>NW_023416379.1:87425866-92225866 GCF_014108235.1 Myotis myotis | reverse complement strand
TAATCTTACTGTGTAATAATAGGATTAATTACAAGCACCACACCTGTGAGGAGTCGTTCTGGAATGCCTCATCTTGCTTACAGATAAAATGTGTTCCTCCTTTCTTCAAAGTAAATGCAGGAATACTATGAGTGAACAATATTCTTATACCAGTCATTTCTGAAAAATGTTGTTATAATTTGAAAATTTAAAGATACTCCTATTTTTTTAGAACCTACAACTTGGAGTGAGGTGAAAATGCAATGATGGATTTATTTTTTTTATTTTTAATTTTTTTATATTTTTATTGATTTCAGAGAGGAAGGGAGAGGGAGAGATAGAAACATCAATGATGAGAGAAAACCACTGCACGCCCCCCCAAAGGGGATCGAGTCCACAACCTAAATGTGCCCTTGACCGGAATTGAACCTGGGGCCCTTCAGTCTGCAGGCCAACACTCTATCCACTGAGCCAAACCAGCTAGAGCTATAATGGTGGATTTAAAATACAAGATACTGGCCGAAACCAGTTTGGCTCAGTGGATGGAGCGTCGGCTTGCGGACTGAGGGGTCCCGGGTTCGATTCCGGTCAAGGGCATGTACCTGGGTTGCGGGCACATCCCCAGTAGGAGGTGTGCAGGAGGCAGCTGATTGATGTTTCTCTCTCATCGATGTTTCTAACTCTCTGTCTCTCTCCCTTCCTCTCTGTAAAAAAATCAATAAAATATATTTTAAAAAATAAATAAATAAAATAAAATACAAGATACTTATTATGGCCAGGCGTTTAGTTATACTAGTATTGTGCATTTCTCATGCAATAATAACATTTTTAACATTTTTAAAGAAAAGTGATGCAAACAGATATCATTCTAATATCCATTTTTATTCTTTAGAGAACCTAGGAAAAGATATGTCAATTAGGAATGAGTATAAAGTTTTTAGAAAAATAGATGGCAGGAGATAAAGTTAAAATAGTAGTATTAAAAATGAGTCCCTGTGAGAAGTTACTAAGCTGTTAGGTATCACTGTGGTACTTCCGTGGGAGGCTTTTTCTTAAAAAGATAAGAACTTCCTTAAGGTTTCTGGATTATTGTGTAACTCTCCATTAATTTCTAGGTATCTGGTGACCCATCTCATGGGGGCAGATCTGAACAACATTGTGAAATGTCAGAAGCTTACGGATGACCATGTTCAGTTCCTTATCTACCAGATTCTCCGAGGTCTCAAGGTACAGACAGCACTAGTAATACTTTTGAGACATGAAATTCTCTCCCTTCTTCTCTCTCTTCTATTTAGGACTTAAGGGGTTAGGGGGGGAGAGACAAAAAAAACTTGTCTTGTGAAACATTTAGAACACTCCCAAATCACTAGTACAATCATAGAATTATGAAGCCCTGTGTTACTCAATGACCACAATTACCGGCATATGGCCAATCTTGTTTCTCTTGTAGTCCCCAAGCCCTGGATTATTGTAAGGCAAGTCTAGACATCATCTCATTTCACCCATAGATACTTCAGAATGCATGTCTGAGAGTGGAGGACTCCTCATTATTACACCTAAACAGTAATAATAATTTCTTGATATAATCTAATATCTGGTCAGAGTCATGTTGAAAGTTTAAAAAGATCCTTAAGGAGGCTAATTTATTTGTGAGAGGGGCAGATAAACAGTATTTAAAATTAAATCACTTTTGATATTTAGCTGCTTCGAATCTTCATTGAGCTATAGAGAACCAACTGGAAAATAGATTGCAAGAATTGTTTCACTCATTACTTCAGCTTTGAGTCGAGTTCATGGTGTGGAAATCATAGTTATGATAAATGCATAGACTACTAATAATTACTTGTTCTGATTTCTAATCCCATGGTTTATACTAGCAGTTCTTACTGTTTCCTGAAAATGTACTTCAAATAAGTCATATAAGGTGGCAGTGGGAGGTTGGCAATGACTTCTTATTTAACTGACTCTTTTCTATTTCACAGTATATACATTCAGCTGACATAATTCACAGGGTATGTCTTGTGTTTTTTATTAAATTATTTTGGGGAACTGGTGGCAGGGGGGGCTGGAGGGAGACTGTCATTTAGCCAGGATCATTAACTGTAACTTTAAGTTTAAATTGATTTTTAAAAGATGTATAGTTTTTTACCAATTTAAGGCTAATTAGGACTAGATAGTGACTACAGAATGGAAATTGTCTGTTTATGGCTGGGTGAAGTCTTAATTTTATGTTAGGATTTAAGCAGAGAATTCACCGTGCACCATAAAGCTGTTCCTGTCGTCTCTGTCCTTCCTCCTAGGACCTGAAGCCTAGTAATCTAGCTGTGAATGAGGACTGTGAGCTGAAGGTAAGGCGAAGAGACGGTGGGAAATAGTTGTTTCACTTTGTAATTACGGGTTTGATAAACCAGGCACATTTATACAGGGAATGGTTGGTTATATAAGCCATAACTTTTTATCTGGAAAGTCATTTTGTCCTCAAGAATATCAAACTTTGATATTTAAACCATTGATTTAGTAAGCTTTCGTTTTTGTGTGTGTTTTTTTTAATATATTTTTATTGATTTTAGAGAGGGAGAAAGATAGAAACATCAATGATGAGAATCATTGATTGGCTGCCTCCTGCATGCCCCACACCAGGGATTGAGCTAGCAACCCAGTATGTGCCTTGATTGGAAATCGAACCGCGACCTCCTGGTAAATAAGTCAATGCTCAACCACAGAGCCACACCAGCCTGGCAGCTTTAGTTTTAAATGACATTGAAGGTGGCGTCGGGTATCTTGTTTTCATTCTAAAAGTTAAATTTGAAATTTAGTATATTAGTTATAATAAAGGAAAATTATAGTCTGAATATCAAGTAAGCAGTCCTGAAGAGATAATTATTAGATTAAATTGAAAAAATGGCAGAAGCCTTTTCATTCAAAATAGTTCAAATAAGATAAATAAATTATCTATAAAGAACAAGCAGCTCTGGAATTTTTTTGTTTCATTTCTTTTTTTAATATATATTTTTTAATTTTTCAATTAAAGTTGAATACAGTATTATATTAGTTTCAGGTTTCATTTCATCTTTTACTCAAATTTTTAAAACATAATTTACATACAGTAAAATGCATCGTTTTAAGTGTACATTTGACAAATTTATATATCCATGTAACCACCAACTCAGTTATGATAAAGAACATTTCTATCACCTCAGAAAGTTCTCTGTGCCCCTTCCTAGCTGATCCTCACCCCTCTGCTCCTAATCCTGGCCACAGACAATGGCCGACCTGCTTTCTGGCACTACAGGAAGATTTATCTTTTCTGGAGCTTAATGCAAATAGAATCATACAGGATTTGTGTGTGTATGTCTGATTTTTGCTTAGTATAATATTTTTGAGATTAATTTGTAGTGCGTGTTTCAATAGTTCATTCCTTTTTTTTTTATCACTGAGTAGTATCCATTTTATGAATATACCACAATTTGTTTATCCATCCATCCATCCGTCAGTGGACATTTGTTTCAGTTCTAGTTTGGGGCTATGTAAAGCTGCTATGAACATTCATGTGTTAGCTTTTGTGTGAACGTTTCTTTTCATTGCTCTTGGGTAAATACCTAGCAGTGGTATTCTCATTTTGCTTTTTGTAATTTCATTTTTCAAAGTACTTGCTGTGTTTCTCATGCATTCTAAATATAGACCGGGATATATGTTTATGAAAGTACTATTTTGTTCTCCCTTTTTATAGGATTTTTTTCATCTTGCTTTACAAGTCTTAGGAGGTTGACTCTTTCAGCACCTGATTTCTCTTCTTTCCCTTAGATCTTGGATTTCGGCCTGGCTCGACACACAGATGATGAAATGACAGGCTATGTGGCCACCAGGTGGTACAGGGCTCCTGAGATCATGCTAAACTGGATGCATTACAACCAGACAGGTATTGCTTACATTGGTTATTTAAGGCCTATTAATGCCATCTTGGGTTTATTTGGGATTCTCAGAAGTAGAGATAGTGGGAATAGGAGGAAACATCTTTTCTTCCCTCAGTGATCCTTTTAAAGTCCACAAATAGGAAATATTTCAGTAGCTCAGATAAAGTGGGATTTTTAATACACAGTTTTCAAATCTTGTGATTTAACAATTGAGTTTTTATTTATTTAGATTTTCAGCTTATTCTCTGAGTATTTCTACCTGAAGACAATGGTTAGTAATCTTAGCCTCTCAATATTGGGAGAATCTACGATTTCTACCAAGAAGAAACTTTTGCTCCTTTGTACACAGCTTATTTCTCTTGCCGTAATTATGTCTGGCCTTATCCTACCTATGAAGCCCTTTACTGGGGTGCAGGTCTTAATAAACTTACTTATTTCTGTAAAAAGGAGTATGATTGTTTAAACCAGATGCCTTAAATATTCGTGTGTTTCGCCCTTAGTTACAGTTTCATTGGGAGCCAAGTATGATAATAGTGACATTGTATACACTGTTACTTCTCTTTAACTTTCCAGTTGACATTTGGTCGGTGGGATGCATAATGGCCGAGCTGCTGACTGGAAGAACATTGTTTCCTGGTACAGACCGTATCCTTTGAAAGTTTGGGTTCTTGTTTTTTAATTGTATCCCAGTGTCTGTGGTAGTATATGGCTTTTACCTGTCTCTAGGGAAGGTTCTCAGATACTTGCTTTTATAGTCCAGATATGCACATGAGATCTGCCCCTTGGCAAGAAGAGGCTTCCGTTTACTTTTGTGAGTTGGAAAAATTCCTCATCAGCTGGAAAACCCTTTAAAGCTTTCATATGTCATCATTTTGCAGTGAGTTTAAGATTATATTCGTATTCAGCGACCTGAGGGTAATAGTCTGCTTGTACAAACACAAATACCCAATTTATAAATTAGGGGTGTCTCTTTATGTTTGGTTTACATATTAAAAAGGCTTTCCCCCTTTTTTTTGGTCTCTGTAATGATATACCTACTTGTTATGTTTGTTTAACAACAAATAATAAAAGAAGAAGTAGTAAGGTCACCCTGTTGTGGGCCTTTTTTTTTTTTCAACACAACTTAATTTTTATCCCAGATAGGCGTCAAACCTTAATTCACTTCCAGGCTTACTGTCTAGTTTGTGATTTATCATGGCCTCTTTATTTTAGCCCTTTCCTGTCTGCTTCACGGTTTAGTATTAGCATCAAAATGTGCTTTGTTGGAACTCCCATTGGTTCCACGGGGTGAAGATGTTTGTGAGAAAGAATGTTGAAATAATATTTTTAGAAATTAGGGTGGAAGATGTTTGTAAACTTCATGGGACTAGCCTTCAGGGCGATAGGTGGCCTCCAGAGGCGTGCATTCACCAGCTTCGGTCACCTGTGACCTGGAAGCAGTTTGTCCCCTCACCTATGCCAGCTGTGGTTTATAAACCAGAGTGTCAGTTTACTTGCGTAGAGTTTGGGATATGCTTCTATGGTGACCGATGTTCATGTTATCTGTCCACATGTTCTAACTGTCTCCTTCCAGAGGAAATATACTTTCCTGGTGACCCTCGGGGAAGCTGTATTTTCCTGGGTCTCACTGGATCGATAGGGCTCAGCCTCCTTCACTTTAGTTCACTTACGGCTCCTCATCTCCAGATTTGAAGTTAGTTTAATACCTGTGTTTCTCCTTTGTCTGTGCTTCATTCACCTTGTATCTGTTTCTTAGAAATTTGGGGTCAACATTATAGCCCGAGCTAATTGGGGAACATTTGTATTTCTCCTTTTCCTCAGGTGCACAGCTCAGAGTCCCGCCCTGAAGTCTGTCCTCCAAGCACAGTGCTCTAATGCTGTCCTCTGCTCACCTCTCCCCTTCCTCCCCTCTCTCTGTCTCTCCATCTACCTTCAGGAGACACTGACACCTGCACGCACACCGGCAGGGGAGAGAGAGCACTGTTCTGGAGTCAGACTTCTGGGTTTCCCTGGGAGCTCTTTGACTCCAGCTGGGTGACTTTGGGCCGTTGCCCTTTTTCTGTCTCTCGGGTTCCTGAACTATAAAATGCTGGTAATAGTACATACCAGTACCTCACACGGTGCTAACTGCTTAGCACAGAGCCTGCCAGGAAACATTAGCCGTCTTCTTCATTAATGATCATTGGGAAACAGTTTCTCCCTTTATCTTTGCACTCTGTTGTCTACCTATGAATCACTAAAGCAAGACTTTTTGCTTTATTTAAATTTATGGCAGGTAGTAAAGGATGGATCCGCTTGGCAGGCTGCTAATAGAAAGGTTTCTAAGCAGTTGTGGCCTGTGGCTCACCTTGGAGACGCTGCCTACTCCCTGATGCTCGGCCCTTTAGAATGCTGACTTGCAGCTTCTCAGACTTCTAAGACTCCTTCCCTTGTGTGCATACTTCTTCCCTCCTCTGAACTTTAGACAGAAAACCTAGCATTCAAACTCTTTACTAGGTGAGTCTTTTTTTAATACATGTGAATTTATTTCACAATTCTTATGTTAGTAATGCACTGTTTTCTACTTGGCTCTTTTTGAGGCAGATCAAATTCAGAAGATTTGTATTTGTAACATACATCACTCCCTTCTTGTCAGTTGCGTCTCTGGATGTAGCTTTGGTTGCCTGACAAGGAGAGAGGGAAGTGTTTTCTGTTATTTTTTTCTTGCATGAAGTGTACAGTCGCTTCTGTTCTAGCACAGTGGTTCTTAGCGCCCCTTGTGAATACTTTGGGGAGCTTTACAAACCTCCCGAGGCCTGGGCACCCTGCAGACTCCACTTCGTTGGTGTGGTGAGTGCCCAGGCCTTGCAAGAGTGAAGTCCCGCTTGATTCTTGTGTGCAGCTAGTGTTGAGTACGTCTTGCATTTGGAACTGGTGGTTTTAGCTTTAGATAAGAACTAAGTATTACTGTGGTGTTGCAAATGTTTTGTATCTTCCTTTCCAGTGTGGTGATTGGTAGCCATCAGCCACATCTGGCTAGTGAGCGCTTAAAACGTGACTAGTGTGACTGAGGACCTAAATTAAAAATATATTTGTAGTAAAATGTATTAACATAAAAATTTACCAATTACACTTTTTTTGTGGTAAAAATAAGCATAACATAAAATTTACTATCATGACCATTTTTTAGTATACAATGCAGTGGTGCTAATTATACTCACAAAGTTATGTAAGTATCACCACTCTCTAATTCCAGAACACATCATCACACCAAACAGAAACTCTGTACCCATTTCTCCCTCTCGAAGCCTTTGGTTACCTCACTTCTAGTTTCCATCTTTATGAATTTGCTTATTCTAGGTATTTCATATAAGTGGAATCCACACTGTATCTGTCCTTTTGTGTTTGGATTATTTCACTTGGCATGTTTTCAAGTTTCATCCAGTTCTAGACTATATAGAAATTTGTTCCATTTTATGGCTAAATACTAGTCCATTATATGTATACTAGAGGCTCAGTGCACAGATTCGTGCACCGGTGGGGTCCCTTGACCTGGCTTGCAGGGATCGGGCCGAAACCGGCCCTCTGACATCCCCCAAGGGGTCCCGGATTCTGAGAGGGTGCAGGCCAGGCTGTGGGACCCCACCAGTGCACAATCGGGGCCGGGGAGGGATTGAGGGAGGGTTCTAGGGTGTGTCTGGCCCTTCTCGCCCAGTCCTCATCAGGGCCAGCCAGCTGGGGAGGGACCATGGGAGGTTGGCCAGCCAGGGAGGGACCGCAGAAGGGTTCCCGGGTGTGTCCAGCCCGTCTCAATCCCAAATCCCAATCAGTCCGACCCCAGCAGCAAGCTAACCTACCGGTTGGAGCGTCTGCCCCCTGGTGGTCAGTGACGTCATAGCAACTGGTCGAACGAATGATTGGACACTTAGAATATGAGGCTTTTATTATATAGGAGATCACATTTTGTTTAATCCATTCATCTGTTCATAGGCACAGGTGGTTTCTACCCTTTCGGCTATTGTGAATGGTACTGCAATGAACATTGGCGTGCAAGTACCTGTTTGAGTCCCCACTTTTACTTCTTTTGGGTATATACCTAGGAATGGACTTGTTGGGTCATATGGTAATTCTGTGTTTAGTTTTTTTAGGAACTGCCAAACTGTTTTCCACAGCAGCTGCACTATTTTATAGCCCACCAGTGATGTATGAACAATTTCTCCACATCTTATCTTCACCAATACTCAATTATATCTTTTTCCTTCTCTCTCTCTCTCTCTCTCTCTCTCTCTCTCTCTCTCTCTCTCTCTTTCTCCCTCCCTTCCTTACTAGTATAGTCATCCCAGTAGGTATGAAGTGTTATCTCTATGTGGTTTTGATTTGCATTTCCCTAATGACTAATAATGTTGAGTAGTTTCTCCTGTGTTTACTGTCCATTTGTGTGTATATATATCTTTTTTGAGAAATATACTAGTATATCCAATCCTTTACCCATTTTTTAATTGGGTTGTCTTTTTGATGTTGAATTTTAGGAGTTCTTTATATATTCTGAATAGTAAACCGTCATTAGATATATGATTTGCTAATATTTTCTCCCATTCTGTGGACTGTCCAGTTTATTTATTTTTAATCCTCACCTGAGGATCTGTTTGTTGATTTTGAGAGAGAGAGAGACAGAGAGACAGAAACATCGTATCTATTAGTTGCCTCCCATATTCACCCCAACCGACCAGGGATCAAACCCGCAACCTTTTGGTGCATGGGGATGACGCTGCAGCCAACTGAGCCACGCCAGCCAGGGCTATTCACTTTCTCAATATTGTCCTTTGATGCAGAGAAGTTTTCATTTTGATAAAGCCACAATTTATCTATTTTTTTCTTTTGTTGCTCATGTTTTTAGTGCCATTTTTTTATGACCAGATTTAAGGTCATGAAGATTTACTATTTTCTTCTAAGAGTTTTAGGGGTTTATCTGTTATACTTGGGTCTTGGGTCCATGTTGAGTTAATTTTCTATATGACGTGAGGTTAGGGGTCCAATTTTATCTTTTGCAAGTGGAAATTCAGTTGTTCCCAGCACCATTTGTTGAAGAGACTATCCTTTCCCCCATTGAATGGGCTTGGCATGCCTGTCAATGATCAATTTTATGCTATTGGTCTGTATATTATCTTTATAGCAGTACCATACTGTTTTGATTACTGTAGTTTTACAGTAAGCTTTAAAATCAGGAAGTGTAAGCCATTCAACCTTGTTCTGATTTTTAAGACTTTTCTTTTCTTTTTTTTTTTTTGGCTCTTTGGGCTTCCTTATAATTCTATATGAATGTGAGGGTGTGTTTTTCCATTTCTGCAAAAAAAGCTGTTGCAATTTTTATAGAGATTGCATTGAATTTTTAGATCACTTTGGGTAATATTGACATCTTAACAATATTAAGTATTCTTTTCCAGGAACAGGTGAGGTCTTTCCATTTATGTAGATCTTTAATTTCTTTCAGTGATTTTTATAATTTCCCCCCCTTTTTTTTTTCTCTCTCTCAGATGTTTCTTTCTAATGAACTGACCATTACATTTCCTAAGTTCTGAAATGGCCAGCAGACCATAGAAAGACATTTCTTTAGGCTCCTGCTTGAAACCAGCAGCTTCAGCAAACTGCTGGCCTTGACTCAGGGCCAATGTGTTTTATAATTTTAGTGGACAAATCTTCCACCTCCTTGGTTAAATTTAATCTTAGGTATTTTATTCTTTTAGATGCTATTGCACATGAATGCTTTATTTCCTTTTCACGTTCGTCATTGTTGGTATATAGAAACACAACGGATTTTTGTTTGTTGCTCTTGTAACTTGCCGTTTTGCTGTTTGTTTATTAGCTCTAGTAGCGTTCTTGTGGATGCTTCAGTATCTTCCGTGTCATCTGTGAAGAGATAGTTTTACTTTCTTCAATTCCATTTTACATGCCTTTTCCCCCTCTTATCAACTGGCTCTGGCTAGAACTTCCAAATATAGTATTGAATAGCAGTGGTGAAAGTGGGCATCCTTGTCCTCTTCTTATCTTAGCGGGAAAACTTTTAGTCTTTCACCACTGAGTATGATTTTAGCTGTGCATTTTTCAGGAATGCTTTTCTTCATGTCAAGGAAGCGTCTATTCATAGTTTTTTATTTGTGGTGTTTTGTTTTGTTTTTTTGTAATCCTCACCCTAGGAAATGTTTTACTGATTTTAGAGAGAGGGGAAAGAGGAGAGAGAGAAACATCGACGTGTGATCGCTTGCCTCCTGTGCGCATCCTCCCACCCCCTTACCCTTTCACCTCCACCGGGGATTGAACTAGAAACCTAGGTATGTGCCCTGACTGGGAATCGAACCAGTGGCCTTTTGGTGTTGGGGACAATGCTCCAACGAACCGAGCCACACTGGCCAGGGCTATTTATAATTTTATGAGTGTTTTTATCTGATCTGAATTTTAAATTTCATTAGACTTTATTTAGATCACATTTAAGTTTAACCACATGATATTACTGGTATTGTATTGTATTGTGCAGTTTTAGATCTCTGCAAATCTTTCCATTTCACCTTTTCATTTTTTTGTGATCAGTCTTTTTCTTGAGAGATTCCTTTGGTACTGGTTGTTGAAATAATCTCTGGAGTTCTCTTTAAGATAAAAGAATTATTAATTTTTGTCTTAAAGCTCATTGCATATTGCTAGGTCAGAAATTATTCTCATTTGTGACTTTGCAGAACCCTTCCAACTAACTCAAAATAGAATTATAATTTTCTTTAAAGAATGAAGCCCTTCCTTATTCGTCTAGTTGACTGGGTACATCAAGTGGACACAGCTGACAGTACTTTACTCTAGAAGAAAGTGAGGATCCAGAATGTCTCTTCAAGTATAGTATAGTTAGAAAATGTTGTTACTGACCCTTGAGTCTGCAGCCTGAGGAAGGAGAAAATGAGATTCATAGCCCTGTTACACATCACATACTGCGTTCTCTTCCAGGGGCACAGCCTAGGTTTACTGCTGTTTTCCTTCCCTAGGTGAATTTCCCATGTGTGAAACTTTATTCTCCTTTTTGTATTTAATAGAAATGGTTCCCTTATGACACTAACTGGAGGGTAATGGGCCGTTGAGTTACTGCACTTGCCATCAGCTTGCCCTGCTCCATGTGATTTTCCCTAGTGTATTAAATTTACTCCTTACTCTGTTCATTCATCTCTTGTTTCAGACACTTTATGAAATACTTCAGACATAAAAAAGACAATGAATAAATAGCCCAGCCAGCATGGCTCAGTGGTTAAGCGTCAACCTATGAACCAAAAGGTCATTGGTTCGATTCCCAGTCAGGGCACATGCCTGGGTTGTGGGCTCGATCCCTGGGGGCATGCATGAGGCTTGATCCATGATTCTCTCTCATCATTGATGTTTCTATCTCTCTTTCCCTCTCCCTTCCTCTCTGAAATCAATAAAAATAGATATTATTAAATAAAGGAATTTTCTTTGTATAACAGTGAAACAACTATTTTGTTGACCAAGAAGAGAATGAATCAAGTTGCCTAGGGCTCATTTTGGCCCATCCTGTCTGTCACCATGAGCATTTCCCACTCTCCAAAGACCAATGTTCTAACTTTGCCCCATACAGACTGTTTTTTTTTATTGAAAACTGCTGCTCACAAGCAGTAGTGGTTGCAGGTAGGCCCTGCAACTAGTTCTGTTATTCATCTTCAACTCTTCAATCTGTGGAGGTTTCTAGAAAATGCCTAGCACACTTAGAACTGACTAAACATCCTTCTTACTTTCCCTCTAGTTCCCCCATTAGCCTTAGGTTTTTCCCTCACCTAGTCCTTCTAGTTTCCTTTCACTTTTGTTACAAAGGACCTAAAGAGTAATCATAGGCTGAAGTCATATTTGTATCTCTTTATGTTTTAGGAAGTATCAGGAAATTTATGGCTTAAATTTTGACAAATGTGGTCATTATAATTAAAATATATTTTTAACTAACAGTAAAAATAACACCGGTTGGGGGAGGGGGGATTAAACCTATTAAGAAGGATGGCTTGCTATGGAAATAACTGTCATATGTGGTAAATCTTGCTTTGCTTTGCTTATATAGCTACTTGAAGCTCCTTCTGGCCTTAACTGCCTGGACACATTGTAGTGGCCTTACAGTGGCTGGTACTGCTGAAGACTGACCTGTGTTTCAGTGGACTTGCCAGCCCTTGGAGAACCTATGGTGATGTCCTTTGAGGTTTGCATGCTTTGACTTCCTTCACGCAAGTGCTTTTAGCTGCTAAGTAGATTGTTTTGGCATTGTGTGTCTACTAATCTCCTAAGTATTGACTGTCATGCTCCACCAGCTCTCTCTGTCCATAGCCCTCACGCACTCATGCGCAGTGTTTGTATCTCTTTATGGTGAACACTTCAGATGGAACGTTTGAGAACTTGTTAGGCCCCACGTTAGGTGATGCGATTTTTCTTGATTATTTTTCTGTGTTTAGACTTTATACAGAGTCTGGTTCTTCTAGATTTTGAGGGCAAGGCAGAGGGGTGGCACTGCGTTGAAAGGTGTAGTATAGGAAATGTTTTCCAGTCTGCCCATATTTACTGGCCTGCTTTGTGGAAGGTGCTGGGATAAGATGGTACCTGTCCCCCAAACCGGATGGTCAGACCCAGTAGAAGGTGAGTTACAGGCATTATTTGAACAAATTTTCACTCTCTGATTATAAAACAAGACAGAGTGACTTTAAAAATACTATATTAGAGATATTACTAAGTTAACGAGAAGAAGCAGGGATTCATTTGAAGTCCAGATAACCAGGAAGACTTCGTGGCAGAGTTATTTGAGCAGGGCTTTGAAGAGTAAGAGAAAAAAGGCTTGGTAGGAGGGGAGAATGGAGGGTAGTCCTGTTTGTGACTTGGGTAAATAGGAAGTTGAAAGCTTAGACGTGCCTGGAACATTTGTTGTGAATTGAAGCATTGGGTGCATTAAGGAATAGTAGTTTGAGGCAGAGTCAGAAGAGAAGCCTCATGCCAAGTCAGGGAGGCCATGAATGTGAGGCGAGGAACTGGGAGAAGGACACGGCCCCGCCTCGTTGCTGCAGTGAGCCTCCAGTGTGTGGAGTGAAGTGAGGGCGTTGAGAAACCCACACCCAGGAGTCTTCTGTCTCCTCGGGAGCTTGAAGCTGCCTCGTTCTCACTAGTCAGAAGTCTCCGAAACAAGACACCCAATCTCAGCGTTACTTCCAGAGGTTAGTTTTGATGAATTTATCATAAAACTACCTGTTTGAGAGCTGAGGGAGTCTAGTGGGTTTTTTTCATATGCAATATATTTTATCTTTTGGGATAGCGGCCTAAGTTAAATTTACTTCTGACGAGTTTGAGCAAACTAAATGAATGCAAACTGAATCATTTTCCATGAGCAGAAAAGATTCTGTATTCTATTGTTACATAATTTGATTACTTTAGAGCAAGATGGTATGCATTCTTTTTTCTGCTCTGTCTTCATCAATGTATGCTTTAAAAATTTTCCCATAAACTAAGCAATAAGTACTGAACATTTAACCTCCAGAACACATTAACTTCTGCCATTTGCAGATGACAGAATTCTCTATTCTTAATTCAGAAGTAACTTGTGTAAGTGGATTTGTTTATAATTTCTAGAAATAAGTTTTTTGGGTCTAGGATGGGGTTCTGCAAACCTTTTCTTAAAGGGCCAGGTAGTAAATATTTTAGACTTTGGGGACCATATGGCTTCTGTTGTGTCCAGTGAAAGCAGTCATAGACAGTACATAAATGGACAGGCAAGGCTCTGTTCCAATAAAATGTCATTTTCAAATCAGGCAGCAGGTTGGGGTTTGCTGACCCCTGTCTAGAATTTACTTCCACGTTAAGCCAATTTCATGTCTGGGGAAGAGAAAAAACCCACAAAAAACAGGGCAAAATGCCAGTGATATTATTGCATAAGTAATTCCTGTAACTTAGGCAACAACTATGACTTGCAGAAGCCATTATTTTTAAGTTACATTGTATTGCCTTTTTACCATAACCATAAGAAGGAGTATTTCCTTCCTCCTTCTCTCCATCCTGTTATACCTTCTCTGCAAATATTTTGAGTGCCCAGAGGCAGCAGATGTTAGGCTGAGCACTGGAGATAAGTGGTGGGCAGGCGGAGTGGCCCCTTCCCCCAGAAAGCTGCAGATCAGTAGAGGTGGCAGGCAGTGAGCAAATAGTGGTTAAAGATTGTGGTGAGCACTATGGTGTTTTCAAGCATCATGCTGACACAGATAATGGAAGTGGGGGCTTCTTTATAGAGTATTGGGGAGGCCTCTCTGGGGAGGGGAAGTTTAAGCTGAGACTGAAGTTGAGAAGGACCTAATCAAGCAAAACCTGCAGGGATCAGAGGTAGTCATCCTCCCGTCCTGTCCCCTCGAATGTCAGTTAGACATGGGTAAACTCAAATTTTCAGAGATTATTAAAAGCTGTTTTATAAGATTCTATCCCCCTCCTTTTAACTTTCTTTTCAGGCAAGGCTGAAAGCAGTAAGAACAAATGGGAGTTTTTGTCTTCTCATTAATATGTGCACATACATTCTGAGGGCACTTGAAGACTTGGCTACCAGAACAGAGGTTTGGCACTGTGGCCTATTATTTAGAACTTTGGGGATATGTGAGGTTTTTTCATGTTTTTATAAGGTTAAAACCTCATCGGTCCTGCTTCGTTACGGCACTCCTGGAGGTCATCCAGGTGCAGTGTGGGAGTGAGGCCTTCTGCTGGCTGTCACCTGTCACCTGTCTGCCTGCTGTGGCCAGGCAGAGGCATTCCAGAGGGAAGTTCAGTGGTTAGGCTCTGGGATCTGCACAGGCCCTGCCACATTACAAGCTCCTAGGTCAGGCCTCGGGGGGATAGTTACAGGGGGGCTGCTCTACCCTGGCTCCTGAGCTCTGCTGCTTTGTTCTGTAGCACTCTGCTTACCACTGCTCTTGGCTTAACTGGCTACTGATGTTTTGATGGAAGGTGAAGAGGTAGGTGTGGACTGAGCATCTGGACGGAGGAAGCTCTCGTGTTTTGCCTGCTGTCTCTGAGCTCAGTACCCGGCTTCAGTCGCTTCGCTTTACTAATGGATGTGGACGATGCACAAGGTGAATGTCCGTGGGGTGTGGTAGCATTTTGAATCCTTGTACAGGAGGGCATGTCCTACTTGAAGTGACCGTCCTGCAGAAGCCTTACTAGACGATTCACCATTTGGGCTTGGTTTTTCATTTTTGTCATTGGGGTATTTTGTTTGTTTTTGTTTTGTTTTGTTTTATTTGTTGTTTGTTTTTCATTTTTATTTTGTCCCAACATTTTCCTTTATAGTCCACCTTTAGATATTGATCAGTTGAAGCTCATTTTAAGACTCGTTGGAACCCCAGGGGCTGAGCTTTTGAAGAAAATCTCCTCAGAGTCTGTGAGTTGATGCTTTGATTGTAATTATCTGCCCTGTTGGGAGTCTGCAACTTGCCTTCCATCTGTACCTTGACTCGGGTGTGTTTCTAAGCATGTGTGCCTTTGTGTGCCGACTTCTGGATGAGGGTGTGTGTGTGTGTGTGTGTGTGTGTGTGTGTGTGTACACTTGCACACATACACACACACCCTCCTGGTCACATGCATGAGTGTGCTTTTTTTTCTATCTGGGTATGCATTAGATCACAGGGCCTGTATTGGGCAGTGGTATCCTAGTGGTAGTAAATGAGATTTGAAATTCTAATTCATTCCCAGACGGTAGTGGAAAATTTATGTCTCTGTTTCAGCCCTGACTTTCTCGTTCTCAGAGGTTTCACATGTAGTCAAGGGCTCTTTTCACTTTTGGGTTGGTGTTTGTTCTCAGATCATGTGGTTCACCATGGATGAGTCTACCATCAGCACTAGAAGAAGAAAATGTACATTGCACGTTATTGCCCTTTTCCAGAAGCTCCTTGCTTTCTATTGGTTTAGAATAGACCACCTGCACACCTGTGTAAAGCACCAGTTCCTCTCTACCCAGTCCCCAGACCAGCAGAGGTTGCACCCCACTACTGATGCCTCAGAGCCACAGGAGTAGGCGTGTAAATCCTTCCTCCCACAGCCTGACATTGTAATTACAAATTTTAATGACCCGATAAGAAGCTTTGGGCAGTGATTTCCTGCTGTTGGGCAGGAGATTTGAGCGAAATAGTGAAAGCCCAGCCTGTCTCCCTCTTCCCTCTGTCTGCTGCCTGGCAGTGGATAGAAGGGGAAAGGCTGCAGTGGTGCCTTCCTGGGTTCTCCTCCTAGCATTTCTGACTGAAGTGGTCCCTTCGCCCAGTTGGGAAGATGGCTGGGTAGCTTGCACAGGTGAGTTCAAACGGTTCGTCATCCCTCTGTCAAAATACAGACTGTTGTCATCTGGCATGTGTTTGGTACATTCCTTAAAAGGACCACAAAGCCCAGGGTATTTGTGAATTTCCACTCTGACCATATGTAAGCGAATGTACCGGCCCTATCTTATTTTGTTTTATTTACTTATTTGGTGCGATGAAGCAAAAGCACAGAAAGACTATGACTTGCTTGAGTCATGCACTAGGTCACTTGGCAGAGCTGAGCGTAGATCCCAGATGCTCTGAGAACGTGAGCTGAACCTGAATCTCACGTGACTGCACATTGTGTGAAAGTCACTGTCAGAGTCGCTGACCACACTGTCAGCCCAGGGGAGTGTTTTCTTCTGCTTTATGAGATGCAGAAGCTGTATTGGAGCCAATCAGAAAACATACAAGGAGATGTTTAGAGAGGACACGTGCTTTTTTGTTTTAAATGCGTTTGCTTAGAAAGATTGGCTGGTAGAGAGGACATGAGGGAGGGGAGTGGGGTTGAGAAGAAGTTGGGTTTATTAATGAGCAGAGCTAATGAGACTAAGATAGCAGATTCATGCCACCTGGGGTGGCTACCACAGCTCCTGCTCAGTCCCCTCCCACTCCTACCCATCCGCCCAGAGATATGTGCCATTAGTCACAAGATTTTCTAAAACAAAAGGTATGGGTAAAATAGTATTTCCTATTATTAAGCCACCATTTATTCAAGTGCCTGACCTAATATTGAAATGTCTTTATTTTTGGTGAAATAAAACACATAATATATTACAAAGCTCTGAAGTTGGGCATAATAAAATTGGGTACCAGCATACAGAATTTACTCAAATAATATTGTACTTAGTTTAGGAATAAGGTGGTTTGGTTTTTTTCTCTACATAATTATGGTGAGTGGATAAAAGTAGTTTAAACATTCAGAAGGGTAGGCAAGATTAATTTGATGTTTAGTGATATTGCCCAAGTGCCAATTTATTTTAAAAGCACGTGATGTGTGGAACACGTTATATGAAAATAACAAAGCCAGGTGAGTAAAATTAAAGATTTTAAAAGTTAATAATTCATTATTGAAGGAATATCGTAAACAGAAAGGCAGTAGCTATTTTCGTTACTCCTGAAAAGTAGGGAAATAGTGTAGAAATTGAGTCAGTAAAGAAGAGGACATTCTTAGTAAGAGAACGCAGTAACAGGGCTGGTTGAGAACAAGTCAGGATGTGCCCTGAGAGAAGGGATAAATTGGCCCTGATGGATGGCTAAGGAGATAAGCTTCTTTTGGTTGGTGACCCAGTACATATAGCAATTAGTGAAACAACGAAAATCCTATTTAAAAAAAAGCCAAAAGAGCCGTTTCACTGACTCATTCTCACACCTGTCCCTAGAAATTTATTTTTTCTAACTCCTGACAAGAAGCAGGTATAATAGCCTTTTTGGCTAAAGAAGGCAAACCAGAAAATGTACAGGACAAGTACATGGTGGGGCAAATGTAGGTGCACAGTGTGAGTACATGAAACACAGTTTACTCTTGTTTATTAATCATTGTATTGTTCTCCATACGGACAACTGTACACCTGTGTTTGCCCCTCCCTGAATTATTCATAGGAAAGAAGAGAGAGGTGGCAGGATTTTAACATTTTAAAACCCAACTGGCATTCTATTGCTGGTTTACTTACTGACCCCCTTTTGTTATTTCTCTTGGCATGCAGTGTACTGCTTGTTATGTCATTTCTTTAGAGGTAAATCTAAACTTTGTGTGAGAATGTTAAGAGACCTTCATCCCACCTTTAGAATATGCTGGCACATAAAAGGCAGGGTAGAACCAGCTCTTTTCTGATGGCCAGCCTTACAGGTGTTTGTGGTAGTCTGACCACTAGGGAAATGGAGTTCAGGGAGTGAGCTAAAGCAGAAAAATTACTGAGAGAAGCCACAAAGAAGTGAAATCGCTTGACCAGGGTGCTTATGAAGATGATGCTACAGCCGAAGGAGGGCGTGAATAGTTAACAAGAAAGGGAGTATGACAAGGTTTTTATTGAATTGTGTTGAGGATTTTAAAAATCCCATCACTTCTGTTTAACAGGAACACATGGTAAATAAACAGTCCTCCTAATATTTTCGAAGAGGGGAATTGTGTTAAAATTGATGGCACAGCTAAGAGGAGTACAGCCTATGTATGTGCTTGTTTATAGTTCTGCCTTTGTCGAGTAATTGCAGTGTTCTGCAAACATCGTCCCAGCTGTGTGTTAGCTGAGGTCAGTCTGGTCACCGGTTAAAACGACTGGGAGAAATCACTGTTGTGCAGGCTGGGACTTCTGTGACGGACAGCAGCCTGGAACTTCTCTTTTGTCTTTACCATTAGCTTCTAACTTACCCATGTTCCCTTTCTTCACTTACCTGTGTGTTTGTGGCATGTATTTTAAATGTACCACTGCTAATGTCTCTGAAACTTGGCATTGCTTATCAACCCGACACCCGCCCATGTCTCATATTGGAGGGGTGGAGATCACCAGAGCCTGTGCCTCAAAATTTAACCTCTTCCTTAAATGGGCACACTGGGTATATTCTTCTGAACTGAATTGAGTCAACATTTTTTAATCATCTCCATTGACCCACAAGTAAACGGGTTTTAGCCATCAGTACTTGGAGTAGTTCTCTGGCTGGCATCCTGGATCAAAGGGCATCTCTTTCCAGGAATCTTGAAATATATAATGTTAAAGATGATGCTAAAACCACAGAAATTTGTCCTTATCTGCACGGCCAGCCACTGGCTACATGCCTGATAAGTCTCGTGCCGTTCACGGAATCATGCTTCAATATGCAGCCTTGGGCTCTGGCTTGGGGTGGGTGGGATTGGTGGGGAGTAGGTTTTCTATTTATTTGGGGGTGGCTATTGACCTTTAAAACTTGAGTTGAAAGTTATTCTTTGCACTATATGTTTGACAATGCCCTTGACTAGGCATCTAAGATATTAACCAGCTTCAGCAGATTATGCGTCTGACGGGGACACCCCCTGCTTATCTCATTAACAGGATGCCAAGCCATGAGGTGAGAACAATAGCCTGCACAGGGAATGCCCCTATTTGATTGCCACTGTATAACCAGCACACTTGTACTGTCACTGAATGCTTGCATGTGCCTTGCGGCCACTGAGGTACCAGTGCCTGTGTGCTGCTGCAGGATGTTGATAGTTGGGATAAATTCTCATCCAATCCTGTGGACTGAGAATACAAGTTATAGACTTACATGTAGAAATGATGTTACTTTTCTACTTGGGTTTTGTGAATTTAGTGCTCAAGAGGCTGTTTTGTCTTCCGGGTTCTGTGCTGTGGTGAGGGCATGCTGCCATCTGATGACTTTCAGCTGCAGCTATGGTTACTGAAGGCATTAGCATACTTCCCTAGTCATCAGTTTTTTAATGACCAAAGAGGGTTCTTCATTTAAAAAACACTAATACCCAACCACTAATAAGTACTACGTTCAAAAGAATACACAAGTAATCCTATCTAATAATAGACAAGCATGGTAATTGACCACACCTTCGCTACACCTCCCATTGGCTAGTCAGAGCGATATGCAAATTAACCACCAACAGAGATGGCGGCTACTTTGGATACTGCAGGCAGGGTGGGACAGCGCCATCCCGCCTGCCCCTCCACCATCCGGGCCTGCTATATGCGACCCGGGGTGGCAGGCATCCCGTGTGCAACCCAACCCGGGGCGGCCGGGCGGTGCAGCAGCGATCGACTGCCCCGCCTGGCCACCATCCGGGCATCCCGTGTGCAACCCCACCCGGGGCGGCCAGGCGGGGCAGCAGTGATCGGCTGGCCCGCCCGGGCGTCCCCTGTTCGACCTGACCCGGGCGGCTGGGCAGGGCAGCAAAGGCTTGAAGGCGGCTCCGGCCGGAGTGAAGGCCTGGGTCCTGGGTGCCAGAGGAAAACCGGTGCCGGCAGCCAGGGGAAGGGAAAGCCTGTTGCACGAATCTTTTCGTGCAACAGTCCTCTAGTATAGAATAAATGTGAATACCTACGTAGGGTGAGGTGCCTTTTTTACAATTCTTAACTATTTAGTCTAACTGTAGTCCTGTCATCAGAGATGGTTGGGGCACTTTTTTCTAAGGTGCCCTCACTTTCTGGGAGCCGGCTTGGCATCACAGAGGCCCTCCTCTTCAGCTACACGCAGCTCATCTTTGTCTGCATTTGTCTTGTTAGAGGGATGACTGTTCTCTACAGGAGACAGGCCTCTCTGCCCTCTGGTCCCTTCAGCCTCTTTCTGTGTGCTCAGGAGGAAGGGACTACAGCAGGGTTCCTCAAACTTTTTAAACAGGGGGCCAGTTCACTGTCCCTTAGACTGTTGGAGGGCCGGACTATAGTTTAAAAAAAAAACTATGAACAAATTCCTATGCACACTGCACATATCTTATTTTGAAGTAAAAAAACAAAACGGGAACAAATACAATATTTGTATTTGCATGTGGCCCACAGGCTGTAGTTTGAGGACCCCTGGACTACAGCCATGCAGGTATTCAGTCCCTAGAACTTGCTTTTCGAATCAGAAAGACCCTCAGCTGCTTTTCAAAGCAGGTCTTGCCAGCTCACTGCACATGTATTGAGAAGGTAAAGTTGCCCTAGCAGCCAGAACTTTTTCTAACCTTGTGTGTACACGTGTGTGTGTGCGGCGTGCACCCACATACATGAGTACCTTTATGTTGAGAAATTGTGAGGAGGTGGTTAAAATCGATTCAAAGAAGTTTTATCTCAACTGCGCAGATTGTGGGATTTATTCATTGAAACAGGGAAGGTAATTGATGTAGTTTAACACCTAATATCTGATGCCCGAATTTATAAGTTACATTTGCATTTTATGTGGTTATTCTCAAGACCAGTTTTTGGTTTTGCCTTGATTAGAGCTGTCAGTCCTTGAAAGAATTTGGCACCTTACATTCCCTAGAATGTAGCTCAGCAGTTGGGCAGTTGGCACATCCTTAGGACATGAGAGCAGACTTCCCTCCTAAAGGCAGCCATGGTACAGCCAGTGTCGCTGAGCTCCCACTCGGAACCCAGTGCTGTGCTGAGGAGGCGCTGGTTCGCATCACCCGCCTCGCTCCCGCACTAGGAGGTAGGCACTGGGACTGATCCCTTTTTGATAGCTGAAGAACTCAAGACTTAAAGATAATAAGTAACTTGCTCAACAGGTTCAAGTCAAGATTCAAATTCAAGCCTGTTCCAGCCCAGGGACCAAATATAGAACAACCTATTGGTAATATAAATGCTGTTTGTGTCAGAAATATAGTTTGAAGCTCTTTTATGAGTTTTCTCTTGCTTGAGTAGCATAATAACCATATGATGTAGACAAGCCACAAACAAGCACCGAATATTAATATTTTGCAGATGAGACTTGAGACATGCCCAAGGAGATGTAGCTTATAAGTGGCAGGGGGAGGATTTCTTGCCTGGGCCCTGTAATTTATAATCTGCTATTCTTTATTGCTCTCATTGGTTTAGTATTTTTAACATGTGTTCGAGCCTCTTTGGATATACTAAACTTACGTTTACTTGTTACCAAGATTGCTCGGTCACAAGGTTTAATATTTATGCTCTGGGTGTGCTAAGAGCATCCACTGAGACCAGCACCATCGGAAGACTGCCAGTCCTGGACTTCCATTAGGATGCCAGTTCCTACGCCAGTTTTAGCTTTTAGGGAGGCTGTCTCAGAAAGGGCTGCTTCTTAGATATCTTGGCCTCACTTTTTAAAAAAATATATATTTTATTGATTTTTTACAGAGAGTAAGGGAGAGGGATAGAGAGTTAGAAACATTGATGAGAGCCGAAACCGGTTTGGCTCAGTGGATAGAGCGTCGGCCTGCGGACTGAAAGGTCCCAGGTTTGATTCCCGTCAAGGGCATGTACCTGGGTTGCGGGCACATCCCCAGTGGGAGATGTGCAGGAGGCAGCTGATCGATGTTTCTAACTCTCTGTTCCTCTCCCTTTCTCTCTGTAAAAAATCAATAAAATATATTTTTTAAAAAAAGAAAGAAAGAAACATTGATGAGAGAAAAGCATCAATCAACTGCCTCCTGCACATCCCCTACTGGGGATGTGCCCACAACCAAGGTACATGCCCTTGACCAGAATCGAACCTGGGACCCTTGAGTCCGCAGGCCGATGCTGTATCCACTGAGCCAAACCGGCTAGGGCTTGGCCTCATTTTTTTTTACTTCTGATCAGAAAGCTAATGAAAGGGAACTTGATTAGTTAGCATTATCGTCCACTTGAAATATAACTGAGATATAGCAGGGATATAAGTAAGGTAGTGAACATAAATAAAGAAGTTTAGGACAGCACTAAGAGAGAAGTCGCTAATAACTACCCAAGACAGTCATGAACATTGGAGCTAGCGGACTTTGTCAGCTAACGCTTCTTCCTGGTCAGGCCCGAGACTCTCTGAGGGCAGTAACATCATTGAACAAAAAGCCATTTTGAAAACCCTTTGTTTTTGCAGGCAAGAAACTACATTCAGTCTTTGACCCAGATGCCGAAGATGAACTTTGCAAATGTGTTTATTGGTGCCAACCCCTTGGGTAAGTTGACTGTATCCTCATGTCATGGATATGAAATTGGCTATGACAAAGTTAGGGATTTGAAGTCTGTGACTTGCTCACAGGTGCTGTCGTTTCTTACCCAGGCTGAGGGGAAGAGCAGCTGGCACAGACAGTGTTGTGGGCCCCAGCGCTCCCCGCTGTGTGCCCTGCTCACTTGTACCCTCAGGTGCTGCAGGTCTGTCATCCTCCCGTATTTCCCTTCCCCTCTTCTGCTCCTCAGAGACAGCCATTCTCACTGGAGCTAATTTGCTGCCTCGGGCTTTAAGGAATGGCCCCATATTCCTGCCACCACCACTTCCAGGACCATTAGCAAAGGGACATGACTAGCAGCTGCGGGATGTATACTGCCCTGGCTAAAGAAGGAGCTGCCTTAGTCCCCAAAGCTGGGGCCGATGTGTGCTTCAGTGGCCCCTGAAGGTGGCCTCATCTGAGGCTCTAGCACCCTGACTCGGGGTGCAGTAGACAGTGGCGAACGCAGAGAGCTCAGACCAGAGGGGAGCAGGGAGAGCCTATGATGGTGGTGTAATCAACCTTCTCACTTTTCTCAAGAGTGTATGGTGGGTCAGCCTGCTCAACAGTCCCAGCAGCTGTGCCTCAGGGTCGCGAGGACTCTTCAGAGGTTGGAGTGAGACTGAGAGGTTTTACCTTTTAAATATCCCATCATCACAGTTGACTGCAGTCTTAATGTCACTGTGGTCATTCTCAAAGTCGCACAGGTACTCTCACTCTGAAGTGTTGGGCGATCGCTGGTGAGTTCATGTCCATCCTGGAGGTGGAGGGTTCCTCAGGTCTCAGCTGGTCACACTTGCTTCCAGGAACAAATCCACAGACTCTTCGGGGGGTGTGCAAAATTCTTGGGCTGGTTTAGGTTGGCATCTGCCCTGCTGTGCTCTCATTGGCTGTGTCTGACATATTTGAGCTGTATTGTCTAGTTCAGGGATCTGTGAGACGCTCTCTGAGTTGTAAGTACTCCAAGAATTTGGGAGATGATGTTGTATGCTGGTAGCTTTCTTGTCTGTCATTCTGTTCTGGGTGTTTTTTCATCACATCGGCTCATGTTTCAGACGTGGCAGTGCTTACTTTGACTTCCTGTTTGCTGACTCCCATGTGTTTATTCATTTTTCTGGGGGACAAGGGGGTAGGTGTGTGACCAGCAGCTTATTTAGGTCACCTACATCTGATAGGTGTCCCCTTCTCTGGAATCAAAACGTGTAAAGGACTAGATACCGCGTAGCACTGCAGACTGCAGGCGAGGTGCGTGGGGGCGTTAGGCCATCTGTGCTCGCACTGCCGTTCTGGGAACCTCAGCCCGATGCCCTGCCAGGCGCTGATGCCATACAGTCTCTTCTTGCAAACGTCTGAGAACATGGTGTTACTGACCAGGAATCTGTGCCCAGCTGTTGGCTGAGCAGGAATGTAAATATTGACACCTGTTATGTCAGTCACTGACTTCCTGTTTCACGTTACCCTCCAAACACAAAACTGAAACTGCCCTTAGATGTAGTGTGTGTGTTTGTATCTGCCCAGAACTAAGAGGACCCTCTTTCTTACCCCGATTGTGTTCCTTGTCAGGGGCTTGTTTGCAGGACATGGTACCCTTTACCCTCGGGGTGGCAAAGACCATATGCTTCAAACAACAGCTGATGCCGTTTATTTTTTCTAAGAAGAGAAGGACATATATCCAGGCATTTCTCCCAAGGCTTTAAGTGTAAACTGAGCCTGAATCAACACTTAAGTATTCACCTTGTTTTCTGTCTCTTGAAACCAAATTCTTTGGTTTCTCTGGAAGGCTACAGAATGGGGTCTTTTACCCCCTGGGTGTACCCAGCAGTAACCTCTTCAGGAACCTGTTCTCTCCCCACCCCTTCGCAGTGAAGGGACTGTCAGTAATTTGCAAAGCCTCGGAAGCCTGGTTTCACAGGTGGTGTCTGTGCTCATGCAGTGTTTGTCCTGCATCCTCTGAAACTCAGCACACCCTCATTTGACAGAGTTAGAAAATCACCTTTTTGTGACCCTACTGAAGTAACTGCTGTGAAGAAAAATCAGGGGATGCTGGAAGCCTTAAGTGAAAGGGCCTAAGGCTGTTCATGTGGTTTCAAAGTACCCGCAGATCACTTGCTTAGGGCAAAAAAGAAACAACCCAATTGACCAAATTTAGCATCATTCATAACGGACAAATGGCCTTACTGCTCCTTCAAGTCCACATTCTTACCAAAAATGCTTAACCCACTTCTTACCTAATTGTTAGATCTAACATGGTTTTCAGGGGAATCACAGGGGGTAGGAGAAAACAAGGGTGTAGATTCATGATGAACATTCGCAGGACAACCGGGCTGTCTGAATAGGAAAAGGGAAAATTAGTTTCTCTAACTAGATCTAAGATAATAGGTAAGATATTTTGAGAAACTAAAGAAACCCAATCAAATGCAGTGTGTGGCCCTTAATTGGTCCTGGTTTGAACAAGGTGGGTGTAAAAGACAATGATGGGATAATCAGAGAAATTCTAACTTGAACTGGATGTTAGATATTTGGGAATTACATATTTGTCAGATGTGATAGTTTTATGATGATATAGGAAGATGTCTTTTTAAAAAAATATATTTTATTGGTTTTTTACAGAGAGGAAGGGAGAAGGATAGAAAGTGAGAAACATCGATCAGCTGCCTCCTGCACACCCCCCACTGGGGATGTGCCCGCAACCCAGGTACATGCCCTTGACCGGAATCGAACCTGGAACCTTTCAGTCCGCAGGCCGACGCTCTCTATCCACTGAACCAAACCGGTTAGGGCAGGAAGATGTCTTTATGTGGAAATATTTAGCTGTAAAGTATCATGTGTATAATTTTATTTTAAAATGGGGGAGCAATGCCCTGACCGGTTTGGCTCAGTGGTAAAGCGTCGGCCTGCGGACTAAAGGGTCCTAGGTTCGATTCTGGCCAAGGGCATGTACCTTAGTTGCAGGCACATCCCCAGTAAGGGGTGTGCAGGAGGCAGCTGATTGATGTTTCTCTCTCATCGATGTTTCTAACTCTCTATTCCTCTCCCTTCCTCTCTGTAAAAAAATCAATAAAATATATATTTAAAAAAATAAAAATAAATTTTTGTGGCAGCAAAAAATAGAAAGAAAGAAATACAAAATGTTAATTGTTGGATGTGGGTGGTCAACATGAATATTCATTGTATTGTATATTGAAAATTTTCACATGAAAATTTTTTTTTTTTATATATATTTTATTGATTTTTTACAGAGAGGAAGGGAGAGAGAGATAGAGAGTCAGAAACATCGATGAGAGAGAAACATCGATCAGCTGCCTCCCGCACATCTCCCACTGGGGATATGCCCGCAACCCAGGTACATGCCCTTGACCGGAATCGAACCTGGGACCTTTCAGTCCGCAAGCCGACGCTCTATCCACTGAGCCAAACCAGTTTCGGCAACATGAAAATTTTAAAAATAAAATAAAATATCACTTTATCCAAATGCCCTGCCTCTGATCCACACACCCATGCAAAGGAAGCCCTCATTCTGTCCATTGTTTGAAGACCCGTTTGATGAATAGTCATTTGCCTTATGTTAGTAAATAAACAGTGAGGGGGACAAAAAAGTTGAAAAATTAAAAACCAGTCCTACTTACCTCTTCTAGGTCACTTTAGTTTTAGGCTTTCGTTTTGACACAGTTGGACTACAGTGGTAACAGTTTGGCCGGACATTCCACAGAATGTCTGCTTGTTCACATGGAATCTGTTATTTATTTATTTATTTTTTTTAATTCTTCAGTAACATATTCTTTAAAAATAATACAAAATGCACACAAGAGAGAACAGTGAAAGTATGTCCTGGAGCCGACGCTGTGGAGGAGAATTCTTCGTGTAGGCTTGAAGGGTGGAAGCTGTGTGTTTGCTTAGTAAGGCAGAATTTTTGCTAACATGTTAAAAATTAAAACCTTCCCTTTTTTGTGGACTAACAGCTGTCGACTTGCTGGAGAAGATGCTTGTACTGGACTCGGACAAGAGGATCACGGCAGCCCAAGCGCTCGCGCACGACTACTTCGCTCAGTACCACGATCCTGACGACGAGCCCGTGGCTGACCCTTACGACCAGTCCTTCGAGAGCCGGGACCTGCTTATCGATGAATGGAAAAGTAAGGCACGAAGGCAGCACTGACACCTGCCTGAGAGCTTGGTCTGACAATCCTTCCTCGGTGAGCCGCTCGCCATAAGCTGTGCACAGGAGAATAAAATGCCTGGCTGGCAGCAGCTCGCCAAAACTGTGGTCAGGGCCTCGCCCAGAGTGAGCGCCTCTGTCGAAAGCGTGAAGGGGTGACACTCTCCAAGCCAGGAGACCCTCACGTCTGCTCTGATTTTGCGCGCAGCCCCTCACACCTGCCTCGTCTCTGAGGTTCTCAGAATCTTTTCCTTTACAGCATCTCTCTGAGATGAGTAAAGGAAGGGGATTTTTACAGTTTTATACTTGATACAATTGGGACAAAATATCTTGCCTATTACCTTAGACCTAGTTAGGGACACTACCGGAAATGGGATGCAGGCCTGATCTCATAGTCTTTCCATAAAACACAAATCCGGAGCTCCGGGCAACTGCCCAAAGCCAGGCTTTCCTGCTGCTGGAGCATGTCGGCGGGCTGCTCCGTTATTGAGCTCTAGGAGGAGGCACTGAGCGATAAAAGAAACAAGGAAGATGGGTTTAGATATGTGTCCTTGAACTTCTGGGCAGTCACATGATCCAGTGGGATCACACACAGCAGTGAATGGTTACTGGGAGCGTCCCTCTCAGCATCAGCTGGGAGAGGCAGGGCAGGTCTGCGCTCAGAAAGAAGCACAGTGCTTGCCAGCAAAGAGCAGCCTGACCTCACCTGGGCTTTCCTTCCCAACCCCTAGGCCTGACCTACGATGAAGTCGTCAGCTTTGTGCCTCCGCCCCTTGACCAAGAAGAGATGGAATCCTGAGCACCTGGTTTCTGTTCTGCTGATCCCACTTCACTGTGAGGGGAAGGCCTTTTCACGGGAACTCTCCAAATCTCATTCAAGTGCCTCCTGTTGCGAAGATCTCCTCCATGGTGGAAGAGGGGTGTGTGCGTGCACGCATGTGTGTTAGTGTGTGTGTCTGTCTTTGTGGGAGGGTAAGAGACTGAGCAGCAAACTGCGATCACAGAGACTCCGTGGCGTCCAGACACCCGTGGCCGCCTCTGCTCCCGCTTCTTCGTGAGTCGGCTCTTAGGGTTGTTCAGTGCAAAGTAACAAATATTCAGCGTCCTACATCCAGGCATGCTTTTACTCTTTTGGCCTCTCCTGTGGGCCCACCTTGACCACAGTGGCACAGAGAAGGCTCGCCCCTTCTGGCTGCTTCAGCTCTGGAGCCGTCCTCGGGAAGCGTACAGCCAAAAGGACCAACTGGCTCTGTGCGCCTGTCTGAGAGCTCGCTCTGTCCCATTCTCAGAACTCAGCAGGTGTATCTGGGACTCTACGTATGTTTGTGCCTTAAAAGGGAGAAGAGAGTGCGGAGATGAAGTTCTGAGCCAGGCGAGTAGTCAGCTGGGTGGACGACCTTGTGAAACAGCCTTCAGAGGCTCCGTGTGCATGTGTGGGCATGCGTGTATGTGCTGCTCTCTCGATCCCGGGTGTTGTGCCATTTCTCTGCTTGCCCCCCTTCAGTGCAGAGGTTTCTGGAGAATTGGACCCAGTCGCCAGAGGCCGGCTCTTGCTGTCTGTGGGCGTCCTGTGTGCTCTTTCTTCCTAGCAGAGTGATGATGTCTTGCACGCCTAGCTGTTTGAGCATGCACAGCTGCTTGCCCTGTTTTTCAGGAGGCCCTGGTGCCAGGCAAGTGTGCCAGTGAGGACTTCTTGGGAGTTCAGAACTCGTGTCACCTTGGCTGATGCTACGGGCAGGTGACATCTTCTCTTCAGCCCCCAGTGCTATTTTGTGTTGTACACAATTGATACTCCAGGTGCTTTTGATGTGAAAATTATGAAGAAATGGAACAGATGGATATATAGCATTTTCTTTCCTGCCATCTGGTTTTCAAGAAACTATTTTTGGGGAGCCATCATGGGAAAGATGGGGCTTTTCCCAGGAAACCTCAGCCTTTGGAAACAAGTCATTCTCTCCCCTCCCAATAACCAATGCTAAGAAACGCCGAAATCAAAGTGAAAAATAAACGCTCATGAGGCCAGAACTCCTTTCTCTATTTTTGTCTAAATATGGTTATTTTTCTAAAAAAGTAATGAGGTGTCTTTTCCACCTTCTTTAGGGTCTTCTTGGCAGCATAACGTTGGCTTCTTGGTCTCGGTTTAGGGAGAAATGAATTTTGTATTTTGCAGGAATCCTTTGAGAATGTGATTCCTTTGATGGGGAGAAAGGGCAAATTATTGTAATATTTTGTATTTTCAACTTTATAAAGATGAAATATCCTCAGGGGTGGAGAAGAGTCGTTTTCATAATTTTCTGAATTTCAGGCATCTTGTGCTACGTAAGGGCCCAGGTATTTAAACCTTTTGTGAAATGAGAAAGTGTAAGGCCACTTGCAGGGTCGGCCATGTGACAAAATCTCTCACTGGCGCAAGGCGTTTCCATTTCTGTCACAGTGCAGTGACTGTGCACTCCAGGAGGACAGCGTAGGGCCGAGTCAGCCGGAGCGAGGGCACGAGGCAGCTCATGGCAGTCATGCCACACCCGGGATTGTCCCCTCTTTAAGGAAAATGAATGCAAAGGCCTCATCTCCTTGTGTGCAGTTCAGATCCTCACAGCCCACGGCAGGGTGAATTTTGTCAGCGTGTGGGGTTGTACGTGCTAGTGTGATTTCCTCCGACGTGCTGCTCTGCATACCTTCCCGTCCAGGTCTCTGCAGGTGTTAGGAGCTGAGCAGACTGGGGAAGGGCTCCTGTGTCTGAGAATCATGCTCCCATCTCCTGACTTCTCTGAGCGGAACTCAGAAGAGAGAATGAGGGAAACTTCTATTTTATTTGTACTTGTGAACTTGGCTGTAATCAGTTATCCCATATAGGATGTCACACAATACCACTGGTCAAAATAAAGCCTATTTTTCAAATTTAGTGAGTATCTCAATTTTATTTCATTTTTCTCTTCATCATTTTTATTTAATGCTCAACATGGCTTTATATCAATGTTCTTTCAGCTATGGCCTGGCATATGTTTCTGACAGATCTTAATATTACTCCTAAAATTCAAAAAAACATGGATAGAGCTCCTGGGTTGTACATTTATGGTGAAGCAGATCTGAGTCTTTGAAGCGAATGGGTAAAGCAAAGGGCAGATAAGGTTTAAGGAGGCAGGCACAAGGCGTATTGCCCTTGGGCGTCAGAGTAGCCTGGGACAGGGTCAGAGACCACAGTCCAGGGGCCAAATCCACTAAAAATAGTTTTTACATTTTTAAATGGTTGAAGTAAGAACAGTGTTTTTGTAGCGTGTGAAAAATAATGTAAATGCACATTTCAGTGCCAGTAACGTTTTATTAGAACACAGTCACACATTGGGTTAGGTGTTGTCTGTGGCTGCCTTCAGCTGAATAGTTGTGGCAGAGAACATGTGCCTACAAAGTCTAAACTTCCTACACTTTTACAGAAAAAGTTGACCAACCCCTGGCCCAGGGTTTCCATTTCCTCATTTGTAAAGTTTTTTAAAGTAGGTGCTTGGTTTTGTTCAGGTTTGACGTTCTAAGACTACCCATAGAAAGTATATTTTTATTTTTAAATTTCTAGAGAGAAGGTTGGATGTGTACCTGTGTGTACATTGATTATAGACTTTTAAGCTAATGTATTTTATGATTCTTGTGTATGGCCCTTGACAGTTTTCTTCAGAACATCCGAGGATTTAAAGGGCCCGAGTTCTCTCAGCTCTTCTTAGGGTCTGTGTTGGTTGCTTCCTTCTCAGTGGCTAGGCATGCTGGCAGGTGCCCAGGGTGGGTTGTGTCCTGGGTCATCTGGTTCCTGGCTGGTAGTCAGGGATGGTGGCAGTTATAGAAGGCAAACCCAGCACAGGCTCTTCTTCATCCTGTTCTGTTCTCTGTGACTTCTTGAAGGGCTCAGAGAAAAGGCGCCTGGTTGTCACATGTGCTACATCAGCCCCCGTAAGGACCAGGCAGTTGTAGGAAATGTTTTGCCTTCACACGCGAGACATGAGCGCCAGAAAAAACTCACCTAAATGAATCCACATAGAAATGAGGACCAAAATTTCATAGTATGTGGGGGCAGGGAGAGGAAGTCTGCTTGGGACTTTTACCATGAAACCAAAGTTATAAAAGCAAAGTCATAATTTCAAATACCCTATATAATAAAACGTAATATGCAAATTGATTGGTCGCTATGATGTGCACTGACCACCGGGGGCCAGATGCTCAATGCAGGAGCTGCCCCCTGGTGGTCAGTGAGCTCCCACAGCGGGAGTGCCGCTCAGCCAGAAGTCAAGCTCAAAGCTGGCGAGTGCAGTGGGGGTGGTGGGAGAAGCTCTGCAGGCGAGTGGTAAGGAGTGAGGGGCCCCAGACTGCGAGAGCCCCAGACTGCAAGAGGGATGTCTGACTGCTGGCTTAGGCCCAATTTCCAGGGGCATCGGGCCTAAGCCAGCAGGTGGACATCCCCCGAGGGGGTCCCGGATTGGGGAACCCCACCCCCCCAGTGCACAAATCTCGTGCACCAGGCCACTAGTATTCTTATAATGAACAAAGAATGAATCAAGTGTTGGAGTTTAAAGTGAAATTGTGTTTAGTATCCTACAATATCCTTCCTGTTTTACTTTTGCAGCATAATCTAAGGTAATTTTTGCAAAAATATTTGAGGTCTTGCTCAGTTTTCCTAAGGACCTCAATCTTGATAGTCACATCGTTCTTTTTTATTGGCATCTATTGGTGATCACTTTATCACCTTTCCCTTCAGTAACTGGGCTGAGTCCGCGAAGTCCACATCTTTCAGTGGCTTTGCTTGGTATTTGAGCAGTGTTCTAGCATTGTTTATAAAAAGTTCACCAAATCCACCATCTTTTACTAAATTTGCAACTATTACAATTAATCTCCATTATATGTGTGTCATTTGCCATATGCTTACAATGTAACCAGTTAGAGACTAACGGAGGACAAGACCGGAAAGGGTAGGATAGGCACTCTGGGTTCCGAGGCTTGTGGACAAGGAGGGACTGGCTTGATGACAGTTTAGCAGTGAGTGTTTTCTTGTGATGACTTTCACAGGGACTCGGCTAATGAGTCTGTGAGGAGTAACAAAGACCCTTTTTATTGCTAATACAGATGTTTGAATATACATTCCCTTTGAACTTCGCATTTACACTTCTCAGAACTTAGAGGCCTCCTAAGTCTACAGAGAAAAAAGGAAAAGGTTATTCAGTGTTATGTTCTTTGTAATAGCAAAGCATTGGCAGTGAGCCACACATCTGTCAGTGAGGACTTAATTGATCTGTACAGTGGGAAACCATGGAGCTGGGCGTCATATGTGTGCAAGATGGGTGAGGAGTGAGGGAGAGAGTAAGTGGCAAAGCATACATACCGCCCCCCATTCTGCATTGATGGTAATACCTATGGCTAGGGAAGCCCTAGAGGAACACACACCAAACTCCGCAATCACCTCTAGGTACTGGGATGACGTGGCTCTAACATGCTTTTTGTTTTGTTTTTGTTTTTTATATTTTTATTGATTTCAGAGAGGAAGGGAGAGGGCGAAATAGAAACATCAATGATGAGAGAGAATCACTGTACGCCCCCACACTGGGGATCGAGCCCACAACCCAGGCATGTGCCCTTGACTGGAATCAAACCTGGGACCCTTTAGTCTGCAGGCCAACGCTCTAGCCACTGAGCCAAACCAGCTGGGGCTTATTTTGTAATGTTTTAATTGATTTCAGAGAGAGGAAGGGAGAGGAAGACAGAGAGAGAAACATCAATGATGGGAGAGAATCATTGATCGGCTGCCTCCTGCACACCCTCTACTGGGGATCGAGCCCAAACCCTGAGCATGTGCCCTGACCAGGAATCAAACCCGTGACCTGGTTCATGGGTTGACGCTCAACCACTGAGCCACACCGGCCGGGTGTGACTATCTTTGTACAATTTCTCTTACGTTGGCTTTTTTCTAAACAGTAATTTTTAAAATTTTATTTTTCAATTACAGTTGACATTCAGTATTATTTTGTATTAGTTTCAGGTGTACAGCATAGTGGTTAGACAATCATATACTTTACAAAGTGTCATTGGTTTTTCCAGTGCCCACCTGGTACCATACATCAAGCATGTCAAACTCGCGGGCCATATGCGGCCCACATGAATATTTTTGTGGCCCAGCCAATATAATGGTATGAAATGTTTTAATAAAAATTTCATAGCTTAATTTTTATAATATCCTGTTATACATACTTATTAATAACAAACTACAACGGTCGCTAATGACTGATTACTATAATCGTGTTGCATTCATTTCCCTTATGCCCAGGCGCACCATTTCTCTCCACTAATACTAGCAGCGAATATTTTATGTTAATGATGACTCATTTATTTCAGCCCTCTGTATTCAGCATGTCTTTATCGAAATAAACCTACATTTCTATGAAAATTGAAGCTTTTGTTTTTTTGCGGCCCACAGAAACTTAAACCTTGTTTATTTGGCCCGTGTTAGCCTTTGAGTTTGGCATGCTGGCCTTACATAGTTATTACAATAATTTTTTTTAAAAATCAAAATGTATTTTGATGAGAAAGACTTTTACAGCCTGTGTGACCCGGGAACCATTCCCCAATTTCCATTTTGCCAGGGCCAGAGCCCCTCTTCAGGACAGGACTCCCCCCAGCTGCTGGGCCCCGGGCGAGCGGAGGGCCCCGGGCTCTGCCGCAGGGTTCTCCCCTGGGGCAGGGCTCGCTGGCCTCTTCCCCAGGAGGAGAGGATGTCGCACGGATCTGAAGCGGGATTTTTCAGCCCTGGCCCTGTTGACATCTTGGGCAGATAGTCCTTCGCCACGGGGGCCGCCCTGTGCATTGTAGGGTGTTAAGCAGCTTCTCTATCTTCCACTCACAAGATGGCAGTAGCACACATACCCTCCCAGCTTGGACACCCACCGTCTAGACAGTGGTTCTCAACCTTCCTCATGCCGGGACCCTTTAGTACAGTTCCTCATGTGGTGGTGACCCCCAATGTCATTGTTACAAACTGAACATAATTAAAGCATAGTGATGAATCACAAAAACAATATGTAATTATATATGTGTTTTCCGATGGTCGTAGGCGACCCCTGTGAAAGGGTCGTTCGACCCCCAAAGGGGTCGCGACCCACAGGTTGAGAACCGCTGCTCTAGACATTGCCACGTGTCCCCTGGGAGCAAAGTCATTCCTGGCCGAGAACCCCCCGGTCTGAAGCTGGAGGCAGCTCCAGTCTTGCAGAATACCAAAGCCTCTTTTCTTTTTCTTTTTTTTTCTCAATTCCCCATGTTTGTTTTTTTTTTAGTAATATTTTATTTTATTTTTTATTTTTTAATTTATTGCTTAAAGTATTACAAAGGGTATTACATATGTGTCCATTTTATCCCCCCGCCCTAGAATTGAAGGTTCACACCTACTAACCTGTCATCAGTTCATGAAATGGTTTGGTCTCTTGAAGGGAAGTACAAACAGGAAAGGCCCTTTTAAAGACCTATATTCCCCTTTCTGGGGAAAAAGGAAGATCTTAGATACTCAGCAGTTCAGAAGAAAGTATATTCAATGCTGGCTTAAGGCTATCTCATGTCTAAAAATAAACACAAGGTAGGTGTTGAGTGAATAAAGTTATCCTTTGTTCAGAAGCTCTTTGGCCATTATCCACAAACAAAATTGAGTAAGCTGGGGTATGACTGCAAGATTTCTGAGATAGACAGGTGATGAGTTACAGTGGAAAGAATACTGGGTGGTGGTGGTTTTAAATATTTTTATTGAATTTTTAGAGATGGAGAGGGAGAGAGAGAGAAACATCGATGTGAGAACAGAACATTGATGGGCTGTCTCCTGCACACCCCCTACTGGGGATCCAACCCAAAACCCAGGAATCAAACTAGCAACCTTTCCGTGCACAAGGCGATGCCTAACCTACTGAGCTAAACTGGCCAGGGCAAGAATACTGGGTTTGAAGCCACACAGACTTGGGTTCAAATCCTGGCTCTAGCTCTTGTCAGGTATATGACCCTGGGGTAACAGATTCTAGCTTCCACATGATTGCAAAGAGTAAATGAAATATCAGACCTCCATGTGCCTGCTGTACACAAGCTACTGACTGGTTTACGTCTCCCTTGAGTTGACCTTGGGCACTGAGGCTGTCCTGTTGGATGTGGTGTTCTGTGTCTGGGAACTGAGTTTCTAGAACCAGTGTGGAGGAGAGCTCCGGGAGACAACACCGGCCCAGGGCGGGCTCCAGTGCAGGTTCTGGAGAACTCATCATTGAGCTGGAGCCTGTGGTCTGAGTGACTGCCCACAGCCAGTGGGATACTGTTGGCTGCAAACCTATTTGATTAATTCAGTTTTTAAAATGTGCTCTTTATTTTTGTTATTTTTTAAAAATTGATTTTAGAAAGAGAGGAAGGGAGAGGGTAAGACTGAAAGAGAAACACTGATGTGAGAGAAACATCAATTAGTTGCCTCCGCACGCGCCCCTACCAGGGATCAAACCCACAACTCTTTGCTGCACGGGACGATGCTCCAACCAATGGAGCCACCCCAGCCAGGGCGTAAAGAATGTGCTGTGTTTAGAAGTCACCAAGTAGTTAAGAGAGGAAGTAATCTTAAGTCAAATCTTGCAATTCTATATACTAGTATTTCCATCACCTTTTAGTGTCATTTGAGGGGAAAAACATGTATGTAAAACCACATGACCAGCCTCACCCCTTGAAAAGACCAACGGTTCTCAACTTTATGAGATGCAACAGCTTTCGTATAACTAATATTTTGCAGTATGCCTTTCATGATCCTGAAGTGAAATTCATAGGTTGCATACAGATACACAATTTTGAAGAAAATATAATGATCTATACAGGCTGTCCCAAAAAATGTATACACACTTTGAATAATTATTCATCCCAGTGGGTTAAATCTGGAAAGAAAGAAACATCAGTTGAGCTATGAGCTCTTAAGGTGTGTATACATCTTAGAAAAATATGAATGCACTTCAGCATCAAAGACGATGCAGTGAGGCACTGGCTCCTAACCCTTGAGTGTGACCTGCGTTGTGCTGTCCACTCACATGCCATGACTGATGGCTGTCAGTCCCATGACGTCCTGAAAGTGGTGAGCAGCTCTTGGTAAAACTTCAAACAAAACAAGTACAGTCACTTTTTATTTACTCGGTGGTTGTGGTCCCGGACATTTTAAGTATATTAACGTGTAAGGAACTTTTGTCTTATGCTTATAATCGAGTAGCAGTCCAGGCTCAGGTGCAGGCTGCTCCCTCCAGGGCGGCAGGGTGTATGTTTGTGGTAGGAGGCGCCTGTCCGTGGGACTCCCACTGCACGAGGGTCCCGCACGCCACATCAGTGAAGCCCCGGTCACCGTGGCAACGGCCCAAAGTGGCCCGTTGAGAAGTTCTGACTCAAGGGATGTGGAGCCCTGAGAAGTGAAACCTCCAAATTGAAGGACAATTGAGACTCTATTCTCTCTCCTTCACCTCCCCCTTCCCTACTAAACAGTAGTTATTTTATTGAATCCCACGGTACATCAGGCAATGTATATTTTTATTTGTAAATTCTAGTCAAGTAATGTGCCAAGTTCTCATCCAGAGTCACGTTACAATTGAGGCTGGAATCAACAGATCGCCCTGCTTTCAACAGCGAAGGACTCCCAGTTCCAGAGATCTGTGGCGCTGACGTTAAACGTGCCTCTCTTGGTTTTTGAAAGAAAATCAAGAAAAATGTATTATTTCTGTATCATTTCCTTGAAGGACTTGCTGACTGCTGCTGGCCAAGTACAGGTGTCAAAAGGGTGCCACTGTCCGTGGCAGCCACCGCTGGGCACTCTCTCACCTCCAGCCCCAGCCGCCTCCCTGGCTTCCCTGCTCAGCGGGGACAGAGACGCACCTCCAGGCCTGTGGAGAGCAGGGGCCGCCGAGGGCTGCACCAGCTTCACATCGCCATTCCCTGTGCTCTCTGCACGCCACCGTGGGCCCCGCCTGCTCCTTCCCCACTCGCCGACTAACTTTCCACATCGCTCTGTACGTCCGCGCTGACCGTCCCCAGGCTGGGATCAGGTGTCCCCTCGGTGCTTCTCGGACTCGTCCGCAGGATCGGTGGTGGCACTGGCCCCGCCGCGTTGTCACTGCCTCGTGTTTGTATCACCGGCTCGAGGATCAGGACGCTGGCTCTGGAGCCAGTCCGCCCGACTCCAAATCCCAGCCCCCTCTAAATCTTAGGGGTACAATCTTGGGCAGATTACTTACCCCCTGAACCCAGCTCATAGAGTTGTGAGCGTTAAATGAGTTAAAACCTGTAAAGCCCTTGGCACACGTGAAATGCTCAATAAATATTAGCTCCGGGCACAGACTGCCTTGTTCACTCCCGTGGCCCCATCACCCGCAGATCCGGACCCCATGGGCATCCGCTCTGACTCCCTGAGTCAGGGTGACTGTCACCTTTTAATCATTGCAAACCACCTTGTCCTCTGCTTCCTGCCTTTGCAATCAACAATCTTTAGAAGCAAAGATGATCTAAGGGAAGAAACCAGATCTGTTCAGAGTATCTGTCCTGTCTAAGAAACGGTTTAGGAAGAGGCAGGTGTCAGAATTGGATTCTGAGTCTCTCGCCTACGTCTCACTGTGCAGTTCACGTTGGATGCACAACAATTTGCTGAACTGGGACAAGAATCAAACGATGTTTGAAGGTGGCCCATGGCCGTCGCCAGATGAGTGCTCCTGTTTCCCCATCCCTCTGCCGCGTCCCCGTGAAAACGTCAGGGGAAGAGGGGATGGGAAGTCAGGGTGGTCTCTTGCACCCTCCTTCAGCCGTTCCACAAACCGCGCCACTTCTCTGTGCCGGGCACTGGGAACGTGGGAAACGGAAAGCACTCCTGCCCTCTCGGAGTTGGCCTCCTAAAGGGGGGAAGACAGTTGGAAACAGTACCTGTTCCATGTTCCCGGCACCCCTAGAACAGAGCCTCTGAGGGCCGGCTGCTGGTGGCCATGTCGGGCGGTGTACCATGGGCCCGCCTCCCTGGCACTCGCCTGGCCAACGGGGGGATTGTTTTGTGGGAGACCTAGCCTGTGTCCTCCTGGTGTTACCTCGACCTGGTCGGCTGGCTCCACCTGCAGGGCTGCCAGGGCGGCCACTGCCTCCGGCTGTGAGGCAGGACGGCATCACCCACCACCATTACACAAGGGCGCTTCGCCCGCTCGGCCATGGCTCAGGCACGACAGCTGCGGGCCGGCTCTGCCCAGGGACAGGCAGTGACTGTCTGGTAATGGTGCTGACAACGTGCTTGTGGTGGGGAGTGTCCCCATTTGGAGGATATGCTGCCCCCAACAAGCCCCGCCCTGCTCCCGGTTAGGAAACACCCCCCACCCCAGCCTCTCCGCCTCAGGTGAGTCAGGTGCCCACTCCAGGTGTTCCTGGAATTTGCGCCAACCTGGCTGGTGTCACAGCATCGCCACCTCACTTTTCCCGATTGTTATTCTTTCATGACACACACGACATGTTTATTGTTGAAAAATGTTAAATGTAGGCAGCATCCCTCACCCCACCACCCGGAAACAGTAGGTGTTCACAGGTGGGTGTGACTCCTAGAAAATGTCCTAAACCTGTAAACATGAATCACTTTCCCAAAATGAGCGAATATTGTTCAGTCGACTGTGTCAGCAAATGGTGGAGCCAGCAGGCTAACTGCTCTCCTCCTTCAGCCGCAACCACTTCAGACGGACCAGAGATTTGCATGCAGTCGGGGTTTGAGGCAAGTCCCCAAACCCAGGGGCCCTAAAGGGAGAGGCTAATGACTGTGACGACTCAAAGGCTTAAGACTTGTCACAGCGAAGCGTTGCCAGCACTCAGTGCGGGCGGAGCTGCCGGCCTCACGTGCCTGCGTTCTATTCCCGGGTAATTATTCAGCGGACACGTTCCCGCTGGGGCTCAGGGAAATGAGTGGGGAATTTCCGTCAGTATCGTTTGTAAGGACGGAGCAGCCGGAACCACCCACCCCACCCCACCAGCAGGAGAATACGGTGCAGCCCATTCATTCACACGACGAAATATTAGGCAGCAGTGAGAACAGATGAACTATAATGACTGTGCCAACCCCAGGGACAGCTGGCACTGTGGAGACATCTTTGGTGGTCACAGCTGGGGGTGGGGAGTGGCAGCTAGGGGTAGAGACCAGGGATGCTATTACAATACACTGGACAGACCCCTCCCACCCCATCCCCCCAAAGAATTACTGGTCCCAAATGTCACTGGTGCCGAGGTGAGAAACCCCGAGCGAGTTTGGGTTCACATGGGCAGATGTCACCATGAGTTCCGGGTGGAAGAGGCAGTGGCAGGATGAGCGGGTTGATTCTTGGCAGCTACAGACACGGGCAGCGCACGTGCGAGGCGCGTGTGGCAATAACAGCCACTCCCTCATCGGGAACAGTCCACCCTGGCGTTCCTTTTACCATTTTTTTTTTTTTAATAAACCTAAAAACAAAAAATAAGTAAACAGCAGCCTGCTCTTTTTTAAAAAATTTATTTCAGAAAGGAGGGAAGAGAGAGAGAGAAAGAAACATCAATGATGAGAAAGAACCATTGATTGGCTGCCTCCTGCACACTCCACACGGGGTGGAGCCCACACCCCGGGCATGTGCCCTGACCAGGATTCGAACCCTGACCTCCTGCTTCATAGGTCAATGCTCAACCACTGAGCCACGCCGGCCGGGCTCCTTTACCTTTTTCCCATGACGCTGGAACTGACGCTGGAAACGCCTCTTTATCGGCGATACAGTGGTAAGAGCGTGCCCTTGTCTGTGTTGCGTGGACTAACTTGTGGCCCTGGAATTCCCAGGATAAAAGAGATGCTCATTTTCACGGTTTCAATAACAAACGGTTCTGAAACCCTGGGCCCATTTGCCCTCCCACCTGCAGGGGACGGTGTGCTGGTTGCTTTTTGCTCCCCTCCCTCAAGGTATGAGCCCCTTGGGGACAGGGACGGTGACGTTCGCCCATGCATCCTCAATGTCTCAACAAGTGCTCACAGAAGCAGGTTGAGTTAAGGCTTTGCAATACATTGCTAAGTAGGTACAGGGGACAGAGAGATGAGCCACTCAGGCCCTCAAGAAACTTAGTTTAGTTTTGTTTGAAAGGTAACTGGCAATTCGAGTCTAAGGGCCTGCTGTGCCCTAAGTCCTGCAGGAGTGGGGGACTGGGAGGGGGTTTGCGGGGGGCACGTAGGTAGGAGTGGCCTGGCAGAGCCAGGTCTGGAGGCCCAAGGGTCCTCCCATCCTGGCAAAGCAGAGGAATGGCATTCTAGGCGGGCGGCAGCTCAGCACAGGTGTGGTGACAGGGGTGGGTGAGGCAGGTGTGTGAGGTGGCCAGAATGGAGGTTGTTCGTGCAGAGATTCCGTGGAGGATCTGATGAGCAAGAAAGGCAGGGGGCCGATGGGGCAAGCCCTGTCCACAGGCCGAGGAGTTGAAACTGCCCTGCAGGTAGCCAGGGGCTGCCGGGCCGGGGATGACGGGTGTCGGGAGGAAAGGCTGCTCTGAGCTGGGCGTCATCCCAGCGGGGCGCCTGTCACAGCTGTCCGGCCCCAAGCTGCACAGCCGCTGCACCCTCCAGGGGCCGAAGCCAGATTCCCCCGGGGGGAGGAAGAGGAAGGGAGTGGGAGGTGGGAGGAGCGCAATCCCAGGCCCAGAGGATCCGGGGGCGGTTTGTACCTGAGTAACCCCTTATCACCCCTGTCGGCAGGTGTGCGGGAGCCCCTTCACTGTGGCTCTTGAGAACGGATTTTCTTCTCAACTCCATGCTCAGTGACATCAGGTTCGTACCTTGAACTTGGCCATGGAGGGGTTTTTACGCAGCAGAAACTGATGAACACTGTGCTTCAGGACTCCCCATCCCCACGGCCAGCCCAGCACACCATCGTCCGTTTCCTTCCGGAAGCAGGGGAGATGCAGTTACTAGATTTGGAGAAGGGCAGGAAGGGAGATCCTTGTCAGGGAGGCCAAATGGGACCGGGAGGAAGATGAGTGTGAGGCGCCCTCCGGAGGAGGTTCCGTTTCCTAAGGGCCTCGCTGCGGCACTGCCCGTGGGGCGGAGCGCAGTGGTTACAGCACTGACTGCAGACGGACAGCCTGGGCTCGCGTCCTGGCTCTGCAGTTTACCAGCTGTGTGACCCTGGGCACGTCACTTGGCCTCTCTGTGCCTCGTGTCTGCCATGGTAGAGGACATTATTGACGCATCTCATAGGGTTCTTAAGAGGATTAAATGAGTTCCATGTACATAAAGCGCTTGGGGCGATCTGGGGCAGGTAATGCGCACTCTGTCAGCACTTGTTAACTGTGTGAAATAGAAGGGAGGCAGGGCCGTACCTGCGGGCACACAGCAACTTGGGGCAGAGCTGGAGTCGCAGCCCACGCCTCGGCCGTGGCAGGCAGTCCTGCGAGTCTGGTCTGGGTCTCCACAGGACGATCCCTGAGTCCTGGTGCTGACTGTTTACATAGAAGGGGAGGAGCAGGCCGACCCGGTGACCCGTTCCTGCTGTTTGGCAGGCACAGCTGGGACTGCTCCAGGCATGAAGGTGAGTTTGGGCAGCCTATGCACAGTAATAGGAGTAGCTTCCGCTTATAAAGCCCCCACTTCGTACCTGCCATTCAGTCAGTCACTAGATGCTGCGTTTGGGTTTCAGCGACGGACATCTATACTAATAAAAGGGTAATATGCTAATTAGACCGGGAGACCTTCTGGACATCCTTCCGGACAAAGTCATGGTGGTGGGGCTGAGGCAGAGGCGGTTAGGGGTGATCAGGCTGGCAGGGGAGGGCAGTTGGGGGCAATGAGGCTGGTGGAAGGGGTAGTTGGGGGCGAGCAGGCTGGCAGGGGTAGCAGGTGGGGGTGAGCTGGCCAGCAGGGGGTGCAGTTGGGGGCAAGCAGGCTGGAACTGGGGGAGCAGTTGGGGGTGAGCAGGCCAGCAGGGGTAGCAGGGGTAGCAGGTGGGGTGAGCTGGCCGGCGGGGGATGGCAATTGGGGGCGAGCAGGCCAGCAGGCAGAGTGGTTAGGGGTGATCAGGCAGGCAGGCAGGTGAGCGATTAGGAGCCAGCAGTCCTGGATTTCAAGAGGCCCGGGATCGGGCCTAAACCAGCAGTCAGATATCCCCTGAGGGGTCCCAGATTGGAGAGGTGCAGGCCGGGCTGAGGGACACCCCCGCCCCCCGCCGTGCATGAATTTTGTGCACAGGACCACTAGTAAGTAGTATAGAAAACCTCTACCCTCATAGACCTGGCCTTCTAAGTAGACGGTAGAGACAGATGATAAACAGGCAAACAGGGAGAGATAAGGCTTTAAGGGAAATGAGGCCAGGTAAGGCAGGCAGCCGGGGCCTGGGATGGAATCGGGGAGGACTCTCAGAGGCAGTGACATCTGAGCCGTCCTGAAGGATGGGAGGGAGCACCACGCACAGTGTCTGTGGCCTCGTCAATCCAGTCTCATCACATCCTCCTCCACTGAGCAATGAGCTCCCATGTTACTGACCAGGAAGCTCAGAGACATGCATGCACCTGCTCAAGGTCACACAGCTGGAGGTGTTGGCACAAGAGTCAAGCTCAGCTCTGCCTCCCAGCCCTTGGCTACCCTCCACTGGCTCACAGGAGCTCAAGTTCACCCAAAGAGCGTGGGCATCACCCAGAGTCATGGGGTCAGGGGGGTAGTACCGGGGTCCTGAGGTGAACAGGTCTGGCGTTCACTCCATAGCTCGTCCTCAAAGAAGTGAGTTTGGAGCTGACCTTTAAAGCGCAGGAAGGAAGGGCGGTTCCAAAGGGGAGGGGGCCTGGCTTATCCAGAACCTCAGTGGGGACAGTGAGGGCCGTAGGCAGGGAGGGGCCAGCTTTGGAAGGAAGTTTGGTGACAGAAGAAGTCCCCAAATTTGGGTCGTGCCCCCTGGTTCAAAAACCTCTCCCACCACACACAGGCTGGCTTCGTGCCAGGATGTGGAAGCCACACAGGCAGACGGCTCCCAGGCCGGGCCTCCAGGAGCGAGGGCAGAGCGGAGAAGAACCGAAACCCTTCAGTCCAGCCAAACAGAGACCCCGCAGCCCCGACAGGCCCCGGGACCTGATGCTAAGCTTCGTCCCTACTGCTCCTCAGCCCACCCTCTAGGACTAGGTCTTCAAACCACACCCCTCCCACCCCCACCTTATACCCACAAGAGACAGCAAAATCTTTGATTCGTTTTTCCTTCTGTCCCTGGCGCCTGGGTTCCTGGCCCAGGTGGCTAATGGCCATGTGGGACTCCACACATGGACGGATGGACAGGACTGAGCTCGGGTGCTGAACTGCACCGGCTGCAGCTCTGGACACTGGGCCTGCTTTGGGCTCTCCCGGAGCCCCAGCTGCACCCTTCCCAGGACTGGCTTCTCTCAGTAAACTTTGCTTCCGCTAAAAAATAAAAAATAAAAAATCTTTGATTCATCCATTTGCTAAGCTTTCCTGAGCAGCTCGGAGGGGCCAGCACGGGGTGGGGCCCAGCAGTGGGGAAGCAGCTGCCCTCGCCCTCACTCTCAGCCCTCACCGAGGCATCGTCCCAGGGGAGATGCCACCACGCAGGGACAATGCGAAGTGAATGAAGGCGTGCAGAATACCACACAGGACAACGCAGAGGTCACAGGAGCAGAGCGGAGTCCCACAGAAGGACCCCGGCCGCATCTTCACAGGATTGGACCGAGGGCCAGCCCTGCAGGCTGGGGGAAGGGATGTGGGTCTCGGGGTGTAATGGCAGGATGGGGAGTGAGGGCCAGGCGGTGTGCCTGTGAAGGGGAAAAGTCTACCTTCAGGGGCCCCAGCAAGGCAGTGGTGAGGGCCACGGGGGCAGAGCTGTCCCTACCCCTGTCGTCCACCAGGGGGTGCTAACGCTGAGGGCAGGGAGCAGACAGGTCAGAGGGAGGGGCTGGGAGGCTGAGGGAAAGCTCCTGCAGTTCAGGGGCCTGTGGGAAGAGGCCCGATGGATGTGCTGCTCAGGCGCTGAGCCGGCCCCAGTCCCCGGGAAGGGCAGAGGTGCTGGGGAGGGATGGCTCCGTGAGCCCGAGGCCAGCAAGCTGCCCCAGTGTCTGAGCGGGTCCCAGTAGGGACTTACCAGAGACTGCTGGGGGTGGGGAGGGGCGAGAGGGAGGAGGCTGGATCAGATGTGGAAAAGTTTGGAGGAAATACACCTGTTCCTCCCCAGAGATCCGAGGGCTCACTGCTTGGCCCATGCAGGTGTTGCTCAAAAGTCGCCTCTTCAGAAACCTTCCCTGACACACACCTGGGCTGGGGAGGCAAAGCTGGACAACACGGGGAGGAGCGCCCAGCAAGCACCTACTCTGTGCCAGGCATGAATTGGACACCTCTTGTGTCATCGCTTTCAGTGCTCATGATGACCCTGTGAGGTGGGAATAATTACCTACTCCTGTTTTACAGATGAGGAAACTGAGCCTAGCTGGTTTGGCTCAGTGGATAGAGCATTGGTCCACGGACTGAAGGGTCCTGGGTTCGATTTCCGGTCAAGGGCACGTACCTTGGTTGCAGGTTCCCCAGCCCTGATCAGGGTGCATACAGGAGGCAACCAATGGCTGTGCCTCTCTCACATTGATGTTTCCCTCTGTGTCCCTCCCTCTTCCTTTCACTCTCTCTAAAAATCAATGGTAAAGATTAGCTGACTTAAGCCACGAGCGGCCCCCACATGCAAGGCTGTCCTTGCTGCTCCCACCTCCCAGAGATTTTGATTGTCGTGTGGGGTTTGGAAAGGCGCAGAGGAGCATGGGAATCTGAGTTGGGGCCAGAGCTGTGGGCTCCCGTGCTGTGTCCTTCCCGAGGGGCCCCAGGCATCATGACTTCTGTTTGTACAGGTCTCGTGGCCAATCCCGGTGAGGATTTGAGTTGCTGGCCCTGCCGTTTGGGACAGAGAGGGCTGGAGTGTTTGAGACAAGATGGATCTGGGGGGTCAGAACGGGGACACGGCAGGTTCTAAGAAGCCAGTCACCAATCCCCCAGCCTTGTCCCCGCGCTCCCGAGGCTCACAGTCCCTGGGACAGCCCTGCAGCACCAGCCCTTCTTTCTCAGCCCTCGGGCCCACTGCGCGCGCGGAGTCACGCCCAGCTTGTTCACCAGGTGGTTTCTGGTGACCTTTAGCAGGAGGCACGGATGTCCCCGCCTCAGTGGGTGGCGGCCACACTGCACCTGGAATGATACGTCCCCGGGACGCGTTAGACATGCTTGCCATGCTTTGCTCTCATTTCCATTTTACAAGGGGGGGGGGCACTGGACTCGGAGGGGAAGGAGCTTTGCCCGTCACCCAGCTGGCAGGACAGAGCCCGGATGGAGTGCAGGTCTCACTCCCAAGCTGACCCCCGCATCAGCCGGCAGAAACCAACACTGCAAACTGGCCGATGACTGGGAAGGCAGAGCAGAGGGTCAGAGTTCAGAGGAAAAAGAGGCCCAGAGGCTGCGGAAGGGGAGTCCCCGGGCTGCGGTGGGGGCGGGGGGTGGGGGGAGGGTAACGCCGGACTGGATCCCTCTCTCCAAGGCTCTGGCTGCTGAGTGAATGGCCGCCCAGCGGAGGCCGAGGTGGGGGTCAGTGTCAGCGCCTGCGCCTGAGTCACTTCCTGGCCATTGCCTAAGAGGCTCCAGCCGCAGCCCAGTGGCCGCTGTGCCCTCGCAGGATTGCACCCACTTGGGCAATGAGCACTTCCCTGGTATTCCTCACCTTCTGGGGTGGCCTCTGCCACTCAGGTTTGCAAGACCCAGCAGCGAGGCTCTGGCCCGTCCCCAGCCTGGAGACCTGGATCCTCAGCCCAGAAGGAAACCAAGTCTCCGGACAGTTCTCTCCTGTCTGTGCCTGTCTGTTCCAACCTGAGAATTGGGGTTCCTTCCACCCCAAAGGCCTGAGCCTCTCCCATCCTCCCAGGCACCCAGCACCTTCCCTTTTCCTCCCACAGGGTCTCAGGGCCAGAGTCAGGGGCGGGACAGGGAGGGGGTGGGGAATGTCAGACACCAGGACAGCACGTGCTGAGGGAGACATGCCTGTTTGAGCAGCAGAGATGTCCTCATGATGTGCGAGGGCAGATGACTTCAGACACCGGCCACTTCCTTCGAGGGGCAAGGCCTCTCAACCCAGAGGCACAGCACAGCCCCGGGGCCCAGAGCCTGGATGCTAAAGCTGGGATGTGCCAGCTTAGTCAACCAGCTGTGTGACCTTCAGCAAGTTACTTAACCTCTCTGTTCATCAGGTTCCTCACCTGTAAAATGAGGATAACAATAGTACTGACTCACAGGCCTCTCACCAGGATTGAGGGAGTTGTGTATGTAAAACACTTAGAATGATGACTGGCAAATGGCTAACACTAGTGTTCATTAAATAAATATTTTTTAACATCTAATGGGCTGACTCTTCCATTCATCCTCCATGTTTTTTATATCCTACTGTGTACCAGATATAAACAAGACTGATTCCCTGCCTGCACTGCCTGTTGGGTATTTCGGTGGGATCCCTGCGCCCCTCCCCCACAATGGTCTTCTGGACTGTGGTGCTGTGGGACTTCGTGGGCGCGGCTGTGGCACCAGGTGTGTGTCCCCCAGCTAACTGAAGGCCAAGGGCAGGTCCCTTTCCTCCCTCAAGCCACCTTCTCTCTATTTGACAAAGTGGTCCCCACCCCTTCCTCAGCCCCATTTCCAGGCCGGCCAGGGTTTGGACAAGTCAGGCTGGGCATCCGGACTTCTTATAGCCATTCTCTGCCCCCTCCCCTGTTCCTGGGAGGCTCTGTGATTCTTTTTTAAATATACTTTTATTTATTTAAGAGAGGAAGGGAGGGGGAGGGAGAGAGAGGTAGAAACATCATTGATGAGAGAGAATCACTAATCGGCTGCTTCCTGCATGCCCCATACTGGGGATCAAGCCTGAAACCCAGGCACATGCCCTGACAGGGAATGGAACTGTGACCTCCTGGTTCATAGGTTGATGTTCAACCACTGAGCCCCGCCGGCTGGGTAGGCCTCTGTGATTTAATTTGAGCACAGAATTCTCTCCATGCTGCACAAGCCACCAGACACAGGTGGCGGAGGCCCTGAGCCATTAGGAGGCTCGCAAAAACTGTTCAAAACAACATTTCAACCTGGACTGGATAGCTGCTGATCACAGAATTTCTGTTATTCATTTTAGGTGAAAAAATGATCTTGTGGTATGTTTTTAAAATAATCCTTATCTTTTAGAGATACAAAAATATTTATGGCTGAAATGATGACACCTGATTTTGTTTCAAAATAATGAGGGAGGAGGGATGTAGATGGAATGAAAGTGACAAGGAGTCTATGTAGTTGTTGTAGCTGAGGATTTGGGTCATGGACCCTCACCACCGGTGTGGCCCAGAGACCCTCTGAGCCTGGAGCCAGTTAGAAATGCAGAATCTTGGCTCCGCCCCAGACCGTCTGAGCCAGAAACTGTCTTTTATTAAGTAAAATTCCCAGGGGATTCGTATTCACAGTCCAGTGTGAGAAGCACTGGTCTATTTAGCCTATTTTTGTATGTTTGAAACATTCCATCATCAGAAGATTCTGGGGTTTGGTTTTGTTTTTCCAAAACTGTCTTCAATGTCACCGGGAGATCTTCCCGCAGAGTCCGGGCTGCAGAGAGCTGGGGGGCCCGGTCTTCCCGCCGGGGTGCGACGCGGGACCCCTGGTCCAGGAGGCCAGCCCTGCGCTGGCACCGCCGGAAGCACCCCGTCCTGCAGGGCCGGCGCCTGCCCCCCGCTGGGCGGCTGTGGGCCGCGGGCAGGCCCGGGCGCGACGGCGGGCACCTGGGCGCCGGCAGGTGGGACGCGCCGCGGGCCGGCCCCGCCTCGCGCGGGGGAGGAGCGGGCGGCGCAGGTGGGCGCGGCCGGGACCGGGACACGGGCCGGTGCCGGGAGCCCCGCGGGCGAGAACGCAACCGCCACGCTGGGGCCGCCGAGCTGGGTGCGTTGGGTGCGCGGGATGAGCCTCACCCGGAAAAAGGGCTTCTACAAGCAGGACGTCAACAAGACCGCCTGGGAGCTGCCCAAGACCTACCTGGCGCCGGCGCACGTCGGCAGCGGGGCGTATGGCGCCGTGTGGTGAGCCTGGCCGCGCGCCGCTGGGGGGCGCGGGGGGCGCGGGGACGCGGGGGACGCGGGGGACGCGGGGGGCAGGGGACGTCGGGGCGGACCGACGACCGGCGATCGCCCAGGACTCGGGGAGCCTCCCGACCGGCCCGGCCGCGCCGAGGCACCTCTCTGCGCTCCCGGACCCGCCTCGGTGTCCCCTCCCCTCTGCGCTCCCGGGACGCGCGCCCACCACCCGGCCTCCAGGCCCGGGGCACCCGGCGCCATCTCTCGCTCCTGGCTTGTGGGGCTCTGTGGGGTGAACTAGGACCGAGTCTGGTTCCCCAGGACTTGAAGGTATTAGGGACCCCGGAGTTCTTCCGGGTGAACCCCATGGTTGCGAACGGGAGCACCGAGACCCGCAGAAGTGACTCGCCAGGTGGTGGGGAGACCTCCGCGGCCCCGGGTCCGCTGGTGGTAACTGTGTGGGTCCTGCTCTGACCTCTGGTGTCTGCGGCGCCCCCTCCGGCCCCCGCACCCTCCGACCAGGGCATCCGTGTCTCCCAAGCGGGCCTGCGGGGGGCGGGCGAGGGTGGCCTGGGAGATGCCACCCAGGATCGGAGCGGCGCGGCCCAGGGGGGAGGCGCTGCCTGCTGACCTGTCTGTGCCCCGCAGCTCCGCCATCGACAAGCGGTCAGGGGAGAAGGTGGCCATCAAGAAGCTGAGCCGGCCCTTCCAGTCGGAGATCTTCGCCAAGCGGGCCTATCGGGAGCTGCTGCTGCTGAAGCACATGCAGCATGAGAACGTAGGCCGGGGTGCGGGGTGCGTGTGTGTGTGTGTGCAGCCCACCGGGAGGGGACCTGCCCAGGCCGCCCAGAGCTCAGGCCAGGGCCCGGGGAGGGGACCTCCTCCTGCCGCTCTGATCCTGGCCACTCGCCTCATTGTGGACATGGGGTGCAGGACCTGCCCGGCCTACTTCCCAGGAGGGTGTAAGGGGGTGTGGCAGTGGAGCAGAGCCACCTTTTGAGGTGCAGACCTGCCGCCCGGTGGGGAGGAGATGGGCACAGAGGAAAGCGAATGTTTGCGTATGTGACCCTCACAACAACAACAGTGCATACAGTATTGAGCACGTATGTGCCAGGCTCCGTTCTAAGAGCGTTGCATAAACCAACTCGCTTAATGCTCACAGTATCACGTGAGATAAGTACTGTTAACTCCCATGTACAGATGGGGAAACCGAGGCACGAGAGATCCACAGGTTGTGTGTATGGTCAGTGGGTGGCAGAGCTGGGATTGAATGCGGGCAGCCTGGCTCCGGGCCTCAGTGCATTAGGCTGCCCTGTCTGATAGAAGCAGCTAGGAACCGAGTGGCCCAGCCTTGGGTCTGCCGCCAGGCTTTGCTCTGGACACCTGGATTGGAACGCAGACATTAAAATAACAGCTCCAGCCCCTTCCTCTTCCCCGAGGCCTCCAGCCAGAGTGATCTTGCCCTTGGCGCTGAACCAGCCCTTTGGAGGCAAGAATCGAAGTGTCAGGAGACCCAAGGTCAAGGGCAGGAAGCCTGCTGGCTGGCAGGCCCCTTCCCTGTTCCTTCCTGGATTCCCTCCGCCATGCGTGGGTTCCTGCTCGCTGGGAGGGTGGTTTTGTGCTGCCTGCCCTGAACATCACACGTGGGGGCAGTGAGCAAGGAGTATCCACCTCTCTGTCTCCCAGCCTGACTCTCCATCACTGCCCCCCCAACCCCCCACCTCACCCCCATTAAGGGGTTTCCTCTTCCGCCTCCACCCCTTAACTTCTTCCAAGGACGGGGGCACTGCCTCCTGCTGGAGGTGGTGTGTGAGGAAGGGGTGGATGGTCCCGTGCCTGGCGGCCCGGGGCAGGGGTTGTGGTGAGAGGGCTCAGGCCGCCCGGCCCTCACTGGCCACCTTCCCCCAGGTCATCGGGCTCCTGGATGTCTTCACCCCAGCGTCCTCCCTGCGCAGCTTCCATGACTTGTGAGTGGCCGCACTGAGTCCCAGGGAACTGCAGTCCTTACTCCCACTGCGGAGCACGTTGGGGGAGTGGGGGCTTCAGATTCTCTTCCGGGGGGCGGGGGGGGGGGGGGGAGGGGCCTTCCTGCCTGGCATTCCCTGTGCCTCGCAGTGGAGGTGTGGTTCTCTCTGGGGAGATCCTTCCAGCCAAGGGCGGAGGGAAAGGCGGGCAGGAAGAGGTGGGAGGGGCTTTGTGGGGTGCGCGCTTGGCTCGGAGCTGTCTGCCAGCTGCTTTGCTTGTTACTCAGCTTTAACACCACCAGGACACCATTGCCAGTCCTCACAGGGCTGGCACCAGCTCCCCCGGGCATTCCCTGGGGCCCCAGATATGGGGCCGGCCCTTGAGGCTCCTTCTAGCATGAAGCAAGGATCGGGAAGCCTGGGCTGCTTGGCTAACGGGGGTTGACAGAACCAAAACATTTCATTGCTAAACGCATGGCTTGGCTAGTGCAGTGGCTGGTCTAAACTTCAGAAACCTTTGAGAAGGTTGTTTTGTGTGTTTTTTTCAGTCCTATTTCGAATGCTCTGAAGACCTCTTTGTTAGCATGCTTTTGTTGTGAATGTAATGCAATAATTTTGAATGGAGTGGGTGTTGTTTTTTTTTTTAAGGAGGTAACATTTTATCTTTTTAAAATTTTATTTTGCAATTATAATTTACATGCAGTATTATTTTGTATTAATTTCAGGTGGACAGCATAGTGGTTAGCTAATCATAAACTTCACAAAGTGCCCCCCCCCCCCGATATTTCCAGTACCCATCTGGCACTGTGCATAGTTACTGCAATATTATCGACTATATTTCCTGTACTGTACTTTACATCCCCATAACTATTTTGTAACTACCAATTTGTACTTTTTACTCCCTTCAGCCACCCAGCCCCCCTCCCCTCTGGCAGCCATCAGTCTGTTCTCTGTATCTGTGAGTCTTTCTGGTTTTCTGTTGCTGTTATTTAGTGAGGTGATATGGTACTTGCCTTTCTCTGTTTGACTTATTTCACTTAGCATAATACTCTCTGGTCCATCATGTTATCGCAGGCGGTAAGGTTTCATTCTCTTTTGTGACAGAGTAATGTTCCACTGTATACAGGCACCACAGCCCCCCCCCCCCCCCCCAGTCCTCTGTTGATGGGCACTTAGGCTGTTTCCACGTCTTGGCTGTTGTAAATAGTGCTGCAATGAGCAGAGGGGTGCGTGCATCTTTTTGAATTCGTGTTGGGATTTCTTTGGATAAAAACCCGGAAGTGGACTTGCAGGGTCATAAGGTAGTTCTATTTTTACTTTTTTTGAGGCACCCCCACACTGCTTTCCGTAGCGGCTGCACCAGTTTGCAGTACTCCCCTCCCCCACTGCATGAGGTTCCTATTCCCCGCATCCTCACCGACACGTGCCATTTGTTGATTTATTGATGGGAGCCATTCTGACAGGTGTGAGGTGTATCTCACTGTGGTTTTAATTGGCATCTCTCTGACGGGTAGTGACAGAGCATCTTTTCATAAGTCTCTTGGCCATTTGTATGTCCTCTTTGGAGAAGTGTCTATTCAAGTCCTCTGCCCATTTTCTAAGTGGATTGTTTGTTTTTATGGTGTTAAATTATATGAATTCCTTATCTATTTTAGATATTAACCCCATATTGCATGTATCGTTGGCAAATATCTTTTCCTATTCAGTAGGCTGTTTTTCTTTCAGTTTTGTTGGTTTCCTTTGCTGTGCAAACTTTTTAGTTTGCTGTAGTCTCATTTTTGTTTGTTTGTTTGTTTGTTTCCCTTCCCAGGTAGCCCAGATTTATTTGCAGCTTCTGAGTAAACACTTGAATGTGCACAGGCTCTTCGAGAGTAAAGTGTCCCAGACGGAGTTCAGTATCTTTCTCCCACAACCTGTTCTTCCTCCCCCTTGTATGCCAGTATATAAGCCTGAGATACATATTTCAAATACTACTAAGAGCAGTGTCAGAGCATTACTGCTTATGTTTTCTTCTAAGAGTTTTATGGTTTCAGGTCTTACATTTAAGTTTTTAATCATTTTGAGTTATTCTTGTATATGGTGTAAGAATGTGATCTAATTCTTTCCTTTTTCTTTCCTCTTCCCTCCTCCCTCTCTCCCTCTCTCCCTTCCTTCCTTTAATCCTTCCTTCCTTCTTTCTTTTTTGCGTGCATCTGTCCTGTTTTCTTAACCCCACAGACATCTTCAAGACCATGGAGGTTTTGAGCAGGGAAGTGAGACCGGATTTGGGGGGATATACTCTGGTGGCAGCGAGAAAGGGGCAGGGACCAGCTCTGGGAGGTGGGAGCTGGAGGGGAGAGTTCAAGACCCAGACCTTGATCTACATAGAGTAGAGGTGATGGATGCCGAGAGCAGACCTGAGCCCCTTGGGATGCAGTGGCTGGGAGGGTGGCGTAGGTCAGGGCGTGCCACATTCCCGCTTGGCATACAAGGGGGAGGAAGAACAGGTTGTGGGAGAAAGATACTGAACTCCATCTGGGACACTTTACTCTCGAAGAGCCTGTGCACATTCAAGTGTTTACTCAGAAGCTGCAAATACATCTGGGCTGGGAGCGTGGATCTGTATTGGAATAATCACCCAGGGGTGAGAGCCGAGGCCAGGCCGGACAGTGCAGAGCCTGCACGACGCTGTTGATGACGGTAGCATCACTGAGGCCCAAGAGGACGCGCTGAGAGCACCTGATGGGGGGGGGGGGGGGGGGGACGACGACGTTGGCAGAGCATCTTTTTTTTTTTTTTTCCCCCCGGCAGAGAATCTTGAGGGGGAGTCAGACTTTGCAAGAGGTCAAATAGGAAGGGAGGGAGCGGGGTGGGGGGCGCATATTAGGGACCTTGATCAGAGCAGCCTCAGTGGTGCAGGGAGAGCAGACAACAGCTTGTTGGAGGCCTGGAATCGAAGGCAGAGGGGTCAAGAGGCATGGACCCCTCTTTCTAGAAGTTTGCTGGGAGAGAAAGAGAGAGAAGGGGCAGTTACTTAAGAAACAAGGTCAAGGGAAGGTAGTTCCAGCACAGTGAGACTTCAGCGAGTTTGTGGGCCAAGAAGAAAGAACAGGGTCTCCGCTGAAGTGAAGGACAAAGGCGGGAGGGGCGGGTGAGGAGCAGGCCAGCAGGAGGGAGGTGTGGTCGGGCAGAAGCTGCAGAAAGTCACAGGTTCACCAGGTGGCCTCCACCACATCTTGTGGCCCCTCCCCCCCAATGTTCCTTTTTCGATCTGTATCATTTTTTGTTCTGGGCTTTGCTGTTACTATGTGAGTAACAGTTATTTTGCTGACCTCGGTCTGTTTTGCAATTCCTTAAAGGGCGCAGTGGCCTAGCCACCTCCTCCTTCCTTCTTCCGCCTCCTGCGAATTGTTTTCTTGTTCCCTCCTTGGCAGGGAGACTTTTGGGTTGTTCCTAGAGCCATCGCAGCCAGGCGTGACCCTCTGGGCGAGAGACGATTTGGACAGAAGCAGAGGGAAATATTGGGCGATGTTTCTAACGCACAGCTCTGGCTTCTATGGGGCGTGGAGGAGGCGAGGCGAGGGCACCTTTGAAGAGAGGGAACCCAGCTCCCTTTGGTTTTCCTGAGCGCGCTCCAGCTGAGATGCTCACCCTGAGCTCTGCCAGCTGGGCAGCCAGCGGCCAGCACGGAGCCAGGAGGCCCGTGAGGTGGGGGGGGTGGGGGGCAGGGGTGGGGGCGGGGGTGGGGTGGGGTGGGTCTGGCTGTCTGTGGTTGGGCGGTTCTGCTCACACTTGGAGGGCATCGCTAAGGCCCCTGTTTTGCCCCAGCCCCTCCCCACCCCCCTCTGAGCTCAGACCTGGGCCAGGTGAGACTGGGCATGTACAGAAGCCCTCGTGCCTTGCAGCTACCTGGTGATGCCTTTCATGCAGACGGACCTGCAGAAGATCATGGGCATGGAGTTCAGTGAGGACAAGATCCAGTACCTGGTGTATCAGATGCTTAAGGGTCTAAAGGTGCGGGGGAGCTGGAGGGTGGCAGAGGGGGTGGGACCTGAGGTGCGGGGAGGCCAGGCCTGTGGGCGGACGGTTTCTGAGCTGGGGAGCCTGGTGTGAAGCAGTGACGGGACCCACCTTCTCTCCCCCCCCCACAGTACATCCACTCGGCTGGGGTCATCCACAGGGTGAGTGCTGGGTCCGCTACGCTCCGCCCACCCCAGGGACTCTCCACAGCCGGGAGGGGGGGGGGACGGGGGCGGGGCGGGCGGGCGGGGCACGGTCCTCCCTCGGGGACGTGGGATGTGGGTTTTCAGGCCCAGCCTTGGTCTAGGAGGCCAGGCAGCAGAGTGGCTGTGCTCTGGGGACCTCCGGGGGAAACCCCGCGAGCAAAGCCAGCCCGAGCTGGTGTTTGGGGAGCACCTCGGAGCTGCCGGCCTCAGTGGACACACGAGGCCGAACCCTGCAGGGCGGCCGCTCGCCGGGCCTGGAGACGGGACCAGCTCCCATCCGCCTCTCGCCTGGTGCTCGGTCTCTCCTCTCCTCTAGGACCTGAAGCCAGGCAACCTCGCTGTGAACGAGGACTGCGAGCTGAAGGTGAGGGGCCCAGGCAGGCGGCCGGGGTCGGGTGGGCCCCTCTCCCGCGGAAGCCCCCCAAAGCTGCTCCGAGAGCTCCCCTCCTCAGCGAGCTCCTTCCCCGTGTCCCCCGAGTCACAGATCTTGGATTTTGGGCTGGCGCGGCATGCAGACGCCGAGATGACTGGCTACGTGGTGACGCGCTGGTACCGGGCCCCCGAGGTGATCCTCAGCTGGATGCACTACAACCAGACTGGTCAGTGGTCAGCGGCCGGGGGCCTGGGGCTGGGGGGCCTGGGGCTGGGGCCGGGGCCTCTCGCGGCTCCCCGAGGCCATCTTGGTGACTCTGGGCTGGCTGCCCGCGGGCCGTGGTCAGCGGTGCAGGTGACGCTCCCTCCCCCCCTACAGTGGACATCTGGTCTGTGGGCTGCATCATGGCGGAGATGCTGACGGGGAAAACGCTGTTCAAGGGGAAGGATTGTATCCTTTGCTGGGAAGGCCAGCCTCCATCCAGGGGTCCATCCCTTCAACAGGCACTTTCTTCCTTACGTCTGTTTTCCTTCGTGTGAAAGGGACACGTGCTCACTGTAGAACAGTCTTAAAGTGCAGGTGGGGAAACGGTGAAAGGCAGCCCCGTCTCTCCACCAGGACGCAGGACATTCTTCACATGTTGGCCCCACACACTCGCGGAGGCCGTGTGCCGGGCAGGCCTTGATGAGAGGGGGCGGTCTACCTGCCAACGCAGAGTGAGAGGGTGGGAGACGACAGGGGCCTGGTGACCCGGTGGCATGAGGGCCAGAGCAGCAGGGCAGCAGCACTTGTGGGAGGGCCCTTACCCTGGCCTGGTGGGCGGTGGAGGGGGGAGCCTTCCCGAGACCTGAGTCCTGAGGATGAACCTCCTGTCCCCAAGCAGGAGGAGGCAGGAGGCGGGGAGGCGCCTGGAGCCGGGGTGGCTGCCGCAGGGCGGGTGGGGGTGCTGGAGGGCCGGCGGGAAGGGCAGCTCCAGATCCGCCAATAGCGAGTGAGGCTGAGCCTTAACCTGCTGCCGAGACCTGGACCAGCTGACCCAGATCCTGAAGGTGACCGGGGTGCCAGGCCCAGAGTTTGTGCAGAAGCTGAAGGACAAAGCGGTGAGTGGCAGTGGGCGGGGCGGGCAGGGCGGGCCTTTGGGAGGAGGGCTTCCCTGGGCTCCGCTGCCGGGGCAGGCGCTTTGCCTTCATCCGCTGTGGACTGCCCGGCGCCCGCAGCCCTGCTGGGCTTTTCTAGACTCTGCTCTCCCCCAGGCCTGGGCGCCGGGGCGACATGGGGGTTACTCATGCTTCTCTGTCTTCAGGCCAAATCCTATATCCAGTCCCTGCCGCAGAGCCCCAAGAAGGACTTCTCTCAGCTCTTCCCCAGCGCCAGCCCCCAGGGTGAGTCGGGCTGGGCCTGTGCACCTGTGTGTGTGTGGGGGGGGGCGGGGGGGGGAGGGTGCAGGGGGGGCGTGGCTTCCCCCAGGCCTGGGTGCGAGGCTCCTCTCCCCGCAGCCGCAGACCTGCTGGAGAAGATGCTGGAGCTGGACGTGGACAAGCGCGTGACGGCCTCGCAGGCCCTCGCCCACCCCTTCTTCGAACCCTTCCGGGACCCCGAGGAGGAGACGGAGGCCCCGAAATTCGATGATTCCTTAGAGCACGAGAAACTAACGGTGGACGAATGGAAGCGTAAGCGCTGGGGCCCTGGCCCTCCCGCTGCCGCAGCCTCTCTGTGCTTCGCCTCTGCTTTCCTGTCTGGCCTCCGGCCCTGGAGACCATGCCTCCGCCCTCAGCTGGGATACTGCCTCCCGCGGGCATTTCCTCCTCCCCGGGCTGCCGTACTGCCCCCTGCTGTGTCTGCGGGTCGGGGGACCGGGGGACCGGGGGACCGGGGACGGGCTCTTTCTTCCCTCAGCCCCCACCCACCTGAGCCACCCTGCCTTTCTCAGAGCACATCTACAAGGAGATCGTGAACTTCAGCCCCATCGCCCGGAAGGACTCGCGGCGCCGGAGCGGCATGAGGCTGTAGAGAGGGGCCCGGCGGACCCTGGCTGAGCCCGGGACCACCACGGAGCCCCCTCCTGCCTCTGCCCCAGGACCAGTGTTGACCCGTCACTGCTGAATGCTTCGTGGAGTGTCGCCTCCCAAGCAGAGGACAGAGGGCCCCGTCCTGTGTAGGAAACAGGCCTGTTCGAGGCAGAATGAGAGATGTTGGTTGGAGGAAATCGCTCGACTGCGGCGGCCACATTAAATGCCTGTCGGGACAGTCGCCTCTGTGTGGGGTCCTTTCTTCTCGCCTGCAGGGGGGCGAGGAGGGTGGGCCGAGCGGGTCGGTCCGCATCCGTGATGGCGTGTCCACTTCTAGGGCTGCCGTAACAAATGGCCACAGGCTGGTTGCTCAGAGCAACAGAAACGTGTGCTGTCGCGATTCTGAAGTCTGAAACCAAGGTGGCGGCCGTGCTCCCTCCACACGGAGGGTCTCGGGGAGAATCCTTCCTCCCCTCTTCCAGCTCTGGTGGCGCCCAGGATCTTTGGTGCCCTTGGCTTGTCGCCGCCTCCGTCCACTTCCTGCCTCTGTCTTCACGGGGCCTTCTCCTGTGTCTGTCTGTCCTCCCCTCTTAGAAGAACACCAGCTATCCCATGTAGGGTCCACCCGTGTGATCGCATCTCAGTCCTTCCTCATTGCAGCTGCAGAGAGCCCATTCCCAAGTGAGGTTACTTCCTGAGTTCTGGGTAGACAGGACTGTGGGGCAACCCTATTCAGCCACTCGAGATGGCCACCAGGGAGGGCCCTTTCCCGCCGGGCGGGCGTTCGTCTTGGAGCCCACATGCTCGGCTGCTACGTTAAGAAAGTTGTGGAGGCAGCCACAGCTGGAGAGCCGCAGCCGCAGCTGGAGAGACACAGCATGCAGGCTATTTGGGGGGTGTGGGGGGGGGGCAGGGGTGATAGGCAATCAAGACCTGAGACCAGCAGGCCTGTTGACTGGGAGCTGGGAGCCGGAAACGGGCTTTTCCCAGGCTTTACAGAGCACTGCTCTGCGCCTCCCCATTGGGAATGTCCGTCTCTGCCCAGCCCTAACCTGACGACGGCCGGGACCCTTCTGCTCAGGTTTGGGAAGCTGGTAGGACAAATCCCCATGCGCAGTCAGGAGCTGGCTATGTTGTTCTTGCCCTGGGCCCAGCGGGTCTCAAACTTCCCTGTGCACCTTCCTGGGCCCCACCCAGGGGTTCGGATTTAGGAGCCTGGGGTGGAGCCCCTAGAGCAGTGGTTCTCAACCTTCCTAATGCCGCGACCCTTTAATACAGTTCCTCATGTGGTGGTGACCCCCAATTTCATTGTTACAAATTGAACATAATTAAAGCATAGTGATTAGTCACAAAAACAATATGTAATTATATATGTGTTTTCCGATGGTCTTAGGCAACCCCTGTGAAAGGGTCGTGCGACCTCCAAAGGGGTCGCGGCCCACAGGTTGAGATCCGCTGCCCTAGATTGTTGGAATGCGGGCCCCTTCCCCTCAGCCTGAGCCTAGTGATTCTGATAGGCATCAGGCCATATGTAGAGAGACAGCTGATTTCTGAGCCGTTTAATTTGTCAAAGGCCTAAATGAGGAACCTGCAGGGGGAGGCTCAGGGGTTTGGATGAGCCTTGCGCTCTCATCTTACAGATGTTAAAACTGGGCGCAGACAGGGCAGTCGGGGCGCGAGGCTATTCTGTGTGGCACTAATGCTGGGGACCTGGCGTGACGCACGTGTCACAATCCATAGAACGTACAACACAGAGTGAGCCGTCATGTAAACCACAGACTTCAGTTAATAATGAGGGACCGAAGCGAGTCCATCACTAACAAACGGGCCACACGCATGCGAGTTGTTAATAACGGGGGGACTGTGGGGACAGGGAGGGAATACAGGGAACCTTCTGCACCTGAGGCACAATTTTTCCATAAACTTAAAACTGCTCTAAAACGTGTATTTTTTTAAAGCCTCAAATAATGCCCCCTCCCTGTGAGGTCCAGCCAGAGCCCCAGCTGGGAGAGGGGGACTGGGAGCAGCCTGGAGCCGCCACAGGCTCTTCGCCACACCTGGATTCCAGGGCTTGTGGCCCCTCCCTTCTAGCCCGGCTCTGGGCGCCCGCCCCCCCCCCCCCCCCCCCCCCCCCCCCCCCCGCTGCCTGTGTGCACGGATTCCTCTCTCTCCCACTGAGCGGCCCTGCTGTCAGCCAGGGAGGAGTGGGTGGTGCGAGGGGCTGGCTATGTCCTGCCACTGCCCTGACCTCGCTGGTCACTAAACTGCCCCAGGTGTCCTGAGTCTAAATCCCTCCGCTGATTCCTTCTGAGGCTCCTCGCTGGCCCCAGGGGAAAGCCCAGCCTTCGGTCCTGGCATTCGAAGCCCCGTGCTTCTCTCTGACCCCACCAACTCCCCTGCCTCCCCTGCCTCCACGCCCTGTAGCCTGCCATGGAGCACGAGTCCCGGATACCCCATGACTCACCTGCACAGGAACAGGTTAAAGGCTCTGACAAGGCCTGCAGCTCAGCCTGGCTTAATCCAGACTTCCTGAATGTGCTCACCCACGGGACCCCGCTTTCCCCTGGCAGCATCACACAGAGCCCAGCGCAGCCCGGCGCACGGTCCCCGTACCCTGGGCTCTCAGAGCCTCTGCACAGGGGCCCTTCATCTCTCTTCTCCCTGAGGAAAATCCTCCTTGTTCTCCAGGACTGAGCCTCAGCCTCCCTCCCCCATCTCCCTCCGCCCAGGCCCTGCGTGTGGCGTCTAATGTGTTGTTCTGTCTCCTCTCCCCAGCCCACTGGGCGCCCTGCTGGGAACAGGGCTCTGTGAATGAATGAATGATGTGCCAGGTCCTGCTGGTCATTTTTCCGCCCTGACCAGACCAGCATGGTGTGGAGAGCAGCCGAGAAGCTAGCGGGAAGCAGCAGTGGTGGCCGGCCTGCACCTCAGGGTCGTCCGCCCCCTAGAATCTCTAGGCCAGTGATGGTGAACCTTTTGAGCTCGGCGCGTCAGCATTTGAAAAACCCTAATTTAACTCTGGTGCCGTGTCACATATAGAAATTTTTTGATATTTGCAACCATAGTAAAACAAAGACTTATATTTTTGGTATTTATTTTATATATTTAAATGCCATTTAACAAAGAAAAATCAACCAAAAGAATGAGTTCGCGTGTCACCTCTGACACGCGTGTCACCTCTGACACGCGTGTCATAGGTTCGCCATCACTGCCTAGGCGCTCGGGCTCCCAGGCCCCTCTCCGTCATCACTCAGCGGCCTCCAGTCCATCCCGGAATGAAACTTCTGCGGTTGCTTCAGCCCCTTCCCTATACTTACCTCAAGCCTGAGAAGTTTCCCGAAGGGAGGGAGGGTGCTGAGCAGCGGGTGGGGGTCCCTGGGTCCCAGCCTCACCTGTGGGCACACGGCCAGAGGGCGCTGGGGGGTCCGGCTCAGGCAACCTCTCAGTTGACCTGCAGGTCCGCGGGCAGGTCTCATGCACTCAGTCCTCGGTGGACAGGCTGGGCTTTGCCCTGTGGCCATTGGGGCAGCTCAAAAGGACTTTGAGAGAAGGAAGCCAGCCCCAGGGACTGGGGACAGTTTGGTGACACCGTGTGGCCTCGATGCCCACCTTAGTGAGATGAAGGTGTCCTTGCACGAAGGCTCAGCTCCTCTCCCAAGACAGCTGGGGCCTGGCCCCCCGGGTCACCCAGGGCAGGGCTTGCCTGGTGGGTGCTGGGGTGGCCCTGCTCCCAAGGGGCAGCCCATGGAGAGGCAGGGAGGATCTGCCCTCCCAGCGGAGAGCTCGGGTGCAGAGGCCAGCTTTCACCTGGCACATGAAGCAGTGTCAGGTGAGGGGGAGACGTCCCTGCCCCTCCCCACTCTGGGCTCTTGTGTCCTTCAGTTCTGTTGAAACAACCCCCTGAGAACCAAGACTGGGTGCGCCCCTCCCTTTACCCCACAGTGAGCTCGGGCTCTCCCCTCATCCTCCCTCACCCCCTGCCATCCAAGCTCAGAGGCTGGTGATCCCCTTGTTCACAACGGGCAGCGAGGCCCAAGGGCGTCAGCTAAGCTGTGGATCTCCGTGGGCTGCCAGTCACCCTCCCGCCCCCTCCCCAGATTTCCTGGGGCAGGTGGGGCTCAGCTTGGCTCCTCCCGCAGAGCCTCTGCCTGCTGCCCGCTGCCCTCGTTCCGGACCAGAGGTCAGCAAGGCCCCTCTGGCTGGGGGCTCTTGACATTTGGGGACCATGGATCCCCTTCTCAAAATAACATTTTCATGTGAATAAAATAAAACACACAGGGTTGCAAAGCAAGCTAGGTATGTTGGGATAGGGCTGTGAAAATATTTGTTTAAATGTGTGATGTTGGGAGACACGTTTTCTTTGTTAACACGTTGCATAACGAGAGCTGGGAGAGCCTAATGCACAACCTCGGTGTGAAGTGGAGATGGGTGGGTGACGTTCAGGATCCCTGCGCAGGGAGGGGACACAGCTCTGTGCTGGCACCACCAACACGGGGAGTGGCCGCCTGGGTTCAAACGCAGGTGAGTGGGACCCAAGCTGTAATATCAATCCAAGTTCATGGCCTCTGAATTAGTGTATAGTTATGGTTTATAGACCCCAGTTAAGAACCCTTGTTCTAAAATCAGGGTGTTTTTTAAAAATATATTTTTACTAGAGGCCTGGTGCAAGAAATTCATACACTTGGGGGTGGGGGGGCGGGGTGTTCCTCAGCCCAGCCTGCATCCTCTCGCAGTCCAGGAGCCATTGGGGGAGCGGGCCTAAGCCGTCAGTCAGACATCCTTAGCGCTGCCACGGAGGCAGGAGAGGCTCCCACCACCACTGCTGTGCTCGCCAGCCATGAGCCTGGCTTCTGTCTGAGCAGCGCTCCCCCTGTGGGAGCGCACTGACCACCAGGGGCAGCTCCTGCATTGAGCGGGATTGGGCTGAAACCAGCTCTCCAACATCCCCTGAACGGTCCTGAATTGTGAGAGGGCACAGGCCAGGCCAAGGGACCCCACCGGTGCACGATCCGGGAAGGGAAGGAATGCAGGGGGTTGGCCAGCCGGGGAGGGACCACAGGAGGGCTCCAGGGTGTGTCCAGCCCATCTCACTCAGTCCCAGTCAGCCGGACCCCAGCAGCAAGCTAACCTACGGGTTGGAGCGTCTGCCCCCCAGTGGTCAGTGCACGTCATAGTGAGTAGTTGAGCAGCCTTAGCATATCATTAGCATATTACACTTTGATTGGTTGACCGGCTGACGGGACACTTAGCATATTAGGCTTTTATTATACAGGATTGATTTCAGAGAGGAAGGAAGAGGGAGAGAGAGATAGAAACATCAGTGATGAGACAGATTCATTGATTGGCTGCCTCCTGCACACCCCACACTAGCGCTCGAGCTTGAAACCCAGGCATGTGCCCTGACCTGGAATCAAACCTCGACCTCCTTGTTCATAGGTTGACGCTCAACCACTGAGCCACGCCAGCTGGGCAAGAACCCTTGTTCTAGAGCAGCGGTCGCCAACCTTTCAGACCTCACGGAATACCAGTGATCCTCGGACCACCAGTTGGCAACCGCTGCTCTAGACACTGAAATGAGGCTGTAGGAATCCTCTGAGATGTCTTACCTGCCCCACCCCCACCTTGTTTGCTCAGGCAGCCAGGACGCACCCGGATGCCCACAACACATGTTGCCCCGCGGGCCCTGCCTCCCAGCCTCACTATGCGGGGTGGAAGGGGTCTGACTGGGGCATTTTGTAGGGAATTTTCCAGGCCGCTGTATCTACTTTGCAAACTGCATGGAATTCTCCCCCCCCCCCCCCCCCCCCCCAGAGCGTTCCTGTGAACGTTTCCATGGTATTTGGGCCCAGAGTAGAGGCTGGGGCCCAGTCCCTTCCCTTTACCACTGCTCTGTCTTTCCTCCGCCACAGAGCGCGATCGCTCACTGAGATCAAAGTGCGGTTTCTCTCCCGGCATTGCTGCCCTGCCCCCCACGACCACAGGCATAAGATAGCCCGGCCTAGAGGCAGATGTGTGTGAACTGGCCTAGAGAAGAAGCGACCAGAAAAACACTTGTTTCTCTCTCTTCTCCCAGAGAGCTCACCCTGAGAGTGTTTTGCTAGGACGCTGGGAGGAGAAGGTTGGGAGGGAGGGAGGGAGGGAGGGAGGGGGGTACGTTTGAGGAGCTGAGGTGTTGCTCCTGGCCGTCAGCGGCAGAGGACTGCGTGCCCATGTTCTTTGGGGCTGTGCCCAGCTCGCCACCAGCACTCTGGCGAAACTTGGGGGGAGGCTGCTGGGTCCACTTAGGGAGGCTGGGCCTCAGCCTGGGGCTCTGGTCTTGGCGGAAACTCCTGTGTCCCGAGGTGTCCAGGGGCCGCAGAGCCATGGGCTTGAATGAGCTCGGAGGACCCGGACGGACACAGTTGGTTTCCTCCCAGCGATTATCTTCTCTCCTTCCTTCGGGCGCCCACATTTTGTTCAGGCTGGGCCCCTCCTCCAGCCCCGGAGGTCACCCAGGGCTGTCCTAAACCAGGCGAGCTAACGTCTCCTTGGCTGGCGATCGGTTTAGGACTCAGTTCTGACCAAGAGGGCTTGGGGGAGGGCAGGCTGGGAGGGCGTCCGGGGGACCCGCATCTGCTGTCTGCCTGCGTGGCTTTGGGAGCTCGTAGCTCCGGCAGCCATTTAGGGGCCAGGAGGAAACAAGCCCAAGGTAAGGGATCCACACACTGGGGGTGACAGACCAGGAAGCTGTGGACCACTTCAGGGCCTGCCTGCCCCCGGGGTCCCGCCTGCCTCCGGGGTCCCCCCGTGCAATACGGAAATAGCTGCAGCTGACGCCGCTTCACACAGGCCTCTCCCACACGACGCCCATACAGTCTTACTGCGGCAGCGTCTCAGTGGCTTTAAGTACAGACTGATGTCAGAGGGGCTTTTCTCGTGTTGCAGGGTCCATGTAACTCTCGAACTTTCGTGCAGTTCTAAGGAGGAGACCCAGGACAGACTGGGTTGGATTTCCCCCCTGCCCAGAGGATGGGCCCTGGCTCAGGAGCCACGCTTGGTCCTGGCTCTCCTTGTCACCCTCCGTCACAAGAGTAGCTCCTCGGTCCGACCCAGTCCTTCCCTGTGCGCTGTGCTCCGAAGTTAAGTGTTGGGCTCTTGAGGCACCGCCGGCCGCTCTGCCATTAACCAGACGTGGGGTCTTGGGCCTCAGTTTGCTCATCTGTAAAATGAGGGTAAGGATACTAAAGAACTCAGTGTAAGGAATGCACTCAGAACAGTGCCTGGCACATAGGAAACACCCTAAGCATGAACTGCTTCTTATTTTCTCGGCCACACCCTCTTCCCTCTGTGATGATCACATCTTCCTGGCGTCTTCACTTCCTCCTTTCAGCAGCAGTTTTCTCCAAGCACCTGGTCCCCTTCATGTACATCCTCCCTCTGTAGGTCCTTCAGGGGTCTGGTTCCAGTTGCCCCTGGCTTCTATTATAACTAGAGGCCTGGTGCACGAAATTTGTGCACTGGGCGGGGGCGGGGGGTGTCCCTCAGCCCAGCCTGCACCCTCTCCAATCTGGGACCCCTCGAGGGATGTCCGACTGCCAGTTTAGGCCCAATCCCTAAACCGGCAGTCAGACATCCCTCTCACAATCCAGGACTGCTGGCTCCCAACCGCTCACCTGCCTGCCTGCCTGATTGCCCCTAACCGCTCCCCTGACAGCCTGATCGACACCTAACTGCTCCTCTGCTGGCCCGATCGCCCCCACTGCCCTCCCCTGCTGGCCATCTTGTGGCTGCCATCTTGTGATGACCATCTTGTGATGACATGGGGGCAGCCATCTTATGAGACCATGGGGGTGGCCATCTTGTGAGGGCATGATGGTCAATTTGCATATTACCTTTTTATTCTATAGGATTCTGGTACATGCAACCTCTCCTGCAGTGTGGAGTGGAGCACAGGGCTTTGCATACAGAAAGGCCTGGGGTTAGGAGAAAGAGGGATTTAAGGAACTGGCTTATGTGGCTAGGGACAGGGGGGAAGGGTGGGTGAGTCTGAAGTTTGCAGGGCATGCGGGCAAGCTGGAAATGTATGTGGGATTTCTATATTATGATCTTGAGGCAGAATTCCTTCTCCAGAAAACCTCAGCCTTTGCTCTTAAGGCCTTCAACTGATGGGATGAGGCCCACCACATTATGGAGGGCAATCTGCTTTAAAGTCAACTGATTGCAAATGTTAATCACATCGACACAGTCTCCACAGCGTCATCTAGACTAGTGTCTAAGCCAGTGGTTCTCAACCTTCTGGCCCTTTAAATACAGTTCCTCATGTTGTGACCCAACCATAAAATTATTTTCGTGGCTACTTCATAACTGTCATGTTGCTACTGTTATGAATCGTCATGTAAATATCTGATATGCAGGATGGTCTTAGGCGACCCCTGTGAAAGGGTCGTTCGGCCGCCAAAGGGGTCGCGACCCACAGGTTGAGAACCGCTGGTAAGCAAACACCTGGGAACACAGCCTCGCCGAGCTGACACATAAAATCAGCGATCACACCACACACTCGGGGGCAGGGAATTTCAATCCTCGGAGGCTCGCTTCTTTCTCTGAGTGGAATACCTCATAGGATGGAGGCATCCGTGCACAGAGTGCATAGTAAAAGGCTGCTGTTTGTACTATTGCGCTGGTTGTGCCAGGAGGCGCTCAAACACACCTGTCGACAATGACAATGCTCTCCGGAGCGCCAGGAAGCCAGGCCCTGCGCCTGCGCTCATGCTTTCGGTTGGGTTTCCAGGCATCACACGAAGAGGAGTTCCCATCTGACTCCCACCCACAGGCTGGCCCAGAGCCTTTGGTTCATGTGAAAACCCCTAAAAACGAATCTCTGGGAATTCTTCACGCTCTTCTTCGTTCTGAAAAAAAATCTGTTTTTATTGATTTGAGAGAGAGGCGGGGAGAGAGAGGGAGAGATAGAAATGTTGATGAGGTAGAAACATTGATCAGTTGCCTCCTGCACGTCCCCCACGGGGGATCGAGCCTGCAACCCAGGCACGTGCCCCAACCGGGAATTGAACTGGGGCCTCTTGGTGCCTGGGATGATGCTCAGCTAACAGCCACGCTGGCTGGGCTTTACTCCCTTCTTCATGGGGAGAGGAGGGGGTGTCTGCACAGGGTTTCTTCGTCTTTGAGACTGTGGGGGTTGGAGCAGTGCGTCAGGAAGAATTAAATTTTCCATCTTCAGCAGCTTGTCATCTGAGCTGCATATTCATGTTGGTAAACAGCCAAGCAGGAGCCAGACGACAGCTCAGTTTTCCTGGAAATCAGGAAATCAATCAAGCTGCCAAACTGAAGCGTTTGCATTGTGAAATACTGGAAACTGTTTTTAAGTAAGAATAATTTTTAAAGAGGAAAATTCTTTTTCATTCTTCCCCTCTCTTCCTCCCTCCCCTCCTTCCTCCCATTTCCTACACCCACTTAAAACGTGGGTGTTGCCCACAGTGTGACTGCTTCTTCTAATGGGTTCGGCCTAGGCATGAGTTTAAAAAAATAGGTGGGATGAGATATGGGTCTCGCTGTCTCTCTGAGACCTTTCCATTGTCCGGTTAACCGGCACCTCCCCTGCCTGTCCAGCAGTCGGCTTGCCTTTCTGCCCTCCTGTTTCCTGCCCCTTTTCACGATAAAACCGTGATTTCAGCCACCTCTTCCAGAATCAGGAAAACAGTGTGGAGATTCCTCAGAAAATTAAAAATGGAACTTCTCTTTGACCTAGTGATCCCACTTCTGGGAATATAGCCTAAGAAACCTGAAACACCAATCCGAAAGAACGCGTGCACCCCTATGTTCATAGCAGCGTTATTTACAACAGCCAAGATCTGGAAACAGTCCAAGTGCCATCAGTAAACAAATGGATAAAAAGCTGTGGAACATTTACACCATGGGATACTAGGCAGCAGTATAAAAGAAGGGTCTCTTACCCTGTGAGACAGCGTGGAGGGCCCTGGAGAGCATCATGCTAAGTGAAATATGCCAGTCAGAGAAAGACAAGTATCACAGGATCGCACTCATATGTGGAATCTAAGTAACAAATAAACTGGATCCAGAGACATGGAAGCATGGAACAGACTGACAGGTCTCAGAGGGAAGGGGAGAGGCCTGCCGACTTCGCCAATTGTCCGAGTAGAATATATGGGGCGCTATCCAAGGTGTCACTTGAGATAAACTTAACTGTGCAGGTGTTGGGACATTAAGTGGCTGCTAGCGAAGAGACTGCTCTAAGCAAGCAGGGCCGAGGGTAGGCGTCATCCTCTGGCCTTACATTAAGTTAAGACCACAGAGGAACGGCGCCGCACAAGAATATGCAGCTGCAAATCCCACAGCACACATTACTCACCAGGTTCCTGGTGCCGCGGGCTCGGACTTAACGGGGTCCCCGGGGAAGAGTGGCGTCCTCGGTGGGCAGCGGCGGATCCGCCTTTGGGTGGCTGCCGGCTGGTTGGGTCGAGTCAGTGGGAGGAGGGCGACTGAAGTCTCGATCGGAGGTTCGGCCGTTCTGCTGTCGGGCGTGGAGCAAGGCAGCGTGGAGCGTGGATCAAAAGGATGGTCGATGTCTGAAGTCGGGGACCCTTTCTTTAAGCCTGTTCTGGCCCACGGCAGTCCTGGGGGCTTTCGGTAGCATACGTCATCACACAAGCGTTAATCGGAGTACAAGGTGGGTGTCAGTTACACACGTCATCCTCAGGGGTGTCACGCAGGGCAAGTCTTTTCTATGTCACACACACACACACACACACGGGGGGTGGTTCCCTAAGTGGTCAAGTCTGACCCTTAACATGTCACTCTAAGCGTTCACCCTAAAATCACAAATTTATAAACTAGAAAATTATTACTATTACAGGGGGTCGGGAAGAGATTAACCAAAGAACTAGTATGCATGTAGGCATGACCCTGGACACAGACAATAGTGTGGTGAAGGCCTGGAGTTGGGCGGAACCGGGTGGAGGGGGCTGTGTGTGTGGGGGGGGTACCTATAACAGTCTCAACAAGGAAGATTTTTTTAAAAAAGAGTACTGGGGAGGGGGAGAAGGAGACACATAGAATACTTTTGACAATAAAGAATTTAAATTTTTTAAAAAATGTATTTTATTGATTTTTTACAGAGAGGAAGGGAGGGGAATAGAGAGCTAGAAGCATCGATGAGAGAGAAACATCGATCAGCTGCCTCCTGCACACTCCCACTGGGGATGTGCCCACAACCCAGGTACATGCCCTTGGCCAGAATCGAACCTGGGACCTTTCAGTTTGCAGGCCGACGCTCTATCCACTGAGCCAAACCGGTTAAGGCAAGAATTTAAATTTTTAAAAAAAGAAAGTAAAATTTCGGATAAAGCAGGGGGAAACAAGAGCACGGTCAGGCATTTGTAAAATGTCTCTCAGTTGGGGTTTGTCCGACGTTTTCCTCGCGGTTAGACGGTGATGTGTTTGGGGTGAAGCCCACGGGGTGAAGCCACCCTCTGCCCGTTCTATCAAGGGTGACGCTCTCGACAGGACTGGCCACCCAGGTTCGCAGTCTCTGCCGATCGATCTGTCCCTCAGCCCGGATTCCCCTCCCGCTCCTGCTGTCTCTGAGCGCGGCTGCCCGCAGAGGAGGGCGGCCCCAGCCCCACCTCCTGGGGGGGGGGGGGGCACGCGAAAGCGATGTGGAGTTCTGTGCGGGAGAGTCACTCAGCAGCTTACTTGTATCAGAAGGGACTCGGATGTTTCTTTACTACTTTGGCGTATAATCCAATAAATGATCTAATAAATAAAAATAAGAAATAAGAAAAGCTTTACCGTTTGACCTGCTACGTAGGGTTTCTCCCTTTTGTGGGAATTGAGCCCGTAGCCGAGACTCCACTCACCCATCGTGCAAACACAGGAGGCCCTCGGGTGAGTGGGGGATATTGTCCACTTCTCCCACGTGGGTGCAGGTCAACCTCCAAGTCCCCTGTGGACGGGCGTCCTGAAGGCCCTTCCTCTTCTCTTCTTCCTCGTTGACCCTCGCAGCCTTTTCCATCCCTGTGTCCCGATTCCCACCCTTGGTGAGGAATCTGGGGGAACTTCATTCTGTTTATATGAAACAATAAAGCCAAATACAATAAACAACATTCCTAGGTATCACAGCTATTTCTAGGTGCACTGTCTTGAGTACCTTAAATATATAATTTCTAGTCTTCACACTAATTACAAGTAATTACTATTCCCATTTTACATCCATGAAAACTGGATCTCTGAGAATTTAGAACCACCCCCTGAGGTTTCCCTCCTACCGTCCAGTGTCCCCCCCCTTCACTGGTCCCTCTCCCCACCTCCCTCCCCCATGACCTTGGGCAGCCACTTCCTGCTGAGCTCACTTCCTTGTCTGGCAACACTGTTGGATGCATTCAATGCAACGCACGAAGAGTCTTCCGTACAGAGCTCAGTAAATGGCACTGTTAGTACCGTCCATTTCATAAGGATCAAACTCATGTTTTGTGTTTTGTTTTGTTTTTTTAAAAAATACTCTCTATTCTTGGTTCTCTTTTCTGCATATGCTCACTTCCAATGACCGCGTCTACTCTCCTGGTAATTTAAATGTCGTTAAATGTCATCTATATGCCAATGAATACCAAGTGCGTATCTCTTCCTTGGATCTTTCCTCTAAGTTTCAGACACCTCAACATCTCCACCCGAGTGTTTTAAAACAAACTAGGGGTTCACCTTCCAGTAGTGGTGGCGTAGCCTGTATTGTAGTATAACAAGAATGGACCTTGGAAAAAAATTTAAAAACCCAATTATTTAAAGGGACAGGAGAGAACAAACACAGACAGAAACTGGAGAGGCGCCAACCACCGATAGAGGGCGGGGCAGCGGCTGAGATCTGTGATTGAGTGATTTTGCCTGAAGGCGCGGGGAGCACGGATGCCCAGGTTTCAAGCATAAACTTGCTAGTCTTACTGGTTTAACAAGTCAGAGAATGGGGTTTCAAAAGGAAATCCAAGAAAGAAAGAAGCCACAATGGCGTTCTAAAAGTGCATATAAAATTTGACCAAATCCTTGGCTGACTCCTGATCAGTGTAGGTGCAGGAGGTAGTCCAAGGGCCCCAGCAGAAAACAACCAGAAAAAACAACTGAAGCTGAAAGAACTGAACGGGAATGTTAGCAGCTGCCAATCTGAGGGGACACAGAATTAGAAATGTTATGCCTGCTTGCTTAAAAATAAACACGCTTTTTATTTTTTAAATACATTTTTATTGATTTCAGAGAGGAAGGGAGAGGGAGAGAGAGATAGGGACATCAATGATGAGAGAGAATCATTGATCGGCTGCCTCCTGCCTACCCTGCAATGGTTTGAGACTGCAAACCAGGGATGTGCCCTTGGCCGAAATCGAACCTAGGACCTTTCAGTCTGCAGACCGACGCTATATCCACTGAGCCAAACCAGCCAGGGCAAAAAATAAACACTCTTTAGAGCAGCGGTTCTCAACCTGTGGGTCGCGACCCCTTTGGGGGTCGAATGACCCTTTCACAGGGGTTGCCTAAGACCATCGGAAAACACATATATAATTACATATTGTTTTTGTGATTAATCACTATGCTTTAATTATGTTCAATTTGTAACAATGAAAATACATCCTGCATATCAGATATTTACATTACGATTGATAACAGGATCAAAATTACAGTTATGAAGTAGCAATGAAAATAATTTTATGGTTGGGGGTCACCACAGCATGAAGAACTGTATTAAAGGGTTGTGGCATTAGGAAGGTGGAGAACCACTGCTTTAGAGGAAGATTAAAGAATCTAGATTTTCTACAATTTTCATCTACAATGCCCAGGATTAAAAGATTTTTAAAAACTCACTAGAAAGAAAAATGTGACTCATAGCCAAAAGAAGGGCAGTCAATAGAAACTAATTCTGAAATAACTCAGCTATTGAATTAGTAGATGAAGATTTCAAAGGGCCTATGATAAATATTCTCAAGGACTTTTAAAAAATACACCCACAATGAATAAACACATGGGCAAATTCAACAGAGACTTAGTTAGACACTATAAAAAATAACCAATGACAATTCTAGAATCAAAAAGCACAATGTCTTAAGTGAAAAATTCTCTAGATAGTCTGAATAGAATATTGGAGATAGAAGAAAAGTGAACTTGAATAAAAATCAAAATAATATACACTAATCCAAAGAAGAAAATATTTGAAAAAAAGAAGCAAAGCGTCATTGACTTGTGGGACAACATCAAGTCATCAATATCAATACATATAATTCAATATCTACGAGGAGAGGAGATAGACAATTGGACAGAAAAATCATTTGGAAAAATAATGGCCCAAAATTTGCCAAATTTGATAATAAATATAAACGAACAGATCCAAGAAGCTCAACAAACCCAAAGCTTGATAAATACAAAGAAAATAACTCTTGAAGCACATTATAATCAAACCACAAAAAATCAAATGGAAAAAGAAAACCTGGAAAGTGACTAAGAAAACCGACATGGTCTGGCCGAGTGTGGCTCAGTGGTTGAGCGTTGACCAATGAACCAGGAGATCATGGTTGGATTCCTGGTCAGGGTGCATGCCTGGGCTGTGGGTTCGAGCCCCAGTGTGGGGCGTGCAGGAGGCAGCCAACTGATGATTCTCTCTCATCATTGATGTTTCTCTCTGTCCCTCTCCCTTCCCCTTTGAAATCAATAAAAATATATTAAAAATACATACACACGAAAAAGCAGAAGTCCCCACCCAGCCTGGCAGGAACTTCCGGCTCCGATTGCTTGGGCCTTATGTGGCCTGAGTGGGGCCCGCAGAGCCGGGATGGTTCTGCTGGAGAGTGAGCAGTTCCTGACGGAGCTGACCAGGCTCTTCCAGACGTGTCGGCTGTCGGGCAGCGTGTTCATCACCCCGAAGAGGTGTGATGGCCGAACTAAACCCATTCCAAGGCAAGGCTCATGGAGGGCTTTGCGCCCTCAGACAAGTGTCTGTTAAGAGCTACTGATTAGCACAGTCGTGAGCTCCAAAGAAGTGAATAAGTTTCAGATGGATTGTTCAGACCTACTGAGAGCAGACATGATGGGCTGAAGAGGGACTAAAAGAGCAAGAGTAGGAAGAGCAGAGCGGCACAGTGAAGGCCCGGATCCCCTGCTTTCACCAACCAACCACCGAATTGCTATTTTTCCTTTGGTTTTCACTTTTGGCCACAAAACTAGGCCTCTGGGTCCCCTACATTAACTGTTTTCATGTGAGATTACGTTCGTTTTGGATGGAAGAAGAGCTGTGATGTTTACAGGGTAGTTATAAGAAGCCAGTTTGCTTTAGATCTGGCTAATTGGCCTATGTTGCCTACTTGCATATTCCTGGATTTTAGTTAAAGAATCTGTGCATCTGTGCAAAGAACAATGCATCATTAAACCTGTCTATTTATCAGCAAAAAATTATATACATATATATATATATACACACACACATTTATGTGTATACATTTTATTTGTTAACTTTAAAAATAATTTTTATTTTAAATTATAGTTGACATACAATATTACGTATATTAGTTTCAGTGTACAACCCAGTTATTGGACATGTATATAACTTATAAAGTGATCACCCTGATAAATCTAGTACCCATCTGATGCCATACATAGATATAATAATATTATTGACGATATTCTGAAACAGGAACTTTTAGGGGTGAAAAAGACAGGTTTAGGAAATTTTAGAAATTAAGGGGACCATGGAAGAAGCACAGGGCTGCGGAGCAGCAGAGGCTTATTTCCATAGAACAGGGGAGCTGAAAAGCTGCAACAGGTACATGTCCACCGAATGAGGGAGCTGGGAACAGCAGAAGGTTCGAACCTCCCATGTGAAGTTCGACCTTTGAGCTCAGAAGTTACTATACTAACGAGTCCAAGGAAATAGTGACCAATCGGAGGGGATATCAAGGCACAAAGATCTACAGCCTTTATAAGCCGTGGAAACAGGGCCTCGGTGGGCCCCTTCCCCCTCCCCACGTGTGAGTCTGTGCTGTGAGAGTCTTTCCTCTTCCCCACGTGGGAGTCTGTACTTGTTCTTCAGTAAATGTCCACCTTTGCCATACCACCTTCCGTCCGTGAATGCATTCATCGAGTCCCACGGACAAAGAACCTTTGCAGCCTGCCCAGGGGAACACCTGGCAAGGATGTGGAGAACAGTGTGGAGTTTCCTCAAAAACTTAAAAATGGAATTGCTGTTGACCTAGTGATCCTACTTCTGAGAATATATCCTAAGAATTCCAAAACACCAATCAGAAAGAATGTATGCACCCCTATGTTCATAGTTATTTACAATAGCTGAGATCTGGAAGCAGCCCAAGTGCCCATCAGTAGGTGAGTGGATAAAAAGCTGGGGTACATTTCCTCTATGGAATACTGTGCAGCTGTAACAAAAGGATCTCCTACCCTCTGAGACAGCATGGAGGGACCTGGAGAGTGTCCTGCGGCTAGTAAGTGAAATAAGCCAATCAGAGAAAGGCAAATATCACACGATCTCACTTATATGTGGAATCTGATGAACAAAATGAACTGACGAATAAAATAGAACCAGTGGCATGGAAACCTGGAGCAGGTTGAGTACTCTCAGAGGAAAGGGGGTGAGGGGCAAGAGATTAACCAAAGAATTTATATGCATATATGCATTACCCATGGACACAGAGAATAGGATGGTGAAGGCCGGGGAGTGGGGGGGGGGGGGGGGGGCGGGAACTGGGTGGAGGGGGGCAATGGTGGAAAAAGCGGGGGGAGGGGGGCACCTGTAATACTCTCAACAATAAAGATTTTTTAAGAAGAAGAAAGCGGGGGGGGGGGGGGAGCAGGTGGGGGAGGGGGTGGGAAGGCAGTCCCTTACTGGCACTGGTACTGGTACTTCCTGAGGTCAGAGATGGAACATCCAAGGAACCAACCCAGGTTGTCTTAAGGCACCTGCGCACTCACCTGCTGCCTCTTGGTGGCAGAAGATGCTGCTCCCGTTGTCTTGACATTTATTAAAACTGAACCGCTTCCTAAAAGCATCACACCATCCTCTGCTGGCATTAAACGCTCCCGCTTTAGACCCTTCACCTTCCTTTTGCTTTTCCTCGAATCATGTTAGAGCCCATAGGTATGCCTTCCTTATGGCAACCCTGCCCTCACTTAAAAACTGCATTTTCTTTTCTTTTTTCTTTTTTTATTGATTTCAGAGAGGAAGGGAGAGGGAGAGAGAGATAGAAACATCAATGATGAGAGAGAATCATTGATCGGCTGCCTCCTGCACGCCCCCTACTGGGGATCAGCCCGCAACCCCGGACATGTGCCCTTGACTGGAATTGAATCCGGGACCCCTCAGTCCGTAGGCCCACACTTTCCACTGAGCCAAACCAGCCAGGGCAAAGCTGCATTGTTGATATCGGAGACAGTTACTTCTCAAAAAGTGCCAAGTTTTCACACCTGCTGTCACAGCTGCAGCGGCGGCTTCATGAATTCCCTTTTCCCTTTTTTTTACCCTGGCCCTTCCGCGGGGCTTATTTATCCTTATTTATCGTGACATGCGGGCGGCCACAGCTGCGGTCCCCAGGCCACAGCACATCCAGCAACTCAGCCTTTTCTTCGCGTTCCTGCGCTTCTTGGAGCACCGGCACCACTAGCGGCGCTCTGAGCGGGTCCCCTCGTGTGATCCCAGGTGCACGGCTTTGCGCTAAATCTGATAAATGCAAGAGACCACGCTTTCCTGCCATCCGCCCTCACAGGGGCGATGCCCCGCTCACCCCGCCATGACTGCGTCCTGTTTTGAGTGGGGAGACTGCGACACTGCGCTCAGCCATCGCACAGGAAGCGGCCACAAGCGATCGCAGTAAACAGCGTGCCCTGCAGGGAAGTCTATGCGGTCGTGACTTAGCATCCGCACATTTGGTTACAGTTATCCTGATGGCAAATGGCACATGTACAGTCTGTGTTTGTGCAGGTAAGTTTTGATACATTTTAACTTTATCATAGATTTGTTTTATGGTAGTAGATGATAAAATAGATTAGTATCTACCTATATCTTATGTGTTCATGACATCCCTAACTTTCTCTCTCTTTTTTTTATGTATTTGTAGGCTATGCATTTTGTCTGCAATTTTTTTTTTCAAATTGTTGCAAATCTCCAAGATTTTTTCAGTATATTTCTTGGAAAAAAATCTGCAGTTAAGTGGACCCACGCAGTTCAAATTCATGTTATCCACGGGTCAACTATATTTGTAACCATTTTTTTACATTTTAAATGTATCTTTTTGTTATTCATTTCTAATTCAATCCCATTGTGTCAGAGAATATCATATAGATGCTAGTGATGCTTTTAAAAATAGACTTTCTTTTTTAGAGCAGTTTGAGGTTCACAAAAAATTTGAGTGGACACTCAATATAGTTTCTTTTTTTTCTCTTCAATATAGTTTCCGTACACTGCCTCTCTTCCTCCCCAGTTTCTCCTATTATTGACATCTTGTGGCATCTTTATTACAATCATTGAACCAATATTGATATACTCTTGCCGGGGTCCAACCCCAGCAGGTCCAGGGGTCCCCAAAGGTGTAGACGGAGTCGGCGAAGAAGGAAGGACACGGAGACAGTGTTCAGTTGATCAGCAGCCTAGCCAGGATCTCCAGCCAGGATCTCCAGCCAAGTTCTGGTCTGGATCTCCAGAGAGGTTCTGCTTCGGATCTCCAGCCAGGATATGTGTCCATGTTCTCTTGCTAGGTTCTCCAGGTCCTCCAGCCAGGTTCTGTAGCCATGTTCCCTCGCTAGGTTCTCCAGCCAGGTTCTGTCCAGGTTATCCAGCCAGGTTCAGTCACTAGGTTCTAGTCAGGTTCTCTTGCCCATTTCTGTAGTCAGGTTCAGTCCAGGATCTTTTGCCATGTTCTCTCCAGCGAAGTTCTTCTGTCTCTAGTTCTGTGTAGGTTCTGTGCCTAGGTTCCGTCTCTCCTGGTTCCGTATTCTAAGTTCTGTCTCTTGCTGTCTTATTACATCTGTATTTATACCAGTTGATTCAATCCTATCAATCTCTATTACAAAGGTTAGGGCGTTTCTTATCTCCATTCCAGGGAGTAAAGATTATGTAGCTTAAGCATGATTGTTCATAGTTAAAGTGATTAATTACCCACCTGGCACTAGTTAAGAGGCTTTATTCCCTCCCTAACTTCAGGGGAAAATCCCTACCTGGGGATTCAACCTTTCTCGGAGAGGTGACCTTGGTTAAAACACATAGTGCCAAGAAGGTGAGCAAACATATTAAGAACAGTATGCCATATATGCCAGGTCCCTTGAAACAGCAAGCATGGACTGGCTCCCGGCATACTCTTATTATAAAGCTCATCATTTAGATTAGGGTTCACTCTTTGTGTTGTATTTCCATACATTGTGTGTGTGTGTGTGTGTGTGTGTGTGTGTGTGTGTGTGTGTTGTTTGTTTGTTTCAAATATATTTTTCTTGATTTCAGAGAGTGAGGGAGAGGAAGAGAGAGATCGAAACATCATTGATGATAGAGAATCATTGATCGGCTGCCTCCTACACGCCCCTTACTGGGGATCAAGCCCACAACCCGGGCATGTGCCCTTGACCAGAATTGAACCCGGGACCCTTGGGCCCGCAGGCCGACGCTCTATCCATTGAGCCAAACCGGCGAGCGCTATTTCCATGCATTTTGATGCATAATGCCATGTATCCACATCACAGTTTCACACAGAAATGTTCCGCTGCCCTCTGTGCTCCGTCTCCTCATCCCTCCTCCCCTCCGGCTGCACCTGGAACCGTCGATCTTTTCACTGTCGCTCTCGTCTTGCCTTTTCCAGAGCTGAGCTCACACAGTAGGTGGCTTTACACACTGGGTTTTCCTTTAGCGACACGCGTTTAAGGTTCCTCCGTGTGCTTTGTGGCTTGATAGCGCTTTTCTTTTTCACACTGAATAGTATGCCACGGCCTGGATGCACCACAGTTTGTTTATCTTGGTTGCTTCCTGTTTGGGGCAATTACGAATAAAGCTGCTATAAGTGTGTGCAGATTTGTGTGTGGGCGTAAGTCACCACGGACCACTGTCCGAGAGCGCCCCGGCAGGCTGCCCCTGCTTGTAGTGCTTGCTCTGTGTCTCACTGGCATTTGAAGAGGGCAGCCGAACTGCTTAAAGAAGGGGAACCCGGGCGCCTCACGAGGTGCTGGGTGACCGCAAGGGTGTGTGGGCTGAGGGACCCAGCGCCAGGGCTCCCAGCACACCAGCTCTGTCCTTCCTCCCTCCCCGAAAGCACGTGCTGGGCAGCAACTGCACCATCAGCATCAGGTGGGCAGGTGTCTGGAAGCCCGCGCCTTCACAGTGTGGTGCTGCCCCTGGCTCTGTGCCTGCCAGAGCCAGTAACCGGGCCTGTGCGCGCCTATCTGCCTTCTGAGTGACTGACAAGCGGGAGCTGCCACCCGCTGGTCCTGTGGTGTCTCCTACATTGTCGGAGATTCAAGTGGGTGTTTTTAAATGCCAAATGCTAGTGAGTAATTACACTAGCAACAAAATCCCTCTTGAATTAACAGAAAATGTGCAAATTTATTTATTAGTTCTAGTAGGGTTAGTTTTGTGTGTGTGTGTGTGTGTGTGTGTTTTGTCTACTCCTTACCTAGTATTTTATTATAAAGATTTCTTAAGTTTCCAAGTGCAAAAAAAAAAAAAAAAAGGATTATATATACTTAGTCTCCCCTTTGATACACAAAATGTATAGTGTACCCACTGACACGTACTGCTGATCTGAAATTAGGAAAATGTATGTCAAATCACACTTTAGTGTCCTTTGCCAAGTATCATTTTCTTCAAAACCTCACCTAAATATTGAATGTTATTATTTTTTTAAAAACTCAAATTCAGAAGACATCACAGGCACTCCTTCCCATTTGTTCAAGTCTTTTTCGTCTTTTTTTGCTATTACTCAACAATTTGCATATTTCTTATTAAACTTATTCCTAGAAGTATCTTTTTAGTTACTATTTTTTAAAATATATTTTTATTGATTTCAGAGAGGAAGGGAGAGGGAGAGAGAGATAGAAACATCAATGATGAGAGAGAATCATTGATCAGCTGCCTCTTGCATGATCCCCACAGGGGATCAAGCCCACAACCCAGGCATGTGCCCTTAACAGGAATCGAACCCAGGACCCTTCAGTCCACAGGCTGACACTCTATCCACTGAGCCAAACTGGCTAGGGCTTTAGTTACTATTTTAAATAAAACTCTTCTTCCATTAATCTACTGGTTCCTGAACATTAATTTTGTATTCAGTTACCTGACTAAAGTCTCCTGTTATATGTAGTAGTTTTTCAATTGTTTCCCTTAGATTTTATATCATTTACAAATGATAATTTTCCTTCTCCTTTTTTTTTACACCCTCAGTTCTCCTCGTGTTATTTAACAGGCGCAGCTGGAGGCTTACTCAGAAATGCAGCCCAGGTTCTCATGAAGGTCTTGGTCATTACTCCGTCAAGCATTGACTAGCCTTTCTGCTTTGGACTGTCCCTCATGATTGCCTTGAAAAGGAACATTCTGTGTTAGTTATAAAGAACATTTCTGACACACACTTAAGCTCTGCAGGCAGAATTTTTCAGGGGAAATTCACATAATGGAAAATTAACCATTTTAAAGTGAAAAATTCAGTGGCATTTAGTATATACACAGAACTATGCAACTACCACCTCTACCTAGATCCAAAACATTTCATCGACCCAAAACTAACCCCACAGCCAGTAAGCAGTGACCCCCCCACATCCCCTCCCTCTAGCCCCTGGCAACCCCAGGGCTTCCATGGAGTCACCTATCCTGGAATCATACAATGTGTGACCTTTGGTGTCTGGCTTCATTTACTTCACATAATGATGTTAAGGTTCATCCATGTTGTAGCATGTATCAGTACCTCATTCCTTTTTATTACTAAACTAGTGGCCCATTGCACGAAGGTTTGCGCAATAGGCCTTCCTTCCCCTGGCTGCCGGCACCGGTTTTCCTCCGGCACCCGGGAACCAGGCCTTTGGTCCGGCCGCAGCAGCGAGGCTTGGCTTCTCCGCTCCGGCTGCTCCCAGCCCCTCCTTTTTTTCCAGCTCCTTGAGCGGAAGCCAGGGCTGGCTGGAAGCCTGGGTCGCCCCCAGCCTCTCCTTGAGCGGAGCCCAGGGCAGGCGGGAAGCTTGGCTTCCTCCATCGCCAGGAGCAACCCAAGCCTCCTACTCGCCATCTTCAGTCATCTTCAGTCTTCACTCCGCGCCTGCGTTTGCAAATTAACTGCCATCTTTGTTGGGTTAATTTGCATAGTCACTCTGATTGGCTGGTGGGTGTAGCAGAGTGGCAGAGTGATGGTTAATTTGCATGTTTCTCTTTTATTAGTGTAGATAATATTTCATTATAGGCATGTATCATAATAGTTTACCCATTGATGGACATTCGGGTTATTTCCACTTTTTGATTACTGTGAATTGTGTGCTACTATGAACATTGCTGTACAAAGACTTGTTTGAGTCCCTGTTTTCAATTCTTTTGTGTTTGGTGCTTAGAGTAGAATTGCTGGATCATATGGCAATTCTATGTTTAACTTTATGAGGAAGTGCCAAACTGTAAGTTAAATTTTAAAGGTATTTGACTGAAATTTGAGAGAGCAAATGTGAACCACAAGGGAGAAGATACTGGGAAGGGGCGAATGGGTGCTTCTGTAGATGGAGAAGTTTCAATGTGGTTTCCTATGAATTAGTGCAGCTATAATCAGATTTGTTACTTTTTTTAACATTGAGAAATGAGTGCAAAGTTAAGTGAGTTTAGAGATGGCATTAGAAGAAGTACCAAGTAAGATGGGACAAAGTGCAGGAAGGTGTCATGAAGCAAATGAACTATAATGTGAGCTAATATGATGGGAATAGAGAGTGAGGATCATGAACTCCAAGCTATTACTAATAATGAGAAAACAGCTCTCAGTCATAAGTGATTATCCTCCTAAGAAATCCCTTTAGTGAGATGTGAACTATTGTGCATGACCAGGGAGAATATGGACAAAGGTAAATAGCATCCTACTGAGCACTTTGAAATTGATAATCATGACTCAGCTGTATGAAGAAATAGAACTTTATTCTTATTCTTTATTTTCTTAATTATTGACTAATGGCCCGGTGCATGAAATTCGTGCACATTAAAAGGGAATTAATTAGAGGAAATATTTTTTTTAAATATATATTTTATTGATTTTTTACAGAGAGGGAGAGGGATAGAGAGTTATAAACATCAATGAGAGAGAAACATCGATCAGCTGCCTCCTGCACACCCGCTACTGGGGATGTGCCCGCAACCAAGGTACATGCCCTTGACCGGAATCAAACCTGGGACCTTTCAGTTTGCAGGCCGACGCTCTATCCACTGAGCCAAACCGGTTAGGGCTAGAGGAAATATTTTAATATTGCTATTTGCCCTTTCTCTATAATAGAAGTGTCAGAGATGAAAGAAAATTAGTAAGATGCATATGAAAATAATATATAAATTTATTAATAAATAAATAATAACAGTGTCACATCCCTGGGTGGCGCCGGGCAGGGGATGCAGCCTCACATCCCCTGCCATGCACACAGCCCTGCCCACCCGCACCTGCCACGCACGCAGCCTCCTGCTGATTGGTTGTTACAGTGTGAGGGTGTTATGACCATTTGCATATTACACTTTTATTAGTATAGATTCAGAGAGGTAGGGAGAGGGAGAGAGAGGCAGAAACATCAATGATGAGAGAGAATCATTGATTGGATGCCTCCTACATGCCCCCCACTGGAGATCAAGCCCACAATCCAGGCATGTGCCCTTGACCAGAATCAAACCCGGGACCCTTCAGTCTGCAGACCACTCTATCCACTGAGTCAAACCAGCTAGGGCTATTCTTATTCTTTTAACTGATTTCAACCTTGCTGAGCATCAGTCTTTTTCCCCAGAGGCAATAAACACAACTTCTTGCCAAATAAATGGAAGTGCATCAATCTGCATTACAAATAAGTCTCTCCAGGTTCCCCAGACCCTTGTGTGCCCTGTGGCATTTCTCACCAACAGTGGGTCTGCTGCTCTCTCACTGGTTGATACTTACATGACTGCCAATGTCAACACCCAGCCCCTTCTTGTTAAAGGGATATGACAAAGGCACTCAGGGGAAAAGGACATGAGACAGAGGCTTTCAGCCACTTAAAATATGGACTGTCACATGGCCTGGCCGGTTTTGCTCAGTGGCTAGAGCATTGGCCTGAGGACTGAGGGGTCCCGGGTTTGATTCAGATCAAGGGCATGTACCTAGGTTGTAGGGTCCTCCCTGGCTTGGGCCCTGATCGGGGGCATGCAGGAGGCAACCAATTGATGTGTTTCTCTCACATCAATGTTTCTCTCTGTCTTTCCCTCTCTCTTCTGCTCCTCTAGGAAATCAATGGAGCCCTGGCCAGTTTGACCCAGTGGATAGAATGTTGGTCTGCGGACTGAAGGATCCTGGGTTTGGTTCCAGTCAAGGGCACATGCCTGGGTTGTGGGCTCGATCCCAATTGGGGGCATGCAGGAGGCAGCCAATCAATGATTCTCTCTCATCATTGATGCTTCTATCTCTCTCTCCCTCTCTGAAATCAATAAAGATATATTTAAAAAAGAAGGAGAAGGAGAAGGAGAAGGAAAAGGAGGAGGAGGAGGAGAAGGAGGAGGAGGGGGAGAAGAAGAAGAAGGAGAAGAAGAAGAAGAAGAAGAAGAAGAAGAAGAAGAAGAAGAAGAAGAAGAAGAAGAAGGAGGAGGAGGAGGAGGAGGAGGAGGAGGAGGAGGAGGAGGAGGAGGAGGAGGAGGAGAAGGAGAAGAAGAAGAAATCAATGGAAAAATATCCTTGGGTGAGTACTAAAAACAAACAAACAAACAAATAAATATATAAAAAAAAATATGGCCTGTCACAGACTAATATGAACAGGCCATCAACACCATTTCTGGGTTCAGCCCCTTTGTGTCAGAGGGTAGCGGCCCAGCACCGGGGGTGCAGGCCTTTGATGAAACATCAATGTCAAATATTTTTTAAATATCTGCTATTTTGATTTAGGCATACTTTTCCCTTCAATATTATTGGGAATATCATTATTTATTACACAATTGTGTCTTTTATTTAAGACTTTTTCTGATAAAATGTCATATTACTATATACTAGATTACAGTAAAAATGTATTTGATATAATGATAGTGGCTGTGTAAATATAATAGAATGATGCTTTTTTTTCTTCTTTTTAATATATTTCTTTATTGATTCCAGAGAGGAAGGGAGAGGGAGAGGGAGAGGGAGAGGGAGAGGGAGAGGGAGAGGGAGAGGGAGAGATAGAAACATCAATGATGAGAGAGAATCATTGATCTGCTGCCGCCTGCATGCCCCACACTGGGGATTGAGCCTGCAACCCGGCCATGTGCCCTGACCGGGGAATCAAACTGTGGCCTCCTGGTTCATAGATCGATGCTCAACCACTGAGCCACGGTGGCCGGGCTGGTGTTCCACTTTTTATGCACTCATTGGTTGATCCTTATATGTGTCCTGACCAGGGATCGAACACACAACCTTGGCATATTGGGATGAAACTCTAACCAATTGCACTCCCCAGTCAGGATCTTTTAAAATCTTTTCTGTATGTGTGTGTGTTAAGTCAATTTTTTATTGATTTCAGAGAGGAAAAGAGAGGGAGAGATAGAAACATCAATGACTAGAGAATCATTGATTGGCTGTCTCCTGCACACCCGCTACTGAGGATCGAACACGAAACCCAGGATTGTGCTCTAACCGGGAATCGAACTGTGATCTCCTGGTACATAGGGTGATGCTCAACCACTGAGCTATGCCAGCCGGGCTAAATCCCTTTTTTTTTTCTTTTTTTTTCTTTTTTTTAAATATCAGGGAAGCTTTGTTTAATTATAGTTTTTAGTATTTGTTCAACTTTGTAATTTACAAAAAGTGCTGGACTTCTATTCCATGTATGATGGTTCTTCGTTGCCTATCTTTAATATTTGCTGTTTTCTCTCAAATACTTTTTTATTTAAAAAAAATTTTTTTTTCTTGGGCTGCTCTTGGTTGGGGGTCACCCCAGGCCTAAGGCAGGAAGATGGTGGCTGCAAAGAAGATGAAAAAGTTGCTGGAGTTGATCAACTCTAGGCTCCAACGTGTTATGAAATGTGGAAAGTTCATGGCCGGGGACAAGCAGATGACAATGGTCAGACAAGGCCCAGTGAACCTGGTCATCCTCACCAGCACCCGTCCAGCCTTGCGGAAATGTGAAACAGGGCACCACACCACGCTGGCCAGGACTGCTGCCCATCACTACAGGGGCAATGGTGCTGAACTGGCCACAGTGTGTGGAAAATACTAGAGTGGGGGCACTGCTGTCACTGATCCGGGTGATTCCGACATCATAGGAGCACACCAGAACAGGCTGGAGAAAAGAAATCGTGCAAAACTTTCAAATAAAACTGGCCAGAGCTTGGTTAAAAAAAATTTTTTTTTAATTTAAAAATGGTCTTAAAATGTTCTTCTTGTCATCTTATATTTCTCTTAAGGCATCATTGATTGTGTTTTTTCACTTTTAAAAAAATATATATTCTATTGATTTCAGAGAGGAAGAGAGAGAGAAACTTCAATGATGAGAGAGAATCATTAATTGCCCACAACCTGGGCATGTGCCCCTGACCGGAATCGAACCTGGGACCCTTCAGTCCACAGGCTGACACTCTGTCCACTGAGCCAAACCGGCTAGGGCATGTGTGTTTTTTAAGAGAACATTTATTGACTAAATGCCAGAGGTAGAAAAGTGATTCCTAGAAGAAATGGGCTTAGAAAACAAGTCTAGAGGTACAGAAAGGGCCCTTGGAGCTCGGGAGTGAGGAAGGGAAAGGGAAAGAAAGGCACTGGCTGCTCCCGGAGGGAGAGCGAGGGAGCTGGTGAGGGTCTGAAGGGCGGAGATTTTAGGGGAGGGCTCAGGGAAAGGTCCTAATAGAATATTCAGAGTTTTCCAGGTTATCATTCAATGCTGCTGATCCTGAAGCTGGTCCTGCGGCTTAGCTGGGCCTGGAGCTGAGACAGCTGAGGCCCTGATGTGATCTCTAGGGAGGAGAGGTCAGGGCGTCCAAACCTCACGGCCAGCGATGTGCTAGGGGAGGAAAGTCACCCCAGGGTGAGGTCCCCCCTACAACTGATTGTCCATTGCTAGGCACCTGGGGTTCTCCAGGTCACTTGACAGTGAAAAATAAAACTTAGAAGGCAACTAACTGAATTAGAATCTAATAATCACAACTGGGTATCACAGAGGCTGCTGAGACACGTTTCGCCCTGAAATCACCCTCATTTTTATTAAAGAGCCAAGTTCAGACCAATTTATTTACTGCAGTAAGTCTGGTTTCAATTTGGCCTGACTGTTTGCAAGAACACAGTAAGAAGGGCAATAATCATCCAGGCTTTTAAAAAATCGGCTTTGCTGGGATTTCATAACTGAGCTTTGTCCCTCAGGCAAAGAAGCCGAGCCACCTCGTCGCCGCTGCCGTCAGGTTTTCCTGCGATTCCTGTGGACTTGGGGGGAGTCCTCATGTTCTTCAGGTTCCCAAAATGTCTTGAGGTTCCTTCCCTGCCGTATCTCAGGAAAGCAACCTTCGTTCCTTCCCTGGAAAGACGGCCGTGAACCACGCGTCTACGCAAGATACCAGGCTGCTTCTTCAAGGTGCTCTTACTGGCGTCAAGGTCAGTGTTCATTCCTTCGAGCTTTCTGGGGACATTCAGAGCCCCGGCATTTCTCTCTCCGACATGACATTCCAGGCAGAGTCTTGGTTGATAAGACCACACCGGATACTTACCTGGCAGGGGAGACACCACGATCCTGAAAGTGTTTTTCCCAGGGCGAGGCGTATCCATTGCACTCTGGATGTGCTGACCCCTGGGACTTCCCAATGTGGGAAATTATCTGCATAATTTGTGGTTGTGGGGGGGCTTGTGTGCTCTCCCCTAAAAAATAAGTAAGTAAATAAAACGAAATTGGAAACTGGTCTTATTGGATTCATGCAAAGAAACATATGGCCATGACTCACTCATTAAGAATTGCCAAATTCTGGCCCGGCTGGCGTAGCTCAGTGGTTGAGCGTTGACCTATGAACCAGGAGGTCACAATTCTTGGTCAGGGCACATGTCCAGGTTGGGGGCTTGATCCCCAGTGGGGAGTATGCAAAACAGGCCTAACTGCAGGGTAGCATTAAACTTGAAGGTGCCACTAACTGGCCAAACCTCTCCACTGTGCACTTCACAGTGGGGCCAGGCTAAGTTACAAAACAAGTCTGAGGCATTGGGTAAAACTTCACCCAAAGGGGTATTCGAGGCACTGGGGACTGGTCCCCCCTCTGCAGAGAGAGGAAATCCCAGCTAGCCCCTGGGCTGTCCTGGGCCGCTGTTCTGCGGTCTGAGTAGCACAGGTCCCTTTACCCTGTGTCCTGAGGGTAGACTTACTAGGGGTTGCAGTGATGGCCAGTCACGGGGAGGATGGACTCACTGGGCTCAGACAGGCGGACTCCACTCAACGAAGGTCCCAAGCGAAGCGTCCCTGCTTGCCCGCCTCTAGACTTAGCAACCTCACCGGAGGCCCCCCCTATCAGATCTGTCCGTAAAGGGGTACCTAGTATCTCCTAATGTCTCCCGTGGCCTCGGACGGAAAACTCGTCCTACAACTCTAGTTTCCAACTGTTGGGCTAGTGACCTGTAGCCCTGCCTTCCATGTTCCCAAAAGCCCTGACCCCTTAGGAGGCCAGTGAGAGGGTTAACTGGAAATGCAGGCAGGGCAGGGGGTCCAGGGAAAACAAAGGCAGGTGACACATAGGCAGGGCAGACGTGGCAGCTTGAGCAGCCCAACCACGGGAACCAACCACACAGAAATAATAAAATGTTTCTGGACTCAAGGCAGGAGGCATGGGAGCACAGGGGAGAGCCTGCAGCAACAAGGTGTACGAACACATAGAAACAGAGCAAGTCCAGCTCAGGGACAGAACAACACCACACAGAAACAGGGAAAGTTCAGGTCTGCTGCTGGCAGGAGCAATTGAGGGAATCAATCAGGTGACAACACAGGGAGGCATAGAGCAGGCCTGTAGCAGACATATACCCTGGACTACAAGGCTTTCCCGGGCAGCCCACTGTTGGGTCCCGCTCCCCACTGGGGAGTCTGAATCTGCTTAAAATAAACTTTCCACACTTTCACTTCAATCTTCTGGTCTTCCGAGCTCATTCTTCAACATCACAAGACACGACCCCGGGAAATCACCAGGCGAGCAGCCACCCATCGCCACCAGGCGAGCTGCCACCCATCGCCATCGCAGGGAAGAGACCCGGTTAAGTTACCCCCTAGGCTCTCATAGAAGTTGGTTTCAGGGACAAAGAAGACTCCTGGCGGGGTCTGTAGCTTAGCTGGGCCAGCCAGCCAGAGACAGCGCCTCGGGCCCGGAGGGCAAGTCCTGCCCGCCTTCCCCAGGAAGATTAGAAACTGGTTTGGCTCAGTGGACAGAGCGTCGGCCTGCAGACTGAAGGGTCCCGGGTTCCATTCCAGTCAAGGGCACATGCCCCAGTTGCTGGCTTGGACCCTGGTAGGGGATGTGTAAGAGGTGGCTGAAATTGATGTTCCTATCTCCCTCTCCCTCTCCCTTTCTCTCTATATCTCTCTATATAAAAGGCTAATATGCTAAGTGTCCATCTGACCGATCGCTATGATGCGCACTGACCAGGGGGCAAACGCTCAACACAGGAGCTGCCATGACACACACGGGTAACTTGCAGAGAAATCGCACCGCGGACCTGGCGCCCACAAAGCAATACTCGGCTTCCCCCAAGTGGGACACAGGCCTTGCCACCACCCTGAAGCGACACCCCACCAAATCGCAGCTGATGCTGCCAAGACACCATGGTGCAAAATGGAGCCCACCACCTAGCCCAGCCCCGGTCACTGTGAGTGCCGGGTAATGACGTCACGTAGCAATGCCTGGCTTCCTCACCCCAGCGACGACTACCCTCCTTGCAGTTTCCTCAGCCCAGGAACACGACTTGCTTTATAGCCAGGTGGAAACATTTCACACTGTAACCAAATGACTTTGAAGCGTTTTCCCATGCCTCATCTCATTTGATCCTCACATTAGTCCTGGAGTAGGTAGATAGGAGACTCAGTGGAATCCTATTTTCTTTTCATTAGCCGGAAAATGGAGATTTAGAAAGCTTAGAAACTTGACCTGACCTGACTAAAAAGAAGTAAGAAATGGTGGACCTTGAAAATGACTTCAGGTTTTCTTACTGCACAGAATATAGTCAAACACCGCTGCAGTTAAATATTCTATCTTTGTTCTCCCTGCGTGATCTACAATAATAATCTGTTTTGTGTTGATATTTACTGCTGTGTTACTGACAACTACCTGAAAGAGAAGTTGGGGTGCTTCACTGGGCTGGAAAAAGTTTAGCTAAATCAGAAAGCAGGTCTAATTAAGCAAGTTTATTCTATATCTATAAAAGGCTAAGTTGACTTGTGCATGTGCAATATATATAAAACTCTCACTGGTGCCAATCGCATACATGTGTTTCGATCTGTCATTGTCAATTTAAATTTGGTTGACACTTCTATTATCAAGAAAGGGCAAATAGCGATATTTAAATATTTCTTCTAATTAATTTCATTTCAGTGTGCACGAATCTGTGCACCAGGCCACTAGTATTTAAATAAAAGAAAAAAGAAAATAAACTGCCGGTGTCCCTTATTTTCCAAGTTGGATGAGTTGAGGCTGTCATTTATCCAGCAAAAGGTCGTGTTCAGACCTCAGAAAGCAATCCCAATGGAAAAGCCAAAGTTAAAAAGCAGCTGTCCCTTTTTCCTTAGTTACCTTGACCCTTATCTATAGCCTTAACCCTGGGCTCCACCTCAGGGATTTCAAAAAGTTCAAAGAGAGTCAGCCTGAACTTAACTCCAGGCACAAAGGAAGAAAGAGAAAGGAAAGAAATGAACATGCTTCCAGCCAAAGGGCAAGTCTCTCTCTCTCTCTCTCTCTCTCTCTCTCTCTCTCTCTCTCTCTCTCTCTCTCTTGGAATTAGTAACCTGACAGGGAAAAGCCACAGGGAAGGGCCTTGTGTGACTTTACAGTGTTCCTGCTGCATGCACATTGTCTTGCAGTCGTCTGGGTGACTTCCCCGGTCCATGACCTACTCATCCTTTCATAGGAGTCCTCTAGCAGCAGCAACAATCTGGAGAGGGAGAGACAGAGAGAGAGAGAGAGAGAGAGAGAGAGAGAGAGAGAGAGAGAGAGAGAGAACCCCATGGCCAGAGCAAAAGATACAGGGAGGAAAGAGAACACAGTCATGTCTTTCAAGCCAAGGTGGCGGGGACTTACTCCGCTCAGACAGGCCAACTCCACTCTACTGAAGTCCCAAGCGAGGTGCCCTGCTCTCCTGCCTCCAGACTCACCATCCTTACCTGAGCACCCCCACTCCTCTCCCTTCGCATATCTGTCCAGGTTGTCTCAGTAATGTGCTGACATGACATTCTTGAGATGACAAGGTTATATTGTGGAAATGGAGTCGCTGCCACCGGTTAGAGGCGATGGAAGGAGGGCAGGGGAGATCTCTGTGGTGATGGAATAGTCCTGCATTGGTGATTAAACAATCCGAGTCACAGGGCACCAAATATGTAGGTGACAGGATGGCACCAGGTGTCTGACTGGTGGGGTGAGGCCAAACCTGGGCTCAGCATCCCCGGTATTTGGGTTCTGCTAGGAAAGAAATCAGAGCGAGACCCAAACTGTAAGAGAACATTTACTGGGGAAAGGACAGAAAAAGTAATTCCTAGAAGAAATGGGCTTAACAAACAAGTTCTAGAGTAAAGAAAGAGTCCTTGGAGCCTGGGAGTGAGGAAGCTGATGGTAAGGTGCCTGGGTGGGGTGCCTGGGTGGGTGGGAGGCATGAGTGTGCTGGGAGAGGGAGAGCGCTACGGTTTTGACTCTAAGAATCTCCTAAAAGTGGAATCATATTTGTCTTTTTGCGACTGGCTTATTTCACTTAGCACAATGTCCTCAAGCTCATCTGTGTTGTAACATATTACAGAATTTTCTTACAGTTTAAGACTGAATAATATGGCTCTGGCTGTTTTGGCTCAGTGGATAGAGCTTCAGCCTGAAGACTGAAGGGTCCCAGGTTTGATTCTGGTCAATGGCACATGCCAGGATTGTGGGCTCAGTCCCCAATGTGGGGTGTGCAGGAGGCAGCCAATCAATGATACTCTCTCATCATTGATGTTTCTATCTCTCTCTCCCTCTCCCTTCCTCTCTGAAATCAATAAAAATTTATATATCTATTTTAAAAAGACTGAATAATATGTATATACTATATTTTTCTTATTCATACATAACCGGACAATCAATGGGTCCATGCTGCCAACAAAGATGGCAGCTAATTTGCATACTTCAGGCAGGGCGGGTCAGCGCCATCCCACCTGCTCTGCCACCATCCGGGCCTGCTATCTGCGACCCAGGGCGGCGGGTGTCCCGTGTGTGTGACCCGACCCAGGGAGGCCGGGTGGTGCAGGAGCGATCTGCCGGCCCTCCCGGGCATCCCGTGTGCTACCAGACCCCAGGCAGTGGGGCGGGACAGGGTGGCTCCTCTGTTACCCCAGCTTCCTCATCACAGCTCCCTTGGGGGCCTAAGCCTTTAGTCGGACATCCCCCGAGGGTTCCTTGGCTGCCAGAAGGATGTCTGCCTGCAAACTTAGGCCTGATCCCCCAGGGAGTGGGCCTAAGTCGACAGGTGGACATCCCCCAAGGGTCCTGGACTGCAAATGGGCCCAGACCGGGCTGAAGGAACCCTCCCCCGAGTGCACAAATTTTTGTGCACTGGGCCTCTAGTGATTAATATTTCTCATAACCATAGCTAGTCCCCAATATTATTTTTGCCCCTAAAACATTCATCTATTGATAGATACTTGAGTTGCTTCCATGTCCTAGCTATTGTGAATAGTGCTGCTATGAACATGGGTGCACAAATAATTCTTTGAGACCCTGCTTTCAAATAATTTGGGTAGATTCCCAGAGATGGAATTGCTGAATCATATGGTAGTTCTATTTTTTTAATTTTTGAGGAACCACCATATTATTTTCCACAACGTTGTACCATTTACATTCTCCCCAACAGTGCACAGGAATTCCAGTTTCTCCATGTCTCACCAACACTTGTCTTTCTTGTTTTTTATTTTTGTGATAGTAGCTACCTTAAGGGATGTGAAGTGGTATCTTATAGTACTTTTGATTTACATTTCCCTAAAGGTTAATGTGTTGAGCATCTTTCCATGGTCTATTAGCCATTTGTATATCTTTTTTGGAGAAATGTTTATTCAAGTTCTTTGTCCATTTTTTAATTGGGTTGTTGTTGAGTTTAAGGAGTTCTCTATATATTCTGAATAATTAACCTCTTATCAGATGTATTATTTGCAAATATTTTCTTCCATTCTGTGGATTGCCATTTTACTCTGTCAATAGTGTCTTTCAATGCACAAACTTTATTTTTTTTTTTTTAGAATAGTTTATTGGGGTTTTTTAGAGAGAAAAGAAAGGAAGGGGAGAAATAGAGAGGGAGGGAGGAAAGAGAGAGAGAGAAAGAGAGGAACAGTGATTAGCTGCCTCCGTCAGGCCCCTACCAAGAATCAACTTAGCACCCTGGGCATGTGCCCTTGACCGGTAATGGAACCAGCAACCTCCTGGTGCATGGGACCAACACCCAACCAACTGAGCCACACCAGGCAGGGCTGCACAAAAGTTTCTAATTTTCATGAAGCCCAATTTGTTTATTTAATATATATATATATATATATTTCAGAGAAGAAGAGAGAGGGAGAGAGAGAGAGAGAGAGAGAAACATCAATGATGAGAGAGAATCATTGTTTAGCTGCCTCCTGCACACCCCCTACTGGGGATCGAGCCCACAACCGGGGCATGTGCCCTTGGAATCGAACCTGGGACCCTTCAGTCCGCAGGCCGATGCTCTATCCACTGAGCCTAACCAGCTAGGGCCAATTTGCTTATTTTTTCTTTTGTTACCTGTGACTTTGGTGTCAAATCTAAGAAATCATTGCCAAATCTGATGTTGTGAAGCTTTTGTTCTATGTTTTTTTCTAGGAGTTTTATAGCGTAGGTCTTTCACGCATACTGAATTAATTTTTGTATATGGTAAGGGTCCAACTTCATTCTTTTGCATGTGGATCTCTAGTTTTTCCTAGCACTGTTGAAAAAACTGTCCTATCCCCCATTGAACACATCTTTGTCAAAAATCATTGACCATATTTGGGAGTATTTATTTCTGGGCTCTCCATACTATTCCATTCATCTATATTACTGCCTTTAGACCTGTGCTACACTGTTGGATGACTGCAGCTTTGTAGTAAGTTTTGAAATGTGAGTTCTCTAGTTTCGTTATTTTTAAATATTGTTTTGAGTAATTGGGGTCCTTTGATATTCCATTTGAATTTTAGGATGAATTTTTCTATTTCTGCAGAAAATGTCACTGGGATTGTGATAGGGGTTGCACTGAATCTTTAGATCCCTTTGGGTAATACTGACATTTTAACAATATTAAGTTTTCCAATCCTTGAACATAGCATGTATTTCTACTTATTTATATTTTAATTTCTTTCCGCAATATATTGTAGTTTTACTTGTCTTTCACTTCCTTGGTTAATACCTAAGCATTTTATTATTTTTTATGCTATTTTAAATGAAATAATTTTTAAAAAATTTTATAAGAGTTTATTTGAACCAAATGTTCTCATGAAATTGTTTTTATAATTTCCTTTTCAGGTTGTTTATTAGTGTGCTGACTTTGTACCCCATTACTTTGCTGAATGTGTTTGTTATTAGTTCTAGTAGTTTTGTGTGTGGAATCTTTACGGTTTTCTATATATAAGATCAAATCATCTGTAAACAGAGGAAATTTTCTTCCTTTCCAAATTAGAAACTTTTTTATACTTTTTCTTGCCCAATTGCTGCGGCTAGGACTCCAATTTTATTTTGCCTTTGTGATTTTTTTGCTCCTTATATTGTCCCTGTTTTGCTTAATTTTGATTCCACTCCCCAGCTTCTCTTCAGCGTGGAGTCTCATGAATCGTGCGTGACCTTCCTGGGGATGGCCTTGCACTGACCGGCCACCGCAGTGAGCGAAATCCCTCCCCGTCTCTGCTCCTGTTCTCAGAATCCCCCACTTCACTTTCCGACAATAATTTTGGGCACTATTTTAGGGTTCTCTTCTCTCGGGTCCCCCAGACACACCATTCTTGCCTCAGCGTCCTCTCACACATATGCTGGTGCTGTGCAGATGTGGGGCTGCTGTCTTAGTCCTGCTTTCTGTTACTCTGGGGTTTGTCAGCTACTTTTGTTATAAGTATCATCCATGAGACTTTGGTTTCACTATCTATCTAGTTATACTTGTGTCTTTTTAACTCTAGGGTAAATTCATTATGATACTCTCAAGTGGCCACATAATGTGTGATTCCATTTATAAACATTCTTGAAATGACAAAATTATAGAGATAGAAATGGAGTGGCTGCCGCTGGTTAGGGATGACAGAGGGAGGGACAAGGAGATCTTTGTGGTGACAGAATAGCTCTGTATCTTGAGAGTGGTGGCGGCAAGTATATGAATCTACACATGTGATAAAATGATGCACACATTATGTACCAATGTCAAATTTTGGTTTTGATGTTGCCCTATATTTAGGTAAGATGTAGCCATTGGGAGGAACTGGGTGAAGAGTACAGAGGGTCTTTCTCTCTGTACTATCTATGCAACTTCCTGTGAATCTATAATTATTTCAGAATTGAAAAAATTTTGTAAAGAGGGATGAAGTATTGATACATGCTGCAACATGGATAAACCCTAAAAACATGAGACGTAAAAGAAGCCAGTCATGAAACACTACATATATTACTATTCAATTTAAACAAAATGGCCAGGATAGGCAGACCTAGAGACAGGAGGTAAATTAGCGTTTGCCTGGAATGGAGAGGAGACACGCAGCAATCTTGCTTTATTGTGAAGTCCTCAAAGTCCAGGAAGTGACTGCCGATGGATACGAGGCGCTTTGGGAGTCCATGAAAATATTCTAATATTAGATAGTGGTGATGGTTACACAATTCTGTGAATATTCTAAAAATCATTGAATTATACACTTTAAATGGGTGAATGTTATGGTATGTAAGTTATCTATATATATAAAAAGCCAGTGTCCATGACGACCAGGACGACCAAACAACCAGTCACCATGAGGTGCATTGAGCACCTCACAGTCCCGCCCCCACAGCCCACAGGCTCCAATCACAGCAAGGCGGGCGGTGGGTGGGCGGGGCTGTGAGCAGCAGCAGGCTACCGCATCTGATTTTGTGCACTGAGCCTCTACTATCTCAATAAGGCTGTTTTAAATATTAAAAAGATGGCAAAAAAAAGAGAGGCCTGACCTAACTTTTGGACATGATGGGTGTGCTCATTATCTTGATTGTGATGATGTTTTACTTTTCTTTTTAATATATGTTTTATTAATTTCAGAGAGGAAGGGAGAGGGAGAGATAGAAACACCAATGATGAGAGAGAATCATTGATTGGCTGCCTCCTGCACTACCCCTACTGGGGATCGAGCCCACAACCCAGGCATGTGCCCTTGACAGGAATCAAACCCGGGACCCTTCAGTCTGCAGGCCAATGCTCTATCCACTGAGCCAAACTGGCTGGGGCTGTGGTGATGGTTTTATGGATGCATAGATAGATCAAAACTTATAAATTCATGATTTACACATGTGCACTTTATTTCAAATATACACAATAAAGCTTTAATTTTAAAAACTATGCTGCTATTATCTTCCAGCAATCATATTTAAATTTTCAAGATTCCTATTCTTTACTCTTTTCTTCATATTATTATTACTTGTTTGTTGTTTTTTTTGTAGGAAAAAAGCTATCTATTTGAGAATATTATTTGTTGTTATTGTTTCTATTCTGTCAATTGTCTCTGTTGTCACATATTGTTTCTATTTTTTTTTATCTTGGTTTTTCACTTTCAGGCTATAGGCCTCTCTGAATGTGGTGCGATCTTTTTTTTTCTTTCCCGGGAGCAGGGAGGCAGCGGGAGGGGTCATTTCTGGGCACCTCCCGAGGCAGCTGTGGAGCAAGAGCGAGGGTCTAGCTCACCTGCAGCAAAGCCAGGACTCCGCTCTGGGGAAATGACGCAGCAGCCACGGGCGCAGCAGCCACGGGCGAAGCATAGTCGCCTCCCGCCCCTGAGTCCCTGGGCCCTGTCCTGGGACCGGTGGCGGAGCGTGGGGAGCGTGAAGAAACGTGAGGAAACCGATCTTTGGGTTTCTGTTCAGATTATAAAAACAGGGAAGAGGACATCTCAGTGAGGGCCATGAGCCAGGAGGCCTGCATTGCCTTCGGTAAGGTACAGGGGTCTTGCTTTACAGCGAAGTCCTCAAATTTTAGAATTTGAGAAAGGGCTTTACTTGGGGTGCCACACCTATCTGCCCCAGGTCCCGCTGGGCGCTCTGTTCAGTTCTTTTCAGAGAATGACTCTGTGCTCTGTGCTAGGACTTGGGTGGAAGGGATTGGCATTACCCTCCTGCTTCTAACTTCAATATGCACCTCCACTTGAGTTACCCGTTGAAACCACCTCTCCCCCGTTATCGGATGACGCTGTTTCTCCCTCGCTTGGAAACACATCCACCTCTTCCCTTGCAAGAGGAAGGCGGGCCTCTGTAACTGGAGTCAGAGCTGGGCATGCTGTGGGAGGGAGAAGTTCAAATCAAACCTCAGAGTAGCAGGCTGCCACACACACAAAGTGATTGCAGCATTTACTCACTCATAGCCAGGCTGGGGTCTGTGTCTACCCACCAAGTCGGGAGGCATGTTGTTTTAGGTGGGAATTAAGTTACTTGATGTGGGTGTCCTCTCTCAAGAATCTGTACTCGTTGTGCTAACGGCTGAAAGAAGTTCTAACAGTTTGCTCAGTTGGTTAACCAAAACCCAGGTCCACTCTGGTCTTCTCTTAACAATGGACCATAACAGCTTGAGGTGACAGGAAAAAATTTTTTTTTAATACAGAAAAAGAAACTTAAAGGCGTAGGATGACAGAAAGGTTAGAACACTGTGTCCTGTGTAAAACCACCAATACCATGTACATACAGCTATGGGCCCCCAGTGCGCCCAGAATATATTCCCTTCACCAACGGCTTAGACACCATTAGTAAGGGGTGCCAGCATCTTTGAAAAACACGTTAATGTCTTTCTTCGGAAGCCACTGATGTTGCTCGAACATGGAAATGAGAGGAAATGCCTACATTTAATGGGGCTAGAAGCTTCCAGCGTGGCTGAGGTCACACAGAGGCACTAACCACCAGAAGCAAAGTGGGTGTGGTTAGCAGGAGGGGCAGTAGAGATCTTAGAGGTGTTTGGCTTGGTTTTCTAACATCCTCTCCACCCCAAATGGTTGGTCTCCAAGTCAACTGAGGTCTTCTTATTCCCTTTGCCACTTGCTGGTTTAGGACTGTACATGTCCTCACTTCTGGCCAAAGAGACATGAAGGGAATAGTCCCGAAGGCGCTTCAGTTCTGCAACAAGACACCCACACCCACACAGGAAGGGGCAGGAGGGAACCCCTCTTCTCCTTTGGGCCTTATGTCTGGATGTGACACACAGAACGACGGCAGCCACTTTGTGATTTTGAGGGAAGCCAGCTGAGCAAGGCCACCACCCAGAGGGATGGAGAGTAGAGCAACAGAAAGAACCTCTGTGAGGACGGTGCTGAGCGCCGGTCATAATGAACCCTACTGAGTTACTACCCATCCTGAAGCAAGCTCACCCCACCTTGAACTTCCAACGTATGCGAGAGTGCAGCTTTTCTTACCATTGAAGATCATTTGGGTCGGGGTTTTTCTTGTTGTCAGAGCATCCTGATAAGGCCTTGGGGTGGAAGAAGGCGAGCAATAGACCCCAGACCTACTTGATGTTCATAACTGAAAAGCCCCGGTGGAGAGGCAGGGAACTCTTCCCCTTGGCCTTTAGGACCCAGAGGCTCCAGTGGTGTTCCATGAACGTGGCAGATGAGATACCATCTGCAGTGTGCGGCAGGCCTCTGAGCAGAGGAACCAGAGCAGACGCCCCTAGAGTTATGGAGCAAAACGGTGGCCTCTCAGGCAAGTGATTATTTTCATTAGAGAAATTGCTCTAGCCTTGCTTCTAGTTTCTTGGGGAGCCCAAATGCTGGTGCAGGTACTGAAGCCGCCCACTATGAGTTACCTAAACCATCTAACTATGAGGAAGAACATTCCAAGCATCACTTTATCGCTAGCTGGAAGAGGTATAACATGCAGGATTAGGTTCCAGCCATTTCTAAAGACAAAATAAGCTGTAAGCGTATATGTTACTCACACCCGCTCCATGCCTAGACCAGCAGCTTGCCTTACAGAACAGCGGCGACCTACTGAAGATCCAGTTGATCCTCCAGCTGGGACAACACCTCATGAGGTTGGGATGCTGGCCTACAGGATGTATTACATGTTTGGAATCATGAGCCAATGTATCAGTAGGTGTTGCTTTCCTATAATTAGAATATGTAGGCATAAGAGCTATGAGGTGGAAGGGGGCTGGTGTGTGTCATGATTAAGTCAAATGAAACTTAGAGAAGTTAGAGATAATTGCTTCCATAAGGGGGAAAAACAGTGTTTCCCTGCTGGTAATTTTGGGCTTTTATCCCACAAATGATTAGGCAATAAGGGGGTCATGGTGTTCACAGGGGCACCTGATCCTAGTAGTCTTGACTATCAAGGTGAAAATGTTTCAGCTTCAGAGTGGGCATGGGGAATCCTATCAGGTCTGTTGTCTGGAGCAGGTCTTATGCTAACTGCCACATCCAATGGAAAAAGTTAATGGAAGACTACATATTCCTAAAGGACAGAATTGTCAAGGGCCCAGATCCCCACGATGGTAAGTTTGGTAAGAAACCCCAGTTCACTGAGTGCCTTTGTGAAGGCAAAGGGGACATGACACAAATTACAGAGGGGGAAAGTCGTACATACCAACGACATCATCATAAGCAATCTTACCTAATAAAAGGCTAATATGCAAATTGTCCCCTTGACTGGGGGTTCAGCCGAGAGTTGGACCAGGGGGCAGGGCTGGCCAACCAACCGCCCTCAGCCCCTACCCCTGGCCAGCCAGACCCCAACCATGCACGAATTCGTGCACTGAGAATAAAGACTGTCACCTCTACCCACATTTCTTTCTCTATTGTATAGATATTTACACATTCCCTTTTTTTAATTGATTGGGAGAGGAAGGGAGAGGGAGAGAGAGATAGAAACATCAATGATGAGAGAGAATCATTGATTGGCTACCTCCTACACACACCCTCCAGGGGATCCAGCCCACAATCAGGCATATGCCCTTGACCGGAATCGAACCTGGGACCCTTCAGTCCGTAGACTGACGCTTTATCCACTGAGCCAAACCAGCTAAGGTGATATTTATACATTCTAATGAATATTTTTTTTCCTCTTACCCACTTCCTCTACTATAGTTGGCATGCGAATAGTGGTTAACCATGCTTTTAAAAAATATATCAGGTTTATTGAAATATAATTTAGTACAGTAAAATTAGTTCTTTTTAGGTATACAGATCAATACATTTTGATGAGTGTACAGTCATGTAATCACTTCCACAATGAAGATATCAAATATTCCTTTGCCTTCAAAATTCCATCATGCCCCTTTGAAGTCAATTTTCTCCCCAATTCCCAGTCCTTGGCAGCCGCTGATCTGAATTTTGACCTATACTTCTGCCTTTTATAGAATGTCATATATATGGATTTATACATTATGTACCCCTTTGTGTCTGCCATCTTTCACCTGGCATAAAATATTTTTTAATGTATGAAATACTTTAAAAAAATAAAAATGCAACAACAAGAGACCCAACATGGAGCACAGAGAAATAAGAAGTTGAAGAACTCTGAAAGAGAGATTAAGGGGAATAGAATGCAAAGGTTTAATGTAATCTAATCAGTCGTAAAAGAGGGGAGTAAAGAGACTGAAGAGAAGCAATGTTAGGTAAAGCAATTACTGAGAATTTTTCAGATCAGATGAAAGATATAAATCCTCAGATCCAAGATGCGGAATGTATACAAAGCAAGATCAATTTAAAAAGAACCACTTCTAAGTACACTGTAGTAAAACTCAGAACATCAAAGAAAAAGAGAAGGCTTTAAAAGCAGCTAAAAAGGATAAAGGCAGGTAACCTACAAAGGAACAACAAGCTGACTAATCGCAGACTTCTCAATAGCAACAGCAAATTCTAGACTATTGGAATAATGTCCAAAGTGAGACAGGACATCGTTACCAAACTAAAATTATATGTCAGAAATTTATCTTTCAAGAAAAATTATGAACTAAAGATATTTTCAGACAAACAAAAAACAACTAGCCTTCTTTGAAGGACTTTCTAAAGGGTGTAATTCAGGTAGAGAGAAAATGATCCCAGTAGGGAGGTCTGAGATGCAAAAAAGAATAGTAGGCTAAAAAAATTGTACGCATGGCCCGGCTGGTGTGGCTCATTGGTTAAGCATCGATCTATGAACCAGGAGATCATGGTTCTATTCCCAGTCAGGGCACATGCCTGGGTTGCAGGCTCGATCTCCAGCGTGGGACATGCAGTAGGCAACTGTTCAATGCTTCTCTCTCATCATTGACGTTTCTATCTCTTTCTCCCCCTTCCTCTTTGAAATCAATAAAAATAGATATTTTTTTAAAAGTCAAGGCTTGTGGTAAAAAGGGATTACTAAAAGCATTTTTTTCTCTTCTTAAAGATGCCTTGCAAAAACTGCAAGACATACATGGGACAAAACCAAGTAAACCCCAGTTTAGACTGAATGACAGACATAATCGATACTCAAAACTGCGTAAGTGCTGCCAAAAGCATCACAGAAGCTGCATGGGCACCAAGTACAATAGATACCACAGGAGATGACATAGACAGAAAGAGGCCAGTGGTGGCATACCTCAGAAAATATTAGTAAAACTACATTTCCTGTGGAGGAAAGGACTCACCCTGAAGTGAACAGCCGACACCCTTTACACACCGCAAAAGCTGAGAGAGCTGAAAATCACCAGGCAGAAGGCAACCGGTCAGAAGCTGCGTGGGTGGAGGTATAGTAAAGATGAAAGGAGGACAGAGAAATAAACCAGAGGTGGCAGATCTCAGAAAATGCCCACGTAACACACTCGCTGAAGGGACCACTTGCAAACAGCTGAGCCAAAAAAATTCAACTCATTGTGTAAAGAGTAAGAAAAAAGGAACTGGCATGGCAAAGATATAGGGTGGAACAAAAGTAGGTTTACAGCTAGCTGCTTGTATGGAAAATAATACAATAATTAATAAATTATAATACAAAAATAAACTCTGTAAACCTACTTTAAAAATATATCCTCACCTGAGGATGTTCTTATTGATTTTTATAGAGAGAGGAGGGTGAAGAGAGAGAGAGAAACACTGATGTGAGAAAAAAAGATTAATTAGTTGCCTCCCATACACCCCCAACCAGGGATCAAACCCACAACCTAGGTATGTGCCCTGACCAGGAATTGAACCCACAACCTTTTGGTGTACGGGGCAATGCTCCAACCAAGCCAGGGCCGTAAACCAATTTTTGCCACACCCTGTACTACGAGAAGAGAGGTGGGGAGGAATAGCAAAAGTTAAGAGATGAAGAACTGGCCAAGGAAGAGGTTAAAATTCTAATTAAAAGTTAACTATAAGCAAAATAAAACAAAACAAGCAACTGCCTCAATGAAGAAAGGCTTCGTAGCAGAAATGCAAGAGATCAAGGAAGAAATGGCAAGAAAAGAGATGGAACATGAGTTGGCCAAACTTAGGAAATAAATAAAAGAGGAAAAACAAACAATCTGTGAATGTCACAGTAAGGGACATAAAGGACAGATATGACAAAAGCAAAGAAAATAGAATGGAAATAAGAAAAGTTCAAATGAGTGGCCCTGTTCAATAGAATTTTCTATGGTGATGGAAATTATATATATAAATATATATGTTGTCCAAAGCGGCAGCCTCTAGTCATGTGTGGCTATTGAGCACGTAAAATGTAGCTGGTACAACTAGGAAACTGAATTCTTAATTTAAACTTTAATTAACTAAATGGCCACATGTGGCTAGTGTCTACAGGGGTGGGCAAACTTTTTTTTTTTTTTAAATATATTTTTATTGATTTTTTACAGAGAGGAAGGGAGAGAGATAGTCAAACATCGATGAAAGAGAAACATCGACCAGCTGCCTCCTGCACACTCCCCACTGGGGATGTGCCCGCAACCAAGGCACACGCCCTTGACCAGAATCGAACCTGGGACCCTTCAGTCCGCAGGCCAACGCTCTATCCAATGAGCCAAGCCAGTCTTGGCTATTGGGGGCAAACTTTTTGACTTGAGGGCCACAACGGGTTCTTAAACTGGACCGGAGGGCCGGAACAAAAGCATGGATGGAGTGTTTGTGTGAACTAATATAAATTCAAAGTAAACATCATTACATAAAAGGGTACGGTCTTTTTTTTTTTTAGTTTTATTCATTTCAAACGGCAGGATCCGGCCCGCGGGCCGTAGTTTGCCCACGGCTGGTCTAAAGGATGAACTTTAGCCAACTAAAAGATGACTGCAAAGACCAAAGGATGGGGATGAGCATGTAATTTAATAAGTAAGTATTAGAGTAATATTAAAGTTGGCGTAGAAATCAAGGTGGCAAATCAGTATTTAAATGTAATATGGTCTGACAATACATAAATTGATAGGACTAACAAAAATGGGAGGAGAAGGGGAGAAGAAAAAGGGAAATAGATTAAGTTGGATAACTTCCTCATCTATAACATCTGGGGATCAAATAATACCATCCCAAGTTGACAAATCAAGTAATAGAAGTAGAGCCATATTTAACACTTCAAAGGTGAACACAATGAAAGATAATTTTATTTACTAATATTGGAGGAGGGGGAGGGAACCTTGATAATAATTTTAAAATGACTTTAACTCTTTGTGAGCAATTTTGAAAACCTAAATAAAACACATTACTTTTGAGGAAAACATATCAAAACAAACTCCCAAATAATGCATTTTTTAAAAAAATGTTTTTATTGACTTTACAGAGAAATGAAGGAAAAGGGAGAGATAGAAACATCAATGAGAGAGAAATATCATCGACTGACTACCTCCTGCACGCCCCCTACTGGGGACAGAGCTTGAAACCTGGGCATGTGCCCTGACTGGGAATCAAACTGGTGACCTCCTGGTGCAGGGGATGATACACAACCAACTGAGCCACACTGGCTGGGCAAATAAGACAGTTTTTAAAGAACACTCCTTCCCAAAAAAGCAACCCCAGATTTCACCAGGAAATTCTACCACACCTTTAAAAAGCCGGCAGCTGTCCAGTGGGTATTTCTCAAATGCATTTTGAACTATTTCAAGGCACTTAACAATGAAGAAAACATCCCAATTATTACTACAAATCGAGTATAAGATTAATACCAAAATTCGACAAGGAAGGAGATTACAGGCCAGAATCACTTCTGAGAATTGATGCAAAAACAGGATTAGTTTTCTGTTGCTGTGTGATAAATTACCATACACACGGCAGCGTAAAACAATTTACATTATTATCTCACAGTTTCCACAGGACAGGAGTCTGGGCAGTTGAGCTGGGTCCTCTTTCCCGAGTCTCACAGAACAGCCACCAAGGTTCCAGCCCCGCTGCAGTTTCATCTGAGGCTCGCGCCCTCTTTCAAGCTCACGTGGCTGGTGGCAGAATTCATTTCTTTGCAGCTGCAAAACCCAGGGCAGCTGGCATCTTCAAAACCAGCGGGAAAGCTTGAGTTCAGGGAAGGTCCTACACCCTCTTTGAAAGGCTTGCCTGATCAGGTCAGGCTCATCCCAGGCAATCTCCCTTTCATAACGCAAAGTCAACAGATCAGGGATCTCCATGATGTCAGCAAAACCCCTTCTCTTTTGCCACATAACATAGTCATGAGAGGGACATGCCCTATCATATTCCACAGGACCTGCCCACATGCAATTACCATATGACTCAGTTGTGCTCCTGGGCAAATATCCCAGAGAAATGAACACTTCCGTTCACAGCCAGGCCAGTTCGATTCCTGAGCAGGGCACACACCCGGGTTACAGGCTCAATCCAATAGAGGGCATGCAGGAGACAGCCAATCGATGATTCTATCATCATGGATGTTTCTATTTCTCTCTCCCTCCCACTTCCTCTCTCTGAAATCAATAATAACTTAAAAAAAAAAAGACTTATGTTCACAAAAGCCTGTACATGAATGTTCATAGCAGCTTTATTCATAAAAGTCCCAAAATGAAACAACTCAGATGTCCTTAAAAAGGTGAATGGTTAAACAAACTGTGGTATATCCGTATCATGAATTATTACTTAGCAATAATAAGGAACTAATTGTTGATAAAGGCAACAATCTGGATGTATCTCCAGAGAATTATGCTTAGTGAAAAAAGCCAATTCCAAAAGGTTACGTATGGTATGATTCCATTTACTTAACGTTCTAGAGCAGTGGTTCTCAACCTTCTGGCCCTTTAAATACATTTCCTCATGTTGTGACCCAACCATAAAATTATTTTTGTTGCTACTTCATAACTGTAATGTTGCTACTGATATGAATCGTAATGTAAATATCTGATATGCAGGATGGTCTTAGGCGACCCCTGTGAAAGGGTTGTTCGACTGCCAAAGGGGTCACGACCCACAGGTTGAGAACCTCTGTTCTAGAGAGAACAGAATAACAGATTGGTGGTTGCCAGGACTTAAGAGGGAATAGATGTGACTATAATGGGACAACAGGAGGAATCCTTGTGGTGATGAAATAGTCCTTTTTCTTTGCTGTATCAGTGTCGATATTGTTATTGGTGCAAAATGGAGTTCTTGGGGTGCCTTGAGGAAAAGAATTTCCTGAGGCCCCCACGGGAGGATGGGGTTTCATTAAAAGCTTTATTGATTATGTAAAATTAAGGGGTTCCCCTCCAAGGTCCCATCTCTGTCCGTCCCACCATGCAAGCAGACCTGTTTTGCCTTCAGCAGGGCCAGAATTAAGGCCACTGCCCAGAATTTCTGCTTCATATTAAAGTCCAGTCCAGCCCAGCATCTGGCTTGTGTTCCCAGCTGCAGCCCATTGCGTGTGGGGTCCCCAGGGCCATGGGCCAGACGGCTGCTTAAGGCTGAATGGCTATGGAGAGAACACAGGCACAGCACAGGTGAGTGCATGGAGCAAGAACGCGAGAGGGAGCAAGGAGAGAGCGAACTCTGGGGATTTTAACCAGACCAAGATTTTGGGTGCTGGCAGGTGGCTCCACCCTGCTAGCCAATGATCTTTCTCCCAGGCTAGATTGACAGGCAAGCACCTTCCCTGCCACCCCGACTTCCCTGCGCATGCACCCATTTCCCCCTTGTTCGTTTCCTTCCCCAGCGATTTGCAGGGAGTGTTTCCCTGGGGAGCATGAGGCAGTAGGCTCCTGATGAAGCTGCCTAGATGACCATGCTTATAATGTCTGGCCTTCCCTGTGCTTTCTTTCTATTATTAATATAAATAAACTAGCTAATTACGACCATAACAATATGATAGGAGCCACCTCTAAAATGGTGGAGTAAGGGCCTTCAAAAATCTGCTCCTCCATAAAAGCAATAGATAGGGGCAGAAATAGAATATTGGGGACTAACTATAATTGTAAGAAATACTAATCATGCTCTGTTAACCGTGATTGTTTTGTTCTGATTAAAGAAGACACGTTCTAACCTGGCTGGGAGCAGCATGTGAGACCTGGGAGCTCACCTGGAAATGCGGCCCATCCTCCCCACCAGGGAGCTGCCTATTATCATGGAAAGATTATCAATCTCCTGTCAGGAACCAAAGCAGCCCGCCCTTTAAGACCCCCAGCCTTTGCATACCTGCAGGTCTTGCAAAGCTCCAGCCTGCATTACCTGTTAACTGCCTATTAACAAAAGGGTAACTGGCTTACCCTTTTGCCTACTTCCCAGGTAATCTTTGTCCCCTACCCAATATAAGCAGCTGGCTCATGGGGGGCTGCAGAGCAGATTTTTGTGGATGACCTGCTGCTCTCCATGCTGCCAGCAGGATTGGAACAAACACTCATATATGATTCCACCTTGTGTCTACTTACAGTATTTCTCCATGTATAAGACACTCCACCGCACACTTTTCCAATCCAAAATTTAAAAATCATATTTTAAACATAAAACAGAACACATTTTTATTTAGTAATTACCACAGGTAATGTCTACATACCAGGACTATGATATTATGCAGCATGTCACTTTATTCAGCCTCTGTTGCATCACTGCTCCCTTCTTCATCACTGTGAGTTCCAGACACATCACTTTCTCCAACTTCTACTGTATCACTGCTGTCTTGGAGTCACTGTCTATGTATGTGAGATCATCCTCATAAACTGGTGGCATTTTCTGAGCTAACTTTGCTCGTGTTCTCATGGCCAACCCTTCTCCCCTCATGAAACAAGCACCATTTTGCCTTTCCTGTAAAATCAACCATGTTCATTTCACTTGCAAACATTCTTGCCTGACATTGAATACGCTTGGTTGAGACACATAAGCCACTCTGGCGCTGCCCCATAATCCAAGTCTGAACCCTCTGCCCCAAGTTTGCCCATTTTGCTGGTTTTCCTCATAAGGCCGTCTTCTCTTTTGGCATCTTAAGGAGTTGTTCTTCCTGTTTTCTCCACTGTCTGATCACACACTCAGTGGGAGGAGGTCCACATGGTCTCTCTGCAGCTCTGTGTCCATGCTCTTTTGCAGAGCTGATTACATTCAGTTTGAATTTTGCAGAGTAAGACAACTGCTTACCGGTATTTATCTTTTTATTTTTTGACCTTTATGAGCTCAGAATGCTCTGGTCCCTGTTGCATCTGCACACTCTCCACCTCCACCTATAATTACGGCAGCAGCTGACGTAGGTAACAATAGGGCTTGTGATTAGAGGAAGCCTGTTTGACAAGGTATGGACAGCTACACACTGGGTGACTCCCTCCTCGGCTGGTTTCCATGTATAAGACCCCCCTCGATTTTCAGTCTAACGATTTTAGGAAAAAAATAGCGTCTTATACATGGAAATATAGGGTAATTGGCTCAAGTAGTGACAGGCAGCACGGAACCACTGATTGTTCAATTACACAATGAGATAAACTGGTAAAAATGGTCAAAATCAATATTTTCTGAACTCTGGAAATTAACTAAAGGCTCAGAACAGTCTGAGGAGTATGTTTTTAAAATAATTTTCTTTATTGTTGAAAGTATTACATATGTCCCCTTTATCCCCCCCCCTTGACCCTCAGGCCAACCCCCACCCCCCTGCCCCAGGCCCTCACCACCCATTGTCTGTGTCCATGGGCCATGCATATATGCATACAAGGTCCTTGGTTGATCACCTCCCACCTACCTGCCCTCCCCCACCTTCCCAGTCTGAGGAGTATTTATCCTTTGTTTTTTTTTTAAGGCTGAATCTCAGTAAACGGAGAACTTTGTGGCATTTTAACCTCTCGTATTCTCACCCATCTCGCCTCAGTTCCATGGTGGTCATGGAAACCAACACCCTGTGCTCATGTACCCATGAACACCTGCAGCCTACCTGTCATTAAAGGGGCCAAAGTGGAGCTTCTCAGAGACCCATTCTCAAAGAATTGTCACTATTTGAACTGTCTGGCAGTTCCGAGTAAACAACCACTCTAAGGACGTGTGTTTATTTGAACTACTTCAGAGGTCATTCACTGTGAGTACCATTTTCCCTGGAGTATTTACTGAAGAAAACCAGTGGCAATTGTTTAACATCACCGGTGCCTTAGGTGATAACAATTGGGTGGGCAAAAAGATGACAAAAAGCTGAAGAGGAAAAACTTGGGAAATAAGATATCTATAGCAGTGGTTCTCAACCTTCCTAATGCCATGACCCCTTAATACAGTTCCTCATGTTGTGGTGACCCCCAACCATAAAATTATTTTTGTTGCTACTTCATAACTGTAATTTTGCTCCTGTTATGAATCGTAATGTAAATATCTGATATGCAGGATGTATTTTCATTGTTACAAATTGAACATAATTAAAGCATAGTGATTAATCACAAAAACAATATGTAATTATATATGTGTTTTCCGATGGTCTTAGGCGACCCCTGTGAAAGGGTCGTTCGACCCCCAAAGGAGTCGCAACCCACAGGTTGAGAACCGCTGATCTATAGGGATCTTTGAAAAGTTCCAACGTGTTCCTGGAAATCCAGAAGGTCATATGCATGTGCAGGGCTATGCACATATAAGGTCTAAGAGGGCCCTAATCTTTCTCACCACAGACAGACCTTAAGACTGCACAAGCAGGAAGTAAAACTAAAGCAGAGTTGTCCACAGTGTGCTGGAGTCTTAAAGATACACCCTCGCCTGGCTGGCATGGCTCAGCGGATTGAGTATCATCCCAGGAACCATGAGGTTGCTGGTTTGATTCCCAGTCAGGGCATATTCCTGCAGTTGTGGGCTCCATCTCCGGTCGGGGGCGTGCAGGAGGCAGCCGAGGCACGCGCGCGCACACACACACACACACACACACACACACACACACCCCTTCACAAAGGCTGGAAGATTAATTCAAGGCATCTAAGGAAATATCTGTCCACTCATTAACTGATCATTAAGCTAATCAAGCAGGGACTACAGTGGCCACACAAGACAATACAGGCTACAAAATTAGTTCAGGAAAATCACTAAACAAGCAAACAGCAGCAGGAGCAATAACAACAAATAGCAGCATCAACAAACCCTGGACAAACAAAAGAAGAAAAAATAAACACATGAGACTACAACAAACAAAACAGCTTTTATACAGCAAAGGAAACCATCAACAAAACAAGAAGATGACCCACAGATTGGGAGAAGATATTCGCCAATGATACATTTGATATGGGGTCAATATCCAAAATTTATTTAAAAATTCATGCAACTTAACACCAAAAAACACAAACAATCCAATTTAAAAAAAAAATGAGCAGAGGACATGAATAGACACTTCTCCAAAGAAATGGCCGATAGCCCTAACTGGTTTGGTTCAGTGGATAGAGCGTCGGCCTGAGGACTCAAGGATCCCAGGTTCGATTCTAGTCAAGGGCATGTACCTTGGTTGAGGGCACCTCCCCAGGAGGGGGTGTGCAAGAGGCAGCTGATCGATGTTTCTCTCTCATCGATGTTTCTAACTCTCTATCCCTCTCCCTTCCTCTCTGTAAAAAATCAATAAAATATATTTTTAAAAAATGGCCAATAGACATAAGAAAAATGCTCAATGTCACTAATTATCAGAGAAATGCACATTTAAAGCCACAATGAGGATACACCTCACACCTGTCAGAATGGCTATTATCAACAAATCAGCAAACAACAATTGTTGATGAGAATGTGGAGAAAAGGGAACCTTGGTACACTATTGGTGGGAATGCAAATTGGTGCAGCCACTTTGGAAAAGAGGATGGAGATTCTCAAAAAATTAAAAATAGAACTACCTTATGACTCAGCAATCCCACTTCTGGGTACGTACTTATCAAAAAAAAAAATCCAAGACACAAATTTGAAAAGCTATATGTATCCCTATGTTCATTGCAGCATTATTTATAATAGCCAAGATATGGAAGCAACTTAAGTACCCATCAGTAAATGATTGAATAAAGATGTGGTACATATATGCAATGAGATATTACTCTGCCATAGAAAGAATGAAATCAACAGATGACATAATATTGTATATAGAAAACGCTAAATATTCCACCAAAAAACTATCAGAAGCAATAAGTGAATTCAGTAAAGTAGCAGTATACAAAATAAATATCCAGAAATCAGTTGTATTTTTCTTAATTTTATTGACTTCAGCGAGGAAGGGAAAGGGAGAGAGAGATAGAAACAATGGTGAGAGAGAATCATTGATAATCTCCCTTCTGCACACCCCACATTGGAGATTGAGCCCGCAACCCGGGCATGTGCCCTCAATGGGAATCAAACCGTGACCTCCTGGTTCATAGATGGATGCTCTACCACTGAGCCACACCAGCCGGGCTAGTTATATTTTTATATACCAATAACAAACTATCAGAAAGGGAAACTAAGAAAACAACCCCATTTACAATTGCATGAAAACAAGAACACAAAAGCCCTAGCCCTGGCCAGGTGGCTCAGTTGGTTGAAGCATTGTCCCATACACCAAAAGGTTGTGGGTTCTATTCCTAGTCAGGGCACATACCTATGTTGCAGGTTCAGGGCGTGTACAGGAGGCAACTGATTGATTTTTCTCTCTCACATTGATGTCTCCTCTCTCTCTCTCTCTCTCTCTCTCTCTCTCTCTCTCTCTCTCTCTCTCCCTCTCCCTAAAATCAATAAACATATCATCCCCAGGTGAGGATTTAAAAAAAGAAAATAATAATAAATAAAATTCCTAGGAATAAATTTAACCAAGGATGTAAAAGATCTATACTCAGAAAATTATAAGACACTGCAGAAAGAAATCGAAGGTACAAATAAATGGATGCATATATTGTGTTCATGGATAGGAAGAATTAACATCATTAAAATGCCCGTACTAACCAAAGCAATCTATAGATTCAACACAATTCATGTCAAGATGCCAATGGCCTATTTCACAGAACTAGAACAAATATTCCAAAAATGTGTATGGAACCACAAAAGACCCCAAAGAGCAACAGCTATCTTAACAAAGTTGGAGGAATCATGCTACTTGATTTCAAACTATACTATAAGCCCCTAGTAATCAAAACAACATGGTACTAGCATAAAAACAGATACATAGATCAATGGAACAGAATAGAGAGCCTAGAAATAAGCCCATACCTTTATGATCAATTAACATTTGACAAAGGAGGCAAGAACATACAATGAGGTAAGGATAGTTTATTCAATAAATGATGGTGGGAAAATTGGATAGATACATACAGAAAAGAAAAGAAAATTAGAGTACCTTCCTACACCATACACAAGATTAAACTCAAAATGAATAAAAGACTTAAATGTTAGACTCGAAACCATAAAACTCCTAGAAGAAACCATAGGCAGTAAAACCTCATACATTTCTCGTAGCTGTATTTTTTTCTGACATGTCTCCTCAGGCGAGGGAAACAAAAGGAAAAAGGAACAAACGAGACTACATCAAACTAAAAAGACTTTGCACAGCAAAGGAAACCACCAACAAGATGAAAAGACAACCTACTGAATGGGAGAACATATTTGCTAATGGTACATGACAAGGGATTAATATCCAAAATATATGTGAAGAACTTATAAAAACTCAACACTAAAAGCAAAATATAATGTAAAAATGGGCAAAGGACCTGAATAGACACTTCTCCAAAGAGGATATACACATGGCCAATAGACATATAAAAAGATACTCAATGTCACTAATCATTAGAGAAATGCAAATTAAAACCACAAAGAGATAGAACCTCACACCTGTCAGAACGGCTATCATCAAAAACAACAAGTGTTGGTAAGGCTGTGGAGAAAAGGGAACCTGGTACACTGTTGGTGGAAATGCAAAATAGTGCAGCCACTGTAGAAAGTAAAACAGTAGCTGTCAGAGGGGGGGCTGTGTGAAAAAGGTGAAGGAGCCATAACCGGTTTGGCTGAGTGGATAGAGCATCGGCCTGTGGACTGAAAGGTCCCAGGTTCAATTCTGGTCAAGGGCATGTACCTTGGTTGCGGACACATCCCCAGTGGGGGGTGTGCAGGAGGCAGCTGATCAATGTTTCTAGCTCTCTATCCCTCTCCCTCCCTCTCTGTAAAAAATCAGTAAAATATATTTTTAAAAAAAAATTTAAAAAAAAGGTGAAGGAATTAATCGAGAGAGAGGAAGAGAGGGAGAGAGAGAGAGAGAGAGAGAGAGAGAGAGAGAGAGAGAGAGAGAGAGAAACTCATAGACACAGACAACAGTATGGTAATTGCCAAAGGGAAAGAGGGGTGGGGGGATGTAAAAGAGGATAAAGGAGCCGAAGCCGGTTTGGCTCAGTGGATAGAGCGTCGGCCTGCGGACTGAAGGGTCCCGGGTTCGATTCCGGTCAAGGGCGTGTGCCTTGGTTGCGGGCACATCCCCAGTGGGAAGTGTGCAGGAGGCAGCTGATCGGTGTTTCTCTCTCATTGATGTTTCTGACTCTCTGTCTCTCTCCCTTCCTCTCTGTAAAAAATCAATAAAATATATTTAAAAAAAAAAAAAAAAAAAAAAGAGGATAAAGGAATAAATGCTGATGGAAGGAGACTTGACTTGGGGTGGTGAACACACAATACAATATACAGATGATATATTATAGAACCATACACCTGACCTATATAATTTTATTAACCAATGTCACTCCAGTTTATTCAGTAAAAAAAAAAAAAAAATTAAATTAAAATCTTACCATTTGCAACAACATGAATGGACTTAGAGGGTATTATGCCAAGAGAAATAAGTCAGACAGAGAAAGACAAATACCATCTGATTTTACTTCTATGTAGAATCTAAGGAATAAGATAAATGAACAAACAAAATAGAAACACTCATAGATACAAAGAGCAAACTGATGGTTGCCAGATTGGGGGAGGGGTCTGGGAGACTGGGTGAGAAAGCTAAAGGGATTAAAATACAAATTGGCAGTTACAAAATAATCATGGGGGTGGGAAGTACAGCATAGGGAACATAGTCAATACTATATTAACTATATTAACTATATACTGTATAGTGCCAGCTGGGTACTAGTCTTATTGGAGGGGTCACTTTGTAAGTTACATAAATGTCTAACCACTATGCTGTACACCTGAAACTAATATAAAATAATAATTAATGTCAACTGTAATTGAAAAAAATAACACACCTAGGAAGTGAGGGAATTCTGATCTCCAGAATTCTGATTTACATTATATTATTTAAAATGTCTAGTTTTTAATAAAATATATGAGACTTGAAATAAAAGGGAGAGAAATGTGATTTTCATGGGGTGGGAGGAGGACGCAGTTAACAGACATTGTCTCTTGGGAGCCCAGATGAACACACTTTATTAGACAGAGATTTTAAATCGGCTATTATATATATACACACACTCTAGAGGCCCGGTGCACAAAATTTGTGTGTGTGTGGGAGGGTCACTCAGCCCAGCCTGCATCTTCTCACAATCCAGGACCCCTTGGGGGATGTCAGGCCTAAACCGGCAGTCGGACATCCCTCTAGCAATCCAGGACACTGCATGCACCAGTGACCATACTTTTCACACAGGTGAAAGGCATCTTGCTGTTGTATGGGCAGCTACATTTTTTTACCCTGATTATAAGAAATAGTACATAACATGATCCTTCTGAGGCAGTAGTACCATTTTCCCCATCTTATGGGTGGAAAACTGAAGCAGAGAGAAGTAAGTAATTGGCTTTGTCACATAGTTATAAGTGTCCGAATCAGGGCTGACCACAAAATGTGCAAGCCAGGGTCCATGCATGTCATCACTGCATCATCCTGGTTTTTCAGTGTTAGAGTAGCCTTGCCAGGTTTTAATTTTTAAATCTAAGAGACTGTTCCCAATATATAGGATAGGGTGCCTAGGCCTGGCTGACGATCAGGGCCATCTGTGGAGCGACTGGCGGGTGGGGCGATCGGGGGGTCCCCACTGGCACCCACCTTGGCTGGCGGCCTGGCGCTGCCTGCTGGCCGGCCCCTCCCCCCCACCCCTCCCACCGCCCATTGCCTCCCTCTCACTTCCCTCTCGGGGGTCAGACGCTCAACACAGGAGCTGCCCCCAGTTGGTCAGTGCGTATCATAGCAACTGGTCATTCCACCAGTCATTCTGTCTGTCCAGTTGACTTGCATATTAGGGTTTTATTATATAAGATGTATATATTTACAAGAATTGTTAAAAAGTAACAACTGGAGTCACTTGTGCTAAGCCTCACATCAGTAAACCCAGACTTAGTTCCTAACCTAATTGCAGTTCAGCCTCTCAAGAAACGTACCCTGCAACCAGTCCGCCTGGAATTACCTGGTCAGTATTGGAGAGGTACTACTCCCCAATAAGAGTCCTTCTGTCCCCCATAGGCAGGTTACCTAAGCCTGAGACAATCGACTCTTTGCTAGTAAACTTCCTTTTCCTGCCTCCTCCCTGCTTTAAAAAGCTTTCCTTTGCTGTAGCCCTTAGGGGCACTTTTCTATTTGCTAGGTGGGATGATGCCTAATTTATGTATCATTGAATAAAGCCAATTTAATCTTTCAGTATACTTAGTTGAATTGTTGTTATTTAACAGAACTGAAGGAAATCATGTCTAAATAACTAAAAGTATGAGAATGTCTCATCAAATAAAGAATATCAGTAAAGAGATCTATATCTATAAAAGGCTAATATGCTAATTGTCCCTCCAACCATACGATCGGTCGCTATGACAGGCACTGACCACCAGGGGGCAGATGCTCATCGCAGGAGCTGCGGTGATGAGCACTGGCCATTTACAAAGAAACGGCACTGTGGACCTGATGCCCACAAAGCAACACTTGGCTTCCCCCAGTGGGACACAGGCCCTGCCATCACCCCAGAGCAACACCCCACCAAATTGCAGCCAACACTGCCGAGACCCCATGGTGCAAAATGTGGCCTACAGCCCAGCCGGGAAATGGTCACTGTGGGCGCCAGGTAATGACATCACGTAGCAACGCCCAGCTTCCTCTCCCTAGCAACTAGCCTCTTTGCAGTTTCTTCAGCCCAGGAACATGACTTGCTTTATAGCCAGGTACAAACATTTTACACTTTAACCAAATGTCTGTGAAGCATTTTCACGTGCCTCATTTCATTTGATCCTCACAGAAATCCTAGAGTAGGTAGATAGAAGACTTGGTGGAATCCTATTTTCTCTTCATTAGCCGGAAAATGAAGATTTAGAAAGTTTAGAAACTTGACCCAATTAAAAAGAAGAAATAGTGGACCTTGAAAATGACTACAGGTTTTCTATAAAACAGAAAAGAAAATGAACAGAGCCTTAGAGACCTGTGGAACACTGTGAAGTGTACCAACATACATAATGGAAGTCCCAGAAGGAGAGGAGAGAAAGGAATAAAGAGAATATTTGAAGAAATAATGGCCAAAAATCTCCCAAATTGGGTGAAAACCATTAACCTATACACTCAAGAAGCTCAACACACTCCAAATAAGATAAACTCAAGGAGATCCATACCTCGACACATCATAAACAAACTGTCAACAGCTAAGGACACCGACGACCACCAGGCCGCCCTCGGTGCGCATGAGCGGGGTTGACGCTGACGCGCGCGCTGCCGCCGCCCCAACAAAAGGCCCGGGCGCGTGCCCGTGAGTCTCTTAAAGGAACCCAGACCCCAAAGCTTCTCTTCCAGGCTGCTTCCCAAATGGAGATACCTAGGGACATGCTCACAGATGGAAATAGCAACAGAGGCTCTGACGCAGGCGGTGGCCTTCCCATTCTCACAGCTGGGACTGGCACTCTGTCCAGTGGAGGAGAAAGGAAGTGAGGCCTGGAGGCTGGGAGGAGGCCTGAGGTGCCTGTGCCTCAGTTTCCCCACCCAGTGCCGCTGAGCACATAAGGGGGCGCCTAGGAACAGTTCCGGGCCCACCGCCGTTCCTGCCGCGGGAATGGGCAGGATGACGACACTGAGTGGTGTCGGCATGAGCCAAGGCTCCCAGGCTTGGCAGGATTCCAGGGTCCAGGTGGTTATTTGGTTTGGCGGGTGCATCAGATGAGTGTTGGAGGGGAAGGATCCTTCTCCATTCCTTCCTTAACTTTGCGATTTGTGCCTGACAGTAAGCTGAGCCCTGTGGTGAAACTAGACAGCCCTCCCACCTCCCGAGCCCAGCTCTGCCCCCATCCTAGCCTCCCCATCACAGAGAAACCCCAGGCAAGCAGGTAGGAAATTATCATGACCATGTTTAATGAGAAACCTCAATTTAAAAAAAAGGCTTTGTACACATACACACACACAAAAAAGCTAAGGACAAAGAGAGAATCTTGAAAGCAACAGAAGTGATTCATCATATATAAGGGATCCTCAGTCAGATGAATAGTTGAATTCTCTTCAATGTCAATATCCTGGCTGTAATATTTTCTATCATTTTGCAAGATGTTACTACTAGGGGAAACTGGATAAAGTGTACATAAAATCCCTTTTTATTATTTCTTACAACTGCATGTGAATCTACATTATCTCAAAATTAAAAATAAATAAACACACTTCAAAAGCAACAAGATAATCATAATAGAAGTAAAAAAAAATTTAGAACTGAGCAATAATAATAACTATGCATCAAGACTTGAGAGGAGGAGAACCAAGATGGCGGCATAGGTTAACGCCAGAGTTTGCTGCTTTGAACAACTACTTCAAAAGTGAAACCAAAAAACGGAAGGGACATCACCCAGAACAACAGGAACGCTGGCTGAGTGGAAGTCCTACAACTAGGAGGAAAGAGAAACGCATACGGACACTCAGAGGAGGCGCAGTGCTGAAGTCAAATTCTGAGGTGCGGAGTGCGCGGAGCGGTTGGCGTTTTCAATCGGGAGGGAGTCGCAGACTCTGAGCTCCAGATCCGGGCGAGTCTTTAGGGACCCAGACTCAAATGGGAGAAGCGGGACTGTCTGGCTTCGGTCAGAGCGAGTGCAGCTTTCTCTCTGAGCTTTGCAGCGGGTGCTGGGACTCAGAGAGGCAGAGTCCCTGGGGACAGGACTGAGAGCCGCCATAACTGCTCTCTCCGGCCCACCCTGTTGATCCTGTTCGACCCGCCCCGCCCAAGCCCTGCACAGAGGCATTTGCCGAATAGCCTCAGGCAAAGGCTAGATTAGCACCTCCCTAGAGGACAGAAGTTCTCTCACTGCTGACACAGCTGATTCTCATAGCCACTTGGCCTGGAGGTCAAACCCTCCCTGGAATTAGCTACAACAATCAAGATTTAACTATAAGACTGCGAACAAAGACCACTAGGGGGTGCACCAAGGAAGCATAACAAAATGCGGAGACAAAGAAACAGGACAAAATTGTCAATGGAAGATATAGAGTTCAGAACCACACTTTTAAGGTCTCTCAAGAACTGTTTAGAAGCCGCCGATAAACTTAATGAGATCTACAAGAAAACTAATGAGACCCTCGATCTTATATTGGGGAACCAACTAGAAATTAAGCATACACGGACTGAAATAACGAATATTATACAGACTCCCGACAGCAGACCAGAGGAGCGCAAGAATCAAGTCAATGATTTGAAATGCGAGGAAGCAAAAAACACCCAACCGGAAAAGCAAAATGAAAAAAGAATCCAAAAATGCGAGGATAGTGTAAGGAGCCTCTGGGACAGCTTCAAGCATACCAACATCAGAATTATAGGGGTGCCAGAAGATGAGAGAGAGCAAGATATTGAAAACCTATTTGAAGAAATAATGACAGAAAACTTCCCTCACCTGGTGAAAGAAATGGACTTACAGGTCCAAGAAGCGCGGAGAACCCCAAACAAAAGGAATCCAAAGAGGACCACACCAAGACACATCATAATTAAAATGCCAAGAGCAAAAGATAAAGAGAGAATCTTAAAAACAGCAAGAGAAAGAAACTCAGTTACCTACAAGGGAATACCCATACTACTGTCAGCTGATTTCTCAACAGAAACTTTGCAGGCCAGAAGGGAGTGGCAAGAAATATTCAAAGTGATGAATACCAAGAACCTACAACCAAGATTACTTTATCCAGCAAAGCTATCATTCAGAATTGAAGGTCAGATAAAGAGCTTCACAGATAAGGAAAAGCTAAAGGAGTTCATCACCACCAAACCAGGATTATATGAAATGCTGAAAGGTATCCTTTAAGAAGAGGAAGAGGAAGAAAAAGGTAAAGATACAAATTATGAACAACAAATATGCATCTATCAACAAGTGAATCTAAGAATCAAGTGAATAAATAATCTGATGAACAGAATGAACTGTTGATTATAATAGAATCAGGGACATAGAAAGGGAATGGACTGACTATTCCTGGGGGGGAAAGGGGTGTGGGAGATGTGGGAAGAGACTGGACAAAAATCGTGCACCTATGGATGAGGACAGTGGGTGGGGAGTGAGGGCGGAGGGTGGGGCGGGAACTGGGAGGAGGGGAGTTATGGGGGGAAAAAAAGAGGAACAAATGTAATAATCTGAACAATAAAGATTTAATTAAAAAAATAAATAAATAAATAAAAAGACTTGAGAAACAAACAATAGTGGTAATGCAGTGTAAACTTATAGACTTAAAGGCTTATATTAGAAATAAAGAAAGGCTAAAATTAAAGAACCAAGCACCCAACTTAAGCTAGAAAAATAATAGAATAAACTCACCAATAGTGTAAGGAAGCAGATAAAAATTATTAGAACAACAATCAAGAAAATAGAATAGAGATCAACAAAAAAAATAAACGGGTTATCTGGGGGTAGACTAATCAAATTGACAGGGGTGAGGGGAGAGGGAAGAGAAAAGAGTGAGAAAAAAATATATTAGTCATGCAAAGGAGGACATTACAGATGCAGCAGAGATTTAAAGGATAATATTTTACAAAACTTAGATGAACAGATCCTAGAAAAATACAACTCAATAAATAAAGATCTCATATAATCCTATGCTCATTAAAGAAACTGAAGATAGTTAAAATTTCTTACAAAGAAATCATCAGGATTAAATAATTTATTAGGTGACTTCTACCAACTTTTCAAGAAAGTTTATTTCAATCTCATACAAATTCTTCCAGAAAATAGAAAAAGAGGAAATGTTCTTAACTCATTATATGAGACTAGAGGCCCAGTACATGAATTCGTGCACAAGTGGGGTCCGGCCAGAGAGAGGGGCCGCCAGTGATTGGCGGGCCAGCCCTGCCCCCTGGTTGAACTCCTGGTTGAGGGGACAATTTGCATATTAGTCTTTTATTATATAGGATTAGAATTTAATTCCCAAAACAATCAAATTACAGTCAATCTCATTTGTGAACTTCAATGCAAATATATTAAAGTATTAGCAAACCAAATCAGTGATGTATAAAAGAGGCAATAAATCATGACAAAGTCAGGCTAATTCCAGGGATACAAGAATGGTTTAATATTAGAGAACCAATTCTCTGACAGTAAAGAAGAAAATCAATTATCACCTTAATAGATGCAGAAAAAGCAATTGATACAATTCAACACTAATCATGATAAAACAACTTATAGCAGAGCTTGAATAGAAATGATCATTCTTAATCTGTTAAAGGCTGACTAAATACTCCTACAGCAAGCATCATTCTTAATAGGGAAATGTCAGGATTCCCTTTAAACTAATAAGACAAGGATGGCTACTACATCTACTTCTTTCTTGCTCAGATGAGAGAGAGAGAGAGGTGAGGAGGGAGGGGTCTAATGTTTGGAAATAGAAGATCAGCCTGCTGGTGTGCTCAGTGGTTGAGCATGGACCCATGAACCAGGAAGTCGCAGTTTGATTCCTGGTCAGGGCACATGCCTGGGTTGGGTTCTACATTCCCTGTAGGGGGCATGCAGGAGGCAGCCTATCAGTGATGTTTCTCTCTCATTGATGTTTCTATATCTCTGTCTCTCTCCCTTCCTCTCTCTCTAAAAAAAAGAAAAAGGGAATATAAAAACTATTATTCACAAATAATATAATTATCTACAGATAAAACCCTTAAAAACCTACACAATTATTAGAAATAATAAGAAAGCTTAGCATGTTGGCTAAATATAAGATGAATTACAACAATAAATTATATTTCCAATACTAGCAACTAAAACATTTTAAGATACTCTTTACAATACAGGCTCTAGTGGCAACGACCTGGCTACGTTATATTTGATTTCTAGCTTGCTCCTCCAGTCTCCTATCAATCTATGAGCCCTCCTTAAACCCTTCCAATAAATTCTCTTTTTGCCTAAGACAGCTGGAATTGGGTTTTGTTGCTTGCAAACACACATTCTGTAATTACACTACTATTTTAATGAAATATTTGAGGTAAAGTGTCAGGGCTCCTCAAGATCACCCCCAAATTCAATGATTCCCTAGAAGGAATCACAGGACTCAGCATGCAGCCATGTTTATTGCTATGACTTATTACAGCGAAAGAAAACAGAACAAAATCGGCAAAGAGAAAAGGCACATAGGGTGAAGTCTGGAGGAAACCAGGCCCAAGCTCCCATGAGTCCTCTCCCGGTGGAGTCATGCAGGACACACAATTCCCTCAGCAATGAGATGCAACAACACATGCCCAGTGCGTACCAGAGAAGCTCATTAGAAATTGTGCTCAGGGTTTTATTGGGGGCTGGTTACATGGTCACCCTCTGCCTACTGTGGACTCACATCCACCCTTCCAGAAGGAAGGCATAATGGTCAGCATCAACCACAGCATCTGCACAAATAGTTTAGGCACAATGAGCCACTTTTACCAGCTGGTGAGAACCTTCTTGAAAGTCAGGTTCCCAGATACCACCGCCAGGCCAACCTTGCAAGCAGGCATTTCCAAGGCTAGCAGTCAGGTCGGCTGTGTCCATCCTTCTCTGCATTAGCTGCATTCTTTCTGCCACGTTGAACTGGAGAGCTGATTTATCATAGCCACTTTTCATTCCCTTAGTTCTGGAATAACACCTTTTCACTTTAGTTTTCATGTTAACTTTTATAGAATTACAGCAGGGGTCCTCAAACTATGGCCCGCAGGCCACATGCAAATATAAATATTGTATTTGTTCCCGTTTTGTTTTTTTACTTCAAAATAAGATATGTGCAGTGTGCATAGGAATTTGTTCATGGTTTCTTTTTAAACTATAGTCTGGCCCTCCAACGGTCTGAGGGACAGTGAACTGGCCCCCTGTTTAAAAAGTTTGAGGACCCCTGCATTACAGTCTTAAAAAATCAATAAAACCATGAGGCTTAGAAATATATAACCAGAGATCCCCTGCTTCATCCCACCTCAGCTCCCCAGTCCAAAAGTAACTATTTCAAACTCTTGAGTAGTTTCTTCTAGCGTTTATCTTTTATTTCTAAATAATGTGCTTTTACTGTTAGTTTTGTATTTTTCAGTTTTATCTATCATCTACTTTCCTTCAACTATAATGATTTAATTTATATTGGCCACAACTCACCTCATATTCTCAATATTGTTTTATCATAATTTTTAGTTAAATCTCTATTTTTTCATTATCTCTATATATAAAAGGCTAAGCGACCGTCCGACCGGCCAACCATCCGACCGGCCGGTAAGCATGATGCGCACTGACCACCAGGGGGCAGATGCTCCACACAGGAGCTGCTGAGCTGTGGTGACTTGGCAACGGCGGTTCTTGGGTGATGCACCCCAGAACCAGAGAGGAGGGAGCCCGATTTCTTGCGGGGCTGCATGATTCCACCTTCGGCCCAGCCGTGGGTTATGTTGTTGCTGGGGCCGTTGGTTTGGCTCAGTGAATAGAGTGTTGGCTCCAGGGCATGTCCGGCCGGCTACCTTCTAATTAATTTCCTTTCAATGTGCACCAATCCATGCACTGGGCCACTAGTTATGATTATAATGAAAAATAGATGTTTCCAAATGAGCCACATAGGTTCAACTGAAATTACACTTCTTTTTTCTGAGTTATTATATTTCCTGGAATTCATAATTGCCTGTCTTAATATTTTCATCTTCTATGTACATATTATTAAATGAGGAGATCTGACGAGATCCAACTGTCCTTTTTACAGATATTTCAGCCAATCCAACTTTCAAGGTCTATTCTCCATTCCTCACCTCCTTTAGAGAAGTACCTGCAGCCTCCTATTTCTAAGCTGGTCTTTTTGCAGGCTTGTTTAATTTTCTCTGATTTGTTCATCCATCAACTTCCATTCTCCAAAATTGGACAAATCTCATCTGCTATTTTCTTTGCCCCATTCTCTTTGTTCTTATGAATTTTATCTTGTGCTTTTTAATCCTTTACTAACATATGAGTGAAGTTTAGGGGATAAATGCATGCTTAGTCCACACATTTTAGCCATCTATCATCATACTTTTCCAGAAATGTCTCTCTCATTATAGACTACTACAGTGTAGCATGTAGATTGAGTTTAAACCTGCCATCATTTCATTGCTTATTTGTTCTACCTTTACTATGTTCCTTTTTTCTCTTGTCTTCTGGCTTATTATTCCTTTTTCCTCTGTTTGTGAAATATCCTTTTTTTTTGTTTGTTCTCTTAATGATCAGTCTAAAATTTACTGCCCTAGCTGGTTTGGTTCAGTGACTAGAGCATTGGCCTGCAGACCGAAAGGTCCTGGGTTCGATTCCAATCAAGGACACATGCTGGGGTTGCAGGCTCGATCCCCAGTAGGGGGCGTGCAGGAGGCAGCTGATCAATGATTCTCTGTCATCATTGATGTTTCTATCTCTCTCTCCCTTCCTCTCTGAAATCAATAAAAATATATTTAAAAAATAAAGATTATAATAGGTATGCTCTCTTTATCAACTTAACTGTGGTATAATTTATGTAGAACAAATTACAGCTATGCAGTACTTCAATTACTTTTGACAAATGTATATACCTTTGCTTCTCCATAGCAAAACCGACAAAATTTTTCCATCATCCAAAAAGTTTCCCATGCCCCTTCAGTCAGTCCTCTCCTCCACACCTCCAGACAATCACCAATCTGTTTTCTGTCACTATAGTTTGCATTTTCATGAATTTCATAGAAATGGAATCACAGATTATGTTACAACAGGTATTCTTGACTAACCTAAAGCTACTGTTATCCCTAGAACTTTACCCTTTTCCCAGACAATGCAAGGATCTTAAAACACATTAATCCTGGAATTCTCTAATTATCCTCTAATCCACCACTTCCTAACTTTAATAAGCAGGGTTCTTCCAAGAAACATCTGTTATAGATAAAATGTGTAGATTGAGCATTCATTTATCTCTCAATCTTCATTATATCTATAATGCAGATATTTATTATCGGAATTGATTCAAGCAATCATGGAGGCCAGGAAGTCCTACGGCCTGTTGTCTGCTCGCTGGAGGACCAGGAAAGGAGGTGGTATAATTCAGTCCAAGTCTAAAGGCCTGGGAACCAGACACACCAGTGTCCAAGAGCAGGAGATGGATGTCGCTGCTCAGAGAGCAAATTCAACCCTCTTCTACTTTTTGTCCTACTCAGGCCCTCAACGGATTGAATGGTGCACATTGATGAGAGCCATCTTCTTTACTCCATTTACCCTTGCAAATGCTCATCTCTTCCTGAAACACCCTCAGAGACACACCCAGAAATGTTTCACTAGCTATCTGGGTAACTCCTAGGCCAGTGGTCGGCAAACTCATTAGTCAACAGAGCCAAATATCAACTGCACAATGAATGAAATTTCTTTTGAGAGCCAAATTTTTTAAACTTAAACTATATAGGTAGGTACATTGTTATTAACTTAATTAGGGTACTCCTAAGGCTTGGAAGAGCCACACTCAGGGGGCCAAAGAGCCGCATGTGGCTCTCGAGCCGCAGTTTGCCAACCATGGTGACCTAGGCCAGTCAAGTTGGCACGTAAAATTAACCATCATACCTATGAATCACCTACAGGAATCTTGTTAAAATGCAAGTTCTGTTTTGGGAAGTGCTAGTCTTTTTGTGTATTTTTTCTCTCTTTAGTCAAATTATACCAAATAGATGGCTACTGAGAAGGTCAGTTCTTTTGATAAAACACAAAAATAACATATTTTATCGTGTAGCTTCACACATGACTGAGTTTAGGATTTAATGGAAATGCTAATTAACAGTTGAAATGAAAAGACTTCAACTCGGGGTTGAATAATTTACACTTGCCACTATTTACTTTCAGGCTTGTGGTATGTTCTAGCTAGAATACAAGTCCAAAGAGGATAATGCAAGCCATGCTAGATGGATATTAACCATGCGGTACCACCACGCGCTCTAGCCTGACTAGATCTCAGAGCAAGGCGCTAATCATTTCCCTGTTCCCAAATCATCAGTGACTGTCCCTTTGCTTCCAGTTCCCTCCCCAACAGCCCGTGCTCTGATTTTACTGTTTCAGGCTTTTCTCTCACATCTCCCATTTGCGGGGGGTAGGAGAGAGGATCAAATGGGGTTACCCACTGCTCCCTGAATCTACCTTTAATGGTGTTTCTCTGCTCATGCTGGATCATCTAGCTCTAGGAGGGTTTTTGTGTGTGTGTGTTTTCCCCCCCAGAAAACTTGAGCCAACTGTCCCGCAACTGACCCCTCAGAGGTTTCTTGCCTTGGTAAACTAAGGTAATAGCAAAGTATTGACAAAGATATCCTGAGATGCTAATAATAATAATAATACATTTTTTAAATGGGTGGTGGGGTGGGTGGTACTTTTTGTATTCACGTTTCCACTTTTAGTTCTAAATGGCAAAACATTCTCCTACTCCAATTAAGTTAGTTTCTACTTAGAAATGCAGGATTTTAAAACTACTATTTGGAATCAAAGGTCACTGCCTCTGTTCATTGAACTTAATTATCGTATGGCTTAATGGAAAGGCCAGGGACTGGTGAATTTAAACTCTTTCAAATAGATAAAGATGAAAGTGTGTTAAATTTAGTGCCTCTGGGATTTTTGATATGTTCCAAATTTGTTTTTAATAACGTAATTGTCCCACTTTACACTTAGGATTACATCACAGTGAACTGGTTATTTGTGCAGTTACACTATTAAAAACAATCCCAAATGTCAAAAGTAAAAGTGAGGACAACTGTAATGTTAAACTAAGAAAGTGGAACTTGGAAATGGAAGAGAAATACTCAGGTTGAATGTCTTTCTATGAAACCTTTGAATAGAAAAACCTAGAAATTATATGTATTAGGTTAACTTGATGCTTTTACAACAGCATTAAAATAATTACTTTACTTACTGTTACAAATGGAAACCAATGCATTTTTCTCAAGGTTATTTATTAATTTTAGTGGAAAAATATAGCCCCCAATCACACAAATGGAATTGTGTTAAATACAATTTGAGAAAACCCATCAAGAAAATAAGTTACTAACCATCTGTATAAATGGTTATATATTTCACATTGTAAAAGAATAAGAAATCAAATTCAGTACCCTTGTTTGCACTAGTCTTCAGTTTTCTTTCTTAAAAGTAATTGTAATGTTCTCTTGCTTCTAGGGCTTTTCCTTCACAATTAATCCTCTTTCCTTCCACACCTTCTCTCCCAATGATGATCCCCCTTGGCCTCGGAACACAGGACATTAATTCACAGTATTCTTCAGTTTTCAAAACACTGCCTGGCCCTGGCTTAGCTGCTCAAGCCACTCCCTTTTGTAAAAAAAAAAAAAAATTGGTTAACCTAAGCCTTCGGGCTATCACTTCGCCAGGAGGTGCAACCACCTACCTAATCAGGAGCACATCTTTGTAATACAAACGAGTTTCCTTTTATCAAATAAGAAACACGATGGGCCCACATTCCTTAGGGTAATGGACATCTCAAAACTTCAAAAGGAGCCACGCGGTTCGGGTCAACCCCCGGGAGGACGGGACCCGAGACCCCATCCCGCCACAGGGTGCCTCCGGGGCCCTCGGAACCCGCCGGGAGGGGCGCGCGCCTCGCTTCCGCGCGGGCCGAGGAGAAACTCCCCAACATGCCCTTCCTCTCCGCGCGCACCGACGGGCTGTCCGCGGGGGCTGCTGCCGGAGGCCGCGGTCCCGGGCGGTGAGCTTCCCGGCTTGCAGGCCAAACGGGGTGGCGACGGGGGCCGGCTCCTCAAAACGGTCACGACGGAAGCCAGCGCGGTCGCGTCTGGGAGCGCCGAGCGGCCCCTCGCCCAGCACCGCCCGGCACCGCCTCCCAGCCCGGCCGGGCGCGAGGGGCGCGCGCTGCAGGCGCCCTCGGGGGCCCGCGAACTTTCCGGTTGGCTCCTTTAAACCGGGGAGAGGGGCCCCCGACGGCAGGTCTCCTGCTGCAGGGGGGCCCCCGCGGGGAGCCGGCGCCCACCTGTCCCGCACAGGTCTGGCCTGGCCGTCCCCGCGGGGGACGAGGGGGGGACCCACATCGCTCGACCGGTGTCCTCCCGGCCCGAGGGGGGCCGGCCACTTCCCGGGGGGGTGGGGGCGGGCACCTGCGCCCCAGGAAACTACACGCCAGTTTGGACTTGACTGACGCCCCGGCTTCACCTTCGGAGGGGCCTCGAGCTCCGCGAGGGGGGCGGTTGCCCCAAAGCGGAGCCAGCACCCCGCGGGCACGGGGGGAGGGGCAGGCCGACTGGAGGCCGGGGTCCCCGTCGTTCCCGGCGACACCCCGGAGTCCCCGCTCCCGGGCCGGGCTCGCCCGCGCGGGCCGGGCCGGGGAGACTCGGGCGCAGACCCCGTCCCCGCCCCGCCGCGCCCGCACCGCCACCGTGAGGCCGCGCCGGGGACGGGGCCCCGTGGCGGCGGCGGCTCCGCGCGCCTCTCCGCGCCGCCCCCGACACGGGCGGGGGGATGTTTTCCCGTTTCCCCCTCTTTCGCGCTCTCGCTCCCGTTCAGCGGGAGAGCCCGCGGAGCCGGGGAGGGAGCGAGGGAAGGGGTGGAGGTGGCGGGGGGAGGCCGGAGGGGCGGATCCTGCCTGGGGGCTGATCCCTCCCTCCCCTCGGCCGGGCTCCGTGGCGGTGGCGGCGGCGGCAGCGGCGGCTCCATTCCCCCTCCTCCCCCGGGAGCGGCGGTGGCGGCCGGGCTGGGGCCCCAGCGCGGGCCGGGAGGGGGCACGCTGTGGCCGCGGAGGCCAGCGCGGGAGGAGGCCGCGCTCCGCTCCCCGGGCCGCGCCGTCCTGCTCCACGGCCGGCCAGCCCGCGCCCAGGATCCCCCGAACGTTGGGGCCGGGCCGGTGGCTGAGGTAATGGGGGCGGCAGCGGGGCCAGACGGAGCGGGGGCGGGGGCGGCGGGGCCTACGGGGACCAGGGGCTGCGCGGGTGGGGGAGGGAAGCGGGGGACTTTCCGAGCTGGACGCGGGCGGGCGAAGCCCTGTCCCGGAGCGAGGGCGGCGGCGGGGCAGGGGGAGGCGGGTGAGGGGGTAGCAGAAAAGCGAGGACCCCCTCCCGCAGCCGCCATCTTGTTTTCCCCCGGCCCTGGAAGCGGAGCACCCGGGCCCCGCCCCCGCCTCGCTCTCCAATTGGCCAGGCCTGCGGAGAGTCCCGCCCCCTGAGTGGCCCTGGGCGCTCCGGTTTCCCCTGAGCGGCAGGCGAGGGGGCCAATGGGGGCTCGCCTCTCTGCCCCGCTGGTTCCCGGGTGCGAGCTTTCTGTCCGAGGGTCACACTTCGCGTCAGTCGGCCTGGCGCGCTCGCCCCCTGCTCTGTGGGGAGGTGATCGTATCCCCTCTTTTCTCCTCCGAAGGGTCCAGCTTCTTCTGGAAATGGTGGCCCCGTATCGGGGCGGGAGCCTAGGCTGCGGTCCTCGTCTCATGAGTACCTCCTGAGGGGCGCAGGCGTACAGTCCACTTGCAGAAACTCCTCATTCTCTGGGACCTGGGTGACGTGGGCCAGCGGGGGTCTCGGGGTGTCTAGAAGACCTCTGAGGTGTTAGAGATATTTGGGGGTGTGGTTGCGGAAAGGGTTGTGTGGGATGAGAATCTCCCGCCAAAAATCGACTGTAAGCGCCTTGTGGGCGAAACGCGTTTCTTGTTCCTCAGAGCAGCCCTTTCCCTCTGGAGCCCGCCCCTGTGTCCAGAAGCTGGGGTGGGCGGAAGAGGGCCCCTTAGCTACTTACTGCTTGGGGGGGGGGGCGGGGAGGGGCGAGGGGACACCTGAGCTGCCCCGGAGGTGGGAGGGCGGGAGGGGAGAGCTGCATCCAAGGGGCCGCAGCCTCTTGAAACTTTGAAGCGGGCGGCGTTGAGGTGGATGTGCACGCCCGCCTCGGGGTCTCCAGGCCCGTGAGGGGAGGCCATCAGCGGGGCTCCTGGCCCAGGCTGCCCCGGGGGCTGGCATTTGTCAGGCAGGAGGTGGCCAAGGGCCTCTGGAACCCGGACAGCTTTGCTGGGGTGATGGTTTGCTTTGGCTCCAAGGAGGATGTGTGCCTGCCTGGCCCTGTTCCTCAGCCACGTTGTGTTTTTTTTAATGTTTCAGTCACACTTTGGGATTGGAAGGCCTATTATTATTATTATTATTATTATTTATTATTATTATTATTATTATTAAAAATATATATTTCAGAGAAAAGGAGAGGGGGAGAGAGAGAACCATGAATGATGAGAGAGAATCACTGACCGGCTGCCTCCTGCACGCCCCCTACTGGGGATCCAGCCGCAACCGGGGCCTGTGCCCTTGACTGGTATCGGACCCGGGACCCTTCAGTCCGCAGGCCTCCGCGCTGTCCACTGAGCCAAACCGGCTTAGGGCGCAGAAGGCCTTGTAAATGACGACCTTAATACCTCACTGACAAATAGCAGTCCTTTCGAGGTAGACGTTACTGATTTGGCCTTACTGATGGCGTATAGAGGCCCAGAGAGATCGAGCGACTGACTTCCGGTCGTCGAGGGGCAGGATTAGAGCCTCGGGTTCGGGCCTCCTAGTCGGATAAGTAGAGCAGGTCAGAGGTCTGGGTTTGACTTGTAGCTTTGTCAGTTGGGTTGAGTGACATCTTCCTGAGCTTTTATGATAGATATTATCTCCATCTGTAAAATGCCTCCCAGACTGGTTGTGAGAAGTATTAAAAGTAAAAGGGCCTGCAGTTTGTAAAAGTGTGCTAATCATCACCATCACCGTCACCGTCTCTGCTTTATAGATAAGGATGGTGGACCCTTCAACCAAGCTGACCAACTCTCTTTCTCCTTGAAATCCTGTCCCTGTTCATACCCTTTCACGTCCCCACCCGCACCCCAGGCAGCATCTCCCCAGAGATCTTTCCTGCTACCATGGCCTCACTAACTGCATGGTTCCCTCCTCCCAGAGAATGATGTAGAAAACTTCAGTCCCTCTCTTGGCTACACAAGGGTGGGCTGGATAGAAGTGTTTTGGGAGAGAGGGACTTTTGAAACAGAATGCATCGAGCGTTTACCTCCGATAGCCCCCCGGTTACCTTAGTCTTAGGTCTAATGAGGGTCCCAGTAGTTCAGTTTACAACTCAGTGCCACCTGGGGCCACTCCCAGAGCTTCTGCTCAGAGGTGTACTAGCCAGTGCATCCCAAATGCCGCCTTTTGCAGATAAAACCCTGAAGACTAGTTTGAAATCTTTAGGCTACATGAGATAGACATTTCATGTGCCTCCACTCCTTCATCCCTGGGTAGGGTTTCTGATCATAGTAAAGGGGTTCTAAACCTGTGCATTTTGGATCCTTTGCTGGGACTGTGCATGTCCAGAGCTTGAAAACGCATGCTGTTCTTGTTTTCTAAAGCTATAACCTCCCCCCCCTCCTTTTCCATAGATAGCTGTTCCACAGCCTTATGTTACATTGTAATGACCTGTTTACTTTTCTGTCCCTTCAATCAGACAGAGCTTCTAGAAGACAGGGATCGTGCACGTCTGATTTCTCCTTTCACTCACCAGTTACTGAGTGCTTACTTAGGAGCCAGGCACCATTCCTGGTGCTGGGGTTATAGTGAACAAGACAGGCAAAAATCCCTCCCCTCAGGGAGCTTCCATTCTAGTAGGAGGAAGCAGACGTACATGATAAAGAGGTAAATTCCATAGCACAGTAAAAGATGGTGAGGGATGGTGAAAAATAAAGCAGAATGAAAGATTGTGGTGGAAGAGAGGGATTTGCAATTTAAAACGCATGTATTTTTATTGATTTCAGAGACAAAGGGAGAGGGAGAGGGAGATTGAAATGTCAATGATCAGAGAATCATTGATTGGCTGCCTCCTGCACACCCCCTGCTGGGGATCGAGCCCCCAACCCGGGCATGTGCCCTTGACTGGAATGGAACCCTGGGACCCTTCAGTCTGCAGGCCGATGCTCTATCCACTGAGCCAAACTGTCTAGGGCTGGATTTGCAGTTTTAGAGAGAGTGGTCAGGGAAGGTCTCACTGAGCAGTCATGTTTTCGGAAAGACTTGAAGGAGGTGAAGGAGTAAACCATGGGGCCATCTGAGGGACAGAGTGTTTAGACAGAGGGAGTATCCAGTCCTCTTTCTTGGTGGCCGCTTGGTCGGATGGAAGGGTGAATGACTACATCCTCTTCACTGTCTCCTGGGCTTTCTCCTTAGGCCTGTCCCCTTTCTTCCCAGGTGCCATGAGGAAGCCTCGCCAGAAGTCACGGCAGAATGCCGAGGGCCGGCGTTCCCCATCCCCCTACAGTCTCAAGTGCTCGCCTACTCGGGAGACCCTGACATATGCCCAGGCCCAACGGATTGTTGAGGTGGACATTGATGGACGCCTGCATCGTATCAGCATCTATGACCCACTCAAGATCATCACGGAGGATGAGCTGACTGCCCAGGATATCACTGAATGTAATAGTAACAAGGAAAACAGCGAGCAGCCTCAATTCCCTGGCAAGTCCAAAAAATCCTCATCCAAGGGCAAGAAGAAGGAGTCCTGTTCCAAGCATGCATCCGGCACATCCTTCCACCTCCCGCAGCCCAGCTTCCGCTTGGTGGACTCAGGCAGTCAGCCAGAAGCACCCCCGTTGCCTGCTGCCTACTACCGCTACATTGAGAAACCGCCTGAAGACCTGGATGCAGAGGTAGAGTATGACATGGATGAGGAGGACCTTGCCTGGCTGGACATGGTGAATGAGAAACGGCGAATAGATGGGTACAGTTTGGTGTCGGCAGACACCTTTGAGCTGCTGGTAGACCGGCTTGAGAAGGAGTCATACTTGGAGAGTCGTAGCAGTGGGGCCCAGCAGTCACTCATTGACGAAGATGCTTTCTGCTGTGTGTGCCTGGATGACGAATGCCACAATAGCAACGTCATTCTGTTCTGTGACATCTGCAACCTGGCTGTACACCAGGAGTGCTACGGCGTCCCCTACATCCCCGAGGGTCAGTGGCTATGCCGCTGCTGCCTGCAGTCTCCCTCCCGGCCTGTGGATTGTGTCCTCTGCCCCAATAAAGGTGGCGCCTTCAAACAGACCAGCGACGGGCACTGGGCCCACGTGGTGTGTGCTATCTGGATCCCTGAAGTCTGCTTTGCTAACACCGTGTTCCTGGAGCCCATTGAGGGCATTGACAACATCCCACCTGCCCGCTGGAAACTGACCTGCTACATCTGCAAGCAGAAGGGGCTGGGTGCCGCCATCCAGTGCCAAAAGGTGAACTGCTACACGGCCTTCCATGTGACGTGTGCACAGCGGGCCGGGCTCTTCATGAAGATTGAGCCCATGCGCGAAACCAGCCTAAATGGCACCACTTTCACAGTGCGCAAGACTGCCTACTGTGAGGCCCACTCACCCCCAGGTGCTGCCACTGCTAGGAGGAAGGGTGACTCCCCTGGAAGACTTGGTGAGCCTCGGGATGAGGAAGGGCTGAAGGGAGGCTGTGGGGAGGAGAAAGACAAAGAAGAGGTGGAAGAGGAGGAGGAAGATGAAGGCCAAGGTGTAGTAGGTGGCCCCCTCAAAGGAGTGTCTAAGAAGAACAAGATGACTTTGAAGCAAAAGATCAAGAAGGAACCAGAGGAAGTGGGTCGAGACATGCCCTCCATTGTCCCCTTGGTCACCGTCCCACAGATACCCTCTTACAGGTAAACCTGCCCAGGAGGGTGCCCTAGAGACTAATGGTTTCTTCTTGGGCTGGTGGTGGCCTTTCCCATGCACTGTCGATGAACGTCTGTTCTCTTCTGTGCCCTCAAATTTCTCCTTTGGGCCCTGGGTTTACCTAGTCTGGTTTGTGGTTTTGATTGTGTTCTCAGAACAACGTGTTTCCTTTGGTTCAAGGTGAGACAAACAATTAAGTTGCTTAGAAGCTCAGGTGACAGGATGTCTAAGGCAGTATTTTTCAGTAGGGTCACAAGTGGCACTTTGGACAGGAAAATTCTTTATTAGGACTGTCCCATGCGTTCCTAGGTGTTTATTTTAGCATCTGTGGTCTTTGTAAATACCAGTAGAATCCCCTCCTTCATTGCCTGGTCTTTGTGACAACATCAAACCCACCCAAATGTTTCTAAATACCCCTACAGTGATCCAGTTACTTCCCATTGCAGGGTCAGCATGGTTTTCTGCTATCCAGAAAGCTTGGCCCTGGGAATGGTAGGGATTTTCTGGGGGTGGGGGTGGTGTGGGGAGTACATGCTACTCCTCCTCCTGAGAAGCTTTTAGATTTAGGATCACTCGGTTCAGCTGAGTGTAAGCCTGCTGAGTGTACAGGAGACCACTGTGCCTGTTACACCATCGGAGAAGTCTCTGGAACTGTTGGAGGGGCGGGAGGTTGGCGGAGAACTAGAGACAGGAGATTTTCCAGCGGAGGCTCATCTCTAGAGTGATATTCATAAATAAGTATACAATGTTAGAGCAGGAAGGAATCCTGGCGATTGTTCATCTAATGTAGTCCTTGCACCTTCTCCCACACCCCCAGATGAAGAAACCGCGGCCACTGGAGGTAAAGTTGTTCACTCCTTTATTTATTCATTGAGATATTTATTGAGCACTTACTATATGCCAAGTCCTGTTCTAAGGGCTGGAACCAGGTGGAAAGTGGCTGACTCTGGACCGCAACTGGGGCTCAACTGTAGGTTCTATACCTGCTGCCTCTCTCACTTGATGAGAAGAATAGGGATAAAGGAATACTAGAGGGTAGAGGGAATGAGTTATACAAGGGAAACAGGCAACTAGACTTGTCATTTGGAAAGAAGACACAAGAGCATGGAAGGTCAGGAGGGAGAGGCTCTTGTTGCAAGCCATGGCTTGAGTTAGAAATTCCGTCGACTTGGAAATGTATCTTCTAGTCAGAGACCTGTTCAGGCTACCCTGTTGCCTAGGATGAGTGGGTGAATGCTTAGTCCACATCTATACGGTGTTATGCCCTGGCGCTAGACTTTTTGCCATGTCTGCTCTTAAGATGTGTCTTGCAGGCTGGCTAAGGACCAGACAGACCTACATTTGAATCCTGTTTCTGTCACTACCTGTGTGACCTTTGGCAAGCTACTTATTTTTTGTATTTATTTATAAGTAAAACTACTTCATAGGGTTGTGAGAAATAAGATAATACAAGTAAAGCACTTAGCACAGTGCCTGGCAAATAGTAAGCTGTCAATAAATGGCTGCTGCTGCTATTTTATTATTATTCTTTTTCCTATCTGCACAAATGCTATTGGGACCCTCCATGGCCAAGAGGTTCTAGAGGGAGGGGGCTGCCTGCATCTGGGCAGGTGTGCTTGGCATGGGCACTGGCGGGGGATCTGTCCTTTGGGGAGAGTCCTAGGCCCTGATTTTGTAAGCTTCGCTTTGGGGCAAGAATGTCTGACTGTGGAAAGGCGCAAGGCCCAGGTGAGCTATGTCCAGTCCAAGATGCCCATTCTTCTTAGGGTCTGCCTTCTTGTTTAGCCATGCGTATCTTCCTTTCAGTGGAGTGAGATGAAGAGAAACGCAGTGGAAACACCACAGGAGCACTGAGGCCTTTTGCTTACCGGGTAGATAACCAGTATGGAACACTGCATGGAATAGCCAAGAGATCATGGATTCACATCCCACCCCAGCTCCATCATCTTATTGGCTGCATTAGTGACTTTAACAATTTATTCAGCCTCTGTTCCTAGACTGCCTTTCCATCTTTTACAACCTGGGAATAATGTTAACCCACCTTTCAGTATGGGCATTAGGATAGAGATTGTAGGCTCTCATTAATTCCCTTCCTACCTCTTTCCTTTCCTTTCACACACCCCGACCGTAAGGCTAAGGCTAAGTTTTCAGATTCTCCATCCTCGTATACCTTAGATCCATGTAAATATATATTTTGGTTCAAAATCAGACATTTTGGGGCTGCTGAGGTTTTTAATGAAAAAACCAGAGGTCAGATGACTCCAAGGGGTTGCATTTGGGAGTAGCCTGCTGGTTTTCCTTCCAGCTTGGCCCTGGACTATTCCCTGGTCTGGTGAGACCCTCTGCCACAGGAAATAGTGACCACATTGCTCGTAGCTTACTCAAGTTCCTATTCTCTTGCTGCCTTTATCAAGAGAAGGCTGGGTTATTGGGGCACAGACCTGTTTCTCAGGAGTCCATAACTGCAGGAAACAGGGTTTCTAGAAGAGGGTTGTTTTAGAGGTTCAGGATTGCAATGCAGGATGTGGAAAGTCAAGTGAATCTGAGCTGCTTAACTTTGCTGTCCTTTTCAAGCCTTTCTCTGAGGTGAGGCATTTGGCCACTTTATTCTGTCTTCCTTTATAAGGTTCATAAATGAACCAGGGTCTGGAGAGGAGGGTATAATCTGGTCAGCTCACTGACCCTGTCTGTCACTTCCCTTTGCCTCTACTCAAGGTTGAACAAGATCTGTAGTGGTCTCTCCTTTCAGAGGAAAAACCAGTTCATGCAGCGGCTTCACAACTATTGGCTGTTGAAGCGGCAGGCACGGAACGGTGTCCCCCTCATTCGGCGCCTGCATTCCCACCTGCAGTCCCAAAGAAATGCCGAGCAGGTAGGTGACATGGTGATTTGGAGGTGGAGAGTGAAGAAGGAGTGATGGTCGGGGCTCCCCCTTCCCCCAACCCTCTGTGGAGCCTTTGCCTATATGTGATCACCCCTCTAGGTGGTCTATCCCAGGAACGACCTCCAGCACTATAGAGCTCTTCAGACCAGAAGCATCTCCTTCTGGATGGGAGAAGCTTGACTTGGGAGCAAATTGTAGGGGATAGTGGAGAGCAAGCCCAGCTTTCTGTGTATGTGGAGAAAACCCTTTAGATATGGCAGAAAGGGAGAAGTGGGATGAATGAGAGCCAGGCAGCACTGAATTGCATGAATTAGGAAAAGGCACACTTTACTCAAGACACGATTGCCATGTGCCAAAAAAATGTTTCATAGAAAATACACAAATTTACCACCTAAGTTGTAGTGCACAGCCTGCCCAATTGTCATGACCTTTTAGTCACTAGCAACTGGAATTGCTATCTGTTTAATGTTTTCTGCGAGGGTGAAGACTTTTAAAAAAAACATTTTTTATTGATTTCAGAGAGGAAGGGAGGAGAGAGATAGAAACATCAATGGTGAGAGAGAATCATTTATAGGCTGCCTCCTGCACGCCCCCACTGGGGGTTGAGCCTGAAACCCGGGCATGTGCCCTGACCAGGAATTGAACTGTGACCTCCTGGTTCATAGGTGGACGCTCAACCACTGAGCCATGCCAGCTGGGCCTGAGAGACTTTTAACATCTTTAGTTCTCTCTCCCTACTCATTGCTCCATTACTTCCGCCTTTAAGTATTCCCACACATGCTACCCACCGCGTTCTGTCTGATTTCACTTTTGCCTTCTGTAACTGAGTACTGAGGTGCATTTCTGTATCTGATCCCTCCTCAAAATGGTCCATGTGCTCCCCTTAAGCCTCCCATGGAACATCAGTGACCTCCTCCCAGCTCAGCAAGTCTTTCCTTAGATTCTCACTTTATTGACTGTTGGGCTACATTTGATACGCCGGTCATCTTGTCTTAGAACTTCTCTGTGACTTCATTTCCCCCCTCCTCCACCCCACAGACTGCACCCTGTGCCCATCCTACTTCTTACTCCTTAATGGTAACATTCCCAGGGGCTCAGTTGCCTGCCTGCCTGTCTGATTGGAGAATTTGTACATTCGTAGCTGTAAATAACTGTGAAGTAGTCACTCCAGATTTCTCCTCTTGTCCTCATCCTCGTTTTCTGCCCTCAGTCCCTTAGGGCACAGGAACTGTAGATGTCCATGTAGATGTTTCCTGTAGCTCAGGTATTGGAAGCTGAATTCATTATCTTCCTTCCTCTCAGTAAACGTATTTCCCCATTATTGTCATGATCTCAGACGTTTCCCACCTTTATAGTTACCCTTGACTCTTCTCTCCATAACAAGCCACAGTTAATCCTCCCTAAGCTTTTCGGGGGGATTTATCAGTATATGGCCCTTTGTCTCCATTCTCCAGCTACACTGCTCACCCATATCCCTTTAATTTCAGCAATAGCTTTCTATCTAGGTGGTCACCAGCCTCTCATTCTTTCTTTGCTCTACAACTGGTGATGTCTTAACACCATTTTCCATCCTGTCACTTCCTTTTCCAGAATATGTCCAGGCTCCAGGCTGTTTGGCCTGGCATTTGAGGCTTCTTGTCAGTTGGGTTCTGGATCTTTCTTGGCTTTTGTGATTTTCCAGCTTCTCTCCTCTGGCCAGCTCATTTTTCTCCAAGCAAAGAACCACTAAGTATGCCTCCACACTTTGGCCCTATGGTTCCTTCAGTTCCAAAAGAGGCCTTTCTTGCCCAGCCGGCGTGGCTCAGTGGTTGAGTGTCAACCTATGAACCAGGAGGTCACGGTTCAATTCCCAGTCAGGGCACATGTCTGGTTGCAAGCACAATCCCCAGTAGGGGATACGCAGGAGGCAGCTGAGCAATGATTCTCTCTCATTGCTGTTTCTACCTCTCTCCTCTTTCCTCTCTGAAATCAATAAAGATATATATTTAAAAACAAAACAACAAAACAAAAGAGGCCTTCCTTACTGCTTTATTCATCCATGTCCACATGTGAAAACCTAGTAAGATTCCTCCCCCAAGAAGCCGTTCCTGACCTAACCCCAACCCACTCAGATCCTCTCTGTTTTATATCCTCCCAACATCTTATATTCAGTCTGTCTGATCATTTTTTGTTGTCTTTTTGTTGTGCCCTCGTGCATCAAACCCTGACACTCTTCCTTCTCCCGATTGCACTGTAACTTCTAGGTCTGCAATCCTGTATTTGGTGGGGTGGAGGTGTTTTAAAGTCAATTAGTACAAGCTTATAGTAAGAACACTTTGTTTTCTAGCCCGAAGTTGAAGCTCTAGGGCAGCCGTGGGCAAACTACTGCCCGCCCTTTGAAATGAATAAAATAAAATAAAAAAAAGACCGTACCCTTTTATGTAATGATGCTTACTTTGAATGTATATTAGTTCACACAAACACTCCATCCATGCTTTTGTTCCGGCCCTCCTTCCAGTTTAAGAACCCATTGTGGCCCTCGAGTCAAAAAGTTTGCCCACCCCTGCTCTAGGGTGAAATTCTATCCTGAGGTGTCTATTAGTTTCCTCTGAAATTCTTTCCAGCCCCGAGGGGCACAGGTGCTCTCTGGTGTCCCCAAGGGTAGGGGGAAGTGGTCCAGATCTCACCCAGGCGGTAATTGTGCTGCAGTGAAGAAACATTGCTATAGGGTCAGGGGAGCCCCGGAGGAAGGAGAGGGGGTGGAGGGGCTTTCGGGGACTGAGTCAAGGAAGGGGTTGGGGCTCTTACTTGCCAAGGCCTCATGAAGCTTGACTAGGGAGAGGACTTTGGGCAGGAAGGAGGCCCCTAGCTCCTTCCTTTCCCTTCCCTTCCCTCCTGCAGCGAGAGCAGGACGAGAAAACAAGTGCAGTGAAGGAAGAGCTGAAATACTGGCAGAAGCTGCGGCATGACTTGGAGCGAGCCCGGCTGCTCATCGAGCTGATTCGGAAAAGAGAGAAGCTCAAGCGGGAGCAGGTGAGGAGCTCTGAGCCCCATGGCTCTCGTTCAGGAACTTTTTCTCCCTGTCAGTGTGTCACCAGGAGACCTGGTACAAACTTTCTCCCCTGCTTGCCCAGCATTATGGGCTCTCAGGCCTGACTGCTCTGTGGTGCTGCTGATGGCTTCTCTGGGGATTCAGCTTCTGGTGGCCTCAAGCATAAGCTCAGTATCATATGCCTGGGCCAGTCCCTGGAGTTTCTGACTCAGACTCTAGGGATAGCCTGGCCTTGAGTATTTTACAAAGTTTCTCAGGCTGTCCTAGCTGGTTTGGTTCAGTGGATGGAATGTCGGCCTGCGGACTGAAGGGTCCCGGGTTCAATTCCAGTCAAGGGCACATGCCCGGGTTGTGGGCTCAATCTTCAGTAGGGGCGTGCCGGAGGCAGCCGATCAATGGTTCTCTCTCATCATTGATGTTTCTATTTCTCCCTCTCTCTTCCTCTCTGAAATCAATAAAAATATGTTAAAAAAAAAAAAAAACCACAATAAAAAGCTTCTCAGGCCATTCTGATGGCCATCACCTCTGGCCTGGGAACTTCTGAGGGTCCTCACTAGGCCCTTAAACACTTTTGGTCTTAAGCCATTTAAATTTCCCAACATCTATTCAAGGATATTTTAAGCCTTTGAGTATGGGGAAATGCTGAGATAGGTAGTGTGGCATAGGGGTTAGGAATATGAACTATGGCACCATCCCGCCTGGGTTTAAATCTTGGCTCTGCCACTTACTACTTGTGTGACATTAAGTTGCTTAGTTTCCTTATACCTTAGTTTCCTCAACTGTGAAATAGAGGTAATCATAGAACCTACCACATAAGGTTGTTGTGAGGATTAGATGACTTGTGTATACAAAGAGCATAGAACGGTGCCTGGCCTATAGCAGAGGGGCTACAGTGCCAGCTTCTGTCATCATCATTATTGACACTCTGCCTCCCTGAAGTACCTACTGCAGTTCTCTACACATGGCATAAAGCAAATACTGTGTTTTTAAAAATATATTTTTATTGATTTCAGAGAGCAAGGGAGGGAGGGAGAGAGAGATAGAAACATCAATGATGAGAGAGAATCATTGATCAGCTGCCTCCCGCACGCCCCACACTGGGGATTGAGCCCATAACCCAGGCATGTGCCCTGACCGGGAATCAAACTGTGACCTCCTACTTTGTAAGTCCACGAAAGCAAATACTGTTTTTTTAAAAGTAAATTTTCTTTTTCTTTTTCTAATCCTCACCTGAGGATATTTTTCCATTGATTTTTTTTTTTTTTAGAGAGATGGGGAAAGATAGAAACATTGATATGAGAGAAGCACATTGATTGGTTGCCTCCTGCATGTGCCCCGGCCAGGGTCTGAGCTTGGAAGGAGCCTGCAACCAAGGTACGTGGCCTTGACTTGAATTGAACCCGGGACCCTTTAGTCCACAGGCTGATGCTCTATCCATTGAGCCAAACTGGCTAAAGCATAAATACTATTAATTCAATGAATGATGAGCTAAAACTGTTCTCTCTGGTTCAGGAATAGTAGCTGTTACTGGAATGTTCCTTTCTCTCTTTCTCTAAACTCCCACTTCTCTGGTAAGCCCCAGCGCAAGGCCTGAGTTTACCTCTGAGACCTGGCAGCTCTTGCCATACTTAGCATGGGTGGCATGGAGGACATCTCAGGACCTTCTCCTGGATTCACACTGTTTGCCATCCCAGGCCTGGATTCCCACCTCAGCTTTTTTTTCCTGCCTCTGGTTCACAGAAATGAAAGAGGAAAGGAAGCAGGCAGGCCTGTTTTGATGCAGCCAAGAGACAGGACTTTTCATAGTATAATCCAGTGACGGCGAACCTATGATACGCGTGTCAGAGGTGACACGCGAACTCATTTTTTCGGTTGATTTTTGTTTGTTAAATGGCATTTAAATATATAACATAAATATCGAAAATTTAAGTCTTTGTTTCACTATGGTTGCAAATATTAAAAAGTTTCTATATGTGACACGGGACCAGAGTTAAGTTAGGGTTTTTCAAAATGCTGACACCAGAGCTCAAAAGGTTCGCCATCACTGGCCTAATCCATGGCTTCCCAACCTTTTCATAGTAGGACACACATGAATATAACATAGTAAAGCATACTACTGTAAATATGCGAAGCTGCTTGCTGCCCGAGGGGATGAGCCTGGAGGCCCAGGTCAGCCCAGCTCAACCCAGACATGCCAGAGGCCAGTGGGATCACTATCTCAGCACACCAGGTGGGAATTCTGGCCCAAGGCACATTTTATATCATCACTGTGCTCCTTGAACTAAGTCAGACCCTACTCTTTAGCCAGGTGACCATGGGTTAATGATGCAGATTCCGTATTTATAAAATGGGGATAATAAGTTTCTCCTTCAGGGTTGTGTTGATTAGTTGAGGTAATGTGAGTAGAGAGCAGTGTGGCATAGCCCCCAAGAGCACATACTGCAGAACCAGGCTGTCTGGGGTGTAGTCCCAGCTCTGCCCCTTACTGGCTGTGTGACCTGGGGCCAGTCAGTTACTTAGTCCCTCCGTGCCTCCGTTTCCTTTCGTAAAATACCTTATCTATACTTACCTTGTGTACTCACTTATATATAATGTTAAAATGTTATTTGGCACTTAGAAAGGACTATAAAAGTAGTCATTATTATTACAGTTGACTCTTGAACAATGTGGGCATTAGGGGCTCTGACCCCCAGCGTAGTTTAAAATCTGCATATAACTTGATTTCCCTAAAACCTAACTACTAGTAGCTTACTGTTGACCAGAAGCCTTATTGCTAACAGTTGACTAACACATACTTTGAATGTTATATGTATTACATATTGTATTCTTACACTAAAATAAGCTAGAGGAAAGAAAATGTTAAAATCATAAGGAAGAGAGCATACATTAACAATATTTATTGAAAAAAATCTATATATAAATGGAGCTGCTCAGTTCAAACCTGTGTTATTCAAGGGCCAACTATATAATTATTACCACTCTTAAGTTTTGGTGTGGTGCTTGATACATAGGAAACATCCACATAGGGGTAGCTCTTGGTATCTTTATTTCTAGGCTGTGGGTTAGGTGGTCACTCCTAATAAAATGGTCAGCTTAATAGCCTGTGAAAATTTGTTATACACAATTGGTGAAAGTCAAGCTATAAAGAAAAAGTTTAGTGCCTCTTCAAGGGGAGGGGTGTCCTGATTGCTCCCCACCTTCCCACAGATCAAGGTCCAGCAGGCTGCCATGGAGCTAGAGCTGATGCCATTCAATGTTTTGCTGAGGACAACACTGGACTTGCTGCAGGAGAAGGATCCCGCACACATCTTTGCTGAACCCGTCAACCTGAGTGAGGCAAGTTCCCCCCACCCCAGTTCCTGAACAGTGATCCCCTCAAGAACTGGGAATGATCTGCGAAGGCCAGGAGCGGGTTGAATGACAGTGTACAAAAACTGGAGGTGTCTGGCAAGGCCAGTAGACTGCCAATGGTAAGGGGTCAGCAGACCAGGGTGGGCCAGGGCCCTGGGGCTCTGAGTGAGCCCAGAATGGTCAAACCAGGGAATGGGGAGGCTGGAGTGCCGGTGAAGGGTACGCCTGTTTGGCTAGTAAATGGTTGTTGTAATTGTACAGGTTTTATATGTTTAGGTTCCAGATTACCTGGAATTCATATCCAAGCCAATGGATTTTTCTACTATGAGGCGGAAGCTGGAGTCCCATCTGTACCACACCTTGGAGGAGTTTGAGGAGGACTTTAACCTTATAGTTTCCAACTGCATGAAGTATAATGCTAAAGACACAATTTTCCACCGAGCAGCTGTCCGCCTGCGGGACCTGGGAGGGGCCATCCTGCGGCACGCCCGGCGGCAGGCAGAGAACATCGGCTATGACCCCGAGAGGGGCACCCACCTGCCCGAGTCACCCAAATTGGAGGACTTTTATCGCTTTTCCTGGGAAGACGGTGAGAAGCCTGGGTGGGTGGGGAGGATGGGCTAGGAGGAGGCACGGGGACAGAGCCCAGAAAGCCAGGGATCAGAGTGGACGTTGGGGCTGTAGGGTAGATTCCAGGAGCAAAGCTGGGGGTAGGCGCAGGCTGGAATATATCTGCTTGTGGCTGGAATAGTTCCGAGGATTAAAGTTTAACTAATTCACTGAGCACTTCCTGAGTGGTAGGAACGGGGAATCAGGTACTAGCTGTCTGTCTGAAAAGCTAAGGCCTCACTGGGGTCTTCCTCTCCCAGACACTCTGTGTGGCGCTGGGGCATGGGGTAGTGAAGGCAGGCAGCTGTGTGTTTGGCTCATTCAGAGAGTGCAGGTGGAGGATACAGAGAGTGCAGAGAACAGAATTGCCTTCGAGCCCGCGCTCTGCTGGCCCGTTTTCTGCTTTTCAGTGGCAGCAGCCAAACAGTCACTCAGGCCTGGGGATTGCCAAGCTGCCTCGTGCCTGCTCCATAGAACCCATAATCGTGACTGTGGAATGTTTCCTGCACATGTTTCCCAGATTCTGACCTTGCCCTTGTGGCTGCCCTGTGGACAGCTGTGGTGCCAGGGCCAAGGCCCCACAGTGATGTTGCTGGAAGTCACAGGCTCAGGCATTCCAGGAGAGTATTTTGCATCCAAAGGATTCAGCCCCTTCCCCTTCCCCTTCCCCTGGGCTAGGCAGGTCCTTCAGCCCCTTCTCTCCTCCCTTCTCCCTGGCAGTGGACAACATCCTCATCCCAGAGAACCGGGCTCATCTGTCCACGGAGGTGCAGCTGAAGGAGCTGCTGGAGAAACTGGACCTGGTGAGTGCCATGCGGTCCAGTGGGGCCCGGACCCGCCGCGTCCGCATGCTGCGCCGGGAGATCAATTCTCTGCGGCAGAAGCTGGCACAGCCACCGCCACCACAGCCACCCTCACTGAACAAGGCTGTGTCCCATGAGGAGCTTCTAGCAGGGCCCCGGGGAGATGTGGCTGTGCTGGAGCAGGCCCTGCAGGAGGAGCCAGAAGACGATGGGGACAGAGGTGAGAGACGGTCACGAACAGGCAGGATGCTGAGGGCAGGGTAAGGGAGCAAGGGTTCAGCTGAAATCCTGAGTAGAAGCATCCTTCCTTGAGTTTAGGTCTGATCTTTGTGGGCAAGCAGAAGCCCTTGGAGGGGTCACACTTCCACATATGCCCAGGGTTGATATTCAAAATATTTAACAATCAGTAGAGACCAAAGTTTATCAGTCAGAGTAGGTGTTGGCTGTCGTATTGGAATGAACTCCTGGTGGCCACTGACTGATGTGGATATTTAGTTGCTGGATTGTGGGCCGATTCAGGGAGTTTCAGAGGCTGGGGCTCAGCAGCTGTTATTAACCAGTAAAGAAATATTTTAGTATTTTGCACCTGATATGGTCATATTGCACATACCAGTTAAATATCAGTTCACCTTATACCATCATGTAGTGAGGCTCTTAGAGCAGCTTAGGTTGTGGTGGGGCGGGGGATTATAGAAAAGGAAGACCCTAAAGATAGTCTGGGCTCTCAAGCTGCCTCACGGCTCTGACCCTAGCTGGCCAAGTCTATAGGCCCATCCCAAAGCAGAAAGGCCAGATTGCAAAGACAGCTGGGAAGTGATTCTCAGAGACTCCAGGGCTTGAAACCTGAGCTGCTTCCCATTCTCCCACGTCACTGGGGACAGAATTGTCCCCCTCCTACCTATCCTTGGATCTGAGCCTATGGCTTGGGAGGGCCTGTCATCAGTTCAAAATGTTGAGAATTATTTCCAGAGGGAAGGGGGCCAAATTACAGGGAATGGCCCATTTTAGATTGGCAAAGCCAGGGGACATGGCTGAGAGGTCATATTTGGCTTTAGAGGGCTTTGTGCTCGTTGTGATTCTTCCTCACTCCCCATGTGGCGTGGCAGCCAGCATGTGTCCCCATGGCAGTATCCCCATCCTGGGTGTGGCAGCATAGGGTCATGCCCAGTGGCCCAGCTTGCAGCAGCTCCTAGAGCAGGGATGGGAAACGTCCGGCCCGTGGGCCATATAAGGCCCGTGAAGTCATTGGTCTTGCCAAGGCATTAGGGGTAAGTTAATTACAGTTTGACCAAATATAGCAGGCTAATGATGTTATAAATATCCTGATGACCCTTGGCAGAAAAAAAAGTTCCCCACCCCTGAAGGATTTCAAACAAAATTCCAGGGTTCACCTCCCAGATATTCAGATTAGGGCAGTCTCAGCTGTGGTTTGGAAGTCTCAGTTTTTAAAAGTTTCGGCCCTGGCCAGATAGCTCAGTTAGTTAGAGTGCAGTCGGGTACGCCAAGATAGTGGGTTTGACCCCTGGTCAAGGCACATATAAGAATCAACCAATGAATGCATAAATAAGTGGAACAACAAATCGATGTCTCTCTCTCTCTTTTTCTTTCTCTCTCCCTTCTTCCCTCCTTCTCCCTTTCTCTCTAAAAATCAATATAAAAATTCTTAAAATATAAAAGTTTCAAGATGGTAGGTGAACAGACATGTTTGGGAATCCCCGATTTAACTTTCTTGGCCTCATTTTTCCCATATCTATAAACTTACTCTTTCTGCTTATCCTGTTTCCTTCATTTGGGTGATAGGAACCAAAATACTGTATAGCGAAAGATGGGAAAACATTTGAGTCTAATGAGAACTGTAGACTCCTAATTTGTGCAGCTGAGACTCACCTAATTATTGATTGAGTAGGCAGCCTTTGGCTTTCTCGGGTGTGGAGCAGTGGTGTGTACCCGCACCTCATCAGACTCCCCTGGTAAGCTTAAAAAAGAATGCCTCCTTTTTGGAGGTTTGGTTTCAGTGGGTCTGGAATGGGACCTTGGCATTGAAATTTTTAAGAAACTTCCTAGGTGATCCTAATTCATGGCCAGGGTTGAGGACTACTAGTGCTAAGAAAACTTAGCCCTACCTTCTCTTCACGTCAGACTGAGACCCGGGGTACTTCTCAAGCCTGTAGCAGCTAGTGCTTTTGGGTTCTTGGTTATCAGTGTCATTAGCTGGCTCGTAGGGGCAGACTTTATCTAAAATGTTCAAGCAGGTTCTCTTTTTCTCTAACAGATGACTCCAAACTGCCTCCCCCACCAACCCTGGAGCCCACTGGGCCTGCACCTTCCTTGTCTGAGCAAGAATCCCCTCCAGATCCCCCCACTCTAAAACCCATCAGTGACAACAAACCTCCAAGCCGATTCCTAAAACCCAGAAAGGTGGAAGAAGATGAGCTTTTGCGAAAATCGCCTCTGCAGCTAGGGAACGAGCCCTTGCAACACCTGCTCAGTGACGGTGACATCAACAGACTGTCCCTCATGGCCGCCGAGGACCCTGACGGTGCCCCGCTCGGTAGTGTGGGCCGCCGCACCTCGGTCCTCTTTAAGAAGGCCAAGAACGGGGTGAAGCTGCAGAGGAGCCCAGATGGCGCCCTGGAGAACGGCGAGGACCATGGCGCAGCGGGCTCTCCTGCCTCTCCCGGCAGCATCGAGGATGAGCAGCACTCCCGGAAGCGGCCAAGGAGCAGGAGCTGTAGTGAGAGTGACGGGGAGAGGTCCTCCCAGCAGGAGGAAGAAACAGGTGACCTTCCTGTGACTGCTCTCCCTACTCCTCTGCTTTGCCTTGCCAGCCAGCACCTCCCCCCGTCGGCCACCTCCCTGATAGCTCCTGTGGATGCCAGTGGTAGCATTGAGGGCTCCCGGTTCACAGTTGGGCCTGGCACATGATGAGTAGAGGCCTGGGGAAATAGGCTTTGAGCAAGTATTTTGAGAGGGCTACCTTGTGTCTGGGGCTCTCTTTGGCCCTGATGGGGATGCAAAGCTGCACATGGTAAAATAGGTCCTGTCTTCATTTGAGTTCATTCATTCATCAGGTATTTATATCAGGCATTCTTCTAGGCACTGGTGCAAAAGTACCTCCCTTGGAGGGAAGATACATTAGAAGCAAGTGAGTGGATTGTATCTTATAGTAGAAGTTATGGAGGAAAAACTAACAGGGAAGGGGCATAAGGGATGCTGGGTGGTATTAGAGAGTGGCCAGGAGAGGCCTTCCGAGGAGGTGACATTTGACTAAAGATCTGAAGGAGCTGAAGGTGTAAGCTATTTGGGAATCTGGAAGAAAAACGTTCCAAAAAGACAGAGATAGACTAGCAGGTGCACAGGCCCTGGGTGGGAACGTGCCTGCACGCCTGAGGAACAGCGAGGGAACCATGTGGCTGTAGGCGAGTGAGCCAGGGGTGGTAGAGATGAGTCTCAGAAGTGGGTAATAGGGGCTCAGTCACTAAAGAATCCTTACTCATGTCCAGCCCCAGCTGGCCTCGGGGAGGGGCAGGTAATTAGTCAGGCTAGTTCCAGCTCCAGAAGGGTTCACAGGCTAGTGAGGAGGCTGGATGGCCCGCTGGGGTGCAGAGGTGCCGCAGTGCTGGACAGTATGTCAGGTGACAGCACTGCTGGAGGTGTCCAGGGACCATGAGCTGGAGGAGTACGGAAGGTTTCATGAAGAGTTGATGCCTGAGTTGTCCCTAAGGGCTAAGGGCAGAATGGAAAGGAGTAGACGGGACAGAGGGGTCAGGCCCAGGTGTGTGTGGAAGCAAGGACAGTCTCTGAGAGGGACAGTTTGGAGAGGGGCTTTCGGAGAGCCGGGAGCCAAGGCTGGATGGTGAGGTGGGCAGGAATGGGCAAGGCCCACGTTGGCAGACAGAGTAGTTGAGTCTCAGTGGGATATGGAAGGCCAGCTTGCTTCGTGGGGAGAGGCCTGCTCTTGGTTGTTGCTCCTCATGTCTCTCTCATGTCCTTTTATGTGGTGGCTTTGGGCTGTATGGCCAGCACATGTTTTTTCTGCTTTTCTCTCTTCCTTCCTATCACTTTGTTACCAGTAATACAATACCTTCCCTTCCCATCTGGCCCAAGCTTCGCTGTATTAGGGGAGTAAGTTGGTATAGTCAAGAGCTTGAGGCCTGCAGTTAGGCAGACCTGAGTTCAAATTCCGTCTTCTTACCAGCTCTGCATCAAAGTAATTAGCTGGGGCAAATTGAACAGGCCGTTTCCTTATTTCTAATTTGGGGCTAGTGACACCTGCTTTGCAGGGCTCTAAGGATGGGAAATAGTCTGCATAAGGCACTTGGCATGTAGCAGGAGATGGTAGCAGTCATCGCTGTCATCCTCTCAGCCACGGCGGCACAGCCAAGCAGCAGAACACTGCGTTAAAAATGACAAGTCCTGCTACTGGGAAGGTGGACATCAGGCCCACCCAAGCCCAGAGGGCCCACTGCTTGGGGATACCGCTAGCCTGTTCCTCCTCGAGTCCAGCTGCCCTATGCTCAGGAATGCTTCTGCACACCCTTCTTTGACCCTCATGAAAACAGATGAGGCACCTAAGGCACAGCTGGCTTAGTGACTTAAATTGAGGTCACAGTGTTAGAGGCAGAGGTAGGTCAGAGTCCAGCTATCTTGGCTCACACCTGCTCTCACAGGTGTGATGTGTCTTACAGTTTACTGGCCAAGGTGGCATAGAGCTCTTGACTTATCCCTCTGACGTGCAGCTCTCTGGATTGTGGTTAAGAGTTGGGGAGACAGAGGAGAATTCAAGCCTTCACAGCCAATGAGAGTCATGTCCCTGAGATGAGCAGGTAGTCTTCATCTGCCTCCAAAGGGCTGCCTGCTGTAAACAGACCTCCTCTCATTCATACTTAATAGCATCCTCTGTGAGTGAGAACATATCTTCCCAGAAGGGAGGCCAAGGCTTAAAGAGGAAAGGGGGCCTGTACTTAAGAGCCCAGTTAGAACCAAGAGAATGCTGACTCCCTGTCCCAGGAAGGGCTGGTCTGTTTTCGTTCTGCGGAAAAGGCCCCCATCCTCAAGTCTGACAGGCCCTGCTAGATATCTCTAGGCGCGGTTACACAGCCCTTATCCTGCCCCAACCTCCCTGACGCCATCCCTAAAGAATGAAGCAGCTGTTGCCAGCTGTGTCATGGATAGGGTGTGTGAGTGTTTATCTGAAGAGGCCAGGCGGGTGGGCTCCCCAAGAGGCAGAGGAGACTCCCTGATAATCAAGGCTTGAAATGGAAAGCAGATCCAGGGACTTGTAAGCCAGCCGGAGTGGGGAAGTCTTGGTATTTCCCTTTGTAGCCAGATGACAATAACGAGTGAGCTGTGTTTTCCTTACAGTAAAACCAGAGGAAGGGAAAGAACACAGTGTCTGCTCATTGCCCCCGCCAACATTTCCCCCAAATCTATATCAGATTCTACCACCCAAGACCATTTTCCACAGGGATGGGCACAGCCATTCTCCACCCCTTCTCGCTGAGCCCTCCTGTGGTGGCCATGCTGTAGTGAAAGGTGGGGGTGGGGGCGGGAGCGGGGTGGGTGGGGTGCTGCACACAGGCTCACTCTGTGTGTCCTTGGCAGGTGTAACCAACGGCTTCGGAAAACACACGGAAAGCGGGTCTGACTCGGAATGTAGTTTGGGTCTCAGTGGTGGACTGGCATTTGAAGCTTGCAGGTAAGAACACTTGTCCCCAAAGCTTCACCACCTCTCCCTTTACTCTCCGTCTGGCTACAGCTTGAACCTTTCTGCTTATCTCAGATGTTTTCTTCCCCAGCCCTGCTATTTCCTGAGGCCTCTGGTCTGTAACTGGGAGCTCCTAGGAAACAGCATGACCCTTGACCCTCAGGCCTGATCTGACTAGGAGGGGAGGGGTGATGCTGATGCTTTAAGGCGGCGGTTCTCAACCAGTGGGTCGCGACCCCTTTGGCGGTCGAACGACCCTTTCACAGGGGTCGCCTAAGACTATCCTGCATATCAGATATTTACATTACGATTCATAACAGTAGCAACATAACAGTTATGAAGTAGCAACGAAAATAATTTTATGGTTGGGTCACAACATGAGGAACTGTATTTAAAGGACCAGAAGGTTGAGAACCACTGCTTTAAGGGTTTGTGGAGCTGAATTTGGCTCTAGAAAGCAGGCCAGCCATATCTCTATTGCCCAGAGAAGTTAATATTTGAGCCAATCCTCCACCTGTCCCCCAACCCACTCAGATAAACCAGCTCATTACAGACATGGTTTCACCCTGTGCCTTTTGGGTCGTCATAGCTATGGCCCCTTTAGAGGTGTGGTGTGGGGATAAGAATGAGCTGATAGGAGATTTGAAATTGCCTTTTATTAGCCAAAGTTCCCTGCTCTTTGTTGAGCTGGGGGGTGAGTTTCTTTTCCCATTCTTTTACCTGAAGGGAGGATTTCTGATACCAGAGCCTTAATGTTTCTTCTGCATGCAAGAATTCCTTGAACCCCCGCTCTGTCTTGAGAGCTGTACAAGGAACCAAGGAGTGTGCGACTCTTGGAAATGGGCGACCCTTAGTGCCACAAAGGCTGACCTCATGGTCCCTCCATGTGGCTGCTGAGTGGATTCTGCGTTCAGAGCAGGGGAGATGGTCCTGGGAATGAGCACCAGAAGGCTGTGTGTCTGTGCTTGAAGCACCGCCAAGGCCGGTTGGGTGTGCGTTCTGTTAGGTGCTTGTTCTCACCTGGCTCCTGGGCTCCTGGTGGGCCCATGGGAAGCCCCCTCCCCCTTGGGCCTGGACCGGTTCCCGCTGCTGCATGCCCAGCTTTCAGTGGCTCCTTTGAGGTGTCTCTCCCCACCAAACCTCAGAGCTACCCTTTCTTACTCCTTCCCGTGCTGCCCTCTAGAGATATGGGGGGGGGGGGGGGGGGGGGGGGGAGGATGGGAAAGAACACCGTTATCAGAGAAGAGGCAGTGATTTCAGGCTTTTATAAGATGCTTCTAGTCTGGGCCTGGGGTGGGGTTCCTGACTCCCTTCAAAGACATAGCGCCTGGAAACCCAGTTCACTGGGGGTGGGGTAAGAGTGTCCCTCCGACACCTTGACTAAAGGTCGAAGGTGTGTTGGGCTCTTCCTTCTGTGAAGGGCACTCTTCCCAGCTCTGGACAAGAAGCAAGCCGGCCAGGCTGCAGTGTGCTTGCTTGAGCAGACCTCCAGTCCAGTGCTGCTGGTCTCTCTGGGGCCCTACTCAACATGGAAAATATGCCATTGGGAGGCATTTCCTCTTTAACTCAGTGGCATTTCAAGGTTTAACATGAGATTCAGGGGCTCTGGCTGCCAGGGTTTTTTCTTAAATTTTTTTTTCTATGCTATGGTGATAAGTACATAAAGGACAATCATTAACTCGATAATCATATAATCCCAGAATTAGAAAGAACTTCTGGTCACTAATCCCACCCCACCCGCCATGTGCCCCTTGGTTTATCTGTCCTAATGATTTTCTGAGCAGGTTAGGGCTGCACCATCTATCTCTCTATCGGTCAGTACTTCAATTATTAATTGAGCACCTACTATGAGCCAGGAACTATACTAGGGACTGATAAGGTGTCTGCTCTCATGGAGCTTATCTTCTGAAGGGCAGAGTTGAATGCTAAACCAGGAGACAGAGTAATTATAGGTTGGGTTGTCTGCTTAGGCCTGGGTAACGTGAGAGAGAGGCTGAAATGCAGGTGATGATCAAGTCACTTGTGCTTTTTTCTTTTCCTTTTTTAAAATTTATTGATTGATTTGAGAGAGGTAGCAGGGGGAGAGAAGGGAAAGGGCTGGGGCAGAGAGAGAGAGAGACAGAGAGAGAGAGAAACTTTGATTTGTTCTGCTTATTTATGCATTCATTGGTTGCTTCTTGTATGTGTCCTGACTGGGGATCGAACCTACAACCTTGGTGTATCGGACGAAGCTCTAAGCAACTAAGCTACCCAACGAGGGCACACTTGTGCTTTTTCCTATGAAACAGGAAAATACCTAGTTTTGGTGTTGTATCCATTTTCTTGAGCTTATCCTTCTCAGCGCTCATCATTTAATAGTACATTAGTAGTTTATAATATTTAAAATGAGGGATTAAAATTTACTGTCTTTCATATAATATTATAGAACTGCCACTTACTGAGTATTCGGTGTGTGCTGTATGTGCACTTCCTGGGTGCCTCCTCTGTGTTAATCCATTAAGTCCTCACAGCAACACATGGGGGACACAAGCATCAAAGAGGTTGAGTAACTTGCTCAAGGTCACAGAACTATTGAGTACAGAGCTGGGTTCTGAACCCAGGAAGTCTGGCTCCCCAGTTTAATCTCTTAACCACGTTGCTGGGCCCTCTTCTGTTGTATTTGAAGATGTCTTCTCAGATCCATGATGTGAACTGGGAGAGGCTTTCCTAATGAAACTACTAGTACCTTACATTTTATAAGGCCTCAGAGTCTCTGGGCTCAGTGACAGATTTTTGTAGGGTGAGTGGGAACTGAAGCCTAAATGTGAATTGGGTGTTCTTTGTGTTTTTCCAAACAAGCCTTCATTTTGACTAGCAGGAAAAAAGCTCCCAACCTACTACTCACTGAAGGATTATGATTCATTGAGGTCTGGTTGTGCAGGTGTCCTGTATTAGACATGATAGAGACAGTTACGATTCGATAACCAGGAGCACCTGCTTGCAGCCAGGCCTAACCCTGGCCGCCTCTTGTCCCACCAGAGGTCTCTCAGCATTTCTGTCCTTCTGCAAATGGTTGGCCTGTCTTTTAAGCATTTTTTTAGTTGAAAAAATTATATAGTGGTAATATTTTTTAAAGTTTGGATGGAAAGAAAGCCCTAGTCAACATTATTTTTACCAGAGACTCCCAACTATGGTTGTGCATTAGAATTGCATTGGGAGATACTTAAAAATACTGATGCCTCTGTGGGTTCAAGTTATACCATTACTCTGGTATTACTGTTCTCATTTTTGCTTATTACCTTTAGTCTTTGTCTAATTTTTTTTATCTCCTTACAGTAGCCATGTTAAAAAAATCCATCTTCGTCTAAGAAAAATTCACATACATAAAGTGACAGTGAGAAGTGGATTTTTTCCCAATTTAAAAATGTTTTTTCTAATTAAAGATATAGGACATGTCCTTTATAAAAAATTTGGGAAAGAGGCAGATTTTTATACCTCTAAAAAGTAAATTGATTTCTAAAGAACAAGCAATATGAGCCACAGAGCAAAGAATTCTGGGCAGATGTGAGGTGGGCCTTCCTCAAGTTGCCTGGGATGAGCTTTGCTCTGGATGAAGTCCAAGGCCCCAAACAGGGAAGCGGCGAGTGGGCATGTCTTGCCAGGTTCAGTCCTTTCACATGGATGAAATGGTTCCTCAAAGCCTCACGGGAACTTTCTGAAATGTATCATGGCTTAGTGTGAGTTTTCAGGGGAAGGTGAGAAACCATTCTCCTTGAAGGGTTTATGCAGCTCCACTCCTGTCAGCCATTAGAGAGTAGGAGTGGGGATGCTAGTCATTGAAATTGCTCGTTTCTTCCCCCTTCCTTCCCTGCTCTGTATGCAGTGGTCTGGTGCCCCCCAAACGCAGCCGTGGGAAGCCAGCCTTGTCTCGAGTGCCCTTCCTGGAAAGTGTGAATGGAGACTCTGACTACAGTGGCTCAGGTGAGGAGCAATATACAGATGGATTTGGGGGGTTGGGGACGGGCCTTCCAGAGAACCAGCTCTGTGGTCTGGCTAGACTGTGAGCTCTTCGAAACCCCCAGGCACTGGGCAGGGTCTTCCTTCCCAGGTCATTCATAATCATTTTTATTTTCCCCCCAATTCCTCTTACATTTGAGTTGGTAATATATGCCCATGGTAACAAAAATCATCAGAAAGGTATAAAGGGTATGAAATGAAAAACCAGTGCCCCCCTCCCTAGGACAACCACTGTTGGCAGTTTCTTTTGTCTTTCCAGCTGTAACCCTTACACACACAAGCCAAGATGCCCGGGTACATGTAGGAGAGTGACGAGAGAAGCCTGCTCTACATGTGCCCCCCTAAACCAGGGCTGGGGACTGCCGGGCCCGCAGGCCGTGTAAAGCCTGCAAATCATTTCGGCTGGGCCTGACAAGGCATTAGGAGTGAGTTAATTAAATGTTTGACCAAATATAGCAGGCTCATTTGTAAGTTGATAATTTTGTATGGCCTGTGAATGATGTCTTAACTATCCAAGTGGCCCTTGGCAGAAAAAAGTTTCCCTACCCCTGCTCTAAACCATGCTTTTTTGTTTTCAGTTAATAATATATCCTTAGAGACCGTTCTGTGGGTTTTATCATCTGCCTAATGTCCCATTATAGAGGAGTGCATCATTTACCTAACCAGCCTTCTACAGATGCACATTTCGATTGTCTTCACTGATGTGCTATAATCAGTGTTTCAGTGAGCAACCTTGTGCATAGATCATTTTGTATCCGTGGGGGGTGTATCTATAGAAGTGGAGTGGCGGTATTGAAGGAAGTGTGCATTTGTCATCTCGGCAAATACTGCCTGCCTTCCCTCCCTGGAATCATCTGTGATAGCCTGTATCCCTGAATCACACATGTGACCTGTCATTTCACGTGATCCAGTGCTTCCAGCCTTCTCCTCATGACACACACTGCAGCTGGTCCAAACGCGTGGGTCTTTTCTCCTTAGACAGAGAGGATAAAGGGCAGGGCGGGCCAAAGGAGAGGCCTGGGTGCTGCTCAGGACGAGCAGATGCAGAGCGGGCAATTCTCTGAGCACCTGTCTGCCCGCCTGTGGCAGGTGTGCCCTCTGGATGCCTGTCTGTAAAGCTTTCATCAGGCTGCAGGGCTTTTCTTCTCTTTCCTTTTCCCACCCGCGTTAGCTTCCCTTGGCTTCCCTGTTTTCCTTGTATGTGTTGATGAATGCAAGCCTGCGTGTTTCATTCCTGTCCGACTGTCAGCACCCAGGAGGCAAGGCTCACGTCTAGATACAAAATTAGGAGAGGATTGTGCTTCTGCTGGTGACATTTTGATATTTTATTCTTATTTTTAAAACCACATACTTCTTAAAATGCAACTGAAGGAAATTGACCTCCCACTGTTTCATCACCTTAGCATAGTTGTCTTCATTTCTGTGTTGCCTTCTACTCATTTCAGACATGTTTTTAACAAAACGCTAACCTAAAACACACGCTCTTCTGTATTCTCCCCTTTTCAGTGTTTTCTTCATATCAACATAATCTTTATGTGTCTTCATCATTAGAACAATGTATTTTTCAATCAGTTCATTATAATTAACCCTTCAGCCCTAGCTGGTTTGGCTCAGTGGATAGAACTTCGGCCTGAGGACTGAAGGAATCCTGGGTTCAGTTCCGGTCAAGGACATGTACCTTGGTTGCAGACTCCCAGCCTTGGTTGGGTGTGTGCGGGAGGCAACCAATTGATGTGTCTCTGTCACATCAATGTTTCTCTTTCTCTCTCTCTCTCTCTCTCTCTCCCTCTCTCTCTCTCTCTCTCTCTCCCTCTCCCTCTCTCCCCCTCTCTCTCCCACTTTCTTCTACTCTCTCTAAAAATCAATAGAAAAATGTCCTTGCATGAGAATAAAAAAAAAGATTAAAAAAAATTTAGCCCTTCAATTGTTAGACACTTGACTATTTCCAACTTTATACATAGTAAACCGATATTTTTGTCCAAAATCTTTTTATTTGGTTTTAAAGTTATCTTCTTCGACTAAGGTTCCAGGGAAGGAATTTACTGGAGCAGATGGCTCATACATTTTTTGATGGCTCTTGAGACTTACACCAAATTACTTTCTGGAAGGATTGGCTGGTCTGCAGTTCCCTCAGCCTGCCTCTGCGGAGTTGGGTGTTATTTTGTTGTTGTTGTTGCTATTTTATTGACTCAATAGGTAGAAACAATACCTCATTATTAGTAGTACATTTTAAAATCATAAGTGGGGGTGGTAATGTTTCCTTAGAAACTTAATTTCCACTCTGAGATTTGGGCCTTTTCCCTTGGTTTCCCTGATTATAGTTATGCAGAGGGGATGGAAGCTCCTCTGTGTGTTCAGATGCTTTTGTAAAGCGCCCACCCATGGGTGCTAGTGCATTGGGTGCAGAACAGAGGAAACTGAAGAGACGTGCCTGCCTCAGGTGGACACCCAGTGTGAGGTTTGATAAAAGAGGCAGGGGAAGGCCCTGCAGACCTGCTTGGCCCTGCTGAGTGCTGTGATCCAGGTGACCTGTGGCCAGGTGCGGCCGTGTCAGAAAAGAACTCACTTAGCAAGTGGTTTTACTGGGAAGTCTGTCCCGGGCGTCTTTTTCCATGAAGCCTCCATCATGAGGACTCCACTTGGAGGTCCAGGGAGCAGTCTGTGGCTCTGCCCAAGCTGCGTGATGGTTCTTCTCCCCGGGGCCCTGGTAATGAAGCAGTTACATTTTTCCAAGGAGCGCTATCCAGAGATAAGCAAAGTTTATAACCTGTTGCCTGTTATTGTAGGGCCCATGAGCTAAGAATGGTTTTTATGTTTTCAGGTGATTGAAAAAACACACCAAAAAAATGATATTTTGTAATATGTGAAAATTACAAGAAATTCAAATTTCAGTTCCAAAAATAAAGTTTTATTGGGCTACAGCCACACTCATCTATTTACAGATTCTCTATGGCTGCTTTCTTGCTGCAAAACAGAGTTGAATAGTTGCAGCAGAGACCATGCGGTCCACAAACCTAAAGTATTTACTCTTGGCCCTTTATCGACCAAGTTTGCCAACCCCTAATCTGGTCAAAGAGCTTCTGAGGAAGGGGCAGGGAAGGGGAAGGGTGGAGGGGCTGTTTCTGACTCATTCCTAGGCTGCCCCAGTCAAATGGAGACCACAGGCAGGCCTCCTGGGCAAAATTCCAAGTCCCCTTTGGGCACTGTCTCCTCCCCTCCCCCACCCCCAGGCAGAAGCCTCCTGATGCCCTTTGAAGACCGTGGAGACCTGGAACCCCTGGAGCTGGTGTGGGCCAAGTGCCGAGGCTATCCCTCCTACCCCGCCTTGGTGAGTCTGCCCCAGATGCCACCCTCCTCCCTCCCCTGGGCGATTCTGGCCCCTGCCTTGCCCCAGGGCTTATCTGATTGGATCAAGCCATCCGAGTGTGGTGGGAGTCAGGGCGCCTTCCAGCTTTGGGTAGGTCAAACCAGCAAGGCTCCCAGCTTGGGAAAACAGAGACTAGAGCTCTTAGGAATTTATTTGCTAATGCATAAAACTAATATGTGCTCATTGTAGAGAATCTTCAAAGCTGCTAATCATACTTAGATGTTTTATTAAACATTTGTCATGCTAATTCTTGAAATACTGAGGAAGGGATGGTTATTTTCATTTTTAGGGGGAAAAACTGAGGATCCATTTGTTACTCATGTCATCTAGCTATTAAGCGGCAGGGTTGCAATTTGAGGTAGAGCTTAAAATGTGTGACGCCTGTGTTCTGAGCCACTGAGTTCAAAATCACCTATAGTCCCGTCTGTTCAGAGGTGACCTTGGTGTATATCCACTTAGTCTTTTTTGTTGTTCACCGCATAGGTATGTGCGCATGTAAGACCATGGTCTATTTCACCTCCCTTTCACTTAACAGCACACCATGCACTTGCATGTCTCATGCCTTCAAACACTCCCATCAGTATCGCATTAATGACTGCATTGTCTTCAGTCCTGCACATGAACTTACCTTATTTTAACCATTCCCTCATTGCTCATTTAAGTTGTTTTGGATTGTTCACTCTGATAAATAGCCAGCAAGAAATACTGTAGTTTTGCCTTTGTGCACATCCCTGATTATTTCTTTACAGGGAATTCTTAGGAGTGCCTTCTTGAGGCAAAGTCGATACAAATTCTGATACAAGTTGCCAGGTTGCCCTTTAGAAAGTTCCAGTTTATACTCCCACCAGCAGTAGCTAAAAATTCTATTTTTTATGATGTTGATTGCTATTCTTAGAGCTCTTTATCTATTGGGGAGGTCATGTCCATCTGGCCCTGGAAGATGCTGCTTCTAACCTTTGGGGCTTGTCAGAATCGTCCAGGGGAATTTTTTAAACAATGCGGATACTGATGGTCCACCTCAGAACTACCACAGTAGACTCTCTGAGGCCAGACTAACAGGACTATTTCTTAAAAGCTTCCCAGATGATCGGTAGCCAAGTTTGAGAACCACCACCAACCTCGTGTGTGCACACAGAGCTCACTCATATGTGTGGCTCTTTCCAGCAGCCTCTTAAAGGAGGGTAAGATCCTTACTGGACAGGCAAGGAAACCACAGCTCCGAGGCTATACACCTTGCGGGAGCCCTCCTGGAGCCCAGGTGGCCAGCCTCACTGCCTTAGCAGTGGCAGGCGTTGGAATCCATGCTGTCATCCGGCCGCTGAGGAGGCTGGGCCCGGGGCTGGCCTCCCAATGCTGTGCCCTGCTGCTCCTGAGCCTCCCAGCTTAGTTCCTGGAGAAGTGATCAAGGCTGTGCAGGTTTTGTGTTTTTTAATGTCACTGCAAAAAAAGCCACTAAAACTAATCTTTTTTTCCTAGTTACCTTCTTAATGATACATTTTCTTTCGTCATTAAAGAAATTCAACCATCGCTTGAATCCAGTCACCTGAACTCAACCTGTGTTATTTTGGTTTATACTCTCCTGTGCTTACTTAAATGTGTACAGTTGACCTTCGAATAACATGGGTTTGAACTGTGTGGGTCCACTCACTCTTGTATTTTTTTTCAATAAACACACAGCTGGCTCTCTGTAGACCCAGGGTTCCCATCTGCAGATGCAGAGGGCTGACTGTATAAGGGACTTGACCAGCCTCGGATTTCGGTAACCACAGGGGTCCTGGAACCAACCCCCATGGATACCAACAGACAAATGTAATTAAGTTTTGGGGGAATCAAAAGCTAAACTCAGGTTTTCAACTGCACACGAGGTCAGCACCTCTAACAGCTGTGTTCAAGGGTCAGCTGTACTTGCATCCATAGTGGGTATACAGTTTTTAAATTAAGGATTTTTTAATGGGTTTTGCTTTTCTATAAAGTAATGTATCTAATTATAGTAGTTTTGGAAAAATAGAGAAAAGCCACATAAACCCCCACCATTCTAACAAGCCAACTGTAAGCATTTTGTGTTGTTCCTTCTGTTTGTTGTTTACATAGTACAGCTGTAATAGTGAATGCACACATTTATTATGTTAACGTTTATCACAAACTTTATTTCCGTGTCATTTGACATCTGTGTGACATTTGAGTGAATGGACCGGCATGTATTCCTTTGGGCCCATTCGCCTCTGTCTGCTTTAAGAAGGGAGCAGAGCTCTCCTTGGTGGCAGCTTCCCTACCTTGCCCCAGCCGGGAGGGACACTCCTCACTGTCCACCCACTGCCCATGAGCCACGTGGCTGCGTCAGGGGAACATCAGTCGTGGAGGAAGCTCAGGAGGCTTGCATGTTGGCTTCCATTAGGCCCCTGAGCTTCCGTCCCAGGAGGGACAGACAGGCTGGCAGGTGGAGTTTTGACCAAATTACACAGCGGGGACAGGGTAGGTGTGGTTCTTCCTGGGAGTAAACTCTTAACCAGAGCTCCTGCTTTCAGCTGCTTGTCTCGGAGGGATGTAGAGAGGCTGGCCGACCCCCGAAGGTAACGAAAAGGGCGGTTTGTTGTGGAAGGGGCCCTGGGACAGGGCTGGCAGCTAAGGTGGCTCCGTCTCTGGAGAAAGCTGCTCCCTGAGTAGGTTTCCAAGTCCTCTGGCCTTAGCACACGCAGTGGTCAGCCGGTTGCCTGGAGGAGGGGCTGTGTGCGGGCAGTGGGCAGCAGAGGCCCCAGCGGGTTCAGGTGCTTGGGTTTAGGCCCAGCCGTGGCCTCAAGCAGCCACAACTCCTGTGCTTGGCTCCCTCTCAGCTAATACCTGTCCGCGACTTCTCAGCATCAGCAAGAGGATCAAATGAGCTGGCCACGTGTGACTAATGAGCTTTGGTGGCTCTGTCGGTGCTCCATGGCGCTGGAGAACTGTGGTGGTTGGTTACCGGGCATTTCGCTGAGCCCCTACCCTGTGCCACATGCAGCCTTGAGGATGCATTAGTCCAGTGGCCCTGGGTTCAGCCACACCATTGTCCCCTCTCCAGCAACCCAAGCTCAGTCTCCCAGCTTCTCTCTTATCTTACGTGAAGGTGTCACAAACGTTCCTGGTCCACACACCAGGGAGAGTTACAGTCAGACAAGAAGGCAGTGGGTAACCAGAGGCTGTTAGGCTAGAACCAAAGGATGGGCCCCTGCTGAGGCAGACCCTCTTCATAGCCAGGTGTCTGGGAAGGCCCTGAGCATCTGCAAGGTTCTAAGGAAAAATGCCTCCACTCCCCTCCTCTCAGGGACCCTGGGAGGAAGGAGTCTGCCTGTCTGCGCTGGATATCAGAGACACCCACTCACTAGCCTCCCCGAGGCTGGGCCCCCATCACTTCTGTTTCAGCTCTGGGCCCTGACAGTTCAGGGAGCAAGCTTCTCCCTCTTCTGAAGGACTGGGGGCAGGGCCAGAGGATTAGGACAGCGAGCTGGGGAAATAGTCAGTCTTCATTTTGGGGTACTGAGGGTCGTGGGAGAAGTTTACCTCTGTCGCTTGGTTGTGGGGTGGTTTGGTGGTCAGTCCTGGGGCGGGCTGCCCTGCTCACCCCGTCCACCTCCCGCTGAGTGCCATCTCCTTTCCTGCCTCCAGATCATCGATCCCAAGATGCCCCGGGAGGGCCTCCTGCACAATGGCGTCCCCATCCCTGTCCCCCCGCTGGATGTGCTGAAGCTGGGAGAGCAGAAACAGGCCGAGGCTGGAGAGAAGCTCTTCCTTGTCCTCTTTTTTGACAACAAGCGCACCTGGTGAGTGGGTGCTGCTGCTGGGAAGGTGCAGAGTGCAGGCTGAGGGCTGTGCAGTCTGCGTTGCTGAGAGATGCACAGAAGTGCAGGTGAGGCGCTACCTGCCAGCAGCTGGCCTGCACTTGCCACGTTAGTAGCACTTAGTGTTCCTAACAACACTGATTAGTAGTGTTAATAGTAACTGTGACCAGACTCCCCGGGAAAACTCTGACATGGCAATTTGATTCAGGAGGCTTACTGGGGAGAGCTGTGGGACCAAGGGACACAGCACTGGGGGAGAGCTGTGGGGACAAGGGACGCAGCATTGGGGGGAGCTGTGGGGATGAGGGACACAGCATTGGGGGGAAGCTGTGGTGATGAGGGACCCAGCATTGGGGGGAGCTGTGGGGATGAGGGACACAGCATTGGGGGAAAGCTGTGGGGACGATGGACCCAGCATTGGGGGGAGCTGTGGGGATGAGGGACCCAGCATTGGGGGAAGCTGTGGGGATGAGGGACACAGCATTGGGGGGAAGCTGTGGGGATGAGGGACCCAGCATTGGGGGGAGCTGTGGGGATGAGGGACGCAGCATTGGGGGGAGCTGTGGGGATGAGGGACGCAGCATTGGGGGAAGCTGCGGGGATGAGGGACGCAGCATTGGGGGGAGCTGTGGGGATGAGGGACGCAGCATTGGGGGGAGCTGTGGGGATGAGGGACACAGCATTGGGGGAAGCTGTGGGGATGAGGGACGCAGCATTGGGGGGAGCTGTGGGGATGAGGGACACAGCATTGGGGGGAAGCTGTGGGGATGAGGGACGCAGCATTGGGGGAAGCTGTGGGGATGAGGGACACAGCATTGGGGGGAGCTGTGGGGATGAGGGACACAGCATTGGGGGGAAGCTGTGGGGATGAGGGACGTGAGGGATGCAGCATTGGGGAGCTGTGGGGATGGGGGATGCAGCATTGGGAGAAGAAAATGTTGAACTGTGGTGCTCTTGCCATAGAGGCTTCAGCTGATCTTACGGGGAGCTCTAGAGCTGGGCGGCTCCTTAGCCATGTCAGAAATTGAGGCTGTGCCTTTGTACCCCCAGGCCAGCTAGTCATTGAATGCTGGCTGCCCCTGGGGAGGGAGGGACCTTGGGCCAGGCAGCTCCCTCATGGTAGGTGATTCCTGGAGAGAACCCAGCTGAGAGCCTGTCAGCTGCCGCACACCCAGTGGCTGCAGGAATTCTGTCTCAGTCCTGGGCCAGGGGCTGGGCCACAGGGCCCACTGCAAGGCGTGCTTGCTCATTGCTGGTGAGCACTTCAGGCTGCTCTCAACACCAGCAGGAGCTTCACCTTTGCTTCCTTAGAATGAGGAGGTAGGAGGAGCTAGTAAAAACGATAATAATGATGAAAATAGCTGCCATTTATTGTTTACTCAGTGTCCTTAATGTGAATTACTTTGCATTTATCCTCATTTACATATTCATTGGGTTTCTCACCCCCCCGCCGCCCATTTTGTAGATGAGGAAAGCCAGGGCTCCACAGTCAAAACTAAGATACAAACTCAGATCTGACCTGAAGGATGGGCTCTTAGCCACAGGTTAGATTCACCTGGTGAAGTACCAGGTTCAGGCCCCCCAGGGTTCAGTTTATTAATGCCCGGCGGCAGCCCCACTTCCTAGCAGAGCTCCCTGATTCTGCAGCAGGGCGAGCCCGGAGCCCTCCGATGGCTCAGCCAGTCCCAGAGGTAGCACATGGGCCTGTCCTAGCTCCTGCCCCGACTACCTCCTAAGCCAGGGGTGGGCAAACTTTTTGACTCGAGGGCCACAATGGGTTCTTAAACTGGACCGGAGGGCCGGAACAAAAGCATGGATGGAGTGTTTGTGTGAACTAATATAAATTCAAAGTAAACATCATTACATAAAAGGGGTATGGTCTTTTTTTTTTTTTTAGTTTTATTCATTTCAAACGGGCCGGATCCGGCCCGAGGGCCGTAGTTTGCCCACGGCTGTCCTAAGCAGAGGGAGCAGAGAGGGGGCTGACAGCAAAAACAGGTCCCCTGGTGGCCTCCTTTCTGAGGTGTCCCAGTCTGCCTCCTTCTGCCTGTCCCTTCCCCACTATGCGCTGGTCCTGGGCAAGCAGGTGCTGAGGGCACCCTCGTGGGACCGACTCACCAAGGCCCAGGCATCTCACTGTGCTTGTGTTTTAGGCAGTGGCTTCCAAGAGATAAAGTCCTGCCCCTGGGCGTGGAAGACACCGTGGACAAGCTCAAGATGCTGGAAGGTCGCAAGACTAGCATCCGCAAGTCGGTGCAGGTGGCCTATGACCGAGCCATGATCCACCTGAGCCGCGTCCGAGGGCCCCACTCCTTTGTCCCCTCCAGCTACCTGTAAGGGCGGGGCCGGCCTGGGTCTGCCTTCCCTGCCTCTGTCCCCTTCATAGCAGGCCAGGGGCTGCCTGGGCTGAGGCCCCAGTTTTGACAAACTGCATGGTCCCCCTGTTGGGCCTACTGTGTGCCAAAAACTTCCACCTGAGCTCCCTCAGGGCTGGTCCACTGAAGAACCAGTTAGAAGTAGAAGCAGCTGGGAGGCCCAGCGAGGAGAGGGACCTGGCCTCAGGAGGTGGGTCCCGTGCTCTTTAGGGTGTGTGGCCCCTCCGCCCCACTCCCAGGTAACCACACCTCAGGTGAGCGAGGCGCTGACATTGACCCCAGAGGTGCTGTGGATACACTCGGTCCCGTGGGGAATGTCAGTGAGCTCACCCCGCCCCCCCCAATCCTCCACCCATTCTCACACCTCTTCCCTGTCCCATCTGCACCTCCGCCCAGTCTGTCCCCTATTCCTTTCCTTTCTCTTGTGCCAAACTGACAGAAACCATTACCAAATCGGTCTTCGTGTTTCCCTTTGAGGCCAGCTGCTATGCTAGGTGGGTGCCTCCGCCTGGCTCCTTGGGGCCGAGAACAGAGGCCAGCCTGCCCCTCGGGTGACCCCTCCACCAGCACATGCCCCCCGCCCCCTGCGGCTCCCCCTGCCGCTGACCCTTACATCTGCAGACACCCAGCTGTGAGCTCTTCCCCCTTGGATCGAGGGGGGCCTCCCGCCCTCGTCCTGTCTGGCCAGGAGGCAGGCTGAGGCTGGGCGGCTCCTGTTAGCAGACGGGCTGGACGTGTGAGTGTCCACCTGCCCACTTGGAGGTTGAGGCTTGTTGAGGTGGCGCCCGTCTGCCCTTCCTTCTTCCTCTCCGCTCCTCGGGGCTTTTTGTTTTCTGCAACGGCGGCCTCTCGCCCGTCCACCCCATGGACAGCGCGGTGCCTGCAGTGGTGTCTTCCGGCCGGGCTCCGCCTGCCCAGCCTGGCCGCCCCGCTTCCCAGCTCCAGGGAAGCCTGCACTTTTGTTTCAGACCCTCTGCCCTCCCTCTTCCTCCTCAATCACCCCCCCACCCCCCCAATCACCTTCTTAAAAACGGAAGGAAAAAAGCTGTGAAACGGGAAGCTGACTGACAACCCACGACTTTCAGAGGCTTCGATGCTCTCTGGGTGTTTCCTCTCACCTCTTAGGCACCAAAGTCTCGGGCCAGGGTGCAGGCCACTGATTGCCATGTTGATTTTTAACCTGACGTTCTTTTTAATTGTTTCAAATTTTTCATAGGGGAGTTTTGGAAAAAACGAAGTCACTGGGGAGATTACTGCCATTTTTACACACACGAGTTTTTAAAAATACAGTCAACCAACCACCACAACTTCTTATACATTTGGGACACGAGCCAGAGTTTTAAAGGGAAGCAACAAAACTATAACACCAAGGATGGGGTTTGGCTTTTGTACAATACTCAAAATACAATGCAGCCTATGGCTAGGGAAGGACACGGTGTATATAATTGTAAAATACTGCTCTAAGTTATTCAGGCCTCTAGTTCCCATGACTAGCCCTCCGTTGTGTGGCCGAGCATTTTACGTGCACACAGTGTGGTATTTAAGGAGCCAGTGCACCCCTCTCCCCAGGTAGTCAGTCGGCTGTGACTCTGTGACCTTCGTCTCAACCTGTGTTGTAAGATCTCGGGGCTTTCTCTATTTCTCCTCTTTCTGTGTGTATCTCTTCCCTCCGACTCTCTCTCTCTCTCTGAATCTTTCTCTGAGTCTCATTTTGAAAACTGCGCTTTTGGAATGGGAAGCGGCTCAGATCCTGCTGTGGCGTGGGGCCTGCGTGCCCCAGTCGCGTCTGCTGTGAAGCACACGATGCTCTATTTATTGTAGAAAGTGACTTTATTTGCTTTCTAGAATTGTTTATAACAGATGGTATAAGAGAGGTAATAAACAGAAAATCTATGCTTGTAAAGAGTACAAAAGTTAATTTTACCTACTATAATATGACTGTCTGGAATTATTTTCTCTCTGAGAAATAAATGTTCTAATGGGCAGCAGTTGCTGTGTCGGTTGGTGTCATCTGTGGGTGGCTGCACTCCTCTCCTTAACTCCTCCCGCCGGCCCTCCTCAGGCCAGTGCCGTTAAGAATGGAGTTGTCTAGCCCGGCTGGTGTGGCTCAGTGGTTGAGCCTCGACCCATGCACCAGGAGGTCACCTATTGGATTCCTGGGCAGGACATGGGAATGTGGGCCCAATCCCCAGTAGGGGGCATGCAAGAGGCAGCCCATTGATGGTTCTCTCTCATTGATGTTTCCCTATAGCCTTCCCTTCCTCTCTAAAAATCATTTAAAAATAAAAAGACTGGGTTTGTCCAGCTGCTGCAGGCTCCCAGCTGGAGAGGGAGCCCTGGGACGCTGTGAAGATGGGCACCTCTGGGGGGTCTGGGAGCCAGTGTGGCTCCCAGGCCTCAGGGCCCTGTGGCTGTGTGCCTTTGGAGCACGTGCTCAGACAGTGGGAGAAGGGCCCTGTGGACATCAGCCCCTGTTCACCAAGCTATGGAATTCAACTCACACCTCCTTTGTCCATTAGGGATCCTTGAGCCAATTGGGTCTTCCTTTTGCAGATGAGGAAACCTACCACGATTAAAAGACTCGTCCACGGTCAGCCAGCCGAGAAATGGTGGCAGAACCCTGGGAAGGACCTGGCCAAGGCTTTTCTGCGGCTGCACTCATGCCAAGGCCGTGCTGGCCTGTTGTGTACCTTTCTCCCCCTCAGCAGCTGTGGCTCCAACATTTCTGGGAAGGCACATCCCGGAGAATAGAGCCGGGAGTTCCCAGAGACAGGCTGCCAGGGGCTGGGCCTGGGGGCTTCTCCCCACCCCTGCTCGGGGCCTGCCTGGCTCCGTGCGTGTCTGGGGACGGCTGGAGGACACCGGCCTCCTGAGCACCTCCACAGGACCTTTGGAATTCTTGACATTGAAGTCACTAAAGTGTGAATGTTCTCAATTTGTTGTAACATCAACAAAGTACAGGCCCTGGCTGGGTGGCTCAGCTGGTTAGAGCGTCGTCCCCAAGGTTGCAGGTTCCGTCCATGATCAGGGCACACACGAGGATCAACCAATGAAGCACAGTGAGACAACAAACCGGAGTCTCCCTCTCTCCCTCTCTCTCTCCCCTCTGCCTTAAAATCAATTTAAGAAAAAAGTTGATTGTGCTCACAGTCCTTATACATGCTGGGGGTGCAAAGCTACCCTCCAGGACGCTACATCGCAGACAACTCAGACGGCGGGAGAGAGGTACCATGTTTGGCTGAGGGAATAAAAATTTTAAAGGAATGAAGCCTTGCCCTAACCAGTTTGGCTCAGTGGATAGAGCATCGGCCTGCGGACTGAAGGGTTCCAGGTTCGATTCCAGTCAAGGGCATGTACCTTGGTTGCGGGCACATCCCCAGTAGGGAGTGTGCAGGAGGCAGCTGATCGATGTTTCTAACTATCCCTCATCCTTCCTCTGTAAATAAATCAATAAAATAAAAAAAAGAATGAAGCCTTGAAAAAAACGGGTTAAAAAATCCCTGTTTATAAATTAATATTTTGAATTTCAAAGGCAATTTAGAGCAAAATTACAAGCTCATCCTATAAAACAATTTGAGAACCAAGTAAAGGGAAAAATGACCAGGTGGGTGGGATTTCAGCGGCAGGATAGAGAAGGCGGTGTCCATCCAGGAGGTGCTGAAGCAAAGGCAGGGCTCGGACGCGATCGCGCATTCCAGCTAATGACCACCTCCTTCGTCAGGAGAGGAGGTGGCCAGGCGTGCCGGGAGCACGAGCCCTGTCATTCTGGCTGGGTGACCGCAACATGGTCTTCGACCTCTCTGCATCTCTCGGAGGCTGACTTAATGGGACCCTAAGGCCAGGGTGGGGCATTAATGACTCAGGCTTAGGTGGCAGCATCCACTGAAGAATTGGAGCAGGAAAGAGACTTGACTGGACCTTGGCAACTAATTAGAAATCAGAGTCAAAAAGATGGAATATTATTAAGACAGGGCCTCAGGGCGGCTGGAGGGAGCAGCAGTGGGTTGCAGGAGGAGGGAGAGTTTTGTCTTTCTTTTTTTTCTTTAATACAGTTTTATTGATTTCAGAGAGGAAGGGAGAGGGAGAGATAGAAACAGCAACGATGAGATAGAATCAGTGATCAGTATCAGCCTGAGAGACCCGGCATGTGCTCTGACCGGCAATCCAACAGGTGACCTCCTCGTTCATTGGTCGACACTCAGCTGCTGAGCCACCTGGGGCCGGGCCAGGAAGAGTTTTGGTTTTGATGAGTTGGCCTACAGGGCATCTGAGAAATGTGGGGGGCACAGGAGCCCCCTCCAGGGCAGTGACAAGATGGCCAAGGAGAGAGGGGAAGGGCAGACCTAAAGACATTTAGGATGGAGAGGGTGCCCGCAGAGGGGTCTGGTCCCGGGAGGGCCTCACACCACGTCAAGCTCTAAGATGTAGGCCTCACTGGGGGCAGGTCAGACCTGCGGTCACAGCGGAAGAGGCGGTGCTGGATAGAACCCGGCATTTTCTACTCTGCAGGCCCACGACTCAGCCCTCGAGGTGAGCAGAAGGGTCCTTATTGATGAATTTTACCAATGCTGAGATTAACGTTTATGTACCCAAGACTCACATATGATATTGGAGCACATGGGAGGCACTCTGACCAGGAACAGGAACTCTCATTTTCCTAGCAAGTTTGGCCACTTCCAAGAATGTGTCCGTTTCCCTTTACACGGGAGTGTGACTGTGCCTTTCACATGGATTCTCCCGACCTGGTTAGCCCTGAGCTTCAACTGTGAGAGGACAGGTGTGAGTGGGGAACTGCCGGCTCCGGGAGGGAGCTGGAAGGCGGGCCCATCCACCCGGGTCTGCAGGCCCCCTCCCTCCGGCACTGAGTGTCCCCCAGGGGGCCTGTCGTGCACTGAGTGTCAACATCTGGTCCTGCCTGCTGCACCCCGTCTGGCCTTTACCAGAGCTGGGACAAGGGAAGGGGGTCTTTGGGGGACGGAAATGGTTTCCCCAAAACCGGGGGCAGAAGTTTCTGCCTCAGTGTGTGGTGGGACGTGGGGCCGGAGAGGTGTGTGTCTGCTGGCCGGACGGAGCTGGAGGTGAGCTCGGTGCCCTTCTGCTTGCTCTCCCCCTTCAAGGGTGGCAGAGGGCACGAGGGGTGGAAAGGAAAGAAATATATATAAAGTATGCTAATATGTTACTAGTATATATGTGTGTGCTGGTATTCTCTACAATTTTAATATTCTTAAGAGGGCTGGGACTCACAGGCACACAGAGTAGATAAAGCTAATTTTCTATAGTTAATGTACTATGATAATACTGTATACTATTATTATAATAATACAGTTAATGATACTGTATAAAGCATTGCACACTTGAAAGTGGTTCAGAGAGTAGTAAATCTTCTCATCACAGGAAAAAATCTGTAACTATAGAAGGTGATGAATGCTAACCAGACTTACTGTGGTAATCATTATGCAACATATACAAAATAATTGTGTTGCACACCTGAAGCTAATAAAGTGTTGTATGTCAATTATACCTCCATTTTTTAAAAAAGCCAGCTGTCCCCAAATCTCAGCAGGGTGGTTGTGTTGTTATTTCAGAGAGCGCTGTGCGTCCCTGGCCCGCTGGCTAGGAGCGGCGGGTGTCCGTCTAACTCCCTCACTTCTGAGGCGGGGTCTGAGTTCCTTCCTCTCCCCTCTGCTTTGTCCTGGCCCCTTTTGGGGGACACAGAGGCAGGATTGGGGATGCAGCTGATGGTTCCGGCTGGGCAAGGGGGCAGGGTGCAAGGGGGCTCGGGGGAGGGCTTCCCCCAGCTTCACAGTCTAGAAAGACCCCTGAAGGATTGTATCTGAACTGTTCATGAAAGATGATTCAATTTGTTCTTTGCTATCCAATTTGGGGAATTTTTAAAAGAAGTGCAAAGGAGAAACTAAGATGATCCTAACCACCCAGAATAACTATTCCCACCATATTAACAACATTCCTTACAGTCCCTTGCTTTGTCTAGAGCATGCATTTTAGTTTCTCAAAATGGGTAGCTGAGAACCAGCAGCTCTGAGAGGCTGTCAGCTGTCTGTCATCCCTGCAGAAGTAAGTGTGTGTGTGTGTGTGTGTGTGTGTGTGTGTGTGTGTGTGTGTAATATTTTTTTATTGATTTCAGAGAGGAAGGGAGAGACAGAAACATCAATGATGAGAGAGAATAATCAATTGGCTGCCTCCTGCACATCCCACACTCCTGGTTCATCGGTTGATGCTCAACCACTGAGCCACACCAGCCTGGCACTGCAGAAGTTCTTGGCAGGACTGGAACCCAAGGCCCAGCACTGCCTCTGTCTAAGTTTGACTCATCCTCACTTGCTGTGTATGGTGAACTGGGTTAAGCCAACCTTTACTTGTTATTACTTTGTTCCTCCCAACCTCTGCCACTTTGTTTTACTAAAATATAGATAGCCCGGCCAGTGTGCTCGGTGCCGCCTGCTGACCCCGCACTAAGAGATCTCCTGTTGGATTTCCAGCCAGGACACATGCCCAGGTTATGGGCTCGATCCCCAATAGGGGGCATGCAAGAGGCAGCCGATAGATGTTTCTATCTCTTTCCCTCACCTTTCCTCTCTCTCTCTCAACTCAATAAAAACATATTTAAAAAATAAAATATACATAATCTCCAGCAGTTGAAATTGAACAGGAGCTATATATCTCCATCCCAAGAACTTTGCTATTGGGGGCGCATTTCCATGGAAATAAGTCCTACACCAAATTCGGCCCCTTGTTCAAAAGTCCCCAGACAAGAATGCCTCCAGAGGGCCATATCCTTTCTCCTCCAGTTTAGAAGCTCTGGCTCTTTGCCCTCAGGTACAGCCTCTGGCACCTGCATGGCCTCCAGCACCTGCACGACCCCCAGCACATGCACAACTCCCAGCACCTGCACAGCTCTCAGCACCTGCACAGTCCCAAGCACCGGCACAGCCCCCAGCACCTGCACAGCCCCCAGCACCTGCACAGTCCCAGCACCTGCACAGATCCCAGCACCTGCACAGCCCCCAGCACCTGCACAGCCCCCAGCACCTGCACAGTCCCAGCACCTGCACAGTCCCCAGCACGTGCACAGCTCTCAGCACCTGCACAGCTCCCAGCACCTGCACAGCCTCCAGCGACTACACAGTCCCCAGCACCTGCACAGTCCACAGCACCTGGACGGCCCCCAGCACCTGCACAGTCCCCGCAACCTGCACAGCCCCCAGCACCTACACAGTCCCCAGCACCTGGACGGCCCCCAGCACCTGCACAGCTCCCAGCACCTGCACAGCCTCCAGTGACTGCACAGCTCCCAGCACCTGCACAGCCTCCAGCGACTGCACAGTCCCCAGCACCTGGACGGCCCCAGCACCTGCACAGCCACCAGCACCAGTACAGTCCCCAGCACCTGGACGGCCCCCAGCACCTGCACAGTCCCCAGCACCTGCACAGTCCCCAGCACCTGGACGGCCCCAGCACCTGCACAGCCCCCAGCACCTGGACGGCCCCAGCACCTACACAGTCCCCAGCACCTGCACAGTCCCCAGAACCTGCACACCCCCAGCACGTGCACAGCTCCCAGCACCTGCACAGCTCTCAGCACCTGCACAGTCCCCAGCACCTGCACACCCCCAGCACGTGCACGGTCCCCAGCACCTGGACGGTCCCCAGCAACTGGACGGCCCCTAGAACCTGCACAGTCCCCAGCACCTGGACGGCCCCCAGCACCTACACAGTCCCCAGCACCTGTTCAGTCCCCAGCACCTGCACAGTCCCCAGCACCTGCACAGCCTCCAGCGACTGCACAGCTCCCAGCACCTGCACAGCTCTCAGCACCTGCACAGTCCCCAGCACCTGCACAGCTCTCAGCACCTGCACAGCTCCCAGCAACTGCACAGCCTCCAGTGACTGCACAGTCCCCAGCACCTGGACGGCCCCAGCACCTACACAGTCCCCAGCACCTGCACAGTCCCCAGCACCTGCACAGTCCCCAGCACCTGCACGGCCCCAGCACCTGCACGGCCCCAGCACATGCACAGTCCCCAGCACCTGCACGGCCCCAGCACCTGCACAGTCCCCAGCACCTGCACGGCCCCAGCACCTGCAAAGTCCCCAGCACCTGCACGGCCCCAGCACCTGCACAGTCCCCAGCACCTGCACGGCCCCAGCACCTGCACAGTCCCCAGCACCTGCACGGCCCCAGCACCTGCACAGTCCCCAGCACCTGCACGGCCCCAGCACCTGCACAGTCCCCAGCACGTGCACAGTCCCCAGCACCTGCACAGCCTCCAGCACCTGCACAGTCCCCAGCACCTGCACAACCCCCAGCACCTGCACGGCCCCAGCACCTACACAGCCCCCAGGACCTGGACAGCCCCAGCACCTGTACAGCCCTCAGCACCTACACAGTCCCCAGCACCTGCACAGTCCCCAGCACCTGCACAATCCCCAGCACCTGCACGGCCCCAGCACCTGCACAGCTCCCAGCACCTGCACAGCCTCCAGCGACTGCACAGTCCCCAGCACCTGCACAGTCCACAGCACCTGGACGGCCCCAGCACCTGCACAACCCCCAGCACCTGGACGGCCCCAGCACCTACCCAGTCCCCAGCACCTGCCCAGTCCCCAGCACCTGCACACCCCCAGCACGTGCACGGTCCCCAGCACCTGTTCAGTCCCCAGCACCTGCACAGTCCCCAGCACCTGCACAGCTCTCAGCACCTGCACAGCTCCCAGCACCTGCACAACCTCCAGCGACTGCACAGTCCCCAGCACCTGGACGGCCCCAGCACCTACTCAGTCCCCAGCACCTGCACAACCCCCAGCACGTGCACAGTCCCCAGCACCTGCACAGTCCCCAGCACCTGCACAGTCCCCAGCACCTGGACGGCCCCAGCACCTACACAGTCCCCAGCACCTGCACAACCCCCAGCACCTGCACAGTCCCCAGCACCTGCACAACCCCCAGCACCTGCACAGTCCCCAGCACCTGCACAACCCCCAGCACCTGCACGGTCCCCAGCACCTGTTCAGTCCCCAGCACGTGCACGGTCCCCAGCACCTGTTCAGTCCCCAGCACCTGCACAACCCCCAGCACCTGCACAACCCCCAGCATCTGCACAGTCCCCAGCACCTGCACAATCCCCAGCATCTGCACGTCCCCAGCACCTGCACAGCCCCCAGCACCTGGACAGCCCCAGCACCTGTACAGCCCTCAGCACCTGCACGTCCCCAGCACCTGCACAGTCCCCAGCACCTGCACGGCCCCAGCACCTGCACAGTCCCCAGCACCTGCACAGTCCCCAGCACCTGTTCAGTCCCCAGCACGTGCACAGTCCCCAGCACCTGTTCAGTCCCCAGCACCTGCACAGCTCCCAGCACCTGCACAGCTCTCAGCACCTGCACAGCTCCCAGCACCTGCACGGCCCCCAGCACCTGTTCAGTCCCCAGCACCTACACAGCCCCCAGCACCTGTACAACCCCCAGCACCTGCACAGCACAACACATCTAAGGGGGAGACCAGCAGCCAGTAGTCAGGGACGGGGCAGGAGCGGTGGACTTTAGCCCTGGAATATTATTGTTGCTTCAGACACAACCTTACATTTAGTGATTAAGGTGCACAAGCCTTAAATTTAATCTCCATGGAGTTTTACATGTGCTCCATCCAGGAACCCACTCCCCACTCCCAATACAGAGCATTTCCAGGACCCAGAGAGGAGCTCGCGCTCTTCCCATCACCACCCCCTCCCAGGGGACGGCTGCCGAGACTCCTGTAGGCGCTGAGCAGCGTCCCCTGTTCTGGCCCCTCAGGCAGGGGGACCAGGCAGGGTTCCGTTCAGCATTACGTCTCTGAACTCCCTCCCGTTCTGCATGTGGCTGCAGTGTGTCTTGTGCTTGCGGAGTGGCCGCGCACTGCGTAAGCTCACGGGAGCTGTGGGCCCGATCCGGCTGGGGCTCTGGTGAGGAGCACTGCTGGGAACGTTCTGGTCCGGGTCATTTGGTGGACAGGGGTGTCCCCAGGAGCAGGATTGCCAGGCCGCGGGGCAGGTGTGTGTCCAGCACAGCAGGCTCTACCAAGCAGCTTTCCACTGGCTGCGAGCGTCCAGCGGCTCCGCTCCGCGCCAGCTCTCAGTGCCGCGGCCCGGCGTGCGCTCCCGGCCTGCGCTCCCGGCCTGCGCTCCCGGCCTGCTTGTTGAACGGCTCCTCTACGCTCCTCTACGCTCCGTTATACAGCGCGGCTCCCCTCTTCCTTAACAGCTGCACTCACTCCTGAAGTGAGCTATGAGCCGCAAGGTGCTTTCCACTGGGGGGGCCCCCCTGAGGGGGAGGGTGGGGCGGGAGAGCTGCCCCCGTTCCCCCCTACCCCTCCCCGCCGCCCCACCCCTTCAGCGCCTGCCTCCGCACCACAGCGCCTCCAGGTTAGCACTGGCTTGTGGGGAACAAGGTAGTTCTTAGTTCGGAGTAACACAGCCCTCCTGGCCCCTCCACCTCGCCGCTGGCCAGGGGGCTGGGGGTCTGAGCCCAGCGCCAGGGGCCCACTCTGTTCTCCAGCCCAAGCCCCACCACTTCGTCCTGAGGCTTCCTAACCACAGCACCCCTGCACCCGGGTCCCGTCCTTCCCTGCCGCTGGCTGGTGCCCGGAGATCCCTTGGCATCTCCTGCCTTTGCCTCTCAAGGCCATGATCCCGGAGACATGCCTATGACCCTGCTCTCCTCTGAGTCATTGGTGTCCCAGTGAATCCAAGAGTGTGGGCAGCAGGGCAAGGACCCTGGGTCCCTGAGGGGAGGAGAAAGAAGGATGAAAGGGCCCGTTTGCTGTGGGCTGTGGGCTGACCTCGGTGACTCAGGCACATGTCAATCATCGGGGATGAAGGCTCAGAAGACTCTGAAGCGACTTCAAAGGAATTGCTCAGACCCCCCGTGGGGTGAAGGCCTGCGATGAGAAGGCGGGGCCAGGGAAAGAGCCAGCAAGCCTCGTCCAGGAACAGAAGACTGCAGAGCCAATCTCCGGCCGCTGCTGGAAGCTGCCCCGTCCTTGGTGTCCTCAGGCAGGAGCAGTCTGATCTGGCCCAGGGCACAGGACACAGGCTCTCCTGGGCTGGCTGGAGGGCTCCTGGCTCCATTTAGTAATACTGAGTAGATAAAATGCCCTCCCGCCTCCTCCTCCCCTGAGGGCTCTCCTCAGTGTGATGCTGGTCGTGCCCTTTTCTCTTTACAGTCCTGCCATGTGTTTATATCACCGTGTAAGCAGTATTGTGTGGTCTCACCTTTTTGGATGTTGAAGAGAAGAAAGTGTCTATTACATAAAGTCTTCTACAACTTTCTCTTTACCCCCCTCTCCCCCACCACACACACACACACACACACACACACACACACACACACACACAATTACAGATTCAGGCATGCTGGTGCGCAGCGGCAGGTAGTTCATTCCCACTCTGGTGTGGAGTTCCTTGGACTACGATTGCACGTTTAACTTTTTGTTGCACTATTTAAGGACATTTGGGTCGCTTCCAATCTTTGCTTCTAGAAACAGCGCTGGTGAGAATGTTCTTTTTTCTTTTCAATTACAGTTGACATTCAATATCATATTAGTTTCAGGTGTACAGTATAGCAGTTAAACATTTATACAACTTACAAAGTAACCCCCTCCCCCCATAAGTCAGGTGCCCACCTGGCACCACACACAGTTATTATAACGTCACTGACTATATTCCCTCAGCTGCACTTTACATCTTTGTCCCTGCCAATTCGCACTTCACCATTTCACCTAGCCCCCTAACCTCCCTCCCACCTGGCAACATCTGTTCTCTGTGTTTATTTTGATTGTTCATTTATTTTTATTGTTTGGATTACATATATAAGTGAAATCATATGGTACTTGTCTTTCTTTGACATTTACCTTAGTATAATACCCTCTAGGTCAGGGGTGGGCAAACTTTTTGACTCGAGGGCCACAATGGGTTCTTAAACTGGACCGGAGGGCCGGAACAAAAGCATGGATGGAGTGTTTGTGTGAACTAATATAAATTCAAAGTAAACATCATTACATAAAAGGGTACGGTCTTTTTTTTTTTTTAGTTTTATTCATTTCAAACGGGCCGGATCCGGCCCGCGGGCTGTAGTTTGCCCACGGCGGCTCTAGGTCCATCCATGTTGTTGCATATGGTAAGATTTCATTCTTTTTACTTTAAAAAAATTATTTTTAATCCTCACCTGAGGATATGCTTTTTTACTGATTTTAGAGAAGGGGGTGGGGAGAGAGAGTGAGTGAGAGAGAAAGAGAAAGAGCGAGAGAGAGAGGAACATCAGTGTATGAGAAAAACACCAATCGGCTGCCTCCTGTACTCACCATGACCGGGGATCAAACCAGTAACCTTTCAGTGCAGCGGTCGCCAAGCTTTCGGACCTCACAGACCATCAGTGTGGTCCGTGGACCAGCAGTTGGCGACCGCTGTTTTGGTGCACAGGGTGATGCTCCAACCAACCAAGCTACACTGGCCAGAGCTAGAGTTCTTCTTTTTTATGATCAAGTAATATTCCATTGTGTATATGTGTCATCTCTTCTTCATCCAATCATCTATTGATGGGCACTTAGGCTGCTTCCATATCTTGGCTACGGTATAAGGAAATGTCCTTCGTTGTCTCTTGTTATAACCTTTGTTTTAAAGTCTATTTTGTCTGACATAAGTATTGTTACCTCAGCTTTTTTTTGGTTTGTTTCTATTTGCATCCTATATAATAAAAAGGTAATATGCAAATTGACCATCACACCCTTCCACAAGATGGCCGCCCCCATGTGGGCACAAGATGGCCAGCAGGGGAGGGCAGTTGTGGGTGATCAGGCCTGCAGGGGAGGGCAGTTGGGGATGACCGGGTCAGCAGGGGAGGGCAGTTGGGGGCGACTGGGTTGGCAGGGGAGGGCAGTTGGGGGCGATTGGGCTGGCAGGGGAGCAGTTAGGCATCAATCAGACTGGCAGGGGAGTGGATAGGGGGTGATCAGGCTGGCAGGCAGAAGCAGTTAGGGGCAATCAGGCAGGCAGGCAGGCGAGCGGTTGGGAGCCAGCAGTTCCGGATTGTGAGAGGGATCGGGCCTAAACCGGCAGTCAGACATCCCCAAGTGGTCCCAGATTGGAGAGGGTGCAGGCTGGGCTAAGGGACACCCCCCACCCCAGTGCACAAATTTCACACACCAGGTCTCTAGTGAAATATATTTTTTTCATGTCTTTACTTTCAGTCTGTGTGTGCCTTTCAATCTGAAGTGGGTCTCTTTTAGGCAGCATATGTGTGGGTCTTGTTTTCTTATCCATTCAGCTACACTATGCCTTTTGATTAGAGCATTTAATCCATTTCATTTAAAGTAATTAGTTATTGCCATTTTATTATTCATATTTTTATTTATTTTTTTCTTCTTCTTGTAATAACTGGTTTGTTGATGATGAACTCCTTTTGCTTTTTCTTGTCTGGGAAGCTCTTTATCTGTCCCTTTGACTCTAAATGAGAGCTCTGCTGGGTCAAGTAGTCTTGGTTGTAGGTCCTTGCTTTTCATCACTTTGAATATTTCATGCCACTCCCCTTTGTTCTGGAATGTTTCTGTTTTGCAATCAGCTGACAGACTTATGGAAACTCCCTTGTAGGTAACTAACTGTTCCTCTTGCTGATTTTAAGATTCTCTCTTTGTCTTTAACCTTTGGCATTTTAATTATGATGTGTGTTGGTGTGGGCCTCTTTAGGTTCATCTTTGTTTGGGACTTTCTGTGCTTCTTGGACCTGTATGTCTATTTCCTTCACCAGGTTAGGGGAGTTTTCAGTCATTTTTTTCAAATATGTTTTCAACCCTTTGTTCTCTCTTGTCTCCCTATAATGTGAATGTTGTTACACTTGATGTCCCAGAGGTCCCTTAGACTATCCTCATTTTTTGAAATTCTTTTTTCTTTTTGTTGTTCTGATTGGGTATTTTCTGCTACCTTTTCTCCAAAATTGCTGATTCAATTCTCTGCTTCATCTAATCTTCTTTGACTCTACCCAGTGAATTCTTCATTTTAGGTATTGTAGTCTTCATTTCTGACTGGTTCTTTTTCATGGCTTCTATCTCTTTGTATAAGTTCTCTCCGAGTTCATCTGCTCTTCCCCTAAGTTCACTAAGCACCCTTATAGCCAGTGTTTTGAACTCAGCATCTAGTAAACTGCTTGACTCCATTTATTTTAGTTCTTTTTTCTGGAGTTTTGCTCTGTTCTTTCTTTGGGACATGTTTCCTTGTCTCCTCATTCTGGCTGCCTCCCTGTGTTTGTTTCTGTGTATTACGTAGATCTTCTATGTCTCCTGGTCTTGGCAGGATGGCCTTATGCAGTAGGTGTGCTGTGGGACCCAGGGTGCAAACTCCCGGTCCCCTGAGCCGGGTGACCCAGGGATGTCCCTGATGTGGGTTGTGTGTGGCCTCCTGCTTCAGTGGAGCCTTGATTACTGTTAGCACATCAGTGGGTGGGATTGACCTCTGGCTGACTGGCCGGGACCAAAGTGAACAAGCTTTTGTATGAGGACTGACCTCACAGAGCAGGGTTCACTTTAGTGAGACTCTCGCAGAGGTGGTTGAGTGGTGCCCTGGGGTGGTTGGAAGCCCGCTATGGGTGTGTTGGTTCTGGGTCTTCTGGGAGGAGCTCTAGTGCAGCCCCAGGTCAACCACTGCCTGTGCCCAGCCTGGGGCCACCTGGTAGGAGCCACAAAGTGATCTGCAGCTGGTAGCTGCCTATGCTGTGAACTAAGCCGCTGCCACTAGGGCCGGGGCCACTCAGCAAGGGGTACAGGACATATCGAGGCCAGCTGTTCCTTGTTTGGGGTTTGTGGACTTTTGGGAGATTTTAGGGAAGTCGCAGCATGTGTCGAAGCTGGCTGCTTGTGAGGTTCAGGCTAGTGTGCTGGTTAGGTGGGGCGGGGTCTCAGAGAACCACCTGGGTGGGGTAAGAGCAGTGTTCACCTGGCTGATGGAGACTCAGATTTGGCGCTCACCTGTGCTGACGGCTCTGCGAGGGGGAGGGCTTACCAAAGGAGCAATGGCTTCAGCCAGCACTTCCGTCTGGGGGAAAGCTGCCCCTCCAGCCCTCGCCCTGAAGCCAGCTTCTCCCTGTGGTTTTCGAACTGCTGTCGCTTCAATGGAGTTTCAGGCAAGTGTTTGTGAGGGAGCAAGGATGCACAGGCCCCTGAAGAGGATGCCTAGGTCTACAGCGGTCCCCGTCTCACCTGGACAGAATCCCACTGATGTTCACAGCCACACGTTCTGGGGACTCCCCTTCCCAGCACTGCTGCTCGGGGCTGGGGAGCCGGGTGTGGGGCTGGGACCCCTCGCTCCTCAGTGGGCACCTGAGTAATCAATTCCTCCTGGTTCTCAGCCACCATCCATGGGTCTGGGACCAACCCATTTCGTGTCTCTACCCTCCCACCAGTCTCTGGCTTCTTCTTATCCTTCGTTACAGGAGCTCTGTCTGGCCAATCTTCAGGGGGTTCTCAAGGTTGTTCTAGAATTTCATTGTAATATTGATGTGGTGGTGGGAGGAGGCGAGCACAGCATTCGCCTGTTCTGCCATCGAGACCGGAAGTTGTGAGTAGACTGAATCGTTTCTCCTGGTGTGTGTGTTCCTGTGGGATGGGGGGTGGGTGGTGGGGGGGGGAGGGGGCGCTTGGGTGAGGATTTCCTAGCGCATTTGCAAGGTTCTAGGGAAGGGCATGCACTTGGCCAGCCTCCGTAGACAATGCCAGGCTGGTCTCCGTGGTGGTCGTGTCGTTCACCTTCCCGCCAGCGCGTCTGAGCGTTCCCTTTGCCCCACTTCCTCACCAACAGCTGGAATTATCAGTTTTTAAAATTTTCCAGACTGGGGGCGTGGGGGGGGGGGTGTCAATTGGGGAAAAAGGAGACATAGGTAAAACTTTAGCCAATAAATAAAATAAACCTTTATATAAATCCTAAAAATAATTTTCCAGACTGATCCATGTGAAATTATAACTCATGGGATTTCAATTTTTATGCACACCCCAGTTGACTTAAAATATGTTTGGGTGACTCAGAAAGGATATATGCACCCGCATGTTCATAGCAGCACAATTCACAGCAGCTAAGATTTGGAAAGAGCCTAAGTGCCCATCAGCAGGTGGGTGGATTAAGAAAACAGTGGTGCATCTACACAATGGAAGACTACGCTGCTGTAAAAAAGAAGGAACTCTTACCATTCGCAACAGCATGGATGGACATGGACAGCATTGTGCTAAGTGAATCAAGCCAGTTGGGGAGAAAGATAAATATCACATGATCTCACTCATTTGTGGAATCTAATGAACAACATAAACTGATGAACAAAAATAGAGCCAGAGACATAGAAGCATCGAACAGACTGTCCAACCTAAGAGGGAAGGCAGGGGAGGAGGAGGGGGTAAGAGGTCAACCAAAGGACTTGTATGCATGCATATGAGCATAACCAATGGACACAGACAGTAGGGGGGTCAGGGCATGTGCTGGGGGGTGGGAGCAGCCAGGGAGATGTCAATGGGGGCAAAAGGAGACATATGTAATACTTTAAGCAATAAAGAATTTAAATTTAAAAAAATCTGTTTGGGTGAGCCCCAGCCAGTGTGGCTCAGTTGGCTGGGCGTTGTTCGATGCACCAAAATGTGCAGGTTCCATTCCTGGGGTTGCAGGCTCCATCCCGGAAGGGGGTGTACAGGAGGCAGCCAATCGATGTTTCCCTCTCACATCAATGTTTCTCTCCTCTCCCTTCCTCTCTCTGTAAAATTCAATCAGACATCTTTACAGGAAAAAGGAAAAAGTGTGTTTGTACACAGGTGGTAAGTGTGTCTGTGCTGAGGAGTCCAGGCAGGTTTCTCACACAGACACCTCCTGAGATGTGAGATGTTCAGATGAAAACGGGAGGCCGTGTTTGCTCCCTCTGGCCCTGCACCTGTCTACTTCCAGCCAGTGTGCTTCCTGCCCAGCTCTCCAAGTGGGAGCCGATCGGCCCGCCCGAGTCAGCACAGCGTCCCTTCTCTCAGCGATGGCATTCACCTCCCCGCTTCCCTCCGCACCAGCCCACAGCCAACCTGACCCCGCACTGGCACCCCACCTCCGCACGGACCCTGCAGGAATGCGCCGGACCCTGGCTCTCCTCCTACCACCGTCCCCACTTAGCACTTCTCTTCCCCGAGGGGCTGGACTTGGCCTGGCCCTGAAGGAGGGAAAGATCTGACCCCCACCCTCAGAGTCGGGGGGGGGGGGGGGGCACAGAGCCAACCAGCACACACGCCAGCCCGCACCTGTTAGCCGTCCTGCAGGGCAAACCCAGGTCCCGGAGCCTCACTTCCATTAAACCGGGGTGACGGGCTGGGGTTTACCAAGCGCCTCCCATTCACGCTCTTGCCAGGTATGTGTCCTCGTTCACGGAAGCGGGGACAGTGCAGTGAGAGGCGCAGGTTCGGGGTCTGAGCACGGAGGAAGGGCAGGAAGCCGGGATTGCAGGGGCTCCCGGGGGAGCAGGCATTTGAGCTGTGTCTGTGCAGACACTTAAGTCACTTAAGCAGTGGAAACTCTCTGCGTTTCCCGTCAGTCTTTCCATGTCGGGTCACAGAGAGCTTTTCCTTCTGTTTAAGGCCCACTGTTCACCCTCCTCGTTGGGGTTGGGGGTGCAGGGCTCCTGCCCCTGTGCGGCCACACACCCTCCGGACAGCCCTGACCTCGGGCCCTGTTGCGTGAGCACAAACGTCTGTCGGGTAACTGCTGACCACAGTCGGTCCGTTCATTATATTTCCCCCACATTTGCTCATAGACTTAACTGTAAACATACTAAACACCCCTTCCTTTTGTAATCTCCGCCGCCCCCCCCCGCGACCCCCTCCCTCCCCCCCCCCCCCCCCCCCGCCAGCACTTTCTCCCACACTTTGGTTACCCGTCGATGTCCTGTCTTCTGGGTACTGCTCTGGGGAGGGGCAGGCCGAACGGGAGCCGCTGAGTTGCACACACTTTCCCAGTGAGTCGCCATTTGCCTTCATGGAGCATTTCCTCAAAGCCACCTTGTGTGGCCTGGCGGGGTGGTTGTCCCCACTTCACAGGTGGGCAGGCTGAGGGTCAGAGACGCCTGCCTGGCCTTTGGCTCGCAGGGCAGGCCGAGGAGGAATGGCCACCCAGGGCTCCTGACTCCCAGCACAGCCCCGCCCCCCACCCCCTCCAGGCCACACTGCCTCCCGGCGAATGCTGAAATGCAGCCAGTGGAGGAAGGACCTGCATCCCAGCTCACTCTCTGGCCGGTTTCCGCACAGAAATGCTGAAGGCGCAGGCCCTGGAAGCCAGTGTTTGGCAATGAGGATGAGAAAGGTTAGAATATCTGGCCAACACAGTGTGAGTCCTTACAGCCCAGCGGTTCTCAACCTGTGGGTCGCGCCCCCTTTGAGGGTCGAACGACCCTTTCACAGGAGTCGCCTAAGACCCTCCTGCATATCAGATATTTACATTACGATTCATAACAGTAGCAACATGACAGTTATGAGGTAGCAACGAAAATGATTTTATGGTTGGGTCACCACAACATGAGGGACTGTATTGAAGGGTCGCGGCATTGCGGCATTAGGAAGGTTGAGAACCACTGCCCTACACAGACCGGTCTCTACAGGCAGCAGCTCATTTAGGGCTCAGAAACGGGAGGGGCGGGGCTGTTACTACCCCGCGGTGCAGATGAGGTTAAATGAGTTACCTCCTCTCCACATTGCCTCTCAGTCCGTGGCTGTCCGTAGGTGACACTAATAAGTTACCATTACAATATTACTTCAGGCCTCCTGAGGTAGCGGCCCCATTCTTGGCATTTCAGGGATGACAGGAAGTCCCTTCACCCTTAAAAGCTGACCACCTCCCGGCGGCCTCGGCGCTCTAGCCCGTGGCGGGCAGCTTTGATCTGGAAGACACAACCTGGTCCCAGGTATTTCTCCACCTGGACGCTCAGGCCTGCTCTCCCTGCCGTAGCTCCCCTTCCTGTGGCTCTCATTGTCCAAACAAAGGGGTTTCCCCACGTGTCGCATTACGTTGCACTGTTACTGTGTCCTCACAAGTGCCCAGCTCACGGCTGTCCCTGCTTCACAAACTCCCAGAGTCTCGGCTCCCCCTCGCTGTCTCCCCAGCTCATCCTGCCACCCTGCTGGGCTCTCTCCACCCACGTTCCTGGCCCACGATGACCTGGCCTCTGGGCTCCTCTCCCGCTGTGACCTCATCTTCCCTGGACCAGCTACTCCGCCCCACGGTCACGCTCCCTCCGGACTTCTTTCTAGCTCCAGGCCCTCCCAAGAGCCCACGTTCACGCTTCCTTCTAGCCGACACCCCACGGGCCCACAGCCTGCGGACCTCACCACCTTCCGCTGCCCCCTGCACATCCCTCGCCCCTCCTTGGCCAGCCTCAACTCCAGGTGCAGTTGTCGCAGCTCCTCCACGCTCCCCGCCCCTGGAGCTGATGGTGCGCCCTCAGCGGAGCAGGCCTGGTTACAGCCTCCGCCACCCCCTGCTCTGCTCTTCTCGGCCTCCTGCTGCTTGTTCGCTGTGGTCGGGGCCCACTGCTTCAGCCCCACGCAGAAGGTGCCTGGGCCCAGAGGTGCCGAGCGGGCTTCAGTACAACAAGAGGATCTGAGAGCAAGGTTACGGCGGTGTCTGGGGGAAAGGGGGGAGGTGGAGTCACTTATGTGTGGGGGGTGTGAGGGGGGCAGGGGGGACGCTAGAGGAGGGGGGAGGCGGGACGAGGGGGACAGGCCCTGCTCCTCACAAGGAGAGGCTGCTATTCCCCCCTAACCAGCTCTCCTGGGTCTGGGAGGAGGTCTTGGAAGATTTCTTCATTCTCAAACCCAACGGACAGGATCTGGAACCTTTCCTAAGCTGTTGCGAGTGTTGGTGACTTATGGCTTTCGAGAAGATGCTTGGTGGCCGTGAGAGCAAGGACATCGAGGCCAGGAATGACTAGGCGGGTCACCTCTTCCACCCCCAGGTTCTACAGCAGGGAACTGAAGCAGGACAGGGCACATGGGCGCCGGTGGCAGAGCCCAGACTCGAACCCATGTATCCTGTCCTGCAGTCCCGGACTCGCTGCCACGGCCTGCCGTCTGTGCCTTAAAAGAAGCAAAGATGTGTTGTCGAACCTGCACTGAAACTCAGATGAAAACTGCTATGGAAGGGCCTGGAGAGGTGTGACATGCTTACCATGTGACCAGGGCCCAGCTGTGGAAGGGCCTGGGGGGTGTGACGTGCTCACCATGTGACCAGGCCCAGCTGTGGAAGGGCCTGCGGGGTGTGACATGCTCACCATGTGACCAGGGCCCAGCTGTGGAAGGGCCTGGGGGGTGTGACGGGCTCACCATGTGACCAGGGCCCAGCTGTGGAAGGGCCTGGAGAGGTGTGACGTGCTCACCATGTCACCTGAACTCAGTCCAGACAGTCCCACCCCAGTCCCCACAACAGCCCTGAGGTGGGGACCATGGCTAACCCCACTGCACTGCAGGGAAACAGACACAGGAGGTGACACAACTACACACACAGGAAGCGACAGAGTCTCAACGCAAAGAGCCTGCGCTTATAACCTCTACTCGAGTCTAGGGCCTCACACACCTCATCGAAATTTCAGCAAACTTTTCCCTGCACGGTTTCAGTTCTGCAGACAAAGGGCCTGGAGCAGGGGTCCTCAAACTTTTTAAACAGGGGGCCAGCTCACTGTCCCTCAGACCGTTGGAGGGCCGGACTATAGTTTAAAAAAAAAACTATGAACAAATTCCTATGCACACTGCACATATCTTATTTTGAAGTAAAAAAACAAAACGGGAACAAATACAATATTTGTATTTGCATGTGGCCGGCGGGCCGTAGTTTGAGGACCCCTGGCCTGGAGGCTGGTGAAGCAGGCACAGTCGGGGGGGAGGCGCTGCCTGTTAAGCTGGGGCTGGCGTAGGGAGCAGGGGACGGAGAAGGCCCCGTGAGCCAGGCGCTGTCTGCGTGTGGCCCCACTTCTCACCGGGGAACCAGGTCAGGGATCCCACAGCCAGTCGGTGGGAGAGCGGGATTTGAACCCCACACGTCCCACTCAGCCAGGAGGCCTCCCGGGCTGCGCGCACAGGACGCGGTGAAACGTTTCTGGGTCAGGAGCTGGGCGTCCGTGTGTCCCAGCGAGGCCTCTGACCTCACATTCCTCCTTCCTCTTATCACCAAGAACCGAAGCTATTGCACAGACTGGCGTTTCCGCCCAGATGGGTAAAAGTGTGAACCAACTTATCAAGCTCAGATTTTTAAAAAAGAAACGAGTTCTTCTAATTTGCCAAACCTTAACTCAAACGCGTTTTTAAACGGAATTGTCCCCAGACCCCCACGCCAGGTCATTTGTCTTTTCAGAGGCCAGTGAACGAATGTGCAGTTTCTGAGCAGAGGCAGCCCCGGCTGACAGAAGGGGCCTGGGAGCCCCACGCCCGGGGCCTGGCTCTGACCTGGGCTTGCTGTGTGACCTGGAGCTGGTACCTCCCACCTCTGGGCCTCGGCGTCCAGAATGCACCGGGTTTGGCTCTGATGAGCTGAAGTTCTAGGGTAGGAGCCTGGGTGCTGGGGTCAGACCGGAGTTCAAACCTCTGCTGCAGCATTTACTAGCCGGTAATCAAACAAGTTGGACAAGTTGCTTAATTACTCTGCGATTCAATTTCTTCATACGTAAAATAGAGATGGATGATACCTGTGTCATAGGTATTGCGATGAGTATGTGAGAAAATTCATATACTTTGCTTGACAAACAAACAGAAGATGTACTCAATATTGGTTAGTCACAGTGATGAGGGTTCTTTATATGTTATTAAAAGTCAGTAAAACCACTCTGCAGTACACCTGCAACTAATATCAATAATCCTATACAATAAAGAGCCAATATGCAAATGGTCATCACACCTCCATGCCTTCACGCTGGAACTGCTCAGACACTCACACAGGGGAGAGAGGAATGGGGACCAGCCAGGCTGCGGCACAGGAGAGGGACAAGCCGCCCGCCCTGCGGTCCTGGGTGCCTGTGGCTGTGGCCCAGGTGAGGCCGCCCATGCACAGTCCCCAGTGGCTGCGGCCGGCCCAGACGAAGTTGGCCCAGGTTCCAGGTGCCTGCGACCGGCCAGAGGAGGGAATCCTGGGTCCTGGGTGGGGGTCCAGGCAGAGGTGTTTAGGGGCAATCAGGCCAGCAGGGGAGCAGTTAGAGGTGATCAGCAGGCAGGCAGAGGGATTAGGGGCAATCAGGCAGGTGAACGGTTAGGAGCCAGTGGTCCCCGATTATGAGAAGCAGTCAGACATCCCCCAACGGGTCCCGGATTGGAGAGGGTGCAGGTCAGGCTGAGGGACTCCCCCACCCCCTCTCCGTGCACAAATTTCATGCACCGGGCCTCTAGTATTGAATATAAACTGTAATTGAAATTAAAAAAACAATTACTAAAGAACCAAGTCATAAAAAGATGAACTTCCACCAGTAAATGTTTACTGAGCACATGTTCTTCATTTGCTGCGATCCCTTTCGGTTGGCTACCCAAACCACTCCAGGCCTCTTTGCCAGCTCCAAGCACCGAGGCTGGGAATCCAGACATCCTCTTTCCCGGTCTTGCTCAAAGCTTGGGATGGCTGTGTGATCCACGCTTTGGCCGTGAGACATAAGCTACTGTTGGTGGCTTCCAGGCGCAGTCACCAGAGGGGAGCCCCTTGCCATCGCCCCTCTGTTTCTTCCCCCTTAAATATGAGCACGTGAGGCGGAGCAGGGGCAGCAGTCTTGTGACGGAGGCACCATCACGTGGAGGAAGAGCCACAAGCCAAGCAGATCACAGTGTGAGGCGGGAAGGAGCCCGGGTCCGGGGTGAACAGAACAGAGGAGCGGCCGCAGCAGCTGACGGGTTAGCCTCCTTGCGACGTGAAAATGCAAACTGTTTATTCAAGCTCCGTCAGCCAGGCTCCCTCTTCCTGGTAGCTGGGCCCGTCCTCTCTCAGACCTCATTCAACAAACATTTACTAAGCTTCTACTGGCGCTGGGCACCATCCTGGGTATTAGGTTTAACAGCCTATTCAGGCAGACAGCCAAGTTCTTTTTTTTTTTCTTTTTAATGCAATAAAAATGTAAGAGGTGGCACAATTGCAGTCTTTATATGGTAGCATGAGGGCAGATGCTTCCTTCTGGACCGAAAGTGCTTTCAGAACAGACACTTGTTTTCCTTACCCAGGCACCTCCAGCCCCTCGCCCAGCCAAGGCTCAGCAAATATTTGTTGAACATGGTGACGTGGTGCTGCTCCCCCGACACAAAGAATGATCTCACCTTGGTGCCCCTTTCGAGTCAGGCTTCAGCCAATAAAATGTGGGCGGAACTGACACATGTTCATTTCAGGCAGAAGCAGATAAGGGCTGCCACTCACCCCCATGCTCTCTTCCCCCTGCTGCCCTGGCCAGTGAAAACCAACCCTGATGTCCAAGCTACTGGCAGTTGAAGGTTGTCACCGGAACATAAGCTAGCCAAACATGATGGACGAGTCCAACAGGTGCATCATTAATTAAATTAACCTATAGATAGATAATGGCAGTGTCGGGAATGGATTTAAGGCGTGAGGAGACCCAAGCAGTTTCCCTACCCCATGGTGACTGCCCCTTCACCCTTCTCTCCTTCCTGATAGGTCCGAGACCAAACGTTATAGCTCGCGTTTTACAAATAATCTTTGCCTTACAACCTTTTTGTAAAACTTTGTTTCAAACAGTTTCATGTGTTAGATTAGCAATTTCAACCTTTTTCATCTCATGGTACACAAACTAATTACTAAAACTTGCGGCACATAACACATATATTTTTTGCTGACCTGACAAAAAAAAAAAAAAAAGGTATAATTTGATTCATTCATACCAGACAGCTTTTGTTGTGTTGGCTGTTGTCATTTTTTTTATTTGACAACCTAAGGGTTTAAAAGAGGTCAGTGCCCCTGACTAAATAGCCAGGTATTACATGCTTTAAGAATTCTAATGGCACACTGGTCGAAAATCTCTGTATTAGGTGGAAAGGCAATAGAGAACAATCTAGTTCAATACCACATATACTTTAAATGTGAGTATCATTTAAAACATGGCTACTTAGCATATTATTGGGCGAATATACGCTGGGTCATTCCCTTGCTCTCATGCTCCGAGCTTCCCAGTCTGACTGTTTAAGACAGTGCTGTGATGAGCTCTTTTGGCCAGAGCTTTTCCTATGCCTTTGATTATCTCCTCAGGATACATTTCCAGAAGTAGAATCACGAATTCAAAGGCAAATTGAAAGCGGTCAGCTTCAGCCAAGACATAACTGCTACGATTCTTCATAAATAGCCAAACTGTTAGATAAGACAAGGGTCTCAAGGTCTGGGCAGTTCTGATGGTTATTTCTTGCTAAATGTAAAAATGTAGCACAATATTTTACAGATGCAGCAGAAAACAGGATGAGCGGACAGGAACAACTGGATAAATGTTGCCAACTGCAAAGAAGAAATCAGCATGCAATGAACAAAACAGTGCCTATCGGCAATGACTGAGCTCCGGTTGGGGAGGCGGAGCTTTGGATAGGAATCCCCTGCCGCCTTCACTTGCTGCAGGTAAACACCACCACCACCACCACCATCACCACCACCACCACCACCACCACCACCACCACCACCACCAACACCACCACCACCACCACCGCCACCACCACCATCACCATCACCACCACCACCACCACCACCACCATCACCACCACCACCACCACCACCACCACCACCACCACCACCATCACCACCACCACCACCACCACCATCACCACCACCACCACCACCACCACCATCACCACCACCACCACCACCACCACCACCACCATCCCACCATCACCACCACCACCACCATCACCACCACCACCACCATCACCACCACCACCACCACCATCACCACCACCACCACCATCACCACCACCACCACCATCATCACCACCACCACCACCATCACCACCACCACCATCACCACCACCACCACCAGCAACACCACCACCACCATCACCACACCACTCACCACCACCACCACCACCTCCACCACCATCACCATCACCACCACCACACCACCTACCACCATCACCATCACCACCACCACCACCACCACCACCATCACCACCACCACCATCACCATCACCCACCACCACTACCACCACCATCACCACCACCGCCACCACCACCACCATCACCACCACCACCACCACCACCACCACCACCATCACCACCACCACCACCACCTCTACCACCATCACCATCACCACCACCACCACCACCATCACCACCACCACCACCATCACCGTGCCTCACTTTCTGAATAGAGTTCCCCAAGGGACGAGCCCCGTGAATTCGGTAACAAAACTGCTTTCCAAAAATGGAAAGAACTTGGTACCTCCTATGGCTGCTTTGCCCTGGTGAGCGGAGCCCGCACGACTGTCCCTGCTTACAGTTAAGTCTGCCACTTCCGTTCGAGCAGCCATGGTCTGAAGAGGGGGCTTATATTGTAGGTACTGTTAACTGAGCTAGAAAGCATTCTGTTTCCTCATCTTTCAAAAAAAAATCCAAAAAACCAAAGTGACAACCCTTTACCAAACAGCTAAACAAAGTAACTATTAAACAGTAAAAGAGTAAATAATCCAACACCATGAATTATTTAAAAAATAAACTCTTAGATTTAAGTAATACAGTATTTTAGATTCTTAAGAAATAAATCTCTATTCTTTTCTTACTAATCCCCAATTATTGTCAGTCACAGTCTATTGTTATCCTAGTCTTGGTCCTCTGATTATGATCAGGGTGGCTAGCTAGCTTAATTAGGTAGACAGGAAGGCGAGGGCGGTGGGGGTCGAGGGTGGGGGAGGGGGAGCGTTGCCCAGAGAGGGTAGAGGTATCTTGGCCTGAACAATGAAAGCCGCCATAAGTTAGATCAAAAGCAGCCATAAACCAAGGACAGAGGTATCTCTGGCCTGAGCAGCTGGGAGAGCCATAAGGGAGATCAAAGCAACTCCAACCAGCAAGATAAGGGGGGAGGAAGACACACATTCATGGAGAATAAAGAAAAGTCACAGGAAAGAAGAGGCCGTTTCACTCTTTGAGCAGAGGAGCCAGCGGTTTCAGTCTCACGGCTTGGCCAGATAAGGTTGCTAGGTCGCGGAGGGCAGGAGAACGTTGCAAAATTAGGGAAAAGAAAGAGGGGGGCGGGCACCGTGTGGGCTTGGCCTTTGAACTGGTGCTGTGTCGCAGGATGAGCAGTGAGACAAGCATGGGGTCCTGGCTGAGGGAGGGTGGCTAGAATGCCTAATCCCTCAAGACAAGGAGAGCAGCGGCCACCCTCTTTAGGGGACACCCCTGTCTCGCCTTAGCCTTGGAATAGAAACGTAGAGTTAGGAGTTTTAGAGATGGCATCTGCTTGCAATAAGGTTTCTGTACTTCTCACCTACCACCGTTTGCCCGTGGCTTCATTCTTTGCATCTATCTGGACAAGAACCCGGGAAAGAAATCACCCTTGCACCTGCTCACCAAAAAACAAAACAAAACAAAAACAAGCCAACAACAACAAACCCCCACCCCCTCGAATCAGTTAGAACGGGCCGTTCTAGCTGGAGGGGAATGAAAGAGCCCTTGTGGGTGGATGGGAGGCCCTGTCTGGCTTCCCACGCCAGGGTCCATTACTCTGGCTCCTGAGTGCGCTAACCCCGAGCTGGGCCTCTCCGGGCCCTGGATGAGCCGACAGGAGGGGCTGGCATATGACTGGACTGTCACCTCTCTCCTCCTGAGGGACAGGGCAGCCCTGGACCCTAAGGGAGGAGCACAGTCCTAGAGGGACTGAGAAAGGACGCTCAGAAGAACCCCAGCCCTCCCCACCCCCCCAGTTTGGCTAGACATCAAATGGCTGCAGCATCAGAAACGGTGCATATGGACAGTGAACTGGTGGCCTTCCCCCAACGATAGGACTAGCAGCACTCAGTGTCAGTGTTACTTTACTCTTCGAATCGAATGTCAGGGACCTTTGATTGTATTCTGAACATTGCGTAATAGGTTGCAGACACTCCGGACTCCGTTTGTTCTTCTGAAGAGTGTTGCCTTTTAACTTATTTTTGATTTGCTTCTTTATTTGTTTTAGCCGTCAGCTCACTTGGCTGAACTCGCCGGCTGCGGCTGCACGTATTGGCTCCTCTCCGGTGCACGGGAGCTGAGACCTCAGCGTCTGCCCTGCTCGGGTGGGGCCCAGGGACCTGAGCGGAGTCCACACAGAGCGTGAGGCTCTGCCTTCAGCCTCCCTCTCCTTCCCAGGGCTCTGCCCTCTGGCCTTTCACACCAGCACAGCTGTGGCTTCTATCCTGTCCTCACCACCCACCTGGCCTGGCTGCGGCCCTCCCTCAGGCAAAAAGCTACAAAAAGTAGAAAGCTGGTCCCGGGCTTCCCCTCTCTCCAGTGTTGACCCCCGTCCTCTCTGTGTGCGTTGGCCGAGCTCTCATCCTCCTGTCGCCCGAGGCCTGTGGCTCACAGCAGCGGCTCAGCCCTCACCGAACGCAGCACGCAGCACGTTTGTTAGTCTCTCTGAAAGAGCAAAGGCCTTCTCAGAATCCCCCAGCACATTACTCTCTGTTTAATTGGCCAGGACTGTGTTCGTCTGCTCTTTCTTCACCCCTTTGTTCTGGGACTCGTTTGCTTGCCCTGAAGCGGGTAAACAGAATTAGGGTTTGATGAGTAGGGAAGGAGGTGGGAACAATTGAAACCGCTGGATCTTGCCACACAGGACTTTTCAGGGCCTTTCATAGGAAGGTGTGCTTGTTGCTCTCCAATTTCTCCCACTCTCTTACCCACACACGTCTCACACCTGTTCATTCGATTACGAAACCCTCTCCCCACAGGCCTGTGTCAGAAAGGGGACACTCGGGACAATGGGCTGGTCGGGAAGCAGCGAGGTGCCAGGCCTCACTGTGGTCACAGCACTCGGGGCGCTTCCCGCTGGGCAGCCTGACCAGCAGACTGGCTCTGTCAGTGTTCCCAACTCAACAGCCAGGCTGTGACCATGGCAATGGTTTGGACCAAAACTCGAAGTTAAAGCTTTCTTTTTTCTTTTTTAAGTCCTCACCGGAGGATATTTTTCCGTTGATTTCTAGAGCAGGTGGAAGGGACGGGGAGAGACAAAGAGAGAGAACTATCCATGTGAGAGAGACACATGGATTGGTTGCCTCCTGCACGTGCCCCCAACCAGGGCCGGGGATCGAGCCTGCAACTGAGGTACATGCCCTCGACCGGAATCAAATCCGAGACCCTTCAGTCTGCTGGCCGACTCTCTGTCCACTGAGCCAAACCGACTTAAAAGCTCATGGCTAAGCTTTTACTGAATCGATGCTGAGTCCTGAACTGGACGGAATTTCAGGACCAAGGAAATGCGCGCAGAAACACATGGCGTGTGGTGGGATTGGAGGGATCTGTCTTTTTCAAAAAGGTCCTACTGGTACGTTTACGTCATCTTTTCCATCGTATTCTAAAAGGGGTTTTTAACTGTTTTTAGGGGACAATCAGTGGTTTTAGAGAAAGGCGTCCCCCGCACCAGGGTCTGGGACCTGCTGCGCCGTGAGTCCATGCAAACCACCCCTCCCTCGGCCCAGTGAAGCTTAATGATCAGACCAGAGCCCTGGCCCTGCGTGTGGCCCTGGGTGCAGGAAAGGCTCGTCTTCCTTGGTTTTTTTCTGAGTTACTCACCTTCCTGGGACAGTTTGTCAAAAACCGAGACAACACTTACTTGGCCGCCACAGCTGTCCAGCCCAGCAATCGGTCCCGTTCGGGAAAAACTCCACAAGAAACTGGCGAGAATGCCCACTGGCTGAGGTCTATCCCGGTGTCAGGAGCTGAAATGCATGCCTGTGGGGGGAGGGATGCAGAGAGAAAACATATACGCATCTGTTTCACTGTCTATGTGCCCGGAAGTGCTTTAAACTATTTGATTTTGAATTGGGAACATACTCACATTTCAGCATTCAGAAGGGACAGCAGTGTCGTCAGTGACTTGTCCCTGACTGCCCCCGCTGGGCCCCCTCCTGAGAGTCCCCGTGTGCCGTTCAGAGGTACGTCATGCTCACGACTGCAAGTGAAGTCACTCCCCCCTTTTACACAGATGATAGCGTATTGCACCCCCTTCTCTGGACTCGGCTTTTGCACTTAACATGTAGGGATGGGTCGCCATTGCCTCCAGACCATTCTGCTTTCTTTTGTTTTTCTTAGGTTACACCCCCAGCATTCCTCTAGCTTTCTGTATAATCATTAGGATTACCCCTTTCAGTGACTTCGGTTTTGCAGGGTGACGGGGCCGCAGTTTAATGACAACTTCCTCCTCTTGAGCATTTAGGTCATGCCTCCTGTTGCCATGACAGGGCCAGGCAGCTATGACTTGCGATCCTCCCATGTACCCGTGTCTTCCCTGAGGGGCTGACAGTCACGTGGGGGAGCAGCCGGGGAAATGAGAGCACAGCGCACCCCCCTCCAGCCTCTGGTGCAGCCTGGCCTCCCGCCTGGAAGAGGAGAAGAGGTGTTGATGGATCTGCCCAGGCTCTGGCCTGGGAATGAGCAAGCTGGGCTTAGTCATCAGGCGTGTGAGCGTGTGAGCTTGGTTCGTGTGCTCACCTCACACACAGATCCAATCTCCGCCTGCGGCCACGTCACTGCCCAGGGCCCCAGCCGTGGCCAGTTCATGGGGGGATAAAGGAAGAATTACAGGGAAGCACTTACCATATGCCAGCACATGACGAGTAGATGAATGAAATGATGCCCAGTTTCATGAATAATCAGGATAATCTCAAACAACAATGCGTAGCATTTCACAGCCCCCAGATTGGCAGAAGCTTTTTATTCTGGAGAAGCAAAGCAGTTAGGTCTCCGATAAGCTCTCAGTGGGGTGTACCCTGGCCCAGCCACTCTGCGAGCAATTTGCTAACACCTGGTCAAACGGAAGCAGTGCCCGCTGCATGGACGTCTGTTCTCGTTCGTGTGTTCCCAGTGCTCTGGCCTGTCTGGCTGGAAAGACAGGCCCATTCCAGGGCCTTCCAGTTCTCAGTGTCAGCAGGGCCAGGCGCCCTTTCGTGCAGACGGACCCGCAGAGCCCACTTCTCATCCGGCGCCTACACTCCAGGAAGCTGTGTTCTCTGCCCTGATAGTCGGGCCAGGTACCAGGCAACTGGAACGCCCGCAGACATTGTTCACACCGGCCGGGCCCAAGTCTGCCTGGCCTTTCCCACGGAAAGGGAAATAGAGGCTCCCCTCGGCCCTCTGCCTCGTGCCCAGCCCTGGTGCTTCCCCACGGGGCCCTGCGGGGCCTGGCATGACGCTTGTCTCCGTGTAAGTGACAGCAACAGCAACACATCTCCTTTCAGTGGCATTAGCCTCTCCATGTCATCACTCAGTCACCTCCATAAATTAAAATTCCGCGGGTGCAATGCATACACTCACCCGCGGCCTGAGAAATTCCTCCCCGGTGCACAGGGACATGACACCAGGTTGGCTGGTTCTAGCGAAACGCTGGAAAGGACTCGAATGTCCGTCAGCGTGAGAATGATGAACTCGCTGTCCCACGGTCTGACAGTGGGTGACCAAAGCCGTAAATTGGGGAAGACTAGAACCCGGGCGGGCACAGCGAATGAACGCGGCAGGTGGCGGAATACATCAGGGTTTCCTTACATGAGGTGTGAGAATGTTTAGAAGACAATACTATGCATTGTTTACAAAGCATACTCATATGATGAGAACATAAAGACATGGAAGGGAAAGGTTCTCTCCAGCCTGGGACGTGGTTTCCCCCGGGGGGGAGGGGTGGGCGGGGGGCGGGGGGAAGGGGTTAGGAGAGGATTCAAAGGAGGTCTCACCTGCATCCGCGATGTTGCATTTCTTTTCGCCTCTACTTGCGATGTTTTATTTCTTTAAAATCAAACAAATATTTGACTGTGAGGCAGTGAAATGTTGAGATTTGTTCGGTCTGCCTGGTAGGTACGTGGATGTTTGCTGTTCTTTTTTTGACACTTTCCTGCATATTTGAGCCATTTCATAATGAGAAGAAGACATGACTTAGGCTGCAGGAATGACCTCGAGGTCCTATACAAGGACGACAGGAAAGGGTGCCAGCCAGCTCTGTCCCCACCTCGACCTGTCCAGTTTCCTCCTCTCCCCTGACGTCTTATTCTTTTTATTTATTTATTTATTTATTTATTTATTTATTTATTTATTTATTAATGTATTAAATATATTTTTATTGATTTCAGAGAGGAAGGGAGAGGGACAGAGAGATAGAAACATCAGTGATGAGAGAGCATCATTGATTGGCTGTCTCCTGCACGCCCCCCACTGGGGATCGAGCCCGCAACCCCGGGCATGTGCCCTTAATCGGAATCGAACCTGGGACCCTTTGGTCCACAGGTCAACGCTCCATCCACTGAGCCAAACCAGCTAGAGCCGTCTTATTCTTTTTTTAATTGCAGACTTTTTAGGAAAGGGGTGAACGCTCGCACCCCACAGAGGATATGCCCTTATGCTGATCAAGAATTAAAAAATGACGTCGCACAGCTCAAAAGGCTAGCTCAATTAATAGCAGGACCCCGCTTTATTTCTCAGGAGGAATAAGAAAGAGAGACATATTCTTTCTCTTCTAACAGAAGTAGTAGTTGTTTAACAATTTCTAAAAGGTCTAATACAACTTTTCTGATTAAGTTTTTCAGAATCTGCATGAATCAGAATTACTTCACCTATAATAACAAGCTCTCTATACCTTAAAGTACTTCTTTTGTTTTTACCAAAAGCAGAGGGCATATTTTATTTGTTCCTCTCAATATTTCTACACATCCCTAGAAATATTTCATAGCCCTTGCATTAGCCCTGAGGTCTTCAGCAGCAAATATCAAATGCACAGCGGCTTAAACAGCAAGGACATTCGATGAGCTGATACAGCAGGAGGGGACAAATGGTGTGGGGCCTGGTGTGGCCGCTCAACCACCTCTCCAGGACCCAGGCCCGCTCTTCCAGGAGTTTGCAGCCACTCTCCCAGTTGGCCCTTGATGGTCTCCACCTTCTGGCATTCACCCTCCACCGCTTGCCAGGGCTGGTCTGCGTGGCCTTGGCCCTGGTGAAATGTGGGAGGTGTGGGTGCGGCAGAGGGGTGGCATTGCTTCTGAGATTCAGTTATATAAAGACTCTGGCTTCACCCTGAGTTCACACTGTCTCTTGTTCCTCTCTCTATGCCCCTCGCCCCCCTCCCCCACCCCCCACCCCCTCGCATCTCCTATTCTGGGAAAAACACGCTGTCATCTTGCGGCCCGCAGGGGGAGGCACTGAAGCTCGCGTCCGCAGCCAGCTGAGCACTGATGCCCACCCACAGTGACGACAGTGTGTCTGGAAGTGGCTTCTTCCACCCCAGTGACCTTGACATGTCTGCAACCCTTGCTGCCAGCTTGCCTGCTGAGTCAGACACCCCGAGCCGGACTACCCGGCTAAGCCACTTCCGGGTCCCAATCCACAGAAGCTGTGTGCGATGAGAAATGTTTGCTGTTTTAAGGCCTGAGCGTTTAGGTAATTTGTGGCACAGCATAGTAACCAATGCCTCGGGGTCTGCCGTGTTCCCCTCAAGATGGCCGCCCTAGCTCCCAGCACCGGGGTCTCACCCAACAGCCTCTCAGTCAGGAAGAAAGTGTGGCGGGGAAAAGGGGCTCCCCTCATGTTCCTTCCTCCTTTTACCACGGAGGAAGCCTTTCTTAGAAGCCTCCAGCTGCTTACCCTTCTTGCAGCCCCAGTGGGTAAGGGGCCTCTGCCCCTCTCTGGAGCCCCCCTCCCCCCACCTCCCAGCTCCAATGTCTATTTTTTGGTCTTTGTATCTTAATAGCAAACATTCAGTAACAGCAGGGAAGACAGACAACATGAAGGCCGCATGCCTTCCTGCAGGACAGCTCAGCTGGAGAGCACAGTGAGTGGGGGACTCTACCCTGTGCTGAGAATGCTACAGACACCATGCGGCTGCCATCAGTAAGACATTTATTTTTAAAACATTCCAAATGCTGGCACTGTCCAGAAAAAATGACCAGGTTTATTTATTTATTTTTTTAAAATATATTTTATTGACTTTCTACAGAGAGGAAAGGAGAGGGATAGAGAGTCAGAAACATCGATGAGAGAGAACCATCAATTCAGCTGCCTCCTGCACACCTCCCACTGGGGATGTGCCCGCAACCAAGGTACGTGCCCTTGACCAGAATCGAACCTGGGACCCTTGAGTCCACAGGCCTGACACTCTATCCACTGAGCCAAACCGGTCAGGGCGAACAGGTTTATTTATATTGTGATAAAGTGGAACCGCTGCAACTTGTTCCTGAAACAGTTTGACTTGCATTAATGCTTCATGTCCCCACATTTATGTTAAAAAATTCACACACAAATGAAAATGGAAAAACTGCCAATATCTGATTTCTGTCCCCTACTTTCCACTTGCAATCATATACTCAGGTACCTCTTGACCCAATGGAAAAAATATTTAATGTTCAGAGCTTCCAATAACAAGAGAAATATTTTTTTAAAAATTTTAAAATTGATTTCAGAGAGGGAGAGAGAGCAATAGAAACATCAATGATGAAAGAGAACCATTGATTGGCCGTCTCCCATGCTGGGGATCCAGCCTGCAACCTGGGCATGTGCCCTGACTGGGAACGGAACCGTGACCTCTTGGTTCCTAGGTTGACGCTCAACCACTGAGCCACACCAGCCCGGTGAGAAAGATACACTTTTTAAAGAATGAAATGTCCCCATCACAGCGGATTCTGGAGCACTGCTCTGCGGACCTGGCGTGCTAGCTGGGTGTCTTTGGCGTAGTTGTTACCCGTTGGGGTGGATAGCACACAGGTTGGGTCGTCCCAAAGGCCAACCAGACGGGCCCTGCCTCCTGCAGAGCCCCAACGGCTGCAGACCTGGAAGGCAGACCTGGTTCGAAGTCCTGAGCAGTTTCTCGCACCAGACGCTGGGAGGGAAGCTTGCGGAAAAGTGCAGTGTAATTTCACCCAGCGCCCAGGACCAGGCCCGTGAGGCTGAGGTTTCCTCACCCCTCCAGTAGAGGGCGCACTCGCTCGCTCGAGCTACTGCCGGGGCTTGACGCCCGGTTGGTCTGGGCCTGTAGGGAGCCCTGGTAGAGACCCCGTACTCACCCTTCTCCTTTGGCGGGAGCCCCGAGCCGGAGGCGGCTGGTGTTCCGGCTCATGTCTCGCTGTCCTCTCCGACTCGTCTTCAAGTCACTCACCCTCCATCCGGTTTCCTCAAGTCAGCAGAAGGCAGCCCTGCTCCTCCCAGCCCCCAAGGCGTCTCCTGGGCTCATCCTGCCCAGCCAGACCCGCCAGTCTCAGCAGCAATGGCTTCACTGCCGCCTTCCTCAGCCACCGCCCTGGCCGGGCAGCCGCCTCCCGGGAGGATGCAGCACGGTCCTCCCCCAGCCTCCAGCCGGCCTCATTGCTGGGCTCTCCCACTGCCACCTCGCCCAGCCCCTCCCCAGTGTCCACAAGGGCACCCTCTGTTCCACCTCAGCACCCTGGCCCACCTTTCCGGAAGCCTTGCCCTTCTCCGCGTGGATAACAATAGAAACCCCACATGCCAGGCATTTTACAGCCACATCTGCAACCTTTAAACTGCTGCGCAGCGTAGGCATTATTGTCCCGTCTACAGATGAGGAACACTGAGGCCCAGAGCGGTTACACAGGTCGCACTGCCTGTGAATGGCAGGGCTGGGATCCAACCTGCGTCTACCCCGTGTTACCGCCCCCATCCTGCCCGCCCCCCCTCCGTGAGGAGCTGGTGCTCCCTGCCACAGCACCCACCCCCTTCCCCTCGGCTCCTTCAGACCCGCAGCCCGCAGCCTGCCACGCGCTCCCGGGGCTCCAGCCACGCTGCTCGCCCTCAGCCTTTCTGGCAGGAGTCGCAGCCGCACAGCTCGGTGCCTGATCACAGGCCGCCTTGCCTGGCTCTCTGGTTGCTTCACATTTGCCTGTTTTGTTCCCAAGAAACCGGAAGTGTCTGAGTTCAGGATGGCACTTCCACACAGTCCTGTCCCCCAGGCCCCGGAGGTGCGGGGTGTGCCGTGCTCAGCGGGCTGACCTGCTTTCCCAGGAAGGAGGCCGGGCGATGCCCAATGCTGACGGGCTCCCCCTCCCCCCAGCAGCAAGCCTGAATCTCTGCGTGTACACACACACACACACACACATACACACACGCACACACATACACATGTGTGCACACATACACATGCACGCACACACATGCACACACGTGTTCTCTGTTTATACACACATTTAATCCAAAGTCTCCTTCCAGAGGAGGCAGTTCCATACGTGGAGCTACCTACCCAAGTGAGGGAACCCCTTGCTCCCTGAGCCCCGGGCGCTGCCCTCGCTGTGGAAATCCATCGGGTCAGTGAGGCGCAGAGATGCTGGGGGCCCCCGGGACCTGAGGCATGGCTGTCACACCCCCACGGAGCGAGAGCTGGACTGGCCACTTGGGGGCGGGGTAGTTGGTGTCTCAGTTCTAATTCTGGTCCTGCCTCTGGAGGGTCTGGGGACCCGTGGGGCGGGCGGGGGGGGGGGGGGGTGCTGTGAAAATGTCAGGTTGTGAGGAAGAATCTGCTCTCCAGAGCCGCGGGCACGGCTCCAGGGGAGTGAACAGCGCCCCCCCCCCCCCCCCGCACTCCCCTGGCCCCAGGCCCCACTTCCTGGGCTTCAAACCTCTCGGCCCTGGTCCCGATGCCATGTCTGTCCCCCACCCGGTTCATCCTGGGGCCAAATGGCGCATCTCCAACTTCTCATCCCAGAGTGGGGAGAGGCGGGTCCAAGCCCAACACTTAGAATGTTCTCGGCTTCAGCGGACTTTTTCCCCGGACGCCTTGGAGATGGCATGAAGTTTGGGTTTGGTGAGAGGGTGGCAAAGGGTCAGCGGTCAGCGAAGGGCCGGAGAGAAGAGGTGGTGAGGATGGCGGGGCGATGGGTGGGCCCGAAGCTCAGCTTGTCTTCCTTCAGGGTTCTGCCCGCAGCCAGGCCTCACAGGGGGACAAACAAGCAAATAGGCACAGGGAGCTTTGTAAGAGGAACAATGAAAACAAGTGAGCAACATACCATGCACCACGGGGGTCTGGCAAAGCAGCCGGGGGGGGGGTCACGGTGGGGGCAGGGGTGGTGGGAGTGCCCCCCCTGCCCCCCCGAAAGCAGAGCCAGCTGCCAGGCTGCAGTGGGAGGGGCCTGTCCCGGGAGGGAGCCAGCGTTGAATTCCTCGGCTGCCCCAGCCCCGTGGCCTCGCAGCCTGGGGGGGGCGGCCCTCTGATACCATCACGGAAGTTTTGCAACTCAGGGTGCCAAGCCTTCTGGGCCAGGGCTGAGCGGTGCCCGCCCCGTGGGCCCGGCCCTGCCTGGCAGCTGACAGGCTCCCAGGCGCACCAGCCGAGCAGAGGCCAGGACTCTGCCGGAGATGAAGTAGCCGCGCCATGAAACCAGGGGGCCTGGGCACCTGCTCACACCTGGGCCTCCTTCGCCCCGTCCTGGCTCAGCGCAGGGCAGCAGGCCCAGGCACACCGCCCAGGGGGCCCCGCCGCCCCGAGAGCCGCCCCATTCCAGGCGCGGGGCCGGCAGGGAAGCTTGGCAGCCGGTTCCCACGGCAGGGCCGCCCCGGCTCGGGCTCGGACAGGCCAGCTGAGGGGTGCCTCCTCCCCACCCGGAGCCCCAGGCCGAGGAGATGGAAGAACAGGTGTTCAAGGGGGACCCGGACACCCCTCACTCCATCTCCTTCTCGGGCAGCGGCTTCCTCTCCTTCTACCAGGCCGGGGCGGTGGACGCCCTGCGGGACCTGGCCCCCCGGATGCTGGAGACAGCCCATCGCTTCGCCGGGACGTCGGCGGGTGCCGTGATCGCCGCCCTGGTCATCTGCGGCATTGAGATGGGTAAGGCCTCAGCTCCCGGAGCTTCGGGGAGGGGGTCCCCCAAGGTATGCTTAGGGGAGAAAAGTCAGAGCTCCTGGGAGACAGGGGGAGGAGGTGGGTCGAGTGGGTTGGCGGTGGCTGTGATGTTTGAGGCTGGAGTCTGCCGGGTGCCAGTCTCTGACCCACAGGAGCTTGGCCCCATCTCTCTCTCTCGCTCCTGCTCTCACCTGTGAGGCCCCGTCTCCCTCAGTTTGAGGCAGGAGGTCCCCCCTGACATCCTGGTCTGGGGACTTACAGGGGGCACAGTCAGACGTGGGGGAAGGGTCCCTGCCTGGCACGTGTGAACGGCCCATGTCTGTACCGCCTGGGTGGGGATGGGTGGCCAGGCCACCTTCCAGGTGAGGAGAGGGGGCGCCTGGGGGCTGCGGTGGGTGCAGGCAGGATGGGAGGAACTGGGAAGGAGTGTGGACGCTCTCATTTCACCTTTCGCCGCCAGTCCAGGGCCCAGAGAGAAGGATGGGCCACATCGCTGACCCCAGGGCGAAAGCCCCGTCCGTGCAGGGGGGCACGCTCCCTGCAGCCCTGACAGCAGACCTCCACCGGGCACTGGAGGCCCAGAGCCCATCCACACGGGACCCTGGGCGCAGTGATTCGTGTACTGAGCTCCTGCTCTGTGCCCAGCTCTGCTCAGGCACAAGGGACAGAGTCCCTGTCCTCATGGAACAGAAATTCTAGGGAAGGAGACACATGATAGACAGCCACACAGTAACCTGGTGTCACCACAGGAAGCGCAAGATCCATGAATAAAATGACGGCAGGAAGAGGTTGGAGAATAAAGTGGGGACTATTTCAGAAAGAGTGATCAGGGAGGCCCTCTTGGAGGAGGCGGCATTCAAGCAGAGACTGAGAGAAGAAGCCATTCGAAGGTCAGGCAGGAAAGAATGTTCTAGGCGAGGAGCAGCCAGGGAGCTGGTGGCGCTGGAGGGTGGGGGAGGAGAGGGTGAGGGGTGGGGGAGGCTGAGAGGCCGGCAGGGACCAGATCTCCTCCAGCCTGAGACAGAGGACAAGCTCTGATCCCTCCCCGAGAGGCGGGGCACAGAGGCTGTGAGGGAGGCGATGTGGGGGCGGCTAAGGGCACACACACCTGTGGGTTGGACCCAGCCCTGCCATTTCACAACGTGGACCTGGGGAAATCACTGCATGCTCTGTGCCTCAGTGTCTGCACCTGTGAAGCGGGGCTTCTACCAGTACCCAGCTCCCAGGGTGGGAACAGGAAGCATGGCAGGCGGAGGGAGGGGAGGGCGGAGAGAAGCGCCTGGGTGGCTGGATTCAGGATGCACTTTGAAGCTGGAGCCCATGAGCCTGGCTGAGGGGCCGGTGTGTGAGGAGGAGATGCCCCGGGCTCCATCCTGCGTGCTGGGCAGGAGGTCTTCGTCTCTTTTTAAAGGATAATAAATGCCCTTCATTGAGTACCTTCTCTGGGCAACGTTAATTTTTCTTTTGAATAGTTCACGTGCAATAAACAAATTCTCACTGTACAGAATTCAAGCAATGCCAAAGTATATGGAGTAAAAGTATATGGAATAAAAGTAGATAGAGTAAAAAAATCCTCCACTGACCTCCACCCTTCGCCCCACACTCGCCACAATCCGCTCTCCCTCCTGTAGCCAGTGCTAAGGGCTCTGCCCGGATCCTTCTAGATCAGCGGTTCCCAGCGTGGGGCACACACCCCACAGGGGAGCAATTTGATTTTAAGGGGGGCATTCGAGAATGAGTTATTAACAGTGAATGTTTTACATGTCTTATGGTTCTAGGGGCCTCATATACAGTATATAAATATATATTGTGACATATTTATGCATGTCAGTTTTCTATTATATGTTTTGAAACTTTATTTGTTATGTTTTCCAAATCATTTCACGATATTATTATTTTTTAACAATTTCTTAGTGATTTCTTCCTCAGAACTTCAACTGTCCTTTCGTCCTTTTATTTTCTCTTTCATGGGTGCCTTGTTCTTTGGAAGCTTGTTTAGACCAAGTGATGGCCTTTTATGCTCCTCCACGTGACTAGGAGTTCACTTTTTGAATAATAAGAATTATATGTCACGGGGGCAGGGGGACATCAGGGTTTAGAGATGCTTGGGGGGGGGGGGCTGGCCAAAGAAAGGTTGGGAGCCGCTGCCCTGGATCTTTCTTCACACAGAATCCTGTGCACGAGGCAGCTAGTGCTTCAGTCACACAATGGGCCCGGGACAGGCCTCCGGAGCGGGGCAGGGGGCGCCCCTCTCCCTGACCTGGGTTCACAGAATCCCTGCCTCAGATTTCCTCCCTTTCCGGTGTCTGTGTCGCTCACCTGGGCCACTGCGCCCGCCCCCTCGTGTCGTGTCTCCACTTAAAATGACCATCTGGGGGAATCAGAGATGGCTGCATCCTCTGGCACTCAAGGACTTTACAGAATTAACCCATTTCAATCAACCCCATAAACAGTTCCCCGAACCCACCTGGCCAGGCTGTGACGGGCTGGGCAGCAGGGGGAGGAGCGGGGCCGGGAGAGGGGCAGCTGGCTGGACCGGGGCTAGGCCGCGTGCTGCCCGGATGGGGAGGGCAGTCCAGGGAGGGGTGAGATGCAGGGGGCGCGCGCTTCTCGCTCACAGCCTGTTCACGCGCTGAGCCACGTCACTCCAGCCCACTCCCCCCCCACCCCCCGCTCCCCGCCACGGCGCTTCCTACTACCCAGCACTTCCTTATTTCAGGCAGTGCTCAGGCCTCCGGGTCTCAACTCATTCAGCCCTCACAACAGCCCTCTGAGGGGAAACTATGATCGTCTCCATTTACAGGGGAGGGAACTGAGTCACAGACAGCTTAGCTAACTCGCCTGCGGGCACACAGGCAGCGCTCGCTACAGCTGGGGTTTGAACCCCGCTTGGCCAGCGTCTCCACGCTCACCTTCTAACCTGCTCTGCAGATGCTGGTGGTGTCACTAGTGAGGTCAGGGAGGTCTCTCTGAGCAGGTGGGATTTGAACTCAGACCTGGGGTAGGGGGAGATAGTCTCCACTCAAAGGGACCAGTGACGTGTGTAACATCGGTCACCAGTTCGAAGCACACCAGGAGCCGGGACTTGGTCTCCTGACCGCCTTTGAGGCTCTCGGCCTCTCCCAGGATATATTCCATGAGGACTGTCTCAGGGTCCCTCCCGCCATTCTGTCGTTTTAAACAGCACCGCACCGAGCGTCCGTGTTTGTGTCGGCCATGCCCACCTGGAATGTTTCCCTCTGGTATGCATCGCATTAACCATGCCGGACGTGGCTTAATTACTCTCCCAGGTGGTTGTACCAATTTAACCACTAATTTCCCCACGATGTCATCAGCCCTTGGTGCTGTCAGACTGCAAAGTATTAATTCAATTTAATGAATGCAAATGATGTCTCACTTTATCTAATCTGCATATCCTGGTTACTAGTGAGGCTAAGCATCTCTGTGTTCATTGATCGCTCGTGTTTGCTCTTGTGTGACTTGCCTGCTGGTGACCTTTTCCTGTTTTTTTCTACGGGGTTAGCTTTTTCTCTGTAATTTGTAGATGTTCTTTCCATCGTCTGCACGTAACCATTTGTCAGTTACAGACACTGCAGCCGTCTTATTCCACTCCATGGGTTTGTTGTTATTTTGATGATGAGGGCTCTTGTCCTTCAGAAAATTTTAATGAGTCAAATGTACCAGTCGTTTCCTCTTACAACTTGTGTTTTTTTTAGTATCTTGACTTTGTTATAATGATTTCTCCTCTAGTTTCTTTCAAAGGTTTTTAAGTTTTGCTCTTTCATATTTAGGCTGGAATTTATGTCGTGGCTAGTTTGAGGTAGAAACCCACATTTTAATGATTTTGCCAAGTGCTAAGCGAACCAATCGTCCCACCCCATTTACCAGCAGCCCTTTGTGCACCTGTTTGGCATGCTGCCTCCGGCTTATTCCAGCTCCTGGATTCTCAGTCTGCCCCTGAGTCTCTCCCTCTTCCTCTGGCTAACTTGTCTGCCTCTGCACCACCCGCAGTTTCCATCACTGGAGCCTTATATAGCGATCCCTCTCCTCCTCCTCCTCCTCCTCTTCAATTTCTTCTTCAAATACTGACTCTGTTATTCTTGACCCTCCTATCTCCCTCTCTCCTCTCATTGAAAAGCTCTGTTGGGATTTTGATCGAAATGACATCTATCTCTCTATTTCTTCTGGCCTTTTTTGCCTTTTAATAAAGGTTGTGTCAGTCTTTTATTAGATGTGTTAGTTTTTGTTGCTATGGGCAATGGGATCTTTTTTTCTATGGCATTTTCTAACCTGATTATTGCTGCTATAAAGAATGTTGACTCTTTTGGATATTAATTTTGTTTTGAGCAACCTTGTTGAACTTCTTACTAGCGCTAAAAGTTTGTTGGTAGACTATCTCATAGTTCATGCGTAAACAATCAGACCATCTGCATAGAATCAGAGGTTTGCCTCTTTTTAACAATATTCTTCAGCGCGTGGGTCCCAGGGCCTCCCTCCTCTCACTCCCAGCCTGGGTCCCCCTGTCCTGAGATTGTGTTTTGTTCTGTGGAAGCCAGCAGCACTGGGCTCATCTGGCGATGTGTGTCTCGCTCTGTGATAGGCCGATGTGAGGCCGCATGAAAATGCTGAAACCAGCACAGTGCCTGATTTTTTATTAGATGCAGTAAACGTTTGTTGACGGATTCACTCGTCCAAGGCGAGGTGCTCTCCATGACAACCAGGGGATTCGGGATTTCCAATCTGGCAGAAGTGGGGATGCGCATTTGCATAATTTTGAAAAATAAAATTTTTCTTATCAAAGAATGGGGATTTGGTGGACTTAAAACCCCATCCCCACTTAAGTTACTAGGCACTTTATTCTCTATAAAAACTTCATGGCAAGGCAGTCATTCATATTCATCCAATCATTCATTCATTCAGCATGTTTGCTGAGCACATACTAGGTCCTGTAGAGAACACAGAGGTAGCATTCAAAAGGCAACTCTGCCCTTGGCCTCCAGAAGCATCCATTCTGCTCAGACTCCAAGGCAGCCAGGTGATCATAACACAAGAAAGCTCCCACTGAATGCTCGCAAATGAAAAGGCACAGAAGTGCAGAGGGAGGGAGCAAATGCCTGCAATCATGGAAGGCCCCATGGAAGTGGCATTTGAGCTGGTGCTGGAAAGGTGAGTAGACGTCTGACAGGCAGGGACAGGTTGGGCAGGAGCCTAGGCCTCTGATGAGGTCAGGCATGACAACAAACACAGTCACACGGGGGCGTGACGCCTCCAGAGGGCGTGAAGAGTGCGGCTCACTGGTGTCAGGGGTCGATGTGGAAAGTCTTGTGATAGAATACTTACTCATTCTATGCCCGGGGTACGAAGCGCTCGGCCAGCGGGCTGTGTAAGGCCCGAGAAGTCATTTGGACCGGCCCTGCCAAGGCATTAGGGGTGTGTTAATTAAGTGCAGCAGGCTCATTTTTAAGCTGACAATTGTGTATGGCCCGCAAATGATGTTATAAATATCCAAATGGGCTTGGCAGAAAAATGACTCTGCTACCCTTGCTCTGCCATAATTTTTATATTTTCGTCTAGTTGTTAGAAAAAAACAACTTCATTAAGTTAAAGGTCCTTAATCTCAGTTGCACGGTCACATCACCTGGGGAGCTTTAAAATGTTCATTGCCCAGGCTTCTCCCCAAACACGTTGTCAGGATTTCTGGGGCGGAGCCGGGGCACCCAGGGAATTTCGGGGACAGCCCTGGTTGAGACCCAGGGCCCTTTGGAAAACGAAGAGGCAGTGCCACCTCAGAGGCCATGGTGCGTGCCCAGGCAGCAGAAACAAACGGGTCCGGCATCTCACATGCAAACCTTCAACATGCCCATCACGGACGGTGCTAACGAAAACTCCGGATCTGATTGTCCACGGGGAACGGCTTTTTCCGGGGCGGAGAGAAGTTTCACCGCAGGGGCTGTAGGCTGGATTTGTTCCTATGAAGGCCTCTGGCTGGGCCGTAAATGAGGAAGACTGACCCGGCTAGGGCTGGTCTATCTCTTCCCCGTGGCCGATCCCCACACCCAGCCCGCCTTTCAGAGAAGGGTGACGGCCCTGGGCCCACGGCCTCTCCCGGGTGTTTTTCTCCCCCACCCTCTGCTTTTTAGGTTTTTAGAACAGCTTTCTGAGATGTACTTCACATGGCAGACAGTTCACCATTTGAAGCATACAATTCAATGGCTTCTAATATGTTCACAGTTGTCCCTCCAACATCACCATCAATTATAGAACATTTCAATTACCCCCAAAGGAACCCCGTGCCCCTTAGCACTTTCTATCTATTGAGTTGCCTCCTCCGCGCCTTCCCTGTAGAAAGGGCCGCACACGCGAGGTCCTTAGCCCTGACCTCTCACCCAGCTTGCTTCCCAGTTCACCTGGCGGCTCACTCCTTGCTGCGAGTCCTATTCCATTGCGTGGGTAGATCACATTCTGTTTATCACTCTTCAGATGAGAGTCGGGGCCATTATGAATAATGCTGCTATGAACATTTGTGTACATTTTGAAAACTTCACAATAGCTTTTTAATGGGAACATATAAACATGTTGGAACGAATAACATAACGAACCTGCAAGAACCCATCATCTAACAAACAATGACAGCATTTACCTACTGGCTTTCACCTGTACACTCCCCGCCCTGCTTGTTTTTCTCTTATGATTTTTATTTGGAAATATTTCAACTCCCACGGACGGTGCGGGCAGGCTCACTGGCCTTGTGTAGCGGGAGGGTCAGGCGGGCATCTCTCTGCGGATGAGGACTGAGTCTGAGAGCAGAGAGCCGGGGAGCAGGCTGGCCGACCTCACAGCCAGGACCTGCTGGGTGAGGGGGGACAGAGGGACTGAGCTGACCCTCAGCTGAGCTCATCAGGCGACTCTGTGTAGACCTCTAACTGTCATTATTCTCCTATAGCTCCCACCCTGCCCTCTCAACAACCCCGACCTCAACCTCCTCCGACAAACACCAAACCACCAAGTCAATCGTACAAGGGCAGGGCTGTGGGGCAGGCGGGGATCAGGCGCTCTTCTCCCTGCGCAGATGTGCCCGTTCCCTGTGTCTTTGCACCAGCCCTCCCTCTCCCTCTGTTATGTCCCCCCCCCATTCTCCAAGGCCAACCTCAGACCTCACCTCCCCTGAGAGCCTCTCCTGACTCCCAGCAGGCGCTAAATCCTTGACGCCACCCCCCTCCCCGACCCCCTCGCCACAGAGACCAGAATCCCCGTGAGAAAGAGCCCTGACCAGGAAGCAGGCTCCTGGGAACAAAGGCCCTCCAGTCAGAGTCTCCTCAGTGGTCCTGCCGAGTGGGGCTGAGGAAGGAGGGCAGTGGGTTCCACCAAGCTGGTCCTGGGAACCCACTCAGCAGCGAGTGGCCTTGGACCAGCCCGGCGGCCTCAGCCCAGCCCTGTGCAGGGTGAGAGAGGATGCCTCCCCCTCCCCGTCCCGGTGCGGCCTGGGAGCCACAGGGGCCCGGGAAGTGCGTTGCAAGCTGCAAGGTGATGCTGTCGCTGCACTGGTGGGCACAGCGGGGCTTCACCACGACAGAGGAGCACTGCTGGCCCATGTGGCCATGCACCAGCCCCCGCCCCCGGCTGTGTGGTGGCCCCACAGTTAGGACTGGGGCCTCCCATCCTGTCCCTCAAGGGACTCCCGCCATGTCTGCATTCCAGCCAGTCAGAAGGGGGGGGGGGGGGGCGGAGAGCACGCCTCTCTCAAGGGCAGCCTTGGAGGTGACACACATCTCGTCACCTTACGTCCCATGGATCAGAACTTAGTCACATGGCCACGCCTGACTGCAGGGGAGGCTGGGACGTGGATGCAGACTTTATGTTGGGAGTTCGATTGCTAAGGAAGAAGGAAAGGATGGATATTGGGGACGACTAGCAGGCTCTGCCACAGTAACTGTAACTGGTGACGTGATGACGATGGACAGATTCTCCCTCTGCCCGGGACCGAATGCATGACCTCATATCCCTAAGGCCAAGTCCAGTCTGCTGGCTGGGAGGGCTGAGCTCTGAGCCATCGGTAGGCGCCCCAGTCCTGCAGGGGCCTGGGCAGTGGCCACAGCACCATGGTGTCCCCTCCCAGGGACGACCTTCTGTTCTCTTCTCCAGAGATGGCACCTCCTCCCGAGCAGCCCCCGTCTCGCCCCCTCGCTCTCTCCGTGGCCTCCAGCGCCCGATGCTGCTGCCTGGTTGTTTCAGACTCGCTGCTCGTCTCATCAGCTAGATGGGCTGGGCCATCGGAGATCTTACGGTCCCATGGCTGCCACAACGTGCTCTTCAAATAAGGGCGCTTGACAAACTCCTGACAGTTGCTGGCTGTTGGCAGGCATGCCACTGAACGTCTTTCCATTTCTGTTTTGGGGTTTACCTGGCTCTCAGACAGTTTTCTGCTGTTATGGATCTGACTCTAACACTAGAACGTCGCAGAAGGAAGGTCAGTGAGTCCAATGCCTTCGTTTTACAAATAATTGTGTTTAGTCTTTGGGAGAGGAAGTGACCGGGTGGAGGCGGAACTCAGGCCAGTGGTTTCCAAACTGTGTTCCAAGGAGCCCCAGGGTTCCGTGGGGCAAGAGGAGCAGGAACAGGGGAGCGGGGAGAGGACACACACCGAAGGCATGGGGCCGGCAAGTCCATTGGGCTGCTGTCCACCTTACACGAGTTATTGTCTAAAATTTCATTTAAAAAGAAGTGTTGCAGGGATTTTTCATTTGAATTTGGAAGCCACAGTTTGAGCCTAGTCCAGGGCCAGGTTCCGGCGGACTTACAGAGATCAGACAGACGCCGTCAGTCCATTCTAGGTCCCGGGAGCCACAGTGGCCAAGGCCGCAGCCTGCCCTCGTGGCGCTGACATTCTCCTGGGGAAATCAAGCCACAAATAACCAAATGTATAGAACAGTGTCAGCATGCACGCGCAAAGGGAACCGGCAGGAGGAGGCGTGCTGGGCGGCGAAGGATGGCCTCCCGGCGGGGGAGGAGGGGGACAGCAGGTGCGCTCTGCGAGAAGCGAGCTCCAGGCTGAGACCAGCGGAGGCGGCTGCCCTGGGCACCACCCTGCCTGCCTTGTCGTGGGCGGGAACCGGGCCTCTAAAGGACCTGGCCGAGCACCCGGGAGGGCACCTCAGGACCCAGCCCGACGCCTCCTCTGGGGTGGAGGCGGCCACAGGTGTTTTGTTGGCCTCACACACCTGGTCGGGTGCTGCCTCCGGCAGCTGCTGTCATCCAGGGACCAAAGGCTTGCTGGGCCCCGGAGCCACAGCAGCTGGAGTTATTGTCATTGGCAGGCGGTCAGGTGTGCCCGGGCAGTGGGCCCACTGGGACTCAGGAGCCAGCGCTGGGAGGACAAGGCGACCTCTGCCAGCACCGTGGCTCGGGAATTCTTTCCCTCGGTCACCCGTGTGCCTGCCTTTGCCACTCAGTCGAGGAATAAGCCCCCCCAGGGCTGATGGAGGAGCAGGTGTGACATCCCTGCGGAGTATTGTGCCCGCGATCTCAGGAAGGAGGTGGCTCCGCCACTTGTCAGCGTGGGTCCCCGACCAGCCAGTGACCTGCCGCACCCCTGTTTTTCCCGCCTTCAACCTGGGGTGGGCCCACGCCCCTTGGTCATTACAGTGAGGGACAAAAGGAGCCATGGGTGTTCCTGGCACAGTGCCTGGCAAATGCCAGTCACAAAATAAGTCTGATGAATGAATGTTGAATGAGTGGATGAGTAAGTGAAAAAAAATCGCCTTGAAATAGAAAAGCATAGGTTAGGGAAAGCAGCATTTTTCATTTAATTAAAGAATGTCCTGTGGAACTTACCAAGCTTATTGAAACAAAGGCCACTGGACTCTGACCGGGTCTGATTAATATTTTTAATACTTAATTGTGGGTTTTCATTGGCACAAGGATTTGGTTTTTCTTTTCTTTTCTTTTTCAATTTTCTTGGTCTTTTTTTAAAAATTAGTATTATTTTTAACCCTCACCTGAGGAGTGAGGGTATTTTTCCATTGATTTTTAGAGAGAGTGGAAGGGAGGGAGAAGGGGGATGGGGAGAGAGAGAAAGAGAGAGAAACATCAACATGAGAGAGACACAGCCCAGGGCCTGTGTCCATCCCTGTGGGAACAAAAAAGAAATAGTCCCTGCAGTTCATTTATTCATTCTTTTTATTTTATTTTATTTTTTTTAATATATTTTTTATTGATTAAGATATTACATATGTGTCCTTGTCCCCACGTTACCCTCTACCCCCCGACCCCCCCACCACCCCCCGCTCATGCCCTCACCCCCCCGTTGTCCATGTCCATTGATTAGGCCTATATGCTTGCATACAATTCCTTTGGTTGATCTTTCCCCCTTACCCCCACCCTCCCCTACCTTCCCTCCAAGTCCCGACAGTCCAATCAATGCCTCTCCGTCTCTGGATCAGTCCTTGTTCATCAGTTTATGTTGTTCATTATATTCCACAAATGAGTGAGATCATGTGGTATTTATCCGCTCTCCAGTTCCATCCATGCTGTGGCAAATGGTAAGAGTTCCTTTTTCTTCTTCCTCTTCTTAAAGAATACCTTTCAGCATTTCATATAATGCTGGTTTGGTGGTGATGAACTCCTTTAGCTTTTTCTTATCCGTGAAGCTCTTTATCTGACCTTCTATTCTGAATGATAGCTTTGCTGGATAAAGTAATCTTGGTTGCAGGTTCTTGCTATTCATCACTTTGAATATTTCTTGCCACTCTCTTCTGGCCTGCATGGTTTCTGTTGAGAAATCAGCTGACAGTCGTATGGGTACTCCCTTGTAGGTAACTGACTGTCTTTCTCTTGCTGCTTTTAAGATTCTCTCTTTATCTTTTGCTCTTGGCATTTTAATTATGATGTGTCTTGGTGTGGTCCTCTTTGGATTCCTTTTGTTTGGGGTTCTCTGCGCTTCCTGGACTTGTAAGTTCATTTCTTTCACCAGGTAGGGGAAGTTTTCTGTCATTATTTCTTCAAAAAGGTTTTCAATATCTTGCCCTCTCTCTCCTTCGGGTACCCCTATAATTCTGATGTTGGTATGCTTGAAGTTGTCCCAGAGGTTCCTTACACTATCTTCATATTTTTGGAATCTCTTTTCTTTTTTCTTTTTCGGTTGGGTATTTTTTGTTTCTTTGTATTTCAAATCTTTGACTTGATTCTTGGGATCCTCTTGTCTGCTGTTGGATCTCTGTAAATTATTCTTTATTTCAGTCAGTGTATGCTTAATTTCTAGTTGGTCCTTTTTCATGTCCTCCATGGTCTCACTATACTTATTGAGGGATTCATTAAATTTATCGGCAGTTTCCATAAAATTCTTGAAAAACCTTATAAACGTGGCCTTGAACTCTATATCCAGTCGTTTGCTTTCCTCCATTTCTGCCATTTGTGACCTGTTTCTTTGTCTCTGCATTTTGGCAGCTTCCCTGTGTTGATAGAGTGGCACTGCGCGCCAGGTGTCCTGTAGGGCCCAGTAGCTCAGCCTCCCCAGTTACCTGGGGTGGACACTCTTGGTGCACTCTTGGTGCCTTGGTTGTTGTAGGATCACTGGGAGGAATTGACCTCCAGGCCAATTGGCTGTGAGAATCAGCTGTGTCTAAAGTGGGAGAACTTCTGTGCTGAAGACACCCTTCTGGGTCAAGACTTGCTTCAGTGGGGCTTTGGTGCTCACTGAGTCTGCTCCCTGAGTGTGTCCCTTATGGATCTGAGGAGTTGCAATCTGGATGGTCCCCCTCTGACCACTGGGTACAGTGGCTCCTGGATCTAAGGAGGTGCTAATTTAGCCTCTGCCTGAGGCCACACAGCAGGAGCCACGAAGAGGCTCAGCTGTGAAGCAATGCAAGCCGCTGAGGGGCCTTGGGCCTTCTCTTGGAAGTTCCGGGTCTGCCTGGCTCGGCTGCAGTTAGGTACATTCACATGCAAAAGCCTCTGCCATAGCCTGGGTGGGGTGGGGTCTCAGGGAATCAAAGGGCGGATCAAGGAGCTATGGCTGATTCTCCGCCCGGAGTCGCGGGTCTCAGTGACCCGCTAATTGCTGCAAGCACCTCTGAGGGAAAGCCGCCTTCAAGTTCGCCCGCTGCCGGACAGACCAGCTTCTCCCCGTATGAGTCCTGGGTCTCCAGAGACTTCCCGGAACCGGAGTTCAGAGCAGTCGGGAGCTTGTGATTCAAAAAGACAGCCTCGTCCTCAGGTGCCACCCCCTTTACTCACGCGCGCGCGTGAGCCGCCGTACCTCTGCACTTGTACCTCTGCACTTCACCTCTGCAGCTCCTCTGGCTCTCAGCGTGCTTTTCTTTCCTTCTAGTTGTAGAATTTACACTCAGCCAGCCTTCCTGTTGTTCTGGATGATGTTTGCTCTGTCCTTTGCGGTAATTTTCAATTGTTGTGAGAGGCGGTAATTTCCCGGTGTTTACCTATGCCGCCATCTTAGTTTCTCCTATTCATTCTTTTTAAAAAATATATGTTTATTGATTTCAGAGAGGAAGGGAGAGGGAGATAGAAACATCAATAATGAGAGAATCATTGATCATCTGCCTCCTGCAACGCCCCCCTGCCGCTGTCCCCCGACCGGGGATCAAGCCTGCAACCTGGGCATGTGACCAGATCGCACCTGGGACCCTTCAATCCACAGGCTGACGCTCTATCCACTGAGCCAAACCAGCCAGGGCTCATTTATTCATTCTTGAATACCGACTAAGAATACCTGCTCAGTTCGACACTGAGCTAGGGGAGAAGGGTGTTCTTGTAACAGGTGCCCCCTGTCCTCAAGGCATGCAGCTGGCCAGAGCCTGAGGTGACTGGTGCACACTGGAGGGGTCAGAAGAAGCTAACAGCGAGGTGATGGGGAAGGCTTTCAGGAGGAGGCCCAGATCTTAAGCTGGGCTTTAGGGTGAGGGCTGCACAGATGGTTAAAAAAAAAGTGAGCCCTGGACAGTGTTTCTAAGTGGTTAGAGCATCGGCCTCTGCACCCAAGGGTCTCAGGTTCAATTCCCATCAAGAGCACGTACCTGGGTTGTGGGTCCGTCCCCGGGATCCGGTCGGGGTGTGTGCAGCAGGCAACCAATCTATGTGTCTCTCTCACATTGATGTTTCTCTCTCTCTCCCCCCCACCCCCGCCCGCCCCTTCCACTCTCTCTCAATGGAAAAAATATCCTCAAGTGAGGATTAACAACAACAACCCCAAAGCGTGAGTAAGGGCAGAAAAGCAGGATTGTGAACGGTGTGTTTATTGTGAAAGAAGAGACTGACCTGGCTTGAGAAGGGGCTTTGGGTTGGAGGTAGAGAAGCATGTGTGTGAAGATGCAATTTGGATTCTGTTGCTCTAAAGGGAGTCTTCCTGTCTCCCGGGGACATCTGAGCCGTAGGAGGCGGCCTGTACTAAATCCTAGACCAGTGATGGCGAACCTATGACACGCGTGTCAGAGGTGACACGCGAACTCATTTTTTTGGTTGATTTTTCTTTGTTAAATGGCATTTAAATACATAAAATAAATATCAAAAATATAAGTCTTTGTTTTACTATGGTTGCAAATATCAAAACATTTCTATATGTGACACGGCACCAGAGTTAAGTTAGGGTTTTTCAAAATGCTGACACGCCGAGCTCAAAAGGTTCGCCATCGCTGCCCTAGACAGACCACAGTGGGGCCAGAGCTCTGAGGGATGGACAGGGTGTCCCCTCTGGTGGAGCAGAGAACCGTGGTGCAGAGAACCTTGGTCTGGGACCCTCAGGACTTTGGGACCCTCAGGACTTCGAGCCTGGCCCTGCTGTTCCCAGCTGTGTGACCTCGAGCAAGTTACTGGCTGAGTCTCAGTTTCCCCATCTGTAGAGAGGAGAGGACATAGCATACCTCAAAGGCGATCGTGAAGATGAAATAGACAGTGAGGCCTCCGAGCCCGGCCCAGCGCCCAGCACCACGGAGGACCCGAACGGTGGTAGCTTGTAAGAGCAGGAACGGCGCGGTGGTTTCATGGGAACCGCAAGACTCATGTAACATAGACGGCGAGAGACGCGGTTAGAAGACCCAACTGACTGAAGTCTTGGGCAGGTGGAACAGTGAACCACTTCGTCCGCAGAAATGAATTCAGTGACCGTGGTTCTGGAAGAGGGGGCGGGGTTCCTTTGCAGAGGTGTCCTGATTTGGGAAGTCCCAAATGAGGAGGTGCTCTGAGATGGCCTTTGTTCTGTGTAGGAGAGCCTCACCTGGAGGTCCCCACACACACCCCAAAAACAACTCTTAAGACGGAAGACTGGAGGGTGACTAGCTCGGCTCTGCGCCAGCCCTGTGTCCCCTCAGGAGTGCAGGGGCGTCTGTGGGGTGGTCGGATGGTGGGACGGGCCACAGCCTGGAAGGGGGTGTGGTTTCCACCTTGAAGCAGAATCTCAAAGGGAATTCTGGGGTCCACCACAGAAGACAGTCAGAGAGAATGGAGCGAGGTCCAGAGAACTTTCTGGCCACTTTTCCTCACTGTCTGTTTCTCAAGGTGGTTCCTGGATCCTTCGGTGGAAGGCGGGGGAGAGCATGCCTGGATCCCGGGGGAGAGGTTCGCAGGGGCAGCGTGAGGGCCCGGGGGCCTGGGAGAGAGCAGCCAAGGCCTCCTGATGGGAATCCAGGTGATGACCCAGTGGGAGGCACTGCTGTTTCCATGACAACACGATAGGCAACCATCTGAACTTTTCCAGCCAGATCTTTATGAACTCTTAGGGTTAGAAAAAGGTGCGCATGGCAGGTGATGATTAGCCATAAAGAAGTACTGGGGGTTTTAGTTTGTGTTTCATGTGCTTACTAGGTCACGGTTGCTTTGCTTCTGGCTAAAGCCTACAATGCATTCAGACAGAGTAGAAAGAGGGGTTTTCTAGACGTTCTAATTCTGGCTCACGCTGACGGGCTGTGGACCGAGGGTATGCCCAGCCTTTACTCACTTCTCCAGCCACCCGGCCACCGTCATGGGCGTAACCTCTATCCTGAGCCGGTCTTCTTGCCCGTGAGTTGAGAGAATTAGCCTCGGCTTGTATTTTCGGTGTGACCGAGGCTCCTAGAGTCTTAGGGGGTTCAGGGCTGAGATTCAGGGGCTTCCCTCTGGGGTGCGGTGGGCACCCCGGCAGGTCTGAGACTCTGTCAGCTTCCACCAGAGCAGCCTGTGAGGAGCTGTTCTGTGCAGGGGTTTCCACTTGGGATTTTCTTTTGAACAAAGGTTCCCCCCACACACTGAAGAACCACTGCCCAGGGGGTCTCTGTGGGCCGTCCAGCGGCCACACTGCAGCCTGAAGCCATTGTTTTCCATCAAGGCCCCTGCAGGGGGCCGCACCCCGTCACTGGGAGGATAAACTGAGATGATAAGTGTGAAAACCTGCTCCAGCGAACAACTGCTGTTAAGACAATAATTGTCACCCACAGGGACATGCAGCCTATAATCCAGGTTACAACAGGGACCAGGTGGGAGCAGCAGACTTCTAGGCCTGAAACGGAGGCGGAGACTCGCAGGGCTTCCCTGGGAACCCGGCTCTGCTGCAGGCGCCTCCCCAGGTTGCTGCTCCCAGCTCCCGCGCCCATCGTGGTCCCTGCTGCTCACAGCGGGAGGCGCCTCACAGTGATTGGCTGAGCCGGAGGTTGTTGCTAGGCTACCCCGCGCAGTCCCATCCTCCTCCGCAGAGACCTAATTCGGGCACCCCCTGAACGGGATCCCCAGCTATTTTAATTGTCAGCTGACAAGCGCCTGTCTCTCTAGGATTTTCCGCTTAGGGAGAGGCCTGTGGAGGATGGGAAGAGAAGCCGCTTCTAGTCTGAGTCACCTTGAGTAGCTGCTTCTCTGCCTGGACCTCAGTGCCCTCTTTCGATTGTGGGGTTCACTCATTTATTCACTATTCACGTATGTATTCGTGTTTATTAAGTGCCATCGTGTTCCGGCACCATATCAGGTGCTAGGGACAAAGGGGTGAGCCAGACAGAGACCATCCTTGCTCTCACGAAGAGGGGAAACTTTAGGCACTTAAGCAGGTAAATAAGATAAACGCACATCTAATCATTCACATCCTTCCCTTCAATGGTTTTTCTACCTCCCCCTTTACCAACTGGCTCTGTAAGGCCCCCCAAGTTGACAGGGAAGAGTGCTGTGGCCATCTGTGCTATCCTACATCACACCATCCCTCCCCAAGCCCTGAGGCCGGTGCAGCCCTCTGCTCAGTGCTTTTACCCTGCTCTTCTGCACCCACCCTGAGCCTGTGCACACCTGGGGAAGGCGCGGGGCAGGAATCACGGCCCCATTCAGGTGGGAACGCTGAAAGGCAGGAACAGGCCGCGGCTTTTCCATGGCCGCCTGGGTAGCAGCTGGCAGGCTGACATCGAGCGCTTCTGTGTGCGGGACTTTAAACATGCCTGCCTCCTAGCAACCCAGTAACGTATCATTAGCCCCATTTCATAGACGGCCCATTGAGGCTGGAAGGAGTTCTGTGACTGCCCAGATAGCATGCGGCAAAGCCGGGGTGTGAACCAAATCTGTCTGGCTTCAAAGTCTGAGCTCTTTCCAAGACATGGACCTGGTCTTAGAGAAGAGTGACTCAGATTCGGAGCAGCGTCCAAATGGCCTCAAAGCCTCCCAGTCCCAGGATCTGGGTTATTTATTTCCCTACTGAAGTTTTTAGGACCGTGGATTCATAAAACCTGCGGAATGGGCCACACCTGCCGATGCTAACTCTGCTGTCTGGCCACCTGTCTGGGATGATCTTGCTTCCAAGCTTTTCTTGGGTCATTAAGTCAGGAAGCCCTTCCTTGCGAGCATCTCCATCATCTGCTCTTCCTCCCTGTCGGCTCTTGTTTTCCTTTGTTCACACACTGAGCAACCACTGGGCCACCAAGTGTCGTGGGAGGCCTGGTGGCTGCAGGTGAGTATGGCCCGTCCCTGCCCTTGCGCGGCTCCCAGCTTAGAACACAGGCTGCTCCAGGGCCTTGTATGGGCAGAGCGCCAGGCCGGCCACAGAGGGAGGGAAGGACCGGCCCTCAGAGAATCTCCTTCTTGGCTTGGGAGGCAGTCACCACCCTTAGATAACACAAAGTTGTGAAGGGACGTGGCGAGTGTGGGCCGGGGCGAGAGCAGCCAACCTTGAGTTTCCTGCTGTGCTGCTTGCAGATCCCGCCTGGCTGCGGTCTGTGTGGGACACTGTGTCTCAGAGCCCAGCAGCCTGGCAGGAGCCCTTTAAACGGGAGACGGTGCTGGAAAGGACAGATGCATAGAGAAGCAAACTAAATTTACCCCTCCTCACAGCACCCAGCACTTGCTATGCTTAGCATGTGACTTTCTCCCAACAGAGACTTGTTAACCAGACTAGTTGCTTTTGCCTCAGCTAAGAAGAGAGAGAAGGGGGTTGGGAGGGGGAGAGAGAGAGGCTCTGAAGACAGAGACACACAGACGGACCTGAAGAGAAGGAAGGAGAAGCGGAGACAAAGGCATCCTTTGGTACGAATCCCCGGTGAGCAGCAGGAAAGAATATTAAACTAGGCACCTGAGTGGGAGAAATCAGACAATCTCCTGTCCCCTCCTCCCTGGATATGTGATACTGGCTAGAGCAGGGGTCCTCAAACTACGGCCCGCGGGCCACATGCAAATACAAATATTGTATTTGTTCCCGTTTTGTTTTTTTTACTTCAAAATAAGATATGGGCAGTGTGCATAGGAATTTGTTCATAGTTTTTTTTTACACTATAGTCCGGCCCTCCAACGGTCTGAGGGACAGTGAACTGGCCCCCTGTTTAAAAAGTATGAGGACCCCTGGTAGAGTGTTGCTAGCTTCCAGGTGTAACTGCTATATTGGAGATGTCGACACTGTTTCTATTATCTTGGCCACTGCTCAGCCCCTGTCACCACCCCCCCAAACAGCCGAGTTGCCTCTAAATGGATAATACACAAAAGCCATGATCAAAATAAGCATTATGAGGCACTTTGACTTAGCACAGGCCTTTGACTTAGCACCCCCACCTCTGTCCCCATCCTGAGGAAAATAAGAAAGGACACAGGCAAAGAATTTAGCATGAGATTATTAATTGCAGCATTGTTTATAAAAGCAAGGAAACAAACTAAATATTCAACTCCTCCAGGGGACCTGCCCAATAAATAATCTCATAGCCTTCCAGTAGCTTTCCATGCTGCTTGTAAATGAGGTTCTAAGTGGTTAATGAGTGGTTATTGATGGGAAAGACATGATTTACTAGGTGAAAAAGGCAAGTTACAAAATAATGTAAATAGATTGACCCCATAAAAGTATTTTGTAAGTAAGAATAAATATGAAATATATAGTGTAGGGAGACATAAACCAAATGTGGATCTCTGGGTGGAGGGGTTCCAAGTCGTGTTAATCTTTTCCTTTTGCTTATCTGCATTTAAAGCAATTTCCCACCGTGAACATGTATTTCTTGTGCAATAAGAACAAACGTCCTCCCGTCGGTCCCAGCGAGCTCCTCTTGCTGGGCGCCCAAGGAGCGTTTGGGCAAACAGAGCTGGGTGCTCCTGGCTCCCAGGCATTGTGGGAAGGCCACCAACTCCTTTGTGGCCACTTCAGGTTGCTCATTAAGAATTCCAAAAGCAGCCTGGCGGGTGGCTCAGTGGTTGGAGCATGGTCAGGTACACTGAAAGGCTGCAGATCCGGTTCCTGATCAGAGCGCATACCTAGGCTGTGGGTTTGATCCCTATTCAGGACGCATGCAGGAGGCAACAGATCAATGTTTCTCCCTCTCTCTCTCCCTCCCTCTCCCTTCCTCTCTCTCTAAAACCAATAAGAACATATCCTCAGGTGAGGATTAAAAAGCATTTCCAAAAACAGCACATCCCTACCCTGGTTCGACTCCCCATCCTGCTGGTCTTGTAGGAGAGAGCTCAGTGACCCAAAACCTTGGTATCCCAAGGTTTGAATGCCCAGTTGTTTCATGACCTGCTGGTGGGTTGGCTGCCACCTCCCTTCAGGGAAAGGCTGTTTGTATCAGCCGGCACATGGAACGCTAACCTCGCCACCACAGCAGGGCCTCCCCCTAAAGGGTGACAGCTGAGATGCTCTGCTGCGCAGGCCCATCCCTACGGCACATGCAGCTGGGATTCTACACGTTGGTGAGAAAAGGCTGTCGCCATGGCAACCCAGGCTCCCCAGCCTCTGGGATCAGTCCAACACCCAGGGACAGACGTGGGCGGGAGTCAGAGCAAACACTGCCATCTCACCTCAGGGAGGACACGTAGGGTTTCCCTGATTCGGTTTCTGGATCTGAGGAATGAGGCTGACGCTCCTTATCCTGTCCGCCTCCAGGATTAGGGAGGACCTGCCTGGGGCCTGTAAACCACAGGAGGAGGAGCACATCCCCAGCTTTGGTTTGTCCCCCAATTGCTGCAAATCACTGAAGGTCCCTGTGCCTCAGCTGCTCTATTTATAACGGAGCACAAGGTTCACCGCCATGCCTCCCCGGAGACGTGGTCGGGCTCTGGTGAGAGTCCCGGAATTCATCATGAAACGGGATCTTAGCCCTAATGGTCCACCCAGGAACCCCTTTGATGAGCTAGCTCTCTGGCTGGGGAGCTTCTCCTGCCTCTGCTTGATTACCTCCAGTGGCAGAGAGCTCATGACCACACAACCTCCCAAATAGCCATTGCTGCCTGATAGCTGGTTGTGAGGACACTCTCCTGTACGGGAGGTTTTACAATTAAATGTTTGTTTAAAGCTTTAGCAGCCCTTTTCAGAGCCATTTCCACTCCTGATTTTCCCAGGGAGCTTCCACCAGGTAGAAAACAGCAACAATGGGCAGGAAGCAGGTACAGGCCGGACTCTGGGAGCCTGCAGCTTAGCTTAGTGGAAGGAGTATGGGTTCCGGGGGCACTCGAGGTTAAAAGCCCACTTTGTCCACGTGCCACAGAGTTGACCCGGGGCAAGTTATATCACCTCTCCGAGCCTCCGCTTCCTGACCAGCGGGATGAGGAGACAAATACCTGCCGCAGAGTAATGCTGTGCGCTCCAGCACCATCGCACGCCTTAGCAAGTCTGCAACCCAGCTTCCCTGGTGGGATTCTCAGGGCCCGGGAGGCAACTTACACCTCCCGCTGCCACCCCCTGAGCAGCACACCTGCCCTCCAAGCCCGTCTGGCCCCGGTGCCCGGGCTGTGCTCCTCTCAAAAGGAGGAGGAGGTGTCCCCCTCCTGGGCGCCCACAGGGCAGCCTGGCACAGCCGTCTCCAGGGTTCAGGACCTTCCCTTTCCAGCCTATCGGGGGCCAGGAAGGGAAGATGATGCAATAGTTTCAGGACAAAGTTCATCCCTCCCTGTAATTCATCTGCCCCAAGGCCAACACGCCCTCCCTGCACACAGACGCAGCTGGCACTATGCCCGTGTCCCAGGTGTCACTTGGTGAAGGCTTTCCACTGTGTCAGTGGTGTGTGTGTGTGTGTGTGTGTGTTTTGATGGGAATCTCAGGACAAAAAGTCTCTAAGACTCCAAAAGAATGCCGTCTGCTGGGGGACAGCAGGCATGTGAGGGAGCTGGGAAAGCTCCTTGGGGTCGGAAAGTGGTCCTTTGTCTCAGTGAGCAGAGTTGGGGTGCTTGGGCCTCGTTCTGCCCTGGGATCTCGGGGGCCAGCGACTCGGACCCACCGTGTCTGCTTTCCTCCTGAGCAGATGACAGGTGGGTCCCCTCCCTGCCTCAGAATTCTAGGTCTTCCCATTGGCTGGCGGCAGGATGAGATGGGAAATTATCCTTGACCTGCCTTGGCCAGGGCCGCTGAGCTCCCGCTCCTCTCTGCCTCGTCCACAGATGAGTACCTCCGAGTCCTCAACGTGGGCGTGGCCGAGGTGAAGAAGTCCTTCCTGGGGCCCCTGGCGCCCTCCTGCAGGATGGTGCAGATGATGCGGCAGTTCCTGTACCAGGCCCTGCCTGAGGACTCCTACAAGGCCGCCACCGGGAGGCTGCACGTGAGCCTCACCCGCTTCACCGATGGAGAGAGTGTAGTGGTTTCCGAGTACACGTCCAAAGAGGAGCTCATCGAGGCAAGAGGGCGGGGCGGGGTCGGGGCCTGGAGTAGGGCAGAGCTGTGGAGTGGGGGCGTGGCTGTGGGGTGAGGGGTGTGCCTATGGAGTGGGGGCGGGGCTTGGAGTAGGGCGTGGCTGTGGAGTGGGGGCGTGGCTGTGGAGTGGGGGCGTGGCTGTGGAGTGGGGGTGTGGCTGTGAAGTGGGGCGTGGCTGTGGAGTGGGGCGGGGCCTGGAGTAGGGGCGTGGCTGTGGAGTGGGGGCGTGGCTGTGGAGTGGGGCGGGGCCTGGAGTAGGGCGTGGCTGTGGAGTGGGGCGGGGCCTGGAGTAGGGCGGGGCTGTGGAGTGGGGGCGGGGCTAGAGCGCAGCGCGGAAGGGAAGGTTGGAGGGCAGGCTGGTCCTGCCTCCCCAGCCTTCTACCACCTTCCTCGTCTACCTGTGCCAACCAGAGCAAACCACAACAAAGCTGCACTGTTCTGGCCTCATTAACAGAGCTCCTACCTGGGTTGCTCTTGCTGGGGAGGGCTGGGAGTGGACCCAATTTTCTTTCCTGACAAAGGGGTTGTGCTGCATGACTCTGTCCCACATTTCTATTCCCCTCCACTCCTCTGACGACAAGGCCCTTGCCACCCATCCTTTCATCCCCACGCTGGCCTGGCCATGATCCTGGGGTGGAGGGTGAATAGGCAATGCACGTGGATACTCCTCCGCCACCTCGTGTCCCTGGATTTGTTGGCACCAGCTCTTCAAGACTTTCCTCTCCAGCCTCCTACCACCTTCCTCCTCTACCCGGCCAACCAGCACAGACCACACACCAAGCAGGTCTTCGTGCCTTTGCACCTGCTGTGCCCTCCGCCAGGGATGCCCTTCTCTCGTTCTCACTCCCCTTCACCTGCCGTAGAAGACTCCAGTCATGCCTGCTGTAACTCTCCTCCATCTGCCCGCCCCACACTCCCCTGAGCTGGGTGCTCCTCCTTTGGGGCCACAATGCCCCTGCTCACCTCCCCCACAGCACCTGTCACCCTGTACTGTCACCTGCTTGCTTACTCCCCTCTTGCAGCATTCCCAAGGGTGGGTATCTCACCCTCCTTTGATGCCAGGACCTGGCCCAAGTCAGATGCACAGTGATGGTGGTTGAATCCCATTGGATTTATGGAACTTTGGACCCAGAAGGGACCCTGGAGATCACTGAGGTCACCCTCTGCCTTTAAAGCTGTGACCAAGTTGTCACCAAGGACCCAGCTAGTCAGGGCCAGGACAGGGACTGAACTGGGAAGAAGGCAGGGCCTCCACCTTGGGTTTAAGGAAAGTGTGGCTGGCCGCGTCCCGGGGGCTTGCAGGTACCCCCAGCCCCCAGGGCCTCAGGCGTCTCAGCCCTGTTCTCCCCCCGCAGGCCCTGTACTGCAGCTGCTTTGTCCCCGTGTACTGCGGCCTCATCCCCCCGACCTACCGCGGTGTGGTGAGTGCTGAAGCGTGGGCGGGGCTGAGCCAGGGCCCAGGGGTGCCTCGGCCCTGAGACCACAGCTGGGACAGCAGGGGGTGGTCTCAGAATTCAGCGGGAAGACCAGGAGTTGGGAAGGTTCTCACGTTTTCCTACTCAGAATCCCCCCATATAGTAGATGGACTTCTGGGGCCTTAAGAGGAACTTTTCCATCTAGGCTGGGCTTCTCTCTGGATGCACCAACCCGTTCCTGAGCCCAGCAAATCAAGATGCCTCCGAAAGTCTTTTACAGACTTTCCCAGGCTTACAGGGAGCATAGGACACAGGCCCTGCACCGTGGGGACCTGGAACCTTGAGTGATGGGGACCTTTGAGGTCATCTAGGCTAGTGCCTCGCCAACTTCCACGCTCAGGGATCTTGTAAAATAATGCAAATCCTGCCCCAGTAGGTCTGGGGCAGGGCCCGAGACTGCGCCTGGAACGGGCTTCCGCTGAGCCGGCGCTGCTGGTCCCCAGACCACACTCCGAGTCAGAGGGTCTAGCCCACCCCCTCCTCATCTTACGGAGAAAATGAGGTCTGGACAAGGTTCAGCTCTAGATGGAGCCCAGCTTGCATGTCGGTGTCGTTCTCAGTGAGCCGAGAGGGTCGGCGCCTTTGTTCTCAGCTGAGGAACCGAAACCCCAGAAGGGAAGGGCCTGGAGGGTGGACACGTGGCCGCCCAGGGTGCCTGGCTCTGCCGAGGGGCAGCTTGGACCCGAGTCACCTTGAGCCCATCACCCAGCCCCTGGGCCTCAGTGTAGGGCTTGTCCTTGTGTCCTCCCCACGTGGGGAGAGGCCCTCTGGCCAGGCTCGCATTTCTCGCTCTGCCCCCACAGCGGTACATCGACGGCGGCTTTACGGGCATGCAGCCCTGCGCCTTCTGGACCGACTCCATCACCATCTCCACCTTCAGCGGCCAGCAGGACATCTGCCCCCGGGACTGCCCGGCCATCTTCCACGACTTCCGCATGTTCAACTGCTCCTTCCAGTTCTCCCTGGAGAACATCGCCAGGATGACCCACGCCCTGTTCCCCCCAGACCTGATGGTGAGAGAGAGGGGCCTGGAGGGGCTGGGGTGGGGGTGGGGGTGCAATGGGGAAGCCAGTGGGGCCCACTCAGTTCCCATGTTTCCTCCTCTCGAATGTTCCCTTAAACTTCCTCCTAGACCTGTGTCCTGGCTTTTTCGCTAATGAGCTATGTGACCTTGAACATGTCCCCTAAGGGCTCCCAGCCTTAATGTCCTCCCCTGTAAATAAGGTGATGTCAGAATCGCCGATGGGATGGTAACTGAACTCTTCCACTCTGATGTGCGATGTCAAGTCAGCAAACTGTGGCCTGGGGGCTAGATCCGCCCCCCTGCCCCCCCCCCCCCCCCCGCCTTGGTTTTGTACAGCCTGTGAGCTAAGTGTGGGCTTTCCACCGTTAAAGGCTGTAAAATGGGCGGTGAACACACAACAGTGTACAGATGATGTGTGTAGAGTTGTGCACCTGAAACCTATATAATTTTGTTAACCAGTGTCACCCCAATACATTCAGTAAAAAGAAAACATAAAATAAAACAAATGACTGTAAAAAAAAGAAGATGAAGGAGAAGATGAAGAAGAAGAAATAATAATAATAATAACAAGAAGAAGAAGAAGAAGAAGAAGAAGAAGAAGAAGAAGAAGAAGAAGAAGAAGAAGAAGAAGAAGAAGAAGAAATGGCAGACTATGTATGGCCTGCAAAGCCCCAAATATTTGCTACCTGGCCCTTTACAGAAAAGACTTTGCGGGCAATATCTCATGTGATCCTTCAGCATCCTCTGTGATAGATGCTATTATTACCCCATTTTACAGATGAAGAAGCTGAGGCTGTGAGAGGTTACACCCACAGAGCCCGACAGCCAGTAAGTGGCAGCACTGGGGTTCGAACCCAGTCTCCAAACTTGGCTTTTCAGATGGTCCAAATGCACTTTCCCTGCTTCTGCTACAAACACCTCGGCGTCTCCCACCAGGGGAAGCTGGTGGGCAACTGTGCAAGGTCTAGCACACTGGTGTCGTGTCATTATGGACACAGGAACTGCTCCCAGTCCTTGGCAGAGAGTGAGGGATGGGAACCGGACAGGCACATTTGAAGAGCCCGTCAAATAAAAGGCGAAAGCAGCTGCTCTGTCGCCGCTGCTGCAGCCTGAGTCTCTTCCCGGTGTGCCCCCCTTGCAGGTCCTGCACAATTACTACTACCGAGGCTACGAAGACGCCGTTCTGTACTTGAGGCGGCTGAGTAAGTACCACGTGGAGCCCCGATGAAGGGAGGCCCGGAGGGTGGGCAAAGACAGGAAGTAGGAGAGCTGAGTAGGGGAGCATCCCCCATGTTGGTGACCTGGAGAGCCAGCAATGGGTGCAGGCCTGACCGCTGCCTCGCCCAGGACAGGCCACTGCGGCCAGAAATGAGGATCTCCGTGCAAAGGCGGCGTTTCGGTTACCTGAGGGGACAGTGTCTGGGGCTTTGCACAGATATATTTCTGGATAGAAAAACTATGTGTAGGAAATTCATAGCTCGTATCTTCCATTTTCGTGTCATTTCCTTCTCTTTCCAAAAGGGCCGTATTGTTAATGTAGAATCTACATGCGCCAGGCTTATGTTTACCTGAGGCTCTGAAGGACGCGCAGCTCAGCACAGGCGAGAGAGGCGCCCTGGCCTGTGCTGGGTTGGAGGTCGTGGCCCCACACCTGTGTGTCCTCCGTGATTTGGTAGGAGGAGGACTCCGGTGACATGTATAACACGCTTTAACATGAGGAAGGTCATGGCAAACGTCTCTGTTAAGTGGAAAGAAAGAAGCTTTTCCATATTTAGAGTTAATTTCCAAGAGAAGGGATTCCTGGCTCAAAGGGCGTTTCCCGTGAAAACCGTAAGTTTTTCCCATAGTGCCCCAGGGTCTTCACGATTGTCCTCTGGGCCGTGGGTTGTGCAGAAAACTGATCATCCCTTTGCGTTTCCAAACGTTCACTGTGATCAGCAATGCTGTGTTGTGCTTGTTGTGTGTACAGATTTAAATACTTTGAGAGTGAGATTAAGGTGTTGAATGAGGTTTTCCCCCCAGGATATAGTCACTTTTCCCCTTCACAGTTACTTCCTGCTTTCCCAAGCTCCCACTGTCCTGACTCTACGTTCTCCTGGGTCCTCTCTCCCAACAAGGGTGGGGGGTGGGAGAGAATGGGGGCCCCGAGGCACACGGCCTGGGCCAGGGTTCCTTCCCTCCAGCTGCGTGAGCTCAGGGAACCCACTCCCCCTCCCTGAGTCTTGGTTTCCTAATCTGTGAGAAGGGTTTAGATCCCCATTCCTGACACCCCCCAGCTGTGTGATCTCGAGCAGGTCGATAACCTCCTGGGGCCTCGGTTTTCTCATCTGTATAAGGGGCTGGTCATGGACCCTCCTCAGAGGTTATCGTGAAGATCAGAGGAGCAAAGACACAGAGCCCTCAGCACCATTCTCCAGTAGCTGGCGGTTCTTACTGAGGACAGCAGAGTCCCATGTCCCTGCCGGGGCCAATCCAGTCTCTGCCCCCTCAGAGCCCAGAGACAGGCCCCTCCTCTCACCCCTCGGCAGGACAGACTCCTCCTGGCCCTGCCCCCTCTGACAACCCCCCATCCTCATTTACACAGGCGACAGCTGTGAAAAGTGAGCCCCAAGTATCCAAAAGGTGAACAACATGAGGGGTGTCATGGGGGGTAGAGATGGGGCCTCAGGAATAGGAGGGGCTGGCTGGGGCCTAGGGTCCCTTCTGCTACCAGCTGGGGAGCCCCTCCACACTCCTCAATGATGGTGTAGGCTGGGGACTTGGGGCTTAGGGAGACCCCCTGATTTGGGGCTCAGACCTTGGAGCAGACACCAATTCCCTGCCCCAGGAGGCCCCTCTACACCCATTACAGCCTGGCTACCAGGCTACTCCAAACCTGCCTCTCCTCTAGAACTTTTCCCTTCTCTTCCATTTTTCAGTAGCACCTTCTCCCACCCTTCCTCCTGCGGGAGGAACCCAGCGCCCTCCCCCCACCCCTCCCCCTTAGCTGGCGTGAATGGTGCCCTAAGCACAAGGCTGAAACCCTACATTTCAGCATCCACTCCCGACCCGGGCAGTATATGGAGGGTGGCGGGATTTCCCAGGGGCCCTGGAACCACCCCCAGTAGGAAAGACGCTAAAGGAGACGCTGCTGTCTCCTGCTGGCCACCAGCCAGGGTTGCTTCCGCTTCCATCTGCCAGTGCGGCTTTCTCAGCCAGCGCAGGGTTCGGCGCCCCCACCCAAAGCCCCTGGGGTTTAGACGGGCTGGATCCGCCTCCTTCACAGGGAGCGCGGAGGTCCACCCAGCCTGAGTAAGTGCGGTTTTAATCCCCACCCGCCATCGGGAACGGAAAAGGCGAGTCCACTCCAGCCTCCCGCCCCACTGGAGGGTGGTCAGCTCCACAGGAAGCTGCACCCACAGGTGTCACACACACCCCCCTCCTAAGGGCTCACCTCCACCTCACTATTCCTGCTGCCGGCAAGTCTCCCTCCATCTGCCTCCCTGCAGCAGCCTCCTGCTTGCCGTGTGCTTGAGGACACACACACACACACACACACGTGAAACAGCTCCCCATCAGAATGGCGAACAATCTATCACGCCCAGTCTCCCCGTGCCCCTCAGTGATTCCTCCCACCTCCCCTCACCCACCCCAACTTCTGATCTACTTTCTGTCATTACAGATCAATTGCATTTTCTAGAGTTTTTGATAAATGGAATCTTATACTGTGAAACCTTATTTTTGGCTGCATTCTCTCCCTCAGCGTAATTATTCAAAGATTCACCCATGTCATTGCGTGATATAAATAGTTCATTCCTTTTTACATTCCATTCCTTTGTATGACTACACCCCCGATCATTTAGCCATTCACCTGTTAATGGACATTTAAGTTGTATGCACCTCAGGCTATTATGAATAAAGCTGCTATAAATACTCATATATATGTCCTGGTATGGACATATGCTCTTACTTCGCTGATCATACCCAGGAGTGGAATGATTAGATCACATGGGAGATGTGTTATATATATAATTATGATAATTACGTTATATAATATAATTATATATAATTTGCATATATAAAACTGTGATAAGAACACATAACATAAATGTACCATCTCAGCCATTGTAAGTGGACAGCTCAGTAGTGCTAAGCATGTTGACTTTGTTGTGCAGCTAACCTCCAGAAATTTTTATCTTGCAAAACTGAAACTATACCCACTGGCCCCAACTCCCCATTTCTCCCTCCCCCAGGCCCTGGCAACCACTGCTCCTCTTCCTATTTCTACAGGTTTGATTACTTTGCGTCCCTCACATCAGGGAAGCACACAGTATTTGCCTTTTAGTTCACTTACAATGTTCTCAAGGTTTATCTATGTTGTAGCATGTGACAGGACTGTCTTCATTTCTAAGGCTGAGTAATATTCCAACGTGTGTATATATCTCATTTTCTTTAGCCATTTGTTCATCAGTGGACATATGGCTGCTTCTACCTCTTGGCTATTGTAAATAATGCTGCAATGGATGGGCGTGCAAATATCTCTTTGAGATTCGATGTTCAATTCATCTGGACATGTGCAGATTGAGGCATATTCCCAGAATGCGGATTTAGCTTTTTAGGAGACCACCCCGCGGTCCTCCAAAGCGTCTGTATCATTCTCCATCCCCTCCGGCTGTGAGGAGAGCTCCAGGTCCCCCCCTCCCGTGTTCACCGACACTGGTGTGGCAGGTCTTTTCCATCTGAGCTGTCCTGAGAGGCGTGCAGCGGCGTCTCACTGGCTTGAAGTTGCCTCTTCCTAGTGGCTGATGAGGCTGAGCATCTTTTCATTTGCTTATTAGTCGTCCAAAGAGCTTCTTTGGACGTGTCTGTTCAACTCTTTTGCCCATTTCCCCCTACACCTTTCATAAGCTTTGTTTTTAGAACAGTTTTAGATTTACAGAAAAATATAAAAACAGTACAGCGTTTCCGTACATCCCGCACCCAGGTTTCCCTTTGTTAGGTGTTACAGTGTGCTAGTAACCAAGGCTACACTCTGCGCAGACTTCCTGAGTTGCTGCCTGAGGACCTCACTCTGACCCAGGACGCCATCCAGGAGAGCACGCCGCGTGCCGTTGTCATGCCCCCTCAGACTCTCCCTGTTTGTGACAGTTTCTCAGACTCTTCCTGTTTGTGACAGTTTCTCAGACTCTCCCTGTTTTTAGTGACTGGCAGGGTTTAGTCCTGGCCAGAGACGTTGTAGACTGCCCCTCAGTCGGGGTCCGTCTGGCGTTTGCCCCATGAGTAGACGGGGACATGGGTTGGAGGAAGCAAGACCCAAGAGGCAAAGTGCCGCCTCAGCACATTCCACCAAGGGCGCCTGCGCCCACCTGACGGTCACGGATGCTGTGACCGTGGTCACCCGGCTGCAGCGGTGCCGGTCAGGTTCTCCTGGTGAAGTCACCCTTTCTCCTCTTCCCACCCTGTGCTTTCCGGGAGGAAGTCTATGCATAGCGCACACGGAAAAGGCCAGGAACCCTCCTCCATGTCCTTAAGGTCAGGACGCCCATAAAGCATGTGGGCCGCTTCTGCGTGGACGACGGGTCTCGTCTGCATCACTTAGGCAGCCGTCTTGCTTGTTTATGTGTGAACTCCTGGGCACTCATCTTATTCTCTGGGTTATTATTCAACTCTAAGTTTTGACTCAAACTGTCCCAGCTTTGGCCAGAGGGAGCTCTTTCAGTTGGCTCATTGCCCATCTGAAACACGGAATTGTTTGTTTCTCATTTAAGAGCTTTAACGAATTCTAGATAAACGCCCTTTGTCAGGAATACTATTTGTAAATGTTTTCTCCTGGGCTGCGGGTCCTCTTCCCAGCGGCTTTGGAATCTTCCCCGTTTTGCTTGTTTTAGGAAACTTGCCCTGGGCCCCTCTGCTTGTCTGCCTCAATCCCGGCCCCTCCTCTCACCTGCCTTCCGTCCCTAGGAGTCTCCTGCACAGCCACCACCACAGCCCCAGCCCCGGCGGGCTCCCAATACATATGAACCTCTAACCCTCGTCTCTAGAATCCAAATCCACACGCACACTGCCCACTGGTCTCTCCTCGGGCATCTCCAAGGCCCCCAAATTCAGCATGTCCCCAAACAAGCTCCTAACCTGAGCTCTCCTCCGTCCCACCCCCGCCCGGCAAATCCCCCCCACCCACGGCCTATTCTCAGTAGACAGCACCAACATCCATCTGATTGTACAAGCCACCTATCCCCCCGCAGCCCCCATCAGTCCCTCACCGATCCTCACCCACTTACCTCCCAAACAGAACTTCTACTTCCTTCACCTTCTTCCAGGCGCAAGCCCCACACAGATCCGCAGCCGCCCGACAGGTTTCCCCGGCCCCCTGTGCCCTTGTCAGTGAGTCTCCACACCCAGCCACAGCGACCTTGTCAAAGCCAGAGTCAGGGGGCGCCTCCCTGCCTAGGAGGCTTCATGGTCCCCATGAAAATTAAGAGTCCTCAGTGCTGCCTACGAGCCCTTGAGCGACCTGGTCCCTGCTCCTCAGACCCCCCCCCCCGCCCCCCCCCCCCCCCCCCCCCTCGCGCTCCAGGCTCCAGCAACACTACCTTTCAGGACCCCACGTCTGGTGCTCCTTCGGGCCTGTGACCTTTGTGCATGCTGCTCCCTCTGCCTGACCTCTCCTCCCCATCCTGCTTGACCATCCCCTGGACCACTCACGCGGCCTTCAGATCTCAGCTTAAATGCCCCTCCCTCGGGGAAGCCTCCCAGTTAAGTCCTCTCTGCGTCCCTCTCTGCTAGGGCCAGGTTCCTCCCCTGCCTAACACTTGTCTTGATTAAAACTTGAGATTATTTGGGCGGTCAGGGCCTGCCCCCACCCTGGGCTGTAAGCTCCGGGGGGAGAAACCATCACACCTGTTTCTGTCTCCTTCGCCTCCTCAGTGCCAGGCACAGTGCCTGCCACACAGAGATGCTCAATAAATATCCACTGAATACGTGGATTAACCCACAAATACTCAATGTCAATCCAAGTAAGTAAAGAAAGGCCACCGGTGAGAAATAATCCTGTTTATGACAGTAACTTGGAAACGCGTTTTTTGCAAACACCATGCTGATGTCGGAGGTTAGAAATGCCACCTGTGACCCATGCTTGTTTTTCCTAGACGCTGCTTACCTTAATTCTCCCTCCAAGAGGGTGATTTTCCCCCGGGTGGAAGTGTACTGCCAGATAGAACTCGCCCTTGGCAGCGCGTGCCCGGAACACAGTGAGCCAAGCCTCCAATCAGAGCAGGCCAGTCTGGAAGAATCCACGCAACTTCCCACACAATGCGATCGCAAAGAGCAAGAAAGCGGTGGCCGCGGCCCACTTGTGTCCCCACCTGTACAGACACCTGCATCCACACACGAGTGGCCTGTGGAGTCACCCGCTTCACCACCTGCCTCTTCATCTGAGCAGTCACCTGCATCGACCCTGGGCTCTGCATCGTCGCGTTCTCCAGCTGACTTGCCACCTGTATCACTCCCAGCTGTGCCCTCGCCGCCCAGCTCCTCACCTGGCCTGTCACCTGTGTCACCACAGCAGCAGGTACAGCTGACTGGATCACCACCTGAGTCCCCACCCTTCCAGCCACCTCCGGGGCCTTCAGCTGCAGGGGCACCTCACACGTTGCCTCGATGTTCTTCGACGTCGCCTGCTCAGCCAGCTGCGGAGGAGCCGGGCTCAGCACAGCCCCAAGGTAGGGGCCTCTGGCTTCTCACGGCTTCTCGGGGTTTCCTCTTGTCTGCAGCCCTTCAGCTGGACAACATGGTGGCCCAAACCATTGCTTCCGAGGGCAGGCAGCCACACGAGGGCAGTGTACCCGATAGTTGTTCGTTTCTGTAGCCCAGTGAGTCTCCAAGTGAGGTTTCCAACCAGCAGCAACGGGAATTTGCAGGCCCCACCACAGACCTGCTAAGCTGCAGACTCGGGGGGTGGGGCCAGCTGTCCTTTCTACGAGCCCTCCAGGTGGCTCTCCTGCCCGCTTACCTCTGGGACTGCTGTCCTGGTAAGTGCTATTGAGTCCAGGACGGTGCTCCTCAAAGGGTGGTCTGTGGACCCTGCCGGTCCCCTAACTATCTGTCACTAGTTCACGATGAAATGGGCATGGGAACTGAGAGAAGCATTTAGAAATGTGCAGCGGGGTGGGGTAGGGAACCTTTTTTCTGCCAACAGCCACTTGGGTATTTATCACAGCATTCGCAGGCCATTCAAAATTATAACTTAAAAATTAGCCTGCCATGTTTGGTCAAACATTTAATTAATGCCCTGGCAGGGCCAGACCCACTGATTTCTCGGCCGTGTAAGGCCCTCGGCGGACCTTCCCCACCCCCGGTGGCAATAAGATCGAGCCATGGCGAGGAAGGGCTTCCCTCCTCCATTTGACTGTATTCCACCGAAGCACGAGTCCATGGGGTCGTAAATAAGATTTTAAAAATGGGCTCTTTGCTGCAGATTGTTTGAGAAGCACCTTCTTGGGGCTGCAAAGAGGAGCAGTTCTCACGTCCTCGCCTCAGGGAGTCTCCCCTCCGGCAGAGGGGGTGGCGGGAAACCAACTCAAAGATACAAGATACGTGATTCGGTTCTAAACCTGGTGCTGGTGCTTATGGAGGATGTGATCACTGCTCTCGGGGGAGGAAGGAAGGCCTCTGGGAGATGACAGGCGGGTTGACAAGGCGGGATATTGACCATCCTGGTCTGTGGGATGGGAATCGACGGAATGAAAAGAGCAGGTCAGGTTTTGTTTATTCGAGAAGCTCAGGTGCAAAGCAGGAAAGTGCAGAGTACATTCAGGATGAAGAGGATGGTCAGGGGGGGGCAAAGGGACAGGGCCCAGATCATGGAATGAAGGGTCCTTACGGCCCAGCAGCCAAACTTCCATATTATTAGGGTAAACAGTAGCACAGATTAGCAATGAGAAAAAATCCAAGGATAGTAAAAGTCAGAAAATTGGTCCAAGTGTTTCACATACTCTCTATTTCTTGTGAAATAAAATGCATGTATTTTTATATCACACCGGTGCCTAAAGGTAGCGATCCTCAGGTGCCTGAGCCATCCTGAGCTTCCTCACGCCCCCTGGGGGTGGACAGAGGTGCAGAGAGCCCAGCGGTTCTCAGCTGGGGGCGATTACCCCGGAGACGTTGGCCATGCCTGGAGGCCAGATGCTGCTGAGCACCCTACAGTGCACAGCACCGCCCTCAACTCAGTCTGCGAGGCGGGACCCCTGTGTAGCCCCCGGCCGAGCCGCTGTGGCATCCCAAGCCAGCTGTGGGGGGTGGGCAGGGAGGAACCCCCTAGGCTCAGCGCTGTCAGTCCTACAGTGAGGGCCATGTGGCAGGGGGTGGGGTGCTACAAGAAGCCCTGGGAAAATCCCCCAACAAAGGAACTGCAAGTAGATTTGCGATATCCACCAGGCCCCCAAATGAAAGAACTTCAGGTAGAGGAATCTAAATAGAGTCCATGTTATTTTTAGTTACATAATTATATATTAATCTTCGTATTTTATATATCCCCAGACCCTGAAAACATGCAATGCACTTAAGAGCATAGTCATAAAGTATTAATATTTTTTATTTAAAAAAATGAGAAAAGCAGTCCACGGAGCCGGTGATGGAAGGTCGGGGCCCCTGTGGGTTTTTCTGGCACTTTCCCTCGCATGGCTGCTCTGTGAGGGACGTTATGATGTTACATGGAGGGTCAGCCTCAGTCCTTCCACTGCATCGCGGTCAAGGGCACAGTAAGATTTTGGTCCCACAGACGAGAATTTGAGAACCGACAGTTCGCTGTTCTTTCTGAACACTCTCGCTTACTTCCGATTGTAATATCAGAAAAGACTAAACATTTCTGATGTCACGCTGTTAACCACTGGCAGCACTACCGAGCAGCACCTCGTCAATTTCCAGGTTCACACTAACAAAAAACGAGGAAGACACAACTGCCCAGGTAGTTCAGGACAAAAGAGGAAAACTTTGGCAAAAAGCAAAATGGCCCTAGCCGGTTTGGCTCAGTGGATAGAGCATCGGCCTGCGGGCTGAAGGGGCTCAGGTTTGATTCCAGTCAAGGGCACATGCCCGAGCTGTGGGCTCCATCCCCAGTAGGGGGCGTGCAGGAAGCAGCCAATCAATGATTCTCTCTGATCAGTGATATTTTTCTCTCTCCCTTCCTCTCTGAAATCAATAAATATATATATATTTTAAAAAAGGTAAAATAGAAATGGAGACAGACTTGTTTTGTTTTTCATGTTTTAAGCTTTAGGGCCCCCTTATCTACTTTGGGGGTTAGAGAGGGGTTTGGTCTTTCCTCGGTCCTGTCTAGAACTTGGTCATATCATTTCGCTGTGTCTTTCTTAAAAACAGGGAAGGGAGGGGACAGGCAGGCCTGCCCTGAATGAGGTAATGTAGATGAAAACGCTTTGTAACCTACACAATGCTGTACAGACAGTAGCTTTTGCATGATGGGAAAATTTCCCTGCCTTTGTGCTGTTTATGAAATGGCCTGCCTCCTGTTGGCTGAGCAGCATGCTGGTGACGTGATGGGTGACAAAAAAAATTAAACAAACAAACAAACAAATAAATAAAAAGACTAAGCACCCTTCCCCGCGCCGTCTCACTCCTGTCTCCTGCGTTTTTCCTTTTGGCTGCAGTTCCTCCGGCCTCTTTGAGTCCCCGAAGCTCCGCGCCCCCGGCGGCCGTGCAGGAGACCAGCAGCGCGCCGGACGCCGCGTGAGTTTCCCCTGCGCTGGGACGGAGGTCTCGCCTGGGATGCGGGAAAGCTAAGGGACACCTCCGCCTCGCTCCCCGCCCCGGGGACACTGGGATCCCTTTCCAGTCCGTGTGGTTACAGACCACCGCCCTCTTCTGTCTTCTTCAGTGGGGACCCTGCGTGGGAAAGGGGCCTTTCACGCCGACAGTGCCCTTCTCCTCAGCTCCCTGCTCCGCGCACTGGGCAGCACCTTCAAGTGCAGAGGGACACTGGTGACGGCTCACGAGAGCACCCCAGCCCTAGCGGCCGCTGCGCCGATGAGTTGAGGGCCTCCCTTCACCCGGTTCATTGCTGCCAGCACGATAAGAGGCTAACATTCCTGTGTTGTGGGTGGTCCCCAGAAAAACCTTTCTCATGGTACACGTCAGCGGTCGGGGTCGTGTCACACGTGCTCCGTGATCATCTTTGCAGCCCTTCCGAGGGGGTCTGGGGACCTCTATGATTTTAAGCTCCCAGGCTCCCCCACTGGCTGGAAAGCAGTGGGCGAGCCAGTGCAAGGCACCAGCAGGAGGTCAGAGGGCGGACCGGGCACCTCCCCCCGAGCCTCACCCCTCCCTGCCGCTGGGCAGCTCTGGTGGTGGCTGGGCTTCTCTCTGGCCACAGCTGCAGGGGTTGGGAGAGCAGGGCCCCTTACTTTTCATGCTGCCCCTCCATATCACGTCATAGCAAATACATTAAAACAGAGTCGATTCCTTCTCCCAGTATAATTTCAATATAAAACTTTTTGAATGGGTTTGCATAAATTTTTCAAAATATATTTTTACTAGAGGCCTGATGCACAAAATTCGTGCAAGAGTCGGCCTTCCTTCCCCCAGCTGCCGGCACCAGCTTCCCTCTGGCACCTGAGACCCGGACTTCCCTCCAACCCCCCGGCTTCATCCAGAAACACCTCTGGAATGACATCCAGTCTAATTAGCATATTACCCTTTTATTATTATAGATTGATTTCAAAGCGGAAAGGAGAGGGAGAGAGACAGAAACATCAATGATGAGAGAGAATCACTGATTGGCTGCCTCCTGCACGCCCCCTACTGGGGATGGAACCCACAACCTGAGCATGTGCCCTTGACCAGAATTGAACCCCAGACCCCTCAGTCTGCAGGCCGACACTCTATCCACTGAGCCAAACTGGCCAGGGCAGAGTTTGCATACATTTAATAATTTGGTGCTTGGGCATAAAGTATGCATTTTGTTCACATGATTTACACTTTATTGCATTGACATATAACCATATAAAAGTTAGAGTTTCTGTTGACTAGTTGGCATGTTCCTCAGACAAATAAATATTCATTGATTACAAAATAAAGGCCGCGGGGAACTCCGACGCTCCCGGGCCCAGAGCCACACTCTGGTGTGTCTGACACCTCCTCAGCTGGAGCAGGGCCCTGGCGGGGGGGGGGGGGCACAGGACGGTCACTAACAAACCGCTACCGCCTCTCTCTGCCCAGGGTGAGCCCTCCCGGAGACTCCAACTGGGTGAACAAGGCGTTCAAGAAGAACAAACCAAAGACGAGCGGCACCAGAAAAGGCTTCCCGAGACATCCGCGACCCAAAAAGCCAGGCAGCAAAGTGCAGTGAGCATGGCTGACGTTCTTACATCCACGGGCAGGAGCGGCGTGGGCATGGGCTGCAGGAAGATTACCGGGTGGGGTTAGGACCTGGGCTTTGGGATAGGACGCGCCCGACATGAGATCCGCGATCAGCCACGGGCTCACTCAGTGAGCGTTTAGTGACGTCACCTATGTACGGTGCTTCGCAGGGAGCAAGGTGTGCAGCAGCAGCCAACAACTAGCAGAGGCCAAGGTCATATGACTCCCGGAGGCGGGCCAGTGCCTCTCAGCTCCTGGGTAGAACTGCCCCTGAAAACAAACTAGACAGGTCAATCCCACATGACCCTCAACACGTGGAGCCCCTGACGGTTCCCACCCTACAGCGAAAAGCCCTCGCCAGCCTAGGCCGGCTGCTTATAGCTTTTTGACTATATTATATTGTCATTGATTTCACTGATCGACACTGACGGAGCACCCAGTAAGCCCCCAGCACTCTTCCAGGCTCCAGGGAAATCAAAGGTGAATTAAACTCAATCCCAACTTCCAAGAGTTTCTCTTGAACTTTGAACTTCAGGCCAAAGACAAGAATAAAACCTACTGATCTGACGAACTATGAGCCCCATAGAAACCAAGCCTTCTTTTTTTTTTTTTTTTTTTTTTACCAAGCTTCTGTTTTAGTCACATGGATCCATAAATACACACTAGCAAATCCAGCGCACCAGCCTCAAACACAAACCAAGCTGGTATCACCTGTAATTACTTTGCTGGATTATCAAAGTATTCTCTGAAGGAACAGACCTGTGCTGCTATTTAATTTTCTTCAAGCGTTTATTGCTCAGAGGAAAAATCCCTAAATCATTCTAAGGGACATCCTTCCAGGGTGCTCCTGTCCGGGGAGGGGTCCCTGGGTAGGCAGAGGGATGGGGGCGAGTAGGTACCTGGTGGGTGGTGGGAAGCAGTATGGTGGGGAGGAGGTTTTCAGAACTGCCACCGGAAGCGGGGCAGACCTCCAGGCACCTTCGGGATGGGCAGGGAGGCTTCAGGGCCCAGCAAGCAGTTGGCGGCCCCTGGTGGCCACTGGGTCAGTGCAGCCTGGGATTATTCTCACTCTGCGCCTTGGTGTCCAACTCCAAGACTTCCCTGACCTTGAGTGTCTACATCTCTCTCCCTAGCAGCTCAGGCCAGGAGCATGGGGGCAGGTCTGCCGGGGGCGTGGGAGTGCCATCTGGGAGCCAGCCCCGACTCAGGCCCTTGATTCCCGGGCCAGGCCTCTCCCCACACGTCAGAGCAGTGGGAACTCTGCAGTTCAGCTTGGTGACAAACTCCTAGGAATCCAGGTGCTTTAGGAAGAAGCGGGCTGGGGTCAGACAGACAAAACAACGTTCATAAGCTGTGGGAGACTCTGTGGTCGGTGGTCACACGTGCTGATCTGTCCGCAATGCTCCTTTCCAGATCAGGTTATGAAACTGCCTGGAGGCAATTCACCAATTGAGCTGAAGTAACTCCACACAGATTCACTGCTCTGAGCTTCAAAGACCAGGGTAGTAGGGTGCAGAAAAGAGAAGCTCAAAAATGCTAGGCATAGAGAAGAAGGCGTGATCTGCTCATTGTCTCCCAAACTACAATCACAGGGACACCGTCTCATCCACGGGCTAGTCCTGTGTAAACTCCTGGTCCCCAGCTGATATTCTTCCCCCCAAAAACGAGAGAGGCTAGAATGAAAGCTACAGTGTAGGTGTTCCATACATACTATGATGCAGTTGTATTAGTCAGTTATTGCTGCTATGATAATGCTGCATAACAAACAACCCACCCCAGATCTCAACGCATTACAAAGCAAACGTTCGTTTTTCTCTTTCTGGGCCTATGGGTTGGATGGAATAGCTCTACTTGGGCCACAGGCTGGGGTCAAGCCTGCTCCCTGGCCCTTTCGTCCCAGGACCAGCAGTTTTTGCTCCAGCTGTCCTTCTCTGAGCATGGCCAGATATATGTGTCAGCATAGTTTTCCTCTGCTCACCTTGTCTGTCATCTCACTCGGGTTGTGTAACTGGCCTCCAAGTGGAAAGAGGATAAATTGAGAGACCGCCTGCAGGCTGCAAGTGGAACGGGAAGAGGTCCATCTTGCTACTTGCTACTCAGATTTCCCTAATTGCTACCAAGTCTGTCAGACTCCCCCAATTTCCACACTGGAGAGCCACTCCTTTGAGTCATTATGGAACTTCCACCTGTTCGAATGTGAGCGTAGAAATTACAGCTAAAATTTATATAGCAGTTAATTAGGCTCTAAGCACTGAGGCGCCGAGAGGTTAAGGAACATCCTCAAAGTCACACAGTTGGATGGTGGCAGAGGCAGGATCCAAATCCAGGGGTCTGTCACCAGGCGTTGGCCACCCATGGTAGCCACCAGAGCTGGACTCAGAGTCGGAAGTCAGAGGGTCTAGTCCTGTTTCTCTGTTTGGGCAGGGAGAGGCCTGGAGGTGCACAGAAGACGTGGCGGGGCGGGGTGCCGTGCTAAGGAGGTTGGGCTTTGCCTGTGGTGCTGAGGAGTCATCACAGGGTTTAAACACTAGAATAACACAGTCAGACTGGAAAGTATCCAGGAATATGCACATTCACATCCAGCATTTCTCCAAGGGGCTCGGCAGGTCCCTTCCTGCAGTGTCCCAGAGAGGGCAAGTGACTTGCCCAGGGTCACACAGCAGGTAGAGGAGCATTTGGAACTCAGGTCTTCCCATCCCCCATTTTTGTCTCCTTTTTCCTCACACCCAGGCCTGCTCCCTGCCCACCCGACTTCTCTGCGCTCTCCGCTTCCAAGACTGTGTGGTTCACCTACAGGCCTCACCCCAGCGGGACCCAGGAATGCAGCAGCCCCGAGGTGTGGCACTCCCCAGGGTGTCCCTGGAGGCCAGACACGGCTGCCCTGTCCCGGGATGCTGTGGTGACTCCTGAGTACCCTCATCCCCGCTTCCTTCCTGCCCCTCCCCGCCCCCCGCCCGCTGGCCTCTTCCTGGTCACAGTCAAGGCCAACACTAGCCCATGCACTGCCTGTGCACTAAGAAAACAGCACCCCTTCCCTGAGAACTTGACTGCCAGCTGTGGAAGGTTGTCATATGCGCTGCTTTTGTTAGAACAATTGCCTGCTAACTGCAGAAATCTGTATGAGTGACACACAGAGCGACAGAGCTGTGTAAATAGCGTGGGAAGCCGTACGATAACATGTGCCATAAGGCTCGCGCGGGGCCTATGCCTGTGTGGGCAGTGTATCCTTGGCCAGCGTGCGGGGCCTCCGCCTCTTCCCCTTCCCGAAAACCCACATATTACCGGGCTTTTGTAATGTTTCAAACACTCTTAGTAACGAAGTGAACTTCTGTCTTTTGGTGTAAATGGAGAGTTCGGATTTGGACGCGTCAGGCGGCCATGGTGGGGCCTGGCACATGCCCAGGATGCCCCAGGGTACGCAGCTGTGAGAATGTTCTCCCTGGGAGTCGCGGAGGGAAGTCCGAGGCGAGGGACTTAGCAATGATGAGTCTGTGTCCTTCCTCCAGGAAGCTGTGAGCCGAGAGCGAGAACTCGAGCTGGAACGGGAGAGAACCTGAGGAGCCCAGCCGAGCCTTCTCCCCACTGTCCTCAGATGCTGTCCTCTCGCCCTTGGCCTTTGGGGGACCAGGGTGACACCCACTATCAAGCCTGTTGGTGTAGAGGGTCCTGCTTCCCCGGGCGAGCACCTTCCTGTCTTCACATCCTCTCAGCTTCCACTCCCCTGCTCTGGACAGACGGGCGGACCAGGACGGGAACTGAGGAGCATGCAGCGCAGCCCTCCTGCTGGCGGGCCCGGGGCCTTGCTCCCCCCCACAGCCCCAGCCCCAGCCCCAGCCCTAGCCCCAGCGTGGGCCAGATGGGTCCCAGCCGCGGGATCTAGTCCACGGGGCAAAACTCTGGAGGGTCCGGCAGGGCTGAGCCATGGACACGCTCCCGTTTCCTGTGGGGTCAAGAGACCAAGTTCTTGAGTTTTGTTTCCTGTTCACTGAAGGCTCCACGTGGACTGGCCGCCGCCTCTGGAGCCCCTGATGGAGCTGAGGCTGCGGCAGCCTCCCCGGCTCCGGCTCCGGGAACTGGGGGGCAGCGAGCGGGGCTGGCGGCTCTGGCCTCCCTGAGTCCGTGTGGCTGTAGAGGAAATGGGGCCAGACGTCCCTCCCCTCCCCCAGCCTGAGTGAGGGCAGACTCCGCTGTTCACACCGAAACGAAGTGAAATGTGCCACAAGAAAGACACCTCCAGCCTCAGTTTCCCCAGCCTGTCCTGGAAAAGGAGCCCCTCCAGCCCGACCGGCCCAGTGAGGGCGCCCAGGCTGTCCAAGGCCTCAGATGCATTTGCCTAACAAGCCCTCGAACCCCAAACCCAGGGGCGGGGTGGGAGACGGCCCTGAACGGGGCTGGGCACCAGGAGGACGGAGCAGATTTAGCCACGGAGGGAAGGGGCGTATGGAAGGGGGCCCTGGTGGAGCCTGCTCGTAAGGAGACCACGTCGGGGAACACGAGTCTTCGCAAGCCCCTCAGAAGCTTCTGCCCGGAAGACCCGGATGTGCCTGGGAGAGGCCTGAGCAGAGTCAAGTCTCGGGTGTACTTGGACCCCTGCCTGCCTGGTTCTGTGGCCCAGGGAGCGCCTGGTTCCGGGAGCCCGGGCCTCCGCTGCAGGCCTCTCCTTGTGCAGATGGCTGTGCCCGGAGGCCTGAGCCATGGGGAGGGGGAGGGTCAGTTTGCACAGCTCAGGAGTGCGTGTCCCCTGGTGTGCAAGGGAGAACTGCACAGGGTAGTACCTGCTGTCTAGCTCAGAGCCCGGATTCAGAGCCCAGCTGCTCTCATGCTGTAGTTATAAGTATCAGAAAGTCCCCTTATATATTTTCCTTCATTTTGCTTAATTTCCTTTTCCCCCATTTGAGGTAATCAAGAGAATTGTTCTTGCATTAGTTTCAGGGCTGCCAGATAAGATACTGGAAGCTTTGTTAAATTTGTGTTTCAGGTGAATAATGAGTATTTATTTAGTATAAGTATGTCCCCAGTATTGCAATTATTATTATTTTTTTGTATATCTGAAATTCAAATTTAACAGGGCCACCATATTTTTATTTGCTAAATTTGGTAACCCTAAGTAGTTCCTTTCTCCTTTTTATGCTCTTAAAAACAAAAACAACAAAAAACACACGAATGGATTGTTTTTTGAAGCCAGTCACCTGCTTTGAAACGGGGAGGCCTCACTGGGGCCAAGGCCAGAACACACTGGTTTTCCAAACAAGCGAATCTGAATGACAGTGGCGGTGCGGCCCTCTGTGACCAGCTAACACCCCCAACTCACCAGTTCTCTGCTGACCCCGTTGTCTCAGACTCACCCGCTTAGCCTCCTGACTGCTCAGGGTGAGAAATTAGCTTAATTATGTCCTGATGTTACTTGCCCGCCTTTCAAACCTTTCAAAGCAGCAGGGTCGCGTGCACTGCAGGGCACTTGCAAACCTCCGTGGTCTGAATCGAGGGAGGCCCACCCTCATACGGTGTCCCCCACCCTGTATTCCCAATGGCACGAAAGTCCCATAACCACTGAGGTCCATTAGCATCCTGAGGGCAGGATTGTGTCTTTCACATCAGCCCTGGCACGTGATAAGTGCTCGATAAGTGCTGGTTTGATATATGAGTTAATGGGTTAAAGGTCCGTGAGGCCCGTGAGGACCGCTGGATTAGTCAGTAAGGGGGGCATTATAACAGGGGTTCTGTGATCTTGAACAAGGCACCGCCCACTCTGAGCTTTAGCGTCCTCGTCTGGGAGGTGAGGATACTAGCGCTGCCCTCTCCTCCCTCCACAGAGCATTCCCGTGAGCATCCGGGCTCGGGGAACGGAAATGTAGTTTGAAAAGAACACAAGCCACCACACAACAGGGTCGCCTCCCCCAGGAGCCACGGCAGAACTCCCATGTGATCTGAGTGGGGAAAGGAGGCCTGCGATGCCTTCCGGTGGAGACCACATTTCCAGACCCAAACCACGCACTGGCTTCTGCCAAGTCTATCCTGGTTCTGAGCGACAGTTTGGGCGTCAGGATTTAAGGACGGATAAAACAGGTGATTGAGAATGAGGCCGGGCCCACATTTTCCTGGACGAAACAAGGAACGGTCACCCTAAGAGCCGCAGAGGTGCAGGATGCCAGGTCTGGAGGGCAAGTGTCTGTCTCCAAGGTCGTCAGCCTGTGGGCAGCCTCTCCCACCCAAGGCCCAGCCCGGAGCACCTTTGTCACTGCCTGAGCAAGGTGGCACCCAAGGAGGGGACACCGGGAAAGCGTCCAGACGGTCCCCGGCTGGACGAGGAGGCCGACCCCGCAGCCTTGTAGGCACATAACTGGCCTGGATGTGGCTGTGGGCCCCCATCTTGTCTCCACTGTGAATGACACACCTGAGACCTCTGTGCAAATTGTTTATTTGTCCAAATAACACAGTACAAAAATGAGACAGATGCCAGCATCGGGAGCTCACACCAAACACGCATGCAGCTTAAAAAGCATCGTTCCGAATGAGAAACCACAAACAGAAGGCTCCTGACCCCCATTTAAAACTGGTTCCCATCCTTCACATTTGGCGCTGTGTTCCTACACACCACCTAAGATAAACCCATAAATAGCTCGCACCCCCCCCCCCCCCCACACACACACACCCTTCTTAGCAGCAATAACACTCAATGACTTTCAGAATGTGATTAGTTGCGATTCCTAAACTTTGCCTCAGGTTTGAGGTCAGTCCCATCTGAACACCCAAGGCCTCTCTGCCCGGGGCTTCTCCTCCCCAGCCCCACCCCATGGTGCTCATTGACAAGACTGAGTTTGCCAGCCAGGTGTCAGCAGCCCTCCCCTGTGGCCAGGCTGCGGTTCTAGCCCTGCGGGCGTGCATGTAGGTGATGGCACGTGGAAATGGTTCCCTGGGGCCAAGCTGTTGAAACTGTTCAGTTGGGTAGACGGCAGAGCCCCTGACGGCCCACACTTCACCTTTGGACACAAATGAGAGCCTGCATGAGCTGGAAAATTGTCGTCAGAAATCTACAAATGCGCAACGCCCAGAGGTGACTAGCACTTCCTGGGCCAGGTGCCCCTGAGCAGCGCGCCGTGCAGCCCATGGTGAGCCAGCTGGAACCCTCCCCACTTCCTGAAAACTACCGCACTGTGGCTGTAAGAACACTGTCTGACGATGACACAGTGGACAAGGGCCTATGCCATCTTCAGAACCTTCACACTCCTCACTCGCTCTCGGCAAACGCCCATGCGAGGCTGCAAGGCACCGGCTTCCTTTCTCTGCCCATAGAATTACAGGACGCAGGGCTGCAAGGTCTGAGACCGCGAGCCCCAGTGCGTAGGTCGTCCCTCTCTGGCCTACAGAGTTCCTGGGCGGCGTCTACAAGTCCCTGTGGACCCTGTCAACTGAATAAATGATGTGTCGCACATAGAGGCGCAAATGCATGTTCAAATGCATGTGGGTGTTCTGGTGAGAGGTTCAATGTACTTTTGAAACTAAGACCCATTTAAAACTAGCACCTGAAAAAATGTCAGCAGGTGTTCTATATGTTAGTGGCCATATTTTTAGCTCTGTGGATCAATAAAATACATGCTGGTAAAAAAAAAAAAATAATAAGATTAAGGACTTGGTAACTCTTAAATGAAAGTGAAAACCAGGAGACACTCAAGGGCACAAGTCGGCACCAGGGTTGTCCCAGAATGTAGAGTTTGGTCCAGTGCTTGTCGAGGTGGCTCCCCCACTTCCTCCCCACCCCACAGCGCAGAGACAGAACCCCTGGTTGTACAATTCCAGCTGAGGAGCAAGGCCTCCAGGGATGCCTGACAAGCTGCCTGGATCTGGAGTTCTCCAACTTTCTGTTCATTCATGCATTCATTCATTTGGCGAGTGCCTCCAGCTCAGGGGGGAGGCTATGTTTAGCCGCAGCGTAAAAGCACTCACCACCCCTCTTTAGACAGATTTCGGAGCACAGGACCCAAAGGGACACAGTGGGTCCCCTTCACCCAGAACCCGAGGTCTGCGGGGCCGGGGACATGCAGGGTCTTGCAGCAAGTTTGAAGCAGGTCAGCAGTCAAAGCCCGGCGTCTCCCAAGTCCCAGTCCAGTGCTATTTCTCCCAACAGGGTGTGTCCGCCTCTCGCTCTGTGGGAGAATGCGTCGTGCGCTCTCAGTCTCACGCCTACGGTGATGTGAGGACACGGAAGGCTGTCCTCTATCTGCAATCGTGTCTGGGAAGCAGCGGATTGGGACAATCATGGAGCATCTTCGGGGTCTCCTGGCAAAGCCACCAATTGCTTGGCTAGTTCAAGGGCACTTGAGTGCAAGGCACAGCTTTCAGTCTGGACTCTGGATGTCAAGACTTGTGATGTTCTGAGGAGAAAAGGAACATAGGTGTTAGCCAGAGCCCAAGGCGTCTGATAACAATAGACGTCTCCTTCGCTCATCACCACACCACACCAGCTCCCCCTCCAGGTCTCTGCTCACACAGTGCCTTCTGCCCACAGTGCCCTCCTGGTCCCTTCTCCCCATCTACAGCCTCTCCGGCCTCGAAAGTGAAAACCAATGCCTGCCACCTCCTGGAAGTCTCCCAGAGCAACTTGCTTTCTTGACCTCAGTTACCAGTAATTGGGCATGTAATTGATATTTAACTCTGTCAGCAGGGATCAGTCTGTCTTTTCCACTAGCAGAACCTTCCACAGGCCCTCACAGCACCTTGCACACTGTCTACTGGTTGAATGAGTAGGTGGATGAATGAATGAGTGAAGGAATGATAGAACCAGAGGAAGGAATTAGGGCTACTGAGGATGTCAGAACTGATGTTTCCAGTATCTTCCACAGAGAACTCAGATGGCTCTATAAACTATGACCTACAGGGCAAGTGACCTGTAATACCCCATTCTCGGGAGAAGACGGTAAGGCTGAGAAAGGAGAGGTGTGAGGTCACAAGGAGTTCTCAGCGGGGGAACAAGCCACTGTTGGGCAGAGCATTTGAATAACAAGCAGCAAATATGTGTAGCTTGTAAGACTGAGCACACGGCTTCCAAGGGTAGTTAATTCCAGGAGAGGAAGACAGAGTGTTTGAGTGATGGTAACGACATTGCAATGATGCTCCTGTTTCCCGGGGGGGCCATTAGGATGTAGAAGTTCTGGTTCTGTGTGTCCAACACCAACAAACAGAACATTTCTTTCCTTTAAAGCAGTGGTTCTCAACCTGTGGGTTGCGACCCCTTTGGCGGGTCAAACGACCCTTTCACAGGGGTCGCCTAAGACCATCGGAAAACACATATCTAATTACATATTGTTTTTGTGATTAATCACTATGCTTTAATTATGTTCAATTTATAACAATGCAAATACATCCTGCATATCAGATATTTACATGACGATTCATAACAGTAGCAACATTACAGTTATGAAGCAGCAACGGAAATAATTTTATGGTCGGGGGTCACCACAACATGAGGGACTGTATTAAAGGGTCGCGGCATTAGGAAGGTTGAGAACCACTGCCCTAAAGTCACACCCTCGTTCAGTAGCTTCTGCTCTGCAGATCTGGGCCCAGTGTTTGTAAGCAGGTTATGTTAAGAGGATTTGGAAGGAGTGGGGGAAACTGTTTATCTGAGTCTTCCAAAGTACATGTGAAAGCTCAGATTTTTAAAAACATCCGTGGTGAATGTTATTTCTAAATGGGAATCTCAGAGTCTTGGGGGAGGGGGAAGCATGAGGCAATCAGAAGAGTGAGCGTGGGGCAGGGGAGGGTCTTAATCAAGGACTCAGGCCTGTGAAGGAGCACCCCCGGGTGCTCACTCCTCCAGCCCTTGTTTGATATGCAACCTTACTCTGCTTCGTTATTTCAGTTTTATGGCAGCCTCAGATTGGGAAGCCACGCAGCAGAACCCATGGAACAATAAGAGGGTAAGCTAAGACAGCAGCCAGTCCCATACCCCATGCTGATATCAAAAAGCATGAAAGTAGCCCGGCCGGTGTGGCTCAGTTGGTTGAGTGCTGTCCCATGCACCAAGTCGCCATTTGATTCCCAGGCAGGGCACGTGTCCGGGCTGCGGGCTCGGTCTACAGTAGGGGACGTGCAGGAGGCAGCTGATCATGGATGTTTCTCTCTCATTGATGTTTCTATCTCTCTCTCCCTTCCTCTCTCTCTAAAGTCAATAAAAACATATTTAAAGCCCTAGCCCAGCCGTGGGCAAACTACGGCCAGCGGGCCGGATCCGGCCTGTTTGAAATGAATAAAACTAAAAAAAAAAAAAAAAAAAAGACCGTACCCTTTTATGTAATGATGTTTACTTTGAATTTATATTAGTTCACACAAACACTCCATCCATGCTTTTGTTCCGGCCCTCCGGTCCAGTTTAAGAACCCATTGTGGCCCTCGAGTCAAAAAGTTTGCCCACCCCTGCCCTAGCCAGTTTGGCTCAGTGGATAGGGCATTGGCCTGCGGACTGAAGGCCTCGGGTTGGATTCCAGTCAAGGGCACCTTCCCCGGGTTGCGGGCATGATCCCCAGTAGGAGGCAGCCAATCAATGATTCTTTTTCATCATGGATGCTTCTATCTCTCTCTCCCTCTCGCTTCCTCTCTGAAATCAATAAAAATATATTTAAAAAAATATTTTTTAAAAAAGATGAATTCCTTTAACAAAAAGTATGGAAACGCACACAGTTGAGACCAGAGCCAAATGAAGACGATGTTAATTATCAAGTAAAGCCAGTGAGGGTTTGGGGAGAGAAAAAGGTCACTGGTGTAGAACTGCCTCAGAAGGCCTCAGCAAGGGGGTGGCACTTCAGCTGGACCCCAAAAGTCCTGAACTAGGCAGAGAGGGAGGGGACAGTGAGTAGATCCCGTCGTGACCCCGACCTTGTCAACCTTTTCATCACTCGCGCCACATCGCGTGTCTCACCTGCGGGGCCTCCGTGTGTGGAAGCTGGGGGTAGCGCAGGCCCATCAGGCTGAGGGCAGCTTGCCCATTCCTGCCAGCGTACTTGTTGGCCAAGTCGAAGGCAAACTGGTAGGGCCTCTCCGTGAGGCCCCTGCAGGGCTCAGTGGAGCAGGCGCCCCGTCTGCGCAGGGTGGCCGCCAGCTTTCTGAGGGACGAGTCTGGGAGCTGGTAGAAAAACTTCTTAAGGCTGGGGTGTCGCCTGATCTGGAAGCAGAAGTGAAGGCAGCCATCAGTGTTGCTGGCAGGCGACCCTCCCACCCACCGCCTCTCCCTCAACTCCATGCAGCCAGGCGGGCCTCATTGTCCCTGGGATAAGCTCCTGGTTCCATTCCTCCCCTCGCCGCTCAGAATCTGTTCTGCAAGGTCCCGCTGCAAACAGCAGGACAACCTGGGGGCGAGGGGCAGGTGTTTGGAGTGGGACAGCTGGGTTTAACCCAGGGGTGGGCAAACTTTTTGACTGGAGGGCCACAATGGGTTCTTAAACTGGACCGGAGGGCCGGAACAAAAGCATGGATGGAGTGTTTGTGTGAACTAATATAAATTCAAAGTAAACATCATTACATAAAAGGGTACGGTCTTTTTTTTTTTAGTTTTATTCATTTCAAATGGGCAGGATCTGGTCCAGCCCGCGGGGCCGTAGTTTGCCCACGGCTGGTCTAACCACACCTATGCTGTGAGCTCTCGGAGCCTCTGCTCGGTCTGTAGAAACGGGAGGCGGATGCCCCGCCCTGATTATCCGGGGGAGGGGTTGATGAGGTGGTTTATGTAAAATGTTGTGTCAGCCTAGATGTTGATGAATTTTAGTTCCCACCCTACGCCTCCTCCTCTTACTACCTAAATGTCTTAGGTTGGTCGTTCCCCCCCCCCCCCCGCCCCTAGCCTTAGGGGGAGCAGAGACAGGTCTGGGGTGCAGCTCTCTTATGGGGAAATGATCCTGGGGAAACCCTGATGGGAAATGAGGAGCTGGGGCCGGATGGGAGAGCAGCCACACAGTCCCCTCGGGCACTCAGGAAACCAGCCCCGGAGCCAGGGGCTGGGGTGTGCACCCACTAGCTCCCATCAGCCATTGGTGGAGGACAGCTCCTGGGAGGTGGCGGGTGTTCATTCTAACCTACCACGTGGGTGGCAAAGTGGCTCTGGGGCCAGTCCTCTGCAAAGGATGCGGGCTCTTTGGGCCGGGCTACCCGATGAGGTCAGGTACCTACAGCGTCCGCCGCACGACTCACTCATCTGCGACCTGCGCTCCCACCAGTGACCCTTCAGGAGCGATCTGTGTGTCTCTCTGAGGAGATGGAGGTTTCCAGGGCAGGGAACCATCCAGAGAGGCTGTCTAGCCGGGGAGGGACATCTAAAAGCCTGAACGAGCTAGAGGTCACATAGGTGCTGAGGGTGTGCCAGGACCTCCCCAGCCAAGTCCATCCGGACTTGGAAGGAGGCTCCTGGGAGGTGGGACTTGAGCTGAGCTTCAGGGAGGACTCGGATGGGGTGGTCGGGCTGGCAGGGAGCCACACGAGCTTTATATTATTTTGAACTAACCTGTATCTCATCTGCTAGCTGTGCGGCACTTTCTATCTATGCACTAAACTTTGCTAAGTAGGTATTTATCCCCCAGTTTGCAAAAGAGGAAAGTGAGGCTCAGAGAGGCTAAGGGACACGCCCAAGGTCACCCAGACACAGAGATGGGGGTTGCTGAGGCCCCGGGGTTGGCCTCGGGGGGACTGAGTACTCTTACCTGCTCCCCCAAACGGCCGTCCACTCCTGGGAGGAGCGCCACCAGCTGCTGGATGACCAGCTCCTCTGGAAGGTAAAGGAGAGTGGGCACGTGGTGCTGTCACACGTGGCTCACAGACGACTGTGTCTAACACACAGCACAGGCTGGTCGTGAAGGGCAGAGGGGTGTCTTCCCCGAGCCAGCGCTGAGCCTGAGAGCTGGGCCTGGTTGCTTTACGGAAATAGAAGGGACTTTGGGCGGCCACGCTTCCCCCGCAGCCACTTGACAAATACGAAAGCTGAGCCCTCGATGTCCCCACCCAGGCTTCAGAGCAGCAGGGTCAGGAATGGAGCTGGGACCAGAAACGGGGAGAGGGACGTCCTGGCTACGGATGGAGCGGCCAGGCTGCAAGCAGCGGTGTGCGGGGGCTGCTCAGACCAAGGGCTCATTGCAAATGGTTGGGGAGGCTGTGGGCCCTGGTTATCAACTGCTAGCAGTTGAAATTGGCCACAGTGGGGATATTTGTACCACAGAAATCTGCAAAGGCTGCAGATCGGGCATCCCTGCGTGACACCACCCCTGCCCTCCGCCCAGCCTGCTTGCCAGCACACCTCTCCTTAGGGGACCCAGAGCAAGCTAGGAATTAATGAAATCTTCGAGCAAACCCATGGTGTGGGGTGGGTGGGGTGGGTGGGGTGGGGTGGGGTGAAGTTACATCCCTTAGAATAGACTGTGTTCTCTGCCTGAAGAAGGCTCTGTCTCCAACTCGGCCCCGGCAGCCCCAGCTGAAAGGCTCCCCTCCCCTCCCTGCCTTCTAGTCTCCTGGACATTTGCCAGCTGCCCTCCGATTCCCTACTTGGGCTCAGCCTGGTAAGTCCACGGGGCACCGTCCCAGGTGAGAGCAGGTGGTACTAACTAGATTCACACGCTCCGTCCGGCGGAGGTCTCCCTTCTGGCTCGTGGCTTCTGGCCTCGGAGGGTGATGCTGAGGATCTGACTCGTCCCCCTTCTGCGGGCGAAGACTCCCGGAACTCAGGACCCTCCGGATCTGGGGCAAAAGGAGCTGGTGTGAATGTGTTTGCACCAAGTCCTCAAGCGTGTCACTGCGCCCGGGGCTGACAGCAGTGTCCACAGGCACTGGCAGGAGTGGGGCCTCTGTTCCCGGGTAAGCCCCGCCCCATGGGCTCACATCAGAGGAGTTCACGGGACTCTACCTGCCCCCTCCCAAAATCTTTCTTTCTCACACCAATCCCTCGGCCTCCTCTCTGCCCAGGAGAAAAACAAGCAGGCCTGCCAACAGGTCCCACCAGGCGAGCTCACTGTCCCTGTAACCCTGCAGTCCCTTAGCCTGTGGGAACCTCACTTCTCCATCTGTCCGATGGGAGTAACAAGACGGCCTCGCAGGTTGTGAGCTGGTTAAATGAGATACTATGTGTGCGCGTGGCACGGAGAATCACTCCAGAGGTCAGGGGATCACTGGGAACCAGCGGTCCTCGCTGGGAGCAGCGAAAGACAGCCCCGGCCTATCCTCCTCCATCAGCCCTCGGCCTGTGCTCCTCCATTAGCGGGTGCACTCGCCTAACGCACAGAGGCACTGTTCTCCTTCCACCTTTGCTTTCAAATGCTGGAGTGTGTGTGTGGGATGCAGGGAGTGTGGGGAGGGGTGGGTCCTGCCAGCAGCCCGCCCCTCTCCTTCCCCACGGTCCTCCCGCACCTCCCCACTCTGTTCAGAGCAGAGAGCAAAAGTCAAGACTGAACCAGAGGCCATGCAGCTGGCCAGCCCCTGCCCTGGAGGAAGCCAGGGGTCAGAGGCTGCCTCTGCTACCATGACAACAGCAGGCCCACTCACCAACGCTGCTGGAGATGGAGGGCCGATGGCCCCCCCCACACAGGGGCAGATAGGTGGGCCTCCTGGGCCGCCGGGACTCCGGGCTGGCGGCACCTGCAGCCCCCGCTCTCTTGGGCTCCTTGGAGCCATGCTTCTTATGGGAAAAGGCTTTGCGGAAGCTCGACTTCTTCTCTTGGGATTTCTTCCTGCAGGGTGGGGCCGGGTTTTCCGAGGCCACCTCTGGCTCCTGGACTTGGAGCTGCTGCAGGTGAGACGAGAGAGATCGAGTCAGGCCCTGGACTTTGAGGAAATTGCAAGTGAGCTGGGGAAAGACCAGCACCCCCTGGAACGAAGGGAGACCCATGCGGACCAGAGGGTGTGTGCGGCCCAGAGGGAAGAGCCGCTGATGCTCAGGGCGGGAGAGGGAGCCTGCAGGACGGGGAAGGAGGGGCCGGAGCAGGGCTCTGGCAGGATGTAGAACTGGGGAGGGCAGGGAAGTGATGGTGCCAGGCAGGGACCCGGGTCCATAATGAGGGTCAGGGCCTAGGCGGGGAACGTCCTCCTCACCTTCTCCCCCTCCTGCTCCTCTGCATCTTGGAGTAGGGCGATGATCTTCTGGATAAATTCTTCTAAAAAAGGACAAAGAAAGTGCAGAAGAAAGTGTGGGTCAGTCTTCATTTCCTAAGGCCCCGGGTGGGCGGTCCTCCGGTCTCCTAGGCGCGAAGGAGCTTGCATTTGCGCTGTCCCAGTCCTGACCCGAGGGACTCACAGATCCCTCAGGCGGGGCCGAGGGCAGAGGCAGCTTCAAGGGGACATAGTCCTGATCATTCCCCAGGGAGGACCTAGGGGTGCCCTCCCCCCCGCCCCATTAGGTGAGAGGAAAACAGGAAAGCGGCGCTGGGCCCCTCTCCATTCCCCTTCCAGGCACATTTTTGTGAAAGCAGACAAGGCAGAGGGGTGGGAGCAGGCCTTTCGGGGTGCCCTCAGCACCAGAGCTGACAGGGATTCTGATTCCAAGCTCACCCTCCCCATCCCCTCCCCCACCCCCATGGGACAGTAATGATCGTGAGGGCAGCTGCCATTTGCTGAGCTCCTCTCCTGGGGCCCTTCCCCCTTCCCATGACAGCTAACAAATGACAGCTAACGTTTATCAGCTGCGAAGGGGCACTGCTCTCAATGCTGCATGGGCATCCGTTCCTTTAGTGCGCCTAACAGCTCTGTGCGGCCGGCACTATTACTGTCCCCATTACACTGATGAGGAAACTGAGGCCAGAGAAGGAGCAACGTGTCCAAGTTGATGCGGCTGGAAGAGGTCAGAGCCCAAACTCAAACCCAGGCCCTAAATCACACCGTCTTCCCAGCCCGTGCCGTGAGCCACTGCCTCCCTCGAAGCGCCTATGGCCGCCCCGCAAGGAGGGCGTTTCGCAGGGGAGGCCCAGACAGGGGGTGACCGCGGTGTGGCTGGGCGCCTGCCGCTCTCATAGGTCAGGACAAGTGTCTGCCTCTCTGGTTCAGTGTCCCTTCTGCAAGTGGAGGGGTCAGGCCAGGCGTTCTGAAGGGACCCGGGGGCGGGGGGGAAGGCGAGGGGTACTGACTGCACTCTGAGGCTTTGTCCGGCTGCAAGTCCTCTCCGGGCGCCCGGCTTCCTGTGTGGATGGGAAGCTCGAAGGGACTTGGACCCCCACAATCTGTGGACGAGGCCTCTTGGACTTCAGGTTCTTCCAAGTCTGAGAAGCAAAATGAAATGGTGAGTGTGTTTTGTTAGTGCGAGGCGTTACCTACTGCACAGATGCGACAGAGCCTCCACCGTTCGCTCTGTGGCCAGATCACCGTGGAGTGAGCTGGGGAGTGAGCCAGGGTGGAGGTGAGCTGCTGGGCAGGGCCTTGCACGTGAACACCTGGCTTCTTGGGCTTACTCCTTCGCCTCCCTCCCCTAGCGACCTCACCCCTCCACCAGCCTGGCTTGATCCACTAGTTGGAGAGTAGGTACATAGAATGAGTCAGCACTCCGGGCCAGAATCCCCAGCAGGAAAACCCACTCTTTGGTTCAAAGCATTGCCCCTCCTTTTTAAATAGGCTGCTCCCGCTGACACCCAGGAGGTCCTTCTCCCTCTGGCTCTGGCTCCATCACTGATGGGCCATGACCTTGACCACTGTTTTGCCTCCCTAATGATCAGTGCCCTCATCTGTAAAATGGAGGTAATAAAAGGCCGAGAGCTCATTGATCTAGGTTCTAGGTCCACAGTGGGCAGGTGTCCTAGTTTACAGGCAAGGAGAGTGAGGCACGGAGATGGAGGACGACATAGGAAGCATAGCCCAGAACCCAGGTCTCCCGCCTCCCAGTCTCCTCCGTCCTGCACAGCTCCCCGCTGCCAGGTGTGGAGGCTGAGGTGCAGAGATGAGGACGATGGGGGTCCCTGAATACAGTTCCCAGTGGGGGCTTCACGGGTGGCCTCGGCGGGGAGGTCTGGTGTGTGGAGGTGGCCCACTGGCACCCCTCCCCTCCCCACGGCCCTCCCCATGTTGCTCAGGGAAGAGCAAAGGTCACAACGGGGCTGGCTGCTCTTCACGGCCAGCTCCAGCCCTGGGGAAGCGTCCAGAGCTGGAGGCAGCTGCAGTGTTGCTATGGTAACCGTGAGCCTGCTCACCAACGCTGCTGGAGATGGAGGCCCGGTGGCCCCCGACGCACATGTACAGGAAGCCGGGCTTCTTGGACGGCCGGGACTCCGGGCTGGGAGCATCCGCAGCCCCCGCTCTCCTGGGCTCCTCGGAGCCCTGCTTCTTATGAGAAGAGGCTCTCCTGAGGCTGGACTTTCTCTCCTGGGATTTCTTCCTGACCACGGCTGGGGCCGGGTTTTGTGGGGCCACTTCTCGCTGAGAGCCTTGAAGTTGTAGGGGGCATGGGAAAAACTGGGCCAGGTCCCTGACCTTGAGGAGAGAGGAGAGCTCCCTGAGAAGCAACTCAATGGCAGCCATGTGCTAGGGGGTGTCCCCAGGCAAGGGGGTGACAGAGTCCAGAGCAGGGGGGCTGGGGGGCCTGGAGGGCAGGTAGGGCAGGTAGAAGGAGGAGAAGGGGGAGAAGGGGGAGGAGAGAGTGAGGGAGAGGGAGCGTGGGAGGATGAGGAAGAGGGGGAGGAGGAGGGGAAGGAGGTGGGAGAGGAGGAGGGGGAGGAGGGGAAAGAAGCATCAAGCCCCAGGGACCTCCTCCTCTCCTTGGCTCCTCACCTCTTCATCCCACTCATCTCCCACGTCTCGGAGCAGCTGCACTATCATCTGAATGATAGTGTCCTCTGGAAGAGAGTGGATTCCGGTGAATCTTTCTAGATGCACAGAGCGCGCTTCCTAATGACTGTGCTGGACTCTGAGACCAGCATGGGCCTCCTGTGTTGAATGGGGTGCCCTAGAGCATCTCCTGAGGCCTCAGACGTGGTGGGAAGCACCAGATCCCAGGGCTGCTCCTCTGAGAGAGGCTGGGAGGTCCACGGGGGAAGGGCACTGGGCCAAGGCATGAGATTTCATGCAAGACATTGCAGGTCAGTCCTTCAGACGTTCACCTGGTGCCCTGCTGTTTCCTCAGAACGCACAGATCTGAGAATATCTGCCTCGGGTTGAGCAAGCTGTGTGACCTTGGGTACATTTCCTAATCTCTCTGGGCCTTCCTCTCTTTCCTGTGAAATGTGGATCGTAATCCCTGCTCTGCTTCCCTCCGAAGGCTGTCAGGCCATCAAATGATGGGCTGCGCTTGGAAATACTTTTCAAGGCTAACGCTGACCTTCCAACCTGCAAAATGCCATTGGAGAAACGGCTGAAAGGGTGCCGGCCTGGCCTCGGGTGGGGTTGGAGGACGGAGGGACTCCGCCCACAAGACAGACAGCCGGCCGATTGATGCATAACCACGCTACCCAGTCTTTGCAGAGAAGCCACAAGTAACATCAGCCCCGCCCACTCTGCAAGGACAGCGAGCCCACAGCGGCCCCTGCTAGCTGCCAGCTGGTCCCAGGACGTCCGCAGACTCTTCCTCCGCCCCCCCCCCAACCCCTCCCCTCTCTTCGCTCTCAGTGAGAAACCCTGCTTGGCTTTCACTCCCCGCCTCTGTCTACCTGCTGATTCCCTCTCAGGTGAGAAACAGCATGTAAAATAAACATCTGGCACAATGACCAGCTGGATGCCTTTTACTCATCCTTTGATGGGCCGAGAGCTCCTGTTTCATAGCTTTAAAAGCATGCCCATTCTGTACAGGCAAGTAGATTAATGGGGCAGCACTGATTTTATTAGGGCCAATGCCAGGCGTGTGGGTGTGTATGAGACGGTCCTTATTTCCTGGGGACCTGGGCTCGAGTATTTAAGGATGAAGCATTATTTTACTTAAAATGGTTCAGCAACGAAAGTACACACACACACACACACACACACACACTCACAAAGCAAATATGGCCAACTATATACATAAATATATACATAAATTCTATCTTCCTCTCTTCTAAATTCCTTTTATAAGTTTAAAGAGAATAGCAAAGAGTCCCATGCTCATTAGCACATAATTCCTGTGACGCCCCTCGTGGAACCCTAAAGAGCAACCAAGGCCTAAGCTGTCCCCCCCCCCCCCCGGGCAGTCCCCAGCTGCGGCCAGAGGACAGTAGATTCTCACTCACGGTCAAGCTGGTCAAGCTTCTGGGGCTCCTCCTCCGGCCGGCGGCCCGTGGCTTGGGAAGAAGGCTCCGAGGCCCCAGCACCCCGGCCCTCGATGAGCACGGACTGGTGGGGACCAGGGTCCGCTCCGCCTGGAATGAAGGCAGAAGCAAGTGAGTGTGTGTGTGTGTGTTGGGGGGGGGGGGGGGGGGGCGGCATGTCAGTGCCATTCTCCTGACTTGGTTAATGGACACAAGGAAACAGCTCAGCATTCGCCGCAGGAGGGCGCTGCTGCAGCCCGCTCTGGGCCTCACCAGAGAACCAGGAACCCAACGAGGCTTCCATTCCAAGAGGCCGCCTCAACCCAGACCTCCTTCCCCCGCCCCCAACCCATCCTGGGCCTCCCTGCGTCTCTTCTCCCCAGGAAACATGGGGACTTTGGGCAGAGCCCTCCCCTCCAGGTGCCCGGGGGGGGGGGGCACTCAACTCCAGGAGCCAGAGTCAGGAAAGGAAGGCACCTCGGACCCGCTCCCTCATTTTACAAATGAGTCAAAGGCTCCAGAGGGGGCAGCAACCTGCTCAAGATGATACAGCACGCCTCTTCCTGCTGGTGCCACGTCAGACCCAGCCCCCAGCACTGGCCCTGCCACTTCCCCGACACCCCCAGTGCTCAGCTGAGGACTAGTGCGGAGGGCGGGCGTCCACCCTCGCCTCCCTCCTGGCCTCCCGCTCCTCCCTGGCCCATGCTCCTCAAACAAGAGCACTTCACAGGAACAGCGATCATTATGGGGCACTTTCCCGGGCCAGCGCTGGGCTGCGGCCACCCCGTGACACAGCAACTGTCATCATCTCCACTTTATCGATGGAAAAGATCAAGGCTCAACCACACAGCTGGTTGGCAGTGGAGCCGGTCTGAGGGAGCTCCCAGGGGTGGGGCTCCTGGCAGCTGTCCCACCTTCCGTCCGTCCCCTCTGTTGAGCGGTTGGAGGAGCCGCTTAGAGCACCCTAGTCCTGGGGTGGGCAATGGGGTTACCATAGAAACGCGTAGGTCTGCTCACCTCTGGGTCCTGGGCCCTGGCTGGCCTCCTGGGAGCGCCAGGCAGCAGCTGTGTCCTGGCCTCTGGCTTCCTGGCCTGGGGGCCCCTTGGTGTCCCCATCCCCGTGCTTCCTGTGGCCATGCTTCTTGCGGCCGGCCTTCTTGTCGTGGGCTTTCTTCCTGGGCTCCGAGGTGTCTGCTGGCGGGGGCAGGCCCTCCTTCGCCCTGGCCCTCCTGGCGGCCTTGTCCTTGGCCTCCTCGGGGCCTGTCCTCAGGAAGAAGTTCAGCATCGTCTTCAGCCACCCCTGCTGGCTGCGACTCTGGGCCTTGTCCTTCTTGTCCCGCGGAGGCCTCTGCTCGCTGGTGAGCAGCTCCCTGGCCGCCTCCAGGCTGAGGGCCTCGGGGCCCGGAGCCTCCGGAGACCCTGGGCCGCTGAGGTGCCGGCTGCCATCGCGGGCCCTCCCCGCAGGCGCCCGTCTGGGGGGCGTGGCGGGCAGGGAGAGGTACTGGCCTTCCCGGGACTCCGGGTCCTTCCTGGGCTTCTGCGACCTGTCCCAGGACCGGGCTCTTCTCTGTGAGAGAGGCTTCCTCGGGCCCTGCGGAAGCTCCATGGTGCTGCAACCAAGACCAACGGCTCCTAGGAGAGGCCGCCTGCCGCCCAGGGCCACCCCCCCACTAACGCCAGCGGCCTCAGCTCCCAAAGCTCGTCCCACTTTCATTCCTCAACAACCCTGAGAGGAAGCGGTGTCCTGGCCCCACTTTCCAGAGGAGGAGGTGAGGCCCAGGAGGTCGTGCCCCAGATCTCACCGTGCCCCCCTTCCCCGCCCCCCGCCCCCGGACAGCTCAGTGCTCTCATCTGAACTGGGCCAACACCTGCCTATCCACCCCAGAGGCTGTTAGGAATATTTCACCGGACAGCTCAGTAAATGGCAGCTGCGTTCTTCCAGTTGCTCAAGACAGAAACGTGAAGTCGCCCCGTCTCCGCGTCTCGCTCAGTCCCCACATCCGCCCACCAGCACAGCCCGCGGCTGCCCTTTCAACCACGGCCCGGCCTCACCCCACCGAGCCTCCTCGCCGCCTCCGCTGCTCAGCTGGACCATTCCTCGCTGCTCGCCTGCTCCCCGCTGTCCTCTCCGCCCCACGCAGCCTGGCTGCTCAGGGGGACCTGCTTCCAGCCAGTCCCCCCGAGACACAGCACCCCCTCACTGCAGGGAACCCAGCCGCTCCTGTAAACGTGTTTATCGCCTTGGCGGAGAGTGGTTTCAGAGCAAAGTCCAGTCTGCTCGGGAACACCCAAGTGACCTGCTGGTCACGGGACCTCGGCTCAGAGGTGACACACACCCACGCACCAGGGAGGGCACAGCTGACGCGAGCTACTGCGGAGCCGGAGTGAGTCTGCGCGTCCCCTGACCTGCTGCCGCCTCTGGTGGATTACCTGAGTGTACAGTGGCCTCCTCTATAGGCCACCCTCACCTACTCACCCGCTGGGGGCTCTGTCACTGCTCGGGCGCCGGCACTGTTTCACAGACCCCTTTGGCCCTGCCCTCTCCACCCTGGACGCCACACAATAGAATTTAACCAATAGCCGCCTCCGTGTGTGTGGCACACGCGTGTGGGCCGGAGCCAGCACCCACAGACGCTCACTGCTGTAGACTGAACGTCTGTGCCCCCAGATTCATTGTTGATCCTAAGGCCCCAGGTGATGGTATTAGGAGGCGGGGCCTCTGGGCGGTGATTAGGCCACAAGAGCACAGGCCTCATGAACCAGGTTAGTGTCCCTTATAAAGGACACCGGGGGCTCCCTTGCCACTCCCGTCACGTGGGGGCACAGAGGGCAGGTGACTGTCTATGAACCAGGAAACCTCCGCCAAACACCGAACCTGCCAGCACCTCAACCTCAACCTTCCCGCCTCCAGAAGCGTGAGGAAGAAGTTCCTGTGCTCTGTGCTACAGCAGCCCGAACGGGCTCAGACACTCGTGTGTCACAGAAGCATGCACACACACCGCAAACCTACAGGGACTCGGAGCCCCTTGCATTCTCCCGGCCCAAGCGCAAGGAGTAATTATCTGAGCATCTGTGCCGTCTGCCCCCCAAACTCCAGTTCCGGAGAGGGCGGAGCTGCGTGGCTCCCCCAGCGCCCACACTGCCTGCAGGCCCTTGGGGTTTGGGGAATGAATGAATGATACTCAGACAGGCACAGGCATGGCCAGCGCCCACACTGCCTGGAGGCCCTTGGGGTTTGGGGAATGAATGAATGATACTCAGACAGGCACAGGCTTGGCCAGCGCCCACACTGCCTGCAGACCCTTGGGGTTTGGGGAATGAATGAATGATACTCAGACAGGCACAGGCTTGGCCAGCGCCCACACTGCCTGCAGGCCCTTGGGGTTTGGGGAATGAATGAATGATACTCAGACAGGCACAGGCTTGGCCAGCGCCCCGGGTGCGGCCGCAGGGCATCCAGAAAGCCTCTCATCTACACATCTCAGTCCCCCCGGCCATGCCTGTCAATCAGACTGGCTGCGAGGGGAACGGAGCTCCGAAGGGCTAAGAGACTTGCCCAAGCCCCCCTGCCCCCCTCCCCTCGCTGGGAATCAGAGAGAATGGGGGCTTGGATCCATGTTTCTGGATTCTAACTTCTCTCTCCTACGCCAAGGGGCCCCCAGCAAATGCAGATGCGCCCACAAGGCCTGAGAGGTGAGCAGCGGTGCCATTTCATACCGACGGAGATAACCACATCTGCCCACACCCACCGTGACCCACACACACTTATGCGCCAGAGGCGGAGATGGCCACCTCCGGGCAGGGCACACAGACTCTGGGCAGGAAGCCGGTCAGTGGGCTAGAGGGTCAAGGGCTGCACCTGGAACTTTACTTCTTAGCACAGGCAGCCCATGGGCACTCCAAGCCCCTCGATGAAAGCCACTCTCGTCCGAGCTCAAAGCCTTCAGCCTGGGCTCCCTCGATAGTGCTGGTCCATCACAGGTCACACCCCCCACAGGGGAAGGAGGGGGGCCTGCTGGGGAGACACTCAGCCTCCCCTGGCCTGAGTCTCCTGGGGGACAAGGTGGTCTCCTCTCCCCTCAGGACCCGCCCTGCTCCCAGGCCCAGCTCCCAGGTGTTAGATGGTCCCCCTCCAATCCCAGTCAGGGCAGCAGAAGATGTCCCTGTTCTTGGACCAACTTCCAAAAACCTTAACATCTAACCCTTAGTCCAACCACAGGTGATAGCATCACCTCCCACTGATGGGGAGCTTCCCTTTACTCCACGTCTTCACGTAAAGTCAGTGGAGTACGGAGCACCGCCTATTCTGCAAATGAGGGACTGAGGCCCAAGAAAGGGAAGTTCCTTGGCTGGGTTCAGAGCTCATCGGGGCCAGTTAGTTCAGAGCTCTTCGCAGGCACTGGATTGAGATCGCATCACCGAGCCCTGCGCTCTCTCAGAGATGAAGAAACTGGGGCCCAGGGAGCCCCAGCAAGTAGAGGCAATATTTGACCTGACGTCAGGGTCTGCCTTCTGGGCTTATACTCCTCTCAGAACCCCAAGAAACCCACCCACCGCTCCAGCCCCTAAGGAGAGAGTATCGTTCAACCAACCTTGGGCCACGAAGTCACTCCTGTCCCTGCGACCAGAGGGCTCTGGTGGGACCACTGAGAAGCACCGCCCCGTCTGCCGGAAGTTGTATCCAATGGGGGATGGTAGGCCCAGCTTCCCGGGGAGAGGATGCTGCTGCTGGGGCTGCTGCTGCTGCCGCCCCCAAACTCCCGAGTGTCTCAGAGATGCTCGGGCACAGTCATATATAGCTGAGCTCACGGCCCCGGGCCAGGGGCCGCCCACTACGCCGCCCTGTCCCGTCCCGGGCGGCTTCCCGCTCAGTGGAGATAGGAGGCTTACCTCAGCCACCCTGGAAAACAGTTTTGCCTGACAACTTCCTCATTACACTCAAACCCAACCAGAAACCAGCGCTCAGAACACAGCCCTGCCTGGCCAGAGGCCAATCCTCAGAGTGAAAAACAAGCGCTTATAGGGAGCACAGGTCACGGGGAAGCAGGAGGCCGCGGTTCTATCGCCTCCACACCCCTCGGAAGCACCCCAAAGAAAGAAGGATCTGAGAGAAAGGCCGCTGGATGGAACACATCCATTCTGACCTGGAGGCGGAATTCAGAAGAAGGAGTTGATAAGGGGCAAGTTTTCCAAATCCAGTCTCCCTAAAAATCAATGGAAAAAATACCCTCTGGTGAGGACTAACCAAAAAGCCCTGCCTCCTCTTGTTTATATGATAAAGATACATATCGATGTATTACATTCGAAAGAAAAGAAGAATATGTACCAAGAGCCAGGCTCTTTCTAAGTCCCGTCATGGCTTTGGGCTAATCCATCCTGAGTGTGGTGGCCACTGGGCGCCCTCTCTCACCGGGCAGAGGGGCCGCCTGGCCCTGTCCGCCGTGCCCGTCAAAGACCAAGCCGGGCAGGGATCTGTGGAGACACGCGTGGCCTGTGGCCAGGGCTGGCTGCGTGATGCGTGCAGCCTGAGGCCAAACAAAACGAAGGGCCCTTTTCAGAAGGTGTGAAGGCTTTCAAGGCAGCAGCGGAGCACGGAACCAGCCTCAGGCCCTGCCGAGCGCGCCCGCGCAGCTTGTACAGGTCCCCGGGGCCGCCAGGGCGCGGACCGATGGTTCCCAACCAGGTCGGTGGGAAGGGCCACGGAAGGGCGAGAGAACGATTGAAAAAAAGTCTTTTTAAAAATTTAACTTAAGCATGACATACGAAAGTGCACAAGTCGTAAGCACACAGCCTGGTGGATTCCCACAAAGGGAATACATAAACCCGCGTCCCTGGCGCCCGTGCGCCACAGACCCAGCGCTCCTCGCGGCCCTGCTCTCCTGGCTTCTGAGCGCGGGGGGTTATTGTTCCCGTTTCAGGTTGTATACAGATGGGAATCGGACTGTTTTCTTCCATGTCTGCCTCCCTCCCCCCACTATATTTCATGTTTATGAGATCCGTGTGGCCTGTTGTTGTAAATTCTCAGATGACAATACCAACGGTAGGAGGGGATGTGGGGCGACAGAAGGCCCCCCGCGAGTGGGCGTGCAGGGGGCGCAGACACGCTGGAAGATGGAGTGGCAACATCTGCTGAGGCTGAGCAGACACCCACCCACCAGCCAGCGTTTCACTCCTGGATACACACAGACCGAAACGCATGCGCACGCCCCCAAAACAACGTTTATGGGAGCAGCCGATCAGCACTGTTTATCATAGCCCCACACCCAGACACTTGAAACTACTCAAATGGCCAGTAACGACACGTTGAGCAAACGGTGGTATGTTCACAAAACGGGGAAGTTTTTTCCCTCAGAGTCTGTCTGTTTGTTTAGAAAGACTGTTCACCCTCTTGGGTGCCCTGGTGCGCAACATGGGGACACAGAGGATAACTTGGTCTTGAGTGGAAATGAAGGCGTCAGTTTAAGAGAAGGCCCCGTCTCAGGCGCCATGGTGGGCACTGGTCAGTGACATATCTGAGAGAGGGAGAATTTTCCCAGAGACACTCGGCCCCTCTGAGGCTGGAGCCCATTTCCCAGAAGTCTGCCTGTGTTCTAGCCAGATCATTTGCATTATGGAAATCAGCACACCTCTTCGGTGACTCCTGGGAGCAAAGAGCAAGTAGAAGAGACCTCCTTCCCAGGGCCGCACCCTCTGCTTGGAATCCACCAATTCAAGGTCCAACCCCGACCCTGCGTGCAGGCTTCCCACCAGCTGGGCCGCCTGGAGAGCTGTCTGACCAGAAGGGCGTCTCATACATTCCGGTTCCCGTGCCCGATGACTGAATTTAGGTCTCGCGCCCAAAGTGCTCAATGAATCTCAATTCCCGTCCACACTCTCCTGTCTCAGCGACTCTTCCTGTCCCTCCGGTGTCTCCCAGCAGCTCCCCCTCCCTCAGGAGTCCCCGGGTCCCCATGGCAAGTGGGCCACTCTGTGACCGTCCTGAGAGCTGGCAGCTTTGACATTGGCCAGAGCTGACTGTCCCCAGCGCCTCCCCGCAGCGGGCACACTAGTTATAGTGTAACAACAACAGTCATTTGCGAAGTGTTTACTCTATGCCAGGCCCTGTCCTGCGAGCTTTTACATGCATTCTCTATTGTTACTCTCATAATAATGTTTATAAAGTAGATATTGTTTTATTCCTCAGATTTGAAAGGTGATGTTCAAAAAGGTAAAATAAAGTGCTTAAGCGGCACTGCTAAATGGCAGATGAAGACCTGTCAGTCAGTCTCCACGGCACGTCATTAACCACGCACTCCATTGTTCATCTGGACCTCAGTTTTCACAGCTGTACCATGGGAATAAATGATACCGGCCTTGCAGGGTTGCTAGGAAACTTCTAGGAGGCAAGTCTCATGAACACCATCCCCAGGCACATATTAGGCGTGCGGGCAGTGGCAGCATCAGGTTTAGAGGAGCTCACACTTAGGTCTCACCTGAGGGACTGGGGCCCACAAAACTTGGTCCAAGCCGCACAGTGTTGCAGGAGTAAGACCAGCTGGACTAATCCCTGCCCTCCTCTTCCCTGTGCCCCAAGGAGGACACTGGTCTGCTCACCCTGCCGGGCTCAGGCCAGGCTCTCACACTGTCTGAGTAGAGACAGCACTTGGTCAGCAATGGCTGAAGCCGGGGTGTCTCTATTGACATTTTAGACCAGATAATTATTCATTACTAGAGGCCCAGTACATGAAATTCGTGTATAAGTGTGTGTGTGTGTGGGGGGGGGTATTTCTCAGCCTGGCTTGTGACCTCTCCCAGTCCGGGACCCCTTAGGGGATGCCCACAGGGAGCGGGCCTAAGCAGTCAGTCGGACATCCTTAATGCTGCCACGGAGGTGGGAGAGGCTCCTGCCACTGCTGCTGCACTCGCCAGCCGTGAGACCAGCTCAGGTCTTCTGGCTGAGTGGCACTCCCCCTATGGGAGCACACTGACCACCAGGGGGCGGCTCCTGCATTTAGCATCTGATCCCTGGTGGTTAGTGCACATCATAGCGACCGGTCATTCAGCCATTTGGTTGATTTGCATATTAGCCTTTTATTATATAGGATGTGGCCTGGCCTGTGTAGTTTAGGATGTTTAGCATTATCCCTGGTCTCTGTCCACCAGATGCCAGTAGTGAAAACCAAAAATGTCTGCAGACATTGCCAAATGTTCCCTGGAGGGTGACCTCCTCCCCAGCTGAGAACTTATGTAATAACGACGTGTAATGGTCTCCACCTATAGGAGGCCCTGAAGGTACGTAGCTCCAGGTTGGGGGAAGCAGCCCGATGAGGCCAAGAAGAACCAGTCTTGTGCTGATGCTCATCTCCTCATGAGCACAGATGGCTGCCCAGTTCCCTGTTACCATCACAACCCTGTTCGAAGGCAGCAAGAGGGGCAAAGTGATGGAGTCCTGGGTGGCTTTACCTTTCATCTGAAGAGTTTCCCCAGACATTTCTCATCAGATCTGTCCTGTCGTATTGGTTAAAACTGGTTACAGGTCACCACTAGCTGCAAGGGAGGCTGGAAAATGATTCGGTGGCCAGGGAGAAGGAGGTTAGAAGGAGTGCATCCTCCCTGCCATGCAGTGTGGGCAGTCCTCATACTATGGAAATCGTGTTTCTGTTTTCCTCACTAGACCATGAGAACCTGCAGGACAGGGACCTCTGTATCCGTAGCCCAGTGCTCAGCACTCAGAAGGTGCTCAATAAATTCTCACTGAATGACTGAATAAATAAATGATTGAATGAAGAGGAAGTGAATCAATCAATATTTAACCTTCCCCCTACTTGCTTATACCACCAAGAGCCCTTATATAGGCAATTATTTATTCCTATGCAAACTAAGCTTGAGTTATCTACAAATAACCCTATAATGCAAACCATAATGCAAACATCTCCCAGTTCCTCCAACAACTCTGGTACCTCTGGCCATTAGACATGCTGTTCTCTTTGCATAGAACATTCTTTCTTATTGTTAATCCCCCCCGAGACTATTTTTCCATTGCTTTTTAGAGAGCATGAAAGGGAGGGGCAGAGACAGAGAGAGAAACATTGATGTGAGAGAGACACATAGATTGGTTGCCTCCTGCACATGCCCCAGGGGTCAGGGCCCGGGATTGAGCTTGCAGCCAAGGTACGTGCCCTTGACTGGAATCGCACTCATGACCCTTCAGTTCACAGGCCAACACTCTATCCATTGAGCCAAACTGGCTAGAACATCCTTCCTGCCCCAGAACATTCTTCCTGCCACCTCCAACCTCCCTCACCCATTTGCACATGCCAGCTCCTTCTCACTCTCCAGGTCTCTGCTTCGACATCACTGCCTCAGAGCAGCTGTCCCTGATCGCCCAGTGTGGCTCAGAGACCTCTGCTTGTCCTCCTGATCCCCCATCCTAGCACTTGTCACTCTGGGTTGTGACTGTCTCCCTCGCAGGACATTAAACTCCCAGGGGAACCAGAAGATCACGCCCTTCACTAGTAGGTTCTCCATAACCATTTGTTGATTGGATCACTCATACCAGGGGTGAAAGGCAGCGCTTTTATGTAAGGGGACAGAGGTAACATTTGCAGCGCTGTGGGCCATAGGGCCTCTGTTGCCACTACTTAATTCTGTGGTTGGAGTGAGAACACAGCCATAGATCACGTGTAAACAAATGAGCGAGGCGGTGTTCCCACAAAACTCTACTGATGGGCACTGAGGTTGAATTTCATATGCATTTCACACGTCATGAAATGTTATTCTTTAAGTAATATGTGGTTACCACGGCGTCAGAGTCACGTGCTTTGGGTGTTTCGGGCCCCTCTCCGGGTATAGTGGAGTCACCTAGAGCAGCAATGTAACAGTACTTCTTAAAATCAAGCGTAAATTAAACTGGAAAGTACACTAAGTGTTGTAGCAGCCTCCACAGAGAGTGTCTGAAGAAACTGGGGTTAAGGAACTGTTACTGTCAGGGAACCCCGGCAACAGGCTTAACCGGAACTGACCATTCCGGTAGGCAACCCTGATGGCAGGTTTAAAACTAGGCAGAGAAGACCATGTCTTTTTCATAATAAAAATATTACTTATCTTAAATAATATCCAAAATGTCATTTAGAGAATGAAAGTAACCATGGGAAACTGGAGAGAAATGACCCAAGCTGGTTGCCTGCAGGGAGTGGGCGTGAGGGTTGTTTTTGTGTTAGCGGGGTTTCATGTATTACTCTGATGCCTGGAACATTAGTGAGGTGTGGGGAACAGAGACCTCCGTGCCCTGCCGGGCGTGGCACGTGGGGCCTGGCACAGCCACTCTGGACAACAGCCAGGCAGTATTAGTCAAAACTGGTGTCCATATTCCCACTCCCAGCAATTCCACTTCTGGAAATTCTCACACAGCCCCTTAAGGGCAGGAGCTGAGGGTGTCCACTGCAGTGTTGGTACCAGGGAGTTGAAAGATCCTGGGAGAAGGACAGATAAAGTGTAGCAGATGTACATGCACACCCTGGAGAATTATTCACATACTAGAGGCCCGGTGCATGAAAATTCATGCACTGGAGCAGGGGGTCCCTCAGCCTGGCCTGCCCCCTCTCACAGTCCGGGAGCCCTTAGGGGTGGGAGGTGACCCAGCGATCAGGGGAAGGCAACACCCCATCACACCTCTGCTGCTGCCACTGCCAGCAGTGCAAGCCTCAGCCGGCCCTGGTTACCTGAGCCTCAATCAGAGGGGGGTGCAGGAGGACCCAAGGCCCCCGGTGGGGCTGAGGGGACTGGGCACCACCATCTTATGGCTGTGGGCACCGCCATATTGTGAGGGCATGACAGTCAATTAGCATATTCCCTCTTTATTATATAGGATTAAGGGCAACCGATTGGATTAACCCAGCAATATGGAAGTATCCTTAAAATGTAGTTTTCAAAATAAATTTTCAAAAATATAGCATTCAGTGAAAAAAAGTAACAGAATAAGATATAACAAATAGTGTGTAAATTAAAAATACCAAGAAGCAAAACAACAATGCAGGTCTGAAAGAACACATACAAAAAGATACACATTCAACACATGAGCCAGGTTACTTTGGGAGAGAAAGACATACATTGAATAAACATATATAATGCATACTAGAGGGGCTTTGCATAAACAGATGACATTGTACCATGAACTGCACCTGAGGTCTCACAAAACCCCCAAACAAACTAATAAAGGCAGAAAATGAGAATAAAGCTCTTAAATTTGCAAATATCATACACAATAGTAAGATATCAGAGGTATTCCAATTGAAAACAGCAATAAAATATAAAGCCAATTTTTCATAGTTAACATTGTTCTCAGAATTTCTGGCCATTGCAATAAAACATGAAATAGAAATAAACGTTATAAATAAAAGGTAAGTAATAGGCAGATGGAGAGATAGAGATAGATAGAGATAGAGATAGAGATAGAGATAGAGATAGAGATAGAGATAGAGATAGAGATGGAGATGGAGATGGAGATGGAGATGGAGATGGAGATAGAGAGAGAGAGAGAGAGAGAGAGAGAGAGAGATAGAGAGAGAGATGATAGCAATAGAGAGATATAATCAGTTTCCAATTTGGCCAACTTCTGACCATTGAGCTACTTTTTATTTTTTAAACTATGTTTTTATTGATTTTGAGAGAGAGAGAGAGAGAGAGAAACATAGATCAGTTGCCTCCTGTACTTACCTTGACCAAGAACCAAACCCGAAACCTGGGTGTGTGCCCTGACCGGGAATCAAACCATCCATTTTTTGGTGCATGGGATCCACCCAACTGAACCACACCAGCCAGGGCTAGAGCTACTCTTAAAATTAAATATCTTATCAGGTTTCAGCCAGGACAAACAGTAAATATCCCTCGCAATACTGAACAACCCCGTGGACCCAAAAGGCATCTCCAAAAAGGGTTCAAGAGATACTACCCTTCTAATATCCAGAGCCACTCCTGAAGATAACCAAGAGAAAGAAAGACTTGGCATTCCTCTAAGGCCTGGCCATGGACCCTTGCTGAAAATGGAAGGAAACCCTCATTCTGTCCAGTCATATTTTGGGGTCTCCATCCTCATGACTAACAAGCCAAAATCTCGGAACACAAAATAAGACCAACAAGAAGGTGACAGCTATCCCTGGGAGAGAAAAGACCAGTAGCCCACGGGTCTGCATTGGGAAAGTGAGACATTATCTTCCTCTCTCGACTGGGCGCTCCGGGCAGAGCTTGGGGCGAGCTGGTTCTGGTCTGAGTGCTCACCCTTCATGGCTTCTGCCCCTTTTCCCAGGATCCACGCTGCAGGCTCCAAAGCAAGTGGGGTTTAAAGTAGAGAGCGCAGCTCTGGTATCTACCAGAACCAACTTAACAAGGTTTCCATTCATTTTCATTTTAGTTTCCCCTGGGCTGTGTAAGAGAATCATTAGTAGCAGTTTACCAGAAAATTCCTCAGTGTCCGGTCAACACTGGCAGGGGCCCATATGGGAACCTCCCTCAAGGGTAGACATGGGGGTGTCTGTAAGCCACTAACTTGGCAGACCTTTGTTTGTGGTCATATAGTCCCCAGACAGATGATAGAATGAGAGCTCAAGTAAAGGCTGACCGAGAGGAGCAGTAGGAATCACAGCAGGCTTACAGTCTTGGTTTTAGGTGGCTCTTACAGCCAATTTTTCATTAGTCTTTGCATGAATGTTTCAATGAAGCTATTTTGGAATTTTGAAGCCTTTGAAGACTTCTGAGTGCCAATTAGAATAGCTATCCCATTGGGAACCCTTGCTTTTCAAGTGTGCTTCTCCCTTTTTAAAAATATATAAATATATTTTTATTGATTTCAGAGAGGAAGGGAGAGGGAAAGAGAGATAGAAACATCAATAATGAGAGAGAATCATTGATCAGCTGCCTCCTGCACACCCCACACTTGGAATCGAGCCCACAACCTGGGCATGTGCCCTTGACTGGAATCAAACCTGGGACCCTTCAGTCCGCAGGTATCCGACGCTCTATCCAACTGAGCCAAACTGGCTAGGGCTCAAGTGCACTTCTCACATGAATGGTCTTGTCTAATTGGAACATTTCTCATAATGGCCATTGTAAGGCTAGGTTGTCTTGAGTAAAATTGGTCTATGCACATGAGGAGTAATATCTCTCTCTCTCTCTCTCTCTTTTTTTTTTTTACATAAAACCAGGCAGGGTCCAAAACAGGGACCACCTTAAAGCATTTAGATGACTGGGATCCCATTTTTGGAGTTTTCTTGAGAGCAAAGGGGAAAAACATCCTAAATAGCCTAAGGGGTACGTGTAGGGTTGGGACTTGGGTTTTGTTAGTGTGCCTTTTATGGGATTCTACTTTTTCCTGGTGGACAGCCTTGTCTAACTCATGACCAGGTGTCCCTCATTGCATGGATTCCCGGTGGGCGGTGGGGCCGTCCCTTGTCCATGACCACAGTATCCTCACACGGGGGCCTCTGGCTTCAGAGGTGCTTGTCCGTCACGTAAAGGTGGCAAGTGCTCTAGCAGCATCAGGTGCTCAGCCTGCACCCACAGTCTTAGTTTCAGTCCTGCTTTCAGGAAAAGCCGCAGATTTAGATCTAAACCAAGCACATTCTAATTCAGAAACCAAGAGTACTCACCAGATGGACCATCTGTCCTTCTCCAAATCCAAGTAAAGCTGGAGCTCGACCAGAAGGAGGGAGCTCAGACCCAAGAGGAGACTCCCCAAACCAGAAGCGAAAGGCAAAGCCCAGAAGCTTAGAGCTCAGGGGGCTCAGTGTGGGCACCTCCCTTGGCTCTGAGGGTCAGCGCCCTCAGATCCCGCTGCTGACACCATTGACGTCAGCCTAAACAAGGAGGCTGCGCTCAGATGATCAGAAATTTGAGTTTATGTGGGAATAGCAGAAGCACTGCAACCATAGAAACACATGGTGTAGCAGGCTACAGGCAAGTCCATTGAGGACTAGGGTGGGCTGTGCAAAGCAGTGCAAAGAAGGGGAAGTCCCGGCAGAGTCCAAGCACTGGGCTCATTAGCTTGAAGATGGGGAGAGATTCTTGGTGATATTAATCGGTCAGGAGATAATCTCTGTTTTCTGTAAATCAGGCATTTAGTGGAAATCAGTATCAGTTCTCAAGTTCTGTTCTTCTGCGGGTACATGCATGAAATTCTCCATTTCGTATCCTCTGGTCCCATTTTTGGGGATTGAAATCCTTACACAGATATAGATATATACAGACACAGAGAGGAAGGCAATATTATTATCACTTGTAAAAATATAATTACACAAGGCCGAACCCCAGAGCCTGTGAATGTGACTTTGTTTGAAAAAGGTCTTTGCAGAGGTAATTAAATGAAGGGCCTCACGGTAAGACCGTCCTGGGTATAGAGGGCCCTGAGCCCCGCGGCAGATGTCCTCGTAGGAGGCAGGCAGGAGGCGGAGCCTGCCGGAGGCACAGAGGGAAGATGCCAGGTGAACACAGGCAGAGACTGGACGGAAGCGTCTGCACCCGGGAGCGCCAGGCTGCGCAGCGTGACATCCAGTAGAAGGGCGGCCTGGAGTCCCCCCAGAGCCTCCGAGGGCACTGCCCCCGCCAAAATCTTGTGTGTGCACCTCTGCCACCTGCGGAAGTCTAAATGTCTGTTGTCTGAAGCCCCATGTTTGTGGTAATTTGTCACAGGCCAGGAAACTAGCGCACACTGTTTCAGCAGGGTGGGTGTCGGGGGACGGGCGCCCCACCCGCTCAGCTGTGGGCTGCCCCTGTCCTGTGAGTCGGGGACGCACTGGGATGCCCCCTCCTGCGGGAGGAAGCTCTCAGGAGCGCCCGCTGCACTGCCGGGGACTTTCAAAGCGTTCCCTTCCTGGCCCTAAAAACATAAACAAATCAAATGAAGGAAAAGTGACATTAATTAACCTTTGAAATTGACTGCAGAGCCGTATGGAGGAAACTGAACCAGGTGGATTCCTGGGGCATTGCTCAGGCCTTTTCTGCCCTGAGTGACGCCCACCCTCCCGAGGCCAGGGTGCGACCAGGTCTCCTCTGCAGAGGTTGTCCCCAGGTGACCGTGGGAGGCGGGCGGCTGACCACCCTGAGACCCTGGGGATGTGACCGGGTGGCAGGAGGAGCCTGTGCAGGGGAGAGGGGGCCTTTGCAGCAGCATGATTGTCCTCTGGTGGGGAAGTAAGAATCACCGGACCCAGGACTTGGAAGGTCCCGTCTTATCTGTGGACAGACGGGCAAGCCCGCAGGGTCCTTCTGCCGCGCTGCAACACACACGTCCACGCAGCGGGAAACATGGGTGCTCCACAGCACCCGCACCTGGGAGACTGTCCTGCTCTGAGCAAGCTCCTCTGGGGTCCTGTTCATAGAAACAGCGTAACATCACTCATCATCATCATCATCATCGCCGCAGGCGGGAGCACTCAGTATACACGGGACGCAATGCGCTCTTTTCTTTTGTGTTTATGTCCTTGTGTTGGCTCCACAATAAACATTGTGCTCAGGGGGCTTTTAACCAAAGGGCAGGGGAGAGTCCCCTCGCCTTCCAAGCCCTGGAGAGTTTCCTTAACTGAGTAAGAGAGAGGCCTCCAACTCCAAGAGACAGTGAGGACTCAGGAGGGTCGTCAGCCCCGCCCCCTGCTTCCCATGCAAAGCGACATCCAGAAAACGGCATTTTACCAACACTGGCGTCTCGGCCTTCTGCTGGTGACCTTTGTCCTTGAATGGTGACCTTTGTCCTTGAAGCTTTCAGACGCTGGAGTGGACCTTCCCTCACCTCAACTTAGGCAGGCAGGGGTGGGAAGGGGCGAGGAGGCGGACCCCATCAGCTCGTCCGCAGCTCGGCCACCGCTTTAAACCAGAGGTGGTTGACGATTAGGACGGCCAGGGGCACGGAAAGCTAAGTAAAATTCTCCTAACAATGGAAGACATGAAGACTAGAGCCTATCCCACACCTTTAGCCCAGTTCCTTGATATAATTTATATAAATTATCTTATAGAACAGCATCGACCTAAGCCTTGCTGTGCCATGTTCTCTGAATCACGGTTTTCCCAGTTCCCAACGTCCGCAGACAAGGTGGCATCGCCATTTGGCAAAGGGCCCAGAGGCCCCAGCCCCGCCCCTTCCAGGGTGTCCACATGGCCTTTCCGCCTCAGGACGGAGCAGCGTTGCTGCTGAGCCTCCGTTGTATTTATTTATCCAACCCCGCAAGTCGTTGGGACTTCCCCCAGGACTTTATAACTGTAACTCAGTGCTTTAGGAAGTATCTCTATGAATGGGGGGGGGGGGGGGGGGATTGTTTGTTTGTTTGTTTTTTGCATAGAGAACGTTTCTGGAAGGCGTGTCCTTAGAAATAGAGTGTCTGGGCTGCAGGGAGACATTTAAATTCCCTTCCAAAAGTTTGCCCCTCTCACCTCCAGCCGTGGTCTGGGTCCCACAGTGGCCGCGACGGAGCCGGTTCCTTGTGGGGCCGGAGGAGCCATTCTTGTTTTGATTTGCCTTCTCTGCTATCAGGGAAGGTGAGCAACTTCTCAAATGCTTCCTGGCCTCTGAGTTGGTGCTTGCGCAGCTGGTTCTTCCTTGAAAAAATATTCAGCTTATCAAGTATATTGTTTCCTCCAGGAAGTGCTCATTATGCTCAAGAGAATACGTGGAAGCCCTTGCTTCCTAGACACACAGGAGCTTCTCACTCCCTGTGGAGAAAGTGATTATTCACGTCAGCATCAGCCCGCGGAAAGCGCCCGCAGCTCAACGCAAGGACTCCTCAAAGGAAACCCCTTCTCCGCGTTCCCAGGGCTTGGCCCATGGACTCCGCAAAGGGGGAAAAGCCATCTCACACAGCAAATACAAATGTCATACAAAGAAAAGGACCATCAGTTGTTTAGCTCAAGTAACTACTGAACCAAATTCAGTGTTAAAATCTTGACAACACCCGGCTGGCATGGCTCAGGGGTTGGGTGTCCACCCATGAATCAGGAGCGCACAGTTCGATTGCTGGTCACGGCACCTACCGGGGCTCGATCCCCAGTGTGGGGCGTGCGGGAGGCAGCTGGCCAATGATTCTCTCTCATCATTGATGTTTCTATCTCTCTCTCCCTCTCCCTTTCTCTCTGGGAATCAATGAAAATATATTTTTTAGAAAAATCTTGATATAAGGAGACAGTCCTGATGGATTCACCCCATGTACATCCACGCTAGCCTCCTCCGAGGGTCGGGTCCCTTCCTCTATCTCGGGGACTGGAAAGCTGAAAAGAAAACTTCCCAGACTTCTTTGCAGCTAGAGTTTCTGATGAGAACTTGGATCTGAGAAGTAGATGTTCTGGCCCAAGAAGGGGGAGGAGCCATGAGATGGGGTCCTCTTCCCCTGGATCCAGCTGCTGCTGGGACAAGCAAGGGCAAGAGAAGCTGTGTATTTTTCAGCAGCGGTCCAGCATGTGAGCCCCTCTCCATGGAGCAAGGGTGGCCCCTGCGTGGTGGAGGTGTTCCAGAACATTCCTTGAGGTCCCACTTGAACCCACTCCGCCAACCCTTCCAATGACTCTGTACACCCTTGATTCCTTTTCTGTTAAAATTAGCTGATGAAGTTTCTGTTTCCTCCAATTGAACCCGGACTGGTACAGCTCACAAATACTTATCTTGACCGAGCTGTTCAAGATACAAAAGAAAAGTCTAGACAAAGGGCAATGAATCACGCTTCCTGTAACACTTCAATCAGATACCTCATCCCTGATTCAAGAAAACTGGAAAATACAAACAGCAGAAATAAATAACAATCAAATGCCATAGATATACGGCTTTATTTCAGAATTCTCGTTTTATTTTACCAATCTACATGTCTATCCTAGGCCAGTCCCACTTGTTCTGAATACTGTAGCTTTGCAGTAAGCGTTGACATTGGGAAATGTCGGTCCTCCAGCTTTTTTTATTTTCAAGGTTGCTTTGGCTACTCAGGGTCATTTGCAATCTTCTAAGTATTAGGACTAGCTTTTCTATCTCTGAACAGAAAGTTGGAATTTTGATAGGGATTGCCCTGAATCTGTAGATCAATTTGAAAAGTGTTGCCATCTTAACAATATTAAGTCTTCTGATATATGAACACGGGGTGTCTGCACATTTATTTAGAGCTTCTTTAATTTCCTTCAACAATGCTGTAGTTTCCAGAGTATAGTTTTTGCCCTGTGTTTAAGTTTACTCATAAGTATTTTAATTTTTGATACTATTGTAAATAGAATTGTTTTTAAATTTCATTTTCAAATTGTTCATTGTTAGTGTCTATAAGTACAATAGGCTTCTGTGGATTAATTTTGTATCCTGCAACCTGGCTGAACTCATCCATTGGTTCGAATAGACTGTTTTCCTTAGGACTTTTTGTATACAATATCCTGTCATCGTGAACAAGCCGGATGCCTCTTATTTATTTATAGCAAGATTTATCAGGTTAAGTTTTCTTAAAATCTTTTTGGTTGAGTATTTTCATCATAAAAGCATTTGGACTTTGTCAAGCACTTCTTCTGTGTCTATTGAGACGATCATGTGATTATGTCTTTCACTTATGAATGTGGTGTCTTACTGTGATGCTCATAAATGTTGATCCTGCCTGTGTGAGAAAACCAGAACCAGAGTCAAACACCAGGCCTCTAATCCCCGCAGGAGGAGGCTGCACACAATGGGGCCAGTGATTTTTTAAAAAATGTTTATATTGATTTTAGAGAGAGAAATAGAGAGAGAGAGAGAGAGAGAGAGAGAGAGAGAGAGAGAGATATCAATGAGAGAACATTTTGGGTGCCTCCTGCACGCCCCCTACTGGGGATTGAGCCCACAACCCTGGCATGTGCCCTGACAGGGAATCGAACCGTGACCTCCTGGTTCATGGGTCAACGCTCAACAACTGAGTCACACTGGCCAGACAGGGGCCAGTGATTATTACTGAGGACCTTCGATGCCACCCAGTTAAACCTCTTGAGCTCCAATGTAGTGGACTCCCTCTGATCCTTCCCGGTGGACACCCCCTCTTCTCTTGAAAACCTTTAGTGATGGGGACCTCACCCCCTAGGGTAGAGAGATGTGGTGGGCCCCAGAAGTGACCTTGAAGAGTTCCAAATAATCCTTTCACTAATAATTGTAGCTCCTTCTCAAACTATAGTCAAAGCTTTCTCATTTGCATAAGACAAAACACCAACTCGGACCACCTTAAGGGAGAAGACCTTTGTTAGAAAGTGATTGGGGTTGTCAAAAAATTGAAGGGAGATAGATCCCTGGGGATCAGGACAGCTCAGAAATTCCAAGGACTGGAACTAGGAGACCAGACCCTGTTGGGACCTCACCCCACCTTCCTGCTTCTCTGGCATCCCTCATGGCAGATGACATGGCCACCCACAGCTTGGGGATAACTTCCTTGCCAGATCCAGTTAGAAAAATCCCAGGGAAGTACTCTGATTGGCCTGTCCTAGGTCATATGCCCTCTCTGGACCAATGGCTGTGGTCAGGGGAATGGGCTCTTCTGTCAGCGGCCCTGCCTGGGTTACAGGGCCCTTCACCATTGCCAAGGACAGAAGATTGGTGGAGTGGGAGGGGATCCACTCCCAGAGGCAAAATCAAACATTAGCAGGATGTCAAGACAGGCACTGGGCTGATCCCTGTGTTACCTCATTGCCAATCTCTCTTAGGGGTTGGGCATTGAAGACGGGTGTTTCAAGTACAGATATGTTACTGCGGGAAATCTGAGGGACTCTGTCACCTCCATTAAAACATCATCACAAGTTAATTATCAAAGGACTGAGCCATAACACGGGGACGCCTTGCAGGGCTAGAACCCAGTGCAGGACATGTATTCATCTGCTGGGGCTGCCATAGCAAAGCCCCGGAGCCTGGGTGGCTTCACACCAGAAATGCACTTTCTCACCGTTCTAGAGGCTGGAAGTTCAAGTTGAAGGTGTTTAGCTTTTTTTTGAAGCTTCTCTCTCTGGCTATGTCCTCTCATGGTCTTTCCTCTGTGCATACCTCGTCCTGGTGTCTCTCTGTCCTAATCTCCTCTTTTCTTTAAAAATATATTTTATTGATTTTTACAGAGAGGAAGGGAGAGGGATAGAGAGTTAGAAACATCGATGAGAGAGAAACATCGATCAGCTGCCTCCTGGACACCCCCTACTGGGGTGTGCCTGCAACCAAGGTACATGCCCTTGACCGGAATCGAACCTAGGACCCTTCAGTCCGCAGGCCAAGGCTCTAGCCACTGAGCCAAACCGGTCAGGGCTGATCTCCTCTTTTGATAAGACACTCGTCCAGCTGGAGTAGGGCCCACACTTCCTGCCCTAAGCCTTGTTGTAGCTTAATCACCTCTTCAAAGGCCTTATCTCCAAATACAGTCAGTTCTCAAGTGCTGGGGGTTAGGCCTTCAACACATGAATTGGAGGGGACGCAGCTCCATCCAGAAGATGAAGCTGGGAGAGGATGCGCGGCAGGCAATGGGGTAAGGAAACCTTTGGAGCAGTGGTCGCCAGCCGGGGGTCTGCGGACCACCGGTGGCCCGTGAGGTTCGGAAGGTTGGCGACCGCTGGGGTGTGGGGTTGCCGCTCCTATGGAGCCAGGAAGAGAAAGCTGCCTGGAGTTCAGGTAAAGAGCCAAGTATCTCAGGGCAACTGAGGCGCCATCTGCAGCTGGAGGGGCTACTGATACCAATCAAATAGATCTTCCTGGCCCAGCCCCTCATTTTACAGATGAGAAAAGGGGGTGCAGAGAAAAGACATCGCCCGAGGCCACACAAGCAGCCTGGACGGAGGTCAGAGTGAAGGGGGCAGAGACAACCAGCTGTGACCGATTCCACACTGCGGGGAGCGTGTGCCCAGGCGGGCTCCCAGGCCCGGCTCCCAGGCCCGCCTCTGCGTGTCTGTGTGCCCGTGCGGGTCCGTCCCAGCAGGAGACGATGGCTCACGCATTCTGAGCACGTGTACAGGTAATAACAAGGCGGTTTACGAGGCTGGGTGCAGGGTGTGGGGAAAACAAGGGAGGGTGCGGTTTCCCGGGCCAGCAACGCTGGGAGCTGCCGCCCTGTGCCTGAGGGACAAGGGGAGGAGCAGGGACACAGCTGGGAGGGAGCGACTGTAGTCGAGGGCGGTGACAGAAACCGGCCCTGCCGTTCAGGAACAAAGCCAACCATGGCAGCGGCAGGGCAGGACGGGGCTGGGTGCTCGGCCACACTCTCCTCCTCGACAACCCCCACCCCCCACCCCCACCAGAAGCACAGGACGGGAGCCGCTGGTGCAGCCCACGCAGGCCCACCTCCTGGCCAGGGAGCAGGGGTGTGAATAAGGAGGGCAGATCTTCCCAAAGGAGCTCGGAGCATTGCTGGGATTCCAGCTGCCTGACTCTGGCAATGAAATGTGGGCAGAAATGATGGCTACCTGCCCCCCAGTCCGGCCCATGTAAACCCCTTCCCAATCCCCTCCGTTGTCTCTGCCCCACCTGTGGCTGGAGGTCAACCTCCACATGGAAACCGCATGAAGGGCCGAGCAGGGCCCCCACCAGCCTGGGTCCCCGAGTGACTCCATGGAGGGGACCCGCCCCGCCCACCAGCAAGCCTGGCAGGCCTGGGAACGCGTCTGCCCGGGAAGCGGAGGTGCTGTCTGCAGGGCGGCATGGCCATGCGGCGGTCACCTCCCCTGCAGCAGGCGCAGGGCGGTGTGGCCATGCGGCGGTCACCTCCCCTGCAGCAGGCGCAGGGCGGCGTGGCCATGCGGCGGTCACCTCCCCTGCAGCAGGCGCAGGGCGGCGTGGCCATGCGGCGGTCACCTCCCCTGCAGCAGGCGCAGGGCGGTGTGGCCATGCGGCGGTCACCTCCCCTGCAGCAGGCGCAGGGCGGCGTGGCCATGCGGCGGTCACCTCCCCTGCAGCAGGCGCAGGGCGGCGTGGCCATGCGGCGGTCACCTCCCCTGCAGCAGGCGCAGGGCGGCGTGGCCATGCGGCGGTCACCTCCCCTGCAGCAGGCGCAGGGCGGCGTGGCCATGCGGCGGTCACCTCCCCTGCAGCAGGCGCAGGGCGGTGTGGCCATGCGGCGGTCACCTCCCCTGCAGCAGGCGCAGGGCGGCGTGGCCATGCGGCGGTCACCTCCCCTGCAGCAGGCGCAGGGCCAGCGACCAGCTTCCTTACAAGGAGCTCGGTTCCCACCGGGCATGTCTCCCTCGTGCCAAGGTGGCTGTGTTATCAGAAAGGCACTTTCTGGCCCAAAATAAAGGTGTGGCTGCGCCATGAGCTCTTGTTATGTTATTTCTTTGGGACCTTCTGCTGTGAGCTCTAACTCAGACCTCCTCCCTTTACTGATTGATTTATTTTTGGTGGCTAAGCAAGACCCAAGTTGGTGAATTATTTATTCACTGTTCAGCCAGGAGAACATAACTTTTTTCTTTTCTGCAAATCACTAGAGCTTTGTGGGAGGGTCTCAGAGCTGGGAGGGGGTCCGGCTGGGAGCCAGGTGCAGGCCCTCGCTCCCCTGGCACCTCTGATCTTCAGTGTCCCATCCCTATGATGGGTCAGCTCGCTGTGCCCAGGAGGCTGGCGGGGGAAAGTGCCTTAGCAGGGGCTTCAGGGTCTCTGGAGATTCGCACACCATGTCCAGCCCCACCCCCAGGCACCTGCCCCCTGAGAATCTGATGTGCACCCCACCCCACCCCACAGGGTGAGAGCTGAGCAGGTCCCCGGCTGGAGAGTGCAATCATAGGACCAAGGGGAATCCCTCGCTGACCAGACTGCTGGGATTTCTAGAGTCACAGGTAGAATTCTGGGGCTTTCCAGCCCGAGCACTTTCAACAACACACGGCGAGCCCTGGGTTGGAGTGCTGAGGTCTGTTCAGACTATGATCTCCTCGGTCTTAGCTTGTGGCTCCTCCACGGGCAACGGACAGGTGTCGAGAGGGGTGGCTCCTGGCCAAATTGGCCTCCCTCCAGCCTCCTGCCTGCATTATGCATGCCCATTACGCTCGCACTTGACCGCACATGACAACAGTGCTATCTCAGGCAGGCGCCATAGCCAAGGAGAAGGGGGCAGGCGCACGGCAGGGGACTGATGCAGGTGGGGTGATTTGCACCTGCTTTCACATGCTTCTCACATCTCCGGCAGCTCCACTGGACACTGGCCCCTGCACATGACTCTTGTTTTTCTTCATGGCACGTAGGCCGTCGCGTATTGTTTATTTATCTGACGTGGTTGCCGCTGTATTCCCGTTTCTAGAACAATGCCTGGCATACACAGGGTGGGGCAAAAGTAGGACCACAGCTGTGAGTACACACAACAGTTTAGTCTTGCATTATTATTTATTATTGTATTGTTTTCCATGGGAACAACGGTAGGCCTGCTTTTGCCCCATCCTGTAGATGCTAAATAAATATCTGTTAGGTAAACGCCCACATTGTTGCACTTGAAGGTTCTCAGCAACTTAACGTGGTACAGGGGGCAGAGGGCGCTGCCCCTTAGTTCCCAGATGTGCAAACCGAGGCCCAGAAGCCCGGCTTCGCTAAGTCGCCAGGGAACCGAGGGAGCCCCAGGCCTGAGCCCTAACCAGGGGCTGCATGTGGGACGGGCGTGGAGAGGCTCTTCACACCCTCGGCCTGGGCCCAGACCTGCGCAAAGTCTCACTGGGACATGCAGATTCCAACCACAAGGAGGCCTCTCCTCGCACCTGTCAGAATGGCCACCATCAGTAAATCCATAAACAAGTGCTGGCGAGGATGTGGAGAAAAGGGAGCCCTCATGCACTGCTGGCGGGAACGCAGACTGGCGCAGCCACTGTGGAGAGCAGTATGGAGCTCCCTCCAAAATCTAAAAATGATTTAGAATCAAAAGATTGAAAGGAATGTATGCACCCTGGCAGGGTAGCTCAATTGGTAAGAGCATTGCCCCCAAACGCCAAGGTTTTGGGTCCAATCCCCAGGCAGGACACATACAAATATCAACCAATGAATGCATGAATAAGTGGAACAACAAATCTATGTTTCTCTCTCTTTCTCTCTTAAAAAAATCAAGAATATATTGGATACATTGGAGAGTTATTTCCAATGCCAAGATTTGGAGGCAGCCCAAGTGCCCAGTAGATGAGTGGATAAAACAGCTGTGGTACATCTACACAGTGCGATACTACTCATGTATAAATGTGTTGGAAGGAGACTTGACTTGGGCTGGTGAACACACAATACGATATACAGACAATGTATTACAGAATTACACACCTGAAACCTATATAATTTTATTAACCAATGTCACCCCAATAAACTCAATAAAAAATAAATACGAGGTCTCGTTGGGGCCTCTGCTCAGAAAGTAGACAAGCTGCTCAGAGATACAGTGAAAAGAAAAGGAGACAGTTATTCCCAGCAGAGGGACGTGGAAGACAGGCATTTCAGGAACCATTGGCCTGTGTGTGTGGGGGGGGGGGGGGGGGGGGAGAAAGGGTGACATCAGGTGGCTTTGTGGTGCCTTCAGTTCCACCCTTACTCATGCTATTTACCTGCCCCCCGAGGTGGTGAGCTCCCCATCACTGGAGGTGTTCAAGCCGTGGCTGGATGTCTATTATGGAGTTTGCCTGAGTTGGAGAGTCATTCTCACATCCTAGGAGAGGCAGGCATGCTCCATCGTAGAGCAGACACTGTGGGCAGACAGCGGTCCCAACACCAAACACAAGAGGCTTTGCACCACCTGGTGGACATGGTTTTAAACTGCAGACCCTTCCCTGGGAGGAAGCACCCGTGTCCTCAGAAACCCGGGCTGTGAAGCCAGAGCAGAGCCCCTAACGTGTCAGGAGCCCCAGTTTGTGAGCAGGCGTCAGAGAGGCTACACAGGGAGGGTTTACTAACAGGACGCGGGTTGCTGAGCCGTGCCTTGGGACTGGAAGGGACACATCCTTCCCTAACTTCATTCCGGATTGCCGGACGACACGCTGGGACGCTGCCTGGAGGGGGGCAGAAGGCTCGTTTGCTCCTCCTGCTTGACTCTGTACCGGGGAGTGACCCTGAGCTGTCTTTGCCCAGAAGTAAAAGTTCCCCAAGTGTTCCGTTCTGCAGGAGCCTCCAGGGAACCACACCCGCAACCCCCATAACAACCCCCCAAAAACCCCATGGACATCAGATTCTGAAAGATTTTGTCTACCATGGTGCATGCTTTCATTACACTGGCTATACTGTCATCTGTGTCTATTATCTTATTGTGTCATTTGCTGTCTTCGAGGCCTTTGCACCTGCCAACAGAGCACATGAGCTTCGTGGGTGAGCGTTCCCTCATCGAGTTCACTTCATTTGAGCAAAAACAACGGCACCAAGAGGCCAGCAGGCCTCGGGGGCAGCTGAGGTGAGAGGGTGCTGCCGGCTCCCGCACACTGACCGGGCCTGAGGGCACCCTGTCCTGCCTGCCTGAGCCCGGCCAGGCCAGCTGCTCATCCCATCAGTCCTCCTTCTGGCCTCATGTCTTTCTGAGGAAAGGGCCTGATTGCAATCACCCCACGCCTAGACCTGGGCGTCAGGGCAGCCAGGCTCCGGGGAAGGCGCAGGGAAGCCCGCAGCACAGGCCTGGGCCGGCTCTCCAACACAGCTGCTGGGCGCCCCACTGCTCCCCCAGGTTTCCCCCGAAAGCAGCTGCCCCTTGACGTGGGGACGTGCAGGTGGGGCTGCTGGTCTCCTCCTGCTGCTCCTCATGGGTCCCTCTCCCTAAAGGCTCCTCCTCTCCTGCGGGAGGTCTCAGCCCTGACTTGGAGAGCCAGGCCCACAAGCATGAACCTCAGGAGCCCTTCACCCCTCATGGACCGGCCTCCACCATCGGCCTGTCCTGGTCCCCGCACCTGCACTTCCTTGGCCCCTCGTGATGGGGAGACTCACTGCCCGCCACACCCCCACACCTCACCCCTCCCAAGGGAAGGGGGAGGGCAGAGCAGCCTGGACGCTCCTCCTTAGGGACGCTTTCCCTGGCACCTGCCAAGCCGAATCCAAATGCTCCGTGCCACTTCGTCACCAGGACCGGGGCGCCTCTCTGCCTCTCCCAGGCCTGCGTCGGGGCCCGGCCCGCTCTGTATGTCCCCCTCCCCATGAGCCGGTAACTTACAAGGATTTTGGAATTTAAAAAATTAAGATTATGATTAAAACAAGAGGCCCAGTGCACGGAATTTCATGTACTGGCGGGGGGGCGGGGGGGGTCCCTCAGACCAGTCTGCACCCTCTCACAGTCCAGGACCCCTTGGGGGATGTCCACCTAAGCCAGCAGTTGACATCCCTCTCGCAGTCTGGGACCCCTCGCTCCTTACCCCCTGCCTGCTGCGGAGACCGGGGAGGCTCCTGCCACCACCACTGCACTCGCCAGCCATGAGCCTGGCTTCTGGCTGAGTGGCGCTACCACTGTGGGAGTGCCCTGACCACCGGGGGGGGGGGGGGGGGGGGGGGGGGCGGGACACAGCTCCTGAGTTGAGCATCTGCCCCCTGGTGGTCAGTGCACATCACAGTGACTGGTTGACCAGCCTTTTGGTTATTTGGTCATTTGGCCACTTAGGCTTTTATAGAGAGAGAGATTGATATGTTTAAAACACGCACAGACTTCAGGACAACCCACTTTAAACTCCTCACCCCAGCCGGGGGCGGTCCCAGGGGCCACGGAGCCAGGGGTCCCAGGAGTGGCCAGGCCCCGCCCAGCTAGCACCTCTGCATCTGCCTCATTCACGGGTGCTCTGCAGGACCCCAGCCCTCGCTCTGAAACATACGTGTTTTCCGTGAGCCTCTGAAAGCGCTGAGAGAGCACTTGGGTAGAAAACACGTGGGGAGCGACCAGGGGAAGGAGTCGCGAAAGCTGGCACCACCAGCATCCGGCACGAGGACAGGGAGTGGTCCAGCATCGGCCAGGCTTCCTGCACAGAGCCCTGGACCTGGCAGGCCCCGGGTGGGAGGAAGTGCTGCTCATGGTGCACCTTAGCCTTCCACAGTGTTCTGTGTCAGTCATATCCCAATAAAGCTGGGGCGGGGGTGGGGGGGGGGGCGGGAGACCTGAGCTTCTTTGTGAGGGAAAAAGACTTTCTCTGTGTTGTGCTCAGAGACACAGAGAACAGACTGACGGTGGCCAGAGGGGAGAGGGCTTGGGGGGCTGCGCGAACAAGGTGAGGGGATGAGGAAGCACAGGTTGGTAGTCACGGAACAGTCCCGGGATGTGAAGTGCAGCACAGGGAATGCAGTATCGACAATACTGTAATAACTAGGCCTGGTGCCAGCTGGGCACTGGGAATACTTTGCAGAGTGTACGACTGTCGACCACAATGCTGAACACCTGAAACTAGTACAAAATAATTCTGAGTGTCAACTGTAATTGAGAAATAAAATTTTAAAAATACAGTGGGGCCTTGACTTACGAGTGTAATTTGTTCCATGACAGAGCTCATAACTCAAATTACTCGTATGTCAAATCAAAAAGTGAACGAGTGAGACACGTGATGCTGGGCTGATGTTGTGGCGTTCACTGTGACGTTCGCTGCGCCAACTAGCGGTGGGGTATCTGAAGCTGGCTCGTAACCCGAATTTTAGCTCGCAACTCAAAGCAAAAAATCTGCTGAGAGACGGCTCATATCTCGAAAAACTCGTTAGTCGGGACACTCGTAAGTCAAGGCCCCACTGTAATAATAATAAAGAATCTGTGTCAAGGAGAAGTGCAAGGGTTAATGCTGTAAATCAGGGGTCCTCAAACTACGCCCGAGGGGCACATGCGGCCCGCCGAAAACATTTATCCAGCCCGCCGGGTGTTTTTGCCGCCGCTGTGTGCATGGGAATTTGTTCATAGTTTTTTTAAAACTATAGTCCGGCCCTCCAACGGTCTGAGGGACAGTGAACTGGCCCCCTGTTTAAAAAGTTTGAGGACCCCTGCTGTAAATGGTTTCACTGGATGGAGACAGTGACTTGTATAATTTATTTCACTAACTTCTTACTATACCACTTTTTTCATAAACTCTTTATTTACTGCTGACATTCATGTAACCTGGCCCCCAAAAAGGACACGACTGTCTACCTTATCAAACCATGAGGATGCACTTCCTGCTTGTTAAGATTACGTGTGAGGAAGTCCCCTTTGACATGTGTTGTTTTCAGTGACCCACGGCCTTCCAGAAATCTAACTTGTAAAAAGTGGAGGTAAACCCAGAGCCTCACCCATAGCAGGTGCTCAATTCATGCCCGTGGAAGGAAGGGCTGGAGAACCCCTTTGCTCCTGCACCCAGGTGTTCCTCCCTGAGCACAGCCTATGTGCCGGAGGAGATGGGGAGAGGGTGGCGCTGAGCCCAGGGATCCGGGGTCTGGGGTGGTGAGCGCTGCCCAAGCCCAGGGCCCACTCCTGGCCCCGAGAGTCCCCGTGTGGGGTGAGAGTCATCGCCCTGGGCGGAGACACAGCCCCTAGGATACGCAGGTGTTTTCAACCATTGACACACCAGCGGGCCAATGCCAGCACCCTAACTCCATTCTCTTGTCTAAACCTCTGCATCTTGGGTCCATGAAAAAGATGTGAGACCAGAAGAAATGAGGCCACATGAGGAGCAGCAGGCGGAGCTGGCAAGTCACCCCGTCTCTGGCCTCAGCTGTGTGATCTATAAAGGGAGCGGCTGGGGGAATCCCTCCCGCCCCAGGTATGCAGTTCTGGTTGGGGATGATGAGAAAGGCTACGGGGCGTGAGTGCATCCCCGGGCCGGAGTCAGGAGACAGCACAGTCCCAGGGCAGATGGGAGGGGCAGGACGCCCTGCCTGGCCCTTTGGGGGGTGGAACTGTCAGAGCCCCTCACAGACTCAGCGGGAGTTTCCCTGCTCGTGAGCGTCCCAGCTTTGAGTCCCAAAGTCCAAGAAGCCTGAGGACTTCTTCCTGCGGCGACTCGGGTTCAGCAGACGGGCTTTCTGACCTGATGGAGGCAAGTGGCTAGGTGGTTTCCTCCTCCCCAGAAAGAAGGTGCAGATCCACGTTCTGTTTTTCATGAAGTGAAAACGCTCCCTTCGCTTTCCGGTGCAGGGGGCGGCTCCGACCTCCAGGAGCCCAGCGGGACTGGGGGCTGCAGAGGGAGGCTGGCCCAGCAGCTCAGAGGCCTGTGCTGAGAGCAGCTCTCGGCTGGCAGGGCTGACGGTGACGGTGACCGGAGTAAGCGCTGTGGAGCAGGCACCCGCGGGCACTCACAGGTACGGTCTTACGGAGCTTCCGCTGTCTCCAGGGCCAGCCAGGGCAGCGCCCCCACCTTGCAGATGAGAAACCTGCGGTCCCCGAGGTGGAACAACTTGCCCAAAGCCACCTGGCAGGTACGGGCAGGCGCACAGGGGCCCAGGCGCAGACGGGAGGCGGTTTCCACTGGGCCACAGTCACTGTCACCAAAGACTCAACACTGCGGACAGGGATTGTCGCGGAGACGCAGGCAGAGAGGCAGGGCCAAGCCTCAGGCCCGAGACCCTCGCAGTCACTGACGGGAAGCAGCAGCACTGGGCTCGGGGGGCACCCGCTCTGCAGGTCTGCCTGTGTCCAGACCTCTAAACCTCACGGTGGCGTGGGAACTGAACGAGATGACATGTAGGCAGGACCCTGAGCGCAAGGCCTGCACAGGGAGCACTTAAACACCAGATACCACCGTTGTCATTATCCCAAAGGTTGACCGAGCAGCCATCCTTTTGTCCGTTCATAGAGGAGCCCTGCGGGGAGCACGCGCCCTTGATGGGCGAGCTGAGGCTGGGGCCACTCCCTTCTGTGACCTGGAGGCGTGGGGCTGGATGCCCTCAGCGCCGGCCACCCTCCCTCGCTGAGGTCCCCGACAGCAGGTCCCGAAGTGCACCGGCCGGGCATCCCTGCTGCCCGGGGAGGAGGGCGGAGGCGTGCAGCTCGCCGCCCTCACGAGAGACTCGCTCTCTGTCCCATCTGCCCAGGGCCCGGGTCGTGCCCTCACGGAGAGACCGCCGGCACGTCCGCCTCGAAGCCGGCCTGGCCCTGCGCCCGGCACTGCAGCTGCTGCGGGCGGCTGCCCTGCCCCGGGGCCGTCTTCCCGGGCAGCTTCAGGAACCTGGAGTCGGGCCCCAGTGCAGTCAGCCGCTGCCCAGCCGCGGGCTTCCTGCCCCCCCAGCGCCCCCGCCTCCCTGGGCCCCTGGGCCCAGGCTGCTCACCTGAACAGGAGCTTCTGCCCCGGCTCCTTCCTGATGATGTTCAGCTTATAGTAGTGGCGCAGGGCGCGCGACATCTTCTCATAGGTCATGTTCACACGGTTCTGGGGGGCAAGGCAGCCACATCACCCCCACTCCCCCCTGCCCCTCCCAGGCCTCGGTTCCCACGGTTCCCACGCCTGGAAGGGAGCAGCCAGGGTTCTGAGGGCTTTCTCTTGAGTTTGGAAGGAGGAAGGCAGGGGCGGTGGGGGAGACACATTGGGGCGGATCTCTCGTCTGCCTGGCTGAGAACCGGGGCAGGAGCGGGCCACCTGAAGCTCTTAAACAGCGAATGTCACCGGCAGTAACAAATAAATATATATGGAGCTGGCGACGTCATCATAGAGACAGCCTGGCAAGGGGCCGAGTGACTTTGGCCAGGGGACGTTTTCCTCTCTCCACAGGGTGGGCAGTGCAGAGCAGGGCGAAGTGGCTGGACTGGTGTTACATCTCTGAACCCGTGTGCCCGGCTATGAGATGAGGACGAGGACATCCGTCTCACAGGCTTGTGGTAAGGATGAACTTGCTAATCCGTGAGAATACTTAGCACGGTGCCTGCCATGTAGTCTGTGCTCATTAAATGAACTTACTACTCTCTGAGCCTCAGTTTCTCCCCTGTACTGTGCAGGGGTTGGGCCAAAGAGCACATCCAAACTTCAGCCATTCGCACCCTTCCAGCCACCGGCCGTCCTGAGAGGCCACAAAACAGAGAGGAGTGCAGGGCTGCAGTCTGCGTTCAAGTCCCTGCTCTGCCACCTCCTGGCTGCAGACTCCTGGACAAGTTGATAAACCAATTGGTACCTCAGTTTCCCCGTCTGATACCTACCTGCCCTCACGAGGCTGCTGTGAGAGTAAATAAATGAGTTAGTAAAATGTAACCCTCAGAGCAGTGCCTGCCAATCAAATGCTATGCCCTTTTAAGGAATGCTACGTATTGCAAATTATTGTTATTATTAATAGTTTTCTTTAAAAGACTCGTTTTTTAGCCAGAACCGGTTTGGCTCAGTGGATAGAGCGTCGGCCTGCGAACTGAAAGGTCCCAGGTTCGATTCCAGTCAAGGGCATGTACCTGGGTTGCGGGCACATCCCCAGTAAGGGGCGTGCAGGAGGCAGCTGATCGATGTTTCTCTCTCATCGATGTTTCTCTCTCATCGATGTTTCTGGCTCTCTATCCCTCTCCCTTCCTCTCTGTAAAAAATCAATAAAATGTATTTAAAAAAATAAAATAAAATAAAAGACTCATTTTTTATTTAAGTGAATTAATTTATAGACAAGGACACTTGCTTTGTATCACCACTGTAAATCATAAGACTGACATGATAGATTTTTTAATCCTGATTTGCCGGGAGCCGGTCCATCCTTGCTGTTTCAAGGGACCTGGCATATATGGCATACTGTTCTTAATATTTTGCTCACCTTCTTGGCACTATGTGTTTTAACCAAGGTCACCTCTCTGAGAAAGGTTGTTTCCCCAGGTAGGGATTTTCCCCTGAAATTAGGGAGGGAATAAAACCCCTTAACTAAGTGCCAGGCAGGTAATTAATCACTTTAACTACGAACAATCATGCTTAAGCTACATAATCTTTACTCCCTGGAATGGAGATAAGAAACACCCTAACCTTTGGAATCGAGATTGATAGGATTGGAATCAACTGGTATAAATACAGATGTAACAAGACAACAGGACACAGAACCTAGACACAGAACCTACACAGAACCTAGAGACAGAAGAACTTCGCTGGAGACAACATGGCAAAAGATCCTGGACAGAAACTGGACACAGAACCTAGAGACAGAACCTAGTGAGAGAACATGGCAAAAGATCCTGGACAGAACCTGGCTACAGAACTTGGCTAGAGAACCTAGATAGAACCTAGTGAGAGAACCGAACCAGAACTTGGCTGGAGATCCTAACTAGAACTTGGCTGGAGATCCTGGCTAGACTGCTGATCAACTGAACGCTGTATCCATGTCAGTCCTTCTTCGCCGACTCCGTCCACACCTTTGGGGACCCCTGGACCTGCTGGGGTTGGACCCCAGCACTGATTCTTACTAAAATAAGTCCTTAGTTCCTAGAATCCCCTGCAGACACCCATTTAGGTGTGGGCACTCCTCGCGCTGGGAATGCTGGTCTCAGCCCTTTCCGGGCCTTCAGCCCCGACGGCAGACGCCCCTGCAGGCCCGAGACCTGGCTCCTGTCCCGGCTTCCCCCAGAGAACCCGGTTCCCATCCGGCCCGCCCACCCCACGGCATCCAAGGGCTACTCATGTAAACGTGCTCTGAAAGGTCCCCGTGCTAAGCAAAGGTGGGAGCAAGCGGTGAGAAGGCAAGATCCCAAGTTCCAGGGCCAGTCCACTCCTCAGGAAGCCGCTGTCTGTCCTTCAGGATCTCCCAAAGTACAAGGACCCCAACACTTCCTAGAGCTGCTACTGAGCCCCCCAGGTAAGGATGGAGCCCTAGAGCTGAGGGTCCGCTCTGACCCCTGCCCCGTTCGCTTCTGGGTAAGTTGAGGCCTCCCGCCCGCTGGCTGAGGCTCACCTTGTGGTTTCCCCAGAGTCTGGCAAGCCCGTTGGGATCCACGACTCGGAAGATCCTGGCGTTCTCGTCTTCCCACCTGATGACAGACTGGTACCTGGTGTCGGAGAGCAGCTGGTACACATAGTCCCACAGCAGCCGGCAGTCTGCAATGGAGCACAGGGTGCAGGTGGCTTTCCTGGCGCTGTGAGGACCGGCATGAGGAAGGCGCTGTGGGCCCGCGAGGCTGGGGCCCAGCGTGCAGCAGGATGGAGACGACGGCGGTGTTAGCAGAACTGGGGCGCCATTACTCGTTGTCTCATGCAATCATCCTAACTCTAGGGGGTGTTCCCTTCATCCCCAGGAAGAGATGAGGCAGTGGGCTCAGAGAGGCAGGCAGACTCTCACCCAGCCCTGCAGACACCAAAGCCAGGGCCCTTCCCTGGGGCAGGCGGCTCCAGGTCCTGTCTGCCCCTGGCCCAGTCACTCAGCCCCTGGACTCTGTTAAATCAGGTACTAACATCCACCCTCATCCTAAGGGAGATTCAGGACACCCATGTGCCATCGCAGAGGGCAAGCAGCAGGGGGAGCCCGGGAGCACCCGCAGCTCCAGTCCCACTACCTGGGCCTCCAAGCCAGTTTGCTCACAGGGCCTATGGGAGCATGAAAGAACACAACAGATAAAACCAAAACAAAACCTTAGCACGCTGTCTGGCACCAGGTAAGTGCTCAAAGAATGTTAAGCCATTATTATTTTTAAAATCAAATAATTGTGGTCTGGCCACGGTGGCTCAGTGGTTGAGCATCAACCTATGAATCAGGAAGTCACAGTTCGATTCCCAGTCAGGGTACATGCCGGGCTGCAGGCTCAATCCCCAGTAGGGGGAGTGCAAGAGGCAGCCAATCAATGATTCTCTCTCATCATATCTCTCCTCCCTTCCTTTCCTTTCCTCTCTGAAATCAACAAAAAGCCTAATATGCTAAGTGTCTGGTCGTCTGGTTGTCTGTTCAACCAATCAAAGCGTAATATGCTAATGATATGCTAAGGCCATTCAACCGCTTGCTATGAGGTGCACTGACCACCAGGGGGCAGATGTTCTGACTGGTAGGTTAGCTTGCTACTGGGGTCTGGCTGATTGGGACTGAGCAAGATGGGCCAGACATGCCCTGGAGCCCTCCCACCGTCCCTGGCCCTGATCGTGCACCAGTGGGGTCCCTTAGCCTGGCCTGTGCCCTCTCACAATCCGGGATCCTTCAGGGGATGTTGGAGAGCTGGTTTCAGCCCAATCCCACAGGCCAGGCCAAGGGACCCCACTGGTGCATGAATTCATGCACCAGGCCTCTAATTATATATATATATATATATAAAATAATTGTGTTTCAGAGATTCCCAGGCATTTCCAAACCAGAAGCCATGCCTCTTCTGCCTCAGTGGTGTCTTAGAATAAGTATAGTGGCCCCACTATGGCTAGAAACACCCTTTGGTGCTTATCGGTCAGTCTGCTTGCCTGTCTATTAGTCACTCCTTTAACAAGTGTAAAATGGAGGTGTGTCACCTGTAGGCTCAGGCTCTGGAGCCAGACCGCCTGCTTCACAGCCCAGCTCTGCCACTTACTGCTGTGCAAACATGGGAAAGTCACTCGGCCTCTCTGTGCCCCATTTCCCTGTCTGTGACTGTTGCTAATAATAATACCAACCTCAAGGGCTGCTGTGGGATTAAATAAAGAGCCGTGCCTTGCACATAGTAAGTGCTCAACTATTTAAAAGTAAATAAGGGTTTTTAAAATATATTTGTACTGTTGATAGTATTACAGATATCTCCAAATTTCTGCCCTTTACCCCCTCCTCCCAGCCCCTACCAACCCCCACCCCCTGATCTTCACCACCCTACTGCCCGTGTCCATGGGCTTGCATATAAGTGTATAGGTTCTTTGGTTTATCTTTTCTCATCCCCCTAAAAGAAAATAAGGTGTTTAATGCGAACCTGACCAACTGCCTGGGTGTGACTGGCGTAACTGTCTCTGCTCTGGAGATGGGGTGGGCTTGGCAATCCTGGGCGGCACCGCTCGCTGTGGCCAGATTGTGGCCAGCACACAGGACAGTCACCCACATCCCCACCGCCCAGCACAGACAGACCCTCTCATCCCACAGAGCAAAGCCAGAGCGCCTTTCTAACGCCCATCCTCACGGACCCTCTCACCCCCCAGAACACAGCCCCCTACCCACCTGCGATCCTGCCATCAATCCTGCCGTCGACGGGGGCCTGCGGCCTCATGGGGAAGGAGCAGACTCCCTCTGCCCTACAGCTGAGCTCCCCACGGAGAGGGAAGCTGAGGGCCTCCTCCCCGCCGGGGGGCCACCTGGCCAGGCCAGCGGCATCCAGGCGGCTCCAGGAGTCGGTAAGCTCCAGGTCGGGTGGCTGCTGCAGGAGGCCTCCCTGGGCCCCCTGAGAGGGCCTGGTCCCCTCTGCAAGCAAATGAGCACCGGTGATGCTATGGGACAGAGCCTCCCAGCCCAGGCCTCCTTACCGGCATGCCCGGGAACCCCGAGGGGCAGCACCGCTGGTGGTCTCCCTGCGTCCAGCCCCGGTGCCAGATGGCGTGGCTGAGGGCCAGACAGCCCCGCTGCTAACCCAGCTCTAGACACGTGACTCCTCTCTCAGACCTGTTCCCGCACCCACAACACTGTTCACAAAGCCAGGCCCACAGCCCAGGTGCCCTGCACCTCAGTCCAGTGTCTTCTCCACCCACCCCATCAACATTGATTCGGAGCCTTCTAGGAGCCAGCGTAGTTCTAGAATCTTGGGGACACATCACTGAACCCCAAGAAGCCCCTGCCTCGTGAGCTTACATTCTAGTTGGGGGTGAAAGGAGAGAGATGATTAAAATTAAAAAGGAAATTGCCAAAACCGGTTTGGCTCAGTGGATAGAGGGTCGGCCTGCAGACTGAAAGGTCCCAGGTGCAATTCCGGCCAAGGGCATGTACCTGGGTTGCGGGCACATCCCCAGTAGGGGGTGTGCAGGAGGCAGCTGATCGATGTTTCTCTCTCATCGATGTTTCTAACTCTCTATCCCTCTCCCTTCCTCTCTGTGAAAAATCAATAAAATATATTTTTAAAAAAATTAAAAAGGAAATAGAAACAGTAGGTACTATGTGGGTGTGTGAAAATAAAGCACCAGGAGGCAGGTGGGAAACCCCGGGCAGGTGCAGGTGCGTGCTGGTCAGGCCTCACTGACACGCAGACACTTGAGCAGACACTGAGGAGGCAGAGGGGTGGGCTCTGCTGGCAGCTGGAGAAGGGAATGCCAGGCAGAGGGAACGAGTGCGAAGGCCTGAGGCAGTGTGGCTGGAGCAGCGTGAGCGAGGAGGAAAGGGGCGGCCGAGGGTCAGAGGTCAGCGTAAGACAGCGGTTCTCAACCTGTGGGTCGCGACCCCTTTGGCGGTCGAACGGCCCTTTCACAGGGGTCGCCTAAGACCATCCTGCATATCAGATATTTACATGACGATTCATCACAGTAGCAACATGACAGTCATGAAGTAGCAACGGAAATAATTTTATGGTTGGGCCACAACATGAGGAACTGTATTTAAAGGGCCAGGAGGTTGAGAACCACTGGTAAGGACGGTAGCCTTGACTCCAAGTGAGGTGGGAGCCATTGGAAGACTCTGAGCAGAGAAGTCACATGACCTAAGTAAGGATTCTCTCCAGCTGCTCTGTTGAGAACAGACCGTAGGACGCCAAGCGTAGGAGCGAGGAGACCCGTGAGGAGGTTCAGGGTTGGGAGAGAAAGAAATCAGTCAAGGATGGCATCCACCTTTCTGGCCAGAGCAGTGGGAAGGAGGCAGGGAGCCCTGGGGGAGGCGGGGAGCGGTGTCGCTGTAGGAGCTGAGCTGCTGTTGGAGTGGGCATCCCGGTGGGGGTGGGGCAGGCAGTGTGGGTGCTCAAGTCTGGAGTCCAGAGCGGTCCGGGTGTACATGGAGTCATGGGCACTAGATGGTGTTTCACACCCGAGACGAGGTGAGACCACCAGGTCTGCATGTCGATAGGGAAGAGGACCCCCCCCCCCCAAGCCCCGGGAACCACAACATTCAGAAACCAGGAGACTGAGGGAGTGACCAGTGGGGTGTCCTAGAGGCCACGGGAGGAGCAGTGGTTCTCAACCTTCCATTACAATGCCGCGGCCCTTTAATACAGTTCTCATGTTGTGGTGACCCCCAACCATAAAATTATTTTCGCTGCGACTTCATAACTGTCATGTTGCTATTGGTATGAATCGTCATGTAAATATCTGATATGCAGGATGGTCTTAGGCGACCTCTGTGAAAGGGTCGTTCGACCGCCAAAGGGGTCGCGACCCACAGGTTGAGAACCGCTGAGTTCGGGGAAGAGGGTAACCCACCGGGTGGGAGGCTGCGCGAGGCCACAGGGAGTGGGTGTGGTCATCCCTAAGTTCACGGCCCTGGAGACCGACAAGAACGGTTTCCATGGAGAGATCAGGAGGGAAAGAAACAGACGGTGCAAACAGCCCCTTGCCCGAGGAAGCCCGGCAACGAGGAGAGGTGCCTCACCTTGCAGGGGGCAGGGGCAGTGCCCACGGGGCATCTTCTGCCTGAAGGCCCTGCCGAAGAAAGGGCCGCACACCAGGGCCTGCCGCTGGGTCTTGATGTACTGGAGCAGCTCGTACAGGACGTCACCTGGGGGGCGGGGGGCCGATGACCAGGCTGCATGGGCGCTGCCTCATCCCCGCAGCCACGGGCCCCTTGGGGGCACGTCCCGCACAGGCTGCGTGCTGCTGGAGATGGCAGGGGAGACAGGGCGACAGGGGCTGGGAGGGGACAGTGCTCGGCAGGACAGACGCCTGCCTGCGGCTCTGAAATCAACCGCCAAATGGAGTCCTTCGCTGCAGGCCAGCTCGGGCTGGGAGCCGCCTGGCAAACATTTATGGAAAGAGGCGCGGGCGGCCTCGGTGCTGGGAGTGAGCATGACCTTCCAACCAACGCCCCTCCACCTCCCGCCGGGCTTACGTGAGCTTCCAGGGGGTTAGAGAAAGCCAGAGAGTTTCCAGACCTGAGCCGGGCGCGCGGAGCCGGAAGTCGTCCTTGGTGAGGATGCAGAGCGCACGGCCGTTCATCTCGAAGCCGCGCTCCCGGGTGCGCTGCAGGGAGTACTCGCACTCGGCCCAGCGCAGCCAGTGCAGCACGTCCTCCCGGCTCCAGAGCGCGGGCTGGATCCCTGCAACACAGGACGTGGGCTGGGGGCGGGCCCTCGCTTAAATGCCACCTCCTCCGAGAAGCCCACCCTGAACACTTCTCTGAGCAGGTGTCCTGCTCCCACACCCAGTCATTGTCTCTGTCATTTTTCCTGTTCTTCCCCTTCCTGGCACCTTACCTTCTTTGGATTCACTTTACATTTGATACGACTATATGTTTATCATCATCTATGTACTTTTTATGTATTCACTTATTTATTTGTGGTGCCCGCAACCCGCCACCCCAGCCTGTGTTCCAATTATTCATTCAACAAATGTGTAACGAGGAACTGCTCTGTGCCAGGCCTGTGTGCACGCTGCATGTATTCCGGGACAGGGCCTGAATATAGTAGGTGCTCGATAAACACATACTAGAGGATGGTATGAACGACCAACCAGCCCCGCAAAGAAGGTCTTAGTATTACTGTTTTCCAAATAAGGAAACCGAGGCTCCCAGAGGTTAGGGACCACAGTAGCATGAGGTCCAGCCGGGCGGAACCAGGTCTGTGTGGCTGCTGTTCTCGTCCACTCCGTGGAGACAGCTCAGATCTGGGTTTGCTCAGGGAACAGCCGGGGACAGAGGAGTCTCCCCCACCTTCAGCAAGGGTGTCTCCTCCCTGGCAGCCCCCAGCAAGCGCTGCCCTCTTATCCCCCGCGCTCTGCCCTGCCTTGGCCAGGCTGCCCGAGGCGACACTGCCTCCCTGACCGGGCTGCTCAGCACGGCTCGCTCAGGCCCCTTCCTCCACCAAAAATTCTTATTGTATTTTATGGCTGCATCGGAATCCGGTGAGTATGCTGTTGTATATTAAAACATTTTCTTCTACCTAAAAGTTTTTTTCTTCTGATTTCAAAAGGAATTGGCATGTTTTCATGGGCCCCCGACAGTGCTGGGGCCGGCACTGTGCCCGTGATGAGTCCGCCTGGTGTTTTGCCCTTCGTCCCTCTAGCACCCCTGGCCATGAGAGCGGGAGGAGCTCGGGGCTCACCGGGTCCAGTGTGACGGTAAGAGAATGGAGGCAGCGGAGAAAAAAACTGTCCAAAGCCACCCCCCAGCCCCCGCCCCCCTGCCCCCTGCCCCCTGCCCCCCGCAGTGACAAAGACGGAGCCAGCCTCTGACTGCCTGCTCCCAAAACAACAGAAGAGATAAAAGTTTTCATGTTAAAAAGAAAAAGAAGGCCCTGACCGGTTTGGCTCAGTGGATAGAGCGTCGGCCTGCGGACTGAAGGGTCCCAGGTTCGATTCTGGTCAAGGGCATGTACCTTGGTTGAGGGCACATCCCCAGCAGAAGGTGTGCAGGAGGCAGCTGATCGATATTTCTCTCTCATCGATGTTTCTAACTCTCTGTCCCTCTCCCTTCCTCTCTGTAAAAAATCAATAAAATATATTTAAAAAAGGAAAAGAAGAAAGTGCATCATCTAGTCGTTCATTCATTCAGCCAACATCAAACAAGCACTGCTGGGGGCAGGGCACAGCGCGAGGCTGGCAGGAGGGGGGCCCCACAAGCAGTGACTGTCTAATAACAATCCCAGTCGGCGGCAACGCAGCCCAGTGGGGACGGACAGACGGACAGAGAGGCTTTCCTTTCCTTATTTTGGGAACTAAGAGTGAGTAACAAGGAAGAATAAATGTCTGAAGTGGACCAAAAAGTTATTTAAGGGAGAAAAAAAAGAATAGAGGTGACAGGTGACCTTTGGCACACATACCACAAAGTCATGTAATCAAGATGTGATGGGACTGAACCAGACTGACAAGAATCATCGGAAAGGAAGGGGGAGCTGGAGGGCGGTGTGCGTGTGCAAAGTAAAATAGGACAGAGGCGGGTTTTCATTCGGTGGGAAGGGATCGTCCATTTAAGATATGCTGAAGCCACAACTGCCTCTCCGTGTGGAAAATATACTTGGACCCTCCCCCCGCTGTTCACAAAAATCAATTCCCGACGATAAGGCCTAATGAAAACCTCAAGAGAAGCAGAAACACGAAACCATGTGCACCAAACACGGGCAGGGAGCCCTCAACTTCGACAGGAAGCCCAGAGGCTGTCATCAAAGTGAAAGACGCATTTGACTACATCCATTATTGTCTGTGTGGCAAAGAGAAACCACACTAACAGAGGGCAGATTTCGGGGAAATACTTGCAAAACACAGATTAAAGGCTAATGCCCATCCTAGGTCAAGAGCGTCTCTAAATTTTTTAAGACAAAACACCTCAGCTTGGTTCACAGGGGAACAGGACTGCTTAGCACTATCGACACTCCGGGCCTGAGAATTCCCGCTGTGGGCCTGTCCAGAGCTTGCAGAAGGTGTAGCAGCTCCCTGGCCTCCACCCACTAGATGTCAGGGCCGGGCGCAACCGAAGAAGGATGGGAGGCCGTCTTAAGGACACCTACCCCTGGCAGGAGTACACGGAGCAGGAGCCTCGCTGGTGGGAATGGGAATGGAGAGCCTCTTGGGGCTCAGCCTGGGGGGACAGCGTGCGTCACAAGAAGCTGGTGGGTGAGACTCGGGCCGAGGTGGCGGCACGCAGGAGGTGTCCGGCGGAGTCACCCAGCCGCTCAGGACTGCCGGGCTCCGGGCCAACTGGCAATTGCGTTGTTTGCAGCGTTGCCTAGTTCATGATGTTTGAGGCTATCGGTCCGAAAATTCGAAACTATGATGCCTGAGTCAGAGGAGCCCATTTTCCTGTGTTTGGCCAGAGCATGAGGATGGATTCCACGCCTCCCCCACCTTCCTCACCCCCGCCCCCGGCTGTTCAGCCTCCATGAAAAAACTACAAGCACAGTGAGAGGGGACACCGGAACTTGCAGACATTCTCAGCCACACACGGTCCTGCCCCGGGTCCACAGAGCTGGGCAGCAGGCCGCCAAGCTGTCTCCCGGGACCCTGCGGTCACACACGGCCCGCAGCAGTCCTGAGACCTGGTCTGGTTTTGCTTTCATTGTGTCGTCTCACGCCTACCCTCGCCTTTCATCCCGTTGCCGCCAGCACGTCCAGCCCCGTGATCAAGAGGAGAAACCTGCCTGGCGGGCGTGGCTCAGTGGCTGAGCGTGGACCTATGAACCAGGAGGTCACGGTGTGATTCCCGGTCAGGACACATGCCCGGGCTGCGGGCTCGATCCCCAGTGTGGGGTGTGCAGGAAGAAGCCGATTTATGATTCTCTCTCATTCTCATCATTGAAGTTTCATCTCCCTCTCCCTTCCTCTCTGAAATCAATAAAAAAAAATTTTTTTTAAGAAGAGGGGCCTTCTTGTTCCCCATGTTTTCAAAGGTCACTAAGGCCAAAGGCTTTCGAATAGGACCGGCGCCTGGGAAAGGACCAGGTTCCAAGCAGTGGGTCAGCCACAGACCTTGGGGCCAAATCCTCAAACTCAGGATTTGTGTTCCAGCTCAGCCCCTTACTAGCCAAGTCAGCACTCACCCTCTCTCAGCCTCAGTCTCCCCCTCTGTGGGGTGGGACAAGGCACTGCCTCTCCGGGCTGCCGGGTGGCGCAGAGGTTAGGAGCCCAGCATTTCCATTCCTAAGTAAAGACCCCAGAGACACGGTGACCGAATCCACTGAAAGACACGCATGCAAATGTCCACCGGGGCTCCGGGCACAACAGACAGGAACTGGAAACATCCCACATCCCACCAGCCAGAGGAGGGACGATCAGACTGTGATATTGTCCTGCACAAACGCTGCTCGGTAATGAGGCAGAAAGTACAACCCAGTGCTACTCCCACACGTGGGTGAAGCTTACGGATGCTACGCTGGGAAGGGAGCCAGACGCAAAACTGAGCAAGAATAGACAGAGCTCCTCCAGGGAGGGAAACCAGGCCGCTCGCCCTCCGGGGGGCAGTGCCTGGGAGGAGGCATGGGGAACCTTGGGGGGCCCCGGAAACGGTCTAGAGCTGAACGCACGTGGTGGCTACGCGGTGTTTACGTACATAAATACGCATGCACACTGCGATTAGCACGCGTGACTGCATGTAAACGACACCTAAAAAAAGTGAAAGTGAAAACAAGTACCGATGTGGTGCCAGGCCAGCTGTCAACGATGGGGCCTAAATGACTGTGCCTCGGTTTCCTCATCTGGACCGGCCTTCGGCAGCCAAAGCAAGAACAGACGGCACGGGCCACGCGGGGCTGTCGGGAGGACGCCGAGGGAAGCCACTTACAGCCCCGCATCGGGCATTGGCGCAGGCCTTCCAGACAACGCAGCTCTGTGTTAGACGAGGTCACGCGTGTGAAATGCCTGGCAGGTGCTGGTGCAGTATCTCAGCTGCCGACTTCCCCGGCAGCCCCCTGACCTAGTGGCTGGATGGGCCTCCCTCCCAGTCTACCCCCCCCCCCCCGCCCCTGGGGCCCCACCTGCAGTCCAGCCACGGCTTCTCCCTCCCTCTCTCGCAGGGATCCACTGTTTTCCGTTCCTTCCCTCCAGCCATCTTTGTCTCTCGAGACTCCAGCAGGTATCCCCTTACTCTCCCTGCCCCAAGTCTTGCTCACTGGGAATTCCCAGCGTGGCCGGCTCCCGGCTCCTGGACAGATCTGAACGGAGGCCCCGCTGGCTGGGCCCCCGGAGGAGCTGCCTGTCCAGCACATGGCGGGAGGGCTCGGCGTCTCCCTGAAGAGTCAACACTCCCTCCACCTGCACACAGGGCTGGACATGGGGGCTCCCCCCGGCCCCCGCCGCAGCTGTATGGCCCTCACTGCCCTTACACAGCTTAGTTTTTCCTCATGGAGTCGCTGCACCCGGACTAGGACATCAGCCCCATGAGGCACAGACTTTGTCAGTCTCGGCCACTTCTGTCTCTCCAGCACCGAGAGCAATGCCGGCCACAGAGCAGGTGCTCCACAAACATGGAAACGGGGGAGCTGAGCACAACAGGGAGGGCCAAAGGCCTCTGGTCACCCTGACCACCCCTCCCAGCCCCCCAGCCCCACCCAACCAGCTCTCTCTCCCCAGCACCCCTTTCACCTCCTTGGTGAGCCGTGGCCAGCGCTCTGAAAGCACTGATAGGACTGAGCTGCGTGACAAGGTCCTCGGATGCACGGATGCACGTCCCGCAACGGCGCCGGCAGCGCCGGGAGTTTATTCGAGATGCAGGAGCCAGGCCCCAGCTGAGACCCACCGAGCCCAGGGGATTCGCAGGCCCATTAAAGAGTGAGAGCCCCGCTCTCGGACGGGGAGCCAGTGTTAGGGCCGCGTCTAGTAGCACAAGTGCCCAGGACCCTCCTGTGAGCAGAGGATGGGCGCTTGAGCAGGGCGTGAGGACTGCTGGAGCCCGGGGCCCGTCCCTCGTTCCCGGCCAGGGAGCTGCAGAGAGATGCCACCCTCTGCCTGTGGCACTGACAGCGGAGGCGGCGCTCTGCCTCTTCCTGGGGCTGAGCCACAACCAGGAGGCTGTGCTGCTGATCACACCACAACCGCCGGCTCTCAAAGTCCCCCGAGCGTCCCTGGAGGTGGCATCACTTCCTCCCAGACTCGCTCCCGTGACCTCAGCCCGGGCCTGCAAGTGGTCACAGGGCTGGCACCGCCCCCGCTGCCCCTGACCCCGGCCTCGGGCTGACCTGACAGGGGACACCCCTCTCTCCCCACGGTCAGAGGGACACACAGTCATGAGTGTCCTTTGTGAGCTGAGGTCACTCCGGAGCCCGTGAACCGCATCCCTCCGCCCAGCCGTGTCCTGTCAGGACGTCTGTGGTCCCCGGGGTGGACTGCCTACTGCTCTCCGCACGTCTCGTCGGGCAGGTGACCGCAGTGAGCTGCCGGCGGCCGTGGCTCTGTGCTGACTCACACGGCTCAGCCAGGTTTGTTCTGTTTGTTCGCCTTCCTGCCGAGGCTAATCAGCCCTGCTGATTGCAGTGGAAGCGGAGAGGAGGGGGGAGGGGCTGGTGACTGGGAATGAATGTCAGGGAGATGCCCAGCGATAGAAACCCAGTTTCCAGAAATGCAGGAATCGGGCTGACATCACCCCGGCATCTGAAAAGTCAAACCCTCATTAGGTGTCAGCGGTTTGCTTCCTTGGGATGCTGTTGACAGGAAAATGAGTCATTGCGGGTCCCCTGTCTTTGAAGACTGTTAGGTGCTTACTAAGGGCCAGACTGCGCTGTCTGATATTTTTATGAGTCACGGAATCTACGGTGAGAGATACAGAAGGTGCTGTGCCCCGGCCACGGCCCTCGGCTCGCGCCTCTACTCTGCACCTGACTCAGCCTGTGTCAGGGCAGCTTGAAAAGCGGGGGCGGGGGGGGGGGGGGGGCGAGGGATCCATCCCCCTGGAGGCAGCCCTGAGCCCAAGCTACCGGTCAGGGTTGGCATCTGGACAAAATGAAACAACGGAGATTCCTCACAGAGCCCCACCCCCCCTTCTCCCCAAACAGCACCATATCCCTCCACTGCAGCTCCAGGCACCAGAGCCTCCTCTCCTGCCTACGCCCCAGGCCTGGGTCCCACCTGCCCCTCACCCACACCCAGGCCTGGGTCCCACCTGACCCTCACCCACACCCAGGCCTGGGTCCCACCTGACCCTCACCCACACCCAGGCCTGGGTCCCACCTGCCTCTGACCCGCGCCCAGGCCTGGGTCCACCTGCCTCTGACCCACACCCAGGCCTGGGTCCACCTGCCTCTGACCCGCGCCCAGGCCTGGCTCCCACCTGCCCCTCCCCTGGGAAGACAGGCTCTGTCCCCATCACACATGCCAGGCAGCAGAGGCAGAGGCCTTGGGGGGCAGCCGGGTGAAGTCCTGTCCCACATCCCGCTCAGCCCTGTCCGTGCCTAGAAAGCACCCCGTGGCCAGGAGGTCCGAGGGTGTGGAGCCCACAGAGCAGTGTCCAGCCCGGGGCCCCGAGCAGGACGTGGTCAGACGTGCCTCCCACAGCCGCCCAGACCCCGCCCATCACAGAGCCCGCACGCCCCAGCCAGCCGCACTCCGTCATTTCCAGTTTAGGACGTGCATTTAAACACCTCGGGAGAGTATCATCAGGACCAAGCGTTCGCCTTGACAGGGAGAGCGGTGTGAGCCTCAACGTGTGCTTATGGGAAATACGGCGCAAATACACGGAGTGGCCAGATCATTATGGCCACCCCATCAGCACAATGAAGTGAATTCGTTATGCAAATAATAATAATAATAAAACCTTCAGAGTATTTGCTTAGGAAGTTTTCAATATTCAGTATTTTTGGAAGTCAGTGGAGTACTGACGGGGTGGTCATAGTAATCTGGCCACGCAGAGTAATGCTAGTCCACAGCCTGCCCCGCGGCTCTGAGTCTCCTCGGGCAGGAGCAGCGCTCAGAGGAGGGAATGAAAGGCCGTGCCCAGTGCATTTCCCGTGGATTTCGGGGTGGATGTGACTGTCCCATATATATCCTTCTTATGCTTCTCGCTCAGTTCCCAATTTCTGGTACTAAGCAGATGCTACTTTTGTAACAATAAAAAGTAAATGCAATTATTTAGAACAGGATCCTATATACGTACAGCTGTTCACTGTTTAGCCCTGTCTGGCTCCCTCACTGGCAACGTCCCCAACTCTTGGTCTTCAGGCTGCAAGGGACCCAACTGCTCATCGGACCCCAACCCTCACATTCCCAGTGAGGAGACTGGCGCCCCCAAGCTTGGTCACGTCAGCTGTGTTCCCTGCAGGGAGAATTCACATTTACCTCCTCTGTCTTCCTCGCCACGGAATAAAGAAGCCCAGCAAAGAAACCGCAAAGGCAGGGACATCACACGCTTAAATAAGGGAAGTCCATGCCTTGCACGTGTGTCCTTGGCAAACACGACCCTCTCCCCTCCCCTCTACTCACGGAGTCTTCCTGGCAGCTTGCAGATGCCCCGCCGGCCCTGCAGGTCCACGTGGGCGTCACATCTGGCCTGGGCCCGGGCGCCTGGAGGTGGCGTGGCTGCCGCGGGGCTCACGGCAGAGCCGGCCAGCGCTCCCTCCTAGAGAGGAGACACCCAGGCAGTCCACGGTGAGCGCCTGGTGGAGGCTCCGCGTCCCGAAAGGCGTTAAGAGTTTTCCAAAGGGAAGGAGCATCCATCTCCGTGTGTGTCATGGAGGTGGGGCCATGTGTGTCCTCTCATGATGCCCTTCACATCTTGCACACAGCGGACGCTTGAGACATTCATCTTCCCCAGCCAGCTTTCCGTGCCTGTGCCTGACCCACCAGAGGCCGCCCTGGTCCTGACTTGTGAGCTGGGAATCTGAAAGCCTAATCATACTCAGTAGGAGCCTGAGGGGCCAGGATAAAGAGGCCTTACCTCAGAAATAAACAAACAATGAAATCCTATTTCCAACAGAGAAAAAGACAGGCTACATTTCTGAACCCCAAAGTCCCAGCAGGGGCGTCTGTATCTTTACAGTTTTCCAATCAGCCTAGGCCCCAGGGAGGTGTGGCTCAGTGAGGGGATAGAAAGCGGCAGGGCTTTGTAGAAGCAGGAGGCTCCTTGGGGCTCGTGCCCAGTCACAAAAAGGGAAAGTGAAACCAAGTCACTTCTCAGGCTAGGCCCTCGGGGAGCCGCACAGTCATCTTTGGTGTCTGCGGAGGGCAATCTGCAGTAGGAGGCCGTGGACCTGAGCCAGCAAAGCGAACTGCAGGCCTTGGTCGCTGCAGAGGAGGGTTCAGCAACACCTTGGGGGTAGTTCCCATCCGCCTCTGGCTGCCCGCATCCTGCCCCCCTGGTGCTGCCTCTCAGGTCACCAGCCTCAGAGGCGGTGGGGGCTGGCCCGGCTGGAGGGGGCTGGCGGCCTAGGGCTGGCCCAGGGCTTCCGGGAAGACCTCGTCTTCTCCTCCACCTCTTTCAAGCAAAGGACGGAAGCCCAGGCCTGTGACCCCCGTGGGGGGAAAGGCCCACGGGAGCCGCTGAGGGAGAGGTCTGGCCTCCAGGAGGGACAGGGAGGAGTGTGCGACTCAGACATGGAAATGGGCTTGGAGAGAGGCGGGCAGACAAAGGCCCGGGAGGTGGGAGGATGCCCAGCTCCCCGGGTACGGGTCTGAGGCTCCCAGGGAAATATGGCAAACGGAGGGGGGTTGTTACGGAGGGGCCCTGCAGTGGCTGCGTGGGTCAGCTGTGCGGGTCTGGCTTGTGCAGAAACTTCCAGAGACGTCACACCTGGTTGGTGTAGGGTGAGGAGAAGGGAGGAGGGGGCAGCACCCAGAGGAGTGGGGGCTGGAGGTGAGTGAGGCGGGGAGTGAGGACGGTGAGGATGGGTGGTGAGGGTGGGGAATGTGTTGGAAAGTGAGACTCCAGCCAGGGGAAGGACTGATAAAATGAGTGTGGGCATTAGGTGGCGGAGAGGGGATGGGGGCAGGTGGCGGAGAGGGGCGCGGTGTGCTCAGCGGCCAGGCTCTTACCTGCATCACAGGTGGAGGCGTGGGCGCCGGGCTGTGCTTCCCCAGGGCGGGCCGCCCCGGCCGCGCTGCCAGACGCTCCCTTCCCGACCCCAAACTCGGCTGGAGATCGGAATGCCTCGTGGGAGGAAATCTCCTTCCAGGCGCGGGGAGTGTGCGCTCGGTCCGGGAGCAGGCGCGGGGCGCTCGGTAATCGGTAATCGCTGTCCTTCCAGGAAACGAAAACGAAAGAGCGGATCCGGCTTCCACTCCCCCGGCGGGGTTGGGGGAGGGCAGGGGCGGCCCTGCGGGAGCAGAGCCCGGCGCTGGGTTCCGCGGGAGGCGTCGGTCCTGCTCGCACCCTCCGTGGCGGGCAGCCTGTGGGCAGCCTGGCCCTGGCTCCCAGGGAGATGAAAGTGGGGTTCTGCGGGGTCTGGGGAGCTGAGGGGACCCCTGGTCCTGGGCTGGGGTCTTGTGCGTCTTCGCGGATGGATAGGAGGGGCCGCTCCAGCTCCATCAAGACCAGTGCTTCCCTGGGGGGGCGGGGTGACTTTGTCTGCCTGCCATGTAGCCGGCAGAGCCCCAGACCCTGGACCTCAGGGGGTATAGCTCAGTGGTAGAGCATTTGACTGCAGACCCTGGACCTCAGAGCTCAGCGACCGCCTGGACCTGTCCCCAGGCCTCTGGCTGCCCCGGGCGATGCGCCCCTGCCCATCCCTCTGCGCACCTGCCTCAGCTCCCTCCGTCTTGAGGGGAAGCGGAGAGGTTGTAAGCACTAAAGCAACCCAAACGTCCACCCCTCGGAAGAAAAGGAGGGGAGAAGCCTTAACCTTCCGCTGCACACCGGGGTGGGTGCTGGGGAAGGAAGGCTGAGCCCCGCCTGGCATGAGCTCCTAGCGCCCCTGAGAACAAGGCTGGAAATACATGAGCATGAGCAAAGGGTGTGATGGGCATCCACGGAAAACAGAAGGCCAGTGGCCTCTGAACACAGGAAAAGATGCTCAGAGTCACTCGTTAATAAAAGCCGTGCAGATTAAAGCTACTCTGAGAGATCATTTCCACCCCATTAATTTAACAAAAATCCAAAAGTTTAACAGCATCATCTGCTGGAGAGGCTGAGGCACAGAGTGGCCCCACCCCATGGAGGCAGTGGCAGGACCTAGCACAGTTACAGGTGCATCTACCCTTCACCCAGCACCCAGCACCACGGAATTGCACACTGCCGTGTGTGTGTGTGTGTGTGTATGTGGTGTGTGTGTGTGTGTGTGTGTGTGGTGTGTGTGTGTGTGTGTGTGTGTGTGTGTGTGGTGTGGGTATGTGTGGTGTGTGTGTGGGGGGTATGTGGGGTGTGTGTGTGTGTGTGTGTGGTGTGTGGTGTGTGTGTGTGTGTGTGTGTGTGTGTGTGGTGTGGGTATGTGTGGTGTGTGTGTGTGTGAGGTGTGGGTATGTGTGGTGTGTGTGTGTGTGTGTGTGTGTGTGTGTGGTGTGGGTATGTGTGGTGTGTGTGTGTGTGAGGTGTGGGTATGTGTGGTGTGTGTGTGGTGTGTGTGTGTGTGTGTGAGGTGTGGGTATGTGTGGTGTGTGTGGTGTGTGTGTGGGGGGTGTGTGTGTATGGTGTGTGTGGGGGGTGTGTGGTGTGTGTGTGTGGTGTGTGTGTGTGTGGTGTGTGTGTGGTGTGTGGGGGGGTGTGTGTGTGGTGTGTGTGTGGTGTGTGTGGGGGGTGTGGTGTGTGTGGTGTGTGGGGTATGTGTGGGGTGTGTGGTGTGTGTGGGGGGTATTTGTGGGGGGGGTGGTGTGTGTGTGGTGTGTGTGTGGTGTGTGTGTGGGGGGGGTGTGGTGTGTGTGGTGTGTGTGTGTGGTGTGTGTGTGGTGTGTGTGGTGTGTGGGGTATTTGTGGGGGGGGTGGTGTGTGTGTGGTGTGTGTGTGGTGTGTGGGGGGGGGTGGTGTGTGTGGTGTGTGTGTGTGGTGTGTGTGTGGGGTGTGGGGGGGTGTGTGTGGTGTGTGGGGTATTTGTGGGGGGGGTGGTGTGTGTGTGGTGTGTGTGTGGTGTGTGGGGGGGGTGTGTGTGTGTGGTGTGTGTGTGGTGTGTGTGTGGTGTGTGTGGGGGGTGTGGTGTGTGTGGTGTGTGGGGTATGTGTGGGGTGTGTGGTGTGTGTGGGGGGTATTTGTGGGGGGGGGTGGTGTGTGTGTGGTGTGTGTGTGGTGTGTGTGTGGGGGGGGTGTGGTGTGTGTGGTGTGTGTGTGTGGTGTGTGTGTGGTGGTGTGTGGTGTGTGGGTCTTTGTGGGGGGGGTGGTGTGTGTGTGGTGTGTGTGGTGTGTGTGGGGGTGGTGGTGGGGTGTGTGTGGTGTGTGTGTGGTGTGTGTGTGTGTGGTGTGTGTGGTGTGTGGGGTATTTGTGGGGGGGTGGTGTGTGTGGTGTGTGTGTGTGGTGTGTGGGGGGGGTGGTGTGTGTGGTGTGTGTGTGTGGTGTGTGTTGTGGGGTGTGGGGGGGGTGTGTGGGGTATTTGTGGGGGGGTGGTGTGTGTGTGGTGTGTGTGTGGTGTGTGTGTGGGGGTGTGTGTATGGTGTGTGTGGTGTGTGTGTGGGGGGTGTGGTGTGTGTGGGGTATGTGTGGGGTGTGTGGTGTGTGGGGGGGTGTGGTGTGTGTGTGGGGTGTGTGTGGGGGGGTGTGTGTGGTGTGTGGGGTCTGTGTGGGGTGTGTGGTGTGTGGGGGGGTGTGGTGTGTGTGTGGTGTGTGTGTGGGGTGTGTGGGGGGTGTGTGTGTGGTGTGTGTGTGGGGTGTGTGTGGGGGGGTGTGGGGTGTGTGGGGGGGGTGTGTGGTGTGTGTGTGGTGTGTGGGGGGGGTGTGGTGTGTGTGGTGTGGGGGGTATGTGTGGGGTGTGTGGTGTGTGGGGGGGTGTGTGGGGGGGGTGGTGTGTGGGGGGGGTGGTGTGTGGGGGGGGTGTGGTGTGTGTGGTGTGGGGGGTATGTGTGGGGTGTGTGGGGTGTGGGGGGGGTGGTGTGTGGGGGGGTGTGGTGTGTGTAGTGTGTGGTGTGTGTGTGTGGTGTGTGTGGTGTGTGGTGTGTGTGTTTGGTGTGTGTAGTGTGTGGGGTGTGTGTGGCATCTGAAAGGATATATAATAAACAATTGAGATTCAAGATAGAAAAAAAGAGGAAGGGTTTTCACTGCAAGTTTTCAATATTGTTTTCATGTTTAACCATACGATTAGATGCCTGTTCAGAATAGTAAAAAAAGAAAGAAAGAAGTTCAGGATCTGTTCCATGTCAGCCAAAACCGCGGTGATGATGGAAAAAGTAGGTGCTGCATGAGGCAGACTAAAAAAATGGGGGTGTTTCCCTTCAGAAGGACAAAGTGGATGCTGCATAAGATCGAAAGTCTATGGCCCTGGCTGGTTTAGCCCATGGATAGAGCGTCGGCCTGTGGACTGAAGGGTCCCAAGTTCAATTCTGGTCAAGGGCACAGGCCCGGGTTGTGGGCTCGATCCCCAGTAGGGGGTGTGCAGGAGGCAGCCCATCAATGATCATCATTGATGTTTCTATCTCTCTCTCCCTCTCCCTTCCTCTCTGAAATCAATAAAAATATATTTTAAAAAGTAAAAAATAAAGTCTATGAAATTATGAACCCAGGTGAGCCGGAATAAGTGGAATCCCTTCCTCACAAAAGACATATGCGAAGATGTTTCATGCTCAATAAAACAATATTTATTTCATTTTTAAATAACAAATAACTCAACCATATACAGAACTTATAATTTATAACAACAAACTTCCTTAACACCTGTAATGCTCCTAAAAGGGGAAGACAGGGAACATGGGTGGGCAGAAAGGAATGCGCAGAACGCGGTGCCGCGGATCTGGACATGGGCACCCAGAGTGGGGCCAACAGGTGGCTGGGCGCCCAGGGAGGGCCGGGGAGAAGCGTCCATTGCTGTGACCTCTGGTTTGAGGACGAGGCTCAGGTTCCCTGGGGAAGCAGATGCCCCGGGGACCCTGGCAGCGCCTCCTGAGCGCGCCTGCGGCTCTTCCACGAGGTGGGGCACTCGCAGCCATGGCACAGCGGTTGCTCTGAACAGACAAATGGTCAGTGAGCCTGCAGCTCTCCAACGAAGCCGCATAAGCCAACAGTGACGGTGAAAACGGGGCGGAGGAGGGCCTTCCTCCCACCTGTGCAGGGACTCGTGCTCAGCACAGGGGGCAGGGGGCGGCAGAGCTCGGCATGTCTGCTCCTCTTACAGCCAGCGGTTGTTCCAGAGAAAGCGCAGCAGCGCGCGGCCTCCCGCATGGAAAACCACCACAAACTGCGCCAGTGCCTCTCTGCCTTCCCGCTGGGCATTCTGTTCACAAAGAGAGAGGGGGTGTGTTTGTTTTAAGGCAATAGAATAATCCGAAGTGGGAAATTCAGTATTAATGTTAATTCAATCAATACCAAAAGCGCGCTCTGGGGCTGCTGTATGATGTAGAAGCTGGAGGAGACTATGTTGAGGGTGAGTGATGCTCTCCCCTGCACCTGTTCTCCCACCTTAACCCCCAGCTAATGGGGGCCCTCTTTTCAGGGCTGATGCCACCTCCTCTGGCTTCCCAGGGCACTTTCTCCGTCCTCTCAGAGAAGCAAGGAAGCTTGCGTTGGGGTTGGAAGAACTGATGGGACTCTGATGGGACCCCTAACATTCCTCATCCCCTTCCTTGCTTTATTTTCCTCCAAAATATTTATGACCGTCTGATAAGTGATGTATTTCATTTATTTATTACTTGTCTCCCTTGAGAATATAAGCTCCCTGATCTCAGGGAGTGTGTCTGCCTTGGTCACGGCCCTGTCTGCAGTCCGGAAACAGCCCGACACACCAGGTACTCAGTACCTGTTAGCCGACTGAATGAATGAATGATAAATCATTAGCGGCAGGTTAAGGACTTTAGACTTTGTCCTGACAGTAACAGGAAACCACTAAAGGATTTTTCTCTCTTATAATTTATATTCATTAGGAAGATGAATGAATTTCCTTCCAGCAAGGCAGACAAGAAAATGAGCGCTGAGCCAGATGCTGGGATAGGTGACCAGATCTCTCTGAACCTCAGCTGCTTCTCTTGAAACACCTGTACCACGAATTGATAGGGTTCCTGTGAGAATTAAATGAAAGGAAAAGCTGTTTTCCCTCTGCCCTCTGAGAGTGTTTTCAAAGAGTACCTGGAAGAAAGCCTATATAATAAACCCTAATATGCAAATTCAACCAACGGCAGAATGACTGGTCGCTATGACATGCACTGACCACCAGGGGGCAGACGCTCAAAGCAGGAGCTGCCCCCTGGTCATCAGTGCGCGTCCACGGGGGAAGCACCACTCAGCCAGAAGCCAGGCTCATGGCTGGTGAGCGCAGCGGCGGTGGCAGGAGCCTCTCCAGCCTCCACGCAGCACTAAGGACGCCTCGGGGGATGTCCGACTGCTGGGCCAGCAGTGGGACATCCCCCAAGGGGTCCCAGACTGCCAGAGGGTGCAGGCCGGGCTGAGGGACACTCCCCCCACCTCCAGTGCATGAATGTCGTGCCCGGGGCCTCTAATAAATGTTAGTTTCCCTCCCCACTTTCTAACAAACTAAGAAGTTCCCGATGCATTACTGTATCAGTAAGGGTCCCAGAGAAAACAGGTGGCACACTCAAATTAGGATAATTGAGGGTGGTTTGAATAAGGAGACGACCTACACAGTGGGTAGGGGCCGTGGGGGGTGGTACAGCACCGAGGGCTGGTGACTACTGAGTTGGTGCCACTCCTAGCTAGGCCTATAGGAACACGGAGGGTGCAGTTTCTAGAACCCAGAAGAAAAGTGTCCTTCCCGTAGAGAAACATTTAAGATCCTCAAAGTGATGGGAAGACTATTATAAAACATACTTTATATCTAGGAAAACATGCCCTGGATTAAAAAAACAAACAGACCAGTTCCTGGAATCAAAACCCTATATAACTCAATGGCAAAACATGTTATTTTGAGCACCAGGCCTATTTGAAAATACAGAATGCTCGCTTCGTGAAAAGAACAAGACAGCAGATGTGTGGCAGTTCAAGGGCAGTCAGTTCAGCAGACAAAGCTTGGCCTGCTGAGCTCCTTGCTCGGCGTTCCGGAGGCAGAGTGAAAGTTTCTTTAAATACATCTAAAGCAGGAAGGGACCTGGCGAGTCAGTGTGACCACTTGATGGAACTGAGTATAACAGGTGGGTAAACAATGACTATGCATAAAGGAAATGAACCGTGCGGGGTTTGAAATTCTGTTGAAGTTGCTGGATTTAAGCCTGAAGCAGCAGAGTAAAGCCTTTGGCATTTTAGAACCAAACTTAGAAGACATTTCTAAAATTATTTTAAAATTATGATGTGGTCTATTAAAAGTGTTCTTAAATGCAATTCTGTGGTAGAGAACAAGCGATCTTTAAAAGTCTAGGTCAGCCCTAGCTGGCTTGGCTCAATGGATAGAGCATCAGCCTGCGGACTGAAGGGTCCCAGGTTCTATTCCGGCCAAGGGCACATGCCTGGGTTGCACGCTTGATCCCCAGTTGGGGGCGTGCAGGAGGCAGCCGATCAATGATTCTCTCTCATTGACATTTCTCTCTCTCTTCTCCCTTCCTCTCTAAAATCAATAAAGAAATTTTTTTTTTTAAGTCTAGGTCAAAGCCCGCTTTGTAAACTCCTGCAAGAAGAGCGAGGGCAGGCAGAAGGGTAGACATGTAGATCGATGGAAGAGAACTGAGAGTCCAGAGAGAAAACCCCATTTACAGGCCATTGATTTCCCATGAGTGCCAGGGGAAGAACAGTCTTTTCAACAACCGATGCTGGGAAGACTGGGTGCCCGCATGCAAAGATTGAGGATGGACTTTTAACTCACACCATATGCAAAAGTTAACTCCTACTAGATCAGAGACCGAAATTTAAGAGCTAAAACTAAAAATCTCTCAGAAGAAAACATGGGTGTAAATCTTCATGACTTAGGATTAGGCAATGATTTCTCAGACCGGATGCCAAAAGCACTAGCAACGAAAGAAAAATGAACTTTCTCAAATCAAAAAACTTTTGTTTTTCAAAGAATACCACCTAGGCAGTGAAAAGACAGCCTACAGACTACGAGAAAACATTTGCAAATAGTATTTCTTATAAGGAATTTACATCTAGAATATATACTAGTAAAGAACTCCTACAATTCAATAATAAGAGACAAATAACCCAATTTTTTAAATGGGCAAAGGATCTGAATAAACATTTCTCCAAAGAGATACACAAATGACCATTAGGCGCTTGAAAAGATACACAACATTAGCCACCAGGGAAATGCAAATCAACACCAGAATGAGATAACTCCTCAAGCCCACTGGGCTGGCTATAAACAAAAAGACAGTTAATAACAAATGTTGAGGAGGGATGAGGAGAGACTGGAACCTGTGCGCTGCTGGTGGGAAGGGAAAGGAGGTCAGTCACTTTGGGAAACAGTCTGGATGTTCCTCCAACCGTTAAACATAGAATTCCCATCGAGCACAGCAATTCCACGCCTAGGAATGTACCCAAAAGAACTGAAAACAGACTCCACACAAAAACACGTACCCACAAGTTCATAGCATCATTCTTCATAATAACCCCGAAGCGGAAACAACCCAAATATCCATCCCCGGGTGACCAAATAAACACAATGTGATCTATACAGACAATGGAATATTATCCAGCAATAAAAAGAAATGGACTGACATGTGCAACACATAAAACAAAACCTGGGGCCGTTCAGTGTTGATTTATGCGGCTGCAGAGGCAAATTTAAGGCTTATAAGCAAATTACAAAAGGTAAAGTAAAGGAGGCAACGTGGAGAAGGAGGTTCATTGTGTCCCACCCTGGTCTCTCCTAGTCAGAGAAAAATATTAGCAGGACCCATGAGTATTCAAAATTAGCTGATCAAGAAGCAGGAAAGTTGAACTAAGGAATTTCCAGAAGGAAAAATGGTTCTTACAACTCCTGCGCAACTTTAGGACATCTCAATCTGCGTGTCTAATAGGAACGTCAGACTCACGTGTCCCAAATCGAGCTCTATTTCCCCCAAAACCTGCTCTTCGGTTTCCTCCATCTCAGTAAACGGCGCTACCACTAACCCATCCAGAGGCTCCGGCCAAACCACTGAAGTATGTGTTCCTTTCCTCTTCCTTCCGCACATCCCTCTCATCGGCCAATCCCGCAGGCTCTACTTCTAAATGTACCCTGGGTCTGACCGGATCGTTTCTTACCACCTTCACTGCTGCACGCTGGCCCCAGCCTGTGGGGTCTCCTCTGCGCTCTGGCCCCGGATACAGAGCACTCTGCACGGAGGCCAAGCCCCGGACCTCACTCCCTCCAGCCAGTCTGGCCTCCTTACTGTTCCTTGAGCCTGTTCCTGTCACAGGGCTGTGCGCCCGCTGTTCCCTCTGCCTGGAACACTCCCCCACGTAGTCCCGTGCCTCATCCCTCACTTCCAGTCTCTGCTCAGACATCACCTCCCCAGAGATACCGCCTTCCCGATTGCCCACCCAAGTCAGTCTCCATCACTGTCTTCCAATGCTGCTCCAGTGGGCATGCTGCCTGACGGTCCGCTGCCTGCTCTGCCTCCCTCCTAGACTGAGGCCTGTGAGAGTAGGCTCATCCGCCCCGCTCTCTGCTCCAGCTGCCCACGCCTGCAGCTGAGCCTGGCGTACAGTAGGTGTCCAATAAATATTTGTCTTAATGAAATCGGTCTATCAAATGGCTTATTTGACTGCCTGTGTTTATTTCACCTTTGTTTCCTTCTTGCTTTTAGCAGTGTTGTTGTCGGGGCCTCCCATTCATGTGTTGTCTCGGAATGTTTTATTTGAGGGAAAAACTGTACACTGTCTACATTTGGACCAGAACACGAAGGAAGACACGGCGCTCCCTGAGCCAGCGCTGGCAACAGCAGTGATGAGAAGAAGCGTCACCGGAGAGGGGAAGCGAAAGACAAGAAGTTGGGCCCGAGGGACAGCCACCTTCCTATCCCAGAGCCCACGTGATCATTCTCTCTCTGCTGCCAACTCCAGGTGGTTCTGGGGAAAACTAAGTTGGCTGTGGCTTTCATTACCCCTAAGATTTCCAATGGCGAGCATTATTCTTTCCTGCTTGCCCCCAAAACCTCTTATAATCAGGAGAAACTAAGAGATCGGTGAGAGTGGGGCTTAGATCATACCTCGGGATTGGTTCAGGAGGATTAGTACAGTCTAAGGCAGAGATTGGCCTCCCTGACTGAGCATTCGATTCACCTGGGGAGCTTTTAAAATGCCTGGTGCCCAGGCCACACCTCATGCCAATTCAATCAGAACCTCTCAAGGTGGGGCCTAGGCATCTGTAATCTTTTATATATATATATATATACTAGGGGCTCGGTGCACAAATTTGTGCACCTTGAAAGGAACTGTGGGCCATGAGGCTGCAGTAAGCACAGGGGCGGGTCTCGGCCCATCCTCTGAGTCCCCACCCAGCCCCTCCCTCCACAGCACCCCCCCATCTGCCGGCAGCCCCACTCCTGCTGCTACCACTTCCATGTGCTAATGGCACCAGTCCTGCTCGCACCTGCTAACAGCGCAGAGCGATTGGGGCCGGTGCCAGCAGCAGATGCGAGTGGGTCCAGTGCCATCAGTGGGTACAAGTGGCAGCTGCTGCCCTGATTGTCCCTCAGGAGCAGGGGGAGGTAGAGAAGCCCTCAGGGGCGTTCAGGGCCAGCAGCCACCACTCGCACTGCTGATGGCACTGAGAGATCGGGACAGGTGCTGGGCACTGGCAGTGGGTGTGAGCGGCGGCTTTGGTGCTGGCAGCAGGTGTAAGCAGGGTCAATGCCGGCAGTAGGTGCAAGCACCAGGCAGGACCATGGCACACGGGAACAAAAAATTTTCAGTAACCACTAGAGCAGCCGTGGGCAAACTACAGCCCGCGGGCTGGATCCGGCCCATTTGAAATGAATAAAACTAAAAAAAAAAAAAAAAAGACCATACCCTTTTATGTAATGATGTTTACTTTGAATTTATATTAGTTCACACAAACACTCCATCCATGCTTTTGTTCCGGCCCTCCGGTCCAGTTTAAGAACCCATTGTGGCCTTCCAGTCAAAAAGTTTGCCCACCCCTGCACTAGAGGCTTGCCCTGATGACAGTGGCCAGTGCCCCGCCTTGGTCTGGTGCCCCTGCTCACCTGCTCCACCATCCCGCCGTGGCCAATGCCCTCCATGTTTTGCACACGCCCCCTGATGGTCAGCGCACATCATAGTGACCAGTTGTTCAGTTGTTCCAGTTGTTCCACCGTTTGGTCTATTTGCATATTAGCCTTTTATTACATAGGATTTTTAAATATTTTTATTGATTTCAGAGAGGAAGGGAGAGGGAGAGATAAAAACATTAATGATGAGAGAGAATCCTCGATTGGCTGCCTCCTGGGGATCAAGCCCGCAACCCAGGCATGTGCCCTGACTGGGAGTTGAACTGTGACCTCCTGGTTCCTAAGTCAATGCTCAACCACTGAGTCATTCCAGTCGGGCCAGCATCTGTAATTCTTGAGATTACACTGGGTGATTCCAAAAGGCATCCTAGTTTAAGGGTGTGCAGCAAAGTCTCTCACACGTTAATGTGCACACAAATCCCCTGTGCAAAAAATTAGATGGTGCCCTGGCTGGTGTGCTCAGTGGTTAGAGTGCCGGCCTGCACACCAAAGGGTTGCGGGTTCGATTCCTGGTCAAGGGCACATATGTTGGTTGCAGGTTCAGTCCTCGCCCCTAGTTGGTGTACGTGTGGCATGCAACCCGTCAATGTGTCTCTCTCACATCGATGTTTCTCTCTCTATCTCCTCCCCTTCTACTCTCTCTGAAAAACAATGGAAAAAGACATCCTCAGGTGAAGAGCAACAACAACAAAAAGGAAGATGGTGATTCCAGCGTGTGGGCTGGGATTTTGCACATATGACCGGCTGCTAGGTGAAGCTGAGGCTCCTAGTCCATGGACCACAGTTTGAGCAGCAAGTGTGCGGTCAAATACTGACCTTGAGTCAGGTTCACAATTTTCAGATTGAATGCTTGGTAATCCAGACATTACTAATCCACGTGTTCTGCTCATTCCTGGACATCCTCGCCACTTAGCAGCCATTGTTCCGCCTGCTCTTCCTCCTACCTGCCGGCCCTTCCTAGGGAAACAGAGGCCTCACCTCTTGAGCCATCCAGTGATCAACGCTGTCTCCAATGTTCTTCAGCTGCATGGCCAACTTGTGGATTGTTTCCTCCGGCTGATGGTTCTGGCCAAGGCTATTTTCCTTGGGCTGAGAAGGTGAATTGTGATCTGCATTAAGAGGAGAGTTCAAAAGAGATACTCCATTAACTGTCTGTGAAATTACTCACCACTAGTTACTAAAAGCCGTCTTAGACAACGAGATGGATGAGAACCCATCATCATAATGATTATCAAAAAACATGCCCTGGCCAGTGTGCTCACTGGTTAGAGTGTCGGCCCACGCACCAAAGGGTCACAGGTTCAATTCTGGTTTGATCCCTGGCCCTGGTCAGGACCCATGCAGAAGGCAGCTGATCAATATGCCTCTCTCACATCGATATCTCTCTCTCTCTATTCTCTTTCTCTCCTTCCCTCCTTCCCCTCACTCTCTCTAAAACTCAATGGAAAAAATATCCCTGGCTGAAGATTAAAAATAATAATAATTCTTATTGTTATCAAAAAACAAATCCTTGAATTGAAATAGATCAGTTCTGTTCAATAAAAATATAATTCAAACTATGTATTAATTTTTAATTTTCTAGTAGTAAAATCAGATACAATTAATTAGTAATATATTTTATTTAAGCCAACATATCCAAAATATTACCATTATAACATATAACCAACATAAAATTATAAATGATATGTTTTGCATTCTTTTTATTATACGTAAGTCTTTGAAATCTAGTGTTAATTTATTCTTACAACACATCTGAATTCAGAAGCTAACTTTTCATTGGAAAACCTTGATCTGCATTTAGATTTCATGAAGTTCACATTTTAAAAAGTAGGTTCATATATCCAACTTGTCCCAAACACACTTGAAAGTTTACCAACAATTAAATCAAGTGTAAATAAAACTTAAAATTTAGTTCCTTAATGGCACTGCCTGCATTTCATGTGCTCAAAAACCAAATGTGATTAGTAGTCACTGTATGGGATAAGTCTGGATCTTCACAATTTTTTTATAAAGTAGATTTTTCCTTTTATTTTTTACCCATGATCCTTGAATGAGCTCTTCCAAACCCTATTTGCTTCCAGCAACCAATGGTTGTTTTTAAGCAGCATTATGAGTAAATACTCTGCTGGGTGCTCTAGGGAACTTATCCTATCTAATAAAAGCGTAGTATGCAAATTGTCCCCTCAACCTGGACTTTGACCAGGGGGTGGGGCCAGCTGGGGGAAGGGAGGGCCCTAGCCAGTAGCCACTAGCCACTAGGGACCCTACCAGTGCACGAATCTCATGCACTGGGCCTCTAGTAAAAAATAAAACGGCAAGGTTTCTACCCTGAAGTTACTCACAACACACTGGTTAGGGATGAAACAATTCCCAAGTGCTTTAGGAATACAGAGAAGGAAATAAATCTGGGCTAAAGTAGACACAAGAATGGCTTCATAAGTACAGCACGTTTTGCATTAAACTTTTTTTTTGTTCCAGTAAAATTTGAGGACTTTGATTTTTCAGAGAATAAGCCCTGTCTTCAAAAAGTAGGAGAGACACACTACAGTTTAACATGTTATAGTAAAAACAGGGTCTGCAGCCCAGCCTGTGTGGCTCAGAGGTTGAGTGTCAACCAGGAGATCATGCTTCAATTCCCGGTCAGGGCACATGCCTGGGTTGTGGGCTCGATCCCCAGTAGGGGAAGTGCAGGAGGCAGCCGATCAATGATTCTCTCTCATCATTGATGTTTCCATCTCTTTCTCCCTCTCCCTTCTTCTCTGAAATCAATAAAAATATATTTATAAAAAGAAAAGAATAGGGTCTACACAGAGGTCAGGAAAGACACCCAATGGAGATGATAGCAGAAGGACAAAGGATAAATAGGAATTAGAATTAGCCAGAGAAGAAGGGAGAGATGGGGGCCAGAGCCAGCTGGGAGGGAGGGGCACGCAGAACATTCCAGGCAGAGGATCACATGGGCAACGATATGGGGTTGACAGACAGTAAGGTTTTGTGCACAGACTCCGGGTAGTGCTGTTGGCAGGGAGTGAAGGGAAACAGCGAATCGTGTCGGCAAGGGCAGACTCATGAAGGCACAGTACGATAGGGATAGGTCTGGATCTTCAGACTGTGGACTGTGTTCAGTGGAGCCAGAGACCCCTGCAGGGTTCTAAGCAGGAAATTATATGATCAGATTGGCTTCCTAGCTATTTCCTCCTGGGGTCAGAGTGGAGAAGGGTAAGACTGGCAGGGAGTGTGTTTAGAAGCGACTGCAAGGTCCTGAGAAGGGGTGATCGGTGTTGCCTGAGGTGCCACCTCACCACAGGACAGACCATACATGCGTGATTTTACTGACTGCCCCCTCGCAGTGGCCCTGGGAGGTCGTTTCTCACCCTGCATGACCGGGGAGAGAGTGCTGGTTCACAGGGTGCCCTTGATCTTGGCTCCACCTGGGAATCCTTGGCAGGGTGAGGGAGGGTGCTTTTAAAACTCCCAAACACTCAAGCCTCACTCCACTCCAGTGAAATCCCTGTCCTGGGAGTTGGGCCAAGCATCAGTATTCTTGTTCAAGGTTCCCATTCGCAGCCAAGTTTGAAGACCAGTGGCTTAGAAAATGGTTGAGTAGCTTGTCTAGGGATGGAAAGTCGATATGAGTGTGAAAGGCATGATCGGAACCCAGTTAGGAACTAAAGCAGTACTGACGGGGTGGGATGGTGAGAATGGCTCCTATAAACATTTGGGAAGCATAATAATCCGGAATTTGGTAATAAATTAGATGAGAACGGTGAGGGAAACTCCCACTTTTCTAGCTCTGCAGCCTGGAATACAGAGAATGGGGCTCAGGGGAGCACAGATACGGAAGGCAGAGGAGATGCGCAGGAAGAGAAAAAACAAATGTTGCATTCATTCATAAACTGAAGGTACCTAGAGGACATCTGGGCAGGCATCTTCCTCTCTGTGCTTGTCCGCTTCCTCTCTGTTCCCTGTAGACTCAGGAGACTGAGGGGAGAGTTGGCAGTGGGACTAGGAATGCCACGGGATTATGTTGGGTCCAGAATAAGTCAAAGTCGTTTGCAAGTGAAAATTATGAAGGGGAGAAAACATGTAAAGGAGAGGCACGGGGACCTGGCTGATAGAGAAAAATAGCAGACACTCAGAAAGAAACCAAGATTCAGTTGGAAACCAAGATGGCGGCATAGGTTAACGCCGGAGATTGCTGCCGCGAACAACCACTTCAAAAAACAACTAAAAGACGGAACGGACATCATCCAGAACCACAGGAAGGCTGGCTGAGTGGAAATTCTACAACTAGGAGGAAAGAGAATATCATACCCAGACTCAGAGGAGGCGCAGTGCTGAAGTGAAATACTAAGGTGCGGAGTGCACGCGGAGGGGGCTGGAGGCGGAGGGCGCGGTTGTTGTTTTCAATCGGGAGGGACTTTCAGACTCTGAGCTCCAGATCTAGGCGAGTCTCTAGGGACCCAGACTCAAACGGGAGAAGCGGGACTGTCTGGCTTCAGTCGGAACTCGAAGGCAGCTTTCTCTCCGAGGTTTTCAGCGATTGCTGGGACTCTGTGAGGCAGAGCCCCTAGGGATGGAACTGAGAGCAGCCATAACTGCTCGCTCCGGCCGGCCCTGTAGATCCCGGGGGACCCGCCCCGCCCAAGCCCTGCACAGAGCCATTTGCCGGATAGCCTCAGGCAAACGCTAGATTAGCACCGCCCTAGAGATCCAGCACAGAAGCTCTCCCACTGCAGACACAGCGGACTCTCATAGCCAGTTAGCCTGGAAGTCAAATCACCCCCGGTATTGCTGACAACAATCAAAGCTTAACTACAACAAGACTGTGCACAAAGACCACTAGGAAAAGCATAAAAAGCACCAAGAAAGCATAAAAAATGTGGAGACAAAGAAACAGGACAAAATTGTCAGTGGAGGATATTGAGTTCAGAACCACACTTTTAAGGTCTCTTAAGAACTGTATAGAAGCCGCCGATAAATGTAGTGAGATCCTCAAGAAATCTAATGAGACCCTCGATGTTATGATAAAGAACCAACTAGAAATTAAGCATACACGGGCTGAAATAACGAATACTATACAGACTCCCAACAGCAGACCAGAGGAGCGCAAGAATCAAGGCAAAGATTTGAAATGTGAAGAAGCAAAAAACACCCAACCAGAAAAGCAAAATGAAAAAAGAATCCGAAAATACGAAGATAGTGTAAGGAGCCTCTGGGACAGCTTCAAGCGTACCAACATCAGAGTTATAGGGGTGCCAGAAGATGAGAGAGAGCAAGATATTGAAAACCTATTTGAAGAAATAATGACAGAAAACTTCCCCTACCTGGTGAAAGAAATAGACTTACAGGTCCAGGAAGCGCAGAGAACCCCAAACAAAAGGAATCCAAAGAGGACCACACCAAGACACATCATAATTAAAATGCCAAGAGCAAAAGACAAAGAGAGAATCCTAAAAGCAGCAAGAGAAAGACAGTCAGTTACCTACAAGGGAGTACCCATACGACTGTCAGCTGATTTCTCAACAGAAACTATGCAGGCCAGAAGGGAGTGGCAAGAAATATTCAAAGTGATGAATACCAAGAACCTACAACCAAGATTACTTTATCCAGCAAAGCTATCATTCAGAATTGAAGGTCAGATAAAGAGCTTCACAGATGAGGAAAAGCTAAAGGAGTTCATCACCACCAAACCAGCATTATATGAAATGCTGAAAGATATCCTTTAAGAAGAGGAAGAAGAAGAAAAAGGTAAAGATACAAATTATGAACAACAAACATGCATCTATCAACAAGTGAATCTAAGAATCAAGCGAATAAATAATCTGGTGATCATAATAGAATCAGGGACATAGAAAGGGAATGCACTGACTATTCTTGGGGGGGAAAGGGGTATGGGAGATGCGGGAAGAGACTGGACAAAAATCGTGCACCTATGGATGAGGACAGTGGGTGGGGAGTGAGGGCGGAGGGTGGGGCGGAAACTGGGAGAAGGGGAGTTATGGGGGGAAAAAAGAGGAACAAATGTAATAATCAGAACAATAAAGATTTAATTAAAAAAAAAAAAAAAGAAACCAAGATTCCGAAAAAAGAAAGAAAGGAGCCCTAACCGGTTTGGCTCAGTGGATAGAGCATTGGCCTGCGGACTGAAGTGTCCCAAGTTTGATTACGGTCAAGGGCATGTACCTTGGTTGCAGGCACATCCCCAGTAGGGGGTGTGCAAGAGGCAGCTGATCGATGTTTCTCTCTCATCAATGTTTCTACCTCTCTATCCCTCTCCCTTCCTCTCTGTAAAAAATCAAAAAAAAAAAAAAACTTAAAAAAAAAGAAAAAGAAAGGAAGGAAAGAAGGAAGGAAGGAAGGAAGGTCCCTGCAACTGCCTCAGAGGCTCAGAACCTGAACCCTCCAAGTTCCGGTCTTTTCCATAAGCATCCTCACCGGAAAGCACAGCTCTCTGGGGGTGACTAGAATAGGTTTCTCTTCCCTGCAACCAAACAAATAATCACAAATCAAATACTATGTTAATTATCATCGTCCAGACCTGTCTAATGTCGATAAAATTGTGTTGGCTATAAATCGACCTCAGAACAGACTCTGCAAGTGAAGTTTAAAAATTAAGTTCCTGATATTACAGTGTCTTGTATTTTTGGTTCTGGTCATTAATCCATTCCTAACATAAGTTGAATGCAAATGGATTGAGCTCTTAGTCCACACACAGCAGTACTTGCTGGCTAACGAGAGCTAGTGTACCTGTCCCACAGACATTTATGCAATAAAAGAGCTGTGCCACCATACTCTAAGAAATATTATAACAGCAAATAAATCATTAAATCAAAGCTCTAAAGTGATCATATATTGAAATGGAAGTCTTGTGATAAGATCATTAAAATGGATGAAATAAAAAAGCAAACCTCTGTATTTGTTTCCAAGTATTGAATTTTTAATATCCAGAGGGAAAAAGTATCTCGTTTTATGCTGGAAAGTTGTGTGAAAATATATGTATATATCCATACAGAGGTCTGAAAATAAAACCATAGTCCAAATGGTCTAGTGGGGAATTTGGAAAAATCTCATGATTAATCATTTTGTAAGAATACTAGTAATCTTATCTAATAAAAGACAAAAGGGTAAATGACTGTACCTTCACTATGCTTCCCATTGGCTAATCAGGGTGATATGCAAATTAACTGCCAACCAAGATGGCGACCGGCAACCACGCAGCTGAAGCGAGCAGGAGGCTTGCTTGCTCCAGTGATGGAGGAAGCCAAGGTTCCCTGCCTGCCGTGGCCTGGCTCTGAGCTCCAAAAGTAACAAAGTTTCAATTATAGAAGCTAAACAAACCCCAGATACCTGCTTTCAGCAGGCCGTGGCCTCAGAGCTGGAGCTGGCTCTCAGCTCCAGTGATGGCAACGAAGTTTCAATTATAGAAGGTAAATGAATCCCAGAATTTAAAAAAAATAAATAAAAGGAGAGGCTAGGAGCTTCAGTTGCCGGCAAGCCTGAAAACTGTGTTCAGTAGAGCAAGAGACCCTTGCAGGGTTCTAAGCAGGAAATTATATGATCAAAAATGAAGTCAAGGAAATCACTCAGAAAAAGCCTCAGAAGTTGAAAAATATGAGAGAAAAGACAAGTGAGTACCAGTATGGAAAGACCAGTATGGCCAGGCACCCCAGTGGGGACCCCCACCCTAAAGGGGTTGTGACTAGCTGCAAACAGCCATCAGCTCCTCACCCAGGCTGGCCAGGCACCCAAGCGGGACACCTACCCTGATCCGGGACACCCTTCAGGACAAACCAGCCGGCCCCCACCCATGCACCAGGCCTCTATCCTATATAGTAAAAGGGTAATACGCAAACTGACCCTAACAGCAGAAAGACTGGGGATGACTGGTCACTATGACACACACTGACCACCGGGGGCAGACGCTCAATGCAGGAGCTGCCCTCTGGTGGTCAGTGTGCTCCCACATGGGGGAGCTCTGCTCAGCCACAAGCCAGGTTGATGGCTGCCAGTACAGCAGTGGTGGTGGGAGCCTCTCCTGCCTCCTCAGCAGCGCTAAGGATGTCCGACTGCAGTTTAGGTCTGCTCTCTGCTGGCAAGTGGACATCCCCCGAGGGCTGCCAGGCTGCCAGAGGGATATCTGATTGCCATCTTAGGCCCAATCCCCCGGGGAGCGGGCCTAAGCCAGCAGGTGGTCATCCCCTGAGGGGTCCCAGACTGCGAAAGGGCACAGGCCTGGCTGAGGAACTCCCCCCACTGAGTGCACAAATTTTTGTGCACTGGGCCTCTAGTTCCTTAATAAAATAAATTAAATCTCAATGCATTGGAACTTTAAAAAATATTCTTGCCCTAACCGGTTTGGCTCAGTGGATAGAGCGTCGGCCTGCGGACTGAAAGGTCCCAGGTTCGATTCCGGTCAAGGACAGGTACCTTGGTTGCGGGCACATCCCAGTAGGGGGCGTGCAGGAGGCAGCTGATTGATGTTTCTCTCCATCGATGGTTCTAACTCTCTATCCCTCTCCCTTCCTCTCTGTAAAAAATCAATAAAATATATTTTAAAAAAATAAATAAATAAAAATAAAAAATATTCTTGTACACTGAGAATCCTAACTGTGACACGGCCGTCCCTTTGGTTTCATCGAGGGAAACTTTTCAGCAAACATGCTCTCAAGGTTTTTTAAGTGCTTTCCACTGCCAGATATAATATGAATGTTTTATTTTCTCATATGGTGGCCATCCTCTTATACTCTTGCTCAGGGGTGGGCAAACTTTCTGACTCGAGGGCCAATGGGTTCTTAAACTGGACCAGAGGGCCGGAACAAAAGCGTGGATGGAGTGTTTGTGAGAACTAATATAAATTCAAAGTAAACATCATTACATAAAAGGGTACGGTCTTTTTTTTTTTAGTTTTATTCATTTCAAACGGGTCGGATCCGGCCCGCGGGCCGTAGTTTGCCCACGGCTGCTCTTGCCTGTGTTCGCCAGCTGGTGTGGCTCAGTGGTTGAGCATTGACCTATGAACCAGGAGGTCACAGTTTGATTCCCACTCAGGGCACATGCCTGGGTCTCGGGCTCAACCCCTGTTAGGGGGCCCCCGTGCAGGAGGCAGCTGATCAATGGTTCTCCCTCATCATTGATGTTTCTATCTCTCTCTCCCTCTCTCTTCCTCTCTGAAATCAATGAGAAAAATATTTTTTCAAAAAGAGAGAGAGATCTAGGAACTTTTGGTTCAAGTCTGAGCACAAGCAGTGGCCTCTCCATTTCTCCTAATCCCTCCAAAACCCCACCAAATAGTAAAAAAGAATGAAACCACAACAATAAAGAGAATGGAAGGCAAAGTCAACAGCAGATGAGAGGTCTGTACATGTTTGTGTTATTTCATCAATTCTACGTTTTTTAAATGCCTCCAAAATTAGAATGTGATTTATAACCTGTGATATATCATATTTTAACTGCCTTTTTTAGTAGTAAACAAAATAATGGTACATCTGACAATTGCTGAAAAATTAAACTTAATGAAAAACCATGGTACCTGCCTCACAAAGGGGTTGTTGAGATGACTGAGTTGATGTGGTTAGCCTGCACAGGACAGTGCCTAGAGCCTGGGTAAATAGTATATAAATTTTAGCTACTGTCCCACCCAGGAAAACAGTGCTGCTCATACAACAGCAAACAAAAACCTCACCAGCCACCCAGTCCATATTTCTTTAAAATATCAAAATACCACCAGGCAATTGATAAGAACCACAGAAAAAGAGATGCCAGATAAATAAACAAAACAGTAATCCTAAATATTACACACAAAATTCAGGAGCAGAAGAGAATGTGTGCAAATTCTAATGTATATGTTTAGAGAGATTTAAGAAAATATCACATCCATGAAACAAAAAAGGATGCGCTGAGAAAAAGAATAATCCTGGAACAGATTCTTTCAGATTTGCCAAATATAATTGCCAAAATTAAAAATACAATTGATGTCTCACAAAAATGAAGTCAAGGAAATCACTCAGAAAAAGCCTCAGAAGTTGAAAAATATGAGAGAAAAACAAGTGAGTACCAGTATGGAAAGACCAGCATCTGATTCATAGGCGTTCCAGAAAGGGAGAAAACAGGAAGTTATCATAACAGCCTAGGGCAGCTTCCCAGAGCTGAAGGACACCAAACTTCAAATTAGAAAGTCCCGTAAAATTTTTTTTTTTAAAAAAAAAGCCCCCATTTTTCAGGACAACAAACAGGGAAATAAAAACTTCACCTCTAAAACATATTGAAATTTCAAAACTGCAAGCATAAGGAGATGCTAAATATCTCCAAAGAAGAACACAGATTAGTTGGGCGGCTGACTTCCCATCAACAATGAATACTAGAAAGATAGTAATAATAAAACAAGTAATAGCCTCTAAACATTACTTTCAAACTAGAATTCTATGCCCAGCCACACTCTCAATCACACGGGAGATGTGAATAAAGACATCTCCAGCGATGCACGGTCTCCGAATGCTTTTCTCCCACACACAACGTCTTAGGAAGTCTTTTGAGGAAGCTTTCCAGTAAAACATAGTAAACAGAGCATGACTAAACCAAGAAGAAAGACGGGAGATTTAGCAAATGTGGATCCAGCCCATGTGACGGGAAGTCCCAAGGTGGTGATGGTGCGACAGGCCTGGAGAGCAGCTAGACCGGAGCGCAGAGCAGCTGTGGATGGGAAGCCCCAGGGAGGGGAGAGCTGATAGAAGAGACCATATGGTTGAAAATTTGGGGGAACTACAAAGGCAAAGAGCCAGTCCAGAAAACAATAAAAGGTCACACAGGAAGTTTATGGCCCATATGTGAAGCAAATTAAAATGCGGCTTACGTTTAAACTGAAGATATTGTTTTTACATGTTTTTTTTTCTAAAACGATATTCACCTGTGTTAAATCTCACGGCATTTGACCTATACGACTAGGCATGACTTTAAGCAATGGCAACTTAAGTTTCTTATTTACTGGGAGGTGATTATTCTCAGGGAAAATCATTCTGAGTCATATGGTCTTTATTGCTGGTAGCCACCACCCCTAAGTCCCAGAGCATTAAGGGAGTTTGCACGACCTTTTATCTTTCAAATACAAAATCAACCGTAGTGTCCCCATCTGGAAGGAGATGCCCTCTCATAATCAAACATCATTCATTCCTAACAATACCTCATCTGAATAACAATTGCAAAGTAACTTGCTTAAACTTATCAGGACTGCTAGTCAATCTCGGGAAGGCCCAAGTCTCTCAGCAAGGACAAACGGATCCTTAAAGAAGATGGCTGGTGTCACCGGGCTGAATCCAGTCCTGTAAGGGTAAAAGAAGGTTTGCAGGACAGGGAAGTGTGGATTTGAGCTACCAGACCAGGTGTGGCATCACAAGTGTAGACCCTTCTGAGAGGTACCCTGATGAAGGAATGAGAGAAAGGCTGTAGCAAGAAGAGGAGGCGTGTGGAAGGAAATTCTAAAGTTGAAAGCCTTGAGCAGGTTTTGTAGGTCGAGAGAAATTGGAGCAGGAATAATGAAAAGCAGAAGACAGTGTAGGTCAAATTGTTGAGGCAAAGTCTCAGTGGTTAAGGAGGAACAAGAATGAGAACCCTTTGGCTTTGCTCCTGCCCGTGTTCACTCCACAGCCCATGGCCCACGGCCCTGCGAACCCCACATGCAACGGACTGATGAACTGCAGTGGGAAACACAAACCAAGCCAGCCGGCCGCTGGGCTGGCCTCTGCCCTAACATGAGGGAACCTCCGGACACTGGCTTTGATCTGAGCCCTGCTGAAGGCAAAACGGAACTTCTTCGTTGGTGGGACAAAAGGAAATGGGACCTTGGAAACTCAGGGGTGTAATTCTACAGAAACAAAGCTTTCTACAATACCCCATCCTCCCGGGGCGGCCTCCGGAAAGTCTTATTCCAGCGGCACATTGAGAAGCCCACTTCCGCTCCATCCCTGGTCAGGGCATGTATGGGAGGCAATATATCAAAGTTTATCTCTCACATATCTATTATCTATCTATCTATCTATCTATCTATCTATCTATCTATCTATCTCTATCTGTACCTCTATCTCTCTATCTCTCCCTTCTTCTCCCTCTAAAAATCAATAAAAACATTCCTCTGGTGAGGAAAAAATAAAAATGAAAACACGTGGAAGGATGAGCTTTGACGAGAGGGGCCCCCTTTCTGTGTGATAGGATAGGAGACAAGGTGTGGTGCTCACACAAGGAAGTCTGGAGCAAAGGGGAAGGAGATCCACCTGTTGCCCATGATGGCATCAGTTCCACACATGGAGCAGGGAATGAGGCCTCTGCTGGGACAGCGGGGGGTGCGGAAGAGGCTGAAATTAGTCACTAACAGAAATGGAAGAAAGAAAGCTGATCGGAGTTGTGTAATAGGAGCTAAAGACAACCATCACCCCTCAAAAAAGAGGGGAAACAATGTATTTGACCTTGATGTGCATTGTCTTTCCAGCTGGCAAGGGTACTAAACTTGTACCTAAAGAAAAAAAAAAATGTATCCTATCCCCCCATAAGGGAAGGTCAAGTCTTGCTCAGTTCCTTTCTAATTGCCTGTTCTTAGGCAAATTACTTCACTTCTTTGTGCCTCAGTTTCCTCATTTGTTAAAAGGGAATTTAATATTCTCATAACTATTAAATGGTGGTATTTATAAAGTGCCTGTTTTACAAAAAGCCCTACATTATATGTCTTAGCTACTACTACTGGACTTGGTGTTAGATAATATTTACATAGGTACAATAATGTAAGCCAGAGTTTTTGGTTTTTAACTTTAGAATCAACTGATGGACAAAGTATGGGAAAGTTGGTTGTGACTGGAGGACAGAATGTAAATGTTAACAATTGTGGCTACAGAAAAATCCTATATAGAGAGAAACCAAGATGGCAGCAAAGGTAAACACCGGAAATTGCTGCCTCGCACAACCACTTCAAAAATACAATGAAAAGACAAAACGAACATCATCCAGAACCACAGGAAGGCTGGCTGAGTGGAAATTCTACAACTAGAAGGAAAGAGAAAAGCACACTGAGACTCAGAGGAGGTGCGGAAGTAAAGTGCAGCGGTACGGAGGCGCACGCAAGGGCTGGCAACTGAGGACACAGTTGTCTTTTTCAATTGGGAAGGACTGTCAAGCTCCCAACTGCTCTGAACTCCAGTTCTAGGCAAGTCTCTGGGGGCCCAGACTCATACGGGGAGAAACTGGACTGTCTGTCATTGGTCGGAACTCGAGGGCGGCTTTCTCTCAGAGGTGCTTGCAGCGATTACCGGGACACTGAAATGCAGGGCCTCTTAGGGTAGGACTGAGGAGCAGCCATAGCAGCTTGCTCCGCCCTGTTGATCCCCTGAGACCCCGCCCCACCCAAGCTGCTAGCAGAGGCTTTTGCATATGAAAGGCCTGGCCCTTTGCAATCTAAAATTACCTAACAAACTGCAGCTGGGTCAGAGAAAGCCAGAAGATCCAAAAGAAGGCCCAAGGCCCCACAGTAGCTTGCATTGCTTCACAGTTGGGCTCCTGCTGGCTAGCCTCAGGAAGAGGCTAAATTAGCACCTCCTTAGATCCAAGAGCCAGTGTACCCAGTGGTCAGAGTGGGACATCCAGATTACAACTCCTCAGATCCATAAGGGACACACTCAGGGGGCAGACTCAGTGAGCACCAAAGCTCCACTGAAGCAAGTCTTGCCCTAGAAGGGTGTCTCCAGCACAGAAGTTCTCCCACTGCAGACACAGCTGATTCTCACAGCCAATTGGCGTGGAGGTCAATTCCTCTCAGTGATACCAACAACAATCAAGACTTAACTACAACAAGACTGTGCACAAAGTCCACAAAGGGGTGCAACAAGAGTGCCCACCTCAGGTAATTGGGGAGGCTGAGCCACTGGGCCCTATAGGATACCTAGCACAGAAAGCCACTCTATCAACACAGGGAAGCATAAAAAATGCAGAGACAAAGCAACAGGTCACAAATGACAGAAATGGAGGAAAGCAAACTACTGGATATAGAGTTCAAAACCACACTTTTAAGGTTTTTCAAGAACTTTCTAGAAACCGCTGATAAACTTAATGAGACCTTCAAGAAATCTAATGAGACCCTCGAGGTTGTGATAAAGGACCAACTAGAAATTAAGCATACACTGACTGAAATAAAGAATATTACACAGACTCCCAACAGCAGACTATAGGATCGCAAGAATCAAGTCAAAGATTTGAAATATGAAGAAGCAAAAAACACCCAACCGGAAAAGCAAAATGAAAAAAGAATCCAAAAATACGAAGATAGTGTAAGGAGCCTCTGGGACAGCTTCAAATGTACCAACATCTGAATTATAGGTGCCAGAAGAAGAGAGAGAGCAAGATATTGAAAACCTATTTGAAAAAATAATGACAGAAAACTTCCCCTACCTGGTGAAAGAAATAGACTTACAAGTCCAGGAAGCGCAGAGAACCCCAAACAAAAGGAATCCAAAGAGGACCACACCAAGACACATCATAATTAAAATGCCAAGAGCAAAAGACAAAGAGAGAATCCTAAAAGCAGCAAGAGATAGTCAGTTACCTACAAGGGAGTACCCATACGACTGTCAGCTGACTTCTCAACAGAAACTATGCAGGCCAGAAGGGAGTGGCAAGAAATATTCAAAGTGATGAATAGCAAGAACCTACAACCAAGATTACTTTATCCAGCAAAGCTATCATTCAGAATTGAAGGTCAGATAAAGACCTTCACAGATAAGAAAAAGCTAAAGGAGTTCATCACCACCAAACCAGTATTATATGAAATGCTGAAAGGTATCCTTTAAGAAGAGGAAGAAGAAGAAAATGGTAAAGATACAAACTATGAACAACAAATACACATCTATCAACAAGGGAATCTAAAAATCAAGTGATAAATAATCTGATGAACAGAATGAACTGGAGATTATAATAGAATCAGGGGCATAGAAAGGGAATGGACTGACTATTCTTGGGGGGGAAAGGGGTGTGGAGGATGCAGGAAGAGATTGAAAAAAATTGTGCACATATGGATGAGGACAGTGGGGGGGTGTGAGGGCGGAGGGGGGGTGGGAAACGGGTGGAGGGGCGCTATGGAGGGGAAAAAGAGGAACAACTGTAATAATCTGAACAATAAAGATTTAATTTAAAAAATAAATAAATAAATAAATAAAGACTGGTAAAGAACAGAAAAAAAAATCGTATACCTATGGATGAGGACAGTGGGGGAGGGGGGGTAAGGGCAGAGGGTGAGGTGGGAACTGGGTGGAGGGGAGCTATGGGGGGAAAAAAGAGGAACAACTGTAATAATCTGAATAATAAAGATTTAATTAAATAAATAAAGAAAAGAAAAATCCTATATAATAAAACCCTAATATGCAAATTGACTGACTGGCGAAACAGTCGCTATGATGAGCACTGACCACGAGGGGGCAGACACTCAACGCAGGAGCTGCCCCTGGTGGTCAGTGCACTCCCACAGGGGGAGCACTGCTCAGCCAGAAGCCAGGCTCATGGCTGGCGACCGCAGTGGCGGTGGTGGGAGCCTCTTCCGCGTCCCCGGCAGTGCTAAGGACCCCTCAGGCCTAAGCCGGCAGGCAGACATCCCCCAAGGGATCCTGGAGTGCGAGAGGACGCAGGCCGGGCTGAGGGAGCACCCCCCACACACACACCCTAGTGTACGAATGTCATGCACCGGGCCTCTAGTTAAAAGATAAACAAGATAAATAGCAGGCTGTGGAAGGCTGAGTAAGAAGAAAGCAGGGACGTTAGTGTCTTCACCGTATAAAATGCTGGGTCATGTGATATTGCTGAAAATATATGAAATAAAAAATAGAAGTTTAAATTATTTAAGTTTACAAAGACAAAAAGCAGAAATATTAAAAGAATAATTTAACTATCAAACATGAAATAGAGGGTATACTATAAGCTAAACTTCACTGTCATGTCAAGGAAAGGATGGATGGCATCAATAAATGAAGAGACAGAGGAATAAAATAGTTGTTTCCAGCACTGCTGCATATGACTATCAGCTTAGAGACCTAAAAATAAAAATAAACTTAAAAAGACGATTTTGTTGGTCTGGAAATAACACAACACGTAGGTATTTTTTAAAAGCTCCCCAGGTGCTTCTAACATACAGCCAGGGTTGAGAACCACTGGCCTAGAAAACTGGAAAACACAGCCAGTTAAAGAGTTACCCTTCTAGGACTGGGACATGGGATGGGGTGGGGGTGAGAGGGAGAGGCCAAATACTGACCTTGTATTCATTCATTCAACAAATATTTATAGATGCCCTTCTAGGTGCCGGGCACTGCTTTAGGCCCTTTTTACCATAAGCTCTTCAGTTCACGTTTCCATGAACATGTAAGTTGTTTTGATTTAAAAGTTTTAATGCAACACAAAAGCAGCATCATTGCCTGAATCCACACTTTTAAATACACTGAGCAACTAGCAAGAACCGCTGCAACCTGAGTGGAAAGGGCAGCCACCTACGCAAGTTGATACAGTTGGGGAAAAACAACCTTTTACGGGGAGGCCTGAGGCGGGGTAAGTGGGGGAGGGGGGAGAGGGGGAGGGAGACAGCCAGGTTGCAAGCTGGCTGGGAGAAGACAATGGGAAGAGTGCCTAAGGGCAACCCACTTCACAGCACCCCCTCTCTGACCACCAGATGCCACTGAGCCAGGGCTGCAGCTGAGTTTGAAGGTTAAGAGCTCTGAGGGTGATGGTCCCCAGAACTCCCGGACCCTACAACCGAGTAAAGAGTAGGAGGGAGAAGATAGGATTGGAGAGGAAGGAACAAGGTCTCAATGCATTAATCCACCTCAGCCAAGATGGATTAACGAGTGGATTAAATAGGCGGCTTGACTAGTAGGTGAAATATATGGCCCTTTGCAACCTTACTGCCTATCATTTCAGTTCCTATTCTTGTTTTCAAGAGGATCTTGAAACAGACACATACTATCTCACCTCAAGCCAGTTTGAAATGACGCATTAATGATTACTTAACACTCCAGCAAGGATCATTTGACAATTACCTGAGAAAAGGTGAGAGCACCAGTGAGGGCTGAGAACTCACCCAGGAGAGAAGGTGCCAGAAAGAAGAGGGAACCAAACAAATGTCACCTATTTCAAAACCAGTTTAGGGCCAGCCCTGCTTGTGCCCAATCAAACGAATACTGATTTGCAACTAGTTAACTGGTTAACTAATAGTCACCTGGGAAATACAAACCTAGTACATTATTTGCATTAGGAAGGTGGGTTACCAGGGTGGCAGAGAAGAACCTGGAGCTGGGAGGCAGCTCAGGACTGAGTGCGCCTGCCTCAAGCAATTGGCGTGTTTTGCATTCTGGAACTCAACATAATAACTACTTGTTGTTTGTGCATGTCTGACCAAGTAAAGGATGAAACCTTGAGAACATGTATCTATTTCAGATCTCTGGGGCCGAACTCAGTGCCCTACACAGAGAGGGTACCCAACAGGCAGTGTGGATTGTGAAACATGCAGCTGCAGAAGCGGGTGGAGAGACTGCAGCAGAGAAGAGAGTAAGAGTTAGATGAGAAGTTGGCTACTCTGTAAGTTCACCTAAGGACAGCCCTACCTTTCAGTTTGTTCTGAAAACAAACAGCTCTCCTTTCACTTAAAGTTATAAAATGGCAACAATAAAGCACATTCAGGTATTTTAAAGTCTTGGAGACACGATCACAATTGGTGGCGAGAGTGTAAATGGAAACAACCTCTCTAGGGAGCAATGTATGTATTTACCCAATTTTACAAATGCAAAAACATTCAAGGTTATTTGTTGTAAACAACCCAAATATATATCAATAGGAGACTATTTAAATGAGCGATGGTGTATGCACACAATGAAACATGCCGTTGTAAGAATGAGCCCTGGCCGGGTGGCTGGGTTGGTTGGAGTGTTGTCCCAGACACTAAACGGTTTTGGGGGCACATACTTAGGCTCTGGCCTCAAGCCCAGGTCGGCGCTCATAAGGGAGGCAACCATCAATGTTTCTCCCCCTTCCTCTCCCTAAAAATCAATAAAAATGATTTTTAAAAGAATGAGGAAGCTCTCTAAAAATTAATGTCAAAAGATCTACAAATCATACTGTTAAGTGAGAAAGCGAGCAAGAACAGTCTACTTAATAGTCTACCTTTTGCCTAAAAAGTGGGAGTATAGCCGAAAGCGGTTTTGCTCAGTGGATAGAGCGACGGCCTGCAGACTGAAAGGTCCCAGGTTCGATTCCGGTCAAGGGCATGTACCTGGGTTGCGGGCACATCCCCAGTAGGAGATGTGCAGGAGGCAGCTGATCGATGTTTCTCTCTCATCGATGTTTCTAACTCTCTATCTCTCTCCCTTCCTCTCTCTGTAAAAAATCAATAAAATAAAAAAGTGGGATTATAAAACTCTATATTCCCAGTTGTTCAAAATTGAATTAAAAAAAAAAAAAAAAAACACCTCCAGAAGGATATCCGAGGATATAAGGACAATGGTTGCCTATGATAGGGAGTGATGATGGTGGGAACTGAGCAGATGGGAGGTAAAAGTGCAGGAGAGAGTTTTCATTCTATGCTTTTTCATGCTCTTTAGTTTTCCAACCGTGAGAACGTATTTTTAAGAAAACACTTAGTTCTGACAGTCCGTCAGCCACTGTTGCAAACCATTTAGAATTAGTAGCTCGTTTATTATAATTGCTGTCTCTTAGATGCCTTGTCGAGTCTTCCAAAATCATGTGACCTCTCAGCACTTTGAGTATCTACTGTTCTTTACTTCTGTTGAGATATATCATACTCTACATTTTGTCATCGCTGCATGTTTTCAATATGTGAAACATAAATGATCATGCATACTAGATGTAGACATAAGTATACTTGCCTAGTGGATAAAACCTTGTCTATAACGATAATTACAGGTGACAGGTTACTGCCCGAGAACTGGGGCTGAGAGAAGGGAGTGAGTGTTCTGAGACTGCGAGGCCGGCTGATGTGGGCACAGTGTGGGTGGCGGGACAGGCAGCCCCTGGAGAGGGAGAGGCTGCCGGCTGCTCCCTCTGCCCCAGCTGCTCCCTCTGCCTGCAACTCCACTCCCTTCGCCCCTCCGGGTGTGGGTCCGGGGAAGCCCCCTCTGACCTCCCCGCAGGGTCAAGCCTCCCTGTGGCATCTGGACCTCTTAGAACTTGGGTCGGTGCCGTGACCGGCCGTCTGCCTCCTTGATCAGCCGGTGCGGCCCCGGGACCAGCACAGTGCCTGGGACAGAGGAGGCCCTAGGGCGCTTTTGAATGGATGAAGGAGGAGGATGCTTCCTGGAGGAGGAGGAGGGGAGAGTGGGTGAGTCTCCAGGGAGGAAGGCAACGCGGGCAGCCGGGCCCTCTCCGCGGAAGAAGGTCGCGGGACTCGACTGATCTACGACCACCCATCCCTTCCACGCGAGTCACGCACCTACATCCGCACACATACAAGTACAGAGAGATGCGGGTTTTTAAATCCTCCCCTTTCACACGGATACGTTATTACATTCTCACCGGTGGGCGGGACCTCGTTTTGCTTTTACTCATTTTCGTTTTCCCAAGAGTTCCTAATTTCCCTTAAGTGACAAGTCAGGATGGTTTCTCTGGACTTCCCTCGACTTTTCTAAGAAGACGTGGCTTTAAGTTCCTCACACACACATTCTGCTCTCTTTCCCACGCAAGAGTTGCTCAGACGTGCAGACTTCCCCAAAGTGTCAGTCTGATTTCACACGCCGCTTTCCGGCCAGTGATGGCCTGTGATTTCCATTGTCAGTGTGTGTGGCAAAGCCACGGGCGAGGGGGACCTTCTGGATAACCAGTTTCTCACTAGGGGTTTCATTTGGGGCAGTATTTGGGGCTTTTGTTTTAAGGTTGCGGAAGGGGAGCCCCCGGCCCTCTCTAAAGGACCTCCCGCGTCCCCCGCAGCCTCACGCCCCGAGCTCCCAGCCGGGAAAGCGCGCGCTCCGCCGGGCGCCGGGTCTAGCGGTCACGTGGGCCAGCTGTGGCCAATGGGGAACGAGCACGGCCGGCGGTGGTCTCGGGCGCGGCCGCGGCGCGCGGGGCTCCCGCGAGATCCGGAGGGACCGTGGGATCGCCCCGAGGGGAACGGGAGACGCCCGAGGGGAGCGGGGGGCCCGGTTACGGCTTGCACCACCCTTTTCCCCAGGCTTGGCGTTCTCGACGGCTAGTAACTCCGGGTCCCGCTCACGCCGCCCCTTTCCGCCTGCACAGCCCCCCTTTCTTCGCGGAGATCGGGGAACGTGAGCGGGAAACGCGCGGCGGCCTCCGGGGCCAGTGATAACGTGCAGAGAAATGGGGGGCCCGCCCGCCAGACTGAGACGCCTGTCACACAAAAGATTTGACCTACGGAGTAAAGCGGGAGTTCTGGGCACGAAAACGAACGTGCAGATGAGGCTGCAGGCGTTGCTGCGTCAACCCGCGGTGGTAGCATTATTGCTTCCTCACCCGGTTTGTCCTTTTGAGGTGAAACCAGGAACGCATTTGGGGTAAATGGGGCAACGCCCCCGGCACCTCAGAAGGCTCCCGCCAGCTTTGCAGGAATCTGAGGACCGAGCGGTGTAGCGAGTGTGAAACACCGGGAAAGGCTTACAATAAACTATGTTCTCGAATCGGAATGATGGCACAGCTCTGTGAATACACGAAAAACCAGTGAGTTGTGCGCTTTAAAAGGCTGAACTTCATGGTGTATGAACTGCATCTCAATTAAAAATATGTTGACAGGCGACCGAGCCTCAGGCTTTGAGAATTGTCGCCTGCACCGGTGAAAGTTCGGCATTTAATTGAGTTCTTTCTGGAAAATGGGCTCCGCGTTTGATATGGGGGCCAGAGACGGTCACGGTGCCTGAAATTTCCACTTTCTCCGGGGCATGTGATGCTTTTAAAATTGGAGAACCGTTTGAGATTAGTTTTAACACCTTCCATGTGTCTAGCATATTTTAATCCCAAAGTCTAAAAACCCGTAAGTTTGACGCCAACACTTTAATGCTCTTCAAAACATAAGACTAGTTTTCCATCAGTCTGAGACATTTAGGAATTACACATTTTTGCAAAACAAAATTTCAAGTTTATCTTCCCTTCAGTTCTTTCCTGTACTGGCAAATCAAGAAGGAATCTAATCTGAATTTTTTCCTACCTTAAGAATGCAGACATTACCAGGTCAAGTTTAAAGACAAGTTTTTCTAAAAAGATAAATTTGATCTATTTGAATTGCTTTGGGGTCATCTCAATTAGTTGTCACATCAGTGAGTCAGGGCTAACAGAAACTAAATAAAAATTAATACCATGAAGCAAAGAGCAACGTCCGTTTAGCACATAGAACTTCGATTTAAGAGATTTACCGCTGTCTCCTTACAGTTAATGTTTAAGTGATCTATTTAATGCCCAAATTTGTGTCCTCAATACCAAGAAAAATACATGCCAAGTAGAATATTCCTTTTAGTTTAATATAAATATCTTACCTGGGCTCCTTGACATGGCTGCAACTGGCTGGTTGCTGACAAGTCTGGTCATGTATGCCTTCTGAAAACTGTATTTCACACACGGCGATTTGCAACAATTTGTTACTTTGGGAGAGGGATTCAGGAGTTCTTTAGGTTCACAAACAATGGCATTAATTTTTTTCTTCTTCATGTTTTTTCCCTGTTGGAAAATATATTTTCAGAGACTTTCCCCCATTTCTCAGTATATATTTGGCATGTTAGATGAATGTGGATGTCCTAACAATACAAGCAGCTTTATTCCATATATAAGAGGGGGATGGATGTGGGTGAAAGATGGAACAGGGTGATCTCTGAGGTCTTTTTCGACTTAGATAAACATCTCTCTGTGTTGCTTGGCCTTTAGATCTGCAACACCATCCCAATCCTCATCTCCCAGCAGTTTTTCTTCATCTTTCAACAGCCACATTCCCTCAAAGGAACAGTCCAAACCAGTAAACACGCAAAAAGAGAACCCGAAATGGTGGGTCTGGACGATGCTCTTACCAACTGATCTACCCTCCCAGGCCCCTTAATTCCCTTGACTTTAGGGTGTGCCACAGAGTTCAACTTTCTATTTTACCTTCTAAATCTAAGCAGTTACTGGAAAGATAAATGGATGAGAGGCCAGACCATAAAGAACAACTGAAGAAGGTAACAGGGGAGGGTTTCGGGAGCCTTAGATCAGTGCTCGCCAATAAAAATACATGAATCAGCCCTAGCCGGTTTGGCTCAGTGGATAGAGCGTTGGCCTGCGGACTGAAGGGTCCCAGGTTTGATTCCAGTCAAGGGTATTTGCCCGGGTTACGGGCTCAATCCCAGGTCGGGGGTGTGCAGGAGGCAGCCGATCAATGATTATCTCTCATCATTGATTTTTCTCTCTCCCTCTCCCTTTTACTCTGAAATCAATCAAGATATATTTTTACAAAAATAAATGAATCACACGTGTACTGGTAATTTTAAGTTTTCTAGTAGCTACATTTAAAAAAGTAAAAGAAAGGCAAAATTCATTTTAATAATATAGTGTTTTACCCAAATATATGCCAAAATAAATCCAAAACTCATTTCAACAGGTAATCAATATAAACATTATTAATGAAATATCTTATATTCTCATTAAAGTAAGTCTTCAAAATCTCACGTGTGTTTTACACTTAGACTACAACTCCATTGATTGGCCACATTCCGGATGCTCAGTAGCTCGTGTGGCTAGTGACTACTGTGTTAGTATATATAGTAAGGCTGTATGTCAGCTTTAGAGGAAGGAGCAAGAATTGAAAAGATGGCGAGAAAGGCAATAAGCAGCTCTCTCAGCTATGCAAACCAAGACAAGGGAAATCATCAGATAGAATTCTGACTCATCATTTTCAAATGTACCACGTTTTCCAGTATAGGATGCTACTTCAATATTTTGATTATTGCAATTTGGGCCAGATTAGGGAAAAGAGGGGACTGTGGGATGAAGGGGTGTGAGTTTCTTGGCATTGCTGGTGCCTTGGACAGCCTGACATTTTAACTATACTCATCAGGCAACTTTCTGGCCTTAATTTGATTTTTCAAGTAAACTTTCCATTAGGAAAAGGGGATGCTCTCCAGCTAATGCATCAGAGCCAGATGAGGCCTGAAAAAAAAATTATTAAATTACCAAATGGGCAAAGGTGATCATCAAAATGCAATTACCAGGTGAGGTTCTTATCTGAGAGCCAGCTGACAGCTTTACCCATCAGCCTACGTGAAACTGCCAGTCTGTGCTATTCAGATAGCATTGCTCAATAACTGAGAATAGAAAATATCTAACCACGGCCTTTTAAAATAAACGATCAAGAATGTTGGACTTGATTTTCCCCAGGTAGGTTTTTATTATAATTTTCCCAAACAATTCTGCCAAATGTTAAGAGGTACTTACTGAAAAAATAATCAATGCTAATTATATTTTTCACTTAGAATTTATTTTTATTTTTTAAAAATCTTTATTGTTGAAAGTATTGATTTTTCTATTTTTCTAAAATATATATATTTTAAAGGAACTATTACATATGTTCCCTTTTTTTCCCCCATTGACCTCCCCTACCCCCACCACCGGCTTTCACCACCCTATTGTCTGTGTCCATGGGTATGCATATCTGCATACAAGTTCTTTGGTTGATGTCTTCCCACCCACCCACCCACCCCTGCCTTCCCTCTAAGGTTTGAAAGTCTTTCCTATGCTTATATGTCTCTAGATCTATTTTGTTCATCAGTTTATTTTTTCATTAGATTCCACATATGAGTGGGATCATGTGATACTTGTTTTTCTCTGACTGGCTTATTTCACTTAGCATAGCACTCTCCAGGTCCCTCCATGGGTAAGAGATCCTTCTTTTTACTGCTGCATAGTATTCCATGGTGTAAATGTACCACAGCTTTTTTATCCACTCATCTACTGATGGGCACTTGGGCTGTTTCCAAATCTTAGCTATTGTAAATTGCGCTGCTGTGAACATAGGGGTGCATATATCCTTTCTGATTGGTGTTTCTGATTTCTTAGGATATATTCCTAGAAGTGGGATCACTGGGTCAAATGGAAGTTTCATTTTTCTTTTCTTTTCTTTTTTTTTTTTCTTTTTTTAGGAAATTCCATACTGTTTTCCACAGAGGCTGAACCAGTCTGCATTCCCATAGCCACCTAAAATTTATTGTTAAATATATGTACTAAAATATTTCTTTATGTAGTTGTTAATTGTTAGTATTATCGGATAATTGCCTTTAGGAAACAGTGAGCCTACCTGAAACCACCAGGAGATCCCAGGTTCAGAAAACATGATAATGGATTTGCACGTGGAAGCCTACGCAACCACTGAGCTGTGGTCTGTCTAACAATCATTGGTTTCCATTAGTTATCTTGTCTTTTCATTGTTGGTAATCCTCACCGGAGGATATTTTTTCCTTTGATTTTTTAGAGAGAGTGGAAAGGAGGGAGAGGGGAGCGAGAGAAACATACATGTTGAGAGAGACACATCGACTGGTTACTCCCATGTGCGCCCCAACTGGGGCCAGGAATGGAGCCTGCAACCGAGGTATGTGCCCTTGACCGCAATTGAACCCGAGACGCTTTAGTCCACAGGCCGATGCTCTTTCCACTGAGCAGCTGGCTAGGGCTGTTATCTTATCTTATTGTTCTAATATATAGACGGTATTTTTCACTTAACAAAGTTATTTTTATCTATTTGTTTGGAGGTTGCTCTAATATAAAGTTTAAAATATTTGAGTGAAGTTTTTATCATTTCTTTCAGTAATTAATTCATCTATAGATTCATATTGTACTGTCTATGTGAACTGGCGGAATAATGACCCTCCGAAGGTGTCCACATCCTAATCCCCAGGATTTAGAAATGTTTTACCTCCTGTGGCAAAATAGGCGTTGCAGATGTGATTAAATTAAGGCTATAGAAGCAGAGATGATCCTGGATTATCTGGGCCCAACCTAATCATATGGGTCCCTAGAAGAGGGAGGCAAGAGAGTCAGACTCAGAGACAGAGATGTAACAGTGGAAGCAAAGGTCAGAGTGATATGAGAAAGGCTCTGTGAGCCAAGGAATGTGGGCAGCCTGCAGCTAGAAAAGGCAAGGAAACTGAGGAACGCAACCCTGCCAACCCATTTTAGACTTCTGACCTCCAGAACTGTAAGATAATACATTTGTGTTGTTTTAGGTCCCTCGGTCTGTTGTAATTTGTTACAGCAATAATAGAAAATGTATACACTATGTTAATCTGAGTACATATTAAATTCTAGTTGGCACATTATAATTTTAAATGTGTTCATTGTAAAATAAATTTGGAGATAGATAAGAGTCCATATTATAGTACTAGAGGCCTGGTGCACAAAATTCATGCATGGTGGGGGCAGGGGCAGGGGGTGGTCCCTCAGCCTAGCCTGTGCCCTCTCTCAGTCCAGGACCCCTCGCTCCTGTCTGCTCCTTACCACCCACATGCTCGCTCCTTACCACTTGGCTGGCTGCTCCTTAGCGCTGCCGCAGAGGCAGGAGGGGCTCCCACCACCACCACTGTGGGGGCCAGCCATGAGCCCGGCTTCTGGCTAAGCAGCACTCCCCCTTTGGGAGTGCACTGACCACCAGGAGGCAGCTCCTGTGTTGAGTGCCCTCTGGTGGTCAGTGCATGTCATAGCAACCAGTTGTTCTGTTTGCTTGATTTGCATATTAGGGTTTTATATAGATAACTAGAGGCCCGGTGCACAAAAATTTGTGCACTCGGGGGGGGGGGGCCCTTCAGCCTGGCCTGTGCCCTCTCGCAGTCTGGGACCCCTCGGGAGATAACGACCTGCTTGTTGGCTTAGGCCTGCTCCCGGGTGGCAGAGGGCAGGCCCAATCCCTAGGTGCAGCCCCTGGTCAGGCTCAGAGCAGGGCCGATTGGGGGGTTGGGGCACTGCCCCCTGTCACACTCAAGGCAGGGTCGATGGGGAGGTTGCGGCGCCACCCCCTGTCACGCACAGAGCAGGGCCAATCAGGGGGTTGGGGCGCTGCCCCCTGTCACGCACAGAGCAGGACCCATCAGGGGGGTTGGGGCTCGGTACCCTGTCACGCACAGAGCAGGGCTGATCAGGGGGTTGGGGCGCCACCACTCTCACACTCAGGGCAGGGCCAATGGGGAGGTTATGGCTCTACCCTGTCATACACAGAGCAGGGCCCTGTGTGTGTGTGTGGGGGGGGGGCGGGGGGGGGTTGGGGCGCCGCACCCTGTCACACACAGAGCTGCAGGGCAATCAGGGGGTTGGGGAGCTCCCCCATATCAGGCACAGAGCAGGGCTGATCAAGGGGTTGGGGTGCCTTCCCCTGTCACACTGATCCCAGTGCCGGGAGGCCTCTCAGCTCCGCTGATCCCGGTGCTGGGAGGCATGTTACCCTTTTACTATATAGGATAGAGGCCTGGTGCACGGGTGGGGGCCAGCTGGTTTGCCCTGAAGGGTGTCCTGGATCAGGGTGGGGGTCCCCACTGGGGTGCCTGGCCAGCCTGGGTGAGGGGATGGTGGCTGTTTGCAGCTGGTCACACACCCTTCAGGGTGGGGTCCCCACTGGGGTGCCTGGCCAGTCTGGGTGAGGGGCTGAGGGCTGCGGGTGACTGAATCTCCCAATTGCTCCTTTTTTTCTTTTTTTTTTTATTCTGGGCCAGCTTAACTCTGGCTCTAGCTCTGAGGCCTCTGCTGCTGAAAGCAGGTATCTGGTTTGTTTGGGTTCTATAATCGAAACACTGTATCAACTCCAGCTCTGAGATCCCGGTGGGCTGAAAGCAGGTTTCTGTGGTTTTGTTTAGCTTCTATATTTGTAACAATGTTTCAAACTGCAAGCTCAGAGGCCGGCAAGGCAGGCGGGGAACGTTGGTTTCCTCCGTCACTGAAGCAAGCAAGCCTCATGTTAGCTTCAAGCTCCGGCTGCCGGCCGCCATCTTGGCTGGCAGTTAATTTGCATATCACCCTGATTAGCCAATGGGAAGGGTAGCAGACGTATGCTAATTACCATGTTTCTCTTTTATTAGATAGGACTAGAAGCCCAGTGCATGAAATTCATGCATGGGAGGGGGTCCCTCAGCCCAGCCTGCACCCTCTCTAATCAGGGACCCCTTGGGGGATGTCTGACTCCCTCTTGCAATCCGGGACCACTGGCTCCTAACCTCTTGCCTGCCTACCTGCCTGATCACCCCTAACCCCTCTGCCTGCCTGCCTGATCACCCCTAACCACCTCTGCCTGCTTGCCTGATCGCCCCTAACTGTTCCCCTGCTGGCCTGATCACCCTTAACCACCTCTGCCTAGCCCCGCACCCAGGACCCAGGATTTTCTCTTCCAGCTGGTCACAGGCACCGAGGACCCGTGCTGGCTTTGCCCAGGCCAGCCGCATCCACAGAGGACCGTGGACGGGTGGCTTTGCCCGGGCTGCAGCCACAGGTGCCCGGGACCATGGGGCAGGCGGCTTGTCCTTCTCCCAGGCTGCAGCCCCAGCCACTGGTGTCCAGGACCACGGGGCATGCAGTTGTCCCTCTCCCGGGCCAGGCCGCAGGCGCAGCCACTGGCGCCCAGGCCCATGGGGTGTGTGGCTCGTCCCCCTCCCAGGGCACAGCCCCAGCCACTGGTGCCCAGGATCGTGGGGCGTGCAGCTTGCCCCTCTCCCAGGCCACAGGCACAGGCGCAGCCACCAGTGCCTGGAACCACGGGGCAGGTGGCTTGTCCCTCTCCTGGGCCGCAGCCTGGCTGGTCCCCATTCTTCTCTCAAGAGATCATTTGTGCCTGGCTGGTCCCCATTCCGCTCTCCCCAGTGTTGAGTGTCTGAGCAGCTAAGGGTGTGATGTGTGAGGGTGTGATGATTATTTGCATATTAGCTCTTTATTATATAGGATGTCTCCATAACAATAACTAGACAATAATAACAACTAGAATTATTGAATTCTAAATAACTACTTATTGGTGGTAACAACTATATTCTAAGATACAAATCTTCATAGTGACCAATATACTGTATATTGATTAACAATGAAAAATATATATTGACTCCCTATTGCAGGGTTGGGGAACACCCGGCCTCAGGCCATGTGAAGTCATTTGGTCTGGCCCTGCCAAGGCATTAGAGGTGAGTTAATTAAATATTTGACCAAAATAGCAGGCTAATTTTTAAAGTGATAATTTTGTATGGCCCACAGATGATATTATAAATATCTAAATGGCCCTTGGCAGAAAAAAGGTTCCCCACCCCTGCCCTAGTGAATGCCAGGCATTGCACTAGACACTGGGCTATAGCAGTCAACGAGATAGAAATAGTCCCTTCCCTCATGGAGGTGACAGTCTGCAGGGGAAATAGGCATATATACTGAGTTAGAGTGGGGGTAGGTGTTATGAGAATAGATCATAGGTAGTCTGAAGGACTCATCTAGAAATGATGTTTAAGCTGAGACATTAAGATGACGTGGGATTGGCCAAGAGGGAAGTCGGGGAAGTGAAAGAATATCTCAGACAGCTGGAACACTGAGTTCAAAAGCTCAAGCTCAGTATGGAATTCAAGGCATTTGAAGGACAAAAATAACAGTGAGGGCCTTCTAATTTAAGACAGCCGAGACGTTCTCTCAAAAAATAACAAGTAGGAAAAGAAAAACAAGAAACACAGATTCCATCTTTACTGAACTAGGAGTCACTCCAAACCACAATGCATGAAAATAGGAAATGGATGGAGGATGGTAAAGAACTTGGGCCAAGGAAGGTGGAGCCTAAGTGCTCAGAGGAGGAACCACGGAGAAGCAGGGCAGGTCTCACTGAGGAGCCTTGGAAAGACTCGGGGAGTCAGAAGAGGTACAGCACAGAGGAAAGCTGGCGCAGTGGATGCGAGGAGTGCAGTGAATAGGGAGATTTGTTTGAAAAGCTGTTTATTACATAGTCAAATCCTCACCTCCCTGCCCCCTCTTGATATAATCAGGTTACTTACAGCTTTGGTGGTCGAACAACCCTTTCACAGGGGTCGCCTAAGACCATCCTGCATATCAGATATTTACATTATGATTCATAACAGTAGCAACATTACAGTTATGAAGTAGCAACGAAAATAATTTTATGGTTGGGGGTCAAAACATGAGGAATTGTTTTAAAGGGCCAGAAGGTTGAGAACCACCGGGCTACTACATCTACCTCCATAGGAAACAGGAAATGTCACCTCTGGAGAAAGTCAAACAAAGGAGTTCCAGATGTGGAGGCACCAGGCATAGATCAGAGTGGGAGTGAGACATCTTACTGAAAAGAGAAAGTAAATCTAAAATGGAAAACAAGTCCCCCTCACCCCCACCCCTCACCCCCCACCTCCACGCCTCTTCTGCTGCTCAGATATAGAACGCTGAACCCAGTTCTGCTCTCTAGCAGAAAATAAAGGGCACTTCTCGGGAAAAAATGAACCATGCCAGAAAAAAAGAGCCACAGATACTGACATTTAGGAGTCCCCGTAGGAAAAGCCTGCAGCGAGTACCTTCAATTGACAATATTCAAACACACTCAGAGCTTTTCCTAGGCTTTTAGGACATCACTCAAAATACGAATGAACAAAAATCACCAGATATTGATGGAAAACCTTCAACATGAAAAAATTTTTTAAAAACCCAACACTCCAACATGTAAGAATGGAGGTGGGGGGACAGAATCATAGGAAACAGAAATAATGCAGGGAGCATAAAAATACTTAAAAAACAACAACAACTAAAGTATCATCAGAGAAATACTGTACCCATGAAACAGGAACAAGATGCTAAAAGAAGGAATAACCTAACAGCAAGAAAGAGCAGCTGGAAATTACAAATAGTATAACTAATTAAAATTCAGTAAAAAATTATACAGTATATTGAAAGATAAAGGCAATGAAATCCTCCAAGAATACAGAAAAAGTCATGAGAACATTCTATAAGATAACTGGCCTGATCTCTTTAAAAATTTAGTATTATAGGGGGATAAACTGGTGGGCAGATGGGGAGACTGCTCTAGAATAAAAGAAGCTAAAGAGATAGAACAACCAAATGCAATATGTCAACTTTGGATCCTGTTTTGTTTTTGTTTTTTTTAAGGGGGAAAGAACACTCTAAGAAAATGGTATTAAGGAATTATTGTTACTTTTCCTAGGCTAATTATGCTATTATTATAGGCATACAAGAAATATCCTAATTTTGGGGGCTTTATTTTTTGAAGTATGTTGGGGTGAAATGTCATGTTATCTGTCACTTAGTTTCAAATAGTTAAGCAAAATAGTTAAATGAATAAAGCAAACATAGGAAAATGACCACAACTTTAAAGTGTTTAATCTAAATACTGTTTAAACAAAATTGATTTTGAGAGAAACACATCAATTCATTGTTCCACTTATTCATTGGCTGATTCTTGTATGTGTCCTACCTGGGATCAAACCCCAACCTTGGCGTATTGCGACAACACTCTAACCAGCTGAGCTATCAGCCAGGGCTAAATTAATAGTTTTGATCATAGTATTTCTCTCAACTTTACTTTATATTTGAAATAATTCATAATAAAAAGCTACAAAAAAAGCAAATATGTCAAAATGTTGGTTATTGTTGCATCTTAGTAGTGGGTATGCTAATGTTGAATATACTATACCCTCAACTTTTCTTTGTTTGAAATATTTTATAATAAAAACTTGGGGAAAGTCATGAGAGACATCTAAGATCTTATAGGCTTTAGTGTTAATATCTGCAAGAATTGTGGCCTATTTTGAAAAGAATTCAAAATAGAATGAAGCAGTAAATAAATTGGTTGAATCTAATCAAGTGAGGTAGCTATTACAGGCTCTAATCCTATAGGAAAATTAATTAATGGAATAACTGAAATCCTCCTTAGTTTTGGTGGAGTGATTTGGGTGTATAAAGGCCAAGTAAAAGCCAAGAGAATTTGACATATATGAGAATTAACAATCACTAGTATTTATAAGTTTATTAGGCTTTCTATAAATACGTACTTGAAAAAGCTTGTCAGTTGGACAATGAAGGTATGTAAAAGAAATAAAATATTTTAAAAGTATGTGGTTTGAAAAGATTTGTATATAGTTACATGGCAAAGGCACCTTTTCAATTAATTGCTAAAATTTGCTACTTCTTTTTTTTAATCCTCACTAAGGATGTTTGTTTATTTGCTTGCTTGTTTGTTTAGAGAGAAAGGAAAGGAGAGGAAGAGAGAGAGAGAAATATCTATCGGTTGCTTCCTGACCAGGAATTGAACCCGTGACCTTTTGATTTATAGGATGACGCTCCAACCAATTGAGCACCTTTTAACTAAAATGTGCTACTTTCAACTAAACTAATAAAATGTATCAGCAAAAATCTTATAATTTTCTCATACCTTGTCCAGTGTGGCATGATGTTCAGAGCATCGGCTCACACACCAACAGGTCTCCTGTTCGATTCTGTACAAGGGCACGTACCTGTGTTGCAGCTTCTATCCCCAGCCCCAGTTGGGGCGCATTTGGGAGGCAACCAATCCATGTGTCTCTCTCACATCGAAGTTCCTCTTTTTCCCTCCCTCCCTCCCTCCCACCCTCTCTCCTTCCCTCTCTCCTTCCTCCCTTCCTTCCTCTCTCCCTCCCCGCTCTCTCTTTCCCTCCCTCTCTACCTCTCCTTCCTTTCACTCTAAAAATCAATGGTAAAAATATCCTTGAGTGAGGATTAAAAGTAAATAAATAAATGTTATAATTTTCTCTTTATTCCTTTTTTTTCTTAACAGCTTAGAAAGATTAACTTTTGAATGGAACTTTTATGCGGTTGAAAACCACCCCTGAAGATGTTTTTAAAAACTCACGTGTAGAAGACAAACATATGGACAATAGAAGAAAAGGATAGACTAGATTCTATCATTGTTGTCGGTTTAATAATAACTACAACAGAGAAGAACAAGGTTTAGGGCAGGGGTGGGCAAACTTTTTGACTCGAGGGCCACAATGGGTTCTTAAACTGGACCGGAGGGCCGGAACAAAAGCATGGATGGAGTGTTTGTGTGAACTAATATAAATTCAAAGTAAACATCATTACATAAAAGGGTACGGTCTTTTTTTTTTTTTAGTTTTATTCATTTCAAACGGGCCGGATCCGGCCCGCAGGCCGTAGTTTGCCCACGGCTGGACTAGAAGATATAGAAGGCAGAATGTCTGAATAATAAATAGTAAGTCCAGGGGGAAAAAAGAAAAGAAAAAACCACTAAAGCTTTAGAAAAGAAATTTCCATATAAATAAATGGGAGAAAACTTCCTAAAATCAAAAACATGTCTCCAGAATGAAAAGGCCACTGAGTTCCCAGAATGACAAAAGAACTATGCCAAGGTTCACTTGCATCTTGAAATTTCAAACATCAGTGACAAATAGTAGATCCTAAAAACTTCCAGATTGAAAAAAAAAAGAACTAAAACAGACTCAGCAGAACTACTGACACTAGAAGACAAGAGAACCTTTGAAATCTTGAGAGAAAATGTTTTCTAATCTAGGACTGCACAGCGATTTAAAACAACAAGTGAGACCAGGGTAAGCCCTATTTTCCTGCAACATTTCAAAAAATTAGTCCCTTTCTCGTGAAACTACTGGACAAGGGAGGGACTCTACCAAGAAAGGAGTGAACCAATAGAGATGAAGGCAGGGATCTGGGTGAGGGGTAGGCGAGGGAGGGGAGTTTTTGTGATAAACTATTTAGCAATGATTGGCTTCTAAATTATGTGTTTAGGTCAGTTTAAAAAATGAAAATTAATTTAAATAAAAAGAAACCAAGGAAAAGAAAGCCAGTGTGGTTGAAGAATAGTGGGTGAGCGCAAATAAGAAAAGGTGCATGAGCAGGGGCCAACTCATACAGGGTGCCCTAGGTGCGCCCTGTTGAGGGCTTTAGATTTTATCCTAAAAGATGTGGGAAATCACTTAAGGGATTTAAACAGGAGCGTGACTGGGTCAGATTCCCATTTTAAAAATTACTCTGATATGGCATTCTTCACTTCTGACTGGTCCTTTTTCATGGTTTCTAGGTCCTTTTTCATGCTGTTGAAAAAGATCGCTTTGGGTGACAGAGGACGGTTTGGAAGCAAGCAAGAGGCCATTATAGTAAGTTAGTAATCTGCTAGGGTGGTAGCACTGGAGATGGAGGAAAGTGTATCCATTTGAAAAGACTGAAGAACTAGAATTGATTGATTAGAAAGGGGATGATAAGAGAGAATAATCATGGATAATACCCAGATTTATGAGCAAATAAGTGGATTACGGTGGCATTAACTGAACCAGAGAATACCGGCATAGAGTATTTGTTTGGTAGTGGGTTTTACTTGGGAGAACAGAGTGGTGGCAGGAAATGATGAGTTGGATATATTCCAGTGGAGATGAGAAGTGAGCATTTGCCAGAACAAAGCTGGATCTCAGAAGAGAGATTCAGGGCTGGACATGTACATTTGTGAGTCATTATCGCAGAGAAGATGAAAGCTGTGTAAGTACAAAGCACACCCTCGTGTTCACTCACTAAAGACATCTTTATTAAAGTCCCACTGTGTGCCACGCACTGTGCAGGTGCTAGGTTATAATAATAAGCAAAACCTTATTGGTACAGGATGTATAAGTGAACTTCACCGAGCTGAAGGTGAAGGGTGGTAACAGTACCTCGGTGCTGTTGAATAACAGAGGGTGCTGTTGAAAACGTTGTAGTGTATTTGTATAGTTATATTAATAGGAGATCATATTCAGATTAAATAGGTAGAAGCAGGTAACCTAGACCTACTCCTATGTCAAGGTACTACCTGTCAAGTTTCTGCCCCCAAAATTGTACTACATCCTATATAACTTCGTGCTGTTCCTCTGAATATTCATGTAGGTAAAAAAAAAAAATAAAATAAAATAAAATCCAGCCTGGCTGGCGTGGCTCAGTGGTTGAGTGTCGACCTATGAACCAGGAGGTCACTGTTCTATTCTGGGTCAGGGCACATGCCCGGGTTGCGGGTTCAATCCCCAGTGTGAACCTTCTTTGACTTTTCAGTGGTTCCGGGTGGGAAAGTTTCACCACCCTTATTTTACACCTTCCAGAGAAAAGGAATGTCCTCCTATGACCTTCCAGTTTTGGACATTCTACTTATTTGGATGGACAGTATTTGCACAGAGAACCAAGACCATCTTTAGGAAGCTTTGGGGGCCCAGGCCAAATACCACTTCTTGACCCAACTTCCTATATATGTTTCTATGCAGGTAGAATCCAGTTACAATGAGCTTTACTGTAAGAGAAACTATATCGCAGCCGTGGGCTGGTCATTTATGCTATTTGGACCTTAGATTCCTTAACAAGGGAAAACCTTGGCTCTAATGATCTTGCAGGCTCTTTCCACATTTGACCTTTTATAAGTGAATCCTAAACATAATTCTAAAAGGGAAGCATAAGCCACAGGGTGGCTTTCCTCTCTATGGAACCCTAGAATTGCAATGCTGAAATGGTTCTGTGGAGTTCACTAAATGTGACCTAGAATGATAACTTTTCCCCTTTGAGCCCATTTCTATATCTGTAATATGGGACTAACAGGCCTATCTTGCCAGGCTACTAGGAGAATTAGAGCCAGCACCTGCCTACTGTTAAAAACAAGACAAGAGGCCCAAATAACGTCGCCTATGCTTAGGCCCACGTCAGCAAACTGAGACTTAACTACATTTTGGCCTCTCCCAGAGACAGAGCCTTAACCAATCAGCCTGGCCACCTGATGAGCACTGGTTAGGGAATCTGACAGAGACCCTAGCCGTCCCTATAGGAAAAAGTAACTGCAATAACCAACCGGCTTCTTTGCCGGGATAACTTCCCTGTTCCCTCTCCCTTCTGCCTATAAAAGTCTTTCATTCAGACCTTTCTTTCTGCTAGATTGGATGCTGCCCTACTCAAATTGATTTTTGCTCAAATAAACTCTTAATATATTTAATATGCCTCCATTTCTCTTTCAACGCTACCATACAGAAGGCAGTTAACAAATGACAGCTATCATTTGGTCCAAACTTCCTCATTTTTAGATAAAAAGAAATGAGACAGAGAGGGAATTAATGACTGACCCAAAGGTGGCCAGGCTGGTACTGATGCCAGAATTCCTTAATCCCTGTCCAACCTTCTCTCACCTGACTCCCTCTCAGTTTCTAAGTATATGATTTCTACACCAAGGCAGAACATCTACTAATTTTCAGCATCTTAGGGGGCCACCTCCATTTATAATAAATAAAAAGCAGGATAGAACACCCCAAATTACTAGTGGAAGTTAGGCGTTATGTGCTATAGAGATTCAGAGCAAGAAGAGGACCTTCCTGAAATTGCTTTCTTCCACCTTGCTCTCATATGATTAAAAATCAAAGAGCAACTAAGGAAGGATTGTTAGCAATTCCTTCCAGATCTAGCCTAGGAGTGAGTGAGTGTGTGTGTGTGTGTGTGTGTGTGTGTCAACCTTTTAGGAATAAGAATCTTTGAGGGCAATTACTTAGTATACCATTTTTTAAAATCACTCAAGAGATCACATTTAATAGAGCACCAAATGTCCCCTTAAGAAAAAATGTCAAATTCTCTTTAAAATAGTAACCCTATTGTTATCAGTGATTATGGATAAAAGGAAGAAATATTGAAAATATTTAATCACTGTAACATGTTTTTATATTCATTTAAACTGCATAATAAATACTAAGGAAACCAGTATATTTTAATATACAACTTACACATGTCATTAAGAGGGCAGTTTTATCTCATAAAAAAAGTCTTTGGGTGTTCCTTTTAAAGATAATATTGGTTTGCATGGAGTGCGTACATAAACATTAATATTAATAGTACCTTACATTTCTCTAGTGCTTTGAAGTTAGAAAATGCTTTTACATAATTTTGATTATGTTTTCTTCCTCATAACAACCTCATAGCAAAGATAGGTCAGTTATTATCTTACAGATTAAGAAACCCAAGCTTACTCGTGACCTGCTCCGTCAGTAAGTGGTGAAATGACCTTACACCGAGGTCATTTGGCTCTTTTTCCAATTTTTTATTTACTACATCACACTGCCGTATGAATCTGATGCCACTTCGCGTTTTTGTATTTCCTTTTCAGGTACCTGTACGTTTGCAGACACTGACTTATTTCCGAGAAGGCATCCCAGCTCCAAACGAGCAAGGAGAACGCTGGCTGCTCAGAGAAACCTTTCTGAATTTGCTATCCCCATTCTTTGCTTTTCATTATAAAACGTCCCACAGAGTGGATGTAAGGGGCCAGGCCGCATGGTAAATAGATTTGGCTTTTCTCTGTTATTGAAAGTTTGGGGAAAGGAGGGGGTGTGATGTGAACAAGGTAAACGAATCGCACGGTTGTCTGCAGCGGCTCAGTGGGCGACTGGAGCCTATTTCATCCTAACCCCAAAGTCCACTGTTGACATCCTAGTATGAAGAATACATATTTTGGGGCTTGTCTATTTGTTTACTTTTTCAAATGCAGTTTATTTTCAATTCATATAAGGTTAAAAAAAACTTCCCAGCCCGGCCAGTGTGGCTCAATGGTTGAGTGTCGACCTATGAACAGGAGGTCACAGTTCGATTCCTGGCCAGGGCACATGCCTAGGTTGCAGGGTAGGGGGGTGTGCAGGAGGCAGCCAATCAATGATTCTCTCTCATCATTGATGTTTCTATCTCTTGCTTCCTCCCTTTCTCTCTGAAATCAACAAAAATATATTATTAAAAAACAAAACAAAACACAAAAAGCTTCCCAGCATTCTTAGTAAAACTTTCCGGCATTGGGTTCAAAAATGGGACTTGTGTGTTCGCAAACAGGCAACATGAGCCGGCAGCGCTGGGAAGGTCAGAGTCTGTTTGTAAACTGGTAACAGGAGGAAGGAGAGATAAACATATTATCAGTTTACACCGGCACTGCCGCAGCCCATGCAGCATACTTCCACATTTCCTGACTCCCCCATGCTGACTCCCCCAGGACCACCATTTACAGAGGTGCATTTGATTCTTGAATTCCAGGCTGAGCATTCTGTGTACTTTTAAAAAGTCATTCCGTCCTGAGACATTGTCCTTGCATGCAGGTGGGGAAAGTGGGGGAGCTCATGCCCTCATCAAAGTCTCAATGGGAAATGTTTATGGGTTACTTTCCTGATCACTACTGAAATTTAACCATTAAGCTCCAAGAAACTGTTCTTGTCTCCTTATCTTTCATCATTCCATTTTAGCTTTCCTCTATACCAGGGGTGGGCAACCCCTGGCATGCGTGCCAAACATGGCACGCCAGTAACTTTTGCTGGCACGCGAAACCCTCTCTTATAATCTTCCATTTACAATTTTTTTCTTAATATCAACTTTTTTATTTTTCAGATAAATTCAGTGTAGGTGCATCTTAGAGAAATAAATAATTTTACATAACAAGTTATCTTAAAGACCATAGACATGGATTGACGAGAGAGGGGAAGAGCAATTTCTATGCCTCTGCCTTAACTGTCCCTGCCTTCCTAGATCCGACCAGTGTTTTGGTTTCATCCACATACGCTTGTGAATCTTTGTGCTCAGTGATGAATTTTGTTAAGTCTCATGATAGGAGTAGCCTGACGGATGAAAGTAGTGGCTCGTGCATATCTCTGAAGGTCATGAAATATAAACCTGATGTAAAATCTGTCATCAGTGATGCAGCAGCAAAAGTCCCACTGGTAATATCAAACAGTCATAAAGTTTTCTGTCGGACTATCAGTGTACATGTATACATTAAAAAATAAATGTATTTCTCATCATCATATACTGTGTTTTTGTCACTCGAATGAATTTTATTTCTTCAAGGTTCTTCACATATGTACACCTAAAGAGATATCAAGTAAGCGTAACATGTTCTCAAAAAATTAGGGTTGGCACACATTCACAAAAAGGTTGCCCACCCCTGCTCTATATACCTACTTATCTGTTACCTTCTAAAAAAAAGACAGAATCTATACTAATCCTATATAATAAAGAGCTAATATGCTAATTAGACCGAATAGCCAAACAACCTTCCGGATGTCCTTCCATACAACCTTCCGGACGAAGCTGGGGCTGCGAGGGCTGGCCGGGCTGCAAGGGCCGGCTGGGGCTGTGAGGACTGCCCGAGGCAGTGGGGCTTCGAGGGCCAAGCCCCTTGCACAAATTTTGTGCATCGGGCCTCTAGTATCTAAATAAAATTCCAAAATTGTATTACAAGGTGGAATATCTTTCAAAGGATTTGCTCTTTTTAAAGCATTTATTTTTTCTTTTTAAAGTAATTTAACCTTAATATTGTCCCAGGAAACCAAATGGATATATTTGCAAATAGCTCTGTGTGGAGAAAATATATTTACACTCTTAGGTAGGACTGGCCTCATCCTCAAACTTTTTCCTTTACAATCTTTTTTTTTTTTTTTTTTTCCAGTTGATCAGCATGGTTGGGTTCTCTAGCCAAGTTCTGGTCAGGATCTCCAGCAAAGTTCTGGTTAGGATCTCCAGCCAGGTTCTGTGTCCATGTTCTCTTGCTAGGTTCTCCAGGTTCTCCAGCCAGGTTCTGTAGCCATGTTCCCTCGCTAGGTTCTCCAGCCAGGTTCTGTCCAGGTTCTCCAGCCAGGTTCAGTCACCAGGTTCTAGTCAGGTTCTCTTGCCATGTTCTATCCAGGTTCTGTAGCCAGGTTCTGTCTCTAGGTTCTGTCTCTAGGTTCTGTGGCCAGGTTCTGTCCAGGATCTTTTGCCATGTTCTCTCCAGTGAAGTTCTTCTGTTTCTAGGTTCTGTGTCTAGGTTCTGTGTCTAGGTTCTGTGTCACAATCTTTCTATTATATAATAAAACAAAGGAAATGTTTGCCTTAATGAACTTTTTAAAGGCAAACACCCTTGTAACCACCACCAGGTCAAGAATCAAAACTTCACTCCCTGCCCTTAGAAGCTCCTTCTCAATCACAACTGCTTCCCTACCACTACCACCTAGTAAGTAACCATGACCTAACTTTCATAGCCCTGCAATTCCTTTCACTTCCCTTTTTCTTTAATGGTTTTGCTACCCAAATATTCACCCCTGGACAGTATGGTCTCTGACACCCCCCCACACACACACACACTTAAAGTTTTTTTATATATCTTTTAAGGTTTGTTTTTTTTTTTTAATTTTATCTTTTAAAAAGTAGAGGCCTTTTGACTGTAGTCTTCCATAGACAGGTCTTGGCAAATTGCATGTTCATGGTGCAGTTCAACATGTTCCTCTTTCCCTGTGTTTCCTACAAACTGGCTGGTGGACTGCAAGTCTAGATCAGATTCGGGTTTGATTCCATCGGCGGTATTTTAGGTGGTGCATGGTTTTCCCTCAAGAGGCACAGGATGCCTAGTTCTCTCTCTGATCTTTGAAAATGTTGATGTACAATGCCTACATCTACTGACTCACGGGAGGTTGCAAAATTGGGATATTCTATCATTTCTCTGTTACATTATAGTGGAATACTTTTACGTAGATTCACTTCCTTTTATCTCTTACTTCGTGACCCAAATAACCAAACTTAACTTTTTAAAGTTCCTTTAGAGGAGAGATCCTGCCATCATCATCTACATAGTTCTCTTGGGCTCCTAAATCGTTGAACTGTGGCTACTAATTTGTTGAATTTGCATATGAAACATTCCCTATAAATGAGACTAAGAGGCACACTGAAGTTGTATGTAAAGCAGATGTATATTAATGAAGATATCATAGTAAATTCCAGCCACTAAGAAACTTAAAGTTCTTGATTCTCTGGTTGAACATGTATTCAAGGTCCAGTCTGTTTGCTGCTGGTAGTAAGCCTTTGTGACTTCCATGAAGAAATTGTTAACAAAGATGAACTGATGGAAGTGAAAAGGGATTCTTCTGAATCTATTTGCGTTCAGTATGCAGGGTTCTGGCCAGCTTTCCTCTAGAAAGTCAGAAATTAAATAATTATTTCCATCTACATCTGAGCACAATTTGGATTTCAAATGAAAGTGATTATTCTTTCAAACAGTCTCATTTGATATGTCTGCAGTGGTCTAGAGATCATACAACTAAACCAAACATTTAGTTTAAAAATTGCAAATGTAATTACTTTGAGAGTTTAAAAATATTGGGATTTTTGGGTTGTTTTTATGCTTACTACTGCACATATTCTGTAGTATGTAGAAAGAATAATTAGCTTCTTATTAGATCCTTGATAACAGCTATTGCTTTAAAAATATTTTACTTCTTAGCATCAACCTTAAACTACTTATTTGGTTTAACAGCTGAAGGCATGTAAGATACCTCCGGGGGTGCTTAGGAGTTCACCTGGAGGCAGGTAGGTGGAAGGGCCGCACCTCTGCGGGGATGTCCAGCAAGAACGTTGGGGTCGCATGGTTTGGCTTCTCAGTTCTTCAGCACCACTTAGTAGTTTAGTGACCTTAGATACTTTGTTTATGTCTTGCTTTCCTCATTGGTGAATCTGAGTAATCAAATCTATCTCCCAGTGTTGTTGAGAAATGTAAGTGATGTAAAGTATTGGAGAAAATACTTTGTAATAATTACTGTTAATAGATATTATATTTAAGGAGACTTACATTACAGCTAATGAGATGGATTGGCCATTAAGACAACTGACTTTAGGAAGGGTTTCAGTTTCAGATTTAAGTACATCTGAGAGATTCAGGTTTTGGAGATGCACTTATGTAGAAATAAAATGATAAAAATCAGCATACACCTGTGTTTTCTTTGAATATACATGTTATACTCCATCTCCCTGATGTCTACTCAAAAAAAAAAAAAAAAGTATCAGGTCCGGTATGCTATTCATTCACTATATAAAATTACAGACAAAAGTAGAACAGTTAGTCTTAACTATTAATTAAAAGACAGTAGTTCGCCTGATTCTCCAACCTTTGGGTCAGAGTTTTGTATATTACAAATCTGCAGAGAGAAACTTTTCCAGAAAAGATTTTCGTTCAAGTATTCTTGCAAGAATATTAAAAGGGTTTTCCCCCTTTTTCTCTTTTGACTTGAAGGGCATAAATTACACTGTACTTTATAGAAATGGAAATAAAGGCATTGGTTTGAATAATCCTCCATGTTACTTTGCTTGTGAAGCGTGAATCCTATTAATACTCCAATTGTTTATATTTATTTTACTAATTAGCAGCATAAGCTACCCATCCTGATTCAAACACCATACTGGATACTTTACAGTCATTCAAAGTGAAGTGAAAGAGTAGGAATGGGGAATGACCTCTAGGCCTCTAGGTCAAATTAAGGATTGTTGCTATTTCTTCCCTCTCATGTTTTCTAGCATTAGTTTTATAGGGCCATCCCTAGATGTTTTTGAAGGTTAGAATATTTTTCTCGTAACAACCAGTTTTCCAATAATTTGCTTCCAGTTCATTTAGAATTTGTCATTCAACTTTGTTTGCTCTAGCATGTAGTTTCATTACACTCAGGTTTGAGAAAAGTGTGTTTTCCCCCTTCTTTTGGTCAGAATGCATACCCGGGAGAGGGGCTTCCAAGCACAACGTGTTTAAACAATTCCTTTGTTCTTACCACCTCCTGCCCTTAAAACGGCGGTTCTCAACCTGTGGGTCGCGACCCCTTTGGGGGTCAAACGACCCTTTCACAAGGGGTCGCCTAAGGCCATCAGAAAACACATATATAATTACATATTGTTTTTGTGATTAATCACTATGCTTTAATTATGTTCAGTTTGTAACAATGAAATTGGGGGTCACCACAACATGAGGAACTGGATTAAAGGGTCGCGGCATTAGGAAGGTTGAGAACCACTGCCTTAAAAGTATGGAGAGATGCGGCTCCACAAGTTTCTATGAGCATCAGCTGTCCTGGGGCGAGTTTATTTTACAACTCAGGGAACCACCACCTTTTCCGCTTTATTCCTTTAATAATTGGAAGAAGCTACCCCGGGCTCAGAAGCGGAACCCACCCTGGCTGGGCGGGCGTCAGAGCGCCCTCTCTCGGCCGCTGGGCGTGTGGGGAAGGGAAGCGGCCACCCCAGCGCGGGGCCGGGGCCGCGGCCGACCCGGCTTTCCCAGCGTGCCCCGCGCGCCGCGGGGACTCTTAACGTGAAGCGCCGGTGATTCAGCCGCGTGGCCGCGCCGGCCGGGGCAGGGGGCGCGCGCCCTGCGGCACGGCCGGTCCCCGCGGCAGCTCCTCGCGGCGCGGAGTGCGCGCGCCTCGCTTCCCGGGCAGGTTCGGGCCGGCGGCGGGGAGCGGCAGGTAAGTGGCGGCGGCCGGGGCCCCGAGATTGGCCTTTGTGTCCGGGGGGGCGTCTCCTCAGGACGCCGCTCGGCGGAAGTCCGCCTGGTCCGACCCCCGCGCGGTCCCAAAATCCTCGCCGGGAAAGATGTCGGCAGACGGGTGCCGGCGCCGGTCCTGGTGCCGAGGGTGGGGGCTGACGGCCGGGAAGGGTCGCCTGCGGGGGCCGCGGAAGTGTAACGTGTGTCCGCCGCGGGCCTGTGGCGTTTCTGTCCCGCCAGCGGCGCCGGGAACTCCGAGGCGTTCGTCGATGAAGCGTTTGCAGACGCGGTCTCTTCCGGCCGTTCACGACCTGGTTAGGAATTAGGTTGTTGGTCGGACGCGCTCGCCCGCCTTCCGCCTTCCTCCGCCTCGGTCACCGCAGACACCGGCGTTCCCAGCGGCTGCCGGCAGAGGAGCCGGGCGGGCCGGACCCGGTCGTTTTCTTTTAAATAAAGCCTTTTTATGGCAGACAGCGTCCTCAGGTTTAATAAAACCTTACTTCTTATAGCAGACAGTGTCCTCAGGCTTACCAGCGAGCTCCGCGCTGTCAAAAAACCTCTTCTGTTTTGGAGTTTGTGATTCTTCCTGAAAATTCCTGCGTTGAAACGATGTATGTATCAGCAAACCAGCCAGCCGAATAGCAGGATAAACCAGGCTGCGGAGGGACTGCGGGCCCGTTGGTGCGAATGCGTGTTCCAGCCTCTCACCTGCCCCTGCGGCTGCCACCTGAGGACGGAGGGTTTTTACCGGTTCCCAAGACAGTGTTGTGGTCTCAGTGAAATAGGATGAGTCCAGAATCAAAGAGCTTCCCTCCCGGCCTCCCTCCCCCCCATCCCGGCGTGAGGTTGCTCCGCTCAGACGCCCGCGCCCCTCCCAGGAGTCCGACCCGAGACAAACCCGGGCGGGTCCGAGCCGCCTGTGCCGCCGAGCCAGCGCCCTCCTGGGCTGGTGCCGGGATCCGGGGTCCGGGGGCCACACCTGGGGACACGCCGCCCAGCTCCCTCGCCCCTTTGTCGGTTCTCTCTCCCCTGCCCCCTAACCAGCCAGGAAGCGCCGACCGGAAGGAAACTTCAAAAAAGAGAGTGTTTTCTTGGACTCTGACTCGGGGTAGGAAATGACTCTCGTACACATTTCTAATACTGCCTTGGTGGTTTGGAGGTGCCCGTGCCCACGGATCTGTCCTCTTTCCTTCTGGGGGCTACTCACTATCAACACCCCCAACCAGCCCGCCTCCTTCCCTTAGAACCGGGCAGCAGTGCCGTGTAATTGCCATGGCCTTGAGCTCGGGCGCCCTGGTGTGTAGCAGGCGGCAAACACTCCAGTAAATGCCTGTTTTGTGCAAAGCCCTGTAGAGGCCGTGTAGCTACAACATTGCCAAGAGGGCCAGTTACAGGGCTCCCTCGAGGACCACCTCTGCTGCCAAAGCCCTTTCCGTGTCTTAGTCCCTCTTCAGAGAGACGTGTCGGGAGGAGGTTCAGGTCAGGCCGTGTGTTTCTGACCGTGTTCCTGTCTTGGGTATCTTTGTGGTGTCTGATTTCTCTTACTCATCCATCTTTCCTATTGGTTCACAAAGCATCGTGTGTTGCCGTCCATGGTCCTGGGCTTCACATCATCCTCTGCGCCCAAGTCTGAACACGCCCGGCCTCCTTCCCTCACCGGAGTAGAAAGTTTAGGGAAGCTGTTGGAAAATGGTTTCTAGTTGGAATACCCAGAGTCGTGGAAAGATGGGGCCTAGAGATATAAGGAAACCTATTACAAATGTATCTAGTGCAGTGCTCTAGTCTTTCAGGGGAATCTGAGCGAGGACATCGATGGCGGAGTGAGGACTCCTGGCTCCTAGCCCACTGTTCTTTCCACTAAGTCATCTCCAGAAAAAATGCTTCAAAAAGGAAAAGGTCCCGCGATGTTAAGTTGTAAGGAGATGAGGAAAATGGAGAGACTGCCACATGACTACAAAAGCAGTATTATTTGGGGAAAATGGAGCCATATCATGAAGAGTGGGAGTGCTAAAATAAGGAACTCTGAAGCTTGAAAAAAGTAGTAAAAGGAAAAATGAGAGCAAATAGGTAGTTACCTTGTAATCCCAAGAGATTTATCTTTTTAAAGATCCAGTAAAGGTTAAGATAAGTACATTGGAATTTTATTATATTAGATGTTTAAGCAGTGTCCAGAATCTTTTGACATCACATAACTATACTATAGTCCTTACCAAAGTTATTAGGTATCTCTATTGGAGACAGTATAAAACTGATGTAATTACTAATATGACATTATATTCTCATGTTCCCATGGGAAATTAGATTATTGGAATAATATATGCATTTCTGGAACAGAAGGAAGGAAAGACATGGATGAAAGAAGAGAACCTTTTGATATTTTTGCTTGGATCCCCAAATTAGACGTTGTTGGATTGTTCTTGTATATTCATGAAAAGTAGAATTAGAAATACTGTAGTAACGACTTACAATACATAGACATTATTATATACCAGATGCTGTACTAAATGCTTTTTTATGTCCATTATCTCATTTCATTATCTCCTTTTTACAACTGAGGAATCTGACACAAAGAGTTTAAGCTTGCCCAAAGTTGTAAACCTAGTAAGTGGTCAGTGTTCAAACTTACATCTGGCTGACTCCAAAGCCAATAAGATTTATGCTCAATAGTGTCCTCACAGACAGCTGAACAATATGGGCTTGAACTGTGCAGTTTCATGTATATGGAATTTTTATAAAATGACTGCAGTTCAATTGACCCTCATAGTTTAAACTCCACGTTTGGGAATCCGAGTATGTGAAGGGCTTTTGCAGATTTTGGACAGTGTGGGAGGTCTACGCCCCTACCGCCAGTTGTTCAAGGTCAGCTGTACTGAATTGTGTAGTGATTTAAAATGTGGGCTTTGGATCCAGTCTTTCCTGACTGGACTAGCTTGGATAAAGTACTCATCAGTTCTGTGTCTCTGAAGTAGTGACTGTAATAGTACCTATCTCAGAGGGTTATTAGGATTGAGTTAACACATGTAACTTACATGATGTGCTTACAGCTGTGCTGAGACATTGAAAGTTCTCAGGAAATGCTGGCTGTTCATTGTTTTTTAAAATATTATAATTTAATTTATTTCAAGATACTGTTTTCTTTAGATCCAGATTGTCCATTCCACTGTTGAAGTGTTAAGGCTTTATGATAAATTGTTATAGGTATAAAGTAAAGTATCTCTGTTCATACTAAAACAGGTGGAGCCAGTACAAGTTTGGAAAGCACTGAGGTGCAGTGGGAAGATGTGTGACCGGGGCCAGTGGATTTGGTTTCAGTTGTCTCTGTTAGTATATTCCTATTTGTTTCATAAAGAAGGTTGTAAGGATCAGATGAAGTAACAAATGTGAACGAAATTTGAATTGTATGCTATACAGATGTAAAATACTGTTATTAAAATTATAGAGGTAAGCCCAGCTGGCATGGCTCAGTGGTTGAGCATTGACCTATGAACCAGGAGGTCACAGTTCAATTCCTGGTCAGGGCACATGCCTGGGTTGCAGGCTCGATCCCCAGTAGGGGGCATGCAGGAGGCAACCAATCTCATCATTGATGTTTCTCTCTCTCTCTCCCTCTTCCTTCCTCACTGAAATCAATAAAAATATATTTTTTTAAAAATTATAGAGGTAAGTGAAAATTCCCACCCCACTGTAAGCCAGCAGAGACAGATTCTAGGATATAGGCCTGAGAATCTAGAACCACTGGCTTAAACCATTTATTTCATATTATTACTTAAATTTACTTATCTTTTCGCCCTGGCTGGGTGGCTCAGTTGGTTGGAGCGTCGTCTCATACCCCAAAAAGTTGCAGGTTCAATTACCGGTCAGGGCACAGACCTAGGTTGTGGGTTTGATCCCTGGTTGGGACACATATAGGAAGCAACTGATAAATATTCTCACATCAATGTTTCTCTCACCTGCCCCCTTCCTCTCCTTCTAAAAATTCAATAGACATACCCTCAGTGAAGCTTTAAAAAAATTTCCTTATAATTTTTTTCATATATCCCCACCTAACCAGTGTGTGAACTTAGGACCAGCTCTGGAAAGTGTTCCTCAGTCCTTTGTGTCCCTCCAAACCGTGCTAGTGCCTTCACACAGCAGATGTTTGGTAAACGTATGATGACTGTATATATACTAATTTGCTGATAATCTGAAGTTACCAAACACTTCTCTCTAATTTTGAGAGATTAAAAAATAAACCTAGCTGATACAAGTGCTTAGTCATACAAGAGATTCGTTAGAAAGCTGTGTAGTTTTTAGTTTTAAAACTACAGGTTTGGTTTACAGAAATAACATGTTTGTTATTTGTAAATGTTTGGAATTAAGAGTTAATGGTAGTATCATAACTGTTTTGTTACTTCTGCAAGTGGATGTATTCAGAATCCAGTACTTATTCTCTATAAAAATACAAATACCCAGAGATGTAAATAGAGGGTTGTTGGTGTTGGAATTGAGAAGAGGGATGATGTGGTAGCTAGGTATTAATGCAAGAAAAGAGAAACAAGCAGAGATTTAAAAAATAACGTTTTCAAATATTTTTACAAGCTTGAAACTAGTTTTAAATATATAAATAGTAATAATAACAGCTAACACTTTTTCAGTGTTTACCATATGCCAGAGACTGCTTTATTTGAAGTCTTTATAATTTTTAAAATAGTTCTCCCAAATAGATACTCTTATTATTTTCAATTTACAGGTAAGAAAAATGAGGCTCAAAGAAGTTAGTCATGTGCCCAGATTCACACAGCTAGAAAGTGGTGGAATTAAGAGCCAACCTAGGTGATCTGGTCCCAGAGCACTTGCTGGTAAATATGGGAGGCAGGGTAGCTTACGGTTAAATATAGCTTCCCTTCTAGTAACGCAAATGGAAAAACATTTATAGCATCAGTTGTTTGAGAAGAAAAAGAAACGAGAGAAAGGGGGTAGGAGAAGGGGAGTGATCTTCACTCAGGGTTGATTATACAGATGCTTAGGCTCACAGGGAGAGGAGGTAAGGAAGGCATGTGGTAACCTTGACTGGTATTCAAGAAATGCAGTACCATGAGTTCTTTTTCTGCAGAGAAAAAAGTCTGCATAGCTGCGATATTAATCTAGAAATATAATTTATCTTTAAAGTATATATTGTATGTAAGTTATTAATATAGGTGAAGTAAATTTACATTTTACTTCTTGAATTAAAATGTTGATTAAATGCTGTCTTTAACAGTAAATATAAAAATTTCTCTAGTATTAATAGTTTCAATTATCCACACATATTTTTTTAACATTTCACTGGAATGAGTTATGACAGTAATATTTTTAAGTAAAGCAAATTTTTACTTCCATATAGTAAGAGTTAGAACAAACAGAGCTGCATTCTGGGTCATAAACTATTACATGGAATCTGAATGTGTACAGTTGCCATCTCCATTAAATTTAATGTTCTAGGAGAGTTATCACAAGAATTCTAAAACTGTTAAAGCTGGTGTTACTCATTGCAAAAGGAAAGTATAAATGAGTAGTTAAGATATAATTTTAAAGATTAGAAGAAAAAATTTCTCTATTGTCAACTTAAAACTTAGAACTTCTAGATAAGTGACATAGAAAAATGATGGGAAGATGTTAAATTACAATTATGCATGACATTGACACAGAAATATATGGCTCAGTGGAACAGAGTTTAAAAACCAGAGTAAGCATATATTATGTGTTAGTGTTTGAGAAAATTGACATCTCAACCACTGTGGATGGGGGGGGGGGGGTGGACTCTTCAGAATATATTGTTAAAGCAGTTAGTTGATTAACCTTTTAATTTTGTGAGATCTTTACCTCATGCTAAATGCCAAAATAAACTCTATATGGGTTAAAGTTTAAATTTTTAAAAAGTAACTATGAAGTGCATTGACTTAAATTTGATACAACCATATAATGGAATATTATGTACCGTTGAAAATGATGTAAGACTGTGATTATTGACATACAACCATGTTCATTGTATGCTGAGAATACAAAATAGTATTTATAGCAGAATTTCAAATTGCAAAAATAAAAGAAATATATGTGTTTATTTATATTTAGAAGGTCAGGAAGAGGAGTTAAGATTGATTTTTGTCTTTTCAGTGTTTTCTGCCTGGAACAAGGAGCATTTTACCACCCCAGTGCAAGATTATCATTTGTCCTTGTGGTTTAAAATTTGACAGCAGTAAAAAAGCTAAAGAATAGACAGTTTGGTAGGAGAAGAGAAAGAATATGACATTTTCCTGAGGGAAGAATAGAAAGACACAGAAAGTCAGGTGCAAGTGAAAAGTTAGGCAACTGAGGCAAAAAATAATTCAAAAGAACTCCAAAAGCAATACAGTGTGTAATTTCATCGAATCAAAATGAGAAAGATAGCTGAAGTCAGGGAAACCATACAATAGTCAGAACATAAAAAATATATTCAAAAGTGGAGGAGGAGCGTGATGAGTCAAATAAATGCTAAGTAATCATACAAGGGAGATTCACATACCCAGGTTCATCTCATGTCTTTATATAGCTTTTTGAGGGCTTTTCCATATATTCTATTTGAGAAAGGATTGTCTAACTTTGTAGTGGTAGATATCCCATTTTTATGCTTAAAACACTGAAGTTTAAAGGACATTTTCTTGGTGACATGGCTAGTTAATAACAAAGCCAAAGCCAGAACCTGCTTTGCTTCAGTCTGCTGGGTGGCCCTGTCATCATATCTTGTCGTCTCACAGACTTTCATGGAGATGTGAGCATGTCATGGGAAACATCCAGTGATTCTGATCAAGCCTGATACACTTGATGGGAATAAATCACTGCTGTTACCTAAGATCCACCTGGCGTGGGCTTTTTCCCCACCCACTCAAAACTTCTAAGGCTTTCAAGGGTGGAATTTTGGAAGTATGCCGAAAATGAACGGCTTTTTAAATGACCACATTAGAATGAGATAATATTTCACTTATCAGATTAGCAAAAATAAGGAAGACTGAAACATAGCAAGAATTCTGGAGAGTGAATATTTCATGCTACTGGAAGAAGTGTAAATTGGTGTATTTATAAAGGATAAGATGGTAGTATATATACCTTTTTCCATAGAAATTTTATTTCTAGTTTATTCCAAGGATATAATAGGGTAGATGCCCAAAAATATGCATGCAAAGGTTTCACCACAGCGCTGTTGATTTTTAAAGTATTTATATCTTTCTATGTTGACTGAATTTTTTTTCTGTTAGCACACATTGCTTTTATAAGCAGGAAAAAAAAAGCAGCTATTTTTATGTATGGAAAAATAAAACCATCTATCACAGGATTCTGGTATCACTACCATAACTCCTCCTTGATAAGAACTTCAGCAATAATGACCCTGGAAACTACTGGTTTTCTCTTTCATATCTGACAGTAGAAGGATTAAGTCCTACAATCAATAAGGCAAGATGGTTTGGGGGAAGCAGTGGGATTGGTTGGAAAAAATATAATAATCCAAGGACCTAAGTTTCGAATCTATCTTTGCCTCTTAGCTAGTGTGATTTGGGGCAAGTTGCTAAACCTCTCTAAAGCCCCCCCCCCCCCCCCCAGCAGTAAAGGGAAGATAATGAAAATATCTCTCCTGGGGTAGTTTTAGTAACAAATACTATTAGGTTTGTAAGAGATCTTTGCAGATTCTGTGGTTCAGGAACAATAACAACAATCAACATTTATTGAGTGCTATATACCAGGCATCATACTGAGCACTTCAAATGTATTAACTCATTTAATTCTTATAACAACTGGTGTGGTTTATCCTCTCTTACAAGTGAGCAGGTTGAGACACAGAGAGACTTAGGAACCTGCCCGGGGCCAGGGTTATAAAAGGTAGAGCCATAATGGAAGATCAGACTTGGGGAGAAATGTAGCAAGAAATCTGTAAGAAGTAGTTACATCTCACCATTCTGCCAGAGTTCTTTGAGGAAGACGGCAAGTATGTGGGAAGGGAGGACCCAGTGGAAATAACTTACTTACAAGGGTTTCTCTCTTTACAGAGTCAAACAGCTAAATTATTACAGGTTTGGGGATATAAAATAGGAAAGCTCCAAGACTTAAAAATGTTAAGAATAAAGTCTGTATGGGCTTAATCCTGGAGTGGTCCTACTCAGTACTTTCAGAAATAATCTGGAAAAAGGAAAATCAGAAGCCTTAAATAGTCAGAAGACAGAATTTCTTCTGAGACTGGAACATTAGGGCTACATATGCAAAGGGAGAGAATAGAAACATGACAGAAGCATCAGCAGAGTTGATTTAAAATATATATATAGATCTCACATAGATGTTTCTCTTTGTCTCTCCTCCTCCCTTCCACTCTCTCTAAAAATCAATGGAAAAATATCCTCGGGTGAGGATTAACAAAAATAATAATAATAATAATAATACATACATATATATATATATATATATATATATAGAGAGAGAGAGAGAGAGAGAGAGAGAGAGAGAGAGAGAGTTAAGTAGATGTAAATATTTAAACACACGCACCCAGAGTACATTTTGAAGATGGTAGCCTCTTAGCCCTCAGTCAGTAGTATCCTAGGAGGTGATGATGTAGACATTTTAATTGTATTCCATCACCTCTGTGGTCTCTCCCTCTATTTTCACCAACTCTTTTAACCAGAAATCCTGGGTATCACCAGAGAATATATGTGAAGCAAAATGGAATCTGTTCACTTCTGATAGAAAGCATTAGCAGGGTTCTCATTGCTCTGCATAATGGAATTAGACCAAAGTCAAAGGCCATTAGAGTAGTAAAAGAAATGTAGTTGTTTTCACATAACACCAGACTAAAAGGAGTAGGATTTGTATCTGAAATGAAGAATTGGCAAAGATATAATTACTTTCTGAATTTAATTATGAATTATAGATGAAGGGTGGGTGTTTATTTACCAATTTCTATGCATCTACCACATCTTCATCACTGAGCTCTGACAGAGGAGACATGATCCTGACGTAAAAGATCAGATGCGGTACCATTAACAGTCTGAAAGCATAATGCTTTTGAAATGCATCCATGTTAAATTTAATTGTCCCCAACCCCATTCCATCTGGATTTTTAAAATCTGAATAGTTCAATGGCAAGCTATTGAACTTAATGGAACAGTGATCTGATTATCTTCTCCAGAAATAATTAGAGGAAATTGCAAGTTCCACACTTGTTATCTAGAGATTATTTTGGATTAATACTCAAGATGACAGTGTTCTAGAGAAAAAACAGTGTGTCCTGTTTTTAGGTGCAAGGAATATGTGGAGATAATTCCACTATCAAAGATTGTATGTAAATTTTCCAAGGTGGGGAGATTATGATGCTAAATGTCTTGCTGTTTCAGATCAGCAAAATCAAGACTTAACAAAATGTGGGCCTTCATAGGAGGCCTGTGAAGTAAATAATAAGTATATTTGTGCAGCTCTTCATAGTATATAAAATGCTTTTATGTGAGATATGGAGGTGAAGCTTGAGCTCGCTTGCTTCTTAGCTATATGGTTTCATTCATATATTTCTAACTCCTAGTTGTGTTCTGAAGCAGTCTCTTCAGTTACTGTTAGGTGTGCCAGGGGTGTCATAATCCTTTGCTTCTTGTATTTGACTTTTAGGGCTGTTGGCCAAACATAGTGTTGTAGCAATAGAGAACTGTATTGTTGAAGTACTTTGCTTATTTCTTTTCTTTTTCCCCCTCTTTTTTCTTTTTCCCTTAGATATGTTCTGAGGACCAAGATTCATTTGGGGATGGTTACAGAATTGAACCGTAGTAGGCAATGAAAATATATATTCAGAGTTGAGTAAAACATCCTGCTGGAAGGAAAACACACCCCTACTATTAAGTTTAAATTGGCTGCACTGTTGTATGTTGAACAATTTGGTGTTAGCTGTTTACTTTTTAGGTTTCATAGGTTAAGAGAGTTTTGTTCGGTCATGCTAGGATGATAGAGGAATTCATTCATAGGGACTTTGGGAAATGTACATTAGGATTAGGCTATTTTTTAAAGCATTAGTCCTGAGACAGTTTCTTGAAAAACTGAGTTCTGAAACCAAATCCAGTTGGGAAAATTGAAAACTGGACCCTGACTTGGAGTTTCATAGTACACTCTGATCTTGTTCTTTGAAGCACTGTTTGTACAGGTAATAGTTAAGTAAGGTTATCTTAAATATTCATAGGTAGACAAGGCTCATAGAATATTATATAGCAGTTGAAAGGGGCATGAACTAGATCATGATCTTCCAACATGAATGGATCTCAAGAACGTTAATTTAGAGAAATATTACAGAATATACGAAATTGCGCAGCCCCACCGTGCTCGCAGCCCCACCCACCTGTGCTGGTCTTTGGTCGTTAGGGCCACAGGCCTTTTATAATAAAGATGGGAGATGCATATAGAATATAGTTTGTTTTTTAAAAGCAGCATGCTTTTAACAGTATATCTGTGTGATAGGAATATATTTTTATAAAGTCTAAAAGGGTTCATACCAACCAGGTATAGTCACTTGGAGAAGTGACTAGGGTTGGAGATGATGATCAAAGGGTCCTTTTTAAGAAAGAAAATATTCATGTATTATTTATAATAAAAATGAACTAAATACAAATAAAATGCTTGTTAATGCTCAACAAGTTACTTTCTTTTCCCTCATTGGAGATATCTACCCTGCTAATTCCAAATATCTATAATAATAAAAGTGTAATATGCAAATTGACCGAATGGCCAAACAGCGGAACGACCGTCCAGATGACCTTCCGGACATAGCCGGGGCTGCGAGGGTCGAGGAGGCCGGGGCTGGATGCGAGAGCCGAGACAGCTGGTGCTGTGAAGGCCTACTCTTGCATGAATTTCGTGCATTGGGCCTCTAGTATCTTTATATTCATTAATTGGCTGTATACAAGTTAAACTGAGTTTTGAGCTTCAGTACTATAAAATAGGAAGAAAGTATTTTCATTCTAGTCCATTACAATGAAATTATTTTTCACACATTATAAGGAATAAATGAAGTAACACATACAAGCAGTCTAGACTGCAAATTTTCAAGAGATAGGCTTATTCAAGCTTATATTTTGGTTCAAGAGATCTTTTGAGAGCAACAAAGAGAAGTTTGAACTTGGTTCTTGAGCAGTTAGTGAAGAGTTGAGAAGCAGCAGCTATAGGTTGAGTGAAACATTGTAATTCAAACCAGTTAAGCTTAAAGAAGCAAATCCTTTTTTGATCTTTCAATGTTGGTAAGAAATGTGCTTTCCAGTTCCATGGCTATTCTTTATTCTGTTCTGTAGACCTGATTTTGGCATCTTCCGAAGGGAACTTGAGGACAGTAGTGGTTCCGTTTGACTTACCAATCTCCAGGATAAATTTTAAGTGGCTGCATTTTTTGTGTGTAGATACGCTTTTTCTTTAAGAAAGGGTAATTCTGAAAAAGCTGTACCCACATATCAAGTTTTCATCTATTGATTTAATAGATGAAACATTCAGAACATTCATCTATTGATTTAATTTGCCTAATGTTATAAGAACCATTGTCTGAAAAGATTTCATCAACTAAAAGTATCTCTTCTTTAAAAGTTTGTTTTCAGGCACATGTATTGATTCATCTTTCCAAACTGGTCATTTTTATATTTCATTCAAGTTAAAACAAGGATTAACTGATCAATCAACATTATGCTAAAAAATGTATTAATACAAGCTATGAAAGGAATTTAATTCACATTACAAATATTTACTGGCACCTCTACATACTTGCGTGTGAGGGAAATTCAGAGTATTAAAACATGTTACTGCCCTTTGTGACCAGACTTCTTCCTAAATTGGTGTTAGCCTGCAATCCATATGCATAAAAATTGCTGGTGATGTACAATGATTCTTCCACCAAAACAAGTGGAAATTAGTAGAGTATAAACTGTGAAAGTACTGGGTAGGGTGAACTTCAGGAGTGTTTTCAGTAGTTGGACAGCCCCCAAGGAGAAGGGCTGCCAGGCATGACTACCTGGAGGAAAGGTATAAAGCCTCCTGTCTGACCTCTCCATTCTGCCTCATGCATGAATACCTTGCACATGGCATTCGCCAGTAGGTGTTATTCATGATGATAGTGCACTGCAGAGGGGGGAGTTAGCCTTGTGTCCAGTGACATCTTGGTGTAATTTTGAGGTGGGTCTTGGGGATTGAGCATAATTAACAGAAAGTGCGAGAACTTTTTTTAGTGCAGGTGACTTCTAGTTTCGGCTCTAATGCTAGCATTATCGTTGTGATTGTTTTGCATTTCTTTGTGCTTCACTGTTGCAGGAGTATGTCTGTCTCAATTTTTAAAAATATATGGCAGGTTTTCTTTAAGTGATCAATTGGACTCTTCCCCCCCTGTGTCACTGTAGTATAAATACCACCATTTAATATGTAGAATTGATCATGAATGTGGGCAAAGTCAGTGAGTGCATTCAATGTCTGTTTGTAGACAAAGCTTAACATTATTCTCTAATAACAGGTTTATCAACAGACCATTTAAATCAGCCAGTTCCTCTCAATATAAATCATAGAGATGTTTAAGATGTCATTTCTTCTCAGAACAAGAATGAGAGCTGCCTGTCAGTTCTCTAGTTTGGCTTTCATGCCATGGAAGTCCTTGGAAACCTGTTTTGAGAGAGTTCTAAATCATGCATATTCCTGTCTTGCAGGTTTTTTTCCTGATCAGGCGGACAGATCAGCATAGAGGCCAAGGATGAATGTTCATCGTGGCAGTGAGAGTGACAGGTTATTGCTGCAGGAGGCCAGCTGCCTAATGGATGAAACCTCGGCTGCAGCCCAAGAAAAAGAAACTAGTAGCCTGACTTCTTCTGGTCTTCAAAATCTTGCTTATCCGCTAACTCCCAGGAGTGATGGTACGGAGACTAGATATTGGCTTAATGTAGAGGGCCTTCTGACACCTGAGCATCCACTCTGCCCAGAAGACATAAATGTTCTTAATCTTTATAAATATGATATCCAGTTAATTGGCTTAGCTTACCTTTCACAATTATATAAAGCTAACCATAACAGAAAATCTCCACTTACTCAATCAATCTAGAACAGGGGTGGGCAAACTTTTTGACTCGAGGGCCACAATGGGTTCTTAAACTGGACCGGAGGGCCGGAACAAAAGCATGGATGGAGTGTTTGTGTGAACTAATATAAATTCAAAGTAAACATCATTACATAAAAGGGTACGGTCTTTTTTTTTTTTTTTTTAGTTTTATTCATTTCAAACGGGCCGGATCCGGCCTGCGGGCCGTAGTTTGCCCACGGCTGATCTAGAACATCTAACTTAGGCATAATGGTGTGAGAAAAACAGTCATGGGTTTGCAAGCAAAAGACCGGTTTAGATTCTAGCTCTGCTACCTATCAGCTGTAACCATGGGAAAGATTCTTAATCTTTCTGAGCCCTGCTTTCTTAACCTAGAAAACAAGGATATAACATTCTTCTGACTTCACAAGGCTAGAATATTAAAGTTAATGGATGCGAAGGGTCTTGTAAACCTTTTTCTTTTTTGGTTTTAGAGAGAGAGGAAGGGAGAGGTATAGAGAGACAGACATCGATGAGAAAGAAACTGATTGGCTGCCTCCTGTACACCCCCCACTGGGGCTGGAGCCTGCACCCGGGCATGTGCTCCATTGGGAATGGAGCCGGGGACTCCTGGTCCATGGGTCTATGCTCAACGATTGGCCATACCGACAGGGCTCTTTTTAACTCCTAAATAAAAACAGTAGCAACAATAATAGCAATTACCGCTTACTGAGCACTCACTGTACTAGGAATTTTACATCTCTCTATTTTATTTATTTATTTATTTATTTATTTAATATATTTTATTGATTTTTTTTTTACAGAGAGGAAGGGAGAGGGATAGAGAGTTAGAAACATCGATCCGCTGCCTCTTGCACACTCCCTACTGGGGATGTGCCTGCAACCAAGGTATGTGCCCTTGACCGGAATCGTACCCGGGACCCTTGCTCTATCCACTGAGCAAAACCGGTTAGGGCTACATACATCTCTTTAGATCAAGAGATCTAAAGGAAATGAAGGGTTGAGGGTTCAATTCCTGGCAAACTATGGTCAAATCTGCGCTGCTGCCTATTTTTGTCGATAAAATTTTGAAATACAGCCATCATGCCCATTTGTTTACATATTGTCTATGGCTGCTTTCTTGCTACAATGGTGGAGACTGACCCACTGAGCCTAAAATATTTACTTTTTGGGTCTTTACAGAAAGTTTGCCGATCCCTGCTTAGATTAGTCCTCCTTTTAAAAATGACGAAACGTGGGTAACTTTTGCTCGGGGTCACACTGCTCGGATGTGGGGACTGAGATTTGAACCTGTGTCTTTTGGATCAGGCTGTGCTATTGTAGATATATCAGCTGATGGACAAGCGGAGTCACTGCCCCCTAGAGTGCACCATTAGAGAGAAGTTGTGCAGTGAGTCTCTTTTCCTGCTCACCTGTTTAAGGATACTACCTGAGGCATCCTTCAGGAATCGACCTAATTTAATTGCTTCATTGCTGGGGGCAAATCAAGCTTTCTAGAGAACTGAATTAGTAATTTAGATGCCTACTTTCATTTTTAAGAACCTGCCAGTGTGAAAGTCTGTCTGGTGATTAAAGTGTTTCTTCCTACAAGCCTGCCTGTGGGTTGTGTGGGAACTTAGCTCTGGGTATGCAAAATCAGGGCCACATTGAAAATTTAAGTCCTGCAGAAGCTGTAGGATGTAAACCCTAAATTGGCTTTTGATCTAGATTTTGCTTTCCTTTTCTCCAGAAACAAGGTTGGGGGCATTAATCAGACTAATTCCCCAGAGGTCACGGGCAGTAATCATGTTCATGAAATATTGTATGCAAAGTTAGACTATAGGAAGGGTGGGATGAGAAATTCAGTTGTATCTATAATATTTTATTTCTTTCCAAAAAAGGTTTGAAGGAGAGAAAAATGTTAACTGAGCTTGCCAAATATAACTAATGGCATATACATGCGGTATTAACTCTATGCTTTGGTATATTTGAAATTTTTTATTAAGAATATTTTTTATATTAAAATATATTAGGAAAACTGCCTATTTAAGCATCCTCTAAGCCAGCCGTGGGCAAACTACAGCCCGTGGGCCAGATCCAGCCCGTTTGAAATGAATAAAACTAAAAAAAAAAGACCGTACCCTTTTATGTAATGATGTTTACTTTGAATTTATATTAGTTCACACAAACACTCCATCCATGCTTTTGTTCCGGCCCTCCGGTCCAGTTTAAGAACCCATTGTGGCCCTCGAGTCAAAAAGTTTGCCCACCCCTGCTCTAAGCCCTGGCCAGTGTGCTAAATGATTAGAGCGCCGACACAGGAAATGAAGGGTTTGAGGGTTCAATTCCTGGTCAAGGGCATGTACCTGGGTTGCAGGTTCACTCCCCATCCCAGATGGGCTGCATGCAAGAGGCAACCAGTCGATGTGTCTCCTCCTCCCCTCCTCTCAGTCACTCTCTCCCCTTCCCTTCCACTCGCTCTCTGAAAAGCAATGGGGGGAAAATATCCTCATGTGAGGATTAACAAAAAATAAAATAAATAAAAAATAAGAGCATCCTCTGGGAATCCTTTTGTAAATACTGGCTCCTTGCAGCCAGAACTATGAGAAATAATCTGTTAAGTCTCATTCCCTTTCTCCTGTGTACACCCAGAGTTCATTAATTCCAGTTTAAGTCTCTTGCATGATTCGGTATTGTTTGTTTTTAAGTGCTCTCACATTCTTTCAGTTGATAGTCCTGTGAGGTAGGTGGAATGAACGTTATTCTCATTTTGGAAATGACGAACCAGGTTTAGAAAAATAAATTACTTAAAGAAAATAGCTATTTGGTGATACAATAACTGAGCATGAATCCTAACCCAAGGCCATTCCCATGGGAATTTTGTATCTGATAGAAGACCTGCCTGTTCCGAAGTGGTGTTGGTGATGTTAGGATGCTCCTTTGCATAGTGAAAATGCGTTTTTCTGTGACTTCTAGGAAAAGTGATGCATTCGACAATAGACTCTGTCATTGTCTTTCTGGAAAATAGAATTTGGAAACATTTTTACAGAATGTAGAAAGAAAATGGTTTTGGCTAAAACCGGTTTGGCTCAGTGGATAGAGCGTCAGCCTGCGGACTGAAAGTTCCAGGGTTCGATTCCGGTCAAGGGCATGTACCTGGGTTGCGGGCACATCTCCAGTGGGAGATGTGCAGGAGGCGGCTGATTGATGTTTCTCTCTCATCGATGTTTCTGACTCTCTATCTCTCTCCCTTCCTCTCTGTAAAAAAATCAATAAAATATATTAAAAAAGAAAAGAAAAGAAAATGGTTTTGGCACACCAGCGGTAGCACAAATAAAACACAGCAAGTATAAGTATTATTTAGAGAAGTGAAAACAAAAGTAGAAAGTTATTGCCTCTGTGGAACAACACTGGGGCGGCCATGGAGTGTGGCAGGAGATTGCTGGTTTTCCACAGAAAGTTGTTCCTAATGTTTTAATTTTTTAAAACCATATCGAAGTTTACTTTTAAAGTTTTTAATCATTTTATTTTAAAATGTGGATATTACTGCCTTTATCCCTTCTCCCTACACACACATGTGCTTGGCATGAGTGGAAAAAAGCTCAGGGGAATCCAATGTAAGTCTCCTGTTATATTTTTTCTTTACTTGCTCTAGGCAAGAGTTTTTGCCTGTTTGCCTCTAAACATCTATGGGGGTTTTGTTTAAATTTTTATTGTTTTTTAAAGAAAACAGGGTTTATTTTTCCCCCAAGGCTTTTGCAATTGAGTTATTTTGGTTGGTTTGTATCTTTCAGACCTTTCACTGGACTATGCCTCTCAGCCAGCAAGCCTCCAGTTCCCTCACATAATGCCACTTCCCGAAGACAGCAAAGGCTCCTGCTTCCCAGGTGGGACTAAACGGAGCTATGAACCCTTTATTGCTCCAGAACGATTTGGAAACAGCACTATGGGCTTTGGCAGTAACGTTCATTCCCAGGCGCCAGAGAAAGTGACACTTCTCGTAGATGGCACACGTTTTGTGGTGAATCCACAAATTTTCACTGCTCACCCGGATACCATGTTGGGAAGGTAACTGATGATACTTCCCTTCTAAATGCACTCTGTTCTCTATGACTGGAATACCTGCTGTTTATCTTGCTTTAGATGTGAAAATGAAAAGCATTGCATTGCTGATTTTCTGCCTTCCTTCTTTGGTGAGATGGAGGGCAAGCTGGTACAAAACGTACATGTGTTGGTAATTTGGGGGGCTGGGTATTTTATTTATAAAGCCAGTATAGTGAACAAAAGAAGGGAGTGCAGCCAGAACTGTCAGAAATAATATGTTAAATCTCATTCCCTATTCCTCTATAAACTCACTCTGAAACAGAAGTCAGATACCTAATTTATTTTATTCACAATTCGCATAACCTCCCAAAAGCAATGTTTTTCTGAGTTCTACGAGTCAGAGATACTGGGATAAAGTGAGAGCTGTAAATTGAGTTCATCTTTCTTTCGTCTTTTGTCTTAATAAAAAAAATAGAATTAGACAAAAGTTTCACAGGACACAACAAAGTCGTTTCCCTGAAAAGCAGTATATTGCCTGCCATCTATTGCCAGTTCGGCTGAGAAATAGATGTTTTACTGTCGTTTTCTGATGCCTCCGTCACTGCTTGTTTTCTGACATCTGGCTTTTCTGTTGTTTCTTTATTCTTCATGTTTCATCCAGACTGTAGTCTTATCCTCCTCTCACTGCCCACTGCCCCAACTTTTCAGGATTGGAATGCAGGGGATGGAAAGAGCCTGCCCAAAGGAGCACTGCCCACAAGTGCTCTTGGAGCTTGGGCTGGAGGTTAGGAGATCCTCTTTCTGCAGTCATAGACCTTAACATGAGGAACAGCCAATGGGACAAGAGTAAAATAATAATAATAATGTGTGTGTACACACCTTTGACTTTTAAGGGTTTTTATCTACTTAGAAGTAGATGTTATTTAAAGATCTAACCTCACTCAGGACATTGAACTAATTTGAACCAAATTAGAAATCAGAGGAAAATCACTAATTTTACTGAATCTTAGGCCAAATGGGATCCAGCTATTCAAATATGTGTCTACTTGAACATATACATACAAATTCATGATGAGCCATTTTTAACCAAAACCAAACCTATATATTTCTCAAACATCTGAATTAAGATTAAATGAGAACATTAAATTATTTTCTAAGTTGGCCCTGTATTTAATCAGACTTGACTTCCTGTGCTCAGTCTTGGTGTCACCACCAGTAATGTCCCGCCGCCAGCCGCCCCCCCCGCAGTGTTCCTGAGTTCCTCAGGGCAGTCTGGCTGAGGTAGGTTTCCTCTGAAGATGGTGATAGAGAGAAGAAGGCAAGCATTATCTGGGCAATAGATCCTTGGCTAACAGTGGTTCTTTAAATCTAGGAAAGGGTTGTCCACGAAGAAGAGAGTCTGATTTCTTTATCTAAATGGTTCATCAGCTGAGTGCCAAGTCATGAGTTCTGAGAGTTACTTAGGTTTGCTGTCCTGTGGCTGCATAACAGTACTCAGAAGCCCAGCCATTGAGCTTACAGAGGTGGACCGCTAGCCACAGAGGGGACAAGTTGAGAGATCAAGAATGGACAAATGCAAATCCATGCCACTATGGAGAACTAGGTCCTGCTGATGGTAGGGGGATCATACTGCATTTGTTCACTATTTTGACTCATAGCTGTCTCAGCTAGATGTTAGCCAGAATGTTCCAGAAAAATGTTAGCATTCTTTGAAGACAGTTTTTACCAGGATGGATTTCTTATGTATGGTCTAGTGATTTGGAAAGCATGTGGAATAGAGTCTTTTTCAGACCTTTAAAAGTAGCCAGTTCAGAGTGGAAGCAAAGGGTTTTGAGCAGTTGAGCAGCAGGACTTCCCAGCAGGTTAAGGAAGGAAACGGCAGTGCATCCCCACTGAGAACTCAAGTCAGGCTGCTGCAGCTAGCAGCTATCTGCCCGCCCTTCGTGCTCACTTCCCATCCCACATGCAGCAGGAGTCATAAGTCTTGGGGCCAGTTTTCCTGGAGGGTATCTGAGAGGAGGAGGAAGAATGGGAAAAGGTGAATCAGAAAAGCAACCTCCTCCTCGGACCCTCATGACCTCTGAGTTCATGCCCAGCACAGGCCTGCCTCTCTGATATACGTCAGACTGCTGATGAGCCTAACACAGTGATGGTGAACCTATGACATGCGTATCAGAGGTGACACGCGAACTCATTTTTTTGGTTGATTTTTCTTTGTTAAATGGCATTTAAATATATAAAATAAATATCAAAAATATAAGTCTTTGTTTTACTATGGTTGCAAATATAAAAAAATTTCTATATGTGACACGGCACCAGAGTTAAGTTAGGGTTTTTCAAAATGCTGACACGCCGAGCTCAAAAGGTTCGCCATCACTGGCCTAACACCTACCCTCCTTTTCTACTTGACCTGAAATTCCCATAGTTAGTTACTCCTTGGCTTGAAGAAGGGCATTTTCCCCCCAGAGCTCCACCATTGAAACGTACCAGGAAAGGGAAAGCATTAACATATCTGTACCTGTTAATACAGATTCATCTGTCAGATTAGAGGTTGAAAGCAGAACTCAGGAATATTGAGAATTGGCATCCCGGGTAGGTAAATGCTGATAGAGGAGGGAAAGGGATAGGAAAGGCCAGGAGCATGAGACCCTGTGTCTCTGAGCTACCTGGCACATACACAGGCAGATTCCCGGCAGTGGGGAGCGCAGGAGAGGCAGCCCTCACGCTGACATGCTCCCAGGGCTTGCTTCCCTGCCCCTGTCACAGGAGCTCGCCACAGCTGAGCCTGGCGGACTTGCTGCTTTGTGCCCCTCGCTGAAAGCCACGCTGCCTTCTTTCCAGTCTGAAGGGCATTGCCTAAGACTGGACTGCGTCGTGGGGGCGGGGCCCCAGTGCTCTGTTACCTTACACTAGGCGAGAGTGAGAATCCTGCCGGAGAAGGTCACATTGTTGCCTGGTGTCTTTCAGGATGTTTGGACCAGGAAGAGAATACAACTTCACACGGCCCAACGAGAAGGGGGAGTATGAGATTGCCGAAGGAATCAGTGCGACTGTCTTTCGAACGGTGCTGGTGCGCAGTAGTCTTTTCCTTATAGCCTCTTCCATGGGCCCGCTTGATCAGAAGTCCTGAGAGTCCACCAGGCTGTGGTACTGACCTTAGGTCTCTAGTTTGCAGTGGCTGACTTTCCCACTTTACTTTTTATTCCTGTAACTTAAGTATTCTTGCTGTATGAGCTCAATCAGGTATCAAGTTGTGATTTACCATGTCAGGACATCCAGGAGCCACTTGGCCATTTAGTGAGTCAACCAACTTGGTGACAATGCTAGTAACCCATCACTTTACAGAACCAGCAGTGAATAGGTGTTGAAGAGGTAATTTTTCATCTTATTCTTTACCTACATTTCTTCCTCCTAATCTATTTACAGGATTATTACAAAACTGGTATCATCAATTGTCCTGATGGCATCTCTATCCCAGACCTCAGAGATACGTGTGATTATCTCTGCATTAACTTTGACTTCAACACTATCCGATGTCAAGATCTGAGTAAGTACAGGGGCAGCTGAACTTAGTTTGCCTGGAATTGAGTGGCATTTTTTACTGCTAACCAGAGATTCTCCCGTTTGGGCTGAGAATCATCTGCAGAGGCAGAGGGGAGCTGCTATCCCGTTCCCTCTCTCGCTTCAAAGCATTTTGAGGACGTGCAGTAAACAAGAGAATGTGCAGTGAGCTGTAACCTAGCTTGGCCCATGAGTTACCAAGCTAATTCCTTCCCCTCTTGGTGTCTCAACCTTTTTAACAAATAAGGGTACTGATTCTCAGATCTATGGGAAGTCTCACTAGGAAAGTTAAACAGCATAAATTGGCTGGGTTCTTAACAATTATATTTATCATTAGTATTAACTTAGTGTTTGTTAAGTGCTTTATAGATGTGAACTTGGTATAAATCCTATATTAATCCTAAAAGATGGGTGATAACCTCATTTAACAAATGAGACTGAGAAGTTAGCTTGTTTAAAGCTCTAAGCATTAAAAGCTGAAATTAGAACTGATTGTGTGACTACAAACTGCAGGCTCTTATCATTACCCACTAGGTTCCCTGAAATTATTTTTAAATTGTTCTTTGAAGTTCATGATACATTTCCCTGCAGACTCCATGAAGTTCTCTGGACTTGTGAATTTTCTACTGGGCCTAGTACAGGGACAGGGGTGGGCAAACTTTTTGACTCGAGGGCCACAATGGGTTCTTAAACTGGACCGGAGGGCCAGAACAAAAGCATGGATGGAGTGTTTGTGTGAACTAATATAAATTCAAAGTAAACACCATTACATTAAAGGGTACGGTCTTTTTTTTTTTTTTTTTAGTTTTATTCATTTCAAACGGGCCGGATCCGGCCTGCAGCCGTAGTTTGCCCACGGCTGGTCTAGTATATACTTAGAGCAGCGGTTCTCAACCTGTGGGTCACGACCTCTTTGGTGGTCAAACGAAACACGCTGCCCAGGGGTCACCTAAGACCATGCTGCATATCAGATATTTACATTATGATTCATAACAGTAGCAACATTACAGTTATGAAGTAGCAACGAAAATAATTTTATGGTTGGGTCACAGCATGAGGAACTGTATTTAAAGGGCCAGAAGGTTGAGAACCACTGACTTAGAGCAAGTCCCGTGGTGTCTCCAAACTTCAGATTCTTCTTCTTCTGTGTACTCTTAACTCCATGAAATTGGGGTCTAGAGGATCTTCAGAAGCAGTACTACAGAGTCATCCCCGAATGATGGTTCTATATCTTGTAGAATTATGTTTATGATATGATACTGTATGTTCAACAAAACCTCCATTTATCAGAATGCTCAGGGATTATTAAGCACTAGAGGCCCAGTGCACGAAATTGATGCACGGGTTGGGAGGTCCCCCCCTTAGCTCAGTCTGCACCCTCTCCAATCTGGGACCCCTTGGGGGATGTCCAACTGCCGGTTTAGGCCCAATGCCGGCCTGATTGCCCCTCACTGCCTCTACGTGCTGGCCTGATCACCCCTAACTGCCCCCCCCCCTTGCCGGCCTGGTCACACCTAACTGCCCCCCTCTGCCAGCCTGGTCACCCCCAACTGCCCCCTTCTCTCAGCCTGGTCGCCCCCAATTGCTCCCTTCTCTCAGCCTGGTCACCCCCAACTGCCCCCTTCTCTCAGCCTGGTCACCCCCAACTGCCCCCTTCTCTCAGCCTGGTTGCCCCCAACTGTCTCTCCCCCCCGCACACCCTGCTGGCCTGGTCGCCCCTCACAGCGCCCCCGCCGGTCGCCCCACTCAGCCTGCTGTTCAGTTGTTTGGTCATCCCTCACTGACCCCCCTGCCGGCCTGGTCATAGGCAGCCATCTTGTGAGGGTGTGAGGGTTAATTTGCATATGACCTCTTTATTATATAGGATTATTATATAGGATGAGTAAAGGAAGCATGGTAGAATGTGAAATACATCTAACAAAATCAGCTTAATTACCACCTTGAAGTAGGAAACAATCTCTGCCTTCAAATGGGTCACTTCTCTGGACCCTATCAATGGTAACAGCGATTACCCGATCATCTTTTTCACTCCAGTAACATGCACTTGGGCAGAGCGGATGCTCACCTACAGTTTCTCTCCCCAGGTGCTTTATTGCATGAACTGTCCAATGACGGTGCTCACAAGCAGTTTGATCACTACCTCGAAGAACTGATCCTGCCCATCATGGTGGGCTGTGCCAAGAAAGGGGAGCGAGAGTGCCACATCGTTGTGCTGACAGATGAGGATTCTGTGGACTGGGATGAAGACCACCCCCCACCCATGGGAGAGGAATATTCCCAAAGTAGGGGCCACCTGCATGATGCAGATGTTTTTTGCAAGAAACACGCTACCCACAATAGCAGCTAGATGCCAGAACCAGCGTGAATATCACTGTGAGCCAGTGATGAGCACACTCACCTGGAAGATCAGTTCAGTGTAGTGACGCAGGTCTGACTGTTACGCTGTGGAACATAGTGAATGTTATACCTTCCCTGCTGCTGGTGCCTGATACTGTGTCAGTTCTGAGGCAGCCTGTTAAATGGTGGCGTCATTCTCCCATTTTTAAATCCTTTTGAATTGATAACACAGAATTCAAGAAGTACATAAGGATGCACATTGAGAAGTCTTGTTCCCACCTCTGCCTCATCTATCCAGTTTTCCTCCTCAGTCAGTTTCTTCCAGACATTTTCAGTGCACATAAATAAGCACTTTTTTCCTTTCTTTCAAATGATATCATGTAGAATATAGACTATTCTATACAATTTCTTATATTAAAAGCCTCCATGCTCTTATTTATAGCTGTATAGTATTCCATTGCATGATTGTCATAATTGATTTAACCAGCCCTGTTGATGGACATTTAAGCTATAAATTATAAATGATGCTGCAGTGAATAGCTATTTATTTATTTGAATTTTTATGAGTTTATTTGAGTCAAAGTGAAGGCATATGCCAGGGAACAAGATTTCAAATGCTCCGTGAATATCCTTTTTATTAACACAATCTTTTCACAACGTGCAGATCTCTGTAGAATAATATTCCTAGAAATGAAATTTCTGTCAAAAGCTTTGCGCTTTTATAATTTTGATACATGTTGGCAAATTATCCTCCATAAAGTTTGAGTCAACTTATACTCACAAAACATAGGAAGGTTTGTTTTCTGCACAGTGTTTCACTAAAGTTTTATATTTGCTATTTGAGTTTTGGTTTTCATTTCTCATTTTATGAATGAGATTGACCATCTTAATTTTTAAGAGCCATTTTAATTTTCCTTTTCTAAACTATTTTTTCCTTCAGCCCATTGCAAAATTGGATTGTTAGTCTTTTACTTAGAGATTTGTGTAAGCTCTCTATTTGTGACCTCTATTAAGGAAGTTAGCTCTTTGTAATATGAGTTGCAAATATTTCAGGTGATTGTCTTTTTAGCTTTAATAGTTGTTTTGACTAAGTAGAGATGTATTTTTATATAGTTGAGTGTATCAACTTTTCTTTTATGGCTTCTAGGTTTTATGTCCTACCCAGAAAGGCCTTCCATATCCTATTTAACGTTTAATTTGTGATCCACCTGATTTTTTTTTTTGGCATCAGGGCCAAAAGAAATATAACTTTTATTAGTCTGATTCTGTTAGCTCATCTCCTTCCTCTTCTGGAGTCTTTGCTCCATAACTAACCCCAGATCTTTTATTTTTTATTTTTCCCACAGTTCTTTATAGTTCCAAGCTCTACAGATTCTTCAAGTACATTGAGAATCGGGATGTTGCTAAAACAGTGTTAAAGGAACGGGGCCTGAAAAACATTCGCATTGGAATTGAAGGTAAAAACATCCCAGTCAGTATTCAGCTTGCTTAGCTTATGGAGGTAGGCTGCAACTACGGTCATAGCTTATGTCCTGAAAACTTCCAGAGGACCCAGACAGTGGACACATGAAAACTACATTTCTACCCAGGTTTCAAGGATCTTTATTTTGTTTTGTCCTTATGTTTCCTTTTCACTTTATTTCCAGTTGAAAATGCTTTAAAGCAGCTGCAGGAATAAGTTCCAATTTCCTGCCTTGGCATAAAGAGAGCAGTGAGGACTAAGGCCTCTGGGGGGGTAAATGGAGCAGGTCTCGGGGGCTCACCGAGGGGAGAGCCACTCTGCCAGATCCTTGGTGAGGATCTTTCTGGGTCCTGGAAGGGTCCTTCTGAAAACTCTCCTGGAGGCTCTGAGTTTGTTCCATTATGTGCCCTTGAGAAGTGCCTGGACGTTGGCAGAGTTGCTTCAAATGATCTTGAGCAGTGACAGCCTCCCCACCTGTGGTCTCTGTGGAAGGTCTCAGAGACGGATTCCTGCTGAAGCTGTCCTGCTCTCCCTCCATGGGACTGGGACTCATGTTTTGCTTCTCTTACTGTCCCAGTCTTGCCCACGGAACCCATCAGGCCTTCATTGTGTCTGAATTAGGTTGGAATTTGAAGTTGGAAGAAATTTTTGAGATCTTCAATTAAACTTCTGTACTTCCCTTGTCTCTTTGGAAACCCCAGGAACAGGGTGGTAGGGATCACTCCATTTCCCACAGCAGCCCATCAGGTTGTGCCACCATCAGAACATTCTTCCACATAATAAGATTTCTCCCATTCCATGTGACAGCCTTTCAGATACTTTAGGCAGCATCCCAGTTTTTTCTTTAGGCTAAACATTCCACATTCCCTTAACTGGTTCTCATACAATGTGCCCTCTACGCAATAGAATTAGAGGACGGAGCAGTAGCCATGCCCTAGCAGGGTTTTCTTTTTTTTTAAACATATTTTATTGATTTTTTTACAGAGAGGAAGGGAGAGGGATAGAGAGTTAGAAACATCGATCAGCTGCCTCCTGCACACCCCTCACTGGGGATGTGCCCTCAACCAAGGTACATGCCCTTGACCGGAATCGAACCCGGGACCCTTCAGTCCGCAGGCCGACGCTCCATCCACTGAGCCAATCCAGTTAGGGCCCTAGCAGGGTTTTCATTCTGTAGTATTGCTGCCAGTAACTGAAGCAGGGGTGGCGAACCTTTTTTCTGCCAAAGGCCATTTGGATATTTATAACATCATTCGCTTAATATAAATGTATAATATAATTCACTTAATATAAATGTATGTTGCTATGAAAAAAAAACTCCTAGATTTATTGAATTTCAAGTCCTGCCTGCGGTTGCCTTGGCAGGACCATCCAAATGATTTTGCAGGCCTTCCATGGCTCACGGACCAGACATTCTGCACCCCTGAACTAAGGTGTCTGAAGTTAAGAAGAGGTTTTTCTCTCCCCTTTCCATTAGAAGGGATAGAATTTTTGTTATTTCCCTTCTAGGGATAAGACCGACTAACTGAGCAGGAGGGCAGAGAGCGTGTAGGTGATTGGGGCTGGGAGGACATGGTTAGAGGCTGGTCGCTTCCCCTGTAATTTTCATGGATTTGGGAGGAATTGATGTGAGGAAGTATGGAAGCCAGAGTAAGCATTTGCTGAAGTCATTAGAACGGTCTTTTTCTGTTTCAGGTTACCCTACCTGCAAAGAAAAAATTAAGAGAAGACCTGGTGGCCGATCTGAAGTCATCTATAATTATGTGCAGCGCCCTTTTATCCAGATGTCATGGGAAAAGGAAGAAGGAAAGAGTCGCCATGTGGACTTCCAGTGTGTTCGGAGCAAATCCCTCACTAATCTGGTAGCTGCTGGAGAAGATGTCTTGGAGGACCAGGAGATACTGATGCATCACCCGCCCCAAGTGGATGAACTTGACCGACTAAATGCCCCACTTTCTCAGATGGCTTCTAACGACTTTCAGGATTAGGGCCAGCTCTGGGTCCACCTCTCTGCGAAGCGTTTGGGCTGCCAAAAGCCAGTTCTCCCCATCCTTTCCCTTTCTCCCATAATTAACGTGCGTCCTTTTCAGTACATCTGCACCTCTGCGGGGGGTGAGAAAGCACTGGTAATGAAGCTCCCAGCCTGGCAGCAGCCCTGGTAACGTGAAATTTTAGGTCTGGTGCTGTTCACTGAGCCTTTGCATAACTGCAAAGCAGAAAAGCAAGTCAAGACTCCTGTTGCCTCATTCGGCAAAGCAGTTCTGATCCTTTATGCTGTGTCTTGGCTTTTGTGTGTGTTGTTTTATACCAGGCACATCGCTTAGCAGCGAAGGGACCAAACTTAAAGGAGACAATCTCTATCTTCTGCAAATAGCACTAATGGCATGCTCATTAGAGGTTGAAGAAGATGCCATTCCTAGTGGCATCTGTGCCCAGATTGCATCAGGGAAGAACGAGGCTCGTATTCAACATGTCTAAAAGGAAATTCGTAGGCGCTAAAATTCAGTTTTGTTTTTTCATTAAATGCAAGAACAATCCAAAACCACATGGATTCTGTCACAGGAAGGAAAGTGGCATCACAGTGTTGATGGAACCTTAGTGTCATGGTGTTTAGATTATTCATTTAGAAGGAAACTCAAGTAGAACCTCTCCAGGTGGGGCCACTCTGATTGCCCTGGCTTGGAATTGGTGAGAAGCCACCGGTCTTCACCCAGGAGCAGCATGTTGCTGTGGATGTGGATGGGCGACCTTGGATATGACTTAAAGGCTCCAGCTGTGAGCAGACATTTCTCACAAGAGCTCAGTTTCTCAGTCGGAAGACTTGTAAGAGCTCCAGTGAGGGGACGTGTGGGGGAAAGCTGGATGGGGAAGCATTACCTGCTCAGGCTTTGTCCCAGTATAGGATTCTTCTTTGTGCATTCTTTTCATACTTAGGGAATTTTTTTGGATACCAGGATATTTTCATTTTGAAATAGCCTATCAGCTGCTCACACTGAATAAGAAACCATACTAATATCATCCCCCAAGGAAGGATGAGTTGAAGGGAAGTGAGACCTAGTAATTGTTTGCTCTGTCACTGCGTGTCAATGCACAGCGACAACCAGATCACCCTCCCCAGCACTGAACCGCCTTCCCCCGTGTCCCCATGGCTAGAGCCGGATGTCATGGGATCATCTCCCCTTTTGCGCTACAGGCTGGCCTTCCAGTCACCTGCCCCAGGTATTTACTCATCACAACTTATAAAGAGGCACATAGTTTTCAAGTCCTTTAAGAGCATGACTGGCTTTCTTAAATCCCATTCCCATAAGATGCTATAGGGCAAGCTGCTTGATTCTGTTCTGACCATGCTAGTCACAGTCCTCCACGAGTGACGTCGGATGGGCGTTGAAAGCTGCTCTTTCCAGGCTTGAAGAGCAAGAATCTTACTAGTAAGAGTATTCTTTGCATGTGGTCAGCATCACAGTGGAAATCGATGCTCTATTTCTCTGAAAAGTAATCGGGGTTAAACTGAACCACCCCCCACCCCACCTGCAGAGTTCTGATTACCATGGCATCCATTTGTAAGGCTGATGGCCAGTGGTAGTTTTATTTCTGTGAAACTGTTGGCTCATATTGAGGTCAGGTCTGGCTATGACCTTACCAGGATACATTCATGCCCACTAGGAACCGACCAGCCCAGTATTGTTTAATGGTGCTTCCTTTACTTTTCAGTTGACTTCCATGTCATCACAAAGGACATTTGCATTGAGTGTGTAGTCTGTGGTATATGTATAACTTTCGTTACACAGCTAATGTATTGGTAATGTTTAGTAAGTGTCAACACGCTGCAGCTGATACTCTAGTCCTTGCTTAGTTGGAAAGCCACGTATGAAAGTATGGCATGTAGTGAACACTTCCTTCTATATCAGTGGTTCTCAACCTTCCTAATGCCGCGACCCTTTAATACAGTTCATGTTGTGGTGACCCCCAACCGTAAAATTATTTTCGTTGCTACTTCATAACTGTAATTTTGCTACTGTTATGAATCGTAATGTAAATATCTGATATGCTATATGTGTTTCCCAATGGTCGCGACCCACAGGTTGAGAACCGCTGTTCTATATGAATGATTAACTTATTCTGACTTTTAAGGACTATATCTTCTTTTCCCAAATTGGGTTAATGTGCTTTTGGCGCCAACCCCATGGACAGTCTGGGGAGGTAAATCTGCCACTGTCACCAGGTGGTGGTGACAGGAGGAAGCTGGCGCGGGAGGCTCTCCTGCATCCGCGCCCTCCCCGCCTGGAGCTCAGCATCACTGTCACTTGGTGGCTCCCCTCAGAGCTGCTGTTTCCAGGGCCAGGACATTCTGCTGTGGCAGGACCTCTCGGCTGGGTTGGCGTCATTCCCTTAAGAATCAGTTACTGGCCACCTGGGCAAGAGGTGTTTCTAATGCAAAGGGTAGGACTCAGGTCTGGTGTTTTTTCTAAGTGCCTAAATAAGTAAGCCAGGTGACTTACACAGAAGCATTTTCATAAGGAAATAGTTTTACCCAGACTGTCTTCGAGGTATCTCAGCAAGCCAAGATGAACCTGAATTTGAGGTTTAGAATCAGTTCATGTCTGCATCGTATCACATATTGTTGAGTAGGAAACATTTGCCATTGAGACTTGGAGAGTACTGGGCAAGGAACAGTGTTAAAATGTGGTGATATTAACAATTTCTCAGGCTGAAAAGAATGACAGCAAAAGGTAAAGAAGCTGGAAAGTATCTGGATTTACTGCACAATATACAATAGCCAATATTTTCAACTAAATTCCAAGAGAACGGGGTGATAATGCACACAGTCTAAGGAAATACTGTGGAATAAGCCCAGGAAGGAGGGCTCTACGTGCACAGTGTTCCGACAGATCCTGTGTAAGTAAAGCCAGTCAGAACGCAGGCTTTCATTCACACGGTCAAAGTGTGACATGGAGCCTTTTGTATCCAGTGAAAACAGAAAGTTAAGAAGGGGTTTGAGTATTTTATTTAATGTCATCATTTTGAAATTGTTAAAATGCATAGTGAGTTCAGAAAGCAGACCTGATGCCTTTGTGGGAGATGGAGCCACAGTCATGCTCTGGGTGGGACCACCACTGCAGGACATTTGCCTCTTTACTTTGTATTTAAAATTGCACATGTTTACCTACCAGTGTTTACGAAATCCTATATTTAGGATGCTTTTTTTAAAATAAAATATTATGATTTGGGTCCATGTTGTTCTTTTGGCAGAAAAATAAAACTAGGTTTAAAAAGGGACTGAAAGGAGCGGCACCGGCCGCCCAGTCTCCTTTCCTACAGCAGCCGCGGGCTTGCCTCAGGCCTGTGTTTCCCGCTCTGCTGTTTGTACGTCTAGGTTCCAGAGCCCTGATGGTCTCCCTTCTCTAATTCCTGGTTAACTTGCATTCGAGACCCCTTGAACCCTCACATACAACTAAGTGGACCTCGTAAAGTCAAATGTAAATTTGAAAGATAGAGGACTCAAACTTTGATGTCCCAGTTTGGGTTTATAACAAGTGAGGAACCACGGCATCAGTGAAAGGTACGTCCCTTGGAGACATCGTGGTAGAGCCTCTTTCTCATCCTTAGCCCTACTCGGGGCTGGTGTCTACTGAGGCCCCTCAGCTCAGCCTGGGAGCCTGCTGCTGGTGACACTGAATTTCAGGGGTGCTGAAGCAAGCCTGCCTTTATCAGCTCAGAGGTTAAGAACACGCTCTGCAAACATGGCCTGCAGAGTATGTTCTGTGCCGAGCACTGCTGGGTCACAGGGACACCCTGACTAGGACACGGTTCCTCCCATCAAGGGGCTTTTGTGATCATATGAAGAAGACATCGGCTGACAGTCCAGGTCACTTAGGAGCCCCATAAGGGTGGAGTAGCCAGTTTTTACTGTGAGGGTATAGAGGTCACGAGAGAATTCTAGAGGTGACCCATGAACCAAATTGTGAAGGATGAATACAGGTGGTTTTGGATCCATGAGTATGAGGGGAGGAGGTATCTAGGCCAACTCAACTGTAAGCAAAGGTGACATAATTGCTTACTGTCATCAGGGAAGTGGGTGGGGTGATGCAGAGAAGAGGCCAGAGTAAAGACAGACCTCAGACAACAGTGTATTAAGAGCCCTCAAGGCTTTATGCAGGAGAAGGACATGATCAGACTTAAAATTTAGAATTTCTTTGGCAGCAGGGAGGATGACAGGCTTGAAAGAAGGACCCGGGCAAAGGTCACTGCGATGAGTTCAGCACGGAGGGAGGAAGGCACTGGTAGGATGGTGGCCATGCTCTGGGCCTGAACGTACTTGCTGTTGGGAAGCATGTAAGGCGTTTCTGGCTTGGATAGCCGAGTAGACTGAGCTAGAAAAAAGGCTATGGAGGCAAGAGGAGCCGGACAGCCTTGGCCTGAGCCCGGAGAAGGCCATCCAAATGGCGTTTCTGATAGGCACTTGGCTCCATGAGAGCCGGCAATCTGGGGAGTGGTCTAGGTAGGCTGGTCACTTTGAAGACCTCACCACAAAAACATGGTAGTTGAAGCCGCAGTACGGGGCAGATGGCCTAAAGATCCCAAGTGAAAAGAGGGCAAAAGTCACTGCTCTGAAGAGCACCAGCATTTAAATGGTGGCAGAGGAACTACAAGAAGGAAGTCGGAAAGGTGGGAGCTGTTTTTAAAGTCAACAGTGTGAGTGCAGCAGGTTGATCAAGATAAGGAGTCAAGAAACCAATGGGTATGGCAGAACACCAGTGACCACAGGAATAATAAAAATGCCAGCACGGTTTATACATGGAATAATACTAACATTTCACACAAGGAAGAGGCACCAGACTGGAGTGGGTTGAAGTGGGGGAGGGAAATGACATAACAAAAGTGACTGCAGTGTTCTTCATAAAGCAGTAATTATTCAACTCCGTGCCTCTACCACAGCACAAGACCATACTTTCCTGCCTCCAACATCCTGGACTGCTCACTCCTCCCTGCCAAGTCACTGCTGTCTGCAAACATCTCTGGGAGCTTCCCTAAGCTTTCCAGTAACTTTGGGTTGGTTTAAACATATTGTTACATCGCCACTAAAATACTAACTATAACCGATGCTGCATTGTTAGCCACTTGGTGGGAATTCTCCCCTCACGGATGTGCAGTTCAGAACCACACAGCACTCACTCCCTTGTCCGAGTGCCTGGTATTAAACTCCGTATAATAAGGTGCTTAAATATTATTTGGGGAAGATGTTTTTCTCTGAAAAATAATGCCTGAACAAGCATGTGGAGGTTAGTTTTAAGTTAGTATTGGCTTTGATAGATAATTCTGGGAAAATGTACGACCTAGCAAAGGAAAAGACCATTCACTGAATCCTTCTGAGTTCTGAAAACACCAATAGGTTACACACAGAGGCTACGCTTTTCAAAGAAATAATTCAGAGAAAAAGTATTAGGAGTAATAGCAGAGGAATCCTATTATGCCATATAGATGAGTTTTAAAATTAGCAATCTACTATTTAGACCTTGAATATTAATCCCAAAGGAATTCGCCTGTATGTTATTTTTGAAAGTAATTCTACAAAGCAATATGTGCCCGGCTGGCATGGCTCAGTTCTTGAGTGTTGACCTATGATTCCTGGTCAGGGCACATGCCCAGGTTGCAGGCTCAATCCCCAGTGTGGGGGCGTGCAAGAGGCAGCCGATCAATGATTCTCTCTCCTCATTGATGTGTGTCTCTCTCTCCCTCTCTCTTCCCCTCTGAAATCAATTAAATTATTTTTTTAAAAGAAAGTAGGAAACAGAATCATCTGTGAACAGAACCAATACTGAGCCAATCCCAACATGTGTGCGACGAGCCTTGGAAAGACAGTACACATTCTGACTGCATTTAGCTTCCCTCTGCCTGCAGGTCCGACCCTGGTTTTTGCCCCTTCCTTCCTGCCTTTTTCTCAGGCTTCCTTCTCTAACATAGAGAAGGGGTAAGTGGGATCCAACAGGACCCAAATACACAGGATCTGGAGACAGAACTCTGCTCTGGTGGACATGGGGGCTGAGTCCTGCCCTGAGAGCTTTTGAGATTCCTAGTCACCCCCAGGCTGGGGAAAATAAATGGGGCTGAGCTGTAAACAGTTGTACAGAAGGTTCACCAGTTGAGAGCACTTTGTCAGAAAAGTCTCCCCTTGGCCTTCATGCCAGAGGAGAGCCCACTGCCCTGTGGCAGACCCAGGTAGAAACAACATGCGTGGGGCCAACAGAAGACAGTCTCTTTGTATGGACAGCAATTCAGAAGATGCAGGCCCAGCTTCCCTGAGACAGAAAAGCACTCGGCCTACAGACGGTGATGCAGTTAGCCTTCTGCCTCTTTGAAGTGGAAGCCACATTTGAGTTAGAACACATTACCCTGCTTTTTCCACACAGTTTATTCAAAAGTTTAAAAAGTGGACATTTCCCCAAAAAACAAATGATCCCCCGCCACTCCCCCACACACAATCACCACTCCTTACCCATGCTCACCACAGACTCTTGCAAAACACATGGGGGTCAACACCCCAACTATTTGGTAATACAAAGAAACTACAGTTACACAAAAGAAACTCATTTACTTCCTTTTCACTAACAGACCATGAATGAAAGATTTGGGGCAGACACATTACCTTCATCCAGAGTTAATACTTCCTTAAAATTCTTTTTTCTTTCTCTAAAACATGAAAATCCAAAGCAATTTCATTACTACTGTAACTTTGAATTTCATTTTTCTTTTCTGAATGACTAAGCTAGGACATACTTTCCTTTCAAAGCTGATCTTAGTAACATCAAGACTGGCAGGAAGTGGTCCTCTGCTGCAGCTTGGCTAGGATGCTCTGCACAGGTAAAGTTACCACCCAGGTGCAAATGATGCTTTCCGAGTTATTAACATTTTTTAAAGTAATGCATTAATATGGAGCCTCCACAATTTTCTGACACAGCAAACTTCCTCTAAAGGTGGTGGCAGCTGTAAAAGAGAAGGCACTTTGTGCTCAAGTTCCGAGGGTGTCTCATGAGAGAAGGCCACGGCAGGGCCCGCTCAGCCCAACCTGTAGGGTGGAGAGGAACATCCCCCAGGAAGGCATCTGCAAAGGAAATATCTGTAATCATGGTTCCAAGGCAAAATGGTACTTAAAGATGGGCGAGAAGAAATACCAAGAGAGGAGACAAAACACAGCTGAGCTGCACCACTGACTGAGGAGTGAACAAGACAAAGATCTGAGGCTGGCTCTGCACTTCCCACTGGGCTGGCTCCTTCCCACTTCCAAGCAGGTTCTGGAGACCCATGGGAGCAGCACCTCAGCCAAGAGGGTTCCAGGCTCCTGCCTGTGCCTGGCTCTCCTTGCTGTGTTCCCAGGAAGAAGCCGAGTTCCTGCTGGCAGCACCTGTGGGTAGTGCTGGTCCACGGCAATATCCGACTCGGACTTTCTGAGCTAGCCGAAAAGAGAAAATGAGGTTTTCCATGTGATCGGACTCCGTGGCAATGCCCAACGGCTTTGGGGGCCTTCGAAGAGCAACAATGGATCAAGCTGGTATTCCCCCATCAACACTCCAAAAAGCAGCATGAGTATTTCAGATGGTGGGAGGACAGGCAGCAGTGGACTGTCTGTGTCCTAGTACCATAAATAAGGTGCAGCACGAATGGAGGCTGTCGGAGCCTCTCGTCGGGGGAGAAACTACCATCACCCCTCAGAGGATGGAGGATCGCTTTCTTCAGCAGAACGCTGGCTGCTGAGGCTTTCATTATTGCTCATTTCCTTAGGACTATGGAACTTTCAGCTGTAAAGAAATAGGAAATACTTGGTGGGCTTGGCAGAAAGCCTATCACAAAATCATGGGAATTGGCGGATATTCAGTAAGTATACATTACAATTTCAATAATGTTGGATGATGGCTGTTTTTTCCCCTTCATTCTGATGAACTTAGGAAAACTCAAGTTGTTTAAAAAAAAAAAAATCTATCAAATTGGCTCGTGACGCTTCTGAAGAAGCTGCTTATGGCCGACGTGGTGGAACTGGCTGGCTTTGTTCTACAGCTTCAGATGCACTATGAAGAGAATCCACTCACTGTCACATTTCAGGCAAGTTTCCGGGACATACGGATGGGTTCCATAAGCTTCTTGGAAGCTCTTTCAAAAGTGTGTGAGAGGAATACCGGGACGTGTACACAGAACTCTGCTCCACACAGGGTTCCATCCAAGGGCACTATTTTGCTGCTTTCATGTAGGAAGGTATTGCCCCCCGCGCAGTCAGGCCCTCAAAGCGCTTGTATGTGTAATTGATGAAGACCCAGTCCTTGTTCTTGTAGTCAGTCTCAGGGTGATTACTTGTTGCCACTGGGAAAGAAATAGATGTGAGAGTTGACTCCCTGCCTTACCCCGACAGCCCACTGGGTACTGAAGACATGACGTTCTGAAGAACATACCAGTTTTCTATCTGGGAAAAGCTATTTTTCACTCAGGGTGAATTTTCTACATTTGCTTGCCTATATGTTCCTTGAACCTCATTTTTTCCCACATATATTTAAAGCGGTTTATTTTCCCACTTCTGTCATTCCAGGTCACCCAACCTTTACTGTAATAAACAGCAACAAGAGAGCAGACCTTGTGACTGACCCACCCGCTGGGCAGGCTAAGCCCGGGAGCGTGTATCCATCTTCCACGTGACACGGTCTCGCTGCTTCCCAGCACAGCACTGGAAATACTTACCAAGAACCCGAAGACCTGAAGTTCCTCTCCACATCCTCTACCCTGATTTGTAAACATCACCCCAAAATGGAGGGGAGGGGGGAATAATGCACTTGTAAGGCAGCCGAAGGCAGAGTTGGTGGTATTACCTGTTGGCTTAAGAATATCAGATTCTGGAAACTCATCGAAGTTTGAGGTATCGTCAATGCTTTTGATTTCAATAGATATTGCAGCAGGTCTCTCTCTGCCAAGAACAGACATGCCAGAATTACTATGGTTAGTAATCAAATGCGTCATAACTAATCAGCCTTCCGCAGAGAAGACCCTGGGTCTGACGTGGAAGACTACCCCAGGCAGGCAGCACTCATTTTCTCTGAAAAGCTTCTGACCACGGACCAACCATACCAACTGACTACAGCCAAACAAAATAAATCACAATGAAAAACTATAACAATTATTCATAGCTAGAAGAACAATAAGGAGAAATTAAAGTCCAAGCTGTGCACCCCCCCACCCCCCACGCCCCATGACCTGTCCTGCCTGCTAGAAAGGGAGCCTGGACCTCAGAGAGGCCCCTCCTGTAGGGCTCTGCCCATCCATCCAAGATGCCAACGAGGAGGTGGCACAAAAGAGGCAACGGTAAAAATCACAGGATGCAAGTCAGAGCAGTCATGAAACAGATGACAACTTCTTCACCTGCTGTTCAGCAACCACAAACGCGAGCGGCCTGGGCCTGGGCCCACGGCAGGCTGCACAGGCGCCCGCTGGGCTGGGAGCGTTCCACACACCAGACGTTCTCACTCCCCCTCCACCCCCTCTGGCCACTTCCTGCCCCAGTCCTTCCACTCCTTCCTCCTCCTCCATCTCCCAGAGGCAGTCCCTATCCTCTGGGCAGGGACAGTCATGCTGGTGGTCCCCAACACCAGAGGGGCTGGAGTGTTCCAGAAAAAGCAAGGACAACACACTTCTTAGATGTTCCCTTCACAATGGAACCCAAAGTTCACTTCACTTGGAAGTCACTGCTGGCTTTAACATATTCCATGACTCCGGGCCAACAGGAAGCTCCAATTCCCAGTCCTCAGCATAAACTTAAATCAGGAAAATACCCTGAATTTCTAAAAAGATCTCTTCTCTTACTTGGTTTGCCAATAATGGTGCTTCCAAATTAGTATTAAGCTAACTACAGAATTTCTGAAATAATCCTGAAAGTTTTCAAATGGATATACCTGATGTGTTCCCAGTCAACACCTTCAAAAAAAGAATTACTTTTGATTTCCTCAACTCCAGGGGCTCCAATCCTATGCTCCCATTCACAGCAGAATCTGGAAAAGACAGAGGCCTTTCAGCATACCTCAGGTAGTTTTTTTGAAGAAAAGGAATAACCTCCCCTTTTCAAAAAGAGAAATAGGAGGAAGCAGGGTGCAACCCAGGAAATAACGAAAGATTTAAAACACAGATTCACTGATGTCAAAAAGCCTGGGGGGGTGGGGGGGGTGTTCTCCGACCGATACCTCAAAATCAGATCCTTGGCTTTCTCAGAGACAGGCACTTCTGGGGGGAAAGTCAGAGTTTCTTTCCAGTTCATCACCTTCTTATATGTCTCTTGAGGGGTCTCAGAACAGAAAGGCGGGTAGCCTGTAATAAAAAGGAGCCTGGAGCTTTCACATCACAGGGCGCTGAATGTGAGATTAGTCTCCTTAATACAATTCTCTGTATCTGTAATGATCTTGTTATGTCCTTCCCCCATGACATCCTAAACAATATTTTATCTTCCCCGAACTCCTAAACCCAGAGTGAAGTTGTGCTCTTGGAACCACTAGGAGCCAGCTAATAACTGGACCTGGAAAAAGAGAGAAGTAGAGTTACAGATGTGGGAACCACTGTGCCCGAAGAAGAAATGAAAGGATGAAACAACCTTACTAAGAAACGCCTCACCCTGGCTGGGTGGCTCAGTTGGTTGGAGCATCATCCCGAGCACCAAAGGGTTTCAGATTCAATTCCCGGTCAGGCTGCGGTTTCTGTCCCAGTTGGGGAGTGTACAAAAGGCAACCAATCAATGTTTCTCTCTCACATCAATGTTTCTCTCCCTCCCTCTCCCGTCTCTCTCTAAAATCAATAAACATGTCCTCAGGTGAGGATTTTTAAAAGAGAAAAAAAGAAACTACTCCATTCTAAGAACATCCAAACAAGTAGAATAAGAAAAAACCATGGGTTTTGAAAGTGACCCCCATCCCTCTTTGAGAGCCACAGGCACGAAGATAAATCATACTCCTCTCCCTGCCCTCCACACATGACACCCACTCCAGAGGCCTCCATCCAATGCTCCCAGAGACAACACAGTCAGACAGAGGCCTTGCCTGTTGTCCACACAGACACACTGACTCCCCTAGTGCTCTCGGGCATGGGGCCACCCCGCTGCTGTGTCCCCTAAAGGAGATATACCATCTGAATAAGAGGGAGAGATCAGAGGGTCCCATGCTTTGAAGACCTCGAGAGATGAAGGGGACAGAAAATAGGAAGTAAAGAGTGTGTGAGGCAGTACCCAGGTACAGCTCTCTGCACACAATGACTGTTTAATAAATCCAGTGACTGAAAGAGCTGCTAGAGGGAGAGGAGGCAAAAGCAGAAGAAAAACATGATAAATGATCAGCAAAGCAACCACAGGATGGCACTGTGCCAGAGAATACAGTAGGGTGCATTTTTTGGCCAAGAGTTTTCTACTTGGGAAACTACTTTGAAAGATGGGGGAGGGGAGAGCACGTAGATCCACCTCAAATTGAAATGGGAGTTTATTATCACCGTAGGACTCCTTCGTGGCCACACAGAAAAAGCCAACTGAACGCATACAACTTACCAATGAGCATCTCATACATGATCACGCCAAGCGACCACCAATCACAGAGCTTGTTGTACCCGGTCTGCATGAACACCTCGGGAGCAATGTAGTCAGGCGTCCCTACTGTGGAGAAGGCCTGAAACACGTACCACACGTCAGGGAGGCCCAGCAGGCAGGAGGGTGCTCGAGTTCTGTTCTACAGACCAGAGGCCCCAGCACCATCTACTAGGGCAGGGGTGGGGAACGTCCGGCCCACAGGCCATGTAAGGCCCATGAAATCATTTGGTCTGACCCTGCCAAGGCATTAGGGGTGACTTAATTAAATGTTTGACCAAAGACAGCAGGCTAATTTTTAAGTTGATCATTGTGTATGGCCTGTGAATGATGTTATAAATATCCAAATGGCCCTGGGCAGGAAAAAGGTTCCCTACCCCTGGTCTACAGCTACCCACAAACCAAACATGCAGGAAGGCCTCGCTACTTAATGGCAAACCTGATTTGCCAGAGGACTTCCAAAATGAACACTAAAGCTGTCAGTGAGGTGAGGGACCCAAAGCCTACTAGTGCCTGTCGTGACAGGTACCTATGACAACTAGTCATAATTTACTGAGCATCCAGGAAGTGCCGGGCTCTATACTTCTTACATGCTTATGAGACTATTTAGTCCTGACAAAACTGAGCAAAGAGGACTTTATTAATCCAATTTTGCAGATTAAAAAAATCTGACGATCAAAATGGCTTTGCCCAAGAACGAGTTAAGTGGCAGAGTGCGGCTTGGAAATTCTCTTGCTCCAAACCATGCCTCTTTCCACTATATCCATTCTTTGATTTGAGAAAATCATAAAGGGAAGTTTTTATTATTAAAAGCTAAAGGTATATCCTATAGGTCAAAGGTTTATAAATGTCTATTTACCAAACTTAACTATCTCTATGACTAGTTGTGAGAGGAGTGTTTATAAATGCAGGGAATCTCGTCTCGTGCCCCAGACTGCAGTCCTGGGGGAGCACAGCCACGCCTGCCAGTGTGCTCGGCACCGGAGCCGGACCAGCTGGAAGGCTCCACGCGAGGTGCTTTCCTATCACATAATCTCCAACATTAAAAGTACAGCTGTGTTGGTTTTAAAAAGTATTTATTGTGAAATACTGCAAACATACAGAAACAAAACACAAACAACACACATGTAATTATTACCCATCTTAAAGAGAGGTTAAATAATCTGCCACATTTGGTTTAGATCACTTGTCTTTTTTTTAAAAGTGAAACTGAAGAAAGACTAAAGCCAGATCCCCGGTCCCTCCCTCCACTAAAGTTAAAACCACCCTGAAGTTGTTTGCTATGCTGGTATGAATATTCTGCCAGTGACATATTACTTCCTGTATATTTCAACTTTTAATAAAGGATTTCACACCGATCTGTATTATTTTACAAGGCTTGCTTGTTTTACTCCAATTATACACAAGATTAATTTACGTAATTCTTTCACTCATTTTACTACTATATACTTTTTCATTACACAAATGTCATGGTGTTGTTTTTTTATTCATTCTCCCATAAATGGACACTTATATTGCTTCCAATGTTTCACTATAACAAAAACACCTGAATGAACATTCTTGTATCATTTCCTGGGCACTTGTGCAAAGATTTCACTAGAGAATGTGAGAGAAATAGTATCACTGGTCTTCTACTTAATTAGCCGTCTTCCAATTGTCCTTCCATGTGGTTATGCCCATTTAATCACCCCAGGGGGGAGGAGCTCCTATGTTTCATATTTCACCCATACTTAGCTCTGTTGAACGTTTTAATTTTTACCAATCTGATGAATATGATATGGATCTCACTGTTTTAATTTGCATTTCCCTTATTTTCAGTAAGGTTGAGTGCATATGTTAATTAGACATTAAGGTCTTTTTTTTTTTTCCTGTGAATTCCTTGGAGTTCAGATCCTTTGCCCATTAGTTTTTTTTTTTAGTTGCATTATCTTTTTTCTTATTGATTCAGAGGAATTTTAAAAATAAATCCAGGGCATTAATCCTGATTCAGGACATTAATCCTTTATAGTTTCACATATTGCAAATATCTTCTCCCAATTGGAGGCTTATCATTTATTGATTTTTTTTAATGATGCAATATTTGTCCATACCAAAAATGTGTAATTATTGAATTATAAAGAATAATAATGAAAACAAATACTCTCGAGTTCAACTGAAAAAACAAAATATTACCAATACCATTAAAACTAAAAGTGTACTCATCCCATTTCACCCCATCCTCGGGCTCTCCTAAACTCTATATGCTCAATTTTATGTTTATCATTCCTCTGCTTTTAAAAAGAAATTTAATTTTTTGCCGTGTGTCTCTCTAAATCATTTTTAGTTTTGTTTCTGAGCTTTGTAAAAACAGCATCATTCTACATGCAGCCTTCTGCTATTTGATTTGTCCTCTGAATGTTTTGTTTCTAAAATTGATCCGTGATATCACATGTAGCTGTAGTTCAGTTGTTTTCACTGCTGTAAAATATTCTATTCCAGAATGTAACCATTTTCCTGTAGATGGACAAGAACCACTGAGTAATCTCCATGGTTTGGGGTTTGTTTGTGTTTTTTTTTGCTGTTATGAAAATGCAATAAACGTTCTTTGGCGTGTCTCCTGATTTACAGGTACAAGCATTTCTCCAAGGCACATGACTAGGGGTGGAATTGCTGGGTTGCAGGATATGCACGTGAATTGCAAGACAATTCCAAAGTAGTTGGGCCACATGACTTATCTACTCCTTTATGTCTTTCAACATACAGAAAGTTGTGTGTGTTTTTTATAAGCAGTAAAATAAAACACTTTCTTTATGATTTGTACTTCTTTTATGATATTTGAGAAGTCTTTCTTTACTCTGAGGTTATAAAGATACAAGTATTTGCTTCTAAAATTGTCAAAGTTTTACTTTTCATCTACAATTTATTTTGTCTTTACTCTAAGACAGAAATCCACTTATTCCACATACATAATTGCACAGTATTTTCTTTAACTATACATATTAAATAACATAAATGCCAGTTTTATTTTGTTTTAAAGCTTGAATTCTAAAATATGGATTGGGCCCCAAGAAGAAACCCTTCAATTTAGGGACTAGATTTATTCCAGCAAAGCTGACTATTAAGTAAACCTTATTTGTTCAGAGATTTCTATTACGAAACCAGAGATCTATTGCCACAGGAAAAGAATTACTTCAAGATACTAAGGCATTGAAAGACTCCTGCAGTTACAAAGTACAGCCAGCAGCAGGCACAGCCCTGTGATACACGCGGCTGCGACTAGAGCCCAGCCTCAGGAGCTCACTCTCATTTTCACGAACTAGTCGAAGGACTGCCCCCTTCCCACACTTTTGTCTGTTTTCCATACTAAGCTCTTAATACCTCAGATCTGTCTCCTTTTCCTTTTTGGTCTCTGGATATTTTCAGTGTTAATTAGAGCTGCACTTTTAAGAGCTTTGTCAGTTGTTAATAGTCATTTTCAAACACGGCATGTTCCAACTTACTATTTCATTTAGGATTTTGGGGAAAATAAAGCAATTTCACTTCCTACTCAAACACTTCGATAACTTCTACACTAAAAAAATAAATACATTAGCAAAGATCAGATGCCTAGATGCACTTCGACTCTTACCTCTGTGGTTAATAACTTAAAGCTGACTCATACCTATTTCCTAATCAGTTACTAGGCCTAAGGTTACCCAAGACCACACAGCTATTTAAAACATTACAATATAATTTAAGCAGCCAAGGAGTGATCCTTAAACCTCTACTTTATTCAGTGGTTCTCAATGGACTGAAAAGTAACAGACTGACGAATCCCAGATGGAAGGCAGGGTGGGTGGGAACCTGTCTGCATACATGCATAACCCTTGGACACAGACAGTAAGGTGGTGAAGGCCGGGGGCAGGAGTGGGCTGCAAGGGGTCAGTCAATGGGGGTGGGGGAAAGGGGACATATGTAATATTGCAACAATAAAGATTTTTAAAAAGAAAAAGAAAGAACAGTAATAGGGTGGGTGAACAATATGATAGGCTTAACCTAGAGCAGTAAATCTACATTAAGCATTAACTAATATTAACCTCCTGTTTGGTTCTGGCTGAATGGGATGGCCTATGAAAGGTCAAAAGCACAGGGTTAATTGACCCTGTGAAGACTGAGAAGTAGTTTTATTTTCTTCAAGTTATTAAAATTGATAATACGAGGATGACTTTAATACATTTCCATTTCTACCATAGAAAAAACAAAAATGTCAGAACATTAATCACAGCATGAGAACCTTAGTTTACTAAGATTTTTAAAAACTACACAACATTTGAACTATTAAAGGACAGTGAATTCCAAATACAGCAACAGTGAGCTCCCCTTCCTTACAGACCTACTGCAGGTTCCTAGTAAGCCTGACATGACCCTCTGTGCGTGTCAAATAGCATTAAGCCCATCTCAAAGTATAAGAATAACTTAAGGTACTTAAGCTTAATTAACCCAAAAATAAGTAGTAGTACAGCGGCCAAAGGTTAAATGTTGGCTTGCTTTTATTTAAAAAATTAAAAATCAAAGAAGATTCCTTACCTTTTGTTAGCTTCCAAAACATAGGTAAATGTCAATGTCCCAATTAATGCAGAAGCTTTTGTTAAGAAATAGTCTCAACCTTCACTGCATAGGGCAATCACCCAGAGTCCTTTTGAAAATCAGATACCCAAACTCTATACCCGAAACTAAGTCAACCAGAATCTCTGGGGTGCACCCAGACACAGTATGTTCTGAAGTTCCAGGTGATCCTGATGTGCAGCCAAGGTAAGATCTGCTCTATGGAGAGACACAACAGAAGCACCTGGCCAGATCTGTTTCGACACTCCCTAACCCTCACCAAGCTACGGAAAGTTTTTAACCACATACAGAATTTAGACATTTAAAGAATATCAGAATTCCTAAGCAATAGAGACTACGATGTCACTAACTACCCCTGATTATCAAAGATTAATTTCAGTTACTGTATCTCCAAAAGTATTTGGGTTAAGTTATTGCCTCTCCCAAGGCCCAGGTTTAACATAAAAATCATAATACGCAGAAAACATAGTCTGAGCCCACATATGGGCCTCAAGTAAAATTTTTTTAAAAAGCAAGCCTTCCTTTGATTCTTTTTCAAACAATTCTACAGGCTTCCATTTTCACATCACATGACTAGTGACCTACTAAGTCAGTCATTAAAAACACTATAGAGAACTCTAATTCAGTATTTTACCAAGAAATTTGGCTGAAAACCAGGATCCAGCCCACCTCCAAGTTACTATTGTATCTGTATACGTCACAAGCAGAAGTGCCACCATGTCTATGTAATACGCACACACGCTCATCACTCCTAGTTAGTCACAGCCTCCCACTGCTGCTGCTCTTGCTTTCTGATAGCCAGCTTTTAGTTCAGCTCTACCATCGTCAACCTCATTTGCTGCAGGTTTCTAGCAAAGCCTAAGTATGCAGTGATTCACATTTCTATGAATTTCCCAATAACTAGACAGTAGGACATGTACATTGCACTTCAAATATAAACTAATGAATCAGAATAAAAGCTTGCTAATAGCAACATTTCACTGGTGAATTTGTATCACTTAAATAACTTCCTACATACGATCAAGATAAATCCAATGTTATTTTTTAAGCCTGTGACACATAATTTTATGTGTATTTGCTCAAATATCCATAAAGTAAGTAATAAGCATTTCCCTTAAATTTCTCTCCAATTTTAAACACCTGGTTCTTTTTCCTACCACAAAATAGAAAAGGGTGGAGCAGGTAAATCGAGGAGTAATGACTTGCTGAAGTGAATCAAAATTTTAGAAGTTTGTGAACCATTATTGTCTTAAAGCTCTGGGTAGATATATGTGCTTAGTTTCATTTTGAGAGACCTGGAGCTTAAATATGACCCCTTTACCGTCATAACAATAGGGAAATGGTGGGATAGGAAAGAAAGGGGTTGTCACCAATGTAAAGGTCAGAATGAGGTCATCTACTGAAAATGACACAACCGAAACAACCTAGTATCATCTGCTTCCAAATGACAACAGCACGCTATTAAGATCATCTGAAAAGCAAGGGATAGATGTGCTGCAAATTTATGTGCATATTTTTTAACATATTCATACTTGGCTTGTAGCATTTAAGAAGCTACAGAGATTACTTACTAGCTGACGTCTATTTCTTTTCCAGGTTTCTGCTTTCCTTTTGGAATTCATGTTCTGGAAAGCTAAAAGTAGAGAAAACAAGTTCTATTCAAAGTCAGACAGGAATGTTTACTACTTTTTTAGGCTCTGGTCCAAACCAAAAGTCTGCCAACACATCAGTAACTTTGGATGACACATTTCCCAGCAAGCATTTGTTCAAAGAATCACACAATGAGATCAAACAGCACTTCCACATGCATCATGTGGCTACAGAGAGCACAGCCTTGATCAGAACTACAGGGAATTTCATCAGAATTACCGGAAATTCAGTCTCATCAGAAGCAAAGGTCCCAAAATGGACCTAAAACATTTACAATTTCTCAAAATTACCATCAAATTTCCAAGAGCAGTAATTGTTAATCAGAGATTCCAGGGTTTATAATACATTATTTGATATAAGCTCTCTAAGATGAACTGTAGCTTTACTATATAATTTCAGTGGTTTGATTGATAGTGAAAGTAACACTCATAAAGATAAATTTCTTTCTGCCATGACAGAAAGGAGCATGTAGGATAAATCTGTTCTGGAACTGTTCCCAGGACTTCCTCCTCTACTGCCCCAAATTCCTCCCCAGGAACCTTCTCATAGAGCTCCAAAGCAAGCTCTTTACGACATCCGTCTTAACACACTGGGGACACTTCTCTGGCCTCACTACACAAGTACAAGTCATTTCACTCTCTAAAGCAGGGGTGCGCAAACTTTTTGACTCGAGGGCCACAATGGGTTCTTAAACTGGACCGGAGGGCCGGAACAAAAGCATGGATGGGGTGTTTGTGTGAACTAATATAAATTCAAAGTAAACATCATTACATAAAAGGATACGGTCTTTTTTTTTTTTTTTAGTTTTATTCATTTCAAACGGGCCGGATCCGGCCCGCGGGCTGTGGTTTGCCCACGGCTGCTCTAAAGGCTCCAAGGGCTCTCACTGGTTGGCTCAGTGGATAGAGCGTCGGCCTGCGGACTGAAGGGTCCCAGGTTTGATTCCAGTCAAGGGCACATACCTCGGCTGCAGGCTCCTCCCTGGTCCAGGCCCTGCTCGGGGCTTGTGCAGGAGGCAACCAATCGATGTGTTTCTCTCATATCGATGTTTCTGTCTTTCCTTCTCTCTTCTACCCTCTCTAAAAAGTCAATGGAAAAATATCCTCGGGATTAAAAAAAAAAAAAAAGACTCAAAGGGAGACTCTCCTAATCTGTCCTGCATATTCTGGTTACCAGGGGACCAGCTCTACTAGGCCCAGTTAAGGAATAAAAAGGCTAACATCACTGTTAACACTTACTGAAATCACTGGGAAGGCTGTGGTTCAAATTCCTATAAAATTCTGTCCTGTGTGCTTTCTTCAGGCCTGTGCAAAGGCCGAAATCAGAAAGTTTCACATGGCCCTGTGGGGAAGAAGAGACCACGGATGAGCGTTCGTGGATGTGGAACACAGCAGTGTCCTCGTAAGATCACCCCAAGTTCTATTACACTAATAAAAGTATTTTCAATTTTGCATATTGTCTTTATTTTTGTCTAAATATGAATATTTAAACATAGCTGAACCCTCGATAGCATCTAAAGAGAATTTCACTTCATATATATATATATAGTCTTAGAAATTACCATTTTTAATGTTTACAGATAATACTCAAATGACTTAGTACACCGCTGCTTACCTAACATCCCCCTCATACTTTTGCTCACTTCACCCCCAATTCTTTCCTCTCACTGCAATGTGGACTACAAGCACCCCGGTGCTGTCTCATTCATAACTCTGAGGCCACACTTCCCAGACTCAGAGTTGTTAAATGGCTCGCTGGTGACATGGCAGAACCGAAACCAGAAATCAACAAGCTCTTTCTCTGCCAACCAGGATTGGCTCACCTCTGCACCCAACCCATCTGGAAAAGGGGACAATGACATCTGCCTAGCAGGAATGATGAGAATTAACGCACACAAGGCTCCTAACTTGGTGCCTGGCACATAACTAGCCCTAAGAAAGAGGCGGGTGTTCTTGAGTGGTTAAATTTCAAGTAGAGGAGGTAAGCCCAAAAATAGGGGAGGGAATCCGGATGCTCAGCGATCTGCGCTGCTCAAGGTCACACACTTAGAAGTGGCGTGGCCGTCTGAGCCCCGATGACTTCAACGTGTGTGGTCACTCCATGATACCACCTTCCTTCAGGCCCCAACATACAATTTCCCAGGGGACAAGGCTACAGCAGCCCTGCTTGAGGGTCAGGTTTTATTTTGTTTTGTTTTTAAAATCCCGGCTGGCATGGCTCAGGGGTTGGGTGTCCACCTTGAATCAGGACACAGTTCCATTATGTCAGGACACATGCCTGGGTTGCTGGCTCGATCCCAAGTGTGGGGTGTGCAGGAGGCAACCAGTCAATGATTCTCTCTCTTCATTGATGTTTCTGTCTTTCTCTCCTCTCCCTTCCTCTCTGAAATCAGTATGGGGGGGCGGGGGGAGAAATTAACCCCATTAGGGGCGTGTGTGTGTGTAACACTGCCAAACAAAGACAGCTTTGAGCCTATTAACCTGATATCTTTGTTTTCAGATCTGCAAATAACTTGTTCTACAAGTCAAGGAACAGAGTTTAATTCGTAGTTCTCATAATTACATGTTTCACCTGGACACCTCTAAGAAAAGAGTGTGTCTTAAAGAGCAGTGCCTGGAGCAAATGTTATGCAAGCCTACATTTTTCAGAGAATCCTGTAGCTATTCTGAGTATACAGCAGAAACTCAAAACTGCTACATTTTCAATTCAACAAACTATATGGCTGAACACACAAATGAGCCTGCTTGTGAGAACATTTATTCTACAAGTCTGGGCTAGCATACTACAGAGAGCAAACGCGCCCCTAGCAGGGCCCTCCCTGCCTCCTCAGCTAGATTCAGTCCCTAAGATTTAGCCTTCAACGTTTGCTGAACCTTTACATAGACTACAGGGTACAACTACGCCAGCACTAAGGCATCGGCGGTACAGGACCAGTGCCTGTGAACCCAAGACCAACGAAGTAGGGCCAGTGCCTTATTAAAAATATATCTGGACTTAATGACACAGAAAAATATTCTCATATACATTAGCATTTTAAATACCAAGAATACCAAGCTATTTACTTTGAGGACCTAATTGTATAGAAATTATTGACACAAACAGAAAAGATACTGAAGCTATTATACCAAAATAGTGCTTATCTTTGAACAATGAGATTATCAGTACTTTTCTTCTTTGTAACTCTCTGCATTGCTCAAATTCCTACTGTGTATGTGCATTATTCTTATAATGAAGGAAGAGCTACTAATCAGAAGAAATTATCTGACAAATCTCCTGCCCTTTTGAAACAGAAAGAGAAGGGTTTTTAAAGAAAAAAATTCCGTTTTTTTAGCACAGCAAGAAAGTTATAAATTTACTTTTCTACTTAAAACAATTACACGTAACAGAACAGAAGGCAGGAACTTTGGAGCGTCTCTTGATCAATATGTTCACTTTACAGAAAAGTGAGGCCCAGAGGTGGAGAGACTTCCAAGGAGGACCCAGCAACCACCCAGCACAGGGGGTTCTCTGCGGATTTGCTGTGAGTTTAAGAACCAAGCAAGTGAGCTCGTTTGCATGTCTAATGATAAATATAAGAAGACCATTACAGGGGCTGAGCAGCCTCTTTTTTTTTTTTTTTAATATATTTTTAATTGATTTTTTACAGAGAGGAAGGGAGAGAGATAGAGAGTTAGAAACATCGATGAGAGAGAAACATCGATCAGCCGCCTCCTGCACACCTCCTACTGGGGATGTGCCCGCAACCCAGGTACATGCCCTTGACCGGAATTGAACCTGGGACCTTTCAGTCTGCAGCTCTATCCACTGAGCCAAACTGGTTTCGGCATGAGCAGCCTCTTAAACAGAGGGCATAAGATCTGGAATCTAAACTTGTGACGAAGTGTTGTGGTGGTTGCTGTTGTGCCTCACTTCCCAGTTTGTGGCTGGGTGCCTCAACTGATGAGGCTGCCCGACAGAGGGGTTCTCAGTAAGTGATGCATCGATGTAAGTATCTGCTGAGGAAAGATGATGATCTTCGGCTTTATTACAAAATAACGTTCTAAATCAATTTTACTCTTAATCATTTTCAAAATGTCCTTTATTTTTAAAACAAACATTCAATCAAATAACAGAATCATGCCCTGGCCGAGTAGCTCAGTTGGTTAGAACATCATCCCGATATGCCAAGGTTGTGGGTTCAATCCCCAGTCAGGGCACATACAAGAATCAACCAATGAATGCATAAATAAGTAGGACAATAAATCCATGTTTCTCTCTCAAATCAATAAATAAAATTCTTTAAAAAATTATAGAATCATAAACCTTTCCGAGAAAGAAGGTAACAGCAAACGTACCTGTTTTTGTTTTTTAAAAAAGAGAGGCCCAGCCAGTGTGGCTCAGTGGTTGAGCATCGACCTATGAACCAGGAGGTCACAGTTCAATTTCCAATCAGGCTCATGTCTGGGTTGCAGGCTTAGTCCCCAGTAGGGGGTGTGCAGGAGGCAGCCGATCAATGATTCTCTCTCATCACTGCTGTTTCTTTCTCCCTCCCTCTCTCTCTCCCTCTCTCTCTCTCTCTCCCTCTCTCTCTCTCTCTCTCTCTCTCTCTCTCTCTCTCTCTCTCTCTCTCTCCCTTCCTCTCTGAAATAAAGATATATTTTAAAAGAAAGAGAGAGAAACATACAAGGTAGTTCACAGCTCCACAGCTTCCCTACAGTGACTGCCATGGCAGTGCAGGTGTTAAAGCAGAGGCTGCTCAGATTGGTAAATACACCTGAGTCATGCTGCTACCATCCGCCCCCCCCCCACCGTGGTACCTTGCTGTCCAGGAGAAGGTTGTCTGGTTTGATGTCTCTGTGGATGAATCCAAGCTGGTGAATGGAGTCTATGGCTAACACTGTCTCTGCTATATAAAACTGAGTCTCCTCCTCTGTCAAAGTATCCTTTTTCATCAGGAGGGTCATCATGTCCCCTGTAAAAAAGAAGATACAAAACCACCGCACACACACAGCGCATGAGTAAGCCAGTTTCAGGTGTGCCTGCCCTCCCACCTGCCAACATAAGGCCTCTGCTGTGTTCCAGGGCCTGACACACACTACCACTATGGCAGAAACAGGAAGTCGTTTCTACAGGTAAAGTTCACCGCACGGGAGCAAAGCACTTCCGCCTAAGCTAACTGATGCTTGCCACTGAGCTATGGTTTCCGCTTTACTTTGAGAGAAAAAGAAAACTTCTCTCACATTAAAAAAAAAAAAAAGTAAATTTGCTTATGATAAATTTTTGAACTGGGAATAAAAGCTACTTCACTTTTAACTTCGCACAAATATCTGCAAACTTCTCTAGGACCAAATGGCATTTCCACATGGGATGCATTGCCATTGTTATAGAGAAAGGTAACACTGGGGAGGCTGGAAACAAGCTCTCCAACTTCTACTTTCAAAGGCAGCAAAGTGCGTGTCCGCAGAAGCTAAAGTGAACATCTCCACAGAGACCGTGTGAGAGTTGCCTCCCCAAAGTGCACACTGATCATCTCCCACGATCAGGGGGTTTTTTCATCCAGTGTTTTATTGTATTTAAATATACACTAATATGCTTTATGCAATTTTTACAACATAGCATCAATAGTTCAGCAATTAAAGGTAACCTCCTTGTTTTCTGCAAAGTCAAAATTTAATTCTTTCTGCTTAATACCAGCAACATAAAATGGCAAAACAAAGATTCTGGTCCTAACTCAACGGTTAGACAAAAGCAAAGCAAACATGTATAAGTAGTTAAAGCTTAGAGAAACAGGAAAGGTTCAGTTTAGATCTCATAAAAAGCCATCTATGTTAGAAAATAGGGGAAAGAGAAAGAAACCTGGTGTTAACAGAGCATCATGCTGCTTTTTAAATTTCATTTCATTTATAACTTTTGGGGAACTTTAAGTTCTTAGAGAAAAGTGGGTATTTTACCCCCAGGCAAAAAATAATCAAACCTTTTATTAAAATGCTCTCTTTTTTGACCCAAGACTTGAAAAATATGAATCCCTACGCACTCCTGGCAGCCACACAGTCAGTCTGGAGACACACTAGTGGCACAGGGATACCGTCCTCAGTCCAGCTCTGAGGTAGCCGCATGGCCTGACACTGGCCCAGGAGAGAAGCCAATGGCCTCCCCTGGGGAGCCTGTCCAGGTCAGAGAGCTCAGGCCAGATGGTCTATGGCTCTGTGGGCCAGCTCCACCCAGGCAAAGGGCAGGGTCCAGGAGACATGGGAGGCTATGGGAGATTGTGCAGGTGAGGCCTGGGGAGCACATGTCCAGGGGCTGGTGACTATTTAACAATTGGCATCTAAATAATAAAGTTTGTCCTCACGCTATCAGTCTCTTTTCTCATCTTCATCAATTGTTAATAAAAAAAATTGCTGATGACCCTAGATCTAACTAAAGGTTGTCGTAAGATCAAAAGGTTATGCCACAATAGTTGCTTTGCTGTAGAACAAAAAAAGAAAAACTTTTCTTTTTTCCCCACCCGTCTGCTCACAGTTCACATGCTCGCTGGGGACAGACTGTGTTTCCCAGAAGAAATGGTATGCCCTGCTCTGGGTTTGTTTGGAGCTACCTCGGGAGATACACATGCTGAGTTACATAAACTTAAAATTTCAGAAATGAGAAATTGGAGCTGGCTACTAATACAGGTAATGAGAAATTCACTCCTTATTAATATGTTATAGAAAAGGAAACAAAAGAATTGAAGCAAAGAATGTTATAGTTTCAATTTTTTCACTTAGGTAACTGATTATACATGATTCCCATTGACAGGAGAGCAGGCAGAGTCCCTAGTTTATTCCTATATATTTAGAAGAAAAAGAAAGAAATGTCCATCTGAAATCATGGGAATGAATGAGAAGGTTACTTTTATGGCACTAAGAATTGTAGAAAGGCACCCAGCACAAGACAGGTTATTGACTTCCTTTACAGACCTAAAAAAGATAGAGAAAGTAACTTTGTGAGCACGGATTAGAAAGGAGGGTTAATTGAGGTGAGAAAGAAACCACAGAACAAAAAGGAAAAATGACCTTTCATCGTCAAGTAATTACCTCCAGGCAGGAACTCCATGATTAGGTAGAGGTTTAGCTTATCCTGAAAACTATAGAACATTTTCACAACCCACAAACTGTCTGCCTCCACTAGAATGTCACGCTCCGCACGAATGTGGCCAACCTGGAGGTATATGCATTTGATTAATGACAAGACTTGCTCTGCTTTATTAGACTGTATATTTGTTTAAACAATTTAAATACTATTTTGAGTATTAAATTGTGATGATGCAAAAGATCTAATTTACACTTAGGCAAACCTACTAACTCAAAATTGACAACATTAGGCTTGAAGATATTTGATAATGAAAAATTAAGTGATGAAAGTTTTTAAAAATGGCAAAATGAATGGCTGTAATGCAAATGGCAACTTTAACAGTGCTAAAAATCAACCCTCTGATTAGTCACAATTACTATGATTTTGCATCTTCTTGTTCTAATACAGTAATCCCTCCTTACCGGAGAGGGATACTTTCCAAGACCCCACGTGGATGCCTGAAACCAAGGACAGCATGGAACCTCATATATGCTATGCTTTCACACTGATGATAAAGCTTAACTTGTAAATTAGGCACAGTAAGAGATTAACAACAATAACTAATCATAAAATAGAACAATTATAACAATATCTGTGATAAAACTTATGTGAATATGGTCTCTCACCAAATATCCTATCGCACTGTACTCACCTTTTCACTTTAAGGAAGCGCTTTACGGCTTCTCTGTGGCATACCTGATGGCCAGCATCACTACTCTTATGCTTAGGGCCATTCTACAAGCCCTGCTACACCACATCAGTCCGTCGCATCACCGAGACGGCTACTCGGTGGCTAACAGCACAGCGTAGACACACGGGCAAAGGCAGGTTTTATGCCAGGCAGATGGAGCAGGATGGTGCAAGATGACATCACACTACTCAGAAAGGTGCTCAACTTAAAATGTATAAAGTGTTTATTTTTGGAACTTTCCATTTAATGTTTTCAGACCACAGCTGACCACAGGTAACTGAAACCACGGAAAGTGAAACTGCAGATAAGGGGGCAACTAATGTAATCTTTTATGATAAAGGTAAGTCTCAAGATGAGACTCTCTAAACAAGTCCTGATCCAGGTGTGCAAAGGTATCGGCAATGATGGTGCCCTGGCTGACCATTCTAGAACACTATGATACCACAGCATGTAGGGCGCTGCTATACACAGAGGCTGTGCTCGATAAATTCTTACTGAACTGAAATATAAGAACACCTAAGGGAAGTTTTAGGTTCAGATTTATGACATTTCCCGTTTCCTACTCTTACTGAAATATCTAGCTAAGGAGACCAAGTTGCCGAAGGTTTGGGAGAACTGGAATTCATTAAAATAATGTTTTATTATGAAATTTGCCTTATCTAATTTAATATATAATAGTAATCAAAACAGTGCTGCATATTATCAAATCCCACCCCCTCTCCTCTTATGTGTCACAAGATGCAAAGTTGGGTTGAATAAGATTTAAATTTATTAAACCCAGTCCAAGCCTTGAAGAGATATTTTGGTCTTAACATGCCACAGGGCTTGGGTTTACAGTAAGTTCAGAGGCAAAGATGTATCAAGGTTCACAAACTGGCACTCCTGTTGGCAAACTCACACAGTGTTCTATATGCTTGTTTGTTTTATTGGAATGTCTTTAGCAAAGCCAGGCACTCTTCCCTATGGACACAAATCCTCCCCCTCTCTCCTGTCTGACACCTCTCCTGCCTCATTCTTCCCTGCTAACTCCCAGGGGCCTGAAGGCAATAGAGTTTACTTACTATTTGAGTTTTCAATTGCTACTAAAATTGTTCAAGGCATTTTTAAATAGCAGAAAACATACATTTTTACATCTCACTTGCAGCATGAGGGTGGGAAAATGGAACACAGGGTGATAAGGAACAGCGCTATGAATCACGACAATGCCCGGTAAAGCTACTGCCATTGCTCAGCTTTAAAAAGGACCAAAGCTTTCAGAAAACACTAATGCCACTTGCTGAACAGCAGCCATGGCTTTGACAGCCATTACCAGACACAAAGACAGTACAAAGCAGCCCTCACCTGCCTCTGCTCCCCTGGCTGCTGCTAAGGCTGCTCCCTGCTGAGAGCGCCGCTCGCCTTGGGGGACAGAAGGTGACTACAACATTCCCTGTGTGCCGAGGGGAAAGCTACAGGCACTGGGAGCTTCCCTTGCCCTTCTCTCCTGGGGCTGAATCGGCAGCTAGGACCTCAAGAACTAGGAGTGGAGTCAGGTGGATAGAGGGTAACGGACAGAAGAGCCAGAGGTGCAACTCCCACCAGAGGTTCCCCTTCCCCTGCTCCTTAAATATTTAATGAGATACTACCTGGGCACTAGGAAAGCAGAGACACAAGTCAGTCTTCTATCCAATGCTAACACTAGACTTGGCGTCACAATTGGAGGATTTCCTTTTGTGCTGGGAGAAAAACATGAAGAAACTAGCTAAATGCTGGTCTCTTATCCTTTAGTATTTATTTCCCAGGTAGCAAAACTGTCCATCCTGTGGGACAGAATAACAGTCTGAATTCTCAGTGGGCAGCTCTAATTCTTGCTCAGTTTGGTAAAAGCAAACAAAAACCTTTTCCTCTGAATAAGGCACCTACCTATGCCTGCAAAAAGGTAGGCTCTGAGCCTAAACTTTGCCAGCCACACTCAAAAGTGATGGCCTTGCACTGGTCTACTTCCATCCGACCCAGTATAACCAGTTGCTCCTCCTTCAGGATGGCTAGCCAGGGAGAGCCTGGGCCAATGACTTTAACTTACCACCCTGAGGTCAAACCTTAGGGTAGCGGTTCTCAACCTGTGGGTCGCGACCCCTTTGGCGGTCGAACGACCCTTTCACAGCGGTCGCCTAAGACCATCCTGCATATCAGATATTTACATGACGATTCATAACAGTAGCAACATTACAGTTATGAAGTAGCAACAAAAATAATTTTATGGTTGAGTCACAACATGAGGAACTGTATTTAAAGGGCCTATTCCTTAGGGAGTTAGGTCCAACGGCAAGATGGACTCAAATCCTCATTCTAACCAACACTTTCTTTACTTTCATGTAGAAACACTTTAGCAATTAATTCTGAAGAAGGTAGTCTTTGAGAAAATGGTTGACAGTGTCTGGATCATCTCTGTCACCAGGCTACGGAACTGGCACATGCTAAGAAGGACTAACAAATGAGAATGTGATGTGCGTTCTTTAAAATGTTAACTGAATGTGAATTATTTGATAAAGTGGGGTTTTGAGCCTTGGGTAAACCTATGGGAAACATGTCTGGTAAAAATAAAATGCACTTGTGAAATACAAAATATTCTGACTAATCATAATACAGTTTTACAGTTTCCTTTTCAGGATCAACTGAAACTCTTTCAGTGCTTACAGCCAAACCACACACAAATTTTTAGATAAAATATAAATAGGGTGTGTGCATTTTTAATAGGTGGTGTTAGCATAAACTATAGTGTCTGAAGACTTATGCCAGGGTATTTGATACTCTCAATCGAAATTCCTGAAGTCTAAAGCTTCTGGGTAACATGAAAATTAAAGAGAAAATATAAACTCCAAGTGTCGAGCTGGGACTGAAATGAAGCCTCAGTGACTGTACCTCCTCTGAAGAGGCAGAAAGGGCCGGGCGGGGCCGCCTCCACCCTGCTCGTGGGCTGTGTCCGAGCTCTCCTGGTCCTCCTGCAGCACCGGGTCTTTCACGGGGTGTCTGCGGGCACCACCCACCACCATCTGTTCTTGAGCAAGCAGCTAACTTAAACTAGATTTACAGAATGTCTGCAGTCTCTTTCTTAATACACTGTCCAATATTTAAAATTTATTTTGCATAAACTACTTATGTATCTTATAAATCTATTTGCAAAGTAGGCTTAGGCTTTAGAAAGTGTTCTTATTCATGAATGAAGAATCTACACTGCTCTGCCATTTACATATTTTAACAAATTCATTCAGAAAGAAGACTTCTCTTCCAGGTGAAGATAAGCTACTCTGAAGATCCAACTTTGGTGTCAGTGTACAGAATGAAGTACACGAAGTCACACTGAGATGGCAAATCCCAAATTCTAACGCCTACGCCTCAGTTCCAAGGTGTGTGCAGTTTCTCTCTCTCAGCTCCCAGTAAGGAACACGCCACCACATCAAGTGTTACCTCAAAATTGGCTCATGACAAAGACAACTATGATCAACTGGGATTCACAGAGAGCAGGTGCTTCTCTAATAGGCTTTCAACTTTTAAAAGATTGCATATAACATAGAAATATTATTTGTACTTTTAAAATATATGTAACTACTACTTCTTTGTTGGATAAAAAAAGTAATACTCTACAAATATTCATACATGACAGAGCTAAAGAAAACTGTAATAAGAATATACATTTCAAATAAGCAAAAAGAACAGTTTTAGGAGACAAAAAGTTCATCAAGTAACTAAAATCCCAACTACAATTGTGCTTTACCTGCTCTTTTTCAAGCATATCTGCTTTACGGAGTATTTTCATTGCATACACATGCCCTGTATCTTTCTTCTGAACAAGCCGAACCTAAAAGTTATTAAAAGAATGCCAAGTTAGAAATTCACAATGCCAAGCTAATGCTTTCATGTGTTATAGGAAGTAATATTTAAACTGAAAAAGTATAAAAATATTTTAAAAAATCTATTTCCATTGATTTCAGAGAGGGAGGGAGAGGGAGAAAGAGATAGAAACATCAATGATGAGAGAGAATCATTGACTGGCTGCCTCCTGCATGCCCCCCACTGGGGATTGAGCCTGCAACCAGACATGTGCCCTTGACCAGGAATTGAACCATGACCTCCTGGTTCATAGGTTGATGCTCAACCACTGAGACATGCCAGTCGGGCAAAAAGTGTAACAATTTTAATATAAGCAACTAGCAAGAACAAAGCAAAATAAAATGCTTTTTGAAGTTCCAAAATAGATATTATACACCCAGTGAAATCAGTGCTAGAAACATCTGCTTTGGCTCCCTAATAGGACAAAACGATCTAACTCAGGATCCTCACTTTCAAACTTAAGGACTCATTAAACCCGTGGCTCATGTCATGCAGTCAGCTCAGAAAACCTAAGAAAGTGATTACAGCAATGTTTAAAACAATAGCAAAAGCTCATGGCGTAGGAAAAATGTCTTGAAGGAAAAAAAACTAAATATAACTAGGGAAATGGGACTTTATGCAGTTTTCCTCTCTTCTTAATTTTCCAATGTTTTTCAGAGAGAATAAATAAATCAATGAAAAGAAAATTAAGAGTCTACAAACCCCCCAAAAAACCTCTGGCAATTCCCTGCACATCCTTCCCTTCCTCTCCCAGCACATGTATGTTTTCTTCTCCCCACACCTTTCTTTTCCTGCTTGAGCCCCATGTCCCTTCCTCACCGAGCAGAAAGCAATTTAGAGGTGGTACTGTCCATTTCCCTCTCTTAAGGGCCAACAGGGATTCTGAATGCTCAGGGATCAATTTACTCTTCCATCTGTGCTTTTGAATATACACTTACATTTCCCCGAGGGTACAGGGTTGCCATACCTATTATACAAAGACTAGAGGCCCGATGCACGAAATTCGTGCAAGAATAGGCCTTCCCCTTCCCCTGGCTGCCAGCACCGGCTTCCCTCTGGCACCCGGGACCTGGGCTTCCCTCGCAGCCCTGGCTTCGTCTGGAAGGATGTCCAGTCTAATTAGCATATTACGCTTTTATTATTATAGATAATGAAACTGTGGCAACAGTTGGTCACCCACTCTGGATGTTTTCCATTAATGGAAATGACATTGCATGGGCTCATGCACACCCTCCCCACCAGACTGCTCTTGTGACCAAGCAGGATGCATCTGCAAGATCAGCTGGGACAAAGCTACATATTCTCTCAACTCTCTACCACTACCTACATAGCTCATTTCTACAATCCTGTCCCTCAGGGCCATCTTTTTAGAGCTGTACCAGGCAGGCAGGAAAAAATATAGAGTGGAGATATGCTTTTAGCTCACTCCCGGAGAGGCAACGTGTTACATACTGGGAAAAACAAGAGCTTTAAGCTCGGAAACTTGGGCTGACTTCTGGTACCACTGCATATATGTTGCGGTGTCAATGGCTGTGCCACTGCAACATATATCCCCTCTGAGTCACCTATCAGTTACTGTCATGATTACAGGAGAAAAACAATATAGTAAGTATTGGTTCCCTTCTACCTTTCAACTCTCCTACATCAATACTTAAGACATCAACATCATCAGAGGAGAACAATCCGAGAGCTGGGACAGTGGAGCGGGGAAGAGGAGGCAGACAGAGCCGTGAGGGTGTGGGGCTACCCCATACTTCACTTATGTCAACAGTCATGAGCTCATGGCACATGAGAAGCTTTGAGGTGCTGTGGGCTTTCGCATTGGATAAGTAGCTGTAGCTGTGGGGTTTTTACCTCACCAAATGCTCCTCTGCCTATTACTTTTAAGGACTCGAAATCTTCCAATCCAAGTCTTGTCCTCTTCAAACGAAGAAACTCTGTTTCCTTCCGAGCATGAGCTGATCGCCTGAGTCGTTTCTAATGTTTAAATAAAGGGTGAGAGGAGAGAGGGGGAGGAATTGAAATTCCCCAACAAAGTCATACTTGTGACTTTACCCATCTGGAAACCAGAACCACACCAGACTAAACATAATCTTCTCACCCAGGAAAGCACCACAGAAGGACCCCACTGCTCACTTCTCCCCCCTCCCCCCAGCCTTCAGATACAGAACCACACCACACTGAACAGAGAGTGGTTGCTTCCTCTCGGGACGCGGCACCAACCTCCCTCAGCCATCCACCATTCCAGCCTTTCTAATGAAGGAGGGATGACCCGCATTGTCGTTTAACCTTCGTTATAGAAAAGTGTGTGTGTTTTCATTTCCCTCTAGGTTTTTACACATTGCAGTTCATTGTACAATCGAGTTTTCTGTTATCTCTGTAAGTCTGGGGTATTTTTCACCATTTTCCTGGGTTCTGTAATTTATTTCTATTTTTGTAAGCATTTCCACTGCCATTTCAGGTCCTTGGGCAGTTATTAACTGTGCTTTCCTCCACCACATCGGAGGCATTAGAGGAAAGGGCTGATCTGCCTTGAATATGATTTCAGAAGTTTGTCCCACTTCTATGGAGCCTCTTCAGTGAATTCTGTAAGTATGCTATACTGTGCTTTTTAACATTTTAAATTGGTTTCATCTCTTCCTTTTCTTGGAATTCTAAGTTAATGCCAACTGACTTGCTATGATTGCACCCGGAGAAGTTCCTCTCCTGGCTGCTTACTCGTTAAGGACGAGTGCCTCAGTCCAGAAGCACCAGCCGCCCGCGGGGCTGCTGAGCAGAGCCTTCCCCGGGCATGGGCGCTAAGACTAACAACATGCTGAACAAGATACAACCTGCCATGCTGAGTTTCAAGGGAAAACAATTCTGATTTTAATTACCTCTTCATCCTTTAGGCCTTCTTCTTCCATCACTTTTTCTAACTTCTTCTGTCTAAAAATAAATAAAGATGTGAAATAATATTTGAATGTAATTTTCTGGAAAGCGTATACAAACATAAGAATTGTTTTTTAATGACAAAAACAGGTAGATCTTAAAAGATCTCATTAAAGTAACAAATTAGTTACTAAGACAAGTGAAAAGATTCCCACTCATTAGTTCTACATTTTGAAACAGACTGTATAAGATGTTAATGCAACAATCTTATTTCGAAATGAAAAGTTCTCTCTCTTTTTTTTTCCTGTCAGAACTGTATTTCCTCCTTAACAAACCACAAACAGCTGGTGTTTGATAACCTCATATCAGGGTGTTTCTCTCCCTCTCCCCATATCTACTTCCTTTATTTTCACATCTTCTTCCTCCTCCTTGCCACAAAGAATAATAAACAACAAAGATAAAATGCAGAATTTGGATATTTAAGAAAGGTAATTGGCGGGGGGGACGGGGAGGGGGCACCTATGAGGTGAGGAGGGGGAGAGATTGAGTAAAAAAGCCCCCCAAAAAGAGAGAAAAAAGTCATGGAGACAATAGGATGGTGACTGCTGGGGGGAGTGGGGAATGGAGGAAGGTAGAGGAAGGTATGGGGAGGATAATGGAGATGGGCAGAGACCTGACTTGGGGTGGTGAACACACAATACAGTGTACAGATGATGTGTTGTAGAATTGTGCACCTGAAACCTGTATAATTTTGTTAACCAATGTCACCCCAATAAATTCAATAAAAAGGGAGGGAAAAACCTTAAAATTCTAAATCCTTGGAGTACTGAATTTAGAAACTGTATTCAAGAATATTTTTATCTATTTTAATACTGGTTTGATAAAAACCAAAAGAAACAAAACTTGAGAACCAAGATGGCGGCATAGGTTAACGCCGGAGTTTGCTGCCTCGAACAACCACTTCAAAAGTGAAACTAAAAGACGGAAGGGACATCACCCAGAACCACAGGAACGCTGGCTGAGTGGAAGTCCTACAACTAGGAGGAAAGAGAAACGCATACGGACACTCAGAGGAGGCGCAGTGCTGAAGTCAAATTCTGAGGTGTGGAGTGCATGGGGAGCGGGCTGGCGGCGGAGGGCGCGGTTGGCATTTTCAATCGGGAGGGAGTCACAGACTCTGAGCTCCAGATCTGGGCGAGTCTTTAGGGACCCTGACTCAAACGGGAGAAGCAGGACTGTCTGGCTTTGGTCGGAGCGAGTGCAGCTTTCTCTCCGAGGTTTGCAGCGGTTGCTGGGACTCAGAGAGGCAGAGCCCCTGGGGACAGGACTAAGAGCTGCCATAACTGCTCTCTCCGGCCCACCCTGTTGATCCCGTGCGACCTGCCCCGCCCAAGCCCTGCACAGAGGCATTTGCTGGATAGCCTCAGGCAAAGGCTAGATTAGCTCCTCCCTAGAGGACAGAAGTTCTCTCACTGCAGACACAGCTGACTCTCACAGCCACTTGGCCTGGAGGTCAAATCCCCCCTAGTATTAGCTACATCAAGGCTTAACTACAAGACTGCGCACAAAGACCACTAGGGGGTGCACCAAGAAAGCATAACAAAATGCGGAGACAAAGAAACAGGACAAAATTGTCAATGGAAGATATAGAGTTCAGAACCACACTTTTAAGGTCTCTCAAGAACTGTCTAGAAGCCGCCGATAAACTTAATGAGATCCTCGAGAAATCTAATGAGACCCTCGATGTTGTGATAAAGAACCAACTAGAAATTAAGCATACACCGACTGAAATAAAGAATACTATACAGACTCCCAACAGCAGACCAGAGGAGCGCAAGAATCAAGGCAAAGATTTGAAATGCGAGGAAGCAAAAAACACCCAACCAGAAAAGCAAAATGAAAAAAGAATCCGAAAATACGAAGATAGTGTAAGGAGCCTCTGGGACAGCTTCAAGCGTACCAACATCAGAATTATAGGGGTGCCAGAAGATGAGAGAGAGCAAGATATTGAAAACCTATTTGAAGAAATAATGACAGAAAACTTCCCCCACCTGGTGAAAGAAATAGACTTACAGGTCCAAGAAGCGCAGAGAACCCCAAACAAAAGGAATCCCAAGAGGACCACACCAAGACACATCATAATTAAAATGCCAAGAGCAAAAGACAGAGAGAGAATCTTAAAAGCAGCAAGAGAAAGAAACTCAGTTACCTACAAGGGAATACCCATACGACTGTTAGCTGATTTCTCAACAGAAACTTTGCAGGCCAGAAGGGAGTGGCAAGAAATATTCAAAGTGATGAATACCAAGAACCTACAACCAAGATTACTTTATCCAGCAAAGCTATCATTCAGAATTGAAGGTCAGATAAAGAGCTTCACAGATAAGGAAAAGCTAAAGGAGTTCATCACCACCAAACCAGGATTATATGAAATGCTGAAAGGTATCCTTTAAGAAGAGGAAGAGGAAGAAAAAGGTAAAGATACAAATTATGAACAATAAATACACATCTATCAACAAGTGAATCTAAGAATCAAGTGAATAAATAATCTGATGAACAGATTATAATAGAATCAGGGACATAGAAAGGGAATGGACTGACTATTCTTGGGGGGGAAAGGGGTGTGGGAGATGCGGGAAGAGACTGGACAAAAATCGTGCACCTATGGATGAGGACAGTGGGTGGGGAGTGAGGGCCGAGGGTGGGGCGGGAACTGGGAGGAGGGGAGTTATGGGGGGGGGGGGGGTAAGAGGAACAAATGTAATAATCTGAACAATAAAGATTTAATTAAAAAAAAAAAAAGAAACAAAACTTAACCTTACAACCAATTCCCTATAACCTTTACTTATTCAGCATAATCAATGAAAGCACATGTGCTGGGATCTCCCCTCCACCACTCAGCATTCCAGAAGACAGGCAATGTGAGCAGGCAAAGAAGAGGAAGAATACAGGACACACGAAGTAACAGCATGCAGTGTAGCGTGTCTGAGGCGCACAGCACTTCTGCGTGCCTGGCTTAGTCTGCAGATGACTAAGAACTGACAGAGACTTGTGCACAAAGGAGTGATGTGATGAGATTTCTATTTAAGAATGGCAACCAGCAGTAATGAGCTAACGGACTAGCAGGAAAAGCACTGACAGACAGCAAATTAAAAGCTATTGTAAGGATTCAGCTGTGCAGTAAAGATCTGGAACTAGGACTGGAAACCCAGAGTGAAGTGAACAGAGCTATTGCAAAGATGACCAACTGGCAATAGAAGTCAAGGGAAAGATCTTAGAACTTCTTCTGTGGGAGGACAATGATGCCACTAACCAAGATAAGAAACACAGAAGAGGAACATGGAAAGACAATGAGTTTCCTTGTGGTCAATGAATATGTACTACAATAATACTATTTAGTTTAAATGAATATATTGTTAGAAATCATATTACAAACCCACAGGATCAGATGATGAGTAAGAATTTGTGTCTAGCCGAAACCAGTTTGGCTCAGTGGATAGAGCGTCGGCCTGCGGACTGGGGGGTCCCAGGTTCGATTCCGGTCAGGGGCGTGTACCTTGGTTGCGGGCACATCCCCAGTGGGAGATGTGCAGGAGGCAGCTGATCGATGTTTCTCTCTCATCGATGTTTCTGGCTCTCTATCTCTCTCCCTTCCTCTCTGTAAAAAGTCAATAAAATATATTTAAAAAAAAAAAAGAAAGAAAGAATTTGTGTCTAAACACTCAGGAAGTAAAAAGACCTGCTCTGCCCCCGATGGGAAGAAGTAAGAATCCGCATGACTGCCATCCCACTGTTCTTCTCCTAGTTCCCAGGATATGTGGGGATATGCATCTATGCATGCTCATGTACTGGAGTGAGAAGGCTGTACTACTGGTAGTTTCAGGAATGTAAATTAATTGCATTTCAGTGGTTAAATAGTTGAAGTAGAGAAGAATAAGAGTCAATCAATAGCAAGAACTGTAAGAACTCAACCATGTTCTGCTCTTTTTGTGCCTTGAGTGTCAAATATTATCATATCTTCCAACTACATGTTTTCTGAATGACCACATCAGATTGGGCTAGAAGTCAAAAGTGCTATCACACAATGTGTGTCACAAAGACAGCTCCTTTTGACTATAGTTTATTTTTTAAAAATTTATTGAGACAGAGAGAGGACCCAGGCCCTAGTCAGGGTGCATGCAGGAAGCAACCAATCTATGTCTCTCTCACATTGATGTTTCTCTCTCTGTCTCTCCCCCACACTTGCACTCTCTCTCTCTAAAAAAAAAAATCAATGGAAAAATATCCTTGGATGAGGATAAAAAAAGATAGACAGAGAAGCAAAAACTAAAAGACAAGACAAGACAAGACAAGACAAGACAAGGAAAGGAAAGGAAAGGAAAGGAAAGGAAAGGAAAGGAAAGGAAAGGAAAGGAAAGGAAAGGAAAAGGAGAGGGGGGAGAGAGGGAGAGAGGGGAGAGGGAGGGGAGAGGGAGGGAGAGAGGGGGAGAGAAGGGGAAACATTAATTTGTTGTTCCACTTATTTATGCATTCATTGGTTGATTCTTGTATGTACGCTGACTAGGGATCGAGCCCTCAATCTTAGCAAATTGGGATGATGCTCTAACCAACTGAGCTTCCCAACCAGGGCCTTCTGACTATATTTTATTCTGTTTTTTTCTTTCTTTTTTTTAAATACTTCTTTATTGTTGAAAGTATTATATATGTCCCCATTTTTCCCCCTGTGTCCATGGGTTATGCATATATGCATACAAGGTCTGACTACATTTTAAATCTAAATTCAAACTGAAAAGTTTTCCACAGCTTTATCCCAAGTGTAATTAAATTGGTTTCAGAACACCTGACTGAGAGTAAAGTTATCAGAATCAACCCCTTGAACACAATCAGATTCTTTCATTAGAGAATATATATATATAACCCTAATAAGCAAATAGACTGAACAGTGGAACAACCAATTGCTATGACGTGCACTGACCACCAGGGGGTATACGCAGAACATGGCGGGTGTCGGCAGCAGGCGGCAAAGCACAGAACATGGCGCTCGGCCATGGCGGGATGGTGGAGCAGGTGAGCAGGGCTGCCAGACCAAGGCGGGGTACCGGTTGCTATCATTGGGGCAAGCCTCTGGTGGTTACTGAAAATTCTTTGCTCCCGTGTGCCACAGTCCCGCCCAGCGCTTGCACCTGCTGCCAGCGCCGGCCCTGCTCGCACCTGCTGCCAGCGCTGGAGCCGCCGTTCGCACCCACTGCCGGTACTCGGCGCAGGCCCCAACCACTCATCGCTGTCAGAGGGTGCAGGCGGCGGCTGCCAGCTCCCATCACCCCTCAGGGCTTCTCCACCTCCCCCTGCTCCTGAAGGGCAATCAGGGCCCCAATCTCTCCACGCCATCAGCGGGTGCGAGTGGGGCTGGCGCCATCAGTGCACGGGAGTGGAGGCAATGGGAGCAGGACTGCTGGCAGACAGGAGACCAGGGGGTGCGGTGGGAGGGGCCAGGCAGGGGCACGGAGGATGGGCCCAGACAAGCCCCTGTGCCCACCGCAGCCTCGCAGCCCACTGTTCCATTCAAGGTGCATGAATTCATGCACTGGGCCCCTAGTATATCCAGAAAAGGCCTATCATACAGGATAATCCCTGGTAATAATGTACTGGGGCCAAGTCAACGAAGACCTTGAAGACACCAAAATGGCAAGCACAGCCTGAAAGGAGGCTTGACATCCTCTGTGAGACGATACCATGGAATTACTGGACTCTGTAAGATTCGTGGTGGCACTGTGATTATACAAGAAAGTGGCCATGTTTTTCGAGATGCATACTGAAGTACACAGGATTGAAATGGCAGATGTTTGAAATTTGCTTTAAAACACAATAACAGAAATGATTATATGAAATAACTTATGAACACCATTATGCACTCAACTTTGAAACTTTGTCATGTTTTGAAAAATAAAAGACCAAAAGTGACTCACATAGAAATAAAAAATTTGAATAAAAAAAAAATAAATAAAAAAAAAAATAAAACACAATAACAAGAAAAAATAAAATATAAATGATGAAACAAATTTAGTGAAGTCTTGATAATTACTGAATCTGAGGAATGACTATATGGTAGTTCACCGTATTAGTCTTTCCATCTATGTGCGTATTTAATTTTTTGTTGTTGTTAATCCTCATCCAAGAATATTTTTCCATTGATTTTAGAGAGAGTGGAAGGGAGGGGGAGAGACAAAGAAGGAGAAACATCTATGTGAGAGACATACATCGACTGGTTGTTCCTAAACACATCCCACCAGGGCCAGAGATGAAGCCTACAGTAGAGGTACATGCCCCTGACCAGTATTGAACCCAGAACCTTTCAGTCCTCAGCGACGCTCTATCCACTGTACCAAACTGGCTAGGACTTATGTGTGTATTTAATGACCCTGGCTGGGTGGCTCAGTTGGTTAAAGCATCATCCTGATATGCCAAGGTTTCGTTTTGATCCCTGGTCAGGGCACATACAAGAATCAACCAAGGAATGCATAAATAAGTGGGACAACAAGTCGATGTTTCTCTCTCTCTCAAATGAATGATTCTAAAATGTATATGGAAATACAAAGAAACTAAAATATACAATGCAATCTTGAAAAAAAAAAAAAAAAAGAACTAAGTTGAGGACTTACATTACTGACTTCAAAACTTACCATAAGGCTACAGTAATCAAGACAGTGTGATACTAGCACAGGGATAAATAGAACAATGAAACAGACTGGAGAGCCTAAAAATAGATACACACTTATATGGTCTTAATTTTCAACAAGTGTCAAAGCAATCTAATGGGGAGAAAAATAATCCTTGCAACAAATAGTGCTAAAATAACTAGATATCCATACGGAAAAAAATTCAGCTCAACTCCTATTTCCTATCACACACTTATTAATTCAAGATGGATCATAGTACTAAATGTAAAAACTAAATCCATAAAACTTCCAGAAGAAAACAGGACATCCTTATGACTTGGGTGTAGGCAAAGGTTTCTTCGAGGTCACAGAATGTAATAACTACAAAAGAAATAAATGCCAATATTGAAAACTTCTGCTCACCTAAAGACATCATTAGAATAATGAACCAGAAAGCCACAGACTGGAAGAAACTATTTGCAAAACTTATATATAACCACAGGGCAGTATCTAGAATATATAAAGAACTCCCTACAACTCTATTGTCAAAAATATGAATAAACACTTCACAAGAAAATATACAAATGGTCAAAAGCATACTGAGAAATGTCCAACATCATTAATCATCAGGGAAATGCAATTAAAACAACAGTGAGATACCACTGAACATCCACAAGAAGAGCTATAAGTTAAAAGACTGACAACACAAATGTTAGCAAAAATGTAAAGCAACTAGAACTCTCACACACAGTTGGTAATAGTTTGGGAAAAGGTCTAGCAATTTCTTATAAAACTAAACATGTGCCTACATATGTTTATGACTCAGCAACTCTACTCCTAAATTTACCCAGGAACTGAAAACAAATGTTCACAAAAAGATCTGTAACAAATGTGCATAGAAACTTATTCAAAATAGCAAAAAATTGAGAAAAACCCAGGTGTTTATCAACAGAATGTATAAACAAACTGAGGATAGTAAAAAAAAACAGAATGGTACTCAGCAATATAAAGGAACAAACTACTGACACAACAGCAACATGAATGTACCTTGAAAACATCAGGATGAGTGAAGGATGCCTTACTCAAATGAGCACTCACTCTACGGACCTATTAACATGTTCCATTTGATGGAACAGGCAAGGCCATCAATGGTAGAAACAAAGTCATAGCAATGGTTCCTGAGGGTGAAGGAACATCCCAGGAGGGAACCAACTTTCTGGGACAATGGCAATGGTTTATGTCTTGACAGAGGTTTAAGTAATACAGGTGTAGGCATTTGTTGAAACTCATCGAATGGTAACCCTTAAGATTGTACATTTCATTGCATGCAAATTTTATTCCCTTAAAATACTGAACTCTAGTTCATATACAAGCGGAAATAAACAGAAAGTAAAATATACTGACATCTGAAACATGTACAGCAAAACAGATTAATGAATGGATAGAGGAATGGATACATGGATTTATGATAAAACAACAAATTATTTTTTAAACAACAAATGATTAATTGCAGATTTTAGATGATGTATTTATGGGTATCCATTGTACAATTCTTTCAACTTATCTACACTTTTAAATATTTTCATAATAAAATACTGGGAATAAATTGTAATTATGAGTTACTACATGCATAATATACACCAGATTAATAACAATAGCTGCTACTACCACCATTAACGAAGTGATTATTATGTGTGAAGCACAATGGTAGGTACTCACATATGTTAAGTCTAATCCCCATTTTCCAGATGGGGAAACTGATACACAAAAAGACTAAGGAACTTGTTCCAACCTCATACAGCCTACTACATGGTAAAGGCAGGATTATAAACCCAAGTCTGATTACATAAGAGCTGTTCTTTCCATTACATCACACTGCCTTAATGAACTCCAAGGATTTGAACCAATTAATTGTTTTATCCTACCATGGAATATTGAGTTATTGGCTCAGTAGCAGAAATGAGGGGATTATAATAGCAAGGGCTTTGGAAATCAATGACACTGTCATTCTACTGTAATGGGATAGGCTATAAACATGACTGCTGTTATTCTTGTCTCCTTTCAACAAGAATATGAAGGTGCTTTATGATACCAGACATACATGCCAAAAACATGACACAATTTGCTTAAAATTCTTTACCTCATTTCTCGTTCTTCATGTTGAGCGATAAGATTGCTATAAAAATTCTCCAGCGTCACTTTGGTCATTGTCACCCTTTCTTTTGTGTGATTACTCATGGACGAGCAAGGTGTTGAGCCGGTCATTGCCATGGCTGCTAGAAACAAAGGAAATAAGAGGTTTTAATCTCACAATTATGTGCTCTCCTACCTTATAGGTAGGAATGTAAATTCGTACAACTTTTATGGAGGACAAACAAGTAAATAACAAAAGCCAGACAAACACTGGGTGAAAATAAGTATATATTAATGTCCCATGACCCAGAAATACCATCCCTAGGTAAAAGGCCTAGAGCAATTGTCACTCAGGCTCTTAAGGTAGCATGCACAAGGATGGACATTTCAGAGGATGTTCACTGTGCCATCATTTGTTATGGGAAGTTAGAGGCAATTCAGTAGACAAATAAATAAAATGTTGTGGATGCATACAAAAAAATACCTGTAGCAGTCAGAAGCAAATCTACGTGTACCTAAAAGTGGCATCAATATATCTTTAAAACAGTTTGGCATTTTTAAAAAGAAAACATGATCACAATACCATATGAGTAAATTAAGAATATATACTATAGACAGTGCAATTCCTTGCAATCTAGGAAGCTACCTTGGAGAAATCAAGACCCATAAGGATTCATACATAAGAAAGTTCGAGGCAGCATGTAAACAAAGGAAAACTAGAAATAACTTGAATATCCAACAACAGAAATGATTACATTATAATAAGTCATATAATGAAATAATATGCAGATAATTAAAATGTGTTCAGGCCAGCGGCGTGGCTCAGTTGTTCAGCACCTACCCATGAACCAGGAGGTCACGGTTCGATTCCCTGTCAGGGCACATGCCCTGTTTGTGGGCTCAATCCCCAGAAGGGGACGTACAGGAGGCAGAGGATCAATGAGTCTCATCATTGATGTTTCTATCTTTCCCTCTCCCCTACCCTCTCTCTAAAATCAATAAAAACATGTTTAAAGTAAATAAAATATGTTCAAATGTTTAATGCCAGGGGAAATGTTTCCAATCCAAGTAAAAAGAATATGTTACAAAACAGAATTTTTCCATGATCTCAGTACAATAGATCTTTTATTCTTGTTTATGCTTTCCACATTTTCTATATTTTCTTCAATGACTATGTACTATTACCATTAAGTTATCAATAACTCTTAAATTTACAATTTCTACAGTTTTAAAAAAATCTGACTAAAACACTCATCTATAGGTATATATGTACTCTGATATGTCTATTTGATAAATATTCACTATATATTTGAATTTACTAGTTAAAACAAAGACCTATGATGAAAACAATATTACAAAGAAAAAAACTAGACCATAATTTTAGTGATGAAAATATCAAAAAGAAAAAAAAAAGGCACCCTACCAGTACATATGACAAAGCCAATACTAAAAGTTTAAATAGCTGATAGAACATTTTCCCCCAAATTTAAATCTCATTTTCCCCCAGAAATTTTTGCCAACCTATATTGCCACACTTGGCCAGATTGCTCACCAACCTTGACTTGCTCCAGCACTAATGCTCATATTTTAGCCTTATCATATCTTCCTCCCATGCAAGTTGACTCTAAGTCTGTGTTTCCATCCTAAAATAAAGCTGACTAAAAATAGGGAGAGGCTAAGGTCCACTTTTAAAGGTAGTGCACTTTATGAAGTTCTCTCAAGGTTCTCCCCTTAATACTCAGTAGATTTTTTTGCTTTGTAGATCAAACTAAGGAATGTGCAAACACTTGTTATTACTAAGAAAAAAGACAACATTAAACAGTTTTATAAAATACTCACGGGGAAAAAACAAATAATCCCTTCAGAGCAAAGAGGTTCAAAATCAAGGCTCTATTTCAGAGTCAAACATTTTGATTCATGATGTGCCAAAATGACCAGTACAAATTCAGACACTGAACTCAGCTCTACCTTATTATAAAACTAGAAGCCCGATGCATGAATTCTTGCACGGGTGGGGTCCCTCGGCCTGGCCTGTGATCGAGGCCTATCAGGGGGCGGATGGCTAGGGAGAGGGACCATGGGAGGTTGGCCAGCTGAGGGGAGGGGCCCTGGGAGGTTGGCTGGCTGGGGGGAGGGTCCGCAGGAGGTTGGTTGTGGGAGTGCACTGACCATCAGGGGGCAGCTCCTGCATTGAGCATCTGCCCCCTGGTGGTCAGTGCGCATCATAGCGACTGGTCGACCGGTCGTTCTGGTGGTTTGGTCATAATGGTTGCTTAGGCTTTTATATATATAGATGTTATATATTTTTATGGGACGTTTCTGTTAATACCAAAGCAAACTCAAGTGTTTATAGGATATTAGAATTTAAAAACACACAAAAGCCTGGCTGGTATGGCTCAATGGTTGAGCATTGACCCAGGAACCAAGAGGTCACCGATTCTATTCTCGGATCAGGGCACATGCCCGGGTTGCAGGCTCAATCCCCAGAGGGAGCCATGCAGGAGGCAGCCGATCAATGACTTCCTAGCTCATCGATGTTTCTATCTCTCTATCCCTCTCCCTTCCTAATAAAAAAAAAAATCAATAAAAAATGTATTTTTTAAAACACACACACACACACACAAACAAAAAGCCACCTCTGTTTGGCCCTAGCCAGTGTGGCTAAGTTAGTAATGCACCAGAAAGGTCTCAGGTTTGATTCTCCATCAGGGCGCATACCTGGGTTGCAGGCTTCTTCCCCTGCCGCTCAGGGCACTTAAGTGGGAGAGGCAACTGATTTATATTTCTCTCACATCGATGTTTTCCTCTCTCTCTCTCTCTCTCTCTCTCTCTCTCTCTTCCCCTCTGTCAAAATCAGTGAAAAATGTCCTTGGGTGAGGATTAAAAAAAAAACCCGTGTTTGGTTTTGGGTGTGGTTCCTTATTTGTCAGCCCCTATCCTCTCTCCACCCACAATGAAAACCACATGCACTCTAAGTTTGGTGAAGAAATTTAAAAACCAGATTTAAAAACAAGTCTGAAGCAAGTGAGCACTTTGTACTCCACTCCTCCCTTATCTGTAAACTTCTAGAGACCCTTTATATATTTTAACAACTGAAATTACTTCAAACTTAAAAAAAAAAAACAACTAGAGTGAGTTTAAGCCTGAGAAAAACAGTACCTTCCATATAATAGGTAGAATCTACCTAATAAATATCAGTTGAGCAACTAAGTTAGTGATTTTTCAGTTGTCAATAAAGCTAAAAGAACAAAATTACATTTACATCGATGAGCATATAAAGACGGGGGAAGGGGGAGTTTTGACCCATTTAAGTGGATGTCATGACTTACTAAACTTCTTAAAAGATTAAACAGATTAAATTCACTCAAAGATGTTTATGTAGTAAGGCCAACAAATTTTCCAGCAGAATGGTTTTCGATCTTCACATACAGCCTCTAATGTAAGGCAAAGGGTGCACTGGCCGTCCCTTTGATCTTTCTTCAAAACCTTCTCCTGCCCTGGCCAGTGTTGTCAGTGGTTAGAGCCTCGGCCATGCACTGAAGGGTCTCAGGCCCAATTCCCGGTCAAGGGCACCTACCAGGGTTTCTGGTTTCACCTCCCCCATGTGCGACCAATTGATATGTCTCTCTCAGATTTATGTTTCTCTCCCCCTCCTCTCTTTCCTCCCCTCCAGTCTCTCTAAAAAATAAAAAAATAGCCCTAAATAGTTTGGCTCAGTGGATGGAGTGTCTGCGGACTGAAGGGTCCCAAGTTCGATTCCGGTCAAGGGCCTGTACCTTGGTTTCAGGCACATCCCCAGTAGGGGGTGTTCAGGAGGCGGCTGATGGATGTTTCTCTCTCATGGATGTTTCTAACTCTCTATCCCTCTCCCTTCCTCTCTGTAAACAAATAAAATATATTTTAAAATAAAAAAAATCAATGGAAAAAATATCCTCAGGCGAGGATATGAATGAACGAATGAATGGAGATCAAATAAAAACCATTGCTTGACCCAATCTAGAGATTTTACCTGACTGACTTGACAATGGTAGAGCGACCTCTATAAATACAACATCGGGGCTAAGACCATTCCTCAAGGCTCCCCTATCTAATTTCTCTTACTAAACTGTAAGCCCCTGGAGAGCAAGCATCCTGTCCTCTCCTGCTTTCAGAATCCTCCCCCATCTCACGTGCAACACTGTGCACTTGGTGAGCACCTTACAAAAAGGTTACCAGGAGCGCGGCTGGTGTGGCTCAGCGGGCGAGGGTCCACCGTGAACCAGGAAGTGGCAGCTGGATTCCCAGGGGGAGGCGTGCCAGAGGCGGCCAATCAATGGTTCTCTCTTCATTGATGTTTCTGTCTCTCCCTCTCCTCTCCCTTCCTCTCTGAAATTAATAAAAATACATATTTTTTTAAAAGTGTACTAGGAAAACGGTCTTCGTTGAGGTCCATTACCAGGAGTTGGGTGTGGGGTGGGGCATGGTTTCCTGCAGGGAGCTGGAGGAGAGCTGGTGTTGGGGTCCCCTCCTCTCCGGAGGAAGCTGGTGTTGGGGTCCCCTCCTCTCCGGAGGAAGCTGGTGTTGGGGCAGAGCGGAGCCTGGGACTGTGGTGGCTGTCTCACGTGTGGGGAACCCCATCTACTGCCTGGCTAATTCTTACTCAGAGCCCAGGCGCACTGGGAGGGAGAGGAAGCGCAGGGTCTGCACATTCCAAACAGAACGAGTTTCTCTCTGCCTCTTGGGATCGATTCCAAGGGCGACCGGGAGACCTGGTCTGTCCACGGGCCGCTCCGCACTCTCTCGGACACAGACTCCCCTCGAGTCCTTCCGACTTTCCTTCCTCCTCTCTCCTTAAGAGAAGGGTCCTCACGAAAGGTCCCTGCGATGTCCAGGTTACCTGGGCCCGGGACCCACAGCCGGACCGGGGAAGGGAGCGGGCTCGAAGGCCCCACGCCCCACGCTGGGCTTTCGACGGCTCTGCCTCGACGGCAGCTCTCAGGGCCTCGGGCTCCAAGAAAGAGAAACGGGGGTGAAGACCGGTAATGAGCGAGACCCCGGACGAGACAGATGGCAGCGCGCAGACAAAGCTGGCAACGCGGAAAGGAGCGCCCGGCTCCCCGCCCCGACTGCACACGACGGAGGAGAGGGGTCCGGTGGGGCCTCGGCGGCGGGGGGCCGGGCCGGGAGGAGGGCGCAGGCGGGACGCGGAGAGCCCCGGAGAGTCGGGAAGAAGAGGTGAAGGGCAAAGCCTGGGAAGGGCTGCAGGCAGCGGCAGCAGGACACTCACCAGAGCCCCGAGGGCGGCGGGGCTGGCGGCGGGCAGACAGCCGCAGGCGCCGGACGGCCGAGGTCTGGACGCGCGGACAGGGCGGCAGCCAGCCGGCCCGCGGAGGGGAGGGGACGGGGAGGTGCTCTGGGGTAGGGGACCAGGGGCGGTTGAGGGTGAGAACAACAGGAAGCGCCTCAACTGCCGGAAAAGACGGCAGCGCGGAGGGGCCAAGGCGGCCGGTCCCGGCGCAGAGAGGGGCAGGGGGAAAGGCCCGGGGCCGAGACTGCGCACGCGCGACTTCCCGGAGACGCGGCGGAGATTCGGGACTGCGCATGCGCGGCCCCACCCACCCACGCCCTCCCTGCCTGCGGGTGCAAGGGCGAGGGTGCGGGCAGAAGTGTGCCGTGCGGGGCGCTCCCGGGGTGCTGGGCCCTTGGGGGCGGCGGGGGTTCCCTTTGTGTTTTGTGTTTTGATTTTTCACTTTTTATTTTGGAATAATTAGACCCACAAAAGGTTGCAGAATTAATTACAAAGAGGTGCCTTATACCCATCAGCCACCCAGCTTCCTTCAACATCTTACATAACTAGACTACACTATCAAAACCAGGAAATTGACATTGGCGCAATACAATTAACTAGACGGATACAATTAACTAGATTACAGCCCTTATTCTAATTTAGCCAGTTTAGCATGCACTCATTTCTGCAAGTATATGTGTGCGTGCCTGCGCCCAACTGTAGTTCTTTTTTAAAATATATATATTTTATTGCTTTTTTACAGAGAGGGAGGGAGAGGGATAGAGAGCTAGAAACATCAATGAGAGAGAAACATCGATCAGCTGCCTCCTGCACATTCCCTACTGGGGATGTGCCCGCAACCAAGGTACATGCCCTTGAGGGGAATCGAACCTGGGACCCTTCAGCCGACAGGCCGACACACTATCCACTGAGCCAAACCAGTTAGGGTCCAACTGCAGTTATGTGAAATTTTAAAACCTGTGTAATCACTACATCTCCCCTCCCTGATTTTTCGCACACTGTAGCGAGGTCCGCTGCAGCCATTGACCCCACCTGCTTTTCCTTAAAGTAATAATTAACATGCCATATTGGGGGGGTCAGGCGAGCTCGCACAGGTTTGGACATGGGCTACAGGGAAGGCGACCTAGTGAGCACAGAAGAACTTGCTTTTCAAGGCTGCTCAACCACTTAGTCTGTACCACCCTTTGGGATTAAGAGGTCACAAGTTTACCTAGCCTTTGGGTACTCACTCCTTGAGAAAGGAGCTGTCCTAAACCAGTGTCAGGCTCCTGCAAACAAAGATGGTCTCTGCTGGCCTTCAAAGAGGTCATCTGGAGAGCAAAGAATTCTATGGGCAAGTCATTCATTAGGGTGTTTGTGATTTTATGGCTCTCTCTCTCTCTCAACTTAAGACCATAGGTCTTGGTTTTATCCTTCAAGCTTGGGATCCCAGGCTTTGTTTCCTTAATGGTCTTAAAAACATAGGCCTTCCTTGACTACTTTCATCTTTTTTTTTTAAATTGATTCTAGAGAGAGAGAAACATCAATTTGTTGTATTCAATCAATGCTCTAGCCCACTGAGCAACCTGGCTAGGGCTGCTTTGATCTTTCTAAACTTCAAAGCCCCTTTTGTATAGTCTCACACAAAAATTACCTCACCTTTCATTCTCTCTGCCCAGAGGCCCTTCTCCCTCAATGCCTTTTGTCAAAGTTCTAGCCATCCTTAACGACTTAATAACAGTGCAGGATGTTTGCATAGAGCTTTGCAGTGTACAAAGGGCTTTCACTCATTTTTATCTCAGTTGATTCTCACAGCTCTTGGGCAGGTTACACAGATGAGCTTTTTAAGTGATTTTTTTTTTACATTCAATTTTTACATTTTATTTTTAAATTATAGTTGACATGTATTAGTTTCAGGTGTTCAGTGTAGTCATTGGATATTTATATACCTTACAAAACGATTATCACAATAAGTCTAGTAACCACCTGTCACCATACACAGTTATTACAATATTATTGACTATACTAGAGGCCCGGCGCACAAATTTGTGCATGGGTGAGGTCCCTCGGCCTGGCTGGCGATTGGGCCAATCAGGACAGTGAGAGGTTGGCCAGCAGGCCCAGGGGGAGGAGCCAGGGGAGGTTGGCTGTGGGAATGCACTGACCACTTGGGGGCAGCTCCTGCATTGAGCATCTGCCCCCTGGTGGTCAGTGCACGTCATAGCAAGCGGTCGACCTGTCATTTGGTCGTTCGATCACTTAGGCTTTTATATATATAGACTAGAGGCCCGGTGCACAAATTCATGCACATTGAAAGGAAATTAATTAGAAAAAATATTTTAATATCGCTATTCGCCCTTTCTCTATAATAGAATTGTCAACCAAATTCACAATTGTCAATGACAAAGGGAAACACATGCATGCAATTGGCGCCAGCAAGAGCTTTATATATATAGATAAATTTACTTAATTAGACCTGCTTTCTGATTTGGCTAAACTTTTTCCAGCCCAGTGAAGCACCCCAACTTCTCTTTCAGGTAATTGTCAGCAACACAGCAGTATATATCAACACGAAGCAGATTATTATTGTAGATCATGCAGGGAAAACAAAAGGTAAAACAGTTAACTGCAGCAGTGTTTAACTATCTTCTGTGCAGTGAGAAAAGTTGGTCATTTTCAAGGTCCACCATTTCTTTTTTTTTCTTTAATAAATTTTATTGATTTTTTACAGAGAGGAAGGAAGAGGGATAGAGAGTTAGAAACATCAATGCGAGAGAAACATCGATCAGCTGCCTCCTGCACACCTCCTACTGGGGATGTGCCCGCAACCAAGGTACATGCCCTTGACCAGAATCGAACCTGGGACCTTTCAGTCTGCAGGCCAACACTCTATCCACCGAGCCAAACCGGTTAGGGCAGGGGTGGGCAAGCTTTTTGACTTGAGGGCCACAATGGGTTCTTAAACTGGACCGGAGGGCCAGAACAAAAGCATGGATGGAGTGTTTGTGTGAACTAATATAAATTCAAAGTAAACATCATTACATAAAAGGGTACGGTCTTTTTTTTTTTAGTTTTATTCATTTCAAATGGGCGGATCCGGCCCGCGGCCGTAGTTTGCCCACGGCTGGGTTAGGGCAAGGTCCACTATTTCTTACTTCTTTTCAGTCGGGTCAGGTTTCTAAACTTTCTAAATCTTTCTTTTCCAGCTGAAAAGAAAATAGGATTCCACCAAGTCTCCTGAGTCTCCTACCTACCTACTCCAGGACTTCTGTGAGGATCAAATGAGATAAGGCACAGGAAAACACTTCACAAACATTTGGTTAAAGTATAAAATGTTTGCACCTGGCTATAAAATCGTGTTCCTGGGCTGAAGAAACTCCAAGGCAGCTAGTCTCTAGGGAGAGGAAGCTGGGCGTTGCTACGTGACATCATTACCCGGTGCCCACAGTGACTGTTTCCGGGCTGGGCTGGGCTGTGGGCCACATGCTGTGCCATGGGGTCGTGGCAGCGTTGGCTGTGATTTGGTGGGCTGTCTCTCTGGGGTGGTGGTGGGACCTGTGTCCCACTTGGGGGAAGCTGAGTGTTGCTTTGTTGGTGCCAGGTCTATGGTGCCATTTCATTATAAATGGTCAGTGTGCATCATAGCAGCTCCTGCATTGAGTGTCTGCCCCCTGATGGTCAGTATGTGTCATAGCAACCGGTCGGATGGTTGGAGGGACACTTAGCATATTAGCCTTTTATATATATAGATTCCCTATGCTGTACATTACATCCCCATGACTTAATTTATAACTGGTAGTTTGTACTTCTTAACCCCCTCCCTTCACCTTTTTGTGCATTCCCAACCCCCCTCCACTCTGGCAACATCTGTTTGTTCTCTGTATGAGTTTGTTTCGGTTTTGTTTTGTTTACTCATTTGTATTGTTTTTTACATTCCACATGTAAGTGAAATCATACAGCATTTGTCTTTCTCTGTCCAATTTAGGATGACTTTTTACAGATAAAGTAACTAACACTCAGAGAACCACAATGATTCGCCTGACTTCTCACAACTAGTAAGCTAGTAGTGAAGTAGTGAGCCCCATTTTCTGACTCCAAAAGCAATGTTCTTTCTGCTTTCCCCTTCCCTCCCTCTAACGCTCAGTTCAAACCTGATCTTCTCCTTGGAGCCTTCCCAGTTTCAGAAGAGGGATTTTGTTCTCTGCTCTCTGTATTCCTACTCTAATAGCTACTGACGTGTTCCTCAAAATAGGGCAGCCAGAAAATGCTGCTCTCACTGCGTGGACCCAAACAATGACGTTTTACCATGACTCCAATAAGTGTAGTGGACATTTGTCATTCTTTTTGACTACCAGAATCCCTTTCATGCGTTTCTCACTTCTCATTAAAACGGAAAATTCCAGATATCCTCTCTCCTTGATTCCTTTGCAATTAGGGTGCAGGCACAAAACCTAAGTGCCACCAATCACTTAGACCCACCCCAGACTGTGAGTTGGAACCTAAGGTGATCTGACCCTACTTGCAGGACTCGGCATCATTTGCCTCACTCTAGTACTGTTGTCAGATCCTGTCTTTATTTTAAATGTTGATATTTGTTTATCATGGATTTTAAAAAATGTATTTTTTTATTGACTGCAGAGAGGAAGAGAGAGGGAGAAAGAGATAGAAACATCAATGATGAGAGAATCATTGATTGGTTGCCTCCTGTACACCCCCTACTGGGAATCGAGCCCACAATCTGGACATGTGCCCTGTCCAGGAATTGAACCATGACCTCCTGTTCATGGGTCGACGCTCAACCACTGAGCCACACGAGCCAGACATCATGGATTTTTTTGCATTAAAAATTATTCTTTTAAATATTGCAATAAAATATATTGATTACTGAGTTATTTGCCACCCTCATCAATCTTGTGCCGAGGGGCCTGTCTTGCTCTTCGCACCCTACTCCAGGCCCTGGAAAGATCGCACTGAATCTGTAGAGAGTGGCGGCTGCTCCACACAGTGTCTAAAGACCTGCACAGAGGTCACCTGGGCCAGAATTGTGTCACAAGGCCACCCTTTCTGGGAAGGCTCGTATTCAGCTTTTTTATGCTCTATAATGAAGGCAGGCAAGAAAGAAAGGAGTTGGGAATAAATATTGGGTTATCCAGCCAATAACGTTTGCCATGGTAGTATATACTTCTTTGCTGTTCACTTTTAATTTTACCTGCTAATATAAATGGAAAAGAAACTTATAGCCGGAAACACTTAACACAGCCAATGCCTTTATATTTTCTAGATTGCCAACCTATATGGTCACATCAGCCAGATTCTTTTTTTTAACCCTTTCATGAATGGAGGAAGAGGAGGAGGTGAGTGTCTTGCTCACCTCACCTTATATTATCTCAGACCCCATGTAATTATAATTACAACTTAGAGGCGTGGTGCACGGATTCGTACCCGGCGGGGTCCCTTGGCCTGGCCTGTGCCCTCTCGAAATCCGGGACCCCTCGGGGGATGTCAAAGAGCGGGTTTCAGCCCGATCCCCACAGGCCAGGCCAAGGGACTCCACCAGCACATAATCAGGGCCAGGGAGGGACTGCAGGAGGTTGGCCCCAGGGAAGGACCACGGGAGGGCTCCAGGGTATGTCTGGCCCATCTCGCCCAGTCCCGATCAGCCTTACCCCAGCAGCAAGCTAACCCACTGGTTGGAGTGTCTGCCCCCTGGTGGTCAGTGTGCATCATAGCGATTGGTGAAATGGTCGAACGAATGGTTGGACACTTAGCATATTAGGCTTTTATTATATAGGATATAATTCACCTAATCCAAGCTCCTCTGTTTTATAACAGATTTCTCTAAAACGTCTTGGGGAATAAAACTTTTTTATAGTGTACTAAGTTATTCTTCATTCCCATGGAACTTGGTTTGAATATTAGCACTTTATTGTCTTGCTCTTTTCCCAGCTTCAGACCCACTAGCCTTACCCTTCCCTTTAAACATTGCTCCAAATTGTCCTTTGTACCAAGGGAATCACTTGCTTCCCCTCCACCAGGCTGACCTTCGATTGCTTCACCACTGGAAGCTCCATCTCTCAGCAAAGCCCACAAACCTCTACAGGACAAGCCTTTTGTGCCCCACCCACCGGGGGCAATGACATCATTGTCTGTGACTATTCCTTCCATAAGAGGATAGGAGCTGTGCTTGGTGCCGGCTAGCCCAGTGCTTCTCGAACTTTAATGTGCACACACATTCCCTGGATTCAGTGAAAACACAGGTACCAATTCAGAAGGTCTGGGCAGAGCTGAGATTCTGCACATCCAACAAGCTCCCAGGTGATGCTAATGCAACTGGTCCAGGTACCACACTTGGAATAGCATGGAGCTTGAACATATCTGAGTGTAAAACAAGAAGGGGAAGGGTCCCTGATCCAACAGCCCTCGGCCCCTACCAGTGTGCTGTGTCCGGCACAGACAGGTTTGGTGAGCCTGAGGAGGGGCGGTGAAGGATTAAAGAAAAGACAGACAAGAGAATACAGCTGAGGCTCGGTGGACCTCCTGTGCCTGGATGAGGACACGGAAAGACCCAGCCTTAAAGCCCAGGCTTTATTTTATAGGCAGATCAAAACAAGGGTAGTGGTCAATGTTTACAATGGTCTTGGGAGTTTCACCTTGTTTTGGCAGCACTTGCTGCACCTCCCGCAGCCCATTAGCTACCTAGGAAGGAACTAGGGAGGGCTATAAAGTTAAGCCTAATTATGCTAAGAGGGCTCTGCCCTCCAAGCTGGGACTTGTTTGTGGCCCTGCCAGAGGTCAGTCTGAGGCTTAACACTGGAGCCACTCCCTACATACCAGAGCCAGGCTCTGGGGAGGAAATGAGGCCTCTAGGACACAGCACTGAAAGAGGCAGTCAAACTCGGTGATGCATCCCCTGCACATGCACGACCCTGCGAGTGAATGCCTCACACTGTATCCAGGCACTCATTTACCCACCCTTGTGCCTGTGCTGGTCACTACCAAGGAACATTCTAGTCAGTATCCCTCCATACTATTTTCTAATACACACATGAACACATATGGAATCATACTGTATGTGGTCATACCATATATAAGTTCTAGAGGCCTGGTGCACGGATTCATGCACCAGTGGGGTCCCTCGGCCTGGCCTGCACCCTCTCACAATCCAGGACCCTTCAGGGGATGTCAGACTGCCAGTTTCAGCCCAATTCCCACAGGCCAGGCCAAGGGACCCCACCAGTGCACCGGACCTCTAGTACAGTGATGGCGAACCTATGACACACATGTCAGAGGTGACACGTGAACTCATTTTTTTGGTTGATTTTTCTTTGTTAAATGGCCTTTAAATATATTAAATAAATATCAAAAATATAAGTCTTTGTTTTACTGCGGTTGCAAATATCAAAAAGTTTCTATATGTGACACAGCACCAGAGTTAAGTTAGGGTTTTTCAAAATGCTGACACGCCGAGCTCAAAAGGTTCGCCATCACTGCTCTAGTATGTATATAAGACCTTTGGTTAATTTCTTCTCGACCTCTCCGTCTCTCCTCCCCTCTGAGATTCATCAGTCTGTTCCATGTTTCCATGCCTGTGCCTTGAGCATCTGCCCCTGGTGGTCAGTGTGCATCATAGCTACCAGTTGAATGGTTGAACGGTTGAACAGTCAAACGGTCGCTTAGGCTTTTATATATATACTAGAGGCCCAGTGCACAAAAATTGGTGCACTCAGGGGGGTGGGGGGGCCCCTCAGCCCGGCCTGTGCCCTCTCGCAGTCTGGGACCCCTCGGGAGATAATGACCTGCTGGCTTAGGCCTGCTCCCGGGTGGCAGAGGGCAGGCCCAATCCCTAGGTGCAGCCCCTGGTCGGGCTCAGAGCAGGGCCGATTGGGGAGACGGGGTACCTCCCCCTGTCATGCACAGAGCAGGGTGGATCGGGAGGTTGCGATGCCACCCTCAGTCACTCTCAGGGTAGGGCCGATTGGGGGGTTGGGGCACTGCCCTCTGTCACACTCAAGGCAGGGTCTATGGGGAGGTTGTGGCACCACCCCCTGCCACGCACAGAGCAGGGCCAATCAGGGGGGTTGGGGCTCTGTACCCTGTCACGCACAGAGCAGTGGGGCCAATCAGGGGGTTGGGGCGCCGCACCCTGTCACACACAGAGCCGCAGGGCGATCAGAGGGTTGGGGAGCTCGCCCCTATCAGGCACAGAGCAGGGCTGATCAGGGGGTCGGGGCGCCATCCCCTGTCACGAACAGAGCAGGGCAGATAGGGAGGTTGTGGCCCCGCCCCCTATCACACACAGAGCTGCAGGGTGGTCAGGGGGTTTGGGCACTGCCCCCTGTCACGCTGATCCCGGTGCCAGGAGGCCTCACGGTTCCGCTGATCCCGGTGCTGGGAGTCATATTACCCTTTTACTATATAGGATAGAGGCCTGGTGCACGGGTGGGTGCCAGCTGGTTTGCCCTGAAGGGTGTCCTGGATCAGGGTGGGGGTCCCCACTGGGGTGCCTGGCCAGCCTGGGTGAGGGGCTGAGGGCTGTTTTCAGGCTGGGGGTGACTGAACTCCCAACCGCTCCTTTTTTTCTTTTTCTTTTTTTTATTCTGGGCCGGCTTTAGCTTTGAGGCTTGGCTCCAGCTCTTAGGCCTCCGCTGCTGAAAGCAGGTTTCTGGCCTTTGCTTACAATGTTGTGATCCTGCTGGCTGAAACCCGGCGGACTAAAGCAGGTTTCTGGGGTTTTGTTTAGCTTCTATATTTGTTACATAGTTGCTTAGAGTTGCAGCTCAGAGGCCTGCAGCAGCAGGCGGGGAACGTTGGAGTCCTCCATCACTGAAGCAAGCAAGCCTCATGTTAGTTTCAAGCTGCCCTGGCTGCCGGCCGCCATCTTGGCTGGCAGTTAATTTGCATATTGCCCTGATTAGCCAATGGAAAGGGTAGCGATCGTATGCTAATTACCATGTTTCTCTTTTATTAGATAGGATAGATGCCTACCATATAACACGTATAGTATTTTATTTGTGTGTTCATTTATATCTAAGTTATGCTATTTTAAATCCCAAGATCTGACAATTTAATCTCAACACATTTTTTAAAATAATCCTGTTCCTCTAATATGTACATAGCTACTTTCTCTGAGTAGAAGATTATGAATGGTTATTATTTTCTTCTTTATACTTTTCTGTACTTTCCTAATTTTCCATATTGAACCACATAACTTTTTAAAAAAATTCTACGTTTTGATTTTTTAATTGAGTTTATTTGTTTATTTTTAGAGAGAGAAGAAGGGAGAGGGATAGAGAGAAACATCAATGAGAGAGAAACATCATCAATTGGCTGCCTCCCCCACATCTCCCACTGGTGATCAAGCCTGCAACCCAAGTATTTGTCCTGTCTGGGAACTAGTGACCTCTTGCTTCCTGGGCCGATGCTCAACCACTGAGCCACCCAGCCAGGTGGAAACCAAGTAACTTTTACTTTTAATATGTTTTTATTGATGAGAGAAAGAGAGAAATATCTATGTGAGAGAGAAACATCGACTGGTTGCCTCCTGTACGCATTCTGATCAGGGACTGAACCCCACAACCTGGGCCTGTGCCCTGACCAGGAATCAAACTGGTGACCTTTTGTAGACTCAGGGCACGGACCCACATAACTTTTAATTGATTGTTTGTTATCAAAGTGATACATGTATGGGCTTGTAAAAGACCAGCCCATCTACAAGTCATAGTGATAAACGGCCGCTCCTTGCCCACCCATCCCACCGGTTCACTCAGCAGAGGCAGCTGAGGTCAACGCTTTCCGTTGTTTCTTCTGCTATGTACCTCCTTGTTTCTAAATAGCATCGCTATTTCTTAAGCTTTCAGTTTTAGTTATTTTTTAATTTCCTCAGTGCAGATGAGGACTTAACTCCCACCACAACTCGTACATAACTTCTCCCACCACCATGCTCCTTAAATCAATATTCAGTGTTTACAACTGAGCCAAGCAGGGCAGAAAAATTACCATTTCTTCTTGTACCACTTTTTGTTTTCCCCGGAGTTAACAATTCCTTTGATTTTTTTGCCCCTTGCATAGTTTTGTTTTAAAGTATCTAGCCCTGATTTATCTGCCAACACTAGAAAACATCTTTCAGATTAGGGCCAAACTCACATCTACCATCTCCTTTTTTTTTTTTTTTTTCTCTAGTCATCCTTCTGGAGCTTTCTGAGTTCGGGTTCTCCAGAGAAACAGAATCTACAGGAAGAGAGAGCAATTGGTGTGTGTGTTTTTCCACCCCCACAAAATTGGTTTGTTTTAAGGAACTGGCTCACACGGTTGTGGGGGCTGGGAAGGCCAAAATCTGCAAAGCGGCGAGCCGGCTGCAAACTCAGTCCTGAGTCTGAAATCCACGCCAGGCTGAGGAGTCAGGCAGGGTTTCCACGGTGTCATCTTGAGGCAGAATTCCTTCTTCCTTGGGAAACTCCTTTGCGCTTAAGGCCTTCAGCAGATTGCATGAGGCCCACCCACATTATAAAGGCTAGACTGCTTAATTTAAAGTCAAGTGATTGTAACTGTTAATCGCACCCAAAATACACCTTCACGCAGCATCTACACTAGTTTTTGACCAAATGAGACACCCTAGCCTAGCCCAATTGACACATGAAATTAACCATCACACTCTTCATCCTCCTAAGTACTCCCTCCTTTTTTATGTTTTTTATTTTTATTGATTTTGAGAGAGAGATAGAGACATGGATCTGTTGTTCCACCCATTGATGCATTCATTGGTTCCTTCTTGTATATGCCCTGACCAGAGGTCGAACCCACAGCCTTCTTATATGAGGCAACGCTCTAACCAAGTGAGCTACCTGGCCAGAGCCTCCGTGTTTTATTTTGGTTTTTTTCTCTCTGGTGTCCCCCTCCCACTTAATTTCATGGCCCTCCCTTCAAAAATCAGCCATAGCTTTCAGTAAATAGTTCCCAGGTGAATTAAGACAACCCATCAGAAAACTGTGGTGTAGACAATGTACAGGAGAGTCGGTGGGTACCTCTCCACCCCTCCCAGCAGCCTTCTCAACATCTTTCCCAGGGTCCTGGGGGCTCAGACAGCCCGTGCTGTGGGGGAACTGCCAATGACAAGCCTGGCCAGGAGAAGGAGAACTTATCCAGGGACGCATCTGTATATTTAGCTGGGTCTGCAGCAGCTGTCTGGTCATTTTTGTCCTAATACTTAGGCTACAAACCTGAAAACCTCAAAGAAAAGAAAATACGAAATGCAAAAGTAGCGTTTCATATTGTTTCTTGGTTTCAGACTTACAGATATGACAACTCATGTTACAACGATGGGTGATCACACAATTTTGCCTGCTTAGAGATTTTTATTTTCTTTAAACTAAATGCTTAATGATGGGACCAAAATAGTTGAGAAGTCTTAAGAAATGCAGATTTTGCCCTGACCGGTTTGGCTCAGTGGATAGAGCGTCGGCCTGCGGACTGGAAGGTCCCAGTCTCAGGATTGATTCCGGTCAAGGGCGTGTACCTTGGTTGCAGGCACATCCCCAGTGGGAGGTGTGCAGGAGGCAGCTGATTGATGTTTCTCTCTCATCGATGTTTCTAACTCTCTATCCCTCTCCCTTCCTCTCTGTAAAAAGTCAATAAAAATATATTTTTTTAAAAAAGAAATGCAGATTTTGAATTAAATTATTCCCGAGTGTGTGTGTGTGTGTGTGTGTGTGTGTGTGTGTGTGTGAGATGAGTCAATGTTTCTTTGGGAATCGAGGGAGAAAAATCTCAGTCTGATGGAGGATGTGAAGCATGGCAGTCCAGCACCCAAATCATGCGTAAACTTTCCCCACCTACCTCTTTGGGAATGAAAGTACCAGGAGGGAGGAAACCGTACAAACGTCATGGAGCAAGGAGAGAAAGGGAACTATAATTTCTGAACAAAAAGAGTGAAAAAAGTTCTCAGAGCAAAAATAAATCTGAAAGCCAGAAGGGAGAGGGCTGCGATGTCCACGGACTTCTCTGTGCCTGGCGGGGGCCTTCCTGTGGAACCAGGGCAGCTCTGAGGCTCCCACTGCTGAAAGGTTTCCTTTCAGCTGGTGGGGTGGAGAGCAGTATGAGTCACAGGATTCTCGGGCTCCCTTAGGAATGTGCTAAATCTTCCCATATTTGCAGAGGCCCCAGAAATATCCTAACTGCCAGCTGAGAGCTGATCTCATAAATTCTCTAAAAATGAAGGCATGTGAATCCCATTTGTTCCAAATAGAGGTAATAGGACACACCAAAGTGTTCCATTTTCATCATTTTGGAAAATGCTGAGTTAAAGTTATGTGAGTTTTTTCAATTAAAAAATGTTTTTATTGATTTCAGAGAGAAGGGAGAGGGAGAGAGAGATAGAAATATCAATGATGAGAGAGAATCATCGATCTGCTGCCTTCTGCACGCCCCCTACTGGGGATCGAGCCTGCAACCCAGGCACATGCCCTGACCAGGAATCAAACTGTGACCTCCTGGTTCATGGGTTGAAGCTCAATCACAGAGCAATACAAGCCAGGCTCTGTGAGTTTTTTATTGCAGGACTTCTCAGGACCTTTTTTAAAATTATTATTATTATTGTTTAAAGTATTACAAAGAGTATTACATATGTCTCCTTTTCTCAGGACCTTTAATAGCATTGTGACTCTCCATCAGGAATCCTATATAATAAAAGGCTAATATGCAAATTATCCCCTGACTGGGAGTTCAACGGGGAATTCGACCAGGGGGCGGGGCCAGCCCGCCAACCACCCGTGGTCCCTCCCCTCGGCCAGCCCTGCCCCCGATCGGCCCCCCCCCCGACCTGTGCATGAATTTGTGCACTGAGCCTCTAGTATATTTATTATACAGGATTTCCCAAATGTATTAGAGATATTTCATGGAGCATTGATTAACCTTTACCTAAACTAGCTCTGAGGAACACAGAGCTAGATAGTAGGAGAAAGGGGCCAAAAAAAATCACTAGCTAGTTCTTGTGTAGCTTCATGTCAAATAAGCAAAAGGCGACCCAACGGCCAGTTACCATCTCCTGGCTTTGAAAAATGATCTCACCGGGGGTAGAAGAGGGTATGGGGGAGGGCTGGGGGAGGTAAATGTTGAAATGATGAAAAAAAGAATAAAATAAAGGAAAAAATGTAATTAATAAATAAAAGTTCATTGGTTAAAAAAAATGATCTCATAAATTCCCTTTTAGTTCTAAATTGCTAACAACCGTTTCAAAATCCAGTAACATCAGAGCTAAAAAGGAACCTAGAGATCACTTCATCCAATCCTCCAGTTTTACAGGTGTGAAAACTGGCCTAAGGAGAGGAATTAGGTTGCCCAAAGTCACAGGGGAATTCAATTGCAATGCTTGGTTAGAACCAGGTTTCCCTGCCTTCTTATACACTGATCTTTCCCCTGCCCTGCGGTGCCTCTCCACATGACTGAATTTGCAGACTAGCAATGGGCTGTTACTGCATGATTTTGACAAATCTTCCTATAATCAAAAATGAGATCTAAGCCCATTCATAGCACATGTCATTTCAAGCAAATTTTAATATGATGAAATAATTCGGTCAGTGGCATTTTCAGTAGCAGGATTTGACCTGTACTTTCACCACCAGATCCTTCAGTAGTCTCTGGGCCCACAGCATCATGATGTCATCCTTGAAATCTGATTTGTAATTTGGCAGATGTCATGGACCTCCTCTTTTTAAAAAGTTTTTAAGCCTGGTTGGCATGGCTCAGTGGTTGAGCATCAACCTATGAACCAGGAGGTCATGGTTCGATTCCCAGTCAGGGCACATGCCCTCCAGTGTGGGGGGCTTGCAGAAGGCGGCCAACTGATGATCTCTCTCATCATTGATGTTCCTATCTCTCGCTCCCTCTCCCTTCCTCTCTCTGAAATCAATAAAAACATATTTTTTAAAGTTTTAAAATAAGTTTGTAATGTTCAGTAAATAGATCCAGTGTTTCTCAGTAGTTAGAGCGTCAGCCTGCACATCTAAGGGTTGAAGGTTGAATTCCCAGTAGGAGGAACATACCTGGGTTGCAGGTTCAATCACCAGGCACCTGCGGGAGGCAACCAATCGATGTGTCTCTCTCACATCAATGTTTCTCTCTCCTTCTCTCTCCTCCTTCCCTGCCTCCCTCCTTCACTCCCTCCCTCCCACTTTCTCTAAAAATCAATGGAAAAATGAACAACATAAACTGATGAACAAAAATAGATCCAGAGACAGAGAAGCATCAAACAGGCTGTCAAACTTCAGAGAGAAGGCAGGGGTGGGGGGTGGGGGGTGCGGGGGTAAGAGAACAACCAAAGGACTTGTATGCATGCCTATGAGCATAACCAATGGACACAGACACTGGTCTGGGGAGTAGGGGTGGCTGGGGAGAGGTCAATGGGGGGGGGGGGGAGGAGACTGTATGTAATACTTTAAACAATAAAGAATTTTTTTAAAAAATAATAAAATAAAAATCAATGGAAAAAATATCCTCCAGTGAGGATTTTTTAAAAAATAGATCAAGGATGATAAAAAGTTCAAGTGAAAATCTCATTCCTATCTCTGTCTCCCACTTCTCACCTTCCTTCTGCACATAGCCATTCGTATTAATGTTTTGTATATCCTCAAAGAGTTGATTATACAAATATGGATACAGAGACTTACGGTTCTCCCTTATTTACACACACGGCATGATCTCTTTATTCGGCAAGTGAGTCTCTTCCCCTTTAGGCCTTAGTTTCCTCGTTTATAAAGAGGCCAACTCTCTCCAGGGTCTCTTGTCTCCGACCTTCTCAGGGGCTGGGATTACCCCAAGCCCCCGCCTTTCACCTGACAGTGTTTGGCCTTTTGGAAGGTCAAACTTGTGTGGTGGGTTTAGTCAGTAACCTCAAATAGAGAGCACTCCGGGTGTGGTTTGTAGACTCTGGCAGTTCATGCTTTAAGAAAATCCAGTATACAAATGTCAACGTTTCCAAAGCAAATTAGGGAGTGGCTGTTTGTATACTGGCACTGGGTACAAAATTCAAAACAGTATAAAATGAAAAGGCTCCACCGTGATCGCAGGTCACCTTGCCATCAGTTTCTTGCATATCCTTCCCTATTCTTTGAATATGCAAACATATCCATCAATGACACTCCAAAATAGCACTCTAAACACTGTTTTGCACCTTGCATTCTCCACTGAAAAAAATACCTTGGAGCCCTAGCTGGTTTGGCTCAGTGGATAGAGCCTCAGCCTGTGGACCAGAGGGTCCCAGGTTCAATTCCAGTCAAGGGCACATGCTCATGTTGCGGGCTCGATCCCCAGTGGGGGGTGTGCAGGAGGCAGCCGATCAATGATTCTCTCTCATCATTGATGTTTCTATCTCCCTCTCCCTCCCTCTCTGAAATCAATAAAAAGATATTTTTTAAAAATACCTTGGAAATCCTTCCATATCAGGACAAATAGAACTGCCTCATTCCTTTTTTTGTAAGGGTTGTGTAATTTTCCTATAATGTATATGCTAAAATGAATTAATCTTAAAGGCGTTCTTTTTCATCGTGAGCTCCTTTATCCCATTGGCAATGATCCCAGAAGTCCTGCTTTCCTTGAGCTCTGCTGCAGGAAACAATTTTCTCACCGGGTGTTTCCCTTTGAGCACAGTCAGGGCTGGCATCAGCGCCTACAGACCCATGTGTGCCAAACAAACAATGTTTTCACCTCCTAAATGCTAAGGCTGAATCTCAGACTGCTCCAAGATCTTCGAAGCTTAATCTTCCTAATTTTGGAACAAGCTTCTCTCTCTCTTTCTCTCTCTCTCTCTGTCTCTCTCTCTCTGTCTGTCTCTCTCTGTCTCTCTCTCTTTCTCTCTCTGTCTGTCTGTCTCTCTCTGTCTCTCTTTCTCTCTCCCCCTCATTTCCTCTTTCCTCCCCTCTCCCCTCCTCATAGAAACTGAACAATCTAATTTAGCTTTCTTTTTGGCCAACAAGCTTGTGAAACCTGTCTCATTCTCCAAGACTCTGACTAGTCCCCTGGTGACCACTAGAAGCTCTTACCTGGGTGGTCCCCAGCTCTGCCCTTGTAGCGCTAAAGCTCCTGTGCAGTCATGGCTCCATAGGCATAGAAAGAACTTGCATTAGAGGCAGGGGATAATGAGATATTGACCTGCCAGTCCACAGTGTCACCTAGGGGCTCTGGCAGCCCTGGGAGCCTCATCATCCATTCACCCCAGGGGACGTACACACACTATCCTGTTTTCACGTGTGACAGTGAGAAAGGTTGAGAAGCCCTGATGAGCACCAGGAGAGGAAACACTGTCCCTGGCACAGAGTTTGGCACATGGTGTTAACATATGATTGATTGATGGGTTGCTTGAATGATAAAATCAGGTCCTATAAATAAATAGCAGGTATGATGGTGATTATGATTATAACTTGACACTGTTTTTATGCTCCAACCCAAAGAAAGAAGATGTGACAGCCTCAGATATTTTATCTACTAACTAGTGGCCTGGTGCACGCAATTCATGCACATTAAAAGGGAATTAATTAGAGGAAATATTTTAATATTGCTATTTGCCCTTTCTCTATAATAGAAGTGTCAGAGATGAAAGAAAATTAGTAAAATGTATATGAAAATCTTCCTCCTGTCAGAGTCTGGGGCACACCGAGGGACCCAGAGTCAAGTCCCCGTGCACCTCGAAATCAAGAGAGACCCAGACCCAGCCGGCCCCACCCCCATCAAGCCCCACCAGGCAGGGGCCACAGCCTCAGGTCCCCTGTCAAGCCCCACTGGGCCAGGGGTGTGGCCTCCGGTCCCCTGGCCTGGCGCTGGGGCGGGGGGCGCAGCCTGAGGTCCCCTGTCAAGCCCCATCTGGGAGGGGTTGTGGCCTGAGGTCCCCCTTCAAGTCCCGCTGGGTGAGGGGTGCAGCCTCAGGTCCCCTGGCCCAGCACCAGGGTGGGGGGGGGGTGCAGCCTGAGATCCCCCATCAAGCCCCACTGGGCGGGGGTACACAGCCTCAGGTCCCCTGCCCCGGCCCAGTGCCATGCAGCCTCATGTCCCTGCTGATTGCTCGTTATGGCTCGTTACAGGAACCCCGCCTCCTCTGTGGGCATAGCCATCTTTTGATGGCATGACAGAGTAAGGGTCAATTTGCATATTACCTTTTTATTATATAGGAATTCTAATTGACCTCTTATTTTACTTAAAATATTCACTTCCCTTGTTCTGTGATATGACATTATCCTGCTTTTCTTACTATCTTCTCAATTCTATTTCCTGATTCTTTTTCCTTTACTGGGCCTTTGGAATTCCAAATTGGGTTTTCATCCTCACCTCTCTCCCTGTGCCGTGCCAATGCCTCTGGGACTGTATTCTCATGACCTCCAAAGAGATGTTTTCAGCCCATAGCCCTCCTCTGAGCTCCCCCTTCCTGCTTGTCATCTCTTCTTGAGTTGACTGAGAAGCAGCATCTGCCCCCTAGAGGAGTGAGAGCTGAAAATCAAAATAAGGAACTGTTGTCTCAAAATATCTACTTAATTCTTTCCTTTGTACCATTCCTTCAGATAAAGCGATGTTGTACAAAGACAGAAAGAAAGAGTAAGAAACGAACGAAGGAATTAAAAAGGAAGGAAGGAAGAAAAGTGCTGAAATCCAAGGTTTTTCTTGCACATCTAGAATTTGTACCCATGCTAGTAGCCATTTCAGATCTTTCCTACCTTCTTCATTTCTTTGATTTTGCTAACCTTTTCCACCCCCTGATCCGCCCCAATGAGCAGACCTATCCCCTCCCACGTCACAGAGTCCATTAGACACGCCGTAACCACCGCAGCCACAGACATCTCCGTCCGTGGCTTTTCCTCCTCCTCTTTATGCCAGTTTCCCATCTGGGCTTTAGTTTGTGTCACTGCCTAGTTTCTCAGGGGTCCTTTGCCACTGAGTGTGCCCCCTGCCCACCGCTCTCTTCTAGGCGCTCTCCACTTGCTGCTTCCTATCCACATTTGTGCATGTTTGAAGGCTCCCCAAGGTCAAAGCCTCTTCCTTGGACCCATGTCCAGCTCCTGCCACTGCCCTTCGCAGTCCAATTTCATGAACCAGTTGTCTGCTTACTGTCTTCGTGGTACATCTCAGCCTCATGCAACTGCGGCTGAAGCCGTTGTTGGCAAATCAACACCAGTGTCTTCTGTATTGTTTAGTCCCATGGTCTTCATGTTGCTTGAGGTACGTGTTGCTATTCACCAGTCCCTTCTCCTTGTTTCCTTGCTGTTATTCCCAGGACAATACTTCGTAAGTGGTTCGGGGTGGCCAGGGAATTGCCAGCCCAGGGACTATAATTTCTTTCTTCCTTCACAAACACCTAGTTATCTCTAACCTGCCCTTCAGGTCTCTGCTCAGGGCCCGCTTCCTGGTCTCCTCAGACAGGTCCACAGGGCTTCCTGTGCTCAGTGTGAGTGGCAATTACCACAGGCTGCAATTAGCTGTGCGATGGGCATCCTACACCCTGCTTCCCCCCTGAGCTGTATCTAATTTCTAGGTACTCTGTGCTGCCAGGGTACGGGAAGGCGGCTCTCTGCTCCTGAACATCGTGTTATGCTGGTCCAGCAGGAATGTGCTGGGACCTCACAGTCCTGGCGCCCCCCCATTCTCCTCACGTGATGATTTTACTCACGTTTTCCCACCCTTTGTCCAAAGTGATTAGTGGAAATAATTAAAACAGCAGTCCTGGAGGGTGGCCCGGTAATGGCCACACAGCCTCTTTGTACGATATTTCACTTAACAACCGCTGAAGGGCCCTGAACACTTATCAGGGCGTTCCTCCCCTCCAGGTGCTACCTCCCACCAGCACAGCTCGGGGCCTGGGTACCCTGTGCCCCGAGTCCTCAGGGTCCTTCTCCTCAGCCCAGGGACCTGACCTCACCCAGAGTGGAGGGGACTCTTCAAGCCTTGAGAGTGGCCCTTTTGGTTTCCCACAGGGGCCTGGCTCCCAGCCAGGAAGGCTCCTTTCCCTTTCAGCTGCGCCACCCCTCCCTGAGTGGAGACAACAAACGTTTAGTACACAAAAAAGAGGAAAGGCCACCACCGAGAAAAGGAGCTCCGGGGGACAAAAGCCCTCAGCTGCTATTCCAAAGCCGTCTCCTGACACAGCACTGCCGTCAGGGAATCTGGGAAAAGGGGTTTGGAGGTGATAGATGAATCCGAAACCACCTGATGTCCTTAGGAGATAAAGGGGAACAGCAGGAGGAAAAGAACCATTTTGCCAGAGAGTAAGAAAAGACGGCATTGCACAGAGGAATTTCTGCGGGGAAATGTGAAGATCCTGTGACTGTTGAATAGCAAAAGGTATGAGTCACTTGTAAATATGAAGAAAAATAAAACAGTACTTGTGCCTAAATGTAGCTAGCAAGAAAGTTAACAATCACCCACATGTCTCTCCTAATTGCCTAATTAATCCAATTCCTCCTGCCATCTTCTGACCTTTCTCTTCCCACATTTCCCCAATGATTGTTTGTTATCTAAATAAAACACCACCGTCACCCCCAACAAAAAGCCCACAGACAATCGAGGGAAGACACACGTTTGAGAAAGATTCCATTCTGTTTTCAAGGAGCTCTGTGTCAATATACCCCCTTTTTAGAACCTCAGTCCCTCGGAGGAGTATGTAGATGCAGGTGGAAGGCAGTGACCTCATGCTTTTCTGCAAACACTGCTGGTTCTTCAGGGGCAGGAAGCCGACTCCAGAGCCTCCTGCTTTTTGATAATCCCCCAGGACACCACAGAACCAAGCGCAAGCTGTCTGCCTGCGGGTGACTAGAACGTGACATTACCCGGATGGAGTCACCTGGTTGTCTTCCCTCTCAACACCAAAATGCACCTTAGATCCGCCTTCCTTTAGCTGGTTGAGAAAAACTTAAAGTGGTTAAATATCTTCTCTTCTTGTTGATGTCCACACGATGGAAAGCTGGCCTTCGGGGATCCTACAGATAACTCTCTCCCCTGATACTCTCTCCACCTGCCCTTGTTTTTGGATGCTCTGCTTTCTTATTCTTACTCAGGCTTCTCTTTGGAGAAACCAAAATAATTGAACTCCAGGGAGAGCTGAGTTGTAGAGCTGAGGCTTAAATTAACTGACAAAATTATATTTCTCCATACCATAGTCTTATTTCAAAACCTGCTTTAAAAAATGGCTCCTAATTGATGCCCTGTGTTTTTGTTGTTGGTATTGTTTTAAAATATATTTTTTTTGATTTCAGAGAGGAAGGGAGAGGGAGAGAGAGAAACATCAATGATGAGAGCGAATCATTGATCAACTATCTCCTGCACACACCCCCACCTCCTGCACACCCCCCACTGGGGATCGAGTCCACAGCCTGGACATGTGTCCTGACCAGGAATTGAACTGTGACCCCCTAGCTTACAGGTGGATGCGCAACCACTGAACCACACCAGCCGGGTGAAATGCTCTGTTTTTAAATCATTATCCTATATAATAAAAGGCTAATATGCAAATTGTCCTCTCGACAAGAGTTTGACTGGGAGTTCAACCAAGGGCCCACCAGCTGCCTACAGCCCCTCCCCCCAGCCAGCCCGGCCAATCGGCCCAATAGGGGTGGGCTGGCTGGACCCGACCTGTGCACCAGGCCTCTAGTTATAATACTAATTAGCAATCACTTATTGAGTATCTACCCAGTGAACATTGTACCAGACCCTTCAACTAGGTTCTTTCAGTTGATTTTCTGGCATCCATGAGAAACAGAAACTGTTAGCCCCATTTCAGAAAGTAGAAAACTGTCAGAAATAAAGTGCTAAGGAAGGGCAGACGGAAGCTAATTAAGCAGGAAGCTAATGAAGCCCAAGCCACAGGCCCTCTCTTACATGAGCCCCTTTCAAGGCCCTATACCTAATTCTGTAGCCCTCTCCTGGGGTGGGGGTGGGGGGACTTTCAAAATTGCATAAGCTTGAGTCCCCACAAAACCTGGATCTGTCCCTGGTGTGGAGCCAGTATTGGAACTCAGAATGATCTGGCTTTGAATTCTATGCTGTTACACAGAACTATTGTCCATCATGAAATACAGGAGTCAGAAAATACTTCTCCCTAAATCTGCTGTAACCTTGAACACTCCAATAACCTTGCCAGGGTGTGCTGTGGAAATGCTGTTTGAATCACCCCTTCGGAGACTCAGAGACATATACCAGCAGATTTCATTTATCACCACATGCCTGGGCGGGTGGGAGAGGCCCTGTGAGAGAGTGGTCCAGAGGCCAGGCTTTGGAGCCGGCTCCCTGGGCTGGAATCCTGGCCCTCCCACTCCATCCTCAGCTGTGTGTGATAGGCAAGTTCTTTAACCTCTCTGGGCCAGAATTTCCTCTTCTGAGAAAATAGTACAGTAACAATTCTGGCCCTGGCTGGATAGCTCGGTCGGTTAGAATGTCCCCCGGATGTGCCAAGTTTGCAGGTTCCATCCCGGTCAGGGCACATATAAGAATCAACCAATGAATGCATAAATAAGTGGAACAACAAATTGGTCTCTCTCTCTCTCTCTCTCTCTCTCTCTCTCTTTCTCTCTCTCCTCCTCCATCTCTCTTGCTCTCAAAACAATAATAAATAAATAAAAAATAGCTCTGCCCTAGCCGTTTTGGCTCAGTGGATAGAGCTTCAGCCTGCGGACTGAAGGGTCCTGGGTTTGATTCTGCTCAAGGGCACATGCCCAGGTTGTGGGCTCCATCCCCGGTGGGGGCGTGCAGGAGGCAGCCCATCAATGATTCTCTCTCACCATTGATGTTTCTATCTCTCCCTCTCCCTTCCTCTCTGAAATCAGTAAAAATATTTTTAAAAAAATAGTTCCTATCTCATAGGAGTTTGTGTGTGTGTGTGTGTATATGCATGTATTAAATGAGTTAAAAGGGTTTTTAAAATTGCAGCCAATACCCATTAGTGGGTCATAAAATCAATTGAATGGGTTAACCAGAATTTTTTTTTAATGAAATAAAATTGAAATACAATCTAACGAAAGATGTCACAGTCAAGGCAGGTCATTGATTTTTGAAAGCTTTGTTTTTATTGTGTACAGTAGGAGAGTACAGATGAATGAGTGTGCTGCATAGCTCTGTGGAATGTATTTCTTACCATAAATCACCATCCAAAAGGTTTTAAAACCTCTGAATGAATACAGAAAAAGTAACTGGAAATGTGCCAGGCACCTTGTTAGTTACTACCACAGGGCTAGACCCTCCCGTGTAGCAGCTACAGGCGTGCCTAATGGAGTGCAAATGCTTTATTTGCATTATTTGTTTTCTCATTATTCTTATATGCTCTCTAAACAATCCTCAACCAAGCATATGTTTATTGACTTTGAGAGAGAGAAAGAGAGAGAGAGAGAGAGAGAGAGAGAGAGAGAGAGAGAAACATTAATGTGAGAGAGAAACATTGATTAGTTGCCTTTTTATGCGCCCCAACTGGGGACCAAACCTGCAACCTAACTATGTGCCCTGACCAGGAATCAAATTTGAAACCTTTCGGTACATGGGACGACACTTCAACCAACTAAGCCACAGCAGCCATGGTTATCCTTATATGTTTTTAAAATAATGCTTTGTTATTATAAAAAAAATGCATGTGCAGAGTAGAAAGTGAGAAAATCCAAGAAGGCAAAAATAGAATATCATTGTCTCCTTACCAGAGATTACCACTGTGAATATCAATCTGAGTCTTTTTCTATTCACATACTTTTAAATTCAAATCACATCAGATCCTTCATATTATTTTATAACCCTCTTTTAGCCAACAATCTCTTCCTTTTTATTCTTGTAAACTTTCATTTTATCTACTATCCAGTCCATATTTAAATTGCCCTATAAATGTCCTTTATAGCAGATTTGTTGAAACTAATGTTGGTGCAGGACTGCTCGCTGAGCTGGTTGTTATGGCCCTGAATGTCTCCTCATCCTTTTCTCATGACATTGACTTTCAGAGAGACCAGGCCAACTGTCAGAATGTTTGACTTTGTTTCTTTTTTATTATTATTATTATTGTTTTTAGAGAGAGAGGGAGAGAGAGACAGAGGGAGAGAGAGGGAGAGAGAGACGGGGGCGGGGGGGGGGAGAGGTTTGTTGTTCCCCTTATTTATGTATTCATTGGTTGATTCCTGTATGTGTCCTAACCGGGGGTCAAATCTGCAACCTTGGTGTATCGGGACGACGCTCTAACCAACTGAACCACCTGGCCAGGGCTCTGGCCATTCTTCATGGTCCTATGACTCTCTGTTTCACTTTTAAGGAGCGCTGTGATGACTTTGGGCCCACCCATATAATCAAGGATAATGTCTCTATTTCAAGGTCATCTGATTAGCAACCTTAGTTCCATCTGCTACCTTGATTCCATTTTGCCACGTAACATATACAGGTTCATAGGTTCCAGGAATTAGGATGTGGGAATCTTTGGGGGACCATCATTCTGTGTACCACAATCTATTCTGGGATCTTCAAAGATTTATGTCCATCTCATATGCAAAATATATTCGCCTTGCTCCAAGATCCCAAAAAGTCTCAACCCATTAGAGCAGTGGTTCTCAACCTGTGGGTCGCGACCCCTTTGGCGGTCAAACGACCCTTTCACGGGGTCGCCTAAGACCATCCTGCATATCAGATATTTACATTACGATTCATAACAGTAGCAACATTACAGTTATGAAGTAGCAACGAAAATAATTTTATGGTTGGGTCACCACATGAGGAACTGTATTTAAAGGGCCAGAAGGTTGAGAACCACTGCATTAGTGCATTAACTCAAAGTCCAAAATCTCATCTAATGCTCCTCATTGAAATCATCTAAATTAGAAATGTGTGAGAATCTGGATATAATGCATCCTGGGGTAAAATTCCTCTCCATCTGTGGGCCTGTGAAAACAGAAAATAAGTTTCTGTTCCCAAAAGGCGATGGTGGTCTGGGATAGCATAACAGTTGCAGACATTCCCATTCAATATGGGAAAAAAGACAGAAGATAAAGAGGAATCACTCGTCCAAAACCCAAAACCCAGTCAGGAAAATGCCATTAGGTTTCAAGGTCTGCAAACAATCCTCTGGCTCCCACCTCTGTTCGCTGGGCTCTAGGCTCCATCCTCCAAGTCATCCCTCCTTTTTCATGAAAGGTGCCTGTGTTTACAGCTCAGTAGTTTTATTAGCCTGTTTCCTGAAGTCTGTAGAATTGGGGGGGGGGGGGGTATATCAACGGACTTCTTTCATTTTGTCTTTTCTCTGTCCCTGTCAGTGTTTCCGCTGGTATAAAATTCTCAAGAGCCTTTGGGTCTTCAGTAGATACCTTTCTCCACTTATCTTTTCCAGATAATCCCATCTCTACTTTCTTAAAAAAATTTTTTTTTGTTGATTTCAGAGAGAAAGGAAGAGAGGGAGAGGTAGAAACATCAATAATAAGCGAGAATCATTGATTGGCTGCCTCCTGCACGCCCCCTACTGGGGATGGAGCCTGAAACCCAAGCATGTGCCCTTGACTGGAATCAAACCTGGGACCCTTCCGTCCACAGGCTGATGCTCTATCCACTGAGCCAAACCAGCTAGGGCTCTATTTTCTTAAATTTTATTTATTGATTTTGAGAGAGCAAGAAAGAGAGAGAGAGAGAGATTGAGATTGACTTGTTGTTCCACTTATGCATGCATTGGTTGATTCTTCTGTGTGCCCTGAATGGGAATTGAACCCCTAACCTATTTTTTTTCTGAAGTGGTTGAGGGAACCTATGAATCACATCCTTAATCTCCTCAAAGAGCCCTTTTGAGCTATTACAAAGAAAGCTGCTGTAAACAAACATTCATGCATAAATCTTTGTATGGACATATGCTTTCATTTCTCTTGGGTAAATACCTAGAAGTGAAATGGCTGAGTCATATGGTGGGTATACGTTAAACTTTTAAAGAAATTGCCAAACTGCTTTCCAATGTGTTTGTACATTTTACATTCCCACCAGCACTGTTGGAGAGTTCCAATTCTCCAGATCTCCACCAACAATTAGTATGGCCGGCTTTTTACTGGTAATTTCTACCATTCTAATAGGTGGATTGCCTAACGATTTTAACACCAGTTGACAATCCTTGCTTGAATCAATTTCACTAGAGCTAGCAAAATGCTTTTATATTTCTAACATTATTTTTACATTGATTAGCTGGCATTCTTCAGTAAAATAGAGTTTTCTCTCATTCTCATCAACTGAGATTATATAGTTACCCTAAATGTAAATCCCACTACAAAAGAGATTACATGTTTAATTCTTGGCCTGTCAGGTAGCGGAGTTGGCTGGAGCATTGTACCAATGTGCTAGGGTTGCAAGTTCAATCTCTGTCAGGGAACATAGAAGAATCAACCAGTGTTGTTCCATAAATTAGTGGAACAACAAATCTCTCTCTCTCTCTCTCTCTCTCTCTCTCTCTCTCTCTCTCTCTCTCTCACACACACACACACACACACACACACACACACACACACACACTCCCCCTTCCCTTTCTCTCTGAAAATCAATCATTTTAAACACACATATATCCTCGGGTGAGGATTAAATAAAAATCCTTTCCCTTTAACTGCCAATTTAAAAGGGGGGGGCGGGTGTTTTAATCCTCACACACCTTTTTGATTCAGGTTGGTCATTCTTGTTTTCCCATTTTGCAATATGAAAGATATGACAGTGCAACTTGAGGAAGTTGTTCAAGCCCTTATTCTCAGCCAACAATCAAGAAACCTGATAAGAGTTTGCTTCTAAAATAAATGGATTCGGTTGCCAAGATACTCTGAAGACTCCACCTGCACTGGGACCTGCTTCCTAGTCACGTGGTCAGGGCCTATTGAGAAACATGTCCTCACCCCACCATTCACGCCCTGGTTTGCAGCGAGGCCCCTCATTGCCAGTGTCTCAGGCTGCTGTGCTGCGGCCCGGGCCCTGCTGGTGCGGGGCGGAGGCTGAACGCTGTGTTCCAACGATCCTGGGATGCACTCCTTTGCCATGAGAGCCCCCCACTGACTTCTGTCTGAGCACCTGCTTTTCCTTCGGAAATTAGGCTTCATTAGGGGTGGCCTCTTGGGATCTTTTCCAAACAAGGACGGGGCGGAAAGTAGCCAGCGGCAGAAAAGCCGGGAATCCGGAAGCAAGTTGAGATGGTGGCGCGGGTAAGGGACACAAGCCAAGAGGCAGGCAGGGCTGGTGGTCAGCTGGAAGGCTTGAGAGCAGAGGTAGCAGTGGTTAAATGTTCTAATACTTCTGTGTTCCTTGGCAAAGAACTGCTGCTCTGAGAAACCCCACCCCACCCCTGTGCCTGTCTCCCCCCCCCCACCCCATCCCACCCCCCCCCCCACAGCACCCAGTCTCTTCTGGTGCCACCTTCCCGTGGCTGGTTGACTCCCTAGGGTCCAGGCTGAACTACGGCTAAATATTTGGAATAACTCTGTTCTGGGTGTGGACACAAACTGGATTAGAATTCTAACTGGCGTGACCTGGCACCTGTCTTCTAACTTGAACATGAACATGGTATTGTCAACGACTGTTGCGACAGCCTACACTGCCTAGCGTTGGGTCATGTGCTTGTGGGCACTGGTTCGTGATGCCACAGGCATTTCTTACGGTTGGGATCCAAAGCTGAGAAACCCAGGCAAGGGCACTCCAGGCAAAGGGGGTGGTATAGGGCGGTATGGCTCAGGTGTGCAAGAATAAGCACCGCGCTAAAGATAAAGCAAAGAACATAAGTCCCTCATGGAGAGAAATACACAGGGGCCAGGGGGAGAGCAGGAGGGACACGGAGGGCTCCCCACAGCAGTGAGCAGTAGAGGAGAAGCACTCTGAGGGCACTGAGGATGAGGAGCCAGAGCTGGGAGCTCCAAAACCGGAAGGGAGAGAACAAACATGCAAGAGGAAGCGATAGGTCAAGTGCTGAGGACCCCAGACACCTGGGGCTCAGCAGCAGTGTGGCCCGTGGCCAGTGTCCTCACTGCTGGGGGCTAAACTGGCTCAGGTCATTCTGAGCTCTGGAACCTTGGGCAAGTGACTTAACCTCCTGGGCTCCCCTTCCCCCCATAAAATGGAGATAATAAGAACATCTACCTCGTAGAGTTTCAGTATTAAAGACAGAGGGAGAGAGAAGAGGAGGAGGAGAAGGAGGAGGGGGAAGAGAGACACTGAATTGGCTTTAAAAGATCGTAGGCGCTACATGTAAACATATGCTAAATGATGATAGCTCTGGCACCAGCGCCTACAATTTTGGGATTGATGTGTAAACTCTAGAAACTCAAGAAAGAAGGAAGGAAGGAAGGAAAGAAGGACAGCCATGGGGGCACTGAATAAAGACAAACCCATTTGAAAACACAGAATTAAGCACAAGCTAAACACTGTGACATTTGACACCTCCACTCTGCCCACTTCAGTGCCTTCTGGTAGTTGCTTTTGAGGCCAAGTTTGTTTCCCTGTGTTTGTGATTTTCAGAGCGTGAGCCTGAGTCACTGCACAAGCAATTTTTTTTTTTTTTTTTTTTAAATTCTGGCCCGGATCCTTTTCCAGACCTCTTTGTGGCTCTGAGAACCAAATAAGGTAACACTGAGGAAGGCATTGAGGTTCAGGGCCACTGCGGGGGGGAGTGGGTAAAGCTGAAATCAGAAAAGGAGGCTCAAGAACTTGAACCGCCTCAGAGCCAGGCACAGCGAGGAGGGACATCTGTTCACACAACGTGTAGTTCCTTGGGGTTCCTGGAGGAAGTGGGAAGCTGGGAAAGCGAACACACACCCCAGAGATCTAAGCACAGTCTTTCCAAGCGGCCACGGTTTCTGAGCATTGTGGCTTTCCAAACCTCAGGCTATCACCAGGCTTCAGAGCCAGACTCCGGGTGTGAATCCCACCTCCGTCCCTTACTAGTGTGACCTCGGGCATGTTACTTAACCTCTCTGTAGCCCAGCTTCCACTTGTTTCAAGTGCTACAATTACATTTTATAAATCAGGAACATTCCAGAGGACACCACAGGGTGAAAATTATTGTGTGTGTTGGGGTTGTGGGGGTTGATGCATGTGGAGAAAGGCATTTGGTTGGGGGTAGTGTCAGGGAAATAGAATTCCTCAAATGCTCTCAGCTAAATGACAAACATCCGGGTCATGCTGTTACAGGATAGGAGATGGCCTTGTCTCCCCTGGTTGCTCATGGAAATGGGGTGCTTGGGGGTCTCACTGGAATAAGAATTTCTGGAGGCCCCACGGGAGGATGAAATATAGTGAAAAGCTTTATTTCCGTGGAATTTCACCCCTGGGTTTCCAAAGTCCCATTTCCATTGGTCCAGTCGTAGAGGAAGTGTAGCTGGGGCTTTAGTAGAGCTCAAATCAGAGCCAGTGTCCAGAGTTCCCTTTCCATGTTGGAGCCGGGTCCGGGCCCGTATGGGGCTGGCTCAGCTTGTGTTTCCCCCTGCAGTCCATCAGTCCATTGCATGGCCATGGGCCACACCGATGAATGCGAGAAAGCCAAGAGTCAGGAGTCAAGTGCACCAAGAGCAGCAGGAGAGAGAGCTCCTCTGTCTAGGAGATTATGTATTCCTGAATTTTTGCATGCTTGCAGTGGCCATGCCCATTCTGGCCAACTATCTCTGTCCCCAGGTGTGATTGACAGGCAAGTACTTTCCCTATGTCACCACAGTGTTTTGCAGGGACTAGGCTGGTGGTTCCCTGAGGAGTGCAAAATTGCAGCTTCCTGGTGAAGCTGCCAAAATGACATGCCTATAATGTCTGGCCTTCCCCTTTGCTCCTTTCCTATCTATATATATAAAAGCCTAAGCTATGACACACACTGACCACCAGGGAGCAGACGCTCAATGCAAGAGCTGCCCCCTGGTGGTCAATGCGCTCCCACAGCCAACCTCCTGCGGTCCCAATTGGCCCTGATTGGCCCTGATTGCCGGTCAGGCCGAGGGACCCCACCCATGCACAAATTTGTGCACTGGGCCTCTAGTTATTAAAAAGTAGCTAATTGCAATGGTATCAATGTGATACCCCAAACTAGAAAGAAATTAGATAATTAGCTGAGCATTATTGGAAACGGAGGACCAATTTAAAATGAAAGTTCAGCCTGGCTGGCATGGCTCAGTGGTTGAGCTTTGACCAATGTAACTGGAGATTACAGTTTGATTCCTGACTAGGGCACATGCCCAGGTTGTGGGCTCAATCCCCAGTATGGAGTGTGCAAGAGGGAGCCAATCAATGATTCTCATCATTGATGTTTCTATCTCTCTCTCCCTCTCCCTTCTTCTCTGAAATCAATAAAAATAAATTTAAAAATAATAACATATAAAAAAATAAAGTGAAAGTTAAAGCCAAATTATATTTTAGGTGTTCTGGCTCTTCAGTAAAAAGAACTTTTATTATTTTTTATTAAAATTCGTACAAGGGGCTCAGCCTCGGCCGGCCCTCACAGCCCCAGCTTCATCTGGAAGGTCATCCGGAAGGTCATGGTTGTCCGGATGGTTGTTCTGCTGTTTGGTCTAATTAGCATATTAGCTCCTTATTATAGAGGATGATTAAAGAAAATTAGACCACACGAGAAACAAATAGCTAAAAATAATCCTCAGCCATCTCACCACCTAAAGGTAAATGCTATTTTGATATGTAGTCTTTCTCTCTCTCTCTCTCTCTTTCTATAGAGGCCTGATGCACAAAATTTGTGCAAGGGGCTCGGCCCTCGCAGTCCCAGCTGCCAACACCCTCTGCAGGGCGATCTATCATGGAGCCCCCCACCCCCATCGATCACCCCATAGAGGGTGGCGGCAGCCCCAGCTTCGTCTGGAAGGTCGTCCAGATGGTCGTTCTGTTGTTCGGCCATTTGGTCGATTTGCATATTACACTTTTATTATTATAGATATATATTATTTTTTACTTTGCAAAATGGATCATTTTGGCATTGCTCTGTTACCTGTGTGGGGTTTTGTGAGTGGTTTTTTTGGGGGGTGGTGGTGGAGAATTAAGAATAGTTGTTAATGGGAAGAGATCAACCAAAGGACTTGTATGCATGCATATAAGCCAAACCAATGGACATGGACAACAGGGGGATGAGAACATGAGTGTGTGTGTGGGGGGGGGGGGGGGGGGCGGGGGGGCGGGGATAAGAACACATTTGTAATATCTTAACTAATAAAGAATTTAAAAAAAAAGAATAGTTGTTAAAAAACCCACAAAATGGCCAACAGCCTTACCAGTGTTCCTTATGTACACAATTCCTCTTTGCTGATTCAGTGTTTCCCAGCCTTTCTGCTTCTGTGGCACACTTTGAGAGGACGGAACTTTTCCAGGACACAACATGGTGAATGAGGGGGGATAACCTGACCAGAACCATAAACTACAACCAGCTTGAACAAGCGCTCATTTGCTGGTCCTGCCCCTTAAACTTAAAAACAACAAAAACTCATGAAGCAAGCTATAGGGCGTTGTCTGGAGAACAAGGCTTTATCTGGGCAGATTTCACTCTTTAAGCGTAGCAGGCATTCAGCAGTAATCAAGACCTGCTAGGGCAGGCTGGGAAGAGACCAGGGACAGTGGCCAGCAGGCTCCACAGAGCTCAGCCCCTCTCAGCTCTAAGGCCAAGGTGGAAACCGTGGCTGCAGAGCTTTGGGGCCAATATGGGCAGATCTGGGAATGAGAGCTTTCATGAACATTTATTGTCTTCTAAGTGTCAGCTGGGCCTCCCTCTCCAGGCAGACAGGGATCTGTGGCTGGCAGGAAAGGGTTAGGGAAGAAGCTAGGAGCTAGCCTGTCTCTTCTCAATTACTGAATGTAAATGTCCAGTAATCTATAAAGTACTCCACCATTGCGACATCAGCAACATAATTATTCTTTTTCTCCTTTTCTTCCTGCTCTTCTCTTGTGGCTTCTCTCCTTCATCCTTTTCCCACCTTGTCTTGACTTTTTAATTATGAAAAAATTTTAAACATAAAACAAAAGTAGACAGGAGAGTATAATGAGCCCTGTGTTCCCATTACCCAGCTTCAACAATTCTCAGCTCACAGTCAATCTTGTTTTTATTTTATTATTTTAATTTTTTTATTGATTTCAGAGAGGAAGGAAGAGGAAGAGAGAGATAGAAACATCCATGATGAGAGAGAATCACTGATCGGCTGCCTCCCGCACACCCCACACTGGGGATCGAGCCCCCAAACCAGGCATGTGCCCTTGACCGGAATCAAACCTGGGACCATGCTCTATCCATTGAGCCAAATCGGCGAGGGCTTATTTTTATTTATTTTTAATTTATCTTTATTGTTGAAAGTATTACAGAAGTCCTCCTTTCCCCCCTACTGACCCCCTCCACCCTGTCCCCATCCCCTTCCCAGGCCTTCATCACAATATTGTCTGTGTCCATGGATTATGCATATAAGTTCCTCGATTAATCTCACCCTCCCCACCCCTTCCCTCTGAAATACATCAATCTATTGCATGCTTCAGTGTCTCTGGATCTATTTTGTTCTTCACTTTATTTTGTTCATTATATTCCACATCTAAGCGAGATCATGTAATACTTGTCTTTCTCTGAGTGGCTTATTTCACTTAGCATGATACTCTCCAGGTCCCTCCATGCTGTCTCAAAGGGTAAGAGATGCGTCTTTTTTTACAGCTGCATAGTATTCCATGATGTAAATGTACCACTGTTTTTTAATCCATTCATCTACTAATGGGCACTTGTGCTGTTTCCAGATCTTAGCTTTTGTAAATAATGCTATGAACATAGCAGTGCATATATTCTTTCTGACTGGTGTTTCAGGCTTTTTATGATAAATTCCTAGAACTGGGATCACCAGGTCAAATGGCAGTTCCATTTTTAATGTTTTTGAGGAAACTCCACACTGTTTTCCATAGTGGTTGTACCAATCTGCATTCCCGCCAGCAATGCAGTAGGGTTCATTTTTCTCCACATCCTTACCAGTACTTGTTTGTTGATATATTGGTGGTAGCCATTTTGGCAGGTGTGGGGTGGTACCTCATTGTTGTTTTAATTTGCTTCTCTCTGATAATTAGTGATGCTGAGCATTTTTTTTTTTTTTTCAAATGTCTCTTGGCCATTTGTATGTCCTCTTTGGAGCAGTTTCTATTCAGGTCCTCTGCCCATTTTTCAATTGGATTGTTTGTCTTTCTTTTTTAGGTTGTATGAGTTCTTTATATATTTTGGAAATTAACCCCTTATCAGATGTATCATTGGGTGAGTAGCTGCAACGGAAAGTCCTGTGCTCTGGGTTTAAAAAACAAAAGCAGCCCTAACTGGTTTGGCTCAGTGGATAGAGCGTTGGCCTGCAGACTGAAGGGTCCCAGGTTCGATTTTTGTCAAGGGCATGTACCTTGGTTGCGGGCACATCTCCAATTGGGGGTGTGCAGGAGGCAGCTGATCCATGTGTCTCTGTCATCGATGTTTCTAGCTCTCTATCCCTCTCCCTTCCTCTCTGTAAGAAATCAATAAAAAATATATTTAAAACAACAACAACAAACCAAAAGCAAGCAAACAAAAGAACCCAGTTTTATCTCCAACCCACCGCAGGCAGCCAGAAGCGCTGCTGCTTCTCACACTGGATGTGATGTGGGACGCTGGTCTCAGCTCTGGTGCCCTGGGCTGTGGAGCCCAGCCTAGTTCTGGGCCTCGATCTTCTCAGGAAAAAGACTCTCCAGGAGCTGAGAGATCCCTGTTGGCTCTCCGCCTGCTGCCTGAAAGCTGAGTCAACCCGTCTTGTGACCTGGCCTTTCCTTCTGGCCTCCAGGTGTTTTCTGTCCTTCCTTCATGGCTCCTCCTCAGCTAGGACTCAGTTGGTAATTCCGGGCGAATGTTCCCCTATGTAGTTGTATTTCCAGTCTGGCCCTGGAAGGAGGTGCAAGAAAGGTCTGCCATTCGACTGCCATATTCTCCCTCAAGAATCCACAGTCAAAAAAAAAAAAAAAGAATCCAGAGTCAATCTTGTTTTATCCTCAATCCACTTCCCCATCCCCATATTATTTAGAAGCAAATACGAACATCATATCATTTCATGTATAAGTACTTGTGCGTGCATCTCTAAAAATCATAAACATGATCTTATTGTAATTCCTTTAAAGTTAATAATAATTCCTTAATATCATCAAATATTTAGTCAGTGCTTAGATCCTATATGCCGGTCCAGAGTTGAAACTCTGATGAATCATATCTACAGATTTGATTTATTAGATGTCTTAGTTTGGGCTGGTATAACAAAGTACCATAGACTTGGTGGCTTATATAAAACAAATGTATTTCTCACAGTTCTAGTGGCAGGAAGTCCACCACCAGTCCAAGCATGGTTGGGTTCTGGGTTGTATAAGCCAACTTCTCCGTGTATCCTCACATTACTAAAAGAGGGCTAGCGACTTTTATAGCTGAACTAGAGGCCTGGTGCATGAAATTTGTGCGGGGGGGGGGGGGGGGGGGAGGGAGGTGTCCGCTCAGCCCAGCTTGCACCCTCTCCAAACCAGAACCCCTCATGGGATGTCCTGGGGATTGGGCCTAAACTGGCAGTCAAATATCCCTCTCATAATCCAGGACCACTGGCTCCTAACTACTCACCTGCCTGCCTGCCTGATCGCCTATAACTTTCCCCCCCTGCTGGCCTGGTCACCCCAACTACCCTCCCCCTCGCCATCTTGGTCACCACCAACTGCCCCCCCACCAGCCTGGTCACCCCTCACTGCCTCATTGGCCCCCCGCCCCCACTGGCCTGGTTGCCCCAAGCAGCCTGCTGTTTGGTCGTTTGGTCATCCCTCACCAACCCCCTTGCCAGCCTGATGGCCCCACGCAGCCTGTCCAGTCATCCGTTCGATTGTTTCAGTTGCGACAGTTGCTTAGGCTTTTATATATATAGATAATATTACATTTTATGTATATTCTACAATTCGGTTATCCATTGGTGAACATTTGGGCTATTCCTACCTTTAGCCAATTGGGAATGGTGCTGTTATGAACATGCACGCACATGTACTTGTGTGAGGATCAGTTTTTGATTCTTTGGGTTACATACCCAGAAGTGGAAATACTAGGTCATAAGCGTTTTGTCCTATGTTTGACTTTGTGAGGGATTGCTAAACTTCTCCACAGCAGCTGCACTATTTTACATTCCTACCAGATACATATGAGGGTTCTAATTTCTCCACATTATTTTCCTTTTTAAGAAAATTATTATTACAGCCATCATAAAGGGTGTGAAGTTGTACCTCATCATGTTTTTTACTTGCATTTTCCTGACTAATGATGATGAGTATCTTTTCATGTGCATGTTGGCCATTTATACATCTTCCTCAGCGAATTGTCTATTCAAGAAGTTTGTACGTTTTAATCGGGTTGTTTGATTTTTTGTTGTCGAGTTGTAAGTGTTTTATACTAGCTCTGGATACTAGACCCCTATCAGATGCATGATTTGCTAATATTTTCTCTCATCCTGTAGGTCCTTATTCTGTTTCAACGCCAACTGTTGCAACACAAGCTGGTGTACTGCAATTCAATTCTGACGTTAGCCACCCAGGGTTAGCATTAGACACTATAGTTTTAAGGGCACAGTTTCCATAAGGCTACCTCCACTTCAGACACCAGCCTCAATTTCTGTGGTCTCCAGACCACCAGCACTTCTGAACATGTGGTTAAAAATATAGGGGTTCCCACTCAGGTTTGATAATTCGTGAGAAACCACTCAGGAAACCACTATACTTGCTGTTCCACTTTTATTATAAAGCATACAGTTCAGGAGTAGCCAAGTAGAAAAATGCATAGGGCAAGGGCTGTAAGGGTCCCCAATGCAGAGTTTCTGTGTCCCCTCCTCATGGAATCAGGTACATCACCCTCCCAGCACCTCCATGTGCTCACCCACCAGGAAGCTCCACCGAGCCTCAGTCCACAGTTTTTAATGGGAGTTTCATTACATAGACATGACTGATTAACTCATTGGCTAATGACTGAACTCAGTCTCCAAGCCCCATTTCTCCCCCCAGAAGTAGAGCTGGCTCAAAGTCCCAACCTCCTAATCATGTGGTTGCTCCGGAAATTCCAAGGGTTTTACAAGCTCAATGCCAGGAACCTGGGACAAAGACCAGACAAATTCTTTATTACACAACAGTTGCCTTTTCAGTTTTTTTTTTTTTTTTTAAATATATTTTATTGACTTTTTACAGAGAGGAAGGGAGAGGGATAGAGAGTTAGAAACATCGATGAGAGAGAATCATTGATCAGCTGCCTCTTGCACACCCCCTACTGGGGATGTGCCCACAACCAAGGTACATGCCTTTGACCCGAATTGAACCTGGGACCTTTCAGTTCGCAGGCCGACGCTCTATCCACTGAACCAAACCGGTTAGGGCCCTTTTCAGTTTCTTAATAATGCCTTTTAATGCACAAACATTTTTAATTTTGATGAAGACAATTTAACTATTTTTTCCCTTTTGTTGCTTATGCTTTTGTTGCCTGTGCTTGTCATATCTAGGAATCCATCAGCAAACCCAAGGTCAGGAAGATTTACCCTTATGTTTTCTTATAAGACCTTAAGGTTTTAGATCTAATTCTTAGGTCATTGATCCCTTTGCAGTTAATTTTTGTATATGGTATGATGTAGGGTTCCAACTTCATTTTTTTTGCATGTGGAAATCCAGTTGTAGAAGCCCCATTTGTTGAAGAGACTATTCTTTCCATATTGAATAGTCTTGGCCCTTGTCAAAAATCAGTTAGCTATGGGTTTACTTATATAGATGTACTAGAGGCCTGGTGCACAAATTCATGCACGGGTGGGACACCTTGGCCTGGCTGGTGATCAAGGCCTATTGAGGGGCTGGCTGGCCAGGGGGAGGGACCCCGGGAGGTTGGCTGGCTGCCCCCCCCCAATTAGGGCCAATGGGGGGATAGGGCGGGGGAGGGACCACAGGAGGCCGGCCAAGCTGGGGGAGGGGGAGGCCTCGGGGGGTTGGCCAGCCAGCGGGGGGCGGGGGTGGGAGGGGCCACGAAAGGTTGGCTGTGAGAGTGCACTGACCACCAGGGGGCAGCTCCTGCATTGAGTGTCTGCCCCCTGATAGTCAGTGCGTGTCATAGCAATCGGTCGACCAGTCATTCAGTTGTTCCATGGCTTAGGCTTTTAAATATATAGATGAGTTTATTTCTGTACTTTCACTTCCATTCAATTGGTCTATATGTCCATCCTTATGCTAGTACCACAATATATTGATTATATAGCTTTGTGTAAGTTTTGAAATTGTGAAGTGTAAATCCTCCAAATTTGTTCTTATTTTTAAATATTATTTTTGGTTACTTGGGGCCCCTTGAAAATCCATATGAATTTGAGTATTGGCTTTTCCATTTCTGGGGGGGGGAAAAAAGCCTGTAGAATTTTGATAGGGATTGTACTGCATCTATAGATTGCTTTGGGTAGTATTGTCATCTTAATAATATTAAGTCTTCCAATCCATAAACATGGATATCTTCCTTGTTAGAATTTTAAGTAAGCCATGGTAGACCTTTGAAATGTTTCACAAAATTAAATGTATAAATGTTGCTTGATATATTTAAAGTAATTAGATGCACTAAGTGTGTAAATAAGGTTAATTATTTAGGGAAGTTTTGCTTAACTTCTGATTCAATTACAGCTATATTAAGGACAATGGTTATTATTGATGTTATTAACAAACATTAGCCCAGCCAGCATGGCTCAGTGGTTGAGCTTTGACCTATGAACCAGGAGGTCACAGTTTGATTCCCGGTAAGGACACATGCCCAGGTTGCCGGTTGCAGGCTCCATCCCAAGTAAGGGGCGTGCAGGAAGCAGCCGATGATTCTCTCATCATTGATGTTTCTCTCTCTCTTCCTCTCCTTTCCTTTCTGAAATCAATAAAAAATATGTATATTTAAAGGACACATAAGAGTTTCAGAAAATAAAATAACAATGATTGGAGGGTTGGTTTAACTATAGAAAGAAATTGGATTGAAGAATTTGAAACTTTGATAAATTTAATATTAATTAAAACACCAAAATCAATCATTATGCCTTTCCAGATAAAAGAGCCCCCCTCATTAAATAAAAAGTCCAGTTGTCACCTGGAATCTTCTGTTGGAGGAGGGAGAAAGTCTCCTTGGTGCACATACTTCTAACATACCATTATAGCATCTCTCTGAGCCTTCCAGAGAGAAATATAATATTCAATTAATGTTTATTGACAATGACTGTGATTGACATCTTTGCTTTTATTATTTATATATATATATATGTATATATATATATTTATATTTATTGAGAGGAAGGGAGAGAGGATAGAAACATCAATAATGAGAGAGAATCATTGATTGGATGCCTCCTGCATGCCCCCTACTGGGGATTGAGACCTAAACCCAGGCATGTGTACTGACCAGGAATTGAACCATGACTTCCTGGTTCGTAGGTCAGTGATCAACCACCAAGCCACACCAGCAGGCTCATCTTTGCTTTATTGAAAGCATTTAGTAGGCACTTGGTAAGTAGTAGTTGATATATGAATAAATACATGTATAAAATGAACATTTTACATATCCTGTATAATAAAAGGCTAATATGCAAATCAACCAAATGGCGGAACAACCAGTCACTATGATGCTCACTGACCACCAGGGGGCAGACACTCAATGCAGGAGCTGCCCACTGGTGGTCAGTGTGCTCCCACAGGGGGAGCACTGCTCAGCCACAAGCCAAACTCATGGCTGGTGAGTGCAGCGGGAGTGGTGGGAGCCTCTCCCGCTGCAGTGCTAAGGATGTCAGACTGCTGTCAGTTGGACATACCCCAAGGGCTCCCGGACTGCGAGGGGGCACAGGCAGGGCTGAAGGACCCCCCTCCCCCACCACAAGTGCTTGAATTTCGTGCACCGGTCCTCTAGTTATTAATAAAATTTTAAGTCTCTCCCTCACTTTTGTGCTCAGCCACACTGGCTTCCTTTTTTTAAACCCTTTAACTTACTACAGGAACTTTGTACATTCTGTACCCTCTTCCAGGAACATTCCCTCACTCCATTCACAAACTCTGCCTATTATCTCCTTCTTTTGCTCAATCACCACTTCCTCTGGGAAGCCTTCTTTGGTTCATATAATCAGGCCAATTTCTCCTATGATATGTTCTTAAAAATATGGAACACTTCACGAATTTGTGTGTCATCCTTGTGCAGGGGCAATGCTAATCTTCTCTGTATCATTCCAATTTTAGTATATGTGCTGCCAAAGTGAGCACTTATGATATGTCCTTAGGGTACCTCTCCAGACCATAAATAATTTTACAACTACCTGTGTGATTCTTTCTCATTTTCTTCTATATTGGAACTTAGACCCATACTGGCAGTCTGAGGCTCTGTTTTGGCTTATTACTTTTTCCTCTAAATCCACCTCAGTGTTTGGAAAATAGAGGGTACCTACAAATACTTCTTGAATGAATGAATGTTAACTATGTAATACGATCCAAAAAAAACTGTTTTAAGGAATCATATAAAAATACATAGAAGGGTGATACCTCAAGATATCAAAAATATTTTTTTAAAGCTTAACACTATGTAATTTGCAGAAACACTATTTTCACATAATCTTCCAGGATATGGAACTTTATTTATTTATTTTCTCCTGAGAATTTATTTTATTAAAGTTCTGTTGATTTTTAAAATATTATTAGTTTATATACAATATTATATTAGTTATATTAGTTTCAGGTATACAATACAGTGATTCGACATTTTTATAACTTACTTACAATGTGATCACTCCACAAACCCTAGTAATCATGTGTCACCATGCAAATTTATCACAATATTATTGACTTTATTCCTCTTCACCTTTCACCCATCCCCTCACAACACCTTCCTCTGGTAACCATACCTGTTTCTATGAGTCTGTTTTTATTTTTTTGTTCTTTTGTTGTTGTTTTTATTTTTTTTAAATATATTTTATTGATTTTTTTGCAGAGAGGAAGGGAGAGAGAGAGAGAGAGTTAGAAACATCGATGAGAGAGAAACATCGATCAGCTGCCTCCTGCACATCTCCCACTGGGGATGTGCCCGCAACCAAGGTACATGCCCTTGACCAGAATCGAACCTGGGACCCCTCAGTCCACAGGCGGTCGCTCCATCCACTGAGCCAAACCGGTTTCGGCTGTTGTTGTTTTTAGATTCAACATATAAGTGAAAGTATACGGCTAAAATGAGTATTTTTTAATTTTTGGGTGGGGGAGAGAGAGAGAGAGAGAGAGAGAAGAGAAACATTGATTGGTTGCCTCCCGCACACACCCCAACCTAGCATTAAACCTGCAACCTGGGCATGTGCCCTGACCAGGAATCAAACCAAACCTGAGACCCTTTGGAACCACGCCAGCCAGGGCTAAAATTAGATTTTAAGTGATTATTTGTTGTAATTGTATGTGGTTATTTCCCATTTGTCCTGGTAGATCAACACTGCCCAACAGAAATATAATGCAGGCCACACATATAATTTTAAGTGTTCTAATAGCCACAGGTAAAAAAAAAAATAGAAAGACATAGATGAAGTTAATTTTAATAATATAGTTTTTAACCCAATACATAAAAAATGTTATCTCTACATGTAATGAATATAAAAATTTATAAGATATTTTACATTTTTTTCTTTTTATACTGTTTGAAATCCAGCATATATGTTACATTTACAACACATCTCAGTTCAGACTGAAATAGTGACACATGCCTAATGGTTGCTGTATGAAACAGCACAGTCCTCGATTATCTTTCCCCCATCTTCTCTGCTCTGTGCCCTGGGAAGCTGACTTCTAGGGTTGCATCACCCAGGTGCCTTGCCCTCAGGTCTCCAGATGGCTTTGGGCTACAGAAGATACCATTAAAAGATGGAACTGCCTGGCCAGTGTGGCTCAGTTGGTTGGGCATCATCCTATGCACCAAGAGATTACCGGTTTGATTGCCAATCAGGGTCAGGTTTTTGGCTTGATCCCCCAGGCCTTGATGTTTCTCTCTCTCTCTCTCCCTCTCCCTGAAATCAATAAAAACATATATATTTTTTTAAAAAAGATGGGACTATGGGAAGAGAATGTAGTCCAGTTCTTTGAACTCTATGATCCCTTCAAAAGAACAAAGCAAAAGCCCACATCTGGAGTGCTGCAGTACCTCTAGTTAAGGCCGAAGTGGCCTCTCTTCATTGCTAAGCGCTTGCCTGGTTCTGGTAATCCTGATCATTCTTGCCCTAGTGGGCCTACGAGCTGCCTCTGGGAGTCCTGCCTTCGCTTGTGGGTTTACTTAACCCTGCCCAAACCTCTGTAAATAACCTTTTATTGACTATGCTATCTGTTTCCAGGACATTGAACCAAGTCGAGAATGAACTATTGTTATGGTCTAAGCCAGCCGTGGGCAAACTACGGCGTGCGGATCCGGCCAGTTTGAAATGAATAAAACTATTGAAAAAAAAGACCGTACCCTTTCATGTAATGATGTTTACTTTGAATCTATATTAGTTCACACGAACACTCCATCCATGCTTTTGTTCCTGCCCTCCGGTCCAGTTTAAGAACCCATTGTGGCCCTCGAGTCAGAAAGTTTGCCCACCCCTGGCTCATATTAGATTTTCCTTGAAGTCAATTACAGTATTTAAAGTATTAATTCTTATACATAGGAATTCATGCCTGGCCATCAGTAACTTTGTTTTCTTAAATTAAAAAAAAAGTATTTAGCTTATTGGTAATGGATGAATTTTTTAGAATTGGAAGATTACTTAATGCCACGGTTCTCAACCTGAGGTAGTGAGGAGTGTGTCAGAGTCATTTCTGTGTGTGGAATCTTTCTGTGTGCAAGTGCCGGGGGCGGGGAAATAAAGTCAAAGTGGCTTAGGCAGGTTGGGGGAAGAGGTAGAGAGCTTGCATGTTCAAATAACTGGGAATCCCAAAAGCAGCACTGGGCCCAGGGCTCCTCTTTGCCATCTCTCAGCTCGCTCTGCCTTTAGGTTGGGTCTATCACAGGCTGCTTCTTCCCGTTGGGAAACGGATGGCTGCCCTGTCTCAGGACCCCAGAGGAAATGAGCACGCCTCTCTCTGGCTGGCCTGGCAGCAACGCTGGAATTAGTCACTGATCGGATTATCCATCATTTCTAATGGGGGTGAGGGTGGGGGGCTATGAACTGGAATGACTTAACCAACCAGTGGTGGCCATTTCCCTCCCCATGAAAAAGTGGGCTGTAGGGCCCAACCACACCAGAATCAGTAACAGGGTCTACTTGTGAGAAAGGTAGTTCCCCCAAGAAAGATCAAGAGACGTTCACTGCAATGCATAGCTCCATTCCCTGTCCCTACCAAGCAATTCTGAGCGGTCTTTCTCAAAGCATCAGGTTTTCTAGGGTTCAGACAAGAATGGTTGGTGGTCAAATAAAATCAAAGCAACATTAAAATATTCCAGAATGTAAATGGATACTTCATTTAGCTGCAGTCAGCAGAAGGTGGAAAGCGTGTGTGGATAGCCAGAGGCGGTTCAAAATGTACTCATGAATACTGTAATTAGGAGTGCCCCATTGAAAGACGCCTGCTAGACTAGCTAGCATTACACACACCAACAAAAACAGGGGAAATGGTGGGAAAGGATGGTATACTGAGATGTGAAAGGGATATTTAAAAAGAGGCAGCATTTTCTATCAACAATAAAGGTAAAAAAAAATTTAAAATAGCATTTTTGTTGTTGTTTTGTAAATCCTCAGGCGCGGATATTTTTCCCATTGATTTTTTTTTTTTTTTTTTTTTTTTGAGAGAGTGGAAGGGAGGCGGAAATTAATTCTGAGATGGGTTAAGGGATTCTTTTCAAGACACTTTATTTTTTAAAATATATTTTTACTGATTTCAGAGTGGAAGGGAGAGGGAGAGACAGATAGAAATATCAGTGATGAGAGAGAATTAATGATTGGCTGCCTACCCCACCCTAGGGATTGAGCCCTAAACCCGGGCATGTGCCCCGCCTGGGAATCCAGCCCTGACCTCCTGGGTCCCAGGTCCACCACTGAGCCACACCGGCTGGCGAAGACACTGTCGCAGTGAGCAGCCGTGGGGCTGGGGTCCACACCCAGGACCATCTGACTTTGCTTTGGCAGAAGAAGCATTAAAGAGAGAAAAGCTTACACGGAGAGGAGCAAGTGAGGCAAACCTAAGGGAGCCAGGAGGAAAGTCAGAGGGGGAGACAGGGCTTGCCAGGACCCCCTCCCAGGCGAGGCCCTGGAGCTCCCAGTCCCCTCTCCCCTCGCTAGGACACCCCCGTTTCACGCCCGAGAGAACCAAGGCTCAGGGCGAGCAAATCTTCCTCTGTTTTCCCCTCCCCACAATGGAAAGTCCTTTTGGGGCCACAATCAGAGATAAGGTTCCCAAGGAAAACATCTGGAGAGATAAGACAGGAAAGTAACTAGCGTATCTCTCAGCTAATGACTTAAAATACAGGTTATTTTTGTTTTGTTTTCTCGAGAGCATATTTAAACACAGCGTAGCAATAGGTAAGCGAGACTCCCCTGCCAGCGGGTAGAGAGAGCTTGGTGATTTCCTAACGCGATCGCGGCCTTCCCCTCCCGACCGCGTATCATCCTGCGGCTCCGCCTTCCTCGCGGGAGCGGGGAACCCGAAGGGCGAGGGGCCCCCGGAGCCCCCACCCGCTTCTGCCGGAGGAAGAGCGGAGGCGCCCTCCTGGCATCTGCTTGGGGCTTAGGATGGACTCAGTCGTCCTCGGAGCTCCCTTTTATGGTGATCCGCCGAGGCTAGTTCCCCGGTGGCCGGCCGGTCCCAGGGGCCGGTGCGTCGCTATTACACCTCGCGAGCGCCCAGGCAGGCGAGGACGCCGCCGCCGCCGCCGCCCGGGCCCAATCCGGCCGCTGGGGCGGGAGGCGGGAAACCGGCGGGCTCCCGGGCCGGCTTTCCCGTAAGCGCAGGACTCGGCGGCCACAAGCCCGCGGCAGCCGGGTCACCCCTCCCTGACCTTGGAGCCACTCGGAAGCGCGTCTGTCAGCGCCCGGGTCCCGGTCCCAGCCCCGCCGCGGGCGGGGATCGGGTGTTGGATTCATCCGAGACCTCAACCCTATCAGGAGCCAGCGGCTCCATCAGCTCAGGGGGTGGCGGCCGCTGTGTGAACAGCGCCGGCCATTTGGGGAGAAGGGGGGCGGGAAAGATGGGGAGACGGAGGGGGAACCCCGGGGGAGCGCCGGGCGCGGGGCCGCGGGCGCGGGAAGGCCGGGCGCCCCCAGACCCCCGGCGCGGCCCGAGCGCGCTCCCAGACACCGCGCGGCTCGTCGCGTTCGCAGCCGCTGCGTCACGGCCTCCTCGGCCGCTCATTGGGCGAGCCTGTCCAATCACGTGACTCCAGCATGGCGTATAAATAAGGGCGAGGAGAAGGCGGTGGTCCGCCATTTCGTGGACGCCGGGGAGGTGCGGGGACCTGTGGAGCCGGGCGGAGGGGAGCCGAGGAGCCGTCCGAGGGTGTGTGGACTTCAGCCGCCGCGTTTCTCACTCCAGATCTCGGTAAGAGGCCGGGTCCGAAGGAGCGAAGGGGGAAGTGGGACGTAGCAGGGCCGAGGTGGGGCCGGGCCCCATGGCGGCGCCAGATGGAGACAAAGGGCCGCCGCCGCCATTTTGTGACGTGCGGCGCGGGCGGCGGCGGGCTGGCAGCCCACCGGGCGGGCCCCGGCCTGGAGGGAAGGGGTTCGTGGGCCTTTGTGGGGGGATGCGCCGGGGGTGAGGTTGCCCGAGGATCAAGGCAGAGGGGGAGCTGGTAACTGAGTCGTACGCCAGGCCGCGCGGCCTTTCAATTTATGGCGCCTTTTTTTTTCCGCCCCACGTTTTCTGAAGCTCCCAGGGTTTTTGTCCCTGGGTTCTAGCAAGGCTGGGATTGCGGCCTGGGCGTGCTGGACGGGGCCCATGGAGGCAAAAAAGGGGACATCATGTAGTAGTTTCAATAATAAGGAATTAGTTCATAAAAAGACTGGAATTCTCGATCCACAGGAAGTGGTTTCTGTACTCACATTTTCATGTAATTTGAATTCGACTCCACTTTTTTACTCCTTGAACCCAGCCTCTTTTTTTTTTCTTTCTAACCCATCTTCTCTGGGCAGCATTGTTTTTGTAGCTGCGTCCCGGTAGCCCGTCGGCCTGAAGCTGGTCGCAGGGAGGTTTTTTTGTTTGTTTTTTTAAATCGGTCTGCAGCCGTGGTTTGCTTTCACCTCCCGGGCACAGGGCGGGGTCACGCCAATAGGATGTGTCTGGGCTGGTTTTTTAATCGGATTAAGCCGAGCGGGGAAGAACCGGGTGTGCATGGTCCTTACACCGAGTGTTGAGAGGCCGCTCTTTGCAGCCATTGAAACCGGCCTCGGGTGATGGGGGCGCGGCCCGGCCCGGGCGGCTCCAGTGGCTCAGCCCCAGCCCCTAACGTGCGGCTCGTTCACCTGCCTCGGACATTTCATAATAGACGGGGTCGGGATGCATGCCCTTCAGTCTCATTTAACGGAGGAATGGGCGTTTCGAGGGTGGTAGTTTTACTTAGGTTTTTAGTATTTTGGCAGTCTTTCCTAAGGGTCTGTTTCTCACTGTATGTAGATTATTTGGTTAAATCTTCCATATTTTGGTTTTGTCTTTTATTTTTACAGAAATGCATCGTGATTCCTGTCCATTGGACTGTAAGGTTTATGTGGGAAATCTTGGGAACAACGGTAACAAGACTGAGTTGGAACGGGCGTTTGGCTATTATGGGCCACTCAGGAGTGTGTGGGTTGCTAGAAACCCTCCCGGCTTTGCTTTCGTGGAGTTTGAAGATCCCCGAGATGCAGCCGATGCTGTCCGAGAGCTAGATGGGAGGTAATTTAATCGTTGATTTAAATAATGTCGCTTAAAGTTTTTAATGTTTAAAAATCTCTGGGATAATGGTTCTGACTGGCTTCTTGGTTATCTGAAATGGATGTTACTGGAAATTTGTGTACACCTTTCTTTGCAATAAAAAAAAGGACCGAACAGTTTTAGTGGAGATACGTAGGAGGATTCTTTTTATTCAGCTGGTCATTGAGGAAAATAATTAGGTTTAATGGTCAATTCTTGATGGGTGGACGGCTGCATCCAAAAAATGGTCAAAAAACAGCTGTGGAATCATATTTTCTTTAAGAATAGCCCTGTATTGATAATTGTAGCTGGATGGTGCTTTCGTGGGGTGTATTGCACCGTTATCTTTAACTGTTTGGAGTGCTGCTTTTAGGAAGTCTGGCTTGTATAGCAGTTCCCCAGCTGGTGCTAATGCCAAGTCTTAATAGCGAGCAGGTGTTGCCCCTTCTATTTGGTTGGCATTTGGAACCATTGGATTTCAATCCTAAAATTAAATGTTTGGAGGGTTGGCTGTATAAAAGCTTGTTTATCCAAGCAGATTGCAGAAACATATTTCCAGGGTTGCACCTCTTCCCAGTCACTGTGGCTCAATCTGAATATAATGGCTGTTGGAATTTTTTATGTCAACTATTGTGTGATAATTGAGGGAGAGGGTGATGTAAAATAAAATGGCCAAATGTCCTATTCATTGCTGTTACATGGGCAGGGGTGGAGTAGAGACCAGCAAATATAGTGTAAGATGCGTAAACAAGCGATGGGACCTCAGGAAGGAGTCACACAGGATGTATAGATCAACTAGTTCTGTAAGGATTAGCCTGCGTGTTTTCACACTTAAATTACAACTGCTAACAAATTAACATTGAGCCCAGTGATCAGACTGACTCTTAACAAAACAATAAAATGTAAGGAAGTTAGTTTCCTTTAAGAAAAAATAAGGGAACCAAAACCTGTTTTGGCATTAAGGATTCTGCAGGCATTCAAATGTATTCTTAACGAGAAGTGCTTTTTGCTTTAATAAACATCTTCTAGAAAGTCAGTTTGGCTGCTTTAAATGTAATAATGCTTTTGTCTCCCTAGAACACTATGTGGCTGCCGAGTAAGAGTGGAACTGTCGAATGGTGAAAAGAGAAGTCGAAATCGAGGCCCGCCTCCCTCTTGGGGTCGTCGCCCTCGAGATGATTATCGGCGAAGGAGTCCTCCACCTCGCCGCAGGTACTTGAGAGAGAGCGTGACTAGAGGTATTGGTGTAATGGAGTAGGTAATAGGAGCAGGTACTTCTCAAAGTTTGTTGGTGGGTTTCAAATGTATTGTGAAGAACCGGAGGTTTTTATGAAGCATTTGCTGGGTGTAGTTTGGGGTATGTGAGTTGTGCTGAGTGTTGGCTTTTGTCTTTAGGTTCATGTTGGTAGTCAGTAACTTCTATCTTGGATCTATCTTCTAGTTCATCTTCTAGTTGCATCTTTCCAAGTCTTCCCTTATACTTCAATTTAGGCCTTTTTCCATTTCTTGACTCCATAATGACAAACATTACATTCAACTCTAGCTCTTCACCAAAAAATGTGTTTCTATTAGCACGATTGTAATATTTATCAATCAGGCAGCTGTTTTAATGTTACAACTGGTAAAATAGAAATCTTTCTGAAACTAACTTAAGTCACTGACCAATGAAGGGGGCTATAAAAGTAATCCCAGTCATCTATTCTTCATACCCAAATAGGAGAGAGAGCAGTTTTTTTATAATTGACAATGGCATCATTCTTGGACCAGGCAGTGTTGTCTGGATGCTAAGTCCACATCTCCTCAAATCTCCAAAATAGTTTCTGAAGGACTGAATTTACCTCTTAAAGGTGAGTGAAGTCCTAGGAGATGGGAGTTCAAAATCTTGCCCCTTTTGCTGTTTTGAAAAACAACACACTGTTGCCCATCATAATAGAGTATTTGTTAGCTAATAGATGGTTGTACTGATGGCTTGTTTTTTTTTCATTTTTTTTGTGCTTTTTGGTCCATCTATTAATAAAAATGAACCCCGTTACAGAGTCACCATCATGTCTCTTCTCACCACCCTCTGAGTCTGCATTAGCCAGTCAACTAGCCCTTTCAGCGTCATGTGACCAGCGCGCCCCATTCAGCTTGGCTGGTGTCGTTTCACATGACCCAGGCATGGCCAGTCGTCAGGTTGCACCGCCCTTTGGTTCCCGAGCATGCTGTTTTCTCTCAGCCTTCTCTCCAACCTTAACCAAATCGGCAGCAGCCACCTCGACCGCCCACACATTCCTGGCCAATCAGCTCAGCTGTTTATTTACCAAATGTCTTCACAACAACTACAGCAGCAGCCTTCGGCTAACAAAAAAGCAGGAAAAATCCACAACACCCCCTTCGCCAACCAACTAAATCCAACGCAACATCTGGCAAAACCTTTTCAGCAAATTCTTCCTGGCCGTCAGTCCGGCAGCCTCACCTCACCATTTCTAGCTTGTTGAAACCCAAAACTAGTAAGTTTTTCCTGCTTATACAGTTTACTGCTGGTTAAAATAAGGAGTAAGCGGCTTAAAGTAATTCTTTTTTTCTGGATCAAAGGCTGGCTGTGCATAATTGAATGGTAATGTACATATATATTGCTTGAATAAAACTTTTAAGGGTGATAGGGAACTCATAATGTAACTAGACCTTCAAGTGAAACTTATTTGCATGTGTGAGATGCCAAACTAAAAATTTTTAATTACTAACAGATTTAGCTTTCCTTTCTAGCAAAAATTTGACTCCTATCACCTTTAAATGGTTTTACTAACAGTTTTCAAAATTTTAAAATTTTGGGGGTGAAGTGGGCCAAGAGCTAAGGTAATTTTGATAAGTCTAAACACACCCTTAAATGTGACGATCACAAATGCAGTTCTAATGTAGCACTTAATGGCATCAATATTTACACCTAGCGCGTTTTCACAATTACACTATCCACCTGGTACCTAAGTCTTGTCATGGACTTATAGGTTTGCATGGGTTCCAAATACTGGTTTATGGTACTGTTTTTGGAACTACTTGTGGGACTACATTTTGGTGTGGTGTTTTGGGTAGTGAAGTTAGTTTGACATGAAGTTTTGCATTGGACAGATCTGCTGTGAAGCATTCTTTGTTAAAGTGAGTCCATGGTTGGAATACCTGCTTTTCACTTGAGCTTTTGGTTCCTTAATCCTTCTGTGCCTTTTTTTTTTCTTTTCTTTTTTTTTTTTTTTTTTTTGGACGATGGGTGCCAGTTCTTCGGCACATTCACTGGGCCCAACAGTGAGATTGAAAAGTTGGGAAATGCCTCACGCCATAAATACTAGTTGACAGTTAGCCTAACTTTCTTGTTTCTGCTTTTAGATCTCCAAGACGGAGAAGCTTCTCCCGTAGCCGGAGCAGGTAAATGACTTTTTCGGCCACAGTCTCAGAAATGGCAGTGTTGTTTGCTATTCGTATGCTGTTTTCTAAATGACTTGGTTATGGTAATGGATCTTGTAATGAATTCTTAGTAATAAAGTGTTACATAGAACCAGTATTAAGTTAGTAGAATTAACTAACTTTGTTTTCAAAGACTTATTGGAAATACTTATTGTTTATAGTCCTGAATGGTCCCATTTTTCTTTTGCCTCTGTCTGTAGGTCCCTTTCCAGAGATAGGAGAAGAGAGAGATCACTGTCTCGGGAGAGAAATCATAAGCCGTCTCGATCCTTCTCTAGGTCTCGGAGGTAAGATCTTTAATGATGAGCTAGTTAAGACCTTGTATGCCTAACATACTAAAACCGCAAATAGGTCTAACTAAGCCATTTTTATATAATTTTCTACCATAAAAATTTTTTGATGTTTTGTCACTGTCACCAAGTTACAGATGGAACCTGTTTTTCTGCTTTTGTTTTTTTTTAGCCGATCTAGGTCAAATGAAAGGAAATAGAAGACCAGTTTGCAAGATGAGTGGTGTACAGGAAATAACTTCATTTGACAGGAGTATGTACAGAAAATTCAAGTTTTGTTTGAGACTTCATAAGCTTGGTGCATTTTTAAGATGTTTTAGCTGTTCACATTTGTTTGTCTTGGAACAGTGACACACAAAGATGTAATTCTCTATGGTTTGAAATGGATCATATGAGGCATGTAATATCAAGAATTGTTACTTTACAATGTTCCCTTAAGCAAAATTGAATTTGCTTTGAACTTCAGTCTTGCGTAGACTGATATTAAACCTCTTAACTTCTGCCCAGCTAAAGTGTGATGTTGAATATTGTGGAAACAAAACTGGCAAAAATTGGATTTAAGACTTTCCATAGCTGTGACCTAATATGCAGCTGTAGTTGGACAGGCAGTCTTCAAAAGCTGCTGTGAACACACGCCAGCAGCTAAAAATTTAAAGCTGCACCCTTAAACTAGATTAGAGGTTAAAAAAAATCCAACTAGTCTTTACACTGGGCAGATGTTGTCCAGTTGGTGTAGAATCTAAGAAGTTTTAAGAAAGTTAGCTTACCTTTGCTTTCGGTCATAAATTTCTTAAGTGATTGCTATATATGAATACATGGCTATTGGTAACATTCTTCACTTGGAAGTTTGCGACTATTCAAGATACCAGTGTCCTGCCAGTTTAAGGGTACATTGTAGAGCTGAACTTTGAGTTACTGTGCAAAATTTTTTTTCATGCTGTCATTTGTAATATGTTTTGTGAGAATCCTTGGGATTAAAGTTTTGGTTACAAATTGTTGTTTAACCTGAAAGCCTGTTTTTCCTTGCAAAACTAAAATGTGTGAGCTTGGTATCAAGTTCAGGTATAACATTCCTATTGGAAGCCATACTTATATTTTCTTGTAAAGTGCTTTTGAATTAATAAATAATAGCATAACTGTAATAGTCAAACCCACTATTACCATAGTTCTTGTCCCATGGAAAGCAGTTGGTTACACAAATCTTATAAGAAACAAAATTGAGGCTTTTGAAGTGAAGGGAATTTTTGGTTGTCACTTAAGTGATCGTTCTAAAGTTTTTTCCTTAGACTTACTCAGTGACCAACATTTTAAAGGTTAGCATCCTAGTACATTATAACCCAAAGTTGTCCATAAAAAGGCTTTTAGCATTAGCATGAGAACTTTCCACAAAGCTTTAAAAATTGCTTCCATTTTATTTTCCATGATTTGAGGTGTTGCATGGGAATTCTAAATTGCTCCATTATAATGTAAAATTCACTATATGGTTCAAATGTAACAGTGCAGACTTGAATACGGAGGCATGCATAACCTTCCTCTTAGAAATAGAGGAGCTGTAATTTCTAAATTTTGTGCAATTAGATTAAACCATAATGCAACAGTCTTGTGGCTTAGTTTCCTTAAATGTGCTATTTTATGACAGTTTTGGATTATCCTGACTTTAATATGACAGAAGTTATTGAGTTGAATCTATAAGGCTATACACATATACTGTAAGAGAATTTGTAAGAGAATTTAATTGATTTTTAGAGAGGAAGGAAGAGAGAAACAAGTATCAGTTGTCCACCTATGGAGCCCACAAACCTGGACATGTTCCTTGACCAGGATTCAAACGGGCAGAATGATGCTCAACCAGTGAGCCACACCAGCCAGCGCTCTGAGGATATCTTTTTTTTTTTTTATTGAATTTTTACAGAGAGGAAGGGAGAGGGATAGAGAGAAACATCAGTGCGAGAGAAACATCGATCAGCTGCCTCCTGCACACTCCCCACCGGGGATATGCCCACAACCAAGGCACATGCCCCTGACCGGAATCGAACCTGGGACCCCTGAGTCCGCAGGCTGCTGCTCTATCCGCTGAGCCAAACCGGTCAGAGCTCTATGAGGATATCTTACAAGATTAGGTCCTAAACAGTGATTTCCCTTGGTCCTTAACCTTTCATGCAAATATCAGGGGGGAGAGTCTGTGTGTCACAAGGGAGAATTGGTATCACTGAAGTTCAGTATGAGCCTTGTTACAGAAGACATTTAAGATTACCTGATTTGCTGGAAGCTCTGGGCCTTATTGTCTTGGCATTTCCTCATAGCCTAAATACAGTTCCTGTTAGGAACAAAGCAAGATAGCTAAAAAGTCATTGAAGTAATATGGTATGTCAATAATTACACTGCTATTATAAATGGGCATTTATATGGCCTTTTGGGCAGTATACAACGTCCACAGTCTTAAGTTAGAAGGGTTTCTGTAAAAAGGTTAATAAATTATGGGTATAATGTGGCTAATGGAGAAATTGAGATATAGTCAACCTTGGAGTTACCCAAATTTTCAATCACTTAAAAGCCCTAGCACAATTTTTATGGCTTGCAAAAAAATACAGAAGATAGAAAGTATTAAACTCTTACATTGTACATTTAGATTGTGGCTTTCAAAAGTTCTAATGTTACTATAATTTTAAAAATTACAAGTCCCATTAGCCAGTTGGATCATGCGTCCTTAGTCACATGATAAAGCAGTCACTAAAACTGACCTGTGGTGTAATAACTACAGGTGTTAACTAGAGGGCACTAGTAGTGATCATTTAAGGGAACAGTTATAGTTGGTTTTTATGGTTTCAGTAATACGTAACAACCTGGTTCTCAGCTTATTGTGGGTTACTGCTGAACTCCATGTCTTAAGCAGAAAGGTGAAGAGAGATAATTTTGGTAAAGTGTATCTACTATTAATGTATTTTGAAAAGATGGTGTGATCAGTAAATGGCATCCCTACCAAAGTAGTTAGATATACCCATGTCTGGGTGGGAAGTCCTGGTTGCTTTTTATTATAGAGCTATGGTTCATATTAGTAGAATGTTTTTTTTAATGAGGAGTAGCATTGATCATATAAATTTTTCAAAGTATACATAGCCCGATTCCAGGCCCATTGGCTCAATTTTTCACACTTGTGTTATTTGTGGAAGATTTCTCCCAGGTGATAAAATTCCTGGTTATAATGCTGATTTAGTGCTTTGTCTAAATGTGCTTTTATTTTTCAGAATTCTGAACATGATTTAGTTTCCAGATCTAGTTGGTGATATCTTCCAGTCGTATATTTTTGTACTGGACTATTGCCTTCTGGTTTTCCATTTTCTGGGGGTAAGGGGACATGAAAGATTTTTATAATTAAAGTAGCTGAAGAAAAAAATGGGTTGGAGTATATTTTTATTGAAGCAGTCTGATAGTGTTAAATAATGATTTTATAGTCTACAAATTCCATCCTATTTTAAGACTCATTGGATACCTCAAAAGAATTGAACTAGCACATTTTTAGGTTCTGAGAAAAGATTGGAAATTTGACAAATTTAGTATAGCTGTTTAATTTTTTTCATGCAACTTTGCCCTAATTGCAGAAATTCATATTACATTATTTAGACATCACTTAGTATCCCAGTTCTTTCTCTTCAATTATCTGGAACACAAAGCATGTTGTTCTCAGACCAATATCAAATAAGTGTGTAGAATATCACTTTTAATCTTGAATCTGACCTACATTAAAGCACTGTGTATGATTATTTTACTAAAGTCTTAGAATATGGCCATTAGTGCCTTTACTCAATATATGTACAAGGAAGTGAAAATCTCTGGAAACATTGATACTTTGCTTGCTTGTGGCCATCACTTAAAGAGGTCCTAAGCCCTAGCAGGTTTGGCTCAGTGGATAGAGCGTTGGCCTGCAGACTGAAGGGTCCCACATTCAATTCTAGTCAAGGGCGCATGCCTGGGTTGCTGCCTGGATCCCCAGTAGGGGGCGTGTAGGAGGCAGCCAATCAATGATTCTCATCATTGATGTTTCTGTCTCTTCCTCTCAGAAATCAATAAACATTTTTTTTAAAAGCTCTGTATATAAAAGAATAATATGCAAAGTGTCCGCTTGGGAGTTGAGTTGCTCACTATGACGTGCGCTGACCATCGGTGGGTGGCGTGGAGCGAAGAAAGGCCCTGGCCGGCAGCAGGAAGACCTGGACCACTGCCTGCCCCTACCCACGCATGTGTTCACTTTATTTTTAGAGCAAAATTAAGCCTTCCAGAAGAGTATCTGAAGGTGGCTTTCCTCAAGTCATTTTCCCTTGTGCAAAGGCAGGCACCTTTGTGTTTGGTTATTTGCTGACAAGCTCCTAAACGTCAGAGCTGTGGGGGAGGGGGGAGGAATTGCTGAATGCTACCTTTTGTTGAGGTGGGGGTGAGGGTTACTGTTTGTTGTCATTTGGATAAGGAAATTGAGGTAAGTCATCAGTATGAAAAACATTGTTATAAGTTTTGAAAACTAAAAGTTTGAAAGAAAATGTCCCTTAGGAAACAATTTCTAAGTCCTGTTAGGCAGCTGGTAACTATTGTTCCAGCCGTTGCCACCAAAATCCTATATAATAAAACCCTAATACGAAAATCAACCAAGTGGCAGAATGACAGCTATGATGCGCACTGACCACCAAAGGGCAGGCACTCAATGCAGGATGCTAATGGCTGACGAGAGCTTTCTGCCCCTCCCGCCTCAGCACGCTAAGGATGTTTGCCTGCCAGCTTTGGGCCAGTAGCTGGAGTGTAATGACAAGACAATGATTGGCAGTCCTGGTAGGACTTGTGTTGACAATGTATAGCAGTCTATTTGACATGAATGCCCCTTGCATACTGGGAGGGTGTTTCCCCTGACCCTGGTCCTTACCACACTTTTGAGACTATTGTCCAGTTTGAGGGGACATTGATTTGAGAGGGGTCCAAGGTCAGGAGGGGCATTTGTAATTAAAGGGGTCTGGGCAGATTTATAGAAGGGGGATTCCGATATTCAGATAGGCAGATGGGAAAGAGGATGATGGGTTAAAACAGTGTTAGGTGGAGATACTTTTGTAATTATTTGTTGCAAGCTTAGGACTGTCCCTGTTTTATGTAAGTAATTTGTAAAAGTTTTAGAAAAACTTCCTTTTCCTTATTTTTGAATAAAAACTAAATTAATAATAAAAAACCAAAACACTGTTAGGTGGCTCTTTAAAAATTGATTTTCAAATTAGGCCTACCTGGATCTGAATTTTTATCTTTTAGCTATGTGCCAAAATTCTACAAATAATTTTCTTTATAGAAGAGTTAAATATTTTTAAAATTGATTTTAGAAACACCGATTTGTTGTTCCATTTATTTATGCATTCATTGGTTGCTTCTTGTACGTGCCCTGACGAAAGATCAAACCCGCAACCTTGGTGTATCAGGATGATGCTCTAACCAACTGAGCTACCTGGCCAGGGCTATAAATAATTGCTTGTCAAACTGGGGATAACAAATATACCTCACATAGTATTGCTGATGATCTGTCAGTGTTTTGTTTTTTTTTTAATATATTTTATTGATTTTTTACAGAGAGGAAGGGAGAGGGATAGAGAGTTAGAAACATCAATCAACTGCCTCCTGCACACCTCCCACTGGGAATGTGCCCGCAACCAAGGTACATGCCCTTGACCGGAATCGAACCTGGGACCTTTCAGTCTGTAGGCCGATGCTCTATCCACTGAGTCAAACCGGTTAGGGCTGTCAGTGGTTTTTATCCACCTTTGTCTGAACATTGGAATCAACTGGGAAACTTTGGAAAACTAATGCTTGGGCTCCACCCTGTGGCTCTGATTTAGTTTGAGGTGGGAACTTGGTGTTTGTATGCTTTCAAATTTCCCCAGGGGATCTAAAGAGCAGTTCTGGATTCAGGTCTGTTTTTTTTAATATATTTAATTGATTTTTTACAGAGAGGAAGGGAGAGGGATAGAGATTCAGAAACATCGATGAAAGAGAAACATCGCTCAGCTGCCTCCTGCACACCCTCCACTGGGGATGTGCCCGCAAGAACGGCACATGCCCTTGACCAGAATCGAACCCAGAACTCTTCAGTCCGCAGGCCGACACTCTATCCACTGAGCCAAACAGGTCAGGGCCAGGTCTGTTTTCATCTCACAGTGGTCCTATTGGTTTATTTGTGTCCTCCCTCTCTACCCCAGTCCCCCAAGTATGGAGCAAGGGACCTTTGTGCCCTCAGCCTGGGGCCCTGCCCACTGGCCACATCCTCTGCTCATTCCTTTCTTGCCGCTCACCCTTGCTGGGTTGTTTCTGTATAGAAGCTGTGGAATTGGATTGAACTTTCCTTGGGCACCTACCTTGGTGGTGCGTAGCACTTGGGTGAGATTGTTGTCACCAGAAAAGGCTGCTTTCCTTTGCCCCCTTCAGCACGGTTCACAGTGCTGGTGTCGGGATACCCCTTGAGCAAGGTGTGGTAGGAAAAAGCAAAGGAAAAGAATTAAAATTGAATTACCATATGCTGAGCACTTGTATTGTGCTTCTTTTCAATATCAACTCTGTGATGGGGTTATCCCAGTCTCTGAAAGAGCTCAGATGGTCCTCAACCCTGTCAGGTGTGGGCCCCTATTGCAAAACAAGTTTGTAATGAGTGGTCCTTTATTTCTGAAGTGAAATCCATTTTTTATGCTCCTTTTGAAAAAAAGTCAAGATGAAGAAGCCTTAACTATAATATAAAAATAAGCAGTTTATAAAATAGTATGTGTTTCTATATGTGTTAGGTCTGATTGCTAGAAGACGTAAGTCAGATGCCTGAGCCTATTTCATACTTGCCCTACAGGAAAATTAAGACGAAAGGCACATGTAGATACAAAAACTCCAGAACCTTTGACGACAGACCACACTTCCTTGAATATGATGCAAAAGGGGAAAGAAACGTAATTGAAGTAGAGGTAACACGCCAAGAGAAATAATAGACTGCTGAATTGGAGAAATGAAGTACAATATTGTCACAAATAAGCTGGGCCTTAAAACTATGTCAAGGCCCTGGCTGGGTAGTTCAGTTAGAGCATTGTCCCCATACACCAAGGTTACGGGCTCAACCTTTGGTTATGGTATGTAACAGAAGTAACCAGTGAATGCATAAATAAGTGAAATAACATTGATATGTCTCAAAATATATATATAAAAAAACCTGCCAAAAATAACTTGCCCAGCCTGGCCAGTGTGGTTCAGTGGTTGAATGTCTACTTATGAACCAGGAGGCCACAGTCTGATCCCCAGCGTGGGGGTGTGCAGGAGGCAGATGATCAATGATTCTCATCACTGATGTTCCTATCTTTTCCTTCCTCTCTGAAATCAATAACAATATATTAAATAACTTGCCTATTATAGCATAGGGTGGGGAGAAAAGATGAAGTGCCTGTCCCATGGATTGATATGAAGATTTGATTGAATTAATACATGAAATGTGCTCAATAGCTCCTGGCACTTAAATACTATGTAAGTATTAAGTAATATACATCCTTTTCTAGAAGGGAATAACTGGATTAGGAACAATTAAGTAGTCTGAATGTACACAGGGATTAGTCTGATTTCTAGGCAATGTCTTTATTCCTTTTAATCATTCTATCTGTGATGGCCTTATGCAAGTACTCTATACAGTAGAGTTTATACCTGTATAGTAGGTTCAGTCCTATGGGCGAGGGCAATTCATATGTGACAGGCATCTAGTAGCTCCTCCACCCCTGGCCAGTGTGATGACAATTTTAAAAAAAAAGAAAACAACATACATCTGTTTCCCAACCACCCCCACTAGGAGGCAGTACTGCCCCATTTTACTACCAGGCCAAATTTCTTTGCCTGAGGTCATTCATACTTCTGTTTATAATTGAGTCTCCATTGACTGAAATCTTGCCGGCGCCCCCCCTTTCCCCCCAACAATCAAGACAGTGGTAAAGACTACAGTGACAATAATTAGCATTTCTTGAACTCACTTGCCAGCACTTTTGCTAAACATTTTTTTGTTGTTAATCCTCACCTAAGGATATTTTTTTCCATTGCTTTTTTTAAAAATATATATTTTATTGATTTTTTACAGAGAGGAAGAGAGAGGGATAGAGAGTGAGAAACATTGATGAGAGAAACATTGATCAGCTGCCTCCTGCACACCCCCTACTGGGGATGTGCCTGCAACCAAGGTGCATGCCCTTGACCAGAATTGAACCTCGGACCCTTCAGACCGCAGACTGGTTAGGGATCCATTGCTTTTTAAGGGAGGGTCCAGAGGGAGAGAAAAACACATTAATTGGTTGCCTTCTCCACGTATCCTGTTGGGGATCAAACCTGCAACCCAGGCAACCCTTAGGTCCAGAGTGGATTCTAACCAGAGCCTTTGCTAAACATTTTACCAGCTCACTTAAACCTCACCACTTGAGGGAGTTTCTGTTCTCTCACTGAGAAACAGGGTTAGGTCCAAGAGCCATGTTAAGTGTTTTGTGTAGTGTGCGCTTAGCCGGAATCGAACCTGGGACCCTTCAGTCTGCAGGCCGATGCTCTATCCACTGAGCCAAACTGGTGAGGGTGCAAATGGTAATATTTTTAACACCTCATTTTGCAGTCCCAGAGGTGACAGGACAGGAAGGTCTGCCCCCAAACAGCCCAGAAGCACACGTTTATTTCAGCATGTTAAAATATGTATATGGTTGAAGAGGCTTTATGTTTAAAAAGATAGTTTTTAAAAATTGCTAGACCGACATATATATTCGGAACACAAAAGTGTGGGAGACTCCTGCAGTGTGGTGTGAGAATTCCTTATGCCGCCCACACCTTTGCTCTGCAGATAAGAGGATCTGAGGCAGGGGTGGGGCCAGGGAAGTGGGGCGCTCAGGCTCCTGGAGCCCAGCTGGGACCATCTTTGTGCCCACCCCCCTGACTTCCGGCCCAGTGCTCCTCCTGACCGGCCAGCCATGACATCTGGTTGGCAGCATGCCGCAGCCTGGCTGTTCAACCCTTCACCTGCGAGGGCCCTGGCCCCTTGCCCATCTCCCTGGCAGATAAAGCCTCAGACAGAGGGCAAACAGGACTGGCTCCAAGAGGCAGTGCAAGTCTGACTCACACAGTTGGTTTGTGCCTGTGCCAGCCCCAAAGGCTCTCCCCTCATCTCCTTTCTATCACTTCCCTGGCTGTGGCCACATGGGGACTCGAGCAACGTGCGGACAGCTCAGCATGAGAATGGCGCCGGCTCTTCTCAGGTGGGTTTTCCAGGCCGCAGAGAGACTGCTCCATCCCTCGCTGCAGTTTCAGGGTCGGGTGGAGCAGTGAATGGGGTGAGACGCCCTGTTACCCGGTCCCGCAGAACTTGGGCTGCCATTTGTCAGCACTTGCCTTTAGGAAGAAGCATTCTGCTGATAAATGGCAGGATGATTAGAAATTTAACTTGCTCTTTTTCCCTTTTCAGAAAAGGAAATAACTCGATCACTGTGTGACAGACATTTAGTATCTCCATCCATAAAGTCAGTTAGGCTCCCTGGCCAGTGTGATGACAATAAAAAAAAAAAATCAAATCGTTGGTAGATGTTCCTTGTCACAGTATAATTAGCATTTTTGTTTAGAGAATACGCGGTGTTGCTACTGAAGAGAAGAATACCACGTGCACGCAATATTTTTACTCAGAAATGTTGTTTAAAGTAAGTTCCTGCCCTAAAAGCTTTGGCTGGGCACAGGCTGTTAGTTAATAATAAAATTACCCGACCTTGATCCAGACACAGGTTCCTGGAGTCTGGCTCTGATGGGAAGGCTTTTCTCGGGCTCTGCGGTCACGGTGCAGGGCAGGGAGACGGTTCCGCTCCCCCGGAGCTGGAGGCTGACCTTGGTAACAGCCTTGCATCTGAACACCCTCCTGCCAGGCCCTCATGGTAGGGAGGCCTTTGACTTCTCTGGGAATTCGGTCTGTGCAGCCAGGAAGTGGGAGCCACACTGCCTCCCCTCCAGGCCTGCTGGACAAAACCCGAGGCAACACGTGCACGTAAAGCATCAGCTGTGCCTGGCTGCGCGTTTTCCTTCCCATCAGCTCCACTTCACCCCCTTTTAGTTACTGATGTTTAATTCATAGGGAATCCATGACCATGGCAGAAAAATTAGAGGACATGTATAAGCAAAAAAGGAAAAAGACCCAGTCAGTCACTTCCGGCTTTCATACGTCGTTTTCTGTGCTGTTCTCTTTGTTCTGGGAGTGGGAAGTTTCATTTGTGTGTAGGGTGCTAGTGATGTGGCCCACTTTGCAAATGAGGAAACGGAATTCCAGAAAGAGGAAGTGCCTCCCCCAGGGTCAGGAAGATAGTAGGAAGGTTAAGCTGGGTTGGAAGCCCTTGGCTGCTAAGTCAAGCCCAGACCCATGTCAGCACAGGAGGGGCCTCAGATACTGTCCCTGAATTCCCCTGTGTGCAGGGCGCCTGTGCCCACAATGCCACCTTTCCCTCGTGACAACTTAAGGTACTTACCATTCCTCACTACAGACACACTCCTGTTTTGTGGCCTACCCAGCCCTCGAGTCCTGGGCGTGGGCAGGTTGTGAATAAACAACCCAATGAGGTGGGGTTTTTAGGCCCCTTGGTTCTGCATTCCCGGGGTGACTGGGCTGGCACTGCCCATAGGCTGCCATGGTAATAAGTGCCAACCTTCTGGGCTTTCCTCTCACTTTAAAGGGTGTTCTTTACTCTCTGCTTCCCTGTTTTCTAGCTGCTGTCTTGGGGTTCCCAGCAAATATTTGCATGGTTTTCTAAGAGAAACATATTATTTTAATGACTAAAGTAAAAAATAAACAGTTTTAATGGTTAAAATTACTCATTGAAGTGGAGGTCAAGTGGATTGTGGGCAAATTTTTTCCTGAAATCTATTAGTATAATTTTAAACAATGCCAAAAAGATAGAGGCAGCAATCCATGAGCTCTACTTGTGTGATGATTGTACATATTCACATGTGATGTAGGCCACGCACACCCTGTGCTGGTCCAGGCGGTGCACAAGCCCAGCTCCTATGCCAGCACGGCAGTCAGGGCTGCTAGTCCCGACAGTCAGGTGAGGAGAGCGAAGGGAGCGTTTCACTTAGTCATTTGCCCATCTAATGAGCTAAAGGTGGCATGTGCCTCACATGGCGGCCTGCACCCTGGAGCAAATGGACCACAGGGCCCGTCTGGCCGAGGCACGCTTGCCACAGTGGGACCAGATGGCCTGCAACGGGCCTCCCATCACTGGCATCGCAGGATTGGCAACTCCAGAAGAAGAATAAGATGGTTTCTTTGTAAGGATGGCAGGTCCCCGTGGTCATTTTCCTGGAGGGAGGGAACAATGTTAAATGGATATAGTGGGGACGGTTCTCCAAGGCAACATCAGGCGAACAGCCTTTTGTTGTGCAGGCTTCCGGCAAGTGTGGGATGGGCAGAGTTACTGCCCCCTTTGTGCAGATGTGGGAACTGAAACCTAGAGAAGGAAAGTAGCCCAGAGTGAGGAAAGCCGGAGCCAGGACTAGCCCTGGACCCGGCTCCCCGGGCCCATGCTCCACAGCACAGCTTTGTGTGGCACGCTCTCTGTTCCATTCCCAGGCCTGGCATCGGGATTCAAACCGGTCCCGAGGTTTTGCACAGCATCTCCAGCTTGCATGCTGTGGGGCGAGGTCCTGCGGCTGCCTCTGGCGGGAAGAGTCTGGAGACCTGGATTTGGCACCGGCAGTGCCATTGTGCAAGCTGGAGAAGTTGCTTTGCTCCTTGAGCCCCGGTCTTGTCATCTGTAAGATGGAACTAATACTACCTCACAGGGCTGGTATAGGGTTTAAGTGAAAAACAAAACAAAACCCTTTACTGAACGCTTGGTAGGTGCCAGGCACTCACCTGTATTAACTCAACCTTCACAGCAGCCCTCAGAGAGGAGGGGCCATGGCCATGTCCACTCCAGGAAACAGGCACAGATGGTTAAGTAACCTGCCCAGTGTCACATAGCAAGCGGGGCAGCTGGGCTTGGCACCTAAACTCTCTGGCTTTGGAGCGCGTGTCCAGGAAGAATGCATTGGATGAATAAATGAATTCCAGGGCTGGGGAGTCCTAGACAACAGCTTTCTGGGTGTCAAAGACTAATATTCAAGGTGGGACCGTGGAAGAGCCTTCGTGTGACCTGCTGTTTGAAGGATGAAGACCTCAGGGGTCAGGGGGTCAGAGCCCTGTGAGGTCTTGGTAAGAGCCATGTCCACAGTCCCAGGGTTATATGTTCTAGGAAACAACTGAGAAAAAGTGCAGTCTCCGCGACCTCAAGGTGCTCACTCTCCATGATCCATTCACCCTGTTCCCAAACACTCTAAATAACATTGTCACAAAAATGGTGAATGCTGTGTGGCAGTCCTCGCCTGCGGGCCCGCGCTTCAGAACACAAATGAACGGATCTCCTGGAATGGCTGCCTGTGGGCCCAGGGAATGGGGTTAAACGGGGGGCGGGAATGCATAAAAAGAGGAGCTAGCCAGGACCAAGATCATGGATTCACCCCACTGCACCGCGGGCCAAAAATAAACCGGAGTAAAAACAACCCAGTGAAAGCACCCTGCCTGAGCCACATTGGCCCTGGGCTCAAGGAGGGAAGGGGGGACGTCCCGGCCGCCTCACCTCTAAGGCTGAGGCCCGGAAGAGTGCCCCTGGGCGGCCACGCCTGCCGCCGAGCTCCAGCTCCTGGCGAGGCCACCGGCTGCGGGAAAGGAGTGAAGAGCCGCTCCTGGGTTAGTGTCCAAGGGCACAGCCACCTGCTGTCCAGCCTTCCTCCCCAAGGTTTAGCAGGTCCACTACTGAGGATGGCAAGAAGCCGACACCGGTCAATAATCCCCGAATGTATGGTGATTGTAGGGCTTAGTTGCCACGCTGGTCCAAGTGGCGCACTCACCATGTCCCTAGCCAGCGGAGCGTGCCCCTGAGGGAGGGGAAGGAAGGGGGCATCTTCACTTACTCAGCTGCGCCCTCTGTGGACCTCCCCTACCCACCCACCCACCCGGCCCGGGACCCTCCCTGCAAGTGGCTATCCCCGCACAGCCTGCAGTTCTGGGCTCGGTCACAAGGTGGCAGCGTGGGGAAGAGTGCCGACAAGCCCTGCAGAGCGGGTTTAGGTTTGTACCTATCCTTCCAGATCGGCTCATTTATTAAACATGAAACTAACCCCGTGGCTGGGGAAGGGCAGCAGGGAGAGGCAGGCGTGACTTTCTAGAAAGTAAATCTGCAAGCCTGTCGGTCCGTGCCCATGAACCACCCACAATGGCTAGGTCTGTACCCGCGAGGTCTATGCGCATGTGCCACTGTTGTGAGGCTGACCGGGTGACTACATGAGTGTGAAGTGTGACTGTGGGGTGAGGGGAAGGGGGAAGCGGCAGATCAGGTGTCGCCAGAGAGGCTAGGAGGAAACTGTAAAAGTGGGCGATGTCCTCTTTATCGGAGCCTTCTGCTGGGTGAACTGCGGTCGAGGGCAAAGTTCACTCCGATTAGCAGGCACAGGGAGGCATGGAGCGTGCAGCGGCGTTGGAGGGGGAGGTGGCCCTCTGCCGGGAAAGGGGGGGCGCCCCAAGTTCCACTCAGCCCAGACTCGGGGGGATCCTGGCCCCCAGGCAGTTGGTGCCACCCAGTCTGGCCACGTTCGAGGGGTGCAGGCGGACAGCTGGTCTCCCGGGCTTGTTCTCCACCTGTGAAATGGCAGAAAACTGGGCCTGCCTGCCTGGCGGTGCGCCAGGACGGAAAGACAGCCCGTCCGGAATGCACTTAGGAGGAGGCCGAGTATGTGAGGGGCACGTCTGCTGGTTGCAGGGGAGTCGTGAAGTGGTGCTATTCTCGGAGACCCTGTAGGCCTGGCCCAGGCCCTGCCCTCTGCCCGCCCCCCTTGCAGGAGGACCTTCCTAAGGCGGGGGTGGGGTGGTGGGGTGGGGGGGGCCTTCTCAGGAGGTGGGCTGGGCCGTGGGGGCAGGAGGCTGTGGGGCCCACACCTTCCCCATGGAGAGAACTGACTCAGGTGTCCTCCCGCCCAGGCTGTGATCTTGTTTTTTCTGTTCTTTTTATCGGGGACGGGGTGGAGAGCGTTCGGTGTCATCAGGGATTACTTTGAAATCACCGCCTCACCCTGGGAGCTGGCTTGAGTCAACTGGTCACCATGGAATTTCTTTTTTTAGCACATAAACAGCCCAGTCAGAGGCAGCTGTGGCCCCGTCCAGGGCGGGGAGCAGCGTGTGGATGTGGAGCTGCTGGGCTCCTGTTTCTTGGGCAAACAGACGCCAAGTCTCAACTCACCCGCGAGGAAGCCCAGAAACGGGGGGCTGGAGACCACGTCTAGTTATGCCTAGTTATTCAGGTGGCTCCACCTGGGAGGCCCTCGCTGGATGTCCAAGCCACAGAGAAAGGACACAGCGTAGCTGGGGTGTTCCACTCCGAGGCCACCAGAGGAGACGGTGAGTGCTAAGTGCCAAGCCCGCAAGGAAGCTCTGTTTGGGAGCCAACGTGTAAAACACCCCAGCCACTAACCGAGGAGCCTTTCCTGCCTGCTTGTTTTGTGCAGGTTCCTGGCCCAGGGAGGGCCTGGGGGGGGGGGGGGGGGCGGGCCTGCAGCTGGAAATTGGAAGTAGTTGTGGGGACGTATGAGGGGTGGGGTAAGGTCCTTTGAGGGCAGGAACGGCAGGAGCCAAGGCATGGAGGTGAGGATGTATAAAGTATGTCACAGGTTGGCACAGAGGGTTTGCAACAATAAATAAATCCAACACGCGTTCATTAAGCACCTACTATGTGCTAGACACTGTTTGAATCACCGGGATGAAGCTGGTGAACAAAATCCGGCCTCTGGACAGTCTATGAATAGCAACAAGATAAACAGCAATACTAGTAGCTCACGTTTACTGAGGACTTACCGCACGCCCAGCACTGTGTTAAGTTGTTTATTCGCTCATTTAATCCTGAAAACACCCTCATAAAGTAGTCATGTTATTCTGTCGCGTTCACAGACGAGGAAGCGTGGGCACTGGCTGGTGGAGGCGGGATTCAAACCCGGGGCCGTGCTCCGACCCCGGCATTGCCTCCCCTCAGGGAGAAAGGGTGAGGGGCAGGTTGCAGGGAATGGGGGCTGGTTTGCAGGGTGGTGAACGTTGGACAGGGGAAGTGGGGGATCCATTGTTTTTGGAAAATTAATCTGGGGGCATGCGTGGAGTCAATTGGGGGGTCAGTGACGGGAGGGACTTGGGGGCTCAAGGGGCGGCAGCCCTGGCCTCGCACAGGAGACGCAGAGAAGTGCGGCAGAAGAATCCATAGCGAGGGCTTGGACTCTTCCTCCGGCCAGGCCGGGCCAGGCCTGGAACGAATGAACAGACATTAGTGGGCAGAGTTGTTCCCTCCCATCAGAGGCGACTGTGGCTTCGGCTCTGTATTATCATTATCTGCTCGTCATGAGGGACGAGGGGCCCTCTGGTGAGTGAGCCCTAGGACTGCAGTGAGAGCTAGAAGGGCCTCCCCTCCCCTGCCAGGCGCCAGGGTTCATACAAGGTTCAGCCTCCGTCCTTCTCTCCAAATTCCATCAGCCAATCTCCAACCTGGGCTTCAGGTGAGTGGCAGGCCCCCTCCTGTCCTCCCCGCCCCTGCACTTCAGGACTCTTCACATTTCTTCATCAGCGAGCCCAGAGGGCAGCCTGCAGCCCTGTGGCTGGAGCCACGCCGTCCTGCCCCTGCGGTGGCACCGCTGCCTGCCTGCTGCGGGCTCCCAGAAGCACAGGCCCCATCCCCATTCAGCCTCGCCCAGTTCTCATCCACGTTTCCTGAACGGATGGAGGCTCTCACTCCGGCTTAGGGAAGAGCAGCCAACTTTATTTTGGGGCTGTTACGGCCCGGCTGCTGCCAGGAAAACCTTAGAGCGCCCTTCCCCACACCTGCACGCACCATCTCGGGCACACAGCTCTGCCAAGCTGGCTCCTGGCTGTGCTGCCCCAGGAAGCCCTGCCTCAAGCGCCCTTCGGCCCCCCACCGGGCCCAGGCCCTTCCCCTCCCTGTTCCCTGTAGCCCTACCCTCTTCCTCCCACCCCAGCTCTGCTCTGACCCCCAAAACACAGCTCCTACTTGGCGCACATACCCCTCTGGGGCAGGCCGGGCCGGGCTGGCATTCCCAGGAGCTGGGATGTGAAGAAGGAATTGCAAGAGGGCCCTTTAAGAATGTCCTCAGCCTGGCAGAGCCCCGAGGGCTGGGAATTCCCGCCTGGGAATTTTTCCAACATTCTGCCAGCTGTTTCTTTTCTTTCAGTGGTTTTATTATTTCTCTTTCTGCCCAACTCCTTCTTTCACTTTCTGTCTCGCAGCTTAGGCTAGAAGGCAGAGGAGGCTGGGCCCTGGCATTCGCCGAGGTCGGAACTGCGGCCAGGCCAGCTGTGCCGGGAGGGGACAGGGAACGGGGTGCGGGGGGGAGGGCAGGAGAGGCCCCGGAAACCGGGTGGCGGCCCCCATGTCACGGTGCCTGGCACGCGGCCCTGTCCTCTGGTCCTATCAAAAGTGCACGTTTGCTACTCAGGAGGCCGACACATTAACCCAGTAACACCAGGGCATCGTACGCTTTCCTGTCCCACAAAGGACTGGAGGTGCACAGTCCGAGCGTTTTTTTTTAATTAAAAAAATAATTTTATTGGTTTTAGAGAGGAAGGGAGAGGGAGAGAGAGAGATAGAGACATCAGTGATAGAGAATCATTGATCGGCTGCCTTCTGCACCCCCTCCCCACTGGGGATGGAGCCCTCAACCTGGGCATGTGCCCTGACCGGGAATCAAGCTGTGTCCTCCTGGTTCATAGGTTGATGCTCAACCACTGAGCCCCGCCAGCTGGGCCTGAGCATTTTGCGTTTTAGTTAATCCTCACCTGAGGATATTTTTTTCCATGATTTTTTTTTAGAGAGAGTAGGGGGGTGAGAAAAACATTGATGTGAAATAGACACATCAATTGGTTGCCTCCTGACCACACCTGACTGGGGTGGGGGATCAAACTTGCAACCCAGGAATGTGCTTTGGACTAGGAATTAAACCCGTGACCCTTCAGTCCTCCGGCCAATGCTCTGACCACTGAGGGCAAGTCCTGAGCATTTTATTTAGTTTTTAAAAATATATTTTATTGATTTTTTACAGCGAGGAAGGGAGAGGGAGAGAGAGACATCGATGAGAGAGAAACATTGATCAGCTGCCTCCTGCACACCCTCTACTGGGGATGTGCTCACAACCAAGGTACATGCCCTTGACTGGAATCGAACCCGGGACCCTTCAGTCCGCAGGCCGACGCTCTATCCATTGAACCAAAACGTTTAGGGCAAGTCCTGTGCATTTTAAAAGCAAGACTTTCAGGAACACAGACACCTGGGTTCCCTCACCTTCCTGACTCTAACCCAGGCGCTTTCCCCGCAGGCAGCTCATTGCGTGTGCAGCTGGAGACATACACCTGTGGGCTTCCTCCCCGCCCTCATCACCACCCCAAAGCCCCACACGCGCCCTGGGCTCACCCCCACATCCCGTCCCGGGGTCTGCATCTGGGGGAGCCCCGTCCAAGATGCTAACCTGGTGAGCACTTACTGCATGAGAGGCCTGTCTCATCTCTGCCTCCACCCGTGGGGGGGCGGGGTGCAATGATTAGGCCCCATCTTCGGGATCAGGTCAGCCTGGCTCAAGGTCACCCACCATTGGAGCCAAGACTCAACCCAGGCTGGTCATCTCATCGTATTTCCTGGGGATGGATCCTAACCCTGAACCCCCGTCAGAGAAGCACATTTCCCAGCTTCTGACCTGTTCTGCCCTGAGCTGAGTCAAGACCGACTGCCCCACCCTCCCACCCACCGCCAGCAGTGGGGAGACTCACTGCTCCCCCACCCCCGCCAGCAGTGGGGAGACTCGCTGCTCCCCCACCCCCGCCAGCAGTGGGGAGACTCGCTGCTCCCCCACCCCCGCCAGCAGTGGGGAGACTCGCTGCTCCCCCACCCCCGCCAGCAGTGGGGAGACTCGCTGCTCCCCCACCCCCGCCAGCAGTGGGGAGACTCACTGCTCACTGCAGTGGCCCCCAGCTCTTCCCAGCTCAGCCCCGGTGAGGCCTGTCCTCCCAAATATGTCTTTTTCTTGTTAGTGCAGAAAACAGTCATACTACCGAGCCCGTCAGCCCTGTCCTAGCAGACATGCAGCATGTGCCTGTGAGTGGAACTGAAACGGAGGGAGCCAAGCAGACAAGCTCCACACCTGAGCAGCACAGTGTCCCCCAGCTCCTCGGCTCTCCGGCTCTCCGGGGCTGCGGCTGGGCCGCACCTGCCTGGCCGGGCCGGTGGCAGAGGGAGTGAGAGGACAAGGCGGAAGGGCAGCTGATGGCCACTGCGTGGTGAGGGCCTGGGCCTGGGGAGAAGCGGTGGCGCAGCTTTGGTCTCTGCACCGCATTCCTTGTCTTAGCAGAAGGACTGGCGAGGCGGGGGTGGCTGCACCCACAGCACCGGAGATATTTGAAGAGCTCCCAGCCCCTCCCTCACCCGAATGCCCAAGCCTGAGGGTGGCCGGGAAGCATGTGGGCAGCTGGAGGGAGGCCTGGATGCCTCTCGGCAGGAGAAGCTGCTGTTTCAGATGTCCCCGCCAGCGGGAGCCCTGCCCGCGGCTCCGGGATGGGGCCTGGCCCGTTTCTAATGAAACTCTCTACTGGGCTTTGCAGTATCCAAAGCACTTTCACATCAGGGAACGCCTTTGATCCTTCCACAGCCTGTAAAGTGGGCTGAGCCAGGGTGTCATTATCCCCATTTTACAGATGGGGAAGCTGAGGCTCTGATGAAAATGATGCTACAACTCAGGCATGCTGTAACTTAAGATTTCTGTAGCCTCGTCTCTGCATCATACATTCGTCGTGATAACAAGTTCATTGAACACTATCAGGGGCAGGTACATGTGCAGTTCTTTGTCCAATCTTTCAGCCCCGCTAAGTAGCTGGGATTTGAGCCAGGGGTTCTCAAAGTGTGGTCCCCAGACCAGGAGCATCAGCAGGGAACTAATAAGAAATGTACATTCTCGGGCCCTGCCCCAGAACTACTGAGCCAGAAACCTGGGGAGGACCTGCAGTCTGGTTGGACATGCCCTCCAGGTAGCTGAGGCACTCTCCAGTTTGAGAGTTACTATTCCAATACATTACTCTTTAAACAAATAATATATCGTCATTGATTTCAGAGAGGAAGAGAGAGGGAGAGAGAGATAGAAACAGCAATAATGAGCGAGAATCATTGATTGGCTGCCTCCCACACTCCCCCTGCTGGGGATCAAGCCCCCAACGCAGGCATGTGCCCTGACCAGGAATTGAACTGTGACCTCCTGTTTCATAGGTTGACGCTGGCCAGGCCTAATACTTTCTTTTTTAAAATTAAAAAAAAAAAAAAAATCCTCACCTAAGGATATTTTCCATTGATTTTTAGAGAGAGTGGAAGGGAGGGGGAAAGACAGAGAAACATTGATGTGAGAGTGACAAATCGATTGGTTGCCTCCTGCCTACACCCAGGGATCAAGCCTGCCACCTAGGTACGTGACCTCAACCGGGATTGAACCCAGGACTCTTTAGTCTGCAAGCTGATGCTCTATCCACTGAGCCAAACCAGCTAGGGCTAATATATTCTTTTAACTCCACGGATTTCAGTCCTGACTGCATAGCAGAATCACTGGGACTTTAATAAATACCAAAGCTGGGCCAGACCTGGATCTCGGGGGTATTTTTGTTTAATTTAATTTAATTTAATTTTTAAGTATATTTGTTATTGATTTCAGAAAGGAAGGGAGAGGGAGAGAGATAGAAACAGCGATGATGAGAGAGAATCATTCATTGGCTGCCTCCTGCACGCCCCCTACTGGGGATTGAGCCCACAACCTGGGCATGTGCCCTTGACTGGAATCGAACCCAGAACCCTTCAGTGGGCAGGCCAACGCTCCATCCACTGAACCAAACCAGCTAAGGCTCGGTGTATTTTTATTTTTTTAAAATATATTTTATTGATTTTTTTACAGAGAGGAAGGGAGAAGGATAGAGAGTTAGAAACATCGATGAGAGAGAAGCATCGATCAGCTGCCTCCTGCACACCCCCTACTGGGGATGTGCCTGCAACCAAGGTACATGCCCTCGAGCAGAATCGAACCTGGGACCCCTCAGCCCGCAGGCCAACGCTCTATCCAGTGAGCCAAACCGGCTAGGGCTCGGTGTATTTTTAGAAGCTCTCCATGTTCACATCACTGTCTGACATGCACCAGGACGGAAAGTTCCACATTTTACCAGAGGTTCTAGCGTAGAACAGGGCCTGTTCCAGGGAATCCTGGGGAGATAGGGAAGGCTTGGAGTCCGGGAAGGAGAGGCCCTGGGGGCTCGGTCCCTCCTTGAGCCGCCTCTATGGGGGCCCAGGAAGCCTGCAGCCTTAGGGAGCAGGGGCCAGAGCACCCGATGTTTGGCAGAGGGGGTTCCCCCCTCTCCCTCCAGGAGGCAGGCCCGGGGTGTGCTGCAGCCAGCTCCTACAGGCTTGCAAGTGCAGCGGTTAAATTCGGGAGTTGTGTGAGCTGCCTGTTGACCCCAGCCACCGTTAAAACTTAAATTATATGAACCAGGGCTTCTCAGCTGTTGTCCATTACTGCCTCCTGCGGAGCCTTTCTGACATGTTTTCCCAACCTCCGACCACCCTCCTCATGAAACCTTAATATCACAGACATACTGTATGTCTATTTATACCCTGGACATGAATCTGTGCTTTATGTATGAAAAGAGCAAGACGTTCCCCCACCAGGAGTCCACTGTCACCCCTGTTGAGAATGCATGACATAAACGCACAGTCAAATACATTAAAAACAAAGTAACATATACTCAAACCTCGTCCCTTCCTGGGAATTTTATTACGACTTCACTATTAGCACTTCTTTCGAAGTTACTGTGAAATCTCGCTTTGCCCCTGGAGGGCGGGTGGTTCGCAGGCACTCTCCGCCGGGCGGGCACTCTCCGCCGGGCGGGCACTCTCCGCCGGGCGGGCACTCTCCGCCGGGCGGGCACTCTCCGCCGGGCGGGCACTCTCCGCCGGGCGGGCACTCTCCGCCGGGCGGGCACTCTCCGCCGGGCGGGCACTCTCCGCCGGGCGGGCACTCTCCGCCGGGCGGGCACTCTCCGCCGGGCGGGCACTCTCCGCCGGGCGGGCCTTCTGGCTACAGAACAGGCGCTTCGCAAGGCGGTTCATCTTCGTGGAAGGGCGACTGGTGTGAGGACACGGGAGGACCTGGAGAGTCCCAGGGGGCGCGGCAGGAGGGGGGGCGCCGGGAGAAAGGCGACCCGGCTCCTTGCAGCCCGCGGGAAAGGGCGCGCTCCGGGCGTGCGTCGCAGGCCCTCGCTCGCTGTCCTCGGGCGCAGCGCTCACCTCGGCAGCTAGAGGCCGGGCACCGAGCGGAGACCCTCCCTGCTCGGTCCCGCCTCCCCCAGCCGCTCGGGTCCCGTCTCCAGCCAACACCCGGGTCTCCTCTGAGCGTGCGGAGCCCGGGCCGCGGACATCAGCGCCGCCGCCGCTTCCCACGCAGACCCGCAGCGGCCGAGCATCGCAGCGCCCTCCGCGCCTGCCTGCTTCCTCCCGGATGAGACGGGCTGGCGGGCTGAGTTCCAGGGGGCCCGTCCCTCCGGGTTCTTGCGAATCGGTGGCCTTTTAACACGCAGCCTGCTTCTCCCGGAAGGCCGCGTGCGTGCGGGCGGGCAGGGACCCCACCGCACCGTGACCTGCGAGCGGCGGACCACCCCCAGAGCCAGCCTCCTCGCCTCTCCAGCAGGAACGAGGCCCACAGCGCCCCCTGAAGGCGCGCGAGCTAGTGAGCTGCGCACATAGTAGGTTCTTTGATGGAGCGAGTCGTGTCCCCCCAAGTGCCTCTGTTGAAGCCCTCGCTCCCCGGCGCCTGGGAATGTGGCCGCGTTTGGAGACGGGGTCTTTGAAGAGGTGGCTAAGTTAAGGCGAGGCCCTCACCCCATCCGTGTCCTCCGCCCAAGAGGCCAGTGGGACCCAGAGGCCCGCCCGCGCCCGCGCAGAGGGGCACCCGGTGCCGAGGCCGTGGGCGCGTCTGCAGCCCAGGAGGGACCCAGGAGGGGCCCGGAGAAACGAAGCCTCTGGCACCTTGATCGTGGGCTTCCAGCCTCCAGATCAGCGAGGAGGTAAGTCTGTGTAAGTCGCCCAGCCTGCGGCATCTCTTACGGCAGCCCAGTACTGACTAGCATCTGCCTTGAATTCGCCCCGCCCTGGCGGCACCTGTGGGAGGTCTGAGTGCCTGGAGGGCGAGACCCAGGCCCTGACTCCTTTCCTGGGTCCCCAGAGGCGCAGTTCAAGGTCTGCACTTAGTGCCTGGGCCCTCACTGCCCGCTTCCCACCTGCAGACAGGCGGGCGGGGAGGGGCTGCCAGCCACCTAGGTGCCGTCAGAGTTCAGGAGATAGGATCAGCTTGGTGACTCACCTGAGCGCTTTCCAAAAATAATGACACAGCCCTGGCCGGTGTGGTTAGAGTGTCTGCGTGGGCCGAAGGGTCAAGGGTTCGATTCCCGGTCAAGGGCAAGTCCCCGGGTCGCAGGTTTCATCCTCAGCCAGCTCCGGTGTGTGCAGGAGGCAACCAGTGGTGTTTCTCTCTCTCTCACCTCCTCGTCCCCCCTTCCACTCTCTCTGAAAAATCAATGGAAAAAACATCCTCCAGTGAGGATTAACAAAAGTAACAACAACGACACAGGAGGGTAGAGTCCAAAATGCCAGAGTGCATCCCAGGCAGTAAGAGGAAACAGTTCATAAACCTTGTGTTCGGTTTTACATATTTGTAAAATAATGACACAGCATTCTAAGTGCTATGAATTATGTTTGTGTGTCTGTTTGCTGCACTGTGGTGATCCCTCCCCCCCCCTCCCTCCCTCCCTCCCTCCCTCCCTCCCTCCCTCCCTCCCTTCCTTCCTTCCTTCCTTCCTTCCTTCCTTCTTTCCTTCCTTCCTTCCTCCTCACCCAAGAACATTTTCATTGATTTTTAGAGAAAGGGGAAGGTGTGTGTGTGTGTGTGTGTGTGTGTGTGTGTGAGAGAGAGAGAGAGAGAGAGAGAGAGAGAGAGAGAGAGAGAGAGAGAGACATCAGTCGGTTGCCTCCCCCACACACCCTGAGGGGGGCTGGTCATTGAACTCAGAATCTAGGTATGTGCCCTGACCCGGAATTGAACCCACAACCTTTTGGTGGCTGGGACAACACTCCTACCGACTGAGCCACACTGGCCAGGGCAATGCGTTTCTTACTATGAACTATAATCCCACACTTTGGAAGAACACTGATCCAGTGTTTTCAGTGGCTCAGGATGTGAGTTTACAGTTGAAAAGCCAGGGGCGGTCCAGGGCAGCTCGCGGAGGTGTGGGGTGGGGCTGGGCACTTAGCCACAGAGCCCTGGCCTTTTCCTCTCTGTGTCCTGGAACAAGTGACACGACCTCCTGGGCCTCAGTTTCCCTGTCTGTAAAAGGGGGCTGACACCACCTGCTCACAGAGAGGGTGCTGTGAGGGTTCCCAGGAGCCCAGGAACCCGAAGACGCCAGCCCTGAAGTCGGCGGCTGTTCCGTCATTTCATTCAGGTCTGTCTGCTCTTCCTCCTCTACCTCCGGGGAAAGGAAAGCACGTGCCCTCACCCCTGGGACCCCTGCTGGGGATGGTCAGGACTCGGGGTACACAGAAAGGTATTCCAGAGCTAAATTCCAAGGTGAGACAGACTGTCCGGCGGATTTCACGCAGATAAAATCAAGTTCTGGTGAACTCCCAGAGCAGCTTCCAAAGGGCAGTCATGTCCCCAGGAGAGGAGCAGCCGCCTACCCTTGCTCCAGGAAGCAGAGGGGTCTGGGCTGCTGCCCCCCTCCCATCTGGCTGGGTGGACAGGACACGGCCTGCAAGCCCGGAGTCATTGCTAGAAGCCATCCTGGGCCCCGGGAGGGCAAGCAGGGACGGCTTCCCTCAGGTGGTTCCTGAACCTGTGTCCTTGGCCACCCCCTCCCTCAGCCCGGCCCCTGTTCTCTGGGCCTCTTCTGCCTCTAAACCCTGCAGGGGACTTGGACGTGAGTGGAATATCTGGAATTCCTAGAGGATTTATAACCCAGCAACTGGAACAGGTGTGGGTAGCTGACCCACACCCGCACCCCTCTGCCTCCAGTCTCTGCCTCTGCCTCCAGCTCTGCCCTTCATCTTTCCTCTTGGGCCCCAGCGTCACGTCACATGTAAGTCACCATCCTGACCTCCGTCCCCTTGTCCAGAGCAGAGAGCATGAGATGCAGCGTCAGGAGCCCTTTTTCTAGACCCAGCTCTGCCTGTGACTGTGTGTGGCCCCAGGCAGTCCACCTCACCTCCTGGGCCTCAGTTTCCTCATCTGTGAAATGGGTGCCTTCCCCGTCCTCCACATGGGACATCCAGTTAATTTATCGTTTATCCACTGGACGTGTTTTGAGTGCTGGCTCTCCACCCTGCTCTCCTGGGTGCTGTCTTAGGAGAGCAAAACTGGCCCTCCCTCCTCACCCCGCCACCCCGCCAGCTCTACCAGCTCCCAGGCCAGCACTGTGCTCTGTGCATCCCCGCTGCTCAGCACCCAGCAAATACCTGTCGTCTCATAGCCTTCAACACAGTGCAGGTGGCATTTGGGGGCCAAAAGGGAAGCTGGTTTCTGCCTGAAGCTGGCCCCTTTACTTAGGGTAATATAGAGGGGAAAGTAAGCGAGGCTCGCCACTGGGTCAGAGCGTGTGCTGGGGCTGCCAGCCTGCACAGGGCGGCTTGGCCATAACACAGTACAAATGCAGCCGGGCCTCAGGGGCCGAGCGTCCACGCATGAACCAGGAGGCCACGGTTTGAGTCCCGGTCAGGGTACATGTCTGGTTTTTAGGCTACATCCCCAGTGGGGGGCGTGCAGGAGGTAGCCAACCAATGATTCTCTCTCATCTTTGATGTTTCTATCTCTCCCTCCCTCTCCCTCCTCTCTCTGAAATCAATAATAATAATAAAAAAAAAATACTAAGAACTAGAAATGCATTCTCTTTTGGACCCCACAACTCCACTTCTAGGAGTTTACTGACACACGGATGCTCACGCAGGTACAATGATGTCTGTACAATGTTGGTCACTGTAGCATTTTTTTCAACAGGTTGGAAACAACTTAAACGCTCATCTCTGGAGTCTAGTTTGATACATTATGCTACGCCTCCCTTGAGGGGAATCCTCTGAGGTGCAAAAATCCACCGAGGAGGCGCTTCTTGAATATACATAGGAAGACCTCTAAGACATAGTGTTGAATTAAAAAGGAAGGTGAGGAAAAGTGTGGTAGTTCATTATTCTTTGTTTAAAAAATGGCGGGGGGGGGGGGGGGTGGTGGTGGTAAGCTGGGGAAGGAACATATCTATAATAATAAAAGTGTAATATGCTAATTAGATCAGACAGCCGAACGACCTTCCGGACGTCCTTCCGGATGACCTTCTGGAGGAAGCCGGGGCTGTGAGGGCCCAGGCAAGCCACAGCGGCTGCGAGGGCCGCACTCCTTGCACGAATTTCATGCATCGGGCCTCTAATATAAATATACATGTATTTGTTTAGCTCTGCATAGAAGGGCCTTCGGGGAGGGTTCACAGGAAGTGGGTAGTGGTGAGCCGTGGGAGAAAAATGAGCAAGTGGGGAACGAGGTGGGAAGAAATCTTTCCATCGAATATCCGAATCTTTTAAAATATTATGCCATGTAAATGTGTTACCTGTTAAAAATTAAAACAAAAAATAAACTAATTATAAAGACTATGAGGCAACATTGGAAAATGATTATAAGACAGGTGGGAAAAATTTAAAAACTACATTCAGTAGGATTATAACTATGTAATAAATGCATGTAAAGTTTCTATTTGTGGGAGGAACATTTTAGGTAATTTTTATTTCCCTCTTTTCTTGTATTTTCCCAGAAATTTCAATAATACATATTGTTATTATTAGAAAAAAATAGCAACACCAGGAAATACATATGTACTAAGATAATTGTATATTCAGTATAATCTCATGTATTAAAACAAAGCATTGAAAAAGAATGGGAGAAAATAGGCAGAATGTTCACAGTGGTTGTCTCTAGATGTGAGAGATGAGGTGATTTTTAAAATATTAAATATTTTGTATTATTTTCATGAGAGAAAGAAGGAAGGAAGGAAGGAACAGAGGGACGGAGGGAGGAAGAGAGGAAGGGAGGGGAAATGGAGGGAGGGAGGAAGGAGGGAGGGAGGAAGAAAAGGAGGGAGAGAGGAAGGGAGGAATTCTAGTGGAAGGGAATTCTTCAAAATAGCGGTTGTGTCAGGCGGCAGATTAGGGGTCATCTTTGCTGACTGGGTCAGTTTCCCGACGTCGCGCGCTGCGGTTTTGTTGTTGTTTAGCAGGAATAAAACCCTGGCTGTGCAGAGCTGGGTCTGCCCCGCCAAGACCCGCCGGTGCTGCTAAAGAGCTGGGGCTCCTAACTGCCTGTTATTCATCCCGAGGAACAAAGCAGGGGGGCGCTCTGGATGCTGGGACATGTGGCTGGGGAGGGAGCAAAACTCAGACCCTTAGCCCCTCGAAATGTCTCCGTGGGCAAACATGGATGGAGCCCCAAGAGCCGGCTCGGTGCTGGGAGAATAAAGGCAGCAAGACCCAGGCCCTGCGCGCCCTGGGCTCCAGCCTCCTACGGAATTCCTAGGCAAGGATTCTTGGCGAGCCCTCAGTGCGGTCCGAGCAGAGGCCTGTAGCCGTGGCCAACTTCAACGGACACAACTAGGCCTATCCGAGGGCCGAACCGCGGTCCTCACCTGCCTTGCCTCGGTGAGCACATGTCCAAGCAGACTCTTCTTGGTGGCAGGACACCACTAGCGATTACAAACCAAACTGCCCTTCCGGCCGCCGGCGTGGCTCAGTGCTTGAGCGTCGACCTGTGAACCAGGAGGTCAGGGTTCGGTTCCCAGTCAGGGCACATGCCCGGGTTTCGAGCTTCATCCCCAATGTGGGGCGTGCAGGGGGCAGCCGATCAATCATTCTCTCTCATCACTGATGTTTTTAATCTCTCTCTCCCTCACCCATCCTCTCTGAAATCAATAAAAAAATATATTTTAAAACAAACAAACAAAGCAAACTGTCCAACAAAGATTCACTTCAAGAGACCTGGGTTTCGATTCTGAATCTGCCACTAGCCAGCTGTGGGACTTGGGTGTGTAATTCCCCCTTAGGAGCCTCAGTCTCTCATCTGTAAAATGGGAAGAACTGTAATGATAATGAACAGTACCTGCCCTGACTACCTCCCAGAGTTTTTGAAGGGGTCAGATAATATGTTTATAAAAGTACTTTTTTAAAAAATTAATCCTCACCTGAGGATATTTTCCCATTGATTTTTAGAGTGGAAGGGAGGGAGGGGGAGAGGAGGAGGAGGAGAGAGAGAGATTGGCTGCCTCCTGCATGCACTCAGACAGATCTGGGCCGAATTGAACCTGCAACCCAGGTACGTGCCCTTGAACGGGAATGGAGCCCTCTACCCTTTGGTGTTCGGGCGGATGCTCTAACCAATTAGCACACTGGCCAGGGCTGGTCAAGTACTTTATTTATTTATTTATATTTTTATTGATTTCAGAGAGGAAGGAGAGGGGCGCCTCGGATGCCAGGCCAGGGGAGCCGTGACCTGGGACTTCAGCTCACCTGTGGGCTCACCCCTTAAGCCAGTGGTTCTCAACCTTCCTAATGCCGCGACCCTTTAATACAGTTTCTCATGTTGTGGTGACCCCCAATTTCATTGTTACAAATTGAACATAATGAAAGCATAGTGATGAATCACAAAAACAATATGTAATTATATATGTGTTTTCTGATGGTCTTAGGTGGTCCCTGTGAAAGGGTCGTTCGAGCCCCCAAAGGGGTCGAGACCCACAGGCTGAGAACCGCTGCTTTAAGCCGTGGCTGTGCCATTCCTTGGGGAGGATTTAACCCCCAGCCTCCTGCCCAGACCGCTCCCAGCCAGAGGGGAAGGGCGAGTTCTGGTCCTCGCCCCAAGGGCAAGGGCAGCTTCCGGGACATAAAGGGGCCCACACCCTGTGCTCCTGTGGGCCCTCAGACCTGCCAGGCTGCGGGGCTGGAGGCCTCTTGGAGACGAGGACGGGAGGGCCTCTATCAGAAGGATGTGGGCCCCCAAGGGTGTGACATTTTGATGACGATGATGTGACATAATAAGAGCAACAACTCACTCACTCACTCAGATGTGCAATGAAGATATCGTTCCTTTTTTTCTTTTCCTGTTACTGATTTAATCTGCCGCTGAGCCCCACCTCAGGGAGTGGGAGCTGAGGAAGGGAGGGACAACTAGCCAGTTGGCATCTTTGTTCTGGCTTCACCTGCATCTAAGAGAGAATATTCAGTTACCTCCCTTCCCTCCCCGTCTCCCCAGGCCACCGTGGGGGGCAGTTCTCACACACGGAGCCCACTGCTTCCTCTGCCCCCGCCTTCGGGTCCCCACGTGCCCAGGCTCCCAAACTTGCCTGACAAGAAGCAGTAACTGGGGCCCCGAGAGACTCATCCAGTAGACTTGGGGCAGGCCTGTCAGAGAAGGGCCACATTCTGAGTCTCTGTGGCCTGGCTTATGCTAACCTTCATGGTCAAGTCCTCCAGGCTGAAAAGATTTACAAAATCATGTCCTTCTCCCCAAAGCCAGACTTTCAAGATTATTGAGCACCCCCCCACCCAAAACATATCAAAAATGGGAAGCTTGTTCATTGAAGGAGCAAGGACTTGGCTGTACATGCGGGAATTTCTCCTCTTCGATGCTCCATAAACCCGCTGATTCTGGCCCCGGGAGCCTCCCAGGCCATCATGATTCATGCTCCCCAAAGTAGATTTTAAATCCCCACGCACTAACAATAATATCTCACATTCATCAAAAACTTACCATGGGCAAGGCATTGTGCTACGTGCATTCACGGATTATCTTTCCCAATCTTCACAACCTTGCACTCTAATCCATCCCCAGTTCACACCCCAGGAACCTGAGCGGACCGGACTCCAGCGATGTCTGGGTGACTCCCAGGGTTCTTTTAACCGCTGAGATGCCCCTTCCCTATGTGAGTTGGAGGCCTCTTAGGAATCATTGGGTCCAACCTTCCTATTTTACGGCTGTGGAGGCCAGGCTTGGAGAGGGACCAGGACCTGCCTGAGGACACAGAGCGAGTCAGCAACAAGGTGGGCCTGAACCCCAGGCCTGGACTCCCCCCCCTGTCCTCCAGTGCTCCTCCCCTCCCCTCCCCTCCCCTCCCCTCCCCTCCCCTCCCCTCCCCTCCCTCCCTCCCCTCCCCTCCCCTCCCTCCCTCGGCGCCGGCACTGGATGCGTTGTGCTGGGCATTCCCGGCATTCCCGCTGTGCAGAGCTGCCAGGCTGCCTGAGCTGCCCAGGACCGCCAGTCTTCAGGGGGGAGGTCTGCCTGGGGTTCACACTGTCAGTGAACTCGTAAAACGAGGGGGCCCGCCCAGGAGCATTGCTTCAGTGTTGCTGCACCACATGTTTCTGTTCATCGATTTCTAACGTGCACGTTTCGTGGTTATGACTCCAAACCATTTGCGGTCTAATTCTCTGTTTTGCAGATTTTTAGGGATTGAAAAAGGGTGAGGCGGGACGGACCATCTGGCGGCTCTGGACCCATGCAGGCTTGCTTCACCTTTGCAAGGTGCAAAGCCCTGAGGCAGGGAACTCCTTTGAGGGTGTGAGTAATTGGGGTGAGAAGCCTTACCACCTCTGGTCACAGGATCTTTGCCCCAACACATCTCACCACTGGGAAAGCGGTGCTCCGGGTCCCAAGGGGAGGAAAAGAGAGAGTTCACATTCAGCGAGTGACTGCGATGAGCCAGATCCTGTGTTAAACACCTAACAGTTATTTCATTTAATTCCCACACACGAGGCTGGTACTGTTATCCCCATTTCACAGATGAAGAAATTAAGGCCCAGAGAGGGTAATTTGCCTGAGGTCTCACAGCTTTTAAATTAGCTGACCTGGAGCCCTGCCAGTGTGGTTCAGTGGTTGAGCGTCGACCTATGAACCAGGAGGTCACAGTTCGATTCCTGGTCAGGGCACATGCCCATGTTGCAGACTCGATCCCCAGTGGAGCGTGTGCAGGAGGCAGCCAATCAATGGTTCTCTCTCATCATAGATATTTCTCTCTCTCTCCCTCTCCCTTCCTCTCTGTAATCAATAACAAATATATTTTTAAAACAATAGCTGACCTGGAGTTTGAACTTGGAGTCTATTGAACTCCAGAGACCGTATGTAGGACACCACGGCGCCTTCAAGGTGAAGTGCCACCTACGCACTGTACCAAGGCGTGCAGGTCCCACGTCTGCTGACAGACAGGCTCCTCTTCATCCTCCCGCGCCCGGTGGTCCCTGCGCTGGCCGTTCCTGGTCATGTGCTGCCTCCTCCGCAGCTCACGCTGAGCCCATCTCAGCTTCCGTTTGCTGGCCAGGAGTTAACAGCCTCAATGAGGAGCTGCTCTGGAGAGGTCAATCACTGCATGGCCCACCCACACCCCTTCTGGGGGACCCCTCACCCAAAGCTTGCCCTGCAGGGTCCCAGCGAATTGCTCCAAGATGGACACCTGGCCAAGGCCTCAGATGTAATTAGCTCGGCTACGTGTGCCTCGAGGGACCTTGCTGAGCAGAGGAGCTGCTCCCATCAGATGCCTCTCCAAAAACTGGAAACCGGGCGCTGAGTCAGTAGTGGCTCTTGAATCATAAACGCTGATGTGGAAGGGGGACTGGGAAGTGGGGGAGGTGGTGACCCACTGCTGAACGGGGGCATGAGCCCGCCTGTGCTGAGAGCAGTCCATGTGCAGGCAGTGGCAGCCCAGCTCCCACAGCACACGTGGCGGCTGCCGTCTCCACAGTTCCTGCTCTTGGCTTCCCAGGGGCCCTGGTAGCCTTTCCTTAAACTCCCTCTCCTGAGATAAACGGGACATTTCTTCTCTTCCTGGAAACCAAAGAAGCTTTAGAGCAAGAGGAAACTCAAAATAATTGATAAGGTTTGGACTTCCTGTCAATTGGCAAAGGAGATGTCTGGGTTAAGAGCTCCCAAAGGGCTCCAACCGAGCACAGCAGCTTTTAAGTAGTGAGTAAAAAGGGCTCACATAGCCCTAGCCGGTTTGGCTCAGTGGATAGAGTGTCAGCCTACGGACTGGAGGGTCCCAGGTTCGATTCCGGTCAAGGGCACACCTGGGTTGCAGGCTTGATCCCATTGTGGGGCATGCAGGAGGCAGCCAATCAATGATTCTCTCTCATCATTGACGTTTCTATCTCTCCCTTCCTTTCTAAAATCAATAAAAACATATTTTTTTAAAAAAGGCTCACATGTTTCCCAGTTACCTATTGCCGTGCATGGTACCACCCCCACTTGGAGGATTAAAACAACCATCACTTCTTTTAAGTCCATGGATTGGGCAGGGCTCCGCAGGGGTGGCTTGAAGGCTGGGACTGGCTCACCTGAAGGCTCACTCACTCACCTGGCTGGAGGCTGGTGCTGGCTGTTGAATGGAGCCTCAGCTGGGGCTGCCAGACACCTACATGTGGCCTCTCCTTGTAAAACACATGCCCCTTCCTTGTGGCATGGTGTGGCAATGGAGATACAATTCCATTGTATTCTAGCCTCCATTGCTGTTGAAGAGAAGTCTGCTGTTACTCTATTTTTGTTCCTTTTTAAGTTATGTCTTATTTCCCTGGTTGCATTTAAGATTTTTTTTTCTGTCTTTGGTGTATTCTGTTTGCTCTTTTATTTACTAGTATATACTAGTATATCTACCCACAGAATTAAAAATATTCTGCTCCGGTTCAATATGATTCTTCAACCTGATAATACATGTTATACAATAAGGTATCTGTCTGGTCTTTGTCCTAGGGTCCTAGAAAGGAACTTCTAAAACCTTCCGGGTTGCCCTAGCTCCGTGGTCGGCAAACCGCGGCTCATGAGCCACATGCGGCTCTTTGGCCCCTTCAGTGTGGCTCTTCCACAAAATACCACGTGCGGGCGTGCACGTACAGTGCAATTGAAACTTTGTGGCCCATGCCCAGAAGTCGGTATTTTGTGGAAGAGCCACACTGAAGGGGCCAAGAGCCACATGTAGCTCGAGAGCCGTGGTTTGCCGACCACTGCCCTAGCTGGTTTGGCTCAGCAGATAGAGCATCGGCCTGCGGACTGAAGGGTCCCGGGTTCAATTCCAGTCAAGGGAACATGCCCGAGTTGCAAGCTCAATTCCCAGTAGGGAATGTGCAAAAGGCAGCTGATCAATGATTCTCTCTCATCATTGATCTCTTTCTCTCTCTCTCTCTCCCCCCTCCTTTCCTCTCTGAAATTAATAAAAGAAAACAACACACACACAAAACAAAAGCCTTCCGGATTTTCCTGAGTGATAGGAGTGTCTTTGTTAATCACCGTGGGGCCCTTAGACCACATCTGAGCTTATGTTAATGATGACTCAGGATGGGGGCTGGTCACACCAGAAAGACCAACCATGTGATTAGAGGGCTGGGGACTCGAGCCTTGATGTCAGCCCAACTTCCCCTGGGGAGGCGAAAGGGGCTAGAGATTGAGCATAATCAAGAATCATGCATATATAATGAAACCCCAATAAAAATTCTGGACACCTAGAGCTTAGTGAATGCATTGATGTGCTGGGAAGGTGATGTATCCTGATTCCACAGGGAGGGCTCATGGGAAGTCCATGTTTGGGACCCTCCCAGGCCTACTCTATGTGTCTCTTCATTTAGCTGGTTCTGGTTAGTATCCTTTATAACAAAACTGTAATCATTAAGTATAGCACTTTGCTGAGTTCTGTCAATCATCCTAGCAAATTATGGTACCTGAGGTCCTGACATTTGTAGCCAACTGGTCAGCAGTAAGGATGGCCTGGGGACCCCTGAACTTGCAGCTGCATCTGAGTAGGGCAGTCTCACTGGGGACTGTGCTCTAGCCTGTGGAGGCTGTGCTCACTCTGGTGATTGCTGCCAGAACGGCACTGCAGTATTACACACATCTTTCTTCACTCTGGGAAGATTTCAGTGTCAGACACATGTGCTCATCAAATACTACACGGATTTACTGAGAGCCCGGTAATGACTCCCATTGCCTGTCCTTTTCAAAGGAGCAAACTGTGGCTCTCAGCTTGGCATCAAAAACATGCCGCCCGGCCAGGGTGGCTCCGTTGGTTGAGCGTCGTCCTGTGCACGGAAAGGTCGCCGGTGCAATTCTCAGTCAGGACGTGTACCTGGGTTGCGGGTTCCATCCCTGGTTAGGGCACGTATGGAAGGCAACCAACCAATGTTTTCCACTCACATCAATGTTTCTCTCTCCCTCTCTCCCTTCCTTCCTCTGTCTAAGCATGTCTTTGGGTGAGGATTAAAATAAAACAACAAAAAATAAACACATGCCAATAGGAGAAATCATGTCATACCTTTGAGGTCAAAATAAGACAGTATAAAATAGAGGCAGTGTGGTAGATGGCTTTAATGTTCCTTTAGGGGACATTTTTGGTGCTCTGCCCAGATCTTCTCAGATCCCTTTTTAGGTTCTGTTCCAATTTCTGTGACTTTTGTGTCTAAGAGCCAGGCATTTGTGACTCTTCCGGAAGGACTGCTACAGGGCTGCCAGACACCTACATGTGGCCTCTCCATGGAAAACACATGCCCCTTCCTTGTGGCGATGGAGATATAATTCCATTGTATTCTAGCCTCCATTCTCGCTGCTTCACCCAGGTTCCGAGAGCCACGAGTGCCTCGTTACTTACTAGTGTGTACCCCCGGAGATGTCCTCGACCAGTGACTGACAGCTGTGGAAACAGGAAAGCCTAGCTCCGCTGCCTGGAGTTGGGATAGAGTCTGAGGTATAATTTACACCCCAGGACTCCCTGCAGGATGAGGCTTAGCCCGGGACTTGGCCTGAAATTACACCCTTAGCCTTGTCTCCCTTCCTGTCCTGCTCCCCATTCCTTTTCTGGATTCTCACAGGAATACTTCTTCATAAATCACTCACCACATCCTTGACTCAGGGTCTACTTCTAGGGAACCTGAAGGAGTTTCCGATCATTCGCTACTGAACAGGTTGCCACATGACTCGCCGTGAGTGCCTGGCGGGGAGGGGAATGTATTTCTCAGCCCCCATGGAGTCAAGCAGAAGTGTATGTGGACGTGCTCAGACGGATGGACTGTGATGGGAAGTGATGTGTGCTACACATCACAACTGCTCTTTTCTCGGAGAACGGCCAAGATAGGGGCTGCTCCTTTAGCCTGGATCCCAGAACACGACGCGCAAAGCAAAACCACAGCGGACACACCGTCAGTAAGTCATGTGAGCAAGAGTACACCTTTATTATTGTAAGACACTGGGGCTTGGGGTTGCTGCTGCAGCATAACCTAACCGGTATGTTACAGGCAGGGTAGCATGCTAGTTAGAGCATGGGTCCTGGAGTTAGACGGCCTGGGGTCAAAGCCAAGTGCTCCCACCTGCTCTCTGTATAACCTTGGTCAAGTTTATTTAGCCGAGCCTCCGTTTCTCCATCCAAAAAGAAAAAGGGAATATTAATGAGAGCCACCTCATAAGGTTATTGTGGAGATCAAATGAGTTAACACATATAAAGTGTCTCATTAATGCCTGGCATATAGTAAATGCTTAATAATTATTAAGTAAAGTGAACTATAATTATGAGTGATAGCTCATCCCCAAGTTTACAACGTTTTCTCCCACAACCACTGAGCGTGCTGGTTGTCTCCCCAGCACCCAGCCTCAGCTTCTACTTGGGGGTCCATGTGAATCAGGTTCTGGGGAGACAGGAAGAGACAGACAGCCAGGAGTGTGCTGGTGAACCGGCCCGGCAGGGGCGGGAGGGCAGCCCGTTTCCACGGTGTAAACACCGCCAGAGGTTCAACGACGGGCTCGCAAAATCCTTGAGTAGCTGCAAGCCCAGGTGCGCAGCTCCTCGCCCTCCTCCGGCCACAACACAGGGGAAGCCGCTCGCACCGGCGAGAACCCCGCGCTTCTGCAGCTGGAATCGGCATCAACTTCCCAACATGGATTAAATCGAGCGTTTCAATGGGAAGCCAATCCGAGGCAGGACCATGTAGATTTAAAAAAGAGACGCGAATCCTTCACCTCGCAATGGGTATTAAATGTCATTTTGGACAATGAGCTTCTTCATTATTCAACTGCATACTCCCTGGAAAGGTGCATTTTATACAAACAGGCTGTAACTTCTTTATTCTCCCGACCGTGTTTTCACCGCACTTTCCATCCGGGGGAGGAATTCGGAAAGAGATGTGGGCGAGCACCTCTGCACAGGTTTGGGGGGGCGCAGGGCGGGCCATCCCGCGAGCTGAGTTTTCCTGTGGTTTTCTCGCCGCACGGTCACCGGCAGCAAGTGGGGGCGTCCGGGACGCGCGAGGGCGGGCCCTCCACCCCCGGACGCGCCCCGCGGAGGCGGGCGGTGCGGAGACGGGAAGCGCGCGCCGGGCTGGCGCTCGGTCCGCAGGCGCCGTGGCGAAGGCCGTTTCAGCGCCGGGCGGCCCTCACGGAGCCCAGCCCCGCGGGCGAGGAGCGACGCCGCGGCCCCTCTCCCACCGCCGCCGCCGCCGCCACCGCCCGCGCCGCCGCTTCCCAGCGGCCCCTGCGGCGGGCGTGGCCCCGCTTCCCAGAATGCCCCGCGGCTCGGTCCGGGGCGGCGGCCGCGGCGGCCAGGGGTCCAGCCCGGACATGTCCTGGCGACCGGGACCGGCCCCACGGTGGATGGTGCCCGCCCTCCGGCCACCCCCTCCCCACCCGAGCGTCGTGCACGTGTGGGCACCGCACACCCGGCGCAGGTACCTCAGCTCAGGCGACAGCACAGCGGGCTTTCGGCCCGGATGACAGCCATCTCGCCGCCGAGCAGAGCCCAAGCTCCCGCACACGGAGCATGCGCAAGGCACGGCACATCTCGGCGCCTCGCGGAACACACACACGCGCGCGCGCGCACACACACACACCCGCACACACGCACGCACGGCCTTCGCGCTGCTCGCCGAGGACATGAGCACATCCCACACACACCAAACAGCGCATACAGTGCACCGCTTACACATGCACCGCAAACGCCATGGATTTTGCCAAGAGACCACGGGTCACCCACACGCGGGGTTGGACGTCACACACGGATTAGACGTCACACGTGGAGTTGGACATCACACGCGGAGTTGGACGTCACACACAGAGTTAGACGTCACACAAGCACCACAACACACTGTCCACTCCTGACATGATTGGCGTCTGCACATTCCACCCCACACCAGACACAGGATCTACACGGACCTCCCCGCCGAAGCAAACACGTTCACTGCGCACACACGTCATGCACACATTCCCACATCCAGGAGGACACACCACACCAGCCCTACGCACGTGGACGCAGCCGACAAACACATGCAAACGTCACATCTTCACACACTCAGCGACATACACCCAACACTCAAAGCTGTGTCCCTGCGTGTCCACACACCACTGCTCGCAGGCACGAAGCACACAATACGCACCCTGCACACAGACACTGCAGCAGACAAAACCACCCCCCCCCCCCCCCCCCCGACCCACCAGCCGTCTCCCGCTGACAGTCCTGGTCCTGGGAAGCCCCTCAGTCCCAGGCAACCAGGACAGTAGGCACCCCACGCATTATTCAGATGAACCTGGCCCGGACCCCTAATTCATTCCAGTAACGCGGTCTGAGCAGGCCTGGGGGCAGGAAGAGGGGGCCAGAACCTGGGAGCCCAGGAGCACCACTCCCCTCCCCCACTCCCACCTCGTGTGTAGGGGCAAACGCAGGCAGGGAGGAAATGTCTTTAACATGAAGCTGCTGGCAGCACCTTCCAAAAAAAGAGAAGAGGCAGCTGGCCTACCCACACCTGACATGGGGACTCACCCTTGCAAAGCGCTTTTACTGAACGACCTCATCTGATCCGTAGGAAACCTGCCAGGTCGGTGCGAGGTGCTGGTCTGACACCGATGCCAGGGCAGCACCGGCACCTGCCTGCCGCCACTCAGCACAGGTCGCAGGCAGAGGAGTCTGGGGGAAACCCGCTCTCCGTCCTCCCCACCCAGGCTCCCCCCTCCTGCCGGCTGTCTGCACAGACCCCTCCAGCCCCACCCTGGCTGAGACGCCTTGGCTAGAATCAAGAAGCCACCTGTCTTGAGCCACCACCTTCAAAAGCCTTTCATTCCACCCTAATGGGGCACGGCGCCCGGGCTGCCCCACCCTCGGGTGGATTAGGCCTCCACCTCCCTGTTAGGGTGTAAAGTACATCAAAAGAGTTCCCTCTACCAAAACAGCTCTCGCAGGTCCTGTCTGGTGGCTGGAAATCACACCCGGAGAGACAGACCCTTTCTGGTAAAGGCTCTGTGCCTCAGAGGCCCCTGCTCACAATTCACCTGTATCCCCGGGAGGGACTCCCACACTGAAGCCTCCGGTGCCCTCGCTGGCATCGTCTCCTCTGTTTCTCTGCCCATTGCAACAAGCATTGCCTAATGCCCCTCCTGAAGGAATTGCATGGTTGCAAGTCCCGTGAGAATGGGGGACAGGAGGGGGGGTGTGACTGAGCGAGGGTGTGAGAAGGGGGCAGGGTGATTCCGACAGGGGAAGACAGGATGGTGGAAGGATGGGGACACGCCATTGGCAAGACTGGAGGAGACCCTTATCTCTAAGGAGGAAGGCCGAGGGAATGCCATGAACTTTCCAGAGATGCCAGGGAGCAGAGGGTCCAGTTATAGGGTGGGCATATGTGGGGGGTGGAGAGGACAGTGGGAGGGGGCTGTTTGTGGGGGACACTCTGGTGCATGGCTGGCAGCACCCTGGGCAGGACACGAGCAATCACAGGTTATTCCTCTGTGAAAGTTGCCGAAGAAAATGTAAGAACCTGGGAAAATGTTTGCGATGTGACGATAAGTGAGAAAAAGGTTACGAAACAGGACATAGAGTGGGATCCCTATGTTGTAACACTGGCTGGAAAGACACCAGCCGCCCGCTGTTACCCCTGCCGCCGTGAGGGTGACTTGCATTTCTTCTTGGAGTCTGTCTGTATATTCCAGATTTTCTGTAATGAACTTGGAGTATGATTTTTGTACATATCAGAAAGCATTATTTTAGCAGAAAATTAATTGACTGTTTAGATTGACTATTTAAATTTTAGAAGAAAATTTATTGGATGCTTCTTAAATTCTACAGTTTGGGCACCACACAAGGTGCAGAGAAATGGAAGCCGTGGCCACTGCTCTCAGATTGCCCTGGAACCCAGTCCTGGCCCCGGGTACAGTTCTGGGCACAGGAATGTGGCCTCTGCCTGGGTCAAGTCCCTGACAGGCAGCTTCCTGGCTGTGTGACCTGGGCAAGTGCCTTGACGTTTCTGTGTTTTGGTTGCCTCATCTGTAAAATGGGAAGAAGAAGAATAGGATTTGTAAGGATTCGTCGAGCTCATACACATGAACATTTAGAAGGGCACCTGGCACTGGATAATCACGACCACAGTGTTAGCTGTTGCTTATTAGTGGTTAAGAGCTTTGCCTCTGGAGTCACCCTGTCTCGGTTCAAATCCACGTTCTGCTCAGTCTGGCTTAGGCAAGGATTTCATCTCTGTCTCTACCTCAGTCTCTTAATCTTTAAGATGGGGATGAGGCCCTGGCTGGGTAGCTCAGCTGGTTAGAGTGTCGTCCTAATATGCCAGGGGTAGGGCACATACAAGAGGCAGGCAATGAATGCATAAATGAGTAGAACAACAAATTGATGCCCCCCCTCCCTGTCTCTCAAATCAATCAATAAAAATAAATAAATAAATAAAATGGGGATGAAAGTAATGGTGCTTCATTCATAGAGTTGTTATAAAAATTAACTGAGATAAAGTATGTTACTTAGAAGAATGCCTGGCACATAAAAGTGCTCAATAAGTGAGAGCTGCTATAACACTAGTTATTATTAACTAGAGGCCCAGTGCACGAACTTGTGCATGGGTGGGGTCTGGCCAGCCTGGCCCCAATCTGGGCGGATCTGGCCGAGCCTGTTGGGAGGAGGAGTTGGCGGGAGGTTGGCTGGCAGGCCTGCCCCAATTGAGGCCAGATCAGGGCTGGGACAGCTGGGGGGAGGGGCGAGGGCGATTGGCAGTCAGCAGCTGGGGGAGGGGCCATGGGAGGTTGGCCCGCCAGCCCTGCCTCTGATCAGAGTGGGGGGACCAATCTGGGTCGGAGCTGACTTGGGGGAGAGGCTGTGGCTGATTGGGGTGGTGGGGGCGGATTGGGGGCAGGGCCAGCTTGGGGGAAGGGCCACAGGTGGTTGGCCACCCAGCCCTGCCCTTCATAGGAGTGGTGGGGGCAGATCTGGGGTGGGGCCGGGTGCGGGGAGGGGCTGTGGGAGTTTGGCTGTCAGGTCCCCCTCCCCCCATTGGCCTGGTTTGCTGGCCACAGTGGGCGTTGTAGCGACTGGTTGCTCTGGTCCTTAGCGGCATTCTGGTCCCTGGCTTTTTATATATATAGAAGATCATTACTATTAGTATTGTAATATACTATACCGGTTAATACATAATATATATGTATGTATATATACTGTGTGTATATATACTGTTTCTCTGGAGAACCCTAATACAGTAGGTCTGAATGTAAATTGTTTCTTTAAAAATATATTTTATTGATTTTTTACAGAGAGGGAGAGGGATAGAGAGTTAGAAACATCGATGAGAGAGAAACATCGATCAGCTGCCTCCTGCACACCCCCTACTGGGGATGTGCCCGAAACCAAGGTACATGCCCTTGACTGGAATCGAACCTGGGACCCTTCAGTCCGCAGGCCGACGCTCTATCCACTGAGCCAAACCAGCTAAGTCTTGGTGTATTTTTAGAAGCCAAACCGGTTAGGGCTGTAAATTGTTTTCTTGCTTGGAAAATATTTTTAGTGTGAATGACTTTTCACAATGTTAAGTGGCTGGACAGGCGTAGGCGACCCAGGAGACCTCAGCAGGTCTTCTTGTCTCTCCCCATAACTTCTGAGCAGGCTGGGACGGCAACATTCAGTCACTTGCTTTAGCAATGCGCACCCATCCCTCCTCCGTGACCACCCCCTCCATGGGGTTAGCTGCGTTTGTAATGGTGGAAGATACAGACAGCCTAGATGCGCATGCACACGACGGGGGCCTGTGCAGCAGCGGGAGGCACTGGGGCTTTCTCCAGGCTGGTGTGGAATGGCTTCGGCAGAATGCGAGTGGAAAAGCACGGTGCCTGATGCCGTGTTCCCCTTTGGGCGGGTGGAAAGAATAGGTGCATCTTTGCTCACAGGTCCACGACCCCTCGCCCACCATTCCCAAGGCCGAAATCTCCGAAAGCCATAAGGTTTCTCTTTGGCGTGTGGCAAATTTACTTGATAGCAAAACTGGAGCTGAAAGGTTGTGCAGCCATTTGCAGTTTTTATGTATCCCCATTAGTGTGAACACCTCGAACCCCAGACCGAGGGTGACCAGTCGTCCTGTTCGCCTGGGGCTGAGGAGGTCCTTGGATGAGGGACTAACAGTGCTCAACCCCTGACAATGGGTCACCCTACACAGAGCCACCTGGGGTGTTACATGCATCTTACTACAGCCTGAAAGCTGACAGGTCTGGATCCTGAAAGCCCTCTGCCCCCGAGGGCTACGGATGAAGGAGTGTGGACTGTCTGCAAGGAGCCAGCAGCCAGCCAGTCTCTGGGAAGGAAGTGGGGGTTGGAGGGTGGGGGGGTGGGGAGGTGGGGGGTTCATTTTGCATCTTTTGACCGTGATCCATGTGAATGCATTATCTCTTCAAAAAATAAATACAGGAAATAAAGGAAAAGCAGAACTCTGCACTTTTGACTGAACTACAAGTGGAATTTTAAAGATTTTTGGAAAAAGAAGGCACTGTGCTGCTGTTATTGATGCTGTCAAAACAATATTTGTCTTTGGGATTCTGCTGACTCTGGCGCATCCTGTCCTGGGGCCGCTCCACCTTCTGAGCCCTGACTTGGTTGGCAGAGACTCGCTTTTGTTTTCTCAGCTCCGAGTGCGAGCAGGTCCCCCCAGAGCAGCAGGTGGACAGGCCCTGCTCCTGCTGCAGCCGCTGCCCCACGGCCCCGGTGACTTTTTCCTGGTTGGTATTTTGAAAAGTCAAGAACAGTCGCGCAAGACAAGTAGAGACAGGCTGGGTCAGCTGGCTGCCCGGGCGATATAATTAGCTGGTTCTCTCCAGCGTGAGTGGGAGGCTTGCTCCTCTGACACCCAGCACGGCCAGAGGCTGATGCAACCAAAGGCAAGCCCGGGCAAGGCCGCTGAGCTGGGCGGCCAAGCTGTGGCCGGAGATGCTGATGCAGGGCTTGTGGGGAGGGGGGGAGGGGCTGCTCAGGGCTTCAGGAGGAGGGGCAAAGCTGGCCTCCTGCTCACTGGGCCTGAGCTCCCTCCTCACCTATTCCCCAGGGTCTGCTGAGAGCTTCCGAAGGTGAGAGGGGCCCCAGCACCGATGGACTAAATCAGGGTTCCCAAAGCTGAGAGGGGGCGGGGAGGAGATTTTTCAGAATAGTGCCCATGCCCTTGTGCAGCTGGCCCTCGCCCAGTTTTACTTCAGTAGATTCAGATAGAACCAGAACGTGGGGTATGTTTTTAAAATTGTGTTAATTATTATTTAAAATGATATTAACTATTTTAAAAATGTATATTATGAGAAATAAGCCTACCTTGTACCCCAAGACAGGCAGGTTTTGCCCAGCATGACTCAAGGGGGCGCTATCCACAGTGACGCAGCGGTGCTGGAGGTCCCTGCCGGTGGCCCCCAGCGGACCTGCTCCTCTCTTGGGGAGCAGCCCCCCACTGTTTGCAGTGCCCCCTTCCAGAGAGGCCAGGTGCACGTAGGGCCAGAGCACTTTGTACAAGGTCCCTTCCCCCCAACTCTCTAGGGCGAGAATCACCGCGCTAGGGGAAGGGGGCCCAGTGGAGGGGGTTCAGGCATCTGCAAGGTGCCCCAAAGGCCTGGCCTTCCCTGCGGTCTCCCCCTCCTACCCCCCACAGGTCTAGGCTGGCTCCCCCTCCCTCCTACCTGCCCCCATCAAGAACCAGTCAGGGTCTGTGTACCCGCATTTGGGGCAAGGAAAGGCCTTCCCTTCGAGCCCTCCTGGGCCCCAGCAGCTGTGCTGATGGGCGTGTGAGGAAGGGGTTTCCTGCACTCAGAGCAGTGACTTCTCACGGGCTGTCGTGTTGACTTGTGAAAACAGAGCAAACCTTGTCCCAGAGGGAGGAATGGCCCTGCTGTGTGTCCTGGTTTCCTCCCTTGGAGCTGGGGGAGCTTCACATCCACCTCATTCTCTCCAACCTCTCCGGGAGGCTGGAAGGTCACGGATATGAAAGCGCCCATTTTATGGAAACGATACTGAGGTCGGGGCACTAAAGAAGCTGCATTTTCAGAGAGACACATCCAGCAGGCTTAAGAGGGGGCGCCCACGGGACCCAGGACAGTCCTGCCGAGGCAGCCCTCCGGTGCCCCGTGGCCAGAGGGGCCCTGGGACCCCCTGCACCTTCTCTTTTGTCAACATGAGTGGTTACAGCACCGACCTGTTACAAGACAAAGTTGATCACGGCGTTTCCTCCCAGCGGTCAGTGCCTCTGATGAACAGAATGGCCCCGAGAATCCCCTTTTAACCACGTGGATGATTCCAGCATGAACAGAACCCAGCTGGTCCCACAACACGGAAGAAGCACCAAAGGTGCACCTCATTCGCCTGGCCGGAGTGGCTCAGTGGTTGAGCATCGACCTATGAAACAGGTGGTCACGGTTCGATTCCTGGTTTGATTCCCTGTCAGGGCACATGCCTGGGTTGCCAGCTCGATCCTCAGTGTGGCGCGTACAGGAAGCAGCCGATCAACGATTCTCTCTCATCGTTGATGTTTCTCCCTCTCTCCCTCTCCCTTCCTCTCTGAAATCAATGAAACTATACATTAAACACACACACACACACACACACACACACACACACACACACACACACACACACACAAGACGCCCCTCCTTCATGCATACTCAGCATGGCCCGCTGGGGGATCTATGTAGCTACACCATGTCTCCAGATAAAACTCTCCAGAAGGAAGTCGCTGTGAAACTCAAGCCACTGGACTTAACAATCAAAACGTGGTTCAGGAACCCACGAGCCAAACTGAGGAAGCAGCAGCAGCAGCTGCCACGAAGGCAACCACGTCAGATTCCTCCAGCCAAGAACGAGCCCCTTGCCCCCAGCGCCAACCAGTCCTTATTCTTTTCCCCTGTAGCTTCAGATTCCTATAGCTCCCGTCCACCTCAGCCCTCGGGCCCTGCCAGGTGGGTCTGGGACTCTCTCATCACTGAGAGCCCCACAGCGCAAGCTCCTCAGTTAGAGAGGCGGGGGCCCCAGTTCCGGCTCTGAACGTGGCTGCCCATGGCATCGAGCATAGAACTGGGCCGTTTTCCTGATGAGGACGAACTACCCGGCTCTGCTTCCCACTGTCTATCGGTATCCATCACCGCAGGCCGCAGCGGGAACGGGGCTCTATCTTAGCATCTTGGCGATGCAGCTTTTGGACTGTGGCTTGGGCAAACCTCATCCAGTTGGTAAGCGGAGGCCATTCAGCCTACCGCTAGAAACAGCCCGAAATTCCAGGACTCCCCCAGAATGGTGGCCTTTGGCTATCTCTGATCAAACTACTAATACATACCAGGTTGTACCGGAAAAAAGATATTGCCGTCCAAGAACACCCCGCTTATGGTGGCCCTGATCCTGTGGGGGCCATGTCCAGACACTCGGCGGGAAACGACTCACGTGGAAGGAGGAGGGGAGGAAGGGCTCTCCTCTGCCTCACTCCCCCACTGAGGCAGAGACGGCCAGCAAGCCTGTGCCCATCACAAGCCTATGCCCCCACCCCGGGACTGTGTGGACCCTTGCGTCTAGGTGGGGCCACATGACAAGTTCCTGGAAGGAAGGTGGGTGGGAGTTGGCCCAGCGCCTTCTGCGGCAGGTGTGAGGAAACCACGCCTCCTGCACGTCCCCCTCCCTCCGGCTGGAGGCAGAGGTCCCGGGGCCTCAGGACATGGAGCCACAGGATGGAAAGTCCCCTCAGCCAGGGAGTTCAGCCCCTCGGCCACCAGAGCACCTCAACTGTCTTCAGATGTGAGTAAGGAATAAACTCCTCTTGGGTTATCGCTGAAATGTGGGAGTTTACAGTGTTACCCCAACTAGTTAACACATAGCCCTGCTTCCCTTCCTAAGTCTGGCCGTGAGCTGCGGGCATTTACCCAAGAGGAGACTTAGGCAATCATTCCTCCCAGCAGGGGGCAAGGTTGTTAGAAGCCACTGCGAGATGGGGTGGGGGAGGGAACTATCATCTCTTCCCTGGCTCCGCTCCAGTGGGGCCACCAGCATTTGGGGCTTGGGGTTGCAGCTGTTGCATTTCACAGTGGCTCTGGTGGCATTATGAGCACGTGTGTCACTCAGAGCTATCCTAGGGAAGCGAAGACAAGGGCAAGCAGCTGATGGGGGGCAGGGGAGCAGAGAGGGGGAGGCCACGACCGGAGCCCTGGGTCTGCCCTGACTCTGCCTGTGTCACCATGGGGCCTCCATTCCCCCCTGTAGTGTGAGTCTAAAACACCTGTCCTGGATGGGGGCAGAAAGGGTGAGAGGTGAGGAGTGAGATCATGGATCCGAGATCCTGAAAGCACTTTGTAAGACTCCACGCTGCCATGCAATCAGAAGATCCAAACCCAGGGGCCTCAGAACTTTGATGTATGTGGGACTTTTTCTTAGGAGGGGCTTAAAAATCATTAGTTAGGGAAGAAAACAAACAGGAAGAATGCATAATTCCTACTCTGCGGGGATCATCCAGAAGGCTGTTCTGAGCTCCTCGCCTGGGGAGAGGGATGTCTTGGGGTCTTTGAAGGCCAGCTCAGAAGACTGGGCAGTGTCTGTGGGCAGTTGCCCTTGCCACCAAATGTCTGCTCCCAGGTGTCACAGTATCTGAAATTCCACCATTAGTGCTTCATTCCTTTGGATTCCTTTTTGTCCCTCCACAAAAATGCAAGCAATGATAATCCCTAACATGTGTTCATGCTCTAGACTTATTCCAACAATCCTGAAAGAGACAGATAGACAGTGAGACCCAAACACTAGGTCAGTGGTTCTCAACCTGTGGGTCGCGACCCCTTCGGCGGTCGAACAACACTTTACAGGGGTCGCCTAAGACCATCCTGCATATCAAATATTTACATTACGATTCATAACAGTAACAACATTACAGTTATGAAGTAGCAACGAAAATAATTTTATGGTTAGGAACTGTATTTAAAGGGCCAGAAGGTTGAGAACCACTGCCCTAGGTGTTAGGCTTCTCCAATCACTTTTCTCCTAGCAGAAAGATTGTGAGGGCAATTCTATTCCTCGGTGTACATCCAAGAGAAGCTCTTGCACATGTGCCCGAGACACATGGGTAAGAATAATCACAGCAGCCCTCTGTAAAATAATGCAAAATTGGAAATAACCTAAGTGCCCATTGAAAGGAGAAGGGATCGCTGGATGTGAAATAACAGTGAACATGACTGAGCCCTGTTTTCATAACATACGGCTGCATAACAAACCAAAATATAGTGGCAGACACACCATTTTCTTGCTCACAACCCTACACAATTAGGCAGGGGCTCCCTGGGGATGGTTTGTCCCCACTTCATGTGGCTTCAACTGGGGCTGAAAGATCAATTCTCAAGATGGTCCCACTCGCCAGCTAGGAGATCAGCTGGGCCTATTCCGGGGGAGGCCCGCCGGTGTCTTGCATGTGGCCTCTCCCTCCATATGCCTTCTCCCAGCATGGTGGGCTCAGAGCAGTCACACTTCTCACAGGTAGCTCCAGGTCCTCAGGAATGCAGAAGCAGAAGCTGCTAGGCCTTCTCAAGGCTTAAGCCTGGGATGGCCACCGGGTTACTTTTGTCCCATTCTGTTGGCTAAAAGAGATACAAGCCAGGCATATTCAGTGGGGGTGGGGGGCGAGGGGGACACAGCGACAAAAGGGTGTGACTACCCAGGGATACACTGCATTGGGTGCCACAGACTTCCACAAACCACAACCCCACAGCCACATGGCTAAATCTTAGGTAGGTTATGCCCCAGTAACAAACCACCTCCACAGTTCAGTGACTTTCACACAACAAAGGGTTACTTCCTTCTCACACACGTATCCCACACAGGCTGGCGGGGTGCTCTGCTCCACACCGTCTCTCGGGATCCCAGGCTGGTGGAGGCACCGCCATGTTGAGATGAGACCTCACTTTGGCCATAGCCATGGAGGACAGGACTGGAGAACTTCACGGGTCTCAGCCCCAAGGAGACAGTGTCACTTATGCTCACATTTCACTGGCTAGAAAGAGTCACATGACCCTGTCTAACCTGCCAGGGAGTGCTGGGAAATGTAGAAGATGAGCCTGTAGACAGATGGGTGAGGATGACTATGGTGCCCACATGTGACAAAACTATTGAAAACAAAGGGAAGTTCAACATAAGATTCAAGGGAGTGTTTACGTCGAGGTAGGGAAGGAAGGGGTCAGGACAGGAGGGAAATTCACAGGAGGGTGTCGTTGATTTTTAAAGACACCGACGTCTAATCTCAGAGTGCAGGCTAAAAATGGCCCTTCTCTAAACATTCAGCCGAGGCTGCTGGGCCTCCAAAGTACAAAGATGAATAAAATACGGGCTCATCCCCTGCAGGTTCCCAGCTCAGGTGATGCAGGGGGCACGCTCACCGAGCAGGCGGCAAAGCAGAGTGGAGTGGACTGCTCGCCAGGAGCTCCAGGAGCCACGGGCGCTCTGAGAAGGCCTCCCGCCAAAGGGTCATGTAAGTTGGGCCATGAAGGATCAATAGGAGTTCGGTCAGTGGAGAAAGGAGTGAAGGTGGTGTCGGTTGGTCAGGAACAGTCATTCCAGGAAGAGGGAACCATATGTGCGGGCCCTTCACTCCTCAGGGGGCCATATCCACTGTATTGCCTCACCACCTTCTAGTCCCTCAATGACCAGATCAACTCATTCACACTGAGCTGTGCCACCCAGAACCCTCCACAGGACCCCAACTCATTCTCTCCACGGGGAGTGTTGGCTGCTAATGCTTTCAGTCGAGTCCTTTCTTAGGAATCGGACATAGATAAGGGTCATGTGCCCTCCTACTCCAGGGGTAGCCACATTCAAATGACAGGAGGAAGCAGGGGTATAAGGCCCTGCCCCTTGCTTCAGGGAGCTCTGCAGGACCAGCCTAGCTCCAGAGCTCCCTATGGGCTCAACCTCCAGCCCCCATCACAACCCAACTCCTCTCTCTCAGCTCAGTCCTCTTTTCTTTACACGGGTGTTGATTGCGCATGTACTCCCCAAGAAATATCCTCCAAGCAAATCTCCACTTCAGAGTGTGTATTCTGGGAAACCTACCGAAGACACCACGTAAGTGCAAATGATTGCTCAGTTTCAATGGATGCCTTCCTTGGAGGTGTTTGTATAGCAATAATAATAACTAATATGCTAAGCACTTTGCCTATATGATCTTATTTAATAACTAAAGACCCGGTGCATGAAATTCATGCATGGGAGGGGGGTCCTCACAGCCCAGCCTGCACCCTCTCCAATCCGGGACCCCTAAGGGGATGTCCGACTGCCGGTTTAGGCCCGATCCTGGGGATCAGGCCTAAACCGGGAGTCGGACATCCCTCTTACAATCCTGGACTGCTGGCTCCTAATCACTCACCTGCCTGCCTGCCTGGTCACGCCCAACGGCGCCCCCTGCTGGCCTGATTGCCCCCAACTGCACCTCCCCTGCTGGCCTGGTCACCCCTAACTTCCCCCCCTCCCTCTGGCCTGGTTGCCCCCAACTGCCCCCCCCCCCCCCACCGCTGGCCTGGTTGCTCCTCACGGCCCCCCCTGCCGACCTGGTAGCCCCTTGCAGCCTGCTGTTCAGTTGTTCGGTCATCCCTCACTAACCCCCCTACCGGCCTGGTTGTAGGCAGCCATCTTGTGAGGGTGTGAGGGTTAATTTGCATATTACCTCTTTATTATATAGGATAAACAGGATTCATGACAAAGGAATGAATTTCTCACAGTGAAATTTCAGGCTTAGCAAGGTGAAATTTCCAGCTTAGTGATGCCAGCTGGAAGTATTTGTGTAGCACAAATTTAGTCACAAATTTCTCTGCCTCACTGCATGGTCAGTCCTGATCTGTATGCTGTATGCTGATCTGGGTACGTCCCCAGTGGGTCAGGAACAGCGGGGTGGCGGGTGGGGGAGGCGTGTCTCAATTTCGTTCCTCCTTATCAACAACAACAAAGCAGGGCTTCTGCTTAGTAATGTAATATCTCTGTTCTGTCTCTTCTCTGGGGTCTCACTTCCTGGGAGCCAGTGTGGAGGTAAATTCCTCTGAAAACAGGCTGCCCGCTTTGGGGCGCCTGGGGCCTTTTCTGAGAAATGGTGACATTGTTCCCAGCACTTCCTCTCCCTTCTTGGGAAGTTCCTGCACCACCACTGAGTCCTCCTCACATCCTCCTTTTTCAGGCTTGGGCTTTCCACTTTTCCTTTCCATCCTCACCTCCCTGCCTGGGGGCGGGGGGAGGGGGGGGGCTGGCAGGGTTGGGGGGGGCAGTGTGTGATCTGGACCTTTTCTCCCCCAGGTTGAGCCTTGCCCCATCACTAAGACGCAGCTTTCTGAGAGCCTGCCCCCTGCCCTGCCTGCCCCCTGGCCCTCAGGAACATGCGCCAGCACGCTGAGACCTGGCATAGAAGAGGCTGATGGCTGTTTTGTCCAGGGGGCTGCCTGCTTTGGGTGGAAAAGGGGGGGTAATAGGAGACAGAAGAACCCCAGACCCCAGGGAGACCTTGGTCTGAGCTTTTCTGAACAGAATATGCAGTGTTCAGCATATTCCTTGGGGTTGGCTTGAGATCTGTTTTGTGTGTGTGTGCGTGCGTGCGTGTGTGTGCGTGTGCGTGTGCGTGTGTGTGTGTGTGTGTGTGTGTGTGTTTTGGGAGTCAGATCGCCTGTGTGACTTCTAACAACGTGCTCCTTTGCCCTCTCCAGGGTAGAGGTCCTCCTTTAAGAACATGCCTGGGTTCGCATTCATGTGTATGGTTGGGAGCAGTAGGGGCTTTTAGAAATATTTGTTGAATTCTATTGTGGTGCTGGTGGTAATGAGCTAGAGGTAACCCCCCCCCCCACACACACACACACAAGAAAACCCCACCACCACAACAAAAAATCCTTCATTTCTCAACAACAACAAAAAGAATTATTTCATTGTGAAGCTCCAGGCCACAACACTGTACGTTGTTCAGTACAAGCTTCATTAAAATGTTTTCCCCCAAAGTAAACAGGCAGACAATGTCCAGTCTATTTGCAATGCCTGGAAGCCCAGGGGATTCAAGGCAGCAGGAGGATGTGCCGCCTTCTGTTGGACTTCTGACAGCCGGCCTTCGGGGGGCGGGCATGTGTGTGTGTGTGTGTTGGGGGGGAGGGTGCGGGCATGTGTGTGTGTGTGGAGGGGGGAGGGAAGCGAGAAGAAGGAGTGTTGTTCTCCCTGAGGTCAGCTGTGCGAGAGGAAGAAGACTGGGCATGTCTGGGCATAGATTTCCAGACACTGAACAGCCCTCCATGTCAATAATTGTAGCTGCTCTAAGCCTGGATTTAACTTTCCAGTGGGATTCCTGTACAGATTTACACTGTTCCATGCAATTCTTTTTTTTAAAATCAGAAACTGCAAATGCCTTAGGTGAAGGAAGGGGCAAAGATGGGGGCCCAAGGGGGGACAGGGTGTGGAGGTTGGGGGGAACATAGGGGCACCTCACTTGCTCTGCATCTGTCAGAAGCACCAGGGACACTTGCAGAATTGCCCTTCATCAGTGTCACCGCCGTAAGCTGTCTGGAAATGGGGGGTCCTGGGTGCTTCCCTCATTCTCTAGAGCCTCTGAAATAGAGAGGGCAACGAGCAGAGAACTCTGACGGGAGGCACAACGCCTGTGATCCAACTGTGGCCAGTTGTTTGCTGCATGATGTAAGGTCAGGAACTTCTCTGCCTCAGTTTCCCCAGCAGTGTGTGGGCTGTGTGTGGAACGGCCTTCTCCCCCTCCTAGCGTCAAGCCTAGGGCAGTCACAGAGGTTTCTTCTGTTGAGGGAGAGAGGGGGGTGTGGGGAGCAGGGTCGGGTTCAGGGAGGCCGTGCAATGCAGGACTTGCCCGGGAGACAGGATGCCCTTTCTGAGAAGCTCCCCAGTTCCCTCCTGTTCCGCGGCATTGCCAAGCACCCCTCTGCACCCCGTTAGTTCTGGGGGCCTCATCTGCGGAATCAGGGGCTTTGTTGGGGTGTCTGGGTCCCCCTGGTGCTTGGGGAGAGGCGCTGTGGTGAGGGATGGTGGGAATAGTGGTGGTACCATATGGGGCTTTTCTGGGAATTGCAGAGTGAGGTGCATTATTGTTATTAGTTATGGATTTTTATTTATTTATCAGGGTCAGAAAGGGGGCTTATCTTACCAGTGCCATCCCTCCTGGGGAGCACCAACTCACTTCCCAACCAAAAAACCCCACATTTGTGGCTCAGTTCGTGGGGGAAATGGGCAAGCTCAGGCAGTTGGAGGGACCGGGACACAGGGAGGGACGTAGAGCTCCGCCGGGTGCAGGGGAGGGGCGGTGTCCCCGGGGAGGGCGGTGCCGGCGCTGTGGCCCGAGCAGCCGGTCCCGCCCCTCACAGTTTATAAACCAGCTGAGCGCCGGGCGGCGGCAGCTGAGGGCTGAGCAGCTGCTCGGGTGGCAGCCTGGGATCCGGAGCCGGTTCGATTCGCGAGACGCAGAGACCGTCGGAGGTGAGGGAGCCGCGGCCCCTGGGACGGACCCGGCTGGGCTGGGAACCCGCGCGTCTGTGTGCCCACGGGTGTGTGCGAGCTGTGTGCACCGGGGAAGGGCGTGCGTGGGCCTCGGGTTTGCGCGTGGGACGGGCATCGGGATGCGCCGGAGACCCCGAACGGGGGGAGGGACGCGAGTGCGAGGGACCCGTTGCCACGGCCCTTTCCCTGGAAAGTCGGGGCGCGGAGGGCGTGGACGGGCGCGGCGGGCTCGCGGAGCCGGTGAAGCCGCGGTAGGCGCCAGGCCGCCGGCGGGAGCGCCCAGCGCAGCAGGTTCCTTGGGACCCGCGCCCAGGAGGCTCTCGGACCCGCCCCCCCACCCCAGCCGCTGAGGTCGGGGTCCCGGCTGCCGTGGGGCCCGCTGCCCGCTGGGCACTGAGGTCGCGGGCTGTGTCCCAGTCGTGGATCTGAGTCGGGCATGTCCCTTAGGGGCCAGCGAGGAGGTGATTCGCGGGGACCGGAGACTCCGGACCAGGGATGGACCGGCGGAGTCCCGAACACCCCCAGGCGGCGGGCAGGGCGCCCACCAGTCCCCGGCCTCGCCCCGGCCAGGCCCGGCCCCCGCCAGCACAGTGACCCATTTGGCTGGCACCGTGCTCCCGGGAGGCCCGCCCCGCGCCCCGGAGCCGCGGCCCCGCGCGGGTGGGCGCGCTGCAGCCCGTCAATCGGGAAGCGCTGGGACCCACGCACCTCTCCCACCGCCGCCCGGCCCGGCCCAGCCTGCCCTCCGGGGCGATGGGGACCCCGGCCCGGCCTGCCCTCCGGGGCGTCGGGGACCCCGGCCCAGCCTGCCCTCCGGGGCGACGGGCTGCGGGGCCGGGTGGGCTCTGCACAGCGGAGCCCTGGATGTGCGGTGTCGCCGGGTGGGACGCGGGGTGGGGTCGAAACTCGGAGGGTGAGGCTTTGCAGGGCGCTGAGTCAGGGGCTTGAGGTGGGACCCGGGCCAGCCCAGAACCCCCCCCCCCCCCCCCCCCCCCCCCCCGCCAAGGCCAGGGCTGAGCGCAGCGGGAGGGCCCTTCGGGTGCCGCCGCTCGTCCCGCGACCAGGTGGGGGCACTGGGCCTCCTCCCGGGAGGAATCTTGGAACCGGGTTTGGCACGTCAGGGCGTCCAGGCAGCGCCCGCCTCCCGCCCTCCAGTCGCGTTTCGGGGAGGACTTTCGGGCTGTTTTGTTTTCTTGGCTCCCGTCTATTTTTATTTTCCAGGGGTCTGACTCAGCCGGGCTTTGGGCGTGGAGATAAGGTGGAGGGACCAGGTCCTGCGCGCCTGTGCGCGCGCGCGAGTGCGTGTGAGTGTGTGCGCGTGTGTGAGTGCGTGTGTGTGAGTGCGCGCGCGCGTGTGTGTGTGAATGTGCGTGTGTGTATGTGAGTGCACGTGTGTGTGTGTGAGTGAGTGTGTTGTGCGTGTGAGTGTGTGCCCGCGCTGTGTGCGTGTGAGTGACAGATGGCGCCAGAGCGCGCGGTTTCCCCGCAGCCGGCGGTTTGGGAAGCCCGGCTGGGTCAGCGTGACGTGTTCGCCGCCCCCCGCCCCCCGCCCCCTCCCCTTCCTCAGCTGGGAGTGACGCAGCCGGAGTGGAAGCGGAGTTTTGGCGGGCAGGGAGCGCTTTGCAGGAAACTGACTCATCACAACTCCCTCCGCAGTCCAAGTCCCGGCTCGGCCCCCGCACCCCCGCCCCGCGCGTGATTTCCTGGAGGCTGGCGCCCCCTTCCGGCCCCGCCGCGAACAGCACACGCGTCCCGCGGAGTGCGGCTTCGCCCGCCTTTCCTCCCGCGGCCCCCCCAGGCTCATCACAGGCGGCCCCCCTCCCCGCCCTGCAACGGCCCCTAAAGAGAGCCCCCCCTGGCTCAGCAGAGCTTTCCGAGCGCTTCCTATTTACTCGGGAATTGAAACTGGCTGACGTCTAAAGCACGACGGCCAACGAAGAAGGCTGTCTAGGGTCAGTTTCTTGTGTGTAAAACCAGGGCTTGTGCGTGAGTTTCCCCTGAGCTGGGAGTTATGATAATGGGGGCGAGAGCAGATTTCCATGGGCCCTAGCTGAGCCGTAAGGGCAGGGGTGGTAGAAGGAGAGGGGGTCGCTGCCTGGATTAGGGTCCCGTCCTCGCTCCTGGAAGCCAAGGAATATCCAGCTTCCAGATAGAGCCGCTCCACGAGCCCCGAGGCACGAGGCCTAGCATGTCCATGTCAGGGTCCCCGTGTGTCCCCTCTGTGTGCCCCTCTGGGGAACTGGCAAAGACTTAAATCCCCTTCAATTTGAATTAGGTTGGTCTGGGGAGGGAGGGGCCTATGGATCTACATTTTGATAAAGCTCTCCAAGTCATTCCAACGAGCCTTTCTGGGTAGGAAACCTTGAAATGAGTGAGAGAGCAGAGTTCAACACCAGAGCACAGAACTCAGGGTAAATAGGCATGGGTTAGAATCCTGGCTGTGCTACCTGTGAGCTGTGTGGCCTTGGGAAAGTTACTTAACTTCTCTGAGCCTTGGTTACCTCTTCTGTAAAAAAGAATGAATGTACCCATATTTTAGGAAAATTAGTATTTGGAAACTTCTTACAACAGCCCTGGCATGTAAGAATATACAAATAAATTTCAATCCTTGCCCTGAAGACGGTGGGCAAAGTTATTTGAAGGCTCTGCACTGTGTAACCCCTCTGTGGGGCAGAGGCCTTTGACCATTTTTAGTTGTATGGTTTGGGGGCAAATCTCCTGTCTCTTCTGCCCTTTAAACTTGGTCTGAGGTCGCCAAGTGCCGCCCCTCCCCTATCAGCTGAGATGTGGGCTGCACTCATGGTGGGGTGGGGGGGAATGGGGAGCAATAGGTGTGTCATGAGTCCAGGCTTCCTGTCCCAGGAGATCCCTCAGCAAAGCTTTTGCCTTCAGAGCCTGCAAATCAGGACTTGTCCCCAGGAAAAGCCAGTCCCTGACAATTTCGTGCAGCCGCTCAGCCCTGGAGTCAGGCCAGAGCAGGGCAGGGAGTGCCAGTGCTCCCTGACGTGGGAGGAGAGGAACCGGGGAGACCGGCCGCCTTTAATTTTCTTTGCTTGCAGAACGGGTTCCTTGGGTGCAGACAGTATGGGACAGGGGCTTCAAGGCAGTCTAGACTTCAGTCACCATGGGCCTGGCAGGATGTGGCTCAGCCTGGGAGAAATCACGGCTCTTCCCTGCCCAGCCCAGCTCCTCCTCAGCCCCAGGCCACTCGCTGATGACAACTCTGTGAAAGGCCCAGCCGACAGCACCTGTCAGCTGCTGTCTGGGTGGAGGCTCAGCCAGAGCTGAAGGCAGAGAGAAACAATAATACTTCTGTTTTCCAAGCACTTCTGTATACCAGGTGCTGCTCTAAGCACATTCTCTATTCAGTTAATCCTCACACCTGTCCTCTGAGATGTTTACTATTATCGTCTCCATTTTACAGACGAGGAAAATAGAGCCCAGAGAAGTTAAGCCACTTGTCCAGGGTCAACCAGCAGAGCCTGTGTCCCCACCCGGGCAGTCCTGCTCCATAGCCCTCGCTCTTAACCATGAGATACAGCCTGCCACTCTCTGCCACCCGCCTTGCCTAGAAAGACTCCCTGGCCATTTGCTTGCTCATGCTTCAACGGCCATCCTCTTAAACTTCCATGGAGCCAGTTTTACAGTTGAGGAAACTGAGGCCCAGAGCCATTAAGCGACTTATTCAAAGCTTAGATAGGAAGCAGCAAAGGTAGGCCCAGACCCCAGGTGTTTGCCTCCAAAAGCCCAGGGTCCTCTGAAGCGCTAGAGCGGGGTTATCCCACACGGGCATCCGGGAAGGGACTCAGGAGGCTGGAGGAGCTCTGTCAGCCTGTCCATTCATTGGGGAACTGACCTCCTGGCCAAGGCTGGGGAGCTGGACTCGAAATTCACACGTACTTGGGGCATTCACACTCATGAGGGACACCTCAGGGGGGAAAGTAAATTGATTTTAGCTGATAATACCGGGTGGTAAACAGGCCCTTGATCCCTGACATTGCAATAAGCTTTGTTGACATAAGCTTGCCCTTTAGCTGCCCGCTCTCCCAGTCACCCTGGGGTGCCATGCTGGCTGAGCTCTGCCCCCACCCAGTGTTTGATGGTAGGAGGTTGGGGCCCTGTGGGAAGGAGGTGGTGGGAAAGCAGCTGGAAGGAGCCACAGTCACCCTCCCACCTCCTGTTCTCATAGGAAGACCTCCCCCGCCCCGAGCAGAGCCCGGCCCGTTTCCCTAGTGACCAGGGTGTTCCTGTCTCTCAGCTGCAGGCACCATGTCCGAGCCATCCCGGGATGCCCGCCCGATCCCCCGCGGCAGCAGGGCCTGCCGCCGCCTGTTCGGCCCCGTGGACAGCGAGCAGCTGCAGCGAGACTGCGATGCTCTGATGGCCAGCTGCGTGCAGGAGGCCTGTGATCGATGGAACTTCGACTTCGTCACCGAGACACCGCTGGAGGGTGACTTCGCCTGGGAGCGGGTGTGGAGCCTGGACCTGCCCAAGCTCTACCTGTCCTCAGCGCCGAGGAGGGCCCAGGACAGCCTGGGGAGGAGCAAGCGGTCCAGCAGCTCGCCTGCCCTGCTGCAGGGGCCAGCTCAGGAGGACCACGTGGACCTGTCACTGTCCTGCACCCTGGTGCCGCGCTCCCCTGAGCAGCCTGAGGGGTCCCCAGGTGGGCCGAGCACGTCTCAGGGCCGCAAACGGCGGCAGACCAGCATGACAGGTGAGGACAGACGCAGGGAATGACACTGCAAGGGACCACGACTCAGGATTCGTGATGCGAGGGCTGGCCGGTCATTAGGAGGGGGAAACAGGCTCAGAGAGGGGAAGTAACTTGCCTGAGGTCACACAGCCAGGACCAGCTAGCTATCCCTTATTCGGAACATTGATTGAATGCTAGCCCTTCACTGAATTTCTAGGGTGGATTTCACTTAGTCCTTGTAGCAATCCATGTGACGTTCTTGCCACCCTTTTACAGGCAGGGAAAAGGTTCAGAGAGGTAGGTTTTCCTAAAGACCCACAGTGAATTTGCCATGAAGAGGAAACTAATGATAGTAATTTCCTGGCTGCTCGGTCCAAACTAAACTCCCCTTCCCCCCATCACACACACACACTTCCGGTCCCTCTGCCCCGCCTATTTTGTTCTCTTGGCAATTTTTACAGTCAATAGCCATTTCTTTATTTTGATATTGTCCGTCTCCCCAACTAGGATATTATCTCCACGAGAAACGGATCTGTGTCTCTCTTGTTCATGGCTGAATCCCTAGCACCTAGAATGGTGTCTGACACATAGTAGGCGCTTGATAAATAATGAATGAGCCATGTTGCCATTAAGCACCTAGTAGGCCAGGCCTGGACCAAAGCCGTACAGAGAGCATTCCATTTCATCCTTAGAGCAGCATACCAGCGTTACCCCCATTTACAGGCGAGGACACTGAGGCTCAGTGAGATGCAGCCAGGAATCCCACAGCTGGGTCGGAACTCACAGGAAGGATAATGACAATAGCTAGTGTTACATGGCCAGGCGCTGTGCAGAGCCCTTCCCGGGTGACCCGAAGGTGTGCGTAGAGCAGGGTGTCCCAGAGCTCAGAGGCACATGCAGTGCGCCAGCCACCAGCGCTGCTGAGCTCTCGACACAAGGCTAGTGTGACTGAGGAAGGGAACTTTTCATTTCATTTGGTTTTAGTTCATTTAAATAACCACCTAGGACTGGTGGCCACGGTTTTGGGCAGCTTGGGTTAGAGCAGGCGCAGGGATCCGGCCCCATTGTCACTCACGTCTGTGAAGGGCCGCTGGGTGAACGCCCTGGGAGATGGGGGGCCGGGGGGGGGGGGCGGGGGAGGTGCCGGAGTTCTTCCCTGTCCAGTGCTTGGCAGCGTGGGCGGGGTCGTGGCCCCTCGGCCGTTGGCCTGGCTGGGTGGCTCTCCTGGCCTGGCTGACCTCTGCTCTCTCCCCTTAGATTTTTATCACTCCAAACGCCGGCTGATCTTCTCCAAGAGGAGGCCCTAACCGCCCACCGGAAGCCTCTCGCTCCTGGAAACACAGCCTCCCGCAGGCCCGCTCTACACCTTGCGCCTCAGTCCTTCCGTTTGTGTGTCTTAATTATTGTGTCTGTTTTAATTTAAACTCCTCCTCATGTACATAGCCTGATCGCCACCACCTTCCCACCCCGCCCGCTGCTGGCATTAGAATTATTTAAAGAAAACAGACAGCGGAATGATAGGCCTATTGGATTGCCAGGCATTTTTATTATGCAAACTACATATTATTTAAAACCTCCTCATCCTACACTCACGATTTCTTCTCTCCCGGAGGTAAGGTGGGGCCGGCCTGACCCTCATCTGCTGGGTGGTGCTCGGGAGGGGCCTGGCTCCCTCTGCTCCCTGCTTCACGGGCGGTATGACATTCTGCTCCTTTCCTTCACTCTCAGACCCACTTCCTTACCCCGAGAGAAGTAAAGAGATAGCACTTTGCAGGGGCCCAGCAGCGTGGGGGGGTGCCATCCAAACATTGGAGTCCCCTCGCCTCCTCTCAGGGTGGCCACGCTGGAACAGGGGTGGGGACTGGCACCCTCCCGGCCCCTGCTACCCACTCTGCCCTGTGAGGGCCGGCGGAGGCAGGATCCCGCAGCAAAGCACCAGCCTCCCTCACGCCCCTTCCTGCCCAGGCGCCCTCTCTGCTTCTCCCCTCCCCCTCTATCCTCTCCCAGCCCTGGGCAGCTGCTCTGGGGTGCCTGTGCCCCCAACTCCATGGACTGAAGGGCAGGGTCTACCTCAGGCAGCTGGAGCAGTGGGCGCCCCTCCTCTCCGCCTGGGGGCAGGGCCTGGGTGGTCCGCAGGCCTCCGGGAGTGGCCATCTCTCTGAGAGGGATGTGTGGGTGGGGAAGCAGATGTTTCTAGGAGGGAGTGACACCTGCCCCTGGAACTCATCCCAGGGTCTCCCCCTCTGCGCCACCCTTTCCCATTCATTGCACTTTGAAAAGCAGCTGAGCAAGGAGCCAGCTGCTTGTAAACGGTGGGAGTGAGGCTGCGGATTGGCTCACGAGCAGGCTGACAGCGGGCCTGCAAGTTGTATCTTTCCTGGTGCTGAACGCTGAGCCCCCAGAGGCGCCGAAGCACTTAGTGGGTCTGCCCAACCCTTCACACCTCCTGTAACATCCTGGCCTGGACTGTACTCTCCTGTCTTTACTAGATTGTACACCTCTACAGGGCAGGGGCCACATCCTGTATGGCTCTGTGTCCCTCACAGCCCCTCCCCCCCATCCCCCAGTGCTGGATATACAGCAGGTGCTCAATAAATATTTCTTGGAAACTTTACTTGTAAATATACCTTGTTATTTTTAAGAATAAGTAGGCGGAGGTGGTGTGGGCTTTTTTTTGGTTGTTTTTATCATTTAAAAAATGAAGCATTTAAATTTAAAAAATGCAAAAAGCTTAGCAAAAGAAGGGCTATCAGGCAGAAAAGGGACAAACAAGAGCAAAATTTAAAAACTAAATCATCACACCTCTGCAAAGATCACCATTGTCAATATTTTGGTTTGCTGTGTGGTCTTTTTTAGTAAAGGACATACTGTAGCTTAACACCATTACTCACTGGGGAAATGCAAATAAAACCACAGTCAGATACCACTAGGCACCTCCCGGAATGACTAAGGTGAAAAAGGCTGACAATGCAAAGTGTTAACAAGGCGCCTGGCCAGTGTGGCTCCGTGGGTGAGGGTTGACCCAGGAACCAGGAGGTTTGATTCCCAGTCAGGGTACATACATGCCTGGGTTGTGGGCTTGACCCCCAGTAGGGGGAATGCAGGAGGCAGCCGATCAATGATTCCCATTATTTATGTCTCTCTCTCGCCTCTTCCTCTCTGAAACCAATAAAAACATTTCTTTTTTAAAAAGTACATTGTGTTGACAAGGGTAACTGGAACTCGTATACCTTGCTGGTGGGAATATATTTCAACTACTTTGGAAAACTGGCAGTAGCTTCTACCGATGCCTTACCTCACGACCCAGGAATTCTAATCCTGTGTTTGTTTTCAAGAGAAATGAGTAGATTTCCACCAAAAGATATGGCCATGGCAACATTATTCTTAACAGATGCCACTGGAAACAACCTAAATGCTCATAACAGGAGAGTAGCTACGTCAATTGTGTATCTTTCTATAGTGGAATACTATACAACATTAAAAAAACCAAAGCATTTTTACACGTGTGCTCTGATTATCTATATACTGGTGACCCGGATTCGTGCACAGTGAAAGGATATTAATTAGAAGGTGGCCCGTGGGGTGGGGCTGGGCAAGATGGGCCGGACACGCCCCAGAGCAGTGGTGGCGAACCAATGACACGCGTGTCAGAGGTGACACGTGAACTCATTTTTTTGGTTGATTTTTCTTTGTTAAATGGCATTGAAATACATAAAATAAATATCAAAAATATAAGTCTTTGCTTTACTATGGTTGCAAATATCAAAAACTTTCTATGTGTGACATGGCACCAGAGTTAAGTTAGGGTTTTTCAAAATGCTGACTCGCCGAGCTCGAAAGGTTCGCCGTCACTGCCCTAGGGCCAGCCTCCGCAGGTTCGCCATCACTGCCCTAGAGCCAGCCTCCGCAGGTTCGCCATCACTGCCCTAGGGCCAGCCTCCGCAGGTTCGCCATCACTGCCCTAGAGCCAGCCTCCGCAGGTTCGCCATCACTGCCCTAGAGCCAGCCTCCGCAGGTTCGCCGTCACTGCCTGAGAGCCAGCCTCCGCAGGTTCGCCATCACTGCCCTAGAGCCAGCCTCCGCAGGTTCGCCATCACTGCCTGAGAGCCAGCCTCCACAGGTTCGCCATCACTGCCTGAGAGCCAGCCTCCGCAGGTTCGCCATCACTGCCCTAGGGCCAGCCTCCGCAGGTTCGCCATCACTGCCCGAGCGCCAGCCTCCGCAGGTTCGCCGTCACTGCCCTAGGGCCAGCCTCCGCAGGTTCGCCATCACTGCCTGAGAGCCAGCCTCCGCAGGTTCGCCGTCACTGCCCTAGGGCCAGCCTCCGCAGGTTCGCCATCACTGCCTGAGAGCCAGCCTCCGCAGGTTCGCCATCACTGCCCTAGAGCCAGCCTCCGCAGGTTCGCCATCACTGCCCTAGGGCCAGCCTCCGCAGGTTCGCCATCACTGCCAGAGAGCCAGCCTCCGCAGGTTCGCCATCACTGCCCTAGAGCCAGCCTCCGCAGGTTCGCCATCACTGCCCTAGGGCCAGCCTCCGCAGGTTCGCCATCACTGCCTGAGAGCCAGCCTCCGCAGGTTCGCCATCACTGCCCTAGGGCCAGCCTCCGCAGGTTCGGCATCACTGCCTGAGAGCCAGCCTCCGCAGGTTCGCCGTCACTGCCCTAGAGCCAGCCTCCGCAGTCCCTCACCAGTGTCTGCGGCGTGAGTGGGGTCCCTCCAGCAGGTGGGGTTCCCGCAGCCTGGCTTGCAGGGATCGGCCGAATGGGCTCTCCGACATCCCCCGAGGGGTCCCGGAGTGCCAGAGGGCACGCTGCGAAGTTGCTGTCGTACAGGGTGTGGAACGCACTGGGCGCTGCTCCTCATCCCTGGGCGATCAGGCTGGCACATGAACAAGGCCGTCTGCAAGGGCAGCGTCACAAAACCGCAACAGCCAACAGTGAGCATCATCTGCCTCACATGGCTGCAAATGTTCCATATGGTTTATAGCCTGGAATCCTTACAACGTCCCCACTAGGAGGGCACTGCTATCGTCTCGATCTACAGATGAGAAACGTCAGTCACTCGCCTGAGGTCACAGGCCTAGGGGCTGGTGGGAGCCAGGACACCCTCCCTGATGGCCCGGGTCATGCCACCTGCTCCATCATCCAGAAAGGGCAGTGCCTCGCCCAGGGCCACACCGCCGTGACGATTCTAAGAGGAGGCTCTCGGGGACCTGTCTTCTGCTGCCCTCCGTGGTTTTGGATGTAACTCCGGTTTTCTCAGTCTTATGTAAAGCGTGCTCTATAAACGCAGCTTCAAAAGGGACTCCCTGGCCCGGGTTCCGCTGCGTGGCCAGAGCCCCAGCTGGAGGCAGGGACCCAGGTCTCCAGGTTTGCACCCAGCTTTTGCCACCAAACCCCAGAACAGGGAGTATCTTGCTTCAGGCTTCACTAGACTAGGAAGTAGTTCAAGCATCTTTAGGGACTTGAAAATTCGTGAGTGCGAAAACTTATTCATTGATAAAACGGCCTCATTATTCGTTAATTCAGATTTTGTAAAAGGCAGCTTCTCAGCTCAGAGTTTTCGGTCCAGCGACACCGTATTTTATTTATTTTTTTTAAAAATATATTTTATTGATTTTTTACAGAGAGGAAGGGAGAGAGATAGAGAGTTAGAAACATCGATGAGAGAGAAACATCGATCAGCTGCCTCCTGCACATCTCCCACTGGGGATGTGCCCGCAACCCAGGTACATGCCCTTGACCGGAACCAAACCTGGGACCTTTCAGTCCGCAGGCCGACGCTCTATCCACTGAGCCAAACCAGTTCTGGCAACACCGTATTTTAAAATTAGCTCCACGGTTTCCAAAAAGGCCTGATCTGACTTTTTCTTAATGCCTCGTTAGGTCCACCTGCCAGTTGGCTCAGGGCGGGTGTTCCCCTGGGGCCGGTGGAGCAGGTGAGGCCAGGCTGAGCACTCTGGGCTGTGACATCAAAGAACGCTGGGGCCCCCACCCGATCCGTGCCGGCAGGGGTAGGGGCAAGTGCACTGGGGCTGGGTCTTAACAATCTAAGCTCACTCTGTTCAGAGAGAAGCCAGAGTCCCTCACTGGAGAGAAAAAGTTCCGGGATTTGTCTAAACCCAGCGGCAAACTCTGCTGGCCGACTTTCAGAACATGCCCGAGTTCAGCCACCTCTCACCACCCCACCGCTGCCCGCCCGGTCCCAGCTTCACTCCTTGGCTGGGTTATTTGAGTAGCCTCCTCGCTGGTCCCCCTGCTTCCGTCTTTGCCTGGTGCAGTCTGTTCTCCACAGCGAAAGCAGCCAGAGGGATTCTTTCAGAACCTGCGTTGGACCATGTCATCCTCCGATGGCTTCCATCTCATTTAAAGTAAAACCAAGTCCTTGCGTGACCTACATTTAGGTCCTACTGTCTGCTCCCTCTGACCTCATCTCCACTCTTCCCTCCGTGACCTGCTCCAGCCACACTGGTGTCCTCACTGTTCCTCATCCTCACAAGGCAAGCTCCTGCCTCAGGGCCTTTGCACACACTGTTCCCTCTCCCTGACACTCTGCTTCCAGGTCTTCTTCTTCACACACTCGATTCCAGGGCCACCTCCCCAGACAGGCCCCCGGGCACCCCCTCTAAAGCTCACCGCCCACCATTCCTTCCTCTACTCTGCGTTACTTTCCCTCAGACACTTATTGCCACCAGACCGTGTATTACACATGGGTATTTTTTATTTTTTCTGTTTTCGTTTCACTTTTGTATCCTCGGTGCCTAGCACTGGGTCTGACACATATTAGGTGCTCAAAAAATATTTACTTGTTTAAAAAAATTCCTTATTTACTTCGATAAAGCCACAGAAACTCTGAGTATCAATTTCCTCAGTGGAAAAGGGATAAAAGGATGGCTGTGAGAATATATATTTATTTAGAAGTTAAATTGATTAATTTTTAAAGCCTTTTGTTTTGAAATCATCTCAGACATACAGAAAAGCTTCACAATAGTAAAAACAATTCCCATATACTCTTCACCAACAGATCCTCAGTATTAACGTTTTACCACCGTTCCTTCATCACTCTCTCTCTGTATAGCTATAAAATTATTCTTAAATATGTTTTTGAATGTGTAATGTACAAAGATGATTCAAAGTAAACAATGAAACATAACTCTCCCTCCTTCATTCCAACACTTCTCTTCAGCCCAACTGCTACCAGTATATTCTGTCAGAAATATTCCTTTTTTTTAAATTGAATTTTTAGGGTGACATTGATTAATAAAATTTTATATTTCAGGCGTACAATTCTACAATACATCAGCTGTATATTGCATTATGTGTTCACCACCCCAAGTCAAGTCTCTTACCATCACCATTTATCTCCCCTTTTCCCTCTCCTACCACTCCCTGCCCCCTCGCCCCTGATAATCACCGTACTGCTGCCTATGTGTCTGTTAGACAGATCTGATGCATTTACAAACATATATGAATGCGTGTCCATTTCCATGGCATAAATTTTATCCCCACACATGCACTTTTTTCATGCAAAGCATACCATACTCACTGTTTCACACCTTACTATTTTCACTCAACAGTATATTTTGAAGGTCATTCCATTTGGGTCTACCTGGCTCTCTCTCATTTTCCTCACAGCCTCACAGCGGACCATTGTCTGGGCGTATCCAAGCTTGTTTAACCAGCTCCCAGCTCCCTGGTGATGGACACGCAGGCTGTTCCAACCCCCTGCTGCTGCCGGCACTGTTGTCATGACCACCCTTTCATGTCGTCCTGTGGACGGCACCTGTAGGACCAGTGACTAGAAGGGAACTTGCTGAGTAAAAAGTTCTCTGCATTTTAAATGTTGGCAGAGTTCACCACATTTCTTTTCATGAAAGACACACTAGTTTATGTGCTTTTTTTTTTTTTTTGAATGTTTAAAATACTCCCCTGAGGATAGGTTTTTATTGATTTTAGAGAGAGGAAGGGAGAGAGAAACATCACACGGTTGCCTTCCACATGTGCCCTGACTGGGAATTGAACCTGCAACCTTTTGGTGTATGAGACGACACTCCAACTGAGCCACCCAGCCAGGGTTTATGTTCTTACCAAGGATGGGAAAGTGTTTCTCTTTACGCAGCATGTTATTTTTTTTTTAAGTTTACCAATTGGATAACTTAAAATATCTCATTTTATTTACTTTTTAAAACATTTAAAATTTGTTTTATTTTTACTGATGAGAGAGAGAGAGAGAGAGAGAGAGAGAGAGAGAGAGAGAGAGAGAGGAACTTTGATGGGTTGCCTCCCATACGTGCCCTAACCGGGGATCAAACCCGAAACCTAGGTATGTGCCCTGACTGGGACTCGAACCAGCAACCTTTTGGTGTGTGGGTCAGCCCTCCAACCAACTGAGCCACACCAGCCAGGGCTGTAGTTTTATTTTTTTCTTTTATTCCAAGTCAAGATAAACATTTTTTCATGTGTTTAAAAGCCAACTGATATTTTCCCCCCATGGATTGTCTCTTCATACATGGTGCCAATTTCTCTAACACATTACTGGTTTTTCACTGATCTGCAAGGACTCATAAGGAGGAAATTAGTTTATTTTCTGTGATGTGAGTTTTTATTTTACAGTTTGTTTGCCTTTTGAGTTATCAACGGTGACTTCTTTTTGCTATTCAGTCATTTTATTTTTTATTTTTAAAATATTTTATTTGTTCAGGAGAGAACACTGCACCTCCTCCTCCTGGCTTCAGGTGCTGTGCACATTCAGAGAAACTTCTGCAGTGACGAGCTATCAAAGTGGTCCCTGAAAGTACGGTCTGAGTTGTTTTATTTTAAAATTTCTATGTAGTTGGATGTCTCAGTCTTTTCTTCTATGGCGTCTAGAGCTTTGTGCTAAGCCTGGAAAGGCTTTGCCTGCTCCAAAGTTATTTAAAAATCACCCCAGGGTTCCTTAGGGCGTTTGTTCAAAGGCAGAGAGAAGCATAGAATGAGCCTGCGGTTCCCCCCAGCTTCAACGGTAATCGGAGCAGGCCAGGGCCAGGGCCAGGGCCAGGGCCAGTGTCATTTCATCTGTGCCCCACCATTCCCCCATCCCTTCATTATTTTGAAATAAATCCCAAACAACAGAATTGTATGATTTTTTAATGCTTAAAATTTTGACCCATATAAAATTATTTATTTTTTAATGTGTATATATATATATATATTATTGATTTCAGAGAGGAAGGGAGAGGGAGAGAGAGAGAGAGCCATCAATGATGAAAGAGAATCATTGATCAGCTGCCTCCTGCACTCCCCACACTGGGTGGGGATTGAACCTGCAACCCGGGCATGGGAATTGAACCGTGTCCCTCAACCACTGAGCCACACTGCCCGAGCAACCCATATAAAATTATTTTAGAGTCAGAACTCCAACTTTGTCTTTTGCAAATACCTAAGCCAATCTCCCAATGGTTTATTGAATAAACCATCTTTCTCACTGATTTGAAACATGCTCCTTTATTATACACTAAATTCCCATGTCCATATTTGAGTTTATTCCTGTCTGTTTTTTATTCTGTACCATTGATTCACCCATTTCTATTCATGCTCTGGTACCACACTGTTCTGATAGTTGTAGCTCTACAATACAGTTTGGTATTAGGTTAGACTGTTCTCTAAAACAGGAGTGGGGAACCTTTTTGCTGCCAAGGGCCATTTGGGTATTTATAGCATCATTCGCAGGCCATACAAAATTATCAACTTAAAAATTAGCCTGCTGCCCGGCCGGCATGGCTCAGTGGTTGAACGTTGACTTATGAGCCAAGAGGTCACGGTTCGATTCCCGGTCAGAGCACATGCCCAGGTTGCGGGCTTGATCCCCAGTGTGGGGAGTGCAGGAGGCAGTTGATCAATGATTCTCTCTCATCATTGATGCTTCTCTTCTTCTCTCCCTCTCCCTTTAAAGAATAAAAATAAATAAATAAATAACCTGCTCTATTTGTCAAACATTTAATTAACTCACTCCTAATGCCTGGGCAGGGCCAGGCCCAGTGACTTCGCGGGCCTTACATGGCCCTCGGGCCGGACGCTGCCCACCCTGCTCTGAAAGGTGATTTAGCTGTAAGCCTCCCCTGGGATTCCATGACCCTGCCCGAGAGTGAGGCCCTGAGGCAGGGCCCGGCGTGCGGCTTCACAGCCAGCACTGGCCTGCACTGGGCCCATTAGCACCCTGGCCGGGATACGGCATGGCATCACCGTGGCAAACAGAGGTAGGGTCCAATCTCTGGCTTGGCCATTGAGGGCTGGGTGACCGCGGGCAGCCCACCTCACTGTCCCAAGCCTCCACTTAGATCAGCGGTTCTCAACCTGTGGGTCGCGACCCCTTTGGGGGTCGAACGACCCTTTCACAGGGGCCGCCTAAGACCATCGGAAAACACATATATAATTACATATTGTTTTTGTGATTAATCACTATGCTTTAACTATGTTTAATTTGTAACAGTGAAATTGGGGGTCACCACAACATGAGGAACTGTATTAAAGGGTCGCGGCATTAGGAAGGTTGAGAACCGCTGACTTCGATGGACTTCCCTCCGCTCTGCCTGCTCCAAGTCCTAGGATTCTAGAGCAAGGGGGCCTCGGGAGAGCCAGGCCAAATTATGAAAGGGTAACAGTGGCCACTTCTACAGGAAGTCTCAGAGATCAGCACAGGAGATCAGCTCGGGGAGCGGAAGAGAGATGAAGCAAGAGGCAAGACTGTTAAGAGTCCTGCGCGCGCAGCGGGCTCCAGGAGCAGGCCCAGGAGGCGCAGGAGGCGCAGGAGGCGCAGGCGGGAGTCTGCAGGTGGGAGCTGCCCCCGTGGCGATGCTTTTCTTGGAGGGATGAGGATGGGGGAGGCAGCAGGGCCCCCAGCCAGCTCGATGACAAGGATGCAAAGGGCTGAGTCCTCTTTTCTTGTGAATGTGGGGCTCTCTCCCTGGCCTAATGGAGGGCACCTGGGCAGGAGATGGGGTACATTGCCTGCCTTTAAATGTCATGTGACCCTGGGCAACTCACCTGGCTCCTCAGAGCCTCAGTTTCTCTATCAGGTTGGAGGGAAGAGGGGTGAGTGGACCAGAACAAGGCGCGAGGTGGGCTCTCAGACCCGTCGCCTGGACAGTTAGGGTCTGTGACTCGCTGTCATTTGTAGTTATTGCCGTGAGGGGGTGAGCGCGGGCCCAGCCCCTCACCCCTTTGGTGAGAGAGTGATGGGGATGGGGGAGGCCCTGGCCACCTGCAGACACTGTCTTGTGACTCTGCTGCTGACTTCAAACTTTGCCTGATTTCTTGGGCGAGGAGTGTGGGAGAGGGGCTGTGCTGCAGGGTGTGCGATGTGTTCCTGGTCACGAGGGGGCTTCTGGCTGGTGAGGGAGTGAGGGAGTGAGGTTGCGATGATCCAGGAAGGGGACGGGGTGCTCAGGGGGTGCCCCTGCTGCTGACTCCAAGGCCTCTGGTTCTGAGCGACCGAAGGGCAGGGACCTTTGCCCGGGGCTGCGAGGGCTGAGGGGCTGTGGTGAGCACCAGGCTGGCTGGCTGGTGGGAGCTGCTGAGGGAGGGTGAGCATGTGCCGGTGAGGTGACCGAGGGTGTCCTCCTGCCTCTGATGGCTGTGCCTGGCCCTGAGGGGCACAGACCGCTCCTGGCGGGGGCCGGAGGCTCCTGGGGGGACACTGCTCTGCCGGTGCCACTGGTGCTCTGGGCAGTGCTGGCTGCAGGGCACCTGCTGTCCCTCTGCCCAGGATCCTGACAGACAAGGAGGCGGCGTGGCTCCCGGGAGGGAGGGCAGACCGGCTCCCAGGGCTGGTGCTGAGGCGGCCGACAGGGCTGGGCGCTGCTTTCACACCAAACGCCCGCTGGGAGCTGGGAGCTGGGAGCTGGGAGCTGGGAGCTGGGAGCTGGGAGCTGGGAGCTGGGAGCTGGGAGCGGCCGGGGCGGTGCAGCTGGGAACTGCCCCCAAAGGACGTTAAGAGCGTCCTGTGTCCTGGAAAGTGGCCGCAGGGAATGGACTTCAGGATCCCACCTTCCCTGACGTATGGAGCTGACAGGCTCCGCGCTGTGGCCCCACATCACAGAGACTCTTCCCCCAGCACTGCGGTTCTAGAAGCTTCCGCAGTGGGAATGTTATCATCTGCCTGTATCTCCTTCAAAGGAAGTGGGTGTGAAACTCGAGTTTCCAAATCCCACAACCGCGAGTAAAGCCGCCCCTCTGCCCGCCCATGGGGCTGTCACGCCCGCGGCTGCTCCGTGGGCGCCTGTGACTCACAGATGGGCCTCCTGCCACCCAGAGGCATCTGTCGGGAAGTGGTCGTGAGGGAAGGCCGTCCCATGACCACCCAGGGGAGCGGGCCTGGCGCTGGTTCTGCTACTGACGTCAAGGCTTGGACCAGGCTCTGAGGCTTGCAGCCTCCCTCCCTCCCTCCTTCCCTCCCTCCCTCCTCCCTCCCTCCCTCCCTCCCTCCCTCCCTCCCTCCCTCCCTCAGTTTCCTCATCTGTCAAGTGGGTATAAATCGTGCCTGTACAGCACCCGGCTTCTGTGAGGCTCAGATGGGATGTCACCCTCTCCATGCTGTCAGCACCGTCGCCGTTGCCGCGTCACCAGCCGTCACTGTGGGCTGGGCGGCGGTGGCCTTCTCCTGGGTCACAGATGGGACAATGTCACCGGATGCCGACCGAGGTGAGGCTCGGCCTGGCGGTTGGGATAGAGCAGAGAACAAAAGGGTAAACTTCCGACTCACAGGGGGCTTTCCTGAGAGGAGATGGAAATGACACAAAATCGGATAAAAGACTCTCTGGGAAGGTGACAAGTGCTCAGAGAAAGTGAAGCCAGAAGGGGTGGTGACTCACCTCTAAGGATCTCACCTAGTCCTCACCGCAGCCCCATGGTAAACACGGCTCCTCTCACGTTCCCGTGGGGAAACTGAGGTACAGGAGGCAGGTGGCTTGCCCGGGTCACGCTGGCCGGCGGCAGGACGGAGAGCGGACCCTGACTCCAGAGCAGCGGCCTCCTCGCCTCCTGCCGGGCCCCTTCCCCACATCCAGGGGTCAGAGGGGTGCACTGCTCCTCGCTCCCCGCCTGCTCGCCACCTGCCGGGTCTGGTCACCCCAGCGCAGTGCGTGCTGGCTCTGGGGCGGGGGCTGGGCAGGGGGGTCTCAGAGGAGGTGCTGTCACTGCTCGGGGGGGACTGGTCCCCTTGGCCAGTCCGCATGGAGCCGATGCTCCCACAGTGGCCGCTTCCCAGCCCGGGGGCAGGCAGAGGTGCCCCGATGGGCTCACGGCGCCGAGCCCGGCCCAGCACCACTGCAGCTTGACATCCATGACCGGAAACAGACTTTGCAGGCCCGAGAGTGGCGGGCAGAGAGACGGGGAGAGGAGCGACACAGATGGAGACACACAGACAGGAAGAGACGGAGACGACTTCGCTAAAGCTTGGGGGCCTCCGGGGGTGAGGATTGCCTCATCCACGTCCTGTGCACCCCGTGTGAGGAAATCCGCCCACGGGCGCTGGGCCAGTGGCTCCCGGCCCCTGGAAGGAGCCCATCTTCCCTGAGGCAGCGCTCCCCGACCCTCGCTCAGCCTGTCTGTGACCTTTGGCCCCAACAGGCAAAGCCCGGAGGGGTGGCTCCTGCTGCCTCAGTTTCTCTGCACTTGCTGCTCACTGCTCCTAAACCCCACGCACCTCCTCAGAGTCTGGCCAAGCCCCACGGCCCACAGGAAGCTGCCTGGCCATTCGCACATCAATCCCTCTCACCCCATACATTTATGTGCCCCGGACTTATTCCCTCCTGGGCAGGCCCCCAACTACCCCTTCCACACCCCAGCCCCCCTTTCTCCTGCCCTGGGGCCGCACGTGGACAAAGCCTTATCCATCAAAATCCTTATTAACTGACTGACTGACCTGAGACCTTCAATGACAGAAGCACGGACCCTGATGAATGAATTGGACGCCCTTACTTGACACCTACTATGTGCTAAGGGGCTGAGGACAATGCGGAACAAGGTGCACAACGACATCCATAGGGGAGCCCAGGGCATCGTGGGGCCACAGACAGGGGGGTACTGAACCCTACTTGAAGTTGGGGGTGGCCGCAGGGAAGGCTTCTTGGAGGAAGCAGAGGGAGGAAGAGGTGTCAGCTAGGTGAGGGGGTACGAGAGTCTGGAGGATGGGGCACAGGGACCAAGGGTGGGAGGGAACCTGGCCTCCTGGGAGTGGGGAGTGGGGAGTGTTCGGAGGGGTGCTGTGGACTGCGCGGGGTGAGGGCGGGGAGTGAAGGGGGGGCACATTCTGATTCCTTGGTGGGCGTGTGGGAAGAGCAGAGAAATGGTGTTGAGGAGAAAGCAAGGCTGGAGGCAGGTGACTGAGAGGGAGGAGGCAGCTGTGGGGGGTCCCTCCCCTCTGGGAGGGGGGAGGAAGTGAGCTGCAGGAGCCGTGGGAGAGACGGCTCACCGGGTGCTGCTGGCCCTTCAGACGGGGGACTCGGGATGAGCCTGTGTAGTCACCCCAAGGCCTAAGCCGGAACCTGTCCCGCACGGGGCCTCCTTATTCAACAGCCGGGGAAGGCCCCGGACCGTTGAGCAGAGATCTGAAGACGGGGGTGCGGGCAGAGCATTCCAGGCGGAGGGAGCGGGACGGGCAGGGCCTGGGCAGGCCGTGCTGGAGGCCACGAGGCCGCAGGCAGGGCGGCATCACCCATGGTTCTCTCCAGGGCTAACGGGAGCCAGGGAGGGATTGCAGCCGCTGTGACCCCTCGCCATTCTCTGTCCCCAGGCCAGAGCAGCATGGAGGCTGGGCACAGAGCTGCCCGAAAAGGCCGGAAACTGGGCTCCAGCCGGCGGCGGCAGACACGGGAGCCCGCTGCTGGCCAGGATGGCCCTGTGGCCCCAGGGTCCTGGCCCTCCCAGGCGGCGGAGGAGCTGCAGGGCTTCTTCCAGGCCAGCGGGGCCGCGGAGAGGGGCTTTGTCACCCGCGAGGACCTGGCGGTGAGTCAGAGCCCCGTCCCTCCCTGACCCCTTTCCAAGGCTCCGCCACCCAGGACCGCAGGGCTCGCCTGCTCTTTCCCTTTCTCTCCTCTGAACTTTGACCTCAGAAAAGGCTAGGAATTTGTTTATATTAATGTGCAAACGACTGATAAGGCTCCGTGTGTTACCCTCTTTCAGAAACATTTACATTTTGACAAAGGGAAGGACTTTAAGCCAAAGAACTAACTTGCAAATGATGTAACTTTAGGCCGACTGAGCAGGGAAGTCTAGCTTAGAGGCCTGGAAATCAAACCTTGCCGATGATCGGAAACTTGAATGAAACATAAGGTCAGTCATGGCCGGTGAGGAGTCTTAGACCAGATGGACAGATTTTTAAAAAATATATATTTTATTGATTTTTTACAGAAAGGAAGGGAGAGGGATAGAGAGTGAGAAACATCGATCAGCTGCCTCCGGCACACCCCCTACTGGGTACATGCCCTTGACCGGAATCGAACTTGGGACCCTTCAGTCCGCAGGCTGACGCTCTATCCACTGAGCCAAACCGGTCAGGGCAAGGACAGATTTTTCTTTGGATTTTCCTCACTCCTTGCAAAGGGGCCTCTGTGGGCTGCTGCTCCCTGCTCCAGACTTTGTCCTTCCCCCAGCAAACTGCCCTTCCTGTCCCCCAGCCTCAGGCCCACAGCAAGGTCAGAATGGCCGATGTTCAAATATAATTTTCAAAAGGATAACAAAAAAGACTTTGAAGTAAATATAAAAATCAACACTTATCAAAGGTCTTACCTAATTAATTATTGTTACTAATTTTAATAAGGGAGCCAGTAAGATATCCCAGTGGGTTCAAAGAGCATTTGAGGAGCTCTTTTGATTTTTGCGATATTTATAGGCAATTTGACAGAGGAGCGTTATGATAAAATTGCTGAGTTCAGTTTTAAAAATGGCTCCTGTCCAACAGCCATCAGTCTTTGGGGACATCTGTTCTGCTGGGCAGAATGATTCCCATCTCTCCCGGACAAAAACCTACAAGTTAACAAGTAACCAGAAGTCTGGGACTTTGAATTAAAGGTAAACAATGAGATGAAATAAGTGCATTCCTCTGGTCTGTACAATGCGCTGTCTACCTTATTCCCAAGTTTCAGGCTTTTACAGCCTCTGTTCGTGGCTCTGCTGTCTAGCGTGACCATCTGCCCCAGTTTGCCCGGGGCTGGCGGGTACCAGGGATGTGGCCCTTCCCGGGCTGAAGCTCGCCACCCGATGTCTCTCCTAAGGCCAAGAAACCAACCCAAGACTCTCTTTCCACCAGCTTTCACCTGCAGGCTCTATAAATGTGAAGGGCTTTCTTCTTGGCGTCCCCAACTTTTCTAGGGTCCCCCTCCTGCCCAGATGGCCTTCCTTATCACCTGGCTCCTAGGAGGACTTGGCAGGCGTTGGCTCCATCTTCCTCACAGTGGACTCGTCACACCTGATTGGATGCCAATCACCCTGCAATGTGACACGACAGTTACGCAACTGATCAATCTAATCTAGCTCCGCCAAAGGAGGACAGGTTCCTACTGCACCTGTGTACAGGACGATGTGGCGTGGCAAGTAAAAGTACTGGTTTCTAAATCAGGAGGGGCCCGTGAGATTCAGATACCATTTAATAAGTTTAATTTCAGTTTATAAAAGCCATCATCTACTAAACTGAAGGTTAGAGACAGCTCCAGAAACAGGACTTTCTCATAGGTCCATAAAAATAATACCAACGATGTTCCCAACAAATACCACGACCAGATTTCCCTGGACCCTTCACTAGGTTCCTTCTTGTTCTGGTGGACCTTGGAGAGCCGGCTGCTACTGGGTGGCTTGGCGTCCCGGCCCCAGGGGAGCGCCCTCAGCTCGGAGAACCGGGCGCAGTCCCTCCCCCAGCTTCAGGTCTGTCCTGCGGGAGCACAGACTGTGGCTGCAGCTGTTCACTGAGCCGGGCAACGCACAAGCTTACTTAGGAGCGGCTGTGGTTATCTGTTACAGGAACTAATAATATCAGAGTAGACGAGAGCCAAGCTCTCTACTGGGGACAGAGCTATGCGTAAGGGCTGACCAGCGTTTCCCCTGAGGTAGCGACGGCGTTGAACAATCTCCATGGCCTTCCGGTACAGCATGCAACTTCTGAAATAGTTGTTAGTGGCATTTACCTCCATAAACAGCCCAGGAGAGGCCACCATCTCTTCTGAGTTGATGTTCTTCCTACAATGCTCTTCTGTTTTGCACACAAGCCACGTTTAATACCAGATTTTGTTACAGGTTAAAGCCTCAGTTTTCATGTTCTTCTACAGGCAACAAAGATTACAATATTTTTTATTGATCATGATCAGCTTATCTTTTAGAAGCAGGTGTTAAACGCAATTGTATTAATTAATCTTAATGAACTTAAAACATATATATATATATCACCACATCTTCTCCATCCATTTGCCCATGAGGGGCGCTTGGGTTGTACCATGTCTTGGCTGCTGTAAACATGCTGCAGTGAACACAGGGAGCATTTATCTTTTCGAATTAAAGTTTTTATTTTCTTCAGATAAATACCCAGAAGTGGAATTGCTGGATGATATGGTAGTTCTATTTTAAAAATTTTTAAATAGTTTTTTGTTTTTAATCCTTACTTGAGGATATGTTTATTGATTTGAGAGAGAGAAAGACGAGAGAGAGAGAGAGAGAGAGAGAGAGAGAGAGAGAGAGAGAGAGGAGAGAGCAAGAAACATTGATGTGAGAGAGAAACAGCAATGGGTTGCCTGCCACATGCGCCCTGACTGGGCATCGAACAAAGACCTAGGTATGTACCCTGACCCGGAATTGAACCTGCACTCTTTTGATATGTGGGATGACGCTCCAACCAACTGAGCCACCTGGCCGAGCTCTATTTTCAGTTTTTGAGGGCCCTCTCTATTGTTTTCCATAGTGGCTGCACCAATTACGTTCCCACCATGCCTCACAGGGTTTCCTTTCCCCACGGCCTCGCCAACACTCGTTATTTCTTGCCCATCATGCTCTTAGAAGAGTGGAGAAGTATTTAATAAATGTATGGAAAGATATCCTGAAGTTCCTTTTTTTCTAAATGTAGGATCTGATATCAGAAGGCAAAATCAAAAAAGCTATCAGAGAAATGTGGCCACTAGTTTAAGGCAGGCTCATGGGAGCCTGAGAAATAGTACTACTTGGTTATCTGTTTAATCAAAGTGACGAGAAAACACCATCTTTTGGAATAAACATAGAAGAAGGTGACACAATTGCAAGGGTGTTGAGCTCTTTCGTAAGAGAGGTGCCTTAGGTTCTTGTTTTTTAAAAAATTAGAATATGATAAAGCCAAACATAGCAGAGGGGATTTTTTCTGCCGAGAAGTGGAATCAATTATCTGGGCAACTTACACAGAAGATAAATAGTAACCTCTTTCTAACCCTTGCTAGGGGCTCAATTTATAATTTTAATAGAGATGGAGCCCAATTCTAGTTTTGCATTGATGTAACACAAGGGAGTTTCACAAGTTTTGTTATTTATTTGTTTATTTATTCATTTATAATATATTTTTATTGATTTCTGAGAGGAAAGAAGAGGGAGAGAGATAGAAACATCAATGATGAGAGAGAATCATTGATTGATTGCTTCCTGCGTGCTCCCTACTGGGGATGGAGCCCACAAGAGCATGCGCCCTTGACCAAATCGAACCCAGGACCCTTCAGTCTGCAGGCTGATGCTCTATCCACTGAGCCAAACCAGCTAGGACTTAATTTATTTTTAAACCCATCAAAACTGAGGCAAATTTGGCAAAATGTTAACATATTTCATAGCTAATTTTCAGACTCAGGTATTATAAATCAAGGCAGAAAGACTCCCGTTTAGTAAACCTTCTACGACTCTATCCATTCAGGTTGTGGCCTTTATATTTTTTCATGTTCTGGAACAACCGGACACATTAAGACAAAAACCACTTCCTTTATCTCTTCAAGACAAAAAACAGCCCATTTTCCTTGCAGACACAGTGGATTTCTCTGTCCCTAACATTTTTAGTATAGTCTCAAACACCCGTAGTGACTACAACTTTTAACCAAAGTAATTAACCTCAGAATGAATTGGGGGTAAGTAATTGAGATTATACAAGCATTTCAGCAGACTAGCAAAACTCACAAGGACACCTAACACGACTTTCTGCAGTCACACATGTCCCTTGCACAACTTTAAAAAAAATTGTGATAAAATACACCTAACGTAAAACTTACCATTTCAGTAATATTAAGTAATTCACATTGTTGTGCAATTATCACCACCCATCTCCAGAAACTCTTCTCCCCCAGTTGAAACTCTGGGCCATTCAACACTAACTCCCATTCTCCCACTCCCCAATTCTACTTCCTACCTCTGTGATTTGACTACGGTAGGTCCCTCATATAAGTGGACTCATACAGTGATTGTCTTCAAGGTTCATTCACGTTGTAGCATATTGCAGAATTTTCTTCCCTTTTACGGCTGAATAATATTCCATTGTATGTACCCACCACATTTCATGTATCCGTTTGCCCCTTGGTAGACATTTGAGTTGCTTCCGTCTTTAAGCTATTGTGAATACTGTTGCTCTGAATATAGGTGTACAAATGTCTACTTGAGTCCCTGCTTTCTCTTGCACAGCTACCTAAAGTGTCAGAAATGAATTCACTCATTAACATGACCCAAAGATATAGCTGCTCTCCAGCACATAAAAGTAAGACGTAAAATGACACAAGCTTGACCCCAGCAGGTCCAGGGGTCCCCAAAGGTGTGGACGGGGTCGGCGAAGAAGGAATGACACAGAGGCAGCGTTCAGCTGATCAGCAGCCTAGCCAGGATCTCTAGCCAAGTTCTGGTCAGGATCTCCAGCCAGGTTCTGTGTCCATGTTCTCTTGCTAGGTTCTCCAGCCAGGTTCGCCAGGTTCTCCAGCCAGGTTCAGTCACCAGGTTCTAGTCAGGTTCTCTTGCCATGTTCTATCCAGGTTCTGTAACCAGGTTCTGTCTCTAGGTTCTTCAGCCAGGTTCTCTCGCTAGGTTCTGTCTCTAGGTTCTGTCTCCAGTTTCTGTCCAGGATCTTTTGCCATGTTCTCTCCAGCGAAGTTCTTCTGTCTCTAGATTCTGTGTAGGTTCTGTGTCTAGGTTCTGTGTCCTGTTGTCTTGTTACATCTGTATTTATACCAGTTGATTCCAATCCTATCAATCTCGATTCCAAAGGTTAGGGCATTTCTTATCTCCATTCCAGGGAGTAAAGATTATGTAGCTTAAGCATGATTGTTCATAGTTAAAGTGATTAATTACCCGCCTGGCACTTAGTTAAGGGGTTTTATTCCCTCCCTAACTTCAGGGGAAAATCCCTACCTGGGGAAACAACCTTTCTCAGAGAGGTGACCTTGGTTAAAACACATAGTGCCAAGAAGGTGAGCAAACATATTAAGAACAGTATGCCATATATGCCAGGTCCCTTGAAACAGCAAGGATGGACCGGCTCCCGGCAGCTTACAATTATGCTTAGCATTAAACTTTTAGTATTACATTTTCTTAATTAATTTAATATTCATTCAAGTTTTTCATGCCACTAAAAATCTTGGAAAGTATGTTTAAAATGACATACTACAAAATATAATTACTGTTGATATAAAATTTGTTAGAATAATTAATCAATTTAGTTGAACACAAATTTAAATTGTTATAATCTTTTTCTTCAGATGTGCACAACTGGGTTTAATTTTTCTCTCTTTAACAGATTTTCTTTTTTATGTACTTGTTTATTTGTTTAATTTTTAAATGTATTTTTGTTGATTTTAAAGAGAGAGGAGAGTGAGAGAGAAACATTGATCAGTTGCCTTCTGCATGCACCCCCATCAGGGACCAAATGTATAACCTGGGCATGTGCCCTGACCGGGAATCAAACCAGTGACCTTTTGGTGCACGTGACAATGGTCAACCAACCAAGCCACACTGGCCAGGGCATGTACTTGTTTATTTTTATTGAATTTATTGGGTGACATTGGTTAATAAAATTATATAGGTTTCAGGTGTGCAATTCTAACATTTTTATAACCCTAAACATTATGTACAGATAATGTTAGCTTAAGACAAAATCAGTAAGACAAAATAAGAAATGCAGGACATTCAGATGAACTAGTTTCTTCACAAAAAAATAAATCCAGGCCTTAAAAAAATATAATATATACTTGTATTATCTATATAATAAAGAGCCAGGGTTGTAACAACCATTGGGACTTCGACCAGACGGGAAGTCAGTGCTGGGTTGCCTGGCGACCCAGCACTGACTGTGGCCACTGCAGGCACCCTGACCCAGCACTGACTGCCTAGGGGGCTGCGGATCAGGACCAGAGAGAGGCCTACAGAGAGAGAGGCAGGGTCTGATCCGTAGCCTCTGTGGCAGCTGTTGATCAGAACTTGCCTCTCTTTCTCTCCCTGCCTGGCCAGCAGCCCTGCCTCCATTTCTCTCCAGGCCTCCACCAGGGCTGCTGATCAGCCCAGCCTTTCTGATCAGGCCCCATTGATAGGCCTAGAGACGCTGACTGGCATAGAAACTGACCAATCAGAACCAAATTGGCTGGCAGGGGAGGGCAGTTAGGGGCGATCAGGCAGGCAGGCAGAGAGGTTAGGGGTGATCAGGCAGGCAGGCAGATGAATTGTTAGGAGACAGTGGTCCCAGATTATGAGAGGGGTGTCCGACCACCAGTTTAGGCCTGATCCCACCAGCGGTCTGATACCCCCCCTCCCCAAGGGGTCCCGATTGGAATGGGTGCAGGCTGGGCTGAGGGAACCCTCCCTCCGTGCATGAATTTCGTGCACTGGGCCTCTAGTATTTAATATAAAGCAGAGAAAACACAGATATAACTATTATCTGTGTCTTGTAACCCAGATTTTAAAACTAATCTCATTTGTCCAAAGATTCACCTTAATTATTGAACCTGGCTCCTTAAAAGTTTTCTGAGCTAACAACTTCTTGTATGAGGGACTTAAAAAAAAAGCTGAGCACATCTAAAGCATAGAAATTTGGTTTCTTTATTTCCTCTGACTTCGGGAAACGTTAGATTTATGTAGGCACTTAGTTGTCTCTACAAACCAATTAACACAGAACCCCCGGACTCTAAGCTATTAATACCTCCAGAGGTAGGAAGCTATTTCACACCCACAGTAAGAGTTAATGCCTCTCTGATTACAGACAAGTAGACACAAAAACATAGAGGGAGTCTGACTTTATTTTTACGACTCCAGCCACAGGTCAAAAGTCAGCACAGAGACAGAAAAACTCACCAGGCCAGGTCTCAAAAAGCGGCTCTCCCTCCCAGCGGGAACACAGCTCCTAACTAATGGGCGGTCACACGTAGAAAAGCAAACGCTACCAGCACCCACAGAAGATGAGCAAATCCGACTTTCTGTTGTCTTCCCCACCATCGCTGCCACCAGATAAAAAACGCAAATTCCGCAAAAAGAAAACTAGAGACACAGAGTCAGCGAACTTAAAGCTCTATCACACTCAGGACTCCCTCCACGCGCCCGAAGGGCCTGCTCACTTCCCCAGCAAAGCAGCTTCCTTGGTTCCGACAGCCGAGTCCATTGGGCACCTCCATGGAACCTCCGAAACTGTCCAAACGTAACTTCTAGGAAGGTACACTCATGCCCCTTAGGCAAAAACCAAGATGAATCATCAAAGATTTATTTAACTCATCAATTGAGAGAGGTTATGAATGGTCGAAAGAGCATTTAAAAAGCTAGGTAATTTAACAAAGAGATGTTAGAAATGCTGAGTTGGAGTTTTAAAAGCTGGATAATGTCCAATAGGCCGTAAATCTTTGGGGTCATCTGTTCCATTGGACAGAAATGACTTACATCTCTATCAGACGAAACCTACAAGGTAACCCGTGACTTTCTCTAGTCTGGGCCCTTTCATCAGCTCCATGAGCCGAATCCTGTACCTTCCTCTAGGCCAGTGATGGCGAACCTTTTGAGCTCGGCGTGTCAGCATTTTGAAAACCCTAACCTAACTCTGGTGCCGTGTCACATAAGAAATTTTTTGATATTTGCAACCATAGTAAAGCAAAGACTTATATTTTTGATATTTATTTTATATATTTCAATGCCATTTAACAAAGAAAAATCAACCAAAAAAATGAGTTCGCGTGTCACCTGACACGCGTGTCATAGGCTCGCCATCACTGCTCTAGAAGATGCTCGGGGTCTTTTGCCCCCAAGGGACATGCTGTCCACCCCGGGGACTTATTTTCAAGTTCCAGATTAATTTTTGGACTCCGATAAACACAATCTGGGGCGGATTCCCTACTGTCCTTTATTAGGGTCCTTAAGGGAGGAGACTCAGGACAGGCAAATGCTGACGTAGGAGGGAGGATGGGGAAGGTGTGGAGAAGTTCAAGGCTCTGCTGAGGCCGCCTCGGACAGGGTCCGGGTCCGGGAGCCTCAGGGCAGGCTCTGGCTCAGGCTGGCTCTGGCTCAGGCTCAGCAGGCCGTGGGACTCCAAAACTGGGGAGAGGGAAGGTGGGGATGGCTGAAGACAGACGCCTCTATATTTTGAGGGTGGCCCAGTGGGAACAGCACCCAATCTACCCTCTCCTCCAGGTGGCCAAGTTCAGCTTCCTGGGCAGCGAGGAGGAGCCGGAGATGATCTTTGACTGGGTGGATGTGGAGCGGAAGGGACACCTCTCCCTGGAAGAGTTCAGCTCTGGGCTGAGTATGTCCATCCCGGGAGGAGGCGCTATGGGGGCTGGCAGCACGGGCAGGCATCTCTGCAGTGAGCCCAGCACGGGGCAAGGCTGGGCTGCCAGACAGGCAACAGTGCCACCTTAGCAACCAGGGGACCCTCCCAGCGCCCCCGAGGGAGCTCAGGGTGTGGAAGACAATCCTGGTGACTGTGGAGACGAGGACACTCAGCCGGTGGGAAGGCAGGTGGTTTGAGCCTTAAGACTCTAGCCCAGGAGATGGGATCGCTTCCTCTCCCACTGGCCAGAGCCGTTCTCAGCTTGGGGTCCCCTCAGCACCCCCTTCTTTAGAGAGGCTGCCAGGCTTGCTTTCTGATGTCTCCCTGCCTTCTCCCCAACAAAAGGCTTCCCTGGAGCAAGAAGTTAAGCACACACCCCCATTCTTGAGACCACAGCCTTGTTTCCCTCTGAGGAAGTTCACAGCCCGGCTTTGGTGAAGGGAATTTAGGTCCCAGGGGGCAGCAAAGGGTGATATTTAGGGGGTGGGGCTTCCCAGGCCTTTAGTCCTCACTGAGCAGGGCTACTTCCACCCCCGCTTCTCCAGACAGGCCCCAAAGGACCTAGGGAGACCAAGACCAGCAGGGAACGATACTCCCCCTTCTCTGGGGGTGAGACTGGCCCAGGGAGTGGGAGGTGTGGTGTCCTTTGAGCCCAGGGACTGCCCCTGCCTGTGCAACGCAATCTGCACCCCTTCCTGGGCCCACAGGGCAGCACCAGCCAGACTCTGCCAACCTCTCGGCTCACTCAGTGCCACTCGCCTCCTCTGGTGTGCCAGTCTGTTTCCTACCACAGGCCTTTGCACGTGCTGTTCTCTCTGCCTGGAGTACACTTCCCGAGGAAGCCACATGACTTGCTTCTTCTTGCTACTCTCATCTCGGTTCAACGTCTTCAGGGCACACCTAACCACTCGCTCTAAAGTAGCCCCCAGTAGCAATGGAAATGGTCCTGTTTATTCCTTTAGCTCACTTAGCAAATTTGCTTTTTAAAAAATGTGTCCTTTGCAGTACTCACTGCAATGTCAGTTTACTAGGACAAGGATTTGGGCCATTTTTGTCCCCAGCACATAACTATTCTGTGCTCAATAAATATTCTGTGTGAACGAAGAATGTGTTGGCCACCTTCACAGAATGGAGCCGCTGTGTGACTTCCAGCAGCTCTTTGGCCTCTCTGGGCCTGGCGTGTTCATCTGTAAAATGGGCACAGTGCTGCCGTCAGTAGCCTCCCCAGGCTGACATGAGGAACGATGAACATGGCCCTGTAGAAATGTGACCAGAACGGATATAATTATTCCCCCAAGGCTGGAGCAGGGCAAGGTGAGGGGTCAGGGGCTGAGCCCAACCCCACTCCCCTCCTTTCTGTCCCCCTCTGTCCACAGAGAGTATCTTTGGCTCCAGCCCGAGCACCCAGAGGGTCCGCGGAAGGAGGCCACTGTCGTCCAAGCGAGGGTCCGCGGCCATCAGCTTCCCGGTGCTGGAGGAGGCGGACGCCGAGGAGAAGGAGGCGTTTCTTGCCTTCATGGAGCAGCTGGGGGGTGACCACTCACTTCCTGAGTAAGGCCAGCGCAGTGTGTGTGTGTCGGGGGGGGGGGGCGTTGGGGGGGGGGGGGCGGGTGCTGCCAGTCCGCGTAGGCGAGGCCTCACCTGGACACAGTGTGAAAGTGGGTGAGAGCTGGGTGCAAATTCTGGTTTGGCCACTGGTTAGCTGTGTGACTCGGGGCAGGTGGCCTACCCTCTGACCTGCTTTCCCTGGCTGCGGAGTGAGGTAGAGCTTTGGGGAGACGATAAGCCCTGGCCCCGCCCCTGCCTGTCCCGCCCTAGAATCTCTCCCCCGGAGGGTTACCAGGCTGGGGCAGCCTCCCAAGGGCCCTCCCATGCTGAGGGCGCCTTTCTTAACCCAAAAAGAGGGTCCCCACTTGAGCCGTGTGAGGACGGTGATGCCCTGGGTTGGGAGATTTGGAGACAGGGCGTTCCCTCCTAACTGGCTCTGGTTCGGGGCTCTTGGGGTTTACTCGCTCAAAGAAGGGGGGCCCTACCTAAAAATGCCCCTCCCACACCCCCATCTGCCACGGGGTGTCAGAGCCAGCAAGGGGGTCTCCTGCCCCACAGGGCTGTGGGAACGGCTCTCAGAGGGCAGGCCCAGGGTTGTGGGGCAGGCAGGGTGGGACATAGGGTACAGGCTGCAGGGCCAGGCGTGGTGGGAGCCATTCACCTCCTTGGCAGCTTGGCCTGCTCTCAGCTCGCTGGCATCTGTCTTCACATATGGCAAGTGCCAACCATGTGCCAGGCCCAAGCGGGTGCTTTCACTGGGCGTGTCTCACTCTCTGGAGAACTTGCTGGGCAGGTGTCAGCCTCCCTATTTTACAAGCAAGCCCAGAGAGGGCATGGCATTGGCCAAAGATCACACAGCTAGGGAGTGGGGGAAGAGAGAAGGCAGCTGAGGCCCTGGGCCGTCAGGCTCCCAAGTCCCCCTCCCCACACTTAATCACCAAACCACAGAGAACCAAGGTACTGTGGGGGTTCAAGAAGGGAGAGGGCAGCCCTAACCAGTTTGGCTCAGTGGCTAGAGCATCAACCCTCGGACTGAAGGGTCCCGGGTTCGATTCCGGTCAAGGGCACGTACCTCAGTGGCAGGCTTGATCCTAGATCAGCCGTGGCCAAACTACGGCCTGCGGGCCGGATCTGGGCCCGTTTGAAATGAATAAAACTATTGAAAAAAAAGACCATACCCTTTTATGTAATGATGTTTACTTTGAATTTATATTAGTTCACACAAACACTCCATCCATGCTTTTGTTCCCGCCCTCCGGTCCAGTTTAAGAACCCATTGTGGCCCTCGAGTCAAAAAGTTTGCCCACCCCTGTTCTAGACCCAGGTTGGGGTGGGTGTGGGAGACAACCCATCAATGTCTCTCTCACACTGATGTTTCTCTCGCTGTCTCTCCCTCTCCTTTTCCCTCCCTTCCACTCTGTCTAAAAACCAATGGAAAAATATCCCTGGGGGAGGATTCAAAAAAAGAAGGGCCTCTCCCTGGGCACACCTGGGAGAGACTCCTGGAGGGCGGGGCATTTGGCTGCACCTGCAGAGGTCAATAGGTTTTTGTAGCCCAGGCACCCCAGTCTCTTGGAGTGTTGCCATTCACATGGAGAACGGGCCCCCCCTCTGCTTCCTGGGCCTCCTCAGGTCTAATCTCTGGCTCCCCCCTCCCCAGGCAGGAGATCTGGCAGCTGTGGGGGAAGCTGAGGCAGGAGGAGCCCCAGCTGGCGGGCAACCTGGAGGGCTTCCTGGCGCAGATGACCAGCCGGCTGCAGGAGGCACGGGCCGACAAGGAGGCTCTGGAGCTGACCCTGAGGAAGTGAGTGGGTGGGGTTCGCGCCCACTGGGTGTCTGCATGTAGTGGGAGCTCTGCATGTAGTGGCTGAATGTTAATGGGAGTCCCTCGGCTGCAGAAGGATGGAGGCCAAGGCCACGCAGGGCCTGGAAGCTGGGATGGGCAGAGCGAAGCTGGAGGAAGGGCTGGCTTTGGGGGTGTGGGGAGGACAGAGTTTGGCCTTTGTCCAGAGTGGGATGCCAAGTGTGTGTTGGTGCAGGGCCACTGTGGCAGCCAACTCTGGGAGTGCCACTCATGTAGATGGCAATGCATGCGGCAGCCCTGGGGTTGGCATGGGCACAGCTCTGCAGGGGGTCTGAGCTATGGAGGCAGGGGGATGGTGACAGAGGGATGTGGGGACAGGGTGTGAAGTGATGGGGACCATGTGACAGGGCCATGTGGCGATGGCTACAGGAGTCAGGTAATGGGATAGCATGACCAACATCAGGGGTGCGTGGGGTCAGGGGCTGCTATTGGGATAACTGTTTCCAGGGTAACGAGGGTCGGGGATCCCTAACCAAGCGGGCTGAGCAGTAGATGGACTCCAAACCAGGTCCGGGCTGCCTCTGGCGGCAGCAGGGCCCGGGGGCCGCTGAAGCGCTGCCGGGCCCACCTCCCACCCCTTCCAGGCGGGACTCTGACCACCAACGCGAGGTGCAGCAGCTGTACGAGGAGATGGAGCAGCAGATCGGCCGGCAGAAGCAGCAGCTGCAGGCCAAGGTGGGCCCCCGGCAGCCTGCCCTCCCCTGCCCTGGACCCCTCTGTTGGCCCAGACGTGGGGCCGGTGCCTGGCCAGTGTGGGGTAGCAGGAGGTGGCTGGGAGTGGGTCCTCTCACACCCCTGACCAGGAGATGGGGTGGGGAGTGCTGAGCCCTGTCCCCTCTCTGTGGGCCTCACTCTGTCCCTAGGGGCCGGTCCCCGTCTCTGGGCCTCGGTGTCCTTGTTGCCACAATCCAGGCCTGAGCCAGGGCAGTTGTCCTGAGACCCCTTCCGCTGGGACCCTGCGCCCCAGGCCCAGGGGGAGGTGGAGCCTGGCTGGGTTTTAGACGCTGCCGCCCAGGGCCTGAGGCCTCTCTCTCCTCAGAGTGACTCCCGGGACCTGGCCCTCAGCTCCCAGATGCAGGAGGTCCTGGAGGCCAAGGAGCGCGAGGTGCAGCAGCTGGCTGAGGGCCAGAGGGAGGTGAGTGCGGGCGGCCCGGAGCCCAGTCTCTGAGGACTCAGTCTCTGGTACCCCTGTCTGAGGATGCATGAGAGTGGCCCCTGGGAAAGGCGTGGTGGCCCTTTCTGAGGTGAGCCAGGTAGGGCAGCGGGAGCACGGGGACAGGAACCAGAAGGGGTGGGTTCAAATCCCTGTGGTTCCGGTGCAAATCTGAGGAAATACCTTGGCTAGCCCGGCCTTAGTTTTTTCGCCTGTGCAATGGGACTGGCCACATCTATTGCATCTCCCAGGCTGGTGTGTAACACGAGGCAATAAGTGGAAAGCGCTGTGGAGCAGGGAAGCGCAGGGCAAACCCCAGGCCTCGCTGCTGGGGAGGCTGGGCCGGAGGTGGTGTCCAGCGCTCGTCTCCGTGGGCAGCTGAGCCGCCTTGGCAGGTTTCTAACGTCCTCCCCGAGAAGTGGGGTTCAGAACTCTTGCCTTAGAAAACCCGGCGAGGTGCCCGGTGCTTTACCCATCATGGCTGTTCCTGTCTCTGAATCTGACTGGCTCCCGGGCAGAGGATCTGCTGCCCTGACCCCAGGTCTGGTAGCTGATGGTCACTTCCTGGTCGCCTTGTGGCTGAGCCTTTGGCCTGAGACCCCGCCCCATGGTCTCGCCCTTTAACTTCTAAACCACCGACCGCAGTAACTCTGTGCTGTCGGACACCAGCATCCCTTCGGCTGCTCTCCCAGCGCTGCCTTGGCTGGTGCCCAGGTGCCCCCGAGGCAGCAGGCCCTCCGCGTGGGGCCATAGTGTCCTGTCCCCCCTGAAGCTCTGCCCCAGGCCCTTCATCCCCTCACCCAGCAGCTAGTTAGGACGCACCTACTATGTGCCGGGCAGGCCTAGGTTCTGAGGGACATGACAGACACAGCCTCTGCCCACGGAGCTATTGTCTGGTCAGGGAGACGGAGGGTAAAACAAGGGAGGAAAACCTATAACATATCAGATAACCAAGTGCGGAGGAGAATAAAGTGAAGCTGGGCCGTGGACAGAGGGTTTTGATTGATGAAGACATTGGAGTAAAGACATTGGACTGAAGAAGGTGAGGGGTGGGCCATGCGAGGAGCGGGGAAGAGCAGCCAGGCAGAGGGAACTGTGATTGCAAAGGCCCAGGCGCTGTGAGTGTTCAAGGAACAGCAAGGAGACCTGTGGCTGGAACAGGGCGGGGAGTGGCAGTGGGAGAGGAGGTCAGAGATGTAAGGGGGGGGGGTGTGCTGTGCAGGGCCCTGGGCCATTGGAGGGCTTTGCCTCCCCCTGCATGGGCAGCAGCTCTCCGTCTCCCAGTCGTGGGACCTGCTGCTGGGCCAGGAGCTCCCCGCAGACAGATGGAGGGCGTGGCCCCACAGGCCGGCCTCCTGGCGATGGCAGTCTGTGTTTCTGCAGTTCCCTGTGGCCTCTCCACCAGCAACTCAGACCTCCCTCCCGCTGGGAGATCATGAAGTCAGTTAGGAAGGAGGGTCACCCCTCCAGTCCTGCTTTGAGCTGGGCCTTGGGGACCTGGAGCCTGTGCCCCACAATGGCCTGGGGGGCTGTCGGTTGTCCTGGAGGGCAGCTGGCTTTTGTCCCCTCACCACCGCGCCCCTGTCCCCCTCCTGCAGCTGGAGGCCGAGCTCCAGCGCCTCAGCAGCGCACACCGGGAGGCCGGCTCCGAAAAGCTGCAGCTTCGGGAGGCCCAGCGGGATCTGGCTGGGCGGCTGGAGCAGGTGCAGGAGCAGCTGCAGATGACCCAGGGGCACCTGAACTTCGCCAGGAGCCGCGTGTCCTGGCAGGTGGAGGAGCCGAGGCAGGTGGCTGCCGCCCAGGCTGGGGTGGGGACCAGGGGCTTCCTGGAGGAGGGAGGGGCTGAGCTCCAGCTGTCAGCACAGCACACACGGCCCCTCATAGACCCCACGACACTGTCAGGCCCATTCCCCAGACAAGGAAACTGAAGGGCAGAGCGAGAGTCATGTGCCCAAGGCCACACCTGGGATTTGGACACACACACTCACACACACTCACTCACACTCATACACACTCACTCACACTAACACACACACACACTCACACACACTCACTCACACTCATACTCACTCACTCACACACACACACACACACACACACGCGCACTCACACACACTCATACACACTCACTCACACACACTAACACACACACACTCACACTCACATACACACACACGCGCACTCACACACCCACACGCGCACTCACACACACACACTCACACGCGCACTCACACACAGTCACACTCACACACACTCACTCACATACACTCACACGCGCACTCACACAGTCACACACACACGCACTCACACACATGCACACACACGCACTCACGCACTCACACACACACTCAACACACACTCATGTACACACACACACGTGCACTCACATACACACACGTGCACTCACAGACACACTCACTCACACACACACATGCACACACACAAACACACACTCACACACACACACATATGGACACACGCACTCACACTCACGCACTCACACACTCATACACACGCACTCACGTACTCACACACACACACTCATACACACACACACACTCACACACTCATACATTCACGCACTCACACACACACACATATTCACACACTCACACACACACATGCACACACTCACACACATGCACACACACACATGCACACGCACAATCACACTCACAGGTCTCGTGTGCAACTGAGGTGTCAGCTGTGTGAGGGCTGCAGGCGGGACTGGTGTGCGTCTGCCTGCCTTCCTGACCTGAGCTCCCACCCCTTTCCAGTGTCCCCAGAGCAGGTGAGGACAAGGCTCCCGACCCTCAGGCAGTCTCCTCTGAGGAGGCGGCCCTGCCGGGACTGTTCGAGGACAATGACGACTGGGACCGGCTCCTGAGTAGCTTCAACAGCCCCTGGCACAGAACCCCACAGCTACTGTGGAGCCCGCCAGCGACCCCCACATCCCCCTCAGCCCCCCAGACACCCCGGGTGGTCAGGCAGATCTCCATCTCAGAGCAGCACGATCTGCTGTTTGGTCGGGAGCCATCTTCAGATGCCAATGGGGCCCCAAGGAGCCCCCCCGGGGTGACTGCCAGGCCCGAGGAAGGGAGAGCAGTGGACCCAGCTGGGCAGGACCTCAGTGCAGAGCGGCCCCCGGAGCGTCGCAGCGCGCACCCTCAGGGAGGGCCCGGGCCTGGCCCTGAGACCCACTTCTTTGGGGAGTCATTTCTCCCCGCGGCTCCAGCTGGAGAGTCAGGGGGCCTGGTGGCAGCTGCACTCAAAGTGCTTGTTCCTCTGGGGGCTGGCCCCCCTCCCCAGGGGACTTCTCCCCCTGCCCAGTCCCCAGCTGGACCCAGCACACACTTCCAGACCTCAGACGCAGATGATAGGGACTCCTGGATGAGGCCTGTCCCAGCCAAGCCACCCAGGCAGAGGGAGGCCCTCCACCAGGGCCCTCATACTGCGGGCTCCGCACCGGGACTGGAGCCCAGAGGAGCCAGAGTCCTCCCAGCAGGGCTGGCTGAGCCCTCGAAAAGTCTGGAGGCTGAGGGTAAGGCTCCCCTGGCTGAGTCCTCAGAGGGTCTGGAGGGAGTGACTGAGGCTCCCCTGGCTGAGTCCTCAGAGGGTCTGGAGGGTGTGGGTCAGGCTCCCCTGGCTGAGACCTCAGTGGGTCTGGAGGGTGTGACTGAGGCTCCCCTGGCTGAGACCTCAGAGGGTTGGGAGGGTGTGGGTCAGGCTCCCCTGGCTGAGACCTCAGTGGGTCTGGAGGCTGTGACTGAGGCTCCCCTGGCTGAGCCCTCAGAGGGTCTGGAGGGTGTAGCTGAGGCTCCCCTGGCTGAGCCCTCAGAGGGTCTGGAGGGTGTAGCTGAGGCTCCCCTGGCTGAGCCCTCAGAGGGTCTGGAGGGTGTAGCTGAGGCTCCCCTGGCTGAGTCCTCAGAGGGTCTGGAGGGTGTAGCTGAGGCTTCCCTGGCTGAGCCCTCAGAGGGTCTGGAGGGTGTGACTAAGGCTTCCCTGGATGAGCCCTCAGAGGGTCTGGAGGGTGTAGCTGAGGCCTCCCTGGCTGAGACCTCAGAGGGTCTGGAGGGTGTGGGTAAGGCTCCCCTGGCTGAGTCCTCAGAGGGTCTGGAGGGTGTGACTGAGGCTTCCCTGGCTGAGTCCTCAGAGGGTCTGGAGGGTGTAGCTGAGGCTCCCCTGGCTGAGCCCTCAGAGGGTCTGGAGGTTGTGGGTCAGGCTCCCCTGGCTATGTCCTCAGAGGGTCTGGAGGGTGTGACTGAGGCTCCCCTGGCTGAGCCCTCAGAGGGTCTGGAGGGTGTAGCTGAGGCTCCCCTGGCTGAGCCCTCAGAGGGTCTGGAGGGTATAGCTGAGGCTTCCCTGGCTGAGCCCTCAGAGGGTCTGGAGGGTGTAGCTGAGGCCTCCCTGGATGAGCCCTCAGAGGGTCTGGAGGGTGTAGCTGAGGCTTCCCTGGCTGAGTCCTCAGAGGGTCTGGAGGCTGTGGGTCAGGCTCCCCTAGCTGAGACCTCAGTGGGTCTGGAGGGTGTAGCTGAGGCTTCCCTGGATGAGCCCTAAGAGGGTCTGGAGGGTGTAGCTGAGGCTCCCCTAGCTGAGTCCTCAGAGGGTCTGGAGGCTGTGGGTCAGGCTCCCCTGGCTGAGTCCTCAGAGGGTCTGGAGGCTGTGGGTAAGGCTCCCCTGGCTGAGTCCTCAGAAGGTCTGGAGGGTGTGACTGAGGCTTCCCTGGCTGAGTCCTCAGAAGGTCTGGAGGGTGTGACTGAGGCTCCCCTGGCTGAGCCCTCAGAGGGTCTGGAGGGTGTAGCTGAGGCTCCCCTGGCTGAGCCCTCAGAGGGTCTGGAGGGTATAGCTGAGGCTTCCCTGGCTGAGCCCTCAGAGGGTCTGGAGGTTGTGGGTCAGGCTCCCCTGGCTGAGCCCTCAGAGGGTCTGGAGGGTATAGCTGAGGCTTCCCTGGCTGAGACCTCAGAGGGTCTGGAGGGTGTAGCTGAGGCCTCCCTGGCTGAGACCTCAGAGGGTCTGGAGGGTGTAGCTGAGGCTTCCCTGGCTGAGTCCTCAGAGGGTCTGGAGGCTGTGGGTCAGGCTCCCCTGGCTGAGACCTCAGTGGGTCTGGAGGGTGTAGCTGAGGCTTCCCTGGATGAGCCCTTAGAGGGTCTGGAGGGTGTAGCTGAGGCTCCCCTGGCTGAGTCCTCAGAGGGTCTGGAGGCTGTGGGTCAGGCTCCCCTGGCTGAGTCCTCAGAGGGTCTGGAGGGTGTAGCTGAGGCTCCCCTGGCTGAGACCTCAGAGGGTCTGGAGGCTGTGGGTCAGGCTCCCCTGGCTGAGACCTCAGTGGGTCTGGAGGCTGTGGGTAAGGCTCCCCTGGCTGAGCCCTCAGAGGGTCTGGAGGGTGTAGCTGAGGCTTCCCTGGCTGAGTCCTCAGAGGGTCTGGAGGGTGTGGGTCAGGCTCCCCTGGCTGAGACCTCAGTGGGTCTGGAGGCTGTGGGTAAGGCTCCCCTGGCTGAGTCCTCAGATGGTCTGGAGGGTGTAGCTGAGGCTTCCCTGGCTGAGCCCTCAGAGGGTCTGGAGGGTGTGGGTCAGGCTCCCCTGGCTGAGCCCTCAGAGGCTCTGGAGGGTGTAGCTGAGGCTCCCCTGGCTGAGCCCTCAGAGGGTCTGGAGGGTGTGACTGAGGCTCCCCTGGCTGAGACCTCAGTGGGTCTGGAGGCTGTGACTGAGGCTTCCCTGGCTGAGCCCTCAGAGGGTCTGGAGGTTGTGGGTCAGGCTCCCCTGGCTGAGCCCTCAGAGGGTCTGGAGGGTGTAGCTGAGGCTTCCCTGGCTGAGCCCTCAGAGGGTCTGGAGGGTGTAGCTGAGGCTCCCCTGGCTGAGCCCTCAGAGGGTCTGGAGGTTGTGGGTCAGGCTCCCCTGGCTGAGCCCTCAGAGGCTCTGGAGGGTGTAGCTGAGGCTCCCCTGGCTGAGCCCTCAGAGGGTCTTGAGGCTGTGGGTCAGGCTCCCCTGGCTGAGCCCTCAGAGGCTCTGGAGGGTGTAGCTGAGGCTCCCCTGGCTGAGCCCTCAGAGGGTCTTGAGGCTGTGGGTCAGGCTCCCCTGGCTGAGCCCTCAGGGAGTCTGGAGGCTGTGGCTGAGGCCCCCACAAAGGGAGTGGCGCAGCAGGGTAAGCTGGGCCCAGATGTGCTGGAGGGCCGTTCCGGGGGGCTAAGGGAAGCTCCTGGCCAGGTCCAGCTGAGCAGGCTGCCTGCCCTCCCTCAGCAGAGTCTGGAGGAGGAACCCAGGGAGGAGGATGGGAAACAGGGGGGCCAGGGCAGGCCAGGCCTCAGTTCAGAGCAGCCCTCTGAGGCTCGGGGCCTGAGGACCGTGCCCTCGGAACGCCCCCAGCGAAGTTCCCTGCCCGCCCCTCTCCCACCTGACACAGCGCAGGCTCAGGCTGAGGCAGAAGGCCCTGCTCCTGGAAGACCGTCCCCTCCAAGGGACTCTCCCCCTCGGGGGGCTCAGCCTGGGGGTGGGGCAGGGCCCCGGCCGCCCACGAACACCCTGCCCAGCTCGGAGGCTACGCTGGAAGCCCAACCCAGGCCGTCACCCACAGCCGCTCAAGCGGAGAGAGAACAAGGCCCCCCACCACCCCGTGAGCCTGGGGCAGAGAACAGGCCTCAAGACACAGGAACAGGCTCCGGGGAGGCTGGGCTGACCCCCTCCCCAGGGGATCCCATGGGCAGCGAGGCTCCAGCCGACCCTGATTACATCTACCACATCATCTTCCTGGGAGACTCGAACGTGGGCAAAACATCCTTCTTGCACCTGCTGCACCAGAACACCTTCGCCTCTGGGCTGACAGCCACTGTGGGTAAGCGCCTATCCTGGCGGGGGGGGGGGCGGGGGGGGGGGAGAGGGGGAGGCCCAGGGCCCTGGCCAGCAAGCCCGAGCAGGCTGGAGTGAGCACCCCTGGGGAAACTGCAGTCTGTCCTGGCCCAGGCCCTGCTCTAGACAGACTTTATATGGGATGCTCTTACTATTTTACTAATCATCTCTAATTACAGGTAATTTGCTTTTCCTGCATTGATCAGATTAGCTTATAATGTGCCACATCAACAAAGCACCCTGCAATTTAGGTGCCAGTGCTGACTGATGGTGAAAACAAGCGAGTCCCACCCACATGGCTGCGGGGGAAGGCAGGGCTCGGCAGGGTCGCACAGGTTGGATGTAGTCAGGACTAGCCCCTGCCAGCCAGCCCAGCTCTGGGGGGAAGTTGCCTTGGGCAAGTTGAATGTTTTATATAGAATGTGTTTGTGGGGTGTGATACGCTAGGAAGCTGGGTGCCTGAGTTCATATCTCGTCCTGCCACTTACTAGCCATATGAACTTGGACAAATGATTTAAGCCCCTTAAGGCCCCAAACCCTCACCTGCACAATGGGGACAGCGGGAGTGCTGGCTTGCTAGCGTGGTTGTAAGGATTAGCTCATTAGTACGCATCAAGCTGTTAGAATAATAACTGGCACATCGTGCTAATCAATATTATTTTTATTGTTATTATTATAAGTATTAGATGATGTCTCATTCAGTGGCTCCTGCCAATGAAATGTCCCGAAGCACAAAGCTTCCTCTCCCTAGAACAGCGGTTCTCAACCTGTGGGTTGCGACCCCTTTGGCGGTCGAACGCCCCTTTCACAGGGGTCGCCTAAGACCATCCTGCATATCAGATATTTACATTACGATTCATAACAGTAGCAACATTACAGTTATGAAGTAGCAACGAAAATAATTTTATGGTTGGGTCACAACATGAGGAGCTGTATTTAAAGGGCCAGGAGGTTGAGAACCACTGCTCTAGGACCGGGATGTGTGGCACTGGGTGTTGTGTTGGCCCACGGAAGGCCAGCGTTATGACCACTCGGGACGAAGAGGGAGTGAGCCGATCTTTGTCTGTCAGGGTGCATGTGACTGGGACCATGTGGATAATGACAGCCCACATCCAAGAGAGGCCCCAGGACAAGGCCTCAGGCTTTTCTCTGCTTAAGGATCCTCACCTGGGAGCCAGTTAACGATGCAGCGTCCTGGGGAATGGGACCCATGGCAGGTCCGGCCTGGGGTTGAGCAGGGTCGCAGGCCTGCAGGGCCACCCTTAGTGACCTCCTAAGCCAAGGGCACCTCCAATGCACCAGGCATCTTACAACAGCCGCCGCCCCCGTAATAACCGATTCTCCCCTCATTATCATGTAGTAAGAGGCTTCCAGAAAATTCCATCAAGAAGAACACAGATTGATGCCTTAGCTCAGGGATAGAGCGTCAGCCCACAGACTGAAGGGTCCTGTTTGATTCTGGTCAAGAGCACGTACCTCGGTTGTAGCCTTGATCCCCGACCCTGGTCGGGGTGCATGCGGGAGGCAGCTAATCGATGTGTCTCTCTCACATTGATGTTTCTCTCTCTCTCTGTCTCCCCCCTTCCTTTCTACTCTCTCTAAAAATCAATGGAAAAAATATCATCAGGTGAGGATTAACCAAAAAATAAATAAATAAATAAAAAGAAGCCCTCTCCATCATTCCCCCCCCCCACCTGCTTTCCTTTGGGAAGTAGGGGTTGGCAGGAAGTTGTACCCCAAAGACTCCAAACTTCCCCGAGATTTCACTTACCTCCATATTTCCAAAAAGGGTCTGAAGCCATGACCTCAGGCAGGCAGGAGTAGGGCTGTAAAATCCAACGGGCTGGGGTCAGAGAGATGAGAATGAATAATAACAATTACCACCTCTCAGGCACCTCCCCCTCCCAGAATCTGGGCTAAACCTTGAACATAAGTCATTGACTCCTCCCAGTCGCCCTGTGCGGTGCGATGAGGAGGGAGGCTCAGAGAGGCCGAGTGACTTGCTTCAGGTCACACAGCAGGTACAGCGGCAGAGGGCGGACAACTCACAGCCCATCGGTTGGTCACCTCTGAAGTCAGAGCTCCTTCCGCGCCCCTGGCTGTCTGGTCGAAGGGAGGATGCAGGCCGTAACTGGGATATGAAATGAGAATTATAAAATAAAACAATGAAGCAGGTTTTCCTGAGTGGACTAAGGAACACACATCGCTGTGTTCACAGAGGTCAAAACAATGCAAGGTTCCCTACGTGGGCACGGAGAGCAGCGGGGGCAGTGAGCCTGTGGCTGGGGGTCGGGGAAGGCTTCTTGGGAGACCTGGGCCCTTGAGTGTGGATGGGATTTGGGGAGCAGAGGGAAGGCCAGCAGCCGCAGGTTCCCGCCCCCTGGGGCCGGGGTTGGGCACTTGGGCCGGCCTTGGCTAGACGTGCTGGGTGGTGACTGGAGAGTAGGCCTCACCCTCTCTGTGCCCTAGGAGTGGATTTTCGGGTCAAAAAACTGCTGGTGGACAACAAGTACTATGCGCTGCAGCTCTGGGACACGGCTGGCCAGGAGAGGTAGGGCCCTGTCTCCACGGAGACCTGTGCGGAGCCTGGGTGCCGGGTGGAGGCAGCCCCGCCCAGAGGAGGCCAAGGTGGGCAAGAGGCCACCCAGTGCAAAAGAGACATCACCCCTGGGGGAGTCAGGAGGTTGGGGAGGAGAGCAAAGGCCCAGTGGAGAAGACGGGGTGGCCCAGAGGCCCCTGGGCCTGGCCAGGCTTCTGTGAGGATCACCCCAGCTCGGCCCTCAGGGCCAGCACCCGACCGCTAGCCTGCAAACACTGGCCGTCCACTTGCTGGTTGGGCCACAGTGATCAGACTTTAAAGCACTTCTCTCTGCCCAGTGGTTTCACGTCTGGAAACTCATGCTTCCGGTAACTCACATGATGGTATCAAAGGGACCGAGGCTGTTCACAGCAGCGTTTATATTGCAAAGCACTGGACACAACCCAAATGCCATGGGTGGTGGCCAGCAAGACAGGCTGGGGTCTATCCACATGATAGAATATTATGAAGCCACAGAAAGACCCAGGGCCCTCACTGTGGCCAAAAGCGAAACACCTCCAAGCCTTCTCTTGACTAGAAAAACCAGGCAGGGGTTCTGAATATGAATGAGTATGTGAGTGTTTTACACTGTACCGTGTTAACAAGGGCAAAGGGCAGGTGCATGTGCGTGTGCACAGGTATGTGTATGCATGTACATTTATGAATATGCATAAAGTGCCTCTGGGAAAATATCTAAGAAGCTGGTGACCCTGGCTGCCTCTGGAGAGGGGGACCGGGTGGCTGCAGAGTGGGGGTGGGAGATCTCTCACGGGGTGCCCTTTGGTACCTTTTGAACTTGAGCCATGAGAACTGTTAACTATGCACAAGAACTACAGTGTGAGAAGCCAGCATGTGCACACTCTCGTGGGAAGCAATGAGAAGCAGGAACGTTAATTCTCCCTCGTTGCCGACGGAGTGGCTGAGGCCTGGAGAGGCCGGGGCCGGGGTCAGCCAGCAGGCCTGGCCTCACGCAGACTCCCCGGGCAGGTACCACAGCGTGACGCGGCAGCTGCTCCGGAAGGCTGATGGTGTGGTGCTCATGTATGACGTCACATCCCAGGAGAGCTTTGCCCACGTGCGCTACTGGCTGGACTGTCTCCAGGTAAGCAGGTGGTGGCGGAGGCTGGCCCCAGTTTCTGGAGTCAAGAGGGAATGTGTATCCTGCCCACTCTCCCTTTCTCCCGGGATTACAGTTGCTACAATAGACATGCAGGTGATGCAGCCCACGGAGGGCATGTGACTGGGTGGCCTGGGAGTCGTATCAGGGAGCCACAACCACACAGTACAGCTTCCAAAACGAACTTCTTCCTCGGTCCTATGAACATTTCTTTCTTACAGACAGCAGCTCTGCGAGGTCTCCTTAACCCCTGGGGATGATGCAATTCTCGTACCACTTTAGGTGGTACTTCCTCTGTCCACACATCTCTAGTTCTTCCCTCATGTACTTAATTCATACATACATGTTGAAATTTTGCAGTATGTGCCAGCACAACAGAGGGATATGAAGGAAGACATGTAGCCTTCTTTCTAGGAGTTTCTAGTTGAAGAGATGCAAAAAAAGTAAGATAAGGTCAGATACAAAGGCAGCTGGGCTCTGGGGTCAGACCGGACCCAACGATCCCACCCCAACTCAGTGACAGCCTCTCTGAACTTCACTTTCCCGGCTTCTCTCATAGACTTGTGAGGGTTAACTGACACCATTGCGTTCAGCACAGCACTTGGCAGATAGTAAGCACTCCGTAAATAAAAGCTGTTATTATTATTATCCATGAAACAATTAGGAAAAGAACCAAGACACCCTGTGTCAGCGAGCACTGGGCTGTTGAGCACAGGCAGGAAGAGAGGGGCATGGGTAGGATCAATCCATGAAGGCTGCCTGGGGGAGGGAGCTTTGAGGTTGGCCCTGGAAAATGGGTGACATGTTTGCAGGCAGATAGGAGGGGCAGCCTCACTGCAGATGGAGGGGAATTGCCCAGGTGGGAAGGTTGTGGAGTGAGGGTGACAGGGAAAGGTAGGTGTCTGTGTGGGGAGGAGGCACACTACCAGCTTCCCGGAGGTCAGGGCCACGTCCACCCAGGGCCTGGCACACAGCAGGCGCTCAGCATGTGTGTCTGAGGGAATGTGCTCTGTGTGCAGGACGCGGGGGGTGCTGGAGTGGTCGTTCTTCTCCTGGGAAACAAGATGGACTGTGAAGAGGAGCGGCAGGTGTCCACCGAGGCTGGGCAGCAACTGGCCCAGGTGAGCACCTGAGTGTCGGTCTCTCCCCAGCCTGGACCGGGCAGACCCCTCCCTGGAGGACGGTGAGTAGGTCACCCTGGCCTGGGCATCCAAGAAGGCCCCATTGCCCGGCTGGCGTGGCTCAGTGGTTGATCATCGATCTATGAACCAGGAGGTCACGGTTTGATTCCCGGTCAAGGCACATGCTGGGGTTGCAGGCTTGATCCCCAGTGTGGAGCGTGCAGGAGGCAGCCAGTCAATGATTCTCTCTCATCATTGATGTTTCTCTCTCTCTCTCTCTCTCTCTCTCTCTCTCTCTCTCTCTCTCTCTCTTCCTTCCTCTCTGAAATCAATAAAAAAAAATGTTTTTCTTCAGAGAGAAGGATCCACTGATCATTTCTGCCCCTGCCCGGCCAAAGGCCAGGTCAGAGTGGACAGCAGCCCGGCCACCTCTGCCTCCCACCCAGCCCAGCCTTAGACCCAAACGCGAGTAATGGTGGGCACGGCATGGAACCTCACTGCTGAACTAGCAGATCCACACCCAATGCCCTGACCTACGTAAAAAATAGCTTCAGAGTAAAAAAGGTTTTAAAAGCTTCACTTAAAATTCCCGATCGAATCTTAATTTTATCTCTGGTCTCTAATTAACGTAACGTTCCTTCTAATTTATTCTATTTTAAGACTCAAATTCTTCCCCAGGAAGATTAACATCAAAAGCCCCACCACCAGACAGTGGTTACTATTTATTTATGAATAGAAGTTGACTAGGTTCCAGAAAATCTGGAGAATAATACCGAAAACATAAAAAAAATAAAAAGAAGCCACTCCTTGCCCCACCTCTGCCCCACCCCTGCCAGCAGCCACACTGCGTCTCCCTCCCGTCTCTCTCTCCTCTCCGTCCCTCCTGCTCCTGAGCTCATGGCTGTGGTGCCTGCGGGGTGGGAATGTTTTTCTCTTAACTAGAAGTAGTAGGTCATCTCTCTGACACAGTAATTCCTCCTCTAGCAATTTACCCTAAAAGAAGCAGAAATAACAACCCCTAGAGAAGAATGAGATGGCCCCCCATGTGCAATGTGTAATCAGACATGCTTACAGGAGGATGGTCTTCACAGTGGTATTTACAAGGGAAAGCACTGGGCAGCAGCCGGTAGTTAAGCTGTGGAGTTCCTATGAGAGGCTAGCATTTGCCGTCAGGAGCCCTGCCCCGGGGACAATAGTGAAGGGTGTGGAAGAAGTGCTTCCACCATAATGTGACGTCAGAACAGCAGCTGCAAATCTGGGTACAGGTTGGGTCGACCCCTATGAGATTGCTGATATCTGACTGTTTGGAGCCTACAAGACAGCAGTTTCGTTGGCTTAATCTAATGGTATAATGACATTTAGCCCCCACCCCAATAAAAGGGTTATATAAAACAGAATGGAAATATACACTGAGTGGCCAGATTATTATGACCACCCCCTCAGTACTTCGCTGGGCCACCTTTCGCCTTCAATACTGCTGCGATTCTTCCTGGCATTGACTCCACGAGATGTTGAAAGGTGATGCGAGGAATCTGACACCATGCCTGATGAATAGCACTGTCCAGTTCTGGGAGATTTGATGGTGGTGGAACCAGCTGCCTGATGGCTTTTAACTTCATCCCACAAATACTCAATTGGATTGAGATCTGGTGATTGTGGGGGCCACCTAAGCAGGTTAAGTCTCCCTCATGTTCTTGAAACCACTCCCGCACAATATAAGCACCGTGGCATAGCACATTGTCTTGTTGGAAGAAGCCATCTCCATTGGGATATGCCATCAACATGATAGGATGAACTTGGTCAGCAACGATACTTAGTATGTTGTGCTATTCAGATGTTTGTAATGATCTGGCCCTCTAGCAACTTCAGCGTGAAATTATAGCTAATTTGCCTACAAACGTCTGTGGTCATAATAATCTGGCCACTCAGTGTCTATGCCAACAGGAGTGGTTTATATTTTATACTTTTTTATGCTGTCTTTTCTAATATTCCCCCCAATTAAGTATTATTGAAATAAACAACATAACTAACCATTTAAAAACATCACGGACATTTCTCCAAGACAGGACACAGGCTGTAGGCTGTTTCCAGGGTGTCACTGACACCTGCCCAGCCAGGGGGAGGGGCAGTGGGCAGAGGGGCGAGGCTGGGGACCTTGGAGACACAGAGATGGGGCTGCCTCGCCCTCTGTGGTTGGCCTAGGAACCGACTGGGCGGGACTCTGCCTGGGGCCAGGCTGTTGGGGGTGGGCTGCCTCCTGGATTCCAGTGGTCTCCGCCAGGGCACCCACACCCATCTGTCTGGCCTGCAGGAGCTGGGGCTCTCCTTTGGAGAATGCAGCGCGGCCCTGGGTCACAACATCCTGGAGCCCATGGTGAACCTGGCCAGGTGAGTGCCCCCGATTCCCACCCTGTACCCTGGGCAGCCCTCAGCCAGCTTGGGCGGGAAGCAGCTCAGAAACCACAGGGCTCCCCAGTGTGGAGAGAGCACAGCGTGGAGAGAGTGCTGTGTGCAGAGCTGCCAGCTCTACCAGCCCACTAGCTGCCTCACCTCCCAGAGCCACATCTGGCCTCTGAGCCTCAGTTTACTCATTGGCAAAGTGTTCCCAACCTTCTAGTGACTCCCACTGGATTTAGAATACAATGCCAATGCCTCACGGCATCCTGCATTGTCTCCAGGGCCATCTCCCTGCACACACACACACACACACACACACACACACACATACACACACATACACACAGACACAGACACACACACGTACACATACATACACACACACACACACACACACACACACACACCAAGCTTCAGCCCCTCAGGGGGCCCTCCCTGACCACCCCCTCCCACCACTATGCTGGACTCAGGTCTCTGTCCTTCAAAGCCCTTGGGGACAAATTAGAATTACAGGAGCATTTGTCTGTTTTCTCATTGCCCCAGGCGATAGGTCCTGGAGGCCATGGCTCTATTTGTTTAGCCCCTCCCCCCACACCTGGGACCTGGCAAATGCTGGGTGCTCCATAAATGAATGAAGGAGTCAGCGGCAGGAGTATCAGACCAGATGACCTCTAAGCCCCTTCTCTGACAAAGTGACTACAGCGACTTGCTAATCTGTAACCCGGGCAGCCTGATGCCCTCCGGCCAGAAACGCGCCATGGCTTCCCTTTGCTCTCGGATGGCAGCCCATTGCGTCCAGGCCCACAGAACCCGAGCCCGGCTGCCTCTGAGGCTTCCTCTGGCCATTCCGTCCTCAGCTCTGGGATTTAGCAAAGGGCCCAGCACATAGCAAATATATTGTGTGTTGTAGTTTTTAAAATATATTTTTATTGGTTTCAGAGAGGAAGGGAGAGGGAGAGAGAGACAGAAACATCAATGATGAGAGAGAATCATTGATGGGCCGTAAACATATTATGAATGAATGAATGAATGAGTGAATGAACACAAATGGGCATTTTTTGCTTTCTCAACCCCCAAGTTCTCTCTTAACACAGAGCCTTTGCCCTCTCCCCGGATTCTACCCCTTTTCTGCTGGCAAACCTTTGTCCACTGCTGCGTCTCAGCCGGACACTGCCTCCTTCCTCCTAATCCCCCAGGACCTGCTGTGAAGTCCCTCTGGGCGCTTCGCTATCCGGGTTCTGATCCACCGGTCTCCTCCGCCTCCCTCACTACCCAAGGCCAGGACACGCTGGCGTCACTGTCACAGTTGGAGTCCCTGGCACAGAGCCCGGCACGTAGCAGGCTGGAAAGAACGCCAGAAAAGGGACGGAACTCACCGTCTCCATGGCCCCGTGTTTCCGGTGCCTGTGGCATGTAGGGCAGGGGCAGAGCCGGGAGGAGAGAGGCAGCTCAGGGGCCCAGCTCCCCGGTCCCCCAGCTGCACCCACGGGTCCCTCCCTGCAGCCCCGGGAGCTGAGAGAGAGGACTGATGCCTGGGGGTGGTCGTGCAGGTCGCTCAAGAGGCAAGAAGACCTCCTGAAGGGCTCACTGGTGGAGGTGGCCCCGGAGAGGCCGCCGAAGAAAGCTGGCTGCTGCTCGTGACCAGCTGGCCTGGCTGGGAGACAGCCCCACTCCGGCTCCCGGTCCCACCTGCCTCGACAGCAGCATCGGAGGCCCAGCTCGGAAGATCCAGAGAATCCTCCCGGGTCAGGGCTCGGATCCCAGGGCCGGGGCTGCACTAGCGCTGCCCTTCGCTCCAGCTCCCGGAAGAAGGACTTTGCTGAGCAAATAACCTTGGGGTGGGCGACTCTTTAAAGAAAGGAAAAGTCTAGGCCAGTCGTCGGCAAACTCATTAGTCAACAGAGCCAAATATCAACAGTACAAGGATTGAAATTTCTTTTGAGAGCCAAATTTTTTAAACTTAAACTATATAGGTAGGTACATTGTTATTAACTTAATTAGGGTACTCCTCAGGCTTAGGAAGAGCCACACTCAAGGGGCCAAAGAGCCGCATGTGGCTCGCGAGCCGCAGTTTGCCGCCACGGGTCTAGAGAAACAGCTTAAGGAAAATACACCACAATATTAGCCACCCATCTCTGGGCAGTAAAATTATAGGGTGAATGTGGGGGCGGTATCTTCCTTTTATACGTGTTTGTCTTTTTGGGTCTTCTACGGCGACTGGGTGTTCCTATATAGTCAGAAATAAAAATGCATGTTGAGGTCGGGAAGAAACTGTTCAACGGTCTTGCTGTGGTGCTGATTCCTAACCGGCATGGCCCGTAACGACAAAGTCCTCTGCTCGTTAAAGCCATCCCCTGTTCCGCGCTCACGTAGCTGTTTGCAGGCTTGGCGTTTCCTCTGAGAAGAATAGATTCCTGGGAAGAGCAATGTCTTCATGGTCCCTGATAGCCACGCACCCCCCCCCCCCTTTTCCCTGAGCCCCAGCCCTTTCCACAAGATCTGCCCCTAAGGGCTCACATTCGGGATCCCGCCCCTGCCCCAAGGCCAGGTGCCCCCTGGTGCAGCCCTCTGCCCCGAGGCGTCAACCTCTGGATGCCCCGGAGGCACAGCTGGGGTGTGAGGGGGGCCAGGGAGCAGCTGGGGAGACTGGCTTGATTGGGTAGAGCGTCTGTGGGAGTTCCCACAGTCTCCCCACTGGCCTCCTGGCAGGGTCTTCTGCCCGGGTTGGATATCTTGTGCCATCTGCTTGCTGCCGCTGTTCTGTGCCCCCCCCCCCCCCCCCTCTGGTAACCACAGCAATGCTCACGGCGCTGCAGGCAGCGTGCAGGGCACCGAGCTGGTACTTTGCGATCAGTCGGTGAATTCCTCAGCTGAATCAGAGGAAACCCCAGTTTCACAGAGAGACAAGCACAGACACTTCGAGAGACAGCGGCACAGAGAGGAGAAAGCGGCGGCGCCTTCCTGCTGTTTAATCACCGTCCCGCCTGCCCGTCCTGCTGCTCCATTCTGAAAGGGAGGCCTCAGGCCAGCCACAGAGGCACAGAAGCCGAAGCCAGGTGACACTTGTGAGGTGGAGAAATTCAGGCATCAGAAGCCGCCAAGCTTGGACCAGGTGCCCTTGACGGACCTCTTTCGACCTCTAGCCTGTATGCAGGCTGACTCTGTGGCCCAGCCTGTTCTGTCACCGGCCCTCGCTGATCCTCTCCCACCCCCGCCCCGCCTGGGTCCTCTGAGTCAGCCCACCGGCTGGCCTGCCACTCTGAGCAGTCTCTAGGCCAGTGATGGCGAACCTTTTGAACTCGGCGTGTCAGCATTTTGAAAAACCCTAACTTAACTCTGGTGCCGTGTCACATATAGAAATTTTTTGATATTTGCAACCATAGTAAAACAAAGACTTATATTTTTGATATTTATTTTATATATTTCAATGCCATTTAACAAAGAAAAATCAACCAAAAAAATGAGTTCGCGTGTCACCTGACACACGTGTCATAGGTTCGCCATCACTGGTCTTGGCTGTAGTGCTCAGAGCAAGACCCACAGAGAGCTGGGCTGAAGTGAGGGATGCCTGGCCCTGGACAGCGGTGGGCAAGTCCTGCTCTGGCTAATGGCTCCTTCTCTGGGGTCCAGGGTGCTGGCAGGCAGCGACATCTGTCCTGAGGGTCAGTGAGCTAAGGAGGCAGGCAGGGTGTGACTCCTGGGGGGCCAGGAGAGCAGACAGAGCCCCGTCCTTTGGGGGACCCAGTGCACAAGTGGCCCGGGCCTGCCCCTCCTCTCTCGGCTCTGCCCCGGCTCAGGCAGCTGCCTGGAGCTCCCTAGAGATGGTGCTGGAAGGGCCTGCACTCCTGCCTGGAACCCCCTTGGCTTCCTCCGCTGGGTCCAGCTTCTGTGCAGAGCACACTGTGGAGGCCTGGCCTCCCGGTGTCACAGGTTCCAAGTCAGCGAGCAGAGCCCAGCAGCCCGGAGCAGCACGAGGCAGCGGGGACAGCAGCAGGAGGGACGCTGCGTGGACAGCAGCAGGAGGGACGCTGCGTGGACAGCAGCAGGAGGGACGCTGCGGGGACAGCAGCAGGAGGGACGCTGCGGGGACAGCAGCAGGAGGGACGCTGCGGGGACAGCAGCAGGAGGGACGCTGCGGGGACTGCAGAGTGGACTCTCAGACAAGCCGTGAGCTCTCAGCGCATGTCAGCCAAGGGGGCTCAGGTCACAGCTTAGCTTGAGGCTGATTAAGGAAAGAAGGGTGGGCCCCTGCCCATGTGGCTCAGGTGGCTGAGCATCGTCCCGTTCACCGAAGAGTTTCTGGTTCGATTCCCAGTCAGGCACACGTCTAGGTTTTGGGTTCAATCCCCAGTCGGGGTGCATGTGGAAGGCAACCAATCAGTGCTTCTTTCTCACAATGTTTCTCTCTTTCTCCCCGCCCCTCTCTAAAACTCAATAAAAATTAATTTTTAAAAAAGAAAGAAAGAAAAGGAGGGTAGGACCAAGCAGGTTCTTAGGCAGGCTCTGCAGGGGGTCGGGGACCTGCAGCCCTGCTGAGCCAGCTGGAGAGGGTCTCCAGGCCTGTCCCCACTGGAGGAGAAGGGGGTGGGAACTGGAATGAGGACCCCACTGCGCTGTCTTGTTGTTGCTGGATCCCCAGCACCTGGCTCAGGGTTGACACTCCGGAAATATTTATTTGTTGAGTTACGGGCCAGCATCTCCCCACTACAGGTGGGAGGGCGCCCATCCTGCCCTGCAAGGCAGCAGGCGGCGACATCAGCCGTGGGCTGACTCTGGGTCTACACCCCATCTCCCAGGCTGAGTCCCTCAGTCAGGCGCTCCCCGCCCTCAGCACGTGGGTGGAGTGGGGTGAGGAGGGAGATAACAGCTGGGACGCAGCACCCCCACCCCACCCGCAGAGGCTCTAAGTGGCCGCCGAAGCCCAGACCAGTAAGTCGTGTCTCTGGGGTAGGATCCGTGCAGTAGTATTTTCAAAGCCTCAAGTGCCTCCAATGTGCAGGCAATTTGGGGACCGGTGGTCAGGACTCCACACCTTCTCAAAGCTCTGGGCATCCACTTTCATACTTAAAGCTCAGGTTAAAATATCCCTGTTTCAAGGTCAAGGTCTTTTTGCTTAAAAAAGAAAGCATACATCTTCTCCATCTCCATCTCCATCTCCATCTCCATCTCCATCTCCATCTCCATCTCATCTCCATCTCCATCTCTATCTCTCCATCTCTAGCTCTAGCTTTAGCTCTAGCTCTATCTTTCCATCTCCATCTCCATCTCCATCTCCATCTCCATCTCCATCTCCATCTCCATCTCTCCATCTCTAGCTCTAGCTTTAGCTCTAGCTCTATCTTTCCATCTCCATCTCCATCTCCATCTCCATCTCTCCATCTCTAGCTCTAGCTTTAGCTCTAGCTCTATCTTTCCATCTCCATCTCCATCTCCATCTCCATCTCCATCTCTCTCTCTCTCTTCATCTCCATCTCTATCTCTATATTTATCAGATCCCATTTGTACTCAATGAAGACATTTTAGAAATAAGAAATTAAAAAGAAAAAAATGAAAGTTACCTGAATCTCGCCCTTTAGTGACAGTTACTGTTGACATCGTTTTATTTTCCTTATTTCCTCACTTCCTACAGTTGAGGAAACGGAGGTAGAGAAACACGAGGTAACTTCCCAAGGGCCTGCGACTCCCAAGGAGCAGCGTCGGGCTGGGGCCCCAGGCGCTGGTGGAGCCGTCCCACCAAGTTGCTGTGAGGTCTAAAGGGCTAATGCATGTCAGGGTGTCCCCTGTACGCAGGGGTCTGTGGAAAGAGTGGGGCTCAACAGGGGGAAGAGGGAGGCGGCCCGCGGGCTGGTTTCTATGCGTCCTTACGGGTCTGGAGCAGAACAGAGCCCAATGCTGCAGTCACCGCCAGGCTCACAGCCACACCTGAGCGACTTTACCAGGCTCTTAGGCCTCAGCCTGCTGGTGGGGCTGCTGGCCAATGGGCTCATGCTGCTGGTGGTGGGCCAGGGCCCAGGTACTCCCACCCGACCCTGCCTGCTCCTCACCCTAACAGCCTCTCCCTCCTCTGCCTGCCCTTCCCCAGCTGTCACACACAAACCTCTCAGCCCAATAAGGGGACACAAATACGGTCAACCACGGAGCCATGAATCTGGGCCTGTGAATTTTGAACACCCTTCTTTTTCCTCTATGGTTCTCTTCCCTGCATGGCTGGGGTAGGGGCCCCTTTCGAGGCCCTTCCTTCTCTCCAGAGCAAATAGAGGCCTCCATCTCTCCTCCCCTGTATCTACACACTCTCTCTGGCCTCCTGAGAGCAAGCCTCAGGCTTGTGTGTTGGCCTGGGAACCGGGGATATTGTCTCCACTGAAATTCCCAGACAACTTGGTCTGCTTGGTAATAGTGCTACAGCTAAGCACACACCCCTGCACATGTGCGTGCACACACACACTGACTCCACGGTCAAAAACACTGGGTTGAACCAAGTCAAACTGGTCTCTTTGCTGCAGGACTTATCAGAGCCTTGAATACCCTAAAGGCCACTTGGATTTTCTGAGAGGTGCTCAGAGCTGGCAGCCTCCTAAAATCCATGCTAGGGAACCAGTGTCCCATGGAACACACCCTGGGAAAGAGCCCAGGGGAGGAGTTAAGTGTTGAGCACAGTAAAGATGCTTTCGGCACCCTGAGGCCGTGGCTCTGAGCCTCAGTTCCCCTGCCAGGTGCGCATCTCCTCCAAAGCGCCCAAGGAGAGGTAAAATGGGCCTCTGGTTATGGGAACGCCCCTCTACCCAAGCTGTGACCCCGCCCAGTTCCCACCCAAGCATAAAGGAACGCAAGTCAGAGGAGCAGCTAATTACAGGGACAGCCAGGATGAGCTACGTTACTACGAGATCCTAAGAAGTGAACAAGTCCCACACTTTGGTAGAATTCGTACCAAACTTCTTGTGATGTGCAGATCGGGAACGGCTCTCTGGAGGCCTAATCTGAGAGCAGACTGGTCCCCGATGGCCTCGGGGATTTATATGTGGAGAGGGACAGGAGGAAAAGGTGTCTGTTTGTACCTACAGCGCAGCAGGTCCTGTGCCCTGCACACGTTCCCTGTGTGCATATCTACATATCACCCGTCGGGCCACACCCTAACCCTGGGAGGGAGGAGCGATGGTGCCATTGCACGGAGGAGCAGTAACTCATCCTGGCACAGGGCCTGTGAGTGGTCCTCGGTGCCCACAGACCCTGGCCCGCCCACTGGCTTGGCATCAGGACCCCAGGGAGGAGGAGGCCCTTGCCCACTGCTCCCGAGCAAGGGCAGCGGCCTGAGGGTGCAACTGTGTGAGTCAGGGTCCCCGCCCTGAGTGGGGCTTCACACTAACGCTCAGTCAATAGCTGTTGAAAGATGAGTGAATGAATGACCAAGTGCAGTGAAGTGACTCACTTGTTTTACTTTACTTATTTTTAAGATAGAGCTACGATTTGGGGGAAGGGGACATGTTAACGTCTAAATAAAGTCCTTGTTGTTTTTTGTTTGTTTTCCCACTTGTTTTAGAGAACAATCTGGTCATGGTACCTCTTTCACCTCCGGTGAGAGTCACGCTGAGGCCTCACCATGCGTCCTGTTCTTCAGCTCCCTGACCGGGTCTCCTACCCTAGCCCTCCTACTGCAGCTCCAACCACACTGGCCTCCTTGCTGTCCTCCAATCGCACCAGCAGGCTCCCGCCTCAGGGCCTTTACACCTGCTGTTCCCCTTGCCTCCCTCTCTCATTTCTTTAGGACTCACTTCAACTGCACCTCCTCAGAGAGGCCCTCACTGACGACTTCATCTAAAATATCACCCTGGCCCTGGCTGGTTTGGCTCAGTGGATAGAGCCTCAGCCTGTGGACGGAAGGGTCCCGGGTTCGATTCTGGTCAAGGGCATGTACCTAGCTTGCAGATTCGATCCCTGGCCCTGGTCAGGGCGCATGCAGGAGGCAACCAGTCGATGTGTCTCTCTCACAGTGATGCTTCTTTCTCTGTGTCTCTCCCCGTCCCTTCCACTCTCTCTAAAAATCAATGGAAAAATATCCTCGGGTGAGGATTAATAAAATAAAAGATCATCCTGTTACTCTCTCTCCCCTTATTCTCTCAAAATTTTGTTTGTAACTTATCACTACCCGAAATTACGTTTCCTGCCTATGTGTTTGCGTGCTTACGACATTTCCTGTCCTATCTGTGTCTGTTGTAAGCTCCATGCGGAGACGGGGTCTGTGCTTGGTTCATTGCTGCATCCCAGTGCTCAGCACAGACCCTGGCACATACCAGTTGCTCAATAAATCCTTGTTGAACAAAAGAATGAAAGAGAGAGAGAGACGAGAACCTGGACTCTGTCTCACAGCAACCCCTGTGCTATTTGTCTTGGGAGAAAGGAAAACAAGGAACTTTAGTAAAAGAACCAAATTTACTTCAGTTTAAGGCAAATTCCACACAGACTCTCAGACACAGGCACAGGACCAGACAGTGTAGAAACTCCACCATCATGCATGACAGGAAGGGAGCGGTGCCGGGCACAGACAGGGTGGGGCCCGGTCGCGCCCAGGCACAGGACGTTCAGCGGGCTGCGGAGCCCCATGCGGCAGGAGGGACCGGCATGCATGACCTGCTCCCAGGTGGGGAGAGGCTGGGCAGTGGGTGCGCCCAGGGGTGAGATCACCTTCCTCGCCTTTCCCATGGCCGAGGCAGGGGCTCCGGCCCAGGTGGCAGAGCCCAAGGATGGAACAGGGCGACCCTAAGCCAAGGCGGCCTGGGGTAGGAGGGTGCACTGGTGGGGGCGGGATGGGGAGGCCGGCCATGGGAGCCTCAGAGCGGAAGGCCACCCTGAGACCATCTGGTCAACCCCCTTGCTTTACAGATGTGGATACCGAGGCTCCCACAGCAGGCAGGGGCTGCAGCAGGGCCTGAGCCCAGGACCCTGGCTCCTGTCTGGGGGGGGAAGGGGCCGTGTGGGAGTGCGGGGCTGGGCTGCTCCTGGCCCAGGCCTCTAGGTGGGCAGCAGAGGAGTGGGCACCAAGGACCCTGGGCGGCCTCTGGGGGGAGGTAGGGGTGCCTGGAGTTCAGAGTCAACTGCGGTGCCCACAGGTCACAGGCCAGAGAGAGGCCTGTGGCTCTGTGTCTAGAACCAGTGTCACGCTGGGCTGGGGGGCATGGAAAAGACCTTGCACCTGAAAAGCCTCCGTGGCTGGCCCATAGGGCGGCCTACGGTCCACATCACAGCTGCCCCTTCGTGGAGCTGCGGGGTCCCCACTGCAAGCCAGTGTCCCTGGGAGGGCCCCATGTCCAGGCCTCCTGCCAACCCGTCAGCCTCCGGGGGCTCACTGGGAACAGGGACAGGGTAGGTGCTGGGGTGGGGGTCAGGGCCAGGTAGCGGAGTGGACAGCGCAGGAGGAGGGGAGGGCGAGGGGGCCTGGAGGAGGGAGGCCCAGCCCCGGCTTCAGCGGCGAGAGGAGCAGACGGGACGGTCCAGGGTGCTGAGGGGCCCCATCAGCCTGACTGCTAACACCTTCCTGGCTGGACTAGAGCCGAGTGTCAGGGGAGGAGGAGAAGAGCAGGGCCCGGAGCCCGCCTCTCCCACCTGTACCCCACCTCCCTGGGTTTGGGCCATAAGCGAGGCCAGGAAACTGGGAGGGCGTCGCCAGAGGCCCTCCCTCCGCCACACGGGTTCCACACGGGCCGGGCGGACTGGGGGGGCTCCAGGGACCCGGGGCACCCTTCCCCCGCCTCCCCAGGCCCCAGCCACCTGCCACGGGCCAGGCTCAGATGTGCGTGTGCACGGGGGAGGGGGAGGGGGAGGCGGGGGGCGTGCGGGCTGGGGACTGGGAGGGTGAGCTGGCGGGGGCCTCAGGTGCGGGGCGCGGGCGGATGCCCTTGGCCTTCATGTAGGACACCAGCTGGTCGGGGATCTCGGCCAGCACGTCCCGGGCCAGGCGCGCCATGCTCAGCACGTGGTTGCCCGTGCGGTCCACGTAGTCCCTGAAGGGCACGAACTGGCCGGCGGGGGAGGCAGGGTTAGGCCAGGTCTCTGCTGGGCCCAGCCCCCCCATCTCCTGGCAGAGATCCTGCCCCTCCTCCCAACCTCTGCCCACGTCCCTCTTCCCTCCCCCACGGTGAGCTCTCCAGGGAAGCTGTCATCATGTCACCACTCTCTCCGTCACGCAAACACCTCCTGAGCACCTAGCCCACGCCAGGGTGCTCAACGCGGTTCCTCGGGCCGAGGTCTGGGCACCGGGCACTTAGCAGGCACTTAGGGAATGCTGAATGGACCCCTGGCTTCCGGGAGTTGGGCCCTCAGGTAGCCCCCCTCCCGGGAGAGCCCTCTCTCCTAGGTCAGGCCCCTCTGCTTCCTCCAGGGGTGTCCCCCAGGCCTTCGCACCCACGGTGCCCCCTCCCAGGCTTGCTCGGGTTTCTAGCCCCCCATCTGGCCGCCACACCTGGAACGACCCCTCCCACCCCAGGGTATGGAGAATGTGCTTTTCATTCCGAATCTCCTAAGCAGTGGGCCTCTGTCCGCAGGGGCTGCGGGGAGGGGCTGCCGGCTGAGGTGCACGTGAGGGCCTGTCTGCTCGGTACACTGCATCCTACACGGAGACTCAGGACACTGTCACCGAGCTGAGGGCAGCTTCCCTCCAGGGGCTGCCAGCTGCGGGGGGTGGGGAGGCGCCGGCAGAACACAGAAGGTGCCATAACCAGGCGCCGTGCTCTGGAGGAGCCCACGGAGGCCTGGGGTGCAGGGAGGGCTGGGCGGGCGACGTTCGGGGTGAGTCTCGGGCGCGGCTGGGAGCTGAGGCCACCTGGGCTCCCAGCGCCGCCCTCTAGCCTTTCCAGAAAACCCCCAGGGAGTGTGAGGCCAGCCAGCTGGGGGGCAGCAGGGCTTCACCTGGACAATGTCCCGCTCAGCCAGCTTCCCCCGGGAGGAGATCCGCACCTCGTCGCCGTCCAGCTCCACCATGGCTGTGGGGGTGGGGGGGTGGGGGCAGGCATGGAGCGGGGGCAAGTCAGGGGCCAATCTCACAGGGAAGCCCACCCAGTGAGTCCTAAGTTCTAGCCCAGCCTCCAGCTCCCCGCTCCCAGGCTCCCAGGGTGGGAGGAGGGAGGAGTCATTGGCCTCCTCTCCACTGCCTTGGGGTGTGGGCGTGGGGCGCACACCCTGACACACAGGCCCCTGTGCAAACAAACACCTGCACGCTGCCAGCTGACCCAGCTGATCACACACCAGGTGTGAGCCTTGCTGTGGATAGGGCCACGCCCAGGGGCCCAGAGCCTTGGGGAGCATGGCGGGGGTGGGGGGTGGGGGTGGGGGCAGGGGTGGTGAACTCACCATCGAACTCCGCCTGGCCCACGCCGATGATGATGATGGACATGGGCAGTTTGGCAGCCTGTGAGACAGCGGGAGGTGGGGGTGTTTGGGACCCAGCCGAGGGGCCAGTTAAAAGGAGGAGGAGATCGTGTTAGGACAGAGGATAGATCAAAGAAGGAAGTCAGGAGGACAGGGAAGAAATGGAAGGGAGAAGGATGGAGACACAGAGAAACCCAGAAAAGCAGGGGAGAGGGATAAGGCAGCCAGGGCTACAGACCCAGGGACCCAGGTCTACTTCTGCCAGACGCCCACCCCTCCTCTGCCTCCGGGCCTCCATCACTGAGGCATCTTTTGTGTGGCCTGGACCTCCCAGTTCTCTACCTGGCCAGGCTGAGTTCCCAGGGCAGCTAATGAGGGAGCCAGAGGTGGCCGGAGGGAGCGGACCACCCAGCATGGCTAAGAGGTGGTGGGGAGCTCACCGGTGGGACCACTGGGACCGATGCCCCCCCACCCCAGGGCCAGGCCCTCCAGATGCTGCAGCCCGAAGCCAGCAGGGTCCCACCCAGGGCGGGGAGCGGAGAAGCCAGGCCAAGCGTCTCCCTAAAGGAGTGGGAAGGTGCGCCCGCGGGTTCCCGTCCCCCAGCTCACGTTGACGATCGCCTCCTTGGTCTGCGCCATGTCCGAGATGACCCCGTCGGTGATGATGAGCAGCACGGAGTACTGGGAGCCGTCCTGCACCTCGGCCGCATTCCTGGGGTGGGGCGCAGTCTGTCTGGGAGGCTGTGGGCATGTCACCCCCCACCACACACACACACAGGGTTCCTTAACACTTTGGTGGGGACAGTTCTTTGGCTGGAGGGGGTCTCCTAGGGTCAGGGCTCCCTGAAAGGCAAGGGGACAGGAGTGGAGACAAACGCCTGTGAGCTGCTGGGGCGGGGTCTAGTGACCGGCTCACCTGGCCACGTGGGTGACGACGGGGGCGAAGTTGGTGGGGCCGTAGAGCTGCACCGTGCGCAGGCTCTGGTGGTAGGCCTCCAGGATGCCGTCGATGCCGCAGCACGACGGGTTGTCCTGGTTGCCGTTCTGGGGGCAGAGGATGGAGGCTGAGCCCAGGAGGCTGAGCCCAGGGAGGAAGGAGGGGCGGGAAGGCGGAGGGCGACAGGAGCAGGGGGCAGTGGCCAGCAGGCCTGGGCTCTCCTACACTCTTCCCTGGTGGGGGGACAGGGGAGGAGGGCGTGTGGGGGCCCACCCTGAAGGGGAGCACATGCTCCTCACCCCACCCCCTGCACCTGCCCAGCTGGAAAGTGGCTGCAGGGTCCAAGCAGCTCTGCAAGGGCTGACCCCACTCCTTCGCCCTGTGCCCAGCACCGGGCTGGCACTTCGTGGGCTGTGAGGGACATTTGCTGTGAGTGACCCAGGGACCAACTCAGCATCCCCAGCTCATGGCAGGGAGGGGAGGAGGTGGCCCCCATCAGCACCAGCCCAGGTAGCTCCTGGAATTCCCCGCAGTTGCCTGTACCCAACCCACACCCGCCTCCTCATTTCTGGGGCCTTGGGGGAAAGTATGGCCACGTGCCCCCTCCACCTCCTGGTCTTGTCAGGAAAAAGTCAGAACCACTGAGGGTGGCCTCAGACGTGATGGGAGTCTTTGTGAGCAAGGTGGGGAGGGGGTTTCTGGAGGCCCAGCGACAAGACCCCCTGCACACAGCAGGCAGCCCCCCCACCCCCCACAAAGGCAGCCCCTGAAGGCCCTAGGCGAATAAGAGGGGAAGTGCCCCCACCCCGGGCTTGTCACCACTACCCCCAGGGGTCAGCCCAGCCCTTTCTCGGGCCTCCTACCAGCGGGAACTCGTGGGACACCCTGCCGTCGGGGGGCAGCTTGGCCCCGAAGCCGAGGGCGGGGAACATCTTGTCGCTGTCGTAGTGCTGGATGATCTCCCCGACGGCGGTCAGCGCCAGCGCGTAGGCATTCAGCTGGTAGGGGCTCATGTAGTGCAGGGACGTGGACTGCGAGGGGTTTCCTGCGACACAGGGTGCGGGACACGTGCCGGCGTGCACACGCCAAGCCTCCTCGGCTGCAGAATCGGAAGGGGTGTCCAACGGCACCCCTCGCTTTTGCTTATTTACCCTCGATGCCGTTCTGTCTTACTGCACATTCCATCCTGGAGCAAAGCCCAGTTGCTAAACCCTCAAAGAATATCCAAGTCCCAGGATCCCGCGGTGCCCTGGCCTGCGGGCCAGCGGCGGCCTCCTGACTCCCCTGCCTCCCCGCCCTGTGCCTGCCGCCCGCGCTCAGCACACCAGCCGGCGAGCCCTCAATCTGCGGCCGCCGGATGTCGCCTCTTCTCTGCTCAAAGGGCTCTGAGGCTCCCATCTCACCCAGAGTTAAACCCAAATTCCTCACAAGTCCCGCATGACTAGCCTCCAGTTACTCCTGTCCTCGCCTCCTACACCCTCCCTGCCACTCACTCAGTCCACCTCGGGGCCTTGGCAATGGCTGCCCCCCCTGCGCTGGGACACTTTCCGCGGGTGTGCACGTGGCTCGCTCCCCCACCTCTTCAGGTTTCACCTTCTCAGTGTGGTCTTCCCAGCCGCCCATGAAAGTCACAGCTCCCCCGTCCTCCCTCTCTACCCCTCTCCCTCATTTGACGTTTCTCCATTGCCTTTATCACCACTAAATATTGTCCATATTTTACTTCTTAATGAGAGGCAGTAAGCACAGGCTGCAAAGGTACCAACCCCGTCTCTACCTCCTACCAGCTGAATGATCTTGGGTGAGTTCCCTAAGCTCTCAGCCTCAGTCTCCTCATCCGTAGAATGGGGATAGCAGTGCCCACCTCCTAGGGCTGTTGTGAGGATTACAGAGGCGTTATGGTAACTCACCTCATTGTTATTAGCACGGAGGCCCCTCCCAGCTCTGACATCCTACCACCCTCCGTGGGGCCTGGGGTTTCTGACACACCTGTGCAGTGAGACCCGGGTATCTTCTGATTGGCACAAAAATGAGCATTGAGCACCGCTAATGGGGTCCAGACTCCAAAGAAGGTGGTGATGTTTCTAACAGCGTAAGGCCTGGCCCTGATTGCTCCTGGAGGCTCTGTCCCAGCCCGACCGACATTGGACACGGTCAGAGGAGGCGAGGAAGTGGGGCAGCCCCAGCACGGAGAGGGCCGGGGTTCCTGGGCTGCGTGTCTGCCCTCACGGAGGACCACGCGCTCAGGCCTGACTCTAGTCTCCCCTCCAGCCCGGGGCTGCACTGCAGAGGGTGTGGGATTCAATCCCGTGAGCAAGCAGCTCCGCTCCAGGGCTCTCCAGGGCCCAGAGCAGCTGGTCCTAGTCCCCCAGGGAGACCGGGTGCCCTCAAGGATAAGCCTGTGGCTCAGTGCCCAGACCTGTTAGGACGGTGGTTCCATCTTTGGCTCTCGGGGCCTAAGCACCTCTTCTTCAGGGAGGACGAGGCCAGAGCGTATGGAAGACCTGGCTGCCAGCGAGGGCAACCACCACAGCCCCAAGAAGCCTCCCCTCCCCCCACCCCCACCCCATCCAGCGCCTCTGCCACCCCCCACTCACCATTGGAGGCCGTGAAGTCGATGGCCACTGTGAAGTTGATCTGGGTCCTAGAGGAAGGAGAACAGCAGGGCGTTACCTGGACAGAGGCGGGGCTGGGGGAGGGGAGCAGGGCTGGAGAGCCGGAAGCCTGGGCCCATCAGCCTGCTGCTGGCCGGTGTGTGGTCTTTCCATCTGGAAAGCTGGGATGTAACGCCAGCCTCCCCTCCCCCCACCCCCAAAAGGGCTGATGTGAGCATCACAAGAGCCAGGCGGTGTGAAGCTCTTTGAAGACAACAGATGCTCTGTGTGGGCAAGTGATTAAGCCCAGTTATTTGCTCCCCAAACCCTGCCCCTGGGCCCCCTGAGGCCGCGAAGTAGAGTCTCACTGTGTTCAAATTTGAAGTCAGATTCAGGGTTAAAACTTATTTGACAAAAAAAAGGAGACAAATAGACATTGTCCATCTCCGGAGGGAAGAACAAACATCACCCATGAAGTTGACTTGCCCCCAGTGAACCTGAATCGGACTGAGCCTCAGAGCATCTACCAGTTGTTCACAGGAAGCACAGGGACAGAGGGCACCGCGGGGGGTGCGGCCAGCAAAGGCCAGTCCCTGGCACGTTCTGGAACACCTGCCTAGGGACCAGCAGGAGCGGATCACCTGGGAACGCGGAGGACCCTAAGTCTCCTGCAGACCCATGAATCAGAAACTGTCTGCAGGGTAGGAAGCTCTTAGCAAGCCCCCTCCAGGTGCGGGGTCGTGGGGGCAGGGAACTGATAGAAGAAAAGAGAATTAAGAGACAAATCAACTAACCCCAATACAGGGGTGGGCAAAAGTTGTGAGTACATGAAACACAGTTTATTCTTATATCATTGTTTGTTAATTATTTTATTGTTTATTTGTATTATAACTGTAAACCTACTTTTGCCCACCCCTGTATATGGCTCTTGCCTGGATTTGGGGTTCAAAGAAGCCAATTAAAAACTTTAGAACTCAACTGGGGAAATCTGAACACTGACTAGATATTTAGGAACTTTCAGTTGTCAGGTGTGATTATGATACTTGGTTATATTTGACAGAGAGAGTCCTTAAGTTTCAGAGCACACCCTGAAGTAGTCGGGGGAATGAACTATGTCTAGGATTTGCTTCAAAATGACTGCATGGAAGGGAGAGGGGGTGGAGCAAGATTGGCCAGGAGCTGGTAATGGCAGAATCTGGGCGAAGGGCACCTGGGAGTCATGATATGTCCCCTGTACTTTTGAACGTGTTTGGGATTTTTCCGTAATAAAAAAGGTTAGGTTTTGAGGCTTCAGATTCAGGGCTGAAACTGCTGAGGGTTTGGCTGTTCCGGGTTCTGTGCTGGGTGCTAACAGAACAAAGCTGACAAGACATGAGCCCTTGACAGAGTCTAGTCTCACGGTTCACACGCTGAATGAGCACAGACATCAAGGGAGCGTATTTAAAAGGAAGATCCCAAGGCACCTCTCCCGGGAATGCCAATCCAGCTGGTCTGAGATGGGACCAGAATCTGCTTCTTTAATGAACACCCTCTGGCCTCATCCAGGATGCTGAGAAGTGCAAAGTTTGGCACTGACTGGGATCACACGTGGGGAAACTGTTATGGTGGTTCCAAGTTGGGGCCAGGGATGATGTAAGATGAGACAGGGCTCACCTCACCTGCATTTAGAAGATGGTCCCTATCAGAACCACAGCCCTCTCTCCACCTAGTCACAGCTGGGCTACTGCTCATGGACCCTTTGTCCCCCAGGAAGCATGAAGGACATGGGTAGCAGGAGACCCAAGCCAGGATCTGCTGGCCAGAAACAGTTCTCCCCACATTACTTCGCCCTGGTCTGCTGCCTGGGGCCAGAGCATCTAATGGACTCTAAGCTCTGAGGGAGAAGGAGCCACAAGATGGCAAGAGCCTGGGTCCCTGAGTGACTGTGGAGCATCTCCCCAGCCATCCCTGCCACCCCAAGAATGAAACATAAGCTTTTATTTGTACTAAGCCTTGAGGTTGGAGAATTATTTGTTATAGCAGTTGACTCTATTCACCTGCTGTTCCTTGTCACCTCTCAGGTGGAATACAGAGGCTATGTCTTCATTGGAAGAGGGGACACATTGGCGGGTAAGAGCCTGGCCCCCTGGGCTGCCCTTGGTAGGGTGGTTCTGGCCTGCAGGACTGCAGCTGAGGGCACAGGCAGGCCTTGCTCCTTAAGCAGTTTTCCCTGCTCTGGGTTCTGAAATGACTCAGGGAATGAAGGGACTGGAATGCTGTATCGATGGGAAAGTTCCTCCCTGCAGGCTCACCTCTCCTGCCTAAGGGCACAGCAGGGCAGAACGCAGACTGCTGAGCAACCAGCTCCATCTCTGACATGGGGCAGAGGTGCCCATTCTCTCCCCCACCCCTCCAGGTGGGCAGGGGAGGGCGGGCAGGGAGGAGAGGATCCCTAGACACATGTCGCCATCAGCTGCCTGCCCGGACATGCATGCGGGCTCTCGCCGCCTGGAGCCAGCCTCTCAGGCTCTCCAGCGAGTGCAGAGAGGCGTGGGGCGGGTGCAGGAGGGGAGGGCTAGGGCGGCTCGGTGTTCTAACTTGCCCGGTACTCCAGGCGCCAGCTTTGCGCAGCAGCCGCCCACTGCTGCGGCTCCAGGAGACGTCACAGTGCCCAGCCCTTTAACTCGGCCGTCTCCACCTGCACCCACCCCACCTGCACCCACCCCACCTGCACCCACACCACCTGCACCCACCCCACCTGCACCCACCCCACCTGCACCCACACCACCTGCACCCACCCCACCTGAACCCACCCCACCTGCACCCACCCCACCTGCACCCACCCCACCTGCACCCACCCCACCTGCACCCACCCCACCTGCACCCACCCCACCTGGGCGCCGGAGGCAGGCAGGGAGTCACGACTGTGGAAGAAAGGCAGCAGTCATGACAGGAGGCACCTTGCCACTAGGCCCGCGGCCTCGGGAAAGTTATATAAAGTGAAGATCTGCTGGAGGGGGTCGATGGGGGAAAAGGGGACATATGCAATAATTTCAACAATAAAGATAAAAAATAAAATTAAAAAATAAAATGAAGATCCTCGTTGCCCTGCCCATTGTGCTCTGTACCTTGGTGGTATTATGCAAATGAGAAGGATAAAGAGGATAAGTAGGACTGGAAATTACCAGGTGCTGCGGAATGTACCGGGTGGCTGCTTAGTGGATGGAGAACAGAATGGTTTTGACGAGGGAAGGGAGCAAGGGCAGGGTGGGGAGCAGGCTGAGGGGGGGGAGGGGGGACAGGAGGCCTCCGGGGGACTGTGGGAGGGTGTGTGCTCAGTGGGTAAGGAGAGCTCCCACCTGAGACGGCGGTTCCAGCCGCGGGAGCCGTGGCAGGGAGAGCGGGCGTGGCTTCCCAGGCCCTGCCTTCGCCTCTGCCCTGGAGAACCAGGCAGCCCAGTGCCCACTTGGCTGGGATGAGCCTTTGGCAGCTGCCCTACCTGTCTCCTTTCCAAACAGGTGTAGTTACTCACCTGCCTGCACCTGTGGGCTCTTGGCTACCCACACCCTGGCCTGGCACCTGTCCTTGGCAGAGTCGGCACCTTTTCCATGAGCTGCTGGCTGGAGCCTCCAGGCTTCCCTGGCTGCCTTGGCCCGGACCCTGACACCTCTGGCTCTTCCTGCTCCTTAAATTCGTGTTTGACCAACTGCTGGTCCTGGGACTACTCCCTGGCCCATCCCCCACTCTCTCCTGCCCTTTATGTGTCCCCCACGACACCAGGCAGGCTCATCGCTGCCACGCAGACACACCAGGGGTATCAGAAGCTCAGAGCAGGAAGGAATCTTAGAATTCACCAAACTCCAACCTCTTGTGCTCCCAGGAGGAAACCGATTCCCTGGGAGGGACAGTGACCTGCCAGAGGAATCCAGCAAACTCAGGGCGAAGGGGGTCTGGAGCCTGGGCCTCATGACTCCTCGTCCAGGGCTCTTTCCACCTCCCCAAGCCCTTGGGACTCTAGCATGGAGTCCCCACCACCTCCGGGCTCATCTGGGCACAGGGACCTGGCCTGCCCGGCTGGCTGCATGGCCCAGGAACGCCCTCTGCAGCCAGCTGGCCTCCAGGGCAGGCAGAGCTCTGGGAAGGCAGCCTGGAGCCCAGGATCACAGACTCCAGCCAGGGCCTCGCGGAGGCCAGGGTGGGGCCAGAGCTGCTCCTGCCCTTGTTTGAGGCCCCTTCCCTCTCCCCGAGGCCACGGAAACGGGGCTGCACGTCTTCTCACCCTCCTTTGATGTAGTCGAGAAATGTGCACTCTGACTCCACGGCAAAGGACAGCAGCGTGACCTTGAAAACAAAAGGGAGCTGGTCAGCGGGAGCCTCAGCACGTGCCATGCGCCTTCATCGCTGCAATCGGGGCTCACAGCAGCCCCAGGAAGGGCTGTCATTATCCCCATTTATCCCCAACGAAACTGAGGCTCAACAAGGTGATGCAATGTGCCCAAGGACGCTGCCCGCACGTGGCCAGGTGAGACGGGAACCAGGCCTGTCTGAGCTTGCCATCTTGACCTCAGCGCCAAACTGCAGACCCCATGTGGAGCGGAGTGTGGAGGGCAAGCGTCTTCCTGACACAGTCCTAACACCCGCCAGGCTGGCCAGCTCCACGCTTCCATACTAGTCATCCTCAAACGTGCCTCTCTGATCCACACTTATCTTCAGCCTTACCTGTCCCCTCCCTCTGGCGTCTCTCCAGCCCTACCCTCAACCCTCAACCCTCGTAAGCAGCCTGTCTCTCGGGCGGGGGGGGGGGAGGGGGCTGGCCACCCAGGACCCCCTCTCCCAAGCAGAGGCCTCTTGATCTACGCCCTCTGGCGGCTTTGGCATCAGCTTCGCCGAGACAGGCAGCCACTGGCAGCGGGTCATGATGATGACTTGGGATCTGGGAGACCAGGGAAAGCCTGGCAGCTGAAACCCATTAAATGAGGCAGGCGGGGGAGGGGCCATTTCCCTGCATCACAGACCTCCACTCTAGGATTTGGGGAGCTCCCTGCTCGCTCCCTGCTCCATTCAGCCATCTTCATCAACTCACTAGGTGGGTCCGTAGGGCCTCTGCTTGACAAAGCTGATGAGCCATTCGTCCCCAAAATGAGGGGGTCTGCGAATGCTGAGCTGGGCCTCAGAGACCCCCACCCACGGTGATCACAGCCTGAGGCACCTGGACAAAGCCTCCTTTCACGAGGAATGGACTAGGGCAGTGGCCTCTATGCTGACAATTAGGAGACCCCTTGGGGAGCTTTTAAAACATCTTGTAGCCCGGGGAGGCCCTCACACCAATGGCATCAGGGTTTCTGGGGCAGGGCTCTGGCCCTGGATCTTACTTTAGCTCAGTGGTTCTCAACCTTCTGGCCCTTTATAGTTCCTCATGTTGTGACCCAACCATAAAATTATTTTCGTTGCTACTTCATAACTGTAATGTTGCTACTGTTATGAATTGTTATGTAAATATCTGATATGCAGGATGGTCTTAGGCGACCCCTGTGAAAGGGTCGTTTGACCGCCAAAGGGGTCTCGACCCACAGGTTGAGAACCGCTGCTTAGCTCCTCACAAGAGTCTAAATAAACCTGCAGCCAGAGCTGAACATCCAGGCCCCGGGATGAACTAATTCCCTAACTTGCCAGCCCGTGGATTCACCCAGAGACTTGCTACTCAAAGTGGGGTCCCTGGACCAGCATGGTCAGAATCACCGCGTTACTAGTAAAAAATGCAGAAATGGCCCTAGCTAGTTTGACTCAGTGGATAGAGTGTCGGCCTGTGGACTGAAGGGTCCCAGGTTGGATTCCGGTCAAGGGCACACATGCCTGGGTTACAGGCTTGATCCCCAGTAGAGGGCATGCAGGAGGCAGCTGATCAATGATTCTCTCTCATCATTGATGTTTCTATCTCTCTCTCCTTCTCCCTTCCTCTCTGAAATCGAATATATATATATATATATATATATATATATATATATATATGGCAGAAATGCAGCTTCTTGGCATTTTAACAAGATCCCAGGAGATTCTCTCGTGGTAGGTAGGGTCTGAGAAGCACTAAGCACAGATGGCTGGGCCCAACCTGGAGCCCAGGGAACTTGCCTGGGAATCTGCATTTTAGAAAGCAGACTGGGTGGTTCTTTTTAAGATGAAGACTGGGAAATGCTGCAGCAAAGGGAAGTCAGGAGACCTGGGCACAGCCCTGCGCTGCCCTTAACTCACCGTGTGACCTAAGACAGCACGTCCCCTCTCTGAGCCTCTAAGTAAGAAAGCTGGATGAGGTCAGTGGTTGTCAAACCTTTTTAACACTGTACACCCAATATTTCTCAGCTGCCTCCCAGAGAGGCACCTGGGAACGTGTGGGAGAATTCAGGGGGTCTCGAAATGACTGGGGCTCCGTCGGCAGCTATGGGCTGAGGCCTGGGGTGCACCCCACAACGTAGGGGAAGTCCTGTGAGATGAAGAATGGTCCTGCCTATAACGCCGACAGCATCCCACTGAGAAACCCTGCGGCTTTGGGCAAAGGAAATTCAGGGTGGGGCAGAAGCAGGTTTACAGTCGAGAGCGTGAGAAACAGTTGATTCTTGTACTGTTTATTTATTTATTATTGTGTTGTTTTCCAAATGAACAATTGTAAACCTACTTTTGCCCCACCCTGTATTACTCCACGCCTGTCTGTGAAAGTTACAATCAGAGAAGCCGGGGGTCGCCCCCTGTGGATAAGCAAACCACTGTGCCATTTTTAGGCCTGCATCTCCCCTGTGTCTGTCATTGCCACGCTGTGCAATAAGCAGAGTAGGAATAACTTATCAGCCCCATTTTACAGATGGAGAAAATGAGGGTCCTCAGAGGACCCCCAGAACCCCTGACTAGGGCCTCTTCTGGGTTTAGGGTTGCAGTCTGCCTGACTCAAATGACTAAGTTTCGCTGCATTCGCTGATGTATGGCCCTCTGGAGTGGGAAGGGCCATGAAGGGTAGAACTTGGGCATGTTTGCCCTGCAAAGATACTGGCTTATTCTGTAAATGCATTGTGGGCTCTACCCCAGGGCCTTTGCACATGCTGATTCCTACTAGAATTCTTTTTCCCCAATATCCTCAATACTTGCTTCCTCACCTTCTTTGAATCTCAGCTCAAATGTCACCTGAGAGAAGCTTTCCTTGACTACTTTATATTAAACTAGAGGCTCAGTGCATGAAATTCGTGCATGGGGGTGGGGGGGTCCCTAGGCCTGGCCAGTGATCAGGGCTGACCTGTGGGGCGGTTGGGAGGCCGCCCTCTGGCACCCGCCTTGGCCAGGCTGGCACCACCCACTTGCTAGCCTCACCCCCTGCTGCCAGCAGTCACCTCCCTCTGCGGGGTGACTGGTGGGGTGATGGGGGCCCCCCGCTGGCACCCGCTTTGCCTGGCTTGAGGCCTGTGGGCTGTGGGCAGCTCCTACACTGAGTGTCTGCCCCCCTGGTGGTCAGTGCGCCTCATAGCAACTGTTCAGTTGATTTGCATATTAGGCTTTTATTATATAGGAAGGAAGGAGGATAGTAGTTTTGTCACTGGCATCCCTATCCCTTCACTTTGCTTTTCCCCACAGCACTCATAACCACCTGACACCTGTGGTGTCATAAATAAACAAGTATATTTACTTGTTTCTGCTTCCTCCCACTAGAATATAAATGCCAGTAGGGCCAGGACTTCCATTTATTGATAAATGCATGAAGATCAGTCCCCAGAAGCCGCTGGGCCAGCGTGACCCCAGGATGGTCGCAGGCAAGCAGCGCCCAGCCCGTAGCAGCCGCAGGCTCTGAAGGTAACTTGGGTGCTGACTGCCACCCCCCTTTCCAGCCCGTGACCTTCGCTGAGTCACTTCCCTGCCTGCAGCCTTGGTTTCCTCCGTCATGACAGGGGATGATAACACTGCCTCCCAAGGAAACAACCTGCGAAAAGCACCTCAGTTGGGAATTTCCCGGAGTCAGGGCCCAATCACTGTGCCTCCTTTCCTCTTCCCGCCGCAGGAAGTCCCATGGGAGTTTCTCTCTGGGCTTTCTCAGTCTGAATCACAGAGCCTGCTGTGCTACAGCCTTAAGCGCGCCTTCCCCCTGGGCGGTGGCTCCGGGGCCCCACCCCTCTCCGCCCCCCACTCTCCAGGTCTAGTTCCCACACCGCAGGGGCACACAAACACTCGTGACTCCTGACACCAGGCCCCGCTCCGGGCTCAGCGTCTACCCAGCGGCACAGCGGAGGCCTGGCTACTCACGGTGCCAGAATTCACATATTTCTTTTTCTTCATTTTCTTTTTGGGGTTTACCACCTGCAGGAAAAAACAGTTACCAGGTAAGAAAGAGGCTTCCAAACTGACAGACTGGACCCCTGGGGCTTCCAGGTGGGGGTAGGGATGGGGGTGGGGGGGTTGAGGGGGGAGGGGTGGGGGTGGGGGGAAGAGCCAGGGTGTGGCCCAGACCCTGGAAGCAGAGAAGGCTGAGAAGATCAGCCATCCCGAGAGGAGGCCCAGGCATTTAGATTGAGAGAGCCTGGCATCTAGACTTACGCAACCAGGCTCCCCGATTGGACACAGTGTCCCATAAGCAAACACACCAAGAATAATATTTACTTAACCTCCTTTCCCACTACTTCCCAACACACCCTGCACCCTATGCAGCCAGAGGAGCTCGATGTTGCAAAGGGGCCCTGCCCATGCCTGCCCTGAGCCCGCGCAGGCTGATCTCTCAGCGGGAACCCGCCCCCCACAGCCCGCCCTGCGCCTCCCTGGAGACCCAGCCTTAGGGATCCCTGGGGCCTGTGAGCTCCCTCCCGCCCCCCCACCCCCCACCCCCCGCCCTCACACTGCACTTAGAACCTCCTTAACCGTTCTTCGCGTGTAAACTTTCATTCCAAACCCAACCCATCATCAGAGGAGATACCTCAGCCCTAGCTAGGCATACAGTCGGTGCTAAACAAACATTTCTTGGTGGGTTAACTCGATGGTCTTAACTGGGGGCCCACCCCACCCTTGGAGAGATCTGGCAACGTCTGGAAATATTTGTGGTTGTCACGACTAGGAGAGTAGGCAGAGACAAAGGAGACTGCCAAACACCCTGCGCCCCGTGGGACAGCTCCCCACAGCAAAGTCCTGAGTGTGAGATGGCAGCGGTGTGAGGCGGAGGCCCTGGCTGCTGGGGCACCTGGCCTGGCAGCCCTCCGGAGGCATCGCCTGTGCACCTTGGTACCTAACCTGAGCCTCACCAGCTCTTTTGTGTTTTTTCTGTGCAAGTCTAGGCCCAGCCCTTCCCTAACCTCCGACTGAGCAAAGCAAGATGGCCTCCCCACCTGCTGTCCTTCCCTCTTCCCCCTCTCCTGTCCTTCCTCCTGGGGTCTCTTCTGCCTGGAGGATGCTGAGAGCCACTTAGGACCTCCTGAACTGTTCTTCCCGTGTAAGCTTGGAGACAAGGAAACTCAGGCACAGAGACACCAAGTGCTTTGCCAAAGGGCACGGAGCTGGTCTGGGTAGTGACAGAATTAGGAGCCAGGTTCCTGCCTCAGGCCCCTCGATAAGAAATGCCAACACATTCCTTCACAAATGTTTGCCAGGTGGGGTGGGATGGGGTGGCAGTTCCTCTCCTCTAGAATCTTTACTCCAGTTGGAGAAAGAAGGTATGTCCTCAGAGAGGGGACGAGGGCCACCAAGACCGGGGAGTCGGAAACATGAAGGCGCTGTTCGAAGGAAGGACCATTCCGGGGGGAGCATCGCGGGGGCTCCCTGTGCTGGAGGCACCGCAGGCAGATGCGGAGAGACAGGAAGGACCTGGGCGTGGAGAGGTGGAGGGAGGCATCCCAGTCAGGAGATATTGGGGGGAAAGGAGCGCAAGACTGGGGAGCCACAGGGTGGAAGAGAATAAAGGGGGCGGGCTGGAAGAGAACCTCCAATGCCACCTGAAATGCCGGACCACCACCCAGCAGCGAGCAGGGACTCTGACGACCTCTGAGCTGATGGGGGACGAGGTCACAGCAGGCTCTGGGATGCCGGGGCCTGGTGGAGGTGAGTGCGAGGGGAGGAGGAAGGACACCCAGGGGGGTGTCTACAGATGTTTCCTCATCTGCAACGTGGGAATAAAAGGCAGCTACCTCATGGAGAGATGTAGGGACTAAATGGGTCAATGCAAGGCGGGTGCTCAGGACAGGGTCTGGAATGCAGTAAGTTCTGTGGGCGTGAAGGCTGCTGTTATGTTTTATTACTTCTACTTACTACGCCCACCCCCAGTCCAGGTGACTGGTCTGAGGGCTTCTGGGCGCTGGACCAGGTAATGAGCTATGGCAAAGGAGCGCCATCAGGAAGTGACCACGGATCTTGGCCCCGGGCATGGCTGTGGGGGAAGGAGAGGAGGAGGGGTCGGGCCCCCAGGAAGACACAGAAGGAAGAGCTGGATTTGGGGTGCAGGAGGGACGTTCAGGTGGGAGGGCCAGCAGGCTGTGCAGGTGGCAAGTGCGAGTCAGGGAGCGAAGCCCAGGACGACCCCAATCCTCCCCAGGCAGGAAAGCCGGGTGGTGGCACGGTGCCCACCGTCTTGGGAAGCAGCCTCCGTGTTCAGATGAGGGCGCAGTCGCAGCTCCAATGCTGCCCCGTGCCTCAGTTTCCCCATCTGTCCCAGGAGGGTGTGGAAGTTTGAGAACTGAGTGCCTCTCAAGCTTTTACTCCAAAGTAACCCTCCCAGCTGAAGAGCAGACATGGACTCCTGGGGATCTGGGCGTCACCCCGAGATCAGGCCATAAGCACATTTCTTTGAAGTCTTCTGTGTTTTCTTTAAATTGGCCACTATTCCACATTACCACTCTCTAATTATAACTGTTTTAATATTAAAGCAACGTTTTGTTCTCAGATCTTCCTGCGAAGTGGCCCTGAAGAGACGCCCTGTTTATCCTGAGGTTTCGTGCACTCCCCACCCATGTACCAGCCTCACCCGCCCTCAGGTTCCATGAGGGGGACCAGCGCCCCCTACGGGTCAGGCCAGGAACCTCCCAAGCTCTGGGCTGGAGTTCTAAGCCTGCCTATTCCTCTCCCTCTCTTCACACCCTGAGTCCCCAGGGCCCCCAGCGCCCATCTGGAGTCTGCCCTCCTGTACCAGGGGTCAGGGAGTGGCTCCCAGGAGCCAGGAGATGCTCTGGCTCTGGGGAGACGACAGTGAATGAGACACCGCCCGCACCCAGAGGCAGCCCCTGCGTGGATGAATCCACGAGGCCCAGCCAGCAAGCAGGGCCAGAGAGCATCGATGGCCCAGTGGACTCAAAGCGGGTGGGCAGAGGGAAGGGCTGGGGCCAGACCCTAGGGGCCTCGTGGGGTGATATGTGCGCCCACAGATTGCAGGTCGCTGCGGCAGGGCACAGTTGGAGGAGCTGGGACTTTGCCCCTGTAGGGCCTCGGCTGGGGTGGGCGTCTTTCTGAATCTCCTCCCGTCCCCAGCGCCAGTGAACCAGGCTGCGGTGGGGGGTGGGGGGTGGGACTTACAACCAGGCTTGAAGCGGCAGCGATGTGGTCAGGTGACCATGTTGGAGGAGCACTCAGGTTACTGAGTGGATGGAAGGAGGCAGGAAGGCCGTTAGGGGCCGTTGCAAAACCTACTGAGGGGAGATGACAGTGGGGTGGACGGGAAGGACGGGAACAAATATCGGCATATTCCGCTGGTTGGAAGTAGGGTGCAGCCATGGATGGCGAGGGGCCACAGTCGTCAAGGGGGCTCCAGGTGCTGTGGCCCCCGTGGTGGCGGCACAGGCTGGCCAGGGGCGGGAGGGCCGCGGGGAGGCTGTGGCCGCTGCGTTGGGTTTGGGAAGGCCGAGTCCGCGGAGCGGCCCGCAGACAGCTGGACGTACAAGTTGGACCGGGTCACGCTGGGGCCCCAGACGACGGTCCCCCCCGAAGAGGCCTGTGCTGTCTTCAGGCCTCCCAGTGACACCCCGCAGTGCAAGGACCCTCCGCGGCCGCCTGAGGCCATTCCTTTCTGCCTGACGGCCTTTCAACGGGAACAGCGCCCAGTTCATCTGGTCGATGACAAGGGAGCAGGGATCCTCGACCAAGAAAACAAGTCACCCAACCTTTCTGCTAACTGGGAGACCATGCCCCTTCTGTCTGTCAAGCTCCCTTAGAAGCCAGACTCCCACTGATCTGTTCCCTTCCCTCCCCTCCCCTTCTCTTCCATTCCCTTCCCATCCCTAAAAATCTCCCTAAAGGAAGCCAGAGAGAGACAGAGCCTGCTTCTCTGTCTGGGTGGGAGATGGGCAGAGAACGAAGCCTTCCCTGTGAAGAATTCAAAGGAATCCCCCCTCCCCCCCCGCCCACTCCATCTTCATAATGGCCTTGTTCAACTGAAGCCAGTGTGTGGACGTCTAAGAAGCACCTACTGTGTGCCCAGCAGTGGCCAGACGACCGTGGAGAGAGGCAGCCAAGAGGGCTATCACCTGCCCTTGGGGGGCTTCGGGGCAGTTGGAACACAAGACCTGCCCGCTCAGAACAGAGATGCAGGGGGAGGGGGAGGATGGAGGACTCAGATTCGGTGACGGGAGTCGAAGCCAGCTCTGCAGCCTCCCCAGCCGAGCGCTGCTAACGTGAGGTGAGAGCCCGCTCGTGGGGTGGTTGTGAGATGCCCATCTCCTGGCGCCCAGGACGCTGGGAGACAGCGCTGACGTCATGCCCACTCGGCCGGCCTTGTTCTGGTAGCTCATTTAATTCTCCGAGGCCTTGCAGAGTGCTTCAGGAGCCTGGCCAAGCTCACAGGCCCATGTGAGGCAGAGCCAGGCTACGAGCTCCAGCAGCAGCTCGGACGGGAAGCCAGCACTGGAGCAGGAGGTGAGCTGGACTGGAAGGTGGGAGGGCCCCCCAGAGGGAGCACACACACTAGCAAGGGTTCAGCCGCGGGCACTGGCCTTCGAGGGCAAACTCCATTTTCTCCAGAGAGATGGTGCCTCGCCCCAGGCTCTCCAGCCCTGCCAGGGGCACCCTGGCTCCTGTTCCTCTGAGCCCTCCCTCCAGAAAAGGCCTGGACCTGCTCTCATCGAAGGCAGAGGGCCATCTTGACCTCAGGACCTCGGCTCTCAGGCCTGGAACCCTCTGATACTGTCCCCCACCTTCTGCCTCACCCCCACTTCCATCCCACACCTTGTTGGGAGTACTCATTTTGGGGGGCACTCTAGCTCAGAGATTTGAAGTCAGATCAGCCTAGGCCAGTGGTCGGCAAACTGTGGCTCGCGAGCCACATGCGGCTCTTTGGCCCCTTGAGTGTGGCTCTTCCTAAGCCTTAGGAGTACCCTAATTAAGTGAATAACAATGTATCTACCTATATAGTTTAAGTTTAAAAAATTTGGCTCTCACAAGAAATTTCAATCGTTGTACTGTTGCTATTTGGCTCTGTTGGCTAATGAGTTTGCTGACCACTGGTCGGCTGTTTGCCCCTGGATTCCGCCATCTACTGAAATGTGCCTTTGGGCAAGTCCCCTGACTTTGCTGAGACTGAGTCTCCTTAACTGTAGGATGAGACAAGAACACCCATCTCACAGGAGAACCTGCGAAACCCAGCCCTGCACATGCTCCCTGAGGCCTCAGTGGCTGGGAGCTACGTAACATCGGGCACACCCCAGGCTTCGGGCGCCCGCCTCACCTCGTAGATGTTGAACTGGCTCTGCCCGCGGGCCAGCTCCCGGTAGCTGGTGGTGAACTCCCCGATGAAGTCGTGGCTGCAAAGGAAGGCTCTGCTGAGACCTGTGCCCACCCCACCTCTCGCGTGCCCCCTGGCTCTCCATCCCGCCCAGGCCTCTTCTCCAGGGCACATGCCAGCTGGGAGGCTGGGTCCCTGGGGAGGAGTCCAGTGTCACCCACGGAGCAAACATCCAACGGTCAAGGAGCAGAGGGCAGGGCCCCAGGGGACGGGACCCATTTCTACTTGGATTCCTGTTTGAACAAACCAGCAACAAACGGTATTTGGGTGACAACTAGGGAAATGTGAATAGGAAATGAATATTAGAAGGTATTCAAGACTTACTGTTCAAAGTGTCAGGTGTGATAATGGCATTCATAGTTACGTAGGAAATGCCCTCATTTTTTTAGACATTCCCAATGAGATATTTAGAGATAAAAATGCCGTGATGTCTAGAATTTAAATTACATCAACAAAACACAAATAAAGCAAACATGGCAACGTGTCACACTTGTTAGGTTCAGGTGATAGGCTTAACAGTGTTCATTAAGCTCTTCTCTAGTTTTCTGGAGATTTGTCACTTCTCCAATAACACTTGTTGAAAGGACACTTAGCCCTCTGTCCATGGAGGCCCTGGCGGTGTTTTCTGCAGTGTCTGCACCGTCGGGGGCCCTGTGTGGGCGTTTATATTAAGTGCAGCAAAACCTCGTACAAAGCGGAACTGCGACCCCCGCTGTGGCTGGCTGCCTTTGACCTTCACGTGCTGGCCTGGGCTGCCTGCTGGAGGGTGATGCCGGGAGGTGCCCTGCCCCGCCGTGAGCACACACCGTATTTTCCCTACAGATTTACAGCTCTCCCCATGCAGACTGTGAGCTCCTTGGTGGTGGGAACCAATGGCATCTGGTGGCTGTCCCCTGCTTTCTCAGTAAAAGAGAAGTAGGGAGAACTCCAGGGTAAGATGAGATAAATCATGGGAGCAAATAGGAAGCCGACTGGCCTGTGATGTGGTTAAAGAGGACGGGCGTGGCCCATGGGAGTTCCCTGGGGGGTGTAGGCACCAGCCGGCTCTACAGGAAGGTCTCAGGGGAAGGTAAGCTCCTGGGAAGGGGCTTGGGCCTGACTTAGAGCTGCGTTTGCACAGCCTGTGCCACGCCCCTGTCCACACCACAGACTTGAGAGGACCAGCGGAGACACGGGGTGTAAAGCCCCTCTCTGCCCCGCTACTGCCTGAGAATGGAGGGGCCACAAAGGTGGGGGGGCGGTGCCTGGATTTGGATCAATAGACAAGGAGGAGCCGGTGAGGGTTCTGGACGGAAGCCTTCGTGTCCTGTCTGTGACTTCCCAGCGACCCTGCTCCTTGGGGAGAGAGAAGGGGAGGGAACCGCCCTGCACTGGCCAGGCTGGGCCCTCCCCAGGCACCGCCTCGCTGCTCAGGTCCCTCCCTGTGCGGCCAGCTTCCCTCCCCACTGCCGAGCTCCTCCTCCACGCTCGGTCCCCCCACAAGGCTGAGCTCCCAGGGGATGAGTCCCAGGGCTCCGGGCACCTTTCTCTAGACCTCACGACAGGCACGTTTCAGAAACCCCAGGGCCTCCCGCTGGGGGAGGTGTTAGGCACCTGCCCGCAGCTGTCTGAGGAAAAGAGGCCCCTCATGTCCTTCGCACCGTGCCCCGCGGGACCAAGGTCCTCTGGTGTCCGGGGAGCCGGGCCGGGGCCGTCACGGGGCAGTGGACGGCCCTCAGGAAAACCCAGGCCTCAGTCCCAGGTGAGGGCGGGGCCCATCCTCCCCTGTGGCTGCCCCATCCTTGTTCCCCTTTGCCCTTCGGCCTGCTTACCTGCCATCTCGATCCCAGTCGTACACCTCCACCTTGATGGTCCTGTGGGACAAAGGGTCCGTGGTGGGATGGGCTTGACCCAACATCCACGTCACCTGAGGACGGGGCCCGTCTCATGCTCCCGGGCCAGAGAGGATGCTGGGACATCCACCAGAAGACAGGGCCCTTCTCATGCTCCCGGGCCAAAGAGGATGGGGGGACATCCACCAGAAAGACAGGGCCCTTCTCATGCTCCCGGGCCAGACAGGATGCTGGGACATCCACCAGAAGACGGGGCCCGTCTCATGCTCCAGGCCAGAGAGGATGCTGGGACATCCACCAGAAGACAGGGCTCTTCTCACACTCCAGGCCAGGGAGGGTGCTGGGACATCCACCAGAAAGACAGGGCCCTTCTCATGCTCCGGGCCAGAGAGGATGGGGGGACATCCACCAGAAGATGGGGCCCTTCTCATGCTCCCGGGTCAGAGAGGATGCTGGACATCCACCAGAAAGACAGGGCCCTTCTCATGCTCCGGGCCAGAGAGGATGGGGGGACATCCACCAGAAGATGGGGCCCTTCTCATGCTCCCGGGTCAGAGAGGATGCTGGGACATCCACCAGAAGACGGGGCCCGTCTCATGCTCCAGGCCAGAGAGGATGCTGGGACATCCACCAGAAAGACAGGGCCCTTCTCATGCTCCCGGGTCAGAGAGGATGCTGGGACATCCACCAGAAGACGGGGCCCGTCTCATGCTCCAGGCCAGAGAGGATGCTGGGACATCCACCAGAAAGACAGGGCCCTTCTCATGCTCCGGGTCAGAGAGGATGCTGGGACATCCACCAGAAAGACAGGGTCCTTCTCATGCTCCGGGCCAGAGAGGATGCTGGACATCCACCAGAAAGACAGGGCCCTTCTCATGCTCCCAGGCCAGAGAGGATGCTGGGACATCCACCAGAAAGACAGGGCCCTTCTCATGCTCCCGGGCCAGAGAGGATGCTGGGACATCCACCAGAAGACGGGGCCCTTCTCATGCTCCCGGGTCAGAGAGGATGCTGGACATCCACCAGAAAGACAGGGCCCTTCTCATGCTCCCGGGTCAGAGAGGATGCTGGGACATCCACCAGAAGACGGGGCCCGTCTCATGCTCCTGGGCAGAGAGGATGGGGGGACATCCACCAGAAGATGGGGCCCTTCTCACACTCTGGGCCTTCAGTGAGAGGCAGCAGCCCGAGACACAAAGGAACTATCTTGAGTCCTTTTAGCAAAAGTCTTAGGGACAGAGGCAGCCCCAGAGCTGTGCAGGGACTTTCCCGAATGTCAGGGAGGATATGGAAAAACATCTCAGACTTCAGTTCCCCCTGCCTTCTGCGTGCCCATCCCAGATTGGGCACAAGTCCCAGCAGGAAACCGCACAATGAATGTATGAGGGGCGGGGCCGTCGTAGTGGGGGGTGCTGCTCCCTGATCTCAGGCCTAAGCAGGGGTGAGCTCTCCTGCAGCAGGGCTCAGGGCCGTGGGGGCTGAGTGGTGGGAGGCAGCCTGCGTGCCAGGGAGGGGCCCAGGGCCCGGCTCGGGATGGCCTGCTGAGCAGTTCCATGCCACGACTGGCTCCTGAGTGAGGGTGTAATTATCTTCACATTTTCGCCCGGCTGCTTTAATTAGTTTGTTTTGACTCCTGTGCATGGGGCTGGGCTCTGGAAGCCCATTTTATTTTTAGCCTGTTTCCATGGCAGCAGGTTAGCGGACCAGAGGCAGAGGAGGGAGGTGGAAGGCTGCAGGTTAACCCTTGGTGCCAGTGGTCCTCCAGGGATGCCCAGGGAGGGGGAGCCGCCGGGGTCCCACTGCAGGGTCAGGGTCTGGGGAGGTCTCCAGCCGTCAGTTCTAAGTGGGGCACGCAGAGGCGGCTGCCGGGGCCTGCTTTCCATTAGCATCTCATCATCTCGCCACGCATGGCTGTGGCCGTCTCCTGGGGTCTCTGAGGACTCAGCCTCGGGGCTCCACAAGCCCAGAAGGAGGCGCTGTGTGCCTTCGGATGAGCCTCCGTGGGTGTGTAGGGGCAGGCTGCGGATTCCCTGCTGGGGCAGACACTGCGCTGGAATGAAGGAATGCCCGTAGGTTGTGCATCCATTGGGTTTCTGTTACTAAGATGCAAAATGAGGGCGGGGGGCACAGAAGCCCCCCATTTAAAGGAACCCTGTAAATTCTTGTGAGAAGCAAGAACAATGTCTCTCTGAGGTGAATTATCGTGGAAAGAAAATAAACGAAGCCCCTGGAGGTGGGCGGGTGAGCGGAAAGAGTGGGAAGAGGCTGGGGGAGGACTGGGTGTAGGCTGCTAGCTGGGGGCCCGGGGCTGTCACTCAACCTCTGTGAGCCACGAGCCCGCGTGTTAAAGCAGGGATAATCATGTTCTCACAGAAGAGCTGCAAAGACACGCTGGTGGAACCTGCCTGGCACGCATTGGGCGCTATAAAAAGGCCCCTTCTCTCCCCTGGAGCATGCGGCCATATGCGAGTCATTTTCATATGAAATTTACTTAGATCAGGGACACCCAAACCTGGGTACCTGACCTGCACCTTCTGGTTCCTGGATGACAAGGCTGGAAGTGACCTTAGTGGCACCCACGCCTGCCCGCCTGATAGGTCACAGGAGCTTTTCAGACACACAGACCCCAGGCCCCGTTCTCAGCAGCTCCGGGCAGGGCACCGGAGGGTCTGAGCCAGGACCCTGCCCCACAGTTTCCCAGTCCTTCCCTAGAGCCCTCCAGCTCTGCGGGGGACGGGGGGGGGGGGGGACTCAGGGACCCCAGGAAAGAGTGCCTCTCCTCGGATCACTCACACCAGCCTCTCAGGTGAGGGAGCAGTGACAGCCACGTGCTCCGAGGCTGTAGGAGGACCCCGGTCACGGCCACAGCTGGGACACCCACATATCACTGGGGAGATTTTTTAATAATCGCAGGGCCAGCGGGCCTGAATTAGCCTAGATAGGACTCAGGCACGGGGAGCTTGAGAAGTCCCCTGGCTGATGCTGTTCAGCCAGAGCCCCTGACCTCCCTGGTTTCAACCTGGATTGCACATTGGGTGCCTGAGAGCTTTAGCAATCCATGCAGATGCCTCAGATGCCCATACCTCCCCCCAACACCCACCCCCCGAGACTCAGAATCAAAGGATCTGGGTGCACCTGGCAGGGGACTTGCTTAAAGCTCCTCTGGGGATTTGAACTTGTAGCTGAGGTGGAGACACTGAGTGTGAGATTCCTGTGCAATCGAGGCTCCAGGGACAGCGCATGCAGCCCAGGGTCCGATTATCTGGGAGGCTGCAAACTCCAGGCGAGGGGGAGAAGGAAGTGAGAGAAACGCTGCCCAGGGACAGAGAAAGCAGGCACAAGCTGGATACAGCTGTGACTACTCTGCTGACAGCTCTGTCGCTGTCCAGCCCTGGCTGGGCCACACAAGTCACCTCACATGCCCCCTTAGGGCTGCAGCCTTGGCTCCCAACCCCTTAGCTCAGGTCCAACAAAGGCTTGTGTCGGACCAACTGTGACTTCTGGGGACAGCACCCCAGAGATGTGGGTGTGGGACAAGGAAATGGGCCTCTGCTGCCCACACACGAACATCTGATTTAGCAAAAAGGGCTCCGGACACAGAGCCCTGGTCTGAGAGATGGAGCAGGTGGGCAGGGAGGACTGCAGCTCTGGTGGCAACCCCAGCTCTCCAGCCAAGAGCTGGGTGGCAGTGCCCAACTGGCTTAGCCTCGGAGACTCTGTTTACGCCTCTGTGAAATGGTATCACAGCCACTGGGGGTTGCTGTGAGAAGTCAGCTACGTTCTCCTCGCGGCAGCACCGGACACCTGTGGTTCTGAAACATCCAGCCTTTTCCCCAAGCTCCTGTCTCCCAAAAAGCTCCCATTCACACGAAGCTGCCAGCTCCACCCGGCCAGGTTCGCTGCTGCACCCTCAGCCCCGGGACCAGCGCCTCGCACATACGAGGGGACATACGTGGTCTGATTAAATGCCATACCTGCCCTCTGAGAACTTCTATCCCCTGGTGAGGTGGGCCCTCCCTCCCCGGAACCACAGGGGAGGCCCAAGTGAGCGGCTTTCCCCGCAGCAGGCAGCCTGTCAGCAGCAGCACCAGGCCCGCGTGGGAGCCAGTGCCTGTGGGTCCCGGGACGCCTGGGGCGGAGTGCCAGAGCTGGGCATGCGTGAGCCTCGGCAGGACAGAGGGTGAGGGACACGGTAGAGACGCCCAGCCTCCCCCGGCTCACCCAGCAGCTCTATCTATAGTCTCCCAGGAGCCGCACAGACCTGCCTCCTAATAGGCCTCTCCGGGCACCAGGATGTACATCCTACTGCTGCTTACAAGGCCCCGGGCTGACAGGCCCCGGGCTGACAGGCCCCGAGGGGTTTGCCCTAAACTGACAATCAGAGAGGTTCCAGGGCAGACGAGGAGTGGGGGTGCCCACTGGGCAGGCAGCGAGACCGGATGGCGGGGGACGGCAAGGTGCCTCTGTCCAAGGTTAGCCTCTGCGGGTGTGTGTGCGGGGGGCGGGGGTGATGGCAGGATGACACACTCCCAACGGAGGTCACCGGGCTGGCCTGGCCCCTCCCGGCGCTCAGCGGGTGGTGGGTTCAAAGGAGAAGCCGCTGGTTCTTCAGGGGGCAGACAGAGTGTGACGCTCCAGAGATGTGAGCGCCCCCACCTCCCCCTCTGCACCCTCTTAAAATCACTCATTCAAATCCAGGTGTGAGTGAATGACAGCAGCCAACCAGGGGAGTCTGGTTTAATGAGGACAAACGCTCAAGTCACAGAATGTTCTAGGAGAGAGGAGGGGGCTCTGGGAAGGCAGGGAAGTGCCTCCTGTCATCACCCACTTCACCCGCTGGAGGCTGGACGGGCCCTGACCCTCCTGCCACGGCCTCTGCCGCCAGCCCTGCTCGGCTGGGGCACTTGAGTTCGGCCTCGTGTGGACTGGAGACAAGCAGAGGGGGGCCCCAAACCCCAGGGCCAGCCCGGAGGTAGCTCTGGAAGGAGAACTGTCCCGTCTCCGTGCCCTGCCAGTTCCATAATCTCCGGTCCTCCCCGCCCCGTCTGTGAAACGGGGGTCACCAGCACCCACCTTCCGGGGTACTGTGAAATCTAACTCACAAATCAGATCATGTATTGCAGCCAATCAGGACACAATCTGGTCCATGCCCTAAAGACTCTGTAATCACAACAATAGTAACTGTCTCCCGACCCCCATCATTCCCAGGAACGCCCCTTCTCCAGGACCCTTGGTCCCCACCCTCCGGGCGCTCTTCTCACCACAGTAGCTGGCACTTCTGCCTGAACCCCCCTCTCAGCTCCCTGGCCACGGCCGCCCTCCTCCTGGTCGCCTCCTGTCTCTGACCACTGCGGCGGCCCTGCCCCCAGGGCCTCCAGGGGACTCCCAGACCTCGGTCCCCTCTCCTCAGCAGAGCACCCCCGTGCTGTCCAGCAGCCACGACTCTGCTCCCTGCCACACTTCCCGCCTTTGCTACAGGGGCCTTTGCTGTTATTATTATTACCCGTCTGTCTCCTGCCCTGGCCCGGGAGCAACCTGAGAGGGAGGCATGGGTCTGGCAGCTCAGGGCGCCCATGGCCCCCAGCACGGTGCTCTGTGCCAGGCTGGTGCGGGAGACGCAGCTGCTGGATTCGCCCGAATGCGAATGCGTCTGTGAGGCTTTAAAGAGGTTCCCCCGCCCTGAGAGGGCCTCCCAGACGCCTGTGTGCCCCAGTGGCTGTTGGTACATGGGTTACCCTAGGGCTGGGCCCAGCAGCCTGCTCACTTTCGCCCAGCAGTGTGACATGCCTGGCCCCTCCATTAATACTGCTGTCAATCATGTCTCGGTCGATCTATTCCCGGCTGTGGAGCAGGGCCCCAGCTGCCCGCCACCCTGGGGGCAGAGTCGGGGCTCAGCCAGGGAGGGAGATGGGAGCCTGCCTGGGTTTCCCCGTGACCAGCACCCCCTTCCCCTCCGCCCCCGCACCTTCACCTCCTCCAATGGCTGGACGGAGCGCCCAAGCCACTGAGCCTCACTGCCCTCCTCACCATCCCAACAAGCTGGGTTCTGAGACCCTGGGAGTCCCTTCCTAGGAATGCAGAAGTTGTGGGGGGAGGCGGTCAGCTGGATCCCCAAAACCTCTGGGCAGTGGGCTAAAGACCCTGATTCCTTCCACCCCATGAGACTTGAATTGGCATGCTCTCCCATTCTCCAGCCTTGAATTTCCCTTCGCTTCCCCTCCATCTCTCTCCATCCCAACCATTCTTCCCCTACCCCGCCCCCCCACCCCCGCAACCTTGCACCTTCTCTGAGCCTCCTGTAGACCCCATGCTCCAACCACTGTCCTCCCATCCTAGGAGCCCAGGACCTGCCCAGACACCTAATGGGTTTGTGTGGCTCGAAGGCCTACTTTGTCTCCGGCCTCATTTTGCACAATTACTTCATTGACTGATACACTCGTGTGCACACCTGAGCTCCCTGTGGTCAGACTCTAAGCTCCCTGAAGATGGAGATGAGGCTCCATCCCCTTGAATGCCGCACAGCTGGAGGCATGCTGAGCACAGAGTAGGTGCTCATGACCACCTGTGAAACAGATGGTAGCTTTTCTGTCCCAACCAAGAAGCAGGAAAAGGTGCCACCTCACCTCCCGGATCAGCAGCCTAACTTAGAAGGAGACGGGGTTCCTGGAGGCCCCTCTCATCCACCACACATAGCCAGTCAGTAGCCACTGTGAGCGGGGTCCCAGCGAGCCCATGCGAATGCCACCAGCCAGGACCCCCGCGTTCCTGTCCGAGTGGCCAGCAGGGGTCCAGGCCCGTGAACCCCTGCCAGCTCCCCACAGCGTCAGCCATCACCAGGAAACCAGGCTGGGTTCGCATGACCTTCACACAGGCCAGCACCACCTCAGCTCCCCGGCACTTAGCACAGTTTGCAATTACAGGTTTCTTTGTGTGATTATTGGATAATGTCTGCCTCCCCCACGAGATGTAAACTCCACGAGCCTGGCTGAAGGGTGAAGACTGTGTGTTTGTTCCCTGCTGACTTCCCAGCCTCTAGTGCAGGGCCCGGCACCTGGTGGGGAGTCAATAAACACTTGAGGACTGAATGCTGAATTTGGTATCTGACGCACACCAAAGCCTTTCTGTGTAGGCTGTGTCACGTGAGCCTCAAAGCAGCCCTGTAAGGTAAGTACACGTTCAAATACCCATTTTACAGATAAGGAAACTGAGGCTCAAAAAAGTCAAAGTTTAAGAAAGAAGAAGGAGAAAGAAAGAAAGGTCAAAGTTTGCCCAGACTGACGGTCCATTTGAGTCACACAGCCGATTAGAAACCAGGTGTATCCACACTCAACAATCTGCACTCGTGGGACGATGATGACGATGATGATGATGATGATGATGATAGCTAACATGTGATAGCAGTAGGCTGTGTTGCATCAGGGAGCTCCATGAGCTCTGTGTCCCGTCCCTCACCCCCACTTTCAGCAACTTGGCTGGCAGAGAGTATCTTGGGACCCTGACTCCCTGAATCCACCTGCCAAGAGCTGGGGCTGGGGGACCAGGCTTCCTCTGTGTATCTTGAGCCCTGTCTGGCCCCCATCTGCCCCTCTAATGGGAACAATGAAAAGCAGGGCAGCTCCAGGCCAGGTCACCCCAACACCCATCGGGCTTCCCTGGAATCCCAGGCACCAGTGGGGACCCCTGACAGGAGGAAAGACTCAGGGTGCAGGGAGGACTGTGAGGAGATGAAGACACTGCCCCAGCGAGGGGAGTGGCGGGTGGCGAGGCTCTGGAGTCCCTCCCTGTGCAGGGCCATCTGTGCACAGCCCCAGGGGTCTCTGCTCACATAGAGGGACCACCCCCATCCGCGGGAACCAGGCCTCCCGCAGCCGGGACGGGAGGGACGTTTTCCCAGCTCACCGATCATAGTCCCCGTTGCAGAGGGCTCTCACCGGAATGGAGAAAGTTTGCCACACTGGGTTTAGGGTGTTCTTCATGACCTCGGTCTTGTGGCAGATGGTGAACCTGGCAAAGAAGAGAGGGAAGGTGTCAGACCCCAACCCAAGGAAGGCAGAGTCCAGGTCAACTGAGGGACCAGCTGGTTAAGCTCTACGGTTGCCAGCCAGTAAGGACCGTGGCTTTGTGAAGGGATGAGCTGACCGTCACCAGCGGCATCCAGGTAGAAACTGGACGGCCGTTTCCTGGTGATGCCACAGAGAGGGTTCCTGGGGGATGCGGGCTCTGGCCCTGCTCTCTGTGTGACCTTGAGCATGCCCTTTCCTCTCTGGCCTCTGTTTCCAGGGACTTGGCCGCTATCAGACGTTCTTCAACTGAGACCCACGGAAGGATCTGCGCATGGGCTTTGGGGGCCTGTGAACCCGGAAACTGTCAGTGAAGCGGGGTCTGGGCTTCACATGCTTGCTGCTTTCCTGCCCCCCACCCCCCCAAACCCCAATTTCCATGTTCATGGCTCACCTCCTCACTCCCTTCAGGTCTTTACTCAAATGTCACCTCCTTGACACGAGTACCTGCCATGAGTGCCGTATCTGAAATGTACACCCCTGGCCCTGACCCTGCCACCCCAGGCCCCGGCCACGCTGTTCTCCCATCCCACCTGTCACCATTCGACATTCGGCACAGTCTGATTTTCTGCTTATTCATGTTATGGTCTGTCACTAGACTGAATGCTCGGTAAGAGCAAGGGTTTTGTCTTCTTTGACCACTGGTACGTCTCCAGTGCCCCCGGCCGGCACCTGGCACGTAGTAAATGCTCACCAAGTATTTTCTGGAATGAGTGAATGAATGAATGTATTTCCTAGAGGAGAATTTCCATCGTTTTTGCTGGCATTTCAAGCCAGAGGATGAAAGCTCTGGCTGAGATGATCTCTAAGACCCTTTCAGCTCTGAATCCATGAGCTTGCTTTGCAACTAAAAATGCAGGATTGGCGTATCCCATCTGAGCCGCAAAGCAGCGTCCCTGCCCGCTCCCCACACACGCCCGCTGGCCCCATCCGGAAGCCTGCCCGGCCGGGGCGGAGGGGGGGAGCGGGGGGGGGGGGGGCAGCCGAGGGCCAGTGGAGCTGGGCCAGGGGCGGGCCCCCCGAGACTTCCCAGCATCCGTCCCAGCGACCTCCCGGCTGGAAAGGCCTCTCAGGAAGGTGCCTGGGCCCCGCCCGTGCCCACACAGCCTGTGCCATTTCTTCTTGGCAGTTTTCAAGTCAAAATGTCATTTCTGTCACCAAGGCTCAGCGTTTCTCTTCTCCGCTCCTCTCGCCCACCCGCTGGAGTGTGGAGATACACGTGGGAGACCTCCCCACACACAGAGCTGCTGCTGACGACAGGAATGGCACGGAGGAAGGAGGGGCCACAGCTGCCGTGGCTGGGGCAGCAGGAAGAGGAGGCTGGGTGGGGGGTGGGGGAGAAGGCAGGAGGGAGGGGCAGGAGCATAATGGGCGTGAAGGGAGGGAGGTTTGCTGTGCAGAAGCCCTGATTGCACTAGCCTGCGTGGACCCTCCAGCCTCCCGTCCTTTGGAGCCACTGCCTCCCCGGCCGCCTCCCCGGCCAGCCAAACTTCCAGACCGGGCTCTGAGCAGTCAGCCTGATTCCCTCCCAGCTGGTTCTTCCCGAGCCCTGTGCAGTCTGCTTTCTGCTTCTGACTCTTGCCCGAATCCCCTATCCCCACCAAATCCACAGGCCCCTCGACTCCCTGCGGTCCCTGCAGTCATGTCACCACTCAATTCATTTTCTGCTCAGTGGGTGGTGGAGCAGACAGTCCCAGGGCCACTGCCACCAGCTGTGCAGCCCCAGGCAGACCACTCTCCCTCTCTGAGCTCCCCTCTCATTGTAACATGGGGACAGAACAGGAGCTGCCGGGCCCTGCTCTAATCACACGTGTTAACTCATCAATCCTCACAGCAGCCCTGCGTGCTGCTAGGATTCGCCCCGTGGACACACCGAGTTAGAGCTGCACTGCCCAGAATGGCGGCCACAGTGCATGTGACCACTTCCATTCAATGAACTAAAATGAAATGAAATTTAAAACTCAGTTCTGCCATAGCATCAGGCCCACTTCAAGCGCTCAACAGCTCCAGGTGCCTGATGGCGACCATACTAGACAGCGAGATACAGCACTTGTCCTTCTCCTGGAAAGTCCCAGTGGGTTAGACTTGCCTAAAGTCACACAGCTGACCACAGGCAGCGCCAGGCTGGCGAAGGCAGCCTGGTGGGGGGGCCGTTCTCCTGGTTACATTCTTGCAACCAGACGAGTGATGGGATGAGTAAGACGGCAGGTACAGGGCTGGGAGCACAGGGCGCTCGGTAGATGCCTCCTTCCCTGTCCCTCCTGGGGTGGCAGGTGTGACATCTCACTCCCTGGGCCCCTCACTGACCTTCCGCCCATCCTCCTAACGGGGTGTCTCCCAAGCCTTCCACTCTCCCCTCCTCAAACCGGGGAGGGGGGGTAGGGGGAGAACCACCCTGCTCTCATCAGTTCAGCATCTTCCCAGGTGCTTGCAGACTAGCCCACCTCTCAGGGGCCTCGGGGTGGGTTTCTCCAGCCACCTGGGTGTCCCCAAGGACACACCTAGCCCCTGCTTCAGCTGAAACTCACCCCCACTAAGCTCCCATGGCCTCCCCCCCGTCTGACCAGCTGCCACCTTCAGCCCTCCCGCCCCCCGCAGCTCACTGCCAGGGCGGGGCTGTGACTTCAGGCCCCTCCCCCCCAAGTTTGCTGACAGGTGCCCAGGCTGTCCTTTTGCCCTGTCCTTCCACCCCCGCCGCCCCGGCACTTCCCCAGCACAGCCTGCCGGGTGCTGAGCACCTGCTCACGTGTCAGTCACGAGTCTCTTCCTCTTTCCCGCCCCTCCCCATCCATCCTACACATCTGCTCTGCTGGAACAATCTTTGGAAAACACTCTGCAACACACCCCTTTCCTGCTCCCAAACCCAAATCCCTCCCTCCTCCTGGTCGGCCGCCCGCCTCTGAGACAGCCCGTGTGGCCGGCCTGGCCTCGCTGCAGGGCACCCGGGTGGACATGCTGTGGCCCTAGAACACCACTGGGCCTTCTCCTCCCTCCGCCAAGTCAAGTCAAAGTCAACAGAATTATTTAAAGACCTTCTGCTGGGAGTCCTCTGGTGAGACAAAGAATCCTTTTGTTATGCAAATGTCACACCTAATTTCCCTTGTTTTGTACGTTCAGATTTAAAAATCCATTTTCCCTTGAACGGCAACACAGCTCCTCCCTGCCATGTTCCTGCCCCCAACACACACACACACACACACACACACACGCACACGGGCACACACGGGCACACCAAGAATTTCAGGATCCACGAGAACTTGGCGAGGCCTTCCTGCCTCTGCTCCGGGCACTTGCCCTGCGCAGGCCTTTCCTCTGGCCTGTGCTTCCCGGCGCCTCCCCGCGGACCCATTTTCTTCCTCTTCTTCAAACCCCGCGTCCCTGCCCTGCTCCAGCAGCGCTTTTCCAATTAACCTCCCTGGCCCACGGCTTCCTGGCTCCGCAGAACGCCAGCCTAAGTGGCCTCGGCCTCCCTGCCCTGTGCTGCTTAAAGGGGCCGCGGAGACCACCTCATCCAACTGGTGAGAAAGCAGGCCCAGAGAGGGGCATGACTTGCCTGGGGTTAGTTACACAGCCGGTTGGGGGGAGGCCCTGGGCCCCCAGAACGCCCACCTAGAATCTGTCCCTCTGTGCATAGCTGACCTACATTTGCCAATGTGTGTGTGTGTGTGTGTGTGTGTGTGTGTGTGTGTGTTCCTGTCGGTTGTGGTGGCTTCTGGATCAGGGACAGGAGAGGAAGACGTGTAGAGTTTTGAATGAAGCCTACGGTGAGGTGTGGGTCTGGGCGGGGAGAGGGCCCAGATTTGCCATCTGGGGGTGCAGCCGTCGGGGAGACGTGGCAGTGGGGTGTTCAGAGGGCAGTGGGTGGAGAACTGGGCTTGGGTATATGGACTGATTGGTGTGGAAGAAGGAAGGGACTATCAGAGGAGACCCTTATTCTCGCCCTCGCCCTGCGTTTACCCACTCCCCCACCTCCCACACATCACCACCCGCCGCTGCGGAGGCCCCCAGAGGGGCACTGCTGGCTTGGAGGCTGCCCCAGCCCCACCAGCCCATCCACGTGGCCAGGCACCCCTGGAGCCCTGACCTCCATCCCCTCTGGAGCAGGAGCCCAGGCAGCACAGGGAGGAGGTGGACGCAAGCCCGCCCGCCCCGACCCCAGAAGGGGTGCCGTGTCGCTGGGGACTCACGTTCCATCCTCGTTGCTTCTGTAGAACACCAGGAACGGGTCGGACTTCCCAAAGAAATCTTTCTTGTCCAGCTTGTTGGCACAGAACTGCATTGTGGCCACATCCTGATGGGAGGGGAGCAGGGGTGTGAGGAAGAGAAGGCTGGAGGCACCCCGATCCCTGTGGGAACGTAGCCCCAGGCCCTGGAAGCAGGAGGACCCCAGGCACCAGCTGTTAGAAAGGGCAGCATCTTCCATTGCCCGGCACCGACTAAGGGCCAAGCCCTGGGATAACACTTCCAGGGTCTCATTTCATCTCCAGGCGACCCCCCACTGTCAGGTCTGGCAGAGGTGCCGTCTGCCCTGAAGCAGGTGGATTCTGGGGCGAGCTGCCCCGGGGTGAATCCTGGCTCTGCCACTTTCTAGCTGGGAGACCTCAGGCAAGGGGGGTACCTCTTGGAGCCTCAGTTTCCCCTCTCACATGGGCCGATCACAGTACACACCCCAAAGGGCTGTTGTGAGACTGATGAGGTGAAGGGTGTGAAGTGCTCAGCAGAGAGCAGGCAGTCACACCCACACGGCCAGTGTTAACATACAATCTCACTGTTTTACTGAGTGGCTTTGAGAGATGAGATGACTGACCCAAGGCCACTCTGAGCTGGGCCTGCCACCCCCAACGCCCATGCTCTGCCCAGGCCTCGCTCCCTCACACATCTGTGCGGTTCCTAGAAGACACGTAAGCTTCCGCGTCACTTTCACACCCAAGTCACTCTAAGGTAGATGTGGCCTGAGGCCCAGAGCAGGGAGGACTCCCCAAGTCCACCAGGCAGAGCCCGGGGTTTCTGACTCCCGTGGCCAGTTCACGGCCCTGTCAGACCCAAGCCTCCTCCCGAGTGCAAAGACGGTACTCAGGCCCTGGTTGGGCCGCAGGACCCGCCCCTCACATGGTGACCGGCCCCTTCGCTCACTGTGGCCGGCAGGGCTCTGGGCAAAGATGCCTCCTCCCTCCTCCCCACCCATCCCCATGTGGCCTCTCCCACCTGAAAGCTTCGCATCCGACTACTCAGCTGTCCAGTGGCCAGAGCTGGGGCCCTATCCCATACCTGGGGCCTGGCCTGCCCTCGAGGGCTGGGCCTGTCAGGAAGCCACCCAGCTTTCTCACGCTGCCCCCTCCTCTGAGTGAAAAGGAGGCCCCGCCCTTGAAATCAGTGTCCTACAGCCAGCGAGGACCACACTGGTGGCAGAGGGGAAGGTGCAGCCTCCACAGCAGGGGTCCTCAAACTACGGCCCGCGGGATTTATCCGGCCCGCCGGGTGTTTTTGCCGCCGCTGCCTGTCCTGCTTAGCAGCCGACTTGTTCCGGGCCCGCAGTGCGCATGTGTGGAATGCCTGAGGGACAGTGAACTGGCCCCCTGTTTAAAGAGTTTGAGGACCTCTGGCTTAAAGGGTACGGTCAAGGTTGGGCTGGGTAGGGAATGAAGGTAGGCACATGGTCATGCAGACAAGCTGCCTGCTTCAGCTCCATCCCTCACTGGCTGTGTGACCTGCGGCAAGGTACCCTCTCTGTGCTCAGTTTCATCTATAAAATGGGGGTACTGGCAGTCCTACCTCATGTGAGTACAGTGCTGAGAACAGTGTATGGAGCATGCTCAGTGCTATGTGCCTGCAAGCGATTCTGATGATCTGAACACTTCTCCTCTCCCCTCGATACAGTGTGTGTGTGTGTGTGTGTGTGTGTGGCCTCTGTCCCTGCCCCTCCTCCACTCCCACCACCTCACACGCCTTCCTTCCAGGACATCTGACAACAGCAAACACAGAGCATCCCTCCACTCACTCACTCATTCGCTCACTCATTCATTCATCCACTCAACAAACATTCATCAGACACTGTCTGTGTGGGCCAGTCACTGAGCTGGGTGCTTCACAGCCTTATCACATTTCGCCTCAAGATAATCCTTCGTCACTTTTTACGGAGGAGGAAGCTGGGGGTCAGGGGTGCTAAGTAATCTGCCCCGGCCACCGGCTGACACTGCAGAGCAGAACTTCCACGAGTCCAACTGATGTCAAGCCCAGGCCCCTTCCGGCACCCTCCGCCTCCAGAGAGCACATTACCGCTCACGCGGTGCTTCCCTGCCTGCCCTGGCCCTCGGGGGCTGAAACACGGCCAGGCCAGCACGGAGGGGCCCGGGAATGACGGCTCTTCCATGTCCCTCATGTTGCCACCTGAGAGGGAGAAAGAGGCTTGGCCGGGGCTCCCCAGCCTAGAAGCCCACGGAGTCCCAGAGCCCCCCAGGAAGCCTGGGCTCGGCCCTGGGGCAGGAGGGTGGCTGCCTCACGGAGCACTTTCTGGGCAGCGCTAACAAGGACATCATTCTTCATACATTACTGCGGCACGGTACTCACTGAGTCCTCATAGCTGCACCGAGAGCTCCTCTGCTCTCCTTCTACCGATGAGAAAGGCTTTTCAGGCTGTCAAATGCCCAAGGCCACTCAGGGTGCCCCAGGCGGCCGGCTTCAGGACTTGCCCCTCACTGTCCTAGAGATCCCGCTCCCTAAGCCCATCCCAGCAGGCCCTGCCTGTCCCCGGGAGGAGGCTCCACTCCCGCCCTGCAGGGCAGAGTGGCCTGGTCATGCCTCCCGGGGAGCTCCCCCGCCCCGACACCCCCCCTCCCAGCCCGCCCCAACCTGCCCCAGGAAAAGGAGGCAGCCCAGGGCCCAGGGCTCCTTCCAGCACCAAGGGGATAACTGTGTGGCCCAGTGGAAAGAGGCATTGTGGGGTCCTTTGTTCAAGAGGTATTAAGAGATTTCAGGACAGCGACCACAGAGCATGAGACCAAGCACAGGCCCTGTGTGCCTGCACAGGCCACCCGGCCCTGGCTCCTCCCCTCGGAGACACCCCGCGGTGGCATCAGAGACAGGGAGAGAAGACCAGCCCTTGCTAAGGAGGGGGGGGGGGGGACAGTCCCACGGGGAACCAGGGTTCTGCGTTCCAGTTGGTCCCCGCAGTTCCTCCAGCTCTCTGAGCCTCAGTTTCCTCATCTGTAAAGTGACGTGCTCAACAGGATGCCTGCCACAGTCCCTTCAAGCCGGGAGGTGCAGTGTCAGTGCTGATGCCATGGGGAGCGCACTGGGACGCGCAGCGGGGGGAGGGCGGCAGCTGGGGACAGCCTGGGACCCCAGGCTCCTCCAGCCTCCCCAGGCCACAGCTCCGTGTGTCCTGACGCGACCCCCCCATCTGGAGGTCACCTGTGCGACACCTGAACGCACATCAGCGACCCGCTCTGTCACATAAATACATACACAGCATCTGAAACAACTGCAGCTGGTGCCACAAAATCCAGGGGCAAGGGCTCTTACTGTGCTCCTAGGAGAACGCTCGGGGCCTGCCAGCTCAGGAAGGGGGTAGAGTATTCGAGAAAAATGAATGCAGGACTTAGTACGAGGCCCCAGGACCACTCAGTGCTCCCTGGGGGGCCACTGGCCCCGCCCAGCACCCGACAGAGAGGACGGTACAAAGGGGCCCAGGCCTCCTGCTGGGACCCCAGCGCGGCACCTACCCGCTGAGCAGCTGGGGCCAGCACCTCAGCCTAAGTCATGATGTTATCCTCTGACTAGTGGAGTCCTAACGCCCCTGTGAGCCTGTGGAGAATAAAGGAGAGGGCAAACGCCAAGTGCCAGAGCACCGTGCCCAGCACAGAGCATCTATAGGAACAGGAGCCAGCCCCTGAGTGCCACTTTGCACCGGGCCAAGCCACACGAAGCGGCCCATGTCCACTGTCGTTCACCTGGAAATGGCCAGGTGGTACAGTCCTACCGCTTATCTGCCGGGCACTACTTTTACACCTGTTAGCTCATCCCATCTCCTCAACAGCCCCACGAGGTAGGTGTAGTTATTATTCCCATTTCTTTTTTATTTTTTTAATCCTTACCCAAGGATATTTTTCCACTGGTTTTTAGAGAGAGTGGAAGAGAGAGGGAAAGAAAGAGAGAAATATAGATGTGAGAGAAACACATCAATTGGTCACCTCCTGCACAAGCCCCGACCAGGGCCTGGGCCGGGGCGGAGCCTGCCACCGAGGTATGAGGTACGTGCCCTTGACCAGAATCGAACCTGGGATCCTTAGGTCTGAAGGCCGATGCCCTATCCACTGAGCCAAACCCACTAGGACTATTCCCATTTCAGAGGAGGGGGAACTGAGGCAGGAAGCCGCACAGAGAGGGAGAAGAGAGGCTGGGATTGGAACAAGACAGTCTGGCTCCAGAGATTAATAACAGATTCCAGATGATGGGCCTGATTCTCCAAGATAAGTTTAATTATGTTCTGTAGCCTCAGTTTGAGAAGTCAGAGAAGTGTGAAATCCATTTTAGAAAGGCCTCCTCCGTGCAAACTAGTTAAAATTAAAAAAAAAAAAGAAAAAGAAAAAGAAAAGACTGGCTCTGAGACTCAGCTCCCTGGAAAACTCCACAGTGAGCCTCACCTCATCAGTCCCCGCTGACGGCAAACCCCAGCCGCGCTGTGGGGGCTTATCTTGCTGCCCAACCCGGTCGGCCCTCCCTAACCCAATCTTGACCCGGAACAGTGGTCACATTCGCCAGAAGCCACTATGACCATCTGTATTGCTGTGCTACTGTCAGATCCATGGGATGCGTCAGACCTTCAGAGATTTCTAGGCTGGAACCAAGGCAAGCTCCCCCAATGGGTGCACACCCACGGGGAGTCCTTGAGGCTAGCACCCGGTCCGTTGTCTGGGGACTGTGCTTCTGAAGGTGGCTCTGACTCATGTCAACAGTCATATGAACCAGGCCTCAACTGCTCCCCTTGCGAGGGCGAGTGAACGGATCGATCCTGGATACGTGTGTGAGCCCGGGGGGGAGGCTGGGAAGGGGAGTAAGGAGGCCTGGGCAGCAGGGTTAGGAGCTGAAGCCTGTCTGAGGACCAGAGTCCCGCTGTGAGAGCCTCAGCCTGGCCCTGGCCCTGGCCCTGGCCCTGGCCCTCGCTCTCCCCCTGCGGGAGGGGATCTCAGCACAGGAAATGCTGCTCCCAAAGCAGAAGCCTCCTTGGAGCCGACTGTGGAGAAGATAGAGCAGCTCCTGCAATACATAATTTCCTGCAATTTCTGCCTTTTCACCCTATCTTTTTAAAAACCATATTAAGTTCTTCTTAAACAGCAGGATTGCCTCAATTTGCATCTTTCTGCATGTTAATGAAGCTGCTGGAGGGAGCAGAGCAAACAGCCTTTCTCTCCTGGGTGGCCGGGCCTACTCTGGCAGTCAGCCCTCCCTGAGCCAGAAGAGGGCAGAGGGCAGCGCGTGGGCCCACGGCGGGGAGAGGGGAGAACAGCAGGCCGCTCTGGCCTGGGTCTTGCTGGCAGCCCCTAGGGCCCGAACAGGAATGAGGCCAGTGCAAAATTTAATTCAGGGTACCCCAAATCTCAGTAACCAAAACAAGATTTTAATGTGCTAGATTAAAAAGTCACAACCAATGCAAAAACTGATGATAAATAAAATATCAAAAATTTACATAAAGCCATTTTACAAGGGAAGAAACCGAGGCACAGAAAGCTCAGGTAACTTGCCCAGCATCACACCGCGGGTGAGCAATGACATTTTGTCTGGGTCCAGAGCCCAGGTTCTTAACCATTTGGCCCTACTGCTCACACGCTACCCTGAGAAGCACTTTCAAATCGATGGCAGACCATGGTGACATTTGTCTTCCCTTTAGAACGTGATGGGTTTCCCTAAAATTAGTTCATTGTCTTTTTTAGTCAGAAGAAAAGAAGACGTCGATTAAAAACAATACCTGAACATTAGCCACCACTCTGAAACTCAGGACTCCAGCAGGAGGAGGTACAACCCAGACTTGGGGCTGATTTGGGAGGGCGGCTGTGTTCCCAGAGGGGCCCAGGGCCCCAGAGCCCAGCCTGCCAGGGTAAGGCTGCAGAAGCAGGAGAGCAGGGGCAGGGACATCAGCGAAGACCCCATAGACCAGTCATTCGAACACCGATGGTGGGTGACGTTGGTCAAGGAGCCTGGCCTGTCTTACGCATCGACTGTCATAACCACACTGAGGTCAGGCTGGCTTCTCTCATCCAACTTAACAACCGACTTTACAAACAATTCAACCCATTGTGCATCTGTTGATTAGATCATCCAGAGACTGAAAACCTAGACTGACCCATCTTCCTTCCCACTCATTGAGCTGTGTGTCTGGGATATGAACTGAAATTCATCCATTAAAGTTTAAAAGAAAAAAATATTCAGCTATGAGGATGTTCACTGCAGTATTAATTATATTGTTGCCCATAAGAGAATAGTCAGTGACCCATCCGTACAGTAGGGGAATAATACGCAGCTAGCAAGTGCATGTTCTCCAAGAATATCTAATGACAGGGGACAATCTGGACACCATATTGTACTGACGAATCGAAGAAAACCGGGTCCTACATTCTACTAATTATAAGGGAAAAGCCACATACACGAACACACAGAAAAAAACCCTGCAGGCGATTGTCAAATGTCAGCAGCGATTATCTCTGGGTGGTTTTCTCTTCTTTGTATCTTCCAACTTGTCCATATGAACATGTTATTTTTTTAGCTTCAGGAAAAATGTGTTTGGTTTTCTTTCTTTCTTTTTTTTTTTTAACTAATGACTTCTAAGACCAAAAAAAATTTAAAAATCACAAACGAACTTTGAAAGGGTGATGGTTGAATGCTGGTCACTCCCCATGCAGAACACATAGCTGTGCTAGCACAGCACACACATCTCCTAAACACCAACCTGCAGACTCCCGGGAAACCTGCCCCGCGTCCCTGACTTCCTCTTCCTCTTTCTTCTGATCTTTCTCCTTTCCTCCCAGGGCTCTTCCCACAGGGAGACGCTGGCTCCCTGAGGTCTGTCTTGAGAACAATGAGAGTTCTGACTTTTTCAGGATTCGAGGCTGCCAGGCTCCCCTGCTACAGGTCCTGCACACCCTGGCCTCCATCCCACCTGCACCCTTGCCTCTCTGACCTGGTCTCTCCCTGCCCCAGGGTCTGAGCACAAGCTGTTATTCTTGCCTGACCCACCCATCTTCCCCCAGGTGGCTGTGAGGGCTCCTTCCCTGTCCTGCATGTACTAGTATGTTGGCATTACATAGTGCTATCCATGAACTTTCCTTCAGAGTAGTACAGAATGCCATAAACATCTGTGATAAAAGGGGTCACGGTCTGGCAGGGCTGAGGACGACTGCTGTACTGTGATGGCTAGCTGGCATTTCTGTCTCTCGCGCTAAATTGGAAACTCTGGGAGGGCGAGGACTGAGTGCAAGCATATCTGCTGAAATGGAATGAATGAGTACATGAGCAGGTCCGAGAGGTGAGTCACACTTGCCCGTGTGTGCGGGGACCTGACTGGGAGGCAGCGAGGACATGCTCACTGGCCTGGAACTAAGATCTGGGTGCCCCGCAGGCCTAGGGGGAGCTAGGGTCCCAGAAGGTGAGAGCAAGGAGCTGCCTGCTCCCTGGGCCGCAGCACCCCTGCCTCTGCAGAGGCCCCCACTCGCCAGGCTGCTCAAGGCTAGTGGCCCCACAAAGCCCACAACGCCCATAGCTGTTCATGGACCGTGGAGGCCCATGGCGTCACTGTGGGGGAAGGGAAGACTCCCTGGGGATTCTGGGTAGAATCCTGCGATCTTAGGCCACTTCCACCTCTCTGTGTCTGTAAACTGGGGTCAGCACGTCTACCCAGCCTGTAGTGGGAACCAAAACAGACTGTAAACCGGGAGTCCTGGTCTTCTTGTGAGGACGATGCAATCTTGGTCAGTTACACGGAATAATACTGGGCTTTCCTGCTGAGCATAATTGAACGGTGATTCATTCAGGAGCTTAAGCTCATCATTGTCAACATCAAGTATCACGGACCATTTTAAAAACCAAATGCTGATTGTTGGAACTTTCTTGGTATTTTGATTCTAGATGAGCAAGGCTTTCCTGCAACCTATCGAAGTGTGCTGGGAAGCATGCTGGTCACTGCGGAGGCCACGCGAATCCTTCGCAGTCCCGCCGCCCACGCATCCCCGGGAGGAGGAGGGTTTGTCTGCCTCGGCAGAATGCATTCACTGGAGCAGGAAGCTCTGCTCTGGTGGGAACCCATCTCTCCACTCCACCCTCTTCCTTTGATCCTCCCACGGAATCGGGAGCTGAAACAGCGGAGGCAAAGCCGCGCAGATGTAATTATTTTAATTCAGCCAGATGCTGGGAATTAGTCTCTTTTCCTCGCAAGTCTTCTAGGGAAAGACAGACTCAGCCAAAGACGGCCCAAAGAAAGGAGCTGCCGGCTTCAGGGAGGGAGGCCCCTGTGCTGGAAGAGCTTACATCCAGGAAACCGCTGCCATTCCTGGATGCAGCCGGGAGGGGGAGGGGCGGAGGGGGCGTCTAATAGGTATTTCATTCAGACGGTTCAGCAATCCCAGAAAACTAGACCAAATAACAGCACCCAGCATTTTCTAGAGCTTTAGAATTTCTTTAGGAAGCACTTTCACTTTCCTGACCTTATTTAATTATAAACTAGGGAGGATGTCACTGGCTGAGCTAGAAGCTTGGGGGCAAACTGAGGGGAGGCCGCAAGGAATCCAGTCTTTCCCAGGCGCCCTGTAGAAGCCAGTTAGGCACAGTCCATCTCTAACCTCACAGCAACCCTCTGGCATACAAGTGGGGAAACTGAGGCTCCGGAAGCTTGACCAGAAGCTATCTTCCGTGTCAGCTGGGTTCCTCCCATACACAGGTGCGGTTTCATCCTCACCTGCTGCTGTGCTTCCTGCTCATTCAGTCACAGGTTGTGATAGGTCATTGTGAGCACCTACTGTGCGCCCAGCTCTCTGCTGGTGGAGACACTGGGGAGGTTGAGGCCTCTGTCAAGCTCCTCCAGACCCACTGAGGGCCGCAGAGCAGTGGACAGACCAGAGCCAGCAGGGGCGTGTGCATGGACGTGGTTCTTACTGTAGTGCCCTCTTATCCATTGCACCTCATTCTCCCACTGCAAGCGGTTTGGGACCCCACAGCCTGGTGGTTAAAGACCCGGCCCTAGAACTGGACTGCCTGCGTTCAATCTACTCAGTGGCCATGTGACCTTGGGCAGGTCACAGGTTCTCTGCAAAATGAGGACCATAATACATCAGAAATTATAATGTCATACTACACATTACATTACATATTATAATACATGAGATCAACAAGTCGATACATGTAACCACTTAGCACAGTGTGTGGTTCAGGATAATCCCTCAATTAATATCGGCTAACAATTTACACCTCCATACCAGGAGTTCCCAAAGTATGGACCAGGACACACCCCACCCCCCCACCCCTGGGTCCATGAGGCAGAAACTATGTTCATAATAATGCTGACAAGACATGGAATTTTCTAGAAGTCACACGACGGTGGTGCCACAACACCTGCCTGCAGAGCAGACGTGCGGATGCAGTCCTCGTGTCGGGCGGATTGAAGAGATGCACAGGAATTAAAACAAGGCCACTCCTCTCACTAGATGACTTTTGTTTTGGAAATACAGCTATTTTTCAAACAAGATGTTATTCATGTTAACCAGCAGCGGGGTAAACTAGTGCTATTCTTAAATACATGAATACATCATTTAAATTGTTTCTAATCTTAAATGAATGTCGAGAGCTAACAGACACAGGAGTTGCACCCACTTGCACGGAGGTCAGGAAACCTTGTCTCTCCGCATCCCGCGCAGGCCCCTAACCGCCCAGGGCACTGGCTCCTCAGGTGACCCCAGGCTTGGTCTGGTGCTCACGCTCTTGCTGCCCCCACCTTTCCTCCCGGGACCCAAGCTCCTACCCGGGCTCCTAATTACCCTAAAGGCATGCCGGCCGGGTGGTTTGGGGCAGTGAGCCCGGGTTTTAGAGTCAGGCTGACCTGGATATGAACCCTGACTCTACCCCTTTTTGCCCTTCATCAGGTGGCTTAGCCTTTCTGAGCCTCCATTTCCTCATCCATAAAATGGGAATAACACAGTATCTAAAACTGGAACTGTTTCAGGAGTAGCGATAACTTGTGTAAAATACCCATCACCTGACAAGTAAGTCCTGTTTTACCATCATCATCAGCCATCGGGTCCCCAGAGCCCCTCCAGCTGCGCCCGTCCACTGCTTCTCACAGTCGCACAGAACAAAATCAAGGCTGCCTGGCACTGAGACTCTGCTTCCTAGTGCGCGGGCGCACACACACACACACACACACACACACACACACACACGTACACATGCATGCACAACCACACACGCGCACGCACTCTCACACATACACGCCTACCACACGCCCTCGCTCTCTCATTCCATGCAGGGTGTCACCCTACTCTAGAGCTAAAAGTGAAAAATGACAGTAAATGCCAAGCGCCCAGGCTCCAAGAGTGAAAAGGCCCCCCTGCTGCAGGGTTGGTGCCAAGGCAGTGCTGGCTCAGGACAGCGAGTGGTGCCACGACGGGGAGTGGAGGAGGCCTGCGGGAGCCAGGGGGCAGGGCGCTGCTGCTGACGGCCTCCGTGAGCTAAGCAAGGAAAGGCATTCGCCTTCCAGCTCCGTGTTAGGGAATTCTGGGAGAGGGACGACTGAGGAGCCCTGTCTTCCTGTCCCCTCCCAGGACCACAGGGTCCCAGGGCCACAGGGAGGCCAGCCTCCCCTCCATACCACCCACCCCACCCCCACCAGGCCTGCCCCGCGGTCCCTCTGCCACTCACCCGACAGTTGCTGAGCTCCTCGGCGGACAGGATGATGGTGCCGCATTTCTTCCCTGGGACACCGCTGGGAGAGAAGAAGGTGAAAGGATGGAGAGCCAGCCAGACAGAAGCCAAAGCCTGAACCCTCCCTGAACCAGCCCTCCTCATCCTCCCACCCCCACCCCCCAGCAGATCTGCCAGATCCCCCAACCCCCTCCGCCCCCCACCCCCACCCCCCACCCCCTGAAGACAGTCTCCAGAAACACGGTGCAGGGCGGCTTAGGGCACTGCTTGCTGGGCCAGCCCCGGCCTGGAGCTGCCGCCCCTGCTCCCACCAGGAGAGGCAGCGTCTGCACTGCAAGTCCTAGAATCAGAGAAGCATCCAGACTCACCCAGAGGCTTCCAGGCCTGTGGTTCTGTCCATCCAAAGACCACTTCTGTGGGCAAAAGACCTTGTGGGCAGCCATCCCACCTTGCACGCAGCTGACCCCAGAGTCCCAGAACGTTCCAGCCCTGAGCCGCTCTGATTCATCTCAGCAGAGCAGCAACAGGGAGTAACACAGAAGGGCTGGCATACCCTTGGGGGAGCGTGCCCAGCCTTTCTCCCATGCCTACCTCCCCTGGACCAACTCCTCAGGGAGGTCGGCCCACCCAGGGAATCTCCACCAGGAGAGCAAGTTCCCAGGGAACTTGACCTGCACCGCCTCTTCTCTTATTCGGGAGGAACCCCTCCCACCAGAACCAGTTGATCCCACGCCAATGTTTGGGACTAACAGGGGTCCCAGTGCGGCCAGGGGCCCTTGGGAGCTAGAAGAAAATGTCACAGTGTCCAGCAGCTGCATGACTTTGGGCTGAGACTCTCTGAGCCTCAGTTTCCTTACCCATAAAATGGGTATGATTATAGCATCCGTTTTACTAGTGAATATGCACACATAGGCCTGGCACAGAGAAGACCCTCAAGGAGCATCATTTCCCTCCCTGCCCCCTTTCCTTTATATCTGTGGTTCTCAAAGTGTGTTCCACAGACAGCATGCTGGTGGCCCCACACTTCAGGCCAGCCTCAGAGTCACCAGCATGCTGACTGTGGAACACACTTTGAGAACCACGGATGGAGCTCTTCCTCACACCAATTCTCAGAGGAAGGGGCCTTCGCACAGGGAGGCAGGGGAGGCAGGGGAGGCAGGGGAGGCAGGGGAGTGGGTCTGATCAGCAGGCCTAGATCTCTCTGTATCAGGGGAGCAGGGGCCACTTCTGGAGGTTCCCCTGTCACAGGTAGGTGGCAGGGCCTGCCAGCTTGTCCCCTTAGACAGGGGCAGCTGAACTGGGTGCCCCCCTGTCTGGCCCTTCCTGGTAGTAGAGAAATGATTTGTGGACCAGGTGATAAAACCCTCACACCAGCCTCCTCACCCAGCACCTCTCCATCTGCCCTCTCTGCCTCTGAGCCCCTCTTCTATTGCCCATCTTCCCTTCCCCTCCCCAGCCCTGCTCCACCTGCTCGGCCTTCCTTTCTGTCTCTCTCCCCCCTCCCCTCTGGTCTTTCTCACACACCTCTCCCTCCCTCTCTCTTTCTCTCTCTGACTCCGGCTCTCTTTCTAATTGCTGCTTCTCTACTCCCAGGTCAATCAGCATCCACCCCTCCTGGGCTGTGAGCCGCCCGGTCCCGGAGGCCCCTCTCCCACACCCAGCTGGTCTGGTGGTTACCAGCTGCTGGGACCCCAGCCCCTGGGAGCCCTCCGCAAGCTCTGCTCACTCAGCCTGGCCATCATCATCCGGAAGCACCTCCGGCTGGACCCCAAGCCCAGCTCCCTCCCCTGCCCGGTGGGTAAGGACCCTCCCTCCTACCAGGAGAGGAGAGGGGAGGAGTGGGGAGGGTCTGCGTGAGGCCAGCCGAAAGCAGAGGCCAGAGCGGGGGCTGGAGGCCGGCCGCTGCAGCTGGTGAGCAAACGCAGAAAGTGAGGATTCGCTAAAGCTACTCTGAGGAGGCTGAGAGGAGGCCGACATCCAGCAGTGGGAACCGTGGAGGGGAAGGGGGTGAGGGGAGGGGAGAAGGGAGGCAGAGGGGGACAGAGGAGGGTGAGTGGCGAGAGGAAACCAGGCCAGACAGAGGAAGGGAAGGGAAAGTGCCCAGTCCCTCTGACTCCTGTTAACAGCCCCTACCTCTAGGCCCCACGCTGCTCACAAAGTCCCGGGAGCCACTGGGGCTCCAGCCTGGATGGGGGCGGGGTCAGCTACATGCAGAGTGCCCCAAAGTGCCTGAGCCCTTGCGGAGGGACCGGGCCCTCTGTCCCCGGCCAGGCTGGACGCACGGTGGCGGGAGTGGGACAGGGCCAGGACTCGAGGCCCCTCTGCAGAGCTGGCGGAGGGTCTGAGGACTCCAGCCAGAGATGTCTGGGGACCTACCCGCTGGACACAGCCGGCATGGGTTTGCCCGTCCTGGAGTTCAGGCTGAACGCTCCTATCCTGTGCGGAGAGGAAGAGAGCGGGTCGTGAGCTAAGCTCCCTGTCCTGAGAGGGCAGAGCAATGGCTTCTGGATTCGTGGAGACAGGTTTCTGTCCTGGATCAAACATCAAGGTAGGACCAAAAGGCACAGGTCTTCTCCCAAAACCTGGTTGTAAAGTCCTGGGTGACGCTACCTCAGGGGTTCTCAAAGAGGGGTTCCGGGCCAGCGGCATCTGTACCGCCTGGGAATATGCTAGAAAGGCCCCACCATCTTTGTTTACCAAGCCCTCCAGGGGGTGTGAGGCCCCTGCAGCCTGAGAACCACTGCACCTCTCTGAGCCTTGGGCCCAGGCTGCGGAGTGGGGAAGTGCGGAGGGATCCCACGGGGTCACAGAAGCAAAGCTGTCTGGCCCAGAGCAGAGGCCTGGTGATCGGAGCTGCCCACAGGCCAGGCCAAGACCACCACTGCCCTGAGGCACTGGACCCTTCAGTGGACAGAAGAGGTCCCCTCCTCCAGCAACACCGAACATCTCCCAGCCCCCACGGTTTAGATCTGCTTCCCCTGAAGGCACAGCTCCCCAGGCCCCTCCTACCCAGGTCTCCCTCGATCCCCCCAAGGGGCACCAGGTGACAGCGGGTAGAAACCTGACGCAAGTGGCTCATGGGCTTTTGACCCAGGCAGTTGGGAGCTGAGAGGGGCAGACACACACTCACTCCTGGGTTCCCACATTCTATGCTTCAGAGCCCCCCTAACCTGAGTTTGCTCCCTGTTTTCAACAAATGATAGCTGTTATCATTATTTTCTGTGAGCCCGGAGGTGGTGACCTTTTGGGGGACAGGGAGGCCTTTCTGGGGGCCCTGAAGTTACTCACAGTTACTAGGGAGTCAGAGACAGGGCCTTGGAGAGAGACCCCCCCACCCCCTACACACACTCATAATAACAGGTTCTGCAATTACTGATCATGTGAGGGGACAGCAGCCAGTGTGGACTTGGCAGAGGCAAGTTGGGGGTGTGCCCCACCCAGCCTGATCCCTCTCTCCTGCCCACCCTGCCCAGGACCTGGGTGCTTATGCCAGTTTTCAGGCCTCTCTTGCCTGGGCTTGGCTCCTGGCGTTTCCTGAGAAATGGGGACAAGAGAGGTCACCCCCACCACCTGGTCACCCTCAGACTGCGCCGTGAGAAGCCTTGGGTCTCCATCCCAGAGCCTGCTCAGAATAACGGCTTCCCCCTGCAAGCACTTAACACCCTTTAATGCGGGCCGTCAGGGGCAGCGTGAGATGGGGAGGGCCTCACTGTACCCGCTCCGGCCCACACCGAGGGTGAACAATCTGAGCACGTGCAATGTGAGTAGAACCCTCCATTCAACAAACCCCAGCTCTCCCACTTCCTAGCTGTGTGGCCTTGGACAAGTTACTTCCCCTCTCTGGCCTTTGGGTTCTTCCCCTCTACAAGGAAAGGGCTGGGGGATGAGATAGCATCCCAGGGCCGTCCTAGCAATATGGGGCTCTAATAACCAGCTGGGGTTCCTCCAAGGTAATTGGTTAAAAGCCCTGCAAGGGGAGGGCCCATGGGGTCTCTTACTCCTCACCCCTCCTCGCAGCCTGCCCTCTGCAGGGCTGGGCAGGAAGTTGGCCCATCACTGAAGAAGGAACCCAGACAGGCCCACTCTCCTCTACACTTACGTGAGGGGCTTCTCCAGGCGGCTCCCGGGGGACCCCACAATCTCTCCGAGGGTGCAGAAGGCCTGGCCCAGGAAATCCTGCACATCGGAGTACAGAAAAGACCAGTGTCGCCCACTCTGCTCACAGCCATCCAGCACCCCCACCCCCCCACCCCCCGGAAGTGTGATGGCTCTGAAACGACAGGACCCGCATCGGACACACACACTCGGTCACAGGGAAGCAAGGCTGGCTCGGACTGGCATTTAAGAAACTGGTAGAATTGCTGGGCAGTGACAGGTGGGACTCACGTGTTTGGATAAGTCAGGGCTCTTCGAGTCAACGTCGTATCTGCAGAAAACACAGAGGTGGTGAAGGGGTCCTGCCCAACCCAGTCCCAGTCAGGACCCCAGCTCCCAAAACACGGGCTCTGATACCAGGAAAGCTTGGACCGGGGAGAGGCCAATGGGGTCCTCCCTGTCACCTGGGGAGAAAAGGGCTGCCAGAGCTGGAGCTAGACTTGTCCCCAAGATCTCTCCTCAACCCCCAGTACCCCGCCAAGTCAGGTGGCTGCTCAGTGCCTCCCACTTAACTGAGAACAATGGGGGTGCTTTGTCCCCTCTCCCACCTCCCTTCCTCTCCCAATGAGGCTGGACTCCAGCTAATAGTCACCTTTATCCCAGGCCAACCTGGGCTTCCTCTAACACCACTGCCCCCCTTCCCTGGAAAGGGGACCCCCTGCCCAACCATAGGTCCTGTGGCCGCACCTCCCAACACTGCTTCCTCCCCAGCTCCATCCTCGGCACCAGCTTCCACTTACAGGTCGAAACGGAGGTTCTGCTTCTCCTCGAAGAAGTAATCCACAATGAATTTGCGCACGAAGTCGGGGTTGAGAGTGTTGTCGATGACCTCGGTGCGTCCGAACTGCAAGAGGAGACGGGGCGTGGACCTCGGGGCCAGGCTGGCGGCGCAGGGAGCCCTGGGCTCGGGGCCTCGGACCTGGCCCCGTGCTGCCCTGTGACCACCCTCCTTCCCTAGGTGTGTCCTTATTTGACGCCCCCATGTAAGTGCAAGGGCAGAGACAGGGACAGTGGGGTCAGGTCCCGCCTCCTGGCATCCACGCCCTTGCGCAATCCCTCCCCTTAAATGTGGGCTGGACCTCGTGGCTCACTTCTAATGAACAGACTAGAGTACAGGTCACTTCCAAGATTATGTTATAAAGGACTATGACTTCCGTCTCGGGCACCCTCTTCTCTCTAGCTGGCTCACCTTTATGAAGGCAGCTGCTGTGCTGTGAGCTGCCCAATGGAGAGGCCCATGTGATAAGGAACTAAGGACAGCCAGCCCACCCCTAAGAATCGGAATCCTACCAACAACCACTGACCACTTAGACGTGGACCCTGCCCCAGCTGAACCTGGCAATGATCGAGGCTCTGGCCAACACCCTCGACTATGGCCTTGTGAGGTAGGGGATCCCACAAAGCTGCCTCCAGATTCATGACCCTATTGCTTCAGTGGCTAAACCCTGGGCTAGTTTGTTACGCGGCGGTAGATAACTAATACACAGACTTGACTTTCTTGGTGTCCCCTGCAGCATATACTCTAGAATTTTTCACACATGAGACAATAATTGAATCCCCTTCCCTCCCCATTTCTGGGCATCTGAATCACTTGGAGCGTTTGTTAAAACGAGAGTCAGGCCTCACTCCCAGAGGCTCCGATTCAATCGGTTCAGGGTGATGCCTGAGAATCTGCATTTCTAAAAAAATGCAGGTGATGCTGCCACTGCGGGTGCAGGCACCGCCCTTTGAGAACCCTGGAGAGTGACACTGTGGTTCACGGGGCCCTGAGTTCCCAGGGGTCTTCCAGGCCTGGGAGGAGGGGCAGTGTGGGCTGACCCCAGGCCACCAATTCCATCAAAGCAGCTGTCTTACATCTGCTCAGTCACTGGACATTTTTTGTGAGATTTTGTTTCAAAAAGAGACATGGATAAAGATAAAGCGCAGGAGCCCATACTCTGCCCTCCACGACAGGAGGGCACAGTATTCTCCAAAGTGCACAGCGGGCAGATGCACAATAAATATTTTAAATAGCTTAATCTTTCTTAACATATAAACTTGTTGTCTGACTTGGGCAGTAATTACCAAAATGAAAAACTCAATCCTGAGTGCTTGTCCTCCTTGATGATGGGGCTCTGCCGCCCAGGAAAATGCCAGCAGTGGGCCCCTCTCACGTGTGGTGGGCAAGGTCCCCGCTATCGGGGCAGAGCCTAGTGTCCCCTTCTACCCTGAGAGGAGTTAGGAACCTGCAAAGAGAACCGCCCCCAAGGCAGGGTGGGCCCTCTGAGGGGCACTAGATTGGCAGCTTTACCCCCTCGGTCTAACCACTCTCCTGCCCTGTCAATCCCATCAGCTAACTCTCCTGTGCTGTGGCAGTGGACAGGACTCGCCGTTTTCTCCTCTTGACCACTGCCTCCTCGTTGGTCACCATGGGGGCCAATGGCTGAGGTTTGAAGACTCAGATCCCGGAAGTCCTGCTCTCCAACTCCCACCCCTCCCCTCTGCTCCCATGATCTTCCTCACGTCCTATTGCTGCACTCACCACATGCCCTGACGAGAATCTACGGAGGCTCTTTCCACCTCTATGTCCAGGGTCACACAGCTAATGATCGCTGACTTCAAGGCGCCAGCACAGGCCTTCTGGCCATGCTCTAAGCCACATTTCGCTACGGGGCAAGGGCAGCAGGAGCGCACTGCTCCGGCGGCTGGCACACAGTAGGCACTCAGGAACTGTCGAATGCAGTGAGGCTGAGTGAGGAAATGGATGAGTGGGCTTGAGTCCTGACTTCATCATAAGCTAATTGTGTGACTTGGTCAGAGCCTTTGAGAGCCTGCTTCCTCAGCAGAAGACGGAGAATACTACTTGTCTGGCTTACTTCTTAAAGTTATCCGATCAATTCAGTTATTAATTGAATGAACAGTTGTGATGCACTTGTTATGGCCCAGGCAGTGTGCTGGGTGCTGAGCTAAAAACGTAAACGGAACGTGAACCCTGTACTGAGGGGCTTCTATATTATTGGTGGGACGACTCATAAACAAACACCTCCAATACAGAGTGCTAACGGTGCTAACCGCTGCATACAGGGTCTACGGCAGGGTCCTCCCCTGTGGCTGCACATGAGAATCGCTGGGGACGTGTGAGATATGGAAACGTGCGGAAAAGCAGATTGCTGGGTGCTCCTCGTCACACACTAGTCCAGTTGTCTGACTTCGCAGAGGTCCGCACCTTCCATCATCTATGAGAGGCCTTACAGCTCTGTGAATTGTGGAAGGCGTAGAGCAGTGGTTCTCAACCTTGGCTGCACGTTAGAATCACCTGGGAATCTTTTTTTAAAATCCTGATTTCTGGGCCTCATCCTCCGCAAATTCTGTTTCTTTGTTATGGGGTGAGGCCACAACATTAGTAACAAAGAAACAGAATTTGCGGAGGATGAGGCCCAGAAATCAGGATTTTAAAAAGATTCCCAGGTGATTCCAATGTGCAGCCAAGGTTGAGAACCACTGGCGTAGAGTAATGCAAATGATTCTTGTCCGAAGAAAAACAAATAAATGCAGTAAGGTGGTATGCAACTGCTTATTTGATTATTACCCTCTGGCTATTGACCAGCTTTGCATGTATTTATAAATTCTTTTCAGCATTCCTGATTGGCCATATGTGTGTGTTATTTGGATTACAGTAAGTCCTCACTGAACGTCACCGGTGGGTCCTGTGACTTTAAGAAAAGTGACGTATAATGAAACTAATTTTACCACAGGCTAATGGGTGTAAACAAGAGTTACGTTCCCATGGCACCTCATCAAAATTATCACAAAATGACATTGAAAAGGGACCTCAGTTGAGGACCTGCTGTATTTGAACTAGTTGCAACTCTTACTGGTTCCCTCATTAATTAACAAGTTAAATCTTTGCCATGTGTTCATTTTATATTTGTATGGGATTAATGATTTTACCTTTTAAAAATGTATCCTTTAATAGGAGCTTTTTAAAAACACCCATACTCAAGCTCCGCCCCCCCTGCCCCCCCCCCCCCCCCCCCACACACACAGATTAAACCCAGATCTCCACGGGCGGGGCCTGAGTGACTGTGTTTTAAAGTTTCCTAGGTGATTCTCACGTGCAGATGGAGCTGAGGCCCAGTGCGGGAGGAAGGAAGAAAACGAACGTTGACTGAGCCCCCACTGAAGCTCCGTAGACAAGCAGGGCATTATCCTATTTGGTTCCCACAAAGACCCCGAATTGTCCCCACTGCACAAGCGAGGAAACGGAGACGCAGAGGTGTAGTGACTCGCCCACGTCCACACACACAGGCAGAGCTGGGCTCGAGAGCCAGGTATGTCTAACGCCAAAGGCCATTGCACGGGGTGGGCCAAAGTAGGGTTACAGTTGCGAGTCCATGAAACAGTTTATTGTTGTATGATTATTTATTAATTATTGTATCATTTTCTACAGGAACAACTGTAACCCTACTTTGGCCCACCCCTGTGTTTTTTTTTATTTCATCTAACTGGCCGGAGCCTTTAAGCATTATAAAAATCAAAGATGAGTTTTACTTCACAGGTACTTATAGAAGCCCCACTGTGTGCAAGGCAACGGGGGGACTTTGAGTTGAATAAGACTGGGTTCCTGCCCCATCGCCTAAATTCAGTCTAAACCTTATCATGTCTGACCCGTGTTCCAAAAGAGCTCCTGCATTTGCCTCTCCTGCTCTTTCTAATTCTTCACACCGCCTGTCTTCAGACAAAAGGAAAATTTCTCCTGAAGGCAGAATCTTCCAGGTAAACACCCTGTTTCAAGAGAATCCTCCGTTAAACTGGGCCATTCCTCTCCCTCAGTGCATCGCCTCCTCCCTCAGACACCTGTACCCCCACTCCCACCCCCAAGCAGGACTCTGGAGAAAGCCCAGTGCAGGCGGAGACAGCATTCTTTGCGTACCCCTCTTTCCGCCAGCAAGGAAAACACCCATTAGGGGAGATGACAGATGCTTTTAAAATGGCACTTGAAGCTGCAACAGAGGGGAATTCCCTGGAGATGGATCTGCTGCTGGAGGAGAAAATGGAGTTCCCCTGGAAACAGGACAGGGAGGGGGACTCCGGGGCCCCCATGTCTCCTAGAGCGGGAAAGGGGGTGGTGAGCCGGGCGGGCAGTGATGAATTACCAGGACGCAGGGGTAATTAACATGTGCCCTGGCACAAAGGCCTGTGCAGCCTACAACCCGGGGACTTACTAAAGATGGTTTACAGCTTTCATTACTTGAGCTAATAACAAAGGAAATACATGCGAAAACCTGGATTTTTAAAATTCCAGGAAGCCACCGGGTCCCTGTCAGGCCCAATTTACACCCCTATTAATGCTGGTAGGAACACAACTGAACTGATGTTAAAAAAATCAGTGCGGCTTATTTCATCCTACACAGAAGTGTTGAGTTTTCCAGCAGGAAGGGCTTGGAGCAAGGAGGTGTTAGCAGTGGGGAGCACACAAAGGCATGAGGTCTGTGTACTTGGGAAGGAGGGGCCGGTGGGTGAACCCCTCGCCACCTGTGAGCAGAGCCGAGCTAGCCCAGAACACTCCCAGCTCAGAAACACCCGGTCCTTTCTGAGCCCCTGTCCACACTCCGGGGTCTGAGGATATGAGGGGCCTCACACGGCCCACAGTCTGGGGCACAGGCCACCAAACCCCATAGCACAGGAACTCTCAGACCAACAAAGCCGAAGAGAAGCCCCCAAATCTTTGTTTTACCAAGTGAGTCTGGTGCAGAGGGCCCTAGGGTCTGTGTGCGTAATTGGGGAAGGGACTGTGCAATCCAGGAGGTGTGGGGGCCTCCCTGACCTAAGGGGACCCGGGGCAGCCCCCCAGGGGGAGGAAGAAAGAAAACACAAATGAGAAAAGAGCCTGGAAATCAGGATTTTCGCCCTCTGAGAAGCTCACTTCTTGTCCGGGGCAACGAAACCCAGTGGGAGCCCCTGACATGCTCCGAGGGCTCCTGGAACCTCCTGACTAAGCCCGGGGAATAGCAATTAAGCAGCATTAGTTACATGTCATCGGCTCCAGCCAGACCCACGAAGGGGAGGCAGACTTGAAACTTCTCTGAGAACTAAATTAAATGGCTCCCGGGAGCACCGCCTCACACAGGTGTTGGGGATTATGGGGGCTGGAGGGCAGCTGTCCTTCCGAACTGCCCTGGGACAAGGGCTGGTGCAGGGCTGAGAGAGAACCCAGGTCAGGCAAGTGAGGCAAGCGGCCACAAGGAACCCGGAGGTCTCCCAACATCCGTCTCAACGCCCGCCAATGCCCAGAGCCAGGGTGGTGCAGGGGGGTAGCCCGGCCAGGGCCCCGGGACCCCCACGGCCCACGGTCTGTTGCTCATTATCTACGTGAGACAACGTGGAACCCTGAGAGGCTGCATGTCCTCATCGCTGACAGAGCAAACCACCCCTGCTCCCGAGGGAGGGGGAAGGGCATGTGCCCGGAGCCCTGTGCCGCGTCTGCTGCAGAGGAGGCCTCCAGTACCTGTAATAACCGGTAATAGCCGCCCTACTGTGTGCCAGCCACCACGTGTTTCCCATATATTAACTCGTTTAATCTTCACAACAATCCTATGAGGCTGTACTATTATTATTCCATTTCACAGATAAATTAACTAAGATAAAACTCAGAGACATGGAGGGACTTGCCCAAGGTCACACAGCAAGTGGGTGGCAGGGAGAGGGTGTGAGCGCAGGCAGATCTGGCTCCCGATCAAGGAGGAGCTGAGGTGGTCCCTCACCAAGAAGAGGCTAATGCTACGCATGAGGCTGGAGCTCTGCCCCAGCCAGTCTCACGGATAGTAGGAGACTGCCCAGCCTCTGAACTTCCTCGGTGCCTGCTGTGCCTTCCACCTTGTTGTCTCTTCCTGTGGGGTCGGGGTGGCTCTCCAGCTCAGGTGGCACAGGTGCGTGTCCCTGACCTGACCCTCGGCTCACCACCATCCACCTCCAACCCCTAAACACACACACACACACACACACACACACACACACACACACACAGTCCTGGTCCCTCCAGTGATTTCCATAAACATTCATTGATTAACAAGTTGCCTTCAGCCTAGAGATCTCAGAGCCGAAGGAACCAAATCCTCTCAACCAATGAGAAAAGAGAGGCAGGGGAACGGGGGTCGGGGGTTCTGACGAGGTCACACGGCTAATTGGGAAAAGGCTGTGACAGAGCTGAGGTGGCAGCAGCGCCCTGCTCTCCCCGAAGCCTGTCAAGGCTGCCTCAGGTTCTTCCTTCCATCAAACCCCCCTCGCCCTCCTCCTCCCGCTCCCTCTCCCCCTCCCCCTCCTCCCTCTCCCCTCCCCCTCCCCCTCCTCCTCCTCCTCCTTTGTACCACCACTTCTCCTCTTTGAAATACTTCACTCATCCGTGATCTCATTTAATCCCCACTGACCTGGTGCACCCATATTATTGCCATTCCCGCCCCCTTACAGACAAAGGAGCAGAGCTCCAGAGGGAGGACCTGCCAGCGCCCCAGGGGTGGGGGCGGGGCCAGGCTGCCCAGAGTGACAGTCACCCGGTCCCCGCTCAGTCATGAGTGGTGGCTCTGCAAGCCTGACCTAACGTGCCTTTTTGGTGTACAGGATGACGCTCTGCCCTCTTACCAATTACAGCTGGTGAAGCTTTGGAGACCTCCTGCCAGGCAAAGCACCTGTGGCTGTGGCTGTGCCGGCCCAGCTGGAGGTGGGAGGACTGAGGGCTCTGCACCGCGCAGCTGCCACGCTTCCCGGCGAGCGCCCTGTCATATACTATTGACGGCGCCGTCGCTGGGACTCTAAATCATGTTCGTCGAGATTAAAATCAAAGGCCAGAAAGCCACCAACTTAGACAGGAAGAGGGCATGTGCTTGCTCTAGGAACAGGGCCGGTGGGTGCCCGGGTGGGGAGGAGGAGGCCGAGGTCTGGGCAGCTGGAAGGAGGGCCGTGTCTCCTACTACTGCTGGCTTAATTTTACTCCTTGGCGAGGGCCCAGAGGGCCTGCTTCCGTGCCAGGGCCTGTTTGTTTCCGTGCCAGGGCTGCCACCACTTGGGTCTAGAAAGTTCTCCCGGGATCCTGTAGCCCCCTTTGTAGAGTGGGGAAACCGGCGGGTGAGGAAGGGCTCGCCCAGAGGGGCACAGGGAGAGCAGGCTCGCTGGCCTGCGGCCTCCCAGACCAGCCGTTGCCTTAGGCCTCGGGTGAGGACGGGCATCGGTGAGACCTGCCCAGCGCCCGGCCCTGGACCCTGGACGGAGGAGGTTCCCTCTGCCCGACGCCAGCAGCAGCCGGTGAAAACTTACCAAGCTCATGATGAAAGACTTCCTGCCTGAAAGCCTGTTCCTAATTAGCCTTTGTTCCGGATAATCTGTCAGATCTCAGCTCCTGGGGAAAGAACCCTTTTACCAAGGAGCCTGGCTGCCGCGCTGCTGGCAAACTCCCTCCACCAGCCGTCCCCTGGTTCCCCTGGTGGCTGCACCGCTGAGCCCTGGGTCTGGCTGCAGATATGGGGGGAGGGCCCTGAGCAAGCCCCTCCCTAAAGGCACCCCTAAAAGTCTCTAGCTCCCAACAAGGACCCCAGGATGTCTGATACCACCAGTGGTTCCTTCCTCCTGGGAAGGCGCTGGCTTCTCACTCAGGGCTCCTTTTCCCTTCCCTTCCCTTCCCTTCCCTTCCCTTCCCTTCCCTTCCCTTCCCTTCCCTTCCCTTCCCTTCCCTTCCCTTCCCTTCCCTTCCCTTCCTTTCCTTTCTTTTCTTTTTCATCGTCACCCCAGGATATGTTTTTATTGATTATAGATAGAGGATGGGAGGGGGAGGGGAAGGGAGGAGGAGAGAGACGGGGAGGGGGAGGGGGAGAGGAAGAGCAATGTGAGGAACATCCATCAGTTGCCTGCCAAACATGCTCCTACTGAGGATGTTACCCGAAACCTAGGTACACACGCTGACCGGGAATCACACGCACAACCCTTTGGTGTACAGGACGTCGCCCCAGACAGCTGAGCCACGGCCAGGGCTGGCTCGGGCTTCTTATAAGAAGCGCCATTGTTGAGCGTTGTCTGTGCCGGGCACTGTCCATGAAGGAGTCATCTCCTCCCGCAGGTCCTAAGCCTGCGCACTTGCCCCAAAGCTCCAACTGGGTAGGCGGCAGCTGGATTTGGACCCATCACCTTGGCTTTGGAGCCCACGCTCTCAACAGCTCAGCCACACGGTGACGTGCGCTGGACGCTGCCACGAAGGAGTAAATAGACTCATCGGCGGCGAGGGACCTGGCCTGGAACCTCAGGGTTACTAGGACAGCACACGCCTTCCTCCAGACGGGAGTCTCCGGTTCCTCTAATGTTCTGCCCACAAGCAGCAAACGCCTCTGGCCGAAGGGGGCGGGGCGGCAGGAGTCGCACATCCACAGCTGACCCTGAGGCACCACATCCAACTTGGAGCTGGGAAAGGCCACTCTGGAAGTCCAGGCCTGGGCGATGGGAGGAGCCCGAACCAGACCACCTCACACCCAGCCCTGCTGCTTTCTAGCGGAGTCACTGGGCAAAGAAAGCAAAGACCCCTTTGAGCCTCTGCTTCCTCTCCTAGGGCGTGGGGAGGCGGGAGGGGGAGGGGCGGCGAGCGGGGGAGCAGGGAGAGGGGTGCTGCTGATGTGAGGGGAGCACAGGGTGGGAGGAATGTCAGCTGCCCTCCTACCGGAGGAGCGTGGCTCAGGGGACATTGCCTCCCCACTTTGTCTGGTGGTAGAACAGTCACACTCCTTACCCGCACTGGGCAGAGCCAGGCCGTGCTGACTGTCATTTAGTCCCCCACAGCCCAAAGAGCAGGCATTGGAGCCCATTTTACTGAGGAAAACGAAGGCTCAGCCTGGCTGGTGTGGTTCGGTGGCTGAGCGTTAACCCACGAGTCAGGAGGTCATGGTTCGATTCCCAGGCAGGCCACATGCCCAGGTTGCAGGCTCGATCCCCAGTGGGAGGCATGCAGGAGGCAGCCAATCGATGTTTCTCTCTCATCAATGTTTCTATCATCCCTCTCTTCCTCTTTTTCTAAAATAAATAAAAAACATATTTTAAAAAAAAAACAAAAAACTAAGGCTCAGAGCGGTTAAGGGAAGGGGCAGAGAAGGGTTTGAAGGGACACGGGACAGTGGCCTCACTGTGCCACCGCAGGTTCTAAAGCCCCAGCATTAAGAATAGGTGCCCAGACCCATTTGCTCCCCAAGCCAGGCCTTGACTTCGGGCTCCTGAGGACGGAGAGTCAGGGCCCTGAAGATTCAGCTGCATGATGAGAGCAAAGGCCCCTAAAGGCTCCCACGGGAGCCACGGCTGAAGAGGGGCCACTGTACGGGGGCTCCGGACTCCTCTCTGCAGAACGGGGGGAGTCCCGAAGCCGACCACGCGCTCCGTGGAGTGCGCCCCGTCTCCCGCTTTGGGCTTTAGCCATAACAACGGCCCATTCGTTGCCGTGAACATTTTGATAAAGGTCGCACGGCTGGACCCAGGCCCTGTGCTGTTCATCCGGGACCCTAAATTGGGCTCACAGTCTGGTGGGCAGAGGGTCATTTTATTTCAAACTCTTGGCCATTGGACAAGCTGGATCCCCCCTGCCCTTGCCCACCCAGGTCTCATGCCAGGATCTGCACAAGACCACACTGTCTTTCTACTGCTGCCTTACCCCTGCAATCCACTCCACACACAGTGGCCAGCGGTTTCTTTCTGAGACACAAACTAGGCTGCACCACGCCCCTGCTCAAAACCCTCAAGTAGCTTCCCGTCACACTTAGCACAGCGTCTGAGCTCCGACACGGCCTGTGACGCCCTATAGGATCCGCCCCTGCCAACCTCTGTGACCACATCACCCACCGTCTTCGCTCCTCACACCACTCAACCTATATGGCCCTCCTGAGCCGACCTCTCCCCTCCTTCCAACACTCTGGGCCACAGTCCGATTGAGTCTCCCAGCTCGTGGGCACACAGGGCATTCTCACCTCTGCGCTTTGCGCATGTCAGGCCCCATTCCTGCAGTGCCCTTTCTTTCTCCCACTATCCTCCAAGTGCCACCTCCTCCAGGGAGCCTCCCCAGCCTGCCTGGACCTCTCCCTGCTGTGAAGCACCGAGAATTCACCTCTATACCAGGCTGGCCCCTGGTCTGAAACTTGGGGCTTCCTAGAGGATCTGTTCTAATACACTTATCAAGATGAAGAAATCGAGGCTTTTAAATCCTTCTATGTCTGAGAGTGGTCTCCCCAGCTCCCCATAAGGTCCCTGAGGGCAGGGAACTCCAGGGAACACCCTGGAAGATAAGTGTCTTATTCAAGTTACTTCTCTTCTCTTGGCCTCAATGCTCCTATCCATAGAATGGGTTGCCGGAGATAAAGTGTGTAAACTGCCTGGTACATTGTCTGCGCCCAGGGCCCATCAGTGATACTATTAACATGAGCTGTCTTTTATCAAGTGCTGGCTCCTCCAGCTTATCCTGTGTTATCTCTCATCCGTAGGCAATCCAGCAGGTAGATATTGCTCACTGCCCACTTCACATGTGAGGCTCAGAGAGGGTACGTGTCTAGTCCCAGGCAACACAGCTCTCAGTACCAAGGTCCCGACACAACCTCTATCAGGCAGGCTTGTCTGACTCCCAAGAGCTGCCCAAGACGCGGCCATCCTCTGGCTCAAGGGGGAGAGAACCCTGGCTTCCCAGCCATGTCGCCTGGGCCAGTTTCTTCGCTTGTCTGAGTCTGAGGATAACCTGTACCTGGACACAGAGCTGCCATAAGGATTCGGGACGATGGGTAGGAGATGCCAGGCACACGGCAGGCACCAGTAAAAGATGCCTGTTGTTACAGAGCAGAACATCTTGTTTGGCTCTGATTCTTAAGCAAGCGGAGTCACTGAGAGCCATCTCGGCTGCTGGGCGAGGGTGTCGGGGGCTCAGAGAGCTGGAGACAGCAGTGGGACGAAGGCCGGACGGGGCGGGAGGCTTTCCTCTGCAGGAACTGAGCACTGCCTGGACGCAGTGGAGGGACAGGGCGAGGGAAGGGGCGGGGAACAGCGCCGGAGGCAGGCAGGGAAAGCCTGGAGCCAATAGCGTGGGTCTTGTTTTATTGTTTATATCCTTTTAAATTATTTTTTAAGTGAGTTTCGTTCATCCTAGGCATGCGAGTTACATTTGAAAGACGCTAACTGGGAGGCCTCACCTCAATTCGTGACCTCGTGGGCACTGGAGAACCCTGTTAACAGAGGGAAGCGAGCGATGATTTTTCACAGCCCGCGGGAAGGGTGGAGAGACACGGACGGCCAGAAGCGTGAACAAGCACTCAGCACTCGCACAGCAGGGCGTGAGAACCTGCAGACACCGTGCGCGGCCTCACGCCTTGGGAGTGTGTCTGGGCTGCGGACGCCCTGGGTGTCCCTCGCACGAGGCTGGGGCAGCCTGATCCTCACGGACGCTGGGCAAGAGGCAGGCTGGGACCTCACTGAGCTTATGAGGACAGGAGTGTGACTGGAGCCACTTGCTCAGATTAGAGCCTGACCTAACCATTAGACCACGTGAAATCGCCAACATTTTCAACCTGCAGGTCCGTGTGGTTCCCCCTAACCTGCTGGCCCGGTGTGAGGCTGTGCGGAGCAGAGCTGTGCCTGTGCCACCTCTGACCGTGGTGGCTGCTGGCATCGCCCTGAAGGCCCGGCCCCTGTGGGCAGCCAAAGGGGCTAGATGGCTTCCTAACCGGTGTGACTCCCAACCCTGCCCTGAGCTGCGTGCCCTCGCACAAGTCGCTTCAACTTCCCCAGCCTCAGTTTCCGCCTGTGACCCGGGCCAACCACCTCCCCTCAGGCCACCGCAGCATCAGCATGAGCCAGCAGAGCACGCAGCAGGGGCCAAGTGAGGGGTTCCTTCCTAATGGCCTCTGTGAGGGTCCCCAAGTGGGGAAGGTTCTCACACCAGGCTAGGGAGTTGACTCATCTCGAGGTGAAGCCCTGAGCTGTGGTTTGGGAGCCACTGGAGCCAGGGAAAGCCTTTTCTGGGCAGAAGGAACTAGAGGGAGAGGGAGGGAAGGGACGATGCCTGCCCCGGGGGGAGTGGGGGAGAGAGGAGGGGGAGGGTGACCTTCAGAGCCAGAGCAGGGAGCACGTGAGGTCTGGAGAGGGCAGGAGCCAGAAAGGCCACCACCCAGAGGCAAGTCCCATGGGCAGGCTGAGAGGAGATGCCCCAAAGCCCACCAGGAGGGGACGGCGGCCCCGGAGAGGCAGGGAATGGGGTTCCCGCACTATCGGCGGCCACCCATCCTGGCAGCCACGGCGCCAAAGTGCAACGCTCTGTTGGGCATGACAGCGATGACAGCGTCCCTGGGTCCAGCCGGTCCCGCCAGAGCCCCTGGTGAGCATCCCTCCCCACACAGGGTTGGGCTACTTCCCTGCAGCCCCTCTTTCCCTCTGGGCTGGACAAGTGGACGGCACAGGACACACAGCCCGGGGTTCTACAGGAAACCTGAGTGTTAGGAGTGCTGCCTGGCGCTCTGAGCCCCTCCTGAGGGCAGGCTTGGCGTAGGCCACAGGACCTCGAGTGTGGCCACTTCCGCGGTGACGGAGCGCCCATGTGCTCAGGCCAGGCAACACTGCGTTGCCACGGACATTTCCAGGCGTTGTCAGAGCATTCTCTTCCCACGGTCTCCGAGCCCCATCTTACAGGTGAGAACTCTGAGACTGGGAGAGAGTCAATACCTCACGCAGGTCACAGTAAATATCAACTGGGAGGGGAACAGGTTTGGGACATCACATTCAGGGCTTCCTCTGACAAGGCATTTGACTGTTATTCACCATGTGCTTAGGGACCAGATGGAGAAAAGGGGATGGGTCGCCAGTTGTGTAGATCCCAGTGGCTGGACAAAGGTCACCTAGAGAACTAAGGTCAGTCTGGGGAGAGGTCTGAGGGAGGACCACAGACTCCAGGCCATGCAGCTGCTAGGTGGCCATGGCAGCCACCCCTGGACCAGGGGACAGAGCCAAGATGCCGGACGCACAACTGAAACTCAACATGATCTTCACAGACCACACAATAGACTGAATCTACCAAAGGATCCACGATGGAGGTAAATGTAAATCCCATTTAGATTCAAAAACTCAATTTCCAAGTCTGAGCTGAATCCTCTGTGAACCAGCAGCTCATTTGAGAAAGACACAGCTGCCCCCAACTCCATATGAAGCCGGAGACAACTGTCACAGAGGCAGGTGGGCTACTGGACACACGGACAGTGACAGCCCTGAGGGAGTGGGGGAATCCGTCACAGGGGCAGGGGGGCTACTGGACACACGGACAGTGACAGCCCTGAGGGAGCGGGGGAATCCGTTACAGGGGCAGGGGGGCTACTGGACACACGGACAGTGACAGCCCTGAGGGAGTCGGGGAATCTGTCACAGGGGCAGGGGGGCTACCGGACACACGGACAGTGACAGCCCTGAGGGAGTGGGGAAATCTGTCACAGGGGCAGGTGGGCTACTGGACACACGGACAGTGACAGCCCTGAGGGAGTGGGGGAATCCGTCACAGGGGCAGGGGGGCTACTGGACACACGGACAGTGACAGCCCTGAGGGAGTGGAGACTCCGTCACAGGGGCAGGTGGGCTACTGGACACATGGACAGTGATAGCCCTGAGGGAGTGGGGGAATCCGTTACAGGGGCAGGGGGGCTACTGGACACACGGGCAGTGCACAGCCCTGAGGGAGTGGGGGAATCTGTCACAGGGGCAGGGGGGCTACTGGACACACGGGCAGTGCACAGCCCTGAGGGAGTGGGGGAATCCGTTACAGGGGCAGGGGGGCTACTGGACACACGGGCAGTGCACAGCCCTGAGGGAGTGGGGGACTCTGTCACAGGGGCAGGGGGGCTACTGGACACACGGACAGTGACAGCCCTGAGGGAGTGGAGACTCCGTCACAGGGGCAGGTGGGCTACTGGACACACGGACAGTGACAGCCCTGAGGGAGTGGGGGAATCTGTCACAGGGGCAGGGGGGCTACTGGACACACAGACAGTGACAGCCCTGAGGGAGTGGAGACTCTGTCACAGAGGCAGGGGGGCTACTGGACACAGGGACAGTGACAGCCCTGAGGGAGTGGGAGACTCCGTCACAGGGGCAGGGGGGCTACTGGACACACGGACAGTGACAGCCCTGAGGGAGTGGGAGACTCCGTCACAGGGGCAGGGGGGCTACTGGACACACGGGCAGTGACAGCCTGAGGGAGTGGGAGACTCTGTCACAGGGGCAGGGGGGCTATTGGACACACGGACAGTGACAGCCAACTCCGTCACAGGGGCAGGGGGCTACTGGACACATGGACAGTGACAGCCCTGAGGGAGTGGGAGACTCTGTCACAGGGGCAGGTGGGCTACTGGACACACGGACAGTGACAGCCCTGCGGGAGTGGAGACTCTGTCACAGAGGCAGGGGGGCTACTGGACACAGGGACAGTGACAGCCCTGAGGGAGTGGGAGACTCCGTCACAGGGGCAGGGGGGCTACTGGACACACGGGCAGTGACAGCCCTGCGGGAGTGGAGACTCTGTCACAGAGGCAGGGGGGCTACTGGACACACGGACAGTGACAGCCCGAGAAAGATGCAGAATGCAGAGACGTGGGGAGGAGTGTGACTGTCTAGCTCAAGCCCCTGAGGAGGGGCGGCCATGATGCTCTGGGCTGGACAAGTGGACAGCACGGGACACACACTTGGGAAAGGACAATGAAGAATAAACGGGTGTGCTTGGGGGGGGGGGGTGCCTGGATTGGCAAAGGGGCAAAAGACAGTGGTATAAACAGGAACTACTGATAGAAAAGGCCCCAGTCTACGTCTGCTGCCAAGCAGACTGGCAGGGCCTGTGAGCAGTCTTCAAATATTGAGGGAAAGGACACGTGGAAGAGAAAACCAACTTAACGGTGTCCATCGAAGGGGGCAGAACGCGGAACGAGCGGAATGGTGCCCTTTGCGTGTAACTTTTACCGTTTCAACAACGTCATGGTTAGAGCCTCTTTCACACTAACCTCTCTGTGCTTCAGTTTCCTCCCCCGGGAAATGGGACCAATAATAATAGTGAGTAACCATAATACTACCGCCTTCCCAGGGCGGCGGCGAGGATTCAGTGAGAGACTGTGGGCATGCTCGGAGCGGAGCCCGGCACCTACCGCTCCAGAAGCGACTGCTGCCAGCTCTGCTGCTGCTGTATTGTTTCCCCGATTGAGAGCGGGCCCTGCTGGCTGTGAACAGTGACCGGTGCCCTCCGTGTGCCCAGCGTCCTCCCTGCCACTCAGCAGGTGCCAGCACAGGCTCACGGAGTCACAGTGACGTGAAGGCACACAGCAAGGTGCTCCGGGGAGATTATTCCCAGTGCTTAGCGATGAGCCGTCATCCTCGCGGTGTTAAATGTCCAGGGGGCTGAGGTGCTCAGAAATAGACTGAGCGCTCTGGCGGGATGTGTGGGCCGGCCGGTTGGGCCACATGCCCTGCAGGTGGTAGGGGCCCATCAGCGGGACACCCCGTTACCCGTCTCCTCCTTACCCAGGGGCCCTCGGCCAGGACAGCCACCGGCAGGGGAGAGGCCAGGATCACCCCTCCACACACACACTTTTCCTGGGACCCTCCCCACCCTGCTTCCCCCCGGACAGCGGGGGCCCTGCCAAGCCTTGATGCAAATAGTGCTCGACTTCCTGGGCTAAAATCACATCTCGAGTCAATTTTCATAAAATGTGGTGACAGATTTAGGTGCTGGGAAGATGGAGCTTTCTCAGAAGGCATTAAAATGACCTAAATGGTTAAAATCAGCTGAACCCGGCAGCCAGGGGCTGCGAGAAGAGCTCTCATCCTTCTGCGGCCTGTGCGAGCCAAGCCGGGGTCAGGCCCTGCCTGGGGGAACCCTGGGCCGCACTTGACCCCGCTGGCCATGGGGTGCATCGCCCAGGTGCAGACGCTTGCTTGCAATGAGCACGTGGTGGCGACGGCTTTCTGTTTGCCCGCAAGGGCGGCCTTCCATCCCGGGGCCAGTCCATAGGGAGGGGCCCGGATTTTTCTCTACGTTCTCCATTCCTGAGGCTTTCCTCTGGGGTCACAGAGAATCGGCAAGAAGTAGGACCTCGATGAGTGTGAGTGCATCTTCTCTTCCCAAACAGCGTGAAGCCTGCATTGGGGGGGCGGGGGGGGAGGGAAGGGGGGGGACTGCCGCCACCCCAAATGCCCCATAGTGACATATCGGTGACTTGGAATTAAACTTACTTGACAAGCAGCCATTGTGGGAAAGAATTCTCTTCCATTAAAAGTGCCCCCTGGCTGCAGGGCGGCTGAGAGACGCCCTTATCACCAGAGTCAGGGAATCCAGGGCTGAAAAGCTTGCCCAAGGAAGCTTGTCCTGCTTTCCCAACTTACAACCCAAGCCCAGATAGTGTTAGGTTCCTCAGGGATGAGCGCCCAAACCTAAATGTCTTAGTCCTGCCATTTCCTCACAAATGTCTTGTTTCTTTGCCTAAAAAATGTAAAAAGACGGCTGGTTCATCATTTCGGAGCGCGTCATCTTTTACGGCCTGCCATGCACACACGTCAAGTCGGTATTTCTCCTGCTCATCTGGTCTTGTGCCAATTTTATTGGGAGTCCAAAAACTCAAGAAGGGGGGGCGGGGCGGGGGGAGGGTTTCTCCCCTCCCCCCCACAACAGTACCTGTGGCTGAGCCCTGCCACTTACCCCTGAAGGCTGGACATGGTGCTGACGGCCTCTCGGACACGGGGTCAGTCTCCTTGACCTATGGAGACCCTCCTGCTCTGAACTCTGACCCCAGGGCCCCCACCTCTTCCTGTATCGTTCAGCCCACACCCCGAATGCCAGCCTCGCTCACCTGCTCCATGTCTGCTTGGGTGTCTCCACTCACCCCTCTGGACCCACCCCTGCCCTCTCCACCCTGATCTGTGCCCGGAGGCTGACCAGTGTCTACCGCATCAACGTTCCCCACCCTGAGGCCTGCCTGTGGGTCCACCAATGGGCGCAGGCAGAGAGCAGAGGTGGGAAGGGAGTGAGGCTCCTGGCTGACCTTGTCCCTCCACTGGGGGCTCCTGCTTCTGCCCTGAAGCCCCCTTACCCCTCAGGCTGTCCACTGCTGCCGCCTCATGATTCATCACCCCCACGGCTTCCCTAAAACCTGCCCACTGTTTTATAACATCCATCCCCAGCTACCCCAAACCGGGACTGGCCTCTCACTCCAGCCACCTCCCGAACCGTTGCTGTAGGGCCCCTGTGCTGTGTCCCCCCCACTTCCCCCGACCCCGCATCCCCAGCTCCACTGAAGCCCAGCTCCCCAGGGGACACTCCCACTGCAGCGGGGTCTAGCGCCCTGGCTCAGCCCCCGGAGGCCCCATCCTGTCCCTCAGGGAATGAGGAGGTTGATCCCTGAAGTTCCCTCTGACCTACATCCTCCCCTTCTCTACATCGCGCACTCCTTAGCCAGAGGGCTGTGTTCAATCAAGTCCCATTTAAAAAACCCAGTGAGCTATTAACACGGCTGTAACTCTCCCCTCCGAACTCCCGCTCTCTCTGCACCGATACCGCTCACGCTTCCTGGCAGGATTATTCGCGCCTGTGACGCTCCCTGCCCGGCTCCCTCTCCCGCCACCCGCACCTGGGCTGTTGCCCGGCACCCCATCAATGCCTCCTGCTGCAAATATTGACTGAGACAGGGCTGTGCCCGGCAAGGCTCCGGACGATGCTGCTCAATGATATTTACCGAGTAGGGACTACGCCCAGGATGCCACGCCCCATCTTGTTCCATTCCCGCCACAGGCCTGCAGGGTAGGTGCTGCTAACCCCATGTTACACGTGCGGAAACTGAGGCACAGACAGGCTAAGCCCCTTGCCTGAGGCCCCACCTCCAGAACAGGCTGGAGCCAGGATCACAGCGCAGGTGCAGCTGACACAAGCCCCCCATCTGCCCTCTGCGGTGCCCGTGCCACAGCCAGCCCCAGCCCCAGCCCAGCCCCAGCCCCAGCCCCAGCCCCAGCCCAGCTCCAGCCCCAGCCCCAGCCCCAGCCCCAGCCCCAGCCCAGCCCCAGCCCCAGCCCCAGCCCCAGCCCAGCCCCAGCCCCAGCCCCAGCCCAGCCCCAGCCCAGCCCCAGCCCCAGCCCCAGCCCAGCCCCAGCCCCAGCCCCAGCCCCAGCCCAGCCCCAGCCCCAGCCCCAGCCCAGCCCCAGCCCCAGCCCAGCCCCAGCCCCAGCCCAGCCCCAGGCCCAGCCCAGCCCAGCCCCAGCCCCAGCCCAGCCCAGCCCCAGCCCCAGCCCAGCCCCAGCCCCAGCCCCAGCCCAGCCCCAGCCCCAGCCCCAGCCCCAGCCCCAGCCCCAGCCCCAGCCCCAGCCCCAGCCCAGCCCAGCCCCAGCCAGCCCAGCCCAGCCCCAGCCCAGCCCAGCCCCAGCCCAGCCCCAGCCCCAGCCCCAGCCCAGCCCAGCCCAGCCCCAGCCCAGCCCCAGCCCAGCCCAGCCCAGCCCAGCCCAGCCCAGCCCAGCCCAGCCCCAGCCCAGCCCAGCCCCAGCCCAGCCCAGCCCAGCCCCAGCCCCAGCCCAGCCCAGCCCCAGCCCAGCCAGCCCAGCCCCAGCCCAGCCCCAGCCCAGCCCCAGCCCCAGCCCAGCCCAGCCCAGCCCCAGCCCAGCCCAGCCCAGCCCCAGCCCCAGCCCCAGCCCCAGGCCCAGCCCCAGCCCAGCCCTAGCCCCAGCCCCAGCCCCAGACCAGCCCCAGCCCAGCCCCAGACCAGCCCCGAGTGGACACTGGCCAGGCTGGAGGAGTACCATTCGGAAGCGCCGCCCCCCCTTTCCTGAATGAATTACCCGCTTTCTGTGAAGCTTGGCCCGAAGGCCTCAGAAGTAATTAGTCCCTTTAAACCGGATCACGGCTTCCCCGTGATGGGGTCCACGCTCTAATTGGCGTGGTCTTGGAGAGAGTGAAAGAGTAAACAGCCCAACACCCCCCACCACCTTGCAGGCATTTCCCAGACACTGCCGGTGAATGGCAGCCCTTCGGCCACTTGCTCCTGCCACACCTGGGGTGGGGGTGGAGGCCGGGGCAGGGAGGAGGGGCCCTGGCCGCCCACCCATGAGGATGAGGGTGGGGACAAGGCCTGAGGTCCTGAAGTTTCCTGGCTGGTCTCCCCCTCACCATGTCATCAGGGAGGGACTCCCCAGTTCTGGCAGAGCCTGAAGCCAGGCTGAGGGGCTGGGACTTGATTCAGAGCAGAGGGGAGGCATGAAGATTAGTGGGCAGGGGGTTCACCTGACGGACCGCTCACACTGGTCAGGACCCGGACGGCTGCCAGGGAGGGACACGGTGCTGCCGGCCATGCCCACGGCTGTCAGGGCACCAGATCACTTCTTCTGAGGTGGCTGTGTCCCTCTCAGATGGGGGTCCCTGAGGACAGGGCTGTGTCCCCTCAAACGGGGGCTCCCCGAGGACAGGGCTTTTTCCCCCTCAGACGGGGGCTCCCCGAGGGCAGGGACTTTCCAGTCCTCTCCTGGACTCTTCCTGCAGCAGCGGGGACGAGTACCCCCTCTGCACACCTCACTCGTCTTCTCTCAGGCTCAGAGGCTGCAGTTATGAGCATGGGGGGGCTGTCTCCAGAGTCAGGTGACTGCCGTCAGGGACAAGCAGACTCCCACCAGGGCCAGGCTGGTGTCTGGGTGGGGAAGGGGCGGGACCTACCTCCCTCCACTGCTTGTTCTCCATCCCTTGAGTATACATGACGCACACTGTGGGGAGAGGAGGGAAAAAGGGTTAACAAGCCACACAGGCCAAGAGAAGGGGTGTCCCTGTGCAGAGGGCCCTGAAGGGGCAGGGCCTCGGGGGCGGGGCCTCGGGAGAGTGGGCCTGGGTGGCAGGGTGGGGTCTGGGCATCCTCAGCTTGGAGAAGGGGGCCTAGAACATCCGTGTGCCTGGGAGGAGGGCCCTCCGGGGAGGGGGTCAGGGCCGTTGGCATCTCAGCCTGAGCAAGTGTGCAGCAGGCAGACAGGTGGGCATGAGGGGTGACTTGGTGGCAGAGGTGGGGCAGGAGAGCACCTGAAACCCCCATCATCCCTAGGGCTCAGGGCACCCTGTCACTGTCACCAGCCCCCTCACCGATGGGCTCGGAGGAGGCCCATGGCCTGCGTGAGGCCACATACTTGAGTGGCACTTCTCTGGGCTAGAACCCTGGGCTCCAAAATCAGGGCTCGGTCCCCTGGACCACAGCCAACTGGGGCTCTTAAACGTACTGGTTTCCCTGGTTCTGGAAACTTTGGGCCCTGAAACGCTGTGTTGAGGCTTCATAAGTGTGGGGGTTGGGAGGGCCAGCCGCCCAGTCCTTTCTCAGACAGTGTTCGTGAGAGCAGCCTGGACCAGCACCGGGACCCACCACCCTCCACCACACCTGACGCTCAGCGAGGACTCAGGGGCTGGCCGCTGCCATCGCCACAATGCCGTTGCCACTGTTACTATTGTCAGAGCAGGACTTACGTGGGTCAGACTTGGAAAACATGTCTTTGTCCAAAAGGTTCCTGCAAGAAGGGGAGAGAGGAGGAGTTAGCAGAGCCCAGGAGGGGGCTTTGGGGGATCAGGGCCTCTTGAGGCCCGAAGCCGCCTCCGTTTGTTTGGCTCATTGCAGCCCACAGGCGAGCAGGGGGGTCCTCGGCTCAGCTGCCTACGGGTGTGGCTCCCCACCACCCACCCCACCTTTCACACACGCTGGCGCCCTGGGTCCCTCAGCCCCTCGTTCTTGGGCCACATTGCTCTTTGCCCAATGTCTTGGCCTGGACTAGAAGCTCCTCTTACCGCATCTCTGTCTCTCAACAAATAAAATCAAGCTGTCAAAACGCATCCATCCAGGGTCCTATTCTCTCAGGGCCCTACTTACAGCCAGTTGATTCCGCCATCTCCTCTGTGCTGACGGATTAATGAACTATCCCTCCCAGGGATGCAGACCCATCTGGTCAAGGCCACAGCTGACACACGACCCTGCTAATCAGGTTGAAGGCATTCAGCCAGACGATGGACCGCGCTGGGGGAGTGAGAGGCCTTTGACAGGTGTGAGCCCTCCTGCCTGCCTCTGTGCACTCAGCTCCGGCTCACAGAGCCGCAGGGGATGGGCCAGGTGTCGGGCCAGGCACTGTGCTAAGTGCTCTGCAGGCAGCAGCTGCCCTCAGGGTCAGTCCTGGGCAGGCATCCTCCCATCTTACAGATGTGGAAGCGGAGGGATCGGGCAAGGGCCTGTCCTGCACATCTGTGTGCCGAGTTCAGTGACCTGCAGCTGGCAGAAAGCAACGCAGGAAGTCCCTCGAACCCTCCGAGCTGTTTCCTCACTTGTACAATGCAGACAAGTGCCAGTCTCCAAGGTGGTGGCTGCCCTGGGCTGCCTTCTCAGCCGTCCCTGGCCCTGCACCCACACATGGTTTCCTCCTGCCACTCTCCGGGGCCTTCTCTGGCTGGGGGGCTGCAAACACCAGGAAGTTTTCGCTCCGAGGGCAGCCCTCAACCAATGGCGCGCAGGAGTTGGGACATAAACACTGGCTTCCTCACTCTCCTCCCCACATCCACCCCTGAGGCATGCTCCAGTCTCCCAGAGCCCAGGAAACCTGCTCATACAGAGCCCCCACGCCCTATCCCTGAAGCCCCCCTGCCTGCTGGAGCTGTCCCCCCACCCCCGCCCTGCTTTTCACACTGCCCTAACGGTAAGCTCTGACCCGGCCAGCCATCTCAGCCTGTCCCCCCTCCCTCCCAGATGCCCGGGGTCACCTCCCGTGTCTCCTCTCCATTCCCACACTCCCCCAGGGCCTCCGTGCCCCCTCCACCCCTTTCCCAAAGAGGAGAAACACTCAGCACGGGTTTGTGTGGCTTCCTAACAGCCAGCCCCAAATGTCAGAGCTGATGGCCCTGAGGAGGGAGCAGGGGCCCAGGGCAGGGAGTGGCCACTCCCCACAGCAAGCAGTGGGAGAGACAGAAAGGTCTAGAACACTGGTTCTCAACCTTCTGGCCCCGTGGTCGGCAAACTGCAGCTCGCGAGCCACATGCGGCTCTTTGGCCCCTTGAGTGTGGCTCCTCCACAAAATACCACGTGTGGGCACGCACGTACACTGGGATTGATACTTAGTGGCCCATGTGCAGAAGTCGGTAATTTGTGGAAGAGCCACACTCAAGGGGCCAAAGAGCCGCATGTGGCTCGCGAGCTGCAGTTTGCCGAGCCGCAGTTTGCCAACCACTGTTCTGGCCCTTTAAGTACAGTTCCTCTTGTTGTGACCCAACCATAAAATTATTTTCGTTGCTACTTCATAACTGTAATGTTGCTACTGTTATGAATCATAATGTAAATATCTGATATGCAGGATGGTCTTAGGCGACCCCTGTGAAAGGGACGTTCGACCGCCAAAGGGGGCGCGACCCACAGGTTAAGAACCACTGGTCTAGAAGCTCTGACCCTGCGTCCGCATCGCCAGAACCACCAGGAGCGACAGCTTGTCTGGGCAACTTGACCCCACACTCAACTCAATCGCCCTGACTTGGGAGCCAAAGGCCTACTGACAGACAGACAGACAGACAGACAGCTGTAGTAGCAACCTGGCACGAGCACATGGCATCCCCCGCTGCCTGGGGCGGCCCCAGATTGTGCTCATGAGTCACTCAGCTCCAGTCCTCACAGATTCCCAGAGATGTCTCTGAGAGGGATCCCCAAATCCCCACCCTCCGCTCCAGTCTCTCCCCAGTGGCACACAACCCCTCTGCTGGCCCCACCGCCCCTCCACCAACCTGCTCCCAGCCAGCTGTCACTCTGGCAACCGTCTGACAAAGCCCCCAGCCCTGGCAGTGAGCACCAGAGGAAGTGATAGGCGAGGCAGCTCTGAAAGGTAGGTAGCAGGGGCTGCAGGTCAGAGACCACTGCAGATGCTCACCCCTCCGAGGCGGGCGGGCCTGTCCCCGGGCTGACCTTGCTCCCCTGCAGTGTGCTGGGCTTGGAGGCAGGAGCGTCCCTCTTGATTTAAACCAGAGACACCATGCCTTAGCCCCGAAGAGGGCTCCACGGTGGTGGAACCCGGGGCAGGGTGAGGAGTGGGAAAGTGAGAAGGGGGCTGGGGCCGGGACTTCTCTCCCGGAGCGCGTGCTGAGGTTCCTCTTTGAATGCTGTCATGAAGCTCTGTCTCTTATTTAAAAGGCTTGTGGCCGTCAGGCCTTCAAGACCAAACGAGCAGCAGCTCTCTGGGGGGGGGGGGGGGGGGGGGCAGGGCGGGGCATAAGCTACTAGTGGTGGAGACCTATGAGCCGCAGAAGGCGGGGCAGCGAGCTACTAGCAGCGATGGGCGAGGCAGCCACCTGAGCTACTTGTGCATGATTTCGTGCACGCTGGGCCTCTAGTAATTATATAAACCCTAGAATGGTCCAGCTGGAAGGGGTGCAGCGGTCGGCTTTTCCAGTCCCTCTATAAATCAGGAATGTAGGCTCAGAGAGAGGCCAAGTGGCTTCTCCAAGGCCTGGGTCCCCTCTGAGTCTGGTCTGGAACTCAGATGTAGTCATGTCTAGGCTAGTAAGAAAGACAGCGAGATCCTGGATCTCAGCCTAGGGGAGGGGGGGCGGGGGGGGGGGGAGAGAAAGAGCACCTTATCTTCAAAGAGGAGAAGTAGATGGGCTCTGCCCACCCTCCCAGCTGGGTGAGAGGCACACAGCTGGGCTAAGAAATAGGATCCAGCCACCCAGCTTCGGTGGCTCCCTGCCCAGTGCTTCAGGCCTCTCACTGCACCCTGGGCCACGCAGCCAAGAGTAATGCCAAGCTCTGCCCTCCACGCTGCTGAGGTCATCCTTCCAGACCCACCCCTATCCTTCCTGCTCGCCGGAGCCTGTCCTGGGGCTTCCCCTGCGCATGACCAGCAGCCGGCTCCTCTCCTGCCCTGAGCTCTCTGGCTGTGCTGTGCAGCCTCTGGCTGGGACTCAGCACGTCCCGGGCTGCACAGCAGGGCTCACCTGCCTCTCCCGCTGGTGTGCACTCCTCCAGGACAGCGACCCCGCCTCTGCCTCGGGCCAGCCCAGCCCCAACACAGAGCAGGGGCCTGGCGAACGGGGTGGATGAAGGCAGACCACAGCCAGATGGGTGAGCGAGGCCCTTGTCTCCTGACCAGCGAGGCGCCTGGCCATGCGCAGCGGAGCCCCAATGCCTCCTCTTAGCTCAAGAGCCTAATGGTTAAGTGCATGGGCTGCAGCCAGACATGCTGGGTCCACATCCCAGATCTGGACAAGTTCCTTGCCTTCCTTGTGCCTCGGTTTCCCCATCTGTAAAGTGGGGCTAAAAGCAGTTCCTCCCTCAGGACAGCTGTGGGCAGTGAGGCTTGTCCGATGTCAGTCATGCTGGGCCAGGTGCTGAGCAGAGCAGTCACGCCCATGTGGGTGCTTGGGCTCACTTGGGGACCAAGGAGAGACAGGACGGCTGACAGAGCCACCTCCACCTCACCAGCCCCAGGAGCCCACCCCCAATGTGCACACACAGTCCCGGCCCCCTGTGCAGTGGCTGGAGTGCCCCACTGGCTGGGACCTCCCCGTCACCCCAGCCTCGGGCGTCCCCTTGGCCTCTCTTTCTGGGGGACCCTCCAGGCCTCTGTGACCCCTCACCTCATCCACACCGTCCGCCAGTGGGCCTCTCAATTCTTGGGCCTCCTCCCTCTCCCACTATCAGAAGGCAGATTCTTGGGCCCATTTCTGGAGTCTGATTGTGTAGGTCTGGGCAGGGCCCCAGAAACCATGTTTAAATAAGACACATGCACACACACACACATGCACACATCCACATGCACACATGCACACACATGCACACACATGCACATGCGCACGCACACGGTCCCGATAACCAGTCCAGATACCATATGTCAGGACTCTTGGTCTTTGGGCCTCGGTTTCCCCACGGCAACAACATCCTCCTCTCACACAGCCTCCCCTGATCCACGGGGGCCCCTGAGGCTCAGGGAGGGGGAGGGACGTGCCCACAGGCAGCAGCAGGGAGAAGCTGGGGGGGGCACCAGGCTCTCCACCCAGGCAGGCCCCGGGCCCCGGGCACAGGCAGACCCCGAGCGCGTTTTCTCCACCTTCGGCCTCTGGGAGCTCAAAGAGATATTGTCCAACAGGCAAATGTATTTCCCCCAAAGAGCATGAAACCCTCAGCTGTCCGCTCGCAGCCTGGAAATTGGCTTCTTTTGTTCCTCAGATCAAGGCCAGGGAAGCAGCGCTGGGCCCGGCCTCTCTGATCTCCCCCAGGAAGCCCTTCCAGGGCCTGGAGCAAGGACCCGGCTGCCTGCGAGGTCACAGTCCCAGCAAAGGGAGCCTGTGTGCCACCCTCCCTTCCGGGACATCCGAAATGTTGAGAGTAGGAGCGAACAGAGAGGGGAAGAGAGTCCTGTCCTCAGGGAGCCCCTGTCTGAGGGGGACACGGCTCTGCCCTCAGGGAGCCCCAGTCTGAGGGGGACACGGCTCTGCCCTCAGGGAGCCCCAGTCTGAGGGGGACACAGCCCTGTCCTCAGGGAGCCCCCGTCTGAGGGGGACACGGCTCTGCCCTCAGGGAGCCCCGTCGGAGACCCATTTGCTCCTGGGCTGAGTGGCGGGGGAACCATCGCACATCCCTGTGTGTGTCTGCGGCCCCCGCGGGCTGCTGAGCAGGGCCCCCGGCTCCCGCAGGAAGAGGCGCGGGAAGAGCGCAGCCCGCAGCTCCCGGCCACAGGTGGATCCTTAACAGGGTGCGTGGGACCCCTGACACTAAGCACAGTGCAGCAGACGGGTGCCGCTGGGTGCGTTCTTTTTGGAGGGCTTTCGTCATATTCCCAACAAGGTTCCTCAGCCTAGAAAATTAAGAAAACATGTTTATCTTCTTCCCAACGGCACCCCCCCTCAGCACCCCGCCAACCGCCGAGAAGAGGTGGGGATGCTGAGAGCACAGACTTGCAGCCTCAGGCTGGGTCCCAAACCCAGCCCTGCCCATTACTAGCTGTAAGGACCTCCCTCGATCCTCTGTGCCTCGGTATCCCCATCTGTAAAGCGGGGGAATAACAGTCCTCTCCTAGGGGTTTTCTGAGAAGAGAGTTCATGTTTGCAAAAGAGCTGGAGCAGCGTCCCGCTCACAGGAAGTCTCGCTAAAGGCCCACGGGGACCAAGTGGCCCATGTGCTCCCCCTGCCCCCTAAGCCGGGCTGGTGCAGGTGCCCATGCCCACATGCCCAGCTGGCGGTGCCGCCTTCCTGCTGGCTGAGCGGACGGGACAGGTGAGCCAGGAGGCCCACAGAGACCCCTGAGCCTGAGGGGCCCACAAGCAACACCCCATTCCTCTATGGAGCAGTCCAACACCAAGCATCTGGCCAGCCCCCGCGGCAGGCAAAGAGGATGGCAGAGGCAGGACCTAACCTGCACCAAATCCTCTGCTGGGCACGTGATCGGGGACCCCCTACTCACCCTACACACCAGTGCCAGGAGGCGGATGTCACCCCTGCTACAGGCAAGACATTTGGGGCTCAGTCGTGCCCAGTTCACCAGCTTCCCAGGCGCCACGGATGGAACTCTGAAGCCCAAGGCCATTTGGGGAGCGACCGTGTTACCAACCCCAGGTCTCCCCCGGCCCCCCGGCCAGCAGCGCTCCTCACTTCCCCGCTCCTGCCCCGGCCTCCTCAGGGCTGCTCCCAAGGAAGAGAACCAGAACCAGAACCGGAGGCTCCCACCTCCTCCCGCCGCCCCACCCCCACCCCGCTCCTGTCCTCGCAGGCAGGAGTCCGAGGCAAGGCTCTGAGGGAGCCGGAGGGGAGGGCCCTTGGCAGCCAGCCCCTGGCACCGGCCCATCTCCCCTTTCAGATCCCGCCCTCACGTACGCTCTGTCTCCCTGCCAAGTCTCCGCACCAAGGTCCAAAAGGCAATTTCCCCGTGGCTTGGCGAGCGCTCCTTCCCGGGCTATCTGCATTTCTATAATTATTAATTATTGTCGTAATTGTCCCTCCCGTGCTGCATGGCCAAGGAGGCCTCAGACGCAGCCACGCTGCAGTCTCCGGGGCCACGTGGTGACTCGGTGCCCCTGGGCGAGGGGCTCGGCCTCAGTCTCCTCACCTGTGCTGGGGTCACCTACCCGCCCTGCGCAGCTGTGGGGGAGCCAAGCGTTTAAAACAGAAATATAGGGAGCGTGCGCGATTCCTCTCCCGGTCCCATTCATCACGTCTTTAAGGTTTCTACTTCAAAAGCGCATCCCAAATCCGCCCACTCTTCCTCACCCACAGCACCGTGGTCTCTCACCTGGACCCTCCAGAGGCCTCCTGCCTCGCCCTGTGCTTCAATCCCTGCCTCCCCTCTCTCCTCCGGTCAATTCCCTGAGGCTTCCCAGAGGACATCTTTAGAAGGCCCATCAGAACACATTACTCCTGTTTAACCCCGCCCCAACCAGAATAATAACAATTATTCCATTATTATTAGGATAATAAACCAAACTCCTTAGTATGGATCTGCACCCCCCATTTCCGCTCTGACCTCGTCCTCTTCCACTCCTCTCTGGGGGATCACACTGCTCCAGCCACACTACCCTCCTGCGGTTTTGCAAGGATGCCAAGGTCTTTGCTGCCACTGGGCCTTTGCACTTGCTGTCTCTCTATCTGAACCACCCTCTCTCCAGATCCTCCTCCAGGTGGCTGTCTCACCCACTGGCTCTTCGCTCAGTGTCACCTGCCCATCCTGTCTAAAGCATCCCCAACAACCACAAACTTATTTGCAGAGCACTTATCCCTATCAGACATTATTTCATAAAAAAAAAAAAATGTGTATATCCCAGCCAGTGTGGCTCAGAGGTTTGAGCAGCAACCTATGAACCAGGAGGTCACAGTTCAATTCCTGTCAGGGCACATGCCCAGGTTGCAGGCTCAATCCCCAGTGGGGGGCATGCAGGAGGCGGTTAATTAGTGATTCTCTTTCATCATTGATGTCTCTCTCTCTCTCTCTCTCTCTCTCTCCCCTCTCTCTCTCTCTCTCTCTCTCTCCCTCCCTCCCTCCCTCCCTCCCTCCCTTCTTCTCTAAAATCAATAAAAATATTTTTTAAATGTGTGTATTTGCTTATATTCCCCACCACCAACGCCAATGTGAGTTCTGAGAGGAGAGAGCTTGTCTATCTTGTTCACACTATATCCTCAGCACTTTGAACTGTGCTCGGCACAGAGAAGCCTCTCAGTAGCAAATGAGGATTCATATCAATTATCGAAAGAATGGATGTGTCAATAGCGATCAGTTATTGCTACCCATCATCGTTATTGAGTTTAGTGAGCACATTCCACTTTATACAGGACTTCACAAACACAATCTCTGTTGTCTTCATAACAATCCTACAGGAAGTTAACAGGACCAGTATTTCCCCCATTTTACAGATGGAGAGACTGAGGTAGAGAACTTAAACGACCAGGCCGAGGTTTCAGAGAAGGCAAATGAGAAAATTGCATTGACTTCCAGTGTCCTGCCCAGAATTCTTCAGGCCCGAAGGGCATAAAGCTATTCTATTGGCACCTTCAGGCACTACGGTTAGGCCAGCAGAGGTGAATAACATTAGGGGACAGAGGCCCCTTGCAATGTTTTGAAATCCCACTAAGTCATTTTTTCTTGCCCAGGAAACTGGCAGGAAGAGAGGTAGTCAGGGTTCCAGCTAAGCTGAGCTGGATCATCCGTCGGTCACCTAACACTGGCTTCCACTGACCGAGGGAAATCCAAGGAGCCAGTCCCAGAGGCCCCCTAGGCCCCTGAACCCCAGGAGCCCAAGCAGCCTGTGAGTCACGTGGACCACCTCCTTGTGGCAGAGTCCATGGCTGTCGGCAGCAGCATTCCTCTCTCCTCCTGCTGACAGAACCCCCATCGCTTCAGGTATTGTGTACTTTCCCCCCGGCACCCCCCGCCAGTTTATATATTAAAACACTAACCCCCAATGAGATGGTGTTCAGAGATGAGCCTTTGGAAGGTAATTAGGGTTATTTGAGGTCGTCGGGTGGGATTACGATGGGATTAGTGCCCTTAAAAAGACACACCGGAGAGCGGAGAGCGTGCTGTCCCTTCTCTCTCTGCCATGTGAGAACACAGCAGGAAGGCGGCCACCTGAGGCCGGGAAGAGCATGTTCCCCAGGACCCGACCGTGCTGGCGACCCAGCCCACCATCTTGGATGTCCGTTCGCAGGTTTGTGATAAATACATTTCTGTTGTTTGAGCCACGCCATCTATGGCATTTTGTTATGGCAGCCCGAATTGACTAATATACTCGTCTAGGGGTGTCCATGAGACCCAGCTTTGGCCATGGAAATGGAAGAGGAAGTCTGCTGAGATATTTTGGGAGGGATTGTGCTTACCAGATCAAAAGAACTTTTCAAAGAGAGGCCTTTGGCCCGATGTCTTGCTTCCTGTCTTTGGATGTGGCTGTGATGCCTGGGACAGGCAGCCTTTTTGCAATAACGAGGCACAGCAGTTGGATAATGGTCGAGTACAAAGACAGCTGGGTCCTTGCTGGCAAAGTGAGCCAACAAACCATCAGATAACCTCCCTCCAGACTCACTGTGATCTGAGCAAAATAAATGTACTCAGGGTTTGAATCACTATTAAACTTCCTGTTACCTACAGCCTACGTATTCCTAACCGAACCTGACTCCTCTGTGCCCTGTGGCTTTACAGCCTTCTCCTCACCTCCTCCCACCCTCTCTTCCCAATGGCAGGCCATCTCCAGCGCTGGCCGTGGTTCTGAGCAGGGAGGTCTGAGGGCTGGGGAAGGAGAGTGTCGGGTGCCTGGAAGGCAGGCTGCCACCCCGTGACTCTCCGGTCTCTGCTCCTCGGAGATCCTCCAGGTCTAGGTTTGTGTCCCAGAGCCAGAGGCATTCTTGAGCAAGAAAAAACTCTCCCAACCCTGGAAAGAAAACACCTAATTCTTGGTCACATGGTTGGGACCCAGGCCCCTACCATGGTCCTCTTGGAGACCCCATTCCAGCCGTGAAGCTGTGAGATTTGAGGAAACTGAATTTGCACGCCCCTTTCCGAAACATACTAAATGTGTAACCCCAGCAGGTGCCTTTATCCCTCTAAGCCCTGGTTTCCCAATCAGCAAAAAGGGAACTGCTAGCGACCTCACAGGATTGCTGTAAGACTAGGAAGATACATAGTGAGGTAGGGAGGGGTCTAAGGCGGCTCTAGACTCCGGCCCCTGTGCACAAGCCTGCTCAGCCCCCTCCCCTGAGTGCGGGTGGGGCCTGGGAGTAGGATGGGGTCCGCACTCCTGCGACTACTGTTACCTCATCTAAGATTGTCCAGCGGACGGGGGAGGACCCTCTGCAGGCTTCGAAGAATAAGCTGTCCTGCTAGGAGCTGCGGGTGGCCCCCCGGGAGCTAAGCGCCACTCGGATCCAACAGTCAGCAATAAAACAGGACTTTAATCTCCCAGCTGCAAGACACTGCGTTCTGCCCACAACCTAAATGAGCGAGACATGGACGCCCAGCCTCGGAGGAGATCACAGCCCCTTCGGGTGCCTGGTCTTAGAGACCCTGAGAGAGGAGCAGTGAGGTATGCGCTCTCACCTAGAGACACAGAGAGATAACAGATGGCTGTTGCTTTAAGCCGCTAGGTCTGTGGCAACTTGTTACACAGGATTGAAAACCAGTATAATAATCTTAGTTTGGACCAAATGGCTGTTTGAGTGGGTCAACACAGTTGAGCACAGGCAATTGCACGTGGCACGGACTCATACAGATGTGAGGTGCCTGGCACGTAGTAAGTGCTCAGCAAACCCAGTTACTATTCCCCTGCTCCGCTGGAGAATGCCTGGGCTACTCAACGGCTGACGACCTCCTTTTCCTAGCACTGGCTTTGACAGCTGCCCCTGCCCCCAGGCCCTCCTGCCCCAGAGCCGCCCTCCCTGCCGGTCAGACGGGAGCCTTCGGAGCCCATTCACCGCCTTCTGAGAGGCCCAGGGACAGCTCCTGAGCCGACTGCCTCTCCTGCCCCCGGCAGCAAAACACCAGCCCGAACAGACAGCAGAAAACCGCTGGGGCAGAGGCAGCTGCTGCTCACCGGCCCCATGCCAGCCTCTGGACTCCACCCCCCCTTCCCTGGGGGCCTGGGAGCCCCACCGCTGAAATGTGCTGTGCTTCTCCCACCGGACCCTGCGGAAGTGCAAAGGTTTCCTGTTACATAAAAAATGCAAATCGCTCTTTTCTAACCAGCAGGCTGGTCCTGTTCGCTGCGGCAGATGACGCACAGAAACCAGAAAAGCAGTGTGGCCCGTGGGGCATGGGACGCTGGACAGGTGAGTTTCGATTGGGTCTGCAGGGAGGCTAACGAGGGCAGGAAAGGTCTGGAAAAGACCACCAGAGGAGAGAGAAGCTGTGGCTCACACTTCCTACGATGCCTGCTGGTATCCGGTTCCATACACCATCTACCCTACTCACTCAGAATCCCTAAATGGCAAATAGATGTCAATAAAGCTGGGAGAGGGGAAGAATCTCTACGTGGACCAGATCTCCGGGACCTCCACAGACCCTGGGACTCGGCTAGAGAGCCTGGGTTTTATTTACTTTCAGGTGTCAAGTAATAGGCGACACAAATTACCCTTCCTGGGCCAATCCTCCGATGATAAGGGTTACTGTGCTTCCTTTAGAGATAAGGACGCGGGGGCTCGGGAGTTCACCCGATGTCACGGGGAGAGAACTGGGATCTGGACCCAGGTGGACAGATCCCACAGCCCATGTTCTTAGCCCCTGAGCCAAACAGCCGGGCACTTTATAATCTGTGGCCCTAAGTTCACCGAAGCTGGTAAGAAACAATTACTTGGGAATGGACTTGGATTCGCCGGAGAGATACCCTACCGACAGGGGGGGCCCGAACATCACCCCACAGCGTGACCCGCCTTCCGTGGAGGCCTGCTTGGCCTCTGCTGTGGTCCTGGGCTGCGGCGCAGACGTGCCCCTGTACCAGGCACTTTGCTTGGCTGGGAGTGGCCAGGGGCGGCATGGCAGGGGTTGGGATCGTACCCCGGGCAGGAACAGGAGCTCCTAGAACTGTGGGAGGTGGCAGGGACCTTCCTAAAGAGCAGAGAGGAGAAGGAACCGGCCCGCGGATGCTAGATTCCAGTTCCCTGAAACACTGGCCTCCCTCGACCTCAGCAGCTCCTTCTGAAGCCCTCTGGAGTTCTCACCCCACCAACCCCTCTGCCTGCCCTACTGTTCCCTGCCCACCAGCAAGTGTCACCTAGATGCCCAGGACAGGGGTACCCCATAGCCTCCTCCTGGGGCCCAGTGAGTGTGGACCTTGAGGTGCAGGGAGCAGGACTTGACTCCCATTCACTGGAGACTACGAAGTACAGAATATACTGGAGAGCCATTCTGTGCAGCTCTCCCTCCTCCCCATCCTCCTCCTTTTCGCCCTCCCCCCCTCTCCTCCCCCCACCTCCTCTTTCTTCTAGAGCCTGGAGAGCTGGACCTGGTTGAGGGAAAGAGATGGATTTACAATTTCAAGCTCACCTATATTGTTTCCCTCCTCCCCTCTGTTCAGGTGTCTCCCCCGCTCCTCACGCCTTCCTACCAAAACCCACTTTGCACCCTCTGGCTTTCAGATCAGGAACAGGGCCTGGGCAGGCCCTCCTCAGGCCGGTAGACCATGTGTCCTGAGAAGGAGTGGACATAAGGGTTGATCCCAGAACCACATCCCCCAAGATCGCAAATGCATCCCTGGGTACCTTTTAGGCAAAAGGTCTGACACCTCTACTTGGAGAGAGCAAGCAGGAGGGACCAAGCACTACTGCCTCGCTGTCATCACTGTAGCTACTTATTTAGCACCAACTGTGGCCAAGTAAGTGCCAAGTAGTGTGTTGGGCACTTCACCATCCTCTACTCCTGTAAGTTAATTCCTCCAACAGTATTTGGCGAGGACCTGCTGCGACATGCCAGCCACTCTTCCAGCACGTGAGCTACTCGGCAAAGGAGGCTTCTCGCTGCACTTGGCAAACGGAGGAAGCCTAGGCTACAGGCAGCCCCAACGGCGGAGCAGACTCCATGCCAACGTGTCTGACTCCAAAGCCACGGTGCCGCTGCCCGCTGCCTCCTCTCCTCTGCTCTCCCCTCCCCTGGAGCAGAGGGCCCGTGGGTCTGAGTCAGGGCGGGGATCTCGGCCCTCCAGTGCTCAGACAGTGACTCTGGGGCAGGAGGATGAAGTGCACACCTGAGGTGTCTTCAGAGGCTGAGTGCTCAGGATGTGAGCGACCCCATGGCCCAAGCTGAGGACCCAGGGCCCAGGGGACACAGAAGACAGTGATGAGGGCTGCGTGTCTCGTGGCTGGAAGTGGAGGCGGGAGGCCAGGCTTTTTCAGGATGCGGGGCATGAATCGGCTGAGGTGACGGAGGGGTGAGCTCTGGGTGGGGAATGGATTGTTCCTGGGCTTGGAGGTGGGAGGATCTGGAGACAGCGCTGACACAGGCATGATTGAAGGCTGGAGGGGAGTCAGGCACAGGGAGGGTGACCTGCTGGAAAGGGAGGGCGGGCTGTGGCAGCTGTCGGTGGCTGAGGAGGTGAGCCTGAAGCTAATGGGCCATCAGGATTCTCCCAGAAGAGTAACTGGCAAAATGCAAATGGCGCTGGAGACGGTCTGAGCGCACTGTGTGTGGGACCACGGGAGAGACATACGGGAGTTATCAGGGGAGCTTGGCACAGGGGGGCAGCTGTGTTCCACATCAACCCTCACTCACCATCCTCACCAACCTCAACTCCCCGCCCCCAATCCTTCTCTTGACATGCCAGCTCAGGCCCTCTGGCTCCATCTCTACCTCCCCACTGCCTGGAATACAGGGGTGGGGGCCATGAGGGTGGGTAAAAGGTCTGACCACAGAGGGGCCCTAAGAAGATGGGGTGGGGGATTTGGGACAAGGGAAAAGCCAGGACTCAAGTCATGGGGGACAGGGAGAGTGGCATCTCAGGGGACCTCAAGGCGGGCTATGCCTGGGCCGGTGCCCCTCTCAGTGGCAGCAAGGCAGTGGCCCGAGGCCAGCCACAGGGTGACTGCACTAGGAAGAAGGCCCCCCATCTCCACTGCACCCCCTCACTGCCTGGGGGAGCCTTCCCCTCACAGGAGAACCTGGCAGAGACCAGCTCTGAGATGGAGAAGTTACCCCAAAGCCTGTGTGAGGACTTTGGGGTAGGAGCCCCCCAAAACACGTCCCCCCCTGCTGGACTCTAAATCACACATCCAATGCTATAGCCCTTTGGCCTAAGATTTCGTACCCAAGTTATTGTTTTTTTAATGTCCCACTGAAACTGTCGTCAGCAGCCACACCTCTGTGACGGGGGGAGTCACTGGGATTCTTCTCCGGGAGTCAGTGTGGTTGCTGGAGGTGAAGAAAGGCCTAGCATCCTGGGTCGCAGGCGGTGGGTGGGGGGGGGGGGGGGGGGAGGGAGTAGGGGCAGAAGAGAGGAAAGGAGGCCGGAGGCAGGGGCTGGGCCGCCTGGGAGGTTGGCAGACCTCTCTCTTCTAGATTTGGGGAGCAGTTGCTCAGAGATGACCTGCTCAAAGACCCCGGAACAGCCTGCCACCCGTTCCCTCTCCCCCTCCGGCGCGGACCCCTGTTCCTGCGTCTTCACGTCTCCACGCAGCAACAGCCCAGAGCGCAAACTTTCAGGAACACGACCCCAAGCCTGGCTTCCATTCCACGTCGCCACCGCGGCTGGGCCGGGGCTCTCGCCGGATAGGACGGGGCTGGGGAGGAGGGGGCATCCCCGAGGCGAGGAACGCGGACCACGGACCACGGGCTCCGGGCTCCGGGTCCAGGGGCGGGACAGGGGGACCCCGCCAGGCGGGAGGCTCACCTGCAGGACACGGTGATCTCCACCTTGGTGGCCGGGATGCTGCCCGCCAAGGAGTCGAACTCGCTCAGCGACGTCATGTCCTCGGGTTGCTCCATTGCCCACCGGCCCCCCACCCCCTCCGCCCCAAACTGGTCAGTCCCTGCGCGCTGCGCGCTTCCCGGGAGCAACTGAAACCCCGGGCTCTGCCCAACTACGGAGCCGGAGCCGGAGCCGAGGCTGGCGGCAAAGGAGGAGAAGAGAGGAGCGCGAAGAGGGGGCGTGGGAAGTGAGAGAGGGAAGGGGGCGGAGGGAGCGGGGGCCGCGGACCCGGGAGGGGTGAGGGGGCCGCGACAAAGAGGCTGGGGGCGCCGCGGGGTGGGGTGAGGTGCCCAGGGAACTGGGGCGCAGCGGGGCGAGGCGCAGGGGCGCGGGGTGAGGGCGCCGGGAGGGGCGCGTGCAGCCTGGGGCGGGGGCAGAAGGGGTGCAGGAGAGAGAGGGGCGTGGGGGCCGGTGGGGCGCGGGCGGCGTGGAGCCCGGGGCGCCGGAGCGGACCGCCTCTGGCTGGGTCCAGCGCGGGCGGCGGCGGGGCTGGGGACGCGGCGGCGAGCGCACCCCCTCGGCTCCCCCTCCGGCTGCGGGGCGCCCGGGCTGCGGGAAAATCAAATCTGCCCGAGCCGCCGCCTCCCGCCCCGCGCCGGGCTGCCGGGGCGGGGAGCGCCGGAGGGGGCTCCCGCAGGGGCCGGGGCGGGGCCGGGGCGGGGTCTGCGCGCGGGCCGTGTCGGTGTGAGCGTGTCCGTGTGCGCGCGTGGCGGGCGTGGGGACGCGGCTCCAGATGCTGGGCGCCTGGGGGGGACAGCCCGAGACGGTCCTGGCGGTGCGCGTCTCCATCTGCGCCGCCCCACCTCCACCCCCTCGGGGCCTCCACCCACGGGGCAGGGGAGGAGGGTGAACCCCGGGGCACCTGTTTGAGGAGGGGCTGCACAAGGCGCGCGGGGAGGGGGGGTATGTGCAAAGAGACCAGGGAGGTGGGGGGCTCTCTGCCTCTCCTGGGGAGGGTATAGGGGTGCCCTGAGCCCGAGGAGCCGCCTCGTTTTCTAGTGAGGGCGGTAGGCCTAGGAGGGGTCGGTGCCCGGCTGCCCCCCCTCGCCCCTTGCCCCCTTCCCCACCACTAAGCCACGCGCCAGCGCCCTCCCCACCCCTGGCCGGTCGTGACCACAGGCTGAGCCGCCCGGGTCTAGAAGCTTCCTCACCAGATTGCGGGTGGGGAGGGGGGGTGGGGGGGCGGGGGGAACGGGTCGGGCTCCGGGGCTTCTAGGCCGCCAGCTCGCGCCTGTGGACCGGCTCTGACCCCTGCCCTGGGAGCGCGGGCCGCGGAGGCACCGCTCAGCGCCCCCGCCCGGCTCTCCCTGCCCGGACTGGGTCCCTGGGTCGCAGCGCTGTGGCCATGCCCGGGGACGGTCTCCAGAAAAAGCCCTCGCAGCCCCTCCGCAGCGGGGCCTGGGCTTTGCAGAGATGGAGAGGCCTCCTCCGCGACCACCGGGGATGGAGCGCTTGGCCCCACGCCCTCTGTGCCGGGCAGGGCAGCTGCTGGGGAGTCCAGGAGACCAGGCTGGACCCCGAAAGGCCTTGGCTTTGGCAGCAGGGCCTTAACTGGTTCGTGGAGATTCTGTTTGAAGTCAGTTCCCCCAACATCAGATACAGAGTCAGACATACACGTAAGAAGACTTTCCTCGGCCTGGGTTAAGTGTTTGCCTTCGCATGGCACGTTGTCGGCTGGACTCAGTTCAGCCACCTGCGCCGACAGCGAGGGGCAGAGGCCTGGCATTCCCAGGGCAGTGGGCACAGCTGGGTGGGAGGGCCCCGCTGCGGTTTGGGCCTGAGGCCCTCTCTACCTGGGGAATGATTTGGGCCTTTTCCTGAGGGATACGAACTGGGCATGGAACCTCTCTGTCCACCTTTATCCCACCCACCCATCCGAGACCAAACACGCTGTGGAATGCGTCATGCACTCACCCTCTAGTATTTCCTGAGTGTCTGCTGCGTTCCTGGCCTGTGCCAGGGCCACCTGAGACACTTCCTTGAGAACAATGATAACCACTATCATGCAGGGGTGGGCAAAAGTAGGTTTACAGTTGTAATACAAAGAAATAATATGATAATTAATAAGTAATACAAGAATAAACTCTGTGTTTCCATACTCACAACAGTAAACCTCCTTTTGTCCACCCCTATATTTTCAAAGAGGCTACCCTGGGCCAGACACCAATCTTAATTTTTTTTAAAAGATATTATTCACATAACATAAAATTCACTATTTTAAAGTGTACAGTTTGGGCTGGCCGGCGTGGCCAGTGATTGAGCATTGACCTATGAACCAGGAGGTCATGGTTTGATTTCCAGTCTGGGCATATGCCTGGGTTGTGGGCTTGATCCCCAGTGTGGGGTGTGCAGGAGGCAGCTGATCAATGATTCTCTCTTATTATTTATGTTTCTATCTCTCTTCCTCTCCCTCCCTCTCTGAAATCAATAAAAATATGTGTTAATAAAATAAAATATGCATACAGTTCAGTGGGTTTTAGTATTCACTGTTAAATTCTCAAAATAATGACAGGTATGCGGTATTACTACCTACATTTAATAAGTAAGGCAGCCAGTGCCCAGAGAGGCTACATAGCTTGACCACGACCACCCACCTGGGAACTTGGCAGAGTGAGAATTTGAACTCAGGCCATTGAGACCAAAGCCGGACTCTGAACAGGAGACTTGAGTGCCTCTTTGGATGGGGCCAGGTAATGGAGGTCTTAAAAGCCATCTATGACATTAGCCCTGTTGGGGAGGACAAAAATAGGGAGCCACTGCGGGTTGCTCAGCAGGTAGTTGGGGAACCTGAAGTTCTACCACATAACCTTGAAATGCGACAGATCTGGGGTAGCAGCCCCTGGGTCTCTTTCTAGAAAGATTCTGGACATGTCTCTCTCTCCAGTCCCTCTCAGTCATTGCATTCCCACTGCTGGCTCTTTGGTGAAAAGTGTATTAGGTGCCTGCTCTGTGTCAGGCACCGTCCTAGGCTCAGAGAATAAAGACGGGAAAAGAGCAGTAACTGTCTCCAAAGAATTCCCTGTGGGGTCCAGGACACGCATGCAGGTCAGCCTCGGTGCAGCATGAGGAGTGCCGTTGAGGTGTCAAGGGCCCTCAGAGTAGAGAAGCGTGACCAATGACTCTCCCAGGAGTGGGAACAGCGGGTGTCAGGGTAAACTACAAAATGGATATTGAGGAGGGCATTGAAGATGATGTCTGTTTGGTTCCCTGAGAAGCAGACCCTGAGAGAAAGATTTGAATGTGGGCAGTTTATTGGGGAGACTCAGGACATGCTATGTGGGGAGTGGGGAGGTGAGACGGGGAAGGCAGCCAGTGTGGTGGTTTAGCAGCCAGTTAGCGCTGTGGGCACCAGGGCTCATCCCCACGAAGATGAGAACTGTCTCAATCTTAACCCGCCAGAGGGCGAGGGAGCAGGGGGTGCAGGCATCAACTGATGTCAGGCACTGGCTCAGTGGCCAAGGGCTGCTTCCGGAGGGCCATTCCCTGGCACTTCCGGTCTGACCAGCACAGAGTGGCCATTAGGTTCCAGAAGCCAGTGGAAACTTCCGGTAAGGACACGCGGGCGCTGGCAGGTGGGTGTGGGGCTAGGATGCACTGCAGAGGCCAAGGCGAGGCAGCGACAGGACGCTGGCTGCTGCAGAGATAGACTTCTGCTGGAGGATAAGGCTGCACAGGCTCTCCTGGCGGAGAACCAGCAGATGGAGGGCTGGAGAGCTGGGTTTGGGGACCCTGGTGTGGCTGGAGCACAGGGTGAGGTCACAGAGGGAGAATAGGAGGCCAAGAGGTGAGGGCCATGCTGCAGGCCGCAGGCCTTGGTCTCCTTCAGGCACAGAGGCTTCTCGGAAGGGGACACTGGAGGAGGGCTGTTCTCAAAGATACTCAACTACATGGCCACCCAGTGAGCCCGGAACACAACTTGCTGGTCAGGCCCAGGCAAAACGCTCCTGGTTGGAAAGCAGCCCATGGCATTGCCACTGGGGGGGGTCATTTCTCCTTCGAGGGATATAACTGAGGTCACCTGCGATGTCCAGGCAGGCCAGCAGGTGCTCGTCCAGATTAGAACTAAGCAGGGCCTTGGCCCACCCCGCCACATGGTCAGCACTGTCCCCCCTGATTAAGAACTGGGAGCACGGAATGGCCCATGCCCAGAAGATCTGGAATAATCAGCATCAGCGTTTTGCCTTTGCCTCCAAGATGCAAACACGCTCTCATCTGACCTGACCGCGGTGTTAATGACGGCGGAGCAATTTGGAGAGGCCGCTCTCCGCATCGCTAAGGAGAGGAAAAGCACCAGGCCCCCGCAGCAGCTGCTGCCTCCCGCCAGGCGCCCTGTGCACGCTGCCCTCGGGTCCTGTCGGAGGCAGGGGACGGCAAGTGGAAAGGGACACAGAAGAGAGGAAGGAATGTAGATGGGACAGGGGCGTGGGGGCTGCCCATACTGCACCTTAGAACAAACTAGAAGAAGGTGTTCTTTGCTCTGGGTAAATGCAACTTGTGGGGCAGAGTGCGGGCTGGAATGGGGCCTCCCCTTGCTCCCTGGGCAGTCGTCCTTGTGCTGTGAGCACCCTGCACACCATCCATGTCAGTCCCAGAGAGCAGGAAAGACAGAGGGCACGACGGAACCTGAAACCACCCGATAGTGGGAAGTGGTGAGATGCAGTGTCTGATTCCGCCCATTAGCAGAAATGCTAGAAGGGGCTTGGTTGGAGACCATCTGACTAACCCCGTTCTTTTACTAAAAAGCTTAGAGCGATGCACTCAAGATCACCCGACTCTTCCCTTGATAAGAAACTCCACTAATAGCAGCAGGTCAGGTACCCAGAGCAGTGAGGACGGACAGGTGTGGGAGAAGCCATGTGCTGTTGGGTAGAGGAAGAGCCAACAGCCGACCACAGGGCTCTCCACACACCTGGGCCCCATTCCTCCTGGAGGGGGCAGTCTCGCTGCCAGGTGCCCCACCATCCCAACTGGAGCCCCACACGGCCCTTCCCTTCCTCTTCTTCCAGATCAGAGCACCAGCCAGCTCGGTCCATGCCTCATCTGGACAGAGGGAAGCCCTTCCTACTTCTGGTATCTGCCTCTCCCACCCTCGCCCACTCTCGCATCTGTCTGAGGCCCAGTGGCCACTGGCTTCCTCTCTCACCTCTCATGCCCGCCTTTTGCCTTCCGGCAACTCATGTTTTTCCAAGACGGCGAGGCCTCCCTGCCCTTACATCGGCTGCTGGAATCTTCACACGGACCAGGGCAGGCTGTGCCACTCCCATGCCCGAGACCCTCCCTGGCTCCCGTCTCGCTCTTTCCCTGACCTCTCTCACTTAATCCCGTCTTCCTCTGCCCCGCACTGTCCACTGGGGGTGCAGCACTGGCTTTGTTTATCTCCTAGGAATGTGTAGATAATGGGTGTTGTCTGCTCCATCTTAAACGTGGGAAGTAGTTCAGTACCTTAACTTGTCCGGCCCGCACAGGTAAGTGGCAGTGATGGGATGCAAACCAGGACTCTGCGGGCCCAAGGCCGCTGGTGGTGACCGGTACCTTGCTGCTCCTTCCAGTCCTCACTCAGGGCCTGTCCAGGAGCCTCAGTGTCCGCCATTAAGGCCCAGGCCCCGACCCTCACAAGTCCACAGGGCCCAGGCCAGCACCCTGTGATCTGTGCTCAGTGCCTTGACCTTCCACTTGGCACTATGTCCAACATGGAGGTCACAGTCTGTCACCACCACCACCACCCCCCGCCCCACACACATACACACGACACCCCGCATTTAACCCAGCATTTAGCTGGGCGTTGTTAGCTGTGGGATTAGGAACCTCCGTGCTGCCGAGGACTTTAAAGATAATCAGCTCACCTGGATTCCATAGATCTGGAAACGGAGTCCTAAAGAGGGAGAGAAATCTGCCCCGTTACAGATAAAAACAAACAGGAGCTCTAATTAAAGCAGCCTCTGGATCCTTTCTGCTCTGCAGCTCTTTCAAGGGGTGGGCCCCCTTAAATTTCTGCTGTGCCACCTCTGGGCCTTCCAGTCAGCGCCGAGGTGCCTATACAGCTCCCCACCCCCACTGCCGGCTTCTCACCAGCGGGCACCAGCCACGCTGGTTGCCTGGCCTTTCCTCCTGCCACTTCTCACTGCCGGGCCCCAATCCCACCCATCTCCCAGGTACCGTCTCTTCCAAGAAGCTAGTCTGAATTCTCCCAACTGACTGTGTTTCTGCTTCCACTGAATCCCCCAAACACTTCTCTTAGGTAGATTTCTCTTCCCCCCACCAGGGGTGTACCCTGAAGACCTTGGTCCTGCAAAGCCTGGCCCTTCCCAGGCCTCAGCCCCCCTCTCTTGTAGCCAGATTTCATTACATCTGAATAATTACCCCCCAGTCAGCCAGTCTGCTCTTGGGCCTCCTGAACTCTCTCTCTCTCCACTTGATGTAAGCCCATTTCCTCTTGTTTGGGCATCTTGGGAAATATAGGAGAGGATAAGTCCTCACATTTCCTTAGGAGCGTAAAAGCAGAGTCCCTCCCTGAAGGCCCAGCCTCCACCAACACACTTGCCGCCTCCCTGATTGGCCTGCTCAGGCCTGGGTGCGATGGAGAGCTGACTTCACCTGGGAGGCCTTGACCAATTCTAGTCCCAGAAGCCCCTCCCTTTCCTCCCCTGCCACAGGTGCTGGGAGGCCTAGGTCTCCAGACTTCCTGCCCCTCCCCACCTGGGCTGATGGGTGGGAGTCGGGGGTCACCCCAGCCCTCAGATTCTGTCATTGCTGATCCTTAGCATCTCTCCTGGCTGCACCTGCACTGGGGCAGCCCAGAAAGCCACTGTGGGTGAAACACTTTTTTCTCCTAATCCTCACCCAAGGACATGTTTTTATTGGTTTATTTAGATGGGAAGTGGGGAGAGAGGGTGAGAGAGAAACATTGATCAGTTGACTCCTGCATGCGCCCCGATAGGGGATCAAACCTGCAACCTAGGTATGTACCTTGACCAGGAATCAAACCCGCAACCTGTTGGTGTTGGAAACAACGCCCCACCATCTGAGCCGCCGGCCAGGGCTGAAACACGTTTTAAGCTCTAACATCATGTTCATGCCAAGCTGCCTGCCCTGCCCCCGAGCGCCTGCGTCTCAGCCGGCCGTGACTTCCTGGCTTTCTTACCTCTGGGCCCCCGCACTGGAACGGGAGCTCATCAGACACACTTCACATATGGCCTCCTCCACCCCTGGCTAAGGAAAATTGCCCTGATTACGGAAGCATGTGTCCCCAGTTCTCTGATAATCTATCAGGAAGGAGCCAGGGCAAGGTCAGGGTTGGGCTGTGGGAGCTGCTGCTGACAGCCTCAGGGCCGCCTGCCCGCCTGCCCGCCTGCCCGCCTGCCCGGGGGCAAAAGGCTGCGGTTGTCTTTCCGCTCATGTAGTGACCTTGAACCCCTCATTGTATTTCTGCTCCTCAGCTTCCCCCAGCTTTAAAATGGGGATAATAATACCCATACCACCATCCCCTCCAAGTGGTATGAGATGCAGGTGTGCTGGGAGTTACGTGGAAGAAAAATAGCATTAGGAAATTGTCCAAGTTTAAATATACACATTTTTAAAATATATTTTTATTGCTTTCAGAGAGGAAGGGAGAGGGAGAGAGAGAGAGAGAGAATCATTAACGATGAGAACCATTGGCCGGCTGCCTCCTGCACAGTTGGGACCAAGCCCACAACCCTGACCTGGGAATTGAACTGTGACCTCCTGGTTCATAGGTTGATGCTCAACCACTGAGCCATACTGGCCGGGCAGGAAATCATCCAAGTGTAGACCAGAGGGATCCCTCTTGTCTGGGCCCCTCATTCTGCAGATGGAAGAACGGACGGATACTTGGGAAAGGTTGTGAAGGTCAAACAGTGATCTGGCTTGAAAACCAGTTTCCATATTTTCTGGGCTGGAGGGGGCAGCAAAGAAAGGTAAGGAAACCGCTCTGGTGGGAGTTCAGGGAATGACAGGATGACAGCAGGCCCCGAGCTCGAAGCTCAGCCCTGCCCCGGGAGCCTTCATGAAACGGACACTGTGCTGCCTGTTCACAGGCCGTCGGAGAGGACCAAGAGGAATACACGGCCCAGCCTGGCAGCCGGTGTGCTCCCCAGTCTCCAGTTCCTTCCCTTTTCTTGTTTTATCTTTAATAGCATCACAAATGCTTTCAAAAAGGGAGTCACAAAGAAAATCATTTTCTCTTAGAGCCGAATGTTGCCAAAAGACAATTGTGGGCCTCGGATTCCCTTCCCCTTGGGGGCCTTTCTTATACGGTGAATGTGAAATGGCCATTTTCCCCGTCAGCGTAATGAGGAAGCAGAAATATTGCTTCTCCCTCCCCCGCCGCCTCTGCCGTGCAGCTTCCTCGCAGGTACGGGGCGAGCAGCTTCTAATGGAGCTGCGGCCAGATCCTCCCGGAGAGGAAAGTGATTTCTATGCGATTAGCTGAGTGGTGAGGCTAATAGTTATGATCCAATAAACACACTGATTAGGGTCATTTGTGCTCCCTCCCTCCCCGCTCCGTCCGGCGGGGCCAGGGCAGGCCTGGTGCAGGCTCTGCTTGAAAGCGCCTGGGAACAGCCTAAGCTGGGGCCTCCCAGCGGCTTGGCCTCGGGACGCCTGGGACAGAGCAGTTGGTCTGCCAGCCCAGCCTGCGAGGCAGGAGATTCAATTCTAACCCCGGCCCCACCACCGGATCATTCTTCCTCTGCACATTTTCCTCCCTATATCGAAGGAGGAGATACAGGGGCTGAACTTGGGGTGCCTTTTACTAGCTAAGCAGCCCTGTACAAGGCTCTGTGCCACTTGCTTCTGGTCCTCAGCTTGCTCACCTGCCAACCTCAGAGGGTGGTTTGGAGGATTAAGAGAAAAAATATATATATAAGAAGGTTCTATGAACCATGGAACAGAGAAAGGGCAACAATAACTTGTTTTCTTATAAGTTTCCTTCTGGCTGACTTTCTCTGGTTCCATGAAAACATGGGCTGTTGCTGGGCACAAAAGAGGGGCTCCGGAGTTATCTATAACAATAAAAACCTAATAGGCTAACAGACAAAGCCAGGGCTGCGAGGGAAGCCCGGATCCCGGGTGCTGGAGGGAAGCCGGTGCCAGCAGCCAGGGGAAGGAAGGCCTACTCTTGCACAAATTTTGTGCGTTGTTGAATAAAGTTGTTGAATAAAGGAATTCAACTGAATTCAACTGTGAAGTGGAACATTAAGTGCTTGGGGGGAATTGTCCCTTTATGATGAGGCATGCTACAGAATCAGGCCTGGTCGCACGGGCTCACCCCACCCCTCCATGAACGGGACTTCTCCACCACCCGATCCAGTACCCAGGAAGGGGTGCTGGCCGGCCTCCTGACAGAGAGCACCTCCTCAATTCTGGCCAGAAGAAGTCTGAGTGGCTGGTTTTCTGCCTCCTAGGGTGGCAGGCCTGGCTTAGCATCATGGAAGGCCAGGCTAGACTTCTGCCTTTTGAAGAAGCTGTAAGGCCAAACTGTATTCACAGTGGCCTCTAGTGGCCAATTTCCAAAATGCCATCCTAAATGGAGACTTGGCAGCTGAAGGAATCTTCTCAGAATGACCTAGATTTAGAAATTTAGGGTTAAAAAGGACCTAGTTCTGATCTTTGCTTGATGAACGAGTTCCAGAGGTAAAGTGATGTGCCCAAGATCACCCAAAGCCTCACCTCTCTCTGTCCACAAACCTTGCCCCAAACTGGCCAGCTGTGGTTTCAGATGCAGTTAGAGATCATGAATTACCCGTTTGGAAGAACAAAGGAGGACCCAACTTCTAAGTCAGACCAGGGCAGCTTGGAGTGACACCCTAACTTGTTCTCTTCCCCTGCACTTTGCTTCTCTCTTATCTGTCAAAGAATGTTGCTAGAAGGCACCCTGTCCCGATATTTACCTAAAGAATTATGATCTACTCTACAGCAACAGGCTCCGAGGCCACCAAGTGATTTGGAGACAGCGAACTCCGCCACTTCAAAAAAATGTGCTTTTCATTGCTTCCTCCTCCACGCGTTACAAGAATGTAGTGACGGCTCAGATTGGCTTGAGGATCTGGGATAGGAATCCTTCCACTTGTGCAGGGGGAGCTATTTTGACATTCTGGAGACACCATCCAAAAATAAGTCAGGCTGAGGGCTTCCAGGGGGCTAAAGCCTGGGTTTGAAGACGGGGTAAAGCTATTTCTGCAGGTGGATCGCAATCTTTTCCTGCCAGAGAACAATTTTTCATTGGATTCATTCAGCAGTAACTTTGAAGAATTGTGTGAAGTGCTGAGGGGACTCAGAGGGGCGTGAGGCAGGTCTCTGCTCTGAGAGGCGAGCCCAGAGGGAGGGAGAGGTGTGCAAGGTCAGGCTGCTAATGTTGGGATGAAGAGGTGGGTCAGGTGCATGGTGGTTTCAAGGGCCACTGGTAATTACAAGAGCAGTTTCCTAAATGCTGGTCCCTGTTCTAGCTCATTTATGAGGTTAGTACCATTATCCCCATTTTACGGGTGAGGAATCTAAGGAGCAGTGGCATCTGAGCCCCGCAGGCGTCCTCCAATGGCGTCATTGCTGATACCTGCTCTGCATGTCCTGTAATGTCTCCTAACCGTGCCATCTCACCCCTGCAGCACCCACACAGACCTGGCGCCCACGGGGTACCACACTGGGAGCGAAGGCAGGCCACTGCTCCTTATAGTTCCACTGTAGCAGCCAAAGCCAAAACGTACATCCTGGCTTTGAAGCTCTTCACTCTTCCAAGACTAACCCTCATCTAGGAGGAGGATCAGGTTATGGTCCCAATTGCCCCATGCTCTTAGGAACCACCACCGCAATTTCATGTTGGACCTAGGCTCTCACCACTCAAAGTGTGGTGTCTGAACCAGCAGTCACCACCTCCCGGGAGCTGCTAGAAATGCAGCATCTCTGGGTAGATGCTGAAGCCAGGCCTGCTTTCTCGCAGGCTCCCCTGTGGTTCTTGTGTGGGGGACAGTGTGAGAAGCCCTGGGCCAGGGCCCTTGCGGCCAGGCCTTTACAGTCTGGGTGCCAAACTTCTCACCCATCCACAGATACCTGTCTGAAGGCTTCTTTCATTGGCTTGTTTACTCACAACTTCAAGCATTCTCCAAACCTCCCAAGTCTGGAATCTCCTACCCTTCCCACCAAAGCTGTATTTCTCCCACCCCCGCTTACCTCCGGCGGTCCCACAACCTCTCTTCACTCATCTCCATCAAAGTTAGAAACTCATCCTTGCCTTCTCACAAGCCAGCTTGCCTCGATCTGAGATGTGACTGAAACGGGCTATCTCCCAGCACACCCGCTCTTATGAGACTTCTCCTCACTGTACTTATCCTAGGAGGGTGTGGACACTCACAGGACACAGGGATTCATCAGGATTCCCTTAACCAAGCTCCCTTTACACAGAAACAGAAATTCCTACATCTCTGCCTACTGGCAGAATCTCGGAAATTGTGGAACAATTCCAGTTTCTCTTTGAGGTCACCGCCTTCGTGAAGACTGGTTCACACTCACGCGTGATCACCTCACATGATTGGCGTACCCCGGAAACAGGAGCTGTGCCTGTGCCCCTCTCTTCCCAGGTGTGCTCACAACCCACTCTCCTTTTCAAAGCAGCGGTAATGGGTTTCTGCCGCTCCCTGACCTGGTGGAAGCGGGAGTTGCAGGACTGTAATTCTGGGAGGTAACTGGACGAGTGTCTTATTCCTTGCTCTAGGGGTGGACCCAATTATGTCTGCCCAGTCCAGGCTGAAAGAAATGTATTTTTAACTTCCCAAAACAGTACTTTGCCCCCCAAAACCATCTCTGGGAAGTTAAAAAGTCATTTACATTGTTTTTTATTGAGTGTTCCTTTTGTTTTAAAATATATTTTTATTGATTTCAGAGAGGAAGGGAGAGGAAGAGAGATAGAAACATCAATGATGAGAGGAAATCACTGATTGGCTGCCTCCTGCACGCCCCCTACTGGGGACCGAGCCCACAACCCAGGCATGTGCCCTTGACCAGAATTGAACCCAGAATCCTTGAGTCCATAGGCCAGGGGTGGGCAAACTTTTTGACTCGAGGGCCACAATGGACCAGAGGGCCGGAACAAAAGCATGGATGGAGTGTTTGTGTGAACTAATATAAATTCAAAGTAAACATCATTACATAAAAGGGTACGGTCTTTTTTTTTTTTTAGTTTTATTCATTTCAAACGGGCAGGATCCGGCCCACGGGCCGTAGTTTGCCCACGGCTGCCATAGGCCAATGCTCTATACCAGTGGTTCTCAACCTTCGGGCCCTTTAAATACAGTTCCTCATGTTGTGACCCAACCATAAAATTATTTTCGTTGCTACTTCATAACTGTTATGTTGCTACTGTTATGAATCGTAATGTAAATATCTGATATGCAGGATGGTCTTAGGCGACCCCTGTGAAAGGGTCATTCGACCGCCAAAGGGGTCGCGACCCACAGGTTGAGAACCACTGCCTATACACTGAGCCAAACCAACGAGGGCCCTTTTTTTGTTGAGAGGAGGATGGGGAAAGGTCGAATATGGGGAACACTTGAGGACTAGAACCTTGTTTGGTCATTCCAGAGAATAAATCACCATTTCCAAAATTCAGAGAGCAGGAAACATACTGAAACTACAAGCCCCTCTTCAATCAAGGAGCTACCACTTTAAGAGAGTCAATACCACAACACACACACTCCCTGCGACAGGCAGGTGTATCTCTTGTTAGTTTGAGGGACAGTTCAGGTCTCAGCACATCCACCTGGTAATCGCCAGCGAATCCCCCTCACTCAGACTTGCTCATCGAGATCACCTAACTTCTCTCTTCGTTTCTGCCTTTTTAAATCAGACCTGCTCTGGAACGGGGGAAGTCCCCTGGAGATCACAAACCTACAATGATGTGAAATCTTGAAGATGAGCCCTAAAATACAACTTGAGGTGGTTCAGAGGTTAAAATGGCTCATAGAACCTCATACAATATTTAAAATCAGACCACAGCAAAAATTTCAACCATCAATGGCATTTTATTTAGGAAGTTTCTATGTATCACACAGCTATTAACTTCCTTTCTCTCATAATCTCCTTAAAAAATACAGAAAGATTAAAAAACAAACAAACAAAAAAAAGGCCCTTAACATATAAAATCTCGGTTTCTCTAAAGTCTTAGGTTTGTTTTTTTTTAAAAAAGGTAGTGGCACTTCTCCTTTATGAGAAGAATTCAGTCTTTTCTTAGGCTCACTAGATTTCTACTCCTTCCTGGGCAAAAAATGGTCAACGCTTCTGTTTCCTTTTAGTAAATTCATTTCTTGATTATTACACATTAGCATTCCCCACTTGACACCTTCTTAGACACTTGATTGTTGGATGCATTTCTCACTTGGCAAACAGCCAGTGTGGCTTTGCGTGGGATGTCTAAGTGTCAGGAACAGCAGTGTTGATGTTCTGCTTTTGAGGGGGAAATATATATAGCGACGCAGACATTCCCAGGAAGAACAAATGTAGGGGACTGAAAAGGGTGTGCAGAGTGCAGAGGGCTGACAGGCACTGCGTGGTTTGAATTCTGTGGCCGTCAGCCACCGAAGGCTGCAATGCAGGCCAGAATATAAATCTTCGCAGAAAGAAGTTTGGCTGGACCCTGAAATGGCAGAGCTGGCCTCATGTTGCCCAAGGGTACCAGACAGAGGCACACAAGACGCAGTGTGGTCATGCATGGGCAGTTCTGGAAATGCCTGTCAACCGAGGCTCAGGGAGAAGCGACAAGAAGCATCCTATTAAAATACACTTCTACCTCTGACTCACCCAAGCTCCCAGGCCTCCTTGGCTCCGTGATTCACAAGGCCAAAATGAAGTTCAGAGGTGTGTCATTTAGGTCACCCGGAAACCGGTTCGCTGGGCCATTTCAGAAGACCTGGATAGCAGCAAGGCTACCCAGAAGGGTATGCCTTGATGATCTTCACATCGTCCACAGGGCGGTCCTGGGAGTTTGTTTCCACCATTCCTACTCGATTCACCATTCCTATACCCTGGCACACGCGGCCAAATATGGTGTGTTTGCCATCAAGCCACTGGGTGGGAGCTAGGGTCACAAAGAACTGGCTGCCGTTGGTGTCCGGCCCTGCATTGGCCATTGCGAGAATTCCAGCCCCTGGTGGGAAAAGGAAGAGAGGGAAGAGGATGAAAAACCCCCACGGCTCCAACCTGGCGCTGCTATACCATCGCAGGGATGAAAAGAAGCCAGACTTTGCTCTGGCCTCTCTCATCAATCCCCCTTCCCCGGGGCAGGCTCTCTGCCTTTGCACAGAGGCCATCAGCTGCACCACCTGAGCCTCTTCACCTGCTCCCCAGCCACTGTCCATGATGATCCCCACTAACCACTGGGCTATGCTGCCCCTCCCCTAAAAATCCAGCAAGGTCTCCTGCTTCTCTGCGGAAGCTTTTGTGTTGCTATAGTGTAAGAGCAACATTCAGCAAGCAGAGTCTAGACACTCAGACCAGCACTCTGAATCGCTCAGGATGCTGAGAGGCGCCACTCTCTCTAATCCTCCAGGGCTCTCTGTGGCGCCGCGGCGGGCAGCTACATGGCACCGTGCCACCATGCCAGGCTTTCACCTTGAATCACAGCCAAAAGAACGAACCTTCAAAATCCACCCTCCCTCTCACCCAGTCCAGCCAGATTACATACTTACCCGTGAATTTCAAGTCTGGATGAAGTTCATCTTCAAACTGCTTGCCATAGATAGACGCACCGCCTCGACCTGCCACATTGGAAGACGAGAAGCCAATCAGCCAGTCTCACATCCCCCCTCTCAGCAAGAACTAGGCCCAGAATCAGGATTTTTGGAGGAAAGGAAAAGGCAGGGAGCAGTGAGCCCCGGCCGGTGTGCTGCAGCCACACAGCCCTCAGCAGAACCAAGCACTACCCAGCACGTTCCAATCATTGGTTTCACTCAGGTAAGACATTTCTTTTCAAAATAACACCAACAGTGTTTTTCTCGCTTATTAAAGTTATACATGTTCGCTGTCAAAAATGTAGAAAACACAGAACACTATCAAAAGAACATTAAAGTGCCCTATAATCTAACCATCTATAATCACCATTCATAGTTTGATGAATTAAGATATTTGTTAAATTCTTAACGTTTTGATGAGGATTCAGACAGGAACGCCGAAGCCCTAACCCTTTGCTAATCAATCAGACTTTCCTGCTGAGCTCAGATTTGCCCGATTCCCAATGGACCCAAACCTCCAGCAGCCATTTGTAATGGGTCAGCGATGGCACATGAATTGAAAGCTATTTCCCTTCATCTAGATGAAGAAAAATAAGTCAAAGACATCTCGCTTAAGGAGAAACAGGAACGGTGGTCAGGGGCAACCTGGCAGGAAGGAGCGGCAGTGTGTTGGAAGGAGACTATGAAGAAACACGGGGTTGGGAATGATTTGCTAGTGACCTCACCACCACCAGGTAGTTATACTGTGTCTGCAGAGCTTGGTGCTGTGCTGGACACCCAGGTTTTGTTGTTAGAACAAAGTGATATGTTCAACCATCTGCCGTACTGAAGTACTTTGGTTTCTCCGAGTTGACCAGCCAAGACAAACCGTGAACACTGGGTTTACCAGCTGACTCTGCTTGCCCGGCAGCCAGAAAACAGCCCGCATCCAGGGAGCGCCCCTCCCTGCAGTCAGCCTGCTGGGAAAGTAGATGTGAAAGCGCCATGCCCACCCCGCAGGCCCCGGGCCTGGGCCATGGTGTTTCCATGGTGAAAATCCTTTGCTTTACCTTTTAGGATGTTCCACCACAGGGAGCCTGTCAGAGCCCCGAGTTCTTTGCGAAGAGGAACGGGGGTGATTCCTAACAGACTCAGAGGAAGCCTCCCACCTGGCCCAGGCTACCTACGCTTCTGGACTAAACTATGTAAAAATTCATTCCAAAAATTCTAACCTGCCAGTGTACCTCCAAACAGCTGTAACGTAGCCAGTATGTTCTCTCTGACTACGGAGTCCAGGCTCCTGTCTGAGGTTTGCGGGGAGGGGTGGTTAGCGGAAATGCTAGGGCTGAAGATGAGAGGAGAGGAGAGGGCAGCAAACGGTCCAGCCCACACCCGGGCCTGACAAGCCAGCTGGGGAGAATGCTCAGGAGCCGACTGTCCACCCGCGACTGAGCCTTGGCAGCGTGACCCCTGCAAGCCGGGGCTGCAAGAATGAAACGTCAAGGCCACTGAAACCCATCACATAAATGGCTCCACAAGCAAGAAGGGGATTTCAGGGGTCACAGAAGCAGCCTGGGTGCAAAGTCATCCGAAGGAGATCAAAGAGCACCGAGCCCCTTTTTACGCTCTAGGCGCAGTCTGACCAACGGCAGCGAGTCTGGGCCTCTGCAGCACATTTACCCATAACATGCTATTTTCATAACCTAAACCCACTCAGTAGGGTTTGTAACAAATGTCATCAAGACAAATAATTCCAATCAAAACATTCCTTTGGGCATGTGGAACGGGGGAGCCCTGGTTGGGGGGCAGAGCGATGAAAGAGCTCTCTGGTGCAGAGCAGGATGCACAGATGTCACTTACAAAGGATCACTTACAAAGCCGACGATGTTGCTGTCAGAAATGTGCTATGTGCCTGGCCTGGTATAGATACAGCAGAGACAGGCACAGACCTGCTTTCTAAACTCTCTACTCCCCAAGTCCTTTTATTCTTCTGTCTTCTCCTTTAAGCATTTATTCAACACTAGAGGCCCAGTGCACAAAATTCATGCCCCAGGGGGTGGGAGGGTCCCTCAGCCTGGCCTGCGCCCTCTCGCAGTCCAGGATCCCTCAGGTGATGTCTGCCTGTGGGCCTAAGCCCAGAGGCAGACATCTCTCTCGCAGTCCAGCACCCCTCGGGTGATGTCCGCCTGTAGGCCGAAGCCCAGAGGCAGACATCTCTCTCGCAGTCCGGCACCCCTCGGGTGATGTCCGCCTGTGGGCCGAAGCCCAGAGGCAGACATCTCTCTCGCAGTCCAGCACCCCTCGGGTGATGTCCGCCTGTAGGCCTAAGCCCAGAGGCAGACATCTCTCTCGCAGTCCAGCACCCCTCGGGTGATGTCCGCCTGTAGGCCTAAGCCCAGAGGCAGACATCTCTCTCGCAGTCCAGGACCTCTCGGGTGATGTCCGCCTGTGGGCCTAAGCCCAGAGGCAGACATCTCTCTCGCAGTCCGGAACCCCTCGGGTGATGTCCGCCTGTAGGCCTAAGCCCAGAGGCAGACATCTCTCTCGCAGTCCAGGACCCCTCGGGTGATGTCCGCCTGTAGGCCTAAGCCCAGAGGCAGACATCTCTCTTGCAGTCCAGGACCCCTCGGGTGATGTCCGCCTGTGGGCCTAAGCCCAGAGGCAGACATCTCTCTCGCAGTCCAGGACCCCTCGGGTGATGTCCGCCTGTAGACCTAAGCCCAGAGGCAGACATCTCTCTCGCAGTCCGGAACCCCTCGGGTGATGTCCCCCTGTAGGCCTAAGCCACAGTTAGACATCTCTCTCGCAGTCCGGAACCCCTCGGGTGATGTCCGCCTGTAGGCCTAAGCCCAGAGGCAGACATCTCTCTCGCAGTCCGGAACCCCTCGGGTGATGTCCGCCTGTAGGCCGAAGCCCAGAGGCAGACATCTCTCTCGCAGTCCGGAACCCCTCGGGTGATGTCCGCCTGTGGGCCTAAGCCCAGAGGCAGACATCTCTCTCGCAGTCCGGAACCCCTCGGGTGATGTCTGCCTGTGGGCCTAAGCCCAGAGGCAGACATCTCTCTCGCAGTCCGGAACCCCTCGGGTGATGTCCGCCTGTAGGCCTAAGCCCAGAGGCAGACATCTCTCTCGCAGTCCAGGACCCCTCGGGTGATGTCCGCCTGTAGGCCTAAGCCCAGAGGCAGACATCTCTCTCGCAGTCCAGGACCCCTCGGGTGATGTCCGCCTGTAGGCCTAAGCCCAGAGGCAGACATCTCTCTCGCAGTCCAGGACCCCTCGGGTGATGTCCGCCTGTAGGCCTAAGCCCAGAGGCAGACATCTCTCTCGCAGTCCAGGACCCCTCGGGTGATGTCCGCCTGTGGGCCTAAGCCCAGAGGCAGACATCTCTCTCGCAGTCCAGGACCCCTCGGGTGATGTCCGCCTGTAGGCCTAAGCCCAGAGGCAGACATCTCTCTCGCAGTCCAGGACCCCTCGGGTGATGTCCGCCTGTAGGCCGAAGCCCAGAGGCAGACATCTCTCTCGCAGTCCGGAACCCCTCGGGTGATGTCCGCCTGTAGGCCGAAGCCCAGAGGCAGACATCTCTCTCGCAGTCCGGAACCCCTCGGGTGATGTCCGCCTGTAGGCCGAAGCCCAGAGGCAGACATCTCTCTCGCAGTCCGGCACCCCTCGGGTGATGTCCGCCTGTAGGCCGAAGCCCAGAGGCAGACATCTCTCTCGCAGTCCGGCACCCCTCGGGTGATGTCCGCCTGTGGGCCGAAGCCCAGAGGCAGACATCTCTCTTGCAGTCCGGAACCCCTCGGGTGATGTCCGCCTGTGGGCCTAAGCCCAGAGGCAGACATCTCTCTCGCAGTCCGGAACCCCTCGGGTGATGTCCGCCTGTAGGCCGAAGCCCAGAGGCAGACATCTCTCTCGCAGTCCGGAACCCCTCGGGTGATGTCCGCCTGTAGGCCGAAGCCCAGAGGCAGACATCTCTCTCGCAGTCCGGAACCCCTCGGGTGATGTCCGCCTGTAGGCCGAAGCCCAGAGGCAGACATCTCTCTCGCAGTCCGGCACCCCTCGGGTGATGTCCGCCTGTAGGCCGAAGCCCAGAGGCAGACATCTCTCTCGCAGTCCGGAACCCCTCGGGTGATGTCCGCCTGTGGGCCGAAGCCACAGTTAGACATCCCTCTCGCAGTCCGGAACCCCTCGGGTGATGTCCGCCTGTAGGCTGAAGCCACAGTTAGACATCCCTCTCGCAGTCCGGAACCCCTCGGGTGATGTCCGCCTGTAGGCCGAAGCCCAGAGGCAGACATCTCTCTCGCAGTCCGGAACCCCTTGCTCCTTACTGATCGGCTCGCTGCTCCTTAGTGCTGCGGTGGAGGTGGGAGAGGCTCCCGCCACCGCCGCTGCGCTCACCAGCCGTGGGCCAGCTTCTGGCTGAACGGCGCTCCCCCTGTGGGAGCACACTGACCACCAGGGAGCAGTTCCTGCACTGAGCATCTGCCCCCTGGTGGTCAGTGTGAGTCACAGCAACCGTATGTTCCGCTGTTCGGTTGATTTGCATATTAGGCTTTTATTATATAGGCTACTTAGTATTTCATCCATATAAGAAAATGCAAATAATATGACAAACAACTGAACATCTTACCCTTAAGAAACAAAATGTGGCAAATCAGTTAGACCCCATGCATACACACCCTGCTTCCCTCCACCCCCACTCTCCCAGGGAACCACTATTCTGACCAGCAGTTTGTTATTTCCATGCATTTTCTTCTTTACTATGTATATATGCATCCCTTAAAAATGTGTTGTTCTGCATGTTTTTAGGTTTAGAGAAGTGTATTATAACGCAGTCTTCTGCAATTAGCTTTTTTCTGTTCACCACAGTCACAGTCATGCACTTTGTTCCGTGCAGCTCTCTGAAATATTCATTGCACTGTGTGATTACACCGATCTTATCTTTTCTCATGTTGATGGCTCTTTAGGGTCTTCCCAATGTTTTCCTATTACAAAACACACTGTAATAACCACTCTCTTATGGTCCACAAACAAGTGCAGCACCTCTCAGAGACCACAGCTCGCTGGGGGTATATATGCAGGGTCACAATCAGACTATTTCACCATTACTCCATGTGGGAAGCACGCCAGGTCCCCGGACAGTCAAAGCCATGGGAGCACAGAGGCCTTGTTATCAGTACACCAGAATGGCCAACGGCGCTCTGGGCATGAGCCTAATTGGAAAGTCCAAGGACTCGGAGCCTGGGACTCCTAATCAGGCCAAGATACCATGAGTGGGTGCAAGGACACATGGTACACTGTGCCCGTCAGTAGCCAATAAGATTGATGTAATTACTGGCACAAAGCCTTCTTTGTCTACATAGTATAAAAGTAGGTTACTGACCAGCTAGTCTGCTGGAGTATGGAGAGAGAGCAGCTAAGATGAAGTGTGAGAAGAAGTGTGCTAGAGAGAGAGCAGCAGGGCAGGAGAGGCAGGAGAAGCTGCTGAGCCGGAGAGCTCAAGTACCGCTATGATGGGAGGCGGTGAGTCTAGAAGGCAGCGTGCGGCTGCTCAGATAATGACTGTGGGGACAGAGACTGATGCTGCTTCTGTGGGAAAGGTATGTGTTCACCAGCCGGTGTCTGGCTGCCTGCCTGTACGGACCTTGCTGTGAGGACTGTTCTTGTCTGATGGCTCTGTGGCCACTGGCTTCTGCAATGAAGACTCATCCTTATACACCCACAACCTCTCGTGGCGTCTCTGTCTGCCCCACCACCAAGAACTGACCTGAGGAACTTGGACTAAGTTCCCAACAGTTAGTACAGTGGGCAGGCAGGGTTTGAGGAGGAACCAGCCCTGATGTAATCGGATAGGATAATTTATTTATTTATTATTTATTTAAAAAATATTCTTATTGATTTCAGAGAGGAAGAGAGAGGGAGAGATAGAAACATCAACGATGAGAGAGAATCGCTGATCGGCTGCCTCCTGCACACCAACTACTGGGGATCGAGCCTGCAACCTGGGCATGTGCCCTTGACTGGAATTGAACCTGGGACCCTTCAGTCAGCAGGCTGACGCTCTATCCACTGAGCCAAACTGGCCAGGGCCAGATAGAAGAATTCAGAAGGATACATGGACTCACAGCCACTCAGGGCACCCGAGCTCGTGTAGGGCTGTGGCTTGTGCTCTGACACTCCATTCCCCAAACACCTTGCCAGAAGAGCCCCAATGTGCACCCCCACCCACAGTGCTCTCTCTTCCTCTTACTGCTCTAGGTTCTCTGGCAGCTTTCTAACATTTGTCAGTCTAACAGGCGTCTGATCGCTTCTGGGGTTTTAACCTGCGTTTCCCTGACAGAGGAAATGTGCATAATTTCAGTTTATTGGCCACTTAGCTTTCCTTCTCTGTGAACAGCCACTTTTCTAGTGAGTGGCCTGACATTTTAGAATTTATATGTATATTATATCATTAGGATTAGTATTCTGGATACGAATCCTTTTTCAGCTAATGCTTTGCAAATACCCTCTTCCAGTTGACTTTTTGCACTTTTGTATGCGGTCTTCTGATGCACATAAGTTTTTGCTGTTGAAATTCCTTAATCTTTTTCTTTATGACGTGTGCTTTTTGCTTCTTAAAAAAACATTTATCCTCAAGATTCCCGATGTCTTTTCTTCCTCCTCCTGCTCAGTGACTGTGAAAACCTCTTCAGACAAACTGGAGTGGCATCGAAGACACAGGGAACGGCCTCTAACCATGGTGCTTGCTACCTGTCCCCACGACTCCCATGCCACAGCTGGTGAGACCGAGGTTAATCCCAGCCCCAAGCAGCCACAGGGAGGCCAGTCAGTGGCCCATAAGGGGGCCCACGTGACAGCTCTGTCTGGGGCACTGCACACTGGAAGGTGACGGACCAAGCCAATCAAAGCCTTTCTTCTGGGAAGGGAACCTCTCACAGACACTGCAGGCTGGCTGTCCTCTGAGCACCCCCATCGCCGTCACAGCCAGCCTCAACCTCAGAGACAAGGAAGGCGCGTATCAACCAGATGCCTTTGCAACAAGGGGTGGCCGGGTGACCCAGTTCTGGCTTCTAACATAAACAGAAGCCTGCCGAGTAGACTCCTGGGAGAAGGACAGCTTTCCTGATAACAAGGGACAAACACGCTCCTAGTCTTTCACCCATAGCTCTTCCCCATCTTCCTTCTCTGAAAGCAGATGTTAGGAGTAGCAGCAACCGTCTTGCAAACATAAGACAAGTTTGAGATCAAAAGTCCAGACGCTAAGAACCGTGGAGTGGAAACACAGCAGGCCTGGGTCCCTCGCACTCTGCTGGGCAGCTGAACCAATGGCTGCAACTGCTTACTCCACACATTCCCCTACTGAGAAAAACAAAAGCTCTTAGTTTAAGCCATTAGGGCTGAGTTTTCTGTGACTTGTAGCCAATGGCATCCCAAGTTGATACAACCACTTTGTTAGTAACAGGAGGAAGGGGGAACTGACAAGTGCAGCTGCTGTTAGGGAAACCCGGGAAATGCCAAACACCAGATCCAACGTGGGAAACCACGCTGCAGTTCTCCCAGAAGCTTTGAATTCTTAAGATGTTCTCTCTTCCTCACTCGCCTTTGGGGTCAAGAGATCCAGATTTCGGTTCCAATTCCACCATTTACTAGCTGGGTAACTTTAAGCAAGACACTTACCCTCTCTAAGCCTCTGTTTCCTTGAATGCAAACAAGACTAGTAGTACTTATGTCTCATATGATTGTTATGAGAATTAAATAATGCACGGAAGCCATGAAGTTCTACAGACAGTAGTAGTATCTGCCACGATGGGCTCCCTTTAACTGAGCGAACCTGAGCATTTTCCGTGAGAGGCAAAAGGAAGTCGTGATTTTGGGTTTATTTCAGTTCCTCCGTCCTCAAATCTCACCATCCCTCACTGCTCCTTGCTCTTTGTAACTTTCCTTCTTCTTTCACTGAGAAAAAGGCAAAAGAGACCTTTCACATGCTCACACGCTCAATTCACTTCCCTTCCTACATCTTACCGTTTCTTCCTACATCTTTCTTCCTCCGTTATTAATGCAGTATGAATAAATTGTTCATCTATCTCACCACCACAAACCATTTACCTGCAATGAACTTTGCAGCTACAATTACCCCCTCTCCTGTATCAATTTTTCTTTCTAGTGGATCATTCCACAGCATAAAAACATGGTATGAATATTTCCCACATTAAAAAGCAAACAAAAGAAAAAACTCCATCTCCTAGTATCTCCTCATTGTCTTGCATATCATTCACAGAAAAATCTCCTCAAAAAAGCTGTCCTCACTTGGTGTCTCCACTTCCTCTCCTACCTCTTGAATGCTCTCCATTCAGACTTTTGCCTCCACCACTCCAAGGAAACTGCTTCTGTCAAGGTCATCAGTGACTGCCACGCCCTTGAACCCAATGGCCAGCCCTCAGGTCTCAGCTTGCTTGATCCATAAGCAGGATCTGACAGCTGATGTCACCCTTCTTGAAACCCCACCTCACTGGCGGCTCCTCGTACTTTTCTGCTGGTGCTTTCTCCTCTGCCTGCTCTCCTTTCACAGTGTGAGGCCTGCACGGATGTGTGAAGAACTCCCTTCCCAGCCCTTACTCCCTCACCCCTTTATCTTTCACAGGTGTTACCCCAATAAAGCTCTTCCATGCCTAACTCTGTTTTGGCATCTGCTTCCAGAGGACTAGGACCCACAGAACCATGATCACCTTGGTCCAAACTACAAGTTCTAGCTTTGACAATGAAAGCTTCCAATTGGTCACCTTGCCTCTCCCTTTCCACACCAGTCGCTTCTCCACCTGGAGGCAGAGGGATCCCTTAAAAACAAGTCACAGTGTGGCAGTGGTCTGCTCAAAATCCTCCCGTGACATTTCAACACTTAGGACAAAAGCAAAGTCTTCAGCACAACTTACAAGACACCCCATGATCAGGGACCCGGCTAACCTTCAAAGTCACCTCCTGCCACTCTCTCCTCACTCACCTGCTCCAGGTACTGTCCTCTGGGCTGTTTCTGGCCAAGCACAGCCTGGTCTAAGGCTCTGACTACTGCTCCTTCTGAGTGTCCTGCCCCTGGCAGTCTCAGAGCTCACTACTTCCCTGGATTTAGAACTCTGCTCAAATGCACTTTATCCGACGAGAGGTCTTCCCTCATCACACTCTCCACAACAGCACCTCCCTCACTCTCTATCCAGTGGTTCTCAACCAGGGATGACTTTGCCCCCTAGGGAACTGGGTAATATATGGGGACATTTTTAGTTGTCACAGTGAGGGGTTCTACTGGCATCTAGCAGGTTGAGGTCAGCGATTCAGCTAAACATCCTACAATGCACGGGAGAGCCCCCATCCCCCACAACAAAGACTTATCCAGCCCAAAATGTCCATAGTGCCAAGGTTGCGAATACCTGCTCTACCCCCTTATGTGTTATTTCTTCCATATCTTGTCATGACCTGACAGTATATTATATAGTTATCTGCTCATTGTCTGTCTCTCACACCACAGTGAGCGCCACACGGCTTTCTTATTCACTATTGTGTCCCCAGCTCTTAGAACGATGCCTGGACCACGGTAGGAGTCTAACAAACATTTGTTAAATGAATTAACAACCAAAATAAATAATAACTAAACTTTTTTGCACTCCTATTTGTATCAAGCCTGTGCAAACCATTTGATGAAGATCAGCTCATTTACTACTCACAACAACCTCCTGAGGTGCATATGACCACACTCCCCATTCATAGATAAGAAGGCTCAGCAAGGTCACATAACTAGTCTACATTTAATAAGTGTGCCGGTGGAGCCAAGACTCAACCCCAAGCCTACTGGGCCACAACCTCCTGTTCACCCCACACCCATGGTTGGCAAACTGCGGCTCGCGAGCCACATGAGGCTCTTTGGCTCCTTGAGTGTGGCTCTTCCTAAGCCTTAGGAGTACCCTAATTAAGTTAATAACAATGTACCTACCTATATAGTTTAAGTTTAAAAAATTTGGCTCTCGAAAGAAATTTCAATCGTTGTACTGTTGATATTTGGCTCTGCTGACTAATGAGTTTGCCGACCACTGCCCCACACTAAACTACTCGCCACATCCCATGGCTGGATTACATTTCCTCACATCGTTTTTTTATTCCAGACTTAAGAGTTCCAAATGGTCCCTGAATGGTGCTAGGTCAAATCTGAACTCCCATCTGGAGGGTCTCCGTGAACTGGCCCTCTTACCCCCCATGCTATCTCCTACTCTGCCCCACACTGCTCCTTTACTGTCCCCTAAGCATGCAGCTCAGGGGCCTTAGATATCACACCATATGCATTTGTTCCGGGTGTGGCGAGGTGGCTGGGTTATGTCGCAGAGCCAGTCCAGCGGGTGAGACGTGACACCTGGGGTGGTCGGCTCTCCCTCACATCCTACATGCTTCTGTTACTTGTGTGTCCACTCTGTACTCCTTCTTCTTCCGAAATCCAAAATGTCCTTCCCTGTCCTCCCAAGAGTTAAAATTCTACATTCCTTCAAGGCCCACCTCAAATATGCTCCCTACCCATTCTAATCCCACTCCACTGTACTTTTTCTCTTATTATTAACTAGAGGCCCGGTGCACAAAAATTTGTGCACTTGGGGGGGGGGGGTCCCTCAACCTGGCCTGTGCCCTCTCGCAGTCTGGGACCCCTCGGGGGATGACCACCTGCTGGCTTAGGCCTGCTCCCTGGGGGATCAGGCCTAAGCTGGCAGTCAGACATTCCTCTGGCAGCCCAGGAGCCCTCGGGGGATGTCCACTTGCCAGTGGGGAGCAGGCCAAAGCTGCAGTCGGACATCCTTAGCGCTGCTGAGGAGGCAGGAGAGGCTCCCACCACCACCGCTGTACTGGAAGCTGTCAGCCTGGCTTGTGGCTGAGCATAGCTCTCCCTGTAGGAGCGCACTGACCACCAGGGGCAGCTCCTGCATTGAGCATCTGCCCCCTGGTGGTCAGCGTGTGTCATAGTGACCAGTCATTCCCAGTCGTTCTGCTGTTAGGGTCAATTTGCATATCACCCTTTTATTATATAGGAGTGCCTGGCCAGCCTGGGTGAGGGGCTGATGGCTGTTTGCAGGCTGGCCACAGCCCGTTCAGGGTGGGGGTCCCCACTGGGGTGCCTGGACATCCTGGGTGAGGGGCTGAGGGCTGTTTTTCAGACTGGCCACATCCCCTTCAGGGTGGGGGGGTCCTGCTGGGGTGCCTGGCCAGTCTGGGTGAGTGGCTGATGGCAGTTTGCAGGCTGGCCACATCCCATTCAGGGTGGGGGGGTCCTGCTGGGGTGCCTGGCCAGTCTGGGTGAGTGGCTGATGGCAGTTTGCAGGCTGGCCACAGCCCCTTCAGGGTGGGGGTCCCCGCTGGGGTGCCTGGCCAGCCTGGGTAAGGGGCTGATGGCTATTTGTAGGCTGGCCAAGCCCCCCAGCAGGAACCCTCACCCCATGAGTGTGTGGCCAGCCTGGATGAGTGACTGATGGCTGTTTGCAGGTTGGCCACAGCCCCCAGCCACCCAAGCTTCCAGTGGAGGCTGGCTGGAAGCAGGTATCTGGGATTTATTTGTCTTCTATAATTGAAACTTTGTTGCCAGAAGCAGAGGCCTTAGCCGGCTCAGGGCTGGCGGGAAGCTTGGCTTCCTCCATCGCTGGGGCAACCAAGCCTCCAGCTTGCTCCAGCTCTGTGGCTGGGTTAATTTGCATATAGTCGCTTTGATTGGCTGGTGGGCATGGCTTAGGGCGTAGGGAAAGTGCGGTCAATTAGCATCTTTGTCTTTTATTAGTGTAGATTATTCCAACCTATGTTATATAATAATCCACAGCACACTTGCATACATTTGCATATCCTATATAATAAAAGCCTAATATGTTAAGTGTGTCTGGTCATCCGTTCAACCAATCAGAGCGTAATATGCTGATATGCTAGACCACTCATCCGCTCTCTATGACATGCACTGACCACCGGGGGCAGACAGTCAACACTCAACCAGTCACTATAACTTGCACTGACTACCAGGGGGCAGACACTCCAACCAGTAGGTTAGCTTGCTGCTGGGGTCCAGCCGATCAGGACTGAGCAAGACAGGCCGGACATGCCCTGGAGCCCTCCCCGGCCCCGATTGTGCCCCAGTAGGGTTCCTCAGCCTGGCCTGCACCCTCTCGCAATCCAGGACCCCTCGGGGGATGTCGGAGAGCCGGTTTTGGCCTGACAGCGGAACAACCGGTTGCTATGATACGCACTGACCACCAGGGGGAGATGCTCAACACAGGAGCTGCCCCCTGGTAGTCAGTGCGTTCCCACAGGGGGAGCGCCGCTCAGCCAGAAGCCAGGCTCATGGCTGGCAATCACAGTGGTGGTAGCGGGAGTCTCTCCTGCCTAAGCCGGCAGTCGAACATACCCCGAGGGCTCCTGGACTGTGAGAGGGCACAGGCCAGGCTGAGGGGATCGCCCCCCCCCCCCGCCCAGTGCATGAATTTCATGCACCAGGCCTCTCATTGACTATACTGTTCTTTCTAGATATTTCTCATAATGAATATCTTGTCTTCCTGGACAAAGAGCTCTGCAAGGAAAAGAACAATGCCTTGACTTCTCTCCTGGCCAGGTGGCTTGGTTGGTTGGAGCGTCATCCGTACACCAAAAGGTGGTCGGCTCGATTCTGGTCAGGGCACATATGATCAATGTTTCTCTCTCTCTCCCTTCTTCTTTCTCAAAAATCAATAAAAACATATCCTCATGTGAGGATTTTAAAAAAAGGGTGGGAGGGGAATATGCCTTGGCTTCTAATGCTTGTGTACCCCTCACAGGCCTTAGCACAAGATACCCAGCAGCCTCTTAGCAAATATTCATCAAATGAATAAAATTAACAATGAATTTGCTGTCAACATGTTACACTTCAGGTGTTCCTGGAGCAAGTGGAGAGATGAACTCAGAGTGAGGGTGACGCACAACATAATCGGCACATAATTAATCAATGCAATCACAGCAGCCAGTGAGCCCTGTGAGGCTAAGCACAGAGCAGTAGAAGCAAAAGGAAGCACTGGATAGGGTACCATGACGTACAGGGAGGAGAGGAACAGAAGTTAGTAGAAACGGGTAAAAGACCTTCAGAGCCCTAGACAGTGTGGCTCATTTGGTTGAGCATCAGCCCATGCACCGAAAGGTTGTCGGTTCAAGGTCATTGGTTCATTTTCTGATCAGGGCACATGCTCAGATTGCGGGCTTGATCCCTGGTCTGGGTGCATGCGGGAAGCAGCCAGTTGACATTTCTCACAATGATGTTTCTCTCTCTCTCTCTCTTCCACTCCCTTCCTTTCTAAAATAAAATAAAGTAAACATATAAAAAAATCAGGCATTCAGAGGGCTAAGTAAAAAGATAGCATAAAGTTATTACACTAAAGGAAATTTAAAGAAAGAAAAATGGTTTAAAATGAAGCAGGAAGTCAAAGGGTATATGAATTGAGAAAACATCTGGAAAAGGTGTATCAGAACGACGCTGGAAAGAATAGGTTCCAGGTGTGGAGAGGTGGTGGGTTGTGTCACAGGAGGAGATGGAAGAGGTATTTGACTTGCTGAAGGGTCCACAATACCATGCTGCGCTCCTGAGATGTCTAGTAAAAACCTGTTACCTAATCAGCTAGCAGTTCAAACTAGTGACCCAGGAGGACCAAGCTCTTGTTTGCCTTCAACCACAGACCTGCCAGCAGGCTGAGCTCAATCATTCGTTATACTTGAGGTTGGATGCAATTATTTGGAAATCTTTTGAGCTATTCAATTTCATTAAAGTTACAACATGGAAATGTGACATTATGAAGGACTGAGAACTACAGAAATATATGGAAGCTCTGGCATGAGTAACTCACATCTGAGTCACTTCTAATTCTTTTACCCTAATCATTGACTCTCTCTGTTCACTGCTGACATGAATTAAAATTTTGTCTCATAATGTTCTGGCTGGTGCTGCTTAGTGATTAGAGTGTTGGCCTGCACACAGAAGGGTTGAGGGTTCGATTCCTGGTCAAGGGCACATACCTGGGTTGCAGGTTCAGTCCCTAGACCCGATTGATGTGTCTCTCTCACATCCATGATTCTCTCTCCCTCTTTCCACTCCACTCTCTCTAAAATCAATGGGAAAATACCCTCGGGCGAGGATTACCAAAAATATTTTTTTAATCTCATAACAATGAAAGAGAGAAGACGACAGGAAAGAAGCGCATCAAAGTGTTGGCAGGACACTTTTAAATAAAGAATGTGCCCTTTTCCCTCCAATACCTGATGAAGCAAACACACAAAAAATTCAAACTTAAAAGGCAAAAATTTCACCAGCATCAACCAAATAAGAAAAAAGACACAAACTTACTCCAAAAATGTTGAAGAGTTAGCAAGGAAAAACTTGTCTGCTTGCACTCCCTAATCAAGAAAGGAGGAGTGTCACCCAGAGAATCCTGCAATTTTGAGAAGCCATCAGAGGACGTGGGCGAGCAGCCCTGAAAAACTACGGAATGGGCTGCCTCATACACCACAAGTGCTCAGGAGTGGCAGGGGGGGACCAGCACTGGCCATCTTGGCGGGGTGGGGGGGGGAGACCCTGAGTTCCTGGGCCACCTCAGGAACTCAGTCTGTGAGAAAACATAATCCAAGAAGGGCTTCTCCGTGGCTGTCTCAAGCTACTGATACGTCAATAAGAATCCAATAATACAAGTTCAAAGACAAGATAATAAATTAACAGAAAAGGTTGCAGAACTAAGGAAACAGATTTAGAACCAAATGACACCAATACAGCACTAATAAATAAATCAGAGCAGGAAAGAACAAAATAGACATGACTAAAAATTGAATACGCGACAGAATAAAGGTGTGAGATTATTTCAGTGGATGCAAAAAATATGGGAAAACATCATCTCAGACTCTCAAAAGAAATGTGATGGCAAAGGTGATGAAACAAAGAATTAGTTTCCTGAAATAGAAAATCCAATAAGTATAACAGAAAAAATTCATAAACATAAATCAAAAAAATTTCCCTGAATTGAAGGAAGAAGTAAATCTGATCTCAGTATTCTTCAAAGCCATGTTCAAAATCTGAAGGTGATGGAATAGAATGTCTATTTCCCTCAGAAAAAGATCTGAGGGAATGAGTGTAGCCCAGGAAGAGCACACCCAGTCATGGTCTTTTTCAAGTATAAGGGCAACAGGCAGAAATTCTCAACCATGACCTAGTTAAAAATGTAACAGCCTCCGGCCCTTGCAATAAAAACCGCTCGCCGAGAAATCCTACCTGCTAGCACTTGTGAATAGAAGAACCTAGTGGTGAGCCCCGGACCCTCTGAAATGCAGAACCCAAGTGGGTGTAGAATGGAAAATGCTATAAACTCCGACAAGGAAAAACAAAAACAAAAACTGGGAGTGAGGGAGGATAGGTCTGAGATCACTGAAAATACATAAGTTGGTCTCTGTTCCCGATTCTTGGCACAGGGCGCCTAAAACCCTTCAAAAGTGGTAAGAGCGCTAGGAGCACCTTTAGTTCTAATAATGTGACTCTGGGTGGGCTCCTGATGGGGTCACCAGAAAGACCCCCTCCCCCCGCCCCGAGGAACCACCACCACCACCACCACCAGTTCTCCGGAGAGGAGAGGGAGACTGGAAATGGAGCTCATTGGTCATGCCTGTACAGGGTTCGAAGAGCTTCTAGGTGAGCGAACATATCTACACCAGGAAGGTGGCACACTCTGCACACTCCACCTCCACAGGGACAGAAGCTCTGGGCTCGGGCCCTCCCAGACCTCGCCCTATGCATCTCTTCATCGGGCTGTTCATCTGTATCCTTCACCATTATCCTCCAACAATGGGTAAACGTAAGTGCTTCCCCAAGTTCTAGAAGCCACTCTGGCAAAATAATCAAACTGCAGGAGGGTGTCATTGGAATCTCCCACCTATAGCCAGTTGGTCTGAAGTAGATACTTGTACCTGGGCTTGTGGTCTGAAGTGTGTGTGTGGGTGTGGGGGTGTGTGTGGGTGTGGGTGTGGGTGTGGGTGTGGGTGTGGGGAGAGAGACAGTCTTGTGGGACTGAGCCCTTAACCTGTGGGATATGACATGGTCTCCAGGTAGATAGTGTCAGAATTAAGTTAAATGGCAGGACACCTGGCTGGTGTCGCAGAGAATTACTTGTCATAAGGAAAATTACTATATATTTGGCGACACAAGTGTCAGAGTGAAGTGTTCTGTGTGAATATGTAAAAGCAAAGGAGAAACAGGAGGGAAGGATTGGGTTTTTCCCAACACAGGAGGTATGCATATGCAAAACTGAGCTTTTCCTAATCAACAGGGGCGGGTAGAAATTTAAGTACTAATTGCCTCATCTCTCACAGCAGGAAGTCAATTTTTCTGTTAAATGTATACAAAATTAAATACAATACCTTTTGGGTAAAAAGCAATAGCATGCGGGACATAGCCTAATCTCTAAATTATTCCCATTTAGCTAGTTATTCATCCACTCATCCTTTTAACTAGGTATCTGAAAAGAAAGATGTCTAGAATGGCCACCAAAAGTCAACAGTGATGATTACTGAGAGGTGAGATATTGGGGAAACAGTTAAATGTGGTTAGGAATCTTTAGGAGGTATACTTCAGAGTAATTTTTGTTCTTTTTTTCTACTTTCCTATATATTTTTAAAAATATATTGATTTTTAGAAAGAGAGGAAGGGAGAGGGATAGCAAGATAGAAACATCAGCCCTGACCGGTTTGGCTCAGTGGATAGAGCGTCGGCCTGCGGACTGAAAGGTCCCAGGTTCGATTGCAGTCAAGGGCATGTACGTTGGTTGCAGGCACATCCCCAGTAGGAGGTGTGCAGGAGGCAGCTGATCGATGTTTCTCTCATCGATGTTTCTAACTCTCTATCCCTCTCCCTTCCTCTCTGTAAAAAATCAATGAAATATATTTTTTTAAAAAAGATAGAAACATCGATGAGAGAAACATCGATTGGCTGCCTCCTGCACGCCCCCTACGAGGGATCAAGCTCACAACCCAGGCATGTGCCCTGACTGGGAATCAAACCATGGCCTCCTGGTTCATGGGTTGACATTCAACCAGTGAGCCACACCAGCCAGGCTATTCCATATCTATCTATCTACCTACCTATCTAGCTATCTCCCAGGCATGTATCCTGACTGGGAATCGAACCCCAACCTCCTGGATCATAGGTTGGTGCTAATAAATCCCATTTAATGATGATAACTCTCAAATTCATACCTCAATTCCAGAACTTTCCATGAACTCCCACTCTTATCCTATTACTTATTCAATATCTCTACTTAATGTGTCCAAAACCAAAACCAAATTCTTAATCTTCCCCCTCCAAACACGCTTCTGTCTTAGCCTTCCCCACTTTACTAAATACTAGTAAAAAACTTTGAAGTCATCATCTCTTTCTCTCACACCCGCACCCACCCCCTAATCCAACCTTAGTAAATATCATTGGCTCTACTTCCATCAAAGCATAACCTCAATCCAGTCACTTCTCACCACCTTCTCCACTACCAGCCTTGTCCAACACATATTTCTAGACTGGATGACTACAGCAGCCCTCTAACAGGTTCCCAGCTCTCATTCTTGCCCCTTTATCTGTTCTCCAAACAGCAGCCAAAGCGAGCATTTTAAAGCATACATCAGATCATGTCATTCCTTTGCTCACAACTTTCTAATGGCTCCCATCTTATCCTATATAATAAAAGGCTAATATGCAAATCGACCGAACCACAGAACCCAGTTGCTATGATGCACACTGACCACCAGGGGGCAGATGCTCAATGCAGGAGCTGCCCCCTGGTGGTCAGTGCGCTCCCAAAGGGGGAGCGCTGCTCAGCCAGAAGTCAAGCTCACAGCTGGCAAATGCAGTGGTGGTGGCGGGAGCCTCTCCCGCCTCCACGGCAGCACTAATGGTGGGGAGCGGGCCTAAGCCGTCAGTTAGACATTCCCCAAGGGCTCCCAGACTACGAGGCACAGGACGGGCTGAGGGGGGGGGGGGGAGGAACGGACACCCCCCCCCCCAGTGTACAGATTTCGTGCACCGGGCCTCTAGTTCAGAATAAAATCCAGTCTGTACCATGCCCTACAAAATCCTACATGGACTCCTGCCTCAGGGCATCTGGTCCTACTCTTTCCTCCAGTCATAAAGTTCATTCCCTCGCTTCTCTGCTCCATTAATAGCATCTACTCAGAGAGGACTTCTCCTGGCTTTGCTATTAAAATCACATCCCCACATCCTTTTCCTGCTTTATTGAGAGCAACTTTTTTTCTTTGTTCATGGCTACACAAGAGCTTAGAAAAGTACCTGGCACAAAGCAGGTGTTCAATATGAACAAATTAATCAAACAACCCAGTATTCTATTTTTCTCACAACACTGAAAATGTCTTCCTTTACTTCGGATTAGTAGATTACACTATACATTACTATAATATTATTTGCTCTTAGTAAGCAATACATGGAAGTTATGAGAAACTCTATAAAGCCCAGAGTCCAGATTAGTTTCTGGTCAATTCCCCACGTGTGTTTGGGGGAGGGTGTGTGCTAGCAGGACAGCAATAGTCACCCGAATCACTAACCCAGTCCCCGGCACGTGGAAGAGAGCCCGGCTGCCTCACAACAGCTACAACAGAATGAAACTTCAGAAACTAATGCTGGCTTAACTGTACCTGTCCCTGTTGGGTCACCTCCCTGGACCATGAAGTCTTTGATGATTCTGTGGAATTTGGTGCCATTGTAGTAACCTCGACGAGCCAACTCAGCAAAGTTCTTGCAGGTCTTTGGAGCATGCTTCCAGTATAGCTCCAGCACGATGGTCCCCATGCTGCAGACAGAAGAGGGCGGGAGGCTCCAGTCAAGAACAAGGTCACAGCAGATAGGAATGACATGGACTGCTCCAGGACTCTGCATTTTCAAACTTGTGAGCCATGAAATTGTGATAAACATCAGACTCCATCCTCACCAAGGAAAACAATGCAAGGCAAATAACATGAACACAACCGTGGACAACTAAAATGTTAATGCCTTATATATTAAAAATTTATTACTGATTACCAGAAATTAATATAACCAACCCCCAAATTAGAAAAAAAAAAAGTCTTACACTTAATTTATAATATTTTTAAAGGAAGACATTAAAGTATCAGGAATTCATATTTATTATAAGTTTCTGGGTGGGGTGGAAACTGGGTAAATAGGAGACAGGAAGGTTGTCAATGAATATCTTTTTTAAACTTTATATTTTTGAACCATGGAAATACAGTACCTATTCATAAATACTTTAATGGGGGGAAAAAGGTACAGTTTATGTGTATTTAGGAGGGGCTGCAACAAAGGCAAAACCTGATGACTTCAAACCTTTATACCTACCGAATGTGATGAGCCCTCCCCCGCTGAAGTACTGCCAAGGAAAAGGAAGAAGGAAAAGATGGAGGCCAGGTGCCTTCCCCTCTCCATCTCTCACCTAGACTTTAAACTCCAGGAATGTGAGAACGCGGTCAACTCTGTACAGACTGAATACCCAGTGCCAAGCACACTGCAAGTAAACCAGTGGTTCTCAACCTTCCTAATGCCACGACCCTTTAATACAGCTCCTCATGTTGTGGTGACCCCCAACCATAAAATTATTTTCGTTGCTTCTTCATAACTGTAATTTTGCTACTGTTATGAATTGTAATGTAAATATCTAATATGCAGGATGTATTTTCATTGTGACAAATTGAACATAATTAAAGCATAGTGATTAATCACAAAAACAATATGTAATTATATATGTGTTTTCCGATGGTCTTAGGCGTCCCCTGTGAAAGGGTTGTTCGACCGCCAAAGGGGTCGCGACCCACAGGTTGAGAACCACTGAAGTAAACACTCTATACTGTAGATAGGTTCTTGGAAACTGATTTTTAGGGAAAGAATGTATAATGAAATAAATTTTACCAGAGGCTAGTGGATACAAATAAGAGGTAAGTCCCTGTGGCATACTTCTGATCATAAGAACATCACCAAATTTCTTAAAAAAAAGGCCCAAACACTTCTAATACTTTACATTGAAATAAATGTGAGCTATATATACACATAAGGAAGATTAATAAAAACAAGTTAAAATAATTATTTTCCAACCTGCTTATTCCAGTTCAGGGTCTAGGGTGGCTGGAGCCTTATCCCAGAAGCTCAGGGCACAAGGTGGGAACCAAACTGGACAGGATACCCTTCCATCCGGGCACACTTGCGCGCACACACATACACTTGTTCAGACTAGGACCCATTGAGACATGCTCACTCAATAATGTGCACATCTTTGGGAGGTGAGTACCTGGGAAAACACCCAGGCAGACATGAGGAGCACATGCAAACTCCAGAGACAGTGGCCTTGGATAGCAATCTTTTCCCCTCATCGTTATCACGGAAGGACACTGAAAGGAACCTTAATTCGAGGACCTGCTGTATATGTGGTAAGTGCCAGAACATAGCTTTCTGCTGGCAATTCATCCTTCACGTTACTAATATTCAGCACAGATTAACAATTACTCTGGGCAAGGCACGGATCTAGGTGCTTTCCCTTCATGGAGCTTACATTCCGATGGGTATTTTTTTTAAATACAGATAATAACTTTAGAATGGCAATCAGGAAGTACCTATACAATACTGAAATGTGCATACTTCTTGACAGCAATTTCAACTAAGTATCTACTCTACAGAAAAAAATGACTAAAGTTCTTAAGGATACAATTGTGCAAAGAGGTTCATTCCGATATTTGTCATAACAAAACACAAGAAGCAATTTGGATGACCTTCAGAGAGGGAATGACTAAAATATGAGACATTCATACTATGGAAGACTGTATATATTAGTGAGTGAAAGAACAGCAAATTACAGGAAAAGAAACATACACACAGTATGAGCATATGATCTTATTTTTGTCAAAAAAAAAATAGAACATAAAAGAGAGATGTTTATGTGAAAAGGTCTGGAAGATCATTCAACAAACTATTAAAAATGTTTTTAGCCTGGCCAGTGTGGCCCAGTGGTTGAGTGTCAACCATGAACCAAGAAGTCACCGGTTTGATTCCTGGTCAGGGCACATGCCCGGGTTCCGAGCCCAGTAGGGGGTGTGCAGAAGGCAGCCAATGGATGATGTTTCTCTCTATCCCTCTTCCTTCTTCTCTCTAAAAATCAATAAACACATTTTTAAAAGTGTTTTTTTTTACATGAGAGGTGGCTTTCACTGCTTTTTCTATACACTTCTACACTGCCTGGATTTAATTTTAGATTTATTTTATAGTTTTTAAAAATATGTTAACAGCTGAGTTCAAAAATTACTTTCAAGTTGGTATCTGAAGGAGAATGTTGCCAGATAAGAAGGTGGGGGAAATGGCCTGGGAGCAAAAGCAGCATCTGAGAGAACTGTGCTCTGGTGGACAGCAGCACAGACAAGAGCAGAAGGAAGGCAGAGGGATGAGGCTGGACCCTGGCTACGGATGGGGGTCTGGAAAGTGTAGCCAGAGGTAGGAGAAGGCCAGAGGAAAAACATCACCTTGAATGCCAGACCAGGACGTTTTACTATTAGGGTGCTGTAGCAGTAAGAAGTCATGTCCGGTAATGTGTCCTACTCTGGAAAGGTCGCTCTGGGCTTTTTCCAAAGAGGCAGTGGAATGAATGAGGCCAGGGAACCTAGCCTGGGAGGCGGACGTACCAGGCTCCAAATGAGGCCACGCCATTTAACCTGTGAGCTCCGGCATGTCGCTGCTAAAGCTGGAGGAGAGAAGGTGGAGTAATGCCTGCAGGGCCTGAGCTGCTAGGAGGATTAAACTAACTGATGCTCTGTCTGCACTGGGGCAGGGCACTAGCTGGCTGGCGCTCCGCTGTATCACATTTGATGGTGGAGCAAATGTGCTTCTTCCTGCTTAACACTGTAGACTCATGGCGTCACAACTGTGACACTCATCCCGTCCACGTTTATTTTTTTTTAATATATTTCTTTATTGATTTCAGAGAGGAAGGGAGAGGTGGAGAGAGAGAGAAACATCCATGATGAGAATCACTGATCGACTGCCTCCTGCACGCCCCCCACTGGGGATCGAGCCCGCAACCCAGGCATGTGCCCTCGGCCGGAAATGAACCTGGGACCCTTCAGTCCGCAGGCCGACGCTCTATCCACCGAGCCAAACCAGCCAGGGCCATCCCGTCCACATTGCACAGCTGTCTCCTTCACTATACTGTCTGCCCCTAAAGGCACGGCTGTGTGTTTCATCCACCTGTCTCCTCAGGTGCCATTTCCTACGTCCCCGGCCTGAAGGAAGAGATGAATGAACGGAGCACGGTGGGAGGAGGGTAATCAGGCGCCCTCGCGGCCGCCGCTCCACGAGGACAGCGACGGTCCACGCCTGCCCTCGGGCCGCCGCTCCACGAGGAGGGAGAGCCCGCCGGGAAGGGAGCCCCGCAGACAAGCCCGGGCTCCGAGTCGCCTCCGCCGGCCCCGCCCCGAGGCGACCCCCTCACCTGGTCTCCAAGTAGACGTTGGGCGGCTGCCAGGAGTCGGGGGGGATGGCCGCCATAGCGGAGGCGGCGGAATCTTTCCCCAGCAGTTGCCACTTCCGGCGTCGATTCGCGGGGGACCCGCCGGTGCGGTGCACACTTCCGGTCCCCGCGGTTCAACCCTGCGGCGCCAAGATTTGAAGCGTTGAGAAAAGAGGAAGGACCCCACCTCCAAGGCCCGGCGGCCGGGGTGCGAGGCGAAAGCAGGCCTGCCGGCCGCAGCCCGGAGGAGAGAGCGCGCTCCCGCGGCGGGGGCCTCGCGCCACTCTTCCGACGCTCTGATTGGTTCGTCTAGGCGTGGGAGGCGGGAACAACCGGCAAATCTTCGCTCCGATTGGAGTTCTGTCCTAACTTTCAATTCCAAGAATTTCCTGGTCCCACAATAAGGCAGGGGCGAAAATAAGAGGCAGAGAATGAAAGGGAATAGAGGTGGGAGATGCCAGAACTAGCTTTGATAAGGCTCGGTACAATTTCCATAGCAATCACACTTTATTATCTTATCTGCTATGAAGTAGGTACTGTTATTTTCGTTTTTCAGATGTGAAAACTGAGATTCAACAGTTAGATGATTTGCTTATTTGTCTAAAGCAGTGGTTCTCAACCCAGGTGAATCTAATGTGCAGTCAAGGTTGAGAACCACTAGTCTAAAGACGTAGAGCAAATCCGAGCCTCCAAACTGCAAAGGCTGAGAGTCTGGAGAGAGAGAGGGAAGGGCCTGGAAGAAAATGAGAGATAAGGAAAGGGCGAAAGCCCAGTGAAGATCAAAGAGGTAAGGGCTCGAGCAAGGCCTAGAGTGGCCTGCTGGGATAGACGTGCCCCAAAGGTGTTAGGAGGGTTTGCTCAGGGTCAAAGGTGGAGAAGCAAAATAGAGGCACTGCAGGGAAGTTTGGATAGAGGACAAGAAATAAATGGGGTACATAAACATGGTAAATGCTCTGCACAGCCCTTAATAATGATGGCTAAATGAATGCTGACTTTGTGCTAGCCTGGGGGCTAAGCACTTTTGGGTACTTTAAACATTGTTAAAATCCAACACAGATGGAGAACAGACTTGAAAATTCCCTGAGCAGACACACCAGTTTAGTCATACAAGCAAAACTTAGGCCAGTTCGTTAATCCCTCTGAAAATCATAAACAGAATTTAAACTGTTCCCCGAAATTGATGTAAGCTAACCACTTTTAACCCATTCTCTGTCACTAGGAAAACTCTAATTTTATAACCAATCACTGGGAAGAATAAACAGCCGTTGCCTCCTCAATATGTAAGCTGCTTTATTATTTAATCTTTATTGTTGAAAGTATTACATATGTCTCCTATTTTTCCCCAGTGACCCCTTCTAGCCCGCCCCTACCCTCCAGGCCTTCACCACACTATGGTCTGTGTCCATAGGTTATGCATATATGCATACAAGTTCTTTGCTCTCTTCCCAACCAACCCCCCACCCCCTTCCTTTTGATATTGGACAGTCTGTTCCTTGCTTCTATGTCTCTGGATCTATTTGTAAGCTGCTTTGTAACCACGTATTTCTGAGCCTCATTCTGTGTTTGATTTGAGTGCTCCCAGTTTGCCAACTGTTTTTTTGTGTGTGCACAATACATTTTTTTTTTTTTTTGCTAATTATAATGTCATTGATCCAGTGGTTTTACTTCCAGTATTTCTGAACTTTTGACAATATTTAATATTGAAAACCCTCTGAGGTATGCCAGCTGGTGTGACTAAGTGGTTGAGCATCAGTCACATGCCCAGCTTGCAGGCTTGATCACCGGTGTGGGGTGTGCAGGGGGCAACCGATCAATGATTCTCTCTTATCATTAATGTTTTTCTCTCTCTCTCTCTCCTTTCCTCTCTGAAATCAATAAAAATATTTTTAAACCTTATGAGGTAGATATTTTTATTCCCTTTTTACTTTGAGAAAACAGATTAATAACTTGCTCAAAGTACCACAGCTGTGAGCCTGTGCCCCTAACCACAGTTCAATCCTAGTTTCCGTAATTGTCAAGTAGGAATAAGGTTATACAGGGTGTAAAGATCAAACTAGACAGCGAGTTCCGTGAGAGAGGAACTGGCCTTCCTGCATCTCGATGCCCTCCTCACAGAGCACTGAGCATAGGGTGCTCAGGTTTCACTGGATGCATAATGGCCATAAACCATTGTTTTAGCCCTGGCCAGTGTAGCTCAGTGGGTTGGGTGTCCTCTGTGCACCATATGGTTGCCAGTTCCATTCCCATCAGGGCCCATGCCTGGTTTTGGGCTCAATCCCTAGTACGGGACATGCAGAAGGCAACCAATTATGAATAGATTTTTCCCCCCTTCCTCTTTCTTTAAAAAACAATAAAAATATTAAAACAAAACAAAATGTCAAAACAAAACAAAAAACAATGCTAATGTAAGGTATAATTAGTTTTACACCGCCTGTGGTCTTGTGTTCATGCCGTCTTTGTAACCCTTGAGCTGGAAGGAAAAGGCTTTATTTTTTATTTTTGCTTTTTATTTATTTATTTTTCAATCTTTAATTTCTTTATTGATTAAGGTATTACATATGTGACTTCATTCCCCCCAAAAACCCCCACTCCCACTCATGCCCTTGCCCCCCTGTTGTCTGTGTGCATTGGTTGGGCTTATATGCATGCCTACAAGTCCTTTGGTTGATCTCTCCCCCTTACCTCCCTCCCCTACTTTCCCTCTGAGGTTTCATAGTCTTATCGCTGCTTCTCTGTCTCTGGATCTATCCCTTTTCATCAGCCTATGTTGTTCACTATATTCCACAAATGAGTGAGATCATGTGGTATTTATCTTTCTCTGATTGGCTTATTTTACTTAGCATAATGCTCTCCAGTTCCATCCATGCTGTTGCAAATGGTAAGAACTCCTTTTTTACCGCAGTGTAGTATTCCATTGTGTAGATGTACCACAATGCAAGTCAAAATGACAATGCGGTATCATCTCACACCTGTCAGAATGGCTATCATCAACAAATCAACAAACAACAAGTATTAGAGAGGATATGGAGAAAAAGGAACCCTTTTGCACTGCTGGTGGGAATGCAGACTGGTACAGCCACTGTGGAGAACAGTATGGAATTTCCTCAAAAAACTAAAAATGGAACTCCCATTTGAGCCAGTGATCCCACTTCTAGGAATATATCCCAAGAAGCTAGAAACACCAATCAGAAAGGATATATGCACCCCTATGTTCATAGCAGCACAATTCACCATAGCTAAGATCTGGAAACAGCCTAAGTGCCCATCAGCAGATGAGTGGATTAGGAAAAGGCTTTATTATTGTCCATTTTGTCTGTTGTTATCTGAGTTGCCTTTTCCTGGACCTTTTGTAGTTTCTTACTATATATTTTGGGAGGCTTAGGGCACAGTGAAGATGCTTTGGAGTTTTACACAAGAATAAGACAGTGTCTTGCTATCTCATTTCAAAATCCTTCTTTAAGAGCCTCACTATTTGTTGATCTTTTTGTCCCTAAGGGAACATTGGGTGCCAGTGACTTCAGGAAGGAGTCGACAAAGAGGCCCAGGTTCCTTTTCTGAGTTATAACTAATAGTTCACGTTAAATTAGTCAGAGTAGCTTGTATTTACTTCATTTATTGTGTCTAATGTTTACTGCATCTTTTGGAAGTGTCACTCGGGCTGTGGTATAGAAAATGACAGGAAGGGCCAGAAAGACATGGGATTTTTAGGACATCTGGACTCCCCAGAGCACATTTTTTTAAAGTAAATATTTAAATTGAAGTATAATATACATCCAGAAAAGTGGACAGATACTAAGTGTGGCAGTTCAATTAAATATCACAAAACAAACCCACCTGTGTAACCACCATCAAATCAAGAAAAAAAAAAACCTGTTTCCAGCTCCACAGAAGCACCCCCATCAATCAGTGCCCCTCCCCATCCCTAAAGGTAATTAACCACTTTCTGAGTTCTAAATTCATAGATTAGTTTTGGAAATTTATATAAATGGAGTCATAAAGTGTTTTTATATCTGGCTTCTTTTGTTTAACACGTTTGTGAGATATATTCATGTTGTTGTACGTAGTGGTTCATTTTTCAATGCTGTGTAGTGTTCTGTTGGAGGAATATACTGCAGTGTATTATTCTATCGGTAATGGGCATTTGGGATGTTTCCATATTGTGCCTGTTACAAATAATGATGCTGTTAATATTCTTTTAAAATATTTTATTGATTGTTTTTAGAGAGAGGAAGGGAGAAAGAAACATCGATTTGTGCTTCTATTTATTTATGCATTCATTGGTTGATTCTTTTTTGTTGTTCAAAAAACATCACCTGAGGATATTTTTTCCATTACTTTTTCAGAGTGGAAGGGAGGAAGGGAGGGGGAGAGAGAGAGACACACACACACAGACTAGTTGCTACTAACTGTCTTCCGCATACGCCCTGACCAGAGGTGGTAAGCAAGCCTGCAACCCAGGTAAATGAACCTTGACTGGGAATAAAACCTGAGGCCCTTCAGTGCATGGGCTGATGCTCCAACCACTTAGCAGCACGGGCCAGGGCCATTAGTTGATTCTTGTATGTGTCCTGACCAGGGATTGAACCCGAAACCTTAGTGTATGGGGACAATGCTTTAAAAACTAAGCTACGGGCAGGGCCAATATTCTTGTGTGCAACTTTGTACATGAATTTGGGGAGTATATACCTAGAATTAGAATTGCTGGATAATAGGTTATGTTTATATTATAATTTATTAACACCAATTTGTTTTCCAAGATGGCTGTAGCAATTTACATTCCTACCACAGTGTGTGAGTTGCTGTTGCTTTGCTTCCTTGTCAACACTTAATGTTGCCAGTCTTTTTCACTTAAGCAATTCTAGAGCTTGTATATCTCAGTAATCATTTGCCTAACCATTAATGATTAAGGAAGTTGAACACTTTTTCATATGTGTATTCGCCATTTAGATATCCTCTTTTGTGATATCTTTTTGTGTTCAAATCTTCTGTCCATTTTTCTATTTGGCTTTTTTTTCTTTCTTTTTTTTTGGGGGGGGGGGAATTCTTTTTATATCCTGGATACAAGCTTGTTTCTTTTACGCTACAGCTTGTGTTTCATTCTCTTCATTATGTCTTTTGATGATCAGAGGTTTCTAACTTTAATGCAGTCCAATGTATCAGTTTTATCTCTTATAGAACACCTCAATGCCGACGAGCCACATTTTAGGAATTCAGTAGTCACTTGCACAGTGCCAGTATTGGACAGAGCAGCTTTAAAGTTTCATTGTTCTGCCTTAGATCTACAATGCACATAGAATTTATTTTGCTGTATCATGTAAAGTAGGAGTCAAGTTTCATTTTTTCCTACATGGATATACAGCTGACCCAGTAGTATTTATTGAAAGCATTATCCTTTCCTCACGATCCCCTCTTATACCTCTTTTTCATAAAGTGTCTATATATGAGTGGTTTGGGTTTCTGTTCTGTTTAATTGGTTTGCCTATTCCTGCATCAGTATTACACAGCCTTGGTGTCTGTGGCTTCCTTAGTGTGAATCCAGTGGCATTTTGTTGGCAGATCTCTTGGAGAAAGCAGTTAAGCTCTTTGGCACTAAAAACAGGGCAAGATAAGGAGCCCGGGTTCAAATCATGACCCCACCGCTCTTTATATATGTAATCCCAGCAGGTTAACCTTTTCGTAACCTCCAGCTTGGTTGGTGCGAGGATAACTGTTGTGGGGCTATTTATGTCATAGGGTTGTTGGGGCGGTTTCCCGAATATAAAGTGCTTGGTAATGTCTGGCAGAAAAGACTCAAAAAGTATTGAGCCCTGGCGGGTGTGGCTCAGTTGGTGGCGGTTCGACCCCGGTCAGGACGCGTGCAGAAGGCAACCAATTGATGATTCTCTCTCACATCGGGTGTTTCTCTGGCTCTCTCCCTTCCTCTCTCTAATATAAAATTTTAAAAAACTGAGTGGGCCAGGTGTAAATTTGAGTTACCTGTTTGTCCTTCTCTCGTTTAGACAAGAAGCTCCGGAGGTAAGGGCCTGTCCTCCATTTACTCATCCCTCCCACACTCACCCTTAGTGCCCATCACTCTGCCTGGCACGCAGCAGGGGGTTCACAAATGCTTGTTGAACGAATCCGTTCAGGCACTTAGTCTGTGTCAGTGCAGCCGGAAAGCACGGAGGAGGAGAACTGAACGCCAGGGGGAGCGAGAACCCCGCTCTCCAGATCTCGCGAGAGTGACCGCGAGCATCTGACGTCATGCGTTCTGCGTTTGGCGAAGCGGGGCAGTGGAGAAGGAGCTACTCTAGGCGTGCGGCCGCGCCGGTAGCTTGGGAGTCGCTTCCGGGTTGCGCGCCGGAAGCAGGAAGTTATCGGCTTCTCTTTCTAGCCCGGCGGCTGCTGTCCCCGAGGCGGGAGGAGCCCGAGGGGCGCGGGCCCCGCATGTGAGTGACTGGGGCCCAGGGCCGGGTGGGGGAGGTCGCTCCGTGACCTGTCGCCGCCGCGCCGTCTGTGACATCCTCGCGCAGCCCCTCCCCCGCCGCCGCCTCCCCGCTTGCCCCTTCGCTGACCTCTTTTTTGAGCCTCCGGAGTTGTGCAGACTGACAGCATCCCCTGGCCGCTCCCCCGGGCCGACTCCCTTAAGACGTCGCCCCGCTTTCCGGGCTTCTCCCCGGGAGCAAAGCGAGGTCGCCCTGGGTGGGCCTGTCTCCCAGGCCTCACAAGAGAGGTGCTAGCGAAGTCGGCCTTTCACTGCCCTTGAACGGGTTTCTAAATTTTTTTGGTGTATTGAGATTAGGTTTTCCGCCCCGCTCAGAATCATCTTTCTAGTTGTTAAAGAGGACATTTTTGGTATGTGATAAACATGGCATCTTGGTTGCAGAAAGGAACATGGAAGACTTGGTTCACTGACCTCAATAAAGGAGCTGTTTGTAATCGCCTTCCAGCCCAGGGAAATTCGCCTTCTTCGTGTTCCATAGTGTTTTGAAGGCCAGCCACCCGACAAGCCACACTTTTTCTGGTCCAATAAGGGCCCACATAGCCTTGGAATTCGAGAATGTATTTCTTTCGTCATCACCTGATAATAGAGACTTCTCCAAGATATGATTAAGACTTTAGCTGGTTGCTCATGCGGTGGTTCCCATGGTGGAATCGTCTGTGAACATCTCTCCCTTCGTAAATGTACTTGCATTTGAGTTACCGCCATTTCTCTCTAAGGAACAACATGCCTTCACCCAGATTCGACTTTGAAGTTGTGGGGGCTATAATATGAACTATAGAATAATATTTTCCCTCCCATCTTCTAAATTTTCCCATCTGAATCAGATTAATAGGAGAAAACAAACATTTTTAAAATTGATTTCAGAGAGAGGTAGGGAGAGAGAGAGAAACATCAATGATGAGAGAGAATCATTGATCCCCTGCCTCCTGTACGCCCCCCACCGGGGATCCAGCCCAAAACCCTGGCATGTGTCCTGACTGGGAATTGAACCCTGACCTCCTGGTTCATGGGTCGATGCTCAACCACTGAGCCACACTGGCCGAGCAGAAAATAAACATGTTAGTGTACGTGAACAGGGAATTCACATATGCATGAAATTCTCAAAGACAGTGAGACAGTGGTATATTTGTCATTTTGGACAAAGGAGAGGGGGAGGGGTGGAATCTTAGATTTCAAAAGTGAGAATGAGCAATTTGCAGGTAATTAAGGAAGAACACAACATGTACATTTTTGCTAGGCAACCCAGAAAACAATGGAGTCTTTCTGAAGCAAGCTTTTCCATCCCAATCTCTTAGGGCAGGAAAGCCAGGGAGGATCAAAGGTGCTTTGCATCTTTTCTTGACAACCAACTTAAAGTTAATATCCCTAAAGGCAGCTTAGGGTGGCAAAACTGTCTCCTTCGCTACATGGAAGTTTTGACTGAAGTTCACGCAGCCCAGCTCGCATTTCAGAGAGAGGCCCTTTCAGCTTTGGGCCAAAACAATTTTCAAGACCCAGTTTGAATCCCTTATTCCTCCACAACTACTTTACCACCACAGAGAGTGTTCAGGTATAAGGTTCTTGACCTGCTCATGTAAATTTTCATTGGGCTATTGAATTTTTTCTTTTTTTTTAAAAAAAAAGTAGTTTATTTTTAGAGAGAGAGGAAGGGAGAAGAGAGAAACATCGGTGTGAGAGTGAAACGAAACATAGATTGACTGCCTCCTGCATGCCCCCTACCTGGGATCCAGTGCAAAACCCAGGCATGTGTCCTGACTGGGAATCGAACCAGCAACCTTTTGGTGCACGGGACGACATCCAACCAACTGAGCCACACCAGCCAGGGCTAATGCATTTTTTTTAAAGTAGAAGAATAAAAAGTAAAATGAATAAACCATTATTGCATTAAATTAGTCTGGGCACAGAATGATCATTCTTAGGTCCTTTCTATAAATTTGTTCCATAGACACTGGTCCGGTTTCTTGTCTCTTAGGTAAATTTGCATGTCTGTTGTTAGTTTCGTGTGTTGTTATCGTCTTTATTTATCTCTGCTTTCAAGAAACAATTCAGGGTGAGAGGGAGATTAAAAAAATTGATGTAATACAAAGTGATAGAGTTGTGTTTAAGGTTCAGAATTTAAAAGGTTTAAAAATCAGGGTTGGGAGAGGGTTCAGTCATTGGACGAAGCACTGGGGGCTAGGCTTTGTGGGCAGAGGGAATTAAGTGTACAAAAGCAAAAAGATCTGAAACGTGTTAGTGAAGAATGTGAGGAAGGAGTGGGAAATGAGACTGAACAGGTAGAATGACCAGATCATAAAGAGCCATGCTAAGTTATTGGGACTTTATCTTATGACTAGAGGCCCGGTGCATGAAATTTGTGCATGGGGGCCAGGGTGTCCCTCAGCCCAGCCTTCACCCTCTCCAATCTGAGATCCCTCTCACAATCCAGGACTGCTGGCTCCCAACTGCTCGCCTGCCTGCCTGCCGGATTGCCCCTAACCGCTTCTGCCTGCCAGCCTGATCACCCCCTAACCACTTACCTGCCAGCCTGATCGATGCCTAACTGCTCTCCCCTGACAGCCTGGTCGCCCCCAACTGCCCTCCTCTGCTGGGCTGGTCGCCCCTAACTGCCCTCCCCTGCAGGCCTGGGTCCCCCCCAGCTGCCCTCCTCTGCGGGCCATCTTGTGACCACATGGGGGCGGCCACCTTGTGTGTTGGAGTGATGGTCAATTTGCATATTATCTCTATTAGATAGGATAGTTATTAAGTATTTAATTTGAGTATTAGGACAAATGTTTTACATATCTCATTTTATAATCCCTTAACAACACTGTTGGAAAGACACAATTATCCCCATTTTATAAATGAAAACTCTGGGGCTTAGAGAGGTTAAGTACTGTCTGCTGGCCTATACACAGCACATGGAGAATCTATTCACTCAGTTTTTTTAACTCCAGTGCCTGTGTTCTTTTTTATATTTTTTATTGATTTCAGAGAGGAAAGGAGAGGGAGAGAGAGATAGAAACATTGATGAGAGAGAAACTTCATCAATTGGCTGCTTCCTGCATGCCTCCTAAAGGGATTGAGCCTGAAACCTGGGCATGTGCCCTGACTGGGAATCCAACTCTGACCTCCTGGTTCATAGGTTGTCAATCAACCACTGAGCCACACCAGCTGGGCCAGTGCCTGTATTCTTAATCACCATGCTGAATTGTTCCCCAGCAGGGCATGGGGAGTCAAGGGAGGAATTTTAAATAGATGAGTAATGTGAGCCAATTTGTGTTTCAGGAAAGTAACTTGTGGAGAGAGGGGGATGGATCAGTGAAGAGGAGGTGAGCTGAAAGTGTAGAGATTAAATACATCTTTGTGATTGTCTGTGGGAGAGACGTTTAGGGCCTTAACTACCATTAGTATATAGAGCTAAAGAGGAGATGATGAATGGGAGAACCATACAGGATGTAGAATTGAGGATTTAGTGATTGATTCATTGGTGGAGATGAGGAAGGAGGAGCAGAGGTTTTAAATTTGGAGAACTGGTGTTTCCATTATAAGAAACGGAATGTAGTAGGAGAAATCAGTTACTGGGGGGAAATAATAAGTCAGTTATCGACACATTACATATAGGGGACTGTGGGAAGTTGGGTCTTGAGTTCAGGAGAGAGTTCTAGACTAGGGAAGAGATTTGGGGCTCACTAATAGCTAGCTGGTTGTTAAAGCCAGGGAGGGAATGAGAAGGTCAAGGACAATTGTGATGAATACGAACATCCAGGGACATAGACTCTGGGACAAGAACCAGAGAATCATGCCAGAGTTTGAGAGCACTTGATGGAGAGAGATAATGGGTAGCCACGGCAGCCGCTGCAGAGAGGTCAGGGAAGCTGATAACTGAAAAAACGTCCTTTGGACTCGGCATGTAGAAACCATTCGTGACCTTGGTGAAAGCAGTGGGACAGAAATATGATTTCAACCAGCGAATAAGTGAATGGAGACCTGAGAAATAGGAAGTTGGAGTGCGTTTTTTTAGGAGCTTGGTTCCAAAGGGAGGGAGAGTGCATGCATTGGAAATCTGGAGAGGAAGGATTATTATTTCTTAAACAGAAATTAGAAAAGGTGAGGATAGAAGCAGAGATAAATATGAAAATGTGGAGGGGTCCTGCTTTAAATATGTCAGTGTCATAAAAGAAAAAAAAGCCAGAATCTGTTCTAGGTTTAAGTAGACCAAAGAGACACAACTGATGTGTGACACATTGGTTGGCTCCTAGATTTTCTAAAAAAGCAATATGACCTTTTTGGGAGAGAGTTAGGGAAATTTGACTATGGACTGGATATTAGATAAGACTAGAAAATCATCAGTTTTAATAGGTATGATAATGATGTTTAATGTACTATATAATAGTGTCCTTATTCTTAGGAGATGCATGCTGAAACATTTAGAAGTGATTTTGTGATGTGTCGCAACTAACTTTCAAATGGTTCCGATAAAAACAGAGACAGACAGAAAACAAGTATGGCCAAGTGTTAACAAATGGTGAATCTAAGGACATACAGATGTTCATTGTACTAGTTCAGTTTTTCTGAAGGCTTGAAATGTTCAACATAAAAAGTTGAGAGAATAATGGAAAAGGCTTATTTTCAGAGAGTGAAGAAAGTACTAGACTCTTCAAATCTCATTGAGAAGAGATGGCAAGAAAGGGACCATTCGAGTCAAGTGATGATAGTAGTAGAAAAAGTAGAATTCTCACAATTATAAATTTTAAATACTTATTGCAGCTTTAAATTGCTACTCTTTTAAGTTATGTTTAATTATTTTTCTTTAAAGATTTTTTTTTAGTGGTTCTTATTATAATTCAAAGGCCCCATTTATTCCCCTATAGTAGAGGAAAAATGAGTGGCAATCATTGGACAAAATATAATAGAACATATTCATAATACTAAAGAATGGATTAGCCTACTATGTAGCTAGCATAATACTAAAGAACCTAGTAGGGGGAAAACAAAATTTAATATTATTCTGGATATTGCTCACATTGTTGAAGATTGGGACATATTTAGATGGGTTTTTGAAACTTTATTTCTCAACTCTGGTGTTTCCCCTTTTGTGTTTTAACTAGATGAATCATAATTGCCTCTTAGAGTTGCCTAGCTGGCATATCTGTTTAGTTTACCAAGCTGAGAACCTCCAGGCTGATGTCATATCAGTATTTAGGACATAGATATATCACTCTATTAAATAAACAGGGCCAAGGAGGGGTTCACATTAGCCTGACCTTTTAACCTGTTTTCTGCTTTAAGCAAACATTTTTATTTAGATGTTCCATCAGTCATTCTGTTATGCCTGTGCCCTGTGTTTTCCTGGATTGAGACCCCGAGGGAATTGTGGGGAACATTTCGTCAGAGCTGTCATTTTCTTCCTCCTGTTCTTGAAGTGCTCCTTCAGAAGTGGACAGCTCCCTGGCATCCCTCCCCCAGGCCTCTCTTGAAAGCAGGATTTCGCAACCTCAGTACTCAATGTTTTGAGCAGGACAGTTCCTTGTTGCGGGGTTTGTCCTGTGCTTTGTAGGATGTTTAGTCTTTACCCACTGGATGCCAGTAGTACCCCCTCAGTTTTGACAAGAAAAAATATCCTCAGACATCACCACATGTCCCTGGGGGGCAGAATCACCCCTAGTTGAGAACTTGTTTCAAAGCAGTGTCTCCTAGTTGGGGGTGTGGTCAGCAGAGAAAACTTCTGCCCCTGGGCCCCTCTCCCAGAGGTGCTGACAACTCAGCATGTCCAGGGGGTGCATGCATGATGCTTTGATTTGTGTGATGCTGCTAGTGTTCCTGCCTGTGCCCTTGCAGGTCTAAGGCACTGTTAGGAGGCAGAGTCATTCTTCGGAACTTCCCTCTCCGGCCAAGCTCATTTCTGCCAGAATTGAACTTCTTTCTGCCCTCAAGCCTTCAGCTGATTTCACTCAGTCACCTTATACTTGATGCATAGCCAGAACTTTGTGTTTGATTTTTTTTTGAAGGGATATTATTTTATTTTTATAAAAACTCTTTTTTTATCCTCATCCAAGGATACTTTTCCATTGATTTTTAGAGAGAGTGGAAGGGAGAGGGATAGACAGAGAAACATCAATGTGAAGAGACACATTGATTGGTTACCTCCTACATACACCCCGACCACGGCTAGGGATTGAACCTACAACCGAGGTACGTGCCCTTGACCAGAATTGAACCCGGGACCTTCAGTCCTCAGGCCCACGCTCTATCCACTGAGCTGGCCAGGGCCAAACTCTCATGTTTGAAAGCTGACTTTCACTAGATCACAGGGAGGGAGCTGCTCTGATAGTATGAAACTCTGACCTAGAGACAAGATTTTTGTTGTTTAGCATCATGTCCACTAGATGCCAGTAGTATCCCTCAAGTGTAACAATTAACCATGTCTCCAGACTTCCCAAATGCCCCCCACCCCCTTCTGGCCGGGGCAGAATTGCACCTAGTTGAGAACCACTGGCCTAATGGAAGGCAAAAGAAGGGCTTATTATCAAGATAATTTAGTGAAGACATTTCACTAAATTATAAGTAACTACCTTTCCGATAACTTTGGAACTGGTGTTAGACTATCAGGGAAGAAGGCCTGGCTGGTGTTGCTCAGTTGAGCATTGACCCATGAACCAGGAGGTCATGGTTCCATTCATGGTCAGGGCACATGCCCCAGTTGCAGGCTCCATCCCCAGTAGGGGGCGTGCGGGAGGCAGCCTGTCAATGATTCTTTCTCATCATTGATGCTTTTCCTTTCCCTTGATCTCTGAAATTAATGAAAACATATTTTTTTAAAAAGAATATCAGGGAAGAAGATGAGCAGATTGCAGAAATATATTCGGTATCGTAATATCATTGTATATTTGAGTTACAAAAAAAGAAACTATTGCTTTTGCGATTTAAACTGGGAGTTTAATAGATTTTTATGTGTATCAAAAATGGGCAGAGGTTTACAAAAGCTGTAAAACAGCCATTAAAAATGATGATAATTGGTCCTCCTTTCACTTCACCAGCACTCTGTCCCCTTCATGGTTCTCCTAAGGGCACACCAATATGATGTTCTCTTCTGCCTGGGGGATACCTCCATGTGCCCCATCTCCCAACACTTTAAAAAGCTTTACTGGGCCCTGGCCGGTTTGGCTCGGTGGATAGAGCGTCGGCCTGCGGATTCAAGGGTCCCAGGTTCGATTCCGGTCAAGGGCATGTGCCTTGGTTGCGGGCACATCCCCAGTGGGGGGTGTGCAGGAGGCGGCTGATCAATGTTTCTCTCTCATCGATGTTTCTGGCTCTCTGTCTCTCTCCCTTCCTCTCTGTAAAAAATCAATAAAATATATTTAAAAAAAAAAAAAAAAGCTTTACTGGATTCTTTTTTTTCTAGAATTCCCTCTGCTCTCTTTTCTGGTCTAATGAGCTTTAATGGATTTTAACTAGGTATTGTTGGGTAATTTATTGTATATATATAAATGAACATTATTCCTGCTTGCTTGATGCACTGCCAAACTGTTTTTCCAAAGCAGCTGAATCATTTTACATTCTCAGCAGGATACAAGGGTTCCAGTTGTTCAACATCTTTGCCAACACTTATTGTTATCTGACTTTTTAATGTAGCCATTCCAGTAGGTGGGGAGTGGTATCTTACTGTGCTTTTGATTTGTATTTCACTGATGGCTAATGATGCTGAACATCTTTTATGATACCTTTGGAGAAATGTCTATTCAAATCCCTTGTTCATTTTTTAATTAGGTTATTCATATTTTTATTACTGTAAGAATTATGTATGTACTTAAATACAGTCCCTTATCAGATATATTATTTGCAAATATTTTCCCCCATTCTGTGGTTTGTTTCACTTTCTTGATAGTATCATTTGCAGCACAAAATTGTTAATTTTGACATAGTCCAATTTATCTTTTCTTTTGCTGCTCATGCTTTTGATGCCATATCTAAGAAGCTATTGTCTAATCCAGTGCCAGGAGTGTTTTCCTCTAAGAATTTTATAGTTGTAGCCCAAGTTTAGGCTTTTGATTCATTTTGGAAGGAAGGGTCCAACTTTATTCTTTTGCATGTGGATATCCAATTGTCCCAGCACCATTTGTTGAAAGTACACATTTAAGTATGTGTGTGTGTGTGTGTGTGTGTGTGTGTGTGTGTGTGTGTGTGTACTAGAGGCCCAATGCATGAAATTCGTGCAAGAGTAGGCCTTCCTTCCCCCTGCTGCCGGCACCAGCTCCCCTCTGGCCCCGGGACCCGAGCTTCCCTCGCAACCCTGGCTTCCTCCGGAAGGTCATCCGGAAGGATGTCTGGTCTAATTAGCAAATTATACTTTTCTTATTATATATTTGTGTGTGTGTGTGTGTGTGTGTGTGTGTGTGTGTGTTTATTGATTTTAGAGAGAGAGGAAGGAAGAGAGAAGCATCTATCGGTTGCCTCCCATATGCAGCCTGACCAGGGACTGAACCCACAACCTAGGCATGTGCCCTGACCAGGAATTGAACTGGTGACCTTTCAGTATATAGACCAGTGGTTCTCAATCTTCCTAATGCCGCGACCCTTTAATACAGTTCCTCATGTTGTGGTGACCCCCAACCATAAAATTATTTTCGTTGCTACTTCATAACTGTAATTTTGCTACTGTTATGAATCGTCATGTAAATATCTGATATGCAGGATGTATTTTCATTGTTACAAATTGAACATAATTAAAGCATAGTGATTAATCACAAAAACAATATGTAATTATATATGTGTTTTCCGATGGTCTTAGGCGACCCCTGTGAAAGGGTCGTTTGACCCCCAGGTTGAGAACTGCTGGTATAGACAATGCTGAAGCAACTGAGCCACATGGCTAGGGCAAAAATACGCATTTTTAAATTGAGTTTACACCATGCTTTTACATAAACCTTGGAGGTCTTAAAAAAAAACAAAAAATACTTTGAGCTAAAGCAGAGAGTTTGCCCCTAGGTGCTTCTCAGTGGTTAGAGCATCAGCCCTCAGACTGAAGGGTGGTGCATTAGATTCTGGTCAAGGGCATGTACCTGGGTTGCAGGCTTGATCCCTAACCCCAGTTGGGGCGTGTGTGGGAGGTAACCAATCCGTGTGTCTCTCTCACATCTATGTTTCTCTCTCATGTGTCTCTTCCCATCCCTTCCACTCTCTCTAAAAATCAGTGGGGAAAATATCCTCAAGTGAAGATTAACATCAACAAACAAGAGCAGAGAGTTTGGGGAAGGGATGTGTCCCCTGTAGTGTGTAGGGTTACTCCTCCCCCCCCAGTTCCTCAGAGTCTAGCTGACCTGCCATTAGAAAAGTCTAAGTCTGATTTAATTGATTTGGGTTGGAGCCCTGGTACGAGCATGCATTAAAAGCTCTCCAGGTGATTCTGATGTGCAGGCATGCGTCAGCACTAGTGAGCTTAAAGGTTTACAGTCACAAAGAAAACCAAACAGGAGTCATTAGGAGGCGCTGCTGGAAGAGAGATCTACTGAGGTGTGCTGGCTTGTGGCATTTCAGCCTCCTTGTCTCTGCTGGACTGTTGTCTCTGCTCTTCCGGTGGCGGCACCTCCTTACTGAAACACTAGAGCAGCCGTGGGCAAACTACGGCCCGCAGGCCGCATCCGGCCCCTTTGAAATGAATAAAACTAAAAAAAAAAAAGACTGTACCCTTTTATGTAATGATGTTTACTTTGAATGTATATTAGTTCACACAAACACTCCATCCATGCTTTTGTTCCGGCCCTCCGGTCCAGTTTAAGAACCCATTGTGGCCCTCGAGTCAAAAAGTTTGCCCACCCCTGCACTAGAGTGTACCCTTCAGTGGTTTTTGAGATTAGAAACACTTTGGGAATGAAGGATGTGAAATAAGAGAACCTTTTGCATTAAAAAAAAAAAATAGAAGAGAGCATAAATCTCTAGCACAGTTTTTTCCCCTTTATAAATGAAGAAAAATATTAATGTTCTGTAGCAAAAGCACTTTTTTAAGAGGACTAAACTAATTTTTTTAAAAATATATTTTTATTGATTTCAGAAAGGAAGGGAGAGAGGAGAGAGAGAGAGAGATAGAGATAGAAACATCAATGATGAGAATCATTGATTGGCTGCCTCCTGCACGCCCCCCACTGGGGATTGAGCCCACAACCCGGGCATGTGCCCTTGACCAGAATCGAACCCGGGACCTTTCAGTCTACAGGCCGATGTTCTATCCACTGAACCAAACCGGCTAGGACTAAACTAATTTTATTTTACAAGTGATAGAGAGAATTGTACTTGGCATTTTACCTTTGATTCTATAGCCACTGTGAAATGACTAGTCTTTAACTATGAGAACAAATTGGATCTTGAAATTGTTATAGATTGTAGGTCTTTTAAGTATGTAAAATACAAATGAAATGCCCTGTATTGTCTAAAACTGTATTTGTGGAAAAGCATGAGAACTGTAACCTGCAAGGTCTGAAGAGCTCCCATGCCATGGTTTTTGTGTGCCTGAAATCCTTGCTCTGCCAGGAACAAAGCAAATCAGCATATTCCTCATAGTACATCTTGCCTTCAGGGATCAGTTCCTCATCTTGTGTTGCTAAAGGGTCTGATAAGGAGAAAATTCTGAGATGTTCTAGATTAAATTACAGGGGCAGGCCAGCCAGAGAGTGGGAGACAGAATTGTTCATCTGTTGTTGCCCGAGAGCCAGTTAACAAAGACTGCTCGCATTCCTTCCATTGCCTGTGGGATTGCTTTCCAGGGGGCTGTTGGTACAGAATAGCCAGGCTACCCTGACAGTCCAGGAGCCTCACTTGTTTTCGGATGGTTGCCACAGCCAGTCTGCAGGAGCGCACGCGTCTTTATGTGGACTCCGCCGCTGTCCCAGAGCTGGTCCTTCACCCTCTCCCACCCCTTTGCCCATGTTACCGTAAGCTTCTTTCAGACCACCTCTTTCTTCCCGTCCCCCTGCTGATGTATAAAAACGCTTGCAGAACTCTGGGAGAATGGGCGTGCTATCTTATCTACCCAGTTACACTGCTGGGGTTTAAACTCCATGCCCAAGACTGGTCTTCCTTTTGGCTGGTATTTTTATCTCAATAAAAGTTAGTTACAAAAAAGACTTGGAAGTTAATTTTTTTTGTTTGGTCTATCTGATATAAATGGAAAGAAATAATTGATTAGCAACATTCTCCATATTCCATTTCTTTTTATTTTAGTAAATTACCAGCAGCAGATCTTTTCTGAAGGGTTTCAGAAGTCATTTTGGATGGCACTGGTGTTTCAGAGTCCGCCTGGGGATTTATTGTGCTCTAGGCCAGTGCTCCTCAAAGTGTTTGGTCTGTAAACCGTTTGTTACCAGACTACATTTAAGCCACACTTAAAAACTTATGTAGCAACTTGACCTTGTCTCACGTAGCCATTGTACTTTACAAAAATATTGGCCTGCAGTGGACTGGGAAAAGCACCGAACTGGTTCTTTTCCACGGACAGTCAAAAAGCACTGTTCTAAAGCAAGCAGCTTTGAGGAGGAAGAACTTTAAAGAAACCATCTTTCCTTTACATTTATTTTCTCTCCCTCAGGGATTTTGCATTGGAAGACATGGATCTTGCTGCCAATGAGATCAGCATTTATGACAAACTTTCAGAGACGGTTGATTTGGTGAGACAGACGGGCCATCAATGCGGCATGTCAGAGAAGGCAATTGAAAAGTTTATCAGACAGCTGCTGGAAAAGAATGAACCTCAGAGGGGGCCCCCCCAGTACCCTCTCCTTATAGCTGTGTATAAGGTAAAAATGGGTTCTGACTTGGCAAAACTTAGATGGAGCACAAAGCCTTCAACTTTCTCCCCAAATACTACTGTGACTGATTCCACCGTTGAACCTTGGCCTTCGCTCTTATTAATGTGTTATGAGGAAATTTGACTATTTTGTTAACTGTCTTAAATGAAAGCTGTGTATTTATATTTAAATTATATTTGTGTGTATTTTTAATGGTGGACACACCCCCTGGTCATATGATAGCAGCTTGGTGAGCCTTGCAGTCCTCTTGGTTCTCAATCTTTAAGTGCTTTCAGAAGTGAATATAAATGGCTTATTTATGAAAATGGATTAGTTCTTAAAGTACTAATAGTAGATGAGGCCTGTTTTTTTCTCGGCATGAAAGTATTTTATTTGCTGGGATAAGTACTAATAATTTTCCCGTCTTTCCTTGTAGGTCCTCGCAACCCTGGGATTAATCTTGCTCACTGCCTACTTTGTGATTCAGCCTTTCAGCCCATTACAACCTGAACCAGTGCTTTCTGGAGCGTACACCTGGCGCTCACTCATCCATCACATCCGGCTGATGTCCTTGCCCATTACCAAGAAATATATGCCAGAAAATAAGGGAGCTCCTCTGCATGGGGGTGATGAAGACAGATCCTTTCCAGGTAGATGCTTCATTTACTACGTATGAGTAGTAAGCCTTCTTGACGATATATGTTAGGAAAGGAAATAACATTTGTTGACATCTCATGAGAGACACTTTTCCTGTATTGTCTCATTTAATTCAATCCCCACTAAAATTCTGTGGGATAGATTTTATTTTCCCCATTTTGCAGATTGAGAAACTAAGGCTCAGAAAGATTAAGAAACTTGCCTGGGCCCTGGCTGGTTGCTCAGTGGTTAGAGCGTTGGCCCATGGACCAAAGGGTCACAGGTTCCATTCTTGGTCTAGGACCCATGCCTTGGTTGCAGGCTTGATCCCCGACTCCTGTTGGGTGTGTGTGGAAGGTAACCAATCGATGTTTCTCTCTCTCTCTTCCTCTCTCCCTCCCTTTCACTCTCCCTAAAAAGTCAATGGAAAAATATATCCTCAGGTGAGGATTAAAAAAAAAAAAGAAACTTACCAGAAAAACACATCTGATGGAGCCAAATCCAAAACACATGTGTTAGGGATGAGTGTTTTTATTCATAGGAAGGATTTGAATGTATCTGTTCTACCTTTCTCTCTCCTGTGATCCCAAACCATGATAGATATTTTAATAAATAGCTGTTGACTTATTGAAGGCATCTGAGTTCAGCCTGCTTTTAACCAGATCCTCTAACCACCCCCTTAGCCTGTTGGCTAGGTTTTCGTCTTAAGTATCTCTCGCTCTTCCAATGTGGTCTTTTCTCTCTGTCTCACAGTGTACTTATTTAGTGTACAGTTTTGCCAATAAATTGAATTTAAGAAACATTTAAATTTGGTAACAGTGCATCAGTGGTAGCATAGGAATTCCTAGTCTGATGGACCATTTGAGGAGTTTCCTTTAAGAATAGTGACACATGTGGTAAGACCTGAAATTTACTTTTTGAGAAAGACTAGAAGGATAACATTTGGGGATTTTACTTTTTTTGGTGATGTTAATCTTATTTGTCCATATGAAGGAATGTATAAATTAATATCACAAATGGATTATAGGTCTTTTATGTAACCGTGTTCTGAAACCTTTAGAGCCCAGAGAGAGAGGAAAGGAGAGGGAGAAAAAGGGAGGGCTGGAAGAAAGGGCGGGAGTGAGAGAAAGGATGAGGGAAAGAGAGAGAGAAACATCGATTAGTTGCCTCCTGCACACACCCCAGCCAGGGATTGAACCCACAACCTGGGCATGTGCCCTGATCGGTAATCAAACCCACAACCCTTCAGTGCATGGGACAGTGCCCAACTAACTAAGCCACACTGGCCAGGACAATAGTCATAATACCAGTCTTTAAGCAAGACCTAATCAGTCATAAAAATCATCCCTTGGCTTGGTCTCCTTTGAAATCTTTTGTTGTACATTTGAGGAAATCACAGAAAGATTTCCAAAATTATATCAAAATCAGAGGAAGGGAACATCATAAATCAAAACCTCGGGCTTGTGAGTTGTTGTTTTTTTAATTAGCTCATATGTTTAGAGTTTCAAATTTCAAATATAACTTCCTGTATTTATTGGGAAGGTTGTTTTTGAAAAGTCATCAACAAAGCTCAGAAAATATGAAGTTTTTAACTCTGATCAGGAAAGTCCAGAGCACATGGGGGAAAGAGCCCAGAGGACCTCTTCAGTCAGGCCAGCTCCTTACCTGTCTTCCCCTCACCGGTTCCTGAAAGGCATCTTCTGCTCATGGGCACAGGAGATGAAGTCAATGGTTTTTTAGGACCAGGGTGATAGCAGTTACGGTCTTTCTCACTGTCCTATAAAGTAAATCTCCATAGACTGTTGAGTTAAGCAATAATAGTCAATGGACAATGATTGCTCATTTTCTAAGTCAGAGTTTTAAAATTAAAAAAATGTTAGAGTCTTGTCAACAAGCCTGATTTTTTGGTCCACTCCAAATAAATATTTTGCTTTGCAGATGGAAGTAAAATGAGTCCTTGGAGCTCAGTTATAAAGAGAGACCATTGGAAGGGTGTGGTTTAGCTCTTAAAATGTTGTTGATTCTGTTCAAGGGCTGCTTTCACTTGTAACGTGGTTATTGATGCGCCGTATTTCCCATGTGTGATGATTCGGGAAAGCTGTAGACATGTAAACCAACAGCGTTTGCTGAGCATTTGGAAGGAAACTTAAGAGTGTGACATTATGTAAGGGGTGAATAGAAGTATACTGGGGAGAATTAACTTGAGAGGGCCCCAAAAGTGAGAAAGTTTAAGTGGCATTTGTAATGCCGTGCTACCAAAAAGCACTGCCTTTCAGCTTGGATTACTTAGGAGTCCCTTTAAAGTAGATGTGGAGGGGGAGTGCTGTGGGAAGTCCTGGAGGGGATTGCTTCCTTAAGGGCTGGCCTGTCTAGCTTTCCCAGGGCCCTCCGAGGCTCCTGCTGAACGATGGAGGGCAGCAGGAGCTGTGGCGAAAGTGGTCGGTTTCCTCCTGACACTGGTAGTTTTTCGTCTCAGCTCCTCCCAGGAAATAGAAGGCAACAGAATTGAGGTTCTTTTTCTAGGTGTCAGCCTTGGGCGGGAAAGCCTTGAGGAGCATGCAGGGTCTGTAGTGAGCCATGTAAACATCCCTTGTTGCAGCAGGAAATAAACAAGCTGACCAGATGCCAGGCCCTATTCAAAGGGCTTTCTATATATTGGTTCATCTTTATAATATTCCTGTGAGATAGGTTCTGGTTTTATGCCTATTTTACAGATGAAGACACTGAGTACAGTGAAATGAGGCCACTTGCCCAAGGTCCCAAGCTAGTTAAGTAATGGAACCGTAATTTGAGTGCAGGCAGCCCATCTTCAGAGTTTGAGCTCTTAGCATGTGGTATGATAGTTTGCAGCTACACAGTACCTAAGAATAGGAGTTTGATTTGGGAGTTCTACACTCTCTCCCTCGGGTCATCGGATGCTTTCTTTCAGCTCCCAGTCCCTAAAGAAAAGGCTCTTTCTCACTGGCACTGCAAGTCCAAAGATAAGAGTCCTCCAAGTTACTGGCCCTTTAGAATTTGTCTGAACCACTCTTTTCCTGGGCATTCAACCCAGCTCGTCCTCCTCCCTGTCGGCGCCATCATAGGCACTGTTATTGTTTGACTTAATCCTTTCACTTACTAACCCATAGTTTTCCCTTCCATTCTTAGTCCCCTTTATGTCCACTGTGACCCTGCCAGCAGCCGTTCTCTTGGCTTTCACCCTTCCATGGAATCATTGTCTTAGAGCTAAAAAGGAACTTTTAAAAAGGAACTGATCTAGTACATATCCCCGTTTTATAAAGAGGACATGGAGGCCAGGAGAGGTGAAGTAACTTGTTACCCAGCTAAAAGTGGCAAACTAGCACTTGAACCTGGTGTAGCATTCTTCCCATCACACCACACTTACTGCCAGTTGTATCCACCCAGTCAAGCCAGATTCCGGCATGTTAGGTTCAGTGATTTTGTTTATGTTGGGCATTTACAACCTTTAATTATAAACACCTGTTTATACTGAGGAGGCCTGGGATCCTTCTCTCCTACAAGGAGAAAGTGCATCTCGGTATCTGCACTGCATCCCTGGAGCTCGATGCAGCTGTGAGCTGTCAAGGGGAGGCTGAAACACCCAGGAGTGCTGGGAATAGCAGATCATTCATTCAGGACTGAGGGCCTGATCAGACTGAGCCCAGGCCAGCGCCCACGATGAAATGCTGGACCTCAGGCAACACCTTACTCTTTTATTTTCAAATAAAAGAATAAAGCATTCCTTGAGCTGATAATACCAGCTCCATCAAGCATTGCTTTGTATCAGGCTCTGTGCCATGAATTTTCTCAGTCTTCACAACAGTCACAAAGAGTATTGTTTCTATGTACATTTCAAAGACCATGCCAATAGGATTGACTAACTTACCTAAAATCTCACAGTTAGAGACATTTTTATACAAGGAGAACTCATGAACATACATGAACTTTGTGGTTCGGAATGGTTCAAACACATTGCTTCTGAAGGCAAGGCTATTGGCACAATGATTTCTTGGGTTCCTTCCATCCCTACCGTGATGAAAATGGCTCTGGGTTCACGGCCACTCATGCAGGGGACCTGGCCCAGGGCGCCTTCACCATCAGGACTTCATCCTGCCTCATGCCCAGGATTGCAGAAGAGGTGCTAAGAAATGAGCTGCTGGAGAGTAGCCTGATTAAATACTGAGCATGCACCAGGGAAAGTCACAGAAACTTTGTTGTGGGCTTGCAGGCTTTTCTTGGGTACATTTGTAATATAAGAAATCTAGAAGTTGTACTTTCGTAATATTTACTTTGGGTTTTTCCAAATTCAGACTGCTCATTTGATTTTTCTCCCCATGGACGGACTTGCGAAAGTTTCTGAAAAGTCAAGGTTTCATTCATTCATTCACTCATTCAGTGAATGTGTATTGAGACCTCCCAGTATGCCAGGCACTGTTCTCAACAGAGCCGTGAAGGAAACAGACAGTCCTCCTGCTCCTGTGGAGCTAGTCTTGGCTTTGTGCCTTTCTTTCCTATCTTTTTTACCCAGAGGGAGGTTTTTGTCCTGGAAAGAAGTCTCCCCCTTCCCCCCCCCACCCCCCACCCAACATACACACACACTTTTCTCCAGGTTACTAATCCGTGTAAAAGGACTCTCTCCACTAAGCATTCCAGGGCATGTTATGGTTGTCCACAGCAAGCCAGCCTAAGTGTGTTTTCTTTATAAACAGCTCTCAGGCACCAGGACTCCTCCTGGCCGGCCTTGGCCACCACTTTTCCACACAATGCCCAACTTGCAGAGAAGGCTGGGAGGTTACTGTTTCTGCCTTTCTTAACTCTGGGGCCATGTTTTGTCTCAGAGACTGTTTCTGATATCTCAAACTGAAATGATTCCAACTCATGGTGTGAAGTTGGAATACAGGTCATGAGTTTTATTGAACTCTTATATGGGCATTTCACTTGTCTGTCATACCTTTATAAAATATAAAACAGCTAGTATAAGGAGGCTCTCTGGGGTAAAGAAGCCTCGGAAATTAAAAGGAAGTTGCTGTCCAACTCCCACTGGCCTTTGTGTCCTGTGTTGCAAGAAGAGTGGGTGGAAACCGGGCTGGTGAGAAGTGAGAGGCGGATGGCAGGTGGCTGTGGACGGAGCTGGTGCGATGGTCTGCTGTGTGCTGTTGGCTGCTTTCCAGGGTGGGACTTGCTTACTCTTCGGTGGTATGGCTCCAGCCAGTTGTATAGAGATGAGATAAAACCTCTTCAGATAGATGGAGGCCAGGTTGGAGCCTGGGCACTGCTCTCTTTGCTGTTGGGGGGATCTATGGCAAGGGGAGGAAGAACCCCAATTGTCCCCAGCACCCAGACACTTCACTGCCTGGCCATTCCTCAGTCCCTTACCACCCAATATAAGCACATTCTTTATCCACCTTGGTGATCTCAAGGTTGCAGAGAAATCAAAAGTAGCTCTTCTTCTTCTTTAGAGAGATTGAGAGAGAAACATTGATTTGTTGTTCCACTTATTTATGCATTCATTGGTTGATTCTTGTGTGTGCCCTGACCAGAGATTGAACCTGCAACCTTGGTGTATGAGGAAGATGCTCTAACCAAAGGAACTACCCAGCCAGGGAAGCAGCTCTTCCTTCTGGAAGTTTGGGCTTCTCTAATTCATATGGGTGGGATACGCTACCCCCTTTCAATGATTCTTTTCCCTTCTTCCTTTGCTGGCCGCCAGCCTGGCCACAGTTCTCCGTTCTTGCCTCTGAGGTGACTGAACTCTACATTTCAAAGTTGACACTCAGCTTAATTTTTCAGTCTCCAAAGACATTTTTATTTGGAAAACACATAAAACACTTACATACAAAGACAATAAAGAGGTGTAAGATTTTCATGTTTTAAAATATACTTTTAATATTCTTGCCTCTATTGCTCTAACTCCTCCACTCAAACAACCCTGGTAATAATTTCTTTCTTTTCCACTGGTAATAATTTTATATACATCCTTGAGTTTTTCCATGGCTGTACAGATAGATACTATACATAAATATAAAATGCTTTTTGGTTCATGCACACAGAAAAAGGCTTATTTACCTATTCTTGGCTAGACACATTATATTAGTTTCTAAGGCTGCCATAACAAAATGCCACAGGCTAGTGACTTAACAACAGAAATTCATTTTCTCACAGTTCTGAAGGCTAGAAGTCCAAAATCAAGGAATCGGGAGAGCTATGCTCCCTCCTGAAGGCTCTAGGGAGGAATCTTTCTTCTAGTGTCTGGTGGTTACCAGCAATCCTTGGCATTCCTTAGCTGGGGTAGCTCTGCCTCTTTCCTCTGTGTGTGTGTCTGCACATCCTCTCTTCTTACAAGGACACCATTTAGATTGGATTTAGGGCCCATCCAACTTCAGTATGACCTTGTCTTAATGAATTACATCTGCAAAGCCCTTATTTCCAAATATGGTTACATTCTGAGGTTCCAGAGGACATGAATTTGGGGGGGCACTGTTCAACCCAGTATTATATACATTTTTCAGGATTTCATATTATTTCATTCTGTGAATATTCCATAATTAAACAGTTACTAGTGGCTATTATAAAAAATGGGACGTTCATATACAGTTACCTTTATACACATACACTATTATTGCTATAAGAGAGATTCTTGGAAGTGGAATGGCTGGATCAAAGGGCATGCACAGTTTACATTTTAATAAATACTAACTACCAAATCATCTTCATAAACTTGCATGTGTTGATCATCAACACTAGATATTGCCATTATTTTGCCAGTTAGAAAACTGAAGAATTGTATCTCATTTTAAGTTGCATTTCTATATTAATGGTGTTAGATGTCTTTTCATATGTTTTATAGGTCATTTATATTCATTTTTCTGTGGATTATGTGTTCCTATTCTTTGCCCATTTAAACTTTTTTATTTTTTATCAAATAGGAGTTCATTATGTATTAAAGATATTAGTTTTTAACCTCTTATATTTCTTATATGCAAATACTGATCAAATCTGGCATCTTGCATTTTGACTTATGCCTTGCATAAGAAGCCTTTTTGGCTCCCCAAATTATAAAAATCATCTCATATTTTCCTCTAATTATTTTTAAAATTTTGTTTTCTCTATTTATATGTTTAGTTTATATAGAATTTATTTCAGTGTATAGTGAAAGGTAAGGATTAAACTTTATTTTCTTCCAAATAGGTAGCCGCTTGTCCCAATATAACTTACTGAATCCCTTCTATCGTCAGTGAATTAAGATTGACCTTTATCATGAATTAAATATTCTGGATCTCTTGCCGCATTCTTTATTCTGTTTTATTAAGTTTTTTGTCTGTTCCTTTATGGGATTATACAGTCGGTTCTCATTGTGTGCTGTAGTTATGTTCTGTAAAATCCCTGCAAACACTGAACTAGTGAATACTGACCCACACCCCCAGGGGAAACAGAGGCAGGTTCCTGAAGCCTCTAGCCACATCATCAGCTGATCAATACAGACCTTGTTTTCTCTATGTTTCTGTTTAAAGACACCTCATTTTACAATGTTGATTCACTAACATTGAACTCAGGCAACAGCACTATAACTCCTGCCTGAACAAAGTTGATCTAACACATGTATTTTCTCTGGAAGGCACATCACAGCCTGTACTTAGGGACACTAGAAACTTGGCTCAGGGGACATTTTTTTATTATCCTTACAAACTATTTTTTAGAGCCGTTTTAGGTTCACAGCAAAATTGAGCAGAAAGTACAGAGAGTTCCCCTGCTCCTCTACTCCCCCACAGCCTCGGGGCCATTTTAAACAGTAAAATCTCCGCCGAAACTGCAGAAAATGTGGCACTAAGTGAACGGTGAAAAGAACATGTGTTTTTAGTGGGAGAGGTGAAACAGAAAGGAAGAGTGAGGCCTGGGCCCACCTCGGCTGGGATTGCTGCTCTGCACGTGTGGGGGTGACTCGCAAGCCTTGGAGTCTCGCGTGGGTTACAGATATCTCAGGAAGTAGGCGACAGGGGCCTGTGAGTTCTGAGGGTTGCCTTTACTACTTCACTTACACCAGCTTTATAGAATGCCACTGTGCTGCTACACCTGGTAAAGCCATTCCCTCACAATGTTTTCTTTTTCAAGAATTTATTCTCTACAACTCTTACGACTCAATAATAGACAGACAAATAATCCAATTAAAAATGGGCAAAAGGTTTGCATGGGCATTTCTCCAAAAAAGATACACAGATAACGAATATGCATATGAAAGATGCTCAACATCAATAGCCATCGTGGAAATGCAAACCAAAACCACAGCGAGAAGGTACTTCACGCACACGAGGATGGCTGTAACAAAAAGATTGACAATAAGAAGTGTTGGCAAGGACATGGAGGAATTGGAACCCTCATCCATTCCTGATGGGAACGTAAAATAGCACAGCTGCTTTGGAACACAGTTTGGCAGTTGCTCAAAAAGTTAAACACAGAGTAAGCAAATGACCTAGTAATTCCACTCCTAGGTATGCACACGAGAACTGAAAACATATGCCCACCCCAAAATTTGCACGCAAATGTTTATAAGAGCATTATTCATAATAGCCCCAAAGTAGAAACGTCCAGCACCTTACAGATGAATAAACAAAATACAGTCTACCCATATAAGGAATGCCACTCGGCAATAGACAGGCATGAAGAACTGATAGGGGCTATCACATGGATGCACCTTGAAAACATTACCCTGAGTTGAAGGAGTCAGACACAAAATGTAGATTCCATTTCTGTGAAATACCAGAACAGGCAAATCCGTGCTCAGGGCTGGCGGGAGAGGTTGGAATGGGAAGGGACTACTGATAGCAGCAGCGTTTCTTTTTAGGGTGTTGGTTGGATGATGGTGCTGGTTACACACTCTATGAATATACTAAACACCACTGAATTGTACACTGGGAGTGAATTTTATGGTATGTGAATTAATCTCAGTAAAGCTGTTGTTTTAATATGGTATCTCCACAGAGAAAGCAAAATAGTGCCCTTTCCCTCCAGTCCTGCCTCCTCATGCCCCAAATGTGATGAGAAACCTTCAGGTCTCTGCCTTCTGTGCCGCTGCTCCCTCAGGGCGGAGCTCGTGGGCAGAGCCAGCCGCACAGACATGCTGCAGTGCTGCTTAGATCTACAGATGGGTCATCCCTGACCGGGAGTCCCCTCCTCCTCCCCAGCCTACTGCCTCCGTTTACACTCATTATATTTCACCTCTCACCACAGTACAACCCCCCACCTAAAGGGACAAAGCCGAGTACAGCCCCGTCTTCCTCTTCCCAGCCCCGTCTCTAGGACCCAGCCCACTCACAGCCAGAATAGCCTCCTGGACATGAGGAAGCCCCTCCTCACAGGCCTGTGATGGTTCCTTGTTTTGCTTTCAGTACAGCCACAAGTGCTTCAAACTCTCCAAGCCCTGGACCCTCATTACAGCCTCCTCGGAGCCACTGTCCTCTTATCCCCCCAGCCGCCCGCATCCTCTGCTTTTCCCACCACACTCTGCCTCACTGTCAGTGTGCTCAACTCCTCAATAATCATATGATAAAAAGTAAACCCACAGCACGTGAACATGACTAGCATAGGGCCTGGCACTTTGCACATTAGTTCCCTTTCCCCTCCCTTCTCCCTCACAAGTGCTCTGGAAACTGAAATGCTATATAATTAAGACGTGTTGTCATGATTATGTGTGCCTCATGTATGTCCATTACCCAGAGTTCTTGTATGGTGGCAAGAACCCATCATATTGCCCTGGCTGGTTTGGCTCAGCAGATAGAGCGTCGGCCTGTGGACTGAAGGGTCCCGGGTTCGATTCCGGTCAAGGGCACATGCCCAGGTTGCAGACGCAATCCCCAGTAGGGGGCGTGCAGGAGGCAGCCAATCAATGATTCTCATCGTTGATGTTTCTAGCTCTCTCTCCCTTTCTGAAATCAACAAAAAAATGTAAAAATAATAATAAAGTAAAATCGTTTAAAATAAAAGAATCCATCATATTTGGCCTCTGATAAGGAATATTTGAAAGTATTCCCAAAGGAAAAAAAACCAAAACACCTGTAACTTTGCAGCCTCCGGTGCCACCAAAGGGTTTTAGCTGCCCCGCAGCTCCCGGCGAGCAGTGCGGGACAGAGGCCCCCCGGGTAGGGGCTGCAGTCCTCTGGTTGTGATCTCCCACAGGTGAGAGGGGCGAGAAGGGGAGGTGGCAGCTGCCTCAAGGAAACGCAGGTTCTATCTGCCAGAGGTGGAGGGTGCCTGGGAGACTCGCTGAGAACACAGGCCTCCCCTGACAGGGCGTCCTCCACGCTGATGCTGCCGCTGTAAGGAAACAAGGACTAAGCGCTGCTGCGGCGACAACATACTGTGTGGCCAGGAGTCAGTCTCCCAGTGTGTGTGTCGGTGTGAAGAACTGACGGCACAGTTTAGCCACCTTGGCTTGCCCGCTGTCTTTGTTCTAGGCTCTCTCCTGAGTTGGTTTCCATTGGGTTTTAATCAGAAACCATCTGGTGAAACATTTTGGATTCAAATTAGAGTTTATCACAAACACATATCTCAGAGAACACGTGTAAAACCCAGAATGGAACAAAAAGCAAACAAGAAATAGTGCAGTAAGGTTGTAAACAGAGGCGTGCCGGAGGGCAGGAACAGGGGGAAACGGAGAAGCACTGTGTGGCAGCAGAGCCAACCCCTCAGGCAGGGGCCACCCAGCCCGCACATCAGGGCCCGGGAGAGCACTCTTCCTTTGACCCACCTGCTGTCCTGGGGGAGAAACCGTGGATAGTACCCCTAGCCCCTTCTGAGCTGGGCCAGTCAATTCACTCTACTCCAGAGATGGGCCCAGGAATGTCCTGTCTCCCCTCCATCCCTCCTCTCTGCACCCTCCTCTCACTCCTCCTTCCTGGAGCTAGCCTGGCCTCCATTTGGGCTTGCGAACCAAGGGTCTAGGCCAGTGATGGCGAACCTATGACATGCGTGTCAGGTGACACGCGAACTCATTTTTTTGGTTGATTTTTCTTTGCTAAATGGCATTTAAATATATAAGATAAATATCAAAAATATAAGTCTTTGTTTTACTATGGTTGCAAATATCAAAAAATTTCTATATGTGACACGGCACCAGAGTTAAGTTAGGGTTTTTCAAAATGTTGACACGTTGAGCTCAAAAGGTTTGCCATCACTGGTCTAGGCCCACACCTAGAGTGCTGGAGAAGACACGCAGTGGGACTCAGCACTGATGGTGGGACCCCTCTCTGCCCGCCCCTCCCCCGTGTGCTGTAGACGGTTCACACATGTGGGCCCCTGGTTAGAAAATGGTGGAGGAGCCCTGGCCGGTGGTCTCAGTGGGTAGAGCGTTGGCCTGCAGACTGAAGGGTCCTGGGTTTGATTCCCTGTCAGGGCACATGCCTGGTTTGCAGGCTCGACCCCAGTGTGTGGCATGCAGAAGGCAGCCCATTGATTCTCTCTTCTTTGATCTTTCTCTCTCTCCCTTTCTCTCTGAAATAAATATAAAAACATATTTTTTAAAAAAGGGTGGAGGAACTACATCTCCACCCCATGCCACTGAATGTCTTCCTGTTCGGCTTCATTTGTTGGTTTGGCTCAGGAGATATGTGTACAGGTTAAAAAAAATATTTCCCATACAGTGTAGAAGAGCCTGCAGGGAAAAGTACCCCTCCTTCCCACGCCGTCTCCACAACCCCCACCCCCAGCCCGGCACTCTGCTCCTTTTCAGAGGTTGCCATTGTCAGCTTTAAAAATTCTTAGTATATCTTTCCTTCCTACTTCATTGCTGGCCTATTGGATTTACCTTCTGTGTTCCTGTATCTGCCTCCTCCGTCTCATCCTCACTCAGATTTTGACCCCTGGTGGACAAACGACCGTGAGCAGAATGAGTCAGACCCCATCCCTGCCAACTGCACTGGTTGTGCCCAGAAATTACCCCTCAAGGTAATGCTCCTGGGAGATGCCCCAAAGGAATTTGAGAGACTCCATCCTCTGGTGATCAAGGTGAGCTAGAGGCTGATTCTCCCACTGACTACCCTTTTAATGGCCAGAAACCGCCAAGCTCTATGACATTCCTGGGAAGTAATTCTGTTGTTCTGCTTTGCTTTTGGTTTTGGCCTTGCCAAGACGGAACGGCCCCTGTTGTCGAAGGACATTCAGCATTTTTTGTGCCAGTACCCTGAGGTGACAGAAGGCTTCGAGGAAGGGATTTTCGCCAAGTGGTGGCGCTGCTTTCCTCACCGGTGGTTCCCATTTCCTTATCCGTGGTGAGTGTCCAAAGGGCGCTTGGCCTGTGTGTATGTGGAAAGGGGCAGACCGAGTGTCAACACTGTGCAGATACCTTGCAGTACCGTGCAAGTCAGAGAACACGCAGGAGCTCACAGTGGACAAACCAGTGATGAGAGAGAAAGGGACGAGTGAAGAGATGTGCATGGAGGAGTGACAGCATGGGTGGACACCAGGGTTGCCTAATAGATTCATAGTTTACCTCTAGGTATGTGTTTAGCATTGTGTTTCTGCAGCGTGGGTCCTGGGCGTTGAGGGCTGAAGAGAGAGCATGTGAAGAATGGAAGGGAGGCTGCATTCCCCATCACGCTCTGTGCCAGGCAGTGTGCCTTGGTGCATAGTGTCTGTTACTCAGCGGTGATGCTCAGAATAGCTCTGGGAAGTAGGAATTGTCATTGTCACCTTTCAGATCAGAAAAGTGGCGATCAGAGAGGTTAATTACCTTGCTTAAGGTCACCCAGTCGGGACTGAAACTCAGATCTGCCTCCCTGTTCCTCCCTGTGTCCTACAGAAGCCTCGGTCCATTTCTTGGGGTGCTGTCTAGAAAGAAACGGAAAGCCAGTTTCCATCTAGAAGAGCGGTTGCCAACCGATGGTCTGAGGACCACGGTGGTCCCTGAGGACCGGAAGGTTGGCATCCGCGGATCTAGAACCCCTCCACAGGGAAGGAGAACTGCTTTCAGGCTTTTTGTTGGATAATTTCTCGGTGCTTCTGCTTTTCTTTAAATTCGCTGTTTCTTTCGTGATCAGTGACTCAGTTTAACAACCTAGTCAGGCTTCCCAGTGCATGGCGCTCTGCCTCCGGAGAAGGCTCACGGTGTCTGCTGCTTCCTCCTCCCTTGGTCTCTTCTCCCACTTGGCTTGTTCGTACTTCAGTCTCTTTTCCAAGATAGAATGAATGGATTGTTTCTTTCCTTCCTCTATATGTTGTTTTAGCTGGATTTTATAAACACCCACCCACATGGACAAATCGTGGCTGTGGAGTTTATGTGTGTGTGTGTACATGTTACAGTTAATTGATTTGGCATGACTGTTCTTCATGGACCTTATACTTAAAACATTGTCCTGATATTTTTCCTCTTTACCCACCACCCACAGTTTTCCCACCCTGCTCAGCTCTATGTTAGTCGGAGGCTGGCTTGCCCAGTTTAATAACTTTTTTCTCTTCCAAACTTTTATAGGAGAAGACCTCTGAACAGATCACACATTTTACGTGAGCTCTTTCCTGTTTTCACCCACCTCCCATTTCCAAAAGATGCCTCCTTGAAAAAGTGCTTCTTTCTTCAACCAGAACCTATTGTGGGGAGTAAGGTAGGAAATTTTGAAAGCACTTAGATCCAGAACTTTCCTCCTTTGGGACCTGGGCCGATGACATAATCAAGGCCTTCCCTGCACATCAACTTAGGGGGCGAATTGCAGGGACACCCTCCCTGTAGCCAGGAGACCGGGCAGCCTGCTCCTTTAGGAAGACATGCAATGGAGAGTCTGCCTCCTGCAAGTCTACCTTTCGCAAGCCACGCTTCTGCATTCAAGTACGTAGAACCCTTAGTCTGACTTCTCTACCTCAAAGTAGAAAGCAGCAACTATAAGAGAACAGTATGTAATTCCATAGTCCATGTCACTCACTTTGTAGATAAGGAAATTGAGCCCCAGTGAGAGTAAATGATCTGCCCAAGGACACAGCAAGTTAATAGGAGGGAACCCCCCCCCCCCCCCCCGCACTCCCAGGTTGGCTTTCCCCAGAAATACAGGAGGAACCTTAGCTAGAGAACTGGAGAAGCAGAAAGCTTGGGAGCATGGAGAGGTTTGGGGACTAAATGGTGGATGGGCATATGCCCGAGGTAGGCAGCCCAGCGTAGTGGCTGTGCCTCTCACCTCAGCCCAGGGCCAACCCGGCCCCTCACTTTCCCCTCCACTGGCCTCGGCAGAGCTGTGCTGTGTCTATGGTGGCTTACTTGTCTCTGAGTTGGTCTTTTGTTGAGTCGCATTCCTGAGGAAGGTTTTTGAGCCTGGATTGGTTTGAAAGAATTAAAATCATGAATTTTTACTCTGTAAAAAAATTAAATTTCCCAAACCATGACCCCACCAACACTGGGTTATGTCTTCAACCTCCTGATACTATTGGCTCCCAGTTTGCTGAATCGTGTTAAAGGAATTTCAAAGCCTAGAAAAACAATCACTGTGTCTAGAAGTGAGCTCTTGTGTCTGCCAGCAGCAGGGTGGAGGTGCTGGGCTCTTCCTTGATTTTAAAGACGTTTATCCTGTCGCTGGCTGGACTCGGGGCCCTCATATGATTTCATCTTCACAATTAGAATATCATCCTGGGGCGAGGGCCTTTATCTTTATCTTGCTTGTCCCACTTGAATCTAAAAAGTTAATGTCATCAGCCTGCTTAACAGCAACCCAAGGAGCCCAGCCAAAGTGGTAAATACAGAGTTACTCAGCCGCCTATCAGAGGCATCTTGTTATGGTTCTCAAGGATGTTTTGGGAAGGGGAGTGGCCCAAATAGGCAAAAATCCTGAGTCTGGTTTCTTGGAGCATCTGTTCCCCACCCTGGCCCAGGCTCGAGACGGCCTTGCGACTCCACCCTGTTGTCCATGTCCCTGGGCCCTGGGCCTGGAAACCCCATGTCTGCAGGAGCCTTGGGATCCAGAAGTGGAGACTTGATTATTAAGAGGCACTGGGGGAAGAGGTGAGGAGCTGCAGGTCCCTGCACCCCTTCCACATAGTTGCCCACAGCGGGCCTGCTCCACCCTGGTGTCTGCTGCTTCCCACCCTGGGTGTGGAGGATCATGGTCCCGCCCCCTCAGGCATATATGAAAAGAAATACTAGTATATCCTCCTGGTGTTGGTCTTCAGGGGTTTTTCAAGACTGCAGGTGTCAGCGCCTCTGCTGGGACCAGTCAGCTGCAGGCAGCTCAAGCCACCAGACCTCCCTAGTCCTCCTCCTTTCACCGCAGCAACATTTGGAATGGCTCTCGTGTGGCCATGGAATCAGTCATGGCCAGGGCCTGTGGGAGCTACAGGGAGACCAGGGTTGGGGACAAGAGAAGATGGGCCAAAAATCTAAGACTCTGGAGGCCCTGAGTGGTGAAGAGGAAAGTCAGACTTTGGATCCCTGCTTTCTGTGGGCATCTGGAGGCTTTCCCAGACGGGCAGGACTGGGAGGGGAGGCTAGGGGTTCTCTCTCACCTAGGTGAGCGTGATCAGCCTCTCCCTTTGTCCTACTTCCTGGCCCAGGGTTTGCAACTGTGCCTGGCACCCAGCAGGGTGCATGCCATGCCTGTGGGTGGCAGTAGTGCTCCCTCAGAAGTGTAGCCATTGCCGCTGCAGGTGCATAACCTGGTGGCCTCCTTGCTTTTCAAAATCAGAGGCCAATCTTACTGTCATTAGCTTTCAGTCAGTAGCATGACATATCTGCTCACCTGGGTCTTGCCAGAAAGTGTAAACTTGAACTTGCCACTCTTTGATTCTCATCAAAACCCTGGCAGTAAGAAGGAATATTCATGGAGCATTGCCCAAAGGATATGTAGATATCAGTTTAAAAGTCTGGATCAAACTAGTCCCTCAGAAGACTTCATTCTTAGACCAACATGTATTGGCCTTTGCTAGACTTTCGTAAAATTGCAGTTAGATGTTTTGCCTTTGACCTACTTTGAAGCTGTGACTAGAAATAGTTGTAAATTATGAAGCTTGTGCCATTTCTGCGATGGGGCGATTGTTGAGGCCCCACTTAATTACAGTGTCTCTGTAGAAGCTATTAGGAGCGATGTTTACCCTGGTCTCAATACTGAGAGATGCCATGCTTTGGAGAAACTAGTTTGTTTTCGTCTTTTGGACGTAATTGTGAATTGTGTTGCTGGTTCTGTTTCCCTTTTAGCCTAGGCTGCTGGGGAACTCAGAGTGTGTGGATGTTTGTGTGTTAGCCTCCCACAGCCCCCGGCTTTACTTTGTTTTCTTTTCCTTCCTTTTCTGCCCTGTGTTTCCTCCAGATGCATAGGATGCATGACCTGTTCACCCTGGGCAGCGGAGAGGCCATGCTGCAGCTCATCCCGCCCTTCCAGTGCCGGAGACACTGCCACTCCATGGCCATGCCGCTGGAGCCCGGCGATATCGGTAGGTGGGGCCCAGGAGGGCAAGGTCGGCCCCAGGATCTTTTTAGTCTTTAACTCAAAAAATAGTGTAAGAGTTAAATATGGCCTTCACAAAGATCAATGAAGTAGAGTGAAGAAGAGCATTTTTTACTCACAGGGTCAATATTTATGCTTAAACGGAACAATAATGAGAAAATGTGGCAGAAGGAAAGGTCTTGTATATTCATCTAGAATGTACGTGTCCATGTTAGGAAGGGTTATGCCGATATGGAGAGCAGGCCTTTATTTTCCAGCTGAGGAGAGAGTCCCAGAGAGGAGAGGTGACGCGCCAGGGCCCCTCTGTCAGTTAAGCAACGAAAGCCTCGAGTCTCAGTGTCTCGTTTAGCAGTCAGGTCAGGGGAGGTTCAATTCCAGATTCGAGGAAACCCCTTTCGGTGCCATTTTGCTAATATAACAATGCAATGCAAGCAGCATGTAAGGGCAGCAGCCACACAGGCAGTCTCACCTCCCGGGTGGGTCCCACAGGCAGGTCACAGCCTCACAGCCATGACTCACCCTTGGCTCCATGATTTCCCAACTGTGACTTGTTCTGTGCATTATATTCTAGAAGTTGGTTCCAGGGAAACAGGTTTAAATCAACTGCTGTCGGTAGCAATCAGTGTGACTGTAGAGTTTTCTTGGCAGAAGCAAGTAAATGAGCAAGCGTCCCATTGCTCTCCTGTCTTTCCTGCCTCGCAAAACCTAGGGGAGGCCTGGAGTCCCTGGCAGAGCCCAGACTGGACTCTCAGTTGATTTCTTTAATTTACCTTTTCAAAAAACCTGGGCCCAGGAACCTCACCTCTTTTGGAGGAAGGGTGCACACTGTGAAGTGTGCCAAGTTTTAATCCAAGTTACATAACTTTGATTTCAGTTTAGAAATGGAAAAATAAAAATGCACAAATTAACCATTGACTGATGATGGAGCACAGCTGGTCTGGCCCCTGGGAATTTCTGCAAAAAGGAAGATTCTTGTGTGGAAAGCGTTCTGGACCTATTTTCCTGTGGTGGAGTGACGGCTGCACAGGCCTGCACGGCATGGCCCTGGGAGTGTGTAGTTGTGCATTCAAAGTCTATCTTACACTCTGCAAATCCTGACAGTACAGACAACTGCAGAAACACCTTAGTTATCCAAATCCCAGGCCTCTGGCTCCCACAAGCATCTAGAATGCCAGCTATAGAGTGAGGGGAGAAGAAAGAATGGGTGCCTGACAGAGATCAGAGAAGCTTTGAGCAGCAGGTCCAGTGGGCATAGTCCAGACTAGCTGAAATCCAGAGCCAATGCCTGCCGAGCTGTGGACTGGCGGCCACAGACCAGGAGGAAAGGAGCCCTGAGGTTGGCAGTGCCCACGAAAGGCCAGCCACGTAACGGATGTGGAGAAGGGACAGAAGACAGACGAGAACAAGAGAAGAGGACGCGCCTGGGAGAAGGCAGGGAGGACGATGGGCACCTGAGCAGTGGCAGCTCCAGACCCCTGGCTGCAGCCGCCTCCGTTACAAGTGAGGACCCAAGAGCACGCCCCACCGTGGAGGGCTGAGGACAGGTGGCATCTTGATCAGCTCAGGGACCCTTAGGAATGGCAGCGTGACAAGCAGCTTCTGTGCTTTTTGTCATGATAAGCATTGTCCTGTGAAGGTTGAGGGGAGGGGACAAGGGTACAGAAACCTGAGAGAGGGGCGTTTCCAAGGCTGACGTAGGGGTCAGGCACTGTGAGCCTGCACCCGCTGGACTGTCCAGTCACTGCTCACAGTGAGCTCTCCTGACTCCCCAGGCGGAGCCTCGGGTCTGCTCGGGGCCCTCCGTGTACAGAGGAGTGGGGCACATCAGATGCTACGAAATGTCCATCCAGAGAGTGCTGGCGTGGTCGGGGTTTGAGTCACCTTTCCGCCCACTCACATGATCTGGTCCGTGTTTCCTAAGGAGTTCTTCAGGTCACTCAGGACCGGCAGGAGCAGGCGCCCCGCGGGAAGGCCCTGGGCAAATGGGTCCTTTGGTCAGTAGACTTCGGGAAACGCCGGTCTTGTCAATACATAGTGCACATTATGTATAAAAGGCTCCAAAAAGCCCTGGAGGAATCTAGTGTTTCTCAAACTTCCTTGGCCACAGAACCCATTTTCCTTGGACCTCTTACAGGACACAATTTAGGAAATGCTGGGTTGGGTCAATCTGGATGTTGGGTAATGAGGCCCTGTTGTAGATATCTCAGGAAAATCGAGCAGGGGACCCCTCCCCCTCAGCCCATCCTGTCTTCTTGCTGAAAACGATGAGGTCATTTCTCGGAATTGATGCCCAGCACCAGCTCATCAGAGCACCTGCCGATGTGAACCTGTGGGATTGGCGTTCAGTCCCCAGGTGAGGGCAGCAATGGAGCTGGTTCCAGTGGCTCCTGGTGGGTGTCAGGTTACAGGAAGCCTGGGCATATTTAGGCCAGGAAGGCCTGAAAGACCTTCAGAGCGAGGTTCGCCTGCTTTGCAGGTGTGCCCAGGCCCTGACGTTCACAAGCTTCTGTTGCTGTTACCCTGCAGGCTACGCTGGTGCCGTCCACTGGAAGGTCTACATTGTAGCCCGAGGGGTCCAGCCGTTGGTCCTCTGCGATGCGACCACTCTCTCAGAACCGTAGGAAACAGGACTGTGCCGAGGGACGGTTCTGAGGTGAAGACCGGATCGAAAGGAGGAAATAATTTTTTAAAAAAAACAATGAAACCACTTTCCAGGGGCTGGTTACTTGGTTCCCTGCCCTGTGCATGCGTGTGTGAGCCAGCTGTGAGCCAGCTGAGGGCCAGCGCCTGGCGCTCCCGCTGCTGGGCCAGCACTCTCCAGTACCTACCTGTCTGGGAGAGACTGGGTTCCGCCAGGTCTTTTGGTCCCGCAGCCTCAAGGCCACGCTCCCAGCCCAGCGAGGAACTGATGGTGCCTCCCTCACGTGCACAGCGACCCCCTCTGCTGGCCCGACTTCAGAGCCATCCTTTTGCAGCTGGGCCTGCGTGCCCGTCTTCCTGGCCACACCACCCTGTACTGTGTTAGGAAAGCCATGGCTGATGAAAGAAGTCATTGCTGTTTCCCAAACAGAATGAATCAAGAACCACTGAGAAAAGATCAAACAACCTCAAACTGCACTCAAGAAGTGAACTTTCCCACGGTCCGCGGCTCTCGGCGTTTCAGCGATGCCAGACTGAAGTTGATTATAATTGAAATGGTTACTCCTGAAGTCATACTTTTCTCCATTTTATCTTTTGGCTCTCCCCCCCTTCTCCTGGCTGGTTTCTTGGCACTTAGGCTGCTGGTCCCCCTCCCTTGCCTGCTGAGGCAGCACCATCGCTGTGGGCCGTGTTGCTCTTACCAGTGTCTTCAGAGGGGGATGAGCTAGATGCTGGCCGGGTGGAGGGTGCCTCCCGGGCCTGATCTTTAGGGTCTGACTCCAGGGAAGATGTTTTACAGATGTGTTAAGCTGATGTAATGTGGTTGGGGAAGGAATTCCAGACCCAAAGTGTTTGCCAGCTGGGTGTGCAACTCTGTGATCCTGTGTTACAGTGATCTGTCTCTGTACTGGAAACAAGGTGAGGTTTTTACTTTTTGTAACAATATAAAGCTGTATCCTTTTGACTGGATAATTCACTATGCTCATTGTTTCCCTGAAGTGCTGTATTAATCAAATCATGTAAATTAGGATGGCTCTTTTCTTGTTTCCTTTGATACCTCTGGGTACCTGGTCATGCCAACACCACTGCGAAGAAAAACAAAGCACACTGTGGCCCCTAGTCCTGAAAGGCAGAACATGAATGGGCACAGGAGTGTCTGTGTCAGTTACGGGCCAGGCGGACAGCGGTGAGGGGAGCGGGTGACCCCTCTCAGGCCCTCTGCATCCTCTGCCGCCCGCACCTGCCCCAGGGCCTCTGTGTGTCTCAGAACCACCTGTCTGCGGGCTTGTCAAGGACAAGCGGGGTTCACGGAGCTCGGGGTGGAGACACAGCCTCCTCTGGAGGCTTCAGCGAAACTGGGATGAATTGTACCTGAGGGAGTTCTCTGAAGGAGTCGGCGCCTTGTGTTGATTAATGCAGGAAAAGCAAAACTTCCTGTCCATGTGACAGTCACGCTTGCTAAGCAGTGGTTTGAAGAGGTTTGCAATCGGGGGCACGTAGAGCCAGCTTTGTCCAGCCTTTCGAGCCTTTGCACGTCCTTATCTGCCCACTTTGGGGGGAAGGATTGAACGGACGTAAACAAGCTCTTGAGAAGCCGCTCAGTTTCCCTAAATGATGCCCTTCGGGCTAAGGAAAGGGAGGCTTCCTCAAGCGCAAAGCAGCTGTTTTAATGGTTGAGATTTCTGTTTCATTTTTATGAATTACCCTGTGTTCCTTCCCATTTTACTTCTGCTCTTCACACCTTAAATGTTCAGAAAATTCCCACTTCAGCTCAAAACTCTGAAAGCTAAGAAACCCTTGCCCGTGATGGTGCTCCGCGGCACCCCTTGGAAGTCCTCTCAGCCTGAGCTGGCTGCAGTTCAACCGAGAGTGTGTGGCTCTGCTAAGTGGGGACGTGTGCATGTGCTACTCATTTTATTAAAATCAGTCCCATTCAGAATTGAATGTAAATTTCAGAGGAGAAATTCTCGAGATGGTTTCTGCTCTTAATTGCTGACTATATACAAACTAGAGGCCCAGTGCACGAAATTCATACACGAATAGGGTCCCTGGGCCTGGCTGGCAATCAGGGCTGATCAAATTCCCCTCCTCCTTCCCTCGCTCCCTCAGCGCCCCGCCCCACCGCCGCCACTGGTTGCCCACCATGTTCCGTACTGCCCTCTTGTGGTCAGCACGTCATAGCGAGTGATTGAACTCCTGGTCAAACTCCCAAGGAGACACTTTGCATATTAGCCTTTTATATATATAGACTAGAGGCCCGATGCACAAAATTCGTGCAAGGACCATGGCCCCAGCTCCCACCCGCTGCCACTGTGGCCGGGGGCCTCTGTCATGGCCCCTGCCCGCTGCAGTTTTGTCTGGAAAGAAGGACGTCTGGAAGGATGTCCAGTCTAATTAGCATATTATGCTTTTATTATATAGACTAGAGGCCTGGTGCATGAAATTCGTGCACTCAGGGGCAGTCCCTCAGCCCGGCCTGTGCCCTCTTGCAGTCTGGGAGCCCTCGGGGGATGTCTGACTGATGGCTTAGGCCCGCTCCCCACAGGGATGTCAGTCAGACATCCTTAGTGCTGTCACGGAGGCAGGAGAGGCTCTTGCCACCACCGCCGTGCTTGCCAGCTGTGAGCCCAGCTTCTGGCTGAGCAGCACTCCCCCTGTGGGAGCGCACTGGCCACCAGGGAACAGCTCCTGTGTTAGCATCTTCCCCCTGGTGGTCAGTGCGCACCATAGTGACCGGCCATTCTACCTTTCAGTCTATTTGCATATTAGCCTTTTATTATATAGGATAATTTGCCTTCTTCTCAAGGTAGCTCTGCTAAGCCAGACCTACCACTGACCAGTCCTACAGGAATGGCTGGGAGGGCGGGGATGCCAGCCTGCCCTTCCTGGTTCTCCGAGGCTTGTGTGAGGTGCTGTGGGCCTTCCCTGCTCACCTCGCTCTCAGCTCCTCCAAGGAAGCAGCCAAAGGCCCTCCAGGTGACCCGGTGTGGGAAAGGGTCATCTAATGAGGAAGCAGGGTCAGGGGAACCACCTGACCAGCTCCCACCTCCGCCAACTGAGAACAGAACCACAGGGCTCCAGGAGGGGGACTTGCTCGTAAGTTTGTTGGGTGCTTACCAAGAGGTGACGTGACCTCCACACATGGGTTAGGCTCCCTTTTTATAGGTCCCGGAGCACAGACTCGGGAGGAAGGCTGCGCAGACACCAGATGCCTGAGGGCGAGTACTAAACAGACTGCACCTCTCCTTCCCCTACTCCCTTTTCCTCTGAGGGGAGGGGAGAGTCACGGAATAACGGTTTATGAAAATAGTATCTACCGTCTAAACCAGTGGTTCTCAACCTTCCTAATGCCACAACCCTTTAATACAGTTCCTCATGTTGTGGTGACCCCCAATTTCATTGTTACAAGTTGAACATAATTAAAGCATAGTGATTAATCACAAAAACAACATGTAATTATATATGTGTTTTCCGATGGTCTTAGGCGACCCCTGTGAAAGGGTCATTCGACCCCCAAAGGGGTTGCGACCCACAGGTTGAAAACTGCTGGTCTAAACGTTCTATTAAATTAAATAGGCGGATTTGGGCTCATTTTTAAGAGACGGAGCCAGTGACATTTGTGTAGTCCACGGTCTCTTTTAATGGTAACTCAGTCCTGTAAAGTAAGGATTAGATCCTCATTTTATAAGTAAAGAAGCCGGGGCTTAGAGCAGTTACGTACTGGCGGGTGGGCAGTGGGCTCCGCAGCATCTTCTCCCGCCTCAGTGTGGTGCCAGGAGGAAGCGTGCTGGACCCCCGTGAGCCCCCACTGGGGAGGAGGGCTCGGGACGGGGTCCGCCAGCCGGGGGCGGGACTCTTCGGTGTTTGTTTTTAAAACTGTTTGGACTGAAATGGAGGAGAGAATCTAACCAGATGACTTCTATAAAAAAGTCTTTCACTTTTCCCTCCCCGTTTGAAAACTCAGAGTGTCCAGCCATTTCCCCGTCACTCCTCATTTCCAGATGTGTGACCAGAAGAGGGACTCTGCCCAATTCCAGTTGCGGGTCCCCTTGGAGCTTACATCACTTGTTTTTCAGTTCTGTTTTCTATTCCTTTCTCCTCAAATCCAGCATAGGCCCAGTGTAGGAGCAGTTGTTTTAACAAAACCCCAGTCCTTAGCTGCAGGTGCTGGCTTGCCGTTTTCCTGTCGCCCGGATGAGTTTGCTCATTCACCAGGGGCTTCCGCAGTGAGCACTGGAGACCCAGAGCAGAGGCTCGCTCTCCCCTGCTCCTTGCCAGCAGGAGGGCCAAGTGTCGGGAGAGGAAGCAGCGAGCCTGGTTGCATGGACAGAGGCCATCTTGTCTACCTCTGTGAACCTGGCAGTGAACAGAGGGGTCTTTTGGGCATTTGAGTTCTCCTGACCATGGAGGAGGAATTCTGAGTTCACAAGGCCCATTCTCGTTCACTCAGGGGCGCCCTGTCACCCACTAATCCGTGAGGGAGGGCGGGCGGAGATGGGCTCTGACGGCGTGAGTGAGGTGAGATCCCTGCACATCGGGTGTATGGAGCTGATGTGTGTCAGGGTCGGGAGGCTGGGAAGGCCACCTGCTAGGGAGGGTGCCCTGAAGCACCTGGAGAATGGGAGGCTCTGGGAATGCGCTGTGTCGCCATCGGCATGCGAATTCCTGGACGCCTCACCCCCTGCACCCTCTACCCCATATCAGCAGCATCTTCCACAAAAGCATCTCAGAGAGGACAGACAGGTGCTCCCCCCTCGCCCCATGTCCAACCCCCCCCTCCCCAGGGCACACCGTGATTTCAAGTGCTGGCCTTGGCGGGAAGCCTCCAGCCGCTGTCCGCTGCCAGGCCCCAGCCTCTGGGTTCCCGGCCCGCATAATTTAAGCATTAGAGCTCAATGCGTCTGTCATCCTCCTCTCTCTGGAGACGTGGAGAGTCCAGACCTTTAGGAGGGTGGGGAGAAGAAATGCGGCACAAGTCCAGGCCGAGCCTGGCCTGCCGCACACGGTGGGGCTGGCGGGGACTGCTCCCCGCGCCGGTGCTGCGGGCGTCCAGCCAGGAGGAGCCCACTGCATGCCCGGTGCCGTGTCCCAGCCTTCAAACTCCAGCAGCCTCTTCAGAAACAATCCGTCCATTTGGCGATGAGAATTGAGGATAGGCTCTGACACATGGCCTTCCCAGGGGGAACCCCCAGTCTCACCCCAGGCAACTTTCCCTCCAAACTTCTTTCTGTGGTTCCACCCTCAGAAAACGCTCCCTCCTGTGGGAAGGTCAGTAACAGGCCTGGGGCAGGGAGACTGGGAGGCAGAGGTAAGGCCGAGCCCCGCTCAGCCTCGTCCTGCCGTCATCACGCCATCACACCATCACACCATCACGTTACCATGTCACACGTCATCACAGACAGAAGCCGGCAGCGCCAGGGTGTGGGCCTGGGTGGGCTGGGAGCAGCGGAACACAGGCTCCTGCCCCAACCGCTTGTGCTCTGAGTGGTCTAAGCTGTTACTGTGCGCTCAGTACAGAACATTGTAACTTAATGTACTGTGAACTTGGAAGACGTCCACCATAGGAAGAATGTACGTAACAAAGGTGTTTTACTTCTTGCAATTAATAGTGTGTATGTGGGTTGATAACTTTCCTGTACTTGTCATTCTTTAACTCTCCCATTTTCTCTTTTCCCATAACTCAGGAGACTTCCAGTCATAGCCTACTCCTGAGGCAGGCCCCGGGGCTCCTCTGTGGGCCCCCGGCCTACCTGGCCTGGGTCCCCTGATGTTCTCACCCAGCTTGTACTCATTGGTATTCACAGGCCCCTTTTTATCCCTATTCCCGGCCTTTGTCCACCAGACCTTGCAATCTGCTGTTGCCAGGAATCCTCAGGCCTGCAATACCTTCCCGTGTCCCTGCACTTTGCCCAGAGCTCACAGGAGCCCTGGTGCCTTTTTCCTTCTCACCTGCTGGCTGCACGCAGCCCAGGCCCCTCACGGGTCGCCTTCCTGGACGTGCTGGGCCCTTGCAGGAGGACAGCCAGGGCCCTGGATGGTTCACCCCAGCTCCCAGCAGATTGGGCCACTCTCAACACACTCAGGGAAGATTTGATTAAGTCATCTTTGCGTGTGCATGCTTTTTAGTAATTTTCTACATAGTTTTACATAAATTCATGAATATAATCATTTCTTATATAGTGTTTAGTGTCCTGCTTTATGTTCCTCCCTTACTTGCTGGACCTTCCTCACCCCAGTCTCCCTCCCCTAGTCAGGTAAATAAATGTCATGTCTACACTGCCATGCTCTGCCATGCTCCTCCAGGCCCTCGTAATCATACATCATAAGGCATTTGTCATGGCTTTACCAAAATGGGATCATATTATAGGCCAGGGGTGGGCAAGCTTTTTGACTCGAGGGCCACAATGGGTTCTTAAACTGAACCGGAGGGCCGGAACAAAAGCATGGATGGAGTGTTTGTGCATGGGCCGACCCCCAACCAACTGAGCCACATGGGCCAGGGCTACTCTTTCTTAACAAATGAAACTGAAAAGCCCCTAGATACCATGTTGAAGACAGATGTTTCACTAGTCTATCTTTTTCTCAGAATAACGACTTATTTTTTGTAAAAAAATGATACATTCTTCTTGTAAGAATTGAAGATAGTTTGGGTGATCTTATGAAAATCTCCACTCAGAGATTTACTAATATAAATTCAAAGTAAACATCATTACATAAAAGGGTACGGTCTTTTTTTTTTTTTTGTATGGCCTTTTTTTTTTTTTTAGTTTTATTCATTTCAAATGGGCCGGATCTGGCCCACGGGCCGTAGTTTGCCCACGGCTGTTATAGGCACTTGATGTTTCTTGCTTGTTTTTTTTTTTTTTTTTTTTTTTTACCAACTGTTGCTTTCATGGATCATGCCTCTGGTGTTGTATCCAAAATGGCATCTCCATACCCAAGGTCATCTAGGTTTTCTCCTATGTCCTATTCCAGGAGTTTTATGGTTTTGCGTCTTACATTTAGGTTTATGATCCATTTTCAGTTACTTTTTATGAAGGGTGTATGGTCTGTGTCTACATTCATTTTTTTGGCATGTGGATGTCTAGTGGTTTCATCGCCATTTGCTGAAAAAACTGTGTGCTCTGTGGTATTGTCTTTGCTTCTTTGTCAAAGACATTTATGTGGTATGTGGGCCTCCATTCTGTTCTATTGATCTTTAAGTCTTTTTTTTTAATCCTCACCCGAGGATATTTTTCAATTGATTTTTAGGGAGAGTGGAAGAGAGAGGGAAAGACAGAGAGAAACGTTGATGTGAGAGAGCACATCAATTGGTTGCCTCCGGCACGAGCCCCAGCCAGGGTCTGGCCAGGAAGGAGCCTGCAACCAAGGTATGTGCCCTTGACTGGAATCAAACCGTCCGCAGGCCAACGCTCTACCCACTGAGCCAAACCGGCTAGGGCGTGATGGCGGACCTATGACATGAGTGTCAGAGGTGACACGCGAACTCATTTTTGTGGTTGATTTTTCTTTGTTAAGTGGCATTTAAATATATAAAATAAATATCAAACATATAAATCTTTGTTTTACTATGGTTGCAAATATCAAAAAATTTCTATATGTGACACAGCACCAGAGTTCAGTTAGGATTTTTCAAAATGCTGGCACTCCGAGCTCAAAAGGTTCGCCATCACTGGGCTAGGGCGATCTTTAAGTCTTGAAGTCGGGCGGTGTCAGTCCTCCAACTTTGTTCTTCTCCTTCAATAATGTGCTGGTTATCTGAGGTCCTTTGCCTCTCCGTATAAACTTCAGAATGTTGGTCTCTATTCACAAAATAACTTGCTGGAGTTATCATTGGGATTGGCTGAATCTATAGATCGAGTTGCTTCCAGGTTGTTTTTAATTAGAAGTTATAATTCCTATCCCATGTAATATTTGGGGATTTTAATATGTCCTTTTTGCTCAGTTTGATTTCCAGTTTACTAGTGCACATTCCTCCACATGGCATGTGTCCTTTACTCTTTCTTTTTTCTTTTTTAACTAGAGGCCCGGTGCACGAAATTCGTGCATGGGTAGGGTCCTAGGCCTGGCTGGCAATCAGGGCCAATCAGGGCTTTCCAGCTGCTGGCCGGGGCCTTCCTTCGTTCTGCACCGTCCCCTGGTGGTCAGCGCACATCATAGTGAGTGATTGAACTCCTGGTCGAACTCCCGAGGGGACACTTTGCATGTTAGCCATATATATATATACACACACACACATATATAGATATATATATATATTTTTTACTGGTTTTTAGAGAGAAAGGAAAGGAGAGGGAGAGAAGGAGAGAAACACTGATGTGAGAGCACAACATTGATTGGCTGCCTCCTATATGGTCCCCTGCTTGGATTGAGCCTACCACCCAGGCATATGCCCTTGACAGGGAATTGAACCAGCAGCCTTTAGTGCATGGGCCGACCCCCAACCAACTGAGCCACATGGGCCAGGTCTACTCTTTCTTAACAAATGAAACTGAAAAGCCCCTAGATACCATGTTGAAGACAGATGTTTCACTAGTCTATCTTTTTCTCAGAATAATGACTTATTTTTTGTAAAAAAATGATACATTCTTCTTGTAAGAATTGAAGATAGTTTGGGTGATCTTATGAAAATCTCCACTCAGAGATAACTACTAACATTAGGTGAACAACATTTTAGGCATCTCCAGGATCTTTCTAGCTAGAACAGATAGAAATGCTTTTATTAAAATGGGACTAGTCATGCTGTTTTAAAGAATAAAAGTACTAAATCAATTTTATGTGAATAAGAAAAAGAAATAATATTAGTTCCTAAAAGTTATCTCTGAAGCTAAGATCATGAGAAACATTGAAACTAGAATTCTTCTTAATAAGGTTTCCTTTTCATTTTTTAATCTATTGATTGATTTTTTTGAGAGGGGGGAAGGGAGGGTGTTCCACGTATTGATGCATGTATTGGTTGATTCTTGTGTGTGCCCTGACCGGGGATAGAACCCACAGCCTTGGTGTATCGGGACAATGCTCTAACCAACTGAGCTCCCTGGCCAGAGCTAGGTTTCCTTTTTAGATGCCATGGTTCAAGGCTCTGAAGATGAGGAAATTGTCTGCTCTTTCTCCCGCCTTATCTCTTCCTCTGTTTCCCAACTTGTATTAATTATACCTACTAGTATATTGATTTTTGTCACTATCTGTGCGTTTTCTTCTCTGAAACCATAACTCTCATGGTTATTTAGCCTTCATTTTATGTTTAAACCGATGTGTGACCCACCACCCCTACTGTCACCATCGCTTCTTCACTCCTGAGTCGTTTTTGAATTCTTGGTTGCTGAATTGCATCATTAAGTTTCCCAGGACGGGCCATGAATGCTGCCTGCTCCGTGTGCGAGGATGCTCTGTGTGTGCAGCTTGGCTGAAGAGACCATGCTGCTTGCATCACACTTGGTTTGGCTCAGGACTTGAGAGACATTTCTCCATTGTCATTTGGCAACAGTGACTGTTGGTGGGGACAAGACAGGCCAGCCTGACATCCCTTTAAAATGAAGGTGATTTGTGCTCTCTTTTGTTCTTTTTTCTTTTTTTAAAAAAAATAATCTGTATGCCTGAAGAATTTTCTTTCTTGTTCTTTATCAGTTTTTCCTGGAACAAGATGTGGCTTTTTTTTTTTAAATCCTCACCCAAGAGTATGTTTGTTTGTTTTAAATATATTTTTATTGATTTCAGAGAGGAAGGGAGGAGAGAGAGAGAGAGAGAGAGAGAGAGAGAGAAGAGAGAGAGAAACGTCAGTTGCCTCCTGCATGCCCCCTACTGGAGATCGAGCCCACAACCCAGGTATGTGCCCTTGATCGGAATCGAATCTGGGACCCCTCTGTCTGCAGGCTGACGCTCTATCCACTGAGCCAAACCAGCTAGGGCTGTTTGTTTTTTTTAAAGAGAGGAAGGGAGAGAGAAAGAGGGAGAAACATCCATCGGTTGCCTCCCGTACACGCCCTGACCAAGGATAGAACCCACAACCTAGGTATGTTCCCTGACTGGGATTCAAACCCACAACCTTTTGGTGTAAAGTTATGCCCTTTTGAGTTGCAATTCCATTCTTTTTCTATTTTTTTAAAATCCTCACTCAAGGATATATATATATATTTAGAGGCCCAGTGCACAAAAATTTGTGCACTCGGGGGGGGGGGGGAGCGTCCCTCAGCTTGGCCTGTGCCCTCTCGCAGTCTGGGACCACTCGGGGGATGTCCACCTGCTGGCTTAGGCCCGCTCCCTGGGGGAGCGGGCCTAAGCTGACAGTCAGACATCCCTCTGGCAGCCCAGGAGCCCTCGGAGGATGTTCACTTGCCAGCGGGGACCGGGCCTAAGCTGCAGTCGGACATCCTTAGCGCTGCTGAGGAGGCAGGAGAGGCTCCTGCAATCACTACTATGCTGTTAGCCGTCATCCTGGCTTGTGACTGAGCAGAGCTCCCCCTGTGGGAGCGCACTGACCACCAGGGGGCAGCTTCTGCATTGAGTGTCTGCCCCCTGGTGGTCAGTGTGTGTTATAGTGACCAGTCATTCCCAATCGTTCTGCTGTTAGGGTCAATTTTCATATTACCCTTTTATTATATGCCTGGTGCATGGGTGCGGGCTGGCTGGTTTGCTCTGAAGGGTGTCCCAGATCAGGGCGGGGGTCCCGCTTGGGTGCCTGGCCAGCCTGGGTGAGAGGCTGAGGGCTGTTTGTAGGCTGGTCAAGCCCCCAGCAGGGACCCTCACCCCTTGAGGGTGTGGCCAGCCTGGGCAAGGGGCTGATGGCTATTTGCAGGCTGGCCACAGCCCCTTCAGGGTGGGGGTCCCTGCTGGGGTGCCTCGCCATCCTGGGTGAGGGGCTGATGGCTATTTGCAGGGTGGCCACAGCCCCCAGCTACCCAAGCTCCCAGTGGAGGCTGGCTGGAAGCAGGTATCTGGGATTTATTTATCTTCTATAATTGAAACTTTGTTGCCTTTAGCGGAGGCCACAGCCGGCCAGGGCAGGCGGAAAGCTTGGCTTCCTCCATTGCCGGAGCAACCAAGCCTCCTGCTTGCTCCAGCTCTGTGGCTGCCTGCCACCATCTTGGTTGGGTTAATTTGCATATAGTCGCTCTGATTGGCTGGTGGGCATGGCTTAGGGCAGCCGTGGGCAAACTATGGCCCGCGGGCCGGATCCGGCCCGTTTGAAATGAATAAAACTAAAAAAAAAAAAAGACCGTATCCTTTTATGTAATGATGTTTACTTTGAATTTATATTAGTTCACACAAACACTCCATCCATGCTTTTGTTCCGGCCCTCTAGTCCAGTTTAAGAACCCATTGTGGCCCTCGAGTCAAAAAGTTTGCCCACCCCTGGCTTAGGGCGTAGTGAAGGTATGGTCAATTTGCATATTTCTCTTTTATTAGACTACACACACACACACACACACACACACTAGAGGTCCGGTGCACAAATTTGGGTCCCTCAGCCTGGCATGTGGGGATTGGGCCAAAACTGGCTCTCCAACATCCCCCGAGGGGTCCCGGATTGCGAGAGGACAGTTCTCAGGTGACGCACCCCAGAATCGAGCTCCCTCCTCTCTGGTTCCAGGTGCGTCACCTGAGAACTGTAGCTGCTAAGTCACTGCAGCTTGGCAGCTGCTGCATTAAGTGTCTGCCCCCTGGTGGTCATTGTGCATTGTTGTGCCCAGATTTCAAGGTTCCCAGGACCCCCAGGGAGCCCGTCAGTCCGGTGCAAAAGCAAAGAGTCCTTCATTTCGAACTAGTTCGGCTCCCCGACCACACTCACCGATACAACGGTAAGCCCAGTGGCCGAAAGAGAGCGAGGCCTGATGGGATTGTGGGTTTTATAGTAAGGGCAGGGGAGGGGACTGTGGGCCCCGCCGATTGGCCAGGCGCGAGTCGGGTCTTGTTACACAGGATGTGGTCATCTCTCTGGCGCGCACGTCCCTTGATTGTCATTGGTTAGTTTAAAGAAATCCTGGGCGTGGCCAGCAGGGGCCTGGGCTTCCGGGAAGAAGGCACTCTCCTGAGCACATGGCGGCCGCCCCAAAACTGGAGGACCCAGGGCAAGATGGAGGGCGCAGTCCTAGCCCCCCCCCCCCCCGGGCGAGCTGAGCCCGGGCTCCAGGGGCCAGTCCGGTTGCTGGGGGTCCAGCAGATCGACCAGTTCCAGCCCAGACAGGAAGTCCACGTCCTCCATCTCGTTCCCAGGGGCGCCGGCGATCGCCTCCTCCTCCATCTCCTCAGGCGAGGGCACACGCCCCGCCCTGCCGCCGCTGCTGCTGCCGGGGGCGGAGGGCGGGTGGCAGCCTGCACCAGGCTCCCGCTGTGGGCTGGGGAGTCGGTGCCCAAGGCCGCCAGCAGCGTGGTCAGGCCCCGCGATGACTCGCCCTTTCATGCATCATAGCTACCGGTTGGGCAGTTGTACAGTCAGACAGTCACTTAGGCATATATATATATATATATATATATATATATATATATATATATATATAAATTAGAGAGAGTGGGAGGAAGGGGGGACAGGGGAAGAGAGAGAAAGAAACATTTATGTGAGAAAAACATCGAATGGTCACCTGCATGGCCCCAACTGGGGCCGTAAATGGATCCTGCAACCCAGCTGTGTGCCCTTGACTGGGAAGTGAACTTGCAACCCTTCAGTATGCGGGCTGGTACTCTAACCAGTGAGCAGCACCAGGCTCAAGGTATGCCCTTTTGAATTCCAGTTCCATTCTTCATTCTGTGGATGAAAGGGGCCACATGCTAACTTGACAAGCTAAGGGAGGCCTGCATGGCGGTCTTGCAAACTCAGAGACCTAAAGTAACCACAAACGATGGTCTGAAATTAAATTTTAACTAAAAGCAGTTATGGTGGGTGGTCACCTCCTAGGCCAGTATCTTCCCTGACAAGGTCAACCTTTACCTTAACTGAGCCTATCTGTCTTTTTACATCTATGATAACATACCCTTGAAATGTCAGGGTAACTTGTAACTTCCCTTTTTCTGGACCCCTTGGGGCACAACCTCATGTGCTGGGCGCCAGGATAGATACCATGAATTCCTCCATTATCATGTTAATTGATCCTGCACCCACCTAAGTATGTGTCCATCATTTTACTTTTTATCCAATCCCAGAGGTTTCCCTGCTTTGCTTTCTCCTGCCTCTCTAGTCTATCACCAATGGATTTCATGTTAGCTATCTATGTCCCTCCTTTGATTGCAATGTATAAAAATAGAGGAAAACCCTCCATTCTCTCAATCCGTTAATGATACTGCTTCCTGGCAATTGTCAACAGTTTGGCTCAAATAAACACAAAAATTCTTTATAGGTTTAAATGTTTTTTACGTTAACAATTCTCACAAAGATTCTTGTATTGCTTTATGAATACTTTCTTTTTTCTCTTTTTGTTGAGTTCTGTTTCAGATTCTTTGTTTTATTGTTTTGATCTTCTATGACTTTTGTCTTCTCTCCTTTTAATACTTGCCTTTCACTTTATTTACCATGATTATCTGAAAGGTTTCCTCTGTTAATTTGTTTTTCAGCCATATTTATTGCTTCTTGTTGTTTCTGATGTGTTAGCTGTATAAGGACCCCGCAGTTTGTTTCCTTTTTATCTCATTCTGTCATTTCATCTTTGCTTACTTTTTTGAATTCATGTCGTTAAATTTTTCTGTAGTTCAAAATGCTACAGGAAATTTTTTCTGTTCCGTGGATTAGATTTTCCTTTATACTTGGGTTTTCAGTAATCACACGCATGCTCCTTTCTTTATTGTTTCTCTCATGTTTGTAAGGCTATCACCACTTCTTTTAAATGTCTCGGGCTTAATGTGACAGCTCCAGTCAGACCTTTTGTTCGCTTCTGTATAATCCGGGTATATTCTGAATTCTAACAGTATCTGTACCCACCACTAAGATTTAACAGATGTTAACATTTTTCCATATTAATGAAGTATTGATTTATGAAGCCCATTTAGTACAGGCATGCCTCAGAGATATTGCGGGTCCAGTTCCAGACCTCCGAAATAAAGTGAGTGTTGACTGGGCCGGCATGGCTCAGTGGTTAAACGTTGTTGACCTATGAACCAGGAGGTCACAGTTCGATTCCCGGTCAGGGCACATGCCCAGGTTGCCGGCTCAATCCCCAGTGTGGGGCGTGCAGGAGGCAGCTGGTCAGTGATTCTCTCTCATCATTGATGACTCTCTCTCTCCCTTCCTCTCTGAAATCAATAAAAACATTTAAAAAATAAATGACGCGAGTGTCGCACGCAATAAAGCGAATCGTAATGTTTTGTTGGTGGAGGGTCTTGCTTCCATTGGTGAAGCTCAGCAGGTGAGGCTGCGTCCTTGCACCGAGGCCATTGCTCTCACACCTGAGGCCTCCCTCAGCCGAGACTCCTGCCCTTCCTGACCTGAGTGGACTTTGTCCTTCCTCACTCTGCCCTACTGAGGAACTCCTATTTCCTTAACTGCCTACCATAGTCCCTCCTTCCTTGTTTAAAAAGCCCTTATTTTCCACCCCCACCTGGAGAAAGGACTGAAAACTCAGTTAATGATTCCTAGTAAGTGTAAGAAATACAGCGTTCACCTGAAAACCGGCTGGATGAGCCCTCCCTCCCTCAGCCCTCAGGCAGGTGCCCGCACAGGGCCCCGCCCCTAGGAGCCGGGCCCCACAAGGGGAGGGCGGGGCCTCGGGAGGAGTCCCAGTTCTGGTTACAGGAGGTGACTGCTCTCATCCCTAACTCAGCGGGGCTCCCCGGCTCAGGGGCCCTGCACAGAGCAGGCACTCACTGCTGCTCTCCCGCTCCTCTGTCCGCAGTTGCTTCCTCTCTCACTGAGGTCTGCCCTCCACTGCAGACAGGCTCCGCCAGTCACGAGCCCTCCTCCAAGTCGCTGAAAGCAGACCTAAAAGGCTCTCTGACCACCCTCTCCTTTGCTTTTTAATCCTCACCCATGGATATTTTCTCCATTGCTTTTTTTGAGAGAGTGGAAGGAAGGGAGGGAGGAAAGGAGGGAGGGAGAGAAACATCAATGTGAGAGAGACACATTGATCGGTTGCCTCCAGCATGAGCCCTAACTGGGCCCAGGATTGAACCTACAACCCAGGCCCATGCCCTTGACTGGGAATCAAATCCACAACCCTTCAGTGTGTGGGGAAATGCTCTAACCACTGAACACACCATCCCCCCCCCCTTTATGATAGACTAGAGGCCCGTTGCAGGAAGATTCCTGCAACAATAGAGTTTCCTCAGGCCTATTCCTACAAGAATAGGGCTTCCTGAGACCGGAGCGAAGCAGAGAGGGAGCGAAGCCTTCCAAGGCGGGCTTTGCTCCCTTCTCCGCTGCCTCACTCCCTCCCTTCTCTGCCGCTTGGCTCCCTCCCGTCTCCACCACTTCGCTCCCTTCTGCAGTGCTTGGCTTCCTTCTACGCTGTCTTCAGTCTTCGCTCCGCGCCTGTGTATGCAAGTTAACCGCCATCTCTGTTGGGTTAATTTGCATATCGCTCTAATTTGCATATCGCTCTGATTGGCTGTCCCTCCATAGCGGAGGGACAGTCAATTTGCATGTTTCTCTTTAATTAGTGTAGATAGGTAGTTAGTTGGTGGTAGAATCAGGAGAGGAAGAGCCCAGCCAGTGCTCTGACCACCATCCTCCTCAGTTGGTGACATCCTGTCTATTTCTGCTCCCGCCCTCCCTAGTTCTCGGCTCCCCTGGCCCAGTCCACCCTGAACCCTCTGTGACTCACCTGGTGGGTGTCACCACACAGCCCCGTACCACGCTCCACCTTTGTCCCGTCTGCTGCCACCCAGCTTTCTTCATTCTGTCTGGCCTGGGTTTGAGGGTCAAGGGCAAAACTCGTTCTTTTCGGGGGAAGCCAGCTCCTTCCATGTTCTGTCGGAGGGCCCTGCTGCTCTCCTGCCCTCTGGGCCCCTCGGCAGCTCACAGAGGCAGAGGTGACCACTCTCTGGCCGCTCACCAGATCCCTTCCTGGTGCGGGCACCTCACAGACGTGCAGCCGACTGCACACTCGAGCCTCAGGGAGAACGAACGAAGTCCAGGAAAAGCTCTTGGTCCCGGGCCCCCGCCCCCCTCCCCCCGCCCGGCCCCCAGTGCCAGCAGCTCTGCCCCCTGCCAATCTCCAGGCGTCTGAGCCCGAGCCAGGCAGGGCACACGGGCTGTACCTGTTAGGCTTCTGTCCAGATGCCCAGCCTCAGGCCCGCCGGGCTACAGGAAGGAGCGCGGCCCCGGCCCCTCGTTGAGGAGACACGGGGAACCGGGTGAGGTGCGTCAAGAACCGAACGTTGAGAAAGAAACCACATCCACACACAATGAATGAATGGAGCAGGTGTGCAGTCACCCGAAGAAGTGGCTCCCAGATTTGACTGAAACCAGCATGGCGATACGACACAGGCAAACGGTGAACACGGCCCGTGGGAAGGTGGCAGAGCGGCCACCGTGGGAGCCCAGGAAAGGGAGCCCAGGAGCAGGGCTGGCGGTGCCCACCTGCGGAGACAGTGCCCTCGGCTGGGGGCATCGGACCTTGCCCACACCTCTCTGGACTCGGAAGCTGCACCCACACCAAGCTGCGAGGAGAGCGCGGAGGGCGGGCCTGGGTGGCCTGGAGGCCCCGTGCAGCCAGGCTGGGGCTCCGGGACGGAGGCTGCAGGATGAAACTAGGAGAGGAGGCCGGAGCGGGCCTCAGAGACACAACCGCCTTCCGTGGAGGGAGGGCAGGGGGCAGACATTCCAGAATGAGGGGCGGCTGTTCTACCTGGAAAGTGAAGGCACAGGGAGGAGCAGCGAGCTGTGTGCAGAGGACTGGGAGGTGGGCCGACACAGGGAGCCTGGGCAGGGCCAGGTGTGGGGGCCTGGGGTCCAAGCAGATGTGACAGGAATGGGAGCCACTGGCTCCTGAGAGGGAAAGACGCGGGGTGACGGTGGTGTCTGAGAGCCTGCAGCCTGGCTGGGTGGCTGACGGACACAGGGCAGGGACAGTGTGTGTGGGGGGCGGGATGGGGGGGTGGACAGAGACCAGGGCCAGGCGGGCAGTGGGAGGGTGCGAATAACCCGGGCTCAGGGCCACTGGACGTGAAGGAGTTAGGAAAGACAGGCAGAGATGTGCACAGAAAGGATCGTCCAGCGTCACTTGTATTAGCAAATGTCCCGAGTGGGAAGATGAGTAAGTAGAAGGCTGTGTATTGAGCGGTGTGGATCCAGGGGCCTCGTGTAAGAAATCCTAAAAAGGAGAGAGGGAGGGAGGGAGGAAGAGAGGGAGAGAGGGAGGGAGGGAGGAAGGGAGGGAGGGAGGGAAAGAAAGAAAGCCAGTGTTAGAGGCAGCAAGCTCGTACTGGCCAATGCAGTAACCACTGGCCGCACGTGGCTATTTAAACTTTAATTAAAATAAAAAGTGCGACCCCTCAGTCACACTCGCCACATTCAAGGCTGGGTAACCGCTTGTGGCTGGTGGCTGCGGCCTCTGGACAGCGCTGGGGTTTGGGACAGACAGAGTGTGACGCTGAGCGCGGGGTTTGGGACAGACAGAGTGTGACGCTGAGCGCGGGGTTTGGGACAGACAGAGTGTGACGCTGAGCGCGGGGTTTGGGACAGACAGAGTGTGACGCTGAGCGCGGGGTTTGGGACAGACAGAGTGTGACGCTGAGCGCGGGGTTTGGGACAGACAGAGTGTGACGCTGAGCGCGGGGTTTGGGACAGACAGAGTGTGACGCTGAGCTGGGCACCGTGTGGCGAGAGTAGACGGAAACCAGGCAAATGTCAGACAGTCGGCCAGCGCCGTGTGGAGAAGCAGGAGTTAGGATCGGAGAAGGGGCCCGGCTGCCGTGCTCTGGCCCTGAGCCCGTGGCGCCCACGTGAGTGCTCGCTCACGTGACCCGCGCTCCTTTCCCCGCGGGAAGGTTGCACAGCCAGCGCACGCTTAGAGAAGACGGGCTGGGCATGAGGGACCCTGAGGTGGAGACAGGAGACCAAAGGCTGACCCTCCTGCTGGGAGACACGAGTCCCGTCCTTGTGTCCACGCAGCCCACGTGTGCCACTCAGCTGCCCTGGTCGCCGTCACCATCCTCCATCCTCACAGACACTGCGCGGGTCCTCGCTGCCATGGTGACCGGCCTGCGGCCAGCTAGGAAGGGTCGGCACAAGCCCCGGCGCAGCTTGTCTCCGGCTGGCACACTCACTTCGTGGGTGTCCCTCTCGCCCCACCACTGCCCCCACATTCTGCCCCCATGTCCCTTCCCACAGGCTCCCCCGCAGCAGCTCCCTGACCAAGCCGGGCCCCCCACTCCTAACGAGGGCCTGTGCCTCGTGGGTCCCCCGGCCAGGACCGGGCAGCTGTGCTCTGCAGGGAACTGTCTGCACCAGAAGCCAGTGGCCCCGGGGAGGTCTGGGCCAGGCGCCCAGCCCGCCGAGGCCGAGGCTGCTGGCCGCAGCTCTGGGCTCTGCTGAGTCTGGCACTCAGAGGCAGAGGGAGCCCTGGTTATAATCTGGGGCTTGCAGTGTGCCAGGCCCTTCTCTCTGGGGCAATACATTGTGGTCCCTCACCCGGGGGGCGGATGCCCTCTCCACAGAGCCCCTCAGTGCCATCCCGGAGCCATGACCCCAGGCCAGGAGCTGAGGGGTCCCGTCAGCCCTGCTGAGCCCCCGGGCCCTGCCCCTCTCCACCTGCGTGGAGCAGCCGCCGCCTGTGTCCAGTGCTTTATCCATTAATGGCATTCGTTCATTTTACGGACTCGCCCCGGCCAGCCTCTGAGGCAGATGGCATTACCCCATTTTACATAGGAACACAGTGAGGTTTGAGGGCGAGGATTTGTTCAGCGAGCGAGTGACAGGCTTAGAGTCTGCATGGGGAGCGCCTGCTGCCTCCTCAGAGCTCTGACCTGCTTTCCCTCCCTTCCTCTGTCTCATCCTCCAGCCTCTCTCTGCACCTCCATCCGGGTGTCCCCCACCTCTGTTCTCTCCTCTTGCTCCCTCTCCCCCCACCCCCGAGAAGCACAAAGGTGGGCTCGGGGTGCAGCTCTGTGGCTTCTGGTTGAGTGAGCTCCGAGTCCTCAGGAACCCGTGCCCCATCCAGGCGACTCCCTTCCCGGGATCCCTCCCACCCACAGCCTCGGGGGAAACTGTGTGGAGAGGGTCCCTGAAACTGCTCCAGGGGGAAAGAACTCGGGAGGGTTCCCAGACTTTCCAGGACTGGGTGTCACTTTAGTTCGAGGCAGGAGTGGCAGGAAGCAGGGCCAGGTGGTAGGGCAACAGGGTCAAGGGAGGCAAAGGCAGGGGACACCTCCCCACGCAGGACGGTGTGAGGCACGTGGGGGAGCGAGCAATGCCTCCAGTCTCTGGCCCCTCACACACGCGCCCGCTGACAGCAATGACTGGCCATGGGCGGGGGGGGGGGCAGTCCCAGGTGGCGCCCCTGTCATTCTCCCCAACAACGGGAAGTAGAGGCCTGGGGAGGGCAAGCCTGTGCTTCGTTCAGGAGGAACCTGCCCTAAACCCGGGTCTGAAAACCAGGAGGGCGTTTGCCAGCGAGGGCGGCGCGGGGTGCGGGCAGGAGGCCTGGCGTTGTCTTCTCCATCACCCGGCAGAACCACCATCTTCAGCACTGGGCCTGGACAAAGATCTCACAGGGTCCATACTGCTGCGGCCCAGATTTGGGGCTCACGGTGGTGGAACTAAAGACTCTGCCATTGTCAGACCCTCCAGTGGCTGCGACTGCAAAAGCCAAGCTTCCGGGGGGTTTGGGCTCGGGCCGGTGACCTTTGGTTTCCATGAGAACAGAACGTGGCCGCCAGCAGTGTGCCTGCCGCACGCATTCCTACGGAAGACACGCTGAGCTACAGGGTGAGGTGGACGAAGGAGAAAACAGCCACATCTCGGCCAAACCGTGCCGCGGGCCCAAGGTTCAGACGTGTCTCTAAGACCAGCTGTAACCTGCTGTCTGACCTGGGGCCCGGCTGCGTGAATGACAGCACGGGGACTGCCTGGAACACTCTGTAGCCATGGAAAGTGGTGGCTCTAAAGGTATGGAGCGAGTTGGAGAAGTTACTTATGACAAACGATCAGAGAAAAAAGCCAGAACCAACATTCCCCAAGTGCTACTGTTCCACTCAGGACACACAGAGAGAGAGAAGAGACCAGGACTGCGCTGCTCAGGCGACCAGCCAGGACGGGTTTGCTTTTGTAAGACGTCCATTACAAACCAGTCGTTTTGTAAAATACCATGAAAATAAAAGACAGGCATACATCCATTAAAGGACTATTTTACAAAATATCCTAAAAACTCAAAACTCAATAGTAAAAAAAAAAACACCCACAACAACTCAGTCAGCACATCGACCCAGGAACCAAGAGGCCACCAGTTCGATTCCCAGTCAGGGCACATGCCCGGGGTATGGGCTCGATCCCTAGTGGGGGGCGTGCAGGAGGCAGCCAATCAATGGTGTTCCTCTCTCATTGACGTTTCTATCTCTCTATCCCTCTCCCTTCCTCTCTCTCTCTCTAAAAAAATAAATCAATAACAACATATTTGTAAAAAACAACAAAGCAATCCAATTAGAAATGGATGAGTCATGAGCAGACACTTCACCAAAGCGGATGGTAAGTAAGCGTATGAAAAGATGTTCGCCATCCTTATTCCCTAGGAAATGTGACTTAAACCACAGGGAGCGCTCACTGCACACCTGTGCAATGGCTGCGTCCGTTTCTGAGGGCTGCCTCATAAATTGAGTGGCTTCAAATCATTCTCCCATGGTTCTGGAGGCCGGAGTCTGAAATCCAGGTGCTGGCAGGCCACGCTCCCTCCTTCCTCGCCTCTTCCAGCGCCTTGAGCTGCTTGCGATCCCAGTGCATCTGCCCTTGTAGCTGCATCAGCCCAACTCTGCCCCTTTGTCCCCCAGCCGTCTTCCTGTGTCTGCGCCTTCACAGGGCCTTCTTATATGGACACCAGTTATTGGGTTTAAGGCCCGCCCTGAACCCTGTGTGCCTTAACTTAATTGTATCTGTAAAGACCCCTTTTCCAAGTAGGATCCCATTCATATCTTTACAGGGGACATAATTCAACCCACAGTGATGGCTAAAATAAAAACTAGGGATCAACACAAGTGCTGATAAGGGTGTGAAGGAGCTAGATCCTCATCCACGGCAGCTGGGAAGCAGTCTGCAGTTCACCACGGGACCCCGCGTCGAATTCTCAGCGTTTGTCTCAGAGGAAGAAAAACCCACGTTCACACAAAAATCCATCCACAATGTTCACAGCAGCTTTATCCTAACAACACAAACTGGAAACAACCCAAATGTCCTTCAGCCGGTGAGTGGCTAAACAAACCGTGGTACACGTCTATACCGTGGGATACTATTCCGCCATATAAACGAGTGAGTTATTGATACACGCAGTGACCTGGATGGATCCAAGGGCGTTTATGCTTAGAGAACAAGCCAGCCTCCAAAGGGTGCATGCTGTACGATTCCATTTATAGAATCATATTCTCTTTTTTTGTAAATCTTCACTTAAGAATATGTTTTTATTGATTTTAGAGAGAGGAAGGGGGGAAGAGAGAGAGACAGAGAGACAGAGAGAGAGAGAGATGGGAAAGAAGTATTGATCAGTTGCCTCTGTATGCTTCCTGACCGGGGATCAAACCTACAACCTAGGTGTGTGCCCTTTTGGTGAATGAGACAATACTCCACCAACTGAGGGTGGGTCATTTATAAGCTATTTCTGAAATGATGAAAGTACAGGATGCAGAACAGAGTAGTGGTTGCGGGGACAGGGTTAGGGGTGGGGGTCTGATAATAAAAGGCTAGCAGGAGAGAGTCTCTCTAAGTTCTGTATCTTAGATTTCATGATGACAACGCAAATCTGAGATCAAATGGCACAGAACTGCCCTAACTGGTTTGGCTCAGTGGATAGAGCATCGGCCTGCGTACTAAAGGGTCCCAGGTTCGATTCTGGTCAAGGGCATGTACCTTGGTTGCGGGCACATCCCCAATAGGAGATGTGCAGGAAGCAGCTGATCGATGTTTCTCTCTCATCGATGTTTCTAACTCTCTATCCCTCTCCCTTCCTCTCTGTAAAAATCAAATATATATATATATATATATATATATACACACACACACACAACAAATGGCACAGAACCACACACACACATACGTATATGTGCACACAGGTGAGTGGAATCTCATTGAGGTCTGATATCAGTGAACAGAAAACAATGTCAGTTTTCCTGTTTGATATTGTGCCAGAGTTCTATTAGGCGTCACCATTGGGGGGAAGCTGGGTAAAGGGTTCCTTGGACTCGATGTGTTATTTTTGTGACTCTCCATGAGTCTAGTTATTTCAAAATAAAAAGTTTAAAAATTGATTCTTAGAAAAATGAAATAGCAGATTTTAAAAGGCCCAGTTTTTTTAAAAAAAATACATTTTTATTGATTTCAGAGAGGAAGGGAGAGGGAGAGAGAGAAACATCAATGATGAGAGAGAATCATTAATCGGCTGCCTCCTGCACGCCCCCTACTGAGCCCACAACCCAGGCACATGCCCTTGACCAGAATCGAGCCCAGGACCCTTCAGTCTGCAGGCCAATGCTCTATCCACTGAGCAAAGCGCAGGTAGGGCAAAAAGGCCCAGTTTTTCCTTCACAGATTGATGGAAACACCCATGTCAGCTTGCTGAAGGGTTTCTCGGTGCTCACTGTTAGTTCCCACACCTGCTGTGCTGAGAGCAGTGACCATCGTCTGGCAGGAGAGAGAGGCACCTGCTCAAAGGCTAGAAGCCAGCACAGAGGTGGAATTCCCCCCGTTGCCGTCAGTGTTTATGGCGGAGTTCTGCTGTTCAAGTGGAACGTGGTCTAAATTCAAAATAAAATACATATTCCTCTGAGTCAGAAAACGTGCAGATCAGTAGATGTCAGCCACAGCCAGGCCCCATGTGCCCGGTTTTGTCGTCTCTTGCTCCCTCTCCCCTCCCCTGCCTGTCTTCCATTCCTCTCCTCCCTGTGGGCTCGCCTTCAACTGCCCTCTCTGCAGGGGCAGGTCAGGCTCTGGCCCCACCCCTTGCCACTGCTCCCCTCACCACAACGCTGGGGAAATCACTTCACCTCTTGCGTGTGTGGGGATTGCAAGGCCCACCTGGGGGCTGTCATGAGGAGTTGCCCCCGGGGCGAGGGAAGGTGCCCAGGCCGAGCGGGGCTCTCTGGCTGCACACCCCTGGTCCCCAAACACTCTCGCAGGCTCTGGTCTTAACTAGTCTTTGTTCCCAACTCACCTTCCCTGTCATGCAAACCAGGCTCCTCCTCCTCTGCCTCCCCCGTCCACAGCCATGCGCCCCCACACCAGCATCCTGCCTCCCACGGGTGTGTCCTCCCCTCCAGCTTCAGCCTCTGCGACAACCTGGGGCCCCGTAAGCTCTTCCCCCATCATAATGATATGAACACATTCCACTGGCTAACTCCATGAGCACTCGGTATGTGCCAGGCACCATCCCACGCCCTATCCATGTACTAACTCATTTCATGCTTTCACTCCTACGAGATAAGTTCTGTTCTAAGCCCACTTTACAGGTGAGGAAACTGAGGCTAGCAAGCAGGGAAATAACTTGCCCAAGGCCACCCCGCTGGTAAGCCCCACGCTCTTATCCACAGCACTATATGCCGTGCGGCCTCCTGCTTCATGGCAGCAAGAACTGGGCTGTCGCACTCAGCAGCTCAGCACCCGGCTCTGTAACCCTTTGCTGAGAGAGTGAATGAGTGAATGAGTGAATGAGTGAATGAACGAATGCTGCCCGTTGTGCTCGGCTTATAAAGCTATTTCCCTCTGCTGCAGAGAAGCCAGGCAAGGCATGAGGGTGGCACCAGGGCAGCCTGCAGCACCAGTGTCTGCTCTGCCCAGTGGCTTCTGAGCACCCTGTCCCTCCCCCCGCTGAGTCCAGCACCTCCCAGGCCAGGCCTTCAGCACCTTAACTCCTGTGATGTCCATGTTTCCTTCTAAGTCTTCCTATTTCATCCTCAAGACCAAGCTTCAGGGACTCACCACGTTCTCTTGTCCACAGAGAAAGATCTCCATCTCACAGCTTCAGCGGCCGAACGCCCTGGGAAGCTGCCCAGCGAGCTGCTGTAGGTCTAACCTGCTTTCTCTTAGTCTTCTCTCCTGCACTCTGATGTTCCCCAGTATCTTCTCCTCTTCCCCGCAGACCAACCCATTTTCCTGCACTCTTCTAATTCGCCCCCATGCTATGCTACACTCTGCCTCCTGAATCTTTCTTCTCCCTTTTTCAGCTACCCATGTATTTCCTTAATCATCTATACATATAAAAGCCTAAGTGACCGGCCAACCATTGACCATTCGACCGGTAGCTATGACACACACTGACCACCAGGGGGCAGATGCTCAATGCACAGGCATGGAAACATGGAACAGAATGATGAATCTCAGAGGGGAGGGAGGAAAAGGAGGGTGGAAAGAAATTAGCCAAAGATCTTATATGCATTCTAGAGGCCCGGTGCATGGATTCATGCACCGGTGGGGTCCCTCAGCCTGGCCTGCGGGATCTGGCCGAAACCAGCAGTCCAGCATCCCCAAGGGGCCCCGGATTGTGAGAGAGTGCAGGCCAGGCCAAGGGACCCCACCAGTGCATGAATCTGTGCACCAGGCCTCTGGTTTTAAATATAGTTATCTGAAAATCTTCTAGATTGTTCTATTACTCAAATTTTGGAGACAGAAATCCTCCTGTTTGTGTTGTATGCCATTGCTCATGGTAGCTCAGTTCCTCATGTGTTTTTATAATTTCTGACTGTGAGCTAAAGCTGGGGATTTTTTCCCCTCATGGATGGCCCAAGCTGAGTTGTGAAAGCTCCCTCCGGATATGATTTTGCCTTTGTTTCTGCTGAAACTACCCCCTACCACTACTCAATTCGCCCTACTATGGACCAATTTAAGAATCCCCAAGTTATTATTAGTGTTGCTGTAAAATGTACAAAACATAAAGTTTAATATTTTAACCATCTTCTGTGAACAGTTCAGTGGCATTAAATCCATTCACATTGTTGTGCAATCATCACCACCATCCATATCGAGAACCTTTTTTGTTGTTGTTAATCCTCCCCTGAGGATATTTTTTCCATTGATTTTTAGAGAGAGTGAAAGAGAGGGGGAGAGAAACAGAGAGAGAGAGAGAGAGAGAGAGAGAGAGAGAGAGAGAGAGAGAGAGAAAGGGAGAGGGATAGAGATAGAAACATCAATGAGAGAGAAACATCGCCCATCGGCTGCCTCTTACACGCCCCTACTGTGGCTAAAGCTGCAACCCAGGCATGTGTCCTGACCGGGAATTGAACCAGTGACCTCTTGGCTCATGGGTTGACGCTTAACTGCTGAGCCACACCAGTCGGTCATGTCTTTGTAGTTTTTCATGTAGGAGTCTTTTGCCTCCTTAGTTAAGTTTATGCCTAAGTATTTCACTCTTTTTATTGCTATTAAAAATGAAATCATTTTCTTTTTTAAAAATAATATATTTCTTCAAACTTCCAATTGCTTTTTAAAATTGATTTTTAGAGAGAGGGAGAATAAGAAAGAGAAACATTGATTTGTTGTTTCACTTACTTATGTGTTCTTTAGTTGTGCCCTGACCCGGGGATCAAACCCACAAACTTGGTGTATCAGGACGACGCTCTAACCAGCTGAGCTATCCGGCCAGGGCTGGAACTATTTTCTTAATTTTCTTTTTGGAGTGTTCATTGCTGTGTATAGAAACACAACTTCTTTTGTGGGTTGGTTTTGTATTATGAGACTTTGCTGAACTTTTTAATTAGTTCTAATCGTCTTTTTGTGGTTGAATCATATGATTTTGTTTTTGCTTTTGTTTTTACTCAGAGACCTGAGCAGTGACAGGTTTTATTGCATCTTCCAAAGCCAGTAAACAGACTTCTTCCTGGTCCCCATTCACTGAGCGTGCAGGCTTCGCGGATCCCAGCTGAGCTCCACAGCACTGGTTCCAGCTGCCTGCCTCATGAAGGCCAAGACCTCAGCCCCGCCCTGCATGGTCGCCTCGTCCAAGCGTTTGCCCACGGGGCCTCCTTCCCTCCAATACCCTCCCCTCAGAGCCCCTGCTCATCAGCTCATCACCCCACTGCGTTTCTGCTCTCTGGATTTGAAAAATGAACATATTCTATTTTCTACATATTCCGAGCAGGAGTAACCCCAGCACCCCACTTCCAAAGGCGCACCTCAAGCACCAGCGTTCTCAGAGAGCACATGGGAGCTGGCATCCTATCCACAGACAAGCCCTGCGACAGGACCCAGCTGGAGAGGGACGCAGCCAGTCCCTCCGCCAGTAAGCAAGCGTCTGCCTCCCCCTGGGGCTGGGAGCCGGCCAGGCTCCTGCCGTGCGGGTGGTGGTTGTCTACTGTTACGGAGGGCCTACTACGTGCCAGATACCGCACTGGGTGCTTTACGCGTATTCGATCTCATTTAACCCTGCTGCCAGCCCTGCGAGGCAGGTATGATTACTGTCATTGATTCAGTTCAGGAAGTTGCCAAAAACACAGCTAGCAAAGCTGCAGAACCAAGATTCAGACTTAGTTTGGCTCAACCTTTACCAAACACACCTTGTCTTCCTCCATCCTTCCAACGCCACCTGTGCCTTCCTCTTCTCGTCCAGTCCTCTGGGGTGTCTGTGCGGGCTCCCTTCCTCCGCTCTGTCCTCAGCACCCGTGGGTGTGACCTCTGCAGAGGGTGCTGTGCTGGGGGCCCGGGAGGACCTGTCCACCAGGAGGGATGGGCTGTGGCACTCCCAGGGTGCTTGGCCTGAGCCCCGTTACTGAGAGAAGGGAGGCGTTTGCCCAGGACTCCGAGGGGAGTTCCATCCTGGGAGTGAACCCAGCCCTGGTCGGGACCCAAGCACCCAGCCCTCCCCGAGACATTGTGTGAGCCGGCTGGGCCTCCAGACAGCCCCTCCCGCCGCCCCAGCCAGGGTGGTGCTTGTGTGGGAGGGACTTTAAATCCAGCTGCCAGACCCCTGGACAGCAGAGGCAGAGAGGGCTGGCCACCATGCACAGCTCCCGCAGTCTCCTGGCGCTGCTGCTGCCGCCGCTGCTCTTGCTGGGGGCCACCCCGGGGCCCGCCGGAGCCCTCAGTGATGAGGAGAGACGCACGATGGTGGACCTGCACAACCTCTACCGGGCCCAGGCATCCCCACCCGCCGCCAACATGCTGCAAATGGTGAGTGTGGTCAGAGGCGCCCACCTGCCAGGACTGAAGGGGTGCCGGGCCAGGGCCCCCACCAATCCCTCCCATCCCGTAGCCAAAGCTGTCTCAGAGGCTCACCTCTCCTGCCAGTGACAGAGTCTCTGAAATTATATGACTCACAGGCCCCATGGCAGCCCCATTATAGCGACGAGGAAGCCGGCTTAGGGGACAGGGTGGGCCGTCAGGGGCTGGCAGGTCACCAGCCGACAGAGCCGGGCCTGGGCGCCCCAGCTCCCCTCCAGTGGCCCTTTCCCAGCACTTCCTAAGATGCATGTGTCGCTGGGGTGGGGGTGGGGACACCTTGGTGACAACAATCTTTCAAGGAGGGGAGGAGAGGAAGCAGGGCGGCAGGAGCACGGCGCTGAGGTGGGCTAGCACGGGAAGTAGGCGGGGAGGACTCTGTCGGCCACTTGCACGACCCAAGGCTTTGGGCGAGTCCCTTAACCTAGGAAGGACCCTCAGTTCCTCTTCTGTGAAGCGAGGCTATAACTGGAGTCACACGTGTATCAATATGGCCTGAGTCTCGCAGATGGAATTTTGAGTTGGGGTGAAAATGAAACCTCAGCCCTAGCCAGTGTTGCTCAGTGGTTAGAGTGTTGGCCCATAGACTGAAGGGTCTCGGGTTCAATTCCGGTCCAGGGCACATCCCTGAGTGGCAGGCTTGATCCCCAGCCCCAGTCGGGACGCGTGCGGGAGGCAACCAGTCGATAAGTCTCTCTCTCATCGATGTTTCTCTCTCTCTCTCTGTCTCTCCCTCTCCCTTCCACTCTCTTTAAAAATCAATGGAAAAATGTCCTCCGGTGAGGATTAACAAAAAGAAAGAAAGAAATCTCAAACACATATATATTAGGATATAGTTACATGAAGTTTGAAAATGTAAAAAATACTGTTATATACAGGTGGCAACACGTGCTGATGGAGTAAACATCCATGGACAGCCTGCAGAAGACAGAGCCATTCAGGGGGTGGTTACCCTGTCACAGAGGGAGGGTTAGCTGATGGCAGTTAGGGCAGGATGTGCACCGTCAGGATTAGAAGAGATGAAGTGAGAAACTCACTCCTTCCTGCTCTCCCTGAGGCCTGGACTGGCCACCCCCTCCAGCCACCCTCAGGCAGCCTGGCAGGTTGATGGGCAGTGTCCAAGGAGCCATAACTGGCCCCCGAGAGCAAGGTCACTCTGGGGACCACAGCAGCAAGCCTGGGGGTCCGAGACCGGCGTTTTAACAGTCGAATCCAGTCTGGCGAAGTGACTCTGGCGGCCCCTTTACCGTCAAAGGCCTGTTTCCTGATCTATCACGAGGGGCTGGCAACCCTGCCCAGCGGGCCAGACAGGAGGACACAGGAGAAAGATCTTGGGGGGCTCTACAGACACACACAGCACCGCCATTCAGGCCCTGTTGGCCGGGGCCACCAGAGGCTGCGGACACAAACCAGGAGCCTGGTACCAGCTCTGCCAACAACTCTGCCTGAGCCCCAGAATTCATTGTTAGGTCCCAGTTTCCCCATCTGCAGAACCTTAATGCCCCCAGCCTTGCTGGCTGAGGCTGGGCCTACACAGGCTGGGAGCTGCTTTGCCTGCAGAGATGGGCCTCAGTGGGGCAACATTCCTGGAAGCAGCTGGGCACTGGGGGGCACACGGCTCAGGTGCAACTCTGCAGTGGTAAATGCAGAGACTCTGGAGCCAGAAGGCCTGGGTTCAAGGCTTTTTTTTGCGTGTGTAATATATTTTTATTGATTTCAGAGAAGAAAGGAGAGAGAGAGAGAGAGAGAAACATCAATGATGAGAGAGAATCGTTGATCGGCTGGCTCCTGCACGCCCCACAATGAAAGATGGAGCCTGCTACCCAGGCATGAGCCCCGACCAGGAATTGAATGAGGACCTCCTGGTTCATAGGTCGATGCTCAGCCACTGAGCCATGCCAGCCAGGCTCAAATTTTCACTTTGCCATTTATTAGCTGTGTGGCCTCAGCCAAGTTACTAAGCCTCTCTGTGCCTCAAACCTCCTCATCTGTGAATTGGGGATGATAACAGAACAGTCCCCTTGTAGCGTGGTTGTAAGGATTAAATGAATAAATATGTGGAAGGCACTTAGAACAGTGCCTGGCAATGAGTAAGTTCTCAGTAAGTGTTTGATGAACAAAAGGGAATGCTCGGGGGTGAGGCGAGTGGGGTTCCTGTGGACTCTTCTCTCTCCCTCAGCCTCCACATCGTTACCACCAGAAGGTTCCGTTTTCCTACCTCCTCCCCATCTCTCTGGCACAATCTGACTCAGCCTTCCAGTTCTCCCAGGACTAAGCCTCTCCCTGCTTCCCAGGCTCGGGCTGCACTGGCAGAATGGACGGCCCAGCACACAGGCCTGACCCCCCTGGAAGCCGTGCACTGGCTGCGAGAGCCCAGGACAAGGCTCCAGCCCCGAGAAGGCCCTCTGTGTGCCTGGCCCCCCTCTGCCTCCAGCCTCCGCTCCTGCCCACGTTCTCCTCCAGTCACCGAACTGCTTGTCTTTCCCCAGAGCACTGCTCCTCCCTCCACGCCTCTGCTCACGCCCCGCCTTTCTCTCGGGTCACCCTCTCCACAGGCCAAGCCTCACCTGAGAACTCTTGGCTACTGTCTCCTTCCCTGCATTCAGGTCGGGCTAAATGGCCCTCTTTGGTGCCTCGTACTACCCCTTGCGTATCTGTCGTTCACCACATGGCGGGCCAATTGATGGCTTATGATGATGTGAATTTGGGCTTCTTGGTCCTTGTTGTTGCCTCAGGGCTGGCACGGTGCCCAGGACTGTTGACTGAGTGAGTGAGTGAGTAGATGAATGGACTTGTTTTCACACGATGACCATGTGGCCAATGGGAGCGGGTGCTGTGACTCCTAAAACTCCCCAGGGATCTCTGGACCGCTGAGAAGCCTTAAGTCCCAGAGCAGTGACTCTAATGGTGGGACTCCAGGCATCTAGTCAGAATGGAAACGAGTGAGCTCCGCAGCAGAGATTGCCTTAAGCAGGGCCCTGTCTCGGTCGTCAGTGGTTGACAGACCCCTGCTGTGCCGGCCCTGTGCCGGCGGTGGGGGTGCGTCCCTGCCCCACCTGAAGGAGCTTACAGTCTAGCCTGCGGTCCAGCAGGCCATCCCCGTGCCCTGGTCCTTGGCCCCAGCACCCTGCCCCTTTACCACTCCCCACCTCCCACTACGGCCAGAGTTTGGGAGGACCGCAGGGACCAGTGATTTGAGACAAAAAGTCCCAGAGAGGGAAAGGGATTCACCCAAAGTCACCCAGCCGGGCTGTCCCAGCCCAGTGCTCCCATCCATGCCCCCGGCAGCGGCTACGGAGAACCGTGTGAGCATGGGCAGTGGGTGTGGACACAGGCCCCTCTCCTTAGAGCCGCCCCAGCTCTTGTGCTTTATGGCTGCCTGGCTCCCACAGCTGGATGGGCCCCCGGAGGGTGGAGCAAGAGTTGCGGCCAGGCAATGGTTTCCAGGAGAAGCCAGAACCAAGTTTAATGGGATCCAGGCCTCCCTCCTCAGCCCTTTGGTCAGATGCCTTGTTAGTCCCTCTTCCCACCCACTCTGAGGGGTGCCCCCAGCAGGGGACACACAACCTCAGAGGCCCCCTCACCTAAGTGCTGTCCGCCTGCTGTCACACGCGGTCCCCCGTGGAGAACTCTGCCTTTGGGAGGGGACATGCTTTGGCCACTGGGGCTCTCGGTGAGCGTCACTCCACACTGGACATGTGTGGTCCTCGGAGCAGCTCAGGCAGCCCTGGGAGGTGGGCAGGGGCCTCGCTGCCAAGTTTCACTTGGGATATTCATATTAATCCATAAGAACACTGTCCCAAACCTGATCTCATTTCCTGTTCCCAACACCCTGTGAGAATTCAGAAAGACTAGGCAATCGGTCCGAAGTCACACAGCTGGTGAATGGCCCCAAGTGCAGCCAACCCCACCACCGGTGGTGGCACTCACCCCCCACAGAAGCCACCAGGAGCGAGACCTGGGCCAGATCCCAGCCAAGACTCACCCAGCAAGGAGGGGAGGGTCTCCGGTCTCCATGGGCCCCGGGGAACCCCACCTTCTCCTCCTCCTGGCATCTGGGCATCCTCCCCTCGCCCCCCGGGTCCCCTTCGCCTTCACTGAGCCCAGGTGTCCTCGCCTTCCTTGCTGCAGCGGTGGGACGCGGAGCTGGCCGCCTTCGCCAAGGCCTACGCTCAGCAGTGCGTGTGGGGCCACAACAAGGAGCGCGGGCGGCGCGGGGAGAACCTGTTCGCCATCACGGACGAGGGCATGGACGTGCCGCTGGCGGTGGAGCAGTGGCACGTGGAGCGCGAGTACTACAACTTCAGCACTGCCGCCTGCGAGCCGGGCCAGATGTGCGGCCACTACACGCAGGTGTGAGGCCGAAGGTCGGCGGGAGGGCGGGCCGGGCGACGGGCGATGGGGATGGGCGATGGGGATGGGCGATGGGGATGGGCGGGGCCTCGTGGGCAGTGGGCAGGGCGGGGCCACCTGTCCCATCACCCCCTACCCCCACTCCCACAAGTGCCTTAGTCCACACTCTAAGCCCCGTTAGACCCTTCATAAAAGTTGTCCTTCCCCAGTTATTAATGACCATCTAGACCTGACAAAGTCTGCTTCTCAAACCCACTAAGCCATGTTCAGTTCATAAAAACCACAATCTGAAAACGAGGCCGCCCCTGGCCTCCCGGAGGCTGGGTGTCTCCGAGCCATTTCTGCCCGGTAGTTGCGGCACAGGCGCCCGACCAAGCTCGAAGCAGCCAGTCCTCGGGCTTAGGGCACCGCTTTGCCCCGGCAGCAAGGACCCCCACCTCTGCCTTCTCGCTCACGGCCCCTCTGTTGTCACGTCTCATGGTGTCTAAGTCGCTGCTTCTAATCTGCCAGTGACAAATAAAGCGAATAGATAATTTTGTTGTTTAAATTTTCGTTTGCTTTTAAAAACTACGTAAGGAAGAGCAAATTGTCGTGGAGGGAAGGTTTCGGGGCCCTCTGAGAGCTTGTCCCTGCCTCTCGCAGTCACTTTGGCTTATGGATTCTCACTGCATTTTGAAAGTTTGAGTTTGCAGATAAGAGGTGTCAGGGTGTGTGTTGGGGGGATAACATCAGGTTCCTGAATTCTCTTTTCCTCCTCCCAATGCTTATTTGTTGTTCAACAATAACACAAAGACAAGTTTTTTTTTTTAAAGACAAAAATAAACCAACCTCTTCCCACCCATATCCACCAATTCCATTTTCCAGTGCCTCGTTTGAGGGGTATTTTTAGTGCTAATCTTTAGGGCAGGAAATCCCAACATCACCCGCCTAGATCAGGAAGTCATGAGGGTGCAGCAGCCCTCCTCTGTACCCTGCCACCTCTCCCCCCACCCCATCCTCCACAGGGATTGCTGTCAGTGCCCAGCACGAGTGGGGCTGCCCCGCCTCACCCCAGCGTTCTCCGGGGCTGAGTGCACGTGCACTTGCTCATTTCTGCCTGGGAGATGCTCAGCAGTGGTACCTGGGGGACCTTCAGCTGATTTAAGCAAAGACCCCCGTCCTGGGGCGGGGGGAGGGGGACTGTGCAGAATCCACAGGCAGAGCCAGAACTCACAGCAAAAACCGGCCAGTTTGCGAGGCTCCTGGGCAGACGAGGCTGAGACATAGCGAGGGGAGCTACCGGGCTCCGCCCACGGTGGTGCAGGAAGACTGTTTTGACTCCCAGCAGCCAGGAGGCCCGTACTCAGAGACGGCAGGCCCCTGTTTCCTTGTGATGTGGACAAGTCCCACTTCCCAGGTGGCTTCTCCTGTTTCTTTCCTTGGAGTTTGCTTGTTGCTGAGATAAGATTCTCCCATTAGAAATGAATTCCTTTGGATAGACCCCTTGTTAAAAAGCAAGAGCCCCTGGGAACAGCCCGCAGGAAGCATTCACGGGGGCATATCCAAAGGGGTGGTTTTCAGAGGGAGAGAGGCCTGGTGAGACAGTGGCTGGCAGGGGAGTCGTCTGTTCAGGACAAGCCCACCACCCCACCCTACCCTGGCCCCGTGCTCAGAGATTTGTCCTTAAGCTGCATGTCATCAGGGGCCTGGATCTTACTGGCTGCAGGGTTGCTCCTCTCCCCACCTGCAGAGGCTGGTCAGAGAGGCACCAGCCAGGGGCCGCTCCGTCCACGCTAAACTGCTGGTTTTGCCCTCCTTCAGGTGGTCTGGGCCATGACAGACAGGATTGGCTGTGGCTCCCACTTCTGTGAGAAGCTCCAGGGCGTTGAGGAGACCAATGTCCATTTACTGGTTTGCAACTATGAGCCCCCGTGAGTCCCAGGGAGCCGTTCGGGTGGACAGGGCCAATCGGAAGGCTGGGTTGGACGCAGTCTAAGGAGGTGGGTGGGGGTATCTGGAGCCCAGGCCCTATCTGCCCCTGGGGGAGCTGTGAGGGCACCTGTAAGTCTGCTCTCATTGATCCAGCCAATGGGTTGGGGCACTTCCGGTCTAGGTGTGTGTTTAAGGGCTAGGGTTGCGAGGGACCCCCAACCCCCAGCATCCTCCTCGCCTCCTGCAGGGGGAACGTGAGGGGGAGGAGGCCCTACGAGGAGGGGACTCCGTGTTCCCAATGTTTCCCGGGGTACCGCTGTGAGAATTCCCTCTGTGGTGAGTCCGGGATGGGGTGGGGAGGGAGAGGGAAGGTGGAGCTCTGAGCAGTGCCTGGACTGGGGAGGGGCCCAGCGGGACACGACCTCCAGGGGCCCTCGCAGGCCCACCCCACCCAGGTTCCCAAGCCCGTTTTGCCCTCCTTGCACAGCCATTTTGACGCCTTCTCATTCCAAGTGAATGGATTTCAACCCTTGCAGCAGAGGGTAACGCCCCATAAGGAAGGGGAGGGGGGCAGATGGGAAAAGCCAGGTGGGCGGGGTGATCGGTGGGCGTGTTAGGAGCTGGGATCCAGCTGAAAACTGGAAAGGCGAGTGCAGAGAGAGGAAGTCTTGGACAAGGAGGTGGTGGAAGAGCAACTGTGAAGTAGAATTTATTATCAAAGGAATACGGGTCCCGCTTGGAGCACTAATGCCAGGCCTTGTCTCTCTTAGCAGAACCCATGAGCTTCCCAGAGGAGGGTCAGGAGGTGCCTCACCTGGAAGATGTAGAGGCCCCACCTTCCCTGGCAACTGAAACCTCAGGCTCAAGGAAAGGGGGGATCTCCTCTTCCCTGGCAACAGAAACTCCATCCTTCTTGGTAACAGAGGTCTCAGGCTCCCTGGCAACCACGGCTCTACCTACTGTAGAGACCAAGGCCCCATCTTCCTTAGCAACGGAAGGCCCATCCTCCACGACAACTGAGGCTCCACCGTCCTTCCCAACTGAGTTCCCTTCGTTTTTGGAAACTCACAGCCCGCTCTCCGTGGGTGAGGGAAGAGCTACCTCCCCCAGAGCGACCCATGATCCCATCCCAAAAGGGATAGACCAAGAGGCCAGCAAGACAAGCACGCCCTCCAAGAGCCCAGAGAAGTCTCTGCACCTCCAGGTGTCCCCGACAGGGACACAAGGGCTGCCACCCCACTCCCAGGAGGAGGGCAAGGCTGAGGCCAAGTTGCCTTCGTCCAGCGAGGTCTTGGCCTCAGCTTTTCCAGCCCAGGAGGAGCCAGATGAGCGGCAGGCCACGCGGGAACACAGCGGGCACATCTTCTCCAAGTCCCTGCCCAACTTTCCCAATACATCTGCCACAGCTAATGCCCTGGGCGGGCGAACCCTGGCCCTGCGGTCGTCCTTGCCAGGTAAGGCCTGTAGTGTCCATCCTACCTTCCTTCCGGAGTCCAGATTGTCACCAGGAGGGACATGTCCCCTCCGAATAGGAGCTGCCTCCTGGCTGCTGGGCCCCACCTGCATGCGTGGTGGGGTGGGTAGGAGGTCAGGCAGAGCGGCCTCCAGGCCGAGGCAAACCTTTTCCCTTCCTCTAGGTGCAGAGGACCCTGAAGGGCCTGAAGTCCATTCAGGGCTGAGCTCGGGCCCTGGTCACATCTGGGGCCCTCTGCTGGCTCTGTTGCTACTGCCTCCCCTGGTGTTGGCTGGAATCTTCTGAGAGGTCACTACTCAAAGGCGAGGCCTGGTGCGGGGACCTGGCCTCATGCCTGCTCTGGATCCTCCTTCTCCAAGTAAGAGGCCACATCTTCCCAGGCAGGTCCTGCTCTGTGGCCCAGCAGCCACCTCCAACCCAGCTTCTGGCACTGTCCCAGGAGTGCCCCTGCCCCGGGGTGGCCCGCCCCTCAGCTATGCAGACTGAGCAGTGTTCCCGTGGCCGGGGCCATGAACTTCTAGGGACAGAAGATCTCGGGGCTCTCCAGGAACCCCTTGGCCCTTCCCAGACCCCTGGCTTCTTCCTGGAGGCATCTGAGTCCCAGGCTATTCCCAGGTGTGCCTCCTGCCTTCCCAGGCTGAGGAGGTCAGCTGCCCTTCTGCCATCTCCCCCACCCTGTCCCCAGCCCCCCAGATAGAATGCTTCTTGGCTGATAGCCCTCTGGAAGGGAAGGCTGCAGGGCATGCGCCTCACCCAGACATCTTGCCTGGCTGCCAGTGAGCTCAGGTTGCCGCCCGATGACTGCATATCTGACCTGGACCCCTCTGATGTCAGTCCAGGGGTGAGGGGGGATTCTGGGGAGATCCCCGCCTGCCTGGTCTGGGTTGACTGCCTCTTCCAGGAAGGCGTTCTCCCAGAGAGCCTTCCTCTTCCTACTTGCTGTGTAGCTGGCGGGGGTGGGGTGGGTGTGAGGGGCAGATGGACCAGCCCCACCTGGTGGGGTGTTATGGGTGGGGCAGGCAGAGACCAGGAGAGGGAAGCAGCCCCTGACTCCTAATAAAAGCCTGTGTAAGAGTATCGTCTCCATGCTTGCGAGGGCAGGTGTCCCTGAGGAGGCTCAACACCTCCCCTACCAACCTGTGGCACCTGTTCTTTCACACCCCTCTACCCCCAAATACTCCGTTTTGTCCTTTGGGGCACCCTGCCTTTCTTTCATATCGGCACCCCCTCAAATCTTCATGTTGCTGGCAGGAGGGTAAGGGGCCAAGGGCACTGGGCTGACTCTCCAGCTCCAGGATTCACCAGTGGGGCCAAGTGGGGCTCTGTGCCCGGGGTCAAGGAGTGCCATGCAACCTCTTCTCGGGGGGCTGCTACCAGCCCCTCTGGGACACAAGGTCAGAAAGGGAGCTCATGCCAAGCCCTGGTGGTTGGAGGAGTCCTGAGAAAGGCCGAGTCCCAGACACTGCCCGGGGAGCACAACAAGATCGTGCAGAAGTGCAGTGAGGCAGGAAAGCCATACTAGGCGGGCAAGTGTGTGTGCAGGGCCAGCAACAGTAGGCGGCTGAGGGCGACTGGATGCCAAGCTGGTGTCGGTGAGGGGCAGAGCGACTGTCTCCAGGCCAAAGCCAGTGTCCACAGTTAAACAGGAAGCATGCAAGTCAGGCCACAAATGCCTGCCTTTCACATAAGTATAAAAATATGCCAGAGTGTATCTCTATTAAGATATAACTCACATAACATAAAATTCACTCATTTCAATTGTACCACTCAATGGTTTTAAGTGCATTCACAGGGTTGTGCAGCCATCACCAAGGTCAACTTTAGAATATATTTATCACCCTACAAGAAACCCCACACCCGTTGGCAATCACGTCCACTTTCCCTCCAAGCCCCCTTCCCCCACTCCTAATGCACCACTAATCTATTGTCTCTATGGACTTGCCTATTCTGGACATTTTGTATAAACAGAATCATATGCCACATGGCCTTTTGATCTGGCCTTTTCACGTAGCATAATGTTTTCAGGATTCCTCCATGTGTAGAATAGAGCAGTACAGTACGTCATCCTTTTTTATTACCAAGTAAAATTCCATTGTATGAAATGCGTCTTATTTACCCACCCATCAGGTAGTGGACGCTTCAGTTGTTTCCAGTTGGGGGCTATTATAATCATACTGCTATAAACATTCCTGTACATTTTTCATTTCTCTTGGATATATACCTAAAAGTGGTATCATATGTTAACTCTGGATCATATGGTAACTCTTATGTTTAACTCCCACCCCCCCCCCCCCGCCCCTGCCAAGTTTTATTGAGAAACTAGAGGCCCAGTGCACAAATTCATGCATGGGTGGTGGGGTCCCTCTGGGAGGCCTGTAGGGATCAGGCTAAAACCTGCAGTCCAACACCGCCTGCAGCTCCTACCTGCCGCTCCCACTCATCCTGGCCCCACTGTGCCTGCTGCGGGCTCGTGCCCAATCAGTCCCGATCTGGAGAAGCTCGTGCTGCCATAGCAGCGCTCACCAGCCATGAGCCCTGCGTCTGGCGCCCTCCCAAGGGGAGTGGCCTGCGGGATCAGGCTGAAACAGGCCCTCCAACATCCCAGGAGGGGTCCTGGATTGTGAGAGGGCACAGGACAGGCTGAAGGGCCCCACTGGTGCACGATCAGGCCAGGGAGATCAGGCCAGGGAGGGCTCCAGGGTGTGTCCAGCCTATCTCACTCAGTCCTGATTGGCCAGACCCCAGAAGCAAGCTAGCCTACTGGTTGGAGCATCTGCCCCCTGGTGGTCAGTGCATGTCATAGCGACTGGTCGACCAGTTGACTGTCTGCCCCCTGGTGGTCAGCAGCCTTACCATATCATTGGCATATTATGCTTCGATTGATTGTTCTGTTATTCTGCAGTTTGGTCTATTTGCATATTACCCTTCTATTATATAGGATAATTGACATACATCTCTGTATAAATTTAAACCTTGGCGGTCCAATTTTATTTTTGGAATTCAAACAGTCTGGACCAAATTAATTGACGGGATTGAATGTTGAACTAGTTTGCGGTGTCGACCTCAGCCTCGACGTTGGACCAAAAAGGGTTAAAGCATACTGCACGATGGTTTGATTTACATATATTGTGAAGTAATCACCACAATAGGTTTAGCTAACATCCCTCTTATAATAGGAAAGAAAAAAATTTTCTTCTTGTGAGAATTCTTACAGTTCACTCTCTTAATAATTTTCCTATATGCCTACCTACAGCAGTGTTAGCTACAGTCATCATCTTGTACATTACATCTCTGGTACTTACCTTAAAACTGGAAGTTTGCACCTTTTGACCACCTTCCTCCAATTTCTCCTCCCCCAACCCTCTGCCTGGTCACTACAAGCCTCATCTTTTCCTGTTTGGGTTTTTTAAAGATTCCACATATAAGTGAGATCATACAGTATTTGTCTTTCCCTGACTCATTTCACTTAGCCTTTAAGGTCCATGTATGTTGCCAATGGTAGGATTTCCTCATGTTTATGGCTGAATAATATTCCATTGTATAAATATACCAAATCTCCCTTATCCTTCATCCATGGGTGTACACTCAGGTTGTTTCCATGTGTTGGCTATCCTATCTAATAAAAGAGAAACATGGTAATTAGCCATACCTCCGCTACCCTTCCCATTGGCTAATCAGGGCAATATGCAAATTAACTGCCAGCCAAGATGGCGGCCAGCAGCCAGGCAGCTTGAAGCGAACATGAAGCTTGCTTGCTTCAGTGACGGAGGACTCCAACGTTCCCCGCCTGCCGCTGCCGGCCTCTGAGCTTTCAGTTTGAAACATTGTTACAAATATAGAAGGTAAACAAAACCCCAGAAACCTGCTTTCAGCCAGCCGGGATCTCAGAGCTGGAGTTGAAACAGTGTTTCGATTATAGAACCCAAACAAACGAAATACCTGCTTTCAGCAGCGGAGGCCTAAGAGCTGGAGCCAAGCCTCAGAGCTAAAGCTGGCCCAGAATAAAAAAGAAAAAAAGGCGCGGTTGGGAGCTTCAGTCACCCGCCAGCCTGAAAACAGCCCTCAGCCCCTCGCCCAGACTGGCCAGTCACCCCAGTGGGGACCCCCACACTGAAGGGTGTGTGACCAGCTGCAAACAGCCATCATCCCCTCATCCAGGCTGGCCAGGCACCCCAAAGGGGACCCCCACCCTGATCCAGAACACCCTTCAGGGCAAACCAGCCGGCCCCCACCAGTGCACCAGGCCTCTATCCTATATAGTAAAAGGGTAATATGCCTCCTGGCACTGGGATCAGCATGACAGGGGGCAGCGCCCAAACCCCCTGATCGCCCTGCGGCTGTGTGTGACAGGGGGCGGAGCAACAACCTCCCTATCCACCCTGCTCTGTTCGTGACAGGGGAAGGCGCCCCAACCCCCTGATCGCCCTGCGGCTCTGTGTGTGACAGGGTGCGGCACCCCAACCCGCCCCCCCCACGGGCCCTGCTCTGTGTGTGACGGGGTAGAGCCATAACCTCCCCATCGGCCCTGCCCTGAGTGTGACAGTGGTGGTGCCCCAACCCCCTGATCAGCCCTGCTCTGTGGGTGATAGCGGGTGGCGCCCCAACCGTCCCCCATGGGCCCTGCTCTGTGTGCAATGGGGTAGAGCCATAACCTCCCCATTGGCTCTGCCCTGAGTGTGACAGGGTGCAGCGCCCCAACCCCCTGATCTGCCCTGCTCTGTGTGTGACAGGGGACGGTGCCCCAACTCCCCTAACAGCCCTACTCTGTGAGTGACAGGGGGGAGCTCCCCAACCCTGATGGGCCCTGCTCTGTGAGTAACAGGGGGCAGTGCCCCAACCCCCCAATCGGCCCTACCCTGAGCATGACTGAGGGTGGCATCGCAACCTCCCGATCTGCCCTGCTCTGTGCATGACAGGGGGCGGCACCCCAACTCCCCAATCAGCCCTGCTCTGAGCCCGACCAGGGGCTGCACCTAGGAATTGGGCCTGCCCTCTGCCACCCAGGAGCAGGCCTAAGCCAGCAGGTCGTTATCTCCCGAGGGGTCCCAGACTGTGAGAGGGCACAGGCCGGGCTGAGGGAGCTCCCTCCCCCCCCCCCCCGAGTGCACAAATGTTTGTGCACCGGGCCTCTAGTCTCTATATATAAAAGCCTAGGTGACCGTTTGACCATTCGCTATGACATGCACTGATCACCAGGGGGCAGATGCTCAACACAAAGGCATGGAAACATGGAACAGACTGATGGAATCTCAGAGGGAAGTGGGGAGGGCAGGAAGAGATTAACCAAATATCTTATATGCATACTAGAGACCCCATGCATGGATTTGTGCATCGGTGGGGTCCCTTGGCCTGACCTGCAGGGACCTAGCCTCTAGTTGTGAACAATGCTGCTATATACATGGGGGTGCAAATATCTTTTCAAGTTAGTGTTTTCATTTCCTTTGGATATATTCCCAGAAGTGGAATTGCTGGATCACATGGCAGTTCTATGTTTAATATTTTGAGGATATTTTTTTTTGTTTTTAATATAGTTTATTGATTTGTACAGAGAGGAAGGGAGAGGGATAGAGAGTTAGAAACATCAATGAGAGAGAAACATCGATCAGCTGCCTCCTGCACAACCCCCACTGGGGATAGAGCCTGCAACCAAGGTACATGCCCTTGACCGGAATCGTACCTGGGACTCTTCAGTGTGCAGGCCGATGCTCTATCCACTGAGCCAAACCGGTTAAGGTGAAGATATGTTTATTATTATTATTATTACTCTTTAATCCTAACTCGAGGATATTTTTTCTATTGATTTTTAGGAAGAGTGGAAGGGAAAAAGGGGGAACATTGACATGAGAGACACATTGATTGGTTGCCTCCTACACAGCCCTGACCAGGGGTGGGGAGCAAACTGCAATCTAGGATGTGCCCATGACCAGGAAGCGAACCCGAGACCCTTCGGTTCTAGGGCCAACATTCTAACCACTGAACCAAACCAGCCAGGGTGAGGCTATGTTTAACTTTTTGAGGAACTGCCAGACTATTTTCCAAAGGAGCTGCACAATTTTACATTTGTACCAGCAATGTGTTAGAGTTTTAATTTCTCCACATCTTAACCAACACTTGTTAATATCTGTCTCTTTTATCACAGCATCCTAGTGCGTGTGCAGCGGTATCGCACTGTGGTTTCGGTTTTCATTTCCTCGATGACTAATGATGCTGAGCGTCTTCCCATGTGCTTATTGGAAAGTCTATTCGATCTTTCGTCCATTTTAGAAAACTGGGGTCGGTATTCTTTCCATTATTGAGTTGTAGGAATTCCCTCCATGTTCTAGACACAAGTCCCTTATCGGATACATGATTTGCAAACATTTTCTCTCATTCTGTGGGTTGTCTTTTCAAGTTTTGTTGATGATATCCTTTGAACACATTTTAAAATTTTGATAATGCCCAATGTATCACTTTATTTGTTGTTTGTGCTTTTTGATGTTATAGCTAAGAAACCAGTGCCTAATCCTAGGTCACAAAGACTTATCCCTGTTTTCTTCTAACAGTTTTATATGTTTAAATATTTGATACGTTTTTAGTTCATCTTTGTATGTGGTATGAAATGGGAATCCAACTTCATTCTTATGTATGTACATGTCCAGTTATTCCAGCATCTTTTGTTGAAGATTATTCTCCCCCATCTAATTATCATTACTCTATCAAAAATCAGTTGCTCATAAAGTTGAATGTTTATTTCTGAATTCTTAATCTTCTTCCATTGGTCTACATGTCTATCTTTATGCCAGTACCACACCACATTGACTACTGTAGCTTTGTAGTAAGTTTTGTAATTAGGGAGAGCAAGTCCTCCAACTTTGTCTTTTTCCAAGATTGTTTAGTCTATTCTAAGCCCCTTTAATTTTAGGACCAGCTTCTCAAATTTCTGCAAAGAAGTCAGTTGAGATATTAACAGGATGTGTGTAATCTGCCATCTTAACTATGATAGGTCTTCCAATCCATGAGCATGGGATGTCTTTCCATTCATTTAGTTCTTCTTTAATTTCTTTCAACAATGTTTTATAGTTTTCAAAGTGTAAGTTTTTCAATTCTTTTGTTAAATTTGTTCACAAGTACTTTGTTACTTCTGATGCTATTGTAAGTAAAATTCTTCATTTCTACTTTGTCCAATTGCAAGTGTATAGAAATACAATTGATCTTGAATCCTATGCCTTTGCTGAATTCACTTATTATAGAAGCATTTTTAGTGGATTCCTTAGTATTTAAAAAATATATATGTTTTTATTGATTTCAGAGAGAGGAAGGAGAAGGAGAGAGAGAGAAACATTGATGAGAAACATTGATTGGCTGCTTCCTGCACGCCCCTTACTGGGCATCAAGCCCGCAACCAGGGCATGTGTCCTGACTGGGAACCCAACCAGCAAACTCTTAGTACATGGGACAAGGCTCAACTACTGAGCCACACAGGCCAGGGCCTTAGGATTTTTTATATACAAGATCATGTCATCTACAGTTTTTCTTCTTCCGTCCTGATCCTTTTTCCTTGCCCTATTGCCCTGGCTAGTCCCTCCAGTGCACTGAGCAGTGGCAAGAGCAGACATCCCTTTCTTCGTCATGATCTTTGGGGGAAAACATTAGGTCTCTCCCCATTCCGTGTTATTTGTGGGGTTTTCTACTTATCAGGATACATCATTAACTAGGGTGAGGAAGTTCTCTATTCTTCAGTTTTTGGATGTTTTTATCATGAAGGGTGTGAATTCTGCCACATACTTTTTGTGTCTACTGAAATGATCCTTTGGCTTTTGTCCCTTGTTTTGTGGATAAGAGTGTAGTACATTGATTTTCAGATGTTGATCCAACTTATTCCAGAGGGTGTTTTCTCATGCTGCCTCCTGGGTCCCATGAGGTGCTCAGCTGTGGTAGCCTCTGGGCAGAGCGGAACTATGGCAGCCCAAACCCATCTTTCCTAGTTTTGAATGGACTGTGCCTGCCTCCTCGAAGAACACCCTCAGGAAGACTGTCACATGAGAGAACCTACCCCAGGCCAGGGGCAGGGGCCTCTTTGGAAGCTCGTGCGGATAGAGGGCATGTGCAGAGGGTGGGAGGGGCCGGCGCCAGTGCTCTGCTGCAGGGCTCCTGGGGGCTGGCCCAGCAGCAGTGACCACTGCAGGGGCCCAGCACAGGCGTCCACTGCACCTCAGGCTTTACCACAGGGGGTCCCGGTCACAGGCTTCCCAGCTCTGTCCATCAGAATTGAGTGTCCCTGGAGGGGGGATGGTGACTGGCTCCCACAGCATTCCGGATCGGTCGCCCCTCCTTCTGCCCACAGCTCAGCTTCCCTCCTGCCCCAACACAACCTACCTCCTCTCAGATGGGGACCTTGCCACTCTATTTCCTGGACTGCCAGGGAACGTGCCAGGTGCTCAGAGGGCCCAGGGAGCAAAGGGAACATTTAATACACACACACACACACACGCATCTGAATATTGAAGTGAAAACTTGCTGTAGACGTCAGAGGTAAAACCTGGGCTCTGCTCAATTACCAATAGAGTCTCAACAGGTGTTTTCTAGGCATTTCTGGGTGTGGAAGAGAGCCTGGGAAATGGCGAGACCCCGAAATTCAGGATCCCAGGGTGTTACCTGGAACAGCGGGCTCTCCTCAAGGTCCTGCCAGCCCACCAGGCCCGCTCCAGCTCCAGGCGGCCTCTCCCCGTCAGGGAGGAAGGGGCCCTCAGGGCCAGCACAGCACAGGATTCCACAGGTGCAAGTGGCACTACATCTGGGGACCATGAGAAGTAAGCAGTGCAAGGCAGGTTTGGATGTGGGAGACAGGAGGAGAAGGTATCCCAAACCGGGGCCAGTGCTGTGGGAAACCAACACTGGGCTGGAGAAAGACACATGCCTGAGGCAGACTCACCCCCAAAGGACCTGCCTTCTCTAAAGAAATGATGCCGCGGAGGGGGAAGGGGGCCCTCACCCGGCCACATGCTCCCCTTCCCTGCTACAGTTAGCATCTCAAGTGAGTCAGGACACCCACTGAGGCCTGTCTTCTTGGGGAACAAGGATCCATAATAAACTGCTCTCCAGCCAACTGTGACTAGGCCACTGGGGAACACCAGTCCTGCAAAAGCACCCCAGGGCCTTCCCTGGGGGTGACCTGCCCACACCTGTGAGGACATGACCAAAGTCACCAGCCCACAAGGCCAGAGCAAGGGCAAGAAACACGGAGGAAACAGGCCAGTCCACCCCTGGCATTCAAACTCCAGCAGATGGAAGCAAGTCCAGGGTCTAGGCCAGGACCGCCCATTTGTAAGTTCTGCCTGTCGCCAGACCCCGGCGCTGGGCAGAAGTGAACGGAAGAGACAGGGCCTGGCGCTTCAGCTGGGCCCATGTTGCCCCTTCTGCTGTCACCATGTGACCACTACACCAAACGACTCAGTAAAAACTGCAAACGCCACCCACAGCTGGTGCGGAGATGAGTCAGGGGTTTGGGAGGAACACCTTTGGAAGCTGGGAAGCCTTTAGGACCGTCTCCCTAGTGACAGGCCTACACACCACTTGTTGATCTGTGAACGGCATCTTGGCCGGTCTGATTCAGAAAAGGTCCCCCATCTCCACCCCGCCCCACCGCCCCAGGTGGCCAACCTACACCATGCCTGGCACTTCTCATCCCAGGCAGCGCCGCCTCAGCCCTGCCGCTCTATAGCACGTCCACACATACCCCAAGAACTGAGAAAGATCCAAGTAAGAGACTCCCCACAAAACTCCAAATCACCACCAGTACATTTATTTGAGGAAGAAACGGTCCAATCGTATCAGGGACTTTTAAACTGGGTAGGACTAGAGGCACTGACCTGCCTAACTTCTGAGTGTTCACAAGTGCACAGGGAACCAGATCCCGCACACGCCGTCACCATTAAGCAGGTGCGCATTCGATGAGGGACTCATTCTGAGCAGCCACGTGATTTCCCTTTCAGAAGGTGCTGCCTTCCCATCGGGAAGTAGTGTTGAGAAAACAAAGGCAGAATCAGCCACAGCTTCTAGCACAGGCCTGGGCATGACGGTGGGTGGCCTCATGGCGGGGGATCACGCCCTATTTACAAGCAGGAGAGCGGTGCTCCCAGCTGAGCTGCAGGGGGAGCAGGGGCTGACTGGGGTGAGTGGGGTGGGACCTGACCTCAAGAGCCGTTTCCCATCCGACCTGGGCCTCTGCAGCCTTCTGGCCCGCAACAAGCAGGCCTGGTACAAGTGTGAAGCAAGGGGATGCTGCCCTGCTCTCCAGCCCCGCCCCACCTCCCCAGGCCTAACAGGTGACCGGGCCCTGGGTGCAGCCTCACCCCACTCAACCCCGCTTCTAGACAGACACAGGGCAAACATGGACGCCGAAGCCCAGCTGGGCTGCAGCACATCTAGGTGTTGCTGGGTTGGAGTCGTCTTACAAGGGCCCGAGCTGGTCAGGCCCCACCGGCGGGGGCCAGGCTGAGGGCCAGGCTGAGCCTCGGCTTTTAGTGATTCGGGTTACTCCAGGGCAAAGGACGATCCTGATGACACCCGGCGGAAAAGGAGGCTGGAGCCGCGGAAGAGCTGGCCCTGGATGGGAAGGAACAGTCGGGTCAGTGAGGGGGAGGTCGTCTTTCACATCCTGCCCCAAACAAGGCCAGTGTGAGGCAAAGAAGGGCCCAGCAGCTCAGAGCTCAGGGCCGAGGCTGCATTCCTGAAGGGCAAGGTCACAACCTGCCCTGTGCTGAAGTGGTTCACTGGCCACTTCATGCCACAGGGTGTCCACTGTTGATGGGCTACTGAGTCGGCACCCCCCAAAGAGGAGCATCCTCTGGCTTCAGAGCCCAACTGGTCCAGGGCTCCTCCACTCCCCACAGGACGTGACGCACAGGGAACGCACTGGGTCACTGGGAAGAACTGCACCCGGCTCTGGCCTCCCTCCCCACTCCCATCTGTCCTCTCGCTGACCCGAGGTCAGCCTGTGCACGGCCTCTCCCCAGGCACTGCCCCATTCACAAGGCAAATCCAGGGTAGGAAGGCAAGGATCTGCCCTAGACACCAGGAGCCTTGACTTGGGGGCCCAAGGGCTCCAGCCAGTAGGAAGGCACTGGGGCAACACCAAACCCAAAGCCTGCCCCCTCACCAGGCTCAGCACGTGGCCCAGGTCCACCCTCAGGCTCTCCTGGGCACCAGGGCGTCCAGCGGGAGGGCTCGTGGCCCAACCCCACGGCTCCATCTCCAGCGTCTCATCGAGGGGTCAGACGGTGTGTGCCGCCTCCCCGGGGCCCCTCACACTTGATCTAGAGTCTCTAAGAGCTGAAGAAAAGGGGACTTTTTCTGATGTAAATTTTTAAGTGAGCTCAGATCTAACTACCTCAAATCCTCAAATGAAGTGAAAAGTCAATTTAAATGCCTTAAACCAAGTCTACATTTACATTCTCTTTATCCTCCTCAAACCCTGGATTCCATGGCAACCCCTTATCTTTCCACGCAGTGAAGCACCCACAGAGCTCACCTGCATGCTCAGGTACTTCCAGCAGTGAATCCAGGACTTGAACACGGGGGAGTAGGGAGGGAGCCCGGCCTGCAGCCTGCCAGGGAGGGGAGCATGTTAGACCCAGAGAGCCCGGGAGGTGATCACCAAGGAAAGGCCTGGAACTGCCGCTACCCACATCTGAACCAGTCACCCCAAAGGGTGTGGTGAACCCAGAGGAGCCAGGGTGCCAGGCGGATGTCAGGCCCAGATGGGAGGGGGCAGAGCGCTGGATGGGCTCAGCTGGGTGCCCCCAGCAGCCTTGGCAGAGTGCCTGGTGGAGGGGCGCACACCTACCCACAGTTGTTCACAGCCATGAGGTCACCGACCAGCAGGAAGGGGTAGGTCAGCATGCTCACTGCAATCTGAAACCCAGGGAGACCTGCGCGTCAGTGACCACTCGCCAGCCCCCTGGGCCCAGGGAGCCGGGGCACACTGTGCCAACATCCTATACCACAGCCGGCCCCCAGCCACCACCAGAGCCGCCCTCCCAAGCCCCTCCCAGGCCCATGGGGCAGTGGGAAGGGTGGCTGACTTGACTTACCCCCATCACAAACTTGGTGTAGCTGCGGATGGCCAGGGCCTGGCTGAACTGAGGAGACAGAAAGGAAGACCGGTTTGCCACAGACACCTCGGGATGCACACGCCACACACGCAGATCCCTGCCGCGCTGCCTGGTCCTGGCCTTTCACCCCGACCCACGCTGGCCTCACACACCCCTGTGCACACTGCGTTCCTTTCGGGGCCTGCCAGCAGCTTCATGGCCTTGGAGCAGAGCCAAGAGAAGATCTGGGAGGCAGCAGTGGGACAGCCAGATGAAGGGATTCCCGTGGCCCCACTGGGGACGGTGGAGTGAAGGCCAGGCAAGGGGATCCCCGGCTGCTGGTCTGTGCAACCCACTGGGCTGTGAGCTCCGAGGGCTTGGCCAGTGTCTGAGGCTTGGCACACAGTGCTCAGGAAGTGCTTGCCGACTAGAAGAGCCAGCCACCTGAACTACCCAGGCACAAAATCCGTCCTAGAGCAAAATGGGGGGAAGCCTGGGCTTCCTGCCCACTTCAGACCTCAACCTTGCCCAGGAGAGGGGACTACCTATCCTTCAACAGCCTGTGGCATGGCCATCCCACCAGATGGATGCCCTGCACCCCTGGGTACTGTTCTGCTCAGCCCTCTGCCCAAGCGGCAGCTTCACCTTAGCCTTTAAGCCACACAGAAAAGCACTTAAAAGTACTTTCAGTGGAGCTGACTGCTGTTGTTGGAGGCTAAATGCAGCAGGCCCTGGTCAAACACCTGCCCACCTAGACTAGAGGGAAGCAATCATAGTGGGCTAACCCCCTCCACCCCAGCTGTCCCAGCCTGAAACTCTCTGATGGCAGCAGCTCCCCCACCCACGAGGCCCCTGAGAAAGGGCAGGGCCATGGCTTCTGTAACTGTAGATGGAAGCTGGTCTCTGCAGAGCCTGTGAATTTGCTCACTTTGAAAGGCCACTAAGACACCTACCCAGGCCGACAATTTCCCTGAGCAGAGGCTCTCAGTGGGGGCGGGGCTCCTCGCCAGACACATGCCCAGACAAACACAGAACTGCCCAGACACAGACACATGGAGACTATGACACCCTCCGCCCCCACCCCCACCCCCAAGTGATCCTGGCAGACAGGTCCCTAAGCCCTCACCTTCCTTCCTGGGGTTGGCAATCCCTGCTGTTACAATGGCTGGCTACCAGGAACCCCCACCCATCACTGTTCCCCAACTCTCATCTTGATTCAGACAGAATCAGTCAAGCCATCAGGTCCTTAGACTCCTTTCTTCTTGGTGCCTTTTAGAAAGACAAGGCGTCCGCATGCCTGCCCCAACTGCTGAGGTCTGTGCACAGCAGGTGTGTGGGCCACTGTGGACACAATACTGGGGTGCTCCTGGATAGCACCCTTCCTGGTTGATGTGAAAAACCTCAAGGGAGAGAGCACGCCTACCTGGCACAGGGAAAGACCTAGTCCCAGCCTGGCGATCCCAGCCAAGTGCCTCTGGGGAGCCCTTCTCCCTCTGGGTCTCAACTTCTCTATCTGCGAAGCAGGATGACACACCTGCCCTGCTCCCTTCACAAATGGGGTGTTGTCAGGAGCAAATGTCATAATGTTCACAAAAGGGGTTTGAAAGCATAAACACTAAGCAGAAGTTAAAGGTTGCTGGGAGTCAGTCTATCTTGTTTCCTGATCCCTAGTTGGGTCATAACTCACACAGCCTTGGATAAGCTGGGATGTCTTATTTCTAAAGCTGCCCAGGGACGGGCACTCCATAAACTCCAGGTTTCCAGTCTGAGGCAAAGGTGACCCGGGGACAACAGAGGTCTTCCCTCAGACCACTCCCCCAGAGGCCCTCCCTAGCCCTCAGAACCCCAGAGTCCTCGAGTCTGCCCTAGACCCTGGGCATCAGAGGTACACAGAAAGATGGACAAGTCCTTGTTCCAACAAACCTGGGAACCTGGATTCTGGTCGTTTCCCAGCCCCCCTGGGGAGTCACTCACGCTGTCATCCACCAGGTAGGCATTGATGAAGTGGGCCAGCAGGTTACAGCCCCACAAGAAAACCACATCTCCCAGGAGGTGAGGGATTAAGCCACTAGAAAACAAGGTGAGCAAAGATGAGCCGGGGAGGGAGGGGAGCATTTCCTGGGGGCTCCTCCGGAAGCAGCAGGGATGTTCCAAGCTCCAAAGTCAGCACATCCAATGCCTCAGGCAGGAAGCCCGCAGGGCCACGGGGGCCAGCGGCTATGCACACAGGAGGGCTCCTTTCTCCAGGGCTGGGGGTTATGTGCTCAGTCTGATACCAGATTAGCTTCCGGCTTCACGAGCGTTTTCAAACCACAGAAGCTGGGCCTCAAGATGTGAATGTTGCTATATCTGGAATTTTCAATACAGATTATGAGAGTGCCTACATGTTGGTAGTTTTCTCCTGGCCTTGACACCTAACCAACTCTCACAAAACACTGCTCAGTGCATGCTGTCTTCCCCCGGAATGTCCACAAGCAGGCAAACTCCACAAGCTTTTAAAGCGACGGCCTCGGAGAGGAGCAGAGAGGAGGCTCCCTCCAGATACAGCGCTGAGGATCGGGGGTCCTGCGTGTGCAGGTGGTTTTGAATGTGCTTATTTAGATATGTTTGTTTAGATATGGAGTGACTTGAAAAGATTTCCAGAAAAATGACTATCTCTTGGGAGGGCAAGTAGAATTACGATTTTTGAGTTTTTAAAAATCGTATCTCAAAATACTTTAAAAGTTCACAAGAATTAAATGCAACACATCTATGTTCAGAGGGATATTAACAAAATGAACCTCCTGAATGCAATGTCTAATCCTGCTGCTTCCACCTGCGCTCAGGCGGCCTCTCCACAGGCCCCCTTTGGTGCGTCCTGAGAACTGTAACATCTGCGTGTGTCACCTACTCCACACCCTCGTGAACATGAGGAGAACCCAAAGGCTAAGTGGCCAACAGGAGTCCTAGTCACACACCAGAACAACACTACACAGTGAGTGTGGCAAACACCAGAGGTGCCCGAGCTGGTTTGGCTCAGTGGATAGAGTGTCAGCCTGCAAACTGACCAGGTTCGATTCTGGTCAAGGGCACATGCCAGGTGTGGGCTCGATCCCCAGTAGGGGGTGTGCAGGAGGCAGCCAATCAATGATTCTGTCTCATCACTGATCTTTCTCTCTTTCTCTCTCTCTCTCCCCCCCCCACTCTGATATCAATAAAAATATATTTTAAAACAACCAAAACGCCAGAGGTGGTGATGTGTAGTGTTTGAAGGTCTGATATACCAGTCACGTGGGCAAATATTTACTCATATATTTGCTCGTGTATATGCCTATATGCATGGGTGTATATATAAAAGTGTGTGTGTACATAAGTCAAAGTTTGGCACTATCGACATTTAGGGCTGAATAAGCCTTCGTTGTGGCTGCCCTCTGCATCGCAGGATGTTTACAATAGCCCTGGCCTCTACTGGATGCCAGCCGTGACAACAAAAGATGTCTCCAGGCAGTACCAACGTCCCTGGGGGCAAACATCACCTCCTGATGAGACACACACCCACACACATGCGCACACGCGGAGTTGTTTCTTGGTTACCTTAGATCATAAATCAAAACACCCGACCAACTATACAACCACAATATGAGTAAATAGAGAGCCCGTATTTAGTACATACATGTCACTCACTGCCTAGACCTTAAAAGGCAAAACAAATGACACTTGTCAGGCCCGGCTCTGGGGCTCCATCTATGGATTATTCTGTCTGAACATAGTCTTTTTGGTATGTTTTCTTTACAGGTAAAGTAAGGTAGGTGTGAGACACAAGGAAGGCAGAGGGTCTGTGGTCCTTGGGAGCACGTGTGCCCTGCTGGCAGGTGCTCTGCACACACACAGGCTGAGCAGGGCCAGGTTTAGAAACAGGAATTGTTACATGAAATTCCCTACATGTCAGACATGAAGAACTCAGAAATGCTATCACTGAATGCTGATGCTGTCAGTGTTCGGTCCTCAGTCCATGGCACAGACTGTCAGTCATTTTTCAGCCAAGAAACCAAGGACGATAGAATGGCCTGGCTCATGCTCAGCCCCATGCCCACCCCCAGCCCTGGCAAATGGACAGGGCCTGGGTGGCTAGTGCAGTCAGCACTGAACAAACAGTACCGTCTCTGTGTGGGCTGGGTCTGGACAAGCCTGCACAGCTCTGGTCTGGACGATCTGTAGCTCAAACGCGCTGTGAAGTGCAGCTACTCAGACGGGAGCGGGGCCTGGGGTTAGACTGAGGCCAGCAGCTGCGGCCTGAGAGGCTGAGTGAGCCTGTTAGCAGAGCCATGCCCATGGGCAGCTTTGGAGATATAAACTCACGTACACAAAGAATCCCAGAAACCCCTCCTCTTTGAAAATCTTCCCAATGGAGCTCAGCACGCCGCTGTGAAGAAAGCAAGACGGGGCTAGAGGTCACTCAGTCACCCGAAGAAGCCCATTCCTCTACCCTCCACCCTCCCCACCGCTGCTCAGAGCCATCGACTCCTGGCCAGGACGGGCAGGGGAGATTCTGTTTCCAGGCAGAACCCAGTGGAGATGACAGCTCTTGTTTGGGGGCACTTACCCAGTTCAGAGACTGGAGAAACCCTACCAGCACTGGGGCAGAACTCAGCAGTTAGCAACCACTATTTCTGTGGGTCTGGAATTTAGGACTAAACAATCCAGCCTGGGCTACGGCACCACGATGGGCACTTCTGCCTGGCCCTAGACTTATCTCTGGCTGAACAACCTTTCGGTAGAGAAGCAGGTGGAGTGGCAAGTGGTGAGAATTACCTTCCCAGAAGGCAGAGGAGAAACACAGGGCCCTGCAGCAGGAGGCCCTGCAGCAGACCACCCAGAGGCAGCCTGGGAGGCATCTGGCCCTCCCCAGCAAGGAGCCTGGGGACCAGCACTCATCATGTCCTGTAGGAGACCAGATGGGCTTCTAGGTGTGAAATGGAAAGCAGGCTCAAGAGCAACCCCTGTGACCTTGGCTAGCAATGCCAAGTGGCCGGTCCTACATGAGGTTCTGCAAAGCCTCAGGCGGCAGTGGCCCAGGAGAAAAAGGGACGGTGGGAGCCAAAGCCTTGGCTAGTGCTGGTTCCAGGGCACCGGCCCTGCCAGGCCCCACTATCTTTCTCCTCAGAACAGTGGCACGGCTACGCCTGTTCCCATCTGCCAAGCTCACATTTCAGTCTAGGGCAGTGGTCGGCAAACTGCGGTTTGGCAAACCGCAGCTCACAAGCCACATGCGGCTCTTTGGCCCCTTCAGTGTGGCTCTTCCACAAAATACCAACTTCTGCACATGCGTCACAAAGTTTCAATCGCACTGTATGTACGTGCCCGCATGTGGTATTTGTGGAACTGCCACACACCAGGGGCCAAAGAGCCGCATGTGGCTCGCGAGTCGCGGTTTGCAGACCACAGGTCTAGGGGAATGGGCCAATTTCCCACTAGTGAACCCAAAATGAGGTCCCATAGCAGCCAAGCTTCCTGGGGCCATGACCCCACAGAACAGCAGCAGAATCAACGGAACCCAGGAAACGAGAATTAGAGAGGGTAACAGAGGCGTTTCCTCCTGTCACAGGCCTCCAGGATCCGCCTCCTGTCCTGATTGAACCTCTGAGGGGCAGGGCAGGATAATGCTGGGGGGGAAGGGCTGTGTCAGCACACCTCTGCCCCAGCCCCTGCGCAGTGCAGCACGCAGATGGGAAGTGAGCACTTGGTAATCAGCTGCAGTGGACAGAGGAGGAAATGAGCAGTGAGCAGGTGCTAGGACAGTAGAGAAATCCGTAGGACCATAACCTAGGGGGCAGGAGGAAACCCTGGCTCAGTCCTAAGTGCAGAATCAGCTCTGGTGCCAGGACTCCTAATCCAAACCAACTCCACGCCCAAGCACCTCTCTGCAGGGCAGGCCCGTCCCGGGCAGCCCGGACAAGAGACACAGAGAAAAGGCCCCTGGACACAGACGATGGAGGCCACTACCACGTTCTCCTGAAGCCAGCACATTAGAGCCACAGCAGAGAAGGGGCAGTGACTGGCCCAGCATGGCCTGTCCTCGTAGACTCGGAATGGGGACTGGAATGGCCATGCCTCTCAGTCCCAAGAAGAATTACCCACCTGTACTTGGCCTCCCGTCCCACAAACTGAACCATGCAGCGCATTGAGATGACTGAGGAAAGAGAAAACACAGAGGTGACACGACGCAAACACACAGAGCCCAGGGCAGCCAGCTGTGGGTGCCCACTGGGCGGCCCCTGCACATCACGGCCTGGGTCACAGAGCGGGGGGCTTCCCAGCACACCCATGGCCACGACACCCCACCTTCTACCGGGGAAGAGCCCCAGCTCCCTCTGGATAGGACTCCTGGCCAATCTCTCCTCAGTGGGGTTGCAACGCAATACCCCCACCTCACCGCCCTTCCCCGTAAGTCTACCGCCGCCCAGCTAGTCCACGAGGGCCATCCCATTCTGCGCTGTGGTCTCCAGTGGGGCAGCTCACCATGCAGGGGGTGGGCCAGCATGCGAGACACGCACTGCATCATCATCTCGTAGGAGGTCTGCAAGAGGGCAGAGGGCGTCAGGGGAACCCTGGCAACCACTCAGTCCAGCCTGCCTCTGGAACTGGCACTCCTGGGGAGCTAAGAGCTCATATGGGGCACAACATGAGACCCTGCAGCCCCCACATGGGGTCAGTCTACCTCAGGTGGCCCCACCTGTTGCCCACCTCCAATGCCCACCACCCAGGAGTGCTGCTGGGTCCCAGGCCAGGCCCCACAGCAGCTGAAGGCTTTCTGGAGCTCCCTGCAGTATCCACACCAGGCCTTCCACGTCGCCCCTCCCATGCAAGCACGAGGACCCAACTCTGAGCCTCTTCAAAGACCTGCCCAACTCAACGGTGAGAAATAACCCCACTCTTCTCCCAGGGCCTCTCCCTCTCCAATTCCAACACCCACCTCCTTCACCACCTTCCTCAGAGAGGTCTTCATGTCGTCCTTGTTGGACACCTGCTCGATCTCATCCGGAGGGAAAACCTGAGACAAAACGAAGGAGGGCCAAGCAAATACAGAGCCTCTTGCTGTAACTCACGGGGCAAAGCGCATGGAGCAGCTCCGACCACTTTCTCTGCAGTGACGCTGGCTGGGCCAGCAGCCTCAGGTGACCCCCAGGGCTGGCGCCTGGTGTCACAGCCGTGGGAAAGCGGGAAGACCGTGGGGCAGGAACCCTCCCAACCAATGAGTGTCAGTGTGGGGCCACCAGGGTTTGGAGCCTGGCTATGGTGCTGGGGTGGAGGCCCGACCAGTCTGGGGAGGATGGCAGCTGGAGCAGTGCACATGGCTGCCTCTGGGGTGGCTGGGAGCTCAGGGGAACCTTGGCAACTGCTGCTGACGTCAACGGGCCTCACCTTCTTCATGCTGCCCCGGGTCACGGTGGAGAGGGCGTTGGACATCAGTCGGGGGCTTAGGCCTCGGAACAGCCCGATCTTCCCATCCACTTGCACAATGTACTTGGCTGCAAGGAAGCAGGGGTGGCAGTGTCACGCCAGCCCAGACACCCACTCCCAAGTCCTAGTCACGGAGGGGAGGTCCGTCCAGGACCCTGGAAGCAATCAGGCCCCACCAATTTCTTCTCTAGCCCATTCCTTTGTGTAAAAGCCTTCAAAACATATTTCTGACAAGTTCACATATTTCCTTTTTTAGCTTTTACAAATCTACTTGGCAAACTCAGCTCTAGTTTTCAACTCAGCAACTTCAGTGCTGCAACCCAGAAACCAGTTCTGTTATTCATTAAAAAATGTTTTTCTCAGGGGGAAGGAGGTAGAGTTCCCATAGACAACAATAAAGTGTGCAACCCAAGGGAAGGAAAAAGAAAAAGGACGGGCTCCCAGAAGAGGCTCAAGAGTGTCCGCTGAGCATGCCCGGGGACCCCACCTGGCACCTGGTGGCATTTATTAATCAATGTGGGAAGGACATGCAAGTGGCGAAGTAACCAAAACAGAGGCCCCATGAACTATTTTACAGAAAAAACAGCAGCAGTCAGGGAGCCAGAGCCCACCTGTGAGTCCTGCTTCCTCACTGGGGTCTCTGAAAGGATCGCTTTTTAAATTTTTGTTGTTTTCTTTAACATCAACTTTTAAACTATGTTCAAATAGCCGCTGTATTTTACAAAGCTGAATACTTGGAAGCTGGCAGACGATCTCAGACAATGCTCCCCTCAGACCCACGGCTTCAGCTCTCTGGTGCCGCACAGTGGCAGGAACCGGCTTGTCGGCTTTTCTCTGCAACACACCTGCCACCCAGCAGTCACTGCCACTGCCACTGCCACTGCTTTCCGGCCGCAGCACCTGTTACCTGCACACTTGCTTCCTGAGATGGGGAGAGCTGGGGAAAGGGGGCGGGGAGGGGAGGACACAGGCGCCTGGCTTCAGAGTGGGCAGAAGGAAGGTTTGTTGGAGGGGAGGGGAGCACCAGTCAGGAAGAGGGCGGGGGGCCGGGTAAACCAGTGTGATCTCCAGTGAGGCACTCAACCTCTTTCTATTCACCTGCCCACAGCAAAAAAGGAGTTAGGGACCCCTACTTCCCCACCTCTGAGATGAAGAATGAACAAGTGAGAGCCATGCTGGGCCCAAAGCCCCGACCCCTCTCTTCCCCACGGGCCAGGGGCTCTCTGGCTGCAGGGGTTCTGCAGTCCCTGAACTCTCTCCAGGAAGCTCTTTGCCTCACACCTTCACCCATTACACCTTCACCACGACGGGGAGTAGACGCTGTCCAGACAGCTCTAGGCATCCACGGAGCCGAGCCCTCTCCCCACGGGAGAGCAGTGTGGTGTCTGGAAACACCCAATGGGCACCTGCTACCACACCCGGATGAAAACACCATCCATGTAAACTGGGGCGGGGAGCTCATCTCTGCAAGAGGCGGTAAAGTGAGACAAGACCCCTCTCCTGAGTCCTTCCGGGAATGACTGCGAGGTGAACAAAGCCGGTCTGGGCTCTACCTCTCGTCCCTCGCATGCTGGGGGGTGCCTAGCCATACAGAGACACCCCAGGGAGGGTCTGGCAGCCCACACCCCCGCTTCCCACAGACCCAGTGCTGACTGTGCCACCAGCCTCACTGTACTTCCGTGAGGTGCCTTCCTCATTCTGATCTCCCGCCCCCCACACTGACAATCTGTAAGTAAAAACAAGTAAGAACACATTTCCCCACAAAATGACACGTTCTGACTGGCACCAGACTGTGCCCAGCACCATGGCGGCAAGACTGAAAGAGAAACGTGACCTCAGATTCTGCCAGCAGTGTATGAAGTGAAACAAAGGGGACAGGAGGCGAAGCCCCAGGTTATTCGGTAGAAACAAAGGTTTTTAGAGAACATTCTGGAATGAGCAAACAGATTAAGAGCAGAGGTGGCGGAGGCATAAGGGGATCAGGCAACAAGGGCACATTTTAAGAAAGTCCCCAGCATGACCACCCTGTGAGGGTGGGGACTGGGAGAGGGGTAGCTGGCGGACTTGAAAAGATCTTGGGCAGCTGGTGCCCACGGGCCCGGGGATGAGCAGCAGAGGCAGCCAGGTGGGCTTCTTGGTGGAGAGACCTTGGGACAGGAGGGGGAGGGGTGTGTGAAGGGCCAGGCATGAAAATGCTGGTGCCACTCTGGAGAGGAATGCAGGCCAGGGCAGTGAGGCTGCCTGCCCCAGCTCACCCGGCTGCTCAGGGCACACCACAGGTAAAGCCATTCACCATGCACTGGTCTATACCCAGTGGGTGGAGATGCCAGAATGAGTTGGCTCCATGCCTGGGGAACACAAAGGAAAGAGGACGAAGAAAGAAGAAAAAGAACCTGGACTCCTGCTACAGTAGCAGGAAAGCAGAAAAGCTAGTAACAGGGCCGACTGCTCAGAGGGCAAAAGGACACCTCACTGCTCCCCCCGCCCCCCGATTCCAGGCACAACCTGGGAGCAGGGATGACAGGGACCAGTGTCTTGACTGTCTCCTCCCTTGAACACCTGTCTGCCCCTCTCCCCCTCCTGGCCTGCTGCCAGGTAGAGGAGCTGGACCAAAGCTGTATTATTCACCTGGTCTCACCCCAATACCCTGCTGCCTCCGGCCACACTCTGGGATCCCCTCCTCCAGGCCAGCTCTGACTCTGGGTGCCATGCTGTCCATGTGCTCCCCAGGGCCAGCTGGGCCTGCTCCCCATTTGATGCTTCTTTGTGTCGGTGTGGGCGTTCCTGCCCAGGAAGCACTCACCGTAGGTGAAGAAGCTCGGCAGATAGAGGACCTTCCTCCCCAGCACATTGGTCCCAACGGTGGGGGGCATCGGCTCATGGCCCACCTTCAGAATCAACAAATACAAAGGGAGGTCAGATTCCACTGCTGACTCAGCCTCACTGCTTCTCGTCTTCCCAGGCCTCTAAGTCTTTCCCCACAAATTCTAATGCTGTTCCTGTCGATGTTTTCCCCATCAAAACAGAAGAAATTTCATCAGTGTCTATAACCATCAGGATCCGGAATCTCCCAATGAACAGAAATGTCTGGTCCCAGATACCACCCTACCTCTATCCAAGTCACCCCCACCCGCCAACAGTGTTACCTCCAAATTCCAGATATCCCCAGGACAAAACCCCCGATTTTTATATACTTTGAATCCCATGCTCATCTCAGAATAAACCTGTTTATTGTCATCTCCAGCTTAAAAACTTCAGTCGTCTCAATTCTAAATGTGGTTAACACCAAAACACAGCACATCCAAATCTCATCCCAAACTTCAGACAGCTCAGCCCCAAGCAGCCCATTCCAAAGGTCACCCAGAACTCGCATTTCTTACCGCACCCACAGGAGATGCCACAGATCTGTTCCTCTCACTCTCAGGCAGAGCAGACTGCCACCTCAAATCCCAGCTGCTCCTCAAACAATCCCTCAACTGTTTTCTAATCGCAGTCACCCGTATCCTTGTGGCAGAATGTCCCCGCATTTCTGTGGGGCTATGGTCACTTTTGCTGTGTAGATGCTGTTAGGTGTGTTAACCTCATGTGGGTGAAGGACCAAGCCACCCACACCCCATGAGGAAGCGGGGTCTCTGAGGGGTGAGGTTGTTTGCTACGCTGCCAATTGAGGAGAAAGACTCTGCTGCCAGACAGGAGGCAGGGTGTCTGGGAGACCAGCACCTAAGTGGGGTGTGAGAAGTCTCCTTCCTTGACAGGGGGCTGGGACAGCAGCCCTGCCCCTCAAAGCAGGCCAACTGAGCCCATGGACCAGTGAACCAGAGCAGCAACTTTTTCCCCCACAAATAAATATATTTTTATTGATTTCAGAGAGGGAAAGACACAGAAACATCAATGATGAGAGAGAATCATTGATCAGCTGCCTCCTGTACACCCCTAACTGGGGATCAAGCCTGCACCCGGGCATGTGCCGTGACCGGGAATCGAACTGTGACCTCCTGGTTCATAGGTCAACGCTCAACCACTGAGCCATGCCACCAGGCAGAGCAGCAACTCTTGAAATGTGGAAAGCAGAAACGGTAGGGTTGGGAGCTCTGCCTTAAAAACTGAACAAGGTAAGCTTCTAGTGCTTTCCTGGGTCAATTCCCTTTCTTTGTTGCCTTAGGGTTTTTGACAGTTCACGCTGTCCCTTATGGATGGGATTCTGAGCTACATATTAAAAATAAAGTCTATCCCAGGGGAGCTGGAGAACAGGGATGAGCCAGCTGACCTAGGCAGTTAACCCTCCCACACATTCCCTTGTGGGTTAAAAGCCTAAAGGTTCTGGGTTTTGTTTTTGCCTCTTACACAGGTAACATTCCCTTTATCCTCTCTACTCCAAGTCTCAGCTGCGCTCTTTTGCTATCTTATCCAGTCTAGTCACAACAATTTGGGAGTCCCATTGATTCCAATTTCATCCCTAAATCTGCTGTGTCCCTTCGCCTCATGCCCCCATAGCTTCCAAATCTACTGAGTCTATATCTGTAACTTCCACCTGGGTTATCAAAGGCACACTGCCATATTTCACCCTTATTCTCCCTGCCCTCAAAATTTCATTATTTGAGCCCAAGTCATACTTACCCAATTTCATCCCCAATTCCATGAACCCATCCAGAGCTGTGGCTCTGTATCAGATTCTGGCAGAGTTAGTCCATCCCCTTCAATCTCCAAATCCTGAAACCTAACACCCACGAGCCCTGATCTTAGGCACGGCGTTCTTTTGTACCCCAAATCTGCCACTCCAAGCCTGTTACCCCCAAAACTGGTACCTACCTTTTACAAAATATTACTGATTCCAGGGCTATGCCCATTAAAATTTCACCCCAAAGTATGCTATATTCAGGACCAGCTGAGTTCAAACTGGAGAGGCCACCTCCCCACCATCCAGTTCTTCTAACGGTTTAGCCTCCCTTTACTCCCCAATTCCTTTCTCTCTCTTTCCCAATTCTCTCTTCAAATCACCCTTACTTCAGCTTCTTCTCAAACCTGTAAACCAAATCTACAATGGTCCAAATGATGGAGCTACTCCGCACTTCCTTTCCATGGAGCCCCCTATTCCTACACTCCAGCATCCTCCACCCCACAGATCCTCCTACCTGCCACCCTAAAACCCCAGCCCTCACCAATCTCACTCCAGCAGCCAAAACTCAGCCCCCAGTACCCTTACTTTACATCTTGGGTACCATGTCACAGTCAGGTCCTACCCTCCAAATCTATTACCCCCTTCCCTTTATCCCCTCTACTCCAAGCCTGATTTCAATTACTTCTCTTATTCCAATGGTATCTCCCACTGTCAGTACAATTATAAAGATAGTAAATCTGACACCCATTCACCTCAACTCAAATCAAACCTCAAATCTTGGTTGGGTCTCCATCTCATCCCCCCTCCCCCCCTCCGGCAACCCACTCTTCTTAACTGGAAAATTCTAGGCTAAATCTTCAGGCCTGAACCACCCCCATCTAAACAGTGCCTTATCTCGGTCACCCCTACCTAATTCGGCCAAATATGCACCCCTCCACCCTGCCTCCTTCCAACTCAATCCCTCCCTTTCTCAAGGAGCCTGCTTCCTCTGCAAGGCACTGCTGGCCGGCGCCAGCATACCCAGTGCACCTGCAGGCACGGTGCCAGACATCCCTACCTCGGCCTCGGCTTCTGCCAGTCTCTCTATCCTGTCACCTGATGTCCCAGCGACCCTTTATGGCCCCCCCCCCCCCCCGAGTTACGAGGACTGAGTCCCATCTCCCGACCCCCACCGCGACTTCCATTTTCTCCTCCAACTGCGTCATCGTTTCCCCTGAAAGCCTCCTCGCTCCCCCTCTCCAGACAAAACGCCACTGTCCCCTCCCCCGCTGCGTCGCCCTACGTTCCCCTCCTCCCACCAAATCCTCGGTCGCTATCAGATCCGGAGCCCCGCCTCCGGCTAATTCCTCGCCTTCCCCCTCTCCCACCAAACCCGTCCCGGCAGGTCCACTGCCCGCCCTCCTTCCTGGAGTCCGATGCCTTTCTCCGCTCTTAATTTTTGGCCCAGACCCCCCGCCCCCCGTCCTTTGTCTTAAATCCGTCCCTTTAAATCCATCCCCATCAAGGCCAGAGCTCTTGCTCCCTTCACCCTAAATATGTGCTCACCTTCTAAAGATTTAGCCTCGGCCCCCCAATTCTCCTTCCCACCCATTCGCCAAAACGTCCTGCCCCTTCCCCAAATCCGTTGCTTTTTCACTCACCCCCAATCTACCCCTTCCTTCCTATTCTAAGTTCTCGCCTCCATGCCTTCACCCCCGAAAGAAACCCGTCTCTCTCCCATCGCCCTCCCCCGGCACCTCCAGAACTCCTCGCTCCTTCCACCCTCCCCCGAATGTCGCTCTGACCCCTTCGCCCCGTCTCCCACACCCTCCAACCTGTGCCCCTGCACCCCAAACCCTCCTGCCGTCCTCCGCTCCCGCTCCTGCGGCCCGGCAAACCCTCGGCCCCCGCCCCCTCCCCAAACCCGTCACCATCGACCCCCCGCCCCAATTTGACCGGATCGAGGCCTGTCACCTTCACGAGAGCACCCCCTCCCTACGGCGCCCCCGGCCCCCACCTGGATGAGCAGTTTCACGTAGAGCAGCGGGTGGCTGAGCGCCGTCACGCCCGCGCCCAGTGCCACGAAGAGGGCCTCGGTGGTCGGGGCGTTGTCCCCAGAGCCCAAGCCCCCGGAGCCGCCGTCCATCCTGCGCGCCGAGGGCTGCGCCGCGGGCCGGGGGTGGCGCGGGTGTGCGCGGTGCGCGGGCGGCGGGTCGCGAGCCCGGGCCTCCACCCCCGCCGCCGCTCCGCCGCGCGCTCCGGCTCCTGCTCCGGCTCCCGCCATCCCCGCGGCACCGCCGCGAGCCCTGGGCGCCACTTCCGGGTCCAAGGCCCCCATGGCGCCGGCCCGCGAGGTCACTCCCCGTCACGTGATGGCGGCGCCCCGCCCCTCGCTGACGTCAGGGGCCGTGCCGCGGCGGAGCCGCAGGGGATCACGGGAGGGCGGCGCGCGGGGAGTCCGCGCTGGACCCGCTCTCCGGCCGGGCTGTAGGCTGGCGCCGCGCTCGGCGGCCCGGGCCTGGGTGGGCCTCCGCTGGCTCGGGCGCTCTCCCGAGGTTCCCGTGAGCGGCGGGGGCGGGGCTGGCGGTTCTAGAAGCCGGACGCCCCCAATACGGTCTGCGGCGTTGCTAAACGCGGTCCGGGCTTCGGGAGTTTTCCCTGCAGGTGTGCGTCCGCCGCTCTGCGGCCGGGATCCTGGACGGACGGCCTGCGAGGCCTCCGGCTGCCGGGCTACAGCTCTGCGGGCTCGGACCGCCCTCCCGGTTGCCTCCCCCACCAGAACCGACCCAGTCGCCCGCAGCCTCCTTTGCACTTGAGCCTTCGCGAGCCTCCCTGGGGGCCCACGGTTGGAAAATGGGTTTTGCTCTTAAAGTTCCTGGCCCGTCTCCCTCCCTAGATCCGGGGGTTTCCATCCGTCGCTCAGTGTGAGCGCTCGCAGGCCCTGTGCCTTCAGTTAATAAAAACGAAGTAATAACTGGCCCTAAAATCGCACCTGCTTTGTGCCGGACACATTTTAAGGTGCTTTGCACCATGTTAACTCCAGTATAGCCCTCACAACACCGGTAGACGAAGGCGTAGCTGGTCCTCTACTAACATATTCAATTTCATTTCTCTCTGTTGTAACGTCGATGAGATGCACAGGAACTGACCTCCTGTTCATATCCGTTAGCCTTGTTACCGAGTAAGTCGAGGACCTACTGTGTTTATTACCACAAGTGCCGGCCCCTGCAAGGACGCCTGGAGCCGCCTGCTGCTCGGGAAGGTGCTCAGAAAGGCTTCTGATTGAACGGGAGGGATCGGGTAGCTCAGAGGCTGCAGGAAAGCAGCGGGGGACCTGGCCCTGCGCCTGTCCTTATCCTGTGTTCACTGTGAGCAAGTTCTTTAGAGCAGACGTCCGCCTTCTGACCATTTAGTCCCGCCTTCTAGCAGTCTGCCCTTCCCAACTCCCTTAATTACAAAGCCACCCTGGCACATACTCTGGCAGTGGTCGCCACCCGGTGGTCCCTGAGGTCTGAAAGGTTGGCGACCGCTGGTTTAAGGAAACCTTTGGAGCAGTGGTTCTCAACCTTCCTCATGCCGCGACCCTTTAGTACAGCTCCTCACGTTGTGGTGACCCCCAACCATAAAATTATTGTCGTTGGTCACAAATTGAACATAATGAAAGCATAGTGATTAATCACAAAAACAATATGTAATTATAAATGTGTTTTCCGATGGTCTTAACGACCCCTATGAAAGGGTCGTTCGACCCCCAAATGTGTCGCGACCCACAGGTTGAGAACCGCTGCTTTGGAGTCTGTAACACCTTCCACATCCCAATCTTGCTAGCCTACCTCCCTTCCTTTCTTCCTGGCGCTGGCTTCCCTAACCCAATTTTGTTCTGGTCTAAATCACTGCAAAGCCTCCTAGCCCATCCTGGCCACTGTGGCTCAGTTGGTTGGAGCGTCCTCACTGGCACCAAAGGGTCTTGGGTTTGATTCCCAGTCGGCACACGCCCAGTTGACTTTCATGTGGGAGGCAGCCTCTTAATAATAATAATAATAATAATAATAATAATAATAATAATAATAAGCCTCCTAGCCCTTTCAGGTTACTCTGTTTTCTCCTTCAAACACAACTTCCATTAAACCTACCTCCCACCCCAGGAGCATTTTAAATGACCTCCTTTTGCCTGATTGAGGCTTTTCCCCTACAGGGACCCTAAAGTGAAGTTCACCCACAGCCTCCGCTAACATTGCAGCGGCACGCTAACTCTCCGCCCACCAGTCAGAGTTCTGTAACTTCCTCCCACAAGCCTTTTCTCCTCTCGCTTTCCCTCCCCATTGTCCCCAGCTGTCTGTTTTTCCTTCTGACCTTGACGTGGGTCCCCTGTTAGCCCTGCCATTGACTCTGCCTTACATGGCTACCTAACTTTTTGTGTATATTTGGTCCTTTCAGACCGTTCCATGTAAGGCAGCCACAGAGTATTGCCTTGCATCATTTTGTATCTTCCACGGCACCAAATACGGGGATATGCTTGCAGTTAATGTTCAGTAAATTCTTTTTAAGCGATTGAATAATTTCCCTAAGCAAAGGCATTAAAGTAAAAATAGGTCGGTTCAAGCAGTTAGACACCTAGGAAACCGACCAGAAGCAAATAGATAACTGTACTATGGCTATAGTTCCACAACCCAGGGCTCATAGGAACACCAAGAGAGAAAAAAGTTCACAACCAAAAAATTACAAACCACTCAAAAACACATCCCATCATGACAGTGCATGGCCAAAATAGGAAGCTTACGACTCTTGGGAACTTCACATAAAGAGCATCTGAAAGAAACGTTAAGGGAGAAAATGTAGATTTCAAATAATAATAAAAAAAGATAAAGAATAGAAAGTATTAGAAAAAGACACTGAACAAAGAACAGGTACATTTGAAAAGGAAGCCAACAGGTGGGCTGGAGATGGACGTGTGCTCCCTGCAACGGCTGAACGAAGAGAAGCCTGCTGAGAGCTCACTTGCGGAGCAGCTGGCCGTGTGTGCGCAGCGGTCTCCGGGCCGGTTGGTGCCCCCGCCCGCCCCACGGTCCCGTTTGTCCGTAGTCACCACCACAGAGAGCCTGCCACGCTGTGCTGTGGCTTCTGCTTTGTCAGTCTCCCCCGTGAGAGCGCAGGGACTGTCCTATTCATGGTTGGCACAGCGCCTGGCACATGGCAGGAACCCACTGTTTTCCAAGAAAATGTATGAAAAAGCAAAAATAATTTTAACAAAGATAAAATTTGTGGTAACACCACGTACAGAATGAGAACTTTAGCGAGCCCTATATGCCCCAAATTAGGATCCAACAACAGCAGGAAATGAACAAGAACTACGACTCTTGTAGACGTTATTGCCAAGGATATAAGCCACCGACCCTGGAACCCTGTGGGAAACTAATGAAAAGAGAATACAAAAATAGTAGCCACTATTGCAGCTAAACGGACATCAAACTAATCAGGTCGGTGCCAAAACCAGTTTGGCTCAATGGATAGAGTGTCGGCCTGCGGACTGAAAGGTCCCAGGTTTGATTCCAGTCAAGGGCACGTACCTGGGTTTCAGGCACATCCCCAGTAGGAGGTGTGCAGGAGGCGGCTGATCGATGTTTCTCTCTCATCAATGTTTCTTAACTCTCTCTCTCTCCCTCTCTGTAAAAAATCAATAAAATATATTTAAAAAACAAAATTAATCAGGTCGGGAGTGAACTTAAGCTGCTGTCAAGGTCAGCGTGAGAGTGCAGGCCTCATCCGGGGATGGGCGAGGCACAGCAGGTGTCAGGAGACTTTACCCTGGTGGAAAGCCTGGACGTAGGCCCCCAGTTTACTAGTTCTGGGTGAGAACATTCTGGCTGCACTGTTCACCTGTTGGCCTGGGTAGGGGCAGGGAGCACGGGCCTTCCTTCTGTCTGGACCCCTAGGGTCCCATACCCAGACATCAACCCCACCCGGAGACCAAGCTGCCAAAGGAACCAATTTTAGGTTCTGGCATCCCTGCCCCCACGGCTCCCCACCCTTCCCCAAAGCACATAGGATTCTACTGCGCAGTTTTAAGAGCTAAATTCAACCAGCTGTCCTATATTCAGGGAGTCTTCTGCTACGTGCAGTGAGGCCTGTCTGCGCAGGTGCCCAGGTCCTCCCAGACAAGGTTGCTACTGGCTTTACCTATATTAACTCCAGTGATTATTTCAATACTAGTGACCCGGTGCACAGATTCGTGCACATTGAAAGGCAATTAATTAGAAGGTGGCCGCTGGGGCGGGACTCGGTGAGACAGGGCCAGACAGGTCCTGGAGCCAACCTCCCTGGCCGGCTGCACCTGGGGCGGCGCTGTGGCTCAAAGGGCATCTGTGGAATGAGTGGGGTGCCTCGCGCAGGTGGAGTCCCTCCACCTGGCCTGCGGGGAATCAGGTGAGACTGGCTCTCCCACATCCCCTGAGGGGGCCCAGATTGTGGACGGTTCACCACAGCTTGGCAGCTCCTGCATTGAGCATCTGCCTCCTGGTGGTCAGTGTACATCATAGCTACTGGTTGGAGCATCTGCCCCCTGGTGGCCATTGCATGTCATAGCTACCAGTTGGAGGGTTGCTTTGCCTTTTATATAGACCAGGTGGGCTATGAGGATCATCTTCATTCCACAGGTGAAGAAACAGAGACCCAAAGAAGTTACGTAACTTGCCCAGGATCGCACAGCTAATAAGAGGCAGAGCTAATAAGATTCAGATCCAGATCTGCCTTAGTCTGACACCTCACTCTCTCAAATGGAGGTGAAAGAAAATGGACAGTGTCCAGGATGATGACTCTGGGCCTCCAGGGCCTGCTGCCAGGTGGGCCAGTCACTTCGAGATTGTTGATGCCACAAAGGCCTTCTGGATGCACCATCTGTGAAGAAAGCAAGCTTTCCACAGCTGTTGGCCCACATCTACTGATGCACACGCAGTGTGGGCACCAAGCTCTTGTGAGCCACAGGGCAGGCTGCTGCCAGCCTCACCCTGATCTTCCTCCTCCATTTCTTCATACGTCCGGTGGAGAAGCACCTCTCTAAAAGCTTACCACTTGCCCCTTGAGATGACACTCTGCAGGCCACGCCCCGCTTGGGTGCTCCACAGTTGCTGACGGATCTGGAAACAGCCTACCTGGTGGAGGAAACATGCTATCTGGAGTCGAAGGGGCCTTGCTGAGTCCTGGGATTGCTGCTCCCAGCTGTGCAGCCCTAGTGGCTCTCTGAGCCTCAGTTTCCCCGGGTGTGCAATGAGACTGGGGATAAGGAATGTGACAGAGTGACAGAACCACCTGCTCAATATCTGCTGGCTGTTAGTTATGCAACAATAGCCAGGGTTTGAGCATTTCCTCCATGGATGGCTTTGAATGTTTTCCCAGCCTCCCATCATTCCCTTCTTTGTCGGTAGCTCTTCATTGGTACAGTCCAACCGTTTCTCGCTGGTGTGGAACCACCTCCACCCAGGCAGTAATAGCCTCTGGACTAAGGGAGCGGAGAGCTATGTGCAAAGGCCCTGAGTGGAAGTTGGTCTGGTAGATCGGAGGGCAGCGAGGAGGCCACGTGTCCAGAGCAGAGTAAGTGAAGGGCAACTGGTGAAGATGAGACCAGGGAGTTGGGCCTTGAGGCCACTGGCTATGACGCCTAATGAGACATAAACCAGATATATCCTAATTTAGACCACAGGAAGGTGCCTTCACAAAGTCGGGGAGCTCCGGCTAGTGTGGCACGGAAAGGTCACTGGTTCAATTCCCCGTCAGGCTTCAGGTTTGATCCCTAGTTGGGTTGTGTACAGGAGGCAAACCATCGATGTTTCCCTCTCACATCAATGTTTCTCTCTCTCCCTCTCCCTTCCTCTCTCTCTAAAATCAATTTAAAAAATATTTTAAAAAATGGGTGAAAACTGCCCTAACCGGTTTGGATCAGTGGATAGAGCGTCAGCCTGCGGACTCAAGGGTCCCAGGTTCAATTCCGGTCAAGGGCATGTACGTTGGTTGCGGGCACATCCCCAGTAGGGAGTATGCAGGAGGCAGCTGATCGATGTTTCTCTCTCATCAGTGTTCCTAAGTCTATATCCCTCTCCCTTCCTCTGTGTAAAAAATCAATAAAATATATATATTTTTTAAAAATGGCTGAAAACTGAGGCTAGCTGAGTGGCCATTTAGCCAGCAAATCTCTCTGATTTGCCCCGTGGGGGATGGTGAGGGAGGAGGGAGGGTGCTCACTCACACTGAGTCCCAAGGGCCCTGGGGGAGGAGGGAGGGTCAGGGCTGGGCCTTGCTGGAACCTGGTTAGGGTGGACAGTGAGGGTGGGGGACACCAAAGCCAAATCAGAGAGGGCAGAAGACGGAGGAAAGAAAATGCTACATCTTCCCACAGCCCGTCCCTCCGTGCACAGAAAGTCCTGCTCCCTACTCACGAAAGACTGTGGAGGGCAGGCTGTGTGGCAGGCACTGTGCTAACACCTGGGGACACCACACCTGGGGACACCACACCTGGGGACACAAAGGCAAATAAGCCAGGGCCCTACCTCTCAGGGTCTCGTAGGGACTAAGTGTCAGGTTTGATCAAGAAATTGAACTGATACCTCTCCCGTGGGAACTGGCTTTTCAGGCTACTTCGCTATGGACATTCACTTTGCTGAGACCACGTTTCATTTGTGGTGACCACATTCCATTCTCTCCCCTCCGGGTGTGCATAAAGAAGTGTCCGCCCAGAAAAAAGTCCACCAAAAGTCCTTTAAAAGCCGCCGACTCCATCACTAGGCGCTGGAGCCTGGTGTGCGGATGATCGAACAAATCTGTACTCCCTCACCACTCTGGCCTCTCTTCGGGCGACCTAACACCAAGTCCCCAGGCAGGCAGGGCTTGTCGCATTTCCCCGGTTCTGAGCACAGGGCTGCTTGTTGGCAGAAGGGAGGAAGGGAGAAACCTGGGGGCAGGAAGGAAGGAAGCCTGCAGCTCTGTGACGGGAGAGTGGGTTTTAGTGGCGTCTGAGCGGCTGGCTAGATAACAGCTCTCCGGGAAGTGTGTGCAAGAGCTCAGGGAAGGTGCAGAGTGACTCCTGCCCTTGTGTGGCTCAGGCTGGGAAGGCGGTCAGGGCAGGAGGGTCGCCGGCAGGGCAGCTGTCTGGGCTGCACAGTCGGTTCTCTTTCTCCGCTTGAAAACCTGTCGATGGCCTTCAGGCTGCGCTGCTGTGGGGGACCCAGCGGCCCTGGAGAAAGGCCACAGCCGTTTGGAGATCAAAGGAGCCTGACCTGGGGGGGAGGCCCTGTACCCTGGCCACTTGCTCGGCTCTGGACGCCTCCTTTGGCACAGCCTGGCACCATTCCTGGGCTCCGGCCTTGCTTTGCTGCCTCCCTCTGGCGCCTTCCTGTCCAGATCCTGGCTCTGGCTCCGTGGGACCCTCCTCCCCAGAAACACATCCTTCCCTCTGCCCCCTCCCAGCCCCGGGGGCACAGCTCCTGCCTCTTGCTCATTGGCTGTTTGTCGGTCCAGCCCCGATGGTAGGCCCCCCTCTTCAGTCCCGTTTCCCAGGACACCTCCCTCCGCCCCACCTGCTGTCGGCCTGGCCTCGGGTGACCTTGAGTCCTTCCTGAATAGCAGGCGGGCTTTAGGGCCTGGCACGAGCCTTGCTCAGTCCCCGAGAATGCCAGCTGTGAAACTAGATCGTTCACACAGAGCTGTTTACGGCTTCACTGACGTCCTCCGGCCACCCACGTCAGGACTGACACACTTGCTGCCTTGTCTTTCCGCTGTCTTTGCACCTTTGAGGGGACCGGCTGCCGGGGCGGCCAGCCCCAGGCTGGGCCCCTGCGTGAGGGAGGTTGGATTTGGCCTCCCCGAGTCCCTCTTGGAACAGACTGGCTCTGAGTAATTGCAGCCTCAGACTGACATACAGCTTAGGAGCACCCAGACCAGCAAGGGGAGGGGCCCTCAGACGCCCGAGTGTGGGAAGCGTCCTGGAAAAGGTGAAGGGCAGGAAGGAGGAAGCCTGCGGGCTGGACCCAGACCTCCCAAAGGGCAGCCGGAGCCTTCCCAGACCACAGCCCCGAGTGGACCCAGGGGAGGAAGTACTGGTTGTTTGGGGAGGGGGCAGGCCGGCTCCTCAGTGAGGGAAGCGAGCTTCCATCGGCTTCCTCCCTCCAAGCCAGGGGCTGGTGACAAAGGCCATGGCTGCCATTGGCACTCTGGTGTAGCCTCTGCTCACCATGTGGCTGCCCACATAGCCCCTGCCCGGGCCTACTGAAGGCCAGGGGCAGTAGGAGCTGAGGGGGAAGGGAGGCTGTGCGGAGGGCATGGAGGTGGCAGCAAAGGCTATGCCAGCCGCAGGAGCAGGTTTCAGTGGGCTGCCTGCATCTTCCCTGAGCCATGCCACCCCTGCTTGCAGGCCTGTGTGTCACAGGCCATTAAGCTCTCAGCAGGTGCTTGGCTGAGGCTGGGACTAGGCAGGCAGGGGGTTGGGGACACGGGGAGCCTAGGGGACATGCCCAGCCAGCCTGTCCCCTCCGGCCTTGGCTTATGGGGGATAAATGCTCCTCTGGGGAGTCCTCACTCTCCCCTGAAAAAGTTACATCCTTGTGAACCTTTGGACATTCCCTGCATGTGTATACACACACACACACACACACATGCACCCCCCCCACACACACGTACAGGCCACACATACACAGCACACCCACAGCACATATATGCACATACACATCACATGCACCACACACACATCACACACACAAATCACGCACTACACATAGCACACATATACATGCACAGCACATCACCACACATACATGCCACATATATACCGTGCACATACATATCCCACATACACATACATACCTCACACATACATACAGAAGTTGGCAAAAGTAGGTTTACAGTTGTGAGTATGCCAAACAGAGTTTATTCTTGTATTATTTATTATTATATTATTTACATGTATTATAACTATAAACCTAATTTTGCCCACCCCTGTATACATCACATATGCACACCACAAATAGACCACATATACCACACACATCACACCCCCATATACGTACATAGTAAATACATCACACACCACACACATACAACACATATCAGGCATACACATGCATACATGCTACACACATCCCACATGCATATATATATGCTATACACACACCACACATACCACATACACAAATACCACACACACCCCACACATACACACACCACATATACACACATCACACACACATGCACACACCACACACACGTGCACACACACACCACACACTCGCATTTCCTCCCTGGCAGCCCCAATGCCCACTGCTGCCCCAGGGCTCATGTTCAGAGGCCTTCGGGTGCCCCCGTCTGCACACAGAGCCCTCTTTGCATCCCAGGGCAGGGCTTTCTCACCAGCCAGCCAGCCACGTGAGCTCCCAGCCCTGTGGTTTGTGCTGGTTTGTGCTGGGGCCTCCCTCCTCCCTCTGTCTCCACCCCTGGAGAACTGAGCTACAGGGAACAGAGCTCTTCAGTCCTTGGGCCTTGAAAGCAGAGAAGAGGAGAGAAAGCAGGAGGCTATTCATGCCTATGACCCAAACAGCCCTGAAACGCAGACACTGCTCCCACTCAGAGGGTCATGTGTTCACACCCACTGAGTCAGGGGCTCCTCTGCTTAAAACTCTGTACCCACTCCCCTTAGCTCGAAAGCACCTCAACTCAGCAGACAAAGCCTGCCCGGGCCAGGCTCCTGGCCCCTCAGTCCCTGTCCCGCATTCCCCAGCCCCTGGACTCCCGAGGTGCTGAATGCCTGCTCTCCTTCCTGGTCTCGCCCTGGTCTCTCAAGCCCACGCCCTTCGCACATGCTGTTCCTTCTGTTTTGAATGCCTTTTCTCTCCTTGCCCACCTGGAGAGTTAACAGCCTTCACCCTGCGTGTAGCTTCTGCCTGGAAGCCTTCCTCTGTTCTCAGGAGACTTCGGTGCCCCTTCTTAGGGAGCAGACAACTCCCTGTGCAAAGCTTTTCCCACATCGAATTTTAGTGGTTAACAGACCTCATTACATTGTGACCTAAGGGGCAGGGGACTGAGATTAATCCATAACCACAGTGCTGACGCTTAGTAGGTATCCAAGAATACTTGTCAACTGAATTTACCACTTAGTGCACGGGGTGGAAGAGATGGGAGTAAGCAGAGAGGCCCCGGCCGGTGGGCTTAGTTAGTTGAGCATTGTCCCATGCACCCAAAAGTGGCTGGCGCGATTCCAGGTCAGGGCACATGGCCGGCTTTCGGACTGAGTGCTCAATCCCCAGTAGGGGGCGTGCAGGAAGCAGCCAATTGATGTTTCTCATATCAATGTTTCTCTCTCTCCCTCTCCTTCCCTGTCTCTCTCTCTTTTTTTGTTAATCCTCACCCTTTTTTCCATCGATTTTTAGGGAGAATGGAAGAGAGAGGGAAAGACAGATAGAAACATCGATGTGAGAGAAACACATCGATTTGTTGCCTCCTGTACCAACCCCAACCAGGGTCTGGGCTGGGGAGGAGCCTGCAACCAAGGTTATGTGCCCTTGACTGGAATTGAACCTGGGATCCTTTGGTCCACAGGCCGGCGCTCTATCCACTGAGTCAAACCAGCTGGGGCTTCTTTCCTGTCTCTCTAAAATCAATAAAAACATTTAAAAAAAAAACAAGCAAAAGGGAACACCAGGTCTCTGAGGAAGGAAAGGCATTCAGTGGTAGATATCAAGAAGGCCCCCTGGGGAAATGACTAGGCTGCTGACCGTGTAAAGAACGGATTGGTCACGGCGCAGGGAGGAAAGGTCCTCTGACAGGAATAGGAACGTTTGTAGCCAACGTTCACTGAGCGCCTCACTCTAAGTCCTTACAGACGTCATTACTCATCGAATCGTCAGCACCACAGGAGGCTGGCACTGCGATCACCCCCATTTCACAGACAGGGAAAGTGACGTTCAGTTACTGTGCAAGGCCTATAGGTCAGATTCGATGGGAGGGACAGAGCAGCCAGAGGGAGACAGAAAGTGGGATTTGACTTTACAGCGGGGAAGCTCCTTAAAGAATTGATGCTGATGATGTCCTGGTTGGTTTTCTCAGTGGTCAGAGCATCAGCGCCCCAGACTGAAGGGTCGCGGGTTCGATTCCTGGGCAAGGACACATACCTAGGTGCCGGTTCGATCCCTGCGTGTGATGTGTCTCTCATACCAATGTTTCTCTCTCTCCCCTGCCAACCTCCCTTCCACTCTCTCTCTAAAGATCAATGTGTCAGCCAACTTGTGGGAACGCCGAGTCAGGAACTGTGGTTCAGCTTAGCTCAGCTGACACAGCACAGAGCCACCACTTAAGGTCACCACCCAGCCCCAGGGCCGGGGTGAGGAAGGAATGGCTGGGAGGGTGGGTCAGAGCCAGACTGGGATCTTGGGAAGCTTTCCTGGGACCATGGGCTGGTTTGAGAGACCGCGTGTGAGATGGAAGTGAAGGTGGGACCTGTCCCGGGCGATGTCCTGAAGGTGTTGGGATAGTCAGGCGGGGGCAGGACAGGAACCTGGGCTAGATTCTGAATTGGGTGGCGCTGGGTGTGTGTGAGGGAGACCAGGGGCTGGGGCTGAGCCTCGGGTGATGCCTGCAGATGAGACACAAATCAGGCAGAAAGGCTGCCAAATTGTGAGGGGCCAAGGGCAGGGAGGTGGGGGTGGGCGGGGGGCAGAGCCCCGGAAGGTTGTTTGGGGACGTGGGCATCTTGGCCCTCCTTCCTGGGCAGATGCGGCTTTGACGGTGCCCGTGTTATATTCAATTAGGTGGCCTCCTGCAGGGACCTCTACCCACTCCCCTGCCTCCGCGTGAGGGGCAGGTCCTGCTGTTTAGGCCCAGCCTCTACTCTGGAAGCCCAGCACTGGATGCTAAGTATGCAATCAGCTCTGGGCTCAGGTGGCACATCTGTCCATTCCACATGCCTTCTGAGGCCCTACTGTGTGCGGACCACTGGGCTGGGCTGGGCACCAGCCGCGAGTCCGTGTGCTCTGGTCCTGCCTGCAGGGAGTCAGGGTGCAGTCTGCTGGAGGCGGAAGAGGAACCGGGCACTGCAGGCGAGGGGAGAGGAGCACCCAGAAAGGAGGCCTCCCCAAGCCCTGGGAGGCGTCCAGGAAGAAGTGGCATTTGAGTATGAGTCTGGTCAAGGCCCTCAATCTAACCATCATGAACAGGAAATCAGGGACCGGCACTGGCATCGCGCTGTCTGAGGGGCCTGTCAGGCCAGCACCCAGGGTCCTCTGAGCTGCACTGTGCAGGGAACGGAGCCCGTGGATGACAGGACAGCTAGCAGGCAGGACAGCTCGCTGTGCCAGGGGGGCCTTATTTGGGTCCTGATTTTTAAAAAAATATATATATTTTATTGATTTTTTACAGAGAGGAAGGGAGAGGGATAGAGAGTTAGAAACATCAATCAGCTGCCTCCTGCACACTCCCTACTGGGTATATGCCCGCAATAGGTACATGCCCTTGACCGGATTCAAACCTGGGACCCTTGAGTCCGCAGGCCGATGTGCTATCCACTGAGACAAACCGGTTAGGGCAGCGGTTCTCAACCTGTGGGTCGTGACCCCTTTGGGGGTCAAATGACCCTTTCACAGGGGTCGCCTAAGACCATCAGAAAACATATATAATTACATATTGTTTTTGTGATTAATCACTATGCTTTATGTTCAATTTGTAATAATGAAAATACATCCTGCATATCAGATATTTACATTATGATTCATAACAGTAGCAAAATTACAGCTATGAAGTAGCAACGAAAATAATTTTATGGTTGGGGGTCACCACAACATGAGGAACTGTATTAAAGGGTTGTGGCATTAGGAAGGTTGAGAACCACTGGGTTAGGGCATGGATCCTGATTTTTTTAAAATGATGATGAGTTACTCTGCTCAGGCTGCCATAACAAAATACGGCGGATGGGGAAGCTTAAAGACAACAGCACTTATTTCTCACAGTGCTGGAGGTGTGACGTCCAGTTCAAGGTCTGCCGGGCTCGATTCCGGGGGAGGGGTCTCTTCCTGCTTGTCCTCGGCCACCTGTCCTCACGTGGCCTTTCCTGGGCAGGGGGCCAGGGGCTGGGGGGGGGGGGGGTGAGAGAGATCGCTTCCTCTTCTTACAAGGCCACCAGTCCGATCAGATTTGAGCCCCACTCTTTTGACCTCATTTAACCTGAACTAACTCCCAAAGGCCCTGTTTCCAAACCCAGCCACATCGGGGGTGAGGACTTAAATATGTGAACTTGGGGGACACATTTCAGGCCACAGCAGGTGGCGTTGATGAAGAACTGGCTCTGTGAATGCTGGCGAGTAGTTGATTACATTGAGGAAGGATTGCTAAACGCCTCCTAGGGGTGATAATGGGGATGTGGTCTCCTATATACACACACGATGCCATCAAAAGTCCGAGTGCGATTTAAGCGGCCCTCTGCGTCATGATGCGGGGCTGATCTGCGAGGGCCAATTGAAAATATCTGTGTGTCAGTGGACCGTGCCGTCAAGCCCGCATTGTTCAGGGTGGACTGTATGTAACACGTATAAGACATACGTCTGCATGCATATATAGAATACATCACCATCCTGTGAGTGTGAGTGTGAGTGAGTGTGTATGTCCTTCTTCCAGGTGCCCAGGAAATGTTTAGGGGCAAAATCATCTGATGCCTGGGATTTGCTTGTAAGGGTGGGGGGTGGGCAATGAATGTGGCTGCACATGGAGCAGGACTGGCCATGAGCCGGGGGCTGCTGGGCCTGGGTTACAGGCTCATGGGGTGCATAAAAAGTAAAAGCAAAAGGGAGGAGGTTAGTGAAGTTTAGGGTTGGGGGAGGAGCCAGGCACCTGCTGGCAGAAATCGCTGAGGCGAAGCTCTGAGAGAGGCTGAGGCGTGTGAGCCCCGGTTCACAGGCGCCGGAGCCTGGAGCGCTGCCAGGCACTCGGTGCCAAGTCCCTGCACTGCAGGACAAAGACCAGTCTCAACGGAGGGCCTGGCTCAGGCCCAGCGGCCAGAACCCAGGGGGAAGGCCCGGAAGGCCTGTGAGACTAGAACGAGGAGCGGAGGCAGTGCTGCTCTGGAAGGGGTGGGAGCCCAGGCGGCCGAGGAGACTTCGGGCAGGGCCGCCCTGGCGCACTGGGATCTGGGAAGCACTGGGTGGGGCAGTCAGAGCTCAGCCAGGCTCCCGACCAACTCTCCGCCAGAACTGGAGGACGTTCACCGTGGCTTTGGAAACATGACTTCTTTTGTGTTCTTCCTGGGTGACTTGGAGCAAGTTACTTAACCTCTCTGATCCTCATTTTTTTCTTCTGGTTGGCTCAGTGGATAGAGCGTCAGCCCACAGGCTGGAGGGTCCTGGGTTCGATTCTGGTCAAGGGCACGTACTTCAGTTGCAGGCTCAATCCCTGGCCCTGGTTGGGGTCCATGCAGGAAGCTGGTTCTCTCTCGCTCTCCCCCTCCCTTCTACTCTCTCCTGGGATAACCATATAATCTATCACTCAAATCAATGGAAAAATATCCTCAGGTGAGGATTAACAACAACAAAGAAATGGAGTGGTAAAATGAGGGCAGTAATAGGACCCACTTCACAAGCTGTTATGGAATGAAATGAGAAAATACTTGTAACACTACAAAGAGTGTGTTCGCTATTCTTATCATCGGCAGTTTCAGGGAGGAAGGCACCCTCCCCTGGGCATTAAAATGAGAGCCCCCAGTGGGAGGAGCCCCAGTGGGGAGGGGAGGCCACCACATACTCCTCCTGCCGGCCCTTCACAGGCTTGTAACTTATTTGTAATATATTTTTATTGATTTCAGAGAGGAAGGGAGAGGGAGAGCGAGATAGAAACACCAATGATGAGAGAGAATCATTGATTGGCCACCTCCTGCACACCCCCTACTGGGGATTGAGCCCGCAACCCCAGCATGTGGCCTGACTGGGAATTGAACCGTGACCTCCTGGTTAATAGGTTGATGCTTAACCACTGAACCACGCCGGCCGGGCTATTTTTAAACTTTTGTAAGCTGTTTTCACAGCAGTGAACAGGGTCAGATGCAGAGAAGAAGTTGTTGAGGACCAAGTAGAATCCACTGAGCCCTGTAACAGAGAAAGTGTGGTTGACTAGAGATGCTCTGGCCAAGAGTCCAGCCAAGGGCACAGCCCCAGAAACTACTCCTGGCCGTTTCCCCCCTGTTGTGTGGCTTCTGGAACTGGGGGTCCACGGGAGCAAAAGTTCAGCCCCCATGAGGGAGGGGTGGGGCCGAGCAAACTCCTCCCTCTGCGGGGAGCACCGGCCTTTCCCCTTCAGGGCTGTGGCTCTGGGACCACTTCCTCCTTCTTCACTCTGAAGCTGGGAGCAGGCCTGCTGAGCTCTTGGGAGAGACAGGAGCAGATGCCTGATGCCTTAGCCCACCTGTGACCCCAGGTGGGGTGGTGAGGGTGCGGGCTGGAGGCCTCTCTCTGCCTCAGGGGACCCTGGAGGCCTGCAGGATGGAGGGGGCGAGTAAGGAGAAGCTGGCATCTGTGTCCGATCTGGTGACTGTATTTGAGAACAGCAGGTATGGGGTGGTGGTGGTGGGGGGTGTCACCATGCCCACCCTGGGCCCCTGGGCAGTACAGGCCCTCCAGGCTCGGGAGCAGGACCAGGGCCCCCCGGGGCCCTCAGTGAGCAGGCCTCTCTCTGGGCCTATCCGGGACACCCCTCCTGACTGGGCAGTGGGCCACTTGGTCATGGGTTCCTCGGGGCCTAGGAGAGTGTTGTTGGGGCAGCCAGGAGCTGGGCAGCGGGGAGAGTGTGTCGATGTGTTGGGGAGAGTCCCGATGTGTGTAATGATGAGAGAGATGACCTTCAACCCCCACCCACGGCCCCTCCCGCAGAATTAGAGCTAATACTGACCATGCACTTACGCCTCCTGACTGGGAAAACCATACAATCTGTCACTCAAACCAGGACACGTCGGCACCGAGCGTGAATGCACTGACTTGTCCGGGTGGGGCGGGGCGGTAGGAAAAGCTGGGATTGTATCGCACGACTGGGGTGTAGGGTCGGCTCACCTGCAGGGCGCTAAATGTTTTTTTTACCTCATTACTCATCTAACAGCCTAACAGGGGAGGTTCTATTTCTATCTACAGATGAGAAAATAAAGGCACAGAGAGGTGAGGAGGCTTTAAGTTCATGGGAAAAGGGCAGTGCAGGGGCTTCTGTCTGAAGGGGAAAGGGCCAAGTCACGTGTGTGGAGGTCATCGGCGGCCCTGGCAGGGGTGGTGCACGTGTAGGTGTGTGCATGTGTGTGTGTGCCTGTGTATGTGTGCCTGTGTGTGTGTGCGTGACATTAATCCACGCTGCAGGCTTGTCAGGGTCTGTGCTAGGGACTGTCATGCTGAGTCCTCGGGAGATAGACTCTGAGGTGGAGGTTTCCTTCGGGGATCTCTGGGGACATGTGTGGGGCAGAGGCCCGTCCCATCCCAGGGAGTGCGGAACTGGGTGCCTCTCAGGCTGTTCCCGCTGAGGCAAGGGGGACTAATCACTGGTGTGGACTTGACCTTGGGTGAGGCAGCTCTCTTCTGGGGCCGGGGCCATTGCTGGCAGCTGCGGGAATGGTGCCTCTGCCCTGAGGGGCTGTGGGTGGCACAGCCCAGCACCCCCAGGAGCCAGCAGACGTGGGGGCTAAAGAATGACTCCTGCCTAGAGACTTTTGTCTTCGATGCTAGGCTCCGAGACAATAGATATCCCGGGAGGGCGCTGAGCACACAGAGCCTCCTGGCCTGCCTGGCAGAGTGGCCCAGACGGGGCCCCAGAGGACAGCTCCACTCCCAGAGCCGGTGACTGGCCCTGCCTCTGCCAGGGTCCTTTGCCAAGCATTTCAGCACCGAGGACAGCTCTGCAGCCACCTGCTGGGCCCACCAGCCCCTTGGGTGTGGGGAGAGGGCATCACCCCACCCAGTGCCCCAGGCACGCCCAGTGGAGACCTTCAGCACGTGTGTTCTGCCCAGCAACACCCCTAGCAGGAGGAGGCAGCCCTCAGACCAGAATTCGGTCAGAGGAGGCCCTGTGGGGGGTGAACATCACCCTTACTGTGTGAGGCAGGTGCCCCCATGCCCGCCACCTGGGCCCGGGCTTTCTGGTGAGGTCTCCAGGCGTTAGCTGATCTGAAACTGAGGGGTGAAGAGGAAACCAGCTGGCCTGGGGCACGCAGAGAGAAATGCAGAAGCTGGAGCCACATGTGGAACAGAAAGCCCGAGGCCCGGCTGCTTCCATGAGCTGCAGCCCCGCGGCCTGGGGAACCGGGCACTGGGCACCGAGCGGTGGAGGAGCCCGTGAGGGGCCGTCGGAGGCCGGTCCCGATCCCCGCTCTGCTACGAACCAGCTGTGTGACTTGGGCCGGTCCCGATCCCCTCTCTGCTACGAACCAGCTGTGTGACTGGGGCCGGTCCCGATCCCCTCTCTGCTACGAACCAGCTGTGTGACTGGGGCCGGTCCTCTCTGGACCTATTTCTCCTCGACTCAGGTGGGGAGGGGCAGTTGGGAGGAAGGCTCAGGAGCCAGCCCGCCTGATCGGAATCCCACCTCTGCCACCCCCTCGCTGAGAGATGATCCCCTCTGCCTCAGCTGGAAAGGGGGTAATGGAACGCTTTCTCCGAGAACGTTGGAGATTTCATACCTGGCTGGTGTCCACTTCCCAGCCTGTCTTCCTCCTAGGATGCCTGTCTGTGCTGTCATCCAAGCCTTCCCACAGCAAAGGCAGTAGGTCCCACCCACGTCATTGGCTATACAGGGAGGTGGCCTCTGTTACCTAAAGAGTTTAATGGCCTGCAGACCCGGTAGGCAGGGTGACCAAGCTGCCCTCCGAACCCCATCGCTGGGAGCCCAGGGAAGCTGCTCAGACCGGCCTTCTCCACGTCCCCCGCTGGAGGCACAGGGGAGGTGCACAGGGAGGGTGATTGGCAGCGGAGGGTTGGGGCACTCAAACCTCTGTGTGCAGGCGGGGTTCCTGGCTGCATGGGGGGGGGGGGGCGGGGGCTGTTCCCAGGTACAGGTCTTAAATGTTGGGAGGGCAGGATGTGGGGTTCAGATCTTCGCTCCTTGGGGAGCAGCTCTGGTTTGACTCCTCCAGACTGTGGGCGGTGCCGGGAGTGGGTTCTGTGGCGAGACCGTGTCCCGTCCCTCCTCCCTGTTAAGTGTGGGCCTTCCCTCGTTCGCCTAATGCCGTGGTCGGCAAACTGCGGCTCGCCAGCCACATGCGGCTCTTTGGCCCCGTGAGTGTGGCTCTTCCTAAGCCTGAGGAGTACCCTGATTAAGTTAATAACAATGTACCTACCTCTATAGTTTAAGTTTAAAAAATGTGGCTCTCAAAAGAAATTTCAGTCGCTGTGCTGTTGATATTTGGCTCTGCTGACCAATGAGTTTGCCGACCCCTGGCCCTAGTGCGAAGGCGGCCAGGTGTCAGCGGCTGCTGCTCAGGGCTTTTTGGAGGAAGTTGTTTCACGTGTGGGATTGTTGTCTAGGTCTGTGTGCAGATTTGGTCTGAAGGGTCCTCTCACATCCCCATCTGGACACCCCCAGCACTGACTTCTAACTTAGGTCTGCGCGCGTGGTTGCAGGATCGCTGTGTCAGCTCCCAGCATCTCCCTGCACAGCGGGGAGAGGCCTCCTGGCTGCATGTTAAACAGGGAAGTACGCAGTTCACGCTGACTCATTCTGAAGACTGGAGTTCCCTCGGAGAGAGCTGGGAGGGAAGTGGATGTTTACTTAGCGACTCCTCCTGAGGGCCAGGCCCCCAGGGGCCACCGCACCCCTGTGATTTGCATCACCCACCCCTACTGCCCACCTACTGCCCGCAGGTGCTGTTCCCCCCCCACCCACCCCCACCCCCGCTCTACAGACAGGTACCCTCAGGTGTGCTTTCTCCGCAGGGCACCAGGAGCAGCGCCCGGGGCCCACCATGCCGGGTGCAGGTCTCCCCCACCCGAGGGCCCGGGGGAGAAGCCCAGCGCCGGGGAGGCCCTGGAGTCCGGGCCCAGGACGGTCAGCAGGAGGTACCTGAGCTCCCTGAAGAACAAGCTGTCCAGTGGGGCCTGGAGGAAATCTTGCCAGCTCAGCAGCTGCCCCGAGCCAGGGACACAGGTGCCTGGGGGCTGGGGTAGAAGTGGGGAGCTGGGATCCCCTCCACTGACCCCCGCCCCACACAGTCTCTCCCAGCCAGCGCCAGAGGTCCTTTGCCAAGCACTTCCCCAGCTGGAAGCGAGCCCCTCCCAGTTAAAGGCTTTTGATTAAGTGTCCAGCGTGTACCCCGCTGCTGGGATTTCACGTACCCCTCTGTGCAGGCGTCTGTCAGACCAAGACAGCCAAGCTCAGACAGCTTAAGCCTAAGTGGTTCTCAACCTTCCTAATGCCGCGACCCTTTAATACGGTTCCTCATGTTGTGGTGACCCCCAACCATATGATTATTTTCGTTGCTACTTCATAACTGTAATGTTGCTACTGTTATGAATCGTCATGTAAATATCTGATATGCAGGATGGTCTTAGGCGACCCCTGTGAAAGGGTCGTTCGACTGCCAAAGGGGTCGCGACCCATAGGTTGAGAACCACTGGCTTAAGGGGCTTGTCCAAGGAACAGTCTCCATCTTGTAAACCAGGTACCCTTCCCAGTGGGGCCTCAGTTTACCCACTGAAGGAGGCAACAATCCCATCTAGAAGCAGAGGTCAGTGCTAATTCCTGTCCTTAGACTGATCCGGGAAGGTCACCTCCTTTCTCTGGGTTTCAGGGTCCTCGTCTGTGCAGTTCAAAGGCGAGGCTGCAAGATGCTTGGCCCTGGGGCCAGACTGCCCAGGCTCACTCCCTCCTCTTCTGCTTGCTAACTGTGCGACCTGGGGCAAGTCCTCTCAACCTCCCTGCACCTTAGTTTCCCCCCTTGCAAACGGAGATGATGATCACAATAGTACGTCTGGTTATTAATCGCCACATAACAAACCACCCAACACGCCGTTGCCGAAGAGTTTATTCTTCCTTACAATTCTGTGGGTTGCCTGGAGCACTACTGGGTGGTTCTTCTATTGGTCTCGCTTGGGGTTTGTCCTAGTCACCCCAGGCTGCCATAACACAGTACCACAGCCTGGGTGACTGAAAGGACAGAAACGTATTTTCCCACAATTCTGGAGCTGGAAGTCCAAGGTCAAGGTGCCGCCGGGCTGGTTTCTGGTGAGGCCTCTCTCCTGGGCTTGCAGGTGGCTGTCTTCTTGCCGTGTCCTCGCATGGCCTCTTCTCTGCGCACTGCTTTCCTGTGCGGCTTCCTCTTCCTATCCAGCACCAGTGGATGAGGGCCCTGCCCTGGTGCCTTCAGTTCACCTCAACTACCTCCCGAAAGGCCCTAGCTCTAAACAGTCACCTTAGAGGTTAGGCCAGTGGTGGTGAACCTTTTGAGCTCGGCATGTCAACATTTTGAAAAACCCTAACTGAACTCTGGTGCCGTGTCACATATAGAAATTTTTTGATATTTGCAACCATAGTAAAACAAAGATTTATATTTTTTATATTTATTTTATATATTTAAATGCCATTTATATATTTAAATGCCAAAAAAATGAGTTCGCGTGTCACCTCTGACACGCGTGTCATAGGTTCGCCATCACTGGGTTAGGGCTTCAACATATAAATTTGAGAGGGACACGACTTCGTCCATGGCAGGGTCTCTCATGTGGCTGCAGGCAGATGGTAGCTGGAGCTAGAATGCCCCCAAAGCTCAACCCTCTAGCCTGGTGCCTAGCCAGAGGCTGGGCTCAGCTGGGATGTGGCATGGTGGCCCCTGGCTCTGTCCGTAGAATATCAGGGCTTCTCCTCCCCATGGGTTTCTCCGCCAGGGCCACCAGACCTCCAGATGCACTGAGGGTATGAGTACTGGAAGGGCATGAATGCCAGGAGGTGTGTTTCACCGGGGCATCTTTAAAGACAATGCCCCAGGTGCCCATCAGAGGAGACCAAAGCTGTCCCTCTCCTTCTCCCTCCACACCCCCTGCAGGAGCCCGAGAAGAGGATCGTTCAGGAGCTGCTGGAGACCGAGCAGGCCTACGTGGCCCGTCTGCACCTGCTGGACCAGGCCAGTGGCTAGGACACCCACACCTGAGCCCGAGCACCTGGTCTCCTCACCTCACTTTTGCTCTCCCTCCTGACCCACCTCACCAGAGCTGAGAGTTAGGACACCTCAACCTGATTCTAGGAGGCCCGAGTCCTCTAACCCTGCTGGCTGGAGCAGGCAGAAACCAGGACAGCCCATAAGCGCCACTCCCCACTCCCACCTTGGTGCCTGGAGCCTCACCTGTGCCGAGTACACACCAGCCAGTCCTCCCAGGCCCCCACAGCACCCTCACCCCAAGGCAAACATCCTCACCTATCATCCCTTCACACTTTCTTAAAGAGCCCAAGGCGAGGGGGTCCAATCACTGCACCCCAGTAGAGGCACCTTTAGGCTGGCAAAGTCTAAGACCCCGACAGCCCAGACTGGCCCATTCCTGACATTCATCAGCCGCCTGCCTTTGGCCACGTCCACGAGTCCCCAGGCCAGGGTTTGCCCATCTGTAAAGTGGCCGGAATACAGTCTTCCCTGCCTGTGTTGCCTGGGGTTGTTGGGAGCATGCGGGGGGTTAGGGAGGTGAGAGCACTCAGTAAGCGGGAGCTGGACCTGGGGCCGTGCGTGTCCCCCCGGGCTGCCGGGGGCTCCCTCTCTGCGCGGGCCCCCTGACCCTGTGGCGGCTGCAGGTCTTCTTCCAGGAGCTGCTGGAGGAGGCCCGTAGCAGCAAGGCCTTCCCCGAGGACGTGGTCCGGCTCATCTTCTCCAACATCTCCTCCATCTACCAGTTCCACGCGCAGTTCTTCCTCCCAGAGCTCCAGCGGCGGCTGGATGACTGGTGAGGTCCACCAGGAGCCCCCCGTCCCCCGACCATAGCCCCGGGGCCTGGTCGGGGTGCTGCCCCCAGGGCCCTGGCTGTGTGGCCATGACGGTCTCCTGCTCTGCGCTGACTGTCTGCACAGTGAGGGGCTTGGATGAATGAGCCCTGGGTGTGTGTCCTGGGAAGGGATGGACCAGGTCCTCACTAGGCTGGGTGACTTAGGAGGCGGGACTAACCTTCCTCCATGCCCGGCCGGGGCTTTCTACCTGTTCACTCATTTAATCTTCAGATCAGCCCCTGTGTGATGGGGGCATCGTAGTTATGCAAGAAACCCTCTTTGTTTTCAGAAGTGACCACTCAAGTATTTGGTGGTAAAATTGCTTGCTTTATGTATTTTGCCAAAGAAATGCCACAATGTCTGGGATGTCCTTTAAGATTCTTCAGCAAAGAAGGATGTTAGTGATTGTTCAATCCAGTGATGAATATGTAGTTCATTGTTATATTCTTTTGACTTTATACGTATTTTTAAAGTCAACCCTCCAAGGTCACCTGCCATCATTTTCACTTTTCCAGATGGGAAAACTGAGCTATAGAGAGGCTAGTTGACTTGCCCATGAAACTCAGCTAGAAAAGAGGCAGCTAGACTAAGAGACGCAGCTGGGAATCACACGCAGATGGGCCAGCTCCCGACTGCTCTGCTTTAAAAAATAAATAAATAAATAAAAATAAAAATAAAAAAAAATATATATATATATATTTTATTGATTTTTTACAGAGAGGAAGGGAAAGGGATAGAGAGTTAGAAACATCAATGAGAGGGAAGCATCGACCAGCTGCCTCCTGCACACCCCCTCTTGGGGATGTGCCCACAACCAAGGTACATGCCCTTGAGGGGAATCGAACCTGGGACCCTTCAGACCCCAGGCCGACGCTCTATCCAGTGAGCCAAACCGTCTAGGGCTGCTCTGCTCTTAAAGTTCCTGGGTTGCATGGCCTTCAGGCCCTTCCACGGGCGACCCTGGACGAGTTCTTCCCCTGGGTCTCTATGTCCTCCTCCAAGCAGGGCTGTGAGACTGAATGAGAGGAGGAGGGCAGTGCCTGGCACGTGGCCCTCGTTACTGTCACAGGAACAAGTACCCAGTGGGTACTGAACACCTGTCCTGGGGCTCGGCCGGTGCTGGCCTTTGGGGGAGCCCAGTCTGTGGGAGAGAACATGCCCCCCGTCACATAAGTGTGGGATGACACGTCCCATGACTGCACCCAGAAGTGCAGTGGGAAGGCTGCTTTGGCGGGTCAGGGCCCGGGCCTCACCTACCTGCCCGGAGGGACAGGAGGTCCTCAGGCCGAGGGCCATACTGGGCGCCCCTCCCGCAGGTCAGCCACCCCCCGCATCGGGGATGTGATCCAGAAACTGGCCCCCTTCCTGAAGATGTACAGTGAGTATGTCAAGAACTTTGAGCGAGCCGCGGAGCTGCTGGCCACCTGGACTGACAAGTCTCCCCGCTTCCAGGAGATTCTCACTCGAATTCAGGTGAGCTTGGGTGGGGGCGGGGCAGAGCCTGCATGCCACCCTTGGGCGCAGTGGCTGCGTTTCCCCAGCGATCTGGGGCACCTCCCAGGCTCAGCCTTCCCTCGATTCCCTCGCCCCTCCCGCTCTCACCCCACACTCTTCCTCCCCTTATCCCTCCCCAAGAGCAGGGAGGCCTCGGGCAGCCTGAGCCTGCAGCACCACATGCTGGAACCTGTGCAGAGAGTCCCACGCTACGAGCTGCTGCTCAAGGAGTACGTCCAGAAGCTGCCAGCCCAGGCCCCGGACCGGGCTGATGCCCAGAGTGAGGACACGCCCGGGGCACCCAGGGATGGGGAGGCCGCGCTGCTCCCATATAGTCACTGAGCACCTGCTAAAATGTTGTAATAGCATCAGCCATCAACCTGGACCGTGGGTACTTGGTAGACATTATCTATATACCATTAGCGACTTTTTGTTGTTGTTAACTCTCACCCGAGGATATTTTCCCATTGATTTTTAGAGAGAGTGGAAGGGAGGTAGGGAGGGGGAGAGAGAGAGAAACATCAATGTGAGAGAGACACATGGATGGGTTGCCTCTCGCACATGCCCCGACCCGGGGTGCGGGATTGAACCTGCGACCCAGGTACATGCCCTTGACCGAGAATCAAACCCGCGGCCCTTCGGTGTGAGTGCCGATGCTCTAACCACCTTGCCACACTGGCCAGGACCCACTAGCCATATTTTGCAGGCAAGGACATTGAGGTCCTGAGAGGTTAAGTGACTTGCTCGATGGCACGCAGCCAGAAAGGGGCAGAGTGGGGCTTTGAAGCCAGGCCTTTCCAGTGCCCCCTGGGTCTGGGGAGCAGTGGGAGACAGACGCCGGCGGCCTGAGCCCCGTCCTGCGGTGGCTCCCAGCTCTCCAGCCTGGAGGGAAGTGGCCCCCATCACCAGCTCAGGGCCCTGCCTCAGCCTCCAGCCGGATTTTCAGGGGATAACTCTAGTTCTGTCCTGCCCCCCAGAAGCCCTCGACTTGATCTTCTCAGCCGCACAACACTCCAACGCAGCCATCAAGGAGATGGTGAGCAGCCCTGTCCTCAGGGGAGGGGGCGGGGGTCCCCTGGGGCCCTGCCTGCTCCTTCCTGCAGCTCTCAGCCTCCCCAGCCCACCCAGGTCTCTGCACCCGCCCATCCCTGGTCCCTCACCCCTCGCCCCCTCACCCCCTGTCCCAGAAGGAGGTGGGCCCTGCGCGTGACTGAGGGCACACCGTCCCCAGGAGCGGCTGCAGGACCTGTGGGAAGTGTACCAGCGCCTGGGCCTGGAGGACGACATCGTGGACCCCTCCAACGCCCTGCTCCGCGAGGGCCCCGTGCTCAAGATCTCCTTCCGCCGCAGGGACCCCACGGAGCGCTACCTTTTCCTGGTAGGGGAGGCGGGGTGTCACACCGCGGGGCCTGCCCAGGCTCTCGGCACTACCCGCGGGAGGAGCAGGGAAGAGCCTGCTGACCCGTCTGCTGCTGTGGCACCAGCGGCCTCCGGACAAGTGCCGCCTCCGGGCCTAGGGGTTCCCAGCTGCGGGGTGTCCCAGACACGCCCCGGGGAGCCACAGCGTCGGCATCTGAACCCAGCCCCTTTGGCTCCGAAGCCCGTGGTGTGATCTGTGCTCTAGGCGGCACAGCAGGGCGTTTAGGTTAGCTCCTAGGAGGAACTGCCTGGCTGGCACCGGAGACCGGGAGCTGGTCCTGCCTAGTGGGCAGGGTGCAGGGAGCCCCTGCCTCTCGCACATGAGCTTGGGAGAGCTTGGGGAGCTTGGGCTCCCCCTAAGCCCTGGGAAAGGCCTCCCAGGTTTCCGAGCTCTGCCGTGGCCCCTGGATGCCCCCTGGCAGGGCAGCCCTGCAGTGACATCCTAGTTCAGTGATGGTGAACCTATGACACGTGTGTCAGAGGTGACACGCAAACTCATTTTTTTGGTTGATTTTTCTTTGTTAAATGGCATTTAAATATATAAAATAAATATCAAAAATATAAATGTTTGTTTTACTATGGTTGCAAAGATCAAAAAATTTCTATATGTGACACGGCACCAGAGTTAAGTTAGGGTTTTTCGAAATGCTGACACGCCAAGCTCAAAAGGTTCGCCATCACTGCCCTAGTTGGATTCGGGGCCAGACAACCCCTCCCTCCCCACGCGTGACATCCTGAGAGCTGGCCCAGAGTGTGGCCAGAGGGGCAGGGACCCTGGCGGTCTCCCGCCCCCACTGCACACGCCCGTGCTGTGTCTCCTGCAGTTCAACAACATGCTGCTCTACTGCGTGCCCAGGGTCATCCAGGTGGGCGCCCACTTCCAGGTGAGGACCCGCATCGACGTGGCCGGCATGAAGGTGAGAGGCGCCCCGGCCACTGTCAGGCTTCACCCCGAGGGTGGGCCCAAGTGTAGGGGTGAGCAGGAGGGGCCCACCGGGTTCTCAGTCCAGGAACCCAGGCCTGGCAGGGCCCAAGCCAACGAGGATGTGGGAAATTTGGGGTTAGAGCTGCCCATCGGGACTCCCAGCCCTCCTTTGGGGCCCCCCCCAGCAAGTGTCACTTGGCTTTCCCCACTGTCTACACCAGCACTTCCAGAACTCGCATGTGTGCATGAGTCCCCAGGGGCCTTGTTAAAATGCGGTTCTGACTCAGTGGTGGGGGGTGGGGGGGTCGTTTCTAGCCAGCTCCTGGGCGATGCTGACACTGCAGGCCCACAGGCCACACTGAGTAGCAAGGGGCCACACCGTCATGTCCCCATCCAGGGACGGCCTCAGTGTCAGTGACAGTGCCCGCTGACGGCAGTCACCGTGGGCCAGCCCTGCTCCATCCCCCAGGTCCTCACAGCCCTGTGAGGTGGGGCTCTTATTGTCCCCGGCATTTGCGGGTTTAAAATCTTTTTAAAATAATAATTTCATTACTTTAAGAATATAGATAATACACATGCCAAAATCAAACAATGTGAAGAGTACATGCAATGCGAAGTCCCCTCCCCAGGCCTCCCCTCGGCCCCTTCCTGGGGCAGCCTCGGCCTCGTGGGGGGCCTGCCGGTGGTCCTTGCATACGAGCGAGCACTGTAAGCATTATTGCTCCCTTTTGTTTCGCATACACAGTGGAACTGCCTTCCCCACACACTGTTCTGCACTTTGCTTGTTGGACTAGTCCTGGTTCTGGAGACCGATGTGCGGGGCGCACGGGAGGTGCGAGTCTTGCTTTTGCTCAGCTGCGTAGTGTTGGGGGCGTGGTGAGCCGGGAGTCGCTCGGCCAGGCCTCTACTGAGGGGCGTTTAGGTTGTTCGCAGGTGTCAGTCTCTGCAAATGAGTTGAATAACTGTGTGCGTTTGGCTGCGTGTGAGTGTATCTGTAGTTAATTCTAGTTTTAAGAATAAGGCGATACGCCCTGGCTGGTTTGGCTCAATAGATAGAGCAGCAGCCTGTGGACTGAAGGGTCCCTGGTTTGATTCCGGTCAAGGGCGCATGCCCAGGGTTTCAGGATTGGTCCCCAGTAGGGGGCATGCAGGAGGCAGCCACTCAACGATCCTCTCTCATCATTGGTGTTTCTAGGTCTCTCTCTTTGCCTCTCCCTTCCTCTCTGAAATCAATAAAAGTATATTAAAAAAAGAAAAAAAGAATAAGGCAGCAGCCCCGGCCTATGTGGCCCAATCGGTTGAGCGTTGTCCCATGCACCGAAGAGAGTATTGGACTCCCGGTCAGGGCACATACCCGCGCTTCAGCTTCCATCCCTGGCTGGGGCCTGAATGGGTGGTGGCTGTTAGATGCTCCTCTCCCACACTGATGTCTGTCTGTCTCTCTCCCTCCCCCTCGCCCTCTCCCTTCTCTCTAAAATAATTTCTAAGTCAAAAATAGTTTTAAAAACTAAGGCAGTAAACTCTGATCCATACAGACAATGGAATATTTTTCAGTGATAAGAAGTGAGCTATCAATCCATGAAAAGACATAGGTAAACATTAATGCCTGACTATGTGAAAGAAGCAGCCTGAAAAGGCAAATACTACACGATTCTGACTATATGACATGCAAAGGCAAACGATGGAGGCAGCAGAAGGACCAGTAGTTGCCAGGTGGTGGGGGGAGAGAGGGACGGGCACAGAGGATTTTTAGGGCACTGAAAGTATTTTGTAGGATATGATAATGGTAGATACATGTCATTACCCATTTTCCCAAACCCATAGAATGTACAACACCAAGCATGAACCCTGACGTAAACTACAAACCTTAGGTGTGTCCATGTAGGTTCATTGATGGTAGGTAATGAATGCGCCTCTCTGGGGTGGGGGTTGATAATAGGGAAGGCTGTGCATGTGTGGAGGCAGGGCAATAGGGGAATTCCCTGTACCTTCCTCTCAATTTTGCTGTGAACTTAAAACTGTTCTAAAAATAGTCTTTTAAAAAAATAAAGAAACCAAGCTCCCAGAAAAGTTAAGTGACTTGCTTGGGGTCAGACCAGGATTGAAGATTCAGGAATAACAGAGTCCAGAGCCCCTGTACTGAATTGCCTTACTACACTGGTTCCTATTAAGGCTTCAACCCAGAGGGATAAAGCTTTTGGCAGAATTGCAGGCGCAGTGGCAGAAATGGTGGGGGACCTTCTTGATCACTCAAGCTCTCTGATCCCTCCTGAGTCCAGGTGTGTCCTGAGGGCTGGGGATGGAAGAAGCATGTGCAGGTGTGTTTGTTTTTACAAAAATTCTCAATATATTCAATATTATTTTAGTATTTATATTCATTTCAGGTGTACAGCATAGTGGTTAGACAATCATATACTCTGCAAAGTGTTCCTTCCAATATTTTCAGTATGCACCTGACACTATATATAGTTATTACAATACTAGAGGACCAGTGCACGAATTCATGCACCAGTGGGGTCCCTTGGCCTGGCCTGTGGGATCAAGCCAAAACTGGGTCTTTGACATCCCTCGAGGGGTCCTGGATTGCAAGAGGGTGCAGGCCAGGCCGAGGGACCCCACTGGTGCACAATTGAGGCCGGGGAGGAGCAGGGGAGGTTGGCCAGCAAGAGGACTCTAGGGTATGTCCAGCCCATCTCGCTCAGTCCAGATCCGCCGGACCCCAGCAGCAAGCTAACTTACTGGTAAGAAGGTCTGCCCCCTGGTGGTCAGTGTGCATCATAGCGACTGGTTGACCAGTCGATTGTCTGCCCCCTGGTGGTCAGTGCATGTCACAGCGAGTGGTTGAGTGGCCTTAGCATATTATTAGCATACTAGAGGCCCCGTGCACAAAAATTTGTGCACTTGGGGGGGAAGGGGGAGGTTGCTCAGCCCGGCCTGTGCCCTCTCGCAGTCTGGGACCCCTCGGGAGATAACACCCTGCTGGCTTAGGCCTGCTCCCGGGTGGCAGAGGGCAGGCCCAATCCCTAGGTGCAGCCCCTGGTCGGGCTCAGAGCAGGGCCTATTAGGGAGTTGGGGCGCCTTCCACTGTCATGCACAGAGCAGGGCAGATTGGGAGGTTGCGATGCCACCCTCAGTCACGCTCAGGGTAGGGCCAATTGGGGGGTTGGGGCACCGCCCCCGTCACACTCAAGGCAGGGTCGATGGTGAGGTTGCGGCGCCACCCCCTGTCACGCACAGAGCAGGGCCCATCAAGGGGGTTGGGGCTCCGTACCCTGTCATGCACAGAGCAGGGCCGATCAGGGGGTTGAGGAGCTCCCCCCTGTCACTCACAGAGTAGGGCCAATAGGGGAGTTGGGGCACTGCCCCCTGTCACACTGAGGGCAGGGCGGATCAGGGGGTTGGGGTGCCGCCACTGTCACACTCAGGGCAGGGCCGATGGGGAGGTTATGGCTCTACCCTGTCACACACAGAGCAGGGCCGATCAGGGGGTTGAGGCACCACACCCTGTCACACACAGAGCCGCAGGGCAATCAGGGGGTTGGGGAGCTCCCCCCTATCAGGCACAGAGCAGGACTGATCAGGGGTTGGGGCGCCTTCCCCTGTCATGAACAGAGCAGGGCGGATAGGGAGGTTGTGGCCCCACCCCCTGTCACACACAGAGCCGCAGGGCTATCAGGGGGTTTGGGCGCTGCCCCCTGTCACGCTGATTCCAGTGCTGGGAGGCATATTACCCTTTTACTATATAGAATAGAGGCCTGGTGCATGGGTGGGGCTGGCTGGTTTGCCCTGAAGGGTGTCCTGGATCAGCATGGGGGTCCCCACTGGGGTGCCTGGCCAGCCTGGGTGAGGGGATAAGGGCTGTTTTCAGGCTGGCCGGTGACTGAAGCTCCCAACTGCTCCTTTTTTTCTTTTATTTATTCTGGGCCAGCTTTAGCTCTGGCTCCAGCTCTGAGGCTCCAGCACTGAGGCCTCTGGTTTGTTTCGGTTCTATAATCGAAACAATGTATAACTCCAGCTCTGAGATCCCTGGCTCCCTGAAAGCAGGTTTCTGGGGTTTTGTTTAGCTTCTATATTTGTTACAATGTTTCTTAAACTGCAAGCTCAGAGGCCGGCAAGGCAGGCGGGGAACGTTGGAGTCCTCCGTCACTGAAGCAAGCAATCCTCATGTTAGTTTCAAGCTGCCTGGCTGCCGGCCGCCATCTTGGCTGACAGTTAATTTGCATATCTTGCTAATTAGCCAATGTGAAGGGTAGCAGTCGTACGCCAATTACCATGTTTCTCTTTTATTAGATAGGATTATGCTTTGATTGGTTGAACAGACGACTGGACAACCAGACACTTGGCATATTAGGCTTTTATTATATAGGACTAGAAGCCCGGTGCACAAAAATTTGTGCACTCGGGGGGGAAGGGGGGGTCCCTCAGCCCGGCCTGTGCCCTCTCGCAGTCTGGGACCCCTGAGGAGATAACGCCCTGCTGGCTTAGGCCTGCTCCCGGGTGGCAGAGGGCAGGCCCAATCCCTAGGTGCAGCCCCTGGTCAGGCTCAGAGCAGGGCCGATTGGGGAGTTGGGGCGCCGCCCCCTGTCATGCACAGAGCAGGGCGGATTGGGATGTTGCAATGCCACCCTCAGTCACGCTCAGGGGCACCGCCCCCTGTCACACTCAAGGCAGGGTCGATGGGGAGGTTGTGGCGCCACCCCCTGTCACGCACAGAGCAGGGCCCATCAGGGGGGTTGGGGCTCCATACCCTGTCACACACAGAGCAGGGTCGATCAGGGGGTTGGGGAGCTCCCCCCTTTCACGCACAGAGCAGGGCCCATCAGGGGGTTGAGGAGCTCCCCCCTGTCACTCACAGAGTAGGGCCAATAGGGGAGTTGGGGCACCGCTCCCTGTCACACACAGAGCAGGGTGGATCAGGGGGTTGGGGCGCCGCCCCCTGTCACCCACAGAGCAGGGCTGAAAAGGGGGTTGGGGCACCGCCACTGTCACACTCAGGGCAGGGCCGATGGGGAGGTTATGGCTCTACCCTGTCACACACAGAGCAGGGCCCATGGGGGGGGGGGTGTTGGGGCATCGCACCCTGTCACACACAGAGCCGCAGGGCTATCGGGGGTTTGGGCACTGGCCCCTGTCATGCTGATCCCGGTGCTGGGAGGCATATTACCCTTTTACTATATAGGATAGAGGCCTGGCGCATGGGTGGGGCTGGCTGGTTTGCCCTGAAGGGTGTCCTGGATCAGCATGGGGGTCCCCACTGGGGTGCCTGGCCAGCCTGGGTGAGGGGATGATGGCTGTCTGCAGCTGGTCACACACCCTTCAGGGTGGGGGTCCCCACTGGGGTGCCTGGCCAGTCTGGGTGAGGGGCTGAGGGCTGTTTTCAGGCTGGCCGGTGACTGAAGCTCCCAACTGCTCCTTTTTTTCTTTTTCTTTTTTATTCTGGGCCAGCTTTAGCTCTGGCTCCAGCTCTGAGGCCTCTGCTGCTGAAAGCAGGTATCTGGTTTCTTTGGGTTCTATAATCGAACTCTGTATCAACTCCAGCTCTGAGATCCCGACTCGCTGAAAGCAGGTTTCTGGGGTTTTGTTTAGCTTCTATATTGTTACAATGTTTCAAACTGCAAGCTCAGAGGCCGGCAAGGCAGGCGGGGAATGTTGGAGTCCTCCGTCACTGAAGCAAACAAGCCTCATGTTCGCTTCCAGCTGCCTGGCTGCTGGCCGCCATCTTGGCTGGCAGTTAATTTGCATATCTCCCTGATTAGCCAATGGGAAGGGTAGCGGTTGTACGCTAATTACCATGTTTCTCTTTTATTAGATAGGATTATTATACTTCATATCCCCATGACTATTTTGTAACTATCAATTTGTACTTCTTGTCCTAGCTGGTTTGGCTCAGTGGATAGAGCATCGACCTGTGGACTGAAGGATCCTGGGTTTGATTCCAGTCAAGGGCACATGCCCAGGTTGCAGGCTCAATCCCCAGTAGGGGGTGTGCAAGAGGCAGCTGATCAATGATTCTCTCTCATCATTGATGTTTCTCTCTCTCCCTCTCCCTCTCCCTTCCTCTCTGAAATCAATAAAAAATATACATTAAAAAAATTTGTACTTCTTTAAAACAATTTTTTTTATTAATCCTCACCTGAGGATATTTTTTCATTGATTTTTGGAGAGAGTGGCATGGGAGGGGGAAAAGATGGAGAGAAAGAGAGAGAGAATGAGTGAGCGAGAGAGAGAAACATCGATGTGAGAGAGACACATTGATCAGTTGCCTCCTGTATGTGCCCCGACTGGGGGCCTGGGATTGAACCTGCAACCCCAATACATGCCCTTGACCAGGAATCCACCTTGAGATCTTTCGGTGCGCAGGCTGATGCTCTAATCACTGAGTCACACTGGCCAGGGACATTTGTACTTTTTTAAAAAAAGCAAATTCACTTTAAAAAAAAAAAGATTTTTATTGATTTTTAGAGAGAGAGAAAGGGAGAGGGATAGAGAGGTAGAAACGATGAGAGAGAAACATCAATCAGCTGCCTTCTGCATGCCCCCCACTGGGGATCGAACCTGCAACCTGGGTATGTGCTCTAACCGGTGATCAGACTGGTGACATCTTGGTTCATGGGTGGAAGCTCAACCACTGAGCCACACCGGCTTGGGCCCATTTGTGCTTCTTAATCCCTTCATCTTTTCACCTAGTCCAGTGATGGCGAACCTTTTGAGCTTGGCGTGTCAGCATTTTGAAAAATCCTAACTTAACTCTGGTGCCGTGTCACATATAGAAATTTTTTGATATTTGCAACCATAGTAAAACAAAGACATATATATATTTTTTTAAAAAATATATTTTATTGATTTTTCACAGAGAGGAAGGGAGAGAGATAGAGAGTTAGAAACATCGATGAGAGAGGAACATCGAACAACTGCCTCCTGCACACCGCCTACTGGGGATGTGCCCGCAACCAAGGTACTTGCCCTTGGCCGGAATTGAACCTGGGACCTTTCAGTCCACAGGTCGATGCTCTATCCACTGAGCCAAACTGGTTAGGGCAAGACTTATATTTTTGATATTTATTTTATATATTTAAATGCCGTTTAACGAAGAAAAATCAACCAAAACAATGAGTTTGCGTGTCACCTCTGACACGCGTGTCATAGGTTCGCCATCACTGACCTGGGCCCTCAACTCCCTCCCCTCTGGCAGCCATCGGTCTGCTCTCCGTATTTATGACTCTGTTTCAGATTTGTTCATTTACTTTGTTCTTTAGATTCTACAAACAAGTGAAATCATATGGTAGTTGTCTTTTTCCGACTGACTTATTTCACTTAGTGTAATACCCTTTAGGTCTAGCCATGCTGTGGCAGATGGAGGGATTCATTCATTTTTTTTTTTTTTTTTTGTAGCTGAGTAATATCTAATTGTGTACATGTACCACAGCATTTTTATCCACTCACCTCCTGATGGGCAGTTGGGCTGCTTCTAGGCCTTACCTATTGTAAATAGCGCTGCTGTGAAATAGGGGTGCATATATTCTTTCGGATTAGTGTTTTGAGTTTTTAAATATATATATATGCCCAGAAGTGGAATTGCTAAGTCATAATGCAGTTCCATTTTTAATTTTTTTTAATATATTTTTTATTGATTAAGATATTACATATGTGTCCTTGTCCCCACGTTACCCTCTACCCCCCCCCCCCCCCCGCTCATGCCCTCACACCCCCGTTGTCCATGTCCATTGATTAGGCCTATATGCTTGCATACAAGTCCTTTGGTTGATCTTTCCCCCATACCCCCACCCTCCCCTACCTTCCCTCCAAGGCCCGACAGTCCAATCAATGCCTCTCCGTCTCTGGATCAGTCCTTGTTCATCAGCTTATGTTGTTCATTATATTCCACAAATGAGTGAGATCATGTGGTATTTATCCGCTCTCCCGTTCCATCCATGCTGTGGCAAATGGTAAGAGTTCCTTTTTCTTCTTCCTCTTCTTAAAGAATACCTTTCAGCATTTCATATAATGCTGGTTTGGTGGTGATGAACTCCTTTAGCTTTTTCTTATCCGTGAAGCTCTTTATCTGACCTTCTATTCTGAATGATAGCTTTGCTGGATAAAGTAATCTTGGTTGCAGGTTCTTGCTATTCATCACTTTGAATATTTCTTGCCACTCTCTTCTGGCCTGCATGGTTTCTGTTGAGAAATCAGCTGACAGTCGTATGGGTACTCCCTTGTAGGTAACTGACTGTCTTTCTCTTGCTGCTTTTAAGATTCTCTCTTTATCTTTTGCTCTTGGCATTTTAATTATGATGTGTCTTGGTGTGGTCCTCTTTGGATTCCTTTTGTTTGGGGTTCTCTGCACTTCCTGGACTTGTAAGTCCATTTCTTTCACCAGGTAGGGGAAGTTTTCTGTCATTATTTCTTCAAAAAGGTTTTCAATATCTTGCCCTCTCTCTCCTTCTGGTACCCCTATAATTCTGATGTTGGTACGCTTGAAGTTGTCCCAGAGGTTCCTTACACTATCTTCATATTTTTGGAATCTCTTTTCTTTTTTCTTTTTCGGTTGGGTATTTTTTGTTTCTTTGTATTTCAAATCTTTGACTTGATTCTTGGGATCCTCTTGTCTGCTGCTGGATCTCTGTAAATTATTCTTTATTTCAGTCAGTGTATGCTTAATTTCTAGTTGGTCCTTTTTCATGTCCTCCATGGTCTCACTATACTTATTGAGGGATTCATTAAATTTATCGGCGGTTTCCATAAAATTCTTGAAAAACCTTATAAACGTGGCCTTGAACTCTATATCCAGTCGTTTGCTTTCCTCAATTTCTGCCATTTGTGACCTGTTTCTTTGTCTCCGCATTTTGGCAGCTTCCCTGTGTTGATAGAGTGGCCCTGCGCGCCAGGTGTCCTGTAGGGCCCAATAGCTCAGCCTCCCCAGTTACCTGGGGTGGACACTCTTGGTGCACTCTTGGTGCCTTGGTTGTTGTAGGATCACTGGGAGGAATTGAACTCCAGGCCAATTGGCTGTGAGAATCAGCTGTGTCTAAAGTGGGAGAACTTCTGTGCTGAAGACACCCTTCTGGGGCAAGACTTGCTTCAGTGGGGCTTTGGTGCTCACTGAGTCTGCTCCCTGAGTGTGTCCCTTATGGATCTGAGGAGTTGCAATCTGGATGGTCCCCCTCTGACCACTGGGTACAGTGGTTCCTGGATCTAAGGAGGTGCTAATTCAGCCTCTGCCTGAGGCCACACAGCAGGAGCCACGAAGAGGCTCAGCTGTGAAGCAATGCAAGCCGCTGCGGGGCCTTGGGCCTTCTCTTGGAAGTTCCAGGTCTGCCTGGCTTGGCTGCAGATAGGTACATTCACATGCAAAAGCCTCTGCCGCAGCCTGGGTGGGGCGGGGTCTCAGGGAATCAAAGGGCGGATCAAGGAGCTATGGCTGATTCTCCGCCCGGAGTCGCGGGTCTCAGTGACCTGCTAATTGCTGCAAGCACCTCTGAGGGAAAGCCGCCTTCAAGTTCGCCCGCTGCCGGACAGACCAGCTTCTCCCGGTATGAGTCCTGGGTCCCCAGAGACTTCCCGGAACCGGAGTTCAGAGCAGTCGGGAGCTTGTGATTCAAAAAGACAGCCGCGTCCTCAGGTGCCACCCCCTTTCAGCGCGCTCGAGCCGCCGTACCTCTGCACTTCACCTCCGCAGCGCCTCTGGCTCTCAGCGTGCTTTTCTTTCCTTCTAGTTGTAGAATTTACACTCAGCCAGCCTTCCTGTTGTTCTGGATGATGTTTGCTCTGTCCTTTGCGGTAATTTTCAATTGTTGTGAGAGGCGGCAATTTCCCGGTGTTTACCTATGCCGCCATCTTAGTTTCTCCCCATTTTTAATTTTTTGAGGCTCCTCCATACTGTTTTCCACAGTGGCTGCACCAATCTGCATTCCCGCCAACAGTGCGTGAGGGTTCCCTTTTCTCCACATCCTTGCCAGCACTTGTCGTTTGTTGATTTATTGATGACAGCCATTCTGGCAGGTGTGAGGTGCTATCTCACTGTGGTTTTAATTTGCATCTCTCTGATGATTAGTGATGTTGAGCATTTTTCATATGTCTATTGGCCAATTGTATGTCCTCTTTGGAGAAATGTTCAGGCCCTCTGCCCATTTTTTCATTGGATTGTTTGTTTTCTTTGTGTTGAGTTGTCGGAGTTCTTTATACATTTTGGATATTAACCCCTTATCAGATACATCATTGGCAAATATGTTCTCCCATTCGGTAGGTTGTTTTGTTTTGTTGATGGTTTCCTTTGCTGTGCAAAAACTTTTTAGTTTGATGTAGTGTCATTTGTTTATTTTTCTTTTGTTTCCCTTGCCTGAGGAGATATAGCAGAAAAATATTGCTAAGAGAGATGTCAGAGATTTTACTGCCTGTTTTCTTCTAGGAATTTTATGGTTTCAAGTGTTACATTTGTCTAATTCATTTTGAGTGTATTCTTGTGTATGATGTAAGAAAGTGATCTAGTTTCATTTTTTGCATCTATCTGTCCAATTTCCCAACACGATTTATTGAAGAGACTGTCTTTATCCCATTGTATGCTTTTGCCTCCTTTGTCAAATATTAATTAACCATAGAGGCCTGGGTTTATTTCTGGGCTCTGTATTCTGCTTCATGCATCTATATGTCTGCTTTTATGCTTGTACCTTGCTGCTTTGGTTACTATGGCTTTGTAGTATAGTTTGATTTCAGTCAGTGTGGTTCCTCCAACTCAAGATTGCTGTGGCTATTGGGGGTCTTTTTTTAGTTCCATATAAATTTTTGGATTATTTATTCTAGTTCTGTGAAGTATGCCATTAGTATTTTTATAAGAATTGCTGCATTGAATCTATAGATTTGGGTAGTATGGACATTTTAATGATGTTAATTTTTCCTATCCATGAGCACAATATATTTATTTATATCTTCTTCAATTTCTTTTTTCAGTGTTTTATAATGTTTCAAGTACAGGTCTTTTACCTCCTTGGTTAAATTTAGCCTTAGGTACATTTTAATGCAATTGTAAATGGGATTGTTTTCTTAGTTTCCCTGCTTGCCCTTTCTGATAGCTCATTATTGGTGTATAAATATGCAACCAATTTCTGAATATTTATTTTGTATCCTGCTCCTTTACTGGATTCCTTTATCAGTTTTAGTAGCCTTTTGGTGGAATCTTTAGGGTTCTCTCTCTATATATCAGTATTATGTCATCTGCAAATAATGACAACTTTACTTCTTTCCGATTTGGATATCTTTTATTTCCTCTTCTTGTCTGATCGAGTGGCTAGGACTTACAGTACTATGTTGAATAAGAGTGGTAAAGCCCTAGACCAGCGGTTCTCAACCTGTGGGTCGCAACCCCTTTGGCGATTGAACGACCCTTTCACAGGGGTCGCCTAAGACCATCCTGCATATCAGATATTTACATGACGATTCATAACAGTAGCAACGTTACAGTTATGAAGTAGCAACGAAAATAATTTTATGGTTGGGTCACAACACGAAGAACTGTATTTAAAGGGCCAGAAGGTTGAGAACCACTGCCCTAGATCAAGCATGTCAAACTCGAGGCATGAGTTTGACATGCTCAATGGTTTGGCTCAGTGGCTAGAGCGTTGGCCCTTGGACAGAAGGGTTGCGGGTTCGATTCTGGTTGCGAGCATGTGCTTCTGATGGTCAGGGCATGTGCAGAAGGCAACCGATTGATGTGTCTATCTCACCAATTGATGTGTCTCGCTCACGATGTCTCTCCTCCCTTTCACTCTCTCTCTCAAAAAAAGAGTGGTTCCCGGCCAGCGGTGCGGCTCAGTGATTGAACATCGACCTATGAACCAGGAGATCCCAGTTCAATTCTCAGTGAGGGCACATGCCAGCTTGTGGGCTCCATCCCCAGTAGGGGGCGTGCAGGAGGCAGCCAATTGATGGTTCTCTCTCATCATTGATGTTTCTATCCCTCTCTCCCTCTTCTTTCCTCTATGAAGTTAATAAAATATATTTTTTAAAAAAAGAAAAGATTTTTTTAAATACATCCCTATCTTATTGTGATACTAAGGGAAACACTTTTAACTTTTCCCCATTGAGAATGATGTTAGATGTGTTTGTCATATATGGCCTTTGTTATGTTAAAGTATGCTCCCTCTATTCCCACTTTGCTGAGTTTTTATCATAAAGGGCGCTGAATTTTGTCAGATGCTTTTTCTGCATCTATTGATATCTATTGATCATATCTATTGGTATGACCATATGATTTTAATCCTTCATTTTGTTTATATGATGTATCACATTAATTAATTTGCTGATATTGCACCAACCTTGCATCCCTGGAATAAATCCCATATGGTCGTGGTGTGTTATCTTTTGAATGTATTGCTGGATCCGATTTGCTAATATTTTGTTGAGGATTTTTCCACCTATGTCCGTCAGGGATGCTGGCCTATAATTTTCTTTCTTTGTGGTGTCTTTATCTGGTTTTGGATTAGATAATGCTGGTGCATGTGCAGGCTTGTATTTCTCGGTGCCTGGGTGAGTGAGACCGAGAAAGGCAGGTTTGTGAGCAGTTATATAGACAGACAAATGGAGACGGGCAGCCCTGTCTTAGGACTGGCAGAAGCCCAGGCATTGGAAAGAAGAGGCAGAGACTGACAGATAGAAAAGACAAGAAACACGGAGACTCAAAGAGTCATCAGAAAAACTACATAGCGATGGGGCTGAGGCTGTCAGACACTTCGGGCTCTTGGCCCAGCGTGTGCCAGTCCCAGAGAGCGAGCTCCTCACAGAGGGTTCTGTGCTTCAGCAGCCACACAGCGCCCTCTCCTGGATGGCACAGGCCTGGCAGGCGCAGGGCCGGCCACCCTCCCGTGTCTGCATGGGAACCATTTTCGGAGCCTGAGGTTTGAAGGCAGGTCTGGCCTTCAGCCACCATGATGCTCCCATTGGCCTCCGCCCCCTGGCCTTCTCCTGGATGTCAGGGAGGACCGCTCTCAGCAGCTGGTTGTCCCCGAGGTCCAACTGGGTCCTAATGCTGTGCCATCCTGCCCAGGGCCAGCCCGGGAAGCAGGGGGGATGTGAGACACTCCCCAGGGTCTCCATGCACAGCTGGGAAGGCGTTCACTGTCGGACACACCTCACCTAAGACGGGCACACCTCATCCACAGCCACCCGCACAGACGGAGTAGTCACCACCCTCCTTGGCCAGCAGAGGGCAGTCAAGTATCTTGTTCCAACCAAACCTGACGATTATGCCTGTCTGCCAACAGATGTCAGTAAGGTGTTTTGAGGAAGCGAGGTCTTGTGCTAATTGACACAAAGGGGCCTGACCCAGCCCAGACTTGGGGGAGGTGGAGACTGGGATCAGGAAGGTGTCCTCTAGAAGCCTCCATCCTGCCTGGGCAAAGGCCGGTGGTCCTGGACCCCCAGGTCAGGAGCTGCCCGTTTCTATGAAAAGCATCGGATTTCTTCCTACCTCTGGACTCCAAACCTTGGGCTTCTCCCTTCTTTGCCCCCTCCCCTCGCCCTCACCAATTAGTCATGGAGTCTGGCCGGGTTTCCTGATATTGTCCCCCAGTAGGAATTCTTCCTGCTCCCCAGGTGCAGGCCGGCCTCCACCATTCAGGGCACCCCTCCCTGGCTGGCCTTTGGGACTACTGGGTTGTCCCATTTCCCCCCAAAGCAGCCCTTCGTCCCTTACACACAACTGCAGAGTGACTGCCCAACACCTCTTCCCACCTGAACGTCTCCATGTATAAACTCTCAGAGTTTCCCGGTGGCCCAGAGTGTCAGTCCAATCACATCAGGCCGTGACCAGGGAGGCCGACTGGCTCTGTGGGCCCGAAGGGTAGCCTGGGCCTAGCGTGGGGAAGGGTGTTCCCAGGGCCATGCTCTCTGGGATGTGGTGAGCCGCCCTGAAAGGTCACACGTGGCAGGGGGCCAGTCAAATGGGTTCAATGACAACAAAGTTCCCCAGGCCAGGGCTCCTGGGCTCCAAGTCTGTCTCGGAGCTTCCCTGGGTAACTCCACACCACTGGGAGAGGACCGTGCTTACAGGACTTGGGGTTGGCTGGAAACAGGTGTTCTTCCATTTTATCCTTGGGGTCCAAAAACCCAAGTTTGAATCCTCGTTCTGCCAGTTAGATGCTGTGTGCCCTCAGGTAGGTCTCTTGCCCTCTCTGAGTCTCCATTTCCTCATCTCCTAAATGAGGGTGATGATATCTGCCTCCCAAGATTGCTGTGAAGATTTTAACTTTTTATAATGAACATTTAAAAAAAATATTTTTATTGATTTTAGAGAGGAAGGGAGAGGGAGAGCTAGAAACATCAATAATGAGAGAACATATACTCATCACCAGGCTTCAGCAATTGCCAACTCAGGGCCAGTCTGGTTTGCTCAGCATTCCACTTCTTAATCCCCTTTTTCCCCTGGACTATTTAAGAGCAAATCCCAGTCACATAATTATTTCACCTGGAAGTACTTGAGTATGTCTCTGTCAGAGATAAGAACTTTTTTTTTTTTTGCCTAAAAGATGACAACAGTACCATTATCACCTCTGACAAATTTATAACAATTATTTAATAATCTTAAGATCCTTCGGTTTTCCTTGACTGGCTCACGTCTTCTCACAGCTGATCTGTTTGAATCATTTGTGGCATGCTTCTTACGTCCCTTTCAGTCCATTACACTTCCCTTTCCCACTTTTTTCCTCATTTATTTATTGAAAAATCAGATAATTTCTCTGGTGGAGTCTCTCATAGCCTGGATGTCGCTGACTGCACCTCGGGGGGTCATTTAACAGGACCCACGGCTCACGTGGTTCTTGTAAACTGGTAGATAACCCAGAGACCTAAGCGGAGTCAGCTATGCCGGGAGCCCGCAGCTGGAGAGACAGAGACGCTGCCCTCGGGAGGCAGGGAATGGCTGAGTGTTAGGGCTGCTCAGCGGGTTCAGCGTGTCAGGGATGGAGTGGGAACGTGGATGGAGAGCCCTGAACTTGTGGCCCCACTGAGTAAGCTCTCTGATTGGTGGCTTTCGCAACGGCCTTGGGACCTGGGGCAAGAGGATGGCGAAAGGCAAGAAGGAATCGACCGCCCAGTTCTTGGATCCGTTTGAGGTGGTTCTGTGTGATCCATGAGTTGGGTAACCAATTCCTTCATTCGCTGTATGGGGTAGAGCTGTGGTTCTCAACCTTCCTAACGCCGCGACCCTTTAATACAGTTCCTCATGCTGTGGTGACCCCCAATGTCATTGTTACAAATTGAACATAATGAAAGCATAGTGATTCATCACAAAACAATATGTAATTATATATGTGTTTTCCGGTGGTCTTAGGCGACCCCTGTGAAAGGGTCGTTCGACCCCTAAAGGGGTCGCGACCCACAGGTTGAGAACCGCTGGGGCAGAGGGTCTTATCTAGGCCCTACGTCTACTCTGGCAAAAGCTGTGTCCCCAAGCCCGATTTGTGACCCAGTTTCCATTTCTGATGAGTCATTTGTCAGGAGCTGTCACCCCGCCCTCACATTGGGCCAACTGAGCTGCTGCTCAACTTCCAGGAGCCGTAAGCAGCCTTCGCTTGGCTCCGAGGGACCAGGGAGGGACCAGGGAGGGATGAGCCAGCTCCCAGCCCTCTCCCTGGCGTTGGCAGGGCCCCTTGGGCACAGTCCCCATCCCTCCACCGCAGCGTGCCCGGTGGGCGCGGGGCAAGTCTGAACGCCCTCCCTGTGTCCGAGCAGGTGCGGGAGCTGAGTGACACCGAGTTCCCGCACTCCTTCCTGGTGTCCGGGAAGCAGCGCACCCTGCAGCTGCAGGCCAGGTGGGCGGCGGCTGCGGGCGGGGTGGGGGGGGGGGCGAAGTGGGAGGGCCCATCTCAACACCGTGTTCACTTTCCGAGCAGGTCCCAGGAGGAAATGATTTCTTGGATGCAGGTATCAGACCAACCCAGGGCCCCTGGGATTCTGACCCACCACCCAGGCAGAGGGGGGGGGGCGGGGGAGGGCGCATGCATGGGCGGGGCGGGGTGGGTTTTGTGCGGGTGCCCGCTGCTCCCTGCTCTTCCTCGGAGCTGCCCTGTGGCAGTTTGGAGTCGCACCTGAGTTAGAATGGTGCTGCCTCTCGCTGTCCAGCTGGGTGGCCTGGACCAAGTCACTCACACCCCTGGGCCTCAGTGTTCACATCTGTAGTCTGGGGGGAAGGGTTTCTCCCCTGGAGTCAGCCCGTGTGCGCTGAGTATCCCGCGCCCAGCAGCTCTCAGCAGTGTCTGCCGAGGGTGTGGGTGGATGGACCGATGAACAGGCCCCCTGCCCCCCTTTAGCGGCTCCCTGCCCCCCCCAGGCCTGCCAAGCAGCTATTGACCAAATCGAGAAGCGGAATGAAACCTTCAAGGCTGCGGCGCAGGGCCCCGAGGGAGCCGCCCAGGGCCAGGAGGTAAGGAAGACTTAGTGTTCCTCCTGGAGCCGCCGGCCTGGAGCCGCCAGCTTCCCCGGCAGCTCCGAGGGCGGGGGGTCACCCAGGAGTGATTTGAAGGGACCGGGGAAGCCCACCCACCCCAGCAGCACCCTGTCAGAGACTCAGAGCCACAGGTTCCCACCAGCAAACAATCCCCTTGGCGGCCTCCAGGCACCTAGCCCCAGGGAGGCCTCAGCCTCCTCCAGGCGCCTAGCCCCAGGGAGGCCTCAGCCTCCTCCAGGCGCCTAGCCCCAGGGAGGCCTCAGCCTCCTCCAGGCGCCTAGCCCCAGGGAGGCCTCAGCCTCCTCCAGGCGCCTAGCCCCAGGGAGGCCTCAGCCTCCTCCAGGCGCCTAGCCCCAGGGAGGCCTCAGCCTCCTCCAGGCGCCTAGCCTAGCCCCAGGGAGGCCTCAGCCTCCTCCAGGCGCCTAGCCCCAGGGAGGCCTCAGCCTCCTCCAGGCGCCTAGCCCCAGGGAGGCCTCAGCCTCCTCCAGGCGCCTAGCCCCAGGGAGGCCTCAGCCTCCTCCAGGCGCCTAGCCCCAGGGAGGCCTCAGTCTCCTCCAGGCGCCTAGCCCCAGGGAGGGCTCAGCCTCCTCCAGGCACCTAGCCCCAGGGAGGCCTCAGCCTCCTCCAGGCGCCTAGCCCCAGGGAGGGCTCAGCCTCCTCCAGGCACCTAGCCCCAGGGAGGCCTCAGCCTCCTCCAGGCGCCTAGCCCCAGGGAGGGCTCAGCCTCCTCCAGGCGCCTAGCCCCAGGGAGGGCTCAGCCTCCTCCAGGCGCCTAGCCCCAGGGAGGGCTCAGCCTCCTCCAGGCGCCTAGCCCCAGGGAGGCCTCAGTCTCCTCCAGGCGCCTAGCCCCAGGGAGGGCTCAGCCTCCTCCAGGCGCCTAGCCCCAGGGAGGCCTCAGTCTCCTCCAGGCACCTAGCCCCAGGGAGGGCTCAGCCTCCTCCAGGCACCTAGCCCCAGGGAGGGCTCAGCCTCCTCCAGGCACCTAGCCCCAGGGAGGCCTCAGCCTCCTCCAGGCACCTAGCCCCAGGGAGGGCTCAGCCTCGCAGCCTTGGCTGGGAGGGCGCTGGGGGTGCAGGTTTGGGTTGAAAGCACCAGAGAAATGTAAGCCCTGGGGAAGGTGGAGGCAGGAGGGGGGGGTCAGGGAGAGGATGACTCCTTTCAGACCTGAGCCCTGAACGCTGGCTTGCTGGGGGGCTGTGCGGAGTCACTAGACTGCTCTGGGCCTCAGTTTGCTCACCTGTGAAATGGGAACGATAGTAACCGAGCTGCCCTGTGGCCTCTCCCGTTCAGTCCGCTCCCCGGGGGTGAGGCACTGGGAAGCCCACATGAATCTCGCCGAGCAGGTGGGCAGGGCCCGGGCTCCGGAGTGGGCAAAAGAGGGTGATGAAGTGCCCACCCTGCTGCCCCCAGCTGCAGTCGGAGGAGCTGGGCCTGCGGGCGCCACAGTGGGTCCGGGACAACATGGTGACCATGTGCATGCGCTGCCAGGAGCCCTTCAACGCCCTGACGCGCCGCCGCCACCACTGCCGGGCTTGCGGCTACGTAAGTGCCCCTGCCAGCACCCCCTCCCTGCCGACTAGCCCGCTCCAACCAGTGCAGCCCAGAGGGGCTGGCATGAGCTGCGCCAGGCGTGGGAGGGGCCTGTCTGGACCTCACAGCGCCCACTGGTGAAGCAGGACCCGCACCCTCCCCCTAAACTACGTGCTCAGGACACTCCCCAAAGTGACCCTATTAACTCACCTGCTCCCTTACCATGTCCCGAGGCCCCCAGACCATGGTCTCCAGTGTCAGGGGGAGGGACATGCAAGCCCCAGCCCTTCTCCGACCTCGTCAGCCCCACGCCTGTAACGACGCCCTCGTCCTCTCCTCATGACTCGCTTCACTAGCTGTCCCCTCCGCTCCTCCCAAGCCCTCAGCACTCCAGCATCTGAGTTCTGTAGCTAGCTCTCCCGCCCAGCCTCGGCCTCAGCTTCCTCACCTGCGCAGTGGGATGATCATGCCTGCCTCCAGGGCGGTGGTGAGGCCTGGGCTAAGGAAGGTGCCCCTTTCCTCTCCTCCTCCTTTCCTCCCGCCCCCAGAGCTCAGGCCCCTCAGAGGAGCGAGTCACAGGCGAAGGAGGAAGGGGCCTGTCCCTGCAGGCAGAGCTCACCGGCTGTGTAACACCTGCCGCACTGAGTTCTCTCTGCTGACATCACAGCCCCCCCCCACACACCCCTCTCTGCAAACAGAGAAGCGGACCTCAGTGTTAATGAACTCTGGGGATGGGGACCGGAGGCCAGCTGGGCAGGCTGGGGCAGGGAGGTGTCCCCGAATGGTGTTAAAGTGCAATCAGAACACAGCGAATGTCTAGGACTGGGACATGCCTATGTGGAGCCTGAAGAGAGTTACATCCCGGGTCCGGGGATTAGCTACTGTTCTCGGTGAGTCACGTCCGTAAATAAGACCGGAGTCCATTCACACTTGGGATGTAGTAAGTAGTTCCTAAAAAAATATTTAAAGTAGTTAAGAAGTACAAACAGGCACGAAGGACAGTATAACAACCCAGGAGGCAGGTACACGGGAGCAATAAAATATTCTGACAGCTAAATGAAGTGTATGGTCCTGGATCCTGGATCAGAAACAACAGCAGCTCCGGAGGTGGCTGCTGGGACACGGAGGGGCGGGGCTTGATGGGAGCCACACCTTCATAATGACACTGTCCGTGTGAAACCTCCTGGCAGTGAGTGTAGGCAGGAGCGTGCTCTAGTCTAGCTCCTGGGAGATCCCAGCTGCATAATTAAGGGTGAGGCGTCACGATGACTATAATTTACATTCAAATGGTTCAGAAAAAATAAAATACACATATACAGAGAGAGGTAAAAATGTTAACAGTTGGGGATTGGGTGGTGGGGGAGTATCATTGAATTATTCTTTCACCTCGGCTGCAGGTTTGAAATTGTTCAAAATGAAAAGTTGGAGGAGGAGAAAAGAAATACACACTAATAACATTTAACAATTAAATCTCAATAAAAATAAAGTAAAATACCCCCAAGGTAGTCGAAGCCCCCAGTGTGCGGATGCAAGGTGCCCTTGGCCCGGCGAGGGTTCCTCCCGCCTGGGATACCTTTGTACTGCGTGAGTCATCCTCTCGGTGGTTGGGTGCCCAGTTTCTGTCTCCCGCCTGCCAGACGGGAATCCTGGCGAGGGCGGGCCCTCCGTCCCCCGCTGAGCTGGGCACACCCAGGGGCTCACTGCGGACTAGCCCTCTCCCTCCCCTCTCTCTCTTGCCCTCATTTCCAAGCCCACATCCTGGACACACAGTGGCACCCCAGTCTTCCTGGAAGTCACGTCCTGTAGCACCCCGTGTTTTTTTCGAGCCTCAACATGCCTCTTTCACCCGGTCGCCCCAAGCCTGATCCACCCGGCCTTCTTGGGGCCTCTGCGTGGTGGAGTCACCAGGGCAGGTCTTCCTGGCAAAACAACCAGCCCGTCATTTTTGTACTGGAACAGGCTTGGCTCTGGGATTGAGCGGAATGCAAAATTTGCATGAATCTTAAATCTAAACTGCGGGAGGACATGTCCTGTCCGTGGAGGGCCAGTTGCAGCCAGTGAGCTGTGTGGCCCTGACAAGTGGCCGCCCCTCTGGCTGCCCCGAGTTGAGGCCCCGCCTGGCTGCTGGGAGAGGGAGTGGGTGGCAGAGGGGACTGAGAGCTCCGGGAGAAGGGGATCAGGCACAGGAGTGCAGGGAAGCGCTGGGGTTGACAGCTGCCTGCTCTCAGGGCATCTGGAGGGGAGAGAAGCCAGGCACCGGCAGAGGCACCGGGCGTCAGCCCCCCCGCTGGGGAGGCCCAGCCTGAGCTCTCCTCCTGCTGTGGGCTGCGGGCAGCAGGCTCTCCACCTGAGCGGGGATGCCCCTCTGTCTGCCTTCCTCTCTGCGCCTCGCCTTTCTTCCTCCTGCCCCTCCCCAGCTACTCTCCCCCGCTCCCCCACTCCCAGCCAAGGTACCACATGGTCCTCCCGCCTCACCCAAGGCCACGGCCCCCTGCCCTCCTCCCTCAGGTGGTGTGCGCCAGGTGCTCCGACTACCGGGCTGAGCTCAAATATGACGCCAACAGGCCCAACCGCGTCTGCCTCCACTGCTACACTTTCCTCACCGGCCACGTGCTCCCTGAGGACAAGGAGGACAAGAGGAGGGGCATCCTGGAGGTGAGGGCGCCATCCTCCGTTCAGCCAAGGTCTGCGGGGCTGCCACGTGTGGGCACTGTCCTGGGTGTGGCCCGCCTGTCCTGGGTGTGGCCCGCCTGGCCACATTCTCCCTCCTCCCTCTGCCCACGGCAACCCCTCCTGCCCCTTCCCCAGCAGCCAGCTGTCCCCACAGGAAAGCAGCTTTGGGTCCAGGCTGTCGTCCAGGCCCTGCCACCTTCCCTGTGTCCCCATCCAGTGACCGCACAGCCTCTCCCAACAGTCCCTGCTCACACCCCCAGCAGATGAAGGCGGGGGTGGGGGTGGGGGTACCGATTCCATTTTACAGATGGGGAAACTGAGGCTCCAGGTCAGGGTCTCACTGCTGGAAAGAGGCAGATGGGAGACTCCATTCTAACCAGAAGGGACTCAGGGACCTGTCTCATGGGAACCCAGGGCAGTGACTTGCCCGTGGTCACCCAGCGAGTTAGGAGCCAGCGCCATGGCCTCCCACAGCCGTCCTCGCGGCTGCCCTCGGGCCTGGCTGAGTGGCTCACCCCCCCCCCCCAGGCCCTCCCAGGTGCTCCCTCGCTGCTGGGCAGCACCTGTGGGCGCTAGCTGTATTCAGCTTCGTGCTACAAATACAGTGTGACCCGGCCTGGCACAGTGTGCCCTCTGCCCCCCTCACTAGAGGCCAGTGGGCATCCCACTGCCCCTGGGAGGGGAGAAGACCAGCCTATTCCAGCCGAACACAGCTCCCAGGCTTCCAGCTGGTTCCTTTCCATGGGCATCTGCCTGCCTTCCAGTCCTCCCCATTGTGCTAGGTCCAGCCCCTGTCACACCTTCGCTGACCATTCGGCAACACAGCCCGCCCCTGGAGAGAGGGGAGGGCCAGCCCCTTCTCAGGCCCTAATTGTGTTCCCTGGGGGAACTTTCAGGTGAAAAGCCCCCCAGCACCTGCCCCAGTTCAGGCTGACCAGGGTTTGACCAGCTCTGCCACTGGCCAGCTGGTGACCACAGGCCCATGATGGCACCTCTCTGAGCCTCAGGGACCAAGAACTGCCCTGCAGGGTGGCTGCAGGACCGGAAATAGTGACTGTCCGGCTCCCGGAGCGACACGGTCACACCGCGGGCTCTGTCCTCTGGTTGTAGAAGGGGTCCACGGCGGGGGCCGAGCGGAGCCTCATGGGCAGCTTCCTGCAGCTCGTCGGGGACAAGTGGGGCAAGAGCAGCACCCGGGGCTGGTGTGTCATCCCCCGGGACGACCCCCTTGTGCTCTACATCTATGCGGCCCCCCAGGTAATGCCCCCACCTGCCCCCAGGCCTTGGCCTTCTCACAGCACGTGGGGGTGGGCGAGGGGGATATTGTTGCCCCATACCTCAGATTTGGAGACTGAGACCCAGTGCGGACATAGTTCTCTGGAGCCACAGGATTAGTGGCTTTCAAGGCTGGGCCCAGACTCCAGGGCACAACTGCTTTGTCCTCAAGGGGCAGCCAATTCTCCTTCCCCTGATGCCCTCCCGCCAGCCCTCCTCCCTCCTGGGCCTGTGGAAGTGGGGGCAGGTGTGTGACTGTCTGAGGCAGCGGGGCCGGATGGGAGGGCAGCGGCCCACGGCTCTCTCCTCCCTCCCAGGACATGCGGGCTCACACCTCCATCCCCCTGCTGGGCTACCAGGTGACCACGGGGCCCCAGGGGGACCCCCGAGTCTTCCAGCTGCAGCAGTCCGGCCAGCTGTACACCTTCAAGGCCGACACCGAGGAGCTGTGCGGCCGCTGGGCGAAAGCCATGGAGCGGGCGGCCAGCGGCTGGAGCCCCGGCGACCCCGAGGACGGGGACCTGTCTGACTGAGCCCAGCGGCCGCGCTCCCGCTCAGGCCTGGCTCCTGCCACGGCTGCCCCGTGGCCTCTGACCGCCCCCCCGCGCCGAGCCCGGTCGCTCTCTAGTTACCGGTGCCCAGGCCGTGTGTCCTGATTGGTGACCGAGCCTCCCGGTTTGCCCAGCGCTGAGGGGGATCCCGGGACGTGGGCCTTTCAGTGGTAAAGCCGGAATGTCCGAGGTCACCGGGGCGGCTGGTCACCAGTGTGGTTCTCACCTTGGGCTGCACGTTAGTATCACCTGGGGTCTTTCACACAGACCCCTAGAAATAGAAAAATAAACTAAAAATTTGAAATGCCACCGCCGGTAGCCGTCACCAAAGACTTCTGACTTCCTTGGTCTGGGATGGGAGGCACGGGTGTGTTTCAGGAGCACCCACCGGAGTCTCACGTGCAGCCTGGCCTCCCCGATGGGGCAGAGAGCGAGCAAGGCCCCTGGCTGAGCACCTATCGAGTGCCAGGTGTGATGGTCAGCAGCAGCAGCAGCACCATCACCACCATCATCAGCACCATCATCCCATCATCAGCACCTGCTGGGCCAGGCGCTGTGCTGGGAGCCTGACACGGGTGACCTTTCACCCTCAGGAGTAATGCCCCCATTTTCCAGGCGGGACACTGAGGCTTGGAGTGGCTCCATCCCTGGCTCAGGCTCACACAGCCGGTGGATGCCAGGGCAGGCTGTAGCCTGGTGCACGCAGATCAAGGCTCTCCCAGGCAGCAGAGCAATAGAGCAAAGCCACGGGGGGAAGACAGCAGGGGAGAGGTGGGTGGAGGAGGGAGGCAGGCACCTCTCAGGCCCCCTGGCTGGGAGTGGGGCTGCTTTTTCTTTTCTTTTTTACTTAAATATATTTTATTGCTTTCTTACAGAGAGGAAGGGAGAGGGATAGAGAGTTAGAAACATCGATGAGAGAGAAACATCGATCAGCTGCCTCCTGCACACTCCCTACTGGGGATGTGTCTGCAACCAAGGTACATGCCCCTGACCGGAATCGAACCTGGGACCCTTGAGTCCGCAGGCGGAAGCTCTATCCACTGAGCCAAACCGGTTAGGGTGGGGCTGCTTTTTCATAAGGAACCACCAGGGGGTGGCAGTGGTCAGCAGGCCACCTGCAGCGGCCCCAGCCTGGGCCCGGACACCCTCAGCCACTTCCACCAGGTCCAGACGCTGCCAGCTCCTGCCCTTGAGGATGGCGGACAGTCAAGTCGTAGATCTTTGCCCATTTCCAGGCCCAGCACTCCGCCTGCTCCCAACCTGAGGCTGCCTGCCTCCTGGAGGGTGTTTTAAAGGCCCCAGAACCCCTCCTTGGCACAGTCTCTGGGGACCAGGCTGGCCACAGGCCCATCCCCTCACTCAACAGTCTCCGTCGAGCATCTGCTGTGAGCCCAGTGCGGCTGCTGTACTGGGGCTGCAGCAGTCAACGAGGCAGACGGAAAGTTCTGCCTTCCTCGGGGAGCTAACCAACAGCAGAAGGATGTAAATGTGGAGCGTATCGGTGTGACAAGTGCTTACATATGGTGACGAACCATCCTGGACTTTCCTAGTTTTACAACCCGAAGTCTCAAGTCCCAGGAAGCCCCGCAGCTCCAGACAAACCAGGATGGCTAGCCTCCCTCGTGGAAGAAAAAGGGGAATGAGGGAGAATGGTGCGTGTGCGTGTAAATGTGCTTGTGCGTGTGCGTGTTTAAAAGGAATGTCAAGGAAGGCCTCACTGAGAAGTTGATGTTTGAAAACAACCTCAAGGAAGGAAATAAGGGAGGGAGCTGTGCAGACATCTGGGGGAAGAGCATTCCAGGCGGGGGGAACAGCCAGTGCAAAGGGCCTGAGGCAGGAGCCTGCCTGGTGTGTGCAAAGAACAGTGAGGAGGTGAGTGGCTGGAGCAGAGTAGACAAGAAGGAGATGGTAGATGTTAGATGATCCCTAAGCCAAGGTTGGGGTCAGGGGAGGCAGATGGGAGGCCTCCAGAGGGCTGGGTGAGAGGGGAGTCATTGGAGGGTCTGGTTTGTTTGAACAAACCCTCCTGCTGCTTGTTGCAATAGACCAGTGATGGCGAACCTTTTGAGCTCGGCGTGTCAGCATTTTGAAAAACCCGAACTTAACTCTGGTGCTGTGTCACATATAGGAATGTTTTGATATTTGCAACCATAGTAAAACAAAGACATATTTTTGATATTTATTTTATATATTTAAATGCCATTTAACAAAGAAAAATCAACCAAAAAAATGAGTTTGCGTGTCACCTCTGACACGCGTGTCATAGGTTCGCCGTCACTGCCATAGACCAAGGGGGCGAGCGTGGAAGCAGTTTGCAGGCTGTTGCAAGGATCCCAGTGAGAGAGGTGGAGGCTTACGTCAGGGCTGGAGCGGGGGTGGGAGGGCAGCTTCTGGATTGATTGTGGAGGTGGATGGAAGAGACTCCCCACAGTGGATGGTGGGCGAGAGGAGGAGCCAGCGCCAGCCCGGCCTCTGACCTGAGACGTGGAGGAGGAGCTGCCACTGACCCGTGGTGAGAGACTGTCGGGGGGCGGGAGGGGGGACAGGAGGGGAGCGGCACATCCATCCAGAGCTCTGCGTGACGTGACACTCACATCCGAGGTGCCCTCACGGTCACGGCCAGCGGTGGGCATCTGGGCTCCGGCGCCAGGTCTGGGCTGGGATGTAGACGTGGGAGCCGTCATTCCAGAGATGGGGTTTAAAGTGTGCATGAGACTAAAGGAAGAGGTCCAAGGACTGAGCCCTGCGCACCCCAACATTCTAACTACACACTCCACAACATTCTAGCTACATGCACCCTGACATTCTAACTACATGCACCCCGACATTCTAACTGCACTCAACACCACATTCTAGGTAACTCACCCGAACATTCTAACTATACTCACTCCGATATTCTAGCTGCACTCACCCTGACATTCTAACTAGACACTCCCCAACATTCTAGTTCATGCACCCCGACATTCTAACTACATGTATCCCGACATTCTAACTGCACTCACCCCAATATTCTAACTACACATTCCCCAACATTCTAGCTCATGCACCCCGACATTCTAACTGCACTCACCCCAACATTCTAGGTAACTCACCCCAATATTCTAACTACACATTCCCCAACATTCTAGCTACATGCACCCTGACATTCTAACTACATGCACCCCGACATTCTAACTGCACTCACCCCGATATTCTAGCTGCACACCCCCCGACATTCTAACTACATGCACCCCTATATTCTAGCTGCACTCACCCCAACATTCTACTTTTTTAAAAAAGAAAATGGAATTTAAGGAAAAGTGGACGGGGGGGTGGGACTATCCAAAGCGAAGGGCTACACAGCACTGGGCCAAAGGGTATTGCGTCCAGGATGGCAGCAAAAATATACCCGGGACAGTGACACAAGGACGGGCCCAGAAGAAGCAACAGGAGGGCGTAGGCGGGGCTGCTCTAGCTCACCGAGAGGTCCGAGGAAAGGGCCTTGGAGACGGGTTCAGGGGTTGGCCTGGGGCGAGCTACCGCTGCCCATGGCTCCCCTGGTTGCAAGTCTCATGGGGTCCCTTAGAGGTTGGGGGGTACGTGCCTGTGGGGGGATGGCATGGACATGCTCATTGGAGGGGGAGTGTGCCTCACCCCGACATTCTAACTGCACTCACCCTGACATTCTAACTACATGCATCCCAATAGTCTAGCTGCACTCACCCCGACATTCTAACTGCACTCACCCCGACATTCTAACCCTGAGAATTTACCCCGAGACAGGCCAGTGTGACAAGACAGGAGAACGTGTAGAAACAAAACCAAAGGAAGGCACACCAAGACTGGAGCCCTTGTTTAGTTGGCATAGTCCCCCACACGGAAAGGGCTGAGCAGGCGTGCCACAGTGGCCACCCCCCACCAGCTGAGGACGTCCGGGTTATTCCCAGGGTGGGCAATTATGAATAACGCCGCTCTGGGCTATCGGCATTCGTGTTCAGGTTTTGTGTGAGCACACATTTTTACTTCTCTAGGGTAAGTGCCTAGAATTGGACCACGAGGTCGTATGGCAAGCACATGATTAACTTTCTCGGAAACTGCCAAGCTGTCTTCTAGGGGGGCTGTGCCATTTGCATTCGCATCAGCAGTGATGAGCATTCCCATTGCCCGAATCCTTGCCAGCATTTGGCACAGTCGGGGTTTTGGTTGTTATATATTTGTTTTTAATTTTAGCCATTCTGGTGGATGGGCACTGCTTACAGCCTTTTAAAAGTTTATGACTGGCCTTGGCTGGTGTGTTCAGTGGTTAGAGTGTTGGCCCATGCCCCCAAAGGGTCATGGGCTCTATTCCCAGTCAAGGGCACGTATCCTGCAGGCTCGATCCCAGTGGGCTTGTGCGGGAGGCAACCAATCCATGTGTCTCTCTCACATCAATCTCTCTCCCTCTTTCTCTCTCCCCTCCTGCTCTCCCCTCCACGCTCTCTAAAAATGGGAAAAAATACCCTCGGGTGAGGATTAACAATAACAAAATGTCTATGACTGTATCAAAACATCACACTGTACACGTTTAATCCATACAATTTTTATTTCTCAACTAGAGGCCTGGTGCACAAAATTTGTGCACTGGGGGGGGGGGTGGTCCCTCAGTCCAGCCTGTGCCCTCTCACAGTCCAGGAACCCATGCTCCTTACCACCCACCTGCTTGCTGCTCATTACTGCTCAGATCGCTGCTCCTTAGCGCTGCCCCGGAGGCAAGAGAGGCTCCTGCCACTGCTGCTGGGCTCGCCAGCTGTGAGCCCGGCTTCTGACTGAGCAGCGCTCCCCCTGTGGGAGCACACTGACCACCGGGGGCAGCACCTGCATTGAGCGTCTGCCCCCTGGTGGTCAGTGAGCATCATAGTGACCGGTCATAAAGGTCGCTTAGACTTTTATATATGTAGATTATAGCTCAATAAAGTTGGGGGGGGGGAGTCTATGAATGTAAAGAAATAGGGGCCCTTGGTAGGAAATCTTTTGTAAACTCACAATCACGTGAGCACCCACTATGTGTCAGGCAGTATCCTAATCCTCCCAAAGTCCTTCGGGGAAGGCACCCATGCTCACATCCCCGCTCTGCTGTGGGCACTGAGCAGTCACTCAGCCTCTCTGAGCCTCCAGGTAGTTATTGTAAACAGAGGAAATGCCCCTTGTGGGAAAACGAACAAGGCAACTAGGGAAAGTTCCCCGCCCCCAGGAGGGGCTGAACCGCCTGGAGTCCTTAGCTACAGTAGTCCTTCATGGAGCTGCACTTCTGGATAGTGTGTTCCAGCAGCTAGTTGTGGCTGCTTCTACCTTCAGGGTGTACCAAATGGAGCCTTTCTTCACCCCTCACACCCCTCACAGACCACCCCTCTGTGCAAGCCACCATCATCTCGCTCCCCTCCCTCTTCCCCTTCCCCCTCCTGCTCACCACATCCCCCCCTTCTCCCCTCCCCACCCTTCTCCTCCTCACCCCTTCCTTCCCTCTTCCCCTCCCCCTCCCCCCTCCCTCTCCTTCTCTTGATTGCAAGAGCTGCTCTCCCTGCTTCTACACTCGCCCCCTGGTGGTCCTTCTGCAAACAGCCCCCAAGGAGTTCTTTTCAGCCCCGCGGTGTGGCTCTGTTTGCTGAGCAGGGTCCCATCACCAGCGATCACAGATCAGGCGCAGGTCAGGCACATGCCTGGGTTGCAGGCTGGATCCCCTGTAGGAGGCACGCAGGAGACAGTGGATCGATGTTTCTCTCTCATCGCTCTTTCTATCTCTCTTCTCTCTCTGAAAAATATCACTACAAACATATTTTTAAAAATAAAGGAGTTCTTTAAAATTTTTTTTTTTAATTTTATTGATTTCAGAGAGGAAGGGAGAGGGAGAGAGAGATAGAAACATCAATGATGAGAGCGAATCATTGATCAGCTGCCTCCTGCACACCCCCTACTGGGGATGGAGTCTGAAACCCGGGCATGTGCCCTTGACCAGAATGGAACCCGGGACCCTTCAGTCTGTAGGCCAGCGCTCTATCCACTGAGCCAAGCCGGCCAGGGCTAAAGGAGCTCTTTTCTACCTGACACCCCAATCCAGGGTCCTGGTCCCAACCCTCCAGGGGCATCAGTTAAAACTCCACCTGATCCTCCCTCCCGTGGCCCTGCAGGCCTTTTGGGATCTGGCCCCCGGCTGCCTATCGGAGCTCACCCCTTCCCTTGCCCATCCGCCTCTCTCAGGACACTCCCCTTAGAACCTTGGCACCTGCTGTTCCTTCAGCCTAGAAACTCTTCGCCCAGAAATCCGCACGGCACCCCCTCCCCTCACGCATGTCCCTGCCCCAACGCCCCTCCTTGGCGGGGCTCCCTGTCCACCTGCCTACCTAGCACACCGTGCCCTCTGGTCCCTGCCCCCGCTGCACTTTCTCAGCGTCTCACGGTCATCATCCAGCTTCATCTAGCTTGTTTATATGATCAGTGTCTGTCTCCTCCACCAAAGCATGTACGTTCCCGGAGGACAAAGCCATTGTCTGCTCGCCGCCGCTGTCCCCAGCACCTGCCCCCGTTCGCGTCACTAGAGTTCTGAGACCGATTGCGTGGCTCAGACTCAGCAAGGCGGTCACCTTGTTCTTACCCACCAATGGCTGCATCGATGAGGTCATGGGATGTTCATGCCTGCCCGCCCCCAGCACTGCCCCTCATGCCCATCAGGAGGTTGTTAATTTTTGCCAGCGCACCACTGGGCCGGGGCTGGCACGCTGAGGAAATGAAGCAAGGCCACCTCAGCTCACCTGTCCGCATCTTGAGTTCCATCCAGGCCAGGAGCCTTTCCCTCTCATTTCTCCCCCATGGGCCTCACGTTCTGTCTGGACCAGCACCCCTAGGCCCATGCAAACCGTGGGCTTCTGCAGGTGGCAGGCCAAGGTAGGGGTGAGGCACCTGCCTACTGGTGCTCCTGCCTGACCCTGGCCTCTGCCTCGTCACCCCCCTCCTGTTGTCACTGGCTGGGCAGGAGCCGCGCGTGGACGTGCTGCGGCCGTTTCTGCCTCTGGGTCCTCCTCACCCGCTTCTCTGCATGGTTCTCCTTTCTCCTCTTTGCCATTCTCCTCGTGTCTCCCTTTGTCTCTGGGAATAACGACAAAAGCTAACTTTTGATGAGCACTTCCGATGTGCTTTCCACGTGCCAGCCCATTTCTTCCTCACACCGGCTCCGTCGTCCAGATGAGACTAGGGAGGCACCGAGACCCGGCGACTGGCCCGGAATCAGCCGCTGGCAAGTGGGGAAGTCAGGGCTGGCTGGACGCCCGATGGCCGATGGCCTCTCTGGGAAGCAGCGAGAAGCACATGGGACTTGGAGCTGCGTGTCTCGGGCTTGAGTCCTGGCTCTGCCACCTCCTTGCGACTTCGCTCTCTAGGCCTGAGCTTCCTTCCTCATTCATGAAACGGGGTGACCAGCACGTGCCCAGTCCATTCACCAGGGTTTTACAGGTCAAACAATATAATGGACCGGCAAGGGCTCTGAAAATGGCAACATGCTGAGCAAGTGAGCATTAGTAAACGGTTTCGTTCTCCCGTTTTCATTTCCTCTCTTGCCTCTCAGAAGGGTTCTTGGTCAGCCTCAGTGGTGCCAGGACGCGCAGGGGGCAGCAGGCTCCCGGTCGCTGAGGCTCCGTGGGACTTTTCCTCCGTCCTCCGCTGGACTCTGATTTGTCAAGCTCTCGGGGCCACGGGCCACCTCTCCCCTCCGTCACTGTGGTTATGCCCAGACCCAGAGGGCGGAGGCTCACCAGGCAGTGCATCCTGGTCTGACGTTATTTTTCTTTTGAAAACACTATTTTTAATATATTTAATTTTTTTTCATGAAAAGACATCACTTGCTGCCAGAACACACAGTAATATTTAATCTGTGGGTTCATAAACATTTAGGCTCTAATTCAAACATGATGTAAGCCGTTTTAAAATCTATTTGCTAACGAATCATATTTTATGTTATATAGTTAACTTAGAATGAATTAAGCATTTTATGTTCCTTGTTAAATGGTGAAAAGATGGCTGCTTTCCTTGATTTATTATAAATATTAAATGTAGTAATAAAATCTTATTTCATACCAAAAAAAAGACACCATTTTCTTGAAAGTATAACGTGTGACGAAGTGCATGTCTACGGTTTGATGGCTTTCCACGTGTGGTCACCCACGTGACCCCCTCAGACCCAGGCCCAGAACGCTCCAGCACCCTGGGCTGCCTCGAGCCCCCACAGCACTGACTGACTCCAAAGTACGAGGGTAACCCCACCCCTCCCCCATCCTGCTGTCAGACACCCCTGCTTCTCTCCCAAGAGTCATTATTACTGGTTTCTTATAGATACTTCTAAGGAAAGGAGATAGTGCACACACTCACACCCCCGCCCTCCCCCCCCCCCCCCCCCCCCCGCCCCATGCATTATGTTATAGTCTATATTTTTCTCCCCCTTTTACACAACAGGCACTGAACTATGCAGTTGTTGTACACCTTGTTTTTTTTTTCATGTAATACACCTTACAACACTAGAATAATTTAAGTAACTATCAAGTTAATATCTTTACCATAAAGCTGTTCCTTACAAAAAACTTGGTTTATAAAAAAAAAAAAATCCAAATGTTATTACCAAAATAATTCTATGTTCAGCCTTGCAGACCTCTTCAGCAGCAGATTCTACTACTACATCAAAAAAATTCAATTCAATTAGGGAAATGTGATTCATGAAATTGTTTGACACCCAATAAAGCATCCTGTGAGATTCTGTCTTACTGGTATTATCTTTTTCTTTTGTAGCTCTTTTTAACATTTATTTTTAGAGAGAGGGAAACATCAATTTGTTGTTCCACTTATTTATACATTCATTGGTTGCTTCTTGTATGTGCCCTGATGGATCAAGCCCACAACCTGGGCATATTGGGACGATGTTCTAATCAACTGAGCTACCCGGCCAGGGCCTTCCTCTTATAGCTCTTATCAATAACAACATCCCGGGTTTATACCCTCAATAACGCATGAGCTCTAGATGACAGGTGTGAGAGAACCCCCGCAAAAAAGTGACTAAAATTTGGAGCATAAACTGTAGAGTTTCTCAAAGGCCTAAAATACTGGCGCTTATTAAGTTGCGGTAAATAAAAGGGAAGAGAAATATTTTGTACTTTCAGGCAGATTATGCAGTTTTTCTGGGAAATTGGTCAAGAGAAGGAACTTCCCCAAAAGGAGGGCGGGCCCTGCCAGAGGGCAATTAGGAGGGCTGGGCTGGGTCGTGAGTTCCTGGAAGCAGGGAGGGGCCGGCTAGGAGCAGGACGCTGGAAGGTAATCCAAATCAAAGTCCTCAGATGCGTCAGCAAGGCCAAAGGGCATAGCATAAACAGGGCCCCAAACCAGACACGGCCAGTGACCGGGCTTCTGGGCTGAGCTGGATGAGAATGGAGTTAGGAGCAAGCGGGGAGGCACCAGGCCAAGAGTAAAGTCAAAGTTCATTGGTCTCTGGGTGCGTGAGTGGGGCGTGCTGACCCAGCACTTGAACTCTGTACACCATCCTAAGATTGTGACAGCCATGACCTCCGACAGAATTACCCCCACCCTTGGTCCTTGGCAATGGACTCTGCTGTTCCTACTACCACAAGGTGGCATCTATGCCACCTCCCCTGGAGTCTGCGCTGGCTTTGTGACTTGCTTTGACCAATAGGATGTGGTAGGAGTGATGTTGTCCACCTTCTGAGGCTGGGCTCCCTTTCAGAATGTTTCTATCATCAAGTAAAGAAGCCCAGCATGGAAGACCGGAGGAGAGGAAGCCTAGGCCCCCCAACCACGCCACGCTGCCAACGGACTGCAGCTGCACGCATAAGACAAGCAGAGGAACTCACAGAACCGTAAGAAGTAATAGATTGTTGTAAGTCATTAAATTTGGGGATGGTTGTTACACAGCAACAGATAACTGACACATCGCTCTACCCTATACATTTACAAAGGGTCTTTCATGTTGGGCAAGCTCAGAATTGTGAGACCCAAAGTTACAAATGTCTTATGTGTTAATTTATTACATTCTCAGAACCCCTTCACAGATACTAAGTTAATCGTCATGACAATACAGTGAGGAAGAGGAAGAGGGAATGTGGCATATCTCCCTTACACAGATGGGAAAACTGAGGCACAGAAAGATATGTGACTTCCCCAAAATTGATGCTATTATGGACTGAATTGTATCCCCCAAAATTCATATATTGAAGCCCTAACACACACACACACCCGTGTTACTATATTTGGAGTCAGGGCCTTAAAAGCTAATAGTTAAATGAGGTCATAAGAGTAGGCCTTAACCTAAGAGGACATGCACAGATAAAAGGCCATGTAAGGACACAGTAAGAAGGCAGCTGTCTGCAAGCCAAGGAGAGAGGCCTCAGGAAAAACCACACCTGTTCACACCTGGATTTCCAGGCTCCTATGAGAAAACACATTTCTATTGTTAAAGCCACCCCATGTGTGGTCTTGCATTATGGCAGCCCCAGCAAACAAATACAGATGCCGAGCCCTAACGGGTGTGGTTCAGTGGATAGAGCGTTGGCCTGCGGACTCAAGGGTCCCAGGTTCGATTCTGATCAAGGGCATGTACCTTGGTTGCGGGCACATCCCCAGTGGGAGGTGTGCAGGAGGCAGCTGATCGATGTTTCTCTCTCAACGATGTTTCTAGCTCTCTATCCCTCTCCCTTCCTCTCTGTAAAAAATCAATAAAATATATTTTTGTAAAAATACAGATGCCAATAGTCAAATTTAGGTCTTCTACTTTCTTAGAAGGAATTTTCTTAAGACAATAAGATACCATTTCTTGCATAACAAATTGGCAAAGATTTTTTTTTTTTTTTGGCAAAGATTTTTGAAAGATAAACTTAGTAGCAGTGAGGGTGTGGAGAAATGGACTTTCTCAATCACCACAGGTGGGAGTCTAAATTGGTACAACTTTCTAGAGGGAATTTGGTAATCATATCAAAGGTCTTAACAGTGTACTTACCATCATTTTCTCCTAAGGGCAAAAGACTGAAAATGACCCATGGCAGGCTGTATTTTCTAAAGATGGAAGCAGCAATAGATCCCATTTCCCATGCTCTTCTTCAAGGTGATGTTGGCCCTCCTCCACTGGGAGGTGGGGCCTATTCCCTCCCCTGGAACCTGGACAGACCAATAGAATACAGTGGAAGCCAAGGCACGTGACTCCCAAGGCTAGCTGCCACCTCGGCCCCTGCACAGCCCACGCCGTGGGATCCAGCCTCCTGCTGTGAGGACGCTGAGCAGCTCTGCGAGGCCCGTGTGGAGTGAACCAAGGCCCCAGCCCGCGGCCAGCACCACATGCCAGCGCCACGAGCGAGGGATTAGAAACCATCCTCCAGGCCCAGGTGACTGCAGGCCCAGAGGCCCCAGGTGAGAACTGCCCAGCTGACTCCTACTCAAATTTCCGACCAACAGAAACCGTAGAAAAAAGTACATTTCTATTGTTCTGTCAACTGCGTTTCAGGGCAATTCGTTATACGGCCATATCTAATATACAACCTATATGTCCATCAATAGGGAACTATTTAGGTATATTACAGTCTGTGCATATAATGAAACACTGGGCAGCTGTTTTTAAAAATACTTTTTAAAAATCACACATTTTTATTTATTGATTGATTTTAGAGAGAGAGAAAGAGAGAGAGAGAGAGAATGCATCCATGCATTCATTGGTTGATTCTTATATGTGCCTTGACCAGGCATTGAACCTGCGACCTTGCATATCAGAGACGAAGCTCCAACCAACTGAGCTACCTGGCCAGGGCGAAGAAGTTTTTTATGTACTGACATGGAAAGTTTTCCAACATCATTTTTTAGATGAAAACTGCCAAGTGCAGAATAGTATATAGAAGATACTACCATTTATGAAAAAAATTGTGTGTGTACAGATAGACATATCTATATTCTAGAGGCCTGGTGCATGAAATTTGTGCACAGGCAGGGTCCCTAGACCTGGCCGGCGATCAGTGCTGATCTTTGGGGGCAACCAGTGGGGTGATTGGGGGGCCCCCATTGGCACCCTCATTGCCCGGCCTGATGCCACCTGCTTGCCAGCCCCACCCCCCACTGCTGCCACCGGTTACCTCCCTCTGTAGGGTGACAGGGGGCAGGAGGGTAGGGGGATGGCGGGGGTAGGGCAGGCCCCCACTGGCATCTGCCTTGGCTGGCCTGGGGCCTGTGGGCTGGGGGCAGCTCCTGTGTTGAGCGTCTTCCCCCTGGTGGTCAGTGAGCATCATAGCGACCAGTCTTTCTACCAGTCAGTTGATTTGCATATTAGGCTTTTATTATATAGGAGGATATGTACATATGCATAGTTATAGAGAATGCACACTGGACAGCTCACACTATATATATATATATATGTATATATATATATATATATATATGCACAGTATCTCTGAGGAGAACATAAAATGCTGGTAATAGTGACTGCCCAGGAGAGATCAGATATGGGTAGATGCCTTTCAAATTTTGAACCAAGGGAATATATTATCTACTCAAAAATAAAGTTCAAAACTTTTAAATAGTGCTTCCTCTTCAACTCAGATATTTTACTTGTAGGAATGTACACTTAGTAAATGATCATGACAAAGATTTAGCTATGAGAAGTTATGAAATGGTATGGTATAACCTTATCTTTAAAGTAAAACTTACCCTATAAATGTAGATGGACATGGAGATTAAGACACATGGAGAAATACAGAGAGATACAGAGACCAAAATGCTACTCAACAGTGGTTATCTCTGCGAGATCAGATGATCATTCATTTTGTTTTCTTCTGTTCTGTGTTTTCAACAACAAACATGTTACTTTTGTAAAAACACAAATGTTAAGTTTGTCCCTTTTAATAAATATACATGGATGATCCTATAAATAGCAGCCCCAGGTGGAGAATTTGATGCTTTATTGTTAGAGACACAGTTTTTCAAGGACAAAGATTACCAGACTTGTACTGCTGGGTAGAGAGAGCTGCCCACTCAGCATTTTGGTCACAGTGCTGACCCCTCCCAGCCCGATGGCCAGGGGGCCGTGCCCAGAGGCTGCAGACCCAAACCTCCCCTGGTCAAAACTGGTAGGCCAGGGGACTCCCGAACTTCTAGAGGCAATGCAGCTCTAAGGAATGGTCTTGGACCAATCTCCAGCCTGATTTCCAGAGCAGACTCACTGTTTTCCCTTCCGCTGTAGGTAAAAATCAACTGTTATGGGCTGAATTGGGTGCCCCCCCCCCAAAAAAAAATTCAGAATGTGCTGTATTTGGAGATTTTACCTTTAAAGAGGGAATTAAGTAAAATGAAGCCACTAAAGTGGGCCCTAATCCAATATCTTATATAATAAAAGCCTAATATGCTAAGTGTCCGGTCGTCTGGTCGCTGTGCCACCCGCTGGGACTCAGAAGCTGGAGCTTTGCCGGTGCCGAGTGACCAGGGCGGTCAGACACAAGCAGGATGTCCAGTTCAATTTGAATTCACACAAACAACAACTGTTTTCGCATAAGGATATCCTACATGTTGTTTGTCTGCAATTCAAATGTAACTGTGTCCAGTGAGGCCCCCCCACCGGGTGTCCCCTGTCCTGGGTCTTTTGGGCCCCCCCTCCCCCGCGCAGCTGCGAGTCACACAGTGGGGACCTCTAGGCAAATGTTTCCGAACGGAACAGCATCACGGTTTAGGGAAATCCCCTCACCGTCCCCATAACGCATGTGTTGGCAAAGCAGAAACCCTGCCTGCGAGAGGAAAACAGAAGAGGTGAGGGGGTTCCTAGCATCCCGAGGTGGCTTCAGCCTGCTCCTGCCTCCCGAGGGCGCCGCTGCTCTGAGATCCGGGACTGGGGACCAGACCTTCCCAACTCCTCCCGCCCCCCCCAAACAGGGGGCAGATACTCCTTCAGGCGTTTCTGCGAAAAGGTCTGCGGGAGGAGTGGCCCTGGGGCTGTGTGAGCTGGGCAGGTGCTTGACAGTGTGCCCCCTCCGGCATCCCTGTGGGGGTTACAGGAGGACACGCCTGGCAGGGAAGGGCGCATGCCCGTGCTCCCCACCCGGTGAGGACCTTTCTTTACCCCCGGCCAGTGGGAAGGCAGGTCCTCAGTGCTCTGTGCTCCCAGAGCCTGGCCTCGGGAAGCCCCCCAAATGGACCCGGCCACTGGACAGGACTCGGCAGTGAGCCCTGTCACCTGTCATTTGGCAGCAGGCCAGGGGGCAGGACTCAGAAGGTTTTGGTTTTGGACACACACACCCCCCACGTCCCGAGGGTGAGGGGCCTGGGGGGGAGGAAGTGGGGGGACTGGTGTGTCCCCAGCGTGGGGTAGGGCCCTGCCTCTTCTGGGGAAGCTGGGCTGCGACCCGGGTGGGGAAGGCCCTGAAGGTCCGCTCTGCCCGGCACCGGCTCTGGCCCTGCCTGGACACCCCGCTTCTTGGAAAGAAACTGAAAGCCGAGGAGAAAGGCCACTTCCCTCCTCATAAGAGGAACTCGGAGGCGCCCTGGCAGGAAAGTCTCGGTGGGGCTTCTCGGAAGCCGCGGCAGCTGCTCTACGGAGGAAAACCGCAGCCCTGCGGCCGCTGGAGCCCCATGGACAGGCCCGGCCCGCTCACGCTTGCTCTCAGCACCCCACCTCCTCTTTGCCAGTCTTCATGCCGCCCTGCTGCCCGGGTGCCCTCCCTTCCCCCCAGCAGCCCCCAACCAGGACCATCCAGTGTCAGGGTCTAGGGCCCTCCTCTCTCCACCACCCACCACTCACCATGGGCTCCCACCCTCAGGGAGGCGCTGCCCCTCCAACAGGCTGGCTGTGGCACCTGGGGGCACAAGGAGCTGTGTTTGGAACAGGTCGCATCCCCGGAGCATCTCCGCTAGCCTAGTGGGTTGAAGCGAGGGCATTTTCTGGGCACCCAGGGTGCTGAACGGTGACTGCTATGCATTTCATTCATTCTAGACTGGACCCGGCTTCTTTCTCTCAGGGGAGCGGGGTGCCTCTCCCATCCTGGGCACACGGGCAGCTGCTGCAGAGAGAGGAGAAGTGCATAGGGACAGTCCCAGCAGGTCAACCCGGGAGCCCTGAGCCTCAGCACAAACGTGTCCGTGGGCGTGGCACTCGGATCTGGCCCGGGCACTCCTCGCTGAAAACCTTCCGGGGCTCCCACTCTTCCAGGGCTGCAGTCCAGGTGCGAGACCTTTGGCACTGGGTCCCAGCTCTCCTCTCCCGCTCCTGTGGGCTTTGCTCTGATGAGCCTCTGCCTCCTCCACTCAGCCACCCGCTCATGTGATAAGACCCCGTGGGGCATGGATCTGGGGGGAGTCTTCCCTGCTCCCAGTGCCAGTCCAGATGGGTTAGGAGCTGCCTCCCTGACCTCACCGGTGCATCCCTCCCCAGGTGCATCCTCATCACCATCACCTGGTGGCTGCCTAGTCCCTTGACCATCACCCAGCCAGTAGGCACCCAAAGGGCAGCGACTGTGGGCTTGGCGTATCTCAATGAACATTTGATGAGTGAACTTAGGTCTATCTACCAGGCTGTGTGTCTGAGAGCCCCACGTGCCCACAGGCCCACCATCCGCGTGTGGATGTGTATCCCCCCTGCGGTGGGAGGAGACACGAGCAAAGCTGTCCTGGTCTTCCTGAGCTGTGTCTGGGTCCCTGCATTTACCCACCAGCGTCACTGACAAGTTTGGACAGCAGGTGGCGCTGCACCCCTCCTCTGTGTTCATCCTGATGGACCCTGTCATTACCGGAGGGGCCTCAGCAGGCACACAGGGCAACTGGGGCTGCCTGGGTCTCCTGGGGAATCAGTCTGGTCTTCCGATTGAGCATCCAGGGCTCTGACCCCACAGGACCCAAACCCCAGTTCAACCCATGCCCATGCCACTCTGTATGCCAGCACCCAACTGCACCCCCCAGGAAAGCCTGAAGTCCAGGCGGCTGCAGAGCACAGACGTGAAAATAAAAGCATGTGCTCAGAGTTCCAGCTCTGTCTCTGGCTGGCTGTGCGACCTTGGGCAAGTCTCTTGACCTCTCTGAGCTCATTTTTATGTCTGTTAAATGGGGATCATGGCAATCTGCGAGAAGACACAACCCGTGCGGGACATGGGTCACAGCGGGGCTGCACTGTAAGGCAGTGGTTCTCAAGCGGTAGCCCTGGAGGGCTCCTTAAAATACAGGCGTGGGCATCCCCTCCAGATTGTCAGACTCGGTAGCTCTTCCGTGAATTTGCGTTTCTATGGAGTTCCCGGGTGGTGCCCATGCTGCTGGTCGCTTTGAGACCCACTGGCTAGAGGATGCCCACGCTCATCAGGGAGACACACAAGGCTAGGCACAAAGCAGCCGGCCTCCTGTGACGTGGGTGGAAGGAGAGGACATGCAGGCAAACTCTGAGGGCTGCAGGGGCGCACGGAGGGGAAACACAGCCTGCGGCCTGGGGAGAAAGAGGGGCCTCCGCGCTCTCCCGCCACAACGTCAGCCCCGCCCCCTGGGCAGCCGGTGGCGGGCGGAGGCGAGCGGGCGCTGGCGCTGGCGGGGAACCAGGCCGGCCTCCCTCCACGTGGCCGCCGCCTTTCCCTGGAAGGGATGGGTCGCTGGTTTTCCTCTCCGGCTTGGCCTCTGCTGTGCTTCCTCAGTTCTGGGAACTCACATTTCCTTTGTCTTTCTTGTTTTAATGCTGCTTTTTCATCAGATTATCGACAGGGTAACGCACGCTGGTCTTAGAGCGTTATCACGGGGCGGCAGAGGATGGAGAAGAGAATGGACACAGCCATCCGGGGGGCAGGCCATCGGCCGCAATCGCGGTTTCTTCCCTCGGATAGGCGTCTCCCGCGCACGGTTGCAGCCACTTGACATGGTCGCAGGCGCTGTCCTTTGACACGAGCTCTTAGGACAGAGATGTGAGGGCCGCGCAGCGATCTGAGTGCCGAAATGAGTGCTGCTCCCGCCGCAGGAAGCACAGTCTGTTCAGGTGACTCACGGGCCGACTTCCTAGGAAGGGACTCACTGGGTCAAAGGGCATGCAAAGTAAACACTTAGGGAAATATTAACAAAGTGAGTGTAATATCCATACACGGAGAACTTCAAAACAATGTTTTTTAAAAGATCCGAATAAATGAAGAAACATACCATGGACTAATTTGGAAAACTCAATATTCCTGAGCTGGCGATTCTATTCACATTGATCCATAGATTCAAATGCAACCCTTATAAAAATTCAAGCAGGGTTGTTTTTGTAGGAATTAGCATATTAATATGTATGGTGTCAGGTGGGTGCTAGACTTATCAGGGTGATTACTTCATAAGTTATATAAAAGTCTAATTACTTTGTTGTGTATCTGAGACTAACAATGTTGTATATCAACTGTCATTGAAAGAAATTAATTGTTTTTTTTAAAAGAAAGAAATTAGCAAATTAATCCTAAAATGCACTGCACATAAAAATGGAAAAGACCCAGAATAGCCGATATAACTTTGGGGAAAAAATTGAAGGATCCACATTACCTTATTTCAAAATTTACTATAAATAACAGTAATGAAGAAAGTGTGATATTGGTATAAGGACAGACATATTGATCAATGGAACAGAATAAAGACCACAGAAATATATATACAGTGGGGCCTTGACTTATGAGTTTAATTCGTTCTGAGACCGAGCTCGTTAAGGAGCTCGTTAAGGAGTTCGTTAACTCAAATTACTCTATCAACTCAATGCAAAAAATCGGCCGTGAGACAGCTGGTATCTCAAAAAACTCGTTAGTCGGGACACTCTTAAGTCAAGGCCCCACTGTATTTTTTATAAAAGGACTCAATGCATATGGACAGACGGCTTTCCAAAAAAGGTTGTTCAGTTGAAGCTCCCGCCAAGGTGCAGGGTCATGGCAGCTGTAGGACCCATCACAACACTTGAGATGGACCAAGGAGGCTCAGGCAGCTGCAGGGAGCGGCGGGGGGCCCAGCACCCTCCAACCGCCTGTCCTCCTGGGCAGTCAGGCCCAGCCGCGCTCCAGGTGAAGGACGTGAAACTCAGGCCGGATGTGCCCCGGCAAGGCTGCCCTCCTGTTCTTGGAGCCAGGGTCGTCCTGACCCCTCACTGCCCCTCATCCCTCATGCCCAGTCTGTCTGCAAATGCTGTTAGGCTACCTTCCAAACACATCTCAGATGTGACCACTCCCCACCACCGCCCTGGCCCATCTCTGCCTGGGTGACTCAGCAGCCCTCGGTATCTCCCCCCAGTCTTTGCCCCATGAGAGCCTGTCCTCCGCAGTAGGCGGAGAGATCTTTTTAAAACAGGTCAAATCAGGGTGGTCCCCAGCTCAGAGCCCTCAGTGGCTCCCATCTCACTCTGAGTAAAAGCAAGGACTTACCACGTATGACCCACAAGGCTGTCAGGGTATGTGCCTCCCCTATTCCCTCCCTGCCCTCACTTTCTACCACTCCCTCCCTCACCTACTCGGCTCCCGGTGCTCCTCAGAGCATCCGAGCATATGCCTGCCACAGCCTCGTCTACTCAGATGTCATCTCAGAACAACCCCAAGCAAATAGGACTATTTTTTTTTCTACCTTTGCCATGATGTATCTCAGTCACTATCTCAACTGCCCACCTCCCTCAGCCCTCAGGCCTTGGAATCCAGGTGCATGTGACTTCGCCTCATGTCTGTAGCCCCAGGTCCAAGCTCAGGGCCTGAAACAGAGCAGACGCTCCAGACGAGGCTGGTGGACTGAACGAACGAATGAACAGGCTGGGATGAAGCAGGACCTATTTTGGAAGGTACTCCTGACCACTCTGTCTAAGCACCCTGGCCATCTTCATTCCCTTGCCCTGAGTCACATATGTCATTACTGCCTGCTTTCCCGCTGGAAGAAAGCCTCCAGGAGGGCCATACTCTGCCTACAGTGTTCATTGCTGTACCCCCAGCACCTGACGTACTGCCTGGCGCACAGTAGGTGCTCATTGAAGCTGTTGAATGGATAATTGAACGAAAGGTGTCACCATCTGGGTGTGTGGTTTCTCCTCTAGACTGTACCTGTCGCCAGCTTGTGGACAGCACCCAGCACATAGCCAGTACCCGTCTAGTGTATGAATACATGACGGGGGCAGGGGTTGGGGGAGTGGGTAGGAAGCAGGGCCCGAGAGACCGCTGATGCCGAGACTGGAGTTCCAGATGAGCCCCTGGGCCATTCTCAATCATCGAGGCCTGGGGCTAGTCACTTCACCTCCTTGAACCTTGGTTTTGTCATCCATAAAATGAGCATGATGACACCTGTGCTGCCTGCGTTACAGGGCTGTGTGAGGATTAAATGACAGATAGAGGTCAGCAAAGCGCAAAGGCAGCCCTGCTCAAGCTGCAGCTTCGCTCTGAGGGCCCCCTCCCCCCAACTCGCTCCTCCGAGTACCTCTAGACTGTGTGCCCTCGAGTGCGAGGCCAGGCCTCTTCATCTCTGCATCCATCCGCCGGGTACTGTGCCTGGAAGCTGGGCAGTGCCCCTTGGGCATCTGATGACTGATCAACAAATACATTTGTTGACACCTATAGCCAGTTACCCTGACACAAATAAGTCAGGTGGGAAGCTCAGAGCCTGACCGAGGGCTGGGGTGAGGCCACCCAGCTGGGACTCTGGGTTCTGGGGCAGAGGACCTGCTGGGGCCTCGAGTGCGCCACCTGGGAGACAGGGAAGGAGGAATGAGGGACCGGCCTGCTCCCCCTGGGATGGCACCTGGCAGCCTCCTCCCCAACATCGCCACAGTGGCCACATCTGGGCTGCAGGGCGGAGGCCTGGCTACCCACCTGCATTCCTCGCTGGTCTGCCCGTGACCTCATCCCAGCCGGCAGCTGCCCACGGGGCGAGGCTTCGCCCCACTCTGCAGATGAGGACACGGAGGCTGGCGGAAATGATGCCGGTCCCGTGGCCTCGGGCCCCCCAGAGGGAGGTGGCGTGTGGTCATGGAGGTCACTTCTTGCTGTCCATCGGGCTTAAACACCCCATTGATCCTCTCCTCACCCTTCACAAACTCTGGTCGGCTGGCCGGCTGACTCCCTAGGGCTGCCCGAGGTGCCCTGGGTTTGCCAGGCTCGGCTGCCTCCCCCCCCCTCCCCCGCCAGGCTCCATGACCCAGCAGGGCTAGCTGACAGACAGGCCCTGCCGGGAAGGGCGTGGGACGAAGTGAGCGAAACTCCTTTTAGGAAGGAACTCCTGTCAGAGCCAAGGCTGAGAAACCAGCCTCTTGCCAAGACCTGGGGTGGGGAGCCCAGGTGAGGCGACTCAGCCCTCAGGAATGGGTGGGGTCTTGAGGGGAGGCTCGCACTTCCTCCCGCCCCAGCCCAGGGTCCTGTTCAATCCTTACCGAGGAGTTTCCTGGCGACAGGCAGTGACCTGTCGGCCGCCCGTGTGGGAAGCAGCTTGGCGTGGCCCTCACCACCTCGTTAGGGTGACTCACCCCGGACTCACCTGGCTGTCAGGGACCTGTCCCACTCCCCCCAGAACCAGCTCTGCCGGCACCCGGAGGGGCAGGGGCCTCTGTTCTCCAGCTCCCCATCCTCCCTGGCACCCAGGGCAGAGCCTGCCTGGCACACAGGCAGGACTCAGAATTCATTCATTCATATTTGTTCGCTCATAGTTATTGAGCACCTACTGTATGCCAGACACTGTGCTAGATGCGAGGATACAAGGCGAGCCAGGCAAACCCAAATCCCTGCCCTCCTGGAATGCACATCCTCACCGGGAAAGTCCGACTGTAAACAAATCAGTGAATCATACAAGCTCTCCAAGAGAAAAATAGAGCAAGAAAGTGTGAGATAAAGGTTGCAATTTTTAATAGGATGTTTGGGTGGCCCTCTCCGAGGTGATATTTGAGCAAAGTCTGATGAAGATGAAGATGAAGAAGGGAGCTGTGCAGAGAAGGGAGGGGAGAGGCGTACCAGGAGCAGCAGGTGCAAAAGCCCTGGTGTGGGAGTGCAGGGGGCGGGTATTCCCGGACCAGGGAGGAGCCCTGAAGAGCAGGGGCAGAGCGGCTAGGGGAGCGCAGTGGGCGGTGGGAAGATGGAGCAGAAGAGGCAGGGTGGTCTAGAGTCTGTGCAGGGTCTTAAAGGCCTTTGTAAGAACTTTGGCTTTTACTTCAGCTGAATTTTGTCAAAATGCTCCCAAATCCCCCTGTTGTACCCCAGACCAGTCCCCCAGACTTCTTCTGCCTGGCTCGGAGCTCAGAGAGCTGAGTCAAGGATCAGGGGTGATTTTCCTGGGAAGGGTCTGGAAGGATGAGTTGGGTTGCCGCCTGTGGAGAATGCATGAGGAGGAAGGTGCCTGTTGGGGAAAAAGTACCCACCCTACAGGGATGAGTGGAGAGAGGAAAAGAAGGGAGCAGGGGCTGGAAAAGGAAGGTGAGCCCAGTAAGAGAGAGTCTTGCCCAGCTCTCTCCCACCCCCAAGCCTGTCTTCCCAGACTCGTCTGGGACACATCCCACCCGACACCCTGCTCCAACCTCTCTCAGCTCTGGGCTCTGCACATGCTCTCCCCTCTGCCGGGATTCTCTGCTGCTCTCTGCCTGTGAGCTCCCACTCCTCCTCGCCACGTGGTCTCTGAGTCTGCAGAGCGGAGCTCCTGCCACAGCCCAGCACGCCCCACTGCAGCACGCCCCACTGCAGCACGCCCCACTGCAGCACGCCCCACTGAGGGGTCTCATTCTCCCTGAGACCATGGCTGTGGAGACGGTGGCTGTGGAGACGATGGCTGTGGAGACCATGGCTATGGAGACCATGGCTGTGGACCACGCTGGCTTTGCTCACCTTCACGTCCTCAGAGCCTGACATGGAGCAGGTGCTGACCCAGGCGAGTGCGTGCACAAACGCTTGCTAGGATTTGCACGCCTCAGAGGGTCTGGAGCAGAGTAACAAGATCAGACTCACATGTGGGGAAGGTGACTGTCACTCAGGGCATGTTGGGGCTGGGGCGGCTGGAGGAGGGTAACTGCCCAGAGGCTGCTGCAATCGTCCAGGCAGGGGCCAGAGAGAAGTGAGGAAGGGCAGAACCAGGGTGCCAGCGGCTGGGAGTAAGAGGAGGGGCAAGAGCGAAACATCCATGGGACATCCGCCTGGGCCTGGGCGCGGCGAGGAGGCGGGAGTGGAGGGCGAGGTCCAACTTTCCCTCTTTTATTTCGTGTCCTTCCTTCTGCCCTGACCCTGGACAGAGATCACTCACTCAGACAAGATCGCGCAGTGGTGACAAGCATGAGCCTTTGGGGCCCGACTCTGGATTCAGATCCCATTTGCGCCACACGTGCTGTGTGACATCGGGGCGGGTTCCTCAGCCTCTGGCCCTCGGTTTACCCACCCATAAGGCAAGGATGGCAAGTGAGGATTAGTTGCTGCATTTTATGATTCGAAGAGCCCCATTTTCACAGTTCTGCCATCCGGGTGAATCTTAGAACCAACGGCATGACTCGCATTCTTCAGTGGCACATACATCACGGTGAATCTGAAGACCCGGGGAGCCTTGGGTTTGATGAGACACAAGGTACATGGAGAAAGCAGTCCCTGGCCCATCATGAGGGCTGAACAAATGTTAGCTACTGCAATTCTGTCAGCATTTGCTCTCTGAGCACATCGGTAACCAATGCCCCATCAGAATAAAGAGGTAATTATACTTTGGAGCTAAAACAGAAAAGGAGCTAACTCATAAATAGAGATAAAGGTGAAAACATTTTAGTAATTCTCCGCCCCCCCCACCCCCACGCCCCCAAAACACCCAAAGCCAAATGCTTCCTCTGAAAGATGCCGTGGAATTCTGCCGAAGTTCCAGGGAAAACTTCAGGAATTTCTCCTTCCCGGCGGGGGCCAGGACTCCTGGCTCCCTGGCCAGCAGGGGGAAGCAGGGCATGTCCCCGTGACTCAGGGTGTTCCCTGCGTCCTTGCAAATTTCCCTGAGTCACCGTTACTCACTGCCCACAATCAGGGTTCTGCTGCCTTCTGACCAGGAGACCGATGCCCTGGGATCAAGGGCCGCCCTCAAACAAAAGTGCCATTATAGCAAGTTCAGCGCCCCGTGGGCGTCCCTGCTCAGCAGAGGAGGGTGACCCTCGCTGTCTTATTCTTGGCCTCCTTCCTGGGTTGCGCTCCTGCCTACTGATCTTGCAAATCCCTGGCCACTCGCCTTGTTTTCGCTCCTCACTTAAGTACATGTCTGGGAAAAGCCGCCACCCCCACAGGCCCTGCTGTGTGTGGAAATGGTGACAGGCTTGGAGGAGGAGAAGCTGGTGGCTGGGCGAGGGAGGGAGAGCTGGCCCAGGCAGGCGCTCTGAGGTGCAGCTGCTGGGGGCAGTGACACCCCCAGGGCCAGTCCTGCGTCCCTTGGCCTCGGCCAGGGTGCCCACCCAGCTCTTCTCCTCTCCTGCTCCGACCGCATTGCCCTGTCCGGCTCCCACGCGTCTCTGGGGACAGGAGCAGGCTCCCTCCTGGGGCTGGAGGCTGTGAGCCTGGGCGCATAAGAATGTGACCGCACACAGGCAGCGGGCACGTGCTGGACTGACCGTGGGGAGGTGGGGGTGAAAGTAGCCCCCGCCAACGTGTCTGCTCCCGAGAGCTCTCAGCCAGCTAGGAGGCGGGAAAAGTGTGCCTGGGGCACTCTTCCAGGGAAAGTGAGGGCCTGAGGGTCAGCAGTGGGTCTCTTGGAGGCCTTTGGGCAGGACGACTGCCCTCTCTCCTGGGCCCAGATGCCAGGCCAGTGTTCTTCCAGGGCCACAGCCCAGCCCTGCAGCCCTCAGTCTCCTGGCAGCGTCACTCCAGACCAGTCCCCTCACGAGCTGCCTGGAGCCTCTCCTTGGGCTGGGCTGGCGTAGACACCAGGATGGGCCCCAAGCCTCAGGATGCCGCCTCCCACCACCCATCAGCTCCGCACACTTTTATTTTATGTAAAGGCACTTTGCAAATGCTGCCCCAGGCCTCCTAACTCTGCTCCCCAGCCTTCCCCACCTCAATATTGAAGTTCCTTGTCCATTACAGATGACTTCCTGAAGGCAGGGTAGGTCCAATTCACCTTTGATCTCCTGCCCCTCGCACAGTTCTGGCACATAGTAGGCATGTCATGAACATTTGTTGCATTAAAGCACTGTGTGAGACCTCACCAATGCCTGTGTCAGCCTGGGGTGACAGGCATTATCATTCCCATTTTAAATATGAGCAGATTGCCCGGCCAGCCTGGCTCAGTGGTTGAGCATCAACCTATGAACCAAGAGGTCACAGTTCGATGCCCCAGCTGTGGGCTTGATCCCCAGTGTGGGGCACACAGGCAGCAGCTGATCAATGATTCTCTCTCATCATTGATGTTTCTCTCTCTCTCTCTTTCTCTCTCATTTCCTTCCTCTCTGAAATAAATAAAAAAATATTTTAAATATATCCTCTAGTATATATATACTAGAGGCCCAGTGCATGAATTCGTGCACGGGAGGAGTCCACTTGGCCACCCCCAATCGGGGCCTATCGGGCCGGGCCGGCCAGGGGGAGGGGATGCGGGAGGCTGGCTGACCGTCCCCACCCCCTGATTGAACTCCCGGTTGAGGGGACAATTTGCATATTAGCCTTTTATGATATAGGATATAAGCAGGGAGGGTAATAGCCTTTTCTGTGGTCCCTCAGTTAACAAGTAGCAGATCTGGGTTTTTAAGCAAGGTCTGTCAAGCCCGAGAGCCTTCGTTCTTGACCACTGTATCATACTGCGTGCCTACAAGGGGTGCTTAGTGAACAACAGCTGTTTGATAAACAGTACTGATTCACGACAATTCATTGAGGTTGTGTTTTTGTTCCCATTTTACAGATAAGGAAACTGAGGCTCGGAGAGTTTCCATCGCTTGCTCAAGACCACACAGCGGTGGAGGCTGATCGGGTTTTGGCCTGAGTCTTCTGACTATACAAGCTGTGATGTAACCACAACACCCACTGTCTCTTTTGGGGGAACACTGTGAGAGCTGGTCAACTGCACCCCTAACAGCCTACTGGTGTTCTCTTTCTGTGGAGCCAGCCTCCTGTCTGGAATTTTCTCTTGCCCGTCCCTTTCTCCTGGGCAGCACCGGAGCTTTCAACCCAGCCTCGCAAGTGCAGAGACCTCCTGTGGCTGCGCAGCGCCCAGTGCAGGCCACCTCTGTCCTGGGCCGTCAATCACGTCTCGAGGCCTTGCCCCCAAGTCCCTTCAACAGAGCCCAACAACCTGGTTTCAAGCTCCTCAGCGGGGTCTTCACCAAAGGTCACCTTGGGAGAGATGTCAGGGGCAGATGACAGCGGTGAGAGGCCACCGGGAAGGGTGGCAGGGCATCGGCCACCCTGGCGGGCGCCTTGTTTCCTTGGTGGCATCTTTTCAGCCAAAGCAAATATAGCGGCAGTCGTGGGCTGCTCGGCACCGCACGCGTGTCCTTCTCCAGCCGCGGGCCCTGGAGGACAGCTCTCAGCTGGTCGAGAGCACTGGCATCCTGCCCAACTTCGCTCGGCTCTCAAGGTCACAGAGAACACTGTCCTGTGACCAATGCTGGGTCAATCCCGCAATCAGACTCATTAGAAGCATTGCTGGGGTGGTGAGAAGAAATTTCAATAGTGCTGCAAAAAGAGACCTGTTTACCTCACCCCATGAGGATGGCTACTCTTTTTTTTTAATATATATATTTTTTTTCATTGATATCAGAGAGGGAGAAATGGAAACATCAATGATGAGAGAGAACCATTGATCGGCTGCCTCCTGGGCACCCCTTACTGGAGATCGAACCTGCAACCCAGGCTTGTGCCCTTGACCGGAGTCGAACCTGGGACCTTTCAGGTTGCAGGCTGACACTCTATCCACTGAGCCAAACCAGCTAGGGTGAATGGTGGGATTGTAAAGTGATGCAACTGGAGAACAGTATGGAAGGTCCTAAAAAAAATAATAAAATAAAACTCCCATATGATCCAGCATACATTCCATTTCTAGGCACACATCCAAAAGAATTAAAGCAGGGTCTCAAAGAGATATTTGCACACGCATGTTCATTGCAGTGTTACCTCCAATTCCACCAAGAGGGGGAACGTCCATCTAAATGTCCACCGAAGATGAATAAACAAAATCTGATCTATCCATGCAATGAGATATTACTCAGCCTTCAAAAGGAATGGAGGTCTGACACACGCTCCACGGACGAGCCTGGAGGGTGCTGTGCTGAGTGAAATAAGCCAGATGCAAAAGGACAGACACTGCGTGGTTCCACTTACGGAGGAAACTGAAGTGGTCAAGTTCACAGAAACAGAAAGTAGAATGGCGGCGACTGAGAAGGTGGGGGAGGGGAAACGGGAATGGGTATTCATGGGTATTGAGTTTCAGTTTTGCAAGATGAAGAAAGTTCTGGAGATTGACTGCTCAGCAGTGTGAACTTACCACTGCGGAAGTGTGCACACTTAACAAATGGTTAAGAGGGTAAATTTGTATTTTACCGTAATTAAAAATAACTTTTCCAAAAGGGGGGGCGGGGCTTGTTGATTTCCTCGCTGTAGATGTGTTTATAATATTGCCCACGGCGGGCACTTTGTAGGCATCGCTTTCCTTCATTCTCACCGCGATGTCATGTGCTGGGCGTCCCTGTTCCTTTTTCACAGCCCGGGAAACTGAGGCTCCGTGAGGGAACCGACTGAGGGGAAGAGCTCCCGTTGGTACTCAGGTTTGTCCACCTGCAAACCTCCGTCCCGCCCCGTCCCGCCCCACCGGCTGAGTGTCTCCTGGCTGAAGCCCCCCATCACTGACAGAAAGAAAATGAACGTTTAATGCGAGCGCTCTGTTTCCCCAACTGAGCACGGGTTCCTTGGTGACGACCCGGCATCTTCTATTTCTCGACTTGCTGGGGAATTGAGCTGAGCACTGAGCAGGCGTCATGAGTGGGTAACAAGCACTTGAGAACTCAAAGCACCAGGATGGGTTTTCACAGAAAATATCAGTTAAGCAGGTGCAGCTCACACAGCATTTCCATATACATTAACCGATTTGCTCCTGATGGAGCCCTGGATGAAAGGCCTCATTATCGGCTCCATTCTACAGAGGAGGTGTGATTGACAGGTGTCTCAGCCCTCCCCCCTGCCCCCACCCCCGCTCCCCCGAAGTCTGTGGTGCTTTGGCAGGCGGCCTCATAAAGTTAGGGCCCCGCACCCTCTGGCTCAGGGCTCTCTGTGTACCTCGTGCGATGCTCACCTGCTGACCGAGAGGGCGAGCCTTGGTCTGTCTCCAAGGTCAAGTAAACGCCTGACAGCCGCGTGAAGGCTGGAGGCGCCCTCCTGAGATTGCAGTTGCAGCCCCGATTCTCAGCCAAGTGAGTGAAATGCCTGGGCAGTCCCGGCCCCGGGACAGGGCTGGTCAGAGGCGTCAGGCTGGAGTCCAGGTAAGCCGGGAGGCCTGGCAGCTGGCAGAGGGCATGGAGGCACCGATGGGGTCAAGCTCAGAGAGACAGCTAAGACCTTGACTTTGAAATGAGCCGGCTGCCCAGGTCTGCTGCCCGGGGCTCAGAGATTTGACCGGAGGGGCCAAAGTGGCAGAGTGGAGGCCCAAGGCAGCTTGCTCTGGGCCTGTTTCCCACCCGTGCCGAGTGAGCGTGGGGGCAGCCCAAGGTTCCTGGCCCCAGAGCGAGAGTGGTGGGCGGCCTGCAGGTGGGGACAGCAGGATGGCCACCCAATGGACAACCACATGTCTGGTCCCCTCATTATGCCGTTTTCCCCTGATGACAAAGGTATCTTGTGTTCACAATAAAAAAAAAAAAAATTGAAGACTACCAAAAACCCACACACCAGCGATGCTCTCTTCAACTGTAAAAAAGACAAAGTTAAAAGGCAAATGCCCTGTCTCCCCTCCCCCACACGCCCAGAAGTCGTCTATGGTGACAGTTTGACAGCGTTTGTTAAGACTTCTCTCTCTCCTTCTCTTCCCTTTGGCGGGAAAGTGCAGTGATTTTTCCCTGAAGGGAAACAAAAACTCCGTCACTGCTGTCACTGACAACATAAATGTCCATAATTCCGTTTAATATGTTGGTGACGAGGTGATCCGTCTGGGAAGTGTTCTGGCCCTGTCCTCTCTGACTCCTCTACCTCCCCCTCCTCCGGCACCTTCACCGCCTCCCCACGAGGGAGACTGGAGGCCGCGCTGCCCGCCGCCCGCCCGCCCGCCACACCGCCCTGGTAGGTGGCTGGACTCCACATTCCACCAGTAGAACGTCAGACCTTCAGTGGAAAACTGCATTTTCCCGGAAAACACAACTCTCCCTCCTGGGAACCGTGAATCCTTCAAGTGTGTGGAAGGGAAAGGAGTTGGAAATTTCTTTTCTGAGGACAGGATTTGGTTGTTTGTTTGTTTTTTTAATATTTATGGGAGTGTGTTTTTCCCGATTACAAAAATAACACATGTGTTGTAGAAAATGTAGAAAAAGAGCTTAAATAAGAAAACAAAATTTGCTCATAAAATATTACTCAGCGATAATCTCCCCTCACATTTTTACACAAAAATCTTCTAGTCTTTTTCCTGTGTAAGTGATGTATGTGTAGGTGAGTGCACACAAACGTATTCACACACACACACACACATAATACCAAACTGGCACTGTCCTTTGCTACTATACCGCGTCACTAAATATTCTTTGGTCACATGACTCTTAATGCATACGTGCAGGCCATCATAGAAATACAGCAACTATGGGTAACTGACATGTTACCCACAGCTGACAGGTAGCTGGTTCTGTCCTTTGGCCAATGCTGCAGTGACCACCTTGTGGAGAAACGCTGTGTGCAGTTTTAGGGGTTTTTAAAAGATTTTAAAATTAAGTTTTAGAGAGAGAGGAAGGGAGAGGGAGAGAGAAACATTCATGTGAGAGCGGAACATTCTCGGCTGCCTCCTGCATGCCTCCTACCCGGGATCTTGCCTGCAACCCAAGCATGTGCCCTGACCAGGAATCCAACCGGCAACCTTTCAGTGCCCGGAGCCACGCGGGCCAGGGCGTGTGCAGTTTTAATCACGGGATTGGGGAGCACACACAGAGGTGCCAGAGCCTGGAGGCAGGGGTCATTGAGAAGAGGGTGTCTCCCCCAGTGAAACCTGCAGCACGTGGAGACCGGGGACACCACAACCTTCCCAGATTGCGCAGCGTGGCCTGTGGCTGGCCCTGCTGAGTGGCACATGAGACGTGACAGGCAGGTGCTGTTTGCCGGCCAGATGACTGCTTCAGTGTTGTCCTCCCTCTATAAAAATAGCTCACATTCTGCAATAGACTGGCACTGCTCTCTCCCAGGGCAAGCCACACCCACAGCCCCTGGAGGCACAGCTGGCACTGCTGGGCATAGGAGCCCACACCCTGGCCGCAACTGCCCCGGCCAAGGTTTGGCCTGACACTTACCAGTTGGCTAGCTGTGCAGAGGGGCCTGGAGGAAGGGTGGCCCAGCCTGGAACTCTGCCCTGGGGGGGCCTTGGTGTTGAACAGTGGCTCGTCCAGCCAGCTCTCTCCCCCCCGGACGCGTAAGGAGCAGAGGACCACTAATGGGCAGCAGGCGAGGATTGCATGAGGCGACGGCAGCGAGCAGGAGCCAGGAGGCAGCAGAAGACATGAGGCAGCGTCACAGGCGGGTTGGTGTGAGGGTCAGGCCTCCAGCAGGAGGGTCCAGCGTGCGGGGGGCTGCTCCCTGCCTGATGAGACCCCGCCAGGCTCCCCCGCTCCCTGCACAGCCTCGCCGCTGGAAGTGGCCGAGCGGGTCGGGGTTCCCCGAGGCCTGCAGAGCCTCACTGCACACGTGGAGCGTGCTTTAGTCACACCGTGCTCTCTCAGGCGGTCTCGCATGCAACCCCGGGGCGGAGAGAGGCTTATTCCCCCTGCACAGAGGGGGCACTGATGTTTAGAGGGGATATGAGTGCGCTGGCAGGTCAGGCCCACGGGCAGAAACTCAGAGCCAAGTTTGTGGGCCCCACACGCAGGCTGTTCTCACCACCCCCGGGGGCCTCCCTCCCTCTGAGCTGCAGCACCGGCCACCAGCCCTCCCTGTCTGCAGGGGAGGCAGGCTTCCTGTGTTGCCACTCATCCACTCAATTTGATGTTGTAATTAATGCATGAGGACTGGGCTTGCAGGGTTTCTTGTCCATAGTGCCGGGCAGGTGTGAGCAGACAGTAGGTGCTCAGTAAATACTGATGGTCCCAAATGCAGTTTTTCAAAATTCAGAGGCCCACGTCCCACCGGAGAGGACAGAATAGGCCTCCTGGCAACTTTGCAAACTTCCTCTGGGAGTCCGGTCACATTCCAGTTTGTAAATCAGGTAGAAAGGGTGCCGATTCAGCTGCTTCCACTCTCAAAAACCCAGCCATGAACCAGGAAGTAAGCAAAAACATGCAAATGAGCAACCCAGCTGAATCTCATGCAAGCCATGTGCAAGGGCTAACGCCTGTTTGTCAAAGACACAGCCCCGCTCTGCACCTAGAAACCCTGCTTCACACAGAATGCTAACGAGGCGGGCCACTTGGCTTCTCAGCCCACAGGGTGTTGGAAGCAGGCATGGGAACAGCTGTGAGGACCTGCAAGCTGAAGGTTTGAGAATTAGCATTTTAGAATACAGTAAGTCCTCAACATCGGCAAGAGGTTTTGCGACTTTGAATGAAACGGCATATAACAAAACCAATTTTACCATAGGCCAATTGATATACACCAGCGTTGCGTTCCTACGGCATCTCATTATAACAAAACGGCATTGAATGAGCAATGACGTGCTATTCGAGGACCTGCTATGGTTACACACATCAGTAATCATAACAGCGGCCTGACTTGTCAAGAAAAGGCTACATTATGTGCGCCAGGAGGATGTACAATCCACTTTAGAAAGGGCTTCTGAAGAAAACGGGTCTGGGTGTTTAAGAGGAGAGCTCCGCTACCCTGAAAACTCCCCAGGCGCTAAAAAGGAGCCCAGCGCCCACCGATCCCCCCCCCTCACCCCGCCCCCGGCTCTTGCCTGAGAATGTTGTGTAGTAAGTAGTTAACAGCATGAACTCCTGGACCCAGGCTCATCCAGTTCAAATCCTGGCTCTGTCTCTTCTGAGCTGTGTGACCTTGGGCAAGTCACTTACCCTCTCTGTCCGTGTTTCTTCATCTGTCAAATGAGGATAACAGTCGCACCCACCCCCAGATGAGGTACATAGAGTGCTCTTGTATAGGAGAGTGGCGATAGCAGGGATTGGGTCTCATTCAACTCTGTCTCCAGCTGTCCCCTAGCCCCTCACTCCTAAAAGTGGGGTCCAACAGCAACTGGGAGCGTATCAGGAATGCAGAGAATCACCCCAGGGCTATTAACGCCAAACCAACACCTGAAGAGTTTGTGCGTGCATTAGAGTGTGAGAAGCCCTCCAGGAGTACTGCCGGGTGGGCGGGATGAGGCAGCATTGTGCACACTGGTCCCAGGGCGTCAGGACAGAGGACAGGGTCAGGGCTGCTCCCCAGGAAAGGAAAGGAACTTGGAACCCAGGAGAGACGGAGTGTGGGAGGCTGGGCACTCAGAGGACTTGATTTGGGCACTTTCCCGGTCTCACGTGTGACTGGAGGGGCTAATGCCCACCTCCCAGGGTTGTGACCAGGGTGAGCGATAGGACCTAAAGCGCCCGCACAGGGCGGGCCACAGGCCTCCATCCTGCGGGCTCCCAGCCCCCCAGCCCTTGCCTGTAGCCCTGGGTGAGTCGCACGGTTTCGGGCGCACGTGGGTTCAGAGCTTTCTGTTCCATCGGAACAGTCACACGCTGCACGTGCTGGCGGAACAGAACGCCCGGCAGGGCCCGGGCAGCCCCCTAATTAAACGCAGCAGTTTCTGCGGCGAAACGTATGAGCAGCATGAGACATAATAAAGACTTTCAATAACCTTACGTCAGGGCAGACGAGATTTGTGGCCAAATCAGTGTATATCAAGCTTATTTTTAAAAGTCTGGTTTTCAGAGCGTTTGGAGTTCAGAATTACAGACAAGGGAACGTGACCCGGATGACAGAGGAGGAGTGGCAGCCCCGTGGGGACCGTGCCAGCTGGGAGGGGGTGCCGGGGAGCGCTGAGCGGCTGTTGTCTGCAGGGCATGTCCACATGGGGGAGGAGAGGGCAGAAAGCGAGCCATCAGAGGCCTTGAAGACCGAGGGACCCTGACACAGGCAGCAGGAAGTCGCCAAGGTTACGGCCTGAGCAGGAGTGTGACCTAATCAACAACAGAGAGACAGCAGGGTCAGGCTTGCAAACAGGAAGAGGGAACCCTGGAGTTACCCTTGGCCCCACTCCAATTCCCAGCCTGAAGGGGGCGTGGACTCGCCCCCTCTCCCACCCACCACCCTCCGCCCCCACCGACGACACACAGGAAAAGGCTTTATTATTCTGTTGGATTGTCCGTGACAGCCCGCAGTCTGATCAATGACAGGCACATGGTAATTATCATAACATACACAACAAATAAACATCTAGTTTTACTGTGTAGGGGGTGCCATGAACATGTCTGTAGCTCTTACAGCACCTATAAGGAATGAATTATTGTTCCCTTTTACAGAGGAGGACACTGAGGTCTCCTAAGAAAGTCCAGGTCACATGGTGGAATCATCTAATGCTGGTGTCAGGGTAGCTTCCGTTAAAGCACAGACTTGGCAAGAGCTCACTCAGGACACTGAGGCCGAGGTGGGAACGGGCCAAGTGGAGGGCTGAGACCGAGAGGTGCCGGCAGCCTCAGACAGCCCTGCTTCAGACTTGGGCTCTGCCCTCAACCTTTCTGAGTCCCTACTATGTTTTGGATGTATTTCTGATAAACCCCAGAGACCTGGGATTTGTCCTCTATCCATTCTGACAATTTCTATCTTTTAACAAGAACATTTAGTCCATTTATATTTAATGTAATTATGAGTATATTTGGGGTGAATTCTTTCTATTGGTTCCATCAGTTCTATGTTCCCTTTTCTCTCCTATTTTCCCCCTTCTTTTGAGTTTATTCTTCTTATTATTGTTGCTTTATTATGTTTTTACCATTGCATTTTTCTATTAGTTCTGAGGTTATTCATCTTTCTCTGTTTGGACCTGCCCTCAATATTTTGAGAGTTAAGTTAAAAAAACAACAACATATATATACTGGAGGCCCAATGCACGAAATTTCTGCAAAAGTAGGTCTTCCTTCCCCTGGATGCTGGCACCGGCTTCCCTCTGGCACCCGGGACCCGGGCTTTGCCTCAACCCAGCTTCGTCTGGAAGGATGTCCAGAATGACATCCGGTCTAATTAGCATATTACCCTTTTAGTATTATATATGTTATGAAAGTGTTTTGTGCCACTAGTCCAATCGCTGGAGATGATCTTATAAAACCTAGAGCTTTGGAGTTAGCCTGGAGGGAGCCCTGGCTCTAGTGCTTCCTAGCTGTGTGCTCCTTCCTACACACTTTCCCCGAGTCTCAGTTTCCCCCGTCTGTGAAGTGTGGGCGATGGGATGCCAAGTGCCCTGGCCAGGGCTTGGCACAGAAAAGGGGCTCAATGAATGTGTGTTCCCTCGCCTCTCTGCCTTTGGCTCTCTGCTTCCCGGAAATCAGCCTGAATGGAGGCTGCTCAGGAGCCCGCTGCACAGCTGGGCCTGACCGTAGTGAACCTTCCCAGGAGGAAGCCTCTCTGGAATGAGATGTCCCCAGGGAATGGCAAGTCTGTAGGATCCTTGGTGGACAGTCCGCCCTCAGTCTGGGAAGTGGGAGGTTATTGGGAAATGATGCTAAAATAGGGGAGGGGAATGGTTTGCATTGATCAGTGTCCCAGAGGAGCCCAGGGCAGGGGGAGGGTTCCCCAGTGTGTGTGTCCCAGCCCTGCAAGGGAAGGGGGCCTGCCCAGAGAGCAACAGCCCCCCATTCCTGGGAGGCAGGTGTGTCCTTTGGAGAGCAGCGCAGTGACTCACCAGGCTGCCCCCGCTCATTATAAATATCCCGAGACACCTAACTCCCTCGGCCCTGATTCTATATTAGCACATGCGGCGTCCATGATTCCATAACTGATTGGGTTTCCTAGGCACCTCAACACTGGGAGAGGGTGTCCCAACCTGTGGACACAAATATTACCAACTACATGGCAAGGCCTCCCTGCCCCCACTGTGAATCCTAAAATAAGTTCTCTTCCTCTTACCTATTTACTTATTTACAAATCAGAATTAGGTGAATTTTGAGAAGGGAGGGCTAGCCAATGTCCCCTTTTTGAATAATTCTAAATTGTCCTAGTGGAGCCAGTAACTCAAACCAACTCCCATCTCTATTTCTTAACCTCCTGTGGGGAAACTGAGCCCAGGGAGGAGGGATCCAAGCGCCCAGACCTCAGGATGAGACAAGGTGGCTGGGTAGGGACGCGGGGCTCAGGCCTCTCTCTTGCTCCAACTCTCAGAGTCTCGGTTCCCTCACCTGTGGACAGAGGTGTAGTACTTGCTGTGAAGACCAGCGAGAGCACGAATGCGAGGCAGCGGGGCGGGGCGGGGCAGGGGCTGGTGTTGTGGGAGCCCAGTGCATGGGGGGCTCAGAAGGATGGGGTCCCTCTATTTGTTTTCTCGCCCCAGACAATACCTTTCTCTGCTTCCTTCCATGACCCCTGGCAGTAAATGGGTGCAAGTCTTGATAACGTGATTAGAAATTAATTTTACCAGCGGCAACTCGAGGCTTTACTGACCTTAGACAGCATTTATTGAACACCTACTCTGTGCTAGGCACTAGTCGTCATGCGTGACCTCTTTCAATCCTTCAAATCTGAACTGTCCAGTAGTGTAGCCACTAGCCATGTGCTGCTATTGAGCATTTGAAAGTGGTCAGTGCCACTGAGCACCTGCATTTTTAATTTAATATTAAAATTTATACTCAATTCAGTTATTAGAAAACTTTTAATTATGTTTAAAACAACTTGAGTATGGGAATCTATTGTTTCAACTCTAAGTTTTGTGAAAATCTAACTTCAGATCAAGAATTTCCAATGGGGGGGATAATTTCCAATCATTAAAAAATAATTTCCATTGAAAATTTAGTGTTCAAATTGAGATGTGCTGTCAGTAAAATCCACACTGATTTCAAAGACAGTATAAAAAAGTGTAAATTCCCTGGCCACGGGGCTCAGTTGGCTGGAGTGTCATTTATACACCAAAAGGTTCTGGGCACATACCTGGTTTCAGGTTCTATTCCTGACTGAGTACGGAGGCAGCTGATCAATATTTCTTACTCTTTCTCTCTCTCCCCCCACCCCCCACAACCTTACGCTCTAAAAATCAGTGAAAAGATATCCTTGAGTGAGGATTAAAAACTTTTTAAAAAATATATATATTTTATTGATTTTTTACAGAGAGGAAGGGAGAGGGATAGAGAGTCAGAAACCTTGATGAGAGAGAAACATCGATCAGCTGCCTCCTGCAAACTCCCTACTGGGGATGAGCCCGCAACCAAGGTACATGCCCTTGGCCAGAATCAAACCTGGGACCCTTCAGTCCGCAGGCCGACACTCTATACACTGAGCCAAACTGGTTATGGCAGGTTAAAAACATTTTTTAAAAATTTTTTGAAAGTAAAAATCTTGCCCTGGCTGGTTTGGCTCAGTGGATAAACTGTCAGCCTGTGGATTCAAGGGTCCCAGGTTCGATTCCAGTCAAGGGCATGTACCTTGGTTGCAGGCACATACCCACTAGGGAGTGTGCAGGAGGCAGCTGATCGATGTTTCTCTCTCATCGATGTTTCTAACTCTCTATCCCTCTCCCTTCCTCTCTGTAAAAATCAATAAAATATATTTTTTTTAAAAAGAAAGTAAAAATCTTATTTTTGTGTTTTATCGATTAATACTGACATGACAATATTTTGTAAATATTGAGTTAAATAAAATATATTATTCAAATTAATTTTACTTCTTTTTTCCTTTTTTAATGTAGCTAGTAGAAAAATTTTAATTACATATGTTTTGGAAAACTGGTAAAATCTAAATAAAGTCCATAGTTGATAGTATTGTGCCAATCTTAACCTTTTAGTTTTGGCAAATGGACCTGATTATGCAAGATGCTAGGCTCAGGAGAAGCCAGGGGAAGCAATTACTGGAACTCTCTGTACAATTTTGCAACTTTTCTATAAATCTACAATGATTCCAACATGAAAAATGTAAAATCCCCTGCATTAATTTATAATCACATCATGTTTCTATTGGGGAAATATATAATCCTATCCTATATAATAAAAGCCTAATATGCAAATCGACTGAATAGCAGAATGACCAGTCGCTATGATGCACACTGACCACTAGGGGGCAGACGCTCAATGCAGGAGCTGCCCCCAGCCCACAGGACCCAGGCCAGCCAAAGCGGGTGCCAGTGGGGGGCCCCCTGATCACCCTGCCAGTCACCCCACAGATCGGCCCTGATCGCCGGGCCAGGCCTGGGCACCCTACACAAGCACAGATTTTGTGCACTGGGCCTCTAGTTGTATATTTCTACCGGAGAGCTTAAAACAGTTCTCTACGGAAGAGTGCCCTCCTCTAGTAGATGAGGAAACTGGTGCTCAGAGGGGCCTACGCAGCGCGATTTTGGACCATCTGTTGGGTTCCAAGCCCTAGAGCTTCCTGCCATCCTCCTTGGCTTCTACTTTTACAACTGGCCCCACTAGATCTTCCTGAGAATTCTCCCCAGGGCACTTGCTGCAGGGTGGGGCTGGTGTGGGGGGTGGGAGTGGGGACTGGGCGGTGGGGGGAGAGGCAGGCAACCTGGGGGCTCCTGTGAAAGCCAGGACCATCCAGGTGAGAGCCTGGCGAGGTCTAAGGCCCAGGGCAAAGCGGGGAGCAGGGCCCAGCTGGTAGCTGTACTTTCTCTGGGCTGGCTGTTCTCTTCTATCTCTGTCTGACTTCGTAAAGGATCTCAGGAGCCTCTGCTGATGCCTCAGGAAAGAATGGGCAGGGCTGCTAAAGCCTCAGAGGAACCAGCCCCAAAGGGGAGGAATAATGGCACCACGGGGGGACGGAGGCGGGGGTGGCGGTTGGAGGAGGGAGAGCAGGGCACCCGGGCCCATGGGTGTAAGGAACAGGCCTTGGGGACGCTCTGTTTCCAACCCGCCTTGTTGCCCCTCTCCTGTTATTTCAAACAGGAGTGTCCTCCATCCTGACGCTGACGCCCCTGCCTCCTGCCGCGCTCTCCCTGCCCATCCCTTCCCTGCGGCCGCTCCGCTCCTGGGATGCTTTCTGCTCCCCATCCGCCGGGCCCCAGGACCGCGCCCGGAGTCCAGAACCCCTGCTCCCTGCAGGCCCGACCCCCTCGTCCTGGGAGGCCGCCGGGCCTCGGGCTGCCCTGCCGCGAGGAGGCTACCCGGCTGGGCTCCCGGCCAGCCCGCCGCAGCGCCGTCTGCGCCCGCCGCCCGCCGCCCTCCGCCCTCCGCCCTCCGCCTCCCCGCGGCCAGACGCCGGGGAGCGAGCGGCCGGCCCTGTCCTGACGTGCCCCTTCCCCTCCGCTGCCCTGCGCTCCGCCTCGCGGCGACCAGATGTGCCGGCTCTGGTGCAGGCGGCCCCTAACGAGCTCCAGATGTGCGGCGGGCCGGGCCGGCGGCGGCGGCGGCTACCAAAGGAGAGGGAGGCCGCGGGAGGGGGCAGCTGGCCGCGGGGCGCGGGAGGAATGCGCTGGGCAGGGTTCCCGCTGGAATGAGCCCGGGTCGGGCGGCTCTGCCTAAATAAGGGCCTGCCGCTCTCGAGGTGCCGCCGCGCAGTCCCTCAGCCCCTCTCGCAGCGGCGGTGTCTTATTTGACTCATTGTCGACGTTATGCACAGCGATGACCGGCAGTTTAGAAAACTCAAGTGAGTGAAAACAGGAATGAAATGAATATCACCTCTGTTCCCACCACCCCAACCACAATGGCAGTGCAGAGATGCATCCTGCTAGGACTTTCCAAACACAAACATACATGAAGGTGTGTTCGTGTAAATGGCGCTGCGGAGTCCCGGCCGGGTGGCTCAGTTGGTTAGAGCGTCATCCTGATAAGTCAAGGTTGTGGGTTCGATGCCAGGTCAGAGCACATACAAGAATCAACCAATGAATGCATAAATAAATGCAGCAACAAGTTGATATCTCTCTCTCTCTCTCTCTCTCTCTCTCTCTCTCTCTCTCTCTTTCTCTCTCTTAAAAAATATATATTAAATTGTGCGTCAGACTCTCAGAACCTGCAGTTTACACTCAGTTCCTTCCACGTGCGTCTGCCAGGTCAGTGTTCCCCACACTAGTGCCAGGGCCATTTTGCTATTAACAGGGGAGTCCTTCCCCACCTGTTGGGATGCCCTGGCCTCCGCCAGCTTAATGGGCTTCTTTCCTGGAGGGCGTCTCAGAGTCTTTAATTTCCTAATACGCGTCTGAGTCATCAGGAGGGGACTGGCGTTTCCTAAACAAATTTCGCTGTGGAATTCCTGGAGGGATCCTCTGCGGCTTAGGACTGTGGGACACGGTGCAGGAGAGGCTGTTCGACCACATTCCTCATATGGCTGCATGGAAGCCACCCGTGTACACCAGAGTTTATTTCAGCGTCCCCCGATGGTGGGCATTGTGGCTGCTTTCTACGTATTAATACTTCAAATAACCCCGTGATGACACCCTTATACTTCCTCTCTGTTGTACAGAAACATTCCAAGCAGTAGGACCATGACCCATGTGAAAGACCATTTTTTAATATGTTTTATTGGTTTTAGAGAGAAAGGAAGGGAGAGGGAGAGAGAGAAACACCCTGTGGTGTGAGAGAGAAACATTGATCGGTTGTCTCCTGTACTCACCCAGACCAGGGATCGAACCTGCAACCTGACAGGGAATCAAGCCCAGGACCCTTCTGGGCATGGGATGACGCTCCGAATAAATGAGCCACACGGGCCAGGGCAATGAAGACAGTGTTTAACTCTCAGGTTCTGGGGGCTGTGGCTCTTGCCCCCACTCCTTATCCAACCTCTTTGTGGGTGGTGAAGGGTTTACCCCATCGCCACAAAAGGGGGCACCAGAGAGCTGGAGGGGTGGGGTCTGCAAGCCTTTAATATGCAGTTCTTGAGCGCTGGTACTCATTGGGCCTGGGTGATTGCGGTGAACAACAGCTTTTCTTGGACTACTATAAATAGCACTGTGATGAACACCTGTAACAGCTATTATTTTCCAAAGAACTGTTGCAAGCAGAGCGTAAAACCACATTTGAGGTACAGGTAGCACCTTACTGGGTCACCCCAGAGACCCTACAGTCCCATAGCACCCCAGGGTGCCCAACAGGTAGAATGAGTCTGTACAATCACTAACGTGCTGCTGCTCAAGGTGCTGGGGGAAGCTCCGTTTGGGAATACAACAAGCTGTCAGGCACAGTCCAGCCCGGCGCAAGCTTTGCCGCTTACGTCTTCTGCCATGTTATTTCCTTTGGTCCTCACAACACCCTGTGAGGGAGGGAGTCATAGACTTCATAGGCCCATTCCACAGATGAGAAAACTGAGGCAGGGAAGAAGACATGTCCAAGGTCACACCACTGAGTGGTGGGGAGGAACTGGACCCCAGCAACACCAGTCCATGCCTCTGATCAACTCATCACTTCGGTAGCTGACCACCTTCCTTCCTTTATGGACATGGGACACAGGACCCAGGGGTGTGATGGGAGGTGGGGGAAAGAGCCCCGAAGATCTGGAGCCTGAGGCTGCACTGAGGCCACTCCTGGTGTGTGTGTGTGTGTGTGTGTGTGTGTGTGTGTGTGTGTTCTTTGGTGGGAGGAGGAAGAGGAAGATGAAAGGGAGCTCATTGGTGGCAGGGGGGTGGAGCAATGTGGGGAGCCCCAGGTGGGGAGCAGGTCTTGTTCATTTTGGTACCCCCAGTGCCAGGCACAAAGGAGTTGCTTCACACAGGCTCCTAAACTGAAGACATACACCCCTCCCCGGCCGCTGAGGGAATTGCTCCTGGGCTCAGCCCCATGTGGAGGGTCTGCGTGTATTGTCTCCTTGGCTCCCCTCATGCTCATCCTGATCCTAGCTCTCCTGCCCCTCCTCCCGCCTAAACCTGTGTGCTCGCCCCTTCTTGCCTCCTCCCCCTGACGCCCACCCAGTCACTGAGGTCTGCTATCAGAATCCCCTGTCCCTTAGGCACCCAGGGCCACAGCGAGGGGCTCTGCCTGAGCACCTCCTAACCGGGCCCTTAGCCTTATTTGTGTAGCAGATTCTTCCGAAAACCTAAGTAAAAATAGGGACCCCAGGAAAACGCCCAAACGCACACATACACAGCAAAGATGCGTCGTTAGTGCCGGGAGTCCGCGGTGGGCTTCCAATAGCCCGGCAAGAGAGCCCGCTCCGGGCGGCCCAGCTCAGCACCGCTCCGGCCGGCCGGCTCCGGTGCAGGCAGCCAAGCTCTGTGACCTTCCCTCAGCGCTGGAACCTCAGGCGACCCACACCCAGGGAGTTTGCCTCCCACAGAGCCCATGGCTGGTGGGGAACCGACAGGCCCACTCTTCCTTATTCTCAGCTTCAAAATCCCCAAATCTGGAAACTGCGGGATCAAAGCGTTTTCATCGCCAGGCACTGGACTGCAAAGCCTGACCCCGTGTGAACTCATTTGACAGCATCACTGACCTCCACTGAGGTGATGCTATTTGCGGCCTCTCTTTACACCACAGCACGCGAATATTCATAGACTCTGCTCAGAACTGTGTGTGTTTACCAGGCGCTGCCCAGGCCCTGGGGGGGGGGGGGCGGTGTGGGGGGCCGTTTACAAGATTCCTTCCCTGAGTGAACGCATCAGGGCACCTTTGGAAACTAGAAACATTCTGAATGCTGAAACCTGTCTGCCCCAAGCGTGTAGCTCAGGACTGAGGGTGTGGATTTATACAATTTCTCCTTAAAGAGCTCACGGGCTTTCGAGTGAAAGGCGCCAGACCCAGTATGCATACGGGACAGTCCCGTTTATACGAAGTTTAAGGAAAGACGACACTAATTGATGGTAGAAATCAGGGAGGGAAACTGGCCAGGAGAGAGCGTGAGGGAACCTTCTGGGCGCAGGACGTGCTCTGGATCCCCCTCTGGGCAGAGGGTGCACAGGTACTTACATATGCAAACCCTCGCCAAGCTGCACATGGAGGTCAGAGCACTTCCCCGTGAGTCTGTTATGCCTCAGAGTAAAAATAAAATGTATAGATGATCACCAATTAAGCCAGAAGAGGCCGCTCCTCTTGGCCCCCCACCTCATCCTGTGATGTCCTTGAACTTCCTAGCGAAGCTTAAATTAAAGTCATCTTGATATGTGTTAGGCTTGTCTTTAATCCCAAGAGAGGAGTTTAACATAAAAGTCAAATTGAATGAACATTTTTAAGACTCTGATTTGCCCTCAGAAAGAGCCATCCCTAAAGCGCATCATGGCTTGGGAAGGACTTGGCCTGGCTCCCTTGGGCGACAACCTTTCGGCTCACGTCACCCACCAGGAAGGATGCTGCCTGGCCCCCTGCCTCCCGCCTGCCGCCTGCCGCCTCGCCTCCCGCCCAGCTGCTCCGAGCACACCAGCGGGCGTGAGCACAGATCCAGGGCTGGCGTCCTTCCGCGGTGATGCAAGTCCGAACTGGCCCCAGCCAACAACATCCTTTCATTGCATCTGATTAGCTGGAATTTGGAATTTGTACCTCAGAACGGAAGGGCACAGGGGACTCCTTGATTGAACAGGTCAGATAACCATTTATTGCTAAGAGGAACAGAGAGCCTTTCCCGTAACTCTCCTTGCTCAATATCTGCCTGTCCACAGCCTTGGCCTTTGACAATCACTCCCACAGCATCCACCTCCGCTTCCCCTCCCACTTCCTATCTGGGCCCGGGAGCTCAACCCACTGGGCCTCGCTTCTTTCTCTGCTACTCCACTCACGACCGGTTCAGCCCACACACCCAACCTTCGCATCCCCGGCTAGAAGGCACGGTCCTCGGCTGCCTTGGGTCCTTTTAGGAAAAAGTCAGGTATAAACAAACCCGACCTACTCAGGCCTTTTCCTCCTCTTTCTAGAAAAATACAAGTGTCTGTGCCGATGGAATGTCGTCCAATTCGGTAGCCACTATGACAGGTGGTGATTGGACACCTGATGTGTGGCTAAATGTGACTTAGGAACTAAATCTTTAATTAAAGAAAAAAGTTAAATTTCCATATTGAGTCCTAGCCGGTTTGGCTCAGTGGATAGGGCATTGGCCTGCGGACTGAAGGGTCCTGGGTTTGATTCGGGTCAAGTGCACGTATCTCGGTTGTAGGCTCCCCCATCCGCACTAGCCCCCCTATCCCCGGCCTGAGCCTTGGTCGGGGAGCATGCAGGAGGCAACCAGTCAAAGTGTTTCTCTCACATCGATATTTCTCTCTGTCTTTCCCTCTCTCTTCCACTCTCTAAAAATCAATGGAAAAATATCCTCAGGTGAGGATTAAAAAATAAAATTGCATATTGTATGTGTCTGGTGCCCACCACATTGGACGGTGCAGATCTAGAGGGAGGGAGCGGCTGGGGACCTGAAACTCCTGTAGCCTCCTCGCCCAGTGGCCTGGAATCTCAGGAGTGTTTTGTCTGCTCTTTGAAGATACTCAGCCGAGTCTCTCCGGCTTCCAGGCCTGTCTTCTTCCAGAATAACAACGAGGAGCATTTGTTTGGCCCTCAGTGCATAAGGCGTTTTGCAATTGCGACCCAGATATGCTGTATTGAGTCACCTCAAGGCCTGTGACAGCATTCAGAAGAAGGTCAGGGTTCCAGCACAGTTTAGAAAATAACACGGGTCTTTTCTAAAAACCTTCTGAGGATGCGTAAAAGGGAAAATATGTGAACATAACAGAGGGACTTCTTATCTGCCCAAGTCCCACTTCTCAGCCCAGCAGCTCTGCCTCTCTCATCTCCTCATGCCCACTCCACACGCACACTCAGGAGTGGCTCTGCTGGTCTCCTCCCTCCCTCCTCACCTTTCTTACTTAAAGAAATTGGACCCACTCTGGGCTTTGCCTGCCTGCCTCACCTGAACAGCATCCCAACAGGCCAGCCTTCCTCTTCGGCGTGGTGGAGAAGACAGATGGCAAATGCCTACCATGTACCTGTTTTCTTTCATCCCTGTTACACAGCGTCACATCATCCCCACTTTACAGATGAGAAAACTGAGGCACAGAACAGTCGAGGGCACACTGACAGTGAATGGAGAAATCATGATACCAGCCTGGAGCTGTGAGAGTCCTAGGACAATGAGGGGTCTTTCCAGTCTTTTCCTCACGACTCACCCATCCAGTGTGCTGAGCCACGGTGCCCACCGGTACCCACTCCAACCACAAGCCCAGACCTAATGGCTGACAAGCAAACCCGTCCACACCGACTTACTCTGCTACAGCAATGCAGTCCCTGGGTTATCGCACCCTCAGGAAACTACTCGTTTTAACCAGGAGACAAAGGCTGGACCCCAAGGAGTGACTCAGTGGGAATCTCAAATCCCACTTCCCAGCCTGACTTCAGGCTCAGGCTCTCCAGGGCACGCGCCTCCTCTCCAGTCCGACCAGGCCGCCTGCCCCCCAGCTCCCCCTGACTCAGCTGCCCACTGCCCCGGCCAGGCCTCCCACCACTGAACAACAGCCTGCTGCTCCACGTTCGTTAATTGTGGTCGGGAAAAAACATAGCACAGAACATACCATTTTAATCAGTTCAGTCCTGTGGGATCAAGTACAGTCACATTGTCGCACAGCCATCACCAGCACTCGTCTGCTTGACGATTCTACATACCAAATGCAAATGGAAGCATAGACTGTTTGTCTTCCCATGTCAGGCTTATGTCACTGAGCATACTGTTTTCAAGGTCCATCCATGTTGTAGCATGTGTCAGAACGTCATTCCTTTTTAAAGCTGAGTGATATTCCATCCTATGGACATACCACATTTCCTTTATCCACTCATCCATCAGTAGGTGCCTGAGCTGCTCCCACCTCTTGGCTATCTATAATAATAAAAGCATAATATGCAAATTGACCGAATGGCTGAACAGCAGAACGACTGTCCAGACAACCACACTATGACACACACTGGTGCCAGGCCAGCCAAAGCAGGTGCGATGCTATTGGTCAGGGGCCCTGCCATCACCTTATGATTGCCCTGCAGAGGGAGGCCCAGGCCACCAACCGGTGGGCTGCAGTGGGTGGGCAGAGCCTCCCTCTACAGGGCTATCGATCTCGGAGCCCCCTCCCCCAGGGGGAGCCCCAGGCTACTCAACTGGCAGTGTTATGGCAGGTGGGCAGGGCCTACCTCTGTGGGGCAATGGATCGCAGGGCTCCTGGACTATAAGAGGGCACAAGCTGAGCTGAGGGACCTCCCCTCCCCCCCCCCCCGAGTGCATGAATTTCATGCGCCGGGCCTCTAGTTATGAATAATGTTGCTATGAACATGGGTGTATAAATATCTGTTTGACTTCCTGCTTTCAATTCTTTTGGGTATATACCAAGAAGTGGGATTATGGGGCCATTTGATAATTTTATGTCTGATTTTTTTTAAAACCATTCTATTTTTCACAGCTGCTGCTCTATTTCCTCGAATCCATGCTCCTCTGACAGCTTCTAAATTAACCAGCCTATTAGCCGTCACACTTAAAAATGTAGGGCTGGCCCTAGCTGGTTTGGCTCAGTGGATAGAGCGTCAGTCTGCAGACTGAAGGGTCCCAGGTTCGATTCTGGTCTAAGGGCACATGCCTGGGTTGTGAGCTCAATTCCAGGTGGGGGACATGCAGGAGGCAGCCAATCAATGATTCTCTCTCATCATTGATGTTTCTATCTCTTCCCCTCTCCCTTTCTCTCTGAAATCAATAAAGATATATTTTTAAAAATAAATAAATAAATAAAATAAAAATGTAGGGCTGCCCTGGCCGGTTTTGCTCAGTTGGCCCATGGATTGAAGGGTTGAGGGTTCAATTTTGGTCAGGGGCACATACCTGGGTTGCGGGCTCCATCCCCAGCCCCAGTCGGGGTGCCTGCAGGAGACACCCAATTGATGTGTCTCTCTCACATCGATGTTTCTCTCTGTCTGTCTCTCCCCCTCCCTTCCACTCTCTCTTTAAAAAAAAATCAATGGAAGAATATCCTCGGTGAGGATTAAGAAAGCAAAACAACAACGAAGTGTGTAAGGCTAACCTCACTGCTTCCCACCCGAGGAGTGTAGATCAATCGGAGGAAACGTAAGGGTCGTGGAGCTGGTGTTGACCTGGCCTGTTCAGTGTTTATATTAAAAATTCCAGTGTAGGGGTATAGGTCTGCTAATCAAATATAGGCATGTTGTGAGAGGTCTGGCATACACAGACAAGTATTTCAAAGTATTGTGCCAGGCAGGAGTGATGAAGGTATAAAATTGGCTTCTTTTCATTGAATACCTGGATGGACCGAGCGCTGTGCCAAGTTCATTTTCTTTAAGTATCATTTAATTGTCACACCTCTGTGAGGTCAGTTGACCCACTTTACAGAGAAGGAAACTGAGACTCAGAAAAGCCAAGTAACTTACCCACCCTGAGCTTCTAGTCATACCACACTGTGCCATCTCCTACTCCGTTACCCTGAGAACATGAACATTGAAGGGGCAATGACCTTGATACAATTCACATTCAAGTTGGAGGAGACCTGCCTTGCCAGTGCTCATGACATCAAGATCTTGGAAGTTTCATTGAACTTAAAGGACAGCGATATAGCTCCTTTAAAACCTCACAGAACTTCGGGTTCCAGCAATAGGAGCACGGTGACCAAGAAGCTAGCTGTCCTACTGTGCACACCAGTGACATCAAGAAGATGTGGCCAGTTCCAGATATCAGGTTCGATAAAACAACCTTTTTGAGGTATCACTGACATAAAGTGTGCACATGTGTAAAGCAGACCATTTGATGAGTTTTGACATACATATAAGCCTGTGAAACTGTCATCAGAAACGGGTGACCATAACCATCACCCCACCGTTTCTTGGTGCCCTTCGTAATCTTCCCTCCGGCTCCTACTCTGTATCCCCAAGCGACCACCAAGGTGTTTTCTGGCCCCATGAATTAGTTTGCCTTTTTAAGAATTGTATGTAAATGAAACCATCCAGCATAGACTCTCTTTACTTTTCAGCTGGCTTCTTTTACTCGGTGTAATTGTTTTGAAATTCGTCAATGTTGTTAGGACATCAGCAGGTTCTGTTTTGGTTTTTGTTTGGTTTCGCTGAGTAGTATTCTATTGTGTCAACATGCCACGGTTTGTTTATCCATTCACTGTGATGGACATTGGATGGTTTTCAGATCTTATGACAAATAAAGCTTCTATGAACATGGTCTTTGAACGGACATATGCTTTCGTTTACGTTGGGTAAATGTCTTGGAGTTGAATGGCGAGGTCATACAGAAGATGTGTGTCTAACTTTTAAGAAACCCTCAGCTCCTTTCCAGGGCGCCTGTACCATTTACATTCCCGCCAGCAGTTGGAGCGTCCCAGTCGTTTTACACCCTTGGCGGGACGTGGTATGGTCAGTCCTTTTAATACTGGCCACTCTAATGAGTGTGCAGGGGCCAGACGTCACTTTCAAAAGTGTCATATTACAAACCAAAAAGTGTGTGGAGAACACGAGGAGACGATGTGGAACCAGGACCCACAGGGATGGTTTGGGGAAAGATGGTGGTTTTAAATACCTGGAAGGGGGGTTAAATGTCTGCATTGAGTTAGAAGATGTGCTCGAGCCAAAGGGACAAGCCGCTGGGAAACGGACGCTGCTTTATCCAGGGACCTTCCGATGCGGCCTCTTTGGCAGGTGCACTTCGGAGGAACTGAGATCTGACGTCGGAAGTGATCGGGCAGCAGAATCTGGAGGCCTCCCCTCTCTGGGACGGGCCATACCATTCCCCTCCCAGGAGTGCAGCACCTACTAGGCACCACCGTGGGACAGGGGCGAGAGGATGCAGTGTCAGCATGGCTCTGCCTAAGGCGTAGCAGGCGATTAGGGCTCTGGTGAAGGTATAGCGAGGGTGATGGGGGGCGAGGGAGGTGGCGCTTTCCAGAGGAGGCGGCGGGCCTGGCCTCAGGGTGCGGCAGCAGCTGTGAGGAAATTCCTGCACAGGGTGGGGTTTGGACTAGATGACCTTCCAGGTTCTAAGGTTCTAAGATTCAGTTGCATTAAAAAAAAACCAAGCCATCCCTGTAGGGCCAGCAGCAGAGGCCTGGCAGTATGAATGAGGGCTCATTCTTAGGGTGGAATAATATTCAGCTGAGGTACCATGAACAGCTTCACATATTCATATAGAAGATCTCCAAGACACAGTGAGTGAAAAAGCCAGGTCTAGACACTGCATGGTGAGCCACCACTTGAATGTTTCAAGAGGTCTGTGCGAGCACACGCACTCACACAAACACTTTTATTTGCATAACATCTCCCATCTCAGCCTGGTAACTTGGGTGCCTCTGGGGGGAGAGGGGGCTGGGAGGCAGGTGTGGGAAAGAAGCCGTCTGACACACCCTCTGTACCCTGAGAATTTTAACTATGTCAGTGAATTGCCTATTAAAAATGAAATGAAAATAAAACGAAAAACATTCCAGGCACCTGCCTATTTCCACATACTTCCTGGAGTGTGCCTTCCTCGGCCTTGTCCGGCGTCTACCTCCCTCCTGGGAGCCGGCCTTGGGGTGAGTCTTCCCTTCAGGGAAACCCCCACCCCCGTCCCCTCCCGGGAGCTTCTGTTTCCCTCTGGCCTCTGACCCCAGGCACGCAGCCGCGAGAGCCAGACCGTGTTTCCCACACATTCGTGTCACTGCGATCAGCTTGGCCTCTTGTAAAAACCCAGATCGTGGCTCAGTAGCCGGGGGTGGGTCTTGAGAGTCTGCATTCCCAGCTGAGGCCAGTGCTGCTGGTCCACCGCATGCTGAGGACAGAGCGTGCGCTGCTCAGGCTCCTGGTGACGCATCTGAGAACAAAATGTGTCCTGCTCAGGCTCCTGGTGACGCATCTGAGGACAAAACGTGTCCTGCTCAGGCTCCTGGTGACGCGTCTGAGGACAGAGCCCTGCGTAGCTCAGGCTCCTGGTAAAGCATCGGCCGGAGGAGAGAGGGCTGTGGTGTGGAGATCCTGACAGAGGGAGCACGCCCATCTCAGTCTGGTCTGAGCCTCTCAGCACCGCCAGCAGTGTGGGGACCACTGGCCACCGTCCTGGTTTCCATTCCCACGTACCGCTGTTTTGGGGGAGCACAGAGTGACCCCCCTCCGCCACCCCCAGCAGCCTACATGTGTGGCAGGGGCGCGGAGAGGAGGTACGCTAGGTAACAGCACTGAGCACTGTCCCAGGGGTCCTCAAACTATGGCCCACGGGCCACATGCAAATACAAATATTGTATTTGTTCCTGTTTTTTTTTTTTTTACTTCAAAATAAGGTATGTGCAGTGTGCATAGCAATTTGCTCATAGTTTTTTTTTAAAACTATAGTCCGGCCCTCCAGCGGTCTGAGGGACAGTGAGCTGGCCCCCTGTTTAAAAAGTTTGAGGACCCCTGGTCCAGACAGTCTGCTTAGACTTCACCAGAGAAGTATCTTTCTTTCTTTTTTTCTTTTTTTTAATATATTTTTATTGATTTCAGAGAGGAAAAGGGAGAGGGAAAGAGAAACATCAATGATGTGAGAGAATCATTGATCGGCCACCTCCTGCACGCTCCCTACTACTGAATCCACAACCCGGGCATGTGCCCTGACCAGGAATCAAACCGTGACCTTCTGGTTCACAGGTCAACACTCAACCACTGAACCACGCCGACCGGGTAAGAGAAGTGCCTTTCTTACCTCTGAGGGGCTAACGGTGGCTGAGGGCCACTCCCTTGCAAGCCCTCCCTGAACATTCAGAAGCCAAACCAAGCCTCCCACAGACATGAAGCCAGACAGCGCCGGGCACAGCCCTCCCCACTGGGTGAGCCGCCTGGGACCAGGTGTGGCCGGACACCTGCTCTGGCAGAAAGCTGATGGCCCTGCAGCGAGCGGGGCCTCCTCACGCGCCAGGACGAGGACTGCCTGTCCACTTGGAAGTCAAGCTACTGAACACCCCACCGCACCCTTGCCCGGGGGACAAGGCCGTTTTCCAGGTCACACACGTGGGTCTCCCAGACCCTGCTCTTGGCCACAGGCAAGAGCGAGCATTGAGTGTGGTGTGGGCTCTGGAGGGAAACCAATAGGCACATCTCCTCAGCGCTGACACCCGCCCTGCCTGGAGCAGCCTCAGCCCAGTGACCACGGGCGGAATGCCGGGAAAGGCGCCCCCTCCCGCACATCCCCCCCCTCCCCCCAACCCCCCCCCCTTCCCCCCCCCCCCCCCCCGGCCTACCTGGGACCGTGCCTGAAGCTGCACCGCACATAGTCATTCTTATGGGATGAGAAAATGAATCCCTCCAAACGCTCCACCCACAGGAGCGGTGCCACAGTAAGCTGCTGTCAGTCATCTACACCTTGGGGTGAGTCCGTTGATCAGTTCTGGAACGCTACACCTGGAAGGGGCCTAGCCCCACGCCTCTTTTCACAAGTGAGGGGAACTGAAGCCCAGAGCAGAGGGGCCGGACTCACCATCAGGCAGCAACGTGGTGGACAAGTCAAAAGCAGGAGGAGGTGTAAGGGCAGGAGTGCGCACAGGTGCGTGTGGCGACGAGGAAAGCCCCGGATCCTCAGAGGAGCAGGGCATCCCCACGCTGGCACTGGGCAGGCACCCGCAGCTGTACCAACTCTCCCCCAGAGCCGGTGGGAGACAGCCCAACGCCCCTCCCTACCCTGCCCCACCCCTCAGCTGCAAGGGCCTTTGGAGTTTCTGGTTTTATCTTAAAGTTCGTTCAAATGCAACATTTTACTCCAGAATATATTCTGGTTTGTTCTTATTTTTATTTTTTGAGAGGGAAAGTGGAAGAGACAGAGGGAGAGAGAGACCTATCGATCGGTTGCCTCCTGCATGTGGCCTTGACGGGAATCAGACCTGGGACCCTTTTGTCTGTGGGCCGATGCTCTATCCACTGAGCCAAACCGGCTAGGGCTCTGGTTCGTTTTCACATAAAAATAATAGCGAGATTTGGTCAGATACCAGTTTCCACTTCCCAGATATGCTGAGACCCAAGTGTGTGTTTCTGGGGAGGGGACTTGGATGGCTGGGACAGGGGTGAGGAGGCTTCTCACTGGAGGCCCCTTTGTATCTTTTTAAATTTGGAGTCCTCTGTAAATATTGCCTCGTCAAAAAAGTTAATAAAATTTCAACTTAAAATGTGGGTGGGTTGCGATATGGAGAAACAGATCTTCTCGTGCTGATTGGAGAGAATGCAGACAGACACCGCTGCATGTTAGACAACTATAATGTTTACCCAAATGTTAAATATGCACACCTTTAACCTAACAATGTCCGGTCCACACGGAGGCGGGGGGGAGAATAACACCCCAAAATAGTCACAGCTATATTATTTGTGCTGATCCTGAGGGGTAGCATCTAACCACCATCTTTTTTAAAAATGTTTTTATTGACTTTAGAGAGAGAGGAAGGGAGAAGGAGACAGAGAGAAACACCAATCGGTTGCCTCGCACATACACCCTGAATGGGGATTGAACCCACAACCTGGGTATGTGCCCTGACCGGGAATTGAACCAGCAACTTTTTGGTGCATGGGACATTGCTCAATCAACTGAGCCACACCGGCCGGGGCTAACCACGATCTTTAAAGTCCCTACCGACTCTGAACAAAGACCAGGACCTAGATCTCCTACTTTCCAGTCTGGTGATCCTCTCACACCACCTCTTGGAGAATCCCTCAGTGGATATAGTGCGATAATGGCAAGAGCTGATGCCCTGGGAGTGCTGGATGCACCTGGTTCTGTTCTGTAGACCAACCCCCTTCAGTTCTCACATCCACTGAATGAACCAGCTACTATTCTTTTTTTTTTGTTTAATTGTACACCTGAAACCCATACAATCCCACCAACCAATGTCACCCCAATTTAAAAAAGGGAAAAGGAACCCTAGCCGGTTTGGCTCAGTGGATAGAGCGTTGGCCTTTGAGCTGAAGGGTCCCGGGTTCAGTTCCGGTCAAGGGCACATGCCTGGGTTGCAGGCTCAATCCCCAGTAAGGGGTGTGCAGGAGGCAACTGATCAATGATTCTCTCTCATCACTGATGTTTCTCTCTCTCTCTCCCTCCCTCTCCCTTCCTCGCTGAAATCAATTTAAAATATATATATTAAAAAATATAAATAAAAGGGCAAAGGAGAGAAGCAAGGCCAGATGCAGCCACTTTGACAATTTAGACTTTATCCTGAAGCGCCAGTGAGTCATTAAAGGATTTCGGAAAGAGTGATTGGACTGACTACTATTCTCATCAGCCACGAGTGACAGGGCGGGACACTAGAGTACATCAGTGCTGGTCTTGCCCAAGGTCACACTCACTACCCTAGCAAGTGGCAGAGAAGATCTGAACCAGGGGCCGTACAATAGCACATGTGTATGTATTAGCTACCCTTTCTTAAGCAACTTCTATGTGCTAAACCACTGCAGGTCATCTCCATAGTGCCGCTGTGTTGAGTGCAAGAGGTGGTAGGGGTGGGAGATGTCACCAAGGGAACCAAAGAAGTAAACAGAAGACACGTCCCTGCCCTTCAGAAGCTGACAATATGTGTAAGAAGATGACAACAACCATCCTGACATTTGTGCAACACCACGGTTTTCAAAGCCCTTTCATTATCTCATTTAATCTTCCCGGCCGTCCTGCCAAATAATTGTCATGATCTCTGCTCCAGGATGAGGAAACCAAAGCTCTCTAGGTCACACGGGGCCTCGAGATCACCCAACCAGCCCGGGGAGGGCTGGAACCTGACCTCAGGTCCCATGACTCCCTGTCTGCTAAAGGGGAGTGACATGTGGCTTGACAGCCTGGCTCCCTGGCTCCCAACCTGCTCCAGCATGAGGACTCCTTTTTCCCTTCGGAAATTGTTGCAATCCTGCAGATTAGAGGAGTTATTTTGGGCTTTAGTCCACTGGGGACACTCATAGTGGAAAAACAACCAGGCCTCAGCACAGTTGCAGAGGAGACACACAGTTTTGCCCCAGACATTACCTATACAGTTGGCAGACAATATTGGGAGTACAAATAGACATGGAGATTTTTTTAAAAATTGATTTTAGAGAGAGGAAGGGAGAGAGAGAAACATCCATCAGCTGCTTCCCATATGCGGCCCAGCCAGGGATCAAATCCGTAACCTGTGTATGTGCCCTGACGGGGAACTGAACTGCCACCTTCCGGTGCACGGGACGACGCTCCAACCACTGAGCAACACCGGCCAGGGCCAAAGAGATTCTTGCAATAACCCTGCAGCCCATAGGCAGGTAACAGCGTGCAGCACCATACTGCCAGGGCAGGTCAGAGAACACCCCTCCCAAGGCCATCTTCTCAACAAGGGCACAGGGGGAAGGAGCACCCACATCCGAATGATGGGAGCAACAAGGGACACAGGCCTGCGGGGAGGCCCAAAGGGTTTGCGGGTGTATGTGTATTTGGGAGAGAAAGGCTGATCTTAGGTGCCCAGAGCCATCTGAGCAGTTGGGGCAAACAGCAGCCAACTGGAGAAAGTGGTCCAGAGGGGAGACAATGCCAGTTTAAACCGCTGACGATGCCGCTGGGGTCAGACCTGTTTTGTAATTCAGAGTTTTTACACTTGAGCAAAGCAGCACAGCGCCTATACCGCCTGTTCTGCAATGCCCCGGCAGGATGCTGCCCGCATCCTAGACCCAAGCACATTCATATTTCTGCAACGAAATATATTGATCATCACAATAGGTGGGGCTATGGAAAGACGGCCAAGGACCGTGCATTCGTTCAGGACAAGTTTTCTTGCCAAACGTGTTGAGTTTTCAGAGTTCCTAGGCTTTTGGAGTTGTGGATGAGACACTGAGACTTAGACGAGAAGCCCTGTGAGGCCAGCTCTCTCTGTGCCAGGCACAGATTCTAAACTGATCTCCATGCATTGCCTCACCTAACCTATGTCAGGACTAGGCGGGTATTGCCCTCCATTAATACGTAAGACAGCTAAGGCTCAGAGATATTGAGTGACTTGTCCAAGGTCACTCAGCTGGCCAGCGGCAGGGCTGGGACCAAATCCCAGGTGCCCGTGACGCCAGAGCCAGGCGGTCTTTCTGCCGCCCCTGGGGAGAAGCTGTTCTGCCAGCCTCACAACTTTGTTGAGGTCACCGCTCCTCAGCACTGAAATTACTCTGCGAGAAACAAAGAGAGCCATGAAGTCCAAGGCTGGGGTAGTGGGTTCTCACCGGTTACCGAGCGCACACACACCGCCCCCCCCCGCCCCATAACGCTCCCCTGTGTGCCCATGTCGAGCTGACAGAGCAGGCAGCCGCTCGGGGCCTGGCCTGGGGAGAAGGCCTCCATGCCTGGTGCCCACTCACTCACCTCCCTGAATCCGCCAAGGCAGGACAGGGCAGCGGTTCTCAACCTGTGGGTCGCGACCCCCTTGGCGGTCGAACGACCCTTTCACAGGGGTCGCCTAAGACCATCCTGCACATCAGATATTTACATGACGATTCATAACAGTAGCAACATGACAGTTATGAAGTAGCAACAAAAATAATTTTATGGTTGGGTCACCACACGAGGAACTGTATTTAAAGGGCCAGAAGGTTGAGAACCACTGGGTTAGGCTCATTGCGGCCAGAGCCGAGGGGCCTGGGTGCACATCCCAGCTCCGCAGCGACCATGGGTGACAGAAAAGCTCCCAGGGCCTCGCTTCCTCCCTTGGAAAACGGGAGTCAGAACTGAGCTTCGGGCCGTGTTGCTGTTGAGAAGGTTCAGTGAACGTGCAAGCTAAGCACTGAGACCAGAACCATCGTAAAATAAGCACTTGACATTATTCCCACAAACAAGCCTTTCTCCCCCAGCCAGCCATTCTCTTCTCTCCCCTGCACGCTTGGCTATCTGAGCTTTTCTATTATTTTTTACTACTTATTTGTCTCGATAGCTATTTGTTGCTATTAAATTGCAACACCCGGCATTGAGTGCTGAGTGAATAAATGCAGGAAGGACTGAAGGAAGGAATGGGGGCTCTGCCTTCAAAAGCCTGAAATTTTACTATGGAGAAAGTCGTCAAGGTAAAAAGAAACACATGATCATCATCTTCTATAATGAAATCCTCCTTCCCACAAAGCTGTGGGGAACGGGGTTTGCAAAAGGCACGAAGGTTGCCTTCCCAGCTCCCGGGGAGCGGACAGCCTGCCGGGGATGGCACGTGCCACGTGAAGCGAGCTGCAGAGCCAGGCGGCGGCACTGGCGGCCGAGGGGACAGTCAGTGCCGCTGGAAGTCAGGGCCGGGGGAGGGCAGAACAATGTGGGATGAGTCACAGGCGTGTGTCATCCTTGCTCAAGGTAAACAGGATTGTTGGGTAAGGACAGGAACAATGTCACAGGGCAGGATGAGCCAAGCGCATGCTTTCTGAGCGGTGGGCACAGCCTTGGGCGTGGGGCTCGGGGAGGGAGCGAAAGAGAAGGCAGGCTTCGTGCTGGTGGTCAGGCAGGCGTGGTGAGACTGGGGATCTGGGGCCAGGGCCAGGGCCCCCAGCGCTCATACTGGCTGAGGACCCTCAGTGCTCAGAGTTGGCCTCTGTCTTCCCTGTTCTGATCTCCCACTGGGCTGGGAGCTCTCCTACGTCTGGGTTTCCATAACTTTATAATATACAAGAAACTTGCTTTCACTATAATAATAATAATTAATAATAATAATAATAATAAAGAATTAGAAGGAGGAGGGGAGAAGAAAATGCAAAGAGGGAGAAAATAACCCATAATCCCATCTTCCCCAAAATATCACTCAATATTACTAGTATAGTGCCTGTCCACCCACCCACCCACCATTCTCCCCACCCTTCCTTCACCCACCCTTCTACCCACCCACTCACCCATCCTTTATGCACCCACCCAACTTCCAACCTATCTATCTGTCCATCCATCCATCCATTCATCCATCTGTATCAGAGTTCTTAGTTGCAAACAACAGAATCCACTCTAACAGAAAAGTAACTCATTTTAAGAATATTAAGGGGGGGGGGGGGGGAGACAAAAGAAAAAAATAAAAATATTAAGAGGCTCACAGAATCCCAGAGGGAAGATGGGTACAGAGGCTCAGGGTTCAGGGATGACACCCAGACCACAGCTACTTTGCCAGACAAGCCACCGTGGCAGCTGTCAATCAGGAACTTGCCCGTCCATCCCCTTCAACAATGATGGAAGTTGGATCCCAGAATATCCCTCTCACTGCCTTAAAGGCCAGATGCCTCTCTCCAGCCCCCTTCCCCAGAATTCCTTCGTTGCCCTCTTCTAAATCAAAACCTCAAGTGGGGGCATCTGACTGGTGGAACCGAGGTCATATGCCTGCACCGTGGTTGCAAGGGAGTCTGAAAAGGAAACCAAATTCCTGGCCTTCACTTTGGAGAAGTGGAATTTAGGGTGTGGGAAAAACTCACAAAATCAAAGGTGACCCTAAGGCTGGCAAATGTCCCCTCTACGATGCATGGCATTTCTCCATGCCAATTAAATCATTCTCTGAATCTCCAGTGCCTGGCACACAGTAGGCCTCCAGACATAAGGAAGGGAAGGGAGAACAGAAGAAGGAAGCGGTTACCCACTCACATGCTGCCTTACGAAGCCAGGCTGGATGAAGACTTTACACTTGAGTCTGTAAGACTCCCAAGGACTCTGTGGATTGCAAAGGAAGGGGACTCCCCTGCCCAGCACGGAGTGCAAAGCTGGCCTCCCACCCATCAGGGACCTGTGCTCACATCACACTCCTTCCCCGTGTGTGACCAGCGGACATAATGGGGCTGGTCCTGAGAACTCACTCATTCTCTCAGTAGCTCACCTGAATGTCCCTCAGCTGTCCCTGTATCTCCTCCCCTCTCACCCCAGAGTTCTGTGGGGTTTAGTCGCTTCTGAACAGTTGCTGCTAAGGCAACATTCCAGGCCTCCCAGGGCGATAAGGACCACTGGCCCTAAACCCCAGCGGATGTTAAATCCGTCCTGCTCTTCGTGGTCAAGGGGTGCCATCGCAAAATTATGAACTGCCTTTTAGAAGTAGTTTCATTGGCAAGAGGCAAGATATGGACACTTAAATGACAAGAAGTTAGCTCTCTGGCTGCCAAATGAGGTAGAAAAATGTCCCTGCTCCCAGGGTTTGGGGACGGCAAGTCAGCGTAGGCTGGGCGAGGTGAGGGACGCTGCTGAGAAGAGGGGTTGTTGAGGGATGAAGTTAGGGTGCTGGCTTGGGGGCTGCAGCAAACCTGCATTCTTCCCTAGCCCTTCTAAAGTAGGTCAGATCCCGTATCTTCAGTTCCTATCGCATAATCACAGACCCCTCCTTCCCAGGGCTGAATTTCATTTGGGTAATTATCTGATCACCGTCTGCCTCCTCCACGCCACCATGAGCCTGCCCCATTGTGCCCTAGGAAGGGGCTGGGTGGAGGCTGCTGAGGACCAGGTCAGGGCGAGGCTGCTGGTTGGGTGAGGGGAGACCCAGCACAAAGAGTCTGCAGCCCGCACACCCCCCCCCCCCCCACACACACACCCCTTTCCCCCAGGGAGGAGCAGCTGATGTGTTTCTGGAGTGTTCCAATCCAATTAGCGGCCTCCCGACACTCCCTTCCCTGAGGTGGTGGCTGGGTTGGGAGGGGGTGCTGAGAGGTCTGAACACCCTGACCCAGCTCCTCCTGGCAGCCCTGCTGACTCCCCGCATCAAAGAGGCTGCTATGACAGCGCCCCGTTTCCAGGCGACTGTTCTGGGGAATGGTCTGTTTTGGCAACCAGAGGGCCCCAGGATAAGGGGGGCCGCAGGCTGCCGGTCATTTGCATAGCACCCCCCTCCCCCAGCTGCCCGGGGCTCTGGCCTTGGGAGGGCAGTTTGGCCCAGGATCCAGCCCCAACCCCAGGCCCCACTGCGAGTCCCACCTCCGGAGGAGAAGGCTGCTCTGAGCGAGGGCATTTCCGGAAAGGCCGGTGCCCTGAGGAGCAGGGAAATGATGCTGGGGTACAAAACAGAAGTGGGGGAGGGACGATGAAATATAATCTTTTCCAAACCAGACTCACAGGGCTTGGTAGCATCCAATGCACTCTGGTTGGCTCACAAAACGTTGGTTTAGGTGACCCCTCAGCTAAGCCCTAGGAGGTGCTCAGAAAATGTCTTTGGATCATTGGATTACAAGTATTTTTTTTTAAATTTGGAAATGAGTAGGGCTGGAAAAAAATATTTCTAACCTAGAAAAGTTAGGCAGTGATATTCTTAGGAAATATTTTCAAATACTTGCAGGAGGGACTTGGTGCCATAGTGTTCTCTGAATTTCAGAAGAAACCGAAAGAGAAAATAGATGGATAACTCCTGGAGGCCCCTCGGTCCTGCACACACCCACCCCACCCCAACCACACCTGCCAGCTTCAGTCCGCGATGCCAACTGAGATACCAGGCTCAGAACATGACATTAACTGCCCAAGGACACATGCCCGGGGCTGGAACCCGAGAAGGGGGCTGGGCAGGGGCAGGTCACCCAGCTGAGCGATCACATTCCCTGGCAGCTGTCCAAGGGGCAGCTCCGGCTGCACCTGTTTGTGGGGCGATTTGCTTTTATCAGTATTGACACAGCAGCAGGGCCAGGGAATAGCACAGTAATAAATAAGTGAGGGGGGCAGGGCGGGGTGGAGGGAGGAGGGAGGCCAGAGCCACCCAGGCCAGACAAAAATGCTGAGGTCTTTTTTTGCTTGTTGTATGTCAGCGCATTCAATCCAGTTTCCCCACCCCTGAAATCTCTGAGGATCACGGAGCAGGCTTGGCATGGGAGCTCTGGGTCTTAAAGAGATAGAATTGCGGAGTCGGAAGCACCTTCAGATCCTTTTGTGCCAGACGTCCCTACCCAGTGATCTCAGTGTTGCTTGGTATCTCCACCTGCCACTTTCGGTTTGTCAGGAATCTCGGCAGGAAGGGAGTTCCTTCCTCTCTCTGCCAAGTTTCAGCATCGGGGAGGCGGTTTAATTAACGTGCACGTTTTAGAGTCGGTCAAACCTAGGATCAAATCCTGGCTCTGTGTCTCGCTCGCTGTGTGATTTTGGATAGGAGCCCTGCAAAAGCGGAGACAATAATACTCTTTATTTTTGCCAGGACGGAAGAGATGGTGTACGCCCAGGCCCAGGCGACTTCCTCAGTGTGTGCTCACTTGGCTGCCGCTACCTGTCATCTGTTCCAGGAGCGGAGAGGAGAAGCAAGAACCCACGCACGCTGTGCCCTGAACTGGGCCGCGCGGGGCCCCTCGGTTCCTCGGCCCTGCCTCCAGTCCTGGGGGCCGGTAAGCAGACCCACCTGTGCTCTAGTCCGTTGCGGTGCCACCTGACCAAGCCCAGAGATAAACCGCTCTTGTAAAAACGACTTGCAGTGAGTCACTGTCATGTTCCCGGCAGGGCAGCAGCTAAAAGGGCGGGTTGCGCCGCCGGACTCTCACCCCAGCCTCGACATCTACTAGTCCCGCGCCTGCGACAGGTTATTTAACCTCTGCGAGCCTCGCTTTCCTTATTTGTAAAACTAGAGGCCTGGCGCACGAGGAGGCTCCCCAAGGGGGGCCGGGACCCGTGCCTGACTTGCAGTGTCCCCTGGCCCCCCCTGCCTGTGTCCGCTCCAGGGCCGTCCGAGCCCGGCGCCGGCTCGAGCAGGCCCCCCTGTCTCTGCCTCCATCTCCATCTCCGCTCCCGGCCTCACCTGCCTGCGCAACCTCCTCCTGTCTGGTTGTGACCTGTTACAGCGTCCCAGCCTAATTTGCATATTACCTCTTTATATACATATACAGATGGCCATAATTGTGCCCCATACGCCTGTGGTGAGGATCTAATGCATGAGAGGCGTGTAGTGAGTGCCTGACAGAGGACGTGCTCAATCATCTTAGTACTACGGTCGCTGCTGTTAGATGAGTGAGGCCCGGGACTGTGTCATTTCATTCCTGTATCTCCAGATCCTCAAACAAAGCCTTCGATCGCGCACCGTCGTGTCTGATGGATGAGTGATGGCAAGGCCCCTGCCCTCCGAGGTAGATCTGCCCAGGAAATGTAAGACCGAAGCTGCCTGTGCGCGCACATGTAGGAGTCAGCAGAGGGTTAAAGCCATTCTGCCAGTCCCCAACCCCCAGAGGCACAGTCCCTTTGATCCCTCAGTGTCATCTATCCAGGATGCTTTCAAGAGAGGAAAACAGGAAGTATCCCTGATAGCCCAGCTTGCTCTGCTTTTCTTTCTTTCTTTTTTTTTTAATGATGGGGGGTGGAAAGGGGGATGGTCCTTTGGGTCACATTTTGCCAGGAAATCAGCCTCCCTCCTTTCAAATGCCAGGGCTTCCAAAGGGACAGCTAAATAGCTTCTTGCTGGAGGCAGGAGAAAGATGTGGTCCGGAAATGGCGAGGCTGACAGGTTGGGTCCCTGAGTGGACAGCAATAGTTACTAGACTGCAAGTGTTTGCAGAGCCGGGCCCCTTTGCATTCACTCGCTCACTGGCTCACTCACTCACTGTTGACAACCTGCCTGCCCTTGGGCTGGACCCGGGGTTATGACTCGGTGTCTAGCGTCCAGGATATGAACAGTCCAAAGACAAAGGACAGAGCTCAGAGAAGATGGGCCGAACGCAGGAAGGTGAGAACACTCTAAAGGAGAGAAACAGTAGCAGTTATGAGAAAGCAGTTGTAGGAGAAACGGAAGAGAACAAAAGAAAAAACCTGGAGAAGCATAAGGGCAGGAGGAAGAAAAGAGAGCTTCTGAGAATTTGCAGCCAGCGCAGCAAAGGCCCCTCGTAGATAACTGGGCACAGAGCACATGCAGAAGGCCACACCCTCCAGGGACACACAGGGTGGCAGGAGTGGGCTGAAGCAGGAAGCAGAACAGCTGAGGACTCCAGATCAGACTCTGACGAGCCAGCCCCAAAGAGAGAGCATCTGCTAACCCCAGGTGCTCAACTCACATTTGTTTAATTTTATTGTTTAACTAGTGGCCCGGTGCACAAAATTCTTGCACTGGGGCTAGGGGGAGGTCCCCCAGTCTGGCCTGTGCCCTGTCACGGTGCGGGAACCCCGAGCTCCATTGCCCCAAAGAGGTAGGCCCCACCCACCCATCCAGGGCTCCTCGATGGATTGCCCCAAAGAGGAAGGCCGGAGCCAGGGAGGCCTGCAGACCCCCTCCACCACGCCCCACCCCTGTCCCCTACACTGCAAGCCCCTGCCCACCTGCGCCTGGTGCACCTGCAGCCTCTAGCTGATCAGTTGTTATGCGTGTGGGCGTCCCGACCATTTGCATATTACCCTTTTATTAGTATAGATAAGGTCAGTTATATATTTGCCCATGATGGACACAAAAGAAGTTTCTAGGAAAGTAGAAATACTCTCTGTCCTGATAGATGTATAGTCTGCATGGGCAATTCCATTTATCAATATCACACAGTTAAAATTTCTGCATGTAAATGCTTGTAAATTTCACTTAAAAGGAGCTCCACAACTAACCCTCCAGTGGGAGGGGTGGAGGTAGGGATGAAACAAGATGAGCTGTGGGGGTTCACTATATTGCTTTGCTGAGTTTGAATTTGTTTGAAATTTTTTGTAATAAAACAAGTTTTTAGAAACTGCTCATCATGTGTCACTGTTGTCTTCCAGCAAGTCCCTTTGGGGTTATCAGGAAGGCAGCTGAGACACTATCTAATCCTCCCTTCCTGTCATAGATGAGGAAACAGAGGCACGCCTGACTTGTCCAAGGTGTTCTCCGATATCAGTGGCAGAGCTGACACTGGAATCTCAGGCAGGAGTGGCGCCCTTTCGACCTTTCCACTCTCACCCACTGGTGGGGGCTCTGCTGGAATTTGCCCCTTCCCGGGGCTGCCGTCCAAGCCCAGGCCCCGGTTCTCACGTGCAGGCAGGCTGTGTGGGCTGGAGGGGGCTCCAGGCTGCAGACCACCTGGCTCAACACTGTTTTCATTCTGAAAGGTGTGGGGACCCATAAAAGGACCTGTTCTTCCACCTCTGGGTTGCGGCTGGGCTAATGACCAAATTAACACGAGACAGATTAACAGGAGAAAATGTCCAAAATTCATTATGGATGCACATGTGGGGGTGCCATAGATATGACACCCAAAGACACACTGGGCAGTTGAGGCTTATATGCCACTTGGGGCAAAGGGTTCTGAGAATTCAACGGAAAGCAGGTAACTCACAGAAAGAGAAAATGTGGTAAACAAATTCTTGCTCACCCCCCTCACCCCCCAAACAATGAGACAGAGGGGGTCTAACAGACCTGCCTGGATCTCCCCCACACACACCCCCACTCCCACCCCCGTCTGCCAGACTTGCTTCTTGTATGCTGAGGTGAGTATGCTAAGGCTGCCTTCCAGAAGCAGTTCTTCTCCCTGAATTCCTTTAGGCAGGGAAGCAGGGGAGGTCAAAGGTTCTTTCTGAGTCTTTTGTTTCTTAATAACAAGCTTAAATCAATGATCCTAATGGGCATATTTTGGGGGGGCAAAACTTTGGTCCCCCTTCAAGGGTAATCCTGAGCTTGCAGATATTCCATCAGGTCCCCTGGCTGCCACTTCCAAAGGCAGAACAGGAAACCACACAATGCAAGATTTCCAGTAACCAAGAGCTATGGGGACTTGGGGACTATCAGTTTGCTCATTTTATTTTTTATTTTTTTATTTCTTATTGATTTCATAGAGAGGAAGTGGGGGGGAGAGAGAGAGAGAGGAAAAAAAAAAAACATTAATCAGCTGCCTCCTGCACAAACACCGACCAGGGATTGAACCCGAAACTCAGGTATGTGCCCTGACTGGAACTCGAACCTGCCACCTTTTGGTGCACAGGACGATACCACAACCTACTGAGCCACCGGCCAGGGCTAGTTTGCTCATTTTACAAATGGGGGAAAGAGGCACAGAGACCCTTAAACCACCTGCCGAAGGTCTCGTAGCTGGTGAGGTTGGAGCTGGGACTCAAAGCCCAGCTGTTCTGGGAGGGATGGCCACACCTTCATCCTAGGGCTGAGGGGCATCCGACTCACCGTCAGGAGACCTGGATTCAACTTGCAGCTCAACTGCTGCTGAGCCATGTGACCCGGTCGCGTCATGTCACCTCTTGGAGCCTCAGTCTGTCCAGCTGCACAACGGTGATAACAAAACCTGCGCGACCTACCGCACGGGGAGGAGGGAAGGAGTCCGTGAACGCGCTGATATTGAAGTGCTTTAAAACGCCTGCGAGAGCGACACAAACACAGGGGCCAAGACTGTTTCTTGGGTAGAGAAGCTGTCCTGGCTAACATGGTACCCCCAGCGCCCCGACTGGTAGAAGTCAGAGCAGGGCCTGTGCGTCTCTCAGGTATTGTTTTGGTGGAAAGAGGAAAGAGGCGTCACAGGCTGCACCCACGTAAGTTGTCCCCCAAAGAAACACCTTAGAGCAGTGGTTCTCAACCTTCCTAATGCCTCGACCCTTTAGTACAGTTCCTCATGTTGTGGTGACCCCCAACCATAACATTATTCTCGTTGCTACTTCATAACTGTAATGTTGCTACTGTTATGAATCGTCATGTAAATATCTGATATGCAGGATGTGTTTTCATTGTTACAAGTTGAACATAATTAAAGCATAGTGATTAATCACAAAAACAATATGTAATTATAAATGTGTTTTCCGAGGGTCTTAGGCGACCCCTGTGAAAGGGTCGTTCGACCCCCAAAGGGGCCGCGACCCACAGGTTGAGAACCACTGCCTTGGAGCATTGGCTGCGGGCGCTGTCCTCGCCGGAGTTCAGCGGGCCCTTCTGTTTGTGGAGAAACAAACAGGCTTTCAGCGATTGGACAGGATTTAACCAGCGATCAGACAGAGATACGTGGGCCACGCAAGTGCACTGGGAGCATCTGTACCCAAGGGCAGTTTATAATTTATAATTCTGAACCCACAGCCACGGCCTTTGCAGTGACTTGAGTCTTCCCACCCTGTGCCCGCCTCTGTCCAGAACCAGGTAACAAACGGGAGACTGAGCAGTGTGGATAGCCCGTTCCCATTATAGGGCCATAACAATTTGAGAGCAGGACCTCTTTCTGTTTATCTGTTCTTATGTCCCGTCCCTCCCCCACCCCCCACCCCCACGCCCTTACCTGCTTATCTGTAACACTGAGCACAAAGCCTGGAGAATGTTTGTGAAATGAGTGGAATTCGGGGAAAGAATGCTGTGGTTTTGCAAGTTTCCTAGAGGACGAGGTGAAGCCGGTGTGTGGCTCCTCCCTGGGACCAGCAGGCTGTGCCTCTCTGTTCGGCGTCCCCTCCTGAGCCGCACTGCCCACGCCTGCGCTGCGTTCAACGCTATCTGACCTGAGCCGGAGCCTATTTCCAAACCGCACCCCGGGAAGCAAGGCTTGACAAAGATTTGAACCCAGAAACCAACATTCCAAAGGGCCCTGTGCCCTTCTGTTTGCGCTTGCGTTTACAATACCCCCCTTTGCGTTTTGGCAGATCTTTCTCAACCGATTTGCAGGTCTGCAGCTTCCCTTCCAGTGAGTAGGTTGACTCCTCAGTACATCTAGGGAGACTCCTTGACCTCCTCAGCAGACCTGCAAATGAACTCACCGGGTGGCTTGCTGGTCCTCTTCTGAAGCTTGCCCATGTCTCCATTTCCCTCCCTAATGACCTTCCTGGAGCCCACTAGGCTACCTGTTCACTGCCCAGAGCACAGGTGCGGTGAGTGGCAGAGTATGGTCAGGACTCTGCCCCAGGGCACAGCCTGAAGGCACTGGGCAAGGCACGGGGAGCCCTGGGTTCTAATTCCAATTCTGCATCTGATCCTCGGCGTGTCCTGGGGCAGCTCGCTACTCCCTGGGTCTCAGCTGTCAAATGGAGGGGCCGGTGGGAAGCCCAGACTCAAAGTCCAATGACCTCACGCAGTTCAAGCACCCGCCAGGTCCTGGTGTGTGAGAACGGGAATCTGCTTTCCCGCCTCCCCTCCTGCAGTTGGGGATAAATGGCCGGTGCCCCTATCTAAGGCAAACACCTTCAGGGCCACTGCACCCCCTCCCTCCCTCCCCCAGCGATGCTCCCTCCTCTCTCCTGCATCACCGGTTTCCCCCTTTTGCTGAATCATTCACAGCAGCATATAGATGTACATAAACATGCTGTAATTTCACCCATCTTTTCAAAAAGGCTCTCCTGACCCTGTTTCCCCTCCAGCTTCTCTCTCAAACCCATTTCAGTTGCTCCACAACCCCACACAGACTGCTCTTGGTTAAGGTCACCAGTTCCCTTGATCTTATTTGACTGACTAGCAAGAATCAGCTGAGCCTCCCCTCGTCCTTGAAACACCTTTCTTTTCTTGGCTTCCACGACGCTACGTTCTCTGTTACTCTTCAGGGTTTCAGGGTCTTCTTTGGTAGGCTCTCAACTCCTTCACCTGTACGTGTCGGGGGGGTCCAGGGCCCAGTCCTCGGTCTGTTCCCGATCTTTCACGAAGCCTTTGGTGATCTCATTCGGCCTCCTGGAGTTAAATGTCACCTGTCTTAGCCGAGGTTCCCGTAGAAGCAGAAATTTAACGAAAGGTTTGCATGCAGATCGTTTGTACGGGGATGACATTCTAGGGAGCAGAAATGAGGGACGGGGCAGGAAAAAATGAGAGGGAAACCAATTCGAGGATGCATTACTGAGCGGACCACCACAATGGGAGACTGATGCTCCACAGAACTTTCCAGAGAGATTCAGAACTGTCTATCAAAGGAAGAATAGGTCATAATCACCCACCAGCTTCCATACACCATCGGTTAAAGGTGGCCCCATGAGTATCAACGCCCCTATAATCTGGGTTGTACATAGGGCAGTGCTGAGTGAGGTCCCAACCTTGACCTATAGCCACCGTGGGATGGAAGCAGGAAGTTCACAGAGCAGGCAGAAGTGAGCCACTCTCAGCTTGTACCAACTGCGAATCTAGCCAACATCAGCTGCATTACATCAGCTGGAGAAAGAAGTGGGGCCAAGGGGATTGAAAGCAGTGCTCTAGACCAGCCGTGGGCAAACTACGGCCCGCGGGCCGGATCCGGCCCATTCGGCTGTTCTATCCGGCCCGCGGAGCCGAAAGAGCGGAGGGTTCTCTTGCTCTCCCCTCCGCTCCTTCCCCAGCAGCAGTGTTAACATGCATTAGTTCACACAAACACTCCATCCATGCTTTTGTTCCGGCCCTCCGGTCCAGTTTAAGAACCCATTGTGGCCCTCGAGTCAAAAAGTTTGCCCACCCCTGCTCTAGACTCTAGAGCAGTGGTTCTCAACCTTGGCTGCACCTTAGCATCACCCGGGAATCTTTTTAAAATCCTGATTTCTGGGCCTCATCCTCCGGCAATTCTGTTTCTTTGTTACTAATGTTGTGGCCCCTCCCCATAACAAAGAAACAGAATTTCCGGAGGACGAGGCCCAGAAATCAGGATTTTAAAAAGATTCCCAGGTGATTCTAATCTGCGGCCAAGGCTGAGAACCACTGGTCTAGCGTGTCTATCAGCTGTACCTTGATGGCTCTGACACATCTCCAGACTAGAACTTCCCCTTTAACTCTAGACTCACATACCCACCTGATTACTGCCTATTTCCACTTGGTTTGCTCCTCAAAACCTGCTCTTCCCATCTTAGTTAATGGCAACCCCATCTTTCCAGATGTTCCTTCCTTCTAGGCCAAAAATCTTGAATCTGCTCCATGTAAAACCCCTCAGCAAATCAGGCTGGCTTTACCTGCAACATGTATCTAAATCTGATCACCTCTAACATCTTCCACTCCTTGTCCGAGCCCCGCTACCAGCACACATCTGGGCTGTTGCAATTACCTCCTAACTGGCCTTCCTGCTCGCGCCCTCATCCTATTAGTCTTTTCTCCACCAGCAGCTAGTGAGCCTTTTGTAACGTCAGTCAGATAATGTCACTCCTTGGGGTTTCCTTTCCCCCTTCCCTGCTGTGTATTTCTCCGTAGCACTTATTGCCACCTGACCTCATAATACTTTATGTGTTTACTTCATCTATTGTCTCTTTTTAAAAAACACATTTTTAAAATTTATTTTAGAGAGAGAAAGGGAGAGAGAGGAGAGAAGAAGATCGATGTGATCAATCCATTGCCTCCTGCATGCACCCCAACCAGGGACGGAACCCAAAACCTGGGCCTGTGCCCTGACCAGGAATCGAACCTGCCACCTTTTGGTATATGAGACAACGCTCCAACCAACTGAGCCACACCGGTTAGGGCTATTGTCTCTTTCTACTAGAACGAGAGCAAGGATTTTTGTCTGTTTCATCCCCGTACTAATCATACTGCGAGGCCTTCTTGATATGCCTCGACCGATGACTGGTCTCCATTCTCAGCAACATTAATTGTTAGTTATTATTATCGATGTTGGCCGTCTAGCCAGTCTGAATGGTAAGTTTGTAGCCAGGCTCAAACATACGCCATGAAAAATCATTAAAGAACAATTCGAAGGCCATGGGTCACATGATAGAAAGGGAGCAAGCGACAATGGAGGGGATCCAAGGTGAGGGAGAGTCTTTGGGGTGTATTGAGAGAAGTGCAACATGGAGATCCTTGAAGGCAAAAGTGAGTATTTCAGGTGTGGGAGCATCCAGAGTGAGGAGACAGAGTTACCAATCGCTAATGTATGCCATTGTCGCTGCTCATTTCAGTGGAGTGGGATGGCAAGAGTGGATGACTTGGGGTTTGATCTGGGGGCCGAGTTCCACTCAGCCATGTTCTGGCTGTGGGAGACAGGCAAGTTGCTTAGCATCTCTGACCCTTGATTTCCTCATCTCCAAAATGTGGACGATGATGTCCACCATAATGAGTTGTAAGGATTGCATGACATAATGTGACAAATGGCTTAGTTGAGCGACACAGACAAGCAGTAAGTAGTACTAGGGTGATTCCTATGACTCTTTGGCCAGATCATAGGAATATGCAGCAACAAGTGCCTGAGCCCATCGGGAGAGAGCTGTGAATGGCCGGAGGGCTGTGCCGAGGAGGAATGGTAAAATGCAGTGGCCAGATAGTGGTGGATGCTGAATGCCAAGCTGAAGTGTTGGCACTGAAAGACCAAGGTACAGGAAGACCTTGAGCAGGGAACACAGAACACTCCGTGCTCATGACAAAAGAGAACCCAGAGACCATCGGACCAACGGGAAGGAACAGCCCGCCATTACCCGCCCCTCTTCAGGTCCCTGCACGTGTTCCAATCGTTGCCCTTTCCTTGTTCCATTGCAGTGACATGTCTCAAGCCCCTGTATCCCCTGGAAGATCTGTGAGGGCAGGGACCAGGAAACAGCCATCCCATCAGAGCTTAGCACAAGGCCCGGCACATAGTAGGGCTCCATGAGTGTTTGTTTTAATCTTAATAATCCAGTAATAACCTAGTGTGTCTGCTATGGCAATAATTCAAGTGTGTGATGATGAAAGCCTGGGTGGGGAAAGCAGGTCAGACCATAGAAAACCTGCCCTGGCCGCTGAGGCTGTGGTTGAGCGTCATTCCATGCATCCAAAGGTCACCAGTTCAATTCCCAGTCAGGGCACAAGCCCGGGTTTCGGGTTCAATCCCCAGTAGGACTGTGCAGGAGGAGGCAGCCAATCAATATTTCTCTCTCTCAAATCAACTTAAAATTTTAAAAAATCATAGAAAACCTGGAGGAAAAGGCAGCAGTGGTTCTTTTTACGTAGAAAACAAGAAGACGTGCAACCCGGGCTGAGAGGGAGAATCTGAGTCCCAAGTCTGCTCTCGGATCTGTGTCCTTGGGTAATTTTTAATCATTTGTTGGAACAAGTGGTGTGCATGTCAGGAATGGGGGCAGACAGTCCACGAGGTAACAGATGGGAACGCATGCTGAGCACGGTAAAGCTTCGAACCCAAGCTCCAGCACCCAGTAGCAGATTGGGCATGGACATGTCATTTGCCCTCTCCGAGGCGCCGTTTAATCTGGAAAACGAAGATGATAACGTCTGCTGTACCTTCCAGGGTTGTTGAAGGGATCTGTGGGGGCTAGAAAATATATTAACATTTTTCCTTCCGTCTCTAAGTTCTTCAACAGATTAACAGGAGAAAGTCAAAGTTTAATACCGGGGCATGGGGAATTCACACAGGCATGAAAATTCCCAAGCCAGCGGGGCAGCATGGGTATATAAGACCTTTTGGATGAAGAAGAAAGGGTATTAGACTTCAGAAGTGAGAATGGGTGACTGAGGAAGAGTAGAATGCACATGGCAGGAAAATCCTTGCTAGGCCTCTCCAACAAGGGACACAAGGGGGTCTCTAGCTGACAGGCCCCTGCCTAACGTCCTCCGGTGTACCGTACTTAATTCAAATTAGGCTAAGGCAGCAGCCCAAGATTGCCTTTTTGGAGCAGGGTTCTCTGTCTGAATCTTTTGGGCAGGAAAGGGTGAGGGTCAAGGGTTCTGAGTCTTTTGATTCTTAATAAGCAGCTTAAAATCAATGTTCCAAAAAGCAGCTTCAGGGTGGCAGAATTTTGGTCTCTTCAGATCAAATAGATTGTGGATATTCGAATGCTTTGCCAACTGCCGAGTGTTTTGAAAATGAAAGCAGTGTCACTAGTATGGCTGTGATTATTTCCCCCATCCTACTCAGTTCTCTATTTAAAATTATGAAGGGACTGGCTTTGAAGGCTCAAACTCACTTCACAAATGTTTATATAGGTTTTTTCCTTCCTCTGTTAAAAGGAGAAACAATGATCTGGGGTGGCTAGGTAAAAGTGGGTGAGGGGGGGGCGCACACACACCAGTATGCAACATTACAGGTATACCTTAGAGATGTGAAAATACATATACATTGAGGGTTGGGGGGAGATCGATGGGAAAGCCACCCAAAAGGCAGTTACTGTCTTACTGCCTGAAGGTGCTGGGGATTTTGGTGAGAGGCAGAGCTGTTGCCTTTCAATGATTGAGAATGTGGCCATGCTGCTTATCTAACAAAACACAATCAATGAAGCAGGCTGAGGACGTACACAGGGGAGGAGGTGGAGAGCGCGAGGCTCCCCTCCCCTTACTCCAAGGCAGCCCCCTGAGGCGCCTTCTGGTACCCTCCCAATGGCTTCATTGTACGAAAGGGGAAATGACTTGTTCAAAGTCATAAAGCAGGTTAGTGGCAAGCTGGAAGGAAATGTGGACACCCACACACACGCATGCACACATGCACGCACACACGCACGCACGTATGCAGGTTTCCAAGCTGCCCTGACCTCTCCATTCATTCTATACCACCCTGCCGCCTTTCCCCCCTCTACTCACCCCTTCGCTTTTCCTCTTCTGCTGCAAAAACTAGAGCTACCCTGGACTGAAGCCTCTCAACAGCCTCGCACCCTTCCTCTCCCAGTCCGAGTGATAAATCCTGCAGGACAGCTCCTTCCATTCAAGCCCTTCACACTCTCCTTTGAGTTGGCTGGGTGGTCGCTTCGCCCAAGCAGAGGCTGCTGGCCCTTCCTTCCACTTAACCTTCCCCCAGGAGTCCGGGACTCCCCGCGAGCCAGGCATTCGCCTCCAAAACAATATCGAGATATGGCACGGCCCTCCCAACCCCCTTCCAAGGCCAGACCATAAAACAAAGCTGCGTGGGTCTTGCGCCCCTGGACAGAGGCCTTTGTCTGGATTGGAAACAGCCTGAAAAGATGAAAGGGCCTCCTGGCTGACCTCTTCACCTCTTGTTATCTTGTGCCCAGGCCCCTAGGCCTCTCGGAGGCTGCGGCAGCTTTTTCCCATGGTCACTGGGGTTAACGAGCCTGAGCAGCTAGCAGAAGGAGGAATGCGAGGAATGCACCTGCCTAAGGGGCGATCATTTTCCTCAAGGACAGGCCGAGATGGATAATGAGGTCAAACACAAACGCCATCCCTTTCTCAAAGGGCTCTACAGAGAGGCTATTAGATATAGTTCATTAGCTGTGGGGGCGGGGGGCGGGGGGAGAGGAGAGAGCTACGTTTTAGACTGCTGTTTGAAGAGAGACCAAGGTATTGTGCCAACTTGAGATTTTTCTCCAAGTCAGCAGGGGGGGCTACGTTTAGACTCAGATTCAAGTTTTTACATACCCGGGTTTCATCCCGGTATGGGCGACAGGTGACATCCTGCACGCAAGGCAGAGATTTTCTAGAAAATGTAAGATAATGATACACGCGGCGTCCACAGTCAAAAACCTAATAACAGGACACCGAATTTGGAAAACGGAAAAAAACAGAATTTACATGTAAAATATATTCATCATGTGTTAGTGTCTTTATAAAATGTACTCTTTAGTTATCATCATCACCCTAATTCAGGGGCATCATCCCCACCCCTCACCCCCAGACTTTATCATAACTTGCAAACTGGAATCTCTGCTTCTAAACCTTCTCCCTTCCAAGTCCTCCTACAGCCAGCACAGGCTCATCTTAAACTGGACGCGCCCATGGCCTGTTCATAACGGGCACAGCTCGCAGAGACGGGAGGTGAAAAGGCGGGTGCTAGCACAGTGCCCAGGCTGAGTAGACACTCCTTTCCTATCCCTTTTTCTTTAAATTTTGTAAAATTGATTTTCAGAGAGAAAGAGAAACATCGATGTGAGAAACTTCGATCGGTTGCCTCCCACACAGGCCTTGACCGGGAATGGAACCCACCACCTTTTGGTGCAGGGAGTGAGGCTACAACCAACTGAGCCACCAGCCAGGGCCCTCCCTTTTGCCTTATATCACCATAAAATGAAGTTCAGACTCTCCACATGGCATTTGAGGCTCTCCAAAACCTGAACCTAAATAACTTCCAATCTGTAACATCCCCATTGCACACCGCATCTCCTCCCCCCAACACACACACATATATTTAAAACACCACTTTCCAGTAATAACCCCGATTTGGCTGACTTGGTCTCAAGGCAAAGGCCTTTGGCAGGAGCCGTGGCACAATAAACTCTTCTGAGTATGTTTCGTTTCTTCTTTAGGTGTAATTTTCTCATGAAAAAGAAAAAGGAACTTTAAAAAAGGAACTCAGGCTGGCTCGGGTTACGCAGAATTACTTGTTGACCTCCCAGAGCGCTCATGGGACGGGAGGGGGCCTGGATGTGCACACACAGACACAGCTGCGAAAAGCGCACCCTTAAAAAAATCTACAAAGAAAAGGAAAAACCAATGGGGACGTAGAGTGCAGTAATTGAGAGCATAGGTGCTTCCTAACCTGGGCCAGTATCTTAACATCTTTCTAAGCCTCAGTTTCCCCACCTGTACAATGGTGTGGAGAATGCTCACCTCCTCAGGTTGCTGTGTTAAAAAAAGATGTGTAAAAAAAAAAAAGATGAGCCCTAGCCTGTTTGGCTCAGTGGATAGAGCGTCGGCCTGCAGACTGAAAGGTCTTGGGTTCAATTCCAGTCAAGGGCATGTCCCTGGGTAGCAGGCTTGATCCCCGGCCCTGGTTGGGGTGCCTGTGGGAGGCAACCAATTGATGTGTCACTCTCACATCAATGTTTCTCTCTCTGTCTCTCCCCTCCCTTCCATTCTCTAAATATCAACAGGGGGAAAAAATAATAAATAAATAAATACCAATGGAAAAATATCCTTGGGTGAGGATTAACAAAAAAAAGGAGATGTGAGTAAACAGCAGACTGCCTGGCGCATAGTAAGTTCTATAAATGGTAGCTTTGATGATGACGATGATCTAGAGCAGTGGTCGGCAAACTGCGGCTCGCGAGCCACATGTGGCTCTTTGGCCCCTTGAGTATGGCTCTTCCACAAAATATCGACTTCTGCGCATGGGCCACGAAGTTTCCATCGCACTTTACATGGGTGCCCGCACGTGGTATTTTGTGGAAGAGCCACGCTCAAGGGGCCAAAGAGCCACATGTGGCTCGAGAGCCGCAGTTTGCCAACCACTGATCTAGAGTCTAGATTCTCTAGACTGATACCTGCACAAGTTCTTTGCCGGCTCTCTGTGGAACAAGCGAGATTCCAATTCCCTGAGCAGGCGAGCTCACTCGGGCCTTTGTACCTGTGGGCCAGCTCCTCTCTGGGTTTGAAATGTTACTCTTCTCTCCTCTTACCTCAAGACTCCGCTCAAAGGACACCTTCCCAACCAGCCCTTAGGCCCTGCCCAGCAGAATTATTTCCTCATTCCATTAAGGAACCCTAGCTCTGGGATAGCATTTTTTCATATCGTATATAAATGGCTTGCTTATGTGTTGGTCTCTGGAGTTAGAATAACTTCCTTGAATATTCATTTTGGAATTCCCAGCATCCAACACAGTCCCAAATCTGACCCGAAAGGAATGGCTGGCCCCTGAGGGTATCTGTATGGCCTCACATCAGACCCACCTGACCTCTCAGCCCTCAGGCCCCTATCCACACTTGTCTGAGAAGAATCACCACTCCTGGTGGATTCCTGCAATCTAACAGGGTAGGAAAAAATGACAACTGATTATTTTGACTGTTTGTTCAGTAGCCACAAAAGACACAAATAACCCTGGTTCTTCTGCTGAGCCCCAATCCCGAGTGTTCCTTGTAAGAGAAGGAATCAAATTCAAGGGTACCGTCTGTGGTCTTAGAATGGGACCAAGATATTGGGTCCTCACAGAAATAAAGCCAATGACGGCAGCCTCGGCGATCGCCCCTTACATGGCCATCCCCGGGATTACGCAGACGCAGGAGGACTGGGAGCACGTCACATCCAGGGTCCGGGCAGAGCTCCGGGCTGCCAGAGACTTCAGGCAGGGTAACTTGAGAGAGGTGATGTAAGGAATGAAGCCTGGTCTCCAGTCAGATTTGGGTCACTAGGAGCTCACCACTCATTAGCTACGGGTGACAAATTTGTCAGCCTCGGGGCCTTGTTCCTTCATCTGCCCTCTGGGGATGATACCCTAAGTCAGAGCATGAAGTCAGGAAGATTAAATATGACAATGTAAAGTATTGAGGACCAAAAAAGGGGGTTCTGTGGGGAGTCACCTTACAGGGTGATGTGATCGCGAACTCCTAACTGGGCAGGTCATGCTGGGTAGTCATGCCCCGGGCCCATAACTTCTTTAGTGAAAGATTTTAAACCAGCCCTGTCCATTGTACTTGTGCCTCTAGGTTAACACACCTTTGAAATATCAGAAGCAGTACCCTCAAGAGCGTATATAATCTTGTTAACTATCCTATAATCCAACCCCCACCTTGGTTTTCCTCACCTCTACGTAAGCTTTACATCTCCTTAATTTCAAATGCAAAAGAGAAAATGCAAAACTGCTATTCTCCACAGCACGTGAGATCTTGCTCCCCCAGTATATGCTGTCCATTTGGCTCAAATACACTCTTATAAAAATTCTTCGGAAGACCTGAATAGACATTTCTCCAAAGAGGACATACAAATGGCCAAGAGACATGAAAAAATGCTCAAAGTCAGTAATCATCAGGGAAGTGCAAATTAAAATCACAATGAGATATCACTTCACACCTGTCAGAATGGCTATCATCAATAAATCAACAAACAAGAGCTGGCGAGGATGTGGAGAAAAGGGAACCCTCGTGCACTGCTGGTGGAAATGCAGACTGGTGCAGCCACTGTGGAAAACAGTATGGAGTTTCCTCAAAAACTTAAAAAGGGAACTTCCGTTTGACACAGTGATCCCACTTCTGGGAATATATAGTAAAAAACAATCAGAAAGAATATATGCTCTCCTATGTTTATAGCAGTGTTATTTACAATAGCTAAGATTTGGAAACAGCCCAAGTGCCCATCAGTAGATGAGCAGATAAAAAAAGCTGTGGGACATTTATACTATGGAATACTGTGCAGCTGTGAAAAAGAGGGATCTCCTTCCCTTTGGGACAGCATGGATGGACCTGGAAAATATGATGCCAAGTGAAGTAAGCCGATCTGAGAAAGACAAACATCACATGATCTCACTTATTTGTGGAATCGAATGAACAAAATGAATTAACCAACAAAATAAGGCCCGAAGCATAGAAGCATGGAACAGACTGACATACCTCAGTGTGGGGGTGAGGGGACGAGAAACCAAAGAACTTATTCACTTATATGCAGAGCCCATGGACACGGGCAATAGAGTGGTGAAGACCTGGGGGGTTGGGTAGGGGCTGGGAGGAGGGGGGGAAGGGGGGAAATGGGAGACATCTGTAATACTATCAACAATACAAACTAGGTTTTAAAAATTCTTTACAGATTTGGGCGTTTCTTATGTGGACAGTATGCAGTGCCCTGCACAAGTGATTCCTCAGTAAAGGTAGTGGGAAGTGGCTCTGGCCGGTGTGGCTCAGTTGGTTGAGCATTGTCCCATGCACCAAAGGTCACTGGTTTGATTCCCGGTCAGGGCTTATGCCCAGGTTGCTGGCCCAGGTTCAGGGCATGGAGAAGGCAGCCGATTGATGTTTCTTTCTCTCACTTTCTCTCTCTCTCCTGTCCTCTCTCTCTAAGATCAATAAAAAACATTTTTTTAAAAGATAGTGGGAAGCTACACATCTAGAAGCAGGATTCATAGTAAATGACCAGAAATTAGGGAACATGTGTCTGTGGGTTGGAAAGGGAGGACGGCTGCTCTAAGATGAATGTTGGCTGCCAAAGGCAAGGGCAGGGGGACTGAAGTGAAGATGTGGGGACCCCGGGCGATGAAGTCATCTTTCCCAACGTCTGGGAGTCATCTGTTCATCTGAGGACCCAGCTTTGCAGCCTCGAGTCCTGCCTTGTCCAGGGCCAGCTCCACTAGGTCCACGAGGACCCCCCAGATTGCCCAGGACAGCCACTCAATTACAACTTTATATTTTAAGATCTGGAGGGAAATGTTGGATATCAGTAAATCCCACTGTGTCACTGTATCAGTGACAGAACTGAGGCCTGGAGAGAAACTAGCCCGAGGTCATCGCCCTAGTCCTGCCTCTGCCACTAAAATGCTGTGAGGCCTTGGGCAAGTCACCTCCCCGCTCTGAACCTGCAGTTTCCTACCTGAGGGGCTTGCAGTATTCAGAGATCGAAGTTCCCTTCAACTCTGACCTTTGCCCTATTAAAAATAATGACTCCTTCTACCGCTCAAGTTTTGGCGTTAGATTTCTCACTGCCCCCCACGCTCATATCACACAGAAAAATCAAGGAAGAACACGTTTGGGTAACTTTCGAGCTCATTTAATTTTGTGCAAGTTTTCACCAGGGATGAGGGCAGACAGAGCGGGGTCAGGCAGAAGCCGTGGCTGGTGGCGCCTGCCGGGTGTGCCCCTGTGGTCGTCCAGGGCTGCAGGGCTCCTGAGAGCTGGCAGCCTGCGGGGATAAGTGAGGCCAGCGATCGCACCTTACATGGCCATCCCGGGATTACGCAGACGCTGGCGGACTTGGAGCAAGTGCCCGTCACCTGCTGCCGCCACAAGTGTGCTTGGGCTTTGGCAGCCTGGTCTTGTGACTGAGGAATTTTTAAATGGAGGCTCTGAACTCACAGAGATGAAAATGTCTCTCTGATGTCACACAGTTGCTGCCAATTCATCAGCTCCAGCTAAAGGTCAGAGAGGGGGAAGCCACCGCTCCAGGGTCCTGCTGCCCCCTCCATGGGGCTTCCCTTCCAGCAGGCTGCGCGCCAGCCCTGGAGCCGGAGCCGGGGTGGAGCCAGGCCGAGGCGGAGAGCATTTCCAGGGCACGCACCCAGGCTCCTGACACCGCGAGCTGCCCCTGCCTCTGCCGTCTCAGCACATTAACTGGTCAATCCACCCAGCCCCTCCCGACTCGGCTCTTCCGTGGACAGCCAGGCCTCCCTGAAACCTGGATATAAGGGTCCTGAGGGTCCTTCCCTAGCATCACTTCAGGAATAAAACGAAATTGAATAGATTTCCTTTTGGTGTTTTAATAACTAAATGCAGTGATCACAGAGCAAAGGCTAGAAGTGCACTGCCTGGAGTGACAGCCTGCCTCCTGGCCCGGAAGGTGAGGATAGGAGAGTCCTTACCTCACCGTGTTTTCCTGAGGGTTCAGTGGGCAGCACAGAGAGCCCGGCATGTCCCGGTGTCCATACATGGCAGTTCGGAACCATCCCTCACAACTGTAACTGGACAAGTTACTTAATCCTCGAGTCTTAGCTTCCTCACCCGTGCAATGGGGGTAGACACTTGTACCTGACAGGGCCGCAGTGAGGAGTCAGTGAGAAGGAAGAGAAGTCCACTGACGCAGCACCCAGCACTGGAAGAACAAATGCTGGCCACCAGGTCAGTCCTCTCCTCAGTCAACTGTGGCCTGGAGGGAAGGCCGATGTTATAAAACACCTGCTCAAGGCGGACAGAGTCCTCGGCCCTCGGCACCTCACAGTCAGGGTTAAAGAGGAGACGTAAGGAAAGATGTGGGTGGTCAACATGGACACAGAAAGAACATTTCAAAAATTAGTTTTAGAGTTTTTTTCCCGCTTTGGGGGACTGTTTTCCATTCTGGCCTACGGTTCTAGGGAGGAGAGAGAGAGAAAAGGAAGTTACATGGGTAAGAGAGAAAGGACTGTGGTGACTGCAAGGAGACAAAGATGGAACGTGAAGTGACGTCAAGGAGGAGAAGGAAGCTGAAATTCCTGAGGACTGAGAGAGCCGGGGCCTCCCCAAACTTGGAAAGGACCACAGGACCACAGACTAGTCCTCTGCCTCAGATGAAAGGAACAGACCTGGAAAGACAATGGTCAGAGTGGCTCCGTGCCTGCCCCGCGCTGTCTGTGGGCCTCCCTCTTGGGCACCCTCAGTGCCCCCCAAACACGCACTCCTGCAGCTGGTGACTGAATGTCACCCCTCCCACCAGTCTGCTCTCAGCCCTGCCTCTTCTTCCTCCCTACCTCCCCCCCCGCCCCCCCCCCCCCCCCCCCCCGCACTTCTGCACAGGGAAGTTCTACAGAAGCTCAGAGAAGGTGAAAGGTGAGGCTTTTCTTCTGGGCTCCTCTCCCAACAGGTGAGCGCTGGTGTGAAAGACCTCATCCCCTGGGTTCACCCTCCTCGGCCTCTCCTCCTGCCCTCAAGACAGGTGTATGAGGATCCTGGTTTTATCTTTCCAGGGGGCTTTAATATTTTAATGACAAGATCTAGAGATTCCACATAAATATATCATATTCTGTGAACATTTCTTTCTTTCTTTCTTTCTTTCTTTCTTTCTTTCTTTCTTTCTTTCTTCCTCACCTGAGGATATTTTCTCATTGATTTTTAGACAGAATGTAGGGAGGGAGATTAAGAAACATCGATGTGAGAGAGACACATGGACTGGTTGCCTCCCCCAGGCACCCCGACTGGGGCCAGAATCAAGCTGGCAACCAAGGTACATGCCCTTGACCAGAATCCAACCCAGGACCCTTCAGCCCGTGGGCCGACACTCCAATCACTGAGCCAAACCGGCCAGGGCGGGTGAACGTTTCTTGAGCCTTGCCTACCTGCCAGGCACTGCACTTGGTCCTGGTCCTTCTACTTCCTCCTGTGGGCTGAGAGCGCGGGGCAGGCACAGCCTCCTAGATGCTTCAGGTGGCGGCCTTGGGGCCTCACAGTGCCTGACTCTCCATACCTTCCCGCCCTCACATCCGGGCAACAACCAGGCGCAGGGAGATTTTTCTTCTGTCTCCCAGGCAGGCTTCTCCCTTCCTGTTCCCACCTCTGCCCTTGCTTGTCACTTGTGCCTCAATCCCAAAAGCCCGTGCCTCCAACCTCCCTTTCCTCCAACCCATCCTGCACAAACGCCTCATCTTAGAGCCCTCCTCCTCACCTCATTGCCCCCAGCTGCAGACCCTTCCGTGGTTCCCCCCCTATTTCATTCGAGGTCTCCCAGACCCGGCCTTAACTCTCCAGAAAGCGATAGATTCATAGAGCCTGCTTTCCCCGTGAAGGAGTTTCTAAGAGGGAAGGAGCAGGCCCGGGGTACCCATGTGACCAGAGGGCTGTGCACACAGAACGCTCTGGTGCAATGTGGCTGGGGCAAAACTCTGAATTGTAGTCAATGAGGGCAGCCAAATTCCTATCTGGGAAACCAGGGCAGTCTGAGGGTGAGGCCAAGCTGTAAACAGAATGAGTAATGAGGTCAGAAGCTGGTGGGGACCAGAATCATGTCTAGATGCAGTTCAGGAAAACGGAAACGGTACAGGACTGAGGCTGTGAATTGAATTACAAGAAGGTACTGGAGACCTGCTATGCAGCTCCACATGCGGAGGGGGAGGAAGGCGCAGCCTGTGAAAGCTCCCTTTCTTCTGGCTTTGCTCTGCTCTTTCCCGTCTGGGAATGTTGTCTTCCCCGCTGCCCACAGTGTCACAGCCTCCACATGGCCCAGCTCTGCTGAGTGGCTGGTCCACGGGTGCACGGGGGTGGACGAGGAAACAACCCCACCAATAGGGAGGCAAGACAAAGTCACGGTCATAGATTGGCAATGAGTTCACGGCTCCAGGTCCCAGAGTCCTCACCTGTAAAGTGAGGATAATAACCACCCTAGTTCATGAAAGCATTATGTAATGACACTACCATGAGGAGTCGCCACGCAAATATTTGTAAAATGCTTAGAACAGTGCTTGGCACCTAGTAAATGCTGTATAAGTGTTACTTAAATAAAAATAAGGTGCCCAGCTGGTAAATAGGGCCAGTACTCACTCAGGGTCGGCTCTAATTTTAACGTTGGAGTCCTCAGGGCCTCCCCCACTGAGGTCAACAGCAGGTTACGGCGGACTCAGCTAACTATAGGACTTTCAAAAATTAATTTTCATTTCAACTAAGAATAGAAGAACATGCTGCTGGCTTATTTGACTTGGGCACACAGGAAATATCCCTGGAGTTACTACCCTGACCTGCTCTTAGGCCACCACGGAAAGTCCAGAAGCATCAGTTCAAACATTAGCACCTCTCCCAGTTCTATGGGACTTTGCCAAAAGACACACATTTAGAAAATGACCGAGGGCGTCAAGAAAGAACAGCATGGGCTGGGGAAGTTCAGTTGAATCTGGCAAGGTTCAAGGCTACAGCTTTCCTCGGAAAGGTAGCTGAGAGCAAATAATTCAAAAAGGAAGAAATATTACAGTGTTTGTGTGTTTTTTTTTCAAACTGCTGGGGTGGGGAGGGTATTTAGAAAGGAGAGAAATGAGAGGGAGAATATGAGTGTATGGTTTGTAAGATGATAAAAAAAAAATAGACACGGCACTAGCTGGTTTGACTCAGTGGATAGAGCGTCAGCCTGTGGACTGAAGGGTCCTGGGTTCGATTCTGGTCAAGGGCACAGGCCCGGGCTGCAGGGTCGATCCCCAGTAAGGGGCGTGCAGGAGGCAGCTGATCAATGATTCTCTCTCATCATGGGTGTTTCTATCTCTCTTCCTCTCTGAAATCAACAAAAATAAAAATATTTTTTAAAAAATGGATACGGTGGCCCTAACCGGGTTTGCTCAGTGGATAGAGCACCGGCCTGCGGACTGAAGGGTCCCAGGTTCGATTCCGGTCAAGGGCATGTACCTTGGTTGTGGGCACATCCCCAGTGGGGAGTATGCAGGAGGCAGCTGATCGATGTTTCTCTCTCATCGATGTTTCTAATTCTCTATCCTTCTCCCTTCCTCTCTGTAAAAAACCAATAAAATATTTTTAAAAATGGACCCGGTGTACTTCAGCTCAGTAGCAATTCAAAGATGTAATGCAAAAGCCTGCTTGCTCCAGCAGTATACCACCCAGAAATCTTCATTAGCCGCACCTCTCACCAGGCTACAGTAGGCACTCAGAGGTGTTTGAAAACGGTGACCCTGGCAGATATAAGATCACCTCTCCCACTTTAGGATTTTCTGCAGAATCCTAAAACAGCCTTTTGAAATGGGAGAGAAAGGATTGATGAAGCCTGGTATGCATGGTCTGTAACAAGTGTATTTTATAGTACTCTCATTTTTCCGAACTAAAAATACTCCTTTTCTCTAAACATGCCTTCCCATCCCCTCCCGTAGGCCTCTCTGTTCGAGAGAAGGATTTTGTTGGCGGTTCAGCTTTTACCGCCGCATTTTTTCTTCTTCCCTAAAACAAGGGTGTCCGTGGCCTTGGACCGCTCGCCCCTCCTCACACAAGCGGTGGGTGTCCTCTTTCTCCAACAGCCAACAAAGAAGGACCCTTGCTGGGCAGGATTTTTAAAATAAACGCATCTCGTGGGAGGAGAGAGAGGTCCTGAGCGAGCAGGGCCAGCGACGAGGTGTGGCGTGGAGCGAGCACGTGGCCTCCCCCGAACAGAAAGGCCGCCAGGACCCGGGGCGCCCGCACAGAGCGGACACCAAGCAGCTCCGCGCTCCCGCCGCGGGTCCCGGGGTCCCGCGCCCACAGCGCGCTCCTCCCGCCTTTTCCAATCACCTTCCATTCCTCTCATTCCCCTCCGCGGCCGCGCTGCGGGCCGCGCATACCACGGCGGGCAGACACAAATAAAACCCATACATGGCCTCTGCCGGGGCGCAGGGCGGCGCAGGACGCCCACGGCACCGGGCGCGCCCACCCCTGCCCGCCGCCGAATCTCGGCTGGTAAACACCCGTCACTTGGTAACCCCTCCACCGGCAGCCTTTGGGCGGTTATTCATCCCCGGCTAACCTTCCACCAACTCCATCCTCGCCGGCCTCCGCCCCCACCCCCCGGAGGAAATTCCACTGCCCTGACGCGATGGGAAACGTGATCTGCCCGCCCCGGCGCTCTCGCTCCCCCGCCCCAGCCCGTTCCCAAACTGGGTTTCCCTGGCCCCCGCCCCCCTCCCCGCTCCCTCCCTCTCCCTCCCCACCCCCACTCCTGCCCTCGCCACTGCACCCGCTGTAACCCGATAGGCTGGAAGTGCAGCCTTTCATCTTCCATTTCCCACATCCTGAAAATCCCGGGGAAGGAGCCCACCCAGATCAAGGAATTCCAAGTATGCGCGTCCCCCTCCCCCTTTAGCTCCATTCACAAAGCAGATTACTAAGAGCCGGGTTCCTGGGAGGCCCCGCTCCCACCACGCTCCCGCCTCGGAGCGAGCCGTCTGCTCCTTCCTTCTCCTTACTCCTCACCCGCACAAAGGCCGGCGTCCACAGGCCCAGAAGCAAAAAGGAACGTTTTCCTGGGCGCTGACCCCAAGGAATGCTTTCAGACGTCACTCCGGTTGCAACTGCGTCGGGCAGAAGGTGCTGCCCGCATTCATCTACGCCATCCCTGGCGTTTCTGGATGAGCGGCTCGGGGGAAATGTGTGGCGGGGTCGGGGGAGAGAGAGAAAGGTAACATGTGATGTTTCAAAGGCAAGATCGCCGGCCCTTCCCCCCAGAGACCTTCTTCTCCGACAGCAATGTTTTGAGGCCAGAGGAAAAGATGCTCATTTGAGAGTACGGGCAGAAAATGTGGGTGCAGTTCCAAATGTATGTGCGCCTCGGTGGAGAGAGGTTCTGGTAACAAATTAACTCTGTCGGTAAATTTCTTGAGTTGAAATACCCTATTATAGTTCTCACTACCTGGAAATTCGTGATTGTGAAATGCACCCAGGTCAGTTCTGTAGTCGCCCCGTCCTGAATTCTGTCAGTGACCGGAATCCAAAGCAGGGACAGCTTCTCTGACCCCAAGCCCAAAGGTTAGGGAACAGCTAAGCAACCCTACCCATCCTCCGGCGGGTGTGAGAGCTGTTGGAATCTCCACCACCTCTGGGATAACCAGTCCGAGTTTCCTAGTCACTGTGTGAAACTGGATTTCCTCTACCAAGGAGTGCTCCCTGGTCCTGATTGGGGGGGGAGAGGGGTAGTTCGGGGGGAGTATATTTAATAGATTATTAACCCATATTGTTTTTGCAACTCAGGATAGTTAGCTAACTTGCTTAACTAGCATTGGACCCAAATATGCTAAAGTCTGGGCACACGTTAGTGCCCTGGGTCAGCAAGCCTCATGGAATTACTTCCAAGAAGAATGTAAGAGGCCGGAGCTGGAAGACGCAGTTACGGAGATAAGAAATGACAGGCTGGCAACGAGCCCCAGATCGTCCCCATGGTGCCCAGGAGAAACCCGTGCTGCAGCTCAGTTCCAGACGGGGCCCCGTTTGCAGTCCCCACGGAGGTGCAGCCTGCTCCCCATATCTACCTGGTAACAGGTCAGCATCCTTAGCACCCCACAGAGTGTCACCTTAATGCCTGCAACTCGGAGCAAGTATTATTCTTCCTGGGCCTCCGCTGCCTCAGATGTCTTATCTGTGAAGTACCAACCGCTGCTGTTCAAAGTGTGATCCGAAGAGGAAAAGATGCTCATTTGAGGGTACGGGCAGAAAATGTGGGTGCAGTTCCAAACGTACGTGCGCCTCTGTGGAGAGAGGTTCTGGTAACAAATTAACTCTGTCGGTAAATGTCTTGAGTTGAAAAACCCTATTATAGTTCTCACTACCTGGAAATTCGTGATTGTGAAATGCACCCAGGTCATTTATAATGGCGGGAGGCTTCACCTGGGAGCTCGCTGAAAGTGCAGACTTTCAGGCCCCTCCCAGCCTGCTGCATTGGAACAGGATCCCAGGTGACCCCGTGCACACTCCCACTTGAGATCTCTGGCCAGACCCAGGGTCTCTGAGGTCCTCGTTGAAGTTCTGAAATCGGCTGATCTCATTAAGTGGTTCCCAGGAAGTTTTTCTTCTCTGATAAATCCTTTTCCTTCTTTCTTCCGTCTCCTGTCTCCCTTGCCAAGGGACTTAAGTTTCAATAGCCACTGGATTTGCATGAGGACTTTGTTTAAAATACAGATTCTGGCCCTAGCCGGTTTGGATCAGTGGCTAGAGCAGTGGTTCTCAACCTTCTGGCCCTTTAAATGCAGTTCCTCATGTTGTGACCCAACCATAAAATTATTTTCGTTGCTACTTCATAACTATAATGTTGCTACTGTTAGGAATCGTAATGTAAATATCTGATATGCAGGATGGTCTTAGGCGACCTCTGTGAAAGGGTCGTTCGACCGCCAAAAGGGTCGTGACCCACAGGTTGAGAACCGCTGGGCTAGAGCATTGGCCTGCAGACTGAAGGGTCCCGGGTTCGACTCTGGTCAAAGGCACGTACCTTGATTGCAGGCTCCTCCGCAGGGCCGGGCCCTGGTCAGGGTGTGTGCAGGAGACAACCAATCGATGTGTTTCTCTCCCATGGCTGTTTCTCTCTGTCTCTCTCCGTCCCTTCCACTCTCTCTAAAAATCAATGGAAAAATATCCTTGGGTGAGGATTAACAAAAAATACATAAATAAGATACAGATTCTGGAACCCAATAAAAAATGCACTGGGCAGGCTGGGGATGGGGCTAGTCCTGCATTTCAGCCAGCATCCTCCCACCTAACCACTTAATGAGATCAGCCGATTTCAGAACTTCAATGAGGACCTCAGAGACCCTGGGTCTGGCCAGAGATCTCAAGTGGGAGTGTGCACGGGGTCACCTGGGATCCTGTTGCAATGCAGCAGGCTGGGAGGGGCCTGCTTCAGATTATGGCCTCCAGATTGCATTTTCTTTCCTTTAACTTTTTATTATGGAAAATTTCAAACCTAAAACAAATAAACAAACTAGTAATAATGAGCAATCATGTTTCCATACCCAGCTTCATCAAATCAAGGCCAATTTTGTTTCACTTAGATTATCTTTTTAAAAAGCCTTCACATCTAGACCCTTTTCAACCTTCCTGGTTCCCTCCATCTAACAGCGTCTAATCCTTTAAGCCTCAGCTTGTTCTTCAGGGCAAGAGTTGTGTCCTGTTGTCTTGGAATCCCCAGTACCAACACTGCCTGGCGCTATTGGATGCAATAGTACATTTAAAAGAACTTTGCTTAGGTCCTGGCCAGGTGGCTCAATTGGTTAGCGTCGTACCACACACCAAAAGGTTTCGGGGCTCAATTCCTGGTCAGGGCACATACCTAGGTTTTGGGTTCTGTCCCCGGTCAGGGCACTTTCTCATATCCACGTTCTCTCTCTTTCTCTCTCCCTTTCTCTCTCGGTTGAGGATTAAAAAAAAAAAAAAAAAAAGAACTTCAGTAGTAAAACATAAATTATCATCTCCTTGCGTGATTTAAACTGGAGGTAAACAAGATGATCTGATTTCTCTTGTTTTCCATTCTTTGCCTGTGACGCCTTTTTCAGTTAAAGAAATTAAGGCATCAGAATGCATCTTACCCAGTGAAAGAATTGGGGAAACGTTTCCAGAAGGCCAAGTTTACTAGTACATTCCTTTCCTTCTGGTCTTAACATTTGACAAGAGGCTTTGTGTCCGTGGGTGTGTGGAAAGAGAGAAGGTAGGGACGTACCTCTGGGGGCGGATACCATCCCAGGGCCTTTGTGCGAGTCTAACCTAGTGATCTCTGATTAAAGCGCCCGTGGCATTCGGCATATCCTGTCCGCGGTCAGGTCTTCCCACACTTGTGAGAGGAATTCAGGTTTACTCAGCAGGCACGGCGCTGATATCCCAAAGGCACAGCCCTGCCTTTTCACCCATTTGCTAATTATAAAGGAGAAAGCGGAGAATTTGGATGAGCGTGCTAAATAACAGGAGGGAGAGCGAGGAAGGCAGGACCAAACCGGGGAAGGGGCTCAGCAGTTCCAAAACTCAGCACCACGATCAAGGGAGAAAGCGGCAATTAGGCCTGCTTGTCATGCAAGGCAGCCCGGGCGAAACTGGCCGGGAGCCGGGAGACGAGGCTGGAGGAGAGTGTGCGGCGCTGGAGACGGGCTTTGATGTCTGCAGGGAAGGTTGGGTTTCATTCAGCCATCCAACCAACCAAAAAAAATGTTGCAGGAGCAACATGAAACCTTCTAAAATGCAGCAGACGGCAAGCTGCAGGGAGCAAGCGGCGGGGCCCGAGGTCTCCTCTGAGCGTGAGCGGGTGCTGGAGCTTGCGGACTTACTAGTATTTGCCACTTTCCCCAGACTCGCCGCTCCCACCTCTGGCATCTGTCAGAAGACAGGAGCTCACTGTTAACTCGCTGCCGTTGGCTTAGCAGAGGCTTGTGACGAGGGAGAAAGTGTCTAAGTCCAGGCAGCTCTTCACCCGCTGTGGGGAGAAAGCAAAGGGAATGGAGGCCAATGGCTTTGTCTCTGCGAGGCCTGAACCGATCACAGATGCAGACGCGGGGTCTGAGGCTGCCAGCTACCACAGCTTTATACCAGCCCATGAAGGAAGACGAAAGTGAGCCAAGAAAGTAGGTTAATCTCTCGCATAATAGGGAGCAAGGAGCATGGTCACACCTTCCCCTCTTTAATTGCTTCGAGCACAGAGCTGTGAAGCACAAGGAATTCCTTGCCTCTCTCAACCCCTTAGGGGTGTCCCAGGTCTAGTACATTGATTTCTTCTCTGAGCTCATTGCTCAGTGAGGTGCACTCCCAAAACCTAGCCACAACTTTCATTTCCTGCGAGGGACTTTCAGTGCCACTTGGTTTGGGGAGACAACCAACTTTTTATTTATTTTATGTGTTTGACGATCAACTTGTTCCTAAATCACTAACAGGAAAACAATAGTCAGGTTTGTAGTTAAGATGTCATCATGTTGTTATTTTACTTATGCACAGGGTGCTCCCCATAGAAAGTAGGATGTGTAATCCTGATTTTGCAATAAGGAAGTCCATGAAATTACAGAAGTCTCACATGGGAGACTAAATGCAATTTCTGTTCCTTAGGGATTGCCCAAATAAGACCCATTCACCACTGTGTATACCACCCAGACTCAGGGTCCAACGTTTCTCTTTCAAAGGATGAAGTAATCTGCTGATCAAATTATATTGAAGGAAATAAGAGAGCATTTATTACACATCCAACACATCACTTCTTGGGTTTATCTCAGCCTTCTCTTCTGCATGTGCAGTGAACCATCCACTGAGTCAGCCACTGTTTGCTGTGATTCTCCTGTGCTGCTGTTTACTCTTAAGACCTGCATAAATGGCATCTGTTTACCATAAAGCCAAGAACCCATGGAATAACTACAGGTACAAATCTCCTGTTGTACCCGTCACTATTGATATTGCTTCTATACTTCACAAATTGTGTGAGTGAAGAATGAAGCTTTGATATAATATCTGTCCTTTCCCCCCCAATGTCACTTGATTTAGGAGAAACTGCAGTTAATCACTTCTAAAAAATTCCCAGAAATCACTCTTGTAGGGTGCAGCATGAATTTAGGATAAATTGCACAACATTGAAAGCACCCTTTTAGCTGTCGTATTTTGTATAATATTTGAAAATGAATTGTGGAATCTTGTTTTTACTCAACATAAAAAAGGGGCGGGGGGGGGGAGAGTCTTAACAGCTGTGTCTGTTTTTTAATAATAAGAAAATAGCACTCCGCAGAATTTCCAGTAAAACCCATAAGACTTAGGCAGTTCATCCCTAAAATATGTGTGGGATGCTGGGAGCTCCCTGGCTTTTCCAGACAACCCTACTCCCACCCCCACTCCCCAACACACTCCCCATAAAAACACAAAAGCAGATGGGCTGCATCTGAACGAATCAAACTCCCCGGGGACCAGAGCTCTCTGCTCTAAATGCTAATAGAGTGAGTAATCAGAAACCTACATTTGGTAAATTATTTATCTTATCTCTGGAACTCAGCAAAGCATCGAAGATAGCAACTTCTGTAGAAAGATGTTGGTCAAGAACTCCAGCTGGAATTTGTACTTTTACTAGAAAAGGGAAAAGTTCAGAGACCAGTGTGGCTCATGAAAGCAGTAATTAAAAAAAAAAAAAAAAAAAAAATGACTGAAGGCAAAGCCAAGGAAAACTGACTCCCCAGTTCTGTGGAATAGGTCTGGATCGTGTTTTGTCTAATGGGCCTTATGTTCCAGCCATATTCGGGTAATGGCAAAGCAAACCAATATAATAGGGATCCCTGAAGAGTTGGGAGGAGGTTCCGGCACTCCCCATCTCTACCCTTCCCTTGCAAAGGGCAGCCAGCCAAAGCCAAAGTAACCGGAAGCAGTGGCTCATCAGTATCACCCCAAGGGCTTGTTAAAAATCGAATGGCTGGGCCTCATCCCCAGCATCTCAGACTATAGGCTTTCAGGGGTGGGGCCTAATAATTTGCATCCCTTCATTTCAAATCTCAGGTACTGCTGTTGCTACTTCAGGGACCACACTTTGAGAACCACTGGCCTGGACCATGGGGTCTTCCTATAATTTAGTTTGGTTTCTGTAGAATCTAAGTCCCCTCCCTCAGGTTGAAGTATGGAGGTTTGGAGGTTTCAGGGCTCTGGCTTGGATTTGGACAGTGGATTTAGGCCTTGACATGAATCTTAACACTTTCATCAGTTTTATAAAAAGTATTAACCATCATCCATGGGTTAACGTTATACTTACAGCACATTTACATGCTTTGTGTCCCCCATAGTTCTGTTGAGTGCAATAGAAAAAGCAAACAAAAAGGGAAAGTTTTCGTTTAAATGTTGTTTAAATCACATTTATAAACACATTAAACTTTTTGTTTTGCCTCTACAATTTCATTAGTCCGTCCACATTGTGAACTCAACTTTGATGGATTGAATTGTGAAATAAGAGGGACCCAAATGATTCTGTTCCCTTTGTGTCTGTGGGGGCTAAAAAATAATAATGCCCTTTCTCCCACCTACTAATTTCTTCTAGCTGGGCTAATAATCAAATTAACAGGAGAAAATCAAATTTTAATACGTGGGGACGGGGAATTCACATAAGCACGAACATTGCAAAGACAGGCAAAAAATAGGTATGTATGTGGTTTTGGGCAAAGGAGAAAAGGTGGGGAGCAGGGTCTGAGAGTTTAGAAGTGGAAATGGGCTATTTGAAGGTGAAGAAGGGCAGAAAACACATGGCAGGGACGATTTTGTTAGTCAACCCAGAAAACAATGGACACAGAGGGAACTTAGTCCACAGGCTCCTGCTTGGAGTCTTCCAGTCTAAAGCGGAGGTGATTGTGTTGTTTCCCTTCCTGAAACGGGCTTTTCCATCTGAATCTCCCAGGCAGGAAAGGGGGGAATGTCAAAGGTTCTTTCTGAGCCTTTTGTTTCTTTTTTCTTTTCCTTTTTTAAAAATATATTTTTATTGATTCCAGAGAGGAAAGGAGAGGAAAAAGAGATAGAAACATCCATGATGAGAGAGAATCATTGATTGGCTGCTTCCTGCATGCCCCCCACTGGGGATCAAGTCCAAAATACAGGCATGTGCCCTGATCGGGAATCAAACCTGGGACCCTTTGGTCCACAGGCTGACACTCTATCCACTGAGTCAAACCAGCTAGGGCTGAGTCTTTTGTTTCTTAATCACCAGCTTAAAATCAATATCCCAAAAGGCAGCTTTAGGGTTGCAAAACTTTGATCCTCTTCATGTCTTTCCTTCAAACCACAAATATATTTAGGGTATTGAATCTAAGGGGAGATGAGGCCAAACAATACAACCACATGAGTTAGAGAAACGCCAGCAGGTGTGGTGGCCAGGGAATGCTTTTACAGAAGGTGGCACTTGAGTTGGGTCTATGGCTTCTTGTCACCTTCAGATAAAATTCATAGTCGTCAGACTAGCACACACACAGGTCTTTTTTTTTTTAATATATTTTATTGATTTTTTTTTTTTTTTCAGAGAGGAAAGGAGAAAGAGAGGGATAGAGAGTTAGAAACATCTATGAGAGAGAAACATCGATTCAGCTGCCTCCTGCACACTCCCCACTAGGGATGTGCCCGAAACCAAGGTACATGCCCTTGACCGGAATCGAATCAGTCCGCAGACCAATGCTCTATCCACTGAGCCAAACCAGCTAGGGCATACACAGGACTTTGTGATCACCTACGGTCACCAGTTCAATTGGATTTCTCTGTACTCCTTTTCACCCCAGGGCCATACTCATCACAAAATAAAAGTCTATGATTATGTGAATTTCAGATGTGATTCAATTGACAGTCCTCTACCAAGCTATCCTACTCCTTTTCTCAAATAGGGGCAGAGTAAAGGTCTCTCTGGAGGGGGGGGGGGGGGAGGCTGGGAAATGACTGCCCCATGATCCTTTGAACTTCATCCAGGAGCAGCCAGTTGTGTACATAACGAGTTTCACTGTCCTTTTTTGTGTGCTTTGGTGACAGCAAGGATCCAACTGAAAAAGAACCATTTTTCTTTAATGTCACCGTGATGCGACCTTTCCCTCTATTTTCTGCTTACAAGGTTTTGGGGCCTTACTACCGTATGATGGGTTTTTCTGCCCATGCAAATTCAGCCTCTGGTGTTTACACTCGGCTGTCCTTCCTTGCTGACATTTGAATTTCCCCATCCTGCCCTTTGATTGGTTGATTCCTCTCTTCCTATTTATGTTCAAGACCCACATCAGGTGTTATCTCCTCGCCTAAACTTTCCTTGACCTGGAGGTCAGATTTGGAGGGTGTAGCTTGCTTCGCATTCTTAGTCCTGATTCTAATCACGGTAGAGTAAGTGTTAACTGTGCGAGAGGGGCTCATTAAATGTTTGTGAAGAAAGGAGCCAAAACGGAGAGGCAATGTGTAAGCACAGAGAGATGGGAAATGGCAAGCCTCACCCTGGGGACAGCAAGTTCTGTCCTGCCCTTGCCCTCTCCTCACACTCATAGGGAAAGAAAGACGTGCACGGATGAGCAGAAGACCTCAGAGTAGCTGGGTCTTGGTTTCCTCAGCGGTAACACTGGGATAATGACAGTACCGCCTCATAGCGTGGAGGTGGGGGGGGAGTGCTGTGTGTTCTAAGGCACTGACACTCATCTTGGCACACAGAAAGGGCTCAGCCATGTTAGCCATTGTTTGCTATATGAGACTGTTTCCATGCTTTTAAGCGGGAGTCACACCACTTACTAGTACTCAGGCGATGTTTCCCAGGTACCTGAGTAAGCAATTGGGATCAAACCTATTGCCCAAATTTAGACCCAGGATATCTGAAAGACATAGGTGGCCCTTTGGGCTTTTGTGTGTTGCTGGCGAGTCTAACAGTTGAACAGCTGAGCAGTGCTGAGATCTCCTGGGACCCAGACTAGTGCAACCAACGATGGGGGGAGGGGAGTGCATGATCTTTGTCTCCAAACCGTGGAGAGAAGTGGCTTTGTTTTGAGTTCTCCAGAGGGCACGATTAAGACCAAATAAAGGGAAGTTCCAGAGAAATAGATTTTAATTTATCACTTAAAAGCTTCCAGACAAGTGTAGCTGAATGGAACAGGCTGCCTCGTTAGGTAGTAGGCTCCTGTTTAGTAGTGGTAATCAGAGTCTGGATAATTAAAATAGATATTCTAGGACCCTCAGCTTTGATTCTTGATTCTGGCCCTGCTCAGGTGGCTCAGTTGCCTGAGTGTTGTCCCATGCACCACAAGGTTGCTGATTCAATTCCCAGTCAGAGCATATGCCCAGCTTGCAGGCTCAATCCCTGGTAGGGAGCATACAGGAGGCAGCTGATCAATGTTCCTCTCTCATATTGATTTTTCTTTCTCCCTCTCCCTTCCTCTCCCCCCCCCGCCCCTCAAGAAAAAAGCTCTTGATTCTGAAATATGAAATGCTGTTAAGCTTCTGTTGCAGCCATGGACTTGGGAATTCAAAGACTTGGCTTCAAATCCCAGAATTGCCTTTGATTGTGGGTTACTCATTAACCTATCTTTGCCTCAGTTTCCTCATCTGAAATAGGAATAACAACCCCTATTTCCCTCAGTATCAGAGGTTAGATCTTTTAAAATATGTAAATAATTTAGCACAGTTTATATAGTTAACACCCAACAAAGAGCAACTGTTGTTTTTTTAAATCCTCACCTGAAGGTGTTTGTTTTTTTTTTTAATTAATTTTGGAGAGAGAAAAGGAGAGCGAGAGGAATCAAAAACTTCAATGGGAGAGAGAAGCATCAATCAGTTGTTTCCTGCACCCCGCCCTGGCCAGGGATCAAACCCACAATCTAAGTATGTGCCTTGACCAGGAATCGAACCTGCAACCTTTCGATGTACGGACGACACTCCAACCAACTGAGCCACACTGGCCAGGGCAAGGACAGCTATTTTATCAGGTTCAATGCTCTCTCATATTTGCTTATATAAATTCGTATCGACGTCTGGGATCTTTTTACCTGTAAAGCTCAACTCCCTTCCACCAGTCCTTTCTCAGTGTTTGCGTGTCCCAGCTCACTCATTCTGGTTAATCTAGGCCCTAGTCACTCATCCGAACCGAGATCAGGTGAGAATATTTTACCGCTAAGCCCAGGGAGCATGTGCCTTCTGGGTAGGCTCCAGAGTAAATGCCCTTTTCCTCTCAGTGACATAAATAGTCCTGTCACTGCTTCCAAGCTCTGTTAAGAAGAGGAACAGACCTGTTTCCTCTGGTGTCCCCTGAGCGCTGATAACTGGATGCCAAGGAGTTGGCCTGATCATGTGGGGTAGGCAGCTGTCTACATGGTGTAATTTGAGGGGTTTGAGGAAATCCCCCTGCTTAAAATATCTTCTTCCAATGTCCAGCACACATGCCTGAAATTATTATTCTTCACAGTAAGATGCTCCTGAAATGCAGTTATTATCCAGGAGTGGACTCACATTCAGCCATTAGCATTTGTTAGCACCTCGGTTTAAATGATCAGATAAATTGATTGAGTAGAGTCCCAAACCTAAGCAGGCACAAATAAGTTTCAGTGAGAGGAGCTGATTCCGGAGGGTGAGGAGTGTGGGGCACTGGGCCGCTCTGGTGGGGGCTGTGTGGATGGTCAGGACAGTCTGGGGCAGCAGGGAGAGTCCAGTCACAGGCAGGAGGGGGGTGATGTACTAGCGGGTTGGAGAGGCTCTGAACACTGTTCCAGGATTTCTCTATTTTGAATGCTTCTATAATTGAAGATATTTTTTAAATAACACTTAACAACGTGAAATTCCCAGGTTAAAATTGAAGTTTTGATTGCATGATACCAAAATGCTATACTTGGGTTGAAATCCAATCCCGTCTTTGTGTAATTTGTATAATCATCCTTGCAGATGGCCATTCATTCTTTCTTTTATTGTTATTATTATTGATTTCAGAGAGGAAGGGAAAGGGAGAGAGAAACATCAATAATGAAAGAGAATCATTGATTGGTTGCCTCCTGCATGCCCTCCACTGGGGTTGGGGCCTGCAACCCTGGCATTTGCCCTGACCGGGAATCAAACTGTGACCCGGTTCACAAGTCCATGCTCATCCACTGAGCCACGCAGGTTGGGCTTGCCATTCATTCTTTCATTCAATCAAAAGTTGTTGAACTTAGAGAAGTGCCAGGTGCTATATTAAGCTCTGGGGACACAGGCAAAATCAACAATCCCTGCCTTCACACAGGCTAACTGCTCACCAATCTGAGATCATTAACTATTCTTGGGTGTTGCATCTTGTAGAGTAGAGTCAGTCTACATTCCTGACATTTGGATTCTTTTTTCCCTTGGACTCTTCAATTCCTTTCTCCTAAAAAACTACTCATTCTATCATTTTATGAAGTCTTTGAAAAAGTCATTATAGCCCTGACCGGTTTGGCTCAGTGGATGGAGCGTTGGCCTGCGGACTAAAGGGTCCCAGGTTTGGTTCCGGTCAAGGGCATGTACCTTGGTTACGGGCACATCCCCGGTGGGGGGTGTGCAGGAGGCAACTGATCGATGTTTCTCTCTCATCGATGTTTCTAGCTCTCTATCCCTCTCCCTTCCTCTCTGTGAAGAATCAATAAAATATATATATTTTTAAAAAAGTCATTATAGTACTATATTTGTTGAACTGATACAAAATTTAGTAAAATTTGGCAGTAATTCCATCTTCCAGAGAAGGCCAATCTGAATAATTTGGTTAATTATCATTTTAAGTCACCAGATACTGCGTGCCTGTGATATACTTGCCAATTATTGAGTTATGTCTCAGAGGGAGCTATTATTAGCCCCAAATTACAAACAAGGAAACTGAGTCTTTAGAGGGTTCGATTACATAACCTCTAAGTGCCTGAGTCAGGATTCAAAACCAGCCCTGTCTGACTCCAAACTCTGTGCTCGTAGTGAACATGAAAGAGTAATTTCTTATAAACATTTTAATGGTTAACATCTATAGATGCTTCTGGAGTCATCCAAAAATAGCATTATCTTGTCATAGGCTCGGATGGGAGCTCCTGGGTTTCAGAGCCAGTATTTTTGTCAGATGTCGAACAAAGCAAATTAGCTCACGAGGGCTGTCATAACAAAGTACCACAGTCTGGTGGCTTCAGCAATGGAATTTATTTTCTCACAATGCTGAGGACTAGAAGTTTGAGATCAAGGTGTTGACAGAGTTGGTTTCTTCTGAAGCCTTTCCTGTTGGCTTGTAGACGGCCACCTTTTCTGTCTTCGCTTGGTCTTCCCTCGGTGCCTATGTCCTTATCTCCTTTTCTTACAAGGACCAGTCAGATTGGAGCAGGGCCCACCCATGTTACCTCATTTCACTTTACGCGGGATAATAAATGTGTACTATTTCCAAGTACACGTTCTGAGGTATGTGGGGGGCTAAGACCGAAACACGTGTGGGGTAAGGAGACACTATTCAGCCGATAACGTGAAGTGAACCTCTGGTTGCTGATCATGTCCTGCAGAGAGCGGATAATGGGATGCCTTGCTTGACCTTGGTCACTTCCATAGTTGTTTCAGAAATATTGATGAACAGCCCCCGGTAAAGGCTTGGTACTAAGTGAAGGAAAAACTGTGGCAGACACGGCCCCTGTCTTCAAGAGCTCACACTCTGGAGGCCATTTATTTTATTTTTTACATTTGGCAAACTATAAGAGAAGGTTTATTTAAAAAGTCACAGAGGTAGAAAAAGTGCGTTGTAGAAGAAATGGCCTCAGGAAACAAGTTACAGAGGCTAAAGAAAGGGTCTTGGAGCCCTAGCTGGTTTGGCTCAGTGGATAGAGCGTCCACCTGCGGACTGAAGGGTCCTGGGTTCGATTCCTGTCAAGGACACATGTCGGCCTTGTGGGCTTGATCCCCAGTGAGGGGTGTGCAGGAGGCAGCCAATCAGTGATTCTCTCTCATCATTGGTGTTTTTATCTCTCTTTCCCTCTCCTTTCCTCTCTGAAAGCAATAAAAATATTTTTTTAAAAATAAGAAGAAGAAGAGGAGGAGGAGGAGGAGGAGGAGGAGGAGGAGGAGGAGGAGGAGGAGGAGGAGGAGGAGGAGGAAGAAGAAGAAGAAAAAAAAGAAGGGCCCTTGGAGCTTAGAGGAAAGAGAGAGGCAGGGAAAACGTGCCTGAGGGAAGGAGAAAGGCGAGGTGTGCTCCACAGAGAGAGCCGCTGGAGGGCCATTTGGAGAGACTTGAGGTTCTCAAGCTCAGAAGTACGTCCGCGTCACCTGGAGGGCTTGTTAAAACACATAGTACTGGGCCCCATCCCCGGAGTTTCTGATTCAGGGGATCTGGAGTGGGCCCAAGAATTTGCATTTTAACGAGTTTCCAGGTGCTGCCAGTCTGGAGACCACACACTTTCAGAACTATTGAGCTACACCTACCAAGATCACATGTGACATGTATGACTGAGGTGACAGGTGCTCCGAGAGCACAGAGGAGGGGCCTTTTTCTGTTTTTCATGTTAAAGCAGCTGAAGAGACAACCGGGAAAGTCCCTTTGCCCCTGAAATTCCCCAGAAAATTTCTAGCATTTAGACCTTGATTTCGTAAACTTATTATGGTAAGAAGCAATGCATTGCCTGTACCATTAATTTGCTACTTGGCAAATACTGCCTTTATTACTAATTATATCTACATAAGAAAATGGAAAGCCTGGGAGTACACTAAATTCTGGGTTCTAGCCTTGATCTGAAAATGCTATGGGCACTTTGTCAAATCTCTTGCTGCCCTGAGATTTGGTTTTGGTCATCTATAAAACTAGAGATTAGAGGAACAGATCTTTAAGTTTCCTTTCAGCTCTCTCTTTATGGTCCTATATGTCTTGTCTTATCAGGATAAAAGATCCTGAAACAGGAACTAGAACCATGTCTTTTGTTTCTATGGATCCCCGGAGTTCCTGACACAGAACCGTAAACATAGTAGCTGTTCAGCAAATGTTTATTGATTAATTGACTGAATTAATCAAAGCAATGCAAGGCACAAGCGATTCTTGGCTCAGCACTATGGTCTCTCCTCATCCTAAGGCTAATCCTTACCCCACCTGTGTAGCTGCCAGGAGCTCTCCTTTTCAGCAGCCCTTCCTCTTTGTCACCTCTCACTCACGTCGTTAACTTTTTATTTTATTTTATTAATTTTAGAGAGCGAGAGGGGAAGAGAGAGAGAGAGAGAAACATCAACTTGTTGTTCCACTTATTTTTGCATTCATTGGTTGCTTCTTGTAGGTGCCCTGACCAGGGATCGAACCCGAAACGTTGGGATATCGGGATGGCGCTCTAACCAACTGACCTACCTGGCTAGGTCACACCATTAACTTTTAATATTGTTCCAATCCCCATTCATTTCTCTTGGGCACAATACTGAAGGAAATTATCCACAAACTCTATTGTCTTTCCATTCATTACCTTGTTTCCTGATTTTATTTAATCTGGCTCACGGCCCTCTGTGCTCTAAGTGTGACCTCTGACACACAAAGAACTACTCCATACATTGTCTGGCTCTTAATCAGGGTATGTTTCATGGATTAGGGCTTGTGCCTCCCTCACCTGTGGACCTTGGGCAAGTTAGTTACCTTCCTGGGTAGAATAACAATTAAGAGGATTAAAGAAAAATGTATGTGCCACATGCATATCTACCATATATAATATGTGTTGCCATATCATATGGCACGTAATAGTGCTTTGTACATAGTAAATGTTCACATAATATCAGCTGTATGTACATATATTTTAAATATGGAACACTTTGCACATTTGTGTGTCATCCTTGCGCAGGGGCTACGCTAATCTTCTCTGTATTGCTCCAATTTTAGTATATGTGCTGCCGAAGTGAGCACAGATATTATTTCTATAAAGTGGACTGCACCTACTTCTCTAAGCCTTTGGCTTAGAACCTGGCAATCTTAATTTTTAAAAGTACTTTTTTGAGGAAGGCAAAATTTTGCTCTGAAGTCTGTATTTTTAATAGAGCAAACAGCCGCCTGCTTTTTTCATCATAATATACAGGTAAGTGGCAGGGGCAAAGATGAATGCAGTGGACAGTCACAGGATCTTTGATGTCTTCTTTCTTGGGTTAAATTAAATTCAGGTTTTTTTTTTAATTATCTCTTTTGCCTGGCCAGCATGGGTCAGGGGTTGAGCATCGACTTATGAACCAGGAGGTCGTGGTTCAATTCCCAGTCAGGGCACATGCTTGGGTTGCAGGCTCGATCCCCAGTGTGGGGCGTGTAGGAGGCAGCCAATCAATGATTCTCTCTCATCATTGATGTTTCTATCTCTGGCTCCCTCTCCTTTCCTCTCTGAAATCAATAAAACATATTAAAATCATTTATCTGTTTAGGACTTCCCAAAGGAAGCTATATAATCTTTCAGATTTTACAATATAGTCTCTGTACTTGAAGAGCTTAGGGTCTCATTCATGGCAAACACTCGATTACTGTTTGCTGCTCTTAAAGTTGATGCCGTGATGGCAGCAAACACTTAGATAACAAAAGAATATGATTGTGTCAGATTACTAGTACATATAGTTGCCGTGAGTTTAAAAACTATTGTCTGGAGTGATCCGGGAAAGCTGCAAGTAGTCCAAATGGCCTGGAGTTGGTGTGAAAGGATAGACTGAACTTGGGAATATGCATGTCATTTTGGGCTAAAATATGTAATCTATGCTGTCTTTACAGCCCTGAACAAGAGGACTGGCTATTTGCCAACGTAACTTTCATTCATAAGAGCTAACTCTGATGACTGCCAATGACACATTTGATTCTCATCTAGTGAGTGGGTATCTCCTTAATGAAGTGGCGTCACTGAACACAGCAGCAAGTTAACCTACCCAGGGAAAAGTCACACTTTCCATAAAGAGGGTAACCCAGCTCTCTAGCTGTCCAGCGTGAGCAAGACTAAACTTAGAAATTCTAAGAATCTTTGACAAAGTTCTACGTGAAAGGCCATAAAAAGTGGTTCCGTATTTGTATATGGTTTTTAGTTCAGGCCGCGGTGAGCTGTCAATGCTTGTTTTAGCAGCAGCAGCACCCAACCTAAAAAGAGAACTAAAACACAGTTGGAAAGAGGAAGTATATGTTGAAAATATAACATTTTCCAAATTACTGAGTGAATTTCATCCAATCATGTTAATGCTTGTCCTTGACACTTAGATCTTTTAAAAATATTTTTTTATTGATTTTAGAGAGAGAGGGAGAGAGAGGGAAACATCGAAGTGAGAGAAAAACAATCAGTTGCCTCCCATTCGCACCCTGACTAAGGCTCAAACCCGCAAGCTGGGCAGTGCCCTGAAAGGAGACCAACTGGTGACCTTTGGGTGCATGAGATGACGCTCCACCAGCGGAGCCACTCGGCTAGGGCTGTCATTTGGATCTTGAACACTTTACGTGTTAAGCTGCTATTGCCAAACCATAAGCTTCAGAGATGCCTTAAATAGAGAACCTGCCTCATTTCCTCTTCCATGAAGACTGAAATAAAATCTATCATCTTTTTCATCTCTTTTCTTCACCTTTTGCATTATGACATCAGGAGGTCCTACTGATTTCTCTTTCTGGCTTTCTGCTTTTGATTTAAAGAAACATCCCCTACCCCCTGCTTGTTTTATTGAGAGATCATTGACATACAACATCGATTAAGTTTAAGGTTTATAACATAATGACTTGACTTACATGACATGTATTATGAAATGATTACCATAATAAGTTTAATTAACATCCATCATCTCATACAGATACAAAAAATGTTTTGTAAGGAGACCTCTTAGGATCTACATTCTTACCAACTTTCAAATATACCATCCAGCAGTGTTAACTATAGTCATCATGTTGTACGTTACATCCCCAGTACTTACTTATAATTGGAAGTGTGCACTTCTTGACTACTTTTAACCAATTCCCCCTCCCCCTGCCTCTGGTAACCACAATTCTGATCTCTTTTCCTGAGTTTGTTTTGTGGTTTTTTAGATTCCACATATAAGTGAGATCATATAGTATTTGTCTTTCTCTGATTTATTTCACTAAGCATAATGCTCTCAAGGTCCATCCATGTTGCTGCAAATGATAAGAGTTCCTTCTGCTTTATGGCTGCATAATACTCCAATTTTTTTTATACATACCACAATTCTTTATCCACACATTCATCAGTGGACATTTAGGTTGTTTCCATGTCTTGGTGTAGCCAAAGAAACTTTTATTCATTCATTTCGCAAGTATTGGGGAATACAAAGAATGTAACACAAAGCATCCTTTGCCTCAATTCCCGATGTTACTTACCCCACGCCCTCTCCCCTTTTACCTGCTCATCTCTGACCCATCCTTTAAGATCCATGTTAAGTTCTACATCCTCCATGGAGCCTTTCATGACCTTTTCAGGCTCCTCTGACCCCTGTCCTTGTGAATGACACCCTCAGTTAGAACCTAATCATAGAATACCTTGTGGTTACCTTAAGCTCATCTTGTGTTCCTTGGAAAGGCAGAATGGCATGGTGGGTAGGAGACAGCTCAGTCACTTAGCCATGCAGCCTTAGGCAAATTACTTCTGTTTATTTATCTGTATACCAGCGAAGATAGTAAAACTGCCCCTGTCATAGGATTTAGATGAGGATCCATAAAAAGTGCTTAGAAAAATGCCTGGCACATTTGTGATGCTCAATGTTGGCTACTATCAGTGTCTCTTTTGCCCAATCAATTTTTAGCACTTAGCCTTTATGTTCAATGACAGATTGGTTTCTGCCCTCACTACATTTATAATTTAGTTGTAGAGACTAAACAAATATAGAAAAGAAAGGGTGTGTACTATTAAATGACAAATGAGATACACAATAAATGTTTTCATTAGCATCTTTTAGCGTCCAGAAAGATGTTCCACAAAATCTTTTTGAGCAGTTTCCCCCCCTTTTACCTAGATGCACTCTGTGGCTTTTCAAATATACATTAGCAATTGTATTTTCCTTTTAAAAGATGGCAGACAACCCCCTCACCAACTCCCAGACATATGACATCTTTTCTATTCTCTCTCAGGGATTTTGTTCACAGGCCTGGTTTGTTTTCTTTTTGTTTTTATCTGTGGCATAGATTTTCCTAGTCTCCCGGTCTTCTAATAAGGTATTTTATAACAGTCTCCAGAGTTCTTGTAGCTTTATACATTTTAAGGTACTCCTTTTTGTTTCTTATCTATCCACTAATACTCAGAAACTATAAAATCTTTGTGTACAGTGCCTTCAATAAATATTATTTTAATTCAAATAGGCAGTACTGAATGTGTAAAATTATTATTTTTTAAATGAATTGGTAATAAATTTAAATATGCTTTACTGGATAATAAAAATGCTTTCTTCTCCAACCTTGCTGAGGAAACTGAAAGTTGACTAAAAGAGATTTATAAACTTGAAACAAATGTCGCATGTTATCAAGAATAAGTTCTGACTTGACTATCCGGACTCCCTGACACTTCTAAAGCTGGACTTCCTAGCTTTTCGCCAGTAGACAATTATTACAATTTAAAATGGAGGTTTTAGTCTTTTTAAAGTTGGACTGTTTCATGTATTACTGTTTGTAGTGGATTTTCACATATATTTAATACATATGAAATATATGTGAAATTTAAACTTTTCTAAATAATCTTAAACTCTTGAGGCAATATTTTAAGGTATAGAAGTGTATTGCAGTTGGATTGTCCAAAATTTCCCCTTTTGATTTCACCAAAGAGAGTAAAATAAAAAATAATACATTTTTCAAAATTAATCTTTAAACTTAAAAAATGCAGTAATTGTATTTTTAAGGAGAAAGGAGAGATACAGACCCAAATGATTTTCTCCTTATAGAGAAAACTGTACAGCAGATCCTCCAATAAGGTAACTTTCAACGTCGTTTTATTACAAAGTTGATGCGATGCCCTAGAAACTTAACTCTTTTAGCCTATGGTAAAATTGGTTTTGCTGCACTTCCATGACAATTGAGGACTTAAAGTACAGACCCCTACTTATAAAAACGCATCAACTTGCCCTGGCTGGTTTGGCTCAAGAGCACGTGCCTTGGTTCCAGACTCCTTCCTGGCCCGGGCCCTGGTGAATCTCGTGCAGGAGGCAACCAATCGCTGTTTCTTTCTGTCTTTCCATCTCTCTTACACTCTTCTTAAAAATCAATGGAAAAATATCCTCGGATGAGGATGAAAAAAAACACAAAACATCAACTAGACTCAGAGGTACTTTAAAAAAATAGTATACAGGCATCCCTGCAAACTCAATTCTTCTAAACTGTGATTACAGAAATTGCTGAAGTCATTCCTTTGACAAAGGCTTGATTAAATCCATAGCAGGTAGAATATGGGAACCACCTAAGGATTCATTTGGGTATTATTCAAATTAACATTCTCCCCTTTCCAGAGAATTGTTAGCATTATTATGGCCTTTATCTTCCTAAAAGCACTTGCCATTTAATAATTAGCGTGCTTTTTCTGATTCCTTGTTAGATTCTTTGAGACAAGCACAAGTGGTGCTTGCTTTTATTATTTAAACTACATTTTGATGAATCAAAACATCAAGTTCCCTACACTTGAGAAAAGTAACTTTTAACATAAAACATACTTGAATGTATAATAATTACATTTAAAAGCAGTTTTAAGTAAATAAACGCTCTTGCCAAGTGTGGTCCATGTTTTGTAACTTCCAGCATTGAAGCAGCCACTATATAAAGCAAACATATTAAATGTTAATCACTTCAGCTCTAATTAAATATTTAAGCCTACAAAGATCTAGAGAAAGTGGAAAAAAGGTTAAACTTGATTTCATGTATACAACTATTTTGAATCATATTCTCTCCCAAGATGATTAAATCAAACTGCCCTGAATTTCCCCTTTGGAATCTCCAAGGTGCAAGACCATTCTAAAATTCCTCCTTCTCATCATCATTGCCATCACCACCATCAGCATTATTGCCATATAGCTAATATTTTTAAGTTTACTCTGTGCTAAGCTATGCGCACAATTTTGCTTTACATGCAGAATTGCATCTGCTTCTTGCCACAGCCCTATGAGGTAGGTGCTATTATTATCTCCATTCAGAGTCTGAAGCTTTAGGAAGGTTAAGTAACCTGACGAATATCACATAACTAGTTTAGGTGCCTGATCACAGATTTAAAAGCAAGCTAACTTAGTTTAAAGCCCCTGCTTCTCACCTTTATTTTGCCTAAGCCCGCTTAATTAACTTAAATTTGGTATAAATAGACTTTAATTATGACCTTTTTTGGGGGGACCCATTTTGGTCTTCCCCTTCATCATCAAATGTTAAAGTATACGTTCAAGGAATAGGGAGACAAGATACAAATAATTGAAAATTTAACACAAAGATGAAAAACAACAACCCAAATAGATGATTGTGACGGCGTGGACAGAGGATGATTGCACGGAGTTTATTTAGCAACCTGGGTGCAGCCACAATTGTTTCCTGATGGCTCTAAAAGCTTTAAATAAAAGTGAAGCGGAGAGGACATTCTGAGACCAGGTTGGCTGCTTCTGTAAAGGCAGGAAGACTGGCAAGTGCTAGGTGAGTGTGAGCAAGTGAGAAGATCATAGTAGGGCTTGAGAGAAGGAAGGGGGCGTAGAAGGGGGGGGGGGGGGGGTGTCAGGTACATTTACACTTGATGTCTTAGTACCAGGGGCAGTTTTAGACCCCAATAGGAGGAAATCTTTAAGTCCTCAGGAGTTGAATTTGGGTCATTTCATCTCTTCTCCTTTAGCTGTTGTATGACTCGGTGTCACCCTACTCATGTTTCATTTTTCTAAGTGTAAAAAGGGAATGACTCTTGTTCCCTTGTGTTTTCTCCTAGTCATCAAAAAGGAACCGGGCAGCTTGGTTGGTTGGAGCATCTTCTTTCCCAATAATGCCAAGGTTCAGGTTGGATCCTGGTCAGGGCACACACAAGAATCAACCAATGGGCCGGCTCCTGTGGCTCAGTGGTTGTGCATCCACCCATGAACCAAGAGGTGGCTGGTTGATTCCCAGTCAGGGCATATGCCCTGGTTGCAGGCTTGATCCCCAGTAGTGGGTGTGCAGAGGCAGCCAGTCAATGATGTTTCTCTCTCATCAATGTTTCTCTCCCTTCCTCGCTCTCTAAAAATCAATAAAAACATTAAAAAGAAAATCAGCCCTAGCCAGTTTGGCTCAGTGGATAGAGCATTGGCCTATGGGCTAAACTTATAGCGGTCGCCAACCAGTGGTCCGTGAGGTCTGAAAGGCTGGCGACCACTGGTGTAAGGAAACCTTGTCCAGGGTTCGATTCTGGTCAAGGGCACATGCCTGGGTTGCAGGCTTGATCCCCCCCGGAGGCAGCTGATCAATGATTCTCTCATCATTGATGTTTCTCTCTGAAGTATGGTAGCTATCATCTCAGGTAGAAACTGTAGTCTAACTTTAACCCTGCTGTTTGGCTTCTGTACTTATTTGCTTTAACAACTGAAAAGTTACTTTGATTTTCTGAATTGTATAAATCATCCCATTCGATTGAATGCCTTATTGATTGTCATGTGACTATCTCATTGATTGTGATCTTTCTGGTTTTAGAAAGCACATTCCTCTGTACCTGGGAACCAGGACAACACAATTATCCCAAGATCTGAGGGTTCCAGATAATGTTTCCCTGTCAACTCAGTGGTCCCAAGACCCAAAACTATAATTAATCTTTGTAGATAACTAATCGGCTCAATCTCGCTTCTGTAACTGCTTTGTGCAAACCAGGATCCTCATTCCAAACCCTGGGATGTAATCAATACCTTTGTGATTTTTGCCTATTATAAATCTGGTGTTGAGGCCATCTTATGGCTGTGAGATTTGGGAGAGCAAAATGCCCCCTCGTAGTCCCGGATTGCAATAAATGTGACTCTTTAATTCGACTTCTTGAGGCGTCCTACTGTGATTCGCGAGGTACATTACAACATCTCTCTCTCCCTTCCTCTCTGAAATCAATAAAAAAATATTAAAAATAGAAAAAGAATCAACCAATGAATGTATACGTGGAACAACAAATTGATGTTTTGCTCTCCCTCCCTCCGTCTCTCTCTAAAACCAATCAATAAAAACTTTAAAGAATGTATGTTAGCAGGACCAGTGTGGCTCAGTGGTTGAGCTGCAACCGATGAGCCAGAGGGTCAGGGTTCGATTCCTGGTCAGGGCACATGCCGGGTGCGGCTTGGTCCCCAGTGTGGGGCGTGCAGGAGGCAGCCAATCCATTTTATTTCATCACTGATGCTTCTGTCTCTCTCCCCCTCTCCCTTCCTCTCTGAAATCAATAAAAATGTATTTTAAAAAATGAATGAGTTAAGCCACAGGACACAGAGGAAAATATATATTTTCTAACAAATTCAAAAACGTTGTAAAATATCTGGGCATCTTTATAAACTCAGCGCTGCAGAAAACTTCTAATGGGACACTGAAGTTCATTAATGACTTGCAGGTGTACGGATCCTCCAATATGCTTTTCTTCTTTGAAGCGGCAGGATCTTGAAAAAAATTAAAGTGGGGTAGAGTTAGCTTTTACTTACTTCCGCCACCGACAACCCCACTCACGCATTACAGAGTTTTAATGTACTCATTTCTGCGTCATGGCCAACCCTACGTGAAGTGGAAAGAACAAAGGAGGAACGTCGCCTCGGTCCGTTTTCCGTGTCATTTCCTCGGGCGAGAGGGGGTTTCCCCGAGACACGCCGGGCCGCCAGCGGGTGCCGGGCTGCCCGCCGCCCCTCCCGGCCGGGAACGGCCGCGGCGTGGGAACCGAGGGCCCGGGCGCAGCCCCACGCGCGCTTCGGCCAGGCGCGCTCCTCCCCGCCCCCCGCGGGCACCGCGCTGGCGTCGTGATGTCCTCTGCCGGGCCCACGCATCACCGGCGGAACCAGGTTCCTTTCTGCTCTTTTAAAATAAAAATCTTGAGAATCGTGTGTGCGTGTGTGTGCGGGGGGGGGCGGGGGAGGTGACGTCTCGCACGGGCTGACAGTCGTGATCTGGACCCCGCGCCCCATACGCGGGGTTCTCCCCGTTTGACTCCGGGCCTGCGCCCCTCCGCTCCTGCCGCGGAAGCGCCGTGACTCACATCTTTCAGATGCTCCCCCCACGCGCCCCACACACCCGCCCGCGAGGACCCGGCCCGCGCCCACAGCGTGGCGTCACCCCGCCCAGGCCGACCAGGAGGGCTCGGGTGTGAGTCACACGGAAAGACCACCCTCGTCGGCATCCCCACACACGTCGTCCCTCACACCGACGCCGGCCGCCCGGCCTCCCCGGCCGCCCCGCGTCTCTGCGCAACGTGTTTGGCTCCAGCTCGAGCCCTTGACCCAAAAACCTCCGAGGCAGAGCCGCAGAGCCGGCCTCGCGCGGCCTTTGAAGGCTTTGTTATTGTTTGGGTTTGAATCGATACGCCCCTCCCCATCCTTCCTCCCGGCGGCTCTACACCCAGCTCCCGCCTCCCGCACGCCCCGCGCCCCTCCCCCTCCATTTTGGCGCCTTTTCCTTCCCGCCACGTCGTGGCGGCGTAGAGACCATTCTGACCGCGAGAGCAGGGCGGGGCGGGGGCGGGGCGTCCGCGTTATGCAGATCAGTCGGCCTCTGGTTGGCTGGGGATGCGCCGGCGGGGGCGGGGCCTGGGCGCGGCGCTCGAGCGCGCGGGGCGGGGACCAGGGGAGTCGCCCTGGCCCGCGGCTTCCCTACCCCCTCTCCTCCCTCGGTCTGCCCGGCAGCCGGCTCCCCGCCTAGGCCCCCGGGAGAGGCCCCGCCCCTTCCCCGCCCGCCCGCGCCCCCCGCAGGCGCGCTCCGCCCCTTTACTCCTGGCGGCGGTGCGAGCCCGGCGTCTGCTACAGCGGCCGCGGCGGCGAAGGCCCGAGAGGACTTGGCGGCAGCGACGGCGGCGGCGGCGGCGGGACGAGCAGCAGCAGCAGCAGCAGCAGCTACCAGCCCCCGGTGCCGCGGCCCTGCCACACGAGTCCCACGAGCCGCCAACCCCGTCGCCCTCGGCGCTGCCTGACCCCGCGGGTGCGTCCGCCAGCCGACAGCCCCGGCAGAGCCCCCAGTTGTCCTCCGACTCGCCCTCGGCCTTCCGCGCCAGCCGCAGCCTCGCCGCATCGCCGCCCGCAGCCTTAGCCCAGCCCTAGGCGCCGCCCGGTCCCCGGCTCCTGCGGCAGCGGCTCCAGGCAGTCCCTGCGCCGACACCCTGGAGGGTGGGATGCTCTTGTCCAAAATCAACTCGCTTGCCCACCTGCGCGCCGCGCCCTGCAACGACCTGCACGCCCCCAAGCTGGCGCCCGGTAAGCGCCCCCCTCCCCCGGGATGGGGCCGGGGCTGGACCCGCCGGCGGGGAGCTGGGGGCTCGCGGGCCGGCACTGAGTCCCCTGCTCCCCCCCTTCGCTAGGCAAGGAGAAGGAGCCCCTGGAGTCGCAGTACCAGGTGGGCCCGCTGCTGGGCAGCGGCGGCTTCGGCTCCGTATACTCAGGCGTCCGTGTCGCCGACAACTTGCCGGTGAGTGGGCGCCACGCCGTGGGGGGGGGGGGCGCGGGGCGGGGGCGGGGAGAGGGGGCGCAGGGCTGTGTGTTGGCCCCAGCGAGGGGATCTAATGTCGGCTCTCCGGGGGTGATTTCCAGGTGGCCATCAAGCACGTGGAGAAGGACCGGATTTCCGACTGGGGCGAGCTGGTGAGTGCGCAGGAGGGAGCGGACCCCCAGGGTGGGGGGGTGGGGTGCGGGGCGCCCTCCGCCTCGCGCGCTCACGCAGCCTCCCGGTGCCCGCAGCCCAATGGAACCCGGGTGCCCATGGAAGTGGTGCTGCTGAAGAAGGTGAGCTCGGGCTTCTCGGGCGTCATCCGGCTCCTGGACTGGTTCGAGAGGCCCGACAGTTTCGTGCTGATCCTGGAGCGGCCGGAGCCGGTGCAGGACCTCTTCGACTTCATCACGGAGCGGGGGGCCCTGCAGGAGGAGCTGGCCCGCAGCTTCTTCTGGCAGGTGCTGGAGGCCGTGCGGCACTGCCACAGCTGCGGGGTGCTCCACCGCGACATCAAGGACGAGAACATCCTCATCGACCTCCACCGCGGCGAGCTGAAGCTCATCGACTTCGGGTCGGGGGCGCTGCTCAAGGACACCGTTTACACGGACTTTGACGGTGAGCCAGGCCGGGGCGGGAGCTGCCGGGAGGGAGCTGCCCAGGTGACTCGGCCGGGCCCGGAGGCCTCGGGCCAGCTTCCCTCTCTGGCCCTTTGTAAAGGTCATCGGGCAGCCTGGCTCCATGATAGATAGCAGGGGTGGGGCGAAGGGAGCTTCCCAGCGTAGTAAAGCCGGGGATTTCAAGCCAGCGGAACCTGTAATGTTTCTGGCACGATTTTATTTTATTTTATTTTTTTAAAGTAGAATTCAGTGGGTTCCAAGCTTTTCGGATGAATAAGAGGTTGTGGGCAACCGGCCGTAGCCCAGATTTCTGAAGTCTGACCCAGTTTCCCCGCCAGGAATAGGATGGGAGGTGGAAGAGGGAGGAGAGAGTGGGAGAGATGAAAATTGATGCCAGTTTTTGTAGTTTTTTTTGCTTTGTTTTAGAAGAGTTTAGCTTTCTGTAAGGTAGTTTTTAGACTGCATTTTTTTCCTCCCCTTTGATCTAGGGACAGATAAGGGCTAGAGACAGAAATAGTTTCACTAAATAATTCATTTTGTTGATTTTTTTTTCGGTGTTGTTCAGTGAGGGCGTCGGGAATGAATGTTGTGAAATAAGATCTCTTGCTAGTTTGAAAATTAGTTGGGTGTCTCCGAAGAGGAGGAAAACCTATCCTAGGGAGGGGCTTGGAGCAGGTTCTTTCAGAAAAGGTGGAACGGAGAGCCGGCGATCAAAGCCGAGTGGGGTGGGTCACCTGAGCCGCTTAGCCTAAAAAACGACAGCCTTTCAAAACTTGTGACTGGGGCTTGTGGTTTGTGTTTATTTGCCCTTGGAGGACGCTGGGCTGGGCTGCATTTTTTTGTATTTAGCAGTTAATGGCTGGTCGGATCCTCCCATGTTTTTTTTCTTTCGAGTCTTTGCTGCCCCCTGGTGAGCACCAGAAGAATGGCCCCTCCTTTTTTTTTTTTTTTTTTACAACCCAAAGTTTGTAAACAGGAATCACGTGGTCTGAAACCAGCTCTGCAGATCTGTCTACCTTTCCAGTGTGGGGAGGAAAGGGCGTGGGTGTCTGCGCCTGCACTCAGGGCGGGAGGAAGGCCTCCCAAAGGGCACCCTGACTTAGGATATTGTGCAAGTGCCCTCACCTACACATATCTGAGTTAAGAATCTCACCCTGGCTCCTGGGCAACCTTTAGATCAGTTTAGGGTTTGTCTGTGGGATACCTCCCCTGATTATGCAGACATTCATCCCTTTATCCCCCTGTGGGTGGTCCTGCCCCATACAGGCCTCAGGCTCTGGGTCTTCGGCCAGCCCCTTGGTTTCTTAGAGCAGCCTGTAAAGACTTTCAGTTTATGGTCTGGGCTGGTAGAGAGGTGGGTAATGCTTTGGGTTGGAGAGATGCCATAAGCTGCTTATCCACTCCTTTGAGCTCAGGGAGGTAAATTGAGTTCACCAGCTCCCGAGGGAAGGGCTGGGGTGCCTTTTGTTTTAAAGAGTTACTCAGGATACCACTCAGTTGCTTTGAGTTTTATTTTTGCTAAAAGTGTGTTTTCCTTCTTATTCCCCTGGCTCACAGGGACCCGAGTGTATAGTCCTCCAGAGTGGATCCGCTACCATCGCTACCACGGCAGGTCGGCCGCGGTCTGGTCCCTGGGGATCCTGCTGTATGACATGGTCTGTGGAGATATTCCTTTTGAGCACGATGAGGAGATCGTCAGGGGCCAAGTTTTCTTCCGGCAGAGGGTCTCTTCAGGTAACTTCTGGAAACCCCTTGTTGAAGAGAAGCAATCTGGGGATTGCTTTCACAGCCTTTGAATTCTGGGGAGCTTCACTCTCCAGGAGGTGGCCAGCCTGTGACTTCCAGTCCTAGGCCAGCAGTTCCCCCTTGAGAGCTGACCCCCAGGAAGCCGAGGGTTTGCCGTTGAGCATTCTTGGGGGAGGTCAGAGGAAGGGCAGGTGTGCAACTAGTAACAAAAGACAACTAGTTTCTCTGAAAGGGTGTTTAAAGTACCAACAGAATCATCCTGAGCCCTCAGTGCCTGGCTGGTTTGCCAGGGAGGAAAACGTGGAGTGCTTGCTGAGCCTTCTCCCTTACGTGGAGGCCGGCTCTAAACATTGTGGTCCCAGTGACCTCACTGTGGGTGGTGTTCATATTTGTAAGTTGGTAGGTGAATTGAATCACCTCCTGCTCACTGATGTCTCATCACAATCCCTAGTCATCCTCCTCCGTATTTCTGGTGGGTGAGTGGGTGTCGTGGGAAAGGCTGTAGCTATTGAAATTTGAAACCACAGATTTAAGAGGGGTGCTGTGTTTTTTTTAGCTGAAAGCAGACGGTTGGATCCAGATGTTATATTCTCACTAAAGAATATGATTTCTAGAAAGTATGTGGTCTCTGTTGGACCTCAGACTTGTGGGTCCTTGGAAGGCCCTTGCATCACAAAAACAAACTGAGTCATTCATAACCTTTCTTGTTTCCTGCAGAGTGTCAGCATCTCATTAGATGGTGCTTAGCCCTGAGACCATCCGATCGGCCATCCTTTGAAGAAATCCAGAATCATCCGTGGATGCAAGATGTGCTCCTGCCCCAGGAAACTGCTGAGATCCATCTCCACAGCCTGTCGCCAGGGCCCAGCAAATAGCAGCCTTTCCAGCAGGTCCTCCCCTCCTGGCAGATGCTCCAGGGAGGGGGAGATTTTGTACCAGTGACACTTCTCACCAAGCAGCACAGTGCTTGATACAGGAACAACATTTACAACTCATTCCAGACCCCAGGCCCCTGGAGGGGCCTCGGACAGGGGAAAAGAAATTCCTCTGGGTGTCCTAGGCCTCAGTTCCTCGTAGATGCTCTCTCCTTCTCATAGGTGTGCAGCCAGCATTGCTGGACTCCGCAAAATCCCGGGGGTGGGGAGGGTGGGGGAGGGGGTGGGGGTCAGAGCCCTGTCATGGAACTGTTCCCTTCACTGAATGCCGTGATGGTCAGGTTAGGGGAAAACGGGTTGGGGATAGGACTAGCACCATTTTTTAAGTCCCTGTCACCTCTTCCTTGACTCTTCTGAGTGCCTTCTGTGGGGACTCCGGCTGTGCTGGGAGAAATACTTGAACTTGCCTCTTTTACCTGCTGCTTCTCCAAAAATCGGCCCGGGTTTGGTTTTCCCTGTTTTTCTCTCCCGCCCCCTTCTCCCCACCCTTCATAAGAAAGGTGCCATGGAAGAGGCTACAGGGCCAAACGCTGAGCCACCTGCCCTTTTTCTGGTCTTCCTTTTTGGTTTTTACTTCACTGTTTCAAAGCCAAGACCTCACACACACAAAATGCACAAACAATGCAAAATCAACAGAAAAACTGTAAATGTGTGTACAGTTGGCATGATAGTGTACAAAAGGATTGTAGTTGATCTAATTTTAAAAAATTTTTGCCTTTAAGTTATTTTACCTGTTGTTCTTTTTTAGTTTTGTTTTTTGGGGTTTTTTTGTTTTTTGTTTTTTGGTTTTTTTTTTTGAAAGATGCGCATTTCTAACCTGGAGGTCAACGTTATGTATTTATTTATTTATTTATTTGGTTCCCTTCAGCTCCAAGCTTCCACGGCTGCTGCCATAGTTTTCTTTTCCTCCTCTAACTTGGGGACCTTTTGGGGGACGGCTACAACACTTGCTCTGTTCTTAGGGTGATGGGGCTCAGGCGGGACTGCTGCAGGCCCCTCTTGCCTGCTTACCCAAGTGGGTGGGTTCTGTGGGGAGGGGAGTTACCGACTTGTGTATATAGGGTAGATAGCTGGAAACCAGTTCTGGACAGTGTGCCTTCCGGATCCTCTCTGGGGCTGTGTTTTGAGCAGCACGTAGCCTGCTGGTTTTACTGAGTGAAATACTGTACAGGGGAATAAAAGATAATCTTATTTTTTTTTTTTATACCTGGCGTTTTTTGAATAAAAACCTTTTATCTTAACTTGTGGCTTCTAAGTGTTATCTATGCAGACTTGCTAATGCGCTTTTATTAAACCACTTGGTAAGTGTCAAAATCTAACCTAGGAGGAAAAAGGGAATTTCAGCTTAAATCAGGTTCCTTCAACAGGACTTCTGGGAATAATCGCTTTTCTGAAACAATGTATGGCTGGGGCGGGGGGGGGGGGGGGGTTAGCAGTCATATGGACACGATTTGGCTTGAGGGGCCCCCATAAGGTCCTACCTAGTCTCTGTTCCTAATGCAAATTCTCGTTTCTCTAATACAGCACGGGGGGCTGTTTCCCAGTTGCACTAGCCACATTTCATGAAATAGCTGCTTGTGATGAGGGGCCCAGGAAATGGAGGACATTCCCATCATTGCAGAAGGTTCTAGTGAGCAGGGCTGAGTTGTCAAACAGCCCTACTGTCCCCCACTAGTAAAACTGAGCACGAACCCATACTACATATTGCAGTTATTAGAAAAACTAATTACTCTTAGTTTACTGACTCAAGTTTCCTTCATATGCAGTGTGGGGTTTGGCCATGAATAATGGTGGATGAGGAGAAATGTGCTTTTTGACAAGCAGACAGGATTTTCCCCTCCAATGTGCTTGACAACAGGTTTATAAACGACTAGGGGCTCAGTGCACGAATTCATGTGGGTAGGGTCCCTTGGCCTAGTCCTCTGCAATCAGGGCCATCTTCTGCCCATTCGCCAGCCCCAGGCTGAATGCCGCCTCTGCCGCTGGGCTGTCAGGCCATTGGGATCACCAGCTCATCCCCGGGGCCACTTGCAGGTGCCACCGCCGCCACCGCCACTGCTGCTGCTGGGGCTTGAGGTGCTGACAGAAGTTGCGACCTACTCACCCCGGCATGAGCGCCCTGAGCGGGCAGCACGTTCCATCAGTGGCTGGCCTGGCACACATGCATGGAGGTGAGGTCGCCGGTGCCCGCTTTCCTGCAGGCCTGAGCCCCCAAGCAGCCGGGGATCAGCTGGTGATCCTAACAGCCTGACAGCCAGCCCAGTCCTCCCGCCACCCACCCCGATTCCCCCGTTCACCATTGCTGACCCATCGGAGCCTGTGGGCCGAGGGGCAAGGACCAAGAGGTGCTCAATGCACCTCATGGTGACCGGTCATTTGGTCGTCCTGGTCATCACAGACACTAGCTTTTTATATCTCTATATAAAAGGCTAAGTTGACTCACGCATGCGCAATACATATAAAGCTCTCGCTGGCGCCAATCACATGCATGCATTTCAATCTGTCATTGTTGATCGTGAATTTGGTTGATACTTCTATTATAGAGAAAGGGCGAATAGCGATATTAAAATATTTCTTCTAATTAATTTCTTTTCAATGTGCACGAATTCATGCACTGGGACACTAGTATAGAGATAAGTGAGATGTTCAATTTTCTTCCATTATCCCTGGTTGAGATAATTAGTATTTGTAGTACGTTGTTTCTTTGCAGGAATCTTTAAGCCCCTTATTCATTTATATATACATTTTTTTTAATCCTTACCCAAGGATATGTTTACTAATTTTATACTGAGTGGGAAATAGAGAAACATCACTTGGCCGCCCTCCCCGACCCCCATACATGCCCGGACCTCGGACAAATGTGAAACCCAGGTATGTGCCCTGACCGGGAATCAAACCCCGTGGCCTTTTGCTGTACACCTTTTGGCTTACGGGATGCTGCTCCAACCAACCGAGGGACCCAACCAGGGCCCTTGTTCATTTCTTGAGTTTTGTTTAAACCGGATGGTAGATAGGACCGCCTGGTGGAGGCCTGCTATGCTGAAAGCACACTCAATTTGCATAAGTATTAGTAAAGGTGGGCTTCTTGCTCATGCGCATCGGCAGCAGTTCTAACATTCTCCCCGTGGGTCATCTTGTCCTCTCCCCTTGGTGCATACACACATCCTCTGGACACTGGCCAGGATGCTGTCTTATCAAGATGCTTGAGAGTCCAGGCTGTAATACCCATCACTTCTCGTCGTCTACCCTTCAGCTTGGATTAGATCCCAAGCCCTAGCTCTACCCCTGTGGCTGCAGGAGAGGAAGGGAGGATTTCTTGGTTCTGGGGGCTGATTTTCTAGGTTCCCCTTTTCCCTCCCTTCCCCCATCTCACACCCTCTTGGAACATGAGGGTTGCATGCCTCATCCTTTCCAGTAAAGTTGACACGTGAACAATTAAAAATTGCCCCAAACTTATAACGAAATCTAGTAAAGCCCCACCCTTGTTCCCCTTGAGTTTCTGGCAGTTCCCCATCCTCTACTGAGACTACTAAGAGTCTCTGAAGAAATACATATCGTGCTTCTGTTGGGTACAAAATACTAGGGGTTGTATAGGAAGGGTGACAGATCACATGTAGTCTCTTTTTTAAAGTCTAGTGTGGAACGGAAGTCAGATAACTAATATGACTGTGTGGCCAGAAGGATATAGAGGGAGCAATCTTTAGGAGCATCACCTTGGGAACCCTCCTCGGCCTTTGAAGCCTTCCACCACTTACCTGGATGCCTTGGGAAAGGCATGCTCTCTGAGGCTAATCTCCAAATAGAGCTACTCCTGGATTGGATTATTAGGAAGATGCTTTTTAAATAATGGGAAGATTGAGTTAAATATGAGAGTACTCATGCAAACAAATACTAGCTCCTGCTTATGGATGCAGATGTATATGCAGTAAAAGTACTAAGAAGTACAGGGCAATAAAGTCCCAAAGTCAGGATAGTGGTTATTGCTTCTGGGGAGGAGGCAGGGAGGTTGGGATTTTGGGAGGGATATCTGTACGGGGCCTTTCGACTATTTGGGCAAGGCTTCATTTCATGAGCCAGATGGCAAAGATTAAGGTGTTTGCATTATTCTTTTTTTTTAATTGAGTTTATTGGAGTGGCATTGGTTAATAAAATTATATAGGTTTCAGGTGTACAACCCTATAAGACATCATCTGTATATTGTACTGTGTGTTCACCACCTAAAGTCAAGTCTCCTTCCATCACTATTTATCCCTCCTTTACCCTCTTCTACCATTCTTTATTATTATTATTATTATTATTATTATTATTGATTTTTAGAGAGAGAGGAAGGGAGGAAAGGAGAGGGAGAGAGAAGCATTGATGTGATAGAGAACCATCAATCAGCTGCCTCCTGCACACCCCCTACTAAGGATTGAACCAGCAACCCCTCCATGTGCCCTGACCAGGAATCGAACTGGCAACCTTTTGATGCACAGGATGATGCCCAACCAACTGAGCCACACTGGCCAAGGTCACCCTGCATTATTCTGTATAGATTTTTTAATCTTAAATATTTCATGATAAAATTTTATTTTATTATATTTATTGATTTTTAGAAACGGTAAGAGAAAGAGAAAGAGAGAGAGAAACATTGACTTGTTGTTCCACTCATTTATGCATTCATTGGCTGATTCTTATAAGTGCCCTGACTGGGGATCGAACCAGCAACCTTGGCATATCCAGGACAATGCTCCACTCAAGTGAGCTACCTGTCCCGAGCCTCATGACAAAATGTAAAAAGTAATGAACAAATTAGTGTTTATCCCATAGGAGATAATGCCTCCTTGGCTGAGGTGATCTGGGAAGGCTTCAAAGAGGAGGCAACATTTCAACTGGACTTAAAGGATGAGCCTCGGTTTGTTCACCTGTAAATTGAACATGCAGATAGAGCAGAGAAGTCCAGGAGGGCTGATGTTTCCCCCATTATATCAGGGATCAGCACAGTACGGCCTGCTGACCAAGTCTGGCAGACCGCCTGGTTCTGTGCGCTTGCACACTAAGACTGGGTTTTACATTTTGAAATGGAAGAAAAAGTTCAAATGAAATTTTTTTTTGTTAATCCTCACTCGAGGATATTTTTTGCTATTGATTTTCAGAGAATGGAAGGGAGGGGTGAGGGAAGAGAGCGAGCGAGAGAGATAAACATCGATGTGAGAGAAAGATATTGATTGGTTGCCTCCTGCATGTGCCCCTACCAGGGTGGGGATGGAACCTGCAACCCAGGCACATGCCCTTGACCAGGAATAGAGCCTGTGACCCTTCTGTGTGAAGGCTGACACTCCAACCACTGAACAACACTGGCCAGGGCAGAATATTATTTTGTAACACATAAAGATGATATAAAATTCAACTATCAATGTTCATAAATAAAGCTCACCCAGTTGTGAATTGTCTGTGGCTGCTTTAGTGCTGTAGGGGCAGAGTTGAGTAGTTGTGACCTTATAATTGGCAAAACCGAAATATTTGCCATGTGGCCCTTCATAGAAAAAATTGGCTAACTCCTGCACCAGTCCACGGTCTCTTTGATTCATTTGCCTCTTTCTTAACACTTAGCCATAATAGCTAACACTGGCTTTGCACATATTAATGTAATCTTACAACAAATGCCCATGAGGTAAATGCTATTATGACTTATCCCCATTTTACAGATGAGGAAGACTGAGGTGCAGAGCAGTTCATTCCCATGTCCAAGTCACATACCTAAGAAGTGGCCAGGTCAGAATTTGGACCCAGGCTCATCATCGCTCTGCTAATCTGCCTTGTATAAACATTTGGGAAGGTTACTTCAGGGCCCAGGACCTGGTGGTCAGGGCAGGCCTTCCCCAAACTCTAGAGAGCCGGGTAAGCAGTTCTGTTCTGTGCCAATATTCATTATTAGCTCCTGTGGGCTGCCCTTCACTTGGGCCTGGGCAGGGAGGAAGAGTAGGAGGCGGCAAAGGGAGGAGAGAGGGGACCAGGGGGAGGGGGAAGGGGTGGAGCAAGTGCACATTTCTTGTAAATGTTGCTCAGCTCCTTCAACTGCTCTGCTGGTTCTTGGAAACCCTTACCACAAAGGGCCTATCGAGAACAGTGTTGTAGCAGATATGGCCTCATCTCCCCAGCTCACTTCCTGCCCAGCCTTGTGCTAGTAACCCCGATTGCAAAGAGCAAGGTTACAGTGACCCCCAGCATCGCTGTGGGAGGAAGTGCAAAAATAAGCAGAACTAGGGTCAAGCTGAGAGGACAGACTTTATTTTTATTTATTGTAACAGGACATACGATGCCCAGAATTGGATTAATCGTAATCCTTGGTTCCTAATATATTCTCACCTCTGGTCCAAGCATGGCCTGCTGTTATCATTATATTATGCTGGGTAGTGAGCCTGTCACCCAACTCAAGAAGCAGACATTGATAGTGATATCCATCCACCTTTACGATCCTCTCTTACTCCATCCCTTGCCTCGATCCGATATAACCTAGTATCCTAAATTTTGTTTAGCATTCTCTTAGATTTCTTTAAAAAGTTTTTACTTTATAGGCATGTGCTCCTAAATTATAGTGTTTAAATAGTTGTTCTTGAACTTTATGAAAAGAGTATCATGCATGAATGTAGTGATCTGGAACTTGCTCTTTCCACCCAGCCTTATGTTATGAAAATTCATGCACGTTGTAGCACTTGGTCCATTTTCACTAGAGGATTCTCTGGTGTGGACAGTCTTGAGGGGCCCCCTGGGTTAAGCTGCTTAGGAGTCAGCATGCCCAGCAAGGTGTAGCTCTTGCCCGGTATCCCAGGGGGAGAGCAAGTAACCAGTAGCCATTCCCGATTTCCTTTCGGAGCACCCACTATGCACCAGGCACCATGCCAAGAACACAGAACTCCCTTTCCACGTGTGAGCAGACAGAACCAGGCTTTTCTCATCTGCACCCTTTAGGGTTCAATGTGGCGACAGCAAACAGACAAGTGTCGCAGCAAAGCAAAGATCCGACTGCATGGGCTCCCCGTGAGAGCCATGGCTCAGCAGGGACTGTTGTGTGTGTGGTGTGTGTCTGACGTGGTGTAGGGTGATGATATGGTGTGCTGGTGTGTGCTGGTGTGTGTGTGTGTGTGTGTGTGTGTGTGTGCACATGTTGTATCTTTGGTGTGTGTGGTGACCAGGGCGGTGTATATGCACTTATGTGTGTGTTGGTGTGCACACATAGTACAGGGGGTGTGGGTGTCATAGACATGTATGATGTGTATGTGCCGGTATGCATACACACTCATTCTCGGGGCTACTACCTGCTTACCCCACCTGACTAAAGGCTCCTATTTCTTCACTTTGTGGGTTGGCTGCCTCCTTGTCCTACCTCTGCCCTGATTCCTCTACCCCACTCCCTCCTCTCAACTCTCACATCTTATCTTCTTTCTGATCTCCAACTCCGATCCCTCCTCCGATAACCACCCACCCAATTCCCTTCGTTCCCTTCACCGTCCTCCTTTGGGGGGAGGGGGGGTGCCCATTCCAATTGACCTTTGAGACCTCATCCTGGATTTGACCTTGCCAGCAAGCTTCATAAAACCGTTGGCCCCGCCCACCTTGAAACTCCTCCCCTGGCTTCAGGACCCCAGGTTTGCCTTCGACTTCTCTGCCCCCAGCAGGAAACAGATGGCACTCTCAGAGGGGCCAGTGACGAGAGTGTGAACAAGAACTCCTTCCAAAGGTGCGAGCAGGTGTTGGGAAACCACGAGGGGCCACCACCTGAGGGGCCGAGGACGGAGCAGCAGCTGGAAGCAGGTGTGGGGAAGCCTGCCTGATGAGATCTGTGACCTTCATCCCAGAGGCAGTCAGCCCGTGGGAACCCCAGGGAGCGAGCCAGAGAAATAAATACCCTGGCCTCCCCCCTCCTCCTCCCCACCCCCTGATCTCCTCCCACGGCCTCTCAACTGATGTGAGGCTATCCCCCGGGTGATGAGATGGTGTGATGGTGTGATGGTGTGTGTGTGTGTGTGTGTGTGTGTGTGTGTGTGTGTGTGATGGTGTGTGTGTGTGTGTGTGTGAGGGCACAGACCCAGATGGGGAAAGGCTGGGAGTGACTGCAGAGGACAGGGAAGCCCAGCACAGTGGCCTCGGGTGCCCTCTCCCAGCTCCACCGTGCGTCTTCTGCATGGTGGTTCCTGGAACTCCAGCACAGACCTCTCTCCTGAGCTCCAGGCCTGGGGACCAGTAGCCTAGGTCCCCTGCCCAGGGTCTCCCAGTAAGGAACTGAATTTCACTGGTGCCTGCAGGACAATGTGAGGCCTCCAACCCGAGTTCCCACCCGCCACTGCTCGCTTCTCAGCTCCACTCATGAAGTTCCCAAGAGACACAGATGCCCACAAATTTTCCAAGTGCAAGTAGTATTTTTAAAAACCACAAATGTGTTTTAGTAAAAATGATAGTATAAAGTGAAATAAAGTGATGTGCTATAATGCTACCACACCAGAGAGAAATACTCTTAGGAGATTATATATATCCTATATAATAAAAGGCTAATATGCAAATCGACTGAATGGTGGAATGACCAGTCCCTATGATGCGCACTGACCACCAGGGGGCAGATACTCAACGCAGGAGCTTCCCCGTGATGGTCAGTGCGCTCCCACAGGGGGAGCGCCGCTCATCCAGAAGAAGCCAGGCTCACAGCTGGCGAGTGCAGTGATGGTGGCGAGAGCCTCTCCCACCTCTAGGGCTAAGGATGCCCCCAGGGAGCGGGCCTAAGCCATCAGTCAGACATCCCCTGAGGGCTCCCAGACTGTAAGAGGGTGCAGGCTGGGCTGAGGGAACCCCCCCCAAGTGCACAATTTTGTGCACCAGGCCTCTAGTATATATATAATATTTTTATACATGTATATTTTCTTTATGTAATTTTACAGTGCAGAGCTCATATTTTTGTAACCTGTTTTTCCCCTGCATTTAGCAATGTGCTATTGAAGTGTTTCCATTTCAAGAGCTATAGATTTTATATGGCCAAAATACAGATGTACATTATTCATTTGTGTAATTTCCAATTTTCTACCATCATATATGAACTACTAGAGGCCTGGCTCATGAAATGCATGCATGGGTAGGGTCATTAGGCCTGGCCTCCAATCAGGGCCGATCTTCCCCGGCTGCCAGAAGCTGGCCCCGCCCCTGCCACCAACGCCCTCTGTGTGTGGGGAAACCAGCAGGGCGATTGGGGCCCCACTCCCCAATCGCACCCACCTTGGCCTGGCACTGCCCATGTTCACCGTCACCCACCCCTGGTTCTCCATTCCCATTGGGTGATCAGAGCCTGCCAGCCTGGGGGAGGGACCAAGAGGTTGGCCATTCCTGCCAGCTCACCGGCCCTGCCCCACACTGCCGGTCACCCTCTGTGTGTGGGGCGACCAGTGGGGCAATCGGAGCCCCACTTGCTCGCACCTGCCTTGGCCTGGTGCTACCCGCATCTGCTGCCACCCACCCCCGGGGAATCAGAGCCTGTGGTCGGGGGGAGGGACCAAGAGGTTGGCTGGCAGGCCCCGATTGGGCGATCCGGGCCTGCGGGCTGGGGGCAGCTCCTATGCTGAGCATCTGCCCCCTGGTGGTCAGTGCACATCATAGCAGTCGGTCCTTCTGCCATCCGGCCGATTTGCACATTATGCTTTTATATATATATAGATTCTGTTACCAGTTAGGGCTCTGGGCAGAGATTGTTGCCAATATCTATTCTCCTTTTCTTCCTTAGTAATAAACCTCTCATTTTTCACTGACCATATGACTTTCCTTAAGAACAAAGACTAAATTCCCTTGCAGCTAGCTGTGGAGATAAGACAAGGTTATGCCCAATGAAATGTAAGTAAAAGTGTTGCTCGAGCAGATTCCAGGAAGACTCCTGAGGACACCGATAGGCGCCCTTGACCCTGAGAGGAAAGGCGGAGCCCTAGGAGGAGAGGGCGACAGGGTGATAAGGAAACAGGAGCTGACAAAAGCGAAAAGTTCCCCCAGGCCACTCCATCGCTATCGCCTTGTTTTGTGACAAGCTTTTAATATTTCACTGGGAAAATATTTCCCCTCTTTAACTTAGTGATCTTTGGATTTTTTTTCATTCTCACCCAAGGATATGTTTTTTTTATTGATTTTCAAAAATTGATTTTAGAGCGGCGGAGAGAGAGAGAGAGTGAGAGACAGAGAGAAAGGAACATGGATGTGAGAGAGAAACATCAGTTGGTTGCCTCTCATACTTACCCCGACTGGGGATCAACCCACAACCTGGGTATGTGCCCTGACTGGGAACCAAACCTGCCCCCTTTCAGTGTATGGGAGAACGCTCCCACCAACGGAGCGGCATAGGCCAGGGTTTTTATTGAATTTTTTTAGCGAGAGAGGGAGAGAAACATCGATGTGAGAGAAAAACATTGATTAGTTGCCTCCTGGGGATTGAACCTGAAACTTAGGTATACCCCCTGACTGGGGATTGAACCCAAGACCTTTTGATGCATAGGATGATGCTCCAACCAACTGAGCCACCTGGCCAGGGCCGTGTACTACCTTTAAGTACACTTTCATTGTATCTTGATCCCTGTGTCCTTCATGACACATCTCTCCAATTTTATAATACAAGTCAGCTAAAAAGTGAGATTTGCCCAGCCGGTGTGGCTCAGGAGGCCATGGCACATGCCCGGGTTGCGGGCTCAATCTCCAGTGTGGGGCGTGCAGGAGGCAGCCAATTGATGATTTTCTGTCATCACTGATGTTTCTATCTCTCTTTCCCTCTCTCTGAAATCAATAAAAATATACACTTTTTAAAAAGTGAGATTTGATATTTAGGCAATTCTCATTTATTTACATCAATTCATGGGGGAATTTATATGGTGATATGAATAATGTAAAATGAAAAAACTTGCCTTGGCCAGTGTGGCTCAGTTGGTTGGAGCCTCATCCCGTACACCAAGCATGCCAAATCCAAAGGCTAACATGGTCCAAATAAGCAAGGTTTAAGTTTATGTGGCCGCAAAAACACAAAAGCTTCAATTTTCATAGAAACGTAGGTTTATTTCAATAGAGACATGCTGAATACAAAGGGCTGAAATAAGTGAGTCATCATTAACATAAAATAATGGAACATTTTAATAAAAATTAATATTTTTTCTTGAACATTGACTTACCAGACACTGAATAACTGCACAATTAATAAGCATGACGCAAATAAACCTATTTTTCTTGTTCTCTGAAAGCGAAATATTTCCTGTTGCGCACACCAAACAAGTCAGTCCAAGACTAATGACGTGGCAATCAGCTGCTAAAATATTCGCTGCTAGTATTAGTGGAGAGAAATGGTGCATCTGCACGTAAGGTGCATAAAGGAAATGAATGCAACACGATTATAGCAATCAGTCATTAGTGAATGTTGTAGTTCATTATTAATAATTATGTATAATAGGATATTGTAAAAATTAAGTTACAAAATTTTTTTAAAATATATTTTTTATTGATTTTTTACAGAGAGGAGGGGAGAGGGATAGAGAGTTAGAAACATGGATTAGCTTGCAACCTAGGTACATGCCCTTGACCAGAATCGAACCTGGGACTCTGGGACCCTTAGAGTCCGCAGGCCAATGCTCTATCCACTGAGCCAAAACGGTTAGGGCAAGTTACAAAATTTTTATTAAAACGTTTCTTACATACCATTATATTGGCTGGGCCGCAAAAATATTCATTGTGGGCCACATGCGGCCCGCAGGCCATGAGTTTGACTTGCTTGCCATACACCAAAAGGTCATGGGTTCGATTCAGTAAAGGCACATGCCTAGGTTTCAGGTTCAATCCCTGGTTGGACTGGGTATGGGAAGTGGCTGATCAATATATCTCTCGCACATCAATGTTTCTCTCTCTCTTTATCTCTCTCTCTCTCTCCCTCTCTCCTTTCCTCACTCTCTAAAATCAGTTAAAAATAAAATAAACAATAAAATGAAAAAGAAGTTAAAATATATATTTGACTCTGAAATGAGTTCCTTAATCCAACATATTTTCATTGGTAGAGAAAGGAAGGGAATGAACTTTTTTTAAACCAACTTTGCTGAGGGATAATTTACACTCACTCACTAACACCCACGTGAAGTGCAGGATCTGATGTGTTTTGACAATTGTGCACACCTGCATAACCACTCGGTACTATCAAGAGATGGATCTCCAGCCCTCCGAAGGCTCCGCCCCCACCGGCCCCAGGCAACCACTGATCCACTTTCTGTCACTCCCGATTAGTTGCACCTGTTCTAGAATTTCATGGAAATGGTGTCAGACAGCGTGAGCTCATTTGTGGGAATGACCATTTATTGGGTGCCTACCATGTGACAGACACTTTACCAGGGTACAATCATTTTTCCCTTAAAAATGAGACAACCAGACTCAGAAACTCAATCATTTACCAAAGTCCCATGGCTAGTGAGTGGCAGAGAAGAATTCTGACTAAGTTATCTCCAAGTTGAAGGTCTTTCTTTACATACCACACTGTCACTGCCCTTAGCTTTGTGCAGGCCCTAAAAGATGAATATTTGAGGTGTGAGGTCAAAGTTTATAATCTCATGAAAAGGCGAGATTAGGGCACATGGAACACTTGGAGAACAGATGTGAGGATACGTAATAAAATGTTAAGGGTAACCAACCTCCAGCCATAAGCTGCCTGCTTTGTACTGACAAATAGCGACTGGAGGCCTACGGAGAAGCTGCTGGCCGAAGGGGTCACGCGGGTTCTCAGTGGCAGGATTCCTATCTATCGCCCTCGCATTTCCTTCAGACGAAACCGTGAAGCTGGGCTGGGAACCTCTGGTGTGGCGGGGGCCGCATCTCAGGTCTTCTTCCTTCCTGTCCAGTCAAACCTGTGTGGGAACCTGAAGTTTAGAAAGTCATTCCTTAATAAGGGAAACGCAGACTCAGTCCCCAACTCCCAGAACAGTAGCACCAGGAGGGCAGCGAGACCTCAAGGAGTTGAAGAACAAGTACCATGAAGAAGAGACAATTCTCCAGCCTCGATGGGGTCGTGTTTCGAAAATGTGTTTATCATGTGATTGAAACACAACACATCTTCCCAGAGAACCTCGTTGCCAGTGGAGGTTGGGTCCTCAGATCCACAGGGGAAGGCTGAGTTGACACGAGTGGCTGAAACACTGTGCAGCCGTGTGAGGCCTCAGCCGAAGCAGTGGGCTGTGGGCTCACAGACAACCTGAGTTGTTGTCTACGCCTCCCTCCTACCTGCCACAGGGATCGGCTCCCCCACATCCCTGCCCCTTGGCATTCCGCCTTAGCCGAGTCCAGCCCCTTGCAAGATCGAAAATTCTTCCTGGCTCCTTCCCTCGCTTGGTCCTAGCTCCACTCTCTGTTTCTACATGAATCTGATCACTCCCGTGACAAGTCTTCAAGAGTTGATGGGTATTCATTTTACTATTTTTTTCAACTTTTCTGTTTGTTTGAAAATTTTAATTTTCATTTATTAATTTGAGAGAGAGAGAGAGAGAGAGAGAGATGGATTTGTTGTCCCACTTTTTTATTCATTCATTGACTGCTTCTTGTATGTGCCCTGACCAGGGACTGAACCGCCAATCTTGGCGTATTGGGACAACACTCTAACCAACTGAGCTACCTGGCCAGGGCTTATGTTTGAAATTTTTCATAATAAAAAGTTGCAGGACATTTGTGGGGAAAAAAATTCAAATGTCTGTCACCTCAGCCTTTCTCTCTGAAACTGACAAGGAGGAGTATAGTAATCAGGAAAAATGACTGACCTCCTTGAAAAGGACGCGACTACAAAGTGCTCAGTGAATCTGACACCTGTCAGAGCGAGAACATGGCAAACTCCTCGCCAGCCGGCTTCTCCACTGAGCGACTGATAGGAGCCTAAGACAAAACCCGTTTCCTAGGGTGTTGTAAGACCTATTTGAGACGATCTCAAGGGAAGAATAGGGTGGGCCAGGCACACAGGAAGTGCCACTACATATAGTCAATTCTCGTGACTCATAGTAATTTCTATAAAGTTGCTGTGAGCACTGAATTAGTGAATTCCGAGTCGCTGCAACAGGGGAGAGACAGGGTCTGCTCCCTGCAAGCCTCTGGTCACAGTTTATGTGTGTTTCTCTTTAAACACGTCTTATGTCATATATAGGCAGTAAGTCTTCACTTAACGTGGCTGATAGATTCTGTGACTTTAAGTGAAATGACCAATTTTAGTAAAAAAAACAATTTTACCACAGGCTGATGGATACAAACAAGGGTTAAGTCCCTATGGCCTCTCACCTACAGTGTAAGGAAACAATGTTGGACGAAACTAGGAGGTTCTTGTATTGTGACCTACTCACGTGGAACTCATGCCAATAGCCTTGTACCTCGGGCCCCAGGGAAACTGCCCTGTCAGCTGTGTTGTCTCTGTAGGGCATGTCACTGCCTCCCTGGCCAGGAGCACTAGACACACTTCAGCACGACATTTGGGGGCAGTTTTATGTATTTATTTAGTTAGTTATTTTTCAATATTTTTATTGATTTCAGAGAGGACGGGAGAGGGAGAGAGAGATAGAAACATCACTGATGAGAATCATTGATCGGCTGCCTCCTGCACGCCCCTCACTGGGAATCGAGTCTGTAACCCCGGAATGTGCCCTGATCAGGAATCGAATCGTGACCTCCTGGTTCATAGGTCAACCACCCAGCCATGCCGATCGGGCTGGGAGCAGTTTTAAACAGCAAAGTCACCAACAAAAAGCACAAACCTGTGGGGAAAATGACACAAAAAGGACACTTGTTCAAGTATGAGAACTGCAACCAGAAGGCAGAGAAAGCATCGCTCCATTCCACCTGCACGTGGGCAAGTCGTGCGCTTCGGGTGACTCAGATTGTTGGTGCTTTGCACATGTCTGCAATGGCCAGGAAAGCACTGTGAGTATTGACTTTGGGGTCACAAATAAATTTCAGTGAGAAGGCAAATTCACAAATATAGGGTTCATAAATAATGAAGATAATTGTCCTCAGTGATGGAGGGTTTGTTTGATGGTTTTTGTAATCTTTCTCTCATATACTTTTACTTCTTTGGAGAATCGTGAGCTGGGCAAGGTGGATGGTCTTATCCCCACTTTATAGATGTAGAGCGTGACAAGACTGCCCACGGGCTTTGTTCCAGGTACCACCAGTGTGACTATCCAGGCCCTGGCCGTGTGGCTCAGCTGGTTGAGTGTCGTCTGGTGCATCAAAGTCACTGGTTCAACCCCAGGTTGCAGGCTCAATCCCTCGCCGGGGTGCAGGGGAAGGCAGCCGAGTGATGTTTCTCACACTGATGTTTCGCCCCAAAAAAATTAATTAATTAATTAATTAATTAAAAAGAGTGTGATTATTCAAGCCTACCCAACTGCAAATCAATACTCTGGTACTCAGTTTTGAAATCTTCATGTTTCCAGTCATCTAGACGCTCAGTGAAGGAAGTAACTTTTTATGCAATTGTTTATTTATATGAGAATGGACTCGTGCATGTTAATTTTATTCTATGGGTTATAAAATCCAGTACTATTGCTGCCCAGGCTGTTTCAGCTTTGGCCATTGGGAGCACCTGCGGGTTGGTTCCTGTGTCTTTGAAGAGCTCCCATCTTTTTCTGAGGACCTTCCTACTTCCTGCCCCGGCAAGATGGGCCAGACTCACCCTGTCTCCTCCCCAGCCAGGACTCAACCACTTCTCCAAACCACTGGGGCCTTTGATTGAGGGATGGTGTTTAAAGAGCAACCTGGCTCTGGATGTGCTCATTACTCCCAGGAGTCACTGCCTCGAAGCCTCTCAGGTTGGAGCTGGGACATACGTGTCTGCGGATCCACGCGTGAGCACAGCTCTATGCTTACTTCAGTGTCCATTCGTGGTACCAGGTAAGGAGTTTTTAATGATGGTCATTCCTATGTCTTTACAAACTAGTATGCAGTAGGTTTACAAAAAATGTTTGCTGAATTGAATGGAACTAATGAAAAATGTAGGGAACAGTGTGGTGCAGAAAAGTGTTGGGGGATTGAAAGAGAGAACAAGATAAATGAACCTTTGCCAACTGGTGACACTGAAGGGGCCCGGCTTGGGCTCAGAGATCAAGGACCAGCTCTGGCCACTGAGCCTCAGGACCTTGAACCAGTCACCTAACCTCTAGGCGCCGGTTTCCCATGCATAAGAAGACTTGTTGGGCTAAGCGACCCTTACACTCCTTTCAGCTTGGGAGTACAAATCTGATACTATCAGTCACTTGCTTTAAATATCTTTGAAGGGCAGGCAGTTTCTCTATTTTTTTAACCACAATCTACAGTAATAAATATAATTCACAGAATGAACTGGTATGGTTGTGTGTATAAACATATATATGAACACGCATACATATACCTACTATATATACATATACACATACATTGTGTGTAGTAGGGATAGGTCTGAGATAATGTAATAAAAATGTAAGTGTGTCTTAAATGAAATAGAAATTAACTTCTCCCTCACATAACTTACTTTCTCTTTTGGAGTCTGAGCATGTGCTTTTCAAGGCTCGAACACCATCAATAACAGCTTCCATGTCCGAGCCCAAGGTGACTGCTCCGGCTCCTGCCATCATGTCTGTATCCAGCCAGGGCAAGGGGGGAGGGAAGACGCGAAGGAGAGCATGCCATTCCTTTCAGGAGCACAACCCAGCAGTGGCACCCGCCACGTCTGCTCAGACTCTGCTGGCCAGAGCGCAGCCAGGCAGCCACCCCCGACTGCAGAGAGGCGGGGGAAGGTGGTCCCTAGCTGAGCGGCCAGGTGCCAGCACGTGGGGCCTCGCTATTAAAATGAGCGGAGGAGAGTGGGCTGATGGAAAACTTGCAGTACCTGCCACCATAGATAACACCGAAACATTTGCACACAGTTGTACTTACTCTTAATACAAAAGCACGGGCTTTCTCGCTTTCAGTCTACTCCATTCAATTTCTTGTTCATTTTTAAATATTGGTCTTGACCTACTAAACTGGCTTCGTCATACTCGACGGGATTACAACCCTCCTGTTGAGACACACTTTCCCGGAGCAAAGGGCAAACGCGTCCTCAGCACAGCCGGTGGAGTCAGCCTCCTGGCGGCTGCTGCCCTTGCACTGCGGGACCCCCCTGAGCTCCCCCTTCCTGGACACACCACGGCGTGGCCCCCCAACTTGCTGTTCCCTCTGCCTGGAATGCCTTCTGCAATCCCCTCCCCCACACACACACACACACACCTCCCACCCAAACTATTGGTCTGGCAAACCATCTTCATTGTTCAAGGCCCAACTTGTGTGTCCCCTCATCTAATAGAGTTGATCCACTCCTTGTTACCGCCCCCTCCACCCCATCCCAATTAATGTTCTTAGAGATCAGCTTCCCCGCCTCCTCTGTGAGCCCCTCCAGGGCAGGACGCAGGTCTCACTCATCTTGGATCACCAGGCCCTTTGTCAAGGCCTAGCACAGAGTCCAGGTCCAATGCTCACTTTCCGAGTTGACCAGATAGACGACTTCTTTCGGAGGAGGGGGAGCCGACCCCATCCTCTTAGCAGGAGTCACTTCTACCTCTGCTTTGCTCTCCTAATGCTTTCCTTGTGCCTCAGATTAGCTGAGGGGCCCTGGAGCCAGGCTGCCTGGGTTCAAGTTCCGGCACTGCCACTTCATGTGTGACTCTAGAAAAGTGATCCAATTTTCCCAGGCCTCACCTTCCTCATCTGTAAAATAGGGAAAACAATACATTTTATCTCACAGAGAATTAGTTCATGCATTTGGAGCAATACCTAGTAAACACTCCATCAGCATTAGTTATTAGGGGCTATCTCTACAGCTCCATTAGCCTGTTAGCACGGGAGGGAAGTTTTACATCTCCCTCGGTGCGTTTTGTACAGGCCTTGCTCATCGTAGCGCTCCATACATGTTGACTTAATTGGCAAGTCACATCCAGTATCGTTTCCATATCTGGCTAGCCTGTGGGAATTGTAATAAAGAGCAGGTCATTGAACGCCTAGCCAAGTGTAACCAGACTCAGGGAAAGACAGCCAAAAGGAACCACGCCTGCCACATCGACTCAGATTCTCTGAGCAATTCACCATCATGGCAGACAAAGAAACATGCAGACTTGCTTATCAAGGCTGCCAACACTTCTCTCACCAAGTTAGAACTACCTGAGGTAGCAAGCAAGGGGAGATATTTGTTGTTGTTTTTAAATATTTTTATTGATTTCAAGAGAGGACGGGAGAGATAGAAACATCAATGATGAGAGAGAATCATTGACCGGTTGCCTCCTGCACACCTCCTACTGGGGATGTGCCCGAAACCAAGGTACATGCCCTTGACCAGAATCAAACCCGGGACCCTTCAGTCGCAGGCCGATGCTCAATCCACTGAGCCAAACCAGCTAGGGTGGGAGGGGAGATGTTTTGTTATGAATAGGGAGTTGGCTGGGCCCTGGGAAACAGAGTAGGATTAGATGGCTGCCTCTCTGTTTAACGGTGGGGTCTCTGAAACATGAGAGCTGGGTGACCCAAACCCCATATCTTTGAGAACCAGCTATAGGAAACCAGAGGCCACCCCAGGTATTTGAGGCAGAACGGGACTGAATCTAAGGAATTAGTGCGGGCCTCCAAGAATGACTCCTGCATGATGCCACAGACCTTGCCTGCCAGGAGAGCTGCTGCCACTGCCCCCCTCAGGAAGCTGGGGACCAGGGGCTCACCTTTGGAATTGTTGATTCCCAGAAAACACCACACAGCCACCCAGGGGTTGGGAAACCGTGACCTTGTTGGCCAGCTGCAGCCAGTGCAGGAAGATGGCCTCTGCCTCACTTCTGCTGTCCCAGATTCACACCCACACCCAGCCTCGCAGGACCATAGCTGCAAGGGAGTCGGGCACATTTGGTTTTAGCTTTCCACTCTGATGCAGAGGTAGATACATTAGGGGGTTGTAAGAGATGCTGGACCCATCGACCCACCCCATGCCCTCACTCACCCCGTGCTCCAGTCACTGGCTTTCTGACTGCTCTTTACACACAACAAACTCGTTCCCACTGCTTGGAACTTTGCATTTCCTGCTCCCTCTGCTTGGAATGCCCTTCCCTCAGATCTTTGCAGTCCTCTTAAGCATCACCTCCCTGAGAGACATCCCTCATCGGAAGGCCTCCGAGAGGCCTGGGTCCTGGGCCTGCTCCTGAAACAGTCAATCACAAGAGGCTGGAATGATTAGGAGTGGCTAAGTCTCACTATCTGAGCTAAACCTACATTGTATCCCCTTGTTTCCTTTTCTCTTTTGCACCTATCAGTAGCTGAGGTTATGATATATACGTACATGTTCACTTGCTTATTACTTGTCCTCCCTGTGGAGAATGTAAGTGTCACAAGAGCAGGAACTGTATCCGTTTTCTTCACCCCTGTAGCTCCAACATCCAGAACAGGGCCTGACGTACAGCATGTGCTCAATAAACACTTGTTGAACAAACCACTGAGAAATAGAGATAACACCACCCTTTGGACTTACCTCTGTTATTTCATTTATTAGATAACACTAGAGGCCTGGTGCATGAGATTCGTGCACTTGAGGGGAAGGGTCTCTCAGCCGGGCCTGCATCCTCTCGCAGTCCAGGAGCCCTTGGGGGATGTCCGACTGACTGTAAGCTGGCAGTTGAACATCCTTAGTGCTGCCGCGGAGGCGGGAGCTGCGCTTGCCAGCCCTGAGCCCGGCTTCTAGCTGAGCAGCGCTCCACCTGTGGGAGCACAATGACTACCAGGGGGCAGCTCCTGCTTTGAGCGCATGCCCCCTGGTGGTCAGTGCACATTATAGCGACCGGTCATTCTGCTGTTCAGTTGATTTGCATATTAGCCTTTTATTATATAGGATTGTAATCACTCCCCCACAAACCCCCTTCTTGATTCAAGGCCAAGACCACATCCTTTTTTTAAATTTTAATTTTTTAATATATTTTTATTGATTTCAGAAAGAAAGGGAGAGGGAGAGAGGAACATCAATGATGAGAGAGAATCATTGATTGGCTGCCTCCTACATGCCTCCTACTGGGGATTGAACCCACAACCCAGGAACATGCCCTGACCAGGAATTGAACTGTGACCTCCTGGTTCATAGGTTGATGCTCAACCACTGACCCATGCCAGCCAGGCCACATCCTGGTTTTTATTTTTGCCTCACTTATTAGCATACTAATCAGCAAATAGTTGACAAACCACCCATTTTGATAAATATAGGAAAGAAGGCATGAATGCACGTGTTTAGGAAGCATAGGTGTGTTTCGGGATTTCAGAGGAGGGGAAGGAAGATGATTATTGTATAAACACAATCAAATGCTAAATAAAATCATCTCAATCTGGCCAGAAAATGCAAGATCCTTGGCTGGGGGTGGTGGGCCGGTGGGTGGGCCGAGGTCAGGTGCTGGCAGCAGGCTCAGCCTGAGCAGAGGAAGGTGCAGAAGCTGGGAAACTCTGAGAAGGAGCTGCCAAGTGTCTGTCTGCAGAATTGATAGGGTCTCTAGTTGACTGGGCACTTTTTTAAAAAAAATTAATTTCAGAGAGGAAGGGAGAGGAAGAGAGAGATAGAAACATCAATGATCAGAGAGAATCAATGATCAGCTGCCTCGTGCACGCCCCCCACTGGGAACCAAGCCCACTACCTGGGCATTTGCCCTTGACAGGAATCGAACCCAGGACCTTTCGGTCTGCAGGCCCATGTTCTATCCACTGAGCCAAACCAGGTAGGGTGCCTGGGCACTTCTTACAAGTACTTCCTCCCAATCCCTCTGAAAGGCAGCCTCTATCCCTCTAATATCTGTTTGGAAAGGAAGAGGGCCTCAAGTCCCATTCTCCAGTTTATTCATAAACTACATCTTGTCAGTGTCACGCTGCTGGGCCCAGAGAAGCACCAAACATCCTCTTTTATAAGACGCACTCTAGTGCTACCCCTCAGGGAATCTATTTCTCCACGGAAATCTTTAGTAAAAGGCGAAAGATTTATTAGGGAATCTATTTCTGAAGGGAAAGGCAGTCCTGGTAGGAGGCAAAAGGAGATTTGATAAAAATGTTGACCTTTTAATATCTTTAATATATGTTATTTCATATAATCATCAAATAATTGTTTAACTCAGCCTTTTACATGTACACAGACATGCAAGCACACACATACACAAAACACAATGTACCCAAATAGAAACATCAATATACACGAATAAACACGCACCGTCGTGTGCATACACACTCACACATAAAGCCCTTGTTTAGGAAACAAAATGAATAGTCAGAGGGCATTTGCAAAGCCTATTCCCCAGGGAAGACGATCATAACCCACTTACGGAAAAGACACTTAAGCATTTAAACAAGTTTCTGTTTACTGGCAGCTGGTGAGGAAGAGGCAGGAGGAAGGAAGCCGGGAGGTTGCACAAGCAGCTGCCACGGGAAGGCCGTCTGGCCGGCCAGGAGTCGGCCTGCTGCCGCTGCCGCAGCCACGACCAGCCACAGGCTCTCCGGGGCCTCGGGCAACCGCTTGCTGGGTGGGCACACTGGGAAAAAAGAGCCAGGCCTCAGTCCATAGGTACAGATCAATAGTCAGACCAGATCAAAGCAAGGAAAAAGAGGGCTTCGAAGGCCAAGAATAGTAGCAATCGACGGATGGGGGAGTTCTGGGGAAAGGAAAAGGGAACATGGAATAAAATGGACAAACATTTGTTTTGAAACCAATGGGAGAGAGAGGTCCACATGGAATGAAGTGTCCCCTGTGGGACACGCTGCCAGGAGGCCGGGAGCCCCAGGGGGTAGCAGTGAGGTGCCTCCTGCAGCAGCCGTGGGAAAGGGGGACCCTCTTCTTGACACCGCCGCCCCCTGAACTGGGCCCCTCCCTTCACCCTGAGGTGGCGATGACAGCTAAGAGCTCACAGCGTGGCTATCCCAGGGGCTCCCACCTCTCCATTTCCTCCCTTCCCTCCCGGGCTAACTCACTCTCTCTCCTAGGAGCCAGCCTACAGGTGTCCTCCTCCAGGAGACTTCCCTGACTGCTCACCGCCAAGGGCGGAGACTTGTTCTGCGGCCCCAGCACCCCGCACACTGGGTGGAAATGGCCCGAGTGACCCAGCGCCGCAGTCGGCTGGGCGCCCTGGGTATGTGGCTGTGTCCTGCTCTGCGGGGGATTCCACCTTCCTAGCTCAGGGCCTGCAAACCTAGCGAGGCGAGGGGGGCTGAGAGCTGGGGCTGCACAGCGCGGTGACTGCCTTCCGAGATGCCCTCTCAGGGGCACCTGCGCTCTCCTACAGGCTTGTCTTAGGCGTGGGTAGGTGGGGCTGGGCGGTGAGGTGTTCCTGTGTCGGCAGCTGATGCCAGGGAAAGGGACTGGGAAGGAGTGCAGGGACAAGAACGCTGAAGTCAGGCCCCAGGGCATTTTCCCATAGGAGGCTCCAGAAATGAGTGAGAGGAAAAGGGAGCAGGAAGGTGGGCGGGGGGACTAAAGAGCAGCAGGAATTTGCCTCCCACTGTAACCACTATTTGGAAAACAAGGCACAACGGGCCGTTCCATTCTGCTGAGGGTTTGTGTCCATTCGTTCCACGAGTATTTGTTGAGCACCTGCTTCGTACTGGGTGTTGTTCCAGGTGCTGGGGAAGCGGCAGTGAAGAGACATGGTGCCCCCTGGCCGGGGAGCGCAGTAGGTTAGAGCGTTGTCCCGCTACGCCAAGGTTGTGGGTTCCATCCCTGGCCCGGGCACATACAAGAAGCAACCAGTGAATGTATCAATAAGTGGAACAACTAATCAATGTTTTCCTCTCCCTTCCTCCCCTCTCTCTAACATCAATATATAAAAACTAAAAAGAGGGGTAGAGCGGGGGGGGGGGGGGGTAGAGGGTAACGTGGGGACAAGGACACATATGTAATATCTTAATCAATAAAAAATATATTAAAAAAAACCAAAAAAAAAAAAAACTAAAAAGAGCCCTAGCTGATTTGGCTCAGTGGATAGAGCCTCAGCCTGTGGACTGAAGGGTCCCAGGTTCTATTCCGGCCAAGGGCACATGCTTGGGTTGCGGGCTCGATCCCCAGTGGAGGGCGTGCAGGAGGCAACTGGTCAGTGATTCTCTCTCTTCATTGATGTTTCTATCTCTCTGTCCCTCTCCCTTCCTCTCTGAAATCAATAAAATATATTTTTTAAAAAACAAAACTAAAAAGAGAAATATGGTGCTTATATGGGGGGGGGGGGAGTGAGGAATAAGTCAGGTGACAGTCCCTGTTATGAAAAAGTAAAGCAGAATCAGTGGCCTAGAGAAGGATGAGGTGGGAAGGGCTGCTTCATATAGGTTGGTGGGAAGGCCTCTCTGAAGACTTTTGAGCAGGCGTCTGAAAGGAGCAACAGAGGGAGCCAGTGGTCACCCAGAGTAAGTACACTCCAGGCTAAAGGATGTGCAAAGGCCCTGAGGCTGGGGTGTGCTGGGTGTGTAAGAGGAACTGCAAGGAAGTCAGTGTGGCTGGAGCAGAGGGTGGGAGGACAGAGTGGCTAGAAAGGAGAGTGGAGGGATGACAGGGAACTGGGTCACGTAGCACGCCATGGCCCACACTCAGGGTTGTTACTGCCAGGGCGGTGGAGAGCCCTGGATGGACATGGCAGCACAGTAGAGGAGACCTGATCTGACTGAGGGTTTTCAGCAGGACCCCTGCGGCTGTTGGGGGGAGAACTGACGTAGAGGGAACAAGGGTGCGCTGGGGAGACCAGCAGGCACGCTGCTGCTGCCAGAGCCTGGGTGGAAGATGGTGTTGGCCTGGGCTTGGGTGGCGGCAGCGAGGCTGTGGGAGGTGGTGGATCTGGATCCGCACTGCAGATGAAGCCGACAGGTTTGTTGGGGTCCAGCCACATCCCGGAGGAGGTGATGAGTGTGCAGGGACCGTTGGAAATCGTGTTAGAGGGGCCGCTTCAGCAAGGAAGCAATTGGATCAAGTGCACAGCTCAGGAGAGAGGTCCAGCTGCAGGTGCCAGCTGGGGCTTCTCACAGGGGCCTGGGCAAGGGCTGGAAGTGGCCGAGACAGAGGAGAGAAGGGGCCCAGGGACTGAGCCGGGACACTGCCATGTTTGGAGGTCAGGGAGATGCGGAGGAGCCTGCGAAGGGGAGGGAGCACAAAGGCGGCCCTGGTCTCCATAGGCCAAGAGGGGAAAGTGTTTGCAAAACAGGGAGGGATCCGCGGCAGCAGCCACGGAGAGGTCCCGCGAGAGAAGGGGAGCACGGAACCTGGGATTGGCAGGTGGGGATCACCTTACAAGAGCAGTGTGAGTGGAGGGAAGGGGGTCTAGACCGAACGGGAGGCCAGGAAGTGGAGGCGGATGCAAACAACTTTGGAGAAGAATGGTGTGCAGGGGCACCAGCCTTGTTTCTGAGTCGCCAGCTGTTCTGCGTCAGGCAGCTCGTAGTTCTGCTCTCCCTCTGCCTGGTCTCTGCACAGGTCTCCCGTCTCCCCATCTCCCACCGCTGCCCCGGTGGGACCAGCAAGTTACAATCAGTCAAGGGCACAGCTTGTGAAACCAGGGACGAACCCATACTATTAGCCCCCAGCCCTCAGCTTGAGGCTCCCTAAATCCCAGGATCCGGCCACCCCACAAATAGCACCCGGCAAAAGCTTACTGCTGACTGCCATCTGGTGGTCATGTTGGGACCTGGCCAGCTCTCACAGGCGACGGGAGGAACTGAGGGAAGCGTTACAATGGCACCCAGCGCTCGGTGAAAGCGGGCTGCTACCATTTGGCTCATGGTTCGGGGGCGTGTGGTTAAAACAGTGTCCCTTGACTTCACTCCCAGTATTTGTTGAAGGAAAAGGAAATATCCTAAAAGGAGGTAGCCCCTTTTAAATCTTGGTAAAAGTAAGAGTGCTTCAGGGAACCAAATAGGACACTCGTGTATGAAGTCAGAGGATCTAGATTCAAATCCTGCTTTTGCTGCTGTGTGACCTTGGTCACATCATTGAAGCGTCTTGGGTCTGTTTCATCAACCAGAACCTGGAAACATTAGGGTTAAAACTACGCAAGGAGGTGAATGGAAGGAGAGCTCTCAGTAAAAGATGCTATTCGTTAGTTCATGGAAGTGACACCCCAGCTTCCAACGCTTTAAAATAACGGTTCTCAACTGGGGGACATCTGGCAAGGAGATATTTTTGTTGTCACAAAGGTGGGGGGATCTAGTGGCATCTCGTGGGCAGAACATCCTACAATGCATAGGACAGCCCTTTGCCAGACAGAAGTCAGTAGTGCTTCACCTGAGAAATTCTGGAGCTTTCTAAAAGAGGGGGGGGGGGGGATTCCTGCTATGCTGCGAGCCAACATGAGGAGCTGTTTTCTGAAAAGTCCGAGGGAAGCAGATGCTGACCCTGAAAGGGGTTCTCTCAATGGCCACCGGCAGGAGTGAGGCGAAGCCCCGTGTTACTGTGCTCGCCAACGCGGTAGCTACGAGCCAGCCACATGTGGCCACTGAAATCAAAATGAAATAAAATGCTAAAAATCCTGGTTGTAACAGCCACAGCCCCAGTGCTCAGCAGCCACATGTAGCTAGTGGACAGACAGAGACAGAACATGTCTAGCAGCACAGCAAGTTCTAGCGGACAGCGCTGCTCTCAGAGGCCTCGGCAGGACCAGGCCTCGGGGGGCCATCCACAGAGAAAAACTGGAGACGGAGGACACGCAGAGAGGAGGGGCCCCGCGAGGCAGCGGCACGCACTGAGCAAGCACACAGGCAGGATATAATTTAATGCTAAAACAAGTCACAAACACATACACTATCATTGACCTATGCCACCCCCCCGCCCCGCCCCCAAGAATCACTCTTAAATGCGTAAAACTCAAGAACCCCCCAAAGGCAAACAGAATCAACAGGAAGCGGGCAGGGATGGGGACTCCGTTGGTGGGGAGCACTGGCCCTCTCTCCCTGGCACCGTTCAGTTTAACTTGCGGTACATCATCCCCGGCCCGACGGGGGACCACGAGTCAAGGGTAGTGATGGAGGAGAGCCTGCGGCGGCTTATCTTGCTGAAACTCTTGGGGTCCCTATAAAGGATGTAGGTGTGCTTGAGAATAAAGGGCAGGCAGAAGAAGTGCAGGAGCATGCGGGAGATCTGGAAGACCAAGTGCACGTAGCCCAGCTCCTTGAACTGCTCTTTGATGATTCCGTTGAGGAGAAGGACCATGGAGAAGTTGGTGATCTCGTAGGTGACGATCCAGAGGGCATAGCACAGCAGCCCCTGGTAGACGTTCAGGTGGATGCAGTAGATGAGGAAGGCGCTGACCAGGACGGTGATGGTGGATAGGCTGATGCAGATGTTCTTTTTGTTGGTCAAGACCCAAGTGGCTACCACAGACCCGTTTGTGTAGACGCTAAACTTGTCCCCGAAGCCGATAAACATCCGCTCGTTCAAGTCAAAGATGAGGAACTGAATGGTGCTGAGGATAGAGAAGATGCCCACCAAAACGGAGAACGTCTTGTCATTCATTTTATACTTGTTTTGCCAGAGCCTCTCCTGCAGGGGAAAAAGTAAAATCATGGAGATACACAACAATATGGCAGAGCCAGCCCTAAACCAATTCCCCAAACCACGAGGGGTAAATGTGGGTGCTCAGAGTAGTGATGGTATGTGGACCGGCCGTGGGCTGGAGGGGCACAGGGGTGTGGTCCTTGCTCTAACCTACAGCCGTAGGTGACCACATCACCGGGCAAGGGGGCATCGCTGGCCTGGGATACTCCCCAGGGAGCTCCCAGCCCTGCTCCCAGCTCCGGTGTCTGCAATAATGATCAAGTCCCTTCTGGCCTCCTCTCTGGGATGTTTGCTTCTCTGAGGTCAGAGACGCATGGCTCCTCGAGGGCCCGAGGTCATCCCTGACCCTCCCCCAGACGCCTGTCTCTCCTCCCAGCCCTCGGAGTGGAATGCCCCTGCTTTGCTGTCGGTGTCTGACCCAGATTTGTCCCAAGGCAGGGCTGAGCCAGCAGTGAGTGGAAGGGGGGAAGGCTTATGGGTCTGACTTACTATCTTCTCTGCCCAGGGTGAAGGTGTCTCATCATAGAGGTGAAGGCCAGCAGGCAGACCCCCAGCTGCAACCTAGGCTGGACCTGAACCCTAGAGGCCGCTCCAGCCTTTGGGAGAGGCCCAGAGCCCCAGGGGACCGCTGAGGGCACACTCATTAGGGAGGACCCCAAGCTGGACAGGCCAGCCAGTGCCACGCCCTCCCAGCCCAGATCACCTTCAGAGAATTCCAGAGCACAGCTCCCTCCTCTTCACTCCCCACTGGTGAGCCGCCACTGTGGGGGGGAGGGAAGGAGACCGGTCACACGTGAGGGGGCCGCGTGTAGTCCCTGGGCAGAGCGTGTCCAATGGCTTGGCCTCTTTCTGAGGCGACCGGGACAGGCCGCCTGCTCAGTCCTGTCGAGCAAAGACAAGCCACCGTAAACCTCCCTCCAGCCCTCTCACTCACTCTATCAATTTCAAATTTTCTCTTTTTCGTCAGTAGCAATTTTTTTGGTGTGCTAAAATATATATAACAAATTTTACCATCTCACCCTTTCTGTGTGTGCAATCCGATGGCATTCAGTACATTCACACTGTTGTGCAACCATTGCCACCACCATGTCTAGACCTTTTCATGTTTCCCGAGAAAAACTTTGTCCTCATCAAACACAGACTCCCACTGTCCCTCCCCTTTCCTCTCCCCTGCCCTCCTCTCCCCCCCCCCCCGCCCCCCGTTAACCCCCTTTTCCCTTTCTGCCTCCATGAATGTACTATGCCAAGTACCTCACAGTGGGCTCACACAGTCTTTGTCCTTTTGTGTTTGGCTTATTTCACTTCACATAATGTTTTCAAGGCTCATCCCAAATATGCTCACACTGTGTCCCCACTATCCTCCCGCTCTGTGTGACTCCAGAGTGTAGTCCAGGATGCACGAACTGCTTGCTGCACCGCAGGCCCTGAGGGGTCCCCGTGGGGTGGGAGAGACCATGCCCCACCCCACCCCCCAGCCCATAGCTGCACTGATTCTTCCCTGTCCCCAACAGTTAAACCGCACCCCATCCCTGCCCACAGAACAGCTTCCAGAGCAGCCACTACCCCCCGGGTGCTCTCCTGCACCAACCCAGATAGGGCCCCAAACCACACAGGCGCATTACTGTGGTTTCAGCCTGGGTTGCAGATTTCAAGGCAACGTCTCTATCAATCCCATTGTTTTCTCATCGCTGCTGCTCTAGCCTTGGTTTTGACGCTGTCACCTCCCCCCTGAGTCACCACTCTGATAACCACCTCACTTCTCTTCTGTCCTGTTGGGCTCCTCTACATCCACTCATGAAGCAGCTCCGAGCATCTGCTCTGTGCCGGGCACTGAGCTTGGTACTGGAGATACACAGGCAAACATTCCAGTGAGGAAGCGAGACAGAGAAGTAAAGTGTTAAAAAGCAAACTTACAATGCAGTGTGGGAAGTGCTGTGGAGGAGGTGGTCCATGCCTGAGATGTACCAAGATCTAACCCGGAGTGAGAACCAGGAGACTTTTCTGGAGGAGGCAGTCAGTGAGCTTAAAGGATGTGGGTAGAACTGGGCAGAAAGGCAGGAACTGCACCCCCAGCAACGTGGACTACACCCAGGTGGGCCCAGACACAGGAAAAAGCCATTTTTGGAAACAGCAAGTTTGGTGTGGCTTGAGCAGAGGGGGTAGGCTGCTTGCGTGGGCAGAGGACAGAGAAAGGGGCCTTACCTGCCACCTGCCCTGTGGAGGTTTCTCTGGAAGGCACTGGGGAGGCCTGGAAGGATCTTGGGGGGCGGTGTGTGTATGAGAGACAGGATCTGACTTGCATTTTAGAAAAGCATTTCTTGCTGGGACCATGGGTCAGAAGAGGGGCAAGAGTGGAGGCAGGCAGAACAGGTGAGAGCAGTTAACAGAGGGATGCTGGGGGAGTGACTGTGCATTTGGGGCTGGAGCTGTGGGAAAGGGAGTCTGGAATGAACACCTGGGTGGAGGGTGGCCCCTTCACTGAGGTGGGGAGCCTGGTGGCAGGAGCACACTTAGGATGCAGGTGGGGAAGAGGAGGAGGACGACAGCTTTGGAAATGCGGGGTCTGGGTTCCTCAGGGACATCTAAATAGGCACGTCTACTGTGAAGTCACCTCCGCCAACTCAGACAGAATCTGAGCATTTGCTGGATGTAGGATTCTTGGTTAACAATGTGGGTGTTTTAGTTTGTTAATCCTCACTGGAGGATATTTTTTCCATTGATTTTTAGGAAGGAAGAGAGAGGAGATAGAGATAGAGATAGAGATAGAGATAGAGATAGAGATAGAGATAGAGATAGAGATAGAGATAGAGATAGAGAGAGAGAGAGAGAGAGAGATTGATTGCTTCCCACAGGTGCCCTGACCAGGGCTGGGGATCAAACCTGCAACCCAGATACATGCCCTTGACAGGGAATCATACTGGTGACCCTTTGGTGCATGGGCTGATACTCTAACTATTGAGCAACACCAGCCAGGACAATAATGGGTTTTTGAAAGATCTTTATTTTTTTTAAATATATATTTTGAATTTTATTTACTGATTTGAGAGAGAGGAAGAGAGAGAAAGAGAGAGAGAGAGAGAGAGAGAGAGAGAGAGAGAGAGATCAATTTGTTGTTCCACTTATTTATGCGTTCATTGGTTGATTTTTGTATGTGCTCTGACTGGGCATCAAACCTACAACCTTGGCTATCAGAATGGCGTTCGGCATTCTAGCCAAATGAGCCACCCGGCCAGAGCTGAGACACCTAATATAGGTTATCCTGCCGTCTGGCTTGCATTGTTTTTGCTGAGAGATCAGTTGTTAATCTTACTGGGATTCCCTCGTAAGTGACGAGTCATTTTTCTCTTGCTGCTTTCAACATTCATTTTTCTTCCTCTTTGACTTGAGCACCTTTACTGTGTAGGGTTGTTTGTGGAGCCTTTGCATTTATCCTACTTGGAGTTTGTTAAGCTTACTGGATGTAGGTTAGAGTTTTTCAATAAATTTGGGAAGTTTTAAGCCATTATTTCTTCAAATATTTTTTTCTGTTCCTTTCTTTCTTCTCCTTCCAATACTAACATATTTTGGTTGGTGCTTAATAATGTCCCACATTTCTTGAGGCTCTACTTATTTTGCTTCATCTTCATTCTCTGTTCTTTAGATGCATAATCTCTGTCACCTACCTTCAAGTTTACAATGCTTTCTTCTGCCAGTTTAAATCTACTGTTGAGCCTCTCTAGTACATTCTTCATTTCAGTTATTTTACTTTTCAACTAAAGAATTTCCACTTGGTTCTTTTTATATAATTTGTACCCCTTAATTTGATAGTCTCTACTTGATGTGGCATTGCCATTATATTTTTCTTTACTTTTTAAAATCATGGTTTCCTTTAATTCCTTACTTTTATATATTTTAAAAAATATTTTTATTGATTTCAGAGAGAGAGACAGACAGACAGACAGACAGAAACATCAATGATGAGAGAGGATCATTAATTGGCTGCCTTCTGTATACCCGCCACTGGGGACCAACCCCACAACCTGGGCATGTGCCCTGACCTGGAATTGAACCGTAATATCCTGGTTTCATAGGTTGACACTCAACCAATGGTTGGGTTCCTTTAGTTCTTTAAACATATTTGTAATGGCTATTTTATTATTATTATTTTAATCCTCATCTGAGGATATTTTTTCCATTGCTTTCCAGAGAGAGTGGAAGGGAGAGAGAGAGAAAAAAAAATCAATATGAGAGACATATTGATTGGTTGTGTCCCAACTGGGGTTAGGGAACCTGCAACCAAGGTACATGCTCTTGACCAGGAATCCAATCCACCACCCTTTTGTCCATGGGCTGACATTCTAAGCAGTGAGCCAAACTGGCCAGGGCTGCAATGGTTATTTTATTTTTAATTTTTTTAATATTTTAAATCTTTATTGTTGCTGTCCCCCTTCTCCACACCCCCTCTCCCCACCCCCCCCCCAGTTCCTGCTCCACTCCAAGCATTCACCACCTTATTGTCTGTGTCCATAAGTAATGCATATAAGTTCTTTGCTTAATCTCTTCTCCTCCCCCCTTCCCTCTGAGATTTGTCAGTCTGTTCCATGTTTCCATGCCTCTGGTTCTATTTTATTCATCAGTTTATTTTGTTTATTAGAATCCTTGTTTAATTTTTAGATTCAATTGTTAATAGATATGTATTTATTGCCACTTTATTGTTCTTTTTTTATTTCTTCTTCTTCTTCTTCTTCTTCTTATTCTTATTCTTATTCTTATTCTTATTCTTATTCTTATTCTTATTCTTATTCTTATTCTTATTCTTCAACTGATTTTAAGATTCTCTCTTTGTCTTTAGCCCTTGGCATTTTAATTATGATGTGTCTTGGTGTGGGCCTCTTTGGGTTCCTCTTGTTTGGGACTCTTTGAGCTTCCTGGGCTTGTAAGTCTATTTCTTTCAACAAGTAACGGAAGTTTTCTGTCATTATTTCTTCAAATAGATTTTCAATATCTTGCTCTCTCTCTTCTCCTTCTGGCATCACCATCATGCAAATGTTGTACATCTGAAGTTGTCCCAGAGGCTCCTTATACTATCTTCATATTTTTTTATTCTTTTTCCTTTTGCTCTTCTGATTAGGTATTTTTTGCTTCCTCATATTCCAAATTGTTGATTTGATTCTCAGAACCCTCTACTCTACTATTGAGTCCCTGTAAATTATTCTTTATTTCAGTTAGTGCATACTTAATCTCTGACTGGTCCTTTTTCATGTCTTTGAAATTCTCACTAAGATCCTTGAAAGTCTCACTAAGTCCCTTGATGCTCTCATTAAGATCCTTGAGCAACCTTATAACCATTGTTTTGAACTCTGTGTCTAGTAGTTTGCTTACTTCTATTTCAGTTAGTTCTTTTTTTGGAGATCTCTTCTGTTCTTTCATTTGTGACATGTTTCTTTGTCTCTGCATTTTGGCTGCTTCCCTGTGTCTGTTTCTATGTGTTAGGTAGAGTTGCTATGTCTCCTGGAATTGGTAGAGTGGCCTTGAGCAGTCGGTGTCCTGTGGGGCCCTGGGGGGGCCTCCCCAGTCACCTGGGCTGGGCCCTCTAGGTGTGCCCTTGTGTGGGCTGTATGCACAGTCTTGTTGTAGTTGAGCCTTGATTACTGTTGGTGTCACTGGGAGGAATATGCCTCTAGGCCAATTGGCTGTTAGGACCAGCTGTGACTACAGTGGAAGAGCTGCTGTGCAGGAGACACCCTGTGGAGCAGAACTTGCTTCTGTGGGGCTTTAGTGCTTACTGAGTCTGCCCCTTGGGTGTGTTGCTTGTAGATATTTAGATTGTAATGTCATATGGTCTGAAGCTGCCGCCGGGTGCACTGGCTCTGGGGCCTCCTTGGGGGTGCAAAGTCAGTCACTCCCTGGGGCCACCCAGCAGGAGCTACAGAATTATCTGCAGGTGGTTGCTACTGTGTTGGGCTTGGAAGTTTCCTGGATGAGGCCAAGCCTTCTTGGGCCTCTTTTTGATAGGTATGGGGCACGCTGGCACCAGCTGCTGCTTATTTGAGAGATTTTATGAAAGCCTGAAACCTGAGCTAGGATAGGCCATTCATATGGAAAAGCTGCTGCAAACAGCTTGGGTGGGGCTGCAAATTGGATTGCGTGGGGTCTCAGGGAATCACCAGAGTGGAATGAACAGTGTGAGCCAGGCTGATGGAAGCACAGATATGGCTTCCAGTAAGCTCTGCAACAGGGGCGGTCTCAGCATAGAAATAATGAACCCTGTGAGCACCCCTGTCTGGGAGAAAGCCACCCCCAAGTTCTTGCTCCAATGCCAGACAATCCAGTCCCTCCTCCTCCCCCCCCCCCCATATGTCCCTGGATCCCCCTGAGCCAGTGATTCTCAACCTTCTGGCCCTTTAAATACAGTTCCTCATGTTGTGACCCAATCATAAAATTATTTTCGTTGCTACTTCATAACTGTAATGTTGCTACTGTTATGAATCGTAATGTAAATATCTGATATGCAGGATGGTCTTAGGCGATCCCTGTGAAAGGGTCATTTGACCGCCAAAGGGATTGCGACCCACAGGTTGAGAACCGCTGCCCTGAGCCATTGCCCCAGTGCTGGAGCTCAGAGGGAGTGAGTCTGTGTAAGTTCCTGCAAGGGCCCTTTAAGCAGGACATCTGGGATTCCAGCAGCCTTCAAGTCACTCAGCCACATCCTGCTGGTTTTTACAGCCCGAAGTTATGGGGACTTCTCTTCCAAGCTCTGGAACCCTGGGCTGGGGGGGCTGGGGTGGGGCTAGGACTCCTTGCTCCGCACAGGAGGCCTCCACAACCAAGATATCCCTCCTGCTTAGAAAGTGCCACACGTGGGTGTTGGACCAGCCCGTCCTGCACCTTCGCCCCTCCTACCGGTCTCGATGTGTTTTCTTCTTTACTTCTCTCATTGAGGACTTCTATTCAGCTAGCTTTCAGGAGGTTCTGAATGATGGTTGTTCTGTATGTTAGTTGTAATTCTGATGTGGATGTGGGAAGCAGCGAGTACTGGTGTTTATCTACGCTGCCATTTTGGTTCTCCTCCTGTAATGGCTACTTTAAGCCTTTTTCTGTCAAAGCTGATATCTTGTCACTCCCACAGGCAGTTTCTGTTACCTGCTTTTTTTCTGGTGTATGGGTCATACTTACTTTGCTGTTTCTTTGCATGTCTTTTAATATTTTATTGTTGTTGTTGGAAACTGGGCATTTTAGATGACATATTGTAGCAGCTCTGGGTACTGAGACATCCCAAACATCCACCAGGTTTATTATTGCTACTTGCTTATTTACTTGTTTAGTAAATGGCTGGATTATTTTAGTAAATTAAACCTCTCCATGCCTGGCTAGTGTGGCTCAGCGGTTGAGCATTTACCTATGAATCAGAAGGTAATGGTTCAATTCCCGGTCAGGGCACATTCTTGGGTTGTGGGCTCGGTCCCCAGTAGGGGGCATGCAGAAAGCAGCTGATCAATAATTCTCTCTCATCATTGATGTTTCTATCTCTCTCTTCCTCTCCCTTACTCTCTGAAATCAATAAAAATATATTTAAATCTCTCCCCTCTCCGACCTCACACCACAGGGTGTGAAACCTCTGATATTGCTTCTTAGGAAGGTGCAGCTTGGGTATGCCCACGCCCTAGGCCAGTGATGGCGAACCTATGACACGCGTGTCAGAGGTGACAGGCGAACTCATTTTTTTGGTTGATTTTTTCTTTGTTAAATGGCATTTACATATATAAAATAAATATCAAAAATATAAATCTTTGTTTTACTATGGTTGCAAAGATCAAAAAATTTCTATATGTGACATGGCACCAGAGTTAAGTTAGGGATTTTCAAAATGCTGACACGCCGAGCTCAAAAGGTTCGCCATCACTGGCATATAGGGACAATACTCTAACCAATTGAGCTACCTGGCCAGGGCAATGAGGATCTTTTGATACTTCTAAACTTTTGTGTGCACAATTAGAAGAAGCCAGCTATAGAATTAGGCAGATTGCATGGAAAACATATTTGTCTTTTGAAGATTCAAAAAGAGGATTTAGATACATGGATCAACCTATAATGTCATTTAGGTGTCAACTCAATACTTTTTTAAAAAATATATTTTTATTGATTTTTAGAGAGAGAGGAAGGGAGAGGGATAGAGAGATAGAAACATCAATGATAAGAGGGGAAATCATCCTTCAGCTGCTTCCTGCACGGCCTCCACTGGGGTAGAGCCTGCCACCTGGACATGTGCCTGATCGGGAATCAAACCATGACCTCCTGGTTTATAGGTTGATGTTTAACCACTGAGCAATACTAGCTGACTACTTCTTAGTTTTCATTAGACATTGTGGGGTTGTTTTTGTTTGTTTTAATATATTTTTATTGGTTTCAGAGAGGAAGGAAAAGGGACAGAGAGAGAGAGAGAGAGAGAGAGAGAGAGAGAGAGACATCAATGATGAGAGAAAATCACTGATGAGCTGCCTCCTGCACGTCCCTCACTGGGGATTGAGCCCACAATCTGGGCATGTGCCCCTGACCGGAATTGACCCCAGGACCCTTCAGTCCACAGGCTGATGCTCTATCCACTGAGCCAAACCACTTAGGCTGTGGTCTTAAGCCTTAAAATCTCAGTTTATATGTACAAAAACTTCTAGTGTACATTGTATGGGTAAACAATGGTCGTAAATTAAACAAATAGGGCTATGGGAAACCTACGAGGCCGCTTGGTTCTTCCCTGCTCCCTGACTCCCTATCTTTTGGTTTTTCCTTTTTTTTTTTTTTTTTCTTTCTTGGTTTATTCATCACAGTGCAGTTAAGTTGGACTTAGGTGAAGGAACTTAGGAGCTGACAATATTGAAAGAAGACATCTTACACCATTGCCAAGGTTTAATGGAATGACTTCAAGACAATGCCAAGTTGGTAACTATTTCCTTTAACAGAGAGCTCCCAGAAGACAAAGACTTTAAAGATCATTGACTGCCACCTGGAGATTATGTTTATTGGAAAGAACGTAAATAAAAGATATTTTCCACCCTCATTGGAAGGGACTTCTTGTGTGCCTAACAATGAGTGGACATCTACCCTTGTCTATGAAGATAAAACGCTTGAGGTTGAGACACCAGAGGTAGACAGCTATCCTAAGCCATTGACAAGTCCATAACCTATGCACTCACATTGAACTCAGAATCCATGTTGTTTGTCTTTACCTTTCTGCTAATGATATTAGTCATAGTAATAGTTATACTTGTTCTTTGAACTTTACTATGTGGTCCAAGTGTTTATGATTTCTAAAACTTTCTAAGATAACTGTTAATACTCTTTTCATGGTTTATGTAAATGTAATGCTAGATGACAAATACAGAAAATTGAGACAGAAGACAAACACCCAAATCGTGATAGTCCACAGGCTAGAAATCATCAAGAGTGTTTTTTCACAATGAAGATTCTAAGACCTGACTGCCTTCCATTTACCTGCCCTTCCCTTTTGGGGGAAAAAATCCGGCCTCATCTCAGATCCCATGGTTACAGTATTGTTTCATCCCTAGTGGTCAAGAAGACAATGGTGATATTGAGACTTCCTAGGAATGAGCCTTCCTAGCACTGAGACAACACTATCTGACCACAAGGTTAGTCATCAATGTATCCCTCAGACTGGTATATGGCAAGGGAGAACTGTGGAACTGTGGACATAAAAAGAGATTCTATGGAAAGTAACCTCACAGTGTAATTTGATCATAAATCCCTAACTGGGCAGATCATGGCTGGTAGTCACGCCCCAGGCATATAACTTTTTAGTAAAACATTTATCTTTGCCTTAAGCAAGCCCTGTCCATTGTTTTGCTGTTAGGTTAACAAACCTTTGAAACAAGCACCTGAAAGAGTACATAATCTTGTTAAATACACTGTAATCCAATCCCACCTTGCTTTCTCCCATCCTCATGTAACCTTCTTCTTCTTCTTTTTTTTTTTTTAATCCTCACCTGAATGTTTTATTGATTTTTAAAGAAAGGAGGAAAGGTGGAGTGGGGAGAGAGAGAGAGAGAGAGAGAGAGAGAGAGAGAGAGAGAGAGAGAGACATCAGTTGGCTGCCTCCCTTACTCGCCCCTACTGGGGATTGAACCCAAAACCTAGGTATGTGCCCTGACTGAAAATCAAACCCTTTGGGGTACGGGAAGATACTCAACCAAATGAACCACACAGCCAGGGTTCCATGCAATCTTTATGATCCCTTCTTAATTTCAAATACATAAAAGAGCTGGAAAACTGTTATGCTTGGGAATATTTGAGATCTTGCTTGTCAGCATATGTTATCAGCTTGGCTCAAATAAACTCATAAAATGGTATTTACTTATTTTTTATGTTTCTGTGAATCCTCACCTGAGGATATGTTTCCATTGACTTTTAGAGAGAGTGGAAGGGTGGGGGAGAGAGAGAGAAACATCGATGTGATAGAGACACGTTGATTGGTTGCCTCCCCCATGTTCCCCGACAAGGGCCAGGGATGGAGCCTACAACTGAGTTGCATGCCCTTGACTGGCATCAAACCTGGGACCCATCAGTCCATGGGCTGAAGCTCTATCCACTGAGTCAAACCAGCTAGGGCCATAAATTTTTTTAAAAAAGAATAAAATACTTAGGAATAAACTTAACCCAAGGAGTTGAAAGACTTGTACACTGGAAAATAGAAAATGTTGCTGAAAGCAATTTTAAGAGACACAAATAAATCTGTACATGGACTGGAAGAAATCTTGATAAGATAGCAATACTACCTAAAGTGACCTTTAAATTCAATGTAATCCCTATAAAAACCCAACGGCATTTTTTTTTAAGAAATAGAAAAATTAACCCTAAAATTTACATAGGCTCTCAAGGGACCTCCAATAGCCAAAACAATCTCAAAAAAAGATGACCAAGTTGAAGGCCTCAGATTTCTTGGTTTCAAACTTATAACAAAACTATAGTAATCAAACAATATGAATGGCATAAAGGCAGGCATATAGAAGAACCATGGAATAGAACAGAGAGCTCAGATATAAATTCTTACATATATGGTATTAAGGATGAAATTGTATCCCAAAAATGCATATGCTGATGTCTTAATCCCCAATGTGACTATTTGGAGATAGGGCCTTTCGGGAGGCCATAACATTTAAATGAGGTTATAAGGATGAGATTCTAATACAATGGAATTTATGTCCTCATAAGAAGAGGAAGAGACACCAGGAAAGCTCTTTCTCTCTTCACATGCACACAGAAGAAGAGCCATGCGAGGACACAGAGAGAAGGCGGCCATTTGCAACCTGGGATGAGAGCTCTCACCAGAAACTGAATTTTTCTGGCACCTTGATCCTGGTTCTAGCCTTTAGAACCATGAGAAAATAAATGTCTCTTGTTTAAACCACCCAGCCTGGTATTTTGGTATAGTAACTTGCATAGACTAAGACATGATCAAGCAATTTTCAACAAGGGTGATAAGACCATTAAATGGGGGAAAACGACAGACAGTCTTTTCAACAAACAGTGCTAGGAAAACTGGATATCCACATGCAAAAGAATGAAGTTAGACACTTACTTTACACTACGTACAAAAATAAACTAAAAATGAGTCAAAGACCTATAGTAAGAGTTAAAACTACAAAACTCTTAGAAGAAAAAATAGAGGAAAAGCTTCATGGCATTGAATTTAGAAATGATATTCTTGGATAAGACACCATAAACAACAATAACAACAAATATTTAAATTGGACTACATCAAAATTAAAAATTTCTGTGCATCAAAGAGCACAATCAATAGAGCTAAAAGGCAACCCATAGAACAGGAGAAAATATTTGCAAACCAAATATATGATAAGGGTTAATATTCAGAATATATGAAGAACTCCTACAATGCAGCAACAACAAAGCAACCTGATTTAAAAATGGGCAAAGGACTTGAATAGACATTTCTTGAAAGAAGATGTAAGCATTAGGGAAATCAAATAAAAAAACACAATCAGTACCACCTCACACCTACTAGGATGACTACTATAAAAATAATAATGCTAGGGAGGATGTGGAGAAATTGGAAATTTTGAGAATGTAAAATAGTACTGCTGTAGTTGAAAACAGTATGGCAGTTCCTCAAAACCTTAAAAAGAGAATTATCATATGATCCAGCAACTCCACTTCTGGCTATATACCCAAAAGAATTGAAAGCAGGGTCTCCAAGAGATATTTGTACAACCACATTCATAGCCAAAAGGTGAAAGCAACCCAAGTGTTCATCAACAGGTAAATGGATAAACAAAATGTGTTATATACATAACGGAATCTTACTCAGCCTTAAAAAGGAAAAAAACTCTGAGCCATGCTACAACAGGGATGAACCTTTAGGACATTATGCTAAGTGAGAGAAACCAGAAAAAAGACAGATGCTGTTTGATTCCACATATATGAGGCTCCTAGAGTAGTCAATTTATAGACACAGAAAGTAGAGTGCTGGTTGCCTGCCGAGGTCCAGCCCCGGAGGTCCAGGGGTGCCCAAAGGTGTGGATGGAGTTGGCAAAGAATGAAGGACATGGAGACAGCATTCAGATGATCAGCATAGCCAGGTTCTCTCTTTATTCTCCTGTTACATCTGTATTTATACCATTTGATCCTATAAGCATGCCTCTATAGTCACATCATGGTATGTTTTGGGTCCTCCCTTGACATTCTATAGTTTCTTATTTCATGTCCATAGTTTCTTATCTGACCTTTGCCAAAAATCCCATCTCCATCTAGTTCTGTTGATTTTAATCCTATCCATTCTATTCCAAAGGTTAGGGCTAGTTTGCTATCTCCATTCCAAGGTCACTACTCTACTGCTCTACTGTTAAGCTACAAGGAAGTAACTGAAGGAGATTATCCTATTCTATGGCCTAAGTAAAGATTATGTAGCTTAAGCATGATTGTTCATAGTTAAGATGATTGACTACCTGCTTGGCACTTAGTTAAGGGTTTTACTGATTTATTCCCTTCCTTAATCCTGTTAATCCCTAACTCCAAGGAAACATCCCCACCTGGGGAAACAACCTTTCTCAGGGAGGTGGCCCTGGTTAGAACACATAGCACTAAGAAGGGGAGCAAACATAGTAAGAACAGTATGCCAGGTCCCTTGAAGCATATGCTGCGCAGATGTTTCTTCCCTGCAGTGACTGTGTCAAGCAGCAAGGATGGACCGGCTTCCGGAAGTTGCCAAGAACCAGGGAGAGAAGAATATGGGGAGCTGCTGTTTAATGGGTATAGAGCAGTGGTTCCCAACGTGGGGCACATGCCCCACAGGGGGGCAATTTGATTTTTGAGTGGGGCAATTCGAGAATGAGTTATTAACGGTGAATTTTTTGTATTTTTTTCATATCACTTCATATTATTGTTTTTTTAATTAAATCTTTATTGTTCAGATTATTACAGTTGTTCCTCTTTTTTCCCCCCATAGCTCTCCTCCACCCAGTTCCCACCCCACCCTCTGCCCTTACCCCTCCAACTGTCCTCATCCATACGTGTTTGATTTTTGTCCAGTCTCTTTCTGCACATCCACACCCCTTTTCCCCCAAGAATTGTCAGTCCACTCCCTTTCTATGCCCCTGGTTCTATTATATTCACCAGTTTACTCTGTTCATCAGATTTTTTATTCACATGGTTTTTAGATTCACTTGTTGATAGATATGTATTTGCTGTTCATAATTTTTATCTTTACCTTTTTCTTCTTCCTCTTCTTAAAGAATACCTTTCAGCATTTCATATAATACTGGTTTGGTGGTGATGAACTCCTTTAGCTTTTTCTTATCTGTGAAGCTCTTTTCTTTTTTAAAATATATTTTATTGATTTTTTACAGAGAGGAAGGGAAAGAGATGGAGAGTCAGAAACATCGATGAGAGAGAAACATTGATCAGCCGCCTCCTGCACATCTCCCACTGGGGATGTGCCCGCAACCCAGGTACATGCCCTTGACCGGAATCAAACCGGGGACCTTTCAGTCCGCAGGCCGACGCTCTTTCCACTGAGCCAAACCGGTTTCAGCATCTGTGAAGCTCTTTATCTGACCTTCAATTCTGAATGATAGCTTTGCTGGATAAAGTAATCTTGGTTGTAGGTTCTTGCTATTCATCACTTTGAATATTTCTTGCCACTCCCTTCTGGCCTGCAAAATTTCTGTTGAGAAATCAGCTGACAATCGTATGGGTACTCCCTTGTAGGTAACTGATTGTTTTTCTCTTGCTGCTTTTAAGATTCTCTCTTTGTCTTTTGCTCTTGGCATTTTAATTATGATGTGTCTTGGTGTGGTCCTCTTTGGATTCCTTTTGTTTGGGGTTCTCTGTGCTTCCTGGACTTGTAAGTCTATTTCTTTCACCAGGTAGGGGAAGTTTTCTGTCATTATTTCTTCAAATAGGTTTTCAATATCTTGCTCTCTCTCTCCTTCTGGCACCCCTATAATTCGGACATTGGTACACTTGAAGTTGTCCCAGAGGCTCCTTACACTATCTTCATATTTTTGGATTCTTTTTCTTTTTGCTTTTCTGGTTGAGTATTTTTTGCTTCTTTGTATTTCAAATCTTTGACTTGATTCTTGTAATCCTCTTGTCTGCTGTTGGATCTCTGTATATTATTCTTTATTTCAGTCAGTGTATGCTTAATTTCTAGTTGGTCTTTTTTCATATCCTCCAGGGTCTCACTAAATTTATCGGCGGTTTCTAGAAAATTCTTGAAAAACCTTATAACCATGGTTTTGAACTCTATATTCAGTCATTTGCTTTCCTCCATTTCGGTCATTTGTGACCTGTTTCTTTGTCTCGGCATTTTTTATGCTTCCCTGCGTTGGTAGAGTGGCTTTGTGTGCTAGGTATCCTATAGGGCCCAGTGGCTCAGCCTCCCCAGTCACCTGCGGTGGACACTCTTGGTGTACCCCCTTGTGGTCTTTGTGCACAGTCTTGTTGTAGTTAAGCCTTTATTGTTGTAGGTATCACTGGGAGGAATTGACCTCCAGGCCAATTGGCTGTGAGAATCAGCTGTGTCTACGGTGGGAGAACTTCTGTGCTGAAGACACCCTTCTGGGGCAAGACTTGCTTCAGTGGGGCTTTGGTGCTCACTGAGTCTGCCCCCTGAGTATGTCCCGTATGGATCTGAGGAGTTGTAATCTGGATGGTCCCACTCTGACCACTGGGTACACAGGCTCTTGGATCTCTAAGGAGGTGCTAATTTAGCCTCTGCCTAAGGCTCCCCAGCAGGAGCTACGAAGAGATTGCAGATTCCCCTTCCTTGTTTGGGGTTTGGAGGTGCCTAGATGAGGCCCAGCTGTGAAGCAATGCAAGCTGCTTTGGGGCTTTGGGACTTCTCTTGGAAGTTCTGAGTCTGTCTGGCCCAGCTGCAGTTTGTTAGGTAATCCTCAGACTGCAAAGGGCCAGGGCATTCATATGCAAAAGCCTCTGCAGCAGCTGGGTTGGGGCGGGGTCTCAAGGAATCAACAGGGCGGAGCAAGCAGCTATGGCTGATCCTCAGCCCTGCCCTAAGGGGCCCTGCATCTCAGTGTCCCGGTAATCACTGCAAGCACCTCTGAGAGAAAGCCGCCCTCGAGTTCTGCCCGCTGCCAGACAGTCCAGTGTCTCCCCATATGAGTCTGGGTCCCCAGAGAGACACCCAGAACTGGAGTTCAGAGCAGTCGGGGGCTTGTGACTCCCTCCTGATTCAGAAAGACAGCCGCGTCCTTAGTTGTCAGCCCTTGCCGCGTCCGCCTCCGTACCTCTGCACTTTACTTCCACAGCTCCTCTGAGTCTCAGTGTACTTTTCTCTTTCTTTCTAGTTGTAGAATTTCCACTCAGCTAGCCTTCCTGTAGTTCTGGATGATGTCCGTTTTGTCTTTTAGTTGTATTTTTGAATTTGTTGTGGGAGGCAGCAATTTCCGGTGTTTACCTATGCCACCATATTGGTTTCTCCCTTATTGTTTTTTAAACAATTTCTTAGTGATTTCTTCCTCAGTACTTCAACTGTCCTTTCAGTCTTTTATTTATCTCTCTCTCTCTCTCTCTCTCTCTCTCTCTCTCTCTCTTGGTTTCAAATAACCCTTTATATATAATTTTATATTTATATATAGTTATATCAAAACTGATAGTACATAGTATAACTGGAAGAAAGAAATAAACTTAGAAGGCTATGCTGAGAGGATGGAGCTTGTGAACACAATAAATAAAAGTTCTCTCCCCCTCCCAGCCCACCCCAACAAAACAAAAACAAAAACCAGTTGTAATGTACATGGAAAATTGTGCACAGCAGATTTTTTTTTTTTTATAAAAAGTAGATTCAGCAGCACATCCAATTATAAATGATTGTTAGGAAAATCATATAAAACAATGAAATACATAAAAGTGTCAAGAGTAATCGTCAGGGTGCGAAATTCCTTGGTGGCCAAATGCCCATGACAAGCAGAAATGATCCTGGCAGCATCACTCACAGGTCGATGTCCACAGAAGGTTCTCCAGGTGCAGCAGCATGGACAGGTGGAGATTTGAATTTCAGACCCTGATTCATAGTTTTCACAATTCCATGTGCAATTTCAGAAAGACTCATCGTTCACTGCGGACGACCCTTCGGAGTGGAGGAGTGGAAGAGCCCTTGTCTGTGCTCTCCGACCCTGAGCTGCTCTGGTGCTGCTGTTCTGACCCTGCACTGGAGGTCACTGTGGAGGAGGACATGGAGGAGGAACGAGTCTTTTCCTTAAAAAATGATAATGTGATAATGGCGGTGACATTGCCCACAGTCACTGCCAACTGCTGTACAGTGCTCCTGTCCACATTTTTCAGTCGGGGCCTTGAGGTGTGATTTGACTTGCTGGTCTTGGTTGTCGCATTGGCGGACTGTATGCTGTTTGCCTCACTAGGAGGGTCTTTCAGAATATCGGACTTTGGTTTTGTTTTCTTGTTGGTGTTTTCCTTGGTGACACTGGGACTGATTTCCTTATCTTTCTCAGGTTTCTCTTTGTCTTGCTTTTCAACACTCTCCTTCTTCTTCTTCGGGGGTGGTGGGGTGGCATCCTGCTGTGCCACCAGCTGAGAATTGATTCAAGGTTTTCCGGTGGAGGTGCCTTTCCTCACATCACAGATGCTGCATTTAAAAGCTTCGACGCTGTTTCTAAGGTGCAGACGCTACAATCCCAAAAGCCTTCGTCTGCAGCAGGTTTCGCTTGTCTCTTCTGCCTGCAGAGGAGCGGGGAGTGGGGCGAGGGGCGGGGAGGGAAGGGACAGGGCAGGAAGTGGAGACAGCACATCACAGGCGCTGGTGAGCTGTGGTAATTTCACAGGAATCCTGGGCTGGAAACTTCACTCTGGCGACCACCCACCCATCCTTTTTCGGAACCATCCTTTTCCGGAACCAGAAGAGGGACCCAGCTGAAAGGGCAAGGGCTATGCCCTCCATCTTGCCCCGTACCCTCCATGTTGGGGCAGCCGCCATGTGCTCAGGAAAGTACCTTCTTCCCGGAAGCCCAGGCCTCTGCTGGCCATGCCCGGAGTCTTCTTAAACTAACCAATGACAATCAAGGGACATGCGCACCATAGAGATGACCACATCCTGTGTAACAAGACCCGACTTGTGCCTGGCCAATCGGCAGGGCCCACAGTTAGCTCCCCTCCCCTCACTCCACCCCCTATTAAAACCCTGTTTTTCCCACAGTGGGGACACTCTGCTTCCGGTCGCTGCGTCGGCCAGGAGGGGGAGGAGAGCTAGCTCAAATAAAGGACCCTCTGCTTTTGCATCGGACTGGCTGGCTCCCTGGTGTGGTTTTCTTGGGGATCTTGAAATCTGGGCACAACACCAGCCCCCACTGTCGCCCTGCCACCTCCTGGCCACGGCCGCGGGGCTTCCCATGGTGGGCGGCTCTGGAGCTGGGCCCCGGCCGGCTGTGCAGGAAGCGGGCAGACTCGGTGACCCGAACGCAGGCCGGGGCCGGAGGCCGGAAGAAGTGGCGGCTGGCTTATTTTTCTCTTTCATGGACACCATGTTCTTTGGAAGCTTGTTCAGACCAAGTTAATGGCCTTTTAGGCTTCCTCCACGTGAATAGGAGTTCTCTTTTTGATAATAAGAATTATATGTGGGGGCGGGGGGAGCATCAGGATTTTAGAGATGCTTAGGTGAGGCATGGCCAAAAAGCATTGGGAACCACTGGTATAGAGTTTCAGTTTTGCCAGATGAAAATAGTTCTGGAGAGCTATTGCATAACACTACTAAACTCCACACGTAAAAATGGATATGATGGTAAGTTTTGTTATGTTATGTACACTTTACCATAATTAAAAAGTTAAAAACATTATAATTTTATAAATTAAAATGAAATAATCTTTTCATACATAGAAAAGCCAAAAGAATTCATCATCAGTAGACTCACACTACAAGAAATGTTAAAGGAAGTCCTTCAGGCAAAAGAAAAATGATATTAGTTAAAAATCTGCATTTATACAAAGGATTGTACAGCATGGAAATGGTAAAATACGGGCAAATATTTGGTATTTTTCTTGTCATTTAAAGCTCTTTAAAAGATAATTTAAGCAAAAACAACAATGTAGGTTAAGGTTTATAACATACTAGAGGCCCAGTGCACAAAAATTTGTGCACTCGGGGGGGGGGGGGGTGGAGTCCCTCAGCCTGGCCTGTGCCCTTTTGAAGTCTGGGACCCCTAGGGGGTGACCACTTGCTGGCTTAGGCCTGCTCCCCAGGGGATTGGGCCTAAGATGGCAATCAGACATCCCTCTGGCAGCACAACAGCCCTCAGGAGATGTCCACTTGCCAGCGGGGAGCAGACCTAAGCTGCAGTCAGACATCCTTAGCGCTGCTGAGGAGGCAGGAGAGGCTCCCACCACCACTGCTGTACTGGCAGCCATCAGCCTGGCTTGTGGCTGAGCAGAGCTCCCCCCTGTGAGAGCGTCCTGACCACCAGAGGGCAGCTCCTGCATTGAGCGTCTGCCCCCTGGTGGTCAGTGTGTGTCATAGTGACAAGTCATTCCCAGTCCTTCTGCTGTTAGGGTCAGTTTGCATATTGCCTTTTTACTATATAGGATAGAGGCCTGGTGCACAGGTGGGAGCTGGCTGGTTTGCCCTGAAGGGTGTCCCGGATCAGGGTGGGGGTCCCGCTTGGGTGCCTGGCCAGTCTGGGTGAGGGGCTGATGGCTGTTTTCAGCTGGTCACACCCCCTTCAGGGTGGGGGTCCCCACTGGGGTGTCTGGCCAGCCTGGATGAGGGGATGATGGCTGTTTGCAGCTGATCCCACCCCCATTCAGGGTGGGGGTCCCCACTGGGGTGCCTGGCCAGCCTGGGTGAGGGGCTGAGGGCCGTTTTCAGGCTGGCAGGCGACTGAAGCTCCCAGCCTCTTCCCCCCCCCCCTTTTTTTTTTATTCTGGGATTTATTTACCTTCTATAGCTGTCACTGGAGCTGAGAGCCGGCTCCAGCTCTGAGGCTGTGGCTGGCTGAAAGCAGGTATCTGGGGTTTGTTTAGCTTCTATAATTGAAACTCTGTTGCCATCACTGGCCCTCTAAGCTCTGAGCCCGCTGTGGCTGACAGCAGGTATCTGGGGTTTGTTTAGCTTCTATAATTGCAACATTGTTGCATCCGGAGCTCAGAGCTGGGCCGCGGCAGGCGGGGAACCTTGGCTTCCTCCATCACTGGAGCAAGCAAGCCTCATGTTCACTTCAGCTGCGTGGCTGCTGGCCGCCATCTTTTTTGGCAGTTAATTTGCATATCCTGCTGATTAGCCAATGGGAAGTGTAGCGGAAGTATGGTTAATTACCATGTTTGTCTATTATTAGATAGGATAAAAGCAAAATATGATAGCAATAGCACAAATATGTGAGGAATATTGGAAGTTTACTATTGTAAGGTTCTTATACTATACTAGAGGCCCGGTGCATGAAATTTGTGCACTCTCCGGGGGGAGGGGAAGGTGGTCCCTCAGCCCGGCCTGTGCCCTCTCACAGTCTGGAAGCCCTCAGGGGGTGTCAGATATCCTTAGCACTTCTGCGGAGGTGGGAGAGGCTTCTGCCACCACCAGTGCACTTGCCAGCCATGAGCCCAGCTTCTGGCTGAACGGCGCTCCCCCCATGGGAGCGCACTTACCACCAGGGGGCAGATCGTGTGTTGAGTGTCTGCTCCCTGGTGATCAGTGCATATCATAGTGACCAGTCTTTCCGCTGTTGAGCCACAACCGTCTCTCCAACATTCCACGAGGTGTCCCAGATTGTGAGAGGGTGAAGGCCAGGCCGAGGGACCCCACCAGTGCACAATTGGTGCCGGGGAGGGACATGGGGATGTTGACCAGCCTGGGAGGGACCACGGGAGGGCTCCAGAGTATGTCCGGCCTGTTTCGCTCAGTCCTGATTGGCAGGACCCCAGCAGCAAGCTAACCTACTAGTTGGAGCATCTTCCCCCTGGTGGTCAGTGCATGACATAGCAAGCAGTTGAATGACCTTAGCATATTATGCTCTGATTGGTTGAATGGCCAGCCTGGGTGAGGGACACTTAGCATATTAGGCTTTTATTTTAAAAAATGCCTCTATTATTCTGTTAGCAACAAACCAAACAGGATATGAAGTGGCATAATATCATCTGAAGGTAGAGTCTGTTAAGTTAAAGATGCATACTATCAACTCTAAAACAATCACTAGGAATCCTATATAATAAAAGAGAAACATGTAAATTGATCGTCCCTCCACTGCGCTCACCAGCCAATCAGGCGTGAGTATGCAAATTAACCCAACAAAGATGGCAGGTTAATTTGCATACACAGGCACCCGGCAGAGAGCAGAGCAAGAGAGCTGGCTGCTTGGGGAGATGTGGCTCCCTCAGTCGCTTCCCCCAAGCTGCTGGGTGGAGAGCAGAGCAGGAGAGCCAGCAGAGAGTGGAGCGGCTTGAAGAACTTGGCTCCCCAAGCTGCCAGACAGAGAGCAGAGAGGGAGAGATGGCGGCTTGGAAGACTTAGCAGAGTGGGAGCCGTGGGACAGAGACAGAGCAGGAAGGGAAAACCAAGAGCTTGGGAGCACCAGGAATTCTGGGAATAGTAGTCCTGGTGGTAGCCCCAGGACCAGAAGCAGAAGCCCAGAGTACGGGGAGCATCAGGAATGCTGGGAATCGTAGTTTTGTGACAAACGGATCTCCTAGACCAGGGGTGGGCAAACTTTTTGACTTGAGGGCCACAATGGGTTCTTAAACTGGACCAGAGGACCGGAACAAAAGCATGGATGGAGTGTTTGTGTGAACTAATATAAATTCAAAGTAAACATCATTACATAAAAGGGTACGGTCTTTTTTTTTTTTTAGTTTTATTCATTTCAAATGGGCTGAATCTGGCCCGCGGGCTGTAGTTTGCCCACGGCTGTCCTAGCCACTAGAGCAAAGTGAGCCTGGAGCAAGTTACTGTTGCAATGGGGGATGAAGGGAAAGCAAAGTTGAGAGACATAAGTAAAACCAGAGTGTCTAGGAAAAATTAAACGGAAAATATCCTAAAACTTCCAGGAAATCTCCACCAATGAAGCAAAGAAAAAAAAAAAACACCCCTATTATTCTGTGAGCAACAAACCAAACTGAGTTGGGGTCTCAGACAATTCGCTCATATGATTGCAAAGACAAAAACTCCTGGATTGGAGAGGGCTCCCCTGAAGGCTCCCAGATTGGAGAGAGTGCAGGTCGGGCTGAGGGACCCCCACACTCCCCAGTGCACGAATATCGTGCACCAGGTCTCTAGTTATATATAATAAGGTCACAAAGGAGGTAAAATGAAACCATAAGAAATATTAAATTAGAGAAAATGAAGATGGCAGCATAGGTAAACACCAGAGATTGCTGCTTGGTGGTCACAACCACTTCAAAAATACAACTAAAAGAACGGGCATCATCCAGAACTACAGGAAGGCTGGCTGAGTGGAAGTTCTACAACTAGAAGGAAAGAGAAAAGCATACCAAGACTCAGAGGAGGTGCAGTGCAGAAGTAAAATACAAAGGTGTGGAGGTGCATGCGGAGAGGGCTGGCGGCTGAGGACACAATTGTCTTTTTCAATCTGGAGGGAGTCTCAAGCTCTGAGCTCCAGTTCCGGGCGAGTCTCTGGGGACCCAGACTCATACGGGAGAAACGGGACGGTCTGGCATCAGTTGGAACTCGAGGGCAGCTTTTCTCAGAGGCGCTCACAGCGATTGCCGGGGCCTCTAAGGGCAGGACTGAGAGCAGCCATACTGCTCGCTCTGCCCACCCTGTTGATCCCCTGGGACCCTGCCCCGCCCAAACTGTGCATGGAGGCTTTTGCATATGAAAGGCCTGGCCCTTTGTAATCTGAAAATTACTTAATAAACTGCAGCTGGCCCAAGGCCCCACGGCAACTTGCATTGCTTTACAGCTGGCTTCTGCTGGGTAGCCTCAGGCAGAGGCTAGATTAGCACCTCCTTAGATCCAAGAACCAGTGTACCCAGTGGTCAGAGTGGGACCATCCAATTACAACGCCTCAGATCCATAAGGGACACACTCAGGGGGCAGACTCAGTGAGCACCAAAGCCCCACTGAAGCAAGTCTTGCCCCAGAAGGGTGTCTTCAGCACAGAAGTTCTCCCACCGTAGACACAGCTGATTCTCACAGCCAATTGGCCTGGAGGTCAATTCCTCCCAGTGATACCTACAACAATAAAGGCTTAACTACAACAAGACTGTGCACAAGGACCACAAGGGGGTGCACCAAGAGTGTCTACCTCAGGTAATTGGGGAGGCGGAGCCACTGGGCCCTATAGAACACAGCACAGAAAGCCACTCTATCAACACAGCGAAGCATAAAAAATGCCGAGACAAAGAAACAGGTCACAAATGACAGAAATGGAGGAAAGCAAACTACTGGATATAGAGTTTAAAACCACACTTTTAAGGTTTTTCAAGAATTTTCTAGAAACTGCCCATAAACTTAATGAGACCCTCAAGAAATCTAGTGAGACCCTCCATGTTGTGATAAAGGACCAACTAGAAATTAAGCATACACTTGACTGAAATAAAGAATATTATACAGACTCCCAACAGCAGACCAGAGGATCGCAAGAATCAAGTCAAAGATTTGAAATACGAAGAAGCAAAAAACACCCAACCGGAAAAGCAAAATGAAAAAAGAATCCAAAAATACGAAGATAGTGTAAGGAGCCTCTGGGACAACTTCAAGGGTACCAACATCCGAATTATAGGGGTGCCAGAAGGAGAGAGAGAGCAAGATATTGAAAACCTATTTGAAGAAATAATGACAGAAAACTTCCCCTACCTGGTGAAAGAAAGAGACTTACAAGTCCAAGAAGCGCAGAGAACCCCAAACAAAAGGAATCCAAAGAGGACCACATCAAGACACATCATAATTAAAATGTCAAGAGCAAAAGACAAAGAGATAATCTTAAAAGCAGCAAGAGAAAAACAATCAGTTACCTACAAGGGAATACCCATACGACTGTCAGCTGATTTCTCAACAGAAACTATGCAGGCCAGAAGGGAGTGGCAAGAAATATTCAAAGTGATGAATAGCAAGAACCTACAACCAAGATTACTTTATCCAGCAAAGCTATCATTCAGAATTGAAGGTCAGATAAAGAGCTTCACAGATAAGGAAAAGCTAACGGGGTTCATCACCACCAAACCAGTATTATATGAAATGCTGAAAGGTATCTTTTAAGAAGAGGAAGAAGAAGAAAAAGGTAAAGATACAAATTATGAACAACAAATACACATCCATCAACAAGTGAATCCATAAATCAAGTGAATAAATAATCTGATGATCAGAATAAACTGGTGATTATAATAGAATCAGGGGCATAGAAAGGGAGTGGACTGACTATTCTTGGGGGGAAAGGGGTGTGGGGGATGCGGAAAGAGACTGGACAAAAATCGTGCACCTATGAATGAGGACACTGGTGTCGGGGGTGAGGGCAGAGGGTTGGAGAGGAACCAGGTGGAGGGGGGCTATGGGGGGAAAAAAGAGGAACAACTGTAATAATCTGAACAATAAAGATTTAATTTAAAAAATATATTAAATTAATTCAAAAGAACGTGGAAAAAGAGAGGGGGGAAAAAACAAAGAAGAGATGGAACAAATAGAAAACCAATAACAAAAGGACCACTAGCCCTAGCCAGTTTGGTTCAGTGGATAGAGTGTCGGCCTGGGGACTGCAAGGTCTGGGGTTTGATTCTGGTTTAAGACACATGCCTGGGTTGCAGGCTCAATCTCCAGTAGGAAGTGTGCAGGAGGCAGCCAATCCATAATTCTCTCTCATCATTGATGTTTCTATCTCTCCCTCTCTCTTCCTCTCTGAAATCAATAAAAATGTATCCTATATAATAATAGCTTAATATGCTAAGTGTTCGGTTGTCCAGTCAGCCGTTCAACCAATCAAAACATAATATGCTAATGATATGCTAAGGCCACTCAACTGCTCACTATGACGTGCACTGACCACCAGGGGGCAGACGCTTCAACCGGTAGGTTAGCTTGCTGCTGGAGTCTGGCCGATTGGGACTGAGCAGGATGACTGGACATGCCCTGGAGCCCTCCCGCATCCCTCCCCGGCCCAGATAGTGCACCAGTGGGGCCCCTCAGCCTGGCCTGCGCCCTCTCACAATCTGGGACGCCACAGGCGATGTCGGAGAGCCGCTTTCAGCCTGATCCCACAGGCCAGGCTGAGGGACTCCACTGGTGCACGAACTCATGCACTGGGCCTCTAGTATATATATAAAGGACCACTAAATGTAAATTATCAAAATACTCCAATTAAGAGATTGTTAGATTGAATAAAAAAAGCAAGCCCTAACTTTATACTGCCTAGAAAAAACATATTTTAAATATCAAAATATAAATTGGCTAAAGATAAAAAAGATGGGAAAACATATATCATGTCAACACAAATCAAAAGAATTATGGAGTGGCTGCATTGATATCAGACAAAGAAAATTTCAGAGCAAAGAATAATCTCAGAAGGTCATTTCATCAGAAATGGGTTAATTCATCAGAAAGGTGTAACAATCTGAAACATTTATGCACCCATTATAAAGTTTCAAAATACATGAAGCAAAAAGGGATATAATTACAAAGAGAAGCAGAAAAATCCATAATTATAGTCAGAGATTTCAATACCTCTCTTTCAGTAGTTAATAGAATAAGTGAAAAGAAAATTAGAAAAGATATTAGATTTGAAGGATCTATCAATTAACTTAATCTAGTTGACATTTATAGAACACTGCACCCAACAATAGCAGAATAAATATTCTTTCTAGATGCATGTGGAAGATTTATCAAGATAGAACATATTCTGAACCATAAAACTATTTTTTAAAATACATTTTTATTGATTTCAGAGAGAAAGGGAGAGGGAGAGAGAGATAGAAACATCAGTGATGAGATAGAATCAAGGATCAGCTGCCTCCTGCACACCCCCTACTGGGGATCAAGCCCACAACCTGGGCATGTTCCCTTGACCGGAATTGAACTTGGGACCCTTCAGTTTGCAGGGCTCCGCTCTATCCACTGAGCCAAACCAGCTAGGGCCATAAAACTATTTTTAATAAATTTAAAGTTATTTAAATCATGGAAAGTCTGATCATACTAAAATTAAGTTAGAAATCAATAACAGAAAGATTTTGGGAAAATCTTCAATATTGGAACAAAGTAGTATAAATGACTCATAGATCAAAGAAGAATTCAAGAGGAAATTAGAAATACTTTTAATTGCCTAAGAAATGAAAAAACAACATATCAAAGTGTGTGTGATGACATTAAAGCAGCACTTAAGAGGAAATTTCATAGCACTAAGTACCCATATTAGAAATAAGAGGTGATTGTGGTGGGGAGGGGGGTGAGTGGAGGTGGAAGAGGGTATATGGGGAATAAATGATGATGGGAAAAAATAAAATTATAAAAAAGATCTTAAATCAATGACCTTAGCTTCTACTATAAGAAAGTATTTTAAAAAAAAGAGCAAATTTAACTCAAAGTAAGAAGAAGAAAATAATAAAGACTAGAGTAGAAATCAATGGAGACATAAAATAGAAAAAGAATGGATAAAATCAATGAAACAAAAAATTGGTTTCATTAAAGCATCATAAACCTCTAGTCAGGCTTATCAGAAAAAAAGAGAGAAACACAAATGAATATCAGGAATGAGAGCAGTGATTTCTCTACATGTTCCATAGATATTAAAAAGATAAGAGAATATTTTGAACAGCTTTATGGCAATAAACTCGACAACTTAGATAAAATGGACGATACAAACTATTAAAGCTTACCAAGAAGAAATAGATAACCTTAATAATCCCATCTATTTTTAAAATTTAATTTGTAGCCCTGGCTGGTGTGTACAGTGGTTAGAGCACTCACCTATGCACCAAAGGGTCCCGGGTTTGATCCCCAGCCCCAGTCAGGGGTGCGTTTGGGAGATAACTTATCAATGTCCCTTTCTCACATTGATGTTGCCTGTTTCCCTTCCTCCCTCCCTTCCACTCTCTAAAAGTCAATGGAAAAAATATCCTCAGGTGACGATTAACAAAACAAAAAAACAATTTGTAGTTTAAAACGTCCCACAAAGAAATTCCAGGTCCAGATGGCTTCAGTGCTGAAAATCCTACCAAACATTTATGGAAGAAATAAATACCAATTAAACATAAACTCTTACAAAAATTGAAAAGGAAGAAATACATCTTTCTATGAAGTAAGCATTACTGTGATACCAAAAACAAATGAAGACATTACAAGGGAAGAAAACTACAAAGACCCGCTATGAACATAGATGCAAGATTTTTAGCCCTAGCTAGTTTGTCTCAGTGGATAGGGCATTGGCCTGGGGACTGAAAGGTCCCGGGTTCGATTCTGGTCAAGGGCACATGCTGGGGTGCGGGCTCAATCCCCAGTAGGGGACGTGCAAGAAGCAGCCAATCAATGATTCTCATCATTGATGTTTCCCTTTCTCTCTCCCTCTCCCTTCCTCTCTGAAATCAATAAAAAATATATTTTAAAAAGGATAATCTTTTTTAAGAATTAGTGTTGGAACAATTAGATATCCAGGAGCAAAAAAATAATCTCTGATCTACATCTCTCACTATATATAAAAAAATAACTCAAAAGGGATTATATATCCAAGTTTAAAACTTAAAGCTATGACTTCTAGAGGAAACATAAGAGAAAACCTTCTTGACCCTGGGCAAAGATTTCCTAAATATGATAACCAAAAGTGTGACCCATAAAAGAACAAATTGATAAATTGGACTTCATTGAAATTAAAACTCTCTGTTCCTCAAAAGATACTGTTACATGAATGAAGAGACAAGGCACAACATGAAAAAAAATTTACAAATCATATATCTGATAAAGGACTTGTATTCAGAAAATATAAAAAACTCCCCAGTGGGGTATGGGCTTAGGTGGAGGGGGGCAAAGGGAGGGAAAATGTGAAATACTGTCAGTAATAAAAAATATACATATATATTTAAAACCACTCCCAAAACTTAAGAAAAACAACCAAATTTTTAAAAATGGGCATAAGAAGAAATAAAAAATGTCAAAAAATTTGAATACTTAAATAAAAAAGACATAAGAATGCCAGGTAAGTACATAAAAAGATGTTGAACATCATTTATCATTAGAGAAATACAAGTTAAAGTCACAATGAAATACCACCATATACTTATTAGAATGGCTAAAATAAAAAACTTATTGTGCAAGGATGTGGAAGAACTGGAATTCTCATATACTGCCATTGGGAATATAAAAATGATACAGCTGCTCTAGAAAAAAATTCCCGTTTTGAGATAAATGAAATCATAAGTCCATACAAAGGCTTGTGCACAAATGTTTATAGGTTCTTATTCATAATTGCCCCAAACTTCAAACCAATAGATGTCCTTCAATGGGCAAATGGATACACAGTGATACATCCATGCCATGGCATCTTACTCAGCAATAAAGAATGAACTATTAATACACATGCTATGGATGAACCTTAAAGGCATTAAGCTGAGTGAAGGAAGCCAGACCAAAAAAAAAAAAAAAAAGCAATACTCTATGAATCTGCTTATGTAAAATTCTAGAAAATGCAAACTAATGTATAGCAAATCAGTGCTGTGTGGTGGGAATGGGGAGTATAGATGGGGGAGGCAGGGATTATGAGGAAACTTCTGGAGGTGATACCTATGTTCATGAACTCAATTGCAGTGACAGTTTCACTGGGATATACTTATGTCAATTATATACTTTAAACATTGTGTTATTATATGTCAACCAGAGTTCCAGCACAAAATTCATGCATGGTACGGTTCCTAGTGACTGCTGGCAGACTGCTGGGACGTCCCTTCCCCTGGCTGCCTGCTGCTGCTGCGGTTCAGGGCCTCCATTCCATCCAGCTGGCCAGGGCCTCCCTTCCTGCAGTTGGCCAGCCGGCCCCGCCCCCTGGTGGAACTCCCAGTCAAACTTTCAGTCAAACTCCTGGTCCAAGGAATAATTTGCATATTAGGCTTTTATTTTATAGGACTAGAGGCATGGTGCACAAAAATTCGTGCACTGGGGGGTGTCCCTAAGCCCAGCCTGCCCCCTCTCATAGTCTGGGAGCCCTTAGGGGATGTCCTACTGCGGGAGCGGGCCTAAGCTGCAGTCTGGCCTCCCTCTGCAGGAGGCAACCGAGCCCATCAGGGGAAGGTGTCGCTCCATCACCCCGCCGCTGCTGCCACTGCCGGCCACCGTGGCTGCCTGCCCTCAGCCCTTGCAGCCACCGTGGCTTTGTCCGGAAGGACGTTCAGCTGTCCAGTCTAATTAGCATATTACGTTTTTATTATTGTAGATTATGCTTCAAGAAAGCTATTAAGTAAAACAAACACAACATAATGTCTAATGTTTGAAGTAGAAGTTTGCTCAATTTGTCTTCTATCCTGGTTTAAGCTGCTTCTGACAGTTTTTGAACCTAAATACAAAGTGAAGTTTGTTCATCCATGATAATGTGTAATCTTGTACTGTCTTATACTGTTGGCTAATTGATTCATTAACAGTAATTTAGTTTCTCTCACTAACCTCCAAAATCCTCAAAGTTAGGCTTCATATCTTACTTTGCATCCTCCTACAGTATCCAGACACAGTAGGAGGCACAGAAAAGTTTAACAATTACCTTTTAAGTAATTGTCTTTTGTGTTATTTGACCAATTTGACTCAGAAAAGGAAAAGCAATTTTCTATTTTTATTCTTCTACTTATCTAAATAACATAGGGAGAAAAACAATGGCACAAAGCCACCCTAAGACAACAACAGTATCCTTTGTGCTTCAACAATCTGAGGTATAAATACAGATTTGCCTGTCCCGGGGTTAGATTAGAGAGCTATGGGTTGAAGGTTGATGAAGACATACCAAGATGAACGGATTGACAGACTGCAATTCAGCTTTGTTTCATTCCCTTGCCCTCTTCATGTTGCCCAATAAGATGGTAAGAAAAAGAAGGAGCCACTCAAGGATGCTTGATAAATAACAATGGCCTTTAACTAAACATCCTCAATGAACAGGATGTTCCAGGTGTGACCCTAGTCACATTTCTCTGCACATTCCCCAGAAAGAGTGGCAGTAGGGTCTCTACTTTCTGAATAGATGAAAAGTGAAGAGAAGAAAAGAGAACTACCACGAGAACCTGGGAGACCTGCCTCTCAAGAGAGAACAGGGAAAAGGGTATTCATTCATTCTAGTGGCGGATATGGCTGATTATCTTTGATTTCCGCCTTGGGGAGTCTCGGCTGCTTGTAGAAATCCGTCTTCTGTGGGAAATGATAGTGCCCTGGCTATTACTTTTGTAGATTATCTGGGCATAAGTCATGACAAAGAAGATCCAGAAACAGTGCATGAATATACGGGACACCAAGCCAAACCAGCGCATGACTCTAACCTCTACAATGCCCGTGTTATTGGTGGTGAGGATTTGTATTACAATGTTCAGGGCTTCATAGAAAAAGATCCAGATGATGTAGATCACCATGCCCTTGTACTTCTGGGCATATACTGAGTATATGAGCAAGCAGCTGATGATGATGGTGATGCAAGACAGGAAGATAATGATATTGAAACCCCAACAGGCGACGAAGTGACTTATGAGGGAACGTATCCTCATGTCCTCTGGGTCAATCTCGGTGCAATTGCTGCTCCTTATGTACTTCTGTTCGAAGATGAGGTACATGTCGGTGGCTATGATGGTAAAGACCCCTGATAACACGGTGCCCATTTTGGCGGTCATCCCACACCAGTGTTTCGGTTTCATGTTGAGACTTCCTGTGAAGACAAACAATATAAGGGAGAATTCTGGTTCTTGCCAGTGTGGCAAGTTATCAGGGTTTCTGCCTCTTTTCCCAAAGGAAAAACAACAAAGAGAAGTATGGAAACCAGGAAGTAACAACTTTGTGAAGACTGGAGATGGTTTAAAATTGACTGGCGTATGAGTGGGGAGGAGGGAGGATGCAGTCTGGCGGCAATGAGCAAGTAAATTTGAGAAGTGCTTCTCAACCTTAGAATCATCAAAAGTACCCAGGACCAGGTGCTACCCCAAACCAATTAGAATATTCTCTGGTGAAACCCAAATACCAGCATTTTTCAAAACTTCCTAGTGATTTTCATATGTAGCCAGGATTGGAAAACACAGAGCCAAAAAAGATAGTTTTGCCTTGGGCGAATATTGCTGTTCCCTGATGGGGAAAATTGGCTGCACTTGTCCAGACCTTTCCCCTCAGGAGAAAAATCAGGACAGACTAGTATCCTTGCTGGGGTGAGACATTGATGAAAACAGGTGGCTTTGAGCAATTACTCCTCCACTACATAGCAAAACTTAAGGAATACAATGTAAGGTGTAATTTTAGGGAAATTCAGAGCCTTAGGATAGAATAGCCCTAGAAAAGAAAGAACAATAATTAGCTAAGTGTCTAACTCAGGGGTAGGCAAACTTTTTGACTCGAGGGCCACAATGGGTTCTTAAACTGGACCGGAGGACCGGAACAAAAGCATGGATGGAGTGTTTGTGTGAACTAATATAAATTCAAAGTAAACATCATTACATAAAAGGGTACGGTCTTTTTTTTTTTTAGTTTTATTCATTTCAAACAGACTGGATCCGGCCTGCGGGTAATAGTTTGCCCACAGCTGTTACTCAAGACATTAGGGAGAAAACCAACAATAAGAACAACAAAAAACACGACAACGAAAACAAATAAAACAGAAATCAATGAAAAATTAGAGGGATTTCAGATTGGTCAGATTATTGGGGACAATTTATTGCTAAAAACAACTAAAAATGTTGGGTAAAATAGTCTGAGAAGCACAGAAATGCTGTCAGGGCAGGAGGTAAGAGATCGGAGGCCAAAGTCTTTCAGAGTTTAAGAACTGGGCCCGGCCAGTATGGCTCAATGGTTTATCATTGACCTATGAACCAGAAGGTTACAGTTTGATTCCTGGTCAGGGTACATGCCCAGATTGTGGGTTCGATCCCCAGTAAGGGGCGTGCAGGAGGCAGCCAATTCATGATGCTCTCTCATCATTGATTTTCTATCTCTCTCTGCCTCTCCCTTCCTCTCTGAAACCAATAAAAATATAAACAACAACAAAAAAGAACTGGGATAGGTAAACAAGCATGAAAGTTAATTTTGCTCTGAGGATATTTGCCAATTGGGCAAAACTTGAATTTCACTTATGAGAAAGTTTTGTAGAGTAAGAAGAAATGAAATCATAGCTCAGGGTCCACACCAAGAAGGGGAGTCAATTAGAAGACCTTCCCTTTTTAGTCAAAGGCCTATGACTAAAGATGAGTCAGAAGTAAACTTGCCTCCACAACTTTCTCTCAATAGATTTCATGGAAAGTTAACTTAGTATCCTGAATGTATGGGGGGGGGGGGTGGTGGAAAACTCTTCTCAAGACATTGTTACCATAGCTATTCTTTTGGCAGATTTGCAGTCCAAATTACATAAAAAAACAACACTTTTAAGTCATAAATTTAAAGTAGTCCTGAACTAGAAGCATCTCTAAGTGCCCGGTAGCAAACTCAAATCCTTTCTAGAAGAATGCACCTTTGTGTTGGTCCTAAGAATCTCCATCAGTCATTTTTCAGAGACAATGACTAATATGCAGTAAAAAATAACCAAGCACCCAAGGAACAAAGTGCTATAAGTGAGAACCAGAAGAAATAACAGACAGTAGAAGCAGAACTGCAAGAATACCAGATTATGAAACAACTAGAGGCCCGATGCACAAAATTCGTGCAAGAGTAGGCTTTCCTTACTCCAGCTGCCGGCACCACCTTCCCTCTGGCAATACTTCCCAGGTTAGAAGTATCCTTCTAACCTGGCAGTATCAGGCCAATTTAATTAGTTGTTGTTTTTAACTGGTCCCCTGGGAAGCCCAGGGCCCGGGCTTCCCTCCGGCCGCCAGCAGGCACCTGGGACCCAGGCTTCCCTCAGAGCCCCGGCTTCATCTGGAAGATAGTCTGGAAAAACATACAGTCTAATTAGCATATTACACTTTTATTATTATAGACTAGAGGCCTGGTGCACAAAAATGTGTGCACTCGGGGGAGCGGGGGGGAGAAGAGGTCCCTCAGCCCGGCCTGTGTCCTCTCGCAGTCTAGGACCCCTCAGGGGATGACCACCTGCTGGCTTAGGCCCGCTCCCTGGGGGATTGGGCCTAAGATGACAATCAGACATCCCTCTGGCAGCCCGGCAGCCCTCGGGGGATGTCCACTTGCCAGCGGGGAGCAGGCCTAAAATGCAGTTGGACATCCTTAGCGCTGCTGAGGAGACAGGAGAGGTTCCCACCACCACCGCTGTACTGGCAGCCATCAGCCTGGCTTGTGGCTGAGCAGAGCTCCCCCCTGTGAGAGTGCCCTGACCACCAGAGGGCAGCTCCTGCATTGAGCGTCTGCCCCCTGGTGGTCAGTGTGTGTCATAGTGACCAGTCATTCCCAGTCCTTCTGCTGTTAGGGTCAGTTTGCATATTACCCTTTTACTATATAGGATAGAGGCCTGGTGCACGGGTGGGGGCCGGCTGGTTTGCCCTGAAGGGTGTCCCGGATCAGGGTGGGGGTCCCGCTTGGGTTCCTGGCCAGCCTGCATGAGGGGCTGATGGCTGTTTTCAGCTGGTCACACCCCCTTCAGGGTGGGGGTCCCCACTGGGGTTCCTGGCCAGTCTGGGTGAGGGGCTGAGGGCCATTTTCAGGCTGGCGGGTGACTGAAACTCCCAACCTCTCCTTTTTTTCTTTTTCTTTTTTTTATTCTGGGATTTATTTACCTTCTATGGCTGTCACTGGATCTGAGAGCAGCTTTAGCTCTGAGGCTTGTCTCCAATTCTGAGACCTCGGTTTGTTTGGCTTCTATAATTGAAACACTGTTGCTACTCCAGCTCTGAGGCCCAGCTGGCTGAAAGCAGGTTTCTGGGGTTTGTTTAGCTTCTATAATTGCAACATTGTTTCTTAGACTGCAGCTCAAGGGCTGGCAGCGGCAGGTGGGGAACCTTGGCTTCCTCCATCATTGGAGCAAGCAAGCCTCCTGTTTGCTTCAGCTGCCTGGCTGCCGGCCGCCATCTTGGTTGGCAGTTAATTTGCATATCGCCCTGATTAGCCAATGGGAAGCATGTCAGAGGTATGGTTAATTACCATGTTTGTCTATTATTAGATAGGACTAGAGGCCCGTTGCAGGAACATTCCTGCAATAATAGGGCTTCCTGCGGCTGGAGCAAAGCAGAGAAGGGAGCAAAACCCGCTGAGGCGAGCTTTGCTCCCACCCTCAGCCACTGAGGCTGAGTTTGCCCAATCGGCCTGAGCCACTGTGGCTAGGTTTGCCCAACCCGCCCCCAGCCGCTGTTGCTGGGTTTTCCCAACCCGCCCCAGCTGCTCCAGCTAGGTGGGTTTTCCCAACCCGCCTCCAGCCGCTGCTGCTGGGTTAGCCCAACCCGCCCCCAGCCACTCCCCCTGGGTTTCCCCTCCCGCCTCCCGCCTCCCGCCTCCTGCCTCCCGCCTCCGGCCTCCCGCCTCCCACCTCCGCAGCCTTGGCTCCTTTACTGTGTCTGCACGGCCTCTACTTTGCTCCCTTTGGTAGTGCTTGGCTTCCATGTTGTCTTCAGTCTTCGCTCAAAGCCGGTATATGCAAATTAACCGCCATCTTTTAGCTTCTATAATTGAAACATTGTATCTTTTGGAGCTGTTGCTTCAGGAGCGCAGAGCCGGGAGGCGGCAGGCAGGGAACCTTGGCTTCCTCCATCGCCGGGGCAACCAAGCCTCCTGTTCACTTCAGCTGCCTGGCTGCCGGCCGCCATCTTGGTTGGCAGTTAATTTGCATATCACCCTGATTAGCCAATGGGAAGCGTGTCAGAGGTATGGTTAATTACCATGTTTGTCTATTATTAGATAAGCTTATTATTATAGACTAGAGGCCCAGTGCATGAAATTTGTGCACGGGGGGAGAGGTCCCTCAGCCCAGCCTGCACCCTCTCCAATCTGGGACCCCTTAGGGGATGTCTGACTGCCGGTTTAGGCCCGATCCCTATGGGACAGTCAGAAATCCCTCTTGCAATCCAGGACTACTGTCTCCTAACCGCTTGCCTGCCTGCCTGATCGCCCCTAACTGCCTCTGCTTGCCAGCCTGATCACTCCCTAACTAGTCCCCTGCTGGCCTGGTCACCCCCTACCTGGTCCCCTGCTGGCCTGGTCACCCCATAACTGGTCCCCTGCCAGCCTGGTTGACCCCTAACTCATCCTCTGCCGACCTGGTCGCCCCCTTACTGCCCCTCTGTCTGCCTGGTTGCCCCCTAACTGCTCTTCTGCCAGCCTGATCGCCCCTAACCACCTCTGCCTTGGCCCCTGCCACCGTGGCTTTGTCCAGAAGGAAGTCAGATGTCCGGTTGACCTGGTCTAATTAGCATATTATCCTTTTATTAGTATAGATGATAACTGATACTGCCCTGGCTGGTATGGCTCAGTTGGTTGAGAATCATCCTGTGCACCAAAAGGTCATGTCTGTCAGTACCCCCATGATGGCCACGAGAGAGTGGCTGGTCCTGTTTCTGACACTAGGTTCTACATCTGGATTCTGAGGCACCCCTGAGAGCCAGAGGAGCCCCAGGAAAAACAGAGGTTAGGTCCTTCTAACCTGGCAGTATCAGGCCAATTTAATTAGTTGTTGTTGTTTTTAATGAAAATGGATACTCTGTATATATACAAGCTTGAGTTCTTAGAGACATAACTTCTACATTTTCTTATAAAACATCCATCAACTTAAAAGAAAGCACCAAAGCCGGTTTGGCTCAGTGGATAGAACGTCGGCCTGCTGACTGAAGGGTCCCGGGTTCGATTCCGGTCAAAGGCATGTACCTGGGTTGCGGGCACATCCCCAGTGGGAGATGTGCAGGAGGCAGCTGATCGATGTTTCTCGCTCATCGATGTTTCTGGCTCTCTATCTCTCTCCCTTCCTCTCTGTAAAAAATCAATAAAATATATTTTTTAAAAAAAAGCTACTATGCTCGCCCCAGTTTGGCTCAGTGGATAGAGCATCAGCCTGCGGACTCAAGGGTCCCAGGTTCGATTCCAGTCAAAGGCATGTACCTTGGTTGCAGGCACATACCCAGTAGGGAGTGTGCAGGAGGCAGCTGATCAATGTTTCTCTCTCATCAATGTTTCTAACTCTCTATTCCTCTCCTTTCCTCTCTGTAAAAAAAAAAAAATCAATAAAAAAATATATATATGTAAATAAAAAGAAAGCTACTAAGATAATTTATGATGACTTTTCACACCCTTTTCCTTGACATGTTTATTTTTTTTTTTTAAAAAAAGTAAGACCTGACTCAGTCCGCTTCCATAAGGAGTTAGAGAGAAATTCTATCCCTTGCTGGAGTCACATAGAACTCCCAAGTTCAGCAAATCTTGGAATCCTAGGGAAGGGTTTGAACTTCGGGTTAGTGTTATCACTGTGAGAAGCTTCACGTCCAAGCCTCAGTTGTCCTACAGCTTAGCTCCAAAGGCAATGGTTTATAGCTCAGTTAACCCATGCAGCTAACCCATTACACACCCTGTCCCTCCAGGGTCTGGGAGGGAGTCAAACACAGGTCCCAACGTGGGCAGAACCAGACACCTCTCCATTCCCTCAAGAGCAGGAAAATCCCACTTGCTGTAGGGGTTGGGATCCATTTCCTTCTCCCTCAACTTTTCAAGTCAACACCCCCCCACTCACCCACATAATCTAGACCTCTGTCTTTAAGAGCCTAGATTGTCCAAAACTCAAAATGGATAAATTACTTAAATGTAATCGGAAAACCATAAAGGGGAAGAGATGGGCAGTCCTATTAAATCTACAAAGAGAAAATGCCTGTCATGCTTTGGTAGTGAATCAAGAAGCAGGGAAACCAGCTCCAATTCTGAATGAGGTCATCGTAACAGTAAATCACATGCGTACAAAGTCCTCATGATCAGACTCCGATCCAGCTCTCCTGGGGCGTCTCTCAGCATTGCTTCTCATGTCTACAATGTTCTCACTTGCTCAAACTTCTTTTCTCTCCTCTCCAGCTAGCTCACCCCTACTCATCCCTCAATGTCATTTGAATCCTCAAAAAGGTATCCGGACTCTAGGTTGGCATCTGTAATTCTCTTGGCCTCACGCCAGTATTCCAAGTGGGAGTGTGCCAGGAAGCTCTCCTCCATGTTTGTCTCTTTCACAGGAAGGAAACCATTTTTCCAGAACCCCCAGCAGTCTTCCCCTCAGGACTCATTGGTTAGAACTGGCCCATGTGGCTACCCAGAGCAGCAGGGGAGGCTGGGGAAGCAAGTTCCCAGCAAAGCAGAGTAGATTGCCATATGGTTTATTCAAATCATGATTTATGCCCAGACTGGGAACACAGTTGCCTCACCTCTCTAAAAAAACGAGTCCCCTTAACAAGATAGGAGGAAGGAAATGGCTACTGAAGTCTACCATAGAGATCGTGTTCCGTTAACTGTCCTTTCTGCTTCATTAACATGGCAGGAACTCCTATTATCTGTTTGCCCCTTCTTCCACAGACGCAGAACTGTGAGATATACACGTGGTTCGCCAGAATGTTTGCCTTTCCCAGACTCCTTGGAACTGAGTGTGGCCATGTGACCAATTTTTAAGGATGAGTTGAAAGGGGAAGAAATAAATATAACCACCAAGGATTATGGAGAAAGTCATACCTTCCCTTGCCCTCATCCTGATGGCTAAAATGTGGATGTGGTGGGGGGCCATGTTGGACTAACTGGGTAAAGGACATCATGGGGCAGAGAGACAAGGAGCCCAGGCCCCTGAAAATTTCACAGAGCAGAGCTGCTACTCCAGCTTCAGCTTCTACATGAGAAAAACTGTAAACTTCTATTATGTTTAAAACACTGTTATTTTACAGCCACACTTATATCCTAACAAACAGAACTCCCTCCAGTGCTCTGACTATACACATGCTAAAGTCTCTCCCACCTCAAACAATCTCTCCCATGACCCTGTTTTCTTCCAATTTCCAGTCCATCTTTCTCTGTTAGAGCAAGCAACAGATACCAACTCCTGCCTGACTTAAGCAGAAAAGGCAGTTCATAGGCTTGTGGAAAGGGCTAGAGACATATTAGTTATTGATTGCCACAATAATGCCACATAAACAACCACAAAAAAACCTCAGTGGCATCTAACATGAACAGTATTTAGTTCACAAGTCTGGGGGTTCAGCTTATGTGGGGCTGCGTGGAGCTGGGCTGATCTCAGCTGGACTTACTTGAGTGTCTGGGGTCAACTCCTGGTTGGCTAGAGAGCTCTGTTGATTTTGGCTGAGCTCATCCATATATCTGAAGCTCATCTGGCGGTTGGCTGACTAGGATGGCCTCTGCTGGGATAACTCTGCCACATGACTCTCATCATTCAACAGGCTAGCCAAGACACGTTGTAAAGGCAATGGCAGAGGACAGCAGTGAGAGTGCTACAGATTGAATTCGTGTTTCGCCAAAATTCAGATGTTGAAAACTTAATACCAAAGGTGATGGCATTAGGGGGTGGGGCCTTTGGGAAGGTCATGAGGGTGGAGCCCTCCTGAATGAAATTAGTGTCGTTATCAAAGAGGTCCCAGAGAGATCTCCTGCTCCCTCCACTATGTGAGAATACAGTGAGAAGTCAGAAGTCTCCAACATGGAAGAAAGCCTTTATCTTATTTATTTTTTAAAATATATTTTTATTGATTTCAGAGAGGAAGGGAGAGGGAGAGATAGAAACATCAATGATGAGAGAAAATCATTGATCAGCTGCCTCCTGCAAGCTCTCTACTGGGGATTGAGCCTGAAACCCGGGCATGTGCCCTTGACCAGAATTGAACCCGGATCTTTCAGTCTGCAGGCTGATGCTCTATCCACTGAACCAAACCAGCTAGGGCTGGAAGAGAGGCTTAATGAGAACCTAACCATGCTGACATCCTGATCTTGGGCTTCCAGCCTCCAGAATTATGAGAAATAAATTTCTGTTGTTTATAAGCCACCCAGTCAGTAGTATTTTGCTGTGACAGCCCAAAGGGACTAAGACAAAGAGCAAGTCCAATCACACAAGTGCTTTCCATACCTTCGCTTGTGTAAATAAATGGATATTTGCTAACATCCATTGACCAGAACAAGTCACAGGGTGAGTTCAGAGTCAATATGGGAAGGTCTGACAAGATAACATGGACGTAGGGAGAAGTGAAGAATTGAGGCCATTAATGCACTCAATCCTACCACACCACATTCAGAGGTTTTGCTTATAGGATAGTAGCCAACATCACACCACAGAGCTGGGCTACTGCAGACATTGTTACTGCCACTGATGGGCATTTGATGCCATGGTTACGGAGAGACCTTTTACTACCAGACCCTGGGTGTTGCTGCCACGACTGGCACTGTCCACCAAAAGAATGGATTTTTTTCTGCTTCTGCTTCTTTGCATTACAAGCTCCCCCTGATTCCGATTTTGGGCAGATTTTATTAGCAGAGCCTATGACACATGCACATGACTTAGTTTACAAGGGAGGGTGGGAAAGTGGGGAAGCAGCTGGTATATTTAACTAGAATACTGGGAGGTGGGCTCTGCTTCCCACAGTTTTATACAGTGGAAACGTGTCCACACATGGGAGAGGGACTTACGTCATGAGCTGCTACAAAAACAAAACAGAACAAGGAGGAAGAGGAAGAGGGGGAGGAGGGAGAGGAATATGCTAGTCTCTCATTCTCTTCACAGCTAAGCTTCTTAAATACTCCTAGCTCATTTTTCTCCCCTATTTCACTTCTGTAATAATTATTGCCACACTAATGATGTAAAATTCAGTGGTTTACAGCCACAAGCATCTGTTTTTCTTGCTCGTGCTTCAGGATGGCTGGGCTTGTTTCTAGGCTTCTATTGGGCACTCGTCTGCTCCACTCTTTCCTTTTCTTTTTTTAAAAAATATATATATTTATTCATTTCAGATAGGAAGGGAGGGGGAGAGAGAGATAGAAACACCCATGATGAGAGAGAATCATGGATCGGCTGCCTCCTTGCACGCCCCCCACCGGGGATGAAGCCCGAAACCCAGACATGTGCCCTTGACCGGAATCGAACCCGGGACCCTTCGGTCCTCAGGCCGATGCTCTATCCGCTGAGCCAAACCGGTTAGGGCTGCTCCCCTCTTTTCTTGTCCTCCTTGGACCAGCAGCCTCCCTTCCTCCTGCCCCCTCCTTCCCACCAGAGTATGTTCTTCTCATGGTGAATAATAGGAGTACAAGAGAATGAGTGGAAATGTGATGCCCCTTAAGGAACATCACTTTTGCTCACATTCCATTGGCCAGACGTCTAATAGGGAAATATAATCCATCCCCCTTCATGTACTGCAAGGTCATGTGGCGAGAAGGAGTGAAAATGTGAGAAGAATAATCCAGTCTACCACAACTCTTCATCAGCTTCTGACTCCACCGAGCCATTTGGGTCAACAATAACCCAATTGCCAAATCAAACAGACAGTTTTCTGTTTGGGGTGTCTGTTAAAGGTGAAATTCCATTATATAGTACAGTAGGTGTTAAAAATTTGACAAATTAGTTTACCTGGTTTTACTTATGTGGACACATTTGTGTAATTCAAATTAAGTGTGTATGAAAAGTTTAATTTCACAGAAAAGTTTTCCATATGTATTTACTGTAATTTTGAATTTTTGTTGAATAGGTCTAGTAAGTGGATGCATTCACCAGTCACGGAGAGTAAACAAGTGCACACAGCAGGGGTGGCTTAGCACATGTCGCAACATTGGGGACACATATTGAAACTGCTGCAGAGAGTCACTCCACAAGACAACAGAACCAATTACTGTGCGATTCGGTGTTATCACGTGCTAATCATTCACTAAACACTGTTTACAAGCAGTGACTCCTCAATAAAGATGTATACTATAGTTGTAGATATGTAATATTTATGTATGCTGGTGAAATTACTACACTTCTTTTTCCAACATATGGCCTATTCACTAAAGTTTGTTAAAAATAACAGTGAATGAATAACAAGAAAACCCTGTTAATTTAATTGTAAGCAAATCTTGTTAAAAGCATTTAAAAATTAACAGGGTATTAATTTTCACATATGAAATACGGACCAGAAATTTTGTCCATTAAATCCAAAGTTTGTGAAATCAAGGTCTGCAAAATCAAGGGTGTGTACCTGGATTACAAAAATCTCAATAAAAGCTAGTTGGATGGAAGCATTCATTTCTACTGATAGTCTGTCAATGACCTGGAGAAGTGCTTTACTGAACTGAAGCCAACCTGGAGTGAAATCATAACACTTTTTATACCCCTATATCATCTCCAGGTGTTTCCCTTCTTTCATTTACCCAGTATCCTCCTCTTCTCTTTGCCTATCCTAATATCAAAATCTGCTCCTAGAGACTTCTTTTATCTCAAAGGAGCACATAACAAGAGATGGGAAACCTGTGTTCCTGGTCATCTTTATTGTTGACTTGCCTGACGGTCCTTGGGCAATTTCTTCCTCTCTGAGCTTTAGACTCCTCATTTGTAAAATCACCTTGAGTGTCCCTGCCAATTATTAAGGGCTCTGTAAGAATATCTCTAGAAGGATGACACACAAGGAATTGCAACAGAGAAGGAAACATGGGTGGCTATGGGCCAGGGATGGAGGGAGACCAACTTTCTCTTTATATCTTATATTAGTTTCCTAGAACGGCTACAACAAATTGCCACAAATTTGGTGGCATAAAACAACAGAAATTTGATCTCTCACAGTTCCAGAAGTAGGAATACCAAAATGAAAGTGTTGGCAGGGTCATGGGTCCTGGTGGCGTCAGGCATTCCTTGGCTTGTGGCTTCATCACTCCCTCTGTCCTCATGGTCACATTGCCTCCTCCTCTTCTGTCTGTGTCTGCTCTCTTATAAGGACACTTATCATTGGATTTATGGTCCACTAAGTAAACCAGGATGATTTCTTATCAAAATTCTTAACTACCAGTATATCCGCAAAACCCCTTTTTCCAAATAAGGCAATATTCACATGTTTCAGGGATTTCAATGTGGACATATCTTATTTTGGGTGATCACCATTCAACCTACTATATACTTATTTGTACGTTTTGAATTAGTATCATGTACAAAGTTATGAAAGAAAGGAAGGAAAGTAGGAAGGAAAAAAGAAAGACTTATATGTGACTGAACAGGTAGTAAAGTTTCTTTCCTGCCTCATGTTCAACCCGACTTTGAAACAACTCCCCAATTTTTATTTACTGTTGAAACCACGTTCTAGGAAATGAAAATGGAACTCTCATCCCAAGCAGGTGGAAGAAGGAAGTAATAAAACCATTTTGAAAAACAAGTGGGTTCTATTTTGCAAAGTTTAATATATGTATGCATTCCAGACCAGCAATTCCACTCCTAACACATCAATATCCTAGAGAAACCTTTCTACTTGTCCACTTAGCCAGAGACATGGATACAAATGTTCATAGCAGCAGAGTTCACAGTAGCACAAAATGTGAAACAACTAAATGCCAATCAATAATAACATGGATAAACTGTGCTATTTAGAAAATGGAGTATTATACAGCAGTGAAAATGAGTGAACTATAGCTACATTCATTGACATGGATAAATATCAACACCATAATGTTGGCTAAAAGAAACAAGCAACAGAAGAATAGATACAATATAATATCATTAATATAAACAATATATTATTTACGGTTACAAACATAGCTGAAAAAGCATAAAAAAAAAACCAAGAGGATGAGGACATCCAAGATATTGGCAAAGTAGGTGGAAGATACACTCACCTCCTCCCAGGACAAATCTGAAATTACAACTAAATTATAGAACAATCATTCTGAATAACCAATTGAAGATTAACTGAAGAGAGGTCTTATAACCAAGGATTTACAGAAGAAGCCACATTGAGACTGGTAAGAAGGGCAAAAAGGGTTGGCCCTGCTCCCACAGGCAGTGGCTGAGGTTCCAAAGTGACTGCACAGCCTGAAAAGCTGCAGTGGGTTCCCCCTGAGAAGTATGGGAGTCTCAAGGTAGGCTCCCCAGCCCAGAGCACCAGAGTTAAGAAGAAGCACCCACTTAACATCTGGCTGTGAAAATCAGCAAGGATTCTATCTGTCAGGGAGACAGAGGTTTGCTAGAGAAATAGGCACCTTTCTAAAGAGCCAACACACAAAATTTTGTTCAAAGCCTCCAGCAGATTGATTAGGGTTAAAACTTGGGGGATTGAGCCTGCAACTGAGGCATGTGCCCTTGACCACAATCGAACCCAGGGTCCTTCAGTCCGCAGGCTAATGCTCTATCCACTAAACCAAACCAAACAGGGCACCTTAAAGCAAAACCTCTTATTAAGAAATATACTTTAATTACAACCAAGTACACACAGAAACACATACACACAAATGTATGTGTATATAAAGTTGAAACAAACATTTTACAGAACTATTCCTATCCACATGCATGCAACAACACTCTGATCTTTTCTGTTCCTGTCTATTCTATTTCATTGAAGGTACCGGCCTTTAAATTTCATACGATTCTCCAATAGTTGACAAATTGCATTTTGAAAAAGGCTGCATTAGAGGAGATTTTGTGCATGGTAATTGGAAAAGAATGTTAACTGAGCACTGTTGGAAATAAAAATAACTGGGCACAACAATTGAAGAATATTCACATACTGGAAAACTATATTGCATTTAAGTTGAGTAAACTAAAGCTTCATGCATCAACAGAATGCTGAGTGAAGAAAGCCAGGTGCTGGAGCATATGTACAGTGTGATGCTATTTTAAAGTTTCAAAACATGAAAAACATGTTGTTTATGGATATGCACATATGTCGTGAAAGTCTACAACATGCATGAGAATGTTAAGCACACAACTCAGGATCGTGGTTTCCACTAGAGAGAGGAGGGGAAGGGGATCAAGGAGAGGCAAAAAGGGACTTTCATTGTACCATAAGATTTTTTTTGCTTCTTAACCTTGTTTTTATATGTTATTTATTCTTTATTCTTTAGGGGTTGGCAAACTGCCACCTATGAGCCAAATCTGTTTTTGTATGGCCTGTCAGCTAAGAGTGGTTTTTACATTTTTTAAAAAATTATTGATTTTAAAGAGAGAGGACGGGAGGAGGGAGAGATTGATTGATTTGTTGTTCCACTTATTTATGCATTCACTAGAGGCCTGGTGCATGAATTTGTGCATGAATTTGTGCATGGGTGGGGTCCAGCTGGCCCACTCCCGATAGATCAGGGCCTATGCAGGAGGTTGGCCTGCCAGCCCCGCCCCCTTGTCGAATTCCAAGCAGAGGAAGACATGGCTAATGCAAAGGTCTTGAGGTAGGAAAATGCTTGGAGTGTTTAAGGAAAAGCAAAAAGACCAATAAGTGCAGTTGGAGCAGACAGATTAAACAAGGAAGAGAGTGGAACCTAATCACATAGGGTCTTTAAGGAGCTTGGATTTTATGCTAAGTGTAATTTTATGTCATTTCAAGGTGTTGCACCTAGAGGAGTGATGTGATCTGGCTGCTGTGTGGGGAATAGACTAAGAGGGCAGGAGTGGAAGCAGGGAGGCCTATAGGAGGCTGCTGTCAGGGTATTGGTTGGTTTAGATTTGGGTGGTCATAGTGGTGGTGAGAGAAGTCACAACAATCTCAACTTCCCTGATAAAGTCTATTTACTAAGTTACTGCTAGATGACTGGAGTGATTTTTTAAAATCTTGGATGGAAAACTGGCTTAGATGTCGAAAACAAAGAAGAGGAATAATAGGGCTTCTTTGGGTTGAACACTGTTAACAGTATCCCCAGGGAATCTGCGTTATTTAACATTTCATAAAACATTAAGAAAAGGGAATACTGTGAGGCATTTTTTGGTACACAAGTTATACTCTGCTTTCCACATGTGAAATAGCAAGTTAACGGGGAGCTCTTCTGGAACATTTGCAAAGCTGTGTGAGGAGGCAGGAAGTGACGGGTGACTTGCCACACGGACAAGTGTAGGACAGCTCACGTGGCGGGAGACAGTTCTGATGACACCTTTGAGATAATGGACTCTGAACTGCCAGGTGCAACGGAGGAAAGGAATCTAGAAGTCGCTATAGATTATTCCTTCAAGACATCATCAGCTTTTGTAAAGCCTAAAATGCCAGGAATAAAGACAAAACACCTGCTTCAACAAAACCTCAGAAAACCCGTCTTGGAGTTCAGGGTGTAGTGCTGGTCACTGCATTGCAAAAAAAAGAACAGCTCAAGAAAGACAGCTAAAATGATGAAACGGTAAGATTAAAAGGATGTGTGTGTATGTGTGTGTGTGTGTGTGTGTGTGTGTGTGTGTGTGTTAAAGGATTAAATGCCCATAAAAGGTAACTATCTGAGATGAGATGAGATGAGATGAGATGAGATGAGATGAGATGAGATGAGATGAGATGAGATGAGATGAAAGTCTATAAAAACATGTAAGGTCCAGAAGAAGTAAAACTAAAACAAAAAACCCCTTTTCATACAATCCCATGATGGTGAAATTAGGGGGCAAAAGAAGCTGGAAGAGGGGGGTAATGCCTATGTAGAAAGAGGTTATTGGAGGGCATATAAGAGAAGGTCCTTTTTAGACAGGGGTCCTTAAGATCCTCCAACATATGACGGACTCGTGGTAGCTGTCAGCAGCGGGAGGACAAGCCCCTCCGCAGTCCTTCGTTGGGACAGAAACTGCGCTGGATGGGTGCGCTCCCTGCCCCCCCATCCCTGGCCTATAACCACAGAAACCGGAAAGAGCAAAAAACACAGTCACGGCATTCAAAGGACCCAAAATGCTAATATTAAATCTCATTCTGAGTCAAAACTGGACTGAAATTCAAGAGTGGAAGATTTATAACAGGTTAATAAGAGAAATTAAGTGTGTTTGGGGGAACACAGCCTTAATCTTTGTGATGCATGACATGGAGACAGATATACGACGTCCTCGCGAGAAACGTCACTTGGTGGCCTGAATCGGCTGAATAAACTAAGAACATTTCCCGAGTATTGATTGTCGGCATCTGGTTCTCACAGTCGGAAAGCGACAGTTACTGGTTGAAACAGGCAGTAGGGCATTCGAATGCCACTCAGGGCACAAGGCCTTCAAGAGCGTTCAACGAACAGAGACGCTCACGGTCCAACCGTCACTCACGTGAACCGTTACCAACCTCGGGCTATCGATCCTTATGGGTCTTCCGTCACAGATTTCAAACAAACAAGCAAGCAAACACACACACAAACACACACACACCCCATCCAACCAACCAACCAAACAAACAAAAAATCCCGAGTACAAAGGAAAAGGCAAAGCGGAGGCTAATAACCAGAGGTGTCGTTAGGTTTTAGGTCAAGACTTATGTCTATAATACATGTGCTCTCTCTTTCCAAACATACTAGATGCAAGGACCCCATTCCCCTCAAAAGAAAGCAGTACCCCATCCTCCTTCCCTGGGTCCTTTACCTGCTTCTTCCCCGCTACAGGGGTGAGAACTTTCAGCCCCGCCTCCCTGCTGGCCAAGCACCGCCTTCCCGTCCACCTGTGTGCCCAGCCCCTGACGTCACCCCCCGGCTTCAGAGGCCTACAGGATTCTGGCTCCTGATTGGTTCGTCCGACCACGGCCCGGCAGCCCACCAATGGCAGCGGCGCTGGGTCGGGGGGTGCCCACATCCAAGATGGCGCCCCCAGGAGCAGGGAGCCGTTGACCGGCGGCGGGGAAGCGGCCTGGGTTGGCCCTCCGATTGCGGGATCCTGGGGGCATCTCGCTGGGGACCCCCCTGGCCCGCCTAGAAGGCCTTCCCTGGGCCCGAGCAATGGCTGCCGAGAATAGCAAGCAGTTTTGGAAGAGGAGCGCCAAGCTGCCGGGGAGGTGAGCCCAGGACGCTGAGTGGAAGAGGGGCTCGGACAAACCCTTCCAGATCCTAAGCCCTCAATCCCGCGGGCCTGGGGCGCCTCCGACCCCGGGAGGCTGTTTTGGCCACCGGGGCGGGGGGAGCTGGAGCTGCTTGGTGGTGGCAGGGCAGCTGTCAGGCACCGGAGCCGGCCGCGGACTTTGGGGGTGGCTGGGGGCGGGAGCAGGTCGGGTCTGGGGGCGGAGGGCGCGCGGGACGGGCTGCCCTCAGCCCGGAGGTGGCTGATCCGGGCGTGAAGGACGGTGGAGTTGGGTGAGTAGCCAGTGTCCGTCCTGGGTCCGGAGGGCCATCCCCAGAGCCGCTTCTTACTTTAAACACAACTCCCTCTTGGGGGTCTCCGCACGCACAGGTGGTTGTTTGCAGGAGGATGGCCCCTTCCCGACTCCCCCAATTCAGCTGGACTCCCACAAGGTTCTGCTGGGAGCTTGGGGCCGGCGGGGGGTGGGGGGGTAGCGGGGGTAGAAAAGTGAGGAAAATGGTCAAGCTTGACCTTATTTCATCTTGAGTTGGCCCTTTCCCATTAGGAATTATTGCAGGGTGGCCCAAGAATCGAGGTTATTTCTTTGGCATTTTCTAAGGATTCGTTCAACCCCATGTGAGTCCTTACCCCCATGCATTCATTGTGTGATGTTCTTTTTGTGCAAAAAATTTTTTTTTCATGCACTGAGTTTTTTCATTCTTCAGTTGTTTAGCTACTTCCTACCCCACCCCCCACACACCCCCACCCCCATTTGGTGTGTGTTGAAATGCTTAGCAATTGTACATCCATCAATCTGCAGTTGGTTTACAGTTTCAGTTTGCTTTGGGCAGAGTCCTGAGAAGTGTAAGGACAAGTGTATGTTTCAATTGTGAATGCAAGATTTCTGCCAGCTACAGTCTACTTGGTGATGAAATTCATGTTGTGCCCTACCTGCTACCTTCCCTAATTGATTCTGGGATAATCCTTTGAACTGTGGTCTTTTTTTTTTTTAATATAGCAAAAGAGTAAAGAAGGTCAGTGGTGGCTATATAGCAGTCTTATTTTATTTAGGATCCTATTAGACATATGGAGAATGGAGTGGGAATCAGCTTTTAGTAATACAGTATTAAAATAATACAAAGGAATGAAGAGATAGCTTCAAATTAAAGTGCTATGGAATTACAGTGTTCATATTACTAGTAATGCTAAAGACTTTTATGTGTTTTTTTTTTAAATATATTTTATTGATTTTTTACAGAGAGGAAGGGAGAGGGATAGAGAGTTAGAAACATCGATGAGAGAGAAACATCGATCAGCTGCCTCCTGCACATCTCCTACTGGGGATGTGCCCGCAACCCAGGTACATGCCCTTGACCGGAATCGAACCTGGGACCTTTCAGTCCCCAGGCCGAGGCTCTATCCACTGAGCCAAACCGGTTTCTGCGACTTTTATGTTTTTAGATAAACACCACTTCCTGCCAACTGATTCCTTTTCCTTCCTGAGCTCTCCAGCCTCACTAACTGTTGTTCTCTGGGGTTTTCCATAGTGAGATCATTAAATTGTGACATCCTAAGGCTATCAGCAGAATCAATGGGAAAACTGTTAAATCGGGAAGTAGTATATGAGATGTGGGACATGGCATGCTATTTTGTGCCTATTGACTGCTAGTTGTTATTAACAGTCTTTTGTTTTCTATATTTCCTCTTTACTATACCAACAGTCACCTTTTTCAAAGCACTACTTTTATAAGCTAGAAGGGGGGTGTCTCTTCAGTTTCTACAAGTTTCTGGCTTCCTTTTCATTTTGAAGAGGAATATAGAGGAAGAGGAGAGGCCATTTGAGTTCAGAAAGACTTGGGGTATTATTTGGACTCTCTTACCTGTACAGTCAGGGACAGATGATTTGCTCAATCTCTCTAGGCCTCAGTTCCTTATCTATGAAAAGAGGATAAAAATACTTTCCTCAGGGTTACTGTGAGGACTAAATTAAACATCCTATTTGTAAAGAGCAGGGACAGTGTTTATTTAGCACATTATAGTTGCTTAGTAAATACTAGTTCTTACTATTACTGTTATTATCAGAGCAAGTAAACATTTAAAAGAATGTTTCCCAGATCCTTACCCCAGTACTAGGTAGTTATATTCATTGTATATCTTAAGGCATTAAAATGTTGCCACAATTCATAATAGTTTTTAGTACTTGCTTGTTGAAGGGGAATTTTATTTAGTTGTGTGCTTTTAGCAAGGAAGCCCCATGAGCCCCTGGTTGTGGGAGAAAACTACTTTGAGATAGTAAGTGCTTTGATTTAAGGAAAATATGAGGGCATTTTCTCAAGAATAGGATTTCTGCATGTGTACTCTTTCGGTCTGCGTGAAGAAAAACTTTCTCCTCGGTGGTGAAATGACATAGGTCGAGGTCCGTCCTAGAAGTGAAACTAGTATACTCCTCTTTGCAAATTGAAAGGTAAAAATTCAGTGAAGGCAGGTTACTTTCAGTTTCACTGATTAAGATCTGGCAACTTTAATGATAACAAATAGGAATTTTATTTAGTAAAATAGCCCAAGTTCACAATGAATTAAGCATCCTTTTTCAAAACATTTACTGAGATATAATTCACATACCATAAAAATTCATGGATGGTTTTGTAAAACCATCATCACTAATTTCAGAACATTTTTACCACCCAAAAAGAAACCCCATATCTATTAGTAGTCACTCTTCATACCCTTCCCACACCCCAACCCCCCAAACCCCTGCCCCTGGCAACCACGAATCTTTCTGTTTGATTTATCTATTCTGGACATTTCATATAAATGGAATAATGTAATAGACCTTTCTTGATTTATAAAGCATGTTTATTAAGCATGTTTTCAAGGCTCATCCTTTTTATGGCTAAATAATATTCCATTATACAATATATCTCATTTTGTTTACCCATTCATCAGTTAATGGACATTTGGGTTGTTTTCACTTTTTGGCTATTATGAATAATGCTATGAAATTCATGTGCACGTTTTTGTGTGGATGTATGTTTCTCTTTTAACACATTGCGGACCAGTAGTTTTATTGCTAGCTTTACCCAGTGGCCAGATAAGTTTCTTTTTAAAAATATATATATTTTATTGATTTTTTACAGAGAGGAAGGGAGAGGGATAGAGAGTTAGGAACATCGATGAGAGAGAAACATCGATCAGCTGCCTCCTGCACACTCCCCACCAGGGATGTGCCCGCAACCTCAGGTACATGCCCTTTACCGGAATCGAACCTGGGACCTTTCAGTTTGCAGGCCGACGCTCTATCCACTGAGCCAAACCGGTTAGGGCCAGATAAGTTTCTATTGAATGAGTACAAAACGTTTTAGATAAATGTTAAAGGCACACTTTAAAATTAAGTACCCATTGCATTTTGAAGTTATTTATTACATGTTCTTACGAGTTAATATTTTTTTTAAAGTATGATTGGCCACAAGCCTTAGAACAGAAAACACGAGAATTCTCGTGATCATCCACAATGTGTTAAGTATATATAGGTGTGGAATTGCTGGGTCTTATGGTAACTTGATAGAATTAAACTTCTCTTTGTTTTATTTTAAATATATATATATATATGTATATATATTTGTTTCAGAGAGGAAGGGAGTGGGAGAGAGAGAGAGAGAGAAACATCAATGATGAGAGAGAATCATTGATCGGCTGCCTCCTGCACACCCCCTACTGGGGATCAAGCCTGCAAACCAGTCATGTGCCCTTGACTGGAATTGAACTTGGGACCCTTCAGTCCACAGGCCAACGCTCTATCTACTGAGCCAAACCAGCTAGGGCCCACTTCATTTTTTTATTTTTTTAATCTTCACCTGAGATTATGCCTTTATTGATATGCCTTTATATGCCCTGACCAGGTATTGAACCTGCAACCTGGGTATGTGCCTTGACCTGGAATCAATCCGTAACCTTTTGATGCAGGGGACAAATCTCCAACTAACTGAGTTAACTGAATCACCTGGCCACTTTTTTAAGTTCTATGAGTTATTCATAAGAGCCCAGTGTACTTTTTTTTATTATTATTCTTGATAGTTTTACAGATGTCTCCCATTTCCCCCTCTTCCCAGCCCTTATCCCACCCCCCAGGTCTTTACCACCCTATTGTCGTGTCCTTGGAGCCCAGTGTTCTAAATATACCAAGTAGTCCTGGGAAGATAGGAGGCAGCATGTACTATGTGGAAGCTTGCAGTTAGTAGATATATAAATCCTGGAGATCTAACACACACCATAGTGATTATAGTCAACAAAACTTTGAAGTTGCTAAGAGACTAGATCTTAATCGTTCTTGGCACAAAAAAGAAATGATCATTATGTGACATGGTAGAGGTGTTAGCTAACATTTTAGTGGTAATCAATTACAATATATAAATGTATCAAGCCAATACATGTACATCCTAAACTCCCACAACGTTTATGTCAAAAAAAAAAAAAAAAAAGAAAGAAATTACTGCCCAAGTTCAAATCCCAGCTCTGCTACTTTCTACCTGTGTGACTTTGGTTAAGTTTCTTAATCTCTCTGTGCCTAGTCTTCTCATCCGTAAAATGGGGATAAAGTATTTAACCCATAAGGCTATTATGAGGGTTAAATGAGGTAATGCATAGAAAGTACATAGGAAGTACTCAATAATATTAGCTGTTACGAAAATGACTAGAGGCCCGGTGCATGAAATTCAGGCATGGGGCGGAGGGATGGGGGGTGTCCCTCAGCCCTGCCTGCACCCTCTCACAATCCAGTACCCCTCGGGTGGGGTCCCTAGGCCTGGCTGGCGATCAGGGCCTATTGGGGCTTTTCTTCCCCAGCTGCCGGCAGCTGGCCCTGCCCCTGCCGCTGCCACTGTTTGCCATCTATGCAGTGCTGCCCCTCTCCCACCCCCCACCCTCACCCCCGCCACCTGTTGCTTCCTCTGCGGGTGATAGGCGTGTGGTGTGATTGCTTGGCTGGCCTGGGCCTCCCTCTGCAGGGTGATTGCTAGCCGGCCTGCATACGGCCACAGTGTCACTGGCCAGTGGCCTGGGCCTCCCTCTGTGGGCCAGTCATTTGCGGGGCTCCATAATTGATTGCCCAGCAGAGGGAGGCCCCGCCCACCGGGCCCGGGCTCTGTGATCCATCGCTGTGCAGAGGGTGGCCTGGGCCTCCTTCTGTGGGGCGATCGTGGAGCGATGGCAGGGCCCCCTGACCAATCGCATCTCACCTGCCTTGGCTGGCCGGGCGCCAGTGTGTGTCACAGCGTGGTCGTCCGGATGGTGGTTCTGCTGTTCGGTCGTTTGGTCAGTTTGCATATTACGCTTTTATTATTATAGGTAGTGGTAATCACAGTATGTCCTGTTTTTATTTGTTTTCCCCCTTGCTCTAGTTTCTGAAACTGGAATTGAAAAACTTTGATCAGTAGTGTATCCGGAGCCCCCAGTGAATCCCAGGTAGAAAACCCCCAACCTCTTGTTAGTTAGGTAGAGGGTTCATAGAGGCACCGAGAAGCCTGTTGTGGGACAGTTGTGGTGTCAGGTGTTCTGAGCAGAGGTTCTCGAACTTTAGTGAGTCCCCAGGAGAGCTCATTAAAACACAGATTGCCAGGCCTCACTTCCAGAGTTTCAGATTCAGAGGTTGTAAGGGGGGACCTGAGAAGTTGAGCTTCCCAAGTGAGACTGCTGCTGCTGATCTGGGAGCTGCACTTAAGAACCCCTGAGAAAAGAGTCCTGAATTGAGTGAAAGAAACCTGAGTTCTAGTGCTGAAAGCTTTCGCCATATGGATCTTGAACAGTTAACGCATCTCACACTTAACACGCCCAAACAGAACTCGATTTCCACATGTGCCCACAAAGCTATTCTCCCCCCCGGCCCCCAACTACTCTTTCCATCTCACTTAATGGTCCCAACATTCACCAAGTTCCTCAGACCAAAAATCCTAATGTCTTTATTCTTCTCTTTCCCTTTCTGCCACATCCAACTAATCAGCAAATCCTGTTGGCTCTTCAGATATATTCCGAATCTGAGTAGTTCTCACCACTTCTACCCCTGCTGCCATGGATCAATCTGAGTCCTCTCTTGCCTGGACTATTGCTGTAGCCTCCTAGTTGGTTTTCCTGATTCTCTTCTGGCTCTCTACACACCTCTCATTTATAGTTAGAATAAAATCCAAATTCTCTGAGTCTTCCAGGAACTTCATAGTTGGAAAAATAGGCCAAGTTATGGACTTGGATCTTTATCCCAAGAGCAGTGGGATGCCATTAGAAGGTTGATGGGGGCTGAGACACGATCAGATTTGCATTTATAAAAATATCATTCCGGGTGCCCTGAGAAAAATGACTTGGCAGGATGCTTAGCATCTCTGGCCCTTGTCCACTAAACTCAGGAAGGCCCAGCAGTTATTAGGACAATTACCCTTCCCACATGCGCTTACACATTTCCAAACACGTGAGTCCCACCCCCCCCTCCCCCGACTCTTCCACCCACTACTGCACCTCTGCTGGGAATCAGAGTGAATATAGCTAGGGGGCTATTGCAGTCAGTAAAGGGAGAGGCTTAGACTAGGGCAGTAGTTGGAAAACTGCGGCTCGTGACCCACATGCGGCTCTTTGGCCCCTTGAGTGTAGCTCTTGCACAAAATACTGACTTCTGTGCATGGGCCATGAAGTTTCAATCGCACTGTATGTGCACGTGATTGAACACGTGGTATTTTGTGGAAGAGCCACACTCAAGGGGCCAAAGAGCCGCATGTGGCTTGCGAGCCGCAGTTTGCCGACCACTGGACTAGGGCAATGGTGAGTAGAGGTCAAAATTGAAAATACCTACTTGTAGCCTTGGTAAATCGCTGGATTTGGGGAGTGAGGGAAAAGGAGGGACCAAGGAGGTGTCACTCCCAGGTTTCTGGCTTAGGTAATCTGGTAAGATTTGGCTTAGAGAAAAAGCCAAATTTTAGGGCAAATTTAAATTTAAAACTTCATGCTTTTAATTGTCTTCTTTATGAAATGAAAGGTATGGATTAAGTGAGCTCTAAGGCCCTTACCAGTTCTGAAGTTGAGTGGTAAGTTTTAACTTACCAATTCTAACTCATGTCACTCCACTCACACCCAGCATGATTCATAGGTAAAAGTGGGGTGCTGGTGGTGGGCTTTTGTTTTTGAAAGTAGTGACTTGCTGGCGCTGCTGAACATCTGAGTGTCATGAAATTTTAGCATTGACTCTGAAGACCACAGCCGGTGAGGAAGCTGAGGCCAGAGAGGGGTGGTGGCTTGCCACAAATCACACTGCAGATTTCTTGACACCTGGTTCATGCTCTCTCTACTACTGTTTCCCCTTCCGCCTCCCTCCATCTCGGCTAAGATTAAGACACCCTCTGTCAAAGCACCTCAACCAGTCCAAGGGTGTGGACTTCCAGTGAAAAGATTCGGATGAGACTTGGAACAAGTGTGAGCCAGAGCTTGGCTCATATCCCATATTCTTATTTCCAATCTTTCTGGGAAGGGCTTCTCCCTCTTTTTAAGCAAAAGTGTTTGTTGCGGAGCATTGTCCCATACACCAAAAGGTTGCAAGTTCGATTCTTGGTCGGGGCACATACCTAGGTTTCGGGTTTGATCCCCGGTTGGTGTGTGCCCTCTCCAGTTCCTCCTTTCTCTCTGTTGGTTTTTAATCAATTAAAAAACTACAACATACCCTTAGGTGAGGATTTTTAAAAATGTGTTTGGCCCTGGCCAGTGTTTCTCAGTGAATAGAGCACCGAAGGGTTGCAGGTTCAATTCCCGGTCAAGGGCACATACCTGGATTACAGGTTCAGTCCCGGCCCTCACATCAATGTCTGTCTCTTTCCCTCTCCCTCGCCCCCCCACCACACACACCACCTTCCTTCCCTTTCACTCTCTAAAAAAAAAAGTGTTTGTTAAAGTCAAAGAACTCTTTTTAGCGTTAAATGAAGTTGAGAAAAGTATCTAGTCACTTGAATTATGTAGGAGCCTTCTCTATCATTTGGTCATTTTTTCATAATCTGATAGTAGACTCGGTTAATGTTCTAAGCCTGTTTGGGCAGGCACATTACAACCTGTCCTTAGCCTGGGTATGTTTTACTAATAAAGTAAGTGAAGATACTAAATTATCACTGAAACAGCGTAGATCCCCCTTTCTGGAAGACTTGGATCAAGTGAGTGTGTGAACCTGAATCAGGTGCCAACTCTTGGTTTCAAATTGGATAGTTCTATTCCCATATTTGCTTTAACTCATTTGTTAGTGCTAGCAAATACCTGTTGATTTTTCCTACCAAGTTTTTGCACTGTTCCAACTACCTAAACCAGGTAGGCCAGTACATTCTGTGGTGTTGGTTTTATTAAAGGGATTGACGGAGTTTTGACAGGGATTTTTGCTCTTTTGTCTCCGTTGCAGCATATCCTGTGGCGTTCTTTGTTCTGCCTAGCCAGTGTGGTTTCTCTGAGATGTGACACGTTTGCCTCTAGTTTTTAGGTCTAGCTTAAAACAGAGGCCTGGGTTTTGTCGAGTTCCAACCTTCACTCATTAAGTTTTGTTAAGTGCCTGCTGGTGTGTTGCCCTCAGCCCGTTGGTGAGGGAGGACAGACAAAGACATGCACCACCATTGCTCTTTAGAAGCTGAAAATCGGCTTGGCACATGGCTTCCCCTGTGAGGATGCTGTGTATTAGTGCCTTTCCGGTTTTCCCACTAAGCATGTGTTACTTTTGGAATCAGAAAAACTTAAAAGTGGGGCTGGGTGAAAACGCATTGCTGAGTGAGAAAAGCAAGCTGTAGAACAACACATACAGTGTGCAATCTTGTGTGAAGTTTTAAAGCATGAGAAGTGTTGTATGTTGTTTATGGACACATGAATATATGTCAGAGTGTAAAAACAGACGGGGAGGATTTCATACCCACTTTAGGATAGTGGTTATCTCATGGGGAGAAGGGGAAACGGGACTGGGGACTGCCGTTGGGACTTTAGTAGTATCTCTCTGATGCTTTAATTTAAAAAAATAAATAAAAAGTGCCCTAACCGGTTTGGCTCAGTGGATAGAGCATTGGCCTGCAGACTCAAGGGTCCCGGGTTCGATTCCGGTCAAAGGCATGCACCTTGGTTGCGGGCACATCCCCAGTTGGGGGTGTGCAGGAGGCAGCTGATCGATGTTTTTCTCTCATCTATCCCTCTCCCTTCCTCTCTGTAAAAAATCAATAAAATATATATTTTTTTAAAAAAAGTAAGAAAGAAAGAAATGTGGCCCTGGCCAGTGTTGCTCAGTTGGTTGACCATTGTCCCATGCGCCAAGAGGTTGTAGGTTCCATTCCAATCATGCCTGGGTTGCAGACTTGATTCCTAGTAGGGGGTGTGCAGGAGGCAGCCAGTTGATGTTTCTCTCTCTCCCTCTCCCTTCTTATCTCTCTAAAATCAATAAAAAAATTTTTAATTGTATTGATTTTTAGAGAGAGAGGAAGGAAGAGGAAAAGAGAGAAACATGAAACAAATATCACATTATCTCACTTATATGTGATGAGAGTAAAACATCCCTCAGCCGCCTCCTGCACACCCCCTACTGGGGATCGAGCCCACCACCCAGGCACGTGCCCTGACGGAGTCAAACCAGAACAATGCACAGGCCAACACCCAAACAACTGAGCCACATCGGCCAGGGCTAAAAACATATTTATAAATAAATAAATAAATAAATAAATATGTATTTCTTCTCCTGAAAGATGAGATGAACACTAAAAAGAAATGTGACAAATGTTAACCTTTGTTTAAATCACAGTAATGGGTTCATAGATGTGTGTTATAGTTTTCTCTGTATTTTTATTTGTGTTTGAAAATGTGAATTATATGGTTTTTATACTTTTTGGAGCATTTTTTTTTTTAAGTTTGTGTTGGGGAGATCAGACAGCTAGTGATGAAATTAAGTAATATTTAAAGTAGGGCCCTAACCGGTTTGGCTCAGTGGATAGAGCGTCGGCCTGCGGACTCAAGGGTCCCAGGTTCGATTCTGGTCGAGGGCATGTACCTTGGTTGCGGACACATCCCCAGTAGGGAGTGTGCAGGAGGCAGCTGATTGATGTTTCTCTCTCATCAATGTTTCTAACTCTCTATCCCTTTCCCTTCCTCTCTGTAAAAAATCAATAAAATATATTTTAAAAAAATAAATAAATAAAGTAGGATTTATGATTGAGGGTCAAGATAAGTCATATATACAGTGTGCTGCCATTTGTATAGTTTTTTCTTTTTAAAAAATATTTTTATTGATTTCAGAGAGGAAGGGAGAGGGAGAGATAGAAAATGAACAATAATACACACACACACACACACACACACACACACACACACACACGCGCGCGCGCGCGCGCACACACTGCCCTGGCTTGTTTGGCTCAGTGGATAGAGTGTCAGCCCACGGACTGAAGGGTCCTGGGTTAGATTCTGGTCAAGGGCATGTACCTCGGTTGCAGGCTTGATCCCTGGCCCCAGTCAGGATGTGTGCAGGAGGCAATCAATCAGTGTGTCTCTCCTACATTGATTCTTCTCTCTCTCCCTTCCCTTTCACTCTCTCTAAAAATCAATGGAAAAATATCCTCAGGTGAGGATTAACCAAAAAAAAGAAACAAATGATGAGAGAGAATCATCGATTGGCTGCCTCCTGCATGCCCCTTACTGGGGATCAAGCCCGCAACCTGGACATATGCCCTGACTGGGAATCGAACAGTGACCTCCTGGTTCATAGGTTAACATTCAACCACTGAGCGATGCCAGCCAGGCTCATTTATCTAGTTTTTAAAACATGCAAAAGATACTATACATAGAATATAAAAGTGTGAAAACAAAAACTGAGGCTGAAAAAAGCCAGATTCAATAAAATGGCTTCCTAGGAAGGAAGGGAAAGGCTTACTGGTGCTTTAAGTCTATAATGCCTTATTTCTTATGTAGGTGTTGAACATAAAGAGCCTTGTATTATGATCTAAATCTAGTTTCTTTTAAAAATAGTTTATTTTTTTCCATTAATCTATATATGTCTGCTCTTGTGCATTTACAATAGCTAAGATCTGGAAACAGCCCAAGTATAAATGAATGGATAAAAAACTGTGGTACATTTACATAGTGGAATACTATGCAGCTCTAAAAAAGAAGGATCTATTACCCTTTGAAACAGCATGGAGAGACCTGGAGAGTATTACGCTAAGTAAAAAAAAAGCCGGTCAGAAAAAGACAAATATCACATGATCTCACTTATATGTGGAATCTAATGAACACAGTAAATGGACGAATACAATAGAACCAGAGGCATGGAAACATGGAACAGACTGACGAATCTCAGAGGGAAGAGGGGTGGGGGGACAGGAGGAGATTAACCATAGAACTTATGTGCATATATGCATTGCCCATGAACACAGACAATAAGGTGGTAAAAGGCCTGGGGCGGGGCAGGAACCAGGTGGTGGGAGATAAGGGGGAGAAAAAAAGGGGGGACATCTGTAATACTCTCAACAATAAAATTTTTATTTTTAAAAAGCAGTATAAGTCCTGATTTATGTATTTAGGGAACCAGAGAAGGCATGGGTTATTGGATGCTGGTGTAGGGTCAGAGAATGTCTCCTGGTCAGGGGAGTTGGGGGCGCTGTGGAATTTGAAGGGAATGTTTCAGTATGGATACAATTTTGAAAAGGGAGTAGGGAGAAGAGCCTGATTTAGTAACTTAGGTATGTTTGGAAGGTCGAGTGGAGACCAGCCTGCTCTAGAGTTGAGTTTGGATTTGGGAGAAGAAGGGATGGTACAGGTGAATTATAAATGCCAGGCTTTTAGTCTGTCTTAATTTAATCTCTGTGATCACCTCAGTTTCTTTTTCTTTTCTAACTTCTTGCCTGTCCTTTTTGAGATTAAATAAACGAATTAATTATACAAAATGTTTGAGGTATAACACTGGTTCAAGAATATGTTAACAGATTTCGTTTGGGCTCTGATGCCTTTGCTGATGAAGTCTGTCATCAATCATGGCCTTTCTGGCTGTGCCAGCACATTGGGCTGACATGTTTAAAAAACAGCCCACTATGATTTTAAATTCCTTTTCAGAATAGTAATTGATGGTCTTTGGCCCATAAACCTGTGCAATAGGGATTGCTTTTTTTCTGCATAGATTACTGGCAACTGGTAGTACTCTTTTTAGGAGAGGACCTAAGGATCTGAAAATAAGGGGTCTTCTTTTTCTACCCAGTCACCTAACCTAACTGGCCTGTTGACATCTTCTTGAAATTATCCTCCAATCTTTATATTGTACTTCTAAGAGGCTCGTGAACTTGGAGAGTTCAAGTGTACTCCTCTTAGAGTATTTGCAAATGTTAAAATACAAATCAGTGGCTCTTGTAGTGTTTTTGTTTGTTTTGATTTTTGTTTTGTCTAAGCCTTTTCTCTGTAAGCCAAATGTTCACATTATTCTTTTATCCCTCTTATTTTCTCTCTCCTTTGCTCTGCCTAAGAAACTGTAAACACATTAAAGTTGCATTGTTTATATTTCTGTAGTAGTATATGAAATGGTTGTTTATAGACTACTTAATAACTGTCCAGAAAAGTTTAGGAGAAGAGATTTATATAGCTAAAAAGGTAGGGAATCCTATCTAATAATAGACAAACATGGTAATTGACCGTACCTTTGCTACGCCTCCCATTGGCTAATCAGCATGATACGCAAATTAACCGCCAACAAAGGTGGTGGCTAATTTGTATACTGCAGGCAGGGCAGGACACCGAGAGCTGCCATCCAGGCCCCTGTGTTCGATCCCAGGGTCCACCGGAAAGCCAGGCCGCAGGCAAGGTGATCCCTGGGACCCAGTAACCGCCTTGCCTTGGCCGTGATCGTGATCAGAAAGCCGGGCCGCAGGCAAGGCGACCCCCGTGACCCAGTAGTTGCCTTGCCTGCGGCCCGTGATTGAGATTGGAAAGCCAGACCACAGGCAAGGCAGCCCCCTGGAACCCAGGAGCCCATCGGCGAGGTCTGCAGGTGAAGCAGCGATCAAGCTATGAGGGGGAGGGTAGGGGGCGGAAGGAGCTACAGGAGCAGCTCTGGCCAGAGACTGAAGACTCCCGCCAGAGCGAGGAGCAAAGACTGAAGGCTCCGGCCGCAGCGAAGACTGTGTCCAGAGCAAAGATGGAAGGCGGTGGCCAGAGTGAAGGTCTGGGTCCTGGGTGCCAGAGGAAAACTGGTGCTGGCAGCCAGGGGAAAGAAGGCCTATTGCACGAATCTTCGTGCAACAGGCCTCTAGTCCTATATAATAAAAGCCTAATATGCTAAGTGTCTGGTTATCCAGTTGGCCATTCAACCAATCAAAGCTACGGTAATATGCTAATGATATGCTAAGGCCGCTCAACCACTCACTATGATGTGCACTGACCACCAGGGGGCAGACAGTCGACCGGTTGACCAGTCATTATTACCTGCACTGACCACCAGGGGGCAGACGCTCCAACTGGTAGATTAGCTTGCTGCTCTAGTCTGGTGATTGGGACTGAGCAAGACCGGCAGACACGCCCTGGAGCCCTCCTGCGGTCCCAGCTGGCCAACCTCCCATGTCCCTCCCCTGCCCTGATCACGCACCTGTGGAGTCCCTTGCTCTGGTCTGCACCCTCTCGCAATCCGGGCTAAGGGACTCCCCTCTCCTACCTCCTACCCCCAGTGAGTGAATTTTGTGCATTGGGCCTCCAGTGTATTCATAACTAAAGATTTGTACACAAGAACATTCCCTCTGGAATCTTAGTAGAAATCAATATGAAAATGATTGAGTTGGCTACATTTTTATTTAAAAGCAATTAGGATCACATCAGTGATGTCAAATAAGGTACCTGGTAAACTTGTTCTATTTTCTGAATGTTGGGTAAGGAATAAATTACAAAAATGGGAGGTAGATAGAAAACCATTTCTTGGGCCCTGAGTGTGTACTGGGTAGCATTTTAACATTTGCAAATCAACCTCACTACCTGCTAGTATTATCACCCGCCAGGAATTGTGTTAAAAGGGCTTTTTGCACATTGTCCCATTTAAACCTCCCAATTCTCTTAAGATTGCTTAATTTATTTCTTAAAAAGGTGATACATGTAAATGATACTAACTCAGAAAGGTACAAAAAGGTTTGCAGTAAAAACTAAATCTCTTTGCCGCTGGGTCCTCCAGTCATCCAGTCCCTTTCCAAACCACTTGCTACTACTGTCTTGTGTATCCTTTCAGAGATACGTTATAAGTACATAGACCTAATTCTATGTGAATATGTGGATACGCTTTATGTTAAAGTTTTTTTTACAACAACGGTGACATGGCCTGGCGGTGTGGCTCAGTGGTTGAACATTGACCTATAACCAGGAGGTCATGGTTTGATTCCCAGTCAGGGCACATGCCCGGGTTGTGGGCTTGATCCCCAGTAGGGGATATGCAAGAAGCAGCTGATTAATGATTCTCTCCCTCTCCCTTCCTCTCTAAAAATCAATAAAAAAATATTAAAATAAACAAACAAAAATGGTGGCATGTCCTGGCCAGCTGGTTCAGTAGTCCTGTACACCAAAAGGTTGCAGGTTCGATTCCAGGTTGGGGTGAGTACAGGAGGCAACCAACCGATGTTTCTCTCTCATATTGATGTTTCCTTCTCTCTCCCTCTCTCCCGTTCCCCCTCTCTCCCTCTCTTCCTTTCTCCCTCTCTCCTTCTCTCCCTCTCTCTCCCCACCCTCTAAAAGTCAATAAAATCATATTCTTGGATGAGGATTTAAAAAACAAACAGTGGCATATTATGCATACAGTTCTGCATCTTTTTTCAATGAATGTTTTAGAGCAGCGGTTCTTAACCTGTGGTTCGCGACCCCTTTGGGGGTCGAATGACCCTTTCACAGGGGTCGCCTAAGACCATCCTGCATATCAGATATTTACATTACAACTCATAACAGTAGCAAAATTACAGTTATGAAGTAGCAACGAAAATAATTTTATGGTTGGGGGTCACCACAACATGAGGAACTGTATTAAAGGGTCACGGCATTAGGAAGGTTGAGAACCACTGTTCTAGGTCCATCCATGCTGTTGCAAATGGTAAGATTTCATTTGTTTTTATGGCAGAGTAATATTCCATTGTATATATGTACCATAACTTTTTATCCACTCATCTATTGATGGGCACTTGGGTTGCTTTCCTATCTTGTCTATTGTAAATAACGCTGCAATGCATATATCTTTTTCCATTGATTTTTAGAGAGAGTAGAAGGGAGGGGGGAGAGAGAGAGAGAGAGAGAGAGAAACATTGATGTGAAAGAGACACATCAATTGATTGCCTCCTGCACATGCCCCAACCAGGGCCAGGGATTGAACTTGCAACCCAAGTACATGCCCTTGACCGGGAATTGAACCCAAGACCCTTTGGTGTGTCAGCCAACACTCTACCACTAAGCCACACTGGTAATCTTTTTGAATTAGTGTTTTGGGTTTCTTTATATATATACCCAGAATTGGAATCACTGGGTCATAAGGCAGTTCCATTTTTAATTTATTGAGGAAACTCCATACTGTTTCCCACAGTGGCTGCACCAATCTACATTCCCACCAACAGTGCCTGAGGGTTCCCTTTTCTCCACATCTTCGACAACACTTGTTTGTTGATTTATTGGTGTCAGCCATTCTGACAGGTGTGAGGTGATATCTGAGTATGATTTTGATTTGCATTTCTCTGATGATTAGTAACATTGAGCATCTTTCCTGTCTATTGGCCATCTGTATGTCCTCTTTGGAGAAGTATCTGTTCAGGTCCTCTGCCCATATTTTTGTTGTTAATATATTTTTATTGATTTCAGAGAAGAAGGGAGAGGGAGAGAGAGATAGAAACATCAATGATGAGAATCATTGATTGGCTGCCTCCTGCATGCCCCCCACTAAGAATTGAGCCCACAACCCATGCATGTGCCCTGACTGGCAGTCAAAATGTGACCTCCTGGTTCACAGGTCGACATTCAACCACTGACCCATACCGGCTGGAACTCTGCCCATTTTTTAAAAATACATATTTTATTGATTTTAGAGAGGAAGGGAGAGGGAGAGAGAGATAGAAACATCAATGATGGGAGAATATCATTGGTTGGCTGCCTCCTGCACGCCCCCTACTGGGGATCGAGCCCGCAACCCAGGCATGTGCCCTTGGCCGGAATCAAACCTGGGACCCTTCAGTCTGCAGGCCGACGCTCTATCCATTGAGCCAAACCAGCTAGGGCTGCCCATTTTTTAATTGGGTTGTTTGGTATTTTCGTTACATTCTCTTCTGCAACCATAAAACCTCAAATTTAAGATATAGCCTTAAGGTTAAATTAATTAAATGCTTTCCACTAGTCGTTTTGCCATAGGTTCTACATTTATCTCATTAATTGAAGTTTTTCCTCTAATAGTTTCTTCAGTAGGAAATCAAGGAAACCATATTCCCTGAGTTCTTACATGTGGAAACATGTTTTGTCACCTTTGTGGTTAAACGCCAGTTTGGCTTTGATATAGAATTATTCTTGGGTCGCTTTTTTGTGTGTGAACTATTACAGAAAAGTACATGAAACAGTGTGTGGTATTATAACTTGATGAAGACCCCAGAAGTGAGCTCCACAAGCCCTCTTGTGTCTGTTCTCTATCACACCTCCCTACTTCCCCCGAGACAACCACACCTTTCATGTTAGCCACTCTTTGTTTTCTTTATGGTGTTACCACCATTGATGCACCCCTAAACAAGTGAAGTCATTTTTGCCAATTTTTGAACTGTATATAAACAGAATCATACACTGTTTACTCTTTTATCTTTTGCTTCTTTTTTGCTCAACATGTCATTTGTAAGATCATTCATATTGTTACTTTGCAGCCCTACTTTTATTTATGTTGCTGTGTAGTATTTTATTATCCTATATAATAAAAGGCTAATATGCAAATTGTCCCCTCGACCAGGAGTTCGACCAGGGGTTTGACCAGGGGCCGGAGTCAGCCAGCCAACTGCCCACGTCCCCTCCCCCCGGCCGGCCCACCCCAATCGGCTGCAATCGGGGTGGGCCAGCCGGACCCCACCTGTGCACAAATTCGTGCACTGGGCCTCTAGTATGAACATATTACAGGTTACTATTCTGTTGATGGACTCTTGGGTTATTCTAGTTTGGACTAAAAGGAGCCATAATGCTATGAATAGTTTTATATATGTCTCCCAATACACGTATGTATATATTTCTTTTAAGATACAGATTTGGACCTGTAAATACTGGTCTTAGGGTATGCACATTACATGCTTCCTAAATATGGCCAAATTGTCTTTTGAAGTGGGTTGTATTACTTTATACCCCCACCAGCAATGTATGCAAGAGTTCCTTGGGTCATCTTCCCTTGACATCTAGTGTTGCTTCATTGTCTCTGAGCCCAAGTGATCCTCTGGGGTAGGTGATATTTCCATTTTACAGATGAGAAAACACGTTCAAAGTGGTCAAGTAATTGAGTGCAAGTTTATAGAGAGAGTGGATGCTAGAACTGGCATGTGAGCTCTGGTCTCTCTAACACCAAAGCCTGTTATCTTTCCATGCTGCCTTTTTTACAGATAGGACTTCCTGACATCAGATATGTAAGGCACTGAAACCTCACCAGAGAAGATGAACATTCTCAAAGACTTTTTTAAAAAAATAATTCTTTATTGTTGAAAGTATTATGTGTCCCCTTTTTCTCCGCCATTGACCCCCACCAGCCCGCCCCCGCCCCAGGTCTTCACCACCCTTTGCCTGTGCCCATGGATTATGCATATATGCATACAGGGTCTTTGGATGATTACCTGCCACCCACCTACCCTCCCCTGCCTTCTCTCCGAGATTCCACACTCTGTTCCATGCTTCCATGTCTCTGGATCCACTCTGTTCATCAGTTTATTTTGTTACTTAGATTCCACATATGAGTGCAATCATGTGATACTTGTCTTTCTCTGACTGACTTATTTCACTTAGCATGATACTCTCCAGGTCCCTCTATGCTGTCTCAAATGGTAAGAGATTCTTCTTTTTTACTGCTGCATAGTCTTCCATGGTATAAATGTACCACAGTTTTCTATCCACTCATCTACTGATGGGCACTTAGGCTGTTTCCAGATCTTAGCTATTGTAAATTGTGCTGCTATGAACATAGGGGTGTATACATTCTTTCTGATTGGTGTTTCAGGTTCCTTAGGATATATTCCTAGAAGTGGGGTCACTGGGTCAAAAGGCAGTTCCATATTTAATTTTTTGAGAAAACTCTATACTCTTTTCCATAACAGCTGCACCAGTCTGCATTCCTGCCAGCAGTATACTAGGGTTCCCTTTTCTCCACATCCTCGCCAACACTTGTCATTTGTTGATTTGTTGATGGCAGCCATTCTGACTGGTGTGAGGTGATACCTCATTATTGTTTTAATTTGCATCTCTATGATGATCAGTGACTTTGAACATTTTTTCATGTCTCTTGGTCATCTGTATGTCCTCTTTGGAGAAGTGTTTATTTAGATCTTTTGCCCATTTTTTAATTGGATTGTTTGTCTTCCTTTTGTTAAGTTGTGAGGACTTTTTTTTTTATTTTTAAAGTAGGCTACTATCTTTTGGGGCTGGATTGGATATAGTTATTGGAGGTGACCTGTTTCTCAAAGTCCCTTCCAATTTGGTGATGCAGATGACACTCACCCAACATTTTTAGTGTCCTGACAGCCTCTTCCTTTTTCTTGCTTTTAGCATCCAGCCTGTGTATGGAGCACAGCACCCTCCTCTGGACCCTCGGCTCACCAAAAAGTAAGTCGAATTGTTTTTCCTTTCATTTGAATACTTCTTTCATCACCCCCCAGCACTCCCCTACTTTGTTGAAACGACAGTTTTCACTTTGACCTTTTCTAGCTTCTCTTCTGCTCTCTTTTGGATCAGAAGATGAATAATTTTACCTCTAAACAGTCCGTTATTAAGTGGGAAATTAACGCACTTAAAAGATTTATTTTCTACATTGGTAGACATCTAGGATGTCCCAAAAAATGTATATACACACTTTGAATAACGATAAAGGCAGTTTATTAAAATACACTTATGAGCATAACCAATGGACACATATGGGGGGTGGGGTGGGATGAGGGTTGGGTGCGGCTGGGAGAGGTCAATGGGGGAGAACGAGACTTATGTAATACATTAAACAATAGAGAATTTAAATTAAAAAAAATACATTTCATTTTCAAAATTGAGCTATCAGCTATTGAAGTGTGTATACATTTCTTTGAGACAACCTGTGTAGGATTTGATGTTGGATTCTCTATTCTGGTGAAAAAGTCTTTATTAATTAAATATTGTCCTGAAATTGAATGATTGAGGACCTTCTTCAAGCAAGAGATCTGGTTTCTGGGGCTCCTGGCTTCTGAACATAGAGAGGTCTGCCACCTTTTGTGCACTTGTACCCTGAGAATTAGGGCACAAAGAATATAACTGTAGGGCTGGCTTTCTTCTCATCCTCTTTCTGTATGACACATTCAATGAAACCCAACCATACAATAGAATTAAAAGCTCCCTAGAGACTATTTCTATATTGAAATTCTAATAAATAATTTTCAAACACAATAGAGACCCTAGCTAAATCCAAGATGTATGGATGTATATCATACCCCTAAATATCACTTTATCACACATCTCTCTAATGGGCAACTTGGCCACAATGAGGAGATGGGTCATCTTCTCAGATTTTCTAAGAACTTTGGCCTCCATCTTTGAGTATAAATGTGGTACTTTATACTTAAATATGAGTATAAATATTATTTCCATTAAGTATAAATATTAGTTTGTAGTAAAAGCTGAGAGCTGCAGGAGACCTAGGTTCTCATCCTCCAGGGCCTGGGTAATAATATCCACCCTTTCTTCCTTCACAGTCAATGGGAAAGTAAAGATAATGTACATTAAAGTATTTTGAATACCTAAAAATAGTGCTATATCAACTATACATTACTAATATTTTATTTTTTTATTGATTTTTTAGAGAGAGGAAGGGAGAGTGAGAGAGAGAGAGAGAGAAACATCAATGTGAGAGAGAAACATCGTAGGTTCTGCAACCTGGCTGTGTGCTCTTATCGGGAATAGAACCCGTCACCTTTTGGTGTACCGGATGATGTGCTAACCAACCAAACCACAGTGTCCAGGGCTACATTACCAATATTTTAATGTTTTAAAAATAACTTAGTGTAATGTATGGTGAACTTTCTGTAATTCAACCTAGTTATGTTTTGTTTTTGTTGTTTTGCAATTTGGCCAGTATGTAGAAGTACAGTCTTATTTTGAAAGTATGACTGCTGTTCTTTTCTGTAAGACAAACAGCTTTATATCAGAAACCACTAGACTGTAAGCTCTTTGAGGGCGGGGGCTTTGTTTTGTTCACCACTTCACACTTCGGACCAGCAGCAGCATGTGACACATAGTAGGCACTGAGTAAACATTTATGGAATGAAAGAATGTAATCCTTCACTTAGACAGTGGATTTTTCTTTCATGTTTCTTAGTGTGTACCTTGTAGTAGCTCTTAAGGAGAGCATGTTTACTGTGATATTTCCATTAAGTAGAATGAATTCTATTTCCTGGTTTTACCAACAACAGACTACCTGGTCTTTGGCTAGTAAAGCAGGCCCTGTGGATTACCTACCCAACAGTCTCTCCTGGCCCTGCTTCTTTAAGAACCATAATTTTATTCAGCTATTAATAAGGTGACAGTATACTTAGAGCAGGTATCTGGATTAGTTTAAGTCTTTTACAGTAATTTCTGGTAATCCCAATAACTGGTCTATGGTGACTTCATCTCATGGACTCTGGCCAATGAGACATAAGAAAGTCTCCTGAGGGAGAGTTCTTGGAAAGATTTCTTTTGATCAGAGAGAGATAATTTTGTGAAGAAAGCCTCTTTATGCCTCTGCTCACATTTCCTGCTTTTGACTGTGGTAGTGTGAAACTAAGATGCAGAAACTATTTGTAACCGGAGGGAAAGAGCAAGAGAATTGTGGAAACACCAACCAGCCCTGACATTGTGGTCTTTATCACTTAAGCATCATAGTTGAGAATTTAGTTCCTTGCAGCCAGTTTTGTTCACAGCCAGGATTTGTTGATTAGTAATAGATCCATTTCAGTATATTTTATTTTATTATTTTATTTTTTAAAATATAATTTTATTGATTTCAGGGAAGAAGGGAGAGGGAGAGAGATAGAAACATCAGTGATGACAGAGAATCATTGATTGGTTGCCTCCTGCGTGCTCCACACTGGGGATCGAGCCCACAGCCCCAGGCATGTGCCCTGACCGTGAATCGAACTGTAATCTCCTGGTTCGTAGTTCGACACTCAACCACTGAGCCACATTGGCCAGGCCCTGCATATTTTATAATGATAAGCACATGGTCCACATGTGAATCTGTCTGTCTGCCCATACATAAGGCAATGGAGTCTACTATCCCACTTTATGCTTGGGTTTAAGTCACCATACCTTGTCTGCACCAGTCATCAACTGTGTTTTCTCTGATTCTGTACTTAAGATAGGTCTTGAGTAATATCACCATATCCCAAACTGCCAAGACCAGCTTTATATACTCTTGTCTCCACCGGTTAGTGATATAAAACCATGAGTGTTTTAACGGATCAGCAGAGTTGCATTCATACTTTCAATAGAGGTAATCACCTAGCTCTGTAATTTGGAAGGAATATAATTGTCACTGAATAAATCATGTCCCCTTTTCATGCATGTGGTGGTTTGAGATTAATAGTCTACAGCATGGAACAACATTTAGGTTTGGATCATTTTACAATTCCAGATTATTATAAAACATTTATTGCCCTTATTTTAGTATCTTTGTTGGGACATTTTTATTACTTTTCCCGCTATATGACTATCGTTCCACTTCAGACTGCCGTTAATTGCTGGGTGGTTAATCGCCATCACAGCAGAAAACCTTTACATTGGGTCTTCAATCATCCAAACTGCATGAGCAAGTAACATTCCCGTCTGTGTGTATTGACTTCAGTTTGCCAAATTATTACCATTAGGGATAATATTGCCTGCAATAATTTTCATAGCTCATATAAAACTAGTGTTATTGCAGAGTGGCCCCATTGGCCACTTGATGTCATGACAAGCTTCTAAATTTATTGTTTTCTGACTCGATATCATTGTTCCAAGTATAAGGCTGGTTCACACGGAGCCGCACTAGCTATTGTGATGACTGGATTCATTTGGTTGTTAGTAAATTCCACACTTGCTTCACATCCCTTACCAATATCAAACATTATTTTTTTAAACAAACTTGTATCATATTTCTCTTGAGTGAACAGCCATATCAGTAGAACAGTGTAGTATTAATCAAATTACAGAATGGTTGAACTTTTGTTTCCTAACCAGTATAACCTATAGCCAGTCCTTTTCAAAATATCTGTAGGTGTTTGTGTTACCATTGAAGAAGTTATTCTTCACCAGACGACTACATTTCTCTCAGATGTGCCATTTATGATGTTTTTGTGTGTTTTTCGTTTCACCTGCACTACTTGGATCGCTTTTTCTTTACCACTTACTAGCTCCATGATCTGTGGGTCGCGACCAAACGACCCTTTCACAGGGGTCCCCTAAGACCATCGGAAAACACATATATAATTACATATTGTTTTTGTGACTAATCACTATGCTTTAATTATGTTCAATTTGTAACAATGAAATTGGGGGTCACCACAACATGAGGAACTGTATTAAAGGGTCGCGGCATTAGGAAGGTTGAGAACCACTGATCTTGGGCAAATAACTTGGAGCCTTAGTTTCCTCATCCATACAACAGAAATAATAATAATAAGGCTCAGCTCACAGAGTTGTGAGGATTAAATGAGTATCTGTGAAAATGCTTTTTAAACTGTAGTTTGGTACAGTTGTGAGGCAGTATGATGAAGATGTCTATCTGAGGCCAGTTCGGTTGTAACTTTGATGTAGTTCTGTTTAAATAACCTTGGTTAAACTTCAAGATACACTGTGGCATTATTATACCTTGGGCTAGGTATAACTTAGTTGGGAACATGTTAAAATGAGACCCCTAAGCTAGAACTACCTGGATTGATTTCTTACTGGGACTGCTGGAGTTAAAGGGAAGAGAGACATTTCTCCTCTAATGACCACACCCCTAGAAGTGACTTCTATCCATTCTGGCTACCGACATGCACAGTCTGTTTAGTTATTCCTACCAGACGAGAGCTAGGGCCGTCAGCTGTGCACACTCGGAGATATGATAGCTATGCTGTTACGTGCTCAGTTTGCGTGGCAACTCCTCTTCCCAGGCTGCAGATCCCACGAGGCCTCAACTCTCCCCTCCCATTTTTCTAGGTGGAATAGTTCAAGAGCATGCAGGCTCTGCAGTGAGGTGGGCCTGGATTTGAGCCCAAACTTTGCTGCCTTCCCAGGACCTCAGTCAGCCTCAGTTCTCAGTTTCCTTATCTGTAACCTAGAGGCCCGGTGCATGACAATCGTGCACTTGATGGTGGTGGGGGGCATCCCTTAGCTTGGCCTGCAGCCTGCTCCCTCTAAGCCAGCAGGCAGACATCCCCCGAGCGGTCCTTAGTGCTGCCACAGAGGCAGGAGAGGCTCCTGCCACTGCCGCTGCACTCACCAGCCATGAGCCCGGCTTCTGGCTGAGTGACGCTCCCACTGTGGGAGCGCACTGACTACCAGAGGGCAGCTTCTGCATTGAGGATCTGTCCCCTGGTGGTCAGTGTGCATCATAGCGACCAATCGTTCCACCTTTTGGCCAATTTGCATATTATCCTTTTATTATATAAGACTAGAGGCCCGGTGCACCAAAATTTGTGCACTTGGCGGGGAGGGGAGGTTCCTCAGCCCGTCCTGTGCCCTCTCGCAGTCTGGGACCCCTCGGGAGATAACGCCCTGCTGGCTTAGGCCTGCTCCTGGGTGGCAGAGGACAGGCCCAATCCCTAGGTGCAGCCCCTGGTCGGGCTCAGAGCAGGGCCGATTGGGGAGTTGGCGCGTCGCCCCCTGTCATGCACAGAGCAGGGCAGATTGGGAGGTTGTGATGCCACCCTCAGTCACGCTCAGGGTAGGGCCGATGGGGGGTTGGGGCACCGCCCCCTGTCATGCACAGAGCAGGGCCCATCAGGGGGTTGGGGCTCCATACCCTGTCACGCACAGAGCAGGGCCCATCAGGGGGTTGGGGCGCTCCCCCCCGTCAGGCACAGAGCAGGGCCCATCAGGGGGTTGAGGACCTCCCCCCTGACACTCACAGAGTAGGGCCGATAGGGGAGTTGGGGCACCGCCCCCTGTCACACACAGAGCAGGGTGGATCAGGGGGTTGGGACACCGCCACTGTCATGCACAGAGCAGGGCAGATTGGGAGGTTGCGATGCCACCCTCAGTCATGCTCAGGGTAGGGCCGTTGGGGGGTTGGGGCACCGCCCCCTGTCACACTCAAGGCAGGGTTGATGGGGAGGTTGCGGCACCACCCCCTGTCACGCACAGAGCAGGGCTGATCAGGGGGTTGAGGAGCTCCCCCCTGTCACTCACAGAGTAGGGCCAATAGGGGAGTTGGGGCACCGCTCCCTGTCACACACAGAGCAGGGCGGATCAGGGGGTTGGGGCACTGCCCTCTATCACCCACAGAGCAGGGCCGATCAGGGGGTTGGGGCACCGCCACTGTCACACTCAGGGCAGGGCCAATGCGGAGGTTATGGCTCTACCCCATCACACACAGAGCAGGGCCCGTGGGGTGGGGGTTGGGGCACTGCCCTCTAACACCCACAGAGCAGGGCTGATCAGGGGGTTGGGGCGCCGCTACTCTCACACTCAGGGCAGGGCCGATGGGGAGGTTATGGCTCTACCCCGTCACACACAGAGCAGGGCCGATCAGGGGGTTGGGCTGCTGCCCCGTCACACACAGAGCAGGGCCGATCAGGGGGTTGGGGCGCCTTTCCCTGTCAGGAACAGAGCAGGGCGGATAGGGAGGTTGTGGCCCCGCCCCCTGTCACACACAGAGCTGCAGGGTGATCAGGGGGTTTGGGCGCTGCCCCCTGTCACACTGATCCCGGTGCTGGGAGGCCTCTCGGCTCTGCTGATCCCGGTGCTGGGAGGCATATTACCCTTTTACTATATAGGATAGAAGCCTGGTGCATGGGTGGGGCTGGCTGGTTTGCCCTGAAGGGTGTCCTGGATCAGCATGGGGGTCCCCACTGGGGTGCCTGGCCAGCCTGGATGAGGGGATGATGGCTGTTTGCAGCTGGTCACACACCCTTCAGGGTGGGGGTCCCCACTGGGGTGCCGGGCCAGTCTGGGTGAGGGGCTGAGGGCTGTTTTCAGGCTGGGACTGAAGCTCCCAACTGCTCCTTTTTTTTTTTTTTTTAATTTTTTTATTTTGGGCCACCTTTAGCTTTGAGGCTCCAGCTCTTAGACCTCTGCTCCTGAAAGCAGGTATCTGGTTTGTTTCAGTTCTATAATCGAAACTCTGTATCAACTCCAGCTCTGAGATCCCGGGCTCGCTGAAAGCAGGTTTCTGGGGTTTTGTTTACCTTCTATATGTTACTATGTTTCTTAAACTGCAAGCTCAGAGGCCGGCAAGGCAGGCGGGGAATGTTGCAGTCCTCCGTCACTGAAGCAAGCAAGCCTCATGTTCAGTTTAAGCTGCCTGGCTGCCGGCCGCCATCTTGGCTGGCAGTTAATTTGCATATCGCCCTGATTAGCCAATGGGAAGGGTAGCAGTCGTACACCAATTACCATGTTTCTCTTTTATTAGATAGGATGGGAATAATGATACTTATAGGCTGATGGATGAGACTTAATAAGAAAATGAGTATATGTAAATATTAGCCCAGAACCTAGCACCTAGTAAATAGCCCATAAATGTTAACCATTATGTATGCATGAATTTATCCCCTCCGGAGAGAACAAAATTAATAAATATGGGAAAACTTCAAAACCTTAAATGTTCCCATCATTATTCCTGGTCTGCAGAGTTTTCTGCTTCTCTCAATGGTACACCTGGCACCTTCACTCTCGCTCTCCTCTTTCATTCTGTCCTCAGACTCCCACCGCTCTAGCTGATACCAACCCCTTCCTCCACAAAGGCCGCTGTTCTCAGGACAGAGCTGAGTGTTTTAACTGGTTAGTTGAGTTTTGGGTTTTGTGGGGTAGGTATACCTAAAATAATTTCTAGCAGCCTCAAATGGTCTGCATTGAATCTCTCATGTCTTTCTCACAGGGAATGACAGCCTTTCCTCTTTGTGTGTGAATAGGTCCTTCCTGTTTCGATTTGCAAAGCCTTTATTTCCATAAATTCCAATTTTTAATCTAGTTCACTTGTATTGAACCTTCACCTACTTCAAAAAATATAATGAAATACTTTCAATGTATAAAAAGGTATAAAGGAAAATATAGGAAACATGCATGTTCCCAGCACTCAGCTAATTTACCTCCTTGGTTTGTAGAGGAAGCTAAGTGTCTGTTAGAGCCTGACCCTCAGCACGGCCCATCTCTGGGTGCAGATTGTAATCTTGTCCAAGTGTGCATCTGCTTCACCCAAGGTTAGACTATTAGCACCCAGACAATTGTTTGACCTGAGTTAAAATTCAGCTGCTTAAATCAATGATTTATTTAAAGAATTCTCAAAATATCAAGAGGTATTTCAGAAATATCAAACAGAAAGAAAAGCAGTAGTTAGTTAACCTTCGATCCAGAGTGCTCCATATCACGCTGTTGGATTTGTTATGTGCAATCCTGAGGTACACTTAGCCTCCAAGGAGGAAAGCAGCAATAATAGCCACGTACTCCTATACAGTACTTTATTGATGACAGAACTTTCTTACACATCTGCCCATCTGTTCCTGACAGTGGAGCCTGTGCGGTGTGTACTGCACGTGGCTCTTGGATCCTTGCACAGAGGAGAAGCAGCAGGCTGGAGCAGGCAGCCTCAGAAGGTCTGCAGAGGAGTCATTTGCCTTCTGGCTCAAGTAGATTTTTTTTTTAATTTGTTTTTTATAGTCCTCCCTCGAGGATCTGTTTTCATTGATTTGAGAGAGACACATCAATGTGAGAGGAAAACATGGATATGAGAGAGAAACATCAATCGGTTGCCTCCCAAACCAGAAATCGAACCCGAAACCTAGGTACGTGCACTGACTGGGAATAGAACCTGCGACCTTTTGGTGTATGGGACAACACTCCAACCAACTGGGCCACCCGGCCAGGGCTCCTGTGGATTGTTGCTATGCAGATATTTGCGCTGCATTGCCTCCGTTTCTTTGAGTTGGACTCTCGTTCATTTCCACTTATTTACTTAGTAGGTTTATAAGTATTATTACTTTGGGGATTGACGAAAGCCAACAAAACATTTATTTCCCACTGAATAATAAAAATTATATGCTCAGTTTAGAAAACATGAATAATTCAGAGGAGTATAAAAATGAAATTAAATATCACCTATAATTCCATAACCCAAGAGATAAGCACTCACTGTTAGCATTTTGATGTTTTCTTCCTGGTCTTTTCTGTGCATATACTTTTTTTTTTTAATAAAGAGACCATTAAAAATATATAATTTTGGTTCCAATTTTTACTTTCTTTAGATTGTTTTCAAGATATGATTTTCACTGGCAGTATACATTCCATCTGGTAGCTGAATCATAATTTATTTCATCATTTCCAATTTCTAGGTATTTATCTTACTTGCAGTTTTTAACCAAAATAAATAATACCACCCTGGCCAGGTGGCTCAGCTGGTTGGATAGTAGTCCCATACACCAAAAAGGTTGTGGGTTCGATCCCTCATTGGAGGCAACCTATTGATGTTACTCTATCACATCAATGTTTCTCTCTCTCTAAAATCAATAAACATTTCCTTAGGTAAGGATTAAATAAATAACACCATTATAAGCTGTTTTAGGTCACTTTTGTTTGACTTTCTGATTATATTCTTATGGTTAGAGATGAACCATTTTAAGGCTCATGATGTATATGTTCCCAGATTGTTTTCCAAAAGGTTGTACAACATATACCTCCACCTGCAGTGTTAGAGAGCTGACCTCACTGCACTCTGGTCAGCTGAAGAGAATACATTTTTAAATATTTGCTAAGTTAGTGGGTGGAACATGGTATCTTGTTTTTATCACATTTGAGCTGTTACCACTTGTAATGTGTTCTCTCTTGTATTCGTGTGATGTATTTTCCTTTACTCCGTGTGAGACTAATATTTGCAGATAATGCCTCAGTGATATCTTACTCCTTCTTTGGTGTTAGTAATAGGGACATTCCTATGAACTGTCTGTGTTACCTGTCTTATTTATCACTGTTAATAGCAATTATCTTTCAGAATAAATATTGGACTCATCTAGGGAGATGGGGTGGGTTATGAGACCACCTACCTCTACCCAAAGGAAGAAACACCTCCTGGAAGTGGGGGACGTCTGCTCCTCTGGCACAGAGTTTCACTCTAGTTTCCCTGCCTGCCTGGGGGAAGCAGGGAGACTTTTTAATGTTTCTACCCATTGCATTCCAGTCCCCCAGTGTAAAAGCACAGAAGGCCTTACTCTGCTTCCCTGTTTGGGGTATGAGGGATGCTAGGTAAGACTGAGTTAGAAATGTCCCAACCACAGTCCCCTGGATCTGGAATAAGGGCACCCAGACCTTAAGCAGGAGACAGACAGAGGAAAAGTCCCAGGAAGTAGGGATGTCCCACATGACTCTTAGGGCTAGGCTCTCTTTTCTCAGTGAGGTAATCTAGTGTTTCCCAAATCACGATTTCTTTTTACCATTTTCTATATTACTATTTACATTAAAAAAACTCATTTATTTACATAATTAGATTTTTTAAAAAATCTTATCGTTTCTATAAATGGAAAACAAATACCGTTTTCCAAAAAAAAAAAGAAAGTAACCTTAAAAATAAACAGTGAAAAACTAGCCCAGCCAGGTGTGACTTAGTGGTTGAGTGTCAACCTATGAACCAGGAGGTCATGGCTCGATTCCTGTCAGGGAACATGCCTGGGTTGCAGGCTCGATCCCCCGTGGGGGTGTGTGTGCAGGAGGCAGACAATCAATGATTCTCTCTCATCATTGATGTTTCTGTCTCTTTCTCCCTCTCCCTTCCTTTCTGAAATCAATAAAAATATATTTGCTAAAAAAAACTAAAACAATCTTATTAATTAAATTCTAAGCTAGGTCCTATTGCTTACAAATATGTCAGTTCTGAAACTGCCCTCACTTTGTTAAAAAAAAAAAAAAAGTCTTATAGACAGACTAGCACCAAACTGAGACCATCTTCTCACGGCCAGCAGACGGACTTTAACAGAATAAAAAAGGACCACATGTTCATTTTGGAACTCAGTGTTTAATGCTATTTATGGTCTACCTAAAGTTGCCTCACTTATTCTACCAGTAGTTTATGTCCTACTCTAAGGAGTAGTTTAGGTTATGTTGCCATAACAGATTAAGTCTAATATTTCGGTGGATTGACACACAAAGTTTAGTGGATTAGGGTGGGAGTGGAGGGCAGGCTGTGCTGCAGCACTCACGCTGCTGTCTAGGCTGAGGGAGGCGCCACCATCTGGAGCCTCCTCAGTTACTGTGGTAGAAGAAAGTTTATGGAGAACTCACACCCGTTCTTTTATGCTTGGGCTTAGAAATGATCTGCTCACTTCTCTCCTGAGCCCATTGGCCAGAGCTAGTCATGTGGCCTCACCTAAGTGCCAAGGGACTGGAGAGTATAGAGGAGCACATGGAATAGCTGGTGAGCGTTGCTGTCTTGCTACATCTGCTGCAACACTGGACTCGTCTAGATGCATCTACATGAGGAATGGATTTGGGTGTTTTTTTGTTTGAAGAAGGTAATGATTGTGTATGAGATCGCTTGTAAAACTATTAATAGTACCTTAAGCAAGTGGTGAGATGTGCCAGACCATTCCGTGGTAATAGTGTCTCCTTTCTTAAAGCTTCATTAAAGAACGGTCAAAAGTCAATGCAGTTCCCCTGAAGAATAAGAAGGCCTCCAGTTTCCATGAGTTTGCCCGGAACACCAGTGATGCTTGGGACATTGGCGATGATGAGGAAGAGGACTTTTCCCCCCCTTCTTTCCAAACTCTGAACTCAAAGGTTGCTTTGGCAACTGCAGCTCAAGTCCTAGAAAACCACAGCAAGCTGAGGGTGAAACCAGAACGGTCCCAGTCAACAACATCCGACATTCCTGCCAACTACGTCATAAAGTCCAGCAGTGATGCCCAGCTGTCCAGAAATTCCAGTAAGTCCATCCTGCTCACCTCCATAGCCTCGACTTTTTTAGCAGAGTGCATTTTAAATAAAAACATTTTTTCTTTAGGAAATCACTCAGATTTTCCATTGGATGGTAAATAAGCAAGCTCAAGCCTAAGGTATGACATCAGTGAGCCTGGTCCTCCCACCTGGGTGGCTGCCTGGCCCTGTGACCTGGGCTTCACTTCCTGACACCCAGGTGTTGCCTGCCAGTCTCTTCTTTCTTTCCTGTGCTGGGGTCCGAAACTTTGATTGCTTCGCATTGCTTTAGGCCTGGTTAGGTTGAAGAATATTGACTAATGTATTTAAGGCTGTTCACTGAATTCCATAAAGGTTTGTTGCTATTGGTTGGCCTCCTCAGCGGTGGGGAGCAGCCACTAGCATAGGTTGTCTCTCCTGTTCCTGAAGGCCCTGTGCCCCAGCTCCCTGCCCATCAGGTTGGGGAGCAGGAGGAGATGCCCCTCTGTGTCTCTTCAGGAGGCTTCAGTAGCTGGTTGAGGTGATGTGGCTTTATCAGATATTGGGAGACTCTCAGTGTGCACTTTTTTTGTTAATCGTCACCCTAGGATATTTTCCCATTGATTTTTAGAGAATGGAAGGGAGGGGAAAGACAGAGAGAGCGAGAAACATTGATGTGAGAGAGACACATCAATTGGTTGCCTCCCACACTCCCCCCAACCAGGGATCGAGCCTGCAACGGAGGTTCGTGCCCTTGACTGGACTCGAACCCGAGACCCTTCAATCCTCTGGGCGACACTATCCACTGAGCCAAACTGGATATACAGCAATGTGCATTGCTGTATTTAATGTATCCCTAATGGGTTTTATGGGCACCAGTTGTTCTGAGCTGGAGAGGGAAGCGCTGTCATTTTAGTGAAAGTTAAAACAGCTGACTGGTAAGGGGTGAAAAGGAAGTAGAAGAATGCAGAGCCCTGGAGCATGTCCTGGCTCAGGTCCTAAGAGAACTTCTTTCACAGTTTCAGATTAAGCATGTGTTCATGAAATTAGGGTGGAAGGCCTTTAAAATCATTCCCCAAACACTTTCCGTAGCTGATCCGGGCCCCAGCTTGAACCTTCGGTGCCAGGTGCAGGCGGGCATTTAGTGTTGGTTGACCAGGGGCCACAGCTACAGACAGTATCTGTGCACCGTGATTGAAGGTCTCCAGTGTGAGGAAGAGCCCTCCAGGATCCCTAATGAGCTACCTTTGTGCAGCCAGGACCACCTAGAGCAGCGGTTCTCAACCTGTGGGTCGCGACTCCTTTGGCGGTCGAACGACCCTTTCACAGGGGTCGCCTAAGACCATCCTGCATATCAGATATTTACATTACGATTCATAACAGTAGCAACATTACAGTTATGAAGTAGCAACAAAAATAATTTTATGGTTGGGTCACAACATGAGGAACTGTATTTAAAGGGCCAGAAGGTTGAGAACCACTGACCTAGAGCCTTCCCTTTATGAGGTTCCTTCCAACTGTCATCTGTCATTCGCTGCTGCCAGACGTGCACATGGCCTCAGCGCTGTGCTGTGAGCCAAGTACCCTGCAGCACTTGTTTCTGTAAACCTGATAGTTGTGCTGGTTGTCATTCTTTACTAGTAATTCTTATTGTGACTTATACTTATAAGGCCCTGATGTAGAAAGAATGTGAACCAGTCATGAAAGCTCAGTCAGAGTTTAAAACGAAGTTTTGTTTGGGGCAGTAAAATGAATAACAGTTTTGGAGTCAGAAAAATCGAGGCAGCCTCTCAGCTCTCCCTTGTAAGTTACTTAACTTCTCTGAGCTGCAGTTTCTTCATCTGTAGATTAGTAATAAATGAGTACGTTCCCGCTGTATGCTGTAATGGTCAAAGGAGAGATATGTAAATGTGACCAGCACGAAGCCTTATGCATAGTAAGCACTCAGTAACGTTATTCCTATACTGCTTGTTTCTCCCACTTACCATCTGGTGTAGAAATGTCTAGAACCAGACAAAGAGTTCAGCTAGAGCTGTGCTCTTGCCACTTTAGTCATATCACAGCAGAATTAAATGCTGGTTCATTTGGGGAGACGTGGAGCACAGAGGAACTGCAGCCGCCGGAAGTGGGGTTGCTTCAGGCCAGAGCGTCTCACCCATGCAGGGCACATGGTGCGCCAAGAAAGGTTAGAGTTGGGCCAGGGACACCGACCCTCCCAGCCCTTGGGGCAGCGGCGTGGGGCTGGGCTTCAGGAGAGCCACCTCCTTGCATTGCAGTGTGCTTTATAGTGTGGTCGTTTCTTGTGTGCTCTGTGCTGTGGAAACGGAAGGTGAACACGTGTTGCCCCCAAACTCATCATTAGGCACCAAGAAGAGTTCCAGGTTGAGGGGAAGAAAGAAAACATTAGTTTGCCGTCAGGGGTTGCCAAAAAAGTTCTTGAAGTTGCTGCAGCATCCGCGTCTCCATTAGCATATAAGATGCCTTGTACACATGATAAAAAACACAGCCATCCTCTGGGCGGAAGAGTTGAGCACAGCTGGGTTTCCATCCCGGCTGCCCCTCAGCTGGGCACCCCGGGCGCACAAACTGTGCTGCTGAGGCTCGTGGAGGAGACCATACTGAGCACTTAGGTTACTCAGAGTCCATGCTCTTCACACAGCTCGTCTTTCTCTTTCGAATTATCTCAGGTGATTCATGCCTGAGGAATGCACTCCACAAACAGCAGTCACTCCCTCTCCGACCCATCATCCCCCTTGTTGCCCGGATCTCAGACCAGAACGCATCTGGGGCACCCCCGATGACTGTCCGGGAGAAAACCCGCCTAGAAAAGTTCCGTCAGCTTCTCTCCAGCCACAACACTGACTTAGGTGAGTCCCCGTGAGCCCTGGGCAAGATAGGGCCTCTTGGTGACTGGGATTCTCAGAGCCCTGGAAGCTATTGCTCTTTATTCTTCCTTCTTTTACTTTTCCAGCATCTCCTGATCTGGTGCCCATTGCAGTGACATGCAGGTATTAAGTCAGAAGTATGTTACTAGAAATTAGGGACCAAATGAGGTGGGACTGGATTCTGTGGCCTGTAGACCATAGTGCAATTATTCTGGCTTCGGTCTCTCCCACCTCAAGGCAATTCTATGGAAATCCACACTGGTCTTTCTCTTCCCCTCTAACCTCTGAGCCCGGACTGGATCCCTGCCATAGAGCATGTCCTTGGCACTTTGCTGCTCAGGGCTGTTGTTTTGGGCTTCCCCCTGGTGCTTGTCAGTAGCTGGTGGTGGTGGTGATCATCTTACCTGAATGGTGGGAGGCATCAGGCCGTACTGGCTGAGGTTTGTTTTAGAGCATTTGTGGGAAGAGCTCAGTCTAGGAGCTGTTATCTGTTTGCAGATGAACTGAGGAAGTGTAGCTGGCCAGGTGTTCCCAGGGAGGTTCGGCCTGTAACCTGGAGACTCCTGTCGGTGAGTTCTACCCACTGTGTAGAGAAGTGTGAGCCTCACACGGCCCTTCTTACCTGATGAGGTTAGTGTGGGCACATCCGTCTTACTCCCTAGACTTCTCTAGTCCTGCTGGAGATGACAGGACGTGGGCTGCAGTCCTGCGTCTGTGCACGCAGACACACATTCTGGAGAGTTCATTTTAACACACATAGAAGACCACACATTGGTTACCACAGTCGCAGTCTCATGTTCTCAGCGTGAGGGAGGAAGAAGAGAGTGAGGCACGGTCGTCCCAGCACTGGTCCCTGTGCTTCACCCCTCCGGAGGAATAGCCACAGTGGTTGACACCCACTGTGCGACGAGAAGAGCTGGTGAAAGGGCCTCCCTGCCCAGCCTGCATCGTCCCACTTTCTCTGAGGGCAGAACACTGGCCAGCACTGTTGCAGAAGCACTTGGATTTCCTGAGCCCGTAAAATTCACTCATTCTTCTAGCAAGGATTTATTGAGGGCCTGCTGTTCACCAGGCACGGTGCCAGGTGCCGGGAGGGTATACATAAATGAGTCGGCCACAGTCCCTGCCTGCCAGGCATTCACCGTGGAATGTATTGCATGAGTGTCTGGGATAGGAAGGGTCTCCCTCCTGGCTGCTCCCCACCCCTTGCAACCATGAATCATTGAATCATTGCCTCTGCCATTTCTAATTAAGTTCAAGAGTTGTGAAGAATAGATTGGTGAGAACGGGAGGAGAGCAGGAGGTGTAAGAATTGGGAGTGGGATCTAGACCAGAGACAAGAATGGAAGCTGGCCTGGAGCTTGGGCTAGGAGCGGGCTGCTGCCATAAGTCCTGTGTCTGGACATTGCAGCTGCTATGTCACAGATTCCATTCAGCTTCCCAAGCTGGTAATTCCGAATGTTACATGGAAAAGAATGGGTAACGGGCACATACTTACATGGCACATCGCTGAGATTTGCTGTAGACACGACCGTCTCCCTGTGATCCTCAGAGGTGTTGCCTTGTACACACATAGCCCTCGAGGTCCTGGCTTGGGTCCAGTTCCCCCGCCTGACCTACATGCACTGTCTCTGTGCTGGCTCTGGGAGTCCTGGGTGCTCACCAGCAGAGCACAGGCTACAAGAGTAAATAGTCCTGGGAGCGTTGGCCGTGGCTCATCTGCCCACATGTGGGTCTCACTAGATGAGGGAAGGCAGACACGGTGGCCGAAACAAAAAAGGGATCCACCCTTGTTCTCGTGCCAGTTTTTCTTCCATTTCTCTGATAGTTTCCAAGTCACTGCTCAGACTAAAATAAAAATTAAGGATTCATCCAACCAGCATCTGTCCCCATCTGACTAGCCGTCCTGTCTGCAGGGCTATCTCCCAGCCAACACCGAGAGGAGGAAGCCGACCTTGCAGAGGAAGCGGGAGGAATATTTTGGCTTCATTGAGCAGTATTATGACTCTCGAAATGAGGAACATCACCAGGATACCTACAGACAGGTACAGTTATCACCGGCTGCCTTTGCTAACTAGTCATAATCTTAAGGTGTGTCTTCTGGGAGTGCTATCAGGGTACAGATTTTCCAAGTCTTCAGGCTATGGTGTGCTGCTTAGGAATGACATTTATTCCTGGTATGCAGAGTAGGTATGGTAGGCGGGGGGGGTCTGGGAAAAATTATTCCCAGAACTGCTTTCCCTTCTTCTAATTCAGTAGCTCTGGTTTTAATCATTTTAAATAGATCTCCCCCCCACCACCACTACTCCCTCACCCCACCCCAGGCTAATGGCAGTGCTTCTCAAACTTTAATGTGCATACAAATAACCTAGGATTTTGGTGAAATCCTACTTAGGGATTATGATAAAATGCAGATTCTAATTCAGTAGGTCTGGGGTGAGACCTTCACTTCTAATGAGCTCCCAGGTGAGGCCAGCGCTGCTGTTCCACAGACCTCACGCCAGTAGTAAGGATTATGGGGCAAAGATGAAAGATGGGTTCACTCAGGAGTGGTCCAGTCCCCCTGGACAGTGATATCAATGCCTGTTTAGCACCCATGTCTCTCTGTTTGTCTGTAGGAGTTGTTGCCATCAGCAGCCTTGGCAGGGAGCATTCCATCATTGCTCACAGTAGTCCCCATGCTTATGGGAAGGTGGAGGGGGAGAAGAGCAGTCTGGTGGTTGTAGAAGAGGGAAAAGACGGGGGAGGCAGCTGTCTACAACAAGCCCTAAGAGCTGAAGTACCTTCTGCCGCTGCCAACACAGTCCTTACAGTTGTTAGACTGGGCACTGGGGAAACTGAGGCCAAAACCCACTGTAGTGCCCTCTTTGGAAACAGAAGTCAGAACTTGCAGTGCCAGTTACTGAAGGGCAGCTCCCCCTGTTCCCCCTCTTCTGCATTGTAACTTCAGGAGCAGGTCCTTCTTGGTCCCCTATCCTGGCACGTTTTTGCAGCCATCAGAGCTCTTACTTAGTTCCTGGAAACTGTTGATGACTAAGATTTGGAAAGAAGGGTCCACATTTTGATCATAACTATTAAAGAAGTGAAACAGACTTCAGAGCAATAGGAAAAAGCAGGGGGTTCTCTCAGGTGTGAAGCCTATTGCTATTTGTGATAAGTGGTGTTGGGGGGAGTTTTCCTCACTGTTCAGTAAGCTATTGCTATCATGGAAACATATTTGAGATGGACAGGTTGGTTTAACTAGACTTTTTTTGTATGTCAGTTCTTTCTAAAGATAAATTGTACTCTCACTCATACTCCCTTGATACTAGTTCTTATAAGAAAATAACATCTCAGAAGAATAAGGTAGCATTTGTGTTTGGCCACGGCTTCTCTTTTTCAGATCCACATTGACATTCCAAGGACGAATCCTCTCATTCCATTGTTCCAGCAACCACTTGTACAGGAGGTGAGGGAAGTACTTAACGTTCTCAACCCTTCTCCCCTCATATCTCTGCGGCCCCAGTTCTGTGTGGATGGGTGCTGGAGCCTTCTCCTAACCATGGCAGGTTTACAACTAACGTGGTGTACCTGTGTGCAGATGTGGAGCCCTTCAGAGCACTTTCTTGTGCATTCTCATGTTCTCTTCCTAACACACCTGTGGGCTGAGTAGTGCTGAGAGTTTAAGGGGCTTGCCTCCAGTCTTGAGGCTACCTGGTGACAGAATGAAAAAGCAGGGGGTTCTCTCAGGTGTGAAGCCTGAGAGAGTTCCTAGTCTGGTGTTTGTTCTGCTTTATCAAGCTAAGATAATGATTTTGATTTTTCTTATTATTGTAAATATGCGTAACAAAACAACCATTACCACCATCCATCTCTAGAACTTTTTATTTTCCCAAACTGAAACCATCCCCATCTATCCTATATAATGAAGAGGTAATTTGCAAATTGACCATCATGCCCTCACACAAGATGGCTGCCCTCGTGTGGTCAAAGATGGCTGCCACAAGATGGCCGGCAGGGGAGGGCAGTTGGGGGTGATCAGGCCGGCAGGGGAGGGCAGTTGGGGGCGATCAGGCCGGCAGGGGAGGGCAGTTGGGGGCAATCAGGCTGGCAGGGGAACAGTTAGGCATCGATCAGGCAGGGGAGTTGTTAGGGGGCAATCAGGCAGGCAGGCAGGTGAGCAGTTGGGGAGCGAGCAGTCCCAGATTGTGAGAGGGATGTCTGACTGCCAGTTTTTATTTTCCCAAACCAGCAGTCGGACGTCCCCCGAGGGGTCCCATATTGGAGAGGGTGCAGGCTGGGCTGAGGGATACTCCCCCTAACCCCAGTGCACGAATTTCATGCACCAGGCCTCTAGTCCTATATAATAAAAGGCTAATATGCAAATCGACTAAAAGGTGTAAGGACCGGTCACTATGATGTGCACTGACCACCAGGGGGCAGACGCTCAACACAGGAGCTGCCCCCTGGTGGTCAGTGTGCTCCCACAGGGGGAGCGCTGCTCAGCCAGAAGCCCTGAGCTGAGCTTACGGTTGGAGAGCACAGCGGTGGTGGTGGGATCCTCTCCTGCCACCGTGGCAGTTCTAAGGGTGTCCGACTGCCCGCTTAGGCCTGCTCCCCATGGGCCTAGCTTACAGGTATCAGGCCGAAAGTGGCAGTCCGACATCCCCCAAGGGGTCCCAGATTGCGAGAGGATGCAGGCCAGGCTGAGGGACCCCACTGGTGCCCGAATCCATGCACTGGGCCTCTAGTTAAACAATAACTAACTCTCTATTCCCCAGCAGCCACCATTCTACTTTCTTTCTCCATGAATTTGACTATTCTCAGTACCTGTAATAAGTGAGATCATGCAATATTTGTTCTTTGGTGTCTAGCTTATTTCACTTCACATGATATCTTCAAGGTTCATCCATATTATAGCATGTGCCAGAACTTCCTTCCTTTTTAAGAAAGAATATTTCATTATACTAGTATGTATATAACATATATTATTGATCCATTCATCTACAGTGGACAGTTCATAATGCTGCTATGAACATGGGCAGGCAAATATCTGGCTGAGTCCCTGTTTTAAATATTTTTTTTTAATCCTCACCCCAGGATATTTTTCCCATTAGTTTTTTTTAGAGAGTGGAGGAAAGAGGGAAAGAGACAGAGAAACATTGATGTGAGAGAGACACATCAATTGGTTTCCTCCCACACGTGCCCCAACTAAGGCCAAGGATTGAACCTGCAACTGAGGTACATGCCCTTGACCGGGAATCGACCCCACAACCTTTTTTGGTCTGTGGGTCAACACTCTAACCACTGAGCTAAATCAGCCAGGACCTGTTTTATACTCTTTTGGGTATGTACTGGGGGAACCCTCATGACTTACCAATAGCATCAAGAAGATTTTGAGGTTGATACCATTATTTTACCCGTAAGAGCTCAGAGGAAGCTAAAAACCCATTCAGGATCCCTCTGTGTCTCCCGTACAGTTTCCTACAAATCAGCTCTGCTTATTCCCCGTTTTGACTTGGGGACGTTCAGATACTTCTACCTGTGCATGTTTACTCTAAACTTGGAGACAGGGAAAGTAGCTTGTATAAAAGGCTTCTCCCAATAGTGGAACCTGAATTCAAAGAAAAAAAATCAAACTGTAGTCTTTTCAACTTTTCTCAAATCACCTTTCTGTCTAGCAGACTTTAGTCCTCTTTTTCTTTTCTTTTTAATATGTTTTTATTGATTTCAGAAAGAGGAAGGGAGAGAGAGAAACATTAATGATGAGAGAGAATCATTTATCGGCTGCCTTCCACACACTTCCTACTGGGATGGAGCCTGCAACCCGGGATGTGCCCTGACTAGGAATCAAACCGTGACCTCCTGGTTTATGGGTTGACCTCAACCACTGAGCCACACCAGCCGACAAGTCCTCTTAAATAGAGTAAACTGCTAACTAGGGAGCAGAGAACTGAGTAACCCTGAGTACTGAAAGACTTGCTTTGCAAACTTACTAGTAAAAGGCATATCAGCATTAACTAGAATAAGTCAGAATTACCCACACTGGTAGAAGAGGTGAAGACAAACCTTCAGGGATTAGCCTCTCCTCTCCTCCCTGCAAAACCAGATCATCCCAGAATTGTTTCATAGTGAAAATGCCATGGTCTCCTGTGGTAACCAGAATACTGTTCAATTTCCACCTCTGACATCTTCACTGGTACAGGGTGAGTGTGTCTGCATCGTCCCATCCTTACTATAGGATTGGCCAGTGTTAAAGCCATTCACCAGGATTTGTGTATTCACAAGGTGCTGAAAGTGTGGAGTCCAGGTCTGGTTAGCCCTTCAGAAGGACTGACCTGGAGGAGCTGTTAACAGAGACATCCAGACAGACACAGGCCACAGGAGGTGTGAGGAGACAGAGTGGGATAGACAGCCCTTGGCATCTTCCTGAACATGGTGGGTCTAGCTTGACCTACAGTGTCTAGGGTCATTTAGCAGCAGAGGGGAAAGAATGTAGGTTGGCCCCCACTAGAGTATTGGGTCCAACACAAATGAGGACACTATGCCCTTCCCTCAGCCCCAGAGAGCAAGTGGGCAAGTAGAGCAGAGGCAGAGAGGCCAGCGCCTCCCACACCGGGCTCTGTTCTCACCCCCGGGAGTGCAGGAGTGTTGACACTGCGAGGCGGGCTCAACACTTACCTACAGATGCTCTACCTCTCTCCTCCACTAGCTAACCCACTACAAACCACACAACCATTTCCTTTTTACCGTTCTCCCTCGGAGCTGTCTGTCCCTCTGCCTGACCTCTGAGAGGGCCTCTTCAATTTGCCCCCAGAGCCGACTGTTTAGGGCTCTGCAAGCCCATGTGCTATGGAGGCCCTGTAGTGTCCTGTCCCTCTGTACGTCACCGACACCTCTGTCACCCTCCATGTGATTCGTAGAGACATGGACAGTCCATGTCGAGCCTAGGGGTTGTGGTCAGTGGGATGAAGCCAGGGAGTATTAGCAGGCTGAAAGAAGACGGGGAAAGCTCAGGGGGCCTAATGGAAGCAGAGGGGAGTGTAGCTGAGTGAGTGGGATAGGGCCAGACTCTGACAGAACCATAAAGATCTCTTCTTTCTCCCCATCCTAAGCCTCTGGCCTCTTGTGGCTAATATGCTTACCCCCTTTTCCATGGAGGCTGTGGCTGATTTCTCTGTTCTCAGATTCCCAGCTGTAGGAATCCATAGAATTTGGTTTATTTAACTCCCTGTCCCTAGCAAATGTCTGGGTTGCATCCTGATATATGAAGTGACTTCCTGCATTTATCATCTATCACTAGATCTTTTTCTGTCTCAGCGGGGAGAAAGGAGAGGGCGGTAGAGAAGGTATTTCCTATCTACATCCTGTAATGACAAAAAGGGTTTACCAGAAGCATCAGAACTTAGACGTTCTGAATAACAACATCCTGAATCAATGACATCATTGCGAACCTTTTTCTAAGCCGTTGGGTCACCATCCTTTTTTTTTTTGCCCCAATTTAATATCACAGTAACTAGATACTGAGAAGACAAAGGGCAAGAAGTATCCACCTCTACTTAAAAACAATTAGTGTCTTAGAAACCTTGTATATTTCTATACTTCGTCTTGTGGTATTTAAAAAAGTTTCCTAAAAATTCTGCAGCAACTGTAGGATGAATTGTGAGGTAGGTAAATGGAGGGACGGAGTGTATCCCCATGGTTTAACAGTCATGTCTCTTTCTTTCCTAGATCTTCGAAAGAATTCTATTTATTTGGGCCATCCGACACCCTGCCAGTGGGTATGTCCAGGGAATTAATGACCTGGTCACTCCGTTCTTTGTCGTCTTCCTCTCAGAACATGTGGGTAAGAAGCATGAGTACCAAGTTGAACAAGCTATTGTTCTTTCTCATCTTTGGTGTGTTTGTTTTCCCGAGTGCAGCCAGTAGGCATGTCTTGCTGAGAAAGGACAGTGACTTTAGAGTACACAGCTAAGCCTGTTTTTTGTTGTTGTTTAATCCTCACCCAAGTGTATTTTTTTCCATTGATTTTCAGAGAGTGGAAGGGAGGGGGAGAGACAGAGAGAAACATCAATGTGAGAGAGACACATCGATTGGTTACCTCCCATACACACCCCAACTGGAGTGTGAGGCCGGGGCTGGAGTCTGCAACCGAGGTATGTGCCCTTGACAGGAATCGAACCCAGGACCCTTCAGTTCGTGGGCTGATGCTCTAACCATTGAGAAAACTGGCCAGGGCCACAGCTAAGCCTATTTAATGGCAATAGCAGCCTGAAATTTCTCTCTTGAAATGGTTGCAAATCTCACCTAAAAAGACCTGCTTTGTCGCAAGAATGACCAAATTGATGTGTTCTGTCATAAACAGATGGTTTGATGATTTAATTGGAATCATTTTAGGGTTATTTTGAAGTTGTTTGAAACACAGGCCCTCATCCATGAAAGCTAGAATTTTAGATTGTATATAGGACTTCCCACTTTGGTTCATATGCTTTTTTTTTTTTTTTCATCCTCACCTGAGGATATTTTTCCCATTGATTTTTCGAGAGAGTGGAAGAGAGAGGGACAGAGAGAAACACCGATGTGAGAGGAACACATCAATTGGTTGCTTCTGGCATGCCCCGGACCAGGGCCAGGAACCTGCAACTGAGGCACGTGCCCTTGACCAGAATCGAACCCAGGACCCTTCAGTTCACAGGCCGACACTCTATCCACTGAGCCAAACTAGCTAGGGCCACATGCTATTTTTCAGTAGCGGGATGTGGACACGTAGGGTCCACATCGAGGGGAAAGGTTGTAGCACCAGAATCCAGCTCACACTGAGGTAATGGAATGGACTGAGGCGAGCACCACACCTTGATTTCTTCCCTTCTCCACCTCTGGCCCCACTGGACTCCTGTCACTTTGGGTAGAGTGATTAGATGTCACGGTGGCAGTCAGGTTTACTTGCAGCCCAAGCCTCCCCCCTGGCCAGGCCTAAATGAGGCACAGTCTTGAAAGGATTTGAGGTTGCTCCTCTCTTTTTGGTTCCTTAGTCACTTGTGCTTAGAGGTTCAAAGGAAAACCCATCTGTCATGGCCTGATGCTTTGTTCTTTTAGTTAGAGAGAAGCTCATTGGGGATCAGGACATTGAAAAGGTTCTTAGAAAACCATCCATCCAATCTGCTCACCTCACAGATGGGTTGTAAGATTCCCTGCTTTCTTATTTGTTTGTGGCAGAGCTAGGACTAGAACTTTGTTTTTTTAGACTTGGAATAAGGGGATGGGTAATTGTGGGTTTTGGAGGAGACCGTTGTAGGGGCCAGTAGGGTGATGAGAAGTGGACTAGAGTGGAGACCCTTGACATGGGAGGGGCTAAGAAATGTCTCACTTGATTTGTCCTATTCAGGTTTTCTGAAGGGACTTAGAGGGATGGTGTTTTGTAAGACAACATGAGTGAAAAAGGTCAGACAGGAAAAGCTAAGAACCATATGATTTCACTCATGTGGAATATAAACTGAAACTTCAGGGGAAAAAACAAACAAAACTGAAACTTACGAACACAAACAGCAGAATGGTGGTTGCCAGAAGGAAGGGGGTATGGGGTAAAGGGAGTCCTAATATGAGGTGACAGGAGAAGATTTGACTTTGGGTGGTGGCACATGGTACAATATACAGATCTTATAACATAGAAATCCACACATGAAACCTATATGTTCATGTTGACGATTGTCACCCCAGTCAATTTAATAAATAGTTTTTAAAAAGTATGACAGCAGAATGACATCATTCTGGTTCCCCTGAATTAGCAGCAACCAGGGCAGAACTGGCGTCAGAGTGGAAGGTCACTCTTGCCACTCTGTCAGGTGATCCTAAGCAGAAGCGTGACTAGTAAAATTTAGCCACCAGAAGTGTTTCAATAAAGCTTTTGCTAGAGGACTTTTCATTTTCCCTTCACATTAATAGGTCAGCTATTGGAAGTATCTTAATTCTGCGTGTTTAATTTTTTAAGAGCAATGCAACTGATGGGATTTTTTTGGTTGCTGCTTGCAATTCTTTGATAGGACTGCATTCTGATCTTGGTATTTGGCTTGTCAGCGCCCCCTGCTGACCCACCGTGTTTATGCAGTGCATGGGCTTCTGTGGAAGCCTTCTGTAGCTGTTCCGCCTCTGCTGCACACTTCCGATTCGCTTCTCCTAGACCTAGGAAGGTGGGGCCCATTCATTTTTTACAAACATTTTAGCTATGTTATTTTTTAAGCATATGTAAAAGTAGGTAAAATAATGTGCAAATCCCCATGTAATTATTACCCAACTTCAACAGCCCGTCTTGTATCATCTGTACCTCTGTTCATTCTCCATCCCCTCAGCTTTGTGAATTATTTGGGAGCTGATCTCAATATCAAGCATCATATTTCATCCATAAATATTTTCATATGTATCTCTAGAACATAATAATGAAAGAAACCCACAGCCATAATGCAATTATTACATCTAAAAAGTAATAATAACTCCTTAATATAATCTCATAGACAACAGTATTTAAATTTTCCTGATTCTCATAAATATATTTAACAGTTTGAATTAGAGTCCAAATCTGGTCCACACATTCTAGTTGGTTGATACATCTCATCTGTTCCCATCTGTCTCTCTTTCCCTTAGGATTCTCTAGTGTTAGCCCTTGTTTTTCCAGTTTCCATACCTAGGGAGGGGCTTTGCCATTACCAACCAGGAATGTCACCCTGATTTTTAAAGCACTTTACCATTTGCAAAGTACTTTGACATACCTGATTTCATCTACTAGGTCCCAGTCTCTCTCTTTTTAAAAATCAATATCTTCCTTTTGTTGTTGTTGTTATTTCTTATTGATTTTTAGAGAGAAAGGGAGGGGGGGAGAGAGTAGGACATTGATGTAAAAGGGAAACATTGATCAGTTGCCTCCCATATGTGCCCCAAGCGGTATCAAACCCATAACATTTTGGTGTACAGGACAATATTCCAACCAACTGAGCCACCCAGCCAGGATCCAATATATCTTTAAGGTAGGTGTATCAGCCCATTTTACAGGTGGGAAATCCAAAGTTCAGAGATTTAATGAGCTTTTAGAACTCAAACCCAGGTCTTTTGACCTCAATACCTGTGCTCTTTCTATGACTCGGTGGCATCTCATTTCAGATACTTGTCCTTGGACCCCTAATGGCTCCCTCTACTCCACTCTCTGCTTGAAAGCAGGTAGCAAGCACGTTTCTTATTGCTCTCTGCCTTAAAAAAAAAAATTGTAGGAGAAGTACATGCTCATACACATATGTAATACCTTAATCAAGAAAAAAAGAAAAAAAGAAGTATATGCTCATTAAAAAATCAAAACAATTTAGAAATGTTATTACCCTCCCCCCACCAGAGATAACTACTACTAGTGATCATTGGTGTGCATTCTTCCAGAACTTTTCCTGCGTGTGGATAAACTGCTTGTACTATTTTCTTTGTTGTTGCATTTGGAAAAATGGGATCAACCTATCCATATTTTTCTGTCTTGCTTATTTTCATTCACAAACCTGGCTTCCTTTCCAAGTCTGTGCATATAGATCTGCCCCACCTCATCATTTTTAGCAGTTATATTTATTTTCATAATAAGGCTTTACTGTAGTTTATTTAACAATTCTTCTATAGAAGGACATTTAAATTATCTACACTTTTTAGCTGTTATAAATAACATTGCAATGAATATCCTTGTACATATTTCCCTGTGTTTTTGAGTTAAAATCTATATTTATCTGAAGGAGAGTCCCTAGAAGTGAAATTGCTAGTCCCAAGAGCATCCCAAATAGGTACTAAATTTCACTCCAAAAAGGTTGACACCAGTTTATATTCCAACCACTGATGTTTGAGTGCACTTTTCTTTATTTTTATTTTTATTTTTTTTTATTTTTTTGTTAATCCTCACCTGAGGATATTTTCCCATTGATTTTTATTTTTTTAAATATACTTTTACAGGGATGGCTTACCTCCGTGCTCACACGTCTACCTTTAGTTTGTAAATTTTTCGTTTTGCCAGTTGCATTATTAAATGGCCTCATTATTAATTTATTTATGATAACATTTTGTTATAAACAATGTTATTAATGCCTAACATGCAATTTTCAACATGTATATATGTCATTGTAAATTTGTTATAAATATGATCAACTTAAAAAAAATATATATATATATATACTTTTTATTTTTATTTTTAAAAATATATTTTTATTGAGTTTATTTATTTCAGAGAGGAAGGGAAAGGGAGAGAGAGATAGAAACATCAATGATGAGAGAGAATCATTGATAGCTGCCTCCTACACACCTCACACTGGGGATCGAGCCCGCAACCCAGGCATATGCCCTGACCGGGAATTGAACCATGAGCTCCTGGTGCATAGGTTGATGCTCAACCACAGAGCCAGGCTATCTGGGTTTCCCATTGATTTTTAGAGAGAGTGGAAGGGAGGGAGAGACAGAGAGAAACATCAATGTGTGAAAGACACATTAATTGGTTGCCTCCATCATGCATCGTCGGGATCGAGCCTGCAACCAAGGTATATGCTCTTGACCAAAATCAAACCCAGGACCCTTCAGTCTGCGGGCCGATGCTCTATCCACTGAGCCAAATTGGCTAGGGCTGAGTGCACTTTTCTTCACATCTTTAGCAAAACTGAGCCTCTTAGTTGAATTGTGTTACACAAATCTGGAACGTATATCGTGGTTTATGTTTCAGATTTATTTCTACTTACTCATCAGCGAGGTTGTTTATCTTATGTGTATTAGTGTGTGTCTTTGTGAACTGATTGTTGAAATCTTTTAGCCACTTTTTCTATTAGATTTTTAGTCTTTTATAACAGGTTTTTGTAGATTAGATATATTTATTCTGGTGTGCTTTAAAAATATTAGATTGAACCACACAAAATTACTAATATTCAACCATTTTTTTATCTGTTCTGCACAGGAATTTTATATGGTTCAACCTAATATTGTTTTCCTCCCAGATCATCATTTGTTTTTTAACTTTGTGTATTGTATCTCCTTATATAGAATTTCCTAATTTTTATATAGTCCATTTGACAGGTATTTCTTGAGCTCCTACTCTGTGCCAGGGGATAGGAGTGACTAAGATGGCAGACTTAGGCCCTGCCCTGTGGTGCCTTCCTTCCAATAGGGGGTAAGGGTGGGGCCACCAACAAGTAAACCCATCATTGCAGAGCGTGAGGAGGACGAGGAGGAAATGTCTCCTCCTTTATGGCTTTTGGATTTGGTATCTTACTTAGGAAGTCCTTTCTTCCCCACCCCAATATTCTAAAAATGCTCTTCTATGTTTTAACACTCTTGTGGGTTTGGATTTACATTTAGCGTTTTAAATTTCATTAATAATTTATTTTCCTGTGTGGTGGGGATTGAGATTTAAAGTTACTGTTCCAACTGGATAGTTCATTTTTTCAGCACCATTATAAATAGTGCATCCTTCCCTTCACTAATGTGAAATCCCTCTTCATAATATAATATAAATTCCTTTATTACATAGTTCTACTTATTTCTTTCCCATTTATCTCCATTTCTATGCAAGTACTTCGTGGCTTGGATTTTCAAGCTTTATAATATATTTTATTATTATTCTAGGGCCAGTCTCTTTCATCACCCTTTCTAAAAAATTGTCTTGGCTCTTCTTCAAGGTGGACTTTAAAACCAACTTGCCAAATTCAGGAGATAGGGAACTCTTTAGAATTTTTATGGGTGTTGTGGTGAATTTATAAATTAAGTTTTGTGGTGGTTTTTGGTAGCATCTTTATTGAGATGTAATTCATATATCATACAACTCACTCACTTAAAATATACAATTCAATAGTTTTTAGTATACATATAGAGTTGTGTAACCATCACCACATTCAATTTTAGCATATCACCCAAAAAAGAAACCCTGTACCCCTGAGATATCAGCCCCAAGCCCCCATCTCCCTCTACCCCTAGGCAACTGCTAACCTACTCTGTGTCTCTGGATTTGCCATTCTGGACATTTCGTAAAAAATGGAATGATATTGTATGTGGTCTTTTGTGTCTGGCTTCTTTCACTTAGCATTTTTTTTAATGTTTAGTTTACTTTTATTATCAGACTGTGTCTTCTAAACATAATCATTACACAGCAGTTCCAACAGGAAAACCTAAGGGGAAGCTCTGAGTTAGTCTTTAAAGGACAAGTTAGGGATTTAGTATCCTAGTAGATTAAAGTTCAGCTCTTGGCATTATCCTTAAAACCGAGTACATGTGCCCTGGTTGGTGTGGCTCAGTTGGTTGGTTCCCATGCACCAAAAGGTTCCTGGATCAATTCCCAGGTGAGGACATATGCCTGGGTTGCAGGCTTGATCTCTAGTAGGGGGTGTGCAGGAGGCAGCCAATGTATGTTTCTCTCCCTCTCTTTCTCCTTTCCCCTCTCTTTCTGAAGAGCAATAAAAACATATTTCAGTCTTTACTGGAGTTTCTCAGTGGTTAGAGCACCAACCCATGCAGTGAAGGATCACAGGTTCGATACCCAGTCAAGGGCACATACCTTGGTTGCCGGTTCGATCCCCAACTCCAATTGGGGCTCGTACAGGAGGTAACCAATCGATGTATCTCTCTCATATCAATATTTATCTCTCTCTTTCTTCCTCCCACTTTCCCTTCCTCCCTCCCTTCCACTCTCTCTAAAAATCAGTGGAAAAAATATTTTCTGGTGAGGATTAACAACAACAAAAAAGCAATTCAAGAAAAGAGAGTATGTAGTATTTACTCTCTTTTGTAAGGTACAGACAGACAAATCCCAAAAGGCCTTGGCATTTCGGGCAATGTTAATGCTTTATCTATTAACTAGGGGCCTGTGCACGAATTTGTGCACCTTGAAAGGAACTGTGGGCCACGAGGCTGCAGTGGGCACAGGGGCGGGGCTTGGCACATCCTCCTTGTGCCTGCCCAGCCCCTCCCACTGCAGCCCCCTGGTCCTCTGTCTGCTGGCAGCCCTGCTCCCACCGACGCCATTCCCACGTGCTGACAGCGCCAGCCCCACTTACACCCACTGAACGGCGCAGAGCAATTGGGGCCAGCGCCAGCAGCGGGTTGTTCCACCCTACATGTTCCGCACTCTGCCGCCTGCTGCCGACGCCTGCCATGTTCCGTGTGCACCCCCTGGTGGTCAGCACACGTCATAGTGACTGGTTGATCGGTTGTTCCGCCGTTCGGTCTATTTGCATGCTTGGGTTTTATATATATAGACTAGTGACCCAGTGCATGGATTCATGCACATTGAAAGGAAATTAATTAGAAGGTGGCTGGACACACCCTGAAGCCAACCTCCCATGGCCCCTCCCCGGTGTCTGGTGTCTGCAGAGTGAGCGGGATCCCTCTGACAAGTGGAGTCCCTTGGGCTGGCCTGTGGGGATTGGGCCAAAACCGGCTCTCGAGAGGGGTCCCGAAGTACAAGAGGGCACTCTGCAAAGTTGCTGTCATACAGGGTGTGGAATGCAAACGCAAGTGTTCAGTAAACCAGATTTGGGGCCCACAGTGCCCCAGCAACAACATAACCCACAGCCGAAAATGGAATCATGCAGCCCCGTGAGGAATCAGGCTCCCTCCTCTTCGATTTTGGGGTGCATCACCTGAGAACCGCCGTTGCCAAGTCACTGCAGCTCAGTAGCTCCTGTGTTGAGCATCTGTCCCCTGGTGGTCAGTGTGTATCATAGTGACCAGTCAGATGGTCAGACACTTAGCATATTAGTCTTTTATATATATATATATATATATATAGATTTGCTCCTTGAGCTCTGTGATTCTTTGCATCTAGTGAGACACTCTGCTGAGCAGCTGCCACCTCTTAAACACACAGTCTTCCAGAGCACGCAGGGGGGATCGAACATCAGGAATGGACACTTAGAAGTCTTAGCAAGGCTGGCGCAGCCATCTCCAGATGTCTAAGCTCCGAGTGTCAGTACAGTTAGTACATGGAGAACACCTATGAGCCTTTCCCGTCGGTACCCATCTTTACTTGTAGGGGGGACAACAAAACTATAATAGCTGCTGTTTATTTACATGTGAATGCTTACCATGTGTGGGCTAAAGCCTTGTTAATAATTTTATTTAGTCCTCACAATAATCCTGTGAAGGAGGTACTATTATCCCCGTTTTATAGATAAGCCAGCTAAGGATTAGAGAGGTTAAATACTTGCCCAAAGTCAGATGACCAGAAGGTTCGGGAGCCTTTATTTAAATATAGTTCACTTAGCATATTTTTGTTTCATCCATACTCTAGCATTGTCAGTACTTCATTCCTTTTTAGTATTCAATAATATTTCATTGTGTGGCTATACCACGCTTTATCTGCTCATCAGTTGATGGATATAAATTATGTTTCAAAGAAACAAAGCATATAGATTTTTCTACAGCCTCAAGGCTTTTCTTGGAGTAGATACAACATTGTGGCCTTCAAGAATAATTCTCTTCTCTGAGTAATAATCCTTCTCTTATCCCCTTCTCTAATGGTGCCGGATCCTCATGAGGCAGCCGCTGGAAAGGTTTTACTGTGACCTCTCTGATATGATGCTCCCTAATTCAGGAGGCCTGGGTATGCTGTGCTCAGGGATCAGGCCAGGGAGCTGCCCTCCGCCTCCTGTGCAGCCTGGCAGCCTCAGCCCACTGCCCATCTCCCCGAGTTGTAGCGTGGAGGATCTGCCCTGGTAGGGCTGTGGGACCCACTTGCCTCCTGGACATTATTTGGCCTCTCTCCTACGCCCTCCCCCATCTGTTCCCTGTCACTTTCATAAATTAGTACCTGAACTTGCTTCATGCTTTGTGTCATGTTTTCTGTAAAATAGTTGAGAACAGATCCAGACATCCTCTGAGTTGATAGAGAAGTTGTCCATACCAGCCTCACCCTCAGGCAGCTTCCTTCTCAGACAGAAGGGGCCTCTATGGATAAGCCCATGTCAGGGTCCAGGGTGACTGTGCTAGAGGGTCACCCCGGGGAGATACCGTCTCTGGACTATGATCCCTGAGACTGCAGAGTACCTCTAGTCTGTAATCTATAAGCCTTTGGACTTAGACGATATTATTGATCTAGCTCTGAACATAGTAAGTTAACATGTAATTGATAGTGAGGTCATCACCAAAATAAGCTGCTTAACAGCAACTAAAGTGACACATATGAGGAAATCACACAGGGGCTCAGGGCATGTCCTGTTTTCAAAGGAAGAGACAAGCCTGGTGATTTCTTTCGGTGCAACTGGACCGGCGTGGAGCAACGCCTCTTCTCTGCCTGACGCCGCACAGGAGCATTTGCATTTCAGGGTGTTGAGAAGCACAATGGCACCGGAACTCCCGAGGGCAGGCTCCCCCCTACTTGTCACATGCACCCGGTTCCCTGCATGACAGTCCCCCTTGTCGTGGATGCCCACCTAGGAAGGGCTACCTTAAGCAGGAGAGAAAAGCTGCTTTCTCTCACATTAAAAGCCAAGAGGTTAGTCCAGGGTTTGCACGCTGCTCGCAGACATCAGGGGTCCAGGCTCCCTTCTCTTGTTCTATGTTCTCAGTGCGTGGCTTCCTTCTCGTGACCCAGCGTAGCTGTGAGTTCTGGCCGGTGTGGAGGAGGAAAGGGAGGAAGGCTTGCTCCTTCCCTTTAAGGACACTTCCGATGTACGTGATGCTTGGGCTCAAGTCTCTTTCATCCGAACTTAGTCTCATGTCTGTAACTGTCTGCAGTGCTGCTGGAAAACAGTCTGCATCCCAGGTGGCCAGTGCCCTTAGGGGTCCTGTCACCAAGGAGGAAGGGGGACAGTTGTGTGTGGACAGCTGGCAGTCCTTACCTCCCCTTGGCTCCTAGATGCGGTGTTTGACTGACTCCTCTGCTCCCCATACCAGCCACCCCTTCCCCTCAGCAGCATTTCCTGTCTCTTAAGTCAGAAATGCTAAGGAGTGTTGATTATTCCTTTTTCTCACTCTTCATATCCAGTAAGTTACAAAGCTTTGGCGATTTTACGTGCTCAATATTTCTGGAAGCTGTTTCCCTCTCCATTTATCCTATGACTGGTCTGGGTCAGGCCTGGACTGCTGAAATGGCCAAGTGTGTTTCCTCATCTCCAATTATATCCCCTTCAAACCCATCTTCCACACCAATTAAGCACATACTTGCCCATGTAACCCCTCCGCTTAAAGCAGCGGTTCTCAACCTGTGGGTCGTGACCCCTTTGGCGGCCGAACGACCCTTTCACAGGGGTCGCCTAAGACCATCCTGCATATCAGATATTTACATTACGATTCATAACAGTAGCAACATGACAGTTATGAAGTAACAACGAAAATAATTTTATGGTTGGGTCACAACATGAGGAACTGTATTTAAAGGGCCAGAAGGTTGAGAACCACTGGCTTAAAGCCCCTCAGTAGCATCCTATCATCTACAGGTGAAAATGTCCAGGTTGTCAAGCTGTTGTGCTAGGCCCTGGACGAGCAATGCCCTGCATCACCCTGAAGCTCAGCAATCCTGCATTGACATTTTAAATCATTCCTTCTTCTGCGCCATCCTTTTATCCCCTAGGCCAGTGGTGGGCAAACTGCGGCTCGGCAACCGCAGCTCATGAGCCTCATGCAGCTCTTTGGCCCCTTGAGTGTGGCTCTTCCACAAAATACCAGCTCTTCCACAAAATACCGACTTCTGCGCATGGGCCACAAAGTTTCAATCGCACTGTACGTGCGTGCCCGCACGTGGTATTTTGTGGAAGAGCCACACTCAAGGGGCCAAAGAGCCGCATGTGGCTCGCGAGCCGTGGTTTGCTGACCACGGTTAGGCTAATCCTTGTGCTCCTTTAAGACTCCCCTTCCTCCTGGAAGCCTGTCCTGAGACTTCCCGCCGGCCCCCACCCCCAGTGGCACTCTCCATGTAACCCTGTACATTTCACTGTAGCGCTTCCCACAATGCAAGCTACTGTCTATGTTTCCCTCCTGCCCTCTGCCACCCGACTGTATGATTCTTTGAGGCCAGAGACTATTTGTAAACATCTCTATATTCCCAGTGCCTTCACTTTGTCTCCCAAATATGCATTCCACACATCTAGAGCAATGAGAGAATGAAAAGATTGTGAGAACTTTGCAAGATATCCAGGAATTGGTATGGCTTTGCTGGGCTTGGCCACTGGAGGGCAGTGAATCACATACAATGCTCTACTGTGCGGGTTAGCCAGAAGTTCTCCCGGCTGAGGGATGGCGATGGAGAGCCACCACTCCTCAGCAAGTTTTTATTGAGCACCTATCCTGGGCCAGGCACTGTCGGCACTGGGGATGTGCCCATAAACAAAGTAGGCAAAAATCTGCCGTTTACTTCTAGTTATTTATTCAAGGAAAAGGAAAGCTTATCATCCTTAAAGGCTGTACAACAATATTCACAGCAACTTTATTCATATAGACAAAAATTGTAAACAACCTAAATATCTGTTAACAGGAAAACAGATAATCATACATTGGAAAAGTACTTAGCAATAAGAAAGACAAACTACTGATTAAAGGCAACAACATGGAAGAAACCACGTCAAACCATTATGTTGAACAAAGAAAGTACACACTGTATAATTTCACTTACATAGAGTTTAAAGGATCTGTGGCAACGGAAACCAGAACAGTGCTTGGCGGGTGGAGACTGCCTGGGAGAGGCCCGGGAAACCTTCTGGGGGATGGCGGCGTTCTCTCTTTGGATTGGGGCATGTTTGCACTGAAGCCTACATGTGTCAGAACAGAACTGTGCACTTATATGTGGTCGGCTGTGTGTAAATTACATGTAAAAAGAAATCCCTTTCCTACAGAAACACAACAAATAGAAAAATAGGTGTTAGTTGGATTGTGATGGTGCTACGGAGAAAATGAAGCTGGAAAGGATAGAGGTGTTCCATTGGCAAGAGTGGAACGGGAGCAGGTTTTAAACAGAGTGGTGAGCCAGGTCACATTGCGAAGAGGATGTTTGAGCAAAGCCCTGAAGGAGGCAAGGGGGCAAGCCAGTTAATTTTTGATAGTTACCTCAAAATTTCAGAGGAAATAAGTTAATATTAAATGCCCCACATACTGCCATGTCTTGCTCCTGGGCTGTGGATTATCCTGCAGCCCCAGCTCTCAGTCAGTGGGAGGCCTCATTCTCCACTCACATCCGACTCTGCATGTGGTACCCACCCTGCCAGTCCTGTTCTTCCCTGCCTGATGGGGTGTGGATGCCAAAGATAAAACTGGAAAAACTAATGGTGGGGTTTCATTATTGCCTTACGAGAACATTCCCTTTTTCTTTTTTAAATGTGAACTTTTAGCCTGGCCAGTGAGGCTCAGTTGCTTGAAGTGTCATCCTGTGCTCTGAGGGGTCGTGGGTTTGATTCCTGGTCTGGGTGCATACTCGGGTTGTCGGGGGGAGGGGGACATCCAATCAATGTTTCTCTCTTGCATCGATGTTTCTCTCCCTCTTCCTCTCTCCTTGTCTCCTCCCTTCCTCTATCTCTAAAATCAATTTAAAAAGGCCTGTCCTGGGTTGAGGATTAAAAAAGTTTTTAAATGTAAACTTTACATTGAGATATAACATACATATTTTAAAGTACATGTATCATACATGCACAGTTTGATAAATTTCCAATAAATAACCAGCACCCGTATCAGGACATGGAATATTCCCAGCATGCAGAAGTCACCTCGGGTTCCCACCTAGCCCCTCGCCCCCAATACCACCACCACCCCCCGCCACCTGCCTCAGCAAGGGTAACTTCCTTAGTCAGTTTTGCCTATCTCAACTTGATCAATTGAATCACACAGTGAGGATATGTCATTCTCTATTTTAATGCTATTGGGGGGATGGAGCTGATGCTGAATGTTTTAGCGCTCACCCTATTTGGGACTCTAACCCTTTCCTCAAGATGCCTGCTGGCCCTGTCTTCACAGCTGAGGCAGCTTCCCATGTGACAGGCAGTTGAGGGCTGTTTGAGGCTCTTCCCAGCCGTGGACGTGTGTCTGGAGACAACCAGTCAGAGTGCGGCACAAGCTGCTTTCAGCTGGCCCTTGAGAGCAGTGGATGCTAGTGCTGAATTTACTATCAGGGAGGAGGGAGGACTCCAAGGTCAGTTGTGGCTTGTCATCTCTGGGCTGAGAACTCGCCTGCTCTCCCTGGCGCGTGGCACGAGGGACGTGTGCGTGCTTCCTCACTTGCGCGTTCACTCTCATCCAACCCCAAGAATAAGTGAGAAGCTGACAGAGGAGAAATTGAGGTAGCCAGCACATTCAAGATGGTGGAGCCTAATGAGGAGCCTCTGAGCAGCTGACCTTGGCCTCGGGGACCACAGTGACACACCGCCCATTGGGTGATCTTTGGGCAGGTCCTCGAAGGTTAGGTGTGTGCTGGACCTGCTCTCCTTGCCCCCATGATCTGAATACTTGCAGAGTTTGGGCTCATATAATTTCATATGGACAAAAATTGTAAACAACCTAAATATCTGTTGTAGGACTGGATCCTACAGTCAGCACCAAGAGGCCCAGTGAACCAGCAGCCACTCACGTTTGCTAAATAAGAGTAAAAGTAATACAGAAATAGAGAAAATTTGGTGGTATTTTGTTTTTTTAATTAATTTCACTCAGGGTGTCATGACACTGGTAGTATATACCCAGAGCCCGTATGTTAGTCTGAGTTCATGTCCAGCTTTTAGTCACTACCCTGCTTGATAGGCGCAGAATCAGGAGGGGCTCCAGGGTCAGCTGCTTCTCTGTGTCTTTACAATAGCACATCTCTCACACAGTTTGGTACATGATTTTCGTGAAACAGAGCCACCTCCCTCTAGTCCAGTGATGGCGAACCTTTTGAGCTTGGCGTGTCAGCATTTTGAAAAACCCTAACTTAATTCTGGTGCCGTGTCACATATAGAAATTTTTTGATATTTGCAACCATAGTAAAACAAAGATTTATATTTTTGATATTTATTTTATATATTTAAATGCCATTTAAGAAAGAAAAATCAACCAAAAAAATGAGTTTGCGTGTCACCTCTGACACGCGTGTCATAGGTTCGCCACCACTGCTCTAGTCTCTGCTCTGTAGGAACCTCAGAAGTCTTTCCTCTGACTCCCTCCCTGGGAGAGACCAGCTCTTCTCACTCTCCTTCCTCTGCGGTGGCTTGACTTTCCCATCATTAGCTGAGGGCCCTCGCCCTCTCCATACTGAGGCTGGTGATGGCACCTTGTCGTGGTTGCTGCCATCACATACCTGCCTGAAAGTACTAAACAGATAATACCTAGCCCTGCATTGTTATGACAGTTGAACCACTTAAAAATTATTGCGTACAGGTAACTGCATGAATTCCTTGACACTTTTCTTAAAACTTTTTTGGATGAAAAATGTTTCTGTTTTATGAAATTCTTTAGATGGATGGCCAAAAAGATTTACATTTTCCTTTTCTCAATCAGTTTACTTTTGTGATCAGAAAAGATGTGAGATATTCTAATGAGTTTAGTTTAGAAAAAACAAAGACAGGACTCAGGTAGGCCAGAGGCTGGGGAAGAGACCCCGCCTGCAGTCGGCTGCCGGAACCCGGCCTGCGTCAGTCAGGCTGCATCTTCTGACCCGGCAGCCACAGTGTGGGCATGGGGGTTGCCCGGTCACCGATGGTTCCTGGGCAATGCCTAGAGCAGTGAGTGCACAGGTTCCTCTTATCAGTTTAAGCAAAACCAGCTTTTCCCCCAAAGCTATTGAGGAGCTCTTGAGGCGTATGTGAGGCTGATTTTAGGCCAAGACTTGGAGTTCTCAGAAAAATAAACATTTGACAGGAGCCAGAACTCAAGTACACTTTATCAGCTAATAAATGGGCATGTTCTTGGCAAGCCCACAGTAGGCAATTTGATTTTTATAAGGAGCTTTCGGTTTCCTCTGTTTGGATGCTTTGCCTCCTAAAATAGCCATAAAATATTCCTTAAAATCTCATTCCCACCAGTTTGAGCCCTGACTGCCGTGTGTCTCTAACAACCAAAGACACCGTCCTCATTCGAGACTGCGTTGCTGGCATGGTTTCCCGTTCCAGCTCAATTAGATGCTGAATTTCCTCAAGTGGGACGCTTAATGATCCTTCTGAACAGACTGTTTATGCTGAATGAGGCCCTTCAGAGAGCTGGGCCTCCCTGCCTCTGCTGCTTTTTGCTGGTGCGCTCAGCTCACAGTTTTTGACTGAATGTGTGAATTTTATCCTCCCAGCAGGCAGCACACTAGAACGAAACTCTTCCTGCTCTCGGAAGTGCTGGTGAACTGTCCCACTGCCTGCGAAAGCAAAGGGCTAAAGGGAAGGCCTGGCACAAGGGCGGAACATGGGGAAACAGCAACCCCGAATCGACACCCCCTAAGAAGGCTCAGCATCTGTCTGTTGGTCCCTTTGCTCCCTGGACAGACAGCTAAACGTTTGGAATTGGCACAGTTACCAAGTGTGGCATCTTGCCAACGTAAGACCCCATGTTGTTAGAACTTCTCCTTAAGACCAAATGGTGGAAATGGAAACTTTGAAAATTGACTTATTTTTGAGGTACATTTTGGAATTAGGTTAAGTTTGGATGTGACTAACAGGAATCCAAAATAACTGAGGCTCTGAAAGCAACAAATGAATAAACAAAAACTCATAGACACAGACAGCAGTATGGTGGCTACCAGAAGGAAGAGGACAGGGCCAGGGAAGGGGGTTAAATATATGGTGATGGAAGATTTGACTTCAGGCGGTGGACACACTGTGTAATATACAGATAATGTATCAGAATTGTACACTTGAAACCTATATAATTTTATTAGCCAGTATCACCCCAATAAATTTAATTTAAAAAAACTGAGGCTGAAACCAGATAGGAATTTATTTATTCCTCATTTAATAACAATAATACAAGCTGACATTACATAATGCTTATTTTATGCTAGGCACTGTTAGCATTTTTATATATTAACTTACTTAATCCTGATAATATCCTATGACACTGGTAGGAAAGACCACCTCAACAGATGAGGAACTAAGGCTCAGCAGGTAAAGTCGTTTGCCCAGAGCCACACAGATAGTGAGTGCGGGAGTCGGGCTTTGAGCCGCACAGTCTGGCTCCAGAGTCCCTACTCTTAATCAACGTGCTAGTCTGTCTGACAAAAAGCCACAGGTCGCCGGGGCTGATATGGTGTATGTCCCCATCGTTCTCAGGGCCCAAGCCTTTCTTCCTGGTCACTGCTACGTGTGACATTTCCGGCTCAGTGCTCTGCAAGTGTAGAAGGCCCGCGGCAGGAAAGACCTTCACATACCCGGGCAGCACCGATCCTCCTGTGGGCACGTGTGTGAGCAGTGGCAGGGTTTTGCCCTGAGCCCTCCTTGTGGCTTTCACTTTGTCTGACAACGCTCTCATACAGAGGGAGGTCTGGGATGGTTAGTGTGGGCACTGCGCCCACTAAAAAGAAAGTGGTGCTCTCTTCTGCGCTGCTGTGAGCCTGGTCCTGGACAGAGGTCTGGCAGGACCGGGGCCCAGCGCAGATCTCATCTGGTGGTAGGGAACAGTTTCCCGGGGCGTGTTTGTGGGAGTGGGAGTTGGAGGCACCTGGATACCTGTCCCTGGGGAACGGACACGTAAAGTGGGGAGGCACACGTGGGACAGTGAAGTAGACTGCCCGCAGCCACACGCCAGGCCTTAGGGATGAAACACAGAGTAGAGGGCAGGAGATTCTGAGCTGGGTCTCAGAGCCCAGGACCATTTAACTAAATTAATAGTGTATAGATGGCTACCCCCAAAAGTATAGTAAGGGTTAAGTTAGGGGAAAAGACAGATGATCTTTCTTGGAAGGGTTTTTTTTCCTCAATGTGCTTTCTCAAATGGACCTTTATGTATCATCTGAAGTCTTCATTTCTGCAAGCTTTATGTTGTTTTAGAAAACTATCTTTATTCCTTATTTTTTTATAATAAAAGGTAGGTGTAGTCAATTGTTAGGTATTTCTTTCTAAAATAGTATATATATATATATATATATATATATATATATATATATATATATATATATATTTTCTTTCCTGACTATAAAAATTATGCTTATTATAGAAATTTTGAAAAGTCTAATACAACTTAACGAAACTAAAAATCTTTTATCCTTCCCACCTGGGGAATGTATCCTGTAAACCTTGTGATGTATTTTGCGTTTCCACTGGGCTGTGTCAGCACATGCAAATATTGTATGTACAGTAAGTGGTTGAGAGTACTCCATACATAGTTCTGTACCTTACTTTTTCCCCAACACAGCAACATGCTTTCCCAAGTTATTACAAATTCCTATTAAGCTCCATCTAAAACTGTATCATGCCTACTGTGTGCCACGCCCTGTTGTTAGCATTTTGAATGCATTAACATAGATTTATGTGTGTCTGCACTTCAAGTTGGACTTCTAGGTTGTTTCCAGGGTCATAGCTTTTCTGATAAAACACTTCCCCTTTCCAAAGGGTTTCTATAGTCTTTAATGTCCATTTAAAAATGCTGTTTATAGCCCAACTGGTGTGGCTCCGTGGTTGAGAGTTGACCCATGAACCAGGAGGTCACAGTTCGATTCCCTGTCAGGGCACATGCCTGGGTTGCAGGCTCCATCCCCAGTAAGAGGCGTGCAGGAGGCAGCTGAACGATGATGCTCTCTCATCTTGATGTTTCTGTTTCTCCCTCTCCCTTTCTCTCTGAAATCAATGAAAGCATATGTATTTTTTAAATGCTGTTTACACAGGAGCAGAATCTGAGAGCTGTTACGTGTTGTCTCCAGGAGGTTCAGTTGTAGGTCTGGGTCGTAATTCTCAAAGGTGGAAGGGCTGGATCCCGATACGTTCTGTCAGATGTCTGTGTCTCTGCAGTGCCAGGGCTGCAGCGAACGTCCTACTTCCAGACAGGGCTTGTGGATCTGAAGAGGGCAGCCATCTTTGGCGGAAAACTCAAGGGCCTCTTTCCCTTCCTTTCTCTCTAAAAATCAATGAAAAGATATTTAAAAAACAAACAAACAAACAAAACAAAAAACTAAAGCCCAGCTGGCATGGCTCAGTGATGAGCATCAACCTATGAACCAGGAGGTCATGGTTTAATTCCCAGTCAGGGCACATGCCCAGGTTGGGGGCTCTGTCCCCAGTAGGGGGTATGCAGGAAGCAGCCAATCAATGATTATCCCTCATCATTGATGTTTCTATGTCTCTTTCTCTCCCCCTTTCTCTCGGAAATCAATAAAAATATATATTTTTAAAATTTATTTTTAAAAAAAAACACTAAAAATAAAAATGAACTATGGGGCTGTCTGATCCCAGCTGCTCTCACTACATATGAGTGAACCAGACAGCTCACCAAATTCTGAAATCAAGTAATTTTTCTAGATCATGTCCAGGGGCTGGGTCCATAGCTCATTGAACATGAAGCCTGAAGTATCTTTTTCTAAAACTGAATGAACAAGTGCAGGGGAAGAGAAAGATGCTTGGACCCAGTGGACTTGGTGTGAGAAGTCCTGTTGAGGGCTGTAATGAGGTCCTCGGGAACTCTCTGGGCCCCGCCCACCCCACCGGGGAGGAGGGCAGGCCGGTCCCTTGGCATCAGGTTCTCCTGGCTCGCCCTGGCCCCAGGTCCTGTTGCAGATACTAGACTCTATCTTTCTCTCTCCGTTTTTCAGAGAAGACCTCTGGACTCTCTCCACCTTTTGTTTTACAGAAGAGGATGTGGAGAACTTCGACGTGACCAATCTGTCTCAGGACGTGCTGCGCAGCATTGAAGCCGACAGCTTCTGGTGCATGAGCAAGCTGCTGGACGGCATCCAGGTGGGGGGTCCGGCGGGCCTGTGGGTTCCTTACTGCTCTTCCGCGTCAGCCCCCCACTCAGCACGGCGCCTCCTCTTTTTGGTCCACCCATCTCTGCCTCTTTCATTAGCGTTACAGCGTTCCAAAGGCAGTTGTCTGGCGTCCCCTGGAGTCTCAGGAAGTCTCTCTGTTGCCCTGGCTTTGTCGTCAGAGCACGCTCCTGCCTCCTGGGCCATGTTCGCCTCCGCAGAGCAGGGCTGTGTTAGGCTCCCCAAACTGCTGCTCTGTAGACCCCTCTGTTCTCCCAAACACCGCACCGGCTTTGGAAACACTGCTTGTGTCTTTACGTGTGTGTCTGTGAACTCGAGGTGGCAGCACAGCTGTGTGAGTCCTGCTTATCCCGGGCTCTGTGTCATTGGCAGGATAACTACACCTTCGCACAACCAGGGATCCAGAAGAAGGTCAAGGCGCTGGAAGAGCTGGTCAGCCGGATTGATGGTAGGTCCAGAGGAGCCCTCTCGCAATAGCACAGCCCGCGGCTGACACAGCGCATTATGCGCGAGTCCCCTCCTCAGCCCCTTCCCAAAGTAAACCTTTCCCGTGCGCTCTGTGCTGCTGGCGCCCAGCCTCCTCCCGCCTCTCAGCAGCTAGGCGGGGTGGGAACTGCTGTTTCCTCAGACTCTTTTTCTCCTTCGTTCTCTGTCACCAAGTTCTCTCAGTTCTCCCTCCGCATCTCTCCTCAAGTCACCCTTTCTTCTCCATTGTCCTAGCTCTGCGCCAGCCATGCCTCCTCCAATCCGCTCCTCTTACACACCTTCTGTCACACAGCTGCATCTTGCGTAAGCGTCTGGTCGCCTCCCTCCTCTGCTCTGGAACCACTGGGGTCTCCCTCGCTTTCAGCAGCAGCTCTGTCGGCTGACCTGCCCTCCACGTGGTGATGGGCCCTCAGGCCTGGCTGCCCCCCAGCAGGCCTCCCACAGCCCCGTGACCTGTTTGGGTGGCTCTTCCTGAAGCAGAATGTCCTTGACTCTGGCTGGGAGTCATGGAATGTGAGGGCTGAAAGGCGATTCGGGGAGCCCTGCTCTGGCTGATGAAGAAACTGCGGCCGGGGGAGGTCAGAGTTAGGGTTCAGAAGCACATAGAGCCTCACAGCGAGGCGGCACCAGTCAAGGTGCAGAGCTCTTTAGGGCGCCACCAGTTAGTTACACACCAGCTAATAGAGCGCGTTTCCTGGTTTTCCCAGCCGTGGTTTGCTGCTTCAGCTAAGCATTGCCCTTCCCCCCACATAATAAATAAAATCCCCGGGCGTCCAAGGGCAGAAAGAAACTGTATCTTTCGCTCTTCTTCCCAGGCTCCCGATTTGTTCCACTCCACCTTCTTTTTTTTTAAAATAAATGTTATTGATTTTTTATTTATTTGTTTATTTTTTTTTTATATATCTTTATTGATCTCAGAGAGGAAGGGAGAGGGAGAGAGAGAGAGAAACATCAATGATGAGAGAGAATCACTGATCACCTGCCTCCTGCATATTCCCTACTGGGGATTGAGCCCACAACCTGGGCATGTGCCCTTGACCAGAATTGAACCTGGGACCCTTTAGTCCACAGGTCGATGCTCTATCCACTGAGCCAAACTGGCTAGGCTATTTTTATTTTTATTTTTTTTAAGAGCGAGTGGAAGAGAGAGGGAGAGAGAGAAAAATCTTCGATTGGCTGCCTCCTGCACTCCCCCTGCTGGGGATCAAGCCTGAAACCTGGACATGTGCCCTGACCAGGAATTCAACCAGTGAGCTCTTGGTGCATGGGTTGATGCTCAACCACTGAGCCACACTAGCCAGGCTTCAGCTTCTTTTTATGACAGCATTCCAATCTTCCCCACTCACATGCTTATTTACAGTAGTTTCCTCTACGTCATGTGTGGATGCTTTTCCTCTGAGCGCCCGGACCCAGCTGTTAGCCCCATGGTGGGGCCCGCATGAGGGTCTCTTGCATCCCTCACCTGGATTCTGGTGCAGGGCGCGTGCTGCAGGGGTAGGGCGCTGAGCGGCTGACAGAGGCCGTGGTTTCTGCCACTGTCTTCCCTGGCCTGTTTTTTTTCTCCTCACACATACATGATAAATAAAAGCATAGTATATTGGGATAGTGGATGTTTAAGTGCATATATCTTTATTCTTTCAATTATAGAAGTAATATTACAAAAATTTAAATAATTCAGAAAAACACAAAATGAAAAGTAAAAACCATCCCCCTTCCTTAAATTCTACCCACCAGAAGTAACCATTGTTAATAGTTATTCCTTCAGAAGTTGTATTAAGTATCACATGCCAGGTGCTACTGTAATCACTTTTATTTTCTCATTTTTTTATATATATATATTTTATTGATTTTTTACAGAGAGGAAGGGAGAGGGATAGAGAGTTAGAAACATCGATGAGAGAGAAACATCGATCAGCCGCCTCCTGCACACTCCCCACTGGAGATGTGCCCGCAACCAAGGTACATGCCCTTGACCGGAATCGAACCTGGGACCCTTGAGTCTGCAGGCCGACGCTCTATCCACTGAGCCAAACCGTCCAGGGCTATTTTCTCATTTTATCTTAGAAAGTTTCCCAAACTTTCTGAGGTGTGGGTGAGCATCCCCATTTTATAGGTTAGGAAACTGAGGAGGATAGTGATATAACAAAATTCGATTAAGTATTATTTGAAGGGCTGTCGTGGAAAACAGGGATCAGGATTGTTGTGGGGTTGTTCCAGAACACCACACAGACGCCAAGGGGTGGGAGGGGGGCGCTGGCTTCTGTGCAGTGTGCCGAAGCACTTCCTGGTGAATCACTTAACTCCAGGGGAGTCAGCGAGCCTCTCTCACTGGCAGGGCCAAGTCCCTGCTGCTGCCATCTGTCAGGGAGGCTGAGGAGGAAATCCTCGCTGGCAGGAGGGGCCAAGGTGACCCCGCTCCTTTCCATTCTGCCTCCTCTGCTAAGTGATAAGGTCAAGCAGCCAAGTGAACCGTGTGTCTCCTGTGGCCCAAGCAGCCGTGGGAGGGAAGAAGGCGCCTGGACTGTCACTGTGGGCTGTGCCAGTGGTGCTGAGTTACTGTCAGTGCTGCTGTGTGTGAGACGGCGGAACCAAACACAAAGCACAGTCGGATGCCAGCGTGCCCCTCTGCCTGGCTTCCCGGGGGGGGGGGGATGGAAAGAAATGGAAATTACCTTCTAGGCTCCTGGACTTTTCCAGGATCTGACCCCCCAGGCTGTGCCCCGGGGCGATGACACTTCCTGTTTCAGAGCAGGTACATAATCACTTCAGGCGGTACGAGGTGGAATACCTACAGTTTGCCTTTCGTTGGATGAACAACCTGCTTATGCGGGAGCTTCCCCTTCGCTGCACCATCCGCCTGTGGGACACGTACCAGGTATGAAGCGACCCCCTCCCTCCACGCCAGACTGTCCCGGGCGCCCGCTCCGGCCTGGGGTGCAGTGTAGCTGCGCAGGAGTCCCCACTCCTTTCCGCTTCATGTCTGCCTGAGCCTCACAGGCAGGACCTCTGCTCGGTCTCTTCAGGCCCATTTGCCCCGCCACGAGAGGGGCGCTGCGCCGCGTTCCCACCTGGCGGGCTGGGCCCGAGAGGACTGGCCGCTCCTGGTCAGGGCTTGGCGACCTAACTCTGTTCTTTGCCTTCCCAGTCTGAGCCAGAGGGGTTCTCCCACTTCCACCTGTACGTGTGTGCAGCTTTCTTGATCAAGTGGAGGAAAGAGATCTTGGATGAGGAGGACTTCCAGGTGAGTGGCCAGGCGCTCGGCCTGGGCTGGGGCTGGGCCGTCAGTGGGGCTGGACAGGCAGAAGGTGCCCCAGCAGGTGCCTGGCTGGGAAGAGGATGCCTCTCCCAGTTGGCAGCAATCACAGGGGCCCAGCACCCTTCAGTATGAAAGGGTCTTAGTGCCAGAAAGGCAGCTGCAGACCTGCTGGGCAGGCCTAGGAGACGTCATTCAGGCCCCGTCAGGCATTTGTTCACTGCCTGCCATGTGCTAAGCACTGCTGAAGGCATAGGATACACTGGAAAGTAAAACAGACAGACATCTCTGTTCTCAGGGAGCTTACATACTAGCTGGGAGAGACTTACAACAAACACAAGCATAGTAAATTAGAAAGAATGTTAGAAGGTGAAAAGACAAAATCTCTAATGTAGAGCAGGATAAAGGGGTTATTAGGTAGCAGGGAAGCGGTAGGTTGCCATTTCAAGTGAAGTTGTCAGGATAGGTCACATTTGAGCAAAGGCTTGGGAAGGGGAGGGAGCCAGCCATATGATCATCTGAGGAGGAGCATCCAGGCAGAGGGAACAGCCAGTGCAAAGGCCTTCAAGCAGTGCATGCCTGCAGTTGAAGGAACTGGGGGAGGGGCTGGAGCACAGTGATCCAGGGGAAGAGTCGGCATAGGTGAGGCCTTACAAGGGATCAGATCACAGAGGACTTTGTAGACACTGTAGGACTATGGCTTTTTCTCTGAGCTGAAGGGGAGCCGTAAGAGTGTTTGAGCAGACAAGGGACATGATCACTCAAGGGATCCATCTGGCTTCTATGCGACTGTGGGCATGGGCGAGGGTTGGGGCAGGAGACCACCCAGGAGGCCATGGTGGTCTTCCAGGTGAGACATGAGGATGGTGTGGACCTGGATGGTGGCAGTGAAAGTGTGACAAGTGGCCAGAACTTGGATATATTTCACAAGTAAAGCCAACAGGGATTCCTGATGAATCAGGTGTAAAGCATAACAGAAAGGGTGAGTCAGTTTGACTGCACAGTTTATGAGAAGGCGGCAGGGAGCAGGTGTATGGAGGAAGATCTGGAGTCCAGTTTTGGGCATGTTGAATTTTAACTACCGTTAGACATCCAGATGGAGATGTAGGATAGACAGATCAATCCACGAGTCTATACTGTGTATGTTTAGCAGCCTTCGGCTAGAAGGCCTGAAAGCCAGGATGGTGGTTGCGAGCCCTAAGGAAGTGAGTGTGGACAGAGGAGAGACGAGGACCAGGTCTTTCGCACACTCTCCTACACCAAGAGGCCAGGGAGAAGGGTGGGCGGAGCAAGGAGGGATGACCAGTGAGGGCAGCGACCTGGAAGCCTTGGGTGAGGGTGCAGGGCAGATGTGAGGTGGTGAGATGCTGGCAGCTGCTCCAAGAGGCTTGGGCATAGGATACATTGAGAGGCTTGGGAACTGATGAGAGATTGCCAGGCTCGGAGGCCTGTGGAGAGAAAGGCCTGGAGGTTCTCATGGTCGTTACCTCTGGGGACAGTAGCGGGCTTTTATTGTTCTGCTTTGTACATCTCTGAACAGAAGGTGATTTTTTTCCAAATGGGCATCTATTTCTTCCAAAAGCAGGGAAGAAAGCCAGGGAGGGCTGAGTGCTTTTCTAAGGTCTAATTACTAACCAAGGTGTTGAGTTCTCAAGAGCAGAGCGTCGCCATGTGCTCCCCGAGCAGGCCCACTCTAATTGGTATTAGGTGGCTAAAGAGCAGAAACCTGCCCAGCAGGTAGATGGAAAGACAGGACCTGACTTGCCCAAAAGGACTTTGGAAGAAAAAGGAAAGAGCAGCGTCTGTGAGTAGATGCCAGCCGTGGTGCCAAGGCTGCAGGCAGCTGATAAAGAGCCACAGCTCCTGCCAGCAGGCAGCATATGTGACGTCTGGGATGAATGAGCACCAGGGGCTGCAGTGGCCATGTGCTGGGTGAGCTCTCAATTTTGATAATGTGGTTGAAGTGGAGCAGGGTATCGGGAGCAGGGGATCTAATTGAGTTATCATGAGCCAGGCTCAGAGGGCCTTGTCACATGTGATAAAAGCGCTTCCCAGATTAGCCCGGGGGGTGGAGGGGATTCCTGGAACGGCTGCTAGTGATTCACAGTATCGACAGAGCACAGGATAATAGTCTATGACTTTGAAACTGTGTTAGACGCAGAGATGTTCTTTCCTGGGTAGCCTATTCGATTATCTGATGGATTTGAGGTCTTTCTGCAACAACCCTCAGAATAACAATGGAGCTTTTGTCTGCTGCTGTGTTAACACATAGTTCTACTCGGAGAGGCGTCCCACCTCTCTCTTTTAGACCAAATAGAACAGGCGATGGAACTGGATAATCTGCACAGTTCCTCCCAGCCCCACAATTCTATAATTCTGTGAATAATAAAAGAAAAAAGTGGGTCTGACTGGCTAGGATAGACAGGAGGTGTCCTTCAGGAGACAAGCATGGCGCAGAGCACATGAGCATTGTGTCAAATAGTGAGACCCTGACCCCTGACCTCTGCAGAGAATAGGCTGCCAGTAGTGAAATCGCTGCCCAGGAAGCTCTGTCGATGAATACAGGCATCCCAGAGAGCCAGTGGGCCTAGCCTGGGAGAGAAGTTTTAGGGCTACAGCTGCAGTGACTCGAAAGAAAACCAGATGAAGTCACTGCAGAGGTAAAAGTTGGAGTTGTGGCGGTTTCAGCAGACCAGCCCTTTGTCACTTTTAGAGAGCAGGGAGGGACCCGGCTGGGAGGGGGGCCAGTGCAGGGCATGGGGAAGCAGCCGCCCTCCTCCAGAAGGTGGGGACTATGTGGAATAGAACAGCACTAAGCCACCTTCTCTGGAGCTGGTCCACTTGGGTCAAATCCTAGTTCTGCCACTTTTCTAGGTATGCAACCTTAAGAAGTAAATTGGCGTTCAATACCTCAGTTTTCTTACCTATAAAAGATAAGAGTACCTGTCTCCTAGGGCTATTATGAGGATTATACAAAGTAATGCACATGACGTGGGTAGAACGGTGTGCTGCGCATATAGCCCTGCAAACAGCTTACTGTCATTATCACTGCTCCCTGCAGAGTTCTCCTGAGTCTGGGAGCAGTGAGGCGAGACAGAGTTTAGCACCCAAGTCTGAGTGCTTTTTAACTTACTTGAGTAAACAGACTCTGCTAATCCTGGGTGAACAAATAGGGCTGGAGAGGAGGTGCCCGAGGGTGCAGGGAGAGTGGCTCTGACCATGGGGAAGAGAACAAGCAGGTCCCCGGCAGCATTGGCACATGTGCGAGATCTTCTGTTTGACTCGCTCCATTGATGACGGCCCCACTGGCACTGGGAGGACTGAACGTAGTAGAGCAAGTCCACGTTCAAGCGAGCAAGCCAGGATCACAGTGGCCGAAGCCTTCATGCCCACCATCCTCACTGCAGCATGGCCACCGTTATTGGCCCGTCCTACAGGGTCATCAAGGTCATCATGGCCCATCAAGGTCAGACTTTTGGGTCTCTTCCCCGGTGTTTCAAGATGCACATTACCCTGGGACCCATTCCTCTGAGCGTGCAGTGGAGAAGGGGTGGGTGGAGCTGCCCTCAAGAATGGCCGCTTGTTGGAGGTCGTAAGTTAGTGCCTATTGGTCAGCTCCAGAGCTGGCTTTTAGTCCCCAGCACCCAGGACTCATCACCCTGTTTTCTTGAATCAGTGACGATGAGAAACTAACACTTTGTATTTTGTCGTAAATCCCTAATCTATATATTTTTAAAGATTTGTACAGAATAGAGTAACCTCCAGGTAGCCTGGAAACGATTTGGCTGTCACACTGCATCCACTGGTCACCCTGCAGTCTAAAAAGCCATCTCGAGACAGTATCTGTGAGAGCCCAGAAGAGCAGGATCCCCCACAGAGATGGCAGGCAGGTGTCTCAGGACTGATCTCAAGGGGACTCCAAGGACCAATCATCAAAATTCCTCCAACTCTGTAAAACGGGAACTGGCGAGGATCACCTTGGCCCAGCTGATGACTGTAAACCAAAGTAGCAGCTGGCCTCAGATCCTTTGCTTTCATCTTATGGAAAACCTTGGAGAGATTCCCACTCTGAAAATGTCTTTTGGAGGACACTGGTCAGAGTTATTAAATGAAACAGTGCTAAGCCCAAGGGATGTTTCAGGCCTAAATAACAACTAAATGTAAATAAATCCCTCGAACCAGATGGCATCCACCCATTACTTCTGCAGGAACTTCTGTTTGGGATCGTGGAATGTTGCCCAAACAGATATCCAGTAAATTGCCCATTTGAATCCAGCCCAGAAGGTTCAGAGAGAGCCCTGAGGCTAGTGTGAGAAAGGACGGAAACAGAGGAAGCCCTGGAGGGGGACTCCATGGCGTTCTCTGAGGGGAAACTTGCCAGATGCACTACCAGGTACTCTGATACTGGGGAAACCAGTGAATGAGTTTGGCTCTCACAAAGTTTACATAAAGGACACGTTTTTGAAAATTGAAACCAGGGGAATTGTTTTGCTACCTCACTGGTTTTCAAAACAGGAAAGATTTGTTTTAAACTACTTATTTGACTAAGAAAGCATATTTACATGCCTGAATACATTTACGTTTGCAAAGTATGTTCCAGTATTGTTAAGTGATTCTTACCACAGAATCTTATTTAACAGTATATATTTTATGTGGCCTTAAGGTCTTTTGCTGTCAATTATTATACATCCTATCTTTGGTGGTGCTTGGCTCTTAACACTGAGTAAAATTAATCAACTACAGATTTCTTTCAAGCAGCCTCTGCTATGACTTATTTTCTTTTTGTTCCTCCTACGTTATGCCCCAGTTCCCTCTCACTCCAAAGCAAGCAATATGTAGAATAGTGGTTATGAGCACCAGTTCTCATTCACAGACTATCTGCGTTCAGATCCCAGCCCACCACTACTCGGACCCTGGGCAAGTTCCTTAACCTCTGTGCCTCAATTTCCTCATCTGTAAAATGGACTAATATGTATCTCAGAATGTATGTGACGATCAAATAAGTTAATACAGAGTACAGGTGAAGCATCCAGGCTCTGCCTGGTATGTGGTAAATGCCCGGCATGTAGTACGTGCTACCATTATAACAATTATTATCCTAGATTTCTCCCTCTTCATCTGCAATTCTTCCATCTATTGAGCATTCTCTAGTGGGTTTTCCCTGTGCCTTTTCCTTACCAAAGTCTCTTTGCTTATTACCTACTATCCCTTCTTCTCCCTTGGCCCTTCCTTACCTAATTGTCACCCCCTCTCCCCATCACAGCCAAGATACAGCTCCAATTACTCCTCTGCTGTATTTCTTTTCCTTTGTGATCTGTGGGTTTTCAGCAGGTACCTGAGCCAGACCCTTTTCTACTTTTCAACCATTTTCAGTTTTTTTTCTGTGAAAGCCGTTGCCCCTTTCCATTCATTTGGAACCGTCTCTGCTGCTTGCCCCACAAGCTGTCTTCTCACAAGCGCAGTGTTTCATCTAAGCATGTCATACTTAGTGTTCCCATGAGCTGGCTTTGTAACAAATCTTCAGTGGTTCCCAGCCCAGGCAGTGCCTCTTCTCTACCTCTAGCTAAAAGCACCTGATTTGTGATTAACACCTTCCCATTGTTACAGCACTACGATGGGGGTGCATTCCTAGGCATGGCCACCAGGTGGCAGAATGGTTCCTCACACTTAAGCCTCACTGCCCTTGGGGGAGGTGAGGAGTGTTAAACGACTCTGGAGGGAGGAATAAGGGGTAGAATTATTTCCAGGTTTCTGGAAGGTTTCTAGCACGGCTAGAAGAATTGGAAATTACTGGTAGCTCTTATCCCAGCAAAGAATAGTCTTTTCTAGAAAGATCACCCCTTTATCGGTTGCTTTTGTTTATCAATTGTATGTGTATGTAACCACTATAAAAAATTAAAAATACCAGTATGTAAAAAGAAAAAAATTAGGTACCTGAAATCTTACCACACAAAGGTGATATATTTCCTTCCAGACATTTCATTATGCAAATCTATATGAGTAAATACATATTGTATGTACATAACTGTTAAGTCATTTTGTATACTTTGTTCTGTAACCTCCATTTACCACTTTACAAAATATAGTGGCGTTCTAGAATGTCAGAAAGTATGGATAAACATCATTTCCCCAAATTTGTATTTTTTACACATTACATGAGTACATGCTTGTGCAAAAATTTTGAAAACATGAATAATGTGGCTGCAAGGTATTTTGTTTTATGGATTTATCTTCATGCATTTAATGAAAGGTCACTCTCTGTGATATCTAGGGTTTCCTTCCTTGGGATCTCAAGTGTGCTTTTATTCCATCAAGAGCTGTTTAGTACCCCTAGGGCAGTGGTTCTCAACTTCCGGCCCTTTAAATACAGTTCCTCATGTGGTGACCCAACCATAAAATCATTTTCATTGCTACTTCATAACTTTCATGTTGCTACTGTTATGAATTGTAATGTAAATATCTGATATGCAGGATGGTCTTAGGCGACCCCTGTGAAAGGGTCATTGGACCGCCAAAGGGGTCGCGACCCACAGGTTGAGAACCGCTGCTCTAGTGGAACCCCAGATCTGGTTGCCTGTTGGAATCATTGGAGACGTTTGTGAAAAGTGTGCATTGCCGGGTCCCATCCTAAGTATTGAGAATCCAAAACTCCAGGAATGAGCCTTGGACCCATGTGTTTCTAAGAATTCCTGCATTCGCTTAAGCTTTACACTGGTTGGATGGCAAGTTCGATGATCACTTGAAGCCCTAAGGGTCTCATTGAGTCTTCAGGCCTCTTGGTGCTTATGTTCTGGTGAGGCTAAGCAAATATCGTTTTTTCAGTTCAGGGCTGGTTCGGAGTCAGTGAGGTATGTCCTCAAGAAATAGGATAGCGTCCTAGCTGGTTTGGCTCAGTGGATAGAGCATCGGTCTGCAGACTGAAGGGTTCCAGGTTCGATTCTGGTCACGGGCATATGCCTGGGTTGCGGGCTCAATCCTCAGTGGGAGGCGTGCAGGAGGCAGCTGATCAATGATTCTCTCATCACTGATGTTTCTATCTCTCTCTCCCTCTCCCTTTCTCTCTGAAATCAATAAAAATTTATTAAAAAATAAAAATGAAATAGAATAGCGACATGGCCTCACCCAGCAAGTTGATTGAAAGTGGGAATGAGATTCTATGCCAACAAAAATCAATAAGAAACTTTTCCAATGAATTAATTAAGTTAAAAATTAATATTAATGTCCTAGCTGGTTTGTTTCAATGGATAGAGCTTCAGCCTGAGGACTGAAGGGTTCCAGGTTCGATTCCAGTCAAGGACACATGCCCAGGTTGTGGGCTTGATCCCCAGTAGGGGTTATGCAGGAGGCAGCCGATCAAAATGATTCTCTCTCATCATTGATGTTTCTCTCTCTCTCTCTTCTCCCTTCCTCTCTCTGAAATCAATGAAAAAATATTTTAAAAAATTAATTTTATTTATTTTTTTCTCTTCAAATATGGTTTTAATGCTAAGAAACCTACTGAGAGCTCAGTTCAACTAGGATTCACTGAGCAACAACTGGATATGACATGATCTTTGCTGCCTAAAGCACACTTAGGGAGACAGAAATACCACTAGACATTCCAGGTGATAAATCCAGTAATGGCGAGATATACAAGGAGCTGAAAGACCATTAAGGAGGCACTAACTTTGTCCAGGAGGACAGGTATGCTTCACAGAAAGTGGTTTCTGAACACAGTGATAGACAGGTTTCTCAGGGTGGAGGTGGGAACAGGGTTTCCAGGCAGGAGGGACGATGTGTGCAAAGGCACAGAACTAAGTGATGGCAGGAAATCATCAGATCTCCTTCACATTACCATGCTCCAGACAACATTGGGGGGAGGAAGAATCCTTTTTCCCAAAGTCAGGACTGTCTGGTTCTAAATGTCCCCCAAGTGGTACAATGTAAGAAATAATATGTAGACAAAAGACCTAGGCTGACCATTGCATATTGAACAAACCACTCTGAGCATTAGTTTTCTCTTCTATAAACACTAGAGGCCCGGTGCACGAAATTCGTGCATGGGAGGGGGAGGGTCCCTTAGCCCAGCCCGTACCCTCTTGCAATCAGGGACATCCCTCTCGAAATCCAGGACTGCTGGCTCCTAACCGCTCACCTGCCTGCCTGCCTGCCTGCCTGCCTGCCTGATCACCCCCTAAACCTCTCACCTGCCTGCCTGATCACCTCAAACTGCTCACCTGCCTGCCTGATTGCCCCTAACCACCTCTGCCTCAGCCCCTGCACCTGGAACCCAGGCTTCCAGCCAGCCGCAGGCAACCAGGACCTGGGCTTTCCTCCCTCTGGCCAGCCACAGGCACCCAGGACTCCAGGTGGCTTTGACCAGGCTGGCCGCAGGCACCTGGGACCTGGGCGGCACCACCCGGGCCCCGGCTTTGTCAGAAAGGACGTCTGGTCTATCTTAAAAAATTAATTTTAGTATTAACCTGAGTGTTAAACTAGACTCTGGAAGGAAGTATAAGAGTTCTTGTTAGCTGTGGTGTGGATCAAGAGAAGGGCAAGAAGAACAAGGACCTTAACATAGGGTCCACATTTAGAAGTCAGGAGATCCCTGGATGTGAATGGAACATAATTAGTTTTCTTTTCAGTGACCCCTAATTCAAAGTTAGTGTTTCCTGCAATAAGTGTGGGCAACAAAGCACAGTAATATTAGTAGTACCTGTCTTTGTCACTGATTATAACATTGTTTATTACTAGTTTGAAATTATAGTAGTTAATCTGCCATTAGATCTTCTTATAGAATATATTAATGAAGTATATACATTATAATATCACAAATTTGTTTTAAAAATATTTGATAAGCCCGGCCAGTGTTGCTCAGTGGTTGGGCATCAACCTATGAATCAGGAGGTCAGGGTTCAATTCCTGGTCAGGCACAAGCCCAGGTTTCAGGCTTGATCCCTTGGGGGGTGAGGCAGGCGGTGTGCAGGAGGCTGCCGATCGATGATTCTCTCTCATTATTAGTCTTCCTATTTCTCTCTGCCTCTTCCTTCCTCTCTGAAATAAAAACGTTTTTTAATAAAAAACCAAAACATTTTGATAACTATATTTCAGTTTAACTGGTCTTCTATGTGATTCTGTGTATTTCATTTTATGTATTTAAAACCATTCTGAAAATGGCTTTACCATACAGCTAAAGATAGGCTTCACCAAGTAGCCAGAGTCTGAGGTACAGAAAGGGTTAAGACCTCTGTAATAGAGAGTCTTATAGTTAGAATAAAAGTTGACTCCCTGAGGAGTTTGGGTGGGGCCTTTGGGGGAAGGCATAGGAAGCAGAAGAGGGGTCAAAGGGGAGTCAGGGAGTTCATGGGGGAGGGTATTATATTCCAAGGACAACATTTAAAAAAAAGAAGTTTGGCCCTAGCTGGTTTGGCTCAGTGGATAGAGTGTCAGCCTGCAGACTGAAGGGTTCCAGGTTCAATTCTGGTCAAGGGCATATGCCTGGGTTGTGGGCTCGATCCCCAGTGGCAAGCGTGCAGGAGGCAGCAGATCAATGATTCTCTCTCATCATTGATGTTTCTATTTCTCTCTCCCCTCTCCCTTCCTCTCTGAAATTAATTTTAAAAATATTTTAAAAAATAAGTTGACAGGAGAGTATGGGCAGATAGAGAAGCAGACAGACTGATTGCTTTCTCTTGTTCTTCCTGTGGATTTACCACCATTTTGACTTAAGTCTTCGAGTTTTATTCTCATGCTTGGAGATCTCAGGGACGGAGTTACAATTAACAAAGTTTTTTTAATGATAGTATTCAGTGCTGGTGGAGATCTGGGAAATGAGCGTTTTTCTGGAATGCGTTTTCTGGATGAGTGTTAAGTACTTTTAAAATATTCATGCCCTCTGACATAGTAATTTCATTCCTAGGACTTTTAGCCCAAGAAAATAGTCTAAAATATGGCTTTATGCATAAGGCTGTTCATTATAATTTTATTATAGCGAAAAACCAGAAATAATCAAGTGCTCAAAACAGGAAGATGTAGAATAAATGATGGTACATCTGCATCATGGAAAATTGTTTGGCCATTGAGAATGTCTACAAGGAGTTCTTAATATTAGAGGAAATGCTTATGACAAACGCTAAATAGATTCAACATTGCATAGAGGAGCTATTTCAACTGTGTAAAATGTGCAGAAAAAGGACTGGAAGGAAATATGCCAAAACATTGCAAAATAGCTTCCTTTTGATTATGAAGTTGTGGGTATTTTATTTTCTGCTTTTTTCTTTTTACTAAACGAAACTTCCACAAAATGTGTATTAAGACTTTATTGTAAAAATTGAAAACAAAGGGCTTGAAAGATAGAGAAGTATAATGATAAAGTGAAAGTCTCACTTCCCCAAAAGCAACTGCCTAGCCCTCTACAGTTTTTATACACCAATATAGGTTTTTTAAAGTTTTTATACACTCATATACATATATAAATTATAAATATATCATGTTTTCCCATTTACCTAAGTGATTCTATATTATACGTATTTTCCTACAACTTCCTCTTTTTTCCTCCTAAAAATGTCTTAGCTATTTTTCACCTTAGTGCATGGAGTCCTACTTCATTTGTTACAGGTGCTGCCTGTATTTCATGATATGGATAGCCACAGTCTATCTAACTATTCCCATAAGGAGGACACTTCTCTGGTGTCATTCCCGCTATTGGGAGCGTGATGCAGTGACTACCTTTATACAGGAGTGTGAATATTTCCCGAGGAGAGGGACCCAGACACAGAGTCCTGGATCAGACACCATGGGTGTTTCTGATTTTGTTATACACGGCCTGTATTTGTTAAGATGATTTAAACTGTCCTGTAACCAAAACCATAGAATAACAGTGGCTTAAAACAAGATAGTTGTTTACTTTTGTTTGACTCTTCTGGCTTGTTGCTCTACCATCTTCAGCACGTGGCTCTAAAACCTTAGGGTCTGAGATGGCTGCTTCCACTCCTGCATTTATATCCATTATTCTAGGAAGGGGAGAAAGAAGGAAAGTTTAGGGCAGATCCCAGAATTAGTCAGAACTTAGTCATATTGGCCATACATTTCAGTGATGCGTGAACAGTATGATAAAGCCAGCTAAGTTTCTGTTGCTGAAAAAAGAAACCTCATAAAGACAGGCAAGACCTTTACACTACAAAACATTGCTAGGGCACCACAGCCTGTGGGTGGGCCATCAGCATTCTCTGCATTGCCTGGTCGCTGCGCCCAGCCATTTGTCTATTTGGTTGTTTCCCTTTTTTCTTACTGATATGTAGGCACTCTTTGATTATGGGCATTAACCTTTCATCTCTTACAGGTGTTATGCATATTTCCTTATAGTTAGTTTCTTATACTTTATTTTTATTTTTGGTGCCTTGACACATTATGGTTTTTATAATTATATGTAATCAAATCTCAGTAAGTTTATGGCTCTGGGGTTTGTGTCTTGCTACAATTACTTTTATAATCAGAAAAATAACAAGAATATCCAGTTCAGAAAGAGAGACAGAGAAAGAACATGAAGCAGCAGCAATAGCGTAGGTAACTAAACATTGAGAGAACCTAAAATCTCACATTCATTTTTATTCCAATGTCCTCTTTAATAGCGGTCTCCATGGAGCTTTTTGAGGGACCTGTGCTTTGAAAACTAATAGAGTTTAGATGGGTGGAGTTTTAAAAGAAGAGGTGTTCCAAGTGAAAGGAACAACATAAGTTAAACCAGGGAGCACAAGCAGACGTGGCTGAATGAACCCGGCTGGAGGAGGCCTGTACATGGGAACAGTGAGAATTAAGCAGGAAGTTGAGGATGGTCTTGGAGAACAGGGCGAGGAATAGGGTGATTGCAAGTAACATTGTATTGCGAGAAAAGTGTCCATGCAGAAGGATATGTAGCAGTCGCCAGTACTAGTAAATGTTTTTGTTTTTCTTTTAAAGGAAGCAAATTAAGTTACTAACAAAAGGGAAATGGTTGCATAAATTAGTATAGCCACACGACAATACTAATATTGAATGTAATCATTTTTGAAGGCTGCATGGAAAAACATGATAATTATAGGTAAAAATTTATCTGAAATCACATGAAATCCTAATTATGATTACAACTATTTAAAGAAATATGCATGTGAAAAGACTGAAAAGGAATACTTCAAAATTAGGGAGATGTTTGGATGATGAGTGATTATTTTTCTTTTTTAAATATCCATATTTACTGTTGTCATTCTCTATTTATAATATTTTTAAAGAGACAGGTGTTAGTGGATTGGGAAATCAGCAGAGGCTTTTCAGTGCTTCCTGGGGACAGAGGGCCGTGTGCTGCTTGGGAGGAGGGAGGCCCCGCCTGTCAGGATGCGGGACAGAGAAAGGGACCCGTCCAGGACCTGTGGGTCCATTGCTCTGTGGTCCCGGGATGAGCAAAGCCCTTTCTTGCATTTCAGGGTCTCCTCATGCTGCTACAGAACCTACCTACGATACACTGGGGCAACGAAGAGATCGGGCTGCTTCTCGCCGAGGCATACAGGCTCAAGTACATGTTCGCGGACGCCCCCAATCACTACCGTCGATAGGTGCTATCTCCCCATGGGGACCCAGACTGCCCCCATCTCTGATGGCAATCTGATCACTGTGGCCACTGTGCGAGCCGTGGACTGGACCAGGAACCACTCCTGCTGTAAAAAGCTCACATCCGCCGCCCAGGTCTTAACTTTTTGGCGTGCCTATCCACCACTCCATGTCTCTGGATGGGTCTCCTGGACCGCTGTCAGTATTCCATGCCACGTGCATGGGCCAGCTCTGGGAGAGGACTGAAAAAGAGGTACAGGGTTGTCTGCCCCTTTAAAAGAAACTGGAGAAACGAAGGGGAAGGCTCAGGGTCTTAACTTACATTGACCATCCATGGACTGGCTGTCTCTTGCCTCCCAGCCCCAACTGATATTGTTGCTTTTTGTGACATAGTTTGATTTGATCACAGGTCAGAAACGCCTTATGTTTTCAAAATACTCCTAGCCCCTCTCCCCTGTCCACGGTTCCTAGCCCTTTAACCTGCTGCCCTGGTCTGAGCCAGTGAGGGGCAGCTTTTCAAGACCATTGTTCTCAGATGGAGGAGACACGGATGCTTATAACTGGGAAGAGCCTGTACCCAAGGGCTAGGGGTTTTATTTTTCCTTTTCTCACTAGTATGTGAGCGTGCGCTTGTGTTCATGCGTGGGAATGCCCACCCAACATTTAGTTGCCTGTCTGAATTTCTTCGTCCAGACTAGCCCATCACACCAGCTGGGAAAGGCCCAGCGACCAAGTGTGCAAGCGTCCCTTGAGAAGGACAGGGCAGGGAGGGAGAAGGGTCTCCTTACCTCTCCAAAGCCTTTTCCATGATGACCCACTCCAAGATATTATGTGTAAATTGTGTTATTATGTATATGGGTAAAGATGTACAAATATATGTCCTCTTTGTAGCAGATATGATTTTATATTTATAATGCGCATCAACTTGTGAAAGCAATCCGGGTCACCAGCGCAGGTGACGTTGCCAGCAGGTTGGTTTCTGGATGCCCTCCTGGGCGGGAGGGAAGCGAGTGGGATCTGCTAGGGTGGGCTGTGCTGAGCAGATGGAGCTGCTGTGAAACCAGAGGCAGCCATGCTGAGCCTCAGTGTCTCAATTGTTTTTCCTCCCCTCTGACTCCCCTCCCCGGCCCTGGTGGAGCCTCTGCCCTGCTCCTTCCTGCCTTCAGTCAGAGCTCCCCCGTCTTCACCCCTAGCCTCCCAGAGAGAGGACCACAGAGGCAGAAGCCCTTCTGCATGTTTGTAGCCCCTGCCTTTCCCCCGGAATGGGGGAGGGCTTTTGTTTTTACATTTGTAAGTCAGCATTGTATTCAGGACAGAAGCTGTGACTGACTGTCAGTGCCAAGGAAAGGGGTTTCCGGTGTGTCCCTGGGGTTTTGGGCTCTTCTCAGAGGGAGGCATTTGGTGTCCCCACCATTGTGATCACATCCCATCCAGCTCACAAGATGTGTGACCCCGTTCGATGTTTGGCGTTTGGTAGTGGAGGAGTGGGGGATGGTGGCACGCAGCTGTCATCTTCTTGAGAAGCCAAGCCGTGTCCCAGTGGGTGGCACCCTGGTGTCTGCCAGCAGAGCCACCCACAGGCGTCTTATCTCTCACCTGGAGCTGTTTCTCAGGCATCCTTCCTAACCCTGCGCCCTCCCCGCCGTGTGCCTCAGTCTCCTCCGCAGAGTGGCCCAGGGCCCAGCCTCAGCTGGACTGAAGAAAGACACTTACGTTCCCAAGTGGTGGTTTTATTTTTTTAGTTTTTATGTTTGTATGGGAAATTGTGGGTAAAGTGAAAGAATTGTAAATAAAGAGTGGATTTCCTCCTCCGCTGCTGGTTTCTCGCCCGTGGATTTGTGTAACCTGGAACTAAGGAGTCTCCCTTTTCTAGGTTTTTTTTCCTGTTGATACTAGTAAGTGTGGGGATGAGCCTTCTGTAAGGCAGGCAGGGGACATCAGCAGGCCCACTGCGCCCACCTCGGGGAAGGACACTGGAAGCAGACTGAGTGGTCACGTGGCTCCTAATGTCTGAGAGAGCACCTCGCCATGTGCCAAACACGGGGACAAGCACTTTACGTGGATTAACTTGTCCGAAAGGAGTTAACTTGTCCATCAAACTGTTTTCCCACCAAACCATTCAGAACTAAAATGTGTTCCAAGACTGGCCCTCCACTTAGATTCTTCATTAAGGTTTCTCTTTTTTGGTTGTTGGTTGGTTTTCCTCTTAGTAACCTGATTCCAGAAAGGCAGCTGACTGTGTCTTTGTCTGCAGTATAGATTGGAATGGTTTCTTCACCTGGAACTTCTTCCTAGGGCTCATTTGAGAGTGTTTCTTGGTTTCAGTCATTTGGATTAAATTCAGCTATATCCAACAAAAGCCAAAAATAACTGGCTTAGCCCAGCCAATATGGCTCAGTGGTTGAGCGGCGACCTATGAACCAGGAGGTCATAGTTCGATTCCCCATCGGGGCACATGCCCAGGTTGCAGGCTTGATCCCCAGTAGGTGCTGTGCAGGAGGCAGCCAATCGGTGATTCTCATCTTTGATGTTTCTATCTCTCCCTCTCCCTTCCTCTCTGAAGTCAATAAACATATATTTAAAAAAATAAATAACTGGCTTACACAACATGGAAATTCCTCTCACATAAAAGTCCAAAAGTAGGCAACCCAGGGTCATGGGATGAATCTGTTTCACAAAGCCTTTAGGAACCCGGACTTCTCTCGGTGTTCATGGTCAAGATGACCAACTAACACTCTAGCTACTGCATCCACTTTCCAAGCGACAGGATGGAGTAAAGAAGGGACAACGAAAGAAACATAGGAAACGTGCCAGTAGTGTTTATGGAAGGTTCCCGAAGGGTACCCCATAATAACTCCTTTTAAGACTCACAGGTCAAAATTCAACCCCACGATAGGTCACCCCCTAGTTGCAAGGGAGGTTGGGGGATTAGTCAGTCAGGCAGCCATGTACCTGGCTCAAAATCAGGATTCTATTACTATGGAGGAAGGGAAGAACAGATACCAGGATCCAGGTAGCAATCTACAATAAGAACTTAATAAGGAGAGTTGAAAATAGAGATCAGACTTTCCCATGAGCATATAAAGGGTATCTGACTTTGAAATTCAAGTGACTGTTTACAGTTAACCTTGGAATTTAACCATTATCATAAAACATGGACAGTATTTCTACTTGATATTGTTTGGACTTGAAGCCATTAAATGTTCCAGAAAAAATAACTATTCTGAATTAGTCTTCATTCGAAATTCTGATTTTCATTTATGTAGAAAGTCAAGCATTTTTCTGAAATATGTTTGGTCATGATTAGAAAGTTGATGAAAATTTGAAAACTAACTCTTGCATACTCTGACCTACAGTGGACCTAATGTTTCTGTAATCTAAATCTCTACAGTCCTACTTAAATAGGCCCCACCTTGGCTTGTATTCATCTGGGGAGGGATGGTGACAGATTACTCAAATAGTGAACTCATTTGCTCCTGAGGCAAGAGCCTCTTGCTAACAGTATTCGGCCTGTCTTGAGTTGGACTTTGCATGTCCAGCATCTTTGTAAAGCTTTAAGGACTGGAGTCAGAAGCTAAGCTAAACCCCAGTAACTGAGCCCTTGATATCTCTTCTTAGGACTTCCGACACTCAGTTCCCAGCTGGAGACTGTCCGAAGGGACGGAGGTACAATGACCACCGGACCAAGAACGTATCTTGAGACCAGAAAACGAGGCAGGCAAGTCTATCGATTATAACAGGACTTGTAGAGTAAGTTACAGGAAGAGTGGGTCAGCGTGGAGGGTGGCCCACAGTCTGTGCAGGTAATCACCACTGCTGGGCAGTTGTTACAGTAAATGTTTATAGTATAGCTGAACTACTATTGAGCCACAAGACTAAGGGAGCATACCTCCTGGTCTTATCATGGTAAACTGCTTCCAATTGACACCAGCACCTACTTTGATATTTATTCTGGCCTTTTACTGACAGGAATCTCTATGGTTATATTGTATAAGCTTATAGGACACAACTAATCATTAACCATAAGGCTTTGGTCCTGGCTGAGACTATTGAGGTCAGGTTCAGAACGTGGAAATTCAAAAGAAAGGGGCATACAAAGATGGAGTCAGCATTGGTTACATCTACATCTATACAGAGACAGTTTTGGAAGCTGCCATAGGTACCAAATGGAGGCTTTTAGACTCATGATGAGAAAGATGAAATTAACACAGAATCAGAACAGTTTATAGTCATTGTGCAGTTCATCATTTTTAAAAATATATTTTTATTGATTTCAGAGAGGAAGGGAAAGGGAGGGAGAGAGAGAAACATCAATGATTAGAGAGAATCATTGATTGGCTGCCTCCTGCACGCCCCACACTAAGGATCAAGCCCGCAACCCAAACATGTGCCCTGACCAGGAATCGAACCTCATAGGTCCACACTCAATCACTGAGCCACACTGACCAGGCTATCCTATATAACAAAAGCCTAATATGCATATCAACCGAATGGTGGAAAATACATATATTTTTTAAATCAGATGGGTAATAAATATTTGAACTGGACACTGATATTTAGCAAGTTAAAGGATGTGAGTACTTAAAGCAGTGGTTCTCAACCTTCCTAATGCTGTGACCCTTTAATACAGTTCCTCATGTTGTGGTGACCCCCAATTTCATTGTTCAATTTCAAATTGAACATAATTAAAGCATAGTGATTAATCACAAAAACAATATGTAATTATATATGTGTTTTCCGATGGTCTTAGGCAACCCCTGTGAAAGGGTCATTTGACCCCCAAAGAAGTCGCGACCCACAGGTTGAGAACTGCTGGCTTAAAGAAACAGGGCCCTGATCACAAAGGAACGAGGTGGTTTCATACAGGACTGATTTCAAGTACCTCTAAAACATTCACCTAATTACTGATTACAGATACCTCCAGAATATAATAAACTTGATGACTCATTATAAGTACTTCCAAAATATCATAAACTTGATTAAAGGTGCCAGAAATATCTTCTGACTTTATACTTGAAGTCCTATGTTTACATAAAATATTACTCAGCGCACAATCTGTCCAAAGCAGATGGTCCCTGTTCCCCTCCTCACCTGCTTCTGTTTTTCTAAAACATTTCCCGTTAAATAAAAGACATCTTTCCCTGAATCCTTCAGCAGAAGTCTTACATTTGGGGGAGGGTGGAAAAGAGACAGTGGTGGAATAAATGAGTAAGAGGAAAGGTAGAGTGAATGAGAATGTGGAGCCATCAGCCTCACCTTCCCCCCCTGCCGGCCCCACCCCCCCACACACACACACAGTAAGGCTGGGTCTTAGCTCCCCCCAATCACCCTGAGTCTAGGGAAGCCACCTGTGCCCTCGCTGCCCACCCTACCCCCAAGGTGAGACTAAATGCAGTGATATATGGAAAACTTATCCTGTGATCTCAAGAAAGTCCTTAGGGAGAAACAACAGGGCTTTGCTTGAGATGCTACATCAAGACCCCTTTCTTCTCTGCTCAATCTTTTGAAAACATAATGGAAAAGTTCCTGAATTTGAAAAAAAAACAACAGCTCCTCTTTATTGACCCTCACATAGGAAATCACACTTCAAATCAGTTGGCAGAGCTGTGCCCCCAAAGTGGATTCATCCTTGTTCACCAAATGTGTTTGGTTACACATTTTGAAAAACTCATCTTGCTTGGAGATAGGTAATAAAAGAATTTAAAGTTTATTGAAGGGATTTCTACTTTATAACTTTCACCAATTTAAACAAGGGAAACATCCTGTATTGGTGTCTCTTAGACAAGAGAGTATAGAAAAGAGTAGGAAGATAGCGTTTGTACCCCCAGGAGGAGGCTTCTGCAGAAGCGGACACCCCATTCTTCTACAACAGTAGCTAACAATTACTGGGTACTCCCCATGTACCACGCATGACTATCTTACAGAATTAACCAAATGAATCCTCAAAACAATCCTATAAGGTAAGTGCTATCCTTATCACCCTCATCTTACAAATGGGGAAACAGGCTTGGAGAGGTCAAGTAACTGGCTCAAGGTTTCATATCTAGTAAGTAGGAGAGCTAGGATTTGAGCCCAGGCTCCAGACTCCATGCAACTCACTACCACGCTCCAGTGGCCTCCAGTTTACTGTTGACTTGGTTAAGGGCTGGTCTCACACAAAGCCACACAGCGAGCAAATGTGATCATTTGTACTCCATCTTTTTCCAAGGAGATAAAGGAAATGGGAGAGAGGGGGAGAAAGGGAAAGCTTTGTCATGATCATCATTTTAATTCTTTAACTTGACTTCTGCCGTCTTCCAGAGATAGCTAACTGACCACCAAAATCCATGCGTCCTTTTCCATGATGTAGAGTTGTCTCTGGGAACTGGCTGACCAGCCAGGGACTACATTCCGTGACCTTCCTTGGATCGAGGTGGGGTTGTGTGACCAGTTCTCTCCAATAAAATGTGAGCAGCAGGAATATATGTCACTTCTGAGACAAGACAGTTAAAAAGTAGGCTTCCCAGTTTTGCTTTCTGGATGCAAAGGACTCCGAGCTCTGGACAATAGAGAAGCCACAGATGACAGTAGTTGAGTTCCTGAATGATTTAATGGAAGGCTGTCCACCATCCAGAAACACTGCACTGAATAACTGCGTGAGTAAAAAATAAACTTCTGTTGTGTTAAGTCACTGAAATTTGGGGTTTGTATATCGCAGCAGCTAGTATTACCATAGCATTATGGCAGACAACCAGTGACTGTTCAAGGGTCCCCCACCCCACTTTTCCTGTTCCAGTTCTTTTTAGTGCATAACAAACTGTCCCCAGACAATGGCTGAACACAGCTCTGTGGGTCAGGAACTCAGGGCACAAGAGGGATGACTTGGATCTACTCTACAGTGTCTGGGGCCTCAGCTGGAAGGTTCAAAGGCTGTGGTGAGTCATGGTCAGGGTGTCATCCAGGGGCCCCTTCATTCCCATGTCTGGCAGTTGATGCTGGATCAAGTTGGGACCTCAGTTGGAGCTGTTGGCCAGAACATCTACCTGTGGCCTCTTCCATGTGGTTCTTTCTGCTTCCTCATGGCGACTGGGTTCCAAAAGCAGCCCCAAAAGGCCCGGTGGAAACTATCACCTTTGATGGCGTAGCATCCCCTCTGAGTCACATACTCACTTAGATTCTTGCCACTTGAGAGTAAGAGCATGTGGGATGGGTGATATTCTTGTAATCATCTTGGAAAATAATCTGCCACATTTTCTTTCCATATTTCTCCCACTTTCCTTTTCTTCTTGCCCTCTGCTTCCTCCTCTTGTCATTTTCCTTCCCCATCTCCCCATTCTTTCTAACATTCCTTAGACCTGTTCAGTTAACATTGATTGAGTATATGCAGTGAGACATGTCAGATCCACAGGTACAGGTAATACCTGCTTCATTTTCTGCATCCTGCTCTCTTTCCCAGGTATGGCCATCCCAGCTTAGAGACCACGGCTAGATTGTAATGAGGCTGCCTGTGGGGCTAGGTAGGTCCAGGCTCACAGCCCTGGCTTTAGCCCCTGTACTGCCATTTACTAGTTGAGTTACATTCATTCATTCAATAAAAATGTCAGGAATACAACAGAAAACAAGACATAACCGTTAAGAAGCTCATGGTAAGGACATCTTAGGCAACCCAGTAGTCTCAGGTTCCTCCTAGGTAAATGGGGATATCTTGCAAGATGGTAGTAAGGATTAAAATAATATATAAAAAACATGTAATAAGTACTCAAAATGGTACCTACTAATTCATTGTAGAACTATTTACCATAGCAAAAGACTGGAAAGAACCAAACTGTTTATCAATAAGGGGCTGGTTGAAGAAACACTGGCACATCCACACATTGAGTAGCTACAACTATAAAGAGCAAGCAGGAATATATGTATACACTGCTATGGAGTGCGCCAAGATATATTGTTAAATAAAACAAGCAAGATGTGGGAGTGGGGTGGGGGTGGAGCTGAATAGGTGAAGCACAAGGGATTTTTGTAGGGCTTAGAAACTATCCTCTATGATAGTGTATGTGTGACACTATGCCTTTTGCCAAAACTTGTACAACTTTACATTAGAACTTTAATGGTACTTAAATTTTAAAAAATCATTTATGAGGTCAAGAGATCCCAGACAGAATGGGGACTTTGACAACAGATTCTAACCAATGAAATAATCTCTCTGAAAGGGGTGGGGAGAAAAGGTGCCAATCCTATTTAAGTAACTCTGGAATTGAGTGAACTCTGTAAGACTAAAGTCAAAAGACCTGCCATAAGCAGTCCACTCTAGTTGTTAAAAGATGTTTCCTGCAGGTGTATGAGCTAACAATTATGAAGCCACTATACACGTATCCTGGAAATGATAGTTAAGTAAATGAATGGTCGATAGTGAGAGCCAGGTTCACTCTTGGAGTGCAAGGCTACAGATAAGCAAGGGGATGACTGGAATGATCCAGGTGGCAGCTGGTACTGCGTTAAGAGTTGTAAAGTGTCAGTATGCATACATTTCGCTTACACATTGAAATAGGTAGCTGTATATATGTATGTATGTATTTATATGTATGTATGTTATTACATACATATAAATACTCATAGGTATGTGGATATAGAGGGGTTAGTATTCATTCACACATATTTTTCCTTGCTCTGTCAGCTGAGAGAGCCTAGAAGCAACAACTTTCCATTACCAGCAAGCATACCTAGTGCCCAGATCTTGGTTTCTAATACCATCTATATAATAAAAGCCTAAGCCACCGTTATGGCAGAACGGCCAGAACGACCGGTCGCTATGATACGCACTGACCACCAGGGGGCAGACGCTCAATGCAGGAGCTGCCCCCTGGTGATCAGTGTGCTCCCAAGCGCTGGCTGGCAAACACAGCGGCAGTGGCAGGAGCCTCTCCCACCTCTGCGGCAGCGCTAAGGAGCAGCAAGCAGACGGGCGGTTATGGTACCCACCAATTTTCCTAACCCTTTGTGACATCACAGGCTGAAATTCTTGATCTGACAATGCCACACAGATAACAAGCTCCATGGTTGTAGCCATGGTTAGGAAATCAGGTTCTGGAAACAGACTTCAATTGGAATCCTACTCCACCATTTAATTTTTATTTTGAGAAGACTTCTAAACCTCTCTGTGCCTCTTTTCCCACCATCCCTAAAATAGGAATTATAATTGTAACCACTATCATATTGTTTGTGAGTGGCAAGCAAATAAGATAGTGTAGGGAGGTTGGCCCAGTTCTTGGCACTTAGCTGTCAATAAATGTTAGCTGTTTACTATTATACTTTGTATAATTTATTTAATATATGTCTTTCCTCTCAACAGAATTTAAGAAAATCATTAACCAGGTATTGGAAGATTGAAAAGGCAAGAGGAGACATTGAGTTATCACAGAGGTACTCACTATAGGGAGCAGTTACCACATTATATTGGAGAATCAAAGGAAGGACTTTGAGGGGTTTTTTGTTTTTGTTTTTTCAATTAACAGCTTTATGCCCTAGCCAGTTTGGCTCAGTGGATAGAGCATCAGCCTGCGAACTGATGGGCCGTGAGTCCAGTCAAGGGCAGGTTCCTGGCTGCAGGCTCAATCCCCAGTGCTGGTGGGGTGGGGGAGGGTCGCATGTGGGAGGCAACCAATCAATGTGTCTCTCCCATCGATGTTTCTCTGTCCCCCTCCCTTCCACTCTCTCTAAAAATCAATAGAAAAATATCTTTAGGTGAGGATTAACAAAACACACACACACATACACAAAATAACAGGTTTATTAAGGATAATTTACATACCATAAAATTCACCCATTGGAAGTATATGTATGTTTCAGTGACTTTTTAGTAAATGTATACAACCGTGCAATCATAACTACAATCCAGTTTTAGAAAATTTCTAGCACTTTCCAAAATTCTCTCAAGTCTATTTGCACTCCATCATGGCTCCCACACCTAAGCCTCAAGTAACCGATTTCTTACTTTGTTTTGCTAATTCTCCCTTAAATATATATTTTCCATTTATTTTTAGAGAGTGGAAGGAAGGGGAATGGGGGTGAAGAGTTCGAGAGAAACGTTATGTAAGAGTTGCCTCCTGTGCCTCCACCGGGGCCAGGATCAAACACGCAACCCAGGTATGTGCCCTTGATCGGGATCAACCCACTACCCTTCCCGTGCTGGCTAACCTCCAACCACTGAGCCACACTGGCCAGAAATCTGGATAGATTTGCCTAGTGTGAGTTTTATTTAAACAGAAGAAGAAATCCGGTAGTAAAAGGAAGTCATGTAAAATATGTACTACTTAGGAACAGACTTAACATTTTAAAATTACCACAAGTTTAACGTTAAAAGTTGGTTACAGTTTTATGGAAATCATCATGAAGCAAAATGTTAAAAAAAAAAAAAAAAAGCCGCAGCCGCTTTGGCTCAGGGGATAGAGCATTGGCCTGCGGACTGAAGGGTCCGAGTTGATTCCGATCAAGGGCACATGCCCAGGTTGCTGCTGGATCCCCAGTAGGGGCTCTAATGGTTGATGTTTCTCTTTCCCTCTCCCTTCCTCTCTGAAATCAATAAAAATATATATTTTTTAAAAAGAGAGAAAGGAAAGGTGAGAAGAGGTTCCAGTTCAGTGCGGCTAGAACAGGGGGGATGGTACTAGAAAGGGCGAGGCGGGTGCGCCTGCAGAGTTAGGTGACCCAATACCCCCGCAGCACTCGGGGGGCACTTGCGGGAGTCGGCCGTCCTCCCGCGCAGGCGCAGTGGCTCCGCTGGCGCTGGCGGCGGCGGCGGCGGCGGCAGCGGCAGGGGCGGGGCGGGGCGGGCGGGGCGGGAGTTCGCGCCCATCGCGAGCGCAGAGCGATTGCTTCTGTCTGTTGTGTGGCTATGTTGTCAGAGAAGCGGCGAGGCGGCCGGAACCCGGCCGGGGGCTGGCTGAGTGCTGAAGACGAGCCGGGGCCGAGGGCCATGGGGGACCCCGGCTCCCGGGCTCGGCGGGAGCGCCCCGGGGGCCGCAGCTGGTGCCTGCGGCGCGTGGGCATGGACGCCGAGTGGCTGCTGCTGGAGGACGGGAGCGAGGTGCGCGGGCTGCGGGGAGCGCAGGGAGCCGCGGATGAATGGGAAGAGGTGGGAGCGGGCGGGGAGAGGCGCGCAGGGCTGGAGGGGAGACCCGGCTGGGTGCGTGCGCCGGGCGGCGACTGAGGGGAAAGTGGGGACCCCGAGGGGGAAAGGGCCGGAGGCGAGCCGGGAGCCGGCCGGGAGGAGGCGGCAGGTGGGTGCAGAGGACGTGAGGACCCGCTGGCTTTGGGGGAAGGAGGCGACTTGGGGGGGGGGGGGGGCGGGAGGGGAGACAGGCAGCCCCAGTTTGGGTCGCGCGGAGCCCGGCGCGGGCCCCGGAACCGTGAGCCCAACTTGCGCGGAGATCGTGAACTTTCTCTAGTTTATTTGAAAACAGTTGCGAGTTTTGAGTCAAATTGCTCAAACTTAATGTGAAAAAGCCTTCTTTTCTAACTCCTAAGGGGAATGGGCGCGGGGGAGGCGGGCCACGTTTCTCCTGCGAGCTCGGTGCTGCCGACGGGACCCCCGGGCCGGGATTGGGAACAGCCGAGGCTCTGATGCCGTTCCCCGGTGCGGCCATAAAGGCAGAAATCCCCGAGGGGAGGCGGGCGCTCCTCCTGGAGGCCGTTTGGAATGTGGGGTTCTACGGAGGGCGAGGGTGCGGGAGGAGGGAGCCGGGGCGGGACCCGCTGTCGGAATGGAACCTTTGGGTCTCGGAACAATTTGTAGGGAAGACAAAGCAGTCTTTCATCATATGTGTGATGTTTAATTAGATTTTCCTACCAACTATATGGTCTCAACTCGGCCCTCCAGGTACTTACTGAGTGCTTACACTGTGTGGTGTCTTATAAAGGAGCCAAACAATAAGGGCTCTGCTCTCAAGGAGTCTGTGGCTGAACGAGGAAAAAGGAGTTTATACTGTGCACGGTGCAGCAGCCTGAGAACATTGAGGCAGGCATGGATGATCGAGTGCCAAGAGGAGGATTGTTTAGTGCTGTCTTGGAGCAATGGCTCCTCAATTTAGAGCAGGGATTCAGGTCCAGCCTTAAATGCTGCTGGGTTAGGGGTTCTAAAGGGTTCCTTGTATGCTGTGGTTTGGAGAACATCGGGAAGACACTTCTGCCCCCCATCCCTCTTCTCTCCAGGTGTCATTACCCAAAATCCACGTTAGGCATTCATTCTTTTAGAGAATGCACATTTCCCTTTACCCACACTGCCCTTTCCAAAATCCTAAGCCTTTGGGAAGTTTCACAAATGAAGATCCCAACTCCTGAATAATAACTATATTTGCATAGGGTTGGGGCTTTCACATAATTACCCAATCTGAGCCCTACACATGTACTAGGCTCCCACACACAACTCTGTGCAGTGGTTCTCAACCTTCTGGCCCTTTAAATACAGTTCTTCATGTTGTGACCCAACCATAAAATTATTGTCGTTGCTACTTCATAACTGTAATGTTGCTACTGTTATGAATTGTAATGCAAATATCTGATATGCAGGATGGTCTTAGGCGACCCCTGTGAAAGGGTGGTTCGACCGCCAAAGGGGTCGCGACCCACAGGTTGAGAACCGATGCATAAAGTACTCAGAGGTCAAGTGTGAACTCATTCTTCAGATTAAATTGCTGTGGATTAATTTATTACTTCTGAATAGCTTGGTAATATTGGGAGTCTTGATGAGGAGAGGAAGACAGAGAGCATTAAAACACCTGCAGCCAGAGCAAAAGAACTAAAAAGCATTCCTATCCATATTTTAAACTGTTGGATAATTTTGTGTGGGGTCGCTTCTCTGAAGAGAGGCCCACAGATGCCAGAGTGAATGGTGAAAACGAAAGCACGTAGGATTGGCTGTCTCGCAGTCCTGCGTGGGGGAGAGGCCTGCCCGCCTGGATGTGTTCAAGGTTGGGGTGTCTTGGGAAGTAGGTGGAGCATAGCCGGCAGGATGTATGAAGAGAGGCCTGAGTGAAAGCCAGGAGATGAGGTCTTACTTACTGAAATAGTCCCAAACCATGGCACAAGCTGATGTGCACATGGCTTTAAGAGGTATGCTGGCATCATTTAATTATAACAGCTGTGTGAGGCCCATTTCCTGCCTTCCTAGTTCAATTCATAGTCTCAGATTTCTCAGATCAAATGATAAAACAAAGTTCCTCTCATTTCACTGTAGGGAATACTGTAGTAAATTGCCTGCCTGAATGTATGTCTTTATATTTCTTAAACCAGGGCATTTTTTGAAAAAACAAGTTAGATTTATTGCAAATTATCTAGTTTTCTGGTCATATAAGTATGTAGGCCTTTGGGGAGTCATCGTATCTTCATTTTTTTCCTTGTTCTTTCTTGTGTTTCTCTCTGTCTTTCCCTCTCTCTTCCACTCTTGTGCACTGAGAGGGTTGGAAAAGGGAAAGAGAGGGTGGTTCTAGAATACATGCTGGTCATCTGGTAAACAGTAGGAGCCATTCCCAGGAGGAAAGGGATAGGACTGGTGAAGGTGGGTAAGGACAAGATAATCTTGTAGACCAATGGTCTCAGTAAGTCCAAAGCTTTGCAAAACTGTTGTACAGCAAATAGAAACAACCCCAGCATAGGAGCTGGTAGTTTGTTGGCGCTCAGTTCCCACAGGAAATTAAGTTCTGTGTTAACAACTGATGCCGAGATATCCAGATAAGCTCACTGCAGGCTGCTGAGCCTTGGTTTACTAATGTAAATTTTAGGGCCAGTGAAGAGAAGGACCAAAAAGAGTGTCTCCACCCTAGCTGGTGTAGCTCAGTGGATAGAGCATGGCCTACAGACCAAAGGGTCCTGGGTTTGATTCTGGTCAAGGGCAGGTACCTTGTTACTCGGTTGCAGACTCCTCCCCTCCCTGGCCCCTGGTCAGGGCACATGCAGAAGGCAACCAGTCGATGTTTCTCTGTCTTTCCTTCTCTCTTCCACTCTCTAAAAATCTGTGGAAACATACCTTCAGGTGAGGATTAAAAATAAAAAAAATACTGTGTCCTTCCTTTTCTAGATCCAGAGTCTGTAGGAGGCAATTTCAGAAAAAGGACACTCATCTCCCTTTTCTGTATTACTTTTTCCAGGCTATTTACAATGGCAATATGGTTCTCCCCTCAAGTATTAAAATGGAATATGGAATACTTCCTTTATTAGAAATAAAGCTTCCTAAATGGGAATTCATACTGAATATGGTTGACGATAAATCCTTAAATACTCAATTTTTAAAGGATATATACATATATTAATTCAGAGGAACTTCTATAATTAATGGATTTTTTAAAAAATATCTCTTTTATTGATTTCAGAGAGGAATGAGAGGGAGAGAGATGGAAACATCAATGATGAGAGTCATTGATCAGCTGCCTCCTATATGCCCCACACTGGAAATTGAGCCCGCAACCCAAGCATGTCCCCCAACCAGGAATCAAACCATAACCTCCTGGTTCATAGGTCAGTGCTCAACCACTGAGCCACCACAGCCACGCCAATTAATGTAATTTCTAACAAACCATCAAAGAACTGCAAAACTTTGGACTTATGGTTTCGGTAGAAGTGGTCACCACAAAATATTTAAGGGCAACAAGTCAGATTTTAAGAGTTCCTGGCTGCTTGTTGCTCTATAGTTTCCAGTGGTAATAACCCACTTTCCAACTTCTGACCTAAAAAGCGCCCATTTTAGAATCTGGGAGGATGCATAAGCAAGATCTCTTTATTATATTCATTCGCAGACATTTACTGAGCACCATGTCAGGTACAGAAATGCAGTGGTACACAAGACAGATATGGTCTCGGCTCATGAAATTTATATTCTAGTAATATGGAGACAGAAATAAATAAAACGAGCAAGTTAGTTTTGGATTGTGATAAATGCATGCTAATAACCTAAAGGAATGCAATGGAGTAGGATGGAGGTGGGTAGGCAACAGGCAGCAACTTTAGATAGGGTAATTAGGGTAGGCCTCCAGGGAGCTGAAAATTGAAAGATGAGAAGGAGCCCATATAAATGTCTGAGAGAAGAGTGTTCTAAGCAGAGCCTGACAAGTGAAAAGGTAGCAGTGAGTGTTTCTGATCATGGTATGAGATAAGACTAAAGAGGTAGAGGGGATTAGGGCATTCAGGACCGCATGGGCTATGGAAGGAAGTTTGGAGACTTTTAAGGAAAGAGAGGAAATGCTCTGATATAAAGTTTTTACATTACCCCCAGCTGCTGTTTGAAGAATAAAGTTTAAGAGGACTAGTGCAGCCCTAGCTGGTTTGGCTCAGTGGATAGAGCGTCGACCTGCGAACTGAAAGGTCCCAGGTTCGATTCCGGTCAAGGGTGTGTACCTTGGTTGCGGGCACATCCCCAGTAGGGAGTGTGCAAGAGGCAGCTGATTGATGTTTCTCTCCCATTGATGTTTCTAACTCTCTATCCCTCTCCCTTCCTCTCTGTAAAAAATAAACAAAATATATATTTTTTTTTAAAAAGAGGACTAATGCAAAAGCAAAAACTGGAGGAAGCCAGGTTGTTTTGACTAAGATAGTGGCCATAGAGTTAGAAATGAAGAGATATAGGACATACTAAATTACAGCTAGTAGAATTTGCTGGTGATTTGAATGTGGGAATGAGGGACAGAGAAGAATCAAAGATAGCTCCTGAGTTTTGGGCTAAGTGCTGATTGGATGATAGTGTCAGTTACTGAGGTGAAAGTCTGTGGGGAAGAAAAGATGGAGCAAGGAAAGTCATTTACTCTTTGAGGGACTGAGGAGGACAGGCATGATCCTGAAAGATTTTCAAAAAGAGCCAAGCGGGCAGCTTTTAGAAAACCACAGGTCATTTGGTGTAATGTTCCCAGGTAAGGTTGTGGTATGGGTCATTAAAGCAGGAAATTCCAAGATCTGGATCTCAGAAAAATTGCATTTTCTTCCTCAACAGGGTTATTATGAACTAGACTGGTCCCTCTGGAAAGTATGGTAGATGTCAATTGGGGCCCCTTTGCAACCTTTTCCAGGGGCTCTCATGCTGTCCTTGGGATAAGATGGAAAGTATGGACTTGATACAGAGACTTTGGTTGAATTACAACTGGTTGAAGGGTATATCCAGAACGTGTGGTAGAATGTTTACTAGGCATTCCTGAGAGCTTTGTCTTTGACTACGTCCTCTTTCAATCTTCTATCTGTGTCTTTTTTTTTTTTAATCTTTACTGTTCAGATTATTACAGTTGTCCCTCTTCCCCCCCCCCCCCCATAGCTCCCCTCCACCCGGTTCCCACCCCACCCCACCCCAGGCCCTTACCACCCCACTGTCTGCATCCATAGGTACTGCATACATGCATATAAGATCTTTGTCTCATCTCTTCCTGCACACCCCCACATCCCCTTCTCCCCGAAAATTGTAAGTCCACTCCATTTCCATGCCCCTGATTCTGTTACCAGTTTATTCTGTTCATCAGATTTTTTATTCATTTTATTTTTAGATTCACTTGTGGATAGATATGTAATTGTTGTCACTTTGTTCATAATTTTTTATCTTTACCTTTTTCTTCTTCTTCCTCTTCTTAAAGAATACCCTTCAGCATTTCATATAATACTGGTTTGGTGGTGATAAACTCCTTTAGCTTTTTCTTGTCTGTGAAGCTCTTTTTCTGACCTTCAGTTCAAATAGGTTTTCAATATCTTGCTCTCTCTCTTCTTCTGGCACCCCCATAATTCGGATGTTGGTATGCTTGAAGTTGTCCCAGAGGCTCCTTACACTATCTTCATATTTTTGGATTCTTTTTCTTTTTGCTCTTCCAGTTGGGTGCTTTTTGCTTCCTTGTATTTCAGATCTTTGACTTGATTCTTGGGATCCTCTACTCTACTGTTGAACCTCTGTATATTATTCTTTATTTCAGTCAGTGTATGCTTAATTTCTGACTGGTCCTTTTCCATTTTTTTGGCATTCTCACTAAGATCCTTAAAGGTCTCACTAAGTTCTTCGGAAGTTTCTAGAAGATTCTTGAGTTAACCTCATAACTGTAGTCTTGAACTCTATATTCAGTAGTATGCTTTCTTCCATTTCTTTCATTTGTGACACATTTCTTTGTCTCCGCATTTTGGCTGCTTCCCTGCGTTTATTTCTGTGTATTGGGTAGCTGCTAAGTCTCCTTGAATTGATAGAGTGGCCTTGTGTAGTAGGTGTCCTATAGGGCCCAGTGGCTCAGCCTCCCCAGTCACCTGAGGTGGACACTGTTGGTGCACCCTTTTGTGGGCTGTGTGCACAGTCTTGTTGTAGTTGAGCCTTGATTGCTGTTGGTATCACTGGGAGGAATTGACCTCCAGGCCAATTGGCTGGGAGGACCAGCTGTGTCTACAATGTGCAGGAGACACCCCTGTGGGTCAGGACTTGCTTCAGTGGGGCTTTGGTGCTCACTGAGTCTGCCCCCTGAGTGTGTTACTTATGGATGTGACGAGTTGTAATCTGGTATGGTCTCACACTGACCACTGGGTACACTGGCTCTTGGATCTCCAAGGAGGTGCAAAGTCAGCCACTGCCTGGGGCCACCCAGCAGGAACTAAAGAAAGATCTGCAGATTCCTCCTCTTTGTATGGGGTTTGGAAGTGCCCAGATGAGGCACAGCTGTGAAGCAAGGCAGGCTGCTGCTGCCGGGCCTTGGGCCTTCTTTTGGAAGCTTTGGGGCTCCCTGACCCAGCTGTAGTTTGACAGGTTTTAGGCTGAGAAAGGACCAGCCATTCATATGCAAAAGCCTCTGCGCACAGCTTTGATAGGGTTGTAAATTGGATGGGTCAGAGCAAACAGCAATGGCTGCCAGTCAGCCCTGCACCGGGGAGGAACAGTGTTCCGTTGTGAGCACCTCTGTCTGGAAGAAAGCCACCCCTGCATTCCTGCCCCGATGCCACAGTCCGGTTTCTCCCCATATGTGTCTGGGTCCCCCAAAGTCTCGCCCGGCACTGGAGCTCAGAGCTAGCTGGAGCTTGTATCTCCCTCCCGATTAAAAAAGCGGCACACTGGGTGCCAGCCTGTCAGCGCCTCCTTGCCTCCGCACCTCCTACCAGTCTCAATGCGCTTTTTTCTTTACCAGTAATTCTCTATGTAGGACTTCCACTCAGCCAGCTTTCCCACAGTTCTGGATGATAGTTGTGCTGTATTTTAGTTGTAATTTTGATATGCTTGTGGGAGGCAGCAAGTACAGGTGTTTACCTATGCCACCATCTTGGTTCTCTCTCTTCTATCTGTGTCTTGAATGAAAGTACATAGGCATCATATTCGTTTGGTGAGAGGAATATTGAGTTTATCAGATGGCAAGTTAAAAATTCATAAAGGTCTTGACAAGCTCCTGTGATAGGTTGAACTAACAAGATGAAGTTTAATAGGAATCAATGTAAGGTCCTTCATGTGAATCCAGATTTACCAACTAGTCAAGTATAGGACAGAAGAGATGTGACTTTGCATGTAATTCTTGGGGGAGGGTCAGACCAAGAAATTTAATCATTCCTAAGCCTGAGGGTACATTGTGGGATAGATCTGCTATGAAAGCTGATGCAGTTTATCCAGTGATGATATTTAGAACTTGGAAAGTGATACTTGAATTCGACTGTGTAATAGAAATTAAGTTTATTTTTCTTATTATGGCATCCAGGAATAAAAATATACCATTAAGATAGCAAAGAGACTCAAACCTACACCGTGAGAGTTAGGTTGAAGTAACGTAGGTCAACAAAAGAAAAGGCTTGACAGGCACGATAGCTGTCATGTGGGAGGGGAATTGGAGATTTTCTGATAGTGCCCATGGCAGAGCCAGGGCCAATGGATGGAATTTATAATGAGAAAGATGCCAAGTCTGAGCCCTTAAGAAATTGGACAGACTGTCTTGTATAGAGGCTGTAGCTCTTGGCAGTGTTTAAGACTAGTTGGTGAGGGTGTATAGAAAGAATTTCTCCATCTTATGACTTTTCAGAGCCCTACCAACCCTGACATTCCATGAGTAAATGCATTCAGCTGTCTCTTCTTGTCACAGCTTCTTGCCTTTTTCTACCTGGTGGCTCCCATGGCAGCTGAAGGAGGATGGCTGATGAGCTGTGTGGGTTTCATGGGAGTCTGGTTTCATGTCAGGACATGTATGCACCACTGGTCGACAAGATTGTCAAAAGGACCTCCCTTTTCAGCACAATGGCTGATGGTGTCTCTCATATTGTTGTTGTCTTCCTAGGTGACTTTAGGCCGAGGATTTGGTGTCACATACCAACTGGTATCAAAACTCTGCCCTCTGATGATTTCCCGAAACCACTGTGTTTTGAAGCAGAACACGGAGGGCCAGTGGACAATTATGGACAACAAGGTAACAGGAATCCATAGATGCCTAATGATTTTCATTGGCTTTTTGTTCATTTTTAAATTGCTTTTTTTTTTTTGTACAGGTAATACATGGTATAAAATTTCAAGATTCAAAAATATATTATCTCCCCTAACCACCCAGTTGTCTTCCCCAGAGACAACCACTTCTGTATGCTGCCAGAGATTAGATTATGTCAAAGTAATTTCAAAGGACTTGAAGTTAGTTACTCTGAAAGGAACACCTGAATTGCGGCAGTAGGTTTGCTCCAGAAACTAGACTAAGTTATTGAGGGAATTGGCCCTTTGTCACTTGAAGGGAATCTAGTGAAGATTCTGGAGTGTACCTGTATTCAGGGCATGGGGAGGAGGGCAGAGCTGAGCTTCCTACACCCAGCTCCTTCCTCTCCCCACACCTTTCCATCAGAGCAAACTGTCTCCCTCCTTTTTAAACCTGTTTTATGCATTACTGTTCTGAGGAAGATTTCCTTTGAATAAAGGGTTTTTCTGCTTTAAATTTTTGAAAAGCGTGAATTCTAAGGGAGGTGAAGTATGTATAAAGCTCAAAAATTAGGAAATACCTAAAATACAAATACATAAGCACTTAGGAATACAGTGAAAGTAAAGGCTATGAGGTGAGAGAAATGTTAATGTAGACAGTAAGGATTAAGAAGTATAAAATATCTTTAGACCATTTTACACTGCTCTGGTTAGAAGAATTTTAAAGATAACTGTTAGAAGGAAGCATATTAAAATGGTTCTGAATCCCTAGCTGGTTTGGCTCAGTGAATAAATCACCGTCCTATGGACTGAAGGGTCCCAAGTTCAGTTCTGGTCAAGGGCATGTATCAGTTGCAGTTTGATTCCTGGGTCTGGTTGGGCACATGCAGGAGACAACCAATTGACGTGTCTCTCTCACATCGATGTCTCTCTCTCTCTGTCTCTCCCCCTCCCTTCCACTCTTTAAAAATCAATGGGAAAGAATTCCTGGGTGAGGATTAACAAAAATTAGATGAAATTAAATGGTTCTGAAATTAATTCCTACATGTGGAGAGGATTATCCCCACACCATCAAGCAATGCTGGGGACACCAGCTGGATGTCCTCCAATTCTGACACTATCTACCTGAGGATGGCATCAAATCCCATAGGTAAACGGCTCAGCTCTACAAGACCGTCCTCCACTTTGGATTCCAATTGAGAGCCCAGCTTCTGATCAGCTAGATATAGATTGGAGGTTCCAAGGACCCCTTCCTTGGACTTCAGATACCAGTTGCAAGTCCAGGTTGTTACTTGTGCTTCTGACCAACTGGCTATAAATCAAAGGTTCCGAAGACCTCCTTCTCCTATTGATTCAATTAATTAGCTAGAGCGACTCACAGAAACATTTATTTATATTTACCAGTTTATTATAAAAGGACTAGAGGCCTGGTGCATGAAATTTGTGCACGAGTAGGATGCCTAGGCCTGGCCAGCAATCAGGGCCGATCAGGTTCCCTGCCTCCCCACCTCCTCGCCTCCTCCTTCCCTCACTCCCTCAGCGCCCTGCCACCGCCGCTGGTTGCCCACCATGTTCCATGCCGCCCCCTGGTGGTCAGCGCACGTCATAGCGAGCGATTGAGCTCCCAGTCGAACTCCCGAGGGGACACTTTGCATACTAGCCTTTTATATATACAGATAGGAGGGTTTCCTGTTAAGGTGGTGCGTAAGTAGGCACAGTACCTATATCCTTCCACAACCACATCAAAATTACACTAAACTACAGAACAACCATCATTCAGAACTGCCTGAAATCTAGCTGAATGAGAGTCCTACAACTAAAGATAGAAGAAGTCACATCCAGCTGTGGGACTGGCTGGTCCCATACCTGTGTGTGGTGGATAAAAATCAGGAGGGATATCTCAGCCACAGAAGTCTCCCCTGAGGAGCAAGGGGTCCCAGCCCCATACCATGCCCTTAGTCCAGGATTCCAGTACCAGGAAGAGAAGTCCCCACAACTTCTGGCTGTAAGAACCAGCAGGCATTGTGACTAAGTGATTTGGAGGTTGCTGGAGTCCCAGGCAGCTCTGCTTAAAGAGATTGTGCGTGGATTTACTCAGACTCACTCGCTCTGAGCTCCAGTGCTGGGGCAACAGCTTGAAAGGCACCAGGGACATACAGGGAGGAACTGAATTGTCATCAGGGCAAGAGCTGGAAGGGCAGCTTTCTCCCAGACAGAAGTGCTGGCAGAGGCCTTTGTTCCTTTTCTGAGCTTTACCCCAACAGAGCTATAGCTGAGTCTCCATCAACTCGCTGTCACTGCTTCCCGTCTTCCCCATCCTGTGATTCCCTGAGACCCTGCCCCACCACCCAAGCTCTTTCCAATGGCTTTTCTACATGAATGGCCTGTCTTGGCACATGCTTATGTTCATAGCTTGGCCTCTCCTGGGCACCTCCAAGCCCAGCACAAGTAGCAGCCATCTGAAGATCTCTTTGTAGCTCATGCTGGGTGGCCCCTGACCTTGGCCTGCACCTCCCAGGAAGCCCCAGAGCCAGCGTACCCAGTGGACAACCTCAGATCACCTCAAAGTACCTCCACAACAGCATACTCAAGGGGTGGACTTAGTGAGCACCAGAGCCCTGCTGAAATAAGTCCTGCTCTGAAGGGTAGGCCTCTGCACAGCTGATCCGTAGTGGTGGTCACAGCCAGTTCTTGCAGTCAGTCAGCCTGGAGGTGAATCCCTCTCATTGATGTGCCAACAGCAATCAAGGCTTAACTACAACAGGAGGATGTACACAGCCCACACAAGTGCACCTGGAGTGCCCAGCTTGTGTAAACAGGGAAGCTGTACCACTGGTTCCTATAGGACACTTATTACATTAGGCCTCTACCAAGCCTGGGAGACATAGCACCTCTACCTAATTCATAGAAACAAACACAGGGTGACTGCCAAAATGAGGAAACAAAATTTGTTCCAAGTGAAAAAAACAGAACAGAACTCCAGAAAAAGTACTAAACAAAATGGAGACAAGCAATCTCTTAGATGCAGAGTTCAAAACACTGGTCATAGGGATGCTCAATGAACTTAGGGGAAGAGTAGAGGAACTTAAAGAGAGCTTCAACAACATAAGAAAAGGACATAGAAACCATAAAATGAACAGTCATAAGTGAAGGATACACTAACTGAAATGAAGAATAATTTACAGGGAATCAACAGTAGAGTACATGAAGCCAAGAATCAAAACAGTAATTTGTTTTTGTTTTGTTTTTAATGTATTTTTATTGATTTCAGAGAGGAAGGGAGAGGGAGAGAGAGAGAGAGAAACATCAATGATGAGAGAGAACCATTGATTGGCTGCCTCCTCCATGCCCCCTACTGGGGATCAAGCCCACAACCCAGGCATGTGCCCTTGACCAGAATCAAACTCAGGACCTTTCAGTCCACAGGCCAATGCTCTATCCACTGAGCCAAACCAGCCAGGGTGCGGTGCTTTGTGATTCAGAAAACACCCAATCAGAGCAGCAAAAAAAAGAATCCAAAATAAATAAGGATAGTGTAAGGAGGTTTTGGGACGACTTCAAGCATACCAACATTCTCATCATGGGGGTGTCAGAAGGAGAAGAGAGAGAGCAAGAAGTTGAAAACCTGTTTGAAAAAATAATGGCAGAAAATGTCCCAACCTATTGAAGGAAATAGACATATAAGACTAGGAAGTGCAGAATTACAAACTGGATAAACCCAAAGAGGTCCACACCAAGACACATAATTAAAATGCCAAAGGTTAAAGACAGAGAATTTTAAAAGCAGCGAGAGAAAAGCAGTTAGTTACCTACAAGAGAGCTTCCATAAGACTTCAGCTGATTTCTCAACAGAAACATTGCAGGCCAGAAGGGAATGGCAAGAAATATTAACCCTTTGCGGTCCAATGTTATTTTTGGAATTCAAACAGTCTGGTCCAAATTAATTGACAGGATTGAATGTTGAACTTCTTAATGTTCTTATTGCTCGACGTTGGACCTGCTTCTAGCACCTGGTCTGTCGAGTTGGCCTTGAGGTTGGACCGAAAAGGGTTAAAGTGGTGAAAAGCAAGGACCTACAACCAAGATTACCCAGCAAAACTATTGTTTAGAATCGGACATATAAAGAGCTTCCCAGATAAGAAAAGGCTAAAGGAGTTCACCACCACCAAACTAGAAATGTTAAAGGGTCTGTCTTTAAGAAGAAAAAGATAAAAAATATGAACAGTAAAATGGCAATAAATATATATACCTATCAACAATTGAATCTAAAAAATAAAATAAATGAACAAGCTGAACAGAAACAGACTCATAGATACAGAGAACATTTTGATGGTTGCCTGATAGCAGGGTTGGGGGATGGATGAAAGGTGAAGGGATTAAGAAGTACAAGTAGATTTTTACAGAATAGTCACGAGGATATAAAGTACATCATAGGGAATATAGTCAATAATGTTCTAATAACTGTGTATGGTGTCAGATGGGTACGATTTATCAGGATGATCACCTGAAACTAATATAAATATTGTAATTGAAAAACTGTAATCGAAAAATAAAAAGATTTTTAAAAAAAAGGATATGATAAGGGATATAGATGAACATCCATTTGGAAGAGATGTGTTAGGGCAAGCTGTGTGGGAAGGGGCGTGGAACTTTCATGCCTGTCTGGGTACACCATTCTCCAGCACCTCCATGTGTTCACCAACCCTCAGAACCTGTCCTTTTTTGGGGCAGGGTAATGGAAGCTTCATTACAGAGGCATGATTGATTAAATCACTGGCCACTAGTGATGACTTCAACCTCCAGCCCTCCCCTCCCAAGAGATCCAGGGGTGGGAATTAAAGTTCCAGCCTCCCTGGAATTATCCCTCATTCTTAGGTGACCTAGGGACAGTCCCAAAGTCATCTCATTAACATAACAAAAGACACCTTGATCTCTTATCACCGCTTAGGAAATTCCAAGGGTTTCTGAAGCTCTGTTCTAGAAATGGGGGTGAAGTCCAAATATATGCTGCTGCTTATAATTCCCAATATCACAGGTGTCTTGCAGACCTGCCCAGCAGCCTCCTTTTTCATGCATAAAACTGCTAGAGTTAGCTGTTGGAGAAAGCACCTTCTTGCACTGGGTTAAGTTGAGTTGGCACTGTGTTGAAGGAGAGGCTGTATAAATGCTAATTGGTTCGGCACTCTTGGCAAGGCACTGTGAGAAAAGAAATTGGCACTGAAAAGGGGAGCTTAGAGATGATACAGTTTAACCCCTTCTGGGGACAGATAGATTTGAGGCCCAGAGAGAGAAATTGATTTGCTCAAGGCCGTCTACATAACTGGTTGAGTGAATAAACCAGGGCTCAAACTCAAATAAGTCTCTCTGCTATGCCCCGTTTTCGAATAGTAGTGGAGGACACAGCAGTTTGCTATCCTGGCTGCGTGATTTAAAATAATAATAATAATAATGCATATCTCTGACATAGCTGCAAAGTTTTAAAGTCCCTACAGTAGCTTATATCAAAACTTAATCCTTGGGGAAAGAAGTTTTCCTCATCAGAGTTGGGTATTTGAGTAACAGAGTTACAGTATTATAGAGATGGTTGGTTGTCTGCTGCTGCTTTCCTTGATTATGTACCACACAGATGAGTTCCATTGATGGGATAGCAGATTTTGAGGGGTTGGGAAGCCACCAGCTGCCTGATTTTAATGTTCCTTGAACATCAACCGCAGGGACATAGAGGCAGCCTGTGACAGCAACAGATATGACAGTGCTCCCCGGGTTGCTCTCCAGTTTGTTTTGTACCGTTTCTTCTAGGGCTGTAATCATAAGGTTCCTCTCTCAGGTCTCAGATAGAGAAGATAGAGGGAAGGTGGGCGCCTGATTCTTCCAAATGTTTTCTGGTTTAAGCGTCTTAGCTTTGATGCAGTTGGTGAGGTAACTGAGTTTTGAAAAAAAGCAATGACTGGTTGTTTTTGATGGAGCAACTATTCTTACCAGTAAGCCCCTCTCCTCACTTCCCCCTCCCCCACTCTTAACATGCTTCTTTTCTTTTTGGCAGGAAGCCTTATCAGCCTTCTCCTGATGAAGGATTTGAATTTTAGGTGCAGGATATTATTGTTATATTACATCTGAAATCTTTTGCCAAGTCCTTTTAAGATGTAGATATTGTTAGTAATTCAAAACTCAGAACTACATTCTATCTTCAAAAAAATGATCTCTCTTATATGCTGGAATGGCCAGACAGGGAAAGCTTAAGTACAGTTACAAAAATTGCAACAATATCAATTTTAGTTTAAAATTAAGTTAGAAAAAAAAAAAAAAAACAGCCTTGGAGGATTGCTTATCTTGCACATGAAACATGTGGATGGTTGTAGTTATATAAATTTCAGTTAATTTAGTAGCTCTTCAGATAGCTCATCCTATGTGTTGGTATCCGGCTGTTTCAGAAAATTTGTGATTTCAAAGTCACAATCTGAAATGCTTTGGTGGGTTTGCTTATCTCTAGTCCTAGAGACGCAGGCATATCGTTTGAGCCTTTCCCATTCTTCCCCTCCTATCACATTGCTGTTCACCTGCTACTTAGTGGTTCCTGCTTTGGTCCTTCTGTAGGTTTTGGCATTTAAAGTCTCTGGTGAGTTATACTGTGTGAACACGCCTTGCTGCTTGGTCTTCCAGCAATTAGAACAGTGGTTCTCAACCCTGTTTCAGTTTTTGTCCTTCCCTGGGTACTTATAAAAAAATACTGATGGTATCACATTAAAATTATGAACTTCTATTCATCAAAAGACACCAATAGGAGAGTAAAGACAAGCTCAGAGTGGAAGATATTTGCTACACATAACTGATGAAGGACTTATAATTGGATATTTACAGGACTCCAAATTGTTAAGAAAAAGAAAGATAACCCAGTTTTTTAAATGGACAGGAGCCAGGCACTTCACAAAATATTGTATCCAAATGTTCAACATCCATCAAAAGTTGTTGGGCCTCGCCCTAACCAGTTTGGCTCAGTGGATAGAGCGTCGGCCTGCGGAGTGAAGGGTTCCAGGTTCGATTCCGGTCAAGGGCATGTTCCTTGGTTGTGGGCACATCCCCAGTAGGGGGTGTGCAAGAGGCAGCTGATCGATGTTTCTCTCTCATCGATGTTTCTAACTCTCTATCCCTCTCCCTTCCTCTGTAAAAAAAAAAAAAAAAAAAGTTGTTCAGCCTCATTCATGATCAGGGAAATGCAAATTAAAACCAGGATCGACTAGCACTACACACCCACCAGAGCGGCTAAAATTAATACTGAATGTGCCAGGTATTGATTGGCAAGGGTGTGGAGCAAAAGTTGTCTGGGTAGAAGTGTAAGTTGGTACAACTATTTTGGAAAATTATTTGGCATTATTTATTAAAGTTGCACTTATATATACCCTGTGACAGTATATTTAGTCACAGGGAACAGGGAAATACCCCAGATGTCCATCAACAGCATAATGGAGTAATAAACTATGGAATATTCTTACAATGAAACACTATACTGTAATGAATGTGAATGAACTGCTACTATATCCAACAACACAGATAAATCTTACAGACATAGAATGGAGTGAAAGAAGACAGACACCAAAGAATATATATTATGTAATGGCATTTATTTAATGTCAAAACCAGCAAAATTAATTTGTGATGTTACGCCAGTCTAGCAGTCACCTGATGGGGGTAGAAGGAGACTTAGTGACTAGAGAAGACAAAAGGATGATTCTGGGATGCTGATAAATGTGGGTTAGGGTATTTTTGTTTGTTTTTTAACTTTGTGGTAGTTACACTGAGATGTTCACATTGTGGTTAGTCATCTAGTTGTACATTTCTTATTTGTGCACTTTTATGTTTCAGTGAAGCATTAGAAATATTGACTGATACATACCAATTAGAATTGCTGAAATAAAACAATGCCAAGTGCTGGTGAACATGGAATCGTAAGCATTGCATGTGTGAATACAAAATGGTACTGTCACTTTGAAAAATAGTCTGGCAGTTTCCTGCAGCTAAACATACACTTACCAGTGATTCTGCTTCTTGGTATTTACCCTAAATTAATGAAAACTTAATGTTCTCAAAGAAACGTGTGTGTGAATGTTTGTAGTAGCTTTGTTTAATTATCAAAAACGGGGAAAACAACTAGGGAATGGATAAACAAACTTGTACACCCATGTCTGGAATACTAGTCAGCAATAAAAAATACCCAACTATTGTTAATGCAACAACATTGGCAAGTCTCAAAGTGATTGTGCTAAGTGAAAGAAGCCAGACTCAAAAAGGATACATACAGTGTGATTCCATTTATACAACATTCTGGAAAAGGTAGGGCAGAAAACAGATGAGTAGTTGAATAGGAGTTGGGGAGGGGTCGCCTGGAAAGGGGCACTATGACTTGACCCAATTATAGACTATGTATTTGTATATAAACTGATGCCCGGTTCTAGCCTCAGACTGTTAACTCAGTCTGAGGGTGAGACTCAGGTATTGCTATTTGTTTCAGACATTTCCAGGTGATTTCACTGAATAGTCAGGGTTGAGAATCACTGAGCTACATAAATCATCTGGAAAACTCCAGAGAACATTGCCTTTTGACTTTGGGTTTCACTCGCCAACAACTGACTAAAAACACTGGGCAGAGGTTGAGCATCAGGTGAAGTGATTATTGTATAGGGGTGTGTGCTATCCCACCTTTTCCCACTGATGGCAAAGAGACATTAGGCAGGCTTTTGTTGTTGTTGTTATCACTTTGCTGCTACTGACATTGTTCAAACTGGTGATTATGAAAACCTACATTAAGAAAGGCTTGGCCCTAGCCGGTTTGGCTCAGTGGATAGAGTGTCGGCCTGCGGACTGAAAGGTCCCGGGTTCGATTCCGGCCAAGGGCACATGCCCGGGTTGCGGGCTTGGTCCCCAGTGGGGGCCATGCAGAGGGAAACCGATCAATTATTCTCTCTCATCATTGATGTTTCTATCTCTTCCTCCCTCTCCCTTCCTCTCTTAGATCAATAAACAAATATATTTTTTTAAAAAAAGAAAGGCTTGAACAGAGTTATTTTATTTAAACCATTGTATTTGAGGTTATATTCTGGGCAGTATTGATTGTTCTTATATAGCTATGGTATTTTCATCCTTTTCTATTGTCACCTTGTGAACAGACCTGACTCAGGGCTGTGGTCCCAATTATACCACTAGGTGTCACCAGGAAGTGATGAATGGGTAAATATAGAAGGATCTGAGGATAAAATGTGATGGGGAAATGTGAGAACTTATTTTCCAGGCCTAAAGGGCTCTGAAGGAGGCAATTTAATGCAGAGGATCTAGTGGAAGGCTGCAATATTGTCTTGAAAGTTTTCCCCAGCTTTTTAGCGACTCCCTGTTCTCTCTAGTTTGGGGCTGCTTCTGTGACCTTCATTCTTTATTTAATCTTATCTTTGCCTTTGAGGTTTTTCTTAAATGTCTATACCTTGGCATTAGGTAGCGTTCTGTGTCACACTACTTTTCCTGAAACCTTTTTCCTAAGTATAATCTATTTTGATATAAAATTTTTTTAATTGCCCTAACCGGTTTGGTTCAGTGGATAGAGCATCTGCCTGCGGACTGAAAGGTCCCAGGTTCGATTCTGGTCAAGGGCATGTACCTTGGTTGCGGGCACATCCCCAGTAGGAGGTGTGCAGGAGGCAGCTGTTTGATGTTTCTCTCTCATCGATGTTTCTAATTCTCTATCCCTCTCCCTTCCTCTCTGCAAAAAATCAATAAAAAAATAAAATATATATATAAAACTTTTTTAATTTAAATTATTTATTGTTGAAAGTATTACATATGTCTCCTTTTTCCCCCATTGACCTCTCCCCAGCCACTCCTGCCCTCCTGATATAAAGCTTTTAAAATAAATTCTTCTACCTCCATCCCCCTCCTGTGTTATTTTCTCATGTATTGTCAGCAGAACTCATCAGTCCTCATTCATAGTTTCTCAGGCTGAATATGAATAGAAAGGTTGGGAGAAGGTTAGCCAGATAAGCCAGGTTAGACCCCAGGCAGTGGGTGAAAGCCGGTCTTTCTGTATATATGTATCTATAGCTGTGCTCTGCTTTCTTGCCCTCTTTCTGCTTGAGCCAAATGATATAAAGCCAGAAATAAGGGCCTAATACCAGAACAGAGCTGAGATCCAATCTCTATTGCCTTTCATCTTCTGTACCTTGTGGTTAAGCCCTCACCTCTCATATTTGGGTTAAACAGGTAATTGTTGTAGCTAAAAGTAGGTAACTGTAGTTATCAACACAAACATAAATCTTAGTACCAATTCAGCTGTGAGCTTCATCTCTGGCCTGTCCCCCAAAGTTAAGTCCTTGATCTGGGTTAAAGTGCCCACTTGTTTATTTAAACTCTAAATTCTTCATTACCATTAGGCATCTCTTAGCTAACCCAGCTTCACATAATATCCCATTGCATTTATAGGCTGTGCTTTTATGTGCCCTTGTGTTTTGCTTTCTACTATCAGCTGCTAAACATTTTCATGTCTTCCAATTTTGCACTTCGTATATTTACCTTGCAAGATACTGAGCATAGAATGGAAGTGATTGTTGATAAATCAAGCCAGATCAAAATAATAGTAGAGAGCACTTATATAATGCTTACCATGTGCCAGACACTTTTCTAAGTATATTACATATGTTATCTCATTAAATCCACACAAACACCATGAGGGAGAGACTATTATTATTTTCTGTTTTATAGATGTGGTAACTGAGGCTTAGAGAGGTTAAGAAACTTGCCCAAGTCCCACAGTTGTTAAGTGATGGAGCCAGATCACAAACTTAGGCATTCTGACTCCAGGGTCCATGCTCTTAACTCTGAACTCTGATTTAGTTACAACCATAAAGCATTTATATGTGAGTCACTGTGCTAAATGTTTTACATATATTTTCTGATTTATTCCTCACAGGAATCATATGAGGTAGGTACTATACCAGCCCTATATTACAGACAAAACTGTTGAAGTAAATTGCCAAAGGCCGTGCAGCTAATAAGCCCAGTAGGTTAAGAGCCCAAATCTGTCTGAGTCCAGAGCTCCAGCTCTTCACCACTATGCCCCTGGACCTCTCGTGCTATTAAGTGGGTCAGATCTCACCTGCGGTTTGACCCCAGGACAAGTGTTGGCACTCTTTTTTTTTATTTATGTGTCCTGGAAAGTGCTCTGCTCACTCACCAGTGTGTTCAGGGGGCACATGCAGAGACGGCGCTTGCTGGGCTTTCCTGGTCAAGACTTTCCTTTTGAGCTTTATCATTAGATGCCACTTTCTTTACTAATAGCCGATTTTTCAGTCCTGGGTCAATAGGAGCTATTACATTTCCGTTTCTTTCAATGCTACTGCATTTATTTGAGTAATTCATCCACCGGTAGTAAGGGGATTCCCGCCTGTTACACAGGCTGTTCTCTATGGAGGCATGAATGTGAAATACAGGTAAAAAGCCAGAGTCCTGTGTGAAGAATGCTGTTTCTAAGGACGGTAGTTTATGAACCTTTCTTTTCTATTTGTTCTCAAGGGTTTTCCTTCTGAAAAGGCTGAAGGTTTTGTAGCAGCAGGGGAGACATTCCATTAAGAGGAGGAAAATCGTGAAGCTTATTTTGTCTTTCTTTCCCTTTTCCCAGAGTCTGAATGGCGTTTGGCTGAACAGAGTACGTCTAGAGCCTTTAGAGGTCTATTCTCTCCATACGGGAGACCGCGTTCAGCTTGGGGTGCCTCTGGAAAATAAGGAGAGTGCAGAGTATGAATATGAAGTTACTGAAGAAGACTGGGAGAAGATGTGTCCATATCTTGCCCCAATGAATGATCAGATATTGGGGAAAAACAAGGGCTTGAGAACGAAAAGGAAATGTAGTTTGGATGAATTAGAGGGTCCTGAAGCTGAAGGCCCCTCACACTTGAAATTCAAAATGAATAAAGTTTCTAGTGAACCTGGTCAGCCACTGAGGTCACGTGGGAAAGGTGAACTGGCCAGTGGACCCTCTGAACATTTGGAACCTCAGCTGACTTCTCTTGAGCCAAGTGAGAACGTCTCAGGGGCTCATGTTTTCTCTGGCCCCACCAAAGTCCTGGCGCTGCATCATCACAAGCGGAAAGCCTCAAACCAGTCAGTATCTCAGAGCCGCTTAGAGCTGTTCAAGGTGACCATGTCTAGGATTCTGAAGCTCAAAACACAGATGCAGGAAAAGCAAGTAGCTGTTCTGAATGAGAAAAAGCAGACCCAAAAAGGGGACTCAAAGAATATTGTGCAAATGGAGCAGGAACTGCAGGACTTACAGTCGCAGCTTTGTGCAGAGCAGGCCCAGCAGGAGGCCAGAGTGGAGCAGCTAGAGAAGACTTTCGAGGAAGAGCAGCACTATCTCCAGGTACCACACAGGAGGGAAGGGCAAGGGTGCCTCTCAGGGTGGGCAGGCCTTTGTGAGCCTCTGGATCAGGGACCTAATGCTGAGCGCCAGGGACAGGAGATGGAATGGGAACAGAAAACTTTGAGGTAAGAGAAGGGGGTGAGTCAGAGGTTAAGGCTTCAGTATGATGATCAGGTCAAGAACCAGAGTTGGGTACCAAGATGGGGTAAGGTGACTAGCAGAGCCAGCTCCAGGTTGTAACTGATCTCGGGATGTAAAGATGAGGCATTTCAGAACTAAGGTAAATTCAGGGGATTGGATGAAGGTCAAGATGCCACAAAACCACAGTACTCTCCATTTAAACCAATAGTTGTCCTCATGAGTTTTGGGGTTGTTTTTTTTTATCTGTGATCAAAGCCAAGTCAGTCCCAAGGCAGGTATAGGCCAGCTGGTTACTCTGCCCTTGATGTACCTGTTAGCTTGTTAGCTCTGTACCGAACCTAGGAAGTGGGAGGCAAAAAATGCTTTCTCTCCATCCTGAGCAGCCAGCGTGGGAGGAAACAGGTCCACCATGATGCAGTTGTTGGGTTGAGTGATAAGCCACCTTCCACAGTGCCTTTAGCAAGAAGGTAAAATAAAGACTCTCTCAGCTGTGTCAAGATAAGGCCAAATGTGTCATCCCCGAGTCATTTTCTGAGATGACAAGCTGTTGCAAAAGGCTTCTAGGCTAGAGCTGGTCCTTGCTCAAAAATCAGTTCCACAGGTTTATTCCCACCTACTTGCTCAGGTAATATTAAATGTCAAGAATTCCCCACTGTTGACTAGAACTAAGACAGACCAGTGAGGATTGCTGTGACTATGCTTTTATCTTGTGTTTACTTTGTTCAGGGCAAGGAACAACCAGCAGTGTTCTCTTATTTCTGACCAATTTATCAGTTTCATTCCAATCTCTTGTCCCCTGGAACTGGTAGATTAGCTGAGGCCATGGATTAACTACATCTTTCCAGGGGACACACTGCTATGTGTACCTTTTTGCTTCCCTTTTGCATCCTGGACTAAGTTCTTGAAATTGACAGAGGGAGGTTTATCTTTACACTAGAGGCCCAGTGCACGAATTCGTGCACAGGTGGGGTCCAGCCGGCCTGCCCCAATTGGGGCCAATTGGGGCCGCCCCGTGGAAAGGAGCTGCAGGAGGTTGGCTGGCCAGCCTCGACCCCATCGGGGTGGGGGTGGCCGGTAGGAAAGGCTGCGGGAGGTTGACCAGCTGGCCCCACCCCAATCAGGGTGTGGAGGGCCGATTGGGGGCAGGGCTGGCCGGGGGGAGGGGCCATGGGAGGTTGGCCGGCTGGCCCCTCCCCGATTGGGCCCGTTGGCTGGCCGCAGTGCACGTCATAGCGACTGGTCATTCCCGTCGCTTAGCTTTTATATATATAGATATGTGCTATATGCCGCCATTCCTGCAGCAGAACTCTCTTTAAGGGCTAATGTGTTCAGGAATGAGAGTGACTATTAATATTTGTGGCTGCTCTGGGCATGCTTGAAGGAATAGCTGTAAAATCTTTTTCCACACCAAAATGGTAATGAAAAGCCAAAAGGACTGGTTAAGAAATTTTCTCAAGGTATGAGAAGCTCACATATAAATGGCTCATAGTATCTAGTCCAGCCGTGGGCAAACTACGGCCCACGGGCCAGATCTGGCCCATTTGAAATGAATAAAACTAAAAAAAAAAAAAGACCGTACCCTTTTATGTAATGATGTTTACTTTGAATTTATATTAGTTCACACAAACACTCCATCCATGCTTTTGTTCCGGCCCTCCGGTCCAGTTTAAGAACCCATTGTGGCCCTCAAGTCAAAAAGTTTGCCCACCCTTGATCTAGTCCTTTATTTATTGGGTTGGATTTCCCTTTGTCACAAGCCCTAGGGATTTATTCTACCCGACTACTTGTTCAGAAGTTTGTTTAACCCTTCCTGCTTCACACCAATGCTTTTTTTTTTTTAAGCACATGTGTTGCCTGGTACTCTGCTTGGGTTCAAATGGTTATAAAGATGCTTAATAAATGTGTCATACCTATAAAATAATCATAACAGTTTTAAGTCAGTATATTTAAATTAGAGAATAATTTCAAGTTGGCATATTAGATGGATAGATAATTCTTTAAGGAGGGAATGGCCCAGAGGTTCTGTGGAATGTGCTGGTCATAGGGTAATGATGATGTGGAGGGCACCCTGTCCAGGGGGTGACGGAGGAAATACAGCCTAAGTTCAGGCAAGCCTGGAAGTAGCAGAGACTCAGTGTGAGAGATGGAGGTGCCCAGAATCAAAGGGAGGAACCTATGAGTGCCGGCCTGGGGATGGTGCTTAGAGAGTTGGCAACTCAGAACCTTTCAGTTAACATCCTTTGGGGAGTCACCACATTTGTGGGAAATTAATCCAGAGTATTTTCTCCAGAACAGCCTGAGTGGTGGCTTACAAGTGACAGCCCTGAGGCGAGCAGTATTTAAGCAGTTAACTCTTCTTAGATCCCTTGCTGCCAACAGCTTGAGTAAAATGGGAAATTTTCCACCTGCTTCCTGTCCCCTGTTGCTTCCAGATGCTCGTGCTAGCTGGTCTGCTCTGCTTGTTGCTGGATTTTGTTGCTTGTTTCCCTCTCTGCCAGGAAACCTTCCATTTGGTTTTTGGTTTTGCAGGGTTTGGAGAAAGAGCAAGGAGAAGAGGACCTGAAGCAACAGCTGGCCCAGGCTCTGCAGGAGGTAACTTAGCTCTTGCCATTGTGGGCTGTGGAGTGGGGGCAGCCAGGCTTCACATGGCCACTGGCTGCCTCTGCTGCTTAGCGCACACCTCTGCAGCACCTGCAGTCTAGATAGAGCAGGTGACAGCTGCTCACACCATCAGGTCGGAGACTGGAGCCTCACAGACATGCCAGACCTCAGCATGGAAACTCACATCTTCATCTGAGCAGAAGCTGCTCTGGTGAAGACGGAATGGAGCCTGTAGCTCCATTAGGAGGCTCTGGGGAAGTGCTGCACCTCCAGAAAGGTGAGGGCAGCAGAGGGGAATCGTGAGCCATGCCTTCGCCACCACCAAGGCCTGCAAGGCCTCCATTCAGTCATGGATCCCAAGCTGAAGCTGTCCAGAACCCATTCAAGAATGTTCCAATTAAGCATTTTAGGTCAGGTCGAGAATGTGCAGTTTAACAGTCAGCAAAACATACTGATTTACTGAAAAGGCAGGGCTCACAGGAGCAAAATTCTCCTAAAAGATAGCTTGTAATTTATTTTATTTAACTTGACTACTTTTCTCATCTGATTATTTTTATAAATTTTTTTTTTGCATCTTTAAAACCTGCTTTGTCTTCTATCCTTTATGGGTTAAAATGAGTAGTTTGATGCAAGTTTAGTCGGGTTAGTGGATGGTTCGTCTCCTTGAGAAAAGTGAGTGATCACATTAGACTTTGTTTAGGATAATTGATCCTTACAGCTCTTTTATTGCACACCTACCTCCAACCTTCTTGCAGTGCTAACAGTCACATGCTATTAAAAGCTTGGGAGGTGCCTGCCTTGATTCCTTGAGAGATGCACAAACAGCTTTGGGAAGAACTACGTGAAAATTCAATTTGTTTGGAATTTTATTTTCTAAGTTTGTTTATTTTCTAGGGTGAGAAGGTAGGCATGCTTTCCATGTAGAGCATTATTAAATTAATATTCAGATACTGTTTTGAAATTGATTGGAAAAGAGTAAGGTTCTGCTGCTTGGAAGTCTCTGAGGGATCACTGCATACTCCACACCCCCAACTCCTCACCCTCTCCTGAGACGGAGGAAAACACTATCATTCAGCATGAGGTGCCGGCCCAGTCTCCACTCATTAGCCTCAAATGGGATACTTCTAGGTCATGGCTTTGCGCCAGCATGCCTGGGGGACATAGCTCTCTCTCAACTGAAACATGTTGGTTCTTCTGAAACTGTTCTTTTTCATTTACCAGATGATTATAACAACTGGGTTTACAACTTTTCTGAATGCTTTCTTACCTGTTGTTTTATTATTAACACCGATATGAGAGAGGTACCGGTTTTCCCATTTTGTAGATGAGAGGGTTACAGCACATCTAATTAGTGGTCAAAATGAATGAATACCCAGGCCTTCTGAAGTAACTGTTTTTCTCAGGAGATCACACATTTTAAAGTTTCTTTCTTGAGTAGTATCTTTTTAGAAGTACTTACCTTTACTCCACCTTCTTTTTAAAAAGGATGTGAGGAACGATTTAAAGTATAAGCTACACTTAAGCACAGGACGTTCAGAAATCAGGTTTCATAGAAGTGGATCCTCTTGGCACCCATCCAGGCAGGTAGCCCCCATGAACAAGCTGTTAGCTCTTGGGCTGCCGGGTTCCGGAAAATGAGGGCAGGGTTTAGGCGGGACTGTCTTGTGCGGGAGTCGTGTGTGATATGTAGAATAAGTAGGTTAAAGGCCTTTTTTATTTCAATGGAAATGAAATCCCCGAATCCCATCTCTCCCTGATTATTTCTTAAAAGCTCACTCCCAGTGCTGGGTAGCCTCAGAGTTACTTATTAGTTCTTTTCTTTCTTTTTTTTTTTTTTTTATTATTAGTTAAGGTATTACAAATGTGTCCTCATCCCCCCCATTAACCCCCAACCTCCCCCACACACACAAACTCATGCTCCCATCCCCCTGTTGTCCATGTCCATTGGTTTGGCTTATATACATGCATACAAGTCCTTTGGTTGATCTCTTCCCCTTACCCCCGCCCTCCCCTACTTTCCTTCTGGGGATTGATAGCCTGATCGCTGTTTCTCAGTCTTTGGGTCTGTCCCTTTTCATCAGTCTATGTTGTTCTCTATAATCCACAAATGAGTGAGATCATGTGGTATTTATCTTTCTCTGACTGGCTTATTTCACTTAGCATAATGCTCTCCAGTTCCATCCATGCTGTTGCAAAAGGCAAGAGTTCCTCTTTTTTTACCGCAGCATAGTATTCCATTGTGTATATGTACCACAGTTTTCTAATCCACTCATCTGCTGATGGGCACTTAGGCTGTTTCCAAATCTTAGCTATGGTGAATTGTGCTGCTATGAACATAGGGGTGCATATATCCTTTCTGATTGGCGTTTCTGGTTTCTTGGGATATATTCCTAGTAGTGGGATCACTGGGTCAAATGGGAGTTCCATTTTTAGTCTTCTGAGGTAGCTCCATAGCTATTTATTAGTTCTTGAGCGTTGGTTTTTAGAATCACTCGGGCGGCTTTTATAAAAACGCACATTCTGGGCCCCCAGCAACACCTGCAGAATCAGACTCCCTGCAAGGCAGTTCCTCAGTTGATCTGGACAGCCATGGAGGCTGGGCTATTTCCAGAGGGATTAATAGGTTTCATGGCCTCCCTCCCTGTTTGCTCCCTTCCCCCAAAAAAGCAGCAGGTAAGTGTCCTGAAGGAACAAAGGCATAAATTTGAAATTGCCAGTCCATTGATCCCTTGAACTAACGCCAATGACCGGGGGGAGGCGGGGGGGGGCCTGGGGGGCGGGGGGCGGTGTGGAGGTGTGTGTGGCTAAAAGGAGGGATGCCGTGAAGCTCGTCTTGAGTGTGTATCTGCTATGTTTGTGCAGCATCAGGCTCTAATGGAAGAGCTAAACCGCAGCAAGAAGGACTTTGAAGCAATCATTCAAGCCAAGAACAAAGAATTGGAGCAGACCAAGGTACTAGAAAGAAGATGAAGGTTTAGAATTTGGTTAGTACATGCAACTCAGCATTTTCAACCGTGCAAGGGTTGCTATGGTGAATGGTGAGAGAAGAGAGTATGTGGCTTTTCCCAGCCTCAGGGGAAATAATCTGTAAAATTACTCAGGCCTATAGAAGGGTCTGCCTATAAGACAACATCTGTTTCCTTCCCTCGTTCAGAAGCGAAATGCTACGGATAAGACACACTTGCTGCAGTCTAATCCATTGTCTAGGGTAGATGCTCCCTCAGTGTGTCCCACTGACACAGGCTAAGGGGTGCTGAAGTCAAAGTTAAAAGGAGTTCGTCCTCATGCATTTATGTAATTATTTCCCACATCAAATCAGTAGAACTTGTAAGTTAGGTGTTACTAACTCAAGTGCCCACCGAGATCAGACTGGTAATGGAAGTGAGTAGTGTCCTGTGAGGACGAGGCGCACGGGAAAGGAGCCTTTGCCCCACCTCCCCCCTAAGAGCAGCTCTGCTGCAGCCAGTTGTTGCCATCCAGAAATGCGAGCCCAGTGTTGTCAGATCTCAGTTTTTCACACAAGAGGGAAATCCAAATGTTCACATAAAATATCCCAATTTTCAAACATTGGCAGTAAGTTCAGTTTTTTTGTTTTGTTTTTTAATGGCCAAACTAAACCAATCTGTAGGCTGGATCCAGTCCACAGGCCACCAGTTTGTAGCCTCTGACCCCGAATTACTGCCTGAGCCCGGCTGCATCTCACAGCTGCCCCTCCTCACAGACAGCCCTGGAGCAGAGCACAGAAGGAGGAGATTCTCGTCACTTGGACTCATGGCCTTATCCTCTGTTAGTCACAGAGTACCTTCTTTCCCAGCCTCCAAGAAACCAACCATCTTTTTAAACCCAGCAATTCATAGTGTTCAGGGAACTTGACTCCAGTTAGAAATGGGCCCAGACCTTCTTCCCTGTCATAAGCAGTCTTGCTTTGATTAGAAGAGAAAATAAAAGATGAAAAATGAGCCTGGCCAGTGTAATTCAGTGGTTGAGTGTCAACCTGTGAACCAAAAGGTCACGGTTCGATTCCCCATTGGGGCACATGTCCAGGTTAGGGGCTCCATCCCCAGTACGTGGTGTGCAGGAGGCAGTCGATTGATAATGTTTCTCTCTCGATGTTTCTATCTCCTTCTCCCTTCCTCTCTCTGAAATCAGTAAAAAATATATATATTTTTTTTTTAAAAAGATGACAAATGAATCAATTATATTCCCTAAATATCACTTCCTCTCTCAGAGGCTCCTGATACTTTCTTTTTGGGGGATGAGGTGCCAACTTAAATAAATGACTGCTTCAAGGGCACACGCCTAGGATGCTCCCTAAAAAGATTGTCCACAGCGGGTTGACCTCTTGGGGAAAGCACAGGGAAACTGCACTGCAGGCCTTGTAGGAGTGGCCTGACACCCTTCCAGCCTCCAGGAAACATAGAGATCATCCCTATTTTATAGAAGAGGCAGCGATACAGAGCACAAGGGACCTTATACACTAATGCAAACTTCCTGCCTCTGTGGACTGTTCTTTAACTCTTCTGTTTTGTCCAGTGAGTTTTCAGTTTGGGGGATAATTTTATATTATATCCCCTCTGAACTGCAGTTCACTGTGGGATTCTGAATGCCTCCTTCTGGCCTTGGGTGTTGGTGGGGTTAGTATACTGCCTTCAGTTCTTCTCATTTGGTTAATTTAGGGAAGGAGACAGAAACTACAATACAAATACTGAAAAATCGGAAAGAGGAAAGAAAGGAAGACAGCACCCCCTATTAGAAACCAGTTCTGAGAAACAGTACCCCCTGGGAAATGCTTTATTCTCTGTGTTGCTCCACCAGAATGAATTTTTAATTTAGAATCCTTCTGGATCCTATTCCAGATGATTAGCCCTGCTCCCTGTCCTGTTTTGCATTCTCGTTGGTCCTCCCGAATGACGGGTGGGGTTGGTTGTGTCTTTGCAGGAAGAGAAGGAGAAGGTGCAAGCACAGAAGGAGGAAGTTCTTAGCCACATGAATGACGTGCTAGAGAACGAACTACAGTGTATTATCTGTTCAGAATACTTTATTGAGGTAATTATGAACAGTGGCTCCCGCGCGCCTGCCCCTCTCCCGACTCTGGGAGCTCAGCGGCACAGGCTGCTGCTGCTGTAGGGAAACATTGGGAAGAGCTTTTTCTTGCGGGAACTTCCTGTAGCTATCTGACTGCAAAGTGATGTCTAGAGGTGGCCACTTCTCATTTATTCTTGTAGTCTTCTTTAACTTTCCTGTCCCTTTTCCTGTTTCATTTGCTCTTGAGTATTTACTTGATATAATCAATATTTTTAGCTGCAAAACAGCCTTTCTCTCTGTTGTTGGGGAGAAAACAGAGCCATATGGCATTAGTTTTTGAAGAATCAGAATAAAGCTGCTCAATAAAGCTTCTCCTCACCATGAATGGGCGCCGTACTGAGAGTGGGCGTGCAGCACAGCCTTTAAACAGGGCGGTCATGTCATTGATGTGTGGGCACTGGGAATTCAGCACATGTGGAATATGTCTCAGGGACTCTGAGGCCTTGTGAAAAAGGAACAGCTCTCTCCTACGTTATCATTAGTTACCTGTCATATTTTTGCAGACTCTTATTTTTGAAAATTGTACCATTTGTGACCAGTTCATCTTATGCCACAAGTTTAAATTCGAGTTGTTAAATGACAGTGCTTTTCAGCTTCCTTTACAGAGGAAGTCACATACTGGCCCTGCTTCCTTTTTTCTGGTGGTCTTTATGAGGTTGAGTCTACCAGCCTCCTAAAAACTCTCTCCTGAGCAGACCTGTTTCTTTGCTCTGGATCCACTTTGACTTCAGGTCATAAATTTCCCCATAATTTCTAGTCATTTGATTTGGTTTATAGACTCTACCAGGGGAAGACAGGAAAGGGGGCTTGGAACAGGGGCTGGGTTAGCCAAGCTGGGGCTTCTGCACAGACAACCAGACGGACATCATGGCCTGTGTTTTGTGTACTGCATATTGCCTGACCTTTTCTACTGGTCACCTCTTAAAGTCAGTGTTGGAAAGAGGTTTCCTTTTAATCAGGCAGGTTTTTAGTGCTGTTTATAAGAATTTACCTCCTATAGTATACAGATTGTCTCCTAGTTGGCTTTTGGGCCAACTTGGCATTTGAAACATACATTATTTCTGTGTCATTTTCCACTGCCATCCTAAAAGGAGGATGAAGACTTTTGAGCCTCGGAAAAGTTGTGTCTTAGGAAACGTACATAAACAGGAGCAATGAAGATAATGCTTTATATTCTTGGGAATGAAAGCACGGCGGAGATGGGACCACTGGTCTCAGCGAAACCCCTCAAATGACAGGGCCCCTCTGCTTCCTCCCTCTTCACAGGCTCATTCACTCAGGGTCAGGCACTGGCAGGGAGCCCATTACAGTTTTTCTATTTTCCCCTTTTTCTTCAGCCTTTTTAGTTGCCTTTACGTGTATTTTACTTTTTTGGTTTCTTTTGAATAGAGAGGAGGAGGACTACCATCCTATATGCTGAATTTTCTGTATGTACTCCCCTTTCTATATTAAAATTGAGGTTCTAATTCCCCATTAGCAAGACACACATTTGTTTTCCATAAGAGAATTAGTGATGTGCTTGTACCAAACATTCACACGCTTACTAGTTCTTCCTGTGTCCAATGACATTTGTTTGCAAGGCAGCTAACCCATGTTGGCAGTGGCCTAAGTTGGTGGAACAAGACAGACAAATCAGCCACCTGGGGCCTGAGTCTATGAATTTAACTTTGAGAAAGAAAATAAATCATCTAACTTGAAGCTTAAAATTTCCCATCCCCTGCCCTGTCGGGGCACATGCCCTGGTTGTGGGCTCAGTTCCCAATAGAAGGCAGCCTATCGATGTTGATGTCTCTCTCTCCCTCTCCCTTCCTTCCTCTATAAAATCAATAAAAACATACTTTAAAAAATTTTCCAGCCCCCAAAATGGTTCTGGTACCTTTTGTAAGCTCTCTAGAAAAGATTGTGGTTGAAAATCCACTTGGTCTTGCTTAGCTTTGAGATCACACCGACCCTGGGAAAGTAAACCTGACAGTTCTGATGTGTGTTCACATTCCCATTGCAGGCTGTCACCTTGAACTGTGCCCACAGTTTCTGCTCCTATTGTATCAATGAATGGATGAAGAGGAAGGTAGAATGTCCCATTTGTCGGAAGGACATCAAGTCCAAAACCCCCTCCCTGGTTCTGGACAATTGCATTAGTAAAATGGTAGATAATCTGAGTTCGGAAGTAAAAGAACGACGAACTGACTTAATTAAGAGACGAAAAGGTGAGTGATGATGTACAAGAAGGTGAGTGCCCTCAATGAAGGACTTACAACTGGTTGGGGAAGAGAGTTAGATGAAGAAGATGTGGAAGAAAGGGAGAAAAGTAAAAGGAGTTAAAGATAATGTTTGAGAAAGAGTTGAAGTAGCATTAACTCCCTTACTTGAGCAGCGGGAAGGGGGAGACTTAGTGTATGTGCCTTGGTTGTTGGGGTAAGAGAAGATGTGATTAGAAACACGTGGTCAGTCAGTTTGCTGTTTTGATCACTAGATGGTGCTGTTGTTCAAGACAGTTTAGTTCTGTCCAGGTGTTGTAAACCCTTGGGTTGGGTATACAGTCAATTATAAATTGGATGTGTACAAGTCAGAGATTCACAACTTGAATGCCTGAAGGAAACACATATACAGGTTCTCTCTGCGATAGTCACAGCTTAATTACACAAATTGGGCATAATGTTAAACCAGAGGCAGGTAAGTTTAATCCTGCCATGTTAATGGGGGTGCTAATATGTTTACCAACAAGTCTCCCAGTTGGAGGGAATTTGGATAAAGGGAATGGGGAAGCGGTGGGTGAATCTCCCTAACGAACCATGCTTCCATTGTGAACTCCTCTCATTTAACAAATGACCTCATCACCCCTGCTGCCTGCTCTGCTGAGGGTTGCAAGAGCTGCTCTGCTTAAGGCTTGAACGGCCTTTGGCGAAAGGACATGTCCCGGGGCAAAGCACAAGGGACTTAATGGATGAGAAGGTTGGTTATCCTGCCGTGATGAGTGCACAGAAGCGCGGCGGACTTGATTATCACTAAGTCCCTTTAATAATCAGTGTAGCACTGCCTTGTGAGAAAGCTGCAGAGCCAAAGTGCTGTGATAGCAATCGGCTGCACATAAAGACCTATCAGAGAAGAGCCAGAAACTTGCTGCCATTCCAGGTGCTTCCCACCACCTGGCCATGGTAACCCCTATTCACATGTGCCTTCGGATGTACCTTCCCCTAAGTTCAGAGAAGCTGAAGGCTTAAAAGCCACACAGCTAGCAATAGGGTCTTCGCCCATTGCTTCCTTTCTCCCAGCCCTCCCGCAGGGAGCAGCCACTTTGAGTTGGGCCAGGAATCTGATGCTGATTTTGGAGCAGCTGTGGCATGAGACGCCCTCAGGTGGTCAGCTACAGCAGAGGCAGTCACAGGCCTGGGGGTGCTGAACAGGAGTGTTGTTGAGCCTGTTACACTCAGGGAAGATATTCTGACCTGCGCCCCATTTTAAGCCCCCAGAAGTTGTTTTTTACCTCCCAGGAGCCATTGATTCTGGCAGAATCCCATCGTTCCTCCTCTGCACCTCCCTCCTTCCACAGCAGGCACAGGAGCACTGTACTACGGGCCAGGATGCAATGGTCCCGGAGGCACTGTCTCAGCCTCGGCACTCACGGTCGGTGGGGGAGGTGGAGAGGGACACAGGTAGCATGACAAGGTCCACAGCAGGGTACTGGGAGACTGCGGGAAGAGGCACTCACGTCGGCCTGGGCAGGCAGAGTGCGGGCGAAGCTTCACGGAAGAAGTGCCTTTTGAATGAGTTAAAGGTTCCCTAAGGGGCAGCTTTCCAAGCAGAGGACTCAGCACAAGCAGAGCACAGAGGTTTGAGAAGCATGGCTTGTTCCTAGCAGTGCCCCTCATGTCCACACCAGGTAGAATGTCTTCATGGTGCCGAGCAGCGGGTCTCCTGGGGCATTGCGAGTGCCTTCTGTTCGCTTTCCTCTTTCCTTTCGGCGGGAGCAGTGACCTGGGCACCCCGCGCTGACCAGGCTCAGCCTTTGAGCTGAAGTGTGCTGGGCCTGTCGGGGCGGGGGAGACACCCAATACTTTCTTCATCCAGCCCATTGACTAGGTTTCCTCTCGAAAGTTCAGGCTCCGTAGATGGCTTCATGCAGCACTGGAAAGGGAGAGAATACCCAACTCCCTTTTCTCTCCAAGGCTAAAGAGGGTATCTCTGCCTTTTTGGTAACACGTGGAGCTGCACCGTAAGCCAATCAGCCTCGCAGTTATCACAGTGAGCGCAGCTTTGAGGCTTCCTCTAGAGACAGGCAGAAGTTCTGAGGCCTGGTTAGGGAAACGCGCCAGAGCATCCGCAGCTGCACTGGTCTGCGGTGTGGGACTGAGCGAAGGTCTCATTTCAAATACCAACCTTCCTAGCCAACAGAAAGCTGGTGTAATCCCCAGTGCATGGAAATTTAAAAAAAGACCAAACAGGCTCTGGGAGCTAGGGTTGGCAAGCCTGTCGTTGTCGGATTGCTGACACTGGCGGGCTCTTTTCCTCCTGCAGGGGTTGCTCTCAGCACGAGTTCAGAGAGGGAGACCCGCCTCTCTGGCGGTATGGGGCTCATCCCACCTGGGCCTCCCTGGCTGGTGAAGTGTCCCATGGGAGGCGCAGTGCCTCTTGACTGACGAGCCATTGGTCCCTTGTAAACTCTGGGTGGCCAGATTATAGAGGAGAGACGGAGAATGCTAAGGTGAAGAAAGGGTGCTCTGGGGCTGAGGCAGATCAGGAGCATCAGTAAGTGCTAGCACATGAGTAATTGTAACTCACCAGGATGCTGACGGGAGGCTTGCCTGCAGGAAAGACGTTTACCCCCTGTGGAGGCTCCCCTCCCCTGTTGTTCTGTCCTCCTTCGATGTTTGTTGCTTGACAAGAGTGTTAACACCCCCACTTTTAGCTTTCCCCAGCAGTTTCTCTGGGTTGGGCTCAGAAAAGAAGAAAGCAAATTTTCTAGAAATAAAACCCTGTTGGTCCTTTAGGACAGTGATTTCCAGTCCAGGGGCTTTTTCAAACCACATTCCCCAGCTCCCTTGATACTATAATACTAGTGAAAGCGCCATGGCCTTCAGGTGTGCTGAGGTGGGGAGAGAGGTTCATGAACCACAGCTTTCCCGAATCCAGAGGTTGAGGGTCTCTAGGAAGGTCAGCCCAGGTCAGTCCTGGCCCGTTTCCTGCAGCTAGCTGAGCGCGGTCCCGGCACGGGACGCAAGAAACTGGCAGTCTCTGAAGAGAGTGCCTGCCTGCCCACTTGGAAGGCTGTCCCTGATATTGCCATCGCCCCTTGCTGAGAGAGCCCAGTGGAGGCCTGTGTGGGGATGGCAGAGTCAGAGTGTCTGGCAAGTTGACTTCATCCAGAGAGAAGACTTGTTGGCAAGGACTTTTAATGCACCCAGTCCTGCTCCTAGGCCAGTGATGGCGAACCTTTGGAGCTCGGTGTGTCAGCATTTTGAAAAACCCTAACTTAACTCTGGTGCCGTGTCACACATAGAAATTTTTTGATATTTGCAACCATAGTAAAACAAAGATTTATATATTTAATGTTTATTTTATATATTTAAATGCCATTTAACAAAGAAAAATCAACCAAAAAAATGAGTTCGTGTGTCACCTCTGACACGTGTGTCATAGGTTCACCATCACTGGTCTAAGGGACAGTAGCTCTCAGCAAGGGTAGCGTGGGGTGGGGTATCCACCTGCATGCATCCAAATAGTGTATAACACTGGACTCTACAAATTTATCTTTTACAGAATTGTCATGGGATAGAAAATTGGCAGGCTTATTTCTAGAAGTTTTTTTTTCTTTATAGTCCAAAACCACCCTCCATTTTTTGCCCCTCCTTTTATATATATTTTTCTAAATTGAGATTTTTTTTTTATTCTTCTCCTGAGGATACATTTTTATTGATTTTTAGAGAGAGAGGAACAGGGAGGGGTTGTAGAGAGGGAGAAGAAAGCCACCCAGCCAGGGCTTTCTTCTTCTTCTTTTTTTTATTGTTGACACTAATCCAGATGTCCCCACATATCCCCCTCGTCCCCCCTCTACCCAGCCCCCGCACCCCCTTCCCTCTGGCCATCACCACACTGTTGACTGTGTCTGTGGGTTATACATATATGGTTTTGGCTAATCCTTTCATCTTCTTTCATCCAACTCCCCACTCCCCTCTGACAGCTGTCAGACTGTTCCATGTATCCATGCTTGTGGTTCTATTTTGTTTGTCATTTTATTTTGTTCATTAGGTTCCACATATAAGTAACATCATATGGTATTTGTCTTTCTCTGACTGACTTGTTTCACTTAGCATAACACTCTCCAGGTCCATCCATGCTGTCTCAAAGGATAACAGATCCTTCTGTTTTTCAACTGTGTGGTATGCCATTACGTAAAAGTACTATAGCTTTTTTATCTGCTCATCTGCTGATGGGCACTTGGACTGTTTCCAGATCATGGCCATTGTAAACAGTGCTGCTATGAAGCATATATTCTTTCTGGTCAGTGTTTCAGGATTCTTAGAATATATTCCCAAAGTGGATCACTAGGTCAAAGAGCAGTTCCATTTTTAATTTTTTAAGGCAATGCCATACTGTTTTCCACAGTGGCTGCAGCAGTCTGCATTCCCACCAATAGTGCACTGGTGTTCCCTTTTCTCCACATCCTCGCCAGCACTTGTTTGTCGATATACGCTGAGTGGCCAGATTATTATGACCACCTGACATTTATAGGCAAATTAGCTATAATTTTGCGCTTAAGTTGCTAGAGAGCCAGACCATTATAAATAGGGAAGCAGGTTGTTTACCACGACAGTAGAAGTGATTTTTTTCTGAAGATATGGGTAAACAACGCAATTTAACAGCCTTTGAACAGGGAATATATTTGAACGTGAGTGGCCAGATTATTATGACCACCTGACGTTTGTAGGCAAATTAGCCGTACACTGCATCGTATGGGATATGGAAGCCAAAGGCCTGTTCGAACACCTTTGCTGTCTGCAGTTACCAAGATAAAACGTCTCCAATTCGCACAGGAACACAAGGATTGGACAGTCGAGCATTGGGGAAAAAGTCATATGGTCCGATTAATCACATTTCCAGTTGCATCATGAAGATGGCAGAGTGGAAACAGCATGAAAGCATGCACCCTACATGCATGAGTACAACCCTTCAAGCTGGTGGGGGCAGTGTTATGGTTTGGGGCATGTTTTCCTGGCATGATTTGGGCCCTTTAATTCGTGTGGAACAACGTCTGAATAACACAACATACCTAAGTATCATTGCTGACCAAGTTCATCCTATCATGCTGATGGCGTATCCCAATGGAGACGGCTTCTTCCAACAAGACAATGCGCCATGCCACGGTGCTTGTATTGTGCAGGAGTGGTTTCAAGAACATGAGGGAGACTTTACCTTGCTTAGGTGGCCCCCCCAATCACCAGATCTCAATCCAATTGCGCATTTGTGGGACAAAGTTAAAAGCCATCAGGCAGCTGGTTCCACAACCATCAAATCTCACAGAACCGGACAGTGCTATTCATCAGGCATGGTGTCAGATTCCTCGCATCACCTTTCAACATCTCGTGGAGTCAATGCCAAGAAGAATTGCCACAGTATTGAAGGCAAAAGGTGGCCCAACGAAGTACTGATGGGTGGTCATAATAATCTGGCCACTCATCATAATACATATCTCACATTCAAAGGCCATTAAATTGCGTTGTTTACCCATATGTTCAGGAAAAAAACCACTTCTACTGTCGTGGTAAACAACCTGCTTCCCTGTTTATAATGGTCTGGCCCTCTAGCAACTTCAGCGCGAAATTATAGCTAATTTGCCTACAAACGTCAGGTGGTCATAATAATCTGGCCACTCGGTGTATATACTATTAATGGTAGCCATTCTGGCAGGTGTGAGGTGACACCTCGTTGTTTTAATTTGCATTTCTCTGATGATCAGTGACTTTGAACATTTTTTTCATGTCTCAGCCATCTGTATGTCCTCTTTTGGAAAAGTGTCTATTCAGGCCATTTGCCCATTTTTTAAATTAGATTGTTTGTCTTTCTGGTGTTGAGTTGTATACGTCCTTTATATATTTTGGAGATTAACCTCTTATCAAATGTATTATTGGTGAGTATAATGGGTTCCTTTTTCATGTTGTTGATGGTTTCTTTTGCTGCCCCTCCTTTCTTCCTTCCCTTCTCCTCCTCTTTTGTCTCCTATTGGTCTTCCTTTCCTTTTCCCTTAAGTGGTGTCTCGCTCGTCGCCCTTATTGGCATCTCCGATTGCATAGTTGGGGCCTGGCCGGCTTGGCTCAGTGGTTGAGCATAGACCTATGAACCAGGAAGTCACGGTTCGATTCCATCAGAGCACACGCCCGGGTTGCAGGCTTGATCCTCAGTGTGGGGTGTGTAGGAGACAGCTGATAATGATTCTTTCTCATCATTGATGTTTCTATCTCTCTCTCCCTCTTCCTTCCTCTCTGAAATCAATAAAAATATTTTTTAAAAAAAGATTGCACAGGTGGAAGGGACAGGGCAGCATAGGAACTGTTCGCCCAGTGGCGAAGGTACTGTGATCTTAGAAGTCAGCTTCTAAGATATGAATTGGAATATATGGAGTGACCATCAGAGTCTCCGAACTCACATTTCTTGTTGACTCTAGTCCTTGAGGTTTCTGGATGGTCTCCTTCCATCGGGAGGTGAAGCCTGTTCCGACCAGTGCTCTGTGGAGGAGTGTCTTCTCTCCTTCACCGAAAGCTGCCACCTCACCGCAGGCCCTTGGACAAGCTTTCACGGCTTAGGGGATGGGCCTTCCTGGCATAATGATCCGTCGGTGCACCCCAAATGCGTGCCTGGCTGGGTTTAAGGGAACCACGCCTCGTGCTAGAGAAGAGACCAGGCTGACCTTTGCTTACCTGCCTGCAGAGTCAGGAACTCTGGTGAGCACCGCCCACCAGCACCACCACCAACACCACCACGTTGTACTGAGGGCAAGACCAGTGCTTGCTGGCCAAGGCTTGCCCACCAGCCGGAGAGAAGGGCCCAGGGGAGGAACCTGAGCACACCTAGAGCTTCAGGAGAAGTAAGTGAGCAGCTCCGGTCGGCGGGGGTCCAGCAGGAGGGGCTTCACCTCACTCGTTGCTGTTTCCACAGCAGAAGTTCCTCCTGGCCTTTTTGGTTTTGTTTTCTGTAACGATAAAACAGTTATTTTGGCTCTAAAAAGTGGATCCTCTCTTCCCGCTAACGTGCACCTTTCAATTGGCTTTTCAGACAGGCTTCCAGGAGCCTCTTATTGTGGGAGACCACTTGTGTGAATGTAGCGTCTGTCATTACCCAAGCAGCTCCTCCTGGGCCTTCCTTGGTCCCGATGCTTAACGCTGGCTGTGCCGGGTGTTTTTAGAGCACACTCCGATCAGCGGGTGTTCTAGATGCCCATGAACCCGTCAGGGACACCGTTTCCTCCTCGTCCTTCCCTCATGGAACCCCATAGGGTTAGGTCCGTCACCAGGAGGCATCTCTGCATCAGCTGCACTGTATCCTGTCCAGTGCCTGTTGCTGTGGCTCCTGTGACGTCTGGTAAGACCAGGCATGCTCCTGTTTCTGGCCCGGGCTTCTGCTTGAACAGCCTCCTGCTTTTCTACCTGGGGAGTTTGGACCTTTTTTTTTTTACTTTTGGCCCATGAAACCTGAACCAGAACCAACCCCAAAGAAACTGCTCTTCACTTCCTTCCTCTGGACCCTTCCTTTTTCTTAGTACCTACTGTCAGGTGCTGGAATGGAAGTGGGTGGGCGCTGCAGCCTGCCTGGTGGAGCAGAGCTTTCATCCAGACGCAGGGCCTGGCCGGTTGTAGTAACGCTATTAGAAGAGAGATGAATGGTGTTAGGCAGAGGCCCAGGGACAGCAGAGAAGTGAAGGGAAGTGAAAGGGGGATGGGTGTATATCACCGGTAAAGGGGCTAAGAGCAAGAAAGCAAGGGGTGCTGAGGGCGGGACGGCAGGGTGCTAGAGATCGTTGAGCATTGAGGCTGGTGGACCGTGAAGGGTCCCCTAGCCTGTCCGCAGGATTTAGACTGGGGGCCGTGGGAGAACTACAGAAGGTTTTGGGTGGAGCTGTGACTGTCCATGTTACACTTTTCTGGATAGGTTAATGGGGTGCAGTGAAGATGACACATGGGGATGGGAACAAGACCAGAGGCAGCAGCTCTGGCCCAGGATGATGGCTGGGCCAGCGAAGTAGCAGTGGGGATGCAGCGAGTGGCTGGACTTGAGCAGTGGGTCAGAGGGTGGAATCTACAGGTTTGTGGAGCTGGTTTGCTGTGAGGAACGAAGGAGCTCAGAGTTGCGGATCACTCCGGTTTCTGCCTGGCAGCGGGGCGATGATGGTGCATTTGCTGAAGTAAGGTGCAGGCTGTCAGGGAGGTGAGTTTAGTTTTAGACTAAAGTTGTTTAGACCAAAGTGAGTTGAGAGTGCCTGAGGGCATTTAAATATGTGGACCTGGAGCCCAGAAGAGTCTAGATTTGGGGATCTTGTCTGGGTGGTCAGAGCCCAGGGTCAGGTCCCGGCCCAGAGCAATGCCAGCATTGCAGGTGCGGGTGGTGGAAGAGGAGTGTGCAGGGCAGACGGTGAGTGGCCAGAGGTGGGAAAGGGGGCGTGTGGGACAGGCCATCGGAGTGGTGTGCTTTGAGCCTTCCTGACCCCACCCTTAGCCCTTATTACATTCTAGACATCTCCCTATTTATTTACTTCAAGTACTTACAATACTGAAATTGTATTTGTTAGTGTGTTCTTGCCCCTCAATTTGTAAACTGAGGACGGGTTGTATCTGTCTGTGTGTGGTCTCAGGCCTAGGAGAGTGTTCCCCAGTGAATGCACATTTACGAGTGGTCACGAGCTGAGGGGTGGGCAGTGTGACTGCGGCTGAGAAGATAAGGACGGAAAAGTGCCCTTTGGACAGAGCAGGCGTGGGGGGGACTGGCGGGTCAGCAGCCAGTTTGCAATGAGTAGAATGAGTATGGGCTAAAGTAGACAAGAGTAGGATGAACAAGTTCTTCAAAACATTTGGCTACAAGTGTGGGGAGCTACCTAGAGAAGGCCATGCTGTAAAGCTCTTTGGAAGTGGCCGCTGCATTGGGGGAGAGGGTCCCACAGGGAGGGACTAGAGGGGGAGTGTGCTTGGGGTTGCTTGGAGTGTAGGACGAACGGTAAGGAGCCCAGCTGGCTACAGTAGAGTGAGTGATGGAGGAGGGGGAAGGGGGCAGGACGTGGGGCAGGAGGCAGGTCGTGTGGGCCTGATAGGCCTTGGGAAGGCCCTTGACTTTGCTCTTACTCTGGGGGAAGTGAGGAGCGGACTTTGAGCAGAGGGATATGATCTGACCTGTTTCTCTTTGCAGGGGCTGGTCTGTGGGGAGGCCAGAGAAGGCCCATGCAGCTCGTCTTTATTTCTCTGCTCTTTCCCTCCAAAGCACAGAGATTGTTGTGAAGACTGCTGCGGGGGCCTTTGAAAGACTGCCAGGCAACGGAGCGCGGGGCGGTCTCAAGGATCCTCTGTGGACTGTCTTGGGCTGCGCCGGGCAGAGCGCGGGAGAACCACGTGGGACAAAGTCTAAGTAAGAAGTCGTCCGTCAGGAGCCTCCCATGCTGGCCAGCCCGCTGCCCCATCACCTGAAGCACCCCGTACCCACCGCCCTACGGCTTCCGGGTACTCAACAGACTCTGCCTCACTGCGTGTTGAATGGTTATGTAGTTCCGTTTGCTTTTTTAAATTTGTTGTTATTTTGTTACTGTTTTGGTGCCTCTGCTGACCTTGTTCCGGACAGCTTGAATGTACCCCCGTGGCTGCCCCTGACGCTAAGGCGGCCTCTATTTGAGAGGATGGCACCCCTCTTTGTGAAAACAAGATGTTGTTTCCTGGAAATAAAATGTAAAACTTAACAGTTGCTCAGCTGGGCTTTGGTGTATTTATCTTCCTTCCCTTACAGCTCCCAGACAGTCTCACAGGTAAACACTGGCAGCTCATAAATTGCAACCAAGAAAGTGACTGTATCAGATGATAGACTCGGTGAATGTCAGCCCAAGGAGCCGGGCCCAAGGTCATGGCCATCGCAGATGGGCTCTGGGAAGCCCTGACTGTTGTGTTTCCTTTTCCTTCCAGAGCTAGGGCCCTGCTTCCCTGGCTTTGGGACGGGGTGGCTTCCCTTCTTCAGCTGGGGTTTGGAAGTAGTTTCCAAGTCTATTTTATTGTGTCAGAAAACACGGGTAATGCTTTTATGTGTGTGCATTTAAAAAAAAGTAGAAGTCATCTCTCTCGCTACCTCCTAAGCAGAAAGAAAACTAGTTTGAAATTTGGGAGCTAGAAGCTAGGGAAAACCTGTGGTATCCTTGGTTACCAGTGATGAGAATGAGGGACAATACAGGAAGTTGTAGAGTAGTCGTTAGAAGCAAGGAGCTATTAGTATTGTGAACTGCATTATGTCAGGCTGTGATTTGCTTCTGGGTGGAGAGGGATTCTCCTTTACCGTTTTATGCCTACCTGGAGAATCGTTCTTTGTAGTTTTCATAAAGGATTGGAAGCTATTGACTGGACAATTTTTTAGGCTGGTAGGTTTTCTCCTTTGTTGAGTATACTGTGAATTGGGATGCTGGAGTCCCTCGTCTTCAATTCCGCCTGTCTCGCCATTTGTACTGATTGATTACTGGTTTAGTCAAGGAAGAAGTAAATAAACAGAAAACAATACTACAAAAATATCCATCGTAACCACATTGTAAAAATTCTGGAGAAACAGGGAAGAGAAAGAAAGATTATTACCATCTTGATGTGATAATCTCCTATTTATCCTATACATGTATTTTGTTTATGTGATTGCATGGGCATATATAAATGTTGACTTATTCTTTTTTTAATTGATTTAGAGAGGGGAAGGGAGAGAGAAAAAAAAAACATCAATGTGAGAGAGAAACATTAATCAGTTGCCTCCTGTTGGGGATTGAACCCGAAACTTGGGTATGTGCCCTGACCGGGAATCGAACCTGCCACCTTTCAGTGTATGGGGCAATGCTCCAGCCAACTGAGCCACATTGGCCAGGGCTACTTAATTCATTTTTTAAGTTCACGTATCATAATCACTTTTAAAAGAGTAGAGATGCACTTTTTAATTTTTATAAGAGTTTATTTAAGCCAAACTGACAAATGCCAGGGAGCAAGATCGCAAATGCTCCCCAGATACACACTTTTGAATGGGTGCTGTGGTCACATGGTTTGAAATGGAAAGTACAAGAGAACCCAGAGTGAAATGCCTGCCCGTCTGCCCCTGGGACCACTTCCCTGCACAGAGGCCGAGTTCCCACTTCCCCGCGTGTCCTCCAGAGACGTCTCTCCATAGGCAGACACGCATGTGTGGCCTCTTCCTCTGCACAACTGATCATAAGCTACACATTATTCTTACCTTGCTTTTGGCAATGACTCCCTGTCAGTACCTGAGAACTTCCTCTGTCTATGTTTCCGCTGCCAATCATCCCATTATGTGTTTGCACCATAACTGTTTTTCCAGTCTGTTTGTGATCTAGGTTGCTTCAAACTCTTTTTTTCATACAGCTCCCCAGAAAGTTCTATTAAATAAATCTCAGAATATATCCTTTTAAGTAAAACAACAAAAATAACAACAACAAATATACATAGAACCCATAAAGTAAAGAAGGAAAATCTGGAAGCCCACATGCTGGGAGCTCTCTCTCAAAATCAATGCGCCTCTGTCTGTTTCTTTGAAAAAGATTCACAGATGTAACTTTCTCTAAATGTTTGTTAGTAATAGTCTTGTAAGTCTGGTTCCATAATAGTCTGTAATGTAACTACTTCCACTGAAGGCCCAACAATCTGCATTGAAATAAGAATGAAATTGGTTAGGCTCCCAATTTTATAAAACCCATTGTCCCAGGTAAAATTGATCTTCTCCCCAGCATCCAAGAAAAAGAGCGCAGCCGCCACTTTGTATGAATAGCCATTTACTTTTTGACAAGAGATGGGCTTGAGAAAATTAACTTTAAAATATGTTTCATTGCCCCTGAAATTATGTTGGGTGTTAGAAAACACAGCTGTGAACACACGAGCTCTGTATTTATAAGGTGGACTGGCTCTTGCGTAACTGTTTATTCTCTACATATTTACATACATACCCCACTTTGAGGTCCTCACACTTGTCTCCTTGCCCCCCATGGTGATGGTGGCCACCCTCCAAGGTCCTGTGGTGACGGACACGACCTCAGGACACCCACACTGAGGACCAGTGCATCCACTCCTCACAGGACAGTCATAGTCAGCACCCTCGGACACACTTCACTAGAGGGAAGATCTCAAAGAAGAAACATGGGACCTGGCCTGAAAGCCGTCGGCAGGCTGATCTCAGGCTGACCATCCTCTCCCTGGGCGCCTGGACACAGTGCCTGGCAACCTCCCCCTTCGGAACGCCACATTCCTCCCCAGCGGGCACACGGGTTACTAGTGAGCTCCTGCCCTGGCCAGGGTGGCTCGGTGGGCTGGGCATCGCCCCATGCGCCAAAGGCTTGCCGGTTCGATTCCCAGTCCGGGCCCATGCCCGGATTTCAGGCTCGATCTTGAATTCCAGCCCTGTCATTTGTAACTGTGTGACATTGGGCAAGTTACTCAGCCTCTGTGAGTCTCAGTTTCTTTACGACGTCTGAAATACTCTGGTGTGCTATTGTGAAAGCCCAAATAATTCTTCCAGTTCCTGCACTGCTCACAAACCAAACCTGAGTGTTCTATTTTTAAAAGACTCAAACCAAAAATTAACTCAAACTTTTGCATTATTTCTCTGAGCTACAGTATGTTCTTTCCCTGGAGAGATTTCTGATATTAAACATCATCTACATTTTGCTTGCCTAGAAAAATACATGGTAACTTCTGCCTTGCAGCACCAAACCACAGCATAGCTGAGCCCCACCACTGTGCAGAGGGCTCTAATTAGAGGCATGTTCTCTACCACAGGGCTCTGAGAAACTGGCTAAGGAGGGTTTGTTTCAGATTCTGCCTTTATTAAGCAGATGAATGCAGCCAGCACGCTCTGTGAAGCACTTTGCAGTGAGTGGCAGGTGTCCCATATCCATCTGATTACGTTAACCTAGAAAGGCCCGCTCCGCTCTGCCTCTAGGCGAGCTTCATCCCAGCAATCAGACTCTGCCAGGGCAGGGACTTTGCCCTTTGTGGGTTGGGTAGCTGGATACTCATCCTCTGTTCTTCTGATTGGAAGCTGCTGTGTTTTTTTTATAGAAAGGCCCACATCCGCTCATTATCTCCAGCCCTTCTCTTTCACTACTTTTTCCTCCTCTGAACAATGAGTCAGGCAGTCACCATAGCTGCAAGTGCCTGGGATGGCAGCTCTCTCCAACTGCCTGTTTGCTTTTGACAGCCTGACTGGCGAGAACCTTCCCACTGCGTATCTAAGGATAACCTAGGCACTCGCTGGAACTCTAGGTTTAAGAGAAGGAACTTGCATGGTGGTCCTAACCTAAGAAGATTAGGAGAATCCTGGAATGACTGTCCCTTGCCCAGAAATGCAGGCTTGTTAACCTGTCTTGAGCAGCTTGCTGCTATTGGTTACAGTGGCCCAAGGGCTTGCTCTTCTGAATTCTAATTAGCTTCTTTCAAAGAAAGAAAACTTCCCATGTGGTCAACCCTTCCTGATTTTTCCATAAATGGGGATTGAAGCAATAGAAGTAGGGACTCCTGGGGAGAAGATGGGTTCTGGTGTTGATGGAAAATAATGAGCTGCTTTGTGCTGCTGATTCTGCGATTTATTTATTTTTATTTACTTGGTTCTTCAGTTTGTTTTTTAAAATATAGTTTTATTGATTTCAGAGAGGAAGGGAGAGGGAGAGAGAAATAGAAACGTCAAGGATGAGAGAGAATCATTGGGCCTCCTGAACGCCCCTCCTCCCCCACTGGGGATCAAGCCCACAACCCAGGCATGTGCCCTGACTGGGAATCAAACCATGATCTGGTTCATAGGTCAGCGCTCAACCATTGAGCATCACCAGCTGGGTAATTCTGCAGTTTAGAAGCACATATGAATCCGAAGGGCTGGGCCTGTAGTAGGTGGTCAGTAAATACACAGATGCTATAATTCCTTTGCAGCATCCCCAAACAGTACCCACAATGGGTTATGGGAGTTCATTAATCTCCAAGCAGTATAACCCAGATCCCCAATTCAGATCCAATTTCCAGACCCACTATCCCTGCTGTCCACTTCCCTTCAGTTCTGTGAATTTTTTGTCATATAGCAGCCAAATTCTGAATTCTGGATGTTTCACATAAATTCAATTCAGCAATAGTTTTTGGATGCCCATTCTTTACTAGGCACTATTCTAGGTGTTTAGGGTATGGCACCTAACAAAACAAAAAAGGTATTGTGAACCTCCTTTCTAGTAAGGGGTCAAAAGGTCAAAAGCTTCCCACAAAGGTTTTATTAGATTCTGTGGGAGTGGTTCACCAGTGTGTCCTCACATTCACAAACTCCAGGCCACACCAAGATATAGAGCCCCATTTCACACCTCCAGGGCCTGGGTGTCAGAGCCTTCTCAGTCTACCTCCCCTTAGGATGTAGGGACCAGCTCTCTGGAGATCAACTCTCCTGGGCCTCTACCCAGCTCCCACCAGGGCCTTCAACGCATCCCTGAGGCAGTTTGGCCCTCAGCCTGGAGGATAGGCCCCGAAGATCCCCTCCTCACCACACAAGAACACCGTGAGTCCTGTGTGTGCCGGCCGGCACCAGGAGCCCTAGACCACTGAGGGATCCTCAGGTGACACGCCAGCCCAGGGAGACAGTCACGTGTTTCTGAGGTGAATATTGACACCACACCTAACTTGGTGATGGGTGGGACTGGTCAGGTTTTCAGGACATTCTAAAGCAAATGGGTTTGTCACCTCTTCAACTCATTCTCTTCCTTTCACAAACTCAGGGTAAGCCTGGGACAGTGAATGTTCCTGAAGCTAAAGGAGGTGAGAGACAAGAGGGAATGGAAGGATCTCCCTGAAATATTAGGGAGGAGAGAGAGAAGTACTTTCTGAACCTCACCCTCTTGCAGGCGACCTGGCTCACAAGGAGCTCCCTCAGAACATACACACCACACATCTTGAAACCCAGGCCTTGGACAGAATGCACAGGTTTCCAGGCCTTCCCTCTTCTCAAAATCTTTCAATAGCTCTCTAAATAACCCCTGCTCATTGCTCTTTCCCTCTCTAATCCATTTTTCACACCTGATAATGTGGTTTTCTGAAATATATATTAGATTATGTCTCGGCCACCTATGTCTCTGCTTAAGCCAAATGATCTAAAATTTCTAAACCTTGCCCAGCCACCATGGTTCAGTGGTTAAGTGACCAGGAGGTCACTGTTCGATTCCTGGTAAGGACATATGCCCAGGTTGTGGGCTCGATCCCCAGTAGGGGTGTGCAGGAGGCAGCCAGTCAATGATTCTCTCTCATCATTGATGTTTCTATCTCTCTCTCCCTCTCCTTTCCTCTCTGAAGTCAATAAAAATATATTTTAAAAAATTCTAAGCCTCAGTTTTCTCATCTGTAAAATGAGGATAACAACACTTACCTCATGGAAGTTGTGAAGATTAAATGAAACTGTAGCATAGTGCTTGGCACATGGAAAGAGCTCACCAAATGATTGCTATTATTAACATTACTAGAGGCCCAGTGCACGAATTCATGCACAGATGGGGTCCCTCAGCCTGGCCAGCGATCGGAGCCATTTTGCCCAGTCTGGGGGGAGGGATCGTGGAAGGTTGGCTGGCGGGTCCCGATCAGGGCCAATCAGGGCCGGCCAGTTAGGGGGAGGGACCACAGGAGGTTGGCCGACTGTGGGAAGTTGGCTGTGGGAGTGCAATGACCACCAGGGGCCAGCTCCTGTGTTGAGCTTCTGCCCCCTGGTGGTCAGTGCACATCATAGTGACCGGTCGTAACAGTTGCTTAGGCTTTTATATGTGTAGATTGATAGTGCAGAGAACTTAGATTGCCCACACTGCAAAATAACCCTGTAGTCTAGAGGTCATGAGCACTGGCTGGGGAGTCAGACAAACCTGAGTTTGAATTCCTGCTCTATGTTACCATCCATATGAGCTTGGGCAAGTCAACTAATCTATCTTCTAACTTCATTTCCAGAAAAAAAAAGATAATAAAATCTTTCCTCCCAGGGTTTTTGTTAGGATGAAATGAAATAATGTATGCACATCAGAATTAGGTTAGGCCAGTGATGGCGAACCTTTTGAGCTCGGCGTGTCAGCATTTTGAAAAACCCTAACTTAACTCTGGTGCCGTGTCACACATAGAAATTTTTTGATATTTGCAACCATAGTAAAACAAAGATTTATATTTTTGATATTTATTTTGTATATTTAAATGCCATTTAACAAAAATCAACCAAAAAAAATGAGTTCGCGTGTCACCTCTGACACGCATGTCATAGGTTCGCCATCACTGGGTTAGGCTAATCCAGGGCCCTGAAAAAAGCCCTTCTCCTTTCAAGAAGCTGAATGGAGGCTCCATTATTAAAAACTTGGGTTCTCGCCCTAACCGGTTTGGCTCAGTGGATAGAGCGTCGGCCTGCGGACTGAAGGGTCCCAGGTTCGATTCCAGTCAAGGGCATGTACCTGGGTTGCGGGCACATCCCCAGTAGGGGGTGTGCAGGAGGCAGCTGGTCGATGTTTCTCTCTCATCAATGTTTCTAACTCTCTATCCCTCTCCCTTCCTCTGTAAAAAATCAATAAAATATATTTTAAAAAAAAAAAAAAAATTGGGTTCTTTCTTTCCCCTTTACCATCCTTAGTGGTTGCCTAATAATCCAAGTCAGCAACTATCTGGGAAATTCTAAAACTTCCCAGAAGCTCTGACAACTTCTACTTATACCTCAGGAGCCAGAACATAGTATATGGTAACACCTAGCAAGGGAGGCTGGGATTATAGGTTTTCACTTGACAAATTGCCATCCAGAATAAAATCAGGTTCATCAAGTAAGTGAGGCTTCTGCCAAAAGCCACATGAGTGAGATTGGAAGTGGATCTTCCAGCTCAGTCGAGCCTTTAGATCAGCGGTTCTCAACCCATGGGTTGCGACCCCTTTGGGCGTTGAATGACCCTTTCACAGAGGTCGCCCATCGAAAAACACATATATAATTACATATTGTTTTTGTGATTAATCACTATGCTTTAATTATGTTCAATTTGTAACAATGAAATTGGGGGTCACCACAACATGAGGGACTGTATTAAAGGGTCGCAGCATTAGGAAGGTTGAGAACCACTGCTTTAGATGATTGTAGTCCTGGCCAACAGCTTGACTGCAACCTCATGAGAGACCTTGAGTCAGTACCATTGAGATAAGCTGCTTCCAGATTCCTGACCCTCAGAAACTGAGATAATAAGCGTTGTTTTAAGCTACTAAATTTTGGGGCAATTTGTTACGCAGCAATAGATAATACTGTGGGCAACCAATAGAAACCATAGCTATTTTCATATCACATTAAAGTTGCTGTAGATATTTCAAAATATTATTCCTACTCATAATTACTTCAGAATTACAGTATCACTAGATCTACTAATAAATAATGCATAACTATAGTCTTCCATCTACTTACATTTGTGTGATGTAACTGGCTAACCATTGGGCAACTCTGCACTTAGTAATTGATGTGTTTCTCACATTGATAACTCAGTTATCTTTGTGGCTTTCCAGGAATTTCTATCAAAAAATTTTTATTGATCAAACAAACAAAAGAGGCTGAGCTGTTTCCATTGTTGGTTCAAGTTTTATAAACCAACAGTCCAAATGAGAATTATTCTCTCCATTAGGCAGCTTGACCTTTTGTAACATGAACAAGTGTGCAGTCCAGAAGGGTGGACTAGGCAGCTTCAAACATGTCTAATGGTTGTGTTAACTATCACAGGATGTTATTTAACACTAAAGGCTGGTGCACGAATTCGTCATGCACAGGTGGTTCCGGCCGACCCGCCCTAACCTAGGCCGAACCAGCCAAGGGGAGGGCCCAAGGGCGTTTGGCCAGCCAACCCCACCCCCGATGGGGGGGGGGGCGATTAGGGGTGGGGCCAGCCAGGGGGAGGGGCTGCAGACAGTTGGCTGGCTGGCCCTACCCCCTGGTCTAACTCCTGGTTGAGGGGACAATTTGCATATTAGCTTTTTATTATATAGGATAACATTATTGATAACACATGATAAGAACATTATAGAGTTACAAGTTCTGTGAGTAGCAGAGGTTCTGTCTTTGACTTTTCCCCTTGAACTCCCTTTTTGCACGTTGTCCATGTTTTGAAGTAAAGGCATGAACAAACAACATGTTGTGCAGGTAGTATTTGTATATTATTTTTCCTTGGAAAATAATGAGCATTTAAAATAAGAAAACTGAAGGCAGGACTCCCAGGTATGACCAAGTAAAGAGAACGGCATTGCCTTTCCCCAGAAAGAAACTAGCGACAAAAGTAATAGTTGACAAGTGAAAAATTGGCAAAAATAACCATTTCAGTTCCCCAGAAACCAAACAAATTCATACAATAATTTGAGAAGCATTTATGCTTAAAAAAAACGCTGAGCTTCAGGTAAGAATGATGGAAATCTGTGGTGGTGTGGCCCGTGGCTGCTCCATCACACTCCTTTGCTTATTTGATACAGAGGTTCTAAATTTGGGGGCAATCAGAATCAGCAACTCCTGTGCTGGGACCAATGGGAGCTCACCCAGGTTGGAGCAGTGGACAGTGACAACCTCAGAGGCAGACAAGTGAGAGGGACCAATGGCTCTACTAGCTTGAGGTTATAGTCTCGGTTGGGGCATGCACGTTCCGGGCAGAGGCTACATACATCCCCAGAGGAGACCAGAGAGGGCTCAGGTCAGTGCCACACTCCTGACAATCTGAGGTTATGTTATGTATGTGCAGAGGAGATTCAAAAGGATCAATGAAAAGTGAAAGCTGGATAAAGCTTGAAAATGGCCTCAATGTTGAACGTACTCCTCAACCCAGACATACAGTAGATCTACCAGTAGAGGACAGAAGACTTACTGGCTTCAGGTGGTTGATCACAACCTCTGATCAGTGGGTAACCACTAAGCTATGCAGACAAGGGACAAGAAATAAAAATAAGAATAAAAAATAACAAAGCAGAACAGAGATATCAGCAGTTGCATAGTGCAGAAGAGGCAGATTTCATAGATTTAGCCCAGACAAGTTATTAAGCAGAGAAATAATAAATAAACAAAAAATTGCAGTAACAGTAAGTAACCTTTGGAGAGATGGAATTAGAATCCAGAGTTGAAGCAAGATATTATCTAACATGTTTAATTTCTCAACAACAACAAAATTACAAGATACACAAAGAAATACTCAAGAGGAAAAAATCAGTCAATATAAATAGACTCTGAGTGACCACAGATATTGAATTTAGCAGACAAAAACTTTAAAAGGTCTATTTTAATTATGTTCAAAGAACTCAGAGAAATTATGTTTACAGTGAATCAACAATAGAGATTCTCAATAAGGAGAAAGAAATAGTAAAAAAAAAAAAAAAAAAAGGACCGAAGGATATTCTGAAGTTCAAGAATATCCCCAATAAATTTAAGTAAAATAATTAATAATAAATATATATAAAACAATACAGTACAGTTGACCCTTGAATTATATTTTCTTTTTTTAAATATATTTTATTGATTTTTCACAGAGAGGAAGGGAGAAGTGTAGAGAGGTAGAAACATCGATGAGAGAGAAACATCGATCAGCTGCCTCCTACACACCCCCACTGGGGATGTGCCCACAACCCAGGTACATGCCCTTGACCAGAATCGAACCCGGGACCCTTCAGTCCACAGGCCGATGCTCTATCCACTGAGCCAAACCGGCCAGGGCGAATTATATTTTCAATCGCAAACTGCCCCCTCCTCCCAGTGTGGGCTGTGTGCACTCTTCTGTTGTAGTTGAGCCTCTTTGTTGTTGGCACGTCAATAGGAGGGGTTTATTCACAGGCTGATTGGCTGCAGGGACCAGCTGCAAGAACTGGCTGTGACCGCAGCAGAAGAGCTGTTGTGCAGGGGCCAACCCCATGGAACAGGACTCACTTCAGTGGGTTCTGGTGCTTGATGAGTTCGGTCCTGGAATGTCTCGCTCTTGGATGTGGTCGGATGGTGCTCTGACATGATCTGAAACTGTCCACCAGGTGTGCTGGCTCCGTGGCCTCCAGGAAGGTGCAGGCCAAGATCAGCCACTGCCTGTGCCCGCTCAGAGCCACCGGGCATGAGCTACAAGCAGCAACCTGCTACTTGTGCTGGGCTTGGAGGTGCCTGGGAGAGGCCAAGTTGCAAACCAATGGCCAAATGAATTTTGACAAAGACGCAAAATACCATTCAATGGGGAAAGGACAGTCTTTTCAACAAATAGTGTTGAGAAAACTGGATATCCATATTCAAAATATAAAGTTGGATCCGTACCTTACACCAGCTGCAAAAACTGGCTCAAAATGGATTCAACACCTAAATGTAAGAGCCTAAAACTATTAAACTCTTAGAAGAAAATGTAGGGGAGAATCTTCTTGACATTGAATTTAGCAATGATTTTGTTGGATATGACACCAAAAACACAAGCAACAAAAGATAAATATATACTTATTAGACTTTATTAAAATTAAAACCTTTAGTGCATCAAAGCATACTATCAACAGAGAGAAAAGGCAACTTATGGAATGGGAGAAAACATTTTTAAATCATATATCTGATAAAGGATTAACACCCAGAATATATAAAGAACCCCATACAACCCAACAACAAAAAAACAAACAACCCAAATTAAAAATGGACAAAAGAGCCCTAGCTGGTTTGGCTCAGTAGTTAGAGCATCTGCCTGTGGACTGAAGGGTCACGGGTTCGATTCCAGTCAAGGGCACATACCTAGGTTGCAGCCTCAATCCCCAGCCCTAGTCAGGGTGCCTGTGGGAGGCAACCAGTCGATGTGTCTCTCTCACTGTGATTTTTCTCTCTCTGAGTCTCTCCCTCTCCCCTCCATTCTCTGTTTAAAAAAAAAAAAGAAAGAAAGAAAATAGGCAAAGGACTTAAATGGACATTTCTCCAAAGAAGACCCATATATGGCTAATAAGCACATGAAAAGATTCTGAACTTCACTAATCATTAGGGAAATGTAAACAAAAACAATGGAGTTGAGATACCACTTTACACCCATTCGGATGGCTATTATGGGAACACACATATAATCCCCCAGAAAATAACAAGTGTTAATGAGGATGTGGAGAAATTGGAACATTTGTGCATTGGTGCTAGGGATTTAAAATGGCACAGGTGTTATGGAAAACACTATGGCAGCTACTAAAAATATTAAACATACAATTATCGTATGATCTAGTAATTCCACTTCTGGATGAAGACCCAAAAGAATTGAAAGCAGGGACATGAACAGATACTTGAACACATATTTTCACAGAAGCGTGTTCATTGTAATCAAAACGTGAAAGCAACCCAAGTGCCCATTGATGGATTAATGGATAAACAAAATGTGGTATATACATTCAATGGATTATTATTCAACCTTAAAAAGAAATTAAGACACTTGGTAAAACAAAAATGAGCCTTGAAGATATTATGCTAAGCAAAGAGATCCAGTCACAAAAGGACAAATATTTTTGATTCCACTTATTTGAGGTACCTAGATTGGCAAATTCATAGAGAGAGAAAGTAGAATGGTGTTTCAAGCACTGAGGAGAGTGTAGAATGAGGAGTTATTATTTAACTAGAGGCCCAGTGCACGAAATCTGTGCACTTTGGGGTGGGGAGTCCCTCAGCCTGTCCTGCGCCCTCTCGCAGTATGGGAGCCCTCCGGCCTAAGCTAGCAATCCAACATCCTTAGCACTGCCGTGGAGGCAGGAGAGACTCCCGCCACCAGCACTGTACTCACCAGTCATGAGTCCAGCTTCTGGCTGAGCAGCGCTCCCACTGTAGGAGCCCACTGACCACAAGGGGGCAGCTCCTGCGTTGAGCATCTGCCCCCTGGTGGTTAGGGCTCATCATAGCAATCGGTCGTTCCACCATTTGGTTGATTTGCATATTAGCCTTTTATTATATAGGATGGGTAGCAGAGTTTCAGTTTGAGAAGAAGAAAAGTTCGGGTGGTTGCATGACAATGTGAATGCACTTAATGCCACTGAACTGTACATTTAGAAATTATTAAAATGGTAAATTATATGTTATGTATGTTTTACCACAAAAAGTACAAGAACTAAATTAAAAATTCATTAGCGGGACTTAACAGGAGATTCTAAATGATACAAAAAAGAATCGGTGAACTTGAATATAAATAAGTAGAAATTACGCAGTCTGAAGATTAAAGAAAAATACACAGTGCTCAGAGGTCTGTGGGACAGCATCAACATACTAACATATACCTAATGGCTGTATCCAAAGGAGAGGAGAGAAAGAGAAAAGGACACACATTTAAAAAGAAATAATGGTCAAAAACTGATGAATCTATATAACCAAGAATGCAACAAACCTCAAGTAACATGAATACAAAGAGATCTGCACCTAGACACATCATTGTCTAAGTGCTGAAAGACAGAAAAATCTGAAAGCAGCAAGAGCAAAATGCATTACAGTTGGCTGACTTCTCATTTGAAACAATGGAGGCCAGAAGACAGTGGAATGACATACTCAATGTGCTGAATGAAAAATTCTAAACCAGCAAAACTGCCCTACAATAATGAAAGTAAAATACATTTCTAGATAAAGACAGATTTGTTGATATCAGAAAGTCATTTAGACTGAAAGGAAATAACATCAGAAAATGACTCAAACCCATGGGGAAAAAGGAGGAGCGCTAGAAATGGCAAATATGTGAGTTAATATGAAAGAATGTATAAACATTCTTTTTCTCATTTCTTAACTATCTTAAAAATGTAAGATTATTATTATAAAGCAATTGTAACATTGAATTACTGTGTGATATTAACACACACATATATATGTGTGGTAAAAACTTTGTGAAAAACTGTCAATGATATAAAAAACAGGAACCATTATTTCTAGGAAAGTATAGAAAGCCATTCAGTGTCATGTGCAACAATAGCCAGATACTTGGAAGGTTCAATTCTTGAACTACTGCTGCTATAATCCATATGTCTATCTGAGGACTAAAAGTCATTAAATGTGATAAAGCCAGATAAAGTATAAGACTTGTCTTGTTTTATAGTACACACTAGAGGCCCAGTGCATGAAATTCATGCATGGGTAGAGTCCCTAGCCGCTGCTGGCCGCCAGCTGGGGCCTCCCTTCCCTTGGCTGGTTGCCTGCCACCGCCCCCTGGTGGTCAATGCATGTCTGACTCCAGGTCGGTCAAACTCCCGCCTGCGGGGAAAATTTGCATATTAGCCTTTTTTTATATAGGATATTTTTTGAATATTTTATTAAGCATACAAATTATTTTTCTGTAGGTTCATAAAAACAATTGAAAACCGTTAAAAAGCAAGTTTCAAAAGTCACTTTGAGCATTAAAATAAATAACATTAGTGAGGTATAATGACCTAATGCTGCTATAACCATATACATACATACATACATACATACATACATACATACATACAGGATAATTTTTCCTTCTTACTTATACTTGAATGCCAACCACTAATGCAGAAGGAATGATGGCATTAGAAATCCACCATTTAGTAGATATCATTAATAAAAATTGGTGCAGGCAAGAGTCATCATTGGATGCTAAAACTAGTTGGTAAAAGTTTGATGAGGCGCAAAACATTTACATAGTTTCAAACTATTTGTTAATTGCAAAGGGAAAAATAGAAATTTTACAGCCCTGGCCAGGTGACTCAGTTGGTTGGAGCATCAGTTGGTTTGGTTTTCCATTAGGGCACATACCTGGGCTATGGACTGATGGATTCAATTCCCAGTCAGGGCACCTACAGGAGGCAACAGATCAATGTTTCTCTTTCTCTCTCTCTCCCTTTCCCTCTCTTCCTTTCTCTCTAAAAATCAATAAAGAAAAAACATATCCCTGGGAGAGGATTTAAAAAAAAAAACAGTTACTTCACAGCTGAGAAACTTGACAGACACACCCATAACAGAAATCAAAGTTACCATCACTACTGAGAGTACAAACTGACTTATGCTCCCACCTCATAAGAGGGACACAGTATCATGTCTATGTAACCTTGACAAAAGTACATAACTTCAATTTAATTAGGAGGAAACGATAGACAAATGCTGAGGAGCATTCTACAAAATAACTCTTTTAAAGTGTCCAAGTTATGAATGGTATAGATTTAGGAACTATTCCAGATTAAAGAAGACTAAAGAGACGTTACATAATTTGATTATGACACTGGATTGGTCCCTGGATGGACCAGACACTTTTTCCAGTTTTAATGAGGTGTAATTAACAAATAAAACTGTGAGATATTTAAAGTATATAACATGATGATTTGATATATATACATGTACATAGTGAAGGGATTCCCCCTCATGAGCTAATTAACACATCCATCAACTCATGTATTTAGCTTTTTTGTGTGTGAGAACATCTAAATTCTACTCTCAGCAAATTCAATTATACAATATAGAGCTGTTACCATGTTATAATTAGATACTCAGACCTTATTCATTTTATAACTAACAATTTGTACCCTTTTACTAATTAACCTCTCCCCATATCTCCTGCCCCCCAGCACCTGGCAATCACTTCTCTACTCTTTCTATGAATTCAACTCTCTTTTTTTTTTTCAGATTCCACATGCAGTATTGCCTGTCTCTGTCTGGCTTATTTCTCTTAGCATAATGCCCTTCAGATTTACCCATGTTGTTGCAAATCACAGGATTGCCTTCTTTTTTTTAAGACTGAATAATAGTCATCTAAATATCTAATCTAATAAAAGAGAAACATGGTAATTGGCGTACGACCGCTACCCTTCCCATTGGCTAATCAGGGAGATATGCAAATTAACTGTCAGCCAAGATGGCAGCCAGCAGCCAGGCAGCTTGAAACTAACATGAGGCTTGCTTGCTTCAGTGACGGAGGATTCCAACGTTCCCCGCCTGCCTTGCCGGCCTCTGAGCCTGCAGTTTGAAACATTTTAACAAATATAGAAGCTAAAAAAAAACCCAGAAACCAGCTTTCAGCAAGCTGGGATCTCAGAGCTGGAGTCAGAGCTGGAGTTATACATTGTTTCGATTACCTACTTTCAGTAGCGGAGGCCTAAGAGCTGGAGCCTCAGAGCTAAAGCTGGCCCAGAATTTAAAAAAAAAGAAAAAAAGGAGCGGTTGGGAGCTTCCGTCACCCGCCAGCCTGAAAACAGCCCTCAGCCCCTCACTCAGACTGGCCAGGCACCCCAGTGGGGACCCCCACCCTAAAGGGTGTGTGACCAGCTGCAAACAGCCCTCAGCCCCTCACCCAGGCTGGCCAGGCACCCCAGTGGGGACCCCCACCCTGAATGGTGTGTGACCAATTGCAAACAGCCATCATCCCCTCACCCAGGCTGGCCAGGCACCCCAGTGGGGACCCCCACCCTGATCCAGAACACCCTTCAGGGCAAACCAGCCAGCCCCACCCATGCACCAGGCCTCTATCCTATATAGTAAAAGGGTAATATGCCTCCCAGCACCGGGATCAGCGGAGCCGAGAGGCTTCCCGGCACCGAGATCAGCGTGACAGGGGGCAGCACCCAAACCCCCTGATCGCCCTGCGGCTCTGTGTGTGACAGGGTGCAGTGCCCCAACCCCCCCCCCACACACACACACACACACACGGGCCCTGCTCTGTGTGTGATGGGATAGAGCCATAACCTCCCCATCGACCCTGCCCTGAGTGTGAGAGTGGTGGCATCCCAACCCCCTGATCGGCCCTGCTCTGTGTGTGACAGGGTATGGTGCCCCAACTCCCCTATCGGCCCTACTCTCTGAGTGACAGGGGGGAGCTCCTCAACCCCCTGATGGGCCCTGCTCTGTGCGTGACAGGGGGTGGCGCTGCAACCTCCCCATTGACCCTGCCTTGAGTGTGACAGGGGGCGGTGCCCCAACCCCCCAATCAGCCCTACCCTGAGCGTGACTGGGGGTGGCATCGCAACCTCCCCATTGACCCTGCTCTGTGCATGACAGGGGGCGGCGCCCCAACTCCCTAATCGGCCCTGCTCTGAGCCCGACCAGGGGCTGCACCCAGGGATTGGGCCTGCCCTCTGCCACCCGGGAGCAGGCCTAAGCCAGCAGGGCGTTATCTCCCTAGGGGTCCCAGACTGCGAGAGGGCACAGGCCAGGCTGAGGGGCCCCCCTCCCCCCCGAGTGCACAAATTTTTGTGCACCGGGCCTCTAGTATATATATACATATATGTATATGTGTGTGTGTCTGTGTGTATACATACACTAGAGGCCCAGTCACAAATTTGTGCATGGGTGGGGTTTGGCTGGCCCAGCCCCGATCAGGGTGGATCGGGGCGGGCCTGTTGGAAGGAGGAGATGGTGGGAGGTTGGTCAGTGTCTGCCATGATCAGGGCCCAATCAGGGCCCAATCAGGGCCGCGCTGGCTGGGGGTTTGGGGCTGTGGGCGATTGGCCGATGTGCCCCACCCCTGATTGGGCTGGGGGGCTGATTGGGGGTGGGGCCAGCCATGGGGAGAGGCTGTGGGTGGTGGGTCGGCCAGCTCTGCCCCCAATTGGTGTTGGACGGGCGATCTGGGGCTGGGCCAGCAGGGGGGAGGGGCCGCAGGTGGTAGCCACCAGCCTTGCCTCTGATCAGAGTGGGGGGTCTGATGGGGGGGGCGGAGCTGGCTGAGAGGAGGGACCCTGGGCCAATCGGGGTGGTGGGGGCAATCAGGGGCGGGGTCAGCTGGGGGGAGGGGCCACAGGCGGCCCTGCCCCTGATCGGAGTGGGGGGCCGGCCAGGGGGAGGGGCCACAGGCTGTTGGCTGGCTGGCCCCACCCTAATCAGGGTGGGGGGTCTGAACTGGGATGGGGCTGGGTGGGGGGAGAGGCTGCAGGAAGTTGGCCGGCCAGCCCCACCCCCTAATTGGGGTAAGGGGGGCGATCGGGGTTGGGGCCGGCTGGGAAGAGGGGTTGTGGGCTGATTGGCATGGTGGGGGAGGGGCCACAGGCAGTTGGCTGGCTGGCCACCCCGCCCTTGATTGGGGTGGGAGGGGCTGATTGGCAGCAGAGCTGGCAAGGGGGAGGGGCTGCAGGAGGTTGGCCAGCTAGCTGGCCCCACCCCCAATCGGCTGGTTCGCTGGCTGCAGTGGACATCATAGTGACCGGTTGTTCCGGTCATTACAGCGTTCTGGTGGCTGGCTTTTTATATATATAGATATACACATGTACAGGGTGAGGCTAAAGTAGGTTTACAGTTGTTTATATGAAAATAATACAATAAACAAAAAATAATAATACATGAATAAATTCAGTGTTTCACATACCCACAACTGTAAACCTACTTTTTGCCAATGTGATATATCACATTTTATTTATCTATTCATCCAAAAATTATTTACTACAAAGGACATGGGACAATTGGTGAAATATAAATAAGGTCTGCAGATTAAAGTATATCAATGTTAACTTCTTTTTAAAAAAATATATTTTATTGATTTTTTACAGAGAGGAAGGGAGAGGGATAGAGAGTTAGAAACATCGATCAGCTGCCTCCTACACACCTCCTACTGGGGATGTGCCCGCAACCAAGGTACATGCCCTTGACCGGAATCGAACCTGGGACCTTTCAGTTCACAGGTCGACGCTCTAATCACTGAGTCAAACCGGTTAGGGCTCAATGTTAACTTCTTGATTTTGATAATTACCCTGTGGTTAAGTAAGAGACTATCCTTTGTTCTTATAAAACACTTTAGTATTTAGGAATAAAGAGGTATTATGCCTACACTATACTTTCAAGTGGTTCATAAAAGCAATATGTATTTATACAGAGAGAGGAACATATATGTGTGCATGCATGAAATGATAATAGAAAGAACTATGTATATATAGAGATGATGTGTATGCAGAGAGAGAAAATGATAAAGTGAATGGGGTAAAATATTAACAATTGGGGAACCTAGTCAAGGGTATATGGGAATTCTTGGTATTATTTTTTCAACTTTTCTATAAGTCTGAAACTATTTAAAATAAGTAAATGGAATCAAATGTTTTATTTCAGCTTTATTTTGTGTCTTTTTATAAACCCAATTTAAAGTGAAATGTCAAAGAATAGGACAAATGGTGAAAACCATGTGTTATATTGTTTTGCTTGCATTATTGAATGCGATGGAACACAAAAGCCAGCGTGGTGTGTGCGTGTGTGTGTGTGTGTGTGTGTGTGTGTAAATGAATGTGAACTGCGTATGTGAACTGGGCAATCTCACATCTGCCCAGCCTGAAAGGGCACCTAAATAAGATGTGTCTCTCCACCCCTCTGTCAATGTCGCAGGCTCCCTCCTTCTTTTCCTGTACACACGCTGATGCCATCAAGGAAGAATTCTTATTTCGTGAGTCATTTGGGAAACTACAAAGGCTGTGGATATTTTGGAAATGGTAACACTATTTTTTGCCAAAGAAAACTGTCATATTTTGTACTTGAGGGAGCCACTGAGGTGCTTGGTACCTCATCTAGTCCTGCTATTTCATGAAAAAGGAAACTTCACATGGACACTCTTCACACTGACAGCAGGCTCTTCTATAACCCTGGAAGGAAAGGAAGTTTTGTCAACAGCCGTGAATGTCATCAGCTTCATCAGAGCAGATCTTGACTCAAATGCATTTTTCTTTTCTTTTTTTTAAATATATTTTATTGATTTTTTTACAGAGAGGAAGGGAGAGGAATAGAGAATTAGAAACATCGATGAGAGAGAAACATCGATCAGCTGCCTCCTGCACATCTCCTACTGGGGATGTGCCGGCAACCAAGGTACATGCTCTTGACCAGAATCGAACCTGGGACCCTTGAGTCCGCAGGCTGATGCTCTATCCACTGAGCCAAACCGGTTAGTGCTCAAATGCATTTTTCAAATTTTTGTAAAGATAACAAGAATCACATATGAATTCCTACTCCACCACGCAGGAGTTCGTTTGCCTTCATGTAGATTTGCCTTCAAACACCTTCTCAAACTAAGGCAGAAGTTTTACTTTAACTGAAATTTTAAAAAGAAAGGAAGGAAGGAAAATCCACTCGAGACATTATGAGAAAAGGAACTTTATCCCTGTATTGGCTTACCTAGCATATACTTTTAACAATGAGACTGAGTTAAACCTTTCAGTTTAATGTTATGAAGTCAACATTACAGATACTTCTTTGAAAATTAAAAACAATTTTGGTTAAGTGATGGAAAAGGACAAAACTGGAGGATATGATTTTCTAAGATGCAGTTGTAATGCAAAATTCTATTTCTTTGAAAAAAATATGCAAATTTCTGGAACACTTCAGAAGTCTTTCAAAAGCTATTTCTATCTTGATGACTTCTAAATTGAAGCACAGATGTGCCATTCATTTCTTTCTGATTTAAAGATGTAGACCTAACTGAAGATTAATTCATTAATCTTAGAACGAATAAATACAATTGGGGTTGTAACGCAACATACTTGGAGAATTCTGATATTCCTTGAGGAAGGATCATTCTTTCCTTGATTAAAAAGAACTCTAGTCTTAGCTGGTTTTGCTCAGTACGGGGCGTGCAGGAAGCAGCCAATCAATAATTCTCTATCATCATTGATGTTTCTATCTCTCCTTCTCACTTCCTCTCTAAAATAAAAAGAAAAAAAAGAACTCTAGAAGCTTTATCCCATTTGCAAGAGCAGAACTTTATGAATACATGAATGGGGATTTTCTGACCAATGCTTCTCACCATCAAAATAAAAATAAAAAATTGGTTAACCAACAAAACATGCATGTCAAAAGATCAACTCAATTTGGTGTTCTTATTTATGCTAAATAACAGCGTTTTCACTTTTTTTATTCATATATATGATAAGTTTTTGAGGTAAATTTTATTTCTAGTGAAATTGTTATGGAACAGAAAGAGTTTGTCCACCTGGCACTAGCAGAGCCAAACACTACCAGTAAACACTGAGAATTGCAGTGGAGAAATATTGGCCATTTTATTATGAACAGTGCCACCCAAGAGAACAGGAAGCTAGTCCTCAAAAGCCTGAACTCCCTGATACAGGGTTCCAGACGAGTTTTTAAAAATATATATATTTTTGTTGATTTCAGAGAGGGGGAAAGGAGAGGGAGAGATAGAAACATCAATGACGAGAGATTCATTGATCAGCTGCCCTCCTGCATGCCCCACACTGGGGAACGAGCCCACAACCTGGGCATGTGCCCTAATTGCGAATCGAACCGTGACCTCCCGGTTCATAGGTTGACGCTCTACCATTGAGTCATACTGAAGGGAAATATAAGACAATTTGTGTGTGTGTGGGGGGGGGGGGGGGGGCTAGCAATCAGAATCTGTGCGGATAACCAGTATTCTGATGCACATTTTTGTTAGCCTATAATTAAGTCTCTGCCCCTTCCTTAGGCAATACTCCCAGTTTACAATGGCCATAAACTAAGAATTTAACAGCTTAGCCAGAGGGGAGTCACTGACGCCACCCAGGCCAGGCCTTTAGATGTAATCTTACTTCCCCATTCTAACTCACTTAGGTAGGGCTGCGAAAGCCTGCCGCGAAAGCCTGGAAGTTAGGAAACAAAGAATTTAGGAATATATATATAGTAATCTCAATATGTCAGGCTTTGGATCTTTGAATCCCCTGCTTTGAATAAAGGGTTTTTCCTGAATCTTCCGAGTACCCGAGTACCCGTTGTGTGATTTCCAGACGCCTGGTAAATTCTGCAACAACACAAGCCAGGCCAGGCAAGTTTTTAAGGGTTCGAGGGAACAGGTTTGCAGAGGGGCTGCAGGGCAAGTTTTAATGGGAGGGCCTCGGGGCTTGGTCATTATGGTAAGGGCACCGGATCTTTCTGGACAACAGACCCTCTGCTTCTGAAAGATTTCCGGTGTTAAAGTTCTAGTTATGTCCTGATCCTTTGGTTCCGTGTGTGTGTGTGTGTGTGTGTGTGTGTGTGTGTGTGTGTGTGTGTGTCAGGGTGAGACTTTGGTTCCGGGTGCAGCCGAAGGTCAAAATTCTCTCCCTGGGCATGCTTGGGCTGCATGACTTGCAACTTTGGTCTGTTGTCTCGGAAAAACAACTGGGCACATGGTTAAATAGGAAGGACCGTCTTGAGCCGGTTCTGTAGTTACAGCATCACATGTGTTAAGTGAACAGTTCCATGAATTTCGACAACGGATGTACCTGGCAACCAACCACCAAATCAATCAAGATACAAAACATTTCCTGCACCCCAGAAGGTTCCCTCACATTTTTTAGTCACTTTTCTGAACTCCCTTTAGGTCAGTTTTTACGGTTCTTGAACCTTATGTAAATGGAGTCATAGAGATGTGCGCTTCTATGCTTGGCTTCTGTTTTTGCACATGTTCCATATTTGGGGTGATGATAAATAAAGCTGCTATGAGCATTCATGAGCCAGACTTTTGTGTGCATATGCGTTTACTTCTGTAAATATGTGAAGGTGAAACTGCTGGGTCATAGAGTTGTGTTGGGAAAATTTGGGGGGAGCTGTGAGACTAGAGGAAGAGGCTGACAACTCCATAGTTACATTAAGAGTTGATTAAAGGAACTTACATCTGAGGCGTGTCCCAGGCGGTGGCAAGATGCCATGGATATCCTCTGTGTTAGGTTAGGTGGCTCAGGAGGCGGCGCAAGAAATAGAGTCCAGTGAATCAGAAAAGTAAGGAAAGGAAAAGGTTTATTCTGCGTCCCCGGGAGACCCACGTACCCCAAGGACAGGGCACGTGGATTCACGCCAACAGGGAGGGGGGCGCTTTTTTTATACTGCGGTTGGGTGAGGGGCGGGGACATGAGCTGAGGAATTCTCTGCTGCAGGGAATGGGCGGAATATTCAGGACGAAGTTCTTATCTGTGTGGGGGTATGTGAATTCAGGGAGAAGAAGCTGGTATCTGTGTCTGGCACCTTGATCTGTGAGAAATTCCAGGGGAAGTCCATTATTTTGTCATGTCTGCATGTATCCGATCCTGGGCTCTCTCCGACCTAACACTCTGCACTGCCCAGCAGGCGATAAAGGGTTATATAGGACGGGGCAGGATGGATAAGGCACGGCCTGCCCTGCATAAGGGGACAACACCCATCATGCTTAGCCAGGGCCTGGTCTAGAAACCGCCACAACGCAGCCTGCTGTGGGTTTCAGGGAGGGGTTGGTTGGACAGTTTTTGAAGGGACTTAGGGAAGCAATCTGTGTTCTGCCCGGACTGAGCTGGCAGGGCCGGCAGCTCTCAGGCAGTGGCCATGCTATGGAATAGTCTTTCCTCTACAAGGTGCAAGGTTTAATTTCATGAGAATCTACCACAATGATTTCCAAGCAACGTATGAGAGTTCTGGCTGCTCTGTACCCTTATTAACATTTGGTTTTGTCCGTATATGTAATTTAGTGGATGTGAAATGGTACCTCACTATGGTTTAAGTTGCATGTTCTTGATAGCTAACCACATATAGTTAAGTTGGCTCTTTGGTGTACAGTTCTATAAGTTTTAACACATATGTGATTTACTCACCACCACAATCAGGGTACAAAGCAGTTCCATCACCCTAAGCAACCCCTCATGTTCCCGTTTTGTGTTATGGTCAGGCCTTCTCCCCATTCCTAACTCCAAACAATTAGTGATCTATTCTTTGTCCCTTTTTTAAAAAAATCTTTTTTATTCTTTTGTCCCTTTTGTCTTTTCCTGAAGGTCATGGAGATGGAATTATACAGAGTGTAACCATTGGAGCTTTAATTTTTATTATTTCCTCCCTGTGCTTACTTATTTGCTCTTCCTTTGCTAGTTTCTTAAGGTAGAACTTTGATTATTGAGTTGTGACCTTTCTTCTTTTCTGATAGAAGCATTTAATGCAATAAAATTTACCTGTAAGCATGAAGTAGTTGCATCCTACAAATCTTGACATGTTGTATTTTCATTTTGATTTTGTTAAAAATATTCTCTAATTTCCATTGAGATTTCTTTCTGACTCATGGATTATTTAGAATAACTACAATAATTTCCAAGTATTTGGAGATATTTTTTTCATTAGATTTCTGTAATTGATTTCTACTTTAATGCCATATACTCAGAGAACTTATTTTGTATTATTTCAATTATTTTAAATATGTTATGTTTGTTTTATGATCCAGGATGTGGTCTATCTTGGTGCACCTGTGTATTTGAGAAGTATGTGTATTTTGCTGTTGCTGGGTGAAGAGTTCTGCACCGTCGATTAGATACAATTGATTGATGATGTTGTTCAATTTGTCTATATCCTGGCTGATTTTCTGTCTACTGTTATACTGGTTACTGAGAGATGAGTTTTGAACTCTCCGATTATAATTGTGAAGCTGTCCATTTTCCCTTTGGTTTCTATCAGTTTTCACTTTTATTTTGAAGCTCACACATAGTTAGGAATGTTATGTCTTCTTTTTAAAAAATGTTGATAGTATTACAGATGCCCCCCATACTTCCCTGTTTGTCCCCCTCAGCCCAGACCCTGCCCCACCTCAGGCCTTCACCACACTATTGTCTGTGTCCATGGGTTATGCATATATGCATAGAAGTTCTGTGGTTAATCTCTTCCTGCCCCCCCCTCCCCCTCCCTTCTGAGATCTGTCAGTCTGTACCATGTATCCACACTGCTGGACCTATTTTGTCCATTAGTTTATTTTGTTCATTAGATTCCACATATAAGTAAGAGTAGCTGTTATGTCTTCTTGATGAATGTTTCCTTTTATTATTGTACAATGACTCTCTTTATCCTTGAAAATTTTCCTCCCTCTAACATCGATTTGACTGATATTATTGTAGACTTTTCAGCTTCCTTTTGATGAGCTTGGTATATCATTTTTTAAAATGTATGTGTATATATATACATATATATGTATATATATATATATATATTGATTTTATATATATATATATATATATATATATATATATATATATATATATTTTTTTTTTAGAGAGAGAGGAAGGGAGAGGGATAGAGAGATAGAAATATCAATGAATCGGCTGCCTTGATCCCACTGGAGATCGAGCCTGCAACCCGCGCATGTACCCTGACCAGGAATCAAACCATGACCTCCTGGTTCATGGGTCGACACTCAACCACTGAGCAACACCAGCCAGTGTATATCATTTTTTAATCATTTAAATTTTAACTGATATATGCCTTTATAGAGGTGGGTAAAAGTACGTTTATCGTACTGAGTATGTGAGACAGTTTATTCTTTTATTACTTGTTGTTATTTTTAGCCTACTTTTGCCCACCCCTTTATTAGGTGAGTTTTTACAGACAGCTTATAGTTAGTTCCTGATTTTTATTATTATTTTTATTTTTAGTTATTTCTGTTAATCACCTGAGAATGTTTTTTCCATTGATTTTTTAGAAAGAGTGGAAGGGAGGGAGGAAGAGAGAGAAAGAGATAGAGATAGATAGATAGATAGAAACATCAATGTGAGAGAGACACATCAGTTGGTTGCCTCTGCAACCTAGGTACATGCCCTTGACTGCGAATTGCACCCGAGACCCTTCAGTGTACGGGGAGCTGCTCTAACTCTGAGCAACACCAGTCAGGATGGTTCCTGATTTTCAAAAATCCTTTCTGACAAGCTTTGTCTTAATTAGTGTGCTTAGAGCATTGATATCTAATATAGTTATTGTTATGTTTGGATTTAGGTCTGTCATTTTATTTTGTTTTCTGCTTATTCTCTCTGTTCTTAATATCTGTTTCCTCTTTCCTGCCTTTTTTGGATTATATAAAAATTTAAAATATTCCATTTTAATTTATCTAGTAAGTTTTTGACTCTATCTCTTTGAGTAGCTTTTAAAATTAACATGATTTTTATCTTAAAATAAGAAATAAAAATGTGTCTTCTCAGCTGCTTCTGACTTGGTTTTCTGATTAGGAAACAGAGACAAATATGAGAAGCAATGTAATTTTCAAGAATGTAATTTTCAACTCTTTTTCTTTTGCCTATTCCCAAAGTTAATTTGAGGGAACATTTACTGGTGCTATACATTTCTGTGTGTGGACTCCATGTACTGCCTAGTGTCCTTTCTTTAGCTTGAAGAACTCTTTTCAGTATTTCTTTTATTGTTGTTGTTCTTCTTGGGCCACAGGTTTTACTTTATTCCCTTTACATTCAATGTTACTTTGTATTAGTTTCAGGTGTACAACATAGTGGTTAGACAATTGTATACTTTACAAAGTGGTCCCCCTGATATTTTAAGGATCCACCTGGCACCATACATAATTATTACAATACTAGTGGCCCGGTGCACAAAATTCATGCACATTAAAAGGGAATTAATTAGAGGAAATATTTTTTTCTTTTTTTTTAAATTAAATCTTTATTGTTCAGATTATTACATTTGTTCCTCTTATTTATTTATTTATTTATTTATTTATTTATTTATTTATTTTTCATTCAGGAGAAAACAAGATTTATTTCATCATTTGAATCAGGAGGATGTTCCTTACTTTTAAGCCACAATGGTAGGAGTCACTTTAACGGCACATACATAAAATACTGAAACACTATGTTTTTAGTGGATAGCAGTAGTTCTAGGCACAAACAAAAATAAGTATGCTTTCAGTTTGTTTCCCCATGTGGCATCTAGCTTTCTTGACTTTCAACTTTTATCCTTTTTACAGCCTTAGGTTTTATGTTATTTTATTTTATTTTTTTAAATTAAATCTTTATTGTTCAGATTATTACATTTGTTCCTCTTTTTTCCCCCCCATAACTCCCCTCCTCCCAGTTCCCGCCCCACCCTCCGCCCTCACTCCCCACCCACTGTCCTCATCCATAGGTACACGATTTTTGTCCAGTCTCTTCCCGCATCTCCCACACCCCTTTCCCCCCCAAGAATAGTCAGTCCATTCCCTTTCTATGTCCCTGATTCTATTATAATGACCAGTTCATTCTGTTCATCAGATTATTTATTCACTTGATTCTTAGATTCACTTGTTGATACATGCATATTTGTTGTTCATAATTTGTATCTTTACCTTTTTCTTCCTCTTCCTCTTCTTAAAGGATACCTTTCAGCATTTCATATAATCCTGGTTTGGTGGTGATGAACTCCTTTAGCTTTTCCTTATCTGTGAAGCTCTTTATCTGACCTTCAATTCTGAATGATAGCTTTGCTGGATAAAGTAATCTTGGTTGTAGGTTCTTGCTATTCATCACTTTGAATATTTCTTGCCACTCCCTTCTGGCCTGCAAAGTTTCTGTTGAGAAATCAGCTGACAGTCGTATGGGTATTCCCTTATAGGTAACTGAGTTTCTTTCTCTTGCTGCTTTTAAGATTCTCTCTTTGTCTTTTGCTCTTGGCATTTTAATTATGATGTGTCTTGGTGTGGTCCTCTTTGGATTCCTTTTGTTTGGGGTTCTCCGAGCTTCTTGGACCTGTAAGTCCATTTCTTTCACCCGGTGGGGGAAGTTTTCTGTCATTATTTCTTCAAATAGGTTTTCAATATCTTGCTCTCTCTCATCTTCTGGCACCCCTATAATTCTGATGTTGGTACGCTTGAAGCTGTCCCAGAGGCTCCTTACACTATCCTCGCATTTTTGGATTCTTTTTTCATTTTGCTTTTCCGGTTGGGTGTTTTTTGCTTCCTCGCATTTCAAATCATTGACTTGATTCTTGCGCTCCTCTGGTCTGCTGTTGGGAGTCTGTATAATATTCGTTATTTCAGTCCGTGTGTGCTTAATTTCTAGTTGGTTCCCCAATATAACATCGAGGGTCTCATTAGTTTTCTTGTAGATCTCATTAAGTTTATCGGCGGCTTCTAAACAGTTCTTGAGAGACCTTAAAAGTGTGGTTCTGAACTCTATATCTTCCATTGACAATTTTGTCCTGTTTCTTTGTCTCCGCATTTTGTTATGCTTCCTTGGTGCACCCCCTAGTGGTCTTTGTGCGCAGTCTTATAGTTAAACCTTGATTGTTGTAGCTAATACCAGGGAGGGTTTGACCTCCAGGCCAAGTGGCTATGAGAATCAGCTGTGTCTGCAGTGAGAGAGCTTCTGTCCGCTAGGGAGGTGCTAATCTAGCCTTTGCCTGAGGCTATCCGGCAAATGCCTCTGTGCAGGGCTTGGGCGGGGCGGGTCGCACAGGATCAACAGGGTGGGGCGGAGAGAGCAGTTATGGCGGCTCTCAGTCCTGTCCCCAGGGGCTCTGCCTCTCTGAGTCCCAGCACCCGCTGCAGACCTCGGAGAGAAAGCTGCACTCGCTCTGACCGAAGCCAGACAGTTCCGCTTCTCCCGTTTGAGTCTGGGTCCCTAAAGACTCGCCTGTATCTGGAGCTCAGAGTCTGCGACTCCCTCCCGATTGAAAACGCCAACCGCGCCCTCCGCCGCCAGCCCGCTCCATGCACTCCGCACCTCAGAATTTGACTTCAGCACTGCGCCTCCTCTGAGTGTCCGTATGCGTTTCTCTTTCCTCCTAGTTGTAGGACTTCCACTCAGCCAGCGTTCCTGTGGTTCTGGGTGATGTCCGTTCCGTTTTTTAGCTTTCACTTTTGAAGTAGTTGTTCAAGGCAGCAAACACCGGCGTTAACCTATGCCGCCATCTTGGTTCTCCTCCTGTTCCTCTTTTTTAGAGGAAATATTTTAATCAGCTTCACCTCAGCGCTAGACAGGGACACACGCAGGCAGCACGCCACATCCCAGGCCAGGGACGCACACAGGCAGCATCACGTCAGCGGTGGGCGGGGATGCACACAGGCAGGGTCACATTCCAGGTCGGGGACACAGGCGGGGTCATATCCCTGGCCAGGGACGCAGGCAGGCAGCTTCACCTCAGCGCCGGGCAGGGACACACGCAGGCAGCATGACGTTAGCGCTGGGCAGGCCTGCGTGGGACTCCGCTGGGAGCAGAAGTCCCCATCCCCGTCCCTGCCCACCAGCTCCTGTGCAAGTGCAGCCTGTTGACCGGTTGTGACTGGGACACCGTTAGGACCAATTAGCATATTACCTCTTTATATATATAGATTGTTGACTATATTCCCTAGGCTGTATTTTACATGCCCATGACTATTTTGAGGCTACCAATCTGTATTTCTTAATCCTTTCACTTTTTTCACCCAGCCCGCCAATCCCCCTTTCTGGCAACCATCAGTCTGATCTCTGTACCTATGAGTCTGTTTCTATTTTGTTCATTCATTTTGCTCTTTAGACTTCATATGTCAGTAAAATCATACAGTATTTGTCTTTCTCTGTCTGGCTTATTTCACTTAGCATACTTTTTTAGTCTACTTATGCTGTCTCAAATGGTAAGATTTTATTCTTTTTTACGGCCAGGTGGTATTCCATTGTGTAAATGTACCACAGCTTATCTCTCCACTCGTCTACTGATGGACACTTGGGTTGCTTCTTTATCTTGGCCATTGTAAATAACATTGCAATAAACATAGGGGTGCATATGTTACTTCGAGTTAGTGTTTTGGGTTTTTTAAAATATACATCCAGAAGTGGAATCACTGGGTCATAAGTCATTTCCATTTTTAATTTTTTGAAAACTTTCCTACTGTTTTCAATAGTGGCTGCACCAATCTGCATTCCAAAAAGTGTATGAGGCCTCCTTTCCCCACATCCCTGCCAACACTTGTCCTTGAAGTATTTCTTGTTAGGCAGGTATGATGATGACAAATTCTCTGATTTTGCTTATCTAGGAATGTCTTAATTTTTCCTTCATGCACCCCTCCCCGAAGTTTGTTTGTTTTCATTGCATCCCCTCCCCCCAGATTAGTTTTTCTGGATATAGAATTTTTGGTTGACAGGTTTTTTTTCATTCAGCTCTTTGAATGGCATCCCACTGCCATTTGACTTCCATGATTTATGTTAAGAAGTCAGTTGTTAATTTTATTGAAGGTCCATTATGACTCCATTTAACCTTTTTTTTTTATAATTAAATCTTTATTGTTCAGATTATTACATTTGTTCCTCTTTTTTCCCCCCCATAACTCCCCTCCTTCCAGTTCCCACCCCACCCTCCGCCCTCACTCCCCACCCACTGTCCTCCACCATAGGTACACGATTTTGTCCAGTCTCTTCCCGCATCTCCCACACCCCTTTCCCCCCCAAGAATAGTCAGTCCATTCCCTTTCTGTGTCCCTGATTCTATTATAATCAACAGTTCATTCTGTTCATCAGATTATTTATTCACTTGATTCTTAGATTCACTTGTTGATAGATGCATATTTGTTGTTCATAATTTGTATCTTTACCTTTTTTTTCCTCTTCCTCTTCTTAAAGGATGCCTTTCAGCATTTCATATAATCCTGGTTTGGTGGTGATGAACTCCTTTAGCTTTTCCTTATCTGTGAAGCTCTTTATCCGACCTTCAATTCTGAATGATAGCTTTGCTGGATAAAGTAATCTTGGTTGTAGGTTCTTGCTATTCATCACTTTGAATATTTCTTGCCACTCCCTTCTGGCCTGCAAAGTTTCTGTTGAGAAATCAGCTGACAGTCGTATGGGTATTCCCTTGTAGGTAACTGAGTTTCTTTCTCTTGCTGCTTTTAAGATTCTCTCTTTGTCTTTTGCTCTTGGCATTTTAATTATGATGTGTCTTGGTGTGGTCCTCTTTGGATTCCTTTTGTTTGGGGTTCTCCGAGCTTCTTGGACCTGTAAGTCCATTTCTTTCACCCGGTGGGGGAAGTTTTCTGTCAGCATTTCTTCAAATAGGTTTTCAATATCTTGCTCTCTCTCATCTTCTGGCACCCCTATAATTCTGATGTTGGTATGCTTGAAGCTGTCCCAGAGGCTCCTTACACTATCCTCGCATTTTTGGATTCTTTTTTTATTTTGCTTTTCCGGTTGGGTGTTTTTTGCTTCCTCGCATTTCAAATCTTTGACTTGATTCTTGCGCTCCTCTGGTCTGCTGTTGGGAGTCTGTATAATATTCTTTATTTCAGTTGGTGTATGCTTAGTTTCCAGTTGGTTCTTTATCATAGCATCGAGGGTCTCATTAGATTTCTTGTAGATCTCATTAAGTTTATCAGCGGCTTCTAGACAGTTCTTGAGAGCCCTTAAAAGTGTGGTTCTGAACTCTATATCCTCCATGGACAATTTTGTCCTGTTTCTTTGTCTCCGCATTTTTTATGATTCCTTGGTGCACCCCTTAGTGGTCTTTGTACACAGTCTTGTTGTAGTTAAGCCTTGATTGTTGTAGTTGATAATGGGGGGATTTGACCTCCAGGCCAACTGGCTGTGAGAATCAGCTGTGTCTGCAGTGAGAGAGCTTCTGTCCTCTAGGGAGGTGCTAATCTAGCCTTTGCCTGAGGCTATCCGGCAAATGCCTCTGTGCAGGGCTTGGGCGGGGCGGGTCGCACAGGATCAACAGGGTGGGGCGGAGAGAGCAGTTATGGCGGCTCTCAGTCCTGTCCCCAGGGGCTCTGCCTCTCTGAGTCCCAGCACCCGCTGCAGACCTCGGAGAGAAAGCTGCACTCGCTCTGACCGAAGCCAGACAGTTCCGCTTCTCCCGTTTGAGTCTGGGTCCCTAAAGACTCGCCTGTATCTGGAGCTCAGAGTCTGCGACTCCCTCCCGATTGAAAACGCCAACCGCGCCCTCCGCCGCCAGCCCGCTCCATGCACTCCGCACCTCAGAATTTGACTTCAGCACTGCGCCTCCTCTGAGTGTCCGTATGCGTTTCTCTTTCCTCCTAGTTGTAGGACTTCCACTCAGCCAGCGTTCCTGTGGTTCTGGGTGATGTCCGTTCCGTTTTTTAGCTTTCACTTTTGAAGTAGTTGTTCAAGGCAGCAAACACCGGCGTTAACCTATGCCGCCATCTTGGTTCTCCTCCTGTTCCTCTTTTTTAGAGGAAATATTTTAATCAGCTTCACCTCAGCGCTAGACAGGGACACACGCAGGCAGCACGCCACATCCCAGGCCAGGGACGCACACAGGCAGCATCACGTCAGCGGTGGGCGGGGATGCACACAGGCAGGGTCACATTCCAGGTCGGGGACACAGGCGGGGTCATATCCCTGGCCAGGGACGCAGGCAGGCAGCTTCACCTCAGCGCCGGGCAGGGACACACGCAGGCAGCATGACGTTAGCGCTGGGCAGGCCTGCGTGGGACTCCGCTGGGAGCAGAAGTCCCCATCCCCGTCCCTGCCCACCAGCTCCTGTGCAAGTGCAGCCTGTTGACCGGTTGTGACTGGGACACCGTTAGGACCAATTAGCATATTACCTCTTTATATATATAGATTGTTGACTATATTCCCTAGGCTGTATTTTACATGCCCATGACTATTTTGAGGCTACCAATCTGTATTTCTTAATCCTTTCACTTTTTTCACCCAGCCCGCCAATCCCCCTTTCTGGCAACCATCAGTCTGATCTCTGTACCTATGAGTCTGTTTCTATTTTGTTCATTCATTTTGCTCTTTAGACTTCATATGTCAGTAAAATCATACAGTATTTGTCTTTCTCTGTCTGGCTTATTTCACTTAGCATACTTTTTTAGTCTACTTATGCTGTCTCAAATGGTAAGATTTTATTCTTTTTTACGGCCAGGTGGTATTCCATTGTGTAAATGTACCACAGCTTATCTCTCCACTCGTCTACTGATGGACACTTGGGTTGCTTCTTTATCTTGGCCATTGTAAATAACATTGCAATAAACATAGGGGTGCATATGTTACTTCGAGTTAGTGTTTTGGGTTTTTTAAAATATACATCCAGAAGTGGAATCACTGGGTCATAAGTCATTTCCATTTTTAATTTTTTGAAAACTTTCCTACTGTTTTCAATAGTGGCTGCACCAATCTGCATTCCAAAAAGTGTATGAGGCCTCCTTTCCCCACATCCCTGCCAACACTTGTCCTTGAAGTATTTCTTGTTAGGCAGGTATGATGATGACAAATTCTCTGATTTTGCTTATCTAGGAATGTCTTAATTTTTCCTTCATGCACCCCTCCCCGAGTTTGTTTGTTTTCATTGCATCCCCTCCCCCCAGCTTAGTTTTTCTGGATATAGAATTTTTGGTTGACAGGTTTTTTTCATTCAGCTCTTTGAATGGCATCCCACTGCCATTTGACTTCCATGATTTATGTTAAGAAGTCAGTTGTTAATTTTATTGAAGGTCCATTATGACTCCATTTAACCTTTTTTTTTTATAATTAAATCTTTATTGTTCAGATTATTACATTTGTTCCTCTTTTTTCCCCCCCATAACTCCCCTCCTTCCAGTTCCCACCCCACCCTCCACCCTCACTCCCCACCCACTGTCCTCCACCATAGGTACACGATTTTGTCCAGTCTCTTCCCGCATCTCCCACACCCCTTTCCCCCCCAAGAATAGTCAGTCCATTCCCTTTCTGTGTCCCTGATTCTATTATAATCAACAGTTCATTCTGTTCATCAGATTATTTATTCACTTGATTCTTAGATTCACTTGTTGATAGATGCATATTTGTTGTTCATAATTTGTATCTTTACCTTTTTCTTCCTCTTCCTCTTCTTAAAGGATGCCTTTCAGCATTTCATATAATCCTGGTTTGGTGGTGATGAACTCCTTTAGCTTTTCCTTATCTGTGAAGCTCTTTATCTGACCTTCAATTCTGAATGATAGCTTTGCTGGATAAAGTAATCTTGGTTGTAGGTTCTTGCTATTCATCACTTTGAATATTTCTTGCCACTCCCTTCTGGCCTGCAAAGTTTCTGTTGAGAAATCAGCTGACAGTCGTATGGGTATTCCCTTATAGGTAACTGAGTTTCTTTCTCTTGCTGCTTTTAAGATTCTCTCTTTGTCTTTTGCTCTTGGCATTTTAATTATGATGTGTCTTGGTGTGGTCCTCTTTGGATTCCTTTTGTTTGGGGTTCTCCGAGCTTCTTGGACCTGTAAGTCCATTTCTTTCACCCGGTGGGGGAAGTTTTCTGTCAGCATTTCTTCAAATAGGTTTTCAATATCTTGCTCTCTCTCATCTTCTGGCACCCCTATAATTCTGATGTTGGTATGCTTGAAGCTGTCCCAGAGGCTCCTTACACTATCCTCGCATTTTTGGATTCTTTTTTTATTTTGCTTTTCCGGTTGGGTGTTTTTTGCTTCCTCGCATTTCAAATCTTTGACTTGATTCTTGCGCTCCTCTGGTCTGCTGTTGGGAGTCTGTATAATATTCTTTATTTCAGTTGGTGTATGCTTAGTTTCCAGTTGGTTCTTTATCATAGCATCGAGGGTCTCATTAGATTTCTTGTAGATCTCATTAAGTTTATCAGCGGCTTCTAGACAGTTCTTGAGAGCCCTTAAAAGTGTGGTTCTGAACTCTATATCCTCCATGGACAATTTTGTCCTGTTTCTTTGTCTCCGCATTTTTTATGATTCCTTGGTGCACCCCTTAGTGGTCTTTGTACACAGTCTTGTTGTAGTTAAGCCTTGATTGTTGTAGTTGATAATGGGGGGATTTGACCTCCAGGCCAACTGGCTGTGAGAATCAGCTGTGTCTGCAGTGGGAAAACTTCTGTCCTCTGGGGAGGTGCTAATCTCAGCCTTTGCCTGAGGCTATCCGGCAAATGGCTCTGTGCAGGGCTTGGGCAGGGCGGGTCGAACGGGATCAAACAGAGCGGGCGGAGGGAGCAGTTACGGCTCCAGAGGCTCTGCCTCTCAGAGTCCCAGCAACCGCTGCAAACCTCAGAGAGAAAGCTGCCCTCGCGTTCTGACTGATGCCAGACAGTCCCGCTTCTCCCGTTTGAGTCTGGGTCCCTAGACTCGCCCAGAACTGGAGCTCAGAGCCTGAGCCTCCCTCCCGGTTGAAAACGACAACTGCGCCCTCAGCCGCCAGCCCGCTCCGTGCGCACCTCCGCACCTTTGCATTTTCCCCACTGCGCCTCCTCTGAGCCTCAGTATGCTGTTCTCTTTCCTTCTAGTTGAAGAATTTTCCCTCAGCCAGCCTTCCTGTGGTTCTGGGTGATGTCTGTTCCGTCTTTTAGTTGTATTTTTGAAGTGGTTGTTCGAGGCAGCAAACTCCGGTGTTTGCCTATGCCGCCATCTTGGTTCTCCCATTTAACCTTAATTAGCTCCTAAATGCCCTATCTCCAAATACAGTCACATTGGGAATTTTGGCTTCAACGTGTGAATTTTGTGGAACACACAATTCAGTCCATAACAAGCCCCAATGAGTGAAATTTTCAGATCAGTTATATTTTTCAAGTTTAATATTTCTATTGGATTCATTTAAAAATAGTTTCTATTTTTTTTATTGATATTCTCTATTAGGTGAGACAGTGTCCTCATACTTTCTTTTAATTCTTCATATATCATTTTCTTTAGTTCATTAAACATATTATAATAGCTGATTTAAAACCATTGTCTACTAGGTTCAGCTTCTGGGCTTCTGCAGGCATAGTTTCTATTGACTGTTCCCCTCACTGCTTCCCATGTATGGAGCATACTTTATCATTTCTGTGTGTGTTGAACACTGAATATTTTAAATAATGTGGAAACCATGGATATAAGACATCCTCCAGTAATCAATCGAACAGTAGACCGAAATCAGCAAGGATATAGAAAAACTGAACAATGTTATCTATCAACTAGATCTAATTGACAATTGTAGAACATTTTAAAAAATATATATTTTATTGATTTTTTACAGAGAGGAAGGGAGAGGGATAGAGAGTTAGAAACATCAATGAGAGAGAAACATCGATCAGCTGCCTCCTGCACACCTCCTACTGGGGATGTGCCCGCAACCAAGATACATGCCCTTGACCAGAACCAAACCTGGGACCCTTCAGTCCTATGCTCTATCCACTGAGCCAAACCAGTCAGGGCACAACTGTAGAACATTTTATCCAACAACAGCAGAAAACACATTCAAGTACAGTTTGCTTTTGTTGCTATTTTTTAGTGATTTTCCTGAACTAATTCTGTAAAGTCTATATTCTTTGTCATGCATGGCCACTGAAGTTTCTGCTTGGTTAGCTTAATGATCAGCTAGTGACTAGATGGATTTCCGTCGATGCCTTGAACCAATACATCTCCAAGCCTTTGTCAAGAGTCTGTAAGTTGGGATATGGCTTCAATGCTCTGAGAGGCTGTTTACAACTCTGCCTTTGTCTTGTATAGAGCCTCAAAGTCAGTCAGAGGTGAGAGATGGGGCCTTCTGAGGTCTTTCCTGGGCATGCACATAGCCTTGCACATGCATGTGGCCTTCTAAATACCTGGCAATATTTTAGGGCTCTTCAGAAACTTCTATGGGCAACTCATTCCCAGATATTTCTTTTAAGGTTTCTGTTAGCTCCAGTTGTTAATGCTGCTGCAAGCAGCTGCAGTGTTAAACGGCTGCCACTTACTAGTTTCGGCAATGCCTTTCAAATAGGACTTTTTTCACAGAGTGACCTCTGAGTCAGGTAAAATAAAGACCAGCTCTGAGAATGGAGCTTTTCAGTGGAGCTTCCAGGCAGGTCAAATAGTGACATGTCTTGGGGAGGGGGCTGGGGAAGCTTCAAGCTTGTTTGTGCTCTTTAATGGCCACTGGCTTTTTTTCAGCTAACATAGTTGCAAGTTTGTTGGTTTTCAAGTCTACCAGGGACCTGGTGATAAGGAGATAGGATTGAGGCACATTAAATACCACAAAGCCCATTGTTCTTACTGAGACCATTTTTCCTGAAGAGACAGTCCTTGGATTGTTGGAAGTCTTTGGTTTATTTCCAGAGTTCTAAAGAAGTTGATTTTTGACAAGTTAGCCCATGTTTTCATTGATTTTATGGAGAACTGCATTACAGAGGTCTTTACTCTCACATTCTAGAAGTTGGAATTCCTAAATCTTTTTTTAAAAAGTGATTTGAGCCCTGGCTGGTTTGGCTCAGTGAATAGAGCGTTGGCCAGCGGACTGAAGGGTCCCAGGTTCGATTCCAGTCAAGGGCATGTACCTTGGTTGCGGGCACAACCCCAGTGGGAGGTGTGCAGGAGGCAGCTGATTGATGTTTCTCTCTCATTGATGTTTCTAACTCTCTATCCCTCTCCCTTCCTCTCTGTAAAAAATCAATAAAATATTTATAAAAATTGATTTGAGAGAGAGAGGGAGGGAGAGATAGAAACATCAAGGAGAGGGGTGCACACCCCTTACCAGGGATTGAGCCCATAGTCCAGGCATGTGCTCTGACCTGGAATCAAACCAGTGACCTCTTGGTGCATGGGTCGATGCTCAACCAACTGAGCCACATTAGCCAGGCCCTAAATCTTTTTTCTAAGAAGTTGCTCTCTAGGGATTGCAATACAGGCATATCTCAGAGTTTTGCAGGTTTGGTTCCAGAGCACTACAATTAAGCAAGGCATAATCTTATTGCTTGTGGAGGGCCTTGCCTTTTCTTTGTAAAAAAACACAACAAAGCAAAGTGCAGTAAAATTATATATATTTAACTTTTCACAGCCTATTTAGGATTAGTATTTTGAAACTTTAAGTGTAATGCAGAAATCTTAATACCTTATAGGTTCTTTTGTCCTACCCCATTTGTTGTAGTTGTCGTATATAGTACACCTACATACATTGAAAATTCTATCAGACATTGTTACATATTTTGCTGTCAGCTGTCACATATATTTTAAAGGACTTAAGAGGAGAAAATTATTTACCTAAATAGTAAGCATTTTTATTGTTCTTTCTTAATTCCTGACATTTCTGATGGGAAATCAACAGTCATTCTAAAATCAAGGAGAGAAAAACATAGGTCATCTGCCTCTTTAATGGCTCCTGGCTACTATATGGGGTGCACAGTTTTTCTCCAGCTGTTTTCAAGGTACTTTCTTTGTCTTTAGTTTTCAGTTTTGTTTCTAGTTTGGTTATTATAGGTTTGGGAATAGATTTCTTTGTGTTTCTCCTTTTTGGAGATGGCTGAACTTTAAGTTTATGTCTTTTGCCAACTTTTGGAAGTTTTCAACAATTATTTCTTTAAATGTTTTATCTGCATCAAATATTTTCTCTTTCTTCTTTCCTTCTGAAACTGTGATGACGTGAGTGTTAGACCTCCCCCGCCACAGATTCTTGAAGTTTAAATTTCCCCCTCATTTTTACTCTTTGTTGTTCATATTTGATACTTTCCATTGATCTATCCTCAAGTTCAGTGACTTTCCTTCTGTCATCTCCATTCTGCTCTTGAGCCCATTTAGTGAAATTTTTTTTTTTTGTAACTGTGTTTTTCAATTCTAAAATTCCCATTTGGTTCTTTTTATGTTTTTTTTTCCCCCTCTGATGATACTTACTATCTTTCTACTCATTTAAAAAGTCTTTACTCTTTCTTGGATTATGATTCTGTTAGCTGTTTTTTTCAATTATAGTAAAAAAACAGATAATATAAAATTCACTATCTTATCTATTTTAAGGTGTACAGTTTATTAGTGCTAACTATATTTATGTTTTTTTGTAACAGATCTTTGGACACTTTTCATCTTGCAAAACTGAAACTATATGCCTATTGAACAATAACTCCCCATTTCCTTCTCCTCAGTCCTTGGCAAATACAATTCTACTTTCTATTTTTATGCTTTTTACTATTATAGATACCTCATATAAGTGTAATGAGACAGTATTTGTCTTTTTATGACTGGCTTATTTCACTTAGCATAATGCTCTCAAGGTTCATCCAATTCTTAAAAGAGTTCCTTCTTTTTTTTTATTTTTTTAATATATTTTTTATTGATTAAGATATTACATATGTGTCCTTGTCCCCACGTTACCCTCTCCCCCCCCACCCCCCCCGCTCATGCCCTCACCCCCCCGTTGTCCATGTCCATTGATTAGGCCTATATGCTTGCATATAAGTCCTTTGGTTGATCTTTCCCCCTTACCCCCACCCTCCCCTACCTTCCCTCCAAGTCCCGACAGTCCAATCAATGCCTCTCCGTCTCTGGATCAGTCCTTGTTCATCAGTTTATGTTGTTCATTATATTCCACAAATGAGTGAGATCATGTGGTATTTATCCGCTCTCCAGTTCCATCCATGCTGTGGCAAATGGTAAGAGTTCCTTTTTCTTCTTCCTCTTCTTAAAGAATACCTTTCAGCATTTCATATAATCCTGGTTTGGTGGTGATGAACTCCTTTAGCTTTTTCTTATCCGTGAAGCTCTTTATCTGACCTTCACTTCTGAATGATAGCTTTGCTGGATAAAGTAATCTTGGTTGCAGGTTCTTGCTATTCATCACTTTGAATATTTCTTGCCACTCTCTTCTGGCCTGCATGGTTTCTGTTGAGAAATCAGCTGACAGTCGTATGGGTACTCCCTTGTAGGTAACTGACTGTCTTTCTCTTGCTGCTTTTAAGATTCTCTCTTTGTCTTTTGCTCTTGGCATTTTAATTATGATGTGTCTTGGTGTGGTCCTCTTTGGATTCCTTTTGTTTGGGGTTCTCTGCGCTTCCTGGACTTGTAAGTCCATTTCTTTCACCAGGTAGGGGAAGTTTTCTGTCATTATTTCTTCAAAAAGGTTTTCAATATCTTGCCCTCTCTCTCCTTCTGGTACCCCTATAATTCTGATGTTGGTATGCTTGAAGTTGTCCCAGAGGTTCCTTACACTATCTTCATATTTTTGGAATCTCTTTTCTTTTTTCTTTTTCGGTTGGGTATTTTTTGTTTCTTTGTATTTCAAATCTTTGACTTGATTCTTGGGATCCTCTTGTCTGCTGCTGGATCTCTGTAAATTATTCTTTATTTCAGTCAGTGTATGCTTAATTTCTAGTTGGTCCTTTTTCATGTCCTCCATGGTCTCACTATACTTATTGAGGGATTCATTAAATTTATCGGCGGTTTCCATAAAATTCTTATTCTTGAAAAACCTTATAAACGTGGCCTTGAACTCTATATCCAATCATTTGCTTTCCTCCATTTCTGCCATTTGTGACCTGTTTCTTTGTCTCTGCATTTTGGCAGCTTCCCTGTGTTGATAGAGTGGCCCTGCGCGCCAGGTGTCCTGTAGGGCCCAGTGGCTCAGCCTCCCCAGTTACCTGGGGTGGACACTCTTGGTGCACTCTTGGTGCCTTGGTTGTTGTAGAATCACTGGGAGCAATTGACCTCCAGGCCAATTGGCTGTGAGAATCAGCTGTGTCTAAAGTGGGAGAACTTCTGTGCTGAAGACACCCTTCTGGGGCAAGACTTGCTTCAGTGGGGCTTTGGTGCTCACTGAGTCTGCTCCCTGAGTGTGTCCCTTATGGATCTGAGGAGTTGCAATCTGGATGGTCCCCCTCTGACCACTGGGTACAGTGGCTCCTGGATCTAAGGAGGTGCTAATTCAGCCTCTGCCTGAGGCCACACAGCAGGAGCCACGAAGAGGCCAGCTGTGAAGCAATGCAAGCCGCTGAGGGGCCTTGGGCCTTCTCTTGGAAGTTCCGGGTCTGCCTGGCTCGGCTGCAGTTAGGTACATTCACATGCAAAAGCCTCTGCCGCAGCCTGGGTGGGGCGGGGTCTCAGGGAATCAAAGGGCGGATCAAGGAGCTATGGCTGATTCTCTGCCCGGAGTCGCGGGTCTCAGTGACCCGCTAATTGCTGCAAGCACCTCTGAGGGAAAGCCGCCTTCAAGTTCGCCCGCTGCCGGACAGACCAGCTTCTCCCCGTATGAGTCCTGGGTCCCCAGAGACTTCCCGGAACCGGAGTTCAGAGCAGTCGGGAGCTTGTGATTCAAAAAGACAGCCGCGTCCTCAGGTGCCACCCCCTTTACTCGCGCGCAAGCCGGCCGTACCTCTGCACTTGTACCTCTGCACTTCACCTCTGCAGCTCCTCTGGCTCTCAGCGTGCTTTTCTTTCCTTCTAGTTGTAGAATTTACACTCAGCCAGCCTTCCTGTTGTTCTGGATGATGTTTGCTCTGTCCTTTGTGGCAATTTTCAATTGTTGTGTGAGGCGACAATTTCCCGGTGTTTACCTATGCCGCCATCTTAGTTTCCAGTTCCTTCTTTTTTAAAGCTGAATTTTTTATATATATAAAAGCCTAAGCAACTGTTCGACCATTCGACTGTTTGACCAGTAGCTATGAACATGCACTGACCACCAAGGGGGCAGATGCTCAACGCACAGGCATGGAAACATGGAACAGACTGATGGATCTCAGAGGGGCGGGGGGAGGGGGAGGGCAGGAAGAGATTAACCAAAGATCTTATATGCATACTAGAGGCCCTGTGCATGGTGTGCATGGATTCATGCATCGATCGGGTCCCTCGGCCTGGCCTGCAGGGACTGGGCCGTAACCGGTAGTCTGACATCTCCCGAGGAGTCCTGGATTGCGAGAGGGCACAGGCCAGGCTGAGGGACCCCACCGGTGCATGAATCCGTGCACCGGGCTCTGCTAGTATGTTTGTGTGTGTGTGTATGTGTGTATATATATATATATATATATATATATATATATATATATATATATATTACATTCAACCATTGATGGACATTTGCGTTGCTTCTACCTCTTGGCTATTGTGAATAAGGCTGCATTGAATATGGGTGTATAAATATCTCTTTGAAATTCTGCTTTCAATTCTTGAATATATACCCAGATGTGGAATTGCTGGATCATATGGTAATTCTGTGTTTGACTTTTTGAGAAACCTTTATACTGTTTTCATAGTGGCTGCACCATTTTTATATTCCCACCATCAGTGCACCAGGGTTCCAATTTCTCTACACCATCACCAACACTTGTGGCCATCCTAATGGTATAAAGTGATATTCCATTGACATTTGGATTTGCATTTCTGTAATGATTTGTGATGTTGAACATATGCCCTTATGCTTTTTGGCAATTTGTATATCTTCTTTGGAAAAATGTTTATTCAAGTCTTTTGCCCATTTAAAAATTGGGATACTTGCCCTGACCGGTTTGGCTCAGTGGATAGAGCATCAGCCTGCGGACTGAAGGGTCTCAGGTTTGATTCCAGTCAAGGGCATGTACCTTGGTTGTGGGCACATCCCCAGTAGGGAGTGTGCAGGAGGCAGCTGATCGATGTTTCTCTCTCATTGATGTTTCTAACTCTCTATCTCTCTCCCTTCCTCTCTGTAAAAAATCAATAAAATATATTTTTTTAAAAAATTGGAATACTTGATTTTGTTCTTGTTTGTGTTGTATAATAGCTGTTATCAAAACATTTATCTCTTGCAATATACAAGGTCAATATATAAAAGTCAATCACTTTCCTACATACCAGCAGTAAACAAGTGCAGTTTGAAATGAAAAACAATACTATTTACATTAGCACTCACAAAAATGCAATACTTAGGTATATAGCTAACAAAATATGTATATGTATAAGATTTACATGAGGAAAACTACACAAATTTGATGAATGAAATAAAAGATGAAATAAATAAATTGAGAGACATTCTATGTTTATGGATAGGAAGATGTCAAGATGTCAGTTCTTCCCAAATTCATCTATAGATTTAATGCAATCCCAATCAACATCCCAGCAGGTTATTTTGTGGATATAGACAAAGTGGTTCTAATGTTGATATGCAGAGGCAAAAGACCCAGAATAACCAGCACATTATTGAAGAAGACTATCAAAGTTGGAGGACTGATACCACCCAACTTCAAGGCTTACTATAAAGTTATAATGATCCAGACAGTGTGGTATTGGCAAAAGAATAGACAAGCAGATCAGTAGAACAGAACAGACAGCCCGGAAGTAGACTCTCATAAATACAGTCAACTGACCTTTGACTAAGGAGCAAAGTCAATACAATGGAACCAAGATAGTTTTCTCAACAAATGGTACTAGAATAACTAGATATCCACATTCAAAAACACTAGTCTAGACACAACCTTACACTAAATTTAACTCACTCTTCACAAAAAAGGAATAACAGACCTCAGTGTAAAACACAAACTATAAAACTCCTAGAAGAGGACATAGGAAAAAACCTAGCTGACCTTGGGTGTGATGACTTCTTAGATAGAACACCAAAGGTATGATCCGTGAAAAAAATAATTTGTATGCTAGACATCATTAAAATTAAAAACTTCTGCTCTGTGAAAGACAATGTCAAGAGAATAAGAAGACAAGTCAAAGACTGGGAGAAAAATATTTGCAAAAGACACATCTGATAAATGAGTTATCCAAATATACAAGCCCTTAGAATGTAACAATAAAATAACAAACAACCCAAGTAAAAATTGGACCAAATGCCAGGTTGATGTGGCTCAGTAGTTGAGTGTCGACCTATGATCCAGGAGGTCACAGTTCAATTCCTGGTCAGGGCACATGCCCGGGTTACAGGCTCAATCCCCAGTGTGGGACATGCAGGAGGCAGCCGATTGATGATTTTCTCTCATCATTGATGTTTCTATTTCTGTCTCCCTTTCCCTTCCTCTCTGAGGTCAATTAAAAAAAAAAATATATATATATATATTTTTATAAAGAACAAAAGCATGGATGGAGTGTTTGTGTGAACTAATACATGTTAACACTGCTGCCGGTGAAGGAGCGGAGGGGAGAGCAAGAGAACCCTCCGCTCTTTCGGCTCCGTGGGTCGGATAGAACAGCTGAACGGGCCGTATCCGGCCTGCGGGCCGTAGTTTGCTCACGGCTGGCTTAGGAAGTATAGTCAATCCTATCTAATAAAAGAGAAACATGGTAATGAGCGTATGACCGCTACCCTTCCCATTGGCTAATCAGGGCAATATGTAAATTAACTGCCAGCCAAGATGGCGGCCGGCAGCCAGGCAGCTTAAAGTGAACATGAGGCTTGCTTGCTTCAGTGACGGAGGACTCCAACATTCCCTGCCTGCCGCTGCAGGCCTCTGAGCTGCAACTCTAAGCAACTATGTAACAAATATAGAAGCTAAACAAAACCCCAGAAACCTGCTTTAGTCCATAGGGCTTCAGCCAGCAGGATTGCAACATTGTTTCAAATACAGAAGGTAAACAAAGGCCAGAAACCTGCTTTCAGCGGAGGCCTAAGAGCTGGAGCCAAGCCTCAAAGCTAAAGCTAGCCCAGAATAAAAAAAAAAAAAGGAGCAGTTGGTGATCCAGGACACCCTTCAGGGCAAACCAGCCAGCCCCACCCATGCACCAGGCCTCTATCCTATATAGTAAAAGGGTAATATGCCTCCCAGCACCGGGATCAGCGGAGCCGAGAGGCCTCCCGGCACCAGGATCAGTGTGACAGGGGGCAGCGCCCAAACCCCCTGATCACCCTGTGGCTCTGTGTGTGACAGGGGGCGGGGCCACAACCTACCTATCCGCCCTGCTCTGTTCCTGACAGGGGAAGGCGCCCCAACCCCCTAATCAGCCCTGCTCTGTGCCTGATAGGGGGGAGCTCCCCAAGCCCCTGATCGCCCTGCGGCTCTGTGTGTGACAGGGTGTGGTGCCGCAACCCCCTGATCTGCCCTGCTCTATGTGTTACGGGGTAGAGCCATAACCTCCCCATCGGTCCTGCCCTGAGTGTAAGAGTGGCGGCGCCCCAACCCCCTGATCGGCCCTGCTCTGTGGGTGATAGAGAGCGGCGCCCAAACCCCCACCCCACAGGCCCTGCTCTGTGTGTGATGGGGTAGAGCCATAACCTCCCCATTGGCCCTACCCTGAGTGTGACAGTGGCGGCGCCCAAAACCCCCTGATTGGCCCTGCTCTGTGGGTGATAGAGGGCAGCGCCCCAACCCCCTGATCCGCCCTGCTCTGTGTGTGACAGGGGGCGGTGCCCCAACTCCCCTATTGGCCCTACTCCGTGAGTGACAGGGGGGAGCTCCCCAACCCCCTGAGGGGCCCTGCTCTGTGCGTGACAGGGGGCAGTGCCCCAACCCCCTTATGGGCCCTGTTCTGTGCGTGACAGGGGGTGGCGCCGCAACCTCCCCATCGACCCTGCCTTGAGTGTGACAGGGGGCGGTGCCCCAACCCCCCAATTGGCCCTACCCTGAGTGTGACTGAGGGTGGCATCGCAACCTCCCTATCCGCCCTGCTCTGTGCATGACAGGGGGCAGCGCCCCAACTCCCCAATTGGCCCTGCTCTGAGCCCGACCAGGGGCTGCACCTAGGGATTGGGCCTGCCCTCTGCCACCCGGGAGCAGGCCTAAGCCAGCAGGTCGTTATCTCCCGAGGGGTCCCAGACTGCAAGAGGGCACAGGCCGGACTGAGGGACCCCTCCTCCCCCCCGAGTGCACAAATTTTTGTGCACCGGGCCTCTAGTAATGTAATAACTGTATATGGTGTCAGGTGAGTACTAGACTTATTGGGGGGATCACTTTGTAAGTTATATAAATGTCTAACCACTATGCTGTACACCTGAAACTAATAAAATATTGAACAATAATTAAAAGCAAAACGTTGAACATTTCCTGATTCTTTGTATATTGAGTAATTTTAGATTTTATCTTGGACATTTTGAATATAACATACGTGACTCTGGGTCTTGATAAAATCCTATGGAGAATGTTGGTTTTTTGGTCTGGGTTTTGTTTGTGTGTTGTTGTTTTTACTCGTTTTTTTACAGAGGGGGAGAGGGATAGTTAGAAACATCAATGAGAGAGAAACATTGATCAGCTGCCTCCTGCACACCCCCTAGGGGAGATGTGCCCACAACCAAGGTACATGCCCTTGACTGGAATCGAACCCGGGACCTTTCAATCCGCAGGCCGATGCTCTAAACACTGAGCCAAACCGGTCCGGGCTGTGTGTTTGTTTTAAAAGGAAACTGACCCAGTTAGGTCAAGCCACACATTCCTCCCTGCCTTCTGTGGGCTGTGGTTCTAATGGACTGTGGCTGTGCACCGTGGTTACCTTGTGACTGCCTAAAGACTGGGGTGAAAGTGATCAGAGAAACAACACAAGAAAAACCATGGGTCCCCCTCCCCCAAACCCCGTCTCTGATCCATAGAGCCCTTTGTCGCTTCTCCTGGAGCTTCCTACCTGTGCCTGTAGCACAGTTTTAGGTTTCAAGCTGCCTTTCAGTCTGGGCAGGGAGATACCAGAGGGGGGAAAATTGGGGAACTCAGTCCTGATTTGGTGGTTTTTTGACTTGTAGTTTCCATCCCCAGTAATCCTGCTACCATTTACTTTTCAGAATCTTCACGTAGGTGTTCCATGCATTCTCACTAAGGTTTAAATTGCATTCAGTGAGAGAAATGGGATGGAATGTGTTTTCTCCATTTTGACAGGACTTAGAATTATGTTTTTCCTTCTTTTTTTGTTTTTTGCTTGTTAATCCTCAACTGAGGATCTTTTTTCTATTGATTTTCAGAGAGAGTGGAAGGGGGGGAGAGAGAGGGAAAAAGAGAGAGAGAGATGTGAGAGAGAGACATGGATCAGTTGCCTCCTGCATGTACAGGGGCCAGGGATTGAACCTGAAACCCAGGTACTCACCCTTCCCTGGGAATCGAACCCATGACCCTTGGTGCAAGGGGTGATGCTCTAACTATTGAGCACACTGGGCAGGGCTGTTTTTCTTTTTATTATTGGGTATTTTATATATTTTTGGGTATAAGTGATTTGTCATATATATGTGTGTGTGTGTATATATATATATATATAATATTTTTCTCTCAGTCTGTGGCTTGCCTATTAAATTTCTTTTCTTTTTTTTTAAAAAAATATATTTTTTATTGATTTCAGAGAGGAAGGGAGAGGGTGAGAGAGATAGAAACATCAATGATGAGAGAGAATCATTGATCGGCTGCCTCCTGCATACCCCACACTGGGGATCAAGCCCACAACCTGGGCATGTGCCCTGACCAGAAATTGAACCATGACCTCCTGGTTCATAGGTCAATGCTCAACCACTGGGCCATGCCAGCCGGGCCCTTATTCAATTTCTTATTGGTGTCTTTTGATGAGCAGATGCCTTTCATTTTGATGGAGTCTATTTTAAATTTTTTTTCTCCTGATTGATTAATGCTTTCTGGGTCCTGTGTAAAAAATCTTTGTCTATTCCAAGTCTGCAAAGTTATTCTCTGACGTTCTCTTTTTTCACTTTTTTCCTGTTTTATTGAGATATAATTGACATTTGACATTGTATTAATGTATACAACATAATGATTTGATATCTATATATGTAAAAGGCTAATATGCAAAGTGTCCCCTTGAAAGTTCGACTGGGAGACTAGGAGTTCCATTGCTCCCTATGACATGTGACAGAAGGAAGGCCCTGGCCAGCAGTTGGAAGACCCCATCAGCCCTGATTGCCGGCCATGCCTAGGGACCCTACCCATGCATGAATTTTGTGCACCGGGCCTCTAGAATGTATATATTGGGAAATGATTAACCATAAGTTTAGTTAATATCCATCACCTCATATAGTTACTATTTTTTATCTTGTAATAAAGAATTTTAAGATTTACTTTCTTAGAAATGTCCAAATACACAATACTGTATTGTTAACTATAGTCACCTATGTTTTCTTTTATGAGCTTTGTATTTTTAGGTTTGATCCATTTTGAGTTAATTTTATATATGGTGTGGGGTAGGAATCAAGGTTTATCTTTCTCCCATATATTTGTTTGGTTGTTACAGTACTATTCATTGGATTCACACATGTATATTAAAAAATACATTTTAATTTTTCTATATTTTAAGTGTATTCCCTCATTATTTAATGCTTTATATTAAAATTAAAAACAAATCACACAATATGTTAGATATGTTAACTGTATCCTATCTAATAATAGACAAACAGGGTAATTGACCTTACATTCGCTATGCTTCCCATTGGCTAATCAGCAAGATATGCAAATTAACCACCAACAAAGATGGTAGTTAATTTGAATATGTAGGCGCGAAGCTGTAGAGCGAAGACATAAGGTGGCTCCAGCCGGAGCAGCGAAGGCTTTGAAAGCTGCTCTGGCCTGAGCGAAGGTCTTGTTCCCCGGTGCCGAAGGAAAACCAGTGCAGGCAGCCAGGGGAAGGGAAGGCCTATTGCACGAATCTTTTCATGCAACAGGCCTCTAGTTTCAATATAATTGATTTCCTTTTGTGCCCTTCAACTTATTATGTGGAGAATGGACACATAAACTTTATAAGATTCCCAAAGGTGTTCAAGGCACAACACATGTGCAGAGCCCTGGTGAGAGGGGAGAAACACTCAGCTTTAGAACCAGAGACCTGGGTTTAAATGTCCATTTGCTATTTTCTCGCTGTGACCTTGAGCATGTCACTTAACCTTCACTCATATTCCATACTTCCACAGATTCAGTAATTGTCTATTTCCCACCTACTATCAGTCACTGTATTCAAGATTTAATACAGACACACAGATATAACCTTTCCTGCACCCAGTTTACAACTGAGAGGTTGAGGCAGATGAGGCAGCAACACTGTGGTAGGTGCTTCCATAGCTCCCAGCCCAGACTTGTGGGGTCAGGAAAGATTTCCAGATATGAGGACATTAAACTAATAAGTAGACATTAGTCAAGCAAAGAAGGGGGAGGAGTGATCCAGGCAGAGGAACGAGCCCTCAATAGACATGGCATGGTGGAGAAACTGAGCGAAAACCAGACTAGGGAGAGGGAAGGGACCAGTAGGAGCACAGGGCACTGCTGCAGAAGGGGTCGGATCAGAGGGGCTTGCAGCCATCTTAACGCCAGTAGCCTCATCCTCAGAGAAATGGCAGCTATTGATGGGTTTTAATCATTGACAAGTTGTAACAAGATCAGAATAAAAATGTTTTAAAAATCACGTTGGTTTTATGCACCAGAGAGATTCCGACTGGAGACAGGCACAATGAGTTGGAGATGATTGGAGAAATCCTAGTGAGAGAGGGTAGTGGCAACGGAGTGGGAGAAGAATGGATAGATTTGAGAAGTAATTAGGTGAACTCCATGAAGGAGACATCGGAGACTGAAAAATGAGACGGGGCCTCCTCCGATTTCTGTTTGGACCAACAGCATGAATGGTGGTGCTATTCCCTGGGAACAGAGTAGGCTTATGCGAAAACATAAGGTCGGATTTGCATTTTGGGTGTGAAGTGACTGGGGATGTTCTGCAGACTTTTAGTCATTTGGGCCTGGAAATTGAAGGATGGGTTTGGAAGGGGAAGCCATCTGCGTCCACGTGGTAAATTCCCTAAGACGGTATTCCCTCCATCTTCCCGACCTCTGCTCAACGTCTGCTGAGGATGTTCTGTGCGCTGGATGCTGGGGATGCATCGTCAACAGGAAGCCTGGGTTTCTGCCCTCAACCAGTGTACCGGCCACCTCGTTAAACTTTCCTTAATCTGTAAAATGAATGTAATAAGGTGAAGTGAGATGCGGTGATGTGACGACACCCGGCCCTTTTAGTTTTTATCTGTTTTCCGGCGGCGGAGCCGGAAGAGAAAATGCTCGGTTATTTTGCTTTCGTATCCTCTCCTGGCCGGGCTCCCGCGCATGCTCCCTGGGCCGCCGGGCGGGGGCGGGGCGGCCGGAACCCTCGAGGTCTTCCCCGGGCCGGGACCCGGCCGGGCGAGGGAGCGGCCGCGTGACGTCATCAAGCGGCGCGGCCCGCAGGGCGGGACCCGAGCGCGACGGCGGGGCGGCGCTCCGGGACTGGCCGGGGAAACGAAAGTGAGGGAGGAGCTGGCGGTCCTGGCGGCAGCAGGGCCGGGCCCGGTAGCGGCGGCGGCAGCGGTGGCCTGACCCCCCTCTCCGCTCCCTGGCAGCTCGCCCTCTCCCCTCCGTGTGAGTGCCGGCGCGCGGCCCGGGGGCAGCGGGCGGGCGGGCGCGCGGGCTCAGCATCCTCCCCTCCACCGCCGCCTCGGCCCCGCACCCGCACCCGCGCGCGGGCTACCCCCGCCGCCTTCTCGCCCCTTCTCTCGTCCCTCCTCCCGCCCCCCCACCCCCACATCGCTCGTCCAGCTCCCGGAGCGGAGCCGCCGCTGACTTGGTCTCCGCGCGCACACGCACACATTCACGTTACCTTCCAGTGGAGACACGGGTCCGGGGAGAGGGGAGCGCGTCTCTTCCCTCCGTGAGCGGGGGCGGCCGAGCGAACCCGAGGCCCAGGGGGAGCAGCCTGGAGCGGGGATTGGGAACCCTCGCCGGGGGCGGCAGCGGGTAGAGCCAGGCCTTCCCCTCGGAAGTTCCCCGCCGGCGCGCCCTCGGGCCTGCGTAGGTCCCGGGAGCGGGGCACCGGGAAGCTGTGCGGCCTCCCGTCGAGGGCCGCCGTCTTCTCCAGCGGAGCAGCGAGAGGGCGGAGGAGATGGTGCGGAAGGCGCCAGCCTAAGGTGGATTGGAAAGAGCGTCAGCACCCCCCGTCACACAGCTGTTTGCTCGCCTGTTCCTGCACCACCCCAGCGCTGTCCACATGGAGTTCCCCTGCTCCGTCCCCAGAGGCACTAAGGACCAGTGGGGGCCTTTTATTTTTTGCTTTTATGGATTTTTTTTTGGGGGGCGGGAGGGGGGCATATAAGATAGGTTTAAAGGGAAATGTGGCTCAGCCTGGCCCTGCCTGCTGTTTGTTCAGTGTCGTCTGTTCTTCCTACGACCCCAGGAGGGCCCCTGCCTGCGCCTGGGGAGAGAGAGGCAGGCTGCCTCCCTGGGAAGGGTCAGGTTATGCATTCGGTTGACGGGCTCATCTCTGAGCTGGAAATAAGGGACACATGTGATTTCGGGTTTTTGTGAGGTCGACGGGATCACTGGTTATCTTTTTTGGTTTTATTGTAAGTCTGTTCTTTTGCCCCTGCACCTCCTCTTCCCCAAGGATTGCAGCCCTGTTGGCTTCTGTTTTGAGTCCTTTTTCTGAGTCCTGTTACGGCCAATCAGCTGTGTATAAACCACACTGTATTCACTAGAATTGGTTGCTCTTTAACTCCTTCATTTCTTAAGATGTCAGGATCTTCTTAATCTCTTCCATCACATTTTTTTTAAAAAAAGTCCTCACCCGAGGATATTTTTCCATTGATTTTTTAGAGAGAGTGGAAGAGAGAGGGAAAGACAGAGAGAGATATCAATGGGAGAGAATTGGTTGCCTCCTGCTGGCGCCTCAGGAGGGCCGGGCGGGGGAGGAGCCTGCAAGGTGGTGGTACCTGCCCCTGACCTGACTCTAACCCAGGACCCTTCTGTCCTCAGGGGGAGGCTCTATCCACTGAGCCAAACCGGCTAAGGCTTATTATTATTATTATTATTTTTTCTCATGCTTACCTGATGTACCTACTCATGGGCATGGATGATGGTGGCATGGTGCCTGCCTGTTTTCTTTCTTTTCTTTTTTTGTGGAGGTGGGTTTCTGTTCTTAAAATTACTACTTTTGTACATGAGTCTTATGCTATGGCTACATCCAGTTCCAATAACTTTCTCCCTCATATTTCCTCAGTCCTAAGGCAACCAGTGCTTCTATTCCTTTCCCAGTTTTGTTCATGTTTTTAAACATCCTGAAGTAAAAAAACAAAAACAACACAAGAAACAGTGTATCATATGGGTAAAATAATAACAGTGGTAGAACAGTCATTCTCGGATGATCTGTTCACCTTGGAAATTATTGGTTAATAGTCACTGGTTAATAGTTTCATAATACATTTCCAGGGTACATTGTTGTTACACATGGCCAGTGTTGCATCAAAGTATAGAATAACAGTTTCCCAAGGCTTTTCCCCCTGTGGTGTGTGGAGTTGGCCCATGACTTTTTGGTATCTGACATCAATGGCCCAGAGGCCTCTGAGTCTGTGAGTACCACATTTTACAGTGAAACTAAGGACTATTTTTGAAAGCCCGAGCTTGGCTAGCATCCATACTGGACCTCTTTGAGGAAGAGGCTGTTCAAGTGCTGGCACTGGAAGTGGTTTGGAGTTGCCAAATCCCATCCCATTTATAATTTATACTCTAGAATCCCTGCTCTGATCCTAGAGACTCTGACATGAGCAGCTGACTGTCTTGTCTGGATTTATGGTTGCAGTAACAATGAAGAGGAGAAATGATCCAGAGTGCACTGCCCCTATCAAGAAACAGAAGAAAAGAGTTGCAGAGCTTGCCCTGAGCCTCAGCTCTACATCTGATGATGACCCTCCCTCGTCTATCAATCATGCAGCCAAAGGTATGCTTGCCTGTGTGGTCTGAGGCCACTGGTCATCTGGTTATGTGAGTCCCCGGAGCCTAAATTGGGCAGACTACAGTCCAGTGCTCCTTGCGGAAAATTAGGCAAATTCTGCAGAGATAGGTTGGCTGTAGACTCGCTTCCTTTCTGCCGTTCTTCTAATAGGAGTGGGGAACTTTGTTTTAAATAGAAAATTGGAATTTTTACAAAGTGCAGTAGTTTTGTTGCTGGTCCTTCAGCAGGTGGCACTCTTTTGCTGCCATAAACCAGGTGTAAGTACAGGCATACCTTGAACATACTGCGAGTTTGGTTTCAGATCACCGCAATAGTGAGTCGTAAACAGAGCGTCTTGCCTTCAATTTGTAAAAAACAAAAACGCAACATCTGTGAAGCACAGTGAAGCAAAGGGCAGTAAAACCAGGTGTGCTTTGCTCATCTTGTGCTTTTAACAGTTGTTAATGATCCTGAGGCTCTTGCTGCAGTACTGTGGCCTAATTCCCCTTCGGGTTTTGCATTGTTTTCTCAGTTCCCTCAGCAGTTGTGAACAAAATACCCAGATGAATTGGAACGTGCCAGTATTCACTGTTTACATTAAGCTCAAAGGATTTCACTCATTTAGCTGAAAGTAACATTTTGCTTTGCCTGTTTCTTAGGATTATGGACATTCACAGTTTACACAGATGCTTTCTGTGAGAAATTGTAAAGTGTCTAGGACGGTGGTTCTCAACCTTCCTAATGCCGCGATCCTTTAATAGGGTTCCTCATGTGGTGGTGACCCCCAACCATAACATTATTTTATTTTTTTTTTCATAAAATTATTTTTGTTGCTACTTCATAACTGTAATTTTGCTACTGTTACGAATTGTAATGTAAATATCTGATATGCAGGATGTATTTTCATTGTTATAAATTGAACATAATTAAAGCATAGTGATTAATCACAAAAACAATATGTAATTATATATGTGTTTTCCGATGGTCTTAGGCGACCCCTGTGAAAGGGTCGTTCAACCCCCGAAGGGGTCGAGACCCACAGGTTGAGAACTGCTTATCTATGAGCTTGCCTCAAATACCAAGCAATTAGAAGTAGCTGTATTTGCATTTACCCAGAATTACTAGCTGTATTAATTTCCCATGACTACTGTAACAAATTACAAACCGGGTGGCTTATATCAACAGGAATTTATTCTTCACGGGCCAGAAGTCCGAAATCAAGGTGTCAGCAAGGCCATATTCCCTCCTAAGGCTCTTGGGGGGAATGCTTTTCTGCCTCTTCTATCTTCTGGTGGTTGCTGGCTGTCCTTGCTGTTCCTTGGCTTATAGGAGCATAATTCCAGTCTCTGCCTCTGTCTCTGTGTTCAAATTTCCCTCTTCTTTTAAGGACATCAGGGCCCACCCTAATATAGTATGACCTCATTTAACTTGATTACATCTACAAATATCCCATTTCCAAATGTCCCGTTCCAGACTAGGTGACGTAACCTTTTGGGAGGCACTACTTAACCAGCTGTTTGGCCTTTTGGATCATCTGCTGGGTCACTGGTAAACTGAAATGAAATTTGGTAACAGATTGGTAACTGTAAGGGTGTGAAGCATCCTTTGAGGGTGGTAGAAAATTCAGTTTATTCATACTAGTAAGTGGTAGGCTAATTGAAGGGCAGTTACTCATCAGCTGTACTGAGAAGCTGGTCCAGAGAGGAGAAGCTTGGCAGGTGGGCACAGCTAATGAAGCATTTGGTGTGGCTGTGGTCCTGGCTGGATAAGAGACTCATAAACTTGTGTGTGGAGATATGTGTGCCTTTAAAGTTGTCATGTTGAGTTCCAGGATAGGTGAGAAAGGCTATATGTAACAGGTTACTAAGTAGGAAGGTAAAAAACCTTGGTGCATTTGCTCTAGGGACTATTGAGGAAAGGGAATTTTGGTTCTCACCTGCAATTTTTAAGCAGCTTGGTGAAGGTAGAGGGTCTCCTTGGGTAGGGCTCTGGGGTATGAGGAGAGAGAGGCCTACAAGGGAAGAAGGGAGAGCATGCCTGGAGGAATAAATGACACTTAGGTGGTGGCAGTATCTAGTTCCAAGGGGCTCTTGGGGAACATTTGCTCTCAAGTAACATCTCTCTGAAGTAAGGAGAGCACAATGTCCAGGTAGAGGAAGGTAAGTGTATATGGTTAAGGATCTTTCAAGGGAACCAGTCTGATTTAAATTTTAAGCTTTTAAAAATGTGACTGTGAATTGAGATTAGCTCTCTCCCCCTCACAGGCTCCCTTGAATTGTACCAAATAGCTTTAACCTTTCTGCAAGTAGCACCGTATGACTCAGGATTGACTGCTGCTGCCATGTATGCAGAATGGAAGTCTAGAGGTGGCCAGTACTGTGTATGCTTCTGGCAATAGGCCATTTGGTCCCTTTGATTTGCAGAAAATGAGGCAGGAGGTAGAGGCAAGCAAACATGCCAGATTTCCCTGGGTCAACTTATTTTAGGATGGGGCAGCTCCACATCGACACAAAAACTCTGAGGACTAGAGTCTAGTGCCTTCAGCAAGATTGCTCCTTTGACTCCCCCCCCCCCCCCCCCCCCCCCGTGCTTGGCATGGAGTAAATGCTCAGTAAATATTTACTGAATAAAATTGATAGAAGGCAACAGTAGTATCTTTTCCAAGAAGCTTAAAATGCTTCGCCTCTTTCATTTTGCCTGCTTTCCAGTCTACAAAAGATCATTTCATTAAGTACTTATGAGCATTTATATCATTTCTGTTCTGCATTGGCTCCTCTAAGGCATCCATCCCCTGGACAGTGTGCCCTGGTAGTTACTGTCTCACCAGAAACTACATATCCATTAAGTCATAGCATTAAAGCAGGTGTGTTTCTTTTTGTTCCAACCATTTCAACCTGCATATACTGTTCAAATGGGTGATTGAAAAATGCTCTTTAGGGAGTATAATTAGAAAAACAAAAAAAACAGTAGTTACTATTTCTGTCTGCTGGGCCTTGTTTGTTCTGCTGTTTCTTCTTTTTTTTAATAATACATATTTTTTATTTTAGAGAGGGAGAGAGATAGAAACATCAGTGATGAGAGAGAATCATTAACCGGCTGCCTCCTGCATGCTCCACATTGGGGATCCAGCCTGCAGCCTGGGCATGAGTCCTCACTGGGAATCAAATTGTGACCTCCAGGTTCATAGGTCAATGCTCAACCACTGAGCCACACCAGTCGAGTTGTGTGGCTTCTGCTAGATCAGTGTGATGACTCATTAATAGGTCTTTTTAATTTAATCAGTTTATTTTACATTATTGACAAGGTAGCTGTATTGCCAGGTCCGAGACTGACATCATCTGACCAGGGTAAAGAAGAAAGCGATGTTGTCATGGCCACTGTGGCATCATGTGATTATTTTGAACATTTTAAGAGAAGTTTAAAGGTACTTTGAAGCCTAAATAAACTCTTGGAAATTTGCTATTAAATAACAGCCTTTTGAAGTGAGAGACAGGTGGAGGTCATTTTGTTCATTTCGGTTATTTTTTTTAATCATCATCTGAGGATATTTTTCCATTGATGTTTGTTTTTTTAGAAAGAGGGAAAGACAGAGACAAATATAGATATGAGAGAAATACATCTATTGGTTGTCTCCTGCACAAGCCCCGACCAGGGCCTGGGCTGGGGAGGAGCCTGCAGCCGAGGCATGTGCCCTTGACCAGAATCAAACCTGGGACCCTTCATCCACAGGCCGATGCTCTATCCACTGAGCAAACCGGCCAGGGCCTTTTTGGTTGTTTCTCACAGGGAAACTGGTCCTTAGGTGTGTGCATCTGGCCCTCCCACAGCATGTGCCTTGGAAGCTGCCAGGGTCCTTCCCCAGCACGGCACTAACAGTGCCTCCCCTCTACCAGACTTAAGTCTTCCCTAAATAGGCTATTTTCCCTGAGACACCATTGCTTTCCTGTCAGTCCAGATTCATGACCTTAATCAAAAACTTCCTTTATCGGTACCTGTTTAAATTGCTCTAACGAGTTACCATTTGTCTGGTATGAAGAAGAAATTGAGTCTTTAAACAGGAATGAGTGTATTCCACAGCAGTGTTAGGCGGGATGGGATGTTTATTAAAATCCATAATTTATTCTTCTGTATCTTTGTGCTGCTCACCGTGGCCACTGGTGTTTGGATCTGCCCCTCCTTGTGTGTTGTCACTGTCATTTCTAATCTTGGCATGTTTGCTCTACTGTTCTGTTGCCTTATCAAAGATTTGCCCAGTAGCTGGGAAGCCTCTTCCTTTAAAATGACTTAAGAGTAATGCCCTTTATCAGGTAGAGAGAAATCGTAAATGAAAACTCTAAGTAATGTTTTGGGCTCTCCGATAGATTTTAGAAGAGGGGCTCCTGGGAGGTAAATGGGGATGCCACCCAGCTTTGGCACATTCTTAATGAAACTAATGATTTTAATAGACTGACTTATTAGTCCCGTTAATTTATACCCTCATTACAAGAGTGTCTGTTCAGTGTTTGCTAAATTTTTAGCAGTCTTGGGAGGCTAAACCTCCTCTTTAGTTTCTGCTGCAGCCATGGCAATTGTCTCTTTTTCATCTAAAAAGAGTGGCTCCAAAGGCCCAGGGTAAAAATGAGTAGTAGCTGTAATAGTCTGTGGACATTGGGACTAATCTGGGGAACTCTGTCTTAAATCCTGTCAGGCTAAGAATTGGCTTCACATACCACATGAAATAAAAGAGAAATAAGGGTTATCTGTTCATCCATCATACTTCTTGACCTCACAAAGAAATGTCTATCTAGTAGGATGGTATTTTAGCTCCCATCAGCCCCGCTTTCAGAATCTGAACAGGGCAGCTGTATGTTAGGTGATACCTAGGGAAGAGAAATGGAGTGGAAAGATCTTTGTACCAGACTCATCACTGATTTGCCTGATGAACCTCCACCCAAATTAGGGTCTTTCTGCCAATTTGGTCCAAAAATGTGATGAAGACAAAGAAAACAAAAGAGCTCTCTCTGAGATCTGAGAGTGGCAGGAACCCTGCATGCTCAGGAATGATATTTATCATTAGATGGTGGATGCCCATTAATGGGACAAGCAAACCTGACATCCTGGCAGCTCCCTAGAGCTGGACCAAGTGCACACTCTCCTTTGAGGCTGCCAGGTGTTCCTAACCTTCGCATAGATAGACCTATGCATCCCTAGACAACCGGTGAAAGGAATAATAACTGATTTAACGTTATAGCTTCTGTTGAGTCAGGACCCTGGATTCCTGGGCTGCCCCAAAGGAAAATATAGGGCCCGAGTGGGGAGCTGCTCGCATTCGTGGCCCCACCTTTTTCTGCACTAAGTAGTACAGGTGGAAGGCAGGGAAGCAGCTGTGTGAAGAGAAGCTGCACCTTTGGACGGGTGGTTCTGTAGCATGTGGGCACTCTCTTACAGAAGAGAGGCGAAGAATAGATGGAAGGCCCACACTCAGTCTCCAGTCATTCAGGAGGTCTTTTCCCTCAGGTCTGATGTCCTCTGAAGATTTCTCTGGAAAGGAACCAAACTCTTTCCAAGGCTTGGAATGGTACTTTATTTCTCAATAGTTTTATTTTTTTTAACCCTAATTTTCTTTATTTAAATTTTTTTTTATTGATTTCAGAGAGGAAGGGAGAGGGATAGAGAGAGAGAAACATCAATGATGAGAGAGAATCATGGATTGGCTGCCTCCTACATGCGCCCCACTGGGGATGGAGTCAGCAACCCGGGCATGTTCTCTGACCGGGAATTGAACTGTGACCTCCTGGTTCATGGGTTGATGCTCAACCCCTGAGCCATACCAGCCAGGCATAACCCTAGTTTTCAAACGAATGTATTATTTCTCCCATAGAAAGGCAGAAAAGTGCAAGACAAAATAAATTTCACTTCTCAGTTTCCATGGTTACTCACTGTTAATGTTCTGGGTCTTTCTTTGAGTGTGGCACTTTGGCACTCTGTGATGTGGTGCTGCATTGTTCCATGTAAACAAGTTGGCTCTTGCTCTGGCTGTTTGGCTCCATTGGTTGGAGCATCATCCCAGTAAGGGCACATACCCAGGTTGTGGGTTCAATCCCCAGTCAGGGCACATACAAGAGGCAACCAATCAATGTTTCCCTCCCTTTCTCCTTCTCCTTCCCTCCCTCCCTCCCTCCCTCTATTTCTCCCTCCCTCTATCCCTCCCTTTTTCCCCCCCTTCCCCCCCCCCCCTCTTTAAAATCAATGAAACAAACACACACGAAAACAACACCAAATTGGCTCCTTGTTAAGGGAGTTGGATAGCCACCTTAAGGGGAAAGGGCAGATTTGGTGCCTCTCATACACAGACATTCTCAACCAAAACTCCTCTTTGCTAACTGCTTAGGAGCCAGGATTTTGGTTTTAAGTTTATTCTGATTTTTAAAAACATGTTCACCTGCTTTTTCTTTCTTTTGCAAAATGTTAAATCATTAAAAAATGTATGTTTATCTTAGCTATTAGATTTTTAGGCTCTCTTAGGGTAGGATTGTTACTTTTGGATAGTACCTGGTTGTATGTAGCATGGACCTTTTGTATAATAGGTCCTGAACCAAATTTGTTGTCTGATCTGTTAAAGGATATCGATATTTTGGACTCTGACAGATTCCATATGTCAGCCTACTGGGGTGGTGGTGATGGGGAGGCTACTAAATATTATGATCTAGTACAGCCGTGGGCAAACTATGGCCTGCGGGCCGGATCCGGCCCGTTTGAAATGAATAAAACTAAAAAAAAAAAAAAGACCGTACCCTTTTATGTAATGATGTTTACTTTGAATTTATGTTAGTTCACACAAACACTCCATCCATGCTTTTGTTCCGGCCCTCCGGGCCAGTTTAAGAACCCATTGTGGCCCCCGAGTCAAAAAGTTTGCCCACCCCTGGTCCAGTAGGAGCCAGTTCTCTTTTAGGATATAGGTATTCTATTCTCATGCTCAAACTTTTTGTTAGTGTTTTATCTTAAAAAAAATTTTTTTTTAAAGACTTCTTTTTTTTTTTAAGAGCAGTTTAAGGTTCACAGCAAAATTGAGAGGAAAGTACAATGGTATCTCTACACATGCATAGCCTTCCCCATTATCAACATACCTCACCAGAATGGACATCTGTTATAATTGACTAGAGGCCCGGTGCACGAATTCGTGCATGGGTGGGGTCCCTCAGTCTGGCGGGTGATCAGGGCTAATTGGGCCATCTCGCCTAGTCCTGATCGGGGTTGATGGGGGCTGGTCGGCTGGGGAGGGACCATGGGAGGTCTCCAGGGTATGTCTGGCCTTCTCATCTAGTCCCGATAGGCTGGACCCCAGCAGCAAGAAGCATCTGCCCCCTGGTGGTCAGTGCATGTCATAGCGATTGGTTGAGCGGTCGACCAAATGGCACATCATTCACTCAGAGCCCATAGTTTATATTAGGGTTCCCTCTTGGTGTTGTTTACTCTAGGGTTTGAACAAATGTAATGATGCTTCTGAGGGCTGAACTCTTATTACTTGTACTTGGACTACTTGTACGAGGTCGTGTAAAAGGAAATAACTTACTTTAAAATTTTTATTTATTGATTGATTTTTAGAGAGAGGAAGGAAGAGAGAGATTTGTTGTTCTGCTTATTTATGCATTCACTGGTTGATTTTTGTATGTGTCCTGACCAGGGATCAAACCCCACAACCTTGACATATGGGGATGATAGTCTAACCAACTGAGCTACTAGGCCAGGGCCAGAGGAAATATCTTAAAGAGCTGTACACTCAGTAGGTGCTTAGCAAAGGTGGCAACAAGATGAGAGTCACTTAAATTCACTACAGTGAGCACTTAATTAATTTTTGTTAAGTTGAAAGCCTCAGTCCAGGTGTGGGAGATAGAAAGTTGACTGTGACGCAGCTCCCGATCTTTAGCAGCGACCCTGTCCAAATAAGTGGCTCTCAGGCAATGTGATGAGTGCTGTGCTGATGATGTGATACTGGTGCTGCTGGAGCCCAGTGGGTGGAAGGGAGAATCAGGCCTGGGTGTTGGGGAAGGCTTCCCTCCTCTCAGATGTCAACCCTCAGCAAGTTTATATTCTCATAGGGAAGTGGATGGATCAGTTCACAGAAGGTAGGATTCCATGTATATAGTCTCGCTTTTCTATTATTCATTTGACAATGTCTGGGTGATCTATCTATTCCAATACATAGAGCAGAGCTTCTCAAATTTTCTTGGGTCTTCGACCCTTAGTACCACACTAACTTTTTTCACCTTACTCCTACACCAAAAGAAATACCTAACATTTCAGTTTATTAAAAATTTAGGTTTAAATAATAAGCATTTATATCCTTCTAACTAATGGGTGTTTGAAAGAATAATACACATAACCTGAAAAATAATTTATTCCTTTTAAAAATTTATGTTCTCTTTTTAAAAAATTTATCTCTATTGTTGAAAGTTTTACAAATATCCCCCTTTTTTATCTCCATTGAGTCCCCCCACCCCCTTGCCTTCATCACACTATTGTCTATGTCCATGGGTTATGCATATCTATATATATAAAAAGGCAGCTACTGTAATGACTATAATGACCTAACAACCGGTCGCTATGACGCCCACTTTGGCCAGCGAAACGGCCCCATAAGGGGGTGGGGCCAGTGACCAACCTTGTGGCCCCTCCCCTCTGCTGGCCTGCCCCTGATCGGACTCTCCCACTCCAATCAAGAGTGGGGCCTGCCGGCCAAAATGCCCCCTCTGTCCCGCACCCCCCCCTCACCAACCGAGCCCCTGATCAGCCCGTCCCACCATGATAGGCCTGCAGCCCCTCGCCCTAGCCGGCCCGCCCCTGATCACACCCCCTACCCCAATAGGGGGCGGGGCTGGTGGCCAACCTCCTGAAGCCCCTCCCCCTGGCTAGCCACGCCCCCAGTGGGTCCCCACCACCCTGATCGGCCCGCAGTTCCTCCCCCACAGCTGGCCCTACCCTAGATTGGCCCCCTCACCCCGATACAGAGGACCTACTGTATATAAAAAGCCGGCTGGCCAACCACCCATGGCCCTTCCCCCAGGCCACTGGCCCCTGATCGGCACCCCACACCCACACATAACGGGGCGGGCCGGCCGGCCAACCTCCCGCCATCTCCTCCTCCTGACAGGCCGAGCCCTGATCCATCCTGATTGAGGCCGGGCCGGCTGGACAGCACCCATGCACGAATTCGTGCACTGCGCCTCTAGTATGCATTTAAGTTCTTTGGTTAATTTCTTCCCCCTCACCTTCTCTCAAGGATAGTAACTTATTAATGAGATGTGTATACTGTTGAGCATTACATAACTTCTCAAGCCTTGGGTTCAGATTCTATAACCTGTTTGCTGTTCTGTAGTTTTCCTTGTTTGCAATTAATACCATTTTTATTTCTTTATTTTCATTTTATTTATTTATTTTTTTAATTAAATCTTTATTCAGATTATTACATTAGTTACTCTTTTTCCCCACCATAACTCCCCTCCACCCGGTTCCCACCCCACCCTCTGCCCTCACTCCCCACCCACTGTCCTCATCCATAGGTGCACGATTATTGTACAATCTCTTCCCTCACCCCACACCCTCGCCCCCCCCCCCCAGAATAGTCCATTCCCTTTCTATGTCCCTGATTCTATTGCAATCACCAGTTCATACTGTTCATCAGATTATTTATTCACTTGATTTTTATTTTTATTTTTTATTTTTTTTATTTTTATTTTTATTTTTTTAAATATATTTTATTGATTTTTTACAGAGAGGAAGGGAGAGGGATAGAGAGTTAGAAACATCGATGAGAGAGAAACATCGACTAGCTGCCTCCTGCACACTCCCCACTGGGGATGTGCCCGCAACCAAGGTACATGCCCCTGACCGGAATCGAACCCGGGACCCTTCAGTCCGCAGGCCGACGCTCTATCCACTGAGCCAAACCGGTGCTGGCAATTCACTTGATTTTTAGATTCACTTCTTGATAGATGTGTATTTGTTGTTCATAATTTATATCTTTACCTTTTTCTTCTTCTTCCTCTTCTTAAAGGATACCTTTCAGCATTTCATATAATACTGGTTTGGTGGTGATGAACTCCTTTAGCTTTTTCTTATCTGTGAAGCTCTTTATCTGACCTTCACTTCTGAATGATAGCTTTGCTGGATAAAGTAGTCTTGGTTGTAGGTTCTTGGTATTCATCACTTTGAATATTTCTTGCCACTCCCTTCTGGCCTGCAAAGTTTCTGTTGAGAAATCAGCTGACAGTCGTATGGGTATTCCCTTGTAGGTAATTGACTGTCTTTCTCTTGCTGCTTTTAGGATTCTCTCTTTGTCTTTTGCTCTTGGCATTTTAATTATGATGTGTCTTGGTGTGGTCCTCTTTGGATTCCTTTTGTTTGGGGTTCTCTGCGCTTCCTGGACTTGGAAGTCTATTTCTTTCACCAGGTAGGGAAAGCTTTCTGTCATTATTTCTTCAATATCTTGCTCTCTCTCTTCTTCTGGCACCCCTATAATTCGGATGTTGGTACGCTTGAAGCTGTCCCAGAGGCTCCTTACACTACCTTCGTATTTTTAGATTCTTTTTTCATTTTGCTTTTCCGGTTGGGTGTTTTTTGCTTCTTCGCATTTCAAATCATTGACTTGATTCTTGCGCTCCTCTGGTCTGCTGTTGGGAGTCTGTATAAGATTCTTTATTTCAATCAGTGTATGCTTAATTTCTAATTGGTCCTTTATCACAACATCGAGTGTCTCATTAGATTTCTTGAGCATCTCACTACATTTATCGGCGGTCTCACCAGTCTTTTTGAGGGCCTTATTAAATATATCGGCGGCTTCTAGACAGTTCTTTAAAGACCTTAAAAATGTGGTTTTGAACTCTATATCCAGCAGTTTGCTTTCCTCCCATTCTGTCGTTTGTGTCCTGTTTCTTTGTCTCGGCATTTTTTATGCTTCGCTGTGTCGATAGAGTGCTTTTCTGTGCTAAGTGTCCCAATTACCTGAGGTAGACACTCTTGGTGCACCCCCTTGTGGGCTTTGTGCACAGTCTTGTTGTAATTAAGCCTTGATTGTTATAGTTATCACTGTGAGGAATTGACCTCCAGGCCAATTGGCTGTGAGAATCAGCTGTGTCTGCAGTGGGAGAACTTCTGTGCTGGAGACACCCCTCTGGGGCTAGACTTGCTTCGATGGGGCTTTGGTGCTCACTGAGTCTGCCCCCTGAGTGTGTCTTTTATGGTTCCACGGAGCTGCAAACTGGATGGTCCCACTCTGACCTCTGGGCTTCCTGGCTCCTGGATCTCTAGGGAGGTGCTAATCTAGCCTTTGCCTGAGGCTATCCAGCAAAAGTCTCCCTGCAGGGCTTGGGCGGGGCGGGTCCCACAGGATCAACAGGGCGGGGTTAGCAATTATGGCTGCTCTCAGTCTTGCCCTCAGAGGCTCTGCTTCTCAGTGTCCCAGTAATCGCTGCAAGCCCCACGGAGAGAAAGCTGCCCTAGGGTTCTGAGCGATGTCAGACAGTCCCGCTTCTCGTGTATGAGTCTGGGTCCCTAGAGACTCGGCCGGAACTGGAGCTCAGAGCCTGAGTCTCCCTCCCAATTGAAAACAACAACCACGCCCTCAGCTGCCAGCCCTCTCCGCATGCACTTTGCACCTTAGTATTTTACTTCAGCAATGCGCCTCCTCTGAGTCTCGGTATGCTTTTCTCTTTCCTCCTAGTTGTAGAACTTCCACTCAGCCAGCCTTCCTGTGGTTCTGGATGATGTCCGTTCCGTCTTTTAGTTGTATTTTTGAAGTGGTTGTTCGAGGCAGCAAACTCCGGTGTTTACCTATGCCGCCATCTTGGTTTTTCCTAATACCATTTTTAATGGAAATATACATACATTTTTAAAAATTTAAAAAAAAATCTTTTTATTGATTTCAGAGAGGAAGGATGGGTCGGGGGAAGAGAGAAAGAAAGAGAGAAACATCAGTGATGAGAATCATTGATTGGCCTCCTCCTCCATACCCCATACTGGGGATTGAGCCCAAAACCCAGGCATGTGCCTTGACCGGGAATTGAACTGTGACCTCTGGTTCATAGGTTGACACTCAACTACTGAGCCACGCCAGCTGGGAAGAATATGCATACATTTAATAAAATCTTTTGAGATACAGTCTATTTCCAAATTGGGGTGGGTTTGCCTAAGACCTTATCTGGGTAAAATTACTTTGGGTTGAAATAGCTTTCAAGTTAAGAAATTCATCTATATACAGACAGTCCTCTGGTTTCATCGGACTTGACATACGTCGTTTCGTGGTTACGTTGCCATCTCCCATTTATTTATAACAAAAAAATGTTCCATCATTTCGATGTATGTACATACGTGCTTTATGTTTTTTATTATGTATTTACCACAAGTAAAGGTCAGGAATTGTTATCTTTCTTTTAAATTTTTTTTTACTGTTTCACTTCATTACTGCTATGTATTTGCTCCATGTGAGTGACGTAGGTGCTTATGTAGGTGGGTTCCGACTTACGGCGAAAATCACATTACGTCGCGCTGTAGGAATGGATCTTCGACGTAACCTGAGGACCTACTGTATATAAAAAGCCAGTGACCGGAATACTGTAACGACTAGAACGACCGGTCGCTATTACGCCCACTGCGGCCAGTGAACTGGCCCAATCGGGGGGTGGGGCAAGCTGGCAACCTCCTGCGGGGCCCCCCCCCCCCCCCCGCTGGCCCCACTCCCAATTGGCCTCTGCCACGCTGATCAAGGGCGAGGCAGCCAGCCAACCCCCCCACAGCCCCTCCTCCTGCCTGGCCCCAACCCAGATCGGCCTCCCACCCCAATTAGGGGCGGGGCCAACTAGCCAACCACCTGTGGCCCCTCTCGATTGCTGGCCACACCCCCGATAGGCCCCCACACCCCATTGGCTCCCAGCCAAACCCCCCAGCCGGCCCCCCACAGTCCAATCGGGCAGGGCTGGCAGGCCAACGGCCCGCAGCTCCTCCCCCCAGCTGGCCCCACCTCCTAATCAGGGGTGGGACTGGCCAGTCAACTACCCGCAGCCCCTCCCCACGCCTGGTCCTGCCCCTGATTGGGCCCCCAATACCAGTTGGGGGCGGAGCTGACTGGCCCACTGCCCACAGCCACTCCCCCTGGCTGGCCCCACCCTAATCAGCCCCCACCACCCCATGGGCCCGCATCCCTTCCCCCAGGCCAGCTCTGCTACTGATTGGCCCCCCAACTCCGATCAGGAGTAAGGCCAGCGGCTACCGCCCATGGCCCCTCCCCCTGGCTGGCCCCGCCCCTGATCAACTTCCTCAACACCAATTGGAGGTGGGGCCCGCTGGCCAATTGCCTATGGCCCCTCCCCCTTAGCGGGCCCATCCTGGATTGGGCCCCAATTGGGGCAGGCTGGCCGGCCAACCTTCCACCATCTCTTCCCGACAGGCCCTGCCCCGATCAAGGCTGGGCTGGCCAGGCCCCACCCATGTGTGAATTCGTGCACTGGGCCTCTAGTGTGTGTGTGTATTTAGATGACTATTATTTAGTCTTAAAAGAAGAAGGAAATCCTGTGATTTGCAACAACATGGATAAATATAAAGGGCATTATGCTACGAGAAATAAGGCAGACAGAGAAAGGCAAATACTTCATGTGGAATCTGAAAAAGAAAAAAGAAACAGTTGAACTCATAGAAAAAGTAGAGAAGTGATTGCCAGGGGCTGGGGGGTGGGAGATATAGGGAGAGGTTAATTAGTAAAACGGTACAAACTGTCAGTTATAAAATGAATAAGGTCTGAGGATCTAATTATAGCATGGTAACAACTCTATTCTAGATAATAAGAGGTAATATGCAAATTGATCCTCACTCCATCACACCATCACAAGATGGCTGCGCCCACAGGGAGGCAGGGTTCCCATAACAACCCATAATGAGCAATCAGCAGGGACCTGAGGCTGCGCCCCCCACCCGGTGGGGCTTGATGGGGGACCTCAAGCCGTGTCCCCCGTCCCGGCAGGTCTTGATGGGGGTGGGGCAGGCCAGGTCTGGGTCTCACATGATTTTGAGGTGCACGCAGGTGGGCAGGGACTTGACTCTGGGTCCCGGAGCGTGCCCAAGACTCTGACAGAAGGAAGATTTTCATACACATTTTACTAATTTCCTTTCATCTCTGACAATTCTATTATAGAGAAAGGGCAAATAGCAATATCAAAATATTTCCTCTAATTAATTCCCTTTTAATGTGCACGGATTTCGTGCACCAGGCCACTAGTATTGTATAATTGTAATTTGCTGAGAGTAGAATTTAGATGTTCTCCCACACAAAACAGCTAAATACATGAGTTGATAGATGTGTTAATTAGCTCATGAGGGGGAATCCCTTCACAATGTACACATACCAATTCATCATGTTATATACCTTAAATATCTTACAGTTTTTTGTTAATTACACCTCATCAAAACTGGAAAAAGTGTCTGGTCCATCCAGGGACCAGTCCAGTATCATAATCAAATTTTGTAACATCTCTTTAGTCTTCTTTAATCTGGAATACTTCCTAAATCTTTGCCATTCATAACTTTGACACTTTAAAAGAGTTATTTTGTAGAATGCTCCTCAGCATTTGTCTATCGTTTCCTCCTAATTAAATTGAAGTTATGTACTTTTGTCAAGGTTACATAGACATGATACTGTGTCCCTCTTATTAGGTGGGAGCATAAGTCAGTTTGTACTCTCAGTAGTGATGGTAACTTTGATTTCTGTTATGGGTGTGTCTGTCAAGTTTCTCAGCTGTGAAGTAACTGTTTTTTTTTTTTTTTAAATCCTCTCCCAGGGATATGTTTTTTCTTTATTGATTTTTAGAGAGGAAGGAAGAGAGGGAGGGAGGGAGGGAGGGAGGGAGAGAGAGAGAGAGAGAGAGATTGAGAGATTGATCTGTTGCCTCCTGTAGGCGCCCGGACTGGGAATTGAATCCATCAGTCCATAGCCCAGGTATGTGCCCTAATGGAGAACCAAACCAACTGATGCTCCAACCAACTGAGTCACCTGGCCAAGGCTGTAAAGTTTCTATTTTTCCCTTTGCAATTAACAAATAGTTTGAAACTATGTAAATGTTTTGCGCCTCATCAAACTTTTACCAACTAGTTTTAGCATCCAATGGCTCTTGCTTGAACCAATTTTTATTAATGATATCTACTAAATGGTGGATTTCTAATGTCATCATTTCTTCTGCATTAGTGGTTGACATTCAATTGTAAGTAAGAAGGAAAACTTTTCCCTAATGTATGTATGTATGTATGTATATGGTTATAGCAGCATTAGGTCATTATACCTCACTAATGTTATTTATTTTAATGCTCAAAGTGACTTTTGAAACTTGCTTTTTAGTGGTTTTTAATTGTTTTTATGAACCTACAGAAAAATAATTTGTATGCTAAATAAAATATTTAAGAAATATTCTATATAATAAAAGGCTAATATTCAAATTGTCCCCACAGGTGAGAGTTTGACTAACCTGGGGTTAGACATGCGTTGACCACCAGGGGGCGGTGGCAGGCAGCCAGCCAGTGGAAGGGAGGCAGCGGCTGGCAGTCCCTAGGAACCGTAACCGTGCCTGAATTTCTTGCAGTGGGCCTCTAGTGTGTACTATAAAACAAGACAATCATACTTTATCTGGCTTTAATGACTTTTAGTCCTCAGATAGACATACGGATTATAGCAGCAGTTGCTCAAGAATTGAACCTTCCAAGTATCTGGCTATTGTTGCACATGACACTGAATGGCTTTCTATACTTTCCTAGAAATAATGGTTCCTGTTTTTTATATCATTGACAGTTTTTCACAAAGTTTTTACCACACATATGTGTCTGTGTATGTGTGTGTGTAATATCACACAGTAATGCAATGTTATAATAATTGCCGTAAAATAATAATCTTACATTTTTAAGATAGTTAAGAAATGAGCAAAAAATATGTTTAAGATAGTTAAGAAATGAGCAAAAAATACGTTTATACATTCTTTCATATTAACTCACATATTTGCCATTTCTAGTGCTCCTCCTTTTTTCCCCATGGATTTGAGTCATTTTCTGATGTTATTTCCTTTCAGTCTAAATGACTTCCTGATATCAACAAATCTGTCTTTATCTAGAAATGTATTTTACTTTCATTATTGTAGGACAGTTTTGCTGGTTTAGAATTTTTTATTCAGCACATTGAGTATGTCATTCCACTGTCTTCTGGCCTCCATTGTTTCAAATGAGAAGTCAGCCAACTGTAATGCATTTTTCTCTTGCTGCTTTCAGATTTTTCTGTCTTTCAGCACTTAGACAATGATGTGTCTAGGTGCAGATCTCTTTGTATTCATGTTACTTGAGGTTTGTTGCATTCTTGGTTATATAGATTCATCAGTTTTTGACCATTATTTCTTTTTTAATGTGTGTCATTTTCTTTTTCTCTCCTCTCCTTTGGATACAGCCATTAGGTATATGTTAGTATGTTGATGCTGTCCCACAGACCTCTGAGCACTGTGTATTTTTCTTTAATCTTCAGACTGTGTAATTTCTACTTATTTATATTCAAGTTCACCGATTCTTTTTCTATCATTTAGAATCTCCTGTTAAGTCCCTCTAATGAATTTTTAATTTAGTTCTTGTACTTTTTGTGGTAAAACATACATAACATATAATTTACCATTTTAACCATTTCTAAATGTACAGTTCAGTGGTATTAAGTGCATTCACATTGTCATGCAACCATCAGAACTTTTCTTCTTCTCAAACTGAAACTCTGCTACCCATCCTATATAATAAAAGGCTAATATGCGACCGAATGGTGGAACGACCTATTGCTGTGATGCGCACTGGCCACCAGGGGGCAGATGCTCAATGCAGGAGGTCAGTGTGCTGCCACAGGGGGAGCGCTGCTCATCTAGAAGCCAGGCTCACGGCTGGCAAGCACGGCTGGCAAGCACAGTGGCAGTGGCAGGAGCCTTTCCTGCCTCCTCAGCAGCGCTAAGGATGTCCCATGGGGAGCAGGCCTAAGCTGTCGGTCAGACATCCCCCAAGGGCTCCCAGAGTGCTAGAGGGCACAGGTCTGGCTGAGGGGACCCCCCTTCCCCCCAGTGCACGATTTTTGTGCACCGGGCCTCTAGTATTTCTGTAAAAGAGAGGGAAAGAGCCAGTCACAGTGAATAGACTGTTGATCCTCCTGCTTTTGGCCAGGAGTCACATAACCCACCACTCTGACAGCTGCTGAGGTGTATCTTACTTGGAGACCTTTTGCAAGAAGATTGTGGTATAGGAATCTTCCTCTTACCTATAAGTTTGAAGGACTGAAAACAAAGGAAACTAGGAGATTAAACAATCAGAAACTCTTAGCCTGACAATTATATCTTCAATAAATATAGTTTACATTTAGCAACGTCCTTTAAATACATTATTTCGGCTTCCAATTACTTGTGAGGAAGTTATTACCATCTTAGTTGGTAGGGAAAGAGATTGAAAAGATGGGAAAGGAAAACATATTTTCGAGTCACCATTGTATGTCAAGTACCATTAGGAATTTTTGGTACTTGCCCAAGATTACACAGTTATTAAGAGGTAGAGAATGCATTTGACCCTGAGTGATTTTATGAACTTTATATGTATAATGTAATGCATATATTAAACACTAGTTAGATAAATGAAGTTAGACTTCTTGAGGTAATTTTGTGCCATAAATTCACCTAAATATTTTCCTTCTTTCTTTTCTAGTATCTACCACAAGCCTCAGTGGTTCTGACAGTGAGACTGAGGGGAAGCAACGCAGCTCTGATGATGCATTCAAAGCAGACTCTCTTGTGGAGGGAACTTCTTCCCGCTATTCCATGTACAATAGCGTCTCCCAGAAGCTTATGGTATGTTGGCACTTGTGTTGGGTTTCTAAAGCTGCACCAGAATTGTGAGAGAGAGGGAATTTGTATTGATTGGTATGAAAAGAAGAAATGCTAGGGAGTGAGTTTTTCCTTTGCTTTTTAGCTACTGAAATTTAGTAGAGTATGGCTCTCTTTTCAGTAGAGGTATTGTTCACATTGGAGCAGTGTACGCCAACCTTTCGGACCTCACGGACCACCGGTTGCCAACCAGTGCCTTGGAGTTCATCCATATGAAGTGGTTGCTCAGGCCTGCTGCTGTTAATCGCCCTCCAGGGGAAATAGACACAAATCTTCTTAGGATTGAGTTCTTTTATTGGATAAGGATCTTTGGGTTTGAGATTTAGGTCTTTGATTTTGGGGGTACATAATTGAGCCCAGTAACTCTAGAGGTCAGTATGAGCTGATACTTGTGACATTTAAAAAAATGATTCTGTTCAGGAGCTTATAGTACCTCCAAGACCTGTTTTGCATGAAGCAATTTTTCAGTTGATCTTTTGATTTGGGCTTCTGCAGGCCCTCATTGTCCTTGCCTATTCATGGTCTTTTTGAGTTCCATATAAATTTTTGGAATAGTTGTCCTAGATCTGTGAGATATGCCATGAGTATTTTAATAGGGATTGTGTTGAATCTATAGATTGCTTTGGGTAGTACAGCTTTTTTTTTTTTTTTTTTTAATTGATTAAGTTATTACATAAGTGTCCTTATCCCCACGTTACCCCCTATCCCCCCACTCATGCCCTCACCCCCCTGTTGTCTGTGCCCATTGGTTAGGCCTATATGCTTGCATGTAAGTCCTTTAGTTGATCTCTCCTCCTTACCCCCACCCTCCCCTGCCTTCCCTCTGAGGTTTGACGGTCTGATTGATGCTTCTCTGTCTCTGGCTCTGTTTTTGTTCATCAGTTTATGTTGTTCATTATATTCCACAAATGAGTGAGATCATGTGGTATTTGTCTTTCTCTGACTGGCTTATTTCACTTAGCATAATGCTCTCCAGTTCATACATGCTGTTGCAAATGGTAAGAACTCCCTTTTTACCGCAGCATAGTATTCCATTGTGTAGATCAGGGGTCCTCAAACTTTTTAAACAGGGGACCAATTCACTGTCCCTCAGACCGTTGGAGGGCCGGACTATAGTTTTAAAAAAAAACTATGAACAAATTCCTATGCACACTGCACATATCTTATTTTGAAGTAAAAAAACAAAATGGGAACAAATACAATATTTGTATTTGCTTGTGGCCTGTGGGCCGTAGTTTGAGGACCCCTGGTGTAGATGTACCACAGTTTTTTAATCCACTCATCTGCTGATGGGCACTTAGGCTGTTTCCAAATCTTAGCTATGGTGAATTGTGCTGCTATGAACATAGGGGTGCATATATCCTTTCTAATTGGTGTTTCTAGTTTATTGGGATATATTGCTAGAAGAGGGATCACTGGGTCAAATGGGAGTTACATTTTTAGTTTTTTGAGGAAACACCATACTGTTCTCCACAGTGGCTGCACCAGTCTGCAATCCCACCAGCAGTGCACGAGGGTTCATTTTTCTCCACATTCTCCCCAGCACTTGTCGTTTGTTGATTTGTTGATGATAGCCATTCTGACAGGTGTGAGATGGTATCTCATTGTCATTTTGATTTGCATCTCTCAGATGATTAGTGACTTTGAACATGTTTTCATATGTCTTTTGGCCTTTCTTCTGTCTTCTTTCGAAAAGTATCTATTTAGGTCCATTGCCCATTTTTTGATTGGGTTGTTTATCTTCCATTTGTCAAGTTGTATGAGTTCCCTGTAAATGTTGGAGATTAAACTCTTATCAGTGAAAACATTGGCAAATATGTTCTCCCATGCAGTGGGCTTTCTTGTTGTTTTGTTGATCGTTTCCTTTGCTCGCAAAAGCTTTTTATTTTGATGTAGTCCCATTTGTTTATTTTCTCTTTAGTTTCCATTGCCCTAGGAGCAGTATCAGTGAAAAAATTGCTTCGGCATATGTCTGAGATTTTGCTGCCTATGGATTCCTCTGGTATTTTTATGGTTTCCTGTCTTATGTTTAAGTCCTTTATCCATTTTTAGTTTATTTTTGTGTATGGTATAAGTTGGTGGTCTAGTTTAATTTTTTTGCATGTATCTGTCCAAATATAAATTTCCCAACACTATTTATTTATTTATTTATTTATTTTTTTAAATATATTTTATTGATTCTTTACAGAGAGGAAGGGAGAGAGATAGAGAGTTAGAAACATCGATGAGAGAGAAACATCGATCAGCTGCCTCCTGCACATCTCCTGCTGGGGACATGCCGCAACCCAGGTACATGCCCTTGACCGGAATCGAACCTGGGACCTTTTGGTCCACAGGCTGACGCTCTATTCACTGAGCCAAACCGGTTTCGGCCCCAACACTATTTATTGAAGAGGCTGTCTTGATTCCATTGTATGTTCATGCCTCCTTTGTCGAATATTAATTGAGCATAGTGGTTTGGGTCGATATCTGGGTTCTCTATTCTATTCCATTGGTCTATATGTCTGTTCTTGTGCCAGTACCTGGCAGTTTTGAGAAGAGTGGCTTTGTAATACAGCTTGATATCTGGTATTGAGATCCCACCTACTTTGTTCTTTTTTCTCAGGATCGCTGCAGCTATTCGGGGTCTGCCGTAGGTATTTTAATAGGGATTGTGTTGAATCTATAGATTGCTTTGGGTAGTATGACATTTTAATGATGTTAATTCTTCCTATCCATGAACACAGTATAGGCTTCCACTACTTTGTATCTTCCTGTATTTGTTTTACCAGTGTCCTACAGGGTTTGTTTGTTCTTTTTGTTTTTTGTTTTTTGTTTTTCTTAATGTGCCTCAGGCATGAAACAGCTCTGGCCAGCAAGACAGGCATCAAGCTAGGATTAACTAAGGACTGCATATCTGATTTGCCCCTGATTGATATAAGAGCAACACCACCCATCAGATGTCTCCTTGCCCATTGCCAGTGGGTTATCCTACAGTTTTATGAGTAAAGGTCTTTTACCTCCTTGGTCAAGTTTATTCCTAGGTATCTTATTTTGTTATCGTTGTTGCAGTGATAAATAGGGGTGTTGTTTTTAGTTTCTCTTTCTGAGAGTTTATTATTGATGTGTAAGAGTACCATTAATTTCTGGATGTTAATGTTGTATCTTTCTATGTTGCCAAATTCATTTATTAAATCTAGTAGTTTTTTGGTGGAGTCTTTAGGGTTTTTTATGTCCAGTATCACATCATCTGTGAAGAATGATGGTTTTACTTCCTCCTTTCCTATTTGGAAGCCTTTTACTTTTTCTTCTTGTCTTTTCTCTGTGGCTAGGACTTCCAGTACTGTGTTGAATAAGAGTCATGAAAGCGGACATCCTTGTCTTGTTCCTGATCTTAAAGGAAATGCTTTTAGTTTTTGCCCATTGAGTATGACGTTGGCTGCAGGTTTTTCATATATGGCCTTTATTATGTTGAGGTATGATCCCTTTATTCCCTCTTTGCTGAGAGTTTTTATCATAAATGGGTGCTGGATTTTGTCATTTGCCTTTTCTGTGTCTATTGATATGATCACACGATTTTTATCCTTCATTTTGTTTATGTGATGTATCACATTTATTGATTTGTGAATGTTTATATCAGCCTTGTATCCCTGGAATAAACCCCACTTGGTCGTGGTGTATGATCTTTTAATGTACTGCTGGATCCTATTTGCTAATATTTTGTTGAGGATTTTAGTATCTATGTTCGTCAGGGATATTGGCCTGTAATTTTCTTTCTTTGGAGTGTCTTCATCTGGTTTTGGAATTAGGATAATGCTGGCCTTGTAAAAAGAGCTTGGAAGTCTTTCTTCCTCTTGAATTTTTTGGAATAGTTTGAGGAGGATAGGTGTTAGTTCTTTGAGTGTTTGGTAAAATTCTCCTGTAAAACTATCCAGTTCAGGGCATTTGTTTGCTGGGAGTTTTTCTTTTTTTTTTTAAATCCTCACCTGAGGATATATTTTCCATAGATTTTTAGGGAGGGACAGTGTGTGTGTGTGTGTGTGTGTGTGTGTGTAGAGAGAGAGAGAGAGACAGACAGAGACAGACATCAATCTAGAAGAGAAACACATTGATTGGTTGCCTCCTGCACCTACCCTAACTGGGGATGGGGATGGAACCTGCAACCAGGTACGTGCTTTTACCCTGGAATCGAACCTGAGACCCTTCAGTGCCCAGCCAGGACGACACTCTAACCACTGAAGTTTTTTTTATTACTGCTTTAATTTCAGTAGTTGTTATTGGTCTATTCAGGTTTTTTGGTTATTCCTGATTGAGTTTTGGGAGATTGTATGTTTGTAGGAATTTGTCCATTTCACCCAGGTTGTCCAATTTGTTGACATATAGTTGTTCATAGTATGTTCTTACAGTCCTTTGTATTTATGTGATGTTAGTTTTTACTTTGCCTCCTTCATTTCTGATTTTATTTATTTGGGTTCTTTGTCTTTGTTTCTTAATGAGTCTGGCTAAAGGTTAATCAACCTTGTTTATATTTTCAAAGAATCAGCTTTTGGTTTCATTGGTTGGTTGTATTGTTTCTTTGTTTCTGTCATTTATTTCCACTCTAATCTTTATTATTATTATTATTATTATTATTATCCTTCCTTCTTTTAGGTCTGGGCTTTTTTTAAAAAAAGGTAAGTTTTTATTGATTTTATAGAGAGAGGAAGGGAGAATGAGAGAGAGAAACATTGATGAGAGAGAATGATTTGTTGGCTGCCTCCTGCATGCCCCCTACTGGGTATCAAGCCCACAATGCAGGCATGTGCCCTAGCCAGGAATCAAACTGACAGTCTCTTGGTGCATGGGATGATGCTCAACCAACTGAGCCACGATGGCCAGGCACTCTGGGCTTTTCTTATTGTTCTTTTTCTAATTATTTTAGTTATAGGGTTAGATTGTTTATTTGAGATTGTTTCTTGTTTCTTTTTAGGTAGGCCTGTAATACTATGAACTTTTCCTCTTAGGACTGCTTTTGCTATGTCCCATAGATTTTGGGTGTTCATTATCATTTATTTCCAGGAAGTCTTTTTATTTCTTCATTGATCTCATTGGTAACTCATTCATTATTTAATAACAGACATTTAGCCTCCATGTGTTTGAATGCTTTTGAGTGCTTTTATTGTATTTAATTTCTAGTTTCATGCTACTGTGATCTAGAAGATGCTTGATACAGTTTCAGTTTTCTTGAACTTGTAAGACTTATTTTGTGTCCTGACATGTTGTCTATCTTTGAGAATGTTCCATGCATATTAAAAAGAATGTATATTCTGCTGCTTTGGGGTGAAATGTTCTGTAAATATCAATTAAATCCATTTTGTCTAATGTGTTGTTTAAGGTCGCTGTTTCCTTGTGATTTTTTTTTTTTGTCTGAAAGATCTATCCAGTGATAATAGTGGGTGTTAAAATCCCCTACTATGGCTGTATTGCTGTCAATCTCTCCCTTAAAGTCTTCCAGTAGTTTATTTTTTTATATATATTTAGGTGCTCCTTTATTAGGTACATATGTATTTACCAGGGTTATATTCTCTTATTGGTTAGATCCCTTTAGTATTATGTAGTGACCTTCTTTGTCTCTTGGAAATTTCTTTTCTGTCCCTTCACTTTTTTTTTTTTTTATTTTTTATTGATTTTTTACAGAGAGGAAGGGAGAGAGATAGAGAGTTAGAAACATCGATGAGAGAGAAACATCGATCAGCTGCCTCCTGCACATCCCCTACTGGGGATGTGCCCGCAGCCCAGGTACATGCCCTTGACCGGAATCGAACCTGGGACCTTTCAGTCCGCAAGCCGACGCTCTATCCACTGAGCCAAACCGGTTTCGGCTCTGTCCCTTCACTTTTATCCTGTGTGAGTCTTTTGTTGTGAGGTGGGTTATTTGTAGACAGCACATGTATGGGTCATGTTTTCTTACTCTTTGAGCTACCTATGTCTTTTGATTGGAGCATTTAATCCATTTGCATGTAATGTTGTTATTAATAGGTACTTATTTATTACTATTTTTATTCTTTACTCCTCTATCTCTCTATTTCTTCTTCTTACAGCACTCTTTTTAACATTTCTTACAGTTCTGGTTTGGTGGTAATAAAATCCTTTTGCCTTTTTATTTTTGGGGAAGTTCTTTATTTCACCTTCAATTTCTTCATTTCTTTAAAAATACATTTCGTATATGTTTTTATTGATTTCAGAGAGCGGAAGGGAGAGTGAGAGAGAGAGAAGCATCAATGATGAGAGAGAATCTGCTGCCTTCTGCACACTCCTACTGGGGATTGCGCCTGCAATCCGGGCATGTGCCCTGACAGGGAGTTGAACTGTAATCTCCTGGTTCATGTGTTGACGCTCAACCACATAGCCATACTGGCTGGGCTCATTTTCAGTTTTGAATGATAGCCTTGCTGAATAGAGTAGTCTTGGTTTCAGATCCTTGCTTTTCATTACTTTGAGTACTTCATGCTGTTCCCTTCTGGCCTGTTGTGATTCTGTTGAGAAATCTTCTGACAGCCTTATGGGAGCTCCCTTGTAGATAACTGACTGTCTCTCTCTTGCTGCCATAAGATTATCTCTGTCTTTATTTATTTTTTTAAATTAAATCTTTATTGTTGAAAGTATTACATATATATCCCCCCTTTGACCACTTCCAGCCTGCCCCATTCCCTACCCTAGGTCTTCAGCACCCTATTGTCTGTGTCCATGGGTTATGCATATATGCATACAATATCTTTGGATGATCTCTTCCCGCCCACCTACCCTCCAAGTTCCCTCTGAGATTCGATAGTCTGTTCCATGTTTCTGTGTCTCTGGTTCTATCATCAGTTTATTTTTTTCATTAGATTCCACATATGAGTGAGATCATGTGATACTTGTCTTTCTCTGACTGGCTTATTTCACTTAGCATAATACACTTCAGGTCCCTCCATGCTGTCTCCAAGGGTAAGAGATCCTTCTTTTTTACTGCTGCATAGTATTCATTGGTGTAAATATACCACAACTTTTTTATACACTCATCTATGGATGGGCACTTGGGCTGTTTCCAGATTTTAGCTATTGTAAATTGTGCTGCTATGAATATAGGGGTGCATACGTTCTTTATGATTGGTGTTTTGAATTTCTTAGGATATATTCTTAGAAGTGGGATCACTAGGTCAAATGGAAGTTCCATATTTAATTTTTTAATGTATTTTTTTTAATTGTTTTCAGAGAGGAAGGGAGAGGGAGAGAGAGAGAAACATCAATGATGAGAATCATTGATTGGCTGCCTCCTGCATGCCCCCGACTGGGGATCGAGCCCACAACCCAGGCATGTGCCCTTGACCGGAATCGAACCTGGAATCATGCCGGGGTCCAGCCCCGGGGGTCCAGGGTTCCCAAAGGTGTGGACGGAGTCGGCAAAGAATGTTTTACACGGAGACAGCATTCAGAACTCTCTAGCTCTCTTTAGTCTCCGTGGATCTTCCTGTGCCTGGCTGAGGCCACAGAGAAAGATCCTGAGGCAAGCTGAGCCTTTATTTTATAGTCAGAGGTAAACAAGGCAGTGGTTAGGAAAGTTACACTGTTCTTGTGAGTTTCACTTGTTTACACTGTTCTTGTGAGTTTCACTTGTTTTTGTTCTTGTTCTTGCTGCACTTCCCTCAGCCCATTAGCTTCCCAGATAAGATCTAGGGAGCTCATACAGTCAAGCCTAATTATGCTTAAGAGGACTGTGCCCTCTAAGCTGGGACTTGTTTGTGACTTTGCCAACAGGTCAGTCCAAGGTTTAACCCTATAGCGGCTCCCCACAGAATCCTTCAATCCCCAGGCTGACGCTCTATCCACTGAGCCAAACCAGCCAGGGCCACATTTAATTTTTTGAGGAAACTTCATACTGTTTTCCACAATGGCTGCACCAGTCTGAGTTTCCACCAGCAGTATTCTAAGGTTCCTTTTCTCCACATCCTCACCAGCACTTGTCATTTTTTGTTGGTAGCCATTTTGACAGGTGTGAGTTGATAACTCATTGTTGTTTTATCTCTTTATCTTTAATGTTTGCCATTTTAATTATGATGTTGTCTTAGTGTGGGTCTCTTTGTGTTCATCTTGATTGGGGCTCTTTGTGCTTCCTGAAACTGTGTGACTTTTTCCTTTACCAGATTAGGGAATTTTTCTGTCATTATTTCTTCAAACAGGTTCTCTATCCCTTGCTCACTTTCTTCTCCCTCTGGTTCCCCGGTGATATGAATGTTGTTACATTTCATGTTGTCCCAAAGTTCCCTTAAACTATCCTCGTGCTTTTATTTTTTTTTCCATTTTTTTATTCAGGTTTGATTTTAACAAATGTCTCAGGGTGAGAGCCCACAGGAAAGGGTGAAGTCCATGGTGGCAGGGCCCTCCCAGATGCCTGAGGGGGTGGGCAGGTCCCCTTTCCTCTCCTCCTCTTCCCTCTCCTGCTAAAGGGATTTGGGGAGAGACATAGGCATGGGGAAGGAGCTGGTCCCCAGTCTGTGGGGGTGGTGTTTGGGATAAAGGGCTATAGGAACAGGGACCAGACCAGGGATGAGTCAGGGGGAGGGCACACGGACCATTTGCCAGAATCCACGGCTGATTCCAGAATTTAAAAAAAACAAAAACAAAAACCTAAACCACAGGCAGCACCCACCCCATCTCCCCCACAAGGGCTGTAGTGTGAGGGGAGAAGAGGAAGGCAGCTTCACCAAGGCTATGGCTCACTCACTGCTGGCCAAGGGAGCAGGGTAAAGGGCAGGGGCTCCCCAACAGATTGAGGGGGTGGAGGAAACCAAAATAAAACATCAAATAAATTGTGTAGGAGTCCAGCCAAAGGCCGGGGCCAGAGCTGAGCCAGGCTGGGGCATCTGCCTCATAGAGGAGGGTGGGGGGCGCGCGGAGGCAAGCGCAAGCCCAGGCCACGCGCTGCCACCGCGGAGGCCAGTCCCGGATATATCCTCGTGCTTTTAAATTCTTTTTTTTGCTTAAATTTTTTGCTTTTGCTGCTCTGATTGAGTAATTTTTTTTCTACCTTGTCTTCTAATTTACTGATTAGATCCTCCACTTCCTCTAATGTACTGTTTATTCCTTCCAGTATGTTCTTTATTTCAGCTATGTCTTTTTATTATTGTTTTAGTCTCATCGGAGGACATTTCTTTTCTATTGATTTTTAGAGAGAGTGGAAGGTAGGGGGAGAGACAGGGAGAGAGAAACATCGATGTGAGAGAGACACATTGATTGGTTGCCTACCACATGTGCCTTGACCAGGGCTGTGGATTGAGCCTGCAACCGAGGTACGTGCCTTTGACCAAAATTGAACTCATGACCCTTCAGTCTGTGGTCCGATGCTCTACCCACTGAGCCAAATCAGTTAGGGATATGCCATCCTTCATTTTTGACTGGTTGTTTTTCAGGGTTTCTATGTCCTGCTATTGAGCATTCTCTCTCTCTCTCTCTCTCTTAAATCCTCACCTGAAGGTATGTTTATATTGATTTTAGAGAGAGAGGAAGGGAGAGGGAGAGAGTGAGGGAGAAACGTTGATTGACCCACAACCTGGGTATATGCCCTGACCAGGAATCAAACCCACAGCCTTTCAGTGTACAGGATGATACTCCAACTGAGCCACACCAGCCAGGGCTGTTGAGCAGTCTTAAAACCATTACTTTGAACTCTGTTTCTGATGTATTTCTTGCCTCCATTTCATTTAGCTCTTTTTTCTGCAAATTGTTCCTGTTCTTTCATTTGGGGCCTGTTTCTTGTTTCCCTATTTTTATTGTTTCTTGGTTTCCCCATTTTTGCTGTTTTTTGTGTGTGTTTGTTTTGTGTATTGGATGGGACTGCTATGACTCCCAGTCTTGGTGAGGTGTCCTTTTTGTAGTTGGCATCATGTGGAACCCAGTTGTGTAGTTTCCTTCATCTTCTGAGCAGGTTGCTTCAGGAATGTCCCTTGTGTGTGTTGTGTGGGTTCTTTTGTTATATTTGGGTCTTGATTACTGGTGACCTTTTCATGGGAGGGCTCAGTCCTCAGGCTTGCTGACTGTGAGGCTCAACCCTGACCACATCATGCCAATTGTTACACAGGTGCTGACAGAACAAAACAAGTCAAAACAAGACCAAACCAAAAACTTCTAAACAGCTATATCTTTTAGCAAGAATCTGAAGAAGTTTCATTTTAAATTATGTTCTCTTTTATCAACTCTACTGTAGATCTCACTTAATCAGACACATTAGCTGGAAGGGTAAGTTGTACAAATGTCCAATGACATTCATTAGGTACCCTTGGTACTTTTAAGTACAGCTGTGAGGTCCCTTCTTATTTATCCAACTTCTGGCTGCCCTAGACTTTCACCTCCAAAAGATAGCCATTGGACCCACAGTTAAACTGCAGTTTGTTTTTTATTTATGCTTCTTTTCTTTATTAGGCTAGAAGGAAAACTTTAGGCCTTACTTTTAAAAATCTTTTTTTTTTTTAATTGACTTTAGAAAGAGGAATTGAGAGGAAGAGAGAGATAGAAACATCAGTGGTGAGAGAGAATCATGGGTTGGCTGCCTCCTTTATGTCCCCTACTGGGGATTGAGCCCACAACCTGGGCATGTGCCTTGACCAGGATTTGAACCATTGATCTCCTGGTTCATGGGTTGACACTCTACCACTGAGCCTTACTAGCTGGGCGAGGCCTTACTTTTTTATATTTCTTAGGGTCTAGCAGAATGTCTGGCACATGATAAGGGCTACATAAATGTCTGTATAAAATGCTCCATTTTATCTATTTGTTTATATAAATGCACCATCATTTCTCTCTTTCAGGCCAAGATGGGCTTCAGGGAAGGTGAAGGATTGGGTAAATACAGCCAGGGTCGGAAGGACATCGTTGAGGCCTCTAATCAGAAAGGTCGAAGAGGCTTGGGTCTGACGTTGCAAGGCTTTGAACAGGAGTTGAATGTGGACTGGCGAGATGAGCCCGAGGTAACTGGTGTGGGGAGGAGAAGGCAGAAAGCCACTTGAGTTTTTGGGTGCATGCCTATAAGTTGTCATATTGACACACTAGAAGTCTCCAGAGGCAGTTTGATCAGGGTGGTTAGTGAGGGTTGAACTAGTTTCTTACATGGAAGGTTCTGGGGATGTCCAAAATGGAAAACAAGTCTGGGGGAGGGGGAATGATAGGATGTGGATTTGTTTCCTGTTGCTTCGTATAGGACTATCTAAGACCAATGGGTGGAAGATACTGGAAGGCACGGTTTGCCTCCACAAAGAACCTTAATACAGCTTTTCACTAGTGACTAAGATACCCCACAAGGTAGTGAGCCTCCTCTGCTGAAACGGTTCAAGTGGCCAATTGAGGACCCACTTTCCCATTGTATGAGTGATTGGATTAGGTGCCATGTAAGGTCCTTGAACCTCTAAGCAGGTGTTTGTTTATGCCATGGCTTTTTCATTGTGGATTTAGTTTGCTTACCTACTTGGGTACCTGTTTGTTTTACCCTGAATACCCAAAGAGACTCATTCCTTTTCATGGTACAGATAATGTTGTGATTTTATTTTTATTCATTTATTTATGTCCTACCTTATTCCACAAAGGATTTGAAGTAGGTATAATAAAAGCCCCTAAAAATAATGATGTAATATTACCATTATGGAGTTGAAACTAGAGGAAATAGAAAACAAATGTCTAATCTTCTACATAGTTGCTGTAATTTAGCTTCAGATGTGGTTCTGAGCTCTGGAAAATTGATATTTTATTTGTCTCTCTGATGCTTCAGTTCAGGAAAATCTCCCATCAACCTGTGCATGATAAAAGCCTAATAAGGCTTCAGCATAAGAAGCTGACAAGCCAAGAGCTAATGGGTTCTGATGTGGTCCTGCTGTGTTGCCTTGTAGTTGGAAGGAGACGAGACCAGCAGAATAGCAGATGAGACAGTGCAGAATAGGGTAAATATTTGTAATTGGGTGCTAGATGTAGGTTTTTACCTCAGAAATTCTTGGTGCTTTCTGTGTCCTCATTTGTGTGAAAACAAGTAAAAAGCCCCAATTCTCTCAGTGAAACAGAATTAGAACTAACTGCTAAACTTGAGATACGAAATTTGCCCATAAAATTTCTGCTTTTAATGGAGACAGGCCATTGAAATTCCTTTTTGAGACAAGGGTGTTCTAATTATCATCTACCATAATTCAGTTTTTCTCTTACAAAAGATGCCGTATCTTTTGGTTAAGAATGTGGCTTAACTGTTAGATGGTGGTCACCTCTTTAAGGCAGATGAGTCTGGGTGGCCTGAGGTGACTCCCGTTCCTAGAGTCACTACAGGAAGGTGCTTAGTGACTTCTGTAGCCAGGATGGAGGGAGAGTGCAAAGTTGGAAGCTTCAGACAAAGTCCACTTTGCAGGTAGCCTTATTATATTTAGACTTCCATGGGGAGATTGAATATTCTTTTTATCTCTATAGGAGTATCCAAAGTATATATGAGTTGCTTTTTTAAAAAATATATATTTTTATTGATTTCAGAGAGGAAGGGAGAGGGAGAGAGAGATGGAAACATCAATGATAAGAATCATTGACTGGCTGCCTCCTGCACATCCCCTACTGGGGATTGAGCCCACAACCTGGGCATGTGCCCTGACCAGGAATCAAACCGTGACCACCTGGTTCCTAGATCAACGCTCAACTATTGAGCCACACTGGCTGGGCATAAGTTGCTTTTTTTAAAAAAGAGTTTTAATATAAATCACAACCAAGTATGCTTAAAGGTGATGGATTTGACCAAGGAGAGAAGTCATGATTCACTGCCTGATTCATTGACAAAAGGCTTCAGTAATTTTTCTTTTAATCTTTTCTCTGTTGATGGTGGTTGGCTTGCCCTTCAGACCTTGCATTGTGATACCATTTTATGCCTTTCAGAGCATGTAATATTACCTTTAACCACATTGCTTCAATTTGCAATGGTGAGTCTCTTCTCCACACTTGCTCAGGAGGGAATGTGTAAAGCTGCCATGCAGGTTAGCCACCTGTTAAAGTTTCATAATCCATGTCTCTCTAGCCCAGTGAACGTAGCCCTGGCTGCACATTAGAATCATTTGGGGACTTCTAACAATGCAATTATACCCAGTTCCCACCTCAGATCAACAGAATCATATATTCTGTGGGTAGGCCCCAGGCACCAGAACTTTTTAAAAGGACTGCAGATGACCCTAATGGATAGCAGGGTGAAAACCACTGTTTGGGCTTGATAAGGAAATTATGAGGAAGTAGTTCATTAGAGGTGCTAGTTTCTGCCCTATCTTGAATGAATGGGTGGGAAATCCTATTTATTTTGTAACACTTTGAAAGGCATCAGGAGGTGAGATTCATTGCTTAGTGTCTTCCTGATGTGATTACCTATCAGAGACACATCTCTTATCCCCACTGCTCTGTATCCCCACTGCCTCTTGGGACAAGGACTATGTCTTTTTTAACTCAGTGTCCATAATGGTATTCATAAAAAATATTGAAACAAATGAAGGTTTGGGAAGTTTCTAGGGACTGAAACCAGAATTGGACCTGGCCTTCAGAAGTTAAACTTGAGAATTCCAGCTCTCAATTTTCATGTCTAACAGCTGCCTTTGGCCTCAGCTTCCCGGACTCTTTCCACTCTGTCTGAGTCCTTCTTATTGTTTTGGGGAAGCCCTGGTGAGATGGGGCATAGCTCTGAGGGCCTGTCTTACCTGACTTAATTGCCTCTCTTTTGTTTGTAGCCTAGTGCCTGTGAGCAGGTGTCATGGTTCCCAGAATGTACCACTGAAATTCCCGACACTGAGGAAATGAGCGATTGGATGGTTGTGGGAAAGGTAGGATTTCAGGAAAATGTACCCTAAAATTGTTGGCACTTATCTCCTGACTTTTCCTCTTCTTCGAGTTGGTATGTATGTGTTTATACACTAGAGGCCTGGTTCATGAAAATTCCTGCACTGGGGGTGGTCTCTCAGCCTGGCCTGCCCCCTCTCACAGTTCGGGAGCCCTCAGGGGATGTCCTATTGACAGCTTAAGCCCCCTGGGGAGCAGGCCTAAGCCAAAGTCTGGCCTCCTTCTGTGGGAGGCGACTGGGCCGATCAGGGGAAGGCGCCTCCCTGATTACCCTGCTGCTGCTGCCACTGCTGGCTGCCGCAGTGCTGGCCCTTGGTCCTTGCTTCTTAGCACTGGCCCCGCCCCCTGCCCACTGGTGGGTGGGGGGCGATCTGGGGCCAGGCCAGCTGGGGGAGGGTCTGTGGGAGGTTGAGGCACAACAGGTTGCACCCCGTCCAGCCTCTGCGGAGGCGTGGCACCGGGACCAGGCCTGCGCTGCTATCTCTGTGGCTGCCTCTGTGGAAGGGGCAGCACTGGGACCGGAACCATGTAGACACCTCTGCGAAAGGAGCTGCGGCCGCTGCCTCTCCTGCGCTGTTGGCCCTCGGCCCTCGCAGCCCTGCGGCTTTATCTGGAAGGATGTCCGGTCTATCCGGTCTAATTAGCATATTACTCTTTTATTAGTATAGATGTGAAAAATGTGAATCTGACCATTCTGGCAGGAATAAAACTGTGTGTTAATGGCTTTATAGATATGCCCCTGGGACATATGGCAGAGAGGTTTTTTTCCCCTAGTCATTTAGCTTGCAAGACAACACAAAATGCACAACTTTTATCTTCCTCACTGGTTACAGCTGGGCATTGTTCCAGGTAGATGAAAAGACACTGTACCTGTCCTCAGAAAGTAATGAGGGAGTTGTTACAGAGGGAATTTGTCTAATATCCCCTGGAAAATTGTAAGAATAAAGTAGATAGCTACTAAATCAGTGTGGTCTAGAGTAGCAGTCACCAACCTTTTGGACCTCACAGACCACCAGTGGTCGCGGACCACCGGTTGGCGACCACTGATCTAGAGAGTAGTTCTCAAAGTATAGGGGCTCCCAGGGATCTCCAAGACACTTCCAGGGGGTCTACAAAGTTAGTTATTTTTGTAATGATACTGAAAGTTTTTTCACTCTCATTCTTCCACAAAGTGCCCAGTAGAGTTTTCCAGAGCCTATGAGATAATTTCACAACCAATTGAATATAAAGGAGAATCTTGGTGTAGTCTCTTTAAGCCAGCTATTTAGAAAGTTTTTAAAAATATATATATTTATTGATTTCAGAGAGATAAAAACATCAATGATGCAAACCCCCCACACCCCCCATTGGAGATTGAACCCATAACCCAGGTATATGCCCCGACCAGGAATTGAACTGTGACCTCCTTGTCAATGCTCAACCACTGAGCTACACAGGCTTGGCCAAATATTAGGAAATTTGCAAAACTGGAAAACAGTGCCATTTTTCTCACTAAATTATTTTTGGAAATATAGTTATTTTTCATAAAAATGCGTTATTTTTATTAACATTGTTTTTTTATATTCAATTAATATTTTTAAATTTTTTTAGTTTTAATAATAAACCTCGATGTATATATCTATATGTCTCCCACATAAATAAAAGCTCTTTGAGGTCCTCAGTGGTTTTGAAAAGTGTAAAACCTGAGAACACTAAGCTTGAGCACCGATGGTGTAGAAGTGGCCTCACTCAGACATGATGTTGGACTTGACAGCCACCATCACAGGATTGCTGGGAGGCTCTCTTGAGCCCTTGTTTTCTGTGGCGCTGCCAGGTCAGTGCCTAGTGTCGTGCATTCATACTCATCACAGAGCAAGAGGCTTACCCGTTGAAGGACAGGCTTCTGTCACTTGGGGTAGTCCCCATCCTTCTGCCTCCATGCCCTAGGGACAGAGCTTGAATGTCTCCTCCTGTTTGCTTTTCTCAGCCTCGGCATTCACGAGTCTTGTATCCATATGGTGCTCTAGTCAGAGTACCCAAGGGGCTGCTTCGTCTCATAGCCACCTGGGGTTTCGCCAGAGGATTTAGGATTTTCTCACAAGTTCCTGCTCCTCAGAGATTGGTGTTTTTTGGCAGGAACTCAAGCCCCTTCGCTACTCATTTGGAACCCTAGTTTCTCCATTCATCCCCCCAAGTGCAGTCACACATGGTCATTACTGACTATTTTCTTCTCCCTGTAGAGGAAGATGATTATTGAAGATGAAACAGAGTTTTGTGGGGAAGACCTGCTTCACAGCGTGCTGCACTGTAAGGTAAGGCCTGTGGCTAGAGCTGGAGTTGAAAACTGTGTGTAAAGGGCTGTCTGGGCTTTTCCAGTTCTGTGAGTCACTTGTGGGGGCTGAAGTTTAGCTGTTATTTTCCTGGTGGTCCGATGTGCAGCTTGTACATTTCCCCAAGGTGTCCTTTTTCCTGGTGACTGCTCTGCTTTGTAGTGTTGTGGTGTCCCTGTGGTCAGTAGCCAGGAAAGGATCCACTTAACCTCAGTGGGTTGGTTCATTATAATCCTGGGGGGTTGGCTGATATAATGAAAGGTTTGAAATCATTCTTTAGCATTAGATAGACCTGAATTCAAATCCTAGTTTTGCAACTTTTTTTGCTGTGTGACCTTGGGCCTGTTGCTTTAGGTTCGCTGAGTTGAGTGTCCTCATCTATAAGATAGGGAGAAAATACTTTGTAGGGTTGCTGTGAGAATTAAATGAAATGCTGGGGGGAGGCTCCTAACGTGCTGGATGAGTAGCCTTCCCTTGATACCTTGAGGCCTGAGTTTTGGGCCAGGAAGTGTATTGCTCGGGACAGAAAGAGCCAAGGAAACTGAGGAAGACATGGGTTGGAGAAGCAGCAAGGCCTCAGAGCTTACTTATTTTTATTGATTTTTAAAAATTGATTTGAGAGAGACAGAGAGAGAGAGAGAGAGAGACACAGCGATATGGAGAGGAACATTGATTGGCCGCTTCCTGCATGTGCTCTGACCGGGAATTAAACCCGCAACCTTATGGTGTACGGATGACTCTCCAACCAACTGAGCCACCTGGCCTCAGAGCTTACCTTTTTGACAGGCAGAGGGTTGGGAATATCTTTATAGTGACTGGTGCTCTTGTGAAGTGAGGCTGTTTGTTTTTTTAAATCAGAGAGGAATTTGGAGAAGGGAGCAGGGATCCCTACTATGTGGTAGCTGCCATCAGGAGGCCTGGTCTTGGCTTGTTTGCCCTCTCTCAATGAGCCCCTGTCGAGAGAGCCTTGGTATCAGACTCCAGTCCCTTGGGAAGTCGCTGCTGGAGTGGACAAAGAGATTTGCTATGAGGATTAGCAATGCCAGGAGGTGGCCCTGTGCTTAACCATGGCGGTCATTTATTAACCACTGACCATGTGTCAGGGACGTGCTTACATTTATTGTGTACCATTTTACAGGTGATATAGTTGAGGGTCAGAGTGATTGAGCAACTTGTCTAGGGTCACACAGCCGGTCATTTTAGAGCTGGGATACAGCAGGAGCCTTCTCTTTGGACGCTGTTTGTTGGGCTCCTCAGGCTCTGAAGAGCCCTGCCCCTTGCCAGCGGATGATGCTCACCTCGAGGCTCTGATTCTCTCTGGGCAGAGTGTGTTTGATGTCCTGGATGGGGAGGAGATGCGGCGAGCTCGGACCCGCGCCAATCCCTACGAGATGATCCGAGGAGTCTTCTTCCTGAACAGGTTTGCTGACTTTTCCCTCCCCTCCCCTGACATGACCCTCTGCCTTTTCTTTGAACTTCAGCTTTCCGTGTCTGGTACTGAGTTGAGCTCTGTCTGTCTTTGTTGCAGGGCGGCAATGAAGATGGCCAATATGGATTTTGTGTTTGATCGCATTTTTACAAATCCACGGGACTCTTATGGGGTGAGAACAAGTTTCTGCTTCTGAATTCATAGTGTTAAATGGGCTTAAGCTTCAGTGGCTCAGAAATTGCCATTTGTGCAATGTAATTATAGCTGCTATGTGTTAGAGTTGCATTTATGTTAGAGATGCATCTTATGTTAGATATTTTGCTTTGAGCCCCTGAGAAAGGGCCCCACAGTGTGTCCCTGTGGTCCTAAGAGTGTCCCAAAAAGCATTGTCTCTAGGGCTGCAGGCCCAAAGGCCCAGCCCCCGATGCTGCAGGTCCTGTTGTGCACTCCCAGAGAAGGTGGGCAGGGCTGGAAGCAGTGGAGAAGGGACATTCCTGGGCCAAATCAGCAGCTGTCGCATCTAAAGGCCTGGAGAACAGGGAGATGAGGCCATGAGTTAGAGCATGGGCCCCTACTGCTTTCGGTAAGCATGTATTTATCCAGCCCCTATTTGTGCCAGGCACAGTGCTAGGCACTAGGAATATAATTTTGAATGAGATAGATGTGATCCCTTTCCCCATGGCGCTTTTAGGTTCTGGACATTCTGGTGGAGTTGAGAGCTGGTAGGGGTGTAGGGCTGGGATTTTATAAAGCCTTTCTGTGCTCATTGACGTGTGGAGACCAGTTGCCACCAGGGGCTTTAGCCTGCCTTTTTACCATGGATGAGGTAGAGTAGAAGGGTGAGTGTACAGAACAGTGAGTTTATTTCCCAATTTGGAATTGTGACATCATCTGATTTGGGTGGTGTTTCTGGTATGAGAGGAGAGTACTCTGGGAAATATTTGAGAGTTGAATGACATGTGGGCATCCTATCCTTCCACTGGTCCATTTAAAATCAGCATGTCATGGCTGTGTTGTTCAGTGAGGCCGGCAGGGAGTGTACCACTTCCATTGCAGGAGTTGTCACTTAAATACACGCCTTCTTTGGGTCTCAGCTGCCTCATCTCTGAAATTAGCCCTGCTAACCTGCAAGAGGGCCAGGGTAGGACCAAATGGCTCTTAAGAGTTGTGCCAGCCCTACCCGGTTTGGCTCAGTGGGTAGAGCATCGGTCTGCGGACTAAGGGGTCCCAGGTTCGATTCCGGTCAAGGGCATGTACCTTGGTTGCAGGCACATCCCCAGTAGGGGGGTGTACAGGAGGCAGCTGATCGGTGTTTCTCTCTCATTGATGTTTCTAACTCTCTATCCCTCTCCCTTTCTCTCTGTAAAAAAATCAGTAAAATACATATTTTTTAAAAAAGAGTTGTTCCAGCTCTCAGATTTGTGAGTTCTGATGTGGCCACTTTCCCTTCCTGCCTCTTGGAACAAGCTTTGTGTGGGATCATACTTATCAGGCTTTGGCCCTTCTCAAGAAATGGTAAAGCAAGATGATTTTCTACTCTGCTGCATCTCATTTCTCTGAACACAGACCCTCCATGATGACAGAGAAAAAATAAAGGAAATTTCATTTTAGCGTTACTGTCAGGGTTTCAAAGCATTTTTACTCAGTTCTAGAAAGTTAATTCTCTTTGCCTGTTTCTGCTTCACTCACCCTCCTTCCATTAGGCCTTCTGACTATCCAGTCACCGAAAAAACTTCCTTTCCAAGTTCTTAATGTTTCAGCTCCACCTACATCACTGCTCTCTCTGCTGGCAAACTGGCATTTAGACCCCTCCAGCCTTTAGTCATTTCTCTCTCCCCTGTCTCCCTCCCCATTTCCTAGTACCAGCAGGCAGCACAAAGGGGCTCTTGGAATTAGTATCTTGAGAAAATTAGGTTGATATAATGTTGATTTAATTTTCTGAGCTCCAAATGATTTTAAACCCCTGCCTAGCAGAAGAGCTCTGTCAAGTTGATGGGAAGTCACAGCATCATTTGGGGCTTTTGAATGAAAACGCCTCCAGCAGCTAGTGTCTGGTTGTTGTCTTTTGCTGTCAGGCAAATGAAGAAGGCACCAGGTTGTACCATTCAGGTGGAGGGTGGAGATGTTAGTTACATAGGAAAAGGCAGCCGAGTCTGTAACGCTTGAGGCAGCTTCTTGACCTGAATTGATTGTTAGTGGCCATGGAGAATTCCCCTTTCTGAGATGTTTCTCTGCATTCCACTATAAAAGGTGATTTCTCTCTAGCCTCTAGAGTTTTCTCTCTTTTGCTCTCTGTTTTCCCCTGAGGACCAAAGTGACAGCCAGGGCCAGCAGGCTTAGCATGTTTTTCAGGTGAGCAGAAATGTGCTAGAGCAGCTCCCAGGAGAGATGGGAGTGGCTGAAGCCCTGGGCACACACCAGGTTTGCTAGGGTCTCTGGCTCTTGGATCCGGCTGGCTGTAGAATACGAGCGTGGATGCAGAACTTGAAGCTTGGGGTGGGGTGGAGAGGTTAGAGGTGGAAAGTGGGAGGGGAACACGACTCAGGTTTTCCCATGTGCTTCTGGTTCTTCAGGTCATGGTAAAAGTTGAAAAGAGACTAGGGTAGGGAAATCAAGAAATTGTAAGCAAGAATTGGAAGAGACTAGGGAAAGAAGGGAATTTAGATTCTTTGGGTATCTGGAAGTCTTATTATAAACCATTAGAGGTCTGGTGCATGAAATTCGTGCCCTGGGGCGGGGGGTGGGGAATATCTAAGCCCAGCCTGCGTCCTCTCCCAGTCCGGGAGCCCTCACGGGATGTCCGACTGCCGCGGAGGCGGGAGAGGTTCCCGCCACCGCTGCTGTGCTCCCCAGCTGTAAGCCTGGCTTCAGGCTGAGCATCTGTCCCCTGGTGGTCAGTGCGTATCATAGCGACTGGTCATTCCACCTTTTGGTCAATTTGCATATTAGCCTTTTATTATATAGGACTAGAGGCCTGGTGCACGAAATTTGTGCACGGCGGGGGCAGGGCGTCCCTCAGCCCAGCCTGCACCCTCTCCAATCCAGGACCTCTTGTGGGATGTCTGACTGCTGGTTTAGGCCCGATCGATCCTGGGGATCGGGCCTAAACCGGCAGTTGGACATCCCTCTCACAATCCAGGACAGCTGGCTCCTAACTGCTCGCCTGCCTGCCTGGTTGCCCCTTACTGGCCCCCCTGCCAGCCTGATCACCCCTAACCACCTCTGCCTGCCAACCTGATCGCCCCTAACTGCCCCCCCCCCTTTGGCCTGGTTGCTCCTAATTGCTCCCCCTCCCCCCGCCAGCATGGTCCTCCCTTACTGGCCACCCCCCCCCCCCCGCCAGCCTGGTTACCCCTAACTGCTACCCCGCCAGCCTGGTTGCCCCTTACTGTCCCCCCTGCCGGCCTGGTCGCCCCACACTGCCTGCTGTTTAGTCATTTGGTCATCCCTTACTAACCTCCCTGCTGGCCTAGTCGCCCCACACAGCCTACTTGTTCAGTCGTTTGGGCGTCTCTCACTAACCCCCCTGCCGTCGTGGTCACCCCATGCAGTCTGCTGTTCAGTCGTTTGGTTGTCCCTCACTAACCCCTCTGCCAGCCTGGTCACCCCACTCGGCCTGTTCGGTCCTCCATTTGGTTGTTTCGGATGTGGCGGCCCCTGGCTCTTATATATATATCTATCTTTATGTTAGGAATTTGTGTGCCTGGGGATATTGTTGAAGTAAGAAAACATGTTTTGAAGTGTAACAAGAGACAAAAACTGAATGTAGATCCTTAAGTTTCTGTGCTGTCTTAGAGGAAATTAGCATGTACAGAGTGCCCACTGAGGCGTTGGGAAGAGAAAAAGATGGAAAAGGACAAAGTTCTGACTCCATGATAGTTGATCTAGCTGAATTGATAACTTAGGTTTGTTTAGTATTTTACAGTTTATAAGGTTTTTGATGGGTGGTAATTTATTTAACCCTGCAACGCTCTTAGGAAATAACCTACAGCCCTGGCCTGGTGGCTCAGTTAGTTGGAGCATCGTCCCATACACCAAAAGGTTGCGGATTTGATTCCTAGTCAGGGCACATACCTACGTTGCGGGTTCAATCTCCAATTAGGACATGTACAGTAGGCAGCCGATCAGTGTTTCTTTCATCTGTGTTTCTCTCTCTCTCGCTCTCTTTCTCAAATCAATAAAAACATCCTTGGATGAGGATTAAAAAAAAAAAAAGGGAGAAATAACCTATATTAGTTCCAGTTTATAGTTGAGGAAGCTTGAGCTTAAAGACATAAATTGTGTGCTTGCCATTGACTGCACAGCCAGTAGGTGGAAGAGGTGAGAACCCCAGCTGTCCTTTCTATGGAAAGATCTGGCTGTGGCCTGTGAGGGCCACATGTCTTGAAATCACAAAATGAGATCATATTTATGTCCTCGTTAAAGGTGAGATGCTTTTATTGATTCATTCCTCTTCCTTCCCCTAGTTTTCCTTTGGGCCAGTGGCTCATTGGAGAGGCTGGAGCCTGGGCTGGGGGCTAGGGCAACACCCCGCAGTGAGGAACCTTAGTTTCCCATTTTCCATCCGTGCAGGCCTTCAACTTGTGACCCCTGCCTCATTACTACCTCGCTGTCAGGAAAGTGCTAAAATAATGTTCTTGGCAAATGCCATTTGGCCTTTTTTTGTGTGTAAATAAATAAAATCCAAATATATAAACAATTGATAGCTCAGGAACAAAGAATGCTGGGGTAGAGTGGTGGGGGAGGAGAGAAAGAATTGATGCATCCCAGCATGCCTGCCTGGGCTTGTGACAATGTTTATTTTTAGCTCAAGCTATTTTTTCCAAAAACTTTTTTTCACTGTTTTGATAAAGCTAGATAGCCATCCTCAGAGGGAAGGCCCTGGTCACCTAGAAATGGACTGGGTTGTGCACATTAGTTTTCCATTTCTCTCTTATAACTTTCCCCTAAAGCTTTCTGGTCTGGATCTAGCAGTTGCAGAGCTCTGGACAAGCACCCAGCTATGGCAGCTTGTAGAGAGCAAAGGCTGAGCTGCCTGAGCCCCTCCCTGCTGATGGCCATCAGTGTCCTCCTGCCACCCACTCTAGAGCTCAGCCTCTTGTCACTGGTGTAGATGGTACCTCCTCTCTGCTGTGGAGGGTCTGGGCAAGTAGAATTCACCATCTAGGGCCCAGGTGTCTAAAAGGAAGTGTAAACACACAATACATGTCCATGCTTCGTTCAGCATGAATTTTATTTATTAATTTTCTTACTATATTTTTATTGATTTCAGGGAGTAAGGGAGAGGGAGAGAGAGATAGAAACATCAATGCTGAGAGAGAATCATTGATTGGCTGCCTCCTCCATGCCCCCAACTGGGGATAGAGCCCACAACCTGGGACCCTTCGGTCCGCAGGCCAATGCTCTATCCACTCACTGAAACCAGCTAGGGCTCAGGATGAATTTTATATTAATAAGAGTTAAAGCTACTCAGGTGGCCAAAATTATAATCCAATACAAATTCAAATGATTATTGTAATACAGTTATTCCTGAGGTGGGTGGGTGCTCCGAGGGCTGCCTGGAAGCTGCACTCTGGTGTCTCCTTTTCTCTCTTTTGTCAACTCCCAGCTGTGCATTGTCCCAGGCCTCTGGCTAGCAGAGGAGCAAAGGCAGGAGAAGAAAGGGATGTAGAGAAGGAGAAAGGGGTGTAGACTAAATGCACTGTGGTATTTTGCATTGGATCCTGGAACAGAACAAGGACTCTAGTGAAATCGGAATCCTGCCTGGAGCTTAGTGAATAGCAGTGTACGTGTTGGCTTCTTAGTTTTGACAATGTAAGGTATTAGTAAAACTGGAAACTGGGTGAAGGGTATATGAGAATTCTGTCTTTGCAACTTTTCTGTAAATCTAAAAATATTCCAAAATAAAAAGTTAATTGAAAAAAAGGGAGTGCCGAGGAGGATGGGGAGGGAGCAGGGAAGTGGACACAGTGGTCTGGAGAGATGGGCGCTGTGGCTGAGATGGGGGGCGGCAGGGCTCCCCACGCTGGGTTGGACAGGAAGACCTGAGTCTAGCAGTCAGGCTGACTGGACTCTGATTAGCTTTGTTGCAGATGGCTGGGAGCAGCACGCTTTGTGACTTTTCCCCCTGTCTGTAATGGGGGGATGTAGCGTCTATTCTGCTCAAGGATTCGTGTAAGGCAGGATATGGTGAAGATGATGAGAAACAAAAAGTGCACACCCAGGTGCCCATTAAGATGTTTTCATTACGAGTCTGAGCTAGGCCTGGTGGTGTGCAAGGCATCCGGGTATTTTGGGGTGGGGTGATGGTCCCAGACACACTTGCTGGGTGTGTGGCCTGGCGGGGACTCTGCGTTGTGCTTGGGGAAAGGCTGATTTCACTCCCCGCCTTCTCCTTCCTGCCATTGAGCCATCTTTTTCCCCTTCTCCTGTCCTCCCCTGGCCTTTGCAGAGACCACTGGTGAAGGACCGGGAAGCGGAGCTTCTGTACTTTGCTGACGTCTGTGCAGGCCCTGGTGGCTTCTCGGAGTATGTGCTGTGGAGGAAGAAGTGGCACGCGAAGGGCTTTGGCATGACTCTGAAGGGCCCGAATGACTTTAAGCTGGAGGACTTCTACTCGGCCTCCAGTGAACTCTTTGAACCTTATTACGGTAGGGACACAGAGGAGGGCACTCGGGGCTATGGGACAGCCCTCTGTGGAGACGTAGGTCAGAAGCAGCTATTATCCACTTGCCATGTTTTCTTTCCCAGGTCTCCCAGTCCATGTCATGAAGGTCTTGGTTCCCCCTAGTCTGTCCCTTTGTGCCTAGGCCTGTGGGGTACAGGTTACACTTGCATCCAGGCCATATGCATTCCTCCTTTCTTCTCTGATGACAGGAGATAATGAAATTGCCTGATCTCTGGCCCAGAACTGTCAGGGTCATTGACATACCAGCCTTGTGTGGGGGTGTGAAAAGTACTGATAACAGACAGCTCAGCTGCCCTTCAGCAGTCCCTCTCCCACCCTGGCTTGATTGTTGTGATTGGCACCAGATCCCAAGTCCTTTTTTAACAGTCCTTAGTAAAAGGACAATATTGGGCCCTGGCCTGTGTAGCTAAATGGTTAGAGCGTCGACCTGCGGACCAAAGGGTCTTGGGTTCGATTCCCAGTCAAGGGGACGTACCTGGGTTGCAGGTTCAATCACCGGCCCTGGTTGGGGCGCATACAGGAGGCAGCCAATTGAATGTGTGTCTCTCTTGACCATGTTTCTCTCCCCCACTCCTTCCCACTCTCTGAAAATCAATGGGAAAAGATACCTTCAGGTGAGGATTAGCCAAAAAAAAGTCAAAATTGTTTCTGAAATGTAGGTGCTTTAAACACAACTTTGGGCTTGAGGAGGAAGGCTCTCTGTTCAGTTGATGACTTTTGGCTGGTTAACTCCTTGTCATCTCTGCTTTATTCCATGCAGCAGGGCCCCGTGTCTGCCTCCTGTCCATCACTGTAAGGCAGCTTTGCAGGGGGGTCCTGCGGGGAGCTGCTCCTCACAGGGGCTTTTCTCCTGGAACTCAAGGCCCACTTGGTACCTTTTTCAAAGCCGCAGAGAGCTCAAGTCCCTGCTCTTGGGAGGCACAGGCCCGATGAGGTTAATTGGATCTTGTGTCCTGCAGGCGAGGGTGGGATCGATGGAGATGGAGACATCACCCGCCCAGAGAACATCACTGCTTTTCGGAATTTTGTCCTGGATAACACAGATCGAAAGGGTGTCCACTTCCTGATGGCCGATGGGGTAGGTGACCGTTTTCCAAAGGCTGTGCTTTAGGGGTTTGTCTCCTTAGAGGCTTGAGAATTGCATTTGTTTTGTTTTATTCGCCTTTTAGCTGCCCTCGGAGGTGCTAGCTCACTGTTCAGGTAGTAGGGGATTTATGATGTAAGTTTTATTTTTTTGTACATATTTTCAATGACGACTTTGCCAAGGCGGGATGTTTACGTGGAGGAGGTGGCCCTTCTCAGCTCATTTCTTCAAAGGGTCTCGGTCGGCTGTGAGACACAGCAAAGGAGACGAACTACGCAGAACTAACTGGGAAGCACATTTCCATCATTTGTCACCTGGGCGCTGCTCCTGGCAGAGGCCTGGGGATGGGCGATAGATGAACACATTAACAAAGGCAGCAGCTCGGGGGACCCACCGGAGGCTGCCAGTGGCTGTGCTAAAGTGAATATTCAAGGAGCCTTGTTCCTTGGGCAGCTGCTGGAGGCACTGAGGGGAGCCCACTGCAGCGTTCCCACCTAGTGGGTGACGTGGCAGATAGTCTTTCCTGAGTGAGCCGCCGCTTGGCCTAGAGGAAGGACAGAGAATGTGGCAGTTGCTCCAGGTCACAAGGCTAGAGTTGAGAGAAAGCTCTGGAGCAAGTTGGGTGGCCTTTCAAGTATTGGCTGTGGGAAGGTGAAGGAGTGTGCAGGGGGTCAGCGTAGGGCCTGAGAGCACTGTGCACAGCAGGGAACGACATAGACAGGCGGGGCGGGGGCGGGGGCGGGGGCGGGGGGGCCGCTCCGGGTGAGCAGCTGCAGGGGTCTGATAGTGCGTGGGAGGCAGCCGTTGCTCTCTGGCAGCTAGAGGGGCAACTCAGGGATTGTCTTTCTGCTTTGGCACTGTAGGCTGGTGACCTGGGCTGGGTTTTTGTTTGTTTTCTTTTTTTTATTTACCCCATAAACAGGCATGCATTTTGAGGAGCATCTATAAATTTGGAATAGATTGCTCAACATTTTTTATTTTGGGTCACTTAGCTATTACCTTCCTAGGACTGAGTCAGGGAGACCTGGCCTTGCTGGGGCCAACTTAACAGATGACAGCCTCATTTACTTATTATTATTATTATTATTGTAAAAAACACCTAACTTAAATTGAACAGCTCAGCCATTCTTAAGTGTACAGTTCAGTAGGGTTAAATAAATTAACATTGTCCTGAAACAGATCTTCAGAGTGTTTTCATTTTGCAGAATTGAAACTGTGCCCATTTAAAGATCTGCCCTATCCCAGGCCCCCAGCCCCTGGCCTCCTTTCCTTGCTCTGAGCTTGGCTCTCTGCTCCCTGCTGGGCTCTCACAGGGAGGGAAACCACTCCAGGAATAGCAAAGTACTTGCATTCTTTAAACAAACACCCTGGCCAGAGATCCTGCCAGCTAGAAGTAGAGGCTTCATGGTCTTGGGACAGGAGAATGGGTTTTGTAAGAAAATCCTTCATCAGCAGAGAAAGAGAGCTCACTGTCTGTCAGAGTTTTGCTGACTTTTCTCCTGTCACCAATGGGCCTGTCCAGCGGTCAGTACAGAGGCTGAGTGAGCCCAGGCAGAGCATTCATGCCGTATGTGCTTCCCAGGCCTCGTCAGACTCACCGAGCTTTCTGTTTCCTGTCCTGCAGTTGGCCTGTGACTAGCCAGTGTTTTGCCTTTGTTCTCTCTTACTCTTCCCTTGGATTCTTAAACGAGTTTTATAATTTTTTGGCCCATCTTCTTGGAAAAGTAGAGTTGGTTCCACCCCCTGGAAATGGCACTGGTCCAGTCATCAGGCCTGGGTCCTATTTGTAATGAGCCATGTGACCGGGCCAAAGTAATTCAAATGCCGAGCTGTGTCTCTATCAGTCAGGTGGTGGAGAGCAATGAAACACTTGAAGAAATCATGAAGATGAGGTAGGGATGCCTTTCAGTCTTCATCACTCTGGTTCCCACCCCGATCCTTGTGCTCCATTTCAGGGCTTCTCCGTGGAGGGCCAGGAGAACCTGCAGGAGATCCTCAGCAAGCAGCTGCTGCTCTGCCAGTTCCTCATGGCGCTTTCTGTTGTCCGGACAGGTGACACTCCTCTGCTGTCTCCCCACCCCGGGACCCACTAGAGGCCCTGCTGGATAAGAGCATGCATAAGAGTTGGCTTGGAAGTTAAAAAAAGTCTATGTCAGGTGACAGGTAGCTGAATGAGGAATTTAGGGAAGAAAGTGCTATAGAATCCTCCAAGTCCCCTCTAAAGCTCAGTCTCACCCTTAAGTTGCCTCTGACTTTTAATGGACCCAGGTTCCAAGTCCCTGACTTGGTCATATTTACTCCCTGAGATTACCTCACCCACCTCCTGGACTAGAACCACTGACTGCTCTTGTTTCCTCTGTAATCCAGGAGGTCACTTCATCTGTAAAACCTTCGACCTGTTCACACCATTCAGCGTGGGGCTTATCTACCTGCTGTACTGCTGCTTTGAACGAGTATGTCTCTTTAAGCCGATTACCAGCCGTCCTGCCAACTCAGAGAGGTGAGGTTTTCCTCTCCATTTTCATCAGACTAGTTGGCTAAATGTCAGAACACAAGACCTGGTACATCTCTCTGGCATGGCCACTCAAGCTACATTAAAAGCCTTGGCTTTAAAGAAGTGATTAGAGTCAAGGGCGGTCAGGATTTGGATCTTACCGGCCCTGTGATATGCCAGTCAGCCTCTGCCTCCTTCTCCACAGCCTGTTCACCAACCTTATGTGGGGGATCCTTGGCTTGCCCAGGAGGGAGAAGGTGGTCAGTAGAAGGAAACCTGGAGAGACATGGGTTGGGTCAGGGCAGGGGGGTCACCAGCCAGGAGCACTGTTGGCATCCCAGGTGGGACACAGTGCCCATGCACAATATGAGAGATGTGGCCAATCTGAATTGTTGGTGGCTTGTTAAACATCAATTAGAGTCTAATGGATGAGTCTGTTAAGTTCGACCCCTCCAGCCTGGCAGAGGGCAGTTGGGAACCAGTGTCGTAAAGAGTAGGAAATACAGCCCAACAGAAAAAGGAAGAACTTGAGGTGAACTTGTGCAGCACAGAGTCTGTGCTGTTCTTTGTGCAATAGACTTAAGGCTGTTGAGCTTCATGACTCAGCAAGGGGCTTGGAGAGGAGGAAGATTGGCAGGGAGGCGCTTGCTCTGTGGAGTGACAGGGTTTCTCCTGCCAGGTATGTGGTGTGCAAGGGCCTGAAGGTGGGCATAGATGACGTGCGCGAGTACCTCTTCTCAGTCAATATTAAACTCAACCAGCTGCGGAACACCGATTCCGATGTCAACCTTGTGGTTCCCTTGGAGGTGATCAAGGGAGACCATGAATTTACCGACTACATGATACGGTCCAATGAAAGGTAAGCAAACCAGGTGTTTTTTGCTGGTACCACCAGGAAGATCAGAGAATGAAGGACTAAAATGATTGGCTCTTGGTATCATGTGTCAACCCTGAAAAATGGATAACTGGGATTGGTCTGCTTGTTCTAGGGCTCCCTAGGACTTAAGAATACCTTGGGGACCCTCATCCTGCTCCCGTGCCCTGTCAGAAGGGTGGCTGGTGGGAGCCTGGCTGCCATAGCCATGCCCATGGGAGCCTGATGGTATGGTAGTGAAATCTAACAGCTCTGTGTCCCTGAGGCAGCAGTCATTTCCCTTTAATTGCTTCTGATTGTAAAAGGCCATCATGGTTACTGCCTTGTTGGAGGCAGGAGGAGGCTGGAACGTAAGATACAACATGCTTTGGAGGTTCTGGTACCAAAGTTTTTGCCAGTTCATGAGTTCCCCAGATGGGTGATCTGAATGCTGGTGTTTTTTGTTTTTAACCTTGTTTAATTATTTTCCTCCATCTCATTAGTGGTAATACTGTAAAGTTGTGACAGTTGGCTCAGTTTTCTAGGTGGCAAGCATTAGAAAAAAGTTTTTTGAAGTAGCTTGGAGAGTTATATAGCAGCAATGAGTCAGTAGGAGTTTCTTGGGGGGAGGGCAAATAGGGTAATTTTATCCATTTATCTGTTAATGGACATTTAGATTGTTTCCACATCTTGGCTGTTGTGAATAGTGCTATGGTGAACATGGGGTGCTGATACCTTTTCAGTATCCTGGTTTCAATTCTTTTGGAGAAATACCAAAAGTGGAATTGCTGGATCTTAATGGTAATTCTGTTCTTTTCTTGCCTCATTGCACTTACTGGCTCCTCCAGTATGATGATGAAGTGATGAGAACAGATATCCTACCCTTGTTCTTGATTTTAAGTGTAAAATGTTTAACCATTAAGTATGATGTTAGCTTAGGTTTTTTGTAGTTGCCTTTGATCAGATTGTCCAAGTTTTCTTCTATTCTTTGTCTGTTGAAGTTTTTATCATGAATAGATGTTTGTCAGATATTTTTTATGTATTTATAGAAATTATTTTTTCTTTCATTTACAGTGAATTACATTGGTGATTTTCAGATGGCAAACAAATGTTGCATTTATTTTATTTTATTTTTAAAACATATTCTTATTAATTTCAGAGAGGAAAGGAGAGGGGGAGAGAGATGGAAGCATCAATGATGAGAGAGAATCATTGATCAGCTGCCTCCTGCACGCCCCACACTGGGGATCGAGCCCGCAACCCGAGCAAATGGCCTGACTGGGAATCGAACCATGACTTCCTGCTTCATAGGTTGACGCTCAACCACTGAGCCACGCTGGCCGCACCAATTCTTGCATTTTTGCATAAACTCGAGTTGGTCATATAATGCTACATTTGATTTACTAATTTTTTTATTAATGATTTTTGTGTCTATGTTTATAAAGGATATCAGTCTCTAAATCTGTATTCTTTTGACGTTCTTAAGTGGTTTAAATATATATGTATATTTAAATGAAATAAATTTCTCTTTACTACTATTATTAATAGTATAAATGTATATTTATATATATATTAATACATAAATATAGTAAAAGAAAAAGAGTCTAAAATCAAAGTAGCTAGAAAAAGAAGAGCAAATTAAGCCCCAAAAGTAAGAAGAATAAAGGAATTAATAATTTTCTTTTATTTATTCTATTTAATTAATCACTTATGTATAGCATTTAAATGTAACCATATTAAAATTTCTTTTAAGGACTGCTTAGCTCCCACATTTTGGTATGTTATCTTTTTTCATCATTGTATAGTTCAAAATATTTTTAAAATTTCCCTTATTTGTTATTTGATATATGGATTATGAGATACGTGAAATTTAATATCTATAGATATTTTGGGATTTCCAAGATACCTATTAGATTTTGTCCCATTGTACTCAGAATATACTCAATATGGTTTTCATCCTTTGAAATTTATTGAGGCTTTTTTTATGGCCTATCATATTATCTGTCTTGGTGAATATTCCATCTGCTGTTGTTGAGTATAGTGTTTTTTGAATGTTAATTTGGTCAAGTTGGTTCATAGTGATTTTCAAATCTTCTACATCTTAAACTGATATTTCACTTCTTATTCTGTCAGTAGCTTAAAGAGGGCTGTTAAAGTCTTCAGTTATGATTGTTCAATTATGATTTGTCTATTTCTTTTTTTTTTAAATATATATTTTATTGATTTTTTACAGAGAGGAAGGGATAGGGAGAGGAATAGAGAGTTAGAAACATCGATAAGAGAGAAACATCGTTTTGGCTGCCTCTTGCACACTCCCTATTGGGGATGTGCCTGCAACCAAGGTACATGCCCTTGACTGGAATCGAACCTGGGCACCCTTCAGTCCGCAGGCCGACGCTCTATCCACTGAGCCAAACCGGTTAGGGCTGATTTGTCTATTTCTTTAGTTTTGCTAGTTTTTGCTTCATATATTTGGGATCTTTGTTATTAGTAGGCACATGCACACTTAAGATTATTCTGTCTTAATAAATTAACCTCTTGTCGTTATGAAATGTCCTTCTTTATTTGTAGTATACTCTTTGTTTTGAAGTCTACTTTGTGATATCAGTAGAGCCACATCAGCTTTCTTTTGCTCAGTATTTACATGGTTCATCTTTTTATGTTCTTTTATTTTCAGCTTGTCTTTGTGTTTGTAAATAACATATGGTTGAGTCTTACTTTTTTGTCCATTGTGACAGTTTCTACCTTTTAAAGGGTGTTTAGTACATTTCAGGGACAGTAGTCGTTGCTTTGTTTGGGTTTAAACCCTCTGTCTTGGTTGTTTGATTCCGGTTTATCCTGCCTTTTACTTGTTTCTCTGTTCCTTCCTTCCTTTTTGGGGGAGTGAATTCAGTATTTTTTTTGTAGTAATTCTTTTTATCTCCTTGGATTTTTTCTTTTTATGCCTTTTGTGTGTAATGTTTTAGTTGTTAACTCTAGAGATCATAGTGTGCATCTTTAATTTATCATAGTTTATCTTCAAAAAGTATTCTGCTTCATGAACAATGTAAGAACCATACCACAGTAAACATGCATTTACAGTTTTCCTTCCTTTGTGCTTTGGTTTTGTAGAAAACCATATTTTACATTGCCATTATTTTTTTAAACAGTATATAATCTTTTAAAGAGATTTAAAGATAACACGGCTCTTATATTTATACATCTAATTATTTTTAAAGGTTCCTTGATATTTACTAACATATTTACCCATTCTGGTGTTCTTCATTCCTTCCTGCAGAACCAGGTTTCTATTTGGAATCGTTTTTTTTTTCACCCTAAAGAAGTTCTTTCAGTCTATTTTTTTTTTTTGTATTGTTGTTATTAATCCTCACCCGCAGATATTTTTCCATTTATTTTTTAGAGAGTGGAAGAGAGAGAGAAAGACAGAGAGAAACATCAGTGTGAGAGAAACACATCGATTGGTTGTCTCCTGCATGCGCCCCGACCAGGTCCCAGGCCGGGCTGGAGAGGAGCCTTTTAGTCTGTTTTTGTAGAATGGGTCTGCTGGAGACTAATTCCTTCAGCTTTTGTCTTTTGATGTTTGATTTCCCTTTCACTTTTTGAGGATATTTTCATTAGATACAGATTTCAAAGTTGGCAATGTTTCCCCCCCAGCGCTTTAAAGATACTGTTCTCTGCTTTCCTTGTCTTCTGATGAGAAGTCAGCCATTTTTCTTACCATTGTTTGCCTGTATGTCAGTGTCCGTTGTCTTCTGATCGCATTCAGGATGAACTTTGTTTCCAGCATGTTGACCATGATGTGATTATATGTGTTGTGTGTTTTTTGTATGGATTCTGCTTAGGGTTTTTACCTTGGGTCTATAGATTGATTTCATTTATCAATTTGGAGAAATTCTTAGCTATTAACTTAATATTTTTGTCCTATTCTTTCCTCTCCTCTGAGATTTCAGTTAATATTTATGTTAAACTGCTTGTTATTGTCCACAGAGCTATTATAGTTTTCACTTTTCTATCTTTTTATGTTTCAGTTTGAGTTTCTGTCTTCCCTCATGTTCACTGATTCTTTCCTCTACAGTGTTCAGTCTGCTGATGAGCCCATCAAAATCATTCTTTATCTCTAATATATATTTCATGTCTGTTATTATTATTTTTTTTTTGCTTTTCTTTATATCCTCACTCAAGGATATGTTTATTGATTTAGAGAGAGGAAGGGGGAAAGAGAGAGAGAGAGAAAGAAAAAGAGAGAGAAACATCAATTAGTTGCCTCCTGTATGCTCCACAACTGAGGGATTGAATGTGCCCTGACCTGGAATTAAACCCGCAACCTTTTGATGTACGGGACAACGCTTCAGCCAACTGAAAGACCTGGCCAGTCCTTATTTCCTTTTTAAAAATATAGTTTCTATATTTCTGCTGATATTCTCCATCTTCTTATTAATGTTATATACCTTTCCCAGTAGATCTTTTTGACATGGTTTTCAGTTATTTTAAAGGCCCTGTCTGGTAATTTCAACATCTGAACCATCTCTGGGTCTTGTTCTATTGAACTGTTTTCCCTCTTGCCAATGGGTCAGACTTTCTGGCTTTATCACGTCTCGTACTTTTTTTTTAAATGTCAGAAAGTGTATGTAAAAGAACAGTGGAGACTAGAGTAGAAAGGGCAGCTGTTAGTGTAGGTGGGTTGAGTCAGTCAGTCTGTGAACTGGGCCTGGGCTTTGTTGTTGCTTATTTAGAATCAGTTCACCACTTTCACGTTGGTAAGGATGGGATCAAAACCTTGCTTTTAGCAGGACTTGGGGTTTGATTGTATGAAGGGTTGAACTCATTTCTCCCATGTAACTGTATTTTGGCGTGCGGTTGAGGGGTTTCTCTTTAACTCTCTAGCCTCTCCCCCAAATATAGATGGTTAATGTTCCTGCTAAACGTCTCTGTCCTGATGTCTTTTGGCTATCTCTTGGTAATCCTCTGAGATCAAGATTTTTTTTTTCTTCTAGCCACTGTAGTCTGCAGATCAAAGCTCTGGCCAAAATCCATGCCTTTGTTCAAGACACGTGAGTCCTGCCCCCTTTACAGGATTCATCTACTCCAAGGGAAGCGCTCTCGGTTTTGCTCCTCCCCCTGAGCTCTTTGTTTATTTCATTTCAACAAAAGTTTAAAAATATGTGCTCTTTTATCTCCTACTCGGCTGTGGCCTGTGGAGGATGCTAGAGAAGCATCTGGCATGAACTTGTCCTCAGAGACTTTTTGACGTCTTTGGGAAGGTGGGAGTGTCCTAGGAAAAGGATGCAGAAGTTAACAGTGTATCAGCGGATGTAGAATACATAACTCAGGAGACCCAGAATAAAGAGTGGTCAGAGAGGAAAGGTGGGCTGGTTAGGGAAGACCTCTGGCAGGGGCAAGCATAAGCTGATTCAGCTTTCTGAGGCCTAGTGATGTCCACTGGGATGGACTCACTGGCCTGTGTGAGCAGAGGAGGAGCCAGAATGGAGCGCTGGTCACTGGAGGAAGGGTGTGAGGGACCCTGGCAGCCAGAGGTCAGGAGGGTGGCCTCCTCCTTTCCCTTCGTGGTGTTAAGGGGAGGTCGTCCATGTTGTACATCTGAGCTCCCATCTGCAAGAGGCAGAGCCACGTGAGTGTGACAGGCATCTGGGCTGACGGCAGCGTGGCCTCCGTGCGTGTGCACACGTTCGTTCATGGGCTCCTCTCTGGGCTTCTGATGGGCGCACAGGAGGCACACCTGTACCTCACGCAGTTCCAATCACTTGCTGGCTTCATTTTCCCAGGACCCTGAGTGAGCCTCGGCAGGCAGAGATCCGGAAACAGTGCCTCCGTCTTTGGGGGGTGAGCATCTTGACCCCAGTCCCCAGGGGGGTGCTCCAGGACAGGGAAGCTATAAAGAAGAATAGGTTTGATTCCCAATCGCCCCATGAAAATGTCTGCCTACCCGCACAGCATTCCAGAGCTGGCAGTCTCAGCATTGCTGGGTGTTACCTCCTTGGGCCTTTCACTGCCAGTTGGGCCCTACAGCTGGGTCATAAAGGACAAAGGTGGTTTGTGAACAGGCCTCATTTTGCCACTGGTGGCTCTGTGTAGCAACCGTGACCATAGTCCCAGAGAAAGGGAAGTGGCACATGGGGTGTGCTACCACAGGGCCTGAAAGGGAGCGGTGACTGCATTACCCACCTCCGCCCCTTCTTTCTAGCCTCCTGTGCTACATGCCGTCTGCTCTTCCCCAGTCTGACCTACCCCCTCACTCACGTAGACTAACACAGGCTTGGTCAAAAGTCCATTTGAAAACCAAGGCTCTCTGCTGCCTGTTTTCAGATCCCGGACCAGGCTCGTGTGGCTCCTTCCTCCTCGGACCCGAAGTCTAAGTTCTTTGAGCTGATCCAGGTAAGTTTGGTGTCTGATGAAAATAAAGTCAGAGAGGCCTGACTCTAGATGTGGGAGATCTCACTGAGACCCCAGATGCCTGGCTTCCAGAGGGCTGTGCAGGCACCACTGGCTCCGGGGGCTGGGATGAGTGGGAACCTGGGGTGTAGTGTGTTGAGTCCCCGAAAACCCATCAGGCTCCTTGAAGATTCTTGTCCTGAGATATGTTGTGCTCAGCATTCCTGCCGACCAGGCGATGGTGTTGGCAAATATAGGGTCCCGTGAGATTTGCCTGTAGAGGAGAAATGAATTATGGGTTGAACTGGGGCAGGGGAGCTGGGCAGAGGGCTGAGGGGCTGCCAGGAGAGCTCTGTAATGGGTCTGGCCTAGCCCTAGGCTCCCTGTTCTGTTTCTGATGACCTGGTCCTTGGAATTCTGCCTTTTTTTCTACCACCTGCCTTCCGGCTCTTCCCTGGGTTTCATCTGAATCTGGCCCAGGTCATGGGCCATTGCGCTGGTTTCGAGAATGAGGTTGAAGATGGCCTCAAAAGAATAGCATGTGTCCGTTTTTCTGAATGGGCCAGAGAGATCACTTATTTGCTCTCAAATTGAATGCTGGCAAGTCCTTGCCTTCAGCTTTATTGAAAGGGTGACTTATATTCTGGTGACGTTTCCTTATAGCTCAGGTAAACCCATCTGTACTTGGAGACTTGGTGTGGTTTCCTTTCCCAGCCTCCCCTAACCGGTCCTAAAGGAACACTCCAGGCAGATGGAATCGCAGTTAGTGCTTGGTTAGGGAGAGCTGGGGTGGAAGGGATGTTTCAGAGAGCATGTGCTTCCTGCCCCTCACCTTCCCAGCCTGCCCCACTCCTGTACAGGCACCCACACCCGTACTGAGCGCCTGTCCCTTCCCCCAACCCAGCCGTGTTTTCTCTGACCCGGGGCTGCAGGGCACTGAGATCGACATCTTCAGCTATAAGCCCACGCTGCTCACCTCCAAAACCTTGGAGAAGATCCGCCCAGTGCTCGACTACCGCTGCATGGTGTCTGGCAGTGAGCAGAAGTTCCTCCTGGGCCTGGGGGTAAGTGCAGCGGGCTTCCTGCCCAGCGAGGGCAGGGACTTGCCTCTGGGAATCTGGACAGCTGCCTGCCACTCAGTGCATGTTCTCTTGGTACCAAGGAACTTGGGCTTTAACCCAGGGAAGCTAGTTCATGAAACTTCACTTCCTTTTTCCTGAGTTAGCTGTTTTCGTTCATTCTTTCATTTATGTATGTGTTTGCTTATTCATCTCTGCACTGCTAATGGGAACACTGCCTCTTGCCTTGTCATATGGAGCTTCCTGAGCTAGTGGGATGGTCAGCAGCCCATCTGGCTTGAGCCTATGTAATTCTTACTTTTTTTGTGTTTATCTTCACCTGAGGATATTTTTCCATTGATTTTTAGAGAGAGTGGGAGGGAGGAGGAAAGACAGAAACATCCATGAGAGAGACACATCAATTGTTTGCCTTCTACAAACCCTGACCAGGGTATGTGCCCTTGACCGGAATCGTACCCAGGACCCTTCAGTCCACGGGCCGATGCTCTATCCATTGAGCCAAACTGGCCAGGGCTATGTAGTCGTTTCTTTGCAACACCACCACCACCCCATGTCATCTCTTCTTGCAAAGACACTACCTGGACTTACCTGGGGCCTTGGATTTCCCTCAGGTGTGAGCAGGGAAATCTATGGTGAGCTGAGGGAAATCTTTGGCAGTTCTGTATGTTACTTGATGGGTCAAGTCATCCTTGCTTTCTTTCCACTCCGACTTACCTTTCTATATAATTTTCTCTCTCCTTCCTCACTTACTTTCTCTATGTCCTCTCACACTTTACCTTTTTTTCTGTTACTTTCTTTTCTCCCCTCTGCTGTCTGGATCCTTTACCAAACCCACCTCAGACATATACACTAAGCCAGATCTTTCTTGAGGGTCACTAATCATGGACTTAGGCCTTTTGAATGGTGCCCTGGGTCTGTTCCCTACACCAGTACTGAGGCTGTGGAGGATGACACAGTGTCTTATCACTGAAGTACAACCCACTGATCTAGACATTTTCTTCTGACATCAGCTGTAGCCACCAACTAAAAGCCCTTTTAGAACCGATCCTCTCATCCTTCAATCTCCATGGTTGCCTGACCCAGCCCTTTCTCTCTACCCGTAGAAGTCACAGATCTACACGTGGGACGGCCGCCAGTCAGACCGCTGGGTCAAGCTGGACCTGAAGACAGAGCTGCCCCGGGACACCCTGCTCTCTGTGGAGATTGTCCATGAGCTGAAAGGGGAGGTCAGAGGTGGTTCTGCTCATGTGTCCTGGCCCTGGCACAGCTGAGCCTGGCCTTTCTCCCAAGTTAGCGGGGTTATAGTGTATGTTGTGCTTGACTGTCCCACCCAGGGCCGGGGAAGGCCTGCTGATTACTCCTTCCCCTGAAGCAGTTGGCATGGTATGTTCAGGTAGGAAGGACCACAGTCTCCGTGTGCGAAGGAGGAAACCTTGGTCATCTCTGCATCGAGGCCTGGTGGGCCTGCTGGGTATTTTTTAGCTGCTGATTTAGTTTTTAACCAGGGAATCCTTGGGAAAGAAGCAACTTTCCCACGAGCTTTGGATGTTACAGCAGATGAGTGACTTCCAGAACAGTCCGTGGGAACAGTTGACAAGGGTGGGAAGGCAGGCCCTTGGCTGGAGCACCATGGTGGCAGCCTCACCGGTTTGAGATGCATGGGCGTCATCACCCAGAGCCTCAGCTCTCTGTGCTCAGGAGCCTCACCAGTCCGGGCTGAGAATCAGCTGGGAGGGAGGCAAAAGAAATACCCTGTGTTTAGAGCCCTATCCTTCCCCGGCTGTAGGTACAGTGGTGGGCGGAGTGGGCCCCTTGGCCGATGCCTGGCAAGGTGGGCAGTGTACTTGTCCTTCTAGGGGAAGGCCCAACGGAAGATCAGTGCCATCCACATCCTCGATGTCCTCGTGCTGAATGGCAGTGACGTGCGGGAGCAGCACTTTAACCAGCGGTCTGACCTGGGCCCTGGGGGAGGGGAGGAGGAGGGGTGGGCCAGGGGTCCTCTGTGGCAGCAGTCTCCAGGCCTTGGCCCTTCACCAGGCCTTCTCTGCTTAAGGGCATCCTTAGAGTTCCCTTCCTCCACCCATGGGCTGGTTCCAAGGGCAGGGTGAGAATTGGTGCTGGCACTTCAGAGTTTGCTAGGGCTTGGGCCTTGCTGCTCGTAGATACGCACACTCCTGTTTTGCTACAGCTGTTCAGATCACAGGAGAGATTTGTGTTCAGGTTGAATAAGAGGGTAACCTTATGGGGAGAAGGATCTTCTCTAAGAACATGTCTTATGTGTGGTGGTCCCACTGAAGCCAGTTCATCTGGAGCCCACCACTCCAGAAGCACTTTTGTTGAAAGGAGGGACAAAAAGCAGCGACGTCTTGCACCAGGATGCTGATGTCACTCTGAGTTGGTTCATCTGGCACCTGTGGTTGGGGTGATAGAACGGACATGTCCAGTACAGATGACATAGAAGTTCTGGAGGCAGTGCCTGGGCGCAGCTGAAGACACACTTCAGGGAACCAACCAAGATGTAGTGAGATTAGAGATCAGAATCCAGAGAGAGGGAGAGGGCGTGCAGACAGACGTCAGTGGACAGGGGCAGGGTGAGTTCCCAGGGGACATGAGAGCTGCCTCTTGGAGCAGTTTGCTGCAGATTCAGGAGTGTTGTCCATTGGAGCCTGGAGCCTTGAAAGTGCCCTGGGGTGGGGTCCGGCTGGAGGCACCGGGCTTGGGTCTGAGTGAGTGTTTGGATTGTAGAATTCAGCTTGCTGAGAAGTTTGTGAAAGCTGTTTCCAAGCCTAGTCGGCCTGACATGAATCCCATCAGGTAAGCATATCTCCCTCCTCCCCAAACCCTTTCCTTACTGCTTCTTTCTGGCCATTGCCTCCTTCCCTGTCCTGAAGGGGATGGGTGGGCCCAGTGTCGGGACCAGACGAGGTTGGTGTTAGCGATCAGACTGCCCTTGATGAATGCTTTGTTTGGGGGTGCTAGATAGGTGGCTCCTTCACTCGAGAGTAACTCCCCATCCTGCCGGTCACAGTGAGTGAACCTCCACAAGATTCCGGCCGAGGGCTGAGATGTCCTCATTTACGATGATGCTCTGTCCTCATGTATGTCGACACTCGACACTCGTGCTTCTGCGAGCTCACACCTCTGAGAGCCACGCTTTCATTCACACGGGTAGCATTAGCATATCACCTGGCCTTTTCATTCTTTTCCAGTGAGAAAAGGGCCCAGAAAGAATGGGAGTTTTGAACGTGAAAAAGAGAAGGATGGTTTGAAGGAGTGGGACCCTTACTGCTTGGGAACAAGGCCAGGGTGCGCTGCCTTGTTAGGCCGTGTGAGAGCCCCAGGGTCCTGAGGGAGCAGACGATGGAGACCAGCTTTCCATTGCTGGGCCAGGGTCTGAAGTTGTTTCCTCTGGGACTTCATCTGATTAGAGACTGAGATGTCTGTTTATACTTTATCAAAATCATTATTTTTAATATGAATTCACTTAAAATTAAATCCAGGACTGAGAATGCACTTTATAGATGTCCTCAGAAAGTCTAAAAGCGGTTTCTTCCTGTGCTCGCCCTGTCCTATCTGCCTGGTCCTGAGGGGCAGCTCCCAGGGACCCTGCCTCTGCTGCTTGCGGCCTGGCTGCTGGGTCTCTGGGGACCTTCCCCAGGGGCAGTTCCCAGGGTGCGTTCAAGGGTCCCCAGAGGTGGAGAGCTGGGCATCAAACAGGAGTCGTGCACCCTGGGTAGGAGCCCCCCTGCCCCCTGTGTAACGGGCCTGTGAGGACTATTGGGGAGTAACTGCTCCAGGAAGGCCTAAATCCCATGTGGTCAGATGTGGGCTAGCGCCGGCACCTTGGTGTCTAGCCTCTGTAATGGTAATGACGAACTGGGGTGGGATGCGGGCAGAGACCTTTTGTCCTGCCAGCCCCTTCCACTCTCTCCCGCCTTCCATAACCATAGTTGCACTCCCCAGTTGCCCTGGGGTGGGCCCGAGAGGATGCTGGGCAGCTCTGAAAGCTAGTGTTTGTCTGTGTAGGATAGCAGTGTGCCACGCTGGGGGGGTGGGGGGGGCATGTTTTTGAAGGGTTGGTGGTGCAGGGCCTGAGGCAGAGGGCAAGGACAGGCACAGCCTCCTGCCTATCAGCTGCTGCTGGACAAGAATGACCCCCTTGGAAACCTTTGTCCTCTCTCCATCCCTCTACCCTCAGGGTGAAGGAGGTGTACAGGCTGGAGGAAATGGAGAAGATTTTTGTCCGGTGAGTGACTCCAGCAGGGTAGCTGAGGATTTGGGGAGTTGAGGTGGGCGCATGGCAGTGGCCAGGATTTGCTGTCTTTTGTGGAGATCGGGGTGGGTGGTGAGTTGGCCCTGGCAGCCTGCCTTTACCCCTGCCTGCCTTGCCTCTGGGCAGCGTGGCTGCACTGCAGCCAGGAGCCCGGCTGAGAGCTGATTCAGCACCCTGTCAGGAGGGGAGCAGGTGGGTGTGTGTCAGGCAGAAATACGGGCTCATTGCTGCTGTAATAGTTACGATTGTCCCTGTGAGGGCAGAGCAGCAAGCTGCTTGAAACACCATAAATCCCAGCTCCTGGTGCTGACAGAGAGATTGAGCCTGGAGGGGAGGGAGGCATAACTGCTTCCTTGGATTTTTAGTTGTGGAAGGTGGGGAGGGGGTGGCGGGGGGAGGTGGGAAGGATAGCTCAGACCTGTGGGCCACATCCTGGATGTGCACCTGCTCTAGCCTCAGCTCTCAGTGCTCTCGCGTTAACTCTGTACTGGCCTCAGTGATGTTATGGGTGGTAGTCAGTAGACCAGTGGCAACCGTGGTGTCAGATCTTGTCCTTAGTGGTGTCACCCTGAAACTCCAGCAACAGCAATCTGTCGGGGGCATCTGTCCCTTCCCACCTGCCTTTGCTTAGTTGGGAGTTCAGCGCCTAAGCCTGAGCTCCGAACCCAGCACTGGACTCACTTGTGTGGCTTGGAGCAATTCACTCATGTCTCTGCCTCAGTTTCCTAGTTGAACTAAGATAAACTATTGTGGTTGGTGTGATTTTGACGATAGCAAGAAACTATGGCTAGGGCTTCCTCTCTCTCATGCACACACTCCATTTCCTGCCCGCATGCCTGCTTGGGAACCAGGTTGGAGATGAAGATCATCAAGGGCTCCAGCGGCACCCCAAAGCTCAGCTACACAGGGCGGGACGACAGGCACTTCGTGCCCACTGGTCTCTACATCGTCAGGACAGTGAACGGTGGGTGATGAGTGACTGTTTTCTGTCCCCGCCTCCCTCAGGGTGATTGGCCAGGTCCTGCCTATGCCAGAGCTAGGGGTTCCCTATGAATGTGGGTAGCAGCCAGCCTGGCATTTCTTTGAGGTACATGGGGACGGGCGGGGGATTGTGTGCCCTGAGCCTCTTCTGTTCTGTGGTGGGTCCTGGGGTTAGGTTTGGGCTGGGAAGAGAGGAGCCCAACTTGTATATGCATGTGGTGTCCTCATGGCAGAAAGGGGGTGTTCTGGCAGATCCAGAAAGTCCGGCTTGGCCATTTGCATGCCCTGTAGAACCCCCGTCTTCAGGGCCCTCTGCTGGGGTCCCACAGATGTTGCCCTGGTGCAGGTTAGCAGGCCTGGGTGGGCCGGTTAAGCCTCTTAGTCGTCCTCTGGAGCCCCGTTAGGCTGGAGACGAGGGCTGCGTCCTCACAGGCTGGTCTCTGCCTGCACTTTGGGGAGGGAAGGAAGAACAGAGTGAAGGAGGGCACACCCTGCATTGGCCGCCCTGTCCCCTTGGTTACTGTGTCCTTCCTGGGCTCTTCTCCTCCTCAGAGCCGTGGACAATGGCATTCAGCAAAAGCTTTAAGAGGAAGTTCTTCTACAACAAGAAAACCAAGAGCTCTACCTTTGAGCTCCCTGCAGACGCCATTGCCCCATTTCAGTGAGTAGCCTGCCCCTCAGCAGTCCCCCGCACTGCTGCCAGGATGCCAGCCAGTCCTTTGGGGCACAGCCCAGGTACTAGGACCAACTGCTGCCAATGCAGGGGCTCCTCTGAGCAAGGACCAGACTCCTCTCTACAGGGGTGTGGAGGGCGGCCTCTCCAGGGCGTGGCTGGGCTTGGGCAGTAAGCTCAGAGAGAGGAGAGGGATGCCAGGACCTGCTGGATGGTTGGGGGTCCTGGGTTCCGGGAAGGATCCCACTTAGGGCACCTGCCCCATGGAGCAGCTACTGCTTCCCTGACTTGCTGACACTGTCCTGGTGGTGCGAACACGCTGAGTGCCCACAGCCCTGCCTCTCGTAACTCCGGGTCCCAACTGTCCTTGTCGGGACCCAGTGTCCATTTGCCAGGTTGTTGATTGTAGGTTTAATCAGCCATTCCGATGGATGCTAACAGCAGCAGCAGTTGTTTATTGGGAAAATGTGGTTTCCTAGGAAGTGAGGAGGAGCGGGAGCTTTCTGGGGTTTTGGCTGCCAGAAGGAAGACCCTCAAGTGGCATCGTTAATAGTGATGCCAGGACCTGCTGTGATGGTTGGGGTCCTGGGTGGGGGCCTCCCCACTTAAGTTCATCCCCTAAACCAGTTGCCAGGGGTGGGTGGTAATCTCTTGGTCCTGCTCTCTGGCTACAGCCCTCTGATTTCCTTCCTTCCCAGCATCTGCTACTATGGCCGGCTCTTCTGGGAGTGGGGGGATGGCATCCGTGTACATGACTCCCAGAAGCCCCAGGACCCGGACAAGCTATCCAAGGAGGATGTCCTCTCCTTCATCCAGACGCACAGCGCCTGAGGACCCGGGGACGCCCACTCCTACTGACCGCCCTGCTGTTCAGAGTTAGGGTGCTCTACCTGGGCCCCTCTCGAAAGGGACAGGAGAGCACAGCCTGGCCATGAGGGGTGGATGGTCTCCTCTCCATCTCCCCTGAAGAGCTCAGTCGGGGGCCATCAGAGGACACTCACATGTTCCTTCTGGGACACCTTTCAGACTTTCCTCCCCGGAGACCTGCCTGGGAACTGTCTCCCCTGCGAGGACTCGGCCTGAAAGACGCTGCTCCTACGTGGTGTGCGGTCAGGGCCCAGGGCACGTGGGGCTGCGGAGGACGTGTCAGAGCAGCAGGGCTTTGGCTCTGTTCTCTCCTGTGTCCTGTAGACTCACTTTTCTGAGTTCTGTGACTGCCCTGAGGGTGGCCCTGCCCCAGCTTTGCCCAACTTTTTACTGGGCCAACCCTTAGTGGGTGAGGCCACTGTCGGGGGCTGGCCAGGAGCACCTGCTGTACAAATCAAGGTTGTGTTTCTCTGAACTTGCTCTGTTTTGATGCCAAGTTGGAGAAGATTTTCTTGTCTTGTCCCCCCACTGTCTTGGTCTTCCCTGGAGCTCTCAGCCTAGACCTCTGACAGTCCCGCAGGCCGGGACACCACACCAGGATGCAGGTCGCACTGTCTGGTAGTGGATGTGACTGCCTCCTGGGGTGGTAGAGCCTTCCTGGGCCCCATCCCCTTTTGACCCAAATCTTGGGCAGCTCTAGAAGGGGAGGAAGCACCCTCGAAGCCCTGCCTTTTTCTGTGCCCCAGCAGCAGTGGCCCCACTGCAACAGAGGGTACTTCATTTGCCTCAGCCACCTTGCTACCCTTCCCTTCTTACCCATAGGGGGTACAGTCACTTTTGCCATTCTGTGGTGTTGGCTGAGGGGGAAGGGGGGAAGCTGGGCAGTAGCTTTGGGTAGGGATGGCACTGGTGGTGGTTTTTAATGGGAAATACCCGCCAGAGACGTTCATACAGGCTCCCGAGGGCCCCCTCCCAGTGCTAGACTGGTTTCCATGGAGATAGGGCACTGAGGCTCCCTGTCAGGTTGGAATTGGCTCCACCCTGCGGTGAGGGTGTGTCTCCAGCCAGTACCCAGCTCTCGTGCTTCCCCCCCCTTCCCCGACCCCCAGGTTGGCAGCAGCACTGCTAAAATGTTGTATTTCCACCCAGTTGTGGGTATATGTGTGTCTTGCAAAATCTTGGATCATTAAAGATAAACATATTTTTAATGCCTGTGTGGCTCTGTGCTGGGGCTGCTGCTGGTTGTCCTCCGTGTTTGGTCTGGGACTGGCTTAGATAAAACAGCTTGGGCTGAAGGTGAAGGGGAGGAAGTTGTGCTGGAAGAAGAGAGGGTTTGTTTAATCAGAGCCTTGTCCAAGCTCAGGGCTCTCAGAGCTGCTACTTGCTGCCAGAGAGGGGCCCAAGGAAGTCAGCAAATTATGCAGCTTCTGTTAGAAGCCAGGATGGGAGGATGAATGAACCTACAGCCCAGCAGGGTAGGGAGGCACTTTCCCCCTTACATAAATCACACAGCTCACTCTAGTGATACTGTGACAATCCAGGATCAGTCTGTGACTGAAATAACAGAGGTGTCAGACCAATTAGTACCACTAGACCAGAGGAAGGAGGGAGGGAGAGATGATTGTGCCAACCCCCAGCCAGCATCCCTCCTTCATGTGCCTGCACTGGGGGCTGTACTTGGGGTGGGAGACACGCAGGTGCTGAGGGCTCCTCCCACTCCGGTCCAGGCTAGTTCCTTCCCCAGTCCCATCACTGCTGGTTTCCTCTAGACCAGTGGTTCTCAACCTTCTGGCTCTTTAAATACAGTTCCTCATGTTGTGACCCAACTATAATTTTTGTTGCTACTTCATAACTGTAATGTTGCTACTGTTATGAATCGTAATGTAAATATCTGATATGCAGGATGGTCTTAGGCGACCCCTGTGAAAGGGTCGTTCGACCGCCAAAGGGGTTGCGACCTACAGGTTGAGAACAGCTGCTCTAGAGCCTGCCTGCACTTTACCTGGCTCCTTCTCCCTAGCCTCATGGTCCTTTCCTGAGCTCCCAGGGCAGCTCCTTTCCATGTTTTACTTACCTAATTGGGGCAATCTCAGCTCCTAAGCCCTTCACCCTTTTGGTTGCCCTGTTCTGTCTACCTTGCTCCAGCCTCCCGCACGGCATCCTGGGCCCTGTGCTGGGACTAGGGTTGGGGGATGAGCTCAGAGGCAGCGTGTGATGTCTGTGTTGGCGGCTCCTGCCTCCCCATCCTGTCGGCCCCACCTCTACCGCTTCTCCCAGCAGACCCCGCCTGATTTACTGCCCACTGTCACCATAAGTCAGTCTGGTCATTACCATGGCTCTTGTAGCCCACTCACTCCGCCAGACCTCGCCAGCCTGGCTGCCTCTTCAAGACGGATTAACTCCTTGCATCCGTAGGACTGCCAAGCGACCACTTCAAGTCCCCAGTTGCCCTTCGCTGCACAGGCTACCTTTTTCCTGCCATAAGTGCAGGCAGGGCATGACAACGTGTTTGGTGGGGGTGGTGGGCACGTGGCACGATGCCCAAGCCCTGGAAATGGCTCTCAGTGTAGTTCAGGCTTGGGGAGTGCTTCCCGCTGTCTTTATTCCCTACTTAAGTTGAGGGCTCACATTCACAACCCCCCTTCTGAGTTCTAAGCCAAGAGCTTTGCCTTGAACATCTCTTCTTCCTTGGTTCCTGAGTGCCGCCGCCCCCTCCCCCGCCCCCCCAGCCGCAGTCAGACGTGACATTTGCTCAGCACACAGCCGCCTGGGTGTTCTTTATTGCCTCTCCCTTGGGCTAAGGGAGGAGCCTGCACAGTCCTGGAGACCAGGAGCGGAAGCAGGAGGGGCTGAGCCAGCAGGAAGCCCTGCTCAGTGTCTGGTGGGGTAGAAATGCCCCTTGTACCTTGGTCCTCTTGAGTCCTAAAGGGCCTGCTTGGCTGTGACTGGGCTGTTGACTGGAGAAACCGCAGGCTCACATAGGCCAGTAGGCGTAGATGAGGCTCAGGAGGATGAAGATGGCCAAGGAGAGCAGCATGTTCTTCCGGTTCTCCTGCCGAAGCAACTTGAGCTCCTTCTCTGGGAGGAAACGGTGTTGGACAGGTCGTTTAGGCCCATCTGCTATTCTCAGCTGCCTCTGCCTCTCCCACAAGTGGGTACACACACTGCTGACGGCCGAGCTGTTCCCTGCCAGCCACTTCCTTATCCATGGAAAGGACTCTGTCCTTGATCCTCCCATCGTTTGGCTACAGATCCCACCCAGCCTCCAAAAGCCCCAACACAATGCTCCTCAACCATTTCTCTTCACATGCAGTTGAAGTTGAGGATGGAATGTGTGAGGGGTCACCAAAAGGCCACATGTGAAAGCCAAGCTATGTGGTGGCATGGCGTCACCAGGTGAGTCCCTCCACTTGTCACTGGGTGGGCTCTGTGCCCTCTGCTGGGCGCCCAGCCAACAAACGAGGGACACTAAGAGGAGGCAGTTTGTGCCGTGAGGTAGTCGGGCTCACTTCTGGCAGAAGCCAGTCCTCTGCAGCCACACCGTCTCAGTGGGGATGCTGTGATTTTGTGTGAAAATTGCTAGGGTGGGGGGCACTGATGTCCCGCCTCTGCCTGTGAGAGGGAGCAGGGAGATCCTGCAGACCAGCTCTGGGCAGGCCAGACTGAGCCCAGGCTCAGGCAGGGGTGTGTGCACATGCACTGCGCACACTGTTTCTTCAAAATCGGTCCCTTTGGAAGGTCCCTGCCATGTGTCCTGTTCTGAGCTGGTTCTAGGCCAGGTTTGGCCCCTCAGGGAGAACAGAACAGATAAGTTGGATGAGCCTCTGCGGATCAGCAGGCAGGGGCAGGAGGGCGGAAGGGGTGGTGGTGGGCCCAGCAGCTGCCCTCCCTCTAGCTCAGTGCCCTGCCAGGGTTCTACCCAGCTGTGCCCCCAGCACCCAGAAGGTGGCAGCATTGCTCCACTCCAGTAGCCCTTCAGGGCACCCAAGTTCATCCTCCTTCAAGGTCCCCAAGGCCCTGACTCCCATCACAGGGTTTTCCTGGGGGGGGCGGGGGGGGGAGGTAAGGGGGTGGGGGTGGGGGCTGGGGGACAGAGAAAACAGCCCTCCCAAGTCTGGGTGGATGTGAGAATGTTTTCTGGGCCTGGCTACTGTCATACCCCTTCGTCCCAGGAAGAACAGACCCACAGGCCTCTATATCTCCCTTGGAACATAGGAACAGACCTGCTCTTCTCCCAGGCTGCTGGGCTGATAGTGGGTTCCTATAGCCTCCTGGGGGCTGACCCCCCCTGAAGAGCCCCCTGGATCCCTGTCACCTCATGGGCTCCCTGGGCTGTCTGTCCCTCCTGACCCTGGGACTGGAGGGTGGGGCTGGTAACGAAAGGGGACTTTCTTACCATAGTTGGAGGCTTTGTTCATCAGGCTGTTTTTCTCCTTCTCCAGAGACTTCCTGTGAGGAGAAGGAGTTTTGTGGCTCAAGCCTTTTCCTTCCCACCCTAGGGGCAGCTGGCATTCCTGGGCAAGTTGGACAAGGGCCAAGGTCTCTGTGGCAGGTGGCGGGGCCCAGGTTAGATATGAGGGGCTGAAGAAGGGCGGGAGGTGGGGCAGGAGCATTACCTGGCCTCTGGGCTCAGCTCCGCCCCATAGAGCCTGGAGTTCACCGCCTCCAGGTCCCTCCGACATTGCAACAGCTTCTCCTCCAGCCCATCAATCTGAAACACAGCACACCAGCCGCTGGAGAGGGCAGCAGAGCCTTCCAACTTCCAAAATAGGCAGGGTTCTGGGATGGGGAGGAGGAAGCCCTGTCATCCCTAACATTTCTATTATGCTGTCCTCGGCCTCCGTGTGGTACAGCCTGAGCCCCACTGGAAATGGCTGGGGGTGTTGCTCAGGGCCTCACAGCCGCCCTGAACATGGCAGATGCCAGCCACGCAAGGGTATCCTGGAATGAAACGAGATGCTCTGGGAAGGCTCGGCCTCTCCAAAGCACCCCACGCACGTGAGGGGTGGGTGGTAGAAACCGAGGGGCAGAACCAGAGGTATTTTCCCACTGATGTTCAGCTAGTCTAAGTTGTAAGAATATATATTTTACCATGAGAACCAACACAAAGTAGTGAGTGTAAAAAAATGCAGCTCAAAAACTTCTATTTCTTTCTGATTGGGTTCTTGAGGCAAAGTATTGCCCATCATCAAGGTAGCTGTAACCTGTGGGGCAAAATTGCTTCTGAAAGGTTGGTTGCCAAAGTTATCAGTTTTCCTATTTGTTTTGGTTATAATTTCAGAGATGTACACTTGATAAAATAAACCCTGGGTCCTGGTATGCATTTGGCCTTGAAAGCTCATCCGTGTCCATCTGTCCCCAGATGTCTGTCTAAATGGCCACCTCTCTGGGCCTGGGACCTGCTTGCTCGTCGTGAACCAATGCCCTGCTGACAGGAGCCTAGATGGGAAGGTTCAGAGGGCCCGGGAATGCTCACTTTTCCATCTGACTTAACTCATTCTCACCACATCCCTGGGAAGGATAGCAACTATGACCTCTATTTCACAAATGGGAGAAAGGGCCCCCAAACAGAATTCTCTGAGGAGCCAGAGCGAAACACTCCTCCCCTCTTAGCGGTCTTAGTCAATTCCCTGCTCCAGTCCCTTTTAGAGTGGCCCCTGAAGAGGCGGGACCAATGATCACAAGTACGAATCCAAGTCCCAGGCCCGTGGTCAGGCCAGTGTCAGAGTTGCACTTAAGTCCCTAGGCCTTCTGCCCCTCTCCCTGGCCAGCACCCATCCTGGGTCAGCCATTTCCCTCATCCCAGTGCCTGGCACAGACGATGCACCATCTATCCCCTTTCCTTCAGCCCAGCCTGCTGCCAACTCTGCCTCCGGAAACAGGGTCCTGTGGGAGGGAGCGACTGCATCGGGTTGAGTTAATTGCCTGGTTAATTGTGTCATTTCTCTGCTAATGGGCACCAAAGGGACGGTTGTCCTGGGAAACAGCCCCAACCAGGAGACAGGGCCTGTGCCTGGGAAGGCCAAAGGCCATCCTAGAATAGGCGCTGTAGGGAGATGAGCTCTGGGGAGCCAGGCTCCAGGAACAGCCACGGCTGGTGCCGATGGTCAGTGGAACCAGAGCTGGAGGCCTGGTCTTGATAGCAGCACCCCCAACACACAGAGCCCAGCCCCTCAGGACCCTGAGATTTGCTGTTTTCATTCCATGGTGTAGAAACCTCAATCAGAACACCAAGTTCCATGCTGGGGTCCTACACAAAGCTTAATTCCTGAAGCTCTACCTCTTCCATGAGGCCTCTGCTGGAGGGGTACTGCCTCCTGCCCCCAGCAAATAGTCCTCTCATGAGGCTGAGCATGTACTGTCATTCCAACTTCATGTGTACAAACCTCATCTTCCCAAATGCTGGGACCCCCGAGGGCAGAGGGTGTAAACTTGGAGTTTGGGGTTCAAGTCTGGCCCAGATGGACCCATTGCACTCATATATGTGCCTGCTTGGCCCCTAGGGCTGACTTTGTAGCTCCTGCCCTAGAAGCATGTTGGCCATTTGTCTCCTTTGTGACCACAGGCCTGGCCCACTGCAGTCTTTGTAGCCATGGAGTAGGGTTGGGCATGGCTGGGGCCCAGGAGCTGGGATGGATTTAGGCCTCATGTAGCAATGGTCACTGAAAGCCTCCACTTGTGCCCAAAGAAGCTGGGAGAAGTTAGGAGAAGCAACTGTCATGCACACAGATATGGCCTTTGTGGATCACCTGGTGCAGTATTAGTCCTTGGTTAGATTTCTCCCTGCCACCCCTTGGGCCAGGCCGTGGTTTGCATGTCATTCTGGGAAGGAAAAGTTTGGGGATTTCCATCCCTAAACACTTCTAGAAGGCTATCAGGTATCCAAACAAGCACTAACTGGCCCGGGGCAAGGCCAGGAACTCATGCTAAGCAAAATCTTTAAATTGAGGTTGGCAAGCTGCAAGTGGCCAAGCCAATCTGCCGCTGTGCTCCGGGCAGGGCCCGTGGAGCTGGCAGTTGGAGGCCTTTATCTGAAAAAGCCCAATTTCTCTGCAGTTCCACTGAATATCCCCACTTTCATTTACTACTTTTTAATGAGGCTTAAACAGACTAACACAAATCAAGGTTTTAGGGACTCAAGTTCTAACCTCCCTCTATGAATATTTATGTCCTGCTGACAGCTCTTTCTGACTCCCTTCTAAATAGCAAGTTCCCCTTCTTTGTAACCCAGCTGCTGGATGTGGGCTGAGTGGGGGAGGCTGAGGCTGTCAGGCAGCTGGCTGGCTCTTAGAAGGCCGCTAACCCATCCGCAGAAGGTGACTCTGCTGGCAAACCCCTGCAGCACTTGCTGAAGCAGAAGCTGGCTCTCGAGCAGCTGTAATAATGGGTGCAGAGATTCCACATGACCTCTGGCTGCAGAGAAGGCTGGGAGGGAGGGTCAGGATGCATAATTTAGTTGTGACTGGGGTCAGGAATGGTGGCTACAGAGTAGAGCTGACAAGATGGGCCCAGAAATGGGGGAGAAGACTCAGAAAGTGGGCCTTAAAGAAGACCCTAGTTAGATTTTCAGTCAACTCTCAATGACATGCACCTGGATTATGCTCTTTGCAGAGTCCCTGCAAATCTGCAGTCCTTAGCTTTCAATCTGCCGGCAGGCTGAAGGCAACAGAGAAGATAGCAAGGCTCAGGAGAGAAGACACAGGGGTTAGAACCAGAATAAGGAGACAAATGGCAAGAAGATTCTAGAAACATAAGAGTCAAAGCTGGGCAAGCAGTTGGAAGCCCAAGTGCCTAGAAACCTGAAATTGTGGCTCCTGAAAAGTGTGGTCACCCAGGTGCCTCAGCTTGTCACTCACATGCCATATTCTTTAATCCTATCTTTGTAGAACAAAGATCATGTTTCATATTCCCAAGGATGTGAGGACGATGTGAGGCAATACATGTAAGGTGCTTGAACAGTACTCAACGCACATAGTTCAGGAAGTATTTGCTACCATTATCATCAGAGAAGTTTTCACTGGATCTTTGGGGAATAAAAAGAAAAGTTAATTTGTGGCAAGAGTAAGAGAAGGAGCTGGATGTGTGTGGGGCTGATGGACAAATCTGCCCTGGCCACTGGCCAGTAGCAGTGGGAAGAGGAACCCCTCTGGCTGGATATGGCCATCCTCTGAGTCAGGGTGGAGACTGCAGGGTAGGCCATCAGGACAGCAAGGCCTCCACAGGCCAGCCCATCCAGCTGGCTCAGGACATGCATACTCAGAACTTCGTGACTGGCCTGGGGAGAAGTGGGCTGGGGCCCTGGAGCCAGCACCAGGTTGTAGAGGCTGGGCCTGGTGGAACCCAAGGATGACAGGCCTACAGCAGTGCTAAGGGCAAAACAGACTCATATGGTCTGGGCACTCTGGGGAGCCTCGGTTCACCCACACCATGGCTCTATGGGTCCTGGCACCCAGCTAAGCTGGGAGCAGGAATGCGAAGCCCCAGGACTAAGGCAGAAAGAGGCCCCATCATAAGAGATCCAACCAACACTAGTGGGGAGAGTTACACTCTGGAGGCCATGGAGACTCCCAGGACACATGCTGGATAGCAGGATAATTAGCAGGAGGAGTGTGGCGGCCCAAGACTGGCTCCAGTGCTGGGATTTTCCTGGCGCTGTAGGTGGGTAGCAATGCTGGCTATGACTGTCACAGGCAAAGTGGTTACAGCCAAGGAAGGAACTGAGACAGGGAACTCATTCAGACAGCACGGGGGGCCCCCAATGTACAATAACATTAAGAAGTGTCCATACATTACGTTTATATTCAGAAGACCAAGTGCCCGTTTTTATACAGGAAAATGAACACTTTAAGTCACTAAGATGACAGCAGGTGCAGCATGGCTGCAAAGGAACCCAAGGAAGTAAAAGAGGCAGTGGTGTGAGCTCCCTATAAGTTCGCAAACTGTGCCCGGTAGGTGTTGTGGAAACTCATATGCAAGCAGTTAAAGGACCAAGCAGTCAGTGGTGAGTATGCAGGGTGTCCTGGTGGGTAAGTCTGTAATTTGAGGGAAAACGAGGTCTATAAGGTAGGAAGTGGGAAGGAGCATTCCTCAAGGAGGAGGGAGCTGACCATCTAGAGGAGGCCTGGAGCCAGGATCCAGGAAGTCTGTACTGTATGGGGAAGGCCCACGAGTAATTCTGCCACAGAACCACTGCCTTCCTATCCAAGCACAGACTGAGGACTGGGTGCCTGATGGGTGGCTTTGAGAGTGAGCAGAGGGGCAGGCTCAGCGAGAAGTATGAGGTCAAGGATCCTCCACAGACGCAGGGATGCTTCCTGCAGAAGAATGTTAAGATCTGAAGTCAGTCCAGCAGTCAAGGTCACCATGGGCCATGACCCCAGGCAAGTGCGGCCATTGCTCCTGCTGGCAGATGCCAAGGAAAGAAAGGGCTGTTCATTTTCAGTCCTCAGGGGCAGGGACGCTCCAGGTGGCCTTCGAGGCCCCTCCTTCAGATGCAGCTCCAAGGCGCTCTGATGACAGCTTAGTAACCCCCAGCAGCTAAGCAAAATCCCCTCTGCCACCTGACTTGGGGAATAACACCTTATTCTCAGAGCTTTAGGGAAGTCTCCCTGGGGTCCTATATGCCATAAAACCACTGTGTTAAGAGAAACTGTAAAATTCGTCTCAAATCCCCGTGAGGCATCTTTTCAGGAGTATGGAGCCTCCTGGAATTAAAGTCCTCAATGAGACCTTTTTGGGGGCAAGAAACATGAGTGCCAGCTCACACACAAACTGCCCAGCACACTGGTCGGGTCAGGCCCCACGGGGCCAGCTCCAGGCCTGGCTGCCACCAGGGCCTGGCATGCAGCTTTTATTCTGCTGACAAGAATGAGCCAGAGGCTGTGGCACCATTATGGAAGCTTCCCCTCTTGAAGGTGGCTAACTGGTGCTCCCCTGATCATCTTGACACTCTGGGAGGGGCTCCCTGCCCGCTCCCTAAGTTGCCACTGTTTAGGGCCCAGCTTTCTTCTGGGAAAGGGCAGAGGCACCCTCAGGGCTTGGCACTGGCCACTGCTTTCTAGTTCAGGAAGTCATTTCCGGTCTTGCTGGCCTTGCTCTTGGGAGCTCCCAACCGGTGAGCGAGAAAAGTGGCTGGGAATGAGCTCACCCCAGGAGCCAGGCAGTGGTTACAGGGCACATCCTGCACCTGCCTGGCCAGGTCCTTGCTGGGCACCAAGATCTACTAAAAAGCACGGTGCTGGGGTATCTGAGCCCAACTCAAATCACCAACTTGGGGTGTGTCTGTGTGTCTAGACGGCACAGAAGGAGTCAAAGCTGCCTCATGGAGGCCAACGGTACGCACAAACTAAACCACACAGCCCCGGAGAGGCACCACTGCAGCAGGCGCCATGTGCAGGCACTTCTGCGCGCCTCTCGATCCCCTTGTGGGATGCTCGCAATAACCCTGAATGAGCAGTGTTATTTGTATCCACATTTGCAGCTGAGGAAACTCAGGCCATGGAGATGAAGGAATCTGCCAGGCTCACACAGCCAGTCCACGGAGAGCCAGGCAGTCTGAGTCTGGGCTGCTAGCTACCAGCCTACATCAAGAAAGCCCTGAGCCACCAGCCCTGAGCCACTCTTAGCTCCTGGGTGCAGCCTCCACTCCTTACACCCTGGGCCAGACAGTTTGAGGGCGCTTCATATATGCTACCCAAGGTCAACATCAACTCTACAAGGAAGGGACTGCCCCCATTTTAGAGAGAAGCTAATACCCGGCACAGAGATTTTAAGCAACCAGCCCAAGGATATGTGATTGGGAAGTGGCAGAATTGGGGTCAGGAATCTGAGTTTTCCTGCTCCAGAACTCATGTTCCTTTAAAACCCCTCGTGAAAACATTCATGACAAAGAAGGGCTCTGTGGAAACCATTCCAGGTCCTGGTCCAAGTCCACCCAAGCTTGCGATCTGGCCTCCACAGATTCTCTGAGTAAACGTGTCCAGGGCTTTGCTGATCTCTATCCACATAACAGCTACGTTCCATGAGGGAAGAACCTGACTGAGATCCATTTGCTGGGAGACACTGAGATGGGAGCCGAGCATCTGCCCTCATGAAGGCAATTACCCTCCACCCGCCGGCTGCAGCACCCCAGGCACCCTCCCCGAAACTGTGTAAACTGCCCAAGCGCCTTCCCAAATCCACAAAAACAGACCCAGTGTGCCCACTTCCACCTCTCCCACCCCGTCCAGTGTGCAGATGATGTTTTACCGAGTTGTACACTTGAAACCTGTATGGTTTTCTTAACCAATGTCACCCCAATAAATTCAACTTAAAAACAAAAAAAACAGACCCCGTTTGGAGAAGGAAAAGGTGGGCTAGTGGGCCTGATGTGCCCTTCCTTCCCCATAGGCATCCAAGTCTTTCTTTTCACGAGTTAATTCACAGCTGAGTGGTGTGAGCTGTCCCAGCTCCAGCCCCGCAGCCTGGGAACTGGGTTCTGGAGATCCACCCATTTCAGTCCGGAGGCCCCGGGTGTTTATTATATCCGGCAAAGGAGCCGCACCACCTGCCCAGATGGTCTCTGGCAAGAGCCCTGGGCTTTCCATCTGGGGCCTCAGGCCACACAGCCAAGCCACATGGGGGACACAGGCCTTAGTTTTTCCGGTGAATGGCTTCAACCCTCAAAGGGCTGATTACTCTGGCATTACTTAAGGGGTGTTTTTCTGTGGAGGAGGCTCCTAGGGCTCTGTGGGGGCAGAAAATCCTCCACCCATGGCTCCCCAAAGATCAGGCCCTGTGAGAAGCTCCTCTCCGGGGCTGAGTCAATGAAGACAGGTAACCTTTCCAAATTTTAATCAATGAACAATTTTCAGGAGAAGCAGAGTGCCCAGGGGCTTGTTTCTCTCGAGAGTCACCCTGGCCCTGGGTCAGGAACGCGAGGGTCCCTGCTGAAGCCCACGCAGCCCCGAGACACCCCGAGACCTTCGTGTGCCGAGCAGTTGCCAGGAGAGATGCCACTCTCTGCCTGCAGCCTTCATCTGTCCCTGGCCAGAACGTTGTTTGGAGTTTGTTTTCTCTTCTTTCCCAAAATATATTTTTTGATAAATTAGCAAAAGCTTCTTCATCGCTGAAAGGCTGAAAGCATTTTTCAAGAACTGGCATCTACCCCGCGCCTTATGAATTCATTAATTAAGATGCTGGCAAACAGCCACTCCACACATGCTGACATCCAGCCGTGTTAGGTAATGAGGTTTTAGTCTCCTGACCCCCGTCAAGTGGAGCGGAGCCAGACACAGGCTGCCGAGAGAAATCACCTGCTCGCTGCTGACCTGTCGCTTGTGCCTGGCAGCAGGTGAGGCTCATTTAATGGGCAGCGGCCCTTGAACAGTCTCCACATGTTGCCAGCCTTTCAGCCCCTGGCTGGGCAGTACCCAACTGCCTGCTGCACTGTGGCCTCCTAACCTCTGACCAGCAAACCACTCAGATAGGCCCAGGTATCAGAGACAAGGGTTCAAGTGCCTCCTCCAGCCACTCAAGCCAATTGGGTAGATATTTATTGCTTGTAGCCCTTGTCTCAGAAAACTGGTTGGCTCCGTCAGCTCCAGAGCCGAGGCTGCCTTCATCCACTCTCAGTGCTTCCGCCCCTCCTCCCCTCAGGGAGCTTACAGCGGGACTGACATGAAACAGATAATTGTAAGTGTCAAGGCTCCTTTCCGCTGGCGCTCATCCTGTCTAGGCCATTTTCTCCTCTCAACCTACCACCTCAGCTTAATTGTCACTGATCTGGGCCTCTTTTTCTGATAAGGATTCCAGTAAATTCTAAACGACTACCATTAACTTTTATTCCCTACAGCAGATACTATTAGTTGGCCAACACAGCATCGATTACCAACCCCCTTCTTTGTCTGACTCCATTACAGAAGTGAGAAAAGATCAACAGATGTTTACCAGCCTCACTGCAGCTAGGAGTGGTCCTGACCCAGTTCTGGCCAATAAGATGTTCCAGAGTCTGCTAAGAGACTCTGGGGAGGGCTTACGCTTTGCTTATAAAAGGCACAAAGAGTGTTGTAGTTCCTTTCTCCTTCTTCCTTATTTGAAGCTGGATATGATGAATGGAATTTGGGCAGCTATCTTGTGACTACGAAGAAACAGCTAAGAGAAAGCAGAAATACCAGCCCTGACATAGCTGCGCTTTAGAAGCAATGCCACCACTCTCCAAATTTTCTGTTTTGGGGGGGTGGGGGGAGAAGTATACTCCTATTTGTTTAGGCCAAGGGTCACTGGATATATAAACATCATTTGTGGGTCATTCAAAATTATCAACTTAAAAATTAGCCTGCTTTATTTGGTCAAACATTTAATTAACTCACCCCTAATGCCTTGGCCGGACCAGACCAAATGATTTCATGGGCCTCATCCCGCCCTCAGGTCGGACATTCCCGTCCTGGTTTGGTCACTTGAGGTCAGTTTTCTGTAACCTGTAGCCAAAAGCTTTACAAACTGATATGTTTTTGTATTAGGGAACAGATCCAACCAAGTATCTCCTTTAAGATGTCAACTAAGACACTGCACATCTGTTAAGACAGCTGCCTGCTAAAACATCTACAGACATTAAGTTGAAGGGTCCAGTTTTGAAAGAAAAGCACAAGGACCAAGTAACAGCTCATCTCTACCAGAGGTTTAAAAACAAACAGGTTTGACACCAGCCAAAGTCCTATCACTTTATACTGAAATGCAACCTTTCCCTCAGCCAGAACCCGCCTATCAGTTTTGACTGAAATACAAGTCCCCCCTCCTCCCACACAGCATTAAAATCAGTACCAGAGAATGGTGATTTCTCATCTGAACTGTAATTCTTTCTTGCTCTTCACAATGAACTCTCAGAAGTTAAAACACATAGCCAGTTTTTTCCAACTCTGAAATCTCACAAGGTGGCAAATGAGTTGGATAAAAGGGTCTCATGAGTAGCCATGAGTGGGGGAGGCTAGGAGGTGCCTTGGTTGTCCTGCAAGGTGACTGCCCCATACAGTTGGCCCGAGCCAGCCCTCGGGGTGAGTGCTGCCCCCTCAGTAATTGCTTCATTACAACAAGTGGTGACTGTTTGCAGGTGCTGAGATCACTCACTTGTGGGGCTTTTATTGCCCTGGTCAGATTAACAAACATTTCTGATTAAATCACCACTTCATTGGCTCTAAGCACACAACTTTTAATGAGGACAATATCTACTGCTACTGAGCATCAGTGCACATTCAATACTCAGACCCGCTGCGGGCAATGGACGAATGAGGTGAGGAGACAGTCAGATGCCAAGCTTTATCTAAGGTGCACAGTTACAGATCTCAAATGTTAGAATATCCAAGCAAAAAGTAACCTTAGAGATCAAGGTGGCAAATGTAAATATCTACTAGTATATTGGTATTGACAGGTAAAAAAAAAAATATTGGCAAATGTGACTGGTATAAGGTGGTATTAGATCTCCCCCCACCCACCCCAAATTCAAAGCATTTTTAAAACCATGTCAGCCAAACAAAAGACATCTGTCATCTGTATTTGACCATAGTGAGGCTGTAAACCCTGGTGAAGTTACAGATGAGAAAACTAAAGTCCAAACAAGGGGGTTGACTTAGTCATGATAAAAAACACCCACAAGAACCACAAAGGCTGCTAATACAGAACACTGCTTATTGATAACTAGAGGCCTGGTGCACGAAATTCATGCACTGGGGGGCGGGGGGGGGGGGGCGGACCTCAGCCCTGCCTGTGCCCTCTCGCAGTCCGGGAGCCCTCAGGGGATGTCCAACTGCCACGAAGGCGGAAGAGGCTCCCATCATCGCTGCTGCGCTTGCCAGCTGTGAGCCCGGCTTCTGGCTGAGTAGTGCTCCCCACTGTGGGAGCACACTGACCACCAGGGGGCAGCTCCTGCATTGAGAGTCTGCCACCTGTTGGTCAGTTCGCATCATAGCAACCGGTTGTTCCACTGTTCAGTTGATTTGCATATTAGCCTTTTATTATATAGGATAACACTGCCAGGCATCTATTAGGCACTTTAAATAGATTTCCTCATTTAATCCACAAAACCACACTGTGAGGTAAGTTGCAATCTGTGTAGACCAGCCATGGGCAAACTACGGCCCGCAGGCCAGATCCGGCCCATTTGAAATGAATAAAACTAAAAAAAAAAAAGACCGTACCCTTTTATGTAATGATGTTTACTTTGAATTTATATTAGTTCATACAAACACTCCATCCATGCTTTTGTTCCAGCCCTCCGGTCCAGTTTAAGAACCCATTGTGGCCCTCGAGTCAAAAAGTTTGCCCACCCCTGGTGTAGACTGTGGAATGTCCACTAAAACAGTGGTCGCCAACTGGTGGTCCGTGGACCACTGGTGGTCCGTGAGGTCCGAAAGGTTAGTGACCGCTGCACTAAAACACACTAGCTCCTTCTTCCATTGCAATCAGGCTGTAGTTGGGCATGTGGCCTCCTAACTGATGAATGTATTTCCCAGCCTGCCCCTGCAGTTAGGTGAGGCCTCGCTTCTTAGCTTGCATTTTGGCCAATGGAAAATGGGCACTTTAGGCCCAGGACTCTTAAGATAGCGGGTGTGCTTCTCCATTCTCTCTTTCCCAGACAGTGGGTGTGGCCTGGTTTCATTCATGAGGTTACAACAAGGACCTAGGGGAAGGCAGAGCCACAAGATGGAAGGAATACAGCGGAACCACTACTGTCCTAGAACTCTGTACCGGGGGTTGGCCAACTATAGCCTGTGGACCTGTTCTGTAAATAAAGTTTTATTGGAACATAGTCACACCCATTAATTTATATACTGTCTATGGCTGGTTTTGTGCTAAGACAGCCTATCTGAGTGTAGTTGATGCATGTTATTTGTGGTAGTTACGTTCTATAAAGCTGCTACCAAAAATGAATAAGCAAATACTGAACCAGGTTAGGTCCCTGTGAGCCTCTGGTCACATCATTATTATCAATGGATCAATAAAAAACCTTGTTTTGTGTGTATTTCTGTTTAAAAAGGCCTACTGTCATATATATTCTTGATTCATTAACATTGAACACACAGTCAATAATACTGTAACTCAGACCTGAACAAAATAACACACACATGTTATCTGTAAGGCACATGAAGCCTTCTTGCACATTGGAAAACTAGACAGCACTACACTTGAGGGCATTTTAAACAGCAAAATCACCAGCAAGAAGCACAAAATTATAAAAAATGTGGCACTAAATAGACCAAAAAAAGGACACTTGTTTACTATATAAGAACTGAAATAAGGCCTGGCTGGTGTTGTTCAGAGGTTGAGCATCGACCTATGAACCAGGAGGTCATGGTTTGATTCCCAATCAAGGCACATGCCTGGGCTGTGGGCTTAATTCCCAGTGTGGGATCTCTCTCATCAGTGATGTTTCTATCTCTCTCTCCCTTCCTCTCTGAAATCAATAAAAAAATATTTTTTAAAAAGAAAAATAGGGGAGAACCAAGATGGCGGCATAGGTTAATGCCGGAGTTTGCTGCTTTGAACAACTACTTCAAAAGTGAAACCAAAAAACGGAAGGGACATCACCCAGAACCACAGGAACGCTGGCTGAGTGGAAGTCCTACAACTAGGAGGAAAGAGAAACGCATACGGACACTCAGAGGAGGCGCAGTGCTGAAGTCAAATTCTGAGGTGCGGAGTGCGCGAGCGGGCTGGTGGCGGAGGGCGCGGTTGGCGTTTTCAATCGGCGTTTTCAATCGGGAGGGAGTCGCAGAATCTGAGCTCCAGATCCGGGCGAGTCTTTAGGGACCCAGACTCAAACGGGAGAAGCGGGTCTGTCTGGCTTCGGTCAGAGCGAGTGCAGCTTTCTCTCTGAGCTTTGCAGCGGGTGCTGGGACTCAGAGAGGCAGAGCCCCTGGGGACAGGACTGAGAGCCGCCATAACTGCTCTCTCCGGCCCACCCTGTTGATCCTGTGCGACCCGCCCCGCCCAAGCCCTGCACACAGGCATTTGCCGGATAGCCTCAGGCAAAGGCTAGATTAGCACCTCCCTAGAGGACAGAAGTTCTCTCACTGCTGACACAGCTGATTCTCATAGCCACTTGGCCTGGAGGTCAAACCCTCCCTGGAATTAGCTACAACAATCAAGATTTAACTATAAGACTGCGAACAAAGACCACTAGGGGGTGCACCAAGGAAGCATAACAAAATGCGGAGACAAAGAAACAGGACAAAATTGTCAATGGAAGATATAGAGTTCAGAACCACACTTTTAAGGTCTCTCAAGAACTGTTTAGAAGCCGCCGATAAACTTAATGAGATCTACAAGAAAACTAATGAGACCCTCGATCTTATATTGGGGAACCAACTAGAAATTAAGCATACACGGACTGAAATAACGAATATTATACAGACTCCCGACAGCAGACCAGAGGAGCGCAAGAATCAAGTCAATGATTTGAAATGCGAGGAAGCAAAAAACACCCAACCGGAAAAGCAAAATGAAAAAAGAATCCAAAAATGCGAGGATAGTGTAAGGAGCCTCTGGGACAGCTTCAAGCGTACCAACATCAGAATTATAGGGGTGCCAGAAGATGAGAGAGAGCAAGATATTGAAAACCTATTTGAAGAAATAATGACAGAAAACTTCCCCCACCTGGTGAAAGAAATGGACTTACAGGTCCAAGAAGCGTGGAGAACCTCAAACAAAAGGAATCCAAAGAGGACCACACCAAGACACATCATAATTAAAATGCCAAGAGCAAAAGATAAAGAGAGAATCTTAAAAACAGCAAGAGAAAGAAACTCAGTTACCTACAAGGGAATACCCATACGACTGTCAGCTGATTTCTCAACAGAAACTTTGCAGGCCAGAAGGGAGTGGCAAGAAATATTCAAAGTGATGAATACCAAGAACCTACAACCAAGATTACTTTATCCAGCAAAGCTATCATTCAGAATTGAAGGTCAGATAAAGAGCTTCACAGATAAGGAAAAGCTAAAGGAGTTCATCACCACCAAACCAGGATTATATGAAATGCTGAAAGGTATCCTTTAAGAAGAGGAAGAGGAAGAAAAAGGTAAAGATACAAATTATGAACAACAAACATGCATCTATCAACAAGTGAATCTAAGAATCAAGTGAATAAATAATCTGATGAACAGAATGAACTGTTGATTATAATAGAATCAGGGACATAGAAAGGGAATGGACTGACTATTCCTGGGGGGGAAAGGGGTGTGGGAGATGCGGGAAGAGACTGGACAAAAATCGTGCACCTATGGATGAGGACAGTGGGTGGGGAGTGAGGGCGGAGGGTGGGGCGGGAACTGGGAAGAGGGGAGTTATGGGGGGAAAAAAAGAGGAACAAATGTAATAATCTGAACAATAAAGATTTAATTAAAAAAAAAAATAACTAAAAATAAGAAGGCAGAATACTACTTTGTTCAAACTTAGTGGGATCTGTAGGCCTCCAGTGACCACAATTTTTTATTGTTAATCCTCACCTGAGGATACTTTTTCCACTGTTTTTAGAGAGAGTGGGAGGAACAGCATGGGAGAGTGGAAGGGAGGAAGAGAAACATCGATGTGAGAGACACATTGATTGGTTGCTTTCAGCACGTGACCTGACTGGGGCTGGTGTATGCCCTTGACCAGAAAATGAACCCGTGACCCTTTGGTGCATGGATGGATGCTGTAACCACTGAACACCACCAGCCAGTGCTCAACTTTTTTTACTGCTTTGTTTGTCTGTGACTTACTGCAAAAGCACTCTAAGTATTGATTTGGGGGTTACAAATACTTTTTAACAAGTAGGCAAATTCACAAATACAGACTCCATGAATAATGAGGATCAACTGTAGTTGCAACAGAGACCATATGGCCCACAAAGCCTAAAATATTTACTATCTGAACCTTAGAAACAATGTCTGCCCATCCCTGCTCTAGCATGTTAGAAAAAAAACTTTTCTTGTTCTTAAAACCACTGATTTTGGGGGTTCCTGTTATAGCAGCTTACCATGTCCTAACACAGACTATAAAGTCTATTCTCGTCCCACTACACAGTGCCTTCTCATTTGACCATCTATTACTCTCTTTCAGAAGGAGATACCTATTTCCATCAACCTTTTTTTTCCTACCAAGTAGGCTGATGTTTCTCAAGAGGTGGTACTAAAACCTCCTGCTTCAGCATGGTGCGTGTAGCTTGTTGAAAGCATCTGACTTGGCCCTGGCTGGGTAGCTCATTTAGTTAGAGCATCGTCCCAATATTCCAAGGTTGTGTGTTCCCCCAGTCCGGGTACACACAACAATCGACCAATGATTGTATAAATAAGTGGAACAACAAATCAATGTTTCTCTCTCTCTCAATCAATAGAAAAAATCAAATTGTTTGTTAAAAATACCACTCCCCAACCCCCCAAAACACACACACATACACACATACACACACGTCCTACTGAATTACTCCAGGCAGGGGAGAATTCAACCCTCCATCGTAAAAAGCTCTACAAATGATTCTTAATGCAGCCTTAACTGTGAGAAGCACTGAACTGATAGGAAGCTCAAGAACACTATTACCCTCTCTGTTTTTTAATCCTAACTGGAGAACATGTTTTCTTAATTGATTCTGAGAGACGAGAGAGAGAGAGAGAGAGAGAGAGAGAGAGAGAGAGAGAGAGAGAGAGAGAGAGAGAGAGAAAGAAGAGAAGAGAAGAGAAAGAGAAAGAGAGAGAGAGAGAGAGAGAGAGAGAGAGAGAGAGAGAGAGAGAGAGAAAGCTGTGAGACAGGAACATCGACTGGTTGCTTCCCAAGGTGCCCAATCAAGGATGGAACCGCTGGGAGGTGACCTGAGGGACTCTAGCCTCTGGGAGGTGACCTGAGGGACTGTAACCTGTGGGAGGTGACCAGAGGGGACTGTAGCCTCTGGGAGGTGACCTGAGGGACTGTAACCGCTGGGAGGTGACCTGAGGGACTGTAACCGCTGGGAGGTGACCTGAGGGACTGTAACCACTGGGAGGTGACCTGAGGGACTGTAGCCTGTGGGAGGTGACCTGCGGGACTGTAGCCTCTGGGAGGTGACCTGAGGGACTGTAGCCTGTGGGAGGTGACCTGAGGGACTGTAACCGCTGGGAGGTGACCTGAGGGACTGTAACCTCTGGGAGGTGACCTGAGGGACTGTAACCACTGGGAGGTGACCTGAGGGACTGTAGCCTGTGGGAGGTGACCTGAGGGGACTGTAACCGCTGGGAGGTGACCTGAGGGACTGTAACCTCTGGGAGGTGACCTGAGGGACTGTAGCCTGTGGGAGGTGACCTGCGGGACTGTAGCCTGTGGGAGGTGACCTGAGGGACTGTAGCCTGTGGGAGGTGACCTGAGGGACTGTAACCGCTGGGAGGTGACCTGAGGGACTGTAACCGCTGGGAGGTGACCTGAGGGACTGTAACCACTGGGAGGTGACCTGAGGGACTGTAGCCTGTGGGAGGTGACCTGAGGGGACTGTAACCGCTGGGAGGTGACCTGAGGGACTGTAGCCTGTGGGAGGTGACCTGCGGGACTGTAGCCTCTGGGAGGTGACCTGAGGGACTGTAGCCTGTGGGAGGTGACCTGCGGGACTGTAGCCTCTGGGAGGTGACCTGCGGGACTGTAGCCTCTGGGAGGTGACCTGCGGGACTGTAGCCTCTGGGAGGTGACCTGAGGGGACTGTAACCGCTGGGAGGTGACCTGAGGGACTGTAACCGCTGGGAGGTGACCTGCGGGACTGTAGCCTCTGGGAGGTGACCTGCGGGACTGTAGCCTCTGGGAGGTGACCTGAGGGACTGTAGCCTCTGGGAGGTGACCTGAGGGACTGTAGCCTCTGGGAGGTGACCTGAGGGACTGTAGCCTGTGGGAGGTGACCTGAGGGACTGTAGCCTCTGGGAGGTGACCTGAGGGGACTGTAACCGCTGGGAGGTGACCTGAGGGACTGTAACCGCTGGGAGGTGACCTGCGGGACTGTAGCCTCTGGGAGGTGACCTGAGGGACTGTAGCCTCTGGGAGGTGACCTGAGGGACTGTAGCCTCTGGGAGGTGACCTGTGGGACTGTAGCCTGTGGGAGGTGACCTGCGGGACTGTAGCCTCTGGGAGGTGACCTGAGGGACTGTAGCCTCTGGGAGGTGACCTGAGGGACTGTAGCCTCTGGGAGGTGACCTTAGGGACTGTAACGCATCAGCAACAAGATGCACTAGAAGAGAAATCACCTGATTCTCAGCTCCTCCAACGCTTCAACTAGGCTCTCCTCAAACCCTCAGTTTCCTCGTCTTTAAAAATCTCACAGGCTTGTCCTGAGGATGAACTGAGGATGCAAACGAAGCTGCTGCTATATCCATATGCATCTATTTTTATTTTTTAAATCCTCACCTGAGGATTTTAAAAACTTATTTGAGAATGAGAGAGAGAGAGACAGAGAGAGAGAGAAAGAGAGAGCGCCTCCCATGACACGCCCTGACAGAACCCACACCTTCTGTTGTAGGAGAGGGCTCTCCCGGCAACTGAACGACCCGCCAGGGCGCAGCAAGTTATTTGTAAGCCATTTGGGGACACTGCCACTCCACGATCCTCTACAAGTTCCCGCAGGTTTCCAAGGCAAGTTTCATTACAGGCTTCAGGCCCCAGAGGGAAAATGTCCCATCGCAGCAAAGTTAAGCCACTCCTGACACACGAGACCGTGTGGGCTCCCTAACCTGCAGGGGTTCCTCACCTGCAGGCGTCGACCCCTCTGTGCGCCCCCTCTGTGCCCGCCCCTCTGGGTCCTCAATGAAGGTCTCCCTGCAGGACCTCATTCCCTGTCCCGCCCCCTTCGGGGCCCCGGTTCCCTCCGCGTCTCTTCCCTCCGGAATCCCCTCCCCCGGCTCCCATCTCTGCTGCCCCCCACCCCCTACCCGGCTCTCCAGCACCCGGTTCCTTCCTCAGGCCCCTCAGCGCCCGGTACCCACAGGGGCCTCCCAAGACCCTTGCGTCTCCCAAGCTCGCGGCGCCCTTACCCTCACGCCTCCCTAAGCCCCTCCTCCAACCTGCACCGGGCCGACCCACCACCCGCCGCGGGGAGAGACAACGAAGGACGTGGCCCACCCCGCTTCAACCAGCGTCCTCCCCTCACCTCCAGAGCGACACCCAGGTTCTCCCGCTTCTTTTTAGTCATGTTGCTCGCCGGGATCCCCCAGTCATTGGACGCGCCCAGTCGCAGCACCACGCATGCGCAAGCACTCGTGCTCCCCCCTCATTGGCCACCAAGGCGGCGGGAGGTGGGGCTCCGGGCGGGAGCCATCTTGTTGAGGGGCGTGGCCAGCGCGCCGCCGCCATGTTTGTGCGGGGCAACCTCTAGTTTGGCCTTAGCCTGGGGCCGGGGGGCGGGTAGATGGCGTGGGGGCAATTGCCGCAGGCAGAGCTGCCCCTGGCCTTCCACATTCAAAGCCCCTTTAGGGCACCGAGAGGCTTTTCCCACCTCTTCTTCCTGCTCGTCATCCCCTTAGTGACCACCCTGCACACTTTGAGGCCAGCCTGCACCCCCCCCCACCCCCCATTTAAATCCTGTGCAACCTTCACAGCCCATCCTGAGGCACCGCTGCTCCAGAAGCCCTCTCTTGAGTTCCTTGGCTCTTGGGATCTGATCACGACCTCCTGTTGTTATTCCTCCTTTTTGTCTGGTGTTATTTTGCTCACACACATCACGGAAAATCTTCGTCCTGCCCCTCCTAACACCACGTTTCTGTGCATCCCCCCAGGCTTCCTGTCGGCCGGGTGTTCTATTCTGTTGTCACCTTCTTGCACAGACACTGCAGACCCAGCGCTTTGCAATGTTCTGACTGCCCCCTGGTACAAATGCGCTTCTGTCCCTCGGCCCAGCTACCCCTGAAACTGCCACCAACGTTCCCGATAAGCCAGTGGTTCTCAACCTTCCTAATGCCGACCCTTTAATACAGTTCCTCATGTTGTGGTGACCCCCAATTTCATTGTTACAAATTGAACATAATTAAAGCATAGTGATGAATCACAAAAACAATATGTAATTATATATGTGTTTTCCGATGGTCTTAGGCGACCCCTGTGAAAGGGTCCTTCAACCCCCAAAGGGGTCGCAACCCACAGGTTGAGAACCGCTGCAATAAACAAACACCTTTACCACCCGCAATGCACGCTCACATGTTCTATTCTAGCCTATTTTATATATATATATATATATATATATATATATATATATATATATATATATATATTTTTTTTAAAGTTGGTGGCAGGAGACCTATTAAGTTTATTTCATGACCCATTAATGGATATTGAGCTGCAGTTTGTAAAACACTGTCATTTCCCTCTGTCCTCGAAATCACTATTTGTGAGGGTGGCAAATGCCACCAAGAGAATGCCGCCATTCTTGCGTTGGACATCACCTCCCAATAATGCTAAGGAAGCATCTTTGCACACATAGCTCTGTCTTTCTGAAATTTTTAAGATAAATGTGTAGAAGTGGAATTATTGGGTCAAAGAATATGAGGCCGGAATCGAAGCTCCTTATTTTCTGACCAGTTATCTTTCTGGGTGAGCCTGTGGGTTCGGTGTGTGAATGCGTCCAGTTCTGCGTTCTCATGATATAGTTGTTGAGTGATGGTGCTGGAGGCGACCTGAGATCTCATCTCCGCTGGCCGCCTGCCTGAGGCCCACAGAGGAAAATCATAGTAAATTCTCTCTGAACAGTCAGCAGGCTGCTGAGCAGTTGTTTAGTGCAGAGCTTAGCTTAACATCCAGCACAGGAGAAACTTCCTCAAGATCGTTGTCTATCAACTGTCAATCAACAGCATTTATTGTCGGAACACTCTTCACAGCATTGGTTCCAACCCCAGAAAAACCAGACTCTGTGCTTCCCAATTATCACAGGCTCGGGCCCAGGGGAGGCGAGAAGAGGAGGGAAAACACTGTGTTCTTTTAGAAGTGGTTCCTTCCGCATGTGTTTGGCACCACAAAAAAGCCACGGCGGTGTGGTGAGCTTCCTGTCAGTGCTTTGTCTTTCTCCCCCGTTCCCCGTGAAATAGCGGGTGAGCTGTCATCCTTCTCCCTCAAGAGCCTCAGTTTTCCAAATCAGACTCGTTCCCTGGTTCTCATAATGGGACCAATACTTGAAATGGGACTGGAATGAGAGCCCTAGTGGGTTGTGTGAAAGGGGGGGGGGCGGGGGGGGGGCTGTGGAATGAGTCTGACCTGGATTCCAACCCCAGCTCTACCACTTGCAGTGGTGGATTGGGGGCCAGGTGCTTAAGTTGGCTGAGCCTCAGCTCCCAGGTCTGTAGAGCAAAGCTGAGGGGCCAGGCTTGTGGGCTGCTGTGAGAACCACTAAACGGCCAGTGCTGTGGCTTGTGAGTCACCAGGGGAGATTCAGCAGGACTGATGGGCCCGTTGCCAGTTTTTCATGATAGGGTTTCGCTTGGCAATTGTCGTCATTCTTATTTTGATTATTGTTTTGATATTGGTTTCTATCGGCTTTGACACTACGGTACAGTAGCTGTTGTTAGGAGTTAGGGACAAATGCTTGGGTTGTTTCCTGCTATCAAGGGCTCTTAGTTCACGGCAAAAGGCAGCCCCCAACATACACAGTGTCTCTCCCTAGAAAGGAGATGCCCTTTCCACCTCTACTGGTCCCTCCTGCTGAGACCATCAATCATGGGTTTCCTGTGCCCAGACGTGGCGGACGGTGCTGACCCCTGTGGTGCCGGGGGAAGCTGAAAGCCCAGGTAACCTGCAGAGGTCCTTTCATCCCAGTACATACAGTGACCGCTTTGATTTCCACGGGGACTGTTTGCTGAGCCTGCTGCAGCTCGGCCTGGCTTTGTGCTGGAAATTCTGCCCACGCACAGATGGATTACTGTGGCCCAGCTGTCTGTTTGTCTGTCTGTCTTTGTTCTTTAGTGAGCTGTGGTTCTGAACTTTCTATTTAGGAGTTTTAGGGTGAAGTGTTTATGGGAAGTAGAGCCAACACTACATTAGCAGACAGAACTGGGTTTATTCCTGGGTGGGCCAGGTTCTCACTGTATGACCTTGGGCAGGTCAAGTCTCTTTGGCTCTCCATTTCCTTGTCTGTGAAATGGACGCATGGGGGCAGAACTCGTCGGCTTCGACACCCTCAAATTCTGTTTTTGATGACTTTGTTATTTTTGAAGTGCCCAGACATAAAGCACCCTTGTTGGCTATAAGGTAAACATATAAAATAAGAACAATCATTACTCTCAAGATATCTTCAATCTAGTTAGAGAGACAGACTGACAACATGAAATAGTGAATACCAGACATCATATAATTAAATGCCAGCTGTCTGTACTTACTGTGGATGAATTAGGAGCTCAGGAAAAAGAGAATGCTGCGGGTTTTGTTGAGGCCTGAAGGATAATCGAGATTGGATCAGGTGCAGACGGGGGGGGGGAGAGCATCCCAGGTGGGAACCCAGAGGGTTTCCCATGCCTACAGGAGTCTCCCTTTTCAACTACAGCACCGTGCAGGCTAGCCGCAGCCCTGGCGTACCCGTCATGAAGACCCTTGGGTCAGTTATTCCATCCCTTGGCCATCCTGGGCCTGCCTGACCGGTGGGATCCAGACCTTGACCCCCACGGCCACCCTGAGGGCTCCTTCTCAGAGCAGGAGTGGGGGAGAGTGGGATCATTCACTGCCAGAAGCATTTCGTGCAAGAAGTGAAGAACTTCGTAGGTGGTTAAAATATAGTGGAGGCTGATTTATGTCTGAATTTTGTTCCAGGGCAGCAGATTATAGTGCAAGTTCTGAGGCAAAGGCAGTGTCTTCACGGCTGGCTTGGATCAGTTTTATGTCTCGGTGATTTTTATGTTTCAGCGTCGCCAAGGTGCTGGAGCTTTTTGTCCCATGCCTCAGTGGGGAACTCGGGTGCCACTCCTGGAACTCCAGCTCCTGTTTCCATGAAAAGAAAAGAAAGCAGAAGAGATGACAGGGATGTTCTTGCTTGACACTTAATTGGTATCCAGTTTTTAGCTAAATTAAATCAAATCATAAATAGATGATGAAACCACATGCGACCCTGGAGTACATGTCAGATGACATCATGAAAACAAAAGGACAGGATTCTAAAGAGTGTTGAATAGGAATATTCATAATATCTTGGTATCCATACTGTCTTCTTTGATGAGAAGAGATTTTTATTAAACATTAGTTTTATTAAACATTTACTCAACTAGACAAGCTCTGCTGGTACGTTTTTACCTTATGGCTACAGTGCCTTTTGTAACTGATCACGCCTCCCACTTCTTTATTCATGAGGAAGCTCAGATCGGAACTTCTGGAATTTTGGGCGTAGGCTTCCATGTGCTAGCATTGTCCCTGGCTTTATTTTGTTTTTCTACCCTTGTTTTCCCTTTGCTCTATCGCTTTATTTTTATCTCACTGTATTGTGTGCATTTTGGTGAACGACCTCAAATCCTTTTTTTGGAACACACGGGAGCATAATAAATCAATAAGTACATCCTGTGTTTGTAAATATGGCCCTTTGTTCTTTCCAGAGCGATCTTCGCATCCACTAGCGCTGTGGGTCCTCACACAGCTCTGCAAGGGGAGTCAGGCAGACCCAATCACCCCCATTTTACAGACAAGGAAGCTGAGGTACCTCCGAGCATGAAGTGGCTTACAGAGGAGGAGAGACCCACTCCTCCATCTGCATAGAAGACTGCCTGAACCCCTCTGAAGAAGGAGACAGGAACATGAAACTAACAGCCCATTAGGTGTCTTTTTATTAGTAGAGGTAGACTGACAAGGAGGAAGCCAAGGTTGGGGTCACCAGTTAGAGAGGACGTAAATTGGGGTGACCACTGGCTTCAGAGATTCCTTCAGAATCCATATCTGAGTTGCCATCTCTGCCTGCCATCCGTCTTTTCTAACCCCTCTCACTGGTCACATGGGTGGGTGGCATGTGATCCAAGCTGGGCAGCCAATCGCAGAGCCACACTCAGAGGCCAGGGCGTGAGCTGGGCCAATAGGAGTTCTTCACTGAGATTTTTAATCTCTAGCTGGGAAATGGAGCTCTGGTCGCAGGGCTGTTGGGATGTGATCCTGGAGCAGCCGGCAGCCGTGCTGCCTTCCCTGAGGGAGGTGCTCCCGTGGGTCGTGAGAGAGGCAGGCGACACTCATGGGCAGCAGCTGGGAGATGAGAGGGGGTGTCCTACTGATGTTTGGAGCTCAGGTTGCAGGAGCCCAACTCTTGCCTCTCCCAGGAGGAAGGCCAAAAAATCCCCTGTTTTGAGTAAGCTAGATTGAGTTGGGTTTCTTTCACTGAGAGCTCAAAGATGTCTTAATTCATGTGGTTTTTAGACTGATTTTTCACCCAAAAGGAATAAACCCCAAAATTCTGCTTCCCCGGAATCTAAGTTTGGGTCTCATAAGGCCATGGATCTTGAACCTCAATGTTTAGCTTATCCCAGGGGGCCTATGTCCTGTGAAGCAACAATAATAACTACCACCCCATCTTCATGCATCTCTTTATAGCTGGGGCATAAACAAAGGCAGTGGAGCTAGTGGTTTAGAATGTGGCCCTGACTCCGTTGCTCATCAACTGTGTGATCTCAGGCCAGTACTTAACCTCCAAGTCTCAGTTTCACCACCTGTAAAATGGGGATAATAATAGTAGGTACCTCAAAAAACTCTTGTGTGGATTATCCTATATAATAAAAGCCTAATATGCTAAGTGTCCAGTTGTCCAGTCATCCATTCGACCAATCAAAGTGAAATATGCTAATGATGTGCTAAGGCTGCTCAACCGCTCGCTATGACATTCACTGACCACCAGGGGGCAGACAGTCGACTGGTTGCCCAGTCACTATGACATGCACTGACCACCATGGGGCAGATGCTCTGACTGGTAGGTTAGCTTGCTGCTGGGTCCGGCCAATTGGGACTGAGCGAGACAGGTGGACATGCCTTGGAGCCCTCCCGCGGTCCCTCCCTGGCTGGCCAACCTTCCGCCTCCCTCCCTGGCCCTGATCATGCACCAGTGGGGTCCCTCAGCCTGGCCTGTGCCCTCTGGCAATCCAGGCTGAGGGATCCCACCCCACTCCCCCCACCGAGTACATGAATTTTGTGCACTGGGCCTCTAGTACAAAATAAAAACCTTAGTTAGCATACCATAACTGTAGTTTAATTTATTTAACCATCAGTCTTCCTCAAGCACTGCTATGAAAGGCAGAACAAATATGCTCATGTCTGTTTGGCCAGTGAAGACTCTGGTGTTCAGGGGAGGTTAAGGGGCCCACCCAGGTCACATAGTAAGTGCAAGAGTCTGGATTCTAGACATTGGATTCAAATCCAGGGTCCTCTCCTCTGGACCACGTTTACATAGGGCACCGTGCTGGCTATTGTCAGCAAACCAGCCAGACAGCTTGCAAAGGTCACTGTCTCTCTAGGGACAGAGTCCATTAGAGAAGCCCATCCAGAAGGATGTGTGGTGAGGACAGGGGATGGGCATAGAAAGATGCCCAGAGAAAAGCTGCTTAAATTGGCTTCCTGGGCACCTGCAGCCAGTGTCTGTGCACCCTCCCCTCCCTCCCTGGCAGCTCCCAGCACCCACACTTCTCACATATAATAACTCTAGAAGACAGACTATCAGAATCAGAATGTAATATAGAGACAGCTCTAGTCCAGTGGTTCTCAACCTTGGCTGCACATTAGAATCACTTGGGAATCTTTTTAAAATCCTGATTTCTGGGCCTCATCCTCCGGAAATTCTGTTTCTTTGTTATGGGGTGGGGTCACAAGATGAGTAACAAAGAAACAGAATTTCCGGAGGACGAGGCCCAGAAATCAGGATTTTAAAAAGATTCCCAGGTGATTCTAATGTGCAGCCAAGGTTGAGAACCACTGCTCTAGTCCATTCATTAATTCAACAAACATTTGTTAAGCATCTAATATGCCAGGCATATAGTAGACATAATGGTGAACAAGACACAGATCAGATCTCTCATTTCACAAAGGAGAAACCTGAATCCCAGGAAGGAAGATGGCTTCTCTGAGGTCTGCAGAGAATTAGTAATGTTGCTGGACACTTTCTAGGGATACCGCCTCGTTCACAATGGCCCCCTTTTCCTGAGGTTTATGTGCTCTCACCTTCCTCTTCACAGCCGATTGGACTGGAGGAAAACAGCGGTCTGAAGCTGGGCCAATCAGGTTTCATCTCCCAGGAATTTGAACCTGGAATGAGATGTTGGTCTTAGCCCCGAGAAAAAGTCACAGAATGAATGCAAATACTATCCATGGTCCAATTCTTGGTCTGATCCTTGGGTGTCCCACCAGCACCATCCATCCCTTTCTCTTCATTTGAGCAAATTTGAAGTTATTAATGTGTGTTTTTTTTTTTCTTGCAACAAAAAATAACCTAAACTAAGTCTGTGGCTGAGCTTGGATTAAAACCAAAGTCTCTTGGCTCCAGACCTGTTTTCTTTCTATCATGCTGGCTGGCAGCAGAGAGGCCCTTCTCAAGGATCTCTCAGAGCTCTGACCTTTGGCTGTGACCTTGGGTATACCAAACAAAACCATGCCATCCAAAGAGGTTCTCAGCGCTTTGGAAAGTAAATCTCTGGGAGGTGCCAAGTTCCTCGAGGTGTGAGTAGCAGCAGAGCCAAACTGCCCGAGTTCAAGCCAGTCCAGGTCCTCTACTCACCAGCTGTGTTCCTTGGGCACGTTGCTTTTCTTCATTTCCTCCTCTGCTATTTACCCCCATAGGTTGTTGGAAGGCTCTAGCTATGTGCAAAGTGTTTAGAACAGTGTGCAACAAATGCTAGCCAACTGCTGTTGCCTGCTTGTTTATATTTTATTTGCCCACAAAACATTCGCAGACCCTTAGGGTTTAGTTTTTGCTCGCTTCTCCAGCTACTGCTAATCTCCTGAGACCCACCTGGGTGTGCTTACATCTTAGCATAAAAACAAGTAGCATTCAAGCCCAAATCAGATGCCCGCATGAAAAGCAATCAGCCTCTGACCTTTCAGCCACCTTGGTGTGTGTCTTGGACCTGAGTTAGTTGTCTCAGCTTGTACATTCCCCTGGGGCAGGAGCTGACCAGTTTGATTAAGGTTTCTCATCAAACCTTTATGCAACAATTATTTACTAAGCGCCTGCTATGTGCTGAGCTCTATACTGTGGCTGGAGTACAGAGGCTCTGTGTTTGGCAACAGACTAAAAGATAAATACAATGCCATGTTACCAGCACTGTCAGAGAGGCAGACATAAGGAGCTATGGATGCGCTGAGAATGTGAATCTAGTTCAGACTGGGGAGTTAGGAAAGGAGGTTCTGAGAAAAGGAAAAATGAACAAGAGTTAGACAGCAATGCAATTTCACACCCATCAGATCAGCAGACATCTGACAAAACCAAGTGTTGACAAAGATATGGAGCCATGGAAACTCTGAGGCACTGCTGGTGGAGTGTAGATTACTACAAAGCTTTGGAAAACAAATCAGCATTAACTAGAAGAGTTGAAGAGGCATTGGTGCACCAGCTGACATATTACAAGTATGTGCTTTGTTGCAATACCAAAGATTGGAAACAATTCAAATGTCCACTGTATTAGCTACTATGGCAATAGTTCTGTGTAACAAATAATCCTTAAAAAACTCTCAGTGACTTATGGAATAATAACACTTACTTCTTGTTACTGGATTTCAGGACATCCGGGGTGATTGTGCTCAGGTTCACTCTGCTCCGTGTGTCTCTCTCTTAGGGACTTGGGCCAGAGACAACAGCTTGCTGGGGGCATGCTCTTCACAGGGCAAATGGCAGGACTGCAACAGGCCAAGTTACACAGGTATGTTCAAAACCTCTGTTTGAGCCCTGGCTGGTTTTGCTCAGTGGATAGAGCATCGCCCTGCAGACTGAAGGGTTCCGGGTTCGATTAAGGTCAAGGGCACATGCCTGGGTTGTGGGCTCGATCCCCAGTAGGGAGAGTGCAGGAGGCAACCAATCAATGATTCTCTCTCATCATTGATGTTTCTATTTCTCTCTCCATCTCCCTTCCTCTCTGAAATCAATAAAAATACATTTTTATTTTATTTTTTTTTTAAAAATATATTTTATTGATTTTTCACAGAGAGGAAGGGAGAGAGATAGAGAGTTAGAAACATCGATGAGAGAGGAACATCGATCAGCTGCCTCCTGCACATCTCCCACTGGGGGATGTGCCCGCAACCCAGGTACATGCCCTTGACCGGAATCGAACCTGGGACCTTTCAGTCCGCAAGCCGACGCTCTATCCACTGAGCCAAACCGGTTTCGGCAAAAATACATTTTTAAAAACCCCAAAAAACACCAATTCCTCTGTTTGTGTGCATCACATTCTCTAGCATTCTGTGGGTTAAATTCTGTTAGGCCAAACCCAAAGTTAATGGGGCAGGGATATGTTCTCCAGCTTGCTGCCTGTTTTTGTAATTAAAGTTGTATTGGAACACGGTCACGTTTACTCATTTGCATATTATCTGTGCCTGCTTTCACACCATAATGGCAGAGTTGAGTAGTTGCAACAGACTCTTGTGCCCACAAAATTTAAAATATTTATTATCTGTCCCTTTCAGAAAAGTTTGCTGACCTCTGATCTAGAGCTACAAACATCAACATGAATAAATCTCGCAAACATAATGTTGTATGAAGAAACACATTGCAGAGGAATGTAAACCATATGAACTATTTCCCTAAAGTTTATTTTACTTTTTAAAAACATTTTATTTATTGATTTTTAGAGAGAGGAAGAAACACCCTAACCAGTTTGGCTCAGTGGATAGAGGGTTGGCCTGTGGACCAAAGGGTCCCGGGTTCAATTCCGGTCAAGGGCACATACCTTGGTTGCAGGCTCTTCTCTGACCCTGGCCCTGGTCGGGGCGCACACAGGAGACAATCAACCCATGTGTCTCTCTCACATCGATGTTTCTCTCTGTCTTTCCCTTTCTTCCATTCTCCCTAAAAATCAGTGGGGGAAAAAAAATAGAGAGAGGAAGGAAGAGAGAAAGAGAGAGAAAAACATTAATTTGTTGTTCCACTTATTTATGCATTCATTGGTTGGTTCTTATATGTGCCTGACCAGGGATTGAACCCACAACCTTGGTGTATCGGGATGATGCTCTAACCAACTGAGCTACCCTGATGTTTAAAAACATTCAAAATATTCAGAACAATACAATATATTGCTTAACTATTCAAACTTATGCTGTGTAAACAGCAAACACCAAAAGCAGGATGATGATCATCCCAATAGTTGGGAAGATGGATGTGACTGGGGACAGGTGCCAGGGGCCTTCCACTGTTTGGTAATATTTTATCTCTTAAGTGATGGTGGCAGTCCAAGGGTATTAATTGCATGATTACTTACAGCTTTCAGTAGGTCCTACATATTTCATAATAGAAAAAAAATGAGTTAGGGGAGCACAGAAGATGGGTGAAGAGTGTTCTAGGCCCAGGACCCAGGAGGCAAAGATGACAGCGTGAGGAAGACTAGAATGACTGAAGCATGAAAGGCATGGAAAAGGAGGAAACAAGGAGAGGCGGCTGGGAGGCAGGTGGAGTCTCTAGCTTATTCTAAAAAGTTTGGTTTCTGACCAAGGCAGAGAGGAGTAATTGGGCAGTTCTGAGGTCCAATGGCACGCTGATCAGATTTGCGATTTAGAAGCATCAGGCTGGCTGCAGATGGCAAGGAGCAGAGCTGTAACACGACCCTGTGGCTGAGCACCATCTTAAGTTCTGCCCCTCAAGGGCCTCGCTCCCCTCACTCTACTCCCAGCCCTGGTCTGAAAGGGACCAGGGTAAGAGGCTGCGGGATGGTCCAGGGCTGAGCCAAAGCAGGCACAGTGAGGATGGAAAGGAGGGGACATTTTGGAGAGCTATGAAGAAGATGATTTTAAAAAGAATGTGGAGAGTAGGTGAGGGGGAGAGTCCAGGAAGCCACCCACCTTTCTGCCTTGGCCATTGGATGGTGTTGCCATTGGCTGGGACAGGAAAGCCAGGCAGAGTGGCTGATTTGGGAAGAACAATGGTGAGTTCAGTGGAGTGGTAGCCCCGGAGGGGTTATGGATGGGGTGGGACGGCAGGTAGGTGGTTGAGGGAGCCTGAAGGTCTTTGTTTCCTTTGTGCTACAAAAGGGGTGCAGTGGGATTGGGGTGGGCACGGCAGACACTGCCCATCATATACCCCACAGGATTCCTCCTTCCTTGATGGACTAACTCGTCTCCTCCAGGAGTCAATGTGCTCAGCCTGAGATAAGTCATAATTGGTACAGATCAGTTATGACCGTCTACACCCCTCTGCCACTGATTGGCACAGGAGAAGACATGTGACCCCAATAGCCAATGAGACAGGGAGAGCCTGCTGGGTCTGTGGGGAACTGTTTTCCTCCATGATGAGAGACATTTGGGAGGAGAACGGCTTCCTGTCCTCTCACTGCACACACAGTGACCCCTTTATTTCTATTTGACCTCTCTGCCTGCTCCTTATTTCTATCTGGGGAGCTGTGGGGAAGGGTGTGATGCTGGAGCTGCAGCAGCTATCTAGTCACCATGAGGACACATTGAGGACGGCAGAATGAAAGAACAGGAAGAGCCTTGGTCCTTGATGACACCTGTGAGCTGTTAAACTAGCTTTTCCACCTACTCCCTTCAGGCACTTGTCCAGTATAAATATACGAGGCCCTGCCCTGGCCAGTTTGGCTCAGTGGATAGAGTGTTGGCCTGAGGACTGAAAGGTCCCAGGTTTGATTCCGGTTGAGGGCATGTACCTTGGTTGCAGGCACATCCCCAGTGGGAGATGTGCAGGAGGAGGCTGATCGATGTTCTCTCTCATCGATGTTTCTAACTCTCTATCCCTCTCCCTTCCTCTCTGTAAAACATCAATAAAATATATTTATAAAAATAAAATAAATATACGAGGCCTGGTGCATGAATTCGTGCACCAGTGGGGTCCCTTGGCCTGGCCTGCAGGATCAGGCTGAAACCGTCTCTCCAACATCCCCTGAGGTGTCCTGAGAGAGGGTGCAGGCCAGGCCAAGGGACCCCACAGGTGCATGATTCGGGCCAGGGAGGGACTCGGGAGGTTGGCCAGCCAAGGAGGGACCGCAGGAGGGCTCCAGGGTGTGTCTGGCTCGCTCAGTCCCAATTGGCCCGACCCCAGCAGCAAGCTAACCTACCGGTTGGAGTGTCTTCCCCCTGGTGGTCAGTGCATGTCATAGTGAGCAGTTGAGCAGCCTTAGCATATCATTAGCATATTACGCTTTGATTGGTTGAATGGATGACCGGATGACCGGACACTTAGCATATTAGGCTTTTATTATATAGGATGTCTTTATGATTCGAGCCACTGCCAGTTGTTTTTCCTGTTACTTGCAACCACATGCACCCTGATTGGTACAGGGGATTTGATTTGGGAAAAAATGAAGGTGTGTCTAAAAGAGGGAAACTGAGCACAGTGTAGAGGTCCCAGTTGAGGCTGAGGATGTTATAGTGGCCTCCACGGTCCCCCCACTGGATCCCCCACTAATTCTCTGCTGTCACCTCTTACTACTCTCACTTGCTCACTCTACCCCAGCTGCACGGCCTTTGGCAGTTGGTCAAACATGCCAGGCACATGCCCACCTCAGGGGCTTTGTACCTGGAACGTGCTCCTCCAGATGCCTACGTGTGTCCTCTCTCACTCCTTCAGGTCTTCACTCCGAAGTCACCTTTTTGATGAGATCCTCTCTGGCTATTCTCTTCAGATTGAACCCCCTCCCAAGTCTCCTTATTTTCCTGCATAGCCTTTACTGTATATTTTGTTTATTGTCTCTCTTCACCAGAATGTAGCTCCATTTTATTCATTGATGTATCCCCTAAGACCTAGAGTAGTGAATATAAATGGTAGATGTTCAATATGTATTTGTTGGATGGCCCTAGCTGGTTTGGCTTAGTGGATAGAGTGTTGGCCTGCGGACTGAAGGGTCCCCTGTTCAATTCCAGTTAAGGGCAGGTACCTTGGTTGCAGGTTCCTGGCCCTAGTTGGGGACATACGGGAGGCAACCAATTGATGTGTCTCTCTCACATTGGTGTTTCTGTCTCTCCCTCTCCCTTCCACTCTCCCTAAAAATCAATGGTAAAAATATCCTCAGATGAGGATTAAAAAAATATAAATAAATAAATAAATAAATATTTGTTGGATGAATGAATGAATGAATAAATGAATGATGAATTTGTAGGGACTCCAGGACTGGCAGGAAGGCATCATTTTTCTCCTGCTGATCTCAGCAGCCTAAAGAATAAAAGCAAACTGCTGGACTGACTTAGGGGGCAGGGGATAGACAAGGGCTGGGAAGGGCTTCTGTGGTTATGAGGATACTCTGTGTGGAGCATGGGGGGCAGGGCCTGGATCTGGCCCTTCCTGCCAGCCTGTCCCCCCACACAGAGAGCGCTCTGCCCTGCCTGCCTGGTGGGTGATGTTCCTGTTCCAGACTCTGCCTTCTACCTGGAATTCTGACTCACCCTTGCTGCTCAGCCGTGCACCCTGTCTCCTGGGGCCCAATGTCCCCTTCTCAGAATGCCTATACACGGAAACTGCTTCCCTTCCAGAGTTTTCACTTGTTGCCTGTTTGTTTGATCTCCAACCCAACTGCCAGCCTCAATCCCCTCCCAGGCTCAGGGGCAGCCCCCAAACAAGGCTGGGCCAGGGGAACACAGAAACCCCATAGGGAAAGGTCCTGTTATTCCAAGGAGACAGGTTTAGAGACAAGTCTTCCTTTCAGGGATTCCATAAAATGGCACTTGCCCGCCACCGTGGTTTCTCTGGGGAGGAGCATACACTGTCACACGTTGTCACATTTACTCTTCCAAGAACCCGCTGAGTGGGTGCCATTACTGCCACTTTCCAGATGAGAACACTGTGGCCAGAGAAATGCCGGAAGCTGCCTGGAGCCGCAGTTACACAGATGCAGAGATGGGCCTGCGGGGGAGGGGGCCTGCGCTTTCCCAGGGAGGAGGGGGAGAGCACTCCCTTCCCTCTTCTCCGCCAGCCTCCCCGCTCTCCGCGCATCATAAACACCAGAACCCCCGGCTCTGGAGAGGAAGCCAGAACCTGATCTGTGTATTTTGCAGCGAACAAAGGCGCGGGAGCTCTTCCTACCAGGCTTGCTGGAGGCACCAGCGTTTTTATCTGTGGCCTCCAGTCTCCCTCCCGTCTCTTTGAGGTTGGAAGGGATCAGACAGCCAGCACGCCCCTTCCCACCTCCTTCCTGGATTCCCCTGGAGTTAGCCGAGCATTGCTTAGCTGCCTACCCTGCTGCCTGGGGGAAGCTCAGACTTCTTCCTCTGACATTTCACGTGCCTGGATCCCCGCAGCTCCCTCCTCCAGGGCCACAACTTCTCACCACTTCCCCGGGTGTGAAGCTGGACTGAGGGCCTGGGGGCAGGGAGGCCCGTGGAGAGGCAAGGCCTTCCCAGAGCAGCGGTGGTTTCCGGTGCTGTGCCGGGGACCTTCCCTCTGCCCGTCCAGATCCGCACCCCGCTTCCAACACCCGCTCCCTGGCCTAGATGGCTGCCCTCTCCAGGGCTCCGGGTGGGTTTGGGGGAAGGGAGAGGAGTGAGGACAGGGAATTTATTTCTTTAGTTCCCTCTGGGCGGTAAACTAAGGACGCTTATTGACAAAGGACTCTTTATACAGGTGGGTATGGAGGAGCCAAAGGGCAGTGCAGTAAGCGGGGCTGTGACCAGCCCTCAGTCCACAGGGCAGCATCGGAGTGGTTACATCTGGAGGGAGAGGGCCAATCTGTGGGGAGCTTCCCAGCAGGGCACCCAGCCACCTGAGCTGGCCCTGCAGGGAGGGAGCCCTCGGCATAAATTTCCTGATTGCACCGCCTCCTCCTCACAGGCCCTTCCATTAGCCAAATCCTACCTGAACCCACAGGGCGGGGGGCGGGCGGGTGGGGTCCAGGGGATGAGCAGGAGAGATTCAGCGCTTATCTCCAGCGAATGTTTGTCTATTAACAAATCCTAAACAGGCACAGATGTGCTAATATATTATGTATATTATATAGTGCATACAAGAAGAGAAATGGAAAGGATGAGATAAAAGTGGAAATAACCCCAATAGGTTATTTCATGCCCCTTCAGGTGTGGGCTCCCTGCTCTGATGGGGACAGTGTAAAAGGCCAATGTCCCTGGGGGGACATTCTGGGGTGAGGGAAACATCTCGAACTGCGTGCCGATTAGGAGAGTGTACACACACGTAAAAACCGATGAAGCCGCACACTTCGGATCAGCACATTTGACTGTGTGTAAACCTCACGTGTGGGCCCAGCGGGTTCCCATTTTTCTTCCATCGTCCCCCCAGGCAGCCGGAGCTGCCTGTTGTTTCAGGGCTACTCTTCTCCCTGTCCCCCTCTCGCTCTGTTCCGCTGTCCCCACACTGCTGACTGCGGGCCAGGACACCTCCCTCCCAGGAGGCCCGCCACCTTGTTCTCTCAGAATAATAATAATGTTCTCTTACTACCTGCTGGGAGTCGTTCTGGGCACTTAATGTGCGTTAACGCATTTAATCCCCAACAACTCTGTGAACACGGGTACTCTTTGCCTTCCTTTTACAGATGGGGAAACTGAGGCACCCAAGGCCACACAGCTAGCGAGGGGAGCTAGGATCCGGCCAGGCCTGCGCTCTGACCCACCGCATGCAGCTTCCCCGGGCTTAGGAAGTGGACATGGGCCTCCCCTCAGATGCCGGTCTGCTCATGAGCTTTGACCTTGTTCTGTGGGCTAACAGCGAGCCACCAGAGGGTTTTCACATGTGCATTTCATGACCAGAACATGCCAAGTGTCTGGGGTGTGTGGCTGACGTCTCCCCTCCCTTCTGAAGAGTTTGCTGGGAGCTGTGGCGAAGTGACGAGACCCCTTCCAACGGCCGCGGAGGAAGCGTGGGCCCAGGCTCATTAGCAGCACGAGCCGCGGGCAGCCAGACAGGGCAGCGCTTACAAGGCCGGCTTCTCTGACTGCGGGCACCGTCGGTGCCCACCCGGGAGAGCGCGCCCGGGCCTGCAGACAGCCTCGTGTCAGAATGCCCCGGGCAGACTGCGCTCCTCCGCCTCACAAGACAGGTCACTTCCCTCCCCAGCTTCCAAGCCGGTCCTGGAGCTGTTCTCTTGTTCCTTCGCTCTGTTGGTATTGAAGTCTGGGCGGCCTGACAGCCCTGGCAGACAGCCCAGAGGCCAGCGCCCCAGGCAGACACTCTCTGCTTATAATTCAGCCCCAGCGGCCTCTGCGATTGGGTGGCATTTGTGAGCACAAAAGAGAAGATGCGTGCATTCAGGAGGCTCTCAGAAAGGGCGCTGCAGGCCTCCCGGCTGGTCTCCCGAGGTCTGCGTGAGTCTATTTCAGCCGCCCAGGCATTTCTGTTTGCATCTGCCCCCCTGGCTGCTGGGCACCGAGGGGTGGGCGCCTGCTGGCCTGGAGGGAGGGAGCTGGCGCGGAGGTCTCTGCCAGGGCCCCCCTGCCTGAAAGACTTGGGGGTGGCAGCCCAGAGCTGGAGTTACGGTCTTCCCTGGCCCAGGCTCCCCACTGGCCCATTCTCTCACAAATGGGGTGATGGCGGTGGCCTCCGCAGCGGTCGGTCCCCTGCCGCAGTCCCTTGCATCCTCCTGGCCTCCCTCTTTGCAGGCCCCGCGGAGAAGTGCTGTGTAACTGCGAGTCGGCAGTAAAGAGTCAGCTCCCTTAATTGGGGCCTCGTGTGACTGAGGCTGCTTTGTCACCCACATCCGCACGGGTAGGACCAGATCAAAGCTCCTCCGCTGCGCACCGAGCTGCTCTCAGCAGGAGCCAGAGGACTGAGCCAGGAGGATGGCAGATGCCGCTCTGTGCAAAGGCCTTTTCCTCTGCAGCAGCCGGTCCCCCTGCTGCTCTCTGTGGGGCCCGCCCAGCCTTGTCTCTAGTCCTGGGAGAGACGGGGACTTTGAAAATTCCACCCAGAGAGGTGCACTGGCTCCCAGCATGCTCTGTGGCGGCTGTTGTTGATTTGAAATGTTTGCCCGGGAGTCCCAGTTCGGCTCGGCAGACAGCAGCATTTGCTTATTAATTTGTTTATTGATTTACTGGGCTGGACTTGGGGCCTCTCCTGGGAAGAACTCCAGTCGTGCAGCCCGCTTGCCCAACGTCCAGCCAACAGTCAGACTCGTTTGGGCCTCAGATGCCACACGGCCTCGAGTGGGCAGGCCTCGAGCCAGGGCAAAGCCCCAGAAGGGCAGCTGGGCAGGGCGGCGGGGCACGGAAGGCCTGGGGCCAGGCGGGCGAGGAAGTGGCCGGCAGCAGGGCTGCAGGGACCAGGGCACACCGTCTGTTGTGCGGTGTGGCACTCCCAGTGGGCCCCTCCCTGCGGAGAGGATATTACAGACCCGTGGCCGGAGAGAGAGACAGACGTGCTCATCTCCACCCCAGGAATCCTTCTCCCGCTCAGCGCACTGAAGGGGCCTCCCTCCCAGAGGCAGGGGATGGAGAACGGCCAAGGTCTTTGGTGCCCGAAGGTGCTCAGATTCATGGCGTAGGACGGCTCTGCCGAACGTGCCAGGACTGAGTAAGGCAGAGGGTGTTTCTAGCAATGATTTCCTCAGCTCTTGCATAACGACACTACGCTTTGAAAAACCTCTGAGGACGTCTGTGGCTTGTTGCCTTTTGGAGGCATATGTTGCCTACAGATTGTGGGAGCAGGATGGGAGGGGGAGGGGACAGCAGGGCTGTGAGAAGGAGGCAGCGCCTCTGAACAGAATTCTGCCATGGATATAAGATCTCAGACAGAGACCTGGTAAGAGGGAGGCAACTCTAAGTTTGGACGGGTCCTGGCTCCATCATTTAGGAGGTGGGCAACCTCAGGCAAGTTACTTACCACCTCTGTGCCTCATCTCAGCTCTCAGAGGAGGGTGAGATGTCAGCCTCATAGAATGAAAGTGAGGGTGTAAATGGGATAATGTAAGACGTGCACTAATATGTAGGTGGTGGCTCCCTCCCTATCACATACACAAGGTTAGAGACGTGATGTTTCCTGACGGAAGTCTCACCCCTAAGATGGAAGGAAGACCCTGTCTGAATACACCCCGCGCCCCCCTTTTCAGACGTGCCTTTCTCTGGCTGCTCTGGGCTTCTCTGAGCCTCCCTGGAGCCCTTTCTCTTCCCTTCCCCTTGGGACCAACATAAAAATCTCCTGGCTTTCCTGTAGGTCATCCCTGCACTCACCTGTGCCCTCAGAGGCTGCCAGGTGTGTATAGTGGGGAGGCGGGGGGAGGGGCGTCCACGGTGGGCATAGGAAAGGGCTGAGCATGCCCTTCGAGAAGCCCACGGCTCTGTGAGAGTGGCGGGCTCAGGGGAGCACGCTGGCTGAGGAGTCCCCTGCCCAGCCTCCAACCCCAGCCCGCCTTTCCCTGCCGTGCAGCCTGACCCCGGGTTTAACCTCCCTGGGCCGGGTTCCTGCATCTGCGGAAGGAGAGGGTGAGTGCTGGCCTCAGAGGGCTGTTGTGAAGTTAAGCGAGTTTATACACGTTACACACCTAAACCACGAGGCACCTGCTCCCCATCCTGGTCTTACTCCGCATGGGTTTTACACACTCAGCTCCTCTTCGTTATTCCTGCCACATTCCAGGGCGCACTGCGCTCAGACCCTGCCCTCAGCCACGGCCTCTGTGCTTTTGCACTTGCTGTTCCTCAGCCAGGAATGCCCTTCCTCCCAACCTTGGCCTGTGAAAGCCCTTCTCATCAGAGGCTGCCTCCTCCATTCTGCTAATCAGTTCTTGGTTCCTCGGGACAAAATAAATCTCTCTCTCTCTCTCTCTCTCTCTCTCTCTCTCTCTCTCTCTCCAGAGTTCCCCAAACTCTCACATGTCTCAGTTTTAGTACATTCACCGCTCTCTACTCCCACAATCCTGAAAACTCCTCCCAATTCTTTGGGATTCATGTAGGTGTGGGTGTCACTCCCTCTGGGAAGCCTTCTTGGATCCCTCTCCCCAACTCCCACCTGCAGCCCCCACTGGGTTTTGGTTTCTTCTCCTCTCTGCTTTTCCTTGCACATTTATTACCTGTGCCTGTCTATTACCTGTGTCTGTTTATTGCCTGTGCCTGTCTATTACCGGTGCCTGTCTATTACCTGTGCCTATTACCTGTGTCTGTCTATTACCTGTGCCTGTCTATTACCTGTGCCTGTCTATTACCTGTGCCTGTCTATTACCTGTGCCTATTACCTGTGTCTGTCTATTACCTGTGCCTGTCTATTACCTGTGTCTGTCTATTGCCTGTGCCTGTCTATTACCGGTGCCTGTCTATTACCTGTGCCTGTCTATTACCTGCGCACATCTATTACCTGCGCACATCTATTACCTGCGCCTGTCTATTACCTGTGTCTGTCTATTGCCTGTGCCTGTCTATTACCTGTGCACATCTATTACCTGTGCCTGTCTATTACCTGTGTCTGTCTATTGCCTGTGCCTGTCTATTACCTGTGCACATCTATTACCTGCGCCTGTCTATTACCTGTGTCTGTCTATTACCTGTGCCTGTCTATTACCTGTGCCTGTCTATTACCTGTGCCTATTACCTGTGTCTGTCTATTACCTGTGCCTGTCTATTACCTGTGTCTGTCTATTACCTGTGCACATCTATTACCTGCGCCTGTCTATTACCGGTGTCTGTCTATTGCCTGTGCACATCTATTACCTGCGCACATCTATTACCTGCGCCTGTCTATTACCTGTGTCTGTCTATTGCCTGTGCCTGTCTATTACCTGTGCCTGTCTATTACCTGTGCCTATTACCTGTGTCTGTCTATTACCTGTGCCTGTCTATTACCTGTGCACATCTATTACCTGCGCCTGTCTATTGCCTGTGCCTATCTATTACCTGTGTCTGTCTATTGCCTGTGCCTGTCTATTACTGGTGCCTGTCTATTACTGGTGCCTGTCTATTACCTGTGCCTGTCTATTACCTGTGCCTGTGTATTACCTGTACCTGTCTATTAACTGTGCCTGTCTATTACCTGTGCCTGTCTATTACCTGTGTCTGTCTATTTCCTGTACCTGTCTATTACCTGTACCTGTCTATTACCTGTGCCTGTCTATTACCACCACCCTCAGCAGAGTTGGTCGGTTTTCCTGTGTGCCTCCTCCAGCTGACTGTGATTTCCAGTGATGTGGTCAGTCCCAGCTAGGATTGAAATGGGCTGCAGGTCATAGCAAACCCCCAAATGTTAGTTTGTACCTTTAGTCATTTTATTTCTTTCTATCGTGATAGTCTGGAGTCTACCGAGGCTTCTACTCATGTCACTCTGTGGTGGGTGACTTCCTGACTAGGGTCCCTCACAGGCCAACATAGCTGCTCCAGTTCCAGCCATTACCTCCGTCTTCCTGTCAGCTGGGGGAAGAGTGCCAGCTATCTCTTAAGGAGAGTTCCAGAAGCTATCGTTTGACACTTCCCTTTACCCTTTATTGGTTAGAATTCAGTCACATGGCTATGTCCAGCTGCAAGGGAGGCTCGGCAATTCCAGAAGTTCCAGGACTAGGGACGAACAGGAGAATGGAATGGAGACAGCTAGCAACCTCTGCCTTAGGGCCCTGGTGCCTTCATCCCTGTGCTGTGTCCCGACCCGCCCTAGCACATCTCTGGACGCACAGACAGACTCATGAAGACCGTCACGAGGTATGTGTTTGCCTCGCCGACAGAACAGGTGTGTGGCAGCCTCTGAGGGGTCTGTGTGTCCCCCATTCACTCATTTCAGAATATTTATGGATGCAAATGTTACTGTAGGTGCACGGATAAAGCAGTGGCTGAAATAGACAAAGTCTGCCCCCTTCTGAGCCCACATCCCAGTGGCTTCTACAGTGATAGGAAGCACTGCGCTCAGTTCTCTCTGAAGAGTCACTTGCCCATGGTAGTCATGTCTGCTTTACAGATGAGGAAGCTGAGCACAGGAAGAGCAAGTGACTTGCCAAGGTCACTCCGGTGAGGAGAGAGCTGGCATTTAGGCCACGTGGTCTGGCTCCAGAGCCTGTCCTCGTAGCCTCTACCGGATGTCACTTCTCACCATTTCAACACTGCTACCCTCACTGCACAGACTGTGCTGTGTCCGGCCTTCTGCACACAACTGTGCCACAGACACTTTCTTGTGACGTTTGTAACCACCATTTGTAGTGGCCACACGGGGTGGGCGGGTGGAGCAGCACGGGGTATGCACGGGGTGGTCCCTAGCCTGTCTATTACCTGTGCACGGGGTGGTCCCTGTGTGGGTTAAGCTGTAACCAGGCCACAGGTTTCACAATGAGTCAGGGATAGAATTTGGGTCAAGAAGGACCCGTGCGCATCCGCATCCGACAGGGAGAGGCCTGCTGACGTGGGTCACCTTGGCTTTCTATTCCTCAGAGCACATCTGTCTTCTCAAACCCTTTCCTGGCCCGGGGGGAGGGGGGTGTAAGAGGGCTCTGGAGGAAGGCAAGTGGTACCAAAGATACGATGCTGGGGCGCACATCTCTCTACCTCCCCACTTCACCTCTCCCCAAGTTGTCCTTCTGTGCTTCAGGGTGTGGGACCAAAGAGAACGGAGGGAACCTTCCCAAGCACTTGTTCCCCGTGAGAATGCTACACTTTTGTTGTTGTTAATCCTCAGCTGAGGATATTTTTTCCATTGGTTTTTAGAGAGAGTGGAAGGGAGGGGGAGAGACAGAGAGAGAGAAACATCCACGTGAAAGAGACACATCGGTTGGTTGCCTCCCCCATGCACCCCAACCAGCTCTCTGATGGGCTTCAGGGATTGAGCCTGCAACCAAGGTATGTGCCCTTGAGTGGAATCAAACCCCCGACCCTTCTGAGCCAAATGGGCTAGGCAGTGGCTCTCAACCCTCTGGCCCTTTAAATACAGTTCCTCATGTTGTGACCCAATCATAAAATCATTTTCGTTGCTACTTCATAACTGTAATGTTGCTACTGTTATGAATTGTAATGTAAATATCTGATATGCAGGCCGAAACCGGTTTGGCTCAGTGGATAGAGCGTCGGCTTGCGGACTGAAAGGTCCCAGGTTCGATTCCGGTCAAGGGCATGTACCTGGGTTGCGGGCACATCCCCAGTAGGAGATGTGCAGGAGGCAGCTGATCGATGTTTCTCTCTCATCGATGTTTCTAACTCTCTATATCTCTCCCTTCCTCTCTGTAAAAAATCTGTAAAAAATCAATAAAATATATTTAAAAAAAAAAAATATCTGATATGCAGGATGGTCTTACGCGACCCCTGTGAAAGGGTCGTTCGACTGCCAAAGGGGTCGCGACCCACAGGTTGAGCACCTCTGTTAGGGCAAGAATGCCACATTTTATTGTGAGGACACTGGGATTCAAGGAGGTCTGCTCTCTGGCCCTGTGTTTCTGGCTAGAGATTGAAGCTCTGGCTCTTGCGTGGTGGGAAGAAGGGGGCAGAAAGTAGGTGCCCATTTTGCAGACAGACACATCAAGGCCCAGAAATTTAGTTAAGCTGTGACCAGGCCACAGGTTTCACAGGGAGTCAGGGATAGAATTTGGGTCTTTCGGTCTCCTGGTCCTGAACAGGCTCATCTGACTCCACCTTTGGCCCCATAGGTTTGGTTTCTAAGACCCCAGAAACCTCAAAGCCCCTGGTTAAACCCGTGGAAGGCCTGGTAATCAGCAAGTGCCTGTGGCCAGGCTGAGTCTGGCAAGAACTGGGTGAAGTGCTGTGGGGGTGCAAAAGAAACTAAGATGTGATTGTCATTTGGAGGTGATGGTGGGGGAGGGGGGCCAACTGGGTTGTGGAGATGAGCTCTTAGAAATACGACACTCATCTAACTTAATGATTTCCACACGTGGTGAGGCCCCTGAGCACCCCGAGAGCCAGTATGGGCTGCAGCAGTGGAGAAAGCCTCATGGGAGAGCAGGATTTGAGCTGGGCTTTAAGAAGAAGTAGGGATTAAACTCATACACCAAGGTGGAGAGATGGCAGGAGGGTAAGGGGTGCCAGCTTGAGTAAAGGCACAGGGGCTGTTCCGAAGCGCCACGTGCCAAGTCTGTGGGTGGGACCGCCTTGTTGGAGAACAGTAGGCAATGACACTGGAGAGGGGCCAGACATTGGGGAGGTTTGGAAGAACAGCCGACGTATTTAAACTTAATTCTGAAATCCAAGGAAGGCAGCTCTTCAGCACCAGTGCCTCCAGTCCCCCTATTTCATGGGAGACACCACTAATCAACCACTACATTCTCCCCGCAGAGCCACGTGGAGCCTCAGAGTCCTTCCTTTTCTTTTCTTTTCTTTTCTTTTCTTTTCTTTTCTTTTCTTTTCTTTTCTTTTCTTTTCCTTTCCTTTCCTTTTTAAATATGTTTTTATTTATTTCAGAGAGAGGAAGGGAGAGGGCTAGAAAGATAGAAACATCAATGATCCCCCTACTGGGGATCTCGCCCACAACCCGGGCATGTGCCCTGACCAGGAATTGAACTGTGACCTCCAGGTTCACAGGTCAATGCTCAACCACTGAGCCACACTGGCCGGGCTAGAGTCCTGTTCAATCCAAGCTCCTGCCAGCACTTGCAACTGAGAGGAAACTTAGTTCCTGTGGGTAAGTGGGAGCCACCACAGGTTCTTGAGCAGGAGAGTTTCTGAATGGGTTTTGTATTCCTGGAGCCTGTGTGACTCCTTGCCATCAACCCAATCAGCTTTGAGTCACAACCATGGTGGGCTTGAGACCTGAACACCACAGGGCAAAGGAGCATCTATCTTCACCCTATAAACCCACCTCGTCCAGGCCTGCCCCTCTGGGCACAGGGCCCAGCTTTTCTCGTCCGGAACTGAGCAGAGAGAGAGAGTCAGCCACACAGTTTAGGTGAGATTGAATCCTGAATGAGGCCCTGGTTGGCTGCCCCCCCTGCCGAGGGACAGAGGAGGCCAGGTCAGGGTTGGGTGGGTGCCACCACAGACCCAGATTCTAATTTAGTGAGTTGAAATGCACCTTTAAAATGCATAAGGTCTGAACAAAACTCATCTGTCATGGTTTTCAGCGTGAGAGAGGTCCATCCATCCACCACAGATATGTGTGTGTGTCTCTGGGCGAGTGCGTGTTTTCTTTCTCAAAAGTAAGTATTGATTCTCTGTGACTGTAAACAGGCCATAAGGATGCTCTCAGGCATCCCACCCTCTGATTGCGGCCATGCAGATAGGACTGAGGCGGCATTCCTCCTGTGGCTCCGGTCTGTTTGTCATTGCTGGCGTGTGTGTGTGTGTGTGTGTGTGTGTGTGTGTGTGTGTGTGTGTGTGAAAGGTGGGGATAAAAAGGAAATTACTGCATCTGCCCAGAGTTGCTGTGCACACCGAGGGCAGGGGTGTGTCTGTTGTGGGTCTTGGGGGCTGGCGGATGGGGAGGGAACGCCGATGCTCTGGAGTGGGGAGCTGAAGGTTCCCTGCTTTGCAGCCCTTGGATCCCCCCCCCCCCGCCCCCCGCGCCCAGGCTGCAACTCTGTCCCCAGCTGGGGAGGCGGGTTGGAAATGCAGCTCCTGGCAGGCGCTGGGCCCATGAGCGCCCTGGATTCGTGAGCGGCTGAGAGATATGTTTATTTCCCTTTAATGTTGTTCAGGGTTCAATTTACCCAGTGGCACGCTAGTAAATAAATAAGAAAACCAAACCTTTGACAGGGGGAAATATGGAGTTTTCCTCCTATATTTCTGAGTAATATCTCAAAACTTTTGTGACTCACGAGGGCCTGCAGTGTTTGGCTAAAGGGAAAGAAAGAAGGAAAAGAAAATCATCTCGTTTCTTATATATTTGTCAACAGCTTTACAGCAAGTGGAGAATATTCTATATAATGTGGCCCTGTGCACCCTCCGTGCTGGCGGCAGCTTCCCTGAGGTCTGTGGCTGTGTCTGAAGCCAGGCAAGTGTAACCTGCATAATTGTGTCTCTGTAAAGGGGCCGTTTTCTATTGCCCGGAACCCATTACCCACCAAATCTCCTGACACTAATCTCCCAGGCCTCCAAAATCTGGGCGTTCAGGGTGGGGAGTTATTGCACAAAAATCGCTCGAACGCACCGGCTCAGAACGCGGCCGTAGTTAAGAAAGAAAGAAAAAGGCAAATGAGACAGAAGCAGTTCCAGGCGAATGAGGCAATGAGCGGGGAGACCAGGAAGGTGTGAGCCACAACTCTGCGCCCTGTTGTGTGTTTCCCTGAAGACTGTGTCGGGACCCTCTGTGCCAAGCGTTGGGCAAGGCATAAGGAGAGGAGTATCATCAATAACAACAGTGCAGTCCTGATAATCGTAACCAATATGGGCCTCTTCCTTCGCACTTACCGGGTGCTGGGTGCTGTGCTGAGCACATATTCTCAGAGTTGAGTAGCCGAGGTCCTTGCTCTCCGTGAGTTTACGATCTGGTGGAGGCTAGGGGAGCAGGATCAGCTGCCTACTGAAAATCCTTGGAGAGTTCTGCACTTGAAGCGTAGTTAGGAAATCCCCAACTTGGAGAACTTATTATAAATGTTAAATTTTGGGCTCTGGTTGATGTTGGAAATCTTCGCTCTGTCTCATTGAGGGACCCTGGGTAAATCAGGTTTTTATGAAAAAGCTTGCCCAATTTAGCAGAAAGGAAATGGACAAAGGGGTGAGTATGGGAGGGGGCTGGGGAACTATAACGGGGAGAACAGGGGACATTCAGGTCACAGAGAAAGGGGGGACAGGAAGAGAGGAAGGTGTGGGGAGATGGCTGACCACTGGGGTGTGAAATGACTAAAACCCGCAGCATGCAGGTGAAGAGTGAGGGACTTGGAAGCTCTAGCCCAGGTCACAGTTTTGAGAAGGGGAGGGGAGGATGAGGGCTCTCAGCTGGCTGGCTGGGAGCCAGGTTCAGGGTAACTGAGGTCTTCTGCATCCTAAAGGAATCAATGAAGGCGGCTGAGAGTGAAATGGCTCCTTCGATTGCAGGACAGAGTTTGAAGATGTGCCTCCCAGGGAAGGAGAGGGGAAGGAGGGATTGAGAGTGGAATCCAAGGGGCAGCAGATGGGGGGCGATGGTGGGGAAATGGCTGTCCTCAGAGGGCTCTCGGTTGGGAGATGAACATTGAAGGGGGATGCTGGGAGCTGTCCAGGGCCCGGAGTGCTGAAACGGTGTCCTGGAAATAGCTCTTCTTGGCCCATAGAAGCTGGCAATCTCCTACCCAGGGGTTCTCAAAAGTGCAGTCTCTGGACCAGTAGCATCAGCACTGCCTGGAAACTGGTTGGAAACGCACATTCCCAGGCCCCGCCCCAGATTTAATGAGTCAGAATGGGGGGAGGTTCGTAGAGTATGTGCAGCAGCAATTTGTTTTTAACAAGCCTCCAGGGGATTCTGAAGCCACTCAGTTTGAAGAACCACTGCTCTAACCAACAGCTCTCCCTGTTCCCAACCCGGGCTCCCGTCTTTCCCGCCACAGTCACACCCTGTGCACAGCTCCACCATGGCACTGCCACCTGCCTTCAAAGCGTCTCTATGTTTCTTTCCTCATCAGTGCTAAGCTCCATGAGGGGTGGGTAATGTCCTGCTCCACTCTGAACTCCCCGTTCCTGCAACAGCTGGCAGAAAGTGTAGGTCTGCAGTAAATCTTGTTATGAACGGATTGAAGGAGGCATGGATGAATTCTAGAGAGGCAGCTAAAATGACCTTTAACGTCATAGATAAGCCCCTGCTTTAAATCCTCCAAAGGCTCCCAGAGCATTTAGGATGAAACCCAGATCCTTACAAGGCCCTTTGGTCTGGACCCGGTGCCCTCACAGCCCTGCTGTCTTCCTCAGCCAGTCTTCAAACACCTGAGTTTATTCTCATCTTAAGGCCTTTGCATGACTGTGCCCTCTCTCTGGGCTGCTCCTTGCCCAGATGGCCACATAATGGGCTTCCTCTCACTTCTCAGGGCTTGACTCACACAGCACCCCCTCAGAGAGGCCTTCCCTGAGTGCCCATCTAAAGCGTGGCCTCCCTCCCCATCCCATTACCTTCTTGGTTGACTGGTTGGCTTGTTTTCCTTCTCGTGGCACTTTACAGATTCCAAAGGTGTATTGGAAGGGATTCTCCTCCACCACTTCCATATATTCCTCCCAAAGTTGCCCCATATAAAAGAAAATCATCATTCATATAGACAATTGACATTGTCTCAATTAAAAAATCTCTCTTATATTTATTTAGATTTTAAGTAAAATCATTGTGTGTGCTTAGCAAACCCAGATTCAAGATGAGTTCCCTTAGAGTCATCACTTTGCTGCCTTCCAGCCCCTTTGGATGGATCTTCCGGAACAACCATAAACCGAGCCCCTTTAATCCTACAGTGGTGGGAGCTACAGGCTTAGGGCAAGAGGATTTGCAATCGGGGGTGTCTCATTTTGCAAGAAGAAAAATGGACCACCCAGGAGGACACAGAGATTCTGGAGGAAGACTTCAACACATTCAGAGAAGCAAGGGAAGGACAGGCGCTGGAGGAAAGAGGCGCAAGTGTCATTACAGATCACCAGGGAAGGAAGGCTCCCTGCATAGCTGGGAATTTGTGTTGCCTGGGAAGATTTTAGAGACAAAGATGACTAAGGTAAACCACAATAAAAGCTTTTCTGTTTAGTGCTTGACCCCTTGCCAAGCACTGTTCTAAAAGCTCATATTCATTGAATTCTTACAAGAACCCCATGAGGTGGTTGCTATTTTCACCCCCATTTTACAGATGTGGAAACAGGTATAGAGACTTGAAGTAACCTCTCCAAGGTGCCCAGATAGTAAGAGGTTAAGGGAGGACATCCAGTCTGAATCCCAACCATCTCATTCCACTCTCTCCAATAACGACGTCAGCAGTACTTTAAGCTTCGGTGCATTTTCCCAAGTCTGCCCCATTCCCTAGTCAGTGGTCGGCAAACTCATTAGTCAACAGAGCCAAATATCAACAGTACAACGATTGCAATTTCTTTTGAGAGCCAAATTTTTTAAACTTAAACTATAGAGGTAGGTACATTGTTATTAACTTAATTAGGGTGCTCCTCAGGCTTAGGAAGAGCCACACTCAAGGGGCCAAAGAGCCGCATGTGGCTCACGAGCCACAGTTTGCCGACCAGGGCCCGAGCTGGTTCTGAGTGCCCATGACGTGGCCAGGCAGGCGCTTCATCTCCATTTCCTAGGTGAGGGTGCTGATGTTGGTGAGGTTCAGCAAACCACCAGAGGCCCCACAGAAAAGAAGAGGCAGAAGTGGGACTCACATCCCTGTCCCCGAGCCTGCCCCCCTGCCTGCAAGAAAGCCTTGGGGATGCCTGTCCTCCAACCACAGTCAGCAAGCCCGGCCTTGGCAAGCAGAGGGCATTTGGGAAATGACATTGAGAGGCAGCAGGCAGGCAGCGTTCGGCTCCCCTCCCCAGCCCACCCGCTCCCAGCCGTAAGATATATATAGCACCAGCAGAGAAGCGAGTCGTGTGTTTGTCTGCAGCCCCTTTCTGCAGATCCATCACGGAGCCGCGCTCGGTGCAGATTTTGCAAACAGCTTGAGATTGCTGAATTAATTAGAATAAAATTAATCAAAACACCCACCACAAAGGAACCTGAGCGTGTGGAGTGTGACTTGGGTGAGGGAGGAGGTGCAGCAGAGACAGAGCGTCGCTGGACTGGCTGTCCGCCCAGAGCCCGCTGGGGCAGGCCCTAAGCCGCTCGGTGGGGCTCTGACTCCTGTCAGTACTCTCGGGGCTCCCCAGCCACCACGCTGGGCCTCAAGAAGGAGAGGCTCTGCCCTTCTGTCCAGGCTGTGCCTTTTGTAGGGACCGGAGCTGGGGTCCTGTAAGAAGGTTCAAGGAGGTGATGAGTGGGAAGGAGGGGCGACGGCAAGAATAATGCAATACATCAGAGGTCGGAAGACCTAAGTCTCTGAGCATCATCATCCCAGTTTCAGCCCCTGTAAGTTGTATGACAGACAACAGGGCCAGAATGTCTTGGTTCAGATCTCAGCTCTATCACTTACCAGCTGTGTGACTTCATTGCGTAACGTGTGTAACTTCTCTGAGCCTTTGTTTCCTCATCTGTCAAGTGGGAACGATAATAGTACCTCCCTATGGGGTCTGGTATACAGTGAGTGCTATATAAGTGCACACTGTTGTTATTATTATAGCTAACCAGTCTAGAGGCCCTGTCCATCTTCCTTCAACTTGGCTTCACGTTTCCTTTTTTCTTCCTACTGCCACTATCTCAGTCAGGCCTTCATTCATTCATTCAATCAATCCATTCATTCATTCATTCCATTAGCATTTATGGAGCTTCCATTGCTTACCTGACACTGGGGGTGCAAAGGTAAGACCCAGATACTTCCTTCAGGGGTTTCCCACCTAACAACGAGGTGTGGATGCACCAGGTCAAATTCCGAGGGTCAAGGAGTGCTTCACAGAGAGCTTTCAGCTGGAGTTCTCCAGGGGCACAGGCTGGGAAGGCGTTCCAGGCAGGGAGGGCATGTGCAAGGCACTGCCACCGGTGTTTGTGTCCTAAAACACAGATCTGACCGAGTCATGTCCTGGCTCAAGAACCTACAATCACCTTGTTAGCTCAGCGGGGTCCAAGTCATAGTCGAGGTAAAGCCCTCTGCTTGGGTTTCAGGCTTCTCCCCAAATCTTCTCCACTTAGATACCACCATGCTCTCAAACTCTCAGAACCCTTCTTCTCCAGCCGGGGACTGTGAAATTACAAAGTTATCATGGAACTCAAATGATTATGTGTGTGCAGCAGGTGCTGAGTAATTACCCCCCTGCCGCCCCCCCCCCCCCCCCGCCCAAACACACTAAGCTGCTTGGTCAGGTTCTCTTGGTTTAAGTGTGTGCAGGAGGCAACAGCAGGCAGCGTTCAGAGCACTGGGCCCTGGCCTGGGGGTCAGCAGAGCAGTTGCTAGTCCTGGCTTTGCCTCCTAGTGGACCGGCTGTATTCCTGTCCCTGCCCCAGGAGGATCCTCCCTGTATGTCCTCCTCTGCAGAACAAAAGATCCCAGAGATTCTCAGTAGGGGTGCTATGGGCATTTTCAGGGAATAGCTCTTTGTGAGACCCTCCCATGCTGGGTGGGGCAGCTTAGCACCCCAGTGAGCCCCGAGGCATGAAGGCATGGAAGCAGCCAGAACCATCCCCTCATATTTCCATCCCCTCCCTCCCTGCTTTAGACAGAGACCCCTTTAAAAAAAACATTTCTGTGGTTCTTTCCAGCTCTGACCTCCTCTCAGTCTCTGGCTCCTCGATTATATGTCAAAAGCCTTGAAGGGAGTCTGCCTGTGTACCCCCCACAGAGACTAGAGGACTTGGGGGTGCACAATAAGACAGTAAGCACAAAGTCAGTGAGAGCCCCTGGCCGAAGCTACAGACCAGGAGCCACGCTGAGAAGTTTTGAATCTGGCTCTGCAGTTACCAGCTGTGTGATGCTGGGAAAGCGTCTTAACCTCTCTGAGCTCCAACACCTGGTTCATCTGTAAAATGAATGCTGATGGTAAGTGTGCTGGCCTCATAGTATTGCTTGGGAGGGTTCAATAAGATAATGAATGTAAAGCACTTAGCACAGAGCCTGGCTTATAGTTAAATGCTCAATAAAAGGTTTGTGTATCGGGCTGTCTTGGGCAACGCTAAATCTCTCAACGTTCTCATCAAACAAGGATAATAATATGCCACCCTCCTAGAGCTGCTGTGAGATCCAAGTCAGCAGGGAACACGCCTGGTGACAGTGTAAATGATTCTCCATCTTCGAAGGTCAGTTTGGCAGCATCTTTCGAATTACAGATGCACATACCTCTTGCCCCAGCAATTCCATCTCCAGCCATTTTTTTCCATAGATACACTTCCAAGGCACAAAAATCACACTGTACAAGGTTAGTATTATGGAAAGTTTGGAAATCACTCAAATATCCAGCCAATGGGGATTGGTTAAACCAATTACAGGACAAAAATGCACTGGAATACTAGACAGCCATACAAAGGACAAGAAAGTTCTTTATGACATACTAGAGGCCCAGTGCACGAAATTTGTGCACCAGCCGGGGCCTCCCTTTGTTCTACACCACCCCCTGGTGGTCAGCACATGTCATAGCGAGCGATCAAACTCCTGGTCGGTCAAACTCCCAAGGGGACACTTTGCATATTAGGCTTTTATATATATAGATAGAAAGATCTGCAAGATCCGTTGTTCTGGAAGAGGGGGTGTGTGGAAAGAAAGGGTGTGCTGTAATGCCTCCATCTGTGGCTTTTCCGCTGGAGAAGATCTCTTGGAAGGATTCACAGTAAAGCAGCACCAGCGGCTGCTGTGTTCAGTGGGGGAAGTGGGTACAGGGAGGGAGGGAGGCTTTGTGAAATTGCAACCACATGCGTATAAAAGCTATTGATTACTAAATGCCTGGCAAAACTTCAGGAACGGTAATGAGCCCAAGTGTGAAGCGAGGTCCTCTCCGGGAGGCGGCTGGGAGGCTCCTCAGCCTCAGGCAGCAGCCCCTGCTCTTGATGTCAGCGCACACTTCCAGAGGCCGAGGGGGTGCTCAGCTGGGGGGCAGAAAGCACCGTGTCCCCTTGGGCAGGCAGCAGCCCGGCACCTTGGGAGGCCACTTTCCCACAAGGGGCCCCATATGTTAGCTCTTAAACAGGGGCTGTGCTACCAAGAGCCTGATAGCTCTGCAGGACTACGCCACCCGAGGGCTCTGTGGGTGTCTGTGTGATTGGAAAAGGAATCCTTGTGGGGGGCTGTCAGTGGCTGCCAGACAGGAAGTCTCACAGATGGCCCTGGCCCTGCGCCCCTCTTCCCTGCCTGGAGCAAGGAGCTGCCGCTGTGCCTCTGAAGGAATGAGGTGTCTGTCCCCGAGGCAGGGAGACGAGGGAGGCAGATGGAGAGACAGAGCCTGTGGAGTCAGACACACGGGGGTTCAAATCCCAGCTGGGCCACTTACTCCGGTGCGACCTCGCGCAAGGCCCCGGGCTCGGTGGGCTGTTCCCGCACCTGTAACATGGAACAGCCACACTCCCGTCACAAGGCTGTTGCAACAAGTGAAGGTGATGTCTTTAAAGTGCATGGGCACAGGTGGTACCTGAGGCAAGGACCTGAGTGCCAGGCCTTTGTTTGGAGGGGACCGTGGGAAGCACCGGGCAAGGGGGACAGGGAAAGAGGGGAGCCAGGAAAGGGCATGTTGAAGAGCAGGAGCCACCCTGGGTCTGGGCTCAGTCTTGCTGGATGGACCTCTGGGAGCCTCTGAACAAGCCTCGGATTTATCTCAGTGAAGGGGGCTGGGGTATTTATATGCCAACTCCCAACCCTCATTGGTCAAGGGCTGTTCTGGACACTTAAACTCTGTACTTCCAGCCTGTCTGGGGCTCAGGACAAGCAGGCTGGGGTGGGGCAGGGGCATCAAACAGACTGTCCGGCCCTTTGGGTGTGGCTCAGTAGTTGAACTTTGACCTATGAACCAGGAGGTCACAGTTTGACTCCTGGGCAGGGCACATGCCTGGGTTGCAGGCTCAATCCCCAGTGTGGGGCATGCAGCAGGCAGCTAAATCAATGATTCTCTCTCATCATGAATGTTTCTATCTCTCTCTTCCTCTCCCTTCCTCTTTGAAATCAATAAAAATATATTTAAAAGACAACAACAGACTGTCAGGCAGAGAAGCACAGGTGCTCGGAGCTAGAGGAAGTCCAAGAGCCACACGTGCGACTAGTTTGTGCCGAGGGCATATGGCAGGGCCACCAATATCTCTGTTGTAACTGCTTTAGCGTGTGCTTGGCACTATTTAAGCACTTTACAAATATTAACTCACTTAATCCTTACTACAGCCCAATGAGGTAGATAAAGACGCCGGGGCACAGAAAGGTTAAGTAACCTGTCCAAGTTCGCCCAGCTAGAAGGGGGAGCCAGGATTTAAGCTGAGGAAGTCTAGTTTATTGGGTTTAAAGGGAACGAGGTCTATCCCTTCAACTCGTGGATGAGAAAACTGAAGTCCAGAGAGAGGAAGCAATTTGTCCCAAGTCACACAGCTAGCTAGCGACAGAACCAGAATTTGAACTTGGATTGCCCATTCCATCTCTGACACCCTCACCCCCACCCCCCAATGCACCTCCCACCTGGCTTAATTTTAGGCTTTTCTTCTCTGGGTTACGAGCCTCAGGTGGGGCCGGAGCAGGTGTTGTGTTGGGGGGGTGGGGGGTTGGGACGTGGCCTTCTGCAGAGCACTGGGTGCTGCAGTGCGGAAGCCAGGGGGCCATTAATCGCCTGGGAAGGCGGGCTCGGCAAAATCAGATTATGATCTTTAAGATGCATGCTTTGAATCTCAAAATCAGCAAAGGAATCAGGACTCGAAGGAGGCGAAGGAGGCGAAGGAGGCGAAGGAGGCGGGTGCTGCCTGTCCCTGCTTTTTAACCCCAGGCTGGCATCAAAGAGGAAAAGAGGAGCTGGGCTCACCAGGGTGTGAAATTTCCTTTTTGTCTCCTGAGGTGGGGAGGGAGAGATGAGGAACGGTGATGTGCCCCATGTGTAATTAAAGACGCTTGGAGTTTTTGAGGATCACGTTGCTCAAAGGGGCACAGGGAGCTCTGGGTGGTATATCTGGGCCCTCGCTGACGTGCCTCAATCTAGACAGAGGTAAGGAGGGGTGTGTGTGTGTGTGTGTGTGCGCGCGCTCCTGCTTGGATCCAGAGGAAATCACAACTGACAAGACATAAATTAACTCTTGCAGCTTCTTACTTCTCAGAAAAGCCAGAGCAGCGGCCGGCTGTCTTTGCCCAGAGACAAGCTTCTGGAGCTTTTACCCTTGAGTTGCCAAGGGATGTCCTTGCCAGACTCTCGGTGGGTTGCTGCAGGCGTGGCCGGCGCGGCAGGAGCGGCCATGTCCCACTGTGCCCAAGACTGTCCCAATGTTAGCTCTGAAAGCCCCGCGTCCTTGGAGCCTTCTCATTCTGGACAAATCGAGATGGCTGGTCACCCTGGGCGTGACCCTTCATCCTCACCCCTGCTGAGGCTGGACCCAGAGAAGCCAGCTGTATCAGGAGACCGGGCCTGTCCGCTGGGTGAGGGCAGCGTCATGGGCAAGTGCAGGCCACCCAGCCAGGTGTCCAAATTTGTCTCCGCCTCTTGTTTTTGATTCCCCTGCCTTCATCTGATTGCTCCCTCAAGTCAGGTCACGCTCCTGTCAGGAGCCCTTTGTGCTATGAGAAGGGGTCCCATGATGCCCTTGTGGGCCTGTGGGGCCTGGCTGCCTGGCTGGCAGAGCTGTGTGCCTGGGAAGGAGCCTGGTATGGGGACAGGGCCCAGGGACAGGCTGTGATCACTGTGCAACCTCGGGGAGTCCCTTTCCCTCTCTGGGCCCAGTTTCAAAGGAAGGGATTGGAGTGGAAGGTTTGTTTTCCTTTCCTTTTTTTTTTGGAGGGGGGAAAGATTTATGTCTAAATTATGAAAATAATGCAATTGTTTGTTGGAAAAATTTAACAGTACAAACATGTAAGCGTGAGAGGTTAAAGTCCCTTTCTCCTTATCCCGTGGGACAGCCACTGTTAACAGTCATTTTAATCTTCCCAGACATTTTCTATGCATATGGAAGCATGTGAGTATATATAGCCTTTATTTAAAATGCAACACAATGAGACCCTTCTCTACATGCTATGCTGCAACTTGCTTTTCTGTTGAACAATGTACCCCAGACATCTTTCCACACACATATCAACCTCCCTCGTTCTTGCCGCGCTGGCATGTTCTGCTGTAAGAATGCACCTCGGCTGGCTCTCAGGCTCGCTGCCCCGCTACAGAGAAACAACCAGAGGTGGGAAGGGGTTGGGGAGTACCAGCGGGGTGTCAGTCCAGGGCAGCCCGGCCTCTGTGGCAGCCCTTCGCTGAGAGATGGAAATGATTTGGAGAGGGGCGAGGAGGAACGGGAGCTCGGGTCCTGACGATTAGGCGTGGGGCTGGGGGCTTCTGAAGAGCCCCACACCGCCCCTGTGGTGCCGGGGAGGGGCCAGGGACACGGGGCTCTCGCTAATGCACTGTGACAGGCTGCAGGGCCCAATAAATCTTTCCATTTCTTTGTCTTTCCTGAGAGAAGCTCATGATTATCACCTTCTGGGTCACCAGGAGCGGAGCCCCAGAGGGCAGCAACAGCTCATGCGCTTCCAGCTGGCTCCCATCAAGAAGTTAGGAGGGAGCCTGCAAATACATTTCCTGTTATCATCTCTCCGCCCCAGAATGACTTTCCCTGGCGGGGCTGGGGGAGGGGCGGAGGCAGCAGGCCGCTCGGAAGAGCCAGCGCGGGAGTGTTAACTGTCCCGACTCCTGGCGCCGCCGGGCGGGGGGCAGCCTGGGCGCAGCTGGGTCTGGGAGGGCCTGGAAGATGGCTGCGGAGCCGTCCGTGGGAGGGACGGACGGGTCCTCCGGATCCTCCGGCCAGCGGCAGGGGCGGCCCGAGTCGCCCTGACACACTGCCGGGCCCCCTCGGCTACCGGCGAGAGGGTGGGCGCAGCGCGGACTCTCGCCGTGTCCAGCGGAGCGCGCCCAGCGACCTCGCTTTGGTCGGGCCGGACATCCGTCTCGCTGGCTCCGGATGGAGAGCACCATCCCTCTGCCCACACCCCATTTGCTGGGAGACAGCCTGGGCTCTGCATTTTTTATGGCCTCGCTTAGCTTGGAGGAAATCCAGAGGTCAGAGCCGGCGCAGACGCTCCAGTCACCTTGCGTCCCGGCGCAGCCTTCCCGAAGCCGGCTCGCCCAGGGGGCCCTAAATTACGGCGATTACACTGCAATTCGCGGCGCGATGTTACTTTGATACACTACCTGCGGCAGCCGGCCCGGGAGGCGCGCATTATTTACCAGGGAGCCGCCCGCGCTCCGCGGGTCCTCTCTGCCCCGCAGCCTCGACCCCGCCCGCAGCGTGCGGGGTCTCCGAGGGGTGGGGCCTGGAGCAGTCACCCTCTCTCTCCGAGGGACCTTTCCCGACTGTAACATAGGCCGGGAGAGGAAGGAATGGCCGAAGTGGCGGCTGGCGATGAGGGTGGGGTGGGCGGGTGGGAGGGAGGAGAGGTGGGGAGCCCGTGGCCCTTCCTGCCCTCCAGGACACCCATGGCCCGGTCAGCTGGCCGGCAGGAGCCCTGGTCCGGCCAGTGGCAGAGATGGGGAGAGATGAAGCTACCGCCTTCCTCAGAGTCTGCCGCCGCTGGGGGCGGGGGCTGGAATGGGGCAGCCGCCCTCTCTGGCTCCCCCATCATGGCTTGGCATCAGCATCTAGATTGCAGGTTACTCTGCTTTTATCCAAAGTGGTCCTTAAGGGAGATGGATTTCTGATTGAAATCCAGTCAATTGGTACGGAGGCTCGCAGGGCGCAGCATGAGCACACTTCTGGGGAAATTGCCCTGGGTCCGAGAGGCGTGCGGGGGAGGGGACAGGAGCCCGGGACCCGCGCAGAGCCGGTGAAGTGCGAACGAGCGCCCTTGGTTGGTATTGGTCGGTATCCATCGGGTTCCCGACAGAGACTCTGCTCTGCCCTCCCTGCTCCTGGGGATCCATGGTCTGCGTCAGCCTGTGGCATCCAGACAGGGTGTGGCTAATGAGCCCCAGGAAGGTACCCAAGTCAGTGAGAGGGGGGTGTCTGTTTTGGGGGGTGAAAGAAGATGGTCTGCAGTGGGTCATGTGGTCGTCTGTCCAGATGTGCATTAGTGGTGACCATCCCCCCACTGTTCCCAGGGTTTACCAGCCAAGAGGGAGAGGTCATTGGTCCCCGTAGAACACGCCTGGCCGAGGTCGGTCCTGCCATTGGTGCCTGCAGAGGGGCTGCCCCCACCTTTGGCAGTGTGCCCACATTTCTGGTATCTGCCCCCCCTCTTGACTAGTGCCCCCTCCCCCCCACCAGCCCAGACCTCCTAACCACCAGGGAGCAGCTGAGGAGCCCAGGGAGGCCTCTCTGACCTGCCCCACCCCCATTTCTTCACATCATCCTGAGAGTCCTTGATGTCAAGTCCTGGCGGAGCCTGACTTAAAATGCACATTCTCTTGGTGGGAGGGTGGTGGTGGTGGTGGGGGGGGGGGGCAACACTTTGAACCTTCCAGCGGAGGAGTTTATCAGCCCCACAGGCAGCTGAGGGACTAGGTGTGAGGGGCTCCCGGAAGGAAGCAAAGGCTCAGAAGGTGAGGGATGGCAAATGCCCACGCTTCTCCGTCTCGGAGAGAATGGGAGAGACTGGGAGAGAGTATGGTGGGGAAGGAACACGGAGGCTGGAGAGCAGAGGGTAACACCTTCCTGGTATTCCAAAGGGTCCGGAGCCCACTCCGCCTGCTCCTCTGGGGTCAGCAAGCACACATACATCATCCGAGTCCACGTTGGAACTTGCCTGAGAAGAACATATTTTTTAAAGGATTCCCAGCTGCTGCAGGAGCAGATGGTGCTGTGGGGGCAGCCAAGGGCAGGGGAAGGGCGCCGGCCTGCAAGTGGTGAGCCCTGAGGCTTTGCCCCACGCCTGCCCTCACCACCTGTGTGACAGTGGGCAAGTCACCCCCCACCCAGGCCCCGGTTCTCTGGTGAAGAATGAGTGGGTGCCCTGCAGGGAACGGGGTGAGCCGAGGCCTCGAGCCCCTGAGGTGCTGAGGACGGACACTACCCTGGTCGGCAGGAAGATTCATTTCCTAGGTGTTTGTCCATTTGGCTGCAGACAGTGGGGAAGTGTTCCCGGCCGGCAGCGGCCACCGCTGTGCTCACCCCTCTGCTGCAGCTGTTGGCCTGACTCATTTATTCAGCGGCCTCCTGGCTGTGGCTGGCTCCCTGCGGCCTCCTGCCCATTTGCCTCTGCCTCTCCTCGCCCGATGGTCACAGCCCGAGGGGTGGGGGCGATGAGATCAGAACACCCATCATCACTCACGACTCGGGTTTGGACAGGACCTTAAGGGCCACCTGGTCCAACTGTCACCTGGTGCTTTGGGCCCTTCCGGAAGCTCCGCCTCCCAGCGAGGCTCACAGCCTCTCGCTAACCCGCTCTCAGAAAGCGGACCCTTTCCTAGAGCCCACGTCTGGTCTCCGGGACCACCTCCCCGGTTCCAGCTCTCGCCCTTGGGGCGGCACAGGAGAGTGAGCTCCGCAGGAGCCACGGGACAGCCCTCCTGTACGCACCCCACGCCGCCATCTGGGGGGAACCTGCCCAGTGTCCTCAGAGCTCTGACGAGCACTGACCAGCTTCCAGGCTGACGCAGAGCCCTGATCTTCAGGAGGCCATGGTCTCTCTAGGACCCAAACAATGAACAAGAAATCACAGGGGCATTTGGAACTGTTGGTCTCGGCTGCTGGTCTAGAGACCTCTTCACAGGTGCCTGGGCTTAGTCAAGCCGACTGGGAAGAGGAACTTTCCAGTTCTCTCTGCAACAACTCTCTTGTCCTTTCTCTCAGAGTGTGGGGTCATTGGGAGCTCCAAGGGGGGCTGAGGCCTGCTCCTGTGCCCCACCCTCCACGGGGAGGGAGAAAGAGACAAGTGGGAGAGAATGCTCTTCAGTTCTCCCCTCCCCCGCCCAGCCATCCTGGGGGACCGGGTCAAGTGGGCAGGTGACCTTGGGAAGCACCTCAGCATCTCAGACCCAGAACCCTCATGGTTCTCCTGACCCCCAGCACCCCATGGTTCTCCTGACCCCCAGCACCCCATGGTTCTCCTGACCCCCAGCACCCCCATGGTTCTCCTGACCCCCAGCACTCCATGGTTCTCCTGACCCCCAGCACCCCATGGTTCTCCTGACCCCCAGCACCCCGTGGTTCTCCTGACCCCCAGCACCCCATGGTTCTCCTGACCCCCAGCACCCCATGGTTCTCCTGACCCCCAGCACCCCGTGGTTCTCCTGACCCCCAGCACCCCATGGTTCTCCTGACCCCCAGCACCCCATGGTTCTCTGACCCCCAGCACCCCATGGTTCTCCTGACCCCCAGCACCCCATGGTTCTCCTGACCCCCAGCACCCCATGGCTATCCTGACCCCCAGCACCCCATGGTTCTCTGACCCCTAGAAGATGTTCCTGGAGGGGCCCTTCTTCACTGGCAAAGTCACCTCCCATCCAGTCCTCCACCCGCCCAGCTCTGAATTTATCATTAACTCTGGAACTGACTGTGAAATTACGGAGGACCATGTTGCCCCACCCCCACCCCCACCCCGCATCTCTATGGTCCCCGAGGGACGTGAGTGGAGAACGCCAGACACACAAATGTGCTGTGAAAACCCTGTGCATCTGCCAGCTCTGCTGGTTGGCAGGGGAAGGAAATTAGCTGTAAGAAGCCGCTGTCACCTCCCCTGACAGCCTCCAATGCAGACCTTCAGAGGGACTCCTGGATCCCTTCCTCTGCTCTCCCCACTCCTGGCCACCTCGCTGGAGACCTCTGTCTTTGTGTCCCCTGCAGGACAGTGGCCTCCTTCCCACCTGGTCCTGTGACATCACTGATGGGGATTATCAATATCCTCCAGACTTGGGAGGAGGAGGAGGGGGGAGGAGAGGCCACAGGCACACAAAGAAGCAGTTCCTGGCTTCTCCCTAAGCAATTAGCTTGAATGGTAGGAGAAGAGTGGTAGGAGAAGCAGGTGGGAGCCAATTTTCATTCTCCTAGAATTACTGGAAGAGGGAGGGTTATTTGGAAGTTTCTCAGAGGTGAGAGGGATTCATTGGCCTTCAAATAAAAGGATCAGTAGGTATCTGGCCTTTCCTTTTCCTCACCCGAGGAGAGCCAAGGGCTAAAACCCTTAAGTGACTACCCCCCAGCAACAGCTGCACTTAGGCAGAAAATAGACTCAGGCTGTGGTGGGGTGATGGAAGGGGCTGGTTTTAATCCTCCCCCACCTGCCCCCAACCGGCTAACAAGCTGGCCTCCAGCTTCCTTTCTGGCTTCGAGGGCAAAGCAGATAACTCAGTCCTGTGGCAGATGTGATATAATGTTCATTGAACTGAGTGGGTTAGGTTCTCCTGCTAACTTGCTGTGTGACCTCTGACAAGTCACCAAACCTCTCTGGGCTTCAGGTATTTTGTATCTAAAAGGAGAACATTGAGATGAGTGGGCCATTCCTGGGAGGCAGGAGTGTTTTATAACTGTGACCTAAACACACTCCCTGCCTTGTCCACCAGGTGAAGGGAGGTGCGGTCTGCTGCAGCCTCACTTGCTGACCATGTTATTACGAGGAATGTTTTACAACCAAAGGGATATTCATGATTTTTCACAACTGTTATCTTTGTGATTTAAAACCTTGTCAATAAAATGGATTCTTACCGATATATCTTTTTACTTCTTTAAAATTCACTAATCCCCCACCCCCCTTGGAGAGACGGCGGGATGTAGCGTGCAACTTGAGCTCAGGAGTCTGACAACTTAGATATGAATCCAGGCTTGGCCACTTCCAGCTGCGTAACCTTGAGCATGTTCCTGAACCTCTCTGTGCCTCAGTTTCCTCACCTATAAAGGGGGTGGGGGGGATGATTTATCACAGGGTGTGACCTGAAGGGCTGGAACATAGTAATGTAAACCTGGTAAGCGGTGGGCGTATAGCTGCAATGGCAGGCTGCCTTTGACTGCTCCTCGGGGAAGGCGGGCTCTTGTGTTTGTCACTGGGTCCTGAGTCTGCTAGAGGGACCCATGAGGAACACATGCTCTCGGGAAGCCCGAGCAGCACCCTCAGGTGATGTTTAAGGCCCCGTCCAGCTGGAGTGTTGGGGTGGATGCGTGTGTGTGTTCCTGGTTAATAGAATATTCTGGTTAACCCCTTGCTTTTAGCTGATTCCCCTTGTAGTTGAAATGTATTTGAAATGCACAGACCCCTTTCCTTGCTTTCGTCAGCTAGGTCATTAGTTGTCCTTTCTGTGCAGACCTCGAGGTGTGATTGGAGGGAGCCGGGCTGGGCTGGGCCGAGAGAAGGCTGCAACTGCCTCCACCCCTGGCTTCTGCATTTCTCGGAGGAGGTCATGGTACCTGGAGGGATCACAAGGAAGGCTGAGGGCTCCAAGTGAGCTTTGTAAACTGGCACCCAAAAGTGTGTATCACCCTCACCAGGAAGCCCATGTCCAGGACGAGAAGTCCCCTCATTCCTGATCTACCAGGGGGAGGCCCAGGAGACGGTGGCCTAAGGGTGCTGAGCCTGGGACTTCACCCCAAGGAATGGATGGTGTTTTGTTTCTTTTGTATGTTCTTTTCTGATCTTGCTTTATCCTGAAGTCAAAACACAAATCCACGTAATGGACAGTCCTGTGCGCTGACACTCCAGGCAGGATGTGTGTGCATATATGTGCAGTGCGTGCTGGGCGTCTACGTGGGGCCCAGCGCTGACCCGGGCTTTGCAGAGTTCATCCTTACGCCCGGTCAATGCCGCATGCTGTTTGGATGTAGATATTCATTCACTGGACAAGAATTTATGGAAAAACAGCCGATATCATTCTAGGGACTGGGAGTCAGCTGTGCACTGAACAACAAGGTCTGTGCCCTCGTGGAAGCCACACTGAGGCGGAGAGATGGGCACTACGTGGAGAGATAAATAAGAAGGGGTTTCGGTGTGATGAGTGGGGTGGGGAGAGGACTGTGGGGATGAGTAGTGGCCGGGGGGGAGGGGGGACGACACACAGCCAGCCCCCTGCAGGGCACTTCCTCGAGGGCACTTTCTCAAGATGGTCAAGACAGGGCAGATTCTGCTAAATGGGCATCTTTATGTAACAGATTGTCATAAGTCCCGTGCCCGCCTCTCTCTCTCTCTCTCTCTCTCTCTCTCTCTCTCTCTCTCTCTCTCTCAAATATATTTTTGTTGATTTCAGAGAGGAAGGGAGAGGGAGAGAGAGATGGAAACATCAATGATGAGAGAGAATCATTGATTGGCTGCCTCCTGCACGCCCCACACTGGGGCTCGAACTCGCAACCCGGATATATGCCCTGACTGGGAATTGAACCGTGATCTCCTGGTTCATAGGTTGACACTCAAACACTGAGCCACGCCGGCTGGGCAGTCCCTTCTCTTTAATAGAAATACTACTACCACACATAATAATGACAGCAGTTAACAATTACTGAGCTCTCACTGGTGCCACACCTGTTCTGAATGGTTTCCTATCTGAATAGATAGGAATCTATTCATCTAATCTCCCAACAGTCCCATGAGGAGGGTATCATTACCCCCGCTTTACAGATGAGGGAACTGAGGTACAGAGAGGTTAAGGAAGCTGATAGAGTGGGACTGGGGTTTGAGGGTCCTGACGGATTTATGCATACTGTTGCTTTGGGGGCTACAGTATAAGTGTTTTAACTGTCACTTGAATAGTTACACTCCATTAAGTAGACTTCATTCAATTTGACCCATTTTCCAAACGCATTTGGTAATTGTCGGTTTTATTTCATTTTAGTGAACAGGGCTTCCCGTGGGGACTGGGAAGCTGGTGGTTCTCGGAGGTTTGTGGCTCCCAGGGCAGTAGTGGCGGAGGGGGCGGGGTTCACAAAACCGAGGGGTAGGAAAGCTGCAGAGGCTGCGGGGAGCAGTGGGCCCAGGCCGCTTTGTAGATGGAGACAGTGAGTCCAGAGAGGGCATGACACACACATCACACTTTGGACCCCCCTCCCTCTAGCCTCTCTCACAGTTTAAGGAGCGTGTCAGAGTCTATTACGGGTAACCAGGTACAGTGTTCAAACACCGTTTTGGCCTATTCACCCAGGGACACCACAGCTTTGGAGGCAGCGAGCGTGCCGATTTGTTACTATTTGCAAAGATGGGTACGCCAAGCCCGGGCTTTCTGTAAACAAATTAGAAAGTGATAGCGTGGCCCCATCTGCATACGGGAGCACCGCGCTTCCACTTTAATGAAGCTTGCTACGCAAGGCCATTTCGATGGCTTGTCAAACATGCTGCAGCCCATGGCTAAACATGGAAATGTGCTGTCGTTGGCGGGGCACCTGCCATGTGCGGACGGGGCTGCTGAGCAGCTGGCCCCGCTCCTGGGCCTGATGATATGTGCACACAATACTGAAATATCAAGGTCAGACGTCACCAGGTGATCTGCAGGAGGCACATGAAGAGTAATAATAGTACAGCCGTCCAGGACCCCCTACAGATACCAAAGTCCACCCCTGCTCAAGTCCCTTCTTTAAAAGCGTGTAGTATTTGCATTATAAGCTATGCACATCCTCCCCTATATTGTAAGTCATCTCTAGTTTACTTACAAAACCTCATGCAGTGTAATTGCTGGGTAAATAGTTATGCTGTACTGTTCAGGGATCAAGCAATCTGCGCTTAGTCAGATATGAAGATGCTGAACCTGTGGATAAGGAGGCCAACTGTAATAATGGTTAATCAGTGTTTACCAGACGTCAGGGTGCTGAGTATGTCCTGTCTGCTCCTCATATCCACCATCTGTCCTCCTCCTCCCTGTGGAGGCTGACCTCTATGGATTGCATGATTGCATCCCTGGGCTCCTGTGACCTCTGCGGGCTGGCATTGCCCAATGGGAGGCAGCACTAGGGGACAAAGGATGGGAGGGATCGAGGAGAGGCAGGCTTTGGGGATGGGATGCAGTGGCTGCTCGCTCAGGGCTCCGGGGCCTGTCTCGCCCCTCTCCTGCAGCACGGCTCTGTCTCCAGGCTCCGGACCATGCCCTCCCCTGGCCCCTCAAGGACCAGGGTGCTAACAGTGCTACCTTTCCTTGTTTTATTCAACTCTGGCCACATCCTGGCAAACGGCTCATCTCCTCAGTGGTTTCCTGCCAGGACTCAGATGCCCACAAACAGACTAAGCTAAGCCTTTGCAGATATGCTGTCCCTCCTCCTCACAACTGCCAGGTATGGGCTGTTCGCCCCATTTACAGATGAGGAAACTGAGGCGCAACCTGCCCAAGGCTGAGCAGGTGGCAGAATTTGAACATAGTTTGTCAGTCAAGAGAGATAAGCTCTTAATCACTGCCTCACCTGCTGGAGAGGAAGAGCAACTCTAGTCCTGTTCACCCTCAGGACTGGCTCCTGTCAATCATTAAATATGCAACTGTTAGCAAACATTTACGGAGCACCTGCGATGAGCTGGGCATGGTGCGAGGCACTGGGACTTAGCGATGAACAATAGCTCCTCTTTCTGGAGGCGACTGCAGCCTGGTCCCCAGGTCCCTTGTTCTCAATCTTGGTGGCATATTAGCATCACCTGGGGAAGCACACAGAACCGATGCCCTGCGGCCTTCCTATTACAGCTGCATCCCCGGTGATGAAGCCCGGGCTTTCGTGTGTGAGGAAACTCCCCTGCTGAGTCCAGTCAACGCCGAGGTTGAGGGCCACACTTGAGTGCCACGGGGGGTCAGAGAAGGCTGAGAGAACCAGCGGAGCTGGTTGGGAACGGGGCTGGCCTTGGAGGATTTGGGAAGATGGAAGCTGGGAGGGGTGAGCCATCCAGGCTGAGAGAATAACTGGCTGGCAGGTCTGTGATTATTCGTTCAACACACACTACTGAGGCAGCAACTCAAACTCAAGCCATCTGTGTGGTTCCCGTGCAGAGAGGGTCCTTCTGGCTCCCACAGCACAGAAGCTTCCTCTGGGCTCCGGAGAGGGCTGGGCGTCGGGAGCCATCCACACACCTGCCCGCCCCTGAGGCCAAGGCCAGGTCCGTGGGAGCTGCTGTCTGTGCTGGGACAGGGCAGGCCCAGGGTATGGCCCCAACACGACCTCCGTCAGCCCCGCCCCCACCAAAACCTGGACTCCAGGACTCTCGCTGGCCTTTATACTTCCTCCAGGACCTTTAGTTCTCTCACTGGATGTCCCCCTCCCCCGGTGAAAGGCAGCACTCACTGCCGTAGTGCCCCCTGATCTGTGATTTTGTTCACTGTGGTTTCAGTTACCCGCAGTCTACCACAGCCTGAAAATATTAAATGGAAAATTCCAGAAATAAACAATTCATAAGTTTTAAATTGTGTGCCATTCTGAGTAGCATGAGGAAATTTCATGCGGGCACGTGCATCATCCCTTTGACAAGTGTATCCATAATGTATACGATACCGGCTCATTCGTCACTTAGTAACATCTAAGTTATCACAGAGAGACAGAGGAAGAGAGAGAGACCGCATTCACATAACTTTTATCACAGTGTATTGTTATAATTTTATTTTATTATTCTATTTTATTGTTCTTGTTTTTTAATCTTCACCCGAGGATATGTTTTTTTAATTGATTTTAGAGAGCGAGGAAGGGAGAGAGGGAAAGAGAGAAACATCGATCAGTTGCCGCCTGAATGTGCCTCATCAGGAGATGGAATCCGAAACCTGGGTATGTGCCCTGACCAGGATTCGAACCCAAAACCTTTTGGTGTATGTACCCACCTGGCCCAGGCATATTCTACTTTATCATTAGCTATTGTTAATCTCTTATTGTGTCTAATTTATAAATTAAACTTTACTATAGGTGTGTGCGTATAAGAAAAAGTTTAGTATCTATAAACTGTCCCCAAATTATGATGGTTTGACTTAACGATTGTACAGCTTTAAGATCGTGCACAGGCAGCACAGTCGGATTCAGCAGAAAGCGTACTTCGTAGTCTGAACTTTGATCTGTCCCCAGGCGCGGTCTGCTGGAGGATACGCTTTCATGCCGCTGGACGGCGGAGCTCCCGGCAGCCCCGTGAACCCCGGCACTGTGTAGCGGCTTTTTGAGGCTATTGTGTTGTGAGCACCGATAAGGTGGGCTAGTGAGGCTGTGATGCTCAGTAGGTTAGGTGTGTTAAAGGCATTTGCAGCTTAATGATGGATTTATCAGCACGTCACCCCATCGTAAAGCAGGGAGCATCTGTACAGAATTTGGCATGACCCTCATTTCAGGCGTCCACCGGGGTCTGAGAACCTATCCTTACAGGTAAGGGGGGACGACTGTACATGGAACATCCATGGTGCCATCCCTGGAGACCCATGAGGCTAAAGTCTTACTACAGGAGATTAGTGAGGTGATGCCCAGGAAGGAGACCGGCCCCTCCTCAGGGAGCCCCCGTCTGAGGGGGACACGGCCCTGCCCTCAGGGAGCCCCAGTCTGAGGGGGACACGGCCCTGCCCTCAGGGAGCCCCAGTCTGAGGGGGACACGGCCCTGCCCTCAGGGAGCCCCAGTCTGAGGGGGACACGGCCCTGCCCTCAGGGAGCCCCAGTCTGAGGGGGACACGGCCCTGCCCTCAGGGAGTCCCAGTCTGAGGGGACACAGCCCTGTCCTCAGGGAGCCCCAGTCTGAGGGGACACGGCCCTGCCCTCAGGGAGCCCCAGTCTGAGGGGGACACGGCCCTGCCCTCAGGGAGCCCCAGTCTGAGGGGACACGGCCCTGCCCTCAGGGAGCCCCAGTCTGAGGGGGACACGGCCCTGCCCTCAGGGAGCCCCAGTCTGAGGGGACACGGCCCTGCCCTCAGGGAGCCCCAGTCTGAGGGGGACACGGCCCTGCCCTCAGGGAGCCCCACTCTGAGGGGGACACGGCCCTGCCCTCAGGGAGCCCCAGTCTGAGGGGGACACGGCCCTGTCCTCAGGGAGCCCCAGTCTAAGGGGACACGGCCTGTCCTCAGGGAGCCCCAGTCTGAGGGGACACAGTCCTGTCCTCAGGGAGCCCCAATCTGAGGGGGACACGGCCCTGTCCTCAGGGAGCCCCAGTCTGAGGGGGACACAGCCCTGTCCTCAGGGAGCCCCAGTCTGAGGGGACACAGCCCTGTCCTCAGGGAGCCCCAGTCTGAGGGGACACAGCCCTGTCCTCAGGGAGCCCCAGTCTGAGGGGACACAGCCCTGTCCTCAGGGAGCCCCAGTCTGAGGGGGACACGGCCCTGTCCTCAGGGAGTCCCAGTCTGAGGGGGACACAGCCCTGTCCTCAGGGAGCGCCAGTCTGAGGGGGACACGGCCCTGTCCTCAGGGAGTCCCAGTCTGAGGGGACACGGCCCTGAACTCAGGGAGCCCCGGTCTGAGGGGACACAGACCTGTCCTCAGGGAGCCCCGGTCTGAGGGGACACAGCCCTGTTCTCAGGGAGCCCCGGTCTGAGGGGGACACAGCCCTGTCCTCAGGGAGCGCCAGTCTGAGGGGGACACGGCCCTGTCCTCAGGGAGCCCCCATCTGAGGGGACACGGCCCTGAACTCAGGGAGCCCCGGTCTGAGGGGACACAGTCCTGTCCTCAGGGAGCCCCGGTCTGAGGGGACACAGCCCTGTTCTCAGGGAGCCCCGGTCTGAGGGGGACACAGCCCTGTCCTCAGGGAGCCCCAGTCTGAGGGGACACAGCCCTGAACTCAGGGAGCCCCGGTCTGAGGGGGACACAGCCCTGTCCTCAGGGAGCCCCAGTCTGAGGGGACACAGCCCTGTCCTCAGGGAGCCCCAGTCAGAGGGGACACAGCCCTGTCCTCAGGGAGCCCCAGTCTGAGGGGACACGGCCCTGTCCTCAGGGAGCCCTAGTGTGAGGGGACACAGCCCTGTCCTCAGGGAGCCCCTGTCTGAGGGGACACCGCCCTGTCCTCAGGGAGCCCCAGTCTGAGGGGACACAGCCCTGACCTCAGGGAGCCCCAGTCTGAGGGGACACAGCCCTGACCTCAGGGAGCCCCAGTCTGAGGGGACACGGCCCTGTCCTCAGGGAGCCCTAGTGTGAGGGGACACAGCCCTGTCCTCAGGGAGCCCCAGTCTGAGGGGACACGGCCCTGTCCTCAGGGAGCCCTAGTGTGAGGGGACACAGCCCTGACCTCAGGGAGCCCCAGTCTGAGGGGACACGGCCCTGTCCTCAGGGAGCCCCAGTCTGAGGGGACACAGCCCTGTCCTCAGGGAGCCCCAGTCAGAGGGGACACAGCCCTGTCCTCAGGGAGCCCCAGTCTGAGGGGACACGGCCCTGTCCTCAGGGAGCCCTAGTGTGAGGGGACACAGCCCTGTCCTCAGGGAGCCCCAGTCTGAGGGGACACGGCCCTGTCCTCAGGGAGCCCCAGTCTGAGGGGACACAGCCCTGACCTCAGGGAGCCCCAGTCTGAGGGGACACAGCCCTGACCTCAGGGAGCGCCAGTCTGAGGGGACACAGCCCTGAACTCAGGGAGCCCTGCATGGAAACAGTGGAAAAACAGAGCCCTGCCTGGAGCCCCGCCTCTATGCCTGGGTCCTGACCCTTCTCGCCCAGCTCTGCCCCTGCTTCGGTCCTGCCCCACCAGGGGATTGGTTGTGGCCTCCTCAGATGCCCGCACCTGAGTCTGCAGGTGCCTGAGACAGGGCCCCACACGGTGGTTCAGAGTGCGACCCTGGAGTCACATTCTGGGCAAACTGCCCACAGTGGGTCCCTCGCTGGGCCTCGGTTTTCACACCTGCTAAATGGGGTGATACTATCTGACGTGGTGGCCCAGGAACCAGGATTTTAAATCAGCTCCGCAGGGGGACCGATGTCCCTGAAAGCTGAAGCATCGGCTGGGGAGGGGACGGGCAGGGTCATGGACCTGTTGGGGTGCGTCCGACCTGCCCACAGCAGATCTCTGCCCTCTCACCCTTCACGCTGAACTCGGGGGGAGAACTCGGGGCTCCGCCTCGCCTCGCGGTGTGCATGGTCCCCCACAGCCTCCTGTGTGACTAGGAGCCCCTGGCACCCCCATCCCGGCGCCGAGCCCCTTCTTGGAGGCGGGCACAGTGGGTCCCTCCGACAGGGCTGTGTAGGCGTGAGAGGGCACGTGTGAGAGTGCGTGTGCGCCTGCATGTCTGCGTGTCTGCGGGCCTGTGCGCACACGCTTGCTCAGCGGCCGCATCCTCCTGGTGATCAAGGGGCTCCGTCGGGTGTTCCTTGTCTGAGCGGCCACAGCTGCCCTCCAAGCTCAGATCACCTCAGCCCTGGCGCCCACAGCCAGAGGCCTGCACCCCTACTGCCGGCTGTGCCCCCGGAGCTGGGACTGCTTGTCCTCACCTGCTTCCTGCCTGGGCTCTGGACTCTTCCTTTCCTGCTTAGCCGGCCAGCACCGGCCGCAGGCTGAGGCAGCAGAACCGGGCCCTGGGGCCACGAGGGCTGGGGCCCTGGGAGCAGAGTGGAAGGGCCACGGGTCCACTTTTGACATCTGTCCCCCGTCTGGTCCCCACTGTGTGACTCTGAGGAAAGCAGTTGGCTAATTGCTCTGAGCTTCAGTGTCATCATCTTTAAACTGGGGACATAATAGCTCTGTCATGAGGTTGTTATGAAGACAGGAGAAGTCCAGAGCCCAAGGTCTAGCTGGGGGGGGGGGGGGGGGTTGAGGGGTGGGGGACAGACTCATCATGAAATTATAATACAATATGGTAAGGGCCAAACCTGTCTCAATAACAAAAACCAACATTTATCGAGGGCTTATTCGGTGTCACTGGGCTAAGCCTTACAAGCCTCATTCAATCCCCACACCTGTTATTACACCCATTTCACAGATGAGGACACTGAAGCCCAGAGAGGTGAAGCGACCTGCCAAAGGTCACACAGCCAGAAAGTGGCAAAGCTGGGATCCGAGCCCAGGCAGTCAGGCCTGGCGTCAGGAAAGGCAGAGGAAGGGGGACACGCTGCCTGATCGGCGAGGACAGAGGACGGCCTGTCCTAGCCGCTGCTGTTGGGCGGGAGGTGGGCATGTCTCCACAAGGCCAAGGACAAAGTGGAGGCCTTGCTGCCATCGCCCACCTGTGAGCAGCGGCTGGTGGAGGGTGGCCGCCCCAAGGCGGGGGGAGGTGGGCTCTGTCCCGTCATCGGACGGGCTCTCCAGCCCCAGCATCCCTCTTCGCTGAGGCAATAAACCTGCCTTCTTATCCCCCTCCAGAGAGGTTGTTTAGTTACTCCTCGTCCTCCCGTCACCACAGCGCCCATAAGCTGCGCCTTTATGGCCGACAGCAGACGCATTGAGCTGGTTAGGGACGCTCCCTCGCCTGGCGTTGCCCGGCATCTAAGAGGAGGCCTGGGCCCCATTCTCACTCCTCCTTTGCAGAGCTGAGTGGCTTCTTTCTCTTTTAATAGTTCTGCTCCAGGAGCCAGTCCCCCGATCTCTTTTCCAATCTGTGGTTACTGCACTTTATTAATTCTGCCGCCATGTGGTGTGTAAAGGGTTCCCGGGAGCCCTGGCTGGGAGGACAGACTCCTGGAAGGTGCGGACGGAATGGGGGTGGGGATGGAGCACAGAGGCTCCGTGAGACCACGTGTGGGCGTACAACGGACATTGGATTCTTCCCAGCGACAACCCTGCAAGGTGCATGACTGGGCCTCTGTGGGGGATAAGGTGGGGATGATAAGAGGACTCCCCTCCAGGGTTGTCATTAGGGACAAGAAAAGCAACTTAGAGTAAACAGGGTCCCCACAGCAAGCCCCAGAGAGCTCGCTGTGATGACGGCGGTGGGACGGCGACCACGGCTGAGGCTCAGGGGCCTGGTGGTCCTGGCCCAGGTCATCTAACCAGGACTTAGGCCCAGGCCTCGCTGGCTTGCTCCCCTATGCTGTTTTGATATCCAAGCCCAGCCCTACATTTCGCCGGGAAAATCAGAGCCTGGAGAGGTGCAGCGACTTCCCCAAGAACACCCAGCAGCCAGGAGACGCGGGAAAGTGCCCGCACGGGTGACAGCCGGCTCAGAGTCCCAGAGCAGATGCGACTCACAAGGCACTCTCGGGGCCTCAGTTTCCCCATCTGTAAGATGGGTGAGGGAGTTGGTCGGATGTGATGGGCTCTATGGCTTCCTCAGTTCTACATCTGAGTGGCTGAGGCTGGATCTAACTCCCAGGGGTAGCTCGTGGCAGAGGGACCCTGCAGCTCAGCCAGGGTGAAGCAGGTGGCCTCTGAGCTGTGCGGCCCACAGGCCCATTCCGTTTGGCGCGAGGTGTTTCATAAACTTACCCTTGACCTTGTTACCCGGCCTGCTGTCTGGAAGGAGGCTGCTCCACCGCCCATGGTCTCCTCACACATTTCTCTTTGGTCCCCGAGCTGGTCTAAACCCCTCATGGTTCAGAAAACAATAATAATAGCTGTTATTGTTGCTATGGCTGAATTTATTGAGGTCTTCTGTGTCAGACCCTGTTCTAAGCCCTTTAACAGGAGCCGGCTCATTTAACCCTCACGGCTCCCCTGTGCTGTCTCGTGAGCCCCATTGTACAGGCGAGGACCACGAGGCCCAATGCCCACGGCAGGACTGAGCCCCAGACAGGGAGCGCAGTGAGCCCAAACCGGCACAACAGATTCTCTTGACTTGCTGTTCTGTGCTCTTCGCACATCTGAAGAGAATACAGAACAGTGTGGAATGTAAACTGCGACGGAAAGAGAAAATTTAAAAACCCTGCATCCCAGCCAGTGCAGGCCTCCCCTTGGGGGGGCGGCTCCTTCGGGCTGTGCCCCTCCAGGTGGGGGTAAAAGGAGGGGACAAGGGCGTGCCCCACCTCCACACTCTCTTCCCGCCAGACAGAGACACCCACCGCAGTCTCTCCAGGGCCCTCCATTCTGACGGCTGGGAAGGATCAACATAGCGAGTTAACAATGAAAACCCACAGCCTGCTCTCCCCAGCTCCCTCTGCTCTGGGGGAAGGGGCCGTGTGTCCGGGAGCTTTCAAGTTGTCGGGGAACAGAAGCAGGGCCTTCTCTCTGCTCTTCCTGGGAGTTGAGGCCCTCATGCAAAGTGCTATTATTAGCCTGGCCTTCGCTATCTGCCAAACAGGCTTCCCCTCGAAGAAGTAATTAAATGCGTTATTTGGTGCAAAATAAAGGCATATATCTGCATTTGCAGCCTCAGACACCATCGCATTCCTTCTTGCGGTTTTTGCAGTGGGCAAGTCTGTGGCCACCAAGCATCTAAAGAAGGCGATTAGCCCTGGGGGAGGGCGGGCTGGAGGGCAGGGGGCGGAGCAGGAGGCTAGCCCTGCTGAGGTCCCCGTAGTAGTCAGTCTGATGAGGCTTGGTTATGGGATTCAAACCCCCACTTGCCACTGCCCCCACACCTCCAGGGGAGCAGAGGTCTCCATTGGAGATAGTGGCCGCCTGGGGGACAGGGGCACTTTCCGCCTGGGAGTGGGGCCCTTGGGCAGCTGGCAGGACTGGGGTGACTGGGTGTGAGCCAGGCAGGACGGGCATCCCTCTCGGTGGCTGGTGGAGAATGGGTGTTAGAGGGTGTGGCCCCTGGCCCCTGGGGACCAGTACCTGCCAGGGGCCCTGATCTTGGCCTCTGGGGGCTCTGTCCCTCTGAGCTGAGGCTCCTCTCTAAGTCCTACCCACCAGAGCCACAAACAGGGCTCCTTCCAGCCTCCATCGGATCTGTTTCCTAACCCTGCTGGTTTGATTTACTAAATAGTCTCAAATCCATCTGCTTCTCTCGTGGGCACCAGGGTCTTCTGCAGATCCGGTTGGAGCGGAGGGTGATGGCAAGCAGGGGCCCTGAGTCCTGACTCCACCATTTCTTGCTCAGTGACCTTGGACGAGGGCCGCCACATTTAGCAAATCAGAAATACAGGATGCCCATTTGAATTTCATATGCAACATTTGGGACGTACTTTTAAAAATTCCTTGTTTATCTGAAATTCAAATTCAACTGCTCATTCTGTATTTCATCTGGCAACTCTATCTTAAACAAGCTCCGTAACTTCTCAGCTTCCTTCTCTGTAAGTGGGGATAATAATAGCACCTATTGGAGAGGTGGTTCTGAGGGTTAACTGAGTTAAAAATGTAAACTACTTAGAACAGGATGATAATGACCAGCCGCACTCAGTGAGTGGATCAGGACGTGCCTCTTACGTTGAACAATGCCATGCAAAGGGGATGATGTGCTATTTTTGCTGACCCTCCTCTTCCCCCACAACCTTATCAGAGCCAGACAAGTAGCAAAGCCAGGTGGGCAGATGGAGGTTAGACCCAGTGGGACTTCCAGGCAGGAGGGGGTGGGGCACCTGCAACAGGTGACAGGTGGCAGCAGTCCACATACTCCCTTCCTGGGCCGGGAGCAGGCAGTCCGTGAGGGTAGAGCGGTTACTCCATCCGAGGGAAAGCAGGAGGGAGGTGATGAGTCTGGGAGGGGTCTGCCAGCCTGCGGAGTCTCAGAAAGAGACACGTGTGCCAGGAGCAGGTGTGCTTGTCAGTGGGGAGGAAGGGAGGAAGGACTGGCCACCTAGAAGCTGGTGTGAGGGGTCTCGGGAGGGCGGGCATTCATTCACTCAGCAAACATCTGCCAAGCAACACATAGGTACCAAATGCAACCACTAGGCACCCAGGAGGCAGGAGAGCTTGGGTGCAGCTCGCCCCGCACTCCTCACTGTGTGCTCAGTCTGCAGAAGGTCCCGCCCAGCCAGGCCTCAGGCTGCTGTGAGGACAGCCACACCCCCTGCGCAGGTGGCCCGGAGCCCCCAGGTGCTGCGGCTGGTGAGCTGCTGAGGACCAGGGGCTGGGGCACGGACAGCCACGGTCTCTCTACGACGACAATGAGAATGAATGAATGAACGTGACTGCACGAACCCCACGGGTGGGCCGCACAAACACCGCCAGGTCGGCTAAAAGAAGCCAGACACAAAAGAATCCGTAACCTGATTCTATTCATGCAAAGTCCAGAACAGGCCCAGCAACAGCCAGTTGTGTTGAGGGAGCGCACAACCATAGGAGAAGCAGGAGGCGATGCCTGGGAGCTCAGGGGCGGGGGAGTGGGGTGGGGGTGGGGGGTGGGGGGAGGGGTTGGGAAAAGGTCCATGGGGTTGGTTGCTGGGCGCTGGCAATGTCTGGTCATTGTCAGAGGTGGTGGCTCCCCTGGTGTTTGCTTTAAAACGATTTGTTAAATGAAGCATTTGTTTCACGCACTTTTCTGGCCGTGAGATTTATTTGGCAATGAAAAAAGGAAGAATGGGAGAGGAGCCAGGGAGGGTCTACCTCAGGGGCCCTCAAACTACGGCCCGCAGGCCACATGCAAATACAAATATTGTATTTGTTCCCGTTTTGTTTTTTTACTTCAAAATAAGATATGTGCAGTGTGCATAGGAATTTGTTCATAGTTTTTTTTTTAAAACTATAGTCCGGCCCTCCAATGGTCTGAGGGACAGTGAACTGGCCCCCTGTTTAAAAAATTTGAGGACCCCTGGTCTACCTTCTTCCAGGGAAAGGCCTCCAGGGAACAGCTGGAACGACCTCTTGAGCTAGAAAGGGAAGCTGGGAAGCAGATCTGGCTCATCCCTCTGGCGAGCTGTCCCTGGCCCTCTGTCCCGGTCAGCCTCATCAAGATTCCTCCTCAATGCTGCCCTCAGGGTCCACTGAGGCAAAGAGAAATCCAAGAACCTCACAGACAGCTGGGGTGAGAGAGGAAGATGGGAAGGAAGGATGAGGGAGAGGGAGGGAAGGAGAGAGAGAGAGAGACGGAGGGGCAGAGGGAGGGGGAGAGGCCCAGCATCAGGGAACGGAGGCAGGTGGGGAGGAGGGTCCCACGGAGCCTGGTCTGTACTTCTAGCCAGTCCAGTCTAATGCCATTTTCAAGCTTGCCCTGCCCCCACACCCCCTGGGGAGCAGAGGTCTTTATTGGAGATAGTGATCGCCAGGGGAGACAGGGGGACTTTTCATTAACCCCAGACCTGGTGTCTGCCCCGTCAGCCCCCACCTGGGGCTGTGCCCGTGGCAGGTCCCTCTGCCTGTCTTCACCGTAATTCCCGGATGAGTGACATTTAAGGGAAGCTCTCCATTGGGCCATAACAGTTTACAAGCCGTGCATCGGTGGGCTGGAGCCTGCTAGGGGGAGCAGCACCCTCTGTCACCTGCTGGGGTGGGCGGGTCAAGTGGCACATGGGCCCTCATTAAAGCCCCCACACCGGCAGTGATGACACAACCGGGGAAGTAAAACATTTTACCACCATTCGCTTTCATTTCCCATCACCCTCCCCGTCAGGGAAGCCGCTTCTGACAGGCAGCTGGGAGACACGCAACTTGCAAAGCCTTATTTCCATCCTCTGCTGGGTTCAAATCCAGGCTGTGTCACCTCGGCTAAGCTCTCCGCCTCTCTGAGCTTGCCATTCTCCAGGGATAATATGGGCCTAACAGTTATGTTTTAAGGATTGTTGTGAAGAACAGAACAAATCATGTTGTGAAAGGCCTGGCCCAGAACCAACGTCCAGTAATGCTGGCCACAGAGGCACAAACTTGGGACCCCCTGTCCGTGTTGTGGAAGCAGCTGCCTAGGCAGGGGGTCCCATTTCTCAGACCTTTTGCATGTTGATGGGGCCGCGTTCCTAGTCCTCACCAACGGAGCATGCGCAGGGTGTGACACACCCCGTCCTGGCAGAGACCAAGAATGGGCGCCCCTTGCCAGGAGTCGTCCCTGCTGCTGGCCGAACAAGGAGGAGTCAGTGATCTTAAAGGGGGGAAGACACGAGAATGAACAAAATTAAAAAGGGTCACACAATGAAATATTGGTGAACACTGGAACTGGAACATGGAACTGTGAGAGATCTAACGCCTTTGAAAACTGTTTATAGTTTCATATAAAGCGAAACACACAATGCGATGCAGCCATTTCCACTTTTACATATTTACCCAGAATAAATAAAAATGCCTGTCTACGCAAAGCCCGTACAAGGATGTTGAGTGGCATTATCCAGAATATTTCAAAGGTATAATCAACCCAAAGGTTGGTTTATTGACAGATGCGTATATAAGCTAGTTGTAATCCTATGTAAGAAAAGGCTAATATACAAATTGTCCCTTCAACCAGGAGTTTGACCAGGGGGCGGGGCCGGATGGTCCCCAGCCTGCGGTCCGATTGGCCCCAATTGGGGTGGGCCAGCCAGACCCCACCCGTGCACAAATTCGTGCACTGGGCATCTAGTATATTTATGTAATAGAATACTACTCAGCACTAAACAGAAACAACTAACTGATACACAACAATAGAAATGAATCTCAACACAGTAGGCTTAGTGAAAACAGCCAAACACAAAAGACTACATCTGTATCATTCATTTCTATGGCCTTCTAGAACAGGCCCTGTCTCTGTCCCTGTCCATCCTTTCATCTGGGTGTCTGAGGGTCTGTCTGCTCTCTGTGCTGCCACATCCCTCCAGCTGGCAGCTCCACTCAGGCCCCCTCACCGGGCCTTCCCCACGCCAGGCGGCAAGTCCTGCTGTCCAGCGGGCTGAGCGCAGATGTCTCGGCTGCGGGCTTCAGGGCTGAGTGGGGCATGCACAGCCCCAGCCTCCGTAGATGCTGACAGGATGCCCAGGGACCTGACTTAGCTGTGTGGTCCCCTGGGGACTGGTTTATGGGGACCCAAACCTCATTGGACTTGAGAACACCCTCTCCTCCAGGAGTGCTCAGCGGGGAGGTGCCAGCAGCATGGAGGGACTTAGCCTTGGCCTCCATCCTCTCTCCCAGCTTTCCGTCTCCACGGGCCTCCTCCTGCTGCCTCCAAGGGTGAGGGCTGGCCTCATGTTTTCCACCATTCTCTGTGGTAGTTCCTTCTCCCAGGCTCCCCTCGCCACTGCCTTGCTTCTTCTGACCCTCCCCTGACTTTTCACTCTGTCCCCACGGCCCCTCAGGCCCTCCCAGGGGGGCTGCTGCTGCACAAGGCCCGTCCATGTCCTTCTGGAAGCGGAAGCTCAGCAGCCACCTCTGTCCCCTTGGAGCGAAGGCTTCCTCTGCCTCCGTCCCTGCGGCACGCGGCATCCCGAGGAGCGATGGCCCGTGGGACACGTCTCTGTGGCGGAGTCACCTTCCTGGGAGGAGGCGGGCTTTCTCCCTGGCTGACCCGGATGGACCGCCCCAGGCCACTCCCACTGCCAACCAGTGGGAAGCCTCTCCCTTCCCACCCTCTCCCCAGGTCCCTGCCCTTTACCCAGCGTCCTCAGCGCACCTCTGCCCCTGGCCACCCACTCCCACAGCTCAGAGCCCCTGGCCCCCTCCTGCCAAACCTGCCAAACCATGACCCTGCCCTCTCCTCTGAGCGCTCACCACACGCATTTCCTCAAACAATTCCTTTTTTAAAAAAGGTTTAAATTTTTGTATACAAAGAGCTAGCATTGTTTGTGTGCCCGGGTGCGTGTCCTGCATGACCCAGTCCAGGAAGATCGCTTAGTCCAGTGATGGCGAACCTATGACACGTGTGTCAGAGGTGACACACGAACTCATTTTTTTGGTTGATTTTTCTTTGTTAAATGGCATTTAAATATATAAAATAAATATCAAAAATATAAGTCTTTGTTTTACTATGGTTGCAAATATCAAAAAATTTCTACATGTGACACGGCACCAGAGTTAAGTTAGGGTTTTTCAAAATGCTGACACGCCGAGCTCAAAAGGTTCGCCATCATTAGTCCGACCCGATGGAACCTGTACCTCTTGGTACCGAGGGGAACACAAGGGTGTGGGTAGAGGTGGGATTTCCAGATCAGACTGCCAGTGTGAGTGGCCGTGGCAAGAGCGAGGACCCGGCCACGTGAGAGCAGCCAGTGACCTGCCTTGTTGTCCAGGACCCGATGAGAAGGGCTGGATGGCCCCAGGCTCTTCTCCCTACGGCAAGGCCTTCCCTCCGATTATCCTGAGGAGGCGCTGGGGGTGGAAACTGAAACAGCCTCTTTGGAAAAATAGCTCTGCCTCTAACTGGCCACCTGGCCACTGAGGGGTAATTCACCTGGGGATTCTAACAGGCATGGCCCTGCTCTCCCTGGACTCCATCTGGGAGACAGACAGACAGACAGACAAGGGCAATGAAATGTTCCTGGGCACCTGGTGCTGTGCAGCTGGAAGGGGGTGGTCAGCTGCACTGGGGCGGGGCTGGGCTCAACAAACGCTGCACCAAGAAGGGGACTAGAGCTGAGCCTTGAAGGAGGCCAGGACTCGGCTGGTGGAGGGAGAGAGCGGCGGGAGGTGCTCCCAGGCAGAGTCTGAGCGGGAGGAATGACAGGATCCGAGGGGACAGGAGGAAGTAGGGGACGGGGTGGGAGGGACTTGGCAATTCTGCTAAGAAATCTAGACTTTTCTCTGAGGATGGTGGGAGCCACGGAAGAGAGTTGAGCACAGGTGACGTGATCAGATGGTGGCGATTTCCTCTGGCCCATGATCCTCTTACGTCCGTCCCAGCACCTTAGCTGGGTTCAGCCCCTAGAGCGGTGCCTGACCCGTGGCAGGTGCCAGTGCACCTGGATGGGGACCACTCATGTCTCTTTCCTTGTCCTTAGAGCAGGGGTCCTCAAACTACGGCCCCCTTATTTTTACTTCAACATAAGGTATGTGCAGTGTGCATAGGAATTTGTTCATAGTTTTTTTTTAAACTGTAGTCCAGCCCTCCAACGGTCTGAGGGACAGTGAACTGGCCCCCTGTTTAAAAAGTTTGAGGACCCCTGCCTTAGAGTAAAGCCCACACTCCGCTTGGTACTAGTGCCCCGCCTGGTGTCGCGCTCCGTCCGCCCGGGCCCTGTGTCCGCACTCCCACACGTATTTTCCCTCTTGGGGGGCTCATCCCCATCAGGAAGGTCCTGGTCACAATACCACTCAGTGTAAAGACACCCCATCGCCGTCGTTCCCTCGCATATGAAACTTCTCCTCTGCAAGCATTTGACCTGATTTGCCGTATTCTCTTTGCAGTTGATTTGGAGTCTGTCTGCTCTGCTAGACTAAAACCCAGGCGGGGGGCAGGTGGTTTTGTCTTCCGCTGGGTCCCCGAGGCCTGGCATGGAGCCTGGCACAGGTTCCATAATCATTTGGTGAGAGAACTCGCTTGAACCTCCACTCAGACCCAGGGCTCCCTGAAGGCCCACGCTGCCTCTCTTTCCAGCCCTGCCCCTCCTCCATCCCAGCTCTGTCCTCCCTCCCCGGGGGCCTCTGCCTGCCACAGCGAGCAGGAGGCAGAGGTGGGGTGCAGATAGCTGAGGATGTATTCACAGTTCAGTCCCCGCAGGCTCCTCCAAGTGACAGCACCAGTGCTATTGAGCCCAACACTCAGCACTAGAAATCTCCAAGGAAACCCCTGCCAGTCCCCCCGGGCTTTCGCCTCAAACCTCGGCCACTTGCTTGGAAAAGGCCACTTCTTATCTTTAAAGATATCTCAGCGCCTGCTTTCAGTGAAAGATAATGGGGCTCAAACACCAGAGCTGTATGGACACACACACACACACACACACACACACACACACACACGCGCGCGCGCGCGGCCTGGACACATCGCAGCCCCTACCCTGGAGCTCAGCAGCCTCTTCGGCCCCTCTGCTCTTTTCTGTGCTCACCCATCTCTCCCGCCCAGCCGCTGTCCCTGCGCCCGCCTGCTTCTGTCTCTGTTTTAGTCCCTGTCAATCTGTGGCTCTTTCCATCTGCCCCTGTCGCGGGCTGTGTCTCCGCTTCTCTCTCTGCCACATTTTATGTCTCTTTTCCGCCTCTGTCTGTCCGTGTCTGTGTCTCTACATCTCGGGTCCTGTCGGGTCGTTGTTTGTGTCACTCCCAGGTCCCAGGGACCTCCCCCCTGTCTCTCCAGCTCCTAGCAGCCTGCCCCTCTGTGTGCCCCTGGCTCACTTTTAGCAAGCTCTCAAGGCAATGGCAGAAAGAAGAAAGGGGGGAAGCGGGGAACTCGAAGCAATTCGGGGGCGGGGGGGGGGGGCTGTCAGGGAGAAGCAGCACTGACTAAAGGTGCAGCTGTCCCTTCTCTCTCCTTGGCAGGAGGGAAGACGCCTGGGGCAGGGGAGGCAAGGGAGAGTGGGGTGGAGGGGAGCTGGATGGTGGGGGTCCAGGTGGGGAGCTGGGGTGGCAGAAGGGGCCTGAAATAAACAGGGAGGGCGTTGCCATGACCTCTAGCTCCTGGCAGGGAACTTTTGACCCTAATTGCTGGGAACAGGGAGCTGTTAGGAGTCTGAGGTATAAAAGAATAGACTGAGAATGCTATGGGAAAGAGTGGGGAGGGTGTGAGCACACACCGTTGTTAGCTGTGGTCATCACTATTTGCTCAAAAGTTCAGGGTCTCCGGCTTCCTTGGGTGGGGCCTATGACCAGTTCTGGCCTATGAACATGAGAAAATGTCACTTCTGGGCGGAGGGATTTAATCAGCTGTATGAGACCTTTCAGGGGTCATCCTTCCCTCTGGCACAGTGACTAGCAAGGTCTAAGCTGAAGGCTTCTCCATCAGCTGGGATCCTAGAGTGGCTAGGAGGAGCAGAGGCTATGGTGGACATGCAGTGTGAGCAAGACGTCTCTGTGTTTTTGAGCCACTGAGATTTTGGAGCTGTTTGTTAATCAAGCATAACCTGGCCTATCCTGACTGATCGGTGTATATGTCCGTGACTATGTATACGTCTGTCCATGAGTGTAAAGTGAGCAGGCATGTTTGCACAGGCTTGTGTCTGTGCCTCTACATTTATGGTCCTGTATATGCAAGCGTGTGTGTTTATGGTGTGCGCGAGGACAAATCTCTGTGTATTTTTGGTACACGCCCAGCAGAAGGCAAAGAAGGAAAGCTTCCCCCTGCTGTCTTCTCACCTCCTGCTTCATTTAGAAACACAAAGGGCCATAACTTGGTCCCAGCTTGCTTCCTCATCACATTCCTGCTTTTAATCTACAAGACTCCTCTCCCAGCAGCTGCCACCCTCTTCTCTGTCTGAGTGCTCCTGGGTGGCCACTGCCCAGCACAGTTTCCCCCTTCCCGACCAGGCTGAGGGCTGGTTCTGGGCCGGGTGTGTGACCTGGGCCGGGCCACTCAGACACTTTGCCCAGGACTTTGCTGCTGGAACTAGCACGGAAGAGTTCTTCGCCCTTTGGGGTGAGGTTAGGTGTGGGGCTGGCCCTGCCCTGGAGGAATGGGGAGTCAGGCAACAGAAGCAGAGCTGAAAGCAAGGAACAAGGGGCCCGGACCAGTGCCGCCCATGACTTAGGTGGGTCAGTGCACTACCTGCGTGCGCATCATGGTGGTGCAGCCTGACGGTCAGTGTGTGGGCCCCAGGGCTGACTCTGTGGGTCCCATGGCCCAGGCTCCCTGCCCTCTGGCTTCAGGCTGGAACCCACCAATGGGGAGACCCACAGGAGATGGAGCGGGAGGAGAGTATTTAATCTCCTGACTTGCTCCCTGAGGAGCTGCAGGGGGCTGGCTGTGTGGCCCTCCCGCCACCACCCCACCACCTATAACTCCTGTCCAGTGGCTCACCCTCCAGGTTGCCCGGGCCTGGCTCCCCGGTCACTAGCCCTGAACTTCAGGACTCACTGTCAGTTTCCCTACACCCTCCCACACCTTTGCACCTTGCCCACACCTTCATTAACCCTTTTTGAATTACTCAGTTTGAATGTGGCCTGAGTTTCCTGCTGGACCCTGACTATGAAGATGCTCAGCGCCAAGTGTGTGGGTCGCCCAGTGTTTTCTCACTGGCACTTTCTGCTGCCCCTCACCTGGCACCGCTGCCTCCTCCTTCCTCCCCCCTCCCCCTCCCTCCCCAACACAGTGCTCTACCAACTCCCTTCTCCCACAGTCCCTTCTTGGCCCCTCTCGCCTGGTCTCCTGCTCTTCTCTGTCCCCCGTCAGTCACTTCTACTCCCCGACCACAGACCTTGCTGGTCCATCCCGCCTTCGTCCACAGGGCTCAGGCCAGAGTGTCCAACCTACCCCTGGACAGTCGGTCTTTGCACCATCAGGGACCTCAAATGCAACATGCTCCAAACTGGACACCTCCCAACTCCTGCTCCTCCTTGCACGTGGCCCTTCCGAGGGTGGCCCTGCCCTCACCCGCACCCAGGCCAGACACCCAGGAGTCAGCCTTGACTTCACGTTTCTCTGTCTCCATCCTCTTAGGTCCTGATGCTTTGACCTCCAAAACATTTCTTGACTCCCCCCGCACCCACAAGCCAATCCTGTGACCCCGATGTGGTCCCCATCATTCCCTCCCCCGGGACTATTTGCAGTAGCCTCCTAACTGGCCACCCAGTCTCCATACCCACGGCCTCCAGTCCACCCCCCACGTTATAGATCCTTTGCTCGGAGCCCCTCAGTAGCTCCCTGCTGTAGGCATCTCAGATGGAGAACAAGGCCCCCCGGGGCCGGCCCCGCCTCTGTCTCCTGCAGTCCTTTCTGCTCCTGCGAAGTGTCACCCAGGAGCAGGTCTGCTCTCCTCACCCCGGGCCTCCCTGCCCGTGCTAAGCTGTCCCTTCTGCCTGGAATCCCCTCTGCCCTCTTCAACCTCTGGCCAATCCTGGGCAACCCCCCTGAGTCTTAAAGACAGTTCTGGCGTCACCTTTGGGCAGATGATTCCTTTATCTCGAGGGCAATGAACGGAGGGCATGTGAAGCAGGGTGGGGACTGGCCTGGCTAGGAGGGGAAGCCAGTACGTGCACAATGCCTACCTTTGACCACTTCCCCTGCGTGTCTCATTCTTCCTCCCTGGCTGCTTTCCTAACTCTCAGGGCAGAGAATTCCCCGGGCTTGGTGGTGGCCGCAACCCTGCGCTTCCAGGCTGTGATGCACTGAGCTGGTCCCTTAAGCTCTCTGTGCCCCGACGCTGGCTCTCTGCAGAGGGTTCCCCAGGGGTCTGTGCTCCAGGGCCTGGGGGAGGGGAATAAGCGGCTGCTGAAGAGAACTGTGCCCTGGAGGCAGCAGGTCTGGCTCCCTGGAGGGCTCGGTCTGAGCTTCCACAGGCAGAGACAGGAAACCTGCGCTGGGCAAGGGCCCTGTGTCCCAGCAATGACAGGACCCCAACCCTCCGGGGGCCACGCTCCTGGGGTGCATGCGCCTCCTGTCTCTTCTGCAGTGGTGCACCATCCAAGCTGGAGGCTGATCTGAGCAGGAGACGAGGGGCATTTGCAGCTGCCCATCCTGGTGCATCTATTCCCATCTGTGTGCATGTGAGGTGTGTGTGAGGTGTGTGTGTGTGAGGTGTGTGTGAGGTGTGTGTGTGTGAGGTGTGTGTGAGGTATGTGTGTGAGGTGTGTGTGAGGTGTGTGTGTGTGAGGTGTGTGTGAGGTGTGTGTGTGTGAGGTGTGTGCGAGGTGTGTGTGAGGTGTGTGTGAGGTGTGTGTGAGGTGTGTGAGGTGTGTGTGAGGTGTGTGCGAGGTGTGTGTGTGTGAGGTGTGTGTGAGGTGTGTGTGAGGTGTGTGTGTGTGAGGTGTGTGCGAGGTGTGTGTGAGGTGTGTGTGAGGTGTGTGTGAGGTGTGTGAGGTGTGTGTGAGGTGTGTGTGAGGTGTGTGTGTGTGAGGTGTGTGTGAGGTGTGTGTGAGGTGTGTGTGTGTGAGGTGTGTGCGAGGTGTGTGTGAGGTGTGTGAGGTGTGTGTGAGGTGTGTGAGGTGTGTGTGAGGTGTGTGTGAGGTGTGTGTGAGGTGTGTGTGAGGTGTGGAGGTGTGTGTGAGGTGTGTGAGGTGTGTGTGAGGTGTGTGCGAGGTGTGTGTGAGGTGTGTGTGAGGTGTGTGTGAGGTGTGTGAGGTGTGTGTGAGGTGTGTGCGAGGTGTGTGTGTGTGAGGTGTGTGCGAGGTGTGTGTGTGTGAGGTGTGTGTGAGGTGTGTGTGAGGTGTGTGTGTGTGTGTGTGTGTGTGTGTGAGGTGTGTGTGTGTGTGTTGGGGGGGTGCTGAATCTGGCTGGGATGGTGAGAGCCCGTTACCCAGCTGGGCTCACCAGCAGCTTTGCCTGAATGAGGGTCTTATCTGCTCCAGCACCGCCCTCCCAGAAGTGGGTCTTGCCCTTTCCAGAACAATAGCTTCCCTCCTGTCTGTCCAGTGTACCAGCTGGAGGAGAGGAGCTGGGGTGGGAGAGGAGCTGGGGGGGAGAGGAGCTGGGGGGGAGAGGAGCTGGGGTGGGAGAGGAGCTGGGGTGGAGAGGAGCTGGGGAGAGGAGCTGGGGGGGAGAGGAGCTGGCGGGGAGAGGAGCTGGGGGGGAGAGGAGCTGGGGGGGAGAGGAGCTGGTGGGGAGAGGAGCTGTGGGGGAGAGGAGCTGGGGGACAGGAGCTGGTGGGGAGAGGAGCTGGGGGGGGAGAGGAGATGGGGGGAGAGGAGCTGGCGGGGAGAGGAGCTGGGGGAGAGGAGCTGGGGGGGAGAGGAGCTGGGGGGGAGAGGAGCTGGCGGGGAGAGGAGCTGGCGGGGAGAGGAGCTGGGGGGGAGAGGAGCTGGCGGGGAGAGGAGCTGTGGGGGAGAGGAGCTGGGGGGGAGAGGAGCTGGTGGGGAGAGGAGCTGGGGGAGAGGAGCTGGGGGACAGGAGCTGGTGGGGAGAGGAGCTGGGGGGGAGAGGAGCTGGGGGAGAGGAGCTGGGGGGGAGAGGAGCTGGGGGGGAGAGGAGCTGGCGGGGAGAGGAGCTGGCGGGGAGAGGAGCTGGGGGAGAGGAGCTGGGGGGAGAGGAGCTGGGGGGAGAGGAGCTGGCGGGGAGAGGAGCTGGCGGGGAGAGGAGCTGGGGGAGAGGAGCTGGCGGGGAGAGGAGCTGGCGGGGAGAGGAGCTGGGGGGAGAGGAGCTGGGGGGGAGAGGAGCTGGCGGGGAGAGGAGCTGGGGGACAGGAGCTGGTGGGGAGAGGAGCTGGGGGGGAGAGGAGATGGGGGGAGAGGAGCTGGCGGGGAGAGGAGCTGGGGGAGAGGAGCTGGGGGGGAGAGGAGCTGGGGGGGAGAGGAGCTGGGGGCGGGAGAGGAGCTGGGGGGGGAGAGGAGCTGGATGGGGGGAGAGGAGCTGGGGGAGAGGAGCTGGGGGAGAGGATCTCGGGTGGCAAGACTCCGAGGACCGGGGAGGAGGAGGCAGGTGGAGGAGGGACCGCCAGGGAGTGACAGGGAAGGAGCAGGCGGGCTGGGGCAGCTCCGCAAGGCAGGCGGGCTTCAAAGACTCGCTTGGATTCTGGGGAAAGCAGCCCAGCAAGGAGCCTCTCCCCTGCCCTTCCCTGGGGAGTTTTCAACCCGGGGCATTATCTATGACGGGAAGGGGAGGGGGATGGGAGGGGGAGGGGTCACGTGGGCCGGCCGTCATGGAAACAAACTCCGCTGCAGGACCCGCGGCGGTCCGCAGCCCCTCCCCGCCCCTCCGAGTGGGTACCCAGCGTGGGCGCCCCCGCGCGGTTAGGGCGCGGCACCCGGTTGTGGGGCTGCACCCAGGAGCCTGGAAGAGCCGCGGGGGCGAGAGGGGGCGGGCGGGAGGGAGACCGGGGGAAGAGGGAGGAGCGCCCAGATGGATGGGCCCGCCCATCTGTTCATCCTCTTTGGGCACATCCATCACCTGTCCGTGTGTCCAGGCTCCTTCAGCTCACGCCCTCTACCCTGCGTCCTACCTTGGGCGCCTGGGCAGCAGCAGTGTCTGTCCGTGGACGGCTCGGGGTGTCCATACGTTGCCTGTTGTTTTTTCTCTGTCCCCGCGCCCAGGAAGCCCTTCTCTGAATATTTCCCTCTGGCTCGTCTCCCAGGTACCCGTCCTGCCTCTTATCTGTCTGCCTATCTAGTCCCAGGGCATCTATCCTGGATCCTGGATCAGTCCTCCCAGCTGCCCCTGTGTCTGTTGTCTCTGAATCTGTCCCCCTCCATCAATCTATATGTATCTACACATCTATTACTCCAGCCGCCGCCTATACATCATGCGGCCCCATTATCCATCATTTATCTGCATATGTATCATTCATGCTTCCAGCCATCTATTATCCATCACCTCGCTTGCTGCCTCTTTGATGTCCTGCACCCTGCTATGGGGGTGAACGCCGCCGGGCCTGCTCTCCCCAGCTCCAGAGAACACAGACACCGAAGGGACGAACAAAGACACCAAAGGGACGTGGAGGGAACAGAGAGGCCACTGGGGAGTGGTTACGAGAGCTGGGGTCTCAGGGTTTAGAGGGGAGTGGAAGGACCTGGCGAGATGTCGGCTGGGCCGTTCTGCTCGGAATTCCACTCACTGTCTCCTTGTCCCTCTCTCCGGCCTCCCACAAGATCAAGAGGACGGAGGTTTGCTTTGTAGCAGGAGAGCTCCAGGCTAGACACAGGTGGGACTTGTTGACGGAGAGGGTGGTGCTCTCTGGAGGAAGGGCTGCCTCTGAACACAGCATCTGAACGCAGATGGCCCAGGCTCCTCAGTCAGGGGGTCGGGCAGACATGGAGATGGGGCTGTGACTGAGGTCAAAGGTCCCGCCAACATACACACACACACACACACACACACACACTCACTCACACACACTCACACACCACTACTCTTCTGGGATCACAGGATTTCACAGTCAGGGATGCTTTCCTTTGGCCAAGGAATTGTTACTTAACCACGCAGCACCAATCCCCATGGGGCTGGCGTCTCGCGTTGGTTTTTATAAGCATCACTTCTCATGTTGTTGATAACATTGCATCTTTTCCCCCGAGTCCGCTTTCCTGGCAGACCGTGGCTCCTTTGTGTCTTGGGTTTCACACACCCTGTTTCTCAGTGTGGGGCTCTCTGCACCCCGTTGCCTCCTGGCGCCTCCTCACGCACACAGAGCTGCAGAAGGGGGAGCAGGAGAGCCCGTAGACATCCTGGGCAGGGCTCTTCACATCCATTTCTGAATTCCCGGTAGCATCTGGTAGCAAAGAGGCCTCATGCACGGTTGGTTGTAGGAATGAAGCTTCACCCACAGAGCTGCCCTGTCCAGGAGAGAACAGAGGGTCAGGCGGCTCCTGCAGAACCATCAGACCCTTAGGCCACTTCTCTAGGCTCGGACCTCCTGAGGGTCAGGACTACCCTGTGAATGCAGACGGTGCCAATGTTACTTCTGCAATTTCTTGATTTTTTTGCGGGGGTTCGCAGCTTGGAGACACCTGGCACTGGGTTTCCGGGGGGGTGGGGGTGGTGGTGCTGGTGTGAGGGCCAGGTACTCTCTGGACGGTTTCTCAGCCCACCAACGCCAAACAAGGAGGAGAGCACGCCCGTTCTTTTTCCTGAGCAAGAAACCAAACAACTCGGCTCCGTAAATCGCTTGGGTTTATGGATCTTTGGCACCGAGTTTTCAGTGGAGGGCCTAGGGACAGGGAGGCAGGGATGCCCTAGGCCTCCCTCCTCACAGCTCCAAGGGTTAAAAAGCACTTAGCAGCAGCACATAATAAAAGCAAATGTAAGAGAAAGAATATCCTAAGGATTTAATAAACTGCAAACAAAATTATCACGATTCTTTTCCTAGCCAGTTGAGTTTTCAGTGATTAAGAAAATACAATTTCCTATAATTAAATCTTAACAAGAAATGTTATTAAAAACACTCTGTCCCAGCTCCTGTAATAATTGCATGCTCCCTTAGAACAGTAAACAGAATTAGACTTTGCTGCGTACATGCTAATCCATGTGCGGTTTTGATCAAATTGGCACTAATAACCTGTCTTCTTCTTCGGATGCAGGGAAGGAAGGCAGGAGGGAGCTAGGCCTGCAGGGCAAGAGTGAACTCTGTTCGAGGAGGGGGGAGCCAGGGGTGCTGGGTTTGGCCCCCAGGATGGTAAGTGTTAAATTTATTGAGCACATACTAGCAGTGTGTACTTCACTCTGTGCTAAGCACGTGGCATGTATAGTGTCACTCACTCTTCACACAATCTGGAACCGTGGCTGCCCTCCTTTACAGACAAGGGGACTGAGGCTCAGAGAGGTTTAGTAACTTGCCCAAGGTCACTCAGAGTTGGGTTAGAGCCCTCGGAGCCCAGACTAAAGCCCCGTGCAGACATTCCCCACACACTCACACCTCCATAGCCCCTGCCCGAATCAGGGAAGGCAGCCCTGGGTGTGTCTCTGGCTCTCCTGGGACCCGTGCTGTGCTGACTGGTGAGAACATTCCCGTCGGTGAGAACGGGGCTGGCCTGATTCTTCAGGGGACTGAGGGTAGCTGGGAGGAAGAACTGCCTCACCCCGGGACGTGCAGGCGTGGGAGCGAGAGAGACTAGGGCATGGGCGATGAGAAGTTGCTTTTCCTTTCGGAAAAGCCAACAGGTGGGAGAGGGCCGTATTGAGGGCAGAGGCTGGTGTTTGTATGGTGCCAGCTCTGCTATGGCCCGAGGGTGCAGCTCAGAGCAGTCTAGCACAGTGAAGAGGGATCTGAGTTGGGTGTGGAGCCATGGAGGTCAAAACTGCTCCTCCTGCACATGTGTGTGTATGTGAGTGTGGACAGGGAGTGTGCATGTGAATATATTTTGAGTGTGTGTGTGTATGTGACTGTGAACATGTGCGTGAGTGTGTAGGCATGTAGTACGGTTGGGTGCAAAGCGCCACATGAGTGTGTGAATGTGTGTCAGTGAATGCACTGTGTGAGTGGATGTGTGTGGAGGTGCATGTGAATGCGATACATCATGTGCATGTGTGTGATGTGTGTGTGTGAGTGTGCAGGCATGTGTAGGAGAGTGAGCATGTGTGGGCACATGCACACATATGCCCCTGGAGCCTGTCCCTGATGGAGGGAGCGGAGCCAGCCCAGCGCAGGGGCCTGGCTCTTGTCCGACGACTGCATCCCAATTCCAGCAGCTTCATTCTCTGTGGAGCACAAGCCTGAAATTGATCCTCGGCTCCCATGCTCACGCAGGCACACAAGCACCAGTGCCTCCGTCTCTCACCCGGGCCTCTAATTAACTCTCCTGATTAAATTCCTGCTGGGGTGGGGTGGGGGGGCGGGCGGGGGGGTTGGCAGGGGGAGGGGGAGGGGCTTCACTTTCCCTGATTCTCTGGGCACAGGTCTCACTGACCTGGAAGGCTCCCTCAGGCCTGCTCGGGGAGCCGGGATGCAGGGAGCAGGGGAGGAGCAGGGGCCTGTGTAGACCCTGTTGGGCAAACACCTACAGCCCACCTGCTCTGTGCCCAGCACCATGGGGTACAAAGCGAGGTGAGGATGAACAACACAAATGGACTTCCCTCCATATGAGCCTCCTTCTTCCAGTCACTCCAACTTTGAACTTTGGTCTCGTCCTCCATCCTGTCCCTCCCGCTGCCCCAGGCGGCAACCTGTCTCCCATCTTACCTCTCTTGCTTTCTTGCAGAGCGTTTACCCCACCACATGCTCTATGCCTTGGCCCCCTGAGTCCTAGCGCATTCCTCTGGCCTCCTTCCTGCTTATGGAAGTTTTAAACTCACTGGCATCTCCTCCAGGGAGCCCTCCCTGATTGCCGTGTCTTCCCTCTTCTCTGCACACGACCTGAACCCCCATCTGCTGGGCCAAGCATTAGGTCTTGGCGTATGCTATTCGCTAGGAGTGTTTCCCTTTCTATAGGTGTGTCCTGTCTGCCTCACTGATTAGAATTTCAACCCTTTTTTAAAAAATATATATATATATATTTTATTGATTTTTTACAGAGAGGAATGGAGAGGGATAGTTAGAAACATCAATGAGAGAAAAGCATCGATCAGCTGCCTCCTGCACACCCGCCACTGGGGATGTGCCTGCAACCAAGGTACATGCCCTTGACCAGAATCAAACTTGGGACCCTTCAGTCTGCAGGCCGAGCTCCATCCAGTGAGCCAAGCCAGCTAGGGCAGAATTTCAACCCTTTAAGACCAGGGGCTGTGTCTTGTGCCTCCGCCTGCGGAGCCCAGCAGGAGGTGTACCTGGCGGCTGCTCTAAGGATTTCTGTGCGAAGACTGGAGGAGGAGGAAGATGGAGGAGACTGGGTTCCTGCTCACTTGGGGTGGGAATTCCTTGCAGGTGGGAGTAAGATAGGAGGGCCAGACCCAGGCCAGGAGAAGCCAGGCCCAGGCGAGGCCTGACCCACAGGGGACTCTGAGCATGAACAGCACCACAGAGCTGGCGCCTGGGCCAAAGGTCTGGCTTCTTATTCCTCCCCCAACCTCACTCCTGCCCTTCTCCGCCCCACCCCCCCCATCAGCAGTTATTGGCAGCGAGGAGCCCAGGATGTGGGGAGGGGGCGGGGGAGACGACTGTCCAGACATCTGAGCGAGGTGGCTCTGTTCTCCAGAACAGGGGGCAGCTGTGCGGCGTAGCAGCTGGGGCCGGACATACGGGCCTGATAAAGGGGCCTGGGTGGGCCCCAACAGCATCCACTGCATTCCCAGAATGCCCTCTTGCTAGGCCTGGTTTCTGAGCCTGTCCCAGGGTGTGGAGAAGGGGGACTGAAGCTCACCTTTCCCCAGTTGTCAGCCTGTGGGGGCTCCACAGTGGTACCAGTCAAGAGAGTTTTTATTTAAATTTTGCACTGAATTACTCTCTTTCAGATGCACGCACACACTCCGGTGGCTTTATTACGCATTTATTTACATGTAGTCAATTCTGTCCTGTTACTTTGTCCCAGCTTCATTCACCCTCACCCGACCTCTGCACGGACCCCGCTAAGGGACACTGCCCCCATCCCTGGCACCTGTCCTTGTGCCATCTGTACCCACAATCCTCCCCCCCCCCCCCCCCCACCAAGCCTTAGCTATAGCACGGTTTTGTCCTGCCTGATGGAGAGGGGCTGGGGAACCTAGAGAAGCTATAGAAGCTGGGGTTTGGGGAGGGGGAGCCAGGAGTAGGCAGAGGAACCTGCTGGGGAGAGGAGGGCAGAGCAGAGAGGCTGGCCGGGAGGAACTGGCCACCCAGAACCTCAGCTCATCCTAGGGCCCCAGCACAGCTGCGGTGCCCCCTTCCAGCCCGGGTTCCTGTGACATGCCTGGGCTTCCTGGGGAAAACTAAAATACCTGCGGCCGACATGGCTGATTCCCTACCTGACCCTGTCCCTCCTTCTTCCTTAGACTTTAGAACCCTGACTTTGTTGGGGAGAAGCAACAAGCTCAAGGAAGTGGAAGTAATCTGTGGCCCCAGGAGATGAACCTTGGTGGGTCTAAGCCACCCAAGGTGTCCTGCCCACCTTTACTAGTGATTGGCTCATGGTGGGCCTGTGACTCCGTCTGGGCAGTGAGAGGCGGGAGGAAGGCTGCTGGGGGCAGGGAGGCTTTTGTGAATGACCACTCCTTGATCAAAGGAGACAGGTAAGGAAGTGTGCCCCTCCTCCCTGTCTTGAAGGCAGCTGAGTAAGGATGTGATGCCTGAAGCTGTGGAAGCCTAAGGTTAAAAGTCAACCATCCTGAAGAGGTGAGTGAAAAGATGGGGAGAGCCTGGGTGGTCAGTGACATCACTGAACCATGTGACCGAGCTGCTGCACAACTCTGGGATGCCCACAAACAGACTTACATGTGACATACTTAAATGCCTTTCCTGTTTAGACTGTGTGTGTGTGTGTGTGTGTGTGTGTGTGTGTGTGTGTGTTTGCACGCACACGCGCCAGATACTTTCCTGCCTGTCTAGATCCGTTCTAGATCCTTCTCCATCCTCCTCGTTGCCTCAGGAGGCTTCTGATTATGTTTGGCCAATAGGGAGCCCTGGCCAAAGACCAGAAGTGGGAGGGTAGTGACCTGGGGTTACTTATTCCCCGCTCTCTACCTGCAGGTCACTTTGGGTGGCTGAAGGTTACTGTTCCTGTCAAGGTGGTCTGTTCCCCATGACTCTCTTCTCTGGGTTCCAGGAACCTCTCCCTCCAGGCATCCCTTTGAGATGTGGGTGGTGACAGCTCCATTGCCACCACCCCTCAGTCTCTTCCGTCCCCCTTGTGGTCTCTCTATATCCCACCCGTACCTTAGTAATGAATCCCTTTGTAAATAAGCCCTCCTCAAATTATCCTAACTGGGCTTGCTACCTACTTCCTGTTGAGGAAGGTCTTGTAGCCGTAAGAATTCTTCACTGATATGACCTTTTGTTCTCAAGCTAACTGAGGGGGTCTCCTAATCAGCAGAGCCGGGCTGGAACTGTCTTTACAACCGCTGGCCCTCCAGGCCCCACCTGAGCCCCTCCTGTGATGGCTGTTCACAGATGTTGTGGTGGGGGGAGCAGCCACGTTGGAGCTAGACAGACTTGGATATGAATCCCACCATTGCTGGTTTTTAGTTGTGTGTTAGTCTCTGGGCAAGATACATATCTTGCAGAATTGCTGTATGGTTTGGAGATGCTGTTTATAAAATGCCTATCTAGAAAAAAGGGAATTTCTAATATATCAATAGAGATCTTTATGATATATTATGGAGTATTTAAATCACAATGTTTGGCAATCAGTAAAAATATTACTAGGCATGCCAAGTCAAAGGAGAAAATAGACAATAGAAACAGACCCACAGGTGATCCAGACATAAGGACTTTAAATAGCTATGATTAATATGGCCAAGAAATCAGGAGATGATAAAACAATTACAAATACAATATTTCATCTGATAATATATAATAATAAAAGCATAATATGCTAATTAGACCAAACAGCCGAACGTCCTTCCAGACATCATTCCAGACATCCTTCCCAATGAAGCCACAGCAGCGGGGGCCGAGGCAGAGGCAGTTAGGGGCAATCAGGCAGGCAGGCGAGCAGTTGGGGGAGATCAGGCAGGCAGATGAGTGGTTAGGGGTGATCAGACAGGCAGACAGAGTGGTTAGGGTCAATCAGGCAGGGAGGCAGGTGAGCAGTTAGGAGTCAAGTGGTCCTGGATTGCAAGAGGGGTGTCCGACTGCAGGTTTAGGCTGGATCCCACAAGGGTCCCGGATTGCGAGAGGGTGCAAGCCGGGCTGAGGGACCTCCCCCCCCATGCACAAATTTCATGCACTGGGCCTCTAGTCCTATCTAATAAAAGAGAAACATGGTAATTAGCGTACGACCGCTACCCTTCCCATTGGCTAATCAGGGCAATATGCAAATTAACTGCCAGCCAAGATGGCAGCTGGCAGCCAGGCAGCTTGAAACTAACATGAGGCTTGCTTGCTTCAGTGACGGAGGACTCCAACGTTCCCCGCCTGCTGCTGCAGGCCTCTGAGCTGCAATTCTAAGCAACTATGTTACAAATATAGAAGCTAAACAAAACCCCAGAAACCTGCTTTAGTCACTGGGCTTCAGCCAGCAGGATTGCAACATTGTTTCAAATACAGAAGGTAAACAAAGGCCAGAAACCTTCTTTCAGCAGCGGAGGCCTAAGAGCTGGAGCCTCAGAGCTAAAGCTGGCCCAGAATAAAAAAAAAAAAAAGAAAAAAAGGAGCGGTTGGGAGCTTCAGTCAACCGCCAGCCTGAAAACAGCCCTCAGCCCCTCACCCAGACTGGCCAGGCACCCCAGTGGGGACCCCCACCCTGAAGGGTGTGTGACCAGCTGCAAACAGCCATCATCCCCTCACCCAGGCTGGCCAGGCACCCCAGTGGGGACCCCCACCCTGATCCAGGCAGCTCCCCAACCTCCAGCCCACGGGCCCTGCTCTGTGTGTGATGTGGTAGAGCCATAACCTCCCCATTGGCCCTGCCTTGAGTGTGACAGTGGCGGAGCCCCAACCCCCTGATCCGCCCTGCTCTGTGTGTGACAGGGGGCGGTGCCCCAACTCCCCCTATTGGCCCTACTCTGTGAGTGACAGGGGGGAGCTCCTCAACCCCCTGATGGGCCCTGCTCTGTGCACGACAGGGGGTGGCGCCGCAACCTCCCCATCGACCCTGCCTTGAGTGTGACAGGGGGTGGTGCCCCAACCCCCCAATCGGCCCTACCCTGAGCGTGACTGAGTGTGGCATCGCAACCTCCCAATCCACCCTGCTCTGTGCATGACAGGGGGCAGCGCCCCAACTCCCCAATCGGCCCTGCTCTGAGCCCGACCAGGGGCTGCACCTAGGGATTGGGCCTGCCCTCTGCCACCCGGGAGCAGGCCTAAGCCAGCAGGTCGTTATCTCCCGAGGGGTCCCAGACTGCGAGAGGGCACAGGCCAGGCTGAGGGACCCCCCTGCCCCCCCGAGTGCCTCTAGTATAATATAATATAATATAATATAATATAATATAATATAATATGGAATCAAATGGAAACTATGGAACTGAAAAATAAAATAACTGAAATTAAGAACTTAATATATGGGTTTAACATCAAATTAGACACAATAGAAAAGAAGATTTTTACAGGTCAATAGAAAATATCCAGACAGAAGCAAAGATATAGCCTGTGTATTATGTTACCTTTTGTATAAAGGGGTGGTGGTATAATAATATTTTTATATTTATCTATGGAAGCTTTGGAATAATTAAAAAGTGGTTCCCCTATGCGTGAGCATAGGAGTAGAGAGGATAACAAGATAGGAAGAAGACTTTTTATTATAAACCTTTCTGTATTGTTTTGCTTTTGAGCCATATGAATATATAATATATTTAAATAAGCAAATAAAATAAGTGTCTTTCACTTATAAACTATGGCTAGTATAATTCCTTTTAGAGGTTATCTATTTCAATAATGATAGTTCCTTATATTAAACCCAAACCTACCTTTCTATTGCCCATATGCATGAACCTTGCTTATCTCTAAGGAGCAGCATAGTGCAAATCTACTCAACCTTTCACGTGACAGCTGTGTGGTCCCCAGCTACATCTTATATGATCTGGTTAAACTCTCTCAGATGTTTTTGTTGTTCTCATCTGAAATGGTTTCCAAGCTCTTACACGTCTGGCCCTTTCCTTCTGCAGGGGTTGCTGTCTGCCGGTGTGCTCCTTCTGTGAAGCCCAGAGGAGAACACAACAGGTGAGCTGGGTTCTCCTCACACGGGGATGGTCACTCCCTTTGACCCAGCAATCGTATTTCTTCTCATGTTCCTAAGAGGGAGCAGGCTCTATGGCTATCACTTCAAGTGGTTAGCAACTGTTGAACTGATGGCCAGCTAAAACCAGGTCTTTTTCACACAAACTTCTGTTGAACACCCTACCCTCTTCTGAATTTTATGCAGATATTAAACATCAGATTACTTTTCCCCCATCGTTTTCATCTTTTTATATTCAGCCGATCAAACCTTGATTCCGGCAGCCCTCAGTCCCGGGCAGTTTGGAGAAGCACTTTAAACAAAATAGTGTGTTTCTAGTGGTATGATGAACGAAAATGGTATTTTTATGGTGTCCCACAGCCTCTTTCACATTTATCCAGGGGAGTTAGCTTCCATCACACAAAGGAAAACACCGGTGGCTCCTGGCTTTTCTGCTCTATTAGGTAAGTGATGGCTCTGCAGTCACTTTTTTTTTGGTGACAGCTTTATTGAGACATAACTCACACATCATAAAATTCACTCTTTTAGAGTTTACAATTCAGTGGTTTTTAGGATATTCAAAGAGTTGTGCAACTATCAACACAATCAATTTTAGAACATTTTCATCACCCCCAAAATAAACCCTGTATCTTAGAAGTGACTTCCCGTTTCCCTTCCCCACCCAATCCCCAGCCCAGACAACTTTTTTTAAGGATAGTTTATTGATTTTTAGAGAGAGAGGAAGGTGGAAGAGAGAAACACTGATGCGAGGAAGAGAAACACCTATTGGTTGCCTCCCGCGGGCCCCGTAGCAGGGAATGAGCCTGCAACCCTGGGCATGTGCCCTGATGAAGACTCGAACGAGCAATCCTTTGGCGCACAGGTGATGCCCAACCAACTGAACCAGACTGGCCAGGGCCAGCCCCGGGCAGCTATTACTCTACCTTTTTTTTTTTTTTTTTAATATATTTTATTGATTTTTTACAGAGAGGAAGGGAGAGGGATAGAGAGTTAGAAACATCGATGAGAGAGAAACATCGATCAGCTGCCTCCTGCACATCTCCTACTGGGGATATGCCCGCAACCCAGGTACATGCCCTTGACCGGAATCGAACCTGGGACCTTTCAGTCCGCAGGCCGACGCTCTATCCACTGAGCCAAACCGGTTTCGGCTCTACCTTTTGTCTATAGGGATTTGCCTACTCTGGACATTTCATATAAATGGGACCATACATATGTTGGCTTTTGTGCCTGGTTTCATTTACTTAGGGAAACGTTTCCAAGGTTCATCCATGTTGTAGGATGTGTCAGTGTTCCACTCTTTTTTATGGTTGAATAACATTCCATTGTATGGATGTACCAAATGTTTTATCCATTCAACAGGGATGGACAGTCATGTTGTTTCCACTTTGAGGCTATCTATACTAATAAAAGGGTAATATGCTAATTAGACCAGATCGACCAGATATCTTCCAGATGTCCGACTTCCTTCTGGACAAAGCCATGGTGGTGGGGCCGAGGCAGAGGCGGTTAGGGCGATCAGGCTGGCAGGAGAGCAAGCAGTTAGGGGCAAGATCAGGCCAGCAGGGGAGCAAGCATTTAGGGGGTGATCAAGTGGCAGGGGAGGGCAGTTGGGGGCGATCAGGCAGGCAGGCAGGCAAGTGGTTAGGAGCCAGCAGTCCTGGATTGTGAGAGGGATGTCCCCCAAGGGGTCCCAGATTGGAGAAGGTGCAGGCCGGGCTGAGGGACACGCCTCCCCGCTGCCCCCCCGCCGCCCCCCCCCCCCGCACAAATTTTGGGCACTGGGCCCCTAGTTATGAATAATGATGCTATGAACATCCATGAGAGGTTTTTGTGTGAACATATATTTTCATTTGTCTTGGGAACATTTTGTCCTGTGAGGACATCACAAAGGGCTGGAGCTGGACACTGGGCCAGGGTCCCCCCTTCAGTTCACCCCAGACCCTTGAGTAGCAGGCTTGTCTATGCTTCCCTTCCTACGCTCTGGACTCCACCTTGGCCACCACCCATCTCGCTGGGGTAAGGGAGAGAGTGTCCATCTCAGGTCCCAACATGCAGGCCTTACCTGTGCATGCAAAGTAGACTGTGCACGTCCACCCTCAGCCCGGACTCAAGACTCGAGACAGCCACAGGGAGAGCGCAGTGCACGCATCCAAGGGCAGACCAGACGGGATCCAGCCCACCCCTCTCCTGAGGCCCCTCCAACTTCCCCCTGCCCGCCCCCACCCCCAGTCAGTGCTCCCCTTCCTGCCGTGCCCACCCTCCTAAACTGCCAGCATTTACTACTTCACTTTCTATCCAGAATTGGGAGGGATCTGAGAGGTGGTTTCCTCCCCCACCGTCTACTCTGCTTGTGGGGAAACTGAGGCCCAGAGAGAGGAAGCAGCATGCGCAAAGCCATGGGAGTGAGTGAGTCAGATAAACTCCACCATTCCCCACGCAGGGTCTCCCTCTGTGCCTCAGCATCCACCACCGTCCTGTTTTACTGTTCAAGCAAGTCCTTTTCATAGGGGCACCGGGCTTGTAGTCGGACTGGGGTCCAGTCCTTGCTCTGCCACACTGGCCTGTGACTTTAGCCTCAGTGCCTCAGTTTTCTTGGCTCTAAAATGGGCTTTAAATTCCCCTGGCAGATGAATAAAAAAACAACCCAGTTGCTATTTGTGAGACTGTGGATTGTAACCCAGCCCAGGCCCAAACCTCAGCTGGCTGCTAATGAATGAATGACATGAAAACTAAAACACCCTTAAATAATACATCTACCGAATCAGCAAAAATAAGCCAAATGGCACAAGCCCATGTGGCTGGGCTGGGGGAACAGAAATGCGGGCTCATAAATCCCTGTGGCTCTGTTGTTTGGGCGCCCGGTGCAGCGAAATGTAACAGCAGCTGCTGCAGAGAGAGCGTCCTAGTCACACCCCTCAGCCTGGCAGGTTATCACACATTGGGAAATAAATCTCAAGGAAATAACACAAACGGAGAAAAGCAATTTGCACTGATATGGAATGTGAAAAATTAGAACAGGGCCAAGCTGGCCATTAAACCAGGGGGCTTATATGTGAAGGGATACCATCCCACACGTGGCAGGGCCTGCCAGCCGCATCCCTGCAGCCATCTCTCTTCCCGCCTGAGGAAAACCAGTGAGGCACATGGCTGCCCAGAATAAACATTTCCTTTCCCAACCTCCCTTGCAGCTAGATGCGGCCTTGTGACCAGGTTCTGGTCAATGGGATGTAAACAGAACAGTCATATGTGACATGTCATTACAGAGATGGAGCACCCCCCCCCCCGTGACCCCCATGACCCCCCTGCCCCCCTCCCCACAGCGCCCCTTCCCCACCTCCCTCCTTCCTCCAGGATGGCCTGCAGATGCAATGGCTTGAGTTACCGCAGCCATCTGCAGCCATCTGGGGAAGCCATCTGTTGAGAAGGGCAGAGTAACAGGAAAGGAGGATCCTGGCTTCCCATCATCACCCGGTCACCATACCAGCGCTCACCTCCCAACTCTGGAGCTTTCACCTGGGAGATTGAATGGTGTTTAAGTCATTGTTAACATGGGTTTTCTGTCATTAGTAGCCAAACCACATTCTCACGGATGCGTACACCTAGGGGAAACATACTAAGGGGAAAAGTAGAAGTAAGAGTGGCTGTTCTTCATGGATTGCTATGCTGTCTGCCTGTTGGTGCAGAGACCATGATCGAGTGGGCAGTCATTCATAATAGCCGATTGGATTTTTTTCTTCTGTAAAATACTTCAGCTGCTAAATTAGTTAGGAGAGGGTAGGTTATGCTGAGGGGATAAGCAACTCCCTAAAAAACAATCAGATTTAATTCTCACTTGCTCTTCATGTCCATCGTGGGTGGGCAGGAGGCGCTGCTCCTCTGGTCTCTCGGGAATTGGGCCGGAAGAGAAGCTGGGCCCGAGAGGGAGGGAACTTTGGACGGTCTTGCACCTGAAATGAAATGCTCAGGCCTGAAAGTGACCCTTTCATTTCTGCTCACAACTCATTGGCCAGGATCAGTCCCGGGACCCCACACATTCACTCACCCACCACCTACTTACCCTCCGAGTCCTGAGAGTGCAGTTCAACCACGTGCCCAGAAGGTGGAGAGCTGGAAAGGCTTGGCTAATTGCACCAATGTCTAACACCCATGGGGAATGAAGAAACTTCAATAGCACAAACATTTAAGGTGCGTTTTAGACATTGTCCTTCTAGAAAAAAAGTTCTGCTCCTGCAAGCCTCTGTATTCCTGATTGGCATGTGAATTCCTTGAGGACAAGCAGTGTTCCTTCCTCCTTCCTCAGCTACCACAGAGCTGGGCGCCCTGGAAGCATGGCAATACAGAGCTGGGCGCCCTGGAAGCATGGCAATACAGAGCTGGGCGCCCTGGAAGCATGGCAATACAGAGCTGGGTGCCCTGGAAGCATGGCAATACAGAGCTGGGCGCCCTGGAAGCATGGCAATAGGAGTTGCAATCACAGTGATGGCAGCTGACATGCTCACCTTGTGCCAGGCCTGCACATTCTGACCACGGCACTTATTCACATGCCAGGTGAGGTGCGCTGCACCTTTAATGGATTAAGTCATTGAATCCTCACAATGGTACTGTTAGTATCCCCATCTTACAGATAAAGACACTGAGGCACAGAGCGGGTAAGTGGTTTGCCCAGATCACCGCTAGGAAGAGGCAGAGCCAGGATGAGTCCGGCGGCTCCAGAAGCCACGTGATCCTGCCACATTCTGAAGGGCAGGAACGAGGGTGAGAAAAGAGAGGCTTCCTGCCTCAAGGGCCTCACGGTCCAGTGCCCACAGCAGGACACCCTCAGTGGAGCCCCTGTGGTGGGCTGAACAATGGCTCCCCAGAGATGCCCACGTCCTAATCCCTGGAACTTGTAAATGTTACTTTATTTGGCAAAAAAGACTCTACAGATGTGATTAAGTTAAGGACCTTGAGGTAGGGAGATCATCCTGGATTACCCGGGGGGCCCAATGTCATCACTAGAGTCCTTATAAAGGATAGAGAAAGGCAGGAGAGGCAGAGACATGATGGAAGCAGAGGCTGGAGTGATGTGGCCACAAGCCAAGGAATGCTGGCAGCCCCTAGGGCAGTGATGGCGAACCTTTTGAGCTCGGCGTGTCAGCATTTTGAAAAACCCTAACTTAACTCTGGTGCCGTGTCACATATAGAAATTTTTTGATCTTTGCAACCATAGTAAAACAAAGACTTATATTTTTGATATTTATTCTATATATTTAAATGCCATTTATCAACCAAAGAAAAATCAACCAAAAAAAATGAGTTCGCGTGTCATAGGTTCGCCATCACTGTTCTAGAAGCTGCAGCCTGGAAGGAATGGATTCTCTCCTGAGCCTCCAGAAGGAAGCAGCCCTGCTGACACATTGATTTTAACCCCTAGGGCTCACTTTGGACTCTTGGACCTCCGGATATGAAAGATAGTAAATACGTGTTGTCTTAAGCCTCTGAGGTTGTGGTAATTTGTTACAATACCCCCTACCCCTCCACATCTCTCTTCACAGACCCAGAAACTCCTGCATGCCTCCTCTCTCCAGCCCCCCGTGTCTCCCTGGGCTGGAGGCTGAGGAAGAGCTAGGAAAGAGGTAGGAGTTACCTTGGGATGTGACCTGCATTGCCTTCTTTGTTCTGGGAATCCTGGGAAAATCCTGGTCCTGTTTCTGGAACAGGGCTCCCCGCCCACAGCTTTCCCCACCACTCTTCCCCATCTGCTGCTCCTTCCTTTCTCCTGCACCCAGGCTGCTTGCCCGTGGCTCCCCAGGACTGTGCACTGCCATGTCCCCCTGGCCAGGCTCCCAGTGTCTCTGCTGAGCCACCAGGGGAAGAGGAGGATGTGCCAGGCAGGGGGACAGAGTCACAGAGAGATATGCCAGATACCAGGCTGAGAGGTTGGCAGAAGTAAGGAGCAAGGGAGATAGGAATAGGCAAGGGCACAGACATGGTGAGCTGGGAGGGGGGGAGCTGGAAGAGGAACTAGGGAACGAGGCACACAAGGAGAATGTCTGTTTCCTTTATCCACAGCAAAAATGGCAACAATGTGCAGGCAGAGAGTGAGCGGACAACTGGTCTACCAGAGGGGCTCAGGCACCAATTCCTGGTCCGGTGAGCCGTGGCAATGGCAAGGGCTCCACTTCACAACATAAAACCCGTGCTCCTCCCCGTGGCCTGCAAGGCCACGCTTGCTTTGGCCCCTGGCTCTGCTCAGACCTCATTTCATATCTCCCTTTCCCTCCCCCACCCCTTGTTCCGGCCTCTTAGGCCTCCGAGATTGCAGCAAACACATGCCCATCCCAAGGCCTGGCATGCCCTTCCCAGGTGACCCTGGGCCCTCCCTTCCTCTGCTCAGATCCCTGTGCCAGCTGCCTCCTCAGAGGGCCTTCCCTCCCACGCCTCCCAGAACAGCACCCTCTACATCACTAAGTCAGCTTCCCCCAGGGCACTCACCACCTGACGGACCACAGTGTCTGTCCAGTTGGAGCTTAATGTCACCCATGTGTCCCAGCGTCTCCAGATTGCACTGTCCAATCCAGAGGCCAGAAAGCCAGGCGACTGTTTAAATGTACATTTATATTAATTGAAGAACTAAAAAAACAGCTCACCTCCTCAGTGGCACTCGCCGCATTTCCAGGGCTCAGGCTAGTGGCTACCAGACTGTGCACTTACAGAACATTCTCGCCATCCCAGCTTTGCGTGAGAATCAGCCATGTAGAGCAGGTGGCAGCACCTGTAGGGCGCTGGGCCAACACCAGGGGCTTCACGCTGAGCTGGTCTAATTATGAGCCCGCACCTCCCTGCCTTGGGGTGGCCCTCACTCTGCCGTCCTGACATCTTCCCGGGCTCAAGGGCTCACGGCTATGTCTCTCGCCCTCCCTAGGTGGGCTGGGCTCCCTCCTGGATGCCCCACCCTGCTGTGCCCACCCTTCCTGGCTGCACTTACTGGCTGCTTCTCTGTGTGCCTTCCCACAGCTGGAACTCTGAGGACCTGGGACGTACCTTTTATTTCTATCTCCTGAGACACCACCAAGGCCTGCCAATGTAGCTCCCAGTGGAGTGTTCCCCCTTGTCCATTCCATTCCCCTTCACCCACAGTTTCTGGTCAGAGGACCCGCCTCCCTCCCCCGCCCCTTCTCAAGCCGATGGAGCCTGGTGGCGTGCCCTGTGGTTGCCAGGGCAGCAGGCCAGAAAAAGGCATCCCTTTGTGTCTCTTGGTGTTATTGTCACATGGCTTTCCCATGCAGTCTTAACAACACAAGTCAACATGTGCCCTTTGGAAAAGGTTCTGCTGTTTGCGGTGCACATATATGCTCATGGGAAGCCTTAGGCTGCCTATGGTACATCCCCTCCCTCCCCGGAGAGCCCCCACTGCCCTCCCTCCCCACCTCCTTCTCTGGGGTCCTGGCCCAGGTAGCAGGGCTCCAGGTGCAGTCAGAGGAGCAAGGAGAGAGCAGGGCCCAGGGCCAGGTGAAGGTAGGAGAGAAGGCACCAGGTGGGCTCTGCGTGCCCACACCCCCGGCCCCAGCCTGGAGTCTGGCCACTTGATCCAGTCTAGGACTGTGCGGGAAGCCACTCCCCGCTGTTCCCCTGCCGTTAACCTCCAGGCACTTCCACCAGAGCTGTTGGGAGTAGGTCCCCCCCCCCCCCATGTGATCCCGAAGGGGGAGCAAGTCCTTAGACAGCGCTGGGCTGGGAGAGGTGCTCCAGGGGGGCCAGGTCCCTGTGCACACGCCTGGTGTCCAGGGCGAGAGCTCTCCCTCCCGCTGCTCCTTGCATGAGCTTAAGGAGTTGGCAACTGCATTGTCCCAGGGAGAGCATCGCCCACAGTCTTTGGGAAGCTTCTGGTTGGAAGTCAGACTCAGCTCCCACCCAGCACAGGTAGAATTGGGGGGGTTAGTGTGGGCCCGTGGAGGACTGCTGGGGAGAGTTGGGGCGCCTTCTCTCCCTGATTCCTGGAGCTACTGAGAGTTGGAGTGTGTGAGGCCAGTGCTGGGCTGTCGCAAGTTCCTTAAGAAAGACCCTCCATCATCCTCCGCTCCCTTGGACCCAGGGCCTGGGGAAGGCACCCCCCTTGCTTCCCCCCCTTGTTCCCAGAGAAGCACCATCGCACGGGCTCTTAGGACAATCCCATGGCTGCATCTGGCTGTCACCAGAGCCTCCTGCTCTGGCAGAAGAGTGCTCCTTCCCAGGTGAGCCCCCAGGGGTTTCTCTGTGACATGTGGCCATTCTCTCCACCCTCTGTAGGCGGGACAGAGGCAGGACAGAGGCAGGACAGGGTTGCAGCAGGAACCCAGGCTGCCGAAGTGCGGTTCCATGAAATCTCAGGTGTCCTTGCTCAGCCCGCCATAGCTGGCCACCCGGCCAAGAAGCCCTGGAGGCCTCTCCTTCTACAGAGGAGGTGACTTCGCTCGGAGGGTGGAGGGGTGGATCGAAGAGGATGCAGTAAACTGGGGCTGAGGTTTTCTGCGGCTCAAACCAGGACTAGGGCTGTGAGCATGCCTCGGAGCCCGAGTGTGCGCCCTTGCACGTGTGGTGTGTGCTTGGTGAATGGGTGCCTGGCTTCTCGTGTCCCCTGGGTCAGCAGCTGCCCGTCCCCTCCTTCGGGAGCTGCTGGTCTGGATGAAGTGGGGCCTTCACAGCGGTTACCTCTCCTAGGAAGCTCCCAGATGCAAGTGCTGGCCTGGGAAGTGGACACCTGCCCATTGGCCAGCCACCCAAACTGCCTACCTCGTCATGGACTTCCCAGGGTGTGAGTGTGGCTGGGGCCAGACCCAACCTGTTCTGGGAGCCAAGAGAGTGCAGACAGGCCCCTCCCTGGCCTGGAAGTTGGGCTATGGGCATGGGAACCATTTTAGCCACAGGGTGTTTTTGCCCAGGATTTTATTTTTTACATTAACATAGAGTAAAATTTATTTGATTTTGTTGCTATACAGTTCTATGAATTTTAAACACATGTGTAACCACAATCAGGACATTGAACAGTTCCATCACCCAAAACACTCCCTCATCCTGCCCAGCGGGTGTGGCTTAGTGGTTGAGAATCAACCTATGAACAGGTTGAATTGAACAGGAGGTCACAGTTTAATTCCCAGAGAGGGCCTATGCCAGGGTTATGGGCTCAGTCCCTGGTGCGGGGCATGCAGGAAGCAGCCAATCAATGATTCTTATTATTGATGTTCCTATCTCTCTCTCCCTTCCTCTCTGGAATAAATGAACATACATTTTTTAAAAAACAACCTCCCTCATCCTATCCCTTTGCCCGGGATCTTGACCTGGAGGGAGCGGCACCAAGAAGTGGGATCATTACAACTGTCCACAGGTGGCCAGCGTTCAGACATGCTGGTGTCCACAGGGGGCCAGTGGCCAGAGGCAGCGAGTCCCTTGCCCTGGCGTGGCTGTCTTGGGTGACTCTGGCAGCCCACAGTCTCTCTTGGCTCTGGCCAGGTTTTGAGCCTGCTTCTCCCGCTGTTTCATCACTTCAAGGAGCTAAGATGCTCCTTCCAATAAGTCCCTTCCTTGCTCGAGCTGGACAGAGCTTGGTGTTTTTGCAGTTTGCAGTGCGGTCCCTGTGGAATTCAGGTGGCCCGGGGCCCGGGGAGGGCAGCTCCCCAGAGCTGAGCAGGGCCAGAAAGAACTGGGGATCTTTGGGGATTTCCTGGGAAAGAGAGATGCTGCCAGGGGCCCTTCCCCGAGTACTGGTCCCCTGGCCAGTCAGTCATTTCAGGCGGGTGATGCCCGAAGACAGAGCTCACCCTAGAAGCCACTCACCCCCCAGTAGCCCCATTTCTCTCTTGCCTGGGTCTTACGTCCTCCCATCTAGGCCTGAGGCCAGAGACAAAACCAGCTGCCTCGCCCTCAGCAAAGAAGCGGAGCCCCTGCTGGGGAAATCTGGGGGAGGGGGCGTATTTTCAACTTGGGGCCCCCCTGCAGCCTGGAGCAGGGGCAGCGCGGGGGTGGTGGGGGCTGCTCAGCTCCTCCTTCCCAAGGTTGGCGGGGAAGGTTTCCATGGAAACAGCAGCTCTGGCATCTCCAGAGATTTGGGGGAAAACTGACTCTAAAAAATCACCATCTTCGTTTCTGGGGGGAGGGCAGCATAGCTCGGAGGAGAGGAAGGGAGCCTCAGAGAGGGTCCTGGAGGAATGGAGGAGAGGCTGGTGTCCCCTCCAGCTCACCCCCCACCCCAGCCCCCGCCCTGTCCTCCCCTAGTCAGTTCCCCCGAAGCCCCCTCATTGTGTTCAAGTTCTCTCTGCAACTCCTCCCAAGCCTCCCTATTATCTCTCCATCCAGCTCCCCCACCTCCTCCTGGTGGCACGGAGGCCCAGCCCAGGTCTCACTGTGCTCCAGGCACCCCCTCCCCTTGCCTGCCCCAGCTCCCCCTCCTCACACCCTGCAGAGATGCCCTGCCCAGCCCCCAGCGCACTGCCCCCCAGAACAGCTGTGGTGAGAGGAGACAGGTGAGGCAACTCTTGCTGGGGAGTTCATCCAAGTGTCCGAAGCTTCTGTCCCCACCCTGGGGAGCGCTCGGAGGGGGTGGGGACCATCTGTGTGTGACCGATGGAGGGGCAGCGTCAAGCGCGCCAGCCTCCAGGCGTGCACAGACACGAAATCACCTGGAACACTTGCTTTTCAAATGACTTTCTCAGCAGTTTCCTCCCTGACCAGTGTCCTCCAGCTCTTCCCAGAATCTCCCTAAATCCCCGGTGCTACAGTGGACCTTGGAGAAGGAACCCACCCCCATCCTTCCATAGCCAGACCCCATCCTACGCAAATATTCGTTCATGCAATAATTATTAACTCCGCTTATATTGTGCCAAATGCTGTTTCGGTGCTGCAGACACAGACACGATGGGGGGAGGGGAGGAAACAGACAAAAATCCCAGCCCTTGTGAAGTTTATCCTTGAGAGAAAGAGAGAACAAATAAATAAGTAAAACACATCAAATGTCAAATATGATGAAATGATCTGGAGAAAATAAAGCAGGAAGAGAGATACAGAATGTTTGTGTCAGGGCAAGGAGTGGGTGGGTCGCAATTTTTTAAAAATTCTTTTTCTATTTTTCAATTACAGTTGACATTCGATGTTCTATTAGTTTCAGATGTACAGCATAGTGGTTAGACATTCTATAACGTACACAGCGGTCCCCCCAGTCAGTCTAGTGGGGGGTGGGTGGGTTGCAATTTTAATAGGTGCCCAGGAAGGGTCTTACTGGAAGGTGACGCTCATCAAGCAGCAGATGAGAGTGAGCCATATAGACCTCTGAGGAAAGAACACTCCAAGCAGGAGGAACAGCATGTGCAAAGGCCCTGGGGTGGGAGCGGGGGGGGGGGGGGGGAGGGGCTGGCATTAACACCGAGGAGCAAGGAGACCAGTGTGGCTGCAGTGGAGTGAGCAAAGGGGAGATGAGGTGAGGAGTAATGGGGCAGGCTGCCTGGGACAGATGCTCTGAGCTTTGTGGGCCATTGTTACTAGAGTGAGGGAAGGAAAGGGCTTTTTGCTAGAGTATCAGAGACCCTTTATCACGCAGCCACAATTTGTGCATGCTACGGGACTCCTAGCCTAGGATGGGAAGGACTACAAGGGTAGTCTGAGCCTTCCCGCATTCTGATCATCCCAGACAAAGAAGCATGACCTGCACACCATGCTTCCAGCCCTGCGTAATTCCCTGTCTCCCCCTCCCCACTTCAACTTGGACTCTGAAAGCTCTGTAGGGGTGTGTTTGTTGATCACAGCCACAGAGGCCCAGGGGCTGCCCGAAGGCCACAGATAGGTCTCCTGCCCAGCAGGCCTGCCCTTTGTTCTCTCCCTCCCCCACAGGCACCTGGGGGGGGGGGGCGGGGAGGGGTTGCGATGCTGGGCGCTGGGGCAGCGTCTGTGTAATTACGGTGATGATTTCACAACACGGCTTTCCCTTCTCTTATCACCTCCCAGTGCGAAATAAACCGTTCAATAATTAATTGACAAAGATGAACTTGTTGTCCTCAGCCGGGCTGGTAGGGTGGGGGGTGGCCACAGCTTCCGCAGACAAATGATGTGAGAAGTAATTGCCCTAGGAGAGGAGGCGAGAGGTATTAAGATCAGATTTGCAAGGTCCCTTCCAGGAGCCCGTGGGCACCAGGCGACACTGCTGGGATTTACGTTGCTAATTCATCACTAATTAATGCTCCGAACTGGGCCTGACGGGAGGAGAAATAAATGCCGGAGATAGACAGACAGGCTGGGAACAGAAGACAAAGAGGGGAGGAGACGCACTGCAGAGAGATGCTGGGGCAAGAGCCTGGGGCGGGGTGCTGAGACCGGGTTCCAGGTCTAAGATCCCAGCTGTGTATGTGGCCCATGGGTCACTTCTCCTCTTTGGGCCTCAGTTTTGTATAGAAGGGATCCCCACCTTATATTCGGGGGATACCTTCCAAGGCCCGTGGCGGATGCCTGAAACCATGGGTACTACCAAACCCTAGATATGCGATGTTTTTCTAAACATACAGAGAGACATATGAGAATGTTTAATTTATAAGTTAGGCACAGCAAGATGTTAACAGCGAGAACTAATAGACAGTTATAACAATGCACTGTAATAACAGTGAATGTGGTCTCTCTCTCTCTCTCAGAAAATCCCACTGTGCTGCACTCCCCCCTCCCCCCCCTTGTGATGGTGAAAGGGCGATGGTGCAAGGCCTCCTCAGTGAGATGAAGGGCGGTGAGGGGTGAGGGAGGGACGGGCGTTGTGACGTAGCTTCAGGCTACGCTGCGGGCTACTCGAACACAAGCACTGCCACACCTGACAGCCATCAGACTGCCGTTGATCCCGGGGACCAAACTGCCGAAAGTGAAGCCGTGGATAAGGGAACTACCTTCGCCTATTACACGGGCTGGGAAAGGGCTCTGAAGTTGCTTCTAGATCTGGTAATGCTACCAGCACTCATTTCAAAATAGATCGTGTGTGCATGTGTGTGTGAGTGCGCGCACACATATGTGTGCGCGTGTGAGTACATGTGTGTGCATGTATGTGGCGGTGTGAGTGCATGGACACGTGCGCACGCATATGTGGGTGTGCGAGTGAGTGGGTGGGCTCACATGCCTCATAGCTACCACCCTGGCAGAGGCCAGCGTTGTCTTGCCTGGACTATGGCATCTGCTTCTCCCTGTCCCCTACAGTTCTCTCTCCACACAGCAGCTGCTTTTAAAACGAGCCAGGCCAAGCCCTGGGTCCGTGCACACCTTTCATCTCTCGCAGAGTAAACGCCACAGCTGTGAGGGGGTTCCGGAGCCCTGCACCATGTGGCCACTCGTCTCACCCACTCCAGCCACACGGGCCTCCTTGCTGTTTCCAGAACGTGCAGCCTCTCTCGCCTCAGGGCCTTTGCACTCACTGTTCTCGTGGCCTGGAAAGTTCTTCCTCCACATGTCCACGTGGTTCACGCCTCCTCTTTGCTCAGGCCTCTGCTCATGACCTCACAGAGGCCTTCCTGGGCCACCCCATTTAAATGGCCACCCCTTTCCCCGTTACCTTCGCGCTTACCACCACCTGCCTTCTCTCTGTTTCACGTCCATGTCTCCTCTCTGCAATGTCAGCTCCACAAGAGGGACACTGAGTCAGTCCCCAGCGCCTGGGGCATGCGGGCACCAGGTCGGAGATTAGTCATTCCAGGATTCTGTTTCAGAGAAGGTTTGGAAGATGTAAGACACAGAGAAGACAAGAGTGGGCATCAGAGCAGGACGGGTCAGGGTGGGGAGGCCATGCGGGAGCTCTGTCCTCTGCTCCCTCGACGGGGTCAGCACAGGTGAGCAGGGACTCAGGACACAGTTTGAGCTGACTGCGGACAGAGCGATGCCTCCTGGGCCCCAGGATGGCCGGGCCTGTCCCCCAGCCTCCGGCCAGTGGCTGCTGCTTTTAGCGGCACAGAAATGCTCTTCTGGCTCCTTCCGAAGGCGCCCGCCACAGCGAGGGTGTTCCAGGCACCTCCCCGTCGTTTAAGAGGGGATGAGAGCCCTTCCAATTGCTACACAATAGGGGCCAGTTAAGTAAGATGAAGTCTGTCAATAGACTGGAAAATTAGGTCGGCGTTTAGCAGGCCGAGAGGAGAATTCTGTCGATACTTGGAGTTGCGTATGAAATGCTGTCATGAGATCCAAGGAGGCCGCTGCGTTGGAGCCAGGCATGGATTCTCCCTTCCCGCTGCATTTATGGGGCACTTGCTGTGTGCACGGCACCCTGCGGGGCCCGGGGGCCCAGAGGTGGGATGAGCAAGCCCGGCCCTCTCAGGACACTCAGCTGGGCCTGGGGACATGTGCCCACAGTGAGGAGCTGCATGCGGTCTGCCTACAGGAGCGGGGGGTGGGGGGGGGCCGGGGGGGGGGCTGGGGCTGTGTTGCAAATCCTGGGCCTGCCTCCCACTGGCTGGAGCCTGGCCGGCCCCATGGTGCTGGAAGCTCTTCCCCTGTATCCGGAGCCCGCAGTAACGCTGACAGTGACCCGCGGGTCTCCCCCCAGTAATGCTACTGGCAGCGACAGCCAGGACGGATAGGCTAGTGCTTAGAACACAGGCTGGGGCGCCAGGCGGCCTGCGTCCATACTGTGGCTCTCCCTAACCAGCTTTAAGCCTCAGTTTCCCAAAGTGTGAGGGTGACAGCACCAGCTTGGAGCATCCAGGAGCGCCTTAGCTCAGCCTGCAGGGAGCTCAGGGTGGCCGTGCACAGAGCCCGCCGGTGCACTAGCTTCCAGGGGCAGCCGCACTGGGTACCAGGGAGTGGCTGAGCAGCCGAAACTCACTCTCTCACAGCTCTGGGGCCGGAAGCCCAAGATCAAGCTTGGTCCCTTTTGCGGGGGCCATGCGGGAGACCCATCCCCGCCTCTCTCCTCGCTGCTGGGGGTTGGGGGGCAATCTTTGGCTTTCCTCGTAGATGGTATTTTCACATCATCTTTCCCCTGAACGTGTCTCTTTCTCCTCACGTGGCATTTTTATAAAGACATAGACGCATTGGATTAGGGGCCCGCCCTGCTTCAGCCAGGCCTCATCCTAATAATTATCTCTGCAACAACCATTTCTAAATAAGGTCACACTCCGAGGTCCTGGGGGTTAGGACTGCAATGTATGAATGTTGGGGGACACAACTGAACTCCTAACCCCGCGTGTGGCCAGTGGTTAGTGAGTGGGTGGTGGGCATACTCCCCTGGGAAGGTGGGGGAGGGCTTCCCAGAGCAGGGGGTGCTTTGCGGGGTGGGGGAGTGGGGGGAGGAAGAGGCCCTTCCAGCCCAAGGCACGTATCAGAACACAGCTATCAGGGTCCGGAAGTGGGTCGGGCTGTTCTACACTTCCTTCCCCTGATCCCCCTGCAGCCCCCGGAAGTTGGAAAGTCCTTTGGCAGGGTCCTGGAACCGTGCTGTGATTGGCTGTGGCAGAGGGTGGATGTCAGCCGGCTCTGGGGTGGGAGGCAGCCTTGAGAAGCAAGGTGTGGGTCTGCCTGCCCCTCCTGAGTAGCAGGGAGCTTGGGCCCTAGAGCTTGACCTTCTGGGGGTGGGCTGCCCAGGACGCCCTGGGAGAGTCTCCCAGGCTGACCCCGCCCCCACCCACCCCACACCAGGGCATGGACCTTGGGTTCAAGCGGGATCAGGAGACCTTCGCTGCCTCGTGTCTCTGAGGCCAGTTTGTTGGGTGATGGAGTCACTCAGTGGTTCAGGCCTTCCGTTCGCACAGCTGTCGGATGGGCAGCCCTTCACAGGGGGAGGAGTGGGAGGAAGGCCGGGCACACACCTGCACGCACATGAAGAAGGGAAAGGCTTCCTTCCCTCTCCCCCTCCCTCTCTACTTCCTCTCCCACTCCCTCTCTACTGCCTCTCCCCTCCCTCTCTACTTCCTCTCCCACTCCCTCTCTACTTCCTCTCCCACTCCCTCTCTCCTTCCTATTCCCCTCCCTCTCTACTTCCTCTCCCCTTCCCTCTCTACTTCCTCTCCCCCTCCCTCTCTACTTCCTCTCCCACTCCCTCTCTACTTCCTCTCCCACTCCCTCTCTACTTCCTCTCCTCCTCCCTCTCTACTTCCTCTCCCCCTCCCTCTCTACTTCCTCTCCCCCTCCCTCTCTACTTCCTCTCCCACTCCCTCTCTACTTCCTCTCCCACTCCCTCTCTCCTTCCTATTCCCCTCCCTCTCTACTTCCTCTCCCCTTCCCTCTCTACTTCCTCTCCCCCTCCCTCTCTACTTCCTCTCCCCTTCCCTCTCTACTTCCTCTCCCCCTCCCTCTCTCCTTCCTATTCCCCTCCCTCTCTACTTCCTCTCCCACTCCCTCTCTACTTCCTCTCCCCTTCCCTCTCTACTTCCTCTCCCCCTCCCTCTCTACTTCCTCTCCCACTCCCTCTCTCCTTCCTATTCCCCTCCCTCTCTACTTCCTCTCCCCTTCCCTCTCTACTTCCTCTCCCCTTCCCTCTCTACTTCCTCTCCCCCCTCCTCTCTACTTCCTCTCCCACTCCCTCTCTACTTCCTCTCCCACTCCCTCTCTACTTCCTCTCCCACTCCCTCTCTCCTTCCTATTCCCCTCCCTCTCTACTTCCTCTCCCCTTCCCTCTCTACTTCCTCTCCCCCTCCCTCTCTACTTCCTCTCCCACTCCCTCTCTACTTCCTCTCCCACTCCCTCTCTCCTTCCTATTCCCCTCCCTCTCTACTTCCTCTCCCCTTCCCTCTCTACTTCCTCTCCCCCTCCCTCTCTACTTCCTCTCCCCCTCCCTCTCTACTTCCTCTCCCACTCCCTCTCTACTTCCTCTCCCACTCCCTCTCTCCTTCCTATTCCCTCCCTCTCTACTTCCTCTCCCCTTCCCTCTCTACTTCCTCTCCCCCTCCCTCTCTACTTCCTCTCCCACTCCCTCTCTACTTCTTCTCCCCCTCCCTCTCTACTTCCTCTCCCCCTCCCTCTCTACTTCCTCTCCCCCTCCCTCTCTACTTCCTCTCCCCCTCCCTCTCTACTGCCTCTCCCCCTCCCTCTCTACTTCCTCTCCTCCTCCCTCTCTACTTCCTCTCCCCCTCCCTCTCTCCTTCCTCTCCCCCTCCCTCTCTCCTTCCTCTCCCCCTCCCTCTCTACTTCCTCTCCCCCTCCCTCTCTCCTTCCTCTCCTCCTCCCTCTCTACTTCTGAGCTCAGAGTCTTGCCCTGGAGAAGCTCCTTCAGCCACTTCCTGCTTCAACTCTGAGGGAAGGAAACCCCCGACAGGGATGGCTTTGGGGCCACTCCTAGGGCCCTCCCCACAGAGACGTGGGTTCATGGGTTCGCAGGGGTGAGACTCTCCAGCTGCACCTCTGTTTATGTGCATTTTCCTGCAGCCCCTCCCCTTTCTCCAGTCCCTGATGGGCCAAAGGTCTCAGCATCCTATGTCTGATGAAAACCAGGATGGCCCGCCTCTGCCCAGCGGGCCACCTTGGGCAGCCCCACCTCCCAGCTGCAAAGGGCCCGTTATCTGTCCTGCCTGCTGCTCAGGGACACCGGGAAGTCCTGGGACATCTGCACAAACGCACCTTCTCCCTGGGTCAGGTGGAAGGGCTCCATTCAGGGCAGACTGCTCGCCAGGTGCGTACATTCCTTTGTTCAGCCTCTGACGTATGTTGACATCTACCCACAGTACAAGCACATAGTTCTCAGTTCTCTACCTAGAATTTATCCTACAAACAGAGCTCTGTCTTTGATGGGGTTCCCTGGAAACAGTCACTGAGGCACAGATCTGCACGCAGGACGTTAACTGGGGAAGGTCCTGGGGAGCAGCACCTGGCGGGGGAGTGCGGGGCAGAGGGAGGAGCTGAACCACCATGCAGGCCCCAGGGAGCCCTGGGCTCGGATGGCTGCAGGGGTGTCCCAGACTGGGGTTAGGGGGTGATCGTGGACCAGTGAGTGGCTGTTCATGCCCTAGGGAGGCGTGTAGCCTGGGGAAGGGTGAGTGGGGGGCGGTGCCTGAAGAGGGTTGCAGCTGTGAGCCGTCAGCAGCCAATGCTCTGGCTGCTGGGGGAATGAGTGCCCGGCCCTGGAGGAGCCTGAGCAGTGTTCCTAACATCCACCCGCTCACCTACATGAGAAGTGACATGTGCACGGTGACGTGCGTTGTAGCAATTTATTGAGCAAGAGATTGGACAATGTCCGTCCATAGGGACTTAATTGACTAAATCAGGGTATATGTGTACAATGGAACACTATGCAGCCACAAAGAGAGACAAAGCCAGTAGAACGCGGATGTGGAACAATCCCTCAGATGCAGGCTGAAGTGACAAACGTATGTGTAGAACAGGATAAGGAGAAGGCATAAAACGAGGGAGGGCTGGGCACGGCATGTAAACATATTTCTGTGTAAGGACAAAATACCTCCGGTAAGATTAATAAATGTGGCTCACAGTGGGTGTTTCCAGGTTGGGGAACATGGTGCCTGAGGTTGGCAGAGAGGAAGACTTCTCTGTACACCTTTTTATATCTTCTGAATATTGAAACATGCAATTGTGTCACCTATTGACGTAAATTAAATTGTTTACCTAATTAGATAGGTTCGATTAAATACTGTAAAAGCACTGCACTGAGAGGTTTGAAAGAAGAAGGGCTGGGCCTTCCAGAAGCCAAGCGCTAGGGTGAGTGGGGCATTGTGGAGGCCCGTGGAGGCCAGCGGAGGACCTTCCCCCACAGGAAGGGTCGGCCAGTGGGCCCCGCGAGAAGAGGCAATGAACTTCTCGCTTTGAATCTGTGAAGGGAGAGAGGCCTGCTGTGAAGGTGCTGACCAAGGCCAGCTCCTTACTGCCTGTGTGACCTTGGGAAAGGTCATCTAGACTCTGAGGATTGGTTATCTCACCTGTTAAGTGGGGACACTCTAAAATGCCACGCTGCCATGTAAAAAAACACACTAGATGTTCAGACAGATATAGGGATAGATAAAATATAGTGTTGAGTGGGAAAAAGAAACAGAATTTAGAAACATGTTCTCAGGCAAACCAACACTACATATTTAACAAGGAGAGACATACATATTCAAAGACATATAGCAAGTGCATCAGAACGTGTGCTGGTTTCGGAGAGAATGTGAGTGGGGGTCGGGATGTAGGAGAGAAAAGAAAATGATGGTAGAGGGGCCTTGCACAGGCCAGTGGACGTGCATAAGTCAAGGGGAGTGATTATATCGTGCCTTGGCCCCTGAGGTGCCTCTGCAAACGTTGACCATTTACAGGGCTGTCTCAAGGGCTCCCTGAGAGAATCTTCGAGGCCTGTCTGAGCACAGAGTAGGCACTTAAGCAAATCTTTGAAAAGTCGGAATCCTTACCTGGGTGTTTGGTTATCTTACTCTTTTCAACTTCAACAACACACAAGTCAATGACCATGTTTGAGCATTCACCCCAGGCAAGCAACAGTGACCACAGGCAGTGGGGAGCAGGGGTGGCCAGGATTTATCCCAGACCTGCCTGTCTCCAAAGCCATGACTCTTCCCACCCTGCAACTCGTCCCTCAAGCTTCTCCCAGTGGAAACCCAGGCACTCAGGTGTGTAATGTACCTGAGGGCTCACAGACGATAGAGGCCTGGGCCCTCAGGGACGCGGATCTGGCTGGAGACTGGGCGTGCTCATCTTCAGGGAACTGACATTATAAGGAGGCAGGAGACCAGATCTGTCTTTTCTCTCTGGCTGCTTTTAGGATTTCCTCTTTCTGTTTGATGTTCTGCACAATGAGTTTTTCTCTCTTTCTCTTTTTAAACAATTCTTACTTGAGAATATGTTTTCATTGAATTTTAGAGAGAGAGAAAATCGATCGGTTGCCTCCCATACCCTCCCTAACCAGGAATCAAACCCACAACCTGGATATGTGTCCTGACCGGGAATTAAACCTGCAACCTTTTGGTATACGGGACAATGCTCCAACCAATGAGCCACTTGGCCAGGGCTGAGTTTCTCTTAATAGCCAGGACCAGCTTCAGGACCAGCGGGTCCCTGAACCTACAAAATTCAGTCAGCCTGGCCAGGTGGATTAGAGCGGTCGCCAACCGGTGGTCCGCAGACCACTGGTGGTCCGTGAGGTCCGAAAGGTTGGCGACCGCTGGATGAGGCCTTTTTGTATTTATCCTGCTTTTCACTGTGCTTCCTATTTCTGTAAGTCCACATTTTTAATCAAAATGGAAAATTTACAACCATTATTATTTCAAATAATTCTTCTTCTCTATTCTTCTTCTTTTGAGACTCTAATGAGTCTATCACACCTTTTAACCTCTCTCTCATATTTATGTCCTTGACTTGCTGTGCTGCAATCAAAGTGCAGTTTTCTGCTCTAGTCTCCACTTCACTAATTCTTTCCCCAACTATGTCTAATATCTTGTTTGACCCATTCATTGATTTTATTTTATTATGAGGTCTATTCAGTCCTTTTAAAAAATCAGCCTTGCAATATCCTAGTGGCTAGCCGGTTTGGCTCAGTGGATAGAGCATCGGCCTGTGGACTGAAGGGTCCTGGGTTTGATTCTGGTCAAGGGCACATGCCTGGGTTGTGGGCTTGATCCCCAGTAGGGAGTGTGCAGGAGGCAGCCAATTAATGTTCTCTCTCAACGTTGATGCTCTCTCTCTCTCTGAAATCAATTAAAAAAAAAATCAGCCTTGTCATTTTTCAGACTTTTGTTTCCTGATTATCCTTGCCATTCTATTTTTAATTTTGAAAATATTGTATGCATAATTATTTTGTAACCATTGTCTAATTATCCTAGTATCCTAACTCCCAGAGAATTCACATCTGTTGCTTGTGCTTTCCGCTGACTCTCAGTCATGGTGGCTCATTTTAGTAAGTGTTGGGTGAACTTTGATCACGAGTTTTTTGTTGTCTGTTTTTGCATAACCCTCACCTGGGGGAACCCTGGGGGAGCAATTTGAAATGTTTTCCTCCAGAGAGGCTTGCAATAGCTTCAGGTGGAAGCCAGGGGACGCTGGCCACCTGAGTCCCTGCCTTCCCTGCAGGGACCCCATTGTAGAGCTGAAAGCAGCATGCTCCTCCCTGAGGGCAGTCTCGAGGGTTCCCCTGACTTCTCCCAAGCCCGGGTTATTAAATATGGCCCATGAAGGATCCGTGTTTTAGAGAGAGAGGGTGCTTTGGAGTGTCTAGTCTATCGTGTTCCTGCATGTGATGTGTCTACATGAGAGGTCCCGGTCCAAGTGCTCCAGGGGTTCAGAGCAGGACAGCCAGTTACCAAGTTACACTGGGGTATAATGGGATGGGTGGGGATTGTCAAATGAGCAACGTCCCAGGCGTTCTCTCTCCCAGGTAGTCTGGTCTAATAGATCTGGGTGGGGCCCATGATTTTTTAACCCCACTCCCCAGTTCATGTGATTCTGATGCCGATGGTGCAAGTCAATTTCAAGAAACTCTGGGCTATAGCAATCTAAGAGGGCTTCATGGAGGAAGCTGGATTTGACCAGAACCTTAAAGGGCCCCAGTCAAAGGAAGCAGAGACAAAAGACAGGGAATAGACTGGCTAGTTTGTCCAGAGTGTAGGCTCCTGTCAGCGAGGCAGGAAAGTAAGGAGGGCCCAGATGGTGGAGGTCCCGAAATCTTAGACGTGGGGTTTGAGGCTTTATCCTATGAAATCTTGGGAGCCATTGAAAGCTCTTGGGGAAGGAGAAGCAGTGGCAAGTGCAAAGCGGGATTTTAGGAAACACAATCAGACAGCAGGTAGCTGGGTGAATTGTATTCCTACAGTTACCCACTTACCATGGAGAATAATGAACTAAATCATGCTGCTATTTTAAGAGAGTTGTGCTTTTGTAGAAAGAGGAGCAGGGATTAACTAATGCTCAGTGTTCTGGGCTGTCAGCCCCGGAGGCCGGGGGGGGGGGGGGGCGGCTGGGGGGCCTGGCAGACTGACGTGGCTTCCATAGGCCTTGCAATCCACCCGCAGAGAAGCGTGAATCTTGTTGGTATGAGGCCCAGCAGGTCCTACCGGGATTCCTGAAGATGGGCCTTGGCTACTGAGAGAAAATCATTCATCAAGGCCCAGGCTCCTGCCTTAGGCTCTGCAACCCCACAGGGCAGGCAGCTGTGTCCTCACCCTGATGGGGGACCTGAGATACTGCCGCCACAGTAAGGTACAGGATAGCAAACTATAGTGGTAGCTCACCATGCTGATGTGATTACAGCTTTCCAGCTGCGTTCACCGACGGGTCCCATCCAACCCCTCAATAACCCCGGGTGGTGGGCTCTCTTCCCTCTGTGATGGATGAGACTCAGAGAAGCTCATTGACTAACCGGGGATCACACAGCAGAGCTAGGACTTGAACCCAAGTCCCCTGGTGGCAGTCAGAGTCCTAGACATTGTGCTGCTGGTGGTACAGGGAATGGGAGGACACTTCTCAGCTGGGGTGCTGATGAGGGGGGCAGTGTTCAGAAGTATTTTTCCTGAACACCCCGGAAGGGCTCTTGCTGGGTCCTGTTCGTTTCTGAGGACAGCGCTTCCTCACAGCACAAGAGCTTGGAAGGTGGCCGGGCCCTCTCCCTGCCTCCACGCTGGGTGGCACCTGAGCCTCACGGGATGATAAGCGTTCAACCAGGCGGGAGATCCGCCTCTTGAGATCGCTCTCTGCACCACTCGCTGCAGTCGGAGAGCTTCATTTCTCATGGAGGGGAAGTCCTTCCTGCTGTCTGCCTCCAGTTCTCCTGCCACTGCAGTCCCTCCCGCCAGAAGCAGAGAGCGATGGCTTCTCCCAGCCGCCACCGTCCCCACAGCTCCAGGTCCAGGTCAGAGGTCTTTCATATCCCAGTATCGTCAGTCCTTCCTCGTGCAGAACTGACAGCAACAAAGCTCACGCTCCCCCGGGACAAGGAGTGGCCATCACCCGCTCAGGCCACACCCGCCCCAACCATTATGTGTCCCTGTCCTTCCCAGGGACCCATGGGAGCCGGTGAGCTGTGCAGTGAGAGAGATGCCTTAGTGGGAGCAGGGAAAGGCCATGTCCCAGGAGCAGGGAAAGGGAAGGCAGGACCCCTCTCAGGTCCTTGAGACCATCCATTCCCCTCACTAAGCTTTGCAATAAGCACCAACTGAGCTCCTCCCGTGTGCACCAACCCAGCACTGGCCTCAAACACATGAGCCAGGGCTGCTGCCCCCGGCTGACAGGGCAGGCTGCGGAAGAAAGCAGGCATGCATGCCGGGACGGGAAACACCCTCCGTGTGCAGCAGCAGCGTGGTGCTTACACAAAGCATGAGCCTCCGTGTTCCAGCCAGCTATTGCTGTGTCATACGCCGCTCCCAAGTCGTTCATTTTCCCCACGTACCTGCCATTTGGGCGGGGCTCGCAAGGCAGCTGTGTGCTCTGTGCGGCCCCAGTTGGGACAGCTCGGTTCAGGACAGCTTGATTAAAGGCCACTTCCTCCCTGGTCTGGGAGCTCAGCGGGGGCTGGAGGCGGGGCCTCTCTGCTCCTCGCCACGCGAGCCTCTTCATGCCCACATGGGCTTCCTCACAGCATGGCGAGCCTCTTCATGCCCACACGGGCTTCCTCACAGCATGGCGCTGGTCCCGGAGGGCAAGGCGGAATTGTTTGACTAATCACATCGTGTTGAGTGGCAGTCACAAAGGTCAGCCCAGGTTCCAAGGGAGGGGCCCCACTTCTCGCTGGGGAGTGGCGAGGGCCTAGGGGAGCTTGTGAGGTGGGAGCTACTGCTCAGCCATCTCTGGAAATGCAGCCCGCCACAAGCCATAGCAGGGAATACCACGAAGCGTTGGGACTTACGTTATCGAATGGAAAAAGCAAGTGATGAAACATTTATGAGAAGGAGAAAGGCACGAGCATATTTATGAGCTGGAGTCCTGGGAGGATGAACACCAGAAGGCCGGCAGGGCTCCCCTCTGTGCTCCCGGCTTTGTTCTTTCTCTCTAATGCATTCGTTAGCTGGTTTCCTAACGGCGTGCATTATTTCCCTAATTAAAAAGTACCATCTCGTTCTATGTTGAAAAACAAATACCCACACAGAGGACATAATTAGGAAGCCGATGGTGCGAAGCAAGTGAAGGGTCCTGAGCAGAAGGAAGAGGGAGGTCTCTCACGCTGGACTCCTCACGGCTTCGATATTCGGATGTGCAGCGGGAATCCACGGGCTGGGGGGTGGGGGCGACTAGGTGCTAAATCATTTTCCACTTTTATTTGACCAGGAAAGAGTGTGAGCAGTGTGCGCGCAGGTGCACACGTGGTGTGTGGGGTGTTTATGGGTACCACCGTGTGCACGAGTGTTTTGTTGGATGCACAGGTGTGTGTTTATATACACGTGTGTCTGTGCATGGTGTTTGTGCTTGCTGTTAGGCGTGTGCATTGTTGTGAACATGCATGTGTTGTGGCATCTCATGGAACCTGTGCTGCTCAGAGCATGTTGGGTTCCCCCGGTGCAGGCAGAACTCCTGGGCTCCGCGGAGGAAGACTGCCTCCCCACCCGCAAGCCCTTTCCCTCCCTCTCTGCCTTTTCCCTCTCCCTGCGCTCCTACACCCTTTCCTCAGCAGCCCTCAGCCCCTCACTCTTCACACACATTGGGGAGGGGCTCCCCTCTGCTCCCCTCCGGCCCCCTCATGCCTTCTCTTAAGCCCTTGGCAAAAGTTGCAGGATTTGGATAGGGAAAGCGAACTGAGAGAGAAACTACCCTGGCAAGGCAGGAATCGAGAGAAAAGCCGGAGATTCCAAGAAAGTACAACAGCATTTAAATCGGCCTCCAGCGGAGATGCTCTGTGATAAGTATGTGAATTGCTTGGCTTGGGTACACAGACCAGGCTTGGTGACCTGTGGTCATTGTTCTTTGTCATTATGTCTTGACTTCCTCTCCAACCCTCACACACGCACAGGCAACATCACACACACACACACACAGACACACACACACACACACTCACACTCACACTCAGCTGGGATCGTGGCCACTTCATTACAAACTCTTGGAGAAACCCAGGAATAGACCAAGCTCCCCGCCCCCACCCCCACCCCCAGAGAAACTCCCACACATTTCTACACAGCAACACTGGAAAAACAAAACGTTTAAAAACAAATGGAATGTCCAGGAATAGAAGAATGGATAAATTGTGGCCCAAATCCACAGAGGAATACTGTACATCTGCAAGGATAAATGAGCAGGTTCTACTCACATAGCAATCAAAAGAATAAGTAGCAGAAGAACTGCACACAGTGTGATATGTCTATAAAATTTAAAACCACGTAAAATATACACATATGGTTTGGGGGTGTAAGCATATAGAATAAAAGTACTTTTTTTTTTTTTTAAAGCATGGGAAAGATAAGCAACACATTCCGATTAGTGGTTACCTAAATATTTTCTCCGGGATGTGAGATGGGAGGGGAAGATATGTAGGAGGAATAGGAGGTCCACCAGTGTGTTGCTAATATTAATGATCTATTGCTGAATATCAAATGATCACAAAACCTAGCAGTTTAAAGCAACAGACATTTATTATCTCAGTTTGATCTGCTCATGCGGATTTTCTTCTTTGGCCTGTTAATATGATGGATTACATTGGTTGGTTTTTGAATACTGAACCAGTTTGGCATTCCTGGGATAATCTTTCCTTGGTCGTCGTATATTCTTCTTTTCAGGGACATTGCATATGCGATGCTGTGGTGTGTTGTTTGAGATTTTTGTTTGTATGTTCCTGAGGGATATCGGTCTGTAGTAGTTTGGCCATTAGGGTAATGCTAGCCTTATGAAAGGGGTTGGGAAGTTTCCCCTTCTCTTCTGCTTTCTGGAAGACATTTGTGTAGTATTGGTGTCATTTCTCTTTTAAATGTTTATTAGAATTGACTAGAGGAACCATCCAGGCCAGGAGATTTATTTTTTTTCTTGGAAGTTTTTAAACTACGAATTCAAATTTCTTTAATAGATACAGGGTTGTTCTAGTTATTTCTTTTTCTTGGGTGCATTTTGGTAGTTTGTGGCTTTTAAGGACTCGGTCTGTTTCATCTAAGTCAAGGTCATCACACTTTTTCTGTAAAGCAGTGGTTCTCAACCTTCTGGCCCTTTAAGTACAGTTCCTCATGTGGTGACCCAACCATAAAATTATTTTCGTTGGTATTTCATAACTGTCATGTTGCTACTGTTATGAATCGTCATGTAAATATCTGATATGCAGGATGGTCTTAGGCGACCCCTGTGAAAGGGTCGTTCAACCGCCAAAGGGGTCGGGACCCACAGGTTGAGAACCGCTGCTGTAAAGGGACAGAAAAATGATCGTCCGCTCTGGGGGCCATGCAGTCTGTGACCGCGGCTCCCCTCTGCCTCTGTGCTGTGAAAGCGTGCATGAGTGAGCGTGGCTGTTGTTCCAGTTTGCTGGGACGGTCACAGCAAACTACTAGAAACCGGGCGGCTTGAAGCAACAAGAATTTGTTCGGGGCTGGAAGTCCAAAGCTAAGGTGTCAGCAGGGCCATGCTCCCTCTGAAGGCTCTAGAGGAAAGCCCTTCCTTGTTGCTTCCAGCTCCAGACAGTGCAAGTCTCATCTCCACGTCAGTCGTCGCATGGCCTTCCCTCGCGTCTCTCTGTATCTCTGTACCCAAATCTTCCACCGCTCTCCTGTAAGACATCAGTCACATCTGATGTAGGGCCTATCCTGCACCCACACGACCTCATTTTCACTAATTACACTTGCCAACACCCTATTTCCAATTTAGGTCACATTCTCAGGTTCCAAGTGGATATGGATTTGGGGGTGGGGGAGGAGGGACCGTTCAAACCAGTACAGCCATGTTCTAAAAAACAATGTTACAAAAACAGGGAGTAGGCCAGATTTGGTCCATGGGCTGTAATTGGCTGACCTTTGACTTAAGCTGTAAATATATGGACATAGTGATGTTTGTAGTATTCTCTTATTTTAAATTTTGTGGGGTTGATGGCGAGTGACCTTCCTTCTTTCACTCCTGATATTGGTAATTTGTGTCTTTTCTCTTTTTTGTTGCTGTCAGTCTAGCAGCAGGTTTATCAATTTTATTGATTTTTTTCAAAGGACCAGATTTTAATTTAGTTGATTCTTCTCTATTGTTTTCCTAGTTTCTATTTTATTGATTTCTACTTTGATCTTTATTTACTCCTTCAGCTTACTTTGAGTTTATTTTACACATTTTTTTTCTAGTTTCTTAAGGAAGAAGCTTTGATTATTGATTTGGGACCTTTCTTCTTTTTAATATAAGATTTTTAATATTATAAAATTTTCTCTAAGCACTGATTTAACTGATACCCCATGTTTCCTTTTCATTTTTATTAAGTTAAAATATTTTTTCTTTAAGGTTTCCTCTTGATTCATGAATTACTTAAAAGTGTGTGGTATGATTTGCAAGTGTTTGGAGATTTTCTAATAGTTTTTTGTTACTGATTTCTAGTTTAATTCACTATGGTCAGAAAACATACTTGGAATTCACGTTTTAAAAATTTGTTAACACAGATATTAAACTTTTGGTATTGTCCCACAGATTCCTGAATGTGTTCATTTTTTTAATAATATTTTGTCTGTTGTTCAAATAAAATAACTATTGATCCCACAAGTTCATTCACTCTGTCATCTTCACTTTGCTATTGAGCTCATCCAGTGAATTTTTAATTCAGTTATTATATTTTTTCAGTTCTAAAATTTCTGTTTGGATCTTCTCCATATTTTCTATTTATTTTCTGAGACCATCTACCTTTCCACTTATTTCAAGAGTGTTTACCCTAACTTCTTGAAGCATGGTTATATTACCTGCTATAGAGTCTTTGGTGATCCAACATCTGTATCATCCCGGGGTTAACATCTGCTGCTTTTCTTTTCTCTTGTGAATTAAGATTTTCCTCGTTGTTCACATGCCGAACAAATTTGGATTTTATCCTAGATATTTAGGGTCTTGTTTAAATCCTAAGAAGTATGTGGGTTTTTATTATTGTTAGCAGATTTTTTTTTAAAAGTTAGGTTTATGCTGCAAGTTCTGAGCTGCCTTCTGTGGGCTGTGCCAATGTTAGTTTAAATTTCAAAGTGTTTTTAGTGCTTTAAGGGACAGTTCCCAGTGTGTGCTACCCTGTGGCCAGTCTGGGGCTTGTGTGTGGCCTGTACTGTGGCTCAGCTCTCAAAGCCTGGACCAGCTGTTTAGGATCAGAGTCAGGCGCACACAGCTCAGAGGCGAGGCCTGGAATTCATACACAAGTTTATGGGATTAGTGTCTGAACTCCCTCTTCTCCCCGATCCACATGACACTTTCCAGATCCCTGGAGCCTCCCTTCCAGTCCTCCAGCCAGAAACCTGGGTTTTAGTTCCCCACTCAGCTGCGTTCTTCCCACGACTGTGTCTGGGCCCAGTACCACTGATGACCCTCCCTGGTTGGTGTCTGGCAGGGCCCACACAGCGGGAGTGGGGAACCCAAGACAGGACCTTGGAGAGTTCCATTCTTCTGGCGAGGAAGAAAATGAGAGCTATAAACCTGGGCGACCCCGTGGGACAAGGCTTCCCCCTCTGTCATGATTTCATTGCCTGTTTGTGTGTCTGTCTCTGTGGCTGGGGAATGTCTTCAGTAGGGCCAGAGCCTTGATCCCTGCTTCTCTCTAGAGGCCAGCACGGTGCCCAAGTTATCACATGAAGAGAGGAGAGAGTGTGGAGGGTCCTGCAGAAGGATTATGGGAAGCCTGGAAGCAGTGCTCATTACTTTGAGCCACCGTCTGTTGTCCAGAGCCTACTCACATGGCCCAAAGGAACTGCAAGGGAGTCTGGGAAATGTGATCTTTCTGCATATCCAAGACAGAAATGACACAGTTTTGTTGAAAGTATTGTCTCTGTCATCCATGCCTTACTCTTCTCAGCTCTGAGCCTTTGGACATACTGTCCCTCCCACCTTGGGGTGCTCCCATCAGTCCCTGCCAAATCCTTCCCATTCTGAGGCCACACTCAATCGCTTCCTTGAAGGCCTCCCTGACTGCTCTCTCCCCTGAATGAGTAAACCATGGACTTACCCACAACAGGTCATTTAACACAGGGTAGCCTTAGCCCCGGTTTGTTTTATGTGTGCAGGTGTGAACAGCAGCTGTGGGACACTGAGAAGTCCGAGGCCATGCTTATATAAATATGTTCAAAATATGTTTGTTGGAAGTGAACATCATCAGAAATGGTACATATTGCAACCCGATAGGATGCAGTAAGAAGGACACAGCATCACTTCTTTGTAATCCTTGCCAGATAAATAGAAATTGAGTGACATTGTACAAAACAACTGGCCTGTCATCTTTAAACATGTTGAAGTTATAAAAGTCAAGGAAAGACTAAAGAATGGTTTGGGAGCGAAGGAAGCTTCACATGACAGAGACCTGGAGACTAAATGCAGCGTGTGATTCTCGACTGAACCTTTTGGCTGTAACAGACGTTATAGGGACAGCTGTCAACGCCTGAATGGGGCCCGAGGATCAGAAGGCAGCAATGCATCGGTTTTAATTTCCTGGTTTTGATGGTTGTGTCATGTAGGAGAATGGCCTTGTGTATAAGAAATACATACATTTGAAGGTGCTAGGACATTAGGTCTGCAATTTATTCTCAAATGTCTCAGAAAATAAATAGCTCTTGGCGCCATACTTCCAACTCTTCTGTGAGTGTGTCATTGTCTCAAAATAAAAAATAAAATGCTTGTTGGAAGAAAATGTCAGTAAATCCCAGAGTACAGGCAAAAAAGCACACTTCCCAGGCAAGCCTCCGGGCCACCATCCCCTGTGCCCTGAACAGTGGTTTCAGCAATAATGAGCCTGTGGCTGGCTGGCCAGGGCCACAGTGCAGCCGTTTCCCCCCCTCCTTCTCTCGGAGAACCCCGATGTTGTTGGGGCTCAGGGGTGTGCCAGCCTCGGGGGATGCCGCTGGTCTCAGCTGAGTGTGACCTCCCACTCCTCTGCCGGGCACCACAGTTTCTGTTCCGGTCAATGGCACGCCACGTCTTTCGGATCAACCCTCCTTCAAAAACAACAAAGAGAACTGGACAAAAGACATTTTAAGAAATAAACTCAAAAGCTTCAAAAAAGATGAAAGACAGCAGGGAACACCACACAAGCTCATTTGGGGACGGAAGCTTATTTCCTGAGAGGCAAGCACCAAAGCCGCTTACCCTGAGGCTATTTGCCGCAAGTGCTCACTCAGGGACGCGCCAGATGAGGGCACAAAAGTCAAGGTCCTCCAAGGCCCGAGGTGGGGGGACCTTCCAGGAGACCCTTCCCACGTCAAAGCTGGTGCCCCTGGGGACAGGGCGCCAGAGGCTGGCTCCCTCTCTCTCCCCTGCAGCTGGGGGACTGTGTGCCCGAGTTCCTGCCAAGGAGACATCCGGGAATCTGCCGGGCAGTTTCTGGGAAGGACTTTTCTCCCCGATGAAAGGAGACTGGGCATGAGGAGGGCTCTCCGCTTCTCCCTCCTGCCTTTCAGCCCGGCGCTGCCTGCAGGAGCTGCGGTGCAGTCCTCCCAAAGCGTCTGGTGACACTTGCTGAAGGTGCGGGCGCAGAGGGATCTGTGCAGAGCTGGGCCACAGGTCACCCTGGAACCAGCCTCTTGCAGACTTTTTGCTATTTGGGGAAAACAATTCAAAGCCACTTGGGTCTGATATTCATGCCTTTTGAAGGAAGGCCTCTCTCCTAACGGAGAAAACCGCGTGCACACAATCGCGTGACAGGCTGCCTGCTCACCGCTCCGCACCTGGGTCAGAGCCACAGGGACAGCCGCCCGGGAATCCTCGCCCTGGCCTCCTCTTCACCCTGTGGGCGCAGAGGTCACAGCTGTTTACACTCTCCCTGGTCTCCTCTGGCCCAGGGTTGATGACACTCGGGGTTAAGCCGGGATCCGTCCTGCCCTGCAAACCTCTGAATGGGAGATTGACCCCTCTCTGCCGGTGTCTCAGGGTCAACACAGGGCTGGCTGAGAAAGCCCTTGTCCCGTTAACCCTCCTACTTCCTGCTGGTGCTTCACACACTTCATCCCCTTCTGTTTAACCCTAGGAACACCCATCCTCAGAGGTCGGTGCTGTTAACACCCAGTTTACAAAGAAAGAGAGGCTCGCCCAACGTTCAGTGATTTGCCCAAATCACACAGCTTGTAGGTGACTTAATTCACTTAACTCCGATCTGTCCAACTGCAAGTCATTGCTTCCAGCCTCCCCCCCCCCCCCACCCCATTTCCTGCCTCCAACCCTACAGCAGCTAGTAACATGGGTGAGTAGGACAGCTCAGGGCTGTGGGAGTACATGAGGGCAGGGGCCAATAAGGGAAGACTTCTTGGAAGAGGTAGGGAAGGCCAGGCTCTTAGGTTGGGGAAGAATTAGAGACAGATGGAAAGTCAAACACCCTAGCGGGAACTGATTCAGAGCCTCAGAGTTTGGAAGGGGGAGAGTGTCAGGGAGATGGGGCTGGGAGGGGGCCAGTGGGTATAACTGTGACTTGGAAGAGAGAGTATAACCTGGGGTTAAGCACCCAAACTTAAGAGCCAGAGGGCTGGATTGCCTCCCAGCTCTTCTTATCAGGTGTACGACTCAGAGCAAGTTCTTAACTTCTCTGTGCCTTAGTTTTCCCATCTGTAAAATGGGTATGATAATAGTACATACCTTTTTGGTCTTAGTGACAACAATGGCCAGTGCTTGGCAAATGTCATTATCATAGTTTCCTTCGTTGAAGCTCTCTTCCCCCTCCTTCCCTTCCCCCTACGGATTTGTTGGCCACTCTGGGATATCCCAGAGAGCTCCTGGTTATGCCCCACCCTCAAGGCCTTGGTCCTTCTGCTGAATATGCCCACTGCCCCTAAAACTCCACCAACCTGGGCTTCCTCAACCCCAGCCCTCCCCTCCGTCCCCAATTCTATCTGGGGGAATGAGAGAGATAAGAACCAGCAGCTTCAATTAAAACCGAGTCGCTTGAACAATAATGGAAAAGTAATTGAGCTAAATTGAAATGTAATTGGGGAAAAAAAACAATCATGGCTTAACATGGATTTAGAAACCAGGCTGGGGGGCAGGGGCCTCTCCAGTCTTCAGCCTCCAAATCTCCTTATCTCCTCCCTATTCCTTAGGGGCCCCCTCACCTCTCAGTTCAGAGTCCCCACAGACGCCCCCCTAACATCCTGAGGCTTCTCCCTCCCGTCTGCTCCCCCGAGTTATCCTAGACCACGCTTCTCAATCTGGCGATTTTGTGTCCACACACTCCGAGGGACATCTGACAATGTCTGGTCGTCACAACTGGGTGGTGGGTGCTCCTGGCATCCAGTGGGCGGAGACCAAGAATATAGGGCCCAGGACAGCCGCCCACAGCAAAGAATTATCCAGCCCAAAGCGTGAATAAGAGTGCCGAGGCTGAGAACCGCCCTGCTCCAACTCTCCGCCCTGCCACGGCCCCCAGCCTTCAACAAAGGGGCCTCTAGCTTCCTCTCCCCTGTCCAGCATTAGGGAGACACCCCTCTTTTATGTGTCTCCTGTGAACCCTAAGACCTGACTCTCAGCAAAGAGAAGGGCAGAGGTCCTTACTTCCTGGGAGCCAGTGAGCTCCATCACCCCCAGGGGAGCTCTCCATCACTTGCCCTCTTTCCCATATTGTCCCCTTCCTCCCTCCCTCCCCTCCCTTCCAAGGGCCCATCTGGAAACCAGTGAGTGGACAGGGTGAGTGTTAGCTCCCTGCTGTCCCCATCACTCAGACAGCCCTCAGGAGACGCTCCTTGAAGAGACCCTTCAGGGGCCAGAATCACACACACACACACACACACACACACACACACACACACACACACACAGACCCCGCTAGATGTGGAAGCCAGAAGTGTCCTTAGAGATCTTCCTGATATTAGAAACCAGGCTGGGAGAAGGGGCAGGGAGTGGGGGGAGTGCTCAGAGTTGCCCTGGCCCCAGCCCCAGCCCCAGCCCCCGCAGCTGAGCATCAGGAGGGAGGCGCTCCCGGAGTCCTCAGGCCCCTTGCCCTTTGCCCACACCTGAGCCTGGACCTGCCGTCCCCCAGAAGCCAGGCCTGACTCCCCTCTGCCTCACCATCTCCTTCCATCTCCCTCCCTTCCCACCCGTCCCTCCAGCTCGGGTGCGCCTTCAGTGCGGGGTGGGGATGTGGGGGGCTGGGAGGTGAGCAGGAGGTGGCTGTTTGGGCTCCCGATAAACTCGGGAGTCAGCTGGCGTGAAATGAAGAAATATGGCTCCCGGTAAATATTTATTTTCTATCAGAAATTAGCAAACCAAATGTAATTAAAAACAACTCTGTGTGTGCCTTTCCACTCCCACCCCCAGCCCCCAGTCTAGAAAATGACATCTCGGAAGAGTGAGTCATAAAGCCGCGTCCTAATTAGCAGGCTGCCCTGCTGCTGGGCTGCCGCCCTCAGACTCCGAGAAGCTGCCAGGACCGAGCGTGGGCCCAGCCATTGTCGCTCTGCAGGCCCCCTCTCTCCTTGGCCCCCGCCCGCCCCCCCCTCCAGTCTGAAGGGCTTGACCCCTGAGCAGAGCCAGACGGAAGTGGAGGGAGTGAACCAGACCTCCCTTCAGCGAGTCAGACAGGGCCCCTCGTCGCCTGCCCCCCCCCCCCCCCCCCCCCCCCCAGCAGGAGTTGCTGGCTGAGAAAATGGCTTGGGAAATCAGCAGAACCCAATTCCCTCACTGTCTAGCTGTGCGACCTTGGGCAAGTCCTTTAATTTCCTGAGCCTCAGTTTCCCCACTTGCGGCCCCAAGAGGGCAATTAGTGATCAAGAGTTTTCCAATGCCAAGAGCCTGAAGCTCTTAGAAGCTGGGAGTGTTTGTACACATGACACATTAAGTTAGTTCTGGGCTGTGGGGACAGAGCAGGGATCCACACAGACAAAATCTCTCCTCTCAGAACGCACCTTGGGCAGTACTGCATGGCACCAGCAGGTGCCCGTAGTTGAGTGTGCGTGGCACCAGCAGGCGTTCAGAAGTTATTGAGTGGGTTCTCTCCTGCAGCCTCCCTCCATCTGACATCCCAGCTGACAGTGTTGTCACCACCATGGCGGGGTAATAGCTCTTTACTGAGCACCTCCTATGTTCCTGGCATTGTGCTGGGTGCTACTCCTCCAGGGTGGCTCAGCTAGAGGCTTGCTTCCAAGTCTAAGTCTGGGCAGTCTTGGGATGGAGTGCAGGGTGGACAGAGACCCCAACTCCCCCTGCTTTGTCCCTCTCCTGAGCCCAAGCTATGCGTTGCTATGCTCAACACATATTTGAGATCCACCTGCCAGAAATGCTGTTTCCTTCCTGTCCGCACCTCTGTTTAAAAACCCACAATGTCCTGGTGTCTGCCCCACTCACAGGGTCTCTGCAGCCCACCTTTTTGACCTGGGCCGCACAGGCCCCTGACTTGGCCACTAAATTAGATGCTGTTGGAGCCCGCCCGTGGCCCCTCGTCCGTCTCCCCTGCAAGGCACCAGCCCAACTTCCAACTGCCAGCAGCGCCTCTTTGCCTGCAAGCTCTGGAGCAGCCCCACCATCCTTCTGTCTCACGAATGCCACCCGCTCTAGGAAGCCTACCCTGATTGCTGAGCCTGCTCAGCTCTGCCCCGATCCGGCTTCCTTCAGCTCAGAAGGAACTCTGTTTCGGACACTTGGCTCAGGCCACCGGGCATCAGGAGGTCCGTTTCACATGTTCAAGCTTTAGCTCATCACATGGATTGTATCTCCCTCCCTCCCCAACTTGTGCCACCAAAAGTTTTGGGTTCAAGTGCTGGCTCTCTCACTTAACCATTGTGCAACCTGGGGCGAGTTACTTAACTTCTCTGAGCCTCAGTTTCCTTGTCTGCATTACATCATGGGTGACAGTAATAGAGACTCACCTCATGCTGGTTTTAAGAAATAAAGGAGATGAGACAGATCAACTCCGGGACAAGATGCCAGCACACAGTGAAGGAAGGAGACAGCTGCGCCCCATAATTGATAACTAAGACACGGTCTCCCCAGCCCTGTCCTTCTGGGGTTGGCATCCCCTTCTTCTGGGAGCTGAGCCCACCTGTCCAGCTCTGTGACCCCGGGAGAGGGCGTGTATCCTGTCCCCACCCATGACCACGCATGACCCACTGAAGCGTGGTCATGAGGGAGAGCCTGGTGCCTCAAGGGCAGGAAGAGGGTCTGAGAGAGTCCGGTCAAGGGGCAGACAAGTAGAGGCCAGAGGGAAAGTGAAGAAAGCTGTGGCAGGTTTTGAGTCCTGGGTTCCAGTTGTCCCCCAGGCTCTCCTGCCTGCTGTCCTTCCCTTCCTTTGTTAATGAGAGAGATTCCAAATCCTTCCCAGAACCCGGCCCCTCTCTTTTCACCCTGGTTCAATCCCTTAAGCTGGTTTCTGTCATTGCCCTCCACCAAGTCCTGGCCTGTGCGAGCCCCCGGGAAACCATCTCTCCTCTGACTGCCGGCTGCCGGCCACAGAAGGCCCGGGACACCCTGATGGAGACCGGAGGGGAGGGTTCTCGGAGCCCCTCCCTAACGCTGCTTCCTCTTTTCCTTCCCCACAAAGGATGTCCTAAAAAGACACTGTTGCCCCAAACAGGGCAATTAGTGATGGAGAAGAATTCCCAGTGCCAGGACCATGGGCCTCTTGGAGGCTGGGCAGGTTTATACCCACAGCATGTTGAGTGTGGGGGGCTGCATGGGGGAGGGGCTGAGCGTGCACCCTCTGGAGCCCTGATGCCTCAGTGGGGGCTCAGTTGCCCCTCTGCACCCACAGCCACATGTGGCTGGGGGACTCCTTGGAGGCAAGGGCAGGGGCCTCATGGAGCCAGTGGAGGTGGGTGGCTGCTGGCTTCCTGGCTGTGTGGGTATCGTTTTCTCCATCCTTCAGACTGCTCAAGGAAAATTACCTCCCTAATTGGCTCTTCTCTCCAACAAGCTGTAATGAGGCTCAGCTTCATTCCAAGGGTACTTAACCACCCTCTGCCATCACTGAATGCCATCTGCGGCCCTGCCACCGTCTATGCCCATGTCGCAGGGGCCTGACGGCCAGGGCAGGAGACCCAGGGGCCTCACCCTGCATTAGTCCCAGCTGTCCAGAGACACTACCCCCAGCTGAGGGGGACGCAGCCCTGTCCTCAGGGAGCCCCAGTCTGAGGGGGACCAGCCCTGTCCTCAGGGAGCCCCAGTGTGAGGAGGACACAGCCCTGTCCTCAGGGAGCCCCAGTGTGAGGAGGACACAGCCCTGTCCTCAGGGAGCCCCCATCTGAGGGGGACACGGCCCTGTCCTCAGGGAGCCCCCATCTGAGGGGGACACGGCCCTGCCCTCAGGGAGCCCCCATCTGAGGGGGACACGGCCCTGTCCTCAGGGAGCCCCAGTCTGAGGGGGACACAGCCCTGTCCTCAGGGAGCTCCTGGGATTACAGGAAATATTGCTGAGCTCTGGTTCGCTCATCCAATCAGCAAACACTGAGGGAGCTCCACTGCCTGTTATGGCCCGTGTCCAGCCCGGATTAGAGACTCGGCTGTGAGCAGAAGGAGCAGAAGGCCTGCTCACCTGGCGCTCACACTCTAACAGGAGGGAGTCGCCATCACCTCTTCCCAAGCCTGCGGAGCCCGGGCTTCCAGTCTGGAGCCAGGACTGGGCCACTGGGGGCTGCCTTGCGGGAGGGGCTGGCTGCAGTAAACAGGGTGAAACCCAAGTCCTGTAACAACCCCAGGTGTAAGTAAGGGGTTTACAACTTCCTCGATGCCAGTTCCAGGCAGTGAGCAGCTCTCCCTCCAAAGGCCATGAGGGGCCTAGCTCCTTCTCTCCCCTAGTGGGAAACACAGCCCACTGTCCCTCAGGTCCAGCCTGGAGCGGCCTCCTTCCCCCCACCGCCCGCTGGAAACAGCTTAGGCACCTGGACACCTTGATGCAAAGGAGGCTGTGAAACGGGTGCCACTGGGCAGCTGTGTGCCCTGGGCCTCCATTCCATCAGCGCATGGAGAGTCCACGGGTCTGAGCTGTCAGCTGACCGTCTCCTCCAGTGAGACCCGGCCATTCCGCTGGGCAGCCAGCTCCCGGGGCCAAGAATCTCGTCTCCTCTGTCCGCCTCCCCCCCTGACACAGCACTGGCCCTCCAAGTGCCGCTGGGCTCAGGTTGATTCAGAAATAGGAGCTGATTTTTAGTGTCAGTTATCTAGGGAAGCGAAACAAACTCAGTGGCTGAGAAAACAAGCACCATGCTATTTAGTCCCACGCCTGGGGGTCAGCAATTTGGGCTGGGTCCTTGCCTGGGCCCCCTGGTGTGGCTGTAGTTGGAGGCTCGACTGGGGCAGAATGGCTTCAGAGGAACTTGCTCATATGTCTGGAGGTCACTGCGGGCTGCTGGCTGGACCTTGTCTCCAGTATCTGCAGGGGAGCTCGTCCTCTCGAAGGCTCAGGGCAGCAAGACCATGAGAATGGAAGCGCAAGGCCCTTGAGGCCGGGTGTGGCCGTTGCACATCACCTCTGCTGCATTCTGCTGGTCAGACCCGCCAGACCCAAGGGCCGCGGAAATAGACTCCATCCCTTGATGGGCGTTGCAAAGAGTTCGTGGCCATTTAAAATCTGCCATCCTTGTGGTTATCTATTGCTAAATAACAAATGAGCCCAAAACTTAGTGACTTAAACAGTAACATTTCTTTTGTTCATGAATTTTCCACTTGGGCAGGATTTGGTGGGGAGAGACAATCTCTACTTCACCCAGAATCAACTGGGGTGGATCCAAGCCTAGGGGCTGCAATGATCTACATTCACTCAGTCTCGTGTCTGGGGGCTGATGCTGGCTATTGGTGACAGGGGGTCGGGGGAGGAAGGGAAGGATGGAGGCAGGGAGGGAGGGAGGGAGGGAGAGAAGGAGAGAGAGAGAGAGAGAGAGAGAGAGAGAGAGAGAGAGAGAGAGAGAGACCAAGACCCAAGCAGAGTTGTTTTGCAATCTATTGGTGGAAGCAGTCACAAATCTGCCCAGTTTCAAGAGAGGAAATAAATCCATGAGAAGTACCAGGTCTTAGAAGAACTAACACAGAACCAGAAATATTGCTGCAGCCAATTGTGGAAAACACACTCTACCACACACTCCTTGATTCCTCTTTCATCCATTTATCGCGCTCCTGCAGCCCACTCGCTGTGGGCCAGGCACGGGGTCAGACCCATGCAACAAATCTCTGCTTCCCAAAGGAAGTGAGTCTCCTCGCCACCCAAATGGGTAGAAGACTGACAGCTTCCCTTCAGAGGCACCATAAGGGTGTCTGAGGCATATGCCAGCACTGATGTTCGTCACACAAAAGGACAAAGAGAGAGCCTTCATCTCCGCGGGCAGGAATCTCATTAGAACCTAAGAAGGATTTTTCTAGCAAAGCTTTATTCTGAGGGACATGCTCTCACTTGCCATTGTCACCTTTCTCCCTTCTTCCCGTGTCTCAGTAGAGGCAGGGGACCTGAGTGGGAGGTGGGCCAGCTCAGGGCCCAGCAAATGTAATGTCATTATGCTCTTGGCTCTTCAGTTTGGATACGTGTCTGGACAGAGCGAGTACTCGCAAAGCTTGGTTGGATTTGAATGCCTAGACTTGCCTTGTTCTCCCACTAAACTATGAACAGCCTGAATCTGAGGCCTTGGCATGTGGCACAGTGCTTTCTACATAGTATGTGTTTATATGTGTTTGATGAATGAATGAATGAAAATGAAAAAATTCAATGACTGCTAATTGTGCCCATGTATGGTCTCATTTTCTTTTATAGTAAAAGAGAGAGAGTGTGTGTGTGTGTGTGTGTGTGTGTATACATATATATGTGTATATATATATACACACACATATATATATAATTTATAGCTGAACACATAGCAACCTAGAATAAAGCATGCGTTTCCCTCTTTTATAGCCAGAAATGGCCATATAACTAAGTTCTGGCCAATGGCCATGAAAAAAAGTATGGTGTATGTTAACTTCCAGATCATATCTTTAAAAGAAAGAACCAAGCCCTCTCTTACATTTTCCCCTTCCCTCCAGCCGAAATGCGGTGTGCTGGGGACATCTTGGAACATATGGACAAGAGAATACCCCAGGCGAGGTGAAGCAACAAGGATCCTGGAACTCTGCATCTTGAACCTGCCATCCCAGCCCTTGGCTACTTATACCCAGACTGTTATGTGTGAGAGAAATACATTTCTATTAAATTTAGCCACTGTTGTCTGGGGTCTCTGTTAGAGCATCTGAATCTCTATCCTAAATCAATACAGCAAGAAGGTAAACACATGCATGAGTGAGTTAATGAATAAGTGGATGATCGATTGAGTGAATGTCTAACTTGTTGTATTATGGTGACAACAAAACACATAATACCTCATTTATAAAGCTTTAACTGTTGTGACGCCTGTTTACTTAATGAGAAGTGTGGAGGGGTGGATTCAACAGCTCAACAGTCCTCAAAGAACCCCAGGCTCATTCCACCTTTTTGCTTCACCATTTTCAGTGTTGGTTTTTATCCTTGGGCCTGGTGCCATGAGGCCACCACAGTTGGCTACCACTGCTCCGGACATCACACCTCACACAATCATGCCCACGGGCAGGAACCAGGGTGAGGGCCATGGAGGTAAGATAGGGCCATCCTTCTGAGTTTCCTTCTTCCCCCAGAGCCCCCACCAGACTTCATCAGATCTTATTATCATAACTGGATCACATGGGCCAGCTCTAGCTGCAAGGGAGGCTGAGAAATGAGTGCCTCAGTTATTCAAGCTCTAGAGTGGGAGGGGGACAAAAATAGTAGGGAGTGACTGTGGCGTTAGTAACCAACGGTGTCTGCCACAATGACTAAGAGGGTGAATGAATGAATGAGTGAATGAACGAATGGATACTGTTTGGTAAAAATGCAAAATCCCCCCTGCCCTAGTAGTTAAAAGAACTCCCAGGGTTGGGATCCGGGAAGAGAGAAGGAGACAGTGGAGGGAAAGGGATGGAGATTCTCCTGGGGTTTAGAGGCAAGAAGGAGGCCAGAGTCCTTGGGGTCATGGTGGGTGGTGAGGAAGGCGGGCTTAGAATGGACTGGATGGATCCAGGAAGGACAGGGCATCCGGAAGTTGGGCAGAGTGACCAACAGGGCAATAGGGGAGAAAGAGAAACCCACCTTGGCCTGAAGAGGATGCCATTTCTAGAAAAGGGAACAGGACTTGATCAACCTAAGAACCTGGGCAGGGCCAGTGTGGACGGGCAGTGGCCCACAGATTAAAAAGTGTTATGGGAATCCATTTTCTGCTAACCCAGGGATTCAAGCATAAAACTGGTTTTGGCTGTTAGTGATGGCTCCTTGTGCCAAATCCTTCACCCTCATAACAAATAAAAACACAGAATACTGGAAGTTAGAGCTTCAGGGCCCTAAGGAAATCATTTCGAACTCAAACTCCTTCCATTCTGCAGGTGAAAGACTGAGGTCCAGACACAGGAACAAAAGGAAGTCCGTGGCAGAGTCTGGACCAGAGCAGGCGCTGGGCCCTGAGTCTGTGCCCCTTCCATTGGGCATTACACTCTTTCTCAAGGCAGAACCATGCCTCTGTGGAGTGACAGCCTGGGTTTCCGCAGCCCATTCTGGGATGTTCGGGGTGCAGAACAGAGCCTCCGTCCCCGTTTTGTCACTGCCTTACCCCCACCATCACACAGGATGCAGAGGGTTTGGAGGGGACGTAGCTGGCCAATGGGGAATGACCTGTCTGCAAAGTGCTTAGCTCCTGGTCACCGGCAGTCCCAGCAGGACTGGGGGAAGACAGCAGGGAGGACCCTGGCCAGCCATTGGAGGGCATGGCCAGGGGTTCCCTTCAATGGTGAAACCCTTGGCAATGTCTTCAGACTGACCAGCCAAGAAGGGCCAGGCCCTGCTCAGGTCTGGAGGCAACAGACACCTCTGCCAGCCCCACTGTTCCCATGGTGACAGGTGCGGGGAGATGGGGGGAGAGGTATGGAGGCCTCTAAAGGCCCCAGGCAGGCCATCGTGGCTCAGTGGTTGAGCATCAACCTATGGACCAGGAGGTCACAGTTTGATTCCTGGTCAGGGCACATGCCTGGGTTGCAGACTCAATCCCCAGTGGGGGGACGTGCAGGAGGCAGCCAGTCAATGATTCTCTCTCATCATTGATGTTTGTCTCTCGCTCTCTCTCTCTCTCTCTCTTCCTCTCTGAAATCAATAAAAATATATTTTAAAATAATAAAGGCCCTGGAGCGGGGTACAGTCAGGGCAGGAAGGAGGGCGCCACTTCCTCAGTCAGGCCCGTCACCCAGGCTGAGGATCAGGACTGAGGATAGAGACCTGGACCCCGCGCCACCCCACAGTCACCACTCCACAGGCACGAAGTCTGCACGCCTCCCACCAGAGTCCCAGCAGGAGGGAATCCTGGGGTGTGGGGGTCGAAGATCGAGCCATCTCTGCTTCTCAAGTTTTAGACAAAGAAAAGTCCATAGTCCCATCTTAGGGGGAGGGGAAATGGGGACTTTCCTCATCCCAAGTTGTCCCCACTTCTAGACCCAGGCTGAAGGGGGTGAAGTAACATCCCTGAGTCCCAGTACAGGCCTCACCTCAGGAGCTGGTGTCTGGTGCTGGTCAGTGGCCTCCTGGGAACCTTCCGGGTTTGCTGGGCCACCCCCACCATCCGGAGAGAGGGGCCATGGGAGTCATTGATGCCTCCGGGAGCCATGGAGGGCAAGACTCCCCTCTGGTCCATCCCCATAGCTGCCACGGTCCACCCCTGTCCACCTGCGGCCTCCCCTGACCGGCAGCGTCCTCCCTGCAGACTGCTGGCCTTGCCTCCTCTGGATTTGGCTCTGCCCCATCCTGACATCCACCCCATCCTGCCAAGATCTCCCGCCCCAGAACTCTCAGCCAGACTCCCGGGGGCGGCGCTGCTGGTGTGCAGCAGGCTGCCCACCGCTGGGCACGGAGCCCAGGCCTGGAGCCCACCGCCCGCCAGCCTCAGCCTCTGCATCCGGATCTGTGCCCACACCCCGACTGGGCACCCCGCTGAGACTCAGGCTTGCCTCCTGGCAGAAGGGCTAGTTCAGGGATTGGGGTGTGGAGAGGGAGCAAGTTGACTAGCTCCCACTTAGATCTGGGTAATGGGGGTCCCAGTGTTGGGGAGGGGGACAGAGACAGACACAAACAGAAACAGGGCTGTGCCACCCGGGTTGCCATTTATTCTTTTGAGGGGGCCCCTTCCTTGTATTGCTGAAGAACACCCCACCCCTCATTTCACTGATGCCCGGAGCTAGAAGAACCTTCAAGTTCAAACCTCCCCATCCCCTCCCCAGTTACAGGGAAACCGAGGCCCAGATGGGGCTGACTTATTTGAGATCACAAGCCTGAGTTTGGGTCCAGGCTCAGCCCCTCTCTCGCCCGTGGAATCAGGCCCCTTCGCTGGCCCTGGTCTTGGGGCAGAGATCAGCAGAGACTTGGATGCTTGTAGTCAGGAGTCTGAGAGGTTCCAGGGGCTTTCTGCCTCCTGGGTTGGGGAGGAGTCTGGGAAGGGCCCAACCACAGTTCCTGCCCACCACCCGACCCCCCCGCCCTCCCCAGGCTAAAGAGACCTGCCCTCCCGGCTCCCACCTTGGCTCTGAGCAGGCGTGAGACCTCACTAAATGGCCCACACAGGGGCCTTCCATGCCACGGGTGTCCCAAAGCGGACATGCAATCCACTCCCATGTGTGCATGCCCACGCACATGCTCCCACACTCCCACACGCAGGGGCCAGTGTTCATGTGTGTTCCGGAGATGGCGTTATTCCCCTTGGATTTTCTTATTCCAAACTCGGCTATACATCCTCACCCCCTCATCCCTGACCAGAGCAACCCAATTCCTCTCCTCATCCCCATTGTCTGAGCGTTTGTATTGGAATAAATCGGCAGGTGAGATTTTAAGGTCTAAGTTCACAGCCTTTCCCAGGCTCTGTGATGTGTAGTTATAAAAATAATGCTAAGGGGAAAAAAGTGACCTTTATTTCTAATCTATAGTCCTGGATGATTCTGGCTTTTCTTTTCTAAGAGAATAGATTTATTTCGTGGTTATTAAAAATAATACTTGTGAGTCAGGAGCACCTGAAATTTCACCAGAGATAATTACGGATAACCCAGTGAACGTTCCTCTAGATCAGTGGCTCTGAACCTTGGCTGCACATTAGAATCACCTGGGAATCTTTTTTTTTTTTTTTAAATATATTTTATTGATTTTTTACAGAGAGGAAGGGAGAGAGATAGTTAGAAACATCGATGAGAGAGAAACATCGATCAGCTGCCTCCTGCACATCTCCCACTGGGGATATGCCCGCAACCCAGGTACATGCCCCTGACCGGAATCGAACCTGGGACCTTTCAGTCCGCAGGCCGACGCTCTATCCACTGAGCCAAACCGGTTTCGGCATGGGAATCTTTTTAAAATCCTGATTTCTGGGCCTCGTCCTCCGGAAATTCTGTTTCTTTGTTACTAATGTTGTGGCCCCACCCCATAACAAGGAAACAGAATTTCCGGAGGATGAGGCCCAGAAATCAGGATTTTAAAAAGACTCCCAGGTGATTCTAACGTGCAGCCGAGGCTGAGAACCACTGCTCCAGATCGAAAAGCATTCACATGCTCACGTGCACGCACAGGTATCTCTAATATAATTATGAGGCAGTCACAGGCCTGCTTATTTTGGATCTGCCTTTCTCTTTGCACAGTACACTGTGGGCACCTCTCAATGGCTTAGAGCAGGGGTCCTCAAACTTTTAAACAGGGGGCCAGTTCACTGTCCCTCAGACCGTTGGAGGGCCGGACTATAGTTTAAAAAAAAAACTATGAACAAATTCCTATGCACACTGCACATATCTTATTTTGAAGTAAAAAAAACAAAATGGGAACAAATACAATATTTGTATTTGCATGTGGCCCGCGGGCCGTAGTTTGAGGACCCCTGGCTTAGAACATTGGTCGGCAAACTGCGGCTCGCGAGCCACATGCGGCTCTTTGGCCCCTTGAGTGTGGCTCTTCCACAAAATACCGACTTCTGCACATGGGCCACGAAGTTTCAATCACACTGTATGAGCGCGCCCACACGTGGTATTTTATGGAAGAGCCACACTCAAGGGGCCAAAGAGCCGCATGTGGCTCGAGAGCCGCAGTTTGCCGACCACTGGCTTAGAGACATCCTCTGCACAGACACTTAACCTCTGAGCCTCCCTGCACGTGTTCCCCTCTACTTCTCACTACGCTGCAGGTGACAGTGAGTTGGCGGTGGTTCTGGGAGGACACTGGGACCCTGAGCGCAGGCCTGTGCTTGGGCAGCAGGAGTATGGGATGTGAGTGCCCTCGGCTGAGCTGTGGCCGGCCTCGTGGGGGGCTGAGCTGTGGCCGGCCTCGCGGGCCTGAGAGAAACGGGAAGCTCAACACATTTTAAGACCAAAACTGCCAACGAGACAGGGCCAGGGCCTCAGGGCAGGGTTTGCATTCAGGGCGGCTGCCAGGCTGACCCCAGAGCAGGGGACACGCTGGGTCCAGCAGGGCTGCGTGCCCAGGGAAGACAAACTGGGAGCAGGGGTTTGTTCGACAAGCAGTTTGGAGGGATGCTCCCCCCCAGGGTCAGGGTGACCTTGGGGAGGAGAGTTTCAACCTTTTTCATGGGCTTATTTATAACCAGCCTCTTTCTTAAAAGGTGTTACAGTCGCTTTCCACAAAGGACACATGCAAAAAGGTCAGGCGGCTAGAAATAGAAAATTAGGACCGGGGACATTTTCCATCCGAAGGGGGAGCCACGCCAGAGAGGCTCTGCTTCTGCAGCCCCTGGTGAGCGGGTGAGGAACCGGGGAGGGCAGGAGGGAGAGGAGGCCTGGCTGGAGAACGCACACCAGGAGCCACGCATCTTCCCCTTCCTGATCGTATGGGTTTGGGTAAGCGCCTGTTTCCTCCTCTGCAAACATGAAAATAAAAACATCTGAGTTATTGTGACACCAGACTCTGTTCCTGTCAGTTACCTGACCCACCTGTGTGGCCCACCTGGGGGCCTGCCCTTGGCCGGGGTCATTTTCGTGGCACACACACGGCACCACTGTGTCCTGAGAATGTGAGAATGGATGGTCATGGAGGGGGTGAAAGAGGGAAGAACCAAGGAGGTGCATTTATGGGGCCTGCCAGCCCCCTGCCCTCCTGAGGGGGCCCACCCACAGCCTTTCTAGAAGCATCAGCTGTGTTATATATCTGTGACCGCTTCTTCCTATCCAGCTAATTGGACCAGGTGTGGCACCTGACCCAGGGGTAGCCAATCAACAGGTCGCCCAATGATACATGTATGATGGCACGAAATGGTGGCCAGTCCCGTGGGGCCCTTCTCGAGCGAGGCTGAGGCCGTGTGTGCTGGGAGCTGCACTGGAGGCTGTGAGGGAGGTCAGAGCTGGCGAGGCCGTGGCCCGGGAAAGCTGAGGTCAGGAAGGAGCAAACACGGTGAGTCAGGAGAGGGCTGTGTGGGCAACAGCAGCAGGCGCTGGGAAGTGGCTGAGTCACGCCGGGGTGGTCATTGCTCCTCTGACACACTGCCCCAACCTCGGGGATTTAAACAGCAGCTATTTTGATTATATCCCATGACTCAGGGTCAGGCATTTGGGCCGAGCATGCTGGGAGATTCTTCTGTGGCACATGGCCCCGACAGAGGTGGGCAGCTGGAGGGCAGGCTGGACCCTCTGGCCTAGCCCGCCTTTGCTCCCGTGTCTGGTGCTTTGGGGGGATGACTGGGAGGCTGGGCTCAGCTGGAACGGTCCCCTGGAGCCCCTCGTGTGGCCTCCCCTGCATGTCAGTTTTCGGGGAGGTGGGCATACTACCTGGTGACTCAGAGTTCCCAGGGAGGACGCTCCAAGAGGCAAGCTGAAACTGCAAGACACCTTCAACACAGAACGTCGAATTCTATAGGCCAAGCAAGTCGCTGTGGGCGACCCAGGGTCAAGGGGAAGGGAACTAGACTCCCCCATCTCTAGGAAGAACAATGAATAATCTGCGTCCATCTATACTCTGCGGGTGCGGAGCTGTAAACTCCTAAAGCTACCGAATCCAGACGCCCCATCTGGTTCCAGGCCCCGTCCCTGCCACGCCTCTCGTGTTTGGGTTTCTGAGAGCGTCTGCCCCCCTCACTACACACAGCCTCACAGTGATGCTGCCGTCCGTGAGTGGGTTTGAGAGGGTCTCTCCTCCTGGTACCCACTGAGCCAATTCAACGTGGTGGGTCCCAGGCTCTAGAAGAGAAATCCTAGGTGTGGCAGCAAGAAGTTACCCAAGGTGTGAGCGGATGAAGATGGGGAGAGAGCCGCTAGCCCGTCACCTTTCTGAGTCTCCGTTTCCGCATCTGACACATGAAAATGGAGCTGTTTGCTCTCCCTCCCTGAGTCATCATAACTGAGTAACTCGAAAGACTCGTCCTGTCATTTGCCTGCCCTCTCAGTAGTTCATATCGTGGCTCCCATGCCCGTGATTTGGGGTCACTTCACAAACCTTCATGGGAGGGTGCTTGTCCCCCATCACTACCTGCCTCCATGACCTTGGCAAGCCATTTCTCCCCAGGAAAACATAGTGGGAGGTGGTTGAAATAATTGGCTTTTAAGGACCTCGCAGCTCTGGAATTCTAGGATTCTGAGAGGCTGGGGAGAGGGAAAGGTTGGCGCAGTATGACTTGGGGGCAAAGGGGCAGCTAACAGGCAACGAGTAAGGGAGGCAGCCCCGGGTGGAGTGCAGGGTGGGGTTTATGGTCCAGGGTAGGAGCACAGACTATGAGGGGAGCAGGAACGTGTGTGTGGGGGGGGGAGGGCGGGGGGGACGACTTGGGAGCTGGGGAGGGAAAGGGTGAAGTGAGTACTAGTGGTTGACCAACGTGATCCTCCTTCTTGTCTGTTTCCCGCTTCCTTGAAGCTTCGAAGATTTTTTTACCCCTCTAGGCCTTTGCACATTCTGTTCCCTCTGCTTGGAAGACCACTTCTGCCCCAGTAGCCTAACTCCAATCATTCTTTAGGTCTCTCCTAAATGTCTCTTCTTTAGAGTTTTCCCTGAAGCCCCAACCCAAATAAGAACATCCCCTTACCTTCCTTCCCAGCATCAATGTTCCTTCCTGGCCCCAGCTGTCTTCCTAACGACCCATTTCCTGGTGTGTTATCAGCCCAGTGTCCATCTCCCCACTACCCAGGAGCTCCCAGGGAGGCAGGACTTGGCTAGCACCTGCGAAAGGAACGAGTGGATGAGGACGGCCAGACTCACTGGGTTAGAGGCCACACAGGTCCCCATCGTCTGGGCGGCAGAACAGGATCCATGGCAGCAGGTGCCAAAGAGAAAAAGGGCTTTCCCAGTGGCCGGAGAGGAGCCCTGGCCTCTCCCCTGCGCACCCCCCGCCCCCCGCCGCCCCAGCCTGGCTGGCTCGCTCACACATGCCGCCAACACACAGCCTGAGCCGAGCTCTAGAACTGCAGCTTTATTGAAACAACCGCGTCCGCAACTAGAGGTTACATTGGGGGTTTTGGGGTGAAGGAGACAAAGGGGGGGCAGGGGCTGGGTGGAGACAGAGAGCAAGGCAAAGGGGTGAGGACGGGGTCGTGTGACTGTACAACCCCAGTACCTTCCCCCGCTAGTGAGGGTCTCCTGTTGTGCTTTGACCTTGGTGGTGGGTGGGCCTGGGCATGGTGGGGGGCGGGGGGGGGGGGTGCTTCTCTTCCAAGTTCATGAGGCCTCAGGGCTGGAGCAGCCCCCTCCTCCCTGTCCTTTCTCCTGGGGGGGGGGGGGTGAAGGCCTGCTGAGATGGCCACCCTGGGCAGGAAGGGTGCTGGAGACCATGGAGGCAGAGGAGCCCCGGAACTGGGCTGAGAGGATGATGTGGGTGGCTGGGGGATGCCAGGAGGGAGGGCGTCCAGTAGGGCTCCTGGGAAATGAATGTGGGGACATGAGGGAAAGGGTGGCGGTGGGCAGGTACCATCTCTCTGGGCCTCCACTTACTCACCTGCACAGTGGGGACACTGGGTTCAGTGGTCTCTGGTCCCTTCCAGCACTAAGGGTCAAAGGTCTCCAGGGAAAAGTGGTCCTTCTGCCCCAGCAACACACTCTCTCTCTCTCTCTCACAAACACACACCCTTACACACACACACACTCTTCACACACACTCTCTCACACACACTCTCTCACACACACACACACACACACACACACCCTCACAACACACTCTCTCACACACACACCCTTACACAAACACCTCACACACACACTCACACACACGCTCAGATACACACATAACACTGATTTAACAGAGAGGAGGTGCTTACCCCGCCTTTGGAAATGGGAAGGGCCCCCTTAAACCCAGAACCTCAACCTGTTTCACCCACCTGTTCCTGAAGACAGACATGGGAAATACCCCCGTCCCCTTGGCCTGTCCAGGGAGAAGAAAACCGGGACTTGCCCCTGCTCCCCAGGCCCTCCTGGCCCTGAGGGGAAGTCAACAGGATGACGACCCAGGACACCCTGACCTTCACGCCCAGGCCGGGCTTGTGTGAAGGCGGAGGGGCGGAGGGGAAGCAGTCCCTCTGTCTGAGGACCCGGGGTGGGCGGGCTGCTGCTAAGCCGGTGTGGGCAGGAGGAGGCAGCCTCTAGGCGGCACCCAGGCCTGAGCCGGGGCGGGAGGGAATGTGGCCTGGGTGAGAGGCCAGAATTTGGGACAGGGAGATGGTACCTCTCCCAGGGCAGGGCCCAGACACTCGGAGACAGGGCAGTGTGACCAAGCTCCTCCCGGCTCCCTGGCAGGAGGCCCAGGGGCAGTAGCCAGTGGGCCGACACCCCCAGGGCTGTAGCACTGCCTTCCTGGGCTAACTCCACTCCACCGGGCTCTGTGACCTGGGCCAGGCCCTCCCGCCGGGCTTCACCTCCTCAGGCACGGACAGCCTGGGCAGGGCTTTCAGGAGCACAGGGAGAGGAGGACAAGTGGGAAAGGGGTCAAGGGGAGAGCATCCCAGCAGAGGGGTTTGGTTCGCGGGCCTAGCTCGGCACCCAGGGGGCTGTCCAACAGTCCCAGCAGGACAGCAGGGCTGAGGCGCCCTCTCCTACCCGTGCAGCACCTGGCCCAGGAGTGCCTTTCTTCCCAGACACCCACATGCAGGGGTGGGGTGGAGGGGCCCTGACGCCCTGAGAGCTAACCCTGCACTCCCAGTTTTAAGGCCACAACAAGCCTCAGCCACCCGGCCCCAGAGGGGAGACGGCCATGGGGAGATGCTGGGTCCAGCCAGCCTGTTCTCCCCTGGGCTGCGTCTTCATGGGCCACCTACCAACACACAGATGCCGACATCCACAGGCACACAAACATACACAACACAGGGACACTGACACAGGGGGGCTGACACACACGCCTATAAGTTACCCAGAGACACACAAAGGCACTCATTCCTTGCAGACCTCCTGGCACAACACTAATGCACAGAGACGGGCTCCCCCTGGGCACTCACAGGACACCCACATCCCCACATCCCCACATCCCCAGCAGGCCAGCTGCACACACACACACACACACACACACACACACACACACACACACACACACCTCACCCCTGCACGCGAGAACCAGGGACCTCAGTGTCTCACTCAGGCACACTGGTGGCCTGGGCCAGCGGCCTCAAGTCAGGGCTGCCCAGGCCGTGCCAGCTCCCTCAGCAGTGCTCCCTGTCACTGCCCTGCCTTGCACTCTCTGTCCATGTCACCAGGTCCCCTCTCCAGACCAGAAACCCAGGGCGCGCGTGTGTGCAGTTAAGTTCAGCTGACGTATGTCAAGCACCTTTTCTGCACTGGACGCTATGGATGTGGAGGGGAACATAGGACAGTCCCCCTCGTGGATAGCCAGGGCAGGGACAGGTGTGTCCAAAGGCCGTCTGAGGGAAGTAGGCTTGGGGCCAGGGGTCACGAGAGGCAGCACTGGCAGGTGGAAGGCCAGAGCTCCCAGTCTTAGGTCCCCCTGAGGAGCGTCCCAGCGTTTCCGATGCCAGGCCGCATGCCAGTCAGTGAAACCAGGACCTCGGGGTGGACTCAGCACTGCTGCCTCCCAGACTCTGCTGGCACGGACCTGCCCCCAGGCCTGGGAGGCTCTGTTGGTATATTCCGTCCACTGGGCAACGCCCGCTGAGGATTTCCAGGGCAGGCCACTGTGCCGGCCAGAGGTTGGGATGGGGTGGGGAGGGATTGGAAGGCTCAGAGGAGCTCACAGTCTAGTTGGGACCACAGACCCTGCGCAGATGGGACCGTTAAGGAACAATACCTGCAGGCGTGATGGCAGCGTGTTCTGGGGACCTGGAGCCACTCATTTCGGACAGAGGCCTTGGCGGGCCAGGAAGGCAGCCAGGCTGGTTGGTATCAGGAGACCCCGCTCTGGCCCTGGCCCGGCGCCCACCCGCTGTTGGTGATGATGGTATCAGGCCTGGCAGAGCAGTGAGACGGGCAGCGTTTGCCTCGGTTCTCGCCTGCCCCTGGCGTCGCTGCCTCTTCCCTGCAGCTGCCCCCACAAATACTCCAGGAGAAGCCCCTTCCGCAGGTGCTTGCATGCCAACAGGGTCATCTGTAAGCTCCTTGCCGTTCAGAGGGTGAAAGGTAGACATTCAGGCGATGGCAGGCAGCGCGAGAAGACAGAATAGGGCTAGAGCGGTCCACATGGCTAGCACCCCATAGCGGTCCCGTCACTCCTGAAGGTGGGCATGCACGCAGACGTACACAGGCCCTCACGGGGGTGAGGGGCAGACCCAGCCTCACACACAGACACGTCTTACTGCACACGCAGACTCATACTTGCACACACTCGCGCCAGAGATGTACCCACAGAGCCACACAGACACACGGGCCCACACACATGCGCACACATGCACACCCAGAGACACATGCACACATGTGTGAAGACTCATCCTGGAAGGGGCCTCAGGAGTGATGCTGAGGAAAGGTCTAGATCCCGTCATGCCCAACTCGGGCTCCGACCCAGGGCCCAAGGACCGGAGCCCTTTCCCAGCTGGGGCATGAGCTCAATGCCCAGGGAACAGCATGACCAGCAACCGCCCCGGCCCCAGCCTACAAGGCCCCCCTCCTTCACTGGCCCTGGCTGGGACAGGAACAGCCCACGGGACGCCCTACACACCCTCCTGTCCAGGGCAACCCCTCGTGCCATGTACATAAGAAAGGCAGGCTCCACTCCACTGCCAAGATCAGTGTCCGACATGGGGATGCAAAATCGTGAAGCAGGTCTTCTCTGCCCCTTTCAGAGTCAAGCCTCACCCCAGTCGGGCCTGGCCACCACTCCCCTGGCCTCGGAGATGCGGCTGGGGTGAGGGTAGGCCAGCCTGCTGGGTGGGGACTGAGCGCTCAGGAATCCAGATGCTTCAGGGCAGGGGTGGAGGTAGTGGAGGGGGGGGTCAATCTTCAGACTGCCAGGCCCAAGAACCCCATGCCGGGTCCCTTTAAATGGGGCACTGGAGGGAGGGGGGATACGACATCCCAGGAATCAGGTCAGGGGATCTGGGGGACCTGGGGTCTCCACCTTCTGGCCCTTGCCCGGGGAACAGAGTTGCAAGCAGCAGGGTCTCATCTTCCTTGTCCTCTGCACTGGGCATTCACAGAGCTCACAAAGTCTCCCCACCGCACCCCGTCCCCTTAAACTGACCCCAGCCTCCCCCCTCCCAGGGAGTCCCAGAGTCCGGGCAAGGCAGGGCTCCTGTGCCGGCTCCCTTCCTGGTAAAGCCATGGGTTGGAGCTCAGCCTGAAGTTAGAGACGGGGCGAGGGCAGACAGACCGCAGATGCAGCCAGGACAAGGCTGCGTGGCGCCGAGGTCCCTGGGGTGGCAGACACCGTTCAGTGCGTCCCCGTCTCTGCGGTAAAGAAGGTGCCGGCTGGCAGGTCGGATAGAAACTTGTGCTTTAATATATCTCTGTGTGAGTATGGGCGTGAGTGTGCGCATCTGCAGGGCCTCCGCGGGGCCGCTGTCCTTGTAATCTGCTCATCCTCGCAGCCAACGGAGGCCCCTCCTTGTGGGCCGCCCCTGCCCCGGGCACCCCGGCTGGCAGAGGTCAGTCTTTGGTACGATGCAGACACTTTGGTGTGCCAGGGGCGGGGTGGGGGGCCGCGCAGCTCTCATCATCTCTGCAGCGCCAAGAGGAAGATGGCCACGGGCCCCCAGAGCTGTGGGCGGGGCTGGTGGGGCACTCCACTGCCCGGCATCACCACCACTGCGACAGGAGAGAGGGAGACAGCCAGGCGCCTGTCAGCCTGGAGGACCAGGGAGCCGCAGGCAGGCGGGTGGCTGTGGGAGGGCCCGTTACTTTCCCCCTCTCTCTGGGGACCTGAAGCAGACATTGCCCTCATGCACATAGACACACATCAGCACGGACTTGAGGTGTGTGGTGTGGGAGTTAACTCAGCCTGCAGGGGTCCGGGTCCTGGCTGTGTGGCTAAGACATGGACGTTCACTGGACCTCAGTGGGTCTCAGTTTTCTCATCTGTAAAATGAGTCTAATAGTAAGAGCCATCCTAGAGGACTGCTTTGAGGATTGAATGAGCTCATGCGTGTACAGGTTTTTGTATCTTGCCCGGTACATAGTGATTGCTCAGTAAACCTGAGCTGTTATGATTGCAAACATCTGGCCCCCAGGGGGAGCACACGCTCACATCTGGATCCACGCACACAGATATATGAAGATAGCACAGGAGGCACTGTGGTACGAACACAGCCAAGCACTCACAGGAGGGCAGGGTCTGGTCTAACTGTCCCACACACCCCACAGCCTGAGCCGGGCTGGAGCCTGCGTGTGCACCTCATCACTGACGCGCACAGCTGTCACCCAGCCTCTCCTCCCCCTGACACAGGTGCCCACCCCCAAAGCCTCCCCCAGACTCATCCCCCTTTCAATCATCACCTTTATTGGGATCTATCTGCTTCCGGGGACACTCTCCCTTCTTCAGTGTGACATCGTCTATGGCGATATCTCCCAGGTAGCCTGAGCCTCGAACCCCCTCAAAAATAATCTGGGGTGGGGTCAGAGAGCAGGGAGCAGAGGTTAGGGAGGTTCTGCAAGACAGACTGCCCGCCCCCCGCATCCCCACACCCTGCTGCTTTCCGCATCAGCTCCCAGGACTCCCAGGAACAACACGGGCCTTCCGAAGTGATTCCCGCCCAGAGCACCCGTCCAGGGGCTGGGAGTGCCTGTGAGGGGCTTGGGCCGGCAGACTCACCTGGAAGGGCCCACTGGGGTTGATGGGCACGTGGGCCTGCTGCCACACGTTGCCCTTATTGCCACTGAGGGACCACGCGTGCGTGTCCAGGGCTCCTTTGTTCCGAGACCGGACCAGGAGGTTGAGGGAGCCTGTGGTGGACGTGAAGAGAGGGGGCCAGTGAGGTCTGGACAAGGGCACCCTCCGCCCCCACCACTGCCCGCAGCATGGCCCCTGTCGGATGGGCCTTTCTCTCGTCACAGACTGGTTCGGTGTCCGTTCTCCCTGCCGGGGTGGCGGGGCTAACAGGGAAGAGTGCCGTTCATCAGGGCAACCTGCAAATTTTCTTTCATTTCTCCCCTTCCTTCCTGATCAGCTAACCCCCCGCCCCCAACACACACACACACACACACCCTTCTGCCCTCTCGACAGGGAACTGGTCCCAGGATGATGGGTCCACGTCTGCGCTCACAGCAGGATTCCAAAACACACAACGCACACCCACGATACGTGGGATGATTTCTGGAGGTACAGCAACCAACTACAATTTTAATACTTTTATATGTTTTAAGAGGTGAATAAAGCTAACCCTTCGAATCCACGATTTCTCTAATAGTAATCGTGCTAAGATAAAGGCAATGAGTTGGTCGAAAGAGAGACTAATAGTTATGCCACACAGCTGTGGTGAAGAGTGAATGTAAAGTTTTGGAGGCACAATCTGTGGGTACTGAGTCCATCTGCCCACAGCCGCAGGCCTGGAGTTCTGGAGGCGCTGGGGGACAGGGGAGGCCCATGGATTAGCTAAGAACACCCAGGCCATGGGGCGCCCCTCCCTGGCTCTCCCAGCCTACCCTGAGCCCCCGGCTCTCCCAGCCTACCCTGAGCCCCCGGCTCAGAGGGACATAAAAGACCCGGCTCAGAGGGAAGAGGAATGGACGCAGGCGGTGCAGGGTGGCTGGCATAGCTGCCCACAGACAAAGCCACACCATCTGTGACACCAGACAGACAGACCCCCTGTGGGGGAGAGCCACCAAATGTTACCTGCTGAGATGAAAGGACTTGGCTTGGACCAAAAAGAGCCCTCGAAACACAAGGTCTGGGGACAGCTGGTGCCTGAGCTGCCAGGTAGAGTGGGGGGGAGGGCAAAGGAGGGACCGGGACAGCAAGAAATGCCCCTTTCCCCAGCAGCAGATACAGGCCTGGGCAGGGGACCCTCGCCAGCAGATGGGGCCACGAGAGGGCTGCCACCAGCACCCAGTGGCCAGGGGGTGCCACACTGACTCCAGCAGGCTCAAGCCCCAGTGCCTTCCGGGCTCCCCACCAGCCCCGAAGGGACCTCTTTCTCTCCCCCTTCCTGGAGATCTCCCCCTGTTCCTATCCCACTTGGGGTCCAGCCTCATTCATACCTTTTCTTCCTCCTGCACCACCCTGTCCCAAGGACACTGATAGGGGAACCCCACTTTTCACTGTACAAACAAAAATTGAATTTCTGCCCCCTTCCCTGAGCCCCCCATCAGCTGCAGCCCCCAGGCCCCGCCCGCTCTCCGCAGGGGCGTGGCAGTTATGGGGAGTCCCATCTGCTCTTTCCTGCGACTCCTTGAGGGAAAGTCTGCATCCAATTGCTATTGGTTCTCAGGAATTAAATGTGAGAATTTTTCACAACTGTCATCAGGAATGAAAGAGGGCGTCCATGGGAGCTCAGGATTCCAGTTACCTCGGGGCTTATCATTCACTCAACTAATCGAGCGCCACAATGTTCCAGGCACTATTCTAGGCACCAGAGATACGTCCGTAAGACAAGGACCCTGCCGGGCGCGCTCTCTTGGTGACAAGCACTGGACAGAAAATAATTCAGGGCTGCCAGGGACCTCTCTGAGGAAGCCTGCATGAGGGGACAGGAAGAAGGTTCCAGGCCAGAGGGACATCATAAGCAAAGGCTTCTAAGGCAGGAGGAACCTGCCTTGAATATTTAAAGAAATGCAAGGAGACCCGTGTGCTCAGCCCACGTGGTCGCCAGAGGAAGAGCAGGAGAAAATGAGGCCAGAGAAGCAGGCAGGGTCCAGTCAGGTATGGGAGGCCTGTGGAAGATGGAGGGGAGGGGACAGAGCCGGAGAGTCGCATGGACGGACAGGGGTCCCCTCCACAGCAACCCCGCGGACAGTCTTCCTGTCCAGGGACAGGACAGACCCCTCTTCTGGGCACATCTGACGCTTACAGGGTCCTTTCAGCTAGAATCAAATCTGCCCCCAGAGGCTTCCCCTAACAGCTCGTTCCACGCCCTGGGGAACACGGACAAGTTCTGGAGCCCACACACCTGACATCCCAGCTCCCAAGGCCTGGTTTCCCGGGGCCCCACTGCACCCAGCATGCTCCTCCTCTTGGCAGCTGGGTCCCAGGCCCCTCCTGAGTTGGGGATAAAATGACCAACTCTCTGAGTTTGCCTGGGATGTGGGATTTTCACTATAAAACTGGGAAAGACTTGGGCAAAGCAGAGTTGGTTTCATTGGTTACTCGAGCTGGGAAGCAAATGGAAACAGAGGGCCGGGCAGAGCAGCCCTGGTCACTCCCCCCCCCCCCCCCCCCCCGCAACACACACACCTAGGGCAGAGCAGGCAGCCTTGGTCAGTCCCCCCGCACCTACCCCAGAGCCAGCCAGGGGCAAACTGGTCTGTGCGGATGGTCTGGGGCCCAGGGTACGAGGTCCCTCCACCCCATCCCATTCCAGTTCACCCGTTCAGCCTGACCCATTACGTGGGCTGTGCAGACTCCTCCATGGTGAGCCTTTAGGTCTACACTTGCTTAAAGTCTCTCCTCTACTGGGCAGCCTTGGAGAACAACTAAGTGTTCTGTGGCCTGGCGAGGCATGGCCACTGCAACGCACAGTTCAGAGGGAAAACAAGGCTCAGTGTAAAATTGGGGGTTAGGGGATGGGGGTAGATGTGTACTGCTTCTATATGCATACAGTATCCCTAGGAATTTCCCCAAAAATCTAGGACAATGATTGCCTTTGGGGTGGGGCTACAGGGGGCAGAAGGACTGGGATGCAGGGACTCTCATCATGCACCTTTTGTGCCTTTTGACCCATAGAGAATATGTTACCTCTCCCATAAGTAAGGAAACAAGCAAACACATGAAATTCTTTACGTTGTCAATTCCTCAGTCTTCTATAACCAGGCCCTAGTCGGCCCCCAGCACCAGCGGCCTTGGCCCTGTCCTTCTGCTGCGGACACGTGCCACAGTGGCCACTAAACTGCATCTGGCGCAGTGAGCTGCTCGGTGTCTGTCTCTCTGACCTGACTGTGGTGCCGAGAGAACGGGAAGCGTGTCCATGCGGTCACTGCAGCTCCTGGGGCCGGCACAGAGCCGCGCTCTGCGGCCAAGCTGTGCAGACGAGCTCAGCGGTTCATGTGCCACTCCTGCCGGTGCCACCTCTCCCTAAGGGACTCTCAGGTCACACCCACATCAGGACTTCCTCTCAGGGCTCACAAAGAAGCACCCTCCCAGCTCTGTGTTTGGGGTCTGAGGGAGTCAGGCAGGTTTGGGCTGCTGTGTGGATGCTTAACCTCGCAGGCGCCTCCCTCCCCGGGTGTTTGTGAGGGACGATGAGACCACAGATGCAGAGCACCCGGGATGTCACGTGGCACCTGGCAGACACTCGGTACAAGCGACCTCTTAGCTGTTTCCTCCATCCCCTGGTGACCCCACCTCATCCTGCTGGAGCCATTTCCCCCCAGACTCTGGCAGCCTGAGCATCTCCAAACCCCACACGAGCTGGCTCTGGACCCCCATTTGCGCAGATTCTGCCCACCACCCTCTAAGAATCTGGGATTCATCCACGTTGGGAAAGCCAGGCCCCATGTGGCAGTTCCTAGCCTCCTGGGGACCCCCTCTCCGCCCCCAGCCCCAACATGCAGGGGCAGACTCCTGGTCTCCTGACTCACCGATGTGCTTCCCGTACATGTGGTAGAAGAAGGAGACGCAGTAGAACTTGGCGCTGGCGTTGTACAGGGGACTCACCAACCGCGCCCGGTCCCCCAGCTCCCGGGGCCTCGAAGTCTCAATGAACATGTAGTAGCCTGTCGGGTAGGGGAGATGCCAACAGCCTCTTCTTCACCCCACCCAGGCCCCTCACCTCCCGATTCCTTCTCTGCCGTGGTCTCAGCTACGGACACCAGGGGCCTTGCCCAGCCCACCCGCCCTCCCAGCCTCTCAGCACAGGGTCTAGGCCAGCCTGCACCAGTCCTTAGCCTTGCTGAGGCTCTTCCTCCTGATCCTCCATGCGGACAGGCTGTGTCTCCCTCAGATGGGGGCCTCCTCAGGACAAGGCTGGGTGCCCCCTCAGACTGGGGCTCCCTGAGGACAGGGCTGGGTGCCCCCTCAGACTGGGGCTCCCTGAGGACAGGGCTGTGTTCCCCCCACCCCCAGATTGGGGCTCCCTGAGGGCAGGGCTGTGTCTCCCCCATTAGACTGGGCTCCCAGAGGCCAGACCCCTGACACAGTCCTCATTCCTAGCAATAGGCCATGTCCTCACCCTCAGGGGTGCCGCTGACGTCAGTGGGGGGACCGGTATTGGGAGAGCGCTTGGGGTTCTGGGTTAGGGCGTTCTGCCGAGTCCAGTCAAAGTTGTCTGTCAGGTCCTGGGTGTAGCCACAGATCTTCTCATCCTCAAAGTGGCAGGTGTTGTCTGCACGGGGCGGGGAGTGGGGGTGAGACACAGAGGGTCGGCCTCCGGGGGCCCTCTGGTCCGGCTCTGCCTCCCTGCCACCCCCGGGCAGCTCCCCAGCAGTGGGCCCAGGATCCCGAGGCTTGAGAAACCAGGCAACAGGGCCCCTGGCTAACTGTGCCCAGATCAGGACTCCTTCACCTGTTATGCACCACAGACCTCCTGGCAGCTAGTGCAGTCCAAGGACCCCATCTTGGAGTAACACTTTTAGATGCACAAAGTGAAATACAAAGGGTTGCACAGGAAATCAGTTATACTGCAAGTTGTCACATGTTTCTAAACAAACTTGTGTTACAATAAGTGGGCTTCTTCATTGTCTAATTAAATCAGGAGATCTGGTGTTCGGTCTGGTAACTACCATGGTTTTGAAAGGCTACTGGATGTAACTGATATGGAGAGAGGGCTGCAACTTGAGGTGATAGATGTGCAAACCTCAGACTTCTGGGGACAGTCCCAGGTAGCGCCCACACTACTGTGCTTGGCTGCCTACATTCCCCATCGAAGGAGACGTTACATTTCCGCTAGAAGTTGGGGAAAATAAAGGAGTGTGTGCCCGTCCAGGCTCTGGATCCACAGACCCCCCTAAATTCTGTACACAGATCCTTTGGGGGTCCATGGATCTCAGGTGAAGGACACCTGCTCCAGAGAACAGGGGACACGGGTGAGCCTGGACTTTCTTTTGGGGACAGTGAGGAGGAAGGTCCTGAGTTAGAGGTGTTCCCCAGCCCCACCCTTGTCCTCCTCCTTTAAGGCCCAGAATAAACCCTGGATGCAAACATGTCCAAGCCCAGCCCTACTCCCTTCTGCTTCTCCTTCCAGCCGCTGGCCTCCATCCCATGTTCTCTCCGAGTATTTCTTCGGGTCCCTTCCTCCCACCAGGGGTGCTTTTGTGTCCCTAAGAAGGAAAAGTGGGTGGGAGTGTCTCACCTGACAGACTGGGAGAGTTGATAGCTGAGAAAGCAAGCAAGATAGCCAAGTCAGAACCGAGAGGGGCTGTGCAGAGGGGCCCGAGCTTTGGACCAGGGGCAGGGTCCCTGGGGCCAGGACTGGGAGCCAGAGGGGCCTGGCCTCAGTGACAGAGCAGGACACAGCACAGTGGTGGGACCCACGCTCAGGGACCGTGTGGGAAGGGGGGAGGGGATCCCCTGGACACCAGATGGACCCGCCCTTCCCACTCCCACCACCACCACCTACGCTCTGTGTAGTGGATGATGCGGGAAGCCATGTCACCGGCCCCATAGGTGGTGTAGGGTGTGAGGCGGACCTCGTAGCTGTGGGGCACGCGGAGGTCGGTCAGCATGTACTCCAGCAGCTGCCCCTTCTCCACACGCCTCACGGGGATGGCCTTCACCATGGCGCTGTGCTGGTTCAACTGCAGGTACAGGGAGTTCCCATGCTAGGCAGGCCGTGTCCGCCACCAGAGCACCAGCCCAGGCCCTGGTGTGACTTTGGGGGTCAGGGTCAAGGAGTAGAAAGAGCAAAGGACTAGGAAGCCAGGCCCTCAGATCCCTCATCTGGGGAACGGGGCACTCACCCTTCAAGCCCACCTCTCAGGGCCGGCTTAATAACAAATAATAGCAACACATATTGAACACTTTAATGTGTGTGAGGCACTAAATACCTTACCTAATCCTCAAAATGATCCTATGAGGTAGAATGTTGTAATTTTACCGTAAGCTTCTGATGTAAGAATAAAGTCTGAGTTTCGTGAGCAGACCTGGCTCTGCCCCCTCCCCCTCCATGGACCCCTGCCCAGGTCTCAGGGCTGTGCCCAGAGTGTGGGTGCAGAGTGGGGGGTCAGTCCCCAGCACCTCCAGCTCCGCTGCTGTGTGCAGAACACTTCCTCCCTGGCACTGAAGGCTTGTCTGTAAGAAGGGTCGGTGTGGCCCAGCCCCATCTCCACCCCCTCTCCTGGGCTCCATGAGCACCTCAGGGTCAGCTGACCCCGGGGGGCCCCCAACCCCTTGGCCCACCTGGCGGACACTGAGCCTGTAGTTGAGCACGGGGTCGACGGCGTCAGGTTCCCTCTGGGTCCACTGCAGCACGTAGGAGTAGTTCTTGGACAGCTTGTGGCTGCGGGTGGGGTTGGGGGTGTCGAAGTAAAACTCCGGGCTGTAGGCTTTGGCTAAGAGGGCGGGGAGGGGGGCATGGGGCCATGGAGGGTGGGGAATAGGGAGAGAAAAGGGAGGAGGCATGGGAGGGGGAGACAGGACAGGGTGGGACAGAGAGATGAGATGGGGAGAGAAAGAGAATATTGTGAGGAGACGAGATGAGGGGAAAGGGGTTTGGGGAGGATGAGGGTGGGTCGGAGGGAAGGTGGGAGATGGAGAAAAGGGAGATTGAATTTTCCAAGAGTTGGTGAGAATGCAGTGGCAAGGCCAAGATAAAGACAGAGCAGCGATTAGAGAAGGCACAGGGAAGAGGATTGCAGGGAAAGATGGGAAGAGAAGGGCCAAGGCATGGAGGTAGAAGGAAGAGAAGACACAGGAGAGAGACAGGCAAACGGTGGGGAGACAGGGAAAGTGTGGGAGAACAGGGGAGAGGGGAGGAGGTGGGAAATGTCACAGGGGCCTCTGGCTGGGGGGCTGGGGAGCTGGGGAAGTGGCCAGTGGCCTGCGGTGTCAGCCCCCTGTCATTGCGTGAGGGGATCCAAACAAGAGCTACAGGGGCACCCAGCCAGTCTGGGCTGCTGGGAGAGCTGGGAGTGCGGTGGGAGGGGGGACAGGCTTCCTGGGGTTCGCCGCACTGCTCCCAGCTCTGACAGGGAATCAGTACTCCCCAGCGGAGGAGAGAGACAGGGTGGGCAACCGTGCCAGGCCCTTTGGGTTCCCCTGGCCCCTCACCAAGACCTCCACCCCTCTCTGACCCTCCCACTCGCGTCAGCACCCCGGTCAGCCCACCCAGGAATGGAGACGAGGAGGTGGGGCTGAGAGGGAGGGATGTCTGGGCTCCCAGGGGCCGGGAACGCTGGGGTGGTCGCTCAGGAAGGGTGAGCGGGCTGCCTCCACCACTCACGAGGTTCTAGGGACACCGTGAGGGGCGGCTTCTCCCCCTTAGCTACAGCTCAGGCCCTCGCTTTGGGCTTGCAGTCAGGAAGAGAGTAGGTTCCCCACCCCCACCCCCAGCCCAACCTCCCTGAGGAGGTTCAAGCTGCTGTGTGGATGCTTAACCTCGCAGGCGCCTCCCTCCCCGGGTGTTTGTGAGGGACGATGAGACCACAGATGCAGAGCACCCGGGATGTCACGTGGCACCTGGCAGACACTCGGTACAAGCGACCTCTTAGCTGTTTCCTCCATCCCCTGGTGACCCCACCTCATCCTGCTGGAGCCATTTCCCCCCAGACTCTGGCAGCCTGAGCATCTCCAAACCCCACACGAGCTGGCTCTGGACCCCCTCAAGGGGAGCTTGAACCCTAAAGCCTGAGCTGTTGGGGGGGAGGGGAGGGGGCAGGGGCAGGGCCCGATGGGTGGGTCTAAATCGGGGGTGGGCGGGGCTGGACGCACCTTCGGACACAACAGGAAAGGGGAGCGGAGACTGGACGAGGTTGGAAGGGGTGGGGTCTATGTCCTATGTAGGTGGAGCCTAGGGCCGGGACCTGGGGTCCGCTGGGTGGGGTGGGCGTGGCCACGGAGGGTCTGAGGGGGCGGGGCCTGAAAGGGCGGGGCTGTCAGGGTCCAAGGCCGGCGCTGAGCTGAAACAGGCGGGGCTCCCAACAGGCATGGGCGGGGTCTGAAAGGGGAAGGCCCCGCCCAAGCGTGGGCGTGAGTTGGGGGCAGGCCTGTAGGAGGAGGTCCTGCTGGATTCGGGGAGGTGGGCGGGGCCTAGGCCGGGCAGGGGCGGGTCTTGGAAAGGCGGGGCCCAGGCTAGGTGCAGGGAGGCAGGGATGCGGCGGGGCGGGCAGGGCTGGGGGGGCGGGACCTGCGGGGCGCTCACCGGAGACCTGGAAGAGGCAGACCGCCGAGCCCACGTCGTTGGAGACGCTGCACTCGTAGCTGCCGCTGCTGTCGCGGGTGACGGCGTCGAGGCGCAGCTCGGAGTGGTCGGAGGCCTCGCCGGCGACGGGGGCGGCGGCGGGCGGCGGAGGCAGCAGCTGCCCTTTGAAGCGCCACACGGCCGAGGCGATGCGCTGGGGGCTGCCTCGGAGGAGCGAGCAGCGCAGGAGCACCGGCCGGCCCAGGGCCTGGCGCACGTCTTGGGAGCTGGGCTCCACCTCCGGCGGGACTGGGGGTGGAGGCGGGGGCCGCGGTCAGCGTGGCCGAGGTGGGGCCGAGGGGCGGCCCCTGGGGAAGGCACGGCACTCGGCCCTACTCCGGGGCCCGCAGCCTGGGAGGGTCTCGGGCGGACACACGTTCGCTACACACTTATGCAATAACCACGCTCGTATCTCCCCGCCTGCAGATGCCCACGCCCTCCTGGCCGCCACGCGTCCCGCACTGAGGTGCTGTTCATGCCTCACATGGACCCTCATCCCCATGCAATGAGGAGCAGGGTCAGGCCGGGGTTCGGAGCCTGGACCCTGGAGCCGGATGGCCTGGGCTCACATCCCAGCCCCGCCCCCCCTCTGATGAGCTGTGAGAACTCCCTCTAGGGACGTAAGCTCTCTGTCACTTGGTTTCCTATTTGTAAAAATGTGTCAAGGTGTGGAGGGTTTAGGGGTAGCAGAGTAGGTGGAGGCGTTGGGGGACTGGGTGGGTGGAGAGGTAAAGAGGGGACAGGCCTGGCGAGAACAGGAGGGACAGCTCGGGAGGGACCTGTGGGACAGTGGGACTCACACTGCACGTTCAGCTGCACCTGGGCCTCGCGGGGGCGCACGTTGAAGCCATTGTAGCGAGCCGTCTGGCAGCGGTAGGTCCCACTCATGTCGCGGCTCACGCGCTCCAGCCGCAGCTTCCCGTCCGGGGTCTCCTCCACGGGCAGCCCCGAGGGCAGCAGAGCAGCCTCCTTGTCCACGCGGGACCAGAGCACGGGCGGCCGCGGCTTGCCCCGCACCTCGCACTGCAGCTCGGCAGGCGAGCCCTCGCGCACGGTCACGATGGCCCTGCCTTTGGGCACGCTGATGGTGGGAGGCACTGGAGGGTGGAGGGGCGGGTTAGAGGCTGGTACCCCGTGGCCTCCGCTCTGGGGCTTCTGCTTCCCTCTCCCTAGGTGCCACCCTCCCTTCCCCATCCCACGGTCCCCCAGATCTCAGTTATTCCCCAGCAATACTCACCTCCACAAATCCTCCCATCTCCCTGTCTCTACTGAGTCTCTCCCAACTCAGAAAAAGAGCTAAATCGTCCCCGCCTATTCCTTCTTTTCCCTTACCCCACCATCACTCCGTTTGGGGATTCCACCTTTTAAACAATTCTAGCAACATCTCCTCCCTCAATCTCCCCTCTCCTGGCCGCTGGTCCTGCTCTAGTTAAAGCCACCACCTTCTTTCTGAAGTGTTACCACAGATTGCTAGTCTGTAGCCCCAACATCTGGGTTATAGCAGGACCAGGGCCAGAATAAACACTGTATCTCCCAGCCTGCCTGTGGCTACCATGAGCCTACATTCTGGCCAGCGGGATGTGACGGAAGGCAAGTGTCTCTAACAAAGAGAAGTCCTGCCACGCTTCTCCTCCTGTCTGCATGCTGGAATGCAGGCTGGAGGCTGCAGCTGGAGCTGCCACCATGGAGGAGGCGGGAGGCGCGTGCTAAGGAAAACGGAACAGCAAGACAGGACGGTTTGTGGGGCCCCGGGGACTTGGTGCAGCAGAGCCACTATTCCAGCCTGGACTGCTCACTTTTGCTTGAAGAAAGAAATACACCGCTAACTTATTTGAGCCACTTTTATTAAGAGTTTTCCTGTTATTCACAGCCAAACCTAATCCAACCCAGCATAATGCCCAAATGGAGGGTCTTTTTAAGGGTTCCATGGGTCCCATCCTGCATCACATCAAACGAATTAAAATGTCCTACATTAAATGTAAATTGCAAATAACTCTACAAGGCATGCTGAGATCCGGTTATCTAGTTAGCATAATTTATACTCTATAAACATGTATACATTTACTGGCTTTAATTTTGCAGCTTTCCCTTTGTATTTTGGCGCCAATTAATTTATTTTTCCAGGTCTAAACCGTTTCCACAGGCCCTTAAAAAGCTTCCATGCCTTGCCCTGGCTGGGTGGCTCAGCTGGTTGGAGGGTTGTCCCAAAAGGTCTCCTTCAATTCCCAGTGAGAGCACATACCCAGGTTTCTGGCTCAATACCCTGTAGGGGTGCATACAGGAGACAACCAATCAATGTTTCTCTCTCTCCCTCTCCCTTCTTCTCTCTCTAAAATCAGTGAAAAAGCATAGCCTCGGGTGAGGATTAAAAAAATAATAATAATAAGCTTCCATGCCTTAATTAGGCTTATGAACCAAAGGGAAAAAATGGCCCTGTGCTCCATTGGTTTCCATTTATAAAACATCCCAGCTCCCAACACTTCTTCACCCCACAGTCCTTCCCCCTTTGAGGCTGCACTGCCCTCAGGTTAAAGCTCAAACTCCTTGGCTCTGTAAGGGAGGCCCTTGTGCTCTGGCCTTTGCCACCCCAGCCTCATCTCCCCTCTCCTTTCCTGTGTCCCAGCCGTGGGACCCACTTGTAAGGAATATACTCCCTGACAAGCCAAGTCTCATACCCCATGGGGGTTCCCCATCCCTCCTCTCTTGGGCTTGCCCTCCCCCGCTCCCCCCCAGCAATGTTCACATGGAGCATGGCTCCTCCCTGGCCGCCTGGGACTCCTTCTCGCATGTCCCCAGGATGCTCTGCAGACCCTGCCTTTAGCTGCCTTTCTAAGGTTTGCCCTTCCAATTCCTGCTTTACCCCAACAGATGCCTCTCCCAGCTGGGCAGCGGGCTCTGAGACGGGCTGTGGCGTTTGTGTCTGGGTCCCCAGCTCCCCAGCTCCCCACCCAGGGCCGGCACACAATGATTGGTGAAATAAGTTTGCGGAGTCTGTGGAGGCCTGGCCCATTCATAAAGGCCCGCTCAGAAGCCTTTCCTGACCCGCCCCCTGTGCGGATGTCAAGAAGGAAGGGCCACCAAGGCTATCTCGTCCGATGGCTCACAGAGGAGAAACTGAGACCCAGGGAGTGAAAGAGGCTTCGCCGAGTCAGCCAGCTCCTCGGTGCAATGTGCTGCGGACTGGAAAGGAGATTCCAGAAACCCCCTCCAGAGCCATCCCCTCCAGCTCCTGTCATTCTCAAAGGGTAGACCCTTCAGGCTCTGAAGGCAAATGGTCTGGGTTCAAATCTCAGCTCCACCACTGACTGCCGTGTTACCTTATGTTGCCTTAGGTAAGTTTTTTTTTTTTTTAATTTTTTTTAGTCCTCATCTGAGGATATGTTTATAGAGAAGGGAGAGAGAAACATCGATGTGAGAGAGAAACAACTATCAGTTAGCTCCCGTATATGCACTGACCAGGGATCAGACCAGCAACCTAAGTGTGTGCCCTGACCAGGAATTGAATCCTTAACCCTTTGGTGGACAGGACAACAGGCCAAACAACGGAGCCACCCAGCCAGGACGTCTTAGGTAAGCTTCTTAAACCCTCTGAGCCTGTTTCTTCGTCTCTAAAAACTGAAGTTAAATGATCTATCCCATAAGGTAAATCATGAAGGCGAATAAGATAAATATAAAAATCATTGGAACACATAGGAAGTACTCAATAAACGTTAGCCATTATTATTTCATTATTGTTATTTATTGTTATTGGAACAGAGACCCACATCCCCTGCATAACCTGGCCCCCGCTGGCCTCTGTGCTCTCATTCACCCCATCCCCCCAGCCACGCTGTCCTTGCTTCAGTTCTCCAAACAGCCCCCACCCTGCCCTGCCTCAGTGCCCTTATTTGCTGATTCCTTGACCTGCCTTTCTCTTCCACCCTCCCTTGCTCTCCTTTGCCTCGTAAAATCCCACCCCTCCCTCCTCAGATCGCAGACCAAAGATTTTATCTTAGCGAACTCTTTCCTGTCTCAGGCATCACAGTTTGCCGTGGCGTATTCATCTGTGAGACTATCTGGAAAACGTTTGCCTTCCTACTTAGTTCAATGAGGGCAGAGTCTATTTTGCCCACCACTCTAACCCAGCACCTACCACGGTGCCTGGCATAGAATAGGTGCTTGATAAATGTGTATGGCATGAACAAACGGAGTCTTTCCACTCTGGCCTCCCTTTCCCAAACTGCTGCCCCCCCACCCCCTGCCCCTCTCCCCTCTGTGGGCCTCTCCAGCTCCCTCACACCTCCCGCTGCCCCTCCAGCCGCCCACCTGTCTCAGAGGAGATGTTGACTTCAACACTCAGGTCGGGTACAGGTGCTCCTGGGAAGGAAGCCACACACAGGTAGGTGCCATAGTCGCTGAAGTGCAGGTCAATGAGCTCTAGGCTGCTTGTGACCGCAGGCAACTCAGGGTCGTTTCGGGTCACCAGCAGCCGCTTGGACATGCGTGCCGGCTTGCCGTTCTTGAACCACTGATAGGTCACCTTCTCCTGGGGCACCGCATCCACGTGGCACGAGAGCTTCAGGTCCTGGCCCAGCTGTATGTTCTCACTTTCTTTGATCACGTCTGGGGTGATCTGGAATGTGGCGTTCTTCATGGCTACAGGTGGGTGGGGAGGGCAGGTTGGCTGGGGCTGGCCCAAAGCCAGGGTCATGTCCCACCCCTCCCCAGACCCAGCTCCTCCCCTCACAGTGGCCCTCCTGCAGGTTGGGAGCTACACCCTCCCACCACCGCCACCGCCACCAGAAACCATCCTTTTGCTTGGAAATTGTTCTACTTGTTCAAGTGTGTTTTTAAGAGTTTAAAAAAGCTCGCTGCAGAGAAGTGGGTTTAGTGATCATTAGAGTCACTGTTACTGAACACACACTTGGTGAGAGGCACTGTTCCACGCACTTTACACAGGTTGACTCATTTAACTCATCCCCCGCTCTGTGAGGGAGGCACTTTATCGTCCCTGTTTTACAAGGAGGGAACCGACGCTCAGAGAGTTTAATTCCGAACCTGTGCTCGTAACCACTACGCTACTTTATTTGTATTGTTTTAAACCTTGAATGAACAAAATACAAATTCTGTAAGGATGCAACAGAATGCAATAGTGGTTCTATAGACAGTGGGACTGAGGGAAACTGAGGGGAAATTTTAATCTGTACATTTTACTCTTTGGTGCTATTTAACTCTTTTCAGCAAGTTATTGTGATTGTTATAGTAAGAGCCCAATACAATAATTTTACATGCAGTTACATTAAAGCTCAGAGTTTACAAAGTAAAGGGTCTGACCTCTTTTAAAATCTAAATATTGCTTGATGTGATGCAAGAGTTAGACATGACTCTTAATATTGGATGCTAATTGGACAGGACACTGATACCACAGCCACATCCTTTGCTGGGTTGGACAAAGCAAGCTGTATGTCCCCAAGGAAGTGACCGTAAGAGCCTGGCCAGGAAGTCATTGTTTGCTTCTCACTCAGAGAATACACCTGGGTTGTGGGCTCAATCATTGATGTTCCTCTCTCTCTCCCCCTCTCCCTTCCTCTCTGAAATCAATACAAATATATTTTTTAAAAAAGAAGTGACCGTAAGTATGTATTGGATGTAAACTGAGACCTCATCAACTCAGGTTTTAAAGGCCAAATGAAAACAGGTGGAGAAGAAGAATCTTCTGATGGGAAAAGTACCATCAAAGCAGAAAACAGTCATCAGACAGTCACAGTCTTGCTGCTTTCTTTCTTGCTCTGATTAAGTAAAAAGTAACAAAGGGTTAACTTCTTATGAGGAGAGTCAGAGAGTGGTCGGTGAAAGATCAACAACAAAAAGTGTTTGTCTCTTCAGAAGACTCTGAGTCAAATTTGGCAGACGCTATGTTTTACTTTTAAGTGCTAAAGAGTTGGTAACAGCTGTGTCTTTTAAAAAACATAAAATAAACAAATAACCTAAAGCTACACAAGAAGAATTTAAAGTTTTCCCCTTGAAGCAGAGTAGCAAAATCAAGATCATATCAAGCAGCTAATGCTAACTACTAAGGCTGAGGTTTAGTAAGGAACATGTTTGTACTTCTTTAGATCATACTCCAAGTTTTGTATCATTTTTACATTTACTAATTATCTTCAGACTCACTGAAATGCTTTGCTAGCAAATATTTACACATGAGGTATGTGGAAATGTGTTATTTTCACTTTAGCTCAGTGAATCATGTGGAAACCAGTGTACAAAAAGAAAGCCAGGAAATTTCTCCTGAAGAGTGGAAGTCCATACTTAGCTTTTTGCAACCTGTTTCCCAATCTTAAAAAAAAAAAATGTAGGTACTCAATACCAGTCCTCCCTACCTCTTGGATTGTTGAGTTTATATTTGGAAATGTAGATTGTCAATTGTAAATAAAACTTTACACCAAATTTAATCCATGCCGTGGCTGGTTTGGCTCAGTGGATAGAGCGTCGGCCTACACACTGAAAGGTCCCAGGTTCGATTCCGGTCAAGGGCATGTACCTGGGTTGCGGGCACATCCCCAGTAGGAGGTGTGCAGGAGGCAGCTGATCGATGTTTCTCTCTCATCGATGTTTCTAACTCTCTATCCCTCTCCCTTCCTCTCTGTACAAAATCAATAAAATATTATTTAAAAAAAATTTAATCCTGCCATCTGCAGGGAAATAAAAGTGCCTGGAACATGCCTTCTCAGCATATATCACCTACCAAGAGGAAGCAGGCAGGCCCCTCTCCCACTTCCTCGGTCATTCCTGGAAGACAGGGACCCTGTCTGCCTCTGAGTCCCCCCCGGTCCCCCTCCGGAGCCACGTACATCGCACCAGCAGGTTGACGGTCTTCTTGGCGGGGTTGCCCACATTGTTGGTGGCTGTGCAGTTGTAGTAGCCAGAGTCCAGGGCCTGCACTGAAGGGATGCTGAGGATGCCACCCTGGGCCAGAGCCCCCAAGGGCAGCGGGCCCGGCCCATGGGACCACTGCAGCTGGGGTAGGGGATCGCCGCCTGTCAGCAGACACTGCACCGTCACATTCTCCCCAGGGTTCACCACCAGAGTTTCATTCACAGACAGCTTCAGGGCTGGTGGTGCTGAGAGGACAAAGAGGTGGGGTCTTATGGGGGTGGGAGGCAGGGCTGAATGTGGGGATATAGGAGCTAGGAAAACCATGGGGTTGGGGAAGGATGGGGAGAAGAAAGGGGAGAAGGCAGGGAGCCGGCAGAGGGGAGCAGGGATGCACTGGTGGTGATGTGCCTAGAGTCCTGTATGGGGTGGGGCACTGTCTCCTGGGTGGGCAGTCAGCTCAGGTGGGCAAGGGTATGGGCGGGGGAGTGCCTGTACCCGTGGTGTTGGTGAGGCGGAAAGTGATGGCCTTGTCCGGGATGCCACACACGTTGCGTACAGACACCTGGCAGGTGTAGCTGGCGTAATCCTGGGGCCGAAGGTTCTTCAGCTTCAGGACCTTGGTCTCCCCCTGGGCAGCAGTGGACCACTGGTGTGAGGGGTCTGCTCGGGTCTCCAGGGGTCCCTCACACATTATCCAGCACCAGGGGCTGAAGTAAATGCCTATCTTCCCCCATCTCCACACCATTTATCCCCAGGGAGCCTGAGTCTGGGGGGGGATGCTGCACTCCCCAAACCTTGGGTTTCTCTGGGTCTGAGACTGCCCTGGTGCACACTGGCCAGGACCCGGCCTCCGTTTCTCCACTTTGGGAAATGGAGGGGTAGGGAGGGAACCCTGCTCTCACGAATATGGACCTAATCCCAAAGGCCAAGGCCACATGTGGCACTCTGGCAGCCACCTCCGAAAGCCGCCTTTGAAAGCCCTCCCTGGTAGGAATGCTTCATCACCATTTCTTGGGACCCTAGGGGGCCTATGGGAAGTGGAGTCATCTCTCTGCCCCCAACTCCTGCTGCGTCTGCCCAGGGGGTTCCAATACTCTGACAGCCAGCAGCGGGCAGGGGTGACTCGCCTCCCTCTAGGGCAGCGGTTCTCAACCTTCCTAAGGCCGCGACCCTTTAGTACAGTTCCTCATGTTGTGGTGACCCCCAATTTCATTGTTACAAATTGAACATAATTAAAGCATAGCGATTAATCACAAAACAACATGTAATTATATATGTGTTTTCCGATGGTCTTAGGTGACTCCTGTGAAAGGGTCGTTCGACCCCCAAAGGGGTCACGACCCACAGGTTGAGAACCGCTGCTCTAGGGGGTATCTTTCCTAACTGGCAATGTTCCAGAAGGACTTGTTGCCCTGAGGACACTCCTGTCCCCATCACTGTTCCCTGAGCTTTTCGTCCCGTCTCATCTGCCCCAGAGTGTCTGATGTCAGAACATGCTGCTTCAGCCAGGGCATGAAGACCTGCAGACGGTGAGGCTTCAACCCCCCGTGTCCCTTCCCTGGTTGGGTGCAGGAGGAAGTGCAGGGTGAGCCACGAGGAGACCAGGCCAGCTACTGCCCATCCTGACCTGGGTGTAGAGGGGCTCATAGATGTCCACGCCGTTGTCCTGGCTGTGGGACAGGGTGTCGGAGCCGCGCTTCCAGATGAAGCGGGCTGGCGGGTTGGAGTTGACGGTGCAGCGCAGGAACACCGTCTTCTCCTGGTAGAAGTTGCCCCGGACGTCGCTCACTGTCTGGTGCACCGTCAGCACCGGCTCGTCCAGGTCTGCAAGGGCACAGCCCCAGGGGAGTCAGGACTGGGTGACCCCTAGGTGGGGGGCTTGGGCTCCTGACAGCCCTCAGGGAAAGCTGAGCCACCCTCACGGTGCTTCTAGATGCGCTCCCAGCCCTGAAAGCTTGAGCAACCTTTAGGATCAGGGGGCTGGACTTGATGACTCCCCAGCTGTCCCTCCCTCCCCAGGGACCAGCACAGGGGTTGTCTATCTTTACCCTCCCAGCATGGGATGGAGGAAGCAGATGCAGCCTGGAAGTGAGGAAACCCTGGTTCAAATCCCAGGCTAGCTATTAATTTGTAGTGAGACCTGCCTAAGCCCCTCCCTGCCAGTTTCCTCAGGAGTAAATTGGACCAGATTGGCGGTTCTCGCCCCTGTTTGCACAATAGAACCACATGGAGATTTCCTTTTTAATACCGATGCCTGGAAGAGCTCATTAACGGTGTCAGAAATCAGAAGAGTGATTGCTTCTAAGAAGATTACTGACAGCAGGGGGTATGAGGGAACTTTCTAGGTCTTGGAGGTTCTCTTGAACTGGTGGTGTTTGCACAGGCACATACACATGTAAGAATTCGTTAAGTTGTACATTTGTGACTAGTGCACTCTATCGCATGTAGGTTAATCCTCAATTTAAAAAAAAAAAAAAACCCCAATGTCAGGGCCCCACCCCCAGTCAATTACATCAGAATCTCTGAAAGCAGGACCCAGACATCAGTATTTTTTAAAAGGATCCCCGCCCCCCTACCCCAGGGATTCTAATGTGCAACCAGGATTGTGAACCAAAGGCACCATCATTCCACATGCACACGTCCTTCAGTGGATGTTCCAACAGCCCAACATTCTGTCCTCCTTCCACGGTCCACTGAGATAAAGATCATTACCAAGGCACGGGCAGAGGGGGGGCAGTGATGAAGTCCAGGGCATGCCTGCCAGCCCCTTCCAGCACCAATAACTCGAGAAATGACCCTCAGTCCCAGAGTTTGGCAGGCCCCTGGGTGGCTGATGGGGGACAGAAGGGAGGACCTGGGGTTCCATTGCTCACCACTCTATGGGGCTCCACTGGGGGAGTGTGAGGTATCTTTAATGGGTAAGTTCATTGTAGACATTAAGATTGTATAAGCCAGGCCCTTGGGCCTGGCCCCACAGGTGCTGGGTACGTGGGTCAGCCTGGATAGGCACAGAGGCGGGTGGCAAGCAGGGAGCTAGCCTCTTGGGATTAAGGGAATATCCATGGGGTAGGTAGGGACTGCCTCCCATCCAAGCAGCAAGGACTGACGGGTGCTTGCGCCTGCACGTGGTGGGGTAAGGAAGTTTCAGAGCTGCCCTGGGACAAAATCAGAGGCATGAGGTATGTGGGAAGGGCACTGGACCATAATGAAGAGACCTATGCCCTTGAACAAGTCATGAGCCCTTGCTACCTCCGTTTCTTCATCTGTGGAATGGGTATAATCCAACCTGTCTTGCCCTCTGGCAGGGATGTTTCGAGATTCATAAGGGATTAGGGACGGGAAAGTGTGAGTGGCATAGGGTAGTACACATCAGAGGAACCGCAGGGAAGCAGCAGCGATTTCCCTCTCCAGCATGGGCGAGAGGAAGTGTCTACTGTCCTCCACGGAGGTGTCGGTTCTTTATGGCACTCCACCCCCACTCCTCCTTCCCAGCCTGAGCCCCAGGGGGTCTCCCAAAGCCAGGACGGACAGGGAGGGGCCAGGACAGCCAGGAAGGGCGCCAACTCACACTGCACGTCCACGCGGATGGACTTGATGGCGGGCACGCCCACGCCGTTCTCCGCTTTGCAGTAGTAGCGTCCGCCCTGCGTGCGCGCGATGCGCTCGATGCGCAGAGTCTCATTGAACACGGATGTCTCCTGGAACTTGTCGGACGCGCTCCCCGCAGTCTTGGTCCACCGCACCTGGGCAGGCAGGGAGAGCAGATTCAGACCCCGCAGTGAGGGTGGGGAGCCTCCAGGCTGAACCCTGCAATGTGTCTCCCCTTCACAAGCTTACGTGGCCTAGGAAACCAACCCAAACAGACTTGTGGGAATGCGCAGGCAAGGTAGGACATGTCAGCCAAGAGCCTGGGGAATCCGGGGTCAGAAGGCTAAGGCTTTAAAGAAGGCAGTATGTGCAGTGCTTGGAGCATGGACTTGTGGGCAAATTACCCAGCCTCTCCTGCCCCTTTACTCATTGTAAAATGGAGACTATTGCACCCTCCTGGGGTGACTGGGGGTATTAAATTAATGTATACTTAGTGCTGGAAGGCTTCAGATTTCTCATCTGTGCAAGAGGTCTAGGTAGTAGCCAGTGTCCATGCTGGCCTGGAACGCTGCCTGCCTCCTGGTATTCACACCTTTCTGTAGTCCCCTCACACTTAGTACCAGATGGTCTGTGTGACCAGTAGAATAGGGCAGGAGTGATGATGGTACCTCACTTCCAAGATTGGGTTATAAAAGACTGTGATTCCCATCTTGGTGGCTTTCTCGCTCTGGGGAAAGCCAGCTGTCCTGTCATGAGCAACCCTATGGAGAGGCCCACAGGGAGGGCGGGAAGCCTCGGGGCAGCACCTGGGAGTGGTCTGGAAGGGGATGTGCCAGCCCCAGTCAGTCCTCAAATGACTGCAGCCGGTGAGAGGCCCTGAGCCAGCGCCAGCCAACTCAGCCACTCCACCCTGCCTATCCCACAGAAACCGTCAGACAATGGTGTTCGCTGTTTTAAGCCCCTCATTTTGGAGCACCTGTTCTGTAGCAATAGATAACCATAACTATTATGTAGCATAACACCCACTTTGCAGGTCATTGTGATGTTCAGGAATAAAGTATGTAAAGCAGCTAGGTGTGGGGCCTGGTATATATGAGTCACTCAATAAATGGCTATTATTAACATTGCCTTAGTCAGTGGTTCTCAACCTGTGGGTCGCCACCCCTTTGGCGGTCGAACGACCCTTCACAGGGGTCGCCTAAGACCATCCTGCATATCAGATATTTACATGACGATTCATAACAGTAGCAACATTACAGTTATGAAGTAGCAACAAAAATAATTTTATGGTTGGGTCACAACATGAGGAACTGTGTTTAAAGGGCCAGAAGGTTGAGAACCACTGCCTTAGACGATGGGACACTATTAAGGATCACCCAAGAAACGGGAGCTACTGTTCAAAGTACCAGAGGTTCGAGAAAAACTGACCTGTTTCAGATGACTAAGTGCTAAGGATCAGAGGATGCGATAGGGACGTTTCCATCTAAAGTTGAGGAGGACTGCTTGTTACTGAGACAGGGCCAGGGCCCTGAGCCTGGTGACGAGGTCAGGCCACAGGTCATGAAAACAAAAAGGCCGGGAGAAGTCGGTGAAAGGACAACCTTCTCACGCAGGGAGGGGCCACTGCAGGCCATAACACTGCTACTCTCATCCCCCCGACACACAACCCTACCCTCATGGGCTTAGAGCTTACAGAACCTGGGGAAGGACGCAGGCCGTTTCAGGCAATCCGCCCTTAGACCACAGGGTGCTTTGGAGAGAGAACAAGGCCATGGAAATATGTTTTCTTTTTATACTTGGCTTGTGCGGTTTTAACATGATTGTCTAGATGGCGTTTGTTTCCATGCTGCTTAGGATGTGGTTTGCTTTATCCTCCCCTGTCTGTGGTGTAGCTTTACGGCTGCCTATGTCCAATATACATGGGTGCACAGGTTCCAACCAGTTTTTATGTTTGTTTCTCAGCTTAGGGTTTCCTCACCACTTGGATAGTGCAAGACAGCGACAGGCTTAGGGTCACGCTCTCTCTTAGGTGACTGTGTGTACCCACATCCTGAAGCAGAGGGTCCGCTCCCGGCTGTGACTCTGGGCTGTGGACAGAGGTCTCTGGTCTCCAGTGATAGGTGGTGCCACTCGTGTCGAGCTTCCAGCGTTAAGTAGAGTCCAGCTCCAGCTCCCCAGCCATGGACAGCCCTGTGGCCTCAACTCATGCCCCCTCCGTGTGCATGAACCCTACTACCCCTGAGGCCCATGGCCCTCCACGGACCAGGTTCTTCGGCTTCTGCTCACTACCATCGCTATGGATTCCTCTGTACGTTGGCCCCAGAGGTTCCCTCTCTTGACATTTGGAGTGGAGAATGCCCCGCCCACTCAGTCCCCCACACAGGGGGCCATGAGATGGGGCTGCTCCCCTATGAGACTAGCTGCTCCATGACAACAGGACCGTAGCTATATCCTTGTGCCCCATGACAGGGCTTGGCACATGGCAGGGACTCAATAACTATTGGTTGTAATGAAACGAGTGAAAAAGGGAACTGAAGGAGTTTCAGGAGAGGTGAGCCGCAGTGGTTAAAGCAGGAATGGGCTGGGTGTACTGGGCAAGTTCGATTGGAACACAGGGTGTGAGGAGGATGCCAGTGGGAGCTGAGACAGGAAAGGCAGGAGGGGGCTGGATTGTGGGAGGTCTTCCATTCTACTTCCAGGAACCTGAGCTGAGTCTGGTTGGTAACAGGGAGCCATCGAAGGTTGTGGAGCAGGGCAATGATATGATGCAGCCAGCTGGAGGATGAGGATTGGGGTCAGGGTGCAGGAATGGATTGGAGGGGGAGACTTGGGAGAATGGGAGGCCAGTGAGAGTCTACTGCAGGGGACCAAGGAACAGGACTGAAGGTCTGACTTAGAGGAGCAATGAGGAATAGAGAGGAGAAGACCCATGCAAGGGCATAGAAAGACAGGCCTTAGAGTCCAGCTATCTGTGGGGAATGAGATGGGACAGAGTCAAATAGGAGCCCAGGGGGTTGAGCCTAGGTAGCATGAAAAACAAGGAAACCTCGGATGGAAATGGAAAGATGAAGGCTTGTACACACAGCCACAACCACAGATGACTCAGACACAGGGGACACCCACAGATGGCTAGTGCGCCTTAGGGAGAGATGGCCCAGCTGCCTCCCTGGCGTCAGGAGAACCATCCCTAATCATCACACCTGACACAACACCGGCCTGAAGGCTGGCAGCACCGCTTTCGCCTCTAAACAAACCTCAGAGAAGGAGCAAGCAGCAGGCATAGCGTCAGGCCCGAAGTCCTTGGGGGTTTCCTTGGCCATCTGCTCATCTCAAGGCCCAACCTACTAAAGCCATCCCTGTTCCTAAAATTGTCCTGAAAAAGGACATTTGATTTCACATTTCACTCTCCTTCTAGGATCCAATCGAAACCTCTTCTGCTCCTCTTAAAGGTCACAGCAGCTCACCGGCAAATTGCATCCTCCCTCCAGCCCACCGCCTCCTGCCTCCTCCCAGTGGCTCTCAGCGATAACCAGCCTCGGCTTCCTGTCTGAATCATTCTGTTGGTCTGGGACAAGATTCACCTGGCATTTCCAGATTCTCAGCATCTGTTGCTTTCTAATTGCTTTGAGTCTTTCAATCTCCAGAGTGTAGGGCTTGTCTAGCAGACGCCTCCAAAAGTAGAGATTGTATTAAATGTGGCTGGTAATTCCTGGAGTCCCCAATCCAAAGACCGATGCCCTGGGAGGAAGTGTGCCAAGCTACAGAGAACACTGGTTCTGGATTCAAATTCTGCGTCCACCTTCACCAGAGCTGTGTGGCCTGGGGAGTTTACCTAACCTCCCTGAACCTCAATCTCCAAATATGAGCCCAGGGATTGAGCCTAAGTAGCAGGGAAAACACTGGTTGTGATGAGCCAACGAGAAAACACTGGAGAAAGCACCTACCTTAGCGCTTGGCACACGGCCTCTAACCCAGTGAGCATCACCATATAGACTGAAGCTGCATCTGAGGATGTGTCCGCTCACAGACACGAGGGATGGAGTGGAACCGAATACCTGACACTCAGTGTTTCCCCTTGGCCATCAGTGTTTCCAGGCGAATAAGCCCGCAGCCTCCAGCCCTTCCCCCAGAGAGTTCATTTTCCAGCTGCTTCCCCAGCCCCATCTCCTGTCTTCTGTGTATTTGCCACTATCGCCCCTAGTCCCCAACCCCTGCTTTGGCTTCTCAAGCTGTGATCCCAGAGTGGGGGTGGGAGGGAGGAGGGGCCGCACAGGCGGGATGGGGCCCTACCTGAGGCCGGGGGTGCCCGGTGACAAGGCACTGCAGCACCAGGGTGTCGCCCTCCCGGATGGTGTAGACGCGCTCGCTGATGTTGTCCTCTTTCACCACACACGCCTGGCCCGCGTGGACGATCTGGGCCTGGGCTGGAGCTGACAGAGAGCGGGGAGGTTAGACAAGAGGCGAGAAGGGGTCTGAGACTCCCTCCTGAGCATGTCTGAAGGAAGGGTCAGCCCAGACCTTCCCAGGTCATTCTTTGGAGGCCTGGCCCCATGGAGCTCAGAAAGAATCCTGCCAGAGCCCGCAGGCCAGAACCAGAGAGGCAGGGAGCTCAGGGGCACTTCCTCCCCATCCCATGCCCTTGCAGGAGACCTGTGCACTCCAGTGAGCTGGTGGGGGGATGAGGGGGAGGGGCTTTGTAATTGTACAGACTGGCTATCACCCAGTGAGCATCACCATACAGACTGGCTATCACCCAGTGAGCATCACCATACAGACTGGCTATCACCCAGTGAGCATCACCATACAGACTGCTATCACCCAGTGAGCATCACCATACAGACTGGCTATCACCCAGTGAGCATCACCATGCAGACTGGTCATCGCCCAGTGAGCATCACCGTCTTAGCAGCCCTACAGGGGAGGCTGCTGGGGCTCCACCCAGCTTCCCGCATCTGGTCGGTGCATCCACCCCGCTGCTCTGAGTGGTGGCTGTGGGTGCACAGAGCTCACCTTCCCAGGGAATTGCCCTTAGCCAGCACTTGGCCCGGAAATGCCTAGGAGGTCACCCTTCCCCGATATACACACCCACCCAATGCCTGGCAAACACGGGTGCAGATGCTAGTCCTCTTGCCTCAAGATGGGATGACTGTGGTCCTGTTCACGCTCCAGACACAGCCCCCACCCCGCCCCCCCAGACCCTAGGAACAGGCAAAGGCTAAGTCAGTTGAACCACATTTTTGCCCAGCTGCTTCCGTCATTCCCTTAGTTTCTCCTGAGGGCATTTACCCAGCCCCAACCATCTCAGAGAGCCTACCCTAAGATTCCCCAACCCACAGACTACACATTCCCTTTCCCCAAAGCCCTGTTAATTTTCCCTCGGTGCTCCCTGGGCCTGTGCCAGCATCTTCTCCAAGGGACAGAAGTTCTCCCATGGGGACTCGGAAGTTCTCAAAAAACTGGCTCCCCCACAATCTCTCTCCCAGTGCCCAGGGCAGGGGGACCCAGAGGGAAATGACAGAACTGGGAAAGGCCCTCCCTCAGTGTCAGCCCCCCCCCCCATCCTAAAGGCAAACCAGCCCCACCCCACAAAGGCTTGGGCCCCCGGAAGAAGGACAAAGCCCCCTGTTCACACCTGTGTGCTCACAGTTGATGGTGGAGAGAGGAGGTGGGAGAGCTGTAGGGTTCGAGGGACATAGGGAGTGAACAGAGTCCTGGCCCTAAAGAGGTGCACAGAGGTGAGATAAAGCCTGGACATACAATGTGTAACTTCCTCCAGGAAGCGCCCATGGCTTCCTGCACAACCCCTCCTTTTGTATGGTTACTCCCCCAGCACCACAACAAGGCATCAATCTGTGTGTCCATCCAATTCAGGTCCTTGTCTTTCTGCCACCAGGCTGTGAACTCCTACTGGGTGAGCCCCTTCCCATGGCTGACATCTCCCAGGGTACATATTCCCTTTGGAGGAGTACTGGCTAGCAGCAAGGTAGCCAGACCCCCTGACCTTGGCATTTCAGTTTGTCCACCACCCCACTCCCCCACCCTCACCACCACCCCCACTGAGTTTTGTTAGCATGAGCCAGCGTCCCACATTTTGTTCACCCCCGGAGTGTCTGGAACTGTGTTTCTAACCCTGAACCAACAGAAACCCCCACAGCGTCGCTGTCCTCTGTCCCGCTTAACCTCAGCCTCCCCTCCACACGCCCCAGGGCGGCACTGCCAACAGCAGCATCTTCTGATTCCAAAGGCAACCAGGCCAGAGCCCATGTCAGGGGCCCCGAGATAATCCCTCCATCCAGTGTGCTGGGCTGCATATCTGGCGCTTTGGCCAGACGGGTCATGCTGTGCTGTCTGTTCCTAAAATACACAGATAGGAAGGTACTGACATCAGGCCAGGCCTTGAGATATGGTCTCATGGCCCCTTCCCAGCACGCAGGCCTTCTTGCTCAGAAGGTCCAGAAGTCTCATTCCAAATTTGGGAGACAAAGGACTGGAAAAAGTATAAATAAAGAGAGTTTCCTCCATATTGGGGGGCCCAGAATTTGAAAGACACATTTTCTCTGGGCCTCCACAAAATTTAATAATAAAATGTAACTCCTGTAGTCATCGCTGCAGTTCAGCCTCTGCGTCGGCAGGGTGCTGTGACTGTGGTCCGCTGGCCAGCTTAATAGAGGCTCTTAAATTTAAATTCTGAGTCGGTGGTCTATCTCGCTGAGTGAACCCATAACACCAGCCCGTCACACAACAAACGCTCCAAGCCGCTGCCCTGCGGGTGCTGACGAGGCTGTCGGGGAAAGCTGGGGACCAGCTCGGAAAGAGCCTCTTGGGTAAACTGGTAGCAAACAGAAAAACAGAAACGAACCGGATGGTTTCCGAGTACGCTTGGTGCTAAGACGACTCTAAAGCAGTGGCATGTGACAAGCAACAGTGGGCAGAGGAGAGACTGGCTTTAGAGAGATGGAAAGAGCTGACAATCTGGGATGAATTCCTGGCTCTGCTACCCACGAGCTGGGTGACACGGGGTAAGTTACTTCATCTCTCTGAGCCTTGGCCTCTTCATTTACAAAACGGGAACAATAATGCCTTCTCCCGGGGCTGGTGTGAGGGTTTAAAAAAATACGTGCAGCCCTAGCCGGTCTGCTCAGTGGATAGAGCGCCGGCCCATGGACCGAGGGGTCCCGGGTTCGATGCCAGTCACTTCGATTGCAGGCTTGATGCCCAGCCCAGGTCAGGGTGCGTGCAGGAGGCAACCAATCTATGTGTCTCTCTCACATCGATGTTTCTCTCCCTCTCTTTTCCATTCTCTCTAAAAATCAATGGGAAAATATCTTTGGGGGAGGATTAACCAAAAACAAACAAGGAGACAATATGTGTAAAACATCTGGCCGAACAGTATGCATGTGCTCTTTTGCTAAATGACAGCTCCTGAGATGATCAAATAGGAGGGGGAGATGGGGACAGACAGGCCCCCTCTACACTCCAGGGGTGCAAACACTCAAAGCAGACATGACACCGGTGGGGATGCTTCATGAATACAGTCAAGACTCCTGCTGAGGACTGTGCAGGGCTAAAGGGGGCTTGGAAACCAGGGAGGGGGATGCCCTTCAGGGAGCACCCCTCTTATCATAACCCTCACCCAGCTTTCAGCGAGTTATTTTGTGACTTTTAGCAAGTTACGTTTCCTCAGTTGTGAAATGGGGTTGTTGTGAGGAATAAATACGTAAACTCAGGTGAAGTGTTTAAAACAGGGTCTGGCCCACGGTGAACAATCGAACCGTGTCCGCCAGCACTTTATTCTACAGATGATCCCGCACTCCCCTCAGGAGCCCACTCCCCGGGCCTGAGGCCCGAATGACAGGACCCACAGATGATGATGGCTGATGTATTCCCGCGGCCATAACTGCAAGCTCCTCGCCTCGGTTCTGAGAGGCAGACAGGCAAGTCCTATGTAGCCTGTGTTGGCAGAGGACACGAAGGCGTGGAGAAGGCAATCCCGTCACTCAGTGACCCAGAGCAGCGCTGGGACTCGAACCCAGACCTTCCACTCAGTGGCCTAGAACTCAGTCCACTGGCCAATCGTCCTCAGATGCCCCCATCCTCGCCCTGTGTCGCCAGGGGAGCCTGTCATAGCACATTCCCAGGCCCATGTGGAACCGTCAGCTCTGGCCCTGGTCTCATTTCGCTTTCCGAGCTCTATCGATAAACCCCCACGAGGAAAGGAAAACCCTGTCCCCCAACCTGAGTGCCGTAAAGCGTTCATCCACAGTCCCCCGCCAAACAAGGACGCTGCCTCCTCTCTCTCCTCAGAGCCTCGGCACACAAGAGGATATGATTAAAGGCTCTGAAAAGTCCTGCAGTGAACACACCCGCTGACTTGGTTTAATCCAGTGCTTTCCGAGTGTATTTGACCATAAAGCCCTTTCTTCACAGAGTAGCTCTTAACATCTTGAGAGACAGAAGTGTTGTCTGTAACAAGTGGAGAAGTGCTGATCCGATGCGCAACACAAAACTAAGGCTGTGGAGTCAAGTAACACCCCCCCCCACACACACACACACACACACCACCACCACCACCACCACCACCACCACATGCCAGTCCCTTGGCTGAGAATATGAGATGGCATGAGAGATGGCACCCAGGGGGCAACTTCATCATGAGGACGGCTGAGGCAAAAATAGCAAGTTCCTAGCAGAGGGCTTCTGGCCAATCAGCTCACTCCTCTCTTCCCCCAAAAGAAGACACCCTCAAATTGTAGGTGCCGGTGGGGATTGTGGCACCCGCAGGCCCAGTGAGGAAGCCACACACCCTATGACTCACTCAAGTGAAGGCTAATTCAAACTGCCCCCTGGGCTTCCGAAGAGGATTCTCACTGGAACCTAGAAGGGGAGTTTCATTAAGGACCCCACCCCCCATGAGAGAATGTCCTCCTGGCTGCTAGCCGAGGGGGAGGGGTGCTGACAGAGGCATGAGGGTGCAGCAAACAAGGCAAGCAGACAGCAAGCGCATGGAAAACCTGAATTTAAAGCCCCCTCAGCTTTCCGTCAGGTTCCCTCCACACACATTTGAAAAGGTCAATCGCAGCCAACTGGGGGCTGTTGTCCTGCTCCCTGCTCCTGCTCCTTCAGGGGAAGGGTGCCTGCAGGCTGGGAAACTTCCACGCAGAGCGGAGTGGGGGGAGGGCAAGGAGAGAAAGGAGCAGGGGCGGCGACATCCCCACCTGGAGTTGGTTCTAGCTGCCCAGTTGCCAGACGGCAGGCCAAGGCCCACCCCCCTAACTGCCTCCCGCAGCATCGCTGAGCCTTCTGGGCCAGGCAACATGGAATCGGGATCCGTGTTCTGGTCCTGGCTTCCATCAGACCGTCATCCAACAAATCCTTACGAGCGGGAGGGGCTGAGCTTGGTGCTGGGGTCCAGGGGTACGGGGCGCGACAGCATCAGGCCCTGCCCTAGGGAAGTGTATCGTCTGGAAGAGCTGGGCGAAAGGCCTGCGGAGAGGCAGCGAGGAAGCAGGGAGGGATGCTGTGAGCTGGAGTTATGTCCCAGGTCTCCCCCACCACAACATGACAACAGCCTAACAACGCACACATAAAATAACCATTTACTCTGCGCAAACATCGCACTGAGTGCTTCATATCTATGATCTTATTTATTGCTCATAACAAGCCTGTTATTGTTCCCATTTGTCGGATGAGGAAGCTGAGGCCCAGCAAGGTTAAGGAAGTTGCCCAAGGATGCCCTGCTGGTTGGGTGTCTGTCTGCTGCCTGACCCCTGTGCTCAGCCCCATGCATTTCCAGTTCCCGAGCGTCCACGCAGTGGGAGGACACGCAGGACCAGTCACTGGTGGGACGGTCCCGGGCAGCATCCTTTAAACTGCCCCTCCCCCGCCTTCCCAGCTCCTGGTACGCACATGTTTACCGATCCTTTTATGCATGTAATGCAAATGGACACTAAATAATTTAGGGAGGTTAACAATGCTGAAATATTAACAGGCTTTTCTCTTTTAATTAGCTGCCCAGAGAATGGCGGCGGGGCCGGGAGCAGGCTCTCAGGGCGGGTGCCTGGCCAGCTCCGCCTGGCCTCCTCCTCTCAGGGATGATGCTTATGGGCGGATTCTGTGGCCCATCGACCTGGATGAACCCCGCCCTCTGTGCTCTCCACAGCGGGGGTTTGCCCTGGCCTCCCCACCCACCGTGCTGGCTTCGGAGCTGGCTGGGCCTGTCCTCTGCTCACGGCCAGCCAGGATGGGCCAGGCGACTTCTCAGAGCTCTCCAGGTTGGGGGGGTGGCGGGGGGAAGAGGGGGGCTCCAATTCTATGATGGAAAAACCGGTTTGAAACAGTCCCACCATCTCTTCTGGCCTCGCCTTCATGCGGGTCATCCGGAGGAGACGCACAGCACACTGTGTCCTGTCCACCCCTGGACATTCTCTCGGGTCATCAGGCCTTGGTCCAAGCCAGTTCCCTCTCCATCCTCCCTCTCACTCCCTGCCTCCAACCCTTCCAAGGGCACACAGAGTCGCCTGGTAATGCGCCATCGATCCATCGATTGCTCTGTAACATTTCCCGAGCCTCTATTAGTGACCCACCCTGCCCTCGGCGCTAGGATGCAGAGCCCATGAGGCCTGGCGCGCCTCACTGAAGACGCCCTGCCCGCCCTCGCTGCAGACCACGCTGAAGTCTGCTCGCACCACCAGGGCTTCTTGGCTCATCAAACTCAAACCTCTATTCAGCTGACCTCCCCTTTGGCTCCAGCCCGAGTGCGTGTGTCACTGACCTCTGAGTGCAAACACTCATCTCTGCGTACAAGGGCCCTGTCACTGAGTGGGGAGCGGGCACAGCCGAGAGGATCCGTGCACAGGCTGCCACCCTGTTGCCATAATGGAGCATAAAACCTCGCTGTGCTCTCGCGTCAGATGCAGGGCCTGCTGCTGCTTGCCCAGCCTGCGACTGTTTACAGGGCCGGGCCCATGTGCAGGGCCCGGCGCTTCTGGCAGAGCCAACATCCTGGCAGCCCTCCTCTGCTGCGAGCAGTGGACAGTCCATCTGTGCCCAGTCCCGAGGAATGTTCGGCACCACTGCACCCACATCCTGGCCTCGTCAGCAGGCACGGGTCCTGAGAGCGCCAGATTATGCTCATAGACTCCCCATTGTCTGAGCGTCAGGGGAAGTCTAGCCTGCCCGCCATGTGTGGAACTCTGGGATAGCAGGCCAGGCCACGGGACAGCCTGTAAATGAGGACTCTGAGGCCCCCTGGGGGAAACAATAAAGGGGCTTCTCCCTGGTGGGCCCCAGAACACTGGGATCAAAACTCTCAACAATGAGGGGACTTGGGGCAGCTCTAAGCAGTGCAGGCAGGACCCGTGGGAAGAGAGCAGAAAGGCACGGGCCTCAGGTCGGGCATCCGTCACCCCAGGCTGTAACTGCCAGTCTGAGCGGCTGCCCTGCTGGGAGGGGTAGGAGGCAGGGCTCTATCTCTCACCGAATGACTATGTGACCTTGGGCAAGTCCTTTATTTAACTTCTTGAAGCCTCAGTTTCTTCATCTGCAAAATGGGGATAATATTACACCCGAGGCTGTAGTGGTAATAACGTCTGGGTTGTGGATTAAATAGGATAATGTACATTGGGTACAGAATACAGTGACTATTATCTAGTAGGCGCTCAGTAAATTTCAGTGCCCTTTCCATTTGATAATATAGTCCGGGACCCCTAGGGAACCTGTTCCAAGGGCCTGCCAGAGGAAGGTGGAAGACTGAATGAGGAGGCTACTTTGGGGGAAACGCCAAGAGCAGTCATCCTGAGGGACCAGACTATCATGGTGGCTAAAAGAGGTGACCCCTGGGAGGAAAGCTCTCCCCAGGAGGCCAAGCTGCCACCCATCAAGGCAGAGAATAGCTTCTGGAACCCAGGACCTGAGCCTGCCTGGCCTGGGGACACGGGGCCCAAGGACACAGGGTTACTTGTGTAAAAGTTCCCTATGTGGGTCACAGCTATCCAGACCCTCCAAGATCTGCTGGTCCTGGGGACTCCATCACTGCAGTTCACCTGGCCCTGGGCCCTGAGAGCAATCCAGACTAGATATGACCGAGTGCCCATGTGCCAAAGCATGCCTACCTACCCCAGTCCAGGGGAGGAGCAGGGCCGGAGGGACACAGCTGTGGGCTTGGGTTCTCACCCAGGCGGCTGCAGTAATTGCTGTGTGTTCTGGGGCAAATTGTTTAACCCTCTAGTCTAGAGCCTCAGTTTCCTGACTGTAAAATGGGCACGAGTGTTTCCTATTGTGAGTGTTAAACATGGTAAGAGTGGAATCGACCATGTACAGCATGGCTGCCTCATAGATACAATAGAAGTGTAGTTAGAAGGAGCAAAATAAAACCAAACTCATACCTCAGGTGTCTGCCAGGAGGAGGCCCCTGGGTCTGAGAGTTGCAGCATCACTGCATTGTCCAACGAGGACCCCGACAGTCGCCTGAGTGACCCGGTCCCTAGGAGCCTGAGGCTCCAGTATAGCCGTGACCAACAACAGGGGTGGGGCACGTCCTGAGTGGGACCACAGCCACACTGCCAGGCCCAGCCCCCAACCCAGAACATGGAGTCTGGGCCAGTCCTGAGCCAGGGCACGCAGGGAACAGTGGCTTTGCTGAAGCAAACAATCCCCAAAGCCCCACCTGATCCCAGTGGCTTCCTTAGAACCCCATCTTGGAAGTCCAGGGCACATAGCCTGGGGCCTGCCACAGGCCTGGCTGTGGGAGAGAAGGGAAGATACGGGGTTGAGGCACTGGATTTGGGCTGAAATGAACATCTGGGGACCCTGCGCCCTCAGAAAGAAAGGGGTGGTGGCAGGCGGGTGGGAGTCCTTTCCAACCAACCCCGCAAGTGCTGACTGGAGCTCCTCTCCAGCACTGAACTTGACTCAGCCCAAGTTCGCCATTTAAAACAGAGACCAGTAACATTAGAGTGTCTTAAGTGAGATGACACACCAGAAAGTGACGTGTAAACTGTCAAGTTCTGCACAAATCAGGTCTCATTAGGAGCTGAAAAACCCAAATGTGGCTTCAGGAAGTGAAACCTGGAAGTTAAGAACCAGGACACGCATACAGGCCTAACCAATGGACACGGACAACAGAGGGGTGGGGGCATGAGCGGGGGGGGGGGGGGGGGTAGGGGGTAACATGGGGATAAGGACACATATGTAATATCTTAAACAATACAAAATTATATATTTATATTAAAAAAGGAATCAGGACACAATGCACCTACCAAACCCAGTGAAAATAAATTAAAATTATAAAATCCATTGTGGCTGGGCCGTGTGCAAGCTGAGCTCTAGCTTTTTGTAGCCAAACCCGGCAATGCGAATTGAGAACCATAAAACTGCCCTGGCCTAGGACCTGTCAGGCACTCTCACTTCGGGGAACAGGCCCCAAGGACACCACTTTAAAGGAAAAAGCAATCCACATACGGATATTCACGGCTGGGCTATTTAGGAGAAAGGGAAATCGGAGTCTGCCAAACGCCCAGCAAATGGAGAAATGGTGACCAAACTCCAGCGCGTCGATGCAGGGGGTGCCCGGAGGCCATTAAAGTGGCAGGTCTGAGGGCTCGGTCAATACCGGCAGACGTGCGTAGGAGATAAAGTCGCCCAAGAAAGCAGAGCGGACCACTGTTCACTGCTATGTAAAAACATATTGACAGGGATGGGCCGGGAATTTAGAATGAATGGCTGATGTCTGGTGGTCACTGGGTTTCTTTCTCTTTTTTCCTACGAAGTTGTTTAAGTGGTTAATAATAACAATAACAACGCTGAAAGCACAATCAATCTTGCAGCTTGAGAGCGGGTAGGGCCGGAGACCCCCGCACAGAGGGCAGGGGAGGGAAGGACAGTATTTCTTGGGAGCCCACCACCACCAGGCAGCACTCTGATCTCCCCAACCCAGGCCGCTGGGGGTTCCTGGGCATCACCCCACCCAGCTCTGGGGGTGGGATTATGGGTGCCCCAATGTGACTGCTTGAAACCTCTTACAGACGCCTCTGCAGAGCCCGCCAGGCCAGGCCTTCACCCCACCCAACTCAGGAGGCGGGAGGAGGGATGGCCTGGGGTTAAACACCAGGGAATCAGATGTAAGGGCCTGACTAGCCTTACGCTTCTCTCCATCCACTGAGCTCAGGAGGACAGCCTTATGCCCCCAACACCTGCAAGGCCTGAGAGCCACTCCTCACCCACCCATTAATGAAAGCACACTGTCTCCTGCTGACTGAGTGTCCGCCAGAAACCTAGGAGCCGGCCCTGGCCTCTCTGTCTTCCACACCCGCACCCCGCCCACCAGCGAGCCCTCTCAGCTCGACCTCCAAAACTGATCCTGACCCTGACCCCTCAGCCACCGCCACCATGTCCTGCCTGGAGAATTACAGCAGCCTCCTGGTGGGTCTACCTTGCTTCCTCCCTTGCCTGGTACAGTCTCTTCTCCACACGCAGCCGAAGGGATCCCTTTACAACACAAAATCAGATTCCTCTCTCCTCTGCTCAAAACCCTGCCACGGCTCCCAGCTTACTTGGAGTCAAAGCCAACCCTTTTTTAATAGCACGTTCTCTGCCCTCCTCCCCATGTGGCCACCCTGCTTTCTGTTGTTCTCCAAGTAGGCCAAGCCCACATCCACCCCAGGACCTTTGCACTTGCGGCTCCCTCTGCTGGATCGCTCTTCCCAGAGTTCCAGAGCTCTCCCCATCACCTCAGCTCTCTTCAAGAGAGGCCTTCTCTGATCACCCTGTTTAAGACAGCGTGGCCGCCCGACCTCCACCCCCCTCACTCCCTCTCCCCACTCTGTGTTCTTCCTCACACTCCGCAACACCTGGCGTATTAAACTGTCACTTGCTCATTCTCTGTGCCCCTTTCAAAGTGAACACCCCTGGAAGGGAAAGCATGTTATACCCCTGAAAAGGATGAACAATCTTATTTTCCAAGAGTCAATTCGAGAAGCATGAAGTTTAGGAACATATTTTCTTTAGCATCAGGTATATTTATAAATCAGGAAATGCCATACTTGCATTAATTATTCTCATCATTTTTTCTCTCCATCACTGAAGGGTTTCTCCCCTTTTTAGGCTAAACTTTTAGAAACCACATAAGTGGTATACACTGTAGGATCTGATTATAATGCTGAGCTTCTGAACAACTTGTAAATGACTTAAAACCCAGCAGGTTGGGGGAGGAAAGTGAAGTACTTGGGATGGGGGAGGCCAATTGGACCAGAGTTCAATCACAGCCGGGCCCAGAAAAGTCACTGCCATTAGGAGGCTCCTAGGGGCTGAGGATGGGGAAGGAGGGACTGCCCCTTAGGAGGAAAGTTAGGTCTGAAATGGGCCGTGGCGGGGGTGGCAGCAAAAGGCTGGGTGCGAACACACCTGTAAAGTAGCTCAGAGGGAACAGCGTTCCTGCTCTAAATTTCCCCAAGAGGAAAATGAGGGAAAGCTGGAATTCTGCCACCCTCTCTCCTGGGCCCGGCTCTAGGTCCTGCTCCCTGTCCCCCAGGAGTGTGCCGCACACCTGTACCCAGAGCCTCATATGACACTTCCGTGGTGGCCGCCTCTGACTTAACAGCTTCCTGAGCGAAACCAGTGCTGGAATCGCTCACTTAGCGGGGCTCCTCTGAGCACCTGGAGCGTTCACTCCCCACACGCTGGGCACTGGGCTGAGTGGCTTTCCAGAGTTCCCCATTTCCTCTTCGCCACAGCCCCCTGAGGACGGTGCTATTACTATCGCCATCTTGTGCATGGGGAAACTGAGGCACGGGGCGTAATCTCCCCACGATCACACAGGTAGCAAGTGGCTATGGCAGAACTTGAACCCAGATCCGGTTCAGAAGCCTCTACTCCTATCCTTTAGGCCACATGCCTCCCACCTGAGCCAGAGAGATGATCATGCATCCACTTTGATATATTTAGTTGCTTGCTTCTGAAATTAGACCCTGGTGGTGTCATGGGGCCTGGCAAGTCTTGTGCCACCACTGATCTCAGAGCTGCTAGTCGCTGACACCTCGGTGTGAAGAACTTTTCTGTTTACTCCCCTCCCTGGGGGCAATGACAAATGAGGGAAGGAGGTGGGGGTGGGGGGGAGGCTGCAGGACCACTTGGAGGACCCTTCCCAGAATCCTCCTCTGTGGTTGCCATGGCACCACCTCTGCAAAGGCCTGGACCCTGGTGGGGAAGGGAGGGTGAGGTGGGGCGAAAGGAAGTGATCCAGAAGAAAAAGAGCTAGCCTGTGTAGAGGGTCCCTCTGGAAAAGGGGGGGCTGCGGGGCCACCAGACCTGAGACCCTCATCAGGGCCACCTCAGGAGGAAGGCCAAGACAGCAGAAATGGGTGAGGAAGGTGACAGAAGTATGCAGGGGGTGATGGGAGCTTCAGCAAAGAAACTGAGGCACACGAGGAAGACTGGACTCTGCAAGGGCAAGGTACTTGGCAGCACTGGCCCAGCGCCCAGCGCACAGTAGGTACTTAGTAAAGGTCAGCTCAAATGAGACTTCCTGATTAGGACACCAGGGAGCCCCGATTTGCTCGGACCAGGAACAAAGCCTGCGCACTGCGTCATGGAGATGTGCTTGGGGCTCCCGTGGTGAGGGGCTCTGGGTGAGGGGCTCCCGCCCACACAGGAGCTTTTCCAGGGTGCAGGTCCCCTCTGAGCCTGAGCAGCTCTGTTCCTGAAAGGCTGGCTGGGGGGGTGGGGGCTCCAGGAGAAGAATAGGCCCCCTGCCACTCAGCCCAGCTGGGGCCGCTGGGGCCCTGCGCCCAGCCCAGCCCCCACCCTGGCACAGGCGCAGCGGGTGAGCGCATGCCTGGCACAGTCCCCAGTGCCTGGGAGAGAGGCTCCAAGTGGGCGGCTTTGTATTTTGTGAAAACCAAATCCACAACTGATCTCTCCAGCCAAGCAGGGCCTGCTGGGAAGGCTGGCGGGCCTCTCTTCCCGCCCCCCTGCTGGGGCCCACCTCCCCCAGGAACCATGGGGAGCACCAGCTGCCACCCTGGCTGGCATGGGGGCTGACGGCCGGGCCTGGGCCCCGCTCCCGAGTGCCAGGGTTTGCCCCCTCCCCACCCTGACCCCCTTCCTGCCTGGAATAAATTGGAATACAAATCAGAGGGAACCGCTTTCCTCTGTTTGAACAAATTGCTATGGATTCCTCCCTGTCTCAGGTCAGGGCTCACGATGGGGGATATTTTCACTCGCCGGCTGCTAATAGACTCGGGAGAAGCTGCTGGATCGATGGAGGCCGGGAAAATTAGCCCGGAGCTCCAGGCCAGCCTTGGCCTGTCCCTGCCCCCACGCCAGGACTCTTGGAAGGGATGAGGCAGCCATAACCCAGGCTGGACATCAACACCAGCTGACGGCCTGTTCCCTCCTCCTTCCTGGGAACCAAGGCAAGAGAGTCCAGGAGAGGCAATGGGGGAAAGGTGGGCCCAGAGAGGCCCCCAAAGAGATCTGACGTCCCCCACAGTCAAGCATGGCCCCCTGAACATATCTCCATGCTCTTGTGTGCAACATCAGCGTGCATATACACACCTTCAGCACATGCATGCCCATGTATACTTACATGTGCACAAAAATAGAGATAAAGTGTACACGCAAGGTAGAGAGAACACGGGAATGTATTTCAGCTCCTGTGGAGGTACCCAGCGAGAGCAGTTTACCTAATGCTGCTGGTTCTACATGCATGCACACATACATGCATACACGCAAACACATACATACATACATACATACACACACACTCCCCTCTGTAAATTAGAACCCAGATCTGCTGTGGGAGAGAGGGTTTGTCTCCTGGCAGGCAGAGCCGTACCACTAGCTTGGTGTGACCCTTCGCCTCTGGTTACTGGTTTCTGCCTCTAAACCAGTGGTTCTCAACCTTCCTAATGCCGCGACCCTTTAATACATTTCCTCATGTTGTGGTGACCCCCAATGTCATTGTTACAAATTGAACATAATTAAAGCATAGTGATTAATCAGAAAAACAATATGTAATTATATATGTGTTTTCCAATGGTCTTAGGCGACCCCTGTGAAAGGGTCGTTTGACCCCCAAAGGGGGTCGCGACCCACAGGTTGAGAACCGCTGCTGAGCCTTTAGGGCCAGGTGGCCTCTGAGCCCCTACCTCTGACCTTTCGTAGCTCCCAGCCGGGGCTGCCTATTGGCTGTGCAGGCTGAGGACTTCTCTGGCCCTCCTCAGCCTCAGGTTTCTCTTCTGACAAATGATGAGATTTGCCCCAAGATCTCTACTGGCTTTGTCACTTTATAAGCCCGTGACCCTCCATCATCCCTCTGCCTTGTTCTCTGCTGCATCCTCGGCACCCAGAACAGTGTCTAGCACATAGCGAGGGCTCCAGAAAAATGTGGTTAATTACTTAATTACTCTCAGGTCCCAGGTGGGCGTGGCGAGGCTGAGAGAAATTCACAACAGGATGGAGCCCCGCTCTGATCTGGACGCTAAGGCCCAGGGGTACTCAGGGTGCAGACAAGCCAGGTCATTACCCACGGAGGCTCCTTCCTGCAGAGGGAAGTGGACAGAATGCAATTGGCCTAATTATCCACACAGGGTCCTGCCTGCGGGGAAAGGGCAGCCGTCCAGTGTCAGAAATGGTCCCCTCCTCTCTCTCCGTTTTGAATTGAGCTGGTGGGAAGCTAATGATCATGCCCCATGGCAATGCCCAAAGGGCCCGGGAGACTGGGTTTGTCCTCTGTGACCCCCAGCCCTGCCCTCCCCAGGTGTGAGGCCCCTCAATCCTTCAGGGAGAGCCTAGGTTCTACCAGGAGGGTCTTGGGGAAATTGACGGGCTGGAGGTCTAGTCACAGAATCCCAGGAAGTAAACGAGGAGCTCACAGGTCTGGTTTTCCGCCCGGAATCAGGGCTTACACGTGCAGCCCAGAAGATAAGACCTACGAACAAAGAGCTCAGCAAAACTGGCTGGTTCTGAAGAGGCAAAACAGAAGGTTGGGCAGGATGTAGTCCACGCTACCGGAGCCCCGCTCCCCTGACCACTGCCATGCACAGCGCCAGCACCTGAGGCCAGTCACACTGCCTCCACGTGCAGCCTGCTGCCCAGCGAGTGCCAGGAATTAACACCCCCAGGAATTAACACCCCCAGGAATTAACACCCCCAGGAGCAGCCTGCAGCCAATGACAGATGGGAGTTGGTGTACACCTGCCCCAGCTCCCTCACCATGATGGGCAGACTCTGAAGTGTATATTACGCAGTGTCCCCAAGGTCCCTAGTGAGACATGGTGGTGGCTCGCTTGACAATGCACCTTTTTTTGGTTGCCTTTGCTTTCCTATCTCATGTCTTCATTCCCCTACCTGAGCTTCCTGCACTCACCTCCCAGATAAACTACCTGTACTTGGCTCCTTATCTCAGGGTCTGCTTCTGGGGAACCCAAACTGCCACCTCAAGTCCAAGCCAATTCTGATTGTCATGGTGCCCCTATTAAGTCTCTCACGTGGTCCCTTGTTTTGTCACACACACACACACACACACACACATCAAATACCCTAGCAAACTCCTCTACCTCCACCTATCACTTGTCGAAACCTCCTCACCTGAATTCCAATCCTCAAGATCCAACTCATCTGACCAACCAGCCTGAGCCACGGGGGAAGGGCTTGAGGGCTGCGGGGAATGCCCAGAGCAGCCTTCCCCTAACAGGCCCAGGTTCCTGCGGGCGAACGGGCTGGTTGCCCTAAAGCGGACCACAGGCTGTGCGACAGAGACTAGCAGCAGCCTCCAGGTCACGGGGCCACGCCGGCTGCCTCCTCCCCCACACGGGGCCTCCCAGGGCCTCCCGACATTTCACGAAGGGCTTCTCACATCTGACCAGGGGTCCTGGACCCAGAGCAAGACTCCTTGGATGCAGTGAAGCTTGGGGATAAGAAATGGGGTTTGCAGGGGTAGGAGGAGGATCGTAGATTTACAGCCTAAAATGAGCTTATAAACACCAGGTAGACATGCCCCGGCTCCTCAGAGCCTACAAGGTTACCTAGGAGAATGGGAAAGATCCAGACGTGGAGTCCCTCGGCATGGCTTTTCATTCAGCCTCGGCACCTCACTGCTGTGTGACCTCAACAAGCCACTCACCGTCTCTGGTCTAATCTCTTGCTCTGCTGAATCTCAACGATCTGCCTCTGGGCCGCTTGAGGCCACCGGACTGGCGACTGGCGACTGGCGGCTGAGCTCTCTCCTTGCCACACCCTCGGGCCCCACCTCATGACCTTCTCTATGTCTACCCTGTGGCATATTCCAGAAAGGAGAGTAAAGCCAGACCTCACCACAGCACAGAACTGCAGCAAGCTGTGGGCTTACGGATTTTGCTGGAAGGTAAGCTGACCTCCCCAAGGTCGCCATTCCAGCAGAACACCAGAACCAAACCCAGGGAGATGAGGCCACCAGCACCCTCCCCACCTCTACCTTCCCGATGCCCCTCTCAGAAATGGGAAGAAGCACCTCGTTAAGAGTTACTTAAGAATCACATAGGAAAAGTCTCAGGGCCAAGGGCCAAGGAGATACTCAGCTCCTGAATCTTTCTGAGAAGAGATTATGTTACAGCGAGTTGAATTACGGTAAGACAACGAGGAGAACTTCCCAACAACAAAGGACCACAGGCTTTGAGAACAGAAAGAGGAGCTACATCACCTCTGCAGTACTTTCTGGCCCATGGCTTCTGGCGTAGCCCCTCAGTTTTTGTTCCCCCAAATCAGGGGGGTCCACAGAGCTCTCCCGTGGCTGGGACTGGAAGGAGCCATTGCCAGAGGGGACAGGTACCAACCAGCAGAAATCAACCACCTCACGAGTTGTGAGTGGTGCGCGGGGTGGGAAGGGGGGAAGGGGAGCACTGGCAGACAGGGAGCTGGGACCCGCACAGGAATGTGTTGTTGACCCCAGCAAGGCTCTCCCCTGCTCTAGGTCTCAGTTCTCTATAAATTCCTTCTGGGCATCCTCAGAACAGCCAGAGCCCCCCTCCCTCCCCCCCACACCACCACCACCACCACCTGAGCTAGGCTGGCCGGGGGGAGGGAGTGGGGGGGAGAGTGGTGTTCACAGCCATCTAAATCCTCCCTCATTTTAAGAAGCACCAGCTGACCCTGAGGTGGGGATTTGTGGTAAAGACTGGACATTATCTACCCAATATCCATCCTCCCCTTCGTTCTAACTAAACCCTGATAATCTCTTAGGTGAGAGTGTGCCCATCGAAAAGGCATTTCTCAGCCTCCCTTGCCGCTAAGAATGGCCCATGAGCTACACGCAGCAGTGATGGGGAGGGGGTTTCTGGAAAAGCTTTTGAAAGGAAACGGACTCAGCTGGTAGGCCTGTACCTTTTCTTTTTCCTACCTGCAATGTGTCTTTTTTTATTTTGTAATGCTCACCTGAGGATATTTTTTCCATTGATTTTTAAAGAGAGTGGAAGTGAGGAAAGGAGGGGAAGAGAGGGAGATAGAATAAAGCATCGATGTAAGAAAGACACATCGATTGGTTGCCTCCAACATACACCCTGATCAGGGCCAGGAATCAAACCTACAACCCAGGTATGTGCCCTTAATTGGGAATCAAACCTTCAAACCTTCAACCCTTTGGTGCACAGCTGATGTTCTAACCACTGAGCACACCGGCCAGGGCTGGAATGTACCATGATGACTAAGCAGGGCAGCCCTTTGGTGGCTTTGTGGCAAAATGCTTTAAGGCAAGGGTTCCCAAACCTTGCTGCATGTGAGGTGATACCGTGGGGTCTTAAAAAAAATACTAATGCCTGTTTACCTCCCCAAGATATTCTGGTAAGGTATGGCCTAGGCCAGTGATGGTGAACCTATGACACGCGTGTCAGAGGTGACACGCGAACTCATTTTTTTTGGTTGATTTTTCTTTGTTAAATGGCATTTAAATATATAAAATAAATATCAAAAATATAAATCTTTGTTTTTACTATGGTTGCAAATATCAAAACATTTCTATATGTGACACGGCACCACAGTTAAGTTAGGGCTTTTCAAAATGCTGACACACCGAGCTCAAAAGGTTCGCCATCACTGGCCTAGGCTTTGGGAGTTTTACACACTCCCCAGTTTGAAGCAAAGTTGAGAACCGCCTCCGTAAGCAGAGCAGAGTGACAAGCGGAAAGGAGCCTGGGTTTCTAGCGACCAGGAAGCCTCCATGCAGCCCTGGACAGTCTGCCACTAAACTTCCATTTGCTGGAGTCTCTCTCGTGAGGCCTGGTTTCTAGGAACAGACAGAGATTCCCAACTCCACAGCACAGCACAGGCGACAGGAAGGGCCGATAGCGCCATGGAGCCCCCCTCAGAGCAGCCGGCGGGCCCTGGACTTGCCATTAGGCCGGCTTGAGTTCAAATCCTAACTCCGTTACCTGCCAACTGCAGGGCCTTTGGCAAGTCACTCAAGCTTCTCCACCTGAGAAATGAGGGCCTTGGAAAAGGCTGCGTCCTCCCGCCCCCCTGCCCGCTCCTGGGGCCTCAGCTCCTGCCACCCTCCCCGACACTTAGCAGGCGCCCGTGATGATGTGCTTGGTTGACACTGAATTGCTTCACTGGGGTCCGGTTCTGAAATTTTCATTTATTTATAAACCTAATGGAGGAGAGAGGACACAAAAGGGCCACATTTCGGAGAGGTAACAATTTACCTCGTGCAAATCAATGGGGCAGCACCTCCAGGCGGATTCTTGCAGCCCCTCCCGATTCGGGACGGGGAAGGCCCTGGTGAGAAGCAGGGGCCCGTCTCCCAAACCCCTGACCTGGACCTTCGGTTAGCACTGCTAACACAGGAAGTCTCCGTCCATCACTTAAGAATAACCAGTGTGCGTGTGTGTATGAAAGACCCCAGGGCCCACAGGAGCTTGATTGAAACCAAGCTTGGGCAGTGACCTGGAAAACCCAGAAATGCCCTCCGAAAGCTCCGGGGAAGACGACATCTGTTTGGGCCTGACTCATTCCGACGCACCGGCTCCGCCAGCTGCGCCTGGGAGCCAACTGGAGAGCTCTCGCCACGCAGCTGCCTCGATGCCACCTGCAGAGCTTCTGATCCGGGAGGTCCCACCTGCACGTGCGGCCAGGCAGCTGCTGTTGCAAAGGCTCCCCAGGTGGTTCTGACGGGCCACCGGGTGGAGAAGCACTTCTCTACACAGCTTCCCGTCTCCAGGCAATCAGTGTACCTCGGCGGAGTGTCTGGGACTAGAAAGGAGCCTGAGGTGGGATCTCCGCAGCCGGCTGAGCAGCACCCTCGTGCCGGCCCCGTCACCAGCCCCTGCGGTCACTCACCCCTGCAGCCGCAGCTTCCCACAGGCCGCGGCTGGGAACTAGGCCCGCGTGGCTGGGAGCTGCCCGCACCCTCCCTGGCCTGCCACATATCTCAAAAGCGCAGCCCGCAACTCCAGCTTCCACATGCCACCCACGCCCGGAGCTCCCTGCCATCTGCCTGCCACTGCTCTGCTCTCGTGAAACAGAGTCCCCACGGCTTGCCTGAGAGTTTACCAAGTGCTGTCACTTGGACTTCTGACTCCAAAGGTGGCAGTGACTGAGCCAGTCTTCCAGACAGGGAAACTGAGGCTCAGTGAGGGGAGACTATTGGTCCAGGGTCCCTCAGAGGCCGCCAGCTGCCCATCTGGCCCTCCAGCCCAAGTCTGCCCATTTGCCTCCAGCCCCTCTGCCCGCATGCCCTTGCCATTCAAAGGTTGCTCCATGGGCCCGCAGCACTGGCATCACCCCTGAGTTCGTTAGAAATGCAGACTCTTGCCCCGGCCCAGGCACACTGACCTGGATCTGCAGACCCCAGGGCACCCCCGCTGCCTCCCTGCCAATCTCCAGTCCCCAGCTGGCCCTTCCTCCCTCAGGCTCTGTCTCCTCTCCTGGCTTTCCAGCCCCTGTGCCCTAGGTCCCCTCCTACCTCCCTGCTCTGTCTCCTGTCTCTCCTCCCACCCCAGGGTGCTGGGCTCAGCCCCCCTCCTCTCTCACTCCACTCTCTCTTTCCTGGTCATTTTATTTCACTTCATGGTTTCAGCCCACTCATGACCAACACTCATGTCCACCGGCCCATCAACATCTCTCCCAGACATCCCACACCAGAACCCCATGAAGTTCAAGGCTGCACTGGAATTGTCAGGGAAGTAAAACTGCTGACTGAGGCCTTGTTCAGGGCCAGCTCAGGGCTCCCCAGGTGCGTCTCATGGCACGCTCATCCCAAACCCACGCGGTGGGTACGATGCCCTCCATCTGACCAGTGGAGAGGGCACGCCTCGGAAAGCAGATGGACCTCGGGCTCTCAGCTGATGCAGGCAGAGCTGGGGTTCAGACCTGGGTTTCTGAACGCCAAGCCTCAGGGCATTTCCGCTCCCACCCCTTGCCTGAGCTCTTCCTGACGCACGTTTAGAACCTAATGATTGTACAGTCTCATTCCTCGTCTTTTGCAAGAGTCTCTAACTGGCTTCCTTCCCCCACACCTAACCCCCTACAGTCTATTCTCCACATGGCAGCCGGAGGGATTCTATTAAAAGGGTGTCAGTTCATGTCCCTCCTCTGCTCAAAACCCTCCCACGGCTCAACTCATTCAGAATAAAAGCCCGAGTCCTTCCATAGCCTTCCATAGCCTTCAACAATCAGGCCCCACTAACTCTCCAACCCTCACATCCTATTCCCCTCCCCATGGCTCACTCTGCTCCAGCCATACCGACCCCTCCTCGTGGCTAAACAAGCCACTCGTGCGTCTGCCCCAGGGCCTTTGCACTGACTGCCCAGAATGCACTTATCCACCAGGCTTTCTCCCTCTTCCCCAGGCATCTTCCAGGCTCTGTCCTGGTGGCACCTACTCAAGGAGCCCCCACCACCACCACCACTGTATATGAACTTGAACCACAGTCCACCATTCCTGGTCCCCTTGGGTGCTTTTCTCTTTTTCACAGGGCTCATCGCCATAGGAACATTATATACTTATTCATTGACTTGTTTACTCCCTGTCTCCCTCCGTGTGAATGTAAAGTCTAGGAGAGCAAGAGCTTGTTTTTCTCCAAATATCTCAAGAGCTCCAAACAGAACTTTCACTCGTATGTTTGTGGAATGACTGCAGCTCTTGTACCCAGACTCTCCTGTCCATTCTCACAGCCACCACCTGGGTCAAGTTCTCACTCCACTTCCCTGGACCTCCTGACCAGTCTCCCTCCCCCTGACCCTGGCGTCCTCAAACACACCGTGGCAGGGCTACCCAGCCTGAAATACAGCCCACATCGACCCATTTCTCTCTCAAGGCCCTCCCAGCAGCTTCTCCCAGCCCAGGATTCCAGCCGACTCCCCCAGACACCAGCTTTGCCATCGGCGGATCTGGGTCTGAGCCCAGCTCTGCCACTTGGACCAGGAGCTTCGTCCTTCTGAGCCTCAGTTTTCTAGTCGCTAAAATAGGCTGTGAAGGACTCTCTCAGGGCTGTGGGGAGGATGAAGGGAGACCATGCACATTCCTGATCCCAGCCAGGCAGTAAACATTAGCGATTGTTATTACTGCGCCTTTACTCTTCCACCTGACTGCCCAGTTCCCTTTCAGCCTTCGCTCCAGCCCAGCAGAGTGACACTGCTCCCCACACACCCAGGCTCTTTATCCTCCGTGCCTCTGCCTCCTCCTGGGATGCCCTTCTCAGTCCTTTCTTCCTTGTGTCAAGGCCACTTCAAGTGCCCCCTCCTCCACTAGACCTTGGAAGTCATTCCCTCCCCCTTCGAATGCCCGCAGCCCTTTATCTGCACTTGCCTCATGGCATTTATCAAGATCTCCCAGGAGCCACCATCTTGTATGTGAGTCCCCTCCCCTTCTCCTTGAGGGCAGAACCTCCATAACATTCATCTCAGCAGCCCTGTCAATTCCCAGAACAGGGTAGGCTCAAGGCAGGTACTAATTAGAGAGTTAATGGGCGGTGAGGGGCACACCATACTGCTTTCCTGCCCCCAACTCAGAAGATCCACTGGGATCAACCTCCGAGCCACTTCTCACCAGCTGTGCGACCTTTAGCAGGTCACTTAAACTCCTGTTGGGAACCTCGGTTTCCTCATCTGTTAAATGGGGGCAACAGGACCTGCTATGTTGACCTCTCAGAATATTATGGGAATCAATGGAGAGAGAATGAAAATGCTTGTAAGGCACGTGGCACTTGCACACCAGCCCAGGATTGTTGTTACAACCAATGATCCTCCCTGGAAGGTTCGTTCCTCTTTGCACAAAAAGGTGCCTGAAAGAGCCATCACTGAAGGCATGGCAGGAAGTCAAGTGAGTTTTACTTTCTTCCTTATATTTTTATGTATTCTCTGATTGTTTTTGCAAAGAGCACGTGTTACTCGTAAACCTGGGGAAGGGAAGATTTCATGGTTTAAAAAAACAAAAAGGATTCACTTCTTTGAGGTAGGCATTGCTCTTGCCACTGTATCAGTATTTAAAGGCAATAGGGACCCCCTAGTAGCTAGTGCCTGCCATCAGCAGATGCATGTCTGCAAAGCAGGGTCTCCTGATGATGGGGAGGAAAACGCAGGAGAGGGGCCACACACCAGGTGCACAAAGAGGCAGCACTGCCAGGGCAGGAGCCCCTGCTCTGCACACAGCCCCACCTGGACAGGAACCCACAAGCGAAGCCTCCCACCATAGGGCTCTCCTCTGGCCTAGGGGGTAGGAAGTGTGGCTTTGGCCACAGGTAAATGCCCTGGGACACTGGGAGGGGAAACATGAGAGCTGGAGGGAGGTGTGGAACTACAGAAGGCCTAGGGATGCCCCTTGGGTCCCAGGCTAAGGAATTAGAATAAGTCTCATCTCTCTGGAGTCTTGAGGCCAAGAGAGTCTAGGAAAACCAATAAGCAATGTGGCGGCCAAGCCCGCCCCCTGCTGGCCATATCTGGAGTGGCAGCTCCAGGTGCACAGGGCAGGGTCCTCAGGTACACACCCCTGCACCTGGGGCCTAGTCAGACTGTGTCCAGAGGCAAGGTACGGATGGGGCATGTCTCTTCCAGGACTGAGAGGCCCAAGATCCCATCTCCAGATCCCCTGTCTTTGCTGGTGGGTTAGGCTCCCTGAGCCCCGCCACAAGGAGATGCAAGGCTGGAGTGGGAAGGGCTGAGGAAGGCAGAACTGGGGGCAGTAAGGGGAGGATGTGAAGCGGAGAGGAGGGTGCACCACACTCCTGCCTCTGTCTCGTTCCTCCCAGGCCCGCCTCTGCCTCCTGGGCAGCCAGAGAAGCCACGGCTGCTACCATTGCCCGGATTTCCACTCCCACACCCAGGTATTGATTTCCTGCATCATTCATTTGCCGGCCTTGGCTGCTGTGATTAGCTCCCTCCATTCTCCCTGTGGAGCCCCCCGCCCGTCCCTCCATGTTCCAGCAAAGCAGAGCTAATACCAGGCTTTAAATGAGGCTTTGCCACCCGGCCCCAGCAGCTCACAGCCAAGCACGGCCAATTACAAATAGGCCCGTGGTATGTCTGCAGCCGCCCCCTCAAGGGTGCTTTCCTGGCTAATATAATCCTCTCTAACCAACCCCACCACCTCCGGAGCCCCCACCAGCCAGGAAGCACAGATTCGTAGAATGAGGCATCATGCAGATCTTGAACCTAAGAGTGGGGGGTGGGGGCTCTTGGGTCTGACTCCACAACGGGGGAGCCCTCAAGCAGGCTCAGGGGCCAAACCTCAATGGGGGATACAGACAGTGCTGGCAAAGCAAACAAAAGTGCCTGGATTTGGAGACACAAGACCCTCTCCCTCCTGCAGTTGCTATAACTGAGAAGGAAGGGAGGACAGAGGCCTGGACCTTCTTGAGGACATTTGCAAAGCCCTCAGCTTTCTGTCAGCCCTGACCCCCCTAGAGTTTTCCATGCGATGCCTTCTCCCAAGGGAGAGTCCGGTTTGGACAGGCAGTTTCTGGGCCTGGGGTGGAAACTAGTGAAAAATCCTGAGTGCCCACACCTAGATCAACACCCAGAAGGCGGCGCTGGGAGGCACACTTCCTGAAATTCCTTCTCCACACCCTCAGAGGAGGGAAAAAAAAACACCTGACTTGGTGATAATTCTGTAAGCTATGTTGCTCTTGTCAAATTATTCAACATCTGTCTTCATGTTCCCACAAAAATTAGCATAGGATAGTAGTTTCTGATGACACCTTTGGTGAAATATTTTGACTTCCACCAGTAAGTTGCAAACAACCTGTCTTAAGGATAATGTCAATTCCCACTCCTGCATATTAAATAATCCCGAGGTTTGTTGTGTTTTTCTAAGGGAGAGGAATCCCTTCAACCCGCCCCTCGCTGGAAGTCCGGCAGCCGTGGGCGGAGATGAGCCAGGGCAGGTGTATCCTCATGAAGGATACTCCTCCATCCCTTGGCTACTCCCTCTGCCTAGAACGAGGCCTCTGGGGCAGCCCACCACCCCTGGCCTGCTGGAAAGAAGCTTACAGGATCCACCCTGGAGCACAACAAACGGGGCCAGGAGATTGGGAGGCTGGGAGGAAAGAGGGAACCAGCTCCAAATGGACCATCTGGTCTAGTACTCAGCTGCTATAGCATCTGTGCCCCAAAGAAGAGCGAAGCCACCTGGCCAGTTTGAGAGAGCTTCCCCGGTCCCATTGCAGACAGCGCAGCTTGGGTCCGGCAAGAGGGCCCTCAGAGGGAAGCAGACATAGGTCTCCAGGCCCCTGCCTCCTACCAGCCTCAGCAGAGACTCCTAGCTCAGGCCAGATTATGGCGGGGTTTGCCTTCCACATCCCAGTCTTCCTCCCTCTCTCCAATTCAGCTTCCATGTTTGCTAATCTGCTCCTCCCTCAGCCACACAGGCCTGGGAGCAGAGGGGAAGGGGCCGGTGGTTCCCTCCCCAGGGCACACTTGTTTTTTGTGTGTCTTGAGTAAAAACTGCCTCCCTCCTCACTGCCAGGATAGCACTGGGCTTCCAGCCTCCTCTCTCTCCTGCATCCTGAGTTCCCCCCTATCTATAGCCACCAGCCTATGGCCACCAGCCTAAGACTGTGACTCGCCCTAAGCAGAGACCCTCAAAGAATGCCCAACTGCCCTGTGCAAACCATCTTAGGGAGACACCTGGGAAAGAAAGAATTTCAATAAGCATTTCTTCCAACTCCCCCCAAACCATGGCCCTTCGTTCTTGCAACAAATATTTGCTGAGCTCCTGCTGTGTGCCAGGCACCATGCTGGGTGCTGGCACACAGGGACGGACATGCCTGACCATTTCTCACCTGCACTCCACTCTTTCTCAAGTTGCTTCATCTGCTTTGTGAATAGAGGGAAAGTGGGGGAGGGAGCAGAAAATCAGCTCTCCATACTACTCCTTACCCCAGCCCCAGCCCTACGATGGTTCTCTCTGGCTTTATCTGGCCAAAGCTTCACAAGGAACTCAGTAGCCTCCTGCTATCCTCCCCCTCAAACTAGATCTTCCTTTCTCTCCATCCACCACCATAAAGACTTTCCACCCAGCAATTCCCCCGAGGCCCCAGTCTTTCCCTGGAGCCACACTCTCAAAGGGCAGGTGGAAAGAATGGCATCCAAGAGTCAGGGGTTGGCCCCAATGCACACAACCCACTTACCTCACTCTGAGTGAGAGAGCTTGGACTCAGGGAGGGGAGAAAACACCCAGAAAAGGGGCAGATGAGCCAATGACTCAACCCTGGCCCCAAAGCACTCAGAAATCAGGGTCTGCAGAGACCACTGCACCTGTCTCCCACTCCCGCCCTCATTGCTGGGGGTTCAGGGCTAGACTCGGAGTAGCTTCCCCAAGATATGTCCCGTGCAGCCCTGGAGGAGGTTGGAGGAGGTGGAGGGAATGGAGGAAGGGGATGGCCATGGTGGGGAGATGGGCATGCCAGATCTGCCCAAGGGCACTCAGAGGGAGGAGAGTGGGGGACAGCAGCCAACAGGAGGGCTCTCAGTCACTCTACAGACCTCCTGGGTGTGGTGAAAAACAGGGGGAGACCTCATGGATGTCCCTCTTTAGGCTTCCTCCTAAGGAACAGTGAGGCTGAAGGGAAACCTTGGGGAGAAAGAGGAAGGAAGAGCCCCCCCCCCACACACACACACACAACCCCTGAGGGGCTGAGGCCTCTGGGACCCACTCAGTCGCCTCCTCCCCATAACCCAGCCTCTCATTCTTCCTCGTCTTTCCTTTTCTGGCCTATATATAAAGGGCCAGGCAGTAAGAGACACACAAACTAATTAAGAAGCAGAGTTTGGCCAGATGCCTAGGCCAGCCTCCCCAGGGAATTAAACCCAAGCCAGCTAGCAAGTCACCTCCCAGAAACCCCTCAGGGCACCCCTCCCTCTTGTGAGGCACCCCCAGAAGGAGGCATTTAGCATCTGCACCTGAGGCTGGTAGCCAAAAATGTATGGGGAGGGACAAAACATCTGACCCCCACCAGTAGAACAGGCCAAACTCTCCCGCCCGCCCCCCTCCCCCACCCTCATCTTAAAGGCAGTAACTACGCCCTCAACCTCAGAAAGAGAGAATCCTCCCACTCCAGCTCACTTCATTAAAAAGTGGCCTGCACAGGCTGCCCTGCAGTCAGCAGAAAGCAAAGTAGGGGCCGCTGGGCCCAGAGACTGACTTTTTGTGCGGCAGGGTCGGGGCATTCGGGGCTGCTAGAAGTCAGAGGGAGGGTCCCTGAGAGCCGTGATGCCTGTTCTGGGGACCTTTCCCGGGGAAAACCCACGGAAAAGACGGGATAAGGGGTGACTGGAGTCCCCTTAGCGCCCAAGAGCGAGGCCTGGGGACGCGGGAGCAGAGCTGCCGGGCAGGAGGCAGCGTTTGGAGGCGTCGCGGGTGGGTGTGTGCCTTGTTTGCGTTTTGGGGGGACAGTGCCCGTGTGTGTGTGTGTGTGTGTGTGTGTGTGTGTGTGTGTGTGTGTGTGTGCGCGCGCGCGCGCGCGCACAGGGAACGGAAGGTGGGGCTGGGGTTTTGTAGCTGGGAACCGGAGGCAGGGAGAACTGGCTCCAGAGAGGTCCGAAAAGGGATGCCGGGGCTTTAGGCTCCGGATCCGGGGGATGTGGCAACCGCTCGGGTTTCCAAGAAGCGACTAAAAGAAGCGAAGCCTCTGTGAGATCGCGGAAGGCGAGCCCGCGGCTCCGTGGCGGTGCCGGCTGCCAGCTCTCGCGCAAACCACGCGCAACTCTGGGTCACACAGCGCTCGGCTTCCGCTCCCCAGGCCGAGCCGGGGTAAACCAGGCTGCGGTGCAAGTCGCTGCCCCGGCCCCGGCCTGAGGTCTGTCGGAGTCTCCGGAGCCAGCCGACTGGGTGCTCTCCGGTGTTCGGAGTCACTCCCGCCTCTGACAGGGTGTGAGAAAGTGGGTGCCTCCCCGTGGCATCACCAGCTTCACGCCAGACCCCACGACCCGCCTCTGTGCTCCGAAGCAGCTCGTTCGCTCTTCTCGCGCCTGGGAAAGGGCGGGGACCCGGGCATCCCCTCCAGAGTGCGAGCCGCCGGGGTCCCCACCAAACCCCGGCAACGCGCGCTTTGCGCCTCTTGCAAAGTTTCCGCCGGTGCTAACGTGCGTGCCGCGGGCGCGGGCGCGGGCTCTTACCGTAGACGCCCTGTCCTCGGCAGTGGACGGGGATCAGCGCCAGAAGTAGCAGGCAGGTCACCTCCATCTTCACGGCCGGTGCTTCATCCCCGCGAGGCGGCGCAGCCCGAGAGGCGGCGGGGGGCGCATCCGCCGGGGCCCCGCGATGCCCCCTGCGTCTCCCCGTTCTCGGAGAGGCGACGGAGACCCGGAGACTGAGGAGGCGGCGGCGGCAGCGGCGCGGATGGCTCCTTCGGCAGAGCCGCGGCCCCGGTGAGGACGCAAGGGGCGCGGGCCCGGCCCCGGGTGCCTCCGCACGCCCCGCGCAGCCGCCAGCGCCCCGGCCCGAGGAGCCCGGCCGCCGAGTCTCCCCGGGTCCCCAGGGCTCTCCTCTCGGGGTACGGAGCGCCGGGGACCTTCTTCGGCGGCGGTTCTTCGATCCAACAGGCCAACGACGACTAATAAACTTGTCGTTTCTGCGCCCAGGGGACGCCCCTCCGAGATGGGGGCCGGGAGGCCAGGCTCCGTCCGGTTAATCTGCGGCTTCCAGTCCTGCGGCGGGTGCTGGGGGCTCAAGGGCCCGACCCAAGGGGGCCGGGCTGGGCGCCCTCCCAGGGGCGAAGGAGCCCGGGCCCGGGCCCTCCGGAGCGGGCGAGCAGCGTGGACTGGACTCGGCCGAGGGGAGAAGTTAGTGGAGCCCGGAGGAGCCCGGAGAGGAATCGCACCGGGCGTCCCGCGGGAATCGGGAGAGCAGTTCCAGTCAAGACCGACCAAGGGAAGCGGGGAAAGGACGAAAGTTTGAACCGTTTGAAAAATATTCGCGCTCTCGCCGAGGCCCGGGCTGCAGCGCGGGCGCCGCTCGCCACCTGCCCTCGCCGCGCTCGGCTCCTGCGGTCTAGCCGCGGCCGCGGAGCTCCGATTCGGTGCTCTCCGGAGAGCGGGGCTGCGCCGCGCCCCAAGTTGATCGTCCCTGCCCCCGCCCGGCGCCTGGACCGGCGGGGCCCCGAGCGGGAGGGGCCGGGCCGGGCTCCGCGCGCGGCGGCCGCTGGGCTCCGGGCCGCGGGAGCGCTCCGCTCGCTCCGCAACTTGGGCTTCACTGTGCTGCTTTTCCCCCTTCGGAGCTTTTCATTCGCGCTCCCCCCGCCTCCCTCCCGCCCTCCCTTCCTCCCTTCCTCTTCCTCCTCCCTCTTTCTCGCGTCCCCGCGTTCGGTCTCTCGCTCTCCCACCCTTTGTCGCTCGCTCTCCTGTTTGATTCCCCTCCAGTTAAAAAAAAAAAAAAAAAAAAAAAAAAAAAAGGAGCCAATTAAAGGCAGCCCAGCTCGCCCGGTCCAGCCTCTGTCCAATTTCCTCGCCTCCCCCAGGACCAATTAGAGAAAACAAAACAGGGCTGGGGGAAGCAGACTGCCATCTCTCTCTCTCTCTCTCTCTCTCTCTCTCTCTCTCTCTCTCTCTCTCTCTCTCTCCCTCTCTCCCTCCTCACATCCCTCCTCCATCTCCCTCTCTCCGCCCCTTCTCCACCGCCCCCCCCCCCCCGGAGGAAAATGTCAGAAAGCAGAAATGGATCCATCTATCCCGAGGACAGTGGCGGAGGGACGTGGGTTTCGGCGCGGGCTCGGTAGCGGCGCGCACACTCGCTCTCCGCCCGCCCTTGCAAACCCAGACCGGCCGCCCGAGCCGGGCGCACCGACCCCATGGCGCTCGCGGGGCAGGAACGGCCGCTCGCCCCGGGGACCCAAGCCTGCGGGGCACTGCACACTTTGTAAATGTTTTGCACTTTGGGGAGCGAGACGGAAGCGAGGGTCGGAGAGAAAGGCCGGGGCGCCGCGGTTCTCCGGGTCCTGCAGGCGCGCGAGCAGGCTTCCTGCGGTCGGTCTGCAGGGCTGTGTGCGCGCCCCGGAGTCCCTCCGCCCCCGGCCGAGCCCCCGCCCCTTCCCAGGCCACCTCCGCCTCTCTCGGCGCAGGGCGTGGGGCCGCCGCCTGGCCGCCGGCTGAGGAGGCGCGGCTGGAGCTCCTGCCCTTGCCTCGGCCCACAGGTTGCCAACAGGTTTGTCCGCAGGACTCCGGCGCCAGAGCTGCCCGAGCCCTCCCCCTTGCTCCCCAGCTCGCCCCTCTCGCCATCCAGCCTCTCCTCAGGACGTCAGGCGCCCCAGGCCGCCCCAGGGGCGCGCTCCCTTCCGGCAGCTGAGCCCGGGGCCGCTCCAGCTGCTGGGGTCTGGCACTCCGGAACTCCGCTACCTCCGCCGGCCCTCGCGGAGCCGGGGTGGGGACAGCGCCCCTCCCAAGCGCCGGCGGGGAGGTTGCCTACTGGGAAGTGAAGCGGGAGGCCTCCCGCTCGCCTCCGATCCTGTCCCCGCGCCCGGGTCCTGCTAATCTCACCTACTCCACCTGTCGCCGTTATTTCTCTCGGTGTGTGCGCAGGATTGTATCAGGGCGGCGGTGGGAGCGCGGACAACCGCAGCAGCTAGCGAGCGCGGAGGTTACCAACCCGACCACCAGTCCCCGGAACTATTCCGTTTCTGGGTTGTGATGCTGGTGCCCCGACTCTGCATTTGTCAAAACTCAAAGAAATGTACACACAAAAAAAGGAGTTAATATTTTCATATGTAAATTAGGACACAAATTTTTAAAAATAGTAATAATAATCACTCCTCCCCCAGGCCCATTTCCAGCTGCCTCCCCCCCCTACTGCCTGTCCAGGGGCTGACTCCCGCTGCGGGGGCAGGAGTGGGAGGTGTGGGGAGAAATTCAAGGCCGCATGGGGAGGGGGGACGTGCTGTCAGCTGAAACCTCAGCTCCCTTTCTGTCCACTCCGGAAGTCCGAGAACATCTGAAGAATCCTGTTCAGCCCACCTCCTCTTAATTGCACCTCCTTCACCCCCACCCCCTTCTCTCTCCTTCCTTTCCTGTTGGTCCAAAGCTGAATAGGGGATCCAAACCCATCAGATACCAGCTGAAGACTTGTTAAATGAATGAATGAATAATGCCCATCGTACTCCAGACACTACAGACCTCGGATACCCTCAGTGCAGCCGTCCTTTCTACTCCTCACCCCCCAACCATCCTTCCAAAGAGAAAAACCCATTTTCTGCCCCAGGGAGATCCAGGGTTGCTATGGGTGCAATGATGAGTAGCTTCTTTTATTGTCACCTTCTTCACATTATTTGAAAATTCCTAGAAATTCTCACCTCTTCCAGGAAGCTTTCCGGGAATGATCACACTGAGTGCTGCTCTTCTTGGCTTTGCCCATTCTGCGTTGATGAGCCCTTATCCATGTCATGGGAAACTGCCTTCCTATTTCCCAATTAGCTGGCCCAACCAGCAGTTAATTGCTCTTCTTTGGCTGTGGGGTGCATCATGGGGGGGAGGGGGCGGGGAGGAAGGAGGGCGGGGGGCAAGGAATCTCAGGGACTCAGCTGACATTTTCTCGAGTTTGTCATCTCAGAACACCTACACTGGCCGGAAGGAGAAAGGAGACTGCTGATGATGGGGAGAGACGGGGAGGGGGACGGAGGACCGAGTTGGAGCCAAGCTGGGATTGAACATTTGCTGTAGCTAATCCACGTGTGAATACACTGCAGCTAATTGTATGCAGTGTAAATACCTTGACAGCCTGTTTGCCGCGCCTGTAAATTCAGTCATCTCCTCCGCAAGTGAGCCCCGCCCTCGGCCTCTGTCTGATGATGGGAGGCAACAAAGAGAAGGAAAAGAGCACTAGGCGGGGAGCCCTGTCCTGCCTTCCACTCCTAACCGCTCTAGGCCTCAGTTTCCCCAGCTGTAAAGTTGGGAGAATCCCAATCTCTCAGAGTGGTTGGGAGACGTAATAACAGCTGACACCACATGCCAGGCACTGTTCTAAGCCCTTCATGTGTATTAACTATATAATCCTCATCACAACTATGTGAGGCAGAGCTGTTATGCTCATAGAATAACAAAGATTCAGTGACTCATGCAGCTGCCAAACGCTTAAGTGGGCTTCGACTTAGTTTGGCTCTATGACCTTACTCTCCCCTGATTCTATACTGAAGAGACCTAAGGGCCTAGTAAGTGTTTTCACTAGAAGTATTTCCTATTCTCTTCACACACAGGAGAACAACTCTCTGGGCCCCAAATTGGGCTCTTTGGGGGTGGGGCAGAGAGTTAGATCACTAGACCTGAGTCAGATGAGGCCTGAGGCCTGGAGGCTCAGTAGGCAGCAACCAACTGCCAATTTTTGGGTTCCACCCTAGATGCTCTAAGGAAAAATCCCATTATTTTCCCCAGAGAAAGCTCAGCCCTTGAGCTCCAGGAGGCCTCAGGGACCAGCTGCTGACTGGGGGGGGGGGGGGGGGTCGGAGTGGGGGGGTGCCAGGCCAGGGAGCCAGCAGCCAGACCTTGGCACTGCAGGGCAGCTGTGGGCTTTTGTTGTGAGAGTGTGTTACTAGAAAGCTCCCCCATCTCCTCTGCCTCTTGCTCACTCACCTCCAGCGAGTCAGAGCCTGGAGGAGGAGAGGGAGAAAGAAAGGAAGAGTCTTTGAGGGGATGTTGTCATCGCCTTGCGAGGGAAATTGTCTCTGAAAATCATCCAGTGGCAGGTATCGATTCAATCTCAGGGCAAGACACTCTGGTCAGGTGGGGAAGGCTGGCTGGGAGGGGATGAGCAGCGGGGAGAGTTACGACCCTGCTGAAAGACCGGTTTATTAAATCGGGCTCTAACAAATAGCCAATTAATTGTTCCAGCTGCTAATTAGTAAGCAGTTAACTCCTGTTATAAATCGTGCTGCTCAAGACTAGTGATAATGCAATCCCGTGATGACACCTATGAGAGGAGGGGTCTCAGAGACCGCTGTGGCCTAGCGCCTGCACCTGTCCACCCCTCCTCACCCTTACCCCCCAGGCTCTCCCGAGTGGAATGCAGGCTGTCTATATGCTCACCATTCATTTAACAAATATTTAATGGGCTTTTACTACATGCCAGGGACTACTCTGTGTGAACAAAACAGACGAGAGACCCTGCCCTCAAGGCGGTAACATTCTAGTGAAGAGACAGACAACAGACTAAGTAAATAAGGAAAGCAAATAGTATTTAAATGGTAAAAAAAAATACTAAAGCTAGGAGGAGGAAGAGATGTGAGGGCTGAAATGTTAGAGAGGGTGTACAGAGAAGATCCCACTGACATTTGAGACATTTGAGTCTTGACCTTGAAAAGAAGAGGGATTGGACAGCGTCAGTATCTGGGGGAAGTGCATTGCAGGGAGGGGGGCAGCCAGTGCAAAGCCCTGCAGTGGTGAGGGGGTGTGGCTGCAGCTGGGCGGGCAAGAGGAGTAGTAGGAACTGAGATCAGAGGTTAAGGGGGCAGGTCATTTGGGTCTTGGGGTCATTGCAGGATGCTGGGTTTTACTTGGAGTAAAATGGGAACAATGGTAGGGTTCGAACAGAACAACAGAACAACAGGACCTGACTGTAATTTAACGAGCTCTGGGACCTGGGTGAGGAATTGATTGAAGGGGTGCTATAGTATGCACTCCGTGGGTGCCCAATAAATGCTTATCACATGAATTGATGAATGAATATTGATGGGGCTAGAAGTCCGGGGGAAACAGGCTCACATTGGAACGGCCAATCTACTTGGATTCTCTTGTAAATTAGTTTACAACTGTCACCAAAGGAGCCCTCACCTTTGAACTTTCCAAGGAACTCCACACCCACGATCCTAAAAATGTCCCTGTGAGGTACGTTAAGACAGGTGGCCCCCTCCACTTTACAGATGTGAAAACTGAGGCAAAGAGATCGTCACAGGCTGGCTACACAGCGAGTTACTGAAAATACCCGCCCTAGAATGATGGGAGTGGAGGGTACAAAAAAGACAGGAGTCCCTCCCCGATTTCTGGCCACTGGTCACAATTGTGTGCTGCCTCACTGTGTGACCTTCCCTCTCTGGGCTCCAGATTCTCATTTCCGCAATGAGCAGGGCCTAGACTGGTCCGAAGATCCCCCAGCCCAGGCTCCAAAGCCTTGCCAGCCGTGTCTGAGCCAGACATCTGGATGCCACCTTTCCCCACGTGAGGGTCACCTGGGCTGTCCCGAGCGCCCTCTGTCCATGCTAATGTTGGAACGGGGAATTTTGTTTAACTTTTCAGTGGATCAAAAGTAATTTGATTTTAACACCAGCTTGAAAGCACATGGTCTCCCCATCTGAGCAGGTGCAAGGAGTGCTGATTTTTTACTCAGCTCTGCTCCCGCACTGGGGGGTCTGGGAAGAAAGTGATCTTCGGGAAAAGTCGGGGTCTCTTGACTATTTATTTGTTAATTAAACAAATATTTATTGAGCTGGACATTTGCCTACATCACAATGGGCACTCTGTTGGAGACATCCAATAAGTGAAGACAAGGCCCTGCCCTCAGGGAGCCCCGGTCTGAGGGGGAGACACAGCCCTGCCCTCGGGACCCCCAGCGGAAGTGAGGAGAATGCTACCCTAGGGTTATGGATCCTGCTGTGAAAACGGAGCCAGAATACTGATGTAGGAACCCATACACTGTAACAGTAATAAAGGTGCACTTCACTGAAGGGCCAAGGGGATGGGGAACAAGGAAGGCGCTGGGCGCCCTCTCTTACTCTGACTTCTTGGCTCCTACGGCAAGATGGTTTCCTACCCTTTCAGCCTGGTTGCCTGCAGCCTTCCAAGTTTCCACCGAGCCCAAGGGAAGCAGCCTGGTGTTTTATTTGGGGCTTTTCTCCTCATGCAAATGTCTCCCTGTGCCCCTGGGAGCCAGGCCTGTTTGAAGGGAGAGTCAGCATCCACAGGGAGGACAACCCACTCTCTGGGGGGGACAGGCCCCACCCCAGCAATGAAGCCCCCTCCTCACCTCACACTACTGGCCGCCCAGGGAGACAGAGGTGGGGCGGGGGGGGGGGGGGGCGGGGGGGGGGGGGGGGGGGCACGTGCCTGCAGAGCACCTGGAGACCTGAAGGCCGCCTGTTACTCCAGTCTCATGGACAGCACCCCACCAGGCTTGGAGGGACACCTGAGAGACAGCACCCCCTGCAGGGCGAGCGCAGGGTAGCTGCTCACTAAAACAAGCTGAGCGGGGTTACCCTGACTCACACAGAAGTCAGCTCCGGGCAAGACCGGAATGATGAGGATGAGGGAGGCCCACATTATCCAGACACTCTGTGAACTAGAGACAAGTAGAAATAATGCATAAACAAGAAGTGTTTTCATGCGCACAGGTGGGGGGAAGCTAATTCCTAGGGAAGGGAAGTAAGCAGGCGAGGGGCGGGATGTTCTGGGGAGTCCTGTGTAAAGAAGCAGCAGGGGGAAGTGGCCCCCACTGCGGCCTCCGTCTCTGCCGGGCTGAGGGGCTCTGTCCCCGGCATCTGCCCCCAGGGCCCGCGGCCCCAGGGGAGGCATCACATTTCGCTGAGCGGGCCTTCCTCGCCTCGTCCAGGGCAGCTCTTGGGAGCAGGATCAAATGTTCTCCGGCTTGAAAGGACACGCTGGGGAGTCCGGGGGGGGGGGGGGGGTTGGGCGGGGGGGGGAGGGGACAGGAGGAGAGGGTGAAGATGAGGTCACCCGAGGGGAGGGACCAGCTGGATGCAGGGACAGGGTGTGATTCTCGTTGCTCCCTTTCTGTTTAACTTCCTCAGCAAATTCTTTTACCTTTAGCCATCACCTCTTTTTGACCCCTGCAAAGGCCGGCAGGGGGTGGGGGGTGGGGGTGGGGAGAGGGCGGGAGGTGGGGGCGAGGCGGGGATCTGCAATACACACACACACACACACACACACACACACACACACACACACACACACAGAGAACCGCTGCGTGGCATAAACTCCAGGGGGCGCCATTCACATAGAATACGACAGGATTGGCGCCCACCTCCCACCCTCAGAGTGCGGCGTGGTGGCTCCGCTGCATCGCCCTCTGCTCTGAGCGGCCCCGGGACAAGCTGGTAGCATCCTACCCTGCACCTCATTTCCCTGCTCCTTCTCTTCCCAGCCCACCCAGCCCCCGCTGGCCCCCCAACCTACAGGTCAGGCCTGGCCTGCCCCATCCCCCCGCAGGTTGCTGGGGGAGAGGGAGGGTCCAGGGCCCCGCCCCGCACGATTGTCCTTCTGGACACAACCGGAGCCCAGGGGACTCGCTGCCTTTTGATGAACTCGCCTCATTATCTGGCTCCCCAGGCTCTCCTCAGGGATCCTCCACGCCACCCTCCTGGGGGCCTTGGGAGCTACATCTGGCCCCTGGTGGGCAAAGGGAGAATCTAGTTGACCCTCCCACTCAGCCCAGTGAGGACGGTCTACCATCTCTCATCCTTTCCATCTCCTAACCCAGGGCTGACCTGAAGCAGAGTGTGACCAGAAAATGACAAGCCTGAAGGCCACTTGCCCTCACAACCACCCTGCAAGGCTGGTAACTTTATCAGCCTTTGAGAGATGGGAGGACTGAGGAACAGAGAAGTTCAGTCACCCCCCCAAGGCCACACAGCAAGTCAGTGGCAACGCTGGTGTTCAAATGAGAGAGTCTGGCTCCAGAGACTAGAGTCTGTACCCTTCACCACTATCTAGTGCTGCCTTTCCACAGAAGAGGGGCCAACGAGCTACTGAGATTAAACAAAGTAAAATTTAAAATTCCGTTTCTGTCACGGTAGCCATGTTTTGAGTGCTCAATAGTTACCTATGGCAGTGGCTACTGTATTGGCCAATGCAGATGTGGGATATTTCCATCATCACAGGAGTTTGATAGCAGTGCTTGGAAGTCCGTATGTTTAATGCCAGCTCTACTTACTGCCTACTAGCTGAGCAACTGTGGGCAAGTTGCTTAGCCTCTCTGTGTCTCAGTTTCCTCATCCATAAAATGGTGATAGGCATAGTGCCAACCTCCTAGAGCTGTTAGGGGGGTTAAATGAGAAAAGGCATGCGAAGTACTCAGCACAGGGCCTGCCACATTATAGGCAGGCTACACATTATTAGTTTTATTATTAGGAAACATAGTCCAGTCCTTCATAAAACTAAGTAGGTAACTAAGGACCAGAGAAACTAAAGATCTGGCTTAAAGCCACACAGCCAATTAAATGCCAAAATCTGGGGCTCTTAATTCTTTTTACTCCATCGCATGCCTAATGATACCACTATAGCTGAGAAAGGACTTTTCATATTTCACCCTCCCCAAATGCTGCATTAAATGAGGTTTCATCAACCCCATTTTACAGATTAAGAAACTGAGGCATAGAGAGGATGAAGTAACTTCTTCAGGGTTAGAATGCTGTTCAGTAGCAGGGTAGGGACTTATTACTGCTCAGTGTTCTTCCCCTGCTGCATTCCCCGCTGTCTGCGTAAATTAACGTGTGAGTGTGTGGGTTTGTGTGGGCGTGTTTATGTGTGTTCTTCATTTGTTCACCACGCAGGACTCAGGGGCCTGAGCTATAGATAGAATATAAATTATATAAGTAATATTAATATGGTCTCGGTTATGTAAAAAGCTGTGTATAAAATAAAGATGAGAAGGACTGATAATGCCATTTTAATGATTATGGTGGGCGAAGGGATTATGGATGATTTGCATTTCTGTCTGTATATGTTTCTATTTTTCCCCCATTTTCTACAAGCAGTCTGTATTATTTCTATAATCAGAAATAAACAAATGTGATTTTCAAATACATTTAAAAAAAATAAAGCTCCTCCAGTGTTTTCCCTGTGGCCTCCTCAACCCTCCAAGCAGTCAGGAGGCCTGAGCCGGGGTTTGGCTTTGCCTGGTGTGCCTCTCAGCTCAGTCCCCTTCATGCTGAGGCCCTCCGGTCCCTCTGCACTGGAGTGGGTTTGAATTTACTCAGCAACATCCACATGCAATAAATGTCATACTCTTTTATTTTTTCAAGTCAAATAAATTCTGATCCCAAGTCTCCACTTGCCAGAGTGCTGAGAAATCAGCCTTAGTTATGTTTGGGGGAAGTCTCCAGAGTCGTAGAAGGTTCTGGGACCCAGGAAAAGAGACCTCAGGGCCTTGTGGTTGCCATAGTAATTGACTCCCCTTGCCTTGGCTCCTGGACCCTGGGCCAGGGCTCAGTCAGCCGAGCTGCCCTGGACAGGCTCTGGGAGGTCTCTGCAGCAGCCCTCTCGGTGGTCAAAGTGGGCCCTGGGGACCCGAGGGCTTCAGCACTTACCATTCAACCTCCACACATATCCCCACCTGGCACTGCAGGGCCAGGGCCAGGGACCAAGCAAAGGCCCCCGAATCTCTGTCCCTTCAAGGGCGGAAGGAACCTCTCCGTCTCCCTTCTCCCTCCCCGTCCTGTGACCTCCACACCTCCCCTCCGTGCTACCCAGACTCTCTGGCCTGGAGCAGGGCTTGGTTTTTCCAATAACTCATTAGCGCGCTTTTGCCATGATTGAAGAAACAAAAGCCCCAACAAGAAAACCACATTCAGCGGCCTTACAGGTTATTTATGAGAGACCCAACGCGGCCTCTGCACTGAGGAAGCCTGGGGGTGGCAGGGAGGCCCTCTGGTTGGGGGCTGGCCACCAATGCTCCTGCCCAAAACAGACATAACTTCCTTTCTCCTCCCACCTCCCCCAGCCAAAGCCGGCCGTGAGTCACAGCTGCTCTAGACACTTGATATAATTCCACCCACTCATCCAGCGCTTTCCATTCATTTATTTACGTATTCATTCGTTGATTCTGTCATTCATTCAAATTTATATTGAGGGCCTACTGTGTGCCAGGTACTGGCTGATGTCAACATTTGTAAAGCATAGACATGAATCAACAATTGTACGCTGGAACCAGCCCATACCAGCTCACAGGGCTGATTGTTCACATCTCTTCTCCGCTTCACCTTCAGTGGTGTCACGTCGGCAGCATACAGTCAGCCACGGCAGGCGCATTTATACCATGGGAATTGGCAAGTGGTACATATCAGGGCCTTCCCCCCAGAGAGCAGGTGGTTGCACATTTACTAACACACCACTGTAGCAGGCCTTGGTGTCTGGCCACACAAAACTGAACCCCAAGAACTTATAGTCTAAACCAGAGGACATCGACCCAATTTACAATGTAACTTAGGCCCATCAAGATCTGTTGGCCTCAGAGCTGCAACGTAGGAGCACCAGGCAGGGAATGTACTATAATTCTATCATGCGAGACTAGATGGCACGATAAGGAAGGTGTGTCTGAGCTGACCCTTTAGGGATCGGTGGGATGTCAACCTGAAGGCAGGGTGTTCTGGGCGGCAGAAGCAGTTTCAGCAAAGTTCTACAGCAGTGGTTCTCAACCTTGGCTGCACATTAGAATCACCTGGGAATCTTTTAAAAATCCTGATTTCTGGGCCTCATCCTCCGGAAATTCTGTTTCTTTGCTATTAATGTTGTTGGCCCCACCCCACAACAAAGAAACAGAATTTCCAGAGGATGAGGCCCAGAAATCAGGACTTTAAAAAGATTCCCGGGTGATTCTAATGTGCAGCCAAGGTTGAGAACCACTGGTCTAGAGGAAAGGCCGGCTGAGTGTCTTCACTCCCCTTAGGTAAAAATGCCAAAGCAGGGCCCTAACTGGTTTGGCTCATTGGATAGAGCGTTGGCCTGTGGACTGAAGGGTCCCAGGTTCGATTCCGGTCAAGGGCATATACCTTGGTTGTGGGCACATCCCCAGTAGGGAGTGTGCAGGAGGCAGCTAAATTGATGTTTCTCTCTCATCAATGTTTCTAACTCTCTATCCCTCTCCCTTTCTCTCTGTAAAAAAATCAATAAAATATATTAAAAATAAAAAAGAAGAAAAAAAAAATGCCAAAGCAGGGAGTCGCTCCCACCTACCACCTACCTCCCCAATCACACAGCAAAAGTGAACCGCTTCCTGGAGGAAAAAATGGATATTGCAAGAGCTAGAATGTCAGGGTGCGTTCACCCCCCTCTTCTGAGGTAGCGTGCGTTTTCCCACCTTTCAGTGGGGGACACGGCCTCATTCCTGTGGAGAAGTTCATGGGAGCCCCAGGGCCTCTCAAGGTGGGCCCAGGACCTCGACTCTTCCGGAGGGACGGAAGCTGAGTTCTCGGATGGGACACAGGAATATATTGGGAGCATATTGTTTACAAGCACCCAGGGGTGAGCAGTATGTGAGTTAGAGTGCAGGCACCAGAGGGTCCCGGGAGCACACGAGTGGCCGAGGGTCTGTGGGGCTGCTGGGCCTTGGCTCTTGGCCCAGGCTGCTGGTTGAACACAGTGCTGAGGAGTGAGGACGCCTCTCCTTTTTCCTCCTCCTCCCAACCTCCTCCTCCTCACCCTTCCTTCTCAAGTAAGGGCCTAACCTCCAGGAAAAATGCTACAGTGTGGGAAAGGAGCCGCCAAGAGGTCACCCACCCACCCTCACCACCACCGACATGGTTACCACCGGCGTGCGCCACGGGAGGCAACCACCGGGCTGGCCTTGCCGTCACCACTGGCCCCATGGTTTGTCCGTGTGTGATTCGGGGGCGCTGCTAAGCAGCTCACACAGACACACAGACACAGCATGCTTGGTTTACAGGTATCAGGAAAGACCCCCCAATAAGCCCAAATGCTCCAAGATCTCCAATGATCTCTACGATGCGTAAGAGGAGGCTTCTCAGGGAAGACGTCCCATTTTCCACCTCCTCACTCTGGGAGATAGCTGAGCCTCCCCAAGGGCGCATGCCCGCAGACGGAGGCCCACATGTGTGCAGAGGCAAGTCAGCATCCAGGATGCAACACCCTGAACGCCAAGCCATTAGACAAGAGCGGGGACAGGCATGGGGGAGGCCACAGTCCATTAGCCTCAGGGATCCCTCCTGGGCCTGCTGAGTCAATGGCCCACACCTGGCCCACGTCCTCCGCGCCACCCTGCCGGCCTCGTCCTACTTCTCTGCCAAGGACCGGAGCTGCCCACCAGTTCAGGCAGGGCCTTCCCCGGTCTGTTGCCCACTGCCCCCCCCCTGCCCCCCTCCAGGAGGGCACAGGGGACATGACTGTGACTGCGTTTGTGGAATACACGACAGTCCTCAAAGGACAGGCCCGCAATCTCTCGTTTCACCCTGGACCCGGTGAGGGGGGATTAGTGTCCAGCCTGCAGATGAGGAAGCTGCGGCTCTGAGTGACTCACGGAGGGAAGCTAGAGCCAGACCCGAGGTGCTCGGACCCAGACATCTATTCCACAGGCATTTGCTAGTCCTAGACGCTGTGCTAAACTCTGCAGAGTCCAACATGAGCACCCATAACAACGATAATTTAGGCCAATCATAATAGCAATGCCTAAGCTTCATGGAGTACAGGGGCAGCATTACCCCGGCCTTCACCCCCCTCTTCTGAGGTAGCGTGCGTTTCCCCACCTTTCAGTGGGGCACACGGCCTCATTCCTGTGGAGAAGTTCATGGGAGCCCCAGGGCCTCTCAAGGTGGGCCCAGGACCTCGACTCTTCTGGAGGGACGGAAGCTGAGTTCTCGGATGGGACACAGGAATATATTGGGAGCATATTGTTTACAAGCACCCAGGGGTGAGCAGTATGTGAGTTAGAGTGCGGGCACCAGAGGGTCCCGGGAGCACACGAGTGGCCGGGGTCCGAGGGGCTGCTGGGCCTTGGCTCAGTGCTCCCTGGGCCTCGGCTCTTGGCCCAGCTTTTATCCCTTTCACACTCCCCCAGGGAGAGCTCACCCACCCATGCCCTGACCACCCATATTGTGACCCGCAGACAGCTGGTGTGAGGGCAGGGGCACTGCCCCGGAGCCAGACAGCCGCTTCTTGGCTGCATGGCCTTGGATAAGCGACCTCACCTCTCTAAGCCCAGTTTCTTTGTCTGTTAAACAAGGCTACTACTACTACTACTAATAATAATAATAGTAAGTTCTGCCTGGTGAGTATCGTCCTGTGCACTGAAAGGTTGCCGGTTCGATTCCTGGTCAGGGCACATGCCTGGGTTGAAGGTTGAATCCCTGGACAGAGCACATAAGAAGGCGACTGATCGATGTTTGTCTCACATCCATCTCTCTCTCTCTCTCTCTCTCTCTCTCTCTCTCTCTCTCTCTCTCTCTCTCTCTCTCCCTTCCTCTCCTCTCTCTAAGCATGTCCTCAGGTGAGGATAAAAAATAAGAACAGTAAATTCTTCCAAAGTGCTTACCTAGTGAGAAGCACTATTCTAAAGCCCTATGTGTATTAACTCATTTAATCTTCGCCCTGTCCCTGCGAGGTTGGCTTTTAGCACAGAGCCGCGTGCTGCACGTACTCAGTCACTGCTGGCTGTTACAGCTCCATCTTCAGCCCAGGGCTCCTTGAGGCTGCCCACTCCCTGCTTCAAATTTACAACCTCATTCTTCTGCCCGCACTTCTTATCTCAGCGACCGGTCACCATTTCCCCATCACCCAGGCAGAGACACCAGGGACTCCGAGCTCTTCCTTTCCTCTTAAAATCCACATTCAAGTCCTGCAAATTCTACCTCTGCCTTGTCTCTCATACCGATGCCCTCCATCACTTCTCACCTGGACTATGCAAAGGCCTCCCACAGATTCCTGCTTCCAGCCCACACACCCTGCAACCTGTCCCCCTGCTGTGCCACAGATTTCTGAATTGCAAATCCACTGAAAATCACAGGCCTCGGGACCAAGTTCAGGCTCGTCAGCTTAGCACACCACATGGCTCTGTGGGATCTGGGCCCTGCCTTTCTCCCCTCCACTGCCCACCCGCCCCCACTGCAATATGGCCACAAGTTATGCCAGCCAGTTCATTCTTCCGGCGCCTTACACATGCAGTTCCCACAGTCCAGAGGGCCCTCATGACTCAGCTCAAGCAACACCTCTTCCCAGAAGTCTTCACGGATCTCCACTAGGGTTCCCACCAAACTGTCACCTGGAGGCAAATGGTTAAAAGCACAATCATGGTATTCAGATGGTTCTATGCCCACCATCTACTCATTAATTTCAGCTCCACCATATTCTAGCTGTGTGATCTTGGGCAAGTTACTTAACCTCTCTGAGTCCACAATATGAGGCTAATGATAGTACCGACCATATAAAGTAGTTGTGAGAATTGAAATATAGCAGGAAAAGTGCTTAGCAGTGTCTGGCAGAATCCTAATGATCAATAAATGTTAGCTATTATCTAATAATACGATTCTGTCTTATTAATCTTTGTATCATTGTTGCCTAAAATAGGTCCAGCATGTGGCAGATACTCAATTAATGTCTGTTGAACTGAATCAAAGTGAAATAAACTGGAGCCAATTTCCATTTCAATCAGGGTGTCTAGCTGCAAGCAACAGAAACCATTCTGACTGATTTATGCAGAAGAGGCATTTACAACGGATGTTAGGTGGCCCGTGACATCTCTGGGATGACCAGAGGACATGGGCTGGAGACCACATAGCCAGGAAGAGAGTCCAAATGACACGCTAGACCCGCTGCAGTGGACACCTTCTACCCTCAGGACTGGGCACAGCCCCTGCAGCTTGTGCTAATGACACTAGGCACCAAACGCAGAGATAGTGCCTAACATTTGCAGGGCCTGGGGAAGAGTGCAAATAGAGGCCCACATACAATGTATCACAACATTTCAAAGTTATAAATCTGACAAGCTATTAAATATATTCAAGCCTGTTCCAGTTACTATGGCTGCATAACAAGTTATGCCAATACCTAGTAGTATAAAACAAGCATTTATTATGCCCGTAAGTCCTGCGGATCAGGGATTCAGATCCTGAATGGTTTGCCTCTGTCCCATAATGTCTGAGGCCTCGGCTGGAAGGTTCGAAGGCTGGAGACTGGAATCGTCTGCAGGTTTGTTCACCCACATGCCTGGCAGTTGGCTGGGGCCTCAGTTCCTCTCCCCCTGGGCCTCCCATGTGTCTCTCCATATTGACTCGTTTGGGCTTCTTCTCAGATTGGTGGAAGGGTTCCCAGGGCAAGTGTTCTGAGAAACAGACATTCAGAGAGCCACATTGCCTTTATGAGCTGGCATCTGAAGTCATGTGGTGTCACCTCTGCCACATTCTATTCGTCAAAGCAGTCGCAAAGCCCTGCCCAGGCTCAAGGGGAGGGGGGATAGACTCTGCCTCTTGGTGGGGATAGGAGAGATCTGCTAGAGAAAGTGGGACAAGAAATGCTGCTGTAAGCATTTCTGGAAAATGCAAGCTTCCAAATATTCTCTCACCTTGACAAATATACCTTTCCAACCACAGGGAAGGTCAGGTTTAGATCTGGAACCCAGAAACCACCACCCGCTCCCACTGCAATATGGCCACACCAGTTATGCCAAACACAGATGCATGGTGGTGCAGCCCTGTCCCTTCCCCTCAGCCTCCCCTGCACCGCCAGGGGGCCCCTGTGCTCAGGTTTGGACATGCCTGCCCACAGGCCCACGCTCTGTTCATGCTGCCCACAAACAAACAGTCCTTGGCTGTCCCTCGGGCATCAGGGCACTCAGCAGCAGCATGATCTACCCTCTGAAGACAGACCGGGGAGAGGGCTGCACAGGCCCTGGAAGTGGTGTGGGGCCATTTGGACAGGGAGTTGGGGTCCTGGTTCTGGCAGTCTGATGCAGGTGGGTGGCTGTAGGTAGCATGTCCCTTGGTTCTGCAGATTCCTGGCCCTAAGGGGAGAAATGTTGCGGGAAGAGGACAGGAGCAAGACTCTCTAAAATGTGGGGACCACCTCCCCCAGGTCGAAGGCGGGCACCACCTAGAACCCTTGCAGCACAGCCTCTGGGAGCCGGATGCCTGTGCTGCCACAATCACCCACAGGGATTCCATGCCAGGTTTCTGCAGCTATCCTGGTATATCTGTGCAATGGAGTTTAATTACATACCTGGTGCAAGGGATCCTAGGAAAGTGAGCTCAGCTTCTATTTAGAGGAAAGGTAGGGACATAAGGTATGGAGGTTCCAAATAAAGGAAGACGGTTTACAGGTCCTCGGCAGCCCAGAGGAATGACAGATGTCCACTATCGCGGCTGCCCAACATTAACATATACCCTTCTTCCATTCTTAAACTTACCCACCACAACCACCACCAAAATCTGCTTCCACCTAGAAAAATGTAAGTATTCTTCACAAATAAAAACTTACCCTTTTGCCCAAAGGGGGGCAAACCCAAATTCATATCAGTAATTACACCAGGATACCGGGGATGCCTATTCTCTCTCTAACTCCATCATGTTCCCATCTTGATATTCTATAATCCATGCAACAAATTGCAAATATTACCATTAAAAGCACCCATCCTATATAATAAAAGGTTAATATGCAAATCGACTGAACAGTGGAATGACTGGTCACTATGACGAGCACTGACCACCAGGGGACAGACAATGCAGGAGCTGCTCCCTGGTGGTCATTGTGCTCACACAGGGGGAGCACCGCTCAGCCAGAAGCCCTGAGCCAGGCTCATGGCTGGCGAGTGCAGCAGCAATCGTGGGAGCCTCTCCCGCCTCCATAGGAGCGCTAAGGATGTCTGACTGACGGCTTAGGCCTGCTCCCCTGAGGGCTCCTGGACTGCAAGAGGGCGCAGGCCGGGCTGAGGAACCCCCACTGAGTGCATGAATTTCATGCACTAGGGCCTCTAGTATAAAAATAACAGGGAACAAGGATAGGAAAAATGAAGGAAACTTTGTTAAAGCAGATCAATATACCCAAAGCAAGGAGTACATGGGTGTACACTCTAGCTCCTGCTTCTGCATCTAATCACAAGTTCAGAGCTGGTATGAGTCATTTCATTCCTGTCCCATTTGCCCTTCTCAAGTACCTCAGCTAGTGAGAGCTCTTATCTGGTGGGACAGCTGAATCTTCAGTCTGGAGAAGGCTGAGCCTTTCCAGGAGTTGCCTGATTAACAATGGGAAACAATGGGTCATGGAGGTGCCCGGGGCATCCCCTAGTACTTCTAGAAAGACCACAGCAACCTTAATTAGGATCAGTCACCCCAGCTAACACTATAAACCTCCCCTCACCTTTGCATGAGAAACCAAAGGGGCCTGGTGTCAAACTCACCTTCCAGTTCAATGGAACCTTTTTGTCCCCTGCTGGAAGCGTTCCTACCTTGGATATCCAGACTTCTAAACCAGAAAAGTCTGGAGTCACATAGACAGGAAGCAAAAAACTTACAAATGGGTATTTAGGCAAAAGAGTGGGAGAGGTCTGGGCTACAGATTTGAACATGGGTTTCATCAGCGCATTGAAACCAAGATCATGGTTGGGGTGCCCCAAAGAGCATGGAGATAAAGACAAGAAGAGAGCAGAAAACAGGTCCCCGGGGAATGTTGCTTTGCAAGAACAGGGGAGGCAGGAAGTTGGGGAGCCAGGGGTTTGGGTGGTCTTTCTACCCGAGTCCAGCTTTCTCTCTAGTGACCTTTTCAATCTCTGGGCAACAGCATTCCTCACAGGAGCAGGCATGTCAGGCATTCACTCCCCCTGGATAAAGCTCACATCCCTCACGCTGTGCTGTAGACCCAGTATTACAATGCAGCAATAATGTCTTCCTGGCATTTCTCGGGAATTCTCTTTGTCAAATCCAAAACCCCAAGGAAAGTCAGTCAAGAAAACTGAAAAAAAATGGGGAAAAATAATAATTCTCCTGTAAGACTTAAAGCTTCATAGTCAGCACAGAGACGTTACTGGCTTGAAGGGATCCACCGATGTCAAGTTGAAAGCAAGAGCTGGGAACCCTGATAGATGCAGGTGAAGGTTAACTTCAACATCTCTGGGAGCTGGGACAGGAACGCAGAGGTGAGACTCACCATGTAATCTGTTGGTCTTGCTTGTCGCTGCTGCCATCACACGATGTATGTTTGTGGCCCTGTCTGCTATCGATGGTGAGTCATTTTTACAAATAAAATAAATATTAATAAGTTTATATGCATAGCACACTTTATACAAATCCTATGAGCAATATCCCAAGCAAAATAAGCCCTTAAATTGGCAATTTTTGGTATGTGTTACCTTGCTAGGATTTAAATGTCACATTTTCAAATCCTATCCAATCATGGCCAGTGGCATTTTCTAGTGTTTGAATGGAAACACTAGAAATTGCTGCGGAAGAAATGCAAAGAGGAGAAAATAGGAATGTTGTGAAATTCTCAGACATGACATCAGAAACTGATCTAAAATCTGAAGGAGCAAAAGCAATATCAATTTCAGTGGGAAAAAAAAAAACACAAAAAATGAGTCAAACAGACAAAGTATATTCATTTTAAAAAAGAAGAAGAATCCTGTAGGAAGCACTGATGCCCTAATACCCAAACTGAAGACACCTAAGACATTTTCTTAATGGTTTAAGCGATGTCAACACAAACTATTTTTCTGTCTGAAATGCTTATAGCAAAACAAAGATCAAGACTGACAGATCAATTAATGCTTCGTGTGATGTAGAATGTTCACTTTAAGAATAAAAATGTTCAAATATTAAATGTTTTTACCTTTCAATTTTTAATGACTTTTATTTGCCATTAATTTTGTGTTAATGTTTCCTTTATCTTAATATTTCCTCTTAGCATATGTCTATATTGTGTAGGGAACTATTTTACATATTGGAGTAAATAATCTTGTAAAAATATACTGGTTCACAGTAATAATAAACTATGCATTTAACATTATATTCTTTTCAAACAAAAGACTTCTGAAACTTTTAGCATAACCCTGTGACAGAAAAATAACTCGTTCTTTATTATATAGGGCCACTCATTATTTAAAACATGTAAAGATAGTGTTATGGAAAATGCAGACTAACTTATTATTTGGGGAATTTCCAAGAATTCTCAGATTTTCAGTTTCTCACTCCCAAATCCCCCAAATTGGCAGCTGCCGGGAATTTGGGAACACACTGCAGACCCGTGGTTGGCACCCTGGGTTTACCCAGCTCAGGGGCGCTGGCACCAGCCCCAGAAACTTCCACTGCAGCCCACCAGCACCTCCTCCTCCTGCAGTGACCTCATGCCCAGCACCCAGCACCCTCACCAAAGTTGAAACAATCAGAACCCTGCGTCTGCCTCCCTTCTCTCGGGTCCCAGGAGAAGAGTAACATTTACCTTCCTCCTAATTCTGTCCTTTCCAAATGTCACCAGGGAGGGAGGGGCTCCATTCCTCCCTCAGCTCCACACCCGCCTCCCCAGCTGGCTCCCTCACTCCACAGCTCACTGCCAGCTCCTGTGGGATGCCGGAGAGGGGGCGGGGGGTGTGGGGACACCTCCTGAAGATCAGGGAGGCTGCCCTGTTGCTGGGAGGAGCCCTGGGCACCTCTCCTCCGGGCTTCCTGGAGCCTGGTCATGTGTAAGGGACGAGAAACCACATAAGGAAGAGACCGTGGCAGGCACGTGAGGCCGACTGGCCCTTTGCCTGAGGATAGATAGCAGTTTTATCAGCCACACAGCCCGAAGTCCCCAAAGCTCAGTAGTTTAAAACAGCAAACCGTTTATTTGATCACAATTGTGTGGTCAGAGATTCAGACAGTCACAGCAGGGGCAGCTCACCTCTGATCCATGTGATGTCTCCCGGGCTGGCATGCCCGTGGCCTCTTCGTGTACAGGTCGGACGCCTCAGCTAGGAGGGCACAGAGGCTGGGAGCCGGCTGGCATGGCTGACGCGGTCACTCATCTGGGTCCCTCGGCCCACCTCCATGTCGTCTCAGGGCCTCTCCTCTCCGTGGGGCTTTTCCCAGCAGCCGTCTTTCCTAAAAGGCAGCTGAACTTAGGTGGCAGTTGGGGTTCACAGAAGTTCAAAAGTGGACGCTGCCAGGTCGTTTGAAATGAGTCTGTGGAAGTATTTACACCACAGAAATTGACAGGTACTACAAATCAGGTTCCTTCCCCTCTCCCCCCTTTTTTTCCTTTCTCACCTTCCTTTTTCTTTCTTTATTTTTTTTTAAGGAGTATATAGGAAGAGTGTTTTTTTTTTTTAAATATATTTTTATTGATTTTTTTACAGAGAGGAAGGGAGAGGGATAGAGGCTTAGAAACATCGATGAGAGAGAAACATCAATCAACTGCCTCCTGCACATTCCCCACCGGGGATGTGCCCACAACCAAGGTACATGCCCTTGACCGGAATCGAACCTGGGACCCTTCAGTCCGCAGGCCAATGCTCTATCCACTGAGCCAAACCGGTTAGGGCCCTTTTTCTTTATTTCTATGGAGCCAGTTATCAGCACACCAGAGCTGCCAGGCTTTCTCAAGGTTTGGGCCAGGAATTGACCCAATGTTACTTCTGCCATCATCTATTGGGTAAGGCAGGTCTCAGGCCAGCGCCGAATCCACGTGGGACGGGAGTACACAAGGCTACGATGCATGGAGGTGTGCTCCATCAGTGGGCACCAAAGTAACTGATTCCCAGGGACAATAAAACTGATCACAGCTTTCGTTACCTTGTGCCCATGAGGTGCCCCACACATGGGCCAGGCATTTTGCAAATATTACCCCCTGTCAGCCTGATGACGTAGGTGTTATTAACCCCCTTTTAAAGACGCGAGCCCTGTGACCAGAGAGGGGGCCCAGCGTGTCAGCCTCAGGTCCTGTTGCCTCCAGGAGCGAGGCATCTCCTCTCAGGAGGGGGAGCATTATGGTCATTAGATGGCATTAGGGAGCTTAAGCTACTGGGGAGCACAGGAAATTGACTCTTCTTTTTGTTGTTAATCCTCACCAGAGGATATTTTTCCCATTGATTTTAAGAGAGAGTGGAAGGGAGGGGGAGGGGGAGGGGAGGAGGGGAGGAGATCCATCTGAGGGAGACACATTGACTGGTGGCCTCCCCCACGCCCTGACTGGGCTGGGGATGGAACCCTCAACCCAGGTATATACCCCTGATCAGAAATCAAACCCGCGACCCCCTGGTCTGCTGAGCCACACCGGCCAGGACTCAACTCTCCTTGAATGAGTGTTTGTCAAGTCTGGGAGTGTGGTGGGAATGACATGCATGAACATGTAGCAGAAGGGCAAAGAGAATAAGAACGAACTCACCCAAATCCTAAAATATTAATCACAGCACAGCAACTGAGAGCGCTTACTATGTGCTGGGGATGTTGATAAGAGTTTTACACTTCTCGTCTCATTGAATCCTTGTGCCCCTACATGGAGGCATGAGCGTTAGCCCTGTTTTACCAATGAGGAAACGGGCTCAGAGACTTACCTGGTACGTTAGTCTGCTCGAGCTGCCGTAACAAAGTCCCAGACGGGGTGGCTTAAGCAATGGGCACTTATTTCTCACGGCTCTGAGGCTGGAAGTCCAGGATCCGGGTGCCTGCGGGTTAGTTTCCCACGAGGCCTCTCTTCCTGGGTTGCGATGTCTGTCGTCTCCCAGTGTCCTCACATGACCTTTCCTCTGTGCAGGTGGAGAGAGCAAGCTGGGGTCTCTTCCTCTTCTTATTAGGACATCAAATTAGGGTCCCACCCTATGACATCACTTAAAATGCCCTGTCTCCAAAGGATCCATGGCACAAAGAAAGGTTAAGAATGTGTTCAAAGGCAAGTACCAATAAGAAGCAGAGCTCAGCAGGCCTCTGGTACCCAGAGAGGTGGTACTGGCTGGGCGAAGACACAGCACTGGTTTTAGGGAGCTTCTGGGTGACAGATGGGGCATGAGGATACTTCTTAGCCTCAAGGCTGGTGCTGCCACCCCAGAGCTCCACGTCCATGTCAGGGACCGTGAAGCTGGCCAGGCCGGGGACCAGACTCTGACCTGCTGGCGCTGGTCGGTAAGCGGGAAGGTTGATCCTAAAGGCAAGCTGGTCTCCCCTTTGGCAGACGGCCTTCGGCTGGCTCTCTGCCCTCTTCCCTACCATGTGTGGGCAGCACGGGCATCGCCGGGAGCCAGGTGCCTGCTGCACCGAGAGGCAATTTATGAACCGTGGGTATTTTGTCTGTTTACTTGAAAGCACAAAAATTTGTCACTTGTGTGGGTAATTTGCTGCTAATTACGAGCTTACAATCTGCAGATAGGAAAATCAGGGCCAACGTGCACTTCTTGAGGAAGAGGAAAATTACCCCAAGTACTGTGTAATTATACACTTAGCGGGCACCGCACTCCCAACCCTCACCCTTCTTCCCACGGAGGGCTGACGGTGCAGGGTGAGTTTGCACACACGCCCACGGAGGCTCCCTCCTGGGGAGGGGAGGGCCTGCCTGTTGCTGACACCCAAGACTCAGGATGATTTGGCTTCATCCTTTCCCTCCTCCACTGAGCAAAGGGCTTAGAAACCTCATTCAGGGAGCATCCAATCTGAGTGGGAGACACCATATCTGCCCTGAGGGGCTCCCAGTCTGATGGAGAAGGCATAGGCCACAACCTCAGGAGCCTCCAGTCTAATGGAGGAGACACGGTTCCTGCCTACAGGGACCCCACTCTGACTGGGGGTACAGAGAGCCTGCACCAGGAGCCCCTGATCTGACAGCAGGCCAGACAGCAGATCAGCCCAGCCATCAGGGAGCCCTGGGTTTGTTGGAGAGGCACATCCCTGGCCCTCAAGGGCCCCAAAGCTGATGGAGGGGAACACTCTTGCCCTCCGGGAGCTCTCTGATGACAAAGGCATAGGCCTTGGCCTTGGGGCTAGAACGTCCCCCACCCCCAGGTTCTTGGCGGGAGATACAGCACCTGTCTACAGGGCTCCAGTGTTGATGGAGGAGACACAGCTGCTGCCCTCAGGGAGTCCCTGGTCTGTGAGGGAGACAAGTGCCTGCACTCAGAGTAACCTCTTGGTTTGATGGGGAGACATAGCCCCTATTTCTGATTGTCTTTGAGCTTCTCTCTGTTCATCTCCTTGTAAAAGGAAGAACTTGGCAATGAAACTCGGGTTAACCACCATACTATCCATCTCTGGAAGGCGTGTCCCAGCACCCAAAGCCTTCCTGTAGGTATGCCCAGCACCCCCTCCCCAAGACCCTCGCTGCTTTCAGATTCCCTCTGGCCATTCCCGTGGATGAGTTAGGTGATCCTAGAAAATCCTTCTCCCTCCTCTTCCTGATCCCTTTTATTTGCTGGCCTAAATCATTCATGACTTGCAATAAAGGCTCCTTGCCCCCTCCCAGCCCCCCGGAGAAAATATTATTTAACAGAAAGGTGACAGTTATGTAATTTAGTCGCGGTCTCCATTATTGATGAATTTGACCATGAAATATTTAGGTTCCTCTGTGTTCTGCCGCTCGGGGTCTGACAATAACAATGTCATATTCCAGTTTGTCCTCATGCAAGATGTGTCAATCAGGAATTCCCTGCCTCACCCACCCAAGGCTGCATCCCACTGCTCCACACAAACTCCAGCTCTCTCCACTCAGAACTGACAATAAAGGTTCTTTTGTCCCCCAGGGATCCATCAAAGTGGCCCGAGTCCTCAGAGAGCCCTGTAAATTAAAGGCAGTCTGAGAAAAAAGGGAACAAGGAAGGGAAGGAGGGAAGGAGAGAGGAAATCATCATGTCTTGAGGATCTATGTGTTGGCACTGTATTAACTCATTTAATTCTCCCACCAACCCCATAAGGTAGGTATTATAATCCATTTATATTTGAGGAAACGAAGGCTCAGAGAGGTTTAGACACTTTCCTAAGGTCACACAGCTAGCTGAAATGGAACAGCTTTGCAAGCCTCTATTCTCTCCACTCCACCATGGTGGAAACAGTCTCTGCAGCAGATATAATGTGCCCGAAGACATGGCTTGGTCAACATAGTGCATGCATTCAGTGACTCCCAGTCCAGTGTTCTGTTCTGGGTCATAGTTCTGAGCTATGGTGGAGTGAAGAAAAGATAGGAAATGGGAGAGAAGACAGGGTTCTTGTTCTCAAAGGATTTCCAGCCTGATGGGGTGACAGTATCCTTGAGGAGCTGACCTTGTTGGCAGGAAGCCACAGCCAATTCTGCTGGCCCAGGTGGGGGTAGAGCTGCAATTGAGGAAACTGAGGCCTGAGCATCATCTTCCTGGCCTGGAAGCTGGAGGGATGGACTTTGGGACTTTCCACGTAGCACAGCCCTCCAGGCCACTCCGTAACCTTCTGGGGGTGCTGCATCCCTGAAAGTCACTGAAAAGACATTCTTCCTCATGGCTCTGCAGGTTGACTGTCTGTCTGTCTGTCCTCAGCTGCAGATGATTGATGAGCGGCTCTGGTGTGATGTTAAAATATGCATTAGGCTAATTGCATGCTAATTAAACAGACGAGGCCATGACTGCTGTTCAGGGGCCCATCTGTGCTCTGGGGCATCCAGGGTGGCTGGCAGGGCTGGGGCCTCAAGACACTGAGAACCCAGGATGACAGGGGGGTGGACAAGGTGACCCTCAGAGGGAGCCGAAAGGCTGTCAGACTGAAAAAGGCTGGTTACTGGAGTTTACAGGCGTTGCAATGCAAGGGTATCTTTATAACCACGAATCACCAGCTATTAAATGAGGGTAATGAGCTCCCTGTTCTCAGAGTTAAGCAAGCAGATAAATGAGGGTCCCTGAAGCAATTCGGGGAGAGAAGGATGAATGACTTCTGTGATTGCTTCCATTTTCGTGATTCTGAGTTTCTATGATACAGGACAAGACTTTCTTGCTTCTCCTGCCGCCCCTCAGCCACCTCCTGCCGAGCAGAGCATCCTTGTCCTCTGGCAGGGCTAGGGAGGGATGCACATACAGGGACGGGGGGCGGGGGGGGGGGGACGGGGGTCTGGAGATTTGCTTCTTCCACCAAATAGACATGTAGCATGTGCCCTGGGGTCCCAGACCTTTGGGGGATGGGGCCATGTAGACACCCTCACTTCTCAGCTGCATTCCTGTTCCTGCAGGAGAGGGTTCTGCCAGGGTCTGGGGACAGGCTCGTTTCATTTCATTGTCTGGCGCCTCATGTGTAAATATTTTATATCCCCATTGAATATTTTGGGATGATTATGAATTCTTGATGTGATAAGAACCTTGATATGTATGAGATGCAGTCAGTGCCGGGAGGGGAGAGGGCAAATCAGATAAATCATTACATACCCTGAGTCCGGAGCGAACCAGCTGATACCTACACACACTCCCTGGCTACATCTACGTGACAACTCCACGCCACCCCATTTCCCACCTGCATACCATGCACATGGCAACCCACATACCAGCACACAACCACATGTCAACACACTCCACCCACATACCACCTATGCAGCACCCACACGCCACCCACATGCCAGTTGCATATCACCCGTCTTCCCACCACGCACGCACCATCCATTTACTCTCTGATCCTGGTACTTACCATTGTCATCATCACCAGCTCCCATCCACCCAGCATGCGGTCATTCCCATCGACCTCCGTGACCAGATCTTACGTGAGGTCAGAAGGACAGTGATCATGACCTTGCAGTGACAACGGCACACAGAGGGGAAACCTGTACCCCAAGACCAGGCAGAGCCAAAACAACTGCTCACAGCAAGAAGTTCTCATTGGGTTGGTGAAAACAATCTTTCATTTGGTAATTAAAATATCCAGTCCCTTAGGGGGAAGGGATAGGGTGAGGGTAGAGATGGATGACACAAGACTGGCCATGTGCTGGTCACTGCTGCAGCTGGGTGGTGGTGCCTGGGAGTCCAAATACGTTTGATCTTTTCTGTGATAAAGCTTGTGTTTTCTTAAAGTCCAGTCTCTGTATTGCTAGGGAGGCCCCTTCATATAAAGGTGAAGCATCCTCCCAGCTGCCAGCACCCTGCTGGGGGGCGGGGGGGAGAGACAGTTTCACTTGTCTCTTTCCACAGTGGAGCCCCCTTTCCCATCCCCAACTCACCAGGCCACTTGTGCCCGTCCAAGTCTGGGGGTGGGGTGGCTGGGGCAGGAGAGCGTTCACTCACCCGGCGCTGTCACGGACTCTAGCGGAGGTCTCCGTGGGCGTGGCACGTGTACCAAGCTGCCTCTTCCTCTCCTGGGGATTTTCATGGGTGCTTTTGAGACATCCGCCTCCCAAGCCATTGCTGGGCTTTCGCACCTGTCATCATGCCCTGGCACGGGTGTGGCACCCATCTGTGCTCAATCTCTGGGCATCGCTGGTCCACTGGAAACACCAAGTCGATCCCAGCGGCCCCCACTTGCTCCATAGGACATCGAAGCATCCTTTGTCCCTACAAACGCTGACTCATCTGCCATCCAAGCGAGTGGCAAGAGCAGCCCCTGACCCTTCAGGTTTCCCAGGCGGGAGTCCTAAACCCAGCCACCATATCCCACCCTCCACACCCGGGGCGATGAGACCCAGCTCCCCAGTAGCTCTCTCCTCCTAACCTCCCCGTGGGCAGCGAGTCCCACCCTGCTGGGGTGGTCTCCCATTTCACTCTGGATGGGGGCCAGTGGCACCTGTTGACTCTGGGGCCTCAACTGAGACAGAAATAGTGCCATTTAATGACTGCTGAGCAAAAGTGATTCTCGTCATTTGAGAGAGACAGGAAGTACTCTGAAAGGTCCAAGCCGGACTTCCAACTTGAGAGCAGGGAAGGCTTCACGGAGGCCGTGTTTGAAGTATGGATGGTGCTTCAATGTGTGTAGATGAGGAAGGCCCAGCAAGAGGAAGAGCATAGAAAAGGCTCAGAGGTGGGAAATGGAGGAACGCCTGCCTGACTCAGTGTGCACTCAAGGATCTACTACGCTCTGCAATGGAGTAGCGAGGGAGGGGATGTGGGGGACAAGGTGGGAAAGTGGGTGCTCTGGGTCTGATCACAGATGGCCTTGATTGCCAAGTGAAGCAGTCCAACTTTCACTAGGGGATTCCACTGCTCTATTGAGAGTCGTCTCAGTTGGGCCCCCCAAAAGCAGAGCCTGCGACAGGTACTCAAACATTGAAGGAAAATGCAGGCAAAAGTGGGGACAAGGTAGGGCAGGGGAGGGGGATAAACAAGGTGTGGTGACCACTTAGAGTCTAGCTTCAGCCTGATCCCTCAGGAAGCTCTGAAGAATAAATTCCACCTCAGACGTGGCCCTGCTTTGAGGAAGAGGCTGGCCTTTTGCTTCCCTGCATCAGTCAGTCATCGGCTGTGGGCAGCAAGGACCTAATCTCCTGAAACAGATGGCTGCCATTGCCCAGGGAAATTCTGCAAACCTGGAACGATTATGATTATTATCAGTCAACACTCACAGCAGCTGGGGCTGCGTTCTCATCAGAGGCTTGACTGGAGAAAGATCCGCTTCCATGCTCCCTCCATCAAAATCAATTTCCTTGTAGAAGTGGGACTCAGGGTGACTTGCTTCTTTGAATCCAGCAGGAGCGAGTCTCTGACCTCAGAGAGGCCCCCAGGCCCTTTCCAAAGGGCTTTCACCTGATTCAGTACGGCCAACCCAGGATAGTCTTCTTTTTTGATTAATTCAAAGGTAATTGGTTTGGGACTGTAAAATCCCAGAACTCTTGTCATAGCCTGTAGATTAGAAGCAAATCACAGGTTTCACCCACTCTCAAGGGATGGAACACATTGAGAGGTCATCTTAGGGTATGTCTGCCCACAGAAGGAATTAAAAGGGTGATAATTGTTACAAAAGAAAAAGTGCAAGGTGCTGTGGGAGACAAGTGTAGAACTTGTCGGAGCATGGGAGGAACAGCCTATGAAGGGAGACCTCAGTTCACGCTAAAACAGGAATCAGATAGGCCATGTGTGGAGGAAGGGTGCTCCAGGAAAAATGAAATGGCATGTGCAAAGGCCCTGGAGCCAGAGAAAGCTGAGTGAGACTAGCCCAGCCAGTGTGGCTCAGTGGATTGAACAGTGTCCCATGCACCAGGAGGTCGCCGGTTTGATTCCCGGTCAGGGCACATAACTGGGTTGTAGGCTCAACCCCCAGTGGGGGGTATGCAGGAGACAGCGGGATGTTTCTCGCTCATTGATGTTTCTCTTTCTCTCCATCGCTTCCTCTCTAAAATCAATTTTTAAATTTTTTAAAAAAACTTTCCTGTATTAAAAATAAGAAAAGAAACTTAAAGACTAGCGTGACTGGCACATAAAGAGGTGGGAGAAGACTTGGCCCTGCAGCGATAGATGCTGCCCACCCGCGGATCCTACTCTCGTCCCGGCCCCCAAACAGCCAGCTGTTGCTGAAGTTCACATAAGCATCGATAAAACCAGAGCCACACAAACACTTGAAGAGTGGTTATTTCTGGAGGGGCTGCTGCTAGGAAGGGGCACAGGGCCCTTCTGAGGTGCTGGACATGTTCTCGCTCCAGCTCCAAGTGGGGGTTACACCGACATGAATATTTGTTAAAAACCATCGACTTAGACTTAGGATTATGGCGCTTTAAGTTATACTAGTATCTCAATAAATTAAACAAACCACAGCCACAGGTAGGTCCACATGTGCACCAGCTCCAGGCTGTGATCCCGACAGGGACCAGGCACCTCCAAAGCCACAGTGTTTGTCCCCGGGGAGGAAGGACCTGAGATGCTCAAGGGCTCAATGTGACCGACACACTCACTGAGCACCTTCTCTGCCCCACATGCAACCGGCCATGAGGAGGCTCAAGGCTGTAGACGTCACTGCCACTGCCCCCAAGATTGCACAGTCTAGGAGGGGAGCCCAACCCCAGAACTGACTTCAAGTAGACAGCGGGGAGAATTTTTGGTAAATACCGTAGGCCCGAGCCCAGGGAGAAGTGTTCATCCCATGAGAAGGCACTCGAAGGGAAAGGCACTTGAATGGGTCTGTCAGATGACACTAGAGACTTCTAGTTGTTCCCCCCACATCCTCTCTCCCTTTCTTCTGTAGCAGAAAGACCCTAGACAAGATGTTTAGCCAGGTGCATGATTCCAAATAAATTTCCCATCCTCCCTTGCAGCTGCCAATGGGTGGAAGTGGAGTGCAGCGTGGCGCCTCTGCTAGCCTTCCTTAAAAGCAGCCGCGCGTGCCCTTTGCCCCCTTTGCTGCCTAGAACACAGAGGTGATGGCTGGCGCTCTCGCTGTTGTCTTGGATCATGAGGATGGGAACCGCACTCCCGGGAGGACAAACCAGTACCTGAATGAGTCTGGGGCCCTGAGGACGTCCCGGAGCAGAGCTCCACCTGGACTTCTGCATGAAAGAGAAATAACATCTCTGACGTTTAAGTTACTGTTACAGTGGGGCCTTGACTTACGAGTTTAATTTCTTTCCGTGACGGAGCTCGTAACTCAAATTACTCGTTTGTCAAATCAATTTTCACCATTACAATGAATTGAAATGCTGGGCTGATGTTGTGGCGTTCACTGTGACGTTCGCTGTGCCAACTCGCGGTGGGGTATCTGAAGCTGGCTCGTAAGCCGAATTTTAGCTCGCAACTCAAAGCAAAAAATCGGCCGAGAGACGGCTCGGTTCGTATCTCAAAAAACTCGTTAGTCGGGACACTCGTAAGTCAAGGCCCCACTGTATTTGGGATAGCTGTTATTTGCAGCTAACCTAATACGGACTAATCAAGTGAGCAGATTGGAATAGATAGGAATAGGGGAAGGGGCAGGGAGGGGCCTTCATGGCTGAGGGACAAATGTATGCAAGTTGCCACCCCCAGGTGATGCTTAGGCAGAGGTTCAGGGAGAGAGGAGTGACCACAGGGAGGTGGGGTGGAAGGAGCTGGTTGTGATCAGCCACAAAGAGCTCTCCCGGGCCTTCCCGAGGAGTCTGCACTTTGTACTCTGGCTGGAGGGTGACGGGAGAGAACATGATGAAGGCAAAGAATCCCTGTGAGAGGACAGAGGCTTGAGCCAGGAGGGTGGGAGGGCGAGGAGGGAGAGGAGGACGAGATATTCAGGATGGAGCTCCCCCGGGATCCTCATGGGGGCTGGGCGTGACTACCAAGTCTCTAGATAAAGGGACTGAAAGGGTGATGGTGCCGGCTGAGGGTTTAAGGATTGCAGAAGGATAATCTAATCTGCAGACGAAGATTGTGACAAATTACTACAGACAAATTGAATTTGAGGGTCCAGCAGGAGAGCCCAGGGGAAGCGTCTAGAACACGTGGGGAACGCTGGCTGGCGTCCTTGGAGAAAGAGCAGGACAGAGATAGGAATTTATTTGGGAGTCTGCTTGGTGGCAATAAAGGATCTGAAGACAAGAGCATCAAAGAGATCAGTCAAGGGGGACAGGTGGTGCTGGACTTGACCTTCGCCTGCATGTCAGGGAGGACAGAGCAAGGAGCCAGGAACGTGGAGGAGGAGACAGGGGAGGAGCTGAGTGCCCGAAGGTAGGAGAAGTGAAGAGTTCAGTGTCAGCAAAGTAAAGGGAGAGAGAGTTCCAAGAAGGAAGGAGATGGATACAAAGTGTTAGTGTTGTGCAGAGGAGTGGACAAGCCCAGGAAAGTGGGGCCTCCCCACTGCGGGGGGCAGGGCGGGAGGGCCATGGCAGAAATAGACACCCCACTTCTATATGAGAACCAATATCTACGGAGTGCATGTGTGTCCTAGGACCAGAGCATGCAAGGCCTCATTAAGTCCTTCCCCAGCCCTAGGAGGACCGCGCTGTTATCTGCATCTCATTTTACAGGTGAAGTGATACACTGTCTGGGACTGACTGGTTGTACCAGTAAAATCCTCAAACAACAAGTATAAGAACGGAGGGTGGAACAGAGAAAACAAGATTAGAAAAATATTGATAATTCGTAGAAGCTTGGTGTTGAGTACTTAGTTCGTTAGGAACAATTCCCTTTTTGTATGTTTGAAAATTTCCATAATTAAACATAAAACAATAAAAATAAAGAAGCGGTTCTGGCACATAATATGTGCTCATTAAATGCTTATTATTATTTCATAAGGATTAACTGAGATAACATATGTGAAGAGCCTAGTATAATTCTCGTGCTCCATGGAAAGCAAAGGTGATTGCTGTTTTGTTACTGCTATTATTATTAATTATTATTATTATCCAGAGCCGGCCTCTCCTGCTCTACCGCCCTGTCCTGCACCTCGGCCCACAGCCGCCTTCTCCCGGACAAGCTCTGTCCTGGTCTCTTCCACCCACCAGCTCCCTCGGGGAGGACGCGGCAGGCCTGGAAATGACACTTGGCTGTAAAGTCCGGGAGCGAGGGCATGTGCCTGCCTCCCCGGGTCCGGAGCCGAGGAGCGAGCACGCAGGGGGCAGGAGCAGGTGTCTCCTCTGTGCATCCAACAAACACCTTTGCCACCCGGCGCCGTGGGAAGCGTGGCGCTCGCGCGGAAGCGTTGGCTGCCTGGGCTGCGGAGCCCTTGGCTAACGTGGGACCCGGAGCAGCCCGAGGGACCTGCGGGACCCCGCGTCCCCAGGGTGCGCCTGCGCTCCCTCTCAGCCACCCCACCCCGCCTCCAGGCCAACGGAGGCGGCACAAGAGTGGGGCGGGGGCGCCCCTGCGGGCCTCTCCCTACATCCCAGACGCCCACACAGAGGGCGGCCTCCTTGGGCTCTAATTTTAACCCGAGGAAAGTGCCAGTCGTTCATTTGCAAAGCTGTTTCAAAGTGACTCTGATAAGCAAATTGCTGGCAGCCCTGGCGGGTGATTATTCCTGCATTAATCAGGGAGAAATTATGCCAGTTACTGATTAACTAATTACAGCAATCAGATCGGCTGGGAGAGCAGGGCAAAGGGAGGAGGCCAAGGTAAACACAACCTGGGAAAGGTGAACGAGGCAAGTGGGGGGGGGGGGCGGGGGGAGGCGGGGGGGGGGGGGGGGGAGGCAGAGGCGGCTCTGCCTCCTCTTGCCCAAACCACCCCAGCCCAGCCAAGCAGCCCCTAGCACAGAGCTGGGTGCCCAGTCTGATGGGGGAGGCAGGGCCCGCCGCCTGGGGATTAGTGCCCAGGCTGATGGGGGTTGTCCTCTCCCAGCCTTTGCCAGTTCCCAACCTGCTAGAGGACAGGTTCTGGCTTCAAGAGGCCCATTTCTGCTTTAACATAAAAATTAAAATTAAAGACTGAGGTTTCTACACCTACCCCAACCCCCTGCCTGAGGGGAAACAGCCTGGACTTGGTCATTAAGACACAATCTCAGAAGCAGGGAAACACGTGACAAAAGGGAGTGAGGTGTGGCAGCCAAGGCTTCAGAACCCAGAACCCAGGAGCCACCTGGTCAGCCTGGTACAGGGTAAGCTGTCTCGGCCCACCAGCTCCGCTCCCCCACCCAGAAAGGAGAAGGAGGCCCCCCTGCCCTCCCAGCACTCAGCCACAGCGCCCACGGCCCAGCCCCCTGGGGAGAGGCAGGGGCTCCATTCAGAATCCTCTGTGCTCACTGCCTCTCTTCTGCTCGTGTTTGCTTGGTGTGTGTGTGTGTGTGTGTGTGTGTGTGTGTGTATGTGTGTATGAGACCAAAGTTAGAGCCTGGTTCAACATTTTCCACTGCAACTTGACTCAGTACAGAAGGTGTCACTGGATGAGACTGACTTTGTCATAGCAGAAACCACTCTTCCTCCCATGGCCTCTAATTATGACGTGGAAGTGGGAGGCGCTATGTCCTCTGGTTACACAGGACTCTGGGGAGGAGCTGTAACTGTGGGGCCCTAGGGAGGCCACGGCTGGCATGCATGTGCGTGTGCGGGTGCGTGTGCGGGTGCGTGTGTGTGTTCCATCTACAGGCTGGATTTACAGGGTTCCCAGGCTTGGAATAGAATCTTGTTCCTCTGCATGGGAAGCCCCTGTGTGTTCCCTCCCCAGAGTTCTAGATGATTTTTATTCCTGGGGTGGCAGGCCCAGGGAAGGGGTGTCCAAGGATGGGGTGAGGGCTGCCCAGCCAGAGGCTGTAGGGTCAGCTGCCAAGGTATCAGCTGGCGTTGGGGTCATGGAGGAAGGTCCCTTTCCCCAGGGGCACCTGCTCTCTTCCTGGAGAACCGGATCTGCCTAGTGCCCCACTCCCCACCCCCGAGAAGGGTGACTCAAGGTCCTGTGAGTAGAAAATGGTTTTTCTGATCAATGAGAAGGAAATGGAGACAGCGGCAAAGACACTGCCCAGACCGCTGAGTTCTGGGAAGAGCTGCAGGAGAATGTGCTGGAAAAGGGTGGTCACTTAAGGGACGTCAGACTTCTGTCCTCCTCCTTCCCTCCCATTCCCGCAGCTTCCATGTGAGGGCTGCTGGGAGGAGAGGCAGGGCTGGCCTGGCCAAAGGGCTGGACAGAGGGTGTGAGCAGCATCCCACACTGGACAGGAGGAAGGGTAAAGAGAGGAAAGGAGAGAGAAAGATGGCATCTGATAGTCAATAATCACTACCAGTTATTCAGTGCCTACTGTATGGAGACCTGTATTATAAACTGATTTACAGATGGGGAAACTGAGGCTTTAGAAAATTACTAATTTACCCGAGTATTATTACTTGAACCCAGGCCTGCCTGATTCCTCATCTATAACCACCATGCAATATTGTTTAAAAAATCAATATTCAACTACTCTCCACGCCCTTTTGCAAAGTGATTGCCTAAAGGGATCGATATAAAATTTATTTCAAAAATAAATAAATAAATAATTTCCCTGGGCAGAGAAATTAGTTGTTTCCTGATATCAATACTCTTTTTCCTAAAGAACTTTTATCTGGGCACATCCATGTGGAATGAAAATTACATTTCATGCCCTGGTCGGGTGGCTGAGTTGGTTGCAGCATTATGCCATACACGAAAAGGTTTTGGGTTCAGTTCAGGTCTGGGCACATATGGGAGGCAATCGATAGATGTTTGTCTCACACCCATGTTACTTTCTCTCTCTCTGTCTCTCTCCCCCCCCTTCCTCTCTCTCTAAAATTAATAAAAACATAACCCCAGGTGAGGATTTTTTTTAAAAAGGGAGCATTATATTTTTTTAAAAAAAGAAAATTACATTTCTCAGCCTCTATTGCAGCTAGATGTGTCTATTGGGCCAGGTTCCGGTGAATCAGTTATAACCAAAATTAATATGAGACTTTAAAGAAGTGACCTTTTAAGGGAAGAGGGCATGCTACTCTTGGTGCCTTCCTCCTTCTTGTTGGTTAGGATACTGAAGTGATGGCTGAGCTAAAGCAGCCACATTGGGCCATGAGGTGACCTTGGGATTGGAGACCACTCATGGTGGATTGAAGGAACCTGGAGGACTTCTTGGGTAGAACTACCAGGCCAACCCTGAACTACTTACCTCCAGGAGTTTAAGTGACGGAGGAATAAACTTTACCCTGTTTCAAACACTGTTGTTTTGTGGTCTTCTTTTCTGTTGCAACAGAACCGAATCCTAATCTGACGCTTCCCTGTGCTTTTCCTTACCCACCCCAAAATACAAACATGTCCAGATTTTCATTCTTTTTCATTTTTTCAATATACAAAGTAAATCTATCACCAGATTGTAGATACAAAATAATTAGCCATTTACATGCAGTAAACATTAATATTTCAAGAAAAAATATTTTAAATATAATAATATTACCAAAACTGTACTAACATAGTATAATATCACAAAAGTTGCAGAAATATTAAAAATCTGCAAATAACAGGATTATTTCTATTATATTCTAAAATATTTTTTTCTCTGGCTCTATTTTTGTTCATCAGTTTATGTTGTTCATTATATTCCACAAATGAGTGAGATCATGTGATATTTATCTTTCTCTGACGGATTATTTCACTTAGCATAATGCTCTCCAGGTCCATCCATGCTGTTGCAAATGGTAAGAGTTCCTTCTTTGTTTTTACAGCAGCGTAGTATTCCATTGTGTAGATACACCACAATTTTATCAGCCACTCATCTGCTGATGGGCAGTTAGGCTGTTTCCAAATCTTAGCTATTGTAAATTGTGCTGCTATGAACATAGGGATGCATGTATCTTTTCTGATTGGTGTTTCTAGTTTCTTGGGATATATTCCTAGAAGTGGGATCACTGGGTCAAATGGGAGTTCCATCTTTAATTTTTTTTTAATATATTTTTTATTGATTTTTTCAGAGAGGAAGGGAGAGAGATAGAGAGTTAGAAACATTGATGAGAGAGAAACATCGATCAGCTGCCTCCTGCACACTCTCCCACTGGGGATGTGCCCGCAACCCAGGTACATGCCCTTGACCGGAATCGAACCTGGGACCCTTCAGTCCGCAGGCCGACGCTCTATCCACTGAGCCAAACCGGTTTCGGCAATCTTTAATTTTTTGAGGAAACTCCATACTGTTTTCCACAGTGGCTGCACCAGTCTGCATTCCCACCAGCAGTGCACGAGGGTTCCTTTTGCTCTGCATCCTCCCCAGCACTTGTCGTTTGTTGATTTGTTGTATGTAGCCATTCTGACAGATGTGAGATGGTACCTCAATGTTGTTTTGATTTGCATCTCTCAGATGATTAGTGACTTTGAACATGTTTTCATATGTGTCTGGGCCTTCTGTATGTCCTCTTTCGAAAAGTGTCTATTTAGTCCTTTGCCCATTTTTTGATTGGATTGTTTATCTTTCTTTTGTTAAATTGTATGAGTTCCCTGTAAATGTTGGAGATTAAACCCTTATCTGAAATATCATTGGCAAATATGTTCTCCCATGCAGTGGGCTCTCTTGTTTTGTTGATGGTTTCTTTTGCTGTGCAGAAGCTTTTTATTTTGATGTAGTCCCATTTGTTTATTTTCTCCTTAGTTTCCATTGTCCTAGGAGCTATTTTGCTGCCTGTGGATTCTTCTAAGATTTTTATGGTTTTCCATCTTATGTTTAAGATCTTTATCCATTTTGAGTTTATTTTTTGTGTATGGTGTAAGTTGATGGTCTAGTTTCATTTTTTTGCATGTATCTGTCCAGTTTTCCCAACACCATTGTATGCTCTTGCCTCCTGTGTCAAATATTAATTGAGTATAATGACTTGGGTCGATTTCTGGGTTCTCTGTTTGGTTCCATTGGTCTATATGTCTGTTCTTGTGCCAGTAGTAGACAGTTTTTAGAACAGTGGCTTTGAAATATAGCTTGATATCTGGTATTGTGATCCCTCCAACTTTGTTCTTTTTTTTTCTCAGGATCGCTGCAGCTATTCGGGGTCTTTTTTTATTCCATGTGAATTTTTGGAGAGTTCGTTCTAGGTCTGAGAAATATGCCATTGGTATCTTAATGGGGATTGCATTGAATCTGTGTCCAGATTTTTTAAAGTGGAATCCAAACACATATTTACTCTGCAATTTGATTTTCTCATGAGCAACTTTCCAAGTCAACAATTAGACCTTCCTCCTTTTCAGCAATTACATAATATTCCAAAATTGGACCATCATTTATTCAACCTCCCTCCTGGTAACGCACATGCAGGCTCCCAGCGTTTGGCTATCACCAGCAACGTGGCAACAGATATCGGGTACGAGATTCTTGCGGGCTAGCGGTTTGGCTTGGTTTTGTCTTTTTCTTTTGGATAAATTCTGCAAAAATAGGCTTGGGTCAAAAGGAACGTGCCTCCCAAGTCCCTGGCCATTAAGGCAGAGCAGGAGGCCCTTACCAGGGACCTGATAAGGACCTCCTCCTCCTCTTGCTCCCACCCCCAGAGGTGCCTAATCTATGAGGATACAAGTAGTTTTGCCCCACAGGTGGAGACAAGACTTGGCCACCTCGAGGCAAGGAGCCACTTAAGCCCACGCAGAGGCACAAGTCCTTGAAACAGGTCATTTCTCGAGAGCAAATCCTGAGCGTGAAGGGGCCCTGTTCCCCGAAGAGGGAGTGAAGAAACCTTAAGACAAAGGAAAGGGAGTTCAGAAAGGGGTGCCGAGGGCTCCAAAGACAAAACCTATGCAAAGACCCAGAAGACCAAAGCTTGCGACCTCCAGCCTCGTCCATGCTGAGTCGCTCTGCAGTCTCAGGCTGCCTCGCACTTCCTTTAGCCCAGCCGTGGGCAAACTACGGCCCCGCGGGCCGGATCCGGCCCATTTGAAATGAATAAAACTAAAAAAAAAAAAAGACCGTACCCTTTTATGTAATGATGTTTACTTTGAATTTATATTAGTTCACACAAACACTCCATCCATGCTTTTGTTCCGGCCCTCCGGGCCAGTTTAAGAACCCATTGTGGCCCTCGAGTCAAAAAGTTTGCCCACCCCTGCCTTAGCCTCTGTGCCCTGGTGGTCAGTGGGCTCAAAGCTACTGTGCATTTTGCTCAGGGTGGGCCTGATACAGGCCTTCCCAATCCAGGCCCTCTCCCACGTCATCCTCACCCTCACCCTCCCCCCCTCCCCCACCACCTTGTTCTCCTACTGTCCCTACTCCACATGGCCCAGAAGAGCAAAGTGGTGCTCCCGGACTCAGTTTCCCTCCGATTCCGGTTCGGGGTTGTCACCCTTGCTCCCCGGGGCAGGTGGCAATTCTGGAAAGAAAGCTGCGCGAACAGCGGCAGGAGCCCCGGCAGAGCTCGGGCAGGCTGTCAGGGGCCGATTTAGGGCGATTGCTTTCCGCTGGGCACATTGTTTCGCTGCAGCAAATATTTCCTCAGTGTTGCTACAAGGCATCCATTTGGCAAATCGCAGCGGACCTGCGGGCCCGCGCTCGCCGGTAAAGAGGCAGGCGGGCACCGCTGATGTCTGGAGTAAATCTGAGCTCACAATTAAAATCTCTTTAGAGATTGCAGCCCAGTGACTGATGGATAGGACCCCGGGCTCCATCCGTCCCCCTCCACGCTCCTCTGCCAAGACAGATATCGACAGGGCAACATAAATAGCCCTGCATATCCTGCGCCTCGGAGGCTGGCGGGCGGGCAGGATGGCGGAGACATTCAAGGAAAGGGCTGCACTGGGCTCTGCTCTGCAGGGTCCGAGTTGCTGGGGAGGTCTTTGCAAATCATCTTGCATGAATAGGAAAGGTGTTTTTATTCCTTTTCCATAAACGAGAAAGCTGAGGCGCAGGTATGCAGAGCCAGCCTTCTTGGACTTGAACTTCGGAGCCATCCAAAACGATGTGTGGGCTCCTGAGCCACCACCGCCTCGGCCCTCGCTCACACTGTCCACCTGTCTGGCATGCCCTTCCCCGCCCCCAACACCTACCCTAGCAGGTGGTGTCAGCACCTGGCTGGGCCCCTTTGTGCTGACCACTCCAGTGCTCACCAGCCTGACTCCATAACCTGGGTCCTTTGCTTGAAGGCAGGCTGGGATGTCGAGGGATTCAGGCCTCCCAGAGTGGCCCCACCAGTGACTGATGGGAGTTGATGGGAGTGTGGGCACCCAGCTCCCTCACCACTCAGCTGGGACACTCTGAGACATGCTCTACTCAGTCTCCCAGAGGTTCCCAGAGGGAGTGAGCCCTGGCTGCCCACAGTGGGGGCCCGTTCATTGAGGTCCCCGTCCCCTCCCCTACGAAGCCTCCTTGGATCCTCCCAATCTTTGCACTCTTTTCTTCGTCTTAGGGTCTGCTTCTGGGTGAGCCAAATCAAGACATCTAATCATCTTACAATTCCCGCGCAACCTGCTCTCTGCGCAGGAAACCTGTCCCGCTCCCTCCCTGTGTCCCGTCCTACCCGATTGCACATTGGCACGGCGCCACCCCTGTCTTCTGGTACATGTCAGTGCCTGAGTCAGCTCCCCCAGCTAGACAGGAGCCTCTTGGGGGCAAGAACATTGTTTGTATTATCTACATGTCCCTGAGCCCAGCACAGTGCCTGGCACACAACTGGGCTCAATAGCTGTTTACTGAGTAATTTACTGACTAGATGAGCCAGGCAGTGAGTTAAATGTTCCTGTCAACTAAGGGAATGAGGAGGAGGAATATTTTCTTCCTACAAAAAAGAAATAAGCAAGCAAGAGCCACATGAGCAAAGGACAACTTAACTTAGGTCTGTTTTGACTTAAGCAAGGAATATAAAGCATTTTATCGATCTGCCTTTTAAATTAAGAACAGTAAATGTACAGCCATTTAATAAATAAAACATAATGAAAACACTTTGCTTCCAAAGTATGGCTAATTAAGGGAGACAAACAGAGAGAACAAAGTGGGAGCGAGGAGGGGAAATGAGAGACAGGCAAGAGAGACCAGGACAGGGTCAGAGACAGAGAGACAGAGGCAATGAGACAAAGAAAAACTGCCGTGGTGCTGAGTCACGGAGACACAGCAAGAAACACGAAGCTGGAGGCCACTGCAGCTGGGTCCCTCCAGAGGCGAGGCTGCTGGGGAGATGCAGGGCAGAGGAAAGGCAATTCTGTGCTGGCATTTGGGGGCCAGGAGTAAAGTCTGCCGCAAAGAAGATGCCCACTTCCCACCTGGAAGGACAGGGCTCTTTCCCTTGAGCCCTTGGAAGGAGACTTCTTAAGGCTGGTCAGGGTTATGAGATTTGTTGAAGTTAGAGATGAGGCCAAAGTGAGTGCAGAAGGTGAGTCACAGGTGTCTGGACACCTGTAGTAGTTTTTCTCTTTTTTTAGTGATTGATGGGGGGGGGGGGGGGGGGCGCGAAGGGAGAGAGAGTTTGATTTGTTGTTCCATTTATTTATGCATTCATTGCTTGCTTCTTGTATGTGCTCTGACCAGGGATCGAACCCACAACCTTGGTGTATCGGGACAACGCTCTAACTGAGCTACCCAGCCAGGGCCTGTATTAATCCTTCTAATAACGACGGTGGATTAAACACGTCCTGCCTGCTAGGCTACATGGGCTAAGTGTTTAAGTGCCTACGTGTATTGAAACATTATAACAACTCTGTGGGACACGTACTGTTATTATCCCCATTGCACAGATGAGAAAACTGAGGGTCAGAGGTGTTAAGTAACTTGCCCAATATTATCACGTGGCAAGGAAGTAGTAAAGCCAGCCAGAATCTAAGGGGGACATAGGTTGTGGTGGTTCATGAAGAAAGAGGAGATGTCGCCCATACTATAGCCTCTGAGTCAGCCAGTCCTGCCCCCACTGCTTTCTGTGCTTCTCTATGCCTGCTCGGTATGTTTATTAACCTGTCATAAGTACAATTTACCACTGGCCATGGAGAACCTAAAAAGCAAAGTATAGTGCTAGCCTGCAGACTGAAGGGTCTTGGGTTCGATTCGGGTCAAGGGCACATGCCTGGGTTGTGGGCTTGATCTCCAGTAGGGAGAGTGCAGAAGACAGCTGGTCAATGATTCTCTCTCATCATTGATGTTTCTCTCTCTCCCTTGCCCTTTTTCTCTAAAATCAATAATATCCTATCTAATAAAAGAGAAACATGGTAATTAGCTGTATGTCCGCTACCCTTCCCATTGGCTAATCAGGGCGATATGCAAATTAACTGCCAGCCAAGATGGCGACCGGCAGCCAGGCAGCTTGAAGCTAACATGAGGCTTGCTTGCTTCAGTGATGGAGGACTCCAACGTTCCCCGCCTGCCTTGCCGGCCTCTGAGCTTGCAGTTTGAAACATTGTTACAAATATAGAAGCTAAACAAAACCCCAGAAACCTGCTTTCAGCCAGCCGGGATCTCAGAGCTGGAGTTGATACAATGTTTTGATTATAGAACCCAAACAAACCAGATACCTGCTTTCAGCAGCCTCAGAGCTAAAGCTGGCCCAGAATAAAAAAAAAAGAAAAAAGGAGCAGTTGGGAGCTTCAGTCACCCACCAGCCTGAAAACAGCCCTCAGCCCCTCACCCAGACTGGCCAGGCACCCCAGTGGGGACACCAACCCTGAAGGGTGTGTGACCAGCTGTAAACAGCCATCATCCCCTCATCCAGGCTGGCCAGGCACCCCAGTGGGGACCCCCACCCTGATCCAGGACACCCTTCAGGGAAAACCAGCCAGCCCCACCCATGCACCAGGCCTCTATCCTATATAGTAAAAGGGTAATATGCCTCCCAGCACCGGGATCAGCGTGACAGGGGGCAGCACCCAAACCCCCTGATCGCCCTGCGGCTCTGTGTGTGACAGGGGGCGGGGCCACAACCTCCCTATCCACCCTGCTCTGTTCATGACAGGGGAAGGCGCCCCAACCCCCTGATCAGCCCTGCTCTGTGCCTGATAGGGGGGAGCTCCCCAACCCCTTGATCGCCCTGCGGCTCTGTGTGTGACAGGGTGCGGCGCCCCAACCCCCCCCCCCCCCCCCCCCGCACGGGCCCTGCTCTGTGTGTGATGGGGTAGAGCCATAACCTCCCCATCGGCCCTGCCCTGAGTGTGACAGTGGCATGCCCCAACCCCCTGATTGGCCCTGCTCTGTGGGTGATAGAGGGCGGTGCACCAATCCCCTGATCCTCCCTGCTCTGTGTGTGACAGGGGGCGATGCCCCAACTCCCCTATCGGCCCTACTTTGTGAGTAACAGGGGAGAGCTCCTCAACCCCCTGATGGGCCCTGCTCTGTGTGTGACAGGGTACGGAGCCCCAACCCCCCTGATGGGCCCTGCTCTGTGCGTGACAGGGGGCAGCACCCCAACCCCCTGATTGGCCCTGCTCTGTGCGTGACAGGGGGTGGCGCTGCAACCTCCCCATTGACCCTGCCTTGAGTGTGACAGGGGGCGGTGCCTCAACCCCCCAATCAGCCCTGCTCTGAGCCCGACCAGGGGCTGCACCTAGGGATTGGGCCTGCCCTCTGCCACCCGGGAGCAGGCCTAAGCCAGCAGGTCGTTATCTCCCAAGGGGTCCCAGACTGCGAGAGGGCACAGGCTGGGCTGAGGGACCCCCCCTCCCCCCCGAGTGCACAAATTTTTGTGCACCGGGCCTCTAGTCCTATATAATAAAGAGCTAATACGCAAATAGTAATCACACCATTGCACCTTCACACCGGAGCCGGGGGACCTGAGGCTGTGCCCCCCCGCCCTGCGGGGCTTGATGGGGGTGAGGCCAGCCAGGTCTGGGTCTCGCGTGATATTGAAGCATGAGTGGGTGGGCAGGGACTTGACTCTGGATCCCTCGGTGTGTCCCAGACTCTGACAGGAGGGAGATTTTCATATACATTTTACTAATTTTCTTTTTTTTTTTTTTTTTTTATTTATTTATTTATTTATTTATTTATTTATTTATTTATTTATTTTTATTGCTTAAAGTATTACAAAGGGTATTACATATGTGTCCATTTTATCCCCCCGCCCTAGACAGTCCCCTAGCCTCCCCTATCCCCCAATGTCTTATGTCCACTGGTTATGCTTCTATGCATGCATACAAGTCCTTTAGTTGATCTCTTACCCCCCTACCTCCTGCCCCGAAACCCTCCCCGGCCTTCCTGCTGCAGTTTGACAATCTGTTTGAGGCAGCTCTGCCTCTGTATCTATTATTGTTCAAAAGTTTATAATGGTCTCTATTATCCATGAATGAGTGAGATCATGTGGTATTTTTCCTTCATTGACTGGCTTATTTCACTTAGCATAATGCTCTCCAGTTCCATCCATGACGTTGCAAATGGTAAGAGTTCCTTCCTTTTTAGAGCAGCATAGTATTCCATCGTGTAGATGTACCACAGTTTTCTAATCCATTCATCTACTGATGGGCACTTAGGCTGTTTCCAGATCTTAGCTATGGTGAATTGTGCTGCTATGAACATAGGGGTGCATATATCCTTTCTGATTGGTGTTTCTGGTTTCTTGGGATATATTCCTAGAAGTGGGATCACAGGGTCAAATGGGAGTTCCATTTTCAGTTTTTTAAGGAAACTCCATACTGTCTTCCATAGTGGCTGCACCAGTCTGCATTCCCACCAGCAGTGCACAAGTGTTCCTTTTTCTCCACATCCTCTCCAGCACTTGTCGTTTGTTGATTTGTTGATGATAGCCAGTCTGACAGGTGTGAGATGGTACCTCATTGTTGTTTTGATTTGCATCTCTCGGATGATTAGTGACTTTGAGCATGTTTTCATATGTCTCTTGGCTTTCTGAATGTCCTCTTTTGAAAGGTGTCTATTTAGGTCCTTTGCCCATTTTTTGATTGGATTGTTTATCTTCCTTTTGTTAAGTTGTATGAGTTCCCTATAAATTTTGGAGATTAGGCCCTTATCGGATATGACATTGGCAAATATGTTTTCCCACACAGTGGGTTTTCTCGTTGTTTTGTTGATGGTTTCTTTTGCTGTGCAGAAGCTTTTTATTTTGATGTAGTCCCATTTGTTCATTTTCTCTTTAGTTTCAAGTGCCCTAGGAGCTGTATCAGTGAAGAAATTGCTTCGGCATATGTCTGAGATTTTGTTGCCTTTGGATTCTTCTAGAATTTTTATAGTTTCCTGTCGTACATTTAAGTCCTTTATCCATTTTGAGTTTATTTTTGTGTATGGTGTAAGTTGGTGGTCTAGTTTCATTTTCTTGCATATATCTGTCCAATTTTCCCAGCACCATTTATTGAAGAGACTATCTTGGCTCCATTGTATGTTCTTGCCTCCTTTGTCAAATATTAATTGAGCATATTGGTTCGGGCCGATTTCTGGGCTCTCTATTCTATTCCATTGATCTATATGCCTATTCTTGTGCCAGTACCAGGCAGTTTTGAGAACAGTGGCTTTGTAATACATCTTGATATCTGGTATTGAGATCCCACCTACTTTGGTCTTTTTCAGGATTGCTGCAGCTATTCGAGGTCTTTTTTTATTCCAGATGAATTTTTGGAGAGTTCGTTCTAGATCTCTGAAGTATGCCGTTGGTATTTTAATGGGAAGTGCGTTGAATTTATAGATTGCTTTGGGTAGTATGGACATTTTAATGATGTTGATTCTACCAATCCATGAACACGGTATGTTCTTCCATCTGTTTATGTCTTCCTCTATATCTTTTTTCAACGTCCTGTAGTTTTCTGAGTAGAGGTCTTTTACCTCTTTAGTTAAGTTTATTCCTAGGTAGCTTAATTTTTTTGGTGCGATGGTAAACGGGATTGTTTTTATAATCTCTCTTTCTGAAAGTTCACTATTGGTGTATAGAAATGCCTCGGATTTCTTGGGGTTAATTTTGTATCCTGCTACATTGCCAAATTCATGTATTAAGTCCAGTAGCTTTTTGATGGAGTCTCTAGGGTTTTGTATGTATAATATCATGTCGTCTGCAAATAAGGACAGTTTTACTTCCTCTTTTCCAATTTGGATGCCTTTTATTTCTTCTTCTTGCCGAATTGCAATGGCTAACACTTCCAGTACTATGTTGAACAGGAGTGGTGAGAGGGGGCATCCCTGTCTTGTTCCTGTTCTTAGGGGAAATGGTGTTAGTTTTTGTCCATTGAGTATGATGTTGGCTGTGGGCCTGTCATATATGGCTTTTATTATGTTGAGGTATGATCCTTCTACTCCCACCTTGCTGAGAGCTTTTATCAAAAATGGGTGTTGAATTTTGTCAAATGCTTTTTCTGCATCAATTGATATGACCATGTGGTTTTTTTCTTTCAATTTGTTTATGTGATGTATCACGTTTATTGATTTGCGGATATTGTACCATCCTTGCATCCCTGGGATAAATCCTACTTGGTCATGGTGTATGATCTTTCTGATGTACTGCTGGATCCGATTTGCTAAGATTTTGTTGAGGATTTTGGCATCTATGTTCATGAGGGATATTGGCCTGTAATTCTCTTTCATTGTGTTGTCTTTACCTGGTTTTGGTATTAGGGTGATGCTGGCTTCATAGAATGAGCTTGGAAGTGATCCTTCCTCTTGAATTTTTTGTAGTAGTCTGAGGAGGATAGGTTTTAGTTCTTCCTTGAATGTTTGGTAAAACTCCCCTGTGAAGCCGTCTGGTCCTGGGCTTTTGTTTGCTGGAAGCTTTTTGATGACTGCTTCAATTTCTTCCATAGTTATTGGCCTGTTGAGATTTTTAGATTCTTCCTGATTGAGTTTTGGAATGTTGTATTTTTCTAGGAATTTGTCCATTTCCTCCAGGTTGTCTAGTTTGTTGGAGTAGAGCTGTCCATAGTATTTTTTAACAATCATTTGTATTTCTGTGGGGTCTGTTGTTATTTCGCCTCTATCGTTTCTGATTTTGTTTATTTGGGTCCTCTCTCTTTGCTTCTTGGTGAGTCTGGCTAGAGGTTTGTCAATCTTGTTTATCCTTTCAAAGAACCAGCTCTTGGTTTCATTGATTTTCTGTATTGTTTTTTTGGTCTCTATGTCATTTATTTCTGCTCTAATCTTTATTATCTCTTTCCTTCTGCTCACTCTGGGGTTTTCTTGTTGCTCTCTTTCTAATTCTTTGAGTTGTAGAGTTAGATGATTTACTACCATTTTTTCTTGTTTTTTGAGATAGGCCTGTAGAGCTATAAACTTCCCTCTCAGGACTGCTTTCATTGTGTCCCATAGGTTTTGGATTGTTGTGTTTTCATTGTCATTAGTTTCCAGGATGTTTCGAATTTCTTCTTTGATTTCATTGGTAACCCAATCAATATTTAATAGCATGCTATTCAGCTTCCAGGTGTTTGAGTATTTTGGGTTGTTTTTATTGTAGTTTATTTCTAATATTATGCCATCGTGGTCTGCGAAGACGCTTTTTATGATTTCAATCTTCTTGAATTTGGGGATACTTTGCTTGTGACCCAATATATGGTCTATTTTTGAATATGTCCTATGAGCATTTGAGTAGAATGTATATTCCCTGGCTTTCGGGTGAAGTGTTCTGAAGATGTCTATTAAGTCCATCTGATCTAGTGAGTCATTTAGGATTGCTGTATCTTTGCTGATTATTTGTCTAGAGGACTTATCCAGTGCTGTCAGTGGTGTATTAAAGTCCCCTACTATGATTGTATTGTTGTCGATGTCTCCTTTGATATCTTCCAGGAGTTTTTTTATGAATTTGGGTGCTCCTGCATTGGGTGCATATATGTTTACCAGGATTATATCTTCTTGTTGTATTGATCCCTTTAGTATTATGAAGTGGCCTTCCTTATCTCTTGTTATGGCCTTCACTTTGAGGTCTATTTTGTCCGATATAAGTATTGCTACCCCAGCTTTCTTTTCCTTTCCATTTGCCTGAAAGATATTTTTCCATCCTTTCACTTTCAGTCTGTGTGAGTCCCTTCTAATGAGGTGGGTTTCTTGTAGACAGCAGATGTATGGGTCATGTTTTTTTATCCATTCAGCCACTCGATGTCTTTTGTTTGGAGCATTTAGTCCGTTTACGTTTAAAGTTATTATTGAAAGGTAGTTGTTTGTAGGCATTTCTGTTTTTGTGTGGCTGTTTTCTTTCTGAGCTTTTTATTTCTTATTTTTATACCAGTCCCTTTAGCATTCCTTGCATTGCTGGCTTGGTGGTGATAAACTCCCTTAGCCTTTTTTTGTCTGTGAAGCTTCTTATTTCCCCTTCAAGTTTGAATGATAGCCTTGCTGGATAGAGTATTCTTGGATTCAGTCCTTTGCTTTGCATCACTTTGTAAATTTCCGTCCATTCTTTTCTGGCCTGATGTGTTTCTGTTGAGAAATCATTTGACAATCTAATGGGAGATCCCTTGTATGTAACTTTCCGTCTCTCTCTTGCAGCCTGTAAGATTCTCTCTTTGTCCTGAACATTTGCCATGGTAATTATGATGTGTCTTGGTGTGGGTCTTTTTGGGTTCACCTTGTTTGGGACTCTCTGGGCTTGTGTGACTTTTTTCTTCCCCACCTCAGGGAAGTTTTCTGATATTATTTCTTCTAATAGGTTTTCTAATCCTTGTTCATCCTTCTGTTGTTCTGGTACCCCTATTATTCGTATGTTGTTTCGTTTCATGTTGTCCCAAAGCTCCCTTAGGCTCTCCTCCTGTCTTTTCATTTTTTTCTCCAATTGCAGTACATTTTGGGTGTGTTTTGCTTCCTTGTCTTCTAAATCACTAATTCGGTCCTCCGCTTCTCCTAGTCTACTGTTGATACTTTCAATGGAGTTTTTCATTGCAGCTATATCGCTCTTCATATCTTCTTGGGTCTTACTTAAGTTGTTGATTTTTTCATCTGTTTCTTCTAGCTTCTTCCATATGTTATCGATTTTTTCATCTGTTTCTTCTAGCTTCTTCCATATGTTATCGATTTTTTCATCTGTTTCTTCTTGCTTCTTGCTGAGGTTGTCGATTTTTTCCTCCATCCGGTTTATGCACTCTAGGACCCTTATTCTGAATTCTTTTTCTGTCATGTTGCATGCCTCTGTATTACTTAGCTGCTTTTCTGGAGAGTCCTCCTTCTCTTTCCTTTGGGGGTTTCTTTGTCTACCCATGTTTGATCTCACTGACATATCTAGACGTTGAGTCGTTCAGTGGCTGCTCCCTTGGTGGCAGTGACTCCTTGGTCTGCGGTTCCTCTTCGGGCGGTTGCGGTAGCAGCTGCTCTTCAGTTGGCAGCAACTCCTCTGGTGGGTGCTGTTCACAGCTGTGGTGGCTCTTCTGGCTGGCGGGGCGAGGTTTCACGTACAGCTGCTGTTCCTCAGCAGAGGGTGTGGTGCTCAGGAGGTTGCTGTTGCTTGGATCTGCTGTGTTGATTTAAAGGCACAAAATACAACACAACAAGGCACCACGTACCAGGCACTATACACAACTATATTCACGATATTAATAACCCCAAATAAAGGTGACCACCTGAATTAAGAGAATTAGGGGATAAGGAAGAAGGAAGAGAAAAAGAGAAAAGAGAAAAAAGAAAAGAAAATTAGGGACCAAAAAAAGGAGTGCAAAAATGAAAGTGGGAAAAAGGAGGGGGGAAAGTAAAAGCGAGAAAAGAAAGGAAAAGAAAAAAAAAGAGCGAAAAGAGAGAATGAAGTGGAAGAGGGGAAGAGACTTTTTATATGAGGAGAATGCTCCTATAGAACAGCCATTAATCCCAACAAATTCCAGCAACAGCTCCCTGGAGATAAATGCAAACTAGAAACAACCAATAATATAACGATGAAAATAGAATGGAGAACACTAATCCCAAAATAAAATAAAGAGAAAATAAAATGGCACTTTAAAAAAAATGGTAAAATGGTAGCAGTAATAATACTGGTTAAAAATAAGAAGGTAGTAATTAAAAGGGTAAAATCAGGTGATGGAAAAAAGAAGAAAAAAAAAGAAGAAGAGGAAAAGAAAAAAAAAAAAAAGAAAAAAAATTGGTTTCTTAGTTAAAAGGTGAAAAAAGAAAAAAAAAAATATTGCAGTAGTGAAGGTCCTTCGGTTCTTCTATTCTTCAGTGTGGCTCGCCTTAGACCTGCCCGGTATTCAGGAGAGTGTTGAGTTTCCCTGCGATACACTGTTCCTCTGTGTTGTAAACCACAGTCCTTATTTTAAAGCAAGCCGCATTTGTTTCCCAGACTGCCTTATTTTGTGTTTAGCAAAGAGTCAGTTTGTGGGTCAGCCTCTGGGTGGCAGTGTTCTGGGGTTGGCCTCTGAGGCTACAGGGCCTCTCTGTCCAGTGGAAGTTCACTGCCCAGAGCTGGCTGCGTAAGAGTTACCAGTGCTGTGTTGTTGCTGGGATTGAAAATCCCTCTATAGGCCAGACCCTGTTAACTCCCAGGGACTGATCAGGTTATTTTAATCCTTGATCTCCTACAGGGTGGAATCTGGGTGTGGCTGTGCTCCTTGCCTGGGGGCTGGGGGGAGGAGTCTCACTCTCCGGAGAGAATGGCTGCCTCAGACGTGGGCTCAGGGGTGTCTCAGCACTCAATTCGCTGCCACCTCTCCCGGCCCCCCTTCTCTCCTCAGTCTCTCCCCAGATTCCACTCCTCCGCACACTCTCCCTCTCTTCAGCACAGGTGAGTGTCTGTATCCGAAATGTCCCATGAACAGGGTTCAGTGAAAACAAACAAACAAACGCCGGCCGCGGAAACGGGGAAGGCTTGGTTTCTTTAAGCTTCTTCTCTTACCGGGACTGCATGGTCTGGTCAGCTCTTCAGGCTGCCCCCTTTAGGCTCAGTCCTCTGTGATCACAGACCGAGCTCTCAATTCCCCCGGCAGCGCCAGGAATCCCGCGGTTCTCCTTTCCCCCGTCAGGGGCTGTGCCTGTCCCAAGGGACGCAGCTGTCTGCCACGCGGTCTCCCTCCGACTCTCTGGGCTCAGAGGTCTGGCAAACTTTCCTGCCCAAATCCCTGGTTTTTTTACCTTTCCAGGGGAGTTCTGCTCTTCCCGGCTGTAAACCGTCTCGCCAGCTGAGGAATTTCGCCAATTCGGGGTGGATGTTACTAGTTTCAGCTGCTCACTCCATTTGCTCAGGGACACGACCTGGGACGCGTCTGCCTATACCGCCGCCATCTTCCTCCTAATTTTCTTTCATCTCTGACACTTCTATTATAGAGAAAGGGCAAATAGCAATATTAAAACATTTCCTCTAATTAATTCCACTAGTGTGTGTGTGTGTGTGTGTGTGTGTACACACGCGCACACACACACACACACACACACACACTTTGATAAAAGCGAAGTACAGTGGGGGAGGAGAGGTTTACACGTTGGCCCAAGGCTGCCCACCACTACTTTGAGGGTATCAGAGGACTGTGGGTTGGGCATCTAGAAAGAGGAGGGCACTATCTTCTGTGGGTGCCGTCACTTCAGGTCCTGCCATGCCAGTCCATCTGTGGGACTAGGATACTTACACCTGCCTGGCTGAGGTCATGGAGCCCCTGCCCAGAGCCTTATATGAACTTAGATTCTCCCCCAGTGACACCTCCCACCCCATCCAACTCCTCTCAGCCCTTCGGGTCCTGTGCTGGGTCCTTCAGGGTCTATGGGCTGGAGTATCCCCTTTCCCTCTACCTCTCCATCTTCTATCTTGTCCAGAATTAGCTGGTCTCGTGCCTAGATCAGGGCTCAGGGCAGAAGTCCAAGAGCTCAGGACACTGCTGTTCCTTTGTAAAGAAGTCAGGGGAGGGAAGTCCCTCCTATACCCAGTGTCCCCATGGGCCTAATACATTCCAATATAAAAAAATATATATACTTCTGGGTAAGGAAATAAAAGAGGAAGTCAAATAATTGAAAAGGATTTTGTGATTGTCTTCATCCCCAAACCCTAAACACACAAAACCCCTTCCAGAAGCCTGCTCAGGCCCCCCGCACCCTATGTGGGCTCCTCCCTCTGCCTTCACTCAGCCTTGGTCCCACCACTCATTCTTGGCTCGGCCAGACCAAGCTTCCGTAACGTCCGGGGACCTCAGTGACTTCCCAGTGGATTTTAATTGCCTGACAAAAGTAATACCAATATTTATAAGGGAACAAACACAGTTACTATAAATAAATACATTACTCACTCATTGAATTAATTAGTGTTTAATTACTTGAAATTACCATCAGTTACTACCAATTACTTGAACAAGGAATGCATTCTTTCTCCATTACGGATGGCAATTCCCACGGTTAAATCCAGAGATCTCAGGTTCCATTAGCTCTCCCCTGGCCCTTCCCCCACTGCTCCCCTCTTTTGTTCATTCATTCACTCCTTCATCACATATTTATTGACCACTTATGATATGCCAAACATTGAGGTACATCAGTGGACAAAAACAGACAAAATTCCTGTCTCATGAAGTTTACCATCCAATGGGTGAAGATAAACAAACAAAAATTACATAGTATTTTCGCCCAGCCAGCGTGGCTCAGTGGTTGAGCATCAACCTATGAACCAGGAGGTCATGGTTCGATTCCCAGTCAGGGCACATGCCCAAGTTGCAGGCCCGATCCCCAACAGGGGGTGTGCAGGAGGCAGCTGATCAATGGTTTTATCTCTCTCTCCCTCTCCCTTCCTCTCTGAAATCAGTAAAAATCCTATATAATAAAAGGCTAATATGCCAATCAACTGAACGGTGGAACGACCAGTCACTGTGACATGCACTGACCACCAGGGGGCAGACGCTCAATGCAGGAAGCCGGGCTCACAGCTGGCAAGCGCACCAGAGGTGGCAGGAGCCTCTCCCACCTCCACGGCAGCGCTAAGGATATCCAACAGCTGTCAGTCAGACATCCCTCAAGGGCTCCTGGACTGTGAAAGGGCGCAGGCTGGGCTGAGGGACTTCCCCTCCACCGCCCCCCCCCCCGCCCAGTGCACAAGTTTTGTGCACTGGTCCTCTAGTATATTATAAAAAATTATATGGCATTTTAGAAGGTGATAACTGGGATACAGAAAAATAAACAGAGATGAGGTACAGAGAGCTGGAAGTGACATTTAAATAGTGCCGTCATTGGGGACGAGCTGACTGCCTTTGGTTTGCCTCTTCAGACCCTCTCTCCACCCTTCTCCTGTGCCTGGGAAGACTGACCTCCTGGAGTGCATCACCCAGGCCCCCTCAGTCTGGCTCTGTCAGTCCGCCAGCACCCAGCTGGCTGCATTCCTTGACCAAAGACCTTAGTCCCTCTCAAGTTGTCCTTTCCACTCACTCCTTTTTGCCTCCAGGATTTTGTAACAGCTGCCGCTCTCCAACCCAACCTCCCCACCCATCGTCTGGCCTTGAGATGGCCACAGCCTCTCACTGTTAATAGCTTAGGGGTCCTCGTGGTTTCCAAACACCCTGCCCACTTCTTTGTAAACCCTCCTCAAGGATGGGGATTTGAGTGTGCCATCTGCTTTCTGCTAGGGCCTGACAAACAGGGGTGGCTCCACTGATAAGGTGACATTTGAAGGAGGCAAGGGAACAAGACGTGCGGCTTTCTGGGAGGGAAGTTTCCCACGCACAGAGAACCGCAAGCGCAAACGCGAGAGACAGGACTGCGATTGGCATCTTTGTGGCTGGAGCAGAGCGAGTGAGGGGGCGAGTGATCCAGACAAAGTCAGGAGAAGGCAGGAGGCGAGGGCCCCGCAGGCATTTTAAGGACTTCGGCTTTTACTGTGAAGAGACGGGGACCCTGCAGCACTTTGAGCAAGGAAGTGACTTGGTGGGACACATTTGAAAGGAGATGCTGGCGGCTGTGCTGGGAACTCACTGTGATGGGAAGGGAGACCACAGTTGACTGTTACAGTCAGCCAGGCAGGTGGCTTGGACCAGGAGGGGAAGAGTGGGGGTGTGAGGAACAGCCGCATTCCAGACATATATTGAAGTAGAGCTAATGGATTGGACTGAAAAACAAAAAAGAAAGGAATTGTGGACGGCTCCAAGGATTTAGTCTGAGCAACTGGCGGATTTACTAAGATGGGAGACATCCGGAGAAGCAGGCTTGGTGGTAGATCCGGAGCTCGATTGGAACACGTTACGTAAGGGCATAGCCTAGAACAGCGATTCTCAACCGTGCGCCGCAAGAACATGCGGTTCCAGACTGTTTAGTCAGGGGCACTGACATCTTTTCCCTCAGATTGTCAGCTAACAACAGCCAACACAATAGCCGCCCAGGGTGAATGAATCAAAATTATACCTTTTTTTTGGTCATAGCTGCAAAAAATATATATTTTTGGTGTGCTGCAGAATTTTAGTAATTAGTTTATGTGCCATGAGATGAAAAGTTTGAAAACTGCTGACCTGGAATGTGGGTGAACGGTGTCCCAGGTATTGGCAGGTTAGCTTGCCATCCCCCCGCCCCCCCCCCCCCAAACACAGCTCCTCGCTCAGCCTCTCCTGCTGGGCAAAGACATTCCAATTCCTCTCAGTCTTCTCCTATCCCTTCCCCTCCCCCCCCCCACCCCTCTTGCTCCCCACTTAATGGCAGAGTGCTCTGGTCCGGGTGCACCTGCAGCCGGAGAGGAGAGCAGGAGAGGAGATGAAACTAGGGAAGTCGGACAATTCTCTCCTGGGTGCAGTGGAGGAGGAGGGAGGCTGCTGCCAAAAAAAAAAAAAAAAAAGTGGATTGAGAGTAACCCCAATCTCACTTGGGTCAGAGCAATCAAAATGTAATTGGGTTTGTGAATAACTAATGTTTACACTGATGTCGTCCTAATAGGACGATGAGACCTGGAGATGTGACTTTGCTGTCTGCTCAGTGAGAACGCGTTTCCAGAGCCTGAGTCAGGCAGCGGGATGTGGAGGGGGAGTCCCAGTGCTGGGCTCAGCGGCCGGGATGGGAGGCTAGGGAATCCCCCGGGACCTGGGGGACTAGGAAAGCCGTCTCACCCTGGAATAATGATCATTACGATCATCATTTTATGCTCAATACCTGGTGTATTGAGCACGTACATTACATGTGCTAAGTGTTCAACTCTGTTATCCCTACAATGATCCATGAGATGAATTTTACTGTCCCTGCTTTACAGGTAAGACTACGGAGGCAGGGGGAAGCATGGGGCTGCCTCTCATCTGGTCAGTGACACAGAGGAGTCCAGGTCAAGCTCCTCTCAGGACCCCACTCTATCTCCATAGAACCTGGGAAGGCAGACCAAAAGGATGCTGCTTCGTTCCGAAGTGAGGAATGGAGGTAGAAACAGCCATACAATTTCTAATTATCTCGTTTCTCTGAGCCAAGCTAAAGTGGGAAATGAAGGCAGGATGGTAATTACCTTCCTGTTGGTGATAAAGACGATGCTGGCAGTGGTAGGGATGCTGACTGCGGCAGCGGCAGCTCGAAGGTGATGTCACCAGTGATGGTGTCAGTCTCACCAGCGGCGGCAGTGCCCGGGTGGTGGGAGGGGTGACACCCTGAGTAGGTGTTGGGATGCTGTTAGTGGTCCTTTAAGCACCGCCAGCTTAGCTGTGGCAGGGAGAGTGATGTCCGTCCCTGTGGTCCTGGCGATGCTGCGAGACCTCCTGGGAAGCTGGACTCAGCTGGCCTTGCAGCTGGTGCCTTGCCCCACCCCCCACCAGGAGAGCCCCTCTCTCCCTCCCAACCTCAGCGAAGGGGCTGAGGGTCTCCTGTAGAACTGGCTTTATTGCATTCCTTGTTCTGGACAGTGTAAGTGATGGCCCTGTCTCTCCAGAGAAACAAATGTGATAAATAACCAGGGAGGACACGCGGGAGGAGGTGGCCCAGCCTCCAGAAGTCATTAAGTCTCTGTCCAGCCATGTGGCAGGCTCATTACAGAGAGCTCCAGGGCTGTACTGGGCTGCCTGGCCTGCGGCTCAGGAGAGTCCCCCATGCGGCTCCCAGCTCTGATGGCTCTGCAGATCCTGGACTCACCAACCTCACCCCCTCAGCCCTTCCCTGCACGCCGGGCCTGGCATGCTCAACCCACGCTGCCGCTGTGTCCAGGGGCTCAGGCCTCTCTTGTCCATTTCCTCCCATCCCCCCCAAAAAAATCCAAGGAGGCATTTAATGAGGGTTTCCCCAATGTCCTTGGAAACAGGGTGGACAGCTAGGAGCTGGACGGCAACCCAGTTAGACGCGCTGGATTGCAGCAGACCCACAGAGGCCCGGCGTCAACTCTGGTACTTACAAGTCACATGACCTTGGGAATTCACCTAACCTCTCCTCACTTGCAAAATAGAGACGATAGGATAAAAATGTGAGATGACATATGTAAGCTCCTGATTATAATAGTAATAGTTAATATTTGTGTGCCTTCTCTAAGCCTGGTAAGGGTCTTTGCATAAATTATTTAATTCACACGCTGGTGCGGTGTGCTTAGGTACTACCCTATTCCTCTTTTAAAGATAAGGAAAGGAAGCACCAAGATTGTAATTAACTTGCCTAATGACACATCGCTAGTAAGTGGTGGAATTGGCATTTGAACCCAAGTAATCTGACACCAGAGCCTTTTACCAACAGATTGCCAGTCAGGTATACATCAGGCACTCAACAATGCACATTTATTGAGCAGCTACTATATGCCAGAATGATGGGATCCTTCCAACTCCAAGACATACATGACATTTGCATGGAATATTACATTTAATAAACTACTCTCTTATTTAAACCTCAGGAAAGCCTGTAAAATGGGTGTTATTATCTTTATTTCCTGGAGGAGAGACTAGATGCTTAGAAAGGCTAAGTTACTCGAAATGACACAGTTGGAAGCGGTAAGTGAGGCCAGTGCTCAAGCTCGGGGTTTCTGACAAGTAACCTCAAAGTTTCCATCAAGGCTGTTGGGGTTGTCCCTTCTGCCCTGTTCCCTTCAACATGTGGTTTCTGACTCCTTTCGCCTTTCACACCCTCACCGCTTTTTAATCAGGCAACATGGCAGCTTGATTACAAACGATGACAATTGGCATCGCCAGCCCCTCCCTGACATGGCTTCTCACTAAAGGGACACTCATTTCCTCCCAGTTGTCTCCTGGGATCAAATACACTCATTTGCAAAAATAATTGGCTGAGATTAAGAGCAGAGCCAGTGCACATCCAGAATATAAAAAAGGAAACTACTAGAAATCAATAAGTAAAAGGCAGACAGCCCAATAGAAAAATGAGCAAGAGATTTAAACAGACACTTCACAAAAGAGGCCAGCCAAATGGCCAATAAGCCCATGAAAAGGTGCACTCCACATCATTAGTCATCAGGGAAATGCAAACTCAATGAGAGACCACTTCACGCCAACAGAAGGGAGAAGATGAAAAGGATGGACGATACCAAATGTTAGCGAGGATGTGCGTGTGTGTCTGTTGGGAGTGAAAAAATGGTACAACTGCTTTTCAGAACTGTCTGGCAAAATCTACAAAATGCATACATCATGACCCAGAGACTTCACTCTTAAAGACAGACTCAAACTATGAGTACATATGTGCAATGTGCACCAAATTATAAATAACAGAATGTGCAGAGCTGTGCTGTTCATGGTTGCCCCCTCTGGAAGCAGCGCTAATCCGCAGCCGTACAATGGATAAATAAGTTGTGCTAGTTTCATATCCTGGAATATTGTGCAAACATGAGAGTGAATATCTAAAACTACATGCAACATGGACGCATCCCACATGTAATGTTGGGCAAAGAAGCCAGAAACAAAAGAATACGGCCCCTACCATTCCATGTTCAAAAATGGGAGGGGCCAATCTATGGTGTTAGAAGTCACAGAGGGTAATTCTTGACAGGGGGAGGTGACCAGAAGGAGAAATGGGGGGACTTCGGGGGACTGGTATTGTTATTTCTTGATCTGGGTGCTGATTATATGGCGTGTCACACTTATGATATGGGCCTTTGCTGAATGCATGCTTCAGTGAAAAGATTTCTTTTTAAAAGTGTCATGTCAGTGGCTGGAGAACAGAATCCACTCCTCTTCTCTTTACAGGGCTGCTGGGCTGAGAAAGGAAACTGTGTGCCTGGACTTCACTGAGGGATGTGACAAGGCAACTTAGGATGTCCTTGTGAACAAGATGAACTAATACGGCTGGGTGACCCTGTAATTAGGTGGATTGAGCCACTGTCCCCAAAGGGTGCCAATTAAGGAATAAGTGTCCACCTGGAGGGAAACTTCCAATGCCCCCAGGCTCTGTCCTTGTCCTGGGCAGTCCAACGCTGTTATCCAGGCGGCAATGAAGACATAACCGGCAGGCTTATCACATTCACGGATGACATGAAGCCGGAGGGAGCGGAAGGACAGGGCATGGTCCAAAATGATTTTGGCAGAATGGCCAAGTAGAGCAAATCTAATAAGATGAAATTGAGTCAAGGATCTGTGCAAGGCTCTGCAAAGCTAACTTGGTGGGAACAGAATGGGGTGGGCGTCGTAACTTGACCAGTGCTGCTCTGTAGATGGAGGTGTACACTCCCCACGGTCTGGGACCCTCCTGTTTTATCTCTGGATCCCTCGAGTCTACCTCAGGCCGAGCACAGATGAAGCACTCAGAAACAGTTGCCAAATTAATTCTGAATGAAAGATGGGGCAGTGCCTGATTGTGACCCCCTGGCCCCAGGCTGTGGGAGGGGATCCGTGGCCGTGGGAGGGGATCCATGGCAGTGGGAGGGGATCCGTGGCCGTGGAGGGGAACTGTGGCTGTGCAGACCTGGATGTCTGCTCTGGCAGGTGGCATCAGCAGCCTGCGCTCAGTTCTGAACCCTTTTAAAGGGATGTAGGCAAACTGCCTCCAGGTCAGAAAGGAACCAGGGACCTGTCTTTGAGGAACAATGCACTGATGTGTTTAACCAGCAAAAGGGAAGCCTGGTGGTAGAACAGAGGTGAGGATGGTCAGGGCCCTCAAACGCCAGCAGGGCTGCCCTGCCCTCTGGGCACTCAGAGCCCCCGGGCAGAAATGGATTCGCCCTGAAGCTGATGGCGCTTCTGCTTCAGGGCCCCTCATTTAAGTAGGCTGAGTCCAAGATTCTTCAGAGGGGAATAGGCAAAACTATTCAAATGGTCAATGGCTTTGTCAAATTTGCAGACATAGATATTTTAACCCTAGGCAGTTAAGATCCCTGTCTCTTTCTACTCTGACTTCCCTTCTTCACACTTTCCCTCAGTTGGGTGGCATCAGAGTGGCTGTGGGCATTGAACTCCCAGCTCCCAGGGAAGTAAGTAGTGGACATGTTTATGTGATTTGAAGTCACTTCCATGTTACAGCTGCATGATTGCTAGCCATCCTGGCGCACGGGTGACATTCAAGAACACTCCTACCATCCGCTGTGCTGACTCACCCGGCTCTGGGACACAAAGGGGCAGAGTCTGAGGGGTGGGTCCATGAGTGTGCCGTGCCTGGCTGACTCCAGAACAGTGGTTCTCAACCTTCCTAATGCCGCGACCCTTTAATACAGTTCCTCATGTTGTGGCGACCCCCAACCATAAAATTATTTTCGTTGCTACTTCATAACTGTAATTTTGCTACTCTTATGAATCATAATGTAAATATCTGATATGCAGGATGTATTTTCATTGTTACAAATTGAACATAATTAAAGCATAGTGATCAATCACAAAAACAATATGTAATTATATGTGTGTTTTCTGATGGTCTTAGGCGACCCCTGTGAAAGGGTCGTTCGACCCCCAAAGGGGTCGCGACCCACAGGTTGAGCACCGCTGTGCTAGAAGCACGTGGATAATGGGAAAGAAATCAAGTGAAGAATGTGTGCAACCAAAAGCAAACAAATGAAACCCCACAGGGCAGTCCTATGCAAGGACTCCCTCTTTCTCTACTACCCTGAGGCCGGGAGCAGGTCCTAGGGGTGAGGTGTGGGCCTCATGCAAGTATAGACTTCCTAATAGAGCTACACCACGGACACCCTGGTTCAAATCTGCACCTTCTCAGATCATCTTGCATTGCTTGTGTTGAAAGTGTGGATGGAGTAAGCTCCCTGTCTCTCGAAGGTGGGTGAGCACAGGCTGGCCATCACCTCGCAGGGATTTTGTGGGGGAAAGTTCAAGAACCACATGGACAGGCTTACATTCTCTGACCTTGAGATTCCAAAGTTCTAGCCAGTTCGCTCAGGAGCTAAATTCCTGGTCAGTACTATTCAAGGGCAACCATTTATCTTCTCATGCCTCTTGACTCCATGGAATAGTTCAACTTTGAGGGCTTTATTTTTTAATATATTTTTTAAAAATCTGATAAAATATACATTTACCATCCTAACCATTTTTAAGTGTACAATTCGGTAGTTTTACGTATATTCCTATAATTGTGTAAACAGCCTCTAGAACTTTTTCATCTGGGAAAACTGAAACTCTGTACCCATTAACCAACAACTCCCCTTTGTCCCTGCCCCCGGGCCCTGGCAATCACCATCCTGCTTTCTGCTTCTATGAGTTTGACTACTCCTGATATCTCTGTAAGTGAAATTATATAGTGTTTTGTCTTTTTGTGACTGTTTAGGGCTTTCATTTTTGCGATGTGTAAAATGAGGCACAATTTACATACAATAAAATGTATAAATCTTTAGTGTGAAGTTCAGTGACTTTTACCTATTCATACAAGGGTGTTATCACCACGGAAATGAAAATATGGCCCTCCCAGTGTACCCTGGGCCCTCTACTACCTCCGCCTAAGGGTAACCACTGCTCTGATTTCTGCCAAAGTTGTTAATAGCAGAATACATGCTAAGCTTGGAATCGAAAGGCCCAAGAAACGGACAATAATTAATTATTCCCCTTATTAATAGTGTCACTGTAAGCAAGTAATTCTGAGCCATGGTTTCCTCAGCTGTACAACAGGGATGCTAAATTGCAACATAGGCTGCTGTAGGGGAGATCAAATAAAGTGGGTTATGAAAGAGCCCAGAAGAGACTCAGTAGATGTTGGTTGAACATGAATGCCCTCCCCTTACAATGGTGCCACAATAGGGTGGTGAGGGAAGGACACTAGTCAATGGGTGTAATGAGGGGAGTCCTAGGCTATCGAGGACTTTGAGGATGAAGGTGTGTGGGGGGATGGTGGGGAGTATCTCCACTGCTAGATAACTTTGGTCAAACCAGCTGAGCTCCTAGCCACAAACCCACGAACAGACCCATGTGCGTCCTGCTGGTCTGGCCACACTGGACTCTAAGTCCCATGAGCCTTGGGATGGTGGCTGCATTGATCACCTGTCCCCTGTGGTTCATGGTTCTCCAGAGTGAGCAGGCCTCACACCTACCAGGAGGATTATTGAAAACAGAGCTGGCTGGTCCCACCCCCAGAGTTTCTGATTTAGGGTCCCTGGGACGGAGCTTGACAGTGTTCATTTCCCAGATGCTGCTGGCCCAGAGACGGACTTTGAGAATCACTGGTGCAATAAAACCTGCTGAGTCCTTGCCCAGAAGCCCTGCACCCAGGCAGGTGCGCCGCCCCTCGCCCCTCGGCTGCTGTGCCTGCTAATGGCTCCCAGCTGCCTCTGCTGATGGGCAGCTCCTTGTCCTGGAGGTGACCCACCTCCCATACTCCACAGCCAATGACCGATGGGTGAGGGGTGAAAAGGGCTGGCCCTCCTCGCAAAGGGGGAGACAGTTTTGCAGTTTGGATAAAGCTCCAGAGCTCCCTGCAGATCAGGCCAAGCTCAGCTGTTAGCTGAGACCACATTCTTGCTCAGCTCCTGCTGTGGAATGAATATTTGTGTCCACCCTGACGTGCTGGTGTTTGGAAGGGGGGCCTTTGGGAGGTGATTAGGGTTAGATTAGGTCTTGAGCATGAGACCCTCATAATGGGGTTGGTGCCCTTATAAGGAGAGAGAGAGAGAGAGAGAGAGAGAGAGAGAGAGAGAGAGATACCTCCACGAGCAGGCGCTGAGGAAAGGCCCAGTGAGTCTGCAAGCCAAGAAGTCTAATCGGTCCGCACCTTGGTCTTGGACTTCCCGGCCTCCAGAACTGTGAGAAATAAATGTCTGATGTCTATGGCACTCTGTAGAGCAGCTGGAACAGACTAAGACGTCTCCCTCCTCTACTAGGGGTTCCTGAAAAGCAAGCCACCCACACCCCCCTAATGAACCATGTCTGTGTGAACCCCTGCCTCGGGCTCTGCATTCAGGGCCTCTGACCCAAGACACACTGCAGTGAGTGCTCCAGGTGCTTGTGGAATGAGTGCACACACACACCCGCTCCCCACCTCTCCCCTGCCCCTTGCAGAGGAGGCCCCGGCCCCACGGCTGCGCTTGGCAGGGCCTCCCAGGCCTAACCTGGTTGGAGGCGCTGCCATCTCTGCTGTGCTGTGTGGGGAGAAGCTGCCCACGCTGCCGGGGCCTCCGGATGGGCTGACTAATTAATTACCGCCAGCACCGGCAAGAGGAGGCAGCCAGCGTGACAGCTCCGGGCTGCTGGCAGCGCCCCTGGCGCCCCTCCCAGCTCCTCTTGGCAGGTGAGGTCTTCATTTCCCAGCACTTGGCAGAGTCGGGCTGGGGAAGGGGTAGGACTGGATGCAGGGGGGTGGGGAGTGTAGTCAGGAGAGCAAGGTCATTTCTTAGGCACCTGCACCCCCATCTAGGGTCTCTTGCGCAGAATTAACCCCACTGTCTAGAATCAGTGGTTCTCAACCTTCTGGCCCTTTAAACACAGTTCCTCATGTTGTGACCCAACCATAAAATTATTTTTGTTGCTACTTCATAACTGTAATGCTGCTACTGTTATGAATCATAATGTAAATATCTGATATGCAGGATGGTCTTAGGCTAACCTTGCGAAAGGGTCGTTCGACCGCCAAAGGGGTCGCGGCCCACAGGTTGAGAACCGCTGGTTTAGATAGAGAAACTGAGACCTAAGGGGCACAGATTTACCCAGGGGCACAGATTTAGTTGGGGGCGGAGTGACACCCCAGGCCCTCTGCCGCCCAACCTGGCTTTGGGTTGCTTTGCGTGGTAAAGGGGGGGGGGGGGGGGCAGATTTCTGGCAACTTCTCTCTTGTCTTCTCCCTACTGCAAACCTTCGCCATCAGCAGGTGCCTTCCCAGCCGGAGACAGACCAGGAGAAAGACTCCGAGGAAGGCCCAGGTCCGCTGCAGGAGGGGCAGGCAATGACGAGGCACTGTCTCCAGCTCTCTGAGTCTCTGTGGGGCTCCCCACCCCACCTCCACTCCTCACCCCACCCTCCCCTTTCCTGAGGCCTGAACTGGGCTGATAGCTGTTGGGCTGATAGGAATGGCAGCCGCTTCCGTGATTAATCACGGCGCACCACACACGGAGAAGGGAGCAGGGAGTGGGGCAGGGAGAAGGGAAGACCCTTCAGCAAAGAGAGGGTCGGGGAGGGAGTTTTCCAGGTGGGCCCCTCCTCCGGGGTGTTCTCTGGGGCCCTCCACACAGCTCTGCTGCGGTTGCAAGCCTGGCATTGGTGTTGACAAGGCAACCCCTGGGGCTGTCCACTCCTTGAGGGAGAAATGAGAATTCACCTCTCTGTGCCTCAGTTTTCCCATCTCTAAAGTGGGAACAGTAAGAGTTTCTGCTCAGGAGTAGTTGGGAAGCCCTAACGTGTTAATACACGCAGAGCAGTTGGGAGCGTGTTGGTGTGTGGGAAGCACTGTAGGCAGAGCTATTACTAAATCGAATCAAATCTAAGCTGCCGTGGTTTGGATGCACCATGACTTTATGTGCCTCCAAGAAAAATAAAACACTGCTGAAGATAACGGTGCCCTTCGCTGCATATAAGACACATCTTGATTTCAGCAATTTTAAAATTGTGGGGAAAATGTGCTGCTTAGGAAGATGAATACGGCATTATGCTCATTCTTATTGCTCCCTAACTGGAGCACTGAGCCCCCCACCAGCTGCATGGCAGGTGCTAAAATAAACACTTGTTGAGTCAATGAATGAGTGACAGGTCAGCACCCAAGCAAGTGTGAGGAAGGTGAGGGGAGCCCAGCACCTCTCTGCCAGCCCCGCCCACATGGTCCTCCACTCCGGCCCCCAGGTCCCTCACTGTGGAGCCTGCCAGGCCCCAGGCCTTCTCAGTTTCTGCCTCTCCCCCTTCACCCAAACCCGATGGCCAATCCCTTGGCCTGACACGGCTCCCAACAGGTTAACTGTGTAAACTGATTAATGTCCCTCCCCCACATACACACCCACCTATCAGTGAGCACCATATGTACTCTGGTGCCCAACCCAAATAAAGCACGCCTTCTCTGGGACCCTCGAGAGTGACCCAGGACTTCCTGGCTCTTAAAATGACTGCAGAGGAATGCTGGGGGGAGGGGGAGTGTGGAGGGGGAGGAAGGGGACCAATGTGTGTATCTCTCTCTCCTTCTGCACCCCCCACCCCAGTCCTCAGAAAAGAGGTTCAAATCCCAGCTGACATTAGCTGCATGACCTTGGTCATGTAATTTAACTTCTTGGAACGGTTACGCGGAAACCCCCAGGGCTGGCGTTGCCTGTCGCTGTGTCCAATAACGAAGGCAGAGTTGAATCATATTAGGCGTTTATTGAGAAGGCCAGACAACCAAGAAGACAGGGTGCTTATAAGCATCAAATCCTGCCTCCCAACAAGGTGCAGGGGACAGAATTATAAAGGGGAACGGGCTAGGGTGAGGAATACAGCTACGGGCAGGCTTGAGGGTCTGCAGACGTCAGCTATTGTAATTAGTCATCAGGCGATGAGATGATGCTGATGAGATGATGTTTGACTCCTCGTGGGTCAGCCTGACCATGCTTATGGGTTCTGCTTGCTGGATTCACAGCTGAGTCACCTCCTCAATTGCTTGGCACAGGCCTTGAAAAGAAACTTTAAGAGAAACTTCACCCCTGTTCACATAAGTATATGTGTTCTAAGATTTAAAATAATATGATTACTTTTCAGATTAATTCAGGTGCTCTATCTATTAAATTATAAGTCCCCCTATCAGAACCTCAGTTTTCCCTATCTGTCAAAGGAAGGATAACAATTGTCATTCCCTCCCTACACTTGGTGAGAGGGTTAAATAAAGTCATATGTTCACTCCCTTCCTCTACCCCTCTCCTCCCTCACCTGCCTTCTTCTCTCTCCTCCTACCCCACTCTAGCCCTGGCCTATAACATACTTAATTCCAACACCAATTAATTTTCCTTCAGCCACTAAGATGCACTTTGATCCTGGGGGGAGAGAGGCAGGGAGACTGGGGCTGGGGGCAGCCGAGCCAAGCTTGGTGAGAGGCCTTCCTCACACAGGGAACCTGCACTCTGGCTGTTGCCATAAAGATTTAATTTATGTCTTAATGGGCCTCAGCCTCCTCCGTAAAAGCCCTAAGTGCCTTTTTATTTAAAAAAAATAAAGGTTGCTGATTGTGTTTGCTGCTTCCTGGGGGATGGCAAGCAAAAGACAGAGAGAGAGGGGAGATCAGGAAGAAGAGGAAGCGTGCAGGCCCAGGCTGTCAGACTCTGCTCTCCCCCGGGCCCCCTTGCCTGGGCCCAACGCATGGGGTAATGCCCCCCCCTCCCACCTATCAGTGGGTACCACATGTACTCTGGTGCCCAACCCTGTTTCTCTGGGTACCAGCCTCCCCCCTGAGGACAGAGATTTTTGGGATGCAGCCATTTGACTCAATCCAACCAACAACGCTCACTGGTCCGAACTACCCTGTGTGAAGATCTGGCCGGGCCCCTGGGTTTTCAGGGAGCAGCGGAGGGAGGGGAGAAGGAGGAGAGGTTGAATAGTCACCAAGCTTAGTTGGCCATCCCAGGAGCATGTAGCCCATTCCCCCTCCCTCTCCCCTGCCCCACACACAGCACCTTCAAAGGCCCGCCACAGAGCCATGAGCTAAGCCTTGGCCTTCCGCCTCTACAGCTCTAGCTCCTTCCAGAATCTCTTATTGACGTTTGTTTCTTCTGTAGCTGAAAGATCACTCCACACATCAATATTGGAGGCAGATGGGTGCAGGGACTGCGAGGGGCCCAAAGTGTGGTGTTCGGGTCTCCCAGCTGGGACGTGCCAATTCCACAACACAGAACTCCCAAACCATTGACTCTTAGTATCAAGACCTCTGCTTCCAACAGACAGCGTTACCAGCTTTTTACAGTAAAAATCAATTACCACTCATCTGTGGTATCAGAATGGACTCAGATTTTCAACCATACCAGTAGAAGCTAGACCAGTGGTTCTCAACCTGTGGGTCGCGACCCCTTTGGAGGTCGAACGACCCTTTCACAGGGGTCGCCTAAGACCATGGGAAAACACATATATAATTACATATTGTTTTGTGATTAATCACTATGCTTTGATTATGTTCAATTTGTAATAATGAAAATACATCCTGCATATCAGATATTTACATTACAATTCATAACAGTAGCAAAATTACAGTTATGAAGTAGCAACAAAAATAATTTTATGGTTGGGGGTCACCAGAACATGAGGAACTGTATTAAAGGGTCGCAGCATTAGGAAGGTTGAGAACCACTGAGCTAGAAAATAATGAAACAATACCTTCTAAATTAGGATATGGAGTCTGACACCAGTCTCACTGTCTCACCAAGGTGTCTGCAGAACATCATTCGTTTCTGGAGGAGAGAATCTGTTTCCTCACCTTCTTCAGCTTGTAGAAGCTGCCAGCAGTCCATGGCTCCTAGCCCCATTCTGTCTTCAAAGCCAGCAGAATACACATCACATCACATCACATCGCATCACAATGTCCCTACATTTCCTTCCCTGATTCTGGCTCTGCTGCTGCTTCCACCTCTGTAAGGACCCCTGTGATGACAGTGTCCCGCCTGGGCAACCCAGGGTAATCTCCCTGTCTGAAGGTCAGCTGATCAACCATCACAATTCCACTTCCCTTTTGCCATATAATTTAACATATTCACAGGTTCTGGGGTTTAGGACACAGACAGGCCTCTTTGGCGGGAGGGTGGGGGAGGCATTATTCTGCCATGCATGGATTTTGTTTTATATTAATTGCTTTAAAAAAATATTACATGAACATATTTCTCTTGATTACTGAGTGTTTGTGGTGCCCCTTAAATGTTATGCCTGAGCTGAGTGAGGCATCCTAACCCAGGCCCCATCTATTTTTCCTTCTATGCCCACACCTTCCAGCCTCAGGCCCATCCCAGCAAAGCCCACTGGGCTTCAGGCTGCCCAGAATCCAGACAATTTCTGCAGGTCCCTTCCCAGCTATAAATTCCTCGGCTCCAGCTTGAGAGATGGGGGCTCAGGTTGCTGAGTCAGAGAAGAAAAGAGAAGTTGTTCAATTTCTCCTGGGCCCCAGGGAGGAGCCGAGCCCCAGCTCCTACACACCTGATCCCCCCTTGGGGCTGCGGAGATAGTCAGCCTTTCAGCCTGGCAGAGAGGACTGAGGCTGGAGGTGGGGGAGCAGATAGGAGAGATGAAAGAGGATCCTGGTACTGCCTGAAGGTCAGGGGCAGTAACAGTGTCTGGGCCACCAAGGGGAGGGGTGCTAGAAAGCTGATGCTCACACACCAGAGAGGCGAGGCCCGGGAGGTGGGGGTCTGAGTCCCAGCCATTTTAGCAATGTCACAAAGGACATTGCGGGGGGGGGGGGGGGGGGGAAGACTGGGAAACGAGGGTCTCCATCCCAGAGGTTGGGGGAAGGGGAGAGGCCAAAAGTGCAGGCTGTGTGTGACGGAGCTGTCCCAGGCAGAGTCCGGATATAGAAGGGCAGATTTAACATGCACACTATATGTAACATACAAAGCAATCCTCGTGGGAGGCTGTGCACGCAAGACCTTGCCCTTGTACAGCTTCTCAAAGTCCCCAGAGCCCTTAGCAGTGGTTCTCAACCTGTGGGCCGCGACCCCTTTGGCGGTCGAACGACCCTTTCACAGGGGTCGCCTAAGACCATCCTGCATATCAGATATTTACATTATGATTCATAACAGTAGCATTATTACAGTTATGAAGTAGCAACGAAAATAATGTTATGGTTGGGTCACAACATGAGGAACTGAATTTAAAGGGCCAGAAGGTTGAGAACCACTGCAAGGTTCTCATCGGGTGCTCACCACAATCTGGGAGACAGGCAGGACAGTCCCCGTTTTGTAGACAAGGGGGACTCCATGCAGGGAGTCCCAACTGTCCTCCTGCTCACAGCCCCAGATCTCCCAGGTTCCTCCTGAAAAACTAGAGGTCCCTGGGTCAGAGAAGGGACAAACACCACCACTGCCACCCCGACAACATGTGGGCTCCAAGTGTCAGCTCATCCTCCTAGATCAGCCCTTTGTTGTCCGCAGAGGAGCCAGCAGGCTGGTGTTAGGGGCCCACCCTCTGCTGTCCTCCACGCAGAACTGCCTGGTGCCCCTGTCGACCCCACAGAGGGTCAGACGGAAGGGTCCAGTGTCACTGGTCTCAGGCCCCTGCACCCCCCGCCCCTGGGGTGAAGATCAGGCCAGTTGCCCACCCCATACCCTCTGGGTCTCCCTCACTGCCCGGCTTCAGGACCTCCCACCTCCAATGGCGGGGGTGCTCTGTGCAGGCCCACTGACCTCCTCGCTGGCAGGGCACATTGACGAGGGGCTTTGGGAGGTGGCTTCCCTGAAGACATCCTGTCCACTGCCCGTGCCCACACACACTACAGCACCTAGACACTGCCAGGCACCCAGCAGGGCCTTGGTCAATATGGATTAATTAATTCTCCTCTCCCCTGCCATGACTCCAGGAAGAATTTCCCCCTCAAACAGGTGCTGGGGGCAGATCCAGGTGTTCAGAAAGCTGTGCCACCTCCTGGGTCCCGCCAGCATGGCCTGGGGGAAGCAGCGGGTGGGCAAGGTGCCCTCTCAGGCCTTTCTCTGCCTGCTCTCAGAGGCACGCGCGTGCGCGCGCACACACACACACGCGCGCACACGCACATGCACACACACGCATGCACACACACGCACACACACACACACCATCAGGGCTGTCTGGGCCCTCTGAACCCATCACATGAGAACCAGGTGCAAATTAAATGACTGAGGCACAAGGCATTGAAATTAGTACATTTTCCATCAGGAGCTCTGAGGGAAGGTCGCCGGGAATGACTCTGGAGATATCCAGAGACTAGGCACAGGGAGGAGACAGCCCGAGAGGCTGGGAGGCTGGAGGGGGAAGGACAGGGGGCAGAGAGAGGAGGAAAAGGAAGTCACACACCATGAAAGGGGAGGAGAGGAGCTGGGAGCTGCAGCCAGAGAGCCTGGCCTGGCCACCTGGGGGGAAAGGGCGGGCCAGTTTGCACAGGGATTTCTCTGAGCCTCTGGCTATCTGAACCCTCACTGCCCAATGAGGGTCGCCAGGGAGGGGGCCCAGGACGGCTGGCAAGCTGAGGGGTCAGAGAGCCTATCCTGGGCCCACAGAGACCCTCCTGGCGCTCCCCTGGGCCCAGTCAGAGGCTTAAAGCACAGACCTGTCAACTATTACTCCCAGGACCTAAGCTGTTGACACACAACTCATCACTAATGGTTTGCCTATTTTGCATATTATTTGCATCCTCCTGGGGTTTGTTGAAACCTCTGAAAGCACTCCCTAGAGGCCCCTGTCCCTGTTTCTCAGGTCTCCATCCCCATCCCTCTGACCCCATACCCTCCAGGCCTAGTGCCACAGACGCCCCTCTCCCTGCCCTGCGCTCTCGTCTCAGATCAGATAGGCAGGTGGGGGTGTCTCTCAGCCTCAAGTGTTCACAGTGGAAGGGGTGGCTGAGACCCATCTGGTGATTAATCCTCCTGCTAATGCAGGTTTCACTGTCACCAGGGCTTTTTTTAAAGTACATTTTTATTGACTTCAGAGAGGAAGGGAGAGAGAGACAGAAACATCAATGATGAGAGAGAATCATGGATCAGCTACCTCCTGCACGCCTCTACTGGGGATTGAGCCTGAAACCTGGGCATGTGCCCTTGACCAGAATCGAACCCAGGACCCTTCAGTCCACAGGCTGACGCTCTATCCTCTGAGCCCAACTAGCCAGGGCGTCACCAGGGCTTTTAAAGAAACTCAGGGAAGACCTTTAGCTCCATCAGAGCTGTCTGCACCGTCGGACCTCTGGGGGCTCATTAGTGGCCCTCCACCTGGAAATTGGGGGCCCTCCTCCAAATGGCGGTGGGAAGAGAAGAAAGCCTCCTGGGCCTCGAAGACCCAAGGCCATGAGCCAAACTGCAGCAGCTCCACTGTTCCCGCTCCCACCCCCGCTCACTGGAGCCCCCAGGTGGAGTGAGCCTGCCCCTGAGGAAAACCAGGTCCCAGCCTGGGGCGAGCCAGACCAGAGCCAGGAGTCCAGCCTCCCAGCACTGGGTCCCCAGCCTCCTCCACTTCCTCCCCCAGCATTAATTTGCTAGAATGGCTCACAGAACTCAGGAAACCCATTTACTCATGCGATTACCAGTTTATTAAAAAAAAAAATTAAAGGATACAGATCAGCAGCCAGATAAAGAGATACACAGGGTCCCAAACAAAGGCACTTCTGTCCTGTGGAGTCTGCGGCCACGTTCTGGGTTCCCAACCTGCTCGCTCTCAGAAACCCCAGCCTCTGGGTTTCTATAAAGGCTCCATGACGTGAGCACGATTGATTGAATCACTGACTATTGGTGATTGATCAAACCTCCAGCCCCTCTTTTCCCCCTCAGCCCCCCCGCCACTGAGGTCTGGGAGTGGGACTAAAACTTCCAACACTCCCATCACATGGTCGGTTCTCCTGGCAACCAGCCCCCATGCTTAAGTGCTTTCCCAAAGTCACCTCCTTAACATAAACCCAGGAGAGGTGGAAAGGGGCTTGCTATGAATAACAACCTTTTATGTCTCTAAAGCCCATTTCAGAAACTGAGAACAAGCGAATAATTGCTCAGGGAAGTCCAAGGGTTTGGGGAGCTGTGAGCCAAGAACCATGGACAAATACCAAATACATTTCTTATAAATCACAACATCACACTTCCTATGGTTATACTGTTCTTAATGTGCAGAGCATAACAGGTACAAGAACATTCATGGAGCTCTATTCATAACTAGAGGCCCAGTGCAGGAAATTCATATATGGGTAGGGTTCCTAGGCCTGGTCAGTGATCAGGACTGATGGGCCTTCCAGCTGCCGGCCGGGGCCTTCCTTCGTTCTGCACCACCCCCTGGTGGTCAGTGTATGTCATAATGAGCCATATAACTCCCATCCAACTCCCATGGGGACACTTTGCATATTCGCCTTTTATATATATAGATATAGATTGCCCAAAGCAGAAACAACCCAGGCATCTATCAAGAGAAGAATGGTTGTATCCATGCGTATGAGCATGACCAATGGACACAGACAATAGGGGGTGGGGGCATGTGCTGGGGGGGATGGGAGCAGGCAGAGAGAGGTCAATGGGGGGAAAAGGAGACGTATATGAAACTTTCAACAATAAAGAATTTTTTTTAAAAAAAGAAATTGAGTGAGCTGTGGTATATTCACACAGTGGAGTACTCTATACCAATGAAAAATAGTGAGTTGCCGCTGCAAGCAACAGCATGGACAAAATGCACAGGCATGATGCTGAGCAAAAGAAGCCAGATACAAAGGGTATCTACTGCATGAGTCTATTGATGTAAAATTCACTAACCAGCAAAACTAATCTGTGGGGCTGGAGGTCAGAATCATAGTTATCCGGAGGTGGCAGGGGTGGGGTGGGCATAGGCTGGGATCCTGGCGTGAAGGGGCTTCTGGGCTCTGGAACGTTTTCTCTCTTGATCTAAGTAGTTGGTGGTTCCAAGAGTAAATGCATATGTTTGGGAGCAGAATTTGCCACCCTAAAATGTATCGCTTTGACACGAGCATTGCTTTAGGCTGGTTGTTTTTAAGAAACAGAGGACTGAGCAAGTTCTTCTCTTTACCTCCTCCCTCCCTGCCTAAAAACTGAGAGAGCCTCCACCATAAAGAGCTATTACCAAAGGTCACTTTATTTCATCAGAAAGACTTCTCTGTAAGACACAGCAAACATTTGTTTACCAAACATTTGCTCTTCGCCTCCATGCGAACCCTCTCCCTCCACTTGGAAGTCCCAGGCTGCAAGCCCCTCTCCTTAGCGCAGGATGGCATGTCAGCCTCGGCTGTCTCACTGCCTGTGGGCCTCATATTTGTCTGGGGCCCCTGTACATATGCAATTAACTGTGCTTTTTCTCCTGCTCATCTGTATCATGTTAATTTAATTCCTAGACCAGCCCGACGAGCCTGGAAGGTAGAGGAGACAGTTTTCCTTCCCAATGACAAATATGTGAAACTCATCAAGCTGCACCCTTGAGATTTTTCTCCATAAAAAAAGGAAAACAAACAAACAAACGTGTAATATGCACTTGAGCCTTGAACAACACGGGGGTTAGGGGCACTGACAGCCATGCAGTCAAAAATCTATGTATAATTTTTGACTTCCCCCAAAACGTTACTAATAGCCCGCTATTGACTGGAAGCCTTACTGATAACACAAACACTCCGTTAACACATGTTCTGTATGTTATGTGTATTATATACTGTATTCTCATAATAAAATAAACTAGAGAAAAAATGTTATTAAGAACATCATCAGGAAGTTAAATACTTTTACAATATTATACACTACTGTAAGTTTCTGTTTCTGTTTTGGGCTACAAGGTTCGTTGGCGAGTTTTTTCCAATTGCCCATTAAAAACATCCACGTAGATGTGGAACCACGCAGTTCACACCAGTTTTGTTCAAGGGTCAAGTGTATACCTTTGAATAAGATACAGGGCCCAGACTGGCGCAGCCAGGCAAACTCCGCATCCTGGCAGGAAGGTGTGTGGGGAGGCAGACCCCGACCCCCCCTCTCCCGTGCTTTGGGGGTGAGGCCCTGAGGCTTTGCACAGGGGGAGGGGGTCTGCATCCCAGGCCCTGAAACCCTCCTCCAGGGTGGGAAGGGGAAGGGAGAGGGAGGAAGAAATGGAGAGGAAGAAGGACGAACAGCAAAGAGGGGGGCGGCGAGAGGTGGGCAGGGGCCTGCTTGCAGCAAGCCTCCTGAGGCTCTGACTTTGGTGGGATACGTTCCATGAGAACCTAGTCTCCCAGGGAGGAGGCGTGGGGCTGGCAGGAGCCTGGGAGCTGGGGAGCGGAGACGTTTCTGTGCATTTTGATGGGCATGAAGAGCACTTGTCCTGAGTGCTAGATGAGATGCCAGCGCATGTCCCAGCCGGGGAGGGGATCGGTGGCACACTGGCAGATTTCCCGGAGGGCGGGCTCCTGCCGGCTTGTGTGCCCAGACCAGCCGCCCCCGCAAGTGCAAGGAGCAGAGCCAGTGCCCACACCCCAGGGCCAGGCTCTCCCCCCCTCCGCCCCCGTGCTCCTCCCCAAGCCTGGAGCCCACCCCAGCCTGCCATCCCTCTGGCTTCTTTCCATTCGCCCATCGTTTCTTCTGTTTCTGATCCCTCCTCTCTCTACACCCTCTCCCTGCGCTCTTCTCTCCCCACTTCCCTGCCCCTGTTCCTGTCTCTCCATCTCCATCTCTCACCTCTTCTCCTCTGCCCCCCATTCCCCAGGCGTGTGGCTCCTCTCTAGCCCAATATAAATAACAGAAATTAATTTGTCAGCCAGCACATGCGGCCCAGCCAGCCGGCAGCAAGCTGAGGAGGAAAGCTGGTTGCAATAATTATTCTTGACTTAAGAAATCGGTTTTTTGATTCCTGAAGGCTAATGGAGTGAGAGCAGCACCTGGCCAGGCTGCGCTAATGGCGGACAGCGTGGGCCGGGCCAGGGAGTGAGGGCTACTTCTGGTCCTGCAATGAGCGGACCCCCCCTTCCCCCGCCCGCCGCCACACACACACACACACACACACACACACACACACACACACACACACCTCTATTTGAAAGGAAAACGAAGCACGAGAGGCACTGTCTAGGTTAATGGAGTCACACACATGGCTTGGGGACAGGATTTTTCATCAGGCTCCCTCCAGTCCCTCACTCCCCCTTTCCCATGAGCCCGGGCTCCCCTCTCAGAGGGAAAGCTCCCCACCCAGGTCAGCTGGAGCAGGTGCTGAGCAGAAGGAGAAGGAACCTACTGTTTACTAAGATTCTACACTATGCCAGGCACTATGCTAGACCCACGACTCACGAGGACGCATTAAATCCTTGCAACCACCTGGGAATGAAGTCTGAGGACATTCCCATTTCCCCACCAGAAAACAGCACAAGCTACTTGTCAAAGATCAAAGGGAAGAATCACAGATGCTCAGGGGAGAAGAACAAACTTCCTCACCCCAGCTAGAGGGCTGCGGGGCGGGGGGAGTGATGGTGTGGAGGTTTTAAGGGATGCATCCATCAGTCCTGGCAAGAAAAACAAGGCATCCTCAAAGGGTTAACTGAAGGCATAGAAATGAAGGGACTCCTTACAGAGCAGTGACAGCTTTAAGGAACCTAATAAGAGATGATGAAGCACCCAGGCCAGTTACCATCCCAGGCATGAAGGGGGGCAGAGAGCGGCTGCCAAGAGCTGTGGCTGTGGGAACTGGCCCACCCAACAGGAGCCTGGGTGTAGAACGCAGCCGACCAAACTGCCTGGTAGAGAGGGCAGGGCAGCCAAATACCCTGGCCCTTCCCCCTGCTGCTCTCAGACTTACTGCTGGTGGCTCCCATCAGTCAGCGGGCCCAGGGAGAAGCCAGTGAACAGCGACCATAGCATGCAGTGGCAGGGGTCAGCCTTCCAGGGCACAAAGCAAAGTGGAACAGGGCAGCACGTGGACCTGAGGGAAGAGAAGGAGCAGTACACAGTGGGGTCTCCAGGGCTCTCTGAGGAAGCACCAATGGATGGAACAGAGACCGGGGAGTCTGGAGGGGCGAGGAAGAGACACCCCCAGCCTTGGAACCCAACTGCTGTCCAATGGGAGACGCACCAATTGGTTGGGTATCCTGGGGCCCAGACATCAGTCAGGGAACCAAAGAAACCCAGCTAGAACCAGCACCCCAAGAAATGTCTGAGTAGCCGGGAGAGGGCAAGTGGGCCCTTGAAGCAGGGAGTCTGCCTACAAGTTTGGAGGAGAGAAGAGGAGAAGGAGCTGGGTGATCCCCAGTCCCCAAGCACTGACTTGAGAAGGGGTGAGTTTGGTGACAGGGAGGGTACACAGTCTGCATAAAAGCATCCAGGTAAGAACAGGTGTCAGGGGGAAGGAGGGAGGGCGGGTAGCGGGGGAAAGGGCAGAAGTCAGTTTCCTCAACAGGAGGCTGAAGTCATAGAAGGGCTGGGCTCATCTAACCACTGCCCTCCCCCCGTTCCGGGTTTAGAGGGGGCACTGTGGCTGGGAAAGCTAGGATTACCCTAAGCCCGCTAGTGGGCGGGGGCGGGTGGCTGCTAAGCCAGTGAGCGCAGAGGCCTCAGACCTGGTGGATGGACTGCCCGCTGGCCTCCCTGCTGCTCAGGGGCCCACATGCCATCCATCTTCCCTCCACACAGCAGCCACCGCATCTTTCCAAAACACAAGCTCAATCTTAGCAGTCACGGATCCCTTGGAGGCTCCCCACTGTAAGGATCAAGTTGAATTCCTTCCTCGGTCACTGACATGGGGTCCTTCTGACCTCAGCAGCCTCATTCCCCACCCTCCCCACACGGAGTCCCCAGGTGCCCAGAATGTCCTACGTCTGCCCCTTAAACACATTCCTTCAGCTTAAAACGCTTTTCCCTCCCCACTCGTACCCCCCTCTGGCAAATACCCACTGGCTCTCACCATCGATGTCACTTCCTTCTGAAGCCTGTCCTGGCAGTTCTTTGGCTTTCTATTATAAAACACTAGAGGCCTGGTGCATGAAATTTCTGTACAGGTAGGGTCCCTAGGCCTGGCCAGCGATCAGGGCTGATCAGATTCCCCACCTCCCCCACCCCCCGCCTCCCAGCCTCCTTCTTCCCTTGCCATCCTTGTGCTGCTACCATGCGGTCCCCACCCCCGCATGTTCTGCACTGCCCACTGGTGGTCAGCGCACATCATAGCGAGTGACCAAACTCCCCGTCTCCTGGTCAAACTCCCGAGGGGACACTTTGCATATTAACCTCTTATATATATAGACTAGAGGCCTGTTGCATGAAAAGATTCGTGTAATAGGCCTTCCCTTCCCCTGGCTGCCAGCACCGGTTTTCCTCCGGCACCTGGGACCCAGGCCTTCGCTCCGGCCGGAACCATCTTCAGTCTTCGCTCCACCGCTTCAAGCCTATGTATGCAAATTGACCGCCATCTTTGTTGGCGGTTAATTTGCATATCTTGCTGATTAGCCAATGGGAGGCATAGCGAAGGTACGGTCAATTACCATGTTTGTCTATTATTAGATAGCATAGTTCTCCCATTCAAAACTTCTTATTCAGCAAAGGCATTTGCCTGTGTGTCTCCCTCCCCCTCACTGTAAACCCCATGAAAGCAGGACTTTGACTCATTTACTATTATAACCCTACTGCCTAGTGAGGTGCCTGGCATGTAGTAGGTTCCTCATGTTTCTTAGAATCGTACAAGTGCAGCTGTTTAAGACTAAGTAAAGCTGGACATGTGCTCAGGTGGAACCACCGCCAAGATACACTGTGAAGAGCTCAGCGTATGTTTGTGTGAAACAGAACAATATACACTTATTTAATTTTTTAGAAGGAAACTCAAGAAACTGTTGAGATTGATTGTCTCTGAGAAGAACTGAGTGGTTGAGGGTAGGAGTCGAGGGGACTTGTGGCTTTGGGATTTGGGGACCTACTCAGTTTTAAAAAAATCATAATTAAAACTAAATGGCAGCCCACTGGTGTGGCTCAGTGGTTGAGCTCAACCTACGAACCAAGAGATCACAGTTTGATTCCCAGAGTACATACCTGGGTTGTGGGATTGATCCCCAGTGGGGGGTATGCAGGAGGCAGCCAATCAATCATTCTCTCTCATCATTGATGTTTCTATCACTCTTTCCCTCTCCCTTCCTCTCTGAAATCAATAATATATATATTAAAACACTAAATGGGAAATATTTGATATTGAATGGGTGGCTCAGAAGCCCTGGAGTGTGGAATGTATGAGCTTGGTTGGAGCAACCTGCCACTGCTACCCGCTCTTCCTGGGATGTCCAGACCCTGGGCCTGCCACCAGTCGCTTGCGGAGGGTGCCCAGGTTGTGCCAGCTGCCAGAGAGGCCCCAGAGGGGCTGGTGCAGAGAGCAAGCGGATGAGAAGGACCTGGGAGAGATTTCTCAGAAGCTCAGTGAGTGTTTCTCTGCTCCTTGCTCCACCCACCTTCGGCTTCTCCATTTCCAGTGAGGACAGAACAAAAGGGTCGGGGAGAAACTCTAAGAGGAGGGATGGAAGTTAGACAGCCGAGAGAGCTGCCGGAGGAAAGGGCTGGGCTGTTTCTCTGTCACCTGTCCTGAGTGCCCCAGGCCTGGCTGCAGGGCAGGTGTATCTATTCATCCATCTCTCTCCCCAGAGCACTCTCTCCTGTAGCTGCACTTTCCCTTGAACCGGGTCAGGGAGCCTTGCTCTGGAGGGCCCGCGCCCTGGGGAGCTGCCCAGCCCTGGCAGCGTCCCCGCTGTCTGCACTGCTGCCTCTCACCCCGCTCTCGGCCTCAGCTTCCACTCTCAGCTCTCAGCAAACACGGGAAATCTCCTAAAGAAAAGCCCTATCAGGAATCACACAGGAAGGGTTCAGCACCGCCCAGGGTCAGAGGCAGAGCTCTCTCCTCCCTTGGAGGGGGTGGAGGAAATCCAGCTTTCAAAGTACCCCCGACAGGCCCATAGTGCAGGTTCCCACGCTGAGGTGCCTGATGGAGAAGGCCCGCCCCTCTCGAAAGACCACCCTGGAGCAGTTCCCCCCACTGCCCAGAGGGAGCCCTCAATGGAGGGAGATGAGGCTGGGCTCCTCCCCACTAACTCAGCGGGAGACCTTGGACCAGCTCCTCCGTTCTCAGGCTTCTTTCCTCGGCAGTAAAATCCAATGAGCCCCAGAGGTTTGCAGGAGGGAAAGCACCCGCAAGTGCTCTGCAGACTTTCTCTGCTTAAAAGGACTTGGCGGATTTTATTTGGATTTGCATGTTATCGGTTCCCTCTGCTTAGCATGTCAGGAGAGAACCCCAGGGTACAACCCCACAAACCAAGGGCAATGCCCCTCAGAGTGCTTAGGGGTGGCTAAGGGAAGGGGCACCCACCTGCTCCTAGCCCCCCCTCCCTTAGGCATAGAACTGGGACCTGCTCCAGGTGGCCATCTGGAGGGTGTGCACAGGGACTCTGGGGAAGTGGCAGGGCATGGGTAGCACCCTTGAGACATTAACATTATTTTATTTATTTATTTATTTATTTATTTATTTATTTATTTATTTTTGTTGATCCTCAAACAAGGATATTTTTCCCATTGATTTTTAAAGAGAGTGGAAGGGAAGGGAAGAGACAGAGAGAAACATCAATGTGAGAGAGACACATCAATTGGTTGCCTCCCACATGGACACCGAGGAGAGCCGGGGAACAAGCCTGCAACCGAGGTACATGCCCTTGACCCGAATCCAACCCGCAATCCTTCAGGCCCTGGGTTGAGGCTGTAACCACTGAGCAACTGGCTAGGGCTAACATTTTTTAAGTTGATATATAACATATGGAACAGTAAAGTGCACAAGTCTTAAGGGTACCGCTCAATCAATTTTCACATATGGGTCACGCATGTAAACCACCACCTAGATCAGTGATGGCGAACCTATGACAAGCGTGTCAGAGGTGACACGCGAACTCATTTTTTTGGTTGATTTTTCTTGGTTAAATGGCATTTAAATATGTAAAATAAATATCAAAAATATAAATCTTTGTTTTACTATGGTTGCAAATATCAAAAAATTTCTATGTGTGACACAGCACCAGAGTTAAGTTAGGGTTTTTCAAAATGCTGACACGCTGAGCTCAAAAGGTTCGCCATCACTGACCTAGATCAAGACAGAGAACATTTCCACATTTCCGGTGCCTCCCGATCAACAGCCTCCAAAGGTAGCCACCATTGGGATGTCTATTGCCATAGGTTACCTCTACCTCTTCTCGAAGTTCACAAGCATGGACCCGTACAGGGTGTGACGTTTTCCTGCCCGGCTTCTTTCACTCAACATTATATCTGTGAGGCTCACCCATGGTGTTGCCCATGGTTCCAGGAATTCTTTTTCATTCCTGAGTAGCATTTCACTGTGTACTACTAGGACTGGTACATTGTATGTAAATGCATATAGTTCCTATATAATGACAAGTTACTTGTTCAGCTTCTTGCTGGTGGATATGTGTGCTGCTTCCAGTTGTTGGCTATTAGGGATAAAGCTGCTCTGAACCCCCTCATACCTGTCTTTTGATGCATCCATTAACATTATCTTGAGACACTTGACTTTTAAAATATACAGCAAGACACTACTTTCCACTTCCTCCCACTGAGCTGCGCCATGCGGGGATGAGATTACAGCACCACCGCAGTGCGGGCTGTCTGTGGGAGAAGAGACAGCCTGGGGCCCCTGCCCTGGGCAGACCCCCAAAGCCTCCATCGGCAGCCCTGGGTCTTCGTGCCAGTCCTGGCAGGGCGGAGGCCCTGGCCTAGGTCTGCACCAGAACCGAGGGGCAGGGAAAAGCAGGAAAGTTCCTTCAAACCTGCTTGGGTGCGTCCAGCCTGGGTTTTATGGCTCAGGTGCTATTTCACAGAGAGCGAACAGTGGCTGGGGGAGGCCCGGTGACCTGGCTTCACTTCAAGGCTCTGCCAGCTGCTGACTGTGTGGCCCTGGACACGTTTATTTAAGCTTCCATTTCCCCACCTCGGAGCATAGGTTGTCAGCAGAATTAAATAACAGATGTAAATCACCTAGCATAGTGGTTGGCGTCTATAATAATAGTTTTTTTCTTGTGTATTTTCTGCTTAAGATTACATAGCTAGTAAGCAAAAACAAATACCATAATAAAATAAATAAATAAAGGAACTAGAGCTCTTAAAGGGAGGAAGGAAGACTGGAGAGGAACAGATTAGACCTTGGCCATGCTTTGTGTCTCTGTCTTCTGAACATCCAGCATAATACCTAGCACACTGTCGGAACTCAATAAATGCCTATTGAATGGCTGAGAGGAGGAGTAAACAAATAGACCCAGGCAGCACACTGAAATTGCTTTTCAGCCTTGTTTTAGACTGGCTACCAAATGGGATTTATTGCACAGGGGAAACAGACTGGGTGGGACAGCAGGGCTGATGGGTGTCACAGGCTCTAACCTCAGCCGGGAAGGGTGTCTTGGCCTCGTAGACAATGAGGTTGGGTCAGAGAGCACAGGGCAGGGAAGAGAAAGAGGCATTGGAAGCCGATGAACCATAGGGGAACCATATGGGCAGTGAAAGGAACTCTCAACAGGACACATTGAACGTGGGGGCGTTGGGGTGGGAGTGGGGCTCAGCAAGGAGCTGGCTGGGTCCAGCGGTCACCCAGGGCACCTGGGAGATAACGAGCAAGTTTGCAAAGAATACTCAGCAAGTCAGGAAACTGCGCTGGGACTCCTGCCCCCAGTTCAAGGAGGTGGAGTTTGTTCTGCCGATCATTCTTCCTTTGGGATGACTCATGGCTGAGTTGTCAGGAGTGCAGAAGGTTCCAGAGAGGAGGGGCAGCCGCCGCCTCGTCCATCTGTGCACAGACAGTCCTGGCAGCCCGGCAGCACGAGTGTTCCCAGGCTGGCCACAGGGGGGCGAGGGGGAGCCAGGCCTGGCGTTCAGGCCATCTGGGCCATACCTGCGCCGGGAAGAGCCCTGGACTGGGGGAGTCAGGAGATCTGGGTGCTAGACCTTCCCAGCCTCCTACCGCTGGCCCCTCTGGACAGGTCACTCCCTCCCTCTGTGCCTCAGCTGACTCCAACAAGGGCGTGAGGAGACCTCTCCTGCCTAGAACCAGGAAGCCTCATTTGAGGTTTAATGCCTCAAGTTTGAGAAGTCAGGGGAGTCTTCCTGGTTGATTTATGTAGGTAAACACACTCCCAGTTTTGTTCCCCAGAAAGATATAGGGAAAACTACTTTCTTGGAGATTGTATCTTACAAATCCATTAGGAGTGCAGACAGGGGGTGAGAGAACATGATAGTGCCCGGCTGGCTGTGCAAAACACTTTGCTTTCATGCTTTCTGTGGATGCTCACAGCTGCCCTTCAGGCTGGACTTGAGTACAACGGGCATCTTTTCTGACTCTTTACTCTTGTATTAAGCTGTAACTGACTCACATGAAGTCAGGTGCCCTAACCTTAAGTGCACATACAGCTCAACAAGTCTTTGCCTACATGTACGCCTGTGTGCCCACTGCCAGATCAAGATATAGAGCATTTCCAGTGCCCAGAAGGCTCCCTCCTGATTCTTCCCAGTAAGTGCCCATGGGTAACCTCTATTCTGGCCTCAAAATGCTCTTTTTGCCCATAGGTGAGGGTACTGGGCTCAGCCATGTGACTTGCCCAAAGTCACTTAGCTAGAAATAGCATGTTTATGCTTTGGGAGGGAGGGAGTGCTTGGAGAGCTTGAAAGGGATGCAAGTGTGCTGGAAGCAGCCTTACCGCTCAGCAGCTGCCCAGCGTACCCCACCCTCCCCACGGCAGCCAGCTTCAGGCAGGGAACACGTTTGCCTCCACTGGCAGAGGCTGTATCCTCCCTCGCCCCCTCCTGCTTGGCCCCTCTGGTGCCAGAGTACCCTACCCTCACTGGAGGACCCCCTAGAGGAACAGAACTATGCCCAATTCCAAAAGGCGTAAGCTGGCAAGCCTTTTCTTGAGAAGTGACTGAGGCTTTACTGCTAGCTGGTGATCCCTCTCCACAGCCCAGCACCAGGCCACCTTGCAGTGCTGCAGGCCGTCATGAGGAAACCTTGCCTCTCCCCGGACCTCCCTGGGGTCCTGTCTGTGTTTGGGCTACAAGACTCTACCCTGTGAGGCTATCACCAGAAAGTGACCCCAGTGCTTTTGGGATTTTTGTTCCAACCTCCTCCTTTGAGAGGACACGCTGGCAAGGAGCATCATGGGTATTTGCCAGCCCCTCATGTGAAAGTTGTCCATCCCGGTGGGGCTGGCAATGAACTTGTGTTTTAATGAACATATTTGTATTGATCTTGACCTCAGAATTGTCATTACCTCCAACCCCTAAAATGCTCTACACCCCTCCTTAAAATTGTGTAAACGCCTTGCCCTGTCCTCCTGGCTGTAGGAAGCAGCATGATTTACAAAAGGAACACTGGCTCTGGGGTTTCGCAGAGATGGGCTTGAGTTTCAGCTCCGGCAACTTCTCCACTGTGTGACGTTGGAGAGATTACTTAATCTTTCTGTTGCAAAGGCTGCTGCTAGTGTTGACTCTCTCCTTCCATAGTAATGGAATCTCAACATCTGTGCTCAGCACATGGCCACGCAGAAGACATTGCCCAACCTCCCTTATACCTAGGTGGCCATGTGGCTAAGTTCTGGCCAATGGGATGTAAGCAGAAATGTCATTGGCAGCTTTGGGGAACCTTCCTTAAAAGTATGGCACCCTCTGCTCTCTTCTTCATTCTTTCTTTATCCATCTTCTACCTGGAACAAAGATGTGATGGCTGGCCCCAACCAGTTTGGCTCAGTGGATAGAGCGTTGGCCTGCAGACTGAAAGGTCCCAGGTTCGATTCTGGTCAAGGGCATGTACCTTGGTTGCAGGCACATCCCCAGCAGGAGGTGTGCAAGAGGCAGCTGATTGATGTTTCTCTCTCATCGATGGTTCTAACTCTCTATCCCTCTCCCTTCCTCTCTGTAAAAAAATCAATAAAATACATTTTTAAAAAAAAACAAGAGGTGGTGACTGGAGCTCTAGCCACCATATTGGACCATCACAGAAGCAAGAAACAAACTTCTTTCTTGGGGTCTTTGTTCTTTACAACAGAACCGATTCCTAACTGATACAGCCTCTAAGCATCAGTTTTCTGGTCTGTAAAATGGAGATACCAATGCCTACCTTGAAGATTGCTCAGAGAGGTAACATACAAAAGAGCCTCGAATGCCCAGCCTGCATGGCTCAATGGCTGAGCATCAACCTATGAACCAGAAGGTCACAGCTTGATTCCAGGTCAGGTCACATGGCTGGGTTGTGTGCTCCATCCCCAGCGGGGGGTGTGCAGGAGGCAGCCAATCGATGAGTCTCTCTCAACATTGATGTTTCTATCTCTCTCTTTCCCTTCCTCTCTGAAGTCAATAAAAATATAATAAAAAATAAAATAAGAAGAGCCTAGCAAGCTTAGTAAATATTAACAAACATCCGTCTGCCTGCCCCCCGATGTCTGTACTCCTTCAGTCCAGCACTGAGCATCCTCCCTGTGTCCAGTGCTGCACCAGGCACTAGAGATTCAGGAAAAGAAGGTGCAGTCACCAGAGGACTCCCGGTCCATGGGAGTCAGGTGTGAAACCGACTCAGTGTGGCCAGTGCTCAGTTGGTAGAAATGCCACCAGAGCACAGAGGAGGAGTGCCTGTCCAGACTGGGCAGAGGGGTAGGGCCAGGGGAGGCTTTCTGGAGGAGGCGGTGCTGGAGCTGAGTCTAAAAACCGGAGGAGGAGTTAGCCCAGAGGGAAACATTCTGGTAGAGGACACCAAATGTGCAGAGGCACGGAGGCGTGGCTGCGTGCGCCTTATTTATGGAACTCCAGGAAGCCAGTAGGACTGCAGCCCAGTGGGAGGAAGCAGCTGTGAGAGATAAAGGCCTTGCCTGCCAGGAGCTGTTGACCTTTTGGCGACAGGGGCCACAATACCTGCCTGGCCTTGATTCAGGTGCTAGAGAAAAAAAGGTGACTGAAGTGGGAAGTGGGTATGTGCCTTTTAGAGTGGGAGTATATATAGAAACACGCACATACATGTGCACACATAGAGAATAAGATTTTACACATATATAAGACTGTGTTGTTTTAGTACTCTGGTTACTAACCGGAGTCCTTAGGCAATTTCCAATGCATAGGCAGAGCCTCCCATTGTCGAAGCTTAGGGTAAGTACCATCCCTGACCCAATCCCAGGGATCAGTGAGCAAGGCCATAGTAAACTAATTTGGCCCTTGGAGACCATCCCTGTGAAAGGGGGAGGGGCAGCCCCACAGGAGTGTGGGAGACAAGAAGGAGGAATCTCAGGGGCCAAGATGAGATCAAGCTGTCCTCATTCTCAACTCAGTGTCTTACAACTAATAATAATGGTATAATAATGCTAATAACATATGGTATTATAATTCTAATAACAACAAAATAATAATGGTAATAACAGGGACCTCCTTGAGGACTTACCCTGTTGCTCAGTGCTGTTGCGAGCATTTTACATGTATTCACTCATTTATGCATCAGAACAGCCCGACGAGGTAGGTGCTATTATCACACAGAGGAGGAGGCAGTGTGGTGTTGGATTATGCTTTTGTAACCATCATGTTCTCTCTCCTCACCCCGACAACTCTCAGGAAATTCTACTGTGTCCCAAAGTGTGTGTTTGAGACTTGGCCCCCAGCTCACATGCACATGCACACACATGTGCACACATGTACACACATGCACATGCAGCATGGCTCATGTCTGAACCAGGCTCTATGTGGCTCCCAGCCAAGGCTCAGTCACAGAAAAGTGCCCGGGATAAAATGCCTGGCCTTGGCTGCCTGGAGTTTCTATCTGTCCTCACATCCAGATCCTCAGGCCTTCTCTCCTCTGCTTTCAGACCTGCTCCCATGGAAGTATTTGAAACACATTTTTACAAACATGTACATGACTGAGAAAGATTTAGAATACTGCCCTGTACTGAATAGTCACTAAAAACCAGCTCGATGATGCTTAGCCTGGACCACACCATGTTCTAACATCATCCATGGCTCCCCATTTGTTTTCGGAAAGCCCAAACTCTCACCTAGCATTCAAAGTCCTCGAGCACGGAATCTTTTTCCTTGTTGTTGTTATTGTTGTTAATCCTCACCTGAGGATATTTTCTCATTGGTTTTTAGGGAGGGTGGGAGAGAGCGGGAAAGACAGAGAGAAACATCCCATGTGAGAGAAACACATTGATTGGTTGCCTGACCAGGGCCTGGGCCCGGGGGGATTTTCTTTTTTCTTTCTTTTTTTTTTTCTCTAGCACTGAATCTAAACCATCTGTTCAGCTTTATCTTCCACCTCATACAGCCAATGTGTCTTTTTTTTTAGACATAGTTCAAATAAACAGAACTATCTGTCCAGTTTAGTGAGGAAGTGCAGGAAAGATGGAACTTTGGGAGTTTTCAGGGGAAAAAGAAAAAGTGTTTCCAGAGACAGAAAGTGGTGCTGCAAAGTGTTGGCTGAGGGTGTGGGTGGCAAGAAGGACACAGGCGGTAAGAAGGACGGGGCAGAGGAGCCAAAGAGGCTTGTCTTTCTCCCCACATGCCTTGTGCCCCAGGACCGGAAACTAGAGCTGCTGGTGACAGCAATACTGATGATGATAACAGCTAATATTTATATTCAATAAAACAGCAGCCAGGCACTGCTCTGAGCACATTAGGTACATTAACTCATTTGATCTTCACAATGACACTATAAGGTAGCTACTATTATTGTCCCCATTTTATGGAGGATGAAACTGAGGCGCACACAGGGAGGTAATAAACTCAACTCTTCTGGCTCCTCTGGATCAACTTGGGTTTTTGCTAGAGCCCCATTTTGGTTCTCCTCCTCCCTCACCACATCTCTTTCTGTCTTTCTTCCTCAGTTAGCTTTGGTATCCAGGCCTCTCATTCTGCCTCCTGTTCCTGCTGTCTTTCTGTCTCTGCCTCACTTCCCCTCATCCGTTGAGTACAACACACACACACACACACACACACACACACACACACACCCGCGCTCTTCCCACTCCAGTCTCTCATCATCCATCAAAGTCAAAAAGGGGAACTGGCACTGTGACTGAGCGCTGTGCCATCAATAAAGTGCTAACAATGCCTCATCCAGAGGAGGCTGCTGGAGAGAGGGCTGGGGACACGGAAACGGGGTTGGGAAGACAGGGTTGGGGGCAGCGACCTGGCTGCCTTTATCCTGTTGGTCCTGAATGGGCTTTGGAGGGAAGTATGCATGGATTTCACCTCAGCTCTCCAGGAAGGATCTGGAAGATGATCTGGATTCCTTGCAGCCTGGCTCTATTTCTGGCCGCCTCCCAGGGCGGGCCTGGGGACACAGGGCATGAAATTCCCTTTGTATGCCAGGCCCAGCCCTGGGCCCCTCCTGAACTGGGGGCAGGGACAGCCTAGGGACAGCTGCAGCAGGAAGGAGCAGCCAGGCAGAGGCCCAGGGAGCCTGGAATCTGATACGAAGAGGGATTCCATGGAGGAGCTAGAGGAGTCACTGTGAGCCAGTGAGCGAGCGTGAAGGCAACTTCAGTCCTTCCCTCTGCACTTGAAAGCCACTCCTTTCCGCCTGCCCTCAGAATGGGGTGCAGTGTCTACCACATGCGGCCATCCAGGCAGCTCCTGTACTTGGAAGGGGCAGAGACTGTACTTGGAGGTCCCTGCCTCGCTGAGAGACCATGTGAAGATCTGGGAGGTGGCTCATCAGTGGATTTGTTATCACCTGCATTAGGTCTCCCAGCATGGCAAGAATTCACAGGAAAAAAATTAGCCCAAATCCTTAGCACAAGTGCAGTTGGGCCCAGAGCAGCCCGTCTTGATAAGTTAGTGAGCCCAGCAGCTGTGGGTCAAATAAACATCCGATGACCATGAAGCCAGTAGATGGACGTCCTCCAGATTATGACTGTACTTTTGGACTATGGCTTTTACCGCCTTCAAATCTCAGAAATTCTCCCAGGAAACAGACTTTGGCAAAAGATAGAAATGTAAATATGGCATGTATGAATGCATACACACACACACACACACACACACACACACACACACACACCAGCTTATGATGAAATCCAAGGAGGGGAGCTGGGATTTTCATTCTTTTCCTGATAATGAATCCAGTAGGAGGCGGGGAGCCTCTCGGGCTCTGTACTTCTGGACTCAGTCTTTGTGCTGTGATTATAATTCATTTTCTTTGATTTCCTCTGTGTAAGCTGGAATGCTCTGGCCAGGCCTCTTTGGGACCACATGAAAGCTTTCAGAGATTTATAAATAGAGCTAAATTCCCGGATTGTATTCCCACAGTTTGGTTCTGTAAATTGAGATGGCTGAAGTGAGAGGTGGAAGGGCACAGTGGGTGGGGACCGGCCCCTGCCCCCGCTTTCCCAGGGAAAATTCATTGCTGTTACCTTTGCTATCAGGGCCTTCAACTCTGGGAGCTAATGCACCTTTGGCATCCCAGCTTTCTCCTGACCCTGCAGAGCTTTCTGCCCGCCTGGGGGCCCTGGCGGTGGAGTTCTAGGAAGATGCTGAGGAATTCTAATGGCTCCGTCTGTAAACAGGGTTGGGGCCTACTTCTATTAGAAAATCCCCTCTATTGGAATTCCCTTCTTTTGGAGATCTTGGCAAGAACTTCCCTCTCCCTTTGAAAATTCTAATCTATTGAGAACTCCTATTCTTGGGGCATCTTTACCAATGAAGAAATCCTAAAGGAAAACCCCTTTCTTGGTTTCGTGGTGGGCAGCCCTGCAGGCTGGGCTGGGTAAATGGGGGGACGGACGGCAGTGGGAGAGAGCTGAGTGGGGCCTCTGCATGGAAGAGGCGTTCGGCGTTTAGTCCAAAGGTGGGATGGTTGTGTATTACTTACCTTAGAACAATGTTATTTGTTTAAGAAACTAAACTATTTTGGGAGTCAGGATAGATACGACTGGGGAGAGTGAAAGACAGGGGCGCTGTAGGATCTGGTAGTCCACCCTCCCTCATGCTTCCTCCTTTCTGTGGTCCCTGCACCCCCCGCCTCTAGGGTAAAGGGTCCCAACTAGAGATGATTTTGCCCCACTGGAGGCATTTGGCAATATCTGGTGACATTTTGGGTTGTTACAACTGGGAAAGCAAGTGCAATTGGCACCTGGTGGGTAGACACTAGGGATGCTCCTAAACAACCTACAATGCATGGGACAGTTCCCCACAACAAAGACTTGTCCAGCTCAGATTGTCAATAGTGTAGGTTGAGAAACCCTGACCTAGGGCAACGGAGCCCGTTCCTTAGAGGGATGAGTGTGCCCAGGGGTCAAGTCCTGGTGGGGGAGCCATGTGTGAGCCCTGGCTTGGTGGGCAAAGAGAAAGCCATTCTGCATGCCCTAAAACTCCCAAAATCTGAGGGTGTAATGGGGGACCGTGAGAATGAGGGTGTCTGTGGAGAGCAATGAGATGGTCCGGAGTGGGGTGGTCTGAGGTGGAAGGAGAAAGGGTAGAAGTGCCATGAACTCCCCACAGCCGCCAAATGGATGAATCTGGACAGTGTAGCCTGTCCCTCCAGAGCAGAGAACATGGGGGTGGTGTGAGCACAAAGCTGGCCGCGCGGCTATTGTCTGGGCCTCTCTCCCCGCTGATCTCAGGGGTAGTGTTACTGCAGCTCATTACAACCTTAACCAGAGACAAATACAGCAACATTAATTTAATTTTATTTACATTTCAGAGCCATTTAGATGGAATAAATGGAACCGAAGTTGATTGAAAGTGTCCTCCAGGATAGGCCCTGAGCTTCCTCAGGCTGCCTGGCTTTGATGAATGATGGCAGCTGCCGCCCAGAGCACACAGCCTCCCTAGAAGGCTGGGCAGGACGCGGAGGACCAGCCAGGGGACTGCCCCCTCCCAGAGCCCAAGGGCAGACCGGCCCCTCTCACTTCACTGTGCCCTTCACCAGCTCATCATCAATTTGTCCTTTCTCCTCTCCAGTTTTCCTCACAGCCTGGGATGCCTTCCTCCCCCAAATGCATCCTTTAATTTGATTCAGATACAACCTGCGCTAATTGAGCTCTGGCACCATGTTAAGTTCTGGGGGTAGAGAGATGAACAAGCCACCTTCATGGACTTCGGAGGCAGGATTCAACTTCCAGTTTCACTCATGAAGGGTTTGGTGATCGGGGCAAATTTTTCACCTCTCTGGGTCTCAGTTTCTTCATCTTTAAAATGAGACTAAAGCAGGAAAAATGAAAGTGCTTTTAAAAAATGTTTTTTAATTGATTTTTAGAGAGAGAGAGAAAGGGTAAGGGATAGAGAGATAGAAGCAACAATGAGAGAGGAACATCATGGATAGGCTGCCTCCTGCACACCCCCTACTGGGGATCGACCCCCACAACCCCGGCATGTGCCCTGACCAGGAATCGAACCAGGGACCTCTTAGTTCCTGGGTCAACACTTAACTGCTGAGCCACACCAGCCGGGCAAAAGTGCTATTTTTTAAAAAGCTGATGTAGTCTTTTCTACCTCCTGAGTGAATGGTTCTTTCATTTAGGAAAATGCCTTGACAAGTCTTGACAGGTGATTTTGGTGGGAAAGAGGAGGTGCTATGGGACCAGCTTGGATGGGGAGACTCAGGCTAAGGGGGACTGAATTGCTTTGCATAACAAAGTAGGGGGAGCAGGAGTCTGGGAAAGGGGAGAGAAAAGGCAGGAAAGTCTGGAGCTGATAGTGGAAACTGGCTGAATGCAGGCTGCTTTTATTAAAGACACCTCTTCCTCCTGCCTGTGGGATATCAGGTCAGAGCTGACTGTGGCTGGCCTTGTTTCACGGGGCCTGTACTCTGGAGTTCACCACAGTCCCTCGTTACATCCAGGCCACTTCACCCTAGTACGTTACTTTCCTATTCCATGTAGATTTGGAGTCTGTGATCTTTACCAGGGACGAGGGGGTGAGCAATCACATGATGGAGAAGGGTCCTAGGAGGTACCCACCCAGTGACAGAATGGCCATATGTTCTAGGGCTGTGATGCTTACGCCACTTCGGGTGCTTTCTGCCCTGTGTTGTAATTGCTCCCAGTTGAATCCCAGTAAAAATCAGCACCGTCATGATGAGTTAGTGGCACTTTGAGGGGATGAAGAAAGAGGGGTAGTGTCCAGTGTGGGGTAAAGTGACACAAAAAGAAGACATTGGCCAAGGAGCCCAGGACAAATTTGAAGAGCCACCCAAAAGTAGAAAACGGTGGGTAAGAAGCACAGAGTTCCTGCGCTGGGGCGGAATTAGGATTGTTCTAAGAGCAGCCAACACTGCTCCAGGGTGGCAGAAGTCAGAACGGCGGTTACTTTTTAAAAAATATATATATATTTTATTGATTTCAGAGAGAGAAAAAAACATCGATGATGAAAGAGAATCATCAATTGGCTGCCTCCTGCACGCCCCACACTGGTGATCAAGCCCGCAACCCGGGCATGTGCCCTGACCGGGAATCGAACCGTGACCTTCTGGTTCATAGGTCAACACCCAACTACTGAGCAGCACCGGCCGGGTGATGGTAACTTTTGGGGAGGCGGGGGCTGCCGAGAAAGGCTCCTCTGAGGTGCCAGAGATGTTCAGATGTTCACTTTCTTGTCTGGGTGGTGGTTATGCAGGTAGGTGTGTGTGTGTGTGTGTGTGTGTGTGTGTGTGTGTGTAAGTCAAACTGTAGATTGAAGGTTTGTGCACTTTTTTGCATGTATGTTAAACCTCAATAAAAAACAAAAGTTAAGGAAAAGCTGTGTGATGCTCAGAGAGTCTTTGTGCCTATTTGCCCTCATTCCCACTCAGCCCTGGCAACCACAAATCTTTCTGCCTCTATGGATTTAGGTTTTCTTCGTAGTTTATATTAATGGAGTCGGATAACATGTGGACATTCGCACCTTCCTCTGAGCATGTTGTTGAGGTTCATTCATGTTGTAGCATTATAGTACGTCTTTCCTTTGATTGCTAAATTGTATTCCAAGGTTTGGGTATATCATTCATCTGTTAACCGACATTTGAGTCATTTCACATTTGTGTACAAGTCTTTGTGCAGACATATATTTTCATTTTTCTCAGCAGGTAGATACCTAGGAGTGGAATTGCTGGGTTGTATAGCAAACCTAGGTTTAACCTCTTAAAAAAACTGACAAACTGATGCATCGAACAGACCGTCAAATCTCAGAGGGAAGGCGGGGGGCGGGGGAGGTAAGAGATCAACCAGTGGACGTGTATGCATGTATATAAGCAAAACCAATGAACACAGACACTGGGGGGTGAGGGCATGTGCTGGGGGTGGGGGTGGCCGGGGAGAGGTCAATGGAGGGGGGGGGGAAGGAGACATGTGTAATACTTTAATTAATAAAGAATAAAAAAATCCTGACAAATTATCTTCCAATGTGTTGCACCATTTTACATTCCTTCCAGCAACAGATGAGGGTTCCAGTTTTCCCACATCCTTGCCCGACTCACTATTGTCTGTCTTTTTGCGTCTAGTCATTCTAGTGGATGCGAAATGGTGTCTCGCTGCGGTTTTGGTTTTCATTTCCCTGATGACTAATGAATGGTGTTGAACATCTTTTCCGGTGCTGATTAGCTATTCATATCTTCTTCGGTGAAATGTCTACTCAAATCCTTTGTCCGTTTTTAGATTGGATTGTTTGTCATTTTTATTATCAGCTTTCGAGAATTCTTTATATATTTTGGATACCAGGCCTTTATAAAATATTTGATTTCAAATATTTTCCCCCAGTCGGTGGCTTCTTTTCTCATATTTTTTGATGATATCTTTGAAAGCACACGTTTTTATGGACTGCTCCTAAATGAAACGGAAATAAACTGCTGCTGTGTTTAAGCCATTGTTATTTGGGTTTTATGTTATAAGCAGAAAAATAACTGATATGTGCCCCTTCCCCTTCGCAGGCAGAATGCCCCAGAGGCGTGCGGTGTGCACGGGGTGCAGGAACATGAAAGAGAAAGTGCGAACTTCTAAGTGGAACTTTGGGGAATGAGGTCTCCTGGGGGGATTGGCCTTTGAGTTAGATGAGACAGAACGTTCTCAGCTAGGTTTCTCACCTGTCAGCTGTGTCTTTGGAGGGCTGATGCTCCCTCGGTCTGGGCAGCTTCGGTCCCTTCGCCAGTTTTTTTTTTTTTAATATTTTATTGATTTTTTACAGAGAGGAAGGGAGAGGGATAGAGAGTTAGAAACATCAATGAGAGAGAAACATCAATCAGCTGCCTCCTGCACGCCCCTTACTGGGGATGTGCCCGCAATCAAGGTACATGCCCTTGACCAGAATCGAACCTAGGACCCTTCAGTCCACAGGCAGACGCTCTATCCACTGAGCCAAACCGGTTAGGGCCCATCACCAGTTTTTAGAACAGATTCTCTCTCTCTGTATTATGTGGAAAAAATTTGCCAGGTAGACTCCAAGCAGTTTTCCAGGGGAAGAACTCCCACTCCACAGCATACAGCTTCCTAAGTCTCCATTAAATTGGACTATTCGCCCCAAAAGTTCCTCTCTGGCTGGGCCCCCAACCTGACAGCCTCTCCCCACTGCTCCAAGCCTGGGTCCTTCTGCTGAGACTCTTTTCCAGGATCTCTCCCAGTGGGACTTTCATTGCAGGTGGACCAGTCTGTCCCCATCGCCTCTGCCACCGTCACTCCATCTGGGCCGTCACAGGCCAGGCCCTCCCTCGTGGCTAACAAAGCTCTCTGTTCTGGCCACAACCACCCAGAATGAGTCTGAGGCATCTCCCACCTTCCAGACACACCTTTTCTGAATGTCAGCTGGGAACCATGCTCTGCGCCAACTGGTTTTACTTTATCACGTCATTTCAGCCTCATAGCAGTCTTTGGTAGCATTGTCCCAGCAGGGAGGTAGCCTGACTCTGAGAGGGTAAATAGCTCTCTCCGGGTCCCACAGCCAGTAGAGGAGGGAGCCAGGAGGTCAACCCAGGTCTGTTTGGCGAAAAATGCCACAATCTTCTTTTGGCCACACACACTGACCACCTTTGAAAGCTTCTCTTGCGTCCTGGTCTACTGACTTAGAACCATCATTAACTCCCCCAGGCCCTCCTCGCTGCTCTTCACTAGCCCTGCTGGAGCACTCAGCGTGGAGTCCGCTAACCTCAACCCCCTCCCCACTCCACAGCTGGGGGCTTCCTGAGGCTGAGACTAAGTCACCCGATTAGAACAGGACCCACCCTCCTCCCACAAGGGTCGGCTTCTTCCTTTCTCTGAATCACTCACAGCGGCTGGCAAGAAGTTTTGTTTTGTTTCGTTTTTTTACATTGAACTTTTTCTTTGAGGTAAAACATTTACATAGAAAAGTGCACAAATCATACGTACTCAGTCAATGAACTTGCATGAACTGAATGTATACATGGAACCAGCACTTAGATCAAGAAATAAAATATTACCTATGACTAGCCCCCCAGAAGTCCCTCCAGTGCCCCCTTCCAGGCGTTCCCTGCCCCCTACAAGGGTAACCGTTCTCCTAACTCTCGACCTCAGAGATTAGTTATGTAAAGGAAATCATGTAGTAGGTATTTTGTGTCTGAGTTCTTTTGCTAACTCGACTATTATGTGGATAATTCATATTGTCATGTGTAGCAGTAGTTTGTTCTCATTCTGAGATTTGGGAGATGGAAATTAAATATCATACACTGTGAAATTAAAGACATGATCTCAAATCCTGGCTCTACCACTTAAAAATTAAGTCCTTGGTAGTTAATTTGGTTTCCACATCTGCAGAATAAAGAAGGTAGAGTTTCTCCTGTGTGGTGATTGTCAGGGTTGTGTTACTACAGTATCTGATGTGTGTAAAGCACCCAGCATAGTTACTGGCATGTGGAAGGTAATAAAAAATGGTAGCATTATGACTTATCAATGACAAGTTTGCTAACTGATCTCTGCGAAGGAAATAGAACCACAATGGTCGTGAGCTCCCAGTGTTCATATCCACCTTTGTGCACACATGCACCTACACAAGCGCACACACAGGCTCACACCTGTGTACACACTTGTACCTGTGTGTGCATGCACACACTCCTACCAGCATGAGCACGATGCAGATTTTCCTTCCAGCAGCTCTTTCAAGGAAGATACACCAGATGGGATTGGGTCTGCTTCATGACTGAGCAGCGCCCCCACATCAGAAAGGCATAATCATTGAATCCATCATATGGTGCGGCTCTGGTGAGGGCATAGCTCCTCGTCCTGCCCAATGGGTCGTGGAGGAATGTGTCCTCCTCCGGAGCAGAGAGCAGACATGGGCGGGCAGTTGCCAGGCAATGGAGCCAAGAGAACAGATGGCTGCTGCATGGCCTCCTCCTAGCCCCGCTCCCCGGCTGCTGGGGAAGAAGCCGGGCGGCAAGGATCCTGTAGATACCTCCCTCCCCTCACTAGGCCATGCAGCACTCTGTCCTCTTAATGGGCTTTGGGGTAACACAGTTCAGGCTGAACTCCTGCCCTGGCTCACCACCTACCACCTGAGTAACTTCAGGTAGGATGGAGAAGCCTCTTGAGTGCCTGTAACAGATCCTAAGTCTCTGATCCTAGTATAACCTTAACTCTGTTCCCTAACTGTTAATCAGAGAGCAAGTAGCCTTATTTGATTAATCACAGCCTTAGGAAGAAACCCCTGGATAATTTTAATTTTATCAAATATCACACCACCCAAATGTATGCGCGCGCGCGCGCACACACACACACACACACACATGCACACACACAGTCCCCAGCTGTGGCAGACATGTAGGTCCCCCATAGGTATCCTCGGGCCTCATCCCTTCAGAGTGATCCCACTAACTCCGGGAGGCCAGTGTCTGCATATCTTTGCCTGAGGGCTTTCTCTGAAACAGGAAGGGTGTTCTGCCAGCAAAAGGCAGGCTGAAGTGCTGCGAGCAGCTGTCAACTATGAACAGAAGTGGGTGTACAAACACTCAGTCAGCTGAGATAACTTCAAGGTGTAATTTTGCACAGTCCTCACTGCGCTCTAGTCACTCCCTGTGATAGCTGGCACACCCTGTATTCGCCACCTGGCCATTCCTAGAAGTGTTCTCTGCTCATCCCAGTTCTTGTTTCAGAGTCAGCTTTTGGGAAGGAGAAATCCAAACTTTAAAAAACACACACATATTTTTATTGATTTCAGAGAGAAAGGGAGATAGAAATATCTCTGATGAGAGAGAATCATTGATCAGCTGCCTCCTACACACACCCCACTGGGGATCAAGCCTGCAACCCAGGCATGTGCCCTTGACTGGAATCGAACCCGGGACCCTTCAGTCCACAGGCCGATGCTCTATCCACTGAGCCAAACCAGCAAGGCCCATTCATAACCATTTTCCTGAGCCTCCAATTCTGCTTAGGGTTCTAAGTATCTGCTCCTGTCTTCCCAGCCCAACCCGTCCACCTCTGGCTCCCTCCCCAGTTTCAACCTGACAATGAATTCTAACCCTTGTTTCCTAACCACTCCCCATTTCTCAAGTACCTTTGGTTCTTCCCATGAGATCAGTTCTTGGAGGCCCGTTGTGCCATATATGGTGCCATCTAGATCCTGTCTGCCAACCTGAGCAAGGACTTGATGGGAAACCTCAAGCCAGTCTCTAGGGGGTGACAAAGCGATAGGGCCACACCTTTAGACAGGAAATTGGGAAGGCTGAGACCCAAGTCCTATATCAGCCGTGGGCAAACTACGGCCCATTTGAAATGAATAAAACTAAAAAAAAAAAAGACCGTACCCTTTTATGTAATGATGTTTACTTTGAATTTATATTAGTTCACACAAACACTCCATCCATGCTTTTGTTCCGGCCCTCCAGTCCAGTTTAAGAACCCATTGTGGCCCTCGAGTCAAAAGTTTGCCCACCCCTGTCCTAGATGATTCACCTCAGGCTGCTCAGGTTGGTACTGAGCCCGAGGGGCTGGGCTGACCATGCCATTGGCCTCTGAGCTGAGCTTGCCCAACATGAGGTGGGGCTGGGCAGGCTGAGGGCTTGGGCTTTCTCTCAGTGTTTGCTCCCTTTCTCCTGCAATTTCCTATCTTTTCCCCTTTAATTCTCTGGGGGGTTTTCCTTCTCTTTTGACCTGTCAGCCGTAACTAGAGTCCTTACGAAAAAAGTGCCCACGTGGGAAATTAAAACACTAGCCAAGGCTAATTCACATAGTCGCTCTGCATTTTAGACGCTTGAAAATCAAAAGCCTAGATACAACTAAGAGACGAATGACAGAGAAATAATTTGCAGCACATATGACAAAAGGTTGATATTCTTAATAACATAAACAGAGGGCAGGGAAAAAGTAGGTTTACAGTTGTTGGTATGGAAAATAATACAACAATTATAAAACCTATATAATTTTATTAACCAACGTCATTCCAATAAATTTGATAAAAATAAACAAATGGCTTTAGCATGGAAAAATACAATCATTAATAAATAATAATGCAAGAATAAACTGTTACAGATACTCACAACAGTACATCTACTTTTGCCCCACCCTGTATCTTAAACTAAATAAGCAAAAAAAACATTGTAGAAAAGTGGACAAAGGACATAAAGCAGTAGTGCAAACAGATAGCGCACACATAAAAAAATCCAAAATCCATGCAAAAATAAATTCAAATAAGTCCAAATCTAAATGTTGTGAAGAGACCTCCTCATTAATAACCCAACCAAAGCAAATAAAAACATCCATTAGGTGCCATTTTTTTTTTTTACATTTTACACTGTCAATGATTAAAAAGAATAATGATGTGCCAGTGCTAGTGAGGTGCGGGGGGAACCTGCCTTTTCCTTGACTATTGGAGGGAGTATAAATTGGTACAACCTTTCTGGAGGGAAGTTGGACCACATATAACAAATGTGAAGTGGTACTGCAATTGTTCCTAAAAAATCTATTCAAGACCTTAAGAGGACAAATGGACAAAGACTCATTGTACATTTTTTAATAAAAGTAGAAAGCTGGACCTCACTGCTCTTCAAGACATTTTAAAAAAATTTTTGTATGACTCCACCACTAGAGGATATGCACCACTAGAGTAGGGAACCTTATCTGTCTCATTCACCACTATATCCTTAATGCCTAAAACAGTCCCTAACACATAGTGTCTTTGAGTGAATAAATGAACCAATGAAAAGATAAATGAATCAAGAGGGAATTCATTAAATGGTTCACCCATAATTGTGAGCTCAGTCTCCAGTAGGGGACGTGTAGGAGGCAGCCGATCAATGATTCTCTCTCATCATTGATGTTTCTATTTCTCTCTTCCTCTCCCTTCCTCTCTGAAATCAATAAAAATATATTTTTTTAAAAAGAAACAATAATGATAGTGAATGCTATGGAGTGTCTACTATATGCTACCTACTGTGTTAAGATTTCCTCATCCTATAGTAGTATAATAAAGAGCTAATATGCTAATTAGGCCAAACAGCAGAATGACCTTCCAGATGACCTTCTGGACAAAGCCAGGGCAGCTGGGGCTGTGAGGGCCGAGCCCCTTGCACAAATTTCATGCATTGGGCCTCTAGTCCTATATAATAAAAGTCTAATAGGCTAAGTGTCCAGTCATCTGGTAAGCCATTCAACCAATCAAAGTGTAATATGTTAATGATATGCTAAGGCCGCTCAACCGCTTGCTATGACATGCACTGACCACCATGGGGGCAGATGCTCTGACTGGTAGGTTAGCTTGCTGTTGGGGTCAGGCCAATCGGGATTGAGCGAGACAGTCCAGACACACCCTGGAACCCTCCTGTGGTCCCTCATCAGCTGGACAATCTCCCCCATCCTTCCACGGCCCTGATTGTGCACAGGTGGGGTCCCTCGGCCTGGCCTGTGCCCTCTCGCAATCCAGGCTGAGGAACCCCCCACCCCCACCCTGAGTGCACAAATTTCGTGCACCGGGCCTCTAGTGGATTATATAATTTAAATGTTACAATAAAGCTATGACCTAGGTAGATACTATTATGCATAGTCAGGACTTCTCTTGTTGAAACATACTGAAACCTAACAAATTAGCTTAGGAAAAACATTATTGGTCCATGTAACTGAAAAGTCCACAGGGTAGTTCTGGCTTCAGATTTAGTTGGATTCAAGGACTCAATGCCTTAACGATATAGTTTTTCTCTTTCTCCATCTCTTTTTCCTCTATGTTAGCTTGATTGCCAGACAGCCTGCTCCACATGGAGGGTCCCTCAGTAGTTCTGAGCTTACATGGGCCTAAAGACACTTGATCTCAGAAGGCAAAGCTAGCAAGTCCGCCAGGAAAGGGCCCTGGCTCTCCTTGAGCCAGCTGAACTCCTGGAGGCAGAAACCAGGGTTTCCTGACTAACCGTAATTAGTGACTGCATCTCTGAGAAGGCCTGGGAGCAGGAGAAGTGGGGTCACCAAAGAGAAACTGGGCAGTTGAAAAGCATAGCACATCACAGATGTTTTCTATAACAGATGAGGAAACTGAGGCACAGAAAGCCTCCGTAACTTCCTTAAAGTCTCAGAGCCAGTAGGTAGTAGAATTCAGATTTGAAACCAGGCAGCCTGACTTTGTAGTGTGATAGTTAATTTTATGTGTCAACTTGACCAGACCATGGAATGCCCAGATGTTTGGTTAAACATTCTGGGTATGTCTGTGAGTGTGTTTCTAGATGAGATTAACCTTTGAGTCAATAGAGGGAATAAAACAGATTGCCCTTCCCAATATGGGCAATCCTGTTAAAGGCATGAGTAGTAGATCAAAAGGTTGAGCAAGAGAGAAGCTGTTCTCTGCCTGCTGGCCTCCCAGCTGTGACATTGGTCTCTCCTGTCTGAGACTGGAACTTATACCATTGGCTCTCCTGGTTCTCTGGCCGTTGGACTGCAGGTTTTGGGACCCCTCAGCCTCCATGATGGCTTGAGCCAATTCTTTATAATAAATCTCTTTTATATGTATGGTAAATATAAATCTCATATATAGTTATATATACTTTATAAATACATTTTTATCTATCTATGTATCTATAGAGAACCCTAATACATACTGCAAAGCTATATGCATAGAAATGGAAGATGTCCATGACATGTTTCTAAGTTAAAAATAATCAGCGAGAATGTGCTATCTGTTGAATCACCCCATTTATATAATCATATATACATGAAAAGCCTGGAGGGCTGTATACCAAACTGTTAACAAAGGGTGTCTGGGCGGTGGGGGGGGTTGGTGGTATTCAGGAGGACTTTTGCTTTCTCATTACTTGAATTTTTTCCCTCACAAAGGTCAAGTATATATGAGAAAAACAATATTTCCATTCTTGAGAAGAAATTTAAAAGTCAGTAAAATCAAATTTCACACCAAGATGGGAGTGAGAAGCAGGGAAATCAGCAATTGCTTTATGAACATGAGAACACAGGATGTGAAATGGCAGTATTTTCTCCTCTCTTCCCCTCTCTCCCATTGCACTCTTCATTGTATTTCATTTATTTTTAGTTTCCTGAGAAAGGCCGGAGAGGGTATGGTTGGTTGCTCTTCCTTTCCCCTTGGTTCTGAGAGTTTATCCATGCCAACTGGACCATAAGTGACTAAAAGAATCAACTGCACATCAGAAAATTGGAGGGCCAGAAGAGACTACAGAGAGGGTCTGGTTCAGTGACTTAAAAAAAAAAATGATTTGCCCCCACCCCGCCCTTTGAAAAACCAAACCCAAATCAGGGAGGAGAACAGAAACCAGAATTCTTGATCTGTGAACACGGTTTGAAAGCCATTAACCTAATCTAACCCTATCATTTCACAGAAGGGTCTCAGGTCTTCTGCTCATGGAGAACTGAACCACACATTCTTGAGTCTACACAGGTGCCTTGAAGTGCATCTTTTCTGGACATTCAGAATCTGAGCAGCTCCTGAATTAAGCACAGGACAAGGTTATCACTGGACAGTGTCTCTGTGTCCTGCACAGGTGAGAAATGCCTCCTTTTCTTTTTCCTGGTCGCTCATAGACTCTCTTTTTTTTCTTTTTTAAGGATTATTGAAACTAGCACCCATTCTCCCCAGGGAACCAGGGTGTTATAGAGTTTTCTGCTCCTAGGAGTGGGTCGGGGTCAAGGGACACAAGAAAGAACAGCTGGGAAAAATAACTCAGTGGCAAGGCAAGGAGCTCACAGAATTAGGGTTGGGATTAGGTTTGAAATCTAGGATTAAATTTTACAGATATTAAGAGCAGGATTAATATTGAGGCTAGGGTTTGGATTGGATGTTGGGGATAATGACCACATTAGAATGAACTATAATGATGAAAGGGTTTGAACTGGGAATTAGAGAGAGATGTTGGGTAAGGGCTAGAATGAGAGTTGGAGGGCCATCTATTGTCTCTCAGTTCTCTACAAGTTCCTCCTTTTTGGTTTTATCGCCCATGGCTAAAGTCTTTGGACTCAGTATTACTAAGAAAACAACAGTTGTGAACCCCTGAGTTACACCTGGCTCTTTCCCATACCACCTCAGTTGCTACTTCAAGGGCTCTGGCTGCCTAGGCATTAATAGTATCTTTCACTAGATCCTATTGAGCATGTACATGGCTCTTTTGGGGCCAATGGTGATTAAAACTATCCCCAAGAGTCACATCACAGGTTTATCTGGAATGTAATCCACACTAGCAAGCAGCCAAGACAATTATGACAAAAGTATATCAACCAATTACCCCACACTTTGGTCCCCTAATTTGATGATGTCCTGACATTTTATGTCCTCTCTGAGCTTTTGTCCAACTAAGCGGGCATGTTATAGGAATTGGTTCAAAGACTCTTCAAAAAGAAACCTTGGGAACTCCTAAAAGTGAAGAGCTAGTTGGCTACAAATGTCATATGAAAAAGCAGATGAGCACTGGGCCTCATTGCATACTACAGTGTGGTGAAAAGCTCACAGTAAGTTTCAGTCTTCTAGGGAAGTGCGTGGTGATGGAGACATTCCCCCAGGATAATCTGATAAGGATGCCAACTCATATATGGATCTCGCATTGATTAACAAATTATTGTGCTTTTTTATTCATTCAACATGTTTATTTTCATTCTATTTCTTTAAAGATTTTTTTTTAAATTTAAATTTATTTTTAGAGCGAGAGAGAGAGAGGGAGAGGGGGAAACATCAATGCAAGAGCAAAACATCAATTGGCTGCCTCCCGCAGGCCCCCTACTGGGGATCGAGCAGAAATCCTGATTAGGAATCCAACCAAGCAACCCTTGAGTGCATGGGATGATGCCTAACCCTCAACAAGTTTATTAAATGACTCACCAAATGTGCCCTGGGCATTGTGTAGATAGCAGCGAACAAAACAGACATGATCTTTGGAGAGGAGACACACAAATATTTAATTATATACTGTGATAGGTGCTACAAAGGAAGAGTACCAGAGAAGATAAATATGGGGCGACATAATTTTAACTGGGACTGGGTGGGAGGCGGTCAGTGAAGATTTCTTTGAGTGCCATTTAAATTTAGGCCTGAAATAGTTTAAGTGGGAGTTAGTTTGTTGGAGAATTCTTGACCTTGCCCATTGTTCTTTATATTTGAATTTCAGGCTGCAATTTATTCCTTTTTTGGTGGTAGTCACATTTTAGAATCTTTGCTAAGAACATAAGTAACCTTCTTAGAGAACTGCAGGCTACAAGATGGGCCTCTGGCAGCTATATTTGCAGTACAAAACAAAGAGCCTTGACAACATACTGTTCCAGTGGTTAAAGGCGACTATTGCTAGAATAGACCACTTGACATAAACTATACCAACTGGGATTCATAGATATGAATTAATGTCTGCTGTTCTCAAAATTTTTGTTGTTGTTGTTAATCCCCACCCAAGGATATTTTTCCATTGATTTTTAGAGAGAGTGGAAGGGAGGGAGGGGAGAGAGAAAGAAACATCCATGTGAAACACATTGATTGGTTGCCTCCTGCACATACCCCAACTACGGCTGGGGATGAACCTGCAACCCAGTTATGTGCCCCTGACTGGGAATCAAACCTGAGACCTACAGCCAACACTCTAACCACTGAGTAACACCAGCCAGGGCCTCTGAAGTGAGGCTAGGCATGCTTGGACAGTCATGTTCTACTTTGTTCCCAGAGAAGCAGAGAAAGAAAGTCTGCAGAAAAGAATGAAGCAGCCTTGTAGGGAGAAGTAGTGATGAAAGAACATTTGACCACAGAGAAAGATAATGAAGGGATAGCTATTTGACTTCCTGTTAATATTTTTTTAAATTTACTAAAAAAAACCAAAAACCAACTTTATTGTTGAGAGTGTTATAGATGTACCTCTTTTGTCCTACTCCCCGCTCATTGCCCCCTTCCACCTGGTTCCCATTCCACCCTAGGCCTTTACCACTCTATTGTCTGTGTCCATAGGCAATGTATATATGCTTATATTTGGATAATCTCTTCCTGCCCCTCACCCTTCCCTATGAGATTCCTCAGTATGTTCCATGTTTCCATGACTCTGATTCTATTTTAGTTATTAATTTTGTCCCTTAGATTTCTTGTTCATTTATTTTGATTTTTAGATTCAATTGTTGATAGATATGTATTTATTGCCATATTATTGTTCATTTAAAATTTTTTTTTATTGATTTCAGAGAGGAAGGGAGAGACAGAGAGATAGAAACATCAATGTTGAGAGAGAATCATTGATTGGCTGCCTCCCGCATGCCCCACACTGGGAATGAGCCCGTAACTGGGTATGTGCCCTGACCAGGAATTGAACCACGATCTCCTGGTTCCTAGGTGAACGCTCAACTGCTGAGCCACATTGGAAAGACTTGTTCATATTTTTGATCTTCTTTTTCCTACTTCTTCTTAAAGAATATACTTCAACATTTCATGTAATACTGGTTTGGTGGTGATAAACTCCTTTAGCTTTTTCTTGTCTGTGAAGCTCTTTATCTGACCTTCAATTCTAAATGATGGCTTTGCTGGGTAGAGTAATCCTGGTTGTAGGTCGTTGCTATTCATCACTTTGAATATTTCTTGCCACTCCCTTCTCGCCTGCATGGTTTCTTTTGAGAAATCAGCTGACAATCATATGGGCACTCCCTTGTAGGTAACTAATGCTTTTCTCTTGCTGCTTTTAAGATTCTATCTTTTATAAGCATAACCAATGGACACAAGACACTGCGGGGTAGGGGAGGCTAGGGGACTGTCGGGGGGGGGGGGGGAGGGAAGGACACATATGTAATACCCTTTGTAATACTTTAAGCAATAAAAAAAAAAAGATTCTATCTTTGTCTTTAACCTTTGGCATTTTCCCTAATTTTGATGTGTCTTGTGTGAGCCTCTTTGGGTTCTTCTAGTTTGGGACTCTGTGCTCCCTGGATTTGAAAGTCTATTTCTTTCACCAGGTAGGGGAAGTTTTCTGTCATTCATTCATTCTTCTTTTTTTAAAGATAGTTTTATTGACTTCAGAGATGAAGGGAGAGAGGTAGAAATATCAATGATGAGAGAGAACCATTGATCAGCTACCCCCTGCACGCCCCTCACTGGAGACTGAGCCCACAACCAGGGCATGTGCCCTGACTGGGAATCAAACCATGACCTCTTGGTTCATAGATCAACACTCAACCACTGAGCCATGCCGGCCAGGCTCTGTCATTATTTCCTCAAATAGGTTTTCAATATCTTGGTCTCTCTCTTCTCCTTCTGGCACTCCCATAATGTGAATGTTGGTATGTTTGAAATTGTCCCAGAGGCTCCTAACACTATCTTCATATTTATGGATTCATTTTTCTTTTTGCTCTTCTGATTGGGTGTTTTTTGCTTACTCATATTCCAAATCACTGATTTGATTCTGGGAATCCTCTACTCTACTGTTGAATCCCTGTAAGTTATTCTTTATTTCAGTTAGTGTATGCTTAATTTCTGACTGGTCCTTTTTCATGTCTTTGAAATTCTAAAATTCTTGAAAATTTCATTAAGTCCCTTGAAGCTCTCATTAAGATCCTTGAGTAACCTCTTAACCATTGTTTTGAACACTGTATCCAGTAGTTTGCTTGCTTCCATTTTTTCATTTGTGACATATTTCTTTGTCTCTGCATGTTGGTTGCTTCCCTGTGTTTATTTCTATGTATTAGGTAGAGCCGCTATGTCTCCTGGAATTGATGGAGTGGCCTTGTATAATAGGTGTCCTGTAGGTCCCAGTGGCTCAGCCTCCCCAGTCACCTGAATTGGGGCTCTATGTGGGCTGTGTGCAAAGTCTTGTAGTTGAGCCTTGATTGCTGTTGGCGTCAGTAGGAGTTGACCTGCAGGCCAATTGGCTGTGAGGACCAGGATGACTACAGTAGAAGAGTTGCTGTGCAGGAGACACCGCTATGGAGCAGGAGTTGTTTCAGTGGGGCTTTGGTGCTCACTGAGTCTTTCCCTTGAGTGTGTCACTTGTGGATGTGTAGAGTTATAATTTGGTATGAACTGAAGCTGTCTACTGGGTGCACTGGCTCTGGGGTCTCCTGGGGGGTGCAAAGTCAACCACTGCCTGGGACCCCCTGGCAGGAGCTACAGAGAGATCTGCAGATGGCTGCTACTTGTATTGGGCTTGGAAGTGCCCAGGTAAGGCCCAGCTGTGAATCAAGGCAGGCTGGTGCTAATTCCAGGTCTTGGGCCTTTTATTGATAAGCTTGGGGCATGCTGACACCAGGTGCTGCTTGTTTGAGAGATTTTAACAAAGTCTGACGCTTGAACCAGGCAGGTCATTCATATAGAAAAGCCAAAGCAAACAGCTTCAGTGGGACTGCAAATTGGATGGGGTGGGGTCTCAGGGAATCACCAGGGCAGAGCAAACAGTGTGGGCCAGGCTGATGGAAACTCAGATATGGCTGCCAGTCAGCTCTGTGATGGGGGAGGTCCCAGCAAGGAACAATAAACCCTGGGAGCACCTCCTTCTGGGAGAAAGCTGCCCTCAAGCTCCTACCTGGATGCCAGACAATCCAGTTTCTCACCATATGTCCTTGGATTCACCCCAGCCATTGCAGAGGAAGTGGGACTATGGAAGTTCGTGCACCACCCCTTTAAGAGGAACTGTGTGGGACAGCAGCAGCCTCTGTGTCATTTAGGCATAACCCCTGCTGTTTTTTACAGCCCGAAGTTATAGGGGACTTCTCTTCCCAGCTCTGGAACCCTGGGCTGAAGGTCTGGTGTGGGCCTGGGACTCCTTTCTTCTCACAGGAGGCCTCTGCAGCAGAGATATCCCTCCCGATTAAAAAAAAAAAAAAAAAAAAAAAAGGCCCATGTGGGTGTCAGACCAGCCTGCTCTGCATCTCTGCCCCTCCTACCAGTCTTGGTATAGTTTCTTCTTTACTTTTCTAGTTGTAGGACTTCCATTCAGCTACATTTCAGGTGGTTCTGGATGGTTGTTCTGTATTTTAGTTGTAATTTTGATGTGGTTGTGGGAGGCAGTGTTTACCTACACCATCATCTTGGTTCTCCTCTGCTTCCTGTTAATGTTTTAGATCCTTGTTCCAGTCCTTCATGGATTGAGTTTGCTTCAATCTGACAGAGATTTGTGGACCCCACAAGTCCACAGAGAATGAACAAATAGATGGTATATACAGAAATAAAATAATAACATTTGGTAATAAAACTAACACAGGTAATACCCTCTGAGCCTCTTGTATCCCCACTGGGTTGAGGGTACATAGTTATTTCTATGAACCAGTCCTTTTGGAGCTAGGTTTTGTGAGGAGACAAACTTAAATTTCCAGGTGGTATAATGAGATTATATGGGCAGAGGAAGGAGGGACCAATTCTGTCTTGTCAGGGTATGGAAGACATTGGATAAGTAACGTGTGGCTAAAGTAGGAGTGTGCTGGGCAAGAAAGAGGAAGGGCAGCTGGGGCAGAGGGGATTAGGAGGGACAAGGCCTTAGGAAAGAAATACTGGGTACTCCAGTATTGCTTGTTAAATTGAATAAATGGCGAACAGGTAGGCAAGCAGTTTGTAAGATGACAATCACATTTTATATTAAAATATCCTTTTGGATTTAGGGTTTCCTTTTCAATATAGAAAAGAAAATTAAGATGTCAATAGTCTACTTAATCTCAGTTCGTTAAACTTATCGGCTGTAAGTCTTCCACAAATGTGGCAATTTTATGTCAGTTTAAGTGAAGATTTAAGGGCAGTATGAGTCCAGTGAGAGCTAGGTGTGCTGTATGGCTTCATTCATTCTATGGACTTTTCACAGAAATAGTTACTGAAGGTTTGTGAAAATCCACAAAGTCGAAACTAAATGCTTATCCCAAATAAACCAGCACTCACATTTGGGGGTGATTCAGCATTAAATGGTTTGACTTTTCACCATCATTTGTCTTCATCATCAATAGCATCTTTAGGGAGAGGCTAAGCTAAATGTGACCCTTGCTCTTTAGATGCCAGAAGCCACATCAACGATACTAAGTCCGCAGAGCACTAACGGGAACGGTATCTACAGAAATTAAAGAACATTTGGTAATAAAATCGATCTGGTGTCCCCACAAGGGTCGGGGTACACAGCAGCTATTTCTAAAAAAAGCCAGAAAACCTTCCTTCCTGGAAGTATCAGGGACTTAGAAGTTCACCCATAAGGACCTCGGCTGTGGGTCCTCTCCAGGCGGTCTGGTGCAAGGTTCCTCCGTGTGTTGAAATTAGTCACCAACAATCGCCTTCAGGTTACGTTTGGCTGGAGCTCAGCATGAGTTTCCGAACACAAGACACGGGGAGCCAAAGGACTCATTTCTTAGTGGCTCAAACTTCTTTGGTCACTCATCCATTTCCATCACTGACGAGGTCAGAGCTCCCCTGCAAAATCCAGACATGTCCGCTCTAAGAGGGAAATAGGTTCTCCTAGTCTAGGCTTAGAGAACGGACTTGTGTCTCTGAGGCTGGGGGGTACGGAGAAGGGAGAGAGCGGGCATGGACCCTGACCTCGACACAACTCTCCGGGAAAACCCAGACCCACTTCCGGGTTTGGAAGCGCTTCCTCTCGGCCCCTCCCTGCACCCAGTTACGGGGGTCTCTGAGCGCATGCGCAGCGCTCGGCCGCTGCTCTGGGACTGGCCCAACTTACCCTAAACAACTAAGCTGCTCCCCTCCCTCCCGCTTGGGGCATACCATTCACGTGTGTGGGGGGCAACGCGCCCCCCCGTAATCAGAAGTCGGCTCCCCTTCTTCAGACGTAGGGATGGGGGAAGGTAAGTTTGCCTCAGATTTTAAAAGTCCCAGGAATAAGAAAGCCTCAGGCCCGTCGCCGAGCGAGAGCCTGCGTTTTAGGTTTGCTCCCAGCCCCACTCGCTTCCTTTGAGGAGCTGAACAAAGTGGCACGCCCGGATCCCAGCTGATCAGCTGCTGGGCTTTGGCGGCGGCTCTCCCGGGCGAGACCATTGTGACTTCGTGGGAGGGGTGTGTGAGGGAGGGAGGGAGGGGGAGGAGCGGCCATTGTCCGGTCAGCGCAGCCTCCGGGGGAGGGGAGAGCGAGCGGGACCTGGAGCTTCACTGCGGCCGCAGCTACGCCGGAGCCGGCGGGGGCCTCAGGTCCTTCCCAGCGCGGCCACACGGGACATCGCTGTGGCTGGGAGCGGCGGTGGGAGCCGCCGAGGGCGCCGGGTCCTCGCTCCTGCCCCTCTCCCCGCGGGCCTCGGTTCACCCGCACGCCCCTCCTCCTCAACTCCCCTCCCACTCCGCTCCGCGCCGCCCCGGGCCCCCCCACCCCCCCGTCTCCGCAGGCCCAGTGGTGCGGCCCGCCTCCAGCTGACCGGCCTGGAATCCCGGCTCGGAGCCCCGGACTCGCGCCCGCCCGCGCGCCCGCTCCCTCCCCCTCCCCCTGCCCCGAGACCCCCACAGTCGCCGCCGCCGCCTCCTTCGAGCGGGGCCCAGGCCCAGCCGCCGCCACCGCTGCCGCCGCCGAGCTCCGCCGCCTCCGCCGCCGAGCACCATGGGAGACGCCGGGAGCGAGCGCAGCAAAGCGCCCAGCCTGCCGCCCCGCTGTCCCTGCGGCTTCTGGGGGTAAGTGCCGGGCCGGGCGGGGGCGGGGGCCGGGGGCGCGGGCGCGGGGGGCTTCCCGGGCAGGCCTAGGCCGGGGAGGCCCGAGCCCTGGGGGCTGGGCTCCAGCCGGGCCTACGGGGAGGAGGCAGGGGCCGAGTCCGGGGAGGGGTGCCGGGTGGGGCGTGGGGGTGGGCAGCGCAGACACGGCCCGGAGTGCGCTGCCACCCTCCGTGATCCTCCTGCCAGAGAGGCCAGGGCCGCCCGGGAGGCCCGGGCCACGGGGGAGGGGGGCAGGGCAGCGGGCAGGGGTGGGGGGGCGGCTGGGGGCCCCCCTTTTCTGGGCATGTGGAGGCCGGCCCTTGTTCCCCTCTCTTCCCCCTCCTTGGTCTGAGTTTGTGCCCAGGCGCCAGGAGGGTATTTCCTCTGACTTTTTCACCTCCCCTCCTCCCTGTCCCCCGGAGACTTGCATCATCACTTCCTAAATTATAATCCCGGTGCCTCATTGACTTTTAGGAAGCTGTTCACACGACACCCTTTTTTAAAAATCGAGAGCAGAGTCCAGGCGGAGGTAAAGTTGTAAGATAGTTGAGGCCTCACCTTTATTTAAAACACATTTGCGAAGATCTGTAAAATTTCCTTGTCAAAAAAAAACACACCAAAACAAAACTCAAGTCAGCCTGGCTTGGGGAACTTGAGGGTCTATTGGCTCCAATTTCCTTCTATCCCCATTAAAAAACAACAACAAAACACAATGAAAATATTCACATTGGCCAGCCTATGTTATTACTTGGCCATTCTGTTTTAGAGTTGAAAAATGTGCGGTGGGAAATCAACTTTCCCACCCACAGTTTAAATTGGAGGGCCTGAGCCTGACGGCTTGCCACGTTTCTCACCTAACAGGTGCCTGGGTAGGACCTGATGGCCCTGCTTCTGTTGTAAGGAAACGGTAGACTTCAAAGGCCAACTTTTGTGATTGAGACCTTTTTTATTTTTATTTTATTTTCCAAGGACTCGGTATATTTGGAGGTGCATAGAGGCAGTAAGGAAATGATTATTTCTGGGGAAGACATCTTGGGAAGATGTATTTTATCTTTCCTAACTTTCCGAACCTAGGATTGGTTAAGGTAGAACCTAAGGCAATGATTTTGGGAGTGCAGACAAAGATTACGAACTGTGTCTTAATGTAGATTTCTGTGAAATGTGTCAAATCCAAGAGTTATGACGAAGAAATAGTCTTGTTTTCTCATCTTTCTGCCTTTTATCAAGAATTTCCCGGTGGGAAGGACATTAATAAAAAGTTGTGACATTACCAAAGGTTCTGAAGTTGTGAAAGTATTTTAGGCTTTATAGTCTTCCCTTCGTTTTGATTTGAAAATAATAATTGGGTTATTTGCTAAGTGCTGTCTCGGACAGTCTAACTCCTGCAAAGGACCTTAGGAAATCTTATCTATGTAGATGAGGAAGGAGGCTTAAAGAGAAGAGGGTGGATAACTTGCCCCTTGCCTACGGGGAGTTCAGGGTTGAGCTGGTGAACTCTTTGGAGTGCTTAGTACCATCATGTTTATGACATCAGTCTGCAGTCCTGGAAAACTCTGGTGTCACAAGCCTCAGATTGTAACTCATTATAAGACATGTGGCTCAAAGAAAGTAGTTGCCAATGGCAATGAATGCCCAGAATATATCAAAGTTCTATTTCCTGGCAACATGTTTATGTCCTTGGGACCATTGTCATGAGTGGAACCCTTATTGAAAGACTTATATCAAGACTTAAAAATTAAGGAATTGGAGTAGCCCTTTTCCCTTTTCTCCCTTTGGACAGCAGAATTCTGTGTAATGCCAAGAGTTTGGTAGTAGCAAAGTGGGATAGACTGATGCCATACTTGGCCTATATAAGCAATCAGGACTTTTTTCTTGATATTTCAGCCTGAAATGTTGAACTGCAATTTGCCTAACAGGAGTAGTGACCACAAAACTAATATTTTTATGATGAAAAGTGTTCCTTTTAATATGTAATGTTTTAACCTTTTCTAAAGGTGTCTGTAGGCACCTGTATAGTTTGCATTTTATACCAAAGTATAATGAAATTACTGCCTACTTTCCATCACATCTTAACTGACTTTGAACATGTTTTCTTTATTGCATGGATGACATTCATATTATGTTCTCTAAACTTACAATATATTAATTTTTTTCTTTTTTATTGTCTAAAGTTTTACATATGTCTCCTTTTCCCCCGATTGTCAAAATTTTTGAGTGCCTTTGATATAATAGTGGACAAAGGGGCACTGGCCCCATTCGCTGGGATCAGGGAGCTCCCAGAGTAGAAAAGTAAAGTGACAGTTACAAATCAATGTGGGAGGTAGAGGAAGGTATCCTGGAGGAGGTGACACCAGCCTAGTCCTGTAGGAGAGAATGGAAATAGGGAGAAGAGTGTTGGAGGCATTGGTGAAGGCCTGGATGTGTGAGAGAGACTACACATTTGAGGACCTCAAAGTTCATTGGGGTCGATTGGTAGGGATCACCTGAAAATGAAGCTTAGATGGTGAGAGCAGTTGATAATTCAGGGCTCCAAAGGTGATGCTTAGGACTTTGGACTTTTATCCTGATGCTTTTATCCTGAGGAGTTATTGCAGAACACTGAGCGGGTAGTGATATGATTTCCTTTAATGTGAAAAACTATTGGATCATCTCAAGAGTGGCCTGGGTGTGTGGCTATGGTTTATGATTATGAGTCTGTATGAATATGATGTATTATGTAAATTCGTGGGGTGTTACCAGGTTAACAAAAGACTTATCAGGAGGAGTAATACAGGGCAGTGATGATGGTGGCCTGTACTGGTGTAGTGGCCAAGGAGAACGGAGAGAAATAGATGTGAAAGCCATTCAAGAGGTATCTCTTGCCTTTTCCTTTCATGAAAATGAAGATGTGTCTAAAACCTTCAGTCAGCATCGCACTCTGGGAGCTGTAGGTCTATAAAGTCAGCTAGCCAGAGCCCACACCCAGTGCTTCGCAGAGGAGCCTCTCCGCAGAATGTTCTGGCACCAACAGACTAAAGGCATTTCCTTTAGGATTGCTTTTCTCTCCAGTGACTTAGGCTGCAGGACTTACTGTCCAGCATTTTCTAGTCATGACACCAGTTAGTGGGGCTTGGTTAAATAGAGCTTTGGGGTCTTTCTGTGGGAACATAATTAGAAAGGAGAATGCCAAGAGGGCCATATGATGCAAATGTGTTAGTGTTTAGAACACATGAAGTTTCTAGTTCTCTCCCTCTTGGTTTCTATTGTGTAATTGTACGCAGGTAATTTTTGAACCATTTTATAGATAGGCCATCTTTCTGTTGGAAAACTTCGCTATCTTGTTGAAAATGTACCTGTTTGTAAAACTTGGAGGTTGTTTGCATAATAATACAATGTTTTTAGGGTTAAAGACCATAACCCCCCCCCCTCCCCCAGAGACTTCAAACTTTTAGTGAAATATGAACATTTTCTTACTTATTTTAGGTAATCAACTAATTATGCAAAATACATAACAGTTTATAATTGTCAAGTATGGAATGACATAATCAATTAGTACTTTTTCTTTAGTTGGAATATACATATATAGAAAAGCACTTTTAAACTATACAGATATAAGTGATTTTAGTTGAAGCTACATTTTAAATTGTTTAGATGTTTAAAATGTACTGAGGCACTTGGATTTTTCACAGATACTTTCAAAAGTTGTCGATAGAGCAGATCTAGAATATTGTAAAAAAGACAGGAAGAAGATTAAGACAAGAATATACTGAGTGTATTATAGGATAATAGAAAAGATGTTTAGGTAGGTTGAGGAAAGATGGATTTTTTTCTCATTCTACTTGTTAAGTATAAAAATTCAATTACTATTATTAAGACTTTGCTTTTCATTTGGAGACAATCTATTGCAATGTAATTTTATGAAAACTTTGGGAAGTACTCTTTCTTCTGTAAATAAGTTTTTAGACAAATGTTCAGTCTGGTATTAGAGAGTAATGGAGTATTTAAATATGGGATTTATTGGGTAAACTGTTAATTGTTTTGATAAAAAAGGAAAAGCTTTTCTAATGAATCATTTCATAAAAGAAATATTCGGCCAATATTTATTTTTTAGGAAAATAGATTTTATTGATATTTCATCTTTGTGATCTATTCTGTTGAAGCATTGTACTTACTACATCTGCTAGATAATTGATATATTTTAATTGCTATATTCTATTTATTTATTTATTTATAGAATAGAGCACTGCTTTCTTTTTATTTTATTTCATTTTTTCCCATCACCATTTATCCACTCTTTGCCCTCTTCCACCTCCACCACTGCCCCCCCCATCACGACACTGTTGTCTGAGTTCTTTTATTTATTTTTTAAAAATATTTTTATTGATTTCATAGAGGAAGGGAGAGAGAGACAGAAATACCAATGATGAGAGAGAACCACTGAACAGCTGCTTCCTGCACCCCCCCACTGGGACTGAGCCAGCAACCTGGGCATGTGCCCTTGACTGGAATCGAACCTGGGACCCTTCAGCCCGCAGGCTGATGCTCTATCCACGGAGACAAACAGGCTTTTTCGCTCAGTCCTACTCCCCAACCTCACCAAGAGCTGTCTGCCTGTTCTTTTATCTATGAGTCTGTTTCCAGGTAATAGATGTATTTTAAATAAAGATAGGGTTATGTAGAGATCAGTAGTTTTCTCACAAAAATAAATTCTATTCCTGAAATGATTCCTAGTAGAAAGTTGATTGAACATATAACATAATCTGTTTATTCCATTTTACTTTTGAGAATCACAAGATAATTGAGTTACTTTAAATAGAATTTACATACATATCTATATACCTATTTTCTTTTTCTTCTGAGCCTAGTCTTTGGGAATTAATATTGATCTCTGTTTCTGTCACTTTGTGAGTCATCTGGCTAGTGTGCTTGGCTCCTAAGCAGTGTGTGGCCCTCACACTCAGTTTGAATCTTCAGTCTCTGTCTCCTAATTGGAACATGTTGCCACACTTCAACCAGCTTAACCTGGGCTTTCAAGTTTGTGAGATACAGCATGAATCACTAGTTAATCGGAATGTTCATTCCAATGATGTCACTAATTATCCCTTGATTATAAAACCCCCTTAAACATTCTCTTAAAAACAAAGCAGCTTGTTTGTGCAGTTTTCTTTTCATCTTTGAGCACCTGAAGATACAACATGATTTAAATGAACTAGTCACTGTTTATCTACTTGCTCCGTTTTCTTGATTACATTTGGGGTGTCCAGAAAATAGGAAATTTGCCCCTTTTATGTGATGGAACACAGGGAGATAATTTTTTAAAAAAAGAAAACATGGTCTTTATCTACATGGTTTTGAGGTAGTAGCTTTTTAGAGTTAGATCCATTTAACATATATAGGATATTTGGCTCCTCTGGTATTATCCTCTTGTCCTCCCCATTCACCTTTTCCTCCAAAAAAAGAGGAGAACCCAATATTTTAAGCCGTACAGAAAAGTTTTGACTAAAATTTTTAAAAATAATCCTTAATAGTATTAAAGTTAGCATTGGTTTTCACAAATTAACTTTTTTCTAGCTGGAAAATTAGAGGGTTAAGAATTTTTTGAAATGAGTGAAGTCCATTAAAAAAAAAAAACCCCAATGTATTAAATGTTATTTACTGAGAATAGAGTGAGAATTAATATAATTTGAATTTTTTACTAGGCTATTAGGAGGTTGTATCTTTGCAAAGTGATGCAAAGTTTTGAAATTCTGTAATAATCATAATTAAAATTGGGGTTAAAAATTCTTTTTTCTTTTTAAAAAATCCTCACCCGAGACTATGTTTCCATTGGTTTTAGATAGAGATGGAGGGAGGGGGGAAAAACAAACAAACATGGGATTTGTTGCCTCTCATATTCACCTTGCCTCCCATATGTTCCCTAACTGGGGATGGAACCTGCAACCTAGGTATGTGCCCTGACTGGGAATTGAACGTGCCACCTTTTGGTGTAGGGGAAGACATTCCAGCCAACAGAGCCACATAGAGGAAGCGACTGGTCACAGCTCAACACTTTAATAATTTTAATGAAACACTTAAAAAATCATCCAGATTCAGGCTAGTTGGATGTTGTAGGACTTTGTGTCAGAGTGGTTTGCAAAAGAGGACCTTCTTCCCAATTAGGTGGATGACACTGATGTCACTCATTTCTACTAGGGGCTTTGAGAAACAGGCTGATTCTGCTTTGGGCTGGGTTCCTACATAACAAGATTACATTGCTGAATGAGATATTTAGGCACAAGGAAGAACTGTTCTATATGTGTTAAGTGCGGGAGAGAGGTTAAGCACTTTTATTTGAAGTGTTTATTGTTCAGAATCTAAGACCCTATTTTAGACTTGTGCTGTCCAGCGTAGTAGCCACCAGCCAAATGTAGCAATTTAAAATCATACTAATTAAAATTAAAAATAAAGATTCAGTTCTTCAGTCACATAGCTACATTTTAAGTACTCACTAGCTCAAGAACTAGTGACTACTCTATTGAGGAACACATATATAGAACACTTCATTCTTCCAGAATGTTTTGTTAGACAGTGCTGTTCTAGAATGTTGACCAGATAGGCAGCCAGGGTATTGAAGATTATTTTCTTCCCAGTTTTTTGAGATATAATTGACATTCAAACTTATTTTCTTGTGAGTTCTCTAGATCCTGTTTTCTTATATTTTGAAAATAAGGGATTTGTCTAATTTAACTGTTTCTTACCAGCTCTAACATGATACTTTATTTACATTGGGGAAGCAATGCTATTGTTAATCCATATTACGGGGAAGTGCTCCTTTGATCAGTTTTGGGAACTAAAATTGCAGTACATATTAGTCTATAATTTGAACATTTCTTTCATGTTTCCTTTTGAGTCAATCATTTTTGCTCTTTTCTTCACACTATTTAACTGGCATTCTCAGAGGTCTATGAAGGGAGATGTTGGACTAATAGAGAGTCATGTTCTTTTTCCCCTGGTACTTTTGTAGAGGAATGATATTTGTTTTCACAAATGTAAATTTCACATGGCAGCTGTTGATATGTGATTAGGAATACGTGCATTAGATTTCCTGGAAAATTTAAGCCTCTAAAAATTTAAGAGGAAGATGGAGTGTATTGGAATATCCAGCAGCAGTGGACAAAACCAGAGTGATCTGTGACATACCAGGCTGAGGGAATGGCACAGATGAATGACAGTGACAGGAGTCAGAACTGCAAGTAGTGATGGACATTGAGGTTGTGGCTGCAGCTGCTAACCAGAGGAAGGAAGAATGCGGATAGGAAGAAGATGCATTACTAGCTAACAGCAACTGTTCATTCAGCTGTACCAGATGTCCTGAATCATAGGCAGGTGCTATTTTGTATTAGGGCAAAAGAATGTCCTGGGAGAGGTCATTGATGCAGCTTGCTACCATTCTGGCCTTGGGCGGGGAGGGCAGACCACACCACAATATTTTGTGTTTCAAGTTTGTGGACAGACTTATTTAAGCCTCATTGTAAACAGTGATGTTGGTGATATTGTACCTGGGACCTTTTGAGGAGTGCCTTTTCTCATTTATTTCTGTTGCAGTGGAGTAATGTGTAGTAAAAGCTGGTGATGTCTTATCTACTTCTTACACTCTGATAAGCTGAAGGCATTTATATAAAACTAGAGGCCTGTTGCATGAAAATTCATGCACTGGGGGGCGGGGAGAGAGGTCCTTCAGCCCGGCCTGCCCCCTCTCACAGTCCAGGAGCCCTCAGGGGCAGGAGGCAACCCAGCAATCAGGGGAAGGGGTCGCCCCCATCACACCTCTGCTGCTGCCACTGCTGGCAGTGCAAGCCTCGGCCAGCCCTGATTACCTGAGCCTCGGCTGGCCCTGGGTGGGTGGGCGGGCAGCCGCCATCCGAGGCTTGCCTGCACCTCGGGCCAGCCCTAGGTGGGTGGGCAGCTGACATCCAAGGCTTGTCTGCGCCTTGGGTGTTGGCTGGGCAGCTGCCATCTGAGGCTTGCCTGCGCCTTGGGCTGTCCCTGGGCGGCTGGGGGGTTGAGGGGACTGGCTGGACCCGCCTGTGGGTGGGCCAGCCTGTGCCATGCGCCTGCTGCCCTGGCGGGGCTAAGGAGACTGGGCGCTGCCATCTTGTGGCTGTGGGTGCCGCCATCTTTGAGGGCGTGTCAGTCAATTAGCATATTCCCTCTTTATTGGCTGTGGTCGCTGCCATCTTGTGAGGATGTGACAGTCAATTAGCATATTCCCTCTTAATTAGAGTTAATTGACCATTCAAAAGTATCACAGATACTCCTCTTGCAGTCAGGTTCTTCGGCCAGGCATTTGATTTTCTCTTAATGCTTGCATTGGTAGCATTCCTGAAACACCATATGAGGTTTCTGTAGCTTATGGTACCTAACGAGTGGGAGCAAGAATTTGTAGACTACAGATTGGGTGGAAGACTTTACTGATCATGTCTATGCATTCAAAGTCTCTGCCTTTTTCAGGCCATCATTTTTCTTTTTATTTATTTATTTTAGAGAGAAAGAGAGAGAGAGGAAAGTGGGAAGAGAAACGTCAGTTTCACTTATTTATGCATTCATTGTTTTTTTTTTAATCTTTATCTGAGGATATGTATTTATCGATTTGAGAGAAAGAGGGAGAGAGGGAGGGAGAGAGAGAGGAGCAGAGAGAAGAAGAGAGAGGGGGAGGGAAAGGGAGAGAAAGAGAGAGAAACATCGATTGGTTGCCTCCCATAGAGTATGCACCCCAACTGGGGATCGAACCCACAACCTATGTGTAAGCCCTGACCTGGAATTGAACCCGCAATCTTTTGGTGTACAGGACTACACTCCCAACAAACTGAGCCACCTGGAAGGGCTCCTTGGTTGGTTTTTGTGTGTTCCCTGACAGGATGGAACCTACAACCTTGGAGTATCAGGATGACACTTTAACCAACTGAGCTACCTGGCCAAGTTTCAACCCTTCCTAGGGTGCTTTATATGGATAGATGTGCTGGCAAAGTTATCTGCTGAAATAATTTTTTTTTTCCTTACATATGAATGAAACACTAGGTCATTTGAATAATACACTCGTTCTTAAATTGTCCAGAAGTGTATTACCAGCAAGAAATAAAAAATAAGCTTCAGGTGTGGTGTATTTCAGTGTTTCTAGATTTATGATTTCTTGGTTTCTGTCCTGGGGGGGCGTGGATGGTATTTGTTATCTTTTTCAGATGCCACTGAAATCCAGAAAACCAGGTTTTTCAAGTCTTTGTGTGTCTGCTGCACATGAAACTTTGCATATAGTGTATACAAAATCTCCAGTGAATGGCTTTATGCGGTTTTATCTAGTTTGCTTTTTCCTTTTAACATGACACAAAGCTGTGCTACTCAAATAAAGGGGTGTTCTTGGATGTTGATCAACAAAAATGCTTGCTTAGGGGAACTTGTATTTTATTATTTTGTTGATTGGGGGGCTGTATTCCCCATGTCTGTGACTAGGTCACTGCTAATTAGCTCTGCCTGTTATCCATATTGCCCCCCCTCCACCCCCCCAGTACTGTAGTACTTTCAAGATGCATCCAAACTGCATTTTATTTGTGAGGCAAATCTTTTTTCTTCAGTGCATATTGGGCAGGATGTAATCAAAGAACAGTTGCTGTGACTTAAACGATAAAGATATCTTGAGTGAAAGTGTGGAGTATTGCATGGTGTGTTTAGGGTTTATAATCTCAATAATATCAGTATGGATTAATTTAGAAAATGATAGCCACAGTAAAACCTGTTCTGTGGAAGTGTATGTTCCTAGAGACTGCATGTTCTTATCCTTTGTTTTGAACTGTCTAGTGCAGTGATGGTGAACCTATGACACGTGTGTCAGAGGTGACACGCGAACTCATTTTTTTGGTTGATTTTTCTTTGTTAAATGGCATTTAAATATATAAAATAAATATCAAAAATGTAAATCTTTGTTTTACTATGGTTGCAAATATCAAAAAATTTCTATATGTGACACGGCACCAGAGTTAAGTTGGGGTTTTTCAAAATGCTGACACGCCAAGCTCAAAAGGTTCGCCATCACTGGTCTAGTGACTAGATACACTTATCCCATAGTTGAAAGTCCTCTATGTTTACTTGAATAATTTTTGTTGTAGATAAATTAGGTAGTTATATTGTATGTGTTTTTGGTTGGGGCTAGGAACAAGAAGAATGAACATGTTGGTTTTGTGTTTAAAGTTGGGTACAAAAAAGTCACTGGACCGATCTGTGTCAGACACCAGATATGGAGGTGGGTTAAAGGGTTAAGGACACAAAAGGATGGTCAAGGGGAAGACTGGAGTTTGAGGGGGATGTGGATAGGGAAATGTGGATGGAAGTGGGGTGGTAATTGGGAATGAAAATGCTTTGTGGTCACCAGCTTCTAGTCAAAATATGAGAGGTGGCCACATCTTAAGAGCTAGTGAAACTAATGTAAAAAGGTGGTGGGTGAGATTTAAGAAAACATTATGTATTGAGGTGTGTGTAGAGTGTGAGTCCTGTGGAGTCTTACAGGGAAGTGTTAAAGATCATAGGATCATAGCCGGGCTGCTTTGGCTTGACTTAGCTCAGTGGTTGTGTGTCGACCTATGAACTAGGAGGTTACAGTTCAGAGCACATGCCCAGGGTGCGGGCTGGATCCCCAGTAGGGGGTGTGCAGGAGGCAGCCAATCAGTGATTATCTCTCATCATTGATGTTTCTATCTCTCTCTCCCTCTCCCTTCCTTTCTGCAATCAGTAAAAACATATTAAAAAAAACAACTAAAAAAGATCATAGGATGAGAGCTATGGTACAGTTCCATAGTGGAAATGGCAGAGCTTTCAGCAAAATTGGTGTTCCATCTATTAGAACCCTATGGGCTCTTTCTTTTGCTAAGCCCAAAGGCACCTTCTCAGCCAGGTAAAGGATGGTGTTTCATGGTGTTTCTGTAGCAGATCATGGAGACTCAATATACCTTCTTTTATTGGGATTGCCACAACCAACTCCATTCTTTGGGACTGATTTTTCTCCCTTTTCAACCCCCACTTTCTAGTTTACTAATTATTCTTGGACAAACACTCTGAGGTTAGCGTAAATCTTAAAGAATTTAATAGTAGTGCTGCCAGGGGAATAAGACCGTTCTCATTTGCTGAGAGGCTAATGAAGGGCCTCCCTTATCAAACCCAAGCTCTCCAAACTGTCTCCAAGGACGAAGGGCATACTGATGTCCAGAAAACCATCTGCACTCAGTGGGTAGGCATGGGCAGGCATGGGCTTTAGAATCATCAAAGTCCTGGTTTAAAAATCTGACTATAACTTTCTGCTTGACATTGGACATTTTACCTCCTCTGTCTCTTTATTTTTAAAAAAGAATATCTTAGAGTTGCTTTGAGGTTTAGTGAGCTCTAATACTGTCAAACCTTTGTCACAGTGCCTGACCATGGTAATTACATTTATTAATGACTAACTTTTCAGCTTTTTGTTTTTGTTTTTGTTAATCCTCACCTGAGGATATTTTCCCGTTGATTTTTAGAGAGTGGAAGAGAGGGGGAGAGACAGAGAAACATCGATGTGAGAGAGACACATCAATTGGTTGCTGCCCGCACGTGTCCGGACTGGGGCCAGGGATTGAGCCTGCAACTGAAGTATGTGCCCTTGTTTGGAATCAAACCCAGGACCCTTCAGTTGTAAGGCTCATCCTCTAACCACTGAGCAAAACGGGCAAGGGGTAACTTCTCAGCCTTGAATGAAGGAGCATTGATAGCAGATGCAGAACTATCTTGCCTCAACTGGACAGTTTGCATTTATGGTCATCTTTAGACCAATGACACCTAGTTAGTTGGTAATGTTTCTGACCAGCCTTTGGTCAGTTTGGCTATTTTTCAGAGCCAATCCCTTGTTCAGCAAGCATTTGTTAAGCACTCGATCGTGTCTTGAGCTCTGCTAGGAGTGATAGTACCTTTCTCTGACTTCCTCGCTAAGAAAGGGAGGCAGACCAATAAACCGACAAAATAGCCTGAGGAAAGAAGCACTATGGGAGATCATCACAGAATACTGTGAGAGCACTGACAGGGCATGTTACTGAGACTGGGAGGGAGGAGGAGGGCCAGGAGGTTTCTCTGGGGAAATGGGTGTAAAAGGTGAGCAGGAGTTAACCATGTGAAGATGATGAGGAGAGGGCTTTCCAGGCAGGGGAATGGCTTGTGCAGAGGCAGAGAGGAGTGAGAGAGCATCCTGAGTTCAGAGTTGCAAATCCAACTCAGTATGTTAGCTGCAGTGTATAGCAGGAGGGAAGATGAAGCTGGGGAGATGAGCAGGGGCCAATTATGAACATGATTGTCATGCTATTGAATTTGGATTTTATCTTGGAAACATTTGGGACCACTTAAGGATTTTAAGCATGATTGACATATTTATGTTTCAAAAAATTTACTCTGGCAGCAGTGTGGAAGAGAATTGGAGGGTATCAGCATGGAAGCACAGTCTAGGTAGGGCGTTTAAACCTTTTTGGGTCGTGGATCCCTTTGGCAATTTGATGAAGCTCTTCTCAGAATAATGTATAAAATAAAATGCCTCTGATTACAAAGGAAACCAGATAGATCTAAACACACTTGTTTTCTTTGTTAATCCTCACCCGAGGATTTTTTTACATTGATATTTAGAGAGAGTGGAAGGGAAGGGGGTGCCGGGGTGTGTGTGGGGGGAGATGGATGTGAGAGCCCCTTGGGGATTTAACCTGCAACCCAGATATGAGCTTTTGACCAGGAATCAAACCCTCGACCCTCCCATGCATGGACAGTCACTAACCTCTGAGACGCTGGCCAGGGCTAAACACTTCTTTCTATCCATGGACTATCGGGCCAGTAGACCCTACATAAAGCAACCCTGAGTTAATGCTGTGGGAGAAGAGCTGAGAATGAATGTAGGCAGAAACTTGGGTATTTTAGTCCATTTGGGCTGTTATAACAAAATATACTGGGTGGCTTATAAACAACAGAAATTTATTTCTCACCGTTATGGAGGCTGACAGTCCAGGTTCATGGTACCAGCAGGTTTGGTGTTTGATGAGAGCCTCCTTCCTCTTCCATGCTGTCTTTTCACTGTAACCTCACATGGTGGAAGGGATAAGGAACCTCTCTCCAGCCTCTTTTATAAGGGTACTAATCCCATTCATGAGGACTCTGCCTCCCAAAGGCCCATCTTCAAACACCATCATATTGGCATTAGGATTCAACATAGGAATTTGGGGGGTGGGCATAAACATTTCAGTCCATAGCACTGGAGTAGTGAGGACTGGAGAGTTCGAGAACTTGAGTATAAGAGCAGAGACAGACTGGATGAAAGATGGGATGGAGGAGGCGGAAAGGAGAAGAGGGGCAGCAGGATTTCTGATATGGGCAACTGGGTGAAAGATGGTGTCCTTTATTCCTAGGTCCAAAGTGAAATTGTGGAAGCAACCACTAATGCCATCTGTCAGTGGAGTGTAGAGTTTTGTTTGGTAGACAAGAGCTTATACTTTGGAAGTTCTAAGTTGAAGTGATTGTGTCTAGAAAATGATGAGTGGGGAAGAGATGACTAATTTTAGACAGGTTGGGTATTTTTTTGTGTGAATTAGATAGCATGTCAATGTACTTTTATATTGTATCCTTTTTAATTTTGACTTTTTATTGAAGTGTTATATACATAGTGAAAAATGCATAAATCTTAAGAATATAGCGAAATGAATTTTCATAAAATGAATATGCCCATGTAACTGGCACCTGTATCAAGAAATAGCATTCCCAGCCTCTAACAAACCTTCCTCCTGTCCTCTTCAGTCACTGCCCTCTTCCTCAAGGGTAATCACTATCCTGACTGCTGACACCATTGGTTTACCTTACATATTTTTCTTCTTAGACCTTTCTTCCACTTTTTAATTGAGGCATAATTAGTTTACTGCACATTTCAAATGTATACTTTGATCAATTGAAAAATATTTTATTTTTTAGAGCAGCATTAAATTCACAGCAAAATTGAATAGGAGGTAGAGAGTTCTATATGCCTATCCCTATACACAAACAGCTTCCCTCACTATCAACTTTCTCCACGGAATGGTTCATTCGTTACTGTCAGTGAACCTGCATTGACACATCAAAGTCCATAGTTTAAAATAGGGTTCACCGGCCCTGTCTGGCATGGCTCAGTTGGTTGAATGTCCTCCCATGAACCAAAAGGTTGCTGGTTCGATTCCCAGTGAGGGCACATACCTAGTTGCAGGCTCTATCCTGGGTTCCTGTGTAGCCAGCCGACCCATGTTTCTCCGTCTCCCTTCCCTTATCTCTAAAACAATATAAATTAAAAAAATAGGATTCACTCCTAGTGTTGTACATTCTATGGGTTTTGACAAATGTTTAATGACATGTATCCACCATTATAGTATCATACAGAATGGGTTAACTGCCCTCAAATATTCATATTCGTACCCCCTAGCAATCACTGATCTTTTTATTATCTCCATGGTTTTGCTTTTTTTTGGAATATCATAATGGTTGGAATAATACAGTATGTAGCCTTTTCAGATTGGCTTTTTTAACTTTTTTTTTTTTAAAAAAATATTTTATTGATTTTTTACAGAGAGGAAGGGAGAGGGATAGAGAGTTAGAAATATCAATGAGAGAGAAACATCGATCAGCTGCCTCCTGCACACCTCCTACTGGGGATCTGTCTGCAACCAAGGTACATGCTCTTGACCAGAATCGAACCTGGGACCCTTCAGTCCGCAGGCCAACACTCTATCCTGAGCCAAACCGGTCAGGGCAGGCTTTTTTTACTTAGTTATATGCACTTAAGGTTCTTCCATGTCTTTTCATGGCTTGATAGTTCATTTCTCTTTAGCACTGAATGACAGATACTACATTGTTTGGATGTAGTGCAGTTTATCAATTCACATACTGAAGGACATCTTAGTTATTTTCAAGTTTTGGCAATTATGACTAAAGCTGCTTTTTAAGCATTGATGTGCAGGTTTTTGTGTGGACCTAAGTTCTCAACTTGGTAAACCAAGGATTGTGATTGCTGGATTGTGTAAGAGTGTGTTTAGTTTTGTGAGAAACGTCCAAACTGTTTTCCAAAGTGGCTGTACCATTTTTCATTCCCACCAGCAATGAATGAGAGTTTGTGTTGCTTCACATCCTTACCAGCATCTGGTATTGTCATTGGTTTGGACTTTAGCCATTTTAATGGGTTTGAGGTGGTTTCTCATTTTAATTTGCCAGTTCCTTAATGATATATGATGTTGAACATCTTTTCAGATGCTTCTTATCTGTACATCTGTTGTGAGGTGTCTGTTAGGTCTTTTGCCTGTTTTTTAATTGGGCTTGTTTTCTTATTGTATTTTAAAATTTTTTATATTTGATTATCAGGTGTCTTTTATAAATATTTTCTCCCAGTCTGTAGCTTGTCTTCTCATTCTCTTAAGTTTGATGAATTTTTATGTACAACTTGATTTTTTATATGTATACACTTGTATTACGACATCTACCCAGATTGACATGTAGGTTGGCATTTTCAGCACCTCACTAGGAGTCTCCTTGTGCCTTATTATCCCAGTTAATACTCCCAACTTATTCTGACTTCTATCACCACCATAAGATTAGTTTTGCTTGTTTTTAAATTTTATGTATTAGTAAATGGAATTATGTAATATTTATTACTTATGTTTAGCTTCTTTCCTACAGCATTATGGTTTGAGCTTCATGTACGTTTTTGTAGAGGGGTAATGATTTTTTACAGGTATGTGGTATTCTGTTGTATGATAGCATAACTTATCTGTTCTCCTTTTCAGTTTTTTTGTTTGGGGGTATTATGAATAATGCTGCAGTGAATATTCTTGCATGTATCTTTTGGTGGACATAGCACTCATTTCTATTAGGCATATACCCAGTAGTAGAAATGTTGGGTTATAAGATGTATGTATATAGTTTAGATTTAGTAGGTACTGCCAGTTTTCTAAAGTGGTTATGTCAATTCACACTCCTCCCACCAGTATATGAGAATTCTGGTTATTCCACATCTTTGTCAGTACTTGATATTGTCTGTTTCTTTCATCTTTGTGTATAGAGCTATTGCTTTGTGATTTTAATTTTCCTATTGACTAATTAAATTGAGCATCTTTCTTTGTTGGCTGTTTGGCTAAACTTTGTTGTGAGGAGGTTTCTGTTCAAATATCTTGCTCATTTTTCTCTTGGGTTGCTTGCATTTTTTTTTTTTTATCCATTTGTAGGAGTTCCTTATGTATTCTGGATACGAGGTTTTTTTTTTCAGATAGCATGTAAATGTACATTTATAACTTTATAGTATATCTTTTAAATCCTTTTAAGAAATTACTAAGACTATATTCATACACTAAATCATTCAAACAACACAAATGGTAAACAATGAAAGTGATGTCTCCTTACTAAGTGATACACTTAGTCTCACTTTCTGGTGAAAACCATGATTTTTTAAAAAATTTTTTATTGTTTAAAGTGTTGCATATGTCTCCCCTCGCCTCCCATTGACCTCTTCCTGGCCACTCCCACCCCCCAGCACATGCCCTCATGCCCCCTAGTGGCTGTGTCCATTGGTTATGCTTATATGCATGCATAAAAGTCCTTTGGTTGATCTCTTTCCCCCACCTCCCATGGTTAAGTTTCTGAAGTATCCGTCCACAAGTTTCTTGTGCAGACACTGCATTTATCCTTTTTTTCTATCACAGATAGTAGCATACTACACACTATATTGTACCTTGCTTTTTAAAAACTTAATTATGTTGTAGAGTTCTTTCCAAATCAGCATGTACATTTCTAGCTGCTTCTATGGTAGCGCAGTATTCCAATAAGTGTATATACTGACTAGGTTTAATTTAACCAGGTTACCTAGTCACTTCTTTTTTTTTATATATATTTTTATTGATTTCAAAGAGGAAGGGAGAGAGAGATAGAAACATCAATGATGAGAGAGAATCATTGATCAGCTGCCTCTTGCATGCCCCTTACTGGGGATGGAGCCTGCAACCCGGGCATGTGCCCTTAACCGGAATCGAACCTGGGACCCTTCAGTCTGCAGGCCGACACTCTATCCACTGAGCCAAACCAGGTAGGGTCCTAGTCACTTCTTGATGGGTATTATTATTATTATGCTACAAAAATGGTGCTGAGCATGTTGAATTTAAGGCTATGGACCATCTAAATGTGGAAATGCCTTAGGTGTTTGAAGTTTAGGAGAGAAAGGGTGAGCCAGGATTGTATAGCGTGACATGAGTACATACATAGGTCATAATCAATTGAGCAGGTAAGTTTGTGCAGGAAGTGTTGTTAGAACAGTGGTCATCTCTGGAGTGAGGATGGGGTTGTCAGAATCACTATGGTAGCCTTTTCTAAAAAACTCATTACTGTTGCTTCCCCAGTTCCAATTTAGTGTGTCCAAGGTGGAGTCTGGGTAATGTACTAGTATGTGTCAGTATAAGAAGGAAGGACATACTCCATACATGGCCTGATTGCGAGTTAAGGTCAAATTGCATTTTTCAGATATTCTGAAAATATTATTTTGCTGCGTTTTATTTTCTATAGACAGTCTTCAGTTTATTTAGCTATATAACTGCTATATTATGACTCTAAGGAACTTTAAGTATTTCAGTATTTGAACTCTGTGATCAAAGAGAGTTGGGTTATTTAAATTTATAGATGAGCTCTTGTGAAAGTACCATTATATGCCATTTTGTTAATGATAAATATGTTACTAAATATGTGTTATAGATATATTTTATATAGATATATTTTAAATTTGTTTAATATTACATCAATACAGTTTAATAGTCTCATGTTTGATGGCAACTTGCTGTTGCTTTAGGCCAGCAAGGTGAGGTTGAAGCTATTTTGACTTCCTGCTGGATCTAGAGACTAGGACACTTCGCTGTCTTTTAACTCAGAAAGATTAGATAGTTAGTGCTCGGACTCCTGGCTCAGACAGAATTAGATGTGTCTTTGAAGTGCTGCTGATAATTGTTTTAGATGAAACCTTGGGATAGTCATTTTCTATTTTTGAAAGGGTTTGAAAATTTTTAGATAGGCCTTAATACTGCAGCATTATTGAATGTAGAAAGTAAGTTTCAAATGCTTGTTCTTGATGAAATATTTTTGCTAATTTTTTATATTGAGATAATTCACACGCCATAAAATTCATCCTTTTAAAGTGTACAATGTAGTGATTTTTAGCATATTCAAAAAATTGTGCAACTATCACTACCACGTAATTCCAGAAAATTTCACCTCAAAAAGAAGTTCTCTATCCATTCTCAGTCATGCCACATTCCTCTATCCCTCTGGCAACCACATTTTTTCCTGTTTTTATTGATTTGCCAATTCTGAACATTTTACATAAATAGAATCATAAAAAATACATATGGCCTTTGTGTCTGACTTCTTTTACGTAGCATAATATTTTCAAGGTTATCCATGTTATAGCATATATAATTATTCCATTTCCTTTTATGGTTGAATAATACTTCATTGTGTGCATGTATCACAGTTTGTTTATCAACTCATTAATTGATGGACATTTAGGTTATTTCTACTTTTGGGGTATTATGAATAATACTGTAAACATTTGTGTACATGTTTTTGTGTGAATACGTTTGCATTTCTATTGATACGAACCTAGGAGGGGAATTGCTGGGTCATATGGTAACTCTATTTAACTTTTTGAGTAACTGCCAGGCTGTTTTCCAGAGCAGCTGCACTATTCTTGGTACTCTGGTTGAAAATCAGTTAACCATAAATTTAACAGTTTATTTCTGGACTCTCAGTTTTATTACATTAATATATAATGCCTATCTTTATGTCACCATCTTGAATACTTACTTTATATAGTAAGTTTTGACATCAGTAAGTGTGAGTACTCCAGCTTTGTTCTTCTTTGGTCCTTTGCATTCCATATGAATTCTAGGATCAGCTTGTCAATTTCTGCAAAGAAGCTAGCTAGGAATTTGATAAGGGATTGCATTGCATCTGTGGGTTAATTGAGGAGTGTTGCCATTGTAATATTTATTTTTCTCCCCTTTGAGCATTGGGATATCTTCCCATTTATCTATGTCTTCAGTTTCTTTTCTTTTTTTATTTAATAAAGTTTTATTTTTCAAAATATATAGCCAGTGAGATCTGTTGTTCATACATCTTCTCCAGTAGCTGGAACATCCCCACCTTTGGTGTTTCTGGTGTAAATCACTGAGCTCTGTGCTTTGAGACTAGTTTAATAAGTCCTTTACTGAGGAGCTCCTGAAGGGCTGTCCTGGCCAAGGAACCATGAATCTTCAGTCTCTCCGAGGCCACAGCTGGGGTTATAAGCTTGTAGTTGGGAACTTCCTTGCAGAGCTTGTCATATGTTGCTTTGTCAAATAAGACCAGGTTATTGAGCTTGTCCCAAACTTTGCCTTTGGACCACTTCTTTTTGGCCTTGCCCCAGTCTTGTTCATGGGGATCTTTGTTTTTCTTGGCTGACTTTCCAGCATCTTTCTTCTTGTCCTTGGGTGGCATTGCGGGACTTAGAGAGCAGGGATGTGCTGCTGCCTTGCCAAGATGTCGACCCAAGAGGCTTCAGTTTCTTTCAACAACATTTTACAGATTTCAGTGTACATCTTGTACCTCTGTTGTTAAATTTAAAAAAGAAATATATTTCTTTTTTTTAAAATATATTTTATTGGTTTTTTACAGAGAGGAAGGGAGAGGGATAGAGAGTTAGAAACATCAATGAGAGAGAAACATCGATCAGCTGCCTCCTGCACACTCCCCACTGGGAATGTGCCCATAACCAAGGGACATGCCCTTGACCGGAATCGAACCTGGGACCCCCTTGAGTCCACAGGCTGACGCTCTATCCACTGAGCCAAACCGGTTAGGGCAAAAAAATATATATATTTCTTTATTAATTTCAGAGTGGAAGGAAGAAAGAGAGAAAGACAGAAAAATCAATGATGAGAGAGGATCACTGATCAGCTGCCTCCTACACGCCTCCCACTGGGGATCAAGCCCACAACCTAGGCATGTGCCCTTGGCAGGAATCAAACCTGGGACCCTTCGGTCCGCAGGGCAATGCTCTATCCACTGAACCAAGCCGGCCAGGGCTCTGTTGTTAAATTTATACCTATTTTATTTGCTTTGATACTATCATAAGTGGAATTGTTTCTTAATTTCATTTTCAGATTGGTTATTGGTAGTATATAGGAATAAAATAGATTTTTGTGTATTGATTTTGTATCCTGCAGAACTTGTTAGCTATAATAGTTTTCTTTAGTGACTTACTTAGGATTTTTCTACATACAAGGTCATGTCATTTGCAAGTAGGGATGGTTTTACTTCTACTGTTCCAATTTGAAAGCCCTTTATCTCCTGTTCTTGCTTAAATGTCCTGGCTAGAACCTCCAATACAGGTTGAATAGAAATGATGAGAGTGGGCTGTGGGGCGTGGCTACAGTGTTTTGGCCAGCCTTGGACTAATGAAAAGACAGGGTCCTCTCATTGCCACGTGCAAGTCCCAGCTGGAGGGCAGCGCCCTCCCAGCACAATTATAGCCAACAGCTATAGTTGTAAGCTTGAACCTATGGTCCGAACACGTGGCCCCACGTGCCTTGTGCTAGAGTTCAGGTGCATGTAATTGAGTGAGGTTGAAACTCACAAGAATGCTGTAAACAACTTGATCACGCCCCTGCTTTGCCTCGTGGCATCTGCTATAAAATAAAGACACGGCTTGTGGGCGCTGGCGCGGTCTCCTCATCAGGGAGCAGCGTCCCACCGAGACCCAGCTTTCATTCTCTTGTCTGTCTTCATTCTCTTGTCTGTCTTTTCTCAATCCTTTCACCCCGCCCCCCCCCCCCCCCCCCCCAATCACCCTTGGCCGTAACAAGTGGCGCCAGAGCAGGCCCTTTGGCCATAACAGTGGGCATTCTTGTCTTGCTCAGATCTTAGGGGAAAAGCTTTCAGTCTTTTACGTTTGAGTAATGAAGTTAACTTTTATCAAGTTGAAAAAGTTCTGTCCTTAGTTTGTTGACGCCCCCCCTCCCCCCCCCCCCGCGTGAAAGGGTGTTGGATTTAGTCACATGGTTTTCCTGTGTGTATTAAGATTGTCATGTATTTTTTGTCCTTTAATCTATTGATATATGACCTATTACTTCGGTTGATTTTCTGATGCTAAACCAACCTTGCTTTCCTGGGATAAATCCTACTTGGTCTTAGTGTATAATCCTTTTTATTTGCTGCAGGATTTGGTTTGCTGGTATTTTATTGAGGACTTTTGTATCTATATTTATAAGTGATTTTGGTCTCCAGTTTTTATTGTTGTTGTGATATTTTCAGTTTTGGAATCAAAATAACTGGCCTCAAAGATTAAGTTGGGATGTGTTTCCTCCTTTCTGATTTTTTTGGGAAGAGTTTATGAAGAACTTGTATTTGGTAGAATTCATCAGTGAAACCATCTATGCCTGGGCTTCTCTTTGTTAATTCTCACCCGAGGATATTTTTTCCATTGATTTTTACAGAGAGTGGGAGGGAGGGAGGGAGGGAGGGGAGGTGGGGTGAGAAAGAGAGAAAGAGAAACACATTGATTGGTTGCCTCCCACATGCACTCTGACTGGGACCAGGTGTCAAACCTGCAACCCAGGTATGTGCCCTTGACTGGGAATTGAACTGGGAATCCTTCAGTGAGTTGGCTGACACTGTCTAACCACTGAGTAACACCATCCAGGGCTGGCTTCTCTGAAGAAAGTTTATCAATTACTAATTCTCTATTGTTTTTCTGTTCTTTATATTAGTACTTTCTGTTTACATCATTATTATTATTTCCTTCCTTCTGCTTGCTTTAGGTTTAGTTTGCTTTTCCCCTCATGTTTTAAGGTAGAAGATTAGTTTGATTTAAGATTTCTCCTTTTTTTTTTTTTAAATATATTTTATTGATTTTTTACAGAGAGGAAGGGAGAGAGATAGAGAGTTAGAAACATCGATGAGAGAGAAACATCGATCAGCTGCCTCCTGCACATCTCCCACTGGGGATATGCCCGCAACCCAGGTACATGCCCTTGTCCGGAATCGAACCTGGGACCTTTCAGTCCGCAGGCTGACGCTCTATCCACTGAGCCAAACCGGTTTTGGCAGATTTCTCCTTTTTAATGCAGCCATTTACAGGTATTTAAAGACTTTCCCTCTAATCCAGAGGTTTTCAACCTGTGAGTCTCGATCCCTTTGAGGGTTGAACGACCCTTTCACAGGGGTCACTTAAGACCATCGGAAAACACATATATAATTACATATTGTTTTTGTGATTAATCACTATGCTTTAATTATGTTCAATTTGTAACAATGAAAATACATTCTGCATATCAGATATTTACATTACAATTCATAACAGTAGCAAAATTACAGTTATGAAGTAGCAACGAAAATAATTTTATGGTTGGGGGTCACCACAACATGAGGAACTGTATTAAAGGGTCGCGGCATGAGGAAGGTTGAGACCCACTGGTTTGTTGTTTTTATTTATCTCAAAAGTATTTATAATTTGCCTGTGATTATTTCTTCTTCTTTTCTCTCTCTCTCCCTCCCTCCTTCCTTCCCTCCTTCTTTCTCTCCTCCCTTCCTTTTTTCCTCCCCACTCCTTCCTCCCGCCCTCCCTCTTCCCTCCTCCTCCTCCCTTCCTTCTTTCTTTCTTCCCCCCCCCCCCCCCCCTTGTATTAGTTCTAATATGTATTAGTACTGGAAACAGTAATAACTGCTACTGTTTTCTGGATGACAGCCACTTGTTTAAAAAATATATTTTATTGATTTTTTACAGAGAGGAAGGGAGAGGGATAGAGAAACATCGATGAGAGAGAAACATCAATCAGCTGCCTCCTGCACACTCCCCACTGGGGATGTGCCCGCAACCAAGGTACATGCCCTTGACCGGAATCGAACCCGGGACTCTTGAGTCCGCAGGCCGACGCTCTATCCACTGAGCCAAACCAGTCAGGGCTGACAGCCACTTTATATGTGTTATTTTCCTAATTCTTATAGAAATTGTGTGGTTGGTGAAATAGTGGTTTCCTGTTTTATAGATAAAGAAACTGAGGCTTAGTCAGTTCTCCAAGGTTTCACTTAGCAAGTTAGTAGCATGACTCTCTTCAGGGCTTATGTTGTATGCTATATTTCCACTCTAAGCTACTTGGAAATAGTGGTGATACCTTTAAATAGAAGGTTAAGCTGGATTACATTTAATACTTTCTAGAATAGAATAGAATAGAATTTTTCTTTCATTTAAACATTTACAATTTAGGTCTCCCCTCCTGCAAACATTCCCAGGACTTTGTCTGGGTTTGGCTTTTAAATGTGTGTTGTGAAAGCCCTGCTGAAATAGCTTTTGATGGTATTTTGTATTCAAAGTCTGATCTGGAAGATAACTTGGGTCCACAGTTTGTTAAATTTTGTCTTAGGTGAGCCATTGCTTTCAAAGAGCAAGTGTTTAAATATATTTTATTCATTTTTTTTCTATACAATTGGAGGCTTGTGGGGCAAAGAAGAGTCTCTGTTGACCATTTGAAAAATTGACCAAAGGAATTAGCATACATTTTATGCTTCTTACCAGATTTCTGTTATTATAGTGTTGTATAAAGGATACATTTTTTTGTATCCTTTGTAATTTATAATTATATGGAACACATTACAGCTAATCAGTAAATACCAAATGATGAAGAACTTGGAATAACCTTTCTGTTTGTTTCTTCTACCCCACAATGTAAACTTGGAGCCTAGAATTTTAGGCTCAAATTAAAACTTCCAATGAAACCTAATTTTTTCCCTTCACTCATTCCTTAAAAAGAAAAGAGAAGAGAAAAATTAAACTTTGAAGTGTGCATCAGTTTTCTGGAATGAAATGCAAGGACCTACAGCCAAGTTCACGCTACCCATCAAAGCTATCATTTAGAATTGAAAGACAAATGAAGAGCTCCCCAGAGGAGAAAAAGCTGAAGGAGTTCATCCCCACCAAACCAGTATTTGAAATGTTAAAGGGTCTTCTTTAAGAAGAAGAAGAAAAAAAAATATGAACACCAAAATGGCAATAAATAGATATCTATCAATAATTGAATCTATATAAAAAAGTAAATAAGCAGAATAGAAACAGGCTCGTAGATACAGAGAACATTTTGACAGTTGCCCGGTGGGAAAGGGTGAAGGGATTAAGAAGTACAAGCAGGTTGTTACAGAATAGTCATAGGGATGTAAAGCACAGCATGGGGAATATGGTCAATAATATTCTAGTAACTGTGGTGTTGGGTATGAGATTTATCGGGATGATCACTTAGTAAATTATGTAATGTCTAATTAATGGGATGTACACCTGAAATTAATATAATAATGTGTATCAACTGGAATTGAAAAATAAAAATTATTTTTAAAAAATCTAGTCCAGCCAGTGTGGCTCAGTGGTTGAGCATAGACCCATAAACCAGGAGTTCACAGTTTGATTTCCTGTCAGGGTACATGCCTAGGTTGTGGGCTCAATCTCTAGTAGGGGGAGTGCAGGAGGCAGCTGATCAATGATTCTTTCTCATCATTGATGTTTCTCTCTCTCTCTCCCTCTCCTTTCCTCTCTGAAATGGATAAAAACATTAAAAAAAAAATCTAGCCCTAGCCAGTGGTTAGAGTGTTGGCCTGTGCACCGAGGGGTCATGGGTTTGATTCCCCATCAAGGTCACGTACCTGAGTTGCAGGTTCCATCCCCGGTCCCAGTCGGGGTGTGTGCAGGAAGCAACTAATCAATGTGCCTTTCTCACATTGATGTTTCTCTCTCTCCCACTCTCCTCTCCCTTCCATTCTCTCTAGAAATCGATGGAAAAATATCATCGAGGATTAACAAAAAAAAAAATCTAAAAACTTAAAAAAAATAACTCCACATGATTTCCTCTTGTTGATCTCTTGCTCAAGTTGCTCTCTATTACTGATGTCTTCAGCATGGGTAATCCTTTGTTACTTCTCACTAATCTGTTTTAGGTGTTATTTCTAAATTTACTGAACTGTACTTATATTTTCTACTAGAGGCGTGGTGCACAAATTTGTGCACCAGTGGGGTCCCTCTGCCTGGCCTGTGGGATTGGGCCAAAACCAGCTCTCTGACATCCCCCAAGGGGTCCCGGATTGTGAGAGGGCACAGGCCAGACTGAGAGACCCCACTGGCACACGATTGGGGCCGGGGAGGGACTGTGGGAGGGCTCCAGGGCATATCTAGCCTATCTCACCCAGTCCCGATTGGCTGGACCCCAGCAGCAAGCTAATCTACCGGTTGGAGTGTCTACCCCCTGGTGGTCAGTGCATGTCATAGCGACTGATCGACTGCCCCCTGGTGGTCAGTGCATGTCATAGTGAGTGGTTGAGTAGCCTTAGCATATCGTTAGCATATTACACTTTGATTGGTTGAAAGGCCGACTGGTTGACCGGACACTTAGCATATTAGGCTTTTATTATATAGGATGTTTGTCTGGTTTTTATAGAACTCTTTCCAATTTATCAGTGTGTTTTGTATCTTGACCTGTATATCTGTATTTTTCTATGATGGATGGAAGCTAATTGGAGTATTTGGGTTTAGTAAAGAGAATAACTAGAATCTGAGATCATAGAACTTTAATAAACCTTTTGGAAGAAATATTGGTAGTTGGAACTTGCTGAACCTTTGTTTCTTTTAGGAAACTTGATAAACTGAGGGTTGGGAAGGGCTCCTGGAAGTGCTTACAGATAACAGTGCGTTCTGAACACTTAATGATACATGGGAGAACCCTGTGATAATTTCATAACCTTGTAGTTTTCCTTGTGGTGATTTCCTTTTCACTTTGGTACTTTACTTGACATTAATAATCATAAGCAGAATGAAATGTTCTGTATTTCATCTTTTCCTTATCTGTCTCTTGATAGAATTTCTTAGGAGCAAGGAATTGGTCTAATGAGAAGAGGCTAGAGATGTGGGTAGTTTATGAAAACTTCTGATTTGATTTGGTGCTACTCTTTCATATACATTCAACCATCTTGCCAATTTTCATGGAGTTGGGAGTGTGGTAGAGTCCTCTAGAAGAGAACATGAAAAATGGTTTCCAAGGAGGCCTAGCCTAGCACAGAGATGCTGAGGTATAGGAATTCTCACACTATTTTCCTTTTACCTAGTGGCCTTCAAAGCTTGAAAGAAGGAAGTCAAAGCAATTTCAAGGCCGTTCTTCCCTTGTTGGGCACTGTGCTAACAGGGAGTGCCACACTGTGCAGAAGCATGTGGCTGGTGGGATGAGAAAGAGATGCAAGTTAGTGCATAGGCTCTGCTCCTTGTTAAAAATAAGTATCCATTTGGCACCTAACACCCTCCTTCATTCTATGAAAGCAAGCTAAGAACGGCATTTGCTATCACTCTTAATGTACCAAAAAGTCATTTAAAGATTGTTAGGGCTCCAGTGGTTTGCTCTTTGTTTCAAATGAAATATCTTTTTCTTTTTTTCCATGTCTCCCCATTCACACTGTAGACCAGGAAAAGGGTTGGGGCTGAGGTGTATATGTAGTGTGTTTACTCTGCCTCCTCCTTCTATACACTGTAAGAATGCAGCCTGGGGTAAGCACTGGGAGGCCAGGAAATATCTTAAAAATTTTTAAAACGTATTGCATGCTTATTTTAAGCAATTCATAATTGTGTAAAGCATAAAGTTGTCTGTTACTCCGCTCCTTCCTTTAATGTATCATTAAATGTTGAGAACTCACTGTTATCTATATAGTCATCTCCTCCTACTTTCTGGAGATGACTACTTCTTGGTATTTAACCTTTCAGGCCAGAGGGTTTCTTTGGTGTAAAGAATAAATGTATCACTTTGATATGTTTGATGTTTATAACCTTTTCTTATGGAACTTGACTGACATCATTTTTTTGGGGCAGTTTGTATTTCTTAAGAGGAAGTAGGACCCTTTGGACTTTTTATGCTCTGAGAGTTGACAGAATATTCTGTTAAAAACCTATCCCAAAAAGTCACAAGTCCTCAGTTATTTCCTTTCTTTAGTGAAGCAGCATTTTGGTTGTAGGTGTGGTGAAAGGCCTGAAAGCTGGAGCTGTGATCTGGAGGCTTTTCTAGTTACCTGTTGCTTCTTAACAAACACTCCAAAATTTAGGGTCATAAGAAACAATGATCATTTGTCACAGTGGACAGGCTCAGCTGGAAACTGGCATAGCATCACTTCTGCCGTATTCTCCAGTCAAAGCAGTTACACAACCCGCCCGGATTCAAGGGGAAGGGATTTAGACTTTATCTTTCAATGAGAGGAGTGTGATAATTTGAAGAATTTAAGAAAATGGTTTCTGACGCAGGTTGGTAATATTATTGTATGTGTATTACAATACAATATAAGCTGAGTATGTCGATTCCCACTCCCTCAAGAGTCTTACTAGGCCAGACTTACTCCTTCTCTGTAATTCAGTCTACTCTAAACAGTGTCCTCTTAGAAACTGTGAAGTGTTTTTGGAAGTGATAAAGTGTGGTTTGAAACCAGCATGGTTATAATTTTCCCACTTATTTGTCTTGCTTATCCTTCAAGATGCTTATCTTTCAGAAGTTTATGGTGAAATTTCTTTTTTTCTGGTTAGATTTTAAAAATGAAACAAATTTTGGAATTTGTTTTAGAATTTGAACTTTCCTGTATTCTGGGGTGTGTTCAGTGTTCTTTCACCTCTGCACCTATGCTCTTGCAATTTCCTCTGTTACAGTATGTCTCCCATCATCTATCCAAGGCTCTTATTAAATACCTGTACCACTTTTTCTGATCCTACAATAAATGTTGGTTTTCATTTGCTCCGCTTACAGCACTGGCTTGTGTGCACATGTCTTGAGTTCATTGTAAGCTGTTTGAGTGCTGAGACCATCTCAGACATCGTTATTTCTTCCACAGTACCTCATACTATGCTTAATGTCTTGAATGAAATATACTTCTAGGTGCACAATATTCCATTGAACCCAAGACTTAGCAGAAACTAGTGAGTGTTATAAAAAAGTAGAAAATGATAATATGAAGAAAGTCATCGAGCATCTAATAATGGCAGCTGATATTTCTATAGCACTATATAGTATACAAACTCTTTTACCTAAGTTCAGTTGTACATTTTGGCTACTTTTGGGATGGTTGATGGTATTTTCTCTCCTTAACAGCTGAGTAGAGAGAGTTGAGAACTTGCTCCAGCTCCTCATCTAGAAAGAGGTGGAGCTGGAATTCAAATCTAGTATGTAAGTGTTTGAAGCGATAGTGTAATTTTATACTTGTGATTTTTATTCAGCTAGGTTCTGCTTAGGAAGAAACATACCTGAGACACAAAGTAAGTGGAAAGACCATAATTGGCCTAGTCGGTGTTGTTCAGTGGTTGAGCATCGACCTAAGAACCAGGAGGTTATGATTCAATTCCCAGTCAGGATATATGCCTGGATTGTGGGCTTGATTCCCAGTAGGGGCCGTGGAGCAGGCAGCCGATCAATGATTCTCATCATTGATGTTTTTATCTCTCCCTTTGCCTTTCTGAAATGAATTCTTGGCTTAAGAATTCTTGGCTTTACTAAAATAATTTATTTTTCTGGTGGTACATTAACCAGAGAGTTAATTTGCAACAGTTTGATTTAATATCATTCTTTGGAAATGTATTGGATGTGAAAGTTCCTTTTTATATTTTTATCTTTTGAGACTTTAAAATATAAGTTTTAACTGTGTAAAGATTTTTGCCCAAGTTAATAAATGTTAATAAATTTTATCAGTTAGCTTCATACTGGATGGAATATTCTTATTTAGTATTAGACAATCAAATCAGCACTGTAGACACAGAAAATGATTTGAGTGACTATTTTCTCAATTCTCTATAGTATGGTACATAATTAGTACCATTCTAGATGGTAGGAGAGAAGTTAATCTATCACATAAAAGGATGCCTTAAGAATTAGTTTGGCAACTATTGCTCACAGCTAAATCTATTCAAAGAACTAAGACTTTAAAAAACAAGAATGGTTTTGAAAAAAATAATATTTCTGTGAAAATTATATGAAGTTCTAATTTCATTGTCCAAACATGGTTTCATTGGAACACAGTCACATTCATTTACTTAACTGTTGACAGCTGCTTTCGACTGCCAGTGGCAGAATTGAGTAGTTGTGACACAGAGACCATGTGTTCTGAAAAGCCTAAAATATTTATAAAAAAGATTTGCCAACTTCTTCCTTATGGCGTTAGTACTTAATTTTTTTCCTGTGGAACCACAATTGAGAAAAGCTAAGACTACCAATGAAGACACCTGTTAGATTGCTGTAGCATTCTTTGTATTTAAGGCGGTGGCGGGGGTGGGGGGAGGCGGCCAGTTTGTGTATCACAACTGTTTTGAGAATTTGATCCTCTTTTTTGCACTTGGCTTTGACAGTTGATGCCTGGATTGGGCACCCAGGTTTTCTTTTGTTCTAACATGCTGAGTTTGACTAATCTATTGTATTTGACACTTTGAAAACCACTTTTTAAATGGCTTACATTGAGTTTTGCTTTTGAGAAGCTACTAGTTGGCAATTCTAAACTGGACAGATTGAGGCCAGGTAAAGCCTGTAGGTTCCTGTCAGACAGCAGTGAAGTTAAAAATCACCTGCTGTCAACACTAGGTAATTTTATTATCATTTTCACTTTTAAGTAAATGGAGAATCATTAGATTCCTGGAGCTGCAGCATTCAATGAGGAAAATGAGTAGTCTGCCTCTGTGGAATATTTCCTTTGTCTCTGTAGCCTCATCATAAATTAATGTTTGCTAACCTCTTTTTGGCTTTGGTTAAAAATTATATCTCTGGTAAGTTTTTGATTAGAACATGCAGAAATAGAACTGCTTGAATTGTCATAACTTAAACTAGCCACGTAACTTTTAAACTGGAGAGGGAGCTGTCTAGCTTAGAAAGTGACTGAGTTTATCAGTGAAGAACTGAAAAAAAACAAAAACAAAAACAAAAAACCCACAAAAAACAGGAGGGATGTATTTGCTGCCTTAATGCTGGTAGTTTTATATTATGTGAAGCCATAGACAATTGTAGAAAGGGATAAGGGATAAGAGAATTGTTGAGAAAGCTGTCGACTTCTTCCTTTAAACTTCTGTTTTGTGTGGAACTTTTAGAACTTTGATCTAGCTTTGACAAGTGAGGTTCCTAAACATATTTTCCTTTAGAAGTAGATCTTTAAATAAAAAATCAACTCCAAGGTTGGACAGAAATCTTCCGGCACATCAGCCAATAGTGTTGTATTTTTCAAGTAATTGAAAAAACTGCCTTGCAAGTTGAGATAAATTAGCTCAGATTCTACATTCTTACTGCCCTTCTGCAGTATAGCCAATGGCCAGAAAGATGGTGGATGGAGGAGAGGTGGGGAGTGCAGGTGCACCACATCCTAGAGCTAGAGCTCTCCTTTTTGAGTTGCTTTGTGCTACTTCTTTTCTCCTTTTGTCTTACCCCACCCATTTTTTGGTGGTGGGGAGTAGTAAGTAATTTATGAACACCTATCTGCTGGGGTCCAACCCCAGCAGGTCTAGGGGTCCCCAAAGGTGTGGACGGAGTCGGCGAAGAAGGAATGACACAGAGGCAGCGTTCAGGTGATAATCATAGCCGGGTTCTCTTGTCAGGGTCTCCAGCCAAGTTCTGTTCAGGATCTCCAGCAAAGTTCTGGTTAGGATCTCCAGCCAGGTTCTGTGTCCATGTTCTCTTGCTAGGTTCTCCAGGTTCTCCAGCCAGGTTCTGTAGCCATGTTCCCTCGCTAGGTTCTCCAGCCAGGTTCAGTCACCAGGTTCTAGTCAGGTTCTCTTGCCATGTTCTATCCAGGTTCTGTAACCAGGTTCTGTCTCTAGGTTCTTCAGCCAGGTTCTCTCGCTAGGTTCTGTAGCCAGTTTCTGTCCAGGATCTTTTGCCATGTTCTCTCCAGCGAAGTTCTTCTGTCTCTAGGTTCTGTGTCCTGTTGTCTTGTTACATCTGTATTTATACCAGTTGATTCCAATCCTATCAATCTCTATTCCAAAGGTTAGGGCGTTTCTTATCTCCATTCCAGGGAGTAAAGATTATGTAGCTTAAGCATGATTGTTCGTAGTTAAAGTGATTAATTACCTGCCTGGCACTTAGTTAAGGGTTTTATTCCCTCCCTAACTTCAGGGAAAAATACCCACCTGGGGAAACAACCTTTCTCGGAGAGGTGACCGTGGTTAAAACACATAGCGCCAAGAAGGTGAGCAAACATTAAGAACAGTATGTCATATATGCCAGGTCCCTTGAAACATATGCTGTGCAGATGTTTCTTTCCTGCAGCGACTGTGTCAAGCAGCAAGGATGGACCGGCTCCCGGCACCTATCATCCCCAAATTATTTGCCTCACTTAATAATTTACACCTGTGCTGTTAGTATATTGATTTTAAAACTTTGCCAGGTTTAAGATGAAATAGAGTTGTGATGATAGTAGGAAAATGTGCTGAAGGATAGCTGATGGACTTAAAACTTGACTTAATCAAGTGCATTGTGGGAGGGATTATGATGGTCCCTAGGAAAGAATGAGTAGTGAGGCTTTGTGGGTTCTGCCACCCTCTCCCTTTCTTTTCCATAGTCTCATCTAGGTATGGATTCTTTCTCTGCCTTATCCCTTCCTCTCTCCTCTCTTCCCCTCCTCCTTGGTGCTGCCACTACTGTCTGCTGCAGGTACCTATAAGATGGCTGTGTTGTAGTAAGCAGCAAGTTGAGCAATGGATCATTAAAGAGAACACTAGAGGCCCGGCGCATGAAATTTGTGCATGGGTACATTCCCTAGGCCTGTCCTGTGATGAGGGGGCCATCTTCCTCAGCTGCCAGCAACTGGCCCTGCCCCCTGCCCCCTGCCCCCACCTACCCCCGGTTCCCTGTTTGCCATTGGGCAATTGGAGGCTGCTGGCCGGGAGGAAGAACCAAAAGCATAGCCATTCCTGCCCCTCGTCAGCCCTGCCTCCCGCTGCCGGTTGGCTTGGCCTGGTGCTGCCCACGTCTGCCACCACCCACCCCAGGTTTCCTGTTCCCCATCAGGCGATCAGGGCCTGTGGGCTAGGGGTAGCTCCTGCGTTGAGCGTCTGCCCCCTGGTGGTTAGTGCACATCATAATGACTGGTCATTCTGCCGTTCAATTTGCATATTACCCTTTTATTATATGGGATTTTATTATATAGGATTGTGTTCACCCTGGGCACAGTCCCATTAGGTTTACTATTCAATGGGGGCTTGCTTCTAGCCCTTGAGTAACTTATCCCAAAGGGAATATAGATAAGAATAAACATATATAATTGAAACATAACCACTAATACATAAGTGTTAGCAGAAACAAGATGATTTCTTTTCAGTTGAAGCTCTTTGGAGCCAGTCAGGAGAGGCCTTTTGGAAGAGGTTAGATTTTCTTTCTGTGGAAGAATATACTGAGATTAATAAAGAGATTTTAAAAACTGGGATTAGGAATGGGATTGGAAGTGAATTAGTCAACAGATGTTCTGCTGTTGACTTTTTGCCAGGCATGGTTTTAGGTACTGGGGGTATAAGAATAAGTCTCTGCCCTCATGTAGCCTATGTGAGGGTGACATATCTACTGGGTGATGCAGTTACTTAATGCAGCAGAGGGCCTAAGTGAAGTTATGGTGGGAAGTAGTCTAAGAAATGGGATAATGTCCCCTCTAAAAAAAGGCCATGGTGAGTACTTTTAATTTTTTTTGTTAATCCTCACCAGAGGATATTTTTTCCATTGCTTTTCCAGAGAGAGTGGAAGGGTGGGAGGAAGAGGGGGAGGGGAGGTAAAGAGAGAGAGAGAGAAACATCGATGTGAGAGAGATACATCTGGTTGCCTCTCACATGTGCCCTGACCAAGGGCAGGGAGTGAACCTTCAACCCAAGTATGTGCCATTGATTGGGAATCAAAACTGCGATCCTTCCGTGCTTGGGCCACCTCTATAACCACTGAGTTATAGTGTGGAATAGTGTAACAACACTGCTCAGGGCCCCTCTCTGGTTTTGTTAGTCAAATGAAAAGCAACACCATTCCTTTCTCTTCTGGGGGTTGTGGGTGGCGGTGCAATGACTTTATGAATCTAAAATCTAGGTTGCATTTCTTTTTTCTTTTTTTTTTAAATAAATCTTTATTGTTCAGATTATTACAGTTGTTCCTCCCCCCCCCCCCCAATAGCTCCCGTCCACCTGGTTCCCACCCCATCCCCTGCCCTTACCACCCCCCCCCCCCCACTGTCCTCGTCCATAGATGTATGATTTTTTTCAGTCTCTTCCCACATCCCCACACCCCCTTCCCCCTGAGAATTGTCAGTCTACTCCCTTTCTATGCCCCTGATTCTACTCTATTTACCAGTTCATTCTGTTCTTCAGATTTTTTATTCACTTGATTTTTAGATTCACTTGTTGATAGATATGTATTTGTCACTTTGTTCATAATTTGTATCTTTACTTTTTTCTTCTTCTTCCTCTTCTTAAAGAATACCCTTCAGCGTTTCATATAATACTGGTTTGGCGGTGATGAACTTCTTTAGCTTTTTCTTATCTGTGAAGCTCTTTATCTGACCTTCAATTCTAAATGATAGCTTTGCTGGATAGAGTAATCTTGGTTGTAGGTTCTTGCTATTCATCACTTTGAATATTTCTTGCCACTCCCTTCTGGCCTGAAAAGTTTCTGTTGAGAAATCAGCTGACAGTTGTATGGGTACTCCCTTGTAGGTAACTAACTGTTTTTCTCTTGCTGCTTTTAATGTTCTCTTTGTCTTTTGCCCTTGACATTTTAATTATGATGTGTCTTGGTGTGGTCCTCTTTGGATTCCTTTTGTTTGGGGTTCTCTGTGCTTCCCGGACTTGTAAGTCTATTTCTTTCACCAGGTTGGGGAAGTTTTCTGTCATTATTTCTTCAAATAGGTTTTCAATATCTTGCTCTGTCTCTTCTTCTGGCACCCCTATTATTCGGATGTTGGTATGCTTGAAATTGTCCCAGAGGCTCCTTGCACTATCTTCATATTTTTGTATTTTTTCCTTTTGCTTTTCTGGTTGGGTGTTTTTTGCTTCTTTGTATTTCAAATCTTTGATTTGATTCTTGGGATCCTCTAGTCTGCTGTTGGATCTCTGTATATTATTCTTTATTTCAGTCAGTGTATGCTTAATTTCTAATTGGTCCTTTTTCATATCCTTGAGGGTCTCACTATATTTCTTGGAAGTTTCTAGAAAATTCTTGAGTAACCTTATAACCATAGTTTTGAACTCTATATCCAATAGTTTGCTTTCCTCCATTTCTTTCATTTGTGACCTGTTTCTTTGTCTCTGCATTTTTTATGCTTCGCTGTGTTGATAGAGTGGCTTTGTGTGCTAGGTGTCCTATAGGGCCCAGTAGCTCAGCCTCCCTAATTACTTGAGGTGGACACTCTTGGTGCACCCCTTTGTGGGCTGTGTGCACAGTCTTGTTGTAGTTAAGCCGTGATTGCTGTTGGTATCACTGAGTGGAATGGACCTCCAGGCCAATTGGCTGTGAGGACCAGTTGTGTCTACAATGGGAGAACTTCTGTGCTGGAGACACCTTTATGGGGAGGATTTGCTTCAGTGGGGCTTTGGCGCTCACTGAGTGTGCCCAGGTTTTTAGGTGGAGAAAGGCCAGGCCATTCATATGCAAAAGCCTCTGCGCCCAGCTTGGGTGGGGTTGTAAATTGAGTAGGGCAGGGTTTCAGGGAATCACCAGGGTGGAGCAAACTGCAATGGCTGCCAGTCTGCTCTGCCTTGTAAAGGTCCCAGAGTCTGTGTCCTGTGGCCCCCTGCAGGAACAATGACTGCTGAAGCACCTCTGTGAGAAAGCCGCCCTCACATTCCGGCCCAATGCCAGACAGTCCAGTTTCTCTCCGTATGAGTCTGGGTCCCCAAATTCTCACCCGGAACTGGAGTTTAGAGCAGTCAGGACCTTTTGTCTCCCTCCTGATTGAAAAAAACAGCGTACCCAGCTGCTAGCTCCTTTCGCACGTGCCTCCTTACCTCCGCTCTTCCGCACCTCTGCACCTCCTACTGGACTCAATGCACTTTTCTCTTTCCTTCTAGTTGTAGAATTTCCACTCAGCCAGCCTTCCCGTGGTTCTGGATGGTATTCGTTTTGTCTTTTAGATGTAGTTTTAATGTGGTTGTGCGCAGCTGCAAATTCAGGTGTTTACCTATGCTGCCATCTTGGTTGTCTCTGTATTTCTTTCTTTATTAATTTTTAAAAATATGTATTTTTATTAATTTCAGAGAGGAAGGAAAAGGAAGAGAGAGATAGAAACGTCAATGATGAGAGGGAATCATTGATTGGCTGCCGCCTGCACGTTGGACCGAGCCTGCAACCCAGGCATGTGCCCTTGACCTGCATCGAACCTGGGACCTTTCGGTTTGCAGGCCGACGCTCTATCCACTGAGCAAAAGTGGCTAGTGCTGGGTTGCATTTCAAAATGGGCGAGCAGCCTGACTGGCATGGCTCAGTGGTTGAATGTCAACCTGTGAACCAGGAGGTTTGATTCCTGGTCAGGGCACATGCCAGAGTTGTGGGCTTGATAACCCAGTATGGGATGTGAAGGAGGCAGCCAATCAATGAGTCTCTCTCATCATTGATATTTCTAGCTCTCTCTCCTTCTCCCTTCCTCTCTGAAGTCAGTGAACATATATTTAAAAACAAAATGGGAGAACATATGTAAAACTTTATATATTATGAATATACACAGTTAATGTACCTTGTAATTTTTGCTGCCTTACTCTTTGAGGTATAACTAGGAAGAATTTTCGTTCTGGATAGAAACTGGAAAATAATGACTGTTCATATTCAGGCATAATACTGCATTATGCTCTTCTCCCCCCCCCCCCCCCTCGTGCCCCCCCGCCCCAATTCAAGGTTCTTAGAGTTTACACACTGGAAATACAGCTAGGCAAAAACCTAGAAGTTGTCCAAAGAATAAAGACAAGTTAAAAGTTCTTCTAGCAAAAAGTACATTTTGAGATTATATTAGTCTTGAATTCTTAGCCCTATCATTGATCCAGGATGGTTATCTGTCAGTGCATTATGCTTTTCTTGAACTCTGATATTGCACACAAGGATGATCCAATAACCTTCCATTTTTTCCTTGGTATTGGTTCAGTTCCTTCTTTGTCCTTATTTCTGTAAGCTCATTTGCATGGCTTTAAGTAGAAACATTCTTTTTGGATCCATGACCTACCTCCCTCCCTCCCTCCCTCCCTCCTTCCTTCTCTTCCTCCTTTCTTTTCTTTCTTTTAATCCTCACCTGAGGATATGTTTATTGATTTTATAGAGAGGAAAGGAGGGAAAGAACGAGAGAAGGGTGAGGGGGAGGGAGCCAGCCATCAATGAGAGAGATGAAATTACTTTTCATACTCGCTCCAATCAGGGACCAAATCTGAAACCTAGGTATGTGCCCTGACTAGGAATCAAACCCATGACCTTTCAGTGTTAATTCTCACGTGAGGATATTTTCCCATTGATTTTTAGAGTGGAAGGGATGGGGAGAGCAGAGAGAAACATTGATGTGAAAGAGACACATGGATTGATTGCCTCCTGCATGCACCCCTACTTGGGGCTGGCCAGCGATCAAGCCTGCTTGGGATCAAGCCTGCAGCTGAGATATGAGCCCTTGACCGAAATCAAACCCACCGTGATTCTTTAATCCATGGGCCAACGCTCAATCCACTGAGCCAAATGGCTAGGGCTCCCACAGCTTTTTTATCCATTCATCTATTCACGGGCACTTGGGCTGTTTCCAGATCTTACCTATTGTAAATAATGCTGCTATGAACATAGGGGTGCATATATTGTTTCTGATTGGTGTTTCAGTATTTTTAGGCTATATTCCTAGAAGTGGCATTGTTGGGTCAAATGGGAGTTCCATGTTTAATTTTTTGAGAAAACTCCATACTGTTTTCCATACTGCACCAGTCTGCATTCCCACCAGCAGTGCACTAGGTAGGGTACTGTTTTCTCCACATCCTCTCCAGCACTTGTTTGTTGATTTATTGGTGATAGCACTTCTGACAGGTGTGAGGTGATATCTCATTGTGGTTTTATTTTGCATTTCTCTGATATTTGTAATATTGTCAACAATTTAAAAAAAGGGGGGAGAAAGAAAGAAAAAAGAAAATAAACCCTGACCACATGATGCCTGTTGGGCTTATTCCAACCAGGCAAACCTTGGGCATGTTAGCTCCACCTGGGGTCAAGAATGGGGGGTGGGAGTGGGAAAAAAAGAATGGGGGTGTGTGTGGGAAGTATAATTCAAATGGGTGCTGTTACAAGTGACAAACCCCATTCAACCTAAAAACACATTTTATTGGAAGCACATGGGAGTTATATATAGACCCTAGAGTAGAGTAATTAAGCCTCAAGAAAGAAAGGAATCCAGGCTGCCTGTGACCTGTAGCAGGATGAGGGTCAGCTTCTTCTGTGCACTGCCTAGCATGGATCAACTACAGCTGTGGACTGCCTCACTTTATGTGGCTCAAGATTCAAATTACTACTAACCCACAAATGGCTACAGTGTTGGTGAGAATGTGGAGCAACTGGAACTCTCCTGTGTTGCTTGTAGGAATGTAAAATAATATATAGATACTTTCTCAAAAAGTTAAACATAAATCTAACATGTGACTTAGACATTCCACTCGTATGTATTTACCCAAGAGAATTGAAGCCACAAGTTGACACAAAGTCTTGTACGCAAATGTTTGCAGCAACATTGATAGCCAAAAGGTAGAAACAATCCAAATGCCCATCAATTGAATGGATAAACAAAATATGACACATTCATACAATGAAAAATAAGTTGGCTTATAAGCGTAACCAATGGACATCAGACATTGGGGGGTAGGGGAGGCCAGGGGATTGTCAAGGGCAGGGGAAAAAAGGAGACATATGTAATACTTTTTGTAATACTTTAAGCAATAAAAAAAATAAAATAAAAATCAAGTGAATAAATAATCTGATGAACAGAATAAACTGGTGAATATAATAGAATTGGGCATAGAAAGGGAGTGGACTGACTATTCTCAGGGGGAAGGGGTGTGGGGGGTGCGGGAAGAGACTGGACAAAAATCATACACCTATGGATGAGGACAGTGTGTGTGTAGGGGGGTAAGGGCAGAGGGTGGGGTGGGAACCGGGTGGAGGGGAGCTATGGGGGGGGAAAAAAGAGGAACAACTGTAATAACCTGAACAATAAAGATTTAATTAAAACAAAAAACAAAAACAAAATAGAAACAAAACAAAAAAAAACTTGTAAAAAAAATAAAAAACATTTTTATTAAAAAAAGTAAAAAGAAATAAAGTATGATGTATATATTAAACTAAATAAAAAGGAATAAAGTATGATACACACGCGCACGCGTGCGCACACACACACACACACACACACACACGTGGCCAGATTATTATGACCACCTGACGTTTGTAGGCAAATTAGCTATAATTTCACGCTGAAGTTGCTAAAGGGCCAGACCATTATAAACATCTGCAAAGCACAACATACCTAAGTATTGTTGCTGATCAAGTTCATCCTATCATGTTGATGGCGTATCCCAATGGAGATGGCTTCTTCCAACAAGACAATGTGCCATGCCACGGTGCTTGTATTGTGCAGGAGTGGTTTCAAGAACATGAGGGAGACTTAACCTGCTTAGGTGGCCCCCACAATCACCAGATCCCAATCCAATTGAGTATTTGTGGGACAAAGTTAAAAGAGCCATCAGGCAGCTGGTTCCACAACCATCAAATCTCCCAGAACTGGACAGTGCTATTCATCCGGCATGGTGTCAGATTCCTCGCATCACCTTTCAACATCTCGTGGAGTCAATGCCAAGAATAATCGCAGCAGTATTGAAGGCGAAAGGTGGCCCAACGAAGTACTGATGGGGTGGTCATAATAATCTGGCCGGTCATAATAATCTGGCCACTCAGTGTGTGTGTGTGTATAGTGAAGTGATTGTCACAATCAGTTTACCATCAATCACCACACATAGTTACAAACTCTTGTGATGAGAATTTTTAAAGCTCTTTCTTAGCAACTTTCAAATATACAATGCAGTGTTGTTACCTATACTGATCATACTGTTCGTTTAAGCCTCAGGACTTATCTTAGGAAGTTTGTATGTTTTGATCACCTTCATCCATTTCACCCCTCTCCCCTTCTTTTTGGCAACCACTAATCTGTTCTCTGTAACTATGAGTTCCTTTTTCTTTTTGTTTTTTAAAAGTGAGATTATATACAGTAATTGTATTCTCTGTCTGATTTATTTCACTTAGCATAATGTCTTCAAGTTCCATCCATGTTTCAAATGGCAGGATTTCCTTTTTTTTCATGACTGAATTATAGTTCATTTTATATAGATAATACATTTTCTGTATCCATTCATCTACCGATAGATACTTAAGTTGTTTCCATGCCTTGGCCATAGTAAATAATGCTGCAATGAATATGGGGGTACAGATTTCATATTGAGATAGTGATTTTATTTCCTTTGGATAAATACCTAGAATGGAATTGTTGGACCATACTGTAGTTCTATTTTTAAGTTTTTGAGGAACCTCTGTGCTGTTTTCCATAATGGCTGCACCTGTTTACATTCCCACCAACAGTGCTAACGGTTAGAGTCTTTTTTGTATGAAGACCAATTAAAGAAAATTGTAAAGTAAGACTTGTCAAGCCGAAACCGGTTTGGCTCAGTGGATAGAGCGTCGGCCTGCGGACTGAAAGGTCCCAGGTTCGATTCCGGTCAAGGGCATGTACCTGGGTTGCGGGCACATCCCCAGTAGGAGATGTGCAGGAGGCGGCTGATCGATGTTTCTCTCCCATCGATGTTTCTAACTATCTCTCTCTCCCTTCCTCTCTGTAAAAAAATCAATAAAATATATATATAAAAAAAAAAGACTTGTCAACATTTTCATATATATGTAATATTTTTCTGTTGAAGTTATGCTTTTTAAACACATAAAACAATATCTACAATTGCAAGTAAGCATTTTCTTAGCTTTTTAACTGAAGAAATTCCCTTTTTGCTGAAAATTCAAAAGCTACATATTTCACATGCATTCTAATATCTGTAATGCTTTTATCTTTAAAATATTTTATATCAAATGAGACTATATGTGTAGGATATGGTTTGAGTATTTTTAGTAGAAAAGGTAAATTGGCCTCTGAATTCAGTTGCAGATTAGTGATACAAAGGACCGGCTTTTTTTAGAGCTTCATAGGTGATTAGGAAGCTGGAGGGAAGCGTGCTGCCATTGGGAATGGAGAGCTGGCTTGAATAGGATTGGGTTACAGAAAATATGGCCCATAGGCAGGCATGGGATAGAATGGTAAGTGCACAAATTTCTTTGCCCAAATGGTGGAACTGAGAGTGGAGTTTTCACCCTTTAGTCTTTTTGAATCTCTGGATAAAGCATTACTTGATTTTTGGTCTGTGTGCCTCAGTGCCAGATTCTGCCTATTGTTAAAGTGGCATCTTCTAACTGGAACCTTTTGATAGCAACAGCTCTGCCAGTTCCAGACTGATGGTGATACTGGTTGGATTGGAGTGATAGAGAGGAGAGTTTAAAAAAACCTGAGGAAGTTATTGGTTGAGATTATCATTCTTTGAATATTTTACATTTCTTTCTGAAATTAGAGTCAAGGGTGGTATTTCAAAGTGTTGCTATATAGTTTGCTTAACATTGTTACATGATATGGTACTTGAAGGAATTCTGAATTTCCTTGATAACTTTACCCTTTTTTTCTTATATGATTAACAGGAAACAAATTAAATCTATAAAGGGCTTAATTTTAAAGACATAATCCAAACATATCTGAATTATTGGAATTAAAGAGACATTTGAAGTTATAAATTGTCTTATCCATAATGTAGTCATGATAAAGCTATTTTGTTGACTACTTGATTAAAAATTTAGGTTATCCAATGGTTTTCATAGGACACTCCCGAAGATTGTTGAAGGCAGACATTTTGAGTACAGAAGTGTCTGAGATACTGTTGCACTCTACTTGGTAGTGGATTATCCAGTGGCCTGTGAATTTGCTGTGTTGCTTGAAGAAAAGAGGTTCTTATTTTTACTTCAGTCACTGTAAATGTCAGTGAGAGATACTACTGTCGTCACTGACTTTCAGCAGTAGTAGGTCAGGTAAGAAATTCACCAAGCCTTTTAGGAACTTGTGTATAAAGGTCATTGTGTTATCATGAAACATATGGGCTCCTTTATAAAGATCTGGGATGTTTACATAGAAAACAACTCCATTTGTGGAGAAGGCTTATTTTATCTTAATTATTTTCTGTGTTGTCCTAGAGAAATGATGACTTCCAGTCAAATGTTCACCTTTGGGGAACACAAAAAACTATGCATAGAAATAATTGGTGTATAGGCAGCTGGGTGGCAAAAGTTAAAGAAAATTCCTTCCTGTCTTTTTTTTCTGTAGTTCTGTTAGAGATTATTTGAAGAGACTTGAATTTCCCTGTGTGCTTTGAAGTGAAGTGCATGTTGTGCAGTAAAGAAGCAAATCCAACCTCATTGTGGAACTTGCTGGCTGTGGGTGTATCACAGATGGAAAGATGTTAAGACAGCATTCATATTTTCTTGCATGAAAAATTCATATGAATCAGAAACTCAGAAGTGGCCATATCATCTGGTTTCTCCGTTAAGGAGCTGTGGTCCTAAGTTTCCAGCTGGCAGCTGCTCAATTAAGGCATTGACAGGTAGCAGGTTAGAGATACCAATTTAAAAAATACCTTGAATTACCTGTTTATCTGCTGCATTTTAGACCAGTGGTTTTACCCTTTCTTCTGTGTGGCACAGCTATTTTGAGGAAAGGGAATTTGAGGTTCTTCTTAATGTGGATTTAAATTTTTTTTATTCCACATTATTATTACTTATCCTATTGTATTCATCAACTAATGAAATATAATAGCCATTTGAGTATCTTACTATTTGGTGTAATCACCTTAAATGAGTGAAATGACTGGAAAATTTTAAGCATTGCCACACCAGGGACTAGCACTCAAATCTTCGACCAGTATACTAAAGTCTACCTGTTGTGACATGAGCCTGAAGATAAGGGACAGCATACTATAATGCAGGGGTCCTCAAACTACGGCCCGCGGGCCACATGCAAATACAAATACTGTATTTGTTCCCATTTTGTTTTTTTACTTCAAAATAAAATATGTGCAGTGTGCATAGGAATTTGTTCATAGTTTTTTTTTAAACTATAGTCCGGCCCTCCAGCCGTCTGAGGGACAGTGAACTGGCCCCCTGTTTAAAAAGTTTGAGGACCCCTGCTATAATGGAAAAGTACTTTAGGTCAAAGACTGGATTCTAGTACTAGCTTTCTTATTTGGTTGTATGATTTAACATTTCTGACTCAGAGTTGCTATTATACCAAATGGGACAGTAATATCTCCCAAGTCCCATCCCCCGCTTCCCCCCCCCCCCCCCCCTTAAACAAGGTTGTTGTAAGGACCAGTCAGATAAATAAGCACATACACATGTTGACTATTATTATTGAGGTTACTGCTACTTGGAAATTAAGTATGATTTAGATTTGCTTAGATGACTTTATTTGATTGAAGAAATTTCTTTTAATTCTAAACCTAATTCTTTTAGGTTTTCTTTCACAAATGTGTATTGACTTTTATCAAATGATTTTTTGAAATGATCATATGATTTTTCTTCTTTATTTTGTTATATGGTAAAAGAATTTAGCTGTTGTCCTGTAGGAGTGATAGTTGAATAGAGAGACAAATAAATAATCTTAATATTTATTATTATTGAGGCTTACAAAAGATGTAGTGGGGATGGAGAGAAGAGTAGTAATGAAATCAACCTGACAATGTCAGGAAGGTTCTCTGAGGAACTCAGCTTAGGTGCAGATTTGAAATTTGAGGAAAAGGAAGGAGGGGAGTGGCACAGTGTAGGCAGAGGGCATGGCCCATTGTTGTGGGAGTATGGGGTGCATATTGGAGGTTGGTAACTAGAGATGTGTGGCTGCTATGCAGGTGCAGGGTTATGAAAGGAGCCTTCCATGCTATATTAAGGTTTCTGTCTTGTATGTGGGTATGAGGAGGAAAAAAAGAATGTATTCTGCAGTTGTTAAGTACAGTGTTTGTTGTGTATCCTATATAATAAAAGGGTAATATGAAATAGACGGAATGGCAGAACAGCTGAACAACCAACCAAAACGTAATATGCTAATGATATGCTAAGGCTGCTCAACCACTCGCTATGATGTGCACTGACCACCAGGGGGCAGACGCTCCGACTGGTAGGTTAGCTTGCTGCTGGGGTCTGGCCAACCAGGACTGAACAAGACGGGCCGGACGTGCCATTTTTGCTTTATGTTTTGTAGCCTTATAAACAAGGCTCATATACACTTATTATTGTCGTATTTCTTGATGCATTGACCTTTTATTATCATGAAATGTCCCTCTTTCTCTCTGGTAATAAAGTCTACTACCTCTGATATGAATATAGCCATCCCAGCCTTCTTCTGTTTCTTACTCTTTTGTTGGTATGTCCTCTTGGATCCTTTTACTTTCAAACCTTTTGCTTTGTGTTTAAAGTATGTCTCTTGTAGACAGCGTGTATTTTGGTTCTTGTTTTTTAAAAATTCTGACAATATCTGCTGTTTAATTTGGAGTCTGTTAGCATTTAATGTAATTATTGATATGGTTGTATTTAGATCTACTATTTTAGTATTTGTCCCAGCTCTTTTGTTCCTTTATATTTTCCTGGTTCTTTTGCGTTAATTGAATAATTTTAGGATTCTATTTTAGTTTTTTGGCGTTTTTGCTATACTCTTCATTTTCTTTTAACAGTTTTTGGAGATACAATTTATATACGATTCACCCATTTAAAGTATATAACGCATTTTTTTAAAATTATATTCATGTAGTTGTACAACTATCAACACAACCTAATTTAGAACATTTTGTCATCCCTAAGAAAAATTATGTACCCAGTAATGGTCACTCTGCATTTCCTCCTATCCCCTTGCCCTTACTTTAAGTAGCCACTAATCTAATTTCTGCATCTATGTATTTACCTATTCTGGACATTTCATATAAATGGAATCATAAAACATATGGCCTTTTACACCTGGCTACTTTCACTTAACGAAATGTTTTAAAGGTTTATCTATGTTGTTACATATGTTAGCATTCTTTTTTTGGGGGGGCGGGTGCAGAATAGTATTCTATTGTGTGGTTTTGCTATGTCTGTTTATTATATTATCAGTTAAATTTTGTTAAGTACTATTATAAGTAATGCTGCTATGAACATTTGTATACTAGTTTTTGTGTGGATGTTGGTTTTCATTTTTTTAAAATAGTTTTTTGAGAGAGAGAGAGAGAGAGAGAGAGAGAGAGAGAGAGAGAGAGAGAGAGAGAAAGAAACAGAAACATTGATTGGTTGGTTGCCTTTCAACTCACAACCCTTGTATGCACCCTGACTGGGAATTGAACTGGCAATCCTTTAATGCATGGGACAGTGCTCAGCCAGCTGAGCCACTCTGGCCAGGCAGTCATTACTCTTTTTTTTTTTTTTTTTTTAATATATTTTATTGATTTTTTACAGAGAGGAAGGGAGAGAGATAGATAGTTAGAAACATCGATGGGAGAGAAACATCGATCAGCCGCCTCCCGCACATCTCCCACTGGGGATGTGCCCGCAACCCAGGCACATGCCCCTGACCGGAATCGAACCTGGGACCCCTCAGTCCGCAGGCCGACGCTCCATCCACTGAGCCAAACCGGCTTTGGCCAGTCATTACTCTTTATGAGAAGTTACATTGTTGTTTTCTTGTATGTGATTTGTCATTTTTCTTTGGCTGTTTTAGAAATTTTCTCTTTATTTTTGGTTGCTGGCAGTTTGACTACTATATACTTAGGTGTTTTTCTTTGTAGTTGTGTTGCTTGTGGTTCACTGAGCTTCCAAAATCTGTAAATTTCCCCATCTTATATTCCATTTGGAAAAATTTCAGCCATTATTTCTTCAGATATTTTTTCTGCTCCATTTTCTCTCACTTCTGATTATAGGACTCTGATTATAACTATTACACATAAGTTTAGACCTTTAATATTGTACCACATATGACTGCTTAGTTTTCTTATTATTCCCCTCCCGTCACATATATAGGATAATTGCTATTGATCTTTCTTCAAGTGTACCGATTCTTCTGCCATCTTTATTCTGCATCCAATGAATGTTTTAATTTTGGATATTTTTTAATCTAAAATTTTCATTTGGATCTTTTTTTAGTAGTCTCTATTTCTCTGCTGAGATTTCCTATTTGTTAGGAGCAGTTTTCCTCTTTAATCCTTGAGTATAGTTATAGTAGTTGCTTTTAAATTTCTTGTCTGTCAAGAAAGACTGAGGCACTACCTTAGGTTGGAGGAGACTAACAATACATGACAACTAAATGCAATGTGGATAGCTTGGATTGGATGCTGGGCCAGAAAAAGAATATTACTGGATTGAGTGACAGAATTCACATAAGGTTTGTAAATTTGTAGTTAATAGTACTGTATCATTAACTTCCTGGTTTCTATTGCTATATGAGACTTATTTAAGATGTTAACATTAGAGAAACCTTGAAGGTTAAAAAAATTATTTTGTACTAATTACAACATCCAGGTTATTTTGTTGTGGGTCTCTATGAACATTTTCTTTACACTTCTGTGATTCACGCTTCTCTGTTTCTTTGAATGTCTGGTAATTTGGAATTGCATCTTGGGCATTGTGAACAGTTCATTATAGAGAATTTGGATCTGTTGTGTACTTCCAGAGAATATTGATTTACATTTTTGTTTTAGCAGGGTGGGTGCAAACTCCAAATCATTTTACCCTGTGGTCAACAGTCTAAAAATTGTATTTAGTTTTTAGTCTAATCTGAAATGCTTGTAGTCTGTCCCACACATGCATATCTCAGGGATCAACCAGAGATTTGGGACCAAGTTTATATGTGGACTTTGGGATCTCTTCCTTTGTGGCTCTCTCCTTTCCTTGATTTCATCTGGTGGGGTCACTCTGAACTCTGTCCTCTGGTTCTGCATGCTAGGTAAGAGTGTGGTTTCTATCCAAATTCTGTTATCTAACAGTGTTTAACTGAGCCTGCCTTCAAGCAAAAGCCATTAAAAAAAGAGAAAAAGCGTCCTCAGTGCTATTCCTTTGTGTGTGTGTGTGTGTGTGTGTGTGTGTGTGTGTGTGTGTCTCCCCTATAGTCTGCTTTTGATTGCTCACCAGTGCCTTCAGGTATTTACTTAAAAAAAACAATATATATATCTCCACATACATACATACATATATATATTCTTATTGATTTCAAAAAGGAAGGAAGAGGGAGAGAGAGATATATATCAGAGAAACATCAGTGATGAAAGAATCATTGAAAAGCTGCCTGCTTCATGCCCCCTACTGGGGACCAAAATTGAACTTGGGACTTTTGCGCATTGTGTCCTTCGCCCGAAATTGAACTTGGGACTTTTCAGTCTGCAGGCTGAGGCTCTATCCTCTGAGGCAAATGGGCTAGGGTGGTATTTACTTTTTATATTTTGTCCAGAGTTTATAGTTATCTTTGGGACAGTTGGTTGTATAAGAGCATAAAAAGTTTCCAGTATTTTTAGGTAGCAGTGCCTGGAAGTGGAACTTAAATTTTTGGTTAACCTTTCATTGAAATATATATGATACACACACAGATACATACACACCGTGTACCAATCATAACTCTGCAGCTCAAGATGCTATCATAAATTGAATGCAGCTTATGGAGAGAAGTAGTACATTTACCAGCACCTCAGAAGCCCCTTTCATATCCTTTCCTAATTTCTACTCCCACCTGCTTCTCCAAAGTAGCTATTCTCGTATCTTCTAGTGTCGTAGATTAATTTTGCCTGTTATTGAGCTTTGTATAAATGATATTCTTTGTATATTTTCTTTTTTGCCTGATATCTCTCTATGTTTGTGAGATTATTCCATATTATGTGTAGGAGTATTTTGTTCATTCTCATTGTTGAAATGTGTTTCATTGTGTGTGTTTTTTATAACTCACTTATCCCTTCTATAAATGGGCATTAGGGTTATTTTCATTTTGGGCCTGTTACAAAAAAGTGCTGTTTGAACATTCTTTTATGTCTTTTGGAATACATGTGCATTCATTCCTATTGGGTATGTATCAGGTACTTGAATTACTGGATCATAGCATCTGAAACTTTTATTCAACTGTAGTAGATACTGCCAAACAATTGACAAAGCAGTGTTTTTTTGTTTCCAAATTTGTAAGTGCTTTAATAGTATAAACTTACATACATAAGCAAAGCATGGTAGCTTCTAGTGGTGGCTCGCTGGGAAGAAATCCACACTCCTCCCAGTGAAACCAAAGTGTGGGATCTGTGAGTCTAAGTTCGTTGTCTCTCGAAATCAAAGAATGAAGTCATGGATAAAAATGGTTAGTGGAACTGAAGTTTATTGAGAGAAGTCAGTCCTGGAAAAGGTACAGCTGGGGTTCCATGTTGCAGTTGGGTGTTAAAGTCTATTAGTCCATTTGTAGAGTCCCCCATGGCTATAAGCCACGTGGGTGCAGGGGTGTGCTCCCCGCTACAGAACATCAGGAACCCATTGCTTGTTAATTGTTTTTTTAATGAACAAATATTAGGAGGTTTTAGCTTTTAGGAAATTGGAACCAAAGAATTATTGCAAACACAATTTAGTATTCTTTCCATGTGTTAACCTCTCGCGTTTGACTAATTGGTGGTTTGATAATAAAAGGAAAACACAGATCTAATTCATATATATCGCTTGCTTGCTTGCTCAGGCTTATTGAATTTTATTGGCATCATTTATGTGGTTATGATTCTTGGATCTATCATTGACAGTTATATGATGTATTTTATCTAGTTTTATCAGTCACATAAGTTCTGCTAACATTGGTGGGCTTATGAGGTTCATGGTCCAAGAATATGTTAGTTGTTTCCATTAAAATTGGTACAGCTTATTTATTAACTTATTTTATAATGTTTATAAATAATTATTTTATAATTTTCATGCTTATTATATTTTTTAGTTTGATGAGGCATTTATATTTATTACTTGATCTACACAAAGTAGCCTTGGAATATAGGTGTGATGCAGCTAATTTTTCTAAGAAAAGCAGGATACTGAAGAGCACCTGAAGGAAAGATGGAAAATGGTAGCAGATTGACCTATTTGGTGTCTATGCATATCAAATGGTGTGATGCTTTTTGACACAGTAGTTATTCTTAGACTGGGAAACTTTTTCTGTAAAGGTTTAGACAGTAAATATTTTAGGTGATGTAGTTTATGTTGCAGCTACTCAACTCTTCTATTGCAGCCCAAAAGCAGTTATAAGACAATACATAATGAATAAGGGTGACTGTGTTCAAGTAAAACCTATTAACACTGAAATGTGAATTTATATAATTTTCTCATGTTACAAAATAACATTCTTTGATCCCCCCCCACCCCCGACTGCTTGAAAATGTAAAAATAATTTTTATTGGTCTGCTAAGGCTGCTGTAACAAAGCACTACAAACTGCCTTGCTTATTAAATAATAAATATATTGCCTCAGGGTTCTGGAAGCTAGAAGTCAGCATTCAGTGTATTGCAGGATTGGTTCCTCCATATGGATATAGACTTAACTTGTAGATGTTTGTCTTCTCTTTGTGTCTCTTCATATGGTCTTCCATTGGTGTATGTCTGTACAAATTTCCAAGTCATACTGCATTAGAGCTCACCTTGATGAGCTCATTTTAACTTGATTACCTCTGAAAAAACCCTATATCCAAATAAGGTTACATTTTGAGATATTGGGGGTGAGGGCTGCAACATATTATTTTGTGAGGGGGTAACAATTCAATCCATAATAATCATTTTTACCCATGGGTCATTAAAACACAGGTGACAAGCTGGACTTAGCCATCTGGCTGTGCTTTATTACACTTGGCTCCTCTGATTGAGGCAGAGCTGATGTACCTGTGGGATTTCCAGCTCCAAAAACTTGTCCAGGTGCACCTTTGGGTGAGATGGCTAATCTTGTGGACTCTTCAGGTTCAGTCATCGGTTTCATCTTTGAATATGAGGGACAACAGTTTATACTAATTTAGTATAGGATTATGTTGTATAGGATTATGTTGTTTTAGATATATTTAGAATTCAGGTTCAAATAACCATTTTTGTGTCTTTAATTGTAGAAAGAATACACTCCCTCTACCCCCAACCTGATTGGAGATGTTCTGGGAGGTGGGTCAGAGTTATAATATATTAGAAGATGACCTAGAATAGTGATTTGAAATAGTTGCTCAGTGTGTTCTATGGAGGTGCTTCTAAGGCTTTCATGAATATTTGATAATTTTATTTTAAAATAAACTCAATTTTAATACATTGGCTACCACTAATGCATTAATTGTTGCTATTACACTGTCATTTTTGTGCAGATTTCAAAATGTGTAATTTTTTTCATCTCTGTTTAATATGGAGAGCCTCTCAAGGCTGTGAGGTGACCTGTTTAAAATAAAAATTAATCTGTTATTGTTAACTTAGGTATGGGAATCAGGACTTTTAAAAAAAAATGTTTTCATATATTTTAGAGAGAGAAGGAGGAAGAGGGAGAGAGAAACATCAATGATGAGAGAGAATCATCACTTGGCTGCCTCCTGAATGCCACCACTGGGGATCGAGCCCACAACCCAGCCTTGTGCCCTGACTGGGTATGGAACTGTGACCTGGTTCATGGGTCAGTGCTCAACCACTGAGCCATACCAGCTGGTGGGAATCAGGATTTTGGGTTGCCAACTATTGTATTCTTGTTTGTATGCTATTTAATTTCTCTGTATAATTCTTATAACTCTTGATTTCAGTCTATGTTAATCTAATCAGCCTCCCCCTCTAATCCCCAGTGGTTGACTTCATAATATGTGAATGCTTTACATTTGAACTTAGAATATACATATATTTACCCTTGAATACTTCTTTCAATTTTATAGTCATATTCTTTGTAAGGCTTTATTTGAAAGGAAATTTTTTATTACCTGAAAATTTGGAAAATTAGTAATTATTATGTAACTTAATAAGAATAAGTTGAGGCAGTAGATAAAGCAGATTGGTTATTTTAAATTGGGTTAAGCTCTGGCTGGTGTGGCTTAGTTGGTTGCACGTTGTCCCGTGCAATGAAAGGTTGCTGGTGTGATTCTTGGTCAGGCAGGACACATGAATGAGTTGCAGGCTTAATCCTTGGTAGGGGGGCGTGCACGAGGCAGCTGATCGATGTCTCACATTAATATTTCTCTTTCTCCCTCTCCCTTCCTCTCTCTCTAAAAGATCAATAAAAATATTAAAAAATAAAATTGGGTTAATATCCTAATGAGGAAGGCACAACACAAATGAAATCAGTTCATTACTAGTTATCAGATTGCTTATTTTAAGTTGGCTTAGTATACTGATGGGGAAGGCACAGCAAAAATGAAGTCAGTTTGTTACTAGTTATCCAAGTTTTGTCTTCTTTTCCTCGATGACTCTTAGAATCCTGTGAATGCTAATTTGTTTCTGCCTTCAACTTCAGTAGGTATACCATTCTTTATTATTTTTTGGTATAAGCTGTTTTAGAGTTACTAGTACCTCCTGAACAGGCAAGAACTTGTTTACGTGGTAGTGGTAAGAGAAGGCATCTCAGTTAGCATTATGGCAAAACAATTAAGTCTGTAAAGGTCTCGAAACAGATATGTCTTGTCTGTTCTGATAGGTATAGAAGAAAATACAGAAAAGGAAGAGTTCTATCACTGTTGTATATTTTTGGAATAGGTTTTCCTTGCAGTAGTTCCTTTTTGTTTGTTTGTTTGTTTTGTTAATCCTCATCTGAGGATGTTTTTCCATTGATTTTCAGAGAGAGTGTAAGGGGGAGAGAGAGAGAGAGAGAGAAACATCAATATGAGAGAGAGAGACATTGGTTGGTTGCCTTTGAACATACCTGACCAGGGCCAGGGATTGAGCCTGTAACTAAGGTATATGCCCTTGACTGGAATTGAACCCGGGACCTTTCAGTCCACAGGCTGACTTTATATCCACAGAGCCAAACCGGCTAGGGCCTTGCAGCAGTTCCTTGTATTTGTTCATGTAGTTGAAATGATCTGTGGTTCTTTTGAGGAGATAATGAGATAGTTAATTTTATCATTGTTCAGCCTTTCATACCAAACCCTATAAGTTTGTAAGGAACAACAGTCAGTTATAGTGTGTGTCTTATGCTATTTAAGAGGCAAAGGGCATTTTGGAGTGTGGTAGAAAGAGCACTGAGCCTCTTATGTATGTACATGCTGATGTGAGGATATTACTGTGTAGAGCTGTATTCCTGTTGGCTTGGAGTAGGATGGTTATTTAATGATCTTGTTGCCTTATTTCTGAGATTAAAATGCACACAGATATAAATTAGCTTATTGAATTTAGCTATTTTAGATGTTTAGTTATTTTTCTGTAAATTTAATAACTTCTTTTGCTTTGAAAGTATATCTGCTCCATTGTGGCATCTCTGGAAATATATTAGTTTTGTGCCTGCAGCAATCATTTCCTTGAGTGACACATGGGCCCTGGGTTTTAATATTTGTTTATTTATGCAAGCACTTTATACATGTGAATGGAGGGCTGGAGAGTTTTGTATAGGTGTTCAGTAATATGTTTTAAAGACATCTTGATAATCTGTCATAATTTCTCCAGTGGGAATACATAAAGTGGTGATCTTTATTGTTTATCTTTAGCATGGACATATCATATGACTTCCCATTGGTATTTTCTCCATCCTTGTGGGGAGAAAAATTCCTTAGTATAGCATATTCTCATTTATTATTCTGTAGATATTTAATATGAACCTCAGATAACCATGGAAATGGAGTATTTCTTTGGTTCCTGGTTGTGTAAATATCTTTATTGTTATTTTTAATACATTTTTATTGATTTCAGAGAGGAAGGGAGAGGGAGAGATGGAAACATCAGTGATGAGAGAGAATCCTTGATTGGCTGCCTCCTACACGCCCCCTCCTGGGGATTGAGCCTGCAACCTGGGCATGTGCCCTTGATCGGAATTGAACCCAGGATCCTTCTGTCCGTAGTCTGACTCTATCCACTGAGCCAAACTGGCTAGGGCTGTAAATACTTTCTTTGAAACTTGGAGAAAGAAAAGAAGCAACTTCAAGCTATTAGGTTGGGAATTAGTATAGTTTCTGAAAAAGGATTTGTATTGATCTGGTTGGTCAGGATTCTCAGAGTAGCAAGGAAGAGACATGAAAATCACAAGGATGGAATGAGAGGTAAAAAGGGGGAATTTGCTTCATTCACTGCGTACCTAATTCCTAATGTTCCTATGAGGTTCTGAAATAGCCAGGAAAGGGGCTCATTTTTGCTAAATGACAGCTAAACTGCTCCATATACCTTCGTATGTACCCTTTAAATCAGTGGTTCTCAACCTTGGCTGCACATTAGAATCACCTGGGAATCTTTTAAAAATCCTGATTTCTGAGGCCCAGAAATCAGGATTTTAAAAAGATTCCCAGGTGATTCTAATGTGCAGCCAAGGTTGCTTTAAATTAATCCTACAGACAGGGTTTGATTGGATTGATTTAATATTGCTGTGCCTGGAGCAAACATCCTTGTTGGTCCCCATTGGAGTGAGAACTTCACAGAGGGAATCTCCCCATGCCCAGCCTATGTGTGATTGATTATGAACCTGAATGAACTTACTGTTCTTCATTCAATCCCCTGTGACCTATGTAATTACTGGCTTTATGCTCCTAACACAGAACACCTTGGAGGAATTATAGTGGAGAGTGGGATAGGATGGCAGGGAGAGAACAGATTGGGAACACTTTGCTCAAAATAATTTTTGTGTGTGGTAGAATGCTTTATAGGCCTTTGGTCCTGTAAGAACAGATTTTATCTACCTCTAATTTTTATTCCAAATGCAGAAGAGGTGTTTTTTGGGAGGAAGGAGATTGATTTTTGTTTTTTTAAATTGAGAGGATTGTATGAAATCATCATTATTATCTTTGATACCCTCATGGATTTGCATACTAGGAGTAATTATTTAGTGTGGTTATGAAATAGATTTTTTCTGTGTGAAACTAACAAATATGTATGTAGGTATTTCCACGTACCACAACCCAACTAAATGAATTCACTATATAATCAAAGGTACTTGAGTGTGTGAGTTTAAAATTTTGTTTTGCTTGTATTTTAAAAGAATTATTAACCAGTTAACTGACACCCATCCAAAATGGAAACCATCCCCATATCTTCCTTATGCATTAGAATATATATGAATTTAAGTTACCATAATTTTCTTTACAAACCCAGAGATGTCACTGACAAGTCTGATTTTAAAACTAGGCGACCAGAGTTGATATGCGAGGTTTGCAGCTATAGACGTGTGTGGCATATGGGGAAATGGATGAATGCACATGCTTTTTATTTTAATATGGATGTTAGTAAGTTCATTATTAGTGGAAGATGCTATTTTGTATGTTATAAAGGTTTTTTAGAATGCAAGTTTAGTATGAAAAGTAAATAACACTTGGAACCAGATAATGTTTGTTATTTATTTATTTTGAAGTAACTATAATAATACTAGAGGCACAGTGCACAAAATTTGTGCACGGGTAGGGTCCCTAGGTCTGGCTGGTGATCAGGCAGGGCTGATCGGGGCCTTCCGGCTGCCAGCTGGGGGCTTCCTTCATTCTGCGTGGCCCCCTGGTGATCAGCACAGATCATAGCGAGTGATCGAACTCCTGAGGGGATGCTTTGCATATTAGCCTTTTATATATATAGATATTCATGATAGCTCTTTAACAGGTACTGGTTTGGAACTTTTTGAAAGGGCTGTGTAGTAGGCTATACATGAGACACCATTAGTGTTAGCTGCCTGGCTGTAGTCTAAGGATTAAAAGCAAAATCTTTGCATTTAATGTTTTGTATATTGGTTTTAAAAAATTCACAAGCTTTTAAAGGTTGTGAGGTATGGGTCATTTTTATTCAGATAAGAGTTAGGTCAATAAAGCATTTACTAGCATGAAATGTTTTTCTTTTCCCCTTTCTCAGTATTAAAAGAAAGGTGAATGGACAAAATAGCCATTAAAGGATTTAATTTTTAAAAATGTAGCAACAAAAACCACATGCTCTGGCCATCTATGTTACGTTAAGCTTCGTATTTCAAAACTATATTCACAGCTTTAGAAATAAACTCTCCAGTAGCTGGATGGTATTAAGTGCTTTTCTTTTCTCTATCCTATTGTGTCTGCAGGGATGCTGCAGCAATTCTTTTTGATCTATGGAACTGAAAAAGAAAAATGTTCTAATTTCCTGCTAAAATTTTACCTCAACAGTGAGGCCAGTCAGACACTGGAATAACTTGCTAAGGTAGTTCAGTGAGAATCTTTCCCCCAAAATGTTCCAGAATTGACTTGAACGAGCCAGGATTAAGGAATAAAAAAGTCTGTACTGCATGTTTTGAGAAAATATTGCCTAAAATCATTATTCAGTAGTTTTTCAAGTATGTTTTGTGCTTTATATACATCTTTCATGAAGGATATATTTAATAATGAAAAGTATATTTTAAAAAAAGTTATATAGTTATATAGTTCTATAGTTCTATAGTTCTATAGTTATATAGTTATATAGTTCTATAGTTCTAGATCATAAAGTACTCTTCTATCATATGTTTTGAAAAGTGTATTATTAGATGCCTTACTGTTGTGTGCTAGTGCGTCATACAAGATAGTCTGCAAGGGAGGGTTGGGATTATGATGACTTTTAAATTAAATAGCTGGTGGGTGGTTGGCCAGGCTGTCATGGTCATTATTAATGTCCTATAAAGTGATGCCCAAGATCTAGATTTAATTGCCTATTCTATCTTTTTTGCTTAGACCAGCAAGAGGTAAGATTGATACTAGAGGGAGGCTGTTAGCTCTGGTGCAAGGCTAAGCCTTTAAGCCTTCCACAGATTCCCTTTCTACTAATTAGAAAAGAAAACAGCTGGACTGCTGGAGCTTTGCTGTTTCAGATCGCCTTAGCCCAGCGGTTCTCAACCTGTGGGTCGCGACCCCTTTGGGGGTCAAATGACCCTTTCACAGGGGTCGCCTAAGACCATCCTGCATATCAGATATTTACATTACAATTTATAACTGTAGCAACATTACAGTTATGAAGTAGAACGAAAATAATTTTATGGTTGGGGGTCACAACATGAGGAACTGTATTTAAAGGGCCAGAAGGTTGACAACCACTGCCTTAGCCAAAGGTACCTGTTATATAGAGTTTTGAACATAGCAATAGACCACTAAGGGGTTACAAACAGGAATTTTAAGTCTTTGGAACCTTCAGACTGCAGGGATAGAGATTGAGGCAGGGGTGAAGTTGAGGATTATTTGTATTCGGAATTTTAACAAATGTAGTTTTAAAAAAATCATTCTTCTGGATGCTAATACATACATAAAAATTACAATAAGTTCACCCCAGTTTGCGTGGCTCAGTGGTTGAGTGTCGACCTGTGAACCAGAAGGTTACGATTCGATTCTCAGTCAGGGCACATGCTCAGGTTGCAGGTTCCATCCCCTGTGGGGGTTGTGCAGGAAGCAGCGAATCAATGACTCTCTCATCATTGATGTTTCTATCTCTCTCTCCCTCTCCCTCTCCCTTCCTCTCTGAAATCAATAAAAATACACTTAAAAATAAATAAAAAGTACAGTAAGTTAAAAAAGGTCTCTATGATCACATGAAGACTATAAATCATTGTGGTGCAGGACTTAGCAAGTGATGTATGTCAGGACAGTTTTATTCTTTTCATTTTCTAATAGCCAATTTAATTTCACTGGTATTGCAGCAGAATGTGCCCGATGTTGAATTTTCCAGGTTCTGTAAAGCCTGGTTATTGTAAATATAGCTGTGACATTTCAGGTGCTTTTAAGTGACTGGCCAGTTGTGTGGGGGATGGGGATTTTATTGGAGGGCCATCATTAATAAAAGTATTACTTTTTGTGTCTGACACTAAGGCAATCCAACCATCTTTGAAATAGAAAGGACCAAAGCTGAATTAGGTAAAAATGTTAAAGCTGTTTGTTCTAGCAGTGGCTTCTTCTTTCTCCTCTTATCAGTATGAAGTGGCCAGATTAAGCACTCAACCTTAAACTCTTCAGATTCTGTTTTTGGAGGGCAGCGTTCAAATCCCTTTGCCTAAGGATGGGGTATTTGTTAATGTTAGGGCCTTCAGGCTGCAGGTTCCTCTAATCCAGTGGTTCTCAACCTTCTGGCCCTTTAAATACAGTTCCTCATGTTGTGACCCCCAACCATAAAATTATTTTCGTTGCTACTTCATAACTATAATTTTGCTACTGTTATGAATCGTAATGTAAATATCTGATATGCAGGATGGTCTTGGGCGACCCCTGTGAAAGGGTCGTTCGACCGCCAAAGGGGTCACGACCCATAGGTTGAGAAATGCTGCTCCTTGAGAGGATTGCATGGGAAGATATGTTTTCCATTCTAGGCGTTAGTTCCAGGTGCTCTACTTCTCTTTGGAGAAGGAAAACAGAGATGAGTGTAATTCCTGTATAATCCAGAGACATCAATCTCACTGCTCTACAGCCCTCCATCCCCACATCCCCCAAACACCCCTACCGTTTGTTAGCAGGGCAGAGTTTGTCTTTACCCTCTTTTTTGACATTAGAGAGGAAGTTCAGGACTAGATTAGCCCAGTTCCTTGGATGGGCTACATATAAAGATGATGAAGAACAGGGAGTAGTTGACCAGATCTTTTGGTATTTCTAGTCAGAAATCCTCTGTGTCTCTTTATATTTGTTCATTGTGGAACTTTGGAATTTTTTTTCTGTCTTTCTCTCCCCGCCCCCCCCAACATTACTCTTGCTCAGGACATTCCAGTGGTTGCTTAATGTTTCACTCTTAGTATTCAGTATATGATTATATTTAAAATATCATACAGTTGGAGTTAAGAAGTTGGTAATGTGAGTCACAACAGAAGTAGTGGACAAGGCACATCTGGAGGGTGACTGCATCCTAGGATAATATTATATCACCAGTGTCATTTGTCACTGTAAAGAGAATTAACATTGGATTTTTCTGTTCGTCCTAATTTCTCTCTCTTTTTGCTGTTGATAGTATAGAAAATATACAGATTACAAATGAGTTTTATTTTCAGATTTTTTAAATAGCTAAGCCTTTAGAAATCTTCATATCTAAATGTTATTTTCCTTTTATTGTCTTCCCCTTCTCCCACCCACCAAGGTAGTTCATGCTGTTCTGGAGATTTTCCAGGCCTGGGAACTTTTATCTAGAGATTCTAAAGGTTACACTCATCTTTTTTGTGGGGAAAACCTAGATGACCAAGAGCTCTAGGTTCTTAAGAATTTATATAGGTAGAAAGATGTCTAGAGTTCTGGCATATGTGTAGCTCTTGAAATGGAAAATAATTTTGAGTTTGATCACATGAAAGTGGGAGGTTGTTTGGTATGGTTTTGATATTGTTTGCGACCTATCAGGGTTTTACAAGTGGTTGAAAATGAAGTATATCTTGATTTATAAACATGAGAATTGCATTGGGTCAGGTTGCATGTCCTTTGAGAGATTGCTGGAATATTGTTCCAGTGTGGTGTCAGGCTATAGAGCAAGATACCTGTGAAAACTATCTTCATTTCTACCATTTATTTGCCATTGTAAATATTAAATGGAGAGTCAAGATTAATCAGCAGATTAGATTGTCAAGTCAAGTATGCATTGATGTCACTCTGAATACTTTTCTGAGTGATGTGAATGAAGAAATTACCAGTGGGTTCTTCAAGCTGTTGTTACATAGAGAACATTTATCACAGTTCTAGTCACTCCAGCTATTGCCAGATAGTAGTTTCCAAATCCACATGTGAATTTTGGGGAAGGAATTTTGACTGCATCTTTATTTTCTCCTCTACCTTCAAATTTCATTTTTGAGACAAAAGCAATTCTATGTTTTTAACAGGCCATCTATAACAAACATCCACATGGTTGTTTTCTGGAATTTTTGCTTTGAACTTCCTTAATTACTCTTACAGTGCCATCATTGCTCAAAATGTCTTGGGGGTCTTTTTCCTAGTTTGGTCTTCAGAGACTGAAGAACATTTCTCTGACTGCTCTTCATCGTGACCAATCATTTCTTGGAACTTGGATAGGTCTTTGGAGGGGGGGTGGTGGTGGTGGTAATGACTGACATGTTTTTTTAGAGGTAAGATTGGAAAAAAAGGGTTGATGATCTCATTGAAGAATGCTGAAGGTCTCTTAATTGAGGTGACTAGAACAGTGAAAGGAGCCGGTGTGGTTGGCAGGAACTTTGCAGTCATAGGAATTGCCCAATTTGATTAATTTCCTCATTTCTTAAATCAATAATATAGACCTACCTTATAGAATTGGTATGAAGGAGAAGAGTCTTGGCACCTAGTTTATAGTTGGCTTTCACATACAGTAATTCCTTCTTATGGTTTACAAAATGTAGATCTGAAGATAAGTTTGAAGAAGAATGGCCTCAGTGTTCAGATAGATAGCTTGTTCCCTGAGAGTATACTTCTTTAAAAAAACATACGGTTTAACTGGGCATATGGTTTACTTGTTTGTTTAAAGATAAAGGGAAAAAAGTCTGTATAATTCTGAGCAGAAGCAACTGAGCAAATGTTTTGTTTTTCATTTTATTGAAATCATTTTTTTTAAAGAGCAGTTTTAGGTTCATTGAAAAATGGAGCGGAAGGTACAGAGCTTTCCCATATACCCCCTTTCACCACACATCCATAACCTCTCCTATTATCAACATCATTCAGTAAAGTGGTATATTTGTTACAATTGATGAGCCTACATTGATACATCATAATCAACCGAAGTCCTTACTTACCTTAGGGTTCACTCTTGGTGTACATTCTATGGTTTTGGACAAAAATAACATCTATCCATCATTATAATTGTCATACAGAGTATTTTCTTTTTAATATATTTTTATTGATTTTAGAGAGGAAAGGAGAGTTAGGAACATCAATGATGAGAGAGAATCATCGATCGGTCTCCTGCACATCCCCTACTGGGGATCGAGCCCGCAACCTGGGCATGTGCCCTTGACCGAATTGAACCAGGGACCCTACTTCAGTCCACAGGCTGACGCTCTATCCACTGGGCACCAAACCGGCTAGGGCCAGAGTATTTTCAAAAAATACTCTGCTTTTTGCCTGTTCATCTCTCCCCCCGATCCCGATCCCTGGCACCCACTGATATTTTGTTTTGCTGCCTCCATAATTTTGCCTTTTCCAGAATGTATATATAGTTGGAATCATATAGTATGTAACCTTTTCAGATTGGCTTCATTCACTTAATAATATATATCTAAGGCTTTTCCATGTCTTTTTATGGCTTGATAGATCATTTCATTTTAGCACTGAACAGTATTCAGTTGTCTGGATGTTGAGAAATGTTTTCAGTCCAAAGAATATGCTGAAATTCAGCCTTGAGTACTACAATCAAACTGGGAAACCAGTGCTAGGTTTTAATTGAGGAGTAATGTGATATTAGTTTATTTAAGCATCTCTGGGCCTTACTTCTTTGTGTGGACAATTAGATGTTTAGACTTGATCTGTTAAAACAGAATCCTAGTTGGTTTGAAAGGCTGAATCCTAAAAATGTACAGATTGTTTGGGCAGGACTAATGATTTCTAATTGGAGGAGATCTTCCATTGTCATAGCATGGAAAGGACCCTTGATTCCAATTCCACATGGATCTCTTCAGCACACTTTTGCTCAGTAAAGCCATTACTATAAAAAGTTAAAAGATGGCTTAATGCATATGCTTATGAATGTCCATATATATGCTACCAGTAAGAATTTCATGTTGTGGATGCTATAATCAAGAAGTTATTGCTTATAAATCTTGCTGCGATTCCTTAATATGGCAATTTATTATTCAATCAATGAAAGTTATAAAGCGTAGAGTGTTTTAGTGAAGTTGAAAGTGTGATGATGTGGTGAAACAAGCCCCTTTTACTTTTCTTTAAAATGTCATTCTAGGTATAAATTTTGTTTTTGTATTTGAAAGCGGTGAAATTGCAGAGTAATGGAAGTAATTCTCTCGTACAAGTACATCAGAGCTACTTCTCAGTTTAAAAGAAATGCATTTATTGTTCTTGGCATGTGTAAGAATTTGTATTAAATATGTAATCTTCATTACTCTCTTCTTCTTTTTTTTATCTTCACCTGAGGAGTGAGGGTATTTTTTTCCATTGATTTTAGAGAGAATGAAAGGGAGGGGGGAGGGGGAGAGAGAGAAACAACAATGACAAACCGATTGGTTGTCTCCCACACGAGCCCCAACTGGAGGTGGGGATCAGACCTGCAACCCAAGTATATACCTTTGACCTGTGTGCAGGACAGTGCTCTAACCACTGCGCACTCTGGCCAGCACATGACTTTCTTCTTTAAATAAAAATCATGAGTACCATTGTCCCTTGGTGTCCTTGAGGGATTGGTTTCAGGACTCCCACGTATACCAAAATCTGCAGATGCTCAAGTCCTTTTTATAAAAGGGTGTAGTATTTGCATATACATCTATGCACATCATCTCTACATTACTTATGTAATACAATGTAAATGCTATGTAAATAGTTTTAATGCTGTATTGCTTAAGGAATAATGACAAGAAAAAAAAAGTCTATGCATGTTTACTACAGACACAACTATTATAGGCCTAACTACATAGTACGTGTCAGCAGCCATGAAACATTCTCCCCCACCTCAAAATATATTTGATCCATGGTTGGTTGAATTTGCAGATGTGGAACCCACAGATATGGAGGGCTAAATATGCTTTGTACCAACTAAAACATTTGCCTTATGTCAGGATTACTAAAAGAAATATCTATTTTTTAAACAGGTTAAGTAACCTTAATGTATATTATGAGAAAAGTCATGACCAAGTTGGAACTTCTGGTAGTTGGGAATGAACTTATGATATAAAAAGAAAATACTCACACACCTTGAATTGTATTCCCTGATGGAAGAATTTGTCTGACATATTTCAAGTCCAAAGCAATTTGAATATAAAATCATATTTTAGTTTTTTTTCTATTTAAATTAGAGGACTGCCGAAACCGGTTTGGCTCAGTGGATAGAGCGTCGGCCTGCGGACTGAAAGGTCCCAGGTTCGATTCCGGTCAAGGGCATGTACCTGGGTTGCGGGCACATCCCCAGTGGGAGATGTGCAGGAGGCAGCTGATCGATGTTTCTCTCCCATCGATGTTTCTAACCCTCTATCTCTCTCCCTTCTTCTCTGTAAAAAATCAATAAAATATATTAAAAAAAAAAAATTAGAGGACTGTATTTGGTGCTTCATGCAACTTCCATAAATATACCATATATGCGTTTTTTGCCCCCCCCCCAACATGTGGTTGCCTTATTTAGTAATTAGGTGTTTAATCAATGAAAGTTAATCTACTTAGGCTGTTAAGATGTTTGTTAACTACACCCGTAAGTTTGGTACATGTTCTTTTAGCTGTTGATTAAAGATGTGAATTATTCTTTGATAAATTAATATATAGCTTTTTGAAAAGTGCAGTTGGGTTTGGCAAACACATTGCCATTGCCTTGGCAAACACATTTGTAAAGTCACGTTATTTCCAGTGCATTTGGGTTTTTCATTGTGTTGAGATTCTATTTGTATATTCTCATCTATCGTTTTTGACTGTTCTCAGAAGGCATTCACAGATTTTTCTTTTGCGTTTTCCTAATTTACAAAATAGAAAAGAACTATAAGTTGGAACCATAAGTTAAAGTGTTTTCTTAATTGTGTTACATCTTCCTGGTAAGTACTTTATCAGTCTGCAGTGATACATTTTTTTATATGTGTGTTTTAGCTTTCTATATCAGAATATGTTTAAAAATTTTGCAGATTGTGAGTAGAAAAAAATTTAATAGATGTATTAAAAAATAGACTTTTATTGTGCATTGCTTATATATTTTTTAAAGCCAGACCAGACTGAATGTTACACAGTTCAGTCTCTGATACCGTATGGATCAGCTCAACTGAGTTCTGAACTAGTTTAATGAAGTCAGGTAATAATATATTCTAAAAAGAATTAACATCTGAAATGTAGTTGCATCATTATGGCATCAATAGGAATGCATAACAGTTCAATTATTTTTTATTCTTTTAGAGCTTAATTTTTTCATGTCATTTGAATTGTATATGCATTGAATTTTCTTACATAACTTTCCTTTCCCTTTTCCACAGTGCTCTTGGATCCTGGGAAATTAATGATTAGATGAGAGACTGAAATGCTATTCTCCAGATTGTATTTGTTTCAATTTTGTTTAATTTCATTTGGTATGTTTTGTTACTTGCAGAAAGGTTACTCTTAAAATGGATGAGGACATAAGAGGAATTATTTAGACTACTTTCTTTTAGAACTTGCTGAACCCCTGGATATTTTGGCTGCATGTGGTTTAATATCCAACATAAAAGTGGCTTAAATAAATGCTTTTCTACTATGTAGTGAAGAACCAGTTTTTGTTTAATTTTAATTCATTGCAGTCTTACATGTTATAAAATACGATTAAAATGTGAGAATATAAAATTGCTATGAAGTTTCTGAAAGCTTGTTCTTAATTTCTTTAATTATCTCATTGTGGACTGGTAATACACACTTTGCAGGCTGGCAGCAGTCCTTGGACCAACCACCCTTTGATTAGCACAGTCTTAACCACACAGACATTTATTATTTCACTTAATAAGAACTCTGGAGTCAGTGTTTCCAGGGTGGGTTCAACAGCTCTACAATTTGCTTGTCCTTTCCATTGTGGTCATAAAATGGCTAAAACAGTTCCCAGTATCCCCCTTCATATGAAGACATGTGGAGAAGGAAGGAAGGAAGGGAGGGAGGGAGGGAGGGAGAAAGGAAGGAAGGGAGGAAGGAAGGAAGGAAGGAGGAGGGAGGGAAGGAGGAAGGGGAAGGGAGGGAGGGAGGGAGGGAGGGAGGGAGGGAGGGAGGGGACTATTTCTTACTTGTTTTTTATAAGGGAATAAAACTTTTCTTAGTAACTTCTCTGCCACCTCCAGAAACTTCCCTTTACATTTCATTGGCCAGAATTGAGTCTCATAGCCACAGCTACATCAGTTATTGGCAGAAAGGAACAATGGTTGCCATACTGGCTTAGACCAATCTTGATTTCCACCCTGGTGCTATGCCTGGGATCACCAGAAGAAAATGGGAATTTTGTGAGTGAAGAGGATGGAGGAATAGTTGGCTCTGTTACCGGTAGTATTTGCCACACTGAGAAAAGAGGTCAGCTTGAGAAGCACTGAATTTAATAACTTTTTTTTTTTTTTTTGTTATAGTTAAGGAAGGCATAGGAAGGTGAGAGGAAAATAATAAATGCCTTTGAGACCCAGTGTCTTTGATATTGGACTGTGGGCTGCCCTTGCTGAATTTAGTATTTGCCATTGGGCATTGCTGTTTTATAATAGTTGCAGCCCTGGCCATGAAGATCAGTGGGTTAGAGCGTTGTCCCTACGTGCCAAGGTTTCGGGTTCAATCTCCGGTCAGGGCACATACCAGAGCAACCAGTGAATACATAAGTGGAACAACAAGTCAGTTTCTCTCTCTCTTCCTCTCCTTTTCCCCTCATCTTTCTCTAAAATCAATCAATAAAATTAAATAAATTAAAAATATGGTAATTGCCTACTGGCTAGAGTGTATTTCATTTGAACCATGATTCAATAACCAGTCAGACTTGAAAAAAAGAGAAAAGAAAATGTATTCTTGTTTGTTGATATAACCTTTATTGTGTAATGTATATTTTTATTTTATTCAAATGGATGTTTCAATTTTAGAAGCTGCAAAGTATGTGTTTTAAACATTGATTGATTTTTTCTGATTACTTTTGCAGCTATGTTTGAAAAGTGAAATGATTTGGCATGTTAAGGCATGTTCCATCCATCATCTTTAGGACATTTCTTATAATCCTTCATTTGAACAACTAGATCTCATTTGTTATGTTACTGCCTGCATTTAGTACTCAATCTTAGTTTTAGATGGGACAAAAACAGGAATTAAAAAAAACCATATAGCTTCTGTGTGTAGCTGCTCATTGTAGCAAGAATCATTGTAGCTCTTTCTATATTTATATCCCTGCTGACAACACATACAGGGATTGCTTTGCTTGCATAAGTTTGTAATAAATAATTTTGAATGAGAAATTTATACATGCACATTTATAAATTCTTTCCTAATTAACAGTTGTTTAATGAATATGTGTGTTCGCTTTTTAGTTTTAAAGTAAACATCTCACTTTGAGTTCCTAGTAGTGCTTATTACTGTTATTAAATTTGATATAATTAGACGAGTGATTCCTGATGGAAGATTTTTAGACTTTTGTGTCTCCATAGAGAAGGAATGCAGGTTTAATGGAAGACCATTAGCCTGAGAGCAAGGAGCCCTTGGCTCTCCTGACTCTGTTATTGACTACCTGTGTGGTATGAAGAAGGCACAGTTACCTTATCTGCTCTGTCATTCTATCTCTTTGGGTTGTGTGGAATGAATTCCACTATGAATATTCTAAAGGATTTCACAAATGTAGTTGACATGTATTATTTTCATTAATAGTAAGTTATGTGGAGTAATTCCACAATAGTAAAAGTACCCAAAGCACCAGAAGTATGGCTAAACTAACATCATCAGATTAGTTTATTTTTTGCTAATTCAAAAAGCAACATTGTTTTATTAGTTTACTTCATTTTGAAATAAACACAGTCTGATATTCTAAAATCCTTGATAATGTGTGAATTTGGAGATCAGCATATAGCAGAAGTTACTTTAAATTCATTTTTTATTTTGAAATATTTTGAACTATCTTGGTAATTGCTCCCAGCTTTAATATCAATATCTTAAAGTGAGCCCAGGAATGACTTCAGCCAAATGGCAGAGCAGGCAGCTCTAAACACTCAACCTTCCAAAGAAACATTGAAAAACAAGCAGAAACTGTCAGAACTAACTTCGTTTGGACTCTAGAAAATAATCAAAGGGCTTTGGCAACTAAGCAAATATTTTCATCACCACAAGTAAAATCATGTATGTTTTAGCTATCACCTCCCTACCAACAAACCTCCTCCATTCCCCCCAGCCCTCATCAACCACTAATCTGTTTTCTGTTTTTATAGGTTTCCCTCTTCTGGACATTTTATAGAAATGGAATCTTATGTGGTCTGGTTTCTTTTACTTAGTATACTGTTCACAAGGTTCATTCATTTATGTCTGCTGCCTTTTTATGGCTAAATATTCCATTGTGTAGACATATTTTGTTTATCCATTCAACACTTGATGGTAATTTCTGTTACTTCCACATTTCCTTATAATAGAGCATAAAAATACATAAAGCAAAACTGATACAAAGAAAGGGAGAAATAGACATTTCAACATAATAGTTGAAGACTTCAAACCTCACTTCAATAATGTATAGAACAACTAGACAGGGTATAAACAAGGAAATAGAAGACTTAAACAACACTATAACCCAACTGGAGCTAACAGACATCTATAGATTTTCCACCTAACAACAGAGTATACATTTTTCTCAAGTACCCATGGGACATTTCCAGGATATAGCACAGGGGTCCTCAAACTTTTTAGACAGGGGGCCAGTTCACTGTCCCTCAGACCGTTGGAGGGCCGGACTATAGTTTAAAAAAAACAACTATGAACAAATTCCTATGCACACTGCACATATCTTATTTTGAAGTAAAAAACAAAATGGGAACAAGTACAATATTTGTATTTGCATGTGTCCCACAGGCCGTAGTTTGAGGACCCCTGAATTATAGCATAATGTTAGGTGACCAAACAAACCCCAGTACATTTAAAGAATAGAGCTACTGTATATCTGAAACTAATCCTATGTAATAAAAGCCTAATATGCCAAGTGTCTGGTCGTCTGGTCAACTAATCAAAGTATAATATGCTAATGATATGCTAAGGCTGCTTAACTGCTCACTATGATGTGCACTGACCACTGGGGGCAGATGCTCCAACTGGTAGGTTAGCTTGCTGCCGGGGTCCAGCCGATCAGGACTGAGCGAGATGGGCTGGACATGCCCTGGAGCCCTCCAGTGGTCCCTCCCTGTCTGACCAACCTCCCGTGTCCCTCCCCGGCCCCAATTATGCACTGGTGGGGTCCCTCAGCCTGGCCTGCACCCTCTTGCAATCCGGGACCCCTTGGGGGTGTGGGAGAGCTGGTTTTGGCCCGATCTTGCAGGCCAGGCTGAGGGACCCCACTGGTGCACGAATTCGTGCATTGGGCCTTTAGTATAGAATAATGGTGAATGTAAACTGTAATTGAAAAATTAATTAGGAAGGAAGTAGAAAAAATACAACTTACGTTCTACCCCATGGAATTTGGAAAACTTGTCAATATGTGGAAATTAAACAACACATTCATAAATAATCAGTGGGTCAAAAAGAAATCAAAAGGGAAATCAGAGAATGCTTTGAGATGAATGAAAATGAAGATACAATATATCAGAATGTTTGGAATGCAGCTTATGTAGTACTTACAGGGAAATTTATAGCTGTAAATGCCTATACTAAGAAAGGAGTAAGAGATAGTGGAAAAAGCGCAAACTAAAGATAAAGCAAACAGAATGAAGAAAATAATAAAGTTTAGAGCAGAAATTATGACAGAGATAATAGAAAAAAAAAAACAATAGAGGAAATTAATGACACCAAAAGCTAGTTCTTTGAAAATATCAACAAAATTGACAAACATTTACCTAAAGAATAATTAAAGAGCCCTAACTGGCTTGGTTCAGTGGATAGAGCGCCGGCCTGTGGACTGAAAGGTCCCAGATTTGATTCCGGTCAAGGGCATGTACCTTGGTTGCGGGCACATCCCCAGTGGGGAGTGTGCAGGAGGCAGCTGATTGATGTTTTTCTCTCATCGATGTTTCTAACTCTCTATCCCTCTCCCTTCCTCTCTATATAAATAAATAAACAAACAAACAAATAAATAAAATATATTAAAAAAAGAAAGAATTAATGCCAATTTTTCAGTCTTAAAAAAGGATAGAGGGAGCATTTTCAAGTTCATTTTTATGAAGCTGATATTAACCAGATACCAAAACCAGACAAAGATATCACAAGAGAACAACACACTAATATCTCTTTGAATATGGATATAAAAATCTTCAACTAAATACTAGTAACATATAAAAAGAATTATACACCATGACCAAGTGAGATTATCTGAGAGGTGTATTATTGATTTAACATCTGAAATTAATTAATGTAATATATTGTATCAATAGAGTAAAATACAAAAATCACATCATTTCAGTATGCTTGGAAAAAACATTTGATAAAATCCATCACCCTTTCATGATAAAAATACTCAATAAGGAATAGAAGGGAAGTTCCTCAACCCTATGAAAGGCATCTAAGTATAGCTTTTTATTGTGTTATTTTAATGGTTACTTTTATTTTTGTCTAAGACAGTCTGCCTTAAGGAGAGATGCAACTCATATATAGTAGAAGAAACTTCTGGTTTTTATTTATTTTCTTTTTTGGTAATCCTCACCAGGGGATATTCTTCCATTGCTTTTCAGAGAGAGTAGGAGGGGAAGGAGGGAGAGAGAGAGAGGGGAAGGGAGGAAGGTAGAGAAAGAGAGAGAGAAACATCAATTTGAGAAAGGCACATTGACTAGTTGCCTTCCGCATGTGCCCCAACTGGGGGTGGGTAGTGAAGCCAGCTACGTGCACTTGACTGGAAGTCAAACCCGTGACTCCTGGGTGTATGGGTTGACACTCTAACCATTGCCCAGGGCTATTTCTTGAACTTTATGTTATGATTTTATACTTTTATTTCTCCATTTGTTGTAAAATCCATGCTACATTGTTATTTTTGCTTTAAAAATCTTTTTAAAAGATATGAATTGTTTCCATGCACTTGATTTCTTTGTTTAGGTCTGTATTTCTATTTGATGCCATTGTTATACTCCTTGAAATACGTATTAACATTTTTTTGTGTATGTGTGGTGCAGGTTTGCTGGTATAGAATTCCTTCAGCTTTATATGTCTGAAAAGGTCGATTTCTCCATTGTTGAAATATATTTTTGTTGAGTATAGAATTCTAGACCAACAGTGTTTGCTTTCAGTGCTCTAAAGATATTATTGTACTGTCTTAATTTGCATTGTTTCCAGTGAGAAATCTGGTGTCATACTTATCTTCTTTCCTGGTTGCTTTTGTGTTTATTGCTAATTTTTAAGCAATTTTTTTATGATATATATTGGTGTAGTTTTCTTTATATTTTTTGAGCTTTTTGGATCAATGGGCTTTTAGTTGTAATGAAATTTTTAAATATTTCTGCTATCTTTCTTCAAATATATTTTGTCTTTCTCTTACCCTTTCAGTGACTACAGTTACACATATATTAAGCCTTTTGAAATTTTTTCACTCATACCTTTTTATAAATTGAGAGAGAGAGAGAGAGAGAGAGAGAGAGAGAGATTGATTTGTTGATTTGCTGTTCCACTTGTGCATTCATTAGTTGCTTCTTGTATGTGCTCTGACCCGAGATTGGACCTGCAACCTTGGTATATCAGGACGATAGGACTATGTGCATCCTGGCCAGAGCTCACTCATAACTTTATTTTCTTCAGTTTTTCTTATCTTTCATTGTGAATATTTACTATTGCTAGGTATTCAAGTTCATTTATCTTTTTTCTGCAATGTTTGCTCTGCTGTTAATTCTATCAGTGTATTTTTCATGCCAGACCATGTAGTTTACATCTGTAAGAGTTCAATTTGATTCTTTTTTATATCTTACAAGTCTCTACTTAACTTTTCAAAAATAAAGAATTTAATTATTATAATTACTTTAATGTCTGCATCAAATCTGGGTCATCCCCCTCTCCCCCCAGATTGGTTTTGATTAATTTGATTTTCTTGTCTTACTGGGTTATATTTTCCTGTTTCTGTGTATGCTTGCAGTTTTTATTATATACCAGAAATTGCGAAGTTTAGCTTGTTGGTTGATGGATATTTTTGTGTTCTTATAAATATTTTTGAGCTTTTTTAAAGAATGCATTTAGTTTCTGGAGTTTGAACATTTCACATTTTAAGCCTTTAAAAATTATATGTATTATATATATATATTTTTCTTTAAAGATATTTTATTGATTTTTTTACAGAGAGGAGGGGAGAGGGATAGAGTGTTAGAAACATCAGTGGGAGAGAAACATCGATCAGCTGCCTCCTTCACACTCCCTACTGGGGATGTGCCCGCAACCAAGGTACATGCCCTTGATCGGAATCGAACCTGGGACCTTTCAGTCTGCAGGCCGATGCTGTGTCCGCTGAGCCCGTGGTCGGCAAACTGCGGCTCACGAGCCACATGTGGCTCTTTGGCCCCTTGATTGTGGCTCTTCCACAAAATACCATGTGCGATTGAAACTTCGTGGCCCATGCGCAGAAGTCAGTATTTTGTGGAAGAGCCAGTATTTTGTGGAAGAGCCACACTCAAGGGGCCAAAGAGCCGCATGTGGCTCACAAGCTGCGGTTTGCCGAGCCGCAGTTTGCCTACCACTGCACTGAGCCAAGCTGGTTAGGGTCTTTAAAAAAATATTTTTATGGATTTCAGAGAGGAAGGGAGAGGGAGAGAGAGAAATATCAACAATGAGAGAGAATCATTGATTGGCTGCCTCCTGCAGGCCCCCCTACTGGGGATTGAGCCCGCAACCTGGGCATGTGCCCTTGACCGGAGTTGAACCTGCGACCCTTCAGTCCACAGGCCAATGCACGATCCATTGAGCTAAACCAGCTAGGGCAGAACTGTATGCTTTATTTTGTCTTTCAGCCACAAACATGGTATCTCCATTTATTTAGGTTTTCTTGAATTATTATCAGTTAGATTTATAGTTTTCAGAATAGAGGTCTTACAAATATTTCATAGATTTTAATTGATTGGTATTTTTTGAATGCTTTGCAAATGGGATGTGTGTATGTGTATTTTAATTTGTTATTTATTTATATAAAAGCCTAAGTGACCATTATGACTGGAACAACTGGGATGACTGGTTGACCAGTCGCTGTGATGCGCACTGACCACCAGGGGGCAGACGTGCTCCCACAGCTAACCTCCCACGGCCTGCCAACCTTCCCTGGTCCCTCCCTGTGGCTGGCCAACCTCCTGCGGTCCCACCTCCCAGCCAGCCAATCTCCCTCAATCTCCTCCCCTCCCCCTTCCCTCCCCCCCCAGCTGGCAGGCCCCAATTGGCCCTGATAGCTGGCTAGGCCTAGGAATCCCACCCGTGCATGAATCCATGCACCGGGCCTCTAGTTTTATTTTATATTTTAAATCAACTGTATTTTTATAGCAGTTTTAGGTTCACATCAAGAATGAACTCTAGGGGGGAGTGGGGTCAGGGAGGGCAGTGGGGTGGGGACATATATAATACTTTCAATAATAAATATTTATTTAAAAAAAAAAAAGTGAACCCTAACACAAACTATATATGAATGAGAATGAGAATGATGTGTCAATGTAGGTTCATTGATTGTAACAAACATTCCACTCTGATGCAAGATGTCAGTAATGGAGAAGCTGTGAATATATATATATGTGGAGGCAGAGAGTACATGGCCATCTGCCTTCTGCCCTTGACTGGAATCGAACCTAGGACCCTTGAGTCTGCGGGCCAGCACTCTATCCACTGAGTCAAACCAGCTAGGGCAATGAGTTATTTTTTTTGTTGCTCCACATCCCTGCCAACATTTGGTGTTAGTGTTTTGATTTTTAGCCATTCTTATAGATATTGTCATTTTAATATGCATTTCCTTAATGACATATGATGTTTAGTTCTTTGCATATTTTGGATAATAGTTCTTTATGAGATATGTTTTTTGCAAATAATTTTACCTAGTCTGTGTCCTGCTTTATTCTTTTTATTCACTTTTTATTATGAAAAATGCAAATAAAATTTAGAATAGTATTATAAATCACTCTTGTACCCATTATGTATTTCCAGCAGTTATCAGCTTATGTTCAATTTGTTGAATTTATACCCCTTTACTAATTTTCAACAAATCCCAGCCATTATATTATTTCATCTAAAACTAATTTAGAATGTATTTTAAAAACTCAGGACAGTTTTTAAAATAAAGATATTTGATTAAGTGTTTAAGGCCATATTTTTAAAATTTTTACTTATTGATTGATTTTAGAGAGAAACATCTGTTTGTTGTTCGATGTATTTATGCATTGACTGGTTGATTCTTGTATGTGCCCTGATCTAGGATTGAACCCGAAACCTCAGCTAATCAGGAGGATGCTCTAACCAACTGAACTCCCTGACCAGGGCAGGACAGTTTTTTTCTCTAAAAGTAACATTAGCATCATTATCATACAAAGTAATTACCTTACATAATGCCTTATGCTAGTGCCTTAACTAATGCCTTAAAATCACCAAAGACATTTGAAGCTGTTATGTAGAAATACAGTGAAGTTTTGTATATTGACTTTGTATCAAGCACTCTTGTTCAACTCTGTTAATTTTAATAGGATTTCGGATTTTCTCCTTACATAGTCATTTATTTTGAATTAATTTAATTTCTACCTTTTAAATTCTCGTATCTTTTATGTCTCTTTACTTCATTGACTGGGCTGCTTTGTATACATTGAATAGATGTATAATTGTTATGATAACATCTGTACTTGTTTTATTTATGTTCTGAAACAAAGCTTTCAGCTTGTCACCATTAAATTTGATGTACCCTGTTGGCTTAATGTATACTTTTTTTTTGCAGTACCCTTTTTCTGGTTAAAGAAGTTCCTGTCTCTTTTCAAATAACCTTTTAAAAATCATGGATGCATGTTAATTTTTATCCAGTTCTTCTTTATCTGGAAAGCTAATATCTTTTTCCTTTATTTTGTTAATATGGTATATTAAACCTACTTCTCTATTATAGTATTTTTTTATTGTTTACATTCATTTGTTCAATTTTATTTGCATTCTTGGCATGTTCATGAATGCGGCTGATCTATACAGTAATTCTGTTTTTTACTTGTAAGGCACTTGTTGAGTTTTGGCATTAAGGTTATGCTAATCTTGTCAAAGGAGCTGACAAGTGTTTTTCCTCTTCCCATTCTCTTCTATGTGTTTATGACTGACTTATTGTTAACTTTGTTTAGAATGCCAGTAAAGCCATCTAAACCTGAAGTTTTCTTTACTGGTTGAACTTTAAATTATGGATTTATGTTCTGTATTAGTAATAGCATTGATTGGATTTTTCTGTTCTATGTTTTGGTAATTTTTTCCCCCCTAGAAATTTATCTACATTTCAAATTTGTTGCCATCATGTTCATGATATAGCCTTTTAAGCCCTGTCCTTGTTGCTCAGTGGTTGAGTGTTGACCTATGAACCAGAAGGTCACATTGGATTTCTGATCCGCAGGACAGATGCCTGGTTGTGGGCTTTGTCCCCCAGTGGGGGGGTGTGCAGGAGGCAGCCCATCAATGATTCTCATCATTGATGTTTCTATCTCCCTCTCCTCCTCCCGTCCTGTCTCTGAAATCAATAAAAACCTATTTAATAAAAAAATTTAGATATGACATACATGTAGTAAGATGTATGATGTTAAATTTACAGTTTGATGAATTTTCACAAATCTATTTTTATATCTATGTGTACCATTGAGATAACTAGATCAAAATAAAGAACATTTTTAACACGCCTGTAGTTTTCTCTTTGCCCCATCCTAGTCAACCACTGTTTTGATTTCTATCACTACAGATTTAGTTTTACCTGTTTGAAACATCATATTACTACAACCATAAATTCTTCTTTGTGTCTGGTTTCTTTTTCTCAGTAAAATGGCATCTCCGTTACTTGGGGTAGTAGTTCTCATTGTATTGTGTGAGTATAAAAGTTTATATGTTTTCTTCTGTTTGTGAACATTGGATTATTTTCAGTTCTTATTAGGAATTATGCTGCTATGAACATGGCTTTACATAGCTCTTGTTAGAAATAGAGTCTCATTTCTCTTAAGAGGGAATTGGTGAAACATAGATATGCATGTTTAGCTTTTCCCATGGTGGCTATACCAGTTTATTCTTCCTGCAACAGTGTAGTAGAATTGCAGTGTTCCACACCTTTGCCAACAACTGGGTATTTTCAGTCTTTAATTTTAGCCATTCTCTTGTGGGCATATTAGTATTATATTGTGATTTTAATTTGCACTTTCTGTTTAATGATGTTGAGTGTTTCCATTTGCATATTGACCACATAGATATCCATATATTTAAAGTGCTTAAGTGTTTTTTTAAATTTAAATTGGGATGTCAGTCCTCGTATTGATTTATAGCAGTTTTTTTATGTATGTTACACACATACGCCATATATATGTATTGCAGCTATCTTCTCCCAATCTGTGGCTTACTTTTTCATTCCCTTAGTATTATCTTTTGATGAACAGACATTCTTAATTTTAGTGAAGTAGGGTTTATTAGTGTTTTATGTGATCAGTGCTCTTTGTGTTTAAGAAATCTATTCCAGTGTTATAAAGACACTCTTTCACTCTTCTAGTTTAATTGTTTTACATTTCACATTTGGGTATATACATTTGTGGTAGAGGACAAAACTCATGTTTTTCCTTATGGCTATCAAGTTGACCCAACACTCTTTATTGAAAAGATTATTATCCCCCATTGATTTGCTGTGCTGTCTTTTTGTCTTAAATCAGGTGACTAAATATGTGTGGGTCTCTTTTTGGGTTCTTAATTCTGTTCCATTGCTTTCTCTCTGCACTAATGTCACACTGTATTTTATACTGTAACTTTCTGATAAACCTTGGTATTTAGTAGCGTAGCCCCTTCAGCTTTGTTGTCCTTTAATATTGGTTTAGCTATTCTGTAATTCTTTGCAATTCCATATACATTTTAGAATCATCCTGACATTTGATATAGTAAAGAAGTTGCTGGGGGTTTTATTGAAATCCTGTAGAATCTGTAGATCAGTTTTGGGAGAACTGTCATTTTGCCATTGACCAACAAGAGCCTTCCAACAAGAGCGTAGTGTGTATACCTCCATTTGTGTCTCAGTAGTGTTTTATAATTTTCAGTGTAGCTGCCCTATACACCTTTTACATTTATTTTTTGGTATTGTTTTGGTGCAATGGTGAAAACTATTGTTTTAAATTTCATTATTTACTTTTTTATTGCTTCAAATGTAGAAATAAAATTTTTGTATATTAACTTTATAGTCAGCTTCAAATTCACGTGCTGATTTTGATGTTTCTAGATTCCTTTGCATGTTTCTATGTATCCATTTATGTCATGTATGCATGATAGGTTTACTTCATTTCTAATCTTTATGATCTTATTTTGCTTTTTCTTGCTTAATTGTACTGGCTAGGACCTCCAGTATAATGTCAAGTAGATGTGGTGACAGTGTACATCCTGGCCTTTTTCCTGACATCAGGGGAAGAAAAGTGTACGATATTTCACTGTTAATTATGTGTTAGCTTGCTGTGGTCATTCTTTTAAGTTTAGCTATTCTGATAAGTGGTATGTCATTGAGGTGTGTGTTTGTGTGTGTGTGTGTGTGTGTGTGTTTTGATTGTTTTTTCTAAGGTGGCATGAATACTTTCATTATCCAAAAATATTCTTTATTTAATTTAGAAGTATATTTGGATTTAAGTTATATATGTACATATACATTAATACTTGAAGTAAGCACCACTTAAATAAGATTGATTTAATTTTAATCCTTATGCCTAATAGACACGAGAGATGCCCATTACCTTTGCATATTTTAAGTAAAATTTCTTTACAATTTTATTTTGTAATTGTCCCCTCTATATTTTGAAAAAACAATATTTACATAGTGAAAAATCAATCAGTTCCAAATGATGTACAGCGAAAAGTGAATCTTTTTATCCAGTTCACAGTTACTTTACCCTGTGGGAAACAACCAGGTTTTTTAAGGGTTCATTAACTTCCATGCTCTAGGAATATAGTAGGGAACAGAGTTCTTCATGGGCTTTTATTCTTGTTGCTGGAGGGGGTGGAACAAGAGTAAGGTAATCAAATATATTATAGTAAATACTAGCTATATAATGCTAACCTTATTGTTGATCAGTGCTAGAAAGAAAAAGTGTGCAGGCAGGCTAGGGCGTGCTAAGATTTGAAAGGAGATGTATTTTTCTTAAATATTTTTAAAAATATTTTTTATTGATTTCAGAGAGGAAAGGAAAAGGAGAGGTAGAAACATCAGTAATGAGAGAGAATCATTGATTGGCTGCCTACTTCAGGCTTCCTACTGGGGATTGAGCCTGCAACCTGGGCATGTGCCCTAATTGGGAATCAAACCATGACCTCCTGGTTCATAGGTTGATGCTCAACCACTGAGCCATGCAGGCACTGGTTCATAGGTTGATGCTCAACCACTGAGCCATGCAGGCAGGGTCAAGGGGATGTATTTTAAATAGGATGTGTCTCAGGGAAGGATCTACAAGAAAGTGGCAATAGTGATTCCTTTTAATAGGGGGAACTAGGTGTCTAACAGACAGGGATAGGAATGAGATATATTTTCACTAATACTCCATTAATGTGTTTTTAATTTTCTATCATGATACATTTATAAGAATATATTTAATTGTTAGAAGTGGAGTGGGGGGCAGAGAGCTATCCTGCTTTCTGCAGATCATTCTGGACTTTGTGCCATGACCAGGGCCTTTTATTTTCCTTCTAATACCATATTAAGGAAAAAGATTTCCTCATAAAGTAAGGGAGTTTTGAGTGGCAAATGGGTCAAAGGAGATGAAAAACTATTGTCAAATCTGGTAAAAACCCTTTGGTATTATTGTAATTCATTAACAAAAATATGTTTATCTTTCTAACATGGTCATAAAACCATCCTTAACTGCCTTCCAGTGGGCTTCATTTCAGCCTTTTAGAGAGGCTTCATTTAAAAGCATTGAGGCTGAGGGTGTGATGGTCAGCACCATATGCTGGGTTGCTACCACTCCATTACTGCATTTGCAGCCATTGTAGGCTGACTTGAGGTTTCTCTTACAAAAGCCAAAAGGACTCACAGGTCCTTGCATTGACTACTGGAGGGACCTACTGGAGGGACTATCTAGCTGGATCTTTTAACAAAATTGTAACAATTTCTTACCTTGATATTTGATTCTATGCATCAAACCAATTAATTTATAACACTGGTGCTGTATAGGGTTAATCTAGAGTATTCTCTTATTTTGTCCCTGGTAAATCTAACTTTTTTTTTTACTTTACCTTTCATAGTTGTAAATTTGGCAAGTATGGCCAGTGCCTGTCAGAGGTAAAGATGGTGCTAATTTGGAAAAAGAGTAAGAATATGTTATAAAAAGAATATAATGTCAATAAAATTATAAAACAGATTTTTTTCTATATATTTTAATGTTTTTTAGACCCTTCTAGTCCTTATTTGGTGGATGAATGGCCATATCTCCAATGGTTATAATCATGAATTGGATTTCATTTACTTAACATTTTACAAATCTTATTTCGTGTTTCTTCTCATCTGGAAGTAGTTTTATAGATATTTTAAAATATTCATAATATCAGAGATTATAGCTAGTTATTTCAGAGTAATAGAAAGTTGGAAAATTGGCAGAGTATATTAAGCTATATCAGCGATAATTTAGGATGTATCTTTATACGTCTCTAAAAAATTTTCATTTTTAAAAAGATGCTTTGATCACCAATCTCCCCAAAGTTTTAGAGGGTCTTTGTACATATTAAGAATCTTTAAGCATAGAAAACCATTCTTCTGTTATTTATTGGGTATAGTTGTGTCAGAATTATATTTAGTTGTAGAATTGCAAAACTTGTAATTTAAAGTGTAAATATTTAAGCTGTCAAGATAGATTCAATAACAAGAAACCAAATAGTGGGATAGTTGATTTCATTTTTGCACATTTCCCAGAGATTAAATAAAATAGTTTATCAATAATGTACCAATCTTCTAGATTACTACAGTGTTTTTTTGTGAACTTTGTCATTCAGGGCCCAATCATTATTTTCTGAATTTTCTAAATTGCCTTTAAAGCTTCTCCTATCTAGTATATAACCTTTCTTGCTACCTAGCTATTACCTACAGCACTTATTCCCTTTATCTAGCAGGGTAAATGGGAATTGATAGTAGGATTTTAGGATTAAAATTCACACTAGGTTAGTAGTAGTCTGTGGTTCTTGAGTGGGAAGGATAAAAGGAGGTTAAACAATTGAGAATTTAAAAGTCATCCATTGATTTTAATATCAATGGCAGTGTACTCTAGTATGATGAATAATTTAATATAACTAGGTAGAACTGATGAAAAAGTTTTAAAATTACTATTGATTTAATCAAAAATATTCTTACTTTAAAAAATTGTTTTCCATAAATAAGTTGGAACCTGTGCTCTGTACCTTGCAAGTTGCTAGCTGCTGTTACCAAACAATCGTCCCTTTGTGAGGTGTCAGGCTTATGTTCTGTGAATATTTCCAAAGAGCTATAGGAGGAAATTCTAAAATAGTCAGATGAACTTAAAAAAAAAAAAAAAAAACCCACACAAACAAACTACTTTGCCTACTTGAAAGGGAATAAACATTTATGGGCTACAGTTTTTGCTTTTCTGGAATGCCAAATTTCAGCTCAGAGCAAATTCTTCAGCAGAGCAATAAACCTTTGAAAATTGCTTTATAATGGAAATCCTGACAGACCATTAACTATAGTGGTGCAAATGCATTGCTCTGACATGCATAAGGTTGTCCCAAGTTGCTAAATACAATACACCATGTTGGTCCGTGTACATCCTGTAGAAGCCTATGTGGGTGTATATGTTTGCCATGTTATGTCACTTAATTATTAATGGATAAGCTCAAACAATCACCTTTGACAAGTAGGAGAAGTATCATTTTAGAAGGAAAGTGTGATTTAGGCTCTGCTGATGCTGATAGCTCATTTTATATTTGCCACACTGGAAAAGGCCCAGAGTAAATTTAACATGATACATTTAATCACCATTCCAATTACAGTGCCACTGAAGCAAATCACTGTTTTCTTACTACCAATTCATTGGAACTTCTAGGTCATAAAGTATCATTATTAGGCATATAGGAAATTCTCAGCGCAATGGAAATGTAGATCTGGGATTTTTCCAGTTGCTTTGAAGTAGTAATAGAGGCTGCTTCGATGTACATTTTCCCCATGTAAAATGAAAATTGGAATTTAAAGGAGTTGATATGACTAAGTGAGAATCCTATAATGCCCCAGGGAAGAATGAAGCAGAATGTTCACATCTAAAAGTAAAATAGGGAAATGATGAAAAGGGGTGGGTATTTTCACAGCAGTCTGCTTAATGACTGATATATCCCAGTTAATAATAAGTGATGTGAGACTATGTCTTGTTCTTGGCTATATTTGCAGCACCTAGCACAGTGCCTGGCACAGTGGGTGCCAGTAAATATTTATTGGATTTATTTGTGTTTGTTTATTTGAAAACTATTTGAGGCTACATTGTCAGGCAACCTAAATATTAGATAAGATTACTAATATAATGGATGTCTCACACACATCCTATATAATAAAGAGCTAATATGCTAGTTAGATCAAACAGCAGAATGACCGTCTGGATGACCTTCTGGACGAAGCCAGGCCTGCGAGGGCTGGCTGAGGCTGTGAGGGGCTGTGAGGGCTAGCCGGGGCTGTGAGGGCTAGCCGGGGCTGCGAGAGCTGGCCGGGGCTGTGAGGGCTAGCCGAGGCTGCGAGGGGCTGTGAGGGGCAGCAAGGGCTAGCCGAGGCTGTGAGGGCTGGCCGGGGCTGTGAGGGCTAGCCGAGGCTGCGAGGGCCAAGCCCCTTGCACAAATTTCATGCATCGGGCCTCTAGTACATTCATGATATACATAATAAATATACATGCACAGAATTCATTAATAAAAGATTTTATAAAAGCATTTTGGTACAATTTGACATATTGCGTATCATAAATTAAAGCAAAGATTCAAGTGTATTTTGGGTAGAATCATGCCTTATGAAATCTAAGTAAATAGATCTGACATCATAACAAGATTATAATTCAGTTTAATACTCCTATACTCTAGTATCAGTTTTAATAGGTCCAGGCTTACCTGTTCTGTTTGACTAAAAGAAGTTTCCCTTTTTCTTTCACTTGACTCAGGCAATTCCCAAACATGGTTGCTTACCTGGGCTTTTAAGAAAACATAAGGGGGCTTGGTCATTAGCCTGGAGATTTCAATTCACTAGGTCTGGAGTGGAGACTGGGAATCTGTATTTTTAAGATATTTTCTTTCCTTGCCAGTGCCTCCACCCCGTCTTCATGATTTACTTTGAAATGAGTGTTGACAATTACCTTGGACCTTTTGGGTTCTCTGGAAACAATAACCAGTACAATAATTAATGTCTTGATCTTATCCTGGTGGAAGGAAAGTAATGCTAGCATATATCATACTGAAGGTCTTTTAGGACTAGTGTTGACTTTCTGTCCATATATTTTGCCAGAAAGCTACTATTTAGGACAGTTTGGGCAAGGATATTATTTTCTGGTGTTTTTTTTCCTTATGGCATATTCATAGAATTGTATTACTGGATGGAGTCTTATAAATTATTTAGTTTATTCCTTTGAGTTAATTTTGTAAGTGTTAGGGTTTGATTCCAGCTCTACCTCTCATTAGTTGTTGCCTGGGCCTTGGTTTCTTATACATAAAATGGGGATAATAATACCTACTTACCTTCCTACTAACTTACAAATTTTTAAAGATTAAAATACAAAAAAAAAAATGTCTAGCATGTGTCTTAATATATAAATACTCATTACATGTTAGATTTTATGGCATATCTATTATGATCCATGATATACATAAAAGCCAAAAGAAGTTGAAAAATTATAATAATTCAATTAAATTCAAATATGCTGTATTAACCACAGAGTTTTAAAAAAATTATATGGTAAAATACATATAACAAAATTCACCATTTTAACCATTTTAAAGTGTACATCTCATTGACATTTAGTACATTTACAATGTTGTGCAACCATCAGCTACCACCATCTAGTTCCAGAACACTTTCATCACCCCAAAAGGAAACCTTAATGGTAAGTAGTCAGTCCCTCCTTCTTCCTTCCTCACCAGCCCCTGGCAACCACTAATCTGTTTTCCCTCTCTGGAGATTCAGGCTATTTTGTATACTTTGTATGAATGGAATCACACAACTTGTGGCTTTTTGTGTATGGCTTCTTTCATTTTGTATGTTTTTATGGTTCATCTGTATTCTAGCACATATTACTACTTCATTTCTTTTAATGGCTGCATGATAGTTAATTTTATGGATATACACCATAATTAGTTTATCCATTTATGAGCTGATGAACATTTGAGTTCTTTCCACCTTTGGAGATTGTGAATAGTGCTGTCATAAACATGCATGAACAAGTTTTTGTTTGAAAACTTGTTTTTAATTGTTTTGGGTATATACCTATGAGTACAATTTCTGGTTCATATGGTAATTCTATATTTAAATTATTGGGGAACAGTTAAAATTTTTCACGGCTGCCAAACGTTACATTCCACCAAGCAATTTATGAAGGTTACAATTTCTTCACATCGTGGCCAACACTTAAAAAAAAAAAAAAAAGATAGCCATCCTATTAAGTGTGAAGGGTAGCTTATTATGATTTTGATTTGCATATTGCTGACAAGTGATGACATTAGGCATCTTTTCAGTGTTCAGTGTACTTATTGGCTATTTGTATATCTTCTTGAGACAAATGTCTGTTCAAATCCTATGCCCACTTTTCAGTTGGATTGTCATCTTGTTGAAGGCAGTGTTTTGATCATAAAATTAATTTATATATTATCCTTGGAAGGCCTTGTTTGGGAATATTAAAATACTAGAGGCCCAGTGCCTTGAGGTGGGCACAGAAATTTACAACACAAATTTACAATACTGGAGAACTTGTGCATGGGTGGGGGCTAGCCCTTCCTTGTTAACAGTCTCCTCTTCACCTAGCCTTCAGTTGGTAATTCTGGGTGAATGTCCTCAATTTAGTTTTACTTATAGGTTGGTTATGGGAGGAAGTGCAAGATCCACCTACTCTGCTGCCATCTTGAAACAGAAGTGTGCATAAAATGCTTTAAAAAGTAACTTCATTAGTTGTATATTTGAACGGGTATTTTGCATTGTTTTCCTTAGATTTCTGTGCTTGGATAAACATATTCCATATGTTTCTTTTACTTGTACTGTAGTTTGTACTTAAGTTTAACGGAGGACTTTATTGTGTGTGGTTGTATGTAAAGTGTGGATATGGATTTATGTTTTAGAAGTTGCTTTGATATTTGGTTGTAATTTAGCATTCAACTCAGCAAGATAGTAATTAATGGAATCCAGTAAGAAGAAAGACTTTATAGTAAATAAACTCATATATCAGCTATTTCACCTAAAACACGGATTTAATTGTGGCTGAATGTTAATAATTTCACTTACAGTGCACTTTTTCTCTCTGCATTTTTCCTTTTCAGATTTTTGATAGACTTGTTTTTTTGTCCGCTGTATTCCTGAAATTGCATGTATTATGCTAATTAATTATGGGTTGAATCTCAGAATGTTACATGTAACCTGTAAATACTTTTCTTTTTCCCTGAGAAAAGAGAACATGGTATGTCAATAATAGTAATTAATGTAAAGCCATTTACTCAGTCACTGTGGCCGTGACTGGCTTGCCCCATAACATGGGAAATGTATACTAGAAATCTTTTAGTTTAATGAGACTGACTGATAGGTAAGTGAAAAAAATAAACTTGAGATTTTAATTTTAAAATTTTAATTTTAAACACAAATGTATATAATTTCTTTTTTTTTCTTTTTTTTGCAGTGAGCTTAAGACCTTTTTGTTGCATATCAGTTAACTGATTTTAGAGTCATACACTTTTTCTTGTATAATCCACACGAATGGTATATTATCTGTGATACAGCATAGTAGGAATATGGCCTCTGGGACTATACTTTCTGAGCTGTAACTCTCACTCTGTCTTTTACTGGAATGTGAACTTGGGCAAGTTACTTCTCTGTGCCGGTGGATAACAATAGCAATGTGGATAAAACACATACTGTTGGCGGCGAAATGGCACCAGGTATTAAACTGCTGATCAGATCTCCGTTCAGCATCCGGGTTCGAGTTCTGGCTAAGAAAGAATTCAGATCTAAGACTCAAATACAAGGAAAAGTTTCTTTAGAAAGTCACAGAGGTAGAAATCAGGAGCTGTAAAATAATTGTTCTCAGGAAACAAGTTACAGAAGCAAAAGAAGGGCCCTTAGAGCCTAGGAGAAAGAAAGCAGCAAGGGAAACTCTCCTTGGAGAAGGAGGTGGGAAAGACGCAGGCATGTTCCATAGAGAGATGATCTGGGTCCTCTGTTCTAAGAGCTTTTAAGGGTGGGGATTTTATGGGAGGTCCCAGGGGAAGGTCTCAGTAGACAATTCATCAGCTTTTCAGGTATGTCTTTTAAGGTCCTGGTCTCCAGTGATTGGTTGGTGCCAGGGCAGGGCATCATTAATCATTGCAGTTATTAGTCTTTCCTGAGCCTGTCAGGAAAATATCTGTCCATTAGTTAGCGTCCACTTTTGGTCTAATTTTTAAGTGGAGCTGAAACACAACTGAGGCCCAAATGTTATCTCTAGGGCTTAATGCCTTAATAAGGGAGTGGTGGTGCAAGGGGGTCAGATGAGGCTATTCTCCTATCCCTTGTTGTTCCTCCTATGGGGGTCTGAAACCAGCCAGGGGAAGAAAGGTCAGGGAAGGGTCCTAACTGTAAGACCAACGATATGAAAGGTCAGAGGGTTTAAACTGCAGCGATAGACTGGGGGGCAGATTCCTATTTTCCCAGTTTTGCCTATTGCTGGGTATCTGGGGCTTTCTGCCCAGGTGACTTTCTGTATCTGGATCATTGTCCTTGCTCTACTTTGTCTATCTAACTGCCTACTACAGTACTGGCTTTAAATGCCTAACTCATTTAAGCTTGGTGGGGGCTGGCACAGCGGTGCCTAAATAAATATCTGTCAATTAGTTAGCATCCACTTTTGGTCTAATTTTTAAGTGGAGTTAGAATCTAAAGACATGTGAAGCAGTCTGAGGGCACTATAGATTTTTAAGACTTATTCCTCAGTCAAGTTGTCTGGTTTAATCTGACAGCATCTTTTTTTTTTTTTTTTAATAGCGACATATCTTTTAACCTATTTGCAATATTTAACAGATTTCATAGAAATAATGCTTTCTTTTTGTACTTACTGGTTTAGGTAGTAACTAAACTGTGATCACAGCAACCAATAAAATAGGCAATAATTTAAGGCATAGACAGATTTGGGAACAAAAACAACTTCACAATCGCTCAGTTCAACTGATAGTAATGGAAATAAGGCTCTATATTGGAAAATAGCTCTGCTGTCTGGGAGAGCATTTGGGAAGCTTTGGGCATGTCATTCTGTTTTATGGAGGGTCTCAAGAGCATAGGTTAATACAGCCACTTGAGTAGCGAAGAAAAGTACTGCTTTGCTCTATTCTTTGAAGAAGATGCTGCCGCAGACTCACCATCTTAAGGTACCTACTGTAGGTTATTTCTTATCGGTCTGTTTTTTTTTGTTGTTGTTTTTTTTTTTTTTGCCAGATTACAGCCTTTCATCTTGTTTTTTGTCATGATAGTTTAGGTGACATATGTTTGTGAGAGGTACCAAGTTATATGGCCAAGAAGGTAGATGGGCCCATGATTATCAAGCTCTTCTTAGAACCAGTAGGCAAGGCTCAGCACTATTCTTCAGCATTGGGGAGGACAAGGTGGTCATCTACTACAAGTTGAATTTTGTCATATTGGTCCTGAGCTTTTTAATATTTCCAGCATATTCTTACATGGTGGCACAGAATGTGCTCATTGTGTTTGTGAATGACATCAAGTTTGGTGGAATAGGGGCTCAATAGACACCTGGATTAAAATTGAGAGTATCTGGTAGGTTAGAAGAGTTGGTGAATATACATACATGGTGGCATTTAGCAGAATCAAGGCAATATAATTTTCTTAAGGAAAATTATACCCATGGTAATGCATCGAATCCCGAAGTGACAAGAAAACCAGTTAAATGAGTCAGTGATGCCTTTGCATTTAAAACCATCCATAGGAAGTCATATAACTGGAGTGGCACTTAAAGAAATCACAGGGCCATTTTTTCACCATTTATATTAGACCATCACAATGTAAGCTTCAATGAAGATCTCATAAAAAATGTAACAGAGTGAGAAAACCGAAAAAAATTAGGAAATAGTCCCCATGAGAAGGTCTTAGTACATATCTAGCCTAGAAAATAACAGAATAGTTTAGTAGTTCTCTTATTAGGTTATATATTATATTTTTGTGTGATCCTAGATGCATAGACTGTCAGAGGTCACTGATCTAAGTAACTTATTTTATTTTATTGGGTGAGAAAACCCTAAAGGTCACACATTCAAGCCAGGCCCTTTCCTCCCAGGTCACTCCCCCTGTAGAACAACCTGTGTTGTTATACTAATGACAAGATTATGAAGGCATTACAGCAGTAGCAAGGTTATAAATAAAGTAAGACATTAGAAATTCATGATTTTGAGGATTGGGAGGCAATGAAATATGATACAAAGAGAAGCAATGGAATCTGGTGATTACAGAACAGGAATACTTTAGTTTAAGTCTTAGTGAAGCAGAGACAAAAAAAAAGTACTCTTGAGTTTCCTTCTTACTCTTTTGTCTTTTTCTGCTGGGGATTTATAACTACTCAGGTTGATTGCATGGAGAATTTTCTTTTGCAGACTTTAGTCAACCTTGTATTTTGTGAATGATAAAATAGTCAGGAGATGGAAATTTTGAACTTTGAACTTATTTCCTTTTCAGTGAGCATTGGACTGGAAATAAGGAGAGCAGTTTCTCTTCTGCTAATACCTTTCAACAATTTCTCATCTAGATTCAAAGCAGATGTGATCCTGATCCTTTTACCTCTCCCCTTAAGAATATCCTAGTAGGTAGTTATTAAATATATAAAACATCTAGAATTCAAACAAGTGAAAGGTGCTATCTTATATAATAAAAGTCTAATATGCAAATCGACCAAACGGCAGAATGACCGGTCATTATGATGCATACTGACCACCAGGGGCAGATGCTCAACGCAGGAGCTGTCACCAGCCCGCAGGCCCCAGCCAGCCAGCCAAGGCAGGTGTGAGCGGGGGTCCTCCAATTGCCCCTCTGGTCACCCCACAGAGGGAGGCGACCGGTGGCGGGGCCGGCAAGCGGGCAGCGCCAGTGGGGGCCCCCTGATCGTCCTTGCTGGTTGCCCAGCCCCCCCCCCCCCCGTGCACAAATTTTTGTGCACTGTGCCTCTAGTTTTCCGTAAATATGGATAAGTGAATGTCTTTGCTTGCAAACCTAAATTTTCTTCATAATAAGAATGGATAAATGTGCACTTCACCAGGATGAAGCAGAAGTATTTGCCCCTGGACAAATGTTTATATAATTCTTCAATAGTTTTTTATGTAATGACTAGAGGCCCGGTGTACGAATTCATCACAGGTGGGGTCCCTCTGGGAGGCCTGCAGGGATCGGGCCGAAACCTGCAGTCCAATGCTGCCTGCAGTTCCTACCTGCCGCTCCCACTCATCCCGGCCCTACTGTGCCTGCCTCGGGCTCGCACCCAATCAGTTCCAATCGGGAGAGGCTCACGCTGCCTCAGCAGCCCTTGCCAGCCATGAGCCCTGCGGCTGGCACCCTCCCAAGGAAAGTGGCCTGTGGGATCGGGCTGAAACTGGCTCTCTGACATCTCCTGAGGGGTCCCGGATTGCGAGAGGGAGCAGGCCAGGCTGAGGGACCCCACCGGTGCATGATCAGGCCAGGGAGGGACCGCGGGTGGGCTCCAGGGCGTGTCCAGCCCATCTCGGTCAGTCCCGATCGGCCGGACCCCAGCAGCAAGCTAACCTACCAGTTGGAGCATCTGCCCCTTGGTGGTCAGTGCACATCATAGTGAGCAGTTGAGCAGCCTTAGCATATCATTAGCATATTATGCTTCGATTGGTTGTTCAGTTCTGTCATTCAGTCTATTTGCATATTACCCCTTTATTGTATAGGATGGCTGCAAAGATGATGGAAAATGCAAATCTCAGTATTTTGCCTTAGAAGAATTGGTTCTTTAGTATAATCATTAACCCATTATAGAAATTTCATAGCCATTTAATTACGTCGACCTTTATTCAGGAAAAAACCTCCATAAATGTAGTATTCCTCACCCTCACCCCGATTTGTGGAAGCAGCATTTGAATTTTTTAGCTATAGAGCTATCCTACTCTTGCTAGCCTGTTTAATCTTGTAGTTTGAATCCTTGTAGGGCATTATTGTTATCACTCTGCAAAAAAATTTTTTTTAATCTTCACCTGAGCATATTTTTCCATTGATTTTTATATAGTGGAAGAGATTGGGGTCGGGGTAGGGGGGCTGGGAGAAACAGAAACATCGATGTAAAAGAGACACATGGATTGGTTGCTTCCTGCATGTTCCCAGATCAGGGCCTTGCATAAAACCTGCAACCCAGGTATGAGCCCTTGACCAGGAATCGAACCTGCGACCCTTTGGTGTGAAGGCTGACGCTCTAACCACTGTACCACTGGCCAGGGCAAATTTTTTGTTCTCAGTTTTATTCTCAAATATTTGCTACCATAACAAATGGTTGGAAAGGTTTTTGTGTATTGTTTTCATAACAGCATGAAGGCACTACCAGCAGTAGTGCCTGGTGTAGTATAGAATTATAAAAATTTACTTCCTTTATGGAACTATAATTTATATTTAATAAAATGCATAATGAATATATACATCTCTGTAATCAGCACCCAGACATAGAACATTTTTTTTTACTCCAGAAAGTGCCCTCCATTGATGTAGAATTTTAAAACACTTTTTGTAAAGTGGGTGGGAATAGGTGATAAATTTAATAGTCAACTTGAATACAGTTTCTTCAGGTAACTGGGCAGCAGTAAACTTAGTCTTTTTTTCTGCCATTTTCTTTACAAAGTGAATTTTCCTGAGCATTAGTTTTACAGCAATAGAATTTGAATTTTTTAAAATATCATATATATTTGCAAATGAAGAGATCCAGATATAAGGCAATCCTCCCTTTTCTCAATAAGAAAAAAGAAATGTTTTGATCCACTTGAATAGAGAAACTTATAGGTGTATAAATGAAATGGTTAAATTTCTAATTAAAATACTAATTGCACGTTTAAATTTTTTAATTTAAATTTTTATTTTCAGATAACTGCAGATTTATATGCATTTGTAAAATGTAGAACAGAGAGATCACATATATTTTCATTTAGTTTATCCCAGTGTAACTGCACATGCATATTTAAGATCATAGGTTATATAAAATTAATATAATTTTTGGGTGTGTGCTGATTGTTCTCCAAGTGGGGATAAATATTAACATGCCATTATTACTGTGAATATGAACTCATCCTCCAAACTAGTTGAACAAGGCCTTATCTCTTTTTAAACTTAGATTTTCCCATCCCCAAACCTTTTTCCCTTTGACAGCCATCACCTTGTTCTCTGTATCTGTGCATCTACTTGTGTTTTGTTTATTCATTTTTGTTTTCTTTTTGGTTCCACATAAAGTAAAATAACTCTTCTTATGAAACAGATTTTTTCGAACTCTCCACATCTTCATATTTACAGTTATTTAGTTATATACTTCCTTGTATGTTTGTTTGTCCTTTGGCTGTTTATTATTTTGTATGTCTCAGTTTCTTCCTTTGTCTTGGATTAAAAAAAAGTGTTGAGAAACATTGATATAGTGAGTGTTTTTTATTTCCACATTTATATTAAAATATTGGGAGGGAGCTGGCATGCATGTGTTTTCCTGGGTGGTGAGAGATAGTGGTGTATGGATGTCAGAAAAATATTACAAATAAAATGTTTCTAGAATTTTCAGAAATTAGGAGTGTTATTTCAATTTCCAAGATGAATTAGCTGGAAGGTTAATTTATTTAAAAATTAATATATTTTGCCCCACCAGCTGGCTCAGTGGTTGAGCATTGACCTATGAACCAGGAAGTCATGGTTCGATTCCTGGTCAGGGCACATGCTTGGGTTGTGGGCTCGATCCCTCAGTGTGGGGCATGCAGGAGGCGGCTGATCAATGATTCTCTCTCATTAATAATGTTTTACCTCTCCCTCTCCCTTCCTATCTGATATCAATAAAAATATATTAAAATTAATATTCTTCAACACTGGAAAAAAAATTTTTATTTCAGAAGAAAATATAATTAAAGCAAGATAACCATTTATCCCATCAAGCAAAAATTTGAAAGTAATAATACCCATGTCGGTGAGAGTGTATTGAAAAAGTATTTTGAAATGCTTTTGATGAGAGAGAGTATAAATTGGTAAAATTTATCTGGGACGTAATTAGGAAATACCAGAATTATACCTTTTTATTTAGTAATTCTCCTCAGAATAAGTTTTAAAAAAAATGTTTTTATTGGTTTTAGAGGGAGAGGAAGGGAAAGGGAGGAATAGAGAGAAACATCAATGAGAGAGAAACATGGATCTGCTACTTACTCCGCACCCCGTACTAGGAATTGAGCCTGCATCCTTGGCATGTGCCCTGACATGGAATCCGACTAGTGATGCTCAACCACTGAGCCACACTGGCTGGGCAGAAACTTATTAAAATATTTATGATCAAATATTTATGTCCACAAATGTGTAGTAAGCAATTTTTATAATATAAGAAATCTGGGGAAAAGTTAAACATCCAACAGTAAGAATGTGACTAAATAAATTATAATATTTGTATACAGGGTGGGGCACAAGTAGGTTTAGAGTTGATGTGAAACAGTTTATTCTTATTTTCCGTACTAACAACTGTAAACCTACTTGTGTCTCCACCCTGTATACCAGGGGAGGGCAAACTTTTTGACTCGAGGGCCACAATGGGTTCTTAAACTGGCCCGGAGGGCCGGAACAAAAGCATGGATGGAGTGTTTGTGTGAACTAATATAAATTCAATGTAAATATCATTACATAAAAGGGTATGGTCTTTTTTTTTTTTTTTTTTTTTTTTTTTAGTTTTATTCATTTCAAACGGGCCGGATCCGGCCCGTGGGCCGTAGTTTGCCCACGGCTGCTGTATACTAAACTGTATGGAGCAATATAAATGTTTTTGAAGAATGTTTAGTGACATGAGAAATACTAAGTGTAAATATAAAGTGAAAACTTTATATGTTTCTGTCAAATATGTCATATATATGAAAAATGTGTCAAAGTATAATAAAATGCACACCTGTGAACATCCCACACAATTTTACCAGTACTGTTAAATATATAAATTCTTTATTTTGTATATCTGTACGTAAGGGAAGAATTCTTTCAGAACGTTAACAGTTCTTATTTGGGGGTGGGATTATTAATGATCTTTAGTTTTTGCTTGAAATGCTTCTATTCTTTTTCTAAATTATGTGAAAGGGGCATATATTTAAACCCAGAAAATATTAAACATTATTTATTGAAAGAAGAAGAAAATTTACGGTGTTTTTCCCCCCCAACTTTATTTAATTGGAAAGAAACTTCTAAAAGTGCCTGCCACCTGTTATCTCCTGAGTGACAAATCATGGCCAGGTACACAGGGTGGCATTATCTACCAGTTGTAGCTAAAACAGTGTGACAGAGCTCCTGAGAGATGACAGACTAACAACTGCTCTGTCATCTTGGTAGTGTTTGAATGACCTTTACAAAATACATTTTTCAAATCTACTTAGATTGTTCATGGTTCATGCCTTCAAGACAGGATTCATTTCTTCATTTAACAAATATTTTTGGGGGTACCTATTAAGTATCAAGTGACCAAGAGGGTCTTTGCACTTATGACACTTAACTTCTAGTGATGAAAGATATAATGACACTTAACTTCCCATGGTGAAAGATATTCAACAAGCAAATAGGTCAGTGGTGAGATATGAAAGAATGATGCAAAGAAAACAGGAAGAGGGACTGATTTAAATTGGGTCAGGTAAAGCCTACTAAGGAGGTTTGAATCAGAACCTGAGTGACAAGAAAGAGTAATACAGTGATTTCAGGATAGAGGGAACAACATTGGCAAGAGCTCTACAACACATTTTAGAACTGAGAAAAAGGCCAGTGTGGTTAGAAATGTGGTATTGAGAGGAGCAAAATGGTAAGAAATGAAGAGGGGAGATAGAGCCAGATCATCAGGAGACTTCAAGGCTTTGGTAGAAAGTTTGAATGTTATACTAAATGCAATAGGAAATTGTTGAATGGCATTAAGTAAGAAAATAGCATGATCTTGTTTTTAAAAGATTACTCTGATTGCTGTGTGTAAAATTGTGAAAGGTCAAAAATGGTAATGCGGAGACTAGTAAAAAGTCATTACATAGATCCAATGAAAGTTAATGGTGGCCAGAGTAGAGGCATTGGCAAAGGAGAGAAGTAGATATTGAGGTCTGTTTGGAAATAGAACTAATGGATCTTGCTGAGTATTGTGTATGACTGAGAGACTGCTGGAAGGATGGGAATTAAAATTTGACTTGAGTGACAGGGAAGAGGGTATTGCCATTTACAAAGGTGGACAAAATGAGTCATGCACATTTCGGGGGTATTGAGAGTTCTAGTTTGAAATGTTGAATTTGAAATATTGAATAGGCAGGTAGATATATATAAGTTTGGAGCAAGGTGATGAGGGTGAACACTTGTGAATCTTTAATATATATGTTATTTCAAGTCATGGGATCACTAAGCAAGAAATAGAGATAGTGAGGACTGAGTCCTTGGACCTCCAGATAAAGTCTTGACAGTGGAGGAGGAGTCAGCAAAGGTGGCTAATGGAGAGCAGTTAGGTCGGAGGAAAACTAGAGGGTAGAGGCATATTTGATCCAGGATCTGAGTGACAAGAAGGCAGAAGTAGAGTTTCAAGAAGAATCTGGTTGAATGCTGCTGAAGGTGCTGTAACAAATTATCACAGATTTGATGGCTTAAGCAACAGAAATTTATTCTCTTAAAGGTCTAGAGCAGTGATGGCGAACCTTTTGAGCTCGGCGTGTCAAAATTTTGAAAAACCCTAACTTAACTCTGGTGCTGTGTCACATATAGAAATATATATATTTTTTTATATTTGCAACCATAGTAAAAAAAAGATTTATATTTTTGATATTTATTTTATATATTTAAATGCCATTTAACAAAGAAATCAACCAAAAAATATGTATAAAATGAACAAAAACAAAAACAACTGTACATTTAGGAAAAAATAATAATAAAAACAATGATAATCAAATGGTACAAAAACTAGAAATTAGTGACTTTTTTGGTGCTGAAGTTTGTCTGCTAATTCTTCGATTGCAGGTTCATACTTGGTGCACTTCAAGGCCAAGCAGGCGCCACTAACTTCATCTGTTAGCAGTTTCTTTTGTTCGTTTTAATATTATTTAATGCTGAGAACAAAGTCTCACAAAAATATGTTGATGAAAAAATTGTTAGCAAAGCCATCGCTAGATTTTTTATGTCGCTAAAAGTGTCAGGTACTCTGTTCCAAGCATTCAAACTTTCTTGTTCATAGTTGCACTCTTCTTCATTATTCAAACGATTTCGTTCCAGATTTTCAAGTTTTGACCTTAAGTCGACACTTAATTATTTTAATGGTCTGTTCTAGGCTTCTAAATTGGTTGAATCTTTCGCTGAACTGTTCAAATAATGAGTTTACTATATTCTGGCACATAAGTATGGACTCCATTACACTCATTGTAGTGGCCTTCTCGAAATACTTTTTTATCCGAGGAAAATACTTGTGTTAGTTTCAGTATCTCGCTTGAAAATTTTAAGTTTACTTTCAAAAGATTTGATGTATCCAAACATAACGTCAATACTTTTGCCAAAACCTTGTAATTTTAAGTTCAGTTCATTCATATGAACAGAGAAATCTGTAAAAAACATCAAATTGCTGACCCACTTATGATCATTGGTCTGAGGAAAGTTTGCCAGATCCTTATTCTCAATAAATACCGTAATTTCTTCAAAGCACTCCACAAATCACTCAGGTACTTTACCTCGACTCAGCCATCTCACATTATTGAACATCAGTAGTCCACTGTAGGTTGAATCAACTTCCTGTAAAAGTGCAGAAAATTCTCGCTTGTGAAGGGGTCGAGAAGCTATAAAATTCACAATTTTTGGTACAACTGACATTAAATCATTCAATTCTGAGAATCCTGATTTGGCACACAACACCTCCTGATGGATAATGCAATGAAAAGGTACAAGTGGATGTCTAATAGCTTCCATAAACAATTTCAGGAATCCCACATTTTTTCCCACCATATTTGGTGCCCCATCTGTCTTGACTGACACAATTTTAGAGATATCATTGTTTAGGTCACTGAATATTTCGTTTCCTGATGTACTTATTGGCACTGATTCTAACTTTATCAACTATTCTCTCATTGTGAGACCATCAGAATATCTAGCAATAATGGCCAACTGAGCATTTGATGTGACATCAGTAGTTTCATCAAGAGAAATCGAAAAATATTTACAACTATTTAAGTCTTTTTTTAATTGATGTTGTACGTTTTTGTTAAGATCTATTATTCTGTCTTTGATAGTATTTCTACTGAGTGGTAACTCAGAAATTCTTTTAATAATATCATCTTTATTTTTCATATTGTGAAATAGAGCTGGTGCACATTTTAGAAATGTTTCCTTAATAAATTCTCTGTCACTGAGGGCTTTTCCATGCTGAGCTATGGAGTGAGCAATACAATTTGTAAGATGCTCTACAGTTAAATTTGTAGAGCATCTTACAAATTTAATGATGGAATTTGATTGACTTTTACAGAGGTTTAGCTGCCTAGAAATGTATTCCTTCCTTTCATGGATACTTTTTTTCAAGAGCTGACAATGATTAGTTTCAAAATGTCTCTCTACATTCCACGTTCTGCTTACTACCGTTTCATTACACAGTATGCACAGTGATCTGTTGTTTCTGTTGACAATCCCGTACATCTCGGGCCATATGTCTTGAAAGGGTCGCCTAGTGCTACTTCCACTTCCTTTATCATTCAATCTTGCTTTTTTATTTTTTTGATTCTCCATCACAAGGCTGCAAAAATAAATAAATATAAATCACGGCGTTTTTTTATAAAAGGTTGATAGGTTTCTTACCTATTAACTTTTTGCAGTGTTGTTGCACTGACTCCTGATGCAAAACAATTCAAAGATAGTATGTATAACCAACAAATATATGGTGCTGTAATCAATTATCCAACACGCAGAATGTCTTGTCGAGCACTGTTGCACTGTATATTTTTTTCTTCTAACCCTCCCACTCCTGTCTCCTATGAACATGGCGATCAAGTGCGTTCATTTGCCGAATGCACCCGAACGCACGGGAAGCTTACCTGAGGCACATGTTGACAATAACGAGGCCGTTTCCAGAATTGGGCATTTTGTCACTCGAGTAAAAATAAAATGTCATGAGTAAAGATTAATCTCTTTATAGTGCAATTCTTAACCTTTTTATATTAATGTCAATATTGGAACAATGTATCTTGGATGTTTTCACTATGTATCTTTGCTACGCAACACCGATGTACATGTTTACATCTGGTTTTAGAATTGCATTATTGATCATGAGTAACGTGAGTAATAATATTACTTGAGTGATGCCCAACTCTGGCCGTTGCGAGAGACAAATATTTGAATTATGCAATTTTTTGTCTCTGTCGATGCGTGTCACCCAAAATGAGTTCGCGTGTCACCTCTGACACGCGTGTCATAGGTTCGCCATCACTGGTCTAGAGGCTACAAGCCCCAAATCTGGCAGGACTGACTTCCCTCTAGGACAGTGGTTCTCAACCTTCCATTACAATGCTGTGACCCTTTAATATAGTTCCTCATGTTGTGGTGACCCCCAACCATAAAATTATTTTCGTTGCTACTTCATAACTGTAATTTTGCTACTGTTATGAATTGTAATGCAGGATGTATTTTCATTGTTACAAATTGAACATAATTAAAGCATAGTGATTAATCACAAAAACAATATGTAATTATATATGTGTTTTCGGATGGTCTTAGGCGACCCCTGTGAAAGGATTGTTCGACCCCCAAAGGGGTCATGACCCGCAGGTTGAGAACTGCTGCTCTAGGAGTTAGGGAAGAATCCATTCTTTACCTCTTGAGTGGTAGCTAACCTTATCATTCCCGTGTTTGTGACCATGTTTCTCTAGTCTGTACCTCCATCTTCACTGAGTGCCTTTTCTGTGTGTCTCTCCAAACTCCTCGTTCCCTGTCACAAAAACATTAGTAATGTCATTTAGGCCCACCTGGATAATACAGGGTAAACTCAAAATACTTAACCTCAAAGACCTTTTTTTCCAAATAAGGTAAATTCTAGGGATTAGGATTTGACGTCTTTGTGTGGTCATTATTCAACCTACTAAACTAAACCTTGGTTTTAGAAACTTGGTAGCCATTGTAGATCTCAGTAAGAGCAATTTCTTTTCAGCAGTGGGGCATAGGAAAATCCTATTCACCTTTCATGGTTGCTGCCACATAGAGAACTCTGTTGTCTGTCCCAAGACTGTGCACGTTGATCACACTTTTTTTCCCATGGACAGTCTGTAGTTGTATGCCTATGGCTAGCTTCAAGTTTTACATGTTGAACATGAGAAAGGAGCAGAATTTCCAGAAGCCTCTGCCTGCTTTTTTTTTTTAGTTCATTAGTGTTGACCTGCAGGATCCAAGTTGGCATTACCAATGGCCATTATTTCTATAGCCAAAATTTGGTTTATTTCAGATTTCAGACATCTGTTTTGATTAATAATATCAGTAGCTGTGTAATTTCATTTGTAATCTGATAACCTTCTTGCTGAAAAATTTCTAAGCAGAAAGTAGAATGTATGTCATTTAGGTAATATATTGGTATAGTGGGTATTTTAAATAACATGAAGTATCTGAAGAGAGGTAAAGGGATGCAGAGAAAAATGCTATTTGCCAGTTTTTTCTTACCAGCTTACACAGATGTTAAAACTAGCACAATTGGTGTTGAGCTGCCCTCAGTTGTTTTCTGTAGACTTTTCATGATTTCTGCTGGACACTGCAGAGCAGCAGAGGTGAGAAATAAGTTGCCTCTGGCTCTAGTGGCACTGCATGGATGAGAGACAGCAATACATCTGGAAGAGGCCTGCTTCCCTGGGGGGAGTTCTAGTAACCAAGGGATTCCTTTATCATCAGATCTTCTATGAGATGGAACTGGTACAATGCCTGCCCTCCTGCTGGTATATGTTTTTGAAGGGGAGGCATTGCGCTTTCACCATATGAAGAGAGCTGACCTAATTACCACAGATTAAATCTTTAGTTGTGGGACCATTCTTTTTTTTTTTTTTTTTTTTTTAAGGTCATGTGTGGTTATATCAGTGAAGATACCAGGGTGGTGTTCCGTTCTACGTCGGCTATGGTTTACATATTTATTCAGATGAGCTGTGAAATGTGGGATTTTGATATTTATGGGGATCTGTATTTTGAGAAAGCTGTGAATGGTTTCCTTGCTGATCTCTTTACCAAGTGGAAGGTATGGTTCCTCTTATGCACTCAGTCTCATCGAGCAAATGTTTTTCAATGCAGATTTAAAAAATACACTATTTCTACTAAACTGCATTTCATTGAGGTATCTTAGCTAAAGCCTAAGTTGATAAGACTCAAATTACTTTAATCACCTTGACATTGTAAAAAGCACTTATGAAAAACCCATAGTTAATATCATACTCACTGTGGAAAGACTGATAACTTTCCCCCAGAAGATCGGAAACAGTATAAGGATGCCTGCTGTCACCACTAATATTCAACATTGTCTTAGAGTTCTAGCCAGAGCAACAACGTAAGAAAAAGAAACAGTGGCCCTGGCCGGTAGCTGCTTTGGTTAGAGCGTCGTCCCGAGATGCCATGGTTGTAGGTTTGATCACCGGTCAGGGCACATCCAAGAAGAAAACAGTGAATGCACAAGTGGAACAACAAATCTATGCCTCTCCCTCTCTCTCTCAAATCAATAGGTAAAAAAATTTTTAAAAAGAAAAAAAAGAGTCTTTTGTGGGCCAAGAGATATTCCCTAATCCTTGTAGGATCTGTTCTGTATATTTAATTTTGGTGTAGTCAAGTTTACTTGTACCTTCCCTTTATCCACTGCCAATGTGAAGAAGAAATAGGATTTAGGGGAAAATGCTCTAATTCAGAGGCTTTTGATTCAAATGCCCTGACACTCACTTTTATGTTTCTAAACTTCTTCCTTTCTCACATATCCCAACCTCTCCAACTTCCTAAAATCCTTCCACTGTGCCCACATGAGTAACCTGCCTAATATCCTCAGCATCTTTTCTAAACGTTCCCTGCAACTTCTTATTTTAACTCCATATTTTTTCAAACTTTTTTAAAAACCAGGACCCATAGTAAGGAATAAATTCTATATTGAAAAATTTGCACATTTATATACATATTCACAACTGAAACAAGATTTAAAAAAAAACTTTCTAAAACAAAGCTATATTATATTTTACTAATATGCAAATTAACAAATAATAAAAAAAAATGCCGGGGTCCAACCCCAGCAGGTCCAGGGGTCCCCAAAGGTGTGGACAGAGTCGGCGAAGAAGGAACGACACAGAGGCAGCGTTCAGTTGATCAGCAGCCTAGCCAGGATCTCTAGCTGAGTTCTGGTTAGGATCTCCAGCGAAGTTCTGGTTAGGATCTCCAGCCAAGTTCTGGTTTGGTTCTCCAGCCAGGTTCAGTCACCAGATTCTAGTCAGGTTCTCTTGCCATGTCCTATCCAGGTTCTGTAGGTTCTCCAGCCAGGTTCTGTAGCCAGGTTCTGTCCAAGATCTTTTGCCAGGTTCTCTCGCTAGGTTCTGTCTCTAGGTTGTGTGGCCAGTTTCTGTCCAGGATCTTTTGCCATGTTCTCTCGCTAGGTTCTGTCTCCAGTTTCTGTCCAGGATCTTTTGCCATGTTCTCTCCAGCGAAGTTCTTCTGTCTCTAGGTTCTGTGTAGGTTCTGTGTCTAGGTTCTGTCTAGGTTCTGTCGGACCATTCTTCCAGATTACCCCTCTCCTCTGTATTCGAGGCATGACGTGGTGAAAACAACACAGGCTTTGGAGTTCAGCAGACGAGGTTCATCACCTAACGTGTTTTGTAACCTTTGGCAAGTTATATACCCTCTTGGAGCCTCTGTTTTCTCGTTTGGTGAAATGGGGTTGAAGGCATCTAGTATCATGCTTACCACATAGTAGGCATATAAAAAATGTTAGATTCCATTATTAATACATCTTCCATTTTTTCATTTTGTATGCAATTATTGATGCTTAAATTTCCTTACTGCCTTTGTTGTCCTTATATTAAGTAGAGTCTTAAAGAAAAATCTACCTGTTAACATAGCATCTCCTTTGGGAAAGAGAAATAATGACCATCCCTTCTTGGTCGGTCCCCCCCCCCCCCACCCCACCCCCCAAATATTGTCACCTTATGACAGTTACTAACCATTAGGTCTTTGGTTCCATTACATTGGCATACAATCATAGTCATCAGGGAATACTTCCTGAGGAAGGCTTTCATTATAAAATTTACTAAGGAGGCAGAAGAAAGTTGGTTTAATCCATGTGGAGGAGTGGCTCTGGGCAAAGACTAAAATATGGGGAAGGGAGTTGCTGAGGAATGAGGCTGTAAATAGGTCAGATTATTCAACAGAGTATTCCAGGAGTCTTTTGGAAGAAAGCTGTCGGAATGAGTCTAGTACTTGAGAAAGATTCAGGAAGGGAAATAGCAATGAGAATAACTTAACAGACAACTTATTATTGACTAGAGGCCCGGTTCATGAAATTCATGCACAGGAGGGGGTGGTCCCTCAGCCCCACTTGCACCCTCTCTAATCTGGAAGCCAGGGATTAGGCTTAAACTGGCAGTTGGACATCCCTTTTGCAATTCAGGACCTCAGGCTCCTAACCACTCACCTGCCTGCCTGCTCTAACCATTTTGCCTGCCTGCCTGATCCCCCCTACTGCCCTCCCGTGCCAGCCTGATCCCCCTAACTGCCCTCACTTGCTGGCCTGGTCGCCCCTATTAACTTTTTTTCCCCATCTTATCCCCTTCACACACAATTGTATTTGACTTTCTTACTGGCTTCTCCCTGTCACACAATTTCTCTCTCTCCTTTATGTAACACTTTTTCCTACTGACTCATCATTTATAAACTTTTCTTTCCTCGTTATTTCCTACTTGTGTTCCATCCTTCTTCTTCTCATCCTTTTCCTACCCTCCCTCCCTCCCTCCCCCCCACATTCCTTCTTTCCTTTATCTGTACCCCTGCCCTCCCTCCCCTTTCCCTTCCTTCCCACCTTATTTTTTTTCTTTACTTCCTTCCTTGGACTTGCTTTGCTTCCTCCCCCAATTTCTTCCTTCTTCCCATTCTCCTTTTAAGTAGTACTGGCTCCCCTTTAAAACTTTTCTTCCCTCTTTCTCTCTCATCCTACCTTTCCCATACATTCTTCCACTGTTTTAATATCTATCTACCTGCCTAATTATTCACTATCATTTATCTTTTTTCTTTTCTGACTCCTACTTTTAAAATCTGTCCCCAATACACAACTATACTTGATTTTCATTATAGTTCCTGCAGCTTACTCACACATCCTCTTTCCTTCTTTAACTCTGCTCTCTGCTAACTCCTTTATAAAGTTCTTCCCTCCCTCCTTCCCTTCTTAAAGCTTCTGCTGGGGCAGGCCGTTAACCCCCAGCCCAGAGCTCAGCCCTGGCCGGGTGTTCACTGCCCCCCCCCCCCCCCCTTCCCGGGCTTCCCTGTTGTTGTCCTGCTCCTATTCCCTGTCTAGGACACCCGGCCCAGTGAGGGTGGCTGAGGCCCGCGCGGCCCTGGGCGCTGCTGCCAGGAAGCAGGAGCGCCTCTGCCCAGAAGGCCTCAGCTGTCCTCCAGCCTCCTCCCGCTTCTGCCTGTGCCCCACCCAAGGGGCGCACCTGCTCCACCCGCGTTTCCTTCCCTTTTCCATCCCTGTATCTTTTTCTTGTTCCCTTTCTGTATTTCTGTTTCTCCTCTCAGCCTGCCTTCCTCTCCCTCTCCTTCCTTATCCTCTCCTGTCGTATCCTATCCTATCCTGGGCCTTTCAGCTGCCTGAGCAGAGCACGGGGATGCAACCTGCTGATCTGGTCGTGACATGATGCTGTAATGGACAAATTTACATATTCCTCTATTATTAGATTAGATTGCCCACTGTGTTGTGCCTGGGCTGCTGTGTGATGCCACATACTGTGCTGTGTTGTGAACAGAGGATCGCAGGATGGCCTTTGGAGTTGGCTCAGTACCGAGGTCACATACTTCCTCTGTACTTCTCCAACTGTGTGACCTTGGGCAAGCTGCTCATCTTTCACGTGGGCATGGGACTGTATGGCCTTGATTTCCTAAGACCTCTGAATTTCAGACCCCTTGTAGGAGGTGGTGGGAACATTTTCTCATTTAAATTAGTCATTCCTTGTAGCCAATTGCATGATGTTTCATGGTTGTACAAATGTTAATGTGATTTTTAAAAAATGCATTTAGAAGCAAAGCAATATGATAATACCCATTTCAGGGATGTTAGGAAGATTACGATAATGCATGTCAAGTGCCCACTCAAGTTATTTTTCCGAGACTAGTAGCTATTATTAACGAGGAAAGGACATGAAAAATAATTTTATTGGGAACATCTGAAGAAAGAATTTTAAACAGCAAGGTCATAATGTGACCAGGATCTTGAAATAGGAGTGGAATGAGGGGGAAAAAAGACAAGAGAAAAGTTCAAGTAATGCTGTAGAGAAAAATGAATGTGTATACAGTGAGGAAGTTTTGCCCCTTTACAGACAAAGTTTTCATTATAGTGATAACTTCGTGATATATGCTCCAGTGTGAACAGCAGGAATGTGGTAATTATGTGGGAGAAATTGACTCTTGTGTCATCATCTTAAGCTGCTAATCACAAAAAATAATGCATTGGATAACTCACAAACAAAAAGTATTGTGTTTTGTTGTGGGGGTGGTGTGGCTGGTTGGGGATTTATTATTAGTTTATTAGTGTGGTTGCCTGGCCAATGATACTGAATTTTTAGCTCTTCTTTCTTTTTGTTCCTTTTTCTTTTTTGCCCCAGGTCCAGCAAGACTATGAACCTCTGTTCCAAATGCTTTGCTGGTAAGTGCAGAAAAGGATTTTTTATTTACTTTTATTTTTCTTCTTTTGGTTGTTCCTAAGACTAGCTACATCATTTGGCCCTCCTTTGGGTTTATGCATGGGGATTTGTTTCTTTGTTTGTGTGTGAAAGCAATTTCTCTTCACCAAGGTGCTTCATATATTTCCCTAGGACTATTGAAATAGCCTCCCCGAATGAAATGAAATCTTATGTGTACTTGCATCAAACAAACTGTCCTTGATGTACAGTTGTGGTGTATAGTGGAATTGTAAAAACTCACATTGTACTAGGGTAATATATGTTCATGTTTGACCTTGAATGATTAATGGTGAATGTTGCCTTTACCAATGAGAATGCAAGAGAAAGAATATTTCATATTGGAGTCAGGAAGACAATCATGCTGAATTAGCCTTTTCTAATCCAGTCCCTCATTTAAATCACCTTGGGTAAGTCACTTAATCTCTTTGGGCATTAGATTCATCATTTGTAACATGAAGGGTTGGGGTTTGATGTTTACCAGGTGTTCTTTCCAGCTCCAAATGTTGATTGGTTGACTCCCTGAATTTATGATCCCTTCATGAAGTTGCAGCCTTCATGCTTTTTTTTAAAAAAAGAACTTTATATCCAAATGATCTTATATAAAGTAACTGAGTCTTTACTACTTGAGATATGTTTTTCCTTTTAATCTTTTAATTGAGATATGTTTAACTTAATGTAACGTTCCTTCTTTATTTATTTTTGTCAAAGATAAACAAAGTTGGACACTAGTTAAAGTGGTAAGGACAGCTCTTAATGAGTAATTTACTGCTACAATACAAAGTCCTGTGTGAACTGAACTGGATTTGTGCAGAGGGACTGGTTATTTTAAAAGGTGAGGGACTAGACAGGGTTTGCTATCTTGGCTCAATAGAGTCAGGGAAGTGACAAATTACAAAGGGTTTGGTCAGTGTAAATGATAAGGTGGGGCGGTGCCTCTTAGCTGACAACCATGGAAGTTGATTCTATTCTACAGAGACAGGGACTGAGACCCTCTCCTTCTTGATGATCACCTTTTAAAGCATTGGTTCTCAACCTGTGGGTCGCGGCCCCTTTGGGGTCGCCTAAGACCATCGGAAAACACATATATAATTACATATTGTTTTTGTGATTACTCACTATGCTTTAATTATGTTCAATTTGTAACAATGAAAATATATCCTGCATATCAGATATTTACATTATGATTCATAACAGTAGCAAAATTACAGTTATGAAGTAGCCACGAAAATAATTTTATGGTTGGGGGTCACTACAACATGAGGAACTGTATTAAAGGGTCGCGGCATGAGGAAGGTTGAGAACCACTGTTTTAAAGGAATGGCTTTCATATCCTTGAGCAAAAATTCCAGAATTGTAGGAGATACATATACATCTCAAAGGGTCAAGGATAATTCACAGTTGTAAACTCTTTTTATTAAGTGCTCTAAGATAGGGTGCTCTGGGGCCTGTAGTCAGATGTTGGTTATAACAAACCTTAAATTCTTTTGGCAACCCAGAGCTTTCCTAGGCAGGCACTTAAAGCGGGGCTAGTCAACCTAGGGATGGGGTCTTGAGCTGTTAGAAACTGTTAGTGTTTGTTTAAATCTTCTACTGTTGGGGGAGAGGAATAGATGAAATCATTTGTGTTAAGAGTCTGTAGTTTTTATAGGCAGAGGTTGAGGCCTAGTTGAGAAAAGGGCTCAAGAGGATCCTAGCTAGAGTTTGGTAAAGGGGAGAATTTTTGTCAATTTTTATCTTCTATTCATTATGCTGTTTGAGCGCCAAATTAATTATAGTATAAGCTTTAGACCTTTGCATTTATGTCTAAACTAGGGGGTAAGTGGGAAGGAGTTGAGAGGGCTGGGAAAGCTGACAGTTTGTATCTGTTAAACGTTTAGAATTTGTCAGATACTTTAGGTCTTTATAAGGTAAGTTTGGTTTTTATCTAACTTCTAGGAGTATCTCTGCCATGTTAAACAAATGTATTCTGCTTTTCTTATTCTTCATATCTACAATTACAGATATGAAGAGATGCTTCCTCACTGATGTGAGTTAAACTTTATAGTAAAAATGAAAGGAGCAATAAGACAAAATGTTTTGTGGTTATTTCCATAACAGGGTTGCAAATTCTTATATCATAGCAGGTAAATTAAAACATTTTTGCATTAACCTGCAGCTCTTACTGCTTGGAGTTATACTCTAATCTCTTTTCTGCTTTTATTCCCTGTTAGAAATTAAGAATAGAAGTGGCTTAATTCTAGTAACCCTTGAAAGGGAAACATTGTAAGTTACAGCTAAATTTTGAGGATCTGCAGTAAGAGGAACAGAGTGAATCTGAAATTTTTAAGTTGGTTTCCTTTTAGACATTGTGGTGTACCCATCAGGGAAATAGTATTAAAATACTCCAGTTAGTTATTTTATAGCATGGTGAAGTTTGGGGAAGATAGTGGAATCAGTATGCTTCTCATACCTTGATTTTTCAAATCATCTTTTCCCAGAAGAAAGGCAGCTTCTGTTTTTAAGATGAAGCATTTTTTTTATCTCAAGAACAATGATTTTAAATATGATAATGTTATATGCAGTAAATACCAATTATTCAAGAAAAATGATTTTACATATAATAATATTACATGCAATAAACACTAATATTTCAAGAATAAAAGGATTTCAAGTATAATATTACCAAAACTGTACTAACATAGTATGATATCTCAGAAGTTGTTGGAAATACTAAAAATCTGCAAATAACAGGATTACTTCTATTATATTCCATTATATATTTTTTCCCTCTGGCTCTATATTTGTTCATCAATTTATGTTGTTCATTATATTCCACAAATGAGATCATGTGATATTTATCTTTCTCTGACTGGCTTATTTTGCTTAGCATGATGCTCTCCAGGTCCATCCATGCTGTTGCAAATGGTAAGAGTTCCTTCTTTTTTACTGCAGCGTAGTATTCCATTGTGTAGATGTATCGCAGTTTTCTAATCCACTCATCTGTTGATGGGCACTTAGGCTGTTTCCAAATATTAGCTATTGTAAATTATGCTGCTATGAACATAGGGGTGCATATATCCTTTCTGATTGGTGTTTCTGATTTCTTGGGATATAGTCCTAGAAGTGGGATGACTGGGTCAAATGGGAGTTCCATTTTTAATTTTTTGAGGAAACTCCATACTCATGTGCACTTGAGAAGAATGTATATTCTGTTGCATTGGGGAGAAATGTTCTATGAATGTCTATTAAATCCATCTGATCCAGTGTTTCCTTTAGAGTCTCTGTTTCCTTGTTAAGTTTTTGTCTGGAAGATCTGTCCAGGGAAGTCAGAGGGGTGTTCAAGTCCCCTACTATGACTGTATTGTTGTCAATCTCTCCGTTAAAGTCCTCTAGAAGTTTTTTTTATATATTTAGCTGCACCTATATTGGATGCATAAATGTTTACCAGGGTTATATCCTCTTGTTGAATTGATCCCTTTAGTATTATGTAGTGACCTTTGTTGTCTCTTGTGATGGCCTTTATTTTAAAGTCTATTTTGTAGATATGAATATTGCTGCTACAGCTTTTATTTTTTTCTTTTCCATTTGCATGGAAATTTTTTTCCCATCCCTTCACTTTCATCCTGTGTGTGTATCTTTTGTTTTGAGGTGGGTCTCTTGTAGACAGCTTATAGTTGGGCCATGTTTTTGTATCCATTCAGCTACCCTACACCTTTTGATTGGAGCATTTAATCCATTTACAGTTAGGGTTATTATCGAGAGGTACTTATTTATAGCCATTTTAATTCTGTATGGCTAGCTTTCTCTCTCTGTTTCTTCTCAGCAATCCCTTATAGCAATCCCTTTAACATTTCTTGTAATGCTAGCTTGGTGGTGATGAACTCCTTTAGGCTTTTTTTATCTGGGAAGCTCTTTATTTGACCGTCTATCTTGAATGATAGCCTCGCTGGATATAGTAACCTTGGTCTCAGAAGATCTGCTTTCCATTACCTTGAGTACTTCATGCAATTCCCTTCTGGCCTGTAGAGTTTCTGATGAGAAATCAGGTGTCAGCCTCATGGGAACTCCTTTTTAGGTAACACTTTTTTTCTTTTTCTCTTGCTGCCTTTAAGATTCTCTCTTTGTCTTTAATTTTTGGCATTTTTATTATGATGTGTCTGGATGTGAGTCTGTTTGGGTTCTTCTTGTTTGGGTTTCTCTGTGCCTCCTGAACTTGTGTGATTTTTCTTTTACCAGGTGAGGGAAGTTTTCTACAGTTCTTTCTTCCAACACCTTTTCTATTCCTTTCTTCCTTTCTGCCTCTTTTGGTACACCTATTATTGTAACGTTGTTACGTGTCTCTCTGTCCCACAGCTCCCTTAAGCTGTCCTCATGTTTTTTAATTGTTTTTTTTCTTTTTGGTTCTCTAATTGAGTGATATTTTCAACTCTGTCTTTTATTCACTGATTCGATCCTCACCTTCCCCTAATCTGCTGTGTATTCCTTCCAATGTGCTCTTTATTTGTGTTATGTCTTTCTTTATCTCAGACTGTTCTTTTTTCATAGTTATTATATCTTTTTTCATACTGTTGAGCACTTTAAAAATCATTACTCTGAACTCTGTTTCAGATAAATTTCTTATCTCTGCTTCATTTATCTCTTCCGGAGAATTCTCTAGTTCTTTCATTTGGGGGTTATTTCTTTGTTTCCTTATTTTGGTTGTCTTTCTGGGTTTGTGACTATGTATTGGATAGATCCTCCTACACCTCTCAATCTCTAGTGCAGGACAGTGTTAAAGGCTGTCTGACTAATTGGATCAGGCAAAGATTCAAAACCTGCGGAGACCATTTCTGTCTACAGACTAATAGGATTCTGACTTGAATTGCCCCCAGGCAATCATCCGAAGGTGTGGTGAGAGTTTTTTCAACAGGGTGGGGCAGTTGCTTCTGCCTAGAGCAGCTGTGGGCAAGGATCCGGCCCGTTTGAAATGAATAAAACTATTGAAAAAAAAGACCGTACCCTTTTATGTAATGATGTTTACTTTGAATTTATATTAGTTCACACAAACACTCCATCCATGCTTTTGTTCTGGCCCTCCGGTCCAGTTTAAGAACCCATTGTGGCCCTCGAGTCAAAAAGTTTGCCCACCCCTGGCCTAGAGGCTGTTACTTTTAATCTCTTAAGTGGCCTCAGGGCAAAGTGTTTTCCAATAGGGCAGCGGTTCTCAACCTGTGGGTCGCGACCCCTTTGGCTGTGGAACGACCCTTTCACAGGGGTCGCCTAAGACCATCCTGCATATCAGATATTTACATTACGATTCATAACAGTAGCAACATTACAGTTATGAAGTAGCAACAAAAATAATTTTACGGTTGGGTCACAACATGAGGAACTGAATTTAAAGGGCCAGAAGGTTGAGAACCACTGCAGCAGGGTGTGTCGATTGTCTTCCCCCCAGGCAAGGCAGATGTCTATGTGGGAAAGATGTCCTCCGCTGTGTGAGGGAATGGCTCAACCCAGGAAACTTGGGGTGTCTGCCTTCTGAGCTCTATCTCCCGAGTCCCCACTCCTGGGTTCTGCTCTCACAGCTCCAGTCCACTTCACCCTCTCTTTGCCAGAGCACAAGGTGTCTGGCTCCACCGGGAATTTTTGTGCGTTGGCCCTTCAAGAGGGTGCCTGAACTTTCAGCTGCCACTCCCTGGCAGACAGGCCCCCCCACCCCCCTTTTTACAGCTGGATGTTATATGGGTACCCTCCTCAGATTTGGTGCTCTCTGCTGAGGAGCCCAGCTTCAGGATTAGATCCCAGAGTTCTCAGTGGCACTCCCTCACAGCTGAGACTCTCCGGGACTTCAATTGCCATCTGTGGGTGCCCGGCTAGCCCTTTCGTGCCTCCACCCCTCCTACCAGTCTCTATGCAGTCTACACTTTTGGTCCTTGGGTATCAGGGTTCTTTCCTGTGAGTTTTCCATTGATTATTCAGGAAGCCTTTCCACATTTCAGTTATAATTCCAGCTTGTTCCTGGGGGCATGTCTGTGCAGCATCCAGCTACTCTGCTGCCATTTTTCTAAAATGAAGCAATTGAAATAGGGCATATCTGTCTGTCCTAGCCGGTTTGCCTCAGTGGATTGAAACATCAGCTGCGGACGAAAGGGTCCCGGGTTCGATTCTGGTCAAAGGCATGTCCCTTGGTTGCAGGCTCCTCCCTAGTTTGGGCCCTGGTCATGACGCATGCAGCAAGTAACTAATCAATGTATTTCTCTCACATTGATATTTCTCTCTGTCTTTCCCTCTCTCTTGGAAAAATACCCTCGGGTGGGGATGAAATAGGGTATATCTGTCTTTGTAATTCTGTTGACTTTGATTTTTTTAAAGCTGAAAGTCTAAGAAAGATTTCTTATGTATAACACATATTGGTTATATATTTGTCGAAAAGAGTTCAGCTCATCAAATTCTCTCAATCATTGTGTTGTCTATTGGAGTGTATCTGTTTGCTGTGGGTGTATGAAAAACCAGAATATTATAGAAAGTAATGTAGAAAACATCCCCAAGCCAATTCGGAATTAACAAATACTAATATTTTGGTCTTCTCCCACTTTGTAACATTTTAAAAGGAAACTAAAATTTCGTAGTTTTCTTTTATCTCAGTTATCCTTTTTCCACTTTAGAGACAACCACTATTTTTTTTAAAATTGATTTCAAAGAGGAAGGGAGAGGGAGAGAGATAGAAACATCAGTGATGAGAGAGAATCATTGATCGGCTCCCTCCTGCACACATCACACTGGGAATCGAGTGCGTAACCCTTGCATATGGCCTGACCGGGAATTGAACTGTGACCAACAACCTCCGTTCTTATCCTTGTATTTATACTTTTATTATGAATAGGTATTTATGTAAGTAATATATGATTCTGTTTTTAAAGTGTTTAAGTAATATGTTATACTAGTCATTCTACAACTTGCATTCTTTTTTAATAATGCTTTTAGAAACCAATCATGATGACACATGTTGCTTTAGTTCATTTTAACTGTTAAAATAATTCTATTATCATTAATGTCCTAGAGCATTCTCCGTTTATGGCTTTTTGTACCAGTGAATATATATAACAACATCCCTTTGGTACTCCTCAGTGTAGTTGATGAATTATTAGCCACCCTCATTATACTATGCCCCAATTTATCTGTTCCCGTTAATGGACATGTAAGTTCTTTTCAACTACTGTTTTTATATCACAATTGCAACCTCATGTTTGCTCTATTTTTTAAAAAATTAACACATTTGATTATATTAAGACTGTTTCTATATTGGAAACCCTATTCTTTGTGGGGTAGCTTTGTTGTTTTTAAATGAAAGCAAGACAAGGGCAGTAGTTCCTTAATTGATTAGCAAAGCTGAACTCTGGCAGCCCTTTTGGACCTCTTAGTCTATAGCAGTTTGCTGTCTTACTAATAAGCGTTCATAAATTGTGTAGCTAATTGTTATGCTAGTCAAGGTAAATGAAGCAGTGTGAAGATATTATGGAAATTATGTCAAAAACAATTGTTGCAAAATGCTCAGTTTTGTAAGTAACAGAAAGACAACGCCTTTTAGGCTTTAAGTAGAAAAAATGTGACCATATGTCAGTACTTTAGGCAAAAAGGAAGAAATTTGTCACTGGGTCTTTTAAGATACTTTGACTGTCCTTTGGCTTTATTTCTGTTCACATGTTTGTCTAAAGTTGTGGTCTCTATACTGGTGCATGGGATTGTCCATTGAGGCACTAAGAGAAAATTGTAGAATTTCTACTTACATCTATTTTTATTATCCTTTACATATTAATGTTTATAATGTACATAATCTAATTGCTATTGGTTTCCTGGAGTTGCTATAACAAATTACCACAAATTTGGTGACTTAAACAACAGAAATTTATTCTCTCACAGTTCTGGAGGCCAGAAGTTTGAAATCAAGAGGTCAGCAAGCAAGGTTGGTTTCTTATAGATTCTGAGAGAAAATCTATTCCATTCCTTTCCTTGGCATTCCTTGGCTTCTGGACATTACTCAGGTCTCTGTTTTATCTTCACATGCCCTTCTCACTTGTGTTTCTCTTTTTACTCCGTCTTTTCTAAGGACAAGTGTCATTGGCTTTAGGGCCCACCCTTATGTAGGATGATCTTATCTTGAAATCCTTAGTTACATTTGCAAAGGTGCTTTTTCCAAATAAGATTACATCTATAGGTTCCGGGTGAACTTTTTGGGGAGATGGGGATGGGGCGGGGTTTGAGGATGGGTCACACCATTCAATACACCGCAGGGGTATTTAATTATTAAAACAACACACAGACATGTAAGGGGTATGTGCTCAAATTTTATAGTAATGTTGTACCTCTACCAAAGAAGTTTGGAGACCCCTAGTTTTGAGATCTGCTTGGGTTAGATGTGGTTGTCCCTTTTTCATGTATAAGATACTCTCTTGACTCCACCATGCTGCAGATCCTTGATCTGGCTATTTCCTTTGTGCTTGAATTAGAGGGTTACAGTGAGGTTGCCCTTTGACACTTTTCCTGGTTATAACAAACCTTGCACTTAATTACTTGTCCATAGTAGAAATGGTTGGTAAAATGATAGGGCTTTATTTTCAGACCATTAATGTATAACTAAAATGTGATTTTTAATATACAAAATTTTCTGTCAATTAAAAATGTCTCACTGCTCAGCTGGTTCTTAGTGTGTAAACTAGAGCTAGCTTATGTTAACAATCCTATTACCAAAGTTCTTTTTTTAATTTCTTAATTTACTTTTAGAGTAAATATTGCATATAGAGAAGAAAAAAAATACCTTAATCTAACACTTCTGGTTGGGAGAAAAATAATAAGGGTATAATCTTAAAAGACGAATTCCATAAAAAGGATACTTAAAAAAGAAGTGGAATAAGAATTAATGTTTGTGAAATAAGATGGAAGAAGGGCAAGGACAAATATCCATGCCTTTAAAAAGACGATAAAATTCTGAGATGAAATAATTGCAATAATAATTAATTAAGATTTCTGCAGTCCTTTTATAATATTTTTAAAATATATTTTTATTGATTTCAGAGAGGAAGGGAGAGGGAGAGAGAAATAGAAATATTGATGATGAGAGAGAATCATTGATGGTCTGCTTCCTGCATGCCCCCTACTGGGGATCAATTCTGCAACCTGGGCATGTGCCCTTGAATGGAATCGAACCCAGGACCCTTCAGTCTGCAGGCTGATGCTCTATCCACTAACCCAGACCAGCTAGGATAACCCTTTTATAATTGAAATCCATTTTGCATAATATTTATCTCATTTGATCCCCACAACTTTGGTGATTTTGTATCTCTGTATTCCAGATGAGGAATGTGTGGCTCGGATTTATTAAATAATGTTCCAAAGATTAAATAAAATTTAAAGCAAAAAACTGAGATTTGATATTAGGTGTTTAGCGGTCTCCAACCTTTTGGACCTCACGGACACCAGTGGTCCACGGACCACCGGTTGGCGGCCCATGGTTTAGACTACAAATCTCCCACTATTCGATATTGTTAGAAGTGAAGGTAGTAGGTTTAGATGGAAATGTACTGTAAAAACCCTGTGAGGATGTCACAGTAGCATTGTTTTACATTTGTGCGTAAGTTAGGGCTGTACATTTTCCTTGTATGTTCTCTTTAATTCAGTTTCAGTTTGTCTTTAGGTCTCCAGGGAAAATCAGAGAAATAGTGCTGGAAGCTTCACAGCATAGCTAATTTGGGAAAGGTTTGCATGTGTGTTGCGGGGGAGTGTTTTTGTCTAATGCGATTTCTATTTTGGTGGTGCGCTATTCATTTCTTAACATCTTTCTTATTCATGTTCGTATAACTTTTAGCTCATTAACCTTGCTCTCTGCACTGCATAGTGAAGCACCATTTCTAATTTAGTCTCCAGTGCTTAGCTTCGCAGAAGGTTTTCTTAAAAAAAAAAAATTGGAGGTGTGATTTAATTGTAGGGCTGTTTGCACATTGTCGGTATGAAGGCAAAGATGAGGTTCATATTTAGATAGTGCAACCTGCAGGTTTCATTTGTTAAACCTGCTTGTTGGTATTCCCATTCTCTCATACATGAGTGCATAATGGTGTTGAAAAAAATTCTCGTTTTGTTGTATCCATACTTAGCAATTTGGTTGAGTTATGGGAGAGCACCGAATCCTAACTGCTAGACCACCAGGGAGCCTCTGGTTGAGTTATGGAAAAGCCTGTCCTCTGCCTTGTGTATTTGCTCATTTGGAAACCTTGTATAGTTTATAGAGACACTGGTGATTTGTTCCCCCGTCTCCCTGTGGGTTTTATTCCATATTACAATCTAATTCCACCTCCTACTCCCATACTCCTGTGCCGTTAAGATGCAGTTTGTTTCATCGTGTGTTTTTGTAATCCAAACTGAATGTAATGAGCTATGTGCTTTAGGGACCCGGCTTTGCCTTGCCAATTAGAACAAAGCGGTTACTGAGAAAGAGTATGTTTTAAATAAAACATGGCACCTCTGAGTGGGACTGACACTCATTTGGGAGTAAAAGAGATGGTTTTAACTCTTTGACTCACAAAGAAGAGCCATTACTAAAGATCAGTAGTATTTTTGGGGAAAGAACGGTAAAGATTTACCTCCATAAAATACGGTTTGTAAATTTCCTCATGGACTAAATTAAAAATTTGTCCTTTCAAGCCTACTTTTTTTTTTCTTTTACAATTAAGATGTGTTAGCAAAATGCTCTAACTTCCTGAATATTTAACCAATGGCTGCTGGCAGTTTCTGAATTTTGAACTATTCATGCATAGAAAAGTGAGGGTATGGCTGGTAGCCTCTTTATTTTCTAATAGATCAAGTCAAGTTTTCAAATTAATAGAGAACCCCCAAAAGACACATGAAAATTATGAGGAAAAATATAAGATTTATAGCGCGTGGCTGTTATTTTCAGATGATAATAGAATTTTGAGTCATCAATGACTTAAGACTCTAATTTTAGCAGCACTTTCATTAAACATTTGAAGGACAGATCTCTTTAAGCAGATATTTATGGGCTGAAAGTTTACTGCTCTACTTCAAGGGAGGCTCCCTCCTAAGTTGGCTCTGGTATTGTATTTGTATCTGCACTAAAAATAACAGAATTCTGTTTTTAGCTTATATACCAAATAAACTTAAGAAGTTCAACATTGGCACATGAAGTTGCTTGTGTTTTTTTCTCTTTTCCGTTGGACTTAAAGTTAGACAACATTTTAACATTTACTAACCTATACAAGTAAGAGAGAACAAAAGTAATACATTCCTATGGAACACTTTAATTAAAAAGTATGTACGTATACTTTGTTGAAAAAAAATTGTTTCTGGAAAAATGAGTTCTATACTAGAGGAAGCTAGTTTAATTGGAGAAAATTAAACTAACACTGTCCTATGAAAGGCTTATAAGCCCTACTGATGCTTTGAAGAGACAGTCATTATGACAACATTAATAAAATGCCCCATAATCAATTTTCCCCCCTAAAATGTATCTTCATTGATTTCACAGAAGAAGGGAGAAGGAAAGAGAGATAGAAACAATGATGAGAGAGAATCATTGATCGGCTGCCTCTAGCATGTCCCCTACTGGATCAAGCCCGCAACCCAGGCATGTGCCTTTGACCAGAATCAAATCTGGGACCCTTCAGTGCACAGACTGACTCTTTAGCCACTGAGCAAAACCAGCTAGGGCCCATGATCCATTTTTGAAGATTAATACTCATATTGATAGTATTTTAAGTTTGAACAAATTTCTGAGTAAAAATAACTAAAACTTTTATCTGCTGCTACATGGTTCTAACTTGTAGCTGAACTAACCGGCCAGGACAGATCACTTTAAAATATTAAACATCTTCAGAAATCACTGAATTAACTAGCTTTGCACAAAGTGATAATGGTGTTTTCTTTAATTCATATGGTGTAAGATTGAGTAGCTGTTAATCTCTATGCTTGAAGCACAAAGTAATGTCAGAAAGAGTCTCTTTCAAAAATTCTTTTAACACAGGTCCTAGACTTGTAATGGCAATTGAAAGCTAGATTGTTCATTTCTTCTATGCCATGTCTTGTAACATGTTTTTAGGAAGTCTAGAAGTATTGAATCACATTAATCATGTAATATTAGGAAATGGTGATCTTAGAATGCTTGATTGGAAGGAATACTAAAGTCTTTCCTGTCCAAAACACATTTCCTGTCCAACTGCCTACTGAATTAATGAGTTTTAAAGTAAATAGGTGATGGGGGTAAAGTGGCTTGTTTTTGTTTTTTTCATCTTTTATGTATATCTTTCAATCTCAGTTTCCTTCTATGTTATGTTAGTAATCTTGAAGAGGTAACTAAAAAGAAATCTGTAACAAAGTGGCAAAAACACTTTATTTGTGGGTATTCCTAAGGCATTTTATGCATGTTTCTGTTCACTATTCATTTGCTGATCATTTGGCAAAATTAAGTTTATTTATTATTCAGTAAAGTTGGTACAGTGACAATTTAAAATAACTGATTACAATTTTTTACCTTAAAAATTTTTTAAAATAATGAGGTTTGGATTATATACAAGATTTTATTCCAATTAAAGAATCACTGAAATGTCCTAAAAATGTTTTCTACATCATTAGTGCCTTAAAAGAAACCCCCCTGAACTTGACAAATCTTTGTTTAGGCCTTTTTGTGTCCAAGCCAATATGAGTTTCATGTCTCTCTGTGAATGGACCTTTTTTATGGTGTCCTTTATTAACCTATCACAAACCAGACAAAATTCTCCTCTCAAAATTCTATTTTAAATTTTTATTGTTTTATTTTTAAATTTATTTTTAAAATTATGTTTTGTTTTTACTGTTGACATTTTTTAAAAATATTTTATTTTTACAGAGAGGAAGGGAGAGAGAGAATGGGAAACATCGATGAGAGAGAAACATCGATCAGCTGCCTCCTGTACACCCCCTACTGGGGAAGTGCCTGCAACCGAGGTACATGCCCTTGACCAGAATCGAACCTGGGACCCTTCAGTCCACAGGCCGACACTCTATCCACTGAACCAAACCAGTTAGGGCAATTGTTGACATTTTTACAGATGTCCCCCTCCCCCTCCCTTTGTCCCATACACCCAGACCCTCCCCTTCCCTGCCCCATACCACATTGTTGTCTGTGTGTATAGGCTATGTATGTATGTTTTTTGACTATTCTCTTCAACTTCTATTCATCCCACTCACCTCCCGTCTGACCTCTGTCAGTCTGTTCCATGCTTCCATGTCTGTGGTTATATTTTGTTTGACAGTTTATTTTGTTCATTAGATTACACATATTAGTGAGATCATATGATATTTGACTTTCTCTGCCTGGCTCATTTTGCTCAGCATTATAATCTCCAGGTCCATTCATACTGTTGCAAAAGATAAGATTTCCTTTGTTTTTACAGCCACATGTTATTCCATTGTGTAAATGTACACAGCTTTTTTTTTCTATTGTATTACTAGAGGCCTGGTGCATGAAATTTGTGCACAGGTGGGTCCCTAGTCCTGGCCGGTGATCAGGGCCAATTGGGACCTTTCTTCCCCTGGCTGCTGGCTGCCGGCCGGGTCCTTCCTTCATGCCTCACTGCCCCCTATATTATATAGGATTATTATTTATTGTATTATTTTTCCTTTTTAAAAATTTTATCTTTATTGTTGAAAGTATTCTATATAACAAAAGGCTAATATGCAAATTGTTCCCTCAACTGGGAGTTTGACCAGGGGGCGGGGCCATCCAGCCAACCACCCACAGTCCCTCTCCCCAAGTTGCCCCTCCCCCCAGCTGGCCCCGCCCCAACCACCCCTCCCCCCTGATCTGACCCCACTGGTGCATGAATGTGTGCACTGGGCCTCTAGTTATATATATCCCTCTCGCCACCCAATTGCCACCCCCATCCCCCCAACTCTTGCCTGTAACTCACCTCCCCTACCCCTGGCCCTCACTGCACTATTGTCTGTGTCCATAGGTTATGCATGTATGAATATAAGACCATGTGATACTTTTCTTTTCTCTGACTGGCTTATTTAGGTTAGCATAATACTCTCCAGGTTCCTCCATGCTACCTCAGTAGATAAGAGATCCTTCTTTTTTATAGATGCATAGTATTTCGTTTTGTAAATGTATCACAGCTTTATTTTTTCTTCAGTATATTTTTATTGATTTTGGAGAAGAAGGGAGAGAGAAGCATCAACGTTGATTGGCTGCCTCCTGCACACCTCCTACAACACAGGCAAGCGCCCTGACCAGGAATCAAACTGGTGACTTATTGGTGTATGGGTTGACACTGAACCACTGAGCCACACTGGCTCGCTAACACAGCTCTCTCTCTTTTTTTTTTTTTTTAAATATATTTTATTGATTTTTTTACAGAGAGAAAGGGAGAGGGATAGAGAATTAGAAACATCGATGAGAGAGAAACATCGATCAGCTGCCTCCTGCACACCCCCTAGTGGGGTTGTGGCCGCAACCAAGGTACATGCCCTTGACCAGAATCGAACCTGGGACCTTTCAGTTCGCAGGCCGACGCTCTATCCACTGAGCCAAACCAGTTAGGGCATAACACAGCTCTCTTATCCACTCATTTATTGATGGGCATTTGGAATGTTTCCAGATCTTGGCTATTGTGAACAATGCTGCTATGAACATAGGTCTGCATATATTCTTTCTGGTTGGTGTTTCAAAATTCTTAGAATATATTCCCAAAAGTGTGATTGCTGGGTCAAAAGGAAGTTTCATTTTTAATTTTTTGAGAAAACTCCATACTATTTTCCATAGTAACTGTACTGGTCTGCATTCCTGCCAACAGTGCACAGGGTTGCCTTTCTCCACATCCTTGCCAGCAGTTGTTGTTTGTTGATTTATAGATGATAGCCACTCTGGCAGGTGTGAGCTGGTACGTCATTGTGGTTTTAATTTGCATCTCTTTGATAATTAGTGATGCTGAGCATTTTTTTTTATATGTCTCTTAGCCATTTTGTAGGTCCTCTTTGGAGAAGTGTCTATTCAGGTCCTAGGAAATTAACCCCTTATCAAATGTATCATTGGCAAATATGTTTTCCCATACAATGGGTTCTCTTTTTATTTTGTTGATGGTTTTCTTTTGCTGTGCAGAAGCTTTTTAGTTTGCTATACAGTGGGGCCTTGACTTACGAGTTTAATTCGTTTCCGTGACGGAGCTCGTAACTCAAATTACTCGTATGTCAAATCATAAAGTGAATGAGTGAGACACGTGATGCTGGGCTGATGTGGCGTGACGTTTGCTGCGCCAACTAGCGGTGGGGTATCTGAAGCTGGCTCGTGACCCGAATTTTAGCTCACAACTCAAAGCAAAAAATCGGCCGAGAGACGGCTCGTATCTCGAAAAACTCGTTAGTCGGGACACTCGTAAGTCAAGGCCCCACTGTAGTTCCATGTGTTTATTTTTTCCTTTGTTTCCATTGCCCTAGAAGCGTGGTTGGCAAACTGTGGCTCGTAAGCCACATGCGGCTCTTTGGCCCCTTGAGTGTGGCTATTCCACAAAATACCGACTTTTGCGCATGGGCCACGAAGTTTCAATCGCAGTGTATGTGTGCGACCGCAGTGTATGTGTGTGGTATTTTGTGGAAGAGCCACACTCAAGGGGCCAAAGAGCCACATGTGGCTTGCGAGCTGCAGTTTGCTGACCATGGCCCTAGAAGATATATCGGCAAATATATTTTTGCAAGAGATGTCTGAGATTTTACTGTCTATGTCTTCTCCTAGGATTTTCCTGGTTTCATGATTTACATTTAAGTCTTTTATCCATTTTGAGTTTATTCTTGTGTATGGTGTAAGTTGGTAGTCTCGTTGCATTTTTTGCATGTACCTGTCCAGTTTTTCCAGCACCGTTTATTGAATAGACTTTCTTTACTCCATTGTATGCTCTTGCCTTCAAAGTTTTTAAATGACTCTGCAGGAGGAGCCTAAAAAAAAATAAAGTACTTTTAAAAAAAAATATGTTTTTGTTGACTTTTAAAGAGAGAGAGAATGGGAGAGGGATAGAGAGATAGAAACATCAGTGACAGAGTATCATGGATCACCACCGCCTGCACACCCTCTACTGGGGATCATGCCTGCAAACCTGGGCATGTGCCTTGACTGAGAATCGAACCTGCGATCTCTTGGTTCCTGTGTCAACTCTCAACTGCTGAATCACACCAGCTGGGCAAGAAAATACTTTTTTTATGCTTCCCTCGACCAGAATTTGTCTTTATTAAAAAGAAAGTCAAAAGCAGTAAATTCCTTTTCTTTTAAGATGATTGATGTCTTGTGATTTGGCCTATAACGGGTGTCACATAGAGATGGTGTCACCAACAGCTTGTGTAGCAATTTAAAAACATGGGTAATGGCAGTGCTGGATATTAATATTCTGTATTTGAGGGGTTAGGGGAAACTGCATATTATCTAGAAAAATAGCAAGTGAAGCAGATGCATTGGAACATTATCGGCAGTATTATTTTAGGGGTAGTCACTTAGTTGTGTACATGCTAAATGGTTTAATCTTTATAAAACAAAAATGAATGTCTTGCCTAAAATACTTTTTTATATAATTGTCACATAAAATATTTGATTTTGTTTTAAGCATACTTTTTTTTTTTTTTTGGTGTTAATATTCCGAGTATGAAAAAAATACCTCTTGCTTAAGTGCTTGTCGGACACATAGGCACTTGTGGCACTACTGGTTATCAGTCCTTGTTAAAATTCTTTGGGTGCTTCTAGTTGTACCATAAATCAAAATTCAGAGAACCAGTGACACCCTAATATCAGAATGATGTTTTTGATATCCCAGAGGGCTGCTGTGTTTTGTGTTTAGTGGCTTCATTGAAAGGTTGTCTGTGGAACCTCTTTGTGCGTTTTAGATAGAAATAAATGCACAGTATTTAGAGTAAATGCACAAATTCAGAGTAAGAGAACGGAGGGGAATGTAATGGCACACAACAAGCTTGTCTTTTTTTTTTTTTTTTTTTTTTTTAACTGCAACCAAGGGAACCTTTTCAAAGTATATTGTAAAGGTCAGATTTCATGTATTTCGTATCTCAGCTTTGTGTGACTGAATAGAGGCTGTTTGGCTTCTTGATTTATAAGATATTTACCTATGATTCAGTATTTTGTGAACACCTCACATTGTCTTTACTGTGGCCCCACCCTTGTAATAGAAAACAAAGACAAAGTCTGCACTGACAGAAGCTCTTCCTTATACACTTTTGTTGCACAACACAAAAGAGCATTGGCCTTAGAGTAAAAGTAATTGTTTAGATTTTTAAAAAACAAATTAGGGTTTTTCCCTTCCTTTGTGTGCTAGTATATTATCAAGTACCAAGATACCTTGTCTTAATAGTTCACAGTTGGGGCTTATTCCCTTTATTCTGTCGGGCCCTGATCTTGGTTAAGGGAGAGGGAAACATTTTTTCTTAATGGAAGTTAACTGAGTTCAAATAAATTATTATCTCTTAAGTTCACTGTGCTTTAATTTCTCACAGTATTATCAAGGAATCGTTTTTTACTGGTTTGGAAACTAGTTTTAATAAGTTTTGCGATAACATGGATGAATCTTAAAGATATTATGCTAAGTGAAATAAACTAGTCACAAAAGGACAATTAACTGTCTTTGTTTGCACTTATGTGGGGTACCTAAGAGATCAAATTCAGAAAGACAGAAAATGGAATGGTGGTTGCCAGGGGTTGGGAAGTTGTGGAGATGGAAGGTGGTGATTGTTGCACAATGGTGTGAATGTACATAATGCCACTAAACGCACTTAAAAATGGTTGAGATGGTAAATTTGATGTTATATGTATTCTGTGACAATTAAAATAATGATTAAAAGAAATGTTTAATCTTGGATTTTGAGTACAATTTTGTTCTCTGCATTTGCCAAAAATGCAGATTTAGATTTCCTTTATTAACAGGAGGTTAAGTGTTTGTTTCAGTAGCACATATACTAAAACAGGAGGTTAAGTGTGAATATTCTTTCTGTGCAACGAATCTATTTTCAGTAGAGACAAAAAAACAAAATATTTACAGAAACAAATAAAAATTAGAACTGAAAATAGTTTTTCCTCTTTTAATTATCTATGTAAATAATGCCATGGTAAGTGTTGTATATATAATTATCAAAGACAGTGTAGTGGCTCTGACTTTGGGCAAGCTATGCAATCTGGAATATCAGTTAATTTGTCAAATGGAGGTCAGTATACTTTTCTCTCTAGGAATCAAATAAGATGATGTAGATAAAAGTCTCTTTTAGAAGTATTTATTTTGTCAAAGTACTGCAAGCACAGTCAAAATAATCCTATATAATAAAAGGATAATATGCAAAGTGACTAAACAGCAGAACGACTGGTTGCTATGATGTGCACTGACCACCAGAGGGCAGACGCTCAATGCAGGAGCTGCCCCCGGTGGTCAGTGCACTCCCACAGGGGGAGTGCTACTCAGCCACAAGCTGAGCTCACAGTGCTAAGGATGGCTTCCTGTGGACCTAAGCTGGCAGTTGGATATCCCCCAAGGGCTCCCAGACTGCGAGAGGGCACAGGCTGGCCTGAGGGGACTCCCCCGCCCCCCCACCCCCAGTGCATGAATTTCATGCACCAGGCCTCTAGTATGTAATAAAATGACCCACACCTCCCTATTCCTTCCATTTTCCCCCAGAAGCAGCCATTTTCAGTTCTTTCTGCTGTTTGTTCTAAATTTATACTCTCCATATTTACCATTAATGTACATACATTGCTATGCTTTGATTTATGACTGTTAGTCATTTTTTACTTTTTATTATATAAAATGTTTGCTTTCTTCTCCACCCTGTTTTATCTTCTCCTCCAAGATATATTCATAGTGCAATTTTTGGTTAAATAATTCATTACTTACATTCTTTTTTAAAAATATTTTATTGATTTTTTTACTGAGAGGAAGGGATAGGGATAGAGAGTTAGAAACATCGATGAGAGAGAAGCATCGATCAGCTGCCTCTTGCACACCTCCTACTGGGATTGTGCCCGCAACCAAGGTACATGCCCTTGACCGGAATCGAATCTGGGACCTTTCAGTCTGCAGGCCAACGCTCTATCCACCGAGCCAAACCGGTTAGGGCATTACTTACATTCTTATGGGCATATAATTATTATGACCTACAGGACATTTTAGTATACTATGGTATTTCCTTTTATTTTCTTTTTCTTTCCACAAAGTATTTTTCAGAGATATTTGTTATTTCTGTCTTAATTATATTGTATTTAGAAATATGTTTTATGATTTTAGTCCCTTTATATTTATTGAGACTTATTTTTATATCCTGAAATACTATCTATCTTGGTAAATATTTTGTGTGCATTTTGAAAAGACTGTGCTTTCTGCTGGTGTGGGATAGTGTGTGCTATTAATGTCATGTAGGTCAAGTTGGTTGAGAATATTGTTCTATGTACTGTCTTTGCTGATATTGCATACTTGTTCTGTTGAGAGGGATATTGAAATATCTGACTATCAAGGTGGATTTATCTATTTGTTCCTTACAGTTCCATCATATTTTGCTTCATGTGTTTTGAAGCTCTGCATAAATTTTTAGGATTTTTATGTGTTCTATGTGAGTTGATTCTTTTATTATTATGAAATTACTGTCTTTATCCTAGGTAGTATTATTTGTTCTGACATCTACTTTGATATAAATTTATCCACTCCAGCTTTTATTAGGTCAGTGTTTGCATGGAATGTTTTTTTTTTTCTTATTTTTTTTAACCTATTTGTGTGTGTGTGTATTTAATTTTGTTTTATTGCTTAAAGCAGTGGTTCTCAACCTTCCTAATGCCGCGACCCTTTAACAGCGGTTCCTCATGTTGTGGTGACCCCCAACCATAAAATTATTTTCGTTGCTACTTTATAACTGCAGTTTTGATACTGTTATGAATCGTAATGTAAATATCTGATATGCAGGATGTATTTTCAGTGTTCACGACTCACAGGTTGAGAACCGCTGGCTTAAAGTATTACAAAGAGTATTACAAATGTCTCCTTTTTTCCCCTCTCCTTTGTTTTTATATTTAAAATGCATTTCTTATAGGGATCATATAGTTAGGTCTTTTTTATCAACTCCAACAGTTTTACCTTTTAATTGGGGTATTTATACCATTTATATTTAGTGTAATTATTGTTATGATTAGGTTTAAATCTTATATTTAATCTATCAAATAACATTTTGACATTTGTTTCATACTTATTCTGTTATTCTCTTTTCCTGCTTTCTTTTGTATTAATTTAACATTTTTTATGATTCATTATATCTCCTTTGTTGACTTATTTTGTTATATTAGTGCTTACTTATTTTAGTGTGTGTCATACATTTTTAACTTCTCACAGTCGGCTCAAGTGACATTACATTGCTTCATATGTAGTATAAAAGCCTTAAAATAGCATGCTTTCATTTCTTTCCACCTTTGTGCTATTGTCAGACATCTTACTTTTGCACATTTTATTAAACATTTACTACTTTGTTACTTATTTTTGTGCCAGTAGTCAGTTTTTAAAAAAATCTCATATATTTAGCATATAATAACTGTTTTAATGATTTTGACATTTCCTTTATATAGGTCCATATTTTTATTTGGTGTTATTTTCATTCTGTCTGAAGGGTGTCCTTTAACATTTTTTATGGTGAGAGGCTACTGGTGATTAATTCTTTTTATTTTAGTAACTTTGAAAAGTCTTCATTTAGCCTTTGTTTTGAAGATACTTTCACTGAGTGTAGAATTTTAGGTTACGCTTTCTCTCTGTCTTCCTCTCTCTCTTAAAGATGTTACTCCAGTGTCTTCTTTTTTGCATTGTTTGTGTTGAGGAATCTATTGTCCTTATTTTAGTTCCTCCATATATCACACATTTTTCTCTGGTTGTTTTAAGGATATTTCTCTTTATAGCTGGTTTTGAGTAATTTGATTATGATATGTCTTGGTATGATTTTGTACATTTGTTAGACTTTTGGGGTTCATTGACATTCTTGGTCCTGTTTCATTAAATAGGTAAACCTTTTGGCCATTATTTTTTCAAATCTTTTTTCACACCAGTCACCCTCTTGGGAATTCCAGTTATATATATTGTAAGTCACTTGAAGTTATCCCACAGCTAAATGATACTTTTTCTCTTGTTTCTGTTTTATTTGGGATAGTTTCTATTGTTACATTTTCAGGTTCACCCATCTTCTATATACATAAAAAGCTAATATGCAAAGTGTCCCTTCAGGAGTTCGACCAAAAGACCTAGAGTTTGATCGCTTGGTATGCTGTGCGCTGACCACCAGGGGTGGCACGGAAGGAAGGAAGGCCCCAGTCGGCAGCCAGGGAAGGAAGGCCTTGGCTGGCAGCTGGAAGGAAGGCCCCAGCCGTCAGCCAAAAGGCCCTGATCGGCCCTGATTGCCGGCCAGGCCTGGGGACCCTACACGTGCATGAATTTCATGCACCAGGCCTCTAGTTTTTTTTGGTAATTTCTTGTATCCTGGTAATCTCATCCAGTGTAGTTTTCATCTCTGACATTACAGTTTTCATCTATAGAAGTTCAATTTGGGTCTTTTATATCTTCCATGTCTTCTGTCTTAACTTTTTGAACATTGAAAAGATAGTTATCTATGTTTTCAAGTCCTTATCTACCAATTCTAGTATCTGTCAGTTCTTTATTCTGTTTTTATTGACTTTCTCCTCACTTTGAGTCATATTTTTTTCCTGCTTCTTTACTTGTTCCATTAGTTCATGACTTTATGTCAGGAACTAATGACTGTAAGTATTTTATCCTTGTTGGGTGTTGGATATTTTTATGTTAATACTAGAGGCCCAGCGTGCACGAGTAGCTCACTTCTGTTTGCCTCAGCTGGCCGCCCAGCCCATCGCTGCTCGTAGCTCGCTACCCCGCCCTTTGCCGCTCATAGCTCTCCGCTGCTTGTAGCTCTCTGCCGCTAGTAGCTCGTGCCCCGCTGGCCGCGAGAGCTGCTGCTTGTTTGGTCGTGACAGCCACGGGCCTTTTATATAAGAGATAAACCTTCCTATGCTTTATTCTTGGATGCCATTACTTACTTGGAAACAGTTTATTCTTTTGTGGTCTTGATTTTAAAATTTGTTAAGGAGCCCTGGAGCAGTTTTTCATCTAGCACTAATTATTCCACACAATTGAGGCAAGGCTCTTTTGTTTACTCAATTCTGTGTTTTGTGAATTTAGAGGTTTTCAATTCTGGTGGGAACAAGAGTTTTCTGGTCTGTGTGAGTACCAGGCATGATTCCCTCTAACCACTTAGAGTGGTTCTTAGCCTAGTATTCTTTTCTCACACAATACTCTTGGTCAGTACTGAGCTAAATACTCAAAAGGGACCCTTTACAGTCTCCTGTGTTCTCTCATCCAGAATTCTATGTTGTAAACTTTAGCTGCCTTGGTCTCTATGGACTCTAAGCTCTGAAGCTTCAATTCTGGGAGTTTGCTGGCTTAGCCTGGATTTGTCCACCATATTAGTTTCCTTTCTCTAAGAAGATCACTACTGTCTTTTGTGTCTGATATCTAATGTCTTGAAAAATATTTCATATATTTTGTCTGTTTTTTGTTTGTTTCAGGTGAGCTGGTAAATTCAATCTATCTGTCTTCATCTTAGCTAGAAGTGTAAGTTATCTAGATAATCTTTATAAAATTACTAGGAAAGGTAAAAGGATTTATTGCTTAGATCTGTGAGCTCATCTCAAATGAATTGATTGGTTGTTTTGGGGGATTTTCTGCTGTCCTGTGAATTTACATTGGCCTTTGCTTTATTGATATGTGTGCCATTCATTCCTACTGTACTAAGCAGAAATGCGTTGTTTTGGGGCTTTTCAGGAGAATGGAGGTCCCCAGAGTAGAAAGGCTCAGTGTTGGATCATAGGAAGAGACTGGTGGGTATATCAGGAAATTAGTGTTTTTGGCTCTGAGTACCAAAGTAGTAAGGTCAGCTGTGATCTAGTAATTATTATAAGACACTTAGGATCTTCAGTAGGAAGTTGAATGGTACCAGTTCTTTGTGCTTCTTGGAAACAGTATAGTTAATGAATGAGAGCTTGAACTACAGGGTCAAATAGCCAGTGGGTTCATTTCCCGTCTCTGCCACTTAGCTCTGGGGAAGTTACCAGTTAGACTTTTGCAACAGGGTGGTGTTAGTATAGAGAGCAAGGGGTAAGTCTAAATTACATTGGGATAAAATGATCCAAGAGTACTTGTTCAGATTCATATGTGGAAAAAATCTTGAAAATTTGATGAACACTGTGGATTCTTCTCTCAAAAAAAGGAATGTGTGCTCATAGTTTTGCATACTTTTTTTGTGTGAGTTCATAAATTTAATTGAGATACCTGTATCCAAGTTAAGAATTTTGTTTTAGGGAGTCTCATTAAGAGTGATAGATGTAGAAGCCAGATTATAAGAAGGAAAGAGTGGGGAGGAAGTAATCGTGGATATGGACAGGCCTTGCTGATTATGAATATTGTTGGTAGTGGACTAATGGTTGTGGAATTTCCCTTCCTGAAAGACCTTAAATAAGTCTGTGGCATTCGGCACAACTCTGAGTTTTCGGGGATATTATGAAAAAAAGTACTCATTTCAGAAAACTGAAACACCCTGTAGCTTTCCTGACTTCCTTTTCTGGCCAGTTTTTCTTTGCTACCTTTCAGTTCTGGAGGGGTCAGAACTGTTGACTGTGTTTGGGGTGGTTCAGTCTAATAGTATTTCTGTCATGTATTAAGCAAGTTTTCCCCTTTTCAGGAAAAACACAAATTACATTTTTTCTAGAACAACATAAATTATTTTTATATCACTTGCCAATTCTAGTAGGAATATGTCTTGTATTCTTGGTTTGATGCACTGGACTCGGCATCACAATTTTTTTCATTGAGTTCCAACTCTCCTTTTGTTTCTTGTGTGACCTTGGACAAATGACTTAAATTTCTCTTCATTTCATTTTGCTCTTTTGCTTGGTAAAGCTGGTGATAACCTATCTTACAGAGGTCTTAAAGGATCAAATAAAATTTTAAGGCACTTAGTAAACTACAAGCCTATATGCATGTAACTTTTTTCTTATTAGATACAGATTAATAAAACATTGATAAGCAGTGCTAAAGTGGTCTAGATTTTTTTTTTTTATTCAATAGAAAATTTGGCTCTACTATTTTGAAACTAGAAGCTGGTGGGGAAGTATTGTTACATAGTTTAAAATATGTGAATAAGTGAAAACTATAGGACATTCATGAAAGAAATTCAAGGCACAAATAAATGGAAAGATACCCTGTTTTCATTGATTGGAAGAATTAATATTGTTAAAATGTCTCCTAAAATGGTCAACAGATTCAGCGCAATTTCTATGAAAATTCCAGTGGCATGTTTCACAGAAATGAAAAAGAAATCCTAAAATCTGTATGGAACCACAAAAGACCACAGGTAGGGAGCCAAAGTAGTCACGAGAAAGAACAACAAAGTTGGAAGCATCATGTATCCTGATTTCAAACTATATTACAAAGTTATAGTAATCAAAACAAATATGGTACCAGACACACAGACCAATGGAACAGAATACAGTGCCCCAAAATGAACTCATACATATACAACCAACTAATCTTTGATTAGGGTACCTACAATGAACAATGGAGAAAAGGATAGTCTCTTCATTAAATGATGTTGGGGAAAAATGAAAAGGAAATCTATGGAATATATCTGATAAAGGGTATAATATCCAAAATGTGTAAGAACCTGTACAACTCAGTAGCAAAAAAACAAAACAAAACATACAACCTGATTTAAAATTGGGCAATGGACCTGAATAGATAGTTCTCCAAAGAAGATATACAAGTGGCCAACAGGTACATGAAAAGATGCCCAAATCACCAGTCAGGTCAGTGCAGTGCAATTCAAAACCACAATGAGATATTACCTCAAAATGGCTATTGTGAAAAAACAAGAGGTAAGTATTGCTAAGAATGTGAAGAAAAGGGAATTCTCGTACACTCTTGGTAGGAATATAAACTCATACAGCCATGATGGAAAATAGTAAAGAGTTTCCTCAAAAAATTGAAAGCAGAACTATTTGATCCGGCAGTTTCACTACTGGGCATGTATCCAAAGGAAATATCTTGAAGAGATACCTGCATTCCCATGTTCATTGTAGTATTATTTACAATTGCTAAGATGTAGAAACAACCCAAGTGTTTGTCATTTGGGTGAACAGATAAAGAAAAATGTGATACATGTGCATGCACATACACAATGGGATATTACTCAGTCATAAAAAGGAAGGAAACCTGCCATTTGTGACAACACGTATGAACCTGGAGGACATTATGCTAAGTGAAATGAGCCAGACAGAGAAAGATAAATTCTGTACATGTAGAATCTACACTTATATGTAGAGTATAAAAAAAGTCAAACTCACAGCAGCGGAGAGTAGGATGGTGGTTGCCAGGCAGTGGGGGGAGGGGGGGAATGGGAGACATTGGCCAAAAGGTATAACCTTTCAGTTACAAAATGAATAAATTCTGGGGATCTAATGTATAGCATGGTGTCTATAGTTAATAATACTATATTATGTACTTGAAATTTCCTAAGAGTAGATTTTGAGTAGTTCCCACCACACACAAAAAGTGGTAACCATGTAAGGTGATGTGTTAATTAGCTTGATGGTGTAATCCTCTCACATTGTTTATGTCAAATCATCATGTTGTACACTTTAAATATGTACAATTTTCATTTGTCAATTATACTTTAAAGCTGAAAAAAGAAAACAAATGTAATAGAAATAGAGGTGTCAGCTACTTTCTACCTAAGGAATGTGGCTCTACTTTTAGTTGTCAAGGAAATGTGATCTATTCTAGGCAGCTTGTTTTTGCTTTCATATGTTAGCTACAAACCTAGACTGAAATGACAAGGAAAGGCAGCACGAGTCTGGTAAATATTACTAGTGGAGCAATTTATTGATATTCCTTTGGAGAAAACTAAGATATGCTATGCATGTAACATACAGGATGTTTATAGTCTATAATTTGCTTCACTATATTTAGTCCAAAAATCTTGTACACAAATCACATGGGGAGATTAGACCAGATAAATATGATAGAAGGTAAAATTAAATTGATTGTGTTTGCTGGGAGAAAGAATTTATGATTATGGACATAAAATATTCTTTTGATGGTTGACTTTATTCCTTTTTTTTAAACTATATTTTTATGGATTTCAGAGAGGAAGGGAGATAGAGATAGAAACATCAGTGATGAGAGAGAATCATTGATTTGCCGCCTCCAGTACACCCCCTACTGGGGATTGAGCCTGGAACCTGGGCATGTGCCCTTAACTGGAATCGAACCCGGGACCCTTCAGTCCACAGGCCCACACTCTATCCCAGTGATGGCAAACCTATGACATGCGTGTCAGAGGTGACATGCGAACTCATTTTTTTGGTTGATTTTTCTTTGTTAAATGGCATTTAAATATATAAAATAAATATCAAAAATATAAATCTTTGTTTTACTATGGTTGCAAATATCAAAAATTTCTATATGTGACATGGCACCAGAGTTAAGTTAGGGTTTTTCAAAATGCTGACACATCGAGCTCAAAAGGTTCGCCATCTGAGCCAAACCAGCTAGGGCTATATTTATTTAGATGTGTAAGTTTTCAGTATAAAAATAAGATTTTTGAAAAATTGCTTTAGGTCTACTCTTGACCATTAACTGTAAATGAGATTATTTTTATAATGTTATACCACTGTAATCACTCTAATCCCGGTAGCTAAATGTTTGATCCAGGATATTGAGCACTTGTTTGATTTCTATTAGAAGAAAATTGAACTAGACTTACTTGAACTAGACAAGATTCTGAACGTAAAGTTTGGAATGAATATACATCAGCTCTTCTTCCACACTTAGGCTTTTTAAGAGGCCCCCAGACAGGCAAAGGTACCTTCTGTTTACATTGCTTATACTGGGTTGAGGAAAAGTAGGTTTACAATTGTTCATATGGAAAATAATACAATAATAAACAAAAGGACAAGAATAAACTGTGTTTTGCATACTCACAACTATAAGCCTACTTTTGCCCCTTTTATTTTTATAAAGGTAAATTCCCATGGAAAAGTAGAATAGAATCTTGATATGACGAACTAATTCTGGTGAGTGGGTGTCCCTTAAAACCAAAAATCTGTTATATAATAAGATAGGTTTTCCAAATGCAAATGTTAAAAATTTGGCAAATTGGTTTACTTACTTTTGCTTATGTAGACACGTTTATGTAATTAAAATTAAGTATTCAGTATGTATGAAAATTAAGTATGTATGAAAAGTTTAATTTTACACAAAAGCTTTTTGTGCATTACAGTAATTTAAAATTTGTACTGAATTTGTACATTTACCCATCACCACGAGTAAACAAATGCACACGACTGGGGCGTGGCTTAGTGCATGTGGGAATGGCCAACAAGCCTTAAAACTGATATAGAAAGTCACGCCACGTGACAACAGAACCAATTACTGCTCCTGATGTGGTGTGATCACGTTGCTAATCATTTGCCAAACATAGTTTATGAGTGATAACTCTTGGATTTACATAGACTATAGTTGTAGCTATGTAATATTTATTTATGTCAACGAAATTACTATGGTGTTTTTCTAACATAGGGTGTATTTGCTAAAATTTGTTAATTGTAAGCAAATCTTGGTTAAAAGCATTTTAAAATTAACAGGATGTTAGTTTTCACATATGACACATAGACCGGAAATTTTGTCTGTTAAATCCAAATTCCACTAAAGTGAGGTCTGCAAAATCGAGGGTTTGTTTACTGTAGTTGTGAATTATGGTAAAATATTTCTTCTAAGTTTGCTTCGTGTATTTCTTAAGCTTTTAGAAGATCTGGCCCCTTCAAATGTATCTGCAGAGTTAAGTGTCATCTTCAGGATTAGTATCCATTTGTAGGCTTCAGTTAAGAACTTAGTGAAGAATTAAAGAGCTAAATCCATGGTGAGTGGAAATGGAATAGTGAAGACTGGAATATGGCAGCCCATTTTACTTTCAGAATTCTCTTAAATGCAGGGCTTTGCTTTTGGGCTGCAGTTTTAACGACATGATGCAACATGGCCTAAAACCGTACAGTGGTCCATAAATCAAGCTACAGTCTAGCTCTGTGAAATTAACGTGCAACATCAGAAAATGTTTCAGTGCTATCAGTTTTTCCATAGTAGTGATGGTTCCCTGCAAGTGCATTTTAGCCCGATTTCATCATGATAGAAATGTTAGTATTGGAATCGTATAGATGGCTTCAAATCTGAGAATTTGTCCTCTGTTGTTATGTGCACAATGTTAAAAATAGATTTTTACCTTAAAATAAACCTATAGTTTAAAGCAGTTAGCATAATCATGTATTTTCTGTTGGCTGTGGTGTATTTTATCTGTGTTGTTTCACCATTCAAAAGATGTTGTTTAAATAATACAGATACACATTATGAATAGAAATGGTAATGAGTTTACATAAATTGTCAAATATATAAATATTAATAGTTGAATCTAAAACAATTTGATATGAACACTATTGAACCTTACTAAAAGACCTTGTCCTTGTGATGCTTGCGTTATGTAAATGAGCATTTTCTGAAGCTGCTTCCTGGTTATATTTGTACTTTCAACATCTTTCCATTAAATTGGCATAACTTTTATCTTCCAGTCTCAGAATTAAATTGAGGCCAAATAGAAGCAAGTTCTTCAGGCTTTTAATTTAAACTTAAACTGTTTCCTTCTAAGAATAATACTTATAACCTGGCCTCTGAAACTTGAAAGAAGTGTGTAAATAAATTACATTGGTTCAAAAGGTAATTTTTTTGAATATCTACTGTGTTTATTGCTTTACATTAAGCAATGTAGAGCAAAGTGTACATATAGTTCCTACTCTCAAAGACAAAGTCTAATTGGGAGATCAGGCATAAACATTGAATGGCATATAGTAGACTTCTAATTTGTGGGAGATGTGTTCTGAGACCTTCAGAATACCACTGTAGCTTATCTTTTACTTAGTTTTCTTCGCTGTAAAATGTGGATGACAATACTATACCTCTCACAGTTGTGAGAATTAAGATCCTGTGTTAAATAAAAACTATAAAATCATAATGAGCTGATCTTGTTAGGCTCACTGATCAGCCAAGTAACTCATGCCTACTCAGCTGTCCTGCAACACAATGCAAATTCATTCTTAGCAAACTAATTTATTATATGTAGTGAACCTTGAAACCCCAAGTGTTAAGTCCTTGAATGCCAAATGTTTAGTATGACAGATGTTTCTTTCAGATCTCTGTTGCCAACTCATATTCATATATGCTTTTCACTCTGGACAGAAGGTGATGGGCAGTGCCATCAGGGACATTGTCTGAGCTGGCAACTGCCTCTCTTTTGTGGAACTGCTCACTTTTCATGAGTTGCATCCTCTTAGCATGTACACACACTGCTGGTATTCAAACAACCATCTTAGAACCTTGTATAGCTGCTACCTTTCCATGTACATACCTTCCCTTTATTTAGAAGTATAGAAAAGGCTGCCATATTCACTTACTTGTTTATTCATTCTAGCTACAGAAATTATTCTTATCAAAATTTTTACTCGTTTCCATGTTGAATGACAATTATCAGTCTTGAAAGCCCCCTCCACCAATTTTTAAAATTAAGGTTATGACTGGTTTCTAGTTCTTAGGTTTCCCTCCTGCTTCACCAACAATACCAAACACTTCTCCTGGGAAGGCTTTTAGCTGCTTCTGAATGTGAAAGCCTTTCCTCCCAAGTCCTTTCTTTTTTTTTGGCTTTCTGCTCTTTTCCCCTCTGGACTGAGAACTTAACATTGTTCTGTTGATCTAGGTGTCAAACCTTTCTACCCAAGATCTCTTTGTTGGGTAGAGCACCCTACCATACTGTAACAGCATTAGTCAACAATGAAAAGTTCATACAGTGGATATTTAACTGCATGTTTTTCTGTACTATTCTCAGGATCCCAATTACTAATCAATCCTACTTTTCTCAAAGTGTCAACTGTTTTTGGCTTGGACCTGTGTTTCATATCTTAAAAGCCTTCACATATCTTATTTTTTCTGTTGTAATTCTGTTTTTTGTTTGTTTGTTTGTTTTGTACCATTTTTATTAATTTTTTCCAATGTTTTTCTTACTCTCTCCTCAAGTCCTGCAAAATGAAACAAATCCTTGAGTCCAAATATGTTTTTTTTTTTTTTTTTTTCCCACCTACAGACTGTTTCCATCTTCTCAAAGGTCAGGTAACATAATAGTAGGAAGAAGTGTAGACTTTCATTGACTTTATAGGCCTACCCTGACCCTTAGCCATTATAGATGGATTCACTTGACCACCATGTGAAGCTACTGGACAAGAAGGGGTGCCTGAGTCATGAGGTAGCCAGCCCTTAACCTCTGACCTGTGTGGCTCACAGAGAAATGTGAACTTAAAAGAGAGGCAAAGGGAAATTTAATCTGGTGATGGCAGGTCTTCTTGGGTTGGAACATCTATGGTTGTGTGCACGTTGAAGCAGGGGAAGCCCTGGGCAGAGAGAAGAAAGCAGAGGTATGCATAATATCAGTGACTGCATAGCCCCCGAGAGAGACAGCCAGCCAGCTTTGGTTTCTGACAATGATCTAATTCCTGCTATTGGATCCCTGTGATATGTATATGTATTGTTGGGACTACCCATCTACCTTTACTTGAGGCAGGTAAAGTGGATTTACTGTTTTATACACAGCAGAGTCTGAATCAAAATCCCATGGTTAACAAATGCCAGCTGGTTCACCATGCATTAAAGAATTCTATTTTTTATTATATCTAAGTAAGTGATCCACCTCCCCCCCCCCCCCCCGACCCCCCTAATTTGTGTTGTTTTCAAAACTCTGTGGGACTTCAGTTCAGAAGTCAGACATATTCTTTACTCTGATACTAGGTCAGGTTGTACCAAGTTGTACTCTGTGCCTTAGTTTTCTCATTTGGAAAAAAGAGTATAGAGGTAGGACTTTCCTTGCTGTGAGGATTTAATAAAATATTTTGTGTAAAGTAAACGTATTTGGCATGTAGTAAGTGCTCAATAAATGTTAGCTTGCCGTTTATAAACTTAGGATATGAAAACCTTAGTTTATTGCTTGTAAACTATCTGTGATAAAAGATCAGTTCTATTTTTTTCCAGACTGTCACAATCCAATATTTTTGTAACATACAATAAAAATGAATTACTAAATTAAAAAACCACTTATAGTAAAGGTATAAAATATAAGTTCTGTTTTTATTCAACAAATAGTTATTCTATCAAGTTAATATAAAACTTTCTTTTTACCCTTGATATTTCTATTAATACTTTCAGAGTGGCACTGGTCCATGGACCATACTTTGAGTAGCATTGTCTTAGGGTGTATAGACCAACCGTGGGCAAACTATGGCCCGCGGGCCGGATCCGGCCCGTTTGAAATGAATAAAACTATTGAAATAAAAGACTGTACCCTTTTATGTAATGATGTTTACTTTGAATTTATATTAGTTCACACAAACACTCCATCCATGCTTTTGTTCCGGCCCTCTGGTCCAGTTTAAGAACCCATTGTGGCCCTCGAGTCAAAAAGTTTGCCCACCCCTGGTATAGACAATCTATGGATGGTAGTCTATATGCTCACTAAAATGTATTGGGGAACAAAACAGAACCATTCTTACAACATTTAGTAGTTAGCAGTTCAGATTCATTTATTGACCTGCACAGTATATGAGGGACATCTCAAGGCTCTGGAATGCCTTCCTTACATGATTGTTATTCCACCCTTTCCAGGTAATGGAGTTGTTGTTCATTTCCTTTGAGCTGTGCAATTCTCCCCTAGTTGTTCTGCAGTTTAGAAATTAGAAATCACTTCTCTCTGAAGTCCAGATAACCATGCTTTCTCTTGGACAAATCAGCTCTGTTAAGTGGATGAGAGGAAGATGCTGCCTGTTGCCTGTGGGCTGCGGTGAAGCAGTCACTGACAGTGTGGTCAGAATAATAACTTAAGGACCCCCTAAAAGCCCAACCTTAAACCAGACTGTTTTCTTGTGGACAAAAGGGACCATAGACAAAAGGAGCTTGGCATTTGTGTTTTCTTTCTATACAAAGGCAAGGACAAACCATTGATTTGTGGAACAGAATTGCAAACAGCAGGTTTTACAAATAGTAATAGTGGTTGACAACCAAAAGTCTGCAAAATGCTAGAAGCAGCCAAGATTGGTATTCTCTTCCCAGTATTTAAGGGGAAACCAAGCATTATCAAATTTTATCTTTAGAGAAGGTATACTGTCATTAAGCACATACTAAGTGCCAAGCATTGTGCTAATATGTTTTATGAACATATCTCTTACTTCTCAGCACATATGGATTGATCCCCATTGTTAAACAAGCAAATAAGGTTCAGAGAGATTAAGCATCTTGTCTGAAGCCTTGTAGGTTTAAGTATGTGATTTTGAAAGTAAGATTGCTAGAATCCTAAGTGGGTTTTCGTTTTCACCATTAAAAAAATCATAACTTTTTCTGGAACCGTTTGAGAATAAGTTTTCAACCTGATGCCCATCACTTCCAAATATTTTAGTGTTTAGTTTCTAAAAACAGTAGCATTTTCACACGTGACTCAGGTACAGTAATCAAAGTAAAGAAATTAACATTGATACATTACTATTATCTAATCTTTATGCCACATTCAAGTCTGGCAATTTTCCCAATGATGTCTTTGATAGCATATATTCCCATAATGTCTCTATTCTCTACTGAAATAGTTCCTCAGTCTTTTCTTAACTTTTGAGAATTTCTTGATACTTTTGGAGTTAACAGCCAGTTATTTTGTAGAATGTGTCTTGATTTGATTTTCTGTTATTTCCTCATGATTCAAGTTACACACTGTTAGAGGAATAGCACATAAATGATGTTTATTGTACCCTGTCACATGTCATACAATTTCAGTTTGACCCATTACAAATGATGACTCCTTTATTGAGGTGTTTGTTGTCTGCTGGACTTCATTACTGAAAAGTTACTCTCTTCGCTTTGTAATTAATAGATACTTTGTGGGAAAGTGTTTACAACTATGTAAATATTCCACCTCCTGACAGTATTTACTTATTCATTAAATTTGTGTTTGTATGGATTTATAGTTTTCAGTTTTATTTAATGGGTTATATTCTGTTACTACCATTATGTATTTTGATGTCCAACTTGTCCCAGATTTGGCTGGGTTTTTTGGACATGTCCCTTGATAAAATACTTTTGAGCATTTTCTTGCTTTCTGGCACAAGATGAAATTCCATGCTCATCTTGTACTTTCTTGCCCCAAACCTGGATCAGTCATTTCTTCCAGGAACCTTGGTTCTTTTTAGTGGAAAATAGTATTCAGAAGCCAAGATCTGAGTGATTAGTGTATTTATTGCTATTGGGTGTTGTTGCTCTCAAACCCTCTCAGTGGAGGCACACCGATTTACTCTATATTTATTTATATCTTTAAGTACATTGAAAAATAACAAATTCATATTAACTCCAATCTAACTACCACAGGATTCTAGATTTCTTTCTTATTTTAATGCCCCTCTCTTACACTGAGAAACTTGGCTTCAGTTGTTCTTAATACATTTACTAAGTGATCAGTCCCCATCCGTGTTACCAATCTTCCATCTCTGTCACTTCCACCTCCTCTGCATGGATGCCTTGCTTTCCTTCTTGGGCTCTGACTCCCCATTCTAGACACTTTCCCACTTTCCCTCTCACAGTCTAAGAATACCATTGTATGATACCTCTCCCAGTGGAGGATACCTCAACTTGGGTTCTCAAATGAATTTTCATAATGACCTCAGTCTTATTTTTGTGTTTTTGCTACTGTATGTAAAATGTAACATTGAGTTCTCTAAAATGATGGTCCTACTTGTAGGAGACCACCTACTAAAAATCTAAGTGGGAGGAATTGAGCATTAGAGCTGAAAAATACCATTTTCTAGGGTCACTCTGGGTCAGTAGTTTGTATTCTGCAAATTATTACAGAACTGGAATTACTCCTTTGACAAGAAATTGGGGCTTATTAGGTTGTCTCTAGAAGTCTCATTAGGGATTGAAAAGAAAAATGAGTTTTACTGTTATTCAGAGGATGTAGAATGAAGTAGGTTCCTGGGTGGGCAAGAGGGCTTAGAACAGAAAAAAAATTGAATCTTCTCCGAAGAGACTAATTGCTAGGCCTAACCATTGGCAAGATATTATGCGTTCAGCAAGCAGCTCAGGGTGGAGACTTGTTTTGGGGCAGACTAGTGCAGAGACTCCTCCTTGGCAGGCTGAAGGAGCGGTGCGACAGAGGATAAGCTGGAGGCATGAAGCTGGCTGTTACTATAGGGGTGGGTGAAAGTTCTATTATATTTGGTCTGTTCTGTTCCACACGGAAAAGAAGCAGTAAAGATGGCTAGCAGGTACTGAAAGGGAGGTTTAAAATCTCTTAACAGTGAGAATGGGAACAGGAAGTGAGTAAGGTGGCTGTTTAGAGCACGCTGATTCCAAGGATCACACTTTCTCGTTTTTTCTCTCTCATTAAACCAAACTGATAAGAAAACTTATTTTAACCCTGTTTTTGAAACACCCCAGACTGTATCTAGTAATTTGAAGATATCATAAAATCCAACCTCTAAAATTCTTAAAGATGTAATTTAGTGCAGTTATATAAACTATATGCTATTCAGAATTTTGGTTATTTTTTAAGCAAGGGAAAGGTATATTGTTGAATCAAATATACAGTAGTGGTGAGAGTAATAAATTACTCAGAAAAATTTACGATATGGAGGGAAATTGGTCAAGTAGTAACTGAAATTTACACTGATTGATTCATAATTTTTTTTTCGTTCCACCCCTACCTGAATATAGTAATTTGGGAGTTACTCCCTGAATATCTAGTCCTTTGATGATAACCTTGCTCAGTGTTTATCCTTAGGAAACAACCAAATCTCCTTGTGTTTATTCACTTGATTTAGTATCTTTAAAGTGGGAGAAATGAGAGGACTTGTTAGAATATAAAATCATTTTCAGAAGGAAAAAAACATACAGGTCAGAGATCAGAAATGTCATATTTTCGATGTCAGAAAATGTGAGTGGTTGATGGATCTGAGTATATGGCAGTTCTTTGTACTATTCTTGCAGTTTTTTAAAGTTTGGAATTAAGTAAAAATTAAAAGCAAAGCAATTTCTGCATGCTAAAGTTCCAGCCAATTTCTTTTGTTGTACCAAGATGCTAGGAGAGCCCATTCTAATGACTGGGTAATGACCAAATTTGGTTCTGTGGCAAGAATTACCTAGTACCACAGCACTGAGGACAATGACCCAAAGGTTCAAGATTTGACTCAAATATCAGGGTAGTTGGCATGGAAGCTCTGAGTGATTAAAAAAAAAGACTAGCCTTAGCTAGTTTGGCTCAGTGGATAGAGCGTCAGCCTTCGGACTAAAGGGTCCTGGCATTTGATTCCGGTCAAGGGCACATGCCAAGGTTTTGGGCTCCATTCCCAGTAGGAGGTGTGCAAGAGGCAGCCGATCAATGATTCTCTCTCATCATTGATGTTTCTATATCTTTCTCCCTCTCCCTTTCTCTCTGAAATCAATAAAAATACATTTTTTAAAAAAGACTAAATATGACTTAGCTTAGAGCTCTCATTCATTCCTTCTCAGTTTTTCTGTGATAATTCACATTGAAAAATTAGATTGGTGATGTGGTTTGTGATTTCAATAACATTTTTTTTTTTAAACAGAGATCTGAATGATGTCATCAAGTCTGCATCAGGAATATTTTTTAGCTTTCATATGAGTAGAAATTTTAGAGCCTTCTCACTATCAAATACTCTGCATAAAGCAGATACTTTTGTAGGCCTGGTTATTGCTGAAACCTAGTTATGTGACTTTTTTTCTAAGCCATCAGTGTCCTAGCCATTAATTTTTGTAATCAGTTCACAGCCCTATGTTTGTATACACTCAAGCACTTATAAATAAAAAAGATGCTATTCTTTGTATCTGCATGAGGGAATGAGTCCTTGGGTGACCAGGTGTCTCACTAATTGAGATTAATTTTTTTGCTTTTGATACTTGCTGATTCAACTGCCTTCTGAGTAACAAGATGAACACATTCTAAATTTGTTGTTGATGGCTTGATGAAGTTTTTGGGTACATTTCCTCATGTTGCAAAGTTCTAATAAAATGACTAAATCTACTTTTGATTCATTCTAGTCAGCAGCTTCACACTTTTTAAAATTTACTTAAGAATTTTTCTGAATCAACAATATTTGCTTTTCATATTTGCATTATTTCCTCCCCCCCCCCCGGCTTAATAGTAGAAATGATGGTTTCATATTGCATTTCTATCCGATTTCTTTAGCTGATAGTCCTTGTTCTTATTCAATAGTAGCTTCCCCAAATGATTTATGGATACATAGGAGGGAAGGAAAAAATGAAAAGTCAAAGTTAGTTGTGTGCACTGAGTTTTCTTTTGCTTTCTTCCTATAGGTTAAACAACCACCCTCATTTTTTAACCTGTTAGTAATTTACTAAGCTTAGTAAGACCCTGCTGTTACACCTCCATACAGTACTTCCCCCCCCCCCCCCCTTACAGTGGAGCACCAGCTGCTCTTCCAGGTTTACAAAGAGGACCCACACGAAATGATTCAGCACATAAACCCCTCTCTTAGAGCATCAGTTCATCAAACCAGTCTTTTTGTTTTGTCAGCCATTCCAAGTCTATATTTTCTTCTGTAGGGGCTTCAGAAATAATTAATGGTTCTTCTGTTGATGAAAATACCTCCGTAGATGTCTGCTGTGCATTAAATATGTTCTTAGAATAACAGATACTGCTGCCTAGCCTTTTTTAGACCTTTGCAGATATGTGTAATTGTGAGGATGTTCATTTTGAAGATCTATAAAGAGTTAGAGCTTATCAAAGTATAATTTGAAACACCAAAGGATGGATAATTCTTAGTGTCACAATGGCTGTTATTTTATTTGAATGGGATTTTCTTATAGTATACTAGAGGCCCGTTGCACGAAGAGATTTGTGCAATAGGCCTTCCCTTCCCCTGGCTGCCGGCACCGGTTTTCCTCCAGCACCTGGGACCCAGGCCTTCGCTCCGGCCAGAGCCTTCGGTCTTCGCTCCGCTGCTTCGTGCCTATGTATGCAAATTAACCGCCATCTTTGTTGGGTTAATTTGCATGCTCTCCTGATTGGCTGGTGAGCGTAGTGGAGGGACGGTCAATTTACATGTTTATTATTAGGCAAGATTGACTGGAGGCCTGATGCACGAATTCGTGCACCAGTGGGGTCCCTTGGCCTGGCCTGCAGGATTGGGCCAAAACCAGCTCCCCGACATCCCCCGAGGAGTCCTGGATTGCGAGCGGGCACAGGCCAGGCTGAGGGACCCCCACCGGTGCATGATCGGGGCAGGGGAAAGATGTGGGAGGTTGGCCAGCCAGGGAGGAACTGCGGGAGGGCTCCAAGATGTATCCGGCTCGTCTTGCTCAGTCCCAATTGGCCAGGCCCCAGCAGCAAGCTAACCTGGTCGGAGTGTCTGCCCCCTGGTGGACAGTGCACGTCATAGCAAGTGGTTGAGCCGCCTTAGCATATCATGAGCATATTATGCTTTGATTGGTTGAATGGCCGATCGGACGCTTCGCATATTAGGTTTTTATTATATAGGACTAGAGGCCCAGTGCACAAAAATTTGTGCACTCGGGGGGGGGGGGGGGGGGGGGTCCCTCAGCCCGGCCTGTGCCCTCTCGCAGTCTGGGACCCCTCGGGAGATAACGACCTGCTGGCTTAGGCCTGCTCCCGGGTGGCAGAGGGCAGGCCTAATCCCTAGGTGCAGCCCCTGGTCGGGCTCAGAGCAGGGCTGATTGGGGAGTTGGGGTGCCGCCCCTGTCATGCACAGAGCAGGGCAGATTGGGAGGTTGCGATGCCACCTTCAGTCACACTCAGGGTAGGGCCGATTGGGGGTTGGGGCACCGCCCCATCACACTCAAGGCAGGGTCAATGGGGAGGTTGCGGCACCACCCCCTGTCACGTACAGAGCAGGGCCAATCAGGGGGTTGGGGCGCTGCCCCTTGTCACGCACAGAGCAGGGCCCATCAGGGGGGTTGGGGCTCCGTACCCTGTCACACACCGAGCAGGGTCAATCGGGGTTGGGGGGCTCTCCCCTGTCACGCACAGAGCAGGGCCCATCAGGGGGGTTGGGCCTCCGTACCCTGTCACGCACAGAGCAGGGTCAATCGGGGTTGGAGAGCTCTCCCCTGTCACGCACAGAGCAGGGCCGATCAGGGGATTGAGGAGCTCCCCCCTGTTACTCACAGAGTAGGGCCGATAGGGGAGTTGGGGCACCGCCCCCATCACACACAAAGCAAGGTGGATCAGAGGGTTGGGGCGCTGCCCTCTATCACCCACAGAGCAGGGCTGACCAGGGGGTTGGGGCGCTGCCACTGTCACACTCAGGGCAGGGCCGATGGGGAGGTTATGGCTCTACCCCGTCACACACAGAGCAGGGCCCGTCGGGGGGGGGGGGGGCAGGTTGGGGCGCCACACCCTGTCACACACAGAGCAGGGCTGATCAGGGGGTTGGGGCGCTGACCCTCTCACACACAGATCCACAGGGCGATCAGGGCGTTGGGGCGTTGGGGAGCTCCCCCCATCAGGCACAGAGCAGGGCTGATAAGGGGGTTGGGGCGCCTTCCCCTGTCACGAACAGAGCAGGGCGGATGGGGAGGTTGTGGCCCCGTCCCCTGTCACACAGAGCCACAGGGCGATCAGGGGGTTTGGGCGCTGCCCCCTGTCACGCTGATCCCAGTGCTGGGAGGCCTCTCGGCTCCGCTGTTCCCGGTGCTGGGAGGCATATTACCCTTTTACTATATAGCATAGAGGCCTGGTGCACATGTGGGGGCCGGCTGGTTTGCCCTGAAGGGTGTCCTGGATCAGGGTGGGGGTCCCCACTGGGGTGCCTGGCCAGTCTGGGTGAGGGGCTGAGGGCTGTTTTCAGGCTGGCGGCTGACTGAAGCTCCCAACTGCTCCTTTTTTTCTTGTTTTTTAAATTCTGGGCCTGCTTTAGCTCTGGCTCCAGCTCTGAGGCCTCTGCTGCTGAAAGCACGTATCTGGTTTGTTTGGGTTCTATAATCGAAACACTGTATCAACTCCAGCTCTGAGATCCCAGCAGGCTAAAAGCAGGTTTCTGCAATTTTGTTTAGCTTCTATATTTGTAACAATGTTTCAAACTGCAAGCTCAGAGGCCGGCAAGGCAGGCAGGGAATGTTGGAGTCCTCTGTCACTGAAGCAAGCAAGCCTCATGTTAGCTTCAGCTGCCTGTCTGCCGGCCGCCATCTTGGCTGGCAGTTAATTTGCATATCGCCCTGATTAGCCAATGGGAAGGGTAGCGGACGTACACTAATTACCATGTTTCTCTTTTATTAGGATATTTGGGACCAGATGGTATACTTTATGCCCTCCTTTCCCTTTGTAAGGTTTTTGGCTGATTAAATTATATGACTTTGGGAAAGATTTTTATCTTGACAAGTGAAAGAGGTAGGTGAATAATAAATAACATTCATTTCCACTATTGCCTGCAAACTGGGATTAGAGTAGTTTTGTTAGTAGTCAACTGGAAGACAGATACAGTGGGGCCTTGACTTACGAGTGTCCTGACTAACGAGTTTTTTGAGATACGAGCCGTCTCAAGGCCGATTTTTTGCTTTAAGTTGCGAGCTAAAATTCGGGTTATGAGCCAGCTTCAGATACCCCACCGCTAGTTGGCACAGCGAACGTTGCAGCGAACGTCACAGTGAACACCACAACATCAGCCCAGCATCAAGTGTTTCACTTGTTTACTTTTGATTTGACATACGAGTAATTTGAGTTACGAGCTCCGTCATGGAACAGATTAAACTCGTAAGTCAAGGCCCCACTGTACTGTGAAGTCAATAATATGTGGCTTCAGTGAAGATACCACTTAAATGAAAATGGACCTGAATTATTCATGCAGTTTACCATCATTTATATCCATTAATAAAGTGATAGTTTATTTTGAAAAACCTTTGCACTTACTGAGTTTTGTTGGCCTTTCAAGCCCCCGAATTCATTTGTAAAAGTCATTAGATTTTCTATCACTATATCCATGGCTTTTAATTGTTTAACTATTTTTTTCTCAGTTTCTGAGTTGTTGATTTGGTAAAGTTGTTATGATTTTCTTCTCTTCAGCCTTCAAATGTCCCAAAGGGAGGCAGAACAATTTTGAGTGCTAATTACCAATGGCACTTTTCAGGTAGTTAAATACACCCAACGTAAAGGAAACTTTATAGGATTAAAAAGAAAATTCTGTGCTGCTTTTAGGATGGTGGTATCTAAAGCTAATTTTATTCCATGGATGGACTTCCAAAAGCATGGACTCATAAAATTATATTTCTTCAGTGAAAATATTTTTACCAAAATGAAACATCATTTATGAAAATATCTAAAATAGTAAAAAAGTTTGTGAAAAAGGGACATTATCTTACTCTAAACTGGTCATTCTGGAGCAGCGCTGTCCAGTAAAAATTTCTGTGTTGGTGGAAATGTCTTGTTATCTGTGCTGTCCAGCATGGTGGCTACCGGCCACTTATGGTTATTGAGCACTTGAAATGTGACTTACGTGACTGAGGAACTGAATTTTCCAATTCATTTTAATGTAAATAGCCACATGTGATGTGACAGCATAGTTCTATGCTGATGTACTTTGTACTAGACAGCACAGTTTTGAATCATTACATTGAGTACCTAAGCTAGAGGTTTTGAAAGAAAGTGATCCCATTAGGATTTTCTTGAAGCTGAAAACCTAACCACTCCTTGGAGATACTCTTGATTTTTCCATAAAATAAATAAGGGCCATCTTCTACTCTCAGTTTCTACATTAAGGAGGTTTTGAAATGTTCTTTCTGATCTATTTAGTAAAGCATTTACTAAGTCTTTGATGAGCATGCAGTAGTCAGCGTATTGTGTTATAGGTTAGATTAGTTCTCTAGCTCAGAGAGACAGTTTTAGTGACCTGAGAGTTTTATTGCTTAATATCTCAAAACTATTGGACTTGCAAGTGGAAATAGCAGCTTTTGCCTTTCCACAACAAATCTTTTTTTGGCTACTTCCTGTACCTGTCACCTTTATCTTTATTACGTATTTATTATATTTGAAAAATTTTTGCTTACAGGTATTCTTTCCTTTATAAAATTCATATGTAGGTAAATCTGGGAGTAATGTTTCATGTTATGAAAGTACTAGAGGCCCAATGCATGAAAATTCATGCACTGGGGGGGGGGGGGGGGGCCTCAGCCCGGCCTGGCCCCTCTCACAGTCCCGGAGCCCTTAGGGGTGGGAGGCGACCCGGCAATCAGGGGATGGCGACGCCCCATCACACCTCTGCTACTGCCACTGCTGGCAGCGCAAGCCTCAGCCGACCCTGGTTACCTGAGCTTTGGGTGGCCCTGGGTGCAGGCCCAGCCTTGCCACCCGCCTACCACCCTGGTGGGGCTGAGGAGACTGGGTGCTGCCATCTTGTGACTGTGGGCGCTGCCATCTTTGAGGGTAGGGCAGTCAGTTAGCATATTCCCTCTTTATTGGCTGTGGGCGCTGCCATCCTTGCAACATTGTGAGGGTCAATTAGCATATTCCCTCTTTATTAGATAGGATTCTTGCTTTTTAAGGTAGTCTTAACAGGTTACTCTAGCATCTCTAAAGTTTCTCATCAACCTTAAGTTATCCAAGCCATCAATTGAAGGTCAATTAGAAACAAAACTTTGTTAATGGGGAAATAGGTTCTGTGTACAAAAAAATAATTTTTTATTATATATTGCATGAAGTAAGGCATAATTGTCTCAAGAAACTAGCCAGTTAGCCATGAACTGGTGGTGAGCTATCTCCTCACATTTCCATCTGCTTCATTCTAAGCTGCCTCAGTTTCCTTGATTGTACTTTAGCAGCAAGAAATGTATTTTTGTGAAGTTACTATAAATAATGAAGAGAAATAATTTTTTCACTCAAGTTCATTCTCTGAATTAGAAAAGTGGTTCTTAAGCAGTGGGAAGTAGAGGCTAATTTGGCCTTTTCATAAATAGGGTTTCACCCAAAGCAACCTTCCTCTGTGCATAGCTCAGTTTAATCCACAACTGAGATAAATAGGCTATAGGAAGATCAGTTTGGTGGAAAGGTTCACTAAAACATTTCATTAAGTATAAAAACACTTTTAGTTGTAATGTAGGAACTTGAGGGAGAATTTGATGGACATTATTCTAACTTGAGAAGTGCTTTTACTGGTAGTGTTGTAAATGTTGAAAAATAAAAGAGAAAGGATTCTATTAATGGAGACAGGATAGTGATCTGAATTAGCTGATGTGCCTTATATTTGAACATGTTGTACATTTTTTTAAAAAGCATTATTGAGGTATGTTTGACATATGTATATATCTGTGAAACCCTCCTCCCCTACTTCCCTCCCCTCTTTCTTGTTCCTCTCCTCCCCTCCCCTCTTCTTCTCCCTCTTCTTCTCCCTCTTCCTCCCTCCCTTCACTCTCTAAAAATCAATGGAAAAACTATCCTTGGGTGAGGATTATCAAAGAAAAAAAAGAATGAATGTTGGATTTTATAAAATGCTTTTTCTGTGTCTGTTGAGATGATCATATGGCTTTTCTCTTAGTTTGTTAATCTAGTGAATGGATTATACTAATTGGTTTTCAAATGCTGAACTAGTCCTGCATTTTTTAGATAAGCCCTGCTTCATGATGCATTATCCTTTTAATAGATAATGTGGATTCAATTCGATAAGATTGTATTAAGAATTTTTGCATCTATATTTATCATGGGTATTAGTCTGTAGTTTTCTTATCTTAACAATGTTTTGTCTGGTTTTATTATCACAGTAAATTCTGACCACATGGAATGAGATTAAGCTCCACTTCAGTTGTCTGTAAGAATTGTTTTAGTGGTATTATTTCTTCCTTAAATGTTTGGTAGAGTTCATCAATGGAGCCATCTATGCCTGGAGTTTTCTTTGTGGGAGGGTGACTACTTTTAATGAAGATAAAGGGCTATTCAGATTAACTTTTTGGGTGAGCCTTGGTGCCTTGTCTTTTCAGTAATTTTGTTCATTTTATGCTACGATTGTCGTATTTATAGTTTAGAGTAGTTCACAATATTCTGTTTTTTTAAATATCTCTAAAACTGTAGTGACGACACTTCTTTCTTATACAGGTAATTGGTATTTTCTCTTGTTCTCTCTCTTTTTTCCTTATCCGTCTGTCTAGACATTTGTTGTTGTTGTTGTTTTTTGTTTGTTTTAATCAGTTTTATTGATTGTCTCAAAGAACCAACCAACTTTTGGTTTCATTTCTTATCTTTCTTGTTTTTGATTTCCATTTAAAACATTTTTTCACTATGCTTTTTATCATTTCCTTCTTTCTGCAGTCTGAGTTTTAATTTGTTCTTCAGGTTCTAGTTTCTTAAGGTAGAAGAAAAACAAAGGAGGAAGGATGCTATTAATGGATACAGCTGGGTTTATTGATTTAAGATATTTTCTATTAAGATGTTTAATATAAATTTCCACCTAAGTACTGATTTATTAGTAGTAGCCTACAAATTCGGCCATGTTGTTCTTATAATGTTGTTATCTGCTAAATCTAACATCTGTGTTAGTTTTGGGTTGGTTCCTAGCTTAGTCCTTTCAGGTTGCTATGTAACAAAATACCACAGACTGGATGGCTTATAAACAACAGAAATTTATTTCTCACAGTTCTGGAGGCTGGAAGTCCAAGATCAGAATGCACGTATGGTTGAGTAAGGTCTCTTTTCCAGATCTTAGACTTCTCATTCTATGTTTCCTCACATGATGGAAGGGCTAAGCACTGATACAACTTATGAAGACTCCACCTTCATGACTTAACCCTTCTAAAGGTCCTTCCTCTTTCTGCTAAATTTAATCATGAGGAAACTAATTAGGTAAGTCTGGAATGTTGGACCATTGCATAAAAATAGATTTTGACCAAGGCTTAGCAGCGGTTCTCAACCTGTGGGTCACGACCCCTTTGGGGGTCGAACGACCCTTTCACAGGGGTCGCCTAAGACCATCGGAAAATAATTACGTATTGTTTTTGTGATTAATCACTATGCTTTAATTATGTGCAGTTTGTAACAATGAAAATACATCCTGCATATCAGATATTTACATTACGATTCATAACAGTAGCAAAATTACAGTTATGAAGTAGCAACGAATATAATTTTATGGTTGGGGGTCACCACAACATGAGGAACTGTATTAAAGGGTCACGGCATTAGGAAGGTTGAGAACCACTGCTCTAGTATCATCCCTCACTTTTGGAGGTTAGGATTTCAGCATATGAATTTGGGGTGGGAGACAAACATTCAGTCCATAGCATTTGTGAATTGATTTTTATTCTAATTATGAATTGTGTTTTCCACTTCTTTTTGTACCTGGTAATTTCTGTTTGGATGCCAAGATATTGTGAGTTTTACCTTGTTGGAAGCTGGATATTGTTGTCTTCCTACAAGTTTTCTTGAGCTTTCTTCTAGGATGCAGTTAACTTACTTGAAAGTAATTTGGTCTTTGGAGTTGTGCTTTTATGATTTTTTTATGTATGGCTCTGGAGTGGTCAGTCTAGGGCAGTGGTTCTCAACCTTCTGGCCCTTTAAATACAGTTCCTCATGTTGTGACCCAACCATAAAATTATTTTCGTTGCTACTTCACAACTGTAATGTTGCTACTGTTATGAATCATAATGTAAGTATCTGATATGCAGGATGGTCTTAGGCGACCCCTGTGAAAGGGTCGTTTGACCGCCAAAGGGGTCGCGACCCACAGGTTGAGAACCGCTGGTCTCGGGTTAATGGTTCTCCACTTATGAGGCAAGATCTTCTTGAGTATTTTACCTATTGCCTCTGAATTACGAGTTTTCTGGATCTGACCTTTGGGAATAGCACTGTTCCCAGCCTGTGTCCATGACAGGTACTATTACCCCTAATCCTTTTGGATGATTCTTTCCCTGGCCTTGAATCGTTCTTTAAATATGTATGTGCTTATTCTGCTCTATGAACTCTAGCTGAGTTGGATTTAGGACTCTCAGCTTAGGGCACCTGCCAGGCAGGACCAGCTATAAAATTTGCAGGGCTCATATAAAATTAAAGTGTGACCCTTTGTAAAAATTATTTAGAATTTCAAGACGGTAACTTCAGAGCATTAAATCAAACACAGGCCCCTTCTGAGCTGCAGATGCACAGGTTGCGTGCCCCAGAAGCCAGTGCCTACTCAGGGTTTCACCTCACTTTCCCTTTCCTGTTCCAGGGCTTGGAAACTCTCTTCAAGGTAGTAAGCTGAGACAGCCATAGGGCTTGTCTCCTTTATGTCCCATGTCTCAGGATTCACTGTCTTTTTTTTTTTTTTTTTTTTTTTTTTTTTGCCAGATGTTCATAGTATTTAAGATACTTTCTTTTAAGATGTTTAATATTACATTTTTTTCTGTTTTTATATTATTTTTTCTGTTTTTTAAAATTTTGTTATTTTTTTCAGGCAGAGGATAAATTCAGTTCCTACTAGTCTTAATCTTAGCTCAAAGTAGTTATTTGTAGTGTAAAGATCTGATAGCTTCTTTTTTTGTTTAAGGATTTGGTAGCTTTTGTGTCAAGTTAAGATTCACCTATTTGGTCTTTTGGCTTGACATTTTGTTTGGATAGCTGTTTGGGATAAAATTTGTCTTGTGTCATTTGCTGATATATTTTCCACTCTATTCCTTGGCTAGATGGTCTTGAAGTGGAAGCAAATATCCTGGTAACTATCAACTCTTTTTCTGAATTGGACTACTTGATTTCAAGCAAACATTAACTCCCTGCTTGAAATCACTCTGCCCTTATTCTTCCCCATGTTGCATTTAAATGCAAACTGCAGGTGGGTGAGGAAATTTCTCTTTTCTCCCATCTCCTGCAAAGCACACTCTACCCTTGCAGTGCAATTGGATTGGCATTTGTACAGTAAGGTATTAACAGCCTTTCAGATATGCCCTGCCCTATTAGCAACAATATACAGTGATACAAAAATGAATTTGTCAAGAGTTTTATGGCTCTATGATCTATTGTACAATATTAATCCTGCTGCAGTGTTATTAAGTCATTTTTCATCTCCCCTCAAATTAATGTTGATTTTCTATTACTAGATTTTTTTCTTGTCCCCAGATTAAAACATAAAGGAAAAAAGTCTTTCCTGCTACAATATTAAAATTAACTACAGGGTAAGCAGTACCTTGCTTGGTGAAGTAGAATCCTCCTGGAAAATTTTTAACATTAATTTATTTCTCTGTTTTCTACTTGTTTTTATGCACAAAAAAGCACAATTAGAACATACAGTATTTCTAAGGGCACAAAGAGAATATAATATAGCAAGAGGAGTGGGTAGATTAAAGTACATAAGATTTTCCAGACAGAAAATTCAAAAAAGCGGGGGCCTGAGATTGGGAGAACCACACCTATCTAGTGTTTCTAGCCTAAAGGGTGAAAGAAATGCTGGTGTATTATATATATAGGTAGAAGAATTTGGGCTGATTTAGGACCATATTATGTTATGTTCACGGGAATAAAATGTTCCTTTTAGTCCAAGAAATTAGGGCCATTTAAAAATCACATGGTGAGGTCAACATTTATAAACTGGGTAGTGTCATAATCAGTACTCAGGAATAATTTTGTTCCAAAACTAAGACTAAATGATGCTTTTCTGTGAATGCTTTCTTTAACATTTTTTTATTGATTGATTGATTTTAGAGAGAAGAAGGCGGGGAGATTGATTGATTGATTTGTTGTTCCACTTATTTATGCATTTATTGGTTACTTCTTGTATGTGCCATGACTGGGAAGATCGAGTTTGCACTGTTGGCATATTGGGACAGTACTCTAACCTGCTGTGCTAATTGACCAGTCTACTTTTTTTTTTTTTAAAATAACTTATCATTTTCAACCATATGGGAATAGTTATAAGTCTCATGTGACCTCTGTAATGAGATCTCAGGGTATTTTGGTGATTTCTGTTAATGGTTAGATAGGTAATCTGGAATGCTAATTGGTACTGTGGGAGGAATTCTACAGTAATTATTTAAGCCAAGATCTAAATTTTAACTTAAAATATTTGTATTTTTGAATGAAAACAGCAAGCTGAAATGTAGTTATAATGTGTAACTATATAAAATATAACATGAATAATTAAAACATTTTTTTTGTAGAAAACCAACATTAGTTATAAAAATTTAGCCAATTAAATACATTGTTGTTACTTTAAATTGTATAAATAGTGTAGCATCCTTCAAGAGGGTGAGAATTGGAGGTAGGATGAGGAAAATTGATGTTGAATCTCTGGTAGGTTGGAAAAATAATCACCATTTATCACATGGATACAGTGAATATTCAGATTTTATTGTCATTTTTATGAATAATATACAGAAGTAAGAGTAAAAGATAGTAACAAACCTTTAGGAATTTAAATTAGAATTTCAGGGTAGCAAACCTCTTTGTATCAAGTAGATTTTGGCATGCAAACATCGTAAAAGATGAAAGAATACTGTCACATGAACATTTAGTGGAATGTGGTGGTCTGTATTCTTATTGCAAAATATTGTGTGACAGTGCCCTTCCTGATAAATGACTACCTGATGAAAATACAATATTTTCTTTTTATCTCTAGAAATATAAGAATATAGAGTGCTGCTTTCTGTCTCTGCATTCATCTGATTATCTAATTGTGAATCATCTTCCTCTTAATTTTCTTCTGTTTGCTGTCAGAGGCAGAAAATGAAAAGCTCTGAATTCTCAGCTATATTCATTGAAAGCTAAAAGCAGGCTACAGAGATGGTGTCACCAGTCTTCTTTAATTTCTCCTTTAAACATGATGCAAATATTTTGGACAATTGTTGTATTAAGTTTCTCCTTAACACCTGAATTATTTTATAATCTCAGATGTATCTGTTCATCTAACAAGTCTTTATTGAGTCCCTACTATGCTAAAGGCATTGTGCTAATATCTGTAGACTGAATTTCTAACTAATTCTTCCAGGAAACAAAAAAGTACAGATTGTCTGAAGATGTTTTTGATTTGGCCTGCAGTATTTTAAAAGTAGGGGAGATTTCACAAAAATTTTGTGTGTTTGGCTTCTCTTTAAAAATGTAGTAGTTTTCTTTTCTCTTTTAATTTCTGTGTGACAGAGTTCTGGTCAAGATGGTGGTGTAGGTAAAGGCATTATTTGTAACCTCCCACAGCCTCATCAAAATTACAACTAAATTACCGAATGACCATCATTCATAACTACCTGAAATCTAGCTGAACAGAAGTTCTAAAACTGAGGATATATAGAAGAAGCCACATCGAGACTGGTAGGAGAAGTGGAGATGCAGATAGGCTGGTCATCCCCACACTCATATGTGGTGGTTAAAATCAAGAAGGATATCTCAGCTACATAGGTCCCCTCCAGGAGCAAGGGGTCATCCTAACCCCATATAAGAACCCACAGCCTAGGGTTCCAGTGCTGGGAAGACATGTTCCCATAAATTTTGTTAAAACCAGCAGGGAGTGTTGCTGAGTGAGATGGAGGGCTCTGGAGTCCCAGCAGTCCCTCTTAAAGGGCCTACACATGGACTTACTCTGACTTACTCACTCTGAGCTCCAGTGCTAGGTTAGGAGCTTGAAGTTGCCAAGGATACCAGAGGAAGAATTGAATTGTTTGATTTCAAGGCAAAGAGTGGAGGGGCATCATGCTCCCAGGCAGAAGTGCTAACAGAGGCCATTGCTCCTTTGCTGAGCCCTACCCCCACAGAGTCCATAGGCAGGCGTCATATCTGAGTCTCCATAAATCTGGCTAACACTGGTGATTTCCCTGAGATCCCACCCACCCAACTGGCAGGCCTGCCTAAGCCGTTTCTAGTGGATTTTTCATACAGATGACCGATCTTGATTCATGCATGCACATGCCTCATGCTAAGTCACCTCAGGCTCAGCAGTAGCAGCAGCCAGCCTTGGTTCACAGTTTGGCCTCTCCTGGGCACCTCTAAGCCCAGCACAAATAGCATCTGCAGATTGCTCTCTGGCTTATGCCAGGTGGCCCCCAGGCATTGGCTGATCTTGCACCTTCTGTGAGGCCCCAGAGCCAGAGCACCCAGTGGACAGCTTCAGACCACATCCTACCACCTCTGTGAGTGACACACTCAAGGGATAGACTTGGTGGGCATCAAAGCCCCACTGAAGCAAATCCTGCTCAGTAGGTTTGGCCCTTGCACTGTAGCTCCTCCACTGTGGTTGCACCCAGTCCTCACAGCCAGTTGGCCTGGGGGGTGGGCAGGTCCTCCCAGTGACATGCCAATAGCAATCAAGGCTCAACTACAACATGACATTGCACATAGCCTACACAGGGGTTGGGGGGGGGGGGTTGTGTACCTAGAGTGCCCAGCTCAGGTGACTGGGGAGGAGGGGCTGCACCACTGGGCCTTGCAGGACACCTTCTACAGCCACTCTACCAAGATTGGGAGATGGAACATCACTTCCTAATACACAGAAATAAACAGAGGGTAGCAGCCAAAATGCAGAGACAAAGAAACAGGTCCAAATGAAAAAACTGGAGAAATCTCCAGAAAAAGAACTAAATGAAATGGAGGCAAGCAAAGTACCAGATACAGATTTCAAAACAGTGGTTATAAGGATGCTCAAGAAACTTGGTGAGAACCACACAGCATATAAAAGGACATGGAAACCATAAAAAAAAGAACCAATCAGAAAGGAGGAATACCACTAACTGAAATGAAGAATAAAGTACAGGAAATCAACAGTAGATTAGACGAAGTAGAAAATCAAATCAGCGATTTGGAATACAAGGAAGCAGAAAACACCCAATCAGATCAGCAAAAAGAAAAAAGATTCCCAAAAATGAGGAGCTGAGGGGACTGGGTGCCGCCATCTTGTGGCTGTGGGCGCTGCTATCTTTGAGGGCATGGTAGTCAATTAGCATAGTCCCTCCTTATTGGCTGTGGGTGTTGCCATCTTTGTGATGGTGTGATGGTCAATTAGCATAGTCCCTCTTTATTAGATAGGATTATTGACTATATTTCCTATGCTGTGTGTGTGTTTTTTTTAAACATCTTTATTGATTTTAGAGAGAGAAGGGAAGGGAGAAGGAGAGAGAGGAACACTGATGAGAGAGAAGCATCAATTGGCTGGCTCCTGCATGCCCCCTACTGGGGATCAAGGCCACAATCCAGGTATGAGCCCCTACCGGGAATCGAACCTGCGACCTCTAGGTGCATGGGATGACATTCAACCAACTGATCCTCACCAGACAGGACTCCTATGCTGTACTTTACATCCTCATGACTATTATGTAACTACCAATCTACACTCTCATTCCCTTCACCCCCAACACCCCTCCCCTATGCCAACCATTAGTCTGTTCTCTATACCTATGAGTCTGTTTCTGTTTTGTTTGGTCTTTAAATTTCACACATAAGTAAAATTGTATGATATTTGCCATTCTTTTACTGACTTATTACATTTAGCATAATACCCTCTAGGTCAGGGGGTGGGCAAACTTTTTGACTCAAGGGCCACAATGGGTTCTTAAACTGGACCGGAGGGCCGGAACAAAAGCATGGATGGAGTGTTTGTGTGAACTAATATAAATTCAAAGTAAACATCATTACATAAAAGGGTACAGTCTTTTTTTTTTTTTTTTTTTTTTAGTTTTATTCATTTCAAACGGGCCGTAGTTTGCCCACGGCTGCTCTAGGTCCATCCATGCTGTCCCAAATGATAATATATTTTTTTAAACTGAAATAAGGAAGTTTATTACAGGGCCGGGAAGAAGCACCTTCTGCATTGAGCATCTGGTGGTTAGTGTGTGTCATAGCGACTGGTCATTCCACCGTTTGGTCGATTTGCATAGTAGCCTTTTATTATATAGGACGAGCTAACTTTGTTTCATACTCAACTTGTTACTAAGAAGCCTAAGTCATAACTATGTCCATGAAAAATTTTTTTTAGATTGTTTGCTGAATGTTGCAGGCATTGGGGAGTACAAAAATGATTATCATATGATCTCATTCAGATAGCCTACGATTTACCAGGTTTAAAACTTACTTCTGAATGTAGGTCAGTGAGTTATCTCAGACCCAGTATTCAAGAATGTTTAGATTGGAGTTGGGTTTTATTTTGAATCAGATTATGGTACCCACTGACATAGTTTGAAATTTAACTCCAGTTCTAGGAGAGATTCAGAACAAAGGAGGGGGGTTTAAGTACATGCCCAGCATGAGAGATTCCAAGCATAAGAGGTCCCATTCCTGTAATAAGAGGAGTCAGAAGTTACAGGTGATGATGTTCAGAGGCATTAGCTTCTAGGGAAATGGTTTAGAGCAGTGGTCGGCAAACTGCGGCTCGCGAGCCACATGCGGCTCTTTGGCCCCTTGAGTGTGGCCATGAAGTTTCAGTCGCACTGTACGTGCGTGCCCGCACGTGGTATTTTGTGGAAGAGCCACACTCAAGGGGCTGCAGTTTGCCGACCACTGGTTTAGAGTTTTGAATTTGCTCTCGAAGTCTTCCAGGACAATATCTTATGTTCATTTAATCGGTAATTTTATTACCAAAAAGTTTACAATCAAATGGAAAGTTAGTAGAAAAAAACTATTTTCTTTATAGATATTTAAAATATGGTCCTCTAATGTACTCTTCTGAGAAAAATGAGAATAGCTGTTACTCATGTATGGTATTGGGACTGTAAACCTAAATCTGTAAAACCTAAAAAAATCATAAGTATTCTCAAAGTAGTAGTCGTCTGCTTTCAAAGAGTAGCTCAAAGTTACCTGCTGAATTTTTGTAAATTCTAAACACTGCTATATAAACACTGTTAACCCCTGTGTGAACACTGCTCTCTTGATAGAGAACTTACGAGACCATTTGCTTGCGCTTTGTTGAATCAAGATTAAAAGGAGAAGAGAGAAGCAAGAGACAGAGAGGTTAGTTAGCATTCTGACTCCTCACTGGAAACTGGTGTGGATCTAATGACTCTAGGACTAGGTTATGATTTGCTTAATTCTCAACTGCTTTCTCTTTTAAGGGAATACCACAAGTTTACCCTGCTATCTAAAAGTAGAGCATTCCTGTGAAACTTTGTAAGTCATAATGGTGTAAAAGCAAAGAAACTATGACAATTAATTTTTATGGAAAAAAATTTGGAATATTCCCAGATGCAAAAAATAACCTACCAAATTATGCCAGATCATACACAAAACCTAAATAACACTAAATATAGTAAAAGCAGGAATGGTATGGTAAATACACAGCCTGTGTAAAGTAGTAATAGTGTATGTAATATATATTTCACTAGGACTGATTTCCCTGTAAGTATAAAATAATGTAACACCACACTTTTGTATACCCATCAGTCTGATACTCAAGCAATAGACTTGTCTATTTTATCCATTACTGGATACCGACTAGAAGAGATTACTTTGCTACTAGCAGAACCAAAAGTAATTTCCACAGCTTTTAAGATTAGTAAGAATGGTGGGTGCAGGCAAGTTCAGTGTATGCATGCTTTGTTTTATTCACCATGATCAAAAAGTGAGGGATACCTGTATTACTGTTGGACATGCCTTCAAAATGAAACATATCTTTAAGATAATGTATTTTAATGGATTTAGTATTTTTTCTGAGAAAAGTTCCGAGTTTCTAAGGCAAGTCTGGAACTGTTTTAATTACTTGCATATTCTTGCCCTTAGAGAGCATGTTTTGAAAATTGCTGGTTGGTAAAGTTACTGGAGTTGGAAGAAAACATTATATGTTAGATTTTTTTGGAAAACCTTTTTAATGCTGCATTAGAAGTACAATATTAATTTTGCCAGTTGGTTGAAAAAACGAAGCAAAGTTCTCATAATAATGTTATCTTTGCCCTCACACAGCTGCATTATTACCCCATTGGGCTGTGTGATTAATGTTTTTTTTTCTGATAACCATAGAAGCACAGAGGATTCTTTCTGTATCACTGGGTATGAACTTTAATGCTGCTTTCCCAGTAAGCTGTGTAAATATGTGGTCTCAATATGTATCTCCAGTTTGACCTTTATACTTTCTATTCCTGCCAGACTTTGTGCTTGCTGTGGTATCTTGCTACATCTGTTGCAAACTCTTTCCCATTCCCCTACTCCTTGCCAGAAATGTTACTGTTATGAAATTTGTTTATTTTTCCCCATTCCTGACTTTCTGCATAATTTTCCTCCATGTAATTCAAGCTGTTCACATTCTCTAAGTACAGTTTCTAACTATAAGCTTACTGGTTTTTTGTTTTGTTTTGCAAACCTCAAATATACTACTTCCTAAATGCTTTTCTCAACTCCATGTGTCCTTTGAAGATAACCCGTCCTGTGATAAAATAAATATTTGATTTGTTTTCTTATATCTTCTAACAGCTCCTCTGTTCTTCCTGCTCTCTTATGGATGTGGTCGTTACTTAGATTGGGAGCTCTTTCCTCTTCCTTTCTCCAATGTTTACTGAATATACTCTATGTCAGAGACTTTTAGGCTCCAGAAATAAGAGCAATGGGAAGCTTGCCTACCTTTTAAGTGTCTAGTTTTTTATTCATTCCACAAATATTTAACTGAATACCTATCTAATGTGTACTAGTCACTATCCTACCACTAGGGATATAGTAGAAAATGAAACTGGCAGTGTACCTTCATTTTTCTTATATTCTTGCAGGAGGAGAGATAAATATGTAAATATGTAATATATCAGAAAGTGATGAGTGTTATGGAATAAAAAGGGGATAAGGGGGTGCTAGGGAAAGGGTGTATAAATCTGCAGGCTTCTTTATGTAAGGGAGGTTGTTTAATAGGTAAAGACCAAGCCATGTGGTATCTGGGAGAAACAGTGTCCAGGCAGAGGTGACAAGTGCAAAGGCCCTGAGGCTAGAGAGTATTTAAGATGTGTTCCAGAAACAGCAAAGACACCACTTTTAGCTGGTGCAGAGTAAAAGCCAAAGAGATAGAGTCAATAGTAATAGAAGCTTAATGGCCAGATGTGGCCAATAATAACCATTTAGATGGTATCAGTCTAGCCCAGTGGTTCTCAACCTTGGCTGCACATTAGAATCACCTGGGAATCTTTTTAAAATCCTGATTTCTGGGCCACTGGTCTAGCCAGTACTCTTCTTCACCATGCCTTTTTGGCCACTTCCATTTAGCCTTGCTTCAGGTGCTGATTCTTGGTCTAATTAATTGTAGACATGGAGGTAAAGCTTGTTTTCTTTGTTGCAGAAAGAATGACTGTGGGCATGGCAGGAGTCCTTGTGCTGGATATAGGCCTTTTTGTCTTTTAAGAGCTAGTTAGGAATAAGAATTTGTTGTCTTCCTCGGAGTCAGTTTCCACCCAGGATATTGTGCCACATTAGAACCCAATGTTTTGTGAAAGGTCTCTTATAAATTCTGCAGGTTTGAATATTTTTCACTGGAAAAGTGGCTCTGGAAACCTCTAGAGGAATTAAGGAATAGCCCTGATTCTTAAAAGCATGTATCATCATTGTTTTCTAGAACTTAGCTTCTTGATTCATGAGAGAGGCGTTTCCCTTCTATGTCTGTGGAGGGTTTCTTTTGTGAAAGAGGATCCCCTTAGGACTTGTGGTTAGCTTTTGATAGAGAAAAATATACTTCTTCAAACACCCACTGTACCTTGCAAGGTTTTTGCTAGGATTTTGCAGTGTATATCTGATTATTGCAATGTTGTGATCTTAATTAGGGAATTTTTTTCCACATGCTCCTATTTTGTTAAACAGTAGCATATTTTAAAGGCATGTAGTGTACTTGTATTCTGTAAGTATTCATTTAGCAAATATTTTGAGTATGCACTATATGCCTGGCACAGTTTTTAAATTCTCTACAGATCCTCTTTAGAGTTTCATGTTTTTCAAAGGTTGTTCTCAATCTTTTAGCTTTAACATATTGTAAGCAACAATAATGAAATCCTAATAGAAAAAAGACTTGTGGTCATTAAACTTTTTATATTCATTCAGCATTCTTTCACACTTAACCCATTTGAAGATAAGCAAATGAAATGTTAAGATTTTTTTTGCCTCTGGTGATAAATCATGTTTGATAAAAACATTTAAATTTTTAAATAGGCAATATGATTTGCATTTTTTGAAAATATTTTACTATTCTTGCTGACTGGCTTTCTTTAAGTTGATTGGGGCTTTTCTTTTAACTTACGTAATAAGGTTTGGGAACTGTGTTGTTTCTTAGACTAGGCTTTTAAATTCACTCACCCTTGAAGGGCTCTCTTCTGAATTTGTTTTTCTAGGCAGCACTTCCTGTGCTTAGAAAAAGAAAGGGTTTAATGTTTGTGCTGCCCATTAGGCAGCAGTATTTATCATCTTTTGCTGCTAAGAGAAATGTAATGATGATTTGGGTGAGGCTTTTTTGGGGTGGGGATGTAAGCAAAGGACAGTACTTCAATTTGAGACTGCACATTCATTCTTTCTCTCCCCCAACTTCATAGTTTAAAAATGTTCAAACCTACAGAAAAATTAAAAGACTAGAACACAATATGTGAATACCCTTCACTTAGACTGACCAATTATTAGTATTTTGTAATATTTGCTTTTCCTCTCTAATTCTTTGCTGCCTTCTGCATATAAGTTGCAAACATCCTGACACTTCAAACTCGAAATTATTCAGCATGCCCTGCCTAAGAATAAGGATTTTCTTTTATGTTTCCACATTACCATTATCCACCTAAGAAAAATAGCAACAATTTTATAACATTTAATACACAGTTACTATTCAGATTTTCCTAATTTATCCCAGAATTGTTTTTTGTTTTTTGTTTTTAAATAGCTGTTTTTAAAATTTTGTTTGTAATCCAGGATTCAATCACGGTTCAAACATTTTGAGTATGTTTATTTTATTTTAACCTACAATGGTTTTTCTGCCTTTTATTTTGTTTGTTTTTCTTGACTTTTTTGAAGACTCTAAGCCAGTGGTTCTCAACCTTCCTAATGCCGCGACCCTTTTATACAGTTCCTCATGTTGTGGTGACCCCAACCATAAAATTACTTTAGTTGCTATTTAGTTGCTACTTCATAACTGTAATTTTGCTACTGTTATGAATCGTAATGCAAATATCTGATATGCAGGATGTATTTTCATTGTTACAAATTGAACATAATTAAAGCATAGTGATTAATCACAAAAACAATATGTAATTATCTATGTGTTTTCCGATAGTCTTAGGTGACCCCTGTGAAAGGATCGTTCGACCCCCAAAGGGGTCGCGATCCACAGGTTGAGAACCGCTGCTAAGCCTTGGTCAAAATCTATTTTTATGCAATGTCCAACATTCCAGATTTACCTAATTAGTTTCCTCATGATTAAATTTAGCATGGAGAGTTTTTTGGTTTTTTTGCCAGAATACTTTATAGCTGACGTGTACTTTTTATTGCATCACATCATGGGTTTCACAGAGTCAGGGTGTGCTATGCGTGGTACTAGAAGCTAATTTTGATTACTTGCTTAAGTTAGTGACTACCAGATTGCTTTTCATATATTTTTTTCCATCTGTAGTTACTAAGTAATCTGTGGGATATAAACTCACTTTTGGATTAAATTTTATATAGGCAAAAAGTATCTCTTCAATCTAGAAAACCTGGATGTATTAGTGTAAGAAACTTTTTTTGGGTTTCCTTATGTGACCCTAAGCCTAATGAAACCATGAAGCTCCAAATACAGTCTTGGCTCATTTCTGTTAACCTTTAAAATGAATTTATTTTTAAAGAGACTATTTCTGTGTCTTTATTGGAAACATTAGCTGCTTATTGTTACAAATAATAGTGTTGGTACAGATTTATCAATTTGCTTTAAAAGTTCAGGAATTTAATTTGGAAGTAAAGTTTTCTGAAATATTTAATAGCTTGTTTTTAACCTAACTAAATTGAAATTATCACAAAGTAGTGACTGGTTTATTACAGAGTACAGCATATAGTGTTTTGTTTTTAGTTTATTTGGTATGTAATTCTGAACTCTTTTGAGCCTGATTTTGATATTTTCATTTGTTTTGCAAAGTTACAGAAATCCTCCTTTAAAGAATGAATGTTACCAGTAAAGAATAAATCATTATTGTTCTGCTTAAACAGATTACGTCATAAAACCAGTGAGAGAATTTGGTTTTTAACTTTTTGGATTTTTGAATTTACTTATTAGAATTAGAATTGTGTGTTTGTGATTTAAAGAACAAGATTATTGTGTGTGTGTGTGTGTATGTGTGTGTGTCTGTGTCTGCCTGTCTGTTGGCTTCTTTGGGTGGGGGGGGGAAGAATTATATAACAACTAGGGCCCCAGTGCACAAATTTGTGCATGGGTGGAGTCCGGCTGGCCCGCCCTGATCGGGGGTGGGGCCAATTGAGGGGAGGGGCCGCGGGTGGTTGAACTCCTGGTTGAACAATTTGCACATTAGCCTTTTATTATATCCTAATATATAAATACCCTGAGTCGTAAGGTCCAAGGCTCTACCAGCCCTGCAGTCAGCATTGGGTTGCCGCAACCCAGCACTGACTGCTTCCACTGCAGGCGCAGTGCCCCAGCACTTGACTGCTGAGGTGGCTGCGAATCAGAGTCAGAGAGAGGCCTGAAGAGAGAAGCAGGGACTGATCCGTTGCCTCTGTGGCAGCTTATGATCACCACTTGCCTCTCTCTTTCTCTCCCAGTCTGGCCAGAAGCCATGCCTCCATTTCTCTCCAGGCCTCTACCGAGGCTGCTGATCAGCCCTGCCTTTCTGATCAGGTCCCGTTGATAGGCCCGGAGACACTGAATGGCATAGAAACTGACCAATCAGAACCAAATCTGGTTGAAGTGTGAGGAACCAATGGTTGCCTAAGAGGCGGAGCTTTTGATGCTGACTGGCATAGAAACTGACCAATCAGAACCAAATCTGGGTGAACTGTGAGGAGCCAATGGCTACCTATGAGGCAGAACTTTTGATGCTGACTGGCATAGAAACCGACCAATCAGAGCCAAATTGCCCGCAGAGGAGGGCCGTTGCAGGTGAGATTAGGCCAGCAGGTGAGGGCAGTTGGTGGCAAGATCAGGATGGCAGTGGAGGGCAGTTAGGGGTGAGATCAGGCTGTCAGGGGAGGGCAGTAAGGGGCGATCAGGCAGGCAGGCAGGTGAGTGGTTGGGAGCCAGTAGTCCCAGATAGTGAGAAAGATGTCCGACTGCTGGCATACCCAAAGGGGTCGCTGATTGGAGGCTGGGCTGAGGGAATACCCTTCTCCATGCATGAATTTCGTGCATCGGGCCACTAGTAGGATTATAATCTTTTGGTCCCGGAGTTGGAGCGCAAAGAGGTTAAAGTCACTGGAGGAAAAATCCTAAAGTGTCTTCAGAAGACAGGTGACTTCTCTCTCATATTGGACCAGGGAAATGGGAAAATACTCATTTTATTTATTTTTTCTTACAGTGCCTTCTGCTCAGAATCTGTTAGATTATGTAGACCAGCTGCTGTCTGTCTCTGAGTAGATGGGAATATTTATGAACAGGCTGAAGCAGTTCTTAAGTGTCCACTTTTTTCTTAGAGAGGGACTGCTTGATTTAAGCTCAGACATTACTTTTCTCACAGAAATTGCCTGCAATCACTTCCCTAGCAGTAGAATGACTAATTATGAGCTGGTGTCTTAACATTTTTCACTGTTTTGACATTGTGTGCTTGGCAGGGTGTAAAGTAGTACTTTACTTCTTTAGGGTGTCTATATTTATCAAAAACAATGTAGATTCTTTATAATATTAAATATGTGATTTGTAACTCTTACCTTCCAATTTCCTTCAATAAAGCACAGCTGCTTAGTTACAAGTCAGTTTGGATTAGCAGTTTGTTACACTTTGTGGTTCGCTAGAGCAATCTGAAACAATGAAGATTTACCAAGAGCATAAGGCCAGGTTTTTGCAGGTGCTTTTCTGTGCCTTGTTAGCATTCCTCTTTAAAGGATAGACTTCAGACATGTTCCCTGGACCAGTTCCCGGAGTAGCGACCAGCCCTGACGTTTCCTGTTTCAGAGAGGGGGGTGATCCTAAAGATCGTGTTCTGGAATGTGTTCTAGAATGTTGCCTAGCGATTCCAATGGCTCTGACTGCCTTTGTTGCTGGATGTGGTGTAGCTGTTTAAGAGCTCCTTTGAATGTGACAGTGAATTCATGAGAGTGTAAAAGGCGAGGATAGAAACAGGAAGGTGACACACTGCTGGAGACACCTGTGTGCAGATATTAGTTCTATTTATGCACTGTGCTGTATCAAGGGAAGAAAGGCAGCTATTGACTACTGGCAGGTCCTATTAATCAGACTTTTTCCTCCTTTTTTAGATGATTTATTTAGTATAAATTTATTTCTCTCAACTTTCTTAAGGTGAGGGAAATTTCTGTGTCAGTCTCACTTGCAATTGTAGGGGCAAGTATTTAGAATTTACTGTCTTCAAGCCTAAAATTCTCAAGCCCAGTTGCCTTTAACAACCCCAGGTATGTATTAATGCGGTGAATTCTATGTAATGCCATTCTGTTAGTTTCTTGTGCACATTGTTTCCTGGTTTCTGTTAATGAAAGGTTCTAAAATAAAATAGAAATTCCTTTTTGGAAAATTCTATTAGGAATGTGCAGTGCTAAGTAACTCTTCTGTAGCCAGATTGTTGAATAATTTAATTCTGTAGTGAGATGAAAAATATTTAAAGGATTCCATTGATTGATAAATATTCATTGTTAACTATATGTTTTGTATACATACTGTGCCTGATGTTGGGGCAATTCAAAGATGAGTAAAGCAGAGCCTCTTCCTTGAATGAAATACTAGTTTTTTAAAAAGCTTTTTAATGAGTACAAAAGGTAAAACTAATAAGTAAAATGAGTACAAACATGTTTGAAATATCAAAAAGTCAGTAGGTAATTTTTTTTTTTTACAGGATACCAACAAATTAAGTAAAAAATTAAACAATGGCACTCTTTTCTTACAGAAAACATTTTAAGAGCAGATTTTCATAAGTTGTAGTCTTGCCAACACCAGACAAATAATCAACACAAAATATGTGCTGCTTTAAGATTATATTGATAGCCCTAGCTGGTTTGGCTCAGTGGGTAGAAAATCAGCCTGTGGACTGAAGGGTCCCAGGTTCGATTCTGGTCAAGGGCACATGCCTGGGTTGCAGGCTCAATCCCAAGTAGGGGAGTGTGCAGGAGGCAGTCAATCAATGATTATCATCATTGATGTTTCTATCTCTCTCTCCCTCTCCCTTCCTCTCTTAAATCAATAAAACTATATTTTAAAAAAAGATTATCTTGATAGTCTTCATAGTATTTTTTCCAACACTGTTATCTGATCAACACATATATGTGAATGAAATAACCACTTAACATTTATCATACACTTATTTCTTTTTTATTTTCACAAACTTTAAGAATAAATTTTCTAGGGGAACTCTTAAAGACTAGTCAGTATCTCACATTACAGAACTAATAGCTGGCAGAGCCTGGATTCAGATCAGGCAATAGGCTGTCTTAGCTGCTTTTATTTCTTGGGCTCAATTATCTTCACCCCCCCTCACCAGGTTTTATGTGTTTGTTTGTTTGTTTGTTTTCTTTTCTTTTGTCTGTTCAATATGATTGGAAGAACCTGCAAAACTCCATCTACAGTAAAGAAATATGCTTTTGCCTGGTCCCTGTGGCTCAGTGGTTAAGCATCGACCTATGAACCAGTAGGTCATGGTTAAATTCTCGGTTAGGGCACACGCTTGGGTTATGGGCTTGATCCCCAGTAAGGGGCGTGGAGGAGGCAGCTGATCAGTGATTCTTTGATGTTCCTCTCCTTCTCCCTTCCTCTCTGAAATCAACAAAAAAATATTTTTTTGGAATGCACTTTTTTCTTTCAAACTTGTATTATAATAGAAAACTCTTAAGGAAAAATGTGGTTGATTTCATTAAATAATTTTCTGTATGTTTCCTTTCAGTCTCTGTATATATACCTATTTTTGTAATGTGTAAATATATTTGTGATCTTATATTCTACTGTTTCTCTAAAGTGTATCAGGCATTTCACATATAATTTTTTTCAAATTATTTTGAATTGTAATATATTATGTTTTGACCTAATTTATCCATGTTTCTTCATCCATTTCTGTACTAGAGGATTGTGTTCTGGTTTTCAGTTTTTCATTATTATACGTAGTGTAGTAATGAACATTTTTCTGCACAGAATACTTTTCTTTTAAATTATTTCTATAGAATAAATTCCCAGAAGTGGGTCACATATACTGTTGGACCTCATGTTAGATTGTGTCTACTAACACCTTTAATTATGTTAATTAGGTAGGGAGAAATAAATTTGCTGAATAAAATGTGTCATCTTCCTTATAAAGCCATTTTGCATTTATACATCCAGTCATTTTGCATACAAACAATAGAGTTTGAATTATTTATTCTGTTTCTTATTACATTGGGAAAAGTAGGAATTGCAGAGATACAGGCAATATTAAATTAGAAGTACTGTAGCATTTCAGTTTTATCATCCTATAGCATGGTCTTATATTTTTAGGACTATAATTGGTATATGATTCTAAGCCCTGTAAGAAATAGGAATGGAAGAATGGCATTGCATTGATAGAGTACGGTTCGGGAATGCCTATTGACTATGATGGCACTGGGTCTATGTCATACCTGCAAGGCGGTTAGGAATATAACCAGCTCAGACACATAGTGGCAGGAGGAGAGGAGAGACTCAAATGAATAAAAAAACACAGGCAGTTCATATCCCTAAAGAGCCAAGGTAGTTCCTACTTGAGGTTAAGATAGCCACGTCAGGGAAAGAGAGCTGTTGGGGCAAGCTTGGGTACATTGTGCTTTGTGCTCCAAGTGAAGTGCTTTACTTCTTTCTTTCATTGAGGGCTGAAATTACTGTTTCATTCATCCTTAGAGTCCTAGTACAGTGTCTGTCACATAGTAGGCCCTTTGTAATTGCTTATTTAGTTTAGTTAAATTCATGGGTGAGCTTTGCAAAGAGTGTCTAGCGGGAAAATTTATTAGATAACAGGCCGCTTGGGCAGATGTGCAAAATTGGTAGGAAGAGATTTGGGTGGCTTCATTGATAGCTAACAGAATTGAAAGACTCCTTAGAAAGAAGAGATGATGTTAACTGCTATATTGAAACCTCCTTTAAAAACTTAAAACCACACAAAAATATGTACAACATGTTTTTGTAGTAGCCTCATTTTGACCTTTATGACCTAGAGACATCGAGATGTCCTTCAATAGGTGAATAAACAAACTGGTAACTCCATACAATGAAATACTATAAAAGAATTGTGAGCTACCAAGCCCTAAGAAAATATGGCTGAATCTTAAATACATATTGCTGATTGAAAGAAGCTGGTCTGAAAAGGCTATATTCCATATTATTTCAGTTATAAGATGTTCTGGAAAATGGAAACTAAAGTGGTGGTACGGAGATCAGTGGTTGCTAGGGGTTTGGAAGGAGAGAAGAGAGGGTTGAATAGGTGAAGCATGGGGAAAAGTTTTAGGCTGGTGAAACTATTCTGCATGATATTAGAATGGTGGGTACATGACACTATGATTTGTCAAAAACACATAGAACTTTACAGCACAAAAAGTGAGCCTAATGTATGCTATTAAAAAATCATTTAGGAGGTAGTGAGTTCTCAGATGGAAGGCATAATGTGACAAAACAGACTTACTGTATTACAAGTGTATAAAACAACCTCACTGAAGGAAGGGTAGGAGGAAAAGGTGCTGACCTAAGTAACTTTGGAAACAAGTAGTCTGTAAGACTAAAAGCAAAAGACCTGCACGTACATACTATACTCCAGTTTGATGAAGTTGTTTCCCAAGAAGCGGGGTGGGGAGAATGGGGCTGTACAGATTAACAGTTCTGGATGGTGGCTGGTTGAAGTCAGGTTTCTTTTCACTATGCAAGTGGGAGTTTACAGATAAGCAAAGGATGGAGATTAGAATGATCTATGTGGTAGTGGATTATAGTTGAAGACATCAGTAAAAACTCTTGTTTGGCTTGATATTTATAGATATGTGTACACATAGGTTGGTACACAAACAAATGTTTCCTTACTCTGGCAGCTGAGAGAGCCTACAAGCAATGACATCCCAATAGCATTGAGCATTCTCCAATACAAGGAATCAGGGCTCTTGGAAAAACAGCCTGTTTTAGGACTGGGGTAGGAAATATACAAGATGAGCACGGAGCATATTGATGGGAGTATGCAAAAGGGACATACGACCCAACTAAAAAGAGCTCCCCAATAGCTGAAGCTGGAACCATTTGAGCAACAAAATAAGCAGTAACGTATTGTAACCCAAACTATAAAGCACCCAGGAGTCCATCCTATATAGTAAGAGCCTAATATGCTAAGTATCCAGTCAGCCAGTTGGCCGTTCAACCAATCAAAGCGTAATATGCTAATGATATGCTAAGGATGCTCAACCACTTGCTATGACATGCATTGACTACAAGGGGTCAGATAGTTGACCAGTCGACTAGTCACTTATGACAGTGATGGCGAACCTATGACACGTGTGTCAGAGGTGACACACGAACTCATTTTTTTGGTTGATTTTTCTTTGTTAAATGGCATTTAAATATATAAAATAAATATCAAAACTATAAGTCTTTGTTTTACTATGATTGCAAATATCAAAAAATTTCTGTATGTGGCACGGCACCAGAGTTAAGTTAGGGTTTTTCAAAATGCTGACACGCCGAGCTCAAAAGGTTTGCCATCACTGCACTATAACATGCACTGACCACTAGGAGGCAGACACTCCAGCGGGTAGGTTAGCTTGCTGCTGGGGTCTGGCCGATCAGGACTGAGCAAGACAGGCTGGACATGCCCTGGAGTTCTCCCGTGGTCCCTCTCCAACTGGCCAACCTCCTGCGTCCCTCCCCGGCCCTGATTGTGCACCGGTGGGGGTCCCTTGGCCTGGCTTGTGCCCTCTTGCAATCCAGGATCCCTTGGGGGATGTCAGAGAGCCAGTTTTGGCCAATCCCAGAGGCCAGGCCAAGGGACCCCACTGATGCATGAGTTTGTGCACTGGGCCTGTCTAGTAATGATATAATTAATCATTGATTAAATAAGTAAAAGTGGGACAACAAATTTTCTGTGCAGAAAAATTCAAAGTTCTTTATGTAGATACTAGAGGCACGGTGCATGAAATTCATGCGAGGGAGGGAGGGAGGGAGGTGTTCCTCAGACCAGCCTGCACCCTCTCCAGTCTGGGACCCCTCGGGATGTGGGTAGTCAGACATCCCTCTCACAATCCAGGACTGCTGGCTCCTAACTGCTCACCTGCCTGCCTGCCTGATTGCCCCTAACCGCTTCTGCCTGCCAGCCTGATTGCCCCCTAACCCCTCCCCTGCCAGCCTGATTGATGCCTAACTGCTCCCCTGCTGGCCTGATCACCCACAACTGCCTTCCCCTGCTGGCCTGATCACCCACAACTGCCCTCCCTTGGCGGCCATCTTGTGATGACATTGTGCGAGGGTGTCGGTGTGAGGGCGTAACACCACCTAGGCTTTTATTATATAGGACTAGAGGCCCAGTGCACAAAAATTTGTGCACTCGGGGGCGAGGGGGGGGTCCCTCAGCCCGGCCTGTGCCCTCTCGCAGTCTGGGACCCCTCGGGAGATAATGACCTGCTGGCTTAGGCCTGCTCCCGGGTGGCAGAGGGCAGGCCTAATCCCTAGGTGCAGCCCCTGGTCGGGCTCAGAGCAGGGCTGATTGGGGAGTTGGGGTGCCGCCCCTGTCATGCACAGAGCAGGGTGGATTGGGAGGTTGCGATGCCTCCCTCAGTCTCACACAGGGTAGGGCCGATTGGGGGGTTGGGGCACCGTCCCCTGTCACACTCAAGGCAGGGTCGATGGGGAGGTTGCGGCGCCACCCCCTGTCACGCACAGAGCAGGGCCAATCAGGGCGTTGGGGCGCTGTCCCCTGTCACGCACAGAGCAGGGCCGATCAGGGGGTTGGAGAGCTCCCCCCTGTCACACACAGAGTAGGGCCGATAGGGGAGTTGGGGCACCGCCCCCTGTCACACAGAGCAGGGCGGATCAGGGGGTTGGGGCGCCGCCCTCTGTCACCCACAGAGCAGAGCCGATCAGGGGGTTGGGGCGCTGCCACTGTCACACTCAGGGCAGGGCCAGTGGGGATGTTATGGCTCTACCCATCACACACAGAGTAGGGCCCGTGGGGGGGGGGTGGGGTGCTGCCCTCTATCACCCACAGAGCAGGGCCGATCAGGGGGTTGGGGCACCACTACTGTCACACTCAAGGCAGGGCCGATGGGGAAGTTATGGCTCTACCCCGTCACGCATAGAGCAGGGCCCGTGGGGGGAGGGGGGGTTGGGGCGCCGCACCCTGTCACACACACAGCCGCAGGGCGATCAGGGGGTTGGGGAGCTCCCCCGTATCAGGCACAGAGCAGGGCTGATCAGGAGGTTGGGGCGTCTTCCCCTGTCACGAACAGAGCAGGGCTGATAGGGAGGTTGTGGCCCCACCCGCTGTCACACACAGAGCCGCAGGGCGATCAGGGGGTTTGGGCGCTGCCCCCTGTCACGCTGATCCTGGTGCCGGGAGGCCTCTCGGCTCCGCTGATCCCGGTGCTGGGAGGCATATTACCGTTTTACTATATAGGATAGAGGCCTGGTGCACGTGTGGGGGCCGGCTGGTTTGCCCTGAAGGGTGTCCTGGATCAGGGTGGGGTCCCCACTGGGATGCCTGGCCAGCCTGGGTGAGGGGATGATGGCTGTTTGCAGCTGGTCACACACCCTTCAGGGTGGGGGTCCCCACTGGTGTGCCTGGCCAGCCTGGGTGAGGGGCTGAGGGCTGTTTTCAGGCTGGCGGGTGACTGAAGCTCCCAACCGCTCCTTTTTTTCCTTTTTCTCTTTTTTTTTTATTCTGGACCAGCTTTAACTCTGAAGCTTGGCTGCAGCTCTTAGGCCTCCGCTGCTGAAAGCAGGTTTCTGGCCTTTGTTTACCTTTTTTATTTGAAACAATGTTGCGATCCTGCTGGCTGAAGCCTGGCGACTAAAGCAGGTTTCTGGGGTTTTGTTTGGCTTCTATATTTGTAACATAGTTGCTTAGAGTTGCAGCTCAGAGGCCGGCAAGGCAGGCGGGGAACGTTGGAGTCCTCCGTCACTGAAGCAAGCAAGCCTCATGTTAGCTTTAAGCTGCCTGGCTGCCGGCTGCCATCTTGGCTGGCAGTTAATTTGCATATTGCTCTGGTTGGCCAATGGGAAGTGTAGCGGTCGTACGCCAATTACCATGTTTCTCTTTTATTAGATAGGATTCCTCCTTTAGGGAGGGGAAGCTCTAGTCTCCACCCCTTAAGTGTAAACTCTGAGCAGTGGCTTCCTTCCAAAGAGTAGTATAGAAAGCTGGTGGAAGAGTACCTTTAAAATGGAGATACCTGACAAGCACTTCCTCAGCCCAGGTGATCAAGTTAACATCAACAGTGATGATCATGTTGATAATATATACCCTTGATATGATGTGATAAGAATGGAACTTTACTCAATGGTCTTCATTCCCCATACCCATAAACCCAGTCTAACTATGACTTAAACATCAGACAAACCCAGATTCATGGATGTTCTACAAAACACCTGAGCAGTACTCTTATAACTGTCAAGGTCATGGAGAACAAAGTCTGAGAAACTGTCAGAATTAAGAGGGATCAAGGAGACATGTGGTTCCCTAGGTGAGTTTCTCGAACAGAAAAAGGAATTAGTCAAAAACTAAGGAAATATGAAGTGTGGGCTTAGAGCAGCCGTGGGCAAACTATGGCCCGCGGGCCGGATGCAGCCCGTTTGAAATGAATAAAACTAAAAAAAAAAAAAGACGGTACCCTTTTATGTCATGATGTTTACTTTGAATTTATATTAGTTCACACAAACACTCCATCCATGCTTTTGTTCCGGCCCTCCGGTCCAGTTTAAGAACCCATTGTGGCCCTCGAGTCAAAAAGTTTGCCCACCCCTGGCTTAGAGTATCAATATTGGTTCATTAATTATAATAAGTATGTCATACTAGTATAAGTAAGATGTTAATGATAGGGATATGGTTATATAGGAACACCCTATACCATCTTAGTACCCTTTCTGTAAATCTAAAACTTTTTTTTTAAGAAAAATACTTCTTAGTGGCACTCAGCTAGAATTGCTTGTACTTATCTCCTGATGAAATAAAAAAAAAATTTTTTTAATAAAAGCAAATTCAGATAAATCAAAAAGCTTCCTGTGATAATCCTAGAGGTTTCAATATAAAAACTGGCTTGGTTCTCATATTTATCACTTCTAAGCCCCAAGCAGCTTCTGTTAGTTAATTATAAACTTTTTCTTCTAATTCTGAAATTGAGAAATAGAAACTGGTGTTCTCATGCCTTCTAAAAATGTTTTATGAACAAGGGAAAAGTCCACAGATTCTGACTTTGTAACATGTGCTTACCTCCTACTTTTTGTAATATATATTAGTAGATGTTTTCATAATGAAAAAATGGTAGACACTGAATCTTCTCTGATACACTGGAGAAAGCTCATCATCTACTCTAATTACATTTAAAGGAGAACATGTTGAAGATGCAGGGTAATTTAGGAATGCAAGAATACCTATGTATCCTTTTGAAGGAGAATTTTTAATTTCCAAACTAAACTGTGTAAAGAATTCTGACTCATCTGTATTCATTCTGGATAGCACCAACTTCCAAGTTGAATAATATCCTTCATCTCCTAGGAATAAAATTCAGTATTTCTGAAACTGGTTCACTGTTCCCCTCTTCATGAGTCCATTTCTACTAGTGTCCAACCTTCTGGAAGGTACAGTGTGACCCTGAAACTATAGTTAGGTCTGAGAACTAAAGGGCTAATGCAAATCCTATATAATAAAGAGCTAATATGCAAATGGTCATCACACCCTCATGCTGTCAAGCCATAACGGCCCAGATACTCAACACTGGGGAGAGGGGAATGGGGACCAGTCAGGTACAAATGAGCTTGCGAGAGAGGAATGGGGACCAGCCAGGCTGCAGCCCAGGAGAGTGACAAGCCGCCCGCCCCGCAGTCCCGGGCACCAGCGGTTATGTCTGCACTTGCTGCCCAGCCCGGGAGAGGGACAAGCCACATACCCCGCGGTCCCAGATGCTAGCGGCTGGCACTGTGGCCTGGGAGAGAGATAAGCTGCCCACCCTGTGGTCCCGGGTGCCTGCTGCTGCAGCCTGGGCAAAGCTGTCTGCCCACGGTCCCCTGCAGCTGCAGCCAGCCTGGGCGAAGCCAGCCTGGGTCCTGGGTGCCTGCTGCTGGCCAGAGGGAGGGAAGCCCAGGTCCTGGGTGCCTGTGACCAGCCAGCAGAAGGAATCCTGGGTCCCAGGTGCAAAAGCGGTTAGGGGCTATCAGGCCAACAGGGGAGCAGTTAGGGGCGATCAGGCTGGTAGGGGAGTAGTGAGGGGCAATCAGGCAGGCAGGCAGAGGGGTTAGGGGCGATCAGGCAGTATGGCAGGCAAGTGGTTAGGAGCCAGCGGTCCTGGATTGTGAGAGGCAGTCGGACATCCTCCGAGGGGTCCCAGATTGGAGAGGGTGCAGGCCAGGCTGAGGGATGGCCCCCCCCCCCCCCCGCACGAATTTCATGCACCGGGCCTCTAGTGTATCTTATAAGATAGTATGTCTCCTGTTATAAATGATCTTTCCTGCTCATTTATTTTATGTTCCTGGGATCTTTCCACAAAGCAGAGCAACATAAACTATATTGGAATCTTATCTTTTAGTGGGCTTTTGGCCAGAGGTTCAGAGCTCCAGATTTTAGAGAGTATAGCATTACTTTTTATGCCATAAAATTATAGGCTTGATATTAGCCCTTGGTCTTTTTTTTAGCCATTGATTTTTCCCATAGTCATAGATAAATATCTTAAATGTGTACGATGTAATCAGTGAGATGTCTGAGTTACCTAGTTTTGGATTTTTTGAGAGCATGAATAAACATGGATTTGTACATTTACATAACTCCCAACAAGCTGTGTTGAGGAAGTCAGAGACATAAAAGTAATTGTAACTTCTTTGTCCCTGGGATAAAAACTACATGCACACAAAAGAAAAGAGCTTTAGCTGTTGGCCTGAGTTTTTCTCAACCCTTTTGTTTTAGTCTCAACCCTATTGTTACAAGTGAATACAGAGTTTAATAATTTGTGCTATCTTTATGCTTAATTCTTTGGTTATTGTTTATGTTTTCGTTTTCTCATTATTTGAAATGTAGATAAGAATAGTTTCTAAACTTACTGAAATTTAAGTGCTCAAGACCTATTAGCTTTGAATCTTCAGTTTAGATTTTAGTTAAAGCTAAAATTGTACTGGGCTTCTAACATTTCTTTTTCCATTGAAGTCATTGGCATATTAAAATGAAAACAAGACTGACTCAAAGATCAAATTGTTCAGTGATTAAAAGGAAGTAGCTTGGTTATATTTGACCAATTAATTTGATTTTAATATCCTTGAAGGTGAGATGCTGGAATATCTGACCAAGTGGCCAGCAGGTAATAGGTATTCAGTAAAAAGTACCCTTCTTTTATGACCAAGATCTTTAGTCTGCATTTGCCAGATAAGGAACAGTTGAGCTATTTATCATACTTATTATCTTACTAAATGGATATATGTTTTCACCAGTGAAAATATAATCCTCTCTTGTATTCCTTTTCTTCCTTTCCCCTTGCCCTTCTCTGTTGCCCCTTTTTTTTCATTTGTTGGGATTGCTTTATGACAGCAGTATCCTGATAAAGGCAACACACTATTATTGTAAATGCAAAAAACTTTGTTTTGTTTTTGTAGGTTCATTCAGATGAAAGTGAACAATACAAAATGTAATAAATCTTTCATTTGTACTTTTGACACTATAATTCTAAATTTTGAATCTTTGAATGTGCAACACATAAATTTAAACCTTCAAACTTGACTTTTTAGCCTGAAACATAATGCTATTGTAGAATAGGAATAGGTTGGGAAAAAAGATCTAGAGAGAATTTTTAACTTTTATTTTTAACCACTTAAAGTTAATAAAACTCACATCTCTTCCATGAAATGTTTACCTGTAGTGGCAAAGATATACCAGATTGGAAAAATAGCATGGCAGTTCTTTTGGGGGGCTCAGTTAATAATCAGCCGCAGCTTACCAAAGTCTATAAAATACAGGTCTTGAACTAGAAAATTATAATGATCCCTTCTAGCTATGAAAGTTGGTGATTTTCTTGGCATCACAAATTAGAGAAGTATATGTGGATAGTGAAATGCTCAACCTGTAACAAAAGGATATGGACAGTTTTCAACGAGATAATCAACTTCTGAAAGAGCAGTGGTTTTGAAGTTTTTATATGAGGAAGATAGAAAATGAGAGTCTGCCCAGCAGATTTGCAGAGAATCTTTGATAAATTTCTTTAGTGCCATTTCAAACCCCAGGAGCTCCACATAAGATAGTGTTATTTTGGGCTCTGTTATGGACATATTCTGTATATATACTCTCACTGGATAGATCTGTCTGAGCATTTTTTAAAAAAGAGTGCTGAAGTCTTAAAGATGGGGTTTAATATCTTTACCAAGAGATGGCAGACATTGACAGATGGTTTCTAAGGATAATTCCTTGCAATCAAACCTTAATTTCTTTATAGTGTCAGTATATAAAATGAGTATAGATATATAATATTACATTTTCAATAAGAACTAACAGTTGATCGCCAAAAATATACTTTTAATAGCATCCAACTTTTCTAGATCAGAATCATGTAGTGTGATAGAAGGAGCTCTTAAACAAAATTTACAAGTCTCCATCCTTCTCTGTTTTGGGTTTTTGGGCAAATCATTTAACCACTCTGAAAGACAGTTTACTTTTTTTTGTAGAATGATAATATTACTCCCTATTCTGTTTGTATCATAGAATTCTTGTGAGAATAAAGTGATACAATGTATATTAAAGTATTTTGAAAATATATTTAAGAATTCATACCCGTGGTACTGTCACAAGCCCATTGATTGGGAACGGGGAAAAATCCAGTAGTTTAAAATTATTTATTTTATTTTAGAATTAATGAAACTGAAATTTGTCTCCCATAGCTAGCAAATTGCAGATCCAGGTCCATGACTCATGTCCAGTTACTCTTTTTCTATAAGCCATATTGATTCTGTTCTTTTCCTTTAGACTAAAAATTAGGTGGAAGTTTAAGGCCACTGCCATTTTAGGGTTATGTATAGACTCTAGGAAGAACTATAGACTTTTTTACTTGATTCTAAATAAATGATCATGTATATTTTCAGCATATGTAATGGGAATTATTTATTAGAAGTAGAAAACAGTGTTGACAGAGCTATCTTTCTCAGAACACCATTGAAATCAGAGTAATTTTTTTTCCTTTGCCAGTTATAACAAATAACTTTCAATTTATACAGTGTTATGCAAGAATATGAACACATTAGATCATACAGTCACTTTTTTTATAATGATGGATATGATGGATTTTTAAAAAATCTTTTTAATTATTATACAGTTATTATATTCTGCATAGTTAATAATGTGTGACTTGCCAAGAATAGGTTATTATGGCCAAAAAGTCTTAATTTGATCAGGTTTCTAGAACAAGATAGAATTCAAAATATTGTTCTTTTATATATTTTTTTGCTATGTATGAGGTAAAGTAGACTACTTGGCTGTTAACCAGTCTACACAAAACTGAAGGTACAGTTCAGGGGACATGAACACATGCATGGACATTTGGCAGATTTATTAAGCCCAGAATTGTGGTTCTTTGTAATCCCCTTAAAAAGGTATTAATTAAGTAGTCACAGATCACTGAACCAGAAGAGTCTTCTCATTGTGTACTAAATGGATTCAGATGAAGGCAGAGCCAGCTAGCTTCAGCAACTGTCCCCTGTATGAGGTAGCTCTGAGACTCACATTGGAGATGTGTAATATGGGTTACTTTTGCTTTGATTTTATGTAGTAAGAGCTTCAACATGCATTATGATTCAGAGAAAGGTCATCGTCTTCCCATTATGACACATAGTATACAGTTTATATATATAGTCTTTTGTGGGTGAAGGAGTTGGGGGAGAAAGTGAGTTTACTGGACCTGAGCTAATCCTATATAATAAAAGGCTAATATGCAAATCGACTGAACTGCAAAACGACTGGTCGCTATGATGCGCACTGACCACCAGAAGGACAGACACTCAATGCAGGAGCTGCCTACCAGGCAGGAGCTGCCCCCCCTGGTGGTCAGTGTGCTCCCACAGAGGGAACACCACTCAGCCAGAAGCGGGCTCATGGCTGGCAAGTGCAAGGGCGGTGATGGGAGCCTCTCCCACCTCCACAGTAGCTCTAAGGATGTCCGACTGACGGGCATCTCCTGAGGGCTCTGGGACTGCGAGAGGGTGCACGAATTTTGTGCACCAGGCCTCTAGTGTTTAATAACAGAAGATGTAAGTTAAATTGACCAGCTCTTGTGTGTCTACATTTAATGCAATAGAATGTGGTATAGTGAAAAATTTCACACTAATTTTATTTCACACTTACCAATTCTGATTGTTTTTTTTCTTTAATTATCACCTGAGGATATGGTTGATTATTTTTTTATTGATTTTATTTTTATTTTATTTTTATTTTTATTTCAAAGACAGGGAGAGGAAGGGAAGGAGGGAGGGAGGGAGGGAGAGAGAGACAGAGAAACAGAGAGAAAAGAAACACCCATGCTTGTGAGAGAGAAACATCAATTAGTTGCCTCCGGTACATGCCCTGACTGAGGATTGATCCCGAAACCTAAGTATGTGCTCTGACTAGGAATTGAACCCACAACCTTTTTGGTGTATGGGACAATACTCCTATGAATTAAGTCACCCAGCCAGGGCTCTAATTGTTTTTATTTTATTTTATTTATTTTATTTTATTTTATTTTATTTTATTTTATTATCTTATTTTATTTATTTTATACAGGACATGTGCAGTTTGCCCAATTAAAAGACTGTCCTTTTTAAATTAAATACAGATTAGGCTTTCTTTAGGAACTCTGATGTTCTGAGTTCGTCCTCATTCAGTGTTGTTAATGCAAAATAACCTAACACCCAGCTAATACATAGATTCTTTCTGTTATGAATAACACAGGGTATAAAACTCACCCACATACTTATCTTGGCAGAAAACAAAACTTATGCATAACCTGACATGTACTACAGAGCAGAGGATGATATTTTTTTGACTGATTGTTTTATCAGCTCTGGATTGTTCGGAGAGGAGGGAGGAACAAGAGGTGTAGAGTCCCTAAAATAATAAGCTGTCAGAGTTCAAGGGACCTGAGGAATTGCCTCACCTGGTGTGCCTAAATATCTTAACACTGCTCTCCCCTCAATCCAGACTACCTGAGGTAGTCAGCACAGTTCCATTAGTAAATAATATCCTACCCTGGGGATAGGAGGGGAAGATTTTAAAACGTGCCTGGGATTCCAATTGCTCTTTTGAACGCGCACACACACATACACACACCTTTATTGAGAGTCTAACACCCTGCTCCCAGAGAAGGGAAAGAGGTATGGAAAAGTTATTTGAATTTGGTGGTCCTTAGATTTTAGATCACATTAAATTGTTTAAAGAATTTAAAAGGAGCCCTAGCCGGTTTAGGTCAGTGGATAGAGCATTGGCCTTTGGACTAAAGGGTCCCCAGTTGCATGTACCTTGTTTGCAGACTCCTCCTTGACCCAGGGCCTGGTAGGGGCTCTTACAGGAGGCAGCCATGGGGAGATATCCTCGGGTGAGGGGGGGGGGGGGGGGGGGGGAGAGAGAGAGAGAGAGAGAGAGGGATTGATTGAGAGAGATTAAAACATGGTTTTAAGTTTATGTGGGCCGCACAAAAACAAAAGCTTCAATTTTCTTAGAAGTGTAGGTTTATTTCGATAGAGACATGCTGAATACAAAGGGCTGAAATGAGTAATTGTTAACATAAAATAATAGAACATTTTTAAAAAATATATTTTATTGATTTTTTTACAGAGAGGAAGGGAGAGGTATAGAGAGTTAGAAACATCAATGAGAGAGAAACATTGATTAACTGCCTCCTGCACACCCCCTACTGGGGATGTGCCTGCACCCAAGGTACATACCCTTGACCGGAATTGAACCTGGGACCCTTCAGTCCGCAGGCTGACGCTCTCATTGAGCCAAACCAGTTAGGACTAATAGAACATTTTAATAAAAATAAATATTTTGGAGGGGAACTATGAGGGGGAAAAAGAGGAACTGTAATAATCTGAACAATAAAGGTTTAATTAAAAAAATATTTTTTCTTGAACATTAACTTAGCAGACACTGAATAACTGCACAAATTAATAAGCGTAAAACAAATAAACCTATTTTTCTTGTTCTTCAAAAGTGAAATATTTCCTGTTGCACACACCAAACAAGTCAGTACAAGACTAATGAAATGACATGGCAATCGGCTACTAAAATATTCACTGCTAGTATTAGTGGAGAGAAATGGTGCATCTGCACGTAAGACGCGTAAAGGAAATGAATGCAACATGATTATAGTAATCAGTCATTAGCGAATGTTGTAGTTTGTTTTTAATAATTATGTATAACAGGATATTGTAAAAAATTAAGTTACGAAATTTTTATTAAAACATGTCTTACATACCGTTATATTGGCTGGATCGCAAAAATATTCCTTGTGGGCTGTATGTGGCCCATGGACTGCGAGTTTGACATGCTTTATTTAGGGCCTTGCTATTCCCAGTATAATCCACGGACTAGCTATGTTAGCAGTACATGGGAGCTGCTGGAATTGCAGGATCTCAGGCTCCACCCTGTATCTGCTGAATCAGAACCTGCATTTTAACAAGATCTCCAGGTGATTCACATGCATAGCCAACTTGGGTACTGTGATTTAGGGGACCTTTCTGAAAGCAAGGGTTTCAAGTAGGTAATTTCACATAGCCTTGTCTTATCTAATTAACTAATGTTCCAAAATGAGGATTATTAGAGAAGATACGTTGTTAAAAATACCAACTAAGACTAGCCTAAAAGTATAGCCCAGAGGGACCTTAAAGACCAGCATTAATGATAACTTATAATTAGCTTATCAGTTAGATATAAAGGAATTGGTATATCTAAAGGAATTGAAAATCTGTTTTTAAGATTTATCTTTTCAGGGTTAGTTTTATATTTAGAAAAACCTAGGTAAAATAGAGGAACATTCTTTTGAAGTAGGAAGAAATTTGTCTCAGTTTTTGAACTACAGAGTAATAAGCAATGAAATTTTCTAATGTTTGAAGTTGGCTGTCCCACCCCTCAACCCTTCTCCAGGCAAGCCAGTTTCAGGGCTCTGTTTACAGCAAACATTTTAAACTTGAGAACTCTGCTCTGTTTGGATATGTCTAGCAAGGGGAAATCCTTCCTCCTTCCCTGATTGTCCTCCTCCCCTGATTGTCCTCCTCCCCATTTCCCCCCCGTCCTCCCCCACACACTTTATTCTCTCTTTTCTCCACAGATAGTTTCACTGCTAGTGTAAATTTACATTTCTTGACGATAGTACTAAGCTTCTTGAGGACTTTGTCTGGCACTTACACAAAGACTATTGCTCATTTTTTAAAAATCGATTTTAGAAAGGGGGTGGGGGAAGACATCGATTTGTTGTTGTTCCACTTATTCATTCATTCATTGGTTGGTTCTTGTATGTGCTTTGACCAGGGATAGAACTCACAACCTTGGTGTATGGGGACGATGCTCTATCCCAGGGGTCCTTAAACTACGGCCCGCAGGCCACATGCAAATACAAATATTGTATTTGTTCCCTTTTGTTTTTTTACTTCAAAATAAGATATGTGCAGTGTGCATAGGAATTTGTTCATAGTTTTTTTTAAAATTATAGTCCGGCCCTCCAACAGTCTGAGGGACAGTGAACTGGCCCCCTTTTTAAAAAGTTTGAGGACCCCTGCTCTAACCCATTGAGCTACTTGGCCAAGGTTATAGCTCACTTTTAAAGGTCAATTGAAGGGCACAGGTTTAGATCTGCTGAAGGGAGTTAAGAATCAAAATGAAATTTTTAGTAATAGATGGTTAAATGTGTGATCTTCTTTTATGTTCATATACGTGTTTGAGAGCTTTTAGTCCCCTGTAATTAAGAATTCCCTTAAGGATGCTTACCTTCAAGAATGTAGTTCAAAACTGGCTCTCTTACTCCTATATTAGAATTGTTTCCTTTATATCAGGTTGTCAGTATGCAGCAAGTACTGTACCTGAATTAACTTCTGTGGAAGAATTGAAAGATTGGAGCATCTGAGCAGAAGGGCATCTTCATTGTGTACCTTTTTGTGCCTTTTGAATTTTGAGCCCTGTGAATATGTTACTAATCAAATAAATAGTTAAGTAAAATTTTAATTTGAAGAAAAATGTTTATAAACTTCACAAAGAATGTGTAATTTGTGATGCCAGCACTTTTGTGTGAATGGGGAGAAAATACGAGGTTTGGCTACATTTTGACAAAGGATAAATGCTTTTGGTCACACTTTCCACTAACATCCTACCTACACTTTTGGTGGTGGAGTTCTTTTTCTCCCTCAGCAGCAAGTAACTTCCAGAACACTGCTGGATATCAGGACAGAAAAGAGCCAGTTGTTTATCTTCCACCTTGCAGTCTTTTGTGTAAATATCCATCTGAAAATGGTTATACCAGGAGAAGAAGGCCATCTTCCAAACCTCTCATACATCTGTTAGTCTGCAAGAGCCTGCCAGAACTGTATTTTGCAATTTTATAGGATCCTGCCATAGTGTATAATAGGTAGCCACCATTCCGATTTTGTTTTTGAGGTAGATTTGGTTTAGCTACTTTTGAAGGAGGTTTCCCAAGAAATTCCTGGGCCAAATTTGATCTCCTTCCAACTGTATTCACACACCAATAGAGAGACTTCTCTTTGCTTTAATCTGGACATGTTTTAGGGAGCAGATGTTATGACTGGTAGTTATCACTGCCCTTTAAGTTACAAACTGTGTAATCAGTCTCTAGAATAACAATAGGTTGCATTTATATTACCTTCTCTGAAGTTTAAAGTTCATATCATTTGTTTTAGTTTTCCTGATGAAATGAGAATATTTAGGGGAAGGATAGTGTGGAGAAAAAGTGTTACTTTGTTTCATTTCTTCCAGATGACTAGCCATAATGGTACAGGCTGCCCTGGAACCCAAAGCCTCAGTACAGGACTATAACTAAATTTTGAAAATTGGTGTATCATAGTATCATTTTGCTTAGATCAATCCTGGTTCAGTGGTATGCCTTTACTTTTTCTCTGCAGCTGTTAATCTTTGCATGCCTTTGTTAGAGCTTCAGTGGGAATGTAGTAATGACAGATTGTAGAAAGCTCTAACTTTTCTGTTTTAGTTTGTTAATGTAGCTGAATTTTTCTCTATATACTTTTATGCAGAATATTAAAGACTAGAGGCCCGGTGCACAAAAATTTGTGCACTCGGGGGAAGAGAGGGGGGCTCCCTCAGCCCGGCCTGTGCCCTCTCGCAGTCTGGGACCCCTCAGGGGATGTTCACCTGCTGGCTTAGGCCCGCTCCTCAGGGGATCGGGTCTAAGCTGGCAGTCAGATGTCCCTCTGGCAGCCTGGGAGCCCTTGGGGGATGTCCACTTGCCAGTGGGGAGCAGGCCTAAGCTGCAGTTGGACATCCTTAGCGCTGTTGAGAAGGCGGGAGAGGCTCCCACGACCACCGCTGTGCTGGCAGCTGTCAGCCTGGCTTGTGGCTGAGCAGAGCTCCCCCTGTGGGAGCACACTGATCACCAGCGGGAAGCTCCTGCATTGAGCGTCTGCCCCCTGGTGGTCAGTGTGTGTCATAGTGACCAGTCATTGCCAGTCTTTCTGCTGTTAGGGTCAATTTGCATATTACCCTTTTATTATATAGGATAGAGGCCTGGTGCATGGGTGGGGGCCGGCTGGTTTTCCCTGAAGGGTGTCCCGAATCAGGGTGGGGGTCCCCCTGGGGTACCTGGCCAGCCTGGGTGAGGGGCTGATGGCTGTTTGCAGGCTGGCCACAGCCCCCAGCCACCCACGCTCCCAGTGGAGACTGGCTGGAAGCAGGTATCTGGGATTTATCTTCTATAATTGAAACTTTGTTGCCTTGAGCGGAGGCCACAGCCAGCCAGGGCAGGCGGGAAGCTTGGCTTCCTCCATTGCCAGGGCAACCAAGCCTCCTGCTTGCTCCAGCTTTGTGGCTGCCAGCCGCCATCTTGGTTGGGTTAATTTGCATATAGTCGCTCTGATTGGCTGGTGGGCGTGGCTTGGGCTAGTGGAGGTGCGGTCAATTTGCATGTTTCTCTTTTATTAGATTAGACTAGAAGGCCCATGCACAAAAATTTGTGCACTGGCAGGGAAGGGGGGTCCCTCAGACCAACCTGTGCCCTCTCATGGATCACGCTGCCACTTGCCTCGCCCTCTCCGCCCAAGACACTGCAGGCCCGGAACCCGCGTTGGGGCGAGCGGCCGCTCAGATCTGCTGCTGCTTGCCCCGCCCACCCTGCCCAAGACACTGCAGGCCCGGATCCTGTGCTGGGGCTGTGCAGTGGGATCTGCCTGCAGTATGCAAATTATCCGCCATCTTTGTTGGCGGTTAATTTACATTTCTCGCTGATTAGCCAATGGGAGGCGTAGCGAAAGTATGGTCAATTTCAATCTTTGTCTATTATTAGATTAGATAGATAGCTGGTGAATGCTTAATTGCAAGGTCACATTTGAAGATAGATGTTCCCATAGGGCTATACTTTACATATCTAATAGTTTGTAATTGTTTAAGAATCCTGAAAAGAATATGAACTTATAATTTATTGCTTCACTCTGGTAAAATCTGCAACTTGATAGCAAAGCCTCCTTTACCAATTGAATTGTGAGACAACACTGGAATATTGAGTTTATCTATTATCATTGGCTGTTTTATAGTTCTTTGGGGGTATATTGAAAAACCATGTTCTATATGTATAAATTTCCTTATACATACATATGATTACTTGATTTTTAAAAATATATATTTTTATTGATTTCAGAGAGCCACATTGGCTGGACTGATTACTTGATTTTAAGAAATAATTACACCCTTTGTTTTTGTGAACATCTAAGAAAGGTGATGTATGCTGATATGTAAAATCAGCATTGGATTAGAAATCTGTTCTAAGCTTTACTCCATTTTTAGCTGATAACCTTGGGCAGGTTACTTTTTCTGTGCATCTTCTGTAAAAAATAGGAAAGTAAGCAATGTGTTACTTAAGGTTTCTTGATAAATGATTATTTAAGTTTATATAGTTCAGGGCAGCTTCATAGATAAAGAAGTAAATTAGCTCAAACACTAGTAAGTGGTTGAAAAAAATAAAATTTGATAATTGTGAAATTGGAGAAGGGGGAAAGAAAACATTGGTGTTAATAGTTTGTAGAAAAGCAACAGATTTATATTAAGGATAGATGTTCAGAACCAGACTTGGAGTGCTTTTAGGCATCCTTTTAGCATTCCTGATCCCACAGGCTAGGCTGAAACCGGCTTTCTGACATCCCTCAGGGATCCTGGATTGTGAGAGGGCACAGGCCAGGCCAAGGGACCCAACCAGTGCACTATCAGGGCCTGGGAGGGACATGGGAGATTGGCCAGCCGAGGAGAGACCTCGGGAAGGATCCAGGGTGTGTCCAGCCCATCTGGCTCAGTCCCGATCAGCTGGACTCCAGCAGCAAGCTAACCTACCAATTGGAGCATCTGCCCCCTGGTGATCAGTGCACGTCATAGTGAGCAGTTGAGTGCCCTTAGCATATCATTAGCATATTATGGTTTGATTGGTTGAACAGATGAACTGGACACTTAGCATATTAGGCTTTTATTATGTAGGCTATGAATGCCTTCATTTTGAGCATCTCTTTAGATTCTTTTATTGACTTAGTAACTCCTGGCCTATTATTTACTGTTAGAATCAGTTTATTTTATAGGTTTTAATGAAATACTATATTAGCGTTTTTTGACTCATAATTTATTTAAAATAACATTTATTTTAAGAGTATACTTTGATGAGTTTTGACATATGTATTTGTGTAATCAGCACCACAATCATGATAGATAGCATTTCCATCATCCCAAAAGTTTTCCTTATAACTTTTTGTAGTCCTCTTCCTTCACATCCAGTGACTGACAATCACTGTTCTATTTTTTGTTACTACTATTTTGCTTTTTTTTTTTTAATATATTTTATTGATTTTTTACAGAGAGGAAGGGAGAGGAATAGAGTTAGAAACATCGATGAGAGAGAAACATCGATCAGCTGCCTCTTGCACATCTCCTACTGGGGATGTGCCCGCAACCCAGGTACATGCCCTTGACCGGAATCGAACCCGGGACCTTTCAGTCCACAGGCCAACGCTCTATCCACTGAGCCAAACCGGTTTCAGCCTGTTTTGCTTTTATTAAGAATTTATACAGTATTTAGTCTTGTGTATGGCTTCTTTCACTTAATATAATATCTTTGAGACTGATTTCTGTTGTTGTAGGTTTCAGTAGTTTGTTCCTTTTCATTGTTGTCCATTGTATGGATTTACTAGTTTGTCGAGTTGATGGACATTTGGGTTGCTATAAGTTTTGGACTAGAATTAAGCTACTGTGAACATTTGAGTATAGGTCATTGTGTTGACACATGCTTTAATTTTGCTTGCATAAATACACAAGAGAGGCCTGGTGCACGGATTCGTGCACATTGAAAGGAAATCAATTAGAAAAAATATTTTAATATTGCTATTCACCCTTCCTTTATAATAGAAGTGTCATATATGAAAGAAAATTAGAAAACTGTATATGAAAATAATATGTAAATTGATTAATAAATAACAACATGATATAGCAATAAAGACATGCTATAAAAACAAAAACATGATATAAAAACAACATTGATAAAAACAATGATTGATAAATTGATTAAAGTTATTCTAATATCTCCCTAATATTTACCACATTAAGAGTAAAAACTCTTTCAGAGTGCTTGACTAATTTTCCTTGTGATGAAGTATTTACAACTTTAATGGTACATGCTCTTCGAACTCAAGAGAAAGCAACATATAAATGACCATGTCTGAAAACGGTTCAGGTAGTAGGAATATTTCTACTCTGTCTGGAGTTTGTCCTTGTGATTTATTAATAGTCATTGAAAATGCTGGCATCACGGGAAACTGTCTTTGAATTAACTTAAATGGGAGGCCAGTGTCAGATGGGGACAAATCAATTCTTGGAATCAGAACAACCTCTCCTTCCGCAGACCCTGTCAATACTTCAGCTTTGATTATGTTAGGTTGCAATCTTTTGATAATAAATCTAGTACCATTACAAAGACCCCAGTTTCTATTAAGATTTCCCAGTAGCATGATGATTGTACCTACTTTTAATTTTAATTTATGACACAGCATTCCCGAAGGAATAACACTATTAAGAAATTTGATGGAAAAATTTTCCTTTGCAGCATCATCTATTGAATTGATGGAATCACCACTCAAATAGGTGTGAAAATCTCCATCGAGTATATCCAAAATTTCTTCATTTAATTTATGAATGTGCTCATTTTTAGGACAAAGAATTGTATGTTTAGATATATTTTTAATATTATCTATAGATATACTATTTCCAAAGGAAGCTTCAATAATAGATCCGATACAAATAATTTCATGGGGGATTTCAATAATATCCATTCTGAGAGCTTTATATGAATTGTGCATGCACAAGTCAAAATTTATTTTTAAATTGCCAGTGTGCATCATATGTACTGGCCAGTTGGTTGGGCAGATGGACAGATGTACGTACGTACAGTCAGTCACTTAGCCTTTTATATATATAGATGTTAATGTTGACATTATTGCAGAATTTCCTAATTTCTCCCCCTTTGCCCACTTCAACTATCCCTGCATCCCCCTCTTTTGGCGTTCACCACATCATTGTCTGTATGCATGGGATATGTATGTATGTTCTTTAGCTAATTCCTTTCAATCCCCTCACCTCTGGCTCCCATATATCTCTTTCATGTACCCATTACTCTGTTTCTATTTTATTCATCAGTTTATTTGTTCTTTAGATTCCACATATTAGTGATATGTGTCTTTCTCTGACTGGCTTATTTTGCTTAGCATAATACTCCCCAGGTCCATCCATGCTGTTGGAAAGCATAAGAGTCCCTTCATTTTTTGGCCCTGTAGTAGTCCATTGTATAGATGTACCACAGTTTTTTTTATCCCCTCTTCTGCTGATGGGAACTTGGGCTGTTTTCAGATCTTGGCTATTGGAAATAACACTGCTATGAACATAGGGGTGCATATTTTCTTTCTGATTGGTGTTTCAACATTCTTAAGATATATTACCAGAAGTGGGATCACTGGGTCAAATGACAGTTCCGTTTTTAATTTTTTGAGAAAATTCCACAGTTTTTCACAGTGGCTGCACCAGTCTGCATTCCCACCAGCAGTGCACTAGAGTTCCTTTTATCCACAGTCATCACCAGCACTTGTTGCTTGTTGATTTTTAAAATATGTCTTTATTGATTTTTAGGGAGAGAAGAAAGGAAAGGGAGGAAGAGGGAAAGGGTGACGGAAAGGGAAAGGAAGAGGGAGAGGGAGAGGAAGGAGAAAGAAAGGGAGGTGATGTGAGAAACATTAATCTGTTGCCTCCCATATGCACCTCCACCGGAGACCGAACCCACAACCTATAGGCATGTGTCCTGACCTGGAATTGAACCAGTCACCATTACATGCATGGGAAGACACTCAACCACCTTAGCCATACTGACCAGGGTTGATTTATAGTAGCCATTGTCATTGTAGTTTTAATTTGTATCTGTTGATTAGTGGCCTCTTGAGCATTTTTTCATTTCTTCTTCCTCTTTGGAGAAGTGTCTTTTCGGGTCCTTTGCCCATTTTTGAAAATTATATTGTATGTTTTCCTTGTGTTGAGTTGTATAAGTTCCTTACATATTTTGGAAGTTAACCCTGTATCAGATGTATCATTGGTGAATATTTTCTCTCATATAAGTGTGTTCTCTTTTCATTTTGTTGATGGTTTTGTTTTGTTTTGTTTTTTGCTCTGCAGAAACTTTTTAGCTTGAGGCAGTCCCATTTGTTTATCTTTGAGGGGAGTTTCCCTTCCCCTCAAAGACGTATTGACAAAAATTGCTGCAAGATATGTCTGAGATTTTACTGCCTATGTTTTTTTTTTCTACAAGTTTTATTGTTTCATGACTTATATTGAAGTGTTTTATCTATTTGAGCTTATTCTTGTGTATAGTGTAAATTGGTGGTCTAGTTTCCCCCTCCCCTCCCCTCCCTCCTCCTCCCCCTTCCCCTCTCCCCTGCTTTCCCTTTCCCTCTCCTCCCCCTCCCCTCTCCCTCCCCTCCCCTCTCCCTCCCCTCTCCCTCCCCTCCCCCTCCCCTCTCCCTCCCCTCCCCTTTCCCTTCTCCCCCTTCCCCACCTCTCCCCTCCCCAGACTGCTTTTGCTGTGTGCCAGAGATTTTGGGTTTTCGTGTGTGTCCATTTTCATTGTTTCCAGGAATTCTTTGACTTCTTCTTGATTTCATTGGTAAACCCATTCATTGTTTAATAACATGCTCGTTAGCTTCCATTTGTTTGAATGTTTTTGGGTGTTTTTACTAGTTTATTTTTAATTTCATGCCATTGTGATCTGAGAAGATGATTGATATGATTTCAATCGTTTTGAATTTGTAAATACTTAGCTTGTGTCCTAACATCTGGTCTGTCTCTGAGAATGTACCATGTGCACTTGAGAAGAATGTGTATTCTGTTGATTTGGGGTGAAATGTTCTGTAAATGTCAATTAAATGCATTTGAACTAGTGTGTCATTTAGGGTTGCTGTTTCCTTGCTGATTTTTTTTTCTAGAAGATTTACCCAGTGGTGTTAGTAGGGTGTTAAAGTCCCCTACTGTCGATCTCTCCCTTTAAGTCCTCCAGAAGTTTTTTTAATATATATGATTGCTCCTGTCTTGGGTGTATATATGTTTATCAGGGATATATCCTTTTGTTGTATTGATTCCTTTAGTATTATGAAGTGGTCTTCATTGTCTCTTGTTATGGCCTTCATTTTGTAGTCTAGTTTGCCAGATCTGACTATTGCTACCCCAGTTTTTTTGTTTATTTGTTTATGTTTTTTTAATTCCTATTTTCATGGAAAATCTTTTCCCACCCCTTCACTTTCATCTTTTGTGAGTCTTTTGTTCTGAGGTGGGTCTCTTGTAGACATCATATATATGGGTTATGTTTTTTTTATCCATTCAACTACCCTGTGTCTTTTGATTGGAGTATTTAATCCGTTTACATTTAAGGTTATTACTGATAGGTATTTATTGCCATTTTTACTCCTTATGCCTGTGTTCCCCTCTCTCTCTCTATTTCTTCTTCTTAAAACAGTTCATTTAACATTTCTTGGAGTTCCGGTTTGGTGGTAATAAACTCTGTTAGCGTGTGTGTGTGTGTGTGTGTGTGTGTGTGTGTGTGTGTCCCCGAAGCTCTTTATTTTATCTTCAATTTTGAACTATAGCCTTGCTGGATAGAGTAGTCTTGTATTCAGTCCCCTGCTTTTCATTACACTGTATACTTCATGCCACTTGCTTGTGGCCTGAAGTGTTTCTATTGAGAAATCTGCTGAAAAACTGGGAGCTCCCTTGTAGCTAACTTTTTGCCTCTCTGTTGCCACCTTTAAGATACTTTGTCTTTACTGTTTGCCATTTTTATTATGATGTGTCTTGGTTTGGGGTTTTTGGGGTTCATCTTGATTGGGACTGTGTGTGTCCTGGACTTGTGTGACTTTTTTCTTCACTAGACCAGGGAAGTTGTCTGTCATTTATTTAATCATGTTCTCTATTACTGGTTCAGATTCTTCTCCTTCTGTTATCCCTATAATGTGGATGTGGTTACATTTCATACTGTCCCAAAGCTCCCTTAAAATCTCCAGCTTTTTAATTCTTTTTACTTCCAATAGTTTTTTTTTTGGGTTTTTTTTTACCTTGTGTTCTAACTTGCTAATTCAGTCCTCAGCTTCTTCTAGTCTACTGTTGTATCCTTCCAGGGTGTTCTTTAGTGCTTCTATGTCATTCTTCATTTCTGATTTATTCTTATTTATGGTTTCCACCTTTTTTTTCTTTTTTTCCCCCATGCTGGTGTAGTTATCATTAAGTTTCTTATAGTTATCATGAAATTGCTTGTAGCTTACTAAGTTGTTTGAGCACCATTATAACCATCACTTTGAATTCTTTTTATATGACAAATTGCTTACCTCCATTTCATTTAGTTCCTTTACTGGTGATTCCTCCTTTTCTTTCAGTTGAAGTTTGTCTGTCTCCCCATTTTAGAGTTCCAGTAGCCTGGGGCACCTGGTGAGGTGGGCTGCATCACAGCAGCGGGTCCGATCTTCTGGTGGAGCTTGGTCTCTCTCTGGCAGTTCCATGTGTCGTGGGTGTTGGGTGACTCCAGGGTCTGGTCTTCCAGGGGCACAGGGTCAGGCACACCTTGTCATAGAGGCAGGTCCGTGTTTCTGGGTAAGTCAGGTCATGGCTACAGGGTGGTCTCCAAGTGGCAGGGCCATTTGTCCTGGGGTTCTGGGTCAGGCGCAATGGGTCGTGATGGCAATGAGTCACAGTGGTTCTGTACGTCTGTCAGTGTTAGGTCATGGTGGCAGGGCCAGGGACTTCACGTTAATTTTTATTTTATGCCAAGTGTTTCTTATACTTGCCTTTCTTCCAAAATCTGGCTGGCAAAGCTACAGCATCAATTCATTGCTCTCCCAAGATGATACATGAGGCTTTCCTTGGGCAGCCACAAGACAGTAGATCTCTGTACTGCCCACCAGAATGTTAAAAGTTAATATAGAGGCGTTAACTGGGTTCAGCCATGCATGTGTTTCACATGGTCTCACCAACACTGGAATTTCTCAATGCTGCATTTTCAAAATAATGTGAATTATTTTTATTTCATCTTCTTGTCTCATCACTATGCCTAGAACTTCCAGTACTATGTTGAATAAGAGTGGTGAAAGCAGACGTCCCCGTCTTGTTTCTGATCTTAAGTGGACACTTTTAGTTTTTGACCATTAAGTATGATGTTGGCTATAGATTTTTCATATATGGCCTTTATTACGTTGAGGTATGATCCCTCTATTCCTACTTTGCTGAGAGTTTTTATCATAAATAGGTGCTGTTATTTATCGAATACTTTTTCTGCATCAGTTGGTATTTGTCTTTCAATCTGTTTATGTGATGTATCACATTTCCTGGTTTGGAAATCAATCTTGCATCCCTGGAATAAAGCCCACTTTATCATGTATGCTTTTTTTCAATGTATTGCTGGATCTGATTTGCTAGTATAGTCTGTTGAGGATTTTGGCATCTATGTTCATCAGGGATAATGGCCTATACTTTTCTTTCTTTGTTGTATGTCTATCTGTTTTAGGTATTAGGATAATGTTTCTGTCATAAAAAGAGCTTTGAAGTCTTTCCTTCTCTTGAATTTTTTGGAATAGTTTTAGGAGATTAGGTGTGTTCTTCTTTGATTGTTTGGTAAAACTCACCTGTGAATACATCCAGTCCAGGTCTTTTATTTGATGGGAATTTTCTGGTTACTGCTTCGATTTCATTAGTTGTCATTGATCTATTCAGGTATTCTCCTTCTTCGTGATTCAGTTTTGGAAGTTTGTATGTTCCAAAATACTTGTCTATTTTCTTGTTATGTAGTTGTTCGTAAAGAGAGACATTTCTGTATTGTATATATGATAAAGTATAGCAAGTATATGTTTAACTGTTTAAAAAAACAGCCAAACTGTTTTTCCCAGTGACTATACCATTTTGCATTGCATTCCCACCAATAATGAATGAGAGTTCCAGTTGCTCCACATCCCTGTCAACACTTGGTATTGTTAATCTTTTCAAATATTAGCCATTCCAGTTAGTGTGTGGTGATTTCCCATTTTGGTTTTGATTTGCACTCCCTTAATGTTTGTTTTTAATGCATGCTGATCTAAAGCACCAAATAGGATCAAGTTTTGTGAGTTGTTTGTTTTCAGATTATTTTACCATTTTGGTTTGTAACCCTATGTTCTCAGAACATAATTGGATTCTCCACAATTATTAGCACAATTATTTTATATTAATTGGTTTTCTTTGTTGTCTAGAAATCTGTTATGCTGAAAATATGATCAAACACTGCAAATTATTGTATCACTAGTATAATTCTTTGTGATTGTATCTTATCAATTTGGATTCTGGGGAAGTAAAACCTTATGTAAGTTTTCAAAATGTTTTTAACCTTATCAGTTAATTAATGGATACATAGCTATATTTTATGTCATTTAATTTTTTTGATGAAACTACAATATGAAAGCTTAAACTGTAAAAGAGACGATATACTCAAGTTTTGACATTTGATAGTTGGGATATGATATACTTTGAGGCAAATTCTGTAAAAGTATTAAGGATTCAGACTTTTGTTCTAATATGCTCCAGTACATTAAAGGGATTGTGTGAGCAGACAGTAGTGGAATGCTGATACCCCATCCCTATGCAATTGAAGAAATTGCGTATTTTTACCAAGAAGTAGAGGGAGACATTTGGTAAAATACATGAGCAGCCAAATTTGGTATCTTAACTATTAACAATTCATTGCCCTGAGGAAATTCCTTCTTTCTGTTTGAAACTAATTTTTAATCTTCATTTAATAAAGTGCTAGGGTCCAGAAATTTTAACTTAAATGTCAATTAAGAGCCTTTGAGAAGAAAGTAGGGGAGGTGATGGATATATCAGACTTGGTCACCCTCTAGTGGCTGCTATGGTCATATTGCAACTTTAATTGATCTTCTTTTAATGAACATCTGGACGATAATGACTGAGGGGTTTATTTCTATAGAACTCCTTTTTTTGTACTACAATGTAAAACATCTGGACTGATGAGCAACTTTAAGTAAAGGAGATCCTTAAAATATCAACATTGTAGTATGACTAAGGGTGACTTTATTTTCACAAAGAGAGATTCTGCCTTACAATTTGATTGTATTTTCCTTGTTTATTTTCATTGTATTTTGTTGTTGCTGTTTTTGTTTATTTTCAGTTGCTTGGAACTGTAACATATTTTGTTAAAGCCAGTATTTCAAGTGATGTGTTGGTGCCTAGTCCCTAAGACTGGCTTAACAACTTTGGTGCATATTTTAAAACTCTGGGTAGTTTTAAAAATCCCAATGCCTAGGCCGTAAGTCATACAATTAAATCAAAGTATTTGGGATGGGAAACAGGCATCAGTGTTTTTTAAAGATTCCCACATAATTTCAATGTAAAGCAAAGTTTATGAACCACTGCGCTATTTAACCTATAATGCAGAGGCTAAAGCTATAAACTCCTGCCATTCAAAACCTTGTTTTTGTTTTTTTTTATGACAGAATACCTTTCCCAAGCCATATATAGTGGTTTTGATGGCTTAAGACCTATAAATAATTAACAGGCTTAAATTAACATGTAGATTTTTGCTATTAAAAAGGGCATTTGTTCATATTACTCTCAAATGGTTCAAAAAATATTCTGAGAGAGGAAAATGAATGATAAAGCAAATTGGCCAAAATGTGAAAATATGGTGAATCTGTAAAGATATATGGGAATTCCTTGTATTAGTGTTATAACTCCTGTAAAGGTTTTTAAAACATTATAGTACCTAGTCCTATAAAAAAGAGAGTTGTTAACTCAGATTTCTAAACCCATTTATATGTAATTCCAAAACCTAAATTCTGAAACACTGCCTTTAATCTTAAGATTGTATATGCAAGAGGTGGTGACTAAAGCCAGATGCACTCTGCTCCAGTGATTTTAAAAATTAAACATAAAAAATAACTCTATTTTACCAGTTAGAAATTTTTCAACAACTGAAATCTCCATCCTTAATGTATTTGTTCAATGAAAATTATTAATAAAGATACATAGGAATACATTAAAACAGACACAGGTACAACAGATGAAATGATATTTCATGGACTGAAAAAAATCCTTTTTGTGAAGATGATATTTTTGATTTTTAATACAAAATTGCTGTTAATATACTTTTAATCTGTCTTTTAAGAACTGGCTTTAAATATCTCTAGAAATAAATATATATATAGCTAAGTGACCGTGTACCCTCCGACTATCCGACCAGCTAGTACATATGACCATAGAGGAGGGAGCCTGATTCCTCACAGTCTGTGTGATTCTACCTTCGGCCATGGGTTATATTGTTGCTGGGGCACTGTCGCCCCAAATTCTGGTTTACTGCCGAGCTGTAATTAAGTCTTCTAATTAATTTCCTTTCAGTGTGCACGAATCTGTGCACCTGGCCACTAGTTGTATTTTATAAGCCAGGCTAAGACATCTAGCCTGGGGCTCCTTCCTTACTGTGTGTAGAAAAGGAGGTAGAGCTTTTTTTTCCTTTTTTTTTTTTTACTGTCTTAAACTTTCCTAAGCTGTCATTGCTTGCCATCTAGTCAAATTCATCAAATTGAGATGTGATGGGAATACATTGATATCAGAGAATATTTCATTTTTAAAAAAAATATTTTTATTGATTTCAGAGAGGGAAGGGAGAGGGAGAGAGAAATAGAAATATCAATGATGATAGAGAATCATTGATTGGCTGCCTCCTGCATGCCCCACACTGGGGATCAAGCCCACAACCTGGGCATGTGCCCCTGACTGGAATTGAACCCAGGACCCTTCAATCCACAGGCTGGTGCTCTATCCACTGAGCCAAACTGGTTAGGGCAAGAATATTTCATTTTAAAAGACCACCAGTGAAAAGGATTAAGTCATTTCAGAGTTGTGGGTGTGTGGAATGTGCACAAAGCCAAAGGCAATTGGCTTTTTGAGTACAGAATCAAATTCCTCATCCAGCTTCTCCCAGTGGACTGATGATCACTTCTAGAAACTCCATCCCAAAGGTAACTCACAATTCACCAGAGAGGCAAGAAGTTAGAGGATAAAGCACAAGAGGAAGAACCACTGTGGGGAGATCTGAGCAGGACTGGTTTGCATTCAGTTAGAAGCACTGGCTTTGCATTCCACAGTGACTTCAACTGGTAGTTGAAGCTAGTTATTGGTGTGCCCAGTGAGCCATGCATTCCTGAGGGTTACTCATTGTTTTTAAAATAAAGTCTGAAAGCTTGATCTTAGTAACCCACTATTCATATTTTTTCTGAAGGCACTTTAGCAGAGTCTGTATTTCGATTCTGTGAGCCTGTTTTTTTATTTTGTGAATACTAAACTATAAAGTAAATGGTGCTCTAAAAGTGAGTACACATTTCAGAGTTTCTGTACTTGATACTTGAGAAGTTGAGGTGGGTTTGGGTCTCACTGAAGAGAGATACTGCTCTTCTCATTAAAAAAAAGAAAAACCCATATATTTCTACATGAACATTTCTGTCTTTCTTACCAGGAACTTCTTTCATCTTTTACTTTCCTAGTCAAAGATATGGGCCTGTTTGTTTTTTTGTATCTGTGCTGCTTCTTTATGGACATAGGTGCTGAGTGTATTTTCTCAAAAGACAGGAAATAACATCCATGTCAACAGTCTTGGATCTCTGGTTTTGGGCTTTGTCCCCTACCCTTCAAGTCTCCATCTCTTTATTCTCGAAAATACGCTTTCCTAGGTTCTTAGAAAATTAATAATTATTTATATTGCCCTGCCTCCCCTTGTTCCTCCACCTTTGGCAGCCTTTGAGGGTCAGCTCCCTTTTGCAGTCCTTGGTGGATTGTCTTAGCTGGACTGAGAAGCCAGTTATCTCAATAGCATATGAATTTAGCATGTTTATATGTGACTTTCAAAATAAGGTGGATTAGATAATGTCACTTGTCTCCTAAATAATTAAGATATAGTATAACAGTCTATAAGGTGGTTCTTAAGAAGCCTATCATCCATATTCTTTATTATAAAAGTGATCCACTGACATTATATATTCCTTTGATGTCTTCATATGGATAAATAAGAGCATTTTAGTTGTTTTCATTTTGAAATAAAATAACTTTATAATATGACACGGTGCTAAGTGAAATAAGTAGGAGAAAGACAAGTAGTGTATGATACCACTTACATGGGTAAGCCAAAAAAGACAAACTCGGAGAAACAGAGTGGTAGTTTCCAGGGGGTGGGAGGTGGAGAGAAATGGGAAAATACTGATCAAAGGGTAAACAAGTTCTGGGGATTTAATATACAGCCTGGTTACTATAGCTAATAATGCTGTATTATATACTTAAATGGTAATTATGTGACTAGATGGCTAATGCTGTGGTGGTTATCATTTTGTAACATATTTATCTGATTTTTTATCCTCAGTTGAGGATGTTTCCATTGATTTTAGAGATATGTGAGAGAGAAATATGGATAGATTGCCTCCCTTCCATACACACCCCCAGGGAATCGAACCTGCAACCATTTTGGTGTATGGGACGACTCTCCAATAGAGCCACCCTGCTATGGCTATTCTTTAAATGTAACCATTTATTTTTTGAACAGGAAGTATACACACATTCTGCAAAATTTTAAAACAGGTGCAAGAGGCTACATCACAATATTAAATCTGTTCTGGACACTGATCCACACAGTTTGCCTCCCTTAATTTGCTTTTTATATTTATATGTTCTACTATAACTTGTTCTTTTCACTCATTTTCTGGAGGTCATTTCAATCAGTACAAATAGAGTTGACATTTTGAGTCATTCTTTTTTTATGGCAGCAAAGTTTTACATTATACTATAATCCATTGAACCTATTCTCTGATGTTGGATATTTAGATCCTGCCCCTCCCCAGGCTTTGACTAAGACAGTTGTCTCATTTATTATCTATGTACATTGGGTACTTTGCACATGCAAGATTATATTTGTAAGATGAAGTCCTAGAAGTGGAATTGATTAATGTCAAAGGGTATGAACACTTTCAATTTTGACATTACCAAATTGCTCTCTATAAGGTTTACAACTATTTATACTTCCAGCAGCTGTGTTTGAGAGTATCATTTACTCCGCTCTTGGCAGCAGAGAGCTAACTTTTTGATCTTTGCCTATCGAAATGATTTTTTAAAATGGTACTTTTATCTTAGTTCATATATTCTGTGGTTGTCCATTTTCCTGTACTGTTTAAAGAATGATTTAGATTTCTGTGAATTGTATGTTTATGTCCTTTGTCCATCTGCTTTCTGTATTTTTCTTTATTTGTGGGAACTCTTCCATTATTAAGGAAATTAGTCCTTTTTCTGTACTATACTGTATGTTGCAAATATTTCCCCCAGTTACTTGTCATTTGACCATTTATGGCATGTGTTGAAATGCAGAAAGTTTTTGTTTCTGTGTAGTTAGATTAATAGTGTTTGCTTCTGTAGCTTCTGGGTTTGCGTCAGACGGAAAAGCTGTTCTTTTCTCTGAAATGAAAAAAGAAAAAATCACGTTTTCTTTAATGCTTTCTAGGTTTTACTTTTTAGGTTTAATAGTCTTATTTTTGTCAATAAAGAGAAAGACATCTTGCCCTGGCTGGTGTGGCTCAGTTGACTGAGCATTTACTCCTGCACTGAAAGGTTGCCAGTTCCATTCTAGGTCAGGGCACATGTCCAAGTTGCAGGTTTGATCCCCAAACTGAGTGCATATTGGAGGCAACTGATCGATGTTTCTCTTTTACATTGATGCTTTACTCTCTTTCTTTCTAAAATCAATAAAAAAAATTTAAAAAGAGAAATACATCTTAAAAGTTAATATCAAAATACCATTTTTGGTTTTCTCATAATAGCCTTTGCTATTTAATTGTAGGATGGACTGTATGGCGTAGACAGTAGATCCAGACAAATTAATAGTCAAATTATAGCTCTGTTACTTAACTGCTCTGTGAGGTGGGAAGATTAATGTATCAAAGGCTCTGTTTTCTTACGTGTAAAATAAGGATATTTGTACCTACCTCCAGGTTATGAATATTGGAAGATAATGTATATATTAGTTATATTCTTGTAGCAGATGTCACAATTTATAATTCAACACATGCTAGTTTTCTTCTTTCCCTGACTTCAATGTCATGGTCATTGGGGGAAAAATTAAAAGGGTAGAATCCGTTAATGATAAAAACATGTTCCAGATTATCTCATAAAACACTGTTTTAGTGATACTTCGCTATAAAGAAAAAAATCTCTGACATATTCTGTTCATTGTATCATTTATAATTAAATAGTAGAAACTTCAGGCTTATATGCTAAAGCAAGAAAGCTACACAGTGACATGTGAAAAAAATTTTTAATGCTTTTCTTAAAGAGGAGTTTAGAAACACATCTTCTTACTCTGCTGCTTTCCCCATTACACAGTCTGCTGTTGTCCAGATTGCTGTGGGTCGTCTCACCAAATGAGTTTTGTGTCTCTAAGTTAATTTTCTGACAGAATCACTTCAGTCTGATGGCTTTGGTGTTTGTGTATCTATTAAGCACACTGCCAGGACATGTCTGTCCACTACTTTCCACTTCGCCCATTAAACAGATGTCAATAGAGCTGCTCCCTTGCTCTGCATTAATTGTAGGGGGCTGCAGGATGCAATGTAAAAGGGTGGAGTTACATGAAACTGGTTTAGGTATCATAGAAGGTAAACATAAATCCTATCATCAGTTTGGTCTAACTTACTAGTGTTATAGGAATAGAAAAGATATAGGAGGAAGTGAGTTTCAGTTTTAAAATTCTGTTTCTTGGTTAACCTTTCTTTCCCTTACTTCATTCAACAACCTCCACCAGTTAAATTCAGCGATTCTGAACAAGTACATACATATTGGAGAAGTCTCGGGTAAGAAGCTCTCATTAAAGTTGTATATAGCACCCTGCTGAGCTTTACAATTGGTTCAGAAATGAGAATCTGTTAGGTTAGAGCAAACATCCCAGCTGTGGTGATAAGTAATGTGGAGATGATTAATGATTTGTCTGTGAAAGGCAGTGAGCATTAAGTCTGCTTTTGTGCCCTTTTAAAAAAAGGTGGAGGTGAGAGAGGTAGCAAGGAGGAAGGACAGACCATGCTTTTCATAGCTATATGCTTATGTTCTTTATCTGAATTAGTGGTTCTCTAGCTCTTTCTTCTTTTATAAAACCAAGGAAGCTTTAAATTTCAGTTACACCCCCAAAGACTAGGATATTTCACTCACTGGAGAAAGTGGGGTGGAACCTGGAATGAGGAGGGGTTAGGAAAAACCCACCTTATGTAACTTTAAAAGTTCTCACTTCTGTCTTCCTGTTGGTGATGTAGTTTTCTTTTTCCCTTTTCTCTGAGTAAGTTGTGGTACCATGATCTTTCCTCTTGGGGCACATGTCTACAGGAGAATGGGTGAAAAATTGGTGGTAGAGGTAATGCTGTTCCTCTTAATCCTATTGCATGCATCATATCAGATAAAATTGAATTGGGCTCCTGTTATAACTTTAGATTTCCTGACTCAGAAAGGCTGCGCAAGATTGTCCCTGCTTCATCGTTCAGCTGCAAGTGCCTGTTTTCTGAGCCCTTTAAGTGTGAGGCAGAGAAAGTGACATATGCACCATTTTGAAGCAATGTGTGCCTTGGCAGAAAAAGACTGGTGTAGATGAGTACATCAGTACTTAAACACAGATCTGTATCTATCATAGCAAACTTATAATGGTATCAACACCATTGTAATCCTGTGACTTGGAAATCAAGTACCTGGTATCAGGACCAAAGTTAGGTGGTGATTGTTTGAATGTGGTATCCTGTAAACCTTTGCTATTCAAAGTCTGATCTTCAGGCCAGTAGCATCCTCATCACCTCGAAGCTTGTTAGAAATGCAGAATTTCAGTCCCTGCCCCAGACCTACCAAATACTTAATCAGAATCTGCAAGACCCCCAAGTTATGTGAATGCACATTAAAGTTTGAGAAGCTTTGCTATAAAGCGTACCCGCTTTTTAAAAATCAGCATCTACTATGTTTTCCCTTTGGTCAAAGTTTGCAGGAAGGTTTTTAAAAAAAAATAGAAAATGCCCTTTATTTCACCAACAGTAAGCCTGAACACGATTTTAGTGTCACTGCAATGTCACATTGTTCAGGGTGTTTCTGAATCTTCCTGGAGATGCTATTTATAAATGCAGTTATTTCTACCTGATCTCTGCAACAGAAATAAGTCAGCTCTTTGTTTTACAGCTCTTTTAATAATAAGTTACCATTTGTTAAGAGTTTACTATGTTTAAGGCACTATATTAAGTTTCTAATATTCTCTCATTTAATCCTTACAACATCCCCTCCCTCCTTTTTCCCATCAAAGGTGAGGACATAGGCCCAGAGAATTCCAATGTGACTTGGTCAGGTTATATATCTCCTTTAATATTCAGACCTAGATTTGTCTGAGCCCAAAGCCAGTGTCCTTTTCTGTCCCTCTTCCATTTGGTCAGAATTTACCTAAGAGCAGGTAGGTGAAATGTATAATTTGAACTCATGTTGACTATTTGAATTGAAAGATATTCTTTTGATCTTATAGTGCACAATACAATCTGATGGGAACAGCAGCCTTAGACTAGAATAGGAAATCAGAATTGTAGTATAGTTCTACCACTAACTAACTCAGTGTCTCTTTTGTTTGCTTTTTTTTTTTTTTTGTAAACTTGGGGAGCAGGTAAATGGGGGGTCACTTTAAAGGCAAAGAATTGGTATATTGTTTGCAAATAAGTAAAATCAAGTTTGCTACAGAATGTGCTATCCTTTGAATTTCTCATTTTGTAATTTGCTAGGGGAAGGGGTGGTTGGTAATACCTTTCAACAAATCTTTAAGGCTAGACGGGGCTTTACGAGATGAGTTAGCCAAACGCTCTGAATGGAGGAAGATGTAATCTTTCTGATTGTTTTTATTTAGAAAACCTATCTTGAGAAGGAGCTGTCCATGTTATGTGTGAGATGTATTTTAGGTAGACATTTCCCTTTCTGTTCAACATTGGTTGGTCTGACTGAGGTATTATTGCTAATAATTTTTAAGATACTTTAATAACAATGAAGAAGATTTTATATGTTAAAAGAAGACTTGAAAGTGAATTCTAAGGAAGAATTTAGAATGTGCTGCCTCTAAGATGCCTATGAAACAACTTTTTGGCATAAGCAAGAAGGAAACATTTCATTTTGGCAAGAGGGAAATATCCAGTGTAAGAATAGTTTCATACATACACACAAAAAAGTTTTTAAAAGATTTCAAATAATTGAAGTAGCATTTCTACTTGCTTACTCAGCTTGGTCTCAAATACTTTCTATTAGTATTTGAACTACTCTTTTTTAGAGAAAAAATCAGGTTAATGATACTGGCTAATTGTAGAAATCACTATATTTAGTATTCCTTTCTTCAAAGATCTATTATTAACTCAGCAATTCTGCAAGGTATATACACCCCAAAGAATTGAAAACAGGTACTCAAACAAATACATGTACATTCATGTTCATAGCAGCACTATTCACAATAGCCCAAAGGTGGAAATTGTCCACACGTCTTATCATTGGATAAATGGATAAATCAATTGTGGTATCTCTATAAGCAGAATATTATTCAGCCATAGAACAGTGAAGTATGGATGCATAGTACAATTTGGATGAATCTCAAAAACATTTACGTGAAGTGAAAGAAACCAGAAACACTAGAGTTCATTTATATGAAACTAGAGGCCTGGTGCACAAAAATTTGTGCACTCGGTGTGTGTGTGGGGGGGTGGTCCCTCAGCCCGGCCTGTGCCCTCTCCCAGTCTGGGACCCCTTGGGAGATAATGACCTGCTGGCTTAGGCCTGCTCCCGGGTGGCAGAGGGCAGGCCCAATCCCTAGGTGCAGCCCCTGGTTGGGCTCAGAGCAGGGCTGATTGGGGAGTTGGGGCACTGCCCCATCATGCACAGAGCAGGGCGGATCGGGAGGTTGCATGCCACCCTCAGTCACGCTCAGGGTAGGGCCGATTCGGGGGTTGGGGCACCGCCCCCTGTCATACTCAAGGCAGGGTCGATGGGGAGGTTGCGGCGCCACCCCTTGTCACGCACAGAGCAGGGCCCATCAGGGGGGTTGGGGCTCCGTACCCTGTCATGCACAGAGCAGGGTCGATCAGGGGGTTGGGGAGCTCCCCCCTGTCAGGCACAGAGCAGGGCTGATCAGGGGGTTGGGGTGCCTTCCCCTGTCATGAACAGAGCAGGGCGGATAGGGAGGTTGTGGCCCCGCCCCCTGTCACACACACAGCCGGGGATCCCGGTGCCGGGAGGCCTCGTGGCTCCGCTGATCCCGGTGCGGGAGGCATATTACCCTTTTACTATATAGGATAGAGGCCTGGTGCACGTGTGGGGCCCGGCTGGTTTGCCCTGAAGGGTGTTCTAGATCAGAGTGGGGGTCCCCACTGGGGTGCCTGGCCATCCTGGATGAGGGGATGATGGCTGTTTGCAGCTGGTTGCTGGGGTCCAACCCCAGCAGGTCCAGGGGTCCCCAAAGGTGTGGACAGAGTTGGCAAAGAAGGATGACACGGAGGCAGCATTCAGGTGATCATCATATCTAGGTTCTCTTGCCATGTACTCTCGCTAGGTTCTCCAGTCAGGTTCTTCAGCCAGGTTCAGTCACCAGGTTCTGTCCAGGTTCTCTAGCCATGTTCTCTTGCTAGGTTCTTCAGCCAGGTTCTCCAGCCAGGATCTTCAGCCAAGTTCTGTCCAGGTTCTCTTGCCATGTTCTCTAGCTAGGTTCTCCAGCCAGGTTCAGTCACCAGGTTCTCTTGCCATGTTCTATCCAGGTTCTGTAGCCAGGTTCTGTCTCTAGGTTCTGTGTCCTGTTGTCTTGTTACATCTGTATTTATACCAGTTGATTCCAATCCTATCAATCTCTATTCCAAAGGTTAGGGCATTTCTTATCTCCATTCCAGGGAGTAAAGATTATGTAGCTTAAGTGTGATTGTTCGTAGTTAAAGTGATTAACTACCTGCCTGGCACTTAGTTAAGGGGTTTTATTCCCTCCCTAACTTCAGGGGAAAATCCCTACCTGGGGAAACAACCTTTCTCGGAGAGGTGACCTTGGTTAAAACACGTAGCGCCAAGAAGGTGAGCAAACATATTAAGAACAGTATGCCATATACGCCAGGTCCCTTGAAACATATGCTGTGCAGATGTTCCTTCCCTGCAGTGACTGTGTCAAGCAGCAAGGATGGACCGGCTCCCAGCAGCTGGTCACACACCCTTCAGGGTAGGGGTCCCCACTGGGGTGCCTGGCCAGTCTGGGTGAGGGGCTGCGTGCTGTTTTCAGGCTGGCGGGTGACTGAAGCTCCCAACCGCTCCTTTTTTTCGTTTTTCTTTATTTATTCTGGGCCAGCTTTAGCTCTGAGGCCTGGCTCCAGCTCTGAGGCCTCAGCTGCTGAAAAGCAGGTATCTGGTTTGTTTGGGTTCTATAATCGAAACACTGTTTCAACTCCAGCTCTGAAATCCCGGCTGGCTGAAAGCAGGTTTTTGGGGTTTTGTTTAGCTTCTATATTTGTAACAATGTTTCAAACTGCAAGCTCAGAGGCCGGCAGGCAGCGGCAGGTGGAGAACGTTGGAGTCATCCATCACTGAAGCAAGCAAGCCTCATGTTCGCTTCAAGCTGCTGGCTGCCGGTTGCCATCTTGGCTGACAGTTAATTTGCATATCGCCCTGATTAGCCTATGGGAAGGGTAGCGGAGGTACGGCTAATTACCATGTTTCTCTTTTATTAGATAGGACTAGAGATCTGGTGCGTTTAATTCATGCATGGAGGGCAGGAGGGGGGTCCCCTCAGCCCAGCCTACACCCTCTCCAATCCTGGACCTCTTGGGGGATGTCCGACTGCCGTATTAGGCTCGATACCGGGGATCGGGCCTAAACCGGCAGTTGGACATCCCTCTCACAATCCTAGACCACTGGCTCCTAATTGCTCACCTGCCTGCCTGGTCGCCCCTAACTGCCCCCCCTTGCTGGCCTGATTGCCCCTAACTGCCCCCCCCCCCGCCCTAGTTGCCCCTAACTGCCCCCCACTGCCGGCCACATCACCATCAACTGCCCCCTCCCTGCCAGCCTGGTCACTCCTAACTGCCCCCCCCCACCCCCCGCTGGCCTGGTCGCCCCGAACTTCCCTCCCTCTGCTGGCCTGGTTGCCCCTAACTGGCCCCCCCTGCCGGCCTGGTCACCCCCAACTGCCCCCCTTCCGGCCTAGTTGCCCTTCACTGCTCCCCCTGCTGGCCTAATCACCCCCAACTACCGCCCCCCCCCATGACCTGATTGCCCCTAACTTCCCCCCCCCCATGCTGACCTGGTTGCCTCTTACTGCCCCCTCATGCCGGTCTGGTCACCCTCAACTGCCCCCCCTCTGCCAGCTTATCACCCCTAACTGCCACTCCCCCACCGGCCTGGTCGCCCCTCACGGCCCCCCTGCCAACCTGGTTGCCCCACGCAGCCTGCTGTTCATTTGTTTGGTTATCCCTCACTAACCCCCCTGCCGGCCTGGTCACCCCACGCAGCCTGCTGTTCAGTCGCTTAGTCGTCTCTCACTAACCCCCCTGCCGGCCTGGTTGTAGGCAGCCTTCTTGTGAGGGTGTGAGGGTCAATTTGCATATTATAGATTTATTATATAGGATAGGATATACAGAATAGGTTAATCCATAAAGACAGGACTCAGATTAAACTGGTAATTACTAGGAGCAGCAGGGAGGAGGAATGGGGGGTGGGGGCGGACGACACACAGTCGCTGCTTACAGGACAGAGTTCCCTTTTAGGATGATGAAAATAGTTGGAACTTAATAAAGGTGGTGGTTGCGCAACATTATAAATGTACTAAATGCCACTGAACTCACTTCATTTTAAAATGCTTAATTTTATGTTATGTGAATTTCACCTCAATAAAAACTATAAGTTATTCATTATTTCTTCTTTGGTTGAATCTTTTCATATATAGTGGGGCCTTGACTTACGAGTGTCCCGACTAACGAGTTTTTTGAGATACGAGCCGTCTCTCGGCCGATTTTTTGCTTTGAGTTGCGAGCTAAAATTTGGGTTACGAGCCAGCTTCAGATAACCCACCGCTAGTTGGCGCAGCGAACCTCACAGTGAACGCCACAGCATCAGCCCAGCATCACTCATTCACTTTAAGATTTGACATACAAGTAATTTGAGTTACGAGCTCCGTCACAGAATGAATTAAACTCATAAGTCAAGGCCCCAATGTATCTGCCATGTGGTCACTTAATTATCAGAGAGGATGCTCTTCTCAGATATCAATGGCAAGATATATATATATATATATATACATATATATGTACATATATATGTATATATTTATATTTTTATTGATTCCAGAGAGGAAGGGAGAGGGAGAGAGAGATAGAAACATCAAGGATGAGAGAGAATCATTGATCAGCTGCCTCCTGCATGCCCCTACTGAATATCGAGCCCGCAACCCGGGCATGTGCTCTTGACTGGAATTCAACCTGGGACGCTTCAGTCCCCAGGCCAACCCTCCTTCCACTGAGCTAAACCAGCTAGGGCGAGTTTAATATATTTTAATTTTGGACTCACATTATATTCTTTTGCTTTAGAAATAAGTTTCACTTTCTAACTCAGGGATGTTAATTAAGTTGCTGTAAACATAGCAGCATTAAAAAAAAAGTTTTTACCTCCAGGAATTCACAAGTCACATATTTTCAGGAGTAGACTTTATTAAGGAGAGGCAATACTTCCCCAGTTTCAAGTCCTAGAACAACTTGCTTTACATCCCGTTTTAGTGCTATAATCAGGGGCTTTGTTTACACACACTGTTACCCACAGGTAACAATAGAAGGACTTAGCCTTTTAGTTCTGCATCACGTTATGGACTTTGTAAGCTTTTATTATTTATATTATTTTAGGATCTCTTTAGATGAGCTTAAAAGGCTTTTAAAATCTGACAGTGGACATCTCCCTCCTACCCTGTGTGGTAGGTTTTATGGCTCTTTTTTTATTTTATTTTAACAAAATAATCTAATTATATGGGGGGGGGGGGAGAGAGAGAGACAGAGAGAGAGAGAGAGGGGGGGGGGAGTTAGTTTATAGTATAAATCTAAACATCTCTCTCAAAGTATGGGTGATCTATTTGGGAAGCAAATGTAGTTTTAATTCTTCCACATATATTAGCTAGTTTTTTCTTTTATAAATGAAATCCATGTTCAAGTTTTTAAATGGATTGTTTCCTAAATAAGGACCAAATTTACTGACCTTTTTTCTTTTGGAACTAAATAAATTCCTATTTCATTTTATAAATATTTTCCACAGTCCCAGAAGAGAAACCTTCAAAAGCCTACAGGGTTCTAAGGACATGGACTCTGTAGTGATAGATAATGAATGATGAGCACACGCAAAATGGTATTGTTATGTGGATACAAACATCTGTTAGCCCCTCAAAATAAAGGATAGTTAATAGAGTAGATTACAGTAATTTTCTTCTATGTTCTTCTACCTTCTGCTTTTTAAATATTTCTTGTAACTATAAATTCACTAAGCCTTTCAAATGCTTTATTGTTTACAAGTAATTGGTTCTCATTCAGTCCTCATTCAAAAACCCATGCTGAATTTTCATGGAATCTTTAAGGTCCTTCCCAGAAAAAAAAACAAAAGCAAGAACAAAAAAACCAAGGAGCTTTGGAGCTTTCCCCCCAAGGTTAACTTTTTTTTTTTTTTTGGTAAGTATATTTTAGGCAACAGCTTACCCTTCTAAAGGTACCTGTTGTTAATAGAGCATTTTTTAATAGAATATATTGTTTAGCTGCCTTGGAATTAATTTTATAAAATATTAATGAATGTACTAAGGCTTGAAAAACCCAGCAGTGTGTATGTAACTTATCTAGCTTTCAGTAGTTCAGAGAAAGTAGCAAGGAATCAAAGCAAAATTTTGAAGAAAAACTCTTTTCATGGCTGGCTGCCTGGGTAGGTATGAAATATTAATATTTGTACAAAAGGCTTTTGCTCTCAGCAGAGGCTTTGAAACCAATCTGGATATCTTAGGGAGTTATGGTGAGGTGAGTGGAAGACTGACTCAGCAAAACATCTCAAGGAGCCCTCAGCCACAGTCTGAGGTAGGAGGAGCGTTGCTGATCATCTGCACTGTCCCTGCTGTGGAGGCTTGCTTTTGTTTTCTCTGTAATTCTTTCAGGCCTCTTTTTGCAAAGACTGGGAATACATTGCTTTTCAGGCTTAAAGGTGATTAACCAACATTCCCCAGGCTATTGTTTGTTCTTCCCAAGTTGTCACTCTGTGTAGGAGATCACATGTTGCTGTCAGAATGTTTGGAAATTATCTTCAGGTCCTTATTTCATAGAGGTATGCATGCATCCCTGTAGCCAATATCCCAGAAATATTATCTAACCTAGGAACAAGGCTCTCTTTATCTTCCTTTCTCTTTCTGTTTTGTAGTTTGTGCCTCCTGCCAAGCACATAATCATATGGCGTATGTTTACAAGATAAACAACGTATGTAAATTAGAAAACAAAGCTCTCTAGCTTCATTTATGAATTTTGGTAGGGTTTGTAGGACTTGAATGTCTGTGTGGTATATTAAGGTTTTAGGTAAACATTCAACGAAATTTTCTGTATTATATTACAATTTTTAAAAATCTCTTAATATTTTTTAAAGTCATTTCTGAATAGCTGTAACATACTACAATTTGTACAGTGGTCTGTATTCTAGGCTTGTATTTATTGTCAAGTCAATGTCTTTTTTCAAATTAACTTCCTCCCATTGCAACTAAAGCTTGTCTGACCAAAGGTACTATGATCCTATATAATAAAAGTATAATATGCTAAGTGCCCGACTGATTGGTCGACCATTTGGTCAACCGCTCGACCAGTCGCTATGATTGATGCGCACTGACCACCAGGGGGAAGATGCTCAGACCTGTAGGTTAGCTTGCTGCTGGGGTCCGGCCAATTGGGACTGGGTGAGACCTCCCACAGTCCCTCCCTGGCCAGCTGGCCCCCATTGTCCCTGATCGGGACTGGGTGAGACAGCCCCAATCGGTCCCAATCGCTGGCCAGGCCGAGGGACCCTACCCATGCACTAATTCGTGCACTGGGCCTCTAGTAGTAAATAATCCACTTACTGATCTCTCCTTGACAATATGGCAACAAAATAAAGTTGAAGTTAATGTGCCAGTGAGGATATTCCAAGTTGCAGCTTTTTACCTAACTGTGGAATCTTGGCCTGGCATTGGGTTTATCATGGATAGATTTCATATATTTCAGATAGCATTGCATTATATGGTGTAACTAGGTGACTTGGCTGTTTCCTTTTTGAAGAAAGCATGGAACGTAATAGCCCAGTCCAAATTAAGCTATATTTTCTGTTTGTAAGGAATTGTAATGACCTGTGCTTAGATGTATTTTCAGTGAGATTGCCCTTGACTTTCATCACAGACATATTTGTTTCTCTTGACCATCTAGATTGAGCCTTACTTAATAGTCTATGGAGTAACTGGGAAGTCAGTAGGACCCAAATCTTCAGTTTTGGGCCTTGCTAGCTAATTCAGTTTTATCTGAACTCCTACCTTGAGAAAATTGGGGTTTATAGAAGAAGCAATTAGGGATCTGTGAGGCTTTTTTACTCATCTTCTTTAAAACAGTACAGTTTTTTAAACTTTTATTTTTTTTTTAATGTTTTTATCAAGATATATCCACAAACTATTGCAAGTGGGTGACCCTCTTCTGACTGCTGGTCTAATCTAAGGTTGCCCAGGCTGACAATCGTCCTGTAAACTGGGTCTTATGAAGGATAGCAATTCTGATTTTACCTCTTGATTTTACATCTACTTTATTAGTTTCATTGTTACTAAATATCAGCAAACAAAACACTTTATTTTTTAAAATACGTTTTTATTGATTCTTGGAGAGGGGGAGAGAGAAAGAGGGGGAGAGAAAGAGATGATAGACTCGATCACCTGCCTCCTGTAAACCCCCTGCTGCGGATTGAGCCCACAACCCAGGCATGTGCCCTGATCAGGAATTAAGTCTGCGACTTCTGGTTGCATGGGACAAAGCTCAGCCAACTGAGCCACACCAGCCAGGGTGACAAAACTCTTAATTGTGACTGTAATAAAATGTATTCCTTGTGGTTTCTTACCTCACAATTAAGGTATTCATTTGGATCTAATACTAGTGAAATAATACTTACTTGGTTTGTACTTGGTTGTAATCTCAGGCCATGACTGAAAAACTCATATCTAAAATTCATAAAGAATACCTAAATATTAATTTTTTTAAAAAGACACCCCCCCAAAAAATCCTGTAGATAAATAGGCAAAAATTGGCACTTTACAAAAGGGATATCCAACTAATCAATAAACATTTGAAAAAATACTTAAAAACTCCTAATCAGCAGGGAAGTACAAAATATGAAGTATTGGTGAGGATATAGAGCAATAGCAATTCTTACACATTTCCAGTCAGAGGGTGAATTTTTGTCATATCGTTTACATGTGCTTATAAACACATAATACATGGCTGTTATTTTTATTTTAAGCAGTCACATATTAGAGCAAATACAAATAAGGAAGACATTAAGTTTATATTTACCGTGAGTTATTCTATATTTAATGTTCTTTATTTCTATGTGTGGATCTACAATTCTGTCTGGTATCAATATTTTCTTGCTTTAATATTTCTTGTTATATAGGTCTGCTGACAAATTCTTTCACCTTTTTGTGTTTTTATGTATCTGAGAAGGTTTTTATTCATCCTTAATTTTTAAAATATATTTAAAATAATGTATTTTATAATATTTACTTAAAATATATTTTACATATAAGGTATGTGGACCTGCATGTTCATTGCAGTATCCTATATAATAAAAGCCTAATACACTAAGTGTCTGACCGTTCATTTGACCGTTCGACCAGTCACTGTGATGCACACTGACCACCAGGGTCAGACGCTCTGACTGGTAGGTTAGCTTGTTGCTGGGATCCAGCCGATCGGGACTGAGTGATGCGGGCTGGACATGCCCTGGAGCCCTCCCCGGCCCCGATCATGAACTGGTGCAAGGCCTGTTCCATGCACCAGGCCTCTAGTTATTTATAATAGTCAAGATGTGAGAACAACTTGTGTCCATCAGTTGATGAAGAAAATTACACACACACACACACACACACACACACACACACAGAAATATTATTCAGTTAAAAAAACAAATGGAATGTCATTTGGGGCAACATGGATGGACCTTGAGGGTATTATGCTAAGTGAACTAACTCAGACAGAAAAAGATACTGTATGATCTCACATGTGGAATCTTTAAAAAATAACAAGCTTATAGATACAGAGAACTGATTGGTGGTTGCCAGAGGTGGGAAGGGGTGGGCAAAATGAGTGAAGGAAGGTCAAAAAAGTTACAAGCTTCCAGTCATAAAAGAAATAAATTATGGAGATATAATGTATAGCATGGTGACTATACTATATTGTATATTTGAAAGTTGCTAAGAGAGTATATTTTAAAAGTCCTCATCACAAGAAAAAGAATTTTTGTAACTAAGATAATGGATGGTAACTAGACTTATGGTGATCATTTTATAATATGTATAAATATCCTATTGTTGTGCACGTGAAACTAATGTAATGTTACATGTCAATTATACTTCAAATTTTCAAAATGTAGAGGAAAATATAAGTGACTCTTCCAACCTTTGAGTGGAAAAAGACCATTCTAAATTTAATACCAAAGGGGGGAAAAACAGTAAGAAAAAGACTGAAGAATTTGACAACATAAGCATTCTTGAATGCTTATAGAGAAACTGATAAGCATTTGAAGAGTAAATGTCAAATTGGAAAGAAATATTAGCAACATATGTAGCATGGACTTACTCTTGTTAATATATAGTAAGTTCTCCTTTAATTCAATAAGACAAATGTCCAACAAAAAACCTGGTTAGTAACGTAAACATTAAACTTTAAAAAACATGCAAATGCTCAGTAAATAGAAGAAAAAAGCATTCAGTATTCTTGTTAAAGAAATATTAATTACTGTTAAATTGGTTTGATTTTGTAATGATGTAACCTATAGTTGTAAGAATTTGCACTTATATATCACCCTTGAGAAGAATATATTGTACTAAGAAGCAGTGGATATCAGAATCATTTCTAAAATATATTCTGGCCATTTATTAACTAGAGGCCTGGTGCACGAATTCATGCACCAGAGGGGTCCCTTAGCCTGGCCTACGGGATTGGATCAAAACCAGCTCTCCGACATCCCCCAAGGGGTCCTGGATTGCGAGAGGGCACAGGCCAGGCTGAGGGACCCCACCGGTGCACGATTGGGGCCCGGGAGGGACACAGGAGGGCTCCAGGGAATGTCCGGCCCATCTCCCTCAGTCCCGATCAGGCAGACCCCAGCAGCAAGCTAACTTACCGGTTGGAGCGTCTGCCCCCTGGTGGTCAGTGCACATCATAGCGAGCGGTTGAACGGCCTTAGCATATCATTAGCATATTGCGCTTTGGTTGAATGGACAACTGGACACTTAGCATATTAGGCTTTTATTATATATGATTTTTTCTATGTTAATATATTTTGAAGAAAAAATATCAGAGATGCGTATTGAGATTTTGGTATGAGGACATTTATTATAGCTTTATTTATAAAAATGAAAAAATATTTTTTTCTGGGTATAGAAATATGGATTGACTTTTTTTTCTCTTCAGCACTTTAAGCATGTTACTCCATTTGCTTCTGGTTTTCATAGTGTCAGATATGAAGGTCTTCTGTAGTTCTTATCTTGATTTTCAGCAGTACTTTCTTCCTGTAGCTGTCGTTCTCTGTTTTATATTGTGCATGTTGAAATAATACATTTCTTGTCCTTTTCCATCTGACTTGGTTCACTTAGTATATAATATACTCTCAAGGTCCATCCATGTTGTCGTAAATGCCAGTATTTCATCTTTTTAGGCTAAGTAGTAGTCCATTGTAGATGCACCACATCTTCTTTATTCATTTATCTGTCAGTGGCCACTTAGGTTCTTTCCATGACTTGGCTATTCTAAGTAATGATACAATGAAGATAAGGGGTACATATACAGTGGGGCCTTGACTTACGAGTGTCCTGACTTATGAGTTTTTTTGAGATACCAGCTGTCTCTTGGCTGGTTTTTTGCATTGAGTTGATAGAGTAATTTGAGTTAACAAGCTCCTTAACGAGCTCGGTCTCGGAACGAATTAAACTTGTAAGTCAAGGCCCCACTGTATATCTTTATGAATTAATAAAACAAAAAAGTAACAAATGAACTAAGAAAATAACAAAAACCCATAGATTCTAACAACAGAATGGTGGTTACCAGAGAAGAAGGGGATTGGGGGAAGGTGAATTAAATATGGAGAAATCCACACCAGTGCTTATCATAGTAAAATGGACTTTGTGGCAGCACAGAGAAATGGGGAACAACCATAGTAAAACTGCTGAAAACTAAAGTATTTAGAGAAAATGACACATTTTATCGAAAGAAGCAATAGTGAAACCAACTTGCTGAGTTCAATAGGAACAATTAAATCCAGAAGGCAGTGGGATGACATTTTTTTAAAAGGCAGTAGGGCCTGGCTGGGTGTGGTTCAGTGGTTGAGCATTATTGACCTATGAACTGAACCAGGAGGTCACGGTTCAATTCCTGGTCAAGGCACATGCCCAGGTTGCTGGCTACATCCCCAGTATGAGGCGTGCAGGAAGCAGCTGATCAATGATTCTCTCTCACCGATGTTTCTATCCCTCTCTCCTTCTCCCTCCCCCTCTCTTTTCCTCTCTGAAATCAATAAAAATATATTAAAAATAAAAAGGCATAGGAAAATAATTGTCAAATTAATTAAAACATCAGGAAAATATCTTTCAAAAATAAAAGTGAGAAGTTATTTTTATGAAAACAAAAACCAAGGAAGTCTGTCATCATCAAAGCTACCGCTAAAACAAACAGAAAAAACCTTTCAGCAAAAGGGGGGGAAATGCCAGTCAAAAATGCTGGTAAAGAAAATGATCAACAAGGGATGAAATAAAGTTATTTTTACGTAATTTAAATGAATATTGACTGAAAACTTAGCAATTCCATTGTGTTCTGGAGTTTAGAATATGTTGAATCAAAAAGGATAGCAACAATAACATAAAGGAGGAAGAGCAGTAATTGGGGTAGAAATCTGGTGAGGTTCTAGTGCAGTGGTTCTCAACCTTGGCTGCACATTAGAATCACCTGGGAATCTTTTTAAAATCCTGATTTCTGGGCCTCATCCTCCAGAAATTCTGTTTCTTTGTTACTAATGTTGTGGCCTCACCCTATAACAAAGAAACAGAATTTCCAGAGCATGAGGCCCAGAAATCAGGATTTTTAAAAAGATCCCCAGGTGATTCTAATCTGCAGCCAAGGTTGAGAACCACTGTTCAAGTGCTACCTGAAATAAGGTAAAAATAACTATTTGAATAACAATGTGAAAGCTTAAGGAAACAACCAAAGGAGAAAGCTGTCTTGCTCAAGGTTATATAACCAGGATAGAGCCCAGCTGCTTTTTCACTCCATAATGTTTTTGCTTTTTTTCCATCCTTGGGCTACTCCCTGTTTGTTTCTTCCTTGTTTGTGGCCTGTCTTTCCCCTTAAAACAACACATAGTTACTCTGTAATCATATACTTGGACATCACTACAACTTTCATTAACCACCTGACTAGCTGCCTTAGTACTTAATACAGTTTCATGTTCATCTTCCATAACTACTGTTTTCTATTTCTGTGTTTTATGCCTCAAACCTGTACTTCTTTCTAGTGACTCTACTATGCTCAGCCTATTTTTTTTTTTCATGTCTTGCTCCTCTGGAAAGAAAAAACTCTCCTTAGCATGTTCAATCCTGTCCTCAAATTCAGTCTGTCTCAGTTTTGAATTTTTCCTTGCTGAATGGAGGAAAGTACTGAGACTTTGGAGTTAGATAGACTTGTATCCTGATTGCCACTTTCTAGCTCTGAGACTCTGAGCAAATTTCCTAACCTCCGTGAGCCTCAGTTTCTCCAGCTATAAATGAAGATAATTACACTACTTCAAAAGGTTGTTGGTTGAGATAACACTTAATTGCCCAATAGAATTTTTACCTAGGCAATTTAATACATTTTAATGTATCTTCCTTGTTATACATGTATATTTTACATAATTGGAATCCTACTTGGTTTTGTATCCTGCATTTTTTGATATAATACATCATGAGCATTTATCCATGTATAGTAAGATAATCAATCTATATATATAAAAGGCTAATAAGCTAAGTGTCTGACTGTCTGACCACCAGGGAGCAGACACTCAACGCAGGAGCCGCTGAGCTGCAGTGACTTGGCAGTGGCTGTTCTCGGGTGACACACCATGAAACCAGAGAGGAGGGAGCCCGGTTCCTCACGGGGTCACGCGATTCCACCTTCAGCTGTGGGTTATGTTGCTGGGGGACTGTTGGCCCCCAAGCTGGTTTACTGCACACTTGCATTTGCATTCCACACCCTGTAGGACAGCAACTTTGAGAGTGCCCTCTCGCAGGTCAGGCTGAGGGACCCCACCTGCCGGAGGGACCCTGCTCACTCCACAGACGCTGGGGAGGGACTGCAGGATGTTGGCTCTAGGGCATGTCCGGCCCATCTCACCCAGTCCCGCCCCACCGTCCACCTTCTAATTAATTTCCTTTTAATGTGCATGATTCCATGCACCGGGTCACTAGTATAATTATAATAATTCTTGCTATATGATTATACTTCAGTCATTCTTTTTCATTATAGACTGTTTTAAAGTTTCACTAATAGAAATAACCCTGTGGAGAACATCTTTGTGAACTCTGAGATGGTTAAATTGTATCAGAAATATCATTTGGGCTCTGCTCAGTGGTCATGGAGGTATGGAAGGAAGGGCCATAAGTGATAGAGCAAGATATAGAGAAGCATGAACCTCATTGCCCAAGAGTTAACACAATTCTGAGCACCTACTTCCTTTAAAATGTACTCAGGAACTACTGGGAAGGCAGATATTTGATTGTTTTCAAAAAGTGTTTGATGAATATCTGTATCTCTTTTATTTTTTGTTTTTTTCATTGATTGAAGCACGCAGTATTTATTAGTATTTTAAAATTAACTTAATTGTTGAAAGTATTACAGATGTACCTCTTTTCCCCTGATTGGCCCCTTCTGGCTCGCCCCCTCTCTCCAGCCCAAGCCTTCACCACACTATTGTCTGTGTCCATGGGTTATGCATTTATGCATATCCTGTATAATAAAGAGGTGATATGCAAATTGATCATCACTCCAATACACAAGATGGCCACCCCCATGTGGACACAAGATGGCCAGCAGGGGAAGGCAGTTGTGGGTGATCAGGCCAGCAGGGGAGGACAGTTGGGAGGGACCAGGCCTGCAAGGGAGGGCAATTGAGGGCAATCAGGCCTGGAGGGGAGGGCAGTTAGAGGCAACCAGGCCTGCAGGGGAGGGCAGTTAGGGGCAACCAAGCCGGCAGGGGAGCAGTTAGGAGCCAGCAGTCCTGGATTGTGAGAGCGATGTCCCAGATTGGAGAGGGTGCAGGCTGGGCTGAGGGACACACACCCCCCCTTACCCCCATGCACGAATTTCATGCACCGGGCCTCTAGTATTCATATACATTCTTTGGTCTGCATCTCTTTTAAAAGCTAGAATTAAGGGCAACTGAGAGAAGTTGCTTATCTAATAACTGGAGGAGAATGGAGACCAAGCAAAGCCCAAAGGTATCCCTGCCTCACTTCAGCTCAAGTGTACCTCCAAAGTTAGAGACATGTCTTTCCTTATCCAGAATCTAGCAAATATCTTTGCTTATAATCAGCATATGATTGATTTAAAAGATGTGTTCTGAATTTACTTGTTGTTATCTATTCAAATCCAGGATCTAGAAAGTAAAGATCAGAATTGGTTTTGTGACTGAATATACTGTGCTGAGCTCATGTTACTGCTCTATGTAAGACCATGTCTTGGTTATCTGCCCAAAATTCTAATGCAAAGGCTGTTAGGTTACAGTTACTTTGTTGCTAAAAACGTATCGTTTGGTAGAAAGCTAATAAGAAGCTCATTGAAAAGATATGGAAGCCTGGTAACTGGAAAATTTAAACACTTTAGCCAAAGTGGCTGCAAGTAATCTCTTATATCCAAGAGTAGATTCCTGAGATCTAAGTTTGAAATAATTTATTTAGATCTAATATGAGAAGATAGGAAAGGACTTAGCTTGGCTTTAGTTTCTCTTTATAGAAACTAAACTTCCTGTATAGACTCTATAATGAGAAAAGGACAGAATTCAGGATGGAAAATATCAGTCCAATTCTGCTAGTCTTTATTGTTGTTGTGGGGGGGGGGGTTTGTTTGTTTTTTAAGGCTGAAATTTTGCCTTTCTCTGCATAAATCAAGTTGAAATGCTTTTCTAGCTGGAATGGATGTCATTGCACCAGTTGTTTGTTTGATCTAGTTAATGGAACTTGTTCTTATTGCAATATGTCCTTCCTTACCTCATTGTGAAACCAACTTTGGCCTTTGTAGGGGGGCTCACAGGAATGGTATGCAAGCTTGCTTGAACCAGGCAATTAGATCAGCATGTGTGTGACAGGCAGTAGTATAAAGCAGTAATTCAGCTCACTCTGGAAGGAGTATTTACCCTTCCATTTACTCACATTTCTCTGTTTATACTTTATTTTACATGCCAATCCAGAGTTAGTTTCTATAGTAATGTACTGTACTCATTATACAATTAGCACCTGTGCCTTGAGTTGAAAGTCCTTTCATTTTGTATTTTACTGATAGTCAAGAAACAGGTAGATTTTCATGTTCTCCCTAGAAACCTTTTATGGATGGCTCAATCAGTTAATCACAGGACATCTCTGTAACAGCTCTCACGACATTCATCTAATGGCACTTAGCAAAACAATTAAAATTAATAGCTTTTAGATATTTAAGCCAATTGAGTTAAAGCTTTTTAAAAATGCTCTACTTCTAGATACTGTTTCAAAATAAATTTTATTTTGCAAATGACTTAAAATTCTAGGATTAAAAAATACATAACTTCTAATTAAAGAATATTGTGCACTGATTTTTTAAATATTGTGCTTTGTATTAAAGCATGAATACAGAGTTGGCCTTTTTACTGAATAGTGGTTTCCTCAGCTTGTTAAAATAGATTTGAAGGTTTTGTATGAACTCAGATGTGCTAAACTGCATTTTAAAAAATGTTTTATTTAGTGAACATTTAGTCCCTCCCCTTTCTCTTTGTATGAAACTTTTATTTTCCCCACTTCCACCCCAGCCCATATGTGAAATGGAGATGTTTAAAATACAAGAAAACAATCCAGCATAAAAAAGGGCAAGTCCATTGAGATTGGTGGAGTAGACCCTTACTAAATCTGCTTTGATGAAGGGCCACCCAATACATTTTAATGTGTTGGCCCTTCTCTAGTTACTTTATTAAGGGAAGAAAAGAAAAAGTATTTTGTATTCCACCTCCAAGTATAAGCAACATCTAAAAGGAAAAACTGGATTTCTCTCTCTCTCTCTCTCTCTCTCTCTCTCTCTCTCTCTCTCTCTCTCTCTCTCTCTCCCTCCCTCCCTCCCTCCCTCCCTCCCTCCCTCCCTCTCTCTCTCTCCCTTCCTCTCTCCCTTCCTCTCTCTCCCTCTTTCCCCCTGGCCCCTCCTCTCTCTCCTTACCTTTCCCCCCTCCCTTCCCTTCAACTCTCTCTAAAAATCAATGGGGAAAAAAATACCTTATGTGAGGATTAACAACAACAACAAAAAACTGACCAGATTTGTCTCTGCCATTATTACACTCTTGGATCCCCTTTAAGCAAAGATGTGAGGGGTGGGGATGTATTTGGGGATCTTTCTCCCTCCTCTCACCTTTTCCAAGGACCCCTCCTGGGTGCCTTGGTCCGCTTGCCATCTTTAGACCATAATTTGATAAAAGATCCATTTGGGGATTATTGGCACATATGGAACATTGGCTATGTCTGTGCATGAAGCCACTGCCTTCTCCAAATTTCTTCTATTGTTTTTTTTATTATTAAATATATTTTGATTGATTTCAGAGAGGAAGGGAGAGAGGGGGGAGGGAGAGGGAGGGAGGGGGAAAGAGAGAGAGAGAGAGAGAGAGAGAGAGAGAGAGAGAGAGAGAGAGAGAGAGATGATGAGAGAGAATGATCAGCTGCCTCCTGCACCTCACACTGGGGATCGAACCCACAACTTGGGCATGTGCCCTGACTGGGAATCAAAACCCTGACCTCCTGTTTCATAGGTGGATGCTCAACCACTGAGTGACACCGCCTGGACTCTCCTGAGTTTTAAACAGTGTTCCATGTGAACACAGACCTTGGCGGGGTCAATTTCAGGACCAGTCTACCTTGGAGGTCAGACCTGGAAGCTGGAGAGCGGGATGAGAGGTTGGAGGGAGTCAGGAAAGAGGCCCCTGAAACTGCAAGGGGGGGCGGGGTAGGGGGGAGAAATAAATAAAAAAGAAAACCGTAAAGCCAGCAGAGGGAGCACATCTGGTATCTGTGGAGTTGTCTTGTAAAAAAAAAATGCTGTCTTTTTAAAGATTTTTGACCTAAGTAACTAAATATAAACAAGATAATTTTTTCCAATGTGATTTCAAAATTGATATTAATAAAACCAAAAAATAAAAATAAAGATTCTGTGTCAAAAGCTGATGATAATGGGTCTTTTCCTCAAATATGGACGTCAAGTATATGAAAAATTACCAGTTCTAAAGAATGTTCTCAAAACCACAATGACTTTAGTAGACATTTTAAAAAGTTGTCCTAGATTTTTTTTTTTTTTAAAAAAGGAGAATTGAATCAAATAACCTACAAGCATTGTCATTTACTTCTGGTATTTATGTTGTAGTTAAAACATTCAGTTTGCTAGATACAACTGTTCTACTCTCTAAAAAGAATTAAGTGTGGGGTCGAGGGAGTCAATGGGGTAAAAAGGAGGACAGCTGTAATACTTTCAACAATAAAGATAAATTTTATAAAAGTATTATGTAGTAATGAATTCTGTTGAACCTGAGTTTAATTTTCAAACCATATCATAGTGTTCAAACTAAATTAATAAGGCAGGTTACAGTTGCGAATCTTTGATTCCTCAGGGAAAATAACTACAATAGTAGACTTAATATTTATTGCTAGACTGACAAAATCAAAGCTTGCAAGTTAAGCATGGTACTGACCGATAGAAGGTTAACTCTTTACCAGTGTTACCAAACCAGTTTTTCACATTGAGGAATTTCACTTCTGGGTAATGTTTGAATGCTTTAAGGAAATCACTTTCCAATATTATTTCTTTCAATCCATATTTGCTTTCTGGGGAGTATATCTGTTTACTTCTGTCCCTTATTAGTTGTATGACTTAAGACAAGTTATTTAATCTCAGTTTCCTTATTTCTACTTCCTCAAAAAACCCCTTCTTCCTCAAAAGAAGGTAAAGCCACTGGCCACAGTATCTGACCCTCAGTAATCAATTAATTGCTCAGTTTACAGGTGGTGGTTGTTTTGAGTTGTTAATCCTCCTCACATAGACTTTACTTCCTCTGATGTTATTACTTTGTGCAACTCTTAAGCTAAATCAAACAAGAGTATATATTTAAGAATCTTTCTTTTTAATAGACTTTATTTTTTAGAGCAGTTTTATGTACTACAGCACATTGAGAGGAAGGTTACAGAGATTTCTCATATCACCCTATTCCCCCCCCCCCCCCACACACACACACTACACATGCACTACCTGTTCCATTATCAACATCTCGCACCAGAATGGTACATTTGTTATAATTGATGGGCCTACATATATATTATTATCACTCAGAGTCCTCAGGGTTCACTTTTGGTATTATATATTATGTAGGTTTAGAAAAGTGTATATGATACGTAGCTACTGTTAATAGTATCATACAAAGTAGTTTCACTGCCCCAAAAAATCCTCTGTTCTCCACCTATTCTCCTCCTGTCCCTGGCAACCATGGATCGATCTTTTTACCATGTCCATAGTTTTGCCTTTTTCTTAATGTTACATATTTAGACTCATACAATATTTAGCCTTTTCAGATAGGCTTTTTTCACTTACTAATATGTATTTACGATTTCTCCGTGTCTTTTCATGGCTTGATAAGCTTTTCTTTTTAGAATTCAATAATACACCATTGTTTGGATATAATGCATTTAATCCACTTATCTACTGAAGGACATTTTGGTTGCTTTCATGTTTCGGCAATTTTGAATAAAGCTTGTATTAAGTTTATACGTTTGTGTGCAAGGTTTTTTTTTTGTGTGGACATAAGTTTTCAACTTCGTCAAGTAAATACCAAGGAGCATGGTTGCCTGGATTACATGGTTAGAGTATGTTTAGTTTTGTAAGAAATCACCAAACAGTTTTCTAAGTGGCTGTGCCATTTGGATTCCACAAGCAATGAATGAGAATTCCTGTTGCTCTACATCCTCATTAGCATTTGTTGTTTTTAATGTTCTGGATTTGGACCATTTGAATAGGTGTGTAATGATACCTTGTTTTAATTTGAATTTCCCTGATGCATATGATATGAAACATCTTTTCACGTGTTTATTTGCCATCTGTACATCTTCTTTAACAGAGATGTCTGTTAAAATCTCAACCCAGATTTTATTGGATTGCTTTTCGTTCTGACTGTTGATTTCTTGAAGAGTTCTTTGTGTATTTTGCTGAACTTTATCCGATAGGTTGTTTGGAAATATATTTCCCAGTCTGTGCTTGTCTTCTCATTTTTTAATTTTAACAATATCCAGTTTATGCACCTTTTTTTTCATGGGTCGTGCTTTTTAAAAAAATATATTTTTATTTCAGAGAGGAAGGGAGAGGGAGAGAGAGAGAGATATCAAGGATAAGAGAGAATCATCTATTTCAATGATGGCGAACCTTTTGAGCTCCATGTGTCAGCATTTTGAAAAACCCTAACTTAACTCTGGTGCTTTGTCACATATAGAAAGTTTTTGATATTTGCAACCATAGTAAAACAAAGATGTATATTTTTGATATTTATTTTATATATTTAAACTAGAGGCCCGGTGCACAAAAATTTGTGCACTCGGGGGGGAGGGGGGGCTCCCTCAGCCCGGCCTGTGCCCTCTCCGCAGTCTGGGACCCCTCGGAAGATAATGACCTGCAGGCTTAGGCCTGCGCCCGGGTGGCAGAGGGCAGGCCCAATCCCTAGGTGCAGCCCCTGGTCAGGCTCAGAGCAGGGCCGATTGGGGAGTTGGGGCGCTGCCCCCGTCATGCACAGAGCAGGGCGGATCGGGAGGTTGCAATGCCACCCTCAGTCACGCTCAGGGTAGGGCCGATTGGGGGGTTGCGGCGCCACCCCCTGTCACGCACAGAGCAGGGCCTATCAGGGGGGTTGGGGCTCCGTACCCTGTCACGTACAGAGCAGGGCCAATCAGGGGGTTGGGGCACTGCCCCGTCATGCACAGAGCAGGGCGGATCAGGGGGTTGGGGCGCCGCCCTCTATCACCCACAGAGCAGGGCCGATCAGGGGGTTGGGGCGCTGCCACAGTAACACTCAGGGCAGGGCCGATGGGGAGGTTATGGCTCTACCCCGTCACACACAGAGCAGGGCCCGTGGCGGGGGGGGGGGGGGGAGGGTTGGGGCGCCGCACCCTGTCACGAACAGAGCAGGGCTGATAGGGAGGTTGTGGCCCCGCCCCCTGTCACACACAGAGCCACAGGGCGATCAGGGGGTTTGGGCGCTGTCCCCTGTCATGCTGATCCCGGTGCCGGGAGACCTCGCGGCTCCGCTGATCCCGGTGCTGGGAGGCATATTACCCTTTTACTATATAGCATAGAGGCCTGGTGCACGGGTGGGGGCTGGCTGGTTTGCCCTTAAGGGTGTCCTGGATCAGGGTGGGGGTCCCCACTGGGGTGCCTGGCCAGTCTGGGTTAGGGGCTGAGGGCTGTTTTCAGGCTGGTGGGTGATTGAAGCTCCCAACTGCTCCTTTTTTTTTATTCTTTTTTTTTTTTATTTATTCTGGGCCTGCTTTAACTCTGGCTCCAGCTCTGAGGCCTCTGCTGCTGAAAGCAGGTATCTGGTTTGTTTGGGTTCTGTAATTGAAACTCTGTATCAACTCCAGCTCTGAGATCCCGGCTAGCTGAAAGCAGGTTTCTGGGGTTTTGTTTAGCTTCTATATTTGTAACTATGTTTCAAACTGCAAGTTCAGAGGCCGGCAAGGCAGGCGGGGAACGTTGGATTCCTCTGTCACTGAAGCAAGCAAGCCTCATGTTAGTTTCAAGCTGCCTGGCTCCCGGCCGCCATCTTGGCTGGCAGTTAATTTGCATATCGTCCTGATTAGCCAATGGGAAGGGTAGCAGTCGTACGCTAATTACTGTGTTTCTCTTTTATTAGATAGGATAGGATGTCATTTAACAAAGAAAAATCAACCAAAAAAATGAGTTCGCGTGTCACCTTTGACACGCGTGTCATAGGTTCGCCATCACGGATCTCTTTGCAAGCCCCCACAGGGCATCAAGCCCATAACCTGGGTATGTGCCCTGACTGGGAATCCTGGTTCATAGGTTGATGCTCAACCACTGAGCCATGCCAACTGGGCATGAGTTGTGCTTTTGGTGGTGCCTCAAAAAAAATCAACCTAAGGTCATCTAGGTTTCCTGTCTTGAGAACCTTGAAAGAGGAAGGAGAGACAAAAGAGTTTTTTGTTTGTTTTTCAGCATGTATAATGGGAATAGATTTTAGGGTATTTATATGCTAATGGTGAGAACCAGCACATAGGGAAAGTTGAAGGGGGGCTAGTTGTCTTGAAGTGGCCCTAATATGCCCTGTTACATAAATCTTTCCAACAGAATTTGGTGGTTTAGATTAGGAGCAGATTTTGGGACTGATCCAGGGTTGGGGGTTTGTTTGTTTGCTGGGCCTGTGGAACAGAAGACAAGGTTGCAAGGGAGTTGGGGATTGGTGACAATTGTCCAAATAATGGGTAATAGGAATTTACTGCTTGAGTAAGGACTTAGACTGGAAAGAAGGTAATGATCACTTAAGAGGAACTGAAAAAGAAAAGCAAGAATTGTAGGAATACTTCCTGTCTCTCATTTTATCCCACACTTTACAGAAGCTGTATTATTCTGGTAAAGTTGCATTCTAGCTCAGGATGTACAGTTAATGTTTTTTACAGCCCACATGTCTCCTTGTGATGGATGGCCACCTTATAATGAAATACTTTGTACTCAATCAACTTACAAATAATGAGTGCTCCATTATATAGCATTCAAAACAAACCCAGATTTCAGAAAGAAACAAAGGAGAGGAATAAGGGCGATTCTTAGACAGAAAGGAGGAACCCAAGAGAGAATCTCTGTAATTCCTTCATTTCTAAAGAAGGTACAATCCTAAGGAGAATTTGGTATCTAATAAGGCAGTAATTCCAACATATGGTTTTGGAACAACTGCACATCCATATGCAAAAAAAAAAGAAAGAAAGAAAGAAAATAACAAGAAAGAACCTCGATCTAAGCTTCATAAATTATAAAAAGTTAATTGAGGAGATCATAGATGTAAATTAAAAGCATAAATCTGTATACTTTTAAGAAGAAACAGGAAAAATCCCTGTAACCTGGGATTGGGCAAAGAGAACTTCAACCAAAAGTACAATGCACAAAAGAAAAAAATTGATACACTGGAGTTTATCAAAAGTAAAAATGGCTCTAGCTGGTTTGGCTCAATGGACAGAGCATTGGCTGTGGACTGAAAGGTCCCAGGTTTGATTCCGGTCAAGGGCACATGCCCTGTTGTCGGCTTGACCCCCAGTATGGGGCTTGCAGGAGGCAGCCAGTCAATGATTCTCTATCATCACTGATGTTTCTATCTCTCCCTCCCTCTCTCTGAAATCAATAAAAATACATATTTTTTTTAAAAAAGTAAAAATGTCTGCTCTGTGAGAGATACTGACTCTTAAGAGATTGAAAAGACAAGCTACAGACTGGGAGGAATATATATATATATATGGCTAAGCGACCTTCCAACTGTCCGGCTGGTAGCTGTGTTGTGCAGTGACCACGAGGGGGCAGATGCTCAATGCAGGAGCTGCTGAGCTGCGGTGACTTGGCAGCCGCGGTTCTCTGGTGATGCACCCAGAGAGGAGGGAGCGCAATTCTGGGGTACATTACCCAAAAACCACCCTCTCGCAATCCGGGACCCCTCGGTGGATGTTGGAGAGCCAGTTTTGGCCTGATCCCCACAGGCCAGGCCAAGGGACCCCACTTACTAGAGGGCCCCCTGCTCACTCTGCAGACAACCTTTGAGCTGCGGCACCACCCCAGGTGCGACCAGCCTGGGAGGGACTATGGGAGGTTGGCTGCAGGGCGTGTCCGGCCCATCTTGCCCAGTCCAGCCCCACAGCCACCTTCTAATTAATTTCCTTTCAATGTCCACAGATCCGTGTACTGGGGCAGTCATTTGTAAATAATTGTATTGCCAATAAAGGATACTTGAATCCAGAATTGATAAAGAAGTCTCTAAACTCAACAGTGAGAAAACAAACAATTCAATTAAAAAATGGGCAAAAGACTTGAACAGACACATCACTAAAAAAGATACATGGATGACAAATAAGCACACAAAAAAGATGTTTGATGTCACTAGAGAAATGCAAATTTAAACCACGTAGAGATACCAATGTTCTTCACACAAAAACTTGTACACAAATATTTGTAGCAGCTCTATTCATAGTTGCCCCAATGGAGAAGTTAAATGTCCTTTAAACTGGTACATACATGCAAAGGAATACTACTTAGCAACAAAAAGGAGACAAACTATTGATCTGTGCAACAGTTTAGATGAATTTCAAAGGCATCATGTTGAATGAAAGAAACCAGTCTAAAAAAAATTACATACCAAATGATTCCATTTATATGACTTTTTTTTTTTTTTTTTTTTTTTTTTTTAGAGGAAGGGAGAGGGAGAGAGAGAGAAACATCCATGATGAATCATGGATCGGCTGCCTCCTGCACGCCCCCTACTGGGGATAGAGGCCATAACCTGGGCATGTGCCCCAGACCAGAATCAAACCCTTCAGTCGATTCCTTCAGTCGGGATCCTTCAGTCCACAGGCCGACGCTCTATCCACTGAGCCACACCAGCCAGGGCGATACTAGTAAATATATATTTTAAATAGAAGGAAACTCAGTTTGCAAACAGCACAGGAGACACGGTTCCCGGGAAGAACCGACATTACTGAGTGCGAAGACAAGGAAGGATATTCCCATAGTTTCAAAGCAATGCCCCACAGCGTCCCTGGGCATAACCGGGGGACAGTGGTAGCTCTCGGGTGAGCACGTGATGCAGACAAGAACCCCTGAACTGTCGTCAGTCAACACGCCCGAGAAGCAGGGGTGGGGAGCCCTTCTCCTGCCCGGGGCCGTGGGAGATTTCTAACACCATCCGTGGGCCATACAAAATGATCCACTGAAAAATATATGACTTTCTTGATAAAACTGTGGTGATGGAACAGAGGTTGGGGGTGGGGGTGTGTGAATGACTACAAAAGGATAACAGAAGTTTTCTGGGGTTATGAAATAGTTCTATATCCTGATTGCCACAATGGTTACAGTGATCTATGTATGTGTTCACATTAATAGAAATGTAGATTTTAGTATATGATAATTTTTAAAAGTATTGAAAATCTTAATGTACACACACAAAAAAGAATAGTAGTAATATACGAAAGGAGTACAGACTGTGGAAGGTAAGTAGATTGTGGTCAGAGTATGTGGTAGTTAGGTTATTGCCTTGGGAATGGTTAACTGAAGTAGAATGGTGATAAATATCATTAGAAATGAGGTATGAAGGCCCTCATGACTTCTGTGTTTGGGAGGTTGTCTGCAGGATAAGGAAAAAGATAGCAGTTCCTGTTTATTGAGTTTACTGTATGCTAGGTACTGTTTAATGTGCCTTACATGTACCTTATAAAGTCAGATTGTACCCTAAATATAACTTCTCTAGCCCTAGAATTAGTTTGAATATAGGAGAATAAGAAATAGTCCATTTTTCTTAGAAATGTCACTGTTCACTGTTCTAAGAAATGATCAAGGAATGTTAAGTGGAAATCAGATTGTGCAGAGACAACATATTTTTTTTCAATTAAATCTTTGTTGTTGAGAATATTACAGCTGTCCCCCCCCCCCATTGCTCCCCTCTACCCAGTTCCCACCCCACCCAAGGGCCTCCACCACTCTATTGTCTGTGTGCATAGGCAGTGCTTTTATGCATATAAGTTCTTTGGTTAATCTCCCCCCCCCCCGCCCCCCCGAGATTCATCAGTCTATTTCATATTTCCATGCCTCTGGTTCTGTTTTATTCATCAATTTATTTTGTTCAGTAGATAATTGTTCGTTTATTTTGATTTTTAGATCCCATTGTCGATAGGTATTCATTGCCATTTTATTCATATTTTTTTGAATCTTTTTTTTTCTTCTTCTTCTTAAAGAATACCCTTCAGCACTTTATGTAGTACTGGTTTGGTGATGATGAGCTCCTTTAGCTTTGTCTTGTCTGTGAAGCTCTTTATCTGACCTTCAATTCTAAATGATAGCTTTGCTGGGTAGAATAACCTAGGTTGTAGGTCCTTGCTATTCATCACTTTGAATATTTCTTGCCACTCCCTTCTTTTTAAAAAAAATTTCTTTATTGATTAAGGTATTACATATGTGTCCTTATCCTCGCATTACACCCCCCCCCGACCCCGCCCCCCCTCCACTCATGTCATCACCCCCCTGTTGTCTGTGCCCATTGGTTAGGCTTACAAGTTAGGCTTGCATACAAGTCTTTTGGTTGATCTCTCCCCCTTACCCCCACCCTCTCCTACCTTCCCTCTGAGGTTTGACAGTCTGATCGATGCTTCTCTGTCTCTGGATCTGTTTTGTTCATCAGTTTATGTTGTTCATTATATTCCATAAATGAGTGAGGTCATGTGATATTTATCTTTCTCTGACTGGCTTATTTAACTTAGCACAGCGGTTCTCAACCTGTGGGTCCCGACCTCTTCGGCGGTCGAACGACCCTTTCACAGGGGTCGCCTAAGACCATCCTGCATAGCAGATACTTACATTACGATTCATAACAGTAGCAAAATTACAGTTATGAAGTAGCAATGAAAATAATTTTATGGTTGGGTCACAACATGAGGAACTGTATTTAAAGGGCCAGAAGGTTGAGAACCACTGACTTAGCATAATGCTCTCCAGTTCCATCCATGCTGTTGAAAGTGGTAAGAATTCCTTCTTTTTTATCGCAGCGTAGTATTCCATTGTGTAGATGTACCACAGGTTTTTAATCCACTCATCTGCTGATGGGCACTTAGGCTGTTTCCAAATCTTAGCTATGGTGAATTGTGCTGCTATGACCACAGGGGTGCATATATCCTTTCTGATTGGTATTTCTAGTTTCCTGGGATATATTCCTAGAAGTGGATTATTGGGTCAAATGGGAGTTCTATTTTTAGTTTTTTGAGGAAACTCCATACTGTTCTCCACAGTGGCTGCACCAGTCTTCATTCCCACCAGCAGTACACGAGGGTTCCTTTCTCTCTGTATCCTAGCCAGCACTTGTCATTTGTTGATTTGTTGATGATAGCCTTCTGACAGGTGTGAGATGGTACCCCATTGTTGTTTTGATTTGCATCGCTCAGATAATTAGTGACTTTCACATGTTTTCATATGTCTCTTGGCCTTCCTTCTGTCCTCTTTTGAAAAGTATCTATTTAGTCACTCCATTCTCACCTGCAAAGTTTCTGTTGAGAAATCAGCTAACAGTTGTATAGGTGCTCCCTTTTAGGTAACTAACTGCTTTTCTCTTGCTGCTTTTAAGATTCTCTCTTTGTATTTAACACTTGGCAATTTAATTATGGTGTGTCTTGGCTTGGGGCTCTTTGGGTTCCTCTTTTTGGGGATTCTCTGTGCTTCCTGGGTTTATAAGTCTGTGACTTTTACCAGATAGGGGAAGTTTTCTGTCATTATTTCTTCAAATAGGTTTTCAATATCTTGTACTCTCTCTTCTCCTTCTGGAATGATGGGAATGTTGGTACCCTTGAAGTTGTCCCAGAGACTCCTCATACTGTCTTCATATTTTTGGTTTCTTTTTTTATTTTTGCTCTTCTGATTGGGTGTTTTTTTGCTTCCTCATATTCCAAACTGTTGATTTGATTCTCAGAATCCTCTACTGTTGAATCTCTGTAAATTATTTATTTCAGTTAGTGTATGCTTAATTTCTGACTGGTCCTTTTTCATGTCTTTGAAATTCTCACTAAGATCCTTGAAAGTCTCACTAAGTCCCTTGAAGCTCTCATTAAGATCCTTAAGCATTCTTTTTTTTTTTTTAAGTTTTTTATTTTTATTTTTATTTTTATTTTTTAATTTATTGCTTAAAGTATTACAAAGGGTATTACATATGTGTCCATTTTATCCCCCCCGCCCTAGACAGTCCCCTAGCCTCCCCTATCCCCCAGTGTCTTATGTCCATTGGTTATGCTTATATGCATGCATACAAGTCCTTTATTTGATCTCTTACCCCCAAGATCCTTAAGCATTCTTATAACTATTGTTTTGAATTCTCTCTCTAGTAGTTTGTTTGCTTCCATTTCATTTAGGTTTTTTTTTTTTCTGGATATTTCTTCTGTTCCTTTATTTATGACATGTTTCTTTGTCTCCACAATTTGGCTGCTTCCCTGTATTCGTTTCTATACATTAGGTAGAGTTGCTATGTCTCCTGGAATTGGTAGAGTGGCCTAGTGTAGTAGAGGTCATGTAGGGCCCTGTGGCTCAGTCTCCCCAGTCACCTGAGCAAGGCGTGTCCCTGTGTGGGCTGTGTGCACAGTCTTGTTGTAGTTGAGCCTTGATTGCTGTTGGCATCACTGGGAAGAGTTGACCTCCAGACCAATTGGTTGTGAGGACCAGCTGTGAGTACAGTCAGAGAGCTGCTGTGCAGGAGATACCCCTGTGGAGCAGGACTTGCTTAAGTGGGGCTTTGGTGTTCACTGAATCTGCCCTTTGAGTGTGTTGCTTGTGGTCATGTAGAATTGTAATCTCATATGGTCTGAAGCTTCCATCGGGTGCACTGGCTCTGGGGCCTCCAGGCAGGTGAAAAGTCAGCCATTTTCTGGGGCCAGCCAGCAGGAGCTACAGAGCAATCTGCAGATGGCTGCTACTTGTGCTGGGCTTGGAAGTGCCTAGGCAAGGCCAAGCTGTGAAGCAAGGCAGGCTGCTGCTAGTGCCAGGTCTTGCTGATACCAGCTGCTAATTGTTTGAGAGATTTTTAGGAAAGTCTGAAGCCTGAGCCAGGATAGGCCCTTCATTTGGAAAAGCCACTGCAGACAGCTTGGGTGGGGCTGCAGATTGGATGTGATGAGATCTCAGAGAATCACCAGGGTGTGGAAAACTGTGTAGGCCAGCCTTATGGAAATTCAGATACGGCTCTCAGTTAGCTCAGTGATGGGGGAGGTCTCAGCATAGGAACAGTGCACCATGTCTGGGAGAAAGCCACCCCTGAGTTCTTGCTCCTATGTCAAACAATCCAGTTTTTCCCCATATGCCCCTGGATTTCTCTAAGCCACTGCTCCAGCTCGAGCTCAGAGGGAGTGGGACTGTGTAAGTTTGTGTGCTGGCACTTTAAGTGGAACTGCTTGGGTCTCCAGCAGCCTCTGAGCTACTCAGCCACAATCCCCGCTTGTTTTTACAGGCCAAAATCAGGGGCTTCTCTTCCCAGCTATGGAACCCTAGGCTGGGAGTCTGGTGTGCGACTGGGACCCTTGCTCCTCCCAGGCCAAGATATCCCTCTGCTTAAAAATAGATAGGATGGTTGGGTGTCAGATCAGCCCTTTCTGTGCCTCCGCCTCTCCTACCAGTCTCTGTGTGCGTTCTTTACTTCTCTAGTTGTGTGGCTTCCAGTCAGCCAGCTTCAGGAGGTTCTGAATGATGGTTGTTAGTAGTAATTTTGATGTGGTTGTGGGAGGTGGTGAGTACTGTTATTTACCTACGCCTCCACGTTGATTCTTCAGCATTATTATTAAACACAAAGAGACATCAAGGTTCCTCTGCTGACCTTTAGAACATGCAGGAGGAGCCATCACCCTTTTTGGGTGGTGAGTCTTTTCCTTTTGTCATTCGATCGCTACACAGCCAGGAAAATGAGCACCATTGTGTAAGTCTCAGGATTTGTAGCTCACAAACAAATGAACCATAAAAGCCTATAAGACAGACTATGCCCAAGAATTTTTGAACTTTATATGATATTTCTTACAGTTTTCTAATGTAGTTTCCCTAACGGCTACAGGACTGTAACTGTTGGAAACATTAAAAATCATTTTACTCCTCTCCTCTTAAAAAGGAATAGAATAGGATATTCTATTCTTGCTTAAGAAATTCTTACTTTAAGCTTTTGCAGTTTATTCTTTTTCATTATGTTTTATTTCAGAGGGAGTTTATTACTTAAGTTCAGATTAACAATTAAAATTTAAATTCATTTAATTATTGAAGATCACATTTTGCTTAGATATAACCAAATATAAATTGTGATGGATATCCCATAGAATCAATCTAAGTAAATATTTTCTATATGTGATTAGTGGCACTGCATTCTTTGTAGGTCTTCTCTTGTTATTTTTAAACATAATCAGCTTTGAAATTTCCTGTTAAATGTACAGGGTTGTTGATGGGTTGCCTTTTACCTGATTCGTTCTATTAAATAGTCAGATTGAGTGGAAATTAAATTTTTACACCTCCTGAGCATAATGTAAAGTTGATTTCATATTGACCTTTGGAGTTCATAAATATAGGTCAGCTTTTCTTTCTTTGTGGTTTTTTGACACTTTGATGCATGGGGTTATGGAAATTTTGTACATGCATTAGAGTTGTCCTTTTCCTTGTTGAACTACAACTGCGATGAAGTATGTAACTCAAGAGCAAAAAGAATTGCTTGAGAAGATATCTTCACAAGTGACATCCTAAACCTTCCATTATGTTTGTTTACTTTGCAGTCTCATTTTCAAATATAATAGCAGCCATGGCATTTTTCTCTGAACCTCTTTTTAACAAAGGGTTTCCTTCTTCTGCTGCCCTAATTTTGTTTATTCAGGCCATGCTTCATGGTTTCTAAGCAACCAAGATGATATATGGCTGAGCATGTATGTCCAGCATTTAAGTAATAGTTTAGTTTCTTTGAAACCCTTACAAATAATTCTCTAAAAGTGGTAGGGTGGCAGATTTTCTAATGTACCCACATTCTGGGTTTTCACTAATTCCAGGCAAGAACTTGGCTGAAGAGAACGTAATTTTCCTTGGCACTCTCAGTTTTAGTTTTTTAGGATAAAGATGAATGGAATTTGACAGCAATCAAATTGATAAACACAATGTTAAAACAGAAGTTGGCATTGTGCTTCAGCATTCCTTGACATGCTAGTGTTTTCCTTGAGTTTGCACTACAGTGTTACATCTAGAACCAAGTGAAATGGCAAACCACTTTCATGAAATGGGAGCTTTGCGATTGGTTGTGTTGGGGAGATTTTTTTGCTCTTGATAAAGTACACTTGAAGATACAAAAGTAATTACTCTTTCTTTTCAGAACAGATCTTTTAGGTTTGTATGATTTGTGCTGAAATAATTGAAGTGTGAACTGCAAGGGAAATTATCCTGATTTGACATTGTTGGCCCTTACTTCCTAAGCATTGTCTGTTCATTTTTGTTTGACCATTACTTTTCAGCTTCTCACATTTTCAGATCTTGATGTGTCTTGCCTTAATAGCTTATTTGATTCTATTTAGTTGATATTTCTTTAGCATGCATTCTTTGCCCTGAAAGGTAAAACGAAAACAAAACAAATCAAAACAAAACAAAAACAAAACAAAACCACATTCATTAACTCTGATCTCCTCATACAGAAATTCTAATGCGTTTCATATAGAATTTTATTTCTAATATATTTTCTAGCAATTTTTTTCTTTTTGGTTTATTAGTAGCTTTCACTTAAACATAGTTATAAGGCATAAATATGTTATTTACAAATGCTGATGAAATCCCCACATAAAAATGAGATTATAAGTATTTTTATCTTAATTTTATTTTTATTTATTTATTTTTAAAAATATATTTTACTAATTTTTTACAGAGAAGAAGGGAGAGGGATAGAAAGTTAGAAACACTGATGACAGAGAAACATCGATCAGCTGCCTCCTGCACACTCCCCACCGGGGATGTGCCCGCAACCAAGGTCCATGCCCTTGACCGGAATCGAACCTGGGACCCTTGAGTCCGCAGGCTGACGCTCTGTCCACTGAGCCAAACCGGTTAGGGCACCTTAATTTTAATTAATTATTTATTTTTACAACTTTATTTTAAATGTTTTATTGTTGATACTCTTGCAGATGTCCCACATCCCCACCCCCTTTGCTAACCTCCACCCAGGCCTTGTCTCCCCCTTTCTTGGCCTTCATCACACAATGGTCTGTGTTGATGGACTGTACGTATATGTTCTTAAGCTAATCCCTTCCCCTTCTTTTTATAATTCTTTTTAAAAACATATTTTTTTATTGATTTCAGAGTGGAAGGGGAGAGGGAGAGAGAGAGAGAAACATCAATGATGAGAATCATTGATTTGGCTGTCTCCTGCATGCCCCCTATGGGGATCAAGCCCACAACCCGGGCATGTGCCCTGATTGGGAATCTAACTGTGACCTTCTGGTTCATAGGTCGACACTCAACCACTGAGCCACACTGGCCTGGCTTTTGTATAATTCTTAAAGACAGAGTGCAGATTGAAATCTGTGTTTTGTAGGAGTCATAGCAAAAATGGAAATGCAAATATTTAAAGTTCAATATCCTATGAGCTCTAAAGTGGAGAGTGAGAAGAGTAGTGAACAATGCTTTCGATAACAGTCCTTCAAAATACTAGTATGTTTCACATGGTTGTTTTTTATACCATCCCTCATTAGAAGCCAAGAGCATTATCTATGAACGGTGAGTACCAGGTGTGATAATTGAAAAATAGAAAAATATATCTCATTTTCCTTTTTCTCATTTGTTAGAATTAATGGTAAGCAGAATCTCTCAGACTAGTGCAAAATTTAAAGCCAGTTAATTGCCTAAATTAGATGTTATAAAGGGTTTGATTTGCAAGTCCTATTGTTGGGCTACCTAGGATAAGAGTAAGGGACAATTAGGGTTATGTCTACATAGAACAGCATCACTTAATTTGTTTGGTATTAATACAGCTTAAGGAGGAATTTGGATAGATCACATACTATAAAATACAGTTTTAAAATGGGTGACTTCCTCCACTTTCTCATCCTATTCAAAACACAATTACCCACATTGCAAGTGAAATAAAAAGCGTATTCCCAAATGAAATATACAGTTTTAAATGGGTGTTAGGTTTACATATTTTACCTATCTTAAATTCATTTTAGACAAAATCATATTGAATTGTTTAGTATAAGGCAGTTGGTTTCTAAGAAGAACTTTCTAATAACCTTTTTTTTTTTTTCTATTTGATAGGGAGCTGTAAATACTTCAATGCATTGACTTAGCGGCCTTTGTCCATTTGAGAATCAGAAGTGAGCCTGAATTGTAGTCATTAAGAGAAATAAAATAAACATAGCATGGCCTTGTTAATTTAAAACACAGCATTTTGAATTAGGATCAGGCTATTTTGTAGTTTATAAAGAACAGGGTAATTGCCTAAAAATCATAGTTTTTTTTCAGATAAGATTTTATTTTCAATAAACCAGTTTCAGCCTAATACAGTTTTATTGTAGTTCATATACTCAGATTTTCATCAGGTAGTAATAGAATTTAATGTAGCCTGGTAGAAAGTTTAGATTATTTCCCCAGCCCACACAGTCTACTAATCAGCAGTTTAGAAAATCACAGTTAGGACTATTTTCTGATATAGAACAGTTGATGCTTGAACACTACAGGGCAAGAGGTGCCAATCCCCTTTGCCCATGATTTTCAAGCTTCTTCATCTTGTAGCACACAAACTAATTACTAAAATTCTGCCATACACTAAAAAATATATTTTTTGCTGATGTGACAAAAAATAGGTATACCTTCGATTCATTCACACCAGATGGCTATTGTTTTGTTGGCTGTTGTCATTTTTTTATTTGAAAATCTTAAGGGAAAAGAGGACAGTGCTCCTGACTAAATAGTCAGGTATTGCATGTTTAAACAATGCTTGGGGCACACCAGTGTGCCTGCCATAGCACACCGGTTGAAAATAGCTGTCCTATGCAGTTGAAAATTTGCATGTATCTTTTGACTTCCCTAGTACTGTTGACTGGAAGCCTTACTGATAACATAAAGTCAATTAAGATATATTTTGTATCTTGAGTGTATTATATGCTGTATTCTTACAATAAAGTAAGCTAGAGAAAGAAAATGTTAAGAAAATCATAAGAAAACATACATTTATAGTATTTGTTGAAAAAAAATTGATGTACCAGTATAAGTCGACCTATGCAGTAGGAACCTATTATTCAAGGGTCAGCTGTATTATATAATCACTAATATTGGCCATATGTTAGAAACCTGGCTTCTTTTAAGCCCAGTCTGATTTGTTATCTAAGTTCTGTTTTCAGAGGGAGAAAATGGGCCTGTATGCATACACAGTATTGCATATAGTTTCATAATGTTAACCCAGAATTATACAGGCATACCTCAGAGATATTGTGGGTTTTGTTCCAGAACACTGCAGTAAAGCAAATGTTTCAATAATGTGAGTCACATGCTTTTTTGTTTCCCAATGCATAGAAAAGTTGTGTTTATACTATATTGTAGTCTACTAAGTGTGCATTGTGTCTTAAAACACTATGTACATACCTTTTTTATATTTTTTAAAATATATTTTTATTGATTTCAGAGGGGAAGGGAGAGGGAGAGAGAGAGAGAAACATCAATGATGAGAGAGAATCATTGATTGGCTGCCTCCCGCATGCCCCCACTGGGGATCGAGCCCACAACCCAGTCATGTGCCGTTGGCCGTAATCGAACCTGGGACCCTTCAGTCCGCAGGCCGACGCTCTATCCACTGAACCAAACCAGCTAGGACATATCTTAATTAAATACTTTATTGCTAAAAATGCTAACAATTGCCCTGGCCGGTGTTCTCAGTGGTTAGAGCGTCAGCCCACATACTGAAGGGTCGTCATGCGTTCGATTCCTGGTCAAGGGAATGTACTTGGGTTGCAGGTTTGATTCCCAGCCCCAGTCGGGGCATGTGCGGGAGGCAATTGATCGATGTATCTCTCACATTAGTTTCTTTCTCTCCCCCTTCTTCCCTCCCTTCCACTCTCTCTAAAAATAGATGGAAAGAATATCCTTGTTTTAGGATTAACAAAAATCAAACAAACAAACAAAATTATCCTTGGGTGAGGATTAACAACAACAAATTAGCCATCATCTGAGCCTTCAGCCAATCATAATCATTTGGTTGGTAAGTGGTCTTGCCTTGATGTCAGTGGCTGCTAACTGATCACGGTGTTGGTTGCTAAAGGTTGAGGTGGCTGTGGCAATTTCTTAAATAAGACTACAATGATGTTTGCCTCATCTATTGAATCTTTCTTTCACACACAATTTCTCTGTAGCCATTGTAAGGTTATTAATTGTCCTTGTTTTAATATTACTGTGCCTTAGAGCAGAGGTTGCCAACCTTTCGGACCTCACGGACCACCAGTGGTCGGCGGACCGCCGGTTGGCGACCACTGCCTTAGAGAGTAGGGAGGCCTAAGGAGAGAGGGAGAGATGAAGGAATGGTTTGTTAGTGGAGCAGTCCAATAACATTGATCAATTGAATTCACTAACTTCTAAGGACACCCCAAAACAACTAACAATAGTGACATCAAAGATCACCAATCACCTTAACAATAATGAAAGGTTTGAAATAGTGTAAGAATTAACCAAAATGTGACAGACACGAAGTGAACAAATGCTGTTGGAAAAAATAAACTTGCTAGATGCAGGTTTGACACAAACCTTAAACTTGTGAAAAATGCAATATCTTCAAAACACAATAAAGTGAAGTGCAATAGAATGCGGTTTCCTGTATGCAAAATTTTCTGTGCACACAAGTTATGAACTCTAGTTAATGATTGTTCCCACATATTTGCTTCCCCTTCCAGTGGGGATACTGTATTTCTCTGTCCTCATCATTAGGCTCAGTTGTGTGACATCTTTTAACAAATCAAATGTGAATGAAAAGCTTTTATGCTACTTATGAACAGAAACTTCTTTGAGAAGGATATGATGTAGTTTCGTATCTTTTTTGTTTTTAATTCTGGATTACTGAAATAAAGATGTGAGCAAAAATAACAAACGATTGTTGTAAAGCCTCTAAATTTTAGGGTCATTTGTTATTGCAGCATAAATTGCCTAAGCTGACCAGTGTAAGAATGCTACATCGATGCTAGATGTAGATAGTTTTTTATCTTCATTTCTTATTTACTTTCTGATTTGTTCTTTATATCTATTTGTCATTAGTCTGATTAATTGTTTCTTTACCAGTATGTGGAATTAATAATGCAGTCAATAAAATTTTTATGTTGTAAATACTTTGTCTATATTTAAATCAGGAATCTTAAACTATTGGCTTGCCAGGCACAAGTCTGTTGTATTTGGAAGTTTTAATTTTAGTTAAGTTTGAAATCATGTGCCTCCAGCTGAGGCTCACACTTGCCAATTAACCACAGTAACCACAACTCCCTATGTTTTAGGCCAGCTGACCTTGTACATTTATATCTACCTGGTCCCTGGAAACCTTTGAGTTTGTAACCACAGGATTGGCCTTATTACTGAACATGGTTAATGAAACATAAATGACACCAGAGAAATTATTTTTCATTGTCATAGTCTCAAGCTAGCAAATTTTAAAAATATATTTTTATTGATTTCAGAGAGAAAGGAAGAGGGAGAGGGAGATAGCAACATCAATGATGATAGAGAATCATTGATCAGCAACTCATGCAAGCCGCCACTGGTGATGGATCCCGCAACCCGAGCATGTGCCCTTGACTGGAATCGAACCTGGGACCCTTTAGTCCATAGACCAGGGGTCCTCAAACTACGGCCCGTGGGCCACATGCAAATACAAATATTGTATTTGTCCCCGTTTTGTTTTTTTACTTCAAAATAAGATATGTGCAGTGTGCATAGGAATTTGTTCATAGTTTTTTTAAAACTACAGTCCGGCCCTCCAACAGTCTGAGGGACAGTGAACTGGCCCCCTGTTTAAAAAGTTTGAGGACCCCTGCCATAGACTGATAATCTATCTACTGAGCCAAACCGGCTAGGGTGCAAATTTTTAAATTGTGTGCAAGTAGGCAAGAAGGGGAATAATAAAAATCATAGTTAATATTGCCAGGCAGTCTTCTGACACTTTAACATGTATTTTCTAACATAATTCTCATATTAACCTTATGAAATATGATTATTCCCATTTTAGAGAAGGAGAAAATGAAGTAAGGGAAGTCACATGGATTAAAGGTTGAGCTAGGATTTGAACTCAGTCTGAATTTACACTCCTAAGCACCATATTATGCAGAGGGTATGCAGATAACTATATGTGAGCTTTTCTCACAAGTGGAGAAATTCCTTTGGTTTTTGGTTGATTTGTCTTTATGTGAAGAGCAAGTTTTCCCTTATATTAAGCTGTAGCTTTTAAAAATAACTACTCACAGTGTTCTTCAGAAAGAACACTATCCTTTCTACTATTAGACAGATATCTTTTGGCGATTGTGAATCATATGTCATATTGTTTTGCTATCTCGGATTCACTGGATACAAATTAGTCCTGTAGCCCTCATCTTTGCACTTGTGAAAATCATGGTCTTCTCTGATATGCTTTAATGGCATAATAAATGTTAGTAAACCCATTACTCCATCCTTTATTTTATTTTACTGATGAGAGAGAGAGAGAGAGAGAGAGAGAGAGAGAGAGAGAGAGAGAGAGATCAATTTATTGTTCCACTTATTTGCTGGTTGATTCTTGTATGTGCCTTGATCAGAGATCAAACTCACAACCTTGGCATATTAGTACCGCACTCTAACCGACAGCTACCTGGCCAGGGCACCCATTACTTCATTCTTTAAAAAAATTTCTCTTAAGAGTTTAAACCAGTGTGTGGTCTGTTACTCTTAGCGAAAGAGGTTGACGGTTTTAAAATATACTGTATTGCATTGTTTGGGAAATATTTATTTGTGCTGAACAGTTTTCAAGTTTTATCTTAAAGAAAAGTATATCTCAACCACCACCCAGAGTTGAATTTCCTGAAAATTCAACTGGAAAAAAAGAAAGAAAGATATGGTCAGTTTGGCAGTAGCACTTAAATGCAAGAGGACTGAAGATTGGTGTATGAGACACCCTGATATGAGATGATGAGGCTGAGAAGTTAGTGGATATGAAGTAAGAGGGGGATGGGAATAGCTTATTATAGGCATGAGTTACCCTCATAGATGGAGGGAAGCAAGGACAAAAGAGGACCAAGTTGCAAGGGTTTCAGGGGCACAAACACTACTCCCCTCCCACTTCCCAAAAAGGCAGATGCCAATAGGAGGTGTTATTGTTTTCGCTCTGCTCCTGTTATTTCTTCACTGTAAAACAAAGGGCTGGTGATACTAAAACTGTGGATACAATTATAAAAACAATCAAGGATTTACAAAAAGGGGGGGTACCCTGATTTGTTTTTTAATTCCCAACTTTTTTTCAAATTCTCTGTTCTGTTGTCAATGAAGTCTTTTTAGGGCATTTAAAACCTTAGGTCTGAACTGATAAAATTCTTCCAAGCCCAGCCTCTCGTAATTAACATTCATGCCACAGTCATGCCATTGGAATGATTCATGAATGGCAGCAGGGACTAATGGCTTGAGGGGAGGTCTTTAAATCAGCGGTCACCAACCTTTCAGACCTCACGGACCACCAGTGGTCTGTGGACCACCGGTTGGCGACCGCTGCTTTAAATGGTACCAACGATCAGCTATAAACATACAGGTCAGAGGTGTTTGTTTTGTTTTTAGGTTCTGATTTGCCTATTTGATTTTGTCAGTGTTGCCTAGTATTTCGGCTATATGCCAAGCCCTATTGGTAATTTTGATGGTTAAGCTGTATGTGTAGAATGTGTATGTATAACACACTCATCATTTCAAATGTTCATTTTTATTGAAACTGAATTCAATGTCACAATATTCAGAAAACTCTGTGTTTTCAGTTTTTTTTAAACACTTGACACATTTTGTGGTTAGCCTGGAATGAGGTAAATGTATCTCTTGTGCAATTATTGTATTACTAATGGATTTTTAGATATTGGCTGTGATGTTAACATGGTAATTTATTCCCTATAAATGAATATGGGACACTACTACTGGGAAAACTGTATAGTCTGCACAATAAGTGCTGTATAAGGAACAAGTTCCAAAGAACTTTTTTACTAGTTCACACTTCCGAGCAGTAGGCACTATAGGTGCAAAGAAATCTAGAGACTATATAATTTCATTATAAACCTGATTATAAAATATGCTTAATTACTGATAAGAGTTTTATTTGTAAGCTTTATCAGCTTTATATATTCATTCTGTTCTTGACATTTTGTGAGAAGCATTTGAAGACCTGCTTTTGGGAGCTAATGTAACATTATTCCTATTCTCAAAATAAGTTTGCAGCAGTGGTTTAAGGTGAGACAGAAGAGATAGCCAGAAGCCTGTTTGAATCTAAGCAAACAGGACTTGAGAGATCTTAGACTTTTGAGGTCTTTCAGACCAGTTACCTTTGGTAAGTAATAAGGAAGAAAGTTTTGTGCAGGAATACTTTGTAAAATCCAAACATCTGCTTACTGACAGGACTGCTTAATCTATTGTATGTAAGAAGCACTCTTGCTTCCTATAAATAAATGTTATAACAATTTAAAGTCTATTGATATCTCAGAGAACTAATACTTTTAAACTTAATATGCTCACCAGTATTAAGTTAAATTCAACAAATCTATACTGTGTGTTATATGACAGGCATTTTGCTAGGGTAGGGGTGGGCAAACTTTTTGACTCGAGGCCCACAATGGGTTCTTAAACTGGACCGGAGGGCCGGAACAAAAGCATGGATGGAGTGTTTGTGTGAACTAATATAAATTCAAAGTAAACATCATTACATAAAAGGGTACGGTCTTTTTTTTTTTTTTTTAGTTTTATTCATTTCAAATGGGCCGGATCCGGCCTGCGGGCAGTAGTTTGCCCACGGCTGGGCTAGGGCATACAATGAATAAGATATTCATTCATGCATTCAATAAATATTTATTGAGTGCCTTCTATGGATAATCTTTAAGGGCCTCACTGAGGAAACCAGTTCAAAGATGAGTAGGAATTACTAGAGTGAATAGCAGGATGAAGAAAAATAGTTTCCCACATGCCACGATGACAACATTCCAGGTTGAGAAAGAACATGGATATTGGAAAAATCAGAAGAACCCCAAAATGACTGAAGTAGAAGGAGGGAGAGGAAGAGCAATGATTTAAGGTGAGACAGAAGAGGTAGCCAGAAGCCTGTTCTTGGGGAGACTTCTAATTTCTAAGCCATGTTTAGGATTTTGGATTATAAAGGCAGTGGGAGGTCATTCTAGGGTTTATAGAAAAAAATTACTTTATCAGAATTTTTTTTTATATTACTTTGATTGCTTTGTGGAGAATGGATTAGAGTGGGCCAAGAGATGATAGTATGCAAATAAGTAAATTAGGATGCTTTTGAATGAATCTTCAATATGATGTTGACTTAGGCTAGAGCAGCTGTGGGCAAACTACGGCCCTCGGGCCGGAACCGGCCCATTTGAAATGAATAAAACTAAAAAAAAAAAGACCGTACCCTTTTATGTAATGATGTTTACTTTGAATTTATATTAGTTCACACAAACACTCCATCCATGCTTTTGTTCCGGCCCTCCAGTCCATTTTAAGAACCCATTGTGACCCTCGAGTCAAAAAGTTTGCCCACCCCTGGGCTAGAGTGTATTGGAGAAGTGAGTGAATTCAAGAAATATTTAGGAGTTGTAAATGACTAGACTTAGTGACTTTTGAGATGTAGAATTAAGGGAGGGAGAATGTGGAAGTCTGAGAGGATTCACAGACTTCTGACTTCAGACTCTAACGGAGAATTTTGATGCCATCCCCTGAGAGGATTTATGGGCATAGATAGGGAACATAGAACAGAAGTCATTTATCACTAATAGGATATGTATGTGTGTATACTTAAATGTATATGCGGTATGTGAAATATGTATATTTTAAACTTGTCTGAAAGTATTGATCGGTATCAAAACAGTGTATTCTGAGATCAGTGAAGACAATCTGACTTTTTTCCCCAGGGGTAGCCAGATTTTTAAAAAATGTATATTTTTATTGCTTTTTAGAAAGAGAAATCGAGAGGGGGGGAGAGAGAAAGGAGGGGGGGGAGAGAGAGAGAGAGAGAGAGAGAGAGAGAGAGAGAGAGGAGAGAGGAGAGGGAGGAGAGAGAGAAAAGAGGGAAAAGAGAGAAACATCAATGTGAGAGAGAAAGATCAAGTGGTTACCTCCTGCATGTTCCCTACTGGGGATTGAGCCCACAACCCAGGCATGTGCCTTTATTTTTTTAAAAAATTTTTTTATTTTTTAATATATTTTATTGATTTTTTTACAGAGAGGAAGGGAGAGGGATAGAGAGTTAGAAACATCAATGAGAGAGAAACATCGATTCAGCTGCCTCTTGCACACTTCCTATTGGGGATGTGCCCGCAACCCAGGTACAGGCCCTTGACCGGAATCGAACCTGGAACCCTTGAGTCTGCAGGCCGACGCTCTATCCGCTGAGCCAAACCAGCTAGGGCTATTTTCTTTTTTGTTTGGTTGGTTGTTTGCTAGGAGTTTTTTTTTAATTACTGGTTCAGTTTCGTCAATTCTCAGCTGATTCAGGTATTTTTTAATTCTTACTGATTCAGTTTTGGAAAATAGTATTTCTCTAGGAAATTGTCCATTTTGTCCAGGTTGTTCAGCTTGTTGGCATATATGTAGTTGTAGAAATATAGTATTTTCTTACAATCCTTTGTATTTCTGTGGTGTCAGTAATTACTTCACCTCTTTCTGCTTTTATTTATTTGGGTCTCCTCTTTTTGTTTCTTAATGAGTCTGGCTAAAGGTTCATCAATATTGTTTATCTTTTCAAAGAACCAGCTCTTGGTTTCATTGATCTTTTGTATATATATATATTTTTTAGTCTCTCGGTCATTTATTTCTGTTCTGATCTTTATTATTTCCTTTCATTTACTCTGGGCTTTTCTTGTTGTTCTCTTTCTAATTCTTTAAGTTGTAGGGTTAGTTAGTTTATTAGAAATTTTTCTTGTTTTTTGAGGTAAGCCTGTCATGCTTTGAACTTCCCTCTCAGGGCTGCTTTTGCTGTGTCCCAGAGATTTTGGGTTGTTGTATGTTCATTTTCATGAGGTTTTCTTAATGTTTTCCTTGATTTCATTGGCAACCCATTCTTTGTTTAATAAAATGTTCTTTAGCCTTCCTCCATGTGTTTGAATGATTTGGGGTGTTTTTATGGTCATTGGTTTTTAGTTTCATGCAATTGTGATCCAAGAATATGCTTGATTTGATTTCAATCCTCTTGAATTTGTAGATACTTAGTTTGTGTCCCAACATATAGTCTGTCTTTGAGAATATCCCACATGTACTTGAGAAAAATGTATATTTGTCAGCTTTGGGGTGAAATGTTCTGTAAATGTCAACTAAATGCATTTAATCTAGTGTGTTGTTTAAGGCCGCTCACTGTTTCCTTGTTGATTTTTTTGTCTAGAAGATCTATCAAGAGATGTCAGTAGGGTGTTAAAGTCCCCTACTATGATTGTATTGCTGTTGATCTCTCCCTTTAAGTCCTCCAGAAGTCTTTTTTATATGTTTGGTTGCTCCTATATTGGGTGCATATATCCTCTTGTTATATTGATCGCTTTAGTATTATGAAGTGGCCTTCATTGTATCTTGTTATGGCTTTCATTTTGAAGCTTGGTTTGTCAGATATGAGTATTTCTACCCCAGCTTTTTTTTTTCATTTCTACTTGCATGGTAGTCTGGGGCACAGGTGAGGCGAGCTGAGCTACAGCGGTAAGTCTGATCTTCTGGTGGCACTGAGTCAGGTGTGCCTGGTCATGGAGGCAGGTCTGTGATTCTGGGGGTGTCAGGTCATGGTTATGGGGCCAGTCACAAGATGGCAGGGCCGATCTGCCAGGGGCACTAGGTAAGGTCAAACGGGTCTGAATGCCAGGCCCGTTTGTCTGGGAAATCTGAGTCAGTGGCAGGGCCAGTTGCACCATGTTAAGGTGGTGGGGCCAGTTGTGCAGGGGCATTAGATTGGGCATTCCGGGACGGGGCTGCAGGTCCACATACCCTGGCATGCCACTCGTCAAAACAATAGTCTTTTTTTTTTTTTTTTAAAGAAGCCGGAAGAATGGTTACAAAAGGACATTTAAATGAACCCAGTCACATTGAGTAGATAACAGTTTCTCTATAAACTAGCATCCAAGGCCATTGCATTTTAGTTTCAATGTAGCTATTCCTTTGGTTCTTGCGAATTCTTATTTAAACCAGTTTGTTTTTGCTGAGGTTATTAACTCAGGTTAACATCCAACTACTAGAATTTTATTAAAATTTTAATTAGATGGCTAAAACTCTGGTTTATGAATTGGCTGGCTACTGCTAATGGCTTTGTAGTTTTTAAAAATAAGATATCCAAGGTTTGTGATTGGGGTGGGAATGTGTAATTTTAAAAACCTAGAAATGTACTTATGAATTAGTCTGTAACCTATTATGGACATAATTGGGAGAAGGGATGAACAAGAGGAGAAAAAACCCTATTCTGTTAAAAGAAGCCTTAATACAGTGCCCTGCAAGACCCAAACTCTGCAAATATTAGAATTGAATTCTTATTTGTGACATTTCCATTTTACTTTAATTGGGTACTTGAAACATGCAGCTTTTTATGGTGTCAAAAACCAAATTAGTGCTTCCAGTGAGAACATGAATTATAATCTGTGAAATAAATTTGGGTGGGGTTTTGAGACTGGGAATGCGGTAAGTAGAAAAGTAGACCCTGTAAACTTTCAGCTATTGTGCTGGTATTTTGGCAAGTTGGGCGGTGGTTGCTTCGGTGCTGCATGCCACAGTGGGAGGAGTGTGGACATTATAGTCACATAAACCTAGGTCTCAAACCCTAGCTCCAGCACTGGTTAGGATGAGGCAGGTTTCCCCAAGCTTGCCATGCTCCTCTGTCCTCTGCTGAAATGTGGGGATGACATCTACTGCCCAGCTTATTTTGAGAATTAAATGAGAAAATGAATGTAAGACCTCTGGCAGAGTGCCTTGCTCATTGTAGGAACTTAACTCTTAGTTCCTATTTCACCTCCAATTTGATTTTCTTTATACCCAACTTTAGTGTCTATAATAATAATATAGAAGCCGTATTAGTGGCCAAATAGACATAATGAATGAGTTAGAACAAATGCAGTTGAATTTCTTGTCTTTACTTACAATTATGAAAACAGAAATTCACAGGTACTGAGCAGTTCATCTTTTAGATATGCTAACCCAGATGATGGTAGGAGTGTCCCTAAAGGCATATAAAATAGTTTGTGAAAGGTTTAAAATAACAATTGATAATTTTAAATGTAATCCAGTGATAGGTTTTCTACAGAAAAATATTTTGCCTTTAAATGCAGATAACATTTATTGAGCAGTCTTTTTTTTTCCCTGGGACTATCTAATGTGGGAAACTGACAAATAGATGATTCTTATATACCATAGTAAGTGTTGGGCTGTGGGAAAGCACAGGGTTTGTGTCAAGAGAAATTGACAATATGTACCAAATGCTTTAAAAATGTGCATCCTCCCTTATTCAAGTGATCTACTTCTAGCAGTATGACCTGATGGAGTTTGATAAAAGATTGTTTATAATAGTGGAAAATTATACAATAAAAAGAAAAGAAAACAATAGTGAATTAGTTTGTTATATTATAAATGGACATACTATGTACCTGTTAGTGATCACACCATTCTTTATGTGACAAAGAAAAAAATCTTCATATAAGTATTGCTCAGAACAGAAACTAGCACACTGAAGAGGATTTTTTTTTTTTAAAGACCATTTATTTTCAAAGAAAGGAAATTCAGTGAAATCTTTTCCAAATCACTTTCGTGTTTTTCTCCCTCGAAGAAATCATTAAAAAAGACATGGTTATTGTTATAATCTGGAAGTGGAGTGGGACTTTTGGCAGGTGAACTAATAAGCATCTTGCCAAATCTGTGTAGTATGTTTGGGAGGTCAACAGTTGGGGCATATCCATACGAGAGGTGAGTTTTGAGTAATGACTAGGTAAAGTATAATCCCAGTGAGACTGGCCAGGTGAATGGGCTTGTCAGCAGAGCAGGTGAGGTGTATTTTCAGTGCTCCCAGTCTTTTGAGATACACTTTGTAGTAAGAAGATTGACCTATGAGAAAAATAATTCTAAAAATGGAGAAAAATATGTCCGGTGACTTCAATGGCCATTTTGGTTCAGTTGGCATCATTAGGTCAGTTTCTCTGTCTTGTGAAAACATCCCATTTCTGGATACTTCAGGTTCCAAGAGTACCTTTCTTGAGAAATTATTTTTTCCCTTAATTGATAATAAGGTAAGCTCCCAAGATACGGGTTTCTTTTGAACTGCAGTGCCATTAAAGTTCAAAGGTTTTTACTCCGGTTTCACACATAGCCGTTTAACTTGGAAAAGCTTTATTTTCAAGAACAAGTTTACAGCTTTGGATATACCATTAACTCTTACCAATTTACAAAAATAGATAATAAGTGCGGAGATTTCTAGTTTTCCCGCTTATACAAAACCCAGTTGAACAAGCCTTCACTGTGTCTGGGTCAAATGAAGCAACACTTCTGGACCTTTCCCCCACTGCTTTCCTGAGTAGAGTGGTGAGAGGCAGTCTGTTTGCTTGTCATGTTGTTTCTTTTTCTTTCTTTTCTTTTTTTTTTTTTTTTACATGTGATATACACTGAATGGCCAGATTATTATGACCACCTGACATTTGTAGGCAAATTAGCTATAATTTCGCGCTGAAGTTACTAGAGGGCCAGACCATTATAAATAGGGAAGCAGGTTGTTTACCACTACAGTAGGAGTGATTTTTTTCTGAAAATATGGGTAAACAATGTGATTTAACAGCCTTTGAACATGGGATATATTTGAACGTGAGTGGCCAGATTATTATGACCACCTGATGTTTGTAGGTAAATTAGCCATACACTGCATCGTACGGGATATGGAAGCTGAAGGCCTGTTCGAACACCTTTGCTGTCTGCAGTTACCAAGATAAAATGTCTCCAGTTCTCACAGGAACACAAGGATTGGAAACTTGAGCATTGGAAAAAAGTCATATGGTCCGATTAACCATGTTTCCAGTTGCATCATGCAGATGGCAGAGTGAGAATTTGGCGGAAACAGCATGAAAGCATGCACCCCACATGCATGAGTACAACCCTTCAAGCTGGTGGGAGCAGTGTTATGGTTTGGGGCATGTTTTCCTGGCATGATTTGGGCCCTTTAATTCGTATGGAACAACGTCTGAATAGCACAACATACTAAGTATCGTTGCTGACCAAGTTCATCCTATCGTGTTGATGGCGTATCCCAATGGAGATGGCTTCTTCCAACAAGACAGTGTGCCATGCCACGGTGCTTGTATTGTGCAGGAGTGGTTTCAAGAACATGAGGGAGACTTAACCTGCTTAGGTGGCCCCCACAATCACCAGATCTCACTCCAATTGAGCATTTGTGGGACGAAGTTAAAAGCCATCAGGCAGCTGGTTCCACAACCTCAAATCTCACAGAACTGGACAGTGCTATTCATCAGGCATGGTGTCAGATTCCTCGCATCACCTTTCAACATCTCGTGGAGTCAATGTCAAGAAGAATCGCCATAGTATTGAAGGCAAAAGGTGGCCCAACGAAGTACTGAGGGGGTGGTCATAATAATCTGGCCACTGATGTTCAAATATATCCCACGTTCACTCACGTTCAAATATATCCCACGTTCAAAGGCTGTTAAATCGCGTTGTTTACCCATATCTTCAGAAATAAATCAGTTCTACTGTCGTGGTGAACAACCTGCTTCCCTGTTATAATGGTCTGGCCCTCTAGCAACTTCAGCGTGAAATTATAGCTAATTTGCCTACAAACGTCAGGTGGTCATAATAATCTGGCCACTCAGTGTAAAGCTGCTATTCTAGACTTCTGGGAACTTTGTTTATGTCAGAAGTTGGATGCTGACTGATTCAGAAAGAAAAGGAACAAGAGAGTAAGAACTGCAATGTAATGTAAACATCAGGGCTAAATGGAAAAGGTAACTGTATGCCCTTTCTTTAAACTAGGAAAATACCTTTTATTTTTAATGATATTTGTTGAGTATTCATGTGCTAGATACATTACATAAGTACAGTATCTTATTTAGTTGATATTATTCTGAGAGGTAGAATTAACTCTCTCTTCCTTCATTTTACAAACAAGACCCCAAAAGATTAAACAATTTGCTTTTAGCCATATGCCCAGTAAATAGTGGTCAGGATTTGAATCCAGATTAAACTCTAAAGCTCTTCTATTGTACAGGCTGCTAATTTAGCTTAAGAGTTAGAAAACTCTGAGGCTTAATTCTGGATTTCTGGTGAGTTGGCATTAACTTTCTTTCTCTCTATGTAGGGAGAGGATTGAGCTGGATATTTAAAGTTCTCCTTATAAAAATTTATGATTCTTAGGTTCTTTATTGAATTGAAGTAGAGAATGTATAGAGTTTATACTAGTTCTCTTGTGTGCAGCCAGTTTGGTTTGTAATGAAGACTTTTCGCTTGATGATTTTTTCACACCATTGCCCTGTGGGGGTGCAGAAAAGCAAGAGGATGGGTTAAAAGTAGGTACAGTGTGCCCTGGTCAGTGGTTAGAGCATCAGCCCATGCACCAAAGGATCCTGAGTTCCATTCCCAGTCAGGGGCAATACCCAGATTACAGGTTCGATCCCCAGCCCTGGTTGGGGCATGTGCAGGAGGCAGCCAATCGATGTGTCTTTCTCACATCAGTGTCTCTCTCTGTCTCTCGATCTCGCTCTATCTCTTTCCTCCCTCCCTGCCTCCTTCCCACTCTGTAAAAATCAGTGGAAACAGATATCCTCGGGTAAGCATTAGCAACAATAACTAACAATAGGAGGTATATTGTGTCAACTGCAGATTTACAGAAGAAAACAAAGAAAAGCACCCGAGCATTGAGGAGCATCAGGCGTGGACTGGAGTGGAGATTATGTGGGTGGGGCGTGGTGACAGTGTCTTTAAATAGAAGCATCATTAACATCAGAGAGGACTGGGGCTTGTGCTAGATGGGACAATGATTACTCAGTTTCAGTTCTTTTAGGGCCTTACAGCATTTCCAGTGAAATGGTAGAGAGGCAGTGATTGGAGGGACACAGTGATTATTGACATAGCAGAACTAATAAGATGACATGACATTAAAAAAGCATCATTATTGCAGTATTTTTACTCCATTTATATAGTATCTTTCCCTCCAAAGTGTTGTATAAATAACATTGAGATAATAAGCCATTTAAAAATGTCAAAACACTAAAGAATAAGACTGGCTAAGAGAAATAAATACATAGAAAAGAAGCAGTAAGACTTGAGAACAGTGATGGGCACAGTAGGGTAGTGATTTTTCCATTGCACTCATCTTTGCTCCTATAACTGGGTAGGGTCTTGATGTGGAGCCTTTTCCTGGCCAGTCTAGTGTTCACCATTCTTACATCCTGTGATTGAATACCGTGTGCTTTGGTGTCAGATGGAGCTACATTTAAATCCTGATCCTACTATTTACTAGCTTGTAATTTGGAACAAATGACCTAAACTTTCTGAGCCTCAATTTCTTCATCAGTAAAGTGGTGTTAACTATACCTCCCTTGTTAGCCTTGTCTCTAGGATTAAAGTAAATGTATTATATACCTAAAACATTTCACCTAGCCTCATGGTAACATATTCTGATACTCAATATCTCAAAACAGTAGTTCTGATAAGGTTATACAGCATAATAGCAGCTTCTCTGTGGTTCAAATGATAAAGCAATGTGGAGTTGCCAGGATCCTCTATCCTTCTCTGAATTGACATGGTAAAATATAATCTGTACTTCATAGTCTAGCATTAGATTTTTAAATATTTATCTTTATTGTCGAAAATATTACAAATGTTCCTTTTTTGCCCATTGACCCCCCTCCACCCCACACCCCCCCCCCAGGTAGATTTTTAAAATGAAACATATGCATAACATACATAATAATTTTAACCTATCATCAGCTTTAAGAAAGAAAAAAGTACAGTTAGATTTGAAATCTCCTCTTCTTTTCCCTCCCCTAATAACGACTATCTTGAATTTGGTGTGTCATTTCCATGTGTGTTTTTGTACTTTAATTATGTGTTCATAAATAATAAATGGTATTTTACATATTTAAATTTATTATATAAATATTATTATACTATATATCCTTCTGTGGGTTGCTTTTCTCTCTGAATTGTTTTTTGGATTTTTCTGTTATATTTGTAGCTTTATTCACTTATTTTAACTGTCATAGAACATTCCATTATATGCTTGAATATATCATTTTAACCCATTCTCTGTCAGTGGAATTCCTATAATTTTGAATATTTGTGTAACCTCTCATCTTCATATCTCCCTTCCTCAACCTAAGAGGTAACACTATCCTGAATTGTGTTAATATTTTTTAGTGGTTAAACATACACATTCCTAAACAATATATTGAGTTTTACCTATTTTTTAAGATGTATGTAAGTACAGTCTTACTATATTATTTAGTGCCTTGCATTTTTTGGTCAATGTTATGATTTCGAGATTCATGTTGATGAATTTGGCAATAGTTACTTTTTCTCACTATGTACATTATTCTATTATCTCATTACATTGCAATATATAAACCTTCAGGTTATATCTGACTTTTTACTGTTATGGACAATATAAAATTAAGATGTGTGTGTGTGTGGAGTTTCTCTCAGGGATATATTTAGGAATGAAATGATTGTGGTACAGGTAATGTATGTGCATCTTTATCGTTACTGGATATTGATAAGTATTAATTTTATTGTCATTTTATTATAAGTACTTTTTAATTTCTGATTTAAACCATGAGCTTAAAATGTATTTTTAAATTTTTCCATATAGAATTTTATTATGGATTTTTAACTTAATTGTTCTCTGATCAGCTAGCTAATCATGTCTGTATCATACTATTTGGCATCTGTTGAAACTTTTGCTTTATGGCCTAATATGTGTGATCATGGTTTAGCCAGGTTTTAGTTAGTTTTTATAAATATTCATGTGTTTTTTAAAAATTCATTATCTAATTGTAGGGTGCATGAGTCTATACAGGGCAAAAGTAAATTTGCAGTTGTATGCAAAACAGTTGGTTCTTGTATTATTTATTATTATATTTTTCATATAAACAACTGTAAACCTACTTTATCCTTACTCTGTATATGCTTATTAATCTTAATGAATTTTATTAGTTATTCTGTCTGAGACAAGTATATTAAAATTTTTCTATTATGTTAATAAATTTGTCAGTTTTCTGTAAATACAATCATTTTCGCTCTTGAGGCTTTGTTATTAGGTACATACAGTTTCAGAATTGTTTTATTTTCCTGGTAAAAAATTCTTTTGTTACTATTATATGATGATCCTCTTTATCTCTAATAATGCTCTTTGCCTTAAAGTCTGTTTTCTGACAATATTCGAGCTATTGCTGGCTTTTTAATTGTGTATTTGTGGGTATATTTTTATAGACTTAAATTTTCTATATCCTCATATTTATGTTTTTAGTATGTCTCTTGTAAACTGCAAGGAACAAGACTTTGTTTATTCAGTCTGAACTTTCTTTTAACTGCTAAGTTTAGTCTGTCTACATTTATTTAGTATGTTTGTACTTATTTCTACTATTTTATTATGTATTTTCTATTTACCCTGCTTTGTTTTCTGCAGTTTTTTTCTCTTTTTACCTGTCTTCTGTTTGTTTGAGCAACTTTTCTATATTTCTTTTTCTTTCTATTAATTATCCCTAAAATTTTAATAGCATTTTGCTTTGCAAAGTCTTACATTAAAATCAGCATTCTACCATTCTTCTAAGCAATGTAGTTATCCTCTCTATCAATTTTATATGTTTTTGACCAGTATTTTACTTCCATTTTTAAATTTGACTTTAGAGAGAGGAAGGGGTGGGGTGGAGAGAGAAAGAGGGGGGAGAGAGAGAGAGAGAGAGAGAGAGAGAGAGAGAGAGAGAGAGAGAGAGGAAGAGAGAGAGACAGACAGACATTGGTTGCCTTTCGCATGCACCCCCATTGGGGATCAAACCTGCAACCCCAGTAAGTGCCCTGACCAGGAATCAAACCCACCATCACTTGGTGTACAAGATGACACTCCAACCAGTTTACATGAGCCACACCGGTCAGGGCACCTCCATTTTTTTAAGCACCCAAATTAGTCTTTATTATTGCTGCTATTACATTTATCTTTCTGCTAACTTTCATTTTGTTCTGATACCCAAGGAGATTATGAATGCCTTAATTAAATTGGTTTTCTTACTTTCCCCCCCCCAGATTTTCAAAAGAAACAACCAGACGATGATTCCGCTCCAAGTACAAGTAACAGCCAATCAGATTTGTTTTCCGAAGAGACCACCAGTGACAACAACAATACCTCTATAACCACGCCAACTCTTAGTCCCAGCCAGCAGCCGCTTCCGACAGAACTGAATGTAACTTCACCAAGTAAAGAGGAGTGTAAGTGAATTACTATCATGAGTTTCTTCATAATGCCTCATCCCAGAAGAGAAGATAGCAGCTTTGTAAATTCAAGACTAATTGTTGGCATATAGGCCCAAGTCAGTAAATTAGAGGATAAGTTTCATCCATTCTGTATAGCTTAAGTTGATCTTAAAAGATTGCCTTTTATGATAATTGCCAAGGTATATAAGATTTTCAACCAGTCTAGGCCAGTGGTTCTCAGCCCTGGAAAATTAGTATCCACTGGGAATTTTTAAAACAAATTGTAATCTTCAGCAGCATTTCTTAAGTCTGATTTAATCGGTGTGGATGGAGGGCCAGGAATCTGTTCTTTTTAACTCTGCAGAGGATTCTAAACTGCAGCAAGTGTTGGGAACCACCAGTCTAGGGAACTTGCCCCTGATTTAGGAACCTTGGATTGAAACCTTACTTCTTTCACTAACTGGGCTTTGAATGTTTCTAGGCAATTGACTTAGATAATAACATTGTGGGGGTCATAGAACTTAGGTATTTGAAGGGAGGAGGTGGTTTCTGTTACTCTTCTGTAAGTCCTTAGTGATAGAATACCATTATCATATATATGATTTGGAAATTTATTGTCCACTTAATCTTTATTGATTCTATTTTTTAAAAATATATTTATTACTGATTTTAGAGAGGAAGAGAGGAAAAGAGAGATAGAAACATCAATGATAAGAGAGAATCATTAATTGGCTGCCTCCTGCACACCCCCTTCTGGGAATCAAGTCCACAAAACAGGCATGTGCCCTTGACCAGAATCAAACCGGAACCCTTCAGTTTGCAGGCCGACACTCTAGCCCAGTGATGGCGAACCTTTTGAGCTCTGCGTGACAGCATTTTGAAAAACCCTAACTTAACTGGTGCCGTGTCACATATAGAAATTTTTTGATATTTGCAACCATAGTAAAACAAAGACTTATATTTTTGATATTTATTTTATATATTTAAATGCCATTTAACAAAGAAAAATCAACCAAAAAAATGAGTTCACGTGTCACCTCTGACATGCTTTTCATAGGTTCGCCATCACTGCTCTATCCACTGAGCTAAACCACTAGGGCTGTCCACTTAATCTTTATAATGCTGTAACCATAGTTGTGTCCTTCAGGGCACAACTATAACTTACAGTGTGTTGAAAATTATGTTATGACATAGCAGTTTTTGCCTTTTAAAAGCTTTAGTTAACAGATTGAAATTTGGTATTTCAAATTTCATGAATATCTAGAAATTCTTGAAATGTTCTGTCTACTAACTTTGAAAAGATTACCAGAGAACTAATATTTATCTAAATTTATAAACCATGATACTAGGTAAAGTTGAGAATATAAAAGTAAAGGAGGCCATAGTCCCTATCCTCAAAGAATTTACTATTTAGCAGGGGGAATGAAATATATTTGTTATTAAAGACAGTAACTATTAAAGATGAGTATTGGTTTACTGGAGAAAGTGGTGTTGAAGATATTCTAGATAGAGTAGAGTGAGATATGGAGGAAAGCCACGTGGATTTCTGCAATGGCAAGTGACTCCTTTAGGGCCATGTATGGAGGACAAGGCTGGAAAGGTAGACTATGGCCAAGTTATAAAGGCTTGAATGTTCAGCTATGATATTGGATATTGGACAGTATTTAGGTTTTTGAGCAGAGAAAGTACTATTATAGTTCTTTTGAAGAAATAATCTGGCAGTATTATAAATGAGAAGGATTATACTAGAATCACATTGCAGAGAGACTTTTTAAAATACTGTAACTTTGATTTAGAGACTCAGGGGAAGGTGTAGAAATTGTTTTAAGAGAAGAAAAAAGATGAAAATTGTACTGGTAATGTTATTGGCAATAGGTTTTGCTTGTTTTTAAAAATCTATTTAGGCTCATTTACTTATTGAGGAGCTAATGAAAGCTATGGCCCTTTGTCTCAGAAAAATATACACCATTCTTTTATACCCAATTTTGAATAAAAAATTTTTAAAGTTCACTATGGACATTAGATTAAGAATTCCTTATCTGTGGAAAGGGTTAGAGCTGGTCAGGATCTCATCTGATGGAACTTAACTGATTGGACCCACACATACACCAGAGTCAGGCCATAGCAAACCAACTTCAGCAGCCAAAATGCACGTGAGACTGAGGTGATAATAGCTACCATTTATTGAGTGCTTTATGTACAAGACATTGTGCTATATGTGTTGCATATTTCATCTTTTATTTCTCAAGACAACCAGTGAAATAGATACTATCATTATCCCCATTCTATAGATAGGGAAACAGGCACAGTGAGATCAAGTAATTTGCCTGTGATCATTAACACTTAAGTACATATCAGAAACAGGACTCAAATTCGGGCATGCGGCTTCAGAGAAAAACGTTAGCTCACATTTATATAGTGTTTGCTCCATTCTAAGCACTCTTCTAAGCTCTTTACATGTATTAATATTTTATTTTCACAATACCCTGTGTGGTAGGTACTCTTATTCTCTCCTATTTTACAGATGAGAAAGTTGGAGCACAGAGAGGTTCAGTAACTTCTGTCCAGAGTTACAGAGCTCCTGCTGTGCAGTGTAGTTCACATTCCAACCCACTAATTTGTCTTCAGAGCCTGTGCTTTCAACCACTATAACATATTACCTCACCTTCGTGAAAATGCTACAGACTGTAAACTGCCAAGAGACATTTGGAGACCTCACGAGATTGGTTACTTTAATAAATGATTTCATTGGTTTGGGTATTCATTTGCTGAGAGCCCACTTGGTTAAGTGCTAGGAATAGAAATGAGTAAGATTAGGTCTCTACCCACAAGGAAGTCACCTTTTCAAATACATATGCCTCTCCCTGAGTTTCTGGCTTGTTCTTCCAAACAGGAGCATAAGAATTTTGGGGTAAGAGGGAGGCAGCAACAGGAGCAGTGGTTTGTCATTTACAGAAGCTTTCTCAGGTGGCTTTTGCTACCTCACCGAGGTTGAAAACTGCTAGAATGAAGAGATATGTGTCTGGATTGTAGGTGGGGGATATAGGGATGGGGAAAATAAGGGAGGTTTGTTAAAGCTGTTAGTACTGTCAGGGTGGATACATTATAAGTGAAAGTGATTGCCAAGTAGTAGTGAAGACTCAGGAGAGATTAGACAGCCTCATCCATTGACACCTTGCAACTTTCTTTAGCTATGACCTACCTAGGAGAAGAAAGATGTAGAAAGAAGCAGTATGGGATTACTTATGTTGATCTTTTTGTATCCTTAGGAACCAGAATTTCTTAGCTTCCTCCTCTAAAGAGTTATGGAGAAGTAAAGGGTGTGGGAGTTGAAGAGAAATGGGCTTGGGATTTCCAATCCAAGTACTACATAATTTGTAAACTGTACAGCAGTTATAGATCAGTTGTTACTGTGTGTTGAACGGGAAGTACTTTGTCTTTGGGGCTTGTTGAAAGGTTTTATTCCTAATAATCAAGAGAGTGAGTATTGCTTACATCTGCTTTCTACTTCTCACTGTTAAATGAATATGTGAACAAAAAGGTTGTAAGAGTCGGTACATTAATGCTGTTTGAAAAGACTGCAGCTGGAATAAGATCTATTGACAAGTGTGTGTAAAATACAGACTTTTATCCAAAAGAATTAAAACGCCTGACTGAAAGTCAAATAAAACAGATATTCAAATTATATGTTTTTGTCTGAACAACACACACATTTCTTCCTCTCCCATTTTGTGTGTCTGCAGAAGAGTTCATGGGATGTTAGCCATTAGAAACATTTTCAAAAAACAATGTAAAAAAATGCAAATAGTGACTAAAAATTGTCACAGCATTTAATTGCTGTAATAATGGTAATAGCTAGCACTAGAGTACTCATCAAGGACTGTTTCAAATACTTTATCTGTATTAGCCTACTTTATAATTACCCTTTAAGGTAAGTACTATCACCATATCTGTTTCACAGACATGGAAATGGAGGCACAGGATGATTCAGTATCTTGCCCAAGATTATAGAGCAGCCCTGCTCTCTGGTACCACATCATAGCTGTCTGTCTGTCTGTCTGTCTGTCTCTATAGTGATTTATACTATAAAGGATGTTGCATGTAAATGAAAATAACAGAGGGAAGGGATGTTGTACAGATACTTACAAAGAACAAAATTACATTTCTACTTTTGCTACTACCTATTTACTATCGACCAAATTTCTAGGTTTTTCATAGAGGAGATAAAGTGTGATTTTTTTTTAACCTGTGTTTATTGAATCAACTATTGGGGATAATGTCAGGTTATAGATAGAACACTGGAACAAATTTTTGTTTTGTTGTTATTTTTGAATGATGGGCAGAGTACTGGTTACATGAAGTCAGAGTCTTACCAGATTGGACTTAAAAAATGAAAAAATGCCCCTTTCTTTATAAAAGAAAGCTCCTATAAATGAGCTTTCCTGTTGTCATGCTCTTGAAGGCCTAACATTTCTACTTATGACCTGTTTGGGAGCCTTATGATATGAATGCTTATCTAGGTTTCTCCCCTGACTCCTAAGCCCACTACATATTGGATGGAAATTGAGGTGTTGGAGGAGAGTCTAATGGTCTGTTTCTTTCTAAGCAGGAGAGGAAGAGAACTACTTACTAGGGAAGAGGAATGGGAAGAAACAGTTTTCAAATATTCTGATCTAGCAGTTAGAGAAGGCCCACCTCATACAGAACACTCTCCTAAGTTCTATAAAGGCGCATCTATCTTATCTAATAAAAGAGAAACATGCAAATTGACTGTACCTCCACTACACCCACAAGCCACACCCACCAGTCACACCCACCAGCCAATCAGGAGCGAGTATGCAAATCCAACCAAGATGGCAGCAGCCGCGGAGCTTGATCCAACAAGAGGCTTGGGTTGCTCCTGGCGATGGAGGAAGCCAAGCTTCCCGCCTGCCCTGGCTGGCTGTGGGCTCCGCTCAAGGCTACAACGTTTCAATTATAGAAGATAAATAACCCCCAGATACCTGCTTCCAGCTGCTGTGGCCTCTGCTCAAGGAGGGTCTGGGAGCTTGGGTTGCCGGGGCCGTGGCCAGCTTGCAAACAGCCATCAGCCCCTGACCCAGGCTGGCCAGGCACCCCAATGGGGACCCCACACCCTCATGAGGTGAGGGTCCCTGCTGGGGGGCTTGGCCAGCCTGCAAACAGCCATCAGCCCCTCACCAAGGCTGGCCAGGCACCCCAGCAGGACCCCCCCATCCTGAAGTGGGTGTGGCCAGTCTGAACACAGACCTCAGCCCCTCACCCAGGCTGGCCACGCCCCCCCAGTGGCGACCCTCACCCCATGGGGGCGTGGCCAACCTCCAAACCACCACAGGCCCCTTGTCCAGGACACCCCACGCCCCAAGGGAACCCCCACCCTGATCCGGGACACCCTTCAGGGCAAACCAGCCGGACCCCACCCGTGCACCAGGCCTCTATCTATACTAATAAAAGGGTAATATGCTAATTAGCCTGGGAGACCTTCTGGACAAAGCCATGGTGGTGGGGCCGAGGTAGAGGCGGTTAAAGACCAAGAGGGGAAGGCAGTTGTGGAAGATCAGGCTGGTGGGGGGCAGGGCCATTGGGGGTAAGCAGACCAGCAGGGGGGCCTGTTGGGGGCAAGCGGGCCATCAGTGGGGGTCAGTTGGAGGTGATCAGGACAGCGGGGGGGGGCAGTTTGTAGTGAGCAGGCCAGTGGGGAGGGAAGGTGGGGGCGAGCAGGCCAGCAGGGGAGGCAGTTGGGGGTGATCAGGCTGGCGGGGGGGCATTTTGTGGCAAGCAGGCCGATGGCGGGGGGCAGTTGGGGGCGAGCAGGCCGGCAGGCAGAGTGGTTAGGGGCAATCAGGCAGGCAGATGAGCAGTTAGGAGCCAGTAGTCCCGGATTGCGAGAGGGATGTCCAACTGCCAGTTTAGGCCCAATCACTGTAAACCGGCAGTAGGACATTTTTCGAAAGGTCCCAGATTGGAGAGGGTGCAGGCTGGGCTGAGGAACACCTCCTCCCCCATGCACGAATTCGTGCACTAGGCCATAGTGTATATATATATAAAAACCTAATATGCAAAGTGTCCCCTCAGGAGTTCAACCAGGAGACCAGGAGTACAGTCGCTCGCTATGACATGCGCTGACCACCAGGGAGCGGCATGGAACATGGCAGGCCACCAGCAGTGACTTTGGGACGCTGAGGGAGTGAGGAAAGAGGGAAGTGGGGGGAATCGTGCGGTGGTGGTGCACAGGTGGTGAGGGAAGGAGGAGGCAGGAAACCTGATCGGCCATGATCGCAGGCCAGGCCTAGGGACCCTACCCATGCATGAATTTTATGCACCAGGCCTCTAGTAAGAAATAAACAGCAATCAACATATATAAAACTATCCTTTACAAGAGGAGTTGGCAAACTACAGCCCAAGGGTCAAATCCAGTCCAGCACTTATTTTTGTATGCCCTATGAGCTAAGAATGATTTTTTAAAGCATTGAAAAATATCAAAAGTATTTTGTGGCATGAAAATAACATGAAATTGAAATTTCAATGTTCATAAATTTTATTGGAACACTGCCATGTTCATTCATTTATGTATTTTGTATGGCTGTGTCTGCTATACAACAGCAGAATTGGGTAGTTGCTACAGAGACCCAGTGGTCCTTTACAGAAGAAGTTTGCCAACCTCTGTTTTACAAAACACGTTGACAAACATTTTTCTGAGATCATCCTGACAGTGTGCAACATTGGCAAGGCAGATAATCTCTTTTCTATTCTACAGAGGAAAAGGCTTGTATTGTGACCTGTCTTGAGGCACATGACGGGGCTAGAACTCAGCTCTGGTCCTTTTCCTCCATAATGCTCGGGTTGTTCCTACCCTTTTATACTGCATCTACCCAGGAGATGCTTTTGTTGTAGGAAAAGAAAATATACAGAAAAAGTGAGAACCATACTATGCAAATGTTAGTAAATACTTTTAAAATATTTACTGAAGTTTAATTTCCAAGTGTGGATGGATTTTTCTTTAATATGACAGTGATTCCCCAAATAGAGATTTCAGAGCATTCTTTATCTGTGGTTAAATTAGTTTGGTTGAACAAAGAGATTTCTTTTATTTCCTTGGAAACTGGTTCCCGGGGATACTCTCTAGCTCCCCTAGGCATTTAAAAAGTAAAATAAAACGGGGTGCATTTTAACAGATTGCTTTGCTAGACTGTCCTTGGGTCTTTGAACATGCATTAGGCTTCATTGGCTACTAGTCTTTATTCCTGTCTGACAAGCCCTTATCTGTCCCTTAGAAAATTAATATCACTGCCACCAAGTGGCTAAACTTTTTGTTTTTACCAGTTTAATTTCTAATAATTCCTAAATGAAACTAATTTTCCCTTTTTTTGAAGTATTCCTACTTTAGAAAACCAAATATTAGCCAACATAGGCTGGCTTATTCTAGTAGAACATTTAGAAAATACTACTTATTAAAATATTTTATGACTTCCTGCTGAGCTGGTTTTATGTGAAATATTGTGGGGGGATTTATTTACAGACCTCTCTGTATGTGTCTTTCTCTTCCCTTTTCTCTAATGAAGCTCAAAGCATCAGGCTGTTTATCAGAGATAATTATACAGCAGATGGAGCTTTTCTGTTTTATAATAGTCTCAAAGTGGAAGATTCTTTCCCATAATGAAAAATGTCTCTTTTGGTTTTAATTTAAAGGTTTTTTCCCCCCAGCGCATTTATTTATCCTGAAGCTGATTCTGTAAAGCATGCTGCTTTTATTAGGGCTATGTTCTAAGAAGATTGATACTTGGCGGTACAGTATGATAATGTACAGTTATATGCTATATTGAATTGAATGGCTGTAACTCACCAGGAATCAATGTATGGGATCATTAAATTAATCCCTATCAAAATGCAGGAGGACTTGAGCAGTTTAGGAGTGTTTTCTTATGGAAATTATTTTTATTCCATGTTATCTGGACTTGAACTATTCAAGCTTTAGTGTCATCTGACCTTCAAGTTATTGTTGAAATAAAGGCCTAATGAAAGCAACACCATAATTTTTAAAATTATTCATTTGCTGTCCCCCCCCCCCCCCGCCCCTTTAAAGTTTTAACCTTATTTTTAAAAATACAAGTAAAGGTAATGACATGCAGGTTTATCCTATATAATAAAAGGCTAATATGTAAATCAACCAAACAGTGGAACAACCAGTCGCTATGACACGCACTGACTAGCAGGGGGCAGACGCTCACTGCAGGAGCTGCCCCCTGGTGGTCAGTGTGCTCCTATAGGGGGAGCACTGCTCAGCCAGAAGCTGAGTTCACAGCTGGCGAGTGCAGCGACGGTGGCAGGAGCCTCTTCCGCCTCCACAGAATTGCCAAGGATGTCCCCCAAGAGCTCCCGACTGCAAGAGGGCACAGGCCGGGCTGAGGGACCCTCCCCCCCAATGCATGAATTTCGTGCACCGGGCCTCTAGTATAGAATAAAAGGTGAAAATACTCCTTTAATTTCTCCACTCCACCTCCAGCAAATTCCCACTCTTTCTAGAGATAACCATTATTTATTCATTTTGGATTATATATTTTTTGCTATGCATTTATGTACATGTTGACATACATTTAAGTTTTTCTTTATTTTTATACAAATTAGAATATACTATCTCTATATATTGTTTTTTAACCTGCTTTTTAATTTAATATATTTTAGAGGTATTTTCCAGGTCAGAACAAAGAAATCTGCCTAATTTTTAAAAAACTGCTCTATAGCATCTAAAATAATAAAAGTGTAATATGCTAATTAGACCAGACAGTCAAACGACCTTCTGGACGACTTTCCAGATGAAGCGAGGGCTGAGGCAAGCAGCAGCGGCTGTGTGGGCCAAGCCCCTTGCACGAATTTCATGCATCGGGCCTCTAGTTTCATATAATTACTATTTTCTCTTAGCTATTTCTAATATTTCACTATTAACCATGTGAAGTAAAAGCTTTGTAAATGACTAATGGGAGACGAACTAACAAGTCAGAGAATTCTATATAATAAAGCTTTAATGTGCAAATTGACCCTCACACCCTCACAAGATGGCTGCCTACAACCAGGCCAGCAGGGGGGTTAGTGAGGTGCGACCAAACAACTGAACAGCAGGCTGCATGGGGCGACCAGGCTGGTGGGGGTGTGTGTGGGGGCTTTGAGTGGCAACCAGGCCAGCAGGGGGGGTAGTAAGAGGTGACCGGGCTGGTGGGGGGTCAGTTAGGGGTGACCAGGACGACAGGGAGGGGGCAGTTGGGGGTGACCTGGACGGCAGCAGGGGGCAGCTAGGGACAACCAGGCCAGCAGGAGGGGCAGTTAGGGGCGACCAGGCAGGTAGGCAGGTGAGCGATTAGGAGCCAGCGGTCTAGGATTGTGAGAGGGATGTTCAACTGCCAGCAGTTGGACATCCCCTGAGGGTCCTGGATTGGAGATGGTGCAGGCTGGGTGAGGGGACCCCCCCCCCCCCGTGTATGAATTTCGTGCACTAGGCCTCTAGCATGCATATATATATATATATATATATTTTTTAAATTTGATATACATGGCCAAATTAATCTCCAAAATTACATTACTACTTTATATTCCTAAGAATAGTGTTTGAGATTGTTTCCCATATTTTTACCAGTATTAAGTGTTCCTTTATTTTTTATTTTTTTCACAACAGTGAAAGAATAGTCCATTTTAACTTGCATTCCCCTAACATCTCCTGATAGTGAAATTGAGCATTCTTTCATATGTTTATTATTTATTTACTAGAGGCTTGGTGCACAAATTCATGCACAGGTGGGTTCCCATGGCCTGGTGGGTGGTTGGGCCAGCTGCGGGGAGGGGCCGTGGGAGGTTGACTGGCCGGCGCCCCCTCCCCCCCATAATCAGGGCCAATGGGAGGGCAGTTGGCGGTGGGGAGGGACTGCAGGAGGTTGGCTATGGGAGTACACTGACCACCATGGGGCAGCTCCTCCATTGAGCATCTGCCCCCTGGTGGTCAATGCACATCATAGCAACTGGTCAACCGGTAGTTTGGTCATTCGGTCGCTTAGCGTTTATATATATAGACTAGAGGCCCAGTGCACAAAAATTTGTGCACTCATGGTGGGGGGTCCCTCAGCCTGGCCTGTGCCCTCTCACAGTCTGGGACCCCTCAGGGGATGACCACCTGCTGGCTTAGGCCTGCTCCCTGGGGGGGATTGGGCCTAAGCTGGCAGACATCCCTCTGGCAGCCCGGGAGCCCTTGGGGGATGTCCACTTGCCAGCAGGGAGCAGGCCTAAGCTGCAGTCGGACATCCTTAGTGCTGCTGAGGAGGCGGGAGAGGCTCCCACCACCACCACTGTACTGGCAGCCATCAGCCTGGCTTGTGGCTGAGCAGAGCTCCCCGTATGGGAGCGCACTGACCACCAGGGGGCAGCTCCTGCATTGAGCATCTGCGCCCTAGTGGTCTGTGTGTGTCATAGTGACCAGTCATTCCCAATTGTTCTGTTGTTATGGTCAATTTGCATATTATCCTTTTGTTATATAGGAGTGCCTGGCCAGCCTGGGTGAGGGGCTGATGGCTGTTGTCAGGCTGGCCACAACCTCTAGCCACCCAAGCTCCCAGTGGAGGCTGGCTGGAAGCAGGTATCTGGGATTTGTTTATCTTTTATAATTGAAACTTTGTTGCCTTTAGTGGAGGCCACAGCCGGCTTAGAGCTGGCGGGAAGCTTGGCTTCCTCCATCGCCGGGGCAACCAAGCCTCCTGCTTGCTGCCAGCCGTCATCTTGGTTGGGTTAATTTGCATACAGTCGTTCTGATTGGCTGGTGGGTGTGGTTTAGGGCATAGTGAATGTATGGTCAATTAGCATCTTTGTCTTTTATTAGTGTAGATATCTTCAGTAATTTTCCTATCTGCATTCTTTGCTTATTTATTAGCATCTTTTTGTTACTGATTTGTGGGAACTCATATTCTGGATAATAAACCTTTGTTATATATCTTACAAATATTTTCTTCTGGTATGTCACTTGGCTTTTATTTTTTATTTGGGTGCCTTGAATTCCATTAGAAAGTATACAAACTTTCAAATTCAAGTCTGTTGGTCTTTTGTCTTCTAGGTTTTTGTGTTTCTTAGGTTTTCTCCATCAGGGTTATAAAAATATTTTCTCTATGTATTTTAATACTTTTATAGTTTAGCTTTTAATTTATCTAGTTCTTGAATCCATCTTGAATTTATTTTGTATATGATATGAGGTATTTTTATTTGATGGAGCTACTCCTCCTTAGTTTATGTTTTTTAAATTTTGTTTGTTACTTTGTATTTTCTCTTCCGGATAAGTTTTTTAGTCACATTGTAGAGGTCTATTAAAAATTCCAGTGTGGTTGTGATTGGGATTACATTGAATATATAAATTAAATTGGGAATAATTGTGGGCATTTTAGCATACTAGTTGAGTCTTCTCATATCATTATGTCATTTATCTTTATTCAAAATTTATATATTTCTGAGTAAAGATTTATTATTTTCTTAATACAAACCTTATACATTACTTGCTAGAAATTCTTCTTTACAGCTTTATATTTTTTCTTTTTCTCATTCCTGACTTTGATGAGACTACTTCTAGTAGGATTTCACAAATATAGTGTTTGCAGTATTTGCAGTAGGTTTCTTGTAGGTATTATGCATCAGATTAAGGAAACTCTTCTGTTTACAAGTTACTAATATATATTTTTTTAATTTGAAAGGAGTGTTGAATTTTATAAAATGCTTTTTCAGCATCTATTGAGATGGTCATATGGATTTCTCCTTTAATGTGTAATCTCCTAACTTAATAGACCTCCAGTGTTAAACCATCTTTGCACTCCTTGAATAAACCCTACTTGTCTTGCATTATAATCACTTTTAACAGAGCTTTTAAAATAATGGAAAACTTTTTCACTGAATTCAAAATACTAATTTTACTTTAAATTTTAACCTTTTAAAAAAATATTTTTATTGATTTTAGAGAGGAAAGGGGAGGGAGAAAGAGAGATAGAAACATCAGTGATTACAGAGAATCATTGATCAGCTGCCTCCTGCACACCCCCCACTGGGGATCAAGCCTGCAGCCGAGGTACATGCCCTTGACTGGAATCAAACCCAGGACCCTTGAGTCCGCAGGCCAATGCTCTATCCAGTGAGACAAACCAGCTAGAGCTAAATTTTAACTTGTTTAATAAGTGAGTTAATTTTATATATGAGTGTGTTTATATGTGATGTGCATGTGGAAAGCTTTTAATTTTAACTGTGCTTTAACATAGCCTTGTATTTGATGTTCTGACATTGTGCAGTATATTTATTCTTTGAAAGCTTGAAGAACTTATTCATGAAACTGATTGGCCCGATAGCTGATATTGGACTATTCATATTTTTGTTTCATTTAAAGATGATATTAGTAATTAATATTATAAAAACATCCATTTTATCTAGATTTCTGTATTTATTAGAATAAAATTACACAGTGTTCTTATTTTTAAAATTTCTTCTATTAAAGGGGCTTTTAATTTTAGAGTACATATAATCTAAGTACACAAATTAAATCTTAATTGTTCTGGTATTGTTCATATTTCCTAATTATGAATTTGTTTATGATCTTCTAGTTAAGCTCAATTGAGAAATATTAAAGGTCTGCAAATTTGTCACTGCCACCATGTTTTTATAGGATTACAGCCCTAATCTTTATACTGTTCTTGCTTCTAATCTTGTTCTAGTCTATAAACTTATCAGATGATTCCCTCATTAATATTGTATTAAACCAACAAGGGATTTCTTATATTGATTCATCACCTATTTGGTCATCCAGATTCTTTTTCTTTAAATTTAATTTTATTGTTTAAAGTATTACAAATAGTAGTACATATGTCTCCTTTTTTTTTTTCCCCATTGACCTTCCCCCGGCTTCTCCTACCCCTCAGCACATGTCCTCCCCCTCCCCCCCCAACATTGTCTTGCTTCCATTGCTTATGCTTATATGCATGCATACAAGTCCTTTGGTTGATCTCTTAATCTAATCTTCCCCAGTAATCTGGACCCTTGTTGTATCTGACCTGCCTATTCCCAGCACTGATGCTGAACTCTGAACCAAACCAGACCCTTGTCCCCAGCTGACACCATGGTACTCATATATCAGGTTTTTACATGTTCTTGGAAGCCCACTTCAAAACCACTTTATCTGTATTGATTCCTTCCTGTATTTCTTACCTGAAACATCTAATCACATACTGTCTTGGTTACCTCTTTGACATGAGAATGTCATCTCTCTGTACCAGTTTACAGATGAAACCCAAAATCAGCAAAGGTTTTGGGGGATTTTTTTTGTTAATCCTGACCCGAGGATATTTTTTCCATTGATTTTTAGAGAGAGTGGAAGGGAGGAAGGAAGGCGGGGGCCAGAGAGAGAAACATCCATATGAAAGAGACACATCCATTGGTTGCCTCCTGCACTGCCCTAACAGGGGCAGGGGATCAATCCTACAACCCAGGTATGTGCCCTCAACTGGGACTCGAACCTGCATCCCTGTGGGGGGCCACTTGGAAACACTGGCCAGGACAATAAACAAAGATTTTCTTTTATGCTGCTTTGCTGTGCCCCATGGCACCCAGCATAGTGTTTGGCAAGGCAATACTCAGTAAATACTTACTGATTTAAATATTTAGAAAAGTTTCTTTTTCTTAATTTTGGAAGCCTACTCACATGTGTTTTGCTACATTAAAGAGAGGTTTCTCATTGCCTGAACCTGATTTTGAAAAGCTGCTTAATATTTTTTATTATTTTCTGTGCCATTTCATAACCTCAAGATGAAGCAACTCAAAAAGGCAATTTCCCTACCATGTTTAGATATTTGGTTACTTTGTTGTGGGGACAATTCATCCCTTTTACAAGAGCTTTTAAAATAATAGGAGACTTTTTAACTGTGCAAACAGCCACCTACCTGTTGTGAAATAACAGTTTTTTTCTCACCTGAATTTCCCCCTTCAAAATCCCCCTTTGCAAACTTTAAACACTCATTTTAAGGGTCCCTTTAGAAACCTACAAATCTGAAAGGTTAGTTTTTTATAAAGATTTGCTGGGCACCTATGAGATTTTACAGTTATTGATATTCAGACTAGGTTTTAAAGCAATATCGTCACTGCCCCCTTTTTGCGAATGCAAAATTTTTAAAAATGTTCTTATTAAGTGAAATGTCCTATACTTTGCTGTGAAAATAAAGGTCGTAGTGAACAACCACACTTCACACAGCTTTAGCCCTTTGCAATTGTCGTATTGTTTTTGTTATGTGTAGACTCAGGTAATGGGTGACACTGCTGATTTTAAACTAAACCTAACCTTTTGTGACAGAAGTGTTTGGCTGAAAAAAATTATATTATTATAGGTGCATTACTTTGGGTGTGTTAGAGGTAGTTATGTCAACTTTACTTGAATATATTTTAATTATGTTTGTGAACTTCTCTCCAAAAATCCAGAGCTGCCAATGCCAAAAAATGACTGCGTATAACTTTACATTTTGTATTCATTACTTAACCACTTTTATTTTTGATCTATCAAAAGGATGCTTTAGACTTAAAAAAAAAAACCCAATAAGATTCCACCTTGTTAAAGAATTTTTTAAATTCCAAAATATTGATATAAACACTTCTCTACATAATTCAAATTGTGACATTTTCAACTATTACTTGCAAAAAGAGGTCCTTTTAGTAAGACCTGCTAGTGTTCTCTATGAAACAAAAAGGTTAGACTAGTCTGGCATCAACCTATGAACCAGGAGGTCATGGTTCAATTCCCTGTCAGTGCACATGCCCAGGTTGTGGTCTTGATCCCCAGTGTAGAGCATGCAGGAGACAGCTGATCAGTGATTCTCTCTCATCATTGATGTTCCTATCTCTCTCTCCCTCTCCCTCTGAAATCAATAAAAGTATATATTTTTTTTAAAAGGGTTCCAGGGGTGGGCAAACTTTTTGACTCGAGGGCCACAATGGGTTCTTAAACTGGACCGGAGGGCCGGAACAAAAGCATGGATGGAGTGTTTGTGTGAACTAATATAAATTCAAAGTAAACATTATTACATAAAAGGGTACGGTCTTTTTTTTCAATAGTTTTATTCATTTCAAATGGGCGGATCCAGCCCTCGAGCTGTAGTTTGCCCACGGCTGGGTTAGAGTTAGACTAAGGTACCTTCCATTCAGTGTCACTGAAAACAGTGCCTCTAGGAGAGGCTCAGCAAAGGGGCAAGGAAGAAGAAAGAGCACCTGTGTTCAAAATTATTTTTATTTTTAAAAATGTTTTTGTTGATTTGAGAGAGAGGAGAAGGGAAAGGGATAGACAGGAACATAGATTGGCTGCCTTCTGCATGCCTCCCACTGGGGATCAAGCCCACAATCCGGGCATGTGCCTGATCTGGGAAACGAACCAATGATCTCTTGGTTCATGTTTCAACGCTCAACCACTGAGCCACACCAAAATTGTTTTTAAATGTTCATGGGGCAATACCTCTGGCCTAAATAATTATCTTTTTCCATTTTCTCTGAAGAACATCACTTCCCTTTCTGAAGAAGGCATTGCAGCCTTTCAGTTGTTAATGTAGGCCAAGGTTTATGAAAATGCTCTTGGTAGCTGAACTATGTCAAAAAAATAAAAACTCTCCTGATGCTCAGTGGTTTTTCCATTGATGTGATGAAATTCATGCTCATGTTGGTGGTAAAATGCCAATACAGAAATCTAAGTTGGGCCTTAGTTAAGCCTGTAAAGTCAGAACTGAAGTCTAAATTGAAGAAGCGACAGCTCCTGATTTCATATCCATATTAAATATGCTTTGTCACAGAGAGAAACAAAAATGTCTAAAAATAGAACTGACTTTATTATCCAGGTGATGTAACCTCTCAAAAAGGGTTCTTAGTTTTGATCTCCAAGATGGTTGCTTAGAATTTCAGTGTTAATTGCTGTTGTACCTCATCACATCATAATTTGGAGTATTGGTGGTGGGTGTTTAGCAGTCAGTATTTTAATATATGGGAAGCTCTGTTTGGGTCATAATGGTTCTAGGTGAGAGACTGTCTAAAAAACTAAAGTCAAACAAACTTAACTGCTTGCTCAGAATTCTTTGAGTTCTATGAAACATGTTTTTACTCTTTCCACAAGTAGCAGAAATAAAATATGCTGTGTTGAAATAATGACTGTAGAGTTTATTCCACTCTCCCATGTCTTTATTTACTTAAATATTATCATTTTGTTGAAAATGGGAAAACTTTTTACTGTTATTTATACTATTAGTACATCAGTTGGTTTCTGCAAGACTAGAATAAACCAGTTGGCATGTGAGAAAAGTATGGAGAAATTGGAAATTATATTTACCTTTAAGTTAACTGTTTTGTTCTACACAACTGGTTCTCAAAGTGTGGTTCAAGGACCTGTGGAAGGCCCCAAGGCCCTTCATGGGGCCCACAAGGTCCTTCCTTTTTCAATTACATATCTGTGTAAGGGTATTTTTTCTTTATATGCTTTGTGTAAGTACCTTGAAACAGATTGCATGTACACATGCAGATGTAAAAATCCAGGTGTCTGTATGCCAGGCCACTCTCATATTTTTAAAAAATTTTAAAGTTTTTCATAAAACATGTTGACATGTAATTATTTTTGTGAATTTTAAATGAGGATATATTTTACTTTTTTTTTAGTGTTAATTTTAGATCAGGTAAAAATCAATAGTTTTAGCCCATATAAACAAAACATCCATAGTGTCCTTAATAATTTTTAAGTGTAAAAAGATTCCAAGACCAAAATGTTTCAGAATTGCTGTGCTAGATCAACATGTAAATATGGTGAAAATCAACTGTGTTTATTATGAGTTCCAGTTCCTTCTGAATAGCTATGTATGTTCAGTCATTGCTTTTGGCCTGGACCAGTTTCATTCAATAGTGAAAGAAAATATTTTTGTTTTGTTTTTATAAAAATTGTACATTAAGGAATACAACAGGCTGGTTTGATATAGATATAGTGATTATTACAGTTAAGCTAATTAACATATCTTTTCCTTACTTAGTTACCATTTTTTGTGATAAAAGTATCTGAAATCTACTTTTTTAGCAAATTTCCAGTTTTCAATTTTTTTTTATTTTTAATTACAGTTGATATACAGTATTATATTAGTTTTAGGTGTACAACACAGTGATTACACCTTTATATACTTTACAAAGTTATCACCCCCAATATGTCTAGTATCCATCTGGCAACATATGTAGTTATTACAATATTATCGACCTATATTCCTTATTGAAAAATATATTTTGAACACTTAATGTGCTAGATTACCAAAATAAGTAAAACTTTGTCCCCACCCTGAGGCTCATTTCATTGAAGTCATTGCTTGTTCAGAAGAGGGCATTTTTTCCAATAGGAATGTCGACTCTGCTGTAAGAGTTTGTCAGTACAGGCAAATGGAAAGCATTCCTGATTTCATTTTGTTTGCAATGCTTTTCCCTGAGGAAGGTAGTATGGGAGAATTTTTAATATTGTTTCTATTGAGCAATCCTTCCCATATAATAAAAGGCTAATATGCAAATTGTCACCTCGGGAATTCGACCGACCAGGAATTCGACTGCCTGCTTTAACGTGCTCTGACCACCGGGGGCGGCATGGAACAAAGGAAGGCCCTGGCCAGTAACCAGCAGCCAGGGGAAGGAAGGCCCCAATCTGCCCTGATTACCCGCCAGGCCTAAAGACCCTACCCTGCACAAATTTCGTGCACTGGACCTCTAGTTAGACTAATAAGCGGCCATGTGCATGGGCCAGCACAGGCGTGCACACACACACTAATATTTGCAAAACTGCCCAGCACTGTAACATATAGGGGAACAGGCATGGACTAGTAATGAAATTTTGTTGAGAAGCCCTTTATGAGCAAAATAGATTGTTACCAATATCAACTTCAATTCGTTTTGAAAATCTCTTCCTCGTGAATCTTTTAAGTAGATCTACATGCTGTGAGAACAAGTTAGGGGTAGAACTTCTAACTGAGAGATTAACACTTAGATTGTGCAACAATCTTTGTCAATGGTTTAATTTGGGAGTTTCATTTGGAGAAGTGGGAGGGCTATTATCTGTGCCGAAGATTTTCTGTAAACTTGGATTTCCACTCATTATATCTTTATGTATCCTTGTTTTTAATCAATGGTACTTTTCAAACTCAATTCTGTAGACAGATTAGCTGTGTCCTTTCTGATTAAAACGATTCATGAATTGCAGGTTTAGGGTGAGGTTGGAGGATAGGTTTTCTTTTCTGAAGAGATGACTTGTTTTCTATGCATTCTGATCTGTACCTGATACTTATTACCATTTACTATTTTAGGTTTTCATGTGTACTAGCACATTGAAGGCTTTTAAAAGAATGAATATTTTATTGCTGAAGAAATATAGACTCTTTGAAGATTTTTAAAAGATAGTTTTACATTCTTAATATGGTCACATCAGGAGACACTGTAGAGTTTATTTCACTATCTCCATTGCATGATGTTTGTTTTTTGAAAGGCTTCATCAAAAAACTCTCAATATGATATAAATCTCTATAGAGGGGGGAGAATTTTAGCTCCTGAATCTGTTGTCGGAAATCACCTTTGGAACTATGAGCCTGGAAAACTTGGATGCTGCAAAGGTAAACAATGTGCAGATTAAGATAGAGTGGAATTGACAAGCTGGTTAAAAAAGGATGATGCATTTCTAATTAGCTCACAGTGCCTTTAGTTGGAAATTAATTAGATGCTGTTATGTAAATGTCATGTTAATTAAGCAAGGATATTAAAGTGTTATAAATCTGCAAAAGGAATGGCTATTTTGTGTATTAATGCTTTGCAGTTAGCATGAAGGATCTGATAGAATATTTGTTTGATTATTGAGCTTCTGGTAATTTTTAGTTGACTGACTCCTTGACAGTCCATTTGTCCTAATTGATGTGTTTTCGCACATGGTGTAACTGCAGCCAATGAGGACAATAGAACCAAGAACTAAAAATGAAGAGTCATCACAGCTGTTTTAACAAAAGCTTTCCAGGTAGATTGCTGATCTCTATTTCCAAGGTTAAGGAGAAATACTATTTCTCTGTATTTATTCAGCCTTAAACTTTGAGGGCCTAAAATGATTGCCAGCCTGAATGCAGCTGTCCTCCAAACCTGTGTTCTCTGCTTTTCCTGAATCATAGTCTTCAACCCATTTATGGGTGCTAGCTCAGGGCTTTTTGGCATGCTCAGTAATTCTACAGTTTAAAAGAAAATTTAAGAATTCTGCTACTTTAGCTTGAAATGTTAGTGTTGATGGTTAATGCGATACCTTTTTCAGTCCTGGTTTTGGAAGTTAAAGTGAATTTAATATGTAGATTTGACCCCTGTCTTCAGCTTTACAGGCCAGAAATCAGTACTATTTCCCCAAGAAAATCCACTACCCTGTTGCAAATGCTATTAAGATTTCTAGTTGTTGGGAATAAAGCTGAAGAATTTCATTTCATGGTTCTCATGTGGAATTGAAAATGCAATTCATAGTGCTGCATTATGTATGACACCTTTAATACAAGAATAGAAACATCCCTAGAAGACAAGGTAGGGTATTCAGACTTACGGTCACAAACCACAGCTACCACAGACTCTAAATTGTTGAAACTTAGGAAAAAGTCCTCTGAATGTAGTATCAAATGAAAAATGATATACTGAATATCTTCAGATAATGAAGAGACTTGAAAATATTCTGATAATTTGTTTTAGCAAAAGAAAGTAAAAAGCAGTCATGGTGATTGGTTGAAAGTGAGTTCATGTTGGTTAATCTTGTTACCTGGCCCGAAGAGTCTGTCAGATTAAGGAAGAAACTTTTAACTGTGCTTTTTTTTTAACGTTTAAAAATCCAAAACTTATTTAAAACTCAGTTGCCACTAATATAGACTCGAAGGTAATGATAGGAATCGTTCTGTGCTTAGAAATACATTTATTTTCCCAACCTGATCCCACTACACACACAACACACACACACACCGCTCACTCACCAATAGAACTCAGTCATCAGGACACTTTTCACACCTTGCTCTTAAGTTATTAGCTCAGTTCACCCTACTGCTTGGGAAGGAGAGGAAGAAGAGCCAAAAATAGAGTTTACAATGATTTGTGGGACCATATGCCAGCCCTTCTCTCAGACATTAACCCAGTAAAAAAAGGCCAACAGCAGTTCTTGATGGAGCAGATGCCCTGACTTTGACCCTTGCCATCAACTTTCAAAATTATTTTGTTTGCTTATAGCCACATGGGACTCATGTTAATATTTTTATTGTAGACAGAAACCTGAAAAGGTTCCTCTTGAGTGACCCATAATTTCCTATATTCATTTTAACAGAGTTGATTTGAAATTAATTGTGTAGGAGCATACATCATATCTCCTGTGGCTACTTATTTTATTTGAGAGTACATTAATTTTGTATGTCACCACAGTTATTGTAGTCTATATATACAGTCTTCATATGCATTTATGCTGGATTTTTAAAGAGTTTCATGGGCTATAGTCTGCCAGACCAAACTAAATTCCAAACTCTCTGTTTATAATATTGTATCAAAGCTGGGATTTATTATCACTGCTAGTTACTGCTGTCAATTTGTTTTGGCTCAGCTCTGGTTCTATTTGTATTTACTGTAATGTAGTGAATATATTGGATTGGGTTGTTAGTTTAATAAGCTCTCTGGAGAACAGTTTCATTGTGATGCATGTTGAGATATGTATGCTAGGTAGCCTTAAAGTTTTTTGCATACTTGCCAAACCTGCATTAGGAATTCATTCATTAGGAGTTTTAGAAAGGATAACTGTCACCCTACTGATGAGGTAAAGTTTGCATTTGTAAACATGGAGTGTTAATTCATGAGTCCCAGCCAAATTTCTTTGAGGGTTTTGATTTGACCTATTTTTCCCTTCTCATAATTTTAATGAATAAACTATTTTATGTTCTTTTAAAAAAGTATTCTGGTGGTTAAGTCGTTACTGACTCTTGTGCTCTGTGCAGCTCACTGTGTTGTGGGAACTCAGTGATCTTGGCCAGATATTGAGCTGAGAGCTAAAGAAATTGTTATCAGAGACTGGAACTAATTGGGTTGTTATTATTTACCTTGTGCTCTGCTGGTCTAAAAATGCACACTAATCTCTTTCTTTGCCCACTCCATCCTATTGCATCAAAATGTCCAGAGTTGAAGTCTGGGAAACCTGTACTTTAAAAATGCTACCATGAACTTTCTGGATTCCAAAAACATTCTAATATTTTTATGTGAGATATATATACACACACACACACACACACACACACACACACATATATACATATATACACACTCTTCAGGGTGTACATTTAAGATTTGTACATTTCAGTATAGATTTAAGATTTGTACATTTCATTTTACTATTTTATGCTGTTATTGTTATACCTCAATTTTTAAAAAAGATTTTAATAACCCTGGCTAGTGTAGCTTAGTTAGTTGAGTGTTGTCCCAGGCACCAAAAGGTTGCCAATTGGATTCCTGGTCAAGGCACATGCCCAGGATACAGGCTTGTTTGCTGATATGGGGTGTGCAGGAGGCAGCTGATTAATGTTCCACTTTTACATTAATGTTTCTCTCTCTCCCCCCACTCTCTCCCTCCCTTTCTAAAAATCAATAAAAATATTTTTAAAGAAGATTTTAATAAATGTACATTAATCTCCTGATTCAGTCAAGCAGCTTGTATTGTTTTTGCTTTTTTATTCTCACCCAAGGATATGTTTATCAGTTTTTAGAGAGAGAGAAAGGGGAAGGGGAGAGAAGAAGGAAAGGAGAGAGAGAAACATTGATATGAGAGAGAAATATTGATGGGTTTCCTCCCGTACACACCCAACTAGGGATCAAACCCTCAATTCAGGTATGTGTCCTGAACAGGAATTGAACCCGCAACCGTTTGGTGTATGGGATGACGCTCCAACCAACTCAGCCATCCAGCCAGGGCTCCATGTTACTTATTTTCATGTCACAGTTGCCTATTTGAATCTATTTAATTTTAGTATGTTAAGCTTTCCCTGGGGAAGTAACATTTGTAGAAAATGCCCTGCTTTTTTGGTCTTCCATTTTATTCTTGCCTTATTTTGAAATTCTTCAAAAGTATTTCCAAGTGATGCTGGCCAATGATGAATATCCTTCTTCCTGATTACATTTAGCATTCATTACTTGTTCCATATTCTTTGACACTTGATCATTTTTGATCCAGCTCTTTATTGCTATCATGTATTTTTCTCAATTATTTACACAAATTTTGTCCTCCTAATAAGTTTGTAAGTTACCTGAGCATGAGACTGACCCATGATGGCACATAATAGGTATTTGCTAAGTGCTCTTGGACATTAATAATACACTTATTTAGTTTTTCCTCCCCTTTTCCATTTCCCCTCTGTGTCTTCTTATACCCACTAAGGTTTGCCAAACTGCTGTTACGTCCTTGGTGTAGAAAAGAGTGGACTAACAATGAACTCTTAGGTATGATTTCTAGGTCCCTAAATCCCATGGATCTTCGTGGCATAAACTCTAAGAATAGGTCTCAGAGCTTTTTCATCTTTCTTTCCTTTCGATGAGTAACTTCAGTGATATGAAATCATCTTCTGGGTGACATACAACTCTGTCAATTAAACATGTTTACCTTTACTAGTCATAGTCACCTGGGACCCTTTTCAGAAAATATGTGTAACATTTGCCTGTGTGTTCTATTTCTTTATGATCATCACCACGGCCCTTTCCAGGGCATATCAAGAACCAGTGGTCTTTATGTTTATTTATTAACTTCTAATTTCAGAAGTTAGGGCATGGTTGGTGGGGAGTGTTGAGGTATATATCAATATCAACTTAAGAACTTGTTGGTAGTCCTGATTCTGAACCAACTTAAGAATTTGTTGGTGGTCTTGAAATTATTGCTTTTCAAGCCTTCACCCACTGACTGACTAAATCTTTTGCATACTCTTGAATGATGCCTATCCATTAGATTTCTGGACCCTCAAAGATTCCATGAATGCCCTCTTTATATCATATTCTTATAATTAAACTAGACATTTCTTTATTGGTTCCAATGCTCTCTTTGTATATTAAAATGATCTATATTTCTTTTGACAAGCAGTTTGTTGTTCCTTAGGCAGCTCCCCCCCCTCCCCCCAAAATAAGGTAGTTTTGCAATGAATTCAAAGATAGGGTAACAACTGAGATCAGTCTAAGAGGGTGTACTCTTGCTGTTGCTTTGTAGGAAAGCTCATCTCCCCAAACTTGTGGGTAATTTCTTCTCGATGGATTGGAATTCTAGTTAAAATTTTATCCTTTAACTTTTTAACATTATGTGATATTCAGTTAGTTTTTATGAAAAGCATGTTCTAATGTAGAAAAAATATAGATCTAAATTGCTGAACTAAGTTCATCTACCACTATCACCACCTTCTCCATCTTTCCTATTATGCATTATTGCAGGTTGATCCCTGCCTTTTTAGGTTTCTTTTTATCCAAGATAGCAGCTATGGGCATGTAGCGGGTATGTCCTGACTGATGTGCCTGCCTTTCTATTTCTAGGTGGGCCATGCACAGACACAGCTCATGTCTCGTTAATCACACCAACCAAAAGATCCTGTGGTACAGGTACGTACATCATTCTTTTTTTTTTTTTAAATCCTCACCCGAGGATATTTTTTCATTGATTTTTAGAGAGTAGATGAGAGAGGGAAAGACAGAAACATTGGTGTGAGAGAAACACATCGATTGGTTGCGGGGCCCGGGCCAAAGAGGAGCCTGTAACCGAGGTGCCCTTGCCTGGAATCTAACCCAGGACCCTTTTGTCCACAGGCTGACACTGCCAAAGCAGCTAGGGCCGTACACCATTCTTATCTGGCTTCATTCTTATCTGAATTCTTCACAGAAATTAGCTACTGGTTGTAATGTGGTGTCCTTGCCAGGATGCTCTCTAATTTCTTCCATCAATTTTGAAGTGATCTAGTTTGTGCTTAATATTGGGAGTGGAGTGTGAGCAGAGATCAAAGTGGTGCTCTTGGAGGTCAGATTGACTGAGTTAAACTGTCACCTAGAACCAAGATGATAGTTTCCTAATGTCTGAAGAATATTATAACATGAAACATATATTGCCCATTTTCTAGCATGTGGCTAATAAAGTCTTGGACTTATTAAAAAAGGCATTTAAAAAATGGAGACTGGAAGGTGAAAGAAGTTGTAGTGCAGATAATCAGTGTTTTAACTTGACTATTAGAATATCCTAATAGTTTTGGAAAATTACATTCTCTCTCATGGGGTACACTGAAATTATTCTTTTTAGATATATAAAGTCTCCCAAAAAATCTTTGTGCATCTGTGACATTTTTGTTAAATATGAAGTCATGAATCTTGTAGCTCTCTAAAAAGCAGTCATAATGGCCATTGCTCCCTTAGCCTATAGCTCAATTTATTTTAAACAGTAAATTTGCCTTTTCTAATAATTCTGCCTGCTATTCAAAATATCTCAGGGATTATATTTGGAAGAGTCAAAATAATTATATTGTTTTTCTAAAGGTCACAGTCAGAGTATTTTCATAATTTAAAAAGTCCTTTTAACTTTTCAACAATAATAGCACAAACTATTTCTATGTTCAAACTCATTCTGAAACCTCAGCCCCTTCAAATGCTCATAATTTTTATGTTAAACTAACTCAAACAGGCCTGACCTTGCATAGTTCCTGAGTAGCATCCAGGCATTGAACTCTGGGAATTTAATTTCACTCTTCTGTTCCACATGACCAGTTTTGAGGCAGGGCTGTGTGAGAAGGTCCTGGGATGCTCTCATCTCTCCTGCCCTTAGTACCCAAGCTCCACTGGGTAGTTCCAATGGAGATGGAAGAGAACTGTGCCCTGGAGAGAGACAGACCATCCTGATTAGCCAGTGGGGAGTCGGAGCCAGCTTCCTACCCACTCCAGCCAGAAGCTTGGAAACATTCAGAGTCCTTTGATTTCAGGTCCAACACTTTACATGCACAGTGTGCTTTAATCTTTCTTCTTTCCTTCCATTCTTGGCCCTGAGTGCAGGGTTTCCTGTTAGCACTACCAATGTGTTAAGGTAGCAGTCAAGGAGTGAACCTCAAGCACATTGGGTAATCCTGAGAGACAGAGAAAAAGAGACTCGCATGCTCAGATTAGGCACTAAAACTAGTAGGAATCCTTCTCTGAATATTGTGTACTTGTGTCCTTCATCTTCTAGGCAGGTGTTTTCTTCTCCCATACTATTTTGTGTATCTGAAAATAATAATAGCATTTATTGCATGCTAACTGTATTACCAGGCACCATTCAATATGCTTTACATAGATGACCAGTTAATCTGCAGAACAATTCTGCAAGAGAGTTATTCCTCTTTTATAGATGGCAAAATAGATACTCAGAAAATTAAGTACATTTCTTGGAGTAATATTGTAGTAAGAAATAGAAACAGAACTTAAACACAGATCTTTCAGATACTAAAGCTTGTGTTGTTTTGCACTACATCATGTTACTGCTTATCACATTTAAACTAATAAAAGGGTAATATGCTAATTAGATGGGATAGACCAACGTCCTTCTGGACAAAGCCAGGGTGGTGGGGCTGAAGCAGAGGCGGTTAGGGGCGATCAAGCTGGCAGGGGAGAGTGGTTAAGGATGATCAGGCCGGCGGGGGAGAGTGGTTAGGGGTGATCAGGCAGACAGGGGAGCGGTTAGGGGCATCAGGCAGGCAGAGGCGGTTAGGGGTGATCAGGCAGGCAGGCAGTGTGGTTAGGGGTGATCAGGCAGGTGAGTGGTTAGGGGCCAGTGGTCCCGGATTGCAAGAGGGATCAGGCCTAAACCGGCAGTTAGACATCCCTTGAGGGGTCCTGGATTGGAGAGGGTGCAGGCCAGGCTGAGGGGGGGGTCCCCCCCCCCCCCCCCCAGTGCACAAATTCTGTATTATAATCATGTTCCTAGCCAGATGGTGGAAAAGCATATCATTGAATAAGATAGGGAGAATGGGAGACACATATTTAGAAATATAGCATGTAATGAAGTAGTGTTTAAAATGTGAGTTCTAAAAGCAGATCCTAGCTTTATGTATTACAAAATGTGATTTTAGGTAAATAAGTTAATATTTGTATTAACTTATTTGTATTTCATCTGTAAAATTGGATGATAAATCTATTGCATAGGTTTGGTGTAAGAAATAATATGCGTAAAGCTCACATAATAGATCTCTAAAAATAATTGCTATTTTAGTGTAATTGTATCATTAAAGATTATGTGTATACAGTGGCCAACCATTAAATGCTGGGGATAACACATCAGGAGGTAATTTAGGTAGAAAGAAGACTAGAAGTGCAGAATTCATTGTTGTACCTAGTTTCATTAATTGATTTTATGTTGATTACATTTTTTGTTGCATTTTAGTATTACAGTAGGAACTCGTAATATTTTTAGGTCTCTGTAAAGTGAAATGATAAGGATTGAGCTCTCAGTCACACATTTCCAGGCCTTCTTTTAGGTGACTACATGGCTCTTAACTAGGAAATGATTGAGAATTTCCGACTTGGGAGGAAATTAATGCAATGTCCAGGTCATCTTCTAAAAAGCCCGGAAGAAAGTTGAGATCGTTCAGCCTGCATATTAAAGGTTATCAAGTTCAGCCTGGTGCACTTTCCAAGAAACTTCTTTGTGCCCCCTCAGACTCACTGAACTAGCCTTACTATGGCCCTGATGTCCGACCATGGGTCAGTGGTTGAGCGTTGACTTATGAACCAGGAGGTCACGGTTTGATTCCCAGGCAGGGTACGTGCTCTGGTTGCGGGCTCGATCCCCAGTGTGGGGTGTGCAGGAGGCAGCCAACCAATGATTCTCTCTCAACATTGATGTTTCTATCTCTCTCCCTCTCTAAAATCAGTCCTATCTAATAAAAGGGTAATATGCAAATTAACTATCACTCCATCACAAAGATGGCGGTGCCCATAGCCACAAGATGGCGGCGCCCAGTCCTCTCAGCCCCGCTGAAGTCCCCCAGTCCCGGGGGGTGGAGGGTGGCCGCTGAGAGCAGGCAGCATGAGCGGCCTGGCAGAATGCTTGCTTCATCACTGCGGCCATGGATGGGCCTCTGGCCATGCCGGGACGTGGAACGCTTGCGTAAGAAGAGAAGGAACCGGCGAGCTGAGCAGAGTCGAGTGGCTCCCGACTCCTGGGCAAGGTCAAGTCCGGGCGGCAAGATGGTGGAGGGGTGGAGGATAGTGTGACAGGAGGGGCTGGTGGTGGAGGCACAGGGGTGAAAGGTGGTCGAGAAAGAGGAAGGAAGCCCTTTATCAGAGTTCTGAGAACAGGCAGGGAAGTCATTTGCATTTCCCAGCCACAAATGGGCCTCTGGCCAGGCTGGATGGGGCGTGGATGGGCCTCTGGGCCGCAGAGAGCCTCTGGGCAGCGGGCGTGGAGTGGCCAGGCCCCGCAGAGAGCTACTGGTGCACAGATTCATGTGAAGGGCTACTATTAAAAATATATTTAAATAACAACAAAAACTATGGTCCTGACACCAGAGGACAGAGTTTCCTGATTGTCAGAGGTAAATTGAATGATTTGCTTTGAGAACTGCAGGTTGACAGTCTTTGTCTCCATCTTTCTGTCTGTCCTTGAATCAGCAGACTGCCCATGATGGGGATTCTGAGCATTTTTCTTATGAGTCATCATCAATTATAGTGTTACATTGCTGGAGTGTTCTTGTATTCCTTATGTCTAGGTTCTTAAAGGGAGAGCTCATACTTCTAGCATGCTCTGTGGTGCTTCTGCCATAAAAGGGCACAGTCACAGTAGCTCTCCCAAAGAGCTCCTAGAGCACAGGGCTTCAGGCATAGATGATCTATAAATAATTACCTGACAGTAGTATCACTTCTTCCTTGGAAAGAGACCCTGTGAATTAGGTCCTACTGACCCGCTCCAAGCCAATCGGTTCAATACAAGGTTGGACCTAAAGCAGCCTCCAGCATAGTAATGAGGTGTGTTAGGAAAAAGATACTTAGGCTAAAATATAGTGGTTCTTTAGGTCAACAGTCTCTGAAGAAAGCGTATAATGTATAATCTGTGAGGTGTGGGGAGAAAATAGTAAAAGTTCTTTATCCCAGCCTTTTAAAATTTCTGTTTTGCAGATTTATTTTATAATTATATAGCAGTCCATACAGTTTAAAGCCAGCAAATACATAGGATGCATATTAAAGGTACATAGCCAAATATCTTAGAGAATGTACACGCAAAAAAAAAAAAAAAAAAAAAAGTTATTGACCTTTTCAGTAAAGAGGTCATTTTCTTTTTAGTATTTTGAAAATTAGATCTAAAGATTAGCATTAGGCCCATAATTGTAAGTCTGAGTGGTTGATTAATAATGTCTCTATGTTTCAGGGGACTAATGTTGATCTGAGGATACTGTAAACAGGTGGAAAAAAGTGTAGAGTGGCTTGTCTACAACCATCAAAGTGAGAAGGGGAACTCTTTTTTTTTTTTTTTTCTTTATTTTTACTATTGACACTATACATATCCCCATTCTCCCTCCCTCCCCTCCCACACACACCCTGTCCTCGTGCATCCAGCCCCATTTCCCCCTTTCCTCTTGCCGTCATCATAGTATTGTCTGTGTCTGTAGGTTATGCATATATGTTCTTTGGCTAATCCCTTCACCTTCTTCCACCCAGTTCCCCAAGAGGGAACTCTTTAAGAAATTTCTCTGTGGTAACTGGAAGTCTAAGAAGTCTAAGAAGCAGGTTGCAAAAAGTAGTAGTGGCAAATAAAAGATGAGTTTTATTTGTGAACTAGGTGAGAAACTCCTTTCTTTAGATGTTGGGTTTAGCTACATAGCACTGGTAACAGTTAACTCTGTCATCTTTAGATGGAAAAAAATAAACAGCAGCACCATGATTATTTTGGTATTTAAAGCAGAGAAAAATTAAGTGAAGGTTCTTTGTGGCTTTAGAGCTCTGAGAATTGTCAGCAAAGAGTTGAAAAGTGCTGCCAAATCCCAGGTTGCTTTGGTTAGAATGTGAGAGTTAAAGCATATCACACCTTCAGATTACTAGAGAGAGCTTACCTTTCTTCAAAGGCTTTGGGTATTTTGCACATGTTCCCTTGTTAATTCTCACAACATTCCTGCCAAGAATGAATATATTGTGAAGGAAAAGAGTTCACTTTCCTTGGCAACAAACCACCTTTTGTCCTTCATCTTTTCTAACTATTAAGTAATACCTTAAGCCAAAACGTAATCAGAGCTGTGGTCATCCTTTTTAGACAACTTTATTTGGAAGGTGTTTGGATATTTATGTGAATATCTTCAGGAAGTCCTATTTTTAAAAGTATTTTTTTATTGCTTTCAGAGAGGAAGGGAGAGGGAAAGAGATGAAAACATCAATAATAAAAAAAGAAATATCAATGATGAGTGAGTCATTGATTAGCTGCCTCCTGCACCCCCCACACTGGGGATTGAACCATAACCTTCTGATTCATAGACACTCAACCACTGAGCCATGCTGGCCGGGCCAGAAAGTCATGTTTTTTATGTTTAAAATGACTTGTGGGAGGTCTTTTTGCCTTTTTTAAAAGACGTAACCTTTTTTTTTTTTTTTTTTTAAATAAGACTTATTTGCAGAGTTACAGTAGAAGTTATTTTGTATTTTATATATTGGAATTTGCTATTGGTAAACTTTACAATTTAAGTTATAATGGACAGATAGAACCATGTTTTTTCTTAAATGTTCATAGAGAAAAAGTCTCTCTCCAGGAAGATCCTTGAACATGACTAACCCAAGGACTCTGCTCCTTCCAGATGGAGCATTAAGCAGTTCTTAACTCCAGGACCTGGGTTGACTATATCAAAGCATAGACTTGTTAGCATACAAAAAAAGGAAATAGCTCCTTCCCCGTTTTAACCACACCCTATGGCTTGATTTTGTGTTTTCGTTTTATAGTCCCTTTATTTCTGAAGTTAAAATAAGTCATAAACAAGCTAGCAGACTTGATGGTACTGTTTACAGGCTTTTGCTCCACTATATCTATATTCACTATTACTCTGCTTCCAGCACATTTGTTGAGCAAATAATATTCTCTCTGATGACTTGAAAAATGATAGTTTTAAAATGCTCTGTGTATGTTAAAAAATGTGATTATAGTTAGTAGAATAGCAAGTAAAATAGCCATTTGTGGGGCCATACGTGAGCTGTAGTATTATTTGAGATGAAAGCAGATGGGACTAGAAACTCCCATTAAAAACCAATGCAGGTTTTCTCAGAAAGTACTATCTTTTCACTCTTTAAGAAGCATGTTAATTCAGTTTGACTATCCTTTGCCTGCTTTTTCTTTTCTTTCCTCTTGGAAAGCACGTTTATTAACGTTTTAGGTCACCTATTTTCCTTCCAGCATGATGAACAGTGACATGAACTGGATAGCCTTGTATTGTTCATTGTTTCCCATTTTTCCCTAAAACCTTTTTTTGGCTCATTTCTCTCAGGCAACCTGCTTGTGATATTATTGTCTGTTTTTACAAAGACAAGAGAAGAAAACCCTTTCACCTGGGAGATAAGAGAAGATTGATGTGCTCAACACTTTCCACATCAGTGTTCAGAAGCCACTTAAAGGGGAATGTTTCATTGTTGTTATGTTACCATGAGGTTTCTGGAAGATCTTTTAAATTGATTCAGAAGCTAAAGGGTGGCAGTGTTAAATCAGAAGTGGCCCTGTAAATCTTAGAAATACCCACAGTTGTGTCAGTATTCATGGAAACATTTCGGCCATTGTATTCTAGAGAGTTGAGTCGGTGACTATAAACTGTGTTAGTCCGTATTACACTTTGTAAATGACTCTTCTAAGGACTCTGTAGAGCTTAAAGGAAGGCAGCTTTGGGTGTGATTCAACTATGTAATTCAGTTCTTTTTTTAAGAAAATTCTTTCTTTTTGGTCCTTAAGATACAGCTTTTCCCTCTGCCTGCAGTATCAACATTTGAGACAGAAAGTTAGAAATTTGACCTACTTTTGTAATATGCAAGTTTCCATCAGGAGGATATTAGGGAAGATATAAACCTTTTTTTTTTTATTAGCATTCAATGTAACCATTGAAGAAAGATCAAAACAGTAATCTGTCATGGCAAGGAAAAAGTATTTAAAAGATGTTTTACCTTGCGTATTCATCATCTTGGGTCCTAAAGGAGTTCATTTAATTCTTGAGGCAGGGGACAAAAATGAATACCAACTATTTGGAAGATTGCAAAAAAAAAAAAAAATGTCTAATCTAAAAGGTGCATGTTATGTTTTACCATCCAAGGGGAAAAACAAAAAAGGCACTGGTTACCATGTATGCCATAGTTTATTTGCTGACAGTATGTGCTTTTTGGCCATTGAGTGGAAAACTGGGGAGGGGAAATAAATTGCTACATGCTTTTTCATGTGTGGTGTTTTTTGGTTTTGTTTTTTTTTTGCCTATATCAACTTTAATTTGCCTGAGTTGTTGCTTATATTAAAGAATAGAATGAGATAGAAAAGCACTGTATAATTAGGTGATTTGATTTCAATATGTAAATAATAGTAGGTGAGTTTAAAAGCACCTCACACAATGTATAGATCTGAGAAAAGATGAGCGAGAGCTTACTGGTTTTCATTTGTACTCCTGAATGAGAGTTAGGTCCCATTGTCCCCAGTTGTGTTTGTGTTACAGGCTGGCTAGACATGTATGTCATGTATGAGAGTTTGCTGAACTTGAAGTCATTGGCTTGTTTCACAGGCCTTGTTTGGGTTTTCCTCAAGAGAAGCAGTGGCTTCCTTTCTGAGAACAGGCTGATATAAATGAATATCAAGCCAGGATGCCAATCTTACTAACAGGGATTTTTGTACTTGGAGGATTAAAATGCACTCCAGTATAAAAAGGAAAAGGCAATGTGATGAGGCTTGTTGCTATTTGGGGTATGTGGGTGTCTGAGAAGCCCAGGCTGTGGTGTTGAGCTGCTCACGGTTCACTTGCTTTGTGCTAATTCAGTTTGCTTGGATCCTTGAATGCAGTTACAACTGGGGGTTTTTGCCTTTGTGGTCATTTATTTTATCATAGCTTGCACTCTTACTAAGGAGAGAAGCCCTGAACTTCCATTAATTAGCTGTTCTATTGCTCCACTGGGGCAAAATGCCTGAGCCAACATTGTTTTAAAAAGGATATCAAGGGAATTTAATACCCCTCTCCCTCCTCTGAAACTTTTGGATTATTTGGGGGGTGGATATGGGGGGTTTCTTTTCAGGTGCTGCTCCATAGCATGTATGTGCCTGTTAAGAGCACAGCATGTTAGAAGTGTAGCTTTCCCAAAGCAGCCTTACCAGAAGGAGCAAGATAGAACAGCCACAATGCTGCATTATAAATCATCGGGACCTCGCACTGATACTGCCCATTAAGGAGACTTTTTTTTGTGCTCTACTCAGTTCCTAGCTGTACTAATAGAACAGCGCATCAAGCAAGGCTGTAAATAAAAGTTATTACCTAATAGGTGGGTGCTGAAGTGGAACGGACGGAGCTGAGGCATGGAGGCCTTATTACCGCTCATCAGCAATTATAAACAGGATAAAGTGTCTGGGACTTGCGCTGATGCAGCGAGGGCTAATAGAGGCTGGGAATGACACTGAGCCATGATAGGATGATGTATGCTGATGCGTTTTTACTGTCTCATCGTGCTGCTTGCTCCCAAGACAAGTTATGTTACCCGTTTTCCTGCTTGCTCATCTATTTGAAGAGACAGTCCCATTGCCTCTCCTGCCAGCAGGTGGGCTGGCATTTATTCCTCATACCTGTGTCTCCTTCTAAGGCAACCCCCTCATGAAGAGTCTTCAGAAGTATTTCATAATCATGCCGATTAAAGCCATAATCTTATTGTATCACCTGCTGTCATGGGTATAGATCACACCTTCAGAAGTGGTTGCTTACGTGGAATATAGGACCAGCTGAGGCACTGTAGTTAGTCTGCCAGCCCAGTACTTGATTCAAAGACCACTGTGACATTTCTGCAGTAGATTCTGTAGTGACATGCAAAAGAAGTGGTAAATATGCATCTTGTCCCTGAGAGCTGATCCCATAAACAGAACAAGTACAGAAACATAAATACTACTAATTTCAGCTATAGAGAGCAGGAAATGTAACTAGTGTTTATTTTTAAAAGTGAACACAGGGAGGATAAATTATACAAATCATTATGAGCAAATATGCTAATGTGGTCTTTATTTTATTGTTGATAGTATTACAGAAGTTCCCCATTTTCCCCCCTTTGCCCTCTACCCATCTGCCCTCCCCCCCAGGCCCTCAGTGTCCATGGGTTATGCATATATGCTTAAAAGTTCTTTGGTTCCTAAGAGTCAATAGGAATGATAAAGGGATACTGGAATGTGGAGGGAAAGTCTAAAAGTAGGACTGTGTTTTTTAGTGAACAGAAAACTGCAAATATGACTTGGCATCGCTTTTAAGTAGCAGAGAAGCAACTATACTTGGGAAAATTGAGATACGGCTCTCTTCAGCTTTGACCATTCAGCCTCACTAGATCCCAGCAATTAGACTTAGAGATAGGAGCACTCTAGCAGAGCCACAGGGGAGTGCTTTGAAAGGGTTTACCCGTCTGCTGCAGGAGTTTATGAGCATCCAGTAGTACAATCGTTTGTCACTTATGCCTCAATCAGCGGTTCTCAACCTGTGGGTTTCGACCCCTTTGGGGGTCGAACGACCCTTTCACAGGGGTCCCCTAAGACCATCAGAAAACACATATTTAATTACATAATGTTTTTGTGATTAATCACTATGCTTTAATTATGTTCAATTTGTAACAATGAAATTGGGGGTCACCACAACATGAGGAACTGTATTAAAGGCTCGCGGCATTAGGAAGGTTGAGAACCACTGCTCTAAATGAATACACTTCTTGTTTGTTTGTTTTTTTGTTAATCCTCACCTGAGGATATTTTTCCATTGATATTTAGGGCGAGTAGAAGAGAGAGGGAAAGACAGAGAAACATTGATGTGAGAGACACACATCAATTGGTTGCCTTCTGCATGAGCTCCAACCAGGGCCTGGGCCGGGGAGGAGCCTGCAACCAAGGCACGTGCCCTTGACTGGAATTGAACCTGGCACCCTTTGGTCCGCAGGCCAAGGTTCTACTTATTGAACCAAACTGGTTAGGGCTGAATACACCTCTTTCTACAACACATTAAAAATTAACCTATTAGGAGACTTCCTGCTGTTTGAGAAATTGTAGTTTTTCCATGGAGTTCTTTGATACCTCAAATTATGCATATGTGTACCTCATGTTAAAGAAGCCTGATATATGATAATATTATAAACCAGATAAACTAAGAATTAATGTTATAGGAGAGTCCTTTAGTCTATAAAATGTTTTGCTACCTGGTGAAGGTGGATAGGTTTTTACTTTTGCACATAAAGTAATATTTGACTTGCCAGATAACCAATTCCTGCTTATCCCATTTATTCATAGTGTTTTCTGTGAGTAGTGGCCAGTAAAATAGAGAAGAGATGAATGTAAGCAAAATGTTTTAAAATAATAATAGGATTTAATGACTGATTAGAGTTGGCTAAAGAAAGAGTATAAAGTTCTAAACATGGGGAACTGAGAGAAGAAAGATGAGATTGATGGCAGGAAAAAGATTGCGAAGGAGAACTGGTTGAAACTATTTTCGGTTTCTGATAACCTAAATTTTAGGTCATTTTAGATTGTCCTGTAGAAAAGTAGAAATATAGGCCTAGTTTGGAAATTATTAGTCTAGAAACAGATTAAAGGTGTGCAAGTGGGTAAGGGAAATGAATACAGAAGAACAAGGGGCTAAGGACTGCATTTAGGGGGCTGGGAAAGAGAAAAAGATGCCAGTAAGTAAAGGATACTAAAGAAAGGACAAAATTTTATACAGTATTATGAAAGATGCATGAGAAGAGGGGCCAGGAAACATGAAGACTAAGAGGAGCTGTTGTCTGTAGCTAGCAGAAGATCACTGAAACCCTGAAAGAAGTTCATGTAATGTGATGGATTAAAAGCTTGATGGGAGGCCATTATGAGGCACTTCATAACAAGGAGAGAAAGGCAGCAGATAGAAATCATTCCGTTTAAAAAGTTAGGTGAGCCATTAAAAACCATTAAGTAATGGTGGTTGGAGGGACAAACAGGGTCAGGTATGGAGGTGGTTAGACAGGGAAATATTTTGCCCTTGTTAAAATACAAAGGAAAGATACACGAAGAGAAAGAAATAGAAATATTAGGAGAAATAGAACTGATACAAAAGCAAGATTCTTTAGAGGCAGAAATCTAGGATTACTTCCTTCCAAGAGTATATGGAAAGAGATACAGATATAGATAAATACATTTTCTCTTTTCATGTGTAGATGGTTAGCTGGACAAGATGAACCAAGGAGTTCATCTTAGAAGGTCATCATTTTCTGAATAAATAGATAATACCATCAGCTCTAAAGTAGCAGCAGAGAACAGGTTATAAGAAGAGAATTATTGTGGACTAAAGGAGGAAAAATAGGATTTCCAAGTAATAGTTAATCCAAATTGTCATTAAATACTAGTTTAAATTTACAGTGGGTCAAAGTAAGACTTTCTCTGGAAAGAGCAAAGAGAGAACAAGTGGCACTCATTTCTTTCTTTTTCTATTATGTTTCCATTTTCAAAAGTAACACGTGGTAGCACATCATAACACAGAATAGTTTATGAGAAAATGGTAGTCTAGAGACAGTCCACTCCATAAAACCGACCAGCATTTCTCTCCTGACAGTTTCTATTGTAGTATTTTCATCCTGTAGGTTACCTTTATATCTGTGGAAGGAAAAAAAATACTGTGTCACCCCAGAATTTCCTTTCACCATTGTTTTATTCCTCATTTTTGGAAATACAACCCCTAAACAAGTTCCTAGGAAGAGTTTTGGGGTTCTTGCATTTCTGAAAATGTCTTTTCTACGCCTAGTATGGTGGAAAGTTTAACTAAGTATAGAATTCTTGGATGAAAATGATTGTTCCTTCCCTTCTATGCTATTACTGAGAAGTCAATGCCACCGATTTTCTTTTTTTTAAGTGATATATCTGAGATTTTTTTTCACCTCTAAAACTCTTAGTATTGTGTTTTTATTCTTGGTGTTACAAAATTTGTAGTGATGCATCCAGTGGTCATCTTCCTCCCTCCTCCCCCTGCCTTTCAAGATGTTGGATGCTTGCTGGGCCCCTAAAATTTGAAGACTAATGTCCTCCTTCAGCTGTAGACTGTCTTTGATATTCCCCCAACTTAACATTCTCTTCTCCGTTGGGTTTCATAATGTAGATCTTGGGCCTGCTAGATTGGTGATTTTTCTTTTCTTTCTCATAATTTCCATCTCCTCTTGTTTACTTTATCTTCCAACACTTCTTTTAACCATTATACTTTCATTGAGCTTGCTCTTGTTCTCTGAAAGTTTCTTTTTCATAGTAACCTATTCTTGTTTATAATAATAATAATAATAATAATAATAATAATAATAATAATATAGTAATATATTCTGAGTATGTTAGTGATTAGACTTGTGCTCTTCTGGGGTTGTTATCTGTGATTCTCTTGAGACCAGTTTTCATATTTGTCTTAGTCTTATCCTTCATGTTTCTGTTCTCAGTTGCCTGGTGAAGCTTGGTTTTCTGTTGACTTCTAAGGGGAAAAAATGCCTAAATGGATAGTTTCTCCAATGCCTCTTTCTTGCATTGGAATTTTTACTGTGGCTCTGTGTATGATGGAGTAGGAAGGCAGTGTTAACTGACAGAATTTATTGTGAGAAAGTTGAGATCGTGCTGTCAAGGCTCTCAAATGCAGAAGGAGGACTTGACTATGAAGAGCCATAAAAGCAGCTTTGCCTAGATGGGTCATTCACCTTGTTTAGAGAGGAGCTATCCAGATTTTTGCCAAGTAAATGTGGGCTGCTACCAAGGATGGGGGGTGCAGACTAGTACAATTATTCTGCAAATACACTTTCAGTGGATCCCCCTGGTTTCTACCCTGCTTCTCATTCGGCTTCTCTTAAGACTTGCTTTGCATGTAGTGGCTGCCACCTCTGCAGTCACCAAGTTTCAGTCTCAACATGGCTAACAACATCTAGATATTTGTTTAAAATCTGTTTTTTATTATATTAAATGCACACAATTTATTACAGTGGGTTAATTGTTCATGTTGTTTTTTAAATGTTATTTCAGTAGGGTTTGAGGAGGTTGAAGGGCCAGAGGAAAATGTATTTAGTCCTCTTTATCTAAAAGTTTCCTGCGACAAAGTCAGGATTATACTTTCTGATTTATCCATTGGTGGGAGATAAAAGGGAAGGGTAGCTTCAATAGAATGTGTGGTTCTTAGGAAACCTACTAAATGAGAATGTACCCAAGTTAAACCTCTAATCCTGAAGGGAAAGAAGTATATAGAGTTGGTGGTTGAGAATGTGGGCTCTGGAGGCAGTTTATGTGGGTTCACATTCCAGTGCTCCATTTTACCAACCATATAACTAGAAGAATTGTTGAATTTCTCTATGAGTCTTAGTTTTCTCTTTTGTAAAATAATAGACCCAATCATAGAGTGAAATGAAACAATGTGTTTAAAGCACTTAACATGATGCCTGCTAAGTCCTCAATAGGTAGATGTGGACAGAAGGTACCAGGTGATCTGACTGAAAGGAGAGTGAAGAGAAATTTGAGGAAATGTAGAGGAAAGTGTGAAAGAACTCACACAACTCAGATAGTGCACTGGTGGGGTCCCTCAGCCTGGCCTGTGCCCTCTCGCAATCCGGGACCCCTCGGGGGATGTTGGCATGCTGGTTTCGGCCTGCAGGGATTGGGGCCAAAACCTGCAGTCCTACATCCCCTTAAGGTTGTAGTAGTGTGCCAAGCGGCAGGTGGCCGGGGAGGAGCCCACACCACTCTATTCATCCCAGCCCCGCTGCTCCTGCCACCACTCAGTCAGCTCGCTGAGTGGCGCTCCCGCTGTGGGAGTGCACTGATCATCAGGGCGCAACTCCTGTGTTGAGCATCTGCCCCCTGGTGGTCAGTGCGCTTCAAAATAACTGGTAGTTCGGTCCTTCTGTTGCTTAGACATATACACACACACACGTACACACATACATACACACATACATATATTAGAAGCCCACTGCACAAAGATTCACACAATAGGCCTTCCTTCCCCTGGCTGCCGGCACCGGTTTTCCTCCGGCACCCGGGACCCAGGCCTTTGGTCCGACTGCAGCAGAGAAGCCAAGCTTCTTCAGTCTTCAGTCTTCACTCCGGCTGGAGCCTTCACTCTTTACTCCGAGCCTGTGTATGCAAATTAACTGCCATCTTTGTTGGGTTAATTTGCATAGTTGCTCTGATTGGCTGGTGGGCGTAGCAGAGTGACACCAATTTGCATGTTTCTCTTTTATTAGTGTAGATATGTGCATATATGTGTGTGTGCATATATATATATATATATATATATATATGCACATAAATATATATGTATACATATACATATACATACACATACACACTAGTGGCCCAGTGCACGAAACTCATGCATTGGTGGGGGGGGAGGGGGGACAGGTGTTCCTCAGCCCAGCCTGTACCCTCTCCAATCTGGGACCCCTTGGGGGATGTCTTACTGCCCTCTCACAATCTGGGACCACTGGCTCCTAACCACTCGCCTGCCTGATTGCTCCTAACCGCTTCTGCCTGCCAGCCTGATCGCCCCCTAACTGCTTCCCTGCCGGCCTGATTGCCCCCAACTGCCCTTCCCTGCCATGACCCGCCTCCTCCACCAGGCCCTGCCTCCACTGTGCGCATGGCCATCTTGTGGCGCGGTCACGCGAGGGCCAGCTAGGCTTTTATTAGTATAGATAAGAAATTGTGAATGAGGACCGGAAGCCAAGCAAATTGGAAAGTGCAGACATGGAAGGGAAGTGAAGGTCAGTGAAATGTCAGGGAAGAGGAGGGGAGAGCAGTCAGTAGCCCTTGTTTGAACATATGAGGGCTCTGAATGACAGGAAGCCCAGAAAACCTTTATGAAAATTGGGCATCAGGACTGCAAAGATCAAACTTTTTTTTTTTTAATGTTTTTATTGATTTCAGAGAAGGAGGGAGAGGGAGAGAGGGATAGAAACATCAATGGTGAAAGAATCATTGATTGGCTGCCTATTGCACGTCCCCTATTAGGGATGGAGCCTGCAATCCAGGAATCGAACCATGACCTCATGGGTAGATGCTCAACAACTGAACCACACCGGCCAGGTGATCAAAGTTCTTTTTTATTCTGTTTGTTTTGTTTTATTTCTAGGCCTTATTTTAAAAGTAAAATTTTACTGTATGTATTGGTGGAAAATAATTCTTACAGAGATTTCACAAGCTTGCCTTCTGAAAAAAAAAAATACTCTTATTTCCTGAGCTCTTCTCTACACTTTTATTCTTATAAATGAGAACTCCTTTTTTGGGCAAATCACAATTCAGGAGCCACAGAGGGCTGATAGTTTTCTTGTGGGTAAAATTTTGATAAAAGGACTGGCTGGTGCATCCAAACCAACAATGTGATAGAAGCTTAGCCAATAAATTCACTTCTTTATGATTAAAAATCAGACAATTTAACCTTGGAAGTATTTTTGTCATGGGGGACTTCATATTGTGATTAGTTATCTTAACAGCCAAGTGCTTCTGTGGGCTCAGTTAACCAGCCTCCCACTACATATGTATAATTATTTTTAGTACACGTGCACACACACACTGCTATAAAAGCTTATTTGGCCTTATGCTCCCTGCCATTTTGAATTCTCTGTTTCATTACCAGTATACACCCACTGAGTTTTGGAAAGTCATTCCCAAATAGCAGAACCACAACTCAGAATTTTAAATAAACCACGTCTCTATTGGTTCAAGGGACAGGGGAGTTAGTTACAGGCTATGCATTTTCCACATCCATCCATCCTTTCAAAACTTATTAAAAACGTATACATATGTAAGCAAGAAAATAGGGCACTTAGCTTGTGTTAATCTTTCTGTTACTTTAGCAAGGGATAAAGAAAGTGAATACAGTAGACAGTCTTTAAGATTTTTACCAAGAATGTGGACCAATGTGTACTTGAAAAAATACACTGGATGCTGCTGCTTTTTTTCTAGAGGATGTTGAACAACCTCAGAGATGTTACTACATTAGATCTTGAAATATATGTCCAAATATGCAAGATAGCTTTTAAAAGAAATCTGGGCTTGGGGAGGGAGTTTAGGCAGTACTGATGTGAACGGGAGGTGTTAGCTGCAGCGGAGTCTCTTTTCCTGCTTTGACATTAACTGATAGTTCCTGTAACTGACAGGGATTTAGATCCACTTTTTCTTTGGTGTCCTGTTGATAAATACATTTCTAGAAGATTAAAATCACATCTTAAGGTCTTGATCGTCATCCTTCCTGGAATAGCAGTTGTAGTAATTGTTGCAAATGAGTCCTTATTGGGATTGGAGGAATACAGACTAAGAGAGTGACATGTAAAAGTCTGGTTAGTCATTAAAGTGTACTTACAGATAAGCGTTGACTTCACTACAAACCTGGAGAAGCATGGGCTTTGGCCTTCCTGTTGATTCCTGCTACAACCATTTTGTCATGCACTTTCCCATCAGATCTAAGCAGTGTCAACATTTCTCGGCAAGAATTCAGTAAGCACTTAGCCAACCATCTCTAAGTATAGTTACTCTGGAATATAGTTGTTGGGTTTTATAAAGACATAATTTCAGAAAGATTACATAGAATTCTCAGGCACACACACACACACCACCGGAGTCCCCAAATGTTATCATTTTACCACGTCAAAGATTGGCTTTTTCTTTTCTCCCCCGTGCATGAGTGTGTGTAATATCTCTATATCCCTAACCATTTCAGTAAGTTGCTTTTGTTATACCAAAAACTTCAACATGTAATTCTTAAAATCAGGGTATTATCTTAATAGCCATAGTAGTTCTTTCAGTGAAGATTGTTGAGCAAAGTCAGTGGAATTGAGGTTAAAATGCTAGGCACTTGCTTCTTTTGTGTTTCAAATATGGACTAAAAACAATTTTCATAATAATTTTATGCAGATTTCCTTGCCTCTGATTTTCCAGCAGCTTGTTTTACAAATGAATGTTATTTCTCTTTACTTCATAAGCCATTTTCTCAAGGCAGCTTTCTTTAACCCACACACTTGGTAGTATCTGCATCAGCATTGATGCAACCCTACTGAGTAGTGAAACCTATAAACTAATGCAGGAGGGGTAGGGTCAGGGCTTTCTTTAGGCACCCTTTGTCATCATATGTTAAGTTCTAACTTTAGGTTCATTTACCCTCACATCAGAAAGAGTTAAAATGAGGTACAGAAGTATTTATAAGTTTAAGGATTTAGCCTGGGAGTAATGAGCCAAAAGACAAGACCTTGGATGGCAAAAAAACTAGTAAGTAGAGAGAACTGAATTAAACTATGCTAAATTAGGAACCAAAATAGTTTAAAAACAAATCAGCTATTTAATTTTAGCATCTGCAGTACTTAGGTATGCATTCAAGCTGATTTTTTTAAAATAGCAAAATAAAAACATTCAAACATTTTCCCCTTACATTAAACCTGGAATACAGCCTACTGATGACAATCTCTCGTGGAAGGAGTACCATCATTAGGAACTTCTTCCAACCAACTCAGCCTCCAGCCATGGCTATATGTGTGTGTGTGTGTGTGTGTGTGTGTTTAACAAAAAATGAGAAAATTTGAATTAGTGTCTCATCTTGTTTACTCATTTCCCTTACCCTACCCCCATATTTAGTGTTTTTCGGTGTTTGTTTTTTTTATTAATTCTCACTCGAAGATATTTTTCCATTGAGTTTTAGAGAGAGCAGAAGAGAGAAGGAGAGAGAGAGAGAGAGAGAGAGAGAGAGAGAGAGAGAGAGAGAGAGAAACATCGATATGAGAGAGACACAATGATTGGTTGCCTCCTGCACTCGCCCGACCAGGGCCAGGAATGGAGCCTGCAACTGAGGTACGTTCCTTTGACTGGAATTGAACCCAGGACCCTTCAGTCTGCAGACTAACACTCTATCCACTGAGCCAAATCATCTCGGGCATGTTTTTTTTATAAAAGACACCTATTTTCAGTTTTCCTGGCCAAAAACCCAAGGTTATAACAGGTTAACCCTGGGCAAGTCATGCATGCTTTGGAGACCAAGATATGGAGGGTACAACATTATTTGAAGACTTTTGGCCTATCCCTTCCCTCCAAGGCTTCTTCAAATAATAAGGCAACAGTAGGAAAAAGTGGCTATAGTCTATGTCTACATACTGCCCAGGTGCTTAAAACAGTTGTGTAATTTTATAAGGAATAATTGGAAAATCTCTAGGCTTCATGTAACTACAGAGTAAGTAGAAGTCTTACTCCATATTTTTAGTCAACTTCTAAATGAGCATTTTAGGAAACTATATGAAAACAATATTGCTTGTCTTACACACAGTTATATTATAATAAATATGGGTATGTAGATATTTCATAGATCTCTCAAGTTATCCTCTTTTTGGATAAATGAAAATAAGTCATGGCTGATCTTAGTTTTCTGGAAATATGGGCAAAAATAGTAAAACAGAAACTCAAGACCAGTCTTAGCACTGTAAGGGTCTTAGAACCCTCATGGTCAGAAAACAAATTAGGGAATTTGGGCATGTGGCCTTTGAGAAGTATATCCTCTTAGGTTTCTTAATCTTGCTTCTCTCTCTGTCTCACTGTGCATCCTTATTCTGTACTCTACTGATGCTATAAATGTAATTTTTTTAAAGCAATGTATTATAATGTTGTTGAACCCTAAAGTACCCAAGCGGGTTATAAAAAGGAAAGATTATCTGTGGAGGATAATTTGTCAGTTACATTGAGTAACTGAAAAATCTATGAGGAAAGTAATATAGTGTAGTTGGACAGGCAGGAGAAGCTAAAACAAGGAAGTGGTGCCAGGCCAGTACCAGCTACAAAGGATGACTACTCATTGCTAGTCTGGCAGGCCTGCTGAGTGGCACTCCTATGTAGAATTTCACTCCTGGTGATACCCTTTAAGTAAATAGTACAGCAGGAATGACACTTATCAAACAGAGATGGTAGCTGGCAGTTTTTCAGATGAAGGTAGGAGTGGTTTATGGGTCATCTGTGACTTTTTAAAGAGACCTGATTTATGAGCTATAGGAAGCTATTAGGGTGGTTGAGAAGAGAAGGCTTTGACTTCTGCCTATGGGGCCTATGTAAAGGTGAGAAGGTGTGTTTTACCTTTTCTGACCATTAAAATAAAATTTCAAGTGAAAAATAACTGGCTTTCCTTTTCCTATTGAGAAAAAAAATTTTTTTTTATCCTACAAATAATCACTAAAGAAACTTTTGAGGGCAGATTTTTAAAAAATAATGTGATGGGGGGGGAAAGAGCTGATTTTATATAAATTAAACTAGAGGCCCAGGGCACAAAATTCTTGCATGGGGGGGAGGGGGGTCCCTCAGCCCAGCCTGCATCCTCTCCAATCCAGGACCCCTTGGGGGATGTCAGACTGCCTCTTGCAATCTGGGACTTCTGGCTCCTAACCACTTGCCTGCCTGCCTGATCGCCCCTAACCCCTCTGCCTGTCTGCCTGATCGCCCCTAACCCCCTCTGCCTGCCTGCCTGATCACCCCTCACTGCTCCCTTACCGGCCTGATCACCCCTAACTGTTCCCCTGCTGGCCTGATTGCCCCTAACCGCCTCTGCCTCTCCCCGTACCCGGGACCCAGGATTCCCTCCTCTGGCCGGTCGCAGGTACCCAGGACCCAGACCACCTTCACCCAGGCCGGCCATAGCCTCAGGGGACTATGGTGGGCAGCTTCGCCTGGGCCACAGCTACAGGTGCTAGCACCTGGGGCCGCAGGCTGGGTGGCTTGTCCCTCTCCTGGGCCACAGGCACAAACACTGGCATCCGGGACCATGGGGCATGCGGATTGCCCCTCTTCTGGGCCGCAGGCGAAGCCGCTGGTGCCCAGGACTGCGGGGTGTACGGCTAGTCCCTCTCCCAGGCCACAGCCTGGCTGGTCCCCATTTCTCTCCCGTGAGCTTATTTGTGCCTGGCTGGTCCCCATTCCTCTCTCCCCAATGTTGAGTGTCTGAGCTGTTACAGCGTTATGGCATGAGGGCATGATGACTATTTGCATATTAGCTCTTTATTATATAGGATACTGTGACTATAATCCACAGAAATCCAGAGAGTTATCAGGAATCATATTCTAAGAGCAGAGGACAAGTAGAGTTATTCACCATTCAACAGAGATGTATCTTAGAGAAATTGCACCTGCCCTGACTGGTTTGGCTCAGTGGATAGAGCGTTGGCCTGCGGACTGTAGGTTCCGGGTTCAATTCCGGTCAGGGGCATGTACCTTGGTTGCGGGCACATCCCCAGTGGGAGGTGTGCAGGAGGCAGCTGATCGATGTTTCTCTCTCATCGATGTTTCTAACTCTGTCCCTCTCCTTTCCTCTCTGTAAAAAAAATCAATAAAATATATTTTTTAAAAAAGAAATTGCACCAAAATATTTGGATAATATTCTAAGTGGAACAGAAAGAGGGGCTTGTTTTTGTTATCTGACTTGGCCCAGGATCTGCTCTTCCACCCTCATCCCAGAGATAGCAGCATCTTTGTATGTAAGAAACTCATCTTCATGGTAAAGTTTGCTCATGGAAGAGCAGAAGTAGAAACTTGAGTAATAACAGTTGGAGACAGGATAGTATAGTGTTTAAGAGCAAGAATGCTAGGCCAGGCTGCCTGGGTTCAAATCCCAGTTCTATTTACTAGATATGTGATCAGCAATTCTCTTAACTTGTGCCTCAGTTTCCTCATCTTAAAATGCAGCTAATAGTAGTACCTACCTCATAGCTTTGTTATAAAAGCTAAATGAGTTAACATATGTAAAAGCCTTTAGAAAGTGCTATTACCAGAAGTGCTTTGTGTTAGTGCTTATTATTACTGAATCTTAACTTAGGAGTCTTTTGTCATATCTGCCTACAGTAACTAAAGTGTAGCTTGTCCAAATTGAGTTTGGACAAAAGGTTACATAGGATGATTCCATTTATGTGTCTGTGTTTATGTTCATATATATGACATTCTTGAAATGACAAAAATGGAAAAATGGATACATTAGTGTTTGCCAGGGGTTGCCAGGAAGCAAGGAGGGAGAGAGGGAAGTAGGCATGGCTGTAAAAGGGCAACGTGAGGGTTCTTTGTGGTGATGGAAATGTCCTATAGCTTGACTGTATTAATACCAATATCCTGGTTGTGAGATTGTACTAGAGTTCTGCAAGATATAACCATTGGGGAAAACTGGGTGAAGGTTACATAGGATTTCTCTGTATCGATTCTTATAGCTATATATGAACCTATAATTATCTCAAAATAGTTTAATATAAAAAGCAAATGGGCTTAGAAAATTCCTGATAGAGGAAAAAAATGGCAGTTAAAGCCATGTATATGTCTGAGCAGGTTAGTAAACAAGATGAAAGGAAAACTGTGAGCTAGCTATTGACATTTTAGAGAGATATTTGTGAACCCCCAGAAAAAATTGAACCAGCTGGGGTCAAAGAAAGAGGAATGAGGAAAGATGAACAACAGCATATTTCTCTAAAAACTCTTCAAACTGGTGTTCTACAAATGCCTTTGCTTCCCAGATTGTGAAATGGTCTATTAGTTATGATTTTTGGTAAAGAGAAGTTAGAAGGTAGATGAGCAATAGCTTATATACAAATGGTATTCTCAAAAGCAGGCCTCAAAGAAAAGGATCACAAATGTGAGCTGAAAATCACCTCTATACATATGTACAATAAAGTTCTTAAGTTCAAGAGGGTATCTTCTCTGACTTTTTCCTCTTCTGCTTCCTAATCACCACTCCTCTAACAGAATTTATCACTTCTTTATTTTCTGCTCATAGCATTCTGTTCATATATTAGTATGCTACTTACTATGCTGTAAGTTTATTTGTATACTAGAGGCCCAGTGCACAAAATTTTTGCACCCAGGGGGACGGGTGTCCCTCAGCCTGGCTTGCGCCCTCTCACAGTCCAGGAGTCCTTGGGGGATGTCTGACTGATGGCTTAAGCCCGCTCCTCTTTACATAGGCCCCACGGGCCCCTTAGTGCTGCTGCGGAGGTGGGAGCCCACCACCACTGCTACACTCGCCAGCCGTGAGCCCGGCTTCTGTCTGAGCAGTGCTCCTCCTGTGGGAGCGCACTGACCACCAGGGGACAACTCCTGCGTTGAGTGTCTGCCCCCTGGTGGTCAGTGCACGTCATAGCGAAGGGTCGTTCTGATGTTCAGTTGATTTGCATATTAGCCTTTTATTATATAGGATGTGTCTTTCCCTTTGTTTTTCTTTATTTTTAAAATATATTTTTATTGATTTCAGAGAGGAAGGGAAAGGAAGAGAGGGAGAGAGAGAGAGAGAGAGAGAGAGAGAGAGAAACATCAGTGGTGAGGGAAAATCATTGATCGGCTGCCCCCTGCACACCACACACTGGGGATTGAGCCCACAACCTGGATATTTGCCCTGATCAGCCTAGTTGCCCCTCACTGCCCCCCCTGCCAGCCTAATCGCCCCCAATTGCCCCCCCTCCCAGCCTGGTTGGCCTCCAACTGCCCCCCCTGCCGGCCTGCTCCCCCCTCACGACTTCCCTGCTGGCCTGGTCACCCCACACAGCCTGCTTGTTCAGTCGTTTTGTCGTCCCTCACAAACCCCCCTGCTGGCCTGGTCGTAGGCAGCCATCTTGTGAGGGCATGAGGTTAATTTGCATATTATCTCTTTATTATATAGGATGATGCCATTAAAGTAAATAGGTAGATGCGGTAGAAAGAAAAGGAATTCAGGGTGTGGTACATTTCACAGGAAAACTAACCAGTACTATTCAAAAAGTCCATGTTATTTGAATGAAGGAAAGAAAAAAAGTAAGGGACAGTTTGAGTGGCATATACTATTCTATATTAAGAGAGACTTAGACATAAGATTCATGTAACACATGAAACTTGGTAGGACATGCCTTTGAAAACAATGGAGATAATTTGGATACAGACTGAATGACATTAGACCATTATTCTTAATTTTATTAGGTGTAATATTTTGGTTATGTAAGGAAATGCCCATATTATAAGATGTGTATGTATGAAGTATTTTGATGTTTGCAACTTATTTTCAGATGGTTCAGTGGGAAAAACATGTAAATATGGAGGGAAGAGAGAAAGTAATGTGACATTGTTAACAGTTGTTGAATCTGAATGGAGTGTACACAGGTATTTATTGTACTAGTAGAGGCCCAGTGCATGGATTCGTGCATCGGTGGGGTCCCTCAGCCTGACCTTCACCCTCTCGCAATTTGGGATCCCTTGGGGGATGTCGGACTGCCGGTTTTGGCCCGATCTCGCAGGCTGGGCACTGCACCGCTCCCCCTCATCCTGGCCCCACTGCACCTGCCACTCCTGCGGAGATGGGAGTGGCTCACACCTCCACAGCTGCGTTTGCCAGCCATGAGCACTGTGTCTGGCGCCCATTGGTCAGCTGAGCGGTGCTCCCACTGTGGGAGCGAACTGACCACAGGGGGCAGCTCCTGCATTGAGCATCTGCCCCCTGGTGGTCAGTGCACATCATAGCGACCAGTTCAGTCACTTAGGCTTTCATCTATAGATAATAGATTATTTGAATTTTTCTATATGTTTGAAGATGTTTTAAATAAGTTGAATGAAGGCTGAGTACTTTCCTCCTGAGGTTGGGAACAAGGCAGAGATGTCCTCTCAACACTCCTATTCAGTATCATACTAGAAAGCCAATCCAGTACAATAGGCGAGAAAAACAAAAAAGGCAGGCAGAGTAGAGAGAAAGAAACGTTGAGGGGAAAAACCCTTCCTTTGTAACTGTTGGACTCCGGTGCCATGATTTTAAAGATTGTTTTTTTTTAAATGAGAGCTGTTCTCCCCACAGCACATTAGCTGCTTCTACGGGATCTTCTGATGACTTCATAATCACTTTTTTTCTGGTGTCAAGATGTGCCACCAGAATCAGCTTTCAGCTACTTTTATAGCAGGAATTGGGGGGAAGATGGACTGAGAGGAAGTGACAAATTTGATCCAAGTCTTTAAAACATGCTTTTGGGATATGTAGGTGCTCATCTCCTCTAGGGTACACGTCATGGCTCATAATTGTGCTGCTGTTCTTTAAACTCTCTTCCAACCAGAAATGCCCCTACAAAAGCAGCTTTTGCATTGCTCTCATGAGGACTAAAATCAGATGAGTAGATGATATAGTTAACCCCAGGAAGGTTTCTGATGCCTTATGTCTTTTGAGCATACTGAGGAGGACAGAGACCCCAAAAATTCAGGTGCGCTCCCAAGATAGTCAGCTCTACTGGCATATATATAGATAGATAGAGATGGAGGTAGAGATAGATTTACCACAGGTCTCCCATTCTTGTGTTCCCAGCAGGGAAGAAGAGTCAGACGTCTGCTTTCAGCCTTGAGGTTGTGATAGAGAAGGAGACCTTCCTCGGATGTCTCCCTCGGATATTTCTGGCCTAGGAGGGAGCCAGAGAAAAGAACCTGGGGCTTTGGGGTGGAGATGGAAAGAGAAGACAGAGACTAATGTTAAGGATAGTACTGCCTGGCAGCTTGAGAACAACTGACCTTTGAAATAGTTATGATATAAGATAGCAATTTTCAATCGGTGTGCCGTGGCACACCAGTGTGCCACAAGAATTTTTAAAACATGCAATACCTGGTTATTTAGTCAGGGGCACTGACCTCTTTTCCCTTAGGTTGTCAAATTAAAAAATGATAAGAGCCAAAACAACAATAGCCATCCTGTGTGAATGATTCAAAATTACACCTATTCTTTTGTCAGATCGTGAAAAATATTTTTTGGTGTGTCACAAAATTGTAGTAATTAGTTTGTATGTGCCAGGAGATTGAAAATTGCTAGTTTGAGACATAGCATCCTAGGTGTATTTCATGCTAGGTTCATCACTATATCATATATCAAATGAAAATGAAGGCATTTTCCACAAAATTTTAATAACCAACCTCTTCCAAAGACTTGAACTTCTCTCTATGTTCATGTAATAGCGTTTGACAGGTATATTATTCCAAATTGTTTAAAGGCCATTAAAAAGATAAGAAAGGAGAGGGAAATCCCAGTTGAATCAAGTGGGGGGAAAGTTTTTAATGGATAATGAGGGAGTTTTCTCTCTTGAAGTCTTTCATGACACACAGTAAAATGCCACAAGAAGGTGAATCTAATCCCTGCATAAACTCTGAAAACAAAGCATAAAGAGAAACACAGAAAAAGAACCTATAAAACAGATTTTTTTAAAGGCTCATTTTTTTCAGTGAGAGTGTGGTGCTTCTCACGGACAGAGGTTTTACTGCTTAAGCTCCTTTTAAGTGGACAAAGGCGAGACAGCAGTGATGTGTGCGGGTTCATTAATTATTGCTCTTACTGATGTTTGCACAGGCTGTTGGGATCATAAATGTCAATCTGTCAGGAGACTGTGATAGGTTCTAAAAAAACTGATTGAGTACCTCAAAAGCTGTCATAGAGCCTGAGATTAAACAGATTCATCTTTCTTTCTTAGAAGTGAGGGAAGGTGTGGGTGAAGTGAATAGAAGGCTCCCTTCTCTTTGTTGCCATGGTGCTTCTCCCACTCTCCTAATCTCTGAGGATTGGCTGTGCCAAGGGCTGAGAGCTCACCTGAGTTGTCAGAAGGCCACAGTCCGTTAGCAGCCCCGGGTGTGCGGGCTGCCAGCTGCACAGTGACGGGAGATTAAGAGAGATGGGGATTCAACTCTGACAGGCCTGACACAATTTATTTGGAAATTTCTGGGAGAGAACATGAGTAATAAAGACAAGAAAAGTGACAGTAAGGGACAAATGTGAATGTCTGTCAGAGACAAAACAGAATTTTAAAAGAAATAGCTCTGTTTGTTGTCTCCAGTCAAGCTTTCCAGTTAAACTGTTTCCGAATTAACAGTCTTACCACTATTTTCAGCGATTTGGTAGTAAAGTACAATTAGAAGAATTGCTCTCTTCAGAAGATTAATGTGTTTTAAATAAAATCACTGTGCTTGTTTCTCTGTCACAAATTAAGCACTAGCTACCTTCAAATCTAGGGATCTGATAGGTAAAATACTTTTTCAAAGATTTTTCGTTCTAGGGTAATCACATTGTAATTCTTGCTCAGACTTTCCTTTGTCTAGAAGACCTGATATGATATTATTCTCATTCTGTTAAATTTAGGCAGAGGAAGAAAGGGTCTAGTAAGTACCAAGAACTATGAACCTGGCATGGGAGTGTGGCAGCTCTTGTGTGGGTATATACAGACTGGATTACGTTCTCAAGCAAAAGCATACTGGGGGGAAATGTGCTTTGCTGGCCCTTTATGAAAGATCTTAATTAGAAATCACTCGTAATTCCTGGGGTGGGGACAGTTTCTAGCTTGCCACTACAGCTCCGCCTGCTGCTAATGAGCATGCTCCTTGCGAGGACTCGTTTTTTCTGACAGTTAAAGCTGCGTGTAAGAGTTATTTCTGTTCACTTTTCTCTCCATATTTAACCCTTACTGCCCAAGTTCAGATTAAGCAAGTAGATGGTTAGTTGTTTTCTGTCGTTGTTGAGGAAATTAAAAGTGCTGCAGGGTAACAAATTATGTTTGTGAGCAAAAAGTAAAGAATCAAAGTTTGATTTATTCGAATATGGACTGTAGATGAGTATTCCTTTGTGTAACCATGTTTGGATCTTTTTTAATGGACATAAAATTTATAATTGAATAGTTGAATTATTTAGTTCATTATTATGTAATTAGACTCCTTGCCCTGGACATCTGTTTCTCTTATTTAGGCAACTCACCCCATGGCACATAGTTTCATTAAATAATTAGCAGAGGAGATGTAAATTTCTTATGCAGACATGATGATGATCCTGTAGACCACTCTTTATTTCATTAACTTCTAATTGAAACAGCAGGTTGGCTTGTGAGAAAATGCCAAGGAATTGTTTGCTTCACCAAGAAGTGATGCATAACACAGTCACCTCCCTGGATGGCATCGAGTGGAGGATGGTGATGGTAAACCATTTAGGGAGTTTATTCTCCCTCCCTCTTTGTGGTAAGGGCATTAGAGGGCACAGGATTCCTTTCCATTTAATAGACCCTGGACTGAGTGAAGAAGGTTAATTGGACATATTCCAGAGCGTAAAAATTATGGATTTCTTAATGTCTAGGGACAGCTCCTTGATTCTAAAAAATAACATTCTGGTAAACAGTGTGTGCGTCTTGGTTTAGAATCATGGGAGGACTGCTTCCCATGCCTCAGATTTTCTGTATGCTGATGCCTTTGGTCTGAGACTTGTGCGCTGCTGGGACATTGACTCTCCGAGGGCTGACTAGCGCTGACAGTGCAGCCAGACGCTCTTGGCAGCATCAGAAACCTCTCTTAGGACCCATTATTTCAGGAATGTCCCGGGCCTTCTGCTACCAGAACAAATAACTCAGTAGTCTTTATCTATAATGTCAAGTGGATAAAAGAATATTTCAGCATGAGATCAAGCAGACTTAGTCCTTAGTTTTGTTATTGAATGCTCATTGGCCAGACAAGGTGGAGCATTAGAAGAAAAGAGATTAGGCTTGGACATGCCTCCTCATGTTGGGGGGCCCTATCAAGTGGATGGTTTGGTGATGACCAATAATGATTATGTAAATATAAATTCTGTCTCCCAGTCTTAGGAATCATACATTTTAAAATATGTTCTTCATATATCATTCCCTGGCTTATTTAAGAAATACCTATGGTAGCATTGCCACTGAAAGAAAATTGTCTTCTTGTAGCAAAGGTTTGCTTTAGAAATGGAGATGGTGCTATGCAGGTAGACAGCGAATTTGACAGTTTGGGACAGATTCATGTGAAAATTGGCTTTGTGAGTTCTGCATTTCTAGACACACTCGGTTTTATCAGGTAGCAATGTGAATGACAGGCTTGTGGTCTGAGCACGCCTTTTTTATGTTAGAGGTGTACTGGCATCATGTCAGGGCCTTTTAAATTTTAATAATATTAATAAATGCCAAGCCAAGGATTCCACTGCCTCCCCTTCTCAGGTGGGCCCTTCTCTTCTCCACCCCGCCCACCGGGCTTGAGCGGTAATTTCTTATAAGGATGTTACAGATTTAGGACCTTGTCTCAGGAACAAATACCATTTTTTTTTTTTGTTATAGCTTTTACTCTAGAATTTTCTCTTTTTGTTGCCAAAACTGGGGGGGCGGGTGTCTAAATAGGGTTATTAATATAAATAGCGCCATTGCTGGTTTGTGAAAAAGGACCCCCAAAGAGCAGTGTGGCTCATGCAGGGTGAGTTCCTTTTGGCTGGCTGCTTTGTAATGATTTACATTTAGATTGTTGCTTGTTGCTCTTGTAGGGGAAAGGAGGGGCCTGGTGTGTCTGTACCTGCCTCAGTCATCACACTGACTAGGTTTGGACAGCTTCTCTCAGCAGAGCTTGGAAATAGGTTGAACTTGCTTTCAATTGTTTTCATCAAAGGCCTTGTTTAGTTGGTTTGTATTTGGGGAAAATGTCATGTAGGACTGGAAGAACTAAATGAGATGAAAAATGAAGTTTACAATTGCTAAGAATAGTGCGTGCCTTCCACTTCCGTAAGTCAATGCACAGTGCCATGGGCTGGGGGGCTGTGAGCGAACTGTCACCATCGTCACTATCGGAACCAGTGACTGCTCTCTGATGAAGTGCAGCATCTTCTTCACACAGAGGGAGAAGGCTGGGGAAAGGGATGCAGACAGCCTTCATTGAAATGCATCCAACTGTCTGCTGCTTCTCACTAGAGCCACTTGAAATAGAAAATCAGGACTGCCTAGGAGAAGATTCAGTCATTCAAGAAATATATATTGAGTTGTAGGCATGGAGGGCACATTAGTGAACAAAGCAGGTGAAACTTCCTGCCCTCCAGGAGTTTACATTCTCCTGGGAGATAGTGTTAAAAGTGCTATGGATGAATACAAGGGAAATGCTAGGGATGGGGGGACAAGAGTGGTCTAGATAGGGTGATCAGGGAAAAAGACTTCATTGAACAGGGTGCTCACTTTGTAAGTTATATAAATGTCTAATCACTACACCTGAAACATGATATTGTATGTCAACTGTAATTTCAAAATACATTTAAAAAGAAAATGTGGCTTAAAAGAGGTTAGATCCCATATAGATCTGGGTGAAGAGTGTTCCAGACAGAGGGAGCAGAAAGTGCAAAGGCTCTGACGTAAGAGACAATAAGGAGGCCAGTGTGGAGAGAGCAGAGGGAGAGAGCAGCAGGAGATGAGGTGAGAGAGATGAGAGGAGGGCACCTCAGGCAGGGACTTTTGAGGGCCTCAGGTAAGAATCTGAACTTTTATTCTGAGAAGGGGAGCTGAGAAGGAAGGGGTTGTAGGCAAGGAAGTGAAGTAATTCTAACTTGATTTTGAACTGGATCGATTGGCTGTTGTGTGGAGAATATACTGTAAGGAGGTGAGCAGGAAGACCAGTTAAGCAGCTGTTTCGCTAGGCTGGGCGAGATAGTGATGAATTGGACCAGTGTTGGAGGTGGTGGAGGGGTGAAAAGTGGTAGGATCTGGATCTGTTTTTAAGGAAGATCATTCAGGAGATTCCCTTCCAGAGGTGCTTTAGCACAAACCACTTCAGAGCCTTGGCAAGGGGTGCATCCTCAGTATGCAGTGGGGGCACTTCCAGGAGCACAGAGCCCCCAAGTGCTGCTCTTTTTTGGAAGGCAAGAGTTATTTACAGCCTGTCTATAACATGAACTTTATTGCATTTTAGTTACTTTTTAAAGTCATGGGAAATACAAGTTCATTACACCTCCCTCCACCTGCCAATTTGGCACCAACCCTAGGGTGTGTTGTGGTACCACATGTTGCCTCTGTACCACTCCACAGTGGAGGCCCTGGGGCAGCTCTTTGATAAATAGGCAGGGATATACTCCTTAACTCTAAATACAGTTGAAATGATTTCCAATATTAGAAACTGATTCTTGTCTGTTTAGGAGTAGAAACATGAGTATTTTTGCTAGAAAAGATTATAGATCCCCCATCAAACACTGGCTTTAAGTATGGAGTTATGCTAAACATGGCAATACAAAGAAGTACTAGACATAGTCCCTTCTCTAAAGAATTACCAGTTTGAATGGTCTCATAGAGACAACCATTATTAAAAACAACAGATTTTTGTGGAGCCACCCCCACTCTCCTCTTGGTTCAGATCTAGCTCATCAGAAGTCAGCCCTGAAGGTTCATGCTTGTCACACTTTGTGGAGTAGAAACCACGCCAGTCAGAGCTGGCTGTTGCTTACACAGGTCCAATTCCTGGAAAAGGGCAGTAGCCTGGTCAGAAGAATGCCTGGCACACATTAATCAGCTGTGCTTGCCAGGCCAAGCACTAACCCTGACCCCCAAATGTGTTGTTTTGGTCAGATTCACAGTCTGAGAATGAGGCTTCGCCAGTGAAACGGCCACGACTACTGGAGAACACTGAACGATCCGAGGAAACCAGCCGATCTAAACAGAAGAGTCGACGTCGGTGCTTCCAGTGCCAAACCAAACTGGAGCTGGTGCAGCAGGAATTGGGATCGTGCCGCTGTGGTAAGCATCTTCCCCAGGGACGTGATGGAGACGGTGTCCCTGGAAATTATTCTAAGAGGCTGAACTCCTTTGTTCTTCTTCTGGAAACCTCCCTGAGAGCAGTAGGTGTAGAGTTTGAGAAATCAGGAGTAGAGGATTTTTAGTTCTAAGCACATACAAAGAAGCAAAAACACTCCCCATTATTTTGTCACATGTCTTTAGAGTTGCATTGTCATTGCTTACTGCTTTAACGTCTTCCATTGATTACTCTGGTTCCTTCTCATTGATGACTTATTTAGAAGTTAACCAAACCAGCCAAATTCTGGGATATGTACTATAAAATTCAGATAGTAAATTAATTCTGAATGAGCCTTTTACTATGTATAATAAATGCAAGATTTCTTCTCCCATATCCTTTTTAAATTAGTTTGATTAGAAAATTATTTTCTTTGAACTGTAATTCATTGTCACTTAACCCCTTGAATAACTTTAAGGTAGCTTCTTCTTCTGTATTATCTATCCAGTGTAATACCAACTCTTAGAATTGCTGCACAGAGATGTATTTTTAAAAACTTTATGTGTACCCACATAGAACAAAACTTAGACCAATCACTCCTCTCCCTTCAACCACACATAATTGTAAAGCTGCAGCATTTAGGCCGAATTAGAGTTTTTCTGTTCCTGTTCTTATTTCCTGATTTAAAGCTTAATATTACAAAACTGTTCTATGGGACAGAGCTGTCACCAGGCCAACTTTGAGGCCTAGGTCTAGCCTCTGAGAATTCTATATCCTTGTCCTTAGGAATGAGCTTAAGAAGCTTCCTTTCACCCCTGGGATAGCCATAGATATTCTACAAGTACTGACGCTGGCAACCAGGACTAGATGGTTCTTTCAGCAGCTAGAAAGTTACAGGGACTCCAAGTCCTTTATCTTCTAAAGACGAAGCTGTTGCTGCTCTTGTCCCTCAGTCATCTCCATTGGGAATGAGAAGGAAACAAGGGAGTACTAGCTTCTCATGGAAACTAATTTGGAACTCCCGTTTCTGTCTGTCTGTTGCACACTTTTGTGTGTGTGTGTTGGGGAGGGGGGAGTAACAAGATCAGAAGCATATATTCAACTGCAGGAATGGGACATTTGATGGCAGCATGGGGAGTCTAGGTGTCAATGGACAAGTTTTTATTTCTAGATTGGCATTTAGTTTTCTCCTAAATGCTTGTTTGAAAGTATAAAGAGGAGGGTTGGGTAAGAGTTGGGGGCAGAGGCTATCAGCAGAGCTTTCACACTTCAGTTGTGTTCATGCATGTGGCATGGCCCAGGTGAGCCCAGAATTTTACTGATAGACTGCTCCTGGGTCAGCCCTCCCAGGTAATTTTAAATTCTTGATGAGGTAAGGAGGGAATACCATGGTAGATAAGGAAACTCTGGGGCCTGATGGCTAACCACCTTTGCCCACATTGCAGAGTTCGATCTTTTGTCATGCCCTTTTTGCTTTGGTCTTCATGTGAACTATGGGGGGCGGGAGGGCAGTTCAGTCCATTACCAGAGTTGCGAAAGCTACTTGACCATTTTTGCCTATTGCTTCTATAACACAGACCTTTGGTTGTTCCTAAATTAGAATCATGAGATTTTCCTGTACCTTAATGTTCATTTTTCCTTCTGGAAAGTAACTGAATCCTGGGTACTAAAAAGGATTTGCTTTAGTGGATCAAGCAGTTGGTCCTTGCATGTTCCATCTTGCCTCTGTCATAATACCTCCTCTCCTTGTCAGGCCAGCAGTAAGAATTCCCAGGTTAGCGCTGAGAAATCCAGAGGTGTTATAACCAAGTCTCCCAGCTTACCCTTCAGCTTGGATGCAAACCACCTATTTTCCTAAGGTCTTCTGCACTGCTAAAAAAAAATCTAGAAATACATCACATGCTTCTAAGTGAAGCCAACTTAATTGTCTCTGGTAAGCGTGGATTACTCTGTTGTGCTCTTCACCTCTTTGGATAGGAGGCTGATTTCTGAGTGCCTATTGGGTTTGCAAAAGACATGCATTCTTTTTAAAGGATATAATACCTAATCCCTTGGCTTATGCCCAGTTCTGAGGACCTGCTTATGGAGAGATTTGATTTTTCTGATGGGGAAGAAAGTTCCGAGCTTCCTGCAGTCCCTCCGGATGTAGCCTTCCCAGAGGCAGCCAGGAATTCCATTTGGCCCACTGAGAGCATTACACTTCTGTGCCCAGAAAAATGACCGAGTCCACTGCCACATTTCAAAAGATGAAGGACAGCAGTGGGAACATACACTTCTGGGACTGTCTTTGACAAATAGCTGTTGTGTTCCTCCTGCCTGTCTGCTTGGATCTCTCCAGGAAAGGGTGAGTTGTATAGTTATTTCCTTGAGGATGCATGGAGTGTTAGAGAGACATTTAACTGCCCTGAAAGGTTTTGGGGGGGGGGGGGGGGGCAGTAATTTACTACTGAAAGTGACGACTCAGGAAGGTAGTTTGAACTCAAACAGCACACTTCTCCACTGCAGAAAATGTTATATATATATATATATATATATATATATATATATATATATATATTCACAATCTTTTTTGCCATTCCCCTTCAACTCTGTATAGGTTATTAACTGCTGACAAGAAATTCACATCTCATAAATAATGCTTAAGAGCCATTGCTATATAAATTGAATGTGTTATGAATTGTGATGGGCCTTTTTGTAGCATTCGATGCCTAGAGCAGGAAGAACAGAGGATGTCATTTTCATTAATTTCTAATGAGGTGCCAATTAAAGACAGGGAAGACGCTCCAAAGGGAAGAGTGGCCAAGCTCCCCTGAATCCTCTGCCCTGGGGCTGTCATACAAACACTGCCAGCAAGCCTTCTCTAAAAATTCCATTAAATTACAGTCTCATGGAGTGCACACACAAACACATTCAGCTTCCCTTTGATCTTCAAAAGAGCAATTTGTAAGATGAGTTCGGAGCCTTCTCACATAGGGAACAGCTAGAGGTGGTAGGAATTGTTAATTGCCAAGGCACTCCATGGGCTTTCAATAAATAGATGAATTTTGAAGATGAATCCTCCTCTGCCTCTCTGTGACTAGATAACCTTTAAGTCAACAATACCAAAGCAACACCCTTTTCTGTAAAATCTTTCAGGATGCCAATTAGAAAAGGCATGTGGTGAGGCTGGGACTGTATCCTCCATCCTAGAGTAACTTCAACAGTTTAACTTCTCAAGATAGGAAACAGTTGCATAAAAATGGATTTATTTGTTTCATTTTCTATTCAGTAGGTAAATTGATCAGCTCATTCTCTTTATAGGAGTCTTGTCTTTCCAGATGCTACCTAGAGGGTGTTCTTCTGAAAACTGGCCATCCTCATCAAATCTGGGCCCATCTCCGCCGCATGAATGCTGTGTTTCCAAAGCAGATCTTTCATGATACACACAGCATGGCTTTTTAATGGCTGTGCATTGCTTCCCAGAACCACAGAATTAATTTTTAAATACTAGTCCACTAGCTTACATAAGTTATTGCATGTTTTTAATGGATAGTGACTTAACAAACCGTAAGCTGATAAGATCCCTTTTGGGACAACAGTGCTTTTACTAACCTGAGTAATCTGACTTTCTTTATTGCTTTTCAAATAAATTTTTTATTTACTTTAGAAAGTCAGAGTGATGCTTTAGCTGGGACCTTTAGAGTATTCATCTCCAAGTGCCCCAGTTCTCATTTCTGCCTTATCATTCACTGTCAGACTAAATTGAGCAAGCATTTATTGAGGTATGAGAATGCACAAAGCAATTTGCTAGGTTTTGTGGAACTATAGGAGCTGGATATACAGATTGTTGAAGCTCATAGTCTGGGTCAGTGGCTTCAAATTTTAGTGGGCATCAGAATCACTTGGAGGGTGTGGTAAAACAGAGTTGCTGGGCCCCACCCCCAGGGGTGCTAGTTCAGTAGGCCTGTGAATGTCTAACAAGTTCCCAGGGAGGACCATGTTTTGAGAACTGCTGTTCTAGGCAGTTCTCAATCCTGGGAAGCTTTTTAAAAATAGAATATCTGGGCTTTATTCTAAACAAATCAGAAAAGGTTTCCAGGTATTGTCTTTAACTTTTTTTCTCCCTTTAGTTCTGTTTGTAGTTGCTTTATATATTTTGGTACTCCCTGATTGGGTGCATATATATTGAGAAGTGTTATGTCTTATTGATGTTAGTGTATCCTTTATTATTATTTTTTTCTTCTTTCTTGGTGCCGTGACTCAGATCTGAACCGAGGTTGCTGTGGTCACTACCCTTCATTAGTATGAAACATCCATCTTTGTCGTTTGTTACCCTTGTTATCTTGAAATCTATTTTGTCAGATGTAAGTATGACTATTCCTGCTTTTCTGGGAATGCCTTTTGCTTGGAGAATCATTTCCCATCCTTTCACTTTGAGTCTTTGCAGCTTCGATGTGTCTCTTGAAGCATATGGTTGTGGGTTTTGTGTTTTGTTTGTTTTGGGGTTTGTTTGGTCCTCACCTGCGGATATGTTTTTATTGATTTTCAGAGAGAGAGGAAAGGAGAGAATGAGAAAGCAGTATTGATGTGGGAGAGAAACCTCAATTGGTTGCCTCCCACACATGCCTCGGCTGAAGATCGAACCTGCAACCTTGGTATATGCCTTGACAAGGAATAGGACTTGCAAATTTTTGAGCCAGTTGAGCCACCCAGCCAGGGTGAGTTTTGTTTTTTGATCCAGTCTGCTATTCTGTGCCTTTTTATTGGTGAACTCAGTCCATTTACATTTAGGATAACTTGTTAATGTATGAGGATTTCCTGTAGCCATTTTATCTTTTGTTTTCTGGTAGCTCTGTGTCTCCATTGGGTCTTTTCCTTTGTGTTTCTTTTTTCTTTTTTTTTTTTTAATATATTTTATTGATTTTTTACAGAGAGGAAGGGAGAGAGATAGAGAGTTAGAAACATCGATGAGAGAGAAACATCGATCAGCCGCCTCCTGCACACCCCCTACTGGGGATGTGCCCGCAACCCAGGTACATGTCCCTGACCGGAATCGAACCTGGGACCCTTCAGTCCGCAGGCCGACGCTCTATCCACTGAGCCAAACCGGTTTCGGCCCTTTGTGTTTCTGTCTGTTGTTTTTGTTTGGTAGTCTTTCATACTTTTTCCCTCTGTTTCCTGTTTTGTTGTTGTTGTTAATCTTCACCAAAGGATATTTTTTCCATTGATTTTTAGAGAGAGTGGAAGTGAGGAAGGGGGAGAGAAAGAGAGAAACACATTGATTGTTTGCCTCCCACATGTGTCCCAACAGGGGCCGGGAATGGAACCTGCAACCCAGGCACATGCTCTTGATCAGGAATCGAACTCATGACCCTTTGGTGCACAGGCCAACACTCTAACCATTGAACCACACCAGCCAGGGCCTGTTTCCTCTTTTTTTAAGTTAAGTGTCTCTGTTTGGGGTGTTTTTTTGTGTGTGTGTTGTTACCATTAACTTTTTATTTGGAAATTGAAAGTGTTTTCCTGGCCATTTGAGAATAAGTTTTGCCCTGTATTCCAATGAATGTTTCCTGAGAATAGAGATATTATTTTATATAACCACAGCACATTTATCAACTTCAGTAAATCAATACTAATACAGTGCTTTTTATCAAATCTGTTACCTATATTCCAGTTTTGTCAGTTGGTCCCATAATCTATACTAATAAAAGCCTAGGTGACCATCACACCCTCACATCATCACAAGATGGCCGCCTCCATGTCATCACAAGATGGCTGGCAGAGGAGGGCAGTTGTGGACAATCAGGCCAGCAGGGGAGGGCAGTTGTGGGCGACCGGGCCAGCAGGGGAGGGCAGTTGGGGGTGACCGGGCCAGCAGGCAGAAGCAGTTAGGGGCAATCAGGCAGGCAGGTGAGCAGTTAGGAGCCAGCAGTCCTGGATTATGAGTCAGACATTCCCCGAGAGGTCCCAGATTGGGGAGGGTGCAGGCTGGGCTGAGGGACACCCGCCCGGTGCACGAATGTTGGGCACTGGGCCTCTAGTGTCCTTTATAAAAGACATTTTGCCCCTCCAGTACAGATTCCATTCCATGATTAGATATTGCATTTAGTCATCATGTCTCTTTAGACTCCTTTAACCTGGAACATTTTCACAGCCTTTTGTTGTTGTTTTCTGAATGATATTGACATTTCTAACCCCTACCCACATAACCAGCCACACTTTTTTTTTTAATAGAACATTTCTCATTTTGGATTTGTCCGGTGGTTCTTCATGAGTAGATTCAGAGTACATATTCCCAGCAGTATACTACTAGTATGTAAGTGATATGTTCTTCTCAGGGTTTTACATTGGGAGGCACAGATGTCCATTAGCCTCTCATTGTTGATGTTAATTGTAATTCACTCAACCATTCAAAGTTCAATTTCTTCATTGTATAGTTACTATTTTTAACCTTACAGCTAGTAAGCAATTTAGGGGGAAATGCTTTGTTTTTTTAATGCATTGATTTAAAAAAAAATTTTTTAAATTAAATTTATTGGGGTAACATTGCTTGATAAATTTATATAGATTTCAGGTGTATAATCCTATGACACATCATCTGTATATTGTTTTGTGTACTTACCCTTCCAAGTCAGATCTTCTGTCATCATATATTTCACCCCCTATACTACCCCACCCCCCTCTTCCCTCTGGTAGCCACCATCTGTGTATATGAGTTTTTGTTTTGTTTTGTTCATTTGTTGCTTTCAGTTTTACATCCCGCATATGACTGAAATAATGTGGTTCTTGACTTTTCTGTCTGACCTCTTTCACTTAGCATGATATTCTTAAGATCCACTCATGTTGTCGAAAATGGCAACATCTTTCTTATGGCTTAGTAGTATTCCATTGCATATATGTGCTACATCTTCTTTATCCAATCATCTATCAAAGGACACTTCAGTTGTTTCCATGTCTTGACCACTGTGAATAATGCTGCAATGAACATAGGGGTACATATGTCTTTGCGAATAAATGTTTTCAAAAGAGGGATTGCTGGGTCATATCGTAATTCTAAATTTTTTGAGGAACTTACATACTGTTTTCCATAGTGCCTGTACCAGTTGACATTCCCACCATCAGTGAATGAGGGTTCCTTTTTCTCTACAACTTCTCCAACACATTCTTGTCTTGTTGATAATAGCCATTCTAACAAGTGTGAGGTGGCATCTTGGGAGAAGTGTTCACTCTGTCCATTTTTAAAGTGAATTAATTGGTGTGTGTTTTTGGTATTGAGTTGTATGAGTTCTTTATATATTTTGGATGTTAATCCCTTGTTGGAGCTATTATTTGCAAACTAGGGGCCCAGTGCACAAATTCGTGCAACTTGAAAGGAACTGTGGACCGCGAGGCTACAGTGGGCACAGGGGTGAGTCTCGGCCCATCCTCTGAGCCCCGCCTGGCCCCTCTTGCCACGGCCCCTGGCCCAGTCTGCTGGCAGCCCCGCTCCCACTGCCGCTCCCAGGAGCTGATGGCGCCGGCCCTGCTTGTACCTGCTGACGGCATGGAGCAACTGGGGCCGGCGCCAGCAGCAGGTGTAAGCACACTGGCACTGTCAGCAGGTGTAAGCGGCAGCTGCTGCCCTGATCACCCCTCAGGAGCAGGGTGAGGTGGAGAAGCCCTCAGGGGCGATTGGGACTGGCAGCTGCTGCTTGCACCCACTGATGGCACCAAGCATTCAGGACCGGCAGTGGGTGTAAGCGGTGGCTCCAGCACTGGCAGCGGGTATGAGAGGGGCTTACGCCAGCAGTGGGTGTGAGAGGTGGCTGCCAGCCCCATTGCCCCTCAGGAGCAGGGGGAGGTGGAGAAGCCCTCAGGGGTGATCGGGGCCGGTGCTAGGCACTGGCAGCAAGTGGGAGCAGTGGCTCCGGCGCTGGCAGCGGGTTTGAGCACCCGGTGGGACCATGGTGTGTGGGAGCAAACAATTTTCAGTAACCACCAGAGGCTTGCCTCGATGATAGCAGCCAGCATCCCGCCTTGGTCTGGTGCCCCTGCTCACCTGCTCCACCATCCTGCCATGGCCATGCCCACCATGTTCTGCGCTCTGCTGCCTGCTACCAACGCCCACCATACTCTGCATGCACCCCCTGGTGGTCAGCACAAATCATAACAACCAGTTGTCTGGTTGTTCAGTTGTTTAATCGTTTGGTCTATTTGCATATTAGGGTTTTATATATATAGACTAGAGGCCCGGTGCACAAAAATTTGTGCAATCAGGTGGGGGAAGGGGGATCCTTCAGCCCGGCCTGTGCCCTCTCGCAGTCTGGGACCCCTCGGGAGATAACGACCTGCTGGCTTAGGCCTGCTCCCAGGTGGCAGAGGGCAGGCCCAATCCCTAGATGCAGCCCCTGTCATGCACAGAGCAGGGCGGATTGGGAGGTTGTGATGCCACCCTCAGTCACGCTCAGGGTAGGGCCGATTGGGGGGTTGGGGCACCGCCCCCTGTCACACTCAAGGCAGGGTTGATGGGGAGGTTGAGGCGCCACCCCCTGTCACGCACAGAGCAGGGCCCATCAGGGGGGTTGGGGCTCCGTACCCTGTCACGCACAGAGCAGGGTCAATCGGGATTGGGGAGCTCCTCCCTGTCACTCACAGAGTAGGGCCGATAGGGGAGTTGGGGCGCCCCCCTCTATCACCCACAGAGCAGGGCCAATCGGGGTTGGGGCGCTGCCACTGTCACACTCAGGGCAGGACTGATGGGGAGGTTATGGCTCTACCCCATCACACACAGAGCAGGGTCCATGGGGGCGGGGGGTTGGGGTGCCGCCCTCTATCACCCACAGAGCAGGGCTGATCAGGGGGTTGGGGCACCGCCACTTTCACACTCAGGGCAGGGCCGATGGGGAGGTTATGGCTCTACCCCGTAACACACAGAGCAGGGCCCGTGGGGGGGCGGGGGAGGGGCGCAGTTAGGGCGCCGCACCCTGTCACACACAGAGCAGGGCCAATCAGGGGGTTGGGGCGCCTCACGCTGTTACACACAGAGCCGCAGGGCTATCAGGGGTTTGGGGAGCTCCCCCCTTATCAGGCACAGAGCAGGGCTGATCAGGGGATTGGGGCGCCTTCCCCTGTCACGAACAGATCAGGGCGGATAGGGAGGTTGTGGCCCCGCCCCCTGTAACACACAGACCCGCAGGGCGATCAGGGGGTTGGGAGCTCCCCCCTATCAGGCACAGAGCAGGGCCGATTAGGGGGCTGGGGCACTGCCCCCTGTCACACACAGAGCAGGGCCCGTGGCGGGGGTTGGGGCGCCGCACCTTGTCACACACAGAGCAGGGCCGATCAGGGAGTTGGGCGCCGCACCCTGTCACACACAGAGCCGCAGGGCTATCAGGGGGTTGGGGAGCTCCCCCCTATCAGGCACAGAGCAGGGCTGATCAGGGGGTTGGGGCGCCTTCCCCTGTCATGAACAGAGCTGGCTGGATAGGGAGGTTGTGGCCTCGCCCCCTGTCACACACAGAGCCGCAGGGCAATCAGGGGGTTTAGGCGCTGCCCCCTGTCATGCTGATTCCGGTGCCAGGAGGCCTCCCGGCTCCGCTGATCCTGGTGCTGGGAGGCATATTACCCTTTTACTATATAGGATAGAGGCCTGGTGCACGGGTGGGGGCCGGCTGGTTTGCCCTGAAGGGTGTCCTGGATCAGGGTGGGGGTCCCCACTGGGGTGCCTGGCCAGCCGGGATGATGGCTGTTTGCAGCTGGTCACACACCCTTCAGGGTGCGGGTCCCCACTGGGGTGCCTGGCCAGTCTGGGTGAGGGGCTGAGGGCTGTTTTCAGGCTGGCGGGTGACTGAAGCTCCCAACTGCTCCTTTTTTTCTTTTACTTTTTATTCTGGGCCAGCTTTAGCTCTGGCTCCAGCTCTGAGGCCTCTGCTGCTGAAAGCAGGTATCTGGTTTGTTTGGGTTCTATAATCGAAACACTGTATCAACTCCAGCTCTGAGATCCCGGCGGGCTGAAAGCAGGTTTCTGGGGTTTTGTTTAGCTTCTATATTTGTAACTATGTTTCAAACTGCAAGCTCAGAGGCCGGCAAGGCAGGCGGGGAACGTTGCAGTCCTCTGTCACTGAAGCAAGCAAGCCTCATGTTAGTTTCAAGCTGCCTGGCTGCTGGCGGCCATCTTGGCTGGCAGTTAATTTGCATATCGCCCTGATTAGCCAATGGGAAGGGTAGCGGATGTACACTAATTACCATGTTTCTCTTTTATTAGATAGGATATCTTCTCTCATTTGGTTGGTTGACTTTGTTTTGTTGATAGGGGAAAATACTTTATGATTTTGTAGAGAAAAAGGAACCCTCATTCACTGATGGTGGGAATGTCAACTGTTATAGACACTATACCAGCCGTGGGCAAACTACGGCCTGTGGGCCAGATCTGGCCCGTTTGAAATGAATAAAACTAAAAAAAAAAAAAAAAAAAAAAAAAGACCGTACCCTTTTATGTAATGATGTTTACTTTGAATTTATATTAGTTCACACAAACACTCCATCCATGCTTTTGTTCCGGCCCTCCGGTCCAGTTTAAGAACCCATTGTGGCCCTCGAGTCAAAAAGTTTGCCCACCCTTGCACTATACTGTAAATGTCTCACTCTTCATCAAAAAAATGTCTCCAAGGTTTAGCATTCATTGATATTGTTGCCTGACGCAGTCTTTACTGTGATGGTTGCACAATTATGATTTTCTAACTCTCGTCCTTCTTCATTTACCATTTGGCACTCAGTGCTCTTCTGTAAGTGAGACCCCGCCTCCCCCTACCCCATTTATTTATCTTTTACTGGTATGGACTCATAGGCTCTTATATTTTTTAGTGGTTTCTAATTCATTATTATACCTAATTATTTTGATGTTCACATTAGCCCAGATTTGGCCAGTGGAAGTTCTTTTTTTTTTTTTAATCCTCACCTGAGCCCTAGCTGGTTTGGCTCAGTGGATAGAGCGTTGGCCCATGCACTGGAGGATCTGGGGTTTGATTCTAGTCAAGGGCATGTACCTTGGTTGCAGGCTTAATTCCGGGTCCCAGTCTGGGCGTGTGCAGGAGGCAACCAATTGATGTGTCTCTCTCATATTGTTGTTTCTCTCTTTCTGTCTCTCCCCCTCCCTTACACTCTCTCTAAAAAACAATCAATAGAAAAATATCCTCAGGTGAGGATTAACAAAAATATAATAACAATTCTCACCCAAGGATATGTTTATTGATTTGAAAGGGAGGGAGGGAGGGAGGGAGGGAGAGGGAGGGGGGGAGGGAGAGTGGGGGAGGGGGAGAGAGAGAGAAAGATAGGTCAGTGTGAGAGAGAAATATCAATAGGTTGCCCACCATATGTGCCCTGACCTGGGATTGAACCCACAACCTAGGTATGTGCCCTGACCAGGAATCTAACCTGCAAATTTTTTGTGTACAGGATGATGCTCCCATCAACTAAGCCACTCGGCCAGGGCCAGTGGAAGTTCTCTCAAGTTGACATCTGTGTCTTTGTGAAATGGCCACTCCTCCTCCCTTTTTCCCAGCATGTCCTCACTCTTTGGCATAATAGATGTTATTTTGGATGCCTCTTGTACTTACACGTTTGTCGAGTCCTGGAATTAGCCACTTTTCCAAGGATTTCCAAAGTAATTTTAAAATGCATTTAAAGTAGGGAGTTGCAGGGCCTGAGTGGAAGGCAGACACATGCACAAAATAACATGCATACAAGGCAGACTATCATAAGAGTTTTAACCAAGGTATGAGCCATATGTTATAGGAATGTGGGGAGGGAGAGATAAATTCCAATTGGAAGTCTCTTTTAAGCTTCCACGATTGGGGCTTTAAAAGAAGAGTGGGAGTTAGTGTGGGGAAAGAGGGAATGCTTAGACAAAACTGGTGTTCTGAAGGTGACCTCTGCATCTGGATGGAGCCTTGGGGTCGAGTGAGGAGAAACTACTACAAAGGGAGGGAAGGGATTCCAGTATCCAGGCCATAGGGTTTGGACATGGGGTTGCAGTAAGAAGATACTCATGGTTTTGAACATGGTCTACACGATCTAATTTGACTTTTTTTCTTTTTAAATTGCACAGGAAAGCCGAGGTGGATCTTTTTAAGGAATGATCTGGGAAGTATGTGAATTGATTTCACTAAGTAAAAAAGAATGTGTGTGTCTCAGCCATTCTTGCCACTATGGGGGACCGCACAGTGTACGAATAGCGATATCCTAAGGCTTAGTTTGGGGCAAGGCGAAGCGTGTTGGTGACATGAGATTTCCAGGCTGGCCCATTTTACCAGATCAAAAGTCTCCACAAATAAGCCCGTGCCTGTGCCTTTATTTTAACTCTTGTCCGGGTGGGATGTGGACCTATTGGGAACATTTGGTGTTCTGTCCTATGACTCTAAAAGAAAATGAGGCAGTATGTTTTCATGAAAGGCTTCACTCCGTGTAGCGTTCTAGCCTGGTTCCGTCAGAACACCTGGTATCCAGGCAAACACCTGAGATCCGTTATCATGACCAAATAGATTTGGGCTGGTTCGGTGTTATCATTACTGCCTTTGAGCGGAGAGTCCGTACTCTGCCATATGTTACATAGAGAGCGCAGTTGCCAAGACCTCACCCTTTAGCAGCTTTTTTTTTTTTTTTTTTTTTTTTTTTATGCTGAGTCTAGCAGTGAAAGCTTAGAGCATCTCTAGTACTTCTGCGACAGCAGCTGGGTTACCTCTGGCTCAAGAGGAGGAGACCTGCCCACCCTCCCAAAAGTAAAAACTAGAATATCATTGATGGGAGTTAGATGTATGAGAGCTTAGGGTGATTAGAAATCTTGAGCCTAATTCTGAGGAAAATTTCTCCCTTTCCTGCCCCTTTTCTTTCAGTCTCACTATATTTTTACCTAAACAAGAATATGCTATCTGTATTCCCCACTTAATCTTTAATATTTAAGAGCTCTAATCTAAAACCAGATTAGTCCCTCTGCTGCTCCTCCATAAATTATTGCAAGTTGAAGTTTTAAAGCAAAACAAATCAAACCTTTTATTGAACACGAACTCCAAGTATTTAGCCCATTGGTTCAGCACTCTCCCAGAGATCCAACTACCATCTGTGCTTTCACAAGGCTGTAGAGAGATTTCAGAAACATGAACAGCTCCCTTCCCCAGCATAGGAGCATCAGAGACCGAGCTTTTAAAAAGACAGTATGTGCAGAGCACACCTGCCGTAGCCTACTCCTACCCTCCTGACTGACAGGTGAGCCAGGAGACCCTGTCCCATATTTTTCATCTGGATAGCAAATGTGCAAGTACTTCTATAGTCCAACCTTAGCAGCCATCACAGCACAATAACAACTTTCCCAAAGCCATTTGGATAGGTTACCCTGCTTAGAATACCTTTTTAAGGGGAGAAAATAGATTATTACAAAAGGAAATTAATTATTGATATTTTTGTTTTAGTTCCAAGAGAAAATAGTTTCAGTTAATTCTTTGCCTGGAAAGGTGTATGTGGGATTTTTAAACAGATTTTTTAAAGATATAATTCATGTATCATAAAATTCACCTATTTGATGTATAGTTCAATGAGTTTTAGTAAACTTAGGTTGTGTAACCATCACCAAGTTTAAATTTTAGAATATGTCTATCACCCCAAAAGTTTCTCTTCTGCCCCCAAAAAGTCAGCCTCAACACTCTCCCACCCCAGCCCCAGGCAGTCACTGATCTGCTTTCTGTTAATATAAGTTTGCCTTTTCTAGAATTTTAATATCTGTGGATTCATACAGTATATATACTTTGTGTGTCTACATAGATGTTGTTTTTGAGATTCATCCATGTTGCTATGGACCAATAGTTCATTCCTCTTTAATGTTGAATAGTATCTCATTGTATAGATAATACCACATTTGTTTATCATTTACCAATTAACATAATTTGAGTTGTTGCCAGTTTGGGGATATTATGAGTAGAGCTGTTGTAAATATTCACGCAGTCTTTGTATAGACAAATATTTAATTTCTCCTGGGTAGATACAGAGTGGAATTGCCAGGTTGAATGTTTAGTGTTTTTTTTTTAACATTTTAAGAAATCCTGTTAGCAGTGTATTAGGGATCTAATTTCTCCATAATTTGCAGCATTTAATATTGTCGTCCTTTTTAACTTTAGCTGTCCTAATAGGTATGTGGTACTGTGTCACTATGGTATATTAATTTGCATTTTCTCATGACCAGTGATATTAAGCATCTTTTTCATATGCTCTTTGGGTACTCATATATCTTTTTTTGGTGAAGACTGTTCATACTTCAAATAGTTTGCCCATTTATAAGATTTACAGAATTGCCATCTTAACAATATCCTAACCCATGAATATATGTCTCTCCATTTATTTACGTCTTTTTAAATTTCTCAACAATGTTTTCTATCTTTAGCATACATCTTTTGTTAAATTCTTAAGTATTTTAGTTTTTCATGCTAAGGTGAATAGAATTTTTAAATTTACTTTTTTTTATTCTTTGATGCCACTTTGAAATAAATCAATTCTTATATGTGATCATTTATTCTATAACCTTGCTAAATTTATTTATCGGTTCTAGATTCCTTAGGATTTTCTCCTTTTCAATTTGTATGATTATTTTTTTCTTTCATTATTTACAGGCTTTAGACCACCAGTGTTATATTTAATAGAAGTGTTGAGGGAGAATAAAGTGTTGAGCATGTACCTCCTTGCCTTTTCCTTGATCGTAGGTGAAAGCATTCAGTTTTTTACCATTGAGTATGATTTAGCTGTAGGTTTTTCATAGCTGTCCCCCACCTCTGCCCCTCACCCTAACAAATATTAATAGTTGTAGCTGTGGAATACATTTTAGGATAACATTGGAAATGTTCAAATGTATTCCCCCAAAGCAGATGCTATAGTTCATGGTGAGCTACCATGTGATCTAAAAGGTCCACAAAGCTGCGTCGTAAAGAGTTTTGTCATCCCATGGATTTATTTCTGTTTATAGTTGAAGCACACTGCCTTTGTTCGTCCTCATATGTAACATGTCTGTCTAACTATAGTGGGGAAGGCTCGTGACCTGAGAATACTCCTTTTTATCATAACACTAGTAGCCAGGTGCACGAAATTCGTGCACATTGAAGAGGAATTAATTAAAGGAACATAATTTGGACTCACTATCTAATATCAATAATATGTGAGCGTGAGGCAGTTCGCGTTTCTGAAATTCAGTGACATGAATTTTAGCTATTACTTTGCCAAGTAAATGGACTTTACAGATATCATTTAAAAGAGCATTCAGCTTAATATTAAAAACTCTGGCTACCAAGTCAGGTCTGTTTTCAACTTTTTGCCAGCGTTGTAAATTGTTTGCAGTATCTGCCCATTTGGGGTTGCATGTCATGGTTATGAATAAATAGGTCTTGTCATACTTTGTTACAATTGCCATAGCATCCTGATATCACTGCTGCATATTTCTGGGACTACCCTCAGAAGATGATGGAAGTATTATCATTTTACCAATTGGTACATTGTCATTTTCAGATCCAGATTTGAGATAATCTATTTTTCAACTCTCAACTTAGATTGGTTTGCTTTGATGAAATTTATCCGATTGACCTCCATTTTTGAATACGGATGCATGATAAACTGTTGAGTTAATTTTCCTGCATTTAAAATAGGATTGAACCTGTCCTGCACAGAGAGATGAAATCCATAATACTGCATTTGTGTGACTTGTGTCCTTACATTTTGTCTAGTATTATTGTCGATTACACTGTTGTCTCTGAGTCTTAATGCAATATCTGTTCCCCAGCCTTTTTCACCATGTGGAAAAAGATGTCATTGCATCTTGTACAATTTTGTTAATTCACTTATTTCATGCATGAGATTGTTGATGTTGATCATGAGTCTTTCTGAGCAGCCTGGTTTTCTGGCACTGCTAATCTTTTACTTGTAGCTTCGGCTGTATCCAAAATATAGAGTTGAGCAAACTTCCGAGAAACACCATCCGAAGGATGTAAAGTTCCAGTATGGTGATAAACTTGTCCGTGTATTCTAAAACAGTATGGCCCATATCCTGATGGTGATGAAATATTTGCACCCATGGAAGCAAAAGCAAAAGAACTATTTATGGAACGAATATTTTCCATGAATTTTTTACTGTCAGAATCTTCATTTGTTCTTAATCTTTAAATATGCTGGGTAATCTGGAAAATGTATATCATTTGCTACAATATCGAGTAAATTTCTCATCGGATGGTTTTTCATCAGAGAAATTTAGTGATAGGCAAAATTCACATCGAACAGTCATTCCACCACAACTATGTTCGAGGAATTGCATCCTCATGTTCTCCATTTTCGCTGAGAAGGCAGTTCCTACTGGTATTGGTAATACTTGTTGATGACTGTTCTCTAGACATATTCTGTCGTTGCCACCGCCTTCTTTCAACTTCAAAGGCACGTTGGTCTTTAGACATTTTCTGTTGATAACGCTGGTGTTTTTCGGCATCAGAGCGACGTTTTTCCAGTAGTTGGTGTTCAGATACATCCTGTCGCAGGCGCCGCCTCCTTTTAAGATCAGACGCACGCTGCTCTGCAGATACTTTCTGTCGATAATGCCGGCATCAACAGTTGTTCTTTAGACATAGTCCCACCTCTCTGTTGTCACGGTCTGAGATGCAGGTGGATGATAGTCCTGGCTATCAGGCCGCTGAGAGCTGTCTGACCAATGGCTGATTCTGTGGGGGTGGGACTTCCTCCTCCCTGCTGTCAGTTTCCACAGCTGTGATGAGGAAGGGGTAACAGAGGGAGCCACGCCCTCCAAGCCGCCCTCTTTCTCTCGCTCTGCTCTATGTCCAGCGGTCTCCTGCTCTGCCAAGTCCTCTAAACCACCTGCTCTCCGCTGGCAAGGTCCCAGGAGCCCATGGGCATGGCTAGATGGGGTGGCCTTGCCTCCTGTGCCGGCAATGGTCCCAGGAGCCTGCGGCCGCCGTTGCCTCCTGGGGCGCCTGACACCTGTGTATGCAAATTAACCGCCATCTTTGTTGGGTTAATTTGCATGGTCACTCTGTTTGGCTGGTGGGCATGGCTTGAGCGTGGCAGAGGGATGGCTAATTTGCATGTTTCTCTTTTATTATATAAGATGCTCTTCTAGGGTTAGTCTTGCTTTAGGTAATGAAAGCAAACCACACTGAGGGTTGCTTTAAAATGCTTTGTTTGAAATAAATGCTTTTGCCACAAGACAAAAATCATGAAAATTTGTGGGTAGATAAGTATCACCAAGATCAGAGCCTTAGCAATCATTTAGTTGAACCCCACTTTTTTTTTTTTTATAAATGAGGAAACTGAGACCAGAAAGGGTGCCACTAGCCTTGGCTCATACCTTTGTACTAAATATTGGTATTTCATGCAGCCTTTGATCTAAGAACTGCTTAAGGTTCCTGACCAATATGACTCCCATGACTCCCACTCCTCCCATCAGCATATACTAACCCCCACTAACTATAGCTTTGCATCACGTGTTCTTACCGTTCTTCCCTGGACATCTACTCTGTCATCTCCACTGGACCCAGCTTATCTCTTCTGAAGTACCCAGAAGATTTCTTGATCCTTCCTCCAAATTAGTATACCTAATTCTTTTAACCTCCTCTTAGTTAGGCTTCCAAGACCTTGCTCAGGACTCAGGACTCATTGAACCCTTCATGGCAAATGTCACCAAACTAGACCAGTTGTAAAAATAGTATTAGGCAAAATAATAGGATTTTTAATTTTTTTCAAATTGATAACAAGTTCACAATGTTTTGCTAAAGAAATGTCCTTTTCAGGTCCTTTCATGTGAGTAGTTAATTTGTGTTCACTACACTGTGTGCAAATACTGGTATCTACTACTAGACACACACAGTCTTCCTACTTAGATTCTCACTGTGATTCCCTCTTGAGCAGTACCTCTTAAAAAGTGGGGGCCTGAGACCAGCACTTCACAGGCCCAGCACTTCACAGAGAGATGGGATACTTCCTTTTTAGAAAGTAAAATTACAGTTGCTCAGATAATTCTCATATACCCCAAAGTTTGATATACTGCCTATATACTTAATAGCTCATTTTTCATAGGAAATCAACAATAATTTAAGACCAAATAGAATTACTAGCAATTTCAAGTATGAGGTGATCCACATCATAGAAGTTTTATATCAGATCTAGCTGACTCCATTCTCTTTCATTTAAAGATTTATATCTTCTGAGTGTTTAACACATGCCTTCCTCCACTGGTCTGCTAGATTCTAAAATCCTCAGGGGCCAGAACCAGATGTCATTTTGCAGCTTCCCACATTCCCCGTTAGAGTATGTGGTCTGTAGTGGGTACCCAGTAAGTATTGACTAATATACAAGAAAAAGTTAGAAGTCAGGGATGTGGTATTCTCATGAGCCTGCTAGTTATCTTTAGGGGAAAGTCCATTTGCAGTAGTATTTGAAGGCAAGCCCAAGCAGGGGAGCAGGAGAATGTCTGGGTCAATCTCCATGCAAATTTTTGAAGCCAAGGTACAAGTGCAACCTGAGGGTTTTCCAATTAAATATTTGGCTGGAGGAATAAGGTCTAGAGAGTGAACCTTAGCATTATTTATTACTAGGGGCCCTGTGCACAGATTTGTGTACCAGTGGGGTCCCTTGGCCTGGCCTGTACCCTCTTGCAATCTGGGGCCCCTCAGGGGATTTGGACTGCCAGTTTTAGCCCGACCCCCACAGGCCAGGCCGAGGGACCCCACCAGTGACAAATCCATGCACCGGGCCTCTAGTATGCATATAAGATCTTTGGTTAATCTCTTCCCACCCTCCCCCCACCCCCTTTCCCCTTCCTCCTTCCCCCTTCCATCTTCCCTTTGAGATTCATCAGTCTGTTCCATGTTTCTATGCCTGTGTGTTGAGCATCTGTGCCCTGGTGGTCAGTGTGCATCATAGCTATTAGTTGAAGGGTTAAATGGTTGCTTAGGCATATATATATATATATATACACATATATATATATGTATATATATATGTATGTATATCCCGGTGCACAAAATTCGTGCACTGGGGGAGGGTGTGTCCCTCAGACCTACCTGATCCCTCTTGCAGTCCAGGACCCCTCGCTCCTTACTGCCCACCTGCTCGCTGCTTCTTAGCACTCAGCTCACTGCTCCTTAGCACTGCCATGGAGGCAGGAGAGGCTCCCGCCACCAGTGCTGCACTTTCCAGCCATGAGTCTGGCTTCTGGCTGACCAGCGCCCCCACTGTGGGAGCACACTGACCACCAGGGGGAAGCTCCTGCATTGAGCATCTGCCCCCTGGTGATCAGTGCACATCATAGCAACCGGTTGTTCTGATTGTTCCGCAGCAACAGTCGCTTAGGCTTTTATTGTGTAGACTAGGGGTCCAGTGCATGAATTCGTGCACCTTGAAAGGAACTGTGGGCTGCGAGGCTGTGGTGGGCACAGGGGCAGGTCTCAGCCATCCTTCACGCCCCTGCCCGGCCCCTCCCACCACAGACCCTGGTCCCCTTTCTGCCAGCAGCCCTGCTGCTGCTGCTGATCCCCCGTGCTGATGGTGCCAAGCAATCAGGACCAGCGCTGGGTGCCAGCAATGGGTGCGAACGGCAGCTGCTGCCCCGATCACCTCTCAGGAGGAGGGGGAGGTGGAGAAGCCCTGAGGGGTGATCTGGGCCAGATCTGGGTGCCGGCAGTGGGTGCGAGCAGTGGCTCCTACCACTGGCAGCAAGTGTGAGTGGGGCCGGTGCCAGCAGCAGGTGCGAGCGCCGGCCGGACCGCCGCACGTGGGAGCAAAGAATTTTCAGTAAGCACCAGAGGCTCACCCCCATGACAGTGACCGGCACCCCACCTTGGTCTGGCGCCCCCGCTCACCTGCTCCACCTTCCCGCAACAGCTGATGCCCTCCATGTTCCATGCGCACCCCCTGGAACATGTCCTAGCACATGTCCTAGCAACCGGTTGTTTGATTGTGCTGCCGTTCGGTCTATTTGCATATTAGCCTTTTATTATGTAGGATTACATACTTTTATCTGTCTTGAATTTTTATTGGTAGAGGGGAGAAAAATCAGACAAGATATACAGAGGTGGGGAAAAGTAGGTTTACAGTTATGAACATGCAAAACACAGTTTTTTCTTGTATTATTTATTAATGTATTATTTTCCATAGGAACAACTGTAAACCCATTTTTGCCCCATTGTATATACTATCAGATTGGGTAACATTGCTTGCTTGATCTAATTAAAATTATTTGATATGCAGTGGTTTACTTAAATCCTTAACCTTGGGATGGGTATATTTGCATAAATAAAACCTATGATTTGTCTGGCACATAAATAAGATGGGCTCTTTGGAAGTCATAGACCTATTGTGTGAAAGAAAGCACACTAATCTCCATTCATGCCTAGCAACCTGTCACTCTCTGACGTAAAATCTAAGCACTTGAGTGACTTTATCTGGTGCCCATCCAGCCCCCTGAACTGATGCAGCAGAAACCACATCAGTAGTGTCCTGGCATGTAATCCGAACACTGTGTACATCTCTGGCCTATAGGAAATGTGGCATGGCTTGTTGCCAGGCAGCTTAGACTGGCCCGGTGCTTGCTTCTTCATTGAACTAAAACGAGTTTCCTTGAATAACCCATCCTCATTGCTCCTCACTCTGCCCTCCAGTGTAACCTATCACAAATCACCTTCCTCTCTTGCAAGCCTGCTCTTCTGATCCTTTAATGCAGTGGCTTTGGCTTTCCAGCACCCTAGTTACTGCTGTGCAAGGTCATTCACAGAGGTCAAGAACTGGTGTAGGGGCGTCAAGGACAAGGTGGGGCACAGGAATGCTGGACTGGCCTCAGTATTTGTCTCCACAGCTTTCCTCATCAGAGGCCCTCACAAAATCTTGGTGTCTTTTTATTTTTAATTTATTTTTAGCAAAACCCTTCCCTTGCTAATGTCCTTCGAGATTGCTCAAAAGTCTTCTCTTCTGTGGAGATCATGGTTGGCCTCTGTTGCTATACTTCTCATAACATATTGCAATTGTCTGTCTACATGTCTGTCCTCCCTGAAGGGGGGGGGGACCATATCATGTTCTTGGGTGGCTCCCAGTTTCTACTTCAGTTCCTGACATGTAGTGATGCTAGTAAACATTTGAACAAATGAGTGAACCCTATCTCATCGCCATTGTGAGCCTCTGGGTGAAGGAAAAAGAACAGCTTTATTGAGCACTTGCTGTATACTGGATGCCTGAACTGTGTTATATCATTCGATTCTTATAAAAGTATCATTGGACAAATGATATTCCACTTTTATAGAGATGAACACTCAAGCTTTGAAGTTAAGTAATTAAGGGAACTCCTGGCATTCGAACCCAGGTCTGTCCGACTCCCAGAATCCCACCACTTTTTATGTCCTGTGGGGTACCCTCAACAGTTGAGGAGATGACTGTAGCATGAGTTGTCTACATTTTCAGCCATATAGATCTTAGCCTAGGCCTTAAGCACCCCACATTTCAGAGATGCTTTTTATTGAACATTGTGACCTACTTGTGACCCACCAGAACTGGTGTTAATGTCATTCCAGTGCATTGCTCCGTTGTGTGCCATATGCCACTTGTCCCTCCATCTAGATAGGCGCTTCTGCAGGACAGGGCCAGTGTTGCCACATTTTGTCTCCCACTGCACCTGGTAACATGAGCCACAGTTAATTCTTACTGACATTCCATTTGCTCCTGAGTGCTAATTCATGTCCTCATTTTCCTTGAAAACTTATCTCCTCCTGGATACCTTATGCTGTTGACCTCTCCTCAGTGCCCCCAATTTATTACACATAGCTGGATTGTATTGATTTTATTTGCAGTTGATTTCTTGCTTTGCTGCTTATGTCCTTCAGCTGTTTTCCTCTCTGTACATCTCCAGCTGTCTTTAAAGGCAGGAACTGGTGACTTCTTTTTTCTGTTCTCCTCCTGGCCCCAGAACTAGAGTCTGTAAATAGTGCACGGATGACCAGTAAATACTTTTGATTCTTGAGCCTGATAGCTTCTTTCCTTTGCTGGACTGACAGCCCAACACCGGAACCTGAATCCTTTATTTATTAGATGATATTTCTATAGCATCTTCCCTCTGAAGTGATCAATATCAATGAAGTTTGTTTCTGCTTCTGGAAAGTGCTTTTACCTAAGCAGACCCAGGTTCTGATAAGATCACATGATAGCCCTTACTCCTCAACTCTTGGGCCCTGGAGAGGCAGACTCTAAGAAAAGCCTGGCCATTTCAAGCTTTGCTATCTTGTTCCTGGCAAAGAGCCAGAATACAACTGTGACATGTAGCAACACAAGCTCTCCAGTGTTGGTTGATATTATGCTTCTATACAAAAAAAGAGAATTGAATTGGGGAACACTGCTGTCTTTTGGAAGGCAGATATGGAGAAGCCCATCTTAGAGCTCAGTACATCTGTTTGTGGGTTGTTGACTCTCACACCGTGCCTGATGTCACTAGGCACTATGTGAGAGTCAACTCTTGAGACGGAAAGTCATGCCTCCGGGACAGGACCCACAAAGGGCATGAGACCTCAAGACTCAAACAGGGGCTGGATAGGTGGGGGAAAGTGCTGAGAGATGGTCTCTCCTAGCTATTGGGAAGAGGAGCTGTCCCACTGCAGATTTGGGTAGTCAAAGCTGACCGTGAAATATTGGAACAAAGTTAAGAGGCCAAAACCTGAAAAGGGTGCCTGAGTTAGCCCTGTAATTCATTGGAGAAGTGCCTAAAATAATTTGACCAGCTGGCTTCTGTAGGGAATTACTCCCCTTTCCACATCTCCTTGTTTGTACAGACATTATTCCCACTATCAGGGTGAAGCAGAACTCAGTAGGAAATGTAATCATCTCCCTTGGGCTCTGCAGATGGATGAGAGTGCACACATAGAAGCTGCTTGGTGCGGATTCTTAGGAGTATCACCAGAGTTGGCCTGCCCTGGATCCTGCTGTCCAGAAAACACCCTGCTCTGTCAGGTCCGGAGTTATGGCAACCATAGCTACTGAGGCACCTTGGGAAACAGAGGGGTGGGGGGTTGTTGGAGAGAAAAAGGAAGGAAACAAAGTGGAGGACTAGAAATGTAAGATGTGAGGAAGGGGGTGTGGTAGGTATGGGAAGCACACTGGGATTTACTCAAGCATGATGTGATCTTAGGAGGATGCCACTGTCTATTCCCTCCTGAGAGTTGAAGGGTGTTCTCTTTCTGTGTTGTTGCCTGTGGAGTTGTGAGGTAGAGCCACCTGTACTATTTTATTCTCTGCCCCAATACAGTGCCTGGACATAGTTGGAAGTAGGAGATGGCAAGGAGTGCCCCTTATACATGATCATGGGTTCTCACCAACTGTTGTACATGCTAAAATGTGCAGTGCCTGGGTGGACAACTGGGAGACAAATGACACTGGAGGTCTGTGTAGAATTCCACCTGATGGCTCTCTTCAGCAGCAGCCAGCTGAGCCTGCTTCTTTATTCTGATGAGTCCTCCTGAAGAGTACTAGTATTCAGGCTGCAAGGGAGCTGGAGAAGTGTTCCAGACAGGTGCTAGATGCTCTCCTCCAAATTTTTCTGTTAAGTATCAATCAAGGTACTGCTTTGATATAGGAGATGGGTTGTTGTTAGGCCATAACATGGGAGTGGAATGCAATGGCTATTGAAGACATTTCCCATGGATTAAGGAGGCTTAGTCTAGCAGTGGCCCAATTGTTTCTAGAGGAGCTGAGCAGGCCTTTTTGTCACTGGATTATAAGGACACCTGTGCAGCCTCAGGCCACTGCTCTACACAGACATGCTCTTCCTCTTGAGCCATGTCAGCCCAGTAGCCCCTGGAGGTGGAAGCTGTAGTCAGCACACGATGGAGTTTGTGCGCCCTTGTGATGAATACACGGGATGACATGTATTCTCTAGAGCTGTGTACTGCAGTGTTACAGATTGACTCAGGAAGGGGAAAATGTTCCAGATTTACAAATTAAAGGTTTGTATTAATACTCTTTTTAAAAATAATTAATTAATTAATTAATTAGTTAAATTTTTAAGTATATTTTTATTGATTTCAGAGAGGAAGAGAGGGGAGAGACAAAAACATCAATGATGATGAGAAAGAATCATTGATCGGCAGACTCCTGCACGTCCCACTCTGGGGATCAAGCCCACAACCGGGCATGTGTCCTGACCCAGAATTTGAACTGTGACCTCCTGGTTCATAGGTCAATACTCATCCACTGCACCACACCAGCCAGGCTAATTTATTTTTAGGAGAAATATTTTAGTATCGCTGTTCACCCTTTCTCTATAATAGAAGTGTCAACCAAATTCACAATCGACAATGACAGATTGAAACGCATGCGATTGGTGCTAGCAAGTGCTTCATGTGTGTTGCACATGAGCAAGTCAACTTAGCCTTTTATATATATAGAATAAACTTGCTTAATTAGACCTGCTTTCTTATTTAGCTAAACTTTTTTCAGCCCAGTGAAGCACCACAACTTCTCTTTCAGGTAATTGTCAGCAACACAGCAGTAAATATCAACACAAAGCAGATTATTATTGTAGATCACGCAGGGAGAACAAAGGATAAAATATTTAACTGCAACAGTGTTTGACTATGTTCTGTGCAGTAAGAAAACCTGAAGTCATTTTCAAGGTCCACCATTTCTTACTTCTTTTCAGTTGGGTCAAGTTTCTAAACTTTCTAAATCCCCGTTTTCTGGCTAATGAAAAGAAAATTGGATTACAGCGAGCCTCCTATCTACCTACTCCAGGACTTCTATGAGGATCAAATGAGATGAGACACAGGGAAACACTTCACAGACATTTGGTTAAACTGTTTTCGCCTGACTATCAAGCAAGTTGTGTTCCTGGACTGAAGAAACTCCAAGGAGTCACTAGGGAGAAGAAACCGGGTGTTGCTACATGATGTCATTACCCGGAGCCCACAGTGACCATTTCCGGGCTGGACTGTGGGCCACATTTTGCACCCTGGGGTCTTGGCAGCGTTGGCTGTGATTTGGTGGGGTGTCACTCCAGGGTGGTGGCTGGGCCTGTGTCCCACTTGGGGGAAGCCAAGTGTTGGTTTGTCAGTGCCAGGTCCATGGTGCCGGCCAGTGTGTGTCACAGCAGCTCCTGCACTGAGCGTCTGTCCCCTGGTGGTCAGTGCGCATCATAGCGACCAGTCAGATGGTTGGGCACTTAGCATATTAGCCTTTTATATATAGACTAGAGGCCCGGTGCACAAAAATTGGTGCACTCGGGGGGGGGAGAGGGGAGGTCCCTCAGCCCGGACTGTGCCCTCTCGCAGTCTGGGACCCCTAGGGAGATAACGACCTGCTGGCTTAGGCCTGCTCCCAGGTGGCAGAGGGCAGGCCCAATCCCTAGGTGCAGCCCCTGGTGGGGCTCAGAGTAGGGCCGAATGGGGAGTTGGAGCGCCGCCCCGTCATGCACAGAGCAGGGCGGATTGGGAGGTTGCGATGCCACCCTCAGTCACACTCAGGGTAGGGCCGATTGGGGGGTTGGGGCACCGCCCCCTGTCACACTTAAGGCAGGGTCGATGGGGAGGTTGCGGCGCCACCCCCTGTCACGCACAGAGCAGGGCCAATCAGGGGGTTGGGGAGCTCCCCCCTGTCACTCACAGAGTAGGGCCAATAGGGGAGTTGGTGCACCGCCCCCTGTCACACACAAAGCAGGGCGGATCAGGGGGTTGGGGCGCCACCCTCTATCACCCACAGAGCAGGGCCGATCAGGGGGTTGGGGCGCCGCCACTGTCACACTCAGGGCAGGGCCGATGGAGAGGTTATGGCTCTACCCCATCACACACAGAGCAGGGCCCGTGGGGAGGGGGGAGGTTGGGGTGCCGCCCCCGTCACACACAGAGCCACAGGGCGATCAGGGGGTTTGGGCGCTGCCCCCTGTCACGCTGATCCCGGTGCCGGGAGGCCTCTCGGCTCCGCTGATGCCGGTGCTGGGAGGCATATTACCCTTTTACTATATAGAATAGAGGCTTGGTGCATGGGTGGGGGCTGGCTGGTTTGCCCTGAAGGGTGTCCTGGATCAGGGTAGGGGTCCCACTGGGGTGCCTGGCCAGCCTGGGTGAGGGGATGATGGCTGTTTGCAGCTGGTCACACACCCTTCAGGGTGGGGGGTCCCCACTGGGGTGCCTGGCCAGTCTGGGTGAGGGGCTGAGGGCTGTTTTTAGGCTGGGACTGAAGCTCCTAAGTGCTCCTTTCTTTTCTTTTTTCTTTCTTTATTCTGGGCCAGCTTTAGCTCTGAGGCTTGGCTCCAGCTCTGAGGCCTCAGCTGCTGAAAGTAGGTATCTGGTTTCTTTAGGTTCTATAATCGAAACTCTGTATCAACTCCAGCTCTGACATCCCGGCTCGCTGAAAGCAGGTTTCTGGGGTTTTGTTTAGTTTCTATATTTGTTACTATGTTTCTTAAACTGCAAGCTCAGAGCCCGGCAAGGCAGGCGGGGAACGTTGCAGTCCTCAGTCACTGAAGCAAGCAAGCCTCATGTTCAGTTTAAGCTGCTTGGCTGCCGGCCGCCATCTTGGCTGGCATGTAATTTGCATATCGCCCCTGATTAGCCAATGGGAAGGATAGCGGTTGTACACTAATTACCATGTTTCTCTTTTATTAGATAGGATAGATTGACTATATTCTCTATGCTGTTCTTTACATCCCCATGACTGTTCTATAACTACCACTTTTTATTTCTAAAGTCCTTCATCTTTTTCGCCTCTCTCTCCTAACCTCCCCTCATCTGGCAACCATCAATGTTCTCTGTATCTATGAGTCTGTTTCTGTTCTGCTTGTTCATTTATTTATTTTTTAATTCCACATATAAGTGAAATCATCTGGCATTTGTCTTCTCTGTCTGACTTATTTTACTCAGCATAATATCCTCTAGGTTCATCCTTATTGTTGCAGATGACAGGATTTTATGACTGAATCACATTCCATTGTATATATGTACCAAATCTTTATTCTTCATCTACTGATGGACACTTAGGTTGTTTCTATATCGTGGCTATTATAAGTAATGCTGCAATAAACATAAATGTATATTTCTTTTCGATTTAGTGTTTTGGGTTTCTTTGTATAAATACCCAAAGAAGAACTGCTGGGTTCTTCTTTTCATCTTATAGCCTTTCTTTTAAAATCTAGTTTGTCTCCTGTGAGTATTGCTGCCCCAGTTTTTGCGTGTGTTTGTTTCCATTTCTTTTTAGTCTCTGTGTATCTTTTCATCTGAAATGAGTCTCTTGTAGACAGCATATGTAAGGCCTTGTTTTGTTATCCATTCAGTCATCAAATGTCTTTTTGTTGTTGTTATTTCTAGGATATTTCACCATGCACTGGGTCTCTAGTTTCTTATAATACTGGATTGGTGGTGCTGAACTACTTTGGTTTTTTCTTGTTTGGGAAGTTCTTTACATGACTTTTGATTCTAAGTGATGGTTTTGCTGGGTAGAATGATCTTGGTTGTAGGTCCTTGCTTTTCATCACTTAGCGAAGTTTCTATTGAGAAATCACCTATCTTATGGGAACTCCCTTGTAGGTAACTGACTGCTTTCTCTTGCTTTTAAACTTTTTTTTTTTGTCTTTAACCTTTTGCTTTTTAATTATAATTATGACATGTCTTGGTATGCGCCTCTCGGTTCATCTTGTTTGGGATTCCCTGTGCTTCCTGGACTTGTATGTCTATTTTCTTCACTAGGTTAGGGAATTTTTTTATCATTATTTTTTGAAATATGCTTTCAGTTATTTGCTCTCTCCTCCTTCTGGGTATACCAATGATGTGAATGTTGGTACGCTTGAAGTTGTCCCAGAGTCTCTCTACATATCCTAATATTTTTCTAGATTCTTTAACTTTTTTGCTGTTCCAATTGTGTTTTCTGCTTCCTTATCTTCCAAACTGCTCATTTGATTTTCTGCTACATCTACTCTACTATTGATTCTCTATAATTTATTTTTTTATTTCCGTTAGTGTATTCTTCATTTCTAACTGGTTCTTCTTTATGGTTTCCATGACCTTCTTTATACTGTTGAGGGTCTCACTAAGTTCCTTGAGCATCCTTTGTCTCCTCATTTTGGCTTTTTCCCTGTGTTTGTTTTTATGTATTAGGTAGAACTACTATGTCTTCTGGTCTTGGTAGAGTGGCCTAATGTAGTAGGTGTGCTGTAGAGCCCAGTGGCATAGCCTCCCCAAGTCACCTGAACTGGGCCCTCTATGTAGGCTGTGTACACCCTTCTGTTATAGTTGAGCCTCAGTTGCTGTTGGCATGTCACTGGGAAGGATTGATCCCTAGGCTGATCAGCTGTGGTAACCAGCTGCGACAAGAGCAGAGGAGCTTCTGTGCAGGAACTAACCACACAACTCACTTCAGTGGGGCTTTGGTGCTCACTAAGTCCACCCCTTGAGTGTTTCACGTGTGGAAGTGGGTGGGTTGTAATCCAGCACGGTCTAATGCTCTTCACCAGGTGCACTGGCTCTGAGGTCTCCGAGGAGGTGCAGGCCAAGGTCAGCCACTGCATGTGCCCTCCCCGGGGCCATCCCCATGAGCTACAGAGCTGTCTGCAGTGTGTTAATACTCTTGCATCAATTAAATTGCTCTTTCCTTGAACTGAAGTGTTACCCCAGGATTAATTTTCCAGGGACTCTGGGGTAACTGACTAATAGGGCAGAGTAGGAAATGAATGTCTGTGGGAACCTGTATGATTATGTTCAGCTCTTCATTATCTGTACTTCCCAAATTTGTGATCACGAGTTACAGCGAAGTTTTAATTCCAAGAGAGCATCTGATGACATCTTGGACATTTTTGGGTTGCCTCTCAGAGTGACCTTAGCAAATATAGGCTCATATAGGGAATAATGGGCAGTAGAAAAGCATAATTAGGAAAGTAAGAAAATGGGATATTCCCAGCCAGACAATAGTTTTTCTTTTTTTAATTAATCCTGAGGATATTTTTTCCATTGATTTTTAGAGAGAGTGGAAGGGAGGGGGTGAGACAGAGAGAAACATCGATTGGTTGCCTCCTGTATGCACCCCGACTGGGGCTGAGGATTGAGCCTGCAACCGAGGTATGTGTCCTTGACCGGAATCAAACCCACAACCCTTCAGTGCGTGGGCTGACACTCTAACCACTGAACCAAACCAGCTAGGACCAGACAATAGCTTTTAAATTGCACTCACTGTACCCCTGTTCACCCAGGTAATTGAAAGTAGTGTGGAGGCAGTTCTCTCCAGGAGTGGGGGCAGGCTGGTGGTGGTACTGTTGCCAGCATTAAACATTCTTTTATTGCTAGAAGTAATTTTTTCTCTTTTAATAAGGCAAATATTTACTCAGGTTATTTATTTATTTAGTCTACTTACTAATCTTTTTTGAGTTCCAGAGGAATAGCAGGAAATAGCACAGAGGAGAGATCCAGTATGCAGGGAACAGGTAAATAAGGTACTCTGATGGAAGTAAGGGCCATGGTGTAACAGAATGGCAGAGAATGAGGGAGCATGAGGCAGCTTCCAGAGGGTAGGCCAGCATCTGGAAGGAGGGGAAAGCTGAGCTCAGCCATAGAAGCTGGGAGAGCCAGCCATCCCAAGAGCTGGGAGGGACGTGTGCTAGGTGGAGAGAACAGTGTCGGCTGTGGAGGAACAAACAGGCATATCTGGGACCAGAAAGGCGGCTCTGGGGTTGGAGCATAGAGCATGAGGAGAGTGCAGAGGCAGGTGGAGATCCATTGGGTCTAGTAGGCTTTTGCAGGGAATTAGAAATTTTATTATAAAGTTGTGGGAAGGCATTGAGGGGTTTGAAGCAAAGGAGTGACAAGATCTGATGTACATTTTAAAAATATCCCTCTGGGAGATAACCATAACTGCTTGTGTAGGCATAGACTCTAAGAATACATAAGGACTGGTAGTGGTGGTTGCTTTGCCTCTGAGGAGAGAAACAGAATGTGGCGGGAAACTTATTTTGCTGAATATTATTTTATACAGATTGAGTTCTATTATATCCATGTATTACCTATTCAAAGGGGAATTAACAAATATTAAAAAGCACATTTCAGGTCAGTTACCCTAAAAAACAAAGGAGAAAAACAAGAAATCCCTCTAACTGCTGTGAGGGAGAAGCCTTGGAGGGCAGCACAGGCAAAAACGGGGAGACTCCTTGTAGGCTCTGGGAGCGGCGTGGCCTCGCTGTGTGGGTCCAGCCTGCTGCCTTTCTTCCCGTTCCGTCAGCGTGCTGCACTCATCCTGCTATGGGATGTTTGCGTGGAGTGGAGAGAAGCAGGGCAGATTCAGGACATCACAGAGGGACGGCAACAAGATTACTAAAAAAGATGTGAGGAGCAAGGGAAAGAGAGGGACCGAGGACAGGTCCTGGGTGTGGCCTGGACTGTGTGGGGGTGGTGCCCCTCGCTGAGACAGGGACGATGAGAAGATGAGCCAATACAGGAGTCAGGAGGATTGGGGGTTCTGTCCTGAGCATGTCAAGATGCCTAGTAGCAAGTCTAGTTGGAGGTGCTTGTCATGTAGGCAGGTGGATATAGGAGTTTGGAGTTTAGGGGAAGTATTTATGGATGGAAACAAGTTCAAGAGACAACATTTAGATTATACTTGAAGCCCTGGGTCTGGGTGAGATCACTTAGAGGAGGGAATATAAATGGAGAAGATGCAGGAAGGCCACATTCTGTGGTGGTTTTAAAAGAGAAGCCAGTCAAGAATTCCAAGGAGCAACACCCATCCGGGTGGGAGGAAAATCAAGGAGCTTGATCATCGCCGAAGGCGAGAGGGAGGTGCTTCAGGAAAGAGGGAAAAGTAGACTCATGCTGCTGAGGCCAGGATGAGGATATTGGATTTGGCCACTTGAGCTCTTAACTGGCTTTCACTTGTCCCCTGAGCTTCAGAGAACAGTCTGTTTGTAGGAACCTCTGACTCATTCACTCAGCCGAAGTATTTTGAGTGAGCTGCACATTGTTCTAGGCATAGGGGATGTGTGCTAAATCACGGAAGCATGGTTCTTGTTTTCATGAAGTCTAGTCAGGGAAACACATTAAATGTAAAAATTATACAGATGACCTTACGATTATAATTGTGTCCAGTGACAGAAGGAAAAGTCCCAGATGCCTTACAAGCATGTAATGGGGTCCTAGCCTACTCTGAGGGACTAGGAAGGTCTTCTTGAGGAAGAGCCATTGAAACAGGCCTGAAGAAGCAAGACCTTAATTAAATGGCCAGTGCATCTAGAGCTGTGATGGCGAACCTATGACACGCGTGTCAGAGGTGACATGCGAACTCATTTTTTTGGTTGATTTTTCTTTGTTAAATGGCATTTAAATATATAAAATAAATATCAAAAATATAAGTCTTTGTTTTACTATGGTTGCAAATATCAAAAAATTTCTATATGTGACACGGCACCAGGGTTAAGTTAGGGTTTTTCAAAATGCTGGCACACCAAGCTCAAAAGGTTCGCTATCAGTGGTCTAGAGCATAGAATTACTAGAAAGTGAATGGCACAAGGGGAGCGAAAGAGGCAGCAGAAACAAGAGCACACTGTCCCTGCCGAAACCGGTTTGGCTCAGTGGATGGAGCGTCGGCCTGCGGACTGAAGGGTCCTGGGTTCGATTCCGGTCAAGGGCATGTACCTGGGTTGCGGGCACATCCCCAGTAGGAGATGTGCAGGAGGCGGCTGATCGATGTTTCTCTCTCATCGATGTTTCTAACTCTCTATCTCTCTCCCTTCCTCTCTGTAAAAAATCAATAAAATATATTAAAAAAAAATAATAAAAAAATAAAAATAAATAAAAAAAGAGCACACTGTCCCGATTCTCAGGAAACTGGAAGGGTTTAAATATGAGTCACCAATCACAAACAGGGGTGGGCGGAATCACTTCGCTGCTGTGAAGAGGATAAATTTGACTTGGCGACAACCTATAGGAGGCTGTGCAGTGGCCTCGGCAAGAGATACACGGGGGGCTTTGACCAGGTGGTGATAGTAGAGAGGGAAAGAAGAGAATGGATTTGATCTTTGGACATAGCATCCACACGACTTTGTAATTGAATGTAATAATGAAGAAGATACCAGTGATGACTCTAGGTTTGTGTCATGAGCCATTGCTGTCATTGCATGGTGGCCATGTTCTCACAGAATGGGGGATACTGAAGGAGAAGCAGGTTTGTGGGGCAGTAGTAGCAAGTGTCCCATTTTGGAGATCTTAAGTCAGACATCCAAAATACCAAGTAGGTAATTGGATACAGTCATGGAACTCCAAAGAGAGGTCTGAGTAGAGAGAAATTTTAGTTGTCAGCACATATAGTTAGAACATTACACTTTGCGAGAGCATGTGGTGAGACAGTCCAGCACTAGATCGTTCTATAATGTTAAGGGAAGTAGATGAGGAGCCACCAGAGAAGAAGAAGGAAAACAAGGAAAGCGCCTATGTCGCAGGGCCCGTGGGAGCAGTCAGCCGTTCCAGGTGCTGTCAGAACTGAAAGGGCTCATTGGATTAGCAGTGCTCAGGCTCCATTCCTGGTGTTTTTTTCTTATCACTGAAGTTTTCATATCTGAGCCACCCTCCCCACCGACTCCCCAGATAGGAAGTCTCTAGAATCCTGGAATGGTCTGTCCATTCAGTGAGAGGGTTAACTATCTATAGTACATAATCTGACCCAAAATTTGAGCTTATGTCTGCAGCTAAAACAATCTTCTGTCACTGAGTAACCCTCTTTCCCTCCAGGGGAGGTGTGTTTAAATAAACTAATTTTAAACACAGGGAATCCAGAAGCCAGCTTTGCTCCCCCCACCCCCCATCTCTCTCTCTCTCTCTCTCTCTCTCTCTCTCTCTCACACACACATACACACACACACACACACACAACAATGGACACACACAAGTTGTGGGACTTGTGACCCTATAGCTCAAATTTTGTGGAAATAGAGACTCATGCTTATACTCCTAAGGTCCTCAGAATGACCTTTTGGAGGTGTGAAAACAAGAAGCATGTGGACTTTTCATTCTTAAAAGTAGCACATCAGACAAGTGCACGTGGTGCTGGACAGTTTGGTAAAACATAGGTGGTTTGCAGTGTCCACAACCCATTGCTTCCTCCTGCTCATCCTTTCACTGCGGCTCCCAGCCCGACCGTCTCAGGGAAACAGACATAGGGCTCCTCAGCACCTGCCAGGCCGAGGCTGAACTTTGGAATGCACGCGCTCTGCCTCTGCTTATGAAAGCGGCTTGCAGAATTCTCAGCCATGCCTGCGGGGAAGCCCCCGCCAGAGCAAAGAAGCACGCTCTGCTGTCCTTGGAAAGTTCTTGAGTCCCTTTCATGGTGTCCCTACCCACTGAGTGCTCTTCAGGCTGCCTTGTGTAGTCTTCATATATTTAAATCAGGTTTCTCTACAATTTGCATATCTTCAACAGAAATCTTTACAACGCTTGTCACTTAGCATGCATGTACAGTCTGTACAGAGACGTTTGTGGAAACTTGTGTATCACATGTCCAGAGGAAGATTTCTTTGTTCATTCTCCTTGTCAGTAGCGGCTTCTCAAAGGAGAAGGGAACCAGTCTAGACTGAGAAGTAAAAGGGGGCGCGGAGCAGGGGAGGAGGTGCCTCCCAGCCTTGAAGCCAGGTGTGTTAGTTATACTGTGTAAGGGACAGGATGACAATGGCTGAAAGAGCCACCCCAGTAACAGCCAACCTCCTTGGTGCTGGGACTTCAGGCGTACCAGCTGCTTTGATGCCCATAATAGCCCCATTTTGTAGGGACCACAACTGAGGCCCTGAAAGGCTACGTAGCTTACCCGCAACCACACAGCTGTTAAAGCTGTGCAGCCGAACGGGGCTCCAGGACTCCAGGCTCAAAGCCCGAGTGCCTGCCTCCCTGGATTACCCAGAAAGAGAGCTGGAGGGTCCCCTGTGGAGGTACTGGCCATAGCAGTAGGGGTGGGACTAAGCCATAGGTCTCTCCTAGCTTTTGTCTGTCGTCTTTATGCTCCCCTACCACTCAGCATGTGGATTGAAAGGCCATTGGAGAAAATGTGGGGAGTATTCCTTTCTTTCCCAAGTGTTGTTCTGGAGAGAGACACATGGCATCTATAGTCTGATGCCCTCAGTGGCATTGCCACTTGGATATTTTGTGACTTGGATGAACTGGCTCTTGCCAAATTAGCTTTCAGGGATGGCCAAATAGGTCACACTTCCCTAGCCAAGCCACGGGCCCAGGCCGTGCCCTTGGTGGCTCTTGGTAAAATGGTACAGCCCTTTCTCTTGTCTCCACTGCATCTTTGGAGCTGGTTTTCTAGGAGACATTTCTGTTTGAGAAGATAATCTTTTTCTTTTTTTAATTTAAATTCTTTATTGTTTAAAGTATTACATATGTTTCCTTTTTCCCCCATTGACCTCTCCCTGGCCGCTCCCAACCCCCAGGACATGCCCTCACCCCCCTACTGTCTGTGTCCATTGGTTATGCTTATATGCATGCATACAAGTCCTTTGGTTGATCTCTTACCTCTCCTCCCCCCCCTCCCGCCCCCCCACCTTCTACCCTCCTCTTTCTTCCCTCTGAGGCTTGGTGGTCTGTTCGATGCTTCTATATCTCTGGATCTATTTTTGTTCATCAGTTTATAGTCATTATATTCCACAAATGAGTGAGATCATGTGATATTTATCTTTCTCTGACTGGCTTATTTCACTTAGCATAATACCCTCCAGGTCCATCCATGCTGTTGCAAATGGTAAGAGTTCCTTCTTTTTTACAGCAGCGTAGTATTCCACTGTGTAGATGCACCACAGTTTTTTACTCCACTCATCTGCTGTTGGGCACTTGGGCTGTTTTCAAATCTTGGTTATGGTAAATTGTGCTGCTATGAACCTAGGGATACATATATCCTTTCTGATGGGTTCTTCTGATTTCTTGGGATATATTCCTAGAAGTGGGATTACTGAGTCAAATGGCAGTTCCATTTTTAACTTTTTGAGGAAACTCCAGACTGTTCTCCACAGAGGCTGCACCAGTCTGCATTCCCACCAGCAGTGCACGAGGGTTCCTTTTTCTCCACATCCTTGCCAGCACTTGTTGATTTGTTGATGATAGCCATTCTGACAGGTGTGAGATGGTACCTCTTTGTCCTTTTGATTTGCATCTCTCAGATGATTATTGACTTGGAGCATAGAGAAGACAATCTTTCAAAGGATAAGGAGATGCTGAAAGAGGAAGCCAAACAGTTCAGGAGCCTGAGAGGAGAAAGTCACCCCCAAAAACAAGTTCTCTGCCAGGACTTCACCGTTCTCCTGGGCCTGGCAGGAGGCCAGGAGTGCAGGCCCCTCAGAGGGTTTTTCAGATCCTAAAACTGCCCAGGTGCCAAGAGACTAATGCTGCCTGCTCTCAGCTACTGAAATGAAATGATGTTTGAAAGACCAAGTCATTACTCCAGTAGCAAAAACTGCCTTGAGCTCCTTTCTCTTAGTTTTTAAATGTATGTCATCCCTAGATAAAATAGCCTAGCATAATGTGAGCCTGCAGCCAGCCCCTTCTCCCTGGGCACTGAGGACTTAAAGGGCTTGCTCAGAGGAGGGTTCTCACAAGTCAGAGTGATGGCTCAGGATCCTTCGTGGTGCGGACACCTGTCCTCCCCCACCCTGGCCAGACCCCACTCATCCCCACCCCCACCCCTAGTGGCACAAATAAGTTTGTCCTCTTAGAGGCAAGAATGAAGGGTGGGAAGACTTGTTCTCTGAATGTCAGGTAAAGTGAGGCTGCCAGGGTTGGGTGATGGAAGAGGACATTACTGGGTAGGGCACACATTCCCCACAGAGGGGAGGAAAGAAGTCATTAGAGTTTCTGCAAGAAAGGGGCTGTCTGGGGAGACTACAATAAAGGACACCTAGAGTGGTGAAGTTTTTATACTTTTAGAAAAGGTGTCGGGAGCTTCCCTAAGCTGGACTGGGCCCGATTCATCTCCCTGCACTGCTGACTGCTCTCGTAGCGCACACAGCTGCCCGAGTGCTTGCACAGGGCTCCTGTGTCTGCCTCCTGCCACACTGCTTCTGGTCTAACATTTAGCGTGTATCTAACTGGTATTTTAATTAATTGTGGGGGCAGGTGATTGCTTCTGTTTTAAAATGTTTTCAGTATGATGCAGTGGTTTTTATTAAATTGTCAAGTAGAGTGGCTCTTCTCCTTCCCTTTGAAAGACAGACATACCGATGCTCACCTTGACAATTCACTGTGGCTTTGGTTCTGGCACTCTGGGCAGCTGACCTGTCCCTTAGCCCATCTCCTCCCCCAGCCCCACTAAGTATTGTCAGCCAACTCAGGAGCCGGGATCCAGGCTGTTTGCTGGAGTGTGATGCTTTTCCCTCCGCCTGCAAAGCCAGGAGTGGAGAAGAATGCAGAGTGGACGCAGTCCATTCCCGAAACACCTGCAGCTGCTTTGCCTGTACCCTGGGCCTGATGAAGTAAATGTATTAAGATCTTTTAATGCGTTTTTGTGTTACAGTTCTGCCTTGGGCAATGGGTCAGTGGATGTGGCGTAATCCAGGGATTGTTGCTGGTGGGAGTATAAATGGCCAATGCTTTCCAGCAAGCTTTCCTGTAGCCACCTGCTGTTCCCCATGGGTACTTACAAATGAGCTATGAGGTCAGTGAGCTGTCCTGAGCTTTAAGAAGCTCTGAACTTGCTGGAAAAGGTGATTCTTTTCTTCTAATGAGCTTGCCTGGTCATTTCAGCCACATGGGTCAGGCGTCTTTGTCATTTATTTCTTAAGTGGGCCCTTTAGATAGCAAATGGTACCTGTGGGGATTTGGGGGTCCTTACCTAGGTCTCTTGGGGCGTTTCTGGAGGACTGGGGTAGGCTCTGCTTGCTGGAGCGCATGCACACCTGTTGGAGCAGCCTTGGATTTTCCTCCTCACGGGCCACGCCTGCCAGGGCCTCGGTGCCCACGTGTCCATGCACAGACGGGGTGTGCCGCCAGCGCAGGCTGCACTCCAGTGGGTGGGTCTGCAGAGCCTGGGGCCCCATAGCTTGTTGGTATTTTTAGATTCTGCTTGAACCTTTGACAATTTGAAATTCAAATGAACAAGAAAGTGGAAAACATTTCTTAAGAGTGAGGTAAAAACACCGAGCACTGGCGCCAAGACCTGCCTGGTCCCTGGCCCCTGCCCTGACTAAAAGGGGGGCCTCCAAATTGGGGGAAGCTTCAAAGAAACAACTGTTTAATTAAGGCCAAAAGTGTCCAGAGCTGCCCAGTTCTGTCAACTTTAAATTGTGCTTTTCAATCCAAGACAAAGTCGAAAAGCAACATTTCAGTCTGGCGGGGATCGAATAAAAATGACAAGGGCTCAGACTTTGCATGTGAATTCTGGGTGCCCCTTCTTTGTCTCCCTTAGGTAATTCCATAGAGAAAGATAGTTCTAACCCCTTTAATTCTTAGGGTTTGGAAGGAAGTGCTGGCCTGGGGGCCCAGGGCCTCAGCCAAAGGTAGGGGCAGCACTGCCCGGGCTTGTGGGTGAGGGAGCAGCGAGGCAGGGCAGGGAGCTGCAGGGCAGGCCTGCTGTGGTTCAGCTGCCTTGAGGCCTGCCTGCCAGAACTGAGCAGTGGAGGACACAGACTCTCCATGGGCCCTGGGCGAGGCCTCTGTCTAGGTGCTCCTCTGGGGCAGCCATTGCTGCTGGGTTTTGTAAACAAGTAAGTGAAACAGAAATATCGCAGCAACTTTCAAAGCACTGAGAGCAAGGTGTTGAGTGTATGCCATCTCTGCCTAATGACAGCATTTGTACACATTGTTCTTGATCATCATTGCTTCGTCTTAGAATACCCTGGTCAGCAGAGGTGAGGGTTAGCAGTGGGTGAGCTCATCTGAATGAATTGTGTGCCTTTCAGGTGTTCACTTGAAAAGCTGAAGGGTCAGGTCAGAAGTTTGGTTTCCATCAAATGAGCGTCTTTAGAAACCTACATGTCAGAACTTCGAATCCTGGGAGAATGAGCCTCGGGCCCATTTTCTGCTGGAAATGCGTGTCAGAGCCATCACGTTGGGCATCTTCAGGTTTGTGTGGCAAATGGCTCGGTGGTCCCAGCCCCAGGTCTGCGTCAGGATGGCCTTGTCCAGAACGCTTGCTTGTACCATCGGCACCCTCCACTGAGATGCCTGTCCTCCCACGAGCACCCGCAGGCCTCTGTTCAGGGCGTATGCGCTTCTCTTTCACATAGGACCCTTTGGGGACAGAGTTAGACAGGTCTCAGGTTGCCTTTTTTGCCTGATGCCATAATCTGTGTCTCTGATGATAAGTCAGGGAAGCTCCTGATCTCTCCTCACCTCTTGCCGCCCACAGCCACAGGTATGTGCAGGGCCCTGGGATGAGACCCTAGTGGTTCAGCCATGGTGGCTGTCTACACAGGCATTCTCTCCCTCCCCTGTTGCTGCCTCCGTAGTTAACGAAGGTTCTCTCATTCTGAGAGTGTATTTGCCGGAGACCTTCTGGAGGCATTCCAGCCCAGCTCGCCAGGGCGCTGCCTGGTATCACCTGCTGTGGTCTGGCCTCCTGTCCCTCTCCCCACGCCCACGATGGCCAGTGAGGTGCCAGGTAATGGCAGGCGGAGAGGGGCCCGGAGCCTGGGGCCGTGGGACATGCTCACAGAGCTGCGGCCTTCCCTCACTCCCTGTTCAGTCAAAGGCTCATCCCAAATTGCTTTCGTGCCAGTGAGCAAAGACATGCCCGCACAGGTTCCTGAGTGTGTTGTGCAGATTTACCAGAAACACCTCTGGCAGCTGGGAAGGACCTCTGCCTGCGGCCTCCCCTGCGGCCAGTGCTCCACGCAGACCAGTTGCCTGGGCTCCACGACACGGGCTTGTGGCCCAGCAGGGAAAGGGCTGAGGTGCAGCCCCAGCTAGCAGGCAGGTCATAGCTTCAAAACGTTTTCATTGGGCGTTTTCCTCTCTTCTGGGGGTCAGCATCCTTTTACTCATACCCTCCTCCCCTTTATTTCTCCTAATCCCTCCAAAGCACTGCATGGTAATGAAAGTACAGCTCTCGTTAGCAAAAGTATACTGACTTGTCCTGAAAAGTGCATGAAGCTGAGCTATGGGGCCTAACGGGAGTGATAGATATGGGTTGTGTGTATGTGAATAAGTAAGTGACTTCAACGTTGACATATAACTTTTTTTGTTTAATATATTTTCATTGATTTCAGAGAGGAAGGGAGAGGGAGAGAGAGAAACATCAATGATGATAGAGAATTATTGATCAGCTACCTTTTGCACATCCCCTGACCAGGAATTAAACTGTGACCTCCTGGTTCATAGGTAGACATTCAACCACTGAGCCACGCCTGCCAGGTGATATGTAACTTTAAAATCAGGGGAAATAATTGTGTGATAACACCAAAGCCTGGGCCAGAGCAGCTGCTCAGTTCAGTCCCTTGTGTTTGTGCCTCTGGACACGCCTTGTTTGACCTTCCCTGGAGAGGCCCTATAGGCTCTGGTGAGCGGTGTGGAGGGCGGCCTGGCCAGGGTAGAGGCCGCCAGTCCCCTGTGCTCTCACTGCTCATCACTGAGGTTAGAAGCAGGCATCTTCCCATACCCAGCTCAGTCTCCAGAATTCCACCAAGAGTCATCGAAAGTCCATGACACTAGCACTGGTTTCTGGAAATAGATCTGTGGGTACCAGGAAACGAGGATAAAGGTCCGTCCCACTCCCCGAGTCATTCCCACCCTCCCTGTATCCCAGTACTGACGCTGCAATGCACGTCGTCGTCGGGCTGCTGTCAGTGGATAATACCTGTTCAGCATTTGGGACAAGTTCCAGCGGGCACCCTCCTCCCGATGAGTGATCCTCACAGGAGCGCGAACCGAGCTTCACTGAGCCTCTAGTAACCTCGGCACGGCCACTTGGGAAGCCAGCTTTCCAAATTGCCCAGTGAGTTACAATGCTGTGGATCCTCCTCTTACCAGCATCATCCCCAAACTTAGCTGCTGGCCCATGGTTTTCACCTTTCAAAAATGCAGTGCCAGGTGCTAATGTGTGTTTAATAGAGGTTCACAGAACTTGGTCGGAGAAATGAGGGGTGTTGGGCCGGATGGAGAATCCATGGGCAGGTAGCGAGAATATGTGGAAGCTGCTGTGGTTGTCACCCCTGGGGCTCTCAGATCCACTAAGTTGCTGCCCCCAGCTGTTGGAAGGCAAGCTAAGCAGAGTTGTAGGGTGCGTGGGTAGGACAACACTGAGTGTCTTCCCTCCGCTCCAGTCTGCCTCGTGAGATGTAAGCCTGAACCAGGTCCACATAAATTTCACCGGCAATCCATTTCCTGCTACTTTTATTCAACGAGCACCATTCATCAGGAGAGATAAGCCCTAGGACATTCCCCTGCATCACCCCAATATCTTAAAGAAAGGGAAGGGAGGGAGCAGGGGTCCTCCCACCCCTCACTGTAGACGCTAGGAATAAAATGCCTGCTCACACTTGCTCCCCCCCATTAGGTGGGCTCTGCTGCACAAAGATTGCTGTGCTTGGTAGGTGGGGGGTGCCGTCCACACTTCTGCTGGGAAATCCTTAGGAGAAAGGCAGCTGGTATTGGATAGCTTCGAGTAATGAACTCATCAGTAAATAGAACACGTGAGCTCATTAATCTTCACTTTGCCTTTGGACCAAGTGGGAGCTCAGCTTCTCAGGAGACAAAATTTCATCTCTGTTCCTTTCCTTAAACCCAATCCAATTTTGAGTGAAACATGGCCGAGCTCTCCCTGGGAGCCGTGAGTAATGCGTTTTCTCGCACAGTAGATGGTCCAGGCTCGGCCTGTACCCCGTGCCCCGTGCCCCGTGCACGCAGGAGCTCAGGGCAGCAAAGGAATGTTCTCTGGGTGAAGTTTATTTTTAAAAGTTAAGGCTGTTGAAACTTTCGTTCATTCTGGTCATTCAGTCTTTGCTCCAACTTCTGCTGTTCTGAAATCACTGCCTCTACCCCTTGTCTCTGAAAAGAACAGAAATTGAGGGTGTGGAGATGAGCGGCTCCCAGTTTGCAAGGGGTGGCCTCCGGCCATCAGGGTCAGTCTAGGCTTCAGACAAGAAGTCTGAGCAGAGGTGCTGCTTGGAGAGTGAGGAGAGCCCTGGGGCGGCAGGGCTGCTGTGGGGGGCCTGCTCCAGCCAGGGAGAGGAGGCTTAGGGGTGCGTTCACATGCACCACAGGCTGGTCCTGTGGACCTGGTGTAGGCCCGTGGGACCCTGAGGTGTGGCGAGAGACAGCTGATGGATGAGGAGCCAGCCAGCGCTGGCAGGGGCTTCCCAGCACCACCTCTTACCCCAGAGCGAGGGCCCAGAGGACATCAGGTGTCTGTCCGCCTTGCACATCCACGTACCCGCCAGCCTTCCTAGAAGTTGATCAGACGAGGGGAGGGAACAGTCACATTCTGATGCAGGGTTGTTCCCTCTGTCCTCTGAGCCTCCTCTCGTTATTCCCATCAGAGGGCTGCATCAGCCCCTCCCCATCCCTTTTCCTACCGGCTTCACCAGTGTCTACCTCCGACCTCCCTGCTCCAGAGAGAGGACCAAGCCTGAGTGCGGGACCTCAGCCTCCTACCTGCCAAGTGGAGTTTAGAAGCATCAGGCCCCTTGGAGATGGTGGAGCTCAGCATTTCTGTTCTGTCCTCTGTTTTTATGTCACACCTTTTCTAGCACTGAGATAACCCATTTTCCTTTGAGAGCCCCCTCACATGCAGGTTATGGTTTGAGCTCTCCCACGATCCCCTAAGCCCTAGCTGTACAGGAGGTAGAATGTAATTTCACATCATCACTTGGGCTGCGCCCTGTCTTCCTCCGGGAAATGCTGGTGTCCTGGGTGGATGTTCCAGGGACAGTGCTGAGCTGGTGCTCTGCTCCCCGCCTGCCCGTGGCCGGAGGGAAGGAGCTCGAGCCCCTGCTCTCCTAGGGAAGGTGTGTCCGCAGCAGCCTCCTTTGGCTTCTGTCTCCAGGGTCCATCCAGGCACGAGCAGCATTAAATGCCCAGTCGGCCTCTAAGGACATCACACTGAGCTGAGGAGGGCAGGGGGCTCCGTAATAAACCCTTAGCAGCAGGAGCCTCTGCCGTGACCGTCCACCCACTGAGGTGCCCCTCCCGCCCTCCAGACCAAGTGAGAGCCAGGCTTTGGGCATTTGGAAGCCACCCTAACCCTCTGTTTTCTCTGCTTCTTCCGCTTCTGCAGGTTACGTGTTCTGTATGTTACATCGCCTCCCCGAGCAGCATGACTGTACGTTTGACCACATGGGCCGAGGCCGAGAGGAAGCCATCATGAAAATGGTGAAACTGGACCGGAAAGTGGGGCGCTCCTGCCAGCGCATTGGGGAGGGGTGTTCGTGAAGGCCGGCACGGCCGCCCATGACGCTGTTCTTAGTTCACTGATGTTAGCCTTATTTAGGACAGAGTCAGCCAGACACCTTTACTGGGCACGCGTCAGACCACAGCCAGTCCGTTTCCTTCCTTTAGCCAGCCATCCTGGTACTGTAGTTTAGGGGTTGATGGTGGTTGAAATTGATTTCTGGCTGGTTACTAAGGTGCCTGCTAGCCATTGTATAAAATTAAAACATGAAGAATATTTTTTTGAGCATGGCTAGTGGATTTAAAACAACACACACCTGTCACTGCTGGAGTCAAACTTACAAAAAGCCTTAAGCGGAAAGGGTTCCAGGCGGAGACTCTGAGTTAGTCGAGGAGTAGAAGCTGGTGTTCAGTCCCCACACCGCACACGGCTCTGCCAAAACTCTGGTTCATGTCGGCCTTTCACCTCCTCACTTATCCTTAGTCCCAGCAGCAGGTTGCCTGGTGGCCACGCTGCCTTGGCCACAGGAGGCTGCTGAGATCTGCCACGTGGCTGGGCTGGGTGGTGGCCTCACTCTCCCACCGAGCACATTGGGTGGGGGAGCAGGTTCTTAGGAAAATCTTCACAAAATTTTTTACCTGACTTGTTATGAAAAAACTCATCACATGAGAAGAGAAACAGTAACCTCACTTTGAAAATTAGCTCCACTCAAGTCTAGTCCATCCACGAGAACCACCTTTCTACACAAGACGCAGGCACGAGAGGCCGCCGGGGCCACCCGACCCCCTGGCTCTGGTTTGCCACTTGCCAAGTACAGGGTCTGGCAGTTGATCACATGAGGCTGATTGCAGCGCAGCAGTGAGGCTGGGTCCTCATCGGCCTCTGCAGCCAGAGTTCTATATTGGGGGTTTTTAAAATGACGTTTCATAGCCCACAGGAGCCCCTGGGAAGCTGCTGCCCAGACTCTGCCCCTTCCAGCAGGAGCCTGCTTGGCCCCAGGGGTCAAGGAGAGGATGGCCTCGCCCCGTCTGCAGCCCTGTCGTCCAGGGACAACAGTCCACACCTGCCACACAGCAGGGTGAGGGAGGCAGCGTGTGCCGCGGGGGCAGCGGTGTGTTGTGTACAGCTGTGGTTCTTGGCCGGGGCCAGGCTCCGAGGGAGACATTGGCTCAGCAGGTAGGGGCACCTTGCTCAGCCTGTGCCTCGTCACATGGGCAGACAGGAGTGCAGTAGCCCGGGCGGGTGGGGAAGCAGGTGGGCCTGTTTTCCCACGTTAGGAATCATACCAGCTGGGTGCGGGGAGGGTGGCAGACAGGATAAGCCAAGCAGGTGTGCGTGGCCCAGAGCCCCTGTCATCCAGGCGGTGGGAGCCGAACGCTCCTGCAGGGGCAGTTTGGATCTGTCCACCCGCAGGCTATGGGAACAGTTTAACGCAGCAACTTGCCCTTTCATACCACAAGCAGGTCAGCTCTGTCTGCCAAGTAATACCTGCAACTGGGAATGTTCTTTGGTCCAGAATCCGAAATAGGAAATCATGCTCTTCCCAACCTCCCCCCACCCCACCCACCCCACCCCAACCAGAGTGGAATCCGCTGCAAAATCTCCAGCCTTAATTCTTGCTTCAGGACCCAGACCGGTGTCTTGCTCTAGGGCAGCCCAGGGCAGAGGGGCCGGGTCTGCCCACGTTTACCACTGTTGTCAAGCCACGGCCTCCGGCCAGTCCCGCCATCCTCAGTGAGCTGGCCGCCTCGGCCCCACCACGCTCTGCTCCCTCAGAGGCCCCGAGCCCCCCTCCCTCCTCAGGCCCCACCCGCTGCTGCTCGGAGGCAGCGATGGGGAGCCCAGCACACAGGCTCGGCCTCACTTCCTGGTGGCAGAGCGGGGGCGGGGCGGGGGGCGCTTGTTCCCTGCAGTATCTGTTCTGTGAAGTTTGTTAAATGTAAGGAAAGCTTAAATTCTTGTATCTTTAAAGAGAAATCTTATTTAACCCTTTTGTGTTCTAGATTTACTTACACAGCCTAGAGCTCGGTTTTAGTTTTAACATTGTGAAAATATTAAAAGACTCTTGTAACTTTATTCTTTTTTCTCCTGCTGAAAAAATTAAACCAGTCGTACGAAAGTTCAGGTTTCTGTTTCACCCATTCTCCTCCATGCCCCTGGCACCACCAGGAAACTAGTAAAGGTCTCCCTCCTGCAGCCCTGCAGTCCCTCTGAATTGTCTGTGGGTGGTTCCGCCAGGGGAGGCTGGGCCTGCACAGGAGGTGTGTCTGCTGGGCCAGCTTTGCCGTCAGCAGGAGGGTGCACATCTGGGGAGATGGAAGTGAGCACCAGCTCTAGGCCCCGGGTTTGCATGGGTCCAGGGAAGGGGGTCAGCACCCAAGGAAGGACCCAGAGGATGAAGCATGGCGCTTCCCTGGAGGGGGAGGCCCAGGTTGATGTATTTGCTGTGTGAACGAGCTAGTGTAGGGCAGCGATTTTCAACCGTTTCCTCTCGTGGCCCACATAAACTACTAAAATCCTGTGGCACACCAAAAAACATTTCTTGCCGATATGACCAAAAAAATTGGTAGTTATTCACACCAGGCAGCTGTGTTGGCTGTCGTTTATTTGGCAATCTAAGGGAAAAGAGTCAGTGCCCCTCAGGAGTCGGGCATTGCATGTTTTAAAATCCGGTGGCACACAGTTGGAAATCGCTGGTGTAGAGGATACACTTGTGAGGATGTTCAAAAACATTTGGCCGAGGAGTGCACCCCTCCCCACCACCTTTAAGGCAGAAATATTGGCCACAAGGGGTCATGACGATGATGAAGGATCCGCAGAGGAATCCGCGGTGCACGGAGTGAACAGGCGGGCAGACAGCACCAGGCCTGGGGGCCTGGGAACACGCTGTGCCGCGGCCTTGCCTCCAGTCAGCCCCCAGCTTTGGGGCTTTGGGAAGAGGAGGGGCGTTCCAGTGGGTGCAGGGGGACAGGAAGCCCCAGCCGGCAGTGGTAGTGGAACCGGTTGTCAAAGTGGGGGTCAGCTACACGCTGGGAACTGAGAGGCCTCCCGCGCGGAGAAGGGAGGACCAGACAGGCACCAGAGCAGTGGAAACGCCCGGGAAAGACTGCGGGGCCTCAGAGAGTTTACCTCCTTCGCAGCCATCCTCAGAGCTTCCCCAGGGAGGGCTCCGGAAGAGGGGAATAACCAGAGAAAGATGGGAAAGACGGGAGAGGAAGCAGTGCGGGGAGGCCAGGCCTGGGAGGGGCTCCGGTGAGTCAGTGTCTGCAATTGATTTACCTTCTACCATGGGGTTCAGATATGAGTCTTAGAAAATTACACAAACAGAAATAGACAATTTATTGCAAAACAAAAATAAGAGGAACCATAGACCCTGCGTGACTTAGCCGTGAGCAATATCGAATACAAATCATGTGAACACAATATCAAATACAAGTCATGTGAACACAGACACAGTGACGAGTGTTGCTCTGGGAGCAGTCAGTGCTGAGACTCAGGAGACTGGGAAGCCTGCAGGTTGTGTGCAGGGGGCGCCAGGTTCCCATCGTCCCATCGTCCTGTCCACGGGAGGAGTCGCGTGTGTAACATTTAAGAGAGCATATGTGTGAGTTAGAAATGGTAAGTGCAGCACAATGCTCTCCAGTTCCATCCATGCCGTTACAAATGGTAAGAGTTCCTTCTTTTTTACAGCAGCGTAGTATTCCATCGTGTAGATGTACCACTGTTTTCTAATCCATTCATCTACTGATGGGCACTTAGGCTGTTTCCAGAGCTTAGCTATGGTGAGTTGTGCTGCTATGAACATGGGGGTGCATATATCCTTTCTGATTGGTGTTTCTAGTTTCTTGGGATATATTCCTAGAAGTGGGATTGCTGGGTCAAATGGGAGTTCCATTTTCAGTTTTTTGAGGAAACTCCATACTGTTTTCCACCGTGGCTGCACCAGTCTGCATTCCCACCAGCAGTGCACGAGTGTTCCTTTTTCTCCACATCCTCTCCAGCACTTGTCGTTTGTGGATTTGTTGATGATAGCCATTCTGACAGGTGTGAGATGGTACTGCATTGTTGTTTTGATTTGCATCTCTCGGATGATTAGTGACTTTGAGCATGTTTTCATATGTCTCTGGGCCTTCTCTATGTCCACTTTCAAAAAGTGTCTATTGTCCATTAGATCCTTTGTCCATTTTTTGATTGGGTTGTTTATCTTCCTTTTGTTGAGTTGTATGAGTTCTCTGTAAATGTTGGAGATTAAACCCTTATCTGAAATATCATTGGCAAATATGTTCTCCCATGCAGTGGGCTCTCTTGTTGTTTAGTTGATGGTTTCTTTTGCTGTGCAGAAGCTTTTTATTTTGTAGTCCCATTTGTTTATTTTCTCCTTAGTCTCCATTGCCCTAGGAGCCGTGTCGGTAAAGATACTGGTACGACATATGTCTGCTATTTTGCTGCCTATGGAGTCTTGTAGGATTTTTATGGTTTCCCATCTTACATTTAAGTCCTTTAGCCATTTTGAGTTTGTTTTTGTGTATGGTATTTTTCAACTTTATATAAATGAAGTAATATTATGTGAATTCTTCATCATCTTTTTTTTTTAATTTTATTGTCTAAAGTTTTACATATGTCTCCTTTTTCCCCAATTGATCCCCCCCCCCCAAGCCATTCCCACCCTGAGCACCCCTATGGTTCATAGCAGCACAATTTACAATAGCTAAGACTTGGAAACAGCCTAAGTGCCCATCAGCAAATCAGTGGATTAAAAAACTGGCACATTACACAATGGAATACTACGCTGCGGTAAAAAAGAAGGAAGTCTTACCATTTGCAACACAAGGATGGACCTGGAGAGCATCATGCTAAGAAAACTAAGCCAGTCGGAGAAAGATAAATATCACATGATCTCACTCATATGTGGGATATAATGATCAACATAATTTGATGAACAAGAATAGATCCAGAGACAAATGGCGGGGGCGGGGGGGGGGGGTAGAGAGTAACCAAAGGACTTGTATGCATGCACATTAGCGTAACCAATGGACACAGACACTGGGGAAGTGGGGGTTGCCCGGGTGGGAATGGCTGGGGGGGGTGGGGGGGTGTCAAGCAGGGAAAAAGGAGACATATGTAAAACTTCAGACAATAAATGAATTTTAAACATGTAAGTGCAGCAGAAAAAGCTGGCAGTCCACTCACTCTCTTTGGAGTGGGGGTGGGAGTGAAGCAAGCTGTATGTGTCCTGCCCTAGGACTGTACACATGCATGATGTTGATGTTAAAATTCAAATTAAAGACAGAAGGGACCAGCCCTCCCAGGGTGCTGGGCACAGTCTTCAGAAACCAGCCTGCCCAGCACCCCCCAAACCAGGGGCACGTCCAGGTCCCCGCCATGCCAAGTGGGGTGCTGGAAGATGCAGTTGGCGGGCTTAGCAGGACACACAGCACAGGACTTTTTCCCTCTAGACCAGTGGTTCTCAACGTTGGCTGCACATTAGAATCACCTGGGAATCTTTTTAAAATCCTGATTTCTGGGCCTCATCCTCCGGAAATTCTGTTTCTTTGTTACTAATGTTGTGGCCCCTCCCCATAACAAAGAAACAGAATTTCCGGAGGATGAGGCCTAGAAATCAGGATTTTAAAAAGATTCCCAGGTGATTCTAATGTGCAGCTAACGTTGAGAACCACTGGTCTAGACCTTTTCTTAATTGGTGCATCTTGGGACCAGCTGTGCCGATAACTCCTTGAGCACCTTCTGTGCTTTTGAGGAAGACCTTCGGGCAGCCTGGAGGTCAGTGCACATGGGCCTCAGTGCGTATCCTCACAGCAGCCCAAACCCACACCACCTGGCGGGCATGCTGGGCCAAGCCTGTTCCCTGGGTCTAAACGGCAGGTGTTTCCCAGCAATTATTGGAGGGAGTTGGGGGTGGATAGTGAGCCAGGAGCAACAGGTGGGTGACCACAGGCTCCAGAGCTCCCACCCGGGGGCCCCACTGACCTGCGGCCAGAGCCCCGGCAGACTTCAGCAAAGGCCCACAAATAGCCCTGGCCACGTGGCGTGGTTGGAGCCTATTCCGTGCACCAAAGGTTGCAGGTTCGGTCCCTGGCAGGTTCGGGAGGCAGCGGATCAGTTTCTCTCCCTCTCTCTCCAAAATCAAACATATCCTCAGGTGAGGATTTTAAGAGAGCTACAAAATAAAACTGACAGGTCACCCTCCGTTTGCACCTGGGTGTGGCTGGGAAGGGGAGACAGGCAGCCGGGGCTCAAGGGCGTCTCACAGAGGCGAGTGATTAAGCTGCTGCTGATGAGATGCTCCCTGGACTGGGACTTAGGAGGCAGGCTGGTTGGCACCCCCATCCTGCCCTCCTGGGGGAGGGGCTGAGCCTGAGCTATTGGAGGGGGTGGGCTTGGTGGGGGCAGGGCTTTGGAAGGCTTTGAAGCAGGAGGGCAGTCAGAGGTGAGAATGTGCCAACCCCCTGAGCGGGGGGGCTTTGGAGTCCACAGGCCAGCCCGCCAGCTGCAGAGGAGCCAGGGGTCCGGACAGGATGGGAGACAGGACCCAAAAGGAGGACAGTGACCAGGACAGGCCTGAATGACGGAGGCCTTGGAGCCCATCGGGCAGAGCCTGGCTCCACACCTGCCGCTCTAGGCGCTAAGACAGTGGTGAGATGGGACCATCCAGGGTTTGCGCTGTGGAGGGATGTGGTCTGACGGGTTTTAAGGAGAGTTACCCAGGGACGAGGCTACTGGGTAACTCGAGTGACCGGTGGGGGGCAGAGCTCAGGGGCAGGGAGGTGGGCTGACCTGCGAGGCAGAGCTGACAGGAGGGCAGACAGCGGGTGTGGGTGAGGGTTTGGGCCTGAACACCTGGGATGGGAGGTGGTCCCTGTAAGGGACTCGTGGTTGGGGCGGGTGGGAGCAGACAAGCGTAGGCGCAGGCTGGACATGCAGGTGGAGACTCTGAGGAGACCCCATACACAGCCCTCGAGCTCCGAGCTCCGAAAGGGGTCCTGGCTTAAGGTCGCTACGGGAGGGAGGGAGCAAGGCCCAGGGAAACGCGGCACCTGCAGAGGCGCGGAAGCTGCCAGCAAGGACGGAGGCGACCCAGAGAGCAGAGTCCTGGGGTGTTTCAAGGAGAAGGGGGGCGTGGGCACCTGTGGGGATGCTGCTCAGGGACCGGGCACCTGGGGACTGGCCACTGGGCAGGAGAACCGGAAGCCTGGCTATAGGGGCTTGCTTTTCGAGGAGAACTTGGGCAGTAGTGGAGTGGGTGTGGGGTGAGAGCTTATTTTCAAGTAAAGGAGAAACTACCATGTGACGCCAGTTGAGTGACCCAGTAGAGAGGGATAAGCAGGTGATGCAGGAGGGAGGGGACAGTGCTGAGATGGGGTGGCGAGCAATGCGGGCAGATGGCCGCCGGAGGGAGGGGGAGGTGGGGGAGCCAACGCTTGTGGAAGTTCTGTTCTCCTGGGAGCAGGCAGCTGGAGAAGGTGTGACAGGTCCCCTGGGTGCTGAGGTGGCTTCACAGTGAAATGACATGCTAGCTGAGGCCCCTCCCTCGCCGAGACGCCTCCCCTACCCCTGCAGGTCCCAGGGTTTATAAGTTTGCAGGAACCAGATACTTAACTGCGGTTGGTGGAAAGGGTTCCGGGTTCCTCGTTCAATTCCAGCTTCCCACCACCACACTCCCGCTCCTGTGGGAGGTGCTGAGGCCACATGGGCATTTTGGGGATTTGGCCAAGGGGAGTTGAGTTGGGGAGAGAGTTAATTCGGGTTATGTTGGTGTGGGTGCAGTCCGTCCCTGTATAGTGGGTGACTGGCGGTCATCCTGGGCGAGGGTGGCCTCTGGGAAGACCAGCGCTCACTATGCCAGGACTTGCGACTTGAAGGTGCAGGGCCAAGGTTGCAGCCGAGCGTGTCCTGCAGAGCCTGGCCAGGCACAGCTGAGTGGAGGGGGAGTCTAGACAGGGAAGGTATGGAGCCAGAGGTAGTCCTCGGGAAACTGTCCCCCGTCAGTCCTTGTCCAGGCCTGCGGGAACGAGTGTGCTCAGCGGCGACGCAGACGTGCCACTTCGTTTCAGCGAAGAGGGCAAGATTAGGAATTCTCGCTGTGCCTGGATTCTCACAGCTCATGCAGCAAGACCTTGGTCACGGTTTCCCCAACAGTTCTCAAAATTCACGTCTGTGCCAGTGAGTTGTGAAGAGGAAAGAAACTTCTTTGAAGTATCAGCAATGCAAAACACATTGTGATCAGCCGAGCTGGAGAGATCGCACTCAGCTCTGCCTCCCTCACAAGAATTGTAGTGTGGATATTCTGGGCTTTTTAATGTTTGGGTATTTGTCAGCTTTTAAAAATAGAATGTGTTGTGATTTCTTATTCAGATTCACCTTTGAACCTAATTTTGTAGTCATTTAAAACATTCTTAAAGAGGGGCTGCCAAAATGTATAAACTTCAGGCGAGTTGAGGGGGATGAGAAATGGTCATTTAAGCTCATGGTGCTGCGGTCGGGGTCCGAGGTCCTCCCCGTGCCCCGGCTGACACGAGGAGCTTGGGTCTGCGTGTGGTCACCTGTGTGGCTACGCACCTGCTTAGGTCGGCTGACAGTCTTGGTGGAGCGAGCGGGGCACTGACTATGGTGTGAGCACCACGTCATGTCACATGTTGGCTGAGTAGCACTGGTCTGAGGACAGATGAGGAGTGCCATGGGCTTGCTGTGATTTTAAACATGTCCTTGAATGCCATGAGCCCCTCCCCCTGAATGTGGCTGGCCTGGTGACTTGCTTCTAAGACTGGCACATGGAGAGGGCCGCTTCCTGGCTGTGGGCTGGGGCCGCTGTCTCACCTGTGCCACAGGGGCTCGGGGCCGACAGGTGAGGGTCTGACTGGTCACGCCCACGAGGACCTTGATGACCAGAAAGTGGAACAGCAGGTGTCGTTGTTTGGAGACGGACCCCTCGGGCACTGCTGGTGGGTCAGGAATGGTGTGGCCACTGCAGAAGGTGGTTTCCTGGTCCCTCAGAAAGTTACACAGAATTACCGCATCATCCAGCAGTTCCTCTCCTGGGTATACACCGACCATGAAAGCAGGGACTCCCGCACGTGCACACACACGTCCACAGCAGCTCCATCCACCGTGGGCAAAGGAGGCCACACATATGCAACTCCACTTAAATAAAAGGAAATTCACAGACGGAAAACAGATGGGTCGCCACCAGGGGTGGAGGGCAGAGCACGGGTCTCCTTTCCAGGTGATGAAAATGATCCGGGTGCTGTTTGCACTCCATCGCAAAGGTACTAACCGCCACCGAATTGGTCGTTTAAAGTGGGGGAGTTTATGTGGTGTGAATCTCAACTCAATTTAAAAAAGAGTCTGGCTGCCTTGGAGCCGCCGCTGGAGAGCCCGGGAGGCAGTGCCGCTCGCCACACGCAGGGAGCATTTCGGAGCAAGAGGGTCCATTCCCACCAAAGGGCACACCAGCCAGGATCTGTTACCCAACACCCTAAACCCAGCGCCCCCATTGGGTTCACCTGCTGCTCAAGGTTTGCCCACCCAGAAGAGACCCCTCCCTGGGGGAGGGGCCCGCAGGTGATGCTCAAGGTGTTCCAGAGGGGAGGGGCGCGCGGCCAGCAGGAGAGCAGCAGGTGGAGGAGCCAGGCTTGATGAAATGGGGTTTTAGGACTATTTCTGGAGTAAGGAAAATGAAGACAGAAAGGCCTGAAGACTGTGTTAGGCCAGCGGGATGACAGCGGATCATCAGGATAGCTGGCAGTGATCACACGCCTACTTCGTGCCAGGCGCTGTCCCAGGAGCCGTTCAGATGCCTTATCTAATCCTCACAGTCCTGTGAAGCAGTAACTGTTAGCTCCATTTGACAGGCGCGAGAACTGAGGCTCAGAGGCCAGCCTTGTAGCCCACACGTATCCTGAGCCATGCGGCTTCTCTACAGATAATTTGAGAGGCACTGAGCTGGCCCGGGGCCAGGAGGACCCACAGGCCTCCCCGTGGGACACACGGCGCCACCTTACAGAGAGGAGGCCCCTGGATGATCATTCCTGTGTGCAGACCCGTGTCCTCGTTTGTTCACGTGTCCTGTGTGTAAAGGTCAAATCCAGCCCGCCATCGTATCTCCCACCACTTCCTAAGTCCCCGGCATCCCCTCCTCCTTTTTATTCTGACTTTTCCCTCAAGCCATGTGTCGTTTTGGTCCCTGCTTATGATTTTGAGGGAGGGGAAAGCGACAGTGGATGTCATTGTGCCTCGTTTGCACAAGTTGGAATTGAGATTGCCCATTGCCCTCCAAACTAGCATCTGCCACCCTTGACTTCAAAGTCCAAGACTTTAGATCTTTAAAATGTAAATAGATGAAACAAGTAGAATATACGCAAGTTCTGTGGTCCAGGTAGGGGGAGGGGCAGTCAGATGCGTAGCTACTGCTGGAGAGTGCACCCTCCCACGTCCTGGGCAAGCGCGTCCTGGCACAGATACTGTGCGGTAACCCCTGGCCGTGGGGGGAGCCTTGGCAATGGAGGGGGTGCTCCAACCCAGCAACATGAAAGGGCAGCGTGTTAGGAGGGTGAACATTGAGAGAGGAAAGTGGGGACCCACACCTGAGCTCACAGCCAGCCTCAGGGGCTGTCCCAAAGGCGGTCAACTCCAGAAAACCGATTCCACCAGAACCGAACGCTGTGACACTGAGCGCCGCCTCGGCTGTCACCACCAGGTGCCCATCCCTCAGCCCTCGCTGTCTCCTCACCTTTGGGCTCCACCGGCACCAGGGCTCAGCCTGGGCCCCGTCTCTTCCTGAGTGATCCCTTCCCGGCTCCATAACCACCGGGGAGGCGGCCCAGGTCTTCCCCCCCCCAGGCTCCAGCTGCTCTCAGGTGTAGTTCAGCTCCGAAGGCTGGGTGCTTTGTGGGAACCGGACTGCAGCCCGACCGCCACCCGCAGGCCGGGCGCACGCACGTGGCACCAGGTCCCCAGGCGAGTCTCACAGCAGCTGCCCTGGAGTCACCTCCAACGTGAAACAAACCTGCCCGGCGGTGACCGCGCTTGCACCGCCCTCGGAAAACACCGTCACACCGTCAGCTGCAGTGAAACCTCAGGCATCCTGCGCCTCCTGGTCCGTGTAGCAAAGCCCGAGGGTTTCACAAACACCCCAGTCCAGGCGGCTGCCCCTGCAGGCCCCTCCAGCCCAGAGGGGCTGTGGGAACCTGACCGCGCTACAGTTCCTGTCGTTTTCCCTCGGGCCTCGCTGGGCTTCGCGTTTGGTGAGCAGGTCCCTCTGGGGTCCGGCTGCAGGGCCTTCCTGGTGTGACAGACCCAGCCTGTCAGGAGCTGACCCGCCCAGGCCGGGCCCTCCCATCCCTCGGAGTCCACAGACCTGCGGCCACCTGCCCAGCAGCCGCACCTCCCACCGCGGCTGCTCCCGGTCCACGCGGCCCCGGCTCTCCCCTTCTGCTCTCAGCTGCCCCTGCTCTCCCTGCGGGAACTGTCCTCGCCAACACGCCTGCCCTTCCGCTGGCTCCGTCACAGCAGGGCCAGTTCTCTCCCTCCAGGCCCCTCGGGCCAGTTTGGTCCTTGCCCCTCGGGCTTTGCCCAGCTGTCACCTCTGGGAGGCTTCTCAGGGCCCACCCGGACCTGTGAGTGGCTCCTAGTCCTCCCCTCACGGAGCCCACAGCGGGCGTGCTGTCACCCCCTCGGAACCAAGGGCCTCGAAGCAGATCCTTTGTGGGCGTTGATGGCCCTGGTCCCCAGCGCTTAGAGCATGAGCATGGCGGCCGGGCCTGGCGGTGCCCCGCCCGCCCGGTGCTGAAAGACCAGTGATGGGCCGGGTGGTGGGGCAGCCCAGGGGACGGAGGGGGAGACAGCCCGGGGGGGGGGGGGGGGGGGGGGGGGGGAGGGGGCGGCAGGATGGCGAACCCGCTGCTCCCTGGCTGTGGCTTTGTCTTGCTCAAGACCTCAATCAACATGAAGCTCGGAGGTAAGCGCACGTGACCCGGCCTAGATCAAGTTTCCCAAGGGCCTTGCTAAAGGCGGCTCCCCTGCGAGGCCGGGCGGCTCGGAACAGGCCTGGGAGGGGCAGCCTGCCTGCTGCAAGCCCCGCAGGAACACGCTCGGCCGGCGCGCTGAGGCCCAGTGCTTTCGCGGAGGCGTTTCTTCCACCAAAACACTGAAGAGGCCTCTCAGGGAGGAGGGAGATGGGCCCCCAAGTGCGGGGAGCCGGGCGGCTCTAAGGGCGGCATGGCCTGTGTCAGCGGCTGCAGGGGACGGAGGCGACAACACGGGCTCCGAGGCTCCACACACCACGGGGAGGGAAGGCAGGGGGAGGGGGAGGGACCTGGATGGGGACCTGCCCCAGGGAGGGGCTGCGGGCGGCTGTGCGTCGTCCCTTCACTTCTAAGCGGGACGCGCTCTTACAGGCACCCACGCGGGATGGTTGGGACGCAGGCTGCCTAATTGCTCACTTTGGCTGCTCCACCAAGTGAGGGGCCGCAGCCTGCCCTCAAGTCCATCCCGCACCAAATGGCCCACCTGCCCGGAGCTTCCCGGGCGCCCAGAGGAGCCGTCCCGGCCCCGCACACTGGCCCCACCACATCTCGGAGGCCCCACACCGACCCGAAGACGGGGGTGGCCCTGTTCTCGGGGAGTTCAGTTTGCACCAGTGTGACCAGAGTCGTCACGGCCAAGGCCCCCGTCACCCTGAGGGGCTCCTGTCACTCCACACCCCCGTCCAGGCCTCTCCCCTCTGACTTTTGCAGGCGCTGGGGGGCCAGGGCCAGGGTGCCCTTGGGACCTCGGTTGGCAGAGGCAGGCCTTGGTCAGCAGCTCTGCCCCCACCATCACCTCCTCAGAGCTCATCAGTGCCCTGTCCCATCGGTGGTGGAGCTGCTGACCAGGGCCAGGAACACCCCATTGCTTGGGGCCAGTCTGCGATGGTGCATCTGACCCCCCCCCCCCCCAACTCTGTCAGGCGCAGGACAGGCAGTAGACCCAGAACCCAGGGCTACAAGCTGCCATGGGACCAGCCTGCCCTGTGACCAGCCCCGCCCCCAGGGCCAGGCATGGTGACCTCGCACAGGCTGGTTCTGTCCACCCTGGGGCTCACATGGCAGGAAGAAGCTATTTGAAGGCAGATGGATGGACTGTCATAGTCAATGCCACTAGGGTTCCCAGGGCCTCAGACCTACTGCCTGCCTCCCTCCACACTTCCCAGGGCAGCAGGTCTGCTCTGCGCCGGCCCCCCGCACCCTTCAGGGCTGTCCTCCGGTGGGAAGTAGCCCGCACTCTCCAGCCGCCCCAGGGAGGAGGCCCCCTCTGGCTGCCTGCCGCAGCCAGCAGGGGACAGCCAGCAGGGGACAGCCGTGCAGGCCTTCTCCTCACCTCCTGGCTCAGGGCTGTAAATAGGATGCAGATGGCAAATGCACAGACATTTACCACAAATGCAGGTGGGTGACTGAGTCCTTAGGGGGGGGCCTCTGGGGAGAATGTCAGTTCTTAAAAAAGGAGCTAAGGGTGGTGGGGCCCCTCCATCCAGCTTGTCCGGGAGAAGCCGGCTCGGTGAGTGTCACAGAGGAGACGAGTGACAGGCCCAGGGCAGAGGGACTCAGAATGAGCCGGGGGGGGGGGGGGGCGAGGGGGGGCACCCTTGCCCCTTCTGCTATGTTAGAACATTATTCCATGAGCATTACCTTAATTTTTTTAATGAGTCATCTTAAAAGACCAGTTCTATTCTAACAAGGGTATAGGGGGCTCATCTGGCCCCCAGGTGCCTGCTCCCCACTCCTGATGGAGGCAGGGCCAAGCCCACATCAGTCCAGCACAGTCCTGCCTGAAGGGGTATGGGGGTGCTTGGTGGGGACTCAGTCACCCACACAGCGCCCGTCTGCAGAGGCAGGTCCCAGGCCCCAGGGAAGTGCACAGCCCCTGCAGCCAAGCTGCTGGAAACCAGAGAACCCGTCCTCTCTCCTCCACAGACCTGCAGGCTGCTGGGCACAGGAGGCTGCTCTACCCGCCACCCTCCCCATTCGTTCTGTCGCACCTCCAGGGCCCCTGGATCCTCACCTGTAACCAGGTGTGAGGGCAACTTCCAGGAGGCGGCAACAGCACTCGGGTGCCTGCATTGTCTCAACCACCCTCCCCCTTTCCCAGAAACCTGCACGCACACCAGCACCCTGAGGACTTCTAACTTAATATTCTAGGCACAAAGCCCAGGTGGCACAGACAGGCACTGACCTCAGTTCCTGGGGCCACTGGTGAGCACAGGGCTGCTGCTGGAGCTGTCGGGCCAGCGCGCAGCGTTCAGGGCTGCGGCCACGGCCCTGGCCACGGTCACAGGCAGCAGCTATGGGCACCTCGGCGGCATCAAGGGACCTGCCACCCACAGGAAAGGCAGGGAAACCCCGGAAAGCAAACACTAATGAGGAAAAACTCCTGGAAGGAGACAATTTAATTTTTCTTTCCCCCTTTGACCCCTTTCTCTTCTGTCCAAAGGGAGACTCTTAACTGCAGCCGCGATGGGGACACTCCCTCTGTTACAAGCGGCTGCGGCACCAGGGCCCTCTGCTCTTATCACACATTGCGCCTTCCTTTCCCCGAGTCTCTGAAAAGGATAAGTGATTACAATTCTGTTATCTTCTAAATTAAATAAAGGTGAAGTTGACTGGGCTGCAGCCGTCTGCACAGCAGTTTAGCAATTGGGGCGACAGCATAACTACTGGGCAATTTTTTTTGCACAATTCTAAAGTCATTTTTTCTCTTTTTTTTTTTGCCAAGGAATCAGTCTAACAAACATCCCACTGTTGCTGAAAATAATGTCTTTTCCCAAATCATCTAGGAATAAAACACTTTTAATGTATTTGTCATTAAATAAGATTTTAAAAGTGACAATTTAAAGAGCAATTGAGAAGAGTCCCACATCCATCATGGGCTCATGGTTCTAATATCAGAAACAGAACAGAAAAAGCACTGAGAATACGGAAAACAAGTGTGTGTGTCAATGGCTGTGTTACACTACTGCACCTGCTTTGAGTTGGCAGCTTGAATAGCACCTTGACCAGGTGTGCCCCCCCGCCCCTGCCCCAGGCCCTGCCAGGCACAGGCCCCCCGGCACAGGCTCCCAGCGTGCTCACTGCTGCCCATGGCCTCAGAGGTGCCTGTGAAGGCTCCCTCCCACAGCCCTGCTGAAAGTGGCCTTTCACTCCCACGGTGCCCGCCCTTGACTGGGGGCGGGGAGTAGGGGGTGGTTACAAAGCTGCTGTTTTAGTTTGTAATTGACAAGGGTCACAGTAACGGGCCAGAGGTCACAAACACCCGTCCACCTCCACTGAGGGTCCAGCCTCACCTGACCTTTACTGAACCCGGACACCACCTCATAGAGGCGAGGGAGCCGGGTCCCACACCAGCCCTGCCCGGCCACGGCCCGGCCCAGGCTCCTTCCTCAAACCGGGTGTCCAGGAACCCGTCCAGCTGAGTGCTGCCCAGCTTGCAACGCAACCCAGGAGGCTCCCTTGGTCTCTTCCTGTTTGGGGGCCGTTTTGATCCAGGTGGCCGCAGGGGAGACGTCCTCCACAGGCTGGAGAACAGCAGTGGTGACTCGCCCTCGCCCCCCTGGAGGTGCAGGCCTCGGTCTGGCGTGTGCGCTGTGATAGGCCTCCAGGGGGGTCTCCAGCCCCTGCAGCCCCCTGCTCCCCAGTCAGGAGGCCATTAGGAGGGCAGACCCCTGCCTGGTCCAGGGGGCAGCTGTGCAGTGTTTGCTGAGCTCCTCTGGGCGCAGAGCAGCGTCCATGCCCATGAGGCCTCCAGACACATGTGGGCGAGGCCAGCTGTCTCCCTGCCACCATGTCGTCAGACTGCCTCGGTTTCCCCTTCCTTCCCTTCATCCGATAGTAGGAGCCGCTGAAGTGCCAGAGGCGGGGGGGGGGGGGGGGGGGGGGGACGACTGATTCCATTATCTCAAGACAGACCTAGAGCAGAAATCACACTCCAAGGTGCACACTCCAAGGGGGTCTCCAGGGCACAGCAGGGAGGAGGGGGGCCTGGCGGGGAGGGGGAAGGAGGGGGGCCTGGCGGGGAGGGGGAGGAGGGGGGCCTGGCAGGGAGGGGGCGGAGGGGGGCCTGGCGGGGAGGGGGCAGGGGGGCCTGGCGGGGAGGGGGCGGAGGGGGGCCTGGCAGGGAGGGGAAGGAGGGGGGCCTGGCGGGGAGGGGGAAGGAGGGGAGCCTGGCGGGGGAGGAGGGGGGCCTGGCGGGGAGGGGGGAGGGGGGCCTGGCGGGGAGGGACTGCTGGGTCCAAGGCTCTGACACAGTCTGCGCCCCTTCAGGGGGAAGCGGCTGGGGCCTGGCTGGGGGTGTGCTGTGTGGGCAGCGGGGCCACCCCATGTCCCCGGGTCCTCGCTGTGAGCTTCCTCCCTGGACCGGTGACGTCAGAGTTTACCAAGAGGCCCTTCGACAGGTGAGCCTTTGAAAGCGTCTGCACTCACCTGCTGCCCATGTGTGGGGTGCTCGGTGGGCAGGAATGAGCTCACAGGGCCCGGGGCTGGATGCAAACAGCACCACGCTCACCCCAGGCTGGGGAGGAGGGCAGATAGGAGCGCGTGGAGCAGGGAGACTGGGGGCCGTTCCTCCCGCTCCTCCCAGCGTGCTCCACAGTCCTTCCTTCATCCGACGCTACCCCATTGTCCCCTCAGTCACTCGGACCCGACCCTGCTCTTTGTACAGCCAAACCACCGTGTCTTTAAGAAGCCAAAGAAAGGACCCCTGTAAGCGCACCCCAGCGGCCACAGGGTGTGCAGGACTCTGCGTCTGGGGGAGCTTCAGGGGAGCGGGCAGCCAGCCAAGGGAGAGCTGCAGAGAGGAAACAGCGACAGGAATCTGATCGAGTTACAAGGGAACCCAATGGAGATGACAGACACAGCAGCCCCGCGAGCCGCGAACGGATGGCGCAGTGAGGAGGAAAGTGTCTCGGAACTGGAGGATGGAGGATGACCAGGGCCGCGCCAGCCCCAGGCCTGCATTCCTGCCCGTCCTGCTCGTGGCCCCACTGGCGACTGGCAGACAGGCTCACCCAGCTGGAGGTGCGCAGGCTCCACAGGCATCTGAGCACGTCGTCAGCAGGCGCACAGGATGCTCCTGCCCCTCCCGAGGCAGACGCACCACAGACAGACAGGTCCGTGACCCGGCAGCCCAGTGAGTGGCCGCTGCTCAGTGCCCGCTGCTCAGTGCCCGGCTGCTCAGTGCCCGCTGCTCAGTGCCAGGCTGCTCAGTGCCAGGCTGCTCAGTGCCCGCTGCTCAGTGCCAGGCTGCTCAGTGCCCGCTGCTCAGTGCCCGCTGCTCAGTGCCCCTGCTCAGTGCCCGCTGCTCAGTGCCCGCTGCTCAGTGCCTGTGTTTTGCTGAACTTCCTCGGAGGAGTCCCTGTCAGCCCTGGGGAGGTGGCACGTGCTTCTCGCTGCGCCCCACGCTTAACTGCTCAAAACTAAGGAAGGACAATTAGTGTCAAAGGGGTTAAAACAAGCGCCGTTTGAGCATTTCAAAAAGACCCGAACACCTATGATTCCGCAGACAGGGAGTAACGATAAAAGAAATAAAAAGCCATTCAGTTGCCAGGGTGACGTGTTCAGGAGGAGACATGAAGGAAACCCATTTCTCAAAGGGCGCCCCAGGTCCGAGAGGCCGGTCTGCCCCCTGCCCGCCCACTCGCGCCTGCTCTGGGCCTGGTGAGACTGGAGAGGTAGGGTGTGAACGCCGGACTGATGAAGATTGAAGGCCATTGTCTCCCCCTGGAGACCAGCCTGATTGGAACGAACTGAGGAGAACAAAGCGGCCCCTTCCCGTCCTGGGAGCAAACCTGCTCCGTGTCTGTCTCTGCAGCTGGGTCTGCTCCCTGCAGGAAGGGGCGGGGCAGTGACAAAGCCCTGCTGGGGACACGGTGCCCCGAGTCACTGCCCACCAGAGCCCCGTTACTGGTGCTGCCGGCCGGATGAGCGAGAGGCCGGGCTGGAGGGCAGGGAGCTGCCGCCGGGGGCCTGCAGGGCGCGGGGCTCAAGCGGCTGACTGGCCGGGCTGGTGTCCCCTGTCCCCGGCTCCTCGCTGGTTTCCTCCTTCAGGCTGCTCTGCTGCTCCGGACACTCGAAGTGGACACAGTGGAACACCTGGTGGGAGAAGGCAAACGCCGTGAGTGACGGTCAGTGTCCACCCTGGGGCTGCCACCGGGAGCGGGAGGACGTCCTGCTCGCCTGCCCCGTGCAGACGCCCAGCAGCCGCTGGAAGGCTGGGACGCAGTCAGGCTAAAAGCAGGTGAACCATGCAGTTGGGCACCAGGCCTGGATTCCCTCTGATGTTGGCTGCTTTTGTCTCCGGAGCTCTTTCTAACTTGTTAGTTACTTCCTGCTTTGGGCAGTTGGGTTAAGTCTAGGGGGCAACGTGGACTATGGAACTGGTGGTGAAGATGCTAAAAACCCCGAGTTGTACACTTTCAATAGGTGACTTGTATGGTATGTGAACTATCTCAATAAAGTTGCTACTTACAAAAAAGCCACAAGGTATCACCCCAGGGGAGGACCCAGGCTCATCTCCTAGGGTGCAAACCAGCCCCTCCCTCTCTAGCCTCCTCTGGGAGCCTAATTATATGCTGGGAGGGGACTTCACCTGCCATGCCTGGGCCAACCTGCAGCCAATGCCTCACCGAAGGAGCTCCCCCCCCCCCCCCCCCCCCGCCCCCGTCCCTGCCCCAACCAGGATCAGGGGCAGTTTGCCTACACGTCACCGTGGAAGCAGTTCTGGGCTCTGTGTGAGTTCTGTCTTCCACCTTCTGTTTATTTTTTTCTATCTCATATTAACAAAAATAACTATTTAAACTTAAGAACTATTTTACTTATCAACCTTAGTAAAATGTTCAAAGGATTCCATGTTTTCCCACAGCCCCGTTTCAGGAGACGCACTCGAGGCCTCCAGGCAGGGCCTGAGGGAAGGGGAAGGGGTAGAAGTGTTCCAGGCACGGCAGTGACAGGCGGGGACCTGGGGAGGAATGGGGCTGTCGGCCGGCGAGGCTTTGGAGCAGGGACCCCCCCTGGCCCGCTCACCCCATGAAGACCGGAGGCCCGGCCTGTGCATCGTCCCCCACGGAGACCGTGTGGGGGAGTGTATGTGCTGGGACGGCCCGGACCCTGGGGAGGACACTGCGGAGGGGGATCAGCTCCCTCAACCAGTGGTGGGAGCTTCGCGCGTGAGGCCGCAGAGGCCGAGAGGAGGCGCTGTGTTCCGTGACGCGCTTTAGAGAGAAGGGCCACACCTTGGTCACATGTTAGAGGTGAGGTCTAGATGGTGGGACCCACCCGGAAGGTCCTGACCTGCTGAGGGGACTGGCACAGCTCCCTGGGGAGGCCGAGGGGTGAGCAGGGGTGAGGAGGGTCCAGCGGAGGCAGAGGTGAAGGTCAGTGGGGGCAGCAGGGCGCAGACGCAGCCTCGACTGGAATGGGATTGAAGGTGAGTCCAGCTCCTGAGGGTCCCGAGGGCCCGAGAGCGCCTTAAAGACACTGGCGAGCTGAGCCAGACATGTGACAGGAACTGAGGCTGGGGGGCCGGGGGCAGAGGAAGCTCCAGAACCAAAGCATCTGGACAAACTCCGGGCAGGGCCTGCTCTCCCGCTCCGTACCCTGAGGCTTCCTGCCCTTGGCCCCAGGCTCCTCCCACACGACCAAAGGCCATGGGCAATAAGACGGTGCAACCTGTTGTAAAGCTGTCCTTGAACCTGCGAATGCTAGGACCCGATCCTCAGTGAGTGGCTGGTTTCTACAGATACACCTGCAAAGGGCTGGTGGCGCCTGAAGCCGGTGGGGACAGCAAAGGAGACGCACAGGGCGGACACGCTGCTGGCCCTCCCCTGGCCACCCCGTGAGCACAGAGAATGCTGACCTCATGCTTCCTTGGGGAGGGGCCCCCCTTCCCTCCCCAGGGGCCTGCTGGACACCCGCCACTCTCCCCGAGGGAGGACCAGGCAGAGGAGACTGTAGGGGGCTCAGGAGGTAGAGCTGGGGGTCGAGGGGCTTCGTCCACAGCTTGAGCAGGGCCACACATGCGCACTGTGCACATCCCCCCCCATCTACTGTAGAATCAAGTTCACAGAGAAGACAAATGTAATATCAACTGTGAAATTATATTTAAAATAGAAATCCCGTGCTTTCCTTCCTGCATCACTATTTTTTCCATATTTCCACTTCAATTCATTTATCTACCACTGTTTCACATTTCAAACTCTAATTCTGAGACTAAGTGAGGCATTCATCTCCGGTCTGCTCTCCTCATTTGCACAGACTGTTTCCTCAGAGTGAGCTGATTCTCCCCGAAAGCTCAGGCCTTTGCTGTCCTCGCCAGGGCACTTCCTGCGGGCTCCATGTGGCAGCTGCTCGCGCTGGCCCGGTCTCTCCTTCCTTTCTTTCCTTGTTCTCTTCCTTCTATATCAAAACTCTCTCTTTGGGCCCATCTGCAGGCTCTTACCTGGCCTTTAACTCCGTGGGAGCCCTGTGCTCTGGCCTGCCTGGCACAGGTAAACTTGAAAATCTTCTCCTAAGTGGCAACATTCATCTGGTCGCCTCCATCGGCTTCCCCCTCGTGAAGCATTTGAAGGAGGGACAAGACCATCTCTGCCGGGTTATCGACAGTCTCTCTTGCTTTATGAACACTCCTCTTTCCAAGCACGCCACAGGCTGGCCACGGCAACCCTCCAAACACAGCTCTGCTTCTTCACGTCACCCGATACTTTCTGCCCCCAGAGCTGCCTGAGAGTGAGCACACGGCCCGCCCTCTGCCCGGGAAGCATGTGCAGTCTCTCTGAACACGTCCGTCCCCTTCCTGACCCCGCCTCCCTATCCTGCCCCATCTTGCTCTTTAACCGGCCACTTGTGTGATCCCCACTCCACCTGTCAGTACTCTCTGAGGATCCTCCCTGCACTGAGTTGCATCTGTCCTCATTGCCTCCCTCGAGCGCTCCCCTCTAGTGTGGAATGGGTTTTCCCCCGTGCTCTTGTGAGCTCTTCGGCCTCCAGATTTCCTGGTGAGCTCTGCGCAGCCCTCCTTCCAGGCTCCTGCCCCAGGGCCCGGTCCGCCTGCCTCTGTCTGCTGGTGTGTGGGTGCCCCTCTGACTCAAGGGCCACGCATACCGTCCTTTCTCCCGCTCAGGGCCTTGCACAAGAATAAACAAATCAATAAAAATCCAGGATTGAAAAATAAAGCTATAAAAGATCTCAGTGTAGCGAGGCTCTGACTAATGGCTGGTTCACCTAAGAAAGGTCCCCATCAGCGAGGCTGTCCGAGGGGCAGGTGGCTTGCCGCCCCCACTGAGCGGGAAGAAAGCCTGGAAGACACTGTCTGCCCAGAGCACTTAGTAAGTGTCCACGGCCTGACTCCTGCTGCCTGGTTCCCGCCTCAGACCCACTCCTCCAGCCGGTGATGGCACGCCTTCAGCGCCTGTAACCAACCATTTTAAAATAATAATTGATAGACTCACCTTTCCCTGGAATGTGATTACTAAACCCACCCGTCCCTGGAATGGCGATGACTGACTGTAAACGTGATATGGCCCCAACCCAGAAGGAACACCCTGTACGGACATATACATGGACTAACCAACCAGCTCTCGCCAAGTACCCCAAGCCCTCGTGCCTTCCTCATTCTCCTTAAAAGAGTTGTAACTGCTGCACGGGCTGCTGCTCTCCCTTGTGAGACAGCCTGGCAGGTCTTTCCTCTAATAAAGCCTGTGTCACCTGGTTTTCGGCCTCCGACTGATCTTTCAATAATGTAAATGGCCGCTTTCCCCAACACACCTAACAATACCAACGGCAAAACTCGCTGGCTGTTTCGGTTTTCTCCTCTGCATATTTCTCCAGAATCATAACCATTTTCCCGACACTGTTGGGCTCAGGCAGACCTTCCATCTAAGTTGGGGAAACTGGAGGTGCTTGGAAGTCCCACTGCTACCTGCCTGCTGAGCTCCCCGGGCGCTGGGAGGCGCTGTGACCAGAAAGCAAGGCCAGACAGGAGGACCCAGGCGGCTTGGAGCCGCGCTCGGTCAGAGACCCCCTGAGCCCCAAGAGTGTCATTAAAGGCCCAGCTAACTTTCGTGTGGTCCCCTGGCACTTCTGGAGGGCAAGCAGGCTCTGAGATTCAAAGGCAACACGCAGGAAAGCTACCTTTATTAAGTCACGCAACTGAGGGGTGAAGATTCTATGTGAGAGAGGGTGCTTGCGAATGGAAAGATGGGTGAGGCCTGGAGTCAGTGGAGAGGTGGGGAGTGTAGTGGGCGTCAGAGTGAGCAGGCTGAGGACAGGCAGCGCCAGGAAAGGGCACAGAGGGCAGGAGAGACTTCCTTTAGAATATTAGGAAAGGAATGCATGCATATGGTGGCAAACAATATGCATCTAAAGAAAGCAGATGACTACAAACACTTAAACCTTGTGTAAAAAAATCATAACATCAGCGGAGCCACTTTAAAATGGAGCAGAGCTGCCATCCAGGAGGCACTGCCTGGCAGTCCTGGGCCACAGATGCTCAGACGTGAAAACAGGGCGAAATAACCTCTGCCCTGCACCTCCCGCCACGCTGTGCCCCAAGACTGTCTGCAAGGATAAGAAGGAAGCAGATACTGTGCCCACCCACTGAGGACTGTGGGGCCGAGCATTTTGAACTGTTTAGCATTGGCATCACTATGTTCTGTTATCAGCACCAATAGGACACCTTCCTTCCACGGATGTGATTGTCCCCTTCCCTTCCCGTAAGCCCCGGGCCTCTGTCTCCTGATTGGGACATTACTGGGCTTCGCCTGAAGATGCTTCCTGAGTAGCTATTCTTTGATCTCAAATAAATGCCTGTTGCCTCTCACTGGGAAAGGCCTTTTATTTTCAGGAGAACACTTGAAATCCCAAGGCAGAATTTAACCATTTGGGATAAACGGAAAAGAGTCATTTTTAAATGAAGAGTAACAGAACTTGGTAACAGAGCCAGTAAGACTGACAGGAAGAAAAGGGGCCCTGTGATTCCGGGTTCTCTGGGAGGAGACTGGCAGGCGGCAGTGCCACCCTCTGGGGGTGATAGCAGTGAGGCCCCAGGGGGTTCCAGCTCAGCCAACCACCCAGGACCTGTACTCATCTGAGATCCTTCACTGGTTTTGTTTTTGAAACGTTGACCATCGTATTGAGCAAGAATATTGACTAGGGTGTACACTGCCCAGCCCAGGAGGGGAGAGGGCGGGGCAGAGGTGCCCATGGTCACACCCACGGGGGAGAGGGGAGGATTCAACCTCAAGGCCCAGCAGCTCCAAAGCCTGTGCTCTCTCAGTACCAGGATGCCTGCCTCATACAGAAAACTGTAACAGCACGTGATCGGTGACCAGAAATTAATTTTGCCTGGAAGGGGAGGTCAGGGAAGGTCCGAGAGGAAGAGACGCCTTAAAGAATTGGGAGGCACAGGGAGGGGAGTGGCTTCCCAGAGAGAAGGGACAAAGGGAGAACTTCCAGATGAAGGTCTGGGCCCGGCACCTGGTCACACTGGCAGGCTGCTCGGCCCTCCGGAAGTGCGCTTGGCTCCGTCCTCTCAGCTGCTCTCCAGCCCAACAGCCTCACACCCAACAGGGCACCAGGACAGAGCCAGCACCTGCCAGGCCCCAGAGTGAGCATCCTGGGGCTTGTGCCTCACCATCACCACTGCACCAGGCTGGGCTCCTGCCCTCTGAGCCGGGCACCTGCAGACGCACACCTGTTGCTAATGGGCACCCAGAGAGGCCGGTGGCTGGTCCTGACAATGCTCCTGGGAGCAGAGGTGGGAAGTACGGCTGCCCAGGGGGAGGCTCCTTCGCTGGTGGCCACGTGGTGAGCGGTGCGACCTCTGCTCTTTTCACAGGAAGCTGGAGGAAGGTGTTGGAGGAGTCCGCACTGCCACTGGGGCGCCATCTGGAAACGTGTGGCCTGTCCCCCCCAGGTCCGCTAGCTCCCCTCCCACGCGCACCTGTGGGCCTCCCTGCAGGTGGAACAGGCAAGTCCTGACTTTCTCTTCGCTCAGAAGCTTGTGGGACTCAATTTCTTTCCTCTGAACCTTCCCTGCAGTCCCCCTCGGAAAGGATATGTCCGAGAGGGAATGAGGCGTGCAGGGCAGCGTCGCAGTGCTGATTTATGCAGAACCGCTCCGCAGTCCCCCATCGTCTTCCCTCCTCCTTTCCGGCAATCATGTATCCCATTAGCCTGTTTGATTGCCGCCGCTCACAAAGGGGCACCTTCGCTGAACCAGCTTCAATGGCTTCTGGATCTGTCCCCCGGGAGGAGCCTGCTAATTTAGAATGTAGTCCCGGGGATGAATCGCACAGCCCGAGTCACTAGTGCCCTTCCTCGTAGCTGCTGTTTAGTATCGCTTCGCCGCGCCTCTCCAGGAGCCATGACTTGGACACGGGTGTCTTTCCTCCGTGAGTCCTGGGAAGCGGGACCACAGCGTGGCGGCCCCTTCTCGGAGCAGGCCGACTCCGGTGCAGTGCCTTTCACTGCAGGGCTCCCCAAGCGCCGTTGGTCCATGTTCCTTCCTGGGCTTTAAAAGCAGAGGCGCCTCTGCTCATTGTCCCAAGTCAGCTTAAGCATCGGCGAACTGCAGCAGAAATTGGGGAAACTTAATAAATGGTGATCAGTGACTCTACCTGGCTTTTCTGGTTTCTCCTGAGTAACTGTCACAGGCTGCTTTCACTGCCACCAGCACAAATAGGATTTCTGACCCAAGCTTTCAACTTCCATTTACTGGGTGGGTGTCTTTATAGTAGGGACCTAGCGCTAACGATGCCTGCCGGCAAGTCAGATGCGAAGACAGGGCTCCTGAGGTGGCCACCGAGGGCTTCCCGTGTTCCCTCCACACGTGGCGTGGCAGCAGCGCACACCCCTCAGGTGCAGGAACCGTGACTGATCCCGAGATGTGATGTGAACATCTTTCTTACTTCCCTCTCGGGAGAAGGGTCCCTCTGCAGGATGTTTCATTTTTGTTTCTGTAACATGTTAAGCGCCATGTCAGTCACTGTCCAGACCGGTCAGTCACTGGTGTGCCAGCATATCGGTGAACTCGGATATCGTGAGCTAAACAGAAAGGAAGACAAAACAGGCTTGGCGCTTAACCTGTTAAAAATGAAGACCAAGCCCTGACTGGTTTGGCTCACTGGATAGAGCATCGGCCTGTGGACTGAAGGGTCCCAGGTTCGATTCCAGTCAAGAGCACATGCCTGGGTTGCGGGCTTGATACCCAGTAGGGGTCGTGCAGGAGGCAGTCGATCAGTGATCCTCTGTCATCATTGATGTTTCTATCTCTCTCTCCCTCTCCCTTCCTCCCTGAAATCAGTAAAAATATATATTTTAAAAAATAAACAAATAAAAACGAAGACCAAGTGTTTCCAACAAAACACTCCTTTTTATAAACCAAAGTGTTACAGATGGACTTCTGAACAGCCCTAACCACTGTTTCCTGGGGAGACGTTTCCGGACTGTGAGCCACACTCATCAGAATTGCTCAGGGCGACAGGACACCCAAATAGTTTTGCACAAATATTCATTCCTAGTGGTTTCTTAGTGACACTGCTCATATGTGGCAGCAGTTTCCTAACTCTCCAATGTCACTTCCTCATAGTCACATAGGCCAGGGCACCCACAAATAGCTAGCATGCCACTGCCTGGAAGGTCCTGGAAAAGGAGCCTTTCCCACACCATCCCCTCGGGCTGCCCAGGGGAGTCCTGCTTCCCTTTCTCACGTTTGGACGCTCCGGAGTTCCAGGGAGAGCAGTTCGCTCACTCAGCGCATTAGGCCCTGACATGTAGGAGGTATCTTTTCATTTTGGAAAAACAAAAATACAAAAAAGGGAAATGTTCTCGTTTCAGGCAGCATGGGCAGGGGTGGCCTTACTAAGGCCCTTCTCTGAGACGGGCACCACGAGAGCCTGGCTGTGGCCCACGCCCTGGGAGGGCAGGTGGGAAGTTCTTCACTTCCCAGGGGGCATGGGTGGCTTGTCTGCAAGAGCTCCAGCCACAAGGCCATTTCAGGCCCAACTCCTACCTGCTGGCTCAGCACGGGGACACGGGTTGGCTTATCCTCCCAAGTGATGTCTCCATTCCTCTCACTGCTCAGCGGCTCCTGGCGCCCACCTGCTCGGGCTCTGGGCACCTTCTCCCAGCCAGCTGTTTGGTGCAGAATTACTGCTGCTCCAATCCCAGAGGCACAGGACTAGGAGTGTCGGAACAAGGACATATACTCGCTGTTGTGTCATTTCCCTCTTTTCCCAGTAAAATCTTTCATGATAGACATTTAAGTATAAAGATGCCTACAGAGGATCTTTTATAATTATGCTACAAGTGAAATATTTTTCTGCCTTTTTTTAGTCTCACTGGGCAAGAACCTAGTTCACTCGCCTTATTTCAAAGACAAGGGTCCTGAGAGCCAGGGAGGTGAAATGACCTGCTGGGGGGTCACACAGCAGGTTGGGGTGAGGCTGGCCCCAGTGCCAAGGTCTCCACACTCTTCTCCATCACCCTCCACTCCTTCCCCACTTCTCTGCCCCGTTCATATGGCCGTTTCTCAGGCTTACTTAATCTAGACCCTTCTTCTTAGCCTGACTCTTCGAGGCCCCTGACCTTGACCATTATCTGCAGGTGCAGTCCTTACATCCCTATCTTGGTTTCCATGGCTCACCTTTACCCCTCATCCTTTATTTTCTTGCAATAAAGGCGTCCAGACTTCCTCGTAGCCAGCACAGCCCCGCTGTTCTCCAAGGTCACGGGGACTGCAGCCTCGGGGCGATCTCCTGTTCTCCCTCATTCCTCAGATCCAGGTCATCACCAGTGAGCCCTGAGAGTTGATTTCCCTCAGAACCCTGCACCAGAGCTCTGGCCCCTCTGATTTATGGAGAGGCTGCTGGGCGCTGGGGCACGGAGGGGCCACGGCATGGGCTCTGCCCTCAAGAAGTGCAGGTGAGGCCCTTGCTAGGACGGCTATGCACACTCACAGGTGCAGGCTCTGCGGTTCCAGTGCTCACCCTCTCTCTGGCCCACACCCAGCCCGGCCCTACAAATGCCACTTCTGTCTCTGGTACACAGCACAGGGCACCCAGGCGCCTCTCAATCCCGGTTGTTTCTGTGACTCCTGTTCCCGAGCAGGTTTTATTTGGGAGCATCCCTTCCGCATCACTGTCCGGGCAGAAGGGGTTTGAGGCTGGCACTGGCTCTCCGTGGGTCAGGAGTGCACAGAGGGAGGGGCTCCGCATCTTTGGAGGCTGCCAGTGGGATGTCTGTGTCGGTTCCAGTGCTGACCCCCTAGGAATTCTGCCTTAGGAGGCAGCACATGACCAGCTGCGCCTGAAGGTGCTCGGAGAACCTCCTCTAGAGGAAGCTGAGGGGGGTCCTGGGGAGCCAGAGGGTGTGACAGGACCTGGGGCTGGGAAATGACGATCACCAGTCCAGGATGGAGGTCCGATGGTCGTTGCTTTAAACAGAGTCTGTTTTGCTGTATTTTTTTCTTCACCAGAGCCGCCTGTTGCTATGGGAACGAGGACAGCACTGGGAGCCCACAGCCCTCACGGGCCTGACATAAGCGTGTGAATACACGGCCTCACTCAGGCTCTGCTGAGTGGTCTCGGAGGGCAGCTCGGCAGCTGCGCGCAGACGTTCTGTCCGGCTGGTGCCTCTGGTTCCTGGGGGGACCCTGCCAAGGGCCAGCGGGCAGCTCCGAGCGGGTGGAGGGTCTGCCGCCCCCCCAGCCCTCCTGGCCCCCCAAACCCTCCCAGCCCCCCAAAACCCTCCCAGCCCCCCCAAACCCTCCCACGCCCTCTCACTCACCTCCACCCAATTCCCACGGGCCTGCTCCCTGGACCCCTTTCTTAGGTGAGCCCCCCCCCCCCCCCCCGGATCTGTTACACATCTGTCCACACCAGCCCTGCTTCACTTCACGCCTCTGCACTTGGGTCTGGTCCATCGACTGCTATTCGCAATGTCTCTAGAACTAAGGCCCTCTTCACTGGGTTGATTTCTCTCAGGCAGGGAACCTGCAACCCCCCAGGAAGGGCCTCCTTGTTTCTCTCCTATGTCTGGGTGCCCAGGCCTGCCCACAGGCCCCACCTGCTCACTCAGGTCTGCCTCAGATACGGGCCAGGCAGAGCTGGGCTCACTTCTGCGGCGTTACTAGTTTCATGCCTTCAGAGACTACACAAAGGTGTGAGCATGCTCAGCCATAGGGTAGGCTGCACATATTCAACTTTGGTAGAAAACTTCTCCAAAAGGACTGTATCCATTTATACTCCTGCGGCTCTGGTGAGAACTGCCCATCGCGCCTTATCTTTGCCAGCACCTGGGACTGAGTTTCCCCATTTTCACAATGCAGTGAGGGCAGCTCCTATTTCACATCTGAGGGCTACAGAGTGTAATAAATACAAGGGGTTGGAATAGGGCCTGGCACATAATAAGTGCTCAGTAAATAACAGTTGTAACTTATTATTATTATAATTTATTATTATTATCCTGAATGAGGAGATGCCGAGGTATTTGGCATACATATTTTTCCACGGACAAAAGTTTCTGGTTTAAGAGACTCCACTGACAACAGAAACTCAGCCTTGAATGCCACAGTCTCTCGACAAGCTGAATTACTGCGTCTTCCCTTTATTTGGCTGAGTGGTGGGGGTGGGAGAGATGGACAGACAGACCGAGTGATTCACTCACTCACTCAGCCAGCAGGTGCTCTACACACACGCGCGCCAGGCCCATGCGAGGTGCCGGGAATATAAAGATAAATACGACCCGCTTCTCCCCTCAGCCACAGAAATTCGGTAAGTAAATGGAGCCCTGAGAGCTGCCTGACTGTCAATGCCATCTTCAGTTGTGTTACTGACTCGGCAAAGGCCCTCAGGTGGGTTCTCGTGAGCAGGAACTGTCCGCACTGCAGAGTGAGTGTTTCCTACAGTCCCTTTTAGCCCTGGGGCTGCTGTGCCCAGGAGCTCAATGCCCGATATAAAAAAATCACACCAAAACTTGCTCTCAAACTCAGGTTTTCGTAAGGGCCACGGAAAGAAACGGGCTTCACTTCTATCTCTTTGATACAATGATTTTCATAGGTGCAGACCGTCCTTGATCGGCCCCGCCTGCTCTCTAAGGGGAGCTTTCACTTTGCTACGGGAATTCAGGAGATGAAGTGAAGGGGCGTGAGCAGCGCAGCATCAGAACCAGCGTGGCTGCTCCGTGACAGGCACTGCAGCTGAAGCTTCGGGTCCCTTGACATGAGTGGTGTTGTCGACAAAGCCCAGTTTCTAACCTCCTCCGGAAAGGGGAGGCGGGGAGGGATGTCTGCCTCCGGAGCAGCTCAGTCGATCAGCAGTCGAGGCAGGTGGGCCCAGTGACCACACGACTGCGGAGTTGGTGACAGACTTCCATGAAAGCACATGAGGAAACAGCCAAGAAGCACCGTTTGGCCCAGGTGCTGGGCAGAAGCACATGAATGAAAACAGCTGAAGGTGACCAGGACGAGGTGGACGCGCTGGAAGACAAACTGACGTGTCTGCCATCTAGTGCTAAGTGTGAGAGGATGACAAAGGAAGCCCTGCGGATGGGCACAGAGGATGTGCAAAGAGGCACCCAAGGGTAGAAGAGAGAAACACGAGATGTGAGAAGGATGCCAAGCACAGGGGGAGAGGAGCAGAGCATGACACACACACGTGCACACACGCGCACACACACATGCACACGCACACACACACAGGAATGAAAGGAAAATGTTCTAAGACGTTAGGCTTAATGACAAGGATGGCACAGAGCACACGGGGCAGGAGGTCACTGGAGGAAGTGGTGCAGTCTTTGAGAGGTAAGCATTGAGGGACTTATTGACAGAAGTCATAAACGTAGCTAAAACATTAAAGGAATTCATTGCTGCGGTGCTCACAAAGGAAGATGAGGCAGATGCCCGAAGCAGACATACACTTCCCGGAGGAGAGGGATGAAATGTGCAGGAAATCAGAAGCGTGCCCGAACAGGTGATCGGGAAATCTGAACCTCCGCAGACTGCCCAGGCTGGGCCCCATGGAGAGAAGTGAGGGAAATTAACATGCAGCAGACAGAGGCTGAGCCCTGCTGCAGGAAGGCCTGGCCGACTGGAGCATGACAGACGCACAGCGATACAGGCATGAAATCCCTATCTGGTTTAGCGCGGGAGGCTCTGCTATCCCAACAGCAGCCGGTGTTTGGAGGTCAGAGCAGATTCCATGCCACCACCGCACAGCTGCCGGCCGCCGTGGCCACGCAGGCACTGTGCAGGCCACTGGTCCACCTTTTGCCAGAACAGCCCAAACCCCATCTCTTCTGAATGCTCTTTAACCACAGGAGCCCCCACGCTGCACATTCCTCACCATCCCCAACTGGGACCCTGCCTCTCTGGATGGGACAGCACCTGCAGAAATAGCCTTACCTGGGAGACGTGGCAGGTGATACCCCCACATTTCTGTCTGTTATTTCACAGACAGGTTGATCTTTCCATGCGAAAAAACACGCCCACCCATGCTTCTGAAATCTGCAGAGTCTTCAGACGGGCAGACACTGGGTGTCTACATGGACACGAGCTCTGGCTCTGACGAAACGGAGGCCACTGATGTCGGCTGGCACACAGCAGTGACACACTGAGGACCCTGCCTCCCCTCTACACTGCCCTCCACTGGGCCACGGGGCCCTTGACCCCATGGGGCATGATGGCATGGTTCTCACTCTCAGCTTTCTGGTCCCGATTCTGTCCCAGCCCCCTTTCCCAGCTGTCGTCTGCCAGGAGTCCTTTCAACCAGCCCGAGTCACCCCCTTCCCTTAGTCCCTGCCCCTCATGGCCCTTTGCCACACTTGCACACATTCCTGCTGTGCCTAAGACAGGTGACTGCTTCTTCCGTATGCTGTCCCAGAACCCAGTTATGTGCAGCAAACAACATTCCTCTTTGCAGGTTTGCTATGTGCTTGATGCCCAGTTAAATTCAACGTTTTTATGCCTCTTGTACACTCTGAGAATGACACAGTTTATGGATCTTGCCTATGATCCGGTCACTATTTATTTAATGGTTTAAGATGTTTCCCCGTTGGCAACACTACATTGAAGCTCTTTTTCCTGATCAATAACTGACTCAGTGAGGCAGCTGAGTGAGTTGCTCATGGCCAAATGTGACAGATTGTGACCTCCCAGCCGACCCATTCACACTGGCTGGTCCAGAGTGGCTGGCTCCATATAGATGGCCCTGGGACACTCCGGGGAGATAGGATCTCGCGCTCCAACTTGAGAGCTGTGTGATGAAGGGATTCTTCATCTGGTGCTGAGGTGAGGGGTTGGGGCCCTGCTCAGACTCTCTCCAGTGCTTCTCAGCCCTCTCCTACTGAAGAATTCCTTTTGTTGTAATCCATAATCGCAGAACCTCAATATTTCATTTTAGCTAACAAATTTCTGTGGTAAGAAAAATTGGGATTTATGCACAAAACTTAAAAAATATGGGGATCATATATGTATGAAAATGTAGCCTTAAACTGACTTTCATTACATGACCAAAAAAGTGCTTTTATGACCTGATGTTTAGAATTCTTTGTTTCGTGGTTTAAAAATTACCCATTGGCTTACTTTTATAATGTTCAAGTTTGTGTTCTGAAATAAAGAGATAAAAGGTGTCTGAGGCCCAGAACTATTTACAAGTTCTCTGCAAGAAACATATTGTGGGTGTGCATCAATTTTATTCTAAATAAATAAAGAGGCAAAATGAATATAAATCTGCACAATATTTTCACTTTAAAAAATGCTTTTGTGAACCAGAAACACCTGGATGTGCTCTGGAGAATCTGATCTGACAAACACAATGTCCGATCCCAGCCTAGCCACGCACTGTATGGAAACCTCTGTTCAAAGGCGGGAAAAGCTTTTCCCAGTCTCTTTCTTCACCTGTCACGGGGCACTCTCTTGGCACCGGGGACTCTAGGCCAGATGCTCACCAGCGCCAGGGCCTGATCCCGTGGCTCGCACCCTTCCTGCAAACGTGCCAGTGCCCTGGGAGGGAAGGATGGCAATGGTTGCAGGCAGGCTGAGGAGGGGCAGAGGCCACCAGGTTAGGGCACTCTTCCTGGGAAGGCAGAAGGGCGGAGATGAGCCTGAGTGCCAGCTGAGGCTCCAAGACCCAGGTGGGAGTTTCACTGCCCCATGGGGCTTCCCTTATAAAAGAATTCAAAGGTAAAACTGCTAAGAATTTCAAGATGATGCTGGAGAGCACTCTACCTCAAGCACAGGCCCCTTCGGGGGCGGAGGGGCGGGGGGGGATGGCGGGGAGAGCCCCACGCAAGTGCCTTGGTTGCCTGCCCAGGAGGCTGGTCCGTGCAGATCTGAGAAATATCGTGTTAAGGTGAAATTGCAGAACTGGTACTATTTTGGTGCCTTTCCTTTACCTCTGAAGTTTCAACCTCACTGCTCCTCATAACTCTGCCTTTAACCTGCGGTCCTTCAGAGGTCCACGCTACACACCCATCCATGCAAGAGCAGGTGGGGGATGGGCAGACTCAGTCCACAGACTCAGTCCATCGGCCACACACCGACCCTCACCCCTGGTGCTTACGCAACGCCCACCCGAAGAACAGAAAGGTCAGCAATTAACTATTATTTTAAACTCAGAATGGAAGCAGATGCCGACACTCAACGCCACTGTGCGTGAACCCTGACGTTCCTGTGCGCCGGATGACACTCCATACCGTGGAGGGGACACAGCGCAGGCATGCCTGCTCAGCCCCGATGGCACTCGCTCTCCTGCGGTCACTGTTGGCCTCCCTCACCCCAGGTGCCCCAGTACTGCAGTCCCTGTAGGCACTGCCTTCTCTTTCCTGGCCCAGAGGACCCAGCGCCCTTTCCCCAAGTCATTTCCATTCCAGACAAAACAGCACGATGATGCCTGAGGCCCAGGCACCTCACCCTGACCACGGGTACCAAAATGGGGAAGAACCCGCCCACTCTGTCTTCATTAAATCCCAAGGTGAAGGAACATCCACAGACAGCATGGTCCATGGGAATGAGTGACTGTCCCCGGGAGCCAGGCCTGGGCCAGGGAGGGGCAGGCCCGGAAGGCGGCTCAGCCATAAACACGGCTATGCAGCCGGCACAGGACCCCGCAGGCAGACAGGAACCCAGCGACTGCGCCACGGCTGCCCCGTGGGGCTGGGTTCCTTCACCACCATGCTCTGAGCCACGGGGCCTCTGGGAGGCAGAGGACTCTGCGGGCAGGGCATTGACCTCTCAAGGTCCCTGTGGTTGCGATCCACAGGGGCTGGAGGAGTAAGCAAAGCCACAGGATTGGCTTTCAGTAGCTGATGGAGAGACACTCAGAAACGGTAACAATACCCCCACTGTGCAGGAGCTGTCGACAACAGGCCATTAGCGGGCCTAACAAACAGTTCCACTCACCTCGGTGTAGCATTACCTGTACATCAGGAACTATCACAGCATCTTTCAGAAGGAGACCCTTACCTCATTTGCTGTGTTGTGTGTTCCAACGATTCGGATGAAGGAGGCAGGCTGTCTTTCAAAAGTTACGGACTGCCAGGACCTAAAGGAGGAAGCACAACCATCCGCCTGGTTAGACGGCACAGCTGACTGAGCACACGGAGAGGGAAGGCCGCCTGTCTGTTCCCGGGAGACCTGTGCTGGAGGAGGGATGGGACAGGGACAGGGCTGCACGGAACATGTGGCTGAGGGAGGCAACGGTGCCCAATGTTCCCATCAGAGCCTACAGTCTCATCGGGGAAGGTGCTCTACCCTTCTGTGAAGGTGACGTGGCTTCTTATAAAGCTCTCCACAAACGAGTGCCAACTGCACACCAAGCTCACATTGTAACAATAGTGTGGCCAAATAGACATGACTCAGGTCAGCGGGAGTTCGTGTAACAGATCTCCGCTGTGAGATGGGCCTGGCTCAGGGGCCGCCGGCTGCATGGCTGCATCCAAGTGGGCACAGTGACTTCCCTGGGGGGCTCTGGGAAGAGGAGAATCAGGGCAGAACTGTGGGCGGGGCAAATGCCTTGTGAAGTCCCAGCACCATGGTTAGAGAAGTGGGGGTCACTCACTGAGGGGTGAGCCCAGTTCTCCTGTCTGATGACCCCCCACCATGCAAGTGATGGCACCTGGGGAGGAAGAGGCAATTTCCCACAGGCCTCCACCCTCCCTTTCAGCTTCCAAATGTACCCCCAAAGGTTTATGCTAAGGACTGCCTGGGCTCTGGTGGGCCCCAAAGCAGCCCTGATAGAGGCAGTTCCTCACGGATCAGCAGGGTAAGCCAGCTCATTTGAAGCCCCCAGAGCCAGGCTTGAGCCCTGAGAGGAGGAGCTCCCTCGTGGTTTTCACTCACAGCTCATCAGAAAGCCCGGGAGGAATGCATGGCACCCACGACTGTAAATGCCAATAATATTTTCTATAATAAATGTGCGGAGTTCACCATTGTTGCCATCCCTCCTCCACTGCACAGTGGAGATGCCAGCTGCTGGGAGCTGCTTCCTGTAATTGTCTAATTACCAAGGAACACACCAAAGAGAATGATGCATTTTCGGCTTGTTTTCCCCTCTGGTTTCAGGTGTTCCATCTTCTCTCTGCTATGGCCTCCCACTGAGACTGATTCACTGCTGCCTGGACACCAGGCCCCTTAAGGTCATTAAAAAGTCGTTATCATCCTGTGTGCAAAGTCTGTGCCTCAGAAAGCAGTTTTCTGGAAACAGCACAAGAAAAATCACTCTCCTCGTACAAACGCTATCATTCACACGTGAAGGTGAGGCCGGCGGACCATCCCAGAGCTGGCGCTCCTGGCCCTTTCTCTACGGGGACTGTTTGGCTCCCAGACGCACCCAGCTCTTGGAGAGTCTGCTGGGCGGGTTGTGGCCTGGGGCCAGCGGGCCCTGTGGGGCTTCCACCCTGGGCCTGGGCTCTCACAGGTCTGGCTGTCACGTCCCAGCTAAGCCGTGGAACTCATAACAGACGCGTGTCCTTCTGGCAGGCCTGCGGAAGCGGGGGCCCTGCGGGGGCCTGCTTCTCAGACCACCATCCAGGAAAGGGAAACAGGCCCAGGATAAGTGACAACAGCCAGTGACAACTACCAGGCTCAAGTCAGCTTCCCAGAAAGGATTGGGGTGGAGAGGGGTGGGAGTGGGGGAGGTAAAGATTTTGTCCTTAGCTCTCTAGCCCTAGGCCTCTCAAAAAAATCTTCAAGTGCTTCTGGATGTGAAGGTGACACTTGACCCTTGTAGGCTCAGGGTCCCCAGTACACGCTCATGGTCCCAAGAGTGCAGGCAGGTCTGAACCAGCCTCCCGTGGCCCAGCCCCTGCTCCTCCACCAGGAAGACTGGAGGCCCAGGGAAGGAACGAGGTCACGTTGGGGTCACCCTCCTCTCACTGCTGCTGCTCTGACCATCTCCCTCTGCCCTTCTCCCCCAACACCACTGCCCTCGCTTTGCTTGGGGAGGCAGGGCTGGCAGGGCAGCAGCCTGAGCAGGAAGGAGCATTTGTGGAGTAATAAGATCCAAAGGCCTCAATTTAATACCAATCCTCCATGCCATTACATTAATGTCTAATCACATTAGAGTTCATTTTCACTAACACAGCCTGAGGCTGAATAGACGATTTCATTTTCAGCAAAACTGGATACACCCTAATACCAAGGTATCAGTAGGAAGGAAGATGGTTAGGATGAGGTAATGAGCATCACTCCCTCCCCAAGTTTCAGATTCCATTTCCCCCCAACTGCTTCCAAACAGCCTTGATGCTGCTGGAAGGGAAGGTGGCAGTGGAACAGTCCTCACGGCTGAGCCACGTTTGCAATCACATGCAACCTCCACGGAGGCTGCGCAGCCGAGATCCACAGCGCCAGGAAACGCCACCGTACTAGTCCACTCAAAAGCTCAGCTGCCGTTTTTGTTGAGAGCTGTAGAAATATTCCTACTTGCCAATCACCCTGAATCTCTCTCTCTTTTTTTAAATGTATTGCCTTGAGAAAAAGAGAAACATCGATTGGTAGTTCCACTTATTTATGCATTTATTTGGTTGTTCCTTGTATGTGCTCTGACCCGGATGGAACCCGCAATCGTGGCGTATTGGGATAACCCTCGAACCAACTGAGTTGCCTGGCCAGGCCACCATGAGTCTCTTTTCTGGTAGGCAACACGCACAGAAAACAGGGAGCAACAGGGGCTTGACACTGATGCAGGTCAGAGGCAGGGCTGAACCTGAGTGACGGGTGTCAAAAAACACACATGGACTTTGCTTTGAGCACTTACCCTGAAACCACAAAACCCCCTGCACTCGCTGGCTCTCCACTGGACAAGTCCGTCCCCTTCCGGAGCTGCAATCTCCTCATGTGCCCAATGCTGACAGACAGAACACCCCCACCCCCTACCCCCCCACCTCCCCCTGCTACAGAATGAGGTCCCAATTACATTACACTGTCATGTATACTATCTGCACACATATGAATTCAAAGGTGTCTATAACAATGTCTGCCAAAATGCTGATCAAACTTTTAGTTTGGGATAGAAGAATTTCAAGAGACATTTACTATAGTTTGGTAGAGTATATGTAATCATTTTTTAAAAGTACCTATCTTAATCTACTGCCTAAGGCTCTCCTACCGGTCACGTGACATGAAGTCAGCGAAAAGGCCAGCCTGTGTTATGATGCAGGGTACTTCCGTTGAGAGGGTCTCTGGTGGCAGTCCAGACCGCAGGCCTTAATCCTGGTCCTTCATGGACTGGAGGAAGGATGGCCCCAAGGTTGATGGCATGGGTTCTGGAGCCAGGCTACCCGAGTCTGAATTTCACTTTCTTACTCTCATCAGCTGTGACCTTGGGAAAACTGCTCAACCTTGGTGGCCTTCAGTTTCTTCATCTAATCTACATATATCAAAGGCTAATATGCTAAGTGTCCGTCTAGGTAATGACATCACATAGCAATGTCCAGCAGCTTCCTCTCCCTAGTGATTAGCCTCCTTGCAGTTTCTTCAGCCCAGGAACATGACTTACTTTATAGCCAGGTGGAAACATTTTACACTTTAACCAAATGTCTGTGAAGCATTTTCCCGTGCCTCATCTCATTTGATCCTCACAGAAGTCCTGAGGTAGGTAGAGAGACTCGGTGGAATCCTATTTTCTTTTCATTAGCTGGAAAATGGGGATGTAGAAAGCTTAAAAACTTGACCCGACTGAAAAGAAGTAAAAAATGGTGGACCTTGAAAATGACTTCAGGTTTTCTCACTGCACAGAATATAGTCAAACACTGCTGCAGTTAAATATTTTACCCTTTGTTCTCCCTGTGTGATCTACAATAATAATCTGCTTCGTGTTGATATTTACTGCTGTGTTGCTGACAATTACCTGAAAGAGAAGTTGGGGTGCTTCACTGGGCTGGAAAAAGTTTAGCTACATCAGAAAGCAGGTCTAATTAAGCAAGTTTATTCTATATATATAAAAGGCTAAGTTGACTCGCACATGCACAATACATGCAAAGCTCTCACTGGCGCAATGTGTGTTTTGATCGGTCATTGTCGATTGTGAATTTGGTTGACACTTTTATTATAAAGAAAGGGCAAATAGTGATATTAAAACATTTCTTCTAATTAATTTCCTTTCAATGTTTATGAATTCGTGTACCGGGCCACTAGTAATAACAATAACTATCAAAAATTTTTGGTGAATATTAAACTAACAAATGTAAAAGATCTAGAATAGTGCTGGTGTGTACTAGGTGCTAGAAACAACAGCTGACATGGTTATTACTCCTGTAATTACCATGCAGCCCAATGACCCCGGACAGGACACAGTGCCTCCCTGGCCTCATCTGTGAGTCTCCAAGGGGGATAGTGTATGATTCAATGACTACTGCAGAGGTTCCCAGGGGACCCACGCACCTCATCAGCACCCATGTCTTGGAGGCAGAGAGGTAGCTGGGCTTTGGAGGAATCAACAAGTGTTTGTTGAATACACTTGTGAGCTTGGCACTTGCTGGTATTATGGGGCATCCACACAAGATGTAGTGGCTGCCCTTAAGAAGTTTATCATCTCTGTGGGGAGATCAGCTATCCCTCTGTGAACTAATTAGAAAACAATGCAAACAGTATAGTAGTCCCAACTCACAACCTGGTGGTGTTCCAAAACTTCCCTTGTAATTAGTTGTTTGATGCTTAGAAGCATTTTTTTCCAGAGAAATAAAGCTATAAATCTTGATTGGCTTCCTAGGCCCACCGATAAAACTTAATTTAACCCACAATGAGGCTGAAATATATGAAGCTAATAAAAAAAGATGTTGTTGCCATAGTAGTAATTAAACAAGCCAAAAAAACAAGAGATTTAAAACAATCTCTCTAGGGCTGCTGCTTGCGGAATGAGGATTAAACACTGGAATGAGTGTAAAATTGTGGGGATGTGGCTGGAGGATGGTGGGCGGGTGCTGATAAGGTCACGGGGCTTCGGCCTGTCCTCCCTCAGCCTCCCCCCTGCAGATCACGGTGAGGTTTCCCAAGTGCTTCTCGATCGTGATCGACCTCATGTGGTTCCCACAGTCTGCTCCACAGGTGGGCAGCCAACTGAGTCCCACTTCAGAGGCAGGCAGCGAGGCAGGGGTTACCTGTCAGTGTCCGAGAGCCACAGGTGCCACTGACCACAGAAGCCGGGTCAATGGCTACTTGCGTGTGCTCAGAGCCAGCAACTTTCCAACAACCAAGAGGCTGGCACTGACTGCTCACTGTCACCAGAACATGACGAACACCTCGCGTACGTGCTGGTGTCCTGACTCCAGGACAGGACACCACACACCCAGGGATTGCAAGCTGACCTCAGGCAAATGAGAGCCCCTAAAGCCTCAGTTTCCCTGAGAAAATGGGGTAACGGCACTAACCGTTTAGGGGTGTGAGAATTCAAGAGGAAACTGAGTGCCTCGCATGTGGTAAAGGCATCGTATCTGCTGGTTGCTCCTGTTAAATCTTTATAATCACCCACTGGAGGCCTGGAGAAGGCAGGGGGCTCCTTCCCTCCACACAGATGACTGTGGAGGGATCCGAAAGATCTGAAGCACAGGCTTGCCACATGCAAGTTAGAGGACGCTACCCAGAGTGTGGGACCACGCACAAAACTGCACAGAGGTTACTCATTAAAACATACATGCTTGTAAAACATTTTCTAAATATTCTGGAAGGACATATGCTGAACCCATGGCAGTGGCTGTCTCTGAGGAGAGGGTAGGGATGGGATTGCTTTGGGGGAACAAAGGAGACTTCAACATTAACTGGAAGATTTTATTTCTTTGATTAAAATAAAAAAGACTTGAGTATATATGAAAAATATTAACTAGTCAATTCTGGGGATAAGTATGTGAGAGAATGTTATATTACTTTTTAATCTCGTCTGTATTTTAAACAGTTCTTTAAATAAATAAAAAGAAAGAGGAAGAAGAAAGGGATTAAACCACATCTGCATTTATGTGAGAGTTTGCCAGAGGTGGAATTAACTAAAGTGCCAATATAAAAACCAGAGAGAAAGGTGGAGCTATTGCCGGGGGGGGGGGGGGGGGGGGGGGGGGGGGGGCAGACTGTCACCATCTGTCAGTGAGGGTGTGTGCCAGGACTCTGGGTGCAGGCCCCTGGGGGCCACAGGAGGAAGGACCGAGGAGAAGGGCTTTCCAGGCTATGCCCTGCCCGCCTTCCCCGGGACCCGAGGGTCCCAAGCCCAGGGTGCCTGGTCTTTCCGCTCTGCAGACACACGACTCTGCTGCCCTCACTGGAGAGAGTGTGAATGCCAGAACTTTCTGTAGGAGACCTGCTGAGCAGGGGGACGGGGACAAGAAAGCACCTGGCCAGGGCCAGACTGGCAGTGAGACACCGCAAACTAACCCCCTGGGTCCGTGGCCGGCAAACTGCAGCTCGCGAGCCACATGCGGCTCTTTGGCCCCTTCAGTGTGGCTCTTCCACAAAATACCACGTGCCGGCGCGCACGTACAGTGCGATTGAAACTTCGTGGCCCATGCGCAGAAGTCAGTATTTTGTGGAAGAGCCACACTCAAGGGGCCAAAGAGCCACATGTGGCTTGCGAGCCACAGTTTGCCGAACCGCAGTTTGCCGACCAATGCCCTGGGTTAATCTTTGCTTCCTCCACTAAAAACACCGCTTGGGAATTTAATAAAGGTTTCATATTTAATATGTGTATTATCTCTCTCTCTCTCTCTCTCTCTCTCTCTCTCTCTCGCACAAAACAGAGAAAGATTAAGGAGATGTTACCATCTCTGTGTCAGCACCTCAGAGCTAAGACGCTAGGAAGCAGGCGGACTCACCCTGCAGAAGCCTAAAAAGGCTCATGTGCTTGAGTCACCAGTGCCTCTGATGGTGACGGTGTGTAGGGGCCGAACCAAGAGCACCAGTTGAAAGCAGGTAAAGGAGCAGGGGGACACCCCCAACTCTCCTGTCCTCCTCCCTAAACAGTGGGGACGGGCCCCCTCCATCTTGGCAGGAGACAGGGATTTCACTCTGAAGTCCTTGAACATAGAGAGTCTGGACCCTGCGGGCATTGGGCATAGAAGGTGGGGTTCTGCAGGGGCTAAGAGGAAGGGGTCACATGGAAGTGAGTAGCCCAGAAGGAGACTTCTGGGCACTCAGGCCTAACCCCCAGGCAGGAGACTGACCAGCACAAGAGGAAAGACCACAAGATACTGATCTACTTTCCTTCTCTCTGTCCCTCCATGCTTCTCCCCATAAATATTTATCAAGTGCTTTCCCTGGAACAGGCCTTGTTTTAGACTCTGCCCTCAAGAAGCTTCCATTCTAGTGGAAGAGAGAGACAAACAATTTGATCTGAGTTAAAGAAGGGCCATGGGGGAAACAAGCAGTTATGTAGACAGAGCGGGGAGCATCGCTTTGGGTAATGTATTAAGGAAGTTCCGTCTGGCACAGGGACAAATGGCTAAGACTAACACGAAAGGAGGAAAGGCCACGCCGAACTGGGAGAGGGCCCCTGGGTTGGGTCTGAGAGGGGACAGGGTCTCCAGGGAACACCCAATCCCCTCTGCTGGCCTCTAGTGAGGCCCACCAGACAGCCACAAGCAGATGCTCCCAGACAGCTTTCTCAATGCCAAACTTTTACAAGGAAACAGCCAGCCAAGGATCAAAGACTCTAACATGAAAGATAGAGACCAAAAGCAAACAGAAACGAAAAATAACTCAGAGGATATAGATATAATTCAGCAAGCAGAATAAAACTTCAGAAAAAAACCTATAATCCCTCTAGAAAGGTAAGAGAAAGTATTATTACATGTTTGAAATAGAATAAAATAATATGAAAAGGAATATCTGGAGAACAAGGAAATGCTCTCATAAATTAAACTGAGTTGAAATACATAACTTAACAAAATAGAAACTTAAGTTGAGGAAATTTTTCAGAATGTCAAATAAAGTGACAGAAGTAGAAAACAGAAGAAAAAGGATAAGAGGAAGAGAGAGAAAAGGGGGAGAGGAGAGAATCAAACTAAGAGGTCCACTACCCAGTGAGCTGGCTCAGAGCGAGTGGAGGAGTGAGCTAGAAAATCGCCCGAGTAGCAGGAGACACCTTCCCAGGCCTGAGGACTTGAGTGTCCAAGTTAAAGAGGCCAGCACAGTCCATGAGAAAACACCAGCCCCAGCATGTTCCCGAGACACCAGAGGATCTGAAAGCTCTGGAGGGAAGCAGGGCAACAGGAAGAGGTGGGGGCCAGACCAATGAGCTGCTTGAACAGCAACATGGGAGCTGGAGGGTAAGGGAGCCCTTCAGTCCAAACGCTGAGGGAGAACTTAGTTCCCAGCCAGAGGACTGTTTCCAGCCAAACTATCGTCAAGTATTAGGATAGAACAAGGAAACTTTCATTTAGGCATCAATCTCAAAAATTTACTTCCAGTGCATTCACAAGAAACTAATGGAAAATGAACTCCACCAAACAAAATGTTAAAGGAAGGCAAAGAAAGTTGTGGAATCCAGGAAACAGGAACAGGGGCCTGGGAATGCCCAGATGGTGGGGGCAACCAGAGGGAGAGGGAAGGCGGGGCTCCCAGGGGACCTTCTCAGGAGAAAAACCACTGACTTAACAGAGACGTTAGAGCAGGTTGAGGGAATTTGTATCCCTCTTCAAAAGTTAGGGGGAAGAGTTAGTGGTCATAGAAAATTAATGAAATGTGTAAAATACAAAGTAATTTTTAACTCCAGGAAAAACAGACGAATGAAAAAAGGTGATCATAACACATTACATGGACAGCTCTGAACAACAGTTACATAGTCATGCTAGTGGCGACCATAAATGATATACAAAGAAAAGCAGTAACTGGAGAGGGAGGGGGGGAGAGGAGGTGGGGGAAGGGCAAGAAGGCCTAAACCACTTCCAAAGTAGGAAGACAACAGATAATTTTGATAACAGAATTAAGAAACAGAATAAGCATGTTGTTTAGAAACATGAAGGTATAGACCAAAAGAGAGATCTGAAACAAATGAAACGTGTCTGCCCCCCAATCTGAGTCTGATAGCATGCTGGGCTGGACAAGTAGAGTCCAAGGGACTCTCACACCGGGAAGAAGTGCAAACTGACACATCTGCAACCAGCAGCATTTGAAATGTCCACAGGCCTGGCGCAACTCCTCCCCCATCGCTGCTTACGGTCTGCTCTATGCTGGCCCCGCCGGGACCTGGACAGCAGCATAGGACAGCCTGGTGGAACGGTGTGGACAAGAGAATAGAAATGATCTAAATGCCCATCCCTGCGGGCTGGCTAAGAAAATGTTGGTACATCTCTCTCCCTACTAGGAAAGACTAGCAGGAAAGAAAAAAATAAAGACTAGCAGCTGGACAGCTGGATGGAAGTGTGTGTGTGTGTGTGTGTGTGTGTGAGGTGGGGGGAGTAAGTGGAGAGTCAGCCACGGGTAGGGGCACGACTCTAGAGATCTCCACGGTATAGAAAAACAGGGAAAAGGCACATCTGTTTATGCATAAACCATCCTCTCTGGAGGAGGGCATTTCACTGTCCCTATAGTTTTTAACTTTTAAACCATATTAAATGTATTTTCTTTGAATATACAATATTTTCAAAATATTAACTTTTTTTTTTTTTAAGGAAAAAAGGAAAGAAGTTGCCTGTGGGAGAGGAACTTGGGGTGGGAAGGGTAAAGCAAGGGACTGCTGCTCTTTGTTACAGCCTGTGGTTCTACTTGGTTTTTACAACTATGTACATGTGTAACTTTGATAAAAAATGAAAAAATTCAAAAGCTAAATCAAGAAAAGCAGAGTGAAGAAAGGGAGCAGAGCCGGTGGTGAAGAGGAGCAGAAAGGGTACGCGGGGAACAGATGTGTCCACGCCCTTCGGGAGCAGGGCTGGAAGGCAAACAGGAACCTTGTAGGAAGATTCCCGAAGTGGGAGAAAACTAAAGGCTCTCCCCTATCAACGAGCCCTGGGGCTCTGAGGCTTGCTGTGTCCAAGGCCTTGAGAGTTTGACTGGGTGAAGCCGGCTGACAGTCCTTTATGAGCGCGCCTCGCCCTCGACAGCTGACCCGCAGCGGCCTTCCATCCCTCCAAGCAAGCTGTTCTTACTGTCTTCCTCGCCCTTGCGATGGCCAAGGGCCACAGCCATCTCTTTCATCATTCCTAAAGGTGCGCCCTGGACTGGGCATGTGAGGAGAGCGCGTCCTCCAGCACTGGGTGAGGGGGGTTCTCCAGCTGTCACCCTCAGACTGGGCCCTGGGGGCCTCTCCCTGGTAGCTCTCAGCCAGCCTGGATGGTCCTGGGGTCCCCTCCTTTGCTCCAGAGAGAGGGTGTCTATGCAGCAGATGTTACAGCTGCCTCACTGGCCTGATTCACAGGGAATTTGGACCTGCTTATTCACCCTGTCTGTCCATCCGTTCCACATCCATTTGTTGAGAGCCCTGCATGCGCCAGTCAGGTACACAGGGGCCAAGTCTGCCTAACCTGACTGCAGACCTGATGGCAGGAAAACAGCTCGTTAGGAGCCACCAGGATCATGATCACTTGGTCACATGTTGATCAGCCAAATGCTTCCTGAGAGCAAAGGTCACACATGGGAGGCTCATAGACATATTTTGCTCGTTTGCTGAGTAATTTTTAAAATTGGAGTTAGCTGCCACTTAAAAAATGGGAGATGACAAATAAAAGTACAAATTTTTGGTTTCTCTTGAAAATGAGAAGATCTGGCATCCCTGGGCCCTCTTGGAGCCGAAGTGAACAGGCCAGGCCAGGCCTGAGCTTCTGGCGGTCTCCACCATGCCTGGGTCCGCCCTGGGCTGCTGTGCTGCATCACCCACCTGGCCAAGCAGGAGGCCAGGTTTCTTTTCCAGCCTTAGACAGAGCTCAGGTGGTGGTGAAATGGAAGGAATTAAATTTCTAATTCTTGTGCAGGACTCCCACCACCTCAAAATTCTTTGGGGATCCAGCACCAGAACTGATACACAAATTATGTTTTAGTTTAAAACCCCACAAACCTATCTTCTGTGCTGTTCTCGTCTTAGCCTCAAGACCAGGACAAGGAGGCTCTTGGAAGGAGGAAGCGCTGACAGTCTTCAGTTGCTCCGGTGGAGCTTCTAAAATTCCAACTCCAAGTCGCACCTCAGACCAATTAAAACTCAGAGCCTCTGGGGCGGGCCCTGCCTGAGCTCCTCAGGTGACTTCAATGCACAGCCAAGGGCGCGCCCTTCCTCCTGCACTGATGGAGGGTGCGGAGCAGCCTCCTGGAACAGAACGTATCATTTTCTGTCCCAATTACAGTGCACCTGGGATTTCTGGGCCTTTACTACTCTCACATGAGCCGGTCTTGGGTTTTGCCTTCCCTGTTCATAGCATAATTTTCCTTTTTAGAGTTTCCTCTCAAAGAAAAGGCCCTGACCCTGGCCAGCTCCTTGGGAGTGGAGCTTCTAACCCTGCGGCAGCTACAGGAAAGTCTGTGTCCTGGGGACACTGGGAGTGTTTCAGTGTGGGGGGGTCGTGAAAGGGGGGGGGGCTGTTTTCATACTCCACATCTCGCTCAGTCCCCATCCCCAAGCTCCAGCGCTCCTCAGTGCCCCTAAGGGGGTGCAGTAATTGATGATTAGCATTCCACAGCTTGGCTTACATCCTGCTAGCCTGTCATATTTAATTACATTTTAACTATATTCGTCTTCAATAATAGCACGAACATAATTTAGATAATTATCTCTCTCTTATTCTCTGAGTCTGTCTCACTTAGAGCTCCTTGCAACGAAGATCGCTTTCTCGGTGCAAACACATAAACACACTCTGGGCCAAGTGTTTCTCTCTCTCTCTTGCAGCAGCTGTGCTACAAACCCAGTGGTTTTGAGTGTCATGCAGACAAAAAGGAAATTCCTGTTTCTTCCTGTCTCTGTATTCATGTTTGTACACAACCAGGGGTGGGAGCTGGTGTGTTTGGGTGTGTGTGCACCCCACACCCACACGCTTCCCAGCACCTGGACAGAGCTCTGCATGGTGTAGAAACAGGGGCGGCCTAGTCAATCAAATTAGCACCTATAATACACCCTCTCAGTCTGGCATTTCTTACCAGGTTTAATGGTTCCCTCGCAAACAAACTGTTGAAACAGTTCTAAATGTCTGGTTAGTCTTCTGAAGAGAAGTTCTTTCTAATAGGGTTTCTGTCACACATGCATCTTATCATTCATGACCTTCAGCTTTGCCTGTTGTTAGCCTCCTCTGAGAGACCGCCAGGCCCGAGAGACCTGGGACCCTTCCCAGAGGGAGTGTCTTCAGCCCTCCTGCTCCAGGGTCAGGAGTCCCTACACCCCACCCAACACCAGTGAGGTCACAGGCCACCCGAGATCCTCAGCTCCCATCTCGTCCTCACTCAGGGCAAAAGGTTCCTTCCTTAGGAGCCTGCCCATTGGCTTCTCTGGTGAAGCGGGCCAACACAGCGGAGCTTTTTAGTTACCAAGATTTTATGTTGCAAGCTCCCACATCTAAGATTTCTGAACAAAAAAGTGAATAAAAAATGGGTTCCAAAACAGCTACTACCAAAGGCAAACTTGCCCAAAGTTTAGAAATCTGGAGCAAGAAAGAACTTGAACAAATTCACAAGATACAGTATGGATGGGGTAGGAGGTCTTCAGCCCCAAATTATGCAGGTTCTGTCCATTTCCTTGGAATTCCCAAAGGCTCCAATGAATATGGATTTTGTATAAATATTCACTTTCGCTTAACCTTGTCTGATATTGAAGGGATATCTATTTGCTTAAGATCAGTTACTCGTCTTTTCAGACAAATTCACTGCTCATACGGTTCTCCGTCCACATCAGAGCCAAGTACCCCTTTGACCCTCTGAAAACAAATACCAGCAAGTAGTCCCCGCAGGGCTAAGGGGCAGGCAGAGAAGGTTACAGGGGTGTCTGTGTAGTTCACCCTGGCAGATTTGGCTCAGTGGTTGGCCCGAAGACCAAAGGGTCTTGGGTTTGATTCCAGGTCAAGGTCATATTCCTTGGTTGCAGGTCTGGTCGGGGTGCGAGTGGGAGGCAATCAATTGATGTGTCTCTCTCACATCGATATTTTCTCTCTCTCCCCCTCCTCCTTCCCTTCCACCCTGTCTAAAGATCAATGTGGGGGGGGGGGATATCCTCGGGTGAGGCTAAATAAATAAATACATAAATAAATGGACTCTTGCTGCCACTTGTTTGGGAGGCCAAAATTCATGGCTCTGGAAATAAATATTCAGAAAGAATTCAGGAGCCAAAGAGTTGTCTAGACCAACAATGGCCATCACTACGTGGAGTCCACAAGTGACCCTTCTGATGTGGCCGGACACACTACTAGCTGATGTGCAAGAGGGAAATTAGCAACCTGCTGATTCTGGCAAGTGAGTAGTAACTCTTGGCTCAGAAGAGAAATTCAAAACCACTTACCGTGGTGACCAGGAAGGTTGTGGAGGCCTGTCCCGGGTGACTTTGGGGGAGTATGGATACGGCCCTCCCTAGCGGGTGAGGAGAGTGGGAGAGCTCTCTTTCAGAGCCAGGGCTCCCCATCCATGGCACAGGTTCTGGGTTTGCTGTTCACCGCCCTCCGATGACAGCTGGGTGAATCCATCCCTGCCTGGCTGTGGTGTCACAGGCTGCGATGTTCCTATAGGTGCAGCCTGGGCTACTGTAGGCCAGGCCTGTGGTAGGGGTGAGGGGACTTGAACAGGTGAAAGAAGACTCACTTCTCCTCCCCCATAGCCCTGTACCCACTAAATAGCTCCGTGTTGTTCATTAGGGATGTTTTGGTCCCTCAGTGGAATTCCCCACTTGGGAATTTTGCTGAAATCTGCCTGAAGGGTAAGAACTACCAAATGAATGGAAGAGCCAGCAGCCTGGCCCACTTTGTGGCAGCAGACAGTTCTAGAGGCTGGTGGAGAGGGCAGATTTGGTCTGCTGTTCCTGAGGATTCCCTGTCCCCGGCAAGCTGCACGCCCAACAGAATGACTGATTTAAGGACGTGAGTGGCTCCTTTCAGCCAGTGAGGACCAACACTGACTCGGAAGAGGCTGCTGCCACCAAGGGAGCGCTACCTCCTCCTTGGCTCTGCGTGACTGCCCAATGCCATGTCTCCCAGAAGCACACTCTCAACGAAATGCACACTGGAAATATGAGGACTAGGCATGGGCAGGAGCCAATTTTCAAATGTTAAGAATCTGGCAATTTCATTTCCTAGTGTTTTAAATACCGAATGCATTTAGAACACAATGAGGTCTAAATGCCCCCTGAATTTCAAGTTTAAAAAAAGGACTGCTTTTATAGAAGTTAATGCCAAAAGCCTGTGCAGAACAGCACCTGGCCCCGACCTCAGAGCCACTACAGTGCACAGCCCGGCAAGCAGCTGCCTCAGGAAGGGCAGGCGGGCAACCTCCGAATCAAACCTGACCAATTTCATACCTAAAAATCACACTGAGCCCCCGCAAGTATTCCAAACCCGATGACATGCCAAAGCCGTTCAGCGCCCAGCACCGGGATAGATTCAGTACAAACTTAAAAATAGACTCTCTCTCTCCAGCCATTAAGGGCCTGATATTTGCAGCTGAACGGATAAGAAATTGGGGGCACTGGGGAGAGCTTTAAAAATCTCCCGAGTACAAAAAGAATGTTTCTCTATGATGAAAAGTTTGGCTCTTAGCACGGAGCCCTTGAGATTAGCCTGGAGCCATTCAGTGCAGGAACCTCTGCATGTGAGTTCTGTAATAGAAAGGTGACAAGTGTTCTGACAGCCCCATAAAGGCCTTTTCCAGAATTTGCATAAACTGCCACATTCAACACAATTAAAGCAAGACAGTGAATGGCCTGCTAGCTGATGTAAGGCAGTGCGGTGAGGGCAACAACCTTTCTTCTGGGACCTTTCTGACAGAAAGAAAGTTGACTTTTAAAAAATCATTTCTTCCTCTTTTCAAACACTTTCTTAATAATAGTAATAAAAAAATCACCACCCCTCAACTTGGTGTGGTGACTTTCTGGGTCCTCTGTTTGTTGGCCTAGCCCTCTGAAGACTGTTCTGTTGTAAGCCCGTTGCCCCTCGTGCTGGGTCCAAGCTACCCTCTGGCCCCTCTGCCCCACGTCCAGTCCTCGCTTGCACAGGCCTAGGCTCAGGCAAGAAGAAACTTGACCTGCGACCCTGCTCTGCCCATCTCCGAACCTTGGGCCAGGCTGCCTCACAGTGTCCTCGTGTAGGCAGCCAGAAGCAGCCTGAGCTCCCTGTGAACACACAAAGCCTGGTGGACAATGGGACAGGTCAGCTGACAACAGGGCATGTGTTAAGCACATGAATTAAGTTGAATGATTTAGATAACTTATGACATAACCAGATGCCAAGACAGGTAGGAAGCCGTAGCTGGGCAAAGAGAGAGGCTGGGGGCATGGCAGGCCAGGGCTGTCATCAGATCACTTGAATTAGTCACAGGGAGAAAATCAGGGAGAAAGGAGTTGCACAGGTGGCACCTCACTCTGAGGAATCCTGTTCTCCCCAGGCCAGCAACCTCAGAGATTCCCTGCCCGCATTTCCTGAACCGAGGCCACGAGTGTGCCCATGAGTGTGTGTGTGCCCCATGACCAAGATTTGAGCCTTGTATTTCTTAACACCTGCTTTGACCTTTGTTCATGCCCCCAAGGCTAAGACACCACACAATGGCTTGTTTACTATGAAGTAGTGAAGTAGTAAACTACGGCTTCCCTTCAGGCAGTGCTTCAACATGCCCTAGTTATTCACAGCCCAGGCCCTGCCTGAGGGTCTGCAGAGTTAAAGGCTGCCGGTCAAGAAGTCAAATTGCATTCAGCAAGGTTAACAGTTATCCTTGGCACATAGAAATCTCTTACAATAAAGACTGGCTCAGTGGATAGAGCGTCGGCCTGCGAACTGAAAGGTCTTCGGTTCAATTCCGGTCAAGGACACATGCCCAGGTTGTGGGCTCGATCCTCAGTGGGGGGCTTGCAGGAGGCAGCCAATCAATGATTCTCTCTCATCATTGATGTTTCTATCTCTCTCTCCCTCTTCCTCGCTCTCTGAAATCAATAAAAATATATTAAAAAAAAAAAAGACTTGCTGAAGCCAAATCTGCTTATTTCTCTGTATTATGTCTTGGGGAGGAAGGTTGCTGGGCAAAGGAAATGGATGGGAAACCTGACCAGTAACTCTTGCTTTTTTTTAAATTTAAATTCTTTATTGTTGAAAGTATTACACGTCTCCCTTTCCCCCCATTGACCTCTCCCCGGCTGCTCCCACCCCCAGCACAGGCCCTCACCTCCCTATTGTCTGTGTCCATTGGTAGTAACTCTTTCTGATTCCATTGTCAGCCTTTAAAATCAGATAGATAAGCTATTAATCTCAGAAAGCCAACAGTGAATGTGTGCAATAAATCTGTCATCATTTTATGAATAAGTTCTCGGTCATGAGGCCTTACTGTCTGGCAACTCACCTTTTCCATGATATTTTCTATCACTGGTATTTGGGAGCAGCTTAGAAAGAATATTATTTGTGTTCCTGTAGATCGGAACATAAAAAACCCTCAGAATGATGGAGATGTACGGGCTTCACACCTGCCCCGGGCTCGATAGACAAACAGCTTACCAAGGCTCAATGGACAGCCCTGGGGGACAGGACTCACTCCTCTGGTCCAGAGGCGCACTCATCCCTCAGAGCTGCTGACAGAGGCCCTGTTGCTGCTGGTGACGTTGCAAATGCCCATTGGCTTTCTGTCAGACTGTCAAACAGAGCTGTTGGCAATCATAACCAGCAAGTTGTTCAGTCAATATTTTTGAAAAATTCAACCAAGTGTGTGAAAGTATGAAGTAGATTTCCCTCCAGTTGCTGGATAATTTGCTCATCTCCCTGCTTTGTGGTGGCTCTGTCCTGTAACAATCATGCCAGTACCCTGCTGGGCAGTCCCAAAGGGCTGTGGGTTTGAGATGTAGAAATGGATGAAACTTCAGCTGTTCTGTCATTCAGCTGATTGTTTTCCCCGCATCGAGTCGGCAGCACTCCAGATCTGAAATTCTGTACTGAGGAGCCTTTAAACCAGAGATTAACAACCCAAAACCCTCCTTACACCACTGACCCTAATAACATGGTCTTGCCTAACCACTGCCCCAGGGAGAAGGCTCCTCAGTTCCCATTTGGAGGCTTTGCAGAGCATATATTTCTGCCGTCACGCCTTGAGAAGGGTCACTGCTCGGACCTAAAGATGACACTCCTTTTGGAGTCACTTCTGGATATGACAAAACAGCATGAAAGGGAGCCACACTGTTGGGCTTTGGGGAACAGCAGACCGGTGCAGGTCTGAACACTTCTGAGAGTCCTTGGCCAGGACCCCTTCTGTAGTGAGCAAGTAGTCGGACGCAGCAGAGTGCATGCTACAGAAATGCAGCATTTGGGAAACACAGGCTCCCTCTGAGGATCTTAGTTGTTGGGACTCCCAAGCCTGGGTCCCTGGATGAATGGCTTTTCTGCATGTATGGCAGGAAGTGTATGCCCTCCATTCCTCTACTCTGTTATGCCCCCCAGTATTGCTCAGCAGCTCTGACAGCATCTGAAGAATTTGCCTGCAAGTGAATTCCCAATGGTCTTCATAACAGAACCCCTCCACAGTGACCTGTGCTGTAGCTGTCACTCACACCTGCAGTCAGTGAAGACAGCAACTGCCTTTAGAGAACACGACACTGTGGTCCAGGGTTGCCCATGGGTGGGAAGTAGCTGTGCCTGCACTGGGGTTCTGATGTGCATTCTCATGCGTTGGTCCAAGGGCTCTCACATTGGAGCTCACCAGCACAGCTGCAGGGTGTGCTACACACAGACGGGGGTAGGGGGTGGGGTGGGGTGTGGGGTCGGTCCCTGAGATGGAACCTAGAGCTTCTGATGCCATAGGTCTAGGGTGGGACCTGAGGATCCTGCTCTTGTGTGCGGGTCTTCAGAAGTGGCTCTCACCTCATTCCTGGCAATTCAACGAGCATGTCAGACCCCTGGTTACAGCAATTATTCTACTTCAAGTCTATGCCTACCCCCAGGGTCAGCAAACGTTACTGTAAAGGGCCAGATAGTAAATATTTTAGGCCATACACCCCCATCACATATACTTCTTTATTTTTTACACTTTAAAAACACAAAAACCATTCTAAGCTTAGAGGTCAGACAAAACCAGGCTATGGGACGAATTTGGCCCTGACCCCTGCTCTCCCCAATCCCCTTGACACCCTAAGGTCCTGCCATAACCCGTTCGGCTTCCCTGGGGCTACAGTCTGTTTCTGACCCCGGGTTCCCAGGCTGGGTCCCTGCTGCCCCCTGGACCTGCCAGACTTCCCCGAGGACTGCTTACCCTAACTTTTACCCTCCTACAGAGAAGAACTTCTGAGAGATTTTCTCACACAACAGTAGGCAAGACCCATGTCCAGATCCCACCTTCATGGGTCTGGAATGTCCACCGCCAGCTGCCTGGGTTCCCTCAGGCTGAGTGTGGGGGCACAGGCAGAAGCTCCCAAGGACAAACAAACTGGAGCTATGATTAGGCAACTTCACAAAGGAAACACTGTCATCTTAATTTTCTTTATTCTCAAATCCCAATGATCAACAGATTGTATATTTCTCAGACACAAAAACTGAATGACTAGTTAAATGACATTTAATTTCTCTATATAGGAAATTTAATTTCTAATTACAAATGACCTTTTACCCAATGGGAGAAGTAATCCCTGTGCTGAGCGTGACTTTCTGGATATACCCCTCTCCTGCACAGTTCTGCGGTGCCCACCAGGACTGCACGGGTCTGGGACACTGACAGCTATGATGACTGACTAGCTCTTGGTGCAGGTCGAGTGAGAAGCAACACACACGAGCGCTGCTGTCTGCTCCTGCAGAAGGAGGACGAGGACACTGATCCATCACTTCCTCTTCTGCGGACCAGACATGCTCTCCTCACAAATTAGCACCTGAACCCAGCTTCTTGACTTTCATCTTTCTGATAAATTCTCTGCTTTGAAACTGCTCCCATTCTGCCATGCAATCTGGGAGCTTGTCACGCATCTCACGTGTGATCTGACCGTGGGACAACATGCCCCTAAAGTTCTGTCACTTACCAGGAAAGATAAGGCCAGGTCCTTTTGAGAGGGTGAGTGTTCCTATGGTAAAATTAACTCAGCAGCCACCAAAGATAGGAAAGCAAATAATGGTGGCCATTTTTGCCATATTTTTAATATGATATATCAATGGTATTTAACACTGTTTTAACATGGTAATACAGGATGTCAGATTCAAGAGCTGACATGGCTGTCTGTGTTTACAATACTGAAATAAACAACCATGGAAGTGAATTTGTTAAACACCAAGATAATGAAGAAGCCATGCACTCCTTAGTGTCTGCCCCTCTGGGCTGGGGGCAGTGGCTGCAGGAGCAGTGAGCAAGAAGCCCGGCTGGAGTGGTGCGCGAGGTGAGGAAAGTGTCCCAGAGGGTGAGCGTGCCATCGGGTGGCCCCGCCTTCTTCAGAGATGTGGTTCGGGGACACTGACCTTTGCCAGCCCCTGAGGAGCCAGCTGTGCTCTTGCAGCAGAGCTGAGTGGAAAGACCCTTTGATGGGAGTTTCCTCCTGGCTTTCTTTGAACAAGCTACTGTGGCAGTGAGAAAGCTTCTTAACCCCAAAGGAGCTTATACTGGAAACTGCTTGTGGAAAGGGGAACAAGCCGCCAGTGTTCTCCCCGGGATGGATCTGAAGCTGTCCTTTCTGCACGGTGGGACGATATACACTTGTACTGGCCAACAGGGATCTTTTACTCAACTCTCTTAAAGGTTTACAGAGTGTGATTCATTTCAGAAATGAGACTTGGTAATGCAGATGTATCACAATGAGAAGCCTGCCTTTAAAATGTGACTTAGTGATGCCTATACTTATTCACTGACACCTTTATAAAACTGTTAGTGTGGAAATGTATTTGTCTTTTCAAAAGTAATTCTTCCTTTTACAAGTGTCAAGCAACACAAGAGAGCCGTACATTAAAAACACAGCAGGAAGAGTAGCCGTGGTCTAATTACATTATGTGGAGGCACCGTCACACCGAGCTCGTCCTTTTTAGATTCCAGCCACACCACCACTAGGCATGGCCAACGTCTCCTTTCCAGCAACCTCCACCCAAGCCTCTGAGTCCTCCACTCAGGGCTGCTACTGTAACCAGAGAGCAGAGAAAGGCTCTCCAAGGTCACACAGATGCAACAATGCAGTAAATAAACAGCCAACTGATGATGATTTAATGCTGCTTTTCTTCCTACCTTAACTTGGTTTATGAGCAGATATTGATGATTTAACCTTTTAGCCAATTAGAACAGAAGGTTTGATTGACAGCAAATGAATAAATACCGTTTTAGTGCAGGAGATAGAGTCATCCTCCCCGATTAATCAGCACTCTGCCCCAGTGCAGGAAACATGATATCCATCACGCCGCTCCGTTACAGTCCCTTGGGGTGTCATTTCATGGCCTACCAGTAAAAACTTCACATTTACAGCAACTGCCCCTCGATTACTGTCGATAACATCTAATTGATATGTCAAACCTCCAAGGAATGCAGTAAATTGAAACACTGCCTCCCCAAAGAAAATCAACTGGCAAACAGGTAAATCAGCACCTGCCTTCCTGGAATCACTTAGCCACCTCCCGACCAAAAGACTCCCCCTAGAAAGCCAATGCCACCATCTTCACTTCAGTCTCAGACATCCACTAAATTCCTGCCCACAGGATGTCACAGTGAACTCTGAGTACAGCCCAAGACAAGCCACCGAATTAAATCATTCTGCCAATGAAAGCCTACCTCAGCCATGGGTGCCACAAGCATTGCATTACATGAGGTGCAATTCGTTAGAGAACAATAACGACTGGATAATAATACTGCAGGTTGTCTCTGAAGATCAGGCAATGCTGTCAGAAATACGATCTCATTTACCTTCCAAATATCCCTGCAGTGCAGGGCGGAGCTGGAGTAATTAATCACAGCTCTGAAGATAAAATGAAGCCCAGAGAAGGTAAGAGACTAGCTTAATCACTTATCATGAACTGGATACATTTGACACTGACATAAAAGATTTGTCTTTAAAAAAAAACAAAAAACAAAAAACAGGACTTAGCCCAGCCGGTGAGGCTCAGTGGTTGAGTGTTGACCCATGAACCAGGAGGTCATGGTTCGATCCCCAGGCAGGGCACATGCCCCGGTTTCAGGCTCAATTCCCTGGGAGGTGCACAGGGGGCAGCAAATCAATGATTCTCTCTCATAATTGATGTTTCTATCTCTCCCTCTTCCTTCCTCTCTCTGAAAGAAAAACATATTTAACAACAATAACAAAAGGATTCTTAGCCATTCAAATACAACACTTAAAAGTATTATTAAAAATCACATTGATGAAGGGAGAAAGAACTAGAGTAACACTGATAATTCATTCAGTTTATTTACTTAACAAAAGAACCCTGATTTTAATAATGGACAAAAGAGATGTAGCAGATGCGTAAAGATTCTAGTGGAAGAATATATAACATTCATCTGTCTCTAAAAAACAGGAACACCCATATATAGCAAATGTAAAGTAGACAAGACAGACATATAAAATATACATTTATAGTAGGTGTACACACACAGGCAGGTGTGTGGCCACACATGTTCCTTCTGGCATCCCATGCTAGTTTCTCTCCCACTGCTTCCTTTACTTATTCTTTTGCTATTTAAAGCAAAACAAAAATATATCTGACTAGAGGTCAGGTGCATGACATTCATGCACTGGGGGCAGGGGTTCCTCAGCCTGGCCTGCGCCCTCTCACAGTCCGGGACTCCTTGGGGAGCGGGGCTAAGCTGCAAGTCAGACATCCCCTGAGAGGCTCCCACCACCGCCGATGCACTCACCAGCCATGAATCTGGTTTCTGGCTGAGTGGTGCTCCTCCTGTATTGAGTGTCTGCCCCCTAGTGGTCAGTGCACATCATAGCGACCAGTTGTTCTGCCATTTGGTATATTTGCATATTAGGGTTTTATTCTATAGGATTGCTTCCTTTGGTTCTATTATATAGGACTAGAGGCCCAGTGCATGAAATTCGTGTGTGTGTGGGGGGATGTCCCTCAGCCTGGCCTGCACCCTCTCCAATCTGGGACCCCTCGGGGGATGTCCGACTGCCATTTAGGCCCGATCCCACCTAAACCGACAGTTGGACATCCCTCTCACAATCCAGGACCGCTGGCTCCTAACCACTCGCCTGCCTGACTGCCTGATTGCCCCTAACTACTTCTGCCTGCCAGCTTGATTGACCCATAACTGCTCCACTGCTGGCCTGATTGATGCCTAACTGCTCCCCTGCCGGCCTGATCGCCCCCAACAGCCCTCCCCTGCTGGTCTGGTCACCTCAGCTGCTCTCCCCTGCAAGGCCGGTTGCCTCTAACTGCCCTCCCCTGTAGGCCTGGTCGCACCCAACTGCCCTCCCCTGCAGGTCTGGTCGCCCCCAACTGCCCTCCCCTGCAGGCCTGGTCGTCCCCAACTGCCCTCCCCTGAGGACCTGGTCGCCCCCAACTGCCCTCCCCTGCAGGCCTGTTTGCCCCCAACTGTGCTTCCCTGCCGGCCATCTTGTGGTAGTCATCTTGTGACAGCCATCTTATGGTGGCCATCTTGTGATGGCCATCTTGTCATGACATGAGGGCGGCCAGCTTGTGGCAGCCATCTTGGGGTGGCCATCTTGTGATGACGTCGCACGAGGGCGTGCCGCCACCTAGGTTTTTATTATATTCCTTTACTTTATTTTATTCCTTTACTTATTCTTTCGTTATTTAAAATAAAATAAAAATACCAAAACCAGGTAAAGACAACACAATGAAAGAGAATTACAGGCCAATATCTCTCATGAACATAGATGCCAAAATCCTCAACAAAATCTTAGCAAATCGGATCCAGCAGTATATCAGAAAGATCATACACCATGACCAAGTAGGATTTATCCCAGGGATGCAAGGATGGTACAATATCCGCAAATCAATAAACGTGATACATCACATAAACAAATTGAAAGAAAAAAACCACATGGTCATATCAATTGATGCAGAAAAAGCATTTGACAAAATTCAACACCCATTTTTGATAAAAACTCTCAGTAAGGCGGGAGTAGAAGGATCATACCTCAACATAATAAAAGCCATATATGGCAGGCCCACAGCCAGCATCATACTCAATGGACAAAAACTAACACCATTTCCCCCAAGAACAGGAACAAGGCAGGGATGCCCCCTCTCACCACTCCTGTTCAACATAGTACTGGAAGTGTTAGCCATTGCAATTAGGCAAGAAGAAGAAATAAAAGGCATCCAAATTGGAAAAGAGGAAGTAAAACTGTCCTTATTTGCAGACAACATGATATTATACATACAAAACCCTAGAGACTCCATCAAAAAGCTACTAGACTTAATACATGAATTTGGCAATGTAGCAGGATACAAAATTAACCCCAAGAAATCTGAGGCATTTCGATACACCAATAGTGAACTTTCAGAAAGAGAGATTATAAAAACAACCTCGTTTACCATCGCACCAAAAAAATTAAGCTACCTAGGAATAAACTTAACTAAAGAGGTAAAAGACCTCTACTCAGAAAACTACAGGACGTTGAAAAAAGATATAGAGGAAGACATAAACAGATGGAAGAACATACCGTGTTCATGGATTGGTAGAATCAACATCATTAAAATGTCCATACTACCCAAAGCAATCTATAAATTCAACGCACTTCCCATTAAAATACCAACGGCATACTTCAGAGATCTAGAACGAACTCTCCAAAAATTCATCTGGAATAAAAAAAGACCCCGAATAGCTGCAGCAATCCTGAAAAAGACCAAAATAGGTGGGATCTCAATACCAGATATCAAGATGTCTTACAAAGCCACTGTTCTCAAAACTGCCTGGTACTGGCACAAGAATAGGCATATAGATCAATGGAATAGAATAGAGAGCCCAGAAATCGGCCCGAACCAATATGCTCAATTAATATTTGACAAAGGAGGCAAGAACATACAATGGAGCCAAGATAGTCTCTTCAATAAATGGTGTTGGGAAAATTGGACGGATATATGCAAGAAAATGAAACTAGACCACCAACTTACACCATACACAAAAATAAACTCAAAATGGATAAAGGACTTAAATGTACGACAGGAAACCATAAAAATTCTAGAAGAATCCAAAGGCAACAAAATCTCAGACATATGCCGAAGCAATTTCTTCACTGATACAGCTCCTAGGGCACTTGAAACTAAAGAGAAAATGAACAAATGGGACTACATCAAAATAAAAAGCTTCTGCACAGCAAAAGAAACCATCAACAAAACAACGAGAAAACCCACTGTGTGGGAAAATATATTTGCCAATGTCATATCTGATAAGGGCCTAATCTCCAAAATTTATAGGGAACTCATACAACTTAACAAAAGGAAGATAAACAATCCAATCAAAAAATGGGCAAAGGACCTAAATAGACACCTTTCAAAAGAGGACATTCAGAAAGCCAAGAGACATATGAAAACATGCTCAAAGTCACTAATCATCCGAGAGATGCAAATCAAAACAACAATGAGGTACCATCTCACACCTGTCAGACTGGCTATCATCAACAAATCAACAAATGACAAGTGCTGGAGAGGATGTGGAGAAAAAGGAACACTTGTGCACTGCTGGTGGGAATGCAGACTGGTGCAGCCACTATGGAAGACAGTATGGAGTTTCCTCAAAAAACTGAAAATGGAACTCCCATTTGACCCTGTGATCCCACTTCTAGGAATATATCCCAAGAAACCAGAAACACCAATCAGAAAGGATATATGCACCTCTATGTTCATAGCAGCACAATTCACCATAGCTAAGATCTGGAAACAGCCTAAGTGCCCATCAGTAGATGAATGGATTAGAAAACAGTGGGGAGGAAACCAAGATGGCGGCATAGGTTAACGCCGGAGATCGCTGCCTCAAACAACCACTTCAGAGATATAACTAAAGGACAGAACGGACATCACCCAGAACCACGGGAAGGCTGGCTGAGTGGAAATTCTACAACTAGGAGGAAAGAGAATATCATACCCAGACTCAGAGGAGGCGCAGTGCTGAAGTGAAATACTCAGGTGCGGAGTGTGCGCGCGGAGCGGGCTGGCGGCGGAGGGCGCGGTTGTTGTTTTCAATCGGGAGGGAGTTTCAGACTCTGAGCTCCAGATCCAGGCGAATCTCTGGGGACCGAGACTCAAACGGGAGAAACGGGACTGTCCGGCTTCGGTCGGAACTCGAAGGCAGCTTTCTCTCCGAGGTTTGCAGCCATTGCTGGGGCTCTGAGAGGCAGAGCCCCTGGGGAAGGAACTGAGAGTCGCCATAACTGCTTGTTCCCCCGCCCTGTAGATCCCCCGGGGACCCGCCCCGCCCAAGCCCTGCACAGAACCATTTGCCGGATAGCCTCAGGCAAACGCTAGATTAGCACCGCCCTAGAGATCCAGCACAGAAGCCCTCCCACTACAGACACAGCAGACTCTCATAGCCAGTTAGCCTGGAGGTCAAATCACCCCGGTATTGCCGACATCAATCAAGGCTTAAAGGCAACAAGACTGCGGACAAAGACCACTAGGGGGTGCACCAAGAAAGCATAAAAAATGCTGAGACAAAGAAACAGGACAAAACTGTCAATGGAGGATATTGAGTTCAGAACGACACTTTTAAGGTCTCTTAAGAACTGTCTAGAAGCTGCCGATAAACTTAGTAAGGCCCTCGAAAAGACTGGTGAGACCGCCGATAAATGTAGTGAGATCCTCAAGAAATCTAATGAGACCCTCGATGTTGTGATAAAGAACCAACTAGAAATTAAGCATACACTGACTGAAATAAAGAATATTATACAGACACCCAACAGCAGACCAGAGGAGCGCAAGAATCAAGTCAAAGATTCGAAATGCGAAGAAGCAAAAAACACCCAACTGGAAAAGCAAAATGAAAAAAGAATCCGAAAATATGAAGATAGTGTAAGGAGCCTCTGGGACAGCTTCAAGCGCACCAACATCAGAATTATAGGGGTGCCAGAGGATGAGAGAGAGCAAGATATTGAAAACCTATTTAAAGAAATAATGACAGAAAACTTCCCCCACCTGGTGAAAGAAATAGACCTACAGGTCCAGGAAGCACAGAGAACCCCAAACAAAAGGAATCCAAAGAGGACCACACCAAGACACATCATAATTAAAATGCCAAGAGCAAAAGACAAAGAGAGAATCTTTTTTTTTTTTTTTATATATTTTATTGATTTTTTTTACAGAGAAGAAGGGAGAGGGAATAGAGAGTTAGAAACATGGATGAGAGAGAAACATTAATCAGCTGCCTCCTGCACACCCCCCACTGGGGATGTGCCCGCAACCAAGGTACATGCCCCTGACCGGAATCGAACCTGGGACCCTTGAGTCCGGAGGCCGACGCTCTACCCACTGAGCCAAACCAGTTAGGGCAAAGAGAGAATCTTAAAAGCAGCAAGAGAAAGAAACCCAGTTACCTACAAGGGAATACCCATACGACTGTCAGCTGATTTCTCAACAGAAACTTTGCAGGCCAGAAGGGAATGGCAAGAAATATTCAAAGTGATGAATACCAAGAACCTACAACCAAGATTACTTTATCCAGCAAAGCTATCATTCAGAACGGAAGGTCAGATAAAGAGCTTCACAGATAAGGAAAAGCTAAAGGAGTTCATCACCACCAAACCAGTATTATATGAAATGCTGAAAGGTATCCTTTAAGAAGAGGAAGAAGAAAAAAAAGGTAAAGATACAAATTATGAACAACAAATATGCATCTATCAACAAGTGAATCTAAGAATCAAGTGAATAAATAATCTGGTGATCATAATAGAATCAGGGACATAGAAAGGGAATGGACTGACTATTCTTGGGGGGGAAAGGGGTGTGGGAGATGCGGGAAGAGACTGGACAAAAATCGTGCACCTATGGAAGAGGACAGTGGGTGGGGAGTGAGGGCGGAGGGTGGGGCGGGAGCTGGGAGGAGGGGAGTTATGGGGGGAAAAAAAAAGAGGAACAAATGTAATAATCTGAACAATAAAGATTTAATTTAAAAAAAAGAAAGAAAACAGTGGTACATCTACACGATGGAATACTATGCTGCTCTAAAAAGGAAGGAACTCTTACCATTTGCAACGGCATGGATGGAACTGGAGAGCATTATGCTAAGTGAAATAAGCCAGTCAATGAAGGAAAAATACCACATGATCTCACTTATTCATGGATAATAGAGACCATTATAAACTTTTGAACAATAATAGATACAGAGGCAGAGCTGCCTCAAACAGATTGTCAAACTGCAGCGGGAAGGCCGGGGAGGGTTGGGGGGCAGGAGGTAGGGGGGAAAGAGATCAACCAAAGGACTTGTATGCATGCATATAAGCATAACCAATGGACATAAGACACTGGGGGATAGGGGAGGCTAGGGGACTGTCTAGGGCGGGGGGGGGGGGGGAAATGGACACATATGTAATACCCTTTGTAATACTTTAAGCAATAAAAAATAAAATAAAATAAAAACCTATCTGATGTGGGCAAGTCAGCAGGAATGAAGTTCCAATCCTGAGTTTTGGGGAAAATTTGTAGATTATCACAACAAATAATTTGAAAACATTCTAACAACTGATCCCACTAAACTATCATGCCAAATAATTACTCTTTAAAACACATAAGGTATTCTTGCACAGGGATTCTTAATTTAGATATTTCATGACCATGATCTTTCTTCCTACTCAATTCCTCCCCCATCCACAGGTTTGCCTGCGTCCTGTCACATTAATCCTGCTCAATTCCATCTAAACATTTGTTTATTCCCTTTGTTTCTGTTATTTTCCTTTCTTTTTAAAAAATTTACATTGGTTACACCCAGCCCTAAATGTCTTCCCCAAATTTTCCCAATTTCTCATCTTGCTTTGGAAATTCCTAATTTGGTCTTCTTCCTACAGTCTTTTGGAGTGGCTGGGAATTCTGCACAATACTGAGGTACAAATAATTCAGTACCCAGATTTTTTTTGACTCTCCTGGCCTGCACAAACTACTTTTCTATGTTGTCATTCCTCTTCTTAGATTTATCTGTCTGCCTGGCTCAGTTGCCAAGCCCCTGGCCTTCTGAGCAATAGTCCTAATTTTGGATATGGCCATGAGCATAATTCTGGATGAGGGCAATCTCATAATGATAAGAAAGAAAAGGATTGTCAAAATCCAGTGCCACTGCCTGGGGGGATCAGATCCTCAGGGCAAAACCAATGTTGGGCGAAATATACTTAAAAGCCCCACACAAAGGCTTGTATAGATTACCAGCCCCCTTACACACAAGTTAAGCAGGGGTAAGGGAGCGCCATGAAAGAAAGGTAAAAACATAACAGAACAAGCTTGTGCAAGACCAAGATCTGCAGGGGAGAGAAAGAGCTATTACTGAGCCAAAGACCAGTGTAGCTGGTTCAAGCACAGAACTGACTTACCCCCAGGGTTTTTATATTTAACCAGAGTTATGCAAATATCACCCATTACAAACTTGCAGCTTAACATGGAGCTTGTTTCAGAGCATGTGTGGCTGAAATTGCTTACAAGTCCTGGTCGTTCAGAGTGAAATTATGATTTCAAGGTAATGATGAAGGGTGATGCTACAATTCCACAACTGAATTAGGGTAAATCCATAAACGTGGGTCCGAAAGTCAGTTGAAGGTAACTAACTTCTGATGGAATTCTTGCTGGTATGTGGTGACTGTATGTCTTTCTGAGCTCCCTACGAGGAGGGCACATATTGTCACCATGGGCAGGAAGGTCTGAAAGAGCATGCCTTCTCTGAGGGCGCACCCCAGGGTAGCCCCGGCATTCGTCCTACATGCTTGGTCAGAAGTTCACTTACCCCCTCTGAATCTGAAGCCCCAAAGCCACCCAGCCCTCTTCCTCCTACAACACCCTGGGCAAATGGAACAAGGACAAGTCCACTAAGGCAGCTGCTACCTCTATCCCAGTAATGTGTTCTCGAGGCTCTGAGATTTATTTGAATCAAGTCACCAGCAGTAAAATTTAATGGTAATGGGAAGAGGAGGAATGTTCCAGGTACCTTAGGAACATTCAGGACCTGAAAGTAAAAGCCAAGAATGTCCCCAACTGGTAAGATTCTCTGTCCGTAATGTCCTCTTGGGAACCACTCTTTTAGTACCTCAAAAATATTATCTGGGTACTAGGAATGTAGATAGGAACAAAGCAGACAGGGCCCCTACTTTCATGGAACTTAAAGCCTAATGGAAAAGACATACTTTAATAGGTAAATACCAGATAACATAAAATTATAAATTGTGACAGGTGTCATGAAGGGAAAAACAGTGCTATGAGAGAGTAACAGAGGAGGCCAACTCTAGATTGGCTGCAAATGGTTATTTAACCAGCCAGGCAAAGAGCAAAGAGATTAGGGACCACCTTTGAGAGTGCAAGGAAGCACCCTGGGCAACCCTGGACTTCAAAGAGCTTATGTTTAGTTAAGGAGACCTAATGATACCTTTTATTTGTATAGTGTTTTACCACTTAGAGATGACTTCTGTGTACACCAATGTATCTGAGGCAGATATGACACCTACATAAAGAGAAGTCTAACAATACTAGTGCTCAATGAGTAAGCACAGTCCATTGGCTTGGATGGAGTCTGAGGCGAAAGGCCAGAGTAGATTAGCTTCTCTATTTCCCAGGCGTCCCAAATCCTAAAGCACACTAGACTGTCTTGCCCTAAAGTACTTAGCTATTCCTGTGCCCACCTATTTCTTTATAAAACACCTGCCCTAACCTGCCCTCTCTGGGTCTCCTTGCTCTATCCATATGTATGTGAATTAGGCTTGTTCAGGTTACTAGGAATAGGTCAGCTCAGGTTTCCGAGTGGGAGTATAAACCCTCTCTCCTGTGGAGAAACGATAAGATACTGATCCCTGCCTATGTGATTGGACTGCATGATTCAAAGAACGGGAAGTAGGCATCAGGACATACCTATGGCCACCCAGGCTGGCACTTCTGAGATAAGGGGGGGGGGGGGGCCCTGCTGCTGCCACTGCAACCCCACAAAAGGAAAGCCAGAAGTGGGACTTGGTTGGCACACAGCATCCAGTGAGAAGGGGAAGTTCAGAACAGATCTGTGATGGATTAGACGCCGCCTATCACAGTAACTCTGACTGGGCAGCTTCAAATGGTCTCAGAACATCACACACAAGAAAAGAGTGTAAGAGGAAAAAGGCTAAGAATCTAGGGGTGATGCCAAGACTTTTGACTTTGGAAAAAGAAGTATTAAAAACTCAAGGCTGAAGCCCAAGTGCCCATCAGTAGATGAGTGGATAAAAAAGCTGTGGTACATTTACACCACAGAATATTATGCAGCAGTGAAAAAAAAAGCTCTCTTACCTTTGAGACTGCATGAAGGGACCAGGAGCGTATTATGTTAAGCGAAATGAGCTGGTCAGAGAAAGACAAGTCTCACATAATCTCACTCATATGTGAAATCTAATGAACAAAATAAACTAATGAACAAAACAGATCCAGAGACATAAAAGCATGGCATAGATTATGGAATCTCAGAGGAAAGGTGGGGTGGGTGGGTGGGAAGAGATCAACCAAAGAACTTGTATACATATATGCATACCCATGCACACAGACAATAGGGTGGTGAAGGCCTAGGGTTGGGGGCTGGGGCAGGCAATCAGGGGTCAATGGGAGAAAAAAAGGGGGACATATGTAATACTTTCAACAATAAAGATTTTAAAAATGACAAACAAACAAAACAAAAACAAACTCAAGTCTGAGACCTGGGTTGGGACACTTATCTCACGGTGCTTGCTCAGGCATGAGGGCACACGTGTACACGCGCACACACAGAGTTACCTCCCCGACACTGGAGGCTTCTAAAGCATCTGCAGTACCACGGGGATCCAATTAACTCCGGTCTCTCACAAACATTAGAAACTAGTTAGACGTGAAAACACTGCTGTGGCCCATCAAAGGCAAGCGCACAGCTGACAGCAGCCCTGAGTAAAACAAAGACCTAGAGGCGCAGGGTTGCTTTGGAAGCAATCGACTTTATCACCACAACTTGACCCAGGGTTTTACAGCTGAGCCAGCAGACGTTGGGCGGTGTGCGGGTTACCACTTAACAAGTATGTCCTGGACTGGCTCTCTCATCCAGCCTCGTCTCAAGTCTTCCCCAATGCAAAGTCACTTAACAGTGAAACCAAACTCTCCACTGCAAGGACACATGAAACATCAGCTAGATAAGTGCCACCTAGTTCCTGTCTTTGAGTTTTCAGAGAATTCAAGGATCCTGATTTCTTTCCAAATGAGATCACTTCTGGGATTTGTGCTTTGAAGTCTTGGCTGTAGTCATTAGTGCTGCCACTTCATGTTGTTTTAAGGGCACACACACTTATTATGTTGTTTGCAGTATTTCCTGGCTTCAAATTCCTCAGATTTCTAATCCAAAGATTCTTGAAGGCCTAAACAATGAGCCTCTCAACAAGGGCTGGAGAATAAAGAGCCACACAATGAGGCTTGGCTGAATGCTGCAGAGCCTCAGGCACACAGCCCGTCCCTTGCCCCTCTGGGTGGATGGGCAGGAGGCAAGGCAAGGGGCCCAATGGGCAGGAGGCGGTGGAGATAGCAGGGCTGGCAGCCCAGCGCAGGCTGAGGTAGCTGGTCAGGGGTAGGTCCAAGACTGCTTCAGAAGAGGCCATAAAGCCGTCTGCTGAAGGTCAGCGCCCCATGTCTATAAAAAAACGAGGGATCACTCCTTTGTGCTTAAGCCCTCCTGGGACGGAGCTCTGAGAGAGGGTAACGGGAAAAGGCACGGCCAGCAGCCTCTCCATGCTGATAGGCGGACAGGCTGAGAACAGTGGCTCTATTGCAAGGGCGCTTCTGGAAGAGTGTGGTACTGTCCTCAGATGGACTGCAGCCTCTGACTGGTGTGCTCTCGGCAGTGCAGCTGCTGACTGGTTGCCCCAAGTATGCCCCCCCACCACTAGGACACACAGTTAATGGGTTTTTCAGGCCTTCCCTAAAGGGGACACCCACTTCAGTTTCTCACCTGGAGAACTTTCTGTCCCAACTGAAAGTTCTCTAGCTTAGCCTGTCATTACCAATCATCTCTAACTGCTGCTCCCCGGTTTTCTTGTCTCCAGGCCCTCTTACCCCAAACTCATTTTATTGTTGTAGAACAATGTACCCAATCAAAGGCACAGCTTTCTCACTCCCCTCTTCTGCCCAAGAGTAAGTTACTCCCTTGTTACTCCTAGCTCCTTCCTGTTGGCTCTTCAGGGGCTGCCCAGGGCACACTGTAGGAGACATCCTCCTCATCCCCCAGAACAGGCAGTCCCTGCACCTCCCACCTGCTCTCTGGTCCTGCCAACCATGCTTAGTCACCTGATATGCACCAAGTCCCTCTGCCCATGCCTCCGCCCATGCTGCTCCTCCCTCAAGGCTCGGGAGAAGTGGTACCTCCACCGAGAGACCTCCCTCAAACCTTCGCAGGTAGAGTGGTCCTTCCTTCCCCTGTGTCCCCACTTACTTGATGCATACCTGTGCCACCTGGAATATTTTATTATTATTATTTTACTTATTAATTTATATATCTATCTCTCTGAATCATAAGTGAGTGCCATGAGTTCAGGGACTTTTTTAAAAAGTAACTGGCACCGAGCAGATGCTCATTAAATGTGTGTTGAGGGTAGGAATAAAAATTTATTTAGTGTCAACCTCTAGGGTTAACAGAATTAGGGTCTCTTTTCCACAAGAGGGCTCTGTACATATTTAAAGATAATCTTCAAGACCCCAGAACTCCTGTGGTCTTGTCTTACCTGAGTCTTGTTTTATCCCTAGTTCCTTCAGTTGATCCCCCCATGAAACAGCTTCTGGAACTCACATCATCTGGTCACCTTCAATGCCCCTCTTTAGCAGGCCACCTGTGTCCTGACCAGCACAGAGCTCAACAGGAAGCTGCATGGGCATGTGGGCAGCCAGTGCTGACTAAGGCCGCCCAAGGTCTGTTCTATTACCTCACACTGCGTTTGTGGCCAGCTGAAACCACAGCTCTTTTTTCACGTAAACTTCTCTCAAGCTTGACTACCCCTACTGTATTTATAAAATTAATTTTCTGAACCAAAATGGAGGCATAACATCCTTATTAAATCCCATCCTGTGGGGTTGGTCCCACACGAGAGGCTGGAGATTTAGAATTTCATGCTGTCAGGTATCACAGCAGTCACCCCTCCTAGAGCCCATCTAGGACACCCAAGAAGCATGCCTCTGTCTTCTTTCAGGACACTCATAAAAACCTCGAAATGGTGAAATGTCCAGGACCAAGGACAGAGCCAGAGGTACATCAAGATCTCTTTCTCTCTTCCCCATCCCCATCTGGGCCTCCGGTACAGTCCATAGCAATAGGTTTTCCACAGCCAACCACTTCTCCCCATTTCCAGTGTCACTACCCTCATCCAAGACCCTGCCATCTCATCTGGGTTATAGCACAGCCTCCTTGCTGGTTTCCCAGTTCAGTATTTACTTTCCCACAATTCATTCTCCACATAGCAACCTGAGTGATTTTTAAAAAGCAGACATCAGTTCATACCACTCCCTTGCTTAAAACCCTCCAATAACTCCCCACTGCTCACAGAATAAAATTCACACCCCTTACCAAGACCGAAAGGTCAAATATGACCTGCGATCTGCTGGCCTTTCCACCTCACCTCGCACCACCCACTCTCTGACTCCATCCCCAGGCTTCAGCAGCACTAGCTGTCTTTCTGTTCTGCAAACACGCCAAGTTCAGCCCTCTTCATGGCCTTAGCTCTTCCTGAAATTCTCTCTCCCCAAGCTTTTGTAAGGCTGGCTTCTATATCACTTGTCTCAGCTCAAATGTTACTTCCTCAGACAGGCCTTTCTTAACTCAAGAAACTGCTTCTTGCCCACCACGGCCTTGTAACTAACTACCTTCTACTTTTTTTTCATTTTCTTCACAGCATTTGTCAGTATTTGAGACTTTCTTATTTATCTGTTATTGCCTGTTTTTCCCTAATAAGATGTAAAGTTAATGAAAACAGGGATCTTGTCAGCCTTGCTCGGTGCCTAACACTTAGTAGGTGCCCAGTTTGTTTATTTCCTGAATGAATGCATAGTGAGAATTACAGAATCAGAAGAGATCAAATAGATTTGCTCTGTCTTCACTTGCATTAATAAAAATGGCTCTTGGTTCCATTCTCATACCATTATTATTATCAACTTTGTTATCAATATTTTATAATGCCATCAAAGAATAAAATTGAATTACCAGCACTGAGTTAGGTCAGACAATAATTGGTAGTAAAAATGCAGTATGTGGGATAACACAGATGTGCTACTTAGAAACCATGCCCTATGAGAGCTCAATGGTGTCCGTGCAGAATTACTATCTCGTAAGTAGCTGTCACAGGATAGCACTGCTTTCATATCAAGAGGACTATCACTCAATCAGGTCAAGTTCATGCAAATGTTTCTAACTCCTGCACTTATATGTACTTATTCCTGTGAGACATTAGGGGCAAGAATCATTCTGATTTCAGAATTTGAATTTTACTGACTTAAAGTCCCATTACAATGCCAGGGTAAGACTATTTACAGCAGGAATTCATACTGTTGACTTGTGGACAACACATAAAGCGGGCTGTAAAAGGGACTGCAGTGATCAAGAGCCTGGCAGCTCATCAACCCCAAGGCCATTGAGTAGACCCCCCCCCCCCCCGAAGATACACTGGCTCCTGGGGCCTAGGCATATGTGATGAAGACAGGACCATTCTGTTTACTATGGCAGCAGGGCCGTATGGTCTGTATTTTGCACTCCTCTCCCCGCGAAGCCCCAGAATGAAATCTCTGGGTTTCAATAATAAATTTAAAATGCATTAAAGCGTCAATCCAGGTTCTGCCACACACGTGTGGAAAGAGCCGTAAGAAATAAGGAAGAGGTGGGGCAGGGCAGGAAGCAAGAGAGAAGGGAACAGTGAATGTGACCCTCTCTTCTCATCTTCCTTCTCAAGTAACCGCAAGGAAAAGGCAGAGAAAAGCAGTGGAGAGAAAGGTATGCGTCTCTGCTGCAGTTTTAGGTCAGCCTCCTTCAACAGCAAGAACCCATTAACGTGGGGCTTCTGTGAGATGAACACTGCAGGGGGTCTGTGATCTAGACTGTTCACATTAACAAAACTAGACAAACAAGGGCCTTGCTACTGCACAGCGCGGAGGCAGGTCCCTGACCAGGACAGTCCTTATAAGGGTACTTTCAGCCCTGGTCTAGAAATGTCCCACAGACTCTTCTCTTTGTGAAAAAATAACACCTTTATTGTGATACCAGTGGCTCGGTGCATGGGTCTGTGCACACTGAAAGGAAATTAATTAGAAGAAATATTTTAATATCGCTATTTGCCCTTTATAACAGAAATGTCAGAGATGAAAGAAAATTAGTAAAATATATATGAAAGTAACATATAAATTGATTAATAAATAAACAATAACAACATGGTATAACAAGATACATGATATAAAATCAACAAAAACATGATATAAAAACATTGATAAAACAATGACTGATAAATTGATTAAACTTATTCTAATATCTCCCTGTTTACCACATTAAGAGTAAAAACACTTTCAGAGTGCCTGACTAATTTCCCTTGTGATGAAGTATTTACAACATTAACTTTAATGTCACACACTCTTTGAACTCGAGAGAAAGGAACATATAACTGACCATGTCTGAAAACCGGTTCAGGTAGGAATATTCCTACTCTGTCTAGAGTTTGTCCTTGTGATTTATTAATAGTCATCAAAAATGCTGGCATCACGGGAAACTGTCTTCGAATTAATTTAAATGGGAGGCCAGCGTCAGACAGGGACAAATCAATTCTTGGAATCAGAACAACCTCTCCTTCCACAGATCCTGTTAATACTTCAGCTTCGAGAAACACATGAGTGCGGATTGGTGCCAGTGAGAGCTTTATATGTATCGTGCATCCGTGAGTCAAAGTTTATTTTTAAACTGCCAGTGCGCATCATATATAATGGCCGGCCGGCCGGTTGGTCGGTCGGCATACGGTCAGTCACTTAGCCTTTTATAGGTAATTCACACATTATAAAATTCACCCCTTTAGAGTGTACAATTCAATGGTTTTTAGTATATTCACAGAATTGTGTAACCATCACCACAGACAATTTTAGAAAACTTTCTTCCCCCCAAAAGAAGCCCCTTACTAGGTCGTAGTCATTTCTCACTCCCCAACGTAATCAGTCTCTAGAAACCAATAATCAGCTTTCTGTCTCAATGGATGTGCTTGTTCTGGACACTGCACAGACATGGTCATACAATATCTAGTCTTTTGTGACTGGCTTCTTTCACTTAGCTTGTTTCCAAAGTTTATCCACAATGTGGCAGTATCAGCACCATTCACTTTTATTGCCAAATGATATTCCATAGATGTACCACATTTTGTTTATCTATTCATCAGTTAACAGACACTTGAAGGGTTTCCAATTCTGGGCTATTGTGACTAATGCTACTGTTAGCACCCATGTACAACTTTTTGTGTGGACATATATTTTAATTTCTCTTGCATATATACCTGGGAGTAAAGAGTCTGAGTGCCCTGTTTCTCTTTAATTATTATGCTATCCATACATTCATCAACTTCCAGCAGTAACTTTAAGTCCTAGATTAGTATACAGATCTCCAGGATCATTCAGGCAAATTAACACATGCCGAGCTTCTACCAAATGGCAGGAATATAGCAGTGAACAAACCAGACTCAGTTCCTCCCTCATCACCAGAGGAGGTGTGAACTAAAAGTGGTTTCAGCATTTCATCGGGCCTGAAGTGCTCCCTTCCCTTGCTAAGTCTGTGAGTCCCATTGCAGAACTGATCAAGGAGAGCAGAGGTCTTTGCCACATTTCGCCTGAGCTGGGGATTATAGCTATTCCAAGTTTAGACTGGAGGGGTCAGAATTCATAAAGGAGGTGACACTGAGCTGGGCATAAATGATGACCTGGAAATCACCAGCCAGAGAAGGGGGCAGGGATGGACTTGCAAGTGCCGTTCATTTGAAGAGGCCTTTTAAAATGAGTGCCTCTGAATCATGGCTTAGTGTCACAGACAGAGGCCAGACTTCTAAAGCCCAGGCTGTTCCCGCCCCCCCCCCCCCCCGCCCCCCTACTCCGGCAAGCCCTTCCTGGAAGGGGCTCTGGGGAACCATCCACTTTCTGAACCCACCCTCTGAGGAGCTGGGCCACCTGGGTTTTTAATTCACATTTTAGACAGGGTGGTCATACTTCCTTGTCGGAAGACCTCTGTAGACCTGTGGGAGGGCTCAAGGTTTTGATGTCCAGGATAAGAGCAAAAAATTGGTTTGAATTAGTTTAAATGTTATTTCCTACTCTTCCATAGTAATAATCTTTATCTAAGTCACTATTAAGTCTGATAAATCTGTTATAATTATTTTTTTAAAAATTGCCCCACCCCCCAAAATAACTACTTGTTCATTCATAAGTTCACTCATTTTTTTGTTCACAAATCATTTCCAAGCTCCTACCATGTCAGGTTCTGTGCTGAGTTCTGGTGATTCGAAGATAAATAAGACTAGTCCCTGACCCTCGAGGGGATATCAGACAACCCTATAAATACTTCAGACAGAGTCTTTGCAGCACATATTTAATTTCCCTGACCACAGTCTCCAGATCCTCCACACCAGCCGTCGGATATTCTGGGAAGAGTACACCCCTCCCCCCACTACCCCATTCTGCTGCATCCAGCCCAAGACTGGGCAGAGAACAAGGGCTCGACAAGGGGGTTCCACAGCTGCCCGAGCACAGCCACTGCACCATTAATGTGGCCTCTCTGTGCCTGCTGGAAGCTTTCATTTCTCACCTTTGGCAGGTAGGGTTTAACATGAACCAATAGCCCTGCTACTAAATGACAGACCCGCACAATCTGAGGGTCGGTGACCTTTGCATTCATTAAACAACTCAACCTTTCTCAAGCAGAACAGTCACCCACCTCCACTCATGAACCCGACTTCGGCTGCCACATTTGCATGCATAATGTATTGAAAAGCCTTCTGTATAATGTTTACTTCTATGTTCCTTCCAAATGAAATCACTGAAGGGCAAATTTGATTTTCAAATCAGTTTAAAAACATCTGCCTTCTAAAAAAGTAAGAGTAAAGAGATAAGGCTTTTAGATTACAGGCAAGGGCTAATTATTCTCACTGATACCGGTGAGTACATGCTAAAAATACAAATGTGAAGACATTTTTAATGCGCACTCAACATCTAATGGATATTAATATTTCATTAGTAAAAGGCTTCCAGTCATGAGGTATGTACTTAATGATTTTAGAAGAAAAAGGCTAACTTCCTGACCCTTCTTTCAACACAAACTCATCTAACCATGACCTATTTGTGGTTCTATATGACTATATCTTTCAAATATAATTTAACTATATATGTTACAACAGCATGCATCTCCAAGAAGGTCAAGGTATTGAATACATTTCAGATTGCTGTTTTTGTTTTTATTTTTTTCACTTCCCAACAAGAATGACCAAGGTTGGAAGCTTTTCTCTAGAGATGGAGGTTTGCTGTCTGGGCCCAGGGACACGACAGTCAGTCATAGTTTCCAGGGCCCAAGGGATGGAGAGAAGCAGCTGCAGAGGTTGGTTTTACCTCATATATAAGAGTTAAAAACTTACCCATATGTATTTTGTACATATAGCATACAGGTATGTCAGTGTCTGTATAACTGTCCAGTCAACACAATATCCTAGGACTGCAGAACCATGCTACGTTAGAAGGTACCTCTGAGGTAAATCCATTGTACTTTCTATTTTACATAACTACTATACGTTTTTATTGGTAACATAACACTGTACTATTCCAATAACGCAACCCCTGGAGTCCGGCTGTGAGCCTCATTTAGGAAGGTTTTTACAGATGTGGGGACAGTACAGGGAGAGGAAAGGACTTGCCCAAGGACGCTCAGCCAGTCAGTGGCAGAACCACGACTGAGGCAGGCCTCCTGATTCTAGTCTAGGGACGTTTATTTTGCCTGTTTTCATTCATGTGCAGTTAATGTCATACTGCACACTTTTCTTTCTGGTGGTGAGATATTTATGTTTTTCAAGAACATAATTACTAACATAAAGGCTCAGATTTAAATAATTTTACATTTAACACAAATGTAGATTTTCACTTTCATTCATGCTGACATTATTTCATCCTCTACTCTGTACCTTCCTGGGGGCAGGGCTCTGAACCCTCCACTGGCCACTGTCTGGGACACGCCAAGCATTGGGATGTGCTGCTCACCCACAGGGACCCTTCACTCCCAGCAGTCACCTCGGGCAGCCAAGGTGCCAGCTTCAGCCCACTCCCATGGGTTCTTGAATTCTCTGGGCAGGTGGGCTTTTGCCTGGCATAGTACCAATATCATAGCAAGTACTTCATAGAAATGGGCTTCCTGTTGGTAAAGGGGGAGTACTGAGAGAAGTAGGCAGTCAGGAGGGTTAGAGCAAGGGCTAAAGCTCCCCGAGTCCCGATCTTTTAGATCAAACCTCAGGACTGATATGCAAATGCAGCTGCAAAACCAGAAATGATTTTGAGATCTGAGCCTGGAGAGGAGGGCTTGATTTTCATGGTGAACTTCATCTGGCTACCAGCACCACTCATATTTCAAGGCTTAAGGTGGAGAGGTCAGTGATAAAGATGAGCCTGACATGCTCAGCTTAGCAGCAAATGGCCCCAGACCTAGGGAGCGCACCAGATGGACAAGGTCACAGGAGGTCAACTAGAAATGAGGTAAAGGAATACCAGTAACAAAGATGTCAGTAACTGACACTTCCTGTGTTTATCGAAGTGTCTGCTTTATCGAGGGTTCTCATATGACCCTTACGTCTTCCCTCTTTGCGCTGTGGATCTCTCTGGCAGTCCCCTTCTCAGAATGCTTTCAAATGCATGAAACAAAATGTGCAGGGAAACAATGATACAGAAATACAGTGCTGCCACAGATCACTTGGGCAGAAGGACCCTGACAGAGCCCTGGCCACAGACAGAAAGGACAGGCCTCAGCACCTGGCAGAACTGAGCTACATGGAGAAGCTTCAGAGCCAGGAACCTCGTTTCTCAAGGAAGCACGAGTCAGAAGTTCTCATTGCGAGGAAGGAGCACCTCAGTTTAGAAATAATAATGACGATAACAGCTCTCACATTGCTTCCCCACACCCTTTCCCCAGAGCCTCTCTGTATGCTTTTCCTCCTCAGGCTCCCTTTCCAAAGAGAATGGAGACCAGGAATTGGCAACACTGGTACAAATTTTAGGCCCCCTCTTTGAATACAATCCTGAGTTTTCCATGGCTTTCCCCCACCTTCCCTTACTTTTCATTTGTAGTAAAATTTACAAATAATTTGACCTAGATATTTCTAGAGGAGAACACTGGTCTGTGGCATCATTTCAAACAATTTGGAAAGCTCCTCCTAAACCTGAAATCCAAATACACAACATCCCAACAAAACCTAAACAATAACACCCAGATCAAATGTCGGAAACCACTTCTACTCTCAAGGAACGACCTTCATTTTGATCACAAGTGTCTGCCAATACGCAATGTTCTATATCTGTAGTTGGGGGTGGGTATCTTCATGTAAAATTCCTAAGTAAAAGGATCCCAAGAACCATAAATTCTAATTAAGTTGATCTAAATAAACCCCAAAAGATAATATGTTGGGTCAAAAATCAAACCCCAGTAAACAACTAAAAAGTGTTGCAGCGGTGAGACTAGGCCTCCTGAGACTTTGGTAGAAATGGGTTGTTCTACTGGTGTTTGATTAGAAATCTGCTTTCACCTGGGCCAGTGCATGTCCAGCACAGGCTGTTTGGGTTCCACACTCACAGGAGCCTTTTCCAGCTAGGCGCCTCAGGGGAGAGAAACAATAGCTTCTGAAAGCCCTGCCACTGAGATGATGTGTGTGGGACACAAAGAGGCTATGGAAGTGCCAAATGGATGAGAAGCACTTTCTCCCAGCAACACCGCAGATGTGGGGCCACAGGAAGCACAACTTCTCCCGCACCTCACTCATAAGGAAGCTAACTTTATGAAGGTGACTCGTTTGCTTTTTAGATCTAATAAACTGTCTTTGTAAACTGTCCACAGCTTATTCTGGTATTTGGATGAACTTTTAAGCAGACCCAAGAGGTAAATAATCATTCAACTCCAGTTTGTTTTTTAGGTGACACCAGGAAAGAGTCAGCTGATAGGAGAGTCTTTTTTGATGTGTATGTTGCTTTTGAACTAGACTACAGAGAAGTGGTCTATCTTCTCTTTTCTTTATAACCCCATACAGAGCTCTGCACAGAGAGGATCAATCTATCATTCTCATGAACAAATCCAACCTTTTGTGCCAAAAAGGCACAATCATCTTTTAAATATGACGTCAGCTCAAGCAACTTCTGCCTCTTAGTTGACACCATTCACTGATATCCTAGTTTTAGAAAGTCAGACACATCGAAGTGCCAGGCCAGAAATCTGCAGGAAGGCCAGCCTGTGACAGATAAATGGCAGGGGCCAATGACTGTGGAAGTATCAGGACCCCCATCACCATGATTCATATGACTCCCCAACATCACAAAATCAACAGCTGCTGGGCTTGCTCAAGCTTCTGGAAGGGTAAGTGGTGACCAAGAGGCCCACAGGAAGGCATGAAGAGAGAACGCAAGCCATGTCTCAGAAAAGGAGAAGAGTCTAATGAAAAAGAAATCTTGATTACAGGAAAACACTGAATTTTATGGGTTCTGAATATTTGTCAACATAAAGTCAAGAGATAAATTTAAATAGAGGTTGAGAGGATTAAAGTGTAAAGCTTATGTTTGTTTCTTTTCTAAAAGTATTTTCCAATGATTAAAAAAAAATCAGAGCAAGAACGCCATCCAATCTTGACAGTGTGAGGCTCAGGGGAGAAGAGCACATAGCACAGTGACCCTTCCTCTCTCAGGGAAGGGCATCAAGTCATCTGGGCAAGTTCACTTTATACTTAAGATACAATCTCTTACAGAAAATTTAAAACAATAACTCGAGACTTGGCAGTTTTATCATCTAAGCTATTGGGCTAAGCTTCAAGCTACTAATCCCTTGAGGAAAAGCACAGCCAGGAGACAGCTGAAACGAGCGTAAGAATGGATATAGTCATTTTATTACAAATGGCTACTTCAGAACCATTTGATTTGACTTTGACGTTTCAAAGGCAAGATTAGACATTACACATTTTGGACACACTTGGAAAACAACCTGCCGATCTATCTTGTGAAGAAAGATGCTTCTGAAAAATTCATCATCTTGGTGAAAAGCCAACCACATTTTGGCTACCACTAAATGCCAAGCAGAAATCTCCTGTTATCATGGGTAAGTGGAAAATTACTGATTATTACATGGTATTACACAGTTTACAGAAACTGCAAGTGCTCACTACAAAGTGAGCATCACACTTATCTCATTATTAGAGAGGGCAGCAGAGCACAGGCACAGCCTGCCACAAAGCCTGCTTGTCTGCAGGATGCTGTGGCCAGGCTCTTGTTCCCAACACAAAGGTAACAAGAAGTGGCCTGGCGAGGGCTGAGGGCCGAGGGCGCAGGATGCACTCCACTCCTGCTGTCTACCGGAAGGTCTGTGCTCTAAGGCACACTTGAGCTTCCCTCCAGCAGGCTGAGGGGGGAAGGAGTGATCTCTATGTATCTACAAGCCCGAGCTCTCCCTTCTGCCGTCGGTGCTTCCAGGCTCTGCATGCTGCTTGCTCTCATAAATGTTACCCTACTGATTCTCTCAGAGAAGATCAGGTCTGTCTAGGTGTGTCAGAGCCCACAAGTGCCTCTATTTGCATCTGAGTCAGGGCCTCCCAGTCCCTACTGGCCCTGAGCTGAAGGGAAAGCCCATGAGCCCATGAGAGGAGGGAAACCCCAGCACAGGGCCTGACCTAGAGCAGTGGCTCAAAATATGCCTGTTAAGGTCATGGAGGGATACAGCAGGTTTCTGAGTTAACTCGGTCTCGTGCCCCACAAATTGGAGGTTTAGCAGGGGAATCATTCAATATTAGTTGAATACTAGTCTTAGTTAAGGAAGTAACAGAAGGAGAAAACTGACTGAGAAGATCAGCTGTTCCATCCCCAAAGAGGAAGGCTTAGAAGAGTGTGTGCCGTGTTCCCTTCTCATCTCAGAAATGTGTAACAGTAATTGATATTAATGTAAGAATGTGATATTAATGCAATGTGAATGTATAAATTTGAATATCAGATTAGAAATCCAAAAATGAGTGCATTTGTAATTGGAAGCACAATACATGCCATGTCTTACCAAAAACTTGATAACTACTTAATGTCATGTGACTCTCCATCCTCAGGGGGCAATGTAATCACATCCTGTGCCTCTGAGACCTTTACTGGTCTACATGAAGCAGCCACAAACAGGCAGAGCTATGATCGAGGGCTCAATGGTGCTGTGAGAATGTGATCTTAACATTAGATTAGCATAGTTCTGATTCTCATTTTAACTAGGAGAAATGAATTCAGAAGATTCAGAAATGTAAAATAAGTAAATAAGTCCTTCCATGAGGCCTTCCTTCCCCGCCCCCAAAATACCCCAGAGAAAGGACTATACATTACAAAGCTCCAGCAGTCAGAATTTCTATTAAGCCTATACATCCACTGCCAAATTCTAGATAGAATTCAGCAACTCCCTAGAGAATTAGGAAAGGAAAAAAGAACACTATACACAAGTTACTTCTATCTACGAGCAGCAGTACCAACACTGCTTCCTTCCTTCGCCTGAGCATCAGCCCGCTTAAGAAATTTATACTTAAAGGCTCAGAGAGGAGATGAGGAAGCAAGGACTATCACCCAGGCTTTGTCCCTAGAGGAAAATCAGGAGCTCTCAGACAAGTTTAATGTGCAATTCTCCTGAAGGTAGAAGGGTGGGTTTGGTGACTCCTCACCCCTCCCAGGTCAAGACTGCCAAGCCCATTACTTAAGAGTACAAGCATTCTTTTGCTGGGTAAGGTTTATTACGTGGGCTCTGGATTGTTGTATAAATCTGAATAAAGAGGTGAAAAGTGTATGAGCAGAACACACTTGTTAACTCCCTCCAAAGCAGCTGGTTAATGTGTGCAATTCCAGATGATCACCAGTCTGAAACAACACTTTAAAACTTTGCAAGAAATGTTTATTACTGATTCTCAGTACATAATTTACAACACCATGGTGAAATTCACTTATATTCCACTTCAAGGGATTGTGAAAAGAAAATGTCAACTGTGGAGAAAATATGCTTTATGGATCTTGGCTTAACACAGGGGAAAAAACACATACGCAAGTCTCTTTTGATAGGAGGAAACACTCTAATAAATGGCCTAATGGACAGAGTGATGACATTTTTTAAAGTAGGCAACAGGAAGGAAAGGGAAGAAAAGCAGAGGCTAGTATACTCTACAGCTTGGATAATGAAGCCCTAGGCAATCTGGACTTGACCACTGGTGTAGAGACTATACTTTAAAAACTGATTTTTAAAGTATGAATTACGATATAGTTTGTGGAGCAAGTAGTAGTGACAGCAAGGTAGGAAATCATATGCAAATGTAACAGTAATATATCTATAATCTATGGTCTTCATCAGAACGTTTGGAAGGTGAGTCTATCTGATTTGTTCCTTTATGTGATTTTTAAATCTGAACTTCATAGGTTCCTTTGGCTGGGAAATCACCAGTTTTCCTGCTACAATGTTGGCCAGTAGCAGGTGGATGGGCTCAAAATGCTTCTTTTCAGAAGAACTATCTAACTCCATGCCATATTCTAATCACGTCCACATTCTCACAGCCCTTACCTGGTTTTATATAGCTCATGCAAAATTCTGGGAGACAGACTCAGAACCAGGACATCTGGGTTCTAATCTGGACCCTCCACCAGGAGAGAACCTGGGAAAGGCACCTGCGGCCTCTCTCAGATTCTCATTTGCACAGTGAGAGGCCTGGACTAGGATTTCCAAGGTACTCTCAGTTACCATATTTTATGCTTATCGGACCCTGGTTTGTATTTTACACTGTGTGTGTATGACATGGTTCCCAAATGTTCAGAATGTGTATATCTTGTTAAGTTTCTTCAGAGGAGAAATGCCTTCCTTCTCAGTATTCTCCCTCATGAGTGGCCTCTACCTATCAGGGTCACTTAACAGATATCAGACTGAATCAGAGTTGGTTGGGCTATGTGCCTGAATATAGCCCGACTTGCTAGAGGCTACGCTGGGGAAATCTGGCCCTGTACTTCCAAGGGGGTCAATCCAGTGCACCTTGAAAGATGGCTGGATCTTTAACAGTCAAACGTCCTTCCAGCCTAGCCCCTTACTCCTTCCTTCTCTGAAAGAGAGCCAAGAAAAAGTGATTACCACCAAGTTATATGCAAACAAATTAAGATGGTCATTCAGCTGACAGAGCCGTTACTTGTGTTTGGAAGAAGGACGATCAAGGAAGATGGCTCTGAGCACTTCTGGCTGGGTTTTGAAGGGAATAGAGGACAAGCAGAGATTTGAAGATCAACAAGTGGAAATAAAGATAATTAGCTAGTCTAAAGTATGGACTTGTTTGGCAATAGTAATTGGGCCAGACTGAAAGGAAAGTTGGATACCCTTCAGGAGAGAATTAAAGAGATAAAGGTTAGAAAGTTTGGTGAGAGAGAAAGACATGGTAATTTTATATTTGAAATCTGGACATGAGATCCAACAGTGGGGCAGAATATTGAAAACAAGCTGCTTGGGGAAAGCTGGCGACAGGGAGGCAGCAGATGACTCAGGAAGGGTCTGAGGCTTTTCTCAGCAGACCTCCCTGTGCCTGCAGCGGGGAGGAATAAGCCAACCAGCCCAGCAACAGTGTTCCAGACACAAAAACAGCACCAGGTACACACGGAGTACACACCCAAGAAAATCCGTTAGAGGCTGCAGCAGTCCTCTGGGAGGGAGGTGTGGAGGTTTGAAACACATGCAGGCGAAGTAGAGGGCGAAAGGGCATTAAAGAGATGATGTGCTACCGGACAGGCTGTGAGGGCAAGAAGGGGAGAGTCAGAGAGGGAGAGATGCCCAGGGAAGGGCTACACCAACACAGGCGGGGACACCAAGGAGGAGGAGCTGCTGCATGGGGAACCAACAATGACCTTAGTCTCAGACAAGCTGAGTTTGAGAAGCCATTCTAGAAGGGGCCAAGGTTTAATGGAACTCACGAATGGATGAGATTACACCCGAGTCAAGGAAGAATGCCTTTTCAGCTCTAAACTCCGATTCTATGTGCATGCGGACCCCTAAATTAGAGAAACACGTTTCCCCCTTTTTCTGTTTTTTAACTTAGGAAGGAAACACAAGCCTGTTAGCGCTCTGACATACACTTGAGGCCGCATTAATCCCTGCATGATTACCCAGACAGTGCTTCTTGCTAGGACCCAGAGACAAACTGAGGCAGGTCACTTTAAGGCGATATGATCAAAACGACACTGACCTTCCTAATAGGCTTGACTTTCCTCCTTTGCAGATGTGCATGCTGAACATTCATTTTTATTTTTATTTTTATTTTTATTTTTTAATATATATTTTATTGATTTTTTTACAGAGAGGAAGGGAGAGCGATAGAGTTAGAAACATCGATGAGAGAGAAACATCGATCAGCTGCCTCCTGCACATCTCCCACTGGGGATGTGCCTGCAACCCAGGTACATGCCCTTGACCGTAATCGAACCTGGGACCCTTGAGTCCGCAGGCCGACGCTCTATCCACTGAGCCAAACTGGTTTCGGCAACATTTTTAAAAAGGATTTCTATGACGACTGTTGTTCTGGTGTTTCTATGTGCTCAGTTTGCGTGCCTACAGTAGGGTTCTGTGACAACTACCAGAGGCCCATGGAGGAGCAGACTGCATTGCTCTGTTGGCAGAGCCTATCTTTGGAAAGGGGTTAATCCAGGCTTAGTCACAGGACAGTGCTGGGGCTGAAGGGACCCAGAGCCCCAGGATGCCAGAGAGGAGTGTGCTCCGTTGGACAGATTCTACCTACCTGCTGGGCAGGTACCCAGGGTGCCTTGGCATGTGGCTTAGAGTTCCTCACCAGAGATTAAGGCCAGCTTTTTTTTTTTTTTTTAACCTTTCACTCTGAACATCCAGAGAAGCAATGGAAATATATTAACCTGGCAAACAGTTTTTAAAGCACTTGGCCTCTCCATAAAGAAAAACTTAACTTTCTCTAAGAGTGGTTAAAAGTAAAGATAATGGTAACTGATACACAGTTACTGGAGGATCCAAGTCATTAACTTGAGGGGCAAGGACAGATGCGGAGACCAGAGAAAAACGAACCTTTGACAATGATTAAACCTGTGTTATGAATAAGGCTGTAAGTGAATCAGGATGATAGACCAATAATGGATTAATAGATAACTTGGGAAGACACATTCCTAGTCTATAAGGACTACATTATCAGGGCAATAAGTTTATTCTCTGACAAACTCTGCCTTGCTCCACTTGCCAGCATGTGAGCTGGGATGGACAGACTTTCTAATTGAGCTCTGTGATGACAACAGTTCTAGTAGCAGGACAAATGAAACCATGTATGCATGACTGGACACCAGAGTGGTAGCACTTACCATTCATTCATTCATTCATTCATTCATTCATGCATGCATGCATGCATTCATTCATTCATTCATTCATTCATTCATTCATTCATTCAATACAAGTGTTAAGGTCCTTGCTAGGCTATCATGGACAAGAATGGGTAAGACAGATCAAATCCCTGCTCTCATGGAGCTTCCAGTCTAGTGGGAAAGAACAACAACAGTCATACAATAACCACACTAAACAAAGGGTCATTGCAAACTGATGTGAGCTGTGAAGGAAAGTCGCTTGGTTCAACGAGAGGGAATAACAAGCGATCAGATTGAGATGGGCGGTCAGCACAGACTTTCCTAAGAAACTGGCCCTTGAGCTGAGAACAGAAGGATAACGGCATTAACCAGACAAAGGGCCGGGGTCAGGGCTCCAGACAGAGGCCATGGTGTGTGCAAAGGCTCTGGGAAGGTGCAGCATGATGTGGAGCAGGAGAGAGGAAGCCAGGCTGGCGTGAACAGGGGCAGTGAATCAGGATGAGTATGGGGATACAGGATGGGGCCAGATTGTGCAGGCACTCCAGGCCACCTGAAGAATGCTGGTCTTTATCTAGAGAGCAGCGAGGAGCCAGTGAGGGGTCTTAGCAGGTATAATACAGAGCTGAGCTTGAAAAGCGACACTCTGGCCACAGCGAGCAAACTTGAGCACAGAGATGTGAGGGGCAGTTTACAGAGCGGAATAGAGAGGAGAAAGATGATGGCAGTTGGACTAGTGTGGTCTTGATTTCTTGTCATTGGAATGTAATACTAATATGAAAGCTATTTTCATAATAAAAGAAAAATCTTTCTGACCATGCACATTTTAAGTGTGCTCACCCCACTCACTGGGAAAGTTTATTGAGGTGTGGTTCATTTTACTTATAACAGGCATCAGAGAATGAGGTGGCTCCTGGATGAAGCAGAAAGGAGAGGGGGAGCTCTGGGCCTCTCCCTCCTGATCACCTGCGCGCTGACAGGACTTCATTTCTTCCCAGCTCCTTCAATCTGTCAAATGTTCTGGGTGGGAGGAACCTCTCCACTGGTGGTTGACAGAACCTGCTGATAGCTCTACGTTTACAACTCAGGTCACGTACTTAGCATCAAAATCTACTTTCCACCTGGCTTCCAATACATGGGTAAATTTCTGCATAAAAACTTTCTGCAGGACAGAAGATAAGTCCCTTGTCTAGATGTGTAGGTATGAGTGACTGACTCCCTACTGATGCCTTCTACAGGGCAAGCTCTGACATCTCATCATAACATAAGAGTCTGTCTAGTGTCCTCTCTGTGTGTGTGTGTGTGTGTGTGTGTGCACGCATGCACTTTATCTAAATTCTGTTAGTTTCCCATTTTCAGTTTTTGCCATTCCTCTTACAGTTACATGCTCCTTTACTGTTCAAGTTCTAAACCTTTTGACAAAATTAACAGCAATGTTTGCCCTTTGAAAATTAAACATAGGAAAGAACATGACTGGCTTTTTTCATTACTGTCAGATGCTATGTAGAAAAATGGAATTAAGTGTGAGAAGAGAAAAATAAAATCTCCCTGAACATTTGAGAAGTGACAATTACACAACCAGAGCCCATTAATTGGCTCACACTTCAAGAAGGAACAAGCTAGTACAGTCCTCCAATCACACAGGGAAGGGGACCTGAGGAGAGCAGCGTCTGTTCCCATAGCAGAGACTTGCAAGAAGCAGTAATATTTCAGTAACAGCCTACGTGACAGTCAAGAGCTCCAGTCCCATCCTGGAAACTGAAACTGACATTAAAAATGAACTTCCTCTCATCAGCAGTCTCAATGGTGAAGACATTTCCTCTTTTAAAAACCACTTTCTTTTCATTGCATCACATTAATGACCCCAAGCCCTTTGCACACAACCCGCAGGTTACACGATTAGCAGTGACCTCCTGGCACCAACCCAAGGTTTTCACTTTATTAAGTCTCAGGCTAAGAAACAAAGCTGGCGGAAGAAAAGCTTCCTCAACTTTATCACTAACAATGGCAAAAAAGATGCAGGAAATCGCAGGTAAGGTAAATAGTTTAGATTTAAATGCACTGTTTTTCAATCTTGCTACACTTTGGAAGAGTTTACTGAGGCTGTAAATCTCCACTTTTAATTTATCTCATTGCCCTCAACACTGCAGCACTCAGAAAAAGAAACACAACTCCTTGTTCTAAGATTCCTAGCGAATAAACAGAACCAGCTACAGAAACCAACCCCAGAACAGAACGCTGACCTTCCCCAGGACAAAATGGCAGTAGTCAGCGAGGGGCACGCACTGCTGCTCAGATAGGAGTGCCATCATGCTGAAGGCCAGTGGGCAGACGAGCTGCCCCCACAGCAGCCCCTGCAGGTGACACAGACTGTCCAAGCGCTTCTCAGGGAAGGCGCAGGGGAGTATGCTGTAGGAACTGCCTAATCCACAATGATGCTCCAAGGTCTCAAGTAGGCCAGGCCCTTTGAGAGGGGGAGCCACATGGAAAGAGACTGGTGAATTCCCGGGAAAGGCGAGCAGAGGAAGCATCAGAGAACCGGCTCTAAGAGGCCCAAGGGAGAAGCACAGGAAAATGTGGCTCAGGTGTCCTTTTCAGGGAAGCACAACTTGTGCTCGGGTAAGTGGCAAGGTTCTGAAAAGCTACTAGGAGATTGCTAAGAAGAGCATTTATTTAATTTATTTAATTTATTGCTGACTGTGAATAAACATGCCACTCTGCCGCATATGCTGCTCTGGGAAGAACAAGTGTCTACAAAACAATCATGGCTGCAGCAAGAAAAAACTCTCTTTCAAATAAAGTTTTCTTTTTTATTTTAAAAGAAATACATATAAGTTGGCCAAAAATGTAGAAAACTAGAAATAAGTCCCATAACCCCAATACACAGAGGCAGTCATTATTAACATTTTAGCCTATTTCATTCTGGTTTTCTTCTTCCATAATTTTATTTCCTACTTATGATAATACTTCCATAATTTTGTACCTTGCTTTAAAAAACCTTATTATGTAAGTATTTTCTTAAGTTACTAAAAACTCTTCACACATCTTTTTTTAAAAATATTTACTCAAGGACATGCTTCCATTGATTTTGGAGAGAGAGGAAGGGAGGGAGGGGCGAGAAAGTAAGAGCAAGAGCGAGAGCGAGAGAGAGCAAGAGAGAGAGAGAGCGAGAGAGAGAGAGGCACAGCTGGTTGTCTTCCACACACTTCCTGACCAGGGCTTGACCCTGCCACCTGGGTATGTGTCCTGAAGGGGAATCAAACCCACAACCCTTCGGTGCACGGTATGACACTACAACATATTGAGCCACACCAGACAGGGCCTTACAACATCATTTGTAATGAACACTTAAGAACTTACTTAAAAGGGAATTTGGATACTATGTCTAGCAGGAAGATAGTTTATGAAAAAATTAAGCTAAAAGCTAGAAATAGTAGGCAATTCTAATAATCACAGAATTCTCAAATGGAAAAGAAAAATTTCAGTATTACCCAATTCATTATATCTAATCACTTATATTTCCCAAAATGTTTTCCAAGGTTAGTGCTGGACAGATGATGGCTGAGGTCATTAACACTTTGGGAGACAGAATTATCAGTCAATGGGACCACAACAAAGTGAAGAAATGGTTAAAATAAACACAATGAGGTTAATATGCTAAGGAGCACACACTGGCGGGAAACCAGACAGCTGTATACATGGGAGACATGCAGCCAGACTCACGGAAGGGAAGGGAAGGGCATGGGTCAGGGAGCATCAGCAGCGCTTTGGGGAATTCAGTTCAAAATGGCGGACACTGCAGGTGCATTAAACTTTCTCCCTTCCTGGGACCCAGTGAGGTGACATCAAAGAAATACAAAGAGAATACATTCATAAAGGTGTTGCAAACTAGATGGAAGGATATTAGCAAATCAAGGTTTTGGTGAATTTCTAGAAAATGGTAGGTGGATGAACTATTCATAAATCTGAGGGGAACTGGCAGATTTCCATATTGAAGCAAAGTGGGCAGGGTGACAAAAAATTACCCAAATACAGCCATATCATTGTGAAATTTAAGAACTCCAAGGATGAAGAGAAGATCCTTAGGGATTCTATCAGGAAATATAAATTACTACAATGAATAAGAATCAGATTACACCAGATTTCTCCTTAGCAACATTTAATGCTAGATGGCAATATATCCAAGCTTTCAAGTTATAAAGGAAATGAATTCTATATGCAAACTATGTTTCAGCCATGTAAAATTCTGAAAATTTGCTTTCCACAAACCCTTTCTGGAAAAAAAAATTACCTCCAGATTCACTCTGTTAATACCCATTAGTGGTCTTCTTAACAAAGACCTAAGAAGTCATATCTGGCTTCAGACTCACCCAGGAGAGAGAACAGGAAACACAGCATGCCACTAGAGTAGCAGCAGGCATTGTTCCTTAGGGTGGGGGAATCCCTGTAGTAGTCTACACAACTGTACAGGAGCTATTCCTGCTGGCATGCAGGTGACAGCTCAGGTGAGAATGTATAAGACTCACACTGGGCAGGTGTGGAGCCACTCTGGCTTAGAAGCCTCATATTCCAAACCATTATCTCTAATAGCTCCATAAACAGATCCCAGAATTTTCATGAGGGACAAGCCAGCACACTCAGAAAAGTGAGCACACTCAGAAAATCCAAAGCTACGGTTTTTGAGAAGATATTTATAAGTCCTCCCTGGCCAGGTGCAATTTACTAATCAGGGGTAATTTTTTTTATCACAAGCAATAATGCCTAATTGCACAGATGACATTCTACATCTATAAGGTTTCCAGAAGAACAATCTAGAAAGATAACCAACTGGGTCCCAGGTCAATATCTCCTACAGAGAAAAAAGGGGTTTTGCTAACCCTGTATCCACATTCCACAAAAGAAAAAAAAAAATCCGAGAAACAGTGGAACCAACCCAAATACAAAAGAAAAAGAAATTTTAGGATCACAGCTGTAGAGTAGGCTTAGGAAGCAGTCTGTTCAAAAGATTAAACAATGACCAAACAGAAGCTTCTGAAACAGAGAAAAATAAAAAAGGCAACTAGGAACTCCAGAAAAACAAAAATCTGGCTAATAGGAAGTTATTTATTATCTGTGGAATAATTCTGAGCACCTGTAAGAAAATCAACTCTACTTGATCTGAACACAGTGCAATTCTTCCAAGGCAGGTACAAGTTCAGTGACAGAGTATGTCTCTCACCACAGATCTACAGTGGACAATATTTATAAGATCAGAATCTTTTATTGAGTTATTAGTGGTTTTTCCCTTTCAGGATAAATTTATACTTAACACATGGAAGATTTAACTATAAGTTACAGAATATAAAATAAGTGTCAGATATCTTTACTAGTATAATGTCAGGGTGGTGGGACAGCTATCAGAAAAACGGGGAGAGGCAGGAGAAATGAAGGAAAGGTTAATTTCTTTATTAACACAGTAGAGAGTCAAGAAATACTGTCCACAATTGATGGATCAAAAAAATAGAGATTTAAGTATATTGTTTAATTTAAAAAGGTAATAGCAGAACTAAAAAAAATAACTAACAAAATTAAGGAAGGTTAAGTAAGCTAAATTCCTCATTTTTATAAGCAAGATGTTAGTAAAGCTGATAATAAATAAATAAATGTAAAATATTATGTACAATTGAGAAGTTACAAAAACAAAGACAAAAACAGTCAAAGCCAGCTATTTCTGAGGAATGGAACAGAAGATAAAAAGGCAAAATTTAACTTTTCACATATTTTTGTTATTGTCTACACTAATTTTCAATGTGCATGTTTTACATTGATAATAAAAAGACTGATATCTGTATCATATATACTGTATTGACATAGATTTAGGGTTCAACAATTTAGAGGACAGTAGAGAAAGGAATCAAAAATTGGAAAACAAAGATTTTTGAAATAACGTTAAAGGGTACAGGATTAGATTATGTAAAAAAAGAGAGGGCAAAAAATAATTTTATAAAATCTGTTAATATATTTAAGACAACACAGATAAACCTTAAGTGCATTATACTAAGTAAAATAAGTCAGAGAGAGAAAAGACAAATACTGAATGATCTCACTTACATGTGTGGAATCTAAAAAAACAAACAAAAATGAACTCAAAGAAACAGGACAGATTGGTGGTTGCCAGAGGCAGTGGGGCGGGGCGGTGGTAAGGAAAATGGGTGAAGGTGGTCAAAGGTACAAACTTCCAGTTTTTTTTTGTTTTGTTTTGTTTTGTTTTTTGTTTTTTTTTTTTAAATATATTTTATTGATTTTTTACAGAGAGGAAGGGAGAGAGATAGAGAGTTAGAAACATCGATGAGAGAGAAACATCGATCAGCTGCCTCCTGCACACCTCCTACTGGAGATGTGCCCGCAACCCAGGTACATGCCCTTGACCGGAATCGAACCTGGGACCTTTCAGTCCGCAGGCCGACGCTCTATCCACTGAGCCAAACCGGTTCCGGCAAACTTCCAGTTTTAAGAGAAGTAAATTCCAGTGGTGTAATGAACAACCTCATGACTACAGTTAACAATAATGATTAGTATTTGAAAGTGCTAAGAGAATAGATCTTTAAAGTTCTCATCACAAGAAAATAATTGTAGCTATGTGAGGTAGTAAGATATGTTAACTAAACTTATTGTGGTAATCCTATATAATAAAAGGCTAAAATGCAAACAGACTGAACGGTGGAACAACAGGAACAACTGAACAACCGGTCACTATGACGTATGCTGGCCACCAGGGGCTTGTTCGGAACATGGCAGGCGTTGGCCAGGAGGGATGGCGGAGCAGGTGAGCGGGGGCACCAGACCAAGGTGGGGCGCCAATTGCTGCCATCAAGGTGAGCCTCTGGTGGTTACTGAAAATTCTTTGCCCCCGCTTGCCACGGTCCCACTTGGCGCTCGCACCTGCTGTTGGCACCGGCCCCACTTGCACCCGCTGCTGGTGCTGGAGCCGCCACTCACAGCCACTGCTAGTGCCAGCTCAGCTCACACCCGCTGCCGGTGCCTGGTGCCAGTCCTGATTGCTCGGTGCCATCAGCTGTGCGAGTGGCAGCTGCCGGCCCTGATTGCCCCTGAGAACTTCTCCACCTCCCCTGCTCCTGAGGGGTGATTGGGGCAGCAGCTGCCACTCACACTCACTGACAGCGCCGGCCCTGTTCGCACCCACTGTAGGCACTGGCCCCAATTGCTCCACGCCTTCAGCGGGTGTGAGCAGGGCCAGCGTCTTCAGCGCATGGGAGTGGCGGCAGTGGGAGCGGGGCTGCCGGCAGACAAGGGACTGGGCGGCCGCTGCGGGAGGAGCTGGGCGGGGGCGCAGAGGATGGGCCAAGATATGCCCCTGTGCCTACCGCAGCCTCGCGGCTCAAAGTGCACGAATTTATGCACTGGGCCCCTAGTCATTTTATAATATACTAGAGGCCCAACGCAAGAAATTCGTGCAAGGGGCTTGGCCCTTGCAGCTGCGGCGGCTGCCTCGGCCTCGGCCCCCGTCTTCACGGCTTTGTCTGGAAAGTCATCTGGTCTAATTAGCATATTATGCTTTTATTATTATAGTTGCATATATCAAATTATTATGTTATACATCCTAAACTTACACAATGCTGTTTATTAATAACATCACAATAAAACTGGGGATAAAACAAAAGCACTCAATACACAAACAGGGTTATCCAAGATAGAAAATGAGCCTTTATCCTAAAAGCAAAGAACTTAAGATATCAATAAAGGAAACACCCACACACACACCCCAACCCCCAGGAGCAGAGAGACTTACAGGAGACACTGGAGAATCTCATTCCCTGGTATTTTTCAGAGGACAGTGAAAATCTACCCTCTGATTACTTTTTCACTAGGCAGAATGCTATTAAGGCAGGATCTAAGGCAGGATGTAAAGATCCTATAGAACTTGATTTATAACATGACTCACATTCTTTATTACAATAAAAAGCAGGCTACAATTCTTGAAGCTAATAGAATCCTCTTTGAGGACTGCTCTGGAGTATAGTAGTTAAAAAGGAAAGGCTTTCTTCTTTTATTATCTGCATATCTTCTATTATAGTTAACACCTAACACAAAAATGGAAGACAGTACACTGTGGTTATGCCCATAACATAAAACCACAACCATTGGTTCCAATGATCCCAAGAGGGTTAACAGGCACTTGCCTTCTTGCTACTACTCTTGTTCATCTAACATATTACCTTTTCAGTAATTTCTAAAACACTTCCTGCTATAGCATCTAAGTGCTAATATACAAAGTTAAAAACATATAAATTATTTAAATCCAATAAAGTAATGGAAATGAAAAATAAACAAGAGGAAAGAAAGATGTTGATAACGTTAATACAAAGCTCCTGGGAAAGGTCCTAATAAGTGAATGGGTTTTTGAATCAAGAAAAACCCCATTTAAATAAGTATACAATTATTATGATACATCTCAATCAGTAGTTAATCAGCCAATTCTTATAGAAAACCAACATTGTATAACACCTTCAACAGGGGAACATAGAAGAAAGAGGTGAGACGCCTGGCCCAAGTGGCTCAGTTGAGCATTTGACCTATGAAACAGGAGGTCATGGTTCGATTCCTGGTCAGGGCACATGACTCTCACTGATGTTTCTCTCTCTCTCTCTCTCTCCCTTCCTCTCTGGAATCAATAAAGATATACCTTAAAATAAGAAAGAAAGAGGTGAAGAATTCAATTTGTAACACATAAAATGACAGAAGAGATGGGTGATTGTAACCAGTAGATGTGTCAAGCTTTGAGGAAGCAGAGGATATGGCCTGTGAGCTGTACACCCAATAAGCAATGACTATGGAAAGACAAATGGGCAGCTGTTCATGGGCCTTGAAGGCCTCCCTCTTTTTTTTTTTTATGTACTTTTTCTTGACTTCAGGGAGGAAGGGAGGAGAAAGAGAAACATCAGTGATGAGAGAGAATCACTGATAGGCTGCCTCCTGCACACCTCCTACTGGAGATCAAGCCCACAGCAACCCCGGCATGTGGAATCGAACCGTGACCTCCTGATTCATAGGTTTATGCTCAACCACTAAGCCACCACTTGTATAAAAAGGCCTTCCTCCTGTATAAAAAGGGTTCTTAGAGCTTGGAAACACTCCATTTACCAGTTTTCATCATCTGTCTTGGTTTAGCTCTCTACTAATGCTAGGAGGCGATGCAGTACAGCAGAAAGAGCTATGCCACAGGTGCTTTGTATTCAGGACAAAATGAGATAAAATATGCAAAGTACTGAATACTAGTTATTAAATAATTGTTAGTTTTCTTATGCTATGCCAGAGATGACTTCAAGATTTGTGCTCCACTGAGAAGTCCCTGCCCAGCCAGAAAGTGACCATATTTCCCAGTCCTACTAGAGTGACTGTGGCAACTGACTAGTTCTCTCTTGGGCAGGCAAGTGGAAGGGATGTTCACTATGCCCAGGCCAAGTTGTTCAGAACCAGAAATACCTTCTCTCTGTTCTTTCCCCATCTGCCAGCTAGGTGCAGGTGATGCTGACGAGGCCCTAGGTGAGGGCAGAACCACAGAAGGAAGATGGCTGGGTTCCATCATCACCTGTGTAGGCCACTTGACAGCCAGAAACACCCACATCGACTGTTACATGACTGAGAAATAAACTATTGTGTTAAGCCACTGAAATGTTGAAGCCACTATTTGTTACAGTAGCAAGTGTTGCCCTAACCAATATAAATATGCTATAAGATAATACTACAATAATGGTGAGGGTGTCAGAAATTGCATCAAATAACCATCATTAAAACTATTACCAAATCGTGGCCAAAAAGTACATGAAAAGATTTTCCACATTATTAGCCATCAAAAAAACTACAAATCAAAACCACAATGAGATGCCACTTCACTCCCACTAGGATGGCTATGAACAAAAAGACAGACAATAATGAGTACTGGGAAGAATGTGGAGAAACTGGAATCCTCATACATTGCTGGTGGGAATGCAAAATGGTGTAGCTGCTGTGGAAAAGCTGGGTATTTCCTCAAAAACTTAAACCATATCACCCTGCAATTCTACTCCAGTTCTAGGTATATACCCAAGAGAACTGAAAGCATACATTCACACAAAGACTTATACCAGAATGTTCAAAGTAGCACTATAATAATAGTCTAAAAGTAAAACAATTCAGCCCAGCCAGGTGTGGCTCAGCAGTTGAGCGTTGACCCAGGAACCAAGAGGTCACCAGTTTGATTCCCTGTCGGGGCATATGCCCGGATTGTAGGCTCAGTCCCCAGTAGGGGGTGTGAAGGAGGCAGCAGATCAATGATTCTCTCTCATCACTGATGTTTCTATCTCTCTCTCCCTCTCCCTTCCTCTCTGAAATAAATAAATATATATATATATATATATATAATTTTTTTTTTTAAAGAGTAAAACAATTCAAATGTTCATAAAATGATGAATGGATAAACAAAATGTGATCTAGATCTCCATATGATGAAATATTATTCAGCCATTAAAAGGAATGAAGTGCTGATACATGCCATAACATGAACAAACCTTGAAAACTATACCTGAAAGAAGCCGGGAACAAAAGATCACTTACTATATGATTCTATTTATATGAACTATCCAAAATATGCAAACCCATAGAAATAGAAAGTAGAATATTAGGTGCTGGGACTGAGGGAGCTGGAGGGAAATGGGAGTCTACTACTGGGTAGGATTCTTTTGGGTGTGATGAAAATTATCTAAAACATTAAATAGTAGTTATGGCTGCATAGTGAATATACTAAAAACCACTGAATTGTATGATTTAAAAGGGTGAATTTTATGGTATGTGAATTATCTCCTCAGATAATTTGGCTCTACACAGAAAAGTACTGAGCTCTTCTCAGGTAATGACTGGTAAAGGGTATGAAGGAACCATCTAGACCAGGGGTTCCCAACCTTTTTTGGACATGCCCCACCTAAGCATCTCTAAAATCCCGATGCCCTCCCCCATGACATATAATTCTTACTATTTCAAAAAGTGAACTGCTATTCACGTGGAGGAAGCCTAAAAGGCCATTAACTTGGTCTAAACAAACTTCCAAAGAACATGGCATCCATGAAAGAAAAAAATAAAAGAACACAAGGACAGTTGAAGTACTGAGGAAGAAATCACTAAGAAATTGTTAAAATAATAATAATAATATGAAGTGATATAAAAAAATAGCAACTAAAGTTTTAAAACATATAATAAAGAACTGAAATGCATAAATATGTCATAATATATATTTATATACTATATATGAGGCCCCTGGAACCATAAGAAATGCAAAAAAATCACTGTTAATAACTCATTCTTGAATTGCCTCCCTTAAAAATCAAATTGCCCCCCTGTGGGGTATGTGCCCCACGTTGGAACTACTGCTCTAGGTGCTCATTTCGATCTGAGTGGTAGTTACATGGGTATATACACACGTACATGTTCATTCCAGGCATGAGTCTAGGCTGGTCAGAACTAGCAGAATCCTGACTCCTAGCCTCCCCCACAGCAGGTCAGCTCAAACAGCCCCAATGCCCTATGCATGAAATGCCCCTGTTCGCCTATAAAGAATCTAAGGTACAAACTTTCCTTAGTTTGGGTAACAGTGTAGGGAACACAGAGATGGGATAAGTATTTAAAGCTAACCCTGAGAATGGTATGAGGGTGGGGAACAGGACAGAGTCCCAGAATAATGACTGAACTGTATTGCATCAGCAAAATTCTCTAGGGAAGAAAAGGGGTAGTGTGGGATGTGGGGAGAGGACACAAGACAGAATTGTATATGGGAAATACATTTCCCCCTGCTTATTAGTACATGCCATTTTCAAAAATCAAGTTCAAATCCCAAAATAAGGAGAGCTTGTTTGGTCATATAAAGTAAATTCTCATCTAAGTACTTAATAGTCAAAACTGAAGTAAAGGATCATGAGAATGTTTCAAATTTCAAAATAAGATATAATCTAGTGATTCTATGAGTCTTCATTGGAACCTTCTGAATCCATTGGGAAGACTTTTTAAATTGGAACACATCCCTCAAAGGATGTCACTTACTTGCAGGAGACTTTAGTTCTGTCGGCCACCATGGTCCACTGTTGCTGGTTGGTGGAAACCTCAATGTAGTAGCTGTAGCTCCGATCATCACAGTCCCAAAGTAATAACCTGAACAAAGGGAAAACATAAGGATGCTGTGAAATGTCCTCAGTGGCCTGAGGGAATCCCTATCTACTCTCCCTCCCGCCTGCCTCTTTTGCCCCAATACACTTCCAGGACTGGGGAAAGAAAGGGAATCCCCAACAAAAGTTTGATGAGAGAGGGCGGAGTCAATCTGCAACAAGAGATTTGTCTCTTTAGGACTTCATTTCACTAGTCACCCAATCCCAGGCAGCCTCCGTCCCCAGTGGCAGAGCTCTTCTGCCTGGTTTACCAAGGAGATGTCACCATGTTCTCTTTCGTGTTACAACTCCCACCTCCAGTTAGCTGCACTGACCAAAGGTAATCTCCTGAGACCACTGTGCTTCCTAATTAATTGGGAGTGTTGCAATTACCCAAATTATCACCTTTTAGGTTCCTTTTCATTACCAACATTCTTGTTTGCATACCATTGGTAAGATTATCTGATTTGGAGATACAGGCAATCATTCATCAGTAAAACTTTTCTATTATTTAGAAACTAGTGGCCCAATGCACAAAATTTGTGCACATTAAAAGGGAATTAATTAGAGGAAATATTTTAATATTGCTATTTGCCCTTTCTCTATAATAGAAGTGTGAGAGATGAAAGGAAATTAGTAAAATGTATATGAAAATAATATATAAATGTATTAATAAACAGTAACAAAAAGGATATAACAACAGAGGCATGATATAAAAACAACAAAAACATGATATGAAAACAAAAACATGATATAAAAACAACAGTGATGCAAACAATGACTGATAAAGTGATTAAACTTATTCTAATATCTCCCTGTACACCACATTAAGAGTGAAAATACTTTCAGAGTGCTTGACTCATTTCCCTTATGATGAAGTATTTAGAACTTTAACATCACATGCTCTTTGAACTCGAGAGAAAGCAACATATAACTGACCATGTGCAAAAACAGGTTCAGGTAGGAATATTCCTATTCTGTCTAGTTTGTCCTTGTGATTTATTAATAGTCATCACAAATGCTGGCATAATGCCAAAGGAGTAATACTATTAAGAAATTCAATGGGAAAATTTTCCTTTTCAGCATCATCTGTTGAGTCACTGGAATCATCACTCAAATATGTGTGAAAATCTCCATCGAATATATCCAAAATTTCTTCATTTAATTTTTGAACGTGCTCATTTTTTGGACAAAGAATTGCACATTTAGATATACTTTTAACATCATCTATAGATATAGTATTTCCAAAGGTAGCTTCAATAATAGATCCATTACAAATCATTTCACAGGGGATTTCAATAATATCCATTCCTAAATGAAAACTGCTATTAAGTTTGCCATATCCAAGTTTTACAAACCATCCATTATAAGCAGAATCCTCTGATCTCATATTTGTTTATATGGGACAACTTTCTGAAACATCCCCAAACATTTCAGTACTTTAAACTCATTTGTACTATAGCCGATTGCATAGCATGCGGTACAATACTGAGACACTGTCGAAAATCCCCTCTAAGAAGGAGAACTTTCCCACCAAATATAACATTCAAATTCATAATTTCTCTTAGTAACCTGTCTATGGCATTTATAGCATGACTGGATGCCATGACGCATTCATCAATAATGAGAAGTTGGGCCTTTTTAATAGTTTTAGAAACTTCACTGTTTATATCGAGTCTAGAAATTGAAGTTTCATTTAATGGAATCAGTAATTCATTTAATGGAAATGAAAGGTGCTTCCACCAAGATGCAATTCCTGTAGACCAGCGGTTCTCAACCTGTGGGTCGCGACCCCTTTGGGGGTCGAACGACCCTTTCACAGGGGTTGCCTAAGACCATAGGAAAACACATATATAATTACATATTGTTTTTGTGATTAATCACTATGCTTTAATTATGTTCAATTTGTAACAATGAAATTGGGGGTCACTACAACATGAGGAACTGTATTAAAGGGTCACGGCATTAGGAAAGTTGAGAACCACTGCTGTAGACGCTGCGGGCAAAACAGTACCACCACGACCTCTAATATAATGTATTAAAACTTTATAAAAATATGCCTCCACGCTCCGAGGGCCGGTTCCTGCCTCAAACCTCACCCTCACGGGAAACAGCTCTGGGAAACAGCTCGGGGAGGGCACAGTCCTTGGCAAGGCGACCCAGGACTCAGTGCGTCCACGCTCTGAGGGCCGGTTCCTCCCTCAAACCTCGCCCTGATGGGAATCAGCTCGGGGGAGGGCGAAGCTGTTGCCAAAGACGACCCCTGCAGGACTGACTGACTTCCTTCTGGTTGGTCGAGCCTTGGACATGAGGGGCGTTATACCCAGGGTTTTTATATAAATAGATTGATTATCTTGGTCCTATTCTTCTTAACCCCTTCTTTAGCCCAGATAAGAACCTGAGCTATATGATTCCATTTACATAAAGCTCAAGAGACAAAATTTATATATGGTGACAGGGATGAGAATAGTGGTTATCTCCGAGGGTGGCAATGACTGGGAATCTTCTAGAATGCTGGTAATGTACTAATTTTGATCTGAGTGTCAGTTACATGTAAATATTCAGCTATACATAAAATATATGTACACTGTATATGTGTTATTCCTCTATTTAAAAAATAGAATAAAAAAGAACCTAAGTATTATAATACAAGACCAGACTACAGGCCAGCATTCTGCTTGACAGTGCCCCAGTGGAGAGAGATCACTGTTTTCTATCATCTCCTTGCCACACAAAATCTCTATCTTATTTGTTTTACTACTGGTCATGCACAGCGCCTTCCTCCACCAGCTAGAGAGTTAGACAGTGAACTCCCTGAAGGTAAGACCTATGTCTCATAGGTATTTATTTATTTATTTATTTATTTATTCATTCATTCATTCATTCATACATTTTTATTGATTCTATTAGGGTGACACTGGTTAATAAAATTATGTAGGTTTCAAGTGTACAATTCTATAATACCTAATCTGTATATTGTATTGCCTTCATCACCAAAAGTCAAGTATTCTTCCATTACCATTTATCCCCCTTTACCCTCTCCTACCTGCCCCTCAGACCTCTTTTCCTCTGATAATCACCATACAGTTGTACCAACCTTGCATTCCCAGAATAAATCCCACTTGATCATGGTGTATGATCTTTTCAATGTAGTGCTGAATCCAGTTCACTAATATTTTGTTGGGGATTTTAGCATTTATGTTCACCAAGGGTAATGGCCTATAATTTCATTTCTTTGTAGTGTCTTTATCTGGTTTTGGAATTAGGATAATGCTGGCTTTGTAAAATGAGCTTGGGAATCTTCCCTCCTCTTGAATTTTATGGAACAGATGGACAAGGACAGGTGTTAGTTCTTCTTTGAATGTTTGGTAAAATTCTCCTATGAAGCCATCCAGTACAGGGCTTTTGTTTGTTGGGACTTTTTTGATTACTGCTTCAATTTCACTAGTTGTAATCTGTCTACTCAGATTTTCTGATTTTTCTTGATTTGGTTTTGGCATATTGTATGTTTCTAGAAATTTACCCAATTGGTCCAGACTGTCCAATTTGTTGACATACAGCTGTTCATAATATTTTCTTACAATCTGTTCTATTTCTGTGGTGCCAGTTGTTATTTCTCCTCTTTCATTTTTGCTTTTATTTATTTAGGTTCTCTCTTTTGTTTTCTTGATGAGTCTGGTTAAAGGCTTGTCAATCTTGTTTATCTTTTCAAAGAACCAGTTCTTGGTTCCATTGATCCTTTGTATTGTTTTTTTAGACTCTATTTCATTTATTTCTGTTCTGATCTTTATTATTTCCTTTCTTCTACTCACTTTGGGCTTTGCTTGTTCTTTCTCTAGTTCCTTAAGTACAAAGCTAGATTGTTTATTTAAGATTTTTTTTTTCTTGAGGAAGGCCTATAATGCTATGAATTTTCCTCTTTGGACTGCTTTCACTGTATCCCATAGATTTTGGGTTATTGTGTTTTCATTTTCATTTGTTTTGAGATATCTTTTGATATTTTCTTTGATCTTATTGCTAACCCATTCATCGTTTAATAACTTATTCAGCCTCCATGTCTTTGTGTGATTATCAGGTTTTTCCTTGTGATTGATTTCTAGTTTTATACCATTATGGTCAGAAAAGATGCTTGATATGACTTCAAACTTCTTAAATTTATTGAGACTTGTTTTGTGTCCCAACATAGGGGTCTACCCTAGAAAACATTCCAGTCCATTTGAAAAGCATGTACATTCTGTTGCTGTGTGGTGAAATGCTCTGAAGATCTCAATTAAATCCATCTGATCTAGTGTGTCATTTAAGGCTGCTGTTTCCTTATTGATTTTCTGTCTGGAAGATCTATCATTTGATATGAGTGGGGTGTTAAAATCTCCTACTATGACTATATTAATGCAAATCTCTCCCTTTATGCCCATCAAAATTTACTTTATAAATTTAGGTGCTCCTCACCTGGCTGGTGTGGCTCAGTGGCTGAGTGTCGACCTATGAACCCAGAGGTCATTGTTCAATTCCCAGTCAGGGCACATGTCTGGGTTGTGAGCTCGATCCCAGGTATGGGGCCTTCAGGAGGCAGTCGATTAATGATTCTCTATCATCACTGATGTTTCTATCTCCCTCTCCCTCTCCCTCTCCCTTCCTTTCTAAAATTAAAAAAATATAAAAAATAAATAAATAAAATAAATTTAGGTATTCCTATATTGGGTGCATAAATATTTAGAAGGGTTATAGCCTCCTGTTGGATTGATCCCTTTATCATTATATTAGAGGCCTGGCGCACAAAATTAGTACACGGGGGGGTGAGGGGGGGGTGCGGGGCCTCAGCAAAGCCTGCACCGTCTCTAATCCCAGACCCCTTGGGGGATATCCAACTTACGGTATATCTAAACTGGCAGTCAGACATCCTCTCACATTCCTGGACCGCTGGCTCCTAATCGCGCACCTGCCCCCCTGCCTGGTCGCCCCTAACTGCCCCACCCTACCAGCCTGATCACCCCTATTGCCTCTGTGTGCTGGCCAGGTCACCCCCAATTACCCCCCCTCTGCTGGCCTGGTCACCCCAACTGCCCACCCCACCAGCCTGGTTGCCCCCACTGCCCCCCCTGCCAGCCTAATTGCCCCCAAATGCCCCCTCCGCCGGCCTGGTCATCCCTTATTGCCCCCTTGCCGGCCTGGTCACCCGCAACTGCCCCCCTCTGCTAGCCTGGTTGCCCCTAACTGCCCACCCCACCAGCTGGGTTGCCCCCAACTGCCCCCCATGCTGGTCTGGTCACTCCCAACTGCCCCCTCCCCCCCACCAGCCTGGTCGCCTCTCACGGCCCCGCCGCTGGTGTGGTCGCCTCACGCAGACTGCTGTTCAGTCGTTTGGTCGTCCCTCACTAACCCCCCTGCCTGCCTGGTTGCCCCACACAGCCTGCTTGTTCAGTCATTTGGTCGTCCCTCACTAACACCCCTGCTGGCCTGGTCGTAGGCAGCCATCTTGTGAGGGTGTGAGGGTTAATTTGCATATTACCTCTTTATTATATAGGACAGTGTCCTTCTTTGACTCTTATTTATTTTAAAGACAATTTTGTCTGATATAAATATTGCTATCCTAGCATTTTTTTTTTCATTTCCATTTGCCTGAAATATCTTTTTCCATCTCTTTACTTTGAGTCTGTTTGTATCTTTGATTCTGAGGTGGATCTCTTGTAGACAGCATACATACATCTCTTGTTTTCTTATGCACTCAACTATCCCATGTCTTTTGATTGGATATTAGCAATTTATATTTAAAGAGATTACTGATGGGTACATATTTATTGGCATTTTTTTCTTTAGAACTATGTTCCTCTGTTTTATTCTTCTTAAAGAAGACCCTTTAACATAATACCAGTTTGGTGGCAATGAACTCCTTTAGCTTTCTCTTATCTTGGAAGCTCTTTATTTCTCCTGCCATTTTAAATGATAGCCTTGCTGGGTAAAGTAGTCTTGGTTGTAAGTCTTTGCTTTTCATCACTTTGAATATTTCATGCCAATCCCTTCCAGCCTGAAATGTTTCTATTGAGAAATAAGCTGACAGTCTTATGGGAGCTCCCTTGTAGGTAATTATCTTTCTCTTGCTACTTTTAAGATAGTCTCTTTGTCTTTAACCTTTGCTGTTTTAATTATGATGTGTTTGGTGTGGGCCTCTTTGGATATATCTTGTTTGGGACTCACTTCGCTTAGTGAACTTTTGTGTCTTTTTCTTTCACCAGGTTAGGAAAGTTTTCAGTCATTATTTCTTTTCTTTTCTTTTTTTCTTTTTTTGGTTAATTCTCACCTGAGGATGTTTTTTTCCATTGATTTTTGGAGAGAGTGAAAGGGAGGGGAAGAGATAGAGAAAGAGAAGCATCGATGTGAGAGAGACATATTGATTGGCTGCCTCCTGCATGCATCCTGACTGGGCCCTGGGATCAAGCCTGCAGCCCAGACATGTGTCCTTGACTGGAATCAAACTTGGGACCCTTCAGTTCATGGGCTAACATCAAACCAGATCCAAACCAGCTAGGGAAGTCATTATTTCTTCAAATTTGTTCTCAATCCCTTGCTCTCTCTCTTCTGATTCTAGTATCTTTATGATGCGGATGTTGTTATACTTCATGTTATCCCAAAGGTCTCTTAAACTACCCTCATTTTTCTAAAATTCTTTTTGCTGCTCCAGTTGGGTATTTTCTGCTACCTTGTCTTCCAAATTGCTGATTCAAATCTCTGCTTCATCTAACCTACTGTTTATGCCTTTTAGTGTATTCCTTATTTCAGATATTGTATTCTTCATTTCTGACTGGTCTTTTTATGGTTTCTACATCCTTTTTCATGTGGCTGAAGTTTACACTACATTCCTTGAGCATCCTTTAACCATATTTTGAACTCTTAATCTGCTAGATTGCTTGCCTCCATCTCATTTAGCTCTTTTTTAAAAAGATTTATCCTGTTCTTTCATTTGAGCACGTGACTTTATCTCCCCATTTGGCTGCCTCTTTGTGTTTGTTTCTATGCATTAGGTAGATCTACTATGACTCCCAGTCTTTGTAGGGTGGCCTTATGTAGTAGGTGTCCTGTTGGACCCAAGGGTAGTCTCCTTGACTACCTGAGCTGGGTGTTCCAGGAATGTCCCTTGTGTGGGTTATATGAGCCCTCCTGTTATAAATGAGTCTTGATTGCTATTGGCCCATTTGTACGTGGGGTTGAACCTCAGGATGGCTGACTGTGAGCTTTTGTACAGGTATTGACCACATGAAACGGAATTCGCCTCAGCAGGGTCTGGTGCCTGTAGAGATCTCCCATTTGGGGGAGCTAATGAAGCTAGCTTATGAAGCTAACTGGTTCCTGTTCTGATGTTGCATTAAGCTGGCTACTGGATGAATTGTTTCTGGAGCCTCTTGAGAGGGACTTTGGTGCAGGTCAATGTCAGACGTTGCCTGTGACTGGCCCTGGCCAGTGATCCACAGTTTGTTGCTGCCTCTCCTCGGCCTAGGTGTGCACTGGAAGGATCAAGCTGCACAACAAAGCTGGCTTCCACCAGCACCAAGCCCAGGGGCAGTTCAGCAAAAGGCCCAAGGCACCTCGAGATCTACCTCTGCCTACTGGCTGCCTGTTAGGCTAAAGGAGTCTCTAGTAGTACTCAAGTTGCATGAGGTATGTTCTCAGTGAGTCACCAGGTAATGGTAAATGGTGTTCATCAGATTGATAAAGGTTCAAACTCAGTGCCAGTGTTGGGTCTGAGGCCACTCAGCAAATGTCTCAGGGTATACCAAGATTAGCTGCCATCCCACCAGGTACCCACAGATCTCTGTGGTGGGATGGGGTGTTAGGGAGTCATCAGGGTGAGGCCAGCAGATTTTATCAGGCCCAAACAGACCAAAATTTGGCCATGTGAATGGAGCGCTCTGTACCAGTCCAGTGTCTAAGGGAAAAATGGCCCCCATCATAAATCCACACAACTCAGTCTGTCTCAGATTCTGCCAGGACCTCCAGAAGAGCCCAAGCTCATCAGGGCAGGGCCATAGGGAGGTGGAAGGGTGGGGCTAGGAAGGTGGAGAGAATGGTTCCTGCCCCAGAGCCACACAATTCAGTCTGTCCTTGATTCTGTCCAGACCTTCTCCTGGGGAGCTGGAGATCGTCAGGGTGGGGCCACCAGGAGTTGGGAGATTAGGGCCCCTGGGAGCCCAGAGGGTGGGGCCAGTGAAACTCCCATAAGGAGGCAGCATTGGTCAGGCTCCTGGGACTGTGGGAGGAATGGTCCTTGCCCCAGAACCACACAACTTAGTCACTGACTGTGGGGAAACATGGGACTTGGTTGGAATGTCTGTACAGAGGATTCTCTGAAAGGTCGGGGCCTCTGACGGGACCTTGCTGAAGGTGGCAGCCCCTACCTTAACTTTTCCAAACAAATCCATTCCCCCGGATGTTTTGCTAAAATCTCTATGTTTAGTCATTTAGACCCAACCTTGTAGAAGCATGTGCTTTCTCAAGAATACTTACCTTGCTGATTACTATCTAAAGGTTAAATTTAGTTCAAGCTGCTGTGACAATAAAAGCCAAAGAAGGAAGGTGAGCAAGGCTACTTGGTGGCAATAGCCAAATAGTGCCTTAGCCCTCTTTCACAAAAACATGTTAAAATAATCTGTTCATCCATCACTCGGGGTCTGCCAGTCAACCCCGGCAACTGACACCCCCTGAGTCTGCCTGGACCTCTACACCCTGGCCCAGGCAGCTGACTCCTCTGCAGGGTGTGAGCTTCACAGGGTGGGGCAACAGGGAGTCTGGAGGGTAGGGCTATTGCATTCCCCCAGGCTGATGCTGTGAGGAGGAAATTGTTCTACCCAATAAAGATGGCATCTGCTGTATAGGAGAAAAACTCAGCACAGGGGCCCTGGCAGCTGCCCCTTCAGTTCTCTTCCTGGAGCCACAACCCTAGCTCTCCTGACATGACTCTCGTCAGCTCTGCCCTCCCTCCACTGGAGCCCAGGGTGAGTGGCTCTGAATAAGATTTCGTGTGCTGGCCCTTTAAGAGCAGACTCCTGTCTCTCCCTGGCAGACAAGGTCTCATGATTTTCACAGCTAGGTATTATATGGGTACCTCTTCCTGATTCTGGTGCTCTGGGCTGGGAAATCCAGCATGAGGTTGAGATCCCACACTCCTCAGGAGGAATCTTTGCAGTTGAGATATCCCTCCAGATTCTGAGCTGCCACCCATAGGAGTGGGCCGCCCTTTTTATGTGTCTGCCTTTCCTACCAGTTTTGATGTGGCTTCTTCTGTAAATCCTTGGTTATAAGACTTCTGTTCAGCTCGTTTTCAGTTGATTATTCAGGTTATCCTATATAATAAAAGCCTAATATGCTAAGTGTACAATCGACCAGTCGGCTGTTAAACCAATCAAAGCGTAATATGCTAATGATATGCTAAGGCCACTCAACCGCTCGCTATATCATGCACTGACCACCAGGGGGCAGACAGTTGACCAGTCGCTATGATGTGCACTGACCACACATATGCTCCAACCAGTAGGTTAGCTTGCTGCTGGCGTCTGGTCGTTTGGGACTGAGCGAGATGGGCCAGACACGCCCTGGAGCCCTCCCACTGTCCCTCACCAGCTGGCCAACCTCCTCTATCCCTTCCTGGCCCTGATTGTGCACCAGTGGGATCCTTCAGCCTGGACTTCACCCTCTCACAATCTGGGACAACCTCGGGGGATTTCAGAGAGCCAGTTTCAGTCCGATCCTGCAGACCAGGCCGAGGGACCCCACTGGTGCATGGATTCGTGCACTGGGCCTCTAGTTATTCTATAATTTAGTTGTAATTCCAGTTTGGTCCCGCAGGGAGGAGAATGTAACTTCCACCCACTTTGCGGCCATCTTGGATTCTCTCCTCTGGGTTTTCTATGCCCAGTACTTGGCATAGTATCTCACGTAGAGCCCACTCTCAGTGAATGTTTGCATAACAGCCAAAAATCATGCTTTAATGCTTACTGTGGCCCTGGACCTATGTTAGTGCGCTATATAATGCATCTTATTAAATCCTTTGAAAAGTCCTCTTAGCAAGCATTATTATTCTTATCAAATTACAGATGTTGAAAGTGAGGCTTAAAGTTGTAATTTGTCTAAACTCAAACAGTTAACGATGGTGGATACCAGGTTCCAGCCTGGTAGCCTGACCAAAGCCTAATCCCTCTGCAAAACGTTTTCTTTACTCCCAGTGTATATCTCTGGGCCATCATTTACAACTAACTGATAACCTATCATTCTATAAAAGTAGTTCATTATTATTTCCCCTGAATCTTGCAATGAAAATCCTTTCTACAAGGTTCTGTTTAGTGTCACATGGAGGATTAGAAATGCCACCATGTTTCCTTTTCCCTTTACCCTCTGTTCCTGGTTATATTGCTCTCACTGATTAAGTCCACAATACCTAATATTTTGGAATTCATCTTTTTTAAAAAAAATATTTCTATTGATTTTTAGAGATAGAGGAAGAGATAGGGAGTGAGAGAGAGAAACATGGATCAGCTGCCTTCTGTACACACCCAGACTGGGGATGGAACCAGTGAACCTTTGGTGCATGGGACGATGCTTAACCAACTAAGCTACCAGTATACTGGCTAGGGTGGAATTAATCTTTTAAGTAGAGGAAACTATTAAAAGGTTTTGGAAAGCATAAACAGATTATACCTACTGATTCCCTTTAATTCACCTGAGTATTTAATCTCTCAAAGTACTCTAAATGAATGATACAGGATCCCACCCTCTTATTTTTTTAAAAAGTGTCCAATAGTTCTTCTCCTCTTAGATTATATCAGCTTGCCTGATAGAAGAGGAAATCATTTCCCTCCATTAGCCATTTCCACAAATATTATTCTAGTCTCTCAGCACTGTTATGCAGTTAGCCTATGTTAATTTATATTTATGCTGAGTAACTTTTAAAAGTGTAATTTTTGCTTCTATGTTTGTATGTTTCTTAGGATGATTGTAAATCTTTTAGAAAGACCATAATCTTTTTCTTTAAAAAAAAATTCTACTCCAAACATGTGCTCTGCTCATAGTGTATGTTTCATATATATTTTGGGCTGAAATTATTCATAACTCTGCCAGAATACATTAAAACCAGAAAAAAATTTCAAGTTAATTAATCATTCTATTGACTTAATAGTTCTGGTAACAGGTGTTTTGGGAGACAATGTTGAGGCTATTTCCCCAATGGATTGTTTGGATTATAGAGAGCCAGGCTTATCATCATCCCTCTCCTTCTGGATAATAATGAGTTAGTGTTCCTACCAGTGTATCCAAATGAAAATAATCAGTCCCTTTTGGAACAGACTCTAACCAGATCTTGAAATATTTCATAGGAAAAGACTGTCCCAAGAATATAGGATATGAAGAAGATAAAAAGGAAGACCAAGTATGCGCACCATAAATGCTCTTGTACAGATTCTTGGAATGATAGCCTATTAAAATAATTTTTTAAGCTGTGCACATTGTGTTCCATAGAAGCTTATTCTATAAACTCTTCCAATTTGTTTCAAAGTAAATTATGTTAAAATAAGGATCATCTGTAATTCCCGTAATTTTGGAAACACATACAGTTCAACTTATTTGTAACTTGCTTGTTTTGCTTTATGATCTATTATGAATACCTTTTCTTATAGTATCAAGTATTCTTCGTCATCATATGTACTAACTTCATAGAATTTCACTGTATGTATGATCCATAATTTACTTAATCAATCTCTTATTTTAGGGCACTTAGGTAGTTGATAATATTTCATTGTTATGAAAACTCCATGATGAACATTCTTACAAGCTAAATGTATGATTATTGCCTGTGAAAGTTTCTGTAAGTGAAACTCCTGGAACAGGGCATGTGAGGCCTTGATATGTATTGGAAAATAGCTGCATGTCTCTCCCTCCCCCTCAAACTAAAGTCTGTACCAGTTCCAACTCATACCACCAGCAGTGTCACAACCCTGTCTCTGTGCATCTCTATCAGTATTGTGCATTATCTTTAAAAATACTGCCAATGTTATAGATGGAATATATCTCATCACGTACTTTCATTTGCAACTTTTTCCTTATCACTGAACTTGAATATTTTACCCATTTTATATTTCTATTTATTCTTTTGTTAATGACTTATAAGATGACCTCTATATTTTTGGGGTATTAATCCACTGCCTATCAGAGTCTGCATACTGAACATATTAATTTTTATTAGCCTAGTCGATCGATCTTTACCTCAATAATTTCTCCTGGCCTAAAGTCTTTTTTCTGAACAGCAGCCAAATGCACATACTGGTTGAGACATCTCCTCTCTATTCCTCTATTAAGAGTCCCTGGGGGCTGGAATTGTGGGGTCATGTGATTCCTGAGTGGAAAAGGGACACTGATGGATTGGAGGTTATGAAGCCTACGGCTCAGACTCACCTATACTTTGGAGTTTTTAAGAGAGATTCTAATTCACGTGCCAGAATACGTATTTACTTGGAATTTAGGCTTAGCCAGGAATAAAAATCCCTTTATTGATTCAACTGGAAAAAGGCAAGCACGGCTTAAGAACAGTAAAGGGAAACTGGCTCAATTTATTTTTCCACGCAGAGGAATTTTGTTCTAATAAGGCAAAACAGCAAAGCCCACCAACTCCCTTCATTTATTTCCTGGCCAGCAAAGTCTGCCTGATGTCTTTCTACCTGCAACACAGAGCTACTAATCTGCTGGAATGTTTGCCCAGGGAGCTGACAGACATACTCCCTCTGACTTCAACTGAGAGCAGCTCCTTAAACATATACCCCACATCTCATCTCTCCACCAAAACATCAGAAGCCATTTTCAGATGGGGCTGAAAAAAGGGAGCTGCTGGCTAAGATCTATCAGTGCAGATCGGGTCTGTGTTTAGCTGTTGCCACAAACCCTCCACCTAATGAGCACTGCATGAAATGCCCGGTGATGTGAAACGTCTCTCCATCCTCCTATTCTCGCTGTGGAGTATTCCTTAAAAGCAGTAAAATGCTGGGCTTCCTAAAATTGATTAACAGATGTGATTTTGCCTACCTCTTCCATAAATGCTCTGGCTGGTTGCATACCACTCATTGATTACTAGGGTTCAGTTTACAGCAGCTAATTGCTTTCCTCGCTGGTGTTTTGATACAAAATTCAATAGTAAGTATGTTTTCAAAACTCTTGTCTTTGTGGCTTGAGTTAGAAGTGACTTGAGGCAAACCCAGTGGACCGAGTTTTCCCTTCTTTAAAATAATTGCTCTCTCATCAGTCTGTGAAGAAAGTTTCCAAATTGTAGCATTCTAATTGGAAAGTCTGCATTATGCATGCGATGACAAACTATGTTGTGCTGAATGGCGGTTTTTCTTTTTTTTATCCCTTTCTTAAGGGATTAATTTTGTGCCAGACTGTGAACAATGGCTAAGGTTTAACAGTTGAGATCAACAGCTTTTCCACGGAATGGTGTGTCTTTTAAAACAGGAGCAAGTGTCTGTTTTGCTGTTTCTAACTGTCCACTGCTTGGGGCAGATTCCACTAGAAGGCCTGGGGCCCCGACTGTTGCTGTTGCAGAGTTTTCTCATTTGGTTGAAAACACACAAGGAAAGGAAGATCAACTGCCAGGATGTTAATAATAGAATAATTTATCACCAAGTCCATTTCTAATCTCTCAGTCAAAATCAAATATGACCTCAAAAATTTGTACAGGCTATTCTTTGTTAAAGATCTTCAGAAATTAATTTCTTTGAAAATAATTGTCATCATTCGGCAATTCAAAACATATTTACTGAGTATTGATTAAGTGATATTAGGCAAGTCACTTAACTTCAGTTTTATCCCTTGTGAAATGAAAAGGTTAGATGTGATGGCCTCTAAGCTCTTCCAGTTCCAGCACTTTAAAATTCCCCATAGCAGCACAAGCAGCAGAAGTTGCTTTTGTTTTTTTGGCATATCTGTCTGTTACATAATAACTTCTCTCTCTGAGACTGTTTATGGTGGTTCATGAGTTTCGTTTGTAGACCTGACTGCATTCTAGGAGAAATATGACCCATGCTGGGCCAATCTGATTTCCTCTAAAAATTTTAGAATTATGTGAGATTCTAGTTTAATTGGCCCTGTTCACTTAAAATGAGATGTTAAAATGCAGGATTTCTGGAGTGATCCTCTTTCATCAGAGGTACAAATAAAAGCAAAGGAAGTCATCTGCACTGAGAAGCAAAGCAAGATGGTGTGGCTGAGGGAGGGTCGTCTGGGCTCCTGGCAGGATTCCATCCTATTTTAGTCCCTATGAGGTTTACCAGAGTTTCTGCCCTAGGGTTCCACGAGAAATCTCCCAATCACCACAATAAGGTCACCATTATGGCTTAAGCCATCATTACCTGCTTTCTACAGCTGGAGCCAAAAGGGGCTAAGATAAGCTCCTAGAAGAGAACATGAGACAGAAAAGACACCCAATAACGTCTAGATGCTCAGATGATGAGGATGATGAGGATGACATGCTGGCTACAGGACCAGAGAGACGGTGACGAGGAGAACAGGGATGGCGAGGAAGCTCATTCTGGATGGCAATCTTTTCATTCTAGTTTGAAAGGAGGTTCTCTGTAGAACTGGGAGTGGGAGGACTGCAGTGGTGGGTGCAAAGGAAAAACAGGCTTTGGAACAGGCTCTGTGGAGCTGCTGAGCTGCAGGGGGCGGGTGGGGGGGCTTACAGATGAAACCACCAGCATAGTGTAGAACTCCTTCAGCAGTGGCCCCGAGGAAGCAGGAGAGAAGGGACAGGGTCCACAGTGACAAGAAGGATGCAGTGCAGGGTCAGGCAAATGAAGGCCAGTAAAAGTATTTACCAGACTAGGCTGCTGAGGAGTGAAGTGGGATTAGAGGAAGCTCACTAACTTTCAGAATAGGGAGGGGCTGGAGGTCCTGAGGGGAAAGAAGAGATGCAATGGACATGAAGTGAGGGAGAAAGGTAAGAACTTGTGGCCACAAAGGGCAATGTCAATGCTTCACGCCATTCAGAAGAGTGCGAACTGGACTCTTCTGAATAAGGAGCAGAAGGACAATCATGTTAAGGGCTCTGTTCTAATCTCTGCTCTTGAGAGGCAGGAGGGAGCCTGGAACAGCCGCTGTGAGGAACTGAGGAACGACCTGAAACTGGGATTTGCCCAAGATGAGAGGTTTTTCATTGTTGGCCGTGACAGGGTTCGATTACACAGCTTCCTCCTCTGGTAGGGAACACGGTCAAGCTGAGACTAGCTGCTGGAGGTCTGTAAGTCCAAAATGAGATTCTCAGCAGGAGCCTGGGACCAAGTAACAACGCTTTATCAAAAGTGTGCGAAGCGGATGAGGTGGCCACCCTGCAGATTCCAGACATGAGAACTCCTGAGGAGCCACCACCATGGGGCCGCTGTCTCTATGTGGGCCACCACCTATCAGGGCAAAGTGCATACTAGTCTCCTTCCAATAGCAGGAGGAGGGAACTAAATACAGGCGGCACGCCAGATGGAATGGGATCTTGGGAAATAGGTTAGCCCAAGGACATCAGACAGTGTACATCCTGTCTGATATCATTTACTCACTCATATCTTGGACACAGAAGGTGATTTCTCTAAGACAGAAAGAAATAATGGCTCTGGTGAACAACAGTCTTTTGCAACTGGATAGAGAAAAGACAAGTGCAAGCTCTGTGTGTCCGGCAAGTGTAGTTTCTGTGTGTGGTCACTGAAACCCCAGGGTGACAAAGTGAGGAGATGGCAAAGTACACACTTGGGCTCCACTGTATAAGCTGTCTTGTGACAAAGGGGGAATGAAAGGCAGGGCTTTTTCTCCATTAACTCTTACATTCAATAAAGTAGGATCCAGCTAAATTATATGAAAGTAGAGAAATGTTGATGGAGAATATGCCTGCAGAATATGGCTATATGGCTGGGACAATACAACAACTTGTAACAGCTGAGACCATCATTTCACGCCTTGGAGGGGTTAAGGTTTTAACTTCAAGTTTTAGGTGATAACATAAAAGGTAACACCATAGTACTAAATAGTATGGCTGCAGCTGCAACATTCAATAAACACTGCGAGTGGACTAAATCGTGAATGACTAATCATGATCCCACCTCACATTCACACACACCTCACCAGTCTCAAAATGTTTTTGCATATATTATCACACTTGGAAAAAAACCCCAATTTATAATCAGCACATTTCCTGCTTTCAATGCAAATCTATTTTCTAAGTTGCTTTGTTAATTTTCTTATAGGGACTAAACTCTGCCCGAGCAATCTTTTACAGATTATTCAATCACTTGCCAAACCCTTTATTAATAAATAGGGTTTGGCCTAGGATTATAATCTAGATTTCATATTACACAGTCCAATTTAATGAAAATTCTTTCATTTTATGCTTTCATTGTGGATATATGAAGAAATTTTGTCCAGGCCAAACAGCTTTGAGAAAAAAAGCCATTTTCTTCTATTTTTCAAGGTGACTCTTTCCAATGCAGCCCCTTTTTAAGCAAGATGTTGGCATCAAAAATATTGGAAACTATTTCAAATGGTCTTGTTATATTTTAAAAGGTGACGTCTCATTATGTTACAGACCTTTCCGGCAGTGACACACTAAGCAGGTATGCAGCTGTTACAGCTCTTTGCCTGAGTTTAAATTTGGCATTGTCAATTTCCCTCTCTGCAGTAAGGCCATCCTCCTTGATCTCATCATGACGTGATACACAATCAGTGAAACTGGCCCAATTTGGCTCGCCAGCAAGCTTGGCAAAGGATCTGCAAGTGGCAGGAGTGCAGAGAGCCTGCCCAGACCACAGCGCTTAGCTCCCTAGGTATCAAGTCCAGCTCACTTTCAGCTTCATTTGCTGGTCAGGCTATTAGGGACTGTTGTCGTTTTAAAAGGCCAGTTTCTTCTGTTAACAGCTGCAGGCAATATGCATTTCTGTTTTTCTGTTTCCTGTCCCCACATCTGTGAAATTATTAGGCTGGTGAGAAGGGACAGGCATGTTAAAGAGCTCAGAGCTCACTCATCTACTAGCTGACTGTTAGGAATTTTTCTCCTTGGATCTTTACTTATATTTATGACTCCTATGGAGTAAAATGGCCTTCATCCAACAGGTAGAGGAGTAGAGTATCACCTGGCTCCAGGTTCCCTGAATAACACCATTCAATGCCCCTTCCCAAGTCCAGTCAAGTGCACAGACTACACATGGCTATGGTCTTGGTATTCCTCATGGTCCCCAGCACATCACAAGCCCTACTGAGGTGAACTGAAAGAGACATGGGAAACAGGACAAAACCTAGGTAGCTCATCCTGTACAGCATCTTTTAATTATGTTTCAATCCACCCCGCCCCCAGCCAGTCCTCTACTCCTACACCACTTTGGAGAGTCTCACTGAGAGATAAAGTATGTATTATATCAACTCTGACTGCTATTTTTCTCTTAAGCTTATTTTTGTGCCCCTCCTATGACCACATGCTAATATGTGCCCACATGCACAGAGCCTACAAAGCACCGAGAAACAGAGCCGAAGAGAAATTTAATGAGCTCCACAGCTCCTTTCTATTCCCTTGGGTCAAGTTTTCACAGGAATCTGTGTCTGTGGGAAAAGTCACGATTTAGCTATAGGCAGATCTTTTTATTCTTTCAACCTAGTGATAAAGGGAGAGAATGGAAGGGCAAAACAAGGTGGGAAGGCTCAGCTCTGAATATTACAGGTGAGAGGACATTCCAGCAGCATAAACTACAAGGCAAAACTCTTCCTCTTCAGTCATGTCATCTGTCTATTTTTGTTCTCAACAAATCTCTTCCCTGCTCTCTCTTAACATAGTCAGTGCTATTTCCTACATCTCTGTCTTTCTTATCAGTCTGACCTTTCCACCCAAATCAGATCTGGGTTTCAACCTTTGCTCCAGCTTTGAATCGTATTCTTTTCTCCACAGGACACAATCTACGAAGTCCTGAGCTCTTGCTGAAAATGATCTTAAAGTACTTGCCCGTCCAGTTCAGGCCTCATCCTCCTTCGGCTGTGCCACTGGACTAGCTGTTGCTCATTTCTCCTCTAATGCTCTCTCTACCAAGTTACTGCCTGACTCCTGTCACATTTCTAAACCTCGCATGTACTCTCTTAGGCCATGTATGCTGACATGCTCGCCTGCACACACTCTCCCCTCATATTTTCCTTGTCTAAATTCTTCCCTTTAAGTCCCTTCTCTCATGAACTTCCTTCACAGAATTTTCCTGTGAAGATTTTCACATGAAAACAACTACTCTCTAAAACAAAAATAAATCTATACAATTAAACACACAGGGTAAACAGAACATTCTATTTGAAGTCGGAGGTGTCCAGCCAATCATAACCCTCTATCTGGTACGGGACTTACCATTACAATAAAGGCAAGATTGTTCAGAATAATGGTAAGATCTTCTCTACTAATATATCAAAGTAATAATCCTAACTATGAAAAATATAAACAAAAGAGAACTAATCAATTTAATATGTAACTGTGTGATAAATCTTTTGAAGAATGGTAAGAAGAAAAAAAGCACAATTTTATGTAATTTTTGGTAACAGCTAGAGGGAAAAATGGCTAATTATGTTTTTCAATGGAATTCTTTTGATCACTGGCCACTCAGTACAGTTTTCTTGATCCAGGTCTTCAAAGCTGGGATCAAAAGTTTTAATTCAAACATTTTCAGCTGAACATTAATAACTCTAACTTTTCTAACTGCTAAACAGTTGTAATTAAATAAAACTGGTGTGGGTTACAGGACCAAAGGCTGAATGGGCAGCTGTCATCTTTTTGCTGGAATCGCCTGTACTACTGTGCCAGAGTGGGAGGCCCAGGCGAAGGCTCCGAGTGGGGAGGGGCCGTGGTTCTCCTTGCTGCTCAGAGGATGAGGATGTAGTTTCTGTCTCATAAACACTCGCCAGAATTGCAGAGTAGCTCCCCTCCCTCCTACGTTTGTTTGGTTGAAGGATAGGCAGGCAAGAGAAAAACACTCTCTTTAGAATGTATTCTGTGCGAGCTGCCTTTTTAGAAATAACCTTCCCCGGTGCCGGCATGAATATTCACCAGAGTGTACTGGGCACAAGGGCCAGTCTCTATGCCATGTACACTAATCCTTCAAAATGTATTCCAGGCAAGCTACCAGGGTAAACTCCTGACCAGAAGCTGGGCTCTCTGGTGATGGGCACTGGATGGCTGAAAGGAGAAAACCAGAGTGAAGGAGGCAAGATGAATCAATCCCCAGATCTGTCAGAGGCCCTGCTGTAGCTAGCCCTTGCCACTCTGACTCACGCACAGCAAGAGGCTTCATTAGAATATTGCACTCTGAATTAAACTGTTTCTTTTGTTTATCTGGCTAATTCTTCCTCACCGTGAAGAACAAGCACTTATCTTCCCTGTGTCCCATAACTAACCCTGTCTGTTGGACCTATTTTTACTTTCTTCTTATTTTGGCTAATAGGACCCACAGAGACATCCTGAGAACACAGTCCTGGTACCATGCGGACACCCAGAGTGTGTGTGCGCGCGCGCGCGCGCGCACACACACACACACACACACACACACACACACCCTAATCACTGCCCTGACTCACATTCGCGAAGGCATAGACAGAACAGATGAAGACTACTCACAAGCCAGGGAAGGAATCATGCCCAAGGCAATGAGATCACATTGCTGGGGATCCTCCTCCTCTGGCACTGAATCCCCGAGAGTCAAAATCAAAATTCATGCTGACGGAAGGGGACCTGGCTAAGGCAGCTTGCCTGCATCACACAAGAGATGGTTGTAACACTCTCCAGACAATCAAATTAATGTTCAGGTGTTGGGCAATGGGAGACATCATGATGTAACCTCCAAGGAGTGGGTCCTGGGACTGTTGGAGCTGTAAGCACAGTTAGCACCCTAATAGCTTGGGGCTTTCAGGAGCTTGGGGGATCCAAGTTGTTGAGAGGAAGAAAGAGCCTGAGGCAGGAGGAAGAAAATGGCTTCAATGACATGGATCAAGTTATCTTCTCAACCTTTTTGAATCATGACGGGCTCTACTGGTATTCCTTATAAAGTATCTATCATAAAAAGGTATTATAATTATTGCAAAAAACTAAACCAGTACTAAAAACATTCTTTAGTAGCAGACCCCCTTTCACAAACATCACTTAGAAGAATCTCAATATTCATAACAGATCAAATTATAGCTGCCAGACTTCCTCTTAGTTCTTCATCCTGGCAGCCCCTAGGGCTGCAGGGGTGGGCAAACTTTTTGACTGGAGGGCCACAATGGGTTCTTAAGCTGGACCGGAGGGCCGGAACAAAAGCATGGATGGAGTGTTTGTGTGAACTAATATAAATTCAAAGTAAACATCATTACATAAAAGGGTACGGTCTTTTTTTTTTTTTAGTTTTATTCATTTCAAACGGGTCGGATCCGGCCCGCGGGCCGTAGTTTGCCCACGGCTGCCCTAGGGCCTAGGCTCACCTCCCACAAAATACAAAAGGAAAAACTACTGGGTCAGTGTTTATCTTGTCCCCCCCAAACTTAATGCTGATATTAATAGTCATATCTTTCAATCACAGGCCTATTAAGCATCATTCGGATTTTTTGAAACCACAAAAGACTGGTCCCTAATTCTTCACTTTTACCTATATGAACCAGGGCTTTATTGAGGAAAGGAGCTGAACAGATTAAGCATTGCAGTGATAGCTCATGGCTGCCTCTTTTGTAAGTAATTTTACTGGAACATGGCCATGCCCATTTGGCAGAGTTGAGCAGTAGTGACAGAGACTATAGCATACAGTCTACTTGGCCTTTTATGGGAAAAGTTTGCCAATGCCAGGAACAGACAGAAAACTAAAACTGTTATCATTGAGCAGTAAAGAATCATGGTACCAAGGCAGGAAATAAAAGAACAATTTAAGGTTGGGCTTAGCCTAAAAATGTCTAAAGTCTCTTTCTTCTGTTGAAGTGTTTCAATAGATTTTCATGCAGCAAATTCCACATGAAATTTTTAAATTCTGCTATAGTACTAGTCCCATTTTTGTTACTGTGACAACACTACTGACAATTCCAAATTTCTGATATTCTCCTAAGAGAATAAGAAAAGAAATGGGATCCCCTCCCCCACCCAAAGGTTCCAAATAAAAATGAAAACCTGGAAACCATTATCAAACACTCCCTATTCCCTGAACTGATTAAGTGCCCAGGAGCTACAGTCTCAAATTTAAGAGATGCAAACAGGACAGTCACTGAGCACCACCTCCAGACCCCTATAAACCATAAAAGTAGTAGGTTAGGGTAAAGAAGTTATAGAGACATTTAAAGTCAATAAACAATCCACAAACAGAAGTTATACAGTCATTGACAAAGCAGTTAATATGACAGCTATAAAACACTGCTGTCTCAGTTATAGAGGAAAATGATTCCATAAGACTAAACCATACCAATTAGGTAGACAGTGCTGAGTTGTTTATTGGTCACCAGGAGAAAATGGATTTGTATGGATCTATCCTCTTGCTATCTCTTCAGCTCTGTCTAGTGTGATTATAAAAGGCAGCTTACAAGATAGCTGACCAGGGCAGTCTGACCACAGAACAATAAAAACTTTATAGTGCTTGGTGTTTTATCAGAACTAGTCATATGGAATCTTTAATGAAACCAATTTTAAGTGGATGACTCTAGCATGTTTTCCCAAATAGTTCCAACTAATTTCCATGAATTCTCTACTTTTTCTCTGAGTTTAACACATACAGCTAATATTTCACTATAGTGAACACAATCATGGCAAAGTCATTTACTAGTCTACCAAGAAGGTTATTATCAATGAGTTATTATTTATTTGGTTACCATCAATTCTCAAAACAGTTCTCTATAGACAATGCTTCAGCTCTCTCTAATGGGGCTCCTGTGAACTTCCTAATAAAGACACTTCAGATACTTTATTATTTTTTTAACCTCAGGAAAGAAATGAATACAGAAGGTTAGATATTAAGAAAAGAATTGACAAGGGTTTGCATTAATCGTCAGGGGATAATTAAATGGTTGGTGACAAAGGATCAAGATCAATGTCCTAGACCACAAGTATCCCTCCCCACAGGCTTTTGAGATAAGTGTATGCGAAGGAAAATCACAAGGGATAAGCAAAGGGACACTTTATTGCTAGTAGAATTTTTGAAAACTATTGCAAAAGGCATAGAACATGGAGCACTCCCTGTTCACAAGTTGGTTATTCCTGAATGGTTTCAACCAAAGCAAGCTAGGAGACCTTCTTCAACATTGAAAACTCATTCTTGGTTTTTACCACTAAAGTTAAGGAAGGATTAACCCAATACACATTCTAGTAGCACCAAACAGTTAAGGGAGAGGCCATTGTCTTTTGCTGCCCAGCACTGAGCTATCCCAGAGCTGAGGCAGTAACCTCGCTGCCCTAAAAGATAAAAGAGGAAGTAAGAATGCCCCAGGAGAGAAAAGGATGGATCTGCTTTTTGTGTGTATGAGAACAGAAGCCAGGAGAGCTGGGAGAGAGGCAGGAACAAAGACTGGAATGCATGGCCTCTTAGTAGCAGCACTAGGCCTGGCCTATGCCATGCAGGCCCTGTGGGAGACACAAACAGAAGTGGTTCCACTAAACTGAGGCCTACTACTCTCTGTCCTGCAAATTTACCAATCTGATCAGCACTTCCCTGGGAAAGGAACTAAATACCTTGACCATAACCACTATTTCAGAAAGGGGTGAAAATGGGGGTACCGTAAGGAGTAAAGAAATGGTGGGAGGAAAAGCAGAGGGTATTTAAATTTCTTCTCCCAAGATTTAAAATCCTGGAATTGTATTTCTTGTTGAAATGTTCCAAAAACCAGAAACACTCACTGTAATCCTACAAAACAAAACACCACATTCTAAGACAGGGGTGGGCAAACTTTTTGACTCGGGCCACAATGGGTTCTTAAACTGGACCGGAGGGCCAGAACAAAAGCATGGATGGAGTGTTTGTGTGAACTAATATAAATTCAAAGTAAACATCATTACATAAAAGGGTACGGTCTTTTTTTTCAATAGTTTTATTCATTTCAAACTGGCCGGATCCGGCCCTGGGGCCATAGTTTGCCCACGGCTGTTCTAAGAACTTAAGGAGGAAAAGACTAAAGATGGTATGATGGTTTTTATCCCTTTGAAAGTCAAAGGTTTTTAATGTATCATTTTATTTTAGGGTGGAAGGGAATGGTTGCTTTAACTCCAAATCTTTAAGACTGATTGCTAATTTTAACAAGAATTCAGATATGTTAAAATACATCTAACTAGAGTAAAACCACACCAAATAAAACTTATTCTCCTTTTGATCAATCGGAAGGTTCTTGGGATCTTGCTTGCCCTGCTTCACAGATTTCATTAGGTATATACATTATTACTGTGCAGGTAAAGCAAAAAGACCAGTTACAAAAAATCAGTAAATTAAATGCTAGGTAACATTTTGTAACAAAGTTTCTTTACAAGAGGTAAATTTCATGAATAAGAAATCAAATATATGTAATAAATAATGCTTCTCATTTGGAATCAAAATTACCCAGTAGGCAGATATAGGTTTTTTATTGACAGCAATTTTTAAAACTGAGAATAATATAAAATATAATTATTATTTTTACTGTTTCTGATTTATCCAGAAGTTGTGGGCCTAACAAAATAAATGGACAAGATGGCACATAGATAATGTGGTACTTGCCTCCTCCCACAACCATATCAAAATTACAATTAAACTACAGAAAAACCATCATTCAGAACCACCTGTAATCTAACTGAATGGACAACTAGAAATATAAAGAAGAAGCCACATCTGGACTGGTAGGAGAGGAGGAGACACAGAAGGGGCTGGTCCCACACCTATGTGTGATGGATAAAAATCAGTAGGGCTATCTCAGCTGCAGAGGTGCCCCCTGAGGAGCAATGGTTCCTAGCCCCACACCAGGCCTTCACAGCCCAAGGTTCTAGAGCCAGGAAAAGAAGTCCCCATAACTACTGGCTGTAAAAAACAGTGGTGGTTGAGCCTGAGGGAAGTGGAGGGCCGCCGGAGTCCCAGGCAGTTCCTCTTAAAGGGCCTGTGCATGAACTTACTTGGACTCACACTCTTTGGGCTCCAGCACTGGGTTAGCAGCTTGAAAGGAATCAGAGACATACAGAAAGGAACTGTTTTGTCTGGCATCAGAGTGAGCATGGGGGTGGGGGGTGGGGGCAGAGGGAAGAGAGCAGTTTTCTGCCAGATAAAAGTGCTGGCAGAGGCCACTTTTCCTTTTCTGAGAACCTCCCCACTAAACACACAGACACACAGCTGGAAGGCAGCAGGCGAGTGTCATATCCGAGTCTCCATTAACCTGGCTAACACTGTTCGCCCTGCTCTGGTGATTCCCTGAGGCCCTGCCCTACTCAACTTGTAGGCCCACCCAAGCTATTTCCAGTGGCCTTTTCATAAAAATGGCTTTTCTTGCCTAATGCTTTGGACTTTACCAAATCTTTCAAAGAAGCAGCTGGCTTCTACATACCCTGTAACTCTTGTTAAGTGGCCTCAGGTCTGGCACTAATGGCAGCGGCTTTGGTTTGTAGCTTGGCCTCTCCTGGACCACAGCAAGTCCAGCACAAGTGTCATCCATCTGCAAATCACTCTGTATCCCATGCTGGGTGGCCCCAGGTAAGGCATAGGCCGTGCCTGACCTTGCACTACACGGGAGGTCCCAGAGCCAGCACACCTGGTGGACAGCTTCAGGCCATGCTAGATTACAACCCTACAACCTCTATGAGTGACACATTCAAGATGCAGACTAGGTGGGCCCCCAACCAAAGCCCCACTGAAGCAAGTCATGGTCCATAGGTTCAACTCCTACACAGCAGTTCCTCTTCTGTAGTCACAGTCTGGGGGAGTCAATCCCTCCCAGTGACATGCCAACAGCAATCAAGATTCAACTACTATAGGACAGTGCAAACAGCCTACACTGGGATGTACCATTGGTGCTCAGCTCAGGTGACTGGGGAGGCTAAGCCACTGGGCCCTTTAGGACACCTACTACACAATGCTACCCTACCAATTCCAGGAAACACAGCAGCTCTACCTAATATATAGAAACACAGGGAAGCAGCGAAAATGCAGAGATAAAGAATCATGTCACAAATGAAAGAACAGAAGGAATCCCCCAAAAAAGAATGAAATGAAATGGAAGCAAGCAAACTACTGGATACAGAGTTCAAAACAATGGTTATAAGGTTGTTCAAGGATCTTAATGAGCTTCAGGAACTTAGTGAGAATTTCAAGGACATTAGTGAGAATATGAAAGACATGAAAAAGACCAGTCAGAAATGAAGCATACACTAATTGAAATAAAGAGTAATTTACAGGTATTCAACAGTAGAGAATCCCAAGAATCAAATCAACGATTTGGAATATGAGGAAGCAAAAAACACCCAATCAAAAGAGCAAAAAGAAAAAAGAATCCAAAAATATGAAGATAGTATAAGAAGACTCTGGGACAACTTCAAGCATACCAACGTTTACATTATGGGTTGCCAGAAGGAGAAGAGAGAGCACCAAATTGAAAACCTATTTGAAGAAATAATGACAGAAAATTTCTCCTACCTGATGAAAGAAACAGACTTACAAGTCCAGGAAGCACAGAGAGTCCCAAACAAGAGGAACCCAAAGAGGCCCACACCAAAACACATCATAATTAAAATGCCAAGGGTTAAAGGCAAAGATAGAATCTTAAAAGCAGCAAGAGAAGAGCAGTTAGTTATCTACAAGGGAACACCCATATGACTGTCAGCTAATTTCTCAATAGAAACTTCACAGGCCAAAAGGGAGTGGCAAGAAATATTCAAAGTGATGAATAGAAAGGACCTACAACCAGGATTACTCTACCCAGCAAAGTTATCATTTAGGATTGAAAGTCAGATAAAGACCTTCACAGATAAGAAAAAGCTAAAGGAGCTCATCACCAGCAAACCAGTATTACATGAAATGTTGAAGGGTACTCTTTAAGAAGAGGAAGAGGAAGAAGAAGAAGGAGGAGGAGGAGAAAAAGATAAAATATATGAGCAATAAAATAGCAATAAATACATATCTATCAACAATTGAATCTAAAAATCAAAATAAACAAAAAAGGAATCTAATGATCAAAATAAGCTGATGAATAAAATAAAACCAGAAGCATGAAACATGGAACAGTCTGAATCTCAAAGGGAAGAGGAAAGTGGGGGAAGAGATTAACCGAAGAGCTTACATGCATATATGCATTGCCTATAAACATAGACAATAGAGTGGTGAAAGCCTGGGGAAGGGCGGGAACTGGTTGGAGGGGAGCAATAGAGGGGAAAATGGGGAGACATCTGTAATATTCTCAACAATAATGATTTAAAAATAAATAAAAATAAATAAATAAATAAATAAACAAATAAGTGGAAATACCCCTCCCCCCATTGAATTTTATACTTTAAATGGGTAAATTGCATGATGTATGAATTATATCTCAATAAAGCTGTGTTGTTGTTTTTAAAGTAAATTTTTATTGATTTCAAAGAGGAAGGAAGAGGGAGAGAGAGACAGAAACACCAATGATGAGAGAGAATCATTGATCGGTTGCCTCCTGCATGACCCCCACTAGGGATCAAGTCCACAACTCGGGCATGTGCCCTGACCAGGAATTGAACGGTGATCTCCTGGTTCACAGGTCAACACTCAACCATCAAGCCATACCTGCTGTACTCAATAAAGCTGTTTTAAAAAATAAGTGGAATGCATGAAGTATGGAGATTTGTAAAATTCCAAAGTAGATGTGAAGTGTCAAGCAGGACGTAGGGTTTTGTGGCAGAGTTGTTGACTGGATGACCAACCACGCTCTCAGCTTTCTCTCCAATCTTGATGGAGAAGACTGCATAATACAGTTCTACCTAATAACGAAGTGGACGTTGGCAAGATGTGGTTTCAAATACAGCTCTGGCTTTGCTTAACAGAAGGAACAGAATTGGCTGGCAGGGTCCTTCATCCTTTCACCCCCCTTGCCCTTCTCCTCCCTAAATGCAGACACGGAAGTTAAAGCTGTAGCAGCTGCCTTGTTTCTCTGAGGCCATAATACATGAGGAAAAGATGGAGAAAATCGAAGAGCTCACTGAAATGCAGAGCCAATACCAGCAGCCATCCCCTACCTGCAGCCTTTTTGCTATGTGAGACCAAAGGAAACAAAATAAATTAAAAAACCCAACACTTTAAAAGTCTTTCTTAATTGGGTTCTTTATTTATAGCCAAATGGAACCCAAATGCAAGATCCTTTTGAGCAGATGAGTGCCAGGAATAAAAATACAAGTTGTCATGTCTTAGCCACAACACTTAATGAAAGTTTCTGTAACTTCCACCAGAAGCCTTCTCTAATTTTCTTTTTAAGGCCATGGGACATTGTGTAGGAACTTGCAACAAATTAGAATCTTCAAGATAGAGTTTTATCACCAGATGTCTCGCCATGTTCACGGTGGAGAGAAAGAGAAGGAATTCAATTGTACTTTGGTTTCATCATCTCACACGGAGACAGTGAAGCCACTAAAGCTCCAGAGCTACTCTAAGACATGGCAACTGAAAGGACCATTAGCCATGTCAAAACATTAGACTGTACAGAACATCTAAACAATTTTGACTGGTTTTCAGTTACAATAAAATGATAATGTGGCAAGGCTGGTAATGTCAGAGTCAATGAGGGACATGATTTCAGACATCAAAAGGTAAGAGGAAGGAAGAGGATCCTTACCGTTAGGACTTAGGGGAGAAACGAAAGACAATCCAGGGAGAAGGAAATGCATAGTCTGCAGTTATCCAGTAACCAACACCCCTTATACTGAATCTGATACACTATTGAAAGAGGCAACACAGCAGGAAAAAATGATTCCTCAGCTGGAGCTAGGCCCGAGTGTCCAGGAAAGTTGCTGAAAGGAGTCTTTGAGGGCACCAACCTGCCTGTCACAATCACTTTTCCCAGGAGGAGGATGTGGAATGGAGACAGATGGAGGTGGAAGAGTCTTCCTTGATCTCAGTGCTTCTCCTTGTTCTTAACTAGAGATATGAGGATGTTTTGGTCAAGTGCCCCTGTGGTTACCAGTTTACAAAGGGCTAAGCTTTAAAACAAAGTGAGATATGCTGACAGCAGGTGCTACCAAGATGCAGCAAAAGCATCTTAACAAGGTGACAAAATTGGGCCCTTGGGGAAAAAATCTCTCTGATTTAAGGATACCCAAGGAATTGAAGGTTTTCAAAGGTAGATTACCTTAAATGACTGTGACCCTTCATCTGTTTTCAGGTTAGCTTTACTTAACATTCAAAAGATATTTTCCAGGGAGGTGATGTATTCAATTTGTAGGAATTGCATTCGGTTTGCTGAGAGGCCTATACTACCTTTAGCCCTCCTGAGAAGAGGCACCTTTCTGTGACCCTGTGTGCCCATCTCAGGGCAGCTGGGTGTGAAACACCTGCCACAGTACCAGCACAGAGGGAGCAGGCTGATGCTTCCCATTCATTTAATCTTCCAAGGTGAATCATTCCAGTTTTTAAAATGACTGTTAAGAGCACTACTGGTGAAGTATTTGTTTAGGGGGGATCTTAAATAACAATTCTGCATAATTACTAAACATACATTTGTGCATTAAATACTGGGTTAAAGGGGGCTGATAGACTCTGTAAAAATGTCTTCTTGATGGGTTTACCTCTCAAAGTAAAAGGATTTTTCTTGTCATGTATCCAGCTATATTTTACGATGACTAGTTGTCAAGTTCTCTAATCACTCAAGAGAGATAAATGGTTGACATGTGAGGTAAATCAAACACACACACACACACACACACACACACACACACACACACACTTTTTTCTTTGGACCTTAACCTTTCCTGCTTTTCCAAACATCTGAATTCTAGTGCCCCTCCTGTATTTTTAACATGCAATTTAGTTGCCATAGCAATACTTTCTAGTCTTGAAATACTTGTAGGATGAGACTGGTGGAGGCATATTTACCAGGCTCTCAACCTATCTCCTTTAGGCTCCAGGGTTTCTGGTCCCCTAAACAGTCCCACAGTTCAGACTTAAGTGTCTACTGGGAACCACAGATATCATTCGTTTTATTGTTTTTTTGTTAATCCTCACGTGAAGATATTTTTTCCCCCATTGATTTACAGAGAGAGTGGAGGGGGGAGGGAAGAGAGAGAGAGAGAGAGAGACATGGATGTGAGAGAGACATATTTATTGGTTGCTCCTGCACTTGCCCCCACCAGGGCTGGGGAATGAATCTGCAATCCAGGTACGTGCTCTTGGCTGGGAATCGCACCTGAGACCCTTTGGTGCTGCGGCCGATGCTCCACCACTGAGCCACACTGGCTAGGGACACATATATTATTTTTTATTCAACAATTTTTGGGGGGGGACCAGAATTCCGAGTTCTGAGGGTGGTAACAGAAGACTTCTACCAGAAGTGCAATGCAGACAGGCTAAGAGAAAAACAACACTTACTTGTTAAATAAATCACAGATCAGCAAGACAAGGAGGAATTCCTTGTTTCAGGGCTGTGACAGACGATGCTCAGCATGACTGATATGAAGCAAATTTTATAAAATATCTTTCCAATTTTGACGAGAATTATAGGCAATCTTAATCCAAGCCAGAGGAGTCATATATTTTGATGTTTGTTGTATTCGTTAGACTATAAAAAGGAAATGTCTAGCTCTCAAGGTTGCAAAGGAGGCTGTGCAAATGTAAACAGATGTACTGCTTGCCCGTGCAGCACTCAGCCAGAAGTGGAAGTGGCACCGAACGTGAGGGAAGCTTCCTCACCTGTGCCAATGCTGGTGCCTAACTCCAGAGCTTCATCTCAGTCATTCGCTGGAGATGCCAGATCTTTAGCAGTTTCCTCACATACACTTAGATCAGACACGAGCAAATATGATGTCCAATTTAGTTGATAGATAGAACTCCCTTTACTGCACGAACATACTATGTTGTCAGTTCAGTCAATGAGTATTTATTGAGTACTCACAGCACAGAGAACTGTACTAGATACTTGGAAATTGCGACAAAGACCCAAGTTCATCTCAATCCTATAAAATCACTATCTTCAACTAGAGATTATCTGTGGTCCTATGAGAGACTGAGGGCAGTACAGTGAAAGATACTCAAATAATCACAAAACATCATTCGAGTCATTAGCTTTGGTTCCTCAACCCCCACCCTTACTGACTAAGCCTTCATGGAGCGATTAAATAGGAAACAAAAGGGAAAGGTGTGTGACTCCTTTCCTTTTTCTTTTCTGAGCTTAGCCTTTGGGCAAGAAGTGGATGTGCAGCAGTTTGGCAGGGAGGTAAGCCCAGGAAGAAGAAAAAACAGTTGTCAAATAGGGGTCTCAGGAATTTGCACACTGAATAATAGCTCATCCTGAGCTGGTTGTAGCCACATCACAGTGAAAGGGCAGCTGAATCTGCACGAGCCTGACAGCTCACAGAGAAAGAAAAATATGCTGGGATGGGCAAGGATCACAGTGGCATATCTAACTTTTTTTAAATGATCAACTTGCTATTGCTTTATTTTATGTTAAATAACTACAAAACATAAACTGATTTGTGGTTCAGACATTCAGTGCCAGATTAACTTTTATAAATAGAACTGGCTTTTCCAACTGCAAAATAAAAAGGGCTTCACCTCCACAGACAAACGAGATTAGGAATACCCATCAAGAACATACTTTGCGGTAGACCCATTCTGTCCTAACATTTTCCAATGGAGGGACTCAAAATCTTTTTGTGTCACTAACTCCTTAATCCTCAGCACCCAAGACTCCAGGTTTATTTAGTGGCACCTGACTGTACTGCTTTGTCTTTGGGCAGTCTACTTACAATTAGGTTTGTTAGTTAAAGCATTGTAGGTATTTTATTTACGGTATTGCTCATATTAATTACAAAACCATCATTTTCAAGCTAATGCAAAAATTGTTTGTGATTTCTCATACTAGCCTGGAAATACTTAAAAAAATATCAAGATTAGCAAGTGAAAGATAAATCTTAAATTAAGGCGACAGAGGAACTAAGACATTAAGTATATCGGTTAGTTATTATGACTCTACTCTGGTTTTTTCATGTGGCCAGGCCTCTGAGGATTTCCTGTTATTTAAATTTTAATGTTTTTTAAATGGCATGAAAATGATATAATTACCACTCGGTTGCCACTTTTAAGGCCCATTCCAGGCAATTTCTCCCGTTTTCTCTCAAATAAAATGCATAACTTCTGCTGTGCCTGTGAACCTAGCAACAACAAAGACACACTCCTTTATTTCCCAGGTGCACTGCCAGCTCTGGCTCTTGGAAAGAGAAACACAAGGATGGGGAGAAAGTTTCCGGTTAGACTGCAAGGACTAGGACGCCTCCTGCTGTTCCTTCTCCAGGAGCTGGTTAGATAAAGGGCGACCAGGAGCAAGGAAGGTGCTTCTAAAGGCATGATGGCCCTAGCCTGCCTCTCTTTAGCAAGAAACCTCCCCTCTAACTGTGCTGCTGAAACCCGGGACCAGGTTGGTGGCAGTGAGATGGTCAGGGAGCTGGTGACTGAAAATAGAAACAGCAGCAAAGCAACTTGGGGCTGCCACCTCTCCAGTTAACTCCCTCCATCTGCTCCAACCACAGTGGCCCCCTTGGGGCTCCTGTAGCCAGCCAGGGGTGCTACCTGCAGGTCCCCGACAGGCTTGGTCTTCTAAATCTAAAACTGTACGGTCTCCATCCGCTAGTCCTCCTTAATTACCTCTGAGCACTTGGGAATATCTGACACCTTACACAAGATGTTTACTATTTATCTCTCCCACAGGATGTCGGTTCCATGAGAGCACCAGTGTTTGATGACCGTTTTCTTTGTTCAGTGCTGTACCCCAGTGCTTAGAACAGTGCCTGACACACAGCAGAAGACTCAACACATGCTTGCTGAATGGGTAAAAGAAAACAGGGGGAGGTGGAGATGGTCACAGACCATATTTCAAGGTCAGCTTCTCCAGACACATTAGTAGGATTACGGTCCTGCTACCTGAGGTTCGGTGTAAGCATTAGCGATCAAGAAACAAGGCTCGCCCTGGCCACTTTTGTCCAGTGCTTAGAGCATCAGCCCTCAGACTGAGGGTCTTGGGTTCAATTCCCAGTCAAGGGCACGTATCTCAGTTGCAGGTCCCCCAGCCCTGGTAAAGGGCGCATTCGGGAGGCAACCAATCAATATGTCTCTCTCACATTGCTGTCTCCCTCTCCCCCTCCTGCCTCCTTTCCACCCTCTCTAGAAATCAATAGAAAACTATCCTCAGGTGAGGGTTAAAAAAAGAAAAGAAAAGAAACAAGGCTCTGCTTGCCTACCCAGCCACAGGGGAAACCTGGGGAAGGAAGAAATGGATTCTGTGGATAAAATCAGACAAATAGAGATGAAAACAAAGGGTTTTTATCCACAAACAACTACGTCCCCTCGCAGGAATAAAGAATGCAGTGATGGAAATCATTTGTGTTTGAGAGTTTGGCCTTACTCATCATCTACAAAGAAATCTGAATTTGAAGCCAGGGTACCGAGTTTCAGGACTGCCAGCCCTGCTTTCAGATGGGAAAGTGTAAGTCCCTCAGCCCTATAATGTGCGTCCTCAGGAGCTGATTCAGAATCACTGGCCTTCTGCGGATACAGTGACTAGGAAAGCAAGTCAGTCATCACAAGCAACTGTAGAAACTGCAGGTAAAATGTCACTGACTAATCAACTGTCATTGGCCAATTACCCATCCCCATGAAGAGGTGCGTGCCCCTGATCTACTTTCCCACCAATAAACATCTGTCTGGGCACATGAGCTGCTGCTAACCACGGCCTGCCAGGACACCCGGCATCGTCCACGGGCATTGGTGGTTAACAAATCCCTCTCCCTCTCCGCTTAACAATGTCACAGAAGAGGCAAATGCAGCCCCTGACAACATAATGTGAGTTTCACAGAGACGTGTCTCTCTGAGCATTCAGCCAGTTATACAGGCGTCAGCGGCATGGATTTTCTCTCTGCAGAAACAATATCTGGGCTGGAGGAAGTCGGAGGCGTCACACTGTGCGGAGATGCACAACTCTGCCTTTGGTTGTGCTCATGCACATCATCCCTCCTCTGAGTCAGGAAAAGGAAAACTGGGGGAACCATTTTATTCCACATTCAAAGAGAAACAAATGGACACTGTTCTCTCTTGCCTTAAGTCCCAATCACACCTTTTTCTGGAGTCAGATTCAACCTCTCTGATGCTTTGACCTGAGCTAGAGGTCAAGGTGGCCTTGTCACATGAAGAGCCTAATTGTCTCTAAGCTGTCACTTCGGCAAAGACCTCATGAGGCCCCCGTTGGATCTAAGATTCTAGATCTCTTACCGCGCCCACCACAATTTCCCCTCTATCTTGTCAGACTACCTCATCTGCACAAACTGTCAAGGGATGCTCATTCTGAGTTGCCACGGGCTTTATGTATCAGCTGAGGCTCAGAGGAAGCAGCAAGGACACAATTCTACAAATACGACAAATGCTCTGGTAGCAATTTGATCACTGAGATCACTGAGGAGGAATGTTTCAATTAGCCCAGGAGATGGTGAGGTTAAAGAAGCGTGCCCAAAGGAGTGGAGACTTGAAGCGGGAATAATAACCAGGCATACAGGGGTGATGAGAAGGCAGTGAGAGACACAAGCCATGAGGACAGCGTGTTCAAAGAGTTGAAGACGTGGGGGGAAGAGGGTGACAAGTGTAAAACTGCAAGGAGCAGGAGAGGCTGTGACAGAGTAGGTGCAGGGTGGGTGGAGAAGCAAGAGACAGGCTGTACAGACAGAAGCCAAGTCAGATCACTCTTAGTGCCTTTCTCGGAACTTTCTTCTGAAGGCAAACAATAGCCATGAATTCTCTTAGGAAGGGGCCTGGCTACATCAGATTTGTGGTAACAGGTGGGGGATGGTTGCTGGTTGAGAAGGAAGGGCTAGATGAAAGCCTGGAAGGCCAGGTGAAGAGGAGGAACTACAAAGGTGCAACTGTGGTGACGTGGAAGGAGAAGAGGAAGGATTTGTGAGACCGCGTAGGAGATGGTATTGACAGAACTCCACAGTCCACTGGCTGAGGGGAGGCGGGAGTGAGAGGAAGAAATTCAGAAAGATTCCCATGTTTTTGGCTCAGTTGATGGACAGAGGGGTGGTGCCATGGAATGAAACGGGGCATCAAGGTGTGAGGCAACTTGAACAGGGGAAGGAAAAGATAATAGAATCCATTTTTGACATTGGTTTGAGATGCACATGGGACATTGTTAGGTGTGTGTGTGTGGGGGGGGGGGGGGGGGACCGGGTAAGCAGACAGAATACAGGGAACATTAAAAGAGAGTGTGAAGAGCTACTAAGCTGCCAGTTTGCTTACCTGTTCACTGGCAAAACGGTTGGTCTTCAAATTAGAAATGGCAGAACAAACATAATAAAGAGAAAATTGAAGCCCCAAATAGGTGAAGTGAAAGAAAGAGGGTATCTAGTCAATTTAAATGATTTCAAGTCTCCTGGCTCAGATGAGTTACACCACACGCCTGCTGAAAGAAATTGCAGATGTAATCTCAGAGACACGATTGGTAATCTTCAAGAAATTGTGGAGACTATAAAGAAAGCCAGTGACAAGAGAAGGACAACTGTTTCCTAGATTTTTAAAGTGAAGAGGGATAGGTTGTAATGAGAAATATTCAGATAAGTTTCACACCACCTATGACAAAAATTCACGAATGGCTTATGAAATAGATGGCTTATGAATACTTTAGTTAATGCATGCAGGTGAGGAAGAGGAAGGAGGGTGCTGTTTGCTCTGTGATGGAGGTTATTTGCACTGGTAGTGTGTTCAGACTGCCTGTGGCTTGTCTCTTCCCCTTCCTAAGCACAATGTGAGCTGTCTGTCTGCAGTATAAACCCCAGGCTTCTCTCTCTGTGATTTGTTGTCTACAGTACTCAGGCTGCACATTGCCCTGTATGAAAAGGGGCTGACAATTTAAATGAATAAATCCACAGTCTTAATTCTCCAAGAAATCTACCATCACTCATCAGCGTACCCAGAAACTGTTGTGAAAAAAATTAATATCTACCTCAAATCATTGAGGCAAGCAGCAATTACCTCTGTGGTTACTAGTCTAAACATCAATTAACTTTTGCCTATTAGACTCCTACTACCTTAATTTGTGCTATTTCTCTCTTCATACATACTGACTTTAAATTGAGAAGTGTGATGGGGGAAAGCAGCCATGTCCTGCCAACATCTCTACCCCTGCAGGCTAAGATACAATGTAAAATAGCTCATCTAATGCTAAATATAAATACATACAGACTATATATATATATATATATATATATATATATATATATATATATATATACACATACACACACATACATACACATATATATATATATAATATCCTACATAATAAAACCCTAATATGCAAATCGATTGAATGGCAGAAGGACAGGTTGCTATGATGCACACTGACCACCAGAGGGCAGACACTCAACACAGGAGCTGCCCCCGAATCCCCCCCGCCCCCCTCCAGGGAGGTGACCAGCAGCAGAGATATGGGGGCAGAGGGGAGGTCCAGCCATCAGGTGGCGCCAGGCTGCCAGCCAAGGTGGGTGCCAGCGGCGCCCCCCCATCACCCCACCGATGGTCCTGATCGCCTGCCAGGCCTAGGGACTCTACCCTATATATTGGGAACAGTCTCTTAGATTTAAAAATTAAAACCTGGCAAGGCTACTCTAACACTGAAAAACCAGAATGATGCAGTGATGACATGCATGGACCCTGGCTTGCACATTTTGTGGTCAGCCCTGATTTGGACACTTATAACTGTGTGACAAAGCCAATTAGTTACTTCTCTCTGCTTCAGTTTTTCCACCCATAAGATGGGGAAAATGGCACTACTGCCTCAGAAGGATCATGTTATGTACTACTTTTTATAATCAGGGCAAAAAAATGTGGCTGCCCATACAACAGCAAGATGCCTTTCACCTGTATGAAAAGTATGGTCGCTGGTGCATGCAGCATCCTGGATTGCGAGAAGGATTCCGACTGCCAGTTTGGGCCTGACATCCCCCGAGGGGTCCTGGATTGCAAGAAGATGCAGGCCGGGCTGAGTGACCCACACCACCACCCCCTCACCCCCGCCCGCCTCATGCACGAATTTCGTGCACCTAGGCCTCTAATCTTATCTAATATAAGAGAAACATGATAATTGGCATATGACCGCTACCCTTCCCATTGGCTAATCAGGGCAATATGCAAATTAACTGCCAGCCAAGATAGCGGCCAGCAGCCAGGCAGCTTGAAACTAACATGAGGCTTGCCTGCTTCAGTGATGGAGGACTCCAACGTGTTCCCCACCTGACGCTGCAGGCCTCTGAGCTGCAACTCTAAGCAACTATGTAACAAATGTAGAAGCTAAACAAAACCCCAGAAACCTGCTTTAGTCATGGGGCTTCAGCCAGCAGGATCGCAACATTGTAAGCAAAGGCCAGAAACCTACTTTCAGCAGCGGAGGCCTAAGAGCTGGAGCCAAGCCTCAAAGCTAAAGCTGGCCCAGAATAAAAAAAGAAAAAAGAAAAAAAGGAGCGGTTGGGAGCTTCAGTCACCCCCAGCCTGAAAACAGCCCTCAGCCCCTCACCGAGGCTGGCCAGGCACCCCAGTGGGGACCCTCACCCTGAAGGATGTGTGACCAGCTGCAAACAGCCATCATCCCCTCACCCAGGCTGGCCAGGCACCCCAGTGGGGACCCCCACCCTGATCCAGGACACCCTTCAGGGCAAACCAGCCGGCATCCACCCGTGCACCAGGCCTCTACCCTATATAGTAAAAGGGTAATATGCCTTCCAGCACTGGGATCAGCGGAGCTGAGAGGCCTCCCGGCACCAGGATCAGCGTGACAGGGGGCAGTGCCCAAACCCCCTGATTGCCCTGCGGCTCTGTGTGTGACAGGGGGCAGGGCCACAACCTCCCTATCCACCCTGCTCTGTTTGTGACAGGGGAAGGCGCCCCAACCCCCTGATCAGCCCTGCTCTGTGCCTGATAGGGGGAGGTTCCCCAACCCCCTGATCGCCCTGTGGCTCTGTGTGTGACAGGGTGCGGTGCCCCAAACCCCCCCACCCCCAACGGGCCCTGCTCTGTGTGTGACGGGATAGAGCCATAACCTCCCCATCGGCCCTGCCCTGAGTGTGGCAGTGGCGGCGCCCCAACCCCCTGATCGGCCCTGCTCTGTGCATGACAGGGGGCAGCGCCCCAACCCTGATTGGCCCTGCTCTGTGCGTGACAGGGTACAGAGCCCCAACCCCCCTGATGGGCCCTGCTCTGTGAGTGACAGGGGGCAGTGCCCCAACCCCCTGATTGGCCCTCCTCTGTGCGTGACAGGGGGTGGCGTCGCAACCTCCCCATCGACCCTGCTTTGAGTGTGACAGGGGACGGTGCCCCAACCCCCCAATCGGCCCTACCCTGAGCGTGACTGAGGGTGGCATCACAACCTCCCGATCCGCCCTGCTCTGTGCATGACAGGGGGCGGTGCCCCAACTCCCCATTCGGCTGTGCTCTGAGCCCGACCAGGGACTGCACCTAGGGATTGGGCCTGCCCTCTGCCACCCGGGAGCAGGCCTAAGCCAGCAGGTCGTTATCTCCCGAGGGGTCCCAGACTGCGAGAGGGCACAGGCCGGGTTGAGGGACCCCCACTCCCCCCTGAGTGCACAAATTTTTGTGCACCGGGCCTCTAGTATATATATAATTTATCATTATTCTTTGAGAGTCAATCTTAAAACATTAAAAAGAAATAGGTAGCCTATTTAAGACCCAGATGGTTCTCTTGAACTAAAAGTATATTTTCTAGGCCCTAGAGTCTAGGGGATGTCACCAGTCCCTAGCCAGTTTTGCTCAGTGGTTAAATGTCAGCCTGTGGACTGAAAAGTCTCGGGTTTGAGTCTGGTGAAGGGCACGTACCTCGGTTGCAGGCTTGATCCCCAGCCCTGGTCAGAGTGCATGCGGGAGGCAACCAACTGATGTGTCTCTCTTACATCAATGTTTCTCTCTCTCTGTCTCTCCCCCCCCCTTCCCCTCTCTCTAAAATTCAATGGAAAAAATATCCTCAGGTGAGGATTAACAACAACAACAAAATTATATGATCCTATAAATCAAGCAATATTGGGTTAAAGTTCCTTTCTTAAAGCAAAATGAAAACAACAACTAAAATCCAGACACAAAGATCATTACAAAGACTTTTTAGAAGCAGGTCTCATATACAGTTCTGTCTGCTCCCTATGCAAAGTCATTTATTAAAGCTTCAAATGATTTTTGATTCTGTGTAACTTGTGTTGACATTATCCTGCAAGTCGCTAACCAATACGAACCAAGGAGAGGCCTCTGCTCTGGTTTCCCCAGAAGTCTAACTCTTGTTGCATCTCCCCTTCCCCCGAGAATCCAACAAGCACTGTATCTCTGTGCCCCTTTCTACCCCTCCCTCCCTATCTACAGCAAAGAACAGAAGAGTGTCTTCACAAAGTTGCTGGCACATCATTGTACTAAACTATAATTTGTATGTGTCTTCCATTTGAAAAGTAATGAGTGAGAAGTAGTCTTCTTACCGTATTGACCCAATCATGTATGGCTGTGCCAGCTGAACCACAATGGCCCCGCTTCCTAGCTGATGGCATGTGTAGCCAGAATCCCAATCATAATTCTTGGTGTCCCCATTCAGCAAGGCGTTTCGGCTTCGACTGACTCCTTCAATCACACTGGCACAATCAGCAATCGTTGCGACATTCTCCCTGGGAACTGTGAAGCCAACACAAGATTTAGCATCAAGACAAGAGAAGCCAAATACATCTCGATAGTGTGTTGTGAAAAAAACTAATATCTAACTCAAATCATTGACTAAAGGTAAATTAGAACATCTTGATTATCTCAGGATATGAACACATTTTCCATGTCAAATAGCTTAAAAAAACCCACAGTTGTACCTAAGGTTGGAACAAACCAAACTACATGTAACAATTAACCTTACAGAATTTTATGGAAAAGAAACATAATACCCGATAAAATATAAAATGAACTAACACACTGCAAAATAATACTACAGTGGGAAGCTACACAGTAATTGAGATTAATGAACCATAGCTATATGCAAGTAGATGAATAAAAACTACAATGTTAAGTTAAAAAAAGCAAGACAGAAAAACACAGAGTATGAATTCATTTATACAAAGTTTTAAAAAAGGCAAAACTAAAAATATACTTTGTTTAGGGATATATATATACATGTAAAACTAAAAATGAAGTCCAGGGAATTATTATACAAATTTGAGGGTAATTTGTCTAGGAAAAGAGAGATGAAATCTTGGAGGGACCCCAACCAATGGGGTCCAAACATTAATTGGCTTCATTTCCAGAATGAAATTTTGGAGGGGTTTCAAAAGTACTGGTTTTGTTCTATTCTTTAGCTAGGTGGTAGGCACATGGCACTTGTATTCTCTAAACTGCACTTATTTATTACATTTAAGAAATTTATTTGAAGAAAGATTATATATATATATATATATATATATATATATATATATATACCTATATTACCATTTTAAAATTCATAAATAAGAAAAATGTCCAGGACATGGCACCAATCCTTTTTCAGAATATACATTGCCCTCAGCCATGATTCATTTCCCTCTTTTGTTTGTTTACTATTCCATGCATTTTAATACATGCTTTTCTCTTTGTTCACAAACTGCTGTATTTTGAAACACTAGCTTTGTTTTAATTCTGAGTTTCCCTCTATACTTCCAAGCCATATCAACCTGTTCATTTATAAAAATCAAGGGCTTCCACAAAATAATAGCTGTTCAAAATCAATGTAGACTTTCTAAACTAAGAAGAGAATGATAAAAGGTGAGGGTTTTTTCCCCCCCCCTTCAGCCATTTAAGTTATTTAACCCAAATCTACAATTAACCCTAGCTACGTACATTCAAGATTTGTAACTTACTTTACATAATTTGAAAATAGATTGGAAAAAAAGATAATTTCTCGTCAGATATATACTGTACTTTTTGGTATAACATTATACTCTGAAAAGAGGGTGAGAGGTACTACCACTGTGCCAAACATTTCTAACTTTATAATGATGCCCAGTAAACAGTGTTACAGGTATCTTTATGGAATGTACTTATTTCCCCAAGTTGGGCATGCCTGTACTTGAGCCCTCATCTCACAAACCTTCCCTAATGGCTCTGCCCTTGGCAGATGAGGACAGCCATCCACAGATAAAGAAGGAAGGGAGGGGAGGCGAAGGGAGAGAGAATGGATTTTCTGGTGATGAATCTCTTCTATGAAGCTTAACTCCAAAGCAAAAACACTGGTGAAATAACCTGCAAGGACAGTTTTCTGACAGAGAAGGGGCTTAGAGAGAAGCTCCCCTGACTTTGAAAAAAGACAAATGAAGCGCTATATTTAGAGGCGATGTTCTGGTACGAGTCTCATGGAAAAGAGGAAGTATTCTGTGATTTGGAAGAGAGAACTTAAGGAAGGGACACAAGATGCACAGTAAATTGAGCTGAGACATAACCTAATACTCTGGGGGCAGTAACAGCCCCAACTCTCCTGGCGGTTCACATAGCACACGTTTATTCTTTGCTCACCCTATGTATTCAGTGACAATCAGCCCAGGGGCTGTGCTCACTGTATCATTCAGGGACCGGGTGACAGAGGCTTTGTTTTAATATGTGCTTCCTCCATCACAGTAGCAATGAGAAGAGAGAGAGCTGGGTACTGGCTCTTAAAACTCTTCCCCCAAAGTAACACATCAGTTGGCTCACATTTGGTTGACTTGGCAAGTCACAGGGCCTTACCTAAGTTCAAGGAGGTGGGAAAGTGCAACCCTGCTGTGTGCCCCGTAGAAGAAAGGGAATGTTTGTTAACAATATGAACATTTACCACAAACACTGAACTAGGATGAAGGAACATTCAATAGGTAGATAAATCTAGTTCATTCCTGTAAAGTATATAAAACATTTCAATGTGTAAAGATACAAGCATTTATATATCTAGTCTCTTGCTGAGAGGCATTTAGATTACCATTCTTGTCTTTGTGATTACAAACAAAAGTGTTTCATGGGTGTTTCTTCAAGGAAGCCATAAGATTTACATACGCGCGGAAGTGGAATTACACTAAAGGCTATGAGCTGACCTTCCACCTGCCAAATTACTCACGTAAGTGGTTGTAAGAATTTTTACTCTCAACTCATGCTCCTCCTCACCGTCTCTTGGTAATGTTAGATAGATAAGTGTGACAGGACATCTCAATGTGGTTTTAGTTTTTGTTAGAAAAACATTGTTCTCTTTCTTTCCCCTCTGGAATCATTCTCCACCTCTCTTCTGTAAATTATCTTTATCTTTTGTCTATTTGTCTATTGTCTTTCTAACTGATTTGCAGAATGCTATTTGTTGGTTAATGCATTGAATTGAAATACTTAATATTTTCCTTTATGATTTGTGCTACAGCATCTTTATTTGGCTACTATTTCCTTAATATTAGTCTACTTTGTATTTTTTCTGGCCTCTTATAAATAACATATAACTTAGAATTTTTTAAAGTCGGTATTTTTATAACTGGCAGATTTATATGACTTACATTAATTGTTATTACTCATATCTTTGGATTGACTTTACTTTCTAATTGTAAGTTTTTTCTTTGCTGTTTCCCCAACCTCTCTGTCCACTCTGTTGCTGTTTACTAATGGACTGACAGTTTTCCTTACTTCCCTCACCAGCTATCTATTGATTTGAACGTTATATATTTCTACTCTTTACTAAATTTTAGATATGCACACCACACTTAACAATGCCTAAAATGAAAAATCACATATGCCCTTTCCCTTAACAGTTTTAATACACACCACTTGCCTTATGGCTTATTTGTCGGTGTTATGTAACATTTTAGTTCAACCTTGCTTTGTATTCTGAACATCAGTAGTCATTATTATCGTTTGGCACAGTCGAAACTTACTTATTCACATTCACCAATATGTTTGCTGTTACTTTTTTATCTAGTCCTTTCTTCTTGGCTCAATTTCCTTCTTTCTAAGGCACACTCATTAGTATTCAGCAGTCTTTGTTCAAAAGTGCATTTTGCCACTACTCTTGAAAAATAGGTTAATTGGGTATAAAACTCTATGTTAAAAGCTGTTTTTTCTCAGCCCTTTGAAGATATTATTCCATTTTTCTGGCTTCTACTGTTATGTCCGCCCAAGTGTGCTATCCCTCTGTTATACTTGTTTTTTTCTCTACAGTTAATATTGGTGTTTCTCTTTGATTTTGTTGTTTTGCAATTTTACTATGCTGCACCTAGATGTAAATTAAATTTATCCTGCTCAGGACTGAATATGAACATTTATGGCTTTATTGACTTGGGGAAATTTTGGCCATTATTTGGGTATTGATTGCCCCTTATTTTCTGTTTTCTTCTTCTAGCATTCCCATTAGACCTCTGTTGGAACTTTTCATTCCATCCTCCATGCTTTTTAATCTTTCTTTCAATTTTTCCTCTTTTTTGAAGCATTCTGGATAATTTCTTAAAATTATTATTTGTGTTCAATAATTCTCTTCAGGTGTGTCTAACCTGCCCACTGAGTTATTAAAGCTCACTACTAAACAAAAACTGCGCGGCACTAAAAATAATGAACTAGTGCTATGTGTATCAACAAAGCTCAATCTCACATGGAAAGCTGGTTTAAGAACAGCAAGTCAGAAAAACACAGAGAGTATGTTTCCATTTCTACTGTTTAGTAATATATACCTATATGGTGACCTTAGAAAGAAAAGCTAGGAAATGCAGAGGAATAGTTACCCTCTGGATAAGACAGTGGGGAAGCGCATGGGGGAGGTACACACCAAAGCTTTAAAGGTTTATCAGTGTTTCATTTCTAAAATTGGGTGGTGAGCATGAGAGTGTTCCGTGTCTCCAAACTTTACACATACATTCCTATGTTCTGTTTCACATACGGAATATTTTTTAACAGTTACACATTTTAACACTGTCTTCATGAAAACTAGAAAGCTGGCAAGCCTCTGAAAGGATAAAACCTTTTATGAGGACTGTGAACGCTGATACGCTCTTTAGCACCCCCGGGGTCTTACCAGTTGTCTTTGTGAACACTTCCTGAATTTGTTAATTTCCATCTACCCTAGTTACTGCTCCACAATTTTATTCCTAGATAATCTGATTTTAACTAGTGGTCAATTAGTACAGTAGCATCAGGGACTATCACAAAGTCATTCCTAATAACAGTTTTTAAGTCTTTGGGAAACAAGTCTAGGGTAAGCACTGGGAACTCCTTTTATATAAACACATTTATAAATGGGTTTATTAAAGAAGGTTCTTTCCATCTCTAACATTTTCTTTAAGCAAAAATACTGTAGTAATGCCGAAACCGGTTTGGCTTAGTGGATAGAGCGTCGGCCTGCGGACTGAAAGGTCCCAGGTTCGATTCCGGTCAAGGGCATGTACCTGGGTTGCGGGCACATCCCCAGTAGGAGATGTGCAGGAGGCGGCTGATCGATGTTTCTCTCTCATCGATGTTTCTAACTCTCTATCTCTCTCCCTTCCTCTCTGTAAAAAATCAATAAAATATATTAAAAAAAAAATACTGTAGTAATATCACCCTCTGACCCTCTGGAATCTTGAGGTGGTCTAACATATATGCTAAATTAAAAAATTTTGCCTTCTTAACAAGGAATCCTATATGTATATGCTGGAGAATAACATACCATGGTCTCTACTATGATTCTGACATAATTACTCATTAATGTTTATTAGTCAAAATCTGGATCTACAAAGGGTGGCCAACACATACACATCTCAACATATACATGTAGAGGTGGACTTTATCAGTGAAATCTACCCTAAATCCAAAATTTCCTTTCAAGAAACAGCTTTTGCTAGAACTCTACTAGCAATCTGATAAGCAACTATATCTACTTCATAAAATACAAAATAAAAAGATTACCACTTTTCTTATTTTCATGCCTATTTTTAGATAATGAGTCAAGTTAACAGTAAAATGACCAATGATGCCAGCAAGTGGAAGGGAGAGAAGGACAGGGACTTGTGCACAAACCCAAATGGATAAGGACCTTCTGTAAATAATCAGGATGAAACTATCAGTCTAGTGCTGTACCAACCAATTCTTAATAACCAAATCAGTATCTAACTCTAACTTGACAATCAGAGATTTATAATGTGAATTTCATAAAGCCAGAAACTTTTATTTTTTTTCACAGCTGTGCTCCTAACTGCCAAAAAATAGTGCCTAGCATACAGTAAGTATTAAATACTTGCTGAATGAATTAACCAGAGCTGGAAAATGAGATGACTATGTAGGTTATGGCACTTAACCTTACTTAACATAGTTCCTTATAAAAGATAAAAAATCTAAAAGCTACTGAATAAAGCAGAAAAAAATTGCTTTCTCAGTGAAAGTTTTCTTAGAAAAGTAAAGTATAATCAATCTTTGGGTCTTGACCTAAACATCAGAACGAAAACAAATATGCCCACTGCAAAAGAGCTGCTATCTAAGCATTACATACTCGTCCGCTCTCTCCACTTCTCCCCTAACAGTTTAGCCCACAGACAGAAAGTGTGGACACTCATGGTAGACTAAACTATTTTCTGAGGAAGAAATAATTTTGGGGATTTCAGGAAGGAGCGAAGGAATGTATGCAACACTGTGGCTTTTAATGAACATAAAAGCTCTTTTATGCCTGAGGGAGAGCTATCTGCTTTAGTCACACTAAGGGAGTTCTCACAGAAGAGGTTTGTCCTAAATGTCACTGCTGGATTTACTGGCACACATAGGCCACTCCCTCCATTTCAGTAGTAAATAATTCTGTTATTAATTTTTCTTTCTAGAAACACAAACCTCAGCCTGCCTAGTTGGACTGCCTAATAATTACTCAATGGTCTGAATAAGTTCTGTGACTCCTTTACTGAGAAAAATTAGGGAGTGATTCTAACTGACTGCAAGGCACAGAAGGTGTCATACTGATTTTCCTCCCATAGGGGCCGGGCCACTCCCCATTTGAATGTTCATTACCGTACTTCATATGTGTCTGATAAATTTATTAAAAACACCATCTGGATGGACTCAGCTTTATATTGCATTTCCAGTCTTTCTGTTTCCTCCCTTGTCCCACTGGAATTTTTGCCCTAATTTGTGTCACTTTGTTTACAAAACCATACTGCCCAAATCCAGCATCTTTTGTCTGTCTCTCTGGTTTGCCTCTCTCTGCCATCCTTCAGTTACACACCTATTACAATAGCCTGTGCTCTGAGCAAAAGGCAAAGGGAAACTGCCTGGGCAGAAATTACTTACCCACCTCTGTGCACATAGCAATTCTGCTCAGACAAAGTTAATCTGCTGCTTCCGAATGCAAAAGTTACATGTTAACAAAGTGCATACATTTTGCAGGTGTATGGGTATTGGGATGACTCAGACAGTGGGGAACTGCAAAAAAAGTGACCTAAAAACAATTTCACCATTCTTCCTTCTTAGATAGCACTAGGGTAGCTAAGAGCTTGCCAGTAAATTTAAGTCAGGAGTAATACATTTTTTAAAAGGTAGTATTACTTCACTAGGACATGACCTGAGGGCCACCTGTACTGGATATATCTATAATAATAAAAGTGTAATATGCAAATCGACCAAATGACTAAACAGCAGAATGACCATCTGGACGACCTTACGGACCACCACGCTAAGACAACCCTGGCGCCAGGCCAGCCAAGGCTGGTGCAATGTGATTGGCCAGGGGCCTGGCCATCACCCCATGATCACCCTGCAGAGAGAGGCCCAGGCCACCAGCTGGCAGGGTGTTCGATCAATCGGGGGGGCTCCATGATCGCCCCAAAGAGGGAGGTCCAGGCTACCCCACTGCAGTGCTGCGGCGGGTGGGCAGGGCCTCCCTCTGTGGGGCGATCCATTGAGGAGCCCTGGCCAGGTGGGTGAGGCCTACCTCTTTGGGGCAATCAATCATGAGGTTCCTGGACTGTGAGAGCACACAGGCCAGGTTGAGGGGACCATCCCACCAGCCCCCAGTGCACAAATTTCATGCACCGGGCCTCTAGTTTAAAGAGAAGACTGACATGTTACTTAACTGTCTCCAGCGATCACCTTTGAGAGGAAGGGAAAACAAACCCATCTGATGCAAATTTTAAAAAATGAAAGTACTTAGCACTTAACAGAGGACCATCATCTACAAGACTGTGCTCATGGAGGGCTTCAGTCACTGTTTCCCTGCCTGATTTCAGTACAAAATGTTTCTAACAGCACAGTGGTTCATGCCACAAATACGTGCTTAATAGCCTCAGCATAGACTCTTACTACTGCCAAGACTTTCATAGATACAAAGTATGTCTTTCAAAAAGACAACTAAGGCTCTTAGCTGAAGGTCACACCCATGTATTCACCCCCACAGCTACACTTTTTGTTTTTAAGGGGGACTCACCCTAGGGGCCTATCACCCTAGGGGCATATACAGGTACTTGTTGCTGACAGACAAGCTTCCAACCCAACTGCAATCCACCCTCTGTCTTTAGTTCAAAGGAAAAACTACCTTTGCTAAAAGAACAATAGCGAATTAGAACACATGTTCATCTTTCTTGGAAACTATCAAAAGCTACAGAAATGTATTCCACAACACTGGCACTAAGTTACATTAATTCTTAGTTTTATCTATCAGATTAAAAAAATACCTTTTCAATCATATATTACATCACATTGCTGAAGAAAAACATTTTAAACTTTTCTTTCCTCAAATTTTCCCGGTTCCCAGCTCTGTGAGAAGGCTGCTTCCTAACACAGTTCCCAGGATTCAGTCATGACCCCTCTCCGTATTGGCAGGGGAACATGGGGAGAAAACAGGCTATGCCTTTGAGTGCTAGAGCCCTGTTCAAAGGAAGCCTCTTTTTCTTGTTTGCTTTTCCCTTTTACAATTTCAACTAGTATTCATCTTAGCATCCAATTCTGACATCACCAAGGTTGCCCAAATCACAGCATATCTTGATATTAATTATAAGGGCTTGGACAACCATGTTGGGCTCTATTTAGCCAGGGATAGGAAGAGGTAACACTTTTCCAAACTTCACATGTGGTCCTCCCTCCATGCCAAATAAACAAACTTTATAACTTTACTAGAGGCCAGTGCATAAATTCGTGCACCAGTGGGGTCCTTTGACCTGGCCTGCAGGATCAGGCCGAAACCGGCTCTCCAACATTCCCCGAGGGGTCCTGGATTGCAAGAGGGCGCAGGCCAGGCCGAGGGACCCTACTGGTGCATGCTTAGGGGCGGGGAGGGACGCAGGAGGTTGGCCAGCCGGGAAGGGACCATGGGAGGGCTCCAGGGCATGTCTGGCCTGTCTCCCTCAGTCCTGATCAGCCAGACGCCAGCAGCAAGCTAACCTACCAGTTGGAGTGTCTTCCACCTGGTGGTCAGTGCATATCATAGCGACTGGCCAACCAGTCGATTATCTGTCCCCTGGTGGTCAGAGCATGTCATAGCAAACAGTTGAGTGACCTTAGCATGTCATTACCATATTACACTTTGATTTGTTAAATGGCTGGCCAGACACAGCATATTAGGCGTTTATTATATAGGTTAAAGCTACTAGAGGCCCAGTGCATAAAATTTTTGCATGGGTAGAATCCCTAGTAGCTGCCAGCTGGGGCCTTCCTTTGTTCCATGCTGCCCCCTGGTGGTCAGCACAAGTCATAGTGAGCAACTGAACTAGTCAGTTGAACTCCCAAGGGGACACTTTGCATATTAGGCTTTTATATATAGAGATAGCTCCAAACATTTCAGAAGAAATGGCCTTTTTCTAGAAGATGAAGGTGAGAAATCAGAGGTGGTTATTCCCAGGGGCAAAAGTGAGGTGGAGTGGGGCTGGGGGATCTCAAATGGACAAATTCACCAGGACCAATGAATTCTCTCCACACACTGGGGCCTTTGAAGGAAAGCGCGGCCCAGAACTAACTCTTTTGTTTTTTTAAACTTCATCCAAGGATACATTTTTAATGATTTGAGAGAGAGAGAGAGAGAGAGAGAGAGAGAGAGAGAGAGATATCAGTTGCCTACTGCATTCACCCCAACCAGGGATTGAACCCGCAACCTACGTATGTGCCCTGACTGGGAATTGAACCTGCATCGTTTTGGTGTACAGGATGACACTTCAACTAACTGAGTCACCCATCCAGAGCCAGAACTAACTCTTTAGAGGTCAACTCTCTACTGTGTAGTTTAAATACTGGAGGTTTTAGCTGTGAGAATCTTCAATTCAAAAAGATCTCACTGAGGTGGAGGTGGGCTATAAGGAATCAATGGGAGAATAAAGGGGACATATGTAATACTTTCAACAATAAAGATTTTAAAAATGAACAGATAATAAAACCCAAGAAGATCTTAAAGCAGTGATTTTCAACTGGTGCGCTGCAAGAATTTTTAAAACATGCAATACCTGACTATTTAGTCAGGGGCACTGACCTCTTTCCCCTTAGATTGTCAAATAAAAAAATAATAACAACAGCTAATACAACAATAACCATATGATGTGAAGGAATCAAAATTATACCTATTTTATCAGATCAGCAAAATCTACACTAATAAAAGAGAAACATGCAAATTAACCATCACTCCGTCACTCCGCTACACCCACCAGGCAATCAGGAGCGATTATGCAAATCAACCCAACTAAGATGGCAGCAGCCACGGAGCTGGAGTGAGCAGGAGGCTTGGGTTGCCCCCGGCGATGGAGGAAGCCAAGCTTCCCGCCTGCCCTGGCCAGCCCTGGGCTCCGCTCAAGGCTACAAAGTTTCAATTATAGAAGATAAATAAATCCCAGATACCTGCTTCAAGCCTACCCTGGCCTCTGCTCAAGAAGGCACTGAAAAGAAAAGAAAAAAAGGAGAGGCTGGGAGCTTGGGGGGGCATGGCCAGTCTGAAAATGGCCATCAGCCCCTCACCCAGGCTGGGCACACCCCCATGGGGTGAGGGTCCCTGCTGGGGGGCTTGGCCAGCCTGCAAACAGCCATCAGCCCCTCACCCAGGCTGGCCAGGCCCCCAGTGGGGACCCCCAGCCTGAAGTGGGTGTGGTCAGCCTGAAAACAGGCCTCAGCCCCTCACCCAGGCTGGCAAGGCACACCAGCAGGACCCCCACCCTGATCTGGGACACCCTTCAGGGCAAACCAGCCGGCTCCCACCTGTGCACCAGGCCTCTATCTATACTAATAAAAGGGTAATATGCTAATTAGACTGGGAGACCTTCCAGGAGACCTTCCAGATGTTCTTCTGGACAAAGCCCTGGTGCCGGGGCCGAGATAGAGGTGGTTAGAGGCCAAGAGGGGAGGGCAGTTGTGGGTGATCAGGTCAGGATGGGACAGCAGTTGTGGGTGATCAGGCGGATGGGGGGTGGGTCCATTCGGGGTAAGCAGATCAGCAGGGGGGCCAGTTGGGGCGAGCAGGCCATCAGTGGGGGTCAGTTGGAGGTGATCAGGAAAACAGGGGGGGGCAATTTGGAGTAAGCAGGCCAGCAGTGGGGCAGTTGGGGGCGAGCAGGACAGTGGGGAGATAAGGTGGGGGCAAGCAGGCCAGCAGGGGGGGCAGTTGGGGGCAAGCACATTGGCACGGGGGGCAGTTGGGGGTGATCAGGCTGGCGGGGGGGCATTTGGGGGCAAGCAGGCCGGCGGCAGGGGGCAATTGGGGGCGAGCAGGCCGGCAGGCAGTGTGATTAGGGGCAATCAGGCAGGCATGCAGGCAGGTGAGTGGTTAGGAGCCAGCAGTCCCAGATTGTGAGAGGGATGTCCAACTACTGGTTTAGGTCCATTCCCTGTAAACCAGCAGTAGGACATCCTTCAAGGGGTCCCAGATTGGAGAGGGTGCAGGCCGGGCTGAGGGACACTCCCCCTCCCCCCATGCACGAATTTCATGCACCAGGCCACTAGTATATATATATTTTTGTGTGTCACATAATTTCAGTAATTGGTTTATGTGTGCCCTGAGACGAAAAAGATTGGAAATTGCTGCCTTGAAGAATCAAGCATTAGACTTTTAATAGCAGTAATCACTGCAGTTAAACAAAGAGGGATTCACTCAGTTGGTGAAGCCTTTAAATTTAGGACAAAGGCATTCCAGGTGTAAAAAAAAAAAAGATATTCGAAACATCCAACTCTGTTTGAGTGAATAGGCAATATCTCACTGGGGTGGGTTTTTCTTTTTTCCAGATATAAACAGTGAGAAAGAGTCTACATCTGCCCCCACAGAGGGACAAGTTACTCAAGTCAACGGGGATGGGGGTCAATACCCAACATACAAAAATTTGCTGTAATTGGTTTGCAGGTTTTAAAAACTCTATCTCGAAAAATTTGAAAAGTTACAGTATAAAGGGCATCATTTTCTGTATCATAAGAGTTTTATGTGGGTTTATTTTTTCTTATCTGCTAAAAGATGTTGAAATAACAGTTATTTTTGTTCTGCTACTGGGTGAGAGGTCTTGTCAGGCCACAACAATTTGTGACTCAAGATCAGAGATGTCACCACAGCCTGAGGGAATGTTTCTCATTTTAGTTGAGCATAGAAAAAAGATGAGCAAAAGGATTGAAAAGACTCACAAAGGAAGTGTTCGTTTGCGTAATACTCTTTTGCAAGGAAGTTGTTGTTTTTTATAAACTGTCCCTTTCATAAAGTAGTAGCTTTTCTTTTTTATTTTCTCTTTTCTTTTTCTTTCAGCAGAAGGATGGATATAGTTTAGAAAATTTGAAGTCAGAATGATTCTGGGATAATGGGTGACTCTTCAGTCTTAAGACCTTAAATGGTATTGCTTTAAAATGCATCAGTAACTCTAAAGTTTGGATTTTTACTAAAAGTAGCATCGGAAGTGAGGTGCTCAAACATTAAGTGGAGCCCTGTGCACTGCACAGAAAAGGCCCCCATCGGATCTGTGACAGGCGTGCTCCTACCATTCCTCGTTGGCAGAGCCTTCCTGCCACAGCTTTTGGAGGCTAGAGATGAAGCCAGACTCTCACATGTCTCAGCCCCCACAAGGCATCCAGGATTGAGGTGTGTGAGAAGGAAAGAATTTCTGAGACTCTCAAGGGAGCAAGACTAGATAGAATTTAGCAGAAATATATGGGTGAGTCTCAACATCTGAATACTGAGCTCTCAGAACTGACACTCCATAATCAAACCACACAGGATGCTGGAGGGAAATGCTTGCCTCCCGGGCTTTCTTCCAGGGTTAGCCTAAGGGACCAGCCCAGGGCTGTGGAGAGGCTGAGCAGTCCCCTAGGTGACACTGAGGTGATGATACCTTTCTAAAGGGAGAAGTGGGGTCCCTGGGGAAATCTGGCTCCCCAGCTTCAACGACTGACAGTCAGGGTCTTCCAAGTGACCTGGAACAACTCTATTCTTACCTCTAAGTAAAGCAGTTAACAGAAAAAAACAAAACCTCAGCAGAAGCAATTTACACTACCTTCTGGAGGCCAGTTAACCTAGATGGAGGGAATAGAATCATGCTGTTTTCTAGTAGATTTATAGTATGTGACAAAGAAAGTCTTGTCTAGCCCTCTCAGTTGATAGGACATTGTCCCTTGCACCAGGAGGTCACTGGTTTGATTTGTTCGATTCCCAGTCAGGGCACATACAATAGAAGTTAATTTTTAAAAATTCTTTTGCTACTATTTTCAATTAATTATCCTTCTAATGGCTTAACACAGTGCTTTGGGAAATGAAAAATGGGTATTTTTAAATGGGGTTTTATTACAAATATTTCAAATCTGCCTATTAAGAAGCATCTTACTCTGAGGTCTAGCGCCCTCTGCAGCATGTCTACACATTTTAGCTCTGAGAGGGGAAATGGCTGCTCTCCTGCCTGCCTTCAGCTCTAACATCCGCTGGACAAGCAACAGATTGGGAGGCAGATACCCAAAGAATGAACCTTAGCTCTGTAAACGGATTTCTAGGCAGTCCTGAGGACGATGTTTAAACACCCTGTGACTCAGTTTCTTTACCTCTAAAGAGAATAACCCCTTCTTCTCTATATATTCCTACGAACATTGACAGAATAAATTAGATGACGTTTTAAAAGCATCTTGAGATTTTCAAAGGCAAGACCCAGACTTGGTACTTCCCAGCCCCAAAGAGCCAGGTTTTTCCCCGTGTGAATGGGCAGGTGGGACGAGTGTTTCAGGAACCTGGGCATTATACAAGTGGGGAGACGTCTATTCCCATGAGCCACCTTGTAGTTGTGAAAGGATAGGGGGTAAGGGAAAGAAGAACCAATAACAATTCTCCTGACCTGCAAAAAAACTATTAGCACCTGCTAGTGTAATATGCAGCTGGCAGCTTCAGAATCACCAAGAAAGCAGTTCCTCCGGGTCGATATTTGCTGGGGACAGCAATTCCTGACCTACTGATCAGACCAAGATGATCCGAGTCATTAGACCGAAGAAGCCTCTCTGTGCTAACAGTATGTGACTACAGGTCTCCTTTCATTAAACAAAGAGGTCTGTCTGTCCACAGCTGCCTTCCAGGACAGTCACTGCTTTGAGGTTTCATAAACCATCATGAGTGAGAAATCAAAATACATTAAAAAAATCAGAGACACAAATGGGCTTATAATTTATCAGGGAGAGTAACAGTGGTAAATGCCATGTGGCTGCCCCACTCTTCTTAGGGGAAGGCAGGAGGGGGAGCAGGGAGAGAGGGGAAAAAGGGCTCCTTACAATATTTAGATGGTTTCAAATGCCCAAATTTCCTGAGGGTATGCTTGTTGCCAACTTGACAGATGTTGCTGGAAAAACCTGTACTATTCTGAAGAAAGGCTAACCTTTCAAGAGAGGGAGCGGGGGAGGGAGGCAGCCGTCCCTCTGGTGAGGAGATGACATTAGACTGGACAGCACACAGCCCTTCGCAGGCTGCATCTTTGAAAGGCTCTGCAAGAACACTGCCAAAGAGAACTGTCCTGGGAAAAACCTCATTTACCATGGTTTTCCTTGCCATGAGTTTAAATTAGTTTTTAAAACTAAATATTAGCAAGCCCTAGACAAAGAAATGATTATTAATTATTACTTTTCTAAACCACCATGACTCTTAGCGATTAGTTGCTCAACATTCCCCCAAGAGAAGCCATGGATACGCCCTGTTATGGTCTTTCCTAAGCCTCATCCACTTTCTTTTTCATTCCTTCTTCCATGTTGTACTTTATACTTTATGCATGAAGAGAAATGGGTTCTTCAAAGCGGACGGCCAATGATCTTTTCCCAGCTTCACAACGGGTACAAACTCACCTGCCTCTTGTGCTTGCCTGGCCCTTGACATTTCCCAAAGAGAGCCTTCCAACAGAGGATTCAGAACACTAAATGTTCATTTATGGAACAAAATGGTAGTTTTGCAAAGCTTTAGTCCTTTTCCACCAAGAAAAGGAAATAAAGCACAACAGGGCTTCCTTGTTTAAGATCGACAGCCTATAAGTCAGTGAGTGCAGCAATATCAGCATTCTAGGTGGTAAGAGCTGGGGCTGGGATGGAGGGTGGAGAGCTGAGAGCAGCCAGATGTCCCTCTCAGCATGCACTCCTTTGTCCTCTTCCGGAGGACTGCATCTCCTGTTATTTCCAAGGCAGTTTTCTTGTATTCCCAACTCTAAACCTCCCTTAAAAATCCACATGCTGTTGCTCATTAATGTGGCCATTAGTCCTTTCTTCCTGTGTCCTGGTTACAACCTATGTTTTTGTCAGCTCTGATAAGGAGCAACTCACCTAATGTCTTATGTGGAAGGCAGATTAACCACCCTACCCATTTAAAGATGAACAGTAATGTGCCATAGGGAAAATTATACTCCAGCATGAAAATCTGCAATTGGGGAACCATTTTACAGGATAGCAATCATTTATATCAATTATCTTGTTTATCAAAGACAATGAAACCCAAACTGGTAGTAAAAAGGTACAGAGTGTACTGTGAGGAATAATTAGGTCTTACCATTCCAGGCCGACAGCCATTTACCACCTCACTATGGGAGGTGATGCTTACAATATCTGCTTTATAACTCTCCTCACATTAACTTTCAAATGTCAAAAGCAGGCGGTTAATTGTTTACCATACAAAATGTCACATATGTAAAATACTGAGACATAAAATTATTATAACCAATCTACCACAAGAAATCCTAGCTTTTGAATTTTATAGCTTGTTTGTCAGTCTCTGGATCGCAGCTTAACTGCCATTACATGGACTGTGTGTGCCAGGTAGTCACTGGCTGACAAACTATGTTCTCTGCGTGCTCTCTGTCTTCAGCCAAATGAGAAATAAAAACAACATGATATGAAAATGACTATTATGTTGAAACTAATATGTACTAAGAAGAATGGGAGATGTCTGAATAGCAATGTCACATGTTCTGATTTCATTTTAGCTCTGACAGTGAGATTCGAGAATCATCAAAGCAGTTTATTAAACTGACAAGAGTGAGAGTGCGTTGCCCAACACCCTGTGTCTACCCCAGAATCTCTCCATCAGGAAACTAAGCACCAACATAATTTCTTTTGTAAAAGCCTCTGGGTGACCCTGGCAAATCCTCTCCCTCTGTTACCCACTACTCCAATCTTGCCCAAACCACCCCTTTGGGCACTCTCTGTCTTTAGGCTCAATGAACCCGATTCTCTTCTAGAGTCATGAAAATCAACAGGCAGGAAGGAGAAGAGTGTAGTGGGAAGAAGGGAGCAAGTAGGAGTAAAAACAAGCAGTGTATTACTATGGGGAAGGAGAGTCCAGGAAATCAGCTCAGTGGGAGTGAGGCCCGATAGCCCCTTTACAATCTATTAGGCACAATTTATATACCAAAATTTATGTGGCTAAAATTTAGTAAAACAAATGAATGGATGGAAATAGATACCAGCTGACCATGGGACTCCTGTCTACAGTGCTCAATGGGCTCAGACTGGAAAATACCCTTGTGCCTGTAGTTGGTGACCCCCTCTGACAGCATCAGCCCTGGATGCATGTGAATCGGCTTGGCTAAACCACACAGCCAATAAAGCAAAGGAAAGAAACTCACAGTAGCTCATCAAGTCATCAAATTCACTTAGAAACCTTGAGAAACACTTAGTTAAAGGAATAGATAATTTATATCTTATTACAGTGATCCAGGAAACAGAAGAAGAGGGAAAGCTGTTCAAGTCATTTTAATGTAACTTTGGTTGTAAAATGACTCAGCGGTGGGTCAAGAAAAGAAACTTATGGCCCATTTTCTTTAAGAAAACAGGTATAAAAATTATAAAACAAATATTAGCCAATCAAACTATAATTATTTATAAAATACATAATGTCCAATAGGAGTTGTCCTGGGAATGCTAGTATGGGTTACCATCAGAACATGTATCATTTCAGTGGATTAAAGGGAAAAAAGCCTCTGGGTGATTCTGAATAAAGAAGTGTTTCCATGCGATTGCTCTGGCTGGAGTGTGGAGAACGATGAGAAGGACCAGAGCAGATGCAGGGACACCATGCGGAGACAGGCTATGGCAGCAGTGAGGAGATGGTGGTGGCCTGCACTAGGGTGGCAGCAGCAGCAGTGGAGAAACTCACTACGCATCAGAGAAATGCAAATGAACACACTGAGATACTACTTTATGGCCAAGATGAAAGAGCAGAGGTGTGGGCAAGGGCTCCCGTGCACTCCCGTGGTGGGAGCGTACACCAGCACCGCCATGCAGAAAGGCAATCCGAAGTGTGGAGCAAACTTCAAGTTGTGTGCACTCCAGGACTCAGGGATCACACTTTTGAATACAGCTCGCAGAGGAATTCTCACACAGGTGGCAAGGAGACAGATACCAGAAAACTCACTGTAGTATTGTTTTTGAGAGCAGAAGGCTGGAGGCAACCGAAGTATCCATCATCAGGGAATGAAATGAATAAGACAGATCAAAACAATAACAGTATTTACTTTACAAGACTGTTGGGAGGGTTAAAAGATTTTATGTAAAACATATAGAACACTGTCAAATAGTAAGAACTATATTAACTTTGCTAATAATAAATTTGTAATTATGTGATGGAATACTAAGCAACACTGAGAAGCAATGATGTATAGGTCTTAAAAAACATAATATTGGATGAGAAAAGTATGAAAAGGAATAAGATTTATAGCATAACAACATTTGAAAATTAAAACACATATACAAACACCCAATATTGTAGATTTTACAAATATATGTGCATATTAAGGATATAATTAAATCTACCAGAGATGGTGTCATAAGGCAAGGGCAATAGGAGCGGGGTTCAGAGAAGGGAAAATACTAATAAAAAGAAGGTCTTGCTTGGGCCATTGAGGATGATGTATTATGACCTGGGGTACATGATTAACACAGTTATCTACACCCAAGGGATACTTGTTTAAAAGCAAACAAAATACCTCAGATCATTACGTTAGGTTTTTCATTTCATAGTTGAGAAATCTGAGGCTCAGAGAGATTGTATCTTATGTATTACACAGCATAGAGTGGGAATGAGAATCTGAGTTTACCTTCTGGTCCTCAGAATGCAACACATCATTCCATCCATCCACCCACCCATCCATCCAGTAAACTTTTACTGACCATAGGATTACATGTACTTGGAATACAGCAGTAAACAAAGCAGACACAGCCTCTTCTATTATCAAACCGTGTGAATTAATGTATAAGTTGGTTACAAATGAAACTAAGTGCTTCGCTCATATGTGAAATCTGATGAACAAAATAGTAGATCCAGAGACATAGAAGCATGGAACAGACTGTCGAATCTCAGAGGGAAGGCGGGGTGAGTGGGTGAAAGGGAAGAGATTAACTAAAGATCTTGTATGCATATATGCATAACCCATGGACACAGACAACAGTGTTGTGAAGGTCTGGGGAAGGGGTCAATGGGGAAAGAACAGGAGACATGTAATAATTTCAACAATAAAGATTTTTTAAAAAGAAATTAAGTGCGTTGAAGGAAAATCCCCAGGGCTATTAGCATGATACGAAGAAACTTTAACCAAATTTGGGGTAAGGATTAGCAAACTTTTCTTAAGAAGTGACATTTAAGCTAAAATATAGAAGATTAATAGAAGGTTACCTAGATAAAAAGAGGTGGGTGTGATGAGGTGAGGATAAGAATGAGGACAGAATAAGGAGCATTCCAGACAGAATGGCAGTGCAAAGGCCCCCTGGTCAGAGAGCACATGAGCATTCTGACAATGGGATGAGGCTTGAGGTCTGAATGTAGGAAGTTAGATGGGGATTGGCATAAGATGAAGCAAGTATGCTGGCCAGATTATGCAGGGTCTTGAGTGTCATGGTGAAGATTTTGACCTTTATTCTCAGAGCAACAAAAAGGCTCTGCGAGATTCTGAGCAAAGGAGTGTTCCGATAGGAGTGTGCAGAACAAGAAGGACGGAAGAGGATGCAGGGACACTGCTGAGCAGACAGGCATGACAACAGTGCAGGTGGTAGCAGCAGTGGTGGCATGAGGAAAATGGATCTGACATTTGGAATATGGTATCAGTGTAAAAGTTATTTCTATAATATAAAAATATCTCACGATACATACTTTAGTGTGCTTCCACAGCTCACTGAGGTTTTACTGAGGTGTGCTTCCAATTTTTTATAACAGATGTCTACTGAACATTATTTCATCAAAGGATCATTGGAAAAAAACATGATCATGCTCCTGGGTGGCTGGGTCCTTGGTTTTGAGCAAGAAGGAAGGAAATAGGGCTCTAAGCCCTTTCTTACATTACCATTTGCCAACAAAGACCATTTCTCTGTCGAATAGCTTCTCTGGCCATTAGTAAAATGGGAGCTGCCCAGTTGGACGTGGGGTTCCATCTCCCACAGCCATGAGACCTGCCTGCACAGCTGACAGTTCTGAACTAAGAATTCAGTCAATTCATATTTAATATTTTACAGGAATCATTTCCTGCAGATTCTAATTCAAACATTCTAACACCTTCTGCACTTTTACATCTCACTTGAGTCCCTCACTTCTACATTCCACTTTATTACCATTTTAGTTGATTTCATCACAGCTTCATGGAAAACAACTTCACCAACGACCATTTCCTGTCATTATGTGGGCAGAATTGAAGTAATCCCCTGCTTGAATACTAGGTAGTTTTTATGATAATTTTACCACAGGTAATGCTGTGATTTTTAAGTACATTTCTCTCTTGCACAGCACTGTACTGATTCCTATCTTTAAAAAGATAAGTATTGAATGCAGCTATAAAAGAAACATACCCATCGTCATAATATTAACAAGCCAATAAATTCAAAAAGATTGCTGCTTCCCAGACTTGTTCACCTACCAGGCACCCACTATCATATGATCACTTAATTTTACTCAAATCTGTGACACACCCAAGCCCTGTTAAACTGAATTAGTGAGGCAGAAAAGGGCTGTCAGGTTCAGAGGCCCCTCCCCAAATACCTTATGCAGCAGTCTGCTCCAGCCATCTCTAAATGCTATGGTTTCATTTGATTAACAGAAGCACAGCTCTCACATCACTATTTTAACAAATACCATATTTTTCTGTGTCTAAGATGCCCCCATGTATAAGACGCCCCCCACTTTTCTAACCCAAAATAAAGAAATCAATATTTTAAAATAAAACAGAACACATTTTTATTTAGTAATTACTGCAGGTAATGTTTACGTACCAGTACTATGATATTATGCAGCATGTCACTTTATTCGGCCTCTGTTGCATCACTGCTCCCTTCTTCATCACTATTAGTTCCAGACATATCAATTTCTTCAATTTTTATTGTGTCAGTGCTGTCTTTTGAGTCACTGTCTATATAAGTGAGATCATCTTCAGTTCCGTCCATGTCCATGGCATTGCAGATCCCACATTTCTTGAAGGACTTCACAATCACCTCTTGTTTGACGCCATACCATGAGTTTAGGACCCAACTGCAGACCTCAGTAATGGTTGTTTTTGTTTTTTTTTACTCTTCCTGTCAGTGTCAAGTTATCGCCTGCTTTTTGCATCCATCTACTCCATTCTTCTCTCATCAGGGCTTTAAATAGCTTGTTAATTGAAACATCTAGTGGCTGTAGCTGACCTGTAAGTCCACCAGGAATAACTGCTAGGTGTGTTTGCAAATCTTTTGTTAAACTAGAAATTCATACACCTGGCGGGGGGGCGGGGGGGGGGTACGGACACACACGTCCCTCAGCCCAGCCTGTGCCCTCTTTCAGTCCAGGAGCCATCAGTCGGACATCCTTAGCGCTGCCGTGGAGGCGGGAGAGGCTCCCGCCATCGCTGCTGCGCTCGCCAGCCATGAGCCGGCTTCTGGCTGAGCAGCGCTCCTCCAGTGGAAGCGCACTGACCACCAGGGGGCACCAACTGCATTGAGTGTCTGCCCCCTGGTGGTCAGTGCACGTCATAGCGACTGGCCGTTCTGCCGTTCGGTCGATTTGCATATTAGCCTTTTATTATATAGGATGTACATGGAACTGATCAAAGACAAGTAGAACTTGCTTCTTTAAGAGCCCCCAGGTCTTCTGGACCAAACCTTTGCAAACCAAATGGCCATAATGTCTTCATTCATCCATCTTTTCTCTTGAACTTGCACAATAATGCCAGGTGGTATGGTCTCTTTAGGATATGTTTTCCTCTTAAAAATAAGCATAGGAGGCAGTTTAGTACCATCTGCACAGCATGAAAGCACAGCAGTATAGTGTGTCTTTTCATGGCCACTTGTTTTGATCGCCACTGTTTTGATTCCTTTCACATCAATAGTTATGTTGGAAGGCACATCAAAACTGTGAGGCATCTCATCCATGTTTGCAATCTGACTTGGTTCAAATTCATATTTTAAAAAAAATATATTTTATTGTTTTTTTATAGAGAGGAAGGGAGAGGGATAGAGAGTTAGAAACATCGATGAGAGAGAAACACTGATCAGCTGCCTCCTGCACACCTCCCACTGGAAATGTGCCTGCAACCAAGGTACATGCCCTTGACCAGAATCAAACCTGGAACCTTTCAGTCTGCAGACCGATGCTCTATCCACTGAGCCAAACCAGTTAGGGCCAAAATCATATTTTTTCCGAAGTTGTGTGATATAGGAGTGAAACTGTTGGATTTTATCCTCATAAACTGGTGGCATTTTCTGAGCTAACTTTGTATTCTCATGGCCAACCCTCTCTCCTCATGAAACAAGTACCATTTTGCCTTTCCTGTAAAATCAACAATGTTCATTTCACTTGAAAACATTCTTGCCTGACATTGAATAAGCTTGGTTGACACACATAAGCCACTCTGGTGCTGCCCCATAATCCAAGTCTGAAGCCTCTGCTCCAAGTTTTGCTGATTTTCCTCTTAAGGACTTCTTTTTTGGCATCTTAAGGAGTTGTTCTTCCTGTTTTCTCCACTGTCTGATCTTACACTCAGTAGGAGGAGGTCCAAATTGTCTCTCTGCAGCTCTATTTCCATGCTCTTTTGCATAGCTGATTACATTCAACTGCTTACCGGTATTTATCTTTTTATTTTTTGACATCTTTATGGGCTCAGAAAGCTCTGATTCCTGTTGCATCTGCACATTCTCCACCTCCACCTCCAATTACAGCATCAGCTGATGTCAGTAACAATAAGGAGGAAGCCTGTTTGACAAGGTATAAGCAGCCATGCACCCACGTGGCTCCCTCCTCAGCTGACTTCGTGTATAAGATGCCTCTCGATTTTCAGTCTAACAATTTTAGAAAAATATAGCATCTTATGCATGGAAAGATACAGTAATTAATATTGTAATGCTCAAAAGGCTACTGAGATATTTCCTTCCAGTTCTCTCTTGCCATTTTAAAACATATTTCTTGAGATAAATTGACACAATAAATAGCATGTATTTAAAATGTACAATCCCATGAATTAGACATATGCCCACACCCATGAAACTATTAGCACATCAAGATAAACCTCTCCTCTGCCCTCAAATGTGTTCTCAAGACCCTTTGTATGCTTCCTACAGCCCCAGAGAACTATGGGTCTGCTTCCTGTCACTATTGGATTGCATAATCCAGAATCTATATATATAAAAGCCTAAGTGACAGGCCAACTGGCCGGTAGCTATGATGTGCAATGACCACCAGGGGGCAGATGCTCAATGCAGGAGCTACCAAGCTGTGGAGACTTGGCAGCTGCGGTTCTGGGGTGGTACACCTGGAACCAGAGAGGAGGGAGCCTGATTCCGGGGTGCGTCACCCAAGAACCACCCTCTTGCAATATGGGACCACTCGGGGGATGTCGGGGAGCTGGTTTCGGCCCGATCCCCACAGGCCAGGCCAAGGGCCTCTAGTTATTTATAAATGGAACATACAGTATATACTCTCTTTTGTCTGGCCTCTTTCAAATATATTCTCAAGAACTCTTGGCTTACTCAATAGAATCATCAGGTAAAACACTACACTTTATAAAGAAATTCCCCTACCTAACCCAGAAACAGGATGTTTCTTAATTTAGGGGCTACATGTGGGAGCATGTGGGGAGCTGGGGTGCATGGAGGACACTAGTGCTGGCCTTGCCTACTCTGCCTTGTCCTTCACTTAAGAGAGGCAATGTGGCGACAGCTTTATTTGAAAAAGAAACATTTTTTTTCTGATTATAAAAGTAATTCATATTCAGTGAAAAAATATGTAAATGTAGAAAATACAATAATAGAATTAATATTACCGATAATCTTACCCAACCAGAAAACCTCTATGAAGATTCTGATGTCCTTCCTTATAATCTTTTTTATATACTGTTATGGACTGAAATCTGTCCCCACCAAGTTCCTATGTTCAAGCAGTAATTCCCAGTACCTTAGGATGTGACTATATTTGGAGATGGGACCTTTAAAGAGGTCATTCAGATTAAATAAGGTCATAAGGAAGGGGCCCTAATCCAATATGACTGGTGTCCTTCTAAGAGGAAGAGACTTCAGGGATGGCAGCCCATGGAGAAAAAGCCCTGTGAGGACAGGGAGAATGTGGACATTTGCATGCCAAAGAGAAGCCTCAGGAGAAACCAAACCTGCTGACACCTTGATCTTGAACTTTCAACCTCTAGAACTGGGAGAAAATAAATGTCTGTTGTTTAAGCCTCCCAGTCTGAGAGAGTGTGTGTGTGTGTGTGTGTGTGTGTGTGTGTGTGTAGCGGGATTATTTTTTTGTTTTCTTTTTTTTTTTTATGGCAGCCCTAGCAAATTAATACCTGCACCTATTAAAAAATACATATTATCTTGAATTTTAAAATATTGGCATCAATCTGGCTGTAAAGATGGTATCCTACTTCTGCTTATATTATATTATGGGCATTTCCCTATGTTATAAATGACTATACAGAAATGTGATGTGTGAATGTGCCATCATTCATTTCATTATGTCCATATTGTTGGACATTTGTAGTCCTTCTCTTTTGTTGGTTATCATAAATAACACTGTGCTGAACATTCATTAGAAGAAATGCTCTCCATGAATATTTTTTAAGATAAATTATTAAGGCAGATGTAGTAGATCAAGGAATATTTTTATGACTCTTTATACATATTGCCAAATCACCTTCCAGAAAACTTACACCACACATATTTCAGCAGTAAGTGACACTGCCTTTCAGTGCCTCACCCATACTAAGCATTTTCACTTAAAACATCTTTGCCAACAGGATTTTAAAATGAAACTTGACAGCTGATTTTCAAGTTCACTGGAAAAGAAAATTTGAAAGAATAGCCTAAAAAATTTAGAAAAAAAAATAACTATAAGTTTGGATTTGCAGTACTACACAGCAAAATAGATTACAAAGCTGTAGTTATTTAAATGATGTGACACAATCTAGGATATACAGATCCATGATATATATGATTTTAAATCAATGAGGGAAACATAAAATATCAATAAAGAATTTCAAAACAACTGGTCACATTTTTAAAAAATAAAAGGCCAACTCCTACTTCAGACCAAACACCGAATAAAATTTAAATGGATTAAAGAGCTAATTGCTAAAAACACATACACAACAATAATAAAATAATAATTATCACTGACAACTACTACAGAGAACCTATTTTTATATTTTGGTCTAGGGAGGGAGTTTTAAAACTTTTTTCTAAAAAAAATACATTTTATTGATTTTTTTACAGAGAGGAAGGGAGAGGGCTAGTTAGAAATATCAATGAGAGAGAAACATCAATCAGCTGCCTCCTGCACACCTCCTATGGGGATGTGCCTGCAACCAAGGTACATGCCCTTGGCCAGAATGGAACCTGGAACCCGTCAGTCCCAGGCTGACGCTCTGTCCACTGAGCCAAACCAGTTCAGGCTCCTGGAGGGAGTTTTAAACAAGTCACAAAATCCAGAAGCAAGAAATGACTGACAGATGTAACTAAGTCAAAATAAAAAGTTTCTATACAACCAAACATAAACAAAGTTAAAAAGTAACTAACAGTCTGTGAGAAGATATTTGCAATATATACAAAAGCAAAGAATGAATATCTATAATCTACAAATTAATAATAAAAATACAAGTGAGAAAAAAAAGTTGACCAAAATTAAGAAGTCGTACGTCATAAAAAAGTAAAAATAGTCAAGAAACATGATACTCAATTTTAGTAATAACTAGGCTAGTGCAAGTTGAAACCGAAATATTTTATTTTAGTGTATGTATTTCTGTATTGTTTTCTTTGTGAGAAATGATTATTATGTAAATAAAAAAATTTTAATTAAAAATATTTACCAATAAGACAAGCCAAAAAACAGTTATCTTGTTTCAATTTGCATTTCTTTGACTATTAGTGAGGCCAAACTCTTTCAAGTTTATTGACTATTCTGTTTCTTTTTCTTTCTTTTTAAATAAATTGCTTTTTGTATACATATCTCCTAACTGGGAATTCATATTTTTTCTTAAGTATTTTCTGGTACTTCACATATATTAAAGTAAATAATTCTTTGTCGTGTATGTTGTAATTATTTTTTCCCAGTTTGTCAAACACCTTTGAATTCTGTTTATGGTTTCTGTCTTTGCCTTTATGCTGAGGAAGTAGTTCCTCACCTTGAGATTAGATGAATACTTATTAATAATTCTCCACAGTTCTTTTGAAATAACATTGTAAAATCTAACTCTTAACAGGAAACTATTTTGGTTTATAGTATAAGGAAAGAACTTTATGTTAAGTGTTTTCGATATATTAGCACCATTTGCAATATTACCCTTCAGTTAGCAGCTGATGTGAAATGTCATCTTTATCCTGTGCTATATCCTTACATATCCTGGGATATATTTCAGAGTTTGGATGACTACTTATTTTATCTTCCAGTTTATTCCTGCATTAATGCCATACTATTTTAGTATGTAGTACTAACTTTAATACATGGTGGTAGTAGACCTCTCATTTCATTAATTTTGCATCCTATTTTGGGGGGAGTTGGATTTCCATTTACGTATTCTCTTGGAAAATTTCTTAAATATCTTAGTCAAAGTTGTTTTATTTTTTTAAAGCACAAGTGGGTGTCTTAGTAAGTCCTACATTAAATTGGTAGATTAAGATGGGAAGAACCAACACATTTTCTATATTAAATTTTCTCATCCAGGAATATGTTTCCATTACTCATTGCTTCTTAAAGATTTATGATTTCGCCAAAACCGGTTTGGCTCAGTGGATAGAGCGTTGGCCTGCGGACTGAGGGGTCCCGGGTTCGATTCCGGTCAAGGGCATGTACCTGGGTTGCGGGCATATCCCCAGTGGGAGATGTGCAGGAGGCAGCTGATCGATGTTTCTCTCTCATCGATGTTTCTGGCTCTCTGTCTCTCTTCCTTCCTCTCTGTAAAAAATCAATAAAATATATTTAAAAAAAAAAGATTTATGATTTCTTTACATTAGAACCTGTGGATTTATTAACTTTATTCCCAGGTAGATATTATTGTTTGTGGGGAGGGAGGAGGGTGGTTAAAAAAATTCTAGCTGACCTCCCTGGCATGCTAGCTTCATATCTACACAATTGATAAGCTCACATCATTCTTCTGCCTCCCACTTCTGACACTTATCCCAACTCTAATGGCATAAGGTGGTTCAGGGATGGATGACCTTTGGTAATATGGACAGGGATGGTCTAGGTATAAAGAAGTACAGTTCATGGATAGTTACTAGATATTTTACAGTTTTTATAGCTATGATGAATGAATCCATCCCACTCCCCATTATACTTTCTAACTGGTTATTGTGGATATGTGAGGAAACCATTGATTTTTGGATATATGATTGTATCTGGCTACAGTCCTTAGAGTTCTTACTAGTAATCATAATTCTTCAGTGCATTCACCTGCAAATAATGATATTTTATCCCTTTTCCCCAATATGTATCATACTTATTTCTTATTCCTCCCTTTTCCCATCCTTGCTTCTCCCTTCCCTCCTCCTCCCCGGTTCCCTAGTCAGGGCTCCCAGACCAGTGTTAAATAGAAGTGGTAATCAGGACCAGCTTCAATGGCACATAGCCTGTGCTTTCAGACAGGCCTTACGTGCAGAAGACACTACACTTAATGTCTCTCTTAAAATTCTTTTATGTATTTATTCATTTGGGGGGTGGGGGGTGGGGGAGAGGCCAGGGGGTGTAGAAACATTGATTTGTTGTTCCACGTATTTATGCATTCACTGGTTGATTCTTGTATGTGCCCTGATCAGGGACTGAACCCACAACTTAGGTATTTGCCTTAACCAGGAATCAAACTTATGACCTTTTGGTGTACAGGTTGTCACTCCAAACAAATGAGCCACACCAGGCAGCGCAAAATAATTAGTTTTAGAGAGAGACTCATAGAGAGTAGGCTGACAGCTCGAGGGGATGGGTGTACTGGGGAAGTGCCATGGAGGGATTGAGCAAAAAAATACAAACTCATGGAGATGGACAATAGTGTGGTGATTGCTGGGGTAGGGTAGGGGGGAGGGTAAGGGGGGATAAATGGTGATGAACTGAGACTTGACATGGGGTGATAAACACATAATATAGTATACAGATGATGTGTCATAGAATTGTACACCTGAAACCTGTACAATACTGTTAATCATTGTCACTCCAGCAAAATTCAATAAAAGTAAATAAATAAATAAATAAAACCCACACCCAACAATTAAGGTTTGTGCAGAATTTCCATTGTTTTGGTAAGAACTAAATACACACACATATGAGCTACCAAAAGTGAATTTTGTAATTTGGTGAATCTGCATATAAGATAAAAGCTCCACATTTGCATTTAAAACGTCCACAGCACAATATAAAGATGAATGATAAAATTGTTGCTAATAATTTAAATATATTTTTTTCTTTACTTAAAAGAAAATTAAACAAGTAAAAACACAATGCCAAATTGAAAAGACTGCAAAATCAAGAAAAAAGCATTTCTTAAGTAGTTAAAAAAAACACACCTAATTTTATAGAGGAAAGAAGGGAGGGCAGGAGGGAGGGAGGGAGGGAGGGAGGGAGAGAAACATCCGCACATGCCCCAACTGGGGATCGAATACACCACTGTCTGATGTATGGGACGATTCTCCAACCAACTGCCCACACCGGTCAGAGCTTTACTTTTAACTGCACTGTTCCCCTGTTCTTGAACAAGGAGGTCCCACATTTTCATTCTGCACTGTGCTTTGTAAATTATATAGCTGTTCCTGGGACTTACAATGGGTATTTTTGTTTGTTTGTTTTAGGCTTTATTGGAACCGTCTCTGGTTAAACCTCACTCTTTACAAAAGGGTCATCACAGAATTGTTATTGTAGAAGACTGGAAACACCTACATGTCAGTCAAAGGGGGCTGGTTAAGTAAATTATAGCACCACCAGTCAATGGACTACTGCACAAATGTAAAAAGGCATGAGAACGCTCCGTAAAAACACTGTTGACTGAAAAAGATATATGTGAATATATGCTATATATATTTTTGTTGTTGTTAATACTCACCTGAGGATATTTTTCCACTGATTTTTAGAGAAAATGGAAGGAAGGGGCAGAGACACAGAGAGAGAAACATCGATGTGAGAGAGACACATAGATTGGTTGCCTCTCCCACACACCCAGACCAGGGCAGGGGATCAAGCCTGCAACCGAGGTACGTGCTCTTGACAGGAATTGAATCTGGGACCCTTCAATCCGAGGGCTGCCGCTCTATCCAGTGAGCCAAACTGGCTAGGGCTATGCTATATATTTTAATAAAAAAGGGGAAATAAGAATATATATTTGTAATACTTAAAATTTAAATTAAAAAATTACCTACCAGATTTTTGGGTGGAGGACTGAGGTAGTAAATTAGGGACTAGGCCCACAAAGTTAGATTTTACACTTCCTTGGCCATTAGATCATTTTTCATAGTCAGTGGCAGAGAAATACCCAGTCCATTAATAACCTGGTTATGCAGAATGTGAATTTGAAGAAGCATAATTGGTAAGAAAGTGATATTGTTGCATAATGTTGGATATATACTCCAAAATACCACATTTAAATACAACTTTGTTGCCCGGCTGGTGTGGCTCAGTGGTTGAGCGTCGACCTATGAACCAGGAGGTCACAGTTCGATTCCCGGTCAGGGCATATGCCTGGATTGCAGGCTTGGTCCCCTGGTGTGGGGTGTGCAGGAGGCAGCCAATCAATGATTCTTTCTCATCACTGATGTTTATATCTCTCTCTCTCCCTCTCCTTTCCTCTCTGAAATCAATACAAATATTTGAAAATAATAATAAAAATATAAACAACTGTGTTATTTCCACTTCTGGTTGTTTATCCCAAGAAATCCAAGACACTAATTCAAAAAGATAGTTGCACCTCTATGTTATTTACAATAGCCAAGATATGGAAGTAACCTAAGTGCTCATCAATAAACTAGTGAAGCCGAAACCGGTTTGGCTCAGAGGATAGAGCGTCGGCCTGCGGACTGAAAGGTCCCAGGTTCGATTCCGGTCAAGGGCATGTACCTGGGTTGCGGGCATATCCCCAGTAGGAGATGTGCAGGAGGCAGCTGATCGATGTTTCTCTCTCATCGATGTTTCTAACTCTCTATCTCTCTCCCTTCCTCTCTGTAAAAAATCAATAAAATATATTTTAAAAAAAATAAACTAGTGAATAAGGAAGGTGTGGTACATATATACAGTGGAATATTACTTGGCCATAAAAAAGAATGAAATCTTATCATTTTCAACAACATTGGACAGACCTAGAATGTGTTATACAAAGTGAAATATGTCAGACAAAGACAAATACCATATAATTTCACTTATATGTGGAATCTATAAACAAAATAAACTAACAAACAAAACAGAAACAGATTCAGATATAGAGAACAACTGATGGTTGCCAGATGGGAGAGGGGTTGGGTGAAAAAGGTGAAGGAATTCAGAAGTACAAATTGATAGTTACAAAACAGTCATGCATTGTAGAGTACAGCACAGAGAATACAGTCAATAATATTGTAATAACTATATCTGGTGTCAGGTGGGTTTAGACTTCTTAAATTATATAAATATCTAACCACTATGGTGTATACCTGATATTAATCTATAATAATGAAAGCATAATATGCTAATTAGACCAGACGTCCTTCCGTCCTTCCAAACGAAGCCAGGGCTGCAAGGGAAGCCCAGGTCCCAGGTCCCAGAGGGAAGCCAGTGTTGGCAACTGGGGGAAGGAAGACCTACTCTTGCATGAATTTCATGCATTGGGCCTCTAGTATAAAATAACAATGAATGGCAACTATAACTGAAAAAATTGTGTACATTTACATTTATCTGGACACAAATACCCTGCTATATCCCCGCTAGACACGGGAAAATGTAAGTAGGGTCCAAAACATTTAATCCTATAAAATATGTAAATTCTGTAAAAATAAGAGCAATAAAGCCTTTCAGGCAGTCTTTATTCTCAAACAAATAAAAAATAAAAATAAAAATAAAAATAAAAAACAGGTATGAAGGATAATGAAACTTAAATACACACAAAGGACTACATTAAACCAAGAATCCTAAATGATTATGGGAAATCACTGTCTAATCATCCGCCATCTCTCCCCCACGTAGGAACTGCAGCCCATTTTCATTTGAGATCATAAGTTCCTCAGAGTAGCAGGCAAACAAATATATTCTGTACGTATTACTGTGGGGTACTTACTTTACCTACAGTTTTGTAGCACTCTTAAGATCTTGTGAGAAAATAATGCTTAATTTTCTCCAGAGGAAGAGTGAGAGACTACGAATAACTGTAATTCCTACTTGAACCCCCCACCAGATGCAAGATGGTCCACTGGAAGGGGCACTGGCTTTGGAGTGAGTCAGAGATAAGTATGTCTTTCCACATGCTGACCATTTTGTATGATTCTCCCCTGACCCTCACTTTCTTCCTGTTTATGGACTGGCCCACTCATAACCCTATCATAACACCCCCAACTCAGCTTAGGTACCCTTGTTCCAGTGTTCCTATGGTTTCTCCGTGCTGAAATCTCCCAGTAGATGATTTATTTTGCTATGTTGTCACCTTCTGTTTAAATGTCTTTCTCTCCCATTAGCTCATACGATTCTCCAAGGCAGAAACGACCTGTGTATTTTTCTATCCCCAGTACCTAAAATACACTTGGCAGCCTCTTAATAAATGTCTGCTTAATGCCAAGTAATTTACAGTAGATAAAGAAGTTAAGCTTCACTGACAATTAGAACCAGCCTTGATATCTGGTTAGAGAAACAGACTGGAAAGTCCAGCCTCTTGGTCTGGACCAGTCCAGCCTCAATAGTGCCATTTTAAGAAACTGTCTGCATGGAGGTCTTCAGGGCCGCTCTGCTACTCCAGCAAGCACCCTTCTATGCCACATTCTACCCCTTCAACCTCTGGTGAACTCCCGCAGGCCCAAATCTCTTGTTTCTGCTCCAGAGGACACAGTTTTAAAGACAGCTGCAAAGCACAAAAGTCATATCCCTAATTCAACAGATTTCAAAAGCCCTTCACAGCATAGATTTCCAACTCTGTTTACTTTCCCAGGAACTTTACAGAATTCTAAACACACTGTTACAATTTTAAAATACTTTTAGATGACAGTAGCAACTACAGAACACCTATTTGTTTTCTGCATCCAGCTTTTCCCAGGGGACCCAGTGGTGCCATTTTGTTGCTATGTAAATTAGCACTGTGTAATGCTCTGGATTGTTTACTTAATTCTTCAAGGCCCAGCTCAAAATACCATTCTTCACGAAGTTGGGTATTTATTAAATATCAGACAACTAAATATTTAGCCTTCCTCTGCACTCAGCTTGTGCCTGTGCCGGCTGCTCTCAGCTCCACGTATTTCCATGCCTGGCCACCGTGCTTCTCCAGCTCCTTTGAATCAGAAGGCCTGTTTCCTGATGTCTGGAGCCCTTTCACAACCAGTTCTCTGTCTGTCAGCTTCCAGCTCCATTCCCTCCCTTGCTCTTGGAGGCTAAAGCTCTGAAAACAAGTTCCCAGGCTTGCCAGCTTGGTTTTTAGTGAAGTTCTGCCAATGGAAGAAACTGGTGTGAGACTGGGAGATGGGAGGAGGAAAGAAAACATTTCTGTGTGCTCTGGTGCACGGTAGGTAGCACAGTGTGGCTGATGAATATGGGCTCCGGTTCCTGTTGAGACAGCACAGTTCCATGGTGGCAGCAGTGACTGTTCCCAGGGCTTTGGCAACACAGAGTTCCTGTGCTTAGGCTGCCTATTTTGTTGTCCTACTCAATTACTAACAAGAACCTAGAACATAAAAGCCAATGGTCTTCATGGATGCATGCCGGCAGACACAGAGCTAACACCTAATGGTCTAACTCTGGTAGTGGAAGCTGCTTCTTGTTCGATGAAAGGGTTAAACAGCCCTGAATTTTGAGCCTAGAGCTCCATGCTCTATAGTTGCTATCTCTTAAGCAGAGGTAGAGCCAAGGATAAGGATGGAGAGGGACTTACGAGAGCTTATGTTTTCTAGAAGAACTAGGACACCTAAGAAGGGAAATGAGCTCCATGTAATGCTAAATAGCACAGTCTAATATCAGTGTGAAGTGCTTACTGCTCCCCCAAGTCTTACTAACTGTATATTCTCTATTCATCTACAAGACTCATAAGAAGAGCTATTTAAAAGGAAAAAAAGAAATGCAAATGGCCCTTAAACATATGAAAAGATGTTCAATTTCTCTCATAAGAGAAATGCAGTTAAAAACTTCATAGAGATACAATTTTTCACCTATCAAACTGGCAAAAAATCCGAGGTTTGACAATATGTGCCACATACATTGCCAATGAGAATTTTAAAATGGTACAATCCTTATGGAGGTGAATTTGGAAATATCTAGCAAAATTATCCATGCATTTAACCTTTCATCATGTAATCTTCTTCTCAGGATCACAAAAATATATTAGCAAAAATAGGAAAAGACTTATGCACAAGGCAACAGCACAATTTCTAGTAACAGAAGACTGAAAACAACCCAAATGGTTCATCAATATATAACTGGTTGAATAAACTACAGTGTATATACACTAATGAATACCATGCAGCTATAAAAAGGAATCAATAATATCTTCCTATATAACTAGTGCTAGGGTAAGTGTTAAGTACAAAAAAGCAAGGTGAAGAAAGTATCTATAGCATATAGTATGCTACCAATGTTGGGAGGATAAAAAATATAAACCATATTATTTCCCATTTTTAAAAACAGGACAACCCAAAAAACTAAAGGGAAAAAGAGATTACCTACAGGAGTAGAGGAGACAGGAATATAAGCTTAATTTCTCTAAATATAGCTTTTTTGTGTATCTGATTTAGAGAACACATTTATCTCTATATATAAAAGGCTAATATGCAAAGTGTCCCCTCGGGAGTTCAACTGAGAGACCTGGAGTTCAATTGCTTGCTATGACATGTGCGAACCACCAGGGGGTGGTGCAGAATGAAGGAAGGTCCCGGCCGGCAGCAGGAGGCCCCGATTGGCCCTGATCGACGGCCAGGCCTAGGGACGCTACCCATACACAAATTTTGTGCACCAGGCCTCTAGTATTTCACATAATTAAAAGACAAAAAGCATTTTGAATGCAATCACTAAATAAGTGAAATGAAACAAATGAATCAAACTGTATACTGAAATAGTGTCATGATTGATCACACAGAGAATTATTTTAAGTGACTTTAAAACCAGTAATTTTACTATACATCTCTAGTTAGATATACCCTAAAGGCCCAAAAAGTACTTGTAACTGCAAACATCTTAAACTAATTTCAGTAATCGTATGGTCCATGGTAGTATCAGTACTGTAATTCTGAGACTATTTGGTATGTACTGGGGACAAAGAAAATGAATTATTATGCTGTATCACTGATAACCAAGATTTTCAGTATGAAAAAAAGGATATGAAAGGTCAAAGGTGAAACAGTAACTATGTGTACTGAAGTTTAATTAGAAGTGTTAGCATGCACTCATGATATATTTTACATGTTAAGTAAATATATATGCACATATTTCTGAGTTCAGTCCATGGGAAAAGGCCTAGAAATAAAGAGCAACCCAATTGCAAGTACTTTGACTAAGGTTTCTAAATGTCATTTCCTACTTAAAGGAACCAGGGCTTCTTACAGAAAAGGCTGATTCCAGATCAGGGGCAGGAGACATACAAGGTGAACCTGGTACATTCTTGCCTGCCAGAAATCAAGGAACTACTAAGGACTACTGAGGTTGTGTCAGAAAGACTGAAGAGCCAATCTGAAGAGGCTAAAAGATAAGGACAATTTGAATACCAATAATGAGTACAAGTGATCAAAAAATATTCAATTTGTTTAATCCCATAAACTCAAAATAATATGCACTCCCCTTCCAAAAGGAAAACCTCACAAAAAACCTCACTGATCAACTTTGGAGGATGCTAGGTAACCACCTCTTCACTTTGAGAACTGGTAAATAAAAGGAAGCATGTAATAGTTATCCTTTTCTTCCTGGGCAAATTGCATCTCAGAATTATCAAAAGAGTATTGAGAACATTTCTCTCTTCCTAGCTACTAAATGAAGGAATGACAGAATTAGCTGTAACTATTTTGCAGTTTTAAATAGTTGTGAATGAATATCCAAAAGAAACAACCAACGATTTTCTGTGTTTCTTGATAGACACATATACTACCACCTATAGGATGGATATTCTTATAAAAATACAAAATAAAAATAAAACTTGAATCAGATTAAGCCTCTACCAAGTTACAAGAAACACAAGAGAGGAACATGTTGAATACTACCATGGGGATTTAATCACCAAAATGCAGGCTGTTAGAAACTCTACAAGATAAAAACCTAATTTCTTCAACAAATAAACGGGGAGAGAGAGAGAGAGAGAGAGAGAGAGAGAGAGAGAGAGAGACTTGTAACAGCTATTTATTGAGTATGGATTTCATCTGAATTCTGATTTAAACAGCCTGTAAAAACACACAGATTCACTCCAGACTTTCACCTAACTAGGAACATTTGAACACTGAATATTAAATACTCATAAAGAATTAATGTTCAATTTTGGGATATATAATACTAGAGGCCTGGTGCATGAATTAGTGCAAGGGTGGGGCCCCGCCGGCCAGGGGGATGGGATGCAGGAGGTTGGCTGGCCAGCCCCACCCCCATCGGGTGGGGGACCGATCGGGGTGGGGCCAGATGGAGGGAGGAGCCGAGGGTGGTTAGTCAGCTGGCCCCGCCCCCTAATTAAAGTCCCGGTTGAGGGGACAACTTGCATATTAGCCTTTTATTGTATAGGATTATAATTATGGCTACAAAAAGGAGTCCTTACTTTTAGAGACACATTTTGAAATATTTATGGGTAAGATGAAAAAATGTCTGGGGATTGCCTTAAAAATTATCTGATGGGGAGGAAGTAGGCAGTGTATAAACTAAGTTGTCTGTGAGTTGATAGTTCTTTAAGCTGGGTGGTGAGTACTGGTCTACCTGAATAACTAATAGGGTATTCAAGAAGTGAATTTAAATATGAGATTAAATGCAAAGAAATTTTGGCAATGATTATGAAAAAGTGGAAGGACTTGGCACAGAAAGTGTAGTGCCAAGGCAAAACAGACACATTTTTTGGGAGGCTGAATGCTTATGAAATAGCAGTCATATCTATTCTAATATTCCTTCCATGCCTCACTAGTAAGACAGGTTCACACTCCTATATACTACTAGAAGCCCATTACAGTGCACTGGTGAGGTCTCTCGGCCTGGCCTGCAGGGATTGGGCCGAAACCAGCTCTCCGACATCCCCCGAGGGGTCCCGGATTGCGAGAGGGCAGTTCTTGGGTGATGCACCCCAGAATCAAGCGCCCTCCTCTCTGGTTCTGGGTGCACATCTGCCCCCTGGTGGTCAGTGCACGTCATAGCTACCGGTCAGACTGTCAAACGGTTGGCCGGTTGCTTAGGCTTTTATATATATAGACTAGAGGCCTGGTGCACGACATTCGTGCACTGGGAGGGTCCCCTCAGCCCAGCCTGCATCCTCTGGCATTCCAGGACCCTGGGGGGAGCGGGCCTACGCCAGCAGGGGGACATCCCCTGAGGGGTCCTTAGTGCTGCCTTGGAGGTGGGAGAGGCTCCTGCCACTGCTGCTGCACTCACCAGCCATAAGCCTGGCTTGGAGCTGAGCAGCACTCCCCCTGTGGGAGCACACTGACCACCAGGGGCCTGCTCCTGCATTGAGCATCTGCCCCCTGGTGGTCAGTGCGCATCATAGCGACCCATTGTTCCACCGTTCGGTCGATTTGCATATTAGCCTTTTATTGTATCGGAGGATACTCCTAATGAAAAGGAGACAGTCATCACAGGCTGACTCCAAGGCAAGAATACCTCCCAGCATGGTCCAGAAGCAGCCACCACATGAAGGAGAGGATGAGGTGGGGGCATGCTGTGAGGGGGTCTGACACTCAGATCTGGTCAGTGTGGTTAAAGCTCCCATGGATACATGAGCCCACACAACTCCCAAGCTTCCCCATGAATCTGTACAAGTGTGGCAGCGTGCAGAATGACATGCTGTCAACAAAAATGGGACAGAAACCCTTTGGTAGGAGAAAACTAAAATCTTATGGAGCTAATGTTGTTTATTTTTATTTATGTTTTTCCTGGAATCATCATACATGTTAAGTAATAACATTAAAGTTTGATTTAAAAAAAATGCAAACATTTTTAAAGTAATTTTAAGGCGTATAAGGAGAGTACTACTCTAATTAGAGTAGCCTATACTATAATACAACGACCACGAGCTGTGAAAGAAAGAAGTTCTGAATCTTGAAACATCAAAGTAGGGTTTGATACCCTATTCATGAAGACATTATTTTAGTTTTGCTCTTTTTCCCTCATGAGAACCTGGAGTTTGTATCAGTGGTTCTCGAGGTTGGAGTGCACATTTCACAGGATGTGGGAAGGAATAAGCGGTTGTCAGCTATAATTTAAAAGTAACTCTGGGTGGTTCTGACATTCACTTTGTCCCCTTTACAGGGCCACTCCTTTCTCCCAGCCCCCAGTAGAGTGGCTGATGAAACCTGTGTGCTGCCGAAATTTACCTGAAGTTATCACATGGAAGGCTGGCAATTACTATTTCAAACACCCCTTTCAACTAAGCAGAGCTACATGTCAGACAGGTACACCCTCAGGACTCACACACCTCCTTGTCTGCCCGGGGCAGCTGTGAGCTATGAAGATAGCAGGAGGAGGCCCAGATGGGATCCCATTGCAGGCCACCTGCCCATATGTGCACCACACCCCTGCCCACCTGCACCACTGCTCCATCTGGCTGAGGGGGGATGACAGGCAGATGACTGCAGTGTTCTTTGCAGTCAGACTTGTGAGCACCACAGAAAGGGCTCGACGAAAAGTGTTTGACCAGACACCAAAAACACTTCTTGCATCTCTGTAGTCTTCTCTCACCCCTGACACACCTGAGACTATCATGGCTTCAGACTATGCTGACTACTTCAGTGTAGACAAAACACAGACCAAGAATAGCAACCCTCACTACAAGTAATCCCCAGTTTAATTCCTGTAACAGCCTCTCATGCCAGATCAGCCTATTTCTTCGATAATTACAGTGTCCACAAACCTGTTCTTTTTCCAATAAAAATGGGGTCCTTTTTAAAGTAGGTGGCACCTTCTATGCAGCACATTCAAAACTGCAGTGCACTGGGTGGAAATGAGTAGACAAATGCTACACATCTTAAGACTATGAAGGTGGTCTTGTTTCTAAGATTCTTCCCAGGGAGGACTGCCATAACCACACACAGTGAGGTCTGAAGTCTATGAAAGAACCTGGAGAGGACCTGAACCCTCCCTATAGCTCCATCACCAATATTCCACACAGCCCACAAAATTAAAAACCTTGATAACATTAGGTAAGACTTCAGCAGTATTAGTTTTCAAATTTCTTAAAAGTTACAAAATTATTAATATTTATATTAAAAATCATATCCATAACAAATTTAAAACCAAATTATTTATTTTAGTTGAGCTCTAAAAGTTCTCTATGTGTTGGGATAATTTCTACTCCTACTGTTTTATTAATGCTACTCTCCTATATTTCCATGATAAAGGATTACATTTAGGGCACAGCAGGTGTTAGGAAAATGTACACGGATGACCAAAGAACTAGAAAGCATTTGCAGGTTACACTCGTCTTTCCCATCTAGTCACTGCCATGATTTTAGGATCTCTGTCACTATGCTGTGTCCCAGCATGGACAGGACTTGAGAAGGGGAGGAGAAGTGAGTCCTTTGTGAAGGCAAAAACTTCTACTTTGCAGGGACATCTCATCCCCCTCCTGAACCCCCAGCATGCATGTTCCATGAGGCTACGGTAAAGGCACAGATTTAAGAATCTAATTAGTCAAACCATGATCCTGGTGAGAGCTGAGTAAAAACCTGTGGGCCTGGGAAAAAGGAACAAAAAGGAAAAGCTACTCGTGACATCTAGAATGCCAAGACCTGGTGGGACTGTACACAATGCCAGACCATGCAGTACCTAAAACAAATACAACACACAACAGAAAGCAACCAAACAAATAACCAAAGTTTAAAATATAACTTTTGGAAAGATCAATCAGGAAGTACTTCCCACAAGGTAACCTGTCTTTCACAATGACAATTCAGTTACTCTGGTCTTATTCAAATCCATAACAAATTTAAAACCACTTTCTTAAGGTGAACTTGGCTAAACAGGGCAAATATGGACTGAAAAGAACATACATTCATATCGAATCAAAGCCAAAAATACGTGCATAGCCTTGGAAAGTATGAGCACTGGATCACTGTTATACAGACCTCCTCCTTGATCTTACTACCATTAAGTACAGAAAAGCCTTCGGTATGAAAGGCTTTGCCTGGCTGTCATAAGCATTCCCCACATAGCAAATCTGAACGAATCACTAGAACATTTTCAATTCTTAACTACTAGAAAAATACTGATATTCTTTTAAGTTTACTAGTATTATTTTGACTTCTTCTAAAAATATAAGCCTTCCCCTGTGTCACTCAGCCTTAAGGCATTCAAACCAACCAAATTTCTTAGTCAAAGCTGATTAAGAGATGAGGCAAGGGAATAAAAGAAATACTTGAAAATAAAATATCTAAGCAGATGTACAAAATGTAGCTGTAATACTTACCTATCAGGCCCTTCTCGAGAGTGAAGGTTTGGTTTGTAAACATGCATTCAAAAGCCACAATGTGAAAAATCTTGTTCACTGTGTTGTGAGTCCCAACTATTCGAATATATCTGGGGGTAAAAAGAAAAGAAAGTTTGTTGAAGAAAATGAGCTTCTGTCACAACCAATCCAAAAATAACAGTAAGACATATTACATAAACATACAGTGTACCAGGGCCTGGACTAAAGGAGATTTTGAACTTGACTTCAGACCCTGTACCTGCTCCTTAGGGCAGGCTCCAACTGAGCCTTAGAAGAATTACAACAAAATTAGGAAGATAGCACTTTCCAGAGAATTAAGCAGGACTTAAAATTTGATTTACCTAGAAAATCCAACCATGTACTATTCAGCTCAAATCCTGAACGTCAGTACAACTATACATCCATGAGACATTTACGCTGGAGAATAACGAACTGCTTCTATCTCTGTCTGTGGTTAGGAATGTGCCCGTACACAGGTGCACAAACACATAGAAAATCAAACACTTTCAAATTCAATGAAAGTTTTCATCCATTGGAGACAAATACATGAAATCAATATTGTTTTCTTGCTTAAAAGAAATATCCACAGAACCACTGGAAAACACTCACAGTTTCTTGTATTTTAGTACAGCTTCCAAATCGTTGTTGGGAAGTTACCCCCCGCCCCCGGACCGCCCCTCCCCCCTCCCCGCCCCCCGCCTTTACTGCTGGGAAGCCTTCTCCTGACCAGAGGAAGTGATCCGCAGAGGTGACCCAGCCTGCTCTGCACCTCCCTCCGGCCCACAGGGATCTGGCATCTGCACACAGTGCAGAGTTTCACAGGGCAGGTCTTGAGCATCTTGGCCTGTTCCCCCTCTGTAGCTCCCTGGAGGCTTCACCTCCAACAAACAAGCATTAACCTTGGAGTGACTTGCTCCTTTCAATCTCCAAAGGGACCTGACAGTTCACAGGTTAATGAACAGACACTCTCATTCTTCTGAGTGCCACAGGGGGAATGTACCACATTCTTACTGGAATTCAAAGGAAGAACCAGGAAAAATAACTAGATTAACTGATGACACTCTCCCAAATTATGAACTATCCACTCTGTAGGACAGGGCATATTAAACGCACAGATTTCAATTAGGAGATGACAGACCAGGCCAGGGTTCAGCAATATCCTCTCTCCACTGTGTAAAGCAACCTTCAACTTAGATGATACAATTTTACTTCTGAGTTAATCGCTGTTCACTAATTCAGTAATTTCCTTATATTGCTCATCACTCCAAGTTAACTGTGTAACATAAATGCCGATTTTAAAAATTCTCATTAAGGAGACTAGATTTGGGGGTTTTACATCATGGGCTATTTTCCCTCCTGTTTCTTCAAGCCTGAATCTCACAGCAATCCCTGTGCACCTCATTTAGCCATCTGTTCCTTGACACGAGCTGGTCACTCATCTTCATAACCAATAGAAATGCCATCTCCTGGACTGGCTGTTTAGCACGCCCACAGCCATTGCGGGAGACACTGTGCTTCCCGTGTGGAGCGCCAGGGCAACTGGTCCGTCACCAGAGCCCTCTGGTGAAGCAAAAAGCTGGTCCTGATCTATTTTCTTTGGCCCTCAAGGCAGACTGAAGGTGCTGAATTCCCTGGGTTTGGGTGCGTTCCTTTAAAAGAGATTCTATGGTGTGAGTAGAACAGATTGCATTGTTCTTTACTGTTAGCGGTGATACTGGGCTTTCTGGAAGGGAAGGGGTGTGTTAAGGCTGGCACCTGGGCCTGAATCTAATTTTGTCCATTTCCTTAAAACCACAGAAACACAACCAGCATAGCATTTTCAGCTGCTCATGGTCGTGACGGCCTGAGTGCTGCTATCTGCAGCGTGGAGGGGATGGAGGGGATGTGGTTTGGTGCAATTTGATCAGACCACTCTTTTGCTCCCTAGGTCGAGCTTCCACCAGAGGAGAGACAGCTCTCCTAATACTGTGCAAGGCAGAGGAGCCTGACAGCAACTAACAGGGCCTTTCCCCTTGGCAGTTCTCAAGGTTAACAGTCCCACTGACAAGGGGATGCCGTAGTGATCCCCCTCCCTCTCCCTCTTTTTAAAAATGATATGGAACCAAGTTCTCCAAGTTTAGGTAATAGTCATTTCCCAAAATTTACCCTGGTGCAATTGTCAGGAATTGGAGAAAATATGCAACCTTCCTTTCCCTTGTTCCCTAATTATAAGAAACTGAAAATAAAAAATTGTACTGGAATAAATTTCACAGCCTTAATGAAAGTGTTTGTGATAACAAACAAGATAATACTTATGGCTGGAAAAGCACGAGAGATGCCTCCAGATAAAAAGTTCTATACAAATGAAGATAATGTTATCTCTGCTGCACAATCCTGAGGTCAAATTAGCAATTCACCACTGTATATTATACTTCTTGATTAGCCTGTTCTATGTAATGCTCATAACAAGTTTAATTATTCTAGTTCTACAATACTTTGTAAGTTTCCAAAAAATTATAGCATAATTTACGAAAACGGCATAAAGTCCCTATTCAAATACACATTTAAAAAAATGGTAACAAAGTCAAGAAACCATGCTCCTTTTCTCCAGCAAGGAGCTGCTGGCATAGGACTCTGTCCTTCACTGAAGAAGATCTCAACTAGAACTAGCAAATAGGCTTCAACTCATCCCCCAACTTCGCAACCGGCAAGGTGGCCTGCAGCTCTACATTGCAAACTTCGAGGTCCTGTGCCGCTCAAGTGGAGGGGGCTCCTGATCCATGAGCAGTGTCTCCAGGGGGAGGGAGGTGGCACAGATTTTCTTAATGGGACTCACAACGGAGCCTCCCGAGGCAGAAGGGAAGTTATTACCTGAGATATTGAAAAGCCAAGGGATGGGGATGGGAAAGAGTCCTCTCTCACTTTTTTATTTTTCTTAAAAAACAAAGCAAAACTTGCTCTGGTTCATAACACTTAAACCAGAGAAGTAACTACCATATTTTTTTCTGTCACAAATTTTTGAATAAGAGGCAAAGTTAAAGATTAATTTTTTTCCTTTCAACACCATCTCTCCAATGCACAGTCAGACTCTGACTTAACCCGGTAATTGGGGCAGTGACAGCTCGTGACTTCATCTGTGTTCAGAGAGAGCGCTGCTGAAAAATCTAACAGCTGCCCTTTGTTCTCTCCAGGTCCTCAACAGCAGATCAGACAGTTGAAGATAATTAAACCTGTAACAGCGCTCAGGAAGGCAGATATGCAACAGATTGGCCATTTCTTGTGAGGATGAATGCTGTCCACATGATCCCTGGTGTAACAGTCTGTTTCCAAAATTCTCCTCCCTTCCCTATGTTAGTTGTCTTCTAGTTACTGACAAAGACTGGGTCCTGAACATAGTTCAGAAAAGTGTGTTTCAATGCAGAAGTTTCTAGGAGCTCTAAGAGTGTGGGTGAAAGCAGGTTCTGTCTTTTTTAATCAAATGAAATCTAAAACCTCCAAGGTTGCCACTCTAAAGTTGAAAGGCACTATGGAGTTTTGAAGAATGTGCTTTAGAGTCTAATAGAGCCAGGTTTGTGGCCCAGCCCCATCATTTAATTTGCTGTGTCACTTTGGGGGAAACGCTTTAAACCTTTTTAAGCTTTCGCTTCCCTATAAAGTGAGGTCGGTAACAGAGACCTTATAGGATATTTAAATGAGGTAAGCATGTAACATGTCTAATTCATGTCTATCTTGCAGAGCAGGATATCTTTAAATAGAAATTTAAAGAGTAGATCACTGGGTACAAAAGGTCTTTGTTTGAACTTTGAGAAAACTGGTTGTCTGGGCAAGAATTCTTAACTGTGGCTGCTAAAATGGTGCATCTGTAAGGAGGCAGGCCCAGGGGCAGACTTCAAGAACACAGGCAGGGTCTTGTCCTTGCTCTAGGGCCATGGCCAGCAAACTGCAGCTCGTGAGCCACATGCGGCTCTTTGGCCCCTTGAGTGTGGCTCTTCCACAAAATACCACGTGCGGTGCGCACATACAGTACGATTGAAACTTCGTGGCCCGTGCGCAGAAGTCGGTATTTTGTGGAAGAGCCACACTCAAGAGACTAAAAAGCCGCATGTGGCTCACGAGCCACAGTTTGCCCAGCCGCAGTTTGCCGACCACTGCTCTAGGGCATAACAGCGAAGGCACTGAGGGCCACAGTAAGAAGATGACCTGGATCTACAGTATTTCCCACTTCAAGGCCCTAATCTTTAGAAAAGCCTATTTACAATACCCTTGACCTGACTCAGCTATGCATGAGGAGGCAAGGCAAGAATCCTCTGCCCATATTTGGTCCAGCAACCCATACCCACAGAAGAATTTCCTTTTTGTGGGAACCCTAGAAGTTTAACCCCTAGAGTGCCGGGGAGCGCGATCGCGCTCCTCCTGCAGTGTCACTATTAGAAGCTAGTAGTTCACTCTTTATTGACAGATGGCACCTAAGTGCAGAAAACAAATGTAGTAAAGGTTTCCTTAAGTTTTTTTTTTTAATTAAATCTTTATTGTTCAGATTATTACATTTGTTCCTCTTTTTTCCCCCCATAACTCCCCTCCTCCCAGTTCCCGCCCCACCCTCCGCCCTCACTCCCCACCCACTGTCCTCATCCATAGGTGCACGATTTTTGTCCAGTCTCTTCCCACATCTCCCACACCCCTTTCCCCCCTAAGAATAGTCAGTCCATTCCCTTTCTATGTCCCTGATTCTATTATGATCACCAGATTATTTATTCACTTGATTCTTAGATTCACTTGTTGATAGATGCATGTTTGTTGTTCATAATTTGTATCTTTACCTTTTTCTTCTTCTTCCTCTTCTTAAAGGATACCTTTCAGCATTTCATATAACACTGGTTTGGTGGTGATGAACTCCTTTAGCTTTTCCTTATCTGTGAAGCTCTTTATCTGACCTTCAGTTCTGAATGATAGCTTTGCTGGATAAAGTAATCTTGGTTGTAGGTTCTTGCTATTCATCACTTTGAATATTTCTTGCTATTCCCTTCTGGCCTGCAAAGTTTCTGTTGAGAAATCAGCTGACAGTCGTATGGGTACTCCCTTGTAGGTAACTGAGTTTCTTTCTCTTGCTGCTTTTAAGATTCTCTCTTTGTCTTTTGCTCTTGGCATTTTAATTATGATGTGTCTTGGTGTGGTCCTCTTTGGGTTCCTTTTGTTTGGGGTTCTCTGCGCTTCCTGGACCTGTAAGTCTATTTCTTTCACCAGGTGGGGGAAGTTTTCTGTCATTATTTCTTCAAATAGGTTTTCAATATCTTGCTCTCTCTCATCTTCTGGCACCCCTATAATTCTGATGTTGGTACGCTTGAAGCTGTCCCAGAGGCTCCTTACACTATCTTCGTATTTTCGGATTCTTTTTTCATTTTGCTTTTCTGGTTGGGTGTTTTTTGCTTCTTCGTATTTCAAATCTTTGCCTTGATTCTTGCGTTCCTCTGGTCTGCTGTTGGGAGTCTGTATAGTATTCGTTATTTCAGTCCGTGTATGCTTAACTTCTAGTTGGTTCTTTATCATAACATCGAGGGTCTCATTAGATTTCTTGAGGATCTCACTACATTTATCGACGGCTTCTAGACAGTTCTTAAGAGACCTTAAAAGTGTGGTTCTGAACTCAATATCCTCCATTGACAGTTTTGTCCTGTTTCTTTGTCTCCGCATTTTTTATGCTTCCTTGGTGCACCCCCTAGTGGTCTTTGTGCACAGTCTTGTTGTAGTTAAGCCTTGATTGTTGTTGGCAATACCGGGGGTGATTTGACCTCCAGGCTAACTGGCTATGAGAGTCCGCTGTGTCTCAAGTTTTTGAATATGTAACTTCATTTACTTGCGATTAATAATTTTTTTCCTAAACTGCTGTAAAATCAGCAAAAATGCCTTGGCAATTTTAGCATAGTTCCTAGGATATTGGTTGGCACTCAAAGGGTTAAGGAAAACAGGATTTCCTAACAGTGGGCATCATAATACTGTGGCCTACAGGCATTTGCTTTGAAGGTTTCACTGCATTCCCTGCTTGCTCTGGGACGGTACAAATTCCTATTCTTAACCTATCTTTCCATCATTTCTTATCAGGATGCTACCAGGTTTAATTTCTAAGTCATAAACATTACAACTTTAACATCCTAAAGAAAACAGAAACAAACAGCAACTTGTGCATTCCTACTTTAAACCCTTGATATTTATTCTCTAGTCTTTGATTCTGGTGGAGCATAAGCCTATGTGTAGCAGTTTCTACAACAAGATCAAATTGAATTCCGTAAGAAATATTTAAATGAGCTCTCATGGGATCAACTAAAGCCAAAATCCATCAGAATTCTATTCTTTGGTAAACAAAGTTTTATTCTCAAAGTGAACTTCATATTCTTGGGTTAAACAAAGACTCTTGAGAAAACTAGAGTTAGCCTAAGACTCATGCATGAGAAGGGATGCCTAACATTTTGGCTCTCTCTCTGAGGTGGCCACAGAGAACTCTAGGAAGAAAAACTGTTCTTAGCTGTGGCCAGATGCAGTGACACAACAAAAACTTTAGCTCTAGCATTTACTAGGGAGTTGGGACCATGTGGGATTTGGATTCATCATTTCTAAAATTTCCATTGGACTTTTCTTCTCAAGGACATACTAAGAATGTACATAAATAATTCTCTAACCCAAAAGCAGGTAATATCTGTGGGTTTCCCCAGTATGAAATTTTCTTCTAGTTCTGGGTACAATGTTAGTGCTCTTATAATCAAACCACACTGGAGGGGAAGTGAATTCAGGTCTTGTTGCTAAGGCAGCGAGTGGAAAACAGTTTACTGCCAGAATGACAAAAAGCTTCTAGAAAAAGCATGTCGCAACAGAAAAGATTTGTTATTCTTAGAGAGCCTTCCCTCTGGCTGATCTGTGGAGCTATAGATTCTCCTCTACTGACTTCAGCAAAGGCCCCAGCAGCGCTTGCTTATTTGGGAGAGGAAGAATTATTGAAAGGCTAAACACTGCGTCCCGAGTGAGCCTAAGCAGAGGCTACTGTCTCAGGGAGCAGTCCTGGCCGTGGGACCGCTAGCCCTGCAGAGGGAGCGATCACCTTCCACCACCTCTGCTATTCAACCTGAAGGGCAAATCAAATGAGAAGTCATCTTGTGTTTCAGAGAAAACTGATGCTATGCAGAATCAAGTATGCAGAGGGGTAAGATGGGCAAATAATTACTAACACATCAGAACCCAATGTTTCCATAATAGATAGTCATTTCAACTTTAGAGATAAATATTTAAGTGCTGTTTTTTATTTGGAGGAAATAAATGAATTTTGAACAGTAGTAGGTTTTTTTCCCACCTCCAAGTACATAGAACCTAAAACCTGCCATAAAAATATGCCTTAAACTTATGAAATTATATTTGGAGTTAATATCACAAAAGGATGTAATTATAATATTTACATAAATCATATGAAAATGATATAATATGTAAAATTTATGTAATTCATTCAAATTCTCTGCTTATATATTTAATCTGTAGGTATATTGGGTAAGTCTGCTTTTAATCAAGATTTAATAAACACCTATAAGGTATAAGAAATTGTGTTAATCACTGTGAGGAATGGACCCAAAAGACAGAGGACATAAACCTACATTTAGAGAAGTTTACAATGCAGTTTAGAAGGAAAGACTAAAATACTTTGGTATAGTGATGAGAAAGACAAAAGAGCTCTTACCTATTCACACATGGAGTCTAACCTTAAAACACCGCATTTAGCAACATGAACTTTAAAAGCCCTCCCTGTGTGGAGGGACCTAGAGATGATTATGCTAAGTGAAATAAGCCAGTCAGAGAAAGACAAATATTACATGATCTTATCTATATGTGGAATCTAATGATCACAATAAACTGATGAATAAAATTGAACCAGAGGCATGGGAATATGGAACAGACTGATGAATCTCAGACAGAAAGGGGGCGGGAAGGAGGGTGTGAGGAAAGATTAGCCAAAGAACTTATATGCATACTTGCATTGCCCATGAACACAGACATAGGGTGGTGAAGGCCTGGGGTAGAGTGGGAACTGGGTGTTGGGAGGCAAGGGAGAAATAAAGGGTGGAGGGCGCATCTGTATACTTTCAACAATAAAGATTTTAAAAAATATAAAAAAGCCCTCCCTGTAAACTATTCTTGCTTCAAAGACCAAACCAAAACAAACGTGGCTAAAAGAGAAATACTGTCCCCCACACACAAATGATCACCAACTCAGCCAGCAAATATTAAATGTTAACTGAGCACTTACTATGTGCCAGCTACTGTTGCTGGATGTTAGGATATGGGATTGAATAATACAGAGAAAATCTCTTCCCTATGATATTTACCTTTCAGGTCAAGAAATGACAACAAATTAAAAAGCAAATAACTACCCAGTGGATGGTAGGTGATCTGTTTAGCACAGAACTTTATAGACCATCTTGCTAAATTGGAAAGATAAGCAGTTATGAAACTTCTCTCTGCAGGAATAAAAGAGGGTCAAATGGGAGTGCACAACTAGCTGCCTGAGAACGTGGACACAGTGCAAATGAGTCTGAGGTGTAGACACAGTGCACCTATTAGAGATATTTAACAGGATATAGGCAAAAAGCTAATTAAGTAGGCTTCTTAGGATCTGGAAAGAGGAACTCATTTGAATTTCATGGAAAGAAATATTTATTTAATGGTTTAGTTTTCTTTTTATCTTTGCTTTTTCTCAGATTGTAATTTTCAAGGGATTATAGAGAGACAAAATGGTAAGTGGAAGATATAAAATAAAAAATGAATAGTAGAGAGAGGGATGGAGAGAAGGACAGAAAAAGAGGTGCGATAAAGGTAGGGGTGGAGGGGAGAGAGGGAGAGAGAGAGAGAGAGAGAGAGAGAGAGAGAGAGAGAGAGAGAGAGAGAGAGAGAGGGAGAGAGAATGGATATGAATAACCCAATCCCTTCCCTATCTCTGTTATGTGCTAATGTGAACAAATCCCCATGTGGGAATACTGTTAAACAATTTTATTACTCAATAAAACATTTTAACTCAACACAAAGTATATTTTAAGAAATAGAACTAAATTACCAAAAGTTCAACATTTGCATTTTTTCATTAACTTTTCCCCTAGCCTTAGATGCTAGGGGAGGGAGAAAAAATTTCACTAGTTTTATCTCTAAAATGGCTGCATTATCTTTTTCAGTTTATCCAATAAGCTGTGCATTTCCACAAATGTAGACAAATAAGCCTAATGGAATTGTGCACTAGAGAAAAAGCAGAAGAAAATTAGTTAGTTTTCCTTTGAATCTGTAAGAACTCATTTGTTGAATATGACCTATAACAAGCCTGCCTTAGGAACATGACGGGTAAGGAAAGTTTCTCTCTTTCTTTTTTAACCTAATATTAGGGTGGATATATGGTATTTATTTATTGTAACAAAAATTTAAGAACTTGGAGTAAAAGATTAAACAGAGAAGAAAGGCAAACAGAAGGAGAAAAAATTTGCCTCTTCTCAAAGAAAAATCTAAGAATCCAAGAATGCAAACATTTGACACACTGAGAAATAAGACAGGAATTGCCCAAGACAGTCAGAATAATAGAAGTGAAAACTGAGTACCAAAGTCAAGAGAGTAATAGAGAAGAGGGAGTAAGGAAATCACAAATCTTCATTCCAGATCCTGGAGAAGCTAGCACTGGAATTAAAATAAACACTATCATCTTCTGAACACATCCCACATGCTGGCCTTGGCATGCATTCTTTCCTTTCATGGCAACCCATTACCCACACACCCATACAATCAGGCTGCCGACTGATCTCAAAGCTCTAGAGAACAACCATCCCTGAAAGCTTCTGTATTCTTAACACATTATGTGGTGCGGGCAACAATAGCTCCTCAGAGAAAAAACTAAAATATATTTGGGGAAAACAAGCCCAACCCATAAAAGTCCCAAACTTGCCATCTACTATCCCCAAACTGCTTCAATGCTCACAAAGAAATTCAGAGACCCTTCTTTGCCTTTGGGAAATTCTGGACCTTCACCTACAGAATGGATCAGAAAAAAAAAAAAATCTAGAGATTTACTTAGCACATAATTCAAGCATCAGTATAACTATGTACAAAGCAACCAACCAGAGGCAGAGTTGTCAAAGTAAATAGAAATAGTACTACAAAAACTTGAGAGAAGTATTTTTGTCTTGGGTGCCAAACTGGATAAGCATAATGTACTATCTCAGGGACTGTGAAAGCTGGAAGCCCATGGCTAATCTCAGTGGAGAAGTCTGTCCTCCAGGTTCCAATAGCATGAAGGATTACTAATTTCAGCATTAGTGCTATAAGAGATTTTGCTGCTAAAATCTGTCAATGTGTTAGAACTTTAACACAAGAAAAACAGAAAAGAAAACACAAGATGCTCCAAGTGGCACTATTAGGTCGTCTGCAGCTTACAAAAGAACTGAGCAGACATGGGACAGTTTCAAACCTCACAGTCTGCCCAAGACACTTCCCATATTCACACCTTCTGTGTTAGGAGTCCTATGCACTGTTGAAGTTTAATTTTGAAGCCTCTCCCCATCCATATTTTTGGATTAGCAAGCAGGTTGGGAGATACAGTAGTTGGCAAGAATTTTTTTCCCTTCCCAAAGCTTCCTGAGAGTTCAACCATTCATGACCTAGACTTTACTGGTACAGCATTAGTGCTAAGCCAGTGATCAGAAAGGAAATATCAAGCCTTACACTTGTTTCAGAAATTCAAGGAAAGAAAAACATGAAATGCACATAAACTGTGGATTTTGTAAGAGAGGATTTATTTTTTAATAAACAAGAAGATTCTATGATATTGCTAATAGTCACTGCTACTGCTGTGGTGTTTGGACTCCTCATTAAAATAAAACAGACTGTGGAACCTCAGAGGGAAGAGAGGGGAGGAGATAAACCAAAAACCTTGTATGCATACCCATGAATACAGACAAGGTGAAGGCCTGGGGCAGGGAGCGGGCCACGGGCTAGAAACAGTCAAGGGGGGTGGGGGATATGTAATATTTTCAACAATAAAGATTTAAAAAAGAAAAATAACTGGCTTGAGGAAACTCCATACTGTTTTCCAAAATGGCTGCATAAGTCTGCATTCCCACCAGCAGTTCACAAGGGTTCCTTTTGCTCCACTTCCTCAATGGTACTTGTCATTTGTTGATTTATTGATGATAACAATTCTGACAGGTGTGAGGTGATACCTCATTGCTGTTTTAGTTTGCATCTCTCTGATGATTAGTGACTTTGAGCATTTTTTCATATGTCTCTTGGTCATCTGTATGTCCACTTTGGAGAAGTGTCTATTTAGATCCTTTGCCCTATATACACCCCTATGTTCATAGCAGCACAATTTACAATGGCTAAAATCTGAAAACAACCCAACTGCCCATTAGTAGATGAGTGGATAGAAAAGCTGTGGTACATTTATACCGGAATACTACATAGCTGTAAAAAAGATGGATCTCTTACCCTTTGAGACAACATGGAGGGACCTGGATAGTATTATGCTAAGTGAAATAAGTCAGTCAGAGAAAGACGAGTATCATATGATCTCACTCATATGTGGAATCTAAAGAACAAAAGAAACTGATACACAAAATAGATCCAGAGACATGGAAGCATAGGACTGTTGAATCTCAGAGGGAAGGTAGGGATGGGTGGGTGAGTGGGAAGAGATTAACCAAAGAACTTGTATGCATATATGCATAACCCATGGACACAGACAATAGTGTGGTGAAGGCCTGGGGCAGGGGGCGGGTGCAGGCTAGAAGGGGTCAATGGGGGAAAAGGGGAACATCAATACTTTTTATTTCAACAATAAAAGGTAAATAAATAAAACTGGCTTGACTATTTCTTTTTCTTCTTTTACATTTTAAAAATACAGTTTTACACATACATAGTTTAAAAAGTCAAATAGCCTATAGGGTTTATTATACAAAATACCCCCCCCCCCTCCACACTTCATTTCCTCCCCTCCCCTCAGGCAACCATTTTTACCTGTTTTATTGAGTTATTTTAGGATTTATCAAACATCTCTAATTACCATGCTTTTAATGCTACTTCTTGATTTTTCAGTTTTAGGCTTTATCTACAAGTATTTAGGTCTCCCCTTTTCACTTGCATCCCTTCCCATCCCCCCAATTAAGATTATATTATAATTGGTTGAATCACTATTCAGTGTTGACATGATTTTGTAAACATGATCATAACTAATATATGGAGTACTTTCCTTTCCTACCCAATTATTTTCCATACTAGAGTTAAAAATTATCTTGATTTTTGGTTTTGCTTAGTTTTGTATGTATTCAACACTAAATTTCCTCCTCTCTTTAAATTCTCCCTTACTTGAACTAAAGATCCTCTCAAAACATTCTTACACATCAGGTATTTCTAACAATTTCTTATTGAAAAAGTCTTCTCAGACCTCTTGGCCAATTTCATTCAAGTCTGATTGCCCCCTAAATCTTAAACTGTCAACCTGGATCTGCCTTCACCATCATTCTAGGGATTCCTTTCATCTCTCTCCCATTCTCTACTATCCCTATCCTGTTTCTCACGTTGTCTCCTTTCTTGGTCTACTCTCTCATTTTTTCTGGAGAGCATCTCCCAATAGCTTTTCCCAATGGAATTTGGAAGGTAAAAATTTTAAGGCTTTGTTTGTCTGAACATATCTTTGGTCTACGTCCATATTTGATTGGTAGCTTGGCTAGGTATAGAATTTTAAGTTGTAAATAGTTTTTCTTCAGAACTTTTAAGGTCTTATTCGATTGCCTGTCAAGCTGCTAGTTTTGCCAGAAGTCATTATGATACATGACCTGGCTTCTCTCTTCTTCCCCTTCTTCCCCTTCCTCCCCTTCTTCCTCTTCCTCCTCTTCTTTTTTAAACAAAACATGTCCTGCTCTGGAAGCATATACGTTTTCTTAACATCCCTGGTATTCTGAAATTTCATGATGATGTGCCCTTGTGTGGGTTTATTTTCTCAGTGGGTTGGGCACTCAGAAGACCCTTGCAATCTGGAAACCCATGTCCTTCAGTTTTGGTAAATTTTCTTGAATTATTATGAACTTCTTCCTCTGGATTTTTCTAATCTCTCCTTATGAAACTCTTAGTTTTAAATTGGTTCTCCTTATCTTCATCTGCACTTTTATAATTTGCCACCTTTTTGTCATTTTGTTCTACTTTCTGAGAGTTACTCCACTTTATCATCTGTGCTACCAAGTTTTTCATTTCTGCTTTAATATTTTTATATTTCCAACTATCCTTCTTGTTCTCCAAATGTTCCTTTTTATGGCATCTTCTTCTTGGTCTAAGATTGCCATATTTACTCTAATCTCTCTGAAGATAGTTATTATTATTATTATTTCATCTCCCCATGTAGTTTATTTTTTTCCTGTTTGTTTCTTATTTGTTTCTGTAGATGTCTGGTTGTCAAGTTTTCCAGGAAGGAACCTAGATACACCATAGGAAACTGTGAAAATATAGTTGCCTGAATGGGTCAGCTGTCAGAAAAAAACCCCACTTTCAGATTCTTTAGCTCTTGGCTGGTCAGATTGCCTAGGAAGATGTTTTAATCCCCTACATGGAAGATACGGGCATGACTACCAGAGTTTCAGAAGTGAAGTGGTGAAATAGGGCAGGGGTATTTGTCTGTGTGTGTATGAGGAGCGGTGAGGAGCGAGGTGTTACTGAGAGGTGAGGGTCTCAGCACATGACCACTTAATCTTCCTATAGTAAAACCTTTCTCAACTGTGCAAGGTATCTTTCCAGGTTTAGAGACCCTTGTTTTACCTTCATCAATGAATAAACTTCCAAAGTCAGACAGAGAAAGACAAATACTTTAGAAACCATTACATGTGTTTTCTAAAAAAGCATAACTCATCAAAAGAGAACAGAATGGTGATTGCCAGGAGCTGGGAGGTGGGGTCAGAGAAAAGAGGAGATGTTGCTTAACGGGAATAAGCTTTTGAAGACAGAGAAGGAAGTTATAAGATGAATAAGTTCTGGGAATCTGATGTACAGCATGGTGGCTTCAGTTAACAAAGCTGTATTATATACTTAAAACTTACTAAGAAAATAGACCTTAAATGTTCTCACCACACATACATAAAAAAGGTACTATGTGAGATGATAGAAGTGCTAACTAATAATCCTACTATCGTACTCAATTGACAATATAGAGATGTATCAAATCATGTCACACATCATCATGTTAAACTTACACATTATATGTCAGTATATCTCAATAAAGCTGGTGGAAAAATAGAGTAAATTTCCAATTTTCCATCAGAGTGGCAGAGAAGCAGTCAACGGTCTGTGAAGTGGGGAAGAGAATCTAGAGCTCTTCGATGTTTCATAAACACAATTACCAATCCTCCTCATTTCAGCCTTTTCCTACCACCTCATGCACTGCAGCTTCTAAGGTGCCTGGCACCTCTAATTCCTAAGCCTTTGCAGACTCAGTGGCTTAGGATTCCGTTTTCTTGAGCCTGTTAAATCACTTACCACTTGTTTATCTGCTTTGCAGCTTCCTCTCTTGTGTTTTTACCTCCTCTTCCCATTTTCTTTATCCTTGTAGGTTAATACCTAAAACAAATCCCTTTACTTTCATTTTAGTGGGGTTTTGTTCTGAAGGGCCTGAGACTCATGTATTCACTCTGCCATCATTATCTGAAAGCTTAACTATTTTTCACAAGAGTATGTCCATGCCTGTGGTTATTCCTATAAGGATAAAGGTTCGATCAAGGGTCTTTTCTGGACTAACTCAGGAGTCTGAGACCTTAGGTCTTCCAATCTGCTATGGCCACAGTGTATAACCTCTAAAATCATCTGCTCCTTAGGACAATGACACAGGAGATAATAACAATTCCTCCTCATTTCCTTCACTGCGTTCAGCCTGAGGGATACAACTTTTTATTCCTTCCTGCCTTGAAATAACATTTTCATCGTGTTGCTGCTCCTTTATTCTCTTCCTTGTCCCATTCCTTCTACCAGGTCTTCAGTTGTCTCTGATTATTTAGTTATTTAATCTTCTGAACTGGTTTTTCACTAAATGTCCAAACAAGGATATGTTCAGACAGTAAACCATTCACAAATTATCACCATTCTGCAGAAAGATTCAAATCATGGAGTGATTTTGTTAGCCATAGTCTCCCTCTCTCTAAAAGAAAGGGATGTCTCTTTGTATGTGTGTGTGATAATTCCCACTGAGTAGAAATGAAATAATTCAGCTCATCCTCACACTCAAACAGCTGCAGACGCAGAACTGACTACTCTGTTTACCTTGATCACTGTAGAAAAACACCATCTCCTCCCCTTCCCACTCTCTCCAGAACAATCACTGTAGCTCCACATGCAGATGCGGTGATTTAGACTCTGGAGCAGAGACAGGCTTGTCTGGTGTTCTTCCTGCACATTTGCACGGCACCCTTTCTTTGCTGCTGTTGGCAGGACCCAGTTGGTTCAGATAACAGCTGTTGCAGGAGACCTAAGAGATTCAGCTGGGAGTCGCCTGGAGGCCTCTTAATGCCTTAGCTCAGCCAGCTGTCTCTAAGCAGAGCATGGGAAGCAAGTGCCAAAGCAGGAGAAAGTACATACTGTACATCCTCTGCAATCCTTGGAGCTACTGTAGCAGCAGTAAAGGACGAAGGGAGGATGAGCGTCGAAATACTTCATAGATGTGGGGAGCAGGGCGCCCCAGGGTTCTAAATCAGACAAGTGGAGAGCAAGATGCAGGTGGAATGGGAGAAAACTTTCAACAAGGGTCCATTCAATTTCACTGCTTATTCAGGGAGAAAAAGGAAACTCTCAAGTTGTTTGTTTTCTTCCAGTGAGTCAGACAGGATCTGAAGACAATAGGAAATGATTTCCAACTGATTGTGAACTTTTTGCTAAGCTAAGAAAAGTTATGCACACAGGATGACCAACCATCCAGGTTTGCCAGGGAACAAGCTGGTGTTAGTGAAAGTCTGGCAGCCCAGGAAACTGTTCAGTCCCGGGCAAACCAGGAGAGATGTTTACCCTTCACCACCAACAGCTATTTCTCTTTCTGGGTTCAAGTGAAGCTGGGCTGCATTCACATCCTGCTCAGTACCTTCCTTACTGTCCAGGGCTGCTCCTGCCACACACTCCTCAGCCTGTATCATGCACAGTCTAACAGACAAGGGGATTAAAAAGGCCATTCTGGGCTTGACTCAGTGGGAAATGAACTGTGTCATTCAGAGTTCTCCTAGCTTCCTTTCTGGAGTCCCTGTCAGAAGCACAAGCCTTCCAGCCCACACAGTTGAGTCAAAGTGATCATGGCAGAAACTGAAAACAGGGCTTGTCTCAGTGCCTGGAGAAGCAGTGCATCCCTCAATAACTTTAAAATGCTGAACCCTGAAAAGAAGAAAGCCAAAGAAAACTCAATTACACACAGGCGGGTAATTCAGTGCGTGGATTACTCAGGCTTTTTTTCTCTGCTCTCTTCTCCCTCTGGCACCAGTCCTTAGGCCCTTTCACTGCTCATTAGCAGGGAGGAGGAGGAAGGAAAGGAGGGGAAAGTCGAATGAGCCGATTTTTCTATTTATGAGCAGATTTCCTAGGGAGGGTGTTCAAACTATTGGCTCAAGAGGTTCTTCAGTGGGGAGAGAGGACTGGGAATTGGGGGTTGTAGAGTACTACCTGTTTTATTTTAATCATTTGGTCTCTATTAATCCCCAAATAAAACGAATTCCTGGTCCTCTATTTTTATTGACAAGCTAGCTAACTATAAATATTAGACAAAGAATAAAACCACACAATATCCCATCTTTTAAAAACAGCCCTTTGACAAACAGCAGAGACAATTGGTAATGCTGGCAATTTACAAATAAATATAATCGGATAATATATTATGCTTTAGAAATTTTACAGTAAAATTACAGACATCTCTCCAGTTTAGACTAAGTGTGATATACCAATTTGAGAAAGATATCAGAAAGAGCAAGTCAGTTTTGGTTTATTCACTTAATTTCTCAAACCCTCAAATTTCCTCACTGGAGGAAGGGGAGTATTAAATAGTACACGTGGTTAAGCAGTCAGTACTTGACCAGGCACATAGAAAGTGCTCAGTAATTGGTAGCTAACATATAATAGGCACTCAAAATGTTAAATCAATATATTTAACATGATTACTTTGGCAGATTTTTATTGAGAAATTACTATATACTGAGTACTGGTAGGCACTAGATATGAAAATAAATAGTTAATCAATTCCTAAAAGGTCCATTGTTTTGATGCAGACAGATAACCACAATATCCTATATAATAAAACCCTAATATGCAAATCAACCAAATGGCGGAACAACAGGTCGCCATGACATGCACTGACCACCAGGGGGCAGACGCTCAACGCAGGAGCTGCCCCCTAGTGGTCAGTGCGCTTCCACAGGGGGAACGCTGCTCAGCCAGAAGCTGGGCTCATGGCTGTCGAGTGCAGCAATGGTGGCGGGAGCCTCTCCAGCCTCCGTGGCAGTACTAAGGAACCCTCGGGGGATGTCTGCCTGCCGGCTTAGGCCCACTCCGGGCAGGTGGACATCCCCCGAGGGGTCCAGAACTGTGAGAGGGCGCAGGCCAGGCAAGGGACACCACCCCCCACCCAGGGCACAAATGTCATGCACCAGGCCTCTAGGATATCAATAAATGTTGTTATACAAATTCTACAAAAAAATAGCACCGTAACACAAAGGAATGGCACCCAATCCAGACTGGGAAGAGCAGAGGGGGCTTCCCAAATATGATCTCTGAGTACTGAAGGATGAGTGTGGGGATATGCCAGAAAAAAGAGTGTGGGGCCCTGGCCTGAGCAGTGGTTACAGTGTCAGCCCGAGCACTGAAGGGTTGCAGGTTAGATCCCCGCCCCAGACAGGGCACATGCAGGAGGCATCCAATCCATGTGTCTCTCTCACAGCGCTCTCTCTCTCTCTCTCTCTCTCTCTCTCTCTCTCTCTCTCTCCCCCCCCCCCATCTTCTTCCCTCCCTTCCACTCTCTCTAAAAATCAATGGAATAAATGTCCTCAGGTGACAAAAAGTGTGGGTGCAGGGAAAACCCAGATGGAAGAGTGGCATGTACAAAGTCTAGGAATGCGACACGCTCCAAGGCTGGGGAAATGTGGGCAGTGCAGTGGGGAAGGGCTGAGGGAAAATAAAACTGGAAGCACAGGGCAAGGCTATGAGGATAAGAACAGGATGGTGACTAGGGAAACTGCAGACAAGAGAGGGGTCTGGTTTATTCATTAGTAAGTGGATGTGAACATGTTTCAATGCCGCAGGGGAAAGCTGTGATAGAGGTAGATGTTGCTATTTCCTATCAGTGCAAGAGTGGAGTAGGCTCTGACTTAAGGTTTCCCTTTTCCGTTATAATGAGTCGGGGTCTCCTTGGTTGTCTCCATTCACCTGTTCAAGTGTTGAGTGGGACTGGACCAGTTTCTCAACCCTGGCTGCCATCAGAATCACCTGGGGAGCTTAAAAAATATGGATCCCAACGTTAGAGATTCTAATTTAATTGGAATGAGGCAGAGGTTCTAATGTACAGCTATGGGTGTGAACCAATAGTCTAAATCATAATAAATACCTATAGTCACACATCAATAAAAACACATATTTCAAAAGCAAAGATTAATTCCTCTGAGGTAATGCTCCTCTAGATTACTGGACTGCTGCTCCTCTTTGTCAGTATACTGCCAGTTATTTTTCAGGATCCATGACTAGTTACTTATATCATATGCACTATGTTTGAATCACAGGTCACTGTTCTATGTACGTCAGGTGTCTATGACTTCCTTGGGTCGTGTCTGCTCCTGGGCACACCCTTCTCTCCTTACTCCCATACTGAGCCCTTACTTCCCCTGTAAAGCCCAGCTCCAATGGCATGCACTTTATGTAGTCTTCACAAGTACTGATTTATCACAGACGCAGCAATTTCTCCCTCATCAGTGCTCACATCACTTCTGCTATAGGGTACCTCACGCTGCATCACAGTTAAGTGGGCGTATCTGGGCTTCTCCTACTGAACTCTGCTCTTTTGAAAACAAAGACCTTTCCTTGTTCATTTTCCTTTTTCAAAGCCTCCAGAACAGGGCCAGTAAAGTCACCAAATGCTCTCAGATGTTTGCCAAATGAATGAATCAAAGTGGATAAACAAAAGGTAATCATTATAACAACTGCAGTTAAAAACTGAGAGTTTTAAGATTGTTAAAATTAACCAAAGCAAATCATATTTATATAAAATTACTTCCTAGAGAAGTATAAATTATTTCCAAAGAACAAAGGCCAAAGAACTTTCCATGGTGTTATACAGAATATGAAACTAGATGCCTATGTCTTGATGTGTATACAAGTCCCAATGAGATAACATTTCTGTTTTCAAACTTCTTTTCAGAAGGCAGTCACAAACTGGTGAAACAGGCACAGTTGCAGGAATGAGGAGGCAGGATTTGAGTACAGCAGGAGAAAGGAAAACCACCAGTAAGATTTCTAAATGACAACCGTCAGCAGAGTTGAGAATTGCTTACAAATACGATAGAATTAAATAACCAGGTATGATGGCAGAGTTGCTCAAATATCATCACAGAGGAGAGATAAAAATTCCTGTCCTGAAAGATGATGATATTGAGATCTATCCTTCACTCACCACGGGAGTGTCAGGAATAGCAGAGAGCAGCCCAGAAACGACAGGACTGAATGACTTAAGAGGAGAAAATGAAAGTAAAATTAAAAACATCAAAACTATCCTGACTATTGCTACGAGAAGGTAGCTATTGCTACTTCTACGACATTCATCAACATCTACTTTTTAAAAAGTTACTCTAATGTTGAAAAATCTGTGTGTAATACACTCTTTCCAATTCTATTGACAGGATTATGCTTATCATTAATACACTGGGAAAATATAAGTGGGAAGACAGAAAAGGAGGAGATAAAATTATTTATGTAATCAGAGAAGCACAAAGAGAAGAATATAAAATGGCCTTAGAGGTATTTTACTAGGAGTAATGGGAAGAAAGGAAGAAAATGGTGACATTAGGTTGTATATCAGACATTCCCTCAGCACGGTTTCTACAGCAGTGTGAAAGCATCTTTTGGGGAAAAAATATGCCAGTTTTAATGCCCTCTTAGTAAAATGACCAGGTTGCTATAAACTATTAGGCAGCAATTAAAACCTCAGGGGCGCTGCCACTCCTTCCTCAGGGCTGCTGCTTGCAGCACAGCTGTCGCTGGGAACCAGCCGTGAGCCCTGGCACTCTGGGGTTACACTGGCCAGGTAAAAGATGGAAGGCCCATCACTCAAATCATTTAAAATTGGACACAACATTAGAGAAAATGCAATGGAGCTGAGAAGGATGAACTAGAGAACCTAATGTAGCATTAAAAAAAGAAGTCACATTCATTGGTGCCAAGGGACATTTGGAGGACACTGTGTTTAAATTTTGGACTCACTTTGCAGGAATGAGTGTTAACTGTCCTTGACTCTGCACAAAGGAACTCCCTCCTAAAAATATTAAGAAAAGCATCAGCAACCTGACAGGGAACAGTTTAAATCTTCAGCTCACAAAATGATTTCCTTTCTTCCTTCTTTGGTTCAGTGATGATGATGTCATCATAGATCTGCGGTTTGTTATTTTTACATGAACACAAAAGCAGACAGAAAATATATTAAAGTGATGTGCAATTTTCCATGCAAATGATTTCAGACTAATAAGAGTTGTGCTTTATGATTAAGTGGAAATTGGTTATTTGCTTTAAATATTTATGATAAGATGTTTAGAATTAACATCGAAGCTATTCGGTCCATGAGATAAAAAAAACTTTGCAATATTCCTTGGCTGACCTTGGCAGCTAATGTGATAGGGTACATATGTTACCTTCCCTGTGGAAGGACTTTATGGAATAAACCACATCCACAAATAGCAGTCAGAATGGTTTTGTGCCCAATTCTCCTACCACATCTAGGTAACCTAGAGCAAATCCTTCAACCTTACTCTGTTTCAGTTCTTCTAACAGTATAAGATAAAAACACTGACATACTAATATCATAGACAGAAGAAAAACTAAGCCATATAGGTTGATGAATAAGACAAGGTCCTGTGGATCTTGAGAGGTGATGAATTCTCTCTGCTCTAAGACTTCTGCCTGAGATTCCTCAAAATCATTCAGTAAGGTACCAGTTTTGTGTAAATAAATCAAGCCATAGGAAAATGTAATCCTATGACAACAGAAATTCCAAAGTACCTGAGAAAGACTGAGCAATCCAGCCTCCACGGGTATTTTCAGGACTATGATAAACTGTAACACTAATAACATCAAGACTAATGTTGAGTGCCTCATAATGCTAACATTATAATTATGGCAAAGAAAAAAATTCAGTTAACATTTATTGAGCACGGAGTCTGTGCCAGGCACTATACTAAGCTCTTTACCCATTTTATCTCATCAAATCCTCATAACTTATGAGGTCAATACTATCACTATCCCAATTTTAGAGATGAGTAAACTGAGGCACATTCATAGTGTTCAGCTAACTTGCTCATGCTCACAAGCTGAGAAGTAAAGAGCTATGCTTTGAGTCAGGCTGAACATCAAGGCTATGTTTCAATTCATTATGAGTGCTTTGCCAGGCAGCATAGAATGGCAATGGCTATTGAGTCATAGTTTCCTGTTGTTTTTTAACTTAAACTTGCATTTATTTGCCCCTAAGGCCCTGCCCATGGACCTGGGAGCTAATCTGCATAGCTCTGAGAACTGAACTAAAACATGTAAAATATCCAACACACTTATAATCATGCTATATGTACTAGCAAGAGGAATAGGCTACTACAACTGATAATACAATCCCTAAGGCTAAGTCCATCTGCAAGTAACATTTTTATGTGCTCCTTAGTGAATAATTTGAAGATAAATTATTAAAAAATAATTTCTGCTTTTAAAAATGAAAGGAAAGACTGCTCACAAATTAGACAACTGCTGGTTTCTAGAAACAAGGTTCAACAGAGAACAGATATTTCTGTTTCCATGTTAACTGGATACCACTCACTCCAAAGGAAGAAATTACACATTGAGTTTTGGCTCTCATCTGGTTCTTCAGTGGTTAGGGGGAAACAATACCAGCTTTACTTCTTCAGAATTAAAAGAGAATATGGCCCTAACTGGTTTGGCTCAGTGGATAGAGCATCGGCCTGTGGACTGAAAGGTCCCAGGTTCCATTCCGGTCAAGGGTATGTACCTCGGTAGCGGGCACATCCCCAGTAGGGGGTGTGCAGGAGGCAGCTGATCGATGTTTCTCTCTCATCGATGTTTCTAACGCTCTATCCCTCTCCCTTCCTCTCTGTAAAAAATCAATAAAATATATATATTTTTTAAATAAAGGAGAACATGGCCTGCTTCATAAGTGAATGGACTTGATTCATCAGATGTAAAGAATTTACAAGTTACATATTTTTTTAAAACCCACCTAAGCTGATTTTCACTTGCCAAGAAAAGAGGCTCACAATTTCAATTTGCAAAATAAGTGTCCCCCCTTCCTTGCCTTCATCGTGGCAATAGTGTGTCCTTAGCATGATGTGCAGGCGCTGCTTGGCAGTCTCCTCCAGCTCCTTTCAAGGAAAATCTTTTCCTGTCCACAGATCAATTCTGACAGCAATCTGGAGTTACCAAGGAACCACTCCATTTCCCCAGCACTGTGGGTGCCAGTCAGCTGACACAAAAAGCAGGGTCTGTAAAGGAAAGCTGTCCCCAAAGCATGTCATATAAAGCATGTCTATACTGTACCGTTCATTACAGGGCAGACCACAGAGTATATACAAAACAGGGGCCTGGCTTCTCTTCACAAAACAGAATTATTGGCTTATGAATTAAGACCAAAAGATGTATTGCAAATCAAATATCTTGGAAGTTGCTGAACACTGAAATGCTCCTAAATAGCTGTAAGCACAAAATTGTGATTGATTCCATGAAAGAAAGTAGAAAAGAATGATAAATGTAATGGTGATCTATCTTACGGGGTCTTTTGGAAGAATGGGAAAAAAAGGCTTTCAGCCTTATGACCATTCACTAGGAATGGAAAGAAGAATGATCTTTCCTTCCAATGACATGTGCTCAGTTTCTTCCAGCATTTCCGTACTGCTGCTGTGGCAAGGTTGCCGCATGTGGTCCTTGGTTAGGTAAGGGAAGCACACATGTGGCATGCTCTCAGTACCCTGACTGTGGAGGCCTGGGAATAGCTCCATTTTCAGAATAAGAATACAGATTCAAAGGCAGAGTTGTTTTTCTTGAAGTGCACAAAGCATACAGTTACCCTATGAAAACCCACACCCACATATGTTTAAGAAATGGGAATACTTTAGAACAAAAGTCACTGCAGATAAACTATTTCTGATTTAATGAACCACAGTGGCCAGAAACCTGCTGATCTTGCTTTCCCCTTCCAAAACTTGCTGCTCTCAGCTCTGGCCCTAAGGGTGGCCAATAATTTATATTAAAATAAAAGAATGGAAATATTAGGGAAATTTGGTTAATTCGAAAATCTTTTTTCATAAACAATGTATAAAATGATTAAGATCAGACATACATAATATATTGCACAGTGAAGTGGCAGCCTCTAGATACTTAGTGACTTCGGTTTTCTTGAGAAGGGACTTGGAGCATGATTTCTGATGACTACACCGCAGCAACGACTTGCTCTGAAATGAACTGATGCTTTTGTGGGGAGGCAGGGAGAGATGCTCCTCAAAGAGGGTACTGGGTCCTCCCTGAATTCTGTAAAGCTACTCAACATGTAAGTCTGATGTCATGCACATAGGAGGGCTCAAAGGACACTCAGTGGAGAAAATTATTAGCTATAGAAGAGGAGATAGAGAAAAGACCCAAGGGAGAATAATTCTTGGAAGCTTCTAGCATCCCCAGACCACAAATGGTGCTCTTTCTCAGTCAGAAGACAGGGTAAGTAGATATATCCATTAATGTAGAGCTGGTTTTAAACTGTCCTCCTAACTCCCTATAGTCGTAACAGTGACTATGTAACTATGTTGCACCAGAAATGGCAAAAAGACCTCTTTCTGAAAAATGCAGTTTTACCTTTTATTCTCTGTACCTTAGTAATCTTAGTTCACTGTAATAGAACTTTTCAGAAGGTATACACTGGGTAAGTGTGGTGGTGGTGATGTGATTACAGGAAGTAGGCAAAGGTGTGGTCCAGCATTATTGCTGCCAGCAGAAACCATAGATTGTGTCCTCAGCTTTTCAACACTAATAATAAAATAGACCAGAACCCACTGCTCCTCTTACTCCACCACCAGTGTCTTACACCCTTTTTTCCATATCACTCCCTTAAGGAGCCTTTTAAGACATTTTCTTTCTAACTGCCCCCATGAAATTTTAATATCACAGGTATATAGTTTATCTGTTTATGTACAGTATGTATATCTGTACTTTATACATGAAAAAATATTGCCCCCTTTCAGAAAGCATGCTCTACACCAAAGTCCTTAAACATTTTTTGATTCATAAACCCCTTAGAGATCTGATTAAAACTATGAATCCTTTCCTAACCACCCTCCTCCACCAGTACATCCTATCCAATAAAGAGGGAATATGTTAATTGACCCCCATGCTGTAGCAAAGATGGCGGTGCCCACAGCCAATGAAGGAATATGCTAATTGACTGCCCCACCCTCAAAGATGGCAGCACCCACAGCCAATAAGGAGGGCATATGCTAATTGACTGCCATGATAAGGCCCTAGATTCCAATCAGAGTCTCCAAATCACTTACTCCTCAAGTCTCATTCTCACACCATTCCCATGCCCCACTGGATGCTCAACTAGCGTCAACTTATCAGATCACTTGGCACATTGTGCAGCTTCATGCTCCTGTTGGGTCCTCTGCCTGAAACATCTTCTGTGTCTTTTCTCCCCTCTCTACCTTGTGAAGTAATTGCTCTCAAACTTCACAGAAGAAGAGAGATGTGGAAGGGAGGAGAAATAACAAGAATTGTCTTTAGCCCTCATGCCCTTCTGGTGGGGGACAACCCTGTCCTTTTGGTCACAGCTCTATGGCTCCCAGAGCATGCCGGGCCAATCAGATTCTATTTCCAGGAATTTGGAAATTGGACACAGGGTTCTAGCTGATTAGTTGGCATTTCTTGAATTGGAAAGTAATACAAATCTGAAATGAAGGCAGCCATGGCTGGCCACATATTTCTCACTAAAGAAGAGAAAGTCAGTCTGTAGGCAGGAGCAGTGGTGAGAGACAGGACACTGTCCATCTCGGGAGGACAACCAAAATAACCCTAGCTCATGACCACTCCCTGGTTCCTTTTCTGGTCTGCAGTGAGGCCTAACCACATTCCTTTCTTAGTTCCATCAACTATCCTTGTGTCCTGATTGTGACACCCCAGTTAGTTTCAGCCAGTCTGAGCAGGTTTCTTCTCCTTGCAATATAAGGGACTTGATTATGTCAGCATTAGTAGAGAACTGACATCCAGTATGGAATCCAAATCGCCTTCGTTTGTTTCATGGCCAGTACCATTCACTCATCCTGCCTCTTTGAATATAATATATTACTTTCTGTGTAAATGGAAGGACAATCATATTAAAAGTCATAAATGTACCTGATTTAAATAAACTAGCCAAGCTTCAATGCTCCAAAAAACATAAAACAGAATTGAAAACAAATGAATCTTTGCTTTGGCCTTTAAGGCTTATGAATTAAATCAGCTATTAATCAGACTTGGAAAAACACTGGCTTCTTTCCCATATCGCTACTATAGCATTATTATATAGAATCAATAGAACCCACTAACCTACATGAATTTCTGGTACTTTAACTCCCTCGTTTACTGCAGAACTTACTACTAATTACTATAGGTCTAAGAGAATACACACACAAGGGACAAAAGGCATAAATTATTTACAGGGTTATTCGTCTGCAATGGACATCCCATCAGATTCAACCTTGTAAGTGTCATAGAACCAGTTATTTTAAAATCAGATTGTATTTTATAGGAAATAATAAAGATGCTATAGCAGTACAATAAATTCACACTAATAGCAGATCTGCATTTCATTGCAACAAATGTCTGTACTCTATTAAGCAAGTACTGAAATCTGCCCTTACTGTGCCTCAGAGTCAAGGTTTCCCTCTCACTGTTCTGCAGACTTGCAGGTATCTGAGGTTAGGGACCTAGTATGGGACATTTTTTAAAATACCCTCCTCCCTGCCTGAGTTTCCACATAGGAAATGAGACTGCTGGATCTGACAGGATTTGCTCTAATCTAAAAGGACCTTGCTCCTGGCATTTATTTTCTCATCCGAAACATTTTTTCTTCTCTGCTGTGATCCATTTTGTCTCTGCAACAGAATCGTGTTTATCATCCAGGACGTATCGCATTGCTCTTGCTGACTGACTGAGTGGTCAGCAAAACAAACAAACAAACAAAAAACAATACAAGCTGATGAGTCTGGGATATGAGTACTTGGCAGCCCCCCAACTATTTTAATGGCTCTCAACAGTATTAGTTCACCGAAAGGCGATCCAGTCTGCCTGGGACAATTTACCATTCCGTGTATTGTGCACCCATGAGACATTTTATTTTGTTAGAGTTTAACTTCCGTTTTCTCTTCAAAAGACAGAGAAATTTAAACTGAAAGAGTTCCAATAATCAGGCAGCAATGAACAAAACATCCCAGTTGCTTGTGATGGATGCTAACACCACTCAGGATTACCCGATGAGCACTGTCAGGACTGGGGAGACTGTGGGCCCTCCTTCCCAGGATCTCTCCCAGCACGACAGACAGGCTCACTCTGCCCAGAGGTGCTTGTGAAACACAGACCTGTGCAGAAGCACGGAGTGAGATGGATGACTCCTCAAGGTCACGGCCATTGCCATGATTCATTAATGTTGGACAGGCTGCAGCTCTGAGCTGCGTGTTTTCCTAAAGCAATAGACTCTACTGTCCACCTTCTGTAAATAATAAATCTCTCAGCTTCCCAATCTTTCTGTAATCTGCACACCAGCACACTGAAAATAATGTAAACAAGGTTAGCTCACAAAATGCGGCATGCATCCACAACAAATCCAGTAAGTATGATGTAGTTGATGTCCTTTCCTGTCTCCAAACTGTTACACAGTATCTAAGCTGTGCTTACAATGGGAAAAATTAATAGAAATTTCAAATTCTTATACCTTTTAGAGCCTCGTGTTTATTTATAATTTTTATAAACTGAAGGGAAAATTTGTTCAAAGAAAACAAAAGACAATTTTATCCATAGACTATAAACAACAAACCATGACAATTTAATGTAAAAGAAGTAGGTTCCCTTAGATGTCCACCCCACTCTACTCCACCCCCAAAATCTCATGGGAAATGCAATGCACACAGTTCACCATCTCCTGGGCCATCAGTCACGTGTGTCAACAAGGAGACAAGTGTCTCCGGGCCTGGAGTGATGAAATTTTAACCATATCTTCAGCTCACTCACAACCCAAAATCTATAAAGTGATTAAAATTTAAATATACCAAAAACCACTGGGAAATTCTATCTTTGTAAAAACTGCCAGTTTATTCTCTTCCCACGTGGGGTCAGACTCATTATTAAAAGACTCTAAACCTAACTACAGTATGATGAGCTACACTAATTTGTCACTTTCTCAGGCGATTTCTGCAACGGTGAGCTGGGGTTTAGTGGGGTGGTGTGGACTGACATAACCCATTTTCTAAAAAATCACACACAGTGCAATAGCAGCGAAAAGAAAATCCTACTTGATCAATCTCCAGATCCTTAAAAAAAAAAAAAATAGAACACTTTAAAGTATGAGGCAGAACAGGATAAAGCCCCTTTTATTCATATTTTCAGAAAAAAACAAATTGATCATTTTCTGTTTATCTTCCCTTTTTGGAGGATACATTCTTGGCATCTCAACACTGAGCCCGTGGCCCACCCATCTGGTGCTGCGAAGTCTAGAAGGACTGTTCTGACTCCCTGGCTTTTATTTTCTTTATAAAATTATATTGGCATACAATATTATATTAGTTTCAGATGTACAACATAGTGATTAGATATTACAATGTGATCACTCTGTTAGATAAGTCTGATCAGACTCCCTTGCCTTTCCTCCACCCTCCACTCAGATACATGAGTCTATCTGCAGTCTTCCTTCCAACCATTTTCCCAAATCTGACATGATTTCTCCCATTTTGTACCTGTGATGCATCCAAATGCCTTCCCCTCTATCAAAAGTATCTCACACTTGGCATAAAACAAGTCCATCAAAGGTCTATCAGATCCTTTGAAAACCCTAAGCTGGACTTCCTCACCCACTTGTCTCTCCATGTCGCTCTCCAACACCCCCTCTAGGTTTCTGTGAGCCCCGCATCTGTGTGTGTGTGTGTGCATTGCTTTATCTCTCGGGAAGGGGTAGAATTAGATCCTTCCATGTTTCTGTGAGCCCTGCATGTGTGTGTGTGTGTGTGTGTGTGTGTGCATTGCTTTATCTCTCGGGAAGGGGTAGAATTAGATCCTTCCATGTTTCTGTGAGCCCCGCATCTGTGTGTATGTGTGTGTGCATTGCTTTATCTCTCGGGAAGGGGTAGAATTAGATCCTTCTATGAGCTTTTTTTCTTTTTTTATGAGCTTTAGGGCCACTGGCTGTGAGGTAACCAGCATCACTAATTTAGGAGCTAGCATTTGACAAGGACCACAGTGTTGGTCCTTACTGGCTACTTTCCTCAGAAGGCTACACATGCACAAGAGATTAAAGAGTGAAATGTATCATTTTGCTGTTTCCAGAGATTCCCTGGACATCATTGAAAATAATCTAGAATTCAGAACAAATTCTGACTAAGCTTTGGACTTTGCTTAGTAGGTTTTAAGTTCACTGAATATAGGAATCATGATGAAGTCGTATTTATATTTCCCACACCATTACCAAAAGAACAACAACAAACCATTTTCTGTTGCAGGAAACATTGTGATAGTTTCTTTTTTAATGAGATCACAAAATATATACTTGAGGAAAGCATTCTGCTATATTTAGTGTTGGGAGGTACATACAAACTTGTTAATATTGGTTTAACATTCAGGTTTAAATCAAAAGTGGAATAAGAATATATAGATCAACGTAAGTGACATTTAACTCAGCTTCCAGGCCTCACAGCTTTCTGAAAAGGAAGCTTTTTAGATATCAACAGCCAAACTGAATAAGGGTAAGAGGGGATAGCATAGAAAAGGTGTAGTCTATAAACTTCAGACCTACATTTATTGATACTTAGAAATATCTATATTATTATAAATATTGCTCTTTAAAAATCTAATAAATTATTTTGACTTATTGAATCCTAATAAAATAATTGTCTCCCTGAGAGTTCTCATTTTTAGCAAAATTACCAGAATGAACTAATTAATGAAATGTTTTAAAAAAAATTTGTTTTAAAGACAAATTATTTGAAAAGTTATGTGTACATGCAGCTACAACCTCTAATACACACACACACACACACACACACACACACACACACACGAGACCTACAGAGAGAACCCTACGTAGAAATCAGTATAAAATCAATACCTTTTATGTGGCTTTGAAAGCACTGATAGACCTATGGATACACCTACTGTGTCTCAGAAAACTGTCATTGACTTTTCCCCTGAAGGTAGTGACAAGGAAAGGGACTTAGAGTTAGCAGCAACCTTTTAGTGATCTTTGGAAAACAAGGTTATAAAAAACCCAGACCATCAGTTTCTAAGAGAGCTGAGATGTGATGGCCTCACTATAGAGATCTGAGGGGAAAGAGGCTTACATAGAAAGATGTTTCTATGCTCTTGTCTTTAAGGCAGGACCACGGACTGAATAACGCCTCAATATTTTTCCCAAGTGTGGAATTCTAAGTCCCTTGATAAAACCAGCACTGAAGGAGCAGTCAGGAGGGGAGAGGTGCCAGGACTAGATGAGTAGCAGGAAAGTTAGTGGAATAAATGCTGTTGTTGAGTTGTCCACCGAGCTCTTTCTCAAAATGCCAAGCACAATCAATCTATAATAATAAAAGCCGTAATATGCAAATCAACCAAACAGCTGAACAGTGGAATGACCATGCTATGACACCCACTGGTGCCAGGCCAACCAAGGCAGGTCGATTGCGATTGGTTGGGGGCTGGCCATCACCCCATGATTGCCCTGCAGAGGGAGGCCCAGGCCACCAGCCGGTGGGGCGATAGATCAATCACGGGGCTCCATGATTGCCCCAAAGAGGGAGCCCCAGGCTACCGACTGGTGGGCAGGGTCTCCCTCTTTGAGTACAATCCATCACGGACCCCGGACAGGTGGGCAGGGCCTACCTCTTTGAGGTGATCGATCGATTGCAAGACTTCTGGACTGTGAGAGGGTGCAGGCCAGGCTGAGGGAACGCGTCCCCCCACCCCCGACCCCCTACGTGCACAAATTTCGTGCACCAGGCCTCTAGTATAATAAAACAAAAATTTGATTAAAATCATGTTCAACAGGAACTGTGAAAAAGCCTTATTTGAACAGAGCTGAATTACCTATCCTGCTTTTTATTAGCATCGAATATTTACTGAGCAATCATAAGATGCATAATATTGTGCCAGGTGTTGGCCTTAAAATGTTTTAGTGTAGCCCTGACCGGTTTGGCTCAGTGGATGGAGCATCGGTAAGGGTCCCAGGTTTGATTCCGGTCAAGGGCATGTACCTTGGTTGCAGGCACATCCCCAGTGGGGAGTGTGCAGGAGACAGCTGATAGATGTTTCTCTCTCATCGATGTTTCTAACTCTCTATCTCTCTCCCTTCCTCTTTGTAAAAAATCAATAAAATATATTTTTAAAAAAAGTTTTAGTGTAGGTTAGAAAGTTTGTGCCCTGAAAGTGCTTACAATTTTCTAGACAAGTTCTAAGCTAGTCACTACGACCAGTAACTAGAGAGGATGGGAGTCGGCAAGCACCTGAAATCAGAGAGCTAAGGCTTGGAACATTGTCTTCCCGATTGTTGTCTAACACTGCTAACCACAGAATGACGGGTTACCAGATATTTGAACTCTGACTACAATATCAAACCTTTTCTTACTCAGAGGAATTTAACCATTTGAATTATTGAACAGATTTCTTCAAGAAGATAAGGTCTGTGAGAAAGGGCAAGTCAGAATTGAAAAATTCAACCTTGCTTGAGTTGTTAGGATAGACACACAAACAAAAACAATAAGCAGCTCCAGGAAATAAAAGTAGTATGCTTCAAACATCAGTTTATTAGTAAAAATGTGAATCTGGACTTAGCTGAAATTCTCCCATAGCAATTAACCTTGAGCCAACCAGAAAAACTGTGTAGGGATAACTATGACAGGAGAATAAAGCCAAGTCTGCAATCGTGTAGGTGTCATTCAATACAACCAGAAAACATACCCACGATTTAGGGGCAGAAAACTAACTCCATATTATCCTTTGCTGCTAAATGAGCATGGGAGGACACAAAGGAAAGTTCCTTAAAAAAAAAAGTAAGATGGAGAGGAGTCAAGATGGCGGCCGGCAGGATGGCAGTGAGGGAGAGTGTGTGTGAGTGAGTAAGGGAGCTAAAGGGGAGTGTGTGGATGTGTGTTTTGTGTGTATGTGTGTGTATGTGTGTTTCGGGGGTGAGAAGACTGGGCTCTCCGAGATAGGGAGTCCCTACTACTGCTGCAAGCACACCTGGGATGGCCGGCTCTGGCATAGAAACCATGCCATCTTGAAGGGAGAGCTGCTGTGACTAGGAGCTCAGCCTCAGCACCACCCACACTAGCCTCAGAATCATACTGGACACTACAGCCACTCTGGCCAAAGACCTGCTACCTCAGCTGCAGACCCATGGACACTGGGGCTCAGCCTCCTTGCCCACAAGCTCTTATGAGTCCTGGAATGTCTGACTGCCACTGAACTGAACCCCACCGCTGAACTGCCACTGTGGCCACAGGCCCCAGACATCCCAGTCCTAGGCACTCCAGTGACTCAGGGTGTGCGATTCTCCTGCCAACCCACTTCTTTGGCCAGGGAACCTGCGTGTCCCAGCGCTTGGTCTTTCCAGTGGCTGTTGGGGTGTGCAACCCTTCTACCAAGCCCTCTGCTTCAGCCACAGGCCTAAGCGACTCAGGGCTTGAACCCTTCTGTGATAGCAAAAATGGGGAGACAAAGAACCCCCAAATTAAACAAAAGGGGGAGGGGATGGCCAGAAAAGGAATTAAATGAAACAGATGCATGCAATATGTCAGAAAAAGAATTCAGAGTAAGAGTCATACAGTTCCTAAACCATTTGGATGAGAAAATCAACAACTTATGTAAGAATCAAGAGGAAATCAAGAGTTATATAGCTACAATAAAAAACACAATGGAAGGTTTCAACAGTAGACTAGAAGAAGCAGAGGACTGAATAGGTGAATTAGAAGACAGGGCAGACAAACACACCTAATCTGAACAGCAATTGAAGAAAAAATTAGAAAGGAGGAGGAGAGCCTAAGGGAGCTTTGGGACAACATGAAATGAAGTGACATATGTATAATAGGGGTGCCAGAAGGACAAGAAGAAGAACAAGGATTAGAAAACCTATTTGAAGAAATAATGACAGAAAACTTCCCTGACTTGGGAAAGAAAAATGTCACACAATCACAGAGAGTCCCAAACAAGATGAACCCGAGAAGACCCATACCAAGACACGTCATAATTACAATGGCAAACGTTAATGATAAAAAGAAAATCTTAAAGGCTGCAAGAGAGACAGAGAGTTACCTACAAAGGATATCCCATTTTATTATCAAATGATTTCTCAATAAAAACACATCAGGCCAGAAGGGAATGGAATGAAGTATACAAAGTGATGCAAAGTAAGGGACTGAATCTAAGAATATTCTATCCAGCAAGGCTATCATTGGAAATTGAAGGGGAGATCAGGAGCTTCACACGCAAAAAAAGGCTAAGGGAGTTTATCACTACCAAGCCAGCAATGCAAGAAATGCTAAAAAATACTCTTGTAAAAAGAAGAAATAGAAAAAGAAGAAGGAACACAGGCATAAAGAATAAAAATGGCTACAAACAAGTACCTATCAATAATAACCTTAAATGTAAATGAAGTAAATGCTCCAATCAAAAGACATAGAGTAGCTAAATGGATAAGCAAACATGAGCCATATATATATTGTCTACAAGATACCCATCTCAGAAAAAAGGACTCACACAGATTGAAAGTGAGGGGATAGAAAAATATTTTTCAGGCAAATGGAAATGAAAAAAAAAAAAAAAAAAGCTGGGGTAGCAATACTTATGTCTAAAAAAATAGACCTTCAAAGTGAAAGCCATAACAAGAGAGAAGGCCACTTCATAATACTAAAGGGATCAATACAACAAGAGGATATAACTCTGGTAAACATATATGCACCCAATGCAGGAGCACCCAAATACATAAAAAAAACTTCTGAAAGATATCAAGGGAGAGATCAACAGAAGCACAATCATAGTAGGGGACTTTAATACCCCATTGACATTGCTGGATAAATCCTCTAGATAAAAAAATTAGCAGAGAAAGAGCAATCCTAAACAAATCCCTAGATCAGCTGGACTTAATTGACATCTTCAGAATATTTCACCCCAAAGCTACAGAATATACATTCTTTTCAAGTGCACATGGGACATTTTCAAAGACAGACCACATATTGGGACACAAGCAAAGTCTCTTCAAATTCAAGAAGATTTAAATCATATCAAGCATCTTCTCAGATCACAATGGCATAATACTAGAAATAAACTACAATAAAAATTAAAAAAATTCAAATACTGGAAGGCTAAATAGCATGTTATTAACAAAATAACTGATTTACCAAAGAGATCAAAGAAGAAATAAAAAACATCCTGGAAACAAACGACAATGAAAACACAACAATCCAAAATCTATGGAATTTTCCTGAGAGGGAAGTTCATAGCATTACAAGGCCTACCTCAAAAAACAAACAAAAAAAACAACCTGATAATAAATTATCTAACTCTACAACTTAAAGAATTAGAAAGAGAGCAACAAGAAAAGCCCAGAGTGAGGAGAAAGGAGGAAATAATAAATATCAGAGAGGAAATATATGATATAGAGACTAAAATAATAATATAAAGGATCAATAAAAGCAAGAGCTGATACTTGAAAAGATAAACAAGACTGATAAACCTCTAGCCAGGCTCACTAAGAAACAAAGAGATAGGACCTAAATAAACAAAATCAAATGAAAGAGGAGAAATAACAACAGACCCCACAGAAATACAAAAGATTGTAAAAAAAAAAAAAAAAATACTATGAACAACTCTATTCCAACAAACTGGTCAACCTAGAAGAAATGGATATATTCCTAGAACAATATGACCTTCCAAACAATATGACCTTCCAAAACTCAATCATGAAGAATCCAAAAATCTGAAGATGCTAATAACTGTGGAGGAAATTGAAGTAGTAACCAAAAAACTTCCAGCACACAAAAGCCCTGGGCCAGACGGCTTCACAGTAGATTTTTACCAAACATTCAAAGAAGAACTAAAATCTATCCTCCTCAGACTATTCCAAAAAAATTCAAGAGGAAGGAACACTTCCAGGCTCTTTCTATGAAGCCAGCATTACCCTAATCCTAAAACCAGATAAAGACAGTACAAAGAAAGAGAATTACAGGCCAATATCTCTGATGAACGTAGATGCTAAAATCCTCAAGAATATTCTAGGCAATCAGATCCAGAATTATATTAGAAAGATCATACAGCATGACCAAGTGGGATTTATTCCAGTGATGCAAGGATGGTACAATACCCACAAATCAATAGACGTGAGAGATTACATAAACAAATTGAGAAATAAAAATCATACAGTCATATCAACTGATGCAGAAAAAGCATTTGATAAAATCCAACACCCTTTCTTGATGATAAACTCAGCAAAGTGGGAATAAAGGGATCATACCTCAACATAATAAAAGCCTTATATGACAAACCTACAGCTGACATCATACACAATGGGCAAAAACTAAAACCATTTTCCCTAAGAACAGGAAGAAGACAGGGATGCCCATTCTCACACTCCTGTTCGATAGAATACTGGAAGGCCTAGCCATAGCGATCAGACATGAAGAAGAAATAAAAGGCATGCAAATTGAAAAAGAAGAACTAAAACTGTCATTATTCACAGATGACCTGATACTGTACATAGAAAATCCTAAAGACTCCATCAAAAAACTACTAGATTTAATAAATGAATTCTGCAATATAGCAGGATACAAAATTAACACCCTGAAATCTATGGCTTTTTTATACAACAATAATGAATGCACAGAAAGAGAAACAAACAAAAAAATCCCATTTACCATTGCACCAAAAAAATTAAGATCCCTAGGAATAAACTTAACTAAGGAGGTAAAAGACCTGTACTGGGAAAACTACAGGACGTTGAAAAAAGAGGTAGAGGAAGACATAAACAAATGGAAGAATATACCGTGTTTATGGATTGGTAGAATCAGTATCATTAAAATGTCCATACTACACAAAGCAATCTATAGATTTAATGCAATCCCCATTAAAATACCAACGACATATTTCACAGACCTAGAACAAACACTCCAAAAAATTCATATGGAATAAAAAAAGACCACGAATAGCCACAGCAATCTTGAGAAAGAAGTTGGAGGGATCACAATACCAGATATCAAGCTATATTACAAAGCCACTGTTCTCAAAACTGCCTGGTACTGGCACAAGAACAGACATATAGACCAATGGAACAGAACAGAAAACCCAGAAATTGACCCAAGCCATTATGCTCAATTAATATTTGACAAAGGAGGCAAGAGCATACAATGGAGACAAGACAGTCTCTTCAATAAATGATGTTGGGCAAGTGGACAGATACATGCAAAAAAATAAAACTAGACCACCAACTTACACTATACACAAAAATAAACTCAAAATGGATAAAGGATTTAAACTTAAGACGGGAAACCATAAAAATCTTAGAAGAATCTATAGGCAGCAAAATATCAGACATATGTCATAGCAATATCTTTAGACCACCAACTTACACTATACACAAAAATAAACTCAAAATGGATAAAGGATTTAAACTTAAGACGGGAAACCATAAAAATCTTAGAAGAATCTATAGGCAGCAAAATATCAGACATATGTCATAGCAATATCTTTACCAATACAGCTCTTAGGGCAATGGGAACTAAGGAGAAAGTAAACATATGGGACTACATCATAATAAAAAGCTTCTGCACAGCAAAAGAAACCATCAACAAAACAACAAGAGAGCCCACTGCATGGGAGAACATATTTGCCAATGTTATATCTATTAAGGGCCTAATCTCTAAAATTTATAGGAAACTCATACATCTTAACAAAAGGAAGATAAACAATCCAATCAAAAAATGGGCAAAGGACCTAAATAGACACTTCGAAAGTGGACCTATGGAAGGCCAAGAGACATATGAAAACATGCTCAAAGTCACTAATCATCTGAGAGATGCAAATCAAAACGACAATGAGATAACATCTCACACCTGTCAGAATGGCTATCATCAACAAATCAATAAACAACAAGTGCTGGTGAGGATGGGGAGAAAAAGGAACCCTTGTGCACTGTTGGTAGGAATGCAGCCTGGTGCAGCCACTGTGGAAAACAGTATGAAGTTTTTTCAAAAAATTAAAAGTGGAACTCCCATTTGAGCCAATAATCCTAGTTTTAGGAATATATCCCAAGAAATCAGAAACACCAATCAGAAAGGACATATGCACTCCCATGTTCATAGCAGACTTCACCCCTATGTTCACAATTTACAATAGCTAAGATCTGGAAACAGCCTAAGTGCCCATCAGCAGATGAGTGGATTAAAAAACTGTGGTGCATCTACACAATGGAAGACTACGCTGCTGTAAAAAGGAAGGAACTCCTAACATTTGCAACAGCATGGATGGACCTGGAGAGCATTATGCTAAGCAAAATAAACCGGTCAGAGAAAGATAAATATCACATGATCTCACTCATTTGTGGAATATAATGAAAAACATAAACAGATGAACAAAAATAGATCCAGAGACAGAGAAGCATTGAACAGACTGTCATACTTCAGAGGGAAGGCAGGGAGCAGGGAGGGGGGTAAGAGATTAACCAAAGGAACTGTATGCATGCATATAAGCATATCCAATGGACACAGATACTAGTGGGGGGTGAGGACATGTGCTGGGGGGTGGCGGTGGCAGGGGAGAGGTCAATGGCAGAAAAAGGAGATATACATACTACTATATGAAATACTGTAAAGCAGGGGTCCTCAAACTACGGCCCGCGGGCCACATGCAAATACAAATATTGTATTTATTCCCGTTTTGTTTTTTTTTTACCTCAAAATAAGATATGTGCAGTGTGCATAGGAATTTGTTCATAGTTTTTTTTTAAACTATAGTCCGGCCCTCCAACGGTCTGAGGGACAGTGAACTGGCACCCTGTTTAAAAAGTTTGAGGACCCCTGCTGTAAAGAATAAAGAATTTAAAAACACTAAGATGAAATACGAAGTAAATAAAATTTAAGGAGAGCAACACATGTGAAATAAAGCTCTGACAGAATGATTCCAGCAAAAAGACTTCAGAAGTTAAATGCATATAGTTTGGCTCAGAGCTGACTAAATAGGAACCCGTCTCTATAAATAATGTTGAAGGGAATTCCAAGGATGAAGAAATTTTTGGTTATATTTGTTAATGTGGAATGAAACAGGGGATTGAGGAGAAAAAGGAATGAAATTAAGGGAAGGAAAATTTATCCTCAATGCCAGAACATCCCCACAATCTATGTAATATAAACACCATCATCAGAGATAATAAAATACACGCATCTCAAGTGATCAAGGTATATATACAGATAGACATTTAAGTTAAACAGACTGAAGGCTGTAACAAAATGATTCTAAATGCAGAAACCAGAGCTGTGTTAACTCTCTGATAAAAGGGAAATCATTATGCAAATCGCTAGCCACTAAGAAACCTCCTATGTACATCACTCTGCAATGTACATCAAATTTTATTGCAATTGTGTACAAAGAAAATTGAAGACAAGCTGATGTATTCTGATATCATTCATTTTACCTAGTCTATGCACCCTGGGTATCCAATAGCTTTGTATGCTTATTAGCTCATAGTTGTCCTTCTTGGAGTGGTTATAATCATAAAAAGCTATCCAGCATCCTGAATGGACTGGATAATTAGAATTACAATGACTTTCATATGAATATACAGTGTCATAATTTCTTTTAAGTGCATTATCCTACTCAGTGACTACACCCCTCCCACGTTCCCTGTACTAAAGGCTGCTCTCCAAGGCAGAGATAAGTTTCTTGAGCAAAGTTGGGCTTATCTAAACCAATTTCTTCACTTGATGGATGAGATCTCTAATATTTCATCAGGTTCACTTACCTGAACCTACTATATTTCTTTTATAACCATCTTATTCTGTTCAGAAAGTACATAAATTTTTGGTTGAACTTATTACAAGTCTACTTTGACATGCAGATAAATGAAAAGTAAACATTTTACATAATGATTTCTTACTCCTTTGTCGAAGATGCATTTCAGTATATAACTATATACTGCTGCCTAATACATTCTTCTCAGAAGAAACCATGTCAGGCACTGCAAGAAAACTACTCTGGGGCTAGGACTAGTGTTTCCATGGGAAACAATCACCCAGAAACAGAGTGAAATCATCCTCTCTGTTTAGCAATAAGGAGACAGACATTATTTATTACAGCACCTTTTAAGAATATTAGAAACCAATGATAGTATACAACTGTTACAACTGAGGTCAAAGCAATCTACTGTCTAAAGATAGGAATAAGGTTAACCTCTATGTTGGGTTTCTGTTTCTCAATTTACTGTGTATTTCTTTTTTCCCCTCCTCATTCTGGAATGTAAAACTCTTTTTAAAGTATAGTTGACATACAATATTATGTTAGTTTCAGGTGTAAACATAGTGATTCAACTTTTATATACCTTAAAAAGTGATCACCACAGAAGTCTGCTAACCATCTGTCATCATGCAAAGTTACTGAGATATTATTGACTGTATTCCCGATGCTGTGCTCAATATCCCTGTGACTTACTTATGTTAATCCTTCACCTTTTGGTACAAGCCCACCACCATCCAATCCTCTGGCAATTATCAGTGTGTTCTCTGTATCTATGAATCTATTTGTTTTGTTTGTTTAGTTTTTTAGATTCAAATATAAGTGAAATGATACAGTGTTTGTCTTTCTCTGACTTATTTCACTTAGCATAATAGCCTCTAGTTCCATCTCTGTTGTCGCCAATGGCAAGATTTCATTATTTTTTATGGCTGAGTAATATTCAATTATATATATATTATATATATATACATATATATATATATATATATGTAATATATATATATATCCCCATTCATCTACCGATAAACACCCAGGTTGCTTCCATGTCATGGCTATTATAAATAATACTGCAACCACCATAGGATGCATTTACCTTTTTGATTTAGTGTTTTCATTTTCTTTGGATAAATGCCCAGAAGTGGAATTGCTGGGTGCTTTGTTATAGCCTTTGTTTATTTGTTTTAAAAATCCTCACCGGAAGATATTTTCCCACTGCTTTTTATAGAGTGGAAAAGAGGGAGGGAGTTAAAGGGGGGAGAGAAGAGAAAGGGAGACAGAGAGACAGAGACAGAGACATCGATATGAGAACGACATCGATTGGCTGCCTCCTACAGGGCCAGGGAACGAACCTGCAACCCTGCACTGCACGGGCTGACACACTAACCACTAAGCATACCGGCCAGGGCATAGCTTTGGTTTTAAAGGCTATTTTGTCTGATGTAAGTATTACTGCCCCAGCTTGTTTGTTTGCTTCCATTTTCATTAAATATCTTTTTCCCCTCCCTTTACTTTCAGTCTGTGTGTCTTTCAATCTGCACTGAGTCCCTTGTAGGCAGCATATTTAAGAGTTTTGTGGGTTATCTTAATCCGTTAATCCACCACCTTATGTCTTTTGAATGGAGCACTTAGTCCATTTACATTTAAAGTGATAGGCATGTACTTATTGCCATTTTAATTGTTTTCATACTAGCTTTACTCTGTTTGCCTTTACTAGTGAGATTTGTTTTCTTTCATATATTTTTTTATTTCTAATTTTGGCCTTCCCCACTTAAAGAATTCCCTTTAACATTTCTTGTAATGCCAATCAATTTAGTGGTGATGAATTCCTTTAGCTTTGGCTTGTCTGGAAAACACTTTATCTCTCATTCAATTCTGAATGAGCCCTGGCCAGGTAGGTCAGTTGGTTAGAGCATCATCCCGATATGCCAACATTGCAGGTTTGATCCCTGGTCAGGGTATACACAAGAATCAACCAATGAATACATAAATAAGTAGAATAACAAATCAATATTTCTCTCTCCCTTCCTCCCTGTCTCTAAAATCAATAAATAAAATATTTTAAAAATTTTGAATAATAATCTTGCCACTCAATGTACTATATATTGATTGCATTATTAGATTCATAAAAATAAAGAGCGCACACATACTCCTATTGGATTTAGCCAGAACAATCTCTCACTCACTTTCATTATTCTGGACTCTGCTGGGAATTTCCAATAACAATATTTGAGAAGGTTAATTATTAAGTTGTTCTCCCTCTTTTTATAATTATGTTTACCCAAAACATTATTTTTCTATATAGTACATTTTTTTCATTATAATAGAATTTTACCAATTTTTGAAATCTATGAAATGTTTTAGGGTGGTGTAAGGAAGGAAAATAGTAAGTTCTTTCTAAAATAGAAATCTTTAGATTCTTTCTTGAAAAAGATCTAAAAATTTTTAGATCCTTTTCTAGTAACACAGCTGACTATGTATGTAAAGAAGTTCCTCTAAATGAAAAAGTGAGAGGCAAAAACAAACAAACATAAAAAATGAATTTGGAGGAAACAGAAAATCTTAAGTAACTATTTAAGAACAAAACCGAGCTCTTGAAGTTAAAAACAGGAGAGCAGAAATTTTAAAAATCAAAATAAAAGTCAGAAAAAAAATATCCCAGAATGTATAGCTTAAAGACAGAACAAACAAAAAAAATCCAAAACAACAACAACAACAAAAAGGTAAATCGTAGAGAAAAGATAAGAAAATTGGAAGATCAGTCCAGGAAAGAAAATATTCAAAGAATGTAAGTTTCGGAACGAAACATCTGAGAAAATGGGTAGGAGAAAATTCAAAAAATTAAAGGATGTGAGTTTTCATATTTAAAGGGCTGAGAATGATGATAACATTGGGACCAGCCTAGATACATGATTATGAAATTTGGCACATTACAGACAGAGAAAAGCTTACAAACGTCCAGAGAGAGAATAACAAAACAAAATAAAACAAAAAATAAAGACACATCATATATAAAAGATCAGTTTCAGATATTTTGTATCAGAATAGTTTCAGATTTCTCAACTGAAGGCAGAAAGCAATAGGAAAATGTCTTTGAATTTCTGAAGGAAAAGAATTTCTAAACCAGAATTCTATATGTAGCCAAACTGTCAAACAAGTGTGAGAGTAGAATAAAGACATTTTCAGACATCCAAGGTCTCAAACTTTATTTCCCATGAATTTTTCAGAAAACTACTGAAGGGTATCCTCTACAAAAATGAGTGTTTATCCTAAATCATGGAGTACAAGAAATAAAAGATCCAACAAAGAGGAGAATCAAGGGGAATCTCCAGGGTGATGGTGAAGAGCGATGACCACTGTGCCCCAGGCATAGAGGGCAACCAATCTGAACAACTGAAGTAAAGTAACTAAAACAAAACAAAACAAAAGCACATAGGAATATTGATAAGTCTCATCACCATATCCTTGGCCACTGTACTCTTTGTAATCTGACAAAACTTTTGGAGGGTTTGCTCTACTAAAAAATATCACAATAAAATATCACCTCATATCATCAAAAGATAAGGGATAGCAAGTATTAGTGAGGATGTGAAAAAAGGGGAACCCTTGTGCAATGTTGGTAGAACTGTGGAACTATAAACTGTACAGCCACTATGAAAAACAGTATAGAGGATCCTCAAAAAGTTAAAGAGAGCTACCATATGATCCAGCAATTCCACTTCTGAGAATATACCCAGAGAACACAAAAACAATAATTCTAAAAGATATCTGCACCCCCATGTTCATAGCAGCATGATTTACAATAGCCAAGAAATAGAAACAACCTAAGTGTTCATGGACTGATGAATGGATAAAAATTGTTGAGCTATACATACCAGTACACACAAAAAAACCCACAACTCAGACATCAATGGTCACACAGAGCAAAATAATGTATTTTTTTAAAAGTAGTTTTAAAAAGTCACCAAAAAGCAAACAGTAACAACCCAATAACAAGCAGCAACAATAAACTCTGGGAAGAGGAAAGAATTTGATTTTCAGAGTTGTCCCATTATAATAAGAATGTACAGTTTTCAAGAAAAAATTATAAGACATGCAAAGAAATAAGGTAATATGGTCCATTCACAGTAGAAAAAGAAATTTATAAGAACTGTCCAAGAGGAAGGCCAAGCATTGACTTACTAAAGAAAGACTTTAAAAATTGTAGGCTCTAGCCCTAGCTGGTTTGACTCGGTGGATAGAGTGTTGGCCTGCAGACTGAAGTGTCCCGGGTTCGATTCCAGTCAAGGGCACATGCCTGGGTTGCGGGCTCATCCCCAGTGTGGGTGGGAAGGGTGTGTGTGTGTGTGCAGGAGGTAGCCGATCAGTGATTCTTTCTCATCATTGATGTTTCCATCTCTCTCTCCCTCTCGCTTTCTCTCTGAAATCAATAAAAACATATTTTTTAAAAATTGTAGGCTCTAGCTAATGTGGTCCTTGGAAGTCTATAGTTTAAAATGCTTATACTATCAGAAAATAGAAAAGACTGAAAATTACTAAATAAGACAATCAATTTGTTGTTATTGTTGTTAAAATTGTTAGAAAGAAAAGCAGTAGAAAAGAGAAAGAAGAGCCTGGCCAGAGTGGCTCAGTAGTTGAGTGTCAACTTATGAACCAAGAGGTCACGGTTCAATTTGCAGGTTGCAGGCTCGATCCCCAATAGGGGGTATGCAGGAGGCAGCCAATCAATGATTCTCTCTCACTGATGTTTCTATCTCTCCCTCTCTCTTATTCTCTAAAATCAATAAAAATACATTTAGAAAAAAAGAAAATAGAAAGAAGAAATAATAAGGATAAGACCCGAAAATACAGAAACAGAAAACAATGATACAGAGAAAAACAAAGCTGGCTCTTTGAAAAGATTAACTGACAAAATTCCAACAAGATGGACAAAGAATAACAGAGAAAAGGGACAAATAAATAATATTAGGCATGAGGAAGATAATATAATTACAGCTACATAAGAGATTAAAGCCCTTGCTGGGTAGCTTAGTTTGTTAGAGCATCATCCCAAGGTTGTGGATTTGATCTCTGGTCAGGGCACATTCAAGAAGCAACCAACGAATGCATAAATAAGTGTAATAACAAATCAATGTTTCTCTCTCTCTCCTTTCTTCTATCTATAAAAATCAATAAAAAAGAAATTATGAATAACTTTAAGTCAATAAATTTGAAAACCTATTTAAAATGGTCAAATTTATTTAAAAAATATGAAATACTAAACTGGACTTATCAAGAAACAGAAAACCAGAGTGGCCCTACAAACATTAAAATCTATATATATAAAAGGCTAATACACTAAGTGTGCAACCGTCTGGGTAATGACATCACATAGCAACACCTGGCTTCCTCTCCCTAGTGACTAGCCTCCTTGCAGTTTCTTCAGCCCAGGAACACAACTTGCTTTATAGCCAGGTGGAAACATTTCACATTGTAACTAAATGTCTGTGAAGAGTTTTACTGCGCTTCATCTCACTTGATCCTCACAGAGGTCTTGGAGTAGGCAGATAGGAGACTCGGTGAAATCCTATTTTCTTTTCATTGGCCGAAAAATGGAGATTTACAAAGCTTAGAAACTTGACCTGACTGAAAAGAAGAAATGGTAGACCTTGAAAATAACTTCAGGTTTTCTCACTGAGCAGAATGTAGTCAAACACTGCTGCAGTTAAATATTTTACACTTTGTTCTCCCTGCATGATCTACAGTAATAACCTGCTTCGTGTTGATATTTACTGCTGTGTTGCTGACAATCACCTGAAAGAGAAGTTGGGGTGCTTCACTGGGCTGGAAAAAGTTTAGCTAAATCAGAAAGCAGATCTAATTAAAGCAAGTTTATTCTATATATATAAAAGGCTAAGTTGACTCGTGCATGCACAATACATATAAAGCTCTCGCTGGCGCCAATCGCATGTGTCTGTTTCCATCTGTCATTGTCGATCGTGAATTTGGTTGACACATCTATTATAGAGAAAGGGCGAAAAGCGACATTAAAAGATTTCTTCTAATTAATTTCCTTTCAATGTGCAAGAATTCGTGCATCAGGACAATAGTATTTAATTAATAGCCAATAGGCTTCCCACAAGGCCTAGAAGGTTTTACAGGTGAGTTCTACCAGACATTCAAAAAACAATTTTAAATATTATATAAATTTCTTTCAGGAGAAAAAGAGGCAATACAACACATTTTATGAGGCTGATAAAACTTGAAAAAATCAGACTAAGAATATATAATAAAATTCTAGTTGACCTGACTCATAAATATAAATGCAAAACTAACCAAAATTTGGCAAAACAAATTCAATATTGCATAAAAACAATTCATCATGACCAAATTAAGTTAATTCCAGGAATTCCAGGTATGTGCAACATTAGAAAATCTTACAATATTATCCATCTGATTAACTTTAAATGAGGAAAAACTATGATCATCTCAATATTTCCTGAAAAAGCATTTGATAAAATTCAACCAGTTTTTAAAAAAATTAAAAATTCATAGCAAGTCAGAAATATAAAGCAATTCCCTTTACCTAACAATGGGCCTCTATCAAAATCCTATTACCAAAAGCCTTTTTCAATGGTAAAATAGAAGCATGCTCTTAAAAACAAACAAATATGAGAAAAATAACCACCAACGCTCCTTCTGATAAATATTATCCTGAGATCCATGATCAGAGTAAGAGAAAGAAATTGGGGCAAGGGGGCGGGGGCAACAAATGAAATTATTGTCCATGTAAAAAACCCCAAAGAAACTGCTAGCAAGTATGGTAAGAGAGTTTAGCAAGATGAAAAGTCCAAATCCAAGAGTCAATTGCATTTCTACACATTCTGTAATAAATGTGCAGAATATAAGGAATAACGCTAGCAAAAAGATATGCAATATGTGGGGAAAATTATAAATTTGTATTGAATGACAATAAAGACCAAAATAAATGGGGAGACACAAATGTTTGTAGATAGGAAGAACCAATACTGTACAGATGCCAAAGTAATGCTCCATCTCTTAAACCTAGTGATGAGGAATGGGTCTTCATTTTATTAATACTCATTATTTAAACAGTATATAAACAAGATATACATTCTTTATACATAAGGTATAGTTCACAAAAAAATGTTATAGTCCAGGTAATATTGCTTTTAAGAAACATTTTAAAGAAATAGTCTTAAAGAGGTTTGCAAAAAATTTTTACAGGTGTATCAAATGTTTAGCAAAAAACCCCCAACTCACTCTCTCTCTCTCTCTCTCTCTCTCTCTCTCTCTCTCTCTCTCTCTCACACACACACACACACACACACACACACACACACACACGTGTGCACACATATCACTCAATTAATAATAGAAAAACTGGAATAAAATCAGAAGAGATAATGGAGGCAATGGCAAAGATGTTGGTGTCCAGCTTAAGGCCTGGGCTGATAACTGAGAAGATAAATAGGGCCAGGGACTTGAATGGAATTTTGCCCAAATCCAAGGATGACTAAGTGGGCTGTAGTGGAGATGCTGACCCTTTTGTACTGGTCAACAGGCAAGCTGCACTCGGCACCCCTCACCCCTCCTCAGTCATCCAGTATCCCCTTTTGGCAGGCTGGCTTTTTAGGGCTTAGTAGGAAAACCTTAAGCCTAACTTAAGGCACAGTGGCTGACTCAGTCGGAAGATAAGTACAAAATTAGAGTACATTCTGTCCTTAAATTTCACCTTAAAAGTTTCCTTTTCCTTTTAAGCTTGCAATTGATTCTTTCTGTAAAGTATCTTGTGATAGTGTGAATTAGGCTACATAAAAATAAAGCACACTGCATTTTATAAAGTTTTACTGCTTCTCTGCTATAACCTCAATGTGCTTGATTCTCCAAGCCTAATTTGTATATCTTTAGACTCCTGGGTAGTTTCACCTTATGAAGAATTCAATAAAATGGTATTAAAAGAGACAAAGACTGCTGTCAGATATAAAATCCTTTTTATCTCTCATCTGAACCTAGGCCTCTGACAAATGGTTCTTTTGGATATGTAAAATGCATCCCCCACCAGCAAAGGCCTGCTTAGCTAATACAGGAGTTAGATCAGTTAACATTTACAAACTGGAATAACTCATCTTAATGTTTTTAAGAATTAAAGTTGTAAAGGTCTTCACAACTGGTATTTCCTAACAGTCACATAATTGATAAGGAAAATCAGTGTTTTCAGGCCTCCAAAGACAGGGCAACAGTTTGACTGGGGTATATTTGATACCTTCTGAATTACTTCAAATGTCAGAAGAAGACAATGCTTGAATATGATGGCCAATTCAACAGAAAAACATTTCTAGGATAAAAGACCTCCAGGCTTTAAAGGAAATTTTGTCTCATCTTGCATAGTGTATACTGACAAAAATACACTGGCTTCATAGCAAATCTAAATGTTCAGGATTCTTTTAGCTTGGACTCAGCTGGCTGCTATTTGGCTTCAACCTTGCCCTTTGGAAGGGTGTTAAAAGCCCAAGATCTGCTTTAGTGTCATTTCTGGCATCCCTGAATCATGTGACATGAAGGTTCCTATAAAATCTAATTCATATAACAACCAAAGTAATGAGAAGAAAGTACGCTGTTAGGATTTCCAGTTAGCATCTGATTACTCACTTTCAAACAGAAGTCAGCATGCTAGATGCAACTTGGAATGAAAGTTTCTTCTGTACTTTTGGTATTAAAATTTAATCAGCTGAAGTTTGAATTTGCATTCATTATTATAAGAGTAAAATGCTAATACAGTAATGATCATGGCATTAAAATTATTAATTTTATGTACAAAATTAACTATTAAAACCCAGAATGGTCAAATAAATGAGATTGTTTAATATTGCAAGTATTAAGAAGTAATAGATTTACTAGTTATCTTTAGAAAGAACATTGTCTTTTTAAATCAAAATATGCCTATAAGCCCTAGCCGGTTTGGGTCAGTGAAAAGAGTGTCCAGTCAAGGGCATGTACCTCGGTTGCAGGCTCGATCTCCAGCCCTGGTAGGGGCATGTGCGAAGGCAACTAATCGATGTGTCTCTCTCACATCAATGTTTCTCTCTCTCTTCTCTCCCTTCCACTCTCTAAAAATCAATGGAAAAATATCCTCCAGTGAAGATTAACAAAAAAGAAAAACAAACCTATCAGATTAAAACAAAATACAGGCCAACTACTATTAAATATTAGATAATATCATAATTCTAATCTTTCTAATATTATTTAGTAAATTATTATTCATAGCCTTAAGCAAAACCCTCTATTTAATTTTAGTTATTTTATTCCACTTAGAATATGAATTTCAAGAAACAAGTCCATCTGAGAAATCATGTCATGTGAGGATAAATTTAAAGTAGATGTCAACTTTGTCATGTCAAAATTTCACAAGAAGGAAAGATTCCAAAGTAACATATAATATCCATGATAAATTTTCAGTTTAAAGGAAGAAAAGACTACAGAATAAGAGAAAAAAGAGTTGCCCCAAAATATCTTGCTCCTCCTCAGACTTTACTTGAAAGAGCATACAATGACCACAGGATCAATTTAACAGGTGAAGGTACTGAGAATTCTGGTTCCAACATCAGTTGGCCAAATTTTAAAATTCTAACTACTAAAAATGTAATAAAATTATAATAATATTTATATTTGGAATAAATACATTTTCAGATTTATTTTTATTTGCCAAAAGTCTACTCTGTGATATTTTTCATCTCAATTTTCCATTTTTCAAAAGTATGTATTTGAAATACCTTTAACGTGACATTCTGTATTGTGTAAAAAGAAAAGATACTTGAAGCTAGAATTAAAAATGATGTATTTAAAAGAATTTACTCTTGGACATTCACTGTACTAGGAACTCAAGTTAAATAAATCACATTTCTTTTTCAACCACTATTATGTTTCTGGATGAAAATCTTTATATATTTGTTTGCTGTGTGAGATTAAATTAAATTAAATCTAGAATTATAGGACAAAAGCCATAGGAAGCTATCTAATGTGCATTATTCAGAAGTTAATAACTGGTCAGAATGAAAGAAATTATGAGTAATGGCCACAAGATTTTACATATGGATTTGGGAGAAACCTTCCAAAAGTATATCATTTACTTTGTTCCACCTGTGCACAGAGGAGAAATCAGCCAAATACATAAGATATTCCACTAAATTATTGGGAAAGGACTTGCGCATATGCCAAATTCATGCAGAATCATAGAGAAGAGTGAATTCAGAGTGTGTCAGACATTTGTGGCGAAGAGACCTGAAATTCAAGAGAGAAAAATAATGGTCCGTTTCATTAGCATTCCACATTCTCAGACTAGGTGGCATCACCTTGATTTGAAATGCATGTGCTCACCTCACACCGAAAGGATATTCTCCCTTCTCAGACACCCTTTTTAATCACAGCCCATAGGGCTGTCGTCTAAAGTGAAATGTAATCTCCAAGTGACAAATATACAATGATGGAAAAAGTATTTTCCTCACTCAAGTGAAATCTAGTTTTATGATGCTCTTGCTCAAGAGACATCTGTTAGCATATTTGGATTTAAATGTTCAGATGTGCACTTTGTGCCAAAAAAACTGCTCTGAAAAGAAATCTGCTTTAGTAAAACAGCTTCAAGGTTAGCAGTTTAATTGGCTGGAGCCAGACTGTGTTGGTAACTAGGGCCCCTCTCCCATTTGCCTCGTACAATGAGAGTGGCATCGGCTCTCCAACATTAAGAGCTGCTTTGTTTGACTTTTTAAGAAAAGAAAAAAGGAAGGTGGTATAACTTAGTACCTATATTACTGATTAGGGTTACAGTCTACTTATCTATATACATAAAACCCTAATATGCAAATAGAACAAATGGCGCAACAAACAACCGGTCTCTATGATGTGCATTGACAACCCGGGGTTGTATTGCAGAACATGACAGGCGTCGGCAGCAGGCAGTAGGGTGCGGAACATGGCAGACATTGGCCGTGGTGGGATGGTGAAGCAGGTAAGTGGGGGTGCCAGACCGAGGCAGGGCACTGGTCGCTATCATCAGGGAGAGGCTCTGGTGGTTACTGAAAATGCTTTGCTCCCACACACTGCGGTCCTGTCGGGTGCTTGCACCCGCTATCAGCGCCCAGTGCTTGGCACTGGCCCCAATTGCCCCTGAGGGCATCTCCACCTCCCCCTGCTCCTGAGGGGCGATTGGGGCAGCAGCCGCCACTCGTACCGACTGACGGCGCTGGCCCTGCTTGAACCCGCTGCTGGCGCCAGCTCCAATCGCTCCACGCCATCAGTGGGTACAAGCAGCGGCGCCGGGAGTGGGGCTATGGGCAGACAAGGGATGGGGGCTATGGTGGGAGGGGCCCAGCAGGGGTGTGGAGGATGGGCCGAGACCCGCCCCTGTGCCCACCGCTGCCTCGCAGCCCACGATTCCTTTCAAGGTGCACCAATTTGTGCACTGGGCCGCTAGTATGTTTATAATGATTTTTTTTTTAGAGCTTTATGTTTTTCACTGAGGAAAAAAAGAAAAAGATGCTTTGGAATAGTGAGCTATTTGTGTGTTTTTTCTGCACACAGTGTTTTAGCTTTTTCCTATCTCTTCACTGTATTACTAGAGTTCATACTGACTAAAAGAGAATGTATCAACTGAATTTAGTGTGTTTAGAGATTTGATATGGTTCTTTTCAAATGAAGTGTGTTGAAAACAGCAGTACCCATCAATCCTTTGGCCAGTAGGATAATACAGATCCTTTGTATATATAAAAACACCTATTCTATTTCTAAACTTTAACCTTGAAGTGACCCTGTTTCTAATAAATACTAATACCAAAAACCAGAGAATCATTTAAAATGGAACTTAAACTTCATGACTTCTGAAATATTAAAATGCCATCATAAAAGCTATATTTTTAAGGGGTTACATAAATTGTGTTTTATGATGCATTGTCTTACCCTTTCTCAAGAATGAAATCTGAGTTATGTTAGGTCACAGGTTTTATATTAGCAAAAAAGATTTTTAAACAAAGGGAGAAAATGACAATAGTACAACAATAATTTATTTTTAGGATTATGAAATGTACCAAACTCTCCATTTGAATTTGAACTGTCTTTAACGGGCAGGAAACCTGTGATAATTTATAGTATAGACGATGAGAATTTAATAAAGAATCCTTTAAACTTATTTTTACCACATTTTAAAGCCAAAATTCTAGAGCCAAATTTCTTTCTGCTTACCCTTGTTGGGAAAGTTTCATTTTCTTTATCTCAATACATAAAATCTGCACCTTTGTTCACCAGAGAAATATGCTTAAGATGTGGTCTGTTTCATGGCTTGATACACCACAATATATTGTTAGTGATACATTACTGTGCCAAAAAACAAGCAAATGCAATACCATGTTCTTTGCACATTTCAAATAGAGCCAGGAATTTTCAGAATACTCTCCTTTAACCCTTCAATATCAATATCGCCACCAACACACATGTATTAAAATCTGCACTACACATATAGCCCTGTGCTGGATATTGCTGGGTGTTCACTTTCATTCATAACTGAATGTATGTTAGAGTGACTTTACAGTAGACAGAGATTTTATGAAAAAATGCAGTAATTATTCATCACCTGTTTCAAAAACCAATCACTTGAATATAGCCTAAATTAATTATTGTCAGCTGATGTGATGAAGAAATAACATAAAAAATCAAGAAGACTAATTCACCTGAAGAAAAAAAATGAATAAAAATTAGATGCCTTAATCTATTATATGTTAGCTTTAAAATCCTGGGCACTAAGAATATTAAACTATACCAAAAGGTACATTTTACAGGTTATATTTTTCTCTGGTTCCTGGTGCCTCAAGCTTCATGTTAGTGATTTATGACTTATATTGTCAGTCAAAGCTCTTAATAAAAATAGAGCTTTATATCATTCAGTTGGGATAGAATTTTTTCCTTTCTCTCTCTGTAGAGTCTTACATACATATTGAATATATTCTAGTAGTAATTATGAAATATAAGACTTTAGGGACATCATTGATTGTCATTATATGCCACTCAAACTTCTTTCTGATGGTACAATGTGGTGAATGGAAATAGCTAACTGCTGGGGCTGTCACATATCTGAGTGTGCTGGACTGTACGAACACAGAGGCTTTCATTCTCCCTGCGTGGTAGAGACACTTCCAGACATGTTCACGGTGCCGTCACATCAGACTCTTTGGACTTGGGAAACCTAGCCTTCCTACACAGGCTGTCTCAAACACATTAATCTCTACCATGCAGTCAAAAGAGGAGTTTCCAAAGTGGGGTGCATGCACTCCAGGGGATTGTAAGATTCTGTTCATTGATTACAAAAAGAAAATACTAGAATTTATATTACCATTACCTTTATTGTATACTTTTAAAATGTCTGTTTTATAATGTGCATAATAGTAAGGAGTACATATATAAGATTTATAAATGAGTAAATATACCTGTTATCAGGATTGTCCACTTGAAAATCTTTTTTGTAACAGCCTTATTAAGTTATAATTCACATATCATCAATTCAATGGGTTTCAGTATATTCACAGAGGTGTACAATCATCACCATAATCAATCATCACCTCAGAAAGCAATCCTGAATCTCTCAGCTATCAATCTCCCTACTTCTCCATTTCCCTAGCTCTAAGCAGCCACTAATTTACTTTCTATCTCTATAGATTTGCCTATTCTGGACATTTCATATAAATGGAATCATACAATGTGTGACATTTTGTGACTGAATTATTTCACTTAGGATAATGTTTTTAAGGTTTATCCATGTGTGGTATGCATTAGTGCCTCATTCCTTTTAAAGGCTGAGTAATATTCCACTGCATAGCTATACCACATTTTATTTATCCACTGATCAGTTGATAGACATTGGGTTTTTCCGCCTTTTGGCTATTGTGAATAATTCTGTTATGAACATTCATGTTCAAGTTTTCATGTGGACATATGTTTTCACATCTCTTGGGCATACACCTAAAAGCAATTGCTGGGTCAAACGGTAACTCTATTTTAACTTTTTTAGGAACTGTCAGACTGCTTTCCGAAGAGGTTGTCATTTTTATATTGCCACCAGCAGTTATAAATGTTTTAATTTCTCTACATCCTTGCCAACACCTGTTATCAAACTTTTTGATTCTGACCATCCTGCTGGGTGAGCAGTGGTGTCTCGTAGTTTTAATTGGCATTTCCTCAATGACTAATGATGTTGATGGTTTTTTAACTAATGGTTTGCATGATCAGAAAAGCTGTAAGACCACTGGTACACAGTTCTTTAGCAATTTCAGGGGCAGTTATCCAATGAAAACCCCAGGGAGCATTCCGAAGTAGAAATAATAGTTCATATTTAAGACATTTAGCAATTCGTGGACAAGAAAAAAGGAGCACCCTTAAATGACATATAAATCAAGACAAAAGCATGGGAAACTCGAGGGGGAATCAAAGATCAACCAGGGGTAGACATCTAGACACCACCTTCAAATCAAGGCCTTGTACTACTCTGAGGAACATGTAGAGAACCACCTTCACTGTCATCACTTAAGCTGACATATAGCTCCACTCTTATTACAAAGGGCAGGGGCAACAATGACTTGGTTGCTTCCTGGGCACACCATGAGCAGTCCACAAAAGGAAATCTTAGGGACAACTTTGAGGGAGGCACTCTACGAGGACCTAGAAGCCACTGCCTGTGTCTGGGAGAACTCTCCTATAGAACTCAAAGAACTGTGTCGGATTTTTAAAATACAGCAAAATATAAGCAATTTAAAGAACTTCCCTTTAAAAAATTATATATCCACTCTATATTTTGGTATATGAAACAACAGTGACACTCAGCATTTTTACTTAGCAAAGCTGCTTTTGGAAATTGCACAGGTTGGTGAAATGTGAAAGTCTAGGAACTGCTGCTTCAGTAGATGCCTTCCATTCTGGAAGGGACCTCCCTAACTTACTCCATCCATTCCTGCTGTTTCCCTATCATCGGGATATCGAGTCTTCAAATGCTACCCATTTTTATGACTCACTTCTTATTCATTCAGTCAGTATGTCAGTCAGTTTACTCAAATATTTTGAGAGCATCTAAGCGGAAGGCACCATGCTTGACTGAAAGAATTAGAAATGTATGCACCAAGATGATCAGCTCATGAACCCTACTCTCAAGGTGTTTATATATTATGCTCTCCATCAAGTCTTCAGTGATAGACTGATTAACAATTTATGAATCATATCATCTGTTAATGGAATGACGAAGGACCAGAATATTTAAAATCAGAGTTGCTGTGGAAAATCTAGCACATATATAGGTCACAGTACCTACCACCCGGTACAGTCTCAAAGGGAAGGGTTTTTGGAGGAGTCACAACTTTAAATAGGAAAGAGGGCAATAATAAAGGTTTGTACCTTAAGTCAGGTCTGCAAAGCAGAGCTTCCTATCTTCCTAAATCTAAGAACTAATATCAACATCTTCTGATTATTTTACCAAGAAAGAAAATGCTCTAATGATTAATTCTTCTTAAATTAATCCTTTTTATACAGATAACACCAGAGTGGTTGTTTCTGAATAAAAAGTCTCCTTTTTCTTTTTTCAGAACCATTCCCTCTCTAATCCTTACCCTGCTGAATTTAATTGCCTGGCAATGCCAAAACAATGTCTGATCCTAATAGGTCAGCATTGATCGCTCTAAACCAATTGGTTCCTTCATTAGCAAGAAAATGAAGTAAAGAGAAAAGGCAGGTGGCTCAGGAGCAGGCAGCTGGGCTTTTGCTCCTCTTGCAGCGCCTCTCTCTCATTACATAGTAGCTGATCGATTGGCAAGTTGCTCAAAATCCACAAAAACTATTCATCATTTTTGACACAGGCCTGTTTTAACAGGCCACTCAACTCAAGATTTGGATACCCCAGACAGTTTATTTGTGGGGCCCATCACATTTCTTTCTAGACAGACCTCTGAAGACGACAAAGGAGGCCACATCACCCAAACAACCACACCCTGGCAGTGCCCAAGTAAGGCCCTGAGTGAGAAATCCCAGCTGAGTTCTGGAAGCAAAGGTTTCCCAGGCAGAGGGTCCTTCTCCCAGAGTCTGGATTTTATGGCATTGGAATGGCAGGTGTGGTGAGGAACTAGTCTCTTGGTGATACCAGCAAGTGGAAGTAAGCAGGGATCTAAAAACAGCATCACCAAAGGGAAGGAGAAAACATACACAGGAAACGCACAATACATTCAGACTGCACCACTGTGGTTGGCAGAAGTAAACTAAGGAAGAGAGCAGACTAAGAGTTTTGTCAGATGGCCTAGGGCAGTGGTCGGCAAACTCATTAGTCAACAGAGCCAAATATCAACAGTATAACGATAGAAATTTCTTTTGAGAGCCAAATTTCTTAAACTATATAGGTAGGTACACTGTTATTAACTTAATTAGGGTACTCCTAAGGCTTAGGAAAAGCCACACTCAAGGGGCCAAAGAGCCGCATGTGGCTCACGAGCCGCAGTTTGCCGACCATGGGTAGGAAACAACCTCTCTGCCAGAATCAATGAGTCACTTACTCCTGAGGCAAGAAGACCTGATCCCCATGACACTGCTAAGCGCTGCTTCAAGCTAGGAAAGCAGACCAGGGGAGGGTGGTATGACCCAGTCTTGACTGAGCATCTACTATTCTAGGATACAACAGACACTTCACGTAGATACATTGCTGAGCCTGATGACAACCTTATGAAGGGGTCATTTCTAGCCTCATCTTCATACTAAAACAATAAAACTCAGAGACATAAAGTAACATTTAACCACACATAGCCAAAAAGAAGTGGCAGACAGAATTTGAATGTTGTTCTGTTTAATTGCAAAGCCCATGCCCTTTAAAAACCTCTAGTAGGGAATTTGAAAACAAAAATAAAAAAAACAAATATAAAATTAATTTATAAAGTATAAAAATAAAGAAAAATATAAAACAAGACAATGATTTTTAAAAGAAACAAAAAGAGAGGAACAGGTTATCACATTCTATATACTGTGTTATTGCTTTATTCCCAGTGAGTTTTGGTAATTGACCCCTGGGTCCTGCACATTCTACGAGGAGGGACCAGTACTGTTGACAACAAGCCTTCCTTACACTTGCTGCCTTTCTACATAGCCAGCAGGTAGCTGAAGAAAACTGGCCTTAAAAACAATCAAATGTGAAAGTAGTAGGTTAATTTTCTCCTAAATTTCAAATCCAGAAACACAAAGTTTATTTCAACTTACAGATCAGTAATTCCTTGTCTTAGCAGAATCAAGATCTAAGAAAAACTACTCACTTTTCGTACAATCTGAAGCTTCACCATAGTTACTCAATAAAAAGCATTTGCCAATATGTTGAATTTATTCACCATTCACAAAACACCTTTCATGTTCAAGATACAGTCAAGCCTGAATGAACATGGCTATAAATACAAATATAAATTATCTGAAATATTATTACAATGTTGACTTTGAGGGGAATACCAGCAATAATTGAAGTAGGAAATAATCAAAAGATGAATTTTTATCAATAATCAAATTTACCACTAATGACAGACCCACTGAAATGCTGAGCTTCTCTAATTCTTTATACCATTAAAAAGAATAGGGGGAAAGATAAGGAAAAAGAAAGAGACATTCTTTTGGGGCCTGTCATCTGTGCTAGGCACTATGTTATACTCTCAGAATATGAAATGAAAAGACCAGGGCACTGCTCTCTAGGAGTTCAGAGTCTGGTAGAAGAGACAAGACATAAATCATTAATCCATCTAGTCACCCATCCTTCCTTCATCTCTCCAACCAACTATTTACTGCAATGTGTTGCCAAGCACTGTGCTGGTATTGGGGAATAAAACAATGAGCCAGAAAGAAAGGGTCTCTGCACCTATGAACTCAGAGTCTAATGGGGGAAACAGCAGCTATAATAAAGTGCGGTAAGTATTATGATAGGAGAAAGACATGGTACTCTGATAGCATGGTATAACAATGCCAATGGCGAAGGGCAAACGAGAGAAAGGCAAACAAGGAGAAGATAAACAGAAGAGAGAATTATTTTGTGGTGAGAATAAATCCAGGCATGCATGTTAGAAGGACTTAAAGAAATTCTATAGATGCACCATTCAGTGGTAGCCAGCCTCCTATATGGCTCCCAATGGTTGTCTTCTGTTATTCATGTCCTTCCCTCCCAAACCAACGTATTATGGAAATGACGATGTGTGACTTCTGAGGTTAGGTTAAAAAAATATTATGGCATCTGCTCTGTTCTCTCGTGGATCACTCTGGGGGAAGACAGCCACCATGCTGTGAGGTTGCTCCAGCAGCCCTCTGGAGATGCAAAACTGGAAAGAAACGAAGGCCTCTGCCAACAGCCTGTGTCAACTCACCAACCATGTAAGTGGACATCTTCAAAAGTGAATCCCTCAAGGTTAGCCAAGTTTTCAGATGACTACAGCCCTGACTGACATTCTTGCTACAATCCCATAAGAGACCTCAAGCTAGAACCTTACCCAGCTAAGCTAGTCTCAAATTCCTAATAAAAAACGTGAGATAATAAATGCTTATTGTTTTAGTTATTATGTTTGGGGTAATTTGTTACCCAGCAGTAGCTAAGCAATACACATCACATTTAAGATGGGAAGGAAGTAGTTGAGACCAGAAGCTAGAAGGGGCTAGTGGAACTTTGAACAAAAGGGTGTTAGACTTGACCCTGAAAACAATGGGGTATATCATGTGTTCCTAACATCATCATCATAAAGATGGTATAAAGGATATGTTTATTCAATGGACTGTGGTTTCATGGGTATATACTTACTTAAAAATTCATCAAGTTGAATATGTTAAATGTACACAGCTTTTATATCAATTACTAGAGGCCCAGTGCATGAAATTTGTGCACTCAGGGGGGGGGGGGGTTGTCCTCAGCTCAGCCTGCACTCTCTCACAGTCTGGGACCACTTGGGGGATGTCTGCCTGCCGGCTTGGGGGATCAGGCTTAAGCCGGCAGTCAGACAGCCCTCTCTCAGTCCGGGACCCCTCGCTCCTTACCACCCACCTGCAGCAGAGCCTGGCTTCTGGCTGAGTGGCGCTCCCCCTGTGGGAGCTCCTTACCACCCACCTGCATTCACCAGCTGTGAGTCTGGCTTCTGGCTGAGTGGCTGTGGGAGCTCACTGACCACTATGGGGCAGCTCCTGCATTGAGCATCTGCTCCCTTGTGGTCAGTGTGCGTCATAGCAACCAGTCATTCCGCAGTTTGGTCTATTTGCATATTAGGGTTTTATTATATAAGATACCTAAATAAAGTGGTTTAAAAACATGTAATAAATCATATCAAATACTGACTACATGTTGAAATTATATTTTGGATATATTGGTTTAAATAAAATATTAATTTCACTTGTTTCTTTTTATCTTTTTTAATGTAGCTACTAGAAAATTAAAAATAACATATTTCTATTGGAAAGCACTGTTCTTCAGGACCTGAAATAATACAGTAAATAATTTAGGCAAGAAAAGGTCAGCTAGTTGTTGCAATGAAGGTATAGAAAAGAGGATGAACTGGAAAAGTGTTTCAGGAGAAAAAAACTGCCAGAGCTGAAATGACTGGATATGGAAGAGGGAGAAATGAAAGATGTGCCCAGCTTTCTGGATGGGGCAACTGGGTGTCCTTCACTGAGGAGAGAACATGTGGGGTGTAGCATTAGTAACCCTGAGATATTCTGCTGTAAATTTTAGGTGCTCTGTGTTGCTCTAAGGAAGCTACGCGGTGACCATTTCAGTGAACTGAAAGCACAGGAGACAGATCTAGGCAGGAGATGAATACCTTTTGTTGACTAATGTCATATGAGCCCATGAGATTGCCTGGGAAGAGTATACAGCGTGAGAAAAACAGAGAACACAAATAAACAAATACATTAAGGAGATTGTTCTAGCTTGTGAAGGACATTATTTCAGAAACAGAGCAGGATCAAAGGACAGTGAGTGATGGGGTAAGGTTGGGTGACTAGTTAAGTCTGGGAATAACATAGATGGAAGCAAGGAAGGCAGCTGGACAAAGGAGAAAAAGCCTTCTACATAGAAGAAACACCAAGTGCAAAAAGAGTTGTGAAACAGCCTGACAAGTTCAGAGAAGCAACAAGTCTGGTACTATCTATAATAATAAAAGCATAATATGCTAATTAGACCAGACATCCTTCCAGAAGTCCTTCTGGACAACCTTCCAGACGAAGCTGCAAGCAGCAGGGGCCGCGGCCAAGGCAGCCATAGTGGCAGTGGCAGGGGCTGAGGCAGAGGTCCCAGGCCACCGCACTGAGGCAGAAGCAGCCACCACAGGGATGGGGGCTGAGCCCCTTGCATGAATTTTGTGCACTGGGCCTCTAGTTGGAATATAAAGTATGAGGAATAAAACAGGAGACACCAGGCACCAGGTGGGCACAGACTGGGCAGATCATGAAGGGATTTGTATTTTAAGATAAGGACCTTGGATTTTATTCCACAGGCAAAGGGGAGTCCTGCAAAGTTTTAAGTAGAGAAGTGACATACCCTAATTTTATCTTTATAACATTCAAGGTACATGGTCCTAAATACAAGGGGCCCCCATTCACTTGACCCTGATATATCACTGGGTTCCATGGAGCTCAATTTGAAAACCACTCGACTAGATGACTTCTCTAGACCTTAAAGTCTTCTCTAGACCTTAAAACAGACTATGGTTAAAGGTGAGAAGAGCATAAAAATGTACTTGTGCTAATGTACATGTCTCTCTCTTTCCTCTCTTTCTCCTTCTCTGTTCCTTCCTCTCATTCACTCTCCCTCAGGTAATAATATGCATTGGTAAGCCTGAATATTGGGAATATGTGGGCATACCAAGAGAACAATCCTCACTTTGCAGTAGTTTATCATATATTCAGGCAAACACTCAGGAAAAAGAAGTAAATACCCTCTTGATGGTTGTCATTTAACAACTTAAATTAAAAACACACAATGAATCAGAAAGAATAATGCACCCCTGTATTCATAACAGCATTATTTACAACTAGAGGCACAGTGCATGAATTTGGGCACCAGTGGGGTCCCTTGGCCTGGCCTGTGTGGGATCAGGCTAAAACTGGCTCTCCGACATCCCCCAAGGGGTCCCAGATTGCAAGAGGGCGCAGGCCAGGCCGAGGAATCCCACCGGTGCACGATCAGGGTTGGGGAGGGATGTAGGAGGTTGGCCAGCAAGGGTGGGACTGAGGGAGGGCTCCTGGGCATGTCCAGCCCATCTTGCTCAGTCCTGATCAGCCAGAACCCAGCAGCAAGCTAACCTACCAGTTGGAGTGTCTGCCCCCTGGTGGTCAGTGCATGTCATAGCAACTGGTCAACGTGGTGACGGTGGCAGGGGCTGAGGCAGAGGTGATCAGTGCACATCATAGAGAGTGGTTGAGCAGCCTTAGCACATCATTAACATGTTATGCTTTGATAGGTTGAATGGACAACCGGATGACCAGACACTTAGCATATTAGGCTTTTATTATATAGGACTAGAGGCCCGGTGCACAAAAATTTGTGCACTCGGGGGGAAGGGGGGGTTCCTCAGCACTGCCTGTGCCCTCTCGCAGTCTGGGACCCCTCAGGAGATAACGACCTGCTGGCTTAGGCCTGCTCCCGGGTGGCAGAGGGCAGGCCCAATCCCTAGGTGCAGCCCCTGGTCGGGCTCAGAGCAGGGCCGATTGGGGAGTTGGGGCGCCGCCCCCTGTCATGCACAGAGCAGGGCGGATCTGGAGGTTGCGATGCCACCCGCAGTCATGCTCAGGGTAGGGCCGATTGGGGGGTTGGGGCACCGCCCCCTGTCACACTCAAAGTAGGGTCGATGGGGAGGTTGCGGCACCACCCCCTGTCACGCACAGAGCAGGGCCAATCAAGGGGTTGAGGCGCTGCCCCCTGTCATGCACAGAGCAGGGCCCATCAGGGGGGTTGGGGCTCCGTACCCTGTCACGCACAGAGCAGGGTCGATCAGGGGGTTGGGGAGCTCCCCCCGTCACACACAGAGCAGGGCCGATCAGGGGGTTGAGGAGATCCCCCCGTCACTCACAGAGTAGGGCCGATAGGGGAGTTGGGGCACCGCCCCCTGTCACACACAGAGCAGGGCGGATCAGGGGGTTGGGGCGCCGCGCCCTGTCACACTCAGGGCAGGCCAATGTGGAGGTTATGGCTCTACTCCGTCACACACAGAGCAGGGCCCGTGGGGGGCAGTTGGGGCGCCGCCCTCTATCACCCACAGAGCAGGGCCGATCAGGGGGTTGGGGCACCATCACTGTCACACTCAGGGCAGGGCCGATGGGGAGGTTATGGCTCTACCCCGTCACACACAGAGCAGGGCCCGTGGGGGGGGGGGGGGGTTGGGGCGCCACACCCTGTCACACACAGAGCCGCAGGGCTGATCAGGGGGTTGGGGTGCCTTCCCCTGTCACAATCAGAGCAGGGCGGATAGGGAGTTTGTGGCCCCGCCCCCTGTCACACACAGAGCCGCAGGGCGATCAAGGGGTTTGGGCGCTGCCCCCTGTCACACTGATCCCGGTGCCAGGAGGCCTCACGGCTCCGCTGATCCCAGTGCTGGGAGGCATATTACCCTTTTACTATATAGGATAGAGGCCTGGTGCACGGGTGGGGGCCGGCTGGTTTGCCCTGAAGGGTGTCCTGGATCAGGGTGGGGGTCCCCACTGGGGTGCCTGGCCAGCTTGGACGAGGGGATGATGGCTGTTTGCAGCTGGTCACACACCCTTCAGGGTGGGGGTCCCCACTGGGGTGCCTGGCCAGTCTAGGTGAGGGGCTGAGGGCTGTTTTCAGGCTGGCGGGTGACTGAAGCTCCCAACCGCTCCTTTTATTCTTTTTTTTTTTTATTCTGGGCCAGCTTTAGCTCTGAGGCTTGGCTCCAGCTGAAAGCAGGTATCTGGTTTGTTTGGGTTCTATAATCGAAACACTGTTTCAACTCCAGCTCTGAGATCCCGGCTGGCTGTAAGCACGTTACTGGGGTTTTGTTTAGCTTTGATATTTATAACAATATTTCAAACTGCAAGCTCAGAGGCTGGCAGCAGCAGGCGGGGAACGTTGGATTACTCCATCACTGAAGCAAGCAAGCCTCATGTTCGCTTCAAGCTGCCTGGTTGCCGGCCACCATCTTGGCTGGCAGTTAATTTGCATATCACCCTGATTAGCCAATGGGAAGGGTAGCGGAGTTATGGCTAATTACCATGTTTCTCTTTTATTAGACAGGATAGCTAAGATTTGGAAACAGTCAATAGTGCCTATCAGTAGATGACTGGATAAAAAAAGCTGTGATACATTCACACAATGGAACACTATGTGGCTGTAAAAAAAGGATCTCTTACCCTATGAGACAGCATGGAAGGACCTGGAAATTATGATGCTAAGTGAAATAAGCTGGTCAGAGAAAGCCAAATATCACATGATCTCACGTATATGTGGAACCTAATGAACAAAATAAACTGACAAATAAAATAGAACCAGAGGCATGGAATAGACTGAAGAAACTCAGAGGGAAGGAGCAGGGAGTGGTGGTGGGGGAGGATTGATTAACCAAAGAACTTATATACATATATGCATAACCCATGGACACAGACAATAGGGTGGTGAAGGTCTGGAGTGAGGTGGGAACTGGGTGGAGTGGGGATTGGGGGGCAGGGATAAAAGGGGAGGCATCTGTAATACTTTCAACAATAAAGATAAATTTTAAAAAGAAAAGAAAAAAGAAAAGAAAAAGATGATGCAATGAAAGTCACAGCTGCTTATCCAGCAAAGGCTTCACCCAAACCTTTCACATTTCTCCACCCACTGCTCTTCAGCACAGTGATTGCTTTGCATACTTCCCCTCCCTTCAGAAGCAAACAGTTCAGGAAAAGAAGGAAATCCCTAAACAGGTAAGTTCTGTCAATGAAGAAGAAAATTAAACTAATAGCTGAAACACAATTTAACATTATCTGTTTATTTCAAATGTATAATTCTAAGTACTTACAATTTTTCTCTCAATTTACTCTCATCTCTTTTCTTTTAAAAGTAATAATTTTATTTTATGGCTAGAAAAAATAACTTGCCCAGAGTCACATACTCCCTGTTCCTCAGTTAAGAACATTTTGTCATCACACTATTTTCATTCCGTCATAGCTCTTCTAAGATGAAAAATATTTCATAGCACTAAGATAGAGAAACATTTGTTTTTTAGTAGGAAAAGGTTTGTTCTTAAATAAATGGTGTTTAGGAATAGCCTTCACCAGTATTCTTTATGATACAATAGCAGGTCTTATGGTGGGACGAATTTGCAAACACTGAGAAATGACTGTGTTTCAAAACCCAAATGAGACAAAACTGATGGGGAGAACCAAGATGGCGGCATAGGTTAACGCCGGAGTTTGCTGCTTTGAACAACTACTTCAAAAGTGAAACCAAAAAACGGAAGGGACATCACCCAGAACCACAGGAACGCTGGCTGAGTGGAAGTCCTACAACTAGGAGGAAAGAGAAACGCATACGGACACTCAGAGGAGGCGCAGTGCTGAAGTCAAATTCTGAGGTGCGGAGTGCGCGGAGCGGGCTGGCGGCGGAGGGCGCGGTTGGCGTTTTCAATCGGGAGGGAGTCGCAGACTCTGAGCTCCAGATCCGGGCGAGTCTTTAGGGACCCAGACTCAAACGGGAGAAGCGGGACTGTCTGGCTTCGGTCAGAGCGAGTGCAGCTTTCTCTCCGAGCTTTGCAGCGGGTGCTGGGACTCAGAGAGGCAGAGCCCCTGGGGACAGGACTGAGAGCCGCCATAACTGCTCTCTCAGGCCCACCCTGTTGATCCTGTGCGACCCGCCCCGCCCAAGCCCTGCACAGAGGCTTTTGCCGGATAGCCTCAGGCAAAGGCTAGATTAGCACCTCCCTAGAGGACAGAAGTTCTCTCACTGCTGACACAGCTGATTCTCATAGCCACTTGGCCAGGAGGTCAAACCCTCCCTGGAATTAGCTACAACAATCAAGATTTAACTATAAGACTGCGAACAAAGACCACTAGGGGGTGCACCAAGGAAGCATAACAAAATGCAGAGACAAAGAAACAGGACAAAATTGTCAATGGAAGATATAGAGTTCAGAACCACACTTTTAAGGTCTCTCAAGAACTGTTTAGAAGCCGCCGATAAACTTAATGAGATCTACAAGAAAACTAATAAGACCCTCGATCTTATATTGGGGAACCAACTAGAAATTAAGCATACACGGACTGAAATAACGAATATTATACAGACTCCCGACAGCAGACCAGAGGAGCGCAAGAATCAAGTCAATGATTTGAAATGCGAGGAAGCAAAAAACACCCAACCGGAAAAGCAAAATGAAAAAAGAATCCAAAAATGCGAGCATAGTGTAAGGAGCCTCTGGGACAGCTTCAAGCGTACCAACATCAGAATTATAGGGGTGCCAGAAGATGAGAGAGAGCAAGATATTGAAAACCTATTTGAAGAAATAATGACAGAAAACTTCCCCCACCTGGTGAAAGAAATGGACTTACAGGTCCAAGAAGCGCGGAGAACCCCAAACAAAAGGAATCCAAAGAGGACCACACCAAGACACATCATAATTAAAATGCCAAGAGCAAAAGATAAAGAGAGAATCTTAAAAACAGCAAGAGAAAGAAACTCAGTTACCTACAAGGGAGTACCCATACGACTGTCAGCTGATTTCTCAACAGAAACTTTGCAGGCCAGAAGGGAGTGGCAAGAAATATTCAAAGTGATGAATACCAAGAACCTACAACCAAGATTACTTTATCCAGCAAAGCTATCATTCAGAATTGAAGGTCAGATAAAGAGCTTCACAGATAAGGAAAAGCTAAAGGGGTTCATCACCACCAAACCAGTATTATATGAAATGCTGAAAGATAGCCTTTAAGAAGAGGAAGAGGAAGAAAAAGGTAAAGATACAAATTATGAACAACAAATATGCATCTATCTACAAGTGAATCTAAGAATCAAGTGAATAAATAATCTGATGAACAGAATGAACTGGTGATTATAATAGAATCAGGGACATAGAAAGGGAACGGACTGACTATTCCTGGGGGGGAAAGGGGTGTGGGAGATTCGGGAAGAGACTGGACAAAAATCGTGCACCTGTGGATGAGGACAGTGGGTGGGGAGTGAGGGCGGAGGGTGGGGCGGGAACTGGGAGGAGGGGAGTTATGGGGGGAAAAAAAGAGGAACAAATGTAATAATCTGAACAATAAAGATTTAATTAAAAAAAAAAAAAAAAAAAAAAAAACCCAAATGAGATTCTGAACAAAAACTAAATCAAATCCATTATAAAAAGCTTTTTAATGGACCACATCTAAATTCCACTGACTTCATAATCTTTCTAGACTTTAATATAATGTATATAATACTAATTAGAGTTAGACTAGATCAGCGGTTCTCAACCTATGGGTCGCAACCCCTTTGGGGGTCGAACAACCCTTTCACAGGGGTCGCCTAAGACCATTGGAAAACACATATATAATTACATATTGTTTTTGTGATTAATCACTATGCTTTAATTATGTTCAATTTGTAACAATGAAATTGGGGGTCACCACAATATGAGGAACTGTATTAAAGGGTTGCATCATTAGGGAGGTTGAGAACCACTGGACTAGAGAGTATCTGCAACTATAAGCTCTAAATCTTAAACTTATCTATTAGTTGAACTACAAATACTATACACATATAATCACATGGAAAGCAATGGGGAAGATAAAATAGTGGGGTTGGGAATGTGAAGACTAGTTCATGCTATGCTACCTACTCATTATGTGAATTGAAGCAATGTATTTAACATACCTTCCTGAGAGTTAGTTTACTTGTCAGTAAAATGAGGTGACTGGTGAATTATTAATAACTAGAGGCCTGGCGCACGAAATTTGTGCAAGGGTCTTGGCCCCAGCTCCCGCCTGCCACTGCTGAGGCAGGGAGCCTCTGTAGCCTCTGTCCTGGCCCTTTGCACCTTTGTCTGGAAGGAAGGACATCCGGAAGGACTTCTGGTCTAATTAGCATATTACATTTTTATTATTATAGATTTTAATTCCCTATATATGCTCACTAACCACCTTACATGGATTTGGTTTTCTGTGGCAGAGACTGTGAATTGCGTAACCCAGAATCTATTCTCCCCTTCTTACTTAGTAAAACAACCCTGATTGTTTTGTAAGCTGAGCACATGGCTGCCTGAAGTGAAAACTACACTTCCCAAACTCCTTTGTAACTATCTAGGACTACATCTGACCAAAGAGATGTAAGAAGGAAGGTAGTGCAAAACAACCAGGGAGTCTCCCTAGAGTTGCCAGCCTACTCAGCTGGGAAGTGCACTCTTTGGCACTTCTTCCCCCTTCCCTCCTGAGGTCTGGAATTGTCATGATAGCTGCAGCTGCAGCAACTTTGTGGGACAACATGGCTGAGAACAGAAGCTAGGACTCCTGATGGCAGAACAGAAAGATAAAAGGAATCTAGTTCTTTATGTTTTCATGGAGACACCAGATCAGTGCTAGAATGCCTATATTTAACCTTCTTTTACATGAGGTTATACACTTGTATGCTTGAACCATTTTTACTTTGGGTTTTCTGTTCTATGAAACTGAACCTAATTCTAGATGCTACAGTATGCTTCCTATGTGGTCTCATAAAACCATATATTTCCCTCATTTTTAATATTTATCACACTTATAATGTAATTGTTTGTTTACTTGTCTGCTTCCCCAACTAGACTTTAATTTTGGTGAGGGCAGCACTGTGTCCTATGTCGGTTGCTGTTGAATCCACAGTGCCTGGCACAAAGTAAATAATAAATATGTATACAATAACTACTTTCTCTGTAAGAAAAAGGAGAAAGAGAAAAGATGAAGGTGTAGTAATCAATGAACCTAGGCATCTGTCTGTTTTATAGGGTTACTGGAGGACAGAATATGTAAAAGCACTGTGAAAATTATAAAGTCTGTTATCTAAACGTGAACTAATACCATATAAATGAGAAATAAAACATATCACCATACATCTAGCTACACCAGATTTTGCAAAGTCATTAGTGTTGCTCAATTCTTTCCTCCTGCAAGTTTCTCTTCCTTATGCAGACCATTCTAAACCTGTACTTCTCTCTCAAAGCACCCTACCCAACCCCTACAACATTCACTCCCAGAGGTGATCCTGCCTCCTAGTCATGCAGAAAATGGAAACCATGAGACATGGTGTCTTCCAACTCTCCTTCTTTTCAGTATGTTCCCCCTTTCCTGTCACTCTTCCTTTTTAACGCACACCTCTCCACTTGTGCTCCTGACCCCACCCTGTCCTGCTTCTTTCACCAACTCCTTCATCCATCTGCCCATCAGTTATTCCTTCTCTCTAGTCTCTTGAGCAGCTCTCCCTCCATTAGTCACTTCCTCTCAGACCAGATCCTTAAACAACGCCCATTTCACCCTAGTCATTTTGTAAACAATCATCCCTTCTCTACTCCCCTTTGTTATCAAATTTCTTGAACTCAGTCACACTCATTTCACTTCACTTCAGACATAGCTTCACTTCACTTCCTCCCTTGCTTTACCTAAATACTGATCTTAAAGGTCATCCAATGTCCTCCTAAAGGCCCACCCCATAACCTTTTTTCAATCTTTATCTCACATGACAGCCTTAGGAATATCTAGCATGATTAACCATCCTTTCTTCACAAAAGCCTTCCCTCGTCCACCTGCTCTAACACTCTCTCCACTCTTCTGCTGACCAGTCCCTTCTCAGGGTCTTTTGCACCCTCATCCTCTTTGACTTACCCCAATGGTGTTTCCCTGGATACCATCCCAGATCCACCGTTTCAACAAATACACTCTCCAAGGCTAATTAAGTTTCTTTCAGAGCTTCAACTACTTTTAAACAGTAAGGTTAACTTGGCTTTCTGATAAAAGTATTCATGCTCGTTGTAATCACCTTAAAAAAGGGTATTCTTTTTCTTTTTTAATCATCTACTTTGTGACTAGCCTAGGCTAGGAATTATCATGTGTATTATCTATTTAATCCTCAACAGAATCCTATGAGATAGATATCCACTATCCGTTCTGCCTGGATGAACTTTCCCACTTTAGGTCAGGCCAATTCCTACCATCTTCAGGCAGGTTACTTCCTTCCTGACCCCCTTTCCAGATCAGAACCTCATATGATTCTCTCATAGCATCCTGTTCTTTCCCTCCACAGTATGTAAATAGATAAGGGTGTCCCAAAATTCACACAAGTAATTTTGATAGAAAACACAGGTTTATAATTAAAAATTGTAAATTTTTTATTGATTCATTAAGTATACAGTATAGGGTTATGTATGGAATAGCATATCAAGTAAATGTCTTCCATGGCTTTGCTGGCACATACGCACTCTTTTGTTGAAATTTGCCATGACCATTTTGCATAAATGTGGCTGAATTTCGTTGATACAGCGCTCAATTTCCTCCTTCAAGGCGTGGGTGGTTGTAGGCTTGTTGGCATAAACCTTAGACTTCAAAAAAACCCAAAGAAAAAAGTCCAACGGTGTTAAATCGCATGATCTGGGAGGCCAATTCTGATCACCAAAACGGAAAATTACACAACCAGGAAATGACTCATGAAGTAATTGAATTGTTTCTCGGGCTGTATGGCATGTGGCACCGTCTTGTTGAAACCACATGTCGTCCACATCCATATCTTGCAAGTTAGGCACAAAAAACTGGATTATCATGTCGTGACAGCGAGCACCATTAACTGTTATTGCCTGAGCAGCTGCATTTTCGAAGAAGAATGGTCCGATGATGCCTTCAGCCCAAAATCCGCACCAAACAGTGACATATTGTGGATATTTTGCCTGACATGCTATTCCATACATAACCCTATACTGTATACTTTATGAATCAATAAAAAATTTACAATTTTTAATTATAAACCTGTGTTTTCTATCAAAATTACTTCTTGAGTTAATTTTGGGACACCCTTTATATACTTTGTATATGCTATGTCTGACTCCTTCAATAGATTATAAATCCCATGAAGATCGGAAGCATATCTGTTTTATTTACCATTACACAATCAGCAATGTATTTGTTGAATATATAAAATGAATAATTTGTAGTGAGTGATGAAATAGAATATGAATCAGGTTGTCTTTCCACTGTACTATACTCTGGATTCCAAACCTTTACATCACCAACTTCCCTCTACTGCCGAATGAACCCACCATCCTCTCTCACCTAACTAATCTACCTTCTAGCAAATCATCATCATTTATTCCATCATTAAAGCTAAAAACCTCAGTCATCTTCCATTCTTTTTCATTTCCCATATATAACAGGTCTCTTGTTCTATTTTTCAAATGTCTTTCAAAGCCATATGAACATCTCATCTTTTCTACTGATTCTTAATCATCTCCTTCCTACTGAGAGAACTTCCTGACTCCAGGCTCCATAACAGCTCATACATTCTGCTGAAGGATACCTCTAAAATTAAAATTCCCCAAGGGAAAGGGAAAATCACCATTGTACAAAAGTAAAATGATCCATTCTAATAAGAGACAAGAATTAGAGACCTAAAATATATTTCCATGCTACTTAATCTATTTCCTGGCTTCCACGGTAGAACTGTTTTGAATTGTTTCTCAAAGGCAGTATGGTCAAGTAGTTAAGATGAGAGGTCTAGGGGTAAGAGATCTGGGTTCAAGTCTCACCTCTGCCACTTATTTATTAGGACTATGAACAAAGATTTTTCATTGTAAAATGGAGACAGAGGTAACCATTAAATGAGAATAATTCAATATAACATATAGCTTAGTGCATAAGTACCAATGAATGTTAGTTATTCATCGTTTCATCTTCAGAAGAATCACAACGAAAACTACAACTGCCTTTATCAACTGGTTCTGATATATTTGAAATTGTAACAAGACTATATTCTTCTTTTTTTAAATGTTTTTATTGATTCATTTTAGAGAGACAGGAAGTGAGAGGGAGAGAGAGGAAGAGACAGAGAAACATCGATGTGAGAGAGAAATATTGATAGGCAGGCCCCTGCATGCTCCCCACTGGGTATCGACCCTGCAACCAAAGCATGTGCCCTGATCAGGAACTGAACCAGTGACCTTTCCTGTGCACACGATGATGCTCAATCACTGAGCCACACCAGCCAGAGCAACAATATATTCTTGAAAGTAGCTAATATAATCAATATACAAGAATTAGTTTTAGCCCTGATCGGTTTGGTTCAGTGGATAGAGCGTCGGCCTGCAGACTAAGAGGTCCCGGGTTCAATTCCGTTCAAGGGCATGTACCTTGGTTGCTGGCACATCCCCAGTGGGAGGTGTACAGGAGGCAGCTGATCAATGTTTCTCTCTCATCGATGTTTCTAACTCTCTATCCCTCTCCCTTCCTCTCTATAAAAAAACAATAAAAGATATCTAAAAAAATTAGTTTTATTTCAATATGCAAGCAATGAACAATATGAAAGCAAAATTAAGAACACAATTCCATTTATAATAGCATAAAAAAGAATAAAATAATTAGGGATAAATTTAACAAAAATGAGTCTTAAAATTCATATGGAAAGGACCTATAATAGTCAAAACAAATATCAGGAAGAAAAAAGTTGGAGGACCCACACTTTCTGATTTTAAAACTTACTACAACCACAGTAAAAAAGATAGTGCAGTACTGGCATAAGCATAGACATATAAGCTAATGGAATAGAATTGAGACTCTAGAAATAAACCCATTCATCTATGGTCAGTTGATTTTTTACAAGGATGCCAAGACAATTCAACAGAGGAAAGGATAATCTTTTCAACAAATTGTGTTGGGCCCTAGCAGTTTTGGCTCAGTGGATAGAGCATTGGCCTCAGACTGAAGGGTCTTGAGTTCAATTCCAGTCAAGGGCGCATGCCTGGATTGTGGGCTCGATTCCCAGTAGGGGGCATGCAGGAGGCAGCCAATCAATGATTCTCATCTCTCTCTCCCTTCCTCTCTGAAATCAATAAAAACATTTTTTTCTTTTAAAAATTGTGTAGGTCAACTAGATATCCACATGCAAAAGTATGAATTTAGACTCCTATATACACATCCTATCTAATAATAGACTAACATGGTAATTGACCATATCTTCGCTACACCTCCAATTGGCTAATCAGTGTGATATGCAAATTAACTGCCAACAAAGATGGGGCTAATGTGCATACTGCAGGCAGGGTGGGCCATTACGAGCCGCCATCGGGGCCCCTGTGTGCTGCCTAAGCCTCGCCCCTAGCCGGGACCCACGTGAGCGGCCCTGGGCAGCAGGGCTTGGTGGCGCTAACGAGCAGCCTAAGCCCCGTGGGACCCCCGTGAGGGGCCCTGGGCGGGTGGGGCTTGGAGCTGCGATCGGCCCAAGGAAGCCCTATTCTTGCAGGAATCATCCTTCAATGGGCTTCTAGTCATATATAAAAATGAACTCAGAATGGATCAAAGACCTACTCATAGGAGCTATACTACAAACTCTTAGACGAAAACACAGATGTGCACCTTTATGACCTTGAGTTAGGCAATAGTTTCTTAGACATGAAAATTAAAGCACAAGCAACCAAAGAAAAAAGAAACTGGACTTCATCAAAATTAAAACTTTTGTGATTCTAAAGACATTATCAAGAAAGTAAAAAGACAACTTATACAATGGGAGAAAAATATTTCTAAGTCATCCTATATAATAAAAGAGAAACATGCAAATTAACTGTCCCTCTGCTATGCTCAAGCCACGCCCACAAGCCACACCCACAAGCCAATCAGGAGCAAGTATGCAAATTAGCCCAACTAAGATGGCAGCAGCTATGGAGCTGGAGTGAGCAGGAGACTTGGGTTGCCCTCAGCGATGGAGGAAGCCAAGCTTCCTGCCTGCCCTGGCCAGACCTGGGCTCTGCTCAAGGCTACAAAGTTTCAATTATAGAAGATAAATAAATCCCAGGAAAAGAAAAAGAGAGAGAGAAAGGAGAGGCTGAAAGCTTGGTTCGCTGGGGGGCATGGCCAGCCTAAAAATGGCCATCAGCCCCTCACCCAGACTGGCCAGGCACCCTGTAGGGACCCCCACCCTGAAGGGGGTGTGGCCAGCCTGAAAACAGCCCTCAGCTCCTCACCCAGGCTGGCCACACCCCCATGGGGTGAGGGTCCCCACTGGGGGGCTTGACCAGCCTGCAAACAGCCATCAGTCCCTCGCCCAGGCTGGCCAGGCACCCCAGCGGGACCCCCACCCTGATCCGGGACACCCTTCAAGGTAAACCAGCCGGCCCCCACCCATGCACCAGGCCTCTACCCTATATAATAAAAGGGTAATATGCAAATTGACCCTAACAGCAGAATGACTGGGAATGACTGGTCACTATGACACACACTGACCACCAGGTGGCAGACACTCAATGCAGGAGCTGCCCCCTGGTGGTCAGTGCGCTCCCACAGGGGGAGCTCTGCTCAGCTACAAGCCAGGCTGAAGGCTGCCAGCACAGTGGTGGTGGTGGGAGCCTCTCCCACCTCCTCAGCAGCGCTAAGGATGTCCGACTGCAGCTTAGGCCTGCTCCCTGCTGGCAAGTGGATATTCGCCAAGGGCTCCCAGGCTGCCAGAGGGATATCTGACTGCCAGCTTAGGCCCGCTCCCCTGGGCCTGGACATCCCCCGAGGGGTCCCAGACTGCAAGAGGGCACAGGCTGGGCTGAGGGATGCCCCCGAGTGCACAAATTTTTGTGCACTGGGCCTCTAGTATAACTGATAAGGGTCTAGTATACAGAATATAAAAGCAACTCTTAAAGCACAACAATAAAAAGACATATAACCCAATTACAATAGACAAATAAACAAAGAACAAATAATCAATTGAAATGGACAAAGGATCTAATTAAAACATTTCTCCGAAGAAGATATACAATATCCAATAAGCATATGAAAAGATGTTTAACAGCATTAGTGATCAGGCACATTGTATATCAAACCACAGTGTGATAACAGTTTACACCCACTGGGATGTCTATAATAAAAAATTCTGATAACAAGTTTTGGTGAAGATGTTGAAAAATCAGAACCATCACATAAAAATGGTGAGATTGTAAAATGTTGCAGTAGTAAAAACCTGTCTGGAAGTTTCTCAGAAAGTTAAACATAGAGTTAGCATATGACCCAGCAGTTTCCCTCAACAGAACTGAAAACATATATCCACACAAAAAGTTGTATATAAATGTTTATAGCAGCATTATTTATAATAGCCAAAGATGAAAACAACCCAAATATACACAAACTGATGAACAGAAAAATAAAATTCTGTGTATCCATACAATGAACATTATTCAGCCACAAAAAAGAATTACTGAAACATGCTACAACATGTATAACCACACAAACATGTTAAGTGAAAGGAGCCACATACATAGTACGATTCCCTTTAATGTCCTACAAAGACAAAATGTATGATTCCCTTTAAATGAAATATCCTTAACAGACAAATCCATGAACATATACAGTAGATTAGTGGTTGTCAGGAGTTGGGGGGGTGAAAAGTAATGGGAGTGACAGCTTAGAGATACAGGGTTTGTTTGGGGGGGGGGGTGATGGAAATGTTATAATATATACTGTTGATAGTTGTACAACCTATGAATAAAAAACAATTTCACATTTAAATGGTGAATTTTATGGTATGTGAATTATATCTCAATATAAGGTAGCTGATATACCTCTATTCCTTTAGAGCAGCGGTTCTCAACCTGTGGGCCACGACCCCTTTGGCGGTCGAACGACCCTTTCACAGGGGTCGCCTAAGACCATCCTGCATATCAGATATTTGCATTACGATTCATAACAGTAGCAACATTACAGTTATGAAGTAGCAACAAAAATAATTTTATGGTTGGGTCACAACATGAGGAACTGTATTTAAAGGGCCAGAAGCTTGAGAACCACTGCTTTAGAGCAATAGTCTGTTTTCTCCCCTCCACAGACTTAGAGAACTCTTCATTTACCATGGAACAATTTTTATTACACTTGATCTTAGCCAAAAGGCCGAGAAGCGATGGAACAATTTTTATTAGTCTTTTGTATTTTAAAACAGCAGTAGGCTCAGTTGGGTAAACTCATTAGATCTGTGGTTCTCAACTTCTGGCCCTTTAAATACAGTTCCTCATGTTGTGACCCAACCATAAAATTATTTTTGTTGCTACTTCATAACTGTAATGTTGCTACTGTTATGAATCGTAATGCAAATATCTGATATGCAGGATGGTCTTAGGTGACCCCTGTGAAAGGGTTGTTCGACTGCCAAAGGGGTCGCAACCCACAGGTTGAGAACCACTGCACTAGATAAAGGAATAGGATAGAGAAATTTGCATCTTATTCAACACAATTCTCAGAGTAGAGGACACATTCATTACTGACAGCATGGTTAGGACAACAGAAGAGTCAGGCATTTAAAAACTGAAAGCTGCAGCAGAAAGGAAGGAAGGAAGGAAGGAAGGAAGGAAGGGAGGGAGGGAGGGAAGGAGGAAGAGGGAAAGGGGGAGGAACGATGGGAGGGCAGGAGAGAGAGTGGGAGTAAAGGGGGACGGGGGGGGGAGAGGAAGGAAGGAAGGAGGGGGTAGGGAAGGAGGGAGGGAAGGAAGGAAGGAAGGAAGGAAGGAAGGAAGGAAGGAAGGAAGGAAGGAAGGAAGGAAGGAAGGAAGGAAAACAAAACCCACACTATGAAACACATATCCCTGAGCCTGCCTGGCATGCATGGGATCTATTTCTACCAAAATCCAAATTGAAAACAAATACCATGATTCCAGGGTGGGCAAAGCTCAAATAAGCAAGAGCATTTATAGTTGTTATCAGCAGGCAAGGGAAAATGAACAGATTATTCTGGTTTTGTTATTATCAAATTGGCTGGTCAGCAAAGTGGGGGATAAAAGTGGGGCTGTTTATCTCCACATGAAAAGATGGAGCTGAGCTCCAAAGTGGCCCTCGCTTGAAGCACTCTCTACCTCAATTAATTCTCTCAGAAAAGAGGCAAATTCAGAAATCTCTTCCAATTATAGGCTGGCCCTTTTCTTTTCAGTTTTAGAAGTCATACTGGGAAGTGGCAAGGCAGGAAATATTGAGGGTTTTAGTGCTTATTGTGAATCTTACCAAGCAATCCTTGTCAGATACATACTTCTAAACCAGCGGTTCTCAACCTGTGGGTCATGACCCTTTGGGGGTCGAACGACCCTTTCACGGGGGTCGCCTAAGACCATTGGAAAACACATATATAATTACATATTGTTTTTGTGATTAATCACTAAGCTTTAATTATGTTCAATTTGTAACAATGAAATTGGGGGTTACCACAATATGAGGAACTGTATTAAAGGGTTGCGGCATTAGGAAGGTTGAGAACCACTGCTCTAAAAAATCATAAGAAATCAAAGTCATGCCCTAACCAGTCTGGCTCGGCGGATAGAGTGTCAGCCTGCGGACCCAAGGGTCCCAGGTTCGATTCTGGCAAGGGCATGTACCTTGGTAGCGGGCACATCCCCAGTAGGGAGTGTGCAGGAGGCAGCTGATCGATGTTTCACTCTCATCGATGTTTCTAACTCTCTATGACCTCTCCCTTCCTCTCTGTAAAAAATCAATAAAATATATTAAAAAAAAAAAAAAGAAATCAAAGTCACAATGTCAGAGTTTCAGGAACAAATACAAAATTGCCTGATGGTTGTGGCTTTGACTTGTACACTCCTAGGAATGTACTATGATCTCTGGCTTCTGTCCAGAGGGTTAAATGGAAAGTCTGTCTGGGAAGGCCTGTCCCCTCACACCTGGCCTGGGTAGGGCTGTCACTACATGTGTATCACCACTTTGAACCTTTTAAAGGAAATAGATGTCCTATAAGTGAAGATAATTTGGAAATTGGCACAACAGTTAAAAAAATAAATCCAACTGGACAGTCATTGTAGGGCTCCTGCCAACTTCTGGTTTCTTGCCATAGAGAGTAAAGATTCCTGTCAGTCACTTAGAAAAAGAAGAGCTTCTAGAAAAGCCAAATCATCTTGACCTAAAATCAGCAACCCTGTATCAGCACATGAAAACTTACAGGAAGTTGGGAGTCTGAATTCAAATTCAGAAAGTTAATCTCTGCTCCAATATTGAAGCTATAATGAGACATAAGCTCCTACAAAAACACATATTAATCATTTTATTGGTTCAGTTGTAAAAAAGGAAAGAAAGAAAACATAGTTAGTGTTGCAGTCCCAGCACAAATGATATATTGCTTTGTGACTGTGCCTTCACATTACTTTATCCAAATTTGTTCTATAACTTCTAAAAACCAAATATCCTCAAATATCGGGGTGGTAAACACACAATACAACATACAGCTGTACTGTAAAATTACAAACCTGAAATCTATATAATTTTATTAAGCAACTAGAGGCCCGGTACACAAAAATTTGTGCACTCGGCGGGGAGGGGGGTCCCTCAGCCCGGCCTGTGCCCTCTCACAGTCTGGGACCCTTCAGGAGATAACAACCTGCTGGCTTAGGCCTGCTCCCGGGTGGCAGAGGGCAGGCCCAATCCCTAGGTGCAGCCCCTGGTCGGGCTCAGAGCAGGGCCGATTGGCGAGTTGGGGTGCCGAGACCTGTCATGCACAGAGCAGGGCGGATCTGGAGGTTGCGATGCCACCCTCAGTCATGCTCAGGGTAGGGCCGATTGGGGGGTTGGGGCACCGCCCCCTGTCACACTCAAGGCAGGGTCAATGGGGAGGTTGTGGCACCACCCCCTGTCATGCACAGAGCAGGGCAGATCAGGGGGTTGGGGCGCTGGCCCCTGTTACAAACAGAGCAGGGCCCATCAGGGGGTTGGGGAGCTCCCCCCTGTCACGCACAGAGTAGGGCCGATAGGGGAGTTGGCGCACCGCCCCCGTCACACACAGAGCAGGGTGGATCAGGGGGTTGGGGCGCCGCCCTCTATCACCCACAGAGCAGGGCCGATCAGAGAGTTGGGGTGCCGCACCCTGTCACACACAGAGCCACAGGGCGATCAGGGGGTTGGGGAGCTCCTCCCTATCAGGCACAGAGCAGGGCTGATCAGGGGGTTGGGGCGCCTTCTCCTGTCACGAACAGAGCAGGGCGGATAGGGAGGTTGTGGCCCCGCCCCCTGTCACACACAGAGCCGCAGGGCGATCAGGGGGTTTGGGCGCTGCCCTGTCATGCTGATCCTGGTGCCGGAGGCCTCGCGGCTCCGCTGATCCCGGTGCTGGGAGGCATATTACCCTTTTACTATATAGGATAGAGGCCTGGTGCATGGGTGGGGCCGGCTGGTTTGCCCTGAAGGGTGTCCTGGATCAGGGTGGGGGGTCCCCACTGGGGTGCCTGGCCAGCCTTGGTGAGGAGATGATGGCTGTTTGCAGCTGGTCACACACGCTTCAGGGTGGGGGTCCCCACTGGGCTGCCTGGCCAGTCTGGGTGAGGGGCTGAGGGCTGTTTTCAGGTTGGCGGGTGACTGAAGCTCCCAACTGCTCCTTTTTTTCTTTTTCTTTTTTTATTCTGGGCCAGCTTTAGCTCTGGCTCTAGCTCTAAGGCCTCTGTTGCTGAAAGCAGGTATCTGGTTTGTTTGGGTTCTATAATCGAAACACTGTATCAATTCCAGCTCTGAGATCCCGGCGGGCTGAAAGCAGGTTTCTGGGGTTTTGTTTAGCTTCTATATTTGTAACAATGTTTCAAACTGCAAGCTCAGAGGCCAGCAAGGCAGGCGGGGAACGTTGGAGTCCTCCGTCACTGAAGCAAGCAAGCCTCATGTTAGCTTCAAGCTGCCTGGCTGCCGGCCGCCATCTTGGCTGGCAGTTAATTTGCATATCTCGCTGATTAGCCAATGGGAAGGGTAGCGGACATACGTTAATTACCATGTTTCTCTTTTATTAGATAGGATGTCACCCCAATAAATTCAATAATTAAAAAACACACACACACAAATATCCTCAAATAAATGCAAAATGTAATCAAGAGAAGTAGCTATAAAGCCTACTTGAGTTTTCATATTAATCATAAATATTACAGTAGTTTTTTAAGATGCTAAACAATTCAGCATTTAGGCTAATTTCACATGTCACATGTGTACAACAGTTACAAATTAAATTTTTAAAAAGCCCCTGGGGAAATAAGAGCTTGTGAAGATATTAGGGAGTGGTGGTGAAGTGTGGGTGTTTCAGAGCTCAATGATAGTGGTGGGAATGTCAAAGGGCTAGGGAACCCGCAGAGAGATGTATTAGTGAGCTACCCTTCAAGTGAGCTAAATTTTAGGCCTTCTAACCCAGAACCTGCCCTTAGACCCAACAGGCATTTAAACGTCCTTAGGAAAAGAGTGGGGGAAGAAGGCAAGGAAACAAGTTCTTTGCAACTCCAAGGGAGGGGGATCTAGCACCTCTTACAGATCAGTGGCTACAATATAGCTCAGACATTTTTGAGTCCCAGAAAAGAGGAACAGTAGGAGCATCAGCTCAGGCCAAAGGCAAAATTCTTTGCCAAGTTGTAGGTTCTGTTGAAGTTTTGATTTACAGTCTGAGAATTGAGGTTTTTTTTAAAAAAAAAACTCCAAATTACGACTATGGACAAGTTTAAGCAAGTCCCACATCACACTGTATTGGAATATACATACATTACCATCCATTAAATTTGTCAGCAGTGGCACTTGGAGAGGCCTCTTAGATTAGGAAATTAAATTTTCTTACAGTAAGGACTTGGCATTCTCAATTCCAGAGAGTTCAGTGGTAGTAGAAGGATTGGGGAAATAGTGTTCTGATACCCCTACCCTCAAAAACAGTGTTCGAAGATTAAAGGACTGATCCTGGATGTATGAGTTCATTATGAGAGATGACGTGTGTGTGTGCGCGCATGTGTGTGTAGGCGGGGGGGAAGGATCAAAGTTTCTAAACCATCTGAAATCAATACTCGCGATGATGAGGGAGGTAGGACAGATAACTTGAGAACTTTGCTCAAGGAGGCTCAGTGACCAGTCTGAGGAGTCACACAAATACCAAGTGACAGAGGCAGGTCCAGAAATGAAGTCTTCAGAGTCCAATTTCTTATTCTGTTCCTGCTACCTGACTGTCTTTTGTAAATAAACAACCCAACATAATCAGGGGGATAGAGATGGGAGTGAACAGGGAAAGAACAGAATAAAAATCTATGTTGCATCTGAATAACTCTCAGATTTTGATTTTATTTTTCTACAGGTCTGGAAAATTATTTGGTGACCACACTGTTTAATCTTTTGTTTTAAACTATTTTAAACTGTTTAAACTTTTGTTTTCATTTTGAATCCAACTTATAACACATTTTTTGATCACCTAATAAAATTGCCAGATTTTAAGCAATGCGTTTTCACTAACTTTCAACATTTATTTCCTGTCCAATTCAAATGACAGCTTTCAGAGCCCAGATTGAAAGATCATTTCTGAGCAAAAAGAAAGGAAGCTCTTTCGGTGGGGGATCAATTTTGAAAGCTGGTTCGTTAAAATTTTATGCTCACGACCAATTAGTTATCAGATGTGTTTACTCTGCCTGATGCCGTGCACATGCCTGGCTGTGCATGAATCAGGACAAGGAAGGAACCAGCAACAGCTCTTCCTTAGGCTAGGGCTTTGAAAAATTCTGGCCATGCATTTAAAGTCATTTTCTCAATGTGCTAGACTTCAGTTCTAAATTAGAAAAAGGGAGACAGGTTGGGTAGATAAATGTGGGGAAACACGCAGGATAAAATCAGTTAAGGAACTGTTTTCAACAAAAAGCAAAAGAATATAATCACGTGTAGCTTAACAATGAGGATACATTCTGAGAAATGCATCGTTAGGTGATTTCACTTACACAAACCTAGATGGTAGGAGATAACTGATTTTTACTTCGGAGGCAACCTACTACACACCGAGGCTATATGACATAGCCTATTGTTCCTAGCCTACAAACCTGTATAACATGTTACTGTACTGAATACTGTAGGTAACTGTAACACAATGGTATTTGTGTATCTAAACATAGAAAAGATACAATAAAAATATGGTGCACCTGTATAGGACACTTAACATGAATTGAGCTTGCATAACTGGAAGTTGCTCTGGGTGAGTCAGTGAGTGGTTAGTGAACATGAAGGCCTAGGTCATTACTGTAGACTACTATAGACTTTATAAACACTGAACACTCAGGCTGCACTAAGTTTATAAAAAATATTTTTCTTTCTTCAAAAATAAATTAATGTTAGTGTACTATAACTTTTTACTTTATAAACTTTTGAATATTTTACAACTTTTTGATGCTTTTGTAATAATAGTTTACAACACAAGCACGCTACATGGATGTACAAAATATTTTCTTTATATTTCATTTTGTAAGCTTTTTTCTATTTTTAAAATTTTTTAACATTTTTAACCTTTGTGTTAAAAACTAAGACACAAACACACACTAACCTCGGCCTACACCAGGAGTCCTCAAACTACGGCCCGTGGGCCACATGCGGCCCGCCGAAAACATTTATCTGGCCCGCCGGGCGTTTTTGCCGCCGCTGCCTGTTGCTTAGCAGCGACTAGTTTTTTTTTTAAACTATAGTCCGGCCCTCCAACAGTCTGAGGAAAGTGAACTGGCCCCCTGTTTAAAAAGTTTGAGGACCCCTGGCCTACACAGTGTTAGGATCATCAATATGGAGTCTTCAGGAGCAACAAGCATGGAACTCTCATTTCCTATGATAATAAGGTCGCCTTCTGGAACACCTCCTGAAGGACCTGCCTGAGGCCCTTCTTGAGGAAGTGCCACTCTTTTCAGAAATATGTCCATAGTGGTTTGCTAGGTTTGTTTCTTCTTTTCATCATAGTTTGCTTATCCTATATAATAAAAACCTAATATGCTAAGTGTCGGGTTGCCCGTTCAACCAATCAAAGCGTAATATGCTAACGATATGCTAAAGCCGCTCAACCACTCGCTATGACATGCACTGACCACCAGGGGACAAACAGTCGACCAGTTGACCACTCACTAGGATGTGTACTGACCACCAGGGGGCAGATGCTCCAACTGGTAGGTTAGCTTGCTGCTGGGGTCTAGCTGATCATGACTGAGCAAGATGGGTCAGACACGCCCTGGAGCCCTCCAGCAGTCCCTCCTCGGCTGGCCAACCTCCCACGTCCCTCCCTGGCCCCGATCATGCATCTGTGGGGTCCCTCGGCCTGGCCTGTGCCCTCTCACAATCCAGGACCCCGCGGGGGATGTCGGAGAGCAGGTTTTGACTCGATCCCGCAGGCCAGGCCTCTAGTAAGCAGATAATTCACTATGAACATTCTTGTCTATTAACAAAAACCTTTTGGTGTTGGGGGAGGAGGGTCCATGTTTTGAAATTTTTAAAGGAGTTGTTGTGGTCTATAAAAAAGCTTCTACTAATCCTTTCCTTGTGAACTCTCTTGGAGGCTCTTCTTTTCTTCTCCTCAGTTTCCCTTTCTCTTGCCTTTTCTTTAGCTATGTGTTCCTGTTCCAGTTCCCAAACTTCCTCCATAGTCAGTTCCTCCGGAACCACCTCTAGGAGCTCCTCAATGCCATCCTCATCCATACCTAAATTAAAGTTGCTTTCCATCTCAACCACATCTTGTTAACTTTTGCAACCTTTACACTACTATGTTAAGATGGTTACAATGTCACTAGATAATAGAAAATTTTCATTATGATCTTATGGAACCACCATCATGCATTTGGTCTGCCATTGACTGAAATGGCATTATGCAAAACATGACTTTATTTTCCCTGGATATTTTCACAATGTTTTCCTATGTTCACAGCTATGATGGTAATTAATAGGAAAACTTGAAAAAAAACTATGCAAATGACTATCAAAACTGGATTGACTTAGAAGACTAAAAAAATCCATGATTCTTGTCTAACTATTCAGATTGAGTCAAGAATCCTTGCATTCAAGAACCCAAATGGGCCCACTCTGATGTATGCTCAGACATATGATTTTTTAAAAAAGCTTTTTGTTGTTGTTGCTTCCTTTTGGGGAGATAACTGATTTTTTCACTTATTTGTACTTGAAGGTCATGATTTAAAATCATGGCATCTATGCAGTGAGTGACAATGTTTCCCTGCGGTGGCCCACAGACAGAAGGAGCAGCCACCTTCTGCTCTCCAGAGACTGTCCTTGCCACGGAACTCTGCTTAGTTAAAGCAGCTATGCAGTCTGAGAGACAAGGCAACCTTCTATATATTCTCCAACTTTTTTTTTTCTGTCCTCTTATTCCTTTTGCCTACTTATTCTAATGCCCAAATGTTAACTGCATTGAAAATGAAAGAAAACACACTTTCTCTGGAGAAGCCTGCCAAACTTTGCTTTTCTTCTGGGGAGTAAATAATTATAAGATTACTTACTACATTCACACCTTAGCCCCGTGTCAAGAGATATAATTGTGAGGGCATTATGTCTGCACTTTAGCTTAACAAAAAAAATTCCTGAAACACCATATCACTACTCTCTAATTCTTAACTTAATATATAAGATCCCAACAAAAATACCATCAGTTGCCTCCTGGCCCCCATCCCTGGAATTTGACAAGTTGATTAAAAGCTCATTTGAAAGGGCAATCAAGCAAGAACACCAGAAAACCTTGAAAAAGAAAAGCAGATATTAAAATATAAAGCCTTTATAAATAAAATAATGAGATATCGGCATGTGTTGGCACAGCTCAATGGAATGGAGTAGAAAATCCAAAGTATAAAATCAAACTGCATATGAAAATATATGCATACTATACAACAGAGTTAACATCTCAGATCAGGGGTTGGAAAAGACTGAATTTTTAGTAAGTGGTGTTAGCTTTACCCCATATATGAGGATAAATTCCTAATGAATCAGAGATTTAAAGTATTAGGGGGAAAACAGGTAAATTCTTTTATGTTCTGGGGGGTGGAGAAAGACTTTCTAAGAAATGACTCAAAAACCAGAAGCATAAAGAAAGATAACTAATAAATTTAACTACATAAAAAACAAAATTCCACGTGATTAAAAAAACAACACACCTCTATAAGCAAATCAAAAGTACAAATAAAAAACAGAAAATATTGTCTGCAACTCTATAACACACAGAGGTGAACATGCCCAATATGGAAAGGACTCCTAAAAATGAAGGATTAAAATTCATGTTGAAAGTGGGAGAGAAAACCAAGAGAGTTCACTGAAACAATTGCTAAGCATCCCCAAAGATGAAAATATGTTCAACATCCCTCCTGGCAAGAGAAATACAGATCTCTCATCAACTAGATTTCTAAAAGTTGAAAAACATACTCTTTTGCAAGGTTGTTGGAAACAGATCCACAGGGATCGGGCCTAAACTGGCAGTCGGACATCCCACGAGGGGTCTCAGATTGGAGAGTGTGCAGGCTGGGCTGAGGGACAGCCCCGCCCCCCCATATGAATTTCGTGCACTAGGCCTCTATTCTATTTTATTTATTTATATATATACTAGAGGCCCGGTGCACAAAAATTTGTGCACTCGGGAGGGAGAGGGGGTCCCTCAGCCCGGCCTGTGCCCTCTCACAGTCTGGGACCCCTCGGGAGATAACGACCTGCTGGCTTAGGCCTGCTCCCGGGTGGCAGAGGGCAGGCCCAATCCCTAGATGCAGCCCCTGGTCGGGCTCAGAGCAGGGCCGATTGGCGAGTTGGAGTGCCGCCCCCTGTCATGCACAGAGCAGGGCGGATCTGGAGGTTACGATGCCACCCCTAGTCACGCTCAGGGTACGGCCGATTGGGGGGTTGGGGCACCGCCCCCTGTCACACTCAAGGCAGGGTCGATAGGGAAGTTGCGGCACCACCCCCTGTCACGCACAGAGCAGGGCAGATCAGGGAGTTGGGGCGCTGCCCCCTGTCATGCACAGAACAGGGCCCATCAGGGGGGTTGGGGCTCCGTACCCTGTCACACACAGAGAAGGGTTGATCAGGGGGTTGGGGCGCTGCCCCCTGTCATGCACAGAGCAGGGGCAATCTGGGGCTCCGTACCCTGTCACACACAGAGAAGGGTTGATCAGGGGGTTGGGGCGCTGCCCCCTGTCATGCACAGAGCAGGGGCAATCAGGGGGGTTGGGGCTCCGTACCCTGTCACACATAGAGCAGGGCCGATCAGGGGGTTGAGGAGCTCCCCACTGTCACTCACAGAGCAGGGCGGATCAGGGGGTGCTGAGTAAAGCAGGTTTTGGGGTTTTGTTTATCTTCTACATTTGCAACATAGTTGCTTAGAGTTGCAGCTGAGAGGCCGGCAAGTCAGGCGGGGAACGTTGGAGTCCTCTGTCACTGAAGCAAGCAAGCCTCCCTGTTCGCATCAGCTGCCTGGCTGCCGGCTGCCATCTTGGCTGACAGTTAATTTGCATATCACCCTGATTAGCCAATGGGAAGGGTAGCGGTCGTACGCCAATTACCATGTTTCTCTTTTATTAGTGTAGAGATATATATAGTGGCCTAAGTGACCATTACGACCAAATGACCAGAACAACTGGTCAACCAGTCACTATGATATGCACTGACCACCAGGGAGCAGACACTCAACTGCCCCCTGGTGATCAGTGCACTCCCACAGCAAGAGTGCCGCTCTGCCTACAGACCTGTCCCAGCCACCAGCCCAGCTGCAGCCACTCACTCCCTCAATAGTCCTGCAGGTCCAATCTCCAGAGAGTGGACCAGGCACTAAAATGGACCAGTGACACCATCATGATCCTGACAGTGCCACCGGCCTCCTGGAAGTCTGCCTTGGGCACCTAGGCCTCTTCCCCTCCCTAGATGCTCCACAAGGAAGAAAGGATATAAAAGTGGCCTCTAGGTGGATCCCAACAACTGGTGTGAATGTCAGCAGGACGGATCCAGATCCTGAGCCAGCAAAAGGGCACCCCACCACCCACCCGAGGGCCAATCGGGTCCCGGACCCCCTCACCTCCCTCAGGACCCCACCTGTGCATGAATTCATGCACCCCACCTCTAGTCCTATCTAATAAAAGAGAAACGTGCAAATTGACCATAACCCCGACACCCTTCCCATTGGCTAATCAGCAGGATATGCAAATTAACTGCCAACCAAGATGGCAGCCAGCAGCCACGCAGCTGAAGCAAACAGGAGGCTTGCTTGCTCCAGTGACGGAGGAAGCCAACGTTCCCGGCCTGCCACTGCCGGCCTCTGAGCTGCACTCTAAGCAACTATGTTGCAATTATAGAAGCTAAACAAGCTCCAGAGACCTGCTTTCAGCCAGCTTTTGCCTCAGAGCTTAGAGCTGCTGTGATGGCAACAGAGTTTCAATTATAGAAGCCAAACAGACCCAGAAACCTGCTTTCAGCCCTCAGAGCTGGAGCCAGCTCTCAGCTCCAGTGACAGCTATAGAAGGTAAATAAATCCCAGAATAAAAAAATAAATTAAAAAAAGGAGAGGCTGGGAGCTTAAGTTGCCCTCCAGCCTGAAATGGCTCTCAGGCCCTCACCCAGACTGGCCAGGCACCCCAGTGGGGACCCCCACCCTGAAGGGGGTGTGACAAGCTGCAAACAGCCTTCAGCCCGTCATCCAGGCTGGCCAGGCATCCCAGTGGGGACCCCCACCCTGAAGAGGGTGTGACCAGTCATCCAGGCTGTCCAGGCACCCAAGCGGGACCCCCACCCTGATCCGGGACACTTTCAGGGCAAATCAGCTGGCCCCCACCCATGCACCAGGCCTCTATCCTATACTACAGGCAGGGCGGGACAGCGTGAGCTGCCATCCGGGCCCCATGTGCAGCCCTGGGCAGCGGGGCATAAGCCCCGCCCCCAGCCGGGATCCCTGTATGCCACCTGAGCCCCCAGCCAGGACCCCCATGCCGCCCAAGCCCTGCACTGGTAAGCCCCGCCCCCAGCCAGGACCCTATGACTATCGGAGAGCAAGAACATGCTGCTGTGCCCTGGGTCGCTGTGGTGATCCGGCCATTGGTAAGTAGAAAAGTGCAGCCTGTAGGCAGCCCCCAGCTGCACCTGATCCGGGAGCAGGAAAGCAAGCCTGGCCTGCGGGCAGCCCCAAACTTTGCCTGCTCCCCAGTTGCCATGGTGATCTGGGAGCAGGAAAGCAAGCCTGGCCTGCGGGCAGCCCCCAGCTGCGCCTTCTCCCTGGTCGCCATGACGATCCTAGAGCGGGAAAGCAAGCCTGGTCTGCTCCCCGGTCGCCATGGTCATCCGGGAGCAGGAAAGCAAGCCTGGCCTGCGGGCAGCCCCAAGCTGGGCCTGATACAGGAGCAGGAAAGCCTGGCCTGCAGGCAGCCCCCAGCTGGGCCTGCTCCCTGGTCACCATGGGGATCCGGGAGCAGGAGAGCAAGCCCGGCCTGCGGGCAGCTCCAAGCTGGGCCTGCTCTCCGGTTGCCATGGAGACCTGGGAGCGGGAAAGCCCAGCCTATGGGCAGCCCCCAGCTGGGCCTGCTCCCCGGTCGCCATGGCGATCCGGGAGCAGGAAAGCCCGGCTTGCAAGCAGCACCCCCATCCTGGCCATAGCTCAAGGGAGAGTACAACAGGCAGTGGAGGCCAGGAGCCTGAAAGATCAACAAAGAGGGGCTCCTGCTCCAAGCCTCCATGGTGTGACTGGAGGCAGGCCCCCAGCAGACACACACACACACAGACACACAGTGCCTGCTCTGAGCCTCCAATGTGGCTGGGGGCAGACCCCCCAGTGGGGGCACACACACACATACACGCACACACACACACACGGGACGCCTGCTCCAAGCCTCTGCTGCCAGACTGTGGCTATCAGTAGGACATCCACTGAGGGCTCCCGGACTGTGAGAGGGGCAGGCTGGGCTGAGGGAACCCCCCACCCCCCAGTGCACGAATTTTGTGCACCGGGCCTCTAGTCTATATATATAAAAGGCTAATATGCTAAGTGTCCCTCCTATCATCTGATCAGTCACATGACGTGCACTGACCACCAGGGGGCAGATGCTCAAAGCAGGAGCTGCCGAGATGCAGTGACTTGGCAGTGGCAGTTCTCAGGTGACACATCCTGAAACCAGAGAGGATGGAACCTGATTTCTTGGGGGGGGGGGGGGGGGGGGGGCGCACATGAGTCCACCTTTGGCCATGGGTTAGGTTGTTGCTGGGGTACTGTCGGCCCCAAATCTGGTTTACTTACACACTTGTGTTTGCGTTCCACACCCTGTATGACAGCAATTTTGTAGAATGCCCTTTTGCACTCCAGGACCCCTCGGGGGATGTCAGAGAGCTGATTTTGGCCCAATCCCCTCAGGCCAGGCTGAGGGACCACACCTGCCAGAGGGACCCTGCTCACTCCGCAGATGCCAGGGAGAGACCGCAGGAGGTTGGCTCCAGAATATGTCTGGCCCCATCTTGCCCAGTCCCACCCTGCTGGCCACCTTCTAATTTCCTTTCAAATCCATGCACCGGGTCACTAGTATGCATATAAGCATTGCCCATGGACATAGCCAATAGGCCTTGGGAGGAGCAGGAACCTGGTGGAGAGGGATAATGGGGCGGGGTGGGGGGACATCTGTAATACTCTCAACAATAAAGAGAAAGGAAGGAAGGAAGGGAGGAAGGGAGGAAGGGGAAAGGGGGGAAGGGGGGAAGGGGGAAGGGAGGGCGGGAAGGAGGGCGGGAGGGAGGTGTGGGGCGGGAGGGGCGGGAGGGGGGAAAAGAAAGGAGAGAAAGAAAGAAAGAAGAAAAGAAAGAAAGAAAGAAAGAAAGAAAGAAAAGACGAAAGGAAAGAAGAAAGAAGGCAAGCCCGAAAGAAGAAGAAAGAAAAAAGAAAGCAGAAAGAAAGGAAGGAAGTAGAAGAAAGGACGTAAGAGGAAGAAGGCAGGAAGAGATCCGAGAAGAGGAAGGAAGAAAGCGGGAAACGAGAAAGCCAGAGGAAAAGGGAGGCCAGCAAGAAATCCGAGCGCTAAGCACCCGGGGAGAAAGGGAGGGGGAGGGTCCATTTGTTGTTCAATGTATGGTTCTCCTTTCAACTACCTACCCTTAAAAAATCATTTCTTCCTACCAAACTCTTAAAAATATTTTTAATCCTCACCTGAGGACATGTTTATTTTTAAAAACTGATTTGAGAGAAAGGGCGAGACAGAGAGAGAGTACAAGATGGGAGAAACATCAAACAGTTGCCTCTCCCATACACCCTGACTGGGGATCAAACTGGAAACTTGGGGATAAACCCTGACCAGGAATTGAACCCACCACCTTTTGGGGTACAGGATGATGCTCCAACCGAGCCTCACTAGCCAGAGCCCAAACCCTTAATTTGATTAGAATTAAGTTTCTTCATTCCCTCCTCAACCTTCCCTCTCACTCCTTTCCCTTTTCTTAACCATTCCCTCAGGAAGGACAACATCCCTTTTTCAAAAGCTTCTTTCTCTAAGTTACTCTCCCCAACCACATGGTTTCATCTAGGAATGGCAAATTGAAATATCCACGTGGAAGGCATGGGTGGGGGGGTCAAAGACATACTTACTGTAGCCAAGGGGCAAAGGGGAGCGGGTGTTGACAAAGCTTCCTGTTTTTTTAAGCACAGCTGGTAATTTGGATTTTTTAATGGGAAATTCCAAAATTTTTAAAAGCTAACATTCAATTCAGATTTCTTTATACTGTACAGGTCAAGCAAAAATGCCACTGTTTAGACCTTCAGTCTGTAAACTCTAATTTAAACCTTCTTTTCCGGAGGATTTATTTTTTAACCAATAAGTCATCCGGGTTGCTCTTCTCCAGACCAGCCAGTTACTCATCAGTTGTCAAAATACAGAGATCAAAAGGGACATAATGTTCTAAGAATGTGTTGTGACTGGTCCATAGTGTGACATTTTACTTTTACATATCTGTGTATTTATAAGCACTCTAGGATCTCATTCTTTAAAAAAAAAAAAAAAAAAAAAAAAAAAGCAAGAAAAGTAGTGCACCATCCTGGGATGCATCTCCCCACCCACAGTTACAAAGCCACATTATTATTATTATTATTATTATTAAACAGAGTTCAGATTAGAAGCCTGCTCCTTTGATGCTTGATTCAGCACTTCTGTTCCACTGACTTACTGTGTGACCTTTGAGAAATTCCCATCCATAAAATGGGGATAGTAAGATAGTATTTACTTGAGCTGTTGTGCAGACTGAATGATCTGGGATGTATAGTGTTTTGCATAACGCCTGACACAGAGATAAACTTACCAGACAACATGACTAATACTGTCATTACAGCTACTCTGTAGCTATGTGCACATTTAACATTCACACAATACAAAACAGCCCCAAAAGTTTCACCAGAGTTTAGGTGTTACACTTATTATCTTCCTCTTTTGTTCGTGGCCTATCAGCGAAGAAGACCTTACCAACTGACAAAATTTGCTACTTGCAAAAGCACTGTCATTGTTCAGTGCTTATTACTGTTTGTCAAGGTGCCTATTTAAAGTGGGTTGTTCAATGACATGGTATAATATCTTTCTTGCTATGTGGAATGGGAAGACATCTGTAATTACTGGGGTCATGTAGGAGCTATTCTTTAGTTTTTTTTATAGCTGTCTTTTATGCTCTGTGGCATTTTAAAAATAATAGCTAATAGTGGGTCTACCAATGAATTTCACTAATTCTTTGAATAATAGAGGATATAAGTCACAGGGTCCTGCTAATATGAATTCATTTCCCCCCAGCCATTTACTATTAAAAAAACACACACAAAAAAAACCACAAAAACAAACACACCCACACACACACACACACACACCCACAAAGAAACCAACAAAAACTTTTCTCAAACCTGTATCCTCCCCTCTGGCTGCCCTTTCCCTTCTCTCCTTCACATCAATCTCCACTTTCCCACTTCCCATTTACTCCCCCCGTGTGCTGCCATAGGTCTTCTGCCCCACCATTCCCCTGGACCCCATCAGATATTTTTCAGTCCTACTGACCACTGAACAGTTTTCTATGACATTCTTTCCTTATATCCTCTTGCCTCCTCCTATGCTCTTTATCAGCATCTTCCTCTTCTATGCATGGTCCTCTTCCTTTATTTTTGTCCCTTAAACACAGGTGTTAAGACAAGAGTCCCACCTGCCCTTCTCTTGTTTTTACTCTATATAACCATCTACAATCCCACTGGCAAACATATCTACAATTATGACTTCAGCTCCCATCCTTAAACTAAGACACCCAAATTAATACCTACTAAGCCCCAGACCCACACTTCCAATTGCCTATGGGGCATTTTCCATAGATGGTTCTACAGATAGTTTAAACCCCAAATATCTAAGATAATAACCATCAATTTAATGCTCCCACCCCAAACTTTTTTCTTTTTCCAACATAGCAATGGCACCACTACCTACACAGGTAGAATAATGCCCCTCCTCCCAAAAATGTCCACGTCCTAATTCCTAGAACCTATGGACAGATTAGATTATTGATAAAAAGGGATTATCTTGGTAATCAACTGACTTTGAGATGGGAGCTTATTTGGATTATGTGGGTGAGACCAATGCAATCACAAAGGTATTTGAATGTGGAAGAGACTGCAGTATGAGAAAGAACCACCAGCCAATGCTAGCTTTGAAGATGGACGGGGGCCATATTCAAGGAATGTGGGCAGACTTTAGAATCTGGAAAAAGGCAAAAACAGTGGTTTGTCCCCTAGAACCTCCAGAAGGGAATGCAACACTGGTGACACCTGACTTTTAGTCCAGTGAGACCTATTTCAGACTTCCGACTTCCAGAACTTTAAGACAATAATTTGTGCTGGTCTGAGCCACAAAATTCATGGTAACTTGCTACAGCAGCAATAGGAAACTAATCCAGCACCCAAGGCAGAGGCGGGAGAGTTAGTTAGGAGAGTTCCCCTCTGCTTCTAGTCAATTACTCTCTGTATTGCACTTATCATCTACATAACTTGCAAAGCCAATTCCTCTTCTTCATTCCCATTAACACAACCTCATCGAGTTTGGATAGACTATGATCAGGTTCCTACTGGTTATTCTGTCTTTAGTTTGGTATCACTCCTATCCTTTGATACTTGTTGCCTGCCTGAGGAAGAGAGAGGGGGAGGCAAGAGTTCTAGGGTACATTGTTCAGCTGCTTTCTTTGCCCATGGTAGGTCCCTCCCCTGATCATATTTCTTCAAATGGCTCCTCAATAACTTCAGGAGCAAGTCATTAAGCAAGGATATCAGAAGAGAGATTAGCTATATAGAACATTAAAACATTGTTGGGGACTAAACATTGCTAGAATGTAAAGAGATGGAAGAAAACTACACTGAACAGAATTCCAAAGTACCAAACACAGTATGAGGTTGGAAGAAAACACTGAGATGTGGGGAGATAAAAGCCCCAAGGAGCAGTCTTGAATGGCAAAATGGGTGTTGAACTGGCATCTAAGAAAGATCTAGGTCTTTAGCTAAGGAGCATAGCTGGGGAGGCCTGTAATCTGGGAACTGTCACTGGAGGGCTTAGCCCTTTTCCTCTACAGCCCTCAGTGTCTCTAGTACTATCAAAGATTATTTCTAAAAAAGGTTCCAAATAACTGGTCTGTCCAAGACTCGGGAGCTATAGTCTCTCATCCTGTTATTCTGTGTGCACACTCAGGTGCTGCCCATGGGCCAAGCACCTCCATCTATCTAGGGCAGCTCCTGTGAGGCCACGGTTCAGTTAGCCCCACCTGACTCTTACACTGCCTGGTACACTCTACTGTTGTACGTATCTCACTGAGATATAAGGTTTGATTGTCTTTTAAATCTAGTTTCTCTGCCTAGAATGTAATCTCTTTGAGGGAGAGATTTTGTTTTATTCACTTCTGTACCCCAGTACTAACACAATGTTCACAAATAACTGGTATTTAAACATTTGTTGAATAAATGTATAAGTATACAAATATAAGTTTTAGTTGTCTCTATCATTTTCCCACAATATGAGTAGCATTTGTTTTGGGTAACTGATCATCACAGCTTATTTTTCTCAAAGGGTAAGATGAACAAAAATGAAAAACCTTTTAAAAGCCATTTATCAGCTTCATACCATGGGGAAAGAAAGCAGCTGAACAATGTACCCTAGAACTCTTGCGCCTGCTATAAATGAAGAATGTTTGTTTCTATTGTCATTTATGTCTTTGCTTATGGCCCATAAAGAGTCAGATTTAACTGCATTGAAAATTTAAGGGAAAAATATAAAGGATCTTGATGAAACAAAAGTGTTGGTATGAGATGAGCCTTCCAAGGGAAATAAATTATACAAAATCACTCTTTCTGACTCTAAGTATAGAAAGAAATATGTTTAGGGTTGTACAACTACCATGTAAATGTGTTAAGACCCAGTTGCAGAAATTGACCTAATTGTATATAAGACTGCCCATTTACAAATCAGACAATCTGGACTTATCTACTCAAGTGTATTCTGATCCTTTTCATTCATTCATTCATTCATTCATTCATTCATTCATTCATCCATCCATCTATTTAGTATGTGTGTTTGTTTCTTGGGTTATTTTGAAATCCTCACCCGAGGATATTTTCCCACTGATTTCTAGAGAGAGACTAAGGGAGGAAACAGGGGAACAGAGAGGGAGAGAAAAGGAGTGAGAGAAACATCAACAGGAGAGAGACACATGGAATGGTTGCTTCCTACACGTGCTCCTACTGGGGCTGGGGAACCTGCAACTGAGGTATGTCTTAACCGGGAATTACATCTGAGCCAAAACTCTAACACTGAGCCAAACTGGCTAGGGCCTGGTCCTTTTCTTCATCTATACCACTGCCGACACAGACTACCCCACCTCTAAAAAGAGAGGGAGGAGGAAGTGGGGAGCAGAAGAGAGTATATGTGTCTATGAGTGGAGTGAGCGAGCTAGTGAGTTTCCTGGTTACTATAGGAGATCCTTATATTTGAAAATCCTCAAATGGAGCCTGAAATTTCCCAGGTCCCTTTTGAGCCGGGGTGGGGAACCGTTTTTCTGCCAAGGGCCATTTGGATATTTATAACATAATTCTTGGGCCATACAAAATTATCCGCCTAAAAATTAGCCTACTATATTTGGTCAAACGTTTAATTAACTCACCCCTAATGCCTTGGGAGGGCCAGACTAAATTATTTCATGGCCAGATGTTCTCCACCCCTGCTCTAAAGTAATAATTTAATTCTTTATGGCAGTAATTCTCAACATGTTTTCCATTATCCTCCCCTCTAAGGAGCTTTTGGATTTGTGTGTGTGTGTGTGTAATTGTGCCCGGCCCCATTAAATTTTAGCAGCACACAATATATTTTGTATGTACTGTGTATGTATGTGTGTGCGTGTGTGTGTGTCTGTGTATTCATGATTTATACATAAAAGAGTAAGATCTTTTTGACCCCCAAGAGCCAATTTTCACCCCTGTGGGGCGACATCCCCCTCAATGAAAATGCATGGGTTAGACTGAGGATATGAATATCATAACCACTATTCTTAAACAAAGTAGGCCAAAGATCACTAAACTCATTCTTATAAAATAGCTATGTGATTACATTTAAGGAAAATACATGAGATGATTTTCAATCATGAAACTTACCTTTACTTAAGAATACTAGTTTATTCTTTTAATTAATTGCAGTGATGGTTGCAAACTATGAATATACATTAAATTGTACACTTTAAATGGGTGAATATATACATTTGGCATATATATATGTGTGTGTGTGTGTGTGTGTGTGTGTGTGTATTGATTTTACAGAGAGGAAGGGGAGAGATATAGAGTTAGAAACATAGACTGATCAGTTGCCTCTTGCACGCCCCCTACTGGGGATCAAGCCACAAACAAGGTACATGCCTCTGACTGGAATCAAACCCGGGACCCCTCAGTTGCCAACCAACGCTCTATCCACTGAGCCAAACCAGTTAGGGCTAGTTTACTCTTTGAACATGAATTGCATAATCTATTTAGGTGGAATTCCTATATCTTAATATTTACTGAGAGTGTACACAGTTGCATTCCCATGTGAACAAGTGCCATGTCCTCTATTCCCACTCCTATCATCCTGTTGGCCCAAGGGGGATTCTGTTTGGGGGAGGTTATGTTTCCAAGAGGGACTATAAAAGAGGGATACCCTTTCCATTTGCTGATTATCCTTTCTGGAGGCTGGTTATGAGCAGAACTTCCCATATCAATTCCTATTACCAATTAAGTCCCATCAGTGCTAGGGCTAGAAGTTTCAAGCTCTTGAAAAATCCTACTTTCAAATGTATAAACATAACGTGGCAGACCTATAAAATGGAATATCATGGGCTATAAAAAGAAATGGAGTACTTATCAGTATTATATGCATTAGCCATGTAGCCAACATGGATAAACTTTGAAAACATTGTGCCAAATGAAAGAAATCAATCACAAAATACCACAATTTTAAGATACCATTTACATGAAATATTTAGAATAGGCAAATCTAGAAAGATAGAAAGATTAGTGGTTGCCTGAGGCTAGAGGGAATGAAGAAATGGGGGGAGGGTGATAGCTAAAAGACATGGAGTTCATTTTGGGGGCAATAAAAATGTTCGAAAATTAATTGCGGTAATGGTTGCAAACTATGAATATACTTAAAACATCAAATTGTACACTTTAAATGGGTGAATTGTATAGCATTTGAATTACATCTCAGTAAAGTTGTTACAAAGAAAAGGTGGTGTTTATAATTCAGAAATGTTTGGGTATCACATTTGAGACCCTCTGATTAGTCCCTTTTACTTGGTCTGAAATTTTAAATTCATAGTGATTAAAAGAATCAGCATATGATCTAGTTCATAAAGAAGAGAAAAATGCTCATTTTTGAGGACTCTAAAATACTGGCTTAGAACATTAAAAGAAAACATTTTAACAAGTTTACTGGTGCTCAAACCAAGCTTCCTCTCTAACAAACTAAATGCCCAACAACAAGGTAATATAAATAAATTACGCCAGAATTTGAAATAGTCAAAACTGATTTATCCCAAGGTACTCATAAATCTGCAGATTCTGAAAAACTGCTGACAATATCTCATTTCCCTGATAAATAAATAAAACTGGAAAAAATTTAATCCTTTTAAGCTTTCAATTATTCTATAAGTAGACGTCTATAACTACTTGTAAGACTAATGCAGCCAATTGTGTCACTAAAATGAACACTGTTCTGCATCATTACTATGGGAACAATACCCAAAACTTCTGTGCCTCTGTAAGAACAGTATTTTTCTTTAATCACTCTGTGCACACAAGGACCAGTAGAAAACAAGATGCCACTCAAAGGCTATTTTGGGCAGGGACTCTGCGCACTCACTAGCTAAGAGACTAATTTGGCGCCTGCGGGGATAGGCAGCAGTGACCGAGACTTGTGCCTCAGTAAAATTCCTGGGTCACAGGCTTATGACTTGCTAAATCCAAGATTATCAAGAGGTCAGTGGTAGACATTTACCAAAATGATGAAGTTACCATGCAACTATTAAAAATAGTACCTGTGACAGCTACATGGGAAAGGTTTAAAACATAATGGTACATAAGAAAAAAAGCACAAAATTTTAAATTTACCTTATAACTGCTGAATAAGGTAAAAAAATAAATGTTGCGGTTTTAAGATTGGATGTAACTTTTAAGATTCATATTTTCTTTTATGTCTTAAAAAGCATTTAATAAAAATGTTTTAGAAAATACTTACAGTTTTAGAAGGCAAGATTATTTATATGGCAAGATTGTTTTATTCATTTGAATATATATCTTAGTTTTAAATTCTAGTTTAATTTTTTAACAATTTCCTCTGTACATATATATAGGGTATCCCAAAAAGTATACACACTTTAACAGCTGATAGTTCAATTTTGAAAATGAAATGTATTTTAGTAAACACTATCTTTATAATTATTCAAAGTATATACATTTGGGGGGGGGGGCACCCCTTACAGATTAGACAGCTCATCACAAAGATGGCTGCTCCTACAAGTCAGCCTCAGGATAAAGGCACATGAAGCAAAGGACTTCAGTGATCTATAGCAACACGGTCAATTTTAACAATGCTACATGTTTAACATCTGCATCCGTGACCAGATAAATAATGAGAAGTAGACACCACTGAATTTTCAGATGACATCAAACAGTAAGGCATTAACTAGACCCTGGAAGTTCTGACTAAAGCTAAACTGTCAACAGAATAATTAGGTTCATTACAAGTACAGGGTATGTCCATAAAGCAAAACAAACAAAGAAAGGAATGGAAATGGGGAGTACAAATATTAAAACACAGAAGGCGTGACCAAAAACATGCACATTTTCCTCTGAAAATAATGATCAGTTGCTCTCAGTTTCCATTAAGGATCAGGGATAATGGGCTAGGAAGGCAACATGAGGAACTCAGGATAACTAAGTAAGGAACAACTCTTCAGTTGGCTAACCCACAAAACCAGTGCCATCAATACAATTGTAAAGCCTCCCTATCAAGTCACTGTTCTAAATCAGAGGTATTGGGTGGGGGTGGATTAATTCTAGGAGTCATTCTGGAAACCTGTGGGAGTACTTTCATCTTCCAGTCTAACCCTTTCCTTTCTTCTTTAAGCCACAGCTAGAGCATAACAATGATTTATTCAAACCCCCTTTCATTGTAATATAACCAACATACAGAAAAATATGGGTAAAGTATAAAGGTACACCTTAGCAAATAGTTGTAAAATGAACCCCTACCAGCACCTCAAGCCCCTCATGTGCCCTTCTAGACTAATAAAGCTAGTCTTCACACCCTGCTCTTCTCCTTAGGTGAGCTGGTTATTTTTGACCCTTTCTACTTTTTAATAAAAGTTTAGAATCAGCCTATTAAATTCCACTAAAAAACTACTGGAGGTTATATTGATTTTTTAAAATATATTATTTTTGTGAGTAGGTTACATTACAAGATGGTAAGGGCCTGAAATGAACTCAGGAAAAGGGAATGTTCTCAATGAAATAAGAAAGTGGCACTGTCCCCTGTTGAACAGGGATTTAATATTCTAAGACTAGATCTTCTGTGAAAAGCAAAATTCACTCAAAATCGTCACTGAGAATATCCCCATGTGAAAGCCTTCCCCAGATATCATGACTTGCCAGCTAATTATTTTACACGGGGGTTTTAGGCATAGGTATACCTTGTCCTGTAGAGGTTTAAGTGATTTCATAAAAAAACAAGGACATATACACTAATGGCAAACAGGTCATTATAAATAAACTCCTCATTTTTATTTGGCAATTAAAACCACAAGTTAAAAAACTTGAAATCCATCAAGTCAAAGGATAAAAGTTAGTACTGGGATTCTGTAGTTAAATCATATAACAAAAAATGATAAATCAGATAACAAAATGGATTAAAATAATGTTTTTGGAATCTTAAAAATTAATCCAGACCTGTTGGCCTATTTATCCATAATGAATAAATTATTATATTTTTAAATAGTTCATGACAGGGTCCATGCCTTGTTCAGCACTTTTACTTGCTGGCTGAGTGATGCTGGACAAATTACTTGACCTTTCAGAAACTTAGTTTCCTTATCTGTAAAATGGAAATATACTGACATTTCAACTGTTTGTATGACTTACTGGAGAAGAGCATGCAAAGCATCTAGAAGCTAGGCACCTAAAAGGAATTTAAAAAGTGACGCCATTCATATTATTTTTATTCACTGACTGACTTGTGAATGAGTCCATGAGTTTCAGTGGATCTGTCTCAGAGGCATTTGCTACTGAGGCTTTTACTTCTAATTGGGGAATGAAAATCTTTGTCCTCTTTAAAGGAACTTCAAGCATCAGCAAACAGATGACATAGTCCATTCAAAATTCATCCCACAAGGTTGTACTGCCCATTCAGTTTATAAAGAAGAAATTCTGAAGCAGTTGAGAAATTCTCTGTGATACAGAAAGAAATATAATAATGCCCCCAAACTGGCTTGATGACATGGCTCCAGCTCACTATAAATTTTCTGTCAATTATGGACAACAGGTATTAGGTAGATTTCCCACACTACTAGGCCTGAATCTGAATGAGTTATAAAAGTTTCCAAAAGTTAATCTTTCTTCAAGATATAGAGATTTTTTCTACTGGAAATATTCAGAAGAATATACTAGAAGATAGTATGAAGTGCTAGAAAAAGCAATGAACTTACGGCCAAGAGAAACGGGTTTTCATTTTAGTTCTAACACTTATACATTGGTGTGACATTAGGCAGCATGTTTAATTTCTACAGGTCTCAATGACCTGTAGAAATTAAACATACTGAAAATGAGAAGGGTGACTTAACTTTCAAGCTCTGAGATTCTATGTGAAAGGCATATCCACGGTAGGGGAATGGAAGAGGGAGTTTTAGGTTGCATCTTGCAATCACATTGTATTTAATGGCAATCCCAGCCCAAAAGCTAAATCTGATATAATTCTTGGTACCTTATTTAAGAAAGGATCAGCATGGACCTCCAGGAGGAGAGGAAGCACTGTCTAGAGCTGCTACAAGTCTATTCTGATGTGTTGCAAAATAATAAAGAATGCCTGATGTGGTACATCTGGACTAGGAGCTAGAACCACCCAACCTTCAAACTCCCTTAAATGTCTGAAATGAAGTTTTATTCCTGGTCTCCCAAGATTCCAAGTGAAGTCTTTCTATGCTCTGTATCCTACATCTTAGACTGGCATAACCTTTCTGTCCCCTACAGCAGCATCACAGTGCTCCTACTGACCACCCTGGGATACACTGATAAACACTATACCGCTGTCCCTCATGTGCAGTGATGCTCAGCCCTAGCTGCATATTAAAATTACCTGAGGAGCTTTAAAACACACACAAACAACAACAACAAGAAACGAATGACAGGCCCAACCCAGGCTCATTTAATCAGACTCTCCATGAGATGGGATCTAGGCACTGGAACTTTGTACAAGAACCCAAATAATTCCAATGTCCAGCTGGAGTTGAGAGAAGTCCACATCAAGGGACAAAACACATCCTTCAAGGGTTAACCAAGTACAGAAAAGACACCTCCCTAGAAGACAGAGGAGGAAACCCTGGCACCTAGAAGTACCAGAGTTTTGTGTTTTTAATCTGTCAAAAGTATCAGTATGGTGTTTACAAGTACACAAAACTATTAAACTATATACTAGCATCAAGAAAAATGTCAACAGTAAAGATAATTATGGGTAACAGAGAACCAGCAAGAAGAAACACACAAGATCTATTCTCACGTATAAGAGAAATGTTACTGCATTCTCTAGGACAGCGGTTCTCAACCTGTGGGTCGCGACCCCTTTCGGTGTCGAACGACCCTTTCACAGGGGTCGCCTAAGACCATCGGAAAACACATATATTGTTTATAGTAGCAAAATTACAGTTATGAAGTAGCAACGAAAATAATTTTATGGTTGGGGGTCACCACAACATGAGGAACTGTATTAAAGGGTCGCGGCATTAGGAAGGTTGAGAACCACTGCTCTAGGACAACTAATTCTCCACTTGATAATTACAATACAGCACAATAATGATAAGGCTGATATGGTTTTGCGTTAACTAGAATACGTTTTATTTGATTACAAGATTACACTGTTCCTGTACACTTAACCTTCATAGTTTATTACTCCAGAACAGTGTAATTTTTAAGGGAACACTGCTCCTGAGCACTACAAAGTATTAATGTTCTACATTTGCATAAGTGAAGGTACTCTTCTATATGTGCATAAAAATAGGTAACTGGGTCCCTGCAAAGGTGTGAGGAACAAAGAACAGCTGCTCCCAAGGTGAGAGGCTTTGTTGAGAGTAGTAGGGATGAAGGTGACACACTCTCAAAAAGAAGACTGAAATACATTCCTGATATTTAAGCATCAAGAAGTGCAACAAAATATTAGCAAATTGCATCCAGCAATAATTAAAAACATCACACACCATAACCAAGTGGGATTTATTCCAGGGATGAAAGAATGGTACAATATCTGCAAATCAATAAACATGATTTAATATCACATAAACAAACTGAAAAACAAAAACCACATGATCATATCAATTGATGCAGAAAAAGCATTTGACAAAATCCAACACTCTTTCTTGATAAAAACTCTCAGCAAAGTGGGAATAAAGGGAACATACCTCAACATAATAAAAAAACCTTATATGATAAACTTATAGCCAACATCATACTCAAGGGCAAATACTAAAACCATTTCCCCTAAGAACAGGAACAAGACAGGGATGCCCATTTTCAATACTCCTGTTCAACATAGTACTGAAAGTACTAGCCATAGCAATCAGACATGAAGAAGAAATAAAAGGTATCCAAATTGGAAAAGAAGAAATAAAACTGTCATTATTTGCAGATGACATGATATTGTACATAGAAAACCCTAAAGACTCCATCCAAAAACTACTAGATTTAATAAAATAATTCGGCAATGTAGCAGGATACAAAATTAACACCCAGGAATCTATGGGATTTTTATACAGCAATAATGAACTCACAGAAAGAGAAACTAAAGAAACACACAATGCTACTTACCACTGCAACAAAAACAAATTAAGGTACCTAGGAATAAACTTAACTAAGGAGGTAAAAGACCTATACTCAGAAAACTACAGGACATTGAAAAGAGAGAGAGAGAAAGATAGAAACAAGTGGAAGAATATAACATGTTCATTGATTGGTAGAATCAACATCATTAAAATGTCCATACCTACCCAAAGCAATCTATAGATTTAATGCAATCCCCATTAAAATACTAATGGCATATTTCACAGACCTAGCACAAACTCTTCAAAAATTTATTTGGAATAAAAAAAGACCACGAATAGCCACAGCAATCCTGAGGAGGAATAACAAAGTTGGAGGGATCACAATACCAGATATCAAGCTATATTACAAAGCCACTGTTCTCAAAACTGCCTGGTACTGTCACAAGAACAGACATATGGACCAATGGAACAGAACAGAGAACCCAGAAATCAACCCAAGCCATTATTCTCAATTAATATTTGACAAAGGAGGCAAAAGCATACAATGGAGTCAAGACAGTCTCTTCAATAAATGGTACTGGGAAAACTGAACGGATACATGCAAAAAAATGAAACCAGACCAATTTACACCATACACAAAAATAAATTCAAAATGGATAAAGGTCTTAAATGTAAGATGGGGAACCATAAAAATCTTAGAAGAATCCATAGGCAGCAAAATATCAGATATATCTCATAGCAATATCTTTACTGACACATCTCTTGGGACAATGGAAACAAAGGAGAAAATAAAAATATGGGACTACATAAAAATAAAAAACTTCTGCACAGCAAAGAAACCATCAACAAAACAAGAGAGCCCACTGCATGGGAGAACATATTTGCCAATGTCAAAATAAGGGGTTAATATCCAAAGTGTATAGGGAACTCATACAACTTAACAAAAGGAAGATAAACAATCCAACCAAAAAATGAGCAAAGGACCTAAATAGACATTTTTTGAAAGTGGACATACAGGCCAAGAGACAAATGAAAACATGCTCGAAGTTACTAATCATCCGAGAGATGCAAATCAAAACAACAATGAGGTATCATCTCACACCTGTCAGACTGGCTATCATCAACAAATCAACAAACAACAAGTGCTGGAGAGGATGTGGAGAAAAAGGAACACTTGTGCACTGCTGGTGGGAATGCAGACTGGTGCAGCCACTATGGAAGACAGTATGGAGTTTCCTCAAAAAACTACAAATGGAACTACCATTTGACCCTGTGATCCCACTTCTAGGAATATATCCCAGGAAACCAGAAACACCAATCAGAAAGGATATATGCACCCATATGTTCATAGCAGCACAATTCACCATAGCTAAGATCTGGAAACAGCCTAAGTGCCCATCAGTAGATGAATGGATTAGAAAACTGTGGTACATCTACACGATGGAATACTACGCTGCTGTAAAAAAGAAGTAACTCTTACCATTTGTAACAGCATGGATGGACATGGACACCATTATGCTGAGCAAAATAAGCCAGTCTGAGAAAGGTAAGTATCACATGATCTCACCCTTTTGTGGAATATAATAAACAACATAAACTGATCCAGAGACATAGAAGCATCGAACAGACTGTCAAATCTCAGAGGGAAGGCAGGAGACGTTGGGAGCGAGCAGAAGGGGGAGGGGGGAAGAGATCAACCGAAGCACTTGTATGCATGCATATAAGCATAACCAATGGACACAGACAATATGGGGGGGAGGGCATGTACTACGGGGCGGGAGCGGCTGGGGAGAGGTCAATGGGGGGGGGGGGGAAGAAGACATATGTAAGACTTTCAACAATAAAGAATTTCAATTAAAATAAAAGTGCATCATAGAGGACTTTTTTTTTTTTTTTTAAATATATTTTATTGATTTTTTTACAGAGAGGAAGGGAGAGAGATAGAGAGTCAGAAACATCGATGAGAGAGAAACATCGACCAGCCACCTCCTGCACATCCCCCACCGGGGATGTGCCTGCAACCCAGGTACATGCCCTTGACCGGAATCGAACCTGGGACCTTTCAGTCCGCAGGCTGATGCTCCATCCACTGAGCCAAACCGGTTTCGGCCCATAGAGGACTTTTTAAAAGGGGGCAAAGTGAGACTCCTCTGCAGGAGTTGGGTGCTTGGGAGGAAAAGCAGCACAGCCAGGAACAGCACAGGTTAAGATGACTGCTGCACTCCTTAGGCCCTAAATGCCGTTTGTACACACCTCTATGTTAAAAACTGCCCTATGAAGACATTCTTTTAGCATACTATATGGTGCATGAAGGCAGGGCCATGATTCATTCATCTTTGTTTTCCCTTGTATTCCCAATAACAAGAACAGTATCTGACACAAAGCTAATCATAAATATCAATAAATGAGTTAATGAATGGTTCCCAAATGATTGTTAAATAATACATCTTATCCAGTCATTAAGATAATTTTATTCATTTGACTGTCATCTACTGCATTAATTCTCTCCCTGTGCCTATTATGTTTTCCTCTAGATTCCTGAAGACCACTGGTCAGGATAGCGCCAAAAACAAAATCCTGTGATACTCCACTAGAAACCTTATTTGGGTCACTGATTCAAGAACCATCATATAATTTCACCATCTTATCAAGTGACTTGCTCTTCCTTATCTGAACACATCTTGAGAAATTCCATGAGACACTTTGCTGAAATCAAGATACACTGTATCTGTAGCACTGCCTTGATTTTCCAACAAAACTCTAAAAAAATCCATTTATTTGGGAATGACTTATTTTTAGACAACTCAAATTGGTTACTGGAATAATGCATTTTCCTAAATGCTCATCCATAAGCCATAGGTTAACTGCTAGTTCTAGAATTTTGCCAGGGATAAAAACCAGGTCTATTGTTATTTGTATATAGAATTTCTCCATTTGGGGGGAAAAAAATCACCTGTAGTATTAGCCATCTAGTTATTTTCTTCTAGAACTCATCATATCGGAAACTGCCATATTTATTTAATTGTTTATTATATTTCTTTCTCCCACCGTAAACTATAAGATCCCCAACAACAGGAGCCATATATGTTGGGTTCAGTGCTGTATATCCTCAGGGACTGGAGTAGTGAGTGCTGTGGATTCGATCAATATTTGCTGTATGAGTGCTTCCAAATTCAAAGAGCTTTCGCTTATGCTCCCTCTCCCAATTATAGCCTGCACTTAGAGACTTTGTGATTACACATTAAATTTTGTTTTTGTTATTCCATGTATGTGTGTACACATATATAGATATATAGATACACAGATACAGATAACATTTCAATATCCATAGATATCAGTATGTCAATAGAGAAAAGGATACAGATATATAGATATAGATAAGGATATAGGGGTAGTATCTATATCTCTCCTCACAGAAACTTTTAGAGAATAGGAAATATGTTTTTATTCTAAATATATATATAATGCTTAATACAGGCTTGATTTGTTTTGTTCCTTTGGCTTACTGTTAGCCCTCAGAAACCTACCACCTCATGTTGTACACACAATTTTCCTCTCAGCCTTTTACAAGCACAAGACACAAAAAAACTATTAAATATGATGTTAGAGAAAAAATGATTAAAGATTTGTTCTTTAAAAAAATCTAGAACATACTAAAAAACAAAAACAACTGTCTTTCTACTACTACACTGAGGCACAGGAGTATTCTGGTATAACCACACATCTAAGGGAATACTCAATTTTAATATTCTGAATATAAAGTTAACATTTTGGGCAAAATCATTAAATACCATAAATCTCTTAAGTTTCTTGAAACTGAAAGTTGTGCAGAATCTCCACGTAGTACTGATAAGTAGATAACTAGGGCATACTACTTTATTAGAGACTAGAGGCCCGGAACACAAAATTTGGTGCACAAATTTCTGTCCCTCAGCCTGGCCTGCACCCTCTCACAGTCCGGGAGCCCTTGGGGGATGTCTGACTGACGGCTTAGGCCCACTCCCTAGTGTTACCATGGAGGCGGGAGAGGCTCCCACCACCGCTGCTGCACTCGCTAGCCATGAGCCAGCTTCTGGCTGAGTGGCGCTCGCCCTATGGAGCTCCTCCTGTGTTGAGCGTCTTCCCCATGGTGGTCAGTGCGCGTCATAGCGACCGGTCATTCCACTATTAGGTCGATTTGCATATTACCCTTTGATTATATAGGATAAGAAGTGAGGCTCAGAGTGAAAGATACCTGCCACAGCTAAAGTAGTGGCAGAGTAGGAGCACTCCAATTTCCCATCTTAAATCCCAATCTCCCACTCACTTCCCCTCAACCAATACTTTATTGTCTAACATTGCAAAGAAAGCTCAGAAATCTTCTACAATGAAACTAATGAAGCAATAATAGCCATCCAAACTCTAATTTGGATATATGTTAATATCAGCATTCTTATTTTTTGAATTTTTCATTAAAAATAAAGGAAGTTTGCATGCCTTGCTCCCTCGCCTTGCATTTTTCCCTTGGCAAGAGCCAGAATCCCTATCTGTCTGAGTCATCTGTTGGCATGATTCAGTCAGAGTTAGCCCTTCTCAGTATCTGTAAACAGGAAGTATTATAAATTACAAGTCTACAATGATGACAGATGTAGTCATAGGACTAGGTATGCGTGTACCACTCTTTGAGAATCCAGCTTTTCCCCTGACTTCCTGTGATACCAAAAGCAAGCCAGTTTCTTCTATCCTCCTAAGGATGCAGAATCAAACATGGTATCAAGAAGGGCTAAGTTGGTATAATGTATACTATAACAGAGATTTTCAACTGGTGTTCCAAAAGAACTTTTAAAACATGTAATACCGGACTATTTAGTTAGGGACACCAATCTCTTTTTTCTTAGACTGTTAAATAAAGAATGACAACAGCCAACACAACAACCATATGGGGTGAATGAATCCAAATTATACCTTTCTTTGTCAGATCGGCAAAAACATCTGTTTTTTTTGGTGTGCCGCAGAATTTTAGTAATTAGTTTGTGTGCCACGAGATGTCAAAGGTTGAAAATAGCTGTACTATACTAATATACTAATACAAATGATAAGAAATTCAAGGTTTCAGAAGTATGACTATATAAATGCAGAGTGAACCTGCATATACCACCTACCTATGTTTCAAGATTGAAAGGTCAAGGTGACAAAGAGGGAAAACAAGGACAATGATGACAAAGTACCCCTGGATGTGTCCCACTGCCCTAGGGTAGCCATGGAGGTAATAGCAATATAAGTCCCTACAAGAGAGAAAGGGGTCCTGGTCAGTATGCTGCCCCGTGGCTCTGAGGGTTATCAACAGCAGGATTTGTCGGCTCAAACACCAGGCGGAAGAAGAAATATAGGAAGATGAAAATACTTTTGGATTCAGGTTATTTTGCCATTATTATTAACTTTTACTTCTATTTGCTGAAAAGAATTGTGAAAATAACCTCTACCTTTTTCTGGGCTTATTTCATTTCTTTGAAAAAGAATGGCATCTTGAGAAGAACTGCGAAAACTGTAATATCCTGCCCTGCCGGCGTGGCTCAGTGGTTAAGCATCAACCTATAAACCTGGAAGTCATGGTTAGGTTCGCGGTGAGGGCACATGCCCAGGTTGCGGGTTCGATTCCCAGTGTGGGGCATGCAGGAGGCAGCTGATCAATGATTCTCTTTCATCATTGATGATTCTATTTCTCTTTCCTTCTCCCTTTGGACCCCAGGGAATCAATAAAAATATATTTTAAAAATGTTAAAAAAACCCCAAAAACCTGTAATACCCTTTCCATGTTTTCTGATGCAGTACTTTTTAAAATCTCATACCCAAGACAAAGCTGTCTTACCTTGCAATGCTCATAAAGAGTCTAGGCTTCCTGCTCAGTACATAGTTCACGTAGAAAAGATGGTTTCATTAATAATAATTAAGGGGGAAAGATCACACTGAAATGTACAAGATTAACCCAGAATATAATTTTGAAGCAAGGGACAGTGTTCATATAGGAGCTCTGAAATTAAGCTTTGGAAAATCCAGCAATCGAGTTTCTTCTGTGGATGGGAGATAGGAAGAGAAGGGAAAAGGAAGCAGAACCTGTGTTGAAGGGTGACATGTCAGACCCTGTCTCAGATTTTAAGCAACCTTTTCAAAGTCACACAGCAGGATGAGTATTGGAGCTGGAATTCTAATCTCAATTAGTCCCCCTATTGCCCTCCCTCCCCTACCACACACCCGCCCTGGGGTCCAAAGCCCAGTGATCTCTTGGGAGAGAAGGGAATACATCTTCACCTACATCAACAGCACTGACTATCAAGTTCTGAAACATGCATAGAAGGAATAATGCTTTAAATATTACTAATCTTTTACAGTTATATGACAGTATAGTACATAAATAGACTGCTAGCACATACCCTGGACCCTCAATAAGCTTGGGTAGCAGAGAAAGAGTTGAAGTGGGGAGATGATGATCACTATTCAAGGTGCACACTGACAGCTAACATCCTTTCAGAACCAAGATGGCAAGTAGATAACTTCATTTCTGGCAGGAATATGGAAGTGAGTGATGGACAGAACTTGAGTTCAGAAGGGAATAAGTAAAAAGCAATACACAAAATATCACTCATGTACTACCAATAAGACAACATTTTCAAATATCAACATCCCTAGGAAATGAACCTTTTGGTCATTCAGCCCTCAATTAGATAAACCATTTCTTTCTTCTGAAAATTACAAAGGAAGAATTGAGAGTTCATCCTTTCAATTTCAAGTATGTTCACTGAGCACCTACTATGTGGCAGGTTTGGTTTTAGATCTTCAGGGGCTTCATTTTACTGGGAATGAGAAACAGTAAACAAATTAAATAAGACAAATTAGTACAATATATGTGGTATGTGGTGATCATAAGTACGGAGAAAATTGAAACAGTGAAGAAGGATAGACATTGGCAGCTTTTAAAATAGGATGGTCAGCAAAGATCTTACTGAGAAGATGACATATGATTGCAGACCCAAAGGTAAGGAAATGAGCCATCTATAATAATAAAAGTGTAATATGCTAATTAGATTGGACAGCCGAACGACCTTCCGGACGAAGCCGGGGCTGCTGCGAGGGCCGAGCCTCTTGCATGAATTTCGTGTATCGGGCCTCTAGTATAGAAAAAAGAGAAAAAAAGGTTCCATCAGAGGAAATAGCATGTTCAAAGGTCCTGAGGCAAAAGTATCCCTTGTGTGTTCAAGGAAGAGCAAGGTCACTGTGGCTGGAGTGGAGAAAACAAGTAAAAACAGAAAGTTCAAAAGGTAATGAAGCACCATAATGTGAGGCCTTGGAGCCACTGTAAGGAGTGTGACTGTTCAATAGGGTGGGATGGGAAATCACTGGAGACACGGCTAGGAGTGTTATGAGCAGAGACATGAACTGATGTTTTTAAAGGACCACATCATGACTCTTTGGCTGTTAGGTTGAGAAAAGATTCCAGGAAGCAAGGGTAGAAGCTGTTGTCACTAGGCTGCTGTAATAACCCAGCAGGAGACAGCCAGCAGGTGTTGAACAGGGATGGGGGGTGGAGTAGTTGATACAGTCAGAAAAGATGATGTTCTGGAAATATTTGAAGGTAGAACTAATAGGGCTTACTGACAGACTAGATGATGCCAGGGTTTTTGGACTGAACAAAAGGGTGAAGTTGCTATTTACCAAACTATGGAAGACTACAGGATGAAGTGAATTTTAGAGGCCAGCTCAGGAGTGTGACTTTATTGTACATTTTACATATCTACTAGACGTTCAACTAAATTTATGAGTCTGGAATTCAAGTAAGAATTCTGGGCTGGATATATAAATTTTGGAGTCTTTGGCCTAGAAATGGTTTAAAGCCTTTGAGCCTGAATGAGATAATCAAGTGTGAGTGTGAGTACAAATAGAGAAGAAAAGAGTGTCACGGAGTCCAGGGCACTCACTTTTAGAGGTCAGGGAGACCAGGAGGAGCTAGCCACATACAAAGTGGAAGCAGTCGGTGAGTAAGGAGGAAAGCTGAATCAAGTAAATGGAGTTTTTTGAGGAGAAGGGTCTGATCAACTGAATCCAAGGCTACTGCAGGTGAAGGTGGACAGGACCTTGACAAGGGCAGGTGAGGGTGTAGTACGAGGACAGGCCTATTTGGAATAGGTTTGAGAGAGACTAGGCCAGTTTCGGTAAACTTTCTTAATATTTCTGGGAAGTATCAAACATTCTCACCCAAGCTATCTAAATTCCTTTCAAGTCCCTTCCAAATTGTGAAAAGGCAAGCAACATTAGTGTTAATGAAATGTTTAGTGTATTACAGCTAACATTACTTTCAGGTTATGTCAAACTTATGGCACTATAGACATATTTTTAGTGTGTTTGATGTCTACTTTATAGTGTGCTAGGGTCTTCCATATCAGCCGTCACCAACCAGTGGTCCACTGGTGGTCCGTGAGGTCCAAAAGGTTGGCAACTGCTGTTCTATATCATATATACTAATTAAAGATTTAGACATGTTTTATAAAACTTTTAAAGGAGAAATAATGTGATATCATGGATAGAACACTGATCAATCAGAGAGCCAGGAGATCTGTGTTCCATTGATGATTCTTCCTTTAACTAGCTACATAAATTTTGGAAATTGTTAGCATCTATGGGCCTCATTTATTAACTATAAAATGAGTGGCTTATACTAGATCATCTGTAAGTTCTTTGCAACCTTAAAATCATAGAACTTTAGCAATTTTAAGGGCTTAAATGCTTTTTTGATGTGTCTTTACTTTTCCAATTTATCACCGGCCAAAATCTGGAATATTTTTATACTGAGTTCTAAGCTAGCAAAGTAACTTACACTTACATTTTGCCTACCAAAAGCTGTAATTCATTTTGTCTAATTTCCAGAAACATCCTGTGGAGAAATAGAGGAGCTGGACGACTGCCTCTGAAGGCAGTAAAGATAATTATAGCCCCGAGGATAAAAACCACTATTCTACACAACTCAAAGCTAAGGCTAAAGTAAAAGAGAAACCTCCTGAGGAGCAGGGAACGCTGGGTGACCCAGCCTCAGGCTCAAAGTGCTTTGGGGCTACCACAGCTCAAAGGGGGCGGTGTAGAGGCGAGGTTTCATTTCTCTTGGGTGATACTGGTTCCTCCGGATGTACCAAACCCCTCCCATTTCTTTACTAACTGCCACATTTTTTAGGGAGAAAAGAACTTTTTGAAACAGAATACTATGTTAGACACTATAGAGAGTTATAGATTAAGAAAACCTACCTCCTCTATTCTGGGAGATATAAGGAAGGCAACAATAGCTAACATTCATTGAGCTTTTACTATGTGCCAGGTACTATTGTAAGTACTTCACATATAATACCTCATTATTCCTGACAACAAGCTATGAAGTAGTTGTTACCGTAAAAACAGTCCATTTTTACATATGGCACCAACAAAAGTTAAAGTCACACAGTTACACAACCTAAACTTACATAGCTAGAATGTGCAGAGTTAGGAAATAACCCAGCTCCAGAGTCACTCTCCTAAGTATGAAGCTTTCCTCCCCCAAATTCCTCAGAGAAAACAAAAGTTCCTATTTTAAGGGCTCGGGCAAAATCATGGCAAGAAATAATGGCTCCCAGTACTGGAACATATAGAAGCACATATAACAAAGTCATAGCACCTTCATAATGCTGGTGTTGGGGGACAGGCTTTTGTGAGACTCAACTATTATTTTGTAGGGACAAGATTTATTCTGTAATAAACTTGAATTTATATAGTAACAGAGCCTTGCTCTAACTACATATAAAATAAAAACAGGAGTACTGAGCACCTAGAGAGGAAGAAGACACCCAGGCTAATCTACGCCCTCAGAAGCTTTGCCCTTTCTGCTCTGCTCAGCCACAGATGTCCCTTCCAAGGGAGAAAGAAAGCTGGAGGGAGTAATGTAGAATAGTCTCACTTGTGATAATGAATAGAGAAGTAGCAAGACTTTTTTGGGAAAAAAACCAAAAAAACAAACACAAAACCCAACACTGTAAGGAACTCAACCTGGACAGAATCATCCTGATTTATACTTTCGTGTATCAAGCAAATATTTACTTCACAGGCAAATGGATTATGGTGATATGACCTTGTGTCACCAGTAACAATTTCCCAAACAAGACTGGACAACACTTCTATACTGACTTAATCAGAGAAAAATAGATTTAGGCCTCTGTGAGGAATAGCAACGGAGATGGAAACCCTGATCTTTCAGACAAATGTCCTCTATGAAAGAAAAGTAACAAATACATAGAACATTTAGATTAGTCTATGTGTCCATGTGAAGGGACGCAAATGTGTTTTCTGGGCTGTATCTTTCCATGCCCCAAAATCTAGAGATGCCTCAGCACCCAGCTCGTCCCTCGTTTCTGGCATGTTCTCATGTTCTCTTTATGATGCACACCCTGTCCTTGTTACTCTCCCTATCTTGGCCTTCCCACTCCGTTTCGCACTACAGAGGTGGACAATGCTCCTCACCTGCCTCTCCAAAGACCTCTCCACCACTCTGTCACTGCAGGGAAAAGCAAGCACTCAGCTGCTCAAACCAGAAATCAGGAAATTGACCTTAACTTTTATCTTCCCTCTCCCTCCCTCCTATCCTCTCCCCTTTCCACCCATGATTCCCATACACATCCAGTTAACCACCAAGTGTTAAACAAGCTTCCTTCTAAATCTCTCAGATCTATTTGCATCTCCCACCCCAGCTGCCACTGCCCTAGTCCCCTAACTAGCACCTCTCACAAGCTTTGCTGTAACAGTCTCATTGGTCTCCCTTATCCACTCCTGTTCCCATCTAATCTACTCTGTACCTCTGCCAAGAGCAGTTTTCACACAGATCTGGTCATGTCATTTCCCTGATTAACAGTTCCCTGCGTCTAAAAGCCTGCATCCCTGGGGCGCTCTGCCTTTGGTCTCTGTGCCTTATTCCTCACTGGCCACCTGCCTCTCAGCACTGGGCCTTCTTTGTGCATCCCTCTATCCTTACTTGTCATCCTCATCTCCAATGACAAGGAGCCTTCCCTAGCTCTCTGAGAAGATGTTAAACCCTTGGCTACCAGCCACCATGGGACTTTCTGTTTTCCTTCAATGACTGTCCACTGCACAGGAACAAAAACTTCATGACAACAGGGGCATGTTCTTATTCACTATACTAAATCCCCAGAGCCTAGCCCAGTACCTGGCACACTTAATACTCAATATATATTTAAATTTACTCCAGAATCATAATAGAATCATATGGCTGGAAAAGTATTTCTTGGTCATCTAGTCCACCCCCCTGCCAATACCACAATTCTCCTCTTCTAGCCTTGGGGATCTCCATTATGTCACATAGAATAATTGTTTTAGAAATCAATTTTCTGAGGAAAATGATCTGCTATGAAAAATTAAGTACCATATAGCCGATTAATTAAAAGCTTATACTCTGGAGCCAGATTACAAGCTTTTAACTAAATCCTGGCTTTGTTACTTTCTAGTCATGCAACTTTGAAAGGCTTCTTACTTAACCTCTCTGTGCTTCAAATTAAACATCGATAAAGTGGGGATAAAAAGTGCCTTTTTCATCAAGTTATTATGGGATTAAGTGAAGTAAAATGCTCAGAACAGGGTTTTCTACAGAGTAAGTACTATGTTGGTATTAACTGCTGTTATAACTAGATTTTATGTTATGTGTATGCCACAAATAAAATGTTAAAATAGCTTCACTGAAACAGTCTAACTTGTCAAATACAGTGCTAAAAACTAACCTCTCAAGCCCAACATATACACAAAGGTAACTTCATTAAGAGAAGATTCATTAATTTATTCATAATTGGTTGTTATTTTTACTCACTGATAGCTATATCCAGTTCTCCCATCCTATTCCCCTGTGACTGGGCGGGGCCACATGCCTGGGTCCTGTCTGAGCGGGAAGGTTTAACTGCTTGCAACTACCTTTCCCTGCCTCGACGATCATGGAAGCACGTGCTGAGATGAAGTCTCCGTTAGTCTGGGTCCCTGACTGACTACCGAGGGCACAGCCCCTGCCACTCTCATTGAGTGTGCTGTCTGAGTGAGAAGCCACTAAAGATTCTGGAGCAGTTTGTTGCTACAGTATAATCTCACCGATTCTGACTGGCACAATGATATCTGCAGACCATTACTTTCTCAAATGATCCATAGGAAAGGAATCCTAGCTGGGATTCTTTGGTCCTAACTCCTTTTCTGTTGACTGTCCCATCTCTGACCAGCAGTCAAGCTGAAGAGTCTAATAAAAAAGAGTCAAAGTCTACCAAGAAATAGTGACCGACCAGTAATTATGAACTTAGGATAAATTATGTGAGTCTGATAGTGAGTTAGTGTGCTCTAATAATGCCCTTCTTCAAGTCATTCTTTCTATCATTATCATTTGATATGCTGAAGTATACATTCAAAGAATACTGGAGAACCACTCTCTATAAAAAAATTCTTAAAATAGACATTTAAAAAATCTTTTTTCGGTTATCTGTAACATCACAGTTTCTCCATTAAATGCAGACGCCTGAACAAAAAATTTTAAATGTCTGAATTTTAAAATAAATTTGAAATAAACATTTTTATTAAAATAAAAAATATCATCAGCAGATCTTGGAACGAATGTATAAAATTTACAATTCAGAAGACATTGTTGTTGACACTTTTCCCATATAATCTGGTCAGGTGGGCATGTCAGGAAGGACAAGACCATGTGCTTACCTCTTGGATAGGCAAATTTATTGAGAGCCTATGGAATATCATGCTAAGCACTGCTGAAGAGAAAAAAAAATTGGAAAACTCAGTTCTAGAAGCACACAATCTAGATGATGTAAATGTCAAAAATGCAATGCATCTCCCCACTGACAGAGGTCTTGCCTCCTAGGAAGTTCTCACTGAACCCATGGATAAACATTAGAACAAAACAAAAAGCAAGACATCTAGGTGGTGAGGTCTCCACAGCATGGCTCATGTAAGTGGGACTCGTCTCCTTTCTAGCAGAAATGTAGCTGCCTCGCCGAAGACATGGCACAGTCTTTCAGTGTAAACCATCACAAGGACTGACCACAGAAAAGCAGTCTCTATAAATGCACCCTGTACTCTGCCCATGCATGTAGGTAACCATAATTAAACAGCTCCTCTTATAAGGATTTATTTATTGTCCTCCCACCACAGGTAGATGCCTACCATCTCTTGAGTGATAACTCTATGCCAGGCACTGAGTATACTTATGATTTCATTTAATCCTGAACTCACTGAGGTAGAGTCTGGTATTAGCCATAGTTTATAGATACTGAAATCAAGGCTTAGAGAAGTAGCTTACTGATGGTCACACAGTTGTACTTAAACCCAGATCTGTTTGACACCAAAGCAAATGTTCGATACACAACACTAAATAGTTAATTTCTTCAATACATACTGAGAAGTCCTAAGTCAAATCCTGCACACAAATCTAGACAAATTAAATAGGGCAGGCAAAATTCCTCTGCACACCTGGCTAATTAGAAAGCCTAAATGATCCTTAAAAAATCATTGGTTAAAAAAAAACACAACAATAACTCCTTCCCAGGTAATTCATATTTTCCTTCTTTATTAATGGCAACTTTATAACTCACCAAAAAAACCTGTCATAGCTTGGGATTTTTGCCAAGATTACTTAACTACAGTTATTTTTTTTAAAGAAATGAAAAATATATCAAGCTCCATACAAATTGATTAGTACTGAGACAAAATACTGCAGTGGAGGAAGACTCACAAAAACCCTGCTGCTTTGTCAGTCCTCATGAGAGAGAATTTAGGTCATCCTATATAATAAAAGGGTAATATGCAAATTGACCCTAACAGCAGAACGACCACTTGACCAGTCACTATGAGGCGCACTGACCACCTCTTGGTCCCTTTCCCCAGCCGGCAAACTCCGATCACCCAATGGCAAATGGGGAACCAGGGGTGGGTGGTGGGGGACAGAGGCAGCGCCAGGCCAAGGCCCCCACACCACCAGTCACCCCACAAAGGGCAACCTATGGTGGGGGCGGGGCCAGCAAGTGGGCGGAACAGCAAACCTCTCGGTTCCTCCCCCCAGCCAGCAGGCTCTGATGGCCTGATGGCAAATGGGGAACTGGGGGGGGGGGGGGGTAGGGGGGGGGGCACGCGGGGCAGGGCCAGCTGCGGGCAGCCAGGGAAGATGGCCCTGATCGCAGCCCAGGGCTAGGGACCGTACCCATACACGAATTTCATGTGCTGGGCCTCTAGTAGTTTATAGATATGGAGATAGCAATTTGTTACAATTCAGCTGTCAATTTTGGGATCAGAAAGATAGGGAGAGGGGCTTCTCAATCACCTGGTATAACAAAAAACAAAGAAAAGATGTTGCAAATTATTCAACAAAGTAAAAAAAAAACTAAAACAGTAATATTTAGAAACTGATAGACTTTATGTAAAGATCCCTGGCATCCTTATTCTCGAAGAGAAACATCAGCAGGAGAAGAAATAAGAGCCCTAACAGTCATTAACAAATTTAGTGTGTTGCCAAAGGGCAAGTAAATGAAAAAATTCAAGGATGTTAGAGTACATACTTTGTCCAGTCATACTGAACTTTAACACAAAAGAGCTAATTATTAGACATCTTTTCTGAATAAGATTATAAAACAAATAAACAAACAAACTACTCTCTCTCCCTCTTGTTTTCCCTACCCACCAGCCTGCTTATTAGGAGAAGGCTATATGAAATAGTTTCCCATGTTGGAAAAGCATCCCATCTTGAAATAATTGATATTTAAGCTTTTCTGAGGGTGAATTCCAAGATGTTGGTGGAATGCAAAAAACTGAGCTAAAATTTAGCCACGGGAGAATGAAGCCTGCAGGAAAATCCCTTAATGTTCTTTGGTCCTGGTTCAATAGCTTTAAAACAGACCTAGAGACATACATTTACATAACTCTCCAAGAGGCAATTTATGCTATAGATTCAGTTTGTTCAGCTGCAGCTCTGGTTAATGTAACCCCAGAGCCCAAGCCTAAGCCCAAGAACTGCCTTATGGCAATCAGGGTGTGTCAAGGGCCAGAGAGGGGAAGACTAGGGATGGCAATGGCTGCCTTGGCTCTGTCCCTCAGCCTCTCTCCCACCACCCTAGTTCTCCAGGACTGTCACCCAAAAGTACCTGGATGACATGAAAGCACTGAGAGCCTCTCTAACGTGACACATGCAAAATTCTTAACACATAAGGAAAGGAAAGGGAAATAACAGAGAAGGGGAGGGGAGAAAGAAAGCTGTAAGAGGAAGAAGGAAGGGAGAGATACATGTTTTTATAAACCAAGATGTACAGTAAAATTAAGCATGAAGGGAGGGGAGCAGTACAGTATCCTCTCTCGTTCTATTACATTCCAACAACTAAGCACATGAGCCAGTCCCAGGCCCTTTCTTTTCTCAGTGACATATAATCTCTTAATAAAGGTTATTCCCATCAACCCTTTGTCCTCATGTTTCCATTACAATATTTATGAGGACCGTATGAGACTATAATTGATAAAACCACATGGCCCATCTGGGTACTATTCACTCACAACTCAGAGGCCATGCAGTAATAATGTTTAGTTCTGGGTGTTACACTTTACAAAGGTCACCGAAAAACTGGAATGCATTCAGAGGCAAGCGTCCAGGACAGTAAAAGAACTCAAAAGCAAACCAGTGAGGACCTGGATGTGTTCAGCCTACAGAAGAGAGGCTTCTAATACTTGAAGGGCTCTCATATGGAGAAAGGCCTGTTATTGTTTTCTATGACCTCAAGGGGGGAGAGCTAAAAATCAATGAATAGAATAGACAGAAATTTCAGCTCAGTAGGAGGAAAAACTTTCTTAGTACCTGGGAAGACAATCCTATTTCATGCAAAAGGGTAGACAGCCACTTAGCAAAGATGCTTAATAGAGGTTGTTCACGCACTGATTGAGTGCTTGGGACCAGGTCAGTGTTACCCTAAATATAATTAAAAGACAAACTGAATTAGAACCACCCAATGTGCTTATTAAACAGAAAATAACAGGAATTCAGAAAATAATGAAAGTTCTTGGACCATTCTCCAGGTTTCATGGCCCAGAAGGGGGAAGCGCCTGGGAGCCTGCATTGTAACAGGTCTCTGGGCGATTCTCATGCACACTCCACACTGAGACTAGACTAGGTACCTCGGGAGCTTCGCTGATCCTCTAGGCCAGTGATGGCGAACCTTCTGAGCTCGGCGTGTCAGCATTTTGAAAAACCCTAACTTAACTCTGGTGCCGTGTCACATACAGAAATTTTTTGATATTTGCAACCATAGTAAAACAAAGACTTGTATTTTTTATATTTATTTTATATATTTAAATGCCATTTAACAAAGAAAAATCAACCAAAAAAAATGAGTTTGCGTGTCACCTCTGACATGCGTGTCATAGGTTCACTATCTTCTGCACTTGGGCTGTTTAGTTTCCCTGCTTTGATCATTTCTATTGTTTGTTGCCTCTGTCAGAAAACACCTCACTCAGGTTCCACTAACCCCTTCTTTGTCTACTAGATTTAAAACCTATCCATCCCTTCAATATACAGCTTAAACGAATGATAAAAGTTTTTTTCTGAATTTCCTACCACCTGAGATCCCAGATTAGTCTAAACCAGTGGCTCCCATCGTGGAGTACACGCCCCGCAGGGGGACAATTTGATTTTTAAGGGGGGCAATTTGAGAATGAGTTAACAACAGTGAATTCTAGGGGCCTCATATAAAGTATATAAATATATATTGACATATTTCTACATTTCAGTTCTCTATTATGTTTTGAAACTTTATTTGGTAATTTTTCCATATCATTTCATATTATTATTATTTTTTAAACAATTTCTTAGTGATTTCTTCCTTAGAACTTCAAATGTCCTTTCATTCTTTTATTTTTCTCTTTCATGGATGATATGTTCTTTTGGAACCTTGTTTAGACCAAGTTAATGGCCTTTTAGGCTTCCTCCACATGAACAGGAGCTCACTTTTTGAACAATAAGAATTATATGTCACGGGGTGGGGGGACATCAGGATTTTAGAGATGCTTAGGTGGGGTATGGCCAAAAAAAGGTTGGGAGCCACTAGTCTAAACTGTATTGCTACGGTGTACCATCCAATGGAGCTTGTTCCTACAGAACTGAGTTAATAATACATACTTAAGCACTAAGAATACTTTGAGGGAAAGGCCTGTCTCCTTCCCATTTTATCCTCATTACTTAGCACAGAAGTTGCACACACTGTGTTATTAACATAAACTTAATATTTACTGAATAAATGTCTCACATTATGGATATTTTGTGCCTTCTTAAGTGTAAGCTCTCTGAAGGAAGGAGCTTACCTCTAGTCATTGTGGTCCCAGCACAGAACTTAAATAGATCAGGTCTGATAAACCTTGATTCGAACTAATGAATAACAGCCATTTTATATCTGGGTTTTTAAGGAATGCAGCATTTTTACAAACAGTTGTCTCATCTAGTGCCTACCGCTACTTCTTATAACTCCCACTAGCCTTAAAGGTGTACCTCAAGCATGTTTGTAAATGGCAAATATTTTGAGATTTCTCAGAATATAATGAGCACCAGTTACAGAAAAGAGGCTCCATTTCTTCTGTGGTACAAGGATAGAGACCACACAATGAAGAATGAAGACAACAACAGTGCCCCAAAGCGGCCCAAGTATCATATAAAAACAGTATCTCTAGACTTTCCAACTCATGGAGATCCTTGCTTCCACGCCATCCTCAACATTGGTTCCTTCTTGTCTTCTAAATACTGTACATCACCAGCCTATGGTGCAAAAGCCTCCCCATATCCCTGTTGACTCCTTCAGGCAGTGCCCCATTTCATTCCCCCTTTACTCCCTAAACTTACTGGGTAAAAGGTCTTCCACTCTCTGCATCCACATTTCTACTACAAATTATTCCTGGCATTTATTGCAAAGTCCTCTTGATTCATCTTTGATAATTTCTCTGATGTCCATCTCTCTTTTTCATTCCCGTTGGCAGCCCTATTGCTCTATCTGAAACTGTAATATGGAAGGAAAGGTCAGGGAGGGTGGGTGGGTGGGAGGTAATCAACCAAAGGCCTAGTATGATATATGCATAACCCATGGACATAAGACAAGACAATAGGGTGGTGAAGGCAGGGGGCGAGGGTGGGCTGAAAGGATTATTTAAAAAAAAAAAAAAGAAGAAACTGCAATCTGGAAGTAAGCACCAAGGTCTTAATCACCAAAACCAACCTTTGACCTCTGATCCTTGGGTTTATAAAGAAATCTTAGTTCATGTATCTCAAAAATTACAGTCTATAGCAAGGGTGGGCAAACTTTTTGACTCGAGGGCCACAATGGGTTCTTAAACTGGACCGGAGGGCCGGAACAAAAGCATGGATGGAGTGTTTGTGTGAATTAATATAAATTCAAAGTAAACATCATTACATAAAAGGGTACGGTCTTTTTTTTTTTTTTAGTTTTATTCATTTCAAACGGACCGGATCTGGCCCGCGGGCCGTAGTTTGCCCACGGCTGGTCTATAGTCTATTTTAAACCCTCATTTTAAAACCCTCATTCTTTTGGAAGCATTTGCCAATACAGAAAGGCTCTTTTCCCTCATGACTTCTAATTGAAGGCATCACCCCTGGTTCCATCTTCTAATCTCTGTTCCCTTTCTCCATTTGTCCTAAAGATAACAATAACAGCAGCAACACTTTTATTAACAACTGTCATTATTAATTGAGCCCACTAAGTTAGATTCTTTACATATTGTGGTTACTCCTTACAATAACCATGATATTATTCAAGGTCAAGTCACAGTCCCTAAGGTCATATCACTACTATGAGATTAATCTGCAATTCCAACTCATATCTATTTGGTTCCAAAGCCAGTATATCACTGTACTATGCTATCTCTTAATAACACTAATAATTCCAATTATTTTTGTAATCACTTCCAAACTTTCCAATTGGTAAGAATAAAAGCCATGTTTTAGTAAGTGAAATATAGTGGTAATATGCAGGATGGATAGGAAAAAGATTAGGAAAGGAATTAAATAGGTTGGGAAACCAATTAAAAAATGTAATATTTAAGCACGAGTCAATAATGGCCTGCACTAGAATGCTGGCAATGAGAATAGAATAAAAGAGATGATATGAGAGAAATCAGGAAAGATGAATCAAAAGAACTTGGCAAATGCTTAAAAATATAAAGAGGAAAAGAATCAAAATTGACTTAAATTATAAGTCTGACCAAGAAACAACATGAACTGAAGTAGGAAAGACAGGAAGGGCAAGATGAGTTTGGGGGGAGAGAGGGCTGAGGGGTGGGGGGGGGGGTGAGTGATAAATTTCTTTTTTTGTTTGTTTTTTAATTTTGTTTTATTGCTTAAAGTATTACAAAGAGTATTACATATGTCTCCCTTTTTTTCCCCCTTGACCTTCCCCTGGCTTTCCCTACCCTCAGTGTCTTGTGTCCACTGGTTATGCTTATATGCATGCATACAAGTCCTTAGGTTGATCTCTTACCGCCCCCACCCTCCAACCCTCCCCGGGCTTCCCGCTGTAGTTTGTGATAAATTTCTTGTTATAATTATTAAAAGTAAGACAATGATGTGACCTATATTTAGACTATACCTATCTTTAAAATAAGAGTACAAATGCCTTTCTGCTGTTCCTTAATGTGACACACTAACAGAAAGAACATCAATTGTAGTAAATATCCTTGTGTTCTTTGCATGCAATTCCTTTCTTTTCCCAACGTGTAAAAAGTGCAATTCCTGCAGATTCCAAGACCATTCATTCAAAGGAGATGGTTAATAGGTCTCATCTGTTTAGCTGGAAAGCGTATAGCAGGTCCTTCATAAGAAGACCATAGACAATCGTTAGAGTGAAAATTTATGCAAAGTAACAGATTAGTAATAGTTTTACACCAGCAGGGCTTCATGTCTCATTATTTTATACTGACTACTAATAGAGTTTAGTATTAGAATTTGAAAAGGAACAAAATGGAAAGCTCTCCCTGTAGAATTTATTGTACTCTTTCAGCCATTATGGGTTTCATTACAGATTTCTACTCCAAGGCGTTATTCTTTGTTTTATTTTCAAAATGTGGCTCATACTTTACAAATGGCTTTCTGGGAAACGTCTACATTTGCATGAATTCAAATGAAACCCTGTTCTCTGTCTGCTGTCATCATTCTGTTCAGCAGCTTGTTACATATTTTATAGGGTTAGGACGTGATTAACAATGGACTCCTCCACAGCATTCCATAAAACAACAAAATCAACAGTAAGGCTCTGCCAAGTAAACACCCAGAGTGCTTTTAAATATTTGGTTTTATAGTTCTTAAATGACAAGTTTTAAGAGAAATGCAATGGTATAGATGAGGATGTAGCTACGGTACCATCCTGCGACTGAGGAGCCTGATAACTGGATAGATTCTGCATGAAGAATGTTCCTACTTAACTCTTCAACAGTCTCTTATGATATCTCCTGGAACATCAAATGTCTCCCTGCATATTGCATATCATCCCAAATGGAGAGAGATGACGATAGAGGGAATTAAAATGCTAAAACTGCAATAACTGTTACCTAAATAAATCAAGTAGCTTTTTGGAAAGAGAAGACATCAGAAAATGGGATACATTTCAAATGGTGCGGGAATGTTGAAGATGCATTCCAAATTCAACCCTGTATTCTACAGACTCATGAAAACTATAGGTCACACATCAGCAGGACGAAAAGTGGTTTCTTTTGTTGAGGCAAGTAATAGAAAAATACATGCAGGTAAGTTTTTCAAAGGTGATCAAAAGGTGCAGTGAATAATGACTCTGATGTACTTCAAAATGGAAATCCTTCAAGCAAATAGGTCTGAGTTTCAAGTAATTAGTCTAACATTTGCACAATGGATTGTGACAAAATATAATAAAGTTAGCGCACAAAACACTGATGTTAATGCAATGTTCTCATCCTTTGGTGGACACAAATGTTTTGTTAGAGCGCAAAGATAAAAATTGGGTAAACGCCATATTATGTACCGTCTTGATTTAATTGTTTTTGAGGTTGAAGAGTTTAAAATTCACATATGAATGCTGTGTCGTAAAGCACTGAAAATCATCCCATTCTTAGGAAAATTTAAGTTTAAAAATATCTTTCCACAAGTTGTTTCAAAAGCATTAAGTATTGTGGACAAAAGGGGGGAGGAGGGGGGGCGCTGTAATAAATCTAACTGAAAATAACCTTACAGACCTAATCATAAAATTCCTAACTGGGTAGGTCATGGTGGACAGTCACATCCTAGGCCTATATCTTCTTTTAATAAAAAAATAAATAAACAAATAAACATATATATATATATGTATATATATATATATATATATATAGAGAGAGAGAGAGAGAGAGAGAGAGAGAGAGATTTTTATTGATTTCAGAGAGGGAGAGGGAGAGATAGAAACATCAATGATGAGAGAGAATCATTGATTGGCTGCCTCCTGTATGCCCCCTACTGGGGATCGAGCCCGCAACCCGGGCATGTGCCCCTGACTGGAATCAAACCCGGGGCCCTTCAGTCCACAGGCCAATGCTCTATCCACTAAGCCAAATCAGCTAGGGCGGCCTATATCTTCTTTAGTGAAAGGTTTATCTTTGCCTTAAGCAAGACCTGTCCACTGTTTTTGAGCATTTCGGTTAATACATCTTTGAAATAAGCATAACCACCCTCAAGAGAGCCTATAATCTTGTTAGCCATCCTGCAATCCAATCCCCGCCTTGCTTTCTCCCACCTTATGCTCCTTCCTTAATTCCAAATGCATAACAGAAACTGCAAATGTCATTCTCTGAAGCATTTGCAATTGCTTCCCAGCAATGGTTGTCAGTTTTAGCTCAAACTCTTATTAAGATTCTCTACAGGTTTGAATATTTCTTACATAGACAGTGTATTTGGGTTATACCCAATTTTTGTAAGTTATTAATAATGTTGCCATAAACATTCTTATTTAAGTTTTTGTGGGGAATGGCTGGGTAGAGTGGCTGAGTCATATGTAGGTATATGTTTAATTTGTAAGATACTGTGGAACTATTTTCCAAAAAGGCTGTACCATTTTTTGCCTTCCTACTAGCAATGAATGAGAACACAAGATGCTCTTATTCTTGCCTAGACTTGGTATTGTCAGGTGTTTGTTTTTATCTCACTGTGGTTTTACTTTGCATGTTCTGAATAACTAATGATACTGAGCATCTTTGCATGTGCTTATCTGCCATCTGGATATCTTCTTCGATATATTAGCTGTTTACATCTTTGCTTTTTTAAAAAAAATTGGTTTGTCTGTTTTCTTACTGTTGAGTTTTGAATGTCCTTTATATATTCTGGGTACAAATCCTATGTCATATATGTAACTTGCAAATATTTTCTCCCCCTTGTAGCTTTTTTACATATCTTCTCAAATATCAGCTCTTTTATTTATCATTCCCCTGGCTCAGTTTACCACAGCCTTTCACTAAAGTATATGGCACAGCATTAAAATAATCACTTTAAAGTAATAAAGTGATATAATAAAGATAGAGTTGTCAGGAAAAACTCTCTGAGAAGGTAATATTTGAGAACCAAATTATAAGAAGCTGAAGAGAAGAACAAGACAACTCCCTTTGGAGGGAAAGAACTTGGTAAGTCCAAGGGAAAAAGGTAGGCCATCATGTGGAACTCAGTGAGGGAGGCAGAAGAGGCCTGGCATGAAGATAAAGAAGTAGAGGCAGAGACTACACCATAGAGTCTTATAGGCCTTGGAGGAATCTAAAGGTGAGATAACTCCTGAAAGGTTTTAAACAAAGAAAACAACTCAATCTTCTTTAACTTTAAAATTTAAAGTAATTCGATCTTCTTTAACTTTTGATTTTGTCTGGTTACAACATGAGAAAATAACTGGAAGGGCAATTAAAGAGACCAGTTAGGAGGCCACTGCAGTCCGGTGAGAAATAATCGGAGTCAACTGGAGTGGTGGCAGCACAGGATGAATCCAAGATGTGCTTTAGACTTAAAACCAACAGGACTCTCCAGTGGTCTGAAATGTGGAGAACAAGAAAAACGGAAGAATAAAAGACTCCTAGGCACGAGAACCAAGAAAATAGGGTAGATAACTGCCATTTACTGAGGCAGAGAATAATTAATTGCAGGAGTGGAAATCAAGGGTGACATTTGGGATGTAAGTTTGAGATGTCTAAGAGATATTCAAATAGAGATTTCAAGTCAATAGCACAAGGGCAAAGCCTTGACCAGAGAGATAAATCTAGAGCTAGAAGCACATACATGTATGAGAAAATAAGGAAGTGCAGGATAAAGCTGCAAGCACTCTAATATTATATTAAAACTAGAGGCCTGGTGCACAAAATTCCTGCACGGGTATGGTCCCTAGGCCTGGCTAGTGGTCAGGGCTGATTGGGGCCTTTCTTGCCCCAGCTGGTCAGTGCACATCCTAGTGAGCAGTCAAACTCCTGGTCAGTCCTCCTGGTCAGTCGAACTCCTGAGGGACAATTTGCATATTAGCCTTTTATTTTATAGGATATCAATTTACATCTTTCTCCCCCAACTGGCCTATAAATTCTTCAAGTGCACAGATCATGTCTTTTCATATGTGTTTTTAACAGATCTTGGTGCATGACACTTAACGAACACTTAGTAAGAGTGTGCGGAACTCAAGCAGGCATAACACATGAGGGAAGATGACTTCAGATAGCAGGTGGTGAGAGGGTAGAGATGAGCAGCTCTAGGGAGACTGCAGTTCAGAATGGAAGCTTCAAATGCCAGATTTTGCAGTGTCATGAGGACAGCTAGCATCTCAAGCAAAAAGGAGCCCTAAAAATAGAAGATTAACATATTTGCTTGCAAAAATAAATAAATAAATAAAAATATATTTGTTCGCAAGTAAAAGAAGTTGGTTTTCAACTGGGACTTTTGTGAGGATTGTCTTTTCTAGTATTTTAGTTTTCTACAAGCAAAATAATGATGAGGTCTTTCCCTTTATTAAAGAAGACTAGAGGCCAAGCGTGCCCTCTTGCAGTCCAGGACCCCTTGGGGGATGTCCGCCTACTGGCTTAGGCCCAGGGGATCGGGCCTAAGCTGGCAGGCGGACATCCCTCCTGCAGTCTGGGTCTCTCGCAGTCCAGGACCCCTTGCTCCTTACCGCCTGCCTGCAGTGGAGGTGGGAGGGGCTCCCACCACCACCACTGTGCTCACCAACCCTGAGTCTGGCTTCTGGCTGAGCAGCACTCTCCCTGTGGGAGCACACTGACCACCAGGGGGCAGCTCCTGCATTGAGTGTCTGCCCCCTGGTAGTCAGTGCGCATCACAGCGACCAGTCGTTCTACTGTTTCGTCAATTTGCATATTAGGGTTTTATTATATAGGATTACAAGTTGATAGGTCAAATGACTGGGTTAATTTGAGATGAAATATTCTTGGATTTGATAATGTGAATATAAATCTTCCTAAAATGGAAAGAGACTCTAATAGTCCCAGCCACTGGTATCCTAAATTACTTGAACATTTCATTTGCTCCCCTACCAAAACACTAAGGAAAATGGCCTAAATAAAAACTCAAGATAATTCTATCATGATATAAGATTCTCCTCCTCAATGGTTTAGCTCAGCAATTCTCAACCAGTGTACCACAGAAGGCACAATGGTGTGCTACAAGAATTTTTAAAACATGCAATACCTGACTATTTAGTCAGGGGCAATGACCTCTTTTCCCTTAGATTGTCAAATTTAAAAAAAAAAGACAACAGCCAACACAACAATAGCTATCCAGTGTGAATGAATCAAAATTATACTTTTTTTTGTCAGATCAGCAAAAAATATATGTTTTGGTGTGCCGCAGGATTTTAGTAATTAGACTGTGTGTCATGAGGTGAAAAAGGTTGAAAATCGGTAGTTTAGCTTTACTGGGGAGAAAAGTCACATAATTACTCAGAAAAAGTTGAATTGAGACACTCCCAACATGAGAAACCCCTAACCAAAGATACCAGAAATCACTGCAGCTGTTTTCAAAATACATGGCAAGTTTTCATTGTAACCACATATTTCTATACAAACATACACACAAAATCTCACTTCAGGGTCAGAAGCAAGGTCATTTTGATTATTTGGAAAATAGAAACTGACAACTTACTATTTATATGAATAGTGGTAAACTAAAGAACATATTAATTCTCTTTCCCCTCTCTTTATTAACAAATAAGAATACAAAAAAAATAACTGTGACATAAAAAGGCATTTTTATGTGCATCTTTACCAGTTGGATACTTGAATTATATAATATTAAATTTTCTATTAAAGCATCAGGCAAAGTAGACCACCTGCAATATAAAAATCTGACCACCTTTTTATAGCAAAGACATTTACTTATCACTGACCATCCATAGGCTCCCCCACAACTCTCCAGATACCTGGCAGTTACAAGTGGACCCACGTTACTGGTTCTGGCCAACCTTCTGGTTGTTAGTGAAAGAACATGACACTTTCATGCTGTCTGACCCGCCACTCTCCCTTCCCCTTCTACAGTGACCACGGAGGCCCCATGTTCTAGATCAGGGGTCCTCAAACTACGGCCCGCGGGCCACATGCAAATACAAATATTGTATTTGTTCCCGTTTTCTTTTTTTACTTCAAAATAAGATATGTGCAGTGTGCATAGGAATTTGTTCATAGTTTTTTTTTTAAACTATAGTCCGGCCCTCCAACGGTCTGAGGGACAGTGAACTGGCCCCCTGTTTAAAAAGTTTGAGGACCTTTGTTCTAGATGGTACAGCTATAAACTAGTGGAGCTTCCATTGGCCTCAGTCTCTTGGAGACTGTGTGGAATCTCTGGTGAATGGTAAACGTGTAATGTCAACAAGAAATAGATTTTTGTTATGCTGAGTCACTGAGATTTTGTTTTTGTTGTTACTAAACTTATTAATATGCCTTTATAGCTGAAAATTACATAATTATGGATAATCTGGAGGAGATACATTCAGAGACTAGTTTTGGTCAAAGAATCTTTCATATTGCACAGAAGTATATTTAATTTACAAGTATAATTTCTTACAAAGACTAATTCTTTTAAAGTAGAGGTCAGCAGGTAGTCTTTGATTTTAAGAGTCATTTTATTTCCTATTGTTACCTCCAGAACTGGTGTGTATATCTGGTTTGCATTATCCCATGGGCAGAATTATAGATTTGTGTTGTCTCATTTGTTTCATCATCTTTAGGGATCATCTCACACTAGCTTATGGTAAAGATATCAACTAAAAACCCTACCAAAACAGCCTATTTAATACAGAGGGGAGTCGATGCTAATATAATTACTTCAGAGAAATAATGTTTGCTTATCCTTTAGCACATAGGCTAACAGGCTTTTCCTTACAACACTAAACTTCCAAGGGACTACATCTAAATTCTATAAAGTAAGAAAACGCAAACGACCTTTTTTCTACATGAGTTTTTCTGTGTATTTAAGTTTTGTGTTTTCTTCCTTTCCAGCTTAGTAATATCACGGCAATCATCAAACAGTTGGATCTGAGCAATGATGAAGCCAGACTGCCCCTTATGTCATTTCTGCCCAGGAAGCTGACAACACACTGCTGTTTGTTTTTTGGTTGGTAACAACATTAGTCTGAACATCATTATGCACACTGCAGTTGCATATTTATTTCTCCTTCCAAGAGAAGAGAAAAAAGAATTTACTAGTGTAATATAACAACAATGGGACACTTTAAACTAATAGCTAGTGAATTTATAATAAAAAGAAATGTTTCTTCGTATACCATATAGACACTCAGCCAAACCTGGAATCTGTTACTAATTATTTCACAGTTGGGGCTTTTATAAAAGCTGTATAGCTTAATAATTGATGAAATCTTTAATTTTTGTCAGCTAACTATGAAAGTAATTAAATTTTGTTCTTCAGAAATTCACCTCCCTAGCCCTGACGAGTACTTTCAATCTTACACTGTTCCCTCTCTGGGGTGAAGGGAATGGCAGTAAGTTTTACAGCCACACACTGTGATATCTCCACTAGGCCTACCTCAGGCAAGTCCTAAAAATCTATTCCATGTTGGTAAAAACTCTGAGCTCCACAATCCCATTCCCTTCTTAAAGAAATAAAGGTGGTTTTGTTTGTTTTTAACAGCTTTATTAAGGTTTAAGTGAAACGAACTGCATATATTTGAAGTTATAATTTGATAATTTTTGACACTATAACCAAGATATGAACATATATGTCACCTTCCTTGGGCCCTTTGTAATTCTTGCTCCTTCCATATCTCCCCACTTCCCACCCCATTCCCAATGTGTAGCACTTTCTAACATTGTAGATTATTTTGTATTTTCTAAAATATTTCCATAAATGGAATCATACAGTATGTACTCTTTTTGACTGGCTTACTTTACTTGTTAAAGCGATCAAACAAGGAAGCCATTACACTCAGGTGGCTCTAATGCCTTGGTAGCCCATGTCAGCAAAACCAAACCTATAAATGCCACATGGTTAAGGAAAAACAGTTACTAGCAGTCAAATAGGCTTTTCCAAATAATGCAACCACTTAAGCTATCACCTAATCAGCTCATTTCCTTGCTTTGCTTCCTGTCTCCTCTGAAAAACCCTGCCCCTAACTCCTACTGGTAAAGTACTCCTAACCACTTTCAGTTGTGCTGCCCAGTGGAATTAATATTTGCTCAAATAAACTCTTCAAAAATTTAGTGTAACTCAGTTTATCTTTTAACGCACTCAACATAATTTTGAGGTTCATCCATTTTGTTACATGTATCAGCAGTTCATTCCTTTTTGTTGCTGAGTAGTATCTATAATAATAAAAGCATAATATGTTAATTACTGGTAGACCAAACATCCTTCCAGATGAAGCTGGGGCTGCAAGGGAAGCCCGGGTCCCGGGTGCCAGAGGGAAGCTGGTGTCGGCAGCTGGGGAAAGGAAGGCCTATTCTTGGACGATTTTCATGCATCGGGCCTCTAGTTCTATTATACAAATACATCACAATTTATTCCTCCTTTTATCTGTTGAAGGACATTAGGGTTGTTTCCAATTTTTATATTACAAATGAAGCTGCTGTAAATGTTTGTGTATAAGTCTTTGTATGGATATATGCTTTCATCTTTCTTGGGTAATTACCTAGTTGGGGAATGGCTAAATCATATAGTTGTTGAATGTTTAACATTTTAGGAAATTGCCAATTTAGGAATTACAGACTGTTTTCCAGTACAGTTATGCCATTTTACATTCTCACTAGCAGATTAGCAGATTATGAGTTATAGTTCATTCACATCTTCACCAACACTTGCTATGGTCTGTCTTTTTAATTTGAGCCATTCTAGAAGTGGTATGTCATTTTAGTTTTAATTTGCAATTTCCTAAAGACTAACGATAGTGTGTTTTTTCATGTGCTCATTTCCCATTCATATATTATCTTCCGTGAGCTAATCTGTAAAAATATTTTGCCCTTTTACTTTTGGAGATTTTTTAAATTATTAAGTTATAAGCATTCTTTATATATTCTTAATGCAGGTTTTTTTTATCAGATATAGGATTTGCAAATATTTCCCTCTAATTTGTGGCTCATCTTTCCATTATTTTTAGTGTCTTTAGAGGAGTCAAGGTTTTTATACTGATGATAGTCTAAATCATCAATATTTTTCTTTTATGAATCACATTTTTGGTGCTATATCTAAAAAATCATTGCCTAAGCCAGTGGTCGGTAAACTGAGGCTCGAGAGCCACATTCAGCTCTTTGGCCCCTTGAATGTGGCTCTTCCTAAGTCTTAGGAGTACCCTAATTAAGTTAATAACAATGTACCTACCTATATAGTTAAAGTTTAAAAAATTTGGCTCTCAAAAGAAATTACTGTTGTACTGTTGATATTTGGCTCTGTTGACTAATGAGTTTTCCGACCACTGGCCTAAGCTAATGTCACAAAAGTTTTACATTTTCTCCTAGAAGTTTTCTAAATTTAGTTTTTACAGTTAGATCAAGGATCCATTTTGAGTTAATTTTTATGTATTTTACAAGATATAAATTCAAGTTCTTTGGGAGGGCATATGGATATCCTTTTATTCGAGCATTGTTTGTAACACATTTTCCCTTTTCCACTGAATTCTCTTTGCACCCCTGTGGAAAATTAGTTGTCCATAATTATGTGGGTCTATTTCTAGAATTTCTCTTCAGTGCCATTTGAAGTATCTGTCAACTTTTACACCAATACCATACTGTCTTAATTTATAATTTTTCTTAAAATCAGTTAGTACTAGGTCTCCAATTTTGTTCTTTTTCAAAGCTGTTTTGATTAATCTAGATTCTTCAAATTTACATGAGAATTTCTTTAAATGTGACTGCTGGGATTTTAATTGGAATTGTGTTGAATTTATTGATCAATTGGAGAACTGACATCCTAACAATGTTGATAATGCTGACCCATAAACACAGCATATCTCTCCATTTATTTAAGTCTTTCATTTCTTTCAACTTGTTTTATAGTTTTCAGTGACTTGCATATCTTTTGTCAGATTTTCCCTGGGTATTTTGAATTTTTTGAGGCACTGTAAATAGTGCTGCTATTAAAAAATTTTATTGCCAATTGTTTATATATATTACACAAAAATACAATTATTTGTACAATAATCTTATACCCTTGCACCCTTGCTAAACTCATTTATTAGTTTTTTTGTAGATTCCATTGGATTTTCTACATAGATCCATAGGTGATGATGTTGCCTGAGAATAAAAACAGTTTTACTTCTTCCTTTCCAATCTGAATGCCTTTAATTTCTCTTTTTGCCTTACTGTGCTAGCTAGAACATCCAGTACAATACTCTATGAGAGTCATGAGGGAACACCCCTGACTTGTTCCTGTGTTGCAAGAAAGCATTCAGTTTCTGACCATTAAGCATTATGTTAGCTATAGGCTTTTCATAGAAGTCCTTCATCAGTTTGAGTATGTTCCCTTCTATTTCTAGGTCATTGAGAGTATTAAGAATGAATGTTAGATTTTATAAAATTCTTGTTCTGCCTCTATTGAAATGATAGCATGATTTTTCCATTTTAGTTTGTTGATATGGTGAATTACATTAATTTATTCTTGAATGTTAAACTAGCCTTGCATTCCTGGTCTAATGTATTGGCCTTTTTATGAATTGCTGCATTCAATTTGCTAAAATGTTCCTAAATATTTTTATCTGTGTTCCATGAGGGAAAACTAGATAGTATTGTTATGTAGTTTTTGTGTTATATTTATGTAATATCTTTGTCTCTTTTGGTATTAGGGCCTCACACAATGAATTGGGAAATGCTGCTTTCTGTTCCAATTTTTCTAGAAGAGTTTATATATAATTTGTGGCAGTTCTTCCTTAAATGTGTGGTAGAATCCACTGGTAAAGCCATTTGAGCCTAGTGTTTCTTTGTGGAAAGGCTATAAAATTTAATTTATTTTTTAGATATATAACTATTCTGGCTACTTATTTCTTCCTGAGTGATTTAGGTAGTTTCTTTCAACAAATTTGTCCATTTCAACTAAGCTGTCTAATTTATTAGCACAAAATTATTCATAATATTCTCTTGTTCTTTGGTATCTGTAGAATCTGCAGTGATGTCAACCTCTTCCAAGTTAATTGTAATCCTGAGCTCTATACTTCCTTTTGCTTACTGAAGAAGGCAAAGTGGGTTTTTGTTTCGTTCTGTTGGTTTGTTTGTGGTCTTGAACTAAACTTTAAAATGCTTCTTTATGGGTACAATTTGGTTACAAAAATGGAAGAAATATTTTCATTGAGGTATGTATTTTATTTGTAAATCATTCAATATTTTAAAAGCATAAAAATTAAGGTAGAAAAGCCAAAGGGACATGGTAGTGCTAAGACCCAAAAGAAAGATCACACTGATAAAGAAAATGTAAGTAGAAAGAAATACCTGCCACTCACTTAAAAATCTGGCATTTTTCAATCCTATTTTAAAGACGCTAGAAAACCCTTGAAATCTGGAACACTTCTCATGCCCTGACAAGCTGCATTATTGACAAATAAAAGCACCAAAATTCAAGAATAACAAGGGTAACAAATCTATGCATAACCAAATATTATATAAAAAATCCAAAAAATTTTAGTCAGTAAATCAGGAAACACGTTAGAATGTACTAATGAGAGAGTTGATTAAACCAAAATGCAAATGACATATTTTCCTATTTGTAGTTCCAAATTTAGGGAGGACAATATTACAGATTAGAAGAAGTTATTAAGATAGTTCCCCAAACTTACACAGACAGAATGCTATGAAAAGGATCTCATTCTATTTTTGTCCCTCTCAGCTTTAGTTTCTAAAAACTGTCAGGTCCTTCTTTTGCCTCAAAGTTTCTTCCCCTAGACCAGTGATGGCGAACCTATGACACGCGTGTCAGAGGTAACATGCGAACTCATTTTTTTGGGTGATTTTTCTTTGTTAAATGGCATTTAAATATATAAAATAAATATCAAAAATATAAATCTTTGTTTTACTATGGTTGCAAATATCAAAAAACTTCTACATGTGACAAGGCACCAGAGTTAAGTTAGGGTTTTTCAAAATGCTGACACGCCGAGCTCAGAAGGTTCACCATCACTGACCTAGACCTAGGGAAGAAAATGCCTGTCATTTCACAAGAACAAACACAAAGGTATTTATCTGTTACTGAATTTATGCAGCTCTAGCAACATCTCTGTATACAAAAAAAAAAAAAAAAAGAAAATGACAAGTTATAAATCCAAAGTAGAAATCATAGAAATGATCTCTAACCTACGAACAGAATACCAGGCCATAATACCAACTTAAATATGAATTAAGAATACTAGGGACAGTTTAACTTAGGTAACGGAAGCAATTTCTTTCATCCACACCAACAGCTTCAGTGTATGCAGTGTCAACTGAAAAATCTAACCTACCTTATGCAACACCACCCCACACCTTCACCTGCCTGCTGCGTAAACCACTTTGATATCTTGCTGGCACCTCAGACTCAACATGCCCAAGAGATTCATGGACTCACCAAAAAAGCTTTCTCCTCCATCCCCTTGACATCTCTCTGTTCCAGCTCCACCACTTTTCTAAATAACCCAAGCTGAACAACTTGATCATCTTTGCCTCCTACATCTTCACTCTCCACCCTCCTACACTTACAGAGTTACATGGGGGGTGGGAAAGAACATATTTAGGAAAAGGCAAGTATACTGCAGGGACAATCAGGGAAGGTTTACTAAAAAATATTTATTAGGCCTTGAAAGATGCCCAGGATTTTTCTGACAGAAGGGCCTAGAATTTTTTGGGAGCCGTCCCTGATTATTCCTGCAGATACTGGTTTCCTTCCTCTACACTTCTACAGCATTTTCTACTTCTGTTATCTCACTTAACACATACTTTTATTGGTGTTATTTTGCACCCATCAAATTACAAGCCCCTTGAAGGCAGAAATCATTTTTTTTATTCTCCTCTGTAACTCTCTAGGTTCCAAGGATAGTATTTTAAAATTCAACTCAAAAAAGAGTGAACCCTCTGCTATGTCCAGTATACCACTGTAGATCCAGAGAACTGACTCGAACATTTAGAGCAGGGGTCCTCAAACTTTTTAAACAGGGGGCCAGTTCACTGTCCCTCAGACCGTTGGAGGGCCGGACTATAGTTTAAAAAAACAACTATGAACAAATTCCTATGCACATAGCGGCAGCAAAAACACCCGGCGGGGCGGATAAATGTTTTCGGCGGGCCGCATGTGGCCCGCGGGCCATAGTTTGAGGACCCCTGATTTAGAGAATGGGCAATGAATGAATAGCACAACCTCATTATATAAAACTTTAATTAAAGGACATTTATAGGTATATAGTTTCCATATTCCTCTTCAAAAGCTTTTGACCACTTCTCTGAGCAAAACTTCTCTTAGCCTTACTTCCTTAATAACCATTCAAAATATTTAATTATGTCTATGAAGGTGAAATCCCGAGGATAGACTTGGGACTCAGAAGACTGTTAAAGCATTAAAAAAAGAAAAAAAGAATTCCATTCCTCAATAAGAAAATAAAATATCAATATTTCAGGGTCTACTATTTTTGTATTTTTAGAAAAATCTCATGTTGTATTAAAAAAAAAAAAAAAAGTCTATTCAGAAATGCTGATGAATGACCCAACAAGTAAATATACTGAATGAGGCCCAGGCTCACCAATTCCACTGACTTTCAACAGTGCTTCCTGATCCCTCTCCTCCAAAGAAAGTTTCTGAGACCTACTTGACCATGTCCCCTGAGGAGTATGGAAAAGGAGGATGAGGAACGGTCACAGAGCACACTCTTAAAATACACTGCCTCATTCACGACATCGTAATCTCCTCGTCTTTCAAGAAAAACATTGTTAGAAGATGGTTACATAGGCCACATGATCATTTCATCTAAGTGATTTTAATGTGGATTGTACAAATGATCACTCAATTTTCACCTTGAAATTTATTGCCTTGTATTCCACAGCCACATCTTTGCCTTTTCAATAAATTTTCATATCTGCCTGCATTCATTACATGTGATGTATTCTTTCAATCTTCAGACACTTAAAAGTCACACAAAATATTTTAATATTTAACTCAAAACTGTCCATGTACACCAGTATTTAGAATGATCTCAAAATTTTATTACTGGCAGGAAACACTGAAATATTTCCTTAGAAATCAAAAGACATTAATGTAATATCCTGTAGACCAAATTGTTTTTACCCAATACCAACGATTTCCAGAGAGAAAGAACAGAGGGAAAATTTATCTAGTGAGTGGTAAATTTCAATCCCTTATTAAAGACATAAATATGTTTTGTTGCCAGTAATCTTTAAGGCCCCTGTAGACTGTGTGCTTTGCAGTTGTTAAATGGGCTTTGTTTTCCTTTCTATAAGAACAGAAGAAATAACCAGGGGAGGAAAGAAAATGACAAGTGAAGAAAGAACCTGGTTTTCACATTTATCTTCCTGCCCAGCACAGGCCTAAGCTTAGATGAGAGCCAAGCTTGGATAGGAGGACAACCATGGTCCCGGCCACAGGATTTCCATCCAGCCAAAGGAGGTCTGTCTGGTCTTAAAATGAAAGCATAAGTTCAAGATGGGTAGATTACAGTGCAGGGAATTGCAGGCAATGCCCTGCCCATGGACATAATGCTGGTTCGGCGGTGCTCATTTTATTGTGAAGTCAGGAAAAAGCCTTTTTTGGAAAACCTTTATTACCCAGATACTGTCCCATGACTTAATGGTCAGCTTTTGAAAAATACTGTATCGTTTTTAATGTGAACATTTTTGAAGTTTCTAAGTAAAAGACAACCAACAAGAGAGGAGCTGGAGGAGTCATTGTTTAAGCGGAGTGATGCTACCATGAGCCATCTAGAGGCATGAGGAGCAGCGCACTCCTAATAAAGCACCTCCCACACTTACCTGCCTTTAGGAGAAATGAGCCTTGGAAGACCTCCTGCCTCAGTCCCACAGGCCAAGCAAAATGCCAGTATCAACTGGAAAGTGCCACCTCAGAGGCCTTTAAAATCACATCTAGTTATATGATCCACTGCTTCTTCAACATGCACTGACCAAAGCAGTAAATTAGAAAGAGCAGTTTTCCCAAGACTCATTTGCTACATTAAAACTCTTTGGGAGTTGACTGTAAAAAATCTTCATCACAGATTATGGCTTTGGAGCTCTGGGGAACCATATAAATACAGGATAATAAACTTCTTACCACAGCATCACTATTTAAGGGGCAGAACCAACGGACTTAATTATCTGCAAATGTATTTTAAACAAGTTGTAAGATTTTCCACTTAAGAAAATGGCTATCAAATATCAACCTATCCTTGAAAGGTGATAAAAGCTCATTTCTGGGTGGCTTAATTGGCCACTGATATCAGTCTGTTTTTGAGACACATCATCTTTTCAACTGGGCAGACATGCAGGCTGCCTCAGCCAGGGAATCAGACCCATCAGGACATCAGAAACAACGCTAACTTCTGTAGTTAGGGCTTAATCATAATGAATTTACGTTCTTTCCCTCACTTTTACTAGTGGAGGACAGAATTAGAACTCAGAATTGAATACTTATAGGTAACCAGTCTAAATGACTTGTAGTAACTGAAGGTCGGTCAAAATGATCCAAAAAAACTCTTTCAAAATCTGGAACCTTCCATCCCCTAAATCAGTGGTTTTCAACCTTCCTAATGCCGTGACCCTTTAATACAGTTCCTCATGTTGTGGTGACCCCCAATTTCATTGTTACAAATTGAACATAATTAAAGCATAGTGATTAATCACAAAAACAATATGTAATTATATATGTGTTTTCCGATGGTCTTAGGCGACCCCTGTGAAAGGGCAGTTCGACCCCCAAAGGGGTTGCGACCCACAGGTTGAGAACCGCTGCCCTAAATCATCTCCTCCAGTTCAAGGACACTTAGAGAGAAAAAACAAAATGTCATTCCCTGGAATTACTTTTCTTTACTACCACAAAGAATACCCAACTTACATTATTTCTGATCCATTTAGTAAATAATTTTTGAAGGTGAAAACATGGTCATTAAGGAATAATGACTGCCTCTTCTGAGATGAATATATTTACAGTTCAATCCTTTATTAACCACTTAGAAATATGGAGAATATATGAAATAACAGAGCTTCCCAGAACATTCTGCAAGATTCTACTTTGTCTTTGTAGAAAATGTAGGTATTGTATAGATTTTCTGCAAAGCACTCTGAAAATTCCATAAATCCCATCCTGCAGGGATTTCACTTTTCTGTAGTCTTTCCACCATACTTGAGTTCCTATCCCCTCTAAATATATGCTGCAATACAAACATTTCCATAGACAAAGCACTGCACACTAATAAAACACAACACTGTTTACATACACTGCAAATATATAACATATTTTTAGCGTAGCTTAGGAGCAATATTTTTAGATGGATGGAGCCTGCAGTGATATTAGTAACAAACTTCTGTAAATTAGTGGCCTAAATAGAAATTTATGTTCCATAAAACCCAGCATGAAACAATAAGTTAGAAATATTTAAATAACATTTCACAGAGCGTTAAGCAGCAAGCACCACTGTGTCAGGCTGAGTTGGGTCGTGGAAAGGAGAGCTGGGCACTGCCACAGAAAGCAGCAAAAGACAATGCCTTGGTTTTTAAAATAACTTTTTAAAAAATCATGTATGACCTTTAGATTGCACCTAACATCTCAAGAGTTGCCTCAATCTTGAAGACAAGTAAAAAATGACCCATCAGTCGTGGGATACATTTTATAAATTCTATAGACTCAAGGCCAAAAAGTATCTACAGGAATTGGGGTTTGGGTTCATATTTTCATTCATTTTCTAAAAGTCTGCTAGGTCTATTCTATGTAAACAGATGTACTTGTATCTAGGTTTGGCTTTCTATAATCCTGCTCAAGAAATAATCAAGTCCATTGTTGCGTTACTCACATTTCAGAGAGCAAAAAATATTTCTAGGGGAAAATCAGCTTCCAATTTAAATTTATCTTTGCAATTCTGCAAAATACCAAGACTTTAAGCATTATATTCAAAATGTAATATTACAAGCATGATACTATGGTTGGATCCAGTAAGTACATGAAAACACTATAGAATCTCCCCAACTTTGTAATTGAGATATTTTCCCAATATAATTGAAATGGGAGTTTATGATAGTTTGGGGTAGGGAGGAAGAAAGAAAATGTCAACTTTCTTTCTCCTCCAAATAGAATTGGGGAGGTGTTAGGGCTTCAGTAATGGGGATAGCAGCATGCCACGGGAGACTAAAATGCTAGCTTTATTCTTTCTATTTCCTCATCTGCAATTTAGAAGAATAAATGCAATATTCTGAGGGGAAAAAACTTCCAGGGTGCCAATAAAAAAAAGAGAGAGTTCAGACTCATGAGTAATATCCCCAAATTAAAAAATGAACAATTGGTTTGGATTAAGGCTTTGCTTTATTAAGGCAAGAGATTGGTGTTGACATGCTGGATTTTTCCAGGGAATCATCCCAATTATCCCACTTTGATCCTTAAATTCCTCATGCCTAAAACTGGATTCATCATTTTTCTCCTAATTTGACTTAGCCTAACCATGTCTGTCTATGGCATCTTTATCCTACTGACCATCTAAATTAAGGTTCTTGCAGTCATCATTTCTGATTACTCTTCTTCTCTTACTCTCAGAGCCAATGTGGAAGCTCAGTAAGATTATAAACTCTAAGAAGACTGGACTATGTCTGTCTTATTCACCTTTTATTTATTCTTTCAGGTCTGCCATATGACAAGGACAATGACAGGTACTGGGCAAAAGTGAACAAGACAGTCATAGTCCCTGCCTTATGGAGCTTACAGTCTAGTGGGGGAGTCATACATTAAATAGATACACAAATAAAGGTATCATTACAAATTGTGGTATGTGTTATAAAGAAAAAGACCTGGGTTCTATGAGAGGACTTAATTTTAAGATAAGGGGTAAGACTATAGAGTAAGTCTGAGGTAGCTAGGTGAAGATTGGGGGAAGAGTATTCTAGGAAGAAATACAACATGTGGGAAAAGCCTAGGGCAGAAAAAAACTCAGTACATTTTAGAAAATGCTAAAAAGGTTGGTAAGGTTGGAGGTAATAAATGGGCAGTGCAGCGGCCAAATTAAGGCTTCTGGGGTTTTATCCTGGGTATAACAGGAAACCTAAAGGGTTACATGCATGATCTGATTTATGCCTTAGAAAGAACTGGGTGGACAACAAAGGGGAACAAAGTGTAAACAGGGAAACCAGTGAAGAGTCTGTGCAGTGATTCTCAAGAGTGCTCACAGTGACTAACACTGATCCAAGCCATCCTCATTCCCAGGGCCTGGCACAGCTCCTGGTCCAGATAAATGAATGAATCAATAAATCAGTATCAGTTAGCATCAGTTCTCACAGCCTTCTTTCATGATACTCCTACCTACCCGAGGATAGAGGCACCCTCTGGTTTCTTTCTAGGATACAATTACATTTATTTTCTAGAGTCAAATTTTAGTCAACATCACGATTTAAAAAAATTTAGATGGTATTTAATGTCTACAATTTAAAGTTCAAACTCCTCAACTGTCACATTAAACTCTATATGAAGGTGAAGAGATTAGCCAAAGAAAATATATGCATAGCCCATGGACACAAACAACAGTGTGGTGAAGTCCAGGGGAGATGTAGGTAGGGGGGTGGGCGGGAGGTGGTGGAACTGGATAAAGGGGGTTGGGGAATATCTGTTATAGTATGAACAACAAAAACAGTCATTCTCAAAAGATTAAAAAATTCTATAGGAAAGTATTATTTTTTGAAATCTCAAATCACATCCTATATAATAAAGAGGTAATATGCAAATTGATCCTCATGCCCTCATGCCACAAGATGGCCACCCCTGTGTCTGCACAAGAGGGCCACCCTCACGTCATCACAAGAGGCCGCCTCCACGTTTTCACAAGATGGCCGGCAGGGGAAGGTAGTTGGGGGGGCAGGAGGAGGGGGATCAGGCCTGCATGAGAAAGCAGTTGGGAGCAACTGGGCCGGCAGGGGAGCAGTTAGGTGTCAATCAGGCTGGCAGGGGAGTGGTTAGGGGGAGATCAGGCTGGCAGGCAGAAGTGGTTAGGGGCAATCAGGCAGGAAGGCAGGTGAGTGGTTAGGAGCCAGCAGTCCCAGATTGTGAGAGGGATGTCCCAGATTGGAGAGGGTGCAGGCTGGGCTGAGGGACAACCCCCCCACCCCCCTGCAGTGCACAAATTTTGTGCACCAGGCCTCTAGTAATTTATATATAAGAATAAGCAAAAATTAATATATAAGAATATTGATCATGGCATTATTTATAATATCAAAACAGAAACAATATGTATATAAATATAGGAAAAATCAAACTATGATACTTCTATATAATGCAATAATACAGTCTGAAAAATGTTTTAAAAGAATAAATATTTCATAATGTGAAAAAGCACTATAACAGTAAATGAAAAAAGGATATGATATATATAATGTGATCTAAAGTTCATTTTTAAAAAGAAATGCACATGATCAAAAAATAGATCAAAGATCAAAGTAATGATTTATGGATTGTGAGGCTATAGGTGATTTTTACTTTCTTAATGTATTTTTCTAGTTTCCCAATTTTCTGCAATAGTAATACTTTTAATCTCAGGAAAACCTCCCAGAAAAGGAAAACATTTCAGCCTAGCTCTGGTTTCCCTCCCGATTTGTGATCAGAAGTCTGTGACTGTTTCCCATCACCACCTTCTACCGTCACCTGCACATGGCACACAACTGCTCTGCAGCCCGATTCTGCAAGGCCTCCCTTAGTACCTCAATCCCTGCTCACAGCATTACTACACAAAACACTCCTCCGACATAGCACATGCTGTCGTGACTCATGCATTTCTTTTCTGTGCCTATAGCTCCCACTTCTATCAAACTGACTTTTTTCCCCCTGCCCCAGAGCGCCAAGTGCAATGTCTTCTATAGAGACACAATATCTGCTGATTGTTCAGAATGAAGTTATTCTAACAGGAGCCACTGTTTGGTTCTCAGAAGACTGGCATGGCCATGATTTCCTGGATTCCTATTGTTGTGTTTTTGCCAAAAGCTGCTGCCATACTCCCACTTTGAATCATAGCTGGTTAGGGCAGTGAAGAGACCTGAGACAAGGTCTAGTTCAACCGCTGAAATGCGTAAAACAGACACTCAGTTCTCTGCTGGTCCCTGGGAGAGGAGGTGGCAGGGCCAGGCCTAGAAACAAGATGACTCAGGATCAGCGGTCTTCTCCCCAGTCCTCCTATGGCAGGGAACTCCAAGAGCCCTTCTCAAACTTGCCAAGTAATGTGAACTGGCAAGCAAGTTTGGAAATGCCCACGCAATCTCCTGAAGGTCCATTTGTCAGGCGGAGAAAATTAATCTGGAATTGCCATTGTGGTTTCCACTCTGTATAATCTAATTGTTGAATATCAAAGGTTCATTTAAAGTACATGAAGCAGTTTTTAAGTTTAACCACTGGGCACTTTAGAAATTGTTCTTAAAGCAGCACAACACAAAAGCCAGAATAATTTGATCACGAATTCCTCCCAGGGATATAAAACTAAAAGCACAGTTCAGTGTACCTGCGAGGCCACATCTTCCCTCCCCACGCCCTGCGAAGAATGAGCGAGGCAGGGTGTGGTGTATGCTGTGAACTGGCACAGAAAGGCCACTTTCAACCACTCCAGGAAGAGGCATAGTAAAGTCACTGATGAGTAATTACTCTGATAAAGTAACAAGATCCTATGAGGTTAGGCTGTGATCTGAGTTGACAGCTTTGCTTATAAACACTGCTTCTAAAAAAATACCAACTAATGATTCATTTGAATCCTACTCTACTCTGATACTGCCCGAATTCTGGTACTTCATGTCATGCCGACATCTTTTACCACATAAACTTCAGTTTTATCAAGAGAAAGAGAGTAAAAAAACACTTCCAAGTGAACATAATACATATAACAAAGGAACTCTGACAATTTCCTTTGTGCATTAAAAAAGATAAGTGTCAAACCAGTTTTTACAACACACAGCAGCTTCAGAATAGAGAGCACAGCCCGCACGCACATTGGAAAAGAGCAAACAGTTTTCCTAACAGATTTCTCTGCCTCAAGGCCAATATGGCAAATAATCATAGAAAATGTCATTACTTTACCTAATTTTCCCTTGGAGCTTTTAAATAGAAACTTAAAAAAAAAAAATTTTAAATATGCAGAGGGAGTATGGATGACTATGAAGGGTCCTGCCAAAGACACCCAGGCTTAAGAGAGGTGACACCTGGGATGGGTGGGGTTTTGAAGATGATTAATAAGGCTAGGGAGCAGGGATGCACGACAACAGCAGATGTCTTTCCTAAAAGGGAAGGGCTCCTGAAATGGCATGAACTCCGCTGAGCCAGAAGTTGGAGAAAGGACAAGAGAACCCTTAATCTGTGCTTTCTGTCTCTAATCACTGAGGATGACAGTCAAAATTAGAGGAGAGTACAGCAATTCAGAGGTAAAAGGAACAGAAGCAAAATGAAGTCGCTGAAAGATGACAACATTTTATTAGAGGCTGAGATCGTTTCATTTCAACTAACATGTCTTAGTCAGCCTGGCTGCCATAACAAAGTACCACAGACTGGTGGCTTACACAAGACACTTATTTCTCAGAGTTCTGGAGGCTGAAGTCCAAGGAGCCAGCCAATTTGGTTCCTGGTGAGAGCTGTCTTCCTGGCTTACAGATGGTCGCCTTCTTGCTTCATCCTCACATGGCAGGAGATAGAGAGAGCACTATGATCTCTCTTCTCTTCTTATTCGGGCATTAATTCCATCATGCCCCACCCCAATGACCTCATCTTAATTTAATTACCTCCAAAGGCTCTGCGTCCTATTACCATCTCACTGTGAGTGATTATCGCTTCAACATAGGAATTTTTAGGTCACAAACATCCAGTCCACACATAACTTTTGCTAGTACATGCTATGGTGCTAGCTGTAAGGCCTGATTAAAACTGCATACACGTGGCTTCTTTTATGAGAGCCAATTCTCATCCATGGGACATGATTATAAATAAGATGCTCAGAAGCAAGACTGTTTTCTTTTACACCTAAAAATGCTTGTTTAGCAAACAAAGTTATCTTTATCTGAAATGCTTTTAAAGCCTGTGCTTCGTATTTATGTCCATACTCTTTAGATAAGACTTACCTTATTGTCAATTCTCACATTTTACTGATCTATTAAGCAGTATCTATATTTGCTGATTTTATTTTCTGTCACCTAATGTTATCATAACCTAATGTTATCAGGGAGTAAGAAAGAATCAATGCTGACTGTAGTTAAGGAAGTGAGGGGAAAGCAACCCTAACTAGGGATATCTGTTTTTTGTGAAACCTGGACAGGAGCTCCTCTTATTCTGGAGTCATTTAAGAATCACTACCTTGACTCAAACAGAGTAAAGATACTACAGTAGTTTTCTGTTGAGACAGCAATTTAGTGGGGAGAGAATCCACTCAAAGTCTTTGGCGTCAGGCACACCTGGTTTTGAAATCTGGCTCGGACACTTTTTTGTTGTGGTTAACACTGTGACTCCCCTGGAAATTTCTTCATCTGTAACAAGGAAAACACCCCTGCGGCACAGGGATGCTCTGCAGGACTAGGTGAGACACAAGTGCAGGCACCTACGAAGCAGCAGCATGTGGTCAATATGCTGTTTCCTCTTTGTTCCCTTAAATGCCTCCTAATAGGGAGGGCTCAGAGTTTCACAGTCTGCGTGAATGTGTGCCTATGTGAGAGAGGGGCCATGTGCAGAAGAAGGTGATATATTAGTGAGAACTGTGCTTTCATGACTCTTGCTGTTTAAAATATTTTTGGTTTTACTTGATTAGCATATTAATATACCCACATATATCATCACACCTCCACTTACTGGTCTTTAAGGCCTCTCCAGGCATATGGGTGCTTGATAAACCATCTATTAGTATGCCCTGACTATCTCTATGCTGTCTTCCTTTTTTTGAGAGAATTACACAGCTGGCAGTGAGGATGGCACCAAACCTCATCCCTCATCTACAACCACATCCTCCCTTTCTGCATCACTAGTTACACTCTGCTTCTTTCCATCTCTCCTCCAAGACCACTTCTGGTCTCTCTGAGAGGAAATGTGGACAGGCAGACAAAGCAGAAGACTAAGGAGGGGAGAATGTAGGTTCCTGGCTTCTTTGCGGGCTTGGATCCACCTCACTTGCCCTCACAACCTATGGGAAGCTATTTCGGCCACAAGGAAGGGCTGAGGAATCTGGTTTTCCTTAAGAAGGGAATGAACAATCACCAGACTAAAAATCAGAGGCTTTGAAAATTACAAGGGCTGTGACTGGAATGACTAAGTTGCCTTGCTATGTCTTGTGAGCTAAAATTCCATTTCGTTTTCATCACACACAGAGCCAGCAGTAGAGATCTAGGAAGAGCTGCAAGTAGTGCTCCCTCTGGTCTATCTGAACATCCCAAATAGTATCACGCTCTCCCCGAAGAAGCCCCTGAGAGAGACTGACAGTGCTTCAATTATCTTGGCTGTAGGCACACAAAATAGGAGTCTCGGGAGTTCTCAAGAAGCTTGAAAAGTTCTCTATAAGCTATGTTATCAGGTGGAAACCAGGAGAACACAACCAAAACTGTAAGAGTAGACTTCCCTGGGCTTTGCGCTCGCTCTAAGATACTTTCCAAATATGCAACGAAGGTGGAGAGAAGCAGGGTAAATAGAAGTCAGAGGCCAAGGAACATCAGTGACCAGACTTCAGACACAACCCATTCAGGAACATCATACCGCCCATCCTCCCCACTCACACAGTGTTATCCAAACTCTGCCTAACCCAGCATCCACCTTCCCATTTAAGTTTATCTGATAATCCACAGTATAGAGTTGAGAAAAAATGGGAACACAGAAAGGAGAAAGCATAAAAAGAATATTGTGCTTAATGCTAGTAAAAACACAAAACTTTGTTACATGGCAAACATGAGGTAGTGATTAGGTTAACAATACAATGGCAACGTTATTGCAATCTTTGTAAGAAAAAAATCCCATTTCTTAAAAAATTACCAACATTAAGATCCAGGTCCAGGCTTGGGTCACAGCTGTACAAGGTAACACTCCCTTTCTGAACCACATCTGTGTGACTGGGCCCAGGATGCTGCCATTACTGCTCCATCAAGGCACCCGGAACAAGAATTTCATTTCTGAACCCAAGCCTGTTCAAAAATCCCCCTGGGGAAGCAAGCAGTGTAAAAATTCTCCTAACTTAGAGTAATAGCCTTATGTTTAAACTAAAAAATGCCTTTCTACTTGAATTATCTTTTCTCAGGTAAAAGGAAATGAAAACAAGCCCTTCAGGCCCTTGAGTAAAATCCCATTGAATAGGAGGAGGCAAAATAGGAAGGTTTCATTTAAATGGTGTGAGAGGAAAAGAAGAGAGAAGAGGAATGGCACTGAATCTGGAAGGTTTAAGTACATTCACAAAGACACAGTCCGAAGGTGTGCCAGCACCAGCTTTCTTTAAGGAGACAACCACAGCGTCATGTAATTCAAATTCATTCCTTTCTGAGTGAGAGCCGAGTAACAAAGACAGAACTTGGCAAGATGGCACAGCACAGTGAGGATGAATTGTATTCCCAGCTGATACTTGGTGAGATGTTTGGTTGTCAGCTAATGTAACATAAAATGAGGCCACACATCAGAAAGTGTTTTGAAAAGAAAAACTCCAGAGGAAAGATGAAGGAAGCATTATAATGAATCTGGAGAAAGTAGACTCTGTGTGGTGGGGGCCCTGACTGCGGCCTTTCTTCAGCTGGCGTCCCCAGGGCCTCCGGGAAGGGAAGAGTCATGATGAAGAGGCTGTGCCTGCCTTCTTCCCCCACACGGGATGGATGCAGCACCATTTGCCAGCACCTGGCAGCCGAGAGAGAAAGAACACCTGGTGTGGAGAACTCCCCTCCATTAAAGGCAAGAGAGGGAGAAGAGGGAGAGGAAGCTCTGGATGCAACAGCAGTGACCGGGGTCATGCAAGTAAGGAGTTATAAAAGCATAAAAGCCTCTTTATTCAGATGGTTCCTTTCAGGGCAACTCATTTCGTGATACTTAATGCAGGAGGTTAAGAGAACAGTTGGGTTGGACATAACTTACAGCACGTCACACAAATCTGGAGTGCCCACGGAACATTAATTTCAGGGCACGTGTTGAGATTATGCTCTTAAAACCAGCCTCTTTGCCAGGGGCAGCTTGTAACTCAGAAGTCATGTTTCATTTAGGATGTGCTGTATAATGTTGAAGGGGAAAGTGAACTATTTTGTTTTGTTGTGTTTTTTTCTCCACTCAAGTAGAAAAAAGGATTTGGGAAAGAGCTCTACATGCTAAACTGAAATTTTCTATGAAGCTATTCTCACTCATTTCATCAATCTACTTAGGTCCTATTTCTTTAACATTTACTCTTGTTCTAAACACACAACTTCCCCTGCTACACTGAGATTTCACAAGCAAGCTGACCACACTGGGACTTGCTTTTCCTACACACACTTGGGACTCACTTTCTCCTCAACCTATAACAGTGCTTCCCACACTGCACCGCAGCACTAACCTACCCACTCACAGGGGCTGCTGAAATCCCACCTTCTTCCAAGTGGTAGTGAAGTGAAGTGGCCCCTCCCCCCCACTTTGACCTACTCCTCAGCTCTGATAATCAGTAATAACTCATTCAACTTAAAAAAATCATATTAATTATTCCAAGTAATATAAACACTTAATTTTATTCATGTTCTCGATTTACTTTCCTTTTCTACTGCATGTCTGTCTGTGCAGCTGTTAAATGAATCTTATGTACTGACGTAACTGTCATTCCTTCAACTGCGTTCTTGCCAAACACTGAGCTGTGTCTGGAGACACAAAGATAACCACTCCTGCTGAAGAGATGCCAGGTTAGTGGGAGACAGACATGTAAACAGATCTGTATGTAAGATAGATGGCCTAGAGAAGGGGAAAAAAAATGTATTGCACAAATAAGTCAACGCAACAGCACAAAATCATCAGGAGGCCATAACATACTAGTACCACAAAGACCCAGCAAAAACAAGGATTGTGAACATGAACATAATGCTTCCATTTCTGCCTCATCAGTCTACCCTCCATATTCTGCCTTTCCTGCTGTTGCAAGGGAAGAAGTAACCTCATCCCTAGCTAAAGCCAGTCTTCTACCTGAGCTTTCTATCAAGGACTTCTACCCTGCAGACACCCACTCTCCTGCATTACCAACTTTCCCTTCCTGTCTGATCATTCCAATTAGAACACAAACATACCTTAATACCATCCTCCCTTCACCCTCTGCTTCCCTCCCCAGTGAAACACCTTTCTTCTACTTTTACTGCTATCCTTACTGCCTCACCCTCCATCCCCTCCTCCCACCAATCAACTGAATTGGCTCTAAGCAAGGTCACCAATACGCTCCATCCTGCTAGATCCATTAGTCAATTTTCTGCTCTCATCAGTCTTGGATAGCATCTACTGCCCATTCCCACCTCCCATCTGCCCATATTGAAAGACTGCCTTCTTTAAACTTCCAGGAAAATTCGCTCGTGTTCTTTCTGTATCACTGGCAACTCCTTGCCAGTTTTCTCTATTCACTTTTCCTTGCCTGCCTAACTTCCTGTCTCCCTTATATCCATTCTCATATTGGCTAGAGTGATTTTTCAAAAATATAAAACAAGTTATTTCATTCCCTAACTTAAACCCTCCAATGGCTTCCCACCATCTTTAGAATAAATTCCCCACTACAAGGCTCTGTAGTTTCTGGCTCCTTTCCACCTCTCCGCCCTCATTTCTCACCATACCTTCTCCCAACACCCCACAGGCTACCTCCCACTAGATTTCAGACATACATGGCCTTTTCTCTGTTCCTCAAACACCTCAAGACAGTACCCCATTCCAATTTCTTCAAAACACTGGCAGCAAGTATCACGTTTATTCCTTCACGTTTTGTCTGTCTAACTCTCCTAGAGCGTGAGCTGCGTGAGGGCAGGGCCTTGGTCTCGCTCACTGCGGTATGTGCAGCTACAGACACTGTGTTCAGTACATTCTAGCTGCTCTGTAAATATTTACTGAACGGATGAACAAAATGAAGAAATTCTTGTTTAGAATACTGTGCCCAGCCCTTTGCTCTTCAACTGCAGTAAGAGTACCGTGGAAACATAAAAATAACTCAATCACAGGCAAGTCAGACTGATGGCAAAAGGTTAACAGAATTAGAATTATTGAGGAAGTAGTATTTTATTTTCATTCTTTAGAGGGTCATTGCTAATTTTTAAAAAAATGTCTGAGGGTTAAGTAAAAAGAATGGGCTACAGGTTCAGTGGACTGGGTTCAAGCTCTAGAGTGAATGAGTAATAAAAACACTTCCTGGGATTGACTACTACCTGAGATTATAATTGGTTCCTAAGGAAGAACACTGACTATCCTTCTAAAACAAAAGGGAACATGCCCTAACTGGTTTGGCTCAGTGGATAGAGCATTGGCCTGCAGACTGAAAGGTAGCAGGTTCAATTCCAGTCAAGTGCATGTACCTTGGTTTGCGGGTACATCCCCAGTAGGAGGTGTGCAGGAAGCAGCTGATCGATGTTTCTCTCTCATCAATGTTTCTAACTCTCTATCCCTCTCTCTTCCTCTCTGTAAAAAAAATCAATTAAAATATATTTTAAAAAATAAATAAAACAAAAGGGAATAATAATAATCTCCTGTCAGTTGAGTGCCTCCTATGTGTCAAGGGCTGTGCTAAGACTGTGTGGCCAGCCTGGTCTCCTCTGCCACTTGATGCAACCCCGGGAGACAGAGTACTACTGTTCTCACTGTAGAGACGAGGAGACTGAGGGTTAGCACAGTTAACGAACTTGAAAGACACACATCTGGTAAGTGACCAACATGGGACCAAACCCCAAGTCCATATGACCATGAACTCTGTGCTCTCAACCATTCAGTGCTGAGGGAGAGTTCAGAGAACTGCATGCAATCCTGCTGAAAGCACGAGGTCAATTTTTTGAGTCTTCACCCAAACCTAGAATTCTAAGGTATTTTCAGGAATAGTATAAACATTCACATAAAAATTGTTTTTAAGTAGTCCTATAATGCAGACTCTACGTTCAGCTTTTGGTTATATAGACATTTGATGAACTGGACAAAATAATGTGCTTTGGGTTACCCATTACATACATTCTGTCATCCTAAGGGGTTACTTTATTTATAGTCTGAAGACCTGTCTTAGAAAAACAAAAAAAGAAAAACAAGTTTGCAAGCATCACAAATAATTTCTTGTACCCCTAAGGCAGGGTGGGGAATGACCAGCCTGCAGGCCACATAAGGCCTGAGAAATAATTTGGTGTTGGCCTGGCTACGGCATTAGGAATGAGTTCATGAAATGTTTGGCAAAATATAGTAGGCTAATTTTTAAGTGGATAATTTTGTATGGCCTGAGAATGATGTTATAAATAAAAAATGGCTCTTGGCAGAAAAAAGGTTCCCCACCCCTGCTCTAAGGTTATGAACAGAGGTCAGCAAATTATGACCTGCTTATGGCCTGCAAGCTAAGAATTTTATACCTTTGTAAAGGGTTGTTTACAAAAGAAAAAGAAGAACATGTCACAGAGACTTTGTGTGGTACTCAAAGCCTAATCTATTTATTACCTGGTCCTTTACCAAAAAGGTTTCCTGACCCCTGGTCTAGAACTTAAAAATGGATACAAAGGTATAAAATAGCTATAATAGATAACAAAATACCTGCTTAGAAAAAGTGACTCCCTGAAGGTTTTACAAAGTATCTATGAAGGTTTTTGTTTCTTTTACGTGGACCACAAAACTTCCCAGAGTCCGATTTTAAAATGAGTCTGGCCTCCCAACCTAGGATCAATGAGATGATATAAAGGGACATAAAAGGAAAGGAGTGCGTTGAAGGGCTTGAGGAAGAATCAGAGTGGTCCAATTTTAGAGCTGCATGGGGCCTTACAGAAACCAACACACTCACTCTGTCAGGGAGGAAACCCCCAGGGGACAGGCAGTGACTGCTCTAGGCCACAATGTGCACACACAGCACAGTGGTGCACCCAGCTCCTAGCCGGGTCTGTTCTCACCGCGCTGCCACGTGGCCTTTACCTTCCTGCAGAGACACGCTCCACAAACCAAGAAGTGGGAGACAGCTTTTTAAAAGGTCAGACAAGAACCAGCAGATCTGCAAAGAATGTGTGATCTGAAGGTGAAGTCCAAAATAAAAAATGTTTGTTTCTTTTTTAAATTTCAAAAGTAGTACACTTCATGACAGAAAATGCAAAAAAAAATTTAAAAGAATAATCTTTCATAATCCCTCCATTCAATGATAAACACTTTTAACATTTGGTGTATCTCCTTACAGATTTTAAAAATGTGTATACATATATGTCAATTAAAAATTAGAATATTGTTTAGTATCTTTTTTTTCTACTTATCGTGTTACAAGTTAACTTGTGAGCATTTTTAATATACAGTTCTCCTGAGACAGTTTTAATTGTCATATAATTCCACTGCATGCATGTATCATAATCCTAATAACTAGTTAATCCTTCCATGACCAGCCTGTATGAGAGAATGTTTCAGCTCACCCTCACCCACATGGCCACAGGCATAATCCAAAATATTTTCCCATTTGATAACCACAAAGTGGTTTTCTTTGCTTCACAATGAGGTTGATCTTTTCTTCACATAGCCATTTATTTATATGTCTTCTTTTATGAATCGTCTAAATCCATTGTTACATGTTCTATTCTCATTTTTCTTCTGGGTTGTTTTTCTTATTCTTTTTAAGAGCCAAATAGTAAAGATTCTAACCTTTTTATCCTGGCATAAATTTTATATATTTCCCACTTTGCCATTTGCCTTTTAATTTTGTCTTTTTTAACTTTTTGTTTTTAATGTCAGTAATGTAACATTTCTGTTTAGTCACATTTCCTCTCTTTGTTCTTTGTGACTGTGATGGAGATCAGTAACAGCCCAACAATGTCATGGGCCATAGAAGGATGATCTGCTGGAACTGGCTAGTCATCTATTAAACTGCCTCTAGAAAGCAGCCAGCATCAGGCTTCCCAATCTGCACAGCCTGCAGAGGCTGTGCCCACTGGCCAAGTGGAAGGACGGTGCAGGGGACTTGCCATGGGATGGACTAAGAATCAGAACACGGGACGCTAGTCCTAGGCTCGCTGCTCGCTCGCTGCGTGTTGCAACGCAAGTCTCTCTGAACACCACATACCTCACCTATAAAATGAGAACTGTGGAGACTACAATCTCAAAAGACACATCTAGTTCTAAGGCTCATTCTTTTTTTATTAAATATATTTTATTGATTTTTTATAGAGAGGAAGGGAGAGGGATAGAGAGTTAGAAACATCAATGAGAGAGAAGCATCGATCAGCTGCCTCCCACACACCCCACACTGGGGATGTGCCTGCAACCAAGGTACATGCCCTTGACCGGAATCAAACCCAGGACTCTTCAGTCCCCAGGCCAACGCTCTATCTAGTGAGCCAAACCAGCTAGGGCGTAAGGCTCATTCTTATTTGACATGTGAAAGAAGGGAGCTCAGTACTAGATGTTGCCGGCTGACTAGAACCCACACCCCACACACCTGTCAATGAGAAGAATGAAGAAGGTGAGAGGCGGTAAAAGGGAAAGTCTGATAGGAGAGAGCCTGCGGTCCTTTCGAGAAGTAGGTTGTAGAAATTCATTTCCAGTAAGTCAGCATGATCTGCAGGGTGGAAGGAGAAGAGAACCTAGAGCCAGAAGGGCTTGACATTAGTGTGCAGATTTTCCCAGAGAAGGCACCAGGCAATCTTACTGGGGTTTCCTGAGTTGATTGGGGGAGAGTAAACGTTGAGTATTAGCCTAAAAGCCAGAATAATAAAATAAATAAAAAAACAAAAGGGGACTTGGATGAGAAAAAGTGGTGGAAGTTTTGAGGTGAAGGGAAAAAGGCGGGTCATGAGAGTGCTCTTCGAGAGCAGGCATAAATTAGATCCCAGAGACGAAAGGGACTTTTCCAAGACAGCGAAACTCAAGCAAAGACAAGAAATGGCCTCAAGACCAGGCTGGCAGGGTTGTAGTGAGAGATGAAAGTGGTGTCCCCTGCCCTGTGAAGTACCTGCAAATACAATAATGTGAAAAAACAGTACTTGCTCTGAAGTACTACGATGCTGGAAAGAAAGGCAAAGTGTTCATTAAGTAATAGTAACACCAACCAGTCTCGAATCCAGGTACACAGATCACAAGAAATTACATTAATGAGCTAAAGCCCTGATTTTTACCTGGTAACTAACTAGTACTTACTTACATGTACCTAACAATTGTTTTTTCTTGCATAAGATTAAGTAGTAGCATCACTTTGTATTCTTCACTTCATTGCTATGTTAGTAATTTATCTTAGCACTGATTAAAATATAAAATGTCTTTAGGAAATGTTATGTCCTAATTTATGGCTTAATTTAATCTCAGCAGTCAAAAACTGATAACACTGCATGCCTTAAGGAAATCAGCATATCTATTATCACACACCAATTAAGTACATTATAATAAAAAAAAGATCTCCTTCCCAAGTGAGAAGAAATGGTTAAACTAAGAAGCAATGAAGGGAGAGCCCGAGTCCTCCGCCTGGCCCCACGAGGCTTATTAAGAATTAGGGGGACACTGCCCCATGTTTCAACAACAGAGGCTGCCTTTTCCCTCTGTTTCCTTCCAGTACTTTTCAGGCTTGTTTATTGTCTTTCACTTAAGAGAAAGAAAAGCCACTTCCCTCTTCCAAAATCAAAAAAGGTAAAAACTACACTGTAAATAGCTTTTATCCCAGGCTCAAAATTCTCAATAAATTCAAACTCCATTATTGTTTATTCTGTCTTGGGTAAAGCTGGCAAACTACTAACTAGATCCATTTCAGAGGTGAGATAACTAACACAGAAAGCAAGTCTAGAAAACACAGGGACACAGGCCAGCCTTCCCCACAGAGGGTCTCCTCCAGGGTGCACAGCAGGCCAGCTGTGCACCACGCTACCGCGGTCCTGGGAGAGCAGTTTCAGTATTCCAATACCTCTGTTTCCTTCACTATAAAATGGGGATAATATTTACATCTACTTCCTAATATAGTGTTTGTAATTCCCAGATGAAAGGAAGTGCTCTTTATAAAGTACTGGGCATTCATGTCATTTATGTATTTAAAAGAGAAGAAAGATGACACAAAAATAATGATTTTTAAACTTACATCACTGTCACTCACGAATTTCATAAGCTCATCTCCCAAAAGTGCTATATGGCATATATGTAAGAATAAGCATAATTTCTGTTTCAATTATTTTGTTTTACCTAATGGAGATAACTATTATATGTGTATATACAAGCACACACATGATATTTAAAATGTATATACATACATTTATATAAAATACATTTAAAATTATACGAAATAGTATAGCACAAATATCATATAAATTCTTCCTAAAAATTGTTGATAAATAAACCAGCATCAATGTGCATTTTGCTATGAAATTAAATAAGATAGCATTTTGCTCATGAAATTAAATTTAAGCTTTCAACTTAAGATTTTATTCACAAAATAAAATAGTGCCTATGAATATAAAGTATTATATGATGGTATAAAATACTGTAAGAAGGAGTTGACAAATTTTGTTGATAGGTTTTTTTAAACCAAGACAGCAATTCTCATCTAGAATTTAATCTAAGAATGATGAGATACTTCTGCATTTTTAATCCTTTAAAAATTATCCAGGTTATAGATAAAATTTCCATAGAGTTCAGAATAATAACAAAGCATGACATAACAATTACTTTGAATAAAGAATATTTGTCAACAATTACAATGGGTGAAAATGTTCCTTTCTCCGGCTCCCTGGAGGAGCAATGTTTAAGAAGAAAGAATTATTTATGCTAGAGAGAACTGTAATGGGCAGCTTTAATATAACACATCGCAGCAATATAAGCAAGCTGCCAGGAAGGTGTTACCTTGTTTTGACTTATACTCACATGATTTCCAAGACCAGAGGAAAACTCTGAAAGCAAATGGGGCTTTGGTTTTTTTGTTTTGTTTTGTTTGTTATTACTGAGAACAGTGGCAACAATACCTGTGCTGATGGGGTCTTCAGGCAGGAACACTGAGGTTCCACCATTTTCTGCTGAAAATGAGTTCTCCCGACTGCCAGGTCTAGTGATGTCAACACCTACTTCCATCTTTTCTCCTTCTTTTTAAGTGTTGATAGTAATTTAGTGATTCCAATCATTACTACATTCATTTTGAAGTAACAAAATGATGTTAGGAAGCTCCTCTCATAATACATTGCAAAGGCAAGTTTTCAGAGGGAAAACGATCTACAGTTAATCAGTTTTGCTACCAACTGTGGCTGTGGGTATCCTGAAATCAAATTAACTACAGAATAGCAGGAAGACGGTAGAAGGTGTGGGGCAGAGAGAGGGCTGAGGGGAGATGCAGACTGAGCTGAGATCGGCCAGGGCCAGAGGAAAACCTCTTTACAGGCTGATCCTTCAGCAAAACGGGAAAATTGGTTTTAGTGTTTTTAACTTCAATTAGTCACATTAATTAATGCTAAAAACAATGTTAACAGTATGTTATTTTCATCTAGTTAAATAAAGGATTATACACATTTGAGTAAATTACATAGCATTAAACATTTAAACAACTTGAAATGAAGCCATTACTGTCATTCAAACAAGTTTCTACAGCTAAAGACTGAATGTTAAGTATGAACTGTTTTGGCATTACAGGAATATAAATCCTTTATCTTTTCAGTGAGAACAAATGAAGAGATTTGATGACTTCTGACTTGAGTAAGCGGTTTGCAGTAGCACATCGCCCTCCAGTGGTAAAAGGCTCAAATGCAATTCCCAAAGGCCAAAGTTCAGTAGCAAATCTTTTCCTTTTGAATGGTGTTGGCTCTTTTTTTTTTTTTTTTTTTTTTTAATACAATGGTTTGTCTCAGCACATATTTTCAATATCAGATCATCTTCCACTGCCAAATTTATCTCATCAAATTTATAGTTTTTTATTCAAGTCTAACTGGTTCATAAGAACTGTTCTGGAGAGTATAAAAGAAATCAAAGTAAAACAAAACCTTACATGGACAGACACAGTTGCAATGATGAGTGGGTTGTTTTCTATAATTCTAATATAGGCTGAGATGTCAGGAATATAGAGGTATTAATTAATTTTTATGTGTTAAAATTTAAACTCTAAAATGAGATTATAAAAATTATGGAACTCTTTTGCTTGCCATACAATACAATGAGTACATATAACATGTGCAAAATTACAGAAATTAATTAAAATTACAGAACTGTCTTTTACATATAAAATGTCTTTTAGTCATTTTTTTCTGTGTAAAAACATTTGTTTTTAAATAACAGTGTAAAAGATTTATTTATGTACATTATTTTCATCGTTATTTTGGGGTCTATTAAAATGGAACCGAAATTAAGAGCTTTAAAAATTAATCTGAAGAATCAGGAAAGATATTTACCCTTACAGGTTATCAAAAAAAGCTCCCGTAGGCCAATGTATCATATTTATAGTCTTGAAAATACTTTGATTTCTCATGTGCAAGGGGATCATAATTTTATTTAAAGTAATAACTAAAATGATTATAATCTTCTTGGTCTTCTACTCTATAAAATGCAAGGTATAAAAGCATTACCCCAGACCCTTCAGCAAACAGTTACTAGGTAGAATGAGGTATTATTTTCAAAATAATAAAGATGATTATCAAATTTTTATTCTTCTGTTGCTTGTGCAAAGAACAAAAAAGTTTAAACATGATTTTGAAAGCATAATTCATTTCATTGGAACCCACGAAGCAGCTCTGTATAATGTAAAGAGAATGGCTTTAGGTTTGGATTTTGACTCCACCAGTGCACAGCAACTTAGGCAAACAACATCTCTGTGCCTCAGTTTCTTCATCTCTGAAATGGAGATAATCCTTCCCATCTCATGGGAACACTGTGAGGATTCGGTGTAATGATGCAAGTAAAATACTTAGCCAAATGCCTGCATTCACTTGGGAGATCCTCAAAGAATGCTAGTTTACTTCTACCCATTCTTACCACGGAAAGAATGCAAAAGACCTATTCTCCACTCAAGAAGGACTAGAACCAGAGTAGGAGATACGGAGTCACAAGGATGAATCAATAAAACACACTTAGGATTTCATCTGTGAAAATCATGTCCCCCTTTACTATCATACATTAGAAGATACAAAGAAGCAGAAACACTGAATTCTGGGAAGAGGAGGGATGGCAAGGGAAACAGAACTAGCATTTGTCCTGTGTTTCACGTGCTACTCATTGCACCAAGCCTTGTTACACATTATCTTATTACTTATTAAGGCACCAAAGGTTTCTATCCAGCCGAATAATGACGGTGATGGTAATCCGTGACACTGGCTATTCTTGTCCAGGGAAGACTGCAGGATGGGCCTCACTGACTCTGCAGGTAGATCAGGGAGGGAGGGGAGGACAGCAAAGAGGAGGAGCACTGACACAGCCCCTCGGGATGGTGGCTGAGAGACAGGGATGTGCTCATGAATGACAATGTCTTGCTTAAACCATCTTAACTACTTTCATCTATTTTTCTCTTCAGAGCTGAGTATGTAAAGCAGTGAGATGGTGGAGATGGTATGGAGTCATATCATAATGTTGTCTGGGAAAGATAGTGCATGTATAATTTTCAGAATTATAACAAAATAGATTACATTTGCAAAGTAGGCTCTCCGCCTTTTGTAACCATGAAGACAAAGCAGTTAAACAGGCCTGATGTGAAAGTGACCCTGTGATGTGCTCTGTCACTATCAAGAAGGGAAAAACGCTGTAGCAACCAAGCAGACCCCATTTCATTCTGATTTCATGTGACTAAAGTAAAAAAATTCTCCCAAGACTGCCACTGCCTTGATTCTTTTATTACAATTCTTACTTTTTAATGGATATTTTAAGTAATATTAAAGGAGTAAGACTCCCAAGTTTATAAAAAAAAGGGCAAGAACTTTAAAAATATTTAGAAACGTGTTTGTTTTAATATGTAAATCGGCTTCAGGAAAATGAAAGGGCAAAAGGGAGGGAGGAAATGCAAATGGTCAGGCTTCTAGCTTTTGCCAGCTTACCAAGTATCCTGATGACATATGAGTGGCAACAGCCCTTACACCTCTTGCTGTGTCAGTGTCCTAAACAATGCCCTCAACGCTTAAGACCGCTGATGCCAGGTCCCCAAATGGCAATGCCTGGCAGCGCGCGCACACACACACACACACACACACACACACCAAGGTCCACCCTGAGGGTGGAAACTTTCCACCAGGGCAGCAAAGAGCAAAGGTACACGCATGTCCCACCCATCCACATAGAAAACATATTTTTCCCAAAAGGGAAATCTCACATTACAGAGCTAAGACCACCTAACAAGCAAAAGCAGATGGGTCTAGATTCATAAGGTAAAGGACAGAATTGGTTTTGGTGACTCTCTGAATATTCATAGAATCCATAAAAAGTCCAATCCTTTTAAGATGCAGTCTGTTAGAAATGAATATGCAACTGTACCAAATAAAAACATTATCTTTCTCAAAATGTACACATGAGAATTTGTACATGGTAGGAAATGTGCCACCTCCCTTTGCTGTCTGAATCAAGTACTATCTGAACTTTATATTGATTAGTGGTTTGTATTTTCTAATGCAGGCCCAAGAATATGCTTTCCTTTCTTTCTGTTTCTTTAACACTGCATGCCCTCTTTTATCATTTCACCATCACAAAACGTGCGACATGCAGTACAATGTTTCCTAAGTATAGTGTTAGAACTTAGAACTAGCTAGCTCTTCAAAATGATCATGACTCCTGGACCCCCACACATGGCAGCATGGAGTCCTTTCTTCAAGTTTCCCAGGTCATTATATGGGAAGAAAAAGGGAGAGAGCGGGAGGGGAGGAAAGGAGAAAGGAGGGAAGAAGAAAAGAAGAAAGTACTGAGTAAGAAAGAACTATTATCACTTCAGATGACTTCTCCTTACAAGTAGACCTATTACAGTGAAAATCACCATATGCATGAGGAGTTCCGACTTGTTACTAAGACTCCAACCAACTAGCTAAGCAACCATGATCGCAAGCAAAGGTTTCAGCTCTGGCTACTCTTTCAAGTTCTAGGCAGGGCTGGAGGGATGTTTTGCAAGTCTAAATTAAACAAGCTTGGCTAGAGTCAAACTACAAGCAATCAACCAATATAGCAACAGTCGGGTTTATACAAAGGCGTCCAACACAAATAAGGTGTTAGATAGGCTGAAAACAAATGGATTCAAGGCTGGGGCATCCCTTAGTCTCAACACTGCTTCTTTGAATTTTGTTGGCTTTACAGAAACACTAATCATAAAGTTACTTTTATATGAATAAAAATGTATAGTAAGATCAACATTTGAGTGATTCCCAACAAAGTATCAGAGACAGAAATCTCATCATTAATAAAAAGCGGTTTACTGTATGAATCTGGCTACCTAAATCGCCTATCTAAATATCTAAAACTTATCCCAGTTTTTCCCACAGTGAAGTTTTCCTAGGACTCATATGAGGACCAGTCACAACATCAGAACTAGTCTGTCATCCACATTCCATATTCACGGAACAGCAGGTTGTACTAAACAGGTATAAGTATCATAAGCTGAATTTCTGTCATTATTTAGAGGCACATATATCTTTCAAAACGTATGCAGTTCTATTTTGTTCTGTTCTCTAGTACTAAAAATATATATACAAAGCAGGAAGTTACACAGAAAGGGTTGGAAGGGGCACACTGGCTTTTAAACGCCTTGGCCAAAAAGTGCCACACACCCCTCTGTTCAGAAGCTGTCTGCTGAGCTAGTCACATAGCCCAAACCTGACAACAGAGCTGGGAGTGGAAGGGGGACCTATTACAGTGAAAAAGGCGACACAGGAATTTGTTGGTGAACGTAACTACTGCTCCTGCACGCCACCCACTTAAAACTGTTCGGCTCTAAAAATCAAGCGGCCCCCACTACTCCTCCTGCATGCTCCGCTCTCCACGATCAGGATTCAAGTGCACCATCTTCTTTGGTGATCGCCCCATCACTAATACTGGGGCAGGGTTCGACTCCATGCTTTCTTACAAAATGACATCCAAAATGGATGGGGCCCTCCGAATATAAATTCCACAGGGCAAAAACCTGTACAATCTTGTTGAATCCCCACACATTTTTCTCTATGACAATTATGTACCATATATTTTTTAAAAACAACACATTAATGAGTGATCTAGCATATTTGGAATTTAAACAATGCCCGACAGCAACTGCTAGAGGTTTGTCTTTCACACTTGGACTTCTGCCGAGCCTATTTTCTGTCAGTTTTCTTATTTTCTCTTTAATTTTGCTAAGTGAACACTATTTTGACAATGGATTAAGCAATACACAAAAAGTAGAGAAAAAATATTAATAAATTAGGCACTTTTTGTTGTTGTTGTTGTTAACCCTAACCCGAGGATATTTTTCCATTGATTTTTTAGGGAGAATGAAGAGAGAGGGAAAGACAAAAGGAAACATCGATGTGAGAGAAACACATCGACTGTGGGCCGGGGTGGAGCCTGCAACCAAGGTATGTGCCCGTGCCAGGAATCGAACCCGGAGCCCTTTGGTCTGTAGGCCGAAGCTCTTTCCACTGAGCCAACCTGGCTAGGGCCACATTAGGCACTTTGTCTCATGCTCCTCAGAACACTGGCCCATACTGCACACTTCTCACGGCAGCCCCAAGAAACGCTGCGCACAGGGACCACCCACTCCGCCTTCCACTGTGTCTGAGATCACACGTATTTATCTTTATTTTTAAAATCTCCTCATTGTTGCCAATGACACTTGAACATTATTATTAATCCAGCTACTCCTAATAATAGTATTTAAGTACCTTGTCATCTTGGGAACTTAGTAGACAATAGTTAATTAATTGTCAAGCATTAATATGACAGGATTCTAATCTCCAACCTCTGAAGCAGGGTATGTATTTGTTACGATGGTAAACCTTTTGTTTGAATTGCTTATTTATGCAATATACAGTCTCTATCACCTCAATTCTAATTTTTATATCTGCTTTGTGAGTAGAATAATCACATGCCGAAGGACACAGACAGTTCACTTCACAAACAGTAATGAATCTCCTGTGAGCCCTTTTATTCACACCACAATAGATTCTATATTACCAGGCAGAGGAAAACAAAACAACACCATAGATTATTTCCCTTATTTGCAAGATATGCACACAGTATTCTGATAGGAACAAGAACCTGAAGGTGCAGCGAGCTATGTCTTAGGAGTGTGAGTAAATGCAATATTCTGTTGACATCTTGTTGTTCCTGCTTTCAGACAACCAGGTATGTTACATATGAACTGTCAGAGCAGCTCAATAAGTTTTCCTGTCTAAATGTGCTCACATTCTTTTCAGAGACCTCATCTTAAGCTAAGTTTCCTATCTTTGTTGAACACCATTGTAACAATTTCTTAACTTGCAATAGTCATTTCAAATCAATATTTAAATGGTATAAACACCACCACTTTTATCCGCTAACCTTCTCTTCAGATATACCATACATACTTTCCATGTGACAATGCAAATGGTCTGCATCCAGCAGGAAACAGAAAGGTGTCAAAGAGAGAAAGATAGAATCCCTTTCTTGGGCCCTTAATGAGGTCTCCAGAGCCAAAGGCAAACCAATAACAAATTGTACTTTCCACATATTGGGTGGAAAAAAAGGAGAAAGGCGGGGGGATGGGGGAGTGGGCTTGTCATCTGAAATTAATTGAGCTTAGCCATGCCAAGGAAGCACGGGTAATAAACCCTCCCCATCTAAATTAAGGGTTTTATACCATGAAAAATAAAAATAAAAAATTTATGGCAGTAATTTCATCTGGGTTTTTCAAGAAGTGCTTGCTGATTTTCTTGTACTCAGTAGAAAAATCCCCAAGGAGCAATGCAGACTGCAATAAGGCAGACTTCTAAAAAGATACCATTTAATTTCTCACTCCTCCCCTTGTACTATTACCACATTTCCACTTTTCACTAGCTCAGTATTAACTCTCTCAGTACAGTTCTCTCCCATTAGCTCTCAGCAATATCTTAAGGGGCAGGGAAAACATGCTCAATCTACAAGCGCTCATCCATTGCTCTGAGTCAAAACAATCGGAAGCCCCAGAAGCAGAGGCATTTATTTGCCTTTGGCTTTTCGTCAGGACACCCAGCCATCTTACTCAAAGCCACCAAAAGTCAAAATGGTTTCAAAACAATTCTATCATTCAACATCTTTAACACTGGTGACAAGAACTGGTGACTGACATCTGAAGAAAAAAAAAATCTAACACAGAACCATGGCTCCCAACCTGTGGATCGCATGTGGCAGGGCCAAGGCACAGTTATTTGCAAGGGTTCTGCAAATCCCCATGGACACCAAGCACAGCCTGCAGACCAAACTGTTGAACATATAAAAACATAGTCACAGTGTTTGTTTTCCAATGTCCACAGACACTGTTCTGATGACTAAAATGAACATTTATTTAAAAACACAACTAAAGTCACAGTAGCTTTTTCCCATTTTCTCAATTAATGGATGCTATAAGTAAAAGAGCTAATTTACAATCCTGCAATCTTTTCAAGTCAAGGTGAGCCTTCACAATGAAGAAGGAAAATAATTGATAGGATTGTCAGCATTTTCAGTGCTTTATGTTCAGGCATGTGGTAGGCACTCAATACTTGTTGACCACAGGTGTGAGGACATTATTCCTGGCACCATTTGTATCTCTTTTTTTCTTTCATTCATCCCATTTCTTCATGTACAAGACAGCAGCAAACCTCAAAGTAAGGTCTGGACTCCTGGGATCCCGAGTGCCTTTTAGGAGGTCCATGGGGTCAAAGCTTTTTAATTTTAAGAAGTTATTTGCCTGCCATGTATGGACTGTTGAGTTTTCCAGAGGCTACATCTGTGATATCACAACAGATTGAGAAATAAATATGAGAATCCAGCTGTCTTCTACTGTAATACCAAAAATTAAGGAAGTTTGCAAGGTTACTTTCCTCACTGAATTATTTTTGTTTTAAAAAATATAGTTATTTTCATTAAAAATGTTTTATATTGACATGTAATGGGTTTATTATTGCACTTTAAATTAATTCATAAATATTGATAAGATATACCATGCATTAACAAAAGTTCTTTGGGGTCCTTAATAATTTTTAAGGGTACAAAGAGCTCCTGGGAACCAAGTTAGAGAACTGCTGTTAAGAGGTAGCAATGTCCTGGTTTCTGTTCTCAGTATACAAGCAGATGCTGGACCCCACCTGGGGGGGATGCTGAGGAGGGGTTCACAGGTTTCACTGGGTAGCCGACCAGGGGCTCTCACGTCCCTTCTAGCATTAAGTCTATGATTCTATCTTAAAGGGAACCAAGGACATCTCCTCCCAAAGTTGTCACTACTGAGGTGGAATATGAATAAATATGAATGTTCCTTCATTTTCCCAACCACAAAACAATATGAGCACCTTAATGGGCAAATTAATATTGTCTGTGGTTGTATAGTCTTCATGTCAGTACAACATTTCCAACATCTTGGAAGTAAAGTGACTTTTTAATTTTGCTTATTAGGTTCTTTTTACAGGAAAAGCTCTCTCCTCCAATTGGAGCTTCCCACAAATTTCAAATCACATAGTACAGTACTATTCACTCTGAAGGGAAAGAATGCTAGCACAGGGCTATTCAATCAGAAGAATAGCCATTCACTATATTCTCAAAGGATGTCCTTAAGACTAAATGGTAAGGTCAATAACAAGGCAAAGGTTCTGCTGACAGCAATTCCCAAGGCAAATAAATTCATGCCAAACCCGTACAGATGAGGAAACATCTTAATCTTCTGCACAGGTCCTGCTCTTGTAAGACATGAAAATAGGATAACTTAGCTTAATGAGCACACTGTGCCCATAGAAACCAGTAAGTTGTTTAGAATGTATAGTTTCAGATCAATAAAGGAAAAGCAGTATTAGAAAAATAAAATGAATATACTTGTGTAATTTAATTCAATTCAATGAACATTAACTGAGTGCCTGCTATGTTCCTGTCATTATTCTAGGTGAACATGAAGAGAAGAGAAGCCTTACTCTCTAGGAACTCACACTCTGAACAGGAAAAACACTGTACCACAATGTGATAAGTGATATAAAAATAGGTTTAATACTACGGAAACACAAAGGAGAAAACAATTAATTTAGTCTCATGGAAATAGGGGGAAAGAGTCATGACATATATAGCAGGAAGGGAGGGTAGGGAGAAGTTTGTGCCTAACTCAAAATCTTCAGTTTGAGCTGAGTCCCTACCATCTCCTGATGATTGTTCTATGTGTCACTTCCATTTTTCCATTTTCCAGCTGCTAGTTCAAACCTCCTCCGTTCTTCTCACATCTCCCATCCAACTCCCTATAGCCTTACTCCCAACAGCTGTTCTTGTGGCCTTCTTCGAGATGAACCAGCCTTGGGTCACCTATCCCATGGCCAGGCCTGCTGCCCCTACCCCTGCCCTCTTCTAGAAGGCCAAGCCTAATCTCTGCACTAAGACCCTACAGCCCATCTAGTCTCCCTTCTCAGGAACCTCTGCTCTCCAACCTCTACCTCACTCCTGATTCCTTATCACCAACATTTAAACATGCTTCCTCAGCAGCCATCTCAAGAAGTGAATATTTTTTTCCTCTCAATGCCCCATAAATCCCAGAGCCAGGAAGTAGGGGGGGCAACTATACTTGTTCCAGTATACTACTCCCAACTAGCCTCCTTCCATTCTGCCTGCAAATCTTCCTTTTCTTTCAAAGCTCAAGGTCCATCCCCTGCTGTCATCATTATCTACCAACTTCACACTCATTCTACTCCACTGAAAACTTGTATTCCTGGCTCACTTCCCTTCCATTCCAGCTCCTATAATCACTTGCTAACATGAATGTACACCACGCAAACAAAATCTGGGCCGCCCAGGTCCCTGATAGCCTCTTTCAGGGCCCCTTCCTCTACATACCTCTGACTCAAATCCATGGGCAATACCTTGACTTGGTCAACAGAAACATATGCCCAGGCCAAAATTCTAATATGAAACCAACATTTCATCTCCCCTTCCCATCTTTCCCATTCATTTGCTTTAGTATCCCCATTGCTAAAGATTCTTCCCTCTCGTTAAACTGTCTAATCCACTGATCCTGTCACAATCCTGTCCCTCTTTGTTCCCTCCTTTGATCAGCTTAGATTCTTATGATCTATGTATAATCATTCCCATGCAGAATACCCTATTTCCCTTGTCCCTCTCTCCATTATACTTACCTGGAAAACTCCAACCCTAGTATCTACTTTCTCAGAGCACAAACTCAAGTGACAGTACACAGCTAAAGAAAAGCCACACAATCAGACTTCATTTTAAATTCATCAAATTGATGTTTCTCTCTCTCTGTCTCTCCCTCTCCCTTCCACTCTTTCTCAAAAAATCAATGGGAAAATATCCTCGAGTGAGGATTAACAACAACAACAAAAAAGAACTAGGATCTATTCTCAACAGAGTAGAGGATATGGCTCATAGAGGACCTTTAATGAATGATCACACCAGGAAGGAATGAACAGAATGATCAAATTTCTTCTGTTCAACAATTCTCCAACCCCTCCACTCCCAGTTATCACCCGTCCACCTTATCTCTGTTGCCTCAAACTTCTTGAAACTATTGTCTATCCCAGTTTTAGTGATATAATTTACATGTAACATTGTGTTAGTCCAAGGTGTACAACATGATTTTTTTTACTCATGATGACTTTACCTCACCCCCTTCAACCTACTTCTCTCGATGCCATGCAACTGCTCTTCCTCCTGACATAACATCCTTGTCAAAGCAAATGAAATTTCTTACTGACCTCTTTATGACATTTAGCCCCCGTGATCACTCCTTCCTCCTTAAAGCATTCTCTTGCCTTATATGGCAATTCACACTCTTCAGGCTCCTCTTACTTTTACCACTCCTTCTCAGGCTCCCTCTAAGGTTCCCCTTTTCTCTGTCCTAAAATATTGGTATTCCTAAGGGTTCTGACCTAGGCCTTCCCCTCTATATGCACTGAATCATCTCATGCACTCATACAGTTCCAGTCACTGTCTATATGCAAATGTCTTCCAGATCTTTATTTTAGCCCAGATCTTTCTCCCTAGCTTCAGACCATCTGCCTAAATGCCCAGTTCAGATCTCTATTTGGATGCCCAACTGTTACCTCAGTATATTTAAAGTGAACTTATCAGCCTGGCTGGGTAGCTCCGTTGGTTAGAGCATCACCCTTATATGCCAAGGTTTCGGGTTCAATCTCTAGTCAGGCCACATACAAGAAAGCAACCAATGAATGCATAAGTAAATGGAACAACATATAACTCTCTCTCTCTCTTCTCAACTCATTGCCTTTCCCTGGCAAATCTGCTTCTTCTCCTATATCCCCATCTTAGTGATTGGTATCTCCATCCAACCCATGCACTGATGTCTCTCTCACATACCCCCCCTCCCAAACACATCTACTTTTAAACAAGGTCAAGATATTCCAATAACTATTTCTTTAAATTGCCCACTTCTCTGCATCTCCACTGCTACTTGCTTGATTCAAACCACTGGCATTTCTCATGCCTAGACTTCAGCAAAAGTTTTCAAATTCTATTCTTATCTCCCTGAAAGCCATTCTCCATTCAATAGCAGGAATGATTATATGAAAACATAATAAATCTTATATTAATTACTCCACTACTGAAAACTCATCAATGTCTTTGTCTTCAGCTAAAATTCAAATTTCTTAAAACATGGCTGACAAAACCCTGAATGATCTGGACTCTGCCTGTCTCTCCAATCTCATCTCTCACTACTCCTTGCCTCCTCTTCTATGCTCCAACCACAATGAACTACCACTTTCCCATGCTCTCTCTTCCTGCAGTATATACATGTTATTCCCCAAAGCCCGAGTCAGGCTTTCGCCTTCCACTCTACACACACACCCTCCTCATCCAGCCACCAGCCCTGATCTTCCAAGATTAGGCCAGATGATCCCCCCTGCCCCCCAGTACTCACTAACTATCCTGTTGCCCACTTCAGAGAACTGAAATTGCCTATTAACTTGTCAGTAATCATACCTACCCACCTCAAAACTACAGAATCAGAATCTCCAGGGCAGGGACCCCAGCATTTGTACACTTTTAAGGCTTACTCGTATAGCTCATGCGCAGCCAGGGTTGAGAATAACTGTTCTATGCAGACAAGGAGCATTACGTTTGCCATTGTAACCCAATACCCAGCAGAGTGTTGACATTGAAGTTACCTACTAAATATGTAGTAAAGAAAAGAAGGGAACAGGGTAGCCCTAGCTGGTCTGGCTCAGTGGATAGAGTGTTGGCCTGTGGACTGAAGGTTCTCAGGTTTGATTCCAGTCAAGGGCACATGGCAGTGGGTCAATGATTCTCTCTCATCATTGATGCCCCCCGCCCCCTCCCTTTTCCTTCCTCCCTGAAATCAATAAAAATATATTATTTTAAAAAAAAGAAAAGAAGGAAATAGGGCAGCAAGCAGAGGAAGGGAAGGGATGAATGAAATATAGCCCTCAAGAAAGGTTTGAATTTCTTCCACACACCTGTAAAAGGACATTACCAGGAGTGCAATCTTTAAAACTCAAGTTTCTATTCTGCTTCCAGTGTTATTTCGTTTTTCTTTGCTACAACTAAACTATATTCTCTTTGCATCAACTATAAGTAAAGAATGGCAGCTAAAGTATGTTAGGCCGAAAAGGTTGAGTACAAATCAGCTTTCACATCTATAACACTGCATGCCCTGCCTTGCTGACCTTATAAATACTGGCTGGAAAGCACAACATGCAGAAAAACATCAGCCATTTGAGCACTGTACTCTCCTCAAAATGCAAAGTGAGAACTTCTGAAATACAGCAGTGGAGTGGGTTAAATGGTTCTGAACCTTTTAGAGAGAGTAATAAGTGCACAGTGCTTTAGTAGCAAGCATGCATAAAACATAATAAAATGGCACAGAATTAATACTTCTCCAAAGAAAAATCTAATAAAACCCTGAATTTGGGGAAGAGGCATTGCACAAACAGGGCAGAAACATCTTTATATCTCCCTTGTTGCTCTGAGCACAGCAGCCTCGGTATATATTTGTTGAATAAATGCCTGATGAATGAATATGGTTCTTAAAGGATTACTCACATTTTCCTCCCCTGATCAAAGAGCCAGCTACTCTTCGACTCATGGTCCATTAAAAAATATATATATTTATCGCCCTGGCTGCTGTTGCTAAGTGGTTAGAGAGCTGGCCCATGCACCAAAGGGTCATGGGTTTGATTCCTGGTCAAGGGCAGGTACCTGGGTTGCAGATTCAATCCCCAACCCCAGCCCCAGTTGGGGTATGTGTGAGATGCAACCACTCGATGTGGTCTCTCTCACATAGATGCTTCTCTTTCTCTCCCCCCTCCACCCAACCCACTTCCTCCATCCCTTCCACTTTCTCTAAAAATCAATGGAAAAAATATCCTCAGGTGAGGATTAACAAAAAAATATATATAGGGTGTCCCCCAAAAATGTATACACACTTTGAATAATTATAAAGGCAGTGTTTTATTAAAATACATTTCATTTTCAAAATGTAATAGTCTACAGACATTGTGTGTATACATTTTTGGGACTCCCTGTATATATGTTTATCAAATGCCTAAACCAGCTTGTAATTTGGTAGTACACAGCATTCTAAAAGAACCTGTTTCTGCCCTGCAGAGCTTACCACACGAATCCTATTGGCAGCATTGCCTCCCGGGCACCAGCACCACCAAATAACAAGCACACCGTGCAGTCCAGCCACGTTCCTTTAAACATGCAACATGCCATGTGCTTTCTTGATGCCATGACTTTTCATATATACTATTCCCTCTGCCCCAAATAATCTTCCCACCTGAAAAACTCCTACTCATCCTTAAAGATCTAAATAAATATTATCTTCTTTCTAAAACATTCTCTGAATTCCCCAGAAATAATTAATCATTTCCTCCCCGTGTTCTTCTACCATAGTATTTCCTAAGTATCTTTAGTGTCTTTGAATCCTATTTAAATTATGATGATTAACTACATATTCATTATGCACAATTCAAAGTATGAAGAGAAACCATTCTCTTTTCTCATAGATCGAGAAGTGATTCACATAGGAAAATAAAGAGTAAAGATTTGCCTGGATAGATGATAGGAAGGTCATAAGGTACAGTCCTGGGAAAGACTTAACCAAATAGAGGAAATATAAATTAAAAGGTCTGGAACTCTCTTCAAAGCTCAGAGGGTGGATTTTGAGCTTAATCCTTTAAGTTCTGAAAGGGATGGTATGGTTCCCATCAACCATTTAATCATGGAATGCCTGTGGAACATGCCCATGCCAAACACCATATGGTGACTATCGATTAGGGACCATCGATTCAGATGACCCATGTAAAATTCACTCTTCCAGTAAAGAGTGAGCTGTTTAAGAATAGGGATGTGGGCTCATTCAACACTGTCTCTCCAGTGCACACAGGTGGGAGCTTGCTTAATGAACTGAAATGAATTCTTCTTTAATAACTTTACATAACATGTTCTGCAAAATCTTTACCAGCTTCTATAACACAGCAGACATGTTGCTGGAAGGTAAATTACTTTACCTGACTCTTTCATAGAAAAACTAAAACAAATAATCCTTTTAGAGGCAGTCATCAATAGCTTAATAAATTTCAAGAAATATCAACACCCTTAAGTTTTTAACTCTCTGAACGGGTGGATTTAAAACGTGAACCCATTTGACAGATCTCAGAGGGGATAGGAGATGGGGGGATAAGGGATGAGAAAAGATTAACCAAAGAACTTATATGCATAGCCCATGGACAGAGACAATAGTGTGGTGAAGGCCTAGGGTTAGGCCGGAGCTGGGTGAAGGGAGGGGAATAGGGGTATCTATAACACTGTCAATAATAAAAAAAAATTTGTTAATGAACCCATTGGCCCTAGCCAAGTAGCTCATTTGATTTGATTAGCGCATCATCCCAATATACCATGGTTGCGGGCTCAATCCCAGATCAGGGCATATAATTTACAAGAATCAACCAATGAATGCATGAATATGTGGAACAACAAATTAATGCTTCTCTAAAAATCATAAATATATTTAAAAAATGAACCCATAGCATTAATAGCTATTCTTTATATAAATGTTTAACCAACTACTATGCTGACAGAATTTTGTGTTTGAACCTTAAGTATTTCCATGTAGCCTAATGCTGAAGTTTAACATTGTGATAATGTAAAAATAACAATGTTTTAAAATATGTATGGTCTAAGAGCACCAAAATTAACAAAAATATAACAAGGATCCAGTCAAAAAGCTATGTTAACAAGCGCAGTGATTTTTGAAGGGGTTGAGCCATATCTTCAAAGTATAAATTCCAAGGAATTCATGGTGTCCCACCCTTAATCCAATGCCTAACTATGGACCCTGTTAAGAGCCCCGGGAACCCTGGGGTTTATCTGGCTAACAGAATTTTTCTTATAAGGTTGATTTAATAAAAACATGTTTTAAGAAGTGCTCCCGTCTTGGATTCAAAGTCTCATGATGTTTTCCAAAATCCCTGATGTAAATGGAAATGAAGAAATGCTCCGTGGGCTGATGTTAAAATCGAACCAGGAGTACTGTAAATAAAAATGAACCTAAGAAATGATTCTGTTTTGGAGAAAGAGATTAATTTGAAGACATGCACACATACATATCCACTTACTGCCACTCTTACAGTCTGCTACTGGTTGTAAAACTGTCAGGAAAGGTGAGGCAGCAGCACCAATGGCATCACCCTAGACCAGCCGTGGGCAAACTACGGCCCGCGGGCTGGATCCGGCCCGTTTGAAATGAATAAAACTATTGAAAAAAAAGACCGTACCCTTTTATGTAATGATGTTTACTTTGAATTTATATTAGTTCACACAAACACTCCATCCATGCTTTTGTTCCGGCCCTCTGGTCCAGTTTAAGAACCCATTGTGGCCCTCGAGTCAAAAAGTTTGCCCACCCCTGCCCTAGACACATTCAGGTGGTAGCTGTTTTGTGGCCTAGGGGGTTGTCTGCAGCTCACCAGCACCAGTGCAGTGCTCATTCAGATGATATTTTTATTTCTGAAGCCTTATTAACATACCCCAGGCTCCAAAATGCAGTATATGATCCTTGACTGCAGAAACAAATTGCCAGCTGCCTCATAAAGGACAACCTCATTTAGCAGAAGGCAAATGCTAGCATAGAACAAAAGTAAATAAAGATGGCTACATATGCTCTAGCTTTCAAACTGGAAAGTGACAGTGATAGAAAAGCAGAAGAGAGAAAGGATTAAACATGAAAGAGAACAGCTGCTGACTATCTGACTATTTAAGCGGTCTAATAATACAATGCGACAACAATGCCAATTAAAATGGCTGGTGTGGAGCTTTAGATCTGGAGATCTTAAGGCTAACAAAACCATGAGAGTCCAGCCAATCCACCCCCACTGTCATATAAGGAAGGCTACTATAAACTTCGATGAAGAGTGCTTTGTAAACTGCAGTGCTCTATAGAAATACTGCTGCTATTCCTAATATGAGTCTATCCTTCTTTTATTTATTTTTTTAAACATATTTTATTGATTTTTTACAGAGAGGAAGGGAGAGGGATAGTTAGAAACATCAATGAGAGAGAAACATCGATCAGCTGCCTCCTGCACACCTCTCACTGGGGATGTGCCCGCAACCAAGGCACATGCCCTTGACCGAAATTGAACCTGGGACCTTTCAGTCCACAGGCCGACGCTCTATCCACTGAGCCAAACTGGTTAGGGCTATCCTTCTTTTAGACATAAATTTATCAGAAGTCCCAATTCCTTCTGCATTGTTTCATTTCTGATAAGCAGAGTTGTAGTTGTTAACATTACTGATGTTATTTTTATTATTTTACCTTTTATTTCCTTGAGAACCTTCAAACAGTATATGCTGCCCAAACTGAATATCTTAGTAGTATAAAGCATGAATGGAATATGCTGTTTATATGAGAATGAAACCTGAACAAGGCTCACCTCATTTCCACCCATAGAATGTTAGTTGGATCTATCAAAATTCTCAGATGTTCCGGGAACCCCCTATCTTCACAGACCCAACCACTCATTAAAGGTTAGGGAGGGAAGGGAAAAAGGAATGGCTGGCCTTTCTTGTCAAAGAAGGAGGGCTCACTGATGTGCTTTCAGTGAGTGGAATAAAAGAAAAATGTTTTAAAGGGTCAAAGGGAGAGGGCATGAAGAGAAGCTTAAATGTCTGACTTCAGCACCCACCTTAAAAGAACTGCTTCATCCAACTGAACTAAAATAGACCACCACTAGCTATTACAAAACCACCTAATGAAGAATCTCCACAGGTGACCTCTGGTTACCCTTCAACACTGCAGCCCTCCTAAACAAACTGGCACCAGAGTAAATGCAGCCAAGAAGAACCTAACATTTACATTTTATGATTTCATTTCAAATTTTCATATAATTTTTAGTAGACCTATTTTCTGGGTATAATTTAATTCTAAAGTATTTGGAATTACATTTAGTCCAGTTGTGCCTGAAAAAAGGAAAGAAAAAGTAATTTTCCAGTTTTACAGATGCTTCCAGAATTCTGTCTGAAGACAGATTAATCTACAGTTACTCAGTTGCAGAATATTACTTCTATTCCAAAGACTTTGTATATGAACTATTAAATCCATTATTAGATCGATAGCAGTTCCTCCCACCTACTCTTAAAGAGCTGATTTAATGAGAACACCATTTTCTTAGTCAAGGCTTTCTTTATTAAGGGAACACAGTCCTATGTGAATACAGTCAACATTTCCTCTTACATTATGACAACTTCATACTAGTATAAACAGAGCCTGCGGCAGAGCAATGAGGCAAAATGTTGGGTGGTAAATAAGAGAATTTGTTTTAAAAGACACTATAATGGAGCTTAAAACTGAACTTAACTTACAAAGGTTAAGATAAAAGAAAACCAACATTAACCATTTGCTCAAAAAATATTGAAATAACAGGCACTAGTGGCATCAAAACACAAAAAAGGAAATGTTATTTTCTTAATAAGTGTAGAACTATTCACTATTAAATATTTCAACATCCTCTCTTCACTCCCCTTCTGCAACTGAAAGACAATAGTGGAAAGAAATTTACCCTTTTTCTCTCTCTGAACCTGCATATTAATAGAGATGACAATGACATTATGCCCGTTGTTCTCGGTTTAGACAATATAAGCAATCAATGGGGGGCCTCAAGATACAGTCACCAGCTACTAAGCTCTCTCTTACTCCTCTGAGCTTTTATACACAAAAAGCATAGAAGAAATTATAAAGTGCTACTTAACGCCTCAAAAATTAAAAATGGAGAAAGAGGGTGGATCAATGTGTATTGTCTCACAAACATAGTTTCAAAGATAATTGGTAATGTTCTCTTTTTCCAAAGAAGTGAGGGTTAAATATAGTCACTCGGTACAGAGACTGATGATCTTCAAGATGTGTAAATTATACATTACAGTTACATAACAGACTAAATCACAGTCATCAACAAAAGAACATTTGGCACGATTCTTGAATTTTTATGATTCCAGTTCATAAACAGAGCCTCAAAAAGGAGGGGGAAAAAATCTCACCTTAAATCAGCCCTATAAGCAGCCTCTCACCTCATGACAGGTACCAAGTGTCCAAGGTGAATGGAAGATAAAGGCAATTATCTTCACTGGCGTGCAGAATGGGAGGGGGCTTTATGATTTTCTTAAAATAACAGCCACTCCATTCGTTTTTAAAAACAGGAAAAAGAAAGTCAACTACTCAGATACATGTAGAACTGTGTGTTTAAACACCAACAGACCTAATGTGACTTTGTCCCTAGGTCAAATTCAGACGCTGAAGTCTAGTGAAAGAACACAGATCCTTTCAGAACACTTTAAAAAATCTGGGCTGCACAAACCAGACTGGCCAAGAATTCTCATGCTTTTGATGCAGCTAAAAGGGCTACACAGTGTCATGCCAGTACCACCACTGTAGGCAATTCGGAACTGGTCAGGAGCACTCAGCTAGCAACAATGCTGAGAATGTCCAAACATTCTGCTTCGGTTCCTATGACGACACAGAAGCAGGAAGTCTCCTCAGGCTTATTAGATGCACCCAATTAACATTCATCTTTGACAAGCTCATCCTTTAATCTCCCATAAAAAAACAGCTACCATTATTCTGTAATACCAGTTAAGAAGTCATACTGATCTGAGTAAAGTACACTAATGGGGGAAAAAAAGAGATCTTAACCCAAGAAAATGGAAGAAACCTATGAGGAATGCAAAGACCAAACCAACCCAGAAAGGACATTCTTTCCTTCATTCCATCGGGTTGTGTCTCTTCTGCCACCAATTCAACACAATTTTCTCTCTGCACTCTGAATAAAAAGCAAAAATTGCTCTTTTTGAAAAGAAACTAGCCTTATAAGGATTTTTAGAATTCAAAGCCAATACTCAAGAGGATTTCCAAGTGTCGAGAGCTCCAAAGAATCCATCAATCTTGATATATTTGGAATGACCGGACAATCTAAGGGATGCCCAGAGCCACTCCACTCAGCCTCAACCATATTTTAAGATGACTATGAAGAAGTCATGTTGACCTAGATCCAAAACAACTAATATTATTTGTGGGGCCCTGGAACACTGCCAACATTTCTTATAAGAGATTCTCAGGCCAGAAAAAAGTAAAACATTTCCTAAGGTGATTATCATAAACTTCATAGTCTTGGATCAAAAAAGCAGTCTCTGGCTTATTTTCTGAAACTAATATGTTTCCAAGTAATTAAATACCAAAGTAATGCTATGACAAAAAATTAAAACTTCAACTTTCTTATGTGTATTGGGACACAAATCTGTGTGTGTACCTTCTTAGACACAACCATCTCCATGCATATGTGTCCTCTTTTTCTCTCTCAAATGGTGCTTTACCCAAGTCACTTTTGGACTTGAATGAAATACCCCATGCAGGACATGGGATCTAGCTTCCTGAGTAGCTACAGAGGGCCTGGATGAGGCAGCTTGGGAGTGCAGAGGAGTTTGTTCCCAGGGACAAACCTCCATCAACTAGGAACAGGAGAGGAGACTGGAGGACACCAGGCAGATAAATCCCCCCTTTCTTTCTCTTTTCCAAAGACCACTCCAAGTGTACTTTCTCCTTACAACCCTTTCAGAGAAATCCTGTTGGCAAGTGAGCATGCTTGCTGAGTGACCTGCTATGGCTCTTTCCAGCATGTTATACAACAAGAGCTAGCTCTACAATTCATCAAATCAATTTCTTTGCATCTTTCTTTGCTTCTCTTCCTTCTGCCCTTACCCTTACAGACCTGGACCTCTACCTCTCAAAGAAAGCATTAACATTTTAATCCTTGCCTCTGGCTCTGTTTGCCAGAGAACCCAGGCTTAGACATTAGGCTTAAAGGAATTAATTCCAGAACTAAGAAGAAGCCATTAAAAAATGTACATTTTTTTTTTCAAATACAATAAATCCTAGGGAGAAGTAGAAAAATATTAAGTACCTAAAACTTAAAAGGCCAGGGCCGATACAATATCAAATGTCACCAACTGAGAAAGCAGTCAGCAACGAGCCAAATAAAGAATTTCTTCAATGTGCCCCACACCACCAACTTGAAAAGACAAACAAGATCAGGCATTTTCACTGGGGAACAATGCTGTGTAAAAGATGCTACCCATTGCCTATAGAACATTTTTTCTTTCCTACTAGCAAAGTCCTGATAGCATCAGTTTTGTCCAGTCCTCTACAATGGAAAAGAGGTGAATCTAGATCAGAAAGCACATGGTTCCATTATCCTCACCAGTATCTGATTTAGGCTCCTTAGTATCAATTAGTTCTAGTCAATGGCACATGGAGGTCGGTTAAGGGGCCTCTGGGAAAAGTTTCTTAGCTCCTTTGAGGAACAGAAGAGATATTACTACATCTGGTTGTGATGCCTGGATGTAACAGCCACCTAAGACCATGAAAGGATACAATTTGAGGACAAAGTTGACAAAGAAAAATGATAGCAAGGATTTCAGGACCCCAATCCTTCGCCATCCGAACCAGAAGGGTATCAAGTCGACACCTGCAAAGGGTCAGACATGTCTGGGGCCAACTGAGAGGCCTCCCAGGCACTTCGTTTGTCTCGCTTGGGTTTGCAGTGGGGCCCGAAGAGGATGGCGGGTGAAAAGAAAACTGAGAAGCTGGGTACTAAAGAGAAGAAGCCTATGCTCAGGAGAAGAAACCTGAAGCCAAGAAGGCTGATGCTGGCAAGGTTAAGGCGCCTAGGAAGGGGAAGCCCCACCCAGCAGAAACCCCTTCCTCATCAGAGGAATTGGCAGATATTCCTGGTCGGCTGTATTCTGGAAAGGCCACATACAAGAGGAAAGTATTTGGCAGTTAAATCCAGGATTGCTACTGTCACAAAACCAGTTGGAGGCGACAAAATTGGTGGTACCCCAGTGGTTAAACTCCACAAAATGCCTAAATATTATCCTACTGAAGATGTGCCTTGAAAGCTGTTGAGCCATGGCAAGAAACCCTTCAGTCAGCATGTGAGGAAACTGCGGGCCAGCATCCCTCCTGGGACCATTCTGCTTCCTCACTGGGTGCCACAGAGGCAAGAGGGTGCTTTTCCTGAAGCAGCTGAGCAGTGGCTTGCAACTTGTGACTGACCTTTGTCCCTCAATCGAGTTCCTCTGTGTAGAACACACCAGAAATGTCATCACCACCTCCACCAAAATTGATTATCAGTGGTGTGAAAATCCCCAAACATCTCACTGATGCTTACTTCAAGAAGCAGCTACGCAAGCCGACACCAGGAGGGTGAGACCTTCGACACAATCTTTCTTTTCTAAAAAGACACAAAACATGTGCTATATCAATTAAAGAAAAAGTGATGACGCACAGGTACAGAGAGTAAAGAAATCATTACTGTGGGACAGTAGAGGCAGCTTTCTAAAGAAGGTGAAACTAATAAACATGCCTTTTGCACAGCATAAAAGTATGCTGTCTAAATTCAATTAGTGTAATTTGACTTTCAGGAAGCTCTCTCCTGCAGACGTGAGTTCTGTCTGTCCAGCATCCTCTTACAAGTGGGAAATACTGCTGCTTTCGCTCTCTGAGCTCAGGAGTGCCAGACCAAAGTGGGCTCGTCAGAACCATTTCCTGGGATTTTTTAAATTTTAAGATTTTTAAAAAAAGTGAATCCCATAGCATTTGGGTTACAGGTGTGTGGATTTGTCAGAAGTCAGTGAATGAAAATATAAAATTTGTGCATTTTCTTGGATGTCACTTTTACATTACAAAAAAATGTACACAGTGAACTCTAAGTTAGTGATAAGCACGCTTAGGGGGGTGTGTACTGTCTACAATTTACTTTGAAATGGATTTTTAACAGATGCACTAATAAATAGGAGGACTGATAGATATATGGATATGTGATAATGTATGGTAACATCCATACGTGGTAAAACTTTTTGTTTGGATAATTTTCAAAATAAATTTTTTGGGGGGGAAAACAAGGTAAAGTCCCTCTCTGCTAGTAAGCTGTGAGCTCCAGCTCAGGAGCCATCTATGGTCATGTTTCCCAGGGTACGGAGGAAACTGTTTCAGAAAACAAACAATGTAGAAGGAGCCAGGAAATATGGAGTGGAGGGGTTTGAGATATCTGAGTTGTCCCTGCCTCCAGCGCCCCTGAGGCCCAGCTGCATGCCTGCCATTTCAGCAGTTACCTAAGTCAAAAAATTTGTTTTTACCTAAGTTAGTTCAAGGTGGGTTCCTTATCACTTACAAAACAAGGAGTCCGGACTAATTCACTAGCTTAAGGTAATAATAAGAGCTATAGACAAAGAAAGATGGCCACTAGGGTATTATTTATAAAAAACAAAATACAAAAATGACCTGATCAAACAAAAGAGAAATGGCGAAATTTATGGTATATTTGATGACATAAAATAATACTCTTTTTTTTTTAAAATATATTTTATTGAGTTTTTACAGAGAGGAAAGGAGAGAGATAGAGAGTTAGAAACATCGATGAGAGAGAAACATCGACCAGCTGCCTCCTGCACACTCCCCACTGGGGATGTGCCCGCAACCCAGATACATGCCCTTGACCGGAATCGAACCTGGGACCTTTCAGTCCGCAGGCAGACGCTCTATCCACTGAGCCAAACCGGTTTCGGCGACATAAAATAATACTCTTAATAAAATTTTATATGAAAATCCCGCAAAGCTATATAGTTTATATACATATAAACCACAGCGTTTATATAGTTACTTATATGAAAATATACAAATTGGTTAACACTGATTATCTCTGGATTTAGAATTATTATGTTCAAATGTATACATTATTTTTTAAGTATTCTTCAATATGTATATATTACTTTTAGAATAACCAAGAAAAATAAGTCATTTTTAAAAAAATTCACTACTATTAAATATTTTTAAAAAATATATCTTATGGCCCGGCCAGCATGACTCAGTGGTTGAACATCGACCTATGAACCAGGAGGTCATGGTTCGATTCCCAGTCAGGGCACATGCCCAGGTTGTGGGCTTGATCCCCAGTGGGGGGCAGGCAGGAGGCAGCCAATCGATGATTATCTCTCATCATTTATGTTTCTAATTCTCTCTCCCTCTCCCTTCCTCTTTGAAATCAATAAAAAAAAAAAGTTAAAATCCTATATAATAAAAGCCTAATATGCTAAGTGTCCAGTCATCCGTTCAACCAATCAAAGTGTAATATGCTAATGATATGCTAAGGCTGCTCAACTGTTCACTATGATGTGCACTGACCACCAGGTGACAGACAGCTACCAGTCACTATGACTTCAATGACCACCAGGGGGCAGATGCTCCAACTGGTAGGTTAGCTTGCTGCTGGGGTCTGGCCTATTGGGACTGAGCGAGATGGGCCAGACATGCCCTGAACCCTCCCACGGTCCCGCCCTGGCTGGCCAACCTCTTGTGTCCCTCCCCAGCCCCGACTGTGCACAAGTGGGGTCCTTCAGCCTGGACTGTGCCCTCTCGCAATCCGGGACCCCTTAGGGAATGTCAGAGAGCAAGTTTCAGCCCGATCCCACAGGACAGGCCAAGAGACCCAACTGGTACATGAATTTGTGCACACTGAAAGGAAATTAATTGGAAGGTGGCCGGTGGGGTGGGACTGGGCAAGATGGTCTGGACACACCCTGGAGCCAACCTCCCACGGTCCCTCCTCAGCCAGTGCACCTGGGGCAGTGTCTGCGAAGTGAGCGGAGTCCCTCTGGCAGGTGGGTTCCCTCAGCCTGGCCTGCAGGAATTGGCCGAAACTGGCAGTCTGACATCCCCCAAGGGGTCCCAGAGTGCAAGAGGACACTCTTCAAAGTTGCTGTTGCTCAGCAGCTCCTGCATTGAGCGTCTGCCCCCTGGTAGTAAGTGCATGTCACAGCTACCAGCCAGTCAGCCGGTTGCTTAGGCTTTTATATATATAGATGGCTTGCTTCCTGAGCACCATTCCTACAATAAATGTTCTAAATGTTCATGAATGTTTGAACTCTTCCATTCATTCCCCAAGGCCTGAGAAGCAATGGCCCAATGGTTAAGATCATGATCCATGAAGCCAGACTATTTCAGTTCAAATCCCCATTATGCCCTTATTTTTGGCAGCAAAACAAAATGTATGGTGTAGGGCAAATTATTTAAACTTTCTTGCCTTAATTTGTCCATGTATTAAGTGGAGAGAGAGTACTTACAAGTTTGGGAAATAAATGAGATAATACGTGTAAAACACGTAGAATGGTCATGATCACCTTCAGGAACAGCTTGTCTGATGATCTTGTTTCCAACTTTAATAACAGAATTTAACTCATTGAGTATTATTAACTTACTAGAGGCCCAGTGCATGAAATTCATGCACGGGTAGGGTCTCTAGGCCTGGATGGTGATCAGGGCCAATTGGGGCCTTCCAGCTGCCGGCTGAGGCCTTCCTTCCCCGCTGCTGGCCGGGGCCTTCCTTCATTCTGCGCTGCCCCCTTGTGGTAAGCACACATCATAGTGAGCGATCAAACTCCCAGTCTCCTGGTCAAACTCCCAAGGGAGACACTTTGCATACTAGCCTTTTATGTATATATAGATTATTTTTCACTTCCTATTTATAAGTATCTGTTTTATACCTAGTCTACCTTCGTTCTTTCATTCACACTTTTGTTTCCAAATACCTGCTGAAAGTTCAGGGCTGTCCCGGGCAAAAGATGCCACTGCCTTAGAGTATGGGTTTCCTCCTCTCTAAAGCTAAGCCCATGGGTTCCACCTTATACTCGACATCTAGCTTCTTGCCAGTTAGTTCCACCTCCTTCTTCAAATCCTCCTCTCTATGTGTCTAAAAATGTACAAATCTATCATTATTTTGAAAAAAATTTCATTTGAATCTACTAGAACCTTCTTCCTTCTTCATCCAAACTTCTCAAATAAAAGCCCTCAAATGTGGTTTATTATAGGCTATTGGAACTTCACTTAGCAAGATTACTTATGGACTCCTTAATGCCAGGTCTAATAATTAGTTTAGACCTCATTCTGTTTGTTCTATGGCCTCTAATACTCACTATGTACTTCTTTAATATAAGTGGTTAACACCATCTTGGTTTTCTCTCAATTCGTTGGCTGCTTTGTCACATTGCCTTCAACCAGATCCTCAAAGAATAGGCCTAACTCTTTTTATTCTCTCTCAAAGATCTTGATTCCTCCATAGTTCAAATATTAGATCTAAGAAGATGACTGCCATACCTGTACTTCAAACTCCAGCCCTGACTTCTTCCTGAGTTCCAGTCCTTCATTCCAACTGCCTGTCAGGCATTTTCGATCTTATAAGCATGTCTGAAAAATCTGATAATTTCATCCACAGTCTGTTCCCTATTCTGATTTTCCCTCTGTAGTTAAAGATACCAAATGATGGGGGAGAACTACAAGTCTATCAATTTCTGCTGATTCTGCAAATCTAATGTATCAGGTTAATCTTCCATTTTAACACAAGAGCAAGCATATATCTTTTGTTTTCTCTATATGAACAAAGAAAACATTAGATATAAGATGACATGGCAGACCTCCAAAATTTTTCTCCTCTCTTCAGCAAACTTTAGCTGGCACATGTCTACTGAGACTATATTTCCCAGCCTCCCTTGCATCAATAGATGTAACCAGTACTAAGTTCTAATCAAAAGAATTTGATTGAAGGTGATGAATAACATTTCCAAGCCTCTGTCTTAATACATTAGGCATACACTTCTCTGCTACCATGGAGTCCACCAGAGGAATCATGGAAGTCATGTCTAAAGGATGGCAAAGCCACCTTGTCAACCTAAGCCCCATGAGGTCGTGAGGGAGAGCCTGCTTATCAGCCCCAGACTCATAAGTGAGAGGAAAATACCTTCTATTTTTCTCAAAGTCATTGGGCCTTACTAATACAAACATGGATAAAAGTAAACATCACAACTGCATATTAGAACCTATAACCACTCTGCAAGTTCATAGTACTGAGGCACCAATTTAGAAGAAAAAGTCACCCAGAATGAATCTATTCCTACATACTTGATGCCTAGGAATTCATTAGTTTCTTAAGATAAAAAAGAAACTGGTTGAGTCCATAATATTAAACCCAAGAGACGAGAAAATTACAAATTACTTTGGGGAAATTAAGGGGTTTCTGAGGAGCACATGCATTGTCAACACTAGCAATAAAAAGGAAATGAGAGTGGGAGGAGTGGGAGAAACAAAAGTATTCATTGTGATTTTAATTCTGAAATCCATGTACATTTAAGGAGTGACAGGTGTTATCTACATAACATTCTTTTAACATTTCTTATATATAAGTAGGAGTAATTTGGCATCTAAAATTATCTTCATCAGTTTTTTCATCCAAGTCTATAGCCGTTTTTTTTAAAAATTTTATTTTATTGTTTAAAGTATTACAAATAGTAGTACATATGTCTCCTTCTTTTTCCCCATTGACCTTCCCCTGGCTTCCTCTACCCCCCCCCCCCCCTCGGCTCATTCCCGCACCCCGCCCCCCACCCCCCAGTGTCTTGTGTCCATTGGTTATGCTTATATGCATGCATACAAGTCCTTCGGTTGATCTCTTACTGCCCCCCCCACCCCCCGCCAACACTCCCCAGCCTTCCCGCTGTAGTAATAGCCTTTTATTTAACAAATCTTAATCACTTGTACCACATTTAACTAATATCAACAATTAATGTCAACGACTAATGTGTATATATAATAGTTCAACCAAATATTACCAACATCAGCCTTATTTATTTATCTATCTATCTATTTTCAGCCTTATTTAAATGTATTTATTCCTCTAACCAAATGAACTCAGGGTTAACACCAATTTCCAAGATGGGCAGAAGTTAAGTAAAGAATCAGACTCTGGTGCCTGAATTCCTTTAGGACAGATGGCTGGTCTTAAAGTATTTATAACCAGAGGACTACTATTCTATTCAAGAATGATACTGTGTCACTGCCAACTTTTGATTATGTATGCTAACTGAAGGCAGAAGCACAGATAATCAAAACAATCCGCAAATCAATTTTAGTTGGCTTTGAAATATCTATTAATTTTTTCAAAAAGATTTATTTTACTTTTTCTCAGGATAATACGAAAAATGACTTGCGTTCCCTGGGTACAAGCCAAATGGTGGGAGCATAATTGGCAGTTGAACAATTTCAACGTGGGTATAAAAATTCACCACAGAAAAATGGAAAGCAGACCAATTATAAGAGATAAATGAGACTTGATGACAGGTATTAAAAAAATAAAATATTTTAAAACACGACTCTGTATTAAGCTAAATATAGAATTAGACTCACAGAGATGCAAGCAGAGAAAAATTCTGTGCTATATTTGAGTTCACAAGCTCAGGGAAATAAATGTTTCTAGAAGCCCCTCGGTGGCTGGACTACCAGTCTTAAGGTATCTCAAAAAATGATGGCAGGGCCCTAACCGGTTTGGCTCAGTGGATAGAGCGCTGGCCTACGGACAGAAGGGTCCCAGGTTCGATTCCGGTCAGGGGCATGTACCTTGGTTGCAGGCACATCCCCAGTAGGGGTTGTGCAGGAGGCAGCTGATCGATGTTTCTCTCTCATCAATGTTTCTAACTCTCTATCCCTCTCCCTTCCTCTCTATAAAAAAATCAATAAAATATATATAATTTTTTAAATGATGGCATTTTTAAATGATGCTAATGTTGTTAGTGTTTTCCTCTTACAGTTTAGGTTCTTTATTAATGAGCAGGACACACGATCCTGAGCACTGCTACATGTACTCCAAATGTGAAAATGGGGCTGCAATCGTTTAGGAATTAATGGTGTAGTAGGGGCACAAGCACAAAAACAGGAGGCACACAGAAAAGTAGGACCTTCCTTCCTCCCACGTCAGTGTGTCAAACAACTTTCAGTCCCATCTTCTGATTTTGCTCAGTGCCTAAGAAATTTTTGGCATTTAATAAGTATTAAGTAATAATAACATAGTGGAGTTATAATAAATTAATATGTTCCACAGTGGGGCTCATTTTATGGATTAGTCTAGTAATCCATGAGCCATATTGCTGATAAATTGGTTATATTACAATAAAATTTATTGTATTACAACAGATTCACTGACTTACAGTGTTATACACTTGCAAACCCCAAACCTATAAAGCATTTATTTTTTATTTAAGATTTATAAAATCATGTCCATTTTAAGATGCCTCCTGGTGCTTTTATGATATAAAGCAGATATAAACTTCTAACAAAAAGAAAAGCCAGGCTCTGTTCAGATTTACTTTTTGTCCTTTTTTTAAGCACTAAACAAAAGTAGTATGTCTTATACCTAAGGTCAACCCAAAGGGCCAACTTTATAAAGATTTATAAAGTAAAAAGTCTATCTCAAGAAAATACTTCTTTCTCTGGACACCAAAGGCTTGGGCTGACTAGCAGGACAGCTTTGGCAGTGCCTCACCGGAAGTCAGTGTTAAGACACACAAAGGTTTAAGTATAAATTTAAAAAATAAAATAAAATCACTATTCTGAATTTAACTCCAAAGCAAAGCAGAGCTGTGATGTATGTCCTGCTGTGTCCTAAGAGGCCAAATGCTACAGTGCCATAATCTGCACACAGCATCACCTCACGTAGTCTATATACTGAGCAGGGTCCTTTTCTTTCACACACATGCACAGCTTGATCCAAAGGACAGAAAGTCAAGAAAACACAATAGCTGTTGTATTGCTGATCAAAGGTGAAATGGTAAATATAAACTTAATGACAATGTTTTTGGTAGTCTCAGGTAAAAAACCCCTAAAGTGAAATGCATATTATTCATATTAATTCTGATTTTTCATTTTCAGGCCTCCCACACTACCCCTTCCCATATAAAAAGCATGAAAAATCACAAAATGGATGTCAGAATAATAGAATGTTTGAACAGATATTATTACTTAAAATAGATAGTAAGTTTCATGGGTTTTTTCTTTTCACTCTTATGATACCTATGCTTATACAATGACTTGGTGTTCAAATGTTTGCGGAAGATAGGAGGAAAGACATTAAGGAAGGAAAAAATTTAAACGGGGGAATTCTATAAGTGGAACATGAACTTATAAAGGTACCTAAAAAATTTTCATTCTGGGATTGACCTGCACCTTGAAATCTTTATTCCTAATTAGTCAAAGCCCTTCTTTCTTCCTCTGTTTCTAGCATGTTTACTATAAAACCAGCCATTTCTTCTAGTTATATATGAATAACTCTTCAGCATTCCTGAGGTTCCTAGGATCACTGTCACACTTACTAAAAAGACAAAAGAACATATAAATTTATCTACATGTTTAACCCATAAATTTATATAGAGAGGCATATAGAAAGGGAGAGCAGAGATGGTTGTTAAAAGACTACAGTTAAGATTCTCAGGTTGGACACATACCCTCTCCTTTACTCTCTCAACCCTTTACCCTAGTTGAGCTCATCTACTCCCACAGCTTCAACTCAACTATGTGTCAGTAACTCCCGATTTGTATTTCTAATCAAGACCCATTTTCTACGCCCAGTCCTTTACAGCCAACACTCTCTGGAAATCTCCATTGGATGACTCATAAGCACCTCAAACCTAAAAGCCTCAATACTAAATACTTGGTCTTAGTGCACCCATATGCCTTTGCCCAAATGTCCCTATCTCAGTAAATGGACCACCATTTACACAGTTGTTCATGCCAGAAATCCAGTGTCAATGACTAGGCCTTCCTTTCATCCCCTCTCCTGCATCTTCCACATCCATTGTGTCATCACACTTGTCATTATTACCTTCAAAACATATCTCAATCCCATCTGCTTTTCTGCATCTCCACTGCCATGAACCTAACCTAGAGATTGTGAAGTGTCATTTATGGGACCCCTTAGCACTTGCAAGTCTGGTCCGTTTGGCCCACAGTATTTTCATAAACTACTTGGATTAGTTGCTCACTTTTAATCATATAAGTTGAATAGTTTAACAAAACAAATTAGATCCCTGGCTTCTCTTGGAAAATTAAAAGACCTGGCAATACTGAGCATATAATTCTATTTGGCTTAAAGTTAGTGCAACTCAGGAGAGGCTAAACCTCTTAACGCAGGGCCTATGCCCTCTGATTTGCTTGCCAGCCACCTCTCCATTGTCTTCCAACACAGGCCAAAGGAAAGTTGCCATTTATCAATGCAGTTTCAATATTTTGTTAATATTTTTACACTACATAACCATTGAAAGCAAATGAGTATGTGAACCTAGTCCAGTACAAGTTCCCATTTAAAATGTGAATCAGTTTTTTCACTCCTCTGGTCAAACTTTCTAATGACTTACCATTGAATTAAAATAAAAAATCTAAACTCTTGCCATGGCCTAAAAGGCCCTGCGTGATCTAATGTGTCCAATTCCATGTCCTGCCACTCCCCTTACTTACCACGCATCATCTACTATCCTTCTTTCTCTTCATTGCCCCCAAGTTTGGAAGGATCTTGTCATAGATATCCACATGGCTGGTTCCTCCTTGTCATCCATAAAAAAAGTCTTCTCTGCCCATAGAATATAAAGCAGTGCTGCCCCACCTCTCCTCAACCTACCTTCATTTTCATTCACCTTGTCTTATTTTCTTCAGGGAAGTCATTGCTATTTAACATTATCTAGCTTATTTACTTACCTATTATATCACCCTTCTAGACTGTAAACTCTACTACAGCAGGAACCACAAATGCCTTATTTGCCATTGTAAGTCCCCTGCTTAGCACTTAGTAAATATCTGTCAAATGAATAATGTATTACCATAATAGTTCTGGCAACTTTAAATGGGCTCAGTCAACACTCACCCCCACTCCTTTCTCATTTCTACTCCACTAGAAGCTAGCCTCTTTTGCAGCTTGGGATGCCATATAACACGCTCAGTCATTCAACAAATATATATTACAATTGTTCAAGGTGCTAGGATCAAACAGCCAAAAAACCCTGCCCTCAAGGAGTTTATAACCTACCAAAGAGAGAGAGACAATAAACAAGATAACTTAGTAAATAATATACTGTATTAGCAGGTGATGAAGATTTTAAAAAAGTTAGTGGAAAGGGACACTTAGTTACCTCTGGTTCATTATTATGTTTCTTTGTAACATATCTACAAGTACACTATTCTCTAGAAACACATCAAAAACATTTATATGTTTTATTTTCAATAAGCAGTAATAGAATTATTTCAATTGCACTCATTTTCACCCCACCAAAACGGTATAGATTTAGCAGGCTGAAACAATTCATTTCCCTTTCATTCACACACTTATCTGTGAAGGCAGCATGAAGTATGCCACCGGAATCATCTCTCTTCTAAGCCTATTACGTATGCTTTGTAATTTACTGGAAATTCAAGTCATCAGTAATCATTTCTTCCTGTTCTCTTGTCAGGCCACAGTCCTTTCTTTATAGCTTTCTTTTCAGGTTTTGCCAACACATTTTTAAAAGTCATTTTCCCTCTTCTTTTAAAATGAAAATGTGCCTACAAAGTTCAAAATTTTTAAATAGTTTATTCCTAGATGGCACAAATCAAAAAAAAAAAAAAAAGAGCAATTTCAAAGCAAAATTTCTTTTTTGCCCAATTCAGCACTTATCATTCCCTAGAGACATGTAAATGAGTAAAGAAGGGCGGTTCATACAGTAAAAAAAAAAAAAAAAAAAGCACAGTATACTAAGATGTTTAGCTGAAAACCACACTATAATTCAAATACTGGTAAGGGTCACTGTCAACATGTTTAGTCCAGGAGCACAATCTACCTTTAAATTATTGTAAGCTGATGAAAGGAATAAAATTTGACATATATTTCTCTAAAGAGAGCAGGGTAAAAAGATGAGCAATAAATCCATGAGAAAGTGGTATGGCCAGGCCAGTGTTATAGGAAAGGCACCAGGAAAAATCTATCTGCAGAAAAGGACAACAGAACCTGTGGTTAAAAGGGACCTCTAAAGTCTACGTATTTAGGATCTTTTGGATAATTTTCAGTGGATTGTGGTGTTCTTCCAAAATTCGAGCCTCTCGGTTAAAGAAAATAAAAAGAATTCTCTTCTTAAACATAAGTTCATAATATTTTTTAAAAGTAATCCACAATGTAAGTCCTTTAAATGCCTCCATGCCCACTTCTGTAAATGTGCCTGGCACTTCACAGTTACTCATAAAACTTCCCTGGACATTTCAATGAGCTACCAAAGTTGGTAAGATAAAACACAATGCTAAGAGGGTGGCCACAAATCCTAGCTATTTACCTGTAAGACTTTCTTTATGAAGCTCTATCACCCCAAGTACCTATCATGGTTAAATGGATAATGATGTAAAACACCCAGACTGTGCTGGCACAGAGGAAGCACTCGATAAATATTAGCTATTCTTCTTTGTGCACATGGCACTGACCCAAGTCTTAGGAAATGTTGTGTCTCCAAACTGACACTCCTGTTAACCTGCTTTGGAGGACAGTATCTTTGCCCCCAAAGGAAGGCTGGTTCAGCGTTTTTCAGTATTTTTGCTCCTATTTGAAGATCAGGAAAAAAAAGCACGATTCCAGCAGGTCCTAACTTAGGCATTGTCAGTGAGAAAAGCAACCCAAAATGACAGCTGTAAGGAGGGGGAAAAAGCTTAATGTTAATAACTAGGTTTCTGCAAAAGTAACTTTTCCCAGATAGCTAATACTAAAAGTGATTGTGTAGCTAAGCCTCCAGAAAGTAGGGAACTACTGCCCTACTTCTTTCTTTCACAGTTAAGCTTCTCAAAAATGTTGACTATATATGCTGTCCAGATCTTTTCTTTTCTGAACTATTCCAATTAGGCTTTCATCCACCTCATCTAAAACTACTTTATGAGGGCATTCAGGATCCAATCATCAATCATCAGTCCTCATCTACCATGATCTCTCAGCAGCACAACACAACTGGTCACTCCATTCCACCTCACTAGCAGCTCCTCTGGCTCTTGTATGCTGGATTCGTCTTCTGTCCTCAACCTCTTTTTCTTTTCTTTTTTATAATTTATTGATTTTAGAGAAGAGGGGAGAGAAACAGAAACATTGATTTGTTGGTCCACTTCTTAATGCATTCATTGGCTGATTCTTATATGTGCCCTGACCAGGGATGGAACCCACAACCTTGGTGTATCAGGATGATGCTCTTACCAACTGAGCTACTTGATGAGGGCTGTCATCAAGCTCTTAACACTGGTGATCTCATTCAGTCTCACAGATTTAAGAAGCATCTATGCTGGTAACTCCTACATTTATATATGCAGCCAGACTTCTCCCTTGGTCTTTAGATATATGTTCAACTGCATCTTCAACATTTCCAGTTCGACACCTAAAATGCATCTCAAGCCTAAAACATTCAAACTGAGCTACCCTAAAACCTACTCTACTGTCCTCCTTATCTCAGAGAGTTACAGTTCCATCCTTTCACTTGTGCAGGCAAACAAACACTGTGGTGTCATCCTTGATTCCTTTCTTACCCCATATCACATCTATTGGCCAATGCCACTAGCTCTACCTTCAAATATAACAGAATCTAAATCATTTCCCCTACCTTCGCTACTTCTAAGTCACTACCATCTTTTGCCTAAATTATTCTTGCTATCCTTGTCTCTCCCCGCCCCCACCCCACCCCCAACCCATCCACCACCCAGCAATTAGCTGGTACAGATCCCACAATTCCTCTGCTCACCACCCTCCACTCACTTCTCATCTCACTCAACCAAGCCCCACACAATCTGGCCCCATTTCCTCTCTGACACTATCTGTCTTACACTCCTTTCCCTTCCACTCCAGAGACCCCTTTACCATGTGTAGAACACACCAGGCATGTTCCCACATCAGAGCCAGCTGCTATTCCTTCAGCCTGGAATACTATTTGACCAAACTGACTTGTTCCTTAATCTTCTGTTACTCAGATGTCATTACTCAGGTGTCACCTTTATAATGAGATCTTGCCTATTTGAAATTGCAAATATCACCCCATAAATATCCTTCCCTGCTTTACTTATCTCTTGTTTATTGTCTGTGTCTGCCCATTAGAGCATAATCTTCTTTAAAACAGGCATTTTGAGCAATCTGTACTTTGCTGAATCTTAAATGACTGCGGTACTCAGGTTGTTCAGACTAGCCTGGGACGTTTTCATAAAGGGGGTAATGCTCAGGCATCAGGTATAGTGAGTTTCATTCAGGGCAAAGGCTATATCATGTTTAAAGACACACAATAAACTAGTATCATATGCATTTGGAATCGATAAGCAGTTTGGTTTGCTTGGCTTAAGGTTTAAGCAGAAATTAAGACCACAAAAGTAAGCAGAGGTCTAACACTTACTAAGTATTTACTATGTGACAAGCATTGTTTTAATTCCTTTACTCTTTTTGAACATTTTAACCATCACAGCCATCCTTCTCCTATAAAGAAGGCGCTATTGTTATCCCCATTTTACAGGGGTGCAAACTGAGGACAGAAAGGGTAAATGAGCGGGCCAAAGTCACTCAGTTAGTAAATGAAAGTCAAATATAAAGTCAGGCAAACTTAACTGTTATCCTACACTGACTTTGTGCTAAGGATCTTGGGTTTCATGGTTTAGACAAGAAGGAATCACTAAAAGGTTTTATGCAGGGGAATAATATGATCAGTTTGCATTTCCGGAAGATGACCCTGATAGCAGTGTGGAAAATGTACTAGTGAAGGACAAAGAGAACAGCAAGACCCAGGCTGGAGATGTTGAAGGCAGGACTCAGAGTAGGGAGTAGGAAGGAGAAAGTTAAGATTTTAGAAACATCCAGAATGTAGAAATTATTAGAAGTTTTTATAGTATTGTGGCTGAAGACAGGAATTCCTGCTCTTCCATTTACCATTCTCTCAATATATATTTACATTTTTAAAAAAGAAAAGATATCAAGAACTGAATGCAAATCAAAGTATCACTCGATCAGCAGTTAATTTAGCATCCAAATACCACAAAGCAGGAATCCAGTAATGCTGGACTAAAGCATTTGGTTTAAGATGAAGATGCAATCAAGGGCCTATATCTTTCCTTAAATCCAACTCTATATCTTGGGATTTTCCCATTTTCAGACAAACCACAAGTACAGAAACCTGAACTAGTCTGTGTTCAGGACAATGAGATGATCACAAGATGAATGCCTGGATTACATGAAGTATTCTGGTTCAACTTACTACACTGACTATATGGAAAGAGGAAGTGTAAAAGCAGTCCAGAAGGAGGAAATGATGCAGAATGCCTCATGGAAGCAGGAATCCCTCAAGAAGGAGGACGGGAGGGCAAGGGCAGCCCAATCCCAAAGATAAGGAAATGAAAGACAGAAGACTATGGCTGTGTGATTACTTATATTCACCAACCTTACTCACTAGTAAACACAGCCAAGGTCCTAGACCCTGGTCACTAGATTAGGAAAAGCCACCAGACACAAAGTGCAATGAAGAAGGGGCAAAAACCCAACAGGATCATCATACCATGGTCTGTCAATCAAAAGTCAAATTAATTCCAAGATAGTGAAGAGGGGACTGAAATTTTCACTCAATATTGAATAGATTTGGAGGAAGCAGGCACCTCTGCAATTTCACCTGAAATCAGGCTGACATTCTGAGTGTTAGAGAAGAAAAAGCTGGAGAGACCTTATACCTCAGTCCCTAATATTAGATGAGGGGTGGGACACATAACCTCTCTAGAAAATCAAGGGCAAAAAGTTTTTTAAAAAGTATTCTAGACAATGGAAGATATTGTCTAGCATAAGAACCAAGAGATAATAATCCTTCCATCCTTAAAAAAACACAGAGATAATGGCAAGACTTTCCATTAGCAATCTAGCTGAATGATAGACCTTAAAATATCTAAGACTGATTACTAAGCGCTTGGGAAGAGGAATTCTGGTCCAATAGATTTCTAGACTGTCCTTAATACTGGGCACATGGAAAAGATTCAACAAAATATATCGCTTACTCATTTAGTCTTCTTAGGGTCAATTTTTCTGCTAAAGAGGCTTACCTCTCCTCACCAGTCAGACCTAATGATCCTTCTGGAAAAGCTCATTAGTCTTATTGAGAAGCATGTCTTTTGATTACAGAAAGCTAAGGATTTTTAACACAGCCTGTCTGTCTTTAAAAATATATAATGCCAAATAAAATGAGAATTTACTAACATACAGACCATAGAAAACAGGAATGTAAAAAACTTTCAATTATGACAAAATCACCACATATCTGATGTTATTGCTTTTAGAATCCAATAGGGCAGAAATGATGAAATAATAATACCAACAACAGGCAAGACTGCTTTGAGAGAATTATGTTTATACATAAATTTTAAAAAGATTTAATTGTATGTACTCAATTTGATGATTTAATAGTATGGAAAATAAGCCATATGCAACTTTCAAATTTTATTTTAGGTTGAAAGTCACTTTTTTATGTGTTTCATTCTGACGCATCCATTAATATACATCTGTAACTACCTCATATATCACAAAAGAAATTTTTGCTTTTCATAAACCCAACTGTCTTGTAAGGAGTTTTAATTGAGCGCTCTCCCAACTGGACTGTAAAATCCGTGGGGATTATATCCCTAGCTCCTAGGAGGCAAATTGCAGAGAACAAGTGCCCAATAAGTATTTGTTGAATGAATGAATAAAAAAATGAATAAATCATGTTGCCAATGTGTGGTTTAAAAAAGTTTTCTTAATCTGGGGAGTGAAATCTTGGCAGGAACATGATGTGTCTTACAAAAATTAATTTTTGGATAGGACCTGGAGATTAGCAGAAGTGCTCTGCCTAACAGAGGAAGAAGAGCTTGGAAGCTCGAAGGGGAAATCCTGGAGGGAAAGAGAGCCAACAGGATTGGGCACTGAGAGATGGAAGTGTAAATGAAAAAAAGCAACAACAAAGAAGGCAGCAATATGGAGAAGACATCCTAGAAACCTGCTTTTGCCGCCTGCCTCTTACTCCTCCACCCCCATACCCTCCTTGGCCAGACAATTCCTTTTAATCTTCACCCACCCACATCCCCAGTAAGGTCAAACCTCTCATTAAATGTTCTCAAGTACCATGTACCTCTTTTTCACAGCACTTATCACAGTTAGAATTTTACATCAATCTGTGGTCCTGCTTGATTACCTGGCTCCCCTACTGATCTATAAGCTCTATGAAAATGGGGAACTGTCTACTTTTTGCTCATCCTTGACTGCCCAGTGCCAAGATCAATGCTGGACTCATCAAATATATTTTGCTGAATAAATAAAAAATTATGTCTAATACAGTTTAAAAGATTTTTAACATACATTCCATTATTAATGGAATGAATATTAAATCTTTCCTCCCCTCTTCCAATGAAAGCCTCAAAAAAGTCTACCTCTGTCGCTAATGCTTCTGTTGGAGAGGGCTCTTCTGAAGGAACTAGAAGCTGTGCTGAGTTTCACATCTGGGACAACATGATGCAGTACAAATTTAGCACAAAGGATAAAGAAAGTCAGAATCAGGGCAGCTGTAAAGAAGTACATTCTGGGACCTCTCAGATATCTTTGGAGACTTCCCAAGACCATGGAATTGGGGGGCAGAGGCTCTCTTACCTAGATTGCATGGACTGGAAGACCCCAAGGGACCCCTGGGTTATACATATATAAATTGGACTCTTAAAGGCTCATTTAAAACAGAGATCTAGCCCTAGCTGGTTTGGCTCAGTGGATAGAGTGTTGGCCTGCAGACTGAGGACTGAGGGGTCCCAGGTTCGATTCCAGTTGAGGGCACATGCCTGGGTTGCGGGCTCGATCCCCGGTGAGGGACATGCAGGAGGCGGCCAATCAATGATTCTCTCTCATCATTGATGTTTCTCTCTCTCCATCTCTTTTCCTCTCTAAAATCAATAAAAATATATATTTTTTAAAAACACACAAAAAAACAGTTCTAGGCAGAAAGAATACTTCCTATGAGTTTCAATGGAAAGGATAACAAATAAAGCAAAACTCAACAAAGGTTTACTAGTAAATAGTAAATATAAGAAAAAATAGTGTTTTTGAGACAATATCATACCCTTTTAAATACTGTAAACTTACTACCAAGAAAACTTTTTCCAAGTTCTGTTCTTGAAGGGTTATTAAAATACCTTATAATAAAGGTTACATGACTATTCTAAACCTCATTTTGTCCTCAGACTAAATTCTCACAAAAATCAATCAATTAATTAATTAGCTAAGTGAAGAAACAGTCATTGAATGCCAACTCCAGGCCAGGCACTGGACCAGGAATGAGAAACCATCAATTATTCAGTCTCTAAATGTAATTCCAACCTGATAATATATGTCTGTAGTTTTATAATGTAAAATACCATTCTTAGACAGTTTCAACACATTTTCTGAAATTTTACTCTATATGTGACATAATGCAAGGTACACACTGGCCAAAAGATGGCTAAAATCTTCCCTGAAGGAGCTATTGCTTCAATGCATACATTTAAATTTTTTTCTAAAGTATTTTCTAAATAATGCAACCTAAGAGATTTATACTTATTAGCTAACTGGATGGAGATTTAAAAAATGAATATATCTATGTACAGTAGTCCCTGCATTATCTGCAATTTCGCTTTCAATTTCAGTTACCTGCAGTCAATTGTGGTCCAAAAATATTAAATGGACCCTGAATCAATGGGCTCCCTTGCTCTCTAGCTTCTGTTTGGCCAATAGGAGGCACTAGCAGGAAACTGGAGGGCAGGGGGGAGGGGAGAAGGAGGTGGGCCCAGAGGCCACATCTCCTATCAGACAGCCTTCTCTATACAGTTGCTCTCCCCTTGATGACGTCAGTGGTTGGGGCCAGATATCTGCCTTATTGGATTCTTCCCTACATCTTTGTAAATAGCCTCTTTATTAAAATCCCTTCCAATTATTTTTTTTAAAAACTAAAAATATTAAATGAAAAATTCCAGAAACAATTTATGTTTTTTTTAAATTTATTTTTGATTCCAGAGAGGAAGGGAAGGGGAGAGATAGAAACAATGCTGAGAGAGAATCATTGATCGGCTGCCTCCTCTATGCCCCACACTGGGGATCAAGCCTACAACCCAGGCATGTGCCCAGATCAGAAATCAAACTGTGACCTTCTGGTTCATAGGTCAATGCTTAATCACTGAGCAACACTGGCCAGGCATCATAAGTTTTAAATCGTGTGCCATTCTGAATACCATCATAAAATCTTACACTGATCCCTATGTCCCCGGACGAGACTCATCTCTTTGTCCATCTTATTCATGCTATATACAATACTCACCATTAGTCACTTAATAGTCATCTGGGTTATCAGAATGACTGCCATGGTACTGCAGTGCTTATATTCAAGTAACTCTTATTTTATAAAATTTATGGAATACAATCTTTGGATGGGATGTAGCATTAAAGTCACCGATATGATCACTAAAGGATTACAAGCAGCAACACTTTGATGAGTTAAAAAAGAAAGAGACAACAATGTCCAATTACAACATTCTTCCAAAAGATTTCAGAAAAGATGAAAAATAACTATTAAGCATCCCCAACCATAGATATCTGCTGCTGACATCCAACTGTCAACATCATCATGGCTGGATATCTAGGACCACCTGAAGCACATGATCCTACTCTGACATATTGTCAGAAAGTCAATGGTAGCCTACAATGCCTGCATCATTCACCTCCCTATAGGATTCTTTCCATCCCGTAGACACTGTGTTACCTCACATCATCACAAGAGGAAGGATGAGTGCCAATAAGATATTCTCAAAGAGGGAGATCACATTCATATAACTTTTATCACAATATGACTGTTCTATTTTATTAGTGACTAGGGGCCCGGTGCATGAAATTCGTGCACTGGGTGTGGGGGGGGGGGGGTGGGGGGGAGTATCCCTCAGCCCAGCCTGCCCCCTCTCACATACTGGGAGCCCTCAGGCGTTGATCCCCATCACCCTCCAATTGCAGGATCGGCCCCTTGCCCAGGCCTGACGCCTCTGACAGAGGTGTCAGGCCTGGGCAGGGGACCCTCATTTCCCCCCATCACTGGTTCTGCCCCCAGCCCAGGCCTGATGCCTCTGGCCCAGGCATCAGGCCTGGGCAGGGGACCCCCAGACCCCTCCGATTGCTGGCTCTGCCCCTTGCCCAGGCCTGATGCCTCGGCCAGAGGCATAGACCCCCATCACCCTCCGATCGCCTGATCGGCCCCTTGCCCAGGCCTGACGCCTCTGCCAGAGGTGTCAGGCTTGGACAGGGGACCCCCATCTCCCCCCTATCACTAGCTCTGACCCCCGCCAGGCGTGAGGCCTCTGGCCCAGGAATCATGCCTGGGCAGGGGACCCCCATCTCCCTCTGATCCACCCCCCACCCAAGCCTGACGCCTCTGACCCAGGCTTCAGGCCTGGGCAAGGGGACCATCATATCCCTCCAATCCTCGGCTCCGCCCCCCACCCAGGCCTGATGCCTCAGCCAGAGGAGTTGACCCTCATCACCCTCCGATCACCAATCACCGGATCGGCCCCTTGACCAGGCCTGAGGCCTCTGGCCGAGGCATTAGGCCTGGGCAGGGGACTCCCAGCTCCCCGCGATCTCCCACTCTGCCCCTGCCCAGGCCTAACGCCTCTGGCCAAGGCGTCCGGCCCAGGCAGCGGGGACCCGCAGTGGCAGCGCGGGCTCCGCCCCTGCCCCTGCAGGACGCCTCTGGCTGAGGCGTCCGGCCCGGGCAGCGGGGACCCGCAGCTGCAGCGGCCCCGCAATCGTGGGCTCGGCTTTAGGCCCAGGCAAGGGACCCCTAGCTCCCGGGACTGCCAGCTTCGACCGTGCCCAGCTCCCATCGCTGGCTCCACCCCTACTTCCTGCTATCACTGGCCAGGGCGGCAAAGGCGCCTGATTCTCAGATCATGGCTGGGGGGCAGGGCAAAGGTGGCCCCAGGGCTGCCTTTGCCCTGCCCCCCAGCTCTTAGCTCCCCCCTGGGTTTCCGATCACTGTCAGTGGCAGGGGGCTTCTTCCTGCTTTCCCTTTTGCCTCCCTGCATTGTGCCTACATATGCAAATTAGCAGCCATCTTTGTTGGCAGTCAACTGCCATCTTAGTTGGCAGTTAATTTGCATATAGCCCTGATTAGCCAATGAAAAGGGTAGTGCCGTACGCCAATTACCGTTTTTCTCTTTTATTAGTGTAGATTGTTGTTCATCTCTTACTGTCCCTAATTCATAAATTAAAATTTATCATGGGTATATATGTATAAAAAATAGAATATATAGGGTTTGGTATTATCCATGGTTTCAGGCATCCATCAGGGGTCTTGGAATGTATCCCCTGTAGATAAAGGAGAATTACTGTATTTACCTACTTTCTTCTTATAACAAACAGATGGCATAGTTTAATGAAAATACATTCTTAATCATACTAATAAAAATAAACCATATGGCACTGAACCTTTTCAGCTCTAAGAAGGTGAATCTGAGAGTAAAATCCTTGGGTAAATATAAATTAAGATTTATAGTTAGCGAGATATATGAGCTGCATGATTAGCCATAAAATAGAGGAGAAGGAGCCAGCCACACGTCATACTTTTCAGTGAAAAGCAATCTCACAACTATTAAGAGATTCAGGACATGTCCCTTACACAGGTACTACAGACAACTCCAAATCCTGCAATGTTCTGTCCCCAGATCAAGGGACTTATCTAAACCACACAATGACTAATTCAACCCCTCTCAAAGGGAAAAACCTTTCTAATAAAAGAAAGATAAATTGAAATGCCAGCTACTTTAAATCAAGCACTTAACTAACGTGTTGCTACTTAAACTGCATAGATAAATATTCTGGCCTAAGTTCAAGGGAAGCATGAATGTAAATTGGGGTCATAATGAATGAGCTCCATTTGGAAAATGGCTTTAAGGTATATATTACTTTGCAGGTCTCAAAAAAAACCAATCTTCTGCTTTTGCTTTGAACAGGGCTTGCATGTTGTTGGAAGTTACAAAAAATCAACTATGCACTGCATTTTCAACTAATATATGTTCTTTACATATATTTTAAAACCCAGGAATTACTGAATTCTCTGAAACTGACACTACCACAGGGTATTCCACAGACTCCACAACTTTAAAAACAATCTGAAAAGGAACATCCTCTGCAGAAATAATGGGCATCCAGACCTGGCTGTAGTGAGAGCAGCCAGCAGAGTCCATTAGGCTCCACTCTTGCTGCTGCAGCTGAGCCTGCCAAGTCCACCAGTGGGCCAAATTAAGGCTGGTGAAGTTACAAACACATTTTTCCTTTCAAATGGATTAGGGAAGCTCCAAAATATATTCATCTAGGAATCTGAGTAACATGAAAGCTCAGGTAATGCTACTGGAGAAACAAAGGCTTCAAAAACAAAAAACTACTGCATTCCCCTCAACCACCCCCAACATGGAAATCTTTCTTTATGTCATGCCTTTTGATTTAATGAGTGACCTGAAATCCTTTCTCCAAGATAGACGCCTAATTTGCTGGGCAACTGTTCTAGAAGAGACTATGGCTCATTGAGGTTCTGTTTCTTTGCCTCACTGGTTAAAAGAGTTTGACTCAGGATGAGGCACCCTATCTCTAACTGGCCATGCCAGTGTTTGCTGCTGTTGCTCATTACTGACATAACTGGAGAGGAACAATATGCAGATACATAAAGACTAGTATATATCCATCACAGGAGGTTCTCATTACTCCAGGACAACAGTCATCTGAAAAAGGACATTAAAAGTCAATTCACTTAAAATAGGGACCAAAACTTCATAGTGAACGTGGGGAGGAAAGGTTTCATTAAATTAAAAAATTGAGAAATCAAATATATTTTATCTACTATTTAACAAAATGTAAATAATAAATGCAATTATGTGCTAACCAAAATAATAGTAATACCAGCAGTAGTAAATAACTGTTAGATACCTTTTGGTATATATTTTCTAACATTTCCTGATTAGCTTTCTGAGCACAATTATAATGACAGAGATTCTTCCAAAAATACTTGGACACCACCAACTTTCCCTTCTCTTGAAATGCCTAACACGAATTTCCTCCTCTTCACTCACGAGTCTAATACTACCAGAATTTCACTTGCCAATGACTTTGTGTGCAAGTCTGGCATTTCTTCAACATCACTTTTCTTGATTTTATTAAACTTTTATGTCCTACTAGAGGCCCGGTGCACAAAATTCTTGCACAGGCACGGTCCCTAGGGGTGGCTGGCGATCAGGGCCAATCTGTGGGGTGACTGGCAGGGCGATCAGGGGGCCTCCAATGGCACCCACCTTGGCTGGCCTGGGACCTGTGGGCAGCTCCTGCGTTGAGCGTCTGCCCCCCTGGTGGTCAGTGCGTGTCATAGCGACTGGTGGTTCGACTGGTTGTTCTGCTGTTCAGTCGATTTGCCTATTAGGCTTTTATTACATAGGATATTTTTGCAAAATCTGCCATTTGACTTGCAATCAAGTACAGTGATTTTGACATATTCCCAACAATCAGTGAAACACTGTGAATAACAGGATGGGCAGGGATGGTATTTGTCAGGAATAAATGATTGAATGGGAACTAATTGTACACATGGACAGTTTATCAGTGAACGTTTTTATATTACGATGACTTCTGTTTCCCTACTCGACCTTTGTGACTACAAGGCAAGAGACAATGAATATTCAGAAAACATGAGCGCCCATAAATGAAAGGCCACAGACATCATATAAATGCTTCTGTCTTCAGGAATGAGAAGAGCTTCTCAGGGGACTAGAAGCACATTTCAGAAGCACAACCTAACATTCTACACTTATATTGCCTATCTGCATGTCCTAGCATCACAGTATAAATAGATTGAATAAAATGATACCTAATATGCATCTCACTCTTTAATAATGGAAATGATTTTAATCTGGCACCATTCACTAACCATAGTAGCAAAATTAAACTCTTGACTTATTTAAGTATCCAAATGTATATCTGACAGCTGCCAGAATCTGGATCTACTGAGGGAACTAAGTACTTTAAGAAGATTAAAAAATATGTAGCATATGGATATTATCCTTGTCCTATAAGGTGTATGTGTGTGTGTGTGTTAATTACCCTACAGTAAAAGCTATTACTTCAGAATCCTGAAGTCCAGAATAAAAACTTCTTTTTTTATCCTTGAAGCCTCACAGAAAAACAAAGATAATGCCAAAAAACGATAAATAGAGATGGAAAACACAGCATGGTGTGTTAAAAAGACCGTTAGGGTCAGGCAGACCTGGGCTTCCATCCCAGATGTTGTGTCTAGCTGTGTGATTATAAGTTCATTACACTAAGTCTCACGTTTCTCATTTGTGAAATACAGTATTTGGACAATAATGTGTGGCTCCCAGGAAAGACCAAATGAAATACTTAAAGTTCCTGGGAAAGTGTGGGCATTACCTGTGCTATAAACCATATTTAGCTAATAAACAGTAACTTTGTCCTTCTTTCGGGCATTATGACAGTATGTAAGCCTCCAAAGGTCACTGAGGAGGCTCTGCCTGTCTGTAAAAACAAGGTGTTAGGATATCATTTGAGGACTTTGTCAGAATCCCTTGATAAAGCCAGTATTATAAAAAAAAGCTCCCCCAAAATAGAGAGATCCCAGACCCAAGCACATATCTGCTAAGCCTTACAAATAAAAGGAAAGAAGTTATTTAACTGTGTGAAAGGGTTCTTTCTCAATGACACTGTATCCTATAATTGTCTTTGAAGCTAGCCTATCTGAGTTAAAAATCCTAGACCTTTCTGGTTTTGAGATCTTAGGCAAAGTACTTAACCTTTCTGAGGTTCTATAAAATGAGAATAATCAAACCAGTCTCCAAGAGTTGTAAGAATTGGAAAAAAATTATGTAAAAGCACCTAGTACTCAGAAGGCATCCATTCTTATTACCAACACTCCATAGATAATTCCATTTTTAAAATAAGGTATTAATTTATATTTAAAAAGCACACACATACACACAAACCCAAAACTTCCAAAGATCATATGTGAGTGTTTTTCAGAACCAAATTCTGTAGGGTGTATTTTAAAACACATTCTGACAGCAATAAAACATATTCCTAAGGTCTGTTCCAAAGATGTCATATCTGTTGGTTTGTCTTTTCTAAGATGACAACACAAATAACAAACTGACAAAACCAATGGGGTAACAGTCAAATAATGAGTACTGTTTACTTACAATGTTTAAAGTAATCTCTCAATTAACCAAGCAATTGAAAAGTTCACCAACAAGACACCATCCTCTAAGTAAAACATGGGCAATGGCAATAGCACCGTCTGGGCCATATTCTGTTTCAATTAAACCTACTACTTTTTCTTAGTTTGCTTTCTGGGCACACACATAGGTTTATGTAAGTTTTATATTTAAAGATAAGCCCCAGGACCTATTTTTAAGAGATATAAGAAAGCCAGAAAATAGCTACATCTTGTTCATAGTTAATAGTCAAGTCAACGAGCTGTTCTTTATATTCATTTAAAACTGGTAGTGGTGGTAGAGACAGTGGTGTCAACATGAAACAAAAAAAGGAAACAGCACTCAGATGTGAACAATTATTATTATTATCCCATCAGCAATTATCTCTAGATTTTTCTTTTGGGTCTTAGCAAATACTCTCACTTTCTTGCTCCTCTCACCTTCTATTACACTGGACTAACTCCCACCAGAGCCCTCAACCACTTACTTCTCTGAACATTAACCTGAGTAACCTGAATTTCACTAGAAAAAACACACACTAAGCTGATGGAATTACTATTGGAAGATCCTGCCTCCCAATCGCATGAACAATGAACCCTGCCTGGCAATAAACCCTGCCTGGCATGCCACCAAGTTTCCCCCGTTAGCTTACTCTCCCTCTGTCTGCAACAACTATGTCCTCCCTTTCTTCACTCTACTCAGACCTCCAGCTACCCCACCCTCTCAGCTGAGGATTTTGTTCCATACATCCTAAAGGAAGGAGAAGCCATCACTCTGGTGCTCGCAGTCTGGAACTCATTCCATGGGCTGTCTTTCTTGCTCCCTCTTTTGTTTTTTTTCTTTTCTCTTTCTCTCTCTCTCTCTCTCTCTCTCTCTCTCTCTCTCTCTCTCTCTCTCTCTCTCTTCCTTTCATCAGCATTAAACATGCTTTAGGACCTCTCATCCCTAATAAGCACATCCACTTCCAGCTTCCATCCTATATCTTTACTCACCTTTACAGCAAAGTTTCTCAAAAGAGTTATCAATTCTTTCTCCATTTCCTCACCTCCCAGAGCTTCTTTAAAGTTCAACTCTCTTTTTAATTTAAAAAATGATGTTATAGCAAATAAATAAAAGACAAATAAAAATCAAATACTACCTTTCTACTTTCCTTACCCCATCTTCATTTTCCTGAAGTAATTAATCTTAAGGTTTAATGTGTATTCTTCCACACCATCCTCTATGCTTATAAAGGGTGTCCCAAAATTTACGCAAGAAGTAATTTTGATAGAAAACACAGGTTTATAATTAAAAATTGTAAATTTTTTATTGATTCATAAAGTATACAGTATAGGGTTATGTATGGAATAGCAAATTGGGTAAACTGGATTATCATGCCGCGATAGCAAGCACCATTAACTGTTATTGCCTGAGCAGCCACATTTTCGAAGAAGAATGGTCCGATGATGCCTCCAGCCCAAACTCCACACCAAACAGTGACATGTTGTGGATGCATTTGTTTCTCAACAATCACTCATGGATTTTCTGAACCCCAAATGTGACAATTTTGTCAATTAACCAAGCCATCAAGATGAAAATGAGCCTCATCGAAATTCAGCCACATTTATGCAAAACGGTCATGGAAAATTTCAACAAAAGAGTGCATATGAGCCAGCAAAGCCATGGAGGCCATTTACCCGATATGCTATTCCATACATAACCCTATACTGTATACTTTATGAATCATTAAAAAATTTACAATTTTTAATTATAAACCTGTGTTTTCTATCAAAATTACTTCTTGCGTGAATTTTGGGACACCCTTTATAAGTCCATACAAACATTTATATACATATTTAAAGTAGTTTGTTGACAAAAGGAATGTCATAATTAACACCGTATCTACATCATGCGTTTTTCATATAACGATATTTATAGAAAGCCTTCTCAGTCAGTTCATATGGATACAATTTATTCTTTTTAATTTTAATGAATTCCCATATTGATGAGCACTGGGTACTTTCACAGTTTTTTATTCTATTAACAGTGCTGCAATAAGCATTCTTACATACATATTTGCTTTGAATGAATTTTAGCAGAAGTTTAAAAGGGTAAGATTGCTGAGCCAATGGGTATATGCATTTTTTATTTTATTATAAACTAGAGGCCCGGTGCATGCAATTCGTGCACTGAGGGGGGGGGGCGGTGTCCCTCAGCCCAGCCTGCACCCTCTACTATCTGGGACCCCTCAAGGGATGTCCGACTGCCGATTTAGACCCGTGTGGGATTGGGCCTAAACCAGCAGTCGGACATCCCTCTCACAATCCGGGACTGCTGGCTCCCAAACAATTGCCTGCCTGCCTGCCTGATTGCCCCTAACTGCTCCCCTGCCAGCCTGATCACCCCCTAACCACTCCCCTGCCAGCCTGATCAACGCCTAACTGCTCCCCTGCTGGCCCGATTGCCCCCAACTGCCCTCCCCTGCTGGCCCAGTCGCCCCCAACTACCCTCCCCTGCTGGCCTGGTCGCCCCTAATTGGCCTCCCCTGCCGGCCCGATTGCCCCCAACTGTCCTCTCCTGCCAGTCTGGTCACCCCCAACTGCCCTCCCCTGCAGGCTTGGTCCCCCCCAACTGCCCTCCCTTGCTGGCCTGGTCGCCCCCAAATGCCCTCCCCTGCTGGCCTGATTGCCCCTAACTGCCCTCCCCTGCTGGCCTGATTGCCCCTAACTGCCCTCCCCTGCTGGCCTGATTGCCCACAACTTCCCTCCCCTGCCAGCCATCTTGTGACTGTGGGCGCCGCCATCTTCAAGGGCAGGGCAGTCAATTAGCATATTCCCTCCTTATTGGCTGTGGGCGCCACCATCTTTGAGGGTGAGGCAGTCAATTGGCATATTCCCTCTTTATTAGATAGGACTAGAGGCCCGGTGCACAAAAATTTGTGCACTCGGGGGGGGGGGGGAGTCCCTCAGCAGGGCCTGTGCCCTCTAGCAGTCTGGGACCCCTTAGGGGATGACCACCTGCTGGCTTAGGCCTGCTCCCCGGGGGGGATTGGGCCTAAGCTGGCAATCAGACATCCCTCTGGCAGCCCAGCAGCCCTCGGGGGATGTCCACTTGCCAGCAGGGAGAAGACCTAAGCTGCAGTCAGACATCCTTAGCGCTACTGAGGAGGCAGGAGAGGCTCCCACCATCAACGCTGTACTGGCAGCCATCAGCCTGGCTTGTGGCTGAGAAGAACTCCCCGATGTGGGAGCACACTGACCACCAGAGAGCAGCTCCTGCATTGAGCGTCTGCCCCCTGGTGGTCAGTGTGTGTCATAGTGACCAGTCATTCCCAGTCTTTCTGCTGTTAGGGTCAGTTTCCATATTACCCTTTTACTATATAGGACAGAGGCCTGGTGCACGGGTGGGGGCCGGCTGGTTTGTCCCGGATCGGGGTGGGAGGGTCCCGCTTGGGTGCCTGGCCAGCCTGGGTGAGGGGCTGATGGCTGTTTGCAGCTGGTCACACCCCCTTCAGGCTGGGGGTCCCCACTGGGGTGCCTGGCCAGCCGGGGTGAGGGGCTGAGGGCCATTTTCAGGCTGGCCTGCGACTGAAGCTCCCAGCCTCTCCTTTTTTTCTTTTTTTTTTATTCTGGGATTTATTTACCTTCTATAATTGAAACTCTGTTGCCTTCACTGGAGCTCCTAGCTTTGAGGCCCCAGCTGGCTGAAAGCAGGTATCTGGGGTTTGTTTAGCCTCTATAATTGAAACTTCGTTGCTTTTGGAGCTGTTGCTTTCGGAGCTTAGAGCAGGCCGGGGCAGGCGGGGAACCTTGGCTTCCTCCATCACTGGAGCAAGCAAACCTCCTGTTCGTTCCAGCTCAGTGGCTGCCGGCCGCCATCTTTGGCAGTTAATTTGCATATCTTGCTGATTAGCCAATGGGAAGCGTAGCAGAGGTTAATTACCCTTTTTGTCTTTTATTAGATAGGATTACACATTTAATGTACTAACCAACTGTAATCTGGCTTCCACTCCACCATGTCAGTAAAACTGCTACTGCCAAGGTGAACTGTGCCCTCTATGTTGCCAATGCAAAGCCAATGGATATTTCTCATTCCTCACCTACTTGATCTTGCAGCAACCACACTTTCCTGCTTGTCCTCACTTCCTTTATTGGCTGCTCCTTCCCCTCTTCCTTTGTTGGCTTCTTCTCTTCTACCTGATCAACTTCTACAGCACCTCAGACTCAGCTCTAAACACCCCTTTTTTCCTCTTTCTATGCTCCACTACATTCTACCTCTTTTGAATCTAATTAATTCCTCTGGCTTCAAATACCTTCCTCCAATTCAGCCCAGACCTCCTTTATCTGCTTCAAGCCTGTATATATAGCAACATTCCTTACAAGTCTCACAAGCTGAAGAACATACCTCAAATCCACTTCCCCTGCTATCATTACCCATTACAGGAGAATCTCATTATACCCAGCTACCATCCTTACACAAGCAACCAACATATTCCTCCTGAACTATGTATATAGCAAGGCCTCCCAACTGGTCTCCCTGCTTCCACTCTCACCCACCTAATCTATCCCCCACAAAGGAAACAGGTCTTTAAACTTCAAGTCAGATCATGTCACATCCCAGCGTAACACCCTTCCCAGGGACTGCACTTTTGAAGGGCTACCCTCTCTTTAATAGGTTCTGCCAGTCCTAAACAACCTACCTCCCCACTCTCTCACCACCACTCTCCAACCACACTAATTTCCTTTCATTTCCTTGAACAGGCCAAGTTCTTTTCTCCCTCCAGGTTTTCCTTTCTATCTGCTCCAAATGCTTTCTCCTTTCTTCTTTGCCTCCTTAACTCCTAATCATCACTTAGGTCTCCACTTAAATATCACTTCCCTAAAAACTTCTCTGGCTTGCCCAGTTGAAACTGTACTCTTCTTTATACCACTAATGCTCACTTGTGTTTTTCTTTCTCTGCATTTACCATAGCCTATAATTCTTCCTTTACATGTAGTTATTTCGTTCAATATCTGACTCTCCTACTGAGCTGTAAACTCCACAAGGCAGGGGATGTGTGTTTAAAAGCTCGCCACCATAGCTCTAGTACCTAGCACACGGCCCATCCTGTAACAGGAGTTTGATAGTATTTGTTTACTAAATAAAAAACAAAAGCAGTTTTATTTCATTTGGGGAGATCAAGGAAGATTTCCCAGAGAAAATAGCATTTCATCTTTCTAAATAAATATACGTGATTTCTGTAGTAGAGATAAAGAAGAACATTTCAGAAAGAGGAAATTGAGATCAAATAAAGGTTTGGTACCAGTTAGAGATTTTGTAATCCAAAATCCAACACATCCTGGCACCAAGTATAAAATTAAAACCTCAGTATATAAAAACAAAGCAAATGAAACAGCAAAGAGTGTCACTATGTACTTCTAAGTAATAATTCTCCAACTAGTTCAAACTGGCTCCCACACAACTTCTGTCCACTCATGTCATCCCATTTCCCAGCCACCTGGGTTCCAAACTTGGAAGTTCTTAAGACTCAATTCTTTTTTCCCTCTATATTCAATCAGTCACCAAGCTTGGCTTGTTTTTCCTTTTCAATGTCTTTCTCAGCTATTCTTTTCTCTATTTCAAGCAAAGACATCCTAATTCAAGCCCCCTTCACCTATGGAATAACTGCAACCTGCCCCTAAATCAGGGTTTCTCAACTTTGGCATTATTGGCACTTGGTCTGGATAATTCTTTGTCGTGGGAGGCTGTCTTATACATTGTAGGATGTTTAGCAGCATCTTTGGCTTCTCCTCCCTAGATGCCGGTATCACCCTGCCCCTCACCTGTGACTACAAAAATGTCTCCAGCCAGGGCTAAATGTCCCCGCGGTGGCAAAATCACCCCCAACTGAGAACCACTTTCCCAGCTGACCTCATTGGAAAAACCCTCTAAAATCACCCAGTCAAAATTCAACCATTCCTTTCAGGCTAACTCGAATTTCATCTTTTCTATGAAAATATGGATGCTTATCAACAAGCAGATACTCACTTACCTTTACAAGGAATAAAAAAAAAAAATCTGCACAATAAAACAAATGAGAAATCATGGCTTGCCTGTCAGTTTGACAAAAGATTAAAAATGGTAATATCCATTGTTGATAAGGATGTGGGGAAATAGGTAGTATCATATACTGCTGGTAAAAGGAAGCTGGTGCAATGATTTTGCATGGCTTTTATAGCTACAATTCATACTTTAAGATGATCATATCCTTTCACTCTGCTTATGTGATGAGATCATCAGGAAAGTGTGCAAAGACTACACTGTTCTATAGCAAAACTGGAAACATCCTAAAAGTTCCTCAATAGGAAACTAGTGAGGTAAACAATAGTACATTAGAATATTTTGCTATTGTTAAAAAAAGATAAAGCAGATATATATGTACTGACATGGAAAACCATCCACATGAATATAAGAGTGTGTGTGTGCGCGTGTGTGTGTGTGTGTGTGTGTGTTTGTGTGTGTGTATGCAAGCTTTCAATATAGTATGTGCCATATAATACCTTTTTTGTAAATAAAATGTTTATGTATACTTACACAGAAGACTAGATGAGTCTATGTCAAAATATTAACAACTTCTGTAGTCAAATCATATTTTAAATGTATTAGAGAAACTATTAAATCACCTTTTAAAATATCTTGGAAAAGTCCGATTTATGAATCTATACTTTAAATTTTTCAGTTTATTTAAAGCAGGCTTATATGTTTATTTACTACCTTTGTTTCAGGCAAATATCTTGAGTTGGAATATTCTGTGCTGAGCCATATTTTTGCCCTAGAGAAATCAATGGTAAAAAGGAAGTTTACAGAGAAAAATATATTTTTGTGCATGACAGCTTACCGGTGTGATGCACCATGAATCATACTGAAAATATGTCCCTTGAAATCAAAGAAAACACTACGTTTATACAAAGAATATGCCCCAAAGTTCCCCAATAAAGACAAGTGTTTAATCAAAATATTTGTTGACAGCTGGTTATTGCTGATTCTAAAGTAGAAAAGAAAATCAGTGTCATTGTAGTCTTTTGTGTGCAAGAGCTGAATATGCAAATTAGCCAGAAATGGAGACTCATTATCTGTTTTGCACTTCAAGTGTGATTTTAAGCACTGTAGGTATATATACACACACACATCCAGAATATACATATATCTCAACAAACCATGCACATCATCTGTTCAGAACTGGGAAACGCAGGCATGCTTCTACAACATTAAGCGGAAGGCAGATGGCAAGCACTGATCAACAGAAATAAAATCCTTCTAGATCCTACTCCTTCTAACAGGCCTTATAATTTTTTTTCTTTAGAAAAATATCAAGCACTTCTTCATATCTGTTGATTTGCAACTTCAAAATTACAATAGGCAATGCAAACGAGGACTTCAAAGAGAGAAAATGTCTTTTGGCACAGATTCTCTTTCATAGTCTTAGGCAGAAGATAACACTAACTTTGAAACTCATAGCATCCTGTATTTTATCAGTATCTAATGTGTAAATTAGCACTTTCTATAACTGGCGGTTTAGCTTTCAAAATACATAATTACTGATCATTTTAGTCTATATCACGTTTCTTTTGCAGGGTGAAATGAACTAAAACAGCTGTTACATCCTAATAGCTTCATAATGTGCATAGAATTTCTATGACTATTAGAAATTAAACCTACAGCTTCCTATCAGGCAGAACATATTCATGTGTATATATGACCCACATTAATTGAAAGAACAATTATTAACTTATGAAATTATAATTTGAAATATAATGAAGTAAGCTGCTAAAGAAAATATTACAACTCTTAAATGAGGTCAAAGCCACTGGTCCACAGTAATCTGTTCCCCCCCTTTCCTTGCATCAATAAAGCACTTCAGGCCTAAGGAAGTCCAAGAGCTCATGCTACTACCACTCCTTGCAAAGATCGAGCCCTCTATTTTCATTCTGGGAGATGAATTTTTAGAAGGTGAACCAAGCCTGGCACTCTGCCCAGAATTTCTGGCAGCTGCCAGGCAATCTGGCTTCATTTCTGGTCCACTCTCCTCTGAGCTAACCTTGTATCCACAGAAGGAACACTGATCTAGGGAACTTGTACTATTTATATGATCATATGATCACTGAGAAAGCTCTAATGATTTTATTAACCACAGGACTTGTACATACAGTTCTCTTTAAGCATATTTTCTGTGGAAAGAAATATTATAAAATCTTCTTATTTCCTGGTATCTCCTTCTAACACTGGGGGGAAAAATAGCAGTGTCAAAAGGATTTTTCTGGAAAAATCAATTATTATCCAGGCACCTGCATTGAGAGATAGTAGAGGGCTAAAGAGATTCAACAAGCTGCCTTATGTGCAACTACTATCAAAAACAAGGTCCAGGAACCACAAAATAATTAGAGAGGTGTACAAGATATAGTATGTAATTAATGGCTAAAGTGGATGATTCAAGCTAAAAATGCTATGAAAGGTCAAAGCAATCACTGCTAGGCAGTGTGGGATACAATTTAAGTATATTAAGGTCTAACTCTTCACTAAGAGAATATCAACTACTTAACCAATACCTTCTTTAGATTACCATTTCCAAAGTAAACAGGACTGGAAAATAACTATGCAATTCACAAATAAATCTGTGTCCAAGTCTGTTTGTATTTTTGATCCCAGGATTTAGCTGTCATTCCCTCTTCTCAATCTTCCAAAGTGAAAAGTCGGGGAAGCTTTACTCCACTAACATGTTCTTACTCTCTCCACAGCCGTACTGAAGGTCCTGGAAAGTCTTTCCAACCATTTCCATTAACTCCCAGGTTCCTACTCCCAGCCCCATAGCTCATCTTTGTTTCTGTCCCCTCTGCTGAAGGCCCCTGGCTCTTATTAAGGAGCCTAGCGCCCCAGGTGGCTTTGTATTCTATTGCCCAGGAGTTTAGTACCTGGCTTCCTGGTTCAGGATTTCCTAAGTTCCATAATCAAGAGGTAGGACAGCTGAAGTCTCAAAACAAGATTCCAAAAGGAGATCTCCAACAGGAAAACTGTATCAGTAGTTATACACTACTGTTAAATTCCTTACACACAGCATGTACCCATCCAATAATGAAGTGCCTATACAAATGTATTATTTTTCTAAGCAAAAGACACACGGACTCAAATTCTGGTTCTAAAAGAGGGACTTTTTCTTCACTTCTTAGGAATTTTTACTATTCTCTGAATAACATTTGTACAAATTAACCTAATTTATAGCTCTTCACAGGGAATCTTCTAATCTTGTCAACGGTTTACAAAAAAAAACAGAGCTTTAACTAAAACCAAATCCCAGATACCCAGAAACAATTGTACAAGATCACTTAAAGAGGGAAGGACTATCATTTATGTAGAGTCTCTGAGCTTAGGGACATAGGCAGGAGGCATGAGCAAGTAAATATATGTGATTGACTAGTGAGACAAAACAGGGCTTTAAGTAAGAATCAAAGATGAGCTAGAGAAGCAAAAAGACCTGTTGGTGGAGAGCTTTGAGCGAAGTTTAGATTTGGTCAAATCCAGTGCAAATTCTGCCTCCAGCAAATGTCCTGCACATCCTTTCTCTTTTATTTTGCCTGCTCAACCCCTTGGTCCTTTAAGACTCGGCTCAAAACCTCTCTTCAATAGGGTCCCCCATAACTATGCCGCTCCTAGGTACGTGTTCTCTCTCTCTCTCTCTCTCTCTCTCTCTCTCTCTCTCTCTCTCTCTCTCTCTCTCCATATATATATATACTTATTATTACACCTATCATATTTTACTTTATCAATCTTTAGAAGGTTATCACTACTATTGTATCATGAGAGCAGCAACTGTCTTGTTCATCCTTTTATGCCTGGCAACTAAACTAAGTGCCTACAATATAGCAGGTGTTAATAAATGCTTATTGAACAAATGTCTAAATGAATAAATTCTAGAAATAACTGAGTAATATTTAGGAAAGGAAAGGCATGAGAAAAAGGATGTTTGATGGTCAACTAGGGAGGCAGTATCAGAACTTAATCCTGGATATAACTGTTTAGGAAGCAACTGTTAGCACCACCAAATACAGTTCTTGCTCTTCCAGAATGAAAAACAAACAGTTATCTGTGGTAATAATAACTGATCATTAGTGTTACTAACCTCATCTCATGCAGTCAGCTTATTGAAAGACACTAATTTACGTTCTAAAACTATAAAATAAAAAGCAAAAGGGCAAACCTGTTCTATTTTCTCATGTTCTAATTCTTCCACTACACACAAAAGAATCTCAACATGTTATTCTTCTTTTTATTTTATTTTTTTTTGGTAAATATGTTTTTATTGATTTCAAAGAAGGGAGAGGGAGAGAGAGAGAGAGAGAGAGAAACATCAATGATGAGAGAGAACCATTGATCAGCTGCCTCCTACAAGCCCACAACAAGGGGTCAAGCCCACAACCCAGGCATGTGCCCTGACCAGGAATCCAACTGTGACCTCATGGTTCATGGGTTGATGCTCAACCACTAAACCACACCAGCTGGGCTATTTTTATCCTTTAAACAAAAGATAATAAAACAAAAACCCTGGATTTGACTGAATAACTTAAGCACAAACCCATGTTTCAAAGGTCTTACTGAATACAAAACACAGTGGATTGGGGGGGGGGGGGGGGACTTAATAAGAGGATTCTAGGTGAAAATAATAAATAGAAAATTCCTCTAAAGAAGCAGGCCCTGGCTGGGCAGCTCAGTTGATTAGGGTATCATCCCTATATTCCAAAGTTGTGGTTCGATCCCCAGACAGGGCACATACAAGACTAAACGAATGAATGCATAAATAAGTGGAACAACAAATTGATGTTTCTGCTTCTCTCTCTTTCTCAAATCAATAAATTTTAAAAAAGCAATTCAAGATTAAGAGATCTTGTGAAGAGAAATTTTATAATAATATGAAATTTGTTTCTAAACACAGTTGAAGCAAAACCAGGAGTTAAGAAGATCAGGTTCACTGTAAGGATAAAATCTAAAAATGATCTTATGGGAAACTAAGGGGCAAGAAAATTCAAAGCTTTACTGACAAACTGACAAAACAGACCTAGATAAAAGATGGCTACACTCCCTTTGGAGCATTTTAAAGAGAAAAACTTCCTCAATTGTTCACCATCACCCTCATCATCCTCAGCATTAGTATCCTGGTCTTCTGGGCAGCTGCAATCAGCATCAGCAGAGGATGGCCACACAGGCCTTCTCTCAGCATTCCTGGAAACTGCTCCTGCCAAAGAGGCAGTGGGGGCTTCTTCGGAGCTCTGAGTTTCCTCCTACTCCAAAGCAGAGCTATTTTTTTAACCTCATATCCTGCATAGGCAATGGAAGACTGTGGTGTTAACTGTGTATTCAGACAGACCTGCAAATTTAGCTTCTCTAGAGCTCAGTGTCCTCATTTGTAAAAATAAGGTAGTTAGTGGTATTTTTCTCCTAGAGCTATTATAAGAATTATATAAGGTAACAATATGTGCCCGGCCCATACCAGATGCCAGTAAGTGTTACACTGTTTCCTCCCTGTCTCTCTCCTGAGTTCCAATAGCCCTCTCTCTCTTCCTCATTCCTCCTTTCTTTTGCTTTCCAATTCCTTAAAAATATTTAATGGATCTATCTCCTTTGAGTTACTCTTATGTTTATTTCAAAATTCTGAAGGAAGATTTTTTTAAGTATTTGCATGAAACTGAATAACTGCATTACAGCAGCCACATATCCGCTATACAGTACACATGGCAAGTCAAGAGCGGGCTGGCACTGAATGTACACCTACCAACTTCGGGCATAATTAATGCTCCATGAGTAGAAAGGCTTAAATGGTACAAACAGTGTCACGTGTTATTTCACAAACCACAGACTTCAGAACAATTTATATTTACATACGGTTTTATAAAAAAGGCAATTTCAGCCTCTCTTTGGCCCCAAGTAAAATTGTAATGATATAGTGACACCATGTGGCTACATTCTGCTTTTCATTTTCTGTACCAGTTCAATTATGGTATCACAGTTGTAGGTACAAAGACAATTCAAACTAAGTATAAGCTAAAATGGTTACTTTTTAAAACTGTTTTTTTACTTACACCTGAATAAGCTATTTCTTGAATTCTGAAGATGTCAATCATATAAAGAAAGTAAAGGCTCAGCATAATTCTAGCTGTGATTCTAAAGCTAAAGCATCCTAGGAAACCACTGAGTAATGTAAAAATGCCTGCCTTTTAAAGAAAATGAACATATCAGTGCCCAGTTATGGGGCGGGGCGGGGGGGGAGGGGGGAAGAAAAAAGACACACATGCTTTTGTACAATGTTAATATGGTAGAGAAAGAATGTTGCCATCAATAGCAATGTTTATTTTTCTCATTTATTTTATGTCTTGTAGATCTATAGCACTGTGTAGGTACTATAATTTAATGAAGATAGGTAAAAAAAATATTATGCTGCATCTAATGATGGCAGGGATGAGAAGGGACCTGAAATATATGGTAGCAATAAAAGAGATTAAAGTGCCCAATACCAAAAACAGTACAGTTTTAGTATTCATCTAATGAGGCCTCCTACAGTACACCAGATATCCCTGAAAAATATTAAAGGTACACCAAAGAAAAACTAAATATCTAAAATAATGACCAGGGAATATCACTCACTTCATCTCGGCTTAAAACAACCACTTCTCGCCCTGGCCAGGTGGCTCGGCAGGTTGGTGTCGTCCTGCGCAAATTTGGTGCGGGGTTTGATTCCTGCTCAGGGCACATACCTGTGTGTGTTCTCTCTCTCTCTCTCTCTCTCTCTCTCTCTCTCTCTCTCTCTCTCTCTCTCTCTCTCCCTCCCTCCCTCCCTCCCTCCCTCCCTTCCTCTCTCTAAACATATCCCCAGGTGAGCAAAACCACCCGTCCTTTTGGGGTTTCCATGAACACCTATTTAAAATAACCACCCTGTACCCCTTGACCCTGGTCACTATCACAATACCATCTTCACAACACTCATAATTATGTGATGTGTTCTTACTATTAGTTTATCTGTTTCTTCCAAATTCCCTGAGAGCAGACACCTCGGTAGTCCTCTTCAGTGCCATGGCCTCAATATCAAATATAATGCAAATACAAACTAGGAGCTTATTTGTGAAATGAGCGAGTGGTGAATAAATGAACAGATGTATAAATGAAGAAAAATATAGTTCCTTAGCTGGTGAATCACACCTAAATTTCTTCTTATAAATGAGAGCAGAACCATTCTAGTGAGATGTTTATCATCATTTATGTCCTCTAATGTGACCACTGAGACCAGAAGACAGGCGGACAGATGCTCTATAACACCCTTTCTTTTTTCCATGACACATTTGTCACATTATAATTTCTAATTGTAAGAAAAGAAAAAAAAAGAAGGGAAACTACAATAATTAAAACACTTTGAGCAACAGTCAACAAAATCAATGGAACAGAGCAGAATACATGCTAGAACTTAGTACATGATGAATATGGCTACTCACATTAGTGTGGTAAGGAATGATTAATAAATAGTCTTAGCTAACTGACTGTCTCTGCCCAAAAATATACACAAAAAATATTCTAGCCCGATTAAATATTTACATATAAAAATAACAAGTAGTAGAAAAATATTTATAAAAATATAGAATTCTTTAATGTTGGAAGTGAGAAACAACTTTCTAAACATGATATCAGACCAATGAAAATCATAAAAATGACTGACAGATTTGATGACCCTTTGTTTTTGGTTAATCCTTACCAGAGGATATTTTTCCATTGATTTTTTTTAAAAGAGAGTGAGAAGGAGCAACGGAGGGAAGGAGGGAGGGAGGGAGGGAGGGAGAGAGGGAGGGAGGGAGACAGACACATAGATGAAAGAGAGAGATATCCATTGGTTGCCTCCCCCATATGCCCCAGCCAGGGCCAGGAATGAACCTGCAACCCAGGTACATGCCCTTGACTGGAATTTGAACTTGAGACCCTTTGGTGCATGGGCCGACTCTCTAACCATTGAGCGGCACCAGCCACGTTTTTTTAAAAAGTAAAATTCTATATGGCAAAGGGTACCAATAAAACACAAAAAAACCTAATAAACTGTAAAACATGACAGGCAAGAGGATAATATCACACATACATATATACATATATGTATATATGTATACACATATATGACATTATACATAACATATATCTATATACCAATATTAAGTTCTCACCAGCCAAAAAAAAGATAATTACCCGAGAACTAAAATATGCAGAAGATTAAAGTAGACTTTTCATAAATGAGAAATAACAAATAGCCAGTAATAAAAGATATTCCACTTCACCGATAAAAGAAATCCAAATTAAAGTAAGACCTTTTTTGACAAATCATAAATCATATTGGCAAAACGTTGATGATGCCTGCACTGGTGCAGTTTCGGAGCAGAGGCGTTTTTATGGGCTATTGGTGGAAACTGGGTATGGCCTTATCAGATAGCAAGCTTTATCAATTTTTAAAATATGTACTACATTTTAATTTTATAATTAAAATGTCATAGAAAAGACACTTCCACTTTGAGAATTAAAAACAGAAGGAAAGAAAGAAGAAAGCCCAGTTTTGTGTTCCCTGGGCGTCCCCCCTGTGCCATGTTCTAATTATGAAGCTGCATCTTCTCGACACCCTGCTGGCCTTGTCTTCAGTAAGCTGTGCTCCTCCTGGCTCTCCTCTAACCTGCAGCCCTGTAGCAAAAGTGTCTGCCATCTACTCTTTTCTTCCCTCTCTCAACAGGTATATCCTTGAGGACCTTGCTTTTAGGCCTGCTGTTCCTCTCCCTCAACTCCCAGATTTTATACCAAGATCACTTTTTTTGTAATTCCACCTACCAGCCATATACAGGCTCTGAAATCTATCTCTACCCTTCACACCTATGTTTCAAGTCTTCTCATATTTCAGCAACATTATATGGCTGCCAAATTACCAGTGTCATGTTGAGAGACAGCCAGAAAAAAATTTAAAACACCCCAGAGTACTCAATATTTGCCATTCCTTATTAGTGTTTTTGTTTGGTACTAGACTCCATCATCTGAGAAAGCTATGGGAGTACTTGATGAGAGCTTACTAGATAGCCAAGAAGACAATTTGAAGGTTAGAGAATTTATGGGTAAAGCAGAAATTGCCTTTTCCTGAGAAAGAGAAAGCTGATAAGACATTACATGGTTCTGAGTATATATGAAAAATTCTAACGAAACTGACAAGTCACTTTTCTGCACCTCCAATTGGGGGTCGGTGGGGTGGGTAGTTATTAGTTTAAGTTTTTGGCTACATACAGCAGTGCATAGCCAAATGAGTACCTAAAAAACACCAAGAAAGACAGAGCAGTTAATTTCCCTCCATTCACTGCTATGGTTGGCACCATAACTCTGGCTTTGTCACTAGATAACGTCTACTACCTTGGTGAGGTGAAATACAGACTGAATTACATTCCACAAAATATATGGATAGAAAATTTTATGTTATATATATTTTATCAGAATAAGAAATGCTTTACCAAAATCAAAATATTTGAAAACTGCTGGAAACATACAAATGGGCAGGTTATTAAGTTAAAAACCCGCCCTGGCCAGTGTGGCTCAGTTGGTTAGAGCATTGTCCTGTATACTGAAAAGTCATAGGTTTGATTCCTGGTTAGGGTACATACCCAAGCTGCAGGTTCAAACCCCTGTTGGGGTGCATATGGGAGGCAATTGATCAATATTTCTCTTTCACGTCAATGTTTCTCTCTCTCTGCCTCCTTCTCTCCACTCTCTCTGAAACCAATAAAAACATGTCCTCGGGTGAGGATTAAAAAAAAAAAATAAGATTCATATAATTTTTTAAAACAGATAAAGAGACCCATTTAATATATGTTTTGGATTACTAAACATGGACTGGCAATAGAAAAGTGCTGAACCAAGTAGGCTCCTGAGGTAAGGAAAAATTTCCTTGCAGTGAGAGCCACCATGGCCAAAGAGGATGGTAGGGATGGTTCCTTTCCCTGAAGGTCAAACACCAGTTGAGAGTCTTAGAAATGAGAAAAATAATTTTTTAAAAATTAGTAATAAAAACAACTATTTACTGAGCCTATTTTGGGCCAGACACTGTGCTCAGTACTCATATATGTGCTATGCCATCTAACCCTCCACAACAGACCCCATAAAGGGTGTGGCTATTCCTGGTGTGTGTGTGTGTGTGTGTGTGTGTGTGTTTTGTTCTTAATCCTCACCTGAGGATATTTTTTCCATTGATTTTTATTTTAGAGAGAGTGGAATGGAGGGGAGGAGAGAGGGAAGGAGGGGAGGAGAGGGGAGAGAGAGAGAGAGAGAGGGAGAGAAACATTGATGTGAGAGACACATGATTGGTTACCTCCCGAATGTGCCCCAACCAGGGCTGGGGATCAAACCTGAAACCCAGGTACATGCCCTTGACAGGAAATCAAACCTGAGACACTTAAGTGCACAGGCTGACACTCTAACCACTGAGAATCACTGACCAAGGCTATTCCTGATTTTTTTTTTTTTTTTTTTTTTTACTGGTATAGAAAAACAAGTGCTCAGAAAGGCACAACTTTTCTAAGATCACAATGCCAGTATTAGATGAAACCAGGATTTGAGAAGAGCTCTCTAACTCCATAGCCCATGGTTTTTCTACTACAAAATGCTAATTTGCATGCAGTCCAGCCTGGATTCAGAGAGGGCTGGGTAATCTCACACTCCCCAGTTCACAGAGCACCTCTCCTTTTGTGAATATATTTGATGTACTCTTTCATCAATACATGACACTCATAGCTTCTAGGATTAAAATCAAAATTCAGTTTTCTAAAGAAAAAAACAGAAAGTAGGCTTTGCAAACAGTACAAAACCACTTACCACTCCAGAGAGTTTTCCAGCCGTGATGTGCATTTTAACAAACACATGGATTAAAAGTACCAATGAAAATATATACATATCAACGTTAAAGCAATCAGTCAGTGCCCTGACCCCATAAATCCTGTGGTAACATTTATAGAGTACCTACTGCACACAAGGTCATAACCTGAGTACTGTGTAAGAATACTAAAAGATTAGAATGTATACTCGATTCCAAAAGCTTGTAATTTTAGTATCAGAGGCAGGACAAACATATGAAGGACACTGAAGAATAAAGGTGACATGCAAATGTTACAAATGAGCATTTTAACTGACATAATGCAAACAGAATACTGATATGCTAAAGAAATAAAGAATTTATATGTGCCTAGTGAAGCTAGAAGAAGTGTATTTAGCACATTGTTTAGGTAGTCAATAAATGACTGTGAAGATAAGAAGCACCAAGTATAAGACATCCTTGAATAATCAATAGGGACTTGTTCTTAGGTTCATTTTTAAGTACTACCAAAATTCCAAACATTACAAAAGGCAGAGTTTATCACTGAATTCAGTAATTAACATAATATGTTAAAGTAATTATAAATATATTTAAATTTTTTAAACAAATATAATATCAAGGTTTCTTCCTTTTCTTGTTAACACTTTCTCTAAACCACTTTGTCTCAGTTTTTCTTGACCAGAGTTGGGAGCCAGCCAGCTATACGAAGACAAAAACTAGCATCACAAATATGGCCAGGCTCTACACGTATAAAAGCTATACCAACAAAGGCAAGGCCACCCAGGAGAGACAAAGTAAGGAAAGGGGAGCATAAATAATACCCATTGATAAATAAAGAAAAGTATATTTTCTAAAAGCCAGAGACCATAACTGAGGGCATGTTTTAAGATGGGTAAAGTACACCGACTCTGTCATGACTGGTTTTATATTCACTATGATTTGTTCTGGGAGTCATGTTCCTACGATTTCAAATTAAATACAAGCACATGGTCCTTTGGTGCACATCAGACGCTTTGGATGTTATACTGCTTATTTTTTAATCCAATACAATAGTAATAAACTGAGTCAATGCAGACTCGATCATGTCCCCCACGTCAGGGCCCCTCTGTCACTCTCGAAGTATCCCTAGGCAGCTCTGAGATATAGAATCTTCACTCAATTTCTTGTCCTTCTCATTTTAATCCATTCAAAACTCCTCTGATAAAAGAGCAACTGCCAGATCTTAGACACTTTAGTCCCCCTTTGGGGAAATGAAATTGATTTTCTTCATTTTCACACAAGAGGATCCCTGGATAACAATATTGTGTCTGGTCATACTATAATAAAAAAATGTAGGCAACATTCTTTACTATACCAGAGGCTGAAAGGTTTTGTGAGTTCCTGTGGTGGAAGTGAGAATTCAGCCTGATTTTGAAAGGTCATGAGTTTAATAAGTATAAGAGTGTCTTCAGAACAAGAGAGTAAGTGCTGTGGGGCATCCACCTGCTCTGAATCAGCCACAATGGAAGGTCAATCGAGGTTACAGGTGAGAGTGAGAAGGGAATTGGGTAAGCGGTCAGCTCCATATTCTCCCTAGTTTACACCTTTGATATCCCTTCCCTTCTCTTGCCTCACCACACCAAAATGAACCTGCCTTTGATCCTTTGACTCTAAGGTAAAGAATATCTGCAGGCAATTTCCAAGGGGAAAATTATAACAGAAACTACACAATTTGGGGAACCTTTAACTACTTTTCTCAACTCCCAATTTCATTATTTGTTTAGGTTTTACAGAATTTCATTTTAAAAAGTTTAAAATATGGCTTATACCTAAAGAAAGAATATGAAATATTAGGACAATACTTTATCAGTACTTTTTAAGACAAACTAACATGGACTGCAACACATCACAACAATACAAGTAAGGTGCTCTGAGGAAGGGAGGTTGTGAGCCTGGAGCCCCACCTGCTGAGCCTCCCTTGCCCCAAGCCCAGCCCCACTAGAAACACTGACTGTCAAATGCCATGGATATTCACTGACCTAGAAAAAGAACACAGATATTCAGAATATGCACAATGGCATCAAAAAATCTCCTTGTGCCCTGAGGACTGCCAGAGAAGTCTCCAGAAACACTCTCATGGCTTCTGTGGGAAGAATGTACCGCCTAACAATAACTGCTTTCAAGGTAAAGCATGCAGTTCAGAAAGTATTTCTACTCCTCAGTGTTCCTGTCCCTTCAAATTCCTTTATATGTCTACTACATAAAAACAGCACAAAATACTTTGGATAAACAGTTCCACAGCACACTCTAAATATTAAATGCCTAATTTTCCATAGTTTCTCTAAGGTTATGTTGGAATGTATTTGTTAGCTGATACTCTAAAAAACTCTTCTATAAGACCAAAAATGTAATCTGTTTCTTGTCAAAGCCCAAATCTCCTTGAATAAACAACAAAATCATTTATTATACATGAGAACTAACCTGCAGACACGGGCTGGAAAATATAACTTTTGCCAAGAACGACACAGATACTGTGAATGATCAATCACTCTGATCCAATCAAGTTCATCCATGGACACTTCAATGAAGTATGAATAAGACCTATGAGTCAAAAGGAAAAAGGCAGAAAAAAGGACCATATTAAAATAACAGTACAAAGGGCAAGAGCAGGATGGAGAGGTCAATGGGGGGAAAGGGAGATGTCTATAATACTTTCAACAATAAAAATAAAATTTTTAAAAATTAAATTAAAAATTAAACAATAAAATAAATAAAATAACAATACCGAGTTATCTATATATATAAGAGCCTAAGTGACCATTCAACTGGTAGCTATGATGCGCATTGACCACCGTCAGCAGATGCTCAACACACAGGCATGGAACATGGAACAGACTAATGAATCTCAGAGGAAAAGGGGGAGGGGGAAGGGGGGAGAGCAGGAAGAGATTAACAAAATATTTTCTATGCATACTAGAGGCCTGGTGCATGGATTCGTGCACCAGTGGGGTCCCTTGGCCTGGCTTACGCCCTCTCGCAACCCGGGACCCCTCGGGGGATGTCAGACTGATTGCTGCAGGCCAGGCCAAGGGACCCCACGGGTGCACGAATCTGTGCACCAGGCCTCTAGTACTTTAATAAAACATTAACAGTCACAAAAAACCACAATCTTCACAAATTACATTTTCTACATAATAATCAAATGTGGATAATGATGAAATCTATATAGATCCCCTATTATAGCATTCACCACAATGTACTAAAATTCTCTCTCAGCATGTATGTCTACTTTAGTAGATCACAAGCTGCTTAAGAACAAAGATCATGCCATATGTATTTCCATATACCCAGGCTCTAGCACAGTGCTTGACACATAGGCATGGAAGACATTTGTTCCTTTTCAAACAGAGCCAGGATGGCCTGCTCACACCATATCTGCAGATTAATAAGGCCATGACAAAGACAGGACAGAACATAGAAGTTAGGTGTGCCTTCTCCTTCTACCTTCCCAGCCTGGGAGCTCAGTCCTGCACTTTCAGGAGGAAAGCCAACTGGAGTGTTTCTCCACAGAGGCCAGCTGATCTCCCCCTCCCTCCCAGCCTCCTACCATCCCACACGTACGTGCAGCCAGCAGAAAAATAAATGACCTGGGTGAAGAGATAATACATGTTTCTTTTGGGTACAACTTAAAATTTGGCAGCTAATAACCTGGCAGTAATGAAAATAGCCTATCACCCTCCCTTAGTCAGCTACACCGAACCACTGCATGCTAGTCCCAGATTGAACAAATCTATATTCCCCTGTCATGAGCCAAATTTAAATTTGAGATGCAGTTATTACTTGTTCTGTAATATCAACAGGAACAATCTGAGAAGATTTAGGTGACCATAAATGTCATCCTGCAACCAACAGTTGTGACCAGAAAAGGTCAGCTTATTTTGTCATCCCTCATTTTCTGCTGTCCTCTCCCTCCCATTCATTTTATCGCTCAGTCTCAAACTGGTTATAACCTTTTATTGAACCTCTCTGGGTTATCAGAAATGCAGGATATAATTTTACAACACATGTCAGAATCATTTTTGGTTAAGATTCTGAATTTTTCACCTTTGCTTAGAATGATAACTTCTGTGAGAAAAGAATGGCTATGTGGTAAACTTAAGTCCCCCGTGAATGTAACGCAAATAGTAAAACCAAGTGGCCTATAAATACTTAATATCATGGAAACAATGATAGCTACTTTCAGTTTCAGCATACTCATGTTTTATTATTTTTATACTAATTTCACTACTAATGAGAATATGTAAAGCTTTTATAACAGTGCATACTACATAACAGTAATGAAAGTGCTATATGTTATTATTATTATACTATTATTAATCACTCTTAGAAATGACATGTGAATTACCTCCATTTTGCCAACTAAACACCATGTTATATCCAACAAGATATGTATCAGAAATATTCTTAATTTAAAAAAACAGACAGCGATAACTTCGGGACCTCAAAGACCCATGTATGGGAGATGCTGACTCCCACTTCATAAAGCTTCCCTCATTCTTGGCTCAAATGGCCTAAAAGGCCAGGATGGTGGCCAATGGTGCTAATGAGAGAAATGAACTAACCTGCAAGATTTGCAGGGTAGCCCAGCCGGGATGGCTCAGTGGTTGAGCGTTGACCTATGAACCAGAAGGTGACGGTTCAATTCCCAATCAGGGCACATGCCAGGTTGGCGAGCTCAATCCCCAGTGCGGGACATGCAGGAGGCAGCTAATCAATGATTCTCTCTCATTATTAATGTTTCCATCTTTCTCTCTCTCTCCCTTCCTCTCTAAAATCAATAAAAAATATATTTAAAAAGTTAAAAAGATTTGCAGGGTATCATCACCAATACTATTAAGCCCTTCATGCCCAGACTCAAAGAGGCATGAGCAGGGCCTAAGAGACTCTCTGCACATCAGTTTTCTGGAATGTAGGGTTTAGGTTAATGATAAGCAGCAATGAGAGAGACAGTTCAGGTCTTGGTCACCCATACTGCTCTGGAACTTTGGCCATCATGGCTGAACCCTAGAAACCACAGTGAGTAAAGGTATCAGAAAGCCTAGAAGGAAGACAGAACCTTGAAGCTATTGCCAAACTGGGTGGATTCTACCAAATTTTCTTTTCTTTTGAAGATGATATTTATCGACACCCTAAAAAACATTTTTTTCATCTATACGATAAAATGCATTTATTGTTATAACATCCGAAAGTACAGAATCAAGTAAATAAGTAATGAGAAACGCATAGGGTAGAATACCAGATAACCATATAAAGCAGGGGTCCTCAAACTATGGCCCGCAGGCCACATGCAAATACAAATATTGTATTTGTTCCCGTTTTGTTTTTTTACTTCAAAATAAGATATGTTCAGTGTGCATAGGAATTTGTTCATAGTTTTTTTTTAAACTATAGTCCGGCCCTCCAACGGTCTGAGGAACAGTGAACCGGCCCCCTGTTTAAAAAGTTTGAGGACCCCTGATATAAAGTAACATTTTAGGGGAATATTTTTAAAGGAGAGAATATTCACAATGTATTCATTAAAAAGTGAAGTTAACCCAGCCAGTGTGGTTCAGTGGCTGAATGTTGACCTATGAACCAGGAGATCACAGTTCGATTCCCAGTCAGGGCACATGCCCAGGGTTGGAGGCTCGATTCCCAGTAGGGAGCAAGCAGGAGGTAGCCGATCCATGATTCTCTCATCATTGATGTTTCTCTCTCTCCCTCTAACTTCCTCCCTGAAATTAATAAAATTATATCTAATCTAATAATAGACAAACAGGGTAATTGACCGTACTTTTGCTACGCCTCCCATTGGCTAATCAGCATGATATGCAAATTAACCGCCAACAAAGTTGGCGGTTAATTTGCATACGTAACCGGCAGAGCGAAGACTGAAGGTGAGCCGGGGCCGCGAAGACGGAAGATGGAAGGCGGCTCTGGCCGGGGCCGCGAAGACAGAGGACGGAAGGCGGCTCCACCCGGGGCCATGAAGACGGAGGATGGAAGGCAGCTCCAGCCGGAGCGAAGGCCTGGGTCCTGGGTGCCGGAGGAAAACCAGTGCCAGCAGTCAGGAGAAGGGAAGGCCTATTGCACGAATCTCTTCATGCAACAGGCCTCTAATATATATATATATATATATATATATATATATACATATATATATATATATGTATATGTATATGTATATGTATATGTATATATATATATATTTATTTTAAGTGAAGTTAGCTTTTTACACATCTAATCTATATTTTGTAAAACTATATGGTTTCACTGGTTTCTGTTTTGTGTATGTGTGAGAGATACTATGCATAACAAAAACACTTAATTAGATATATACAGATTAATAATGGGTGGTGAGATCACTAGCAATTTTTATTTCTTTGTGATTTTCTATGTTCTATGTTTTCCACACAAAAACCATATTCATTACTTTGATAAGCAGAAAAAGCAAAAAAAAGGGGGGGGGGGATTAAAGGAATAAACCAGTTAACTCTTTCCTCAGAACAAAACTTTAAGAGAAATAGCCAAGTGATCACAAAGAAATAAATCATCAAATCAGTAAAACCAAAGCAGACGACCACACAGTTAAGTCATCTCACTCAAACACAACATTCGTTTCTCTCCAAGTCAGACAGACTCACCGGCTATCTCGGTCCCACAGGAGTATCCGTATGTGATTGATAATGGATGGCTGACCTAGCTTAATCTCAATGCCAGAACGGCAGTCATCATCAATTGGATGCCTGGAAAATCCATGGTCCAAATCATAATTTTGAGTATCACCATCTAGTAAGGCAGATTTCAGCTCCCCCTTTACAACCTGGGCTCCATACTTCATAGTTGCAATGTTTTCTTCTGGTACTACAGTTAAAAATACAAAAAAGCAAGGTTAATGGTTAGTTATGAAATTACTCTGTAACTTGGGGAAAAAAGCAAATTCTAGGATTCTAGTATGTATATTTAATTTAAAATGGCAGAGACAAGCTTATGAAAATAGAAGATATGCAATGTCTATGAGGATTAAATTTAATGGCACCATCACAGCCACAAACTACTTGGAACTAATGTTATTAAGAAAAAGTTGATAATACTAGAAAAAGCACATGTACTAGCACCAACAATCAGCTCTGCTCAGTTCCTTCTATTAGCAGTTTCAATTTAATATGTACTAGACAAAAACAGCATGTTAGATAAGCATGTCAAACTCAAGGCCCACAACGAATACTTTTTGTGGCCCAGCCAATATAAAGGTATCTAAGAAACGTTTTAATAAAAATTTCCTAACTTAATTTTTACAATGTCCTGTTATACATAATTATTAACAACAAACTACAACGTTCGCTAATGACTGATGACTATAATCGTGTTGCATTCATTTCCCGTATGCGCCTTACACGCAGGCGCACCATTTCTCTCCACTAATAGTAGCAGCAAATATTTTAGCAGCGATTGCCATGCCATTAGTTTTGTACTGACTTGTTTGGTGTACGCAACAAGAAATATTTCGCTTTTGGAGAACAAGAAAAATAGGTTTATTTGTGTTACGCTTATTAATTTGTGCAGTTATTTAGTATCTGGTAAGTTAATGTTCAAGAAAAAATATTAATTTTTATTAAAATGTTCTATTATTTTGTTAATGATTACTCATTTATTTCAGCCCTTTGTATTCAGCATGTCTCTATCGAAATAAACCTATTTTTCTATGAAAACTGAAGCTTTTGTTTGTTTGCAGCCCACATAAACTTAAACCTGTTTATTTAGCCCGTGTTAGCCTTTGAGTTTGAAATGTTTGATCTAAGATGACCTATACCTGCCATCTGGACTGAGCACAATGTATAAAGCAGAGCAGACAAATCAGACATCTCAATAAATAACAGAAAAAGAGAGGTTCCAATACAACAGAGCTATTGGTCATACATGGATGAGCTAAATCAATCAATCTAGCTGAAAAACAAAAATATATCTAAAACAAGATATATTTTTTTCACTTGAGTATTTTTAAAAATGAAAATTCAGAAAGTCTGTCATCAAAGTCAGTATTGTGGTTATAATTAAACACTCTCCCTTTTCCAACAGTAGATTTATTAAGTGTCCACTGTCCTTGAGACTCTGAAGTCCTCTATGCACACTTTGCTTCACAGATCTGGAACCCATACTCCAGGAACTAACATTCTAAAACCGACACTCTCCACGGAGAGACCTGAGGCAGCATAAAGTAGACATCAAGAGCTTGAGCTTCAAAGTCAGAGTTTAAATAGTGGGGCTCCATCTTTAACTGAGTGTATCACTTTGGGAAAGTTACCTTCTCTGAACTTAAATTTCTCCATAGGGCAGTATCTATCCCCCAGGTGTTTCCATTTTTTGTTTTTGTTTCAAGGATTAAATGAGATGATGTTTGCAAAGCACATAGTCAACTCTAAGAAAAGACTGCTATTGTTATTATGAGCCATAATTTTTAAAGCAACAATAAGAGAACTAAGCAAGTTTACACACAGTAAATACTAGTAAATAGTGAAGCCTCATAGTATGTATACATCTGGGCTATGTAATTTGAATAGACTCAAGTATGAGCCATAATTAGGTTCTTAGGGAAAGGGAGTAATTCATTATTGCAGCTCACTTGGAAAATGCGGAGTTTAAAAAATTTTTCAAATGAAGACAGGTACGAGAATGACTCTGGGAGACACTAAGTGCAACTGGAATGTAATTGGGATGGGACACAAAACAAACAAAACCTAGTCCCGCTCAACTTCTTACCACCAGAAGTTTAAGTGCCTCAGATTTATAACTTCTTAAATTCTACTAGCTCATGGTAATCATACATATTCTTCATATTTATTTTTCATTTCTTTAACAAACCTTATTAATTCCTTTGACTTACTTCTCATCAAAATCTTTTGAAGTGTAATATTACTACTACATCCATTTTGCAGATCGGGAAGTGTGGGCAGGAGTTTAGATGGACTTTCTTGACCGAGGTCACACGGCTGGCCAGTATTAGAGCCGCAATGAGAACCAGGCGGTCTGTCTTCAGGGGCCCTGCTCTGATACCTCCTTCAGGAACAGTTTTTGATGGGAAGGACATACTTATCCCCTCTTTCTAACCCCTTCCCGCTAAGGTGACCTAAGCCGAGAGGAAAGAAACCAATAGTATGATATATTTTTAAAAGTTAGACACAGTGAGAAAACCTAACCTTGAGACTCAGGCTCTACCTGAAACCACTTGGTCTCTGTGAATCTGTTTTCTCATCTAAAAATAACACTTTGCCCAACTGCCGACCAGATTACTGTGAAGGTCATGCTACAAGTACTGTATAAGTACATGCTAAAGTACTATATAAGTATAGAGTCTGATGAGTCACAAAATATTTACTGTGGACTTGTTCTGTACCCCATACCATGTGAGTGTCTAGTCAGCCATGGGCAAACTACGGCCCGTGGGCCGGATCCGGCCCATTTGAAATGAATAAAACTAAAAAAAAAAAGACCGTACCCTTTTATGTAATGATGTTTACTTTGAATTTATATTAGTTCACACAAACACTCCATCCATGCTTTTGTTCCGGCCCTCAGGTCCAGTTTAAGAACCCATTGTGGCCCTCGAGTCAAAAAGTTTGCCCACCCCTGGTCTAGGTCCTAACTCAGACACAAAACAAACAAAACCTAGTCCCGCTCAACTTCTTACCACCAGAAGTTTAAGTGCCTCAGATTTATAACTTCTTAAATTCTATTAGCTCATGGTAATCATACATATTCTTCATATTTATTTTTCATAGACTCTAGGACCAGCTCAGTGAACTAGACAGAAAGGCCTGCATCCTGACGCCTCCAATCTAGAGATGAAGCACTTTATAAAGCAAGCAAACAAACAAAAGTTTCAAATTTGTGCTTTTCTAATATCAATGATGTGCAACTAGTTGGTAAGAAGAAACCTGAATAATCCCTTATTGCTGGGCATGAGAGGTGGGTCCAAAGTCTGCTGCTACCGACCACTGAAACCACCTCCTCCAGTTCTGACACCACTAGTCAGGGCCAAGACAACAAAAGGGGGAACTCAAGCTTTCAGATTCAGAAACTGCATTACCCTTTGATTTTCTCTAAACATAAGCTTCTTCACTTATCAAGCTAGGAATAACATACTAGGCACAAGAGTTTCAAGGGACTGTGACAAAAGGTCTAAAATTGAAATGAAACTTCTACCAGAAGTCTAAGTTGTCTTTTGAAGTTTATTTCAAGAGTGCTTGAGAACTTTTCTAACTGTTTTTGATATAGATTCCCCAAAAGTATCTTTCATTTCAAAACAGGCAACATTTACAGTGGCAATTCTCTCATGGTAACTATAATCAGAGTAACTCACAGGATAAAAATACAAAACCTATGGCTAAATGATAAATTTAACACAAAAGGTAAACATGACAAAATCCAAATCATAATAAAATAATTCAAACCATAAATATTCTTATTATTTATATTTGTCTATCAGTAGAGAAAAAAAGCTCTCAAAAATACAGGGTGAGAGATTAAAGGAGCTGGTAGATAACAATAATAGTTTTCTTTACATTTGTCATTTTTTATGCATTTTATAAGCATTTAGGGGAAAAGTTAAGTTTTGAAGTTTCACAGCTAGGCAGAAACAAGCCAATTACTAGAACAGGGGTGGGCAAACTTTTTGACTCGAGGGCCACAATGGGTTCTTAAACTGGACCGGAGGGCCGGAACAAAAGCATGGATGGAGTGTTTGTGTGAACTAATATAAATTCAAAGTAAACATCATTACATAAAAGGGTACGGTCTTTTATTTCAATAGTTTTATTCATTTCAAACGGGCTGAATCCGGCCCACGGGCTGTAGTTTGCCCACGGCTGTACTAGAAAGAAAAACTAAGGAGAAATGGAGCAGGACCTGCCCCTAGCTACATAATGCCAAAATCTGAGTGGTGCTGGGTTAATTGACTGTTTTTCTTTCCCTCCTTACATTCTTAGCCATCCTTTATTGAACTCTGTTACATTTAGGCTGAGGCCATTGCTCACCCCTGATGGATCATTTGAATTCACACTCAGCTCTCTGCTGACTGCAATCTCTTTTCCAGATTCTGTCCCCTAAATCATCTTCTACTCCCTGAAGAATGATGGACCCTCCCTCCCAACAAGTATATCATCACATATGACTTTCTTGACAACTCCTGTCTCGTCTTAACTTTTCCGTTATCTCCACTCTCTGCAGGCCTCCTCCTTTCCACAAGGCACAACACTGGTCCTTAAACATCACAAAACAGAAACAGAAAATAATCCAGGCTGGAGACTCTATTGAAGAACACTGGCCTCACAAGTCAGATCAGCACTTTGGTTCCAGCTTGTGCATCAATTTCACTCAGTAACTTTACATATCAAGATCAAAGAATGGAAACAGATAGCTCTAGCTGGTTTGCCTCAGTGGATAGAGTGTAGGCCTGTGCACTGAAGGGTCCCCAGTTGGATTCCAGTCAAGGGCACATGCATGGGTTGTGGGCTAAATCCCCACTAGGGGGCGTTTAGGAGGCAGCCAATCAATGATTCTCTCTCATCATTGATGTTTCTATCTTTCTCTCCCTTCTCTTCCTCTCTGAAATCAATAAAAATATGTATTTTTTAAAAAACTGAAGTGTTGTTTTTTTTAAAAAAAAGAATCTATATACATAAAAGGCTAATATGCAAAGTGTCCCCTCAGGAGTTCAACCGGGAGACCAGGATTTCAATTGCTCACCATGATATGCACTGACCACCAGGGGGCAGCGCGGAATGAAGGGAGGCCCCGGCAGGCGGCGGGAAGGCCCAGATTGGCCCTGATCGCTGGCCAGGCCTAGGGACCCTACCCCATGCATGAATTTCGTGTACCAGGCCTCTAGTGGAAACATATAAGAGCTGAAAAGGACCTTCATCCTATTAATTTAAAGAAAAAAAATTCCTAAGCAGCCTTCTATGTGCTGGTCATTGTGCTGGACTCAGCCCTCTAGCAACTCACCACTTAACAGAGATAAGAGTTCCTATCAGATATGAACTGCCACACAGAGGAATACTCAGTAAAAATGACTTGTGAACTCCCTAGTCTACAGATGAAAATACTGTAAACTATAGTTCGGAAGATACAATAATAACAGAAGTCAAAGAGTTTCAGAAGTATTAATGACTCATTTTTGTTATTGCTGTCTTTATGTGATAGGTGAGACAAGTTTTAAATTCTAGTTTAAAAGGAAGGGATGAATTCATTGTCATTTTATTCAGCACTATGCTAGGTGCTGGAAAAACAAGTGAAAAGATATAATTACAGTCCTCAAGAAGCTCAGTCTAGTAGGAGTCTAGGCCAAAAAGCAACAACTAAAATATTACAGTGGCAAACTCATTAGTCTGAGTTACTGGAAACTGTGGGAATAGGTACATGTTACCATGTACCTACAGCACAGATTTAAACACACACACATTAATATATTAATCAATAACTTAGCGGTCCTATGAACAGAGTGACTTTTACTCAATAAAAAAATCCTGAGGATGGAAGTTGTAATATAAATCTTGCTATAAACATAAAGAAACAAGAATTTACTGTTCTCTTTCCCAACGTCTAAAACCTGAAATAAGCAAAACAAAGTATAACTTAGTCTGAATAGAAAAAGCACTAACTTTCAAGGCAGAAATAAGTATCTCTACAGCTAAGACAAAACTAAACATTAAGAGAATGGTCTGAGTACAAGTAGCTTAAATACCCTAAAGGAAAAAATATTATCATTAAAAGTTAATTCCCTTTCCCCCAGATGCTCATCATTATATATGTACAAAATTAGTCTAAACCAGCTTCCCTGAAAGATTAACCATCACTGGTGAGTTAAAACATCCTTTGGGTCCTCTTTTTTTTTTTTTTAAGAGGGTAAAAAGCGCTATAACTTGGTAAAAAACCCTCCAAGATATGCAGCTCTAAGAATTAAACCCCTCAGCAACCAATATTAATGAACTAAAAGAAAAAAAATGAGAAAAATGATATTAATCCCTAGTCTCAAGATAAGAACCTCTCTACAATTCATGAAAAGTCCCCAAAGACAAAGAACCCACACCCAGGAAAGAACAAAAAAACAAACAAGTTGTCCAATGATTTCAAAATAAGCAGAACTATTGTTCCAGAACAATCATCTCAGGAACAGTTCTGAAACTTTAGACCCTTTTTTTCCTAACAATAAAGAAATCTATTGAAAGAATTAATGATATAAATGTTTGGATAACATTTACTTAGAAAATAACTTATTTTTTACAATCTGATGGGAAACTGATATGCTTCCTTAGTAGTTATACTATTGATTTTACTATTCATGTAATTTAAAAGTCAGAAAAAAAAACCGCTACTTAATCATTTCTCAAGTTTAGAAGTTAGATAACAGATTCCCAAACATTTGTATAATCTCTTCCTTGAGTTCCCACTGAATTATTCCAAAATAAGTAGCTTAACATTAAAGAGGAATAATTGCATATGTCATTCCAGAACCAAGTATCCCTCACCTGGTTGAATTACTCCCTTTCATGGTAATTTCATGAGTTTATTACAACCCAGGTCTGACAACTATATGAGCAGCTGATCAATTCCAAGCTACCAGTAACTATGTGAAACGTCCTAAGCACTTCCATATTCCTGCAGCAACGTCTGAGGCCTAGCCCTATAACGAACCCAGATACCAGGCTCTATCAGCACCTCAAATCAAAACTAGGGCAAGAAGGGGGAAAAAGGAGTTTATGTAAGAGAATCCAACAATGAGAATTCAGAAAGTCTAAAATTAGGCCCTGGCCAGGTAGCTCAGTTGGTTAGAGCATCATCCCAATACACCAAGGTTGCAGGTTCTAATCAGAGCACATATAGTAAATCAACCAGTGAAAGTATAAATAAGAAGAACAACAAATCTCTCTCTTTCTCTCTCTCTCTCTCTCTCGCTCTCCCCCCTCCCTCCTTTGCTCCCTTCTTCCTCCTTTCCTCTTTCTAAATCAATAAAATAAAATTACTTATCTTGTTACCCTCTGCCTCCCATTCTCCCACACCTTACCTAGTACTATTCTCTAGCACCTCCAAATCCCTTCCTGGACCTCTCCAAACCTGTTCCCTGCAGCTACCATACTATTTCTCAACTACCTTTCACTCCAATTCACACAGCAGTCAATATATTGTTTTTATTTATTAAGAAAAAGCACCACATAAGTATTGGAAATGCTACATACATGTTTAGCTATTATTATTGTTATTTAGAATCTCTATGTTCATGCTGCCTAAAATAATAAGTACATAGCATGTAGTTAGCATTGATTTGTTAGAGAAAGAATAAAAAGTTTTGAGGAAAATATCTATTTCTTACACTCTAGGGAATAGCTGGAGAAATTTGTCCAAGGATGGCAAGAAATACCTATTTGGGAATCTACAATGGCTATGCAATCTCAGGAGGACTACAGGGAAAGGCATTCCATAGGGAGCAGAGCTATATGTTCTTAGACCCATATGTTCCATATATACCTGCGCTATAGTTTCATAGCTGAGACTGTCACACGATGCAAACAAAACTTTTGCTGAGATTAGAACGAACAGGTACTTACTGAGCATGCCTCTGTAATTGAGGTCCATATCCCGGCTCTCTGATCTAACTTTAATAGCATCCAGAATGGCATCAGGAGACAGCAGTCCCGAAGGCCTCACAACATTGAGCAGTTCGGTGAGGCTCATCAGAGGCAAACGCACAGCCTGCATGATTTCTGCATGATTCTCCTTTAAATTGTGCTTACACCAGTTGAACAAGGCTAGGAAAATATCTTTTTCGGGAGCTGCAAATGAATCTCTTAATACGATGTTTAAAAGTGCTGTCTGAAAAGGATAACAAGAACAAATTCCAGTTATTATGGAGCTCAACCATGTGCAGTATCTAACAGAACTGCAAGTATCAGTTATATATAAACAATTAATTCTCTTTGACCATCTTCTCTCCATATTCTATGCCATGTACTTTCTTGCACATGGCTGGGTGAATACCTATAGGCATACTGTACCACTACCTCAAACATCCAGTCTTTCCTACACATCTGCATCGATCCTATCTAATAAAAGACAAAAAGGGTAATTAACTGTACCTCCGCTATGCTTCCCATTGGCTAATCAGGGCGATATGCAAATTAACTGCCAACAAAGATGGCAGCCGCCGCACAGCTGAAGCGAACATGAGGTTTGCTTGCTCCAGTGATGGAAGAAGCCAAGGCCCCCGCCTGCCAAGGCCCGGCTCTGAGCTCCAGAAGCAACAATGTTTCAATTATAGAAGCCAAACAAACCCCAGATACCTGCTTTCAGCTAGCTGCAGCTTCAGAGCTGGGAGCGCCAGTAATGGCAACAATGTTTCAATTATAAAAGGTAAATAAATCCCAGAATAAAAAAAAAAGAAAAGAAAAAAAGGAGAGGCTGGGCGCTTCAGTCGCCCGCCAGCCTGAAAACGGCCCTCAGGCCCTCACCCAGACTGGCCAGGCACCCCAGTGGGGACCCCCTCCCTAAAGGGGGTGTGGCCAGCCTGAAAACAGCCATCAGCCCCTCACCCAGACTGGCCAGGCACCCCAGTGGGGACCCCCACCCTGAAGGGGGTGTGACCAGCTGCAAACAGCCATCAGCCCCTCACCCAGGCTGGTCAGGCACCCAAGCGGGACCCCCACCCTGATCCGGGACACCCATCAAGGCAAACCAGCCGGGCCCCACCTGTGCACCAGGCCTCTATCCTATATAGTAAAAAGGTAATATGCAAACTGACCCTAACATCAGAAAGACTGGGAATGACTGGTCACTATGACACACACTGACCACCAGGGGGCAGACGATCAATGCAGGAGCTGCCCTCTGGTTGTCAGTGCGCTCTCACATGGGGGAGCTCCGCTCAGCCACAAGCCAGGCTGATGGCTGCCAATACAGCGGTGGTGGTGGGAGCCTCTCCTGCCTCCTCAGCAGCGCTAAGGATGTCTGACTGCAGCTTAGGTCTGCTCCCTGCTGGCAAGTGGACATCCCCCGAGGGCTGCTGGGCTGCCAGAGGGATGTCTGATTGCCAGCTTAGGCCCAATCCCCCGGGAGCAGGCCTAAGCCAGCAAGTGGTCATCCCCCAAGGGGTCCCAGACCACGAGAGGGCACAGGCCGGGCTGAGGGACGCCTCCCCCCAACCAGTGCACAAATTTTTGTGCACTGGGCCTCTAGTCTTTTAATAAAACAAGAAGAAAAACATCAATGTGAGGAGCTGTCTTTCCATACATGTTTTTCAAGAGATACATCTAGCATTTAAAATTCAAAATCTTTTCTTTCACAGTATTACTGTGCTATCATTATTTTTGGTCCTCAGATTTTCAGACTGACCCCCAGCAACACTGGTGCAGCCCTCAAAGACCTTGTCTCTAAAAATAAAGTAGGGTAATAAAAATCATAGTTTAAACTCAAAACAAGATGTGTAACTTTCCAAATACTAGTAAGTGTTCTCATTCAAAATATTCAGGTCCTAAGAGGAACACCAAAAGGGAAAAGAGAGACAACCACCAAGGTTCAGAGAAAGATTTGAGCAAAAAGTTTTACTCTGGCTATTATTCAGTGTAAAACACCATTAATAGTGAATTTTGAACCAGGAGAAAAAACAAAACTGATTTAGAGACATACAGCAACACATCTGACCTCCCTTATGAATTTTCCCTCTCATAATGGAATTATTCTCTTTATCAAAGAAATACAAATTCAAAAAGCAGTATGCAAGACCCCATTGAAAACAACTACCTAGCATCACAGTCTCTTTTGTACTTGGAATTTACCAAAAGAACCTAAAAGAAAACAGAAGCAATCTGTTCTTCTCTTATATGATCAGGCAGGTGGCTAGACAACCTCTTCCACACCTTTGACTTTTATTTTTTCTTAGTCCATTGCTGCATTTCTACTGGACAGATATAAACAGACCATGCATGCCTGTAAGTTACTTGCAGACAATGACACACCTTAGAAAGAGAGAGGAAGCCTTCGCTTGAGAGCACCTCCTGAGCATTTCTGTCCATAAACATGCAGCACATGCAAGTTAACTTGGGCAGTGAGTAGAGACTGGCAACGTCAAAAGTCATACAGACATTCTGAATGTTGAGTATGGTGCAGAGATACTCAGAGGTAGAATCCTCCAGCTCTGGAAATCCATATTTATGAGCCAGGCTCAGAAAGTCCAGCAGCACCTCCTCCTTCTCATCCGTCAGTGTCGCCCGCCCAGTGTAGATGTACTTGAGTAGCATCGTGAACGCTTCCGCAGTGGTGTCCTGGAGGGGGATTTCTGCTTCTGGCTGAGATTCTCGCATTCCACCGTATAGCAATGCTCTGCACGTCAGAGAAAAAATGCAAGAGAAAACCTCAAGTAAGATTTGCTACAAAATCATGAAGTCACAAGTATCAACATTATACAAACATAAATTTGTTTAATGACATAAAGATTCAGGTAAAGAAGTGCATAGTAATCATTTGAAGTTCTCTAATGAAACTAAGAGAAATATCTTTAAAACTATTTTGAATTAATTTTATAAACAAGTGAACTAATGAAATATCCTGAAAGCTCAGACAGTCATTAAATAGACAGATAAAAATGCTCTTTTTGACCTGGCTGGTTTGGCTCTGTGGATAGGACGTCAGCCTGTGGACTGAAGGTTCCCAGGTTCGATTCCGGTCAAGGGCACATGCCTAGGTTGCGGGCTCAATTCCCAGTAGGGGATGTGCAGGAGGCAGCCAATCAATGATTCTCTCTCATTGTTGATGTTTTTCTCTCTCTCTCCCTTTCTCTGAAATCAATAAAAATACATTTTTTTAAAAATGCTTTTTTGAGAGGAACAGTGAAATCAATATAAGCATGTCAATAAAACAGTTTAAAAAGTAAAACTCTATAGTGGTTAGAATGTTGATCCTAGACCTAAATGTCACAGGCTCCAGTCCAGGTCAAGGGCACATACCTGGATTGCAGGTTCAATTCCTAGTCCCGGTCGTGCCCATGCAGGAGGCAACCAATCAATGTGTCTCTCTCACATCGATTTTTCTCTCTCTTTTTCCCCCTCCTCACTCCCTCCCTTCCATTCTCTCTAAAAATCAATGGGAAAAAATATCCTCGGGTGAGGATTAAAACAAAAAAGTTAAAACTCCTAAGATTTGGAAAAAGCCCAAGTGCCCATCAGTAGATGAATGGGTAAAAAAGCTGTGGGACATTTACACAATGGAATATTTTGCAGCTGTAAAAAAGAGGGATCTCTTACCCTTTGGGACAGCATAGATGGACCTGGAAAATATTATGCTAAGTGAAATAAACCGAGTAAGATAAATATCACATGAGCTCACTTATTTGTGGAATCTAATAGACAAAATGAATTGACCAACAAAATAAGACCCGAAGCATGGAGGTACATACCTCAATGTAGGGGTGGGGGGACAAGGAGAGATCAACCAAAGAACTTATATACTGTGGAGAGCAGCTACAGCGTTTGGACAGGTTCAAGCCTGGGACTAATGAGAGAGCACGATCCTCTTGTGGCAAAGCCACGTGCAAGTCCCAGCACAATTATAGCCAAAGGCCGTATAGTTGTAAGCTTGACCTTATGATCTGAACCTGTGGTCCCATGTGGCTGAGTGATATGGGCTGCGGGAGGTGCAGCAAGTAAACAAAGCTTGATCAGGTGCATATTAATTGAGTAGATTTGAAACCTTCGAGAATGTTGTAACCACGCCCTTACTTTGCCTGGTGGAATCTGGCTATAAAATAAAGACTCACCTTGCAGGCCATGGCACTGCCTCTCCATCAGAGAGGGCAGCATCCCACCTAGCGCCTAACTTTATTCTCTTTTCTAAATCCTTCACCGCCCCCTCTCAGGTTCACCCATGGCTGTGCCGGCTTGGCACAATATACTTATATGCATAGCCCATGGACACGGGCAATAGAGTGGTGAAGACCTTGGGGGGGGTGGGTAGGGGCTGAGTGGAGGGGGTAAAGGGGGAAAAATGGGACACATCTGTAATACTGTCAACAATATATATACACACACATATATATATATACTTACACAATTATATATGTGTGTGTGTGTATATATGTATGTATGTATGTGTGTGTGTGTGTGTGTGTGTGTATATATATATATATATATATATATATATACACTTTTTTAAAAAAATCTCCCTAGTAGAAAAGTTGAAGAAAACAAAAAAGTAAAACTCTATAGAAAAAATATAATCAGTTAAAAACAACTAAACACAACCAGGTACCATTCTTCCCTGTTAGACTGACAAATTAAAAAAACCTGTTAATATTCAGTGCTGCAAAAGCAATGGAAAAACAGGTTCTCCCATGCACTGCTTTGAGTATAAATGGGCACCCCTTTTTGGAAAGTAATTTAAGTACTATCATTTCAAATCTAAAAGATGCATACCCTCAACTCAGTAATCTCACTTATAGGATTCAGCTCTAGAGTTATAATACAGCATGATCGTAAAGAGAAACTTATAAGAATAGATACTGAAACAACGGAGATACTGAAAAAAAACTTAAAATGTCCATCAATAGGAATTTGATTAAAAAGTTGTGATATATACATTCTATGCAGCCATTAGAAAGATCAAGGAAGGGCAATATATCCTGTTTGTAAAGATGTCCAGGAGATAGCAGTTATGTTGCAGATCAGATCCATGTGTTGAGTAAAAAAGTGTACAGCACATACTTGTATGTGTATGTACATAGGTGTATATATAGATACTAGATACCTGGTGCACGAAATTCGTGCACGTGGGGGGATCCCCTCAGCCCAGCCTGTGCCCTCATGTGGTCCAGAAGCCCCTGGGGAATGTTGAGCGTCTGCCCCCTGGTGGTCATTGCGCATCATAGCGACCGGTCATTCTGCCGTTCGGTCAATTTGCATTTTAGCCTTTTATTATATAGGACACCTATTTATATTGAGAAAAATCAGGGAAAATTCATATTAAACTGTTAACAGTGGTTGTCTCTGGGGAATGGGATTAAGGTGGCTTGGAGGAAAGGGCTTTCATTGTTACTTTATAAATTAAAAATGAAATTGAAGTTGGTGATGGAATTATGGATGATTTGATTTTTTTTGGTCTTTCAGTATTTGTCAGATTTTTAAAAATCCCCACATTATTGCTTATCTGCTCATTTAAAAAATGAAAATTAGAAAATTCCATAATGTACTGAATTTTAATTTCTACCTCTATTACCCTAGAGAAATAATAAGAACCAATTAAACTTTCACTCTATCATAAAAGAAAGGGCAGCCGGACGATGACAAAGGAGGAACGCAGAAAAGGGAGAGTACAGAGTGAGACAGAAAACATGTAAAAGTGAGAGCAAGAGAATAAGGGGGCAAAAAGAGATTCCCCTGCTCCTCTCAGAGCAGGACTAGCATTTCAAGGGTTCTCTCCACACCTGCCAGGAACTCTTCTCACCCTCCCCCAGGATCCAACATTATTGATTAGCTCAGGAAAATAGCTGAAACAATCCAGCAAAAAAGTCATGAATAGTCTGAGCATAAACCTCATTGGGTTATGCTCTTCCTACAAACACTCTTGAATGTTTTCATTAATCTAGAGAACATTCAACCTCAACTTTAAAATTGCTAGATTAAAAATGCCTTCCTCAGAAGATCTCATGGAGGAAGACTTACTCCAGCGTGACCCATGATATTCACATGGATTCTCAATGCTCTAAAAGTGGCTTTGATGAAGCTCCTTGGAATCCTAAATATGAGCTCCAACTTGTGGAACTCAAGTTCCCTCCTATACAGTCAGTTTGTACTTATTTGGGAATTGACAGGTTCTATGACAACATTTAGTAAAGCCTCTCCTGACTACTAACAGCTAGTTGACCTACCTTAGCACAGGAACGGTGTCTGCAATGAGAATTTAAGGCATCACTGGTAATGACTTTGAGTTTAGCCTTGTGAGCCACCAGACATTAAGGTTCAATATCCATAGACATTAAGAACAAGGTCAATAAGTAAGGAGAGTACACTCCATTCATTCAATATGATCTTCAATTTTTTAAAGTATTTGAGTTTCTTTTAAGAATATACTGATTACTTAAAATATACCCACATATAGTTGTCTCAAATTATTTTTGAAAAAGGATAAAGTATAAACTATTGACAAATATTAAACATAAAGCTGAAAAGTTCTGACTTAATGAAGAATGAATTCTTCAGCCCTGCCATGTGGCTCAGAAGTTTAAGGTCAAACAATAAACCAGGAGTTCAGAGCTCAATTCCAGTCAGGGCACATGCCCGGACTCCAGGCTCAATCCCCAGCAGGGGGTGTGCAGGAGACAACTAATCACTGATGCTCTCTCATCACTGATGTTTCTATCCCTCTTTCCTTCTCCTTTCCTCTCTCTGAAATCAATAAAAACATATTTAAGAAATAAAAGAATGGACTCTTCAAAAAACACTAATAGTGAGTGAACCAAAAGTAAGAAATGGGAAAGAAACACAAAAAGTGTGCAGAGGACAGAGGTTGGTAACAAATAATGACTAGAGCAAGGCCATTAGCAAGAGGAATCGGAGAGTGTTAGCGAGAACTCTTAACAGAATCCTCTTTTCTAGGCTCCTCGCTTCATCTACAGTGGCACTTTATATATAAGATGGAATGCTCTACGAATTGTTATCAGTTCTATAAAATTTTCATCCAGTAGTAAATATTTATAAGAGATACACTTTCCTGTGTGACTCTAGGTGTTGCTATTTCATTGTCTTAGTTATTTCTGATTATAAAATTTAGACTGCAGTTTTCACTAGAGGGTAACTTGAATTTTTTTTCTTAGCCATCAGCATCTCATTTTAGATATCAAGTTTCCCATGCAAATCAATGACTTTAAGGATATAGACCAATGGATTTATCAAAGATACGTTATCATTCAGTGATGACTCCCTTTTAACTAACATTAGGTATAACTCAGAGTAATTAGAGCTCACTTTAACATTTATCACCCTGGAAATTAAGGGTTTGAGTAATAAACAATGGCTTCATATTAAGTACAATTTTTACATTAATTAAATGCATAAATATTTTGTCTAGTTTTAGTTCTAGTATAACTATGAAACAGTATCAGTAAATAGCTGTTTTATTTAGCCCTAGTCAATTTGGCTCAGTGGATAGAGCGTCGGCCCATGGACTGAAGGGTCAAGGATTAAATTCTGGTAAAGGGCATACCTTGGTTGCAGGTTCAGACCCTGGCCCTGATCAGGGCGGGTGCAGGAGGCAACCAATCAATGTGTCTCTCTCACATTGCTGTTTCTCGCTCTCTGTCTCTCCCCATCCCTCACACACTCTCTAAAAATCAATGGAAAAATACACTCGGGTAAGGGTTAACAACAACAACAAAAACTTGTTTCTAATTGGGGGCTATCAAATGCTTGTCTTAGAGATCTGTTGAGTTACCTACAGGTCCTGGAACTAAGAGGTATTCAAGTTCATTAGAAAGTCCAGAGGACCGTCTGTCTGTACAATGAGAAGCCTATCTGCCAATGTATCAATTAAACTTCCATTAGTAATCAATGGTGAGAAGAAGGTGAAGGCAACAAAGACTCAGCCTAAGATATATTCTTGAGATCTTGAAAATTGGTGGATTGGGTACGGCCTAGCCCCGTGGTCAGCAAACTGCGGCTCGCGAGCCACATGCGGCTGGCTCTTTGGCCCCTTGAGTGTGGCTCTTCCTAAGCCTTAGGAGTACCCTAATTAAGTTAATAACAATGTACCTACCTATATAGTTTAAGTTTAAAAAATTTGGCTCTCAAAAGAAATTTCAGTCGTTGTACTGTTGATATTTGGCTCTGTTGACTAATGAGTTTGCCGACCACTGGCCTAGCCTGAGGAGCCTTCTAACCCTATAGTTCTAAAATGGTTTCTGAAGAAAACAGTGATTTTCAAAAAATAACAAAAAGTCTACAAAGATGAAATTGTTATAGATGTCGAATGGAAGGATTGCTAGTATTTATTGTTATGCTATGTTACATATTTTTTGTTGTGTTACATATTTTATAGAGTGAAAAATACCAATGTTTCTACAAGTTAACTTGAATCTTCAGAAAGTATTACAGACTTACCGAAAATATTGGCACCTTGCTGCTAAAATTACCCGGTGGGCAGGAAAACGTTTCTTTTCCACAACAAATGTGACGTCACCATATTCTTCCCCAATCAGCAAGGCACCGATATGTTCAGACAAAATGTGCACATGATCAATTTCCCCCACTGCAGTAAAGGGGCGAAGTGGGTGGCTGTTACTCATCTTGTAGAAGAGATAATAGTCGCTGATCTAACATGAAAAAGGGATGAAAGTTAGTGTGGGCGGGGGGGGGGGGGGGGGGCGGGGGGGGAATACACGTAAAAAAATCATGTACCATAAACATAGCTAAATAAAAAATTAAACTACATACTTTAAAACACTCACATGAGAGAGGTTTCATCATTGTTGATATCTTCATTAACCCATTTACTGTGGGAAGCAATTCAGCCTGCTTCCATTAACACACTACCTTCACTGCCTTTTCACACTAGGAAAGCAAAAATAAATGCCAGGGTCCTCAAATACTAGCAGCACATAGAAATATCACAATCTAGAACTCTGTGCCAAATACAGGTCCCTTACTTCTCAGTATCTAAGGAAAAAGAAAATCAACCACCAGAAGAACTCTTTTAGCACAGAGAGATTTAATAAGGTGGGTATAACTAAATAACCTCAGCAGAAATGCATTCAGGCATAGATCTAGACCTAAATCACAAGAAGAATAAACTAAGTCATCATATTTCAAATATTTTCAGAGGTTTGAGTCTAAAATCTTAAATATTTTCTAAAAAATACCAATCTTCTGTATTCACAAAAATAACGACATTTATTAAAGAAAATTTATAGCAAGCATCTTAATCCCCCTCAAAAAAGGAATAACCCCAAATATTTTTCTCAAGACTAACTTCTAGCCCAAACCTCCAGCTCTAATGATCACATCACCTAGGGGCTACCAGGCCATCATTATATTTAATCTCATTTATAGGCACTTCCTGTAATGCCTTTCAACATGTTAACTGAAAATCAAAAAGCCAAAACTTAATGAACACCTTCACGTTAGAAAAGGAAGTTACGTGCTTTGAAGTTAAAAATGTTTATATTCTTAAATCTCTAATGTATTTGCAGGTATTGCTTTTCAGTTACAAGTAACCTAGGAAGTGGATGAGAGCCTTCACCAGCATCCAGGGGCCGAGGTGGAGATGTGGTCCATAGCTCGGAGGTGAGTCAACTACCCTCTGCTGCACCAGAGACTAGGGGAATTGAGCCAGATATGCTCTCTCCACTAGCCCTCCACACCTTCCAGAACTTTCCACATGGACCAGGAAGGATTGAAGGTTAAGCCACTCCTAATCTTTAAACTTTCATATCCAAACCCATTATTAACAAAGTGTATTAAAAATGGTATTTATCCCCAGAGACTGCAGTGGGAGAGCCTCCTGATCCAAGTTCCCCAGTTACCTGCTACTCCATGACCATCCCCAACAGAGGGAGCAACAGCGAGGACTTGATGTAGGGGAACATGGAGGATGTGAGTTAGGCAAACAGACACCCACCCCACGTAAGTAAACAAATATGGTCCCCCATATTAGGAACATCAGAGGGTTAGCAGCATACACCTCAATGCCAAGGCAAATCCCTTTCCCCCAAGTGCAACTTCCACTGGAAAGCCCTAGAAAGAGAATCACCTCCAGTCACCTGTGCATGAAAGGCCAAATTCAGCTTAAGAGGATCAACTTAAGGAGTGTCAGTAAATCATGTGTGACACAACAGTCTACCACAGGAATTGGCAAACTTTCTGCAGAGTCAGAGAGTAAGTATTTTGGGGCTCTACAGGCTATAAAGTCTCTGTCACAATACTATTCAACTAAAAGCAGCCACCGATAGTAAGTAAATAAATAAGCATGGCTATGTTCCAATAATCCAGCCAGGAGAAGGCTGGATTTAACCTTCAGGCCATAGTTTGCCAATCCCTGCTCTAACATATGATCAAGGGTTGACTGTAAACTAGACAAAGGTTCAAACTGCTTTAGTTTTTGTTTTGGTTTCTGGCTAGATTACACAACCAATGTTCAAAATAACATGGTCATTTCCTATATCAGCCATAAAATTCTGAGAGTGACTCAGACCTGATTTTAAAATCCCATTCCTCTTCAACACAAACTCTCACATCACTATCTAATAAAGGGTATCCAAAAAAAAACTTTATACACACACTTTGAATAATTATAAAAGCAGTGTTTATTAAAATACATTTCATTTTCAAAACTGAGCCATCAGCTGTTCAAGTGTGTATACATTTTTTTGGTACACCCTGTATTTCCCTCAATGAAGGTGCATGACTCTGAACAAAACTGACACTCTTCTGGATGAAAAGTTGCAATGCATACACAGACATACCTCAGTTGCAGACCACCACAACAAAGTGAGTACTGCAATAAAACAAATTGTAATCTTTTTGCTGGTGGAAGTTCTTGCCTTTAACTTGTAAAAAATGCAACATATATGAAGCACAATAAAGAGAATTGTAATAAAATGAGGTGTGCCTGTACCCAGTAAATATATTCTCTATTTTAACATTCTCTTACATCATGAGTAAGATTCAAAGGATTAACTAAATGACTCTTGATGCACAATAATTAGTTTTTGGTTAACTAGCTCAAAAGTAAATGTGTATTTCTTCAATTGATACATAATAAACATTAATACTACATATGTAAATATCATAGGTTCTCTAGATCTGTACTTCTTAGTCATAGAATTTCATTTTGCTAAATTTACATTATGCTTTTCCAACTAAAGACATAAAGCTAATATTGCCGGGTACAGAAAACAGCCATTTAGTATGGAATAAACACAATTTTTATTGGCATATAGAAAGAATTTTAATTAGACAAGATTCTCAATGAGCTTGCCACATATTGGATTCACATGGGGAGCTTAAGAAGCAAAGAAAAAGATGATTGAGCCCCACCCATCAGAGATTCTGACTTAATTGGTCAAGTCACTTTTCTGACTTGATTCTAATGAGCAACCTGGAAAAGAGCCACTGAGCAACTCTGTTGTAGATTCACAACCCTCACTCAAGTGATAAATATACAAGTAAAATACCAGCTGAGAAAGTTCATTTTTAGGATATGATTCCATTTTGAGGTGTTTTTTTTAAATATATTTTTATTAATTTCAGAGAGGAAGGAAGAGGGAAAGAGAGAAACATCAATGATGAGAGAGAATCATTGACTGGCTGCCTCCTGCACGCTCCCCACTGGGGATCGAGCCCACAACCTGGGCATGTGCCCTTGACCAGAATCGAACCTCGGACCCTTTAGTCCGCAGGTCAACGCTGTCCACTGAGCCAAACCAACTAGGGCTCCATTTTGGGTTTTATTGCAAAGAGGCAAATGGTGCTAACGAGTTACCATTGTGACAGCTTGTATGCAGAAAATACTTTCACCTAATGCTGTAGCTTATCTACAAAGTCACAGTTTGTGTCCACAGCTTGCTTTTTTAAAAAAAGCATGTTTTAGAAACAACACACCAATAAACTTAATTTTTTAAATGATCTATTTTAATTAGCTGGATAATATTAGAAAAATTTTAACTTTTCAAAACTGTTTATTGATTTGTTTCTTAAGCTTTGAAACTTATTCTGTCACTAATGACTTGGTGATCTTTGACAAATTTTCTAGCTTCCATGAGATTGTTTCCACACCTGTAATGACATGGTTATATTAGGGGTTTTTTAAGTATTATTTTTTAACTCTGCCACTACTTTTTATTATCACTGTTTGGGGCTTGTCATATAAGAAATGGACTCTCATGACTCAGCATATGGCCATGCTCATGGCTGTTATTTATTAAAGCAAAAGAATACAGAGCAAAATAAAAAAGCACGTAGGGCGAAGGCCCTCAGACGTGAGGGTCCTCTCCCAATGGAGTAACATTTGATGTGCTTAATTCCCCCACAAAGCGGTGACAGCACTAGTTAAATGTTGCTAACCAGGAAGCTTGCTAGAGACTCAATACCCAGGGTGTTTAACAGGAGGCTGTTAGTGTAGGTAGCCCTTGCCTTGCCTGTATCTAAATTCCAGACTCCAAGAAGGAAAGCAGCATTCAACATAAACCACACTGCTTTTACAAACAGTTTAAATGAGCCACTCTTATCAATTAATGGCAGGAACCCTTCTAAAATCCAAGTTTCCAGATACCAAGTAAGGGACAACTTTGCAAGCAGGCCTTTCTAAGGATAAAAGTTCAATCCTGCTATGTTAACTTTTTTTGTACAGCTCCAGAAACCAGAAGATCTAACAATGTTTGCAAAAGCACTGAAAACAAGAGTCTAAGAACCTATCTGATACACTTACTAGTACTTACTCTTAGATTTGGATAGGAGAATTATACTAAGAAAATAACCTACCCCACCTACCCAAATGTATTCCTGGTCCCTGACTTGGCAATATGCCAGATCCAAACAGTTTGAAGGACAGATTTCTTCAAAACTTTAAAGATCACATAATTCCAACTATTCCTGTGCATTAGAGAAAAAAATAGTTTTCTGCTTCTTCTTATGAAGCCAATGTAACACAAAGATATGACCACAACCACACAATCAAAAATCAGTATAAATGAAAAAAAAACCTATGTAAAATATTGGAAAATAGAATTAATCAGGATTCATGACAAAGTGGGTCAATTCCAAAAGGATGAAGAATATTAGGAAAAAGAATTAAGTCATCAAATTACAAGGTCAAAGGAGAAAAGTAATATAAATAGCTCAAAAAAAGTTAAAATAACTTTTTATACAATCTAATCTAATAAAAGAGAAACATGTAAATTGACCGTACTTCCGCTACACCTACAAGCCACGCCCACCAGCCAATCAGGAGCAAATATACAAATTAACCCAACTAAGATGGCGCTGGCCATGGAGCTGGAGTGAGTAGGTGGTTTAGGTTGCCCCTGGCAATGGAGGAAGCCAAGTTTCCGACCTGCCCTGCTAGCCCTGAGCTCTGCCCAAGGCTACAAAGTTTCAATTATAAAAGATAAATAAGCCCCAGATACCTGCTTCCAGCCGGCGTGGCCCCCACTCAAGGAGGGGCTGGGAGCCTCCATTGCCAGGGACAGCCCAGGCTTTCAGGACCTGGACTCTGCTCAAGGCTACGAAGTTTCAATTATAGACGATAAATAAATCCCAGATACCTGCTTCCAGCCGGGGCCGTAGCCAGCCTGAAAACGGCCATCAGCCCCTCACCCAGGTTGGCCAGGCACCCCAGTAGGGACCCCCAGCCTGATGGGGGTGTGACCAGCCTGAAAACGGCCCTCAGTCCCTCACCCAGGCTGACCAGGCACACCAGCGGGACCTCCCCCGACCCTGAAGTGGCTGTGGCTAGCCTGAAAACAGCCCTCAGCCCCTCACCCAGGCTGGCCAGGCACCCCAGCAGGACGCCCACCCTGATCCAGGACACCCTTCAGGGCAAACCAGCCGGCCACCACCCATGCACCAGGCCCCTATCCTATATAATAAAAGGGTAATATGCAAACTGACCCTACCAGCAGAAAGACTGGGAATGACTAGTCACTATGACACACACTAACCACCAGGGGGCAGATGCTCAATGCAGGAGCTGCCCCCTAGTGGTCAGTGCACTCCCACAGGGGGAGCTCTGCTCAGCCACAAGCCAGGCTGATGGCTGCCAGCACAGTGGTGGTGGCAGGAGCCTCTCCCGCCTCCTCAGCAGCACTAAGGATGTCCGACTGCAGCTTAGGTCTGCTCCCCGCTGGCAAGTGGACATCCCCCGAGGGCTCCCGGGCTGCCAGAGGGATGTCTGACTGCCAGCTTAGGCCCAATCCCCTCGGGAGTGGGCCTAAGCCAGCAGGTGGACATCCCCCAAGGAGTCTCAGACTGCAAGAGGGCACAGGCCAGGCTGAGGGACCCCCCCCCCTTGCGTGCACAAATTTTTGTGCACCAGGCTTCTAGTCATTAGTAAGTTTATTACCTACATACACAGTCTATCTGTAACAGATGTAAGTATCTGATTAGTAATAAAACACTAGAAACATTCCTATAAAGTTCAGAAATAAGATAAGGATGTCTACTCTTATCACTATATAATTTTCAGGAACAAAACACAATGCAATTAAGAAAACCAAGTTAAAGCTAAATTGATGAGGAAACAAAGAGGCAAAATAATCACTATTGCTGATAATCTGCCCACATGAAATATACATGAAAATCAACTAAAAAAAGATATGAGAGAAAATAAGGAAGGTTCACTAAGGTGACCACATAAAATTATTACATGATTATAGTACCTTTCTAGGTCAAAACAACCATCTATAAAATTAGAAAAAAATTACAATTTATAATTTCAAAACACATGCAATAGCCAGAAATAAACTCGTAGAACATGTAAAGAAAATTATAACACTTGATAGAGGAATTTAAGAAAAATAAATGAAGAGACATACATTGTTTGGAGACAGAAAGATACAATATGGTAAAGAGACCAATGATCCCTAAATCACCACACATATTTAATATTTTACTGTACTTTATATTGTGAACAAAAACAATCTTTTAGTAACAAAAATCAAAATTCAACCAAACATTCTTTGTAGAGATACACAGTTAGGAACCAACAATTTGACAAATGGGAACACGTATTAGAAAAGTGAGAATGAGAAGTCATTATTTTATATTTATCAAGAGGTTTTGCTAAACTGGCACAGTTCTAATTAGTAGAGGATTAAAAGTAATCCTTATCAGAACTACAATAGAGTTTTTAAAGCAAATTGGGTTAAATGAGTTCATCTGGAAGAATAATTATGTAATTTTGGTATATATTCGGGGGGAAAAAAGCAATAAGAGGGACCAGCTTACTAAGTGAGAAAGCAAATCACATATTAAGCAATTAAAAAAATGTCCTGTTAGAGACACAGGTCACTGGAACATATTAATCCAGAAATATACACAAGTATTATCCTAATTTTCAGACAGGAAATTGAAACACAGACAGTATTAGGCAACTTGTCCAAGGCCACAGACAATAAATAGTAGATTCAAACCAGGCTGGTCAGGGTCCTGAACTTACAAGAGTTAAGTTGTCATGACATGGAAGTAATCAGAAATGATTCTAACTCAGACTCCTAGACCTGCCAACTAGCTCCTCAGACCAGCAATTCTCAAACTCTTTTTGATACACCATATTTAAACCAGGGAAAATATGTTGTGGGTGATATGAATAAAGTGTCATTTTTCAAGCCAACTTTTGGAGAATAGATATACATCTGCTTCTATAATATGGGAGGGATAATTCATATTTTAACTGCAATTTAAACTCTAGTAACTGAAAAATTACAGACCAAGAATATTGTTAGTACAAACATGCATCAATAAACATTGCAGGGTTAACTGAACAACCTACAACAAATTAAATTGATAATAAGTCTAAATAGTAATTTATAATAAAAAAATAGAAACAACAAAAAGCACAACCAACTCAACACACAATGATGATATGTATCTTTCTAAAAATGCAAAATAATTCTATCTTATGCATTTTCACATGTGGAATTGGAGCTTTGCAACATTGCTACAGACTGCATAGTAGTAGCCGGATTTCTTAGAACACTAAATCAGAATCCTTTATAAATTCTAGCATTATACTGATGTGAATTTATAAATGCTACATTTTGCATACCCTTAATACTTCACTTGATTGGTTATTAGTAAGATGCCAAAGGTTGGATATATATATAACTAGAGGCCCGGTGCATGAAATGCGTGCGTGCGTGCGTGCGTGCGTGCGTGTGTGTGTGTCTCAGCCCAGCCTGCACCCTCTCCAATCTGGGACATCCCTTTCACAATCCAGGACTGCTGGCTCCCAAACGCTCGTCTGCCTGCCTGCCTGATCACCCCATAACCACTCCCCTGCGAGCCTGATCGATGCCTAACTGCTTCCCTGCCAGCCCAATCGCCCCCAACTGCCCTCCCCTGCAGGCCTGGTCCCTCCCAACTGCCCTCCCCTGATGGCCATCTTGTGTCCACATGGGGGCGGCCACCTTGTGTGTTGGAGTGATGGTCAATTTGCATATTACCTCTTTATTATATAGGAGATATATATATATATATATGAGATACTATGAGATCACCTGACATTTGCCAATATTTGTTTTAGCAGGCCCCACCAGTGACATTAAGCTATCTTTAGAATCATGTTCACCTAGACAAGGCAATGCCCCTGGCTCAGTTTGGCAATAATATCTAATTCTGTAGTAGTTGGGATAAGCTACTCTATTATTATTCAATCACAAAATATCTAAGACTCCCAAAGCAAAAACAGCCCAAAATATAATTTGCAGTATAATTTTTATCTTCTTTTAAATTTAAGCCTTCTTCAATTTCTCTGAATCCAATCTCTAATTAAAACAATTTTCCACCCAGCTGGTGTGGCTCAGTGGCTGAGCATCAACCTATAAACCAGGAGGTCATATTTCGATTCCCGGTCAGGGCACATGCCCCAGTTGTGGGCTCAATCCCCCAGTAGGGAGCATGTGGGAGGCAACTAATCAATAATTCCCTCTCATCATTGATGTTTCTATCTCTATCTCCCTATCCCTTCTCTCTGAAATCAATAAAAAATATATTTTAAACAAAAAAACAATTTCCTCAAATGCCTGCAAAGAAAGCCAAAAGCATTCAAATCAGAATACAATAAATATCAAATTACCCAAGTGGGTTTTATTGTATTACTAGAGGCCCTGTGCATGAAAATGCATGCACTGAAGAGGGGCCCCGCAGCCCAGCCTGCCCCCTCTCACAGTCCAGGAGCCCTCAAGGGCAGGAGGTGACCCGGCAATCAGGGGAAGGCAATGCCCCATCACACCTCTGCTGCTGCTACTGCTGACAGCACAAGCCTTGGCCAGCCCTGGGCTGCTGGGGGGCTGAGGGGACTGGGCGCCGCCATCTTGTGGCTATGGGCGCCATCATCTTTGAGAGCGGGGCAGCAATTAGCATATTCCCTCCTTATTGGCTGTGGGCACTGCCATTTTGTGATGGTGTGAGAGCCAATTAGCATATTCCCTCTTTATTAGATAGGATGTTTTAAAGTTTCCCAAAAAAGTTATGATTGCTGCTGCTTCTTTCATCCCTACAAAGTATAAGGTGTACACTTCAGAAAGAGATAAGGAACAAAAATATTATCACCAGAATTTATTAACCTAAGTTCTGAATGTCTACCCAAAGACCTGGGTTGTCTAGCCATCAACCTTCTCTCAGTCTCTCAGCTCCTGTTAGTTCCATTGTGTAACTCTCTAAAGGCCATCTTCTATAAGATGGGCGACTTTTGTGAATAACAAGTCACAGATTACAACTCTAAGAAGTGCCTATCATTTAATAGACCTCAGAGTTTATATAACTAGCCTTTTTCAGGTTCCCAGCCTTTTAGGTCCCAAGCCATTTAAAACTATATGAACAACCCTAGCTGGTTGCTTAGTGGTTAGAGCATGGGCCTGCACACCCAAGGGTTAGGGGTTGGATTCCTGGTCAAGGGCATAGACCTAGGTTGCACTTCACTCCCCACCTCGGCGCCAGTGGGAAGCAACCAGCCAATCTCTCTCTCTCTCTCACTTAGATATTACTTTCTCTCTCTTTTTCTTTCTCTCTCTCTCTCTCTCTCTCTCTCTCTCTCTCTCTCTCTCTCTGTGTGTGTGTGTGTGTGTGTGTGTGTGTGTGTGTCTGTCTCCCACTCCCTCCCCCACTTCTACCATCTCTGAAAAGCAATAAAAAATATCTTCAGGTGAGAATTAAAATAAAAACTACAAGAACTGACTCTCCCTCCTGGAAGCATGCCCTTGCCTTTCTCCTTCCCCCTCCCCTTCTCCCCACTCACATTACCATTACCTTCCTCACTCCCAAGCTCCAAGGGCCCTTCCTTTACCTCTATAACTTGTTTCCTAATCCTATTTCTCCTTCCAAATTACTTCTTCTTCCAAATAAATATTCTTTTGAAAATAATAATACCTACATAAACTGTATTCTGGGAACAGAAAAATATATATATGTACCTAGACCCAAAAACAATAAAAAAGTCATAAGTATAGAGGTTATTAGCTGTAATAATATTTGAAAATACAGGACAAGTCATTTCTGTTTACTTTCTTCAGTGGCAACTTGTGGGTCTGTAATATCATTGTCTAGATTTAAATTATGTTATTTTCCTAATTAGTAAAGGTTATTATAGCATGAACTCCTATTAAAGCAATGGAATTATCAGTTGCAATAATTTAACTTCTTTGTAGCAAAGCTAATGTGAACATTTGCATTACTGTCTCTGTAAGGAAATTGGCTTTTCATTTGTAGATGTTATAAAAATGTTCTACTGCGCATACTTTGATGTAGTTTGTTAAACCCCTATATTTTGCTACTTCTATGAAATTAAAAACAAATATCAACTCTGAGAAATTAGTCCACCTAAAATCTTGATTTATAAGTTTATCTGTTGCCATTCTAGAACATAATCTAAAGGAAATGTTATATTAGTCTTCCTTTTGTTCCCTTTTTTCCTTTATAATTTCTTTCCTTTAGTTTTATGAGCATTGTCTTTATTCCTCCAACACAGTATTTTCTTCTCTAATGGGAAGAAAAAAGAAAAGAACAAAACTCATAGAGATAATTACCCTCATAGGAGTTACTGTCCAAACGACAGTCAATGATTCAAATCTGTAGGAAAAGCCAAGACTACAGCCAAATTCAAATCTACAGTGTATACTTAAGAATAAGTGAATGAAAGAAAACAGTGGCCTTAAATGACCAGGAAACCAGATGGATTTAATTGGTATCTTCACAGCATTTCACTCCAAAGTAGCAGAATATATATTCTTGTTAAGTGTACATGGAACATTTTGTCAGAACAAAAAGCAAGTCTCAATAAACTTAAAAAGACTGAAAATATATCAAGCATTTCTGTGACCATAATGGTATGAAACTAGAAAAGAAAAAACTGAAAAATTACACAAGGCCATGGAGGCTAAATAACATGTTACTAAACAATGAAGGAGTTGAGATCAAGGAAGAAATCAAAACATACCTTGAAACAAATGAAAACATAACTCAAAACAATTGAACACAGCAAAAGCAGTCTTAAGAGGGAAATTCATTGCATAACAAGAAAAATATCAAAGGAATTTAAAGAAACTAGAAAAAGAACAACAAAGCTCAAAGTGAGTAGAAAAAGGGAATAATAAAAATCAGAGCAAAAGTAAAAGAAATAGAGTATAAGAAAACAATACAAAAGATCAATAAAACCAAGAGCTGGCAAACCTTTTTAACCAGACTCATCAAGAAAAAAAGAGAGAGGATCCAAATAAATAAAATCAGAAATGAAAGAGGAGAACAACTGACACCAAAGAAATACAAAGGATTGTAAGAAAATATTACAAACATCAATGTGCCAACAAATTGAACAATCTGTTTGAAGTGGATAAATTCCTAGAAACATACAATCTTCCAAAACTGAACAGGAAGAATCAGAAAATCTAAACAGACCAATTACAACTAATGAAACTGAAGCAATAATAAAATTTTTAAAACTCCCAACAAACAAAAGTCCTGGACCAGATGGCGTCACAGGTGGATTTTATAAAACATTCAAAGAAAAACTAACACCTACCTTTCTCAAACAATTCCAAAAAATTCAAGAGGAGAGATGAAGGTTCACAAGCTCAGCTTACGAGGCCAGCATTATCCTAATTTCCAAACCAGATAAAGGCACGGCAAAGAAATAAAATTACAGGTCAATAGTCCTGATGAACATAGATGCTAAAATCCTCAACAAAATATCAGCAAACTGGATCCAGCAATACAGCAAAAAGATCATACACTATGATCAAGTGGGATTTATTCTTGGGATGCAAGGTTGGTACAATACCTGCAAATCAATAAGCATGCTACATGATCATCATATCAATAAGTGCAGAAAAAGCATTTGATAAAATTCATCATCCATTTATGATAAAAACTCTCAGGTAAGTGGAAATAGAGGGAACATACCTCCACATAATAAAGGCCATGTATAACAATCCCTCAGCCAACATCATACTTAATGGGCAAAAACAAGTGTTTCCAATTAAGATCAGGAACAAGACAAGGATGTTTGCTCTCACAACTCTTATTCAACACAGTACTAGAAGTCCTAGCCACCGCAATCAGACAAGAAGAAATAAATGGCATCCAAATTAGAAAGGAAGAATTAAAATTGTTATTATTTGCCAATGACATGTATAGAGAAAACCCTAAAGATTCCACAAAAAGACTACTAGAACTGATAAATGAATTTGGTCAAGTAGTAGGATACAAAATAAGTATACAGAAATCCGTTACATTTCTATACACCATTAATGAACTATCATAAAGGGAAACTAAGAAAACAATCCCATTTTACTATTGCACTAAGGATGTAAAAGACCTATACCAAGAAAATTTTAACTGAACAAAGAAACAGAAGATACCAATAAGTGGACACATATACCACGTTCATGGATAATAGGAATTAACATCATTAAAATGTCCATACTACCCAAAGCAATCTATAGAATCAAGCAAATTCTTATCAAGATACCAAATGGCAAATTTCACAAAACTAGAACTAATATTCCAAAACTATATATGGAGTCCTAAACAGTTTGGCTCAGTGGTAAAGCAATGGCCCACACACCAAAGGGTCATGAGTCCGATTCCCACCAGGTCAAGGGCACATACCTATGTTGCAGGTCCATCACAGGCCCTGGTTGGTGACCATGCAGGAGACAACCAATCAGTGTGTCTCTCATATCTATGTTTTTCTTTCTCTCTTTCCCTTTCTCCCTCTCTCCCCACCCCCTCACTCCTTCCCTCCCTTCCTTTATCTCTCCCCCTCCTTCCCTCCCTTCTACTCTCTCTAAAAATCAATGAAAAAAAATATCCTTGGGCAAGGATTAACAAACAAACAAAAAATATGGAACTACAAAAGACCCTGAATAACCACAGCAATCTTGAGAAAGGACGAAGTTGGAGGAATCATGTTACCTGATATCAAACTATACTGCAAGGCCATAGTAATCAAAACAGCATGATACTGGCATAAAAACAGACATATAGATCAATGGAATAGAACAGAAAGCCCAGAAATAAACCCACATCTTTATGATCAATTAATATTTGACAAAGGAGGCAAGAATATACAATGGGGTAAACACAGCCTATTCAATAGATGGTGTTGGGAAAACTGGGCAGATACATGCAAAAAAAAAAAAAAGAAAAGAAATAAACTAGACCACCTTTTTACACCATACACAAGAATACATTCAAAGTGGATTAAAGACTTGAATGTAAGACTAGAAACCATTGCCGAAATCGGTTTGGCTCAATGGATAGAGCGTCAGCCTGCGGACTGAGAGGTCCCGGGTTCGATTCCGGTCAAGGGCATGTACCTGGGTTGCGGGCACATCCCCAGTGGGGGATGTGCAAGAGGCAGCTGATCGATGTTTCTCTCTCATCGATGTTTCTAACTCTCTCTATCTCTCTCCCTTCCTCTCTGTGAAAAATCAATAAAATATATTAAAAAAAAAAAAAGACTAGAAACCATAAAATTCCTAGGAGAAAACATAGGCAATAAAATCTTGGACATTTCTCACAGCAACATTTTTCTGATATATCTCTTCGGGAAAAGGAAACAAAAGAAAAAATAAACAAATGGTACTACATCAAAATAAAAAATTTTTGCATAGCAAAGAAAACCATTAACAGGGGAGAACCAAGATGGCGGCATAGGTTAACGCCGGAGTTTTCTGCCTTGAACAACTACTTCAAAAGTGAAACTAAAAAACGGAAGGGACATCACCCAGAACCACAGGAACGCTGGCTGAGTGGAAGTCCTACAACTAGGAGGAAAGAGAAACGCATACGGACACTCAGAGGAGGCGCAGTGCTGAAGTCAAATTCTGCGGTGCGGAGTGTGCGGAGCGGGCTGGCGGCGGAGGGCGCAGTTGGCGTTTTCAATTGGGAGGGAGTCGCAGACTCTGAGCTCCAGATGCAGGCGAGTCTTTAGGGACCCAGACTCAAACGGGAGAAGCGGGACTGTCTGGCTTCGGTCAGAGCGAGTGCAGCTTTCTCTCCGAGCTTTGCAGTGGTCGCTGGGACTCAGAGAGGCAGAGCCCCTGGGGACAGGACTGAGAGCCGCCATAACTGCTCTCTCCGGCCCACCCTGTTGATCCTGTGCGACCCGCCCCGCCCAAGCCCTGCACAGAGGCATTTGCCGGATAGCCTCAGGCAAAGGCTAGATTAGCACCTCCCTAGAGGACAGAAGTTCTCTCACTGCAGACACAGCTGATTCTCATAGCCACTTGGCCTGGAGGTCAAACCCTCCCTGGTATTAGCTACAACAATCAAGGTTTAACTATAAGACTGCGCACAAAGACCACTAGGGGGTGCACCAAGGAAGCATAACAAAATGCGGAGACAAAGAAACAGGACAAAATTGTCAATGGAAGATGTAGAGTTCAGAACCACACTTTTAAGGTCTCTCAAGAACTGTTTAGAAGCCGCCGATAAACTTAATGAGATCTACAAGAAAACTAATGAGACCCTCGATGTTATATTGGGGAACCAACTAGAAATTAAGCATACACGGACTGAAATAACGAATATTATACAGACTCCCGACAGCAGACCAGAGGAGCGCAAGAATCAAGTCAATGATTTGAAATGCGAGGAAGCAAAAAACACCCAACCGGAAAAGCAAAATGAAAAAAGAATCCAAAAATGCGAGGATAGTGTAAGGAGCCTCTGGGACAGCTTCAAGCGTACCAACATCAGAATTATAGGGGTGCCAGAAGATGAGAGAGAGCAAGATATTGAAAACCTATTTGAAGAAATAATGACAGAAAACTTCCCCCACCTGGTGAAAGAAATGGACTTACAGGTCCAAGAAGCACGGAGAACCCCAAACAAAAGGAATCCAAAGAGGACCACACCAAGACACATCATCATTAAAATGCCAAGAGCGAAAGATAAAGAGAGAATCTTAAAAACAGCAAGAGAAAGAAACTCAGTTACCTACAAGGGAATACCCATACGACTGTCAGCTGATTTCTCAACAGAAACATTGCAGGCCAGAAGGGAGTGGCAAGAAATATTCAAAGTGATGAATACCAAGAACCTACAACCAAGATTACTTTATCCAGCAAAGCTATCATTCAGAACTGAAGGTCAGATAAAGAGCTTCACAGATAAGGAAAAGCTAAAGGAGTTCATCACCACCAAACCAGGATTATATGAAATGCTGAAAGGTATCCTTTAAGAAGAGGAAGAGGAAGAAAAAGGTAAAGATACAAATTATGAACAACAAATACGCATCTATCAACAAGTGAATCTAAGAATCAAGTGAATAAATAATCTGATGAACAGAATAGAATCAGGGACATAGAAAGGGAATGGACTGACTATTCTTGGGGGGGAAAGGGGTGTGGGAGATGCGGGAAGAGACTGGACAAAAATCGTGCACCTATGGATGAGGACAGTGGGTGGGGAGTGAGGGCAGAGGGTGGGGCGGGAACTGGGAGGAGGGGAGTTATGGGGGGGAAAAAAGAGGAACAAATGTAATAATCTGAACAATAAAGATTTAATTAAAAAAATAAATTAAAAAAAAGAAAAGAAAACCATTAACAAACTGAAAGACAACCCACTGAATGAGAGAACATATTTTCCAATGATACATCTGATAAGAGGTTATATCTAAAATTTATAAAGAACTCAAACAACACCAAAAAACAAACAAACAATCCACTTAAAAAATGGGCAAAGGGTTCATAGCAGCACAATTTACAATAGCTAAGATTTGGAAACAGCCTAAGTGCCCATCAGCAGATGAGTGGATTAAAACAACTGTGGTACATTTATACAATGGAATACTATGCTGCTATAAAAAAGAAAGAACTCTTACCATTTGCAACAGCATGGATGGACCTGGAGAGCATTATGCTAAGTGAAATAAGCCAGTCAGAGAAAGGTAAATATCACATGATCTCACTCACTTGTGGACTATAATGAACAATATAACTAATGAACAAAAATAGATCCAGAGACACAGAATCATCAAATAGATGGTCAAACCTCAACAGGAAGGCATGGGAGGGGTGGTAGAGGAGGAAGGGGATAAGAGATCAATCAAAGAACTTGTATACATATAAGCATAACCAGTGGACACAGACAATGGGGGGCGGGGCATGAAGACTGGGGCTAGGGGTTGGGGGCAGGCTGGGAGAGGGCAATGGGGGGAAAGGAGACATATGTAATACTTTCAACAATAAAGAATTGTTTAGAAAATGGGCAAAGGACCTGCATAGATAATTCTCCGAAGAGGACATACAGATGGCCACAAGACATGAAAAGATGCTAAACCTCACTAACCATCAGAGAAATGCAAATTAAAACCACAATGAAATATCACCTCACACCTGTCAGAATGGCTATCATCAATAAATCAACAAACAGCCCTAGCCAGTTTGGCTCAGTGGATAGAGCGTCCACACACAGAATGAAGAGTCTTGGATTCAATTTCGGACAAGGGTGCATACCTCGGTTGTAGGCTTAATCCCCAGCCCCAGGTCGGGGCTCATGCAGCAGGCAACCAGTCAATGTGTTTCTCTCACATCCATATTTCTGTCTCTCCCCCTCCTTTCTATTCTTCCTAAAAAATCAATGGGAAAATATCCTTGGTGAGGAAGGAGGGAGGGAGGGAGGGAAGGGTCAACAAGTGTTGGTGAGGATGAGCACTGTTGGTGGGAATGCAGATTGGTACAGCCACTGTGGAAAACAGTATGGAGTTTCCTCAAAAAATTAAAAATAAAACTGCCTTATGACCCAGTGATTCCACTTCTGGGAATATAACCAAAGAAATCCAAAGTACTGATTCAAAAGAATATGTGCATGCCTATGTTCATTTCAGTGTTATTTACAACTAGAGGCTCAATGCACGAAAGTTGTGCAAGAGTAGGCCTTTCTTCCCCTTGCTGCCGGCACCGGCTTCCCTCTGGCACCTGGGACTCGGGCTTCCCACTGGCCACTGGCACTCAGGACCTGGGCTTCCCTCGCAGCCCTGGTTTCATCCGGAAGGTCATCAGGAATGACGACCTGTCTGATTAGCATATTACACTTTTATTATTATAGATAGCCAAAATTTGGAAGCCCAAGTGTCCATCAGTTAGATAAGTGGATAAAAAGCTGTGATACATTTACACAATGGAACACTACTCAGCCATTAAAAAAAAAAACTGCCCTTTGTCACAGCATGGATGGACCTGGAGAGTATTATGCTGAGTGAGAGCATAAGCTAATCAGCGGGCCTCTAGTCCTATATAATAAAGGCCTAATATGCAAATCAACCAAATGGCGGAATGACTGGAAGAACAACTGGTTGCTATGATGCACACTAACCACTAGGGGGCAGATGCTCAATGCAGGAACTGCCCCCAGCCCACAAGCCCAGGCCAGCTAAGGCAGGTGCCAGCGTGGCCCCCCAATCGCCCGCCAGTCACCCCACAGAGGGAGGCGACCGGTAGCAGCAGCAGCAGGGGGGCAGGCCCAGAAAGCAGGCTGTGCCAGACCAGGCCAAGGTCGGTGCCAGCAGGGGCCCCCCCGATCTCCCTTCCAGCCCCGCAGATTGGCCCTGATCGCCAGCCAGGCCTAGGGACCCTATCCGTGCACGAATTTCGTGCACTGAGCCTCTAGTTATCATATAAAAAAAAAAATCAGCATTTGAACGGCACATGTTAAGCAAATAACTTTCATTAAGGAACAGAAAAACTTAGACAAAAAGCTCTAGAAGCCCACATACCTTCAGATTAAGAAAATGGGCTTTTCCTGTAAAAACTGTCACACTTTCATGTTCCAAACTTAGTCTTATCCCAAATCTTCCACTAACCTCCATGAATAAGCAAATATTTGGTCTACCTTTCACCCTCTTCTGGTACACATACAAACTTCACTTATACTGAATGAGAATAAACCCCATTAAAAAAGAGAGAGAGAATAATGTCTTTTTTTTACTTCTGTTTTAGAACAAAAACTCTAAAGGGTAGTGGATGGGTCTTCTGTATTCTCTGCGCTCATACCCCTGGGATGCTACTGAATAATTGATTAGCTTATGATTAGACTGCTATCCTCTGTTTTGAATAACATTCATGGGCCAAATTTAATTCACATCTAATATTGAATTCTATCTCTTTAATCATGGATCACAATATGTATCAAGGCTGATCTCTGTTCCTTAGAATTGCATTAGTTGATTCCTTACCTAAAGTCATAATCTTGATATGTGACCAGCTCAGATGCAGCATCAACTTGGGATATTACTGACACAAATTAGAATAGCTCATCAAGAAAAGATACTAGACTGTCTTTATAAGAGAAGCAAGCCAACAATACAGACACCTGAGGAATATATATACTGGCACAGAGGAGGAACTCTGTTCATACTTTATAAGCAGAATACTTCCTCATTTCTAAGAGGAAAAGTGAATTATTATTAATAAATTTTTAATGTTATTAATGTTGGATTTCATTTAGTTGAAATGCCATCACATTACTTGACAAATATAAAATCATCAAATGTAGCAGAAATGCTATAATAAACAAAGGTCTGCAGTCCTTTCCCAAGTTTATAAATGAAGAAGCTTATGTTTTACTTGGCCAACAGGGTGGGGTCAGCTGCTGATGAGGAAACGAGATTCAGAAAACACTTCCTTTGCTGTGCTACACCCATGGGTAAATCTGAAGTAACGCATACACCCTGTGGGTGAGGTAGGTTTTAAATAATGGAAGAAGGTAGCTTTTTAAGGATATTAAATGAAAGATGTTCCATGCAGACAAGATGGCAAGGGCAGAGTCTCTTGGTATTATGGGAAAAAATGTGAGACCGAAAAAGAAGCATGTTTTGAATACCAGAGAAGGGAAGACAATAATAAACAGTTTGGTGTAGTCTTGCAGTATGAAATGTGTCTAAAGTAAGATGATGCCTCCACCCGACCAGTGTCGTTCAGTAGTTGAGCATCAACCTATGAACCAGATCACAGTTTGATTCCTGGTCAGGGCACGTGCCCAGGGCATGCACAAGAGGCAGCTGATCAATGATTCATCATTGATGTTTCTATCTCTTTCTCCCTCCCCCGTTCTCTCTGAAATCAATAAAAATATATTTTTAAAAATAAATAAATAATAAAATAAGTAAGATGCCTCCAAGGGACTGGGAAGTACTCACAGTTCTGGATAAGATCTAGATAATCATTTCAAGTCCCTGACACTCAAGCTTCTACACTGGAAAAGGGATGGGAGGGGTTAAGCTATATCCTGTGGTCCCTTCAAGTTCTAAAACTCTGTAACTAAATCATATCTGTAGGAAACAATGATCTCATATACTGCTGAAGTATAAACTGGTTCTGCTTTTTGAAGGTTTGGCAGAAGCTGTCAAATTTTTAAACATTCATTTCCTAAAACCCAGCAATTGTGCTTCTAGGAATATATAAGGTTATTAATTCAACATTGCTTATAATAGGAAAAAGCTGGGGGAACTAAATGTCCATCGATATGGCAAGTGGAAAATAAATTATAATGCCTCCATACAGCACAGCCATTAATAAGAAGGGAATATAAATGTTCTGACCTGAGCTCTAAAACACAGTAAGTGAAAAAAGCAGGCTGTGATTGGATGTATATATTTAAGGGGGCACTTAAATATCTACAAAACTAATTAAGTAAATATATACCTGAAAAAAAGGACTGCAAGGACACACACTGCACTGTTAGCAGCAGTAAGCTCCAGGGAGAGGGGTGGACTGAGGGGACAAAAGGGAATGAATGGAAAGTTTTATGTTTAAACTCAATGTATTTCTGAAATGTTTCCTTCTTTTAAAACAAGAATTTATTTATCTTTTATATAAATGACATTTCAAAAACTTTTAAGAAGTGGAAACTTTAAAAAGTGCTGAGATATTTATGTTACTAAAAAAACTTTTTAAAAACCAAAGGATGAAAACACTGATATACATCATCATTCATTTGTTGCACTTTACTGAGAAGCAACATGAGCAGAAATCAGTGAACACTGATAAATAAATTTTTAGTAAATAACAGGTTTTTAGGAATTAGCAAAGAAAAATAAGCTAAAACACAAATTCCTGGAGAAAAGCAGTAACTAGATCTTTCTCACTGGTGTCCCACAAAAACAGCATTCAGTGAACAAATACTACATTGAAATAAAATGATCCAAGCGTAGATTGTAGACACAAATGTTGGTTCCATGCTGTTCTCAGGAACTGATTATAAAAATATATGTGCTCATCTTAAAACTATCTTTCAATGATTTATAATCAAATGTTTTCATTAAAAAGTTCTCCTTCCCTTTAATATTCAGCAGGTATTTGGTTTCCTGACTTCCATTTTACTAACCAAGGTTATACTCCTGTATCACACTTTGTGTGTTTCTCCTATTTTTCAAATATTTTCAAACTTATAAAACTACTTAATTATTATGCAGCACCTTTCTTGTTTTTTTCAAGTCTCTAGTGATTTATGGGTTTTTTTCAATATAAATTCTATAAATACTTCAGTGGTATGTAAGCAAACATTAACAGTATAATCCTGGAGAGTCAACATTCCCATAAAAATCTTTGATATATCACTAGTCTACTTGTCCATTCGTAAAAATATAAAAGTCATGTTGATGTGCTTTTAGAGAGTGCAGAGATTTACATCATCAGAACAGAGGAAGGGCAGGGCTGTCTGTCCTTTCTACACTTCTATGTTATTTAATTAGGATAAGCCTGTGTTGCTCTTTATTAGGGTTAGGACCCATGGGAAGTAAATGTTTAAGAATGGAAGTTCATGAAGGAAACAATTCAAATAGCTTAGTTCTGGGTATATTTGCTTTTCAGCTAATATTCAACTCAACAAACAATTGGCAAAGGCTTACTATGAGCCTACCTCCATAAAAAATAAAGTAATAGATCAGTGATGGTGAACCTTTTGAGCTCGGCGTGTCAGCATTTTGAAAAACCCTAACTTAATTCTGGTGCCGTGTCACATATAGAAATTTTTTGATATTTGCAACCATAGTAAAACAAAGACTTATATTTTTTATGTTTATTTTATATATTTAAATGCCATTTAACAAAGAAAAATCAACCAAAAAAAATGAGTTTGCGTGTCACCTCTGACACGCATGTCATAGGTTCGCCATCACTGTAATAGATAATGAGCATTATCCATAAATGCAAACTAAAAAAGTTAACTACTCGTCTCCTTGTGCCATAACACCTGTAACTTAAGAGCATCAAGCAATGATCACTACAATTTTCTCTCCAATCTCACCACCTCCACAATTAACAAGTGATGGCATTCCAAAATCAAATTATTTATAAGCCTTAGGTTACTTAACTCTTTTCCACAGAAACAATGTTACAGTATCTGTTAACCAGCCACCATGGAAACTAACCACTACAGGTAAAACTACCAATATGGGAAAATGCTCAGAGTCCCAATTTGGGAAAAAACAAAGATACCCTGACTAACTCCAGAGCAATAAGAGAGAAATCTCTTCTCCACTAATCCCTGCTCACTGGGTCAGACCCAGGAATTACCACTCTGCCTTCTCATTCGATTTGCTTCATCTGCAGACTTTTGGCAGGCTTTTTTTGTGTGTGTGTGTGTGTGTGTGTGTGTGTGTGTGTGTGTGTTTGTGTGTGTGTGTTCTCTCTCTCTCTCCTCTCTCTGGCTCCCTTAGCTGTAGAACAGAGAACTTTCCATCCACTTTCCTATCCCTTTGGAGCTGCACTGGCCAAAATAGTAGCTACTCACCATGTTTGGATATTGAGCACTTGACCAGCCGTGGGCAAACTACGGCCTGCGGGCCGAATGCGGCCCGTTTGAAATGAATAAAATTTAAAAAAAAAAAAAGGCTATACCCTTTTATGTAATGTTTACTTTGAATTTATATTAGTTCACACAAACACTCCATCCATGCTTTTGTTCCGGCCCTCCGGTCCAGTTTAAGAACCCATTGTGGCCCTCGAGTCAAAAAGTTTGCCCACCCCTGACTTAGCTCCTAACTGACCTCCCTGTTTCCACTCCAAACTGTCATCCAACCAGCACCCAGACTGAATCTGTCAAATTATAAAACTGATTATGGACAGTTTCCCTCAACCCCTCCCTCTATAACTCTCAGCCCCTGGAATGACTTCCTAAGGCTCTTAATATCCTATCTAATAAAGAGGGAATATGCTAATTGACCCTCAAGCCATCACAAAGATGGCAGTGCCCACAGCCAATAAGGAGGGAACATGCTAATTGACTGCCCTGCCCTCAAAGATGGCGGCGCCCACAGCCACTAAGGAGTTAATATGCTAATTGACTTCCCCGCCCTCAAAGATGGCAGTGCCCACAGTCAATAAGGAGGGAACATGCTAATTGACTGACACGCCCTCAAAGATGGCGGCACCCACAGCCACAAGATGGCGGCACCCAGTCCCCTTAGCCCCACCGGGGCACCTGCCTCCAGATCTCCCAGTCCCCTCAGCCCCCCAGCCGCCCAGGGCTGCCCAAGGCGCAGGTAACTAGGGCTGGCCGAGGCTTGAGCTGCTGGCAATGGCAGCAGCAGAGGTGTGATGGGGGCGTCGCCTTCCCCTGATCGTCAGGTCGCCTCCCGCCCCTGAGGGCTCCCGGACTGTGAGAGGGGGCAGGCCGGGCTGAAGGACACCCCCTCCAGTGCATGAATTTTCATGCACCAGGCCTCTAGTCTATATATAAAAGGCTAACCATCTGACCGGTCACTATGATGCTCACTGACCACCAGGGGGGAAGAGTCTTCCCAGAAGATGCTCAATGCAGGAGCTGCCATGACATACACAGAGAAACAGCACCACGTACCTGGCACCCACAAAGCAACACTCAGCTTCCCCCAAGTGGGACACAGGCCCTGCCACCACCCCAGAGTGACAGCCCTCCAAATCGCAGCCAACACTGCCAAGACCCCCTGGCACAAAATGCAGCTCACAGCCTAGCCCAGCCCTGAAACAGTGGCTGTGGGCGCCGGGTAATGACGTCACATAGCAATGCCTGGCTTCCTCTCCCTAGCAACTAGCCTCCTTGAGTTTCTTCCGACCAGGTGCAAACATTTTACACTTTAACCAAATGTCTGTGAATTGTTTTCCCTCATCTCATTTGATCCTCACCAAAGTTCTGGAGTAGGTAGATAGGAGACTCGATGGAATCCTATTTTCTTTTCATTAGCTGGAAAACAAGATTTAGAAAGCTTAGAAACTTGACCCAACTGAAAAGAAGTAAATGGTGGACCTTGAAAATGACTTCAGGTTTTCTCGCTGCACAGAATATAGTCAAACACCGCTGCACTTAAATATTTTACCCTTTGTTCTCCCTGTGTGATCTACGATAATAATCTGCTTCATGTTGATATTTACTGCTATGTTGCTGACAATTACCTAAAAGACAAGTTGGGGTGCTTCACTGGGCTGGAAAAAGTTCAGCTACATCAGAAAGCAGGTCTAATTAAGCAAGTTTATTCTACATATATATAAAAGGCTAAGTTGATTCGCGCATGTACGATACATATAAAGCTCTCACTGGCACCAATAGCACACATGTGTTTCGATCTGTCATTGTCGATCATGAATTTGATTGACACTTCTATTATAGAGAAAGGATGAACAGTGATATTAAAATATTTCTTCTAATTAATTTCCTTTCATTGTGCACGAATTTGTGCACCAGGCCACTAGTAAAAGCATAACAGGAAAAACATTTCACTAGGCCTTCAAGGCTTGATGAATCTGGCTCCTGACTCCACAGTCATTTTCCCTAATGTTCTCTGGCACTTAACAAGCTCCCTTGTGCCACTTAGCCTTGGCATGAGTTGTTCCCCTTCCTCTTTTCACTTTCCATCCTCCAGGTGCAACTTATGTGCCATATCCTCAGGCAGTCGTCCTTGACCTCAGTCTAGCCAGGATCCCTTGTTGTCTACACTCATATGGCTGACTGCTGTATTCATTTCCTTCATAGAGTTCATCTCTTTGCATTTATACATTTTCCCATCTGAGAGGCCATTTCTCAACACAAATATTTTGAAAATGTAAATCAGATCCGTCACTCCATTGCTTAAAACCCTTCAGTGCCTTCCTATCTCACTTTAAATAAAAATCATACTCTTACCAAGGCTTACAGAACTCTGCATGAGTGGTCACCCAATCACCTCCTTAAACTCATCCCCTACCTCTCTCCTGCACATTCTGCTCCAGCCACACTGGCCTTTCTGTTCCTTAACACAGACAAGCATATCCCTGAACTCAGGATCCTTATAATTGCCTTCTCTCTGCCAGATGTTTTGTTCTCAAGAGTCTACAGTACTAGCTACCCACCATTCAAGTCTCTGCTCCCTGATCACCCTACCTAAAAGAACTCCCACCCCACCCCACTTCTAACCCTCTACTTTTTTTTATTTTCTTCACTGCACTTATCACTAGAAAATAACCTCTGGAAGGTAATCTACCCTGTTTATCTCAATACCTAGAAAACTACCTGGCATACAATAGGTACTGATACCTGTATGAATGCGTAAAGTAGGTAGTGAGGTCCTATTTCCAAAAACTGCAATGTACTGACATACATAAGAGATACGGGTATGAAGATTTCATAGTAGTGGCTGCAGTGGGCACAATTCCAAGACAGTCCCATGATTTCCACCTCTGGTATAAACATCCTGTATAACCCCTCCTCTTTAGTGTGGGCAGTACCTGTTAATATGGGAAAGTCACTCATATGATGTAGGCTTGTATTTATAGCTCACATTATGTTTCCACTGGACAGCTGACTAGAGAGATTTTTCTACTGGCTTTGAATGAGTTACCATGTTGTGAGAGGGCCACGTGGTTAGGATCTGAAAGCGGCCTCTAGCAACTAAGAGTAAGCCCCAGCTGATAGCCAGCAAGAAAATGAGGACCTTAGTCATATCATCGCAAGGAAAAGAATTTTGCCAACCACCAATGATCCTGATGGATGACCCTGAGCCTCAGATGAGATCATAGCTCCTGCAGACACCTTGATTTCAGCCTGGTGAGACCCTCAGCAAACAATATAGCTACACCATCCGTGGACTTCTGACCTATAGAAACTGTGAGATAATATATGACTACTGTTTCAAGCTGTACATTTATAGTACACTGTTAGACAGTAATAGAAAACTAATACAATGGCCATCAACCCTATCATATCCAAAGCTCACTTTTTATAACAAGTATCTTGTCCCCTGACCCCCTTACTATTCTGCAATAAAATTCATAGATTGAGAACCTACAGCCTATTTTTAAAATACACTGGCTATAGCCCTGGTTGGTGGTTCAGCTGGCTGAACTGTCATCCCATGCACCAAAGGGTTGTGGGCTGGATTCCAGGTCAGGGCACAACTAAGGTTGAGAGTTCAATCCCTGGTTGGGGCGTGAACAGGAGGCAACCAACGGAGATCAATGTTTCTCTCTCACATCAATGTTTCTCTCTCTCACTCTCTCCCTTCCACTCTCTCTAAAACAATCATTAAGAACATATCTTTGGGTGAGGACTAACAAAAAAAATATTTTTTATAAAATACATTGGCCTTGACTGGTTTGGCTCTATGGATAGAGCATCAGCCTGCAGACTGAAGGGTTCTGCGTTCCATTCCCAGTCAGGGCACATGCCCAGGTTGCGGGCTCGATCCCCAGTGGGGGGCACGCAGGAGGCAGCCAATCAATGATTGTCTCTCATCATTGATGTTTCTATCTCTCTCTCCCTCTCCCTTTCTTGCTGAAATCAATAAAAATATTAAAAATATATATATTGGCTATAAGGGAGAAATCAAAAGAAAATAATTAATAAAATAATATATAACTCAAACACCTTAGAAAACAAAAATGTCTCTATAAATTTCCAAAATGCCCTCCGAGGGAAGACTGCATTCATTGAAAATCTCTGCTTGCCACAATCAATGTATCTAGAATACAGTGGCTCCAAATCACGAGAAACTTTATCTTGTACTAACCTAGTATTTGCTAATTTTGTTTCTTTTTATATCATTGTTGTAAAGCATGTATTTCAAACTCACATTAGCATGATATTTTTATCCTAACCTTTTCCAAAATGGACTTAAGGTTTGAAGCCTCATAATTTCCTCTTTCCCTCCTCCTCAATTATTAAGTACTCACTGGGCGCATAATACGGTTCCTTGAAATTAATTTTCACAATCAAATAGAGCTTTAAAGCTTCTATTCCATTTCCCAACTCTCGTTTTTCAGATGTGCACAGAGAATCGCCATCATCTAGTGGCTCATTATACACACTATAAAATATTTCATCCCAGCTGTGAAGTTGGCCATTATAAATACATTTTGTTGCTTTAATCAAGATTTATGATAATATAATAATGTAATTTTTAAAGGCCACATGCCAAAGTACTTCTTAAATTAATAAAAATACTTAGCACTTAATCCATAACACACTTTAAAATCATCTCACAATCTTGCAGGTAACTATTTGCCCACATGCCCAGGGCTAGTAACAACTGATGGAGAGCCTGTCACCGAACCTATTTTCTTGATTTATTTTACAGAAGCCTTCTAAGCCCACATACATAATGAGTACTCACTTTGTGATGGGAAAATAAATTATTTAGCCTGGACAATTTGACAGTGTTGCTATTAAGTTATTAATTCACTAGGTGGGTAGGGGTGAGGGGGTTTAAATAGTCTTTTTCTCATGGCCAAAAAAAATCCCCACTATTAACAATCACAGATTCCTAGAACCCTAGAGCTGGACAGGACTTAAGGATCATACCACAGCTTTTTACAGATGAGGAAACTGAAGTCCAAGGTCACAGTCATCAGTGGTATATAGAACTTGGGATAAGGAAAGATAAGGCTAGAGAATCTGAATTTCCTTACTTAGAAAATGGGGAAAACCTCACCCACAATAGGGCTGCTATAAGGATGAGATAAAATATATAATAAAACACATGAAAGGACATTTAACAATGCCTGATACTTAACTGCCACTGCATAACTATCATTTCCCTTCTCAGGGTTTCCCCACCCCCAATAACTCCCATCACTCTTTCTTTCTTTCTTTCTTCCTTTCTTTCTTTCTTTCCTCCCTCCCTCCCTCCCTCCCTCCCTCCCTCCCTCTCTCCCTTCCTTCCTTCTTCCTCCTTCCTTCCTCCTCCTTCCTTCCTTCCTTCCTTCCTTCCCTTTTCCTTCCAAAATATCACCTGGGATGATGCACTTTGATGATGATTTCCCGACATAGATATTGCATAGACAACAAATTAGAACAATTTGGGAATAGAGAGGCTCAGTGGGACACTACTGAGGAAGCAGCTGACCCCAACTCTCAAGAATTGAGTCTACACTCCCCAAAGTTTTCAAAGTTTTTACACTGGTTGGGTGAGTCCAAACCAGCTTCCCCAAGATTGAGAGTCTGCAGAGTATACTCTGCATACCTTGTGCTTCACACATCATAACTGGAATACCCAAGATTCATTTTCCATCCTTACCTTCTTGGATCTCTCTGTACCATGTGACACTCGTGAACACGCCCATCATGAAACTTTACGCCCCTAGCCTCTGTGATACTCTCCTCTCCTGGTTCTCCTTTTACCTCTATGAGTCTCTTCTTTCTCTTTTACTGTCTCTTTTAAGAGTTGGGTTTCCCAGGGCTACTCCTTCCTGGTGAGTTTATTTCTCTATACTCCTGGTTTCACCTACCACCTACTAACTTCCAAATCTTTTCGTAAGCCAGACCTCTCCTATGAATTTCAGATTTATATACCTACAATTTGATCCCACTGCCATGTCCCCACTGGCACCTCAAATCAACATAACACCAAACTAATCTTATCTGAATATATACCCTCTTCCTATGTCCTTGGTTTTAAAATGTGGTTATCACTATACAGTAACCCATACTGAAAACCTGTTAAGTCTCCCTTGAATCTTTCCTTTCCCCGATCCCGCCTTATCTACTCAATTAGTTAAATCTTCCAATTTCACCTCCTAAATATTCTTCTAATTCAGTGGTTCTCAACCTTCTGGCCCTTTAAATACAGTTCCTCATGTTGTGACCCAACCATAACATTATTTTCGTTGCTACTTCATAACTGTAATGTTGCTACTGTTATGAATCGTAATGTAAATATCTGATATGCAGGATGGTCTCAGGCGACCCCTGTGAAAGGGTCGTTCGACCGCCAAAGGGGTCGCGACCCACAGGTTGAGAACTGCTGTAATTCAATCCTCCCATGCCTAATAACTTCTATTCTAATTCAGGTTTTAAATCTCTCTCCCAGACTACTTCAACAGCTTCCCAACTATCTTCCTGCCTCCCATTTTGTCCCCCTCAATTCCATCTCCATTGAGCTTGCAAAATAATCAATCTAAACTGAAGATATAATCATGCTACTCCCTGCTTTACACTTTTTCAATGATGCCCCAGTTAAAAGGTTCTGGAGTAAGACCTCTCTGCACTTTGGAATTCACTCTTCGCACTCATTAGACATAGCCTTGAAAAGTTACTCAACTTCTCTGTACCTCCCTATTTTCACTTGTGAATGTCCCAGATTATTAAATGAGGTAATAATTATAAAGCACTTAATACAGTTCCTGGCATTTTAGTAAGTGCTTAACAAATGGTAGTTATTAATATTAATATAAATACAATTATAGTAATGGTATTTTGGTCGCTGGACTGGTATACAAGTTCAAGGACAGCATGTACAGCCCTCCTTGAATTGACCCTCGCCTCCTCTCTAAGATACCCTGCCACTCGTTTTATGCTTCAGCAACAGCAAACTTAGTAACTACTTACTCTGATACACTTTATCATTTTTCTACCAGAAATACATATTCCCTTTACCCCCTGCATAGGTAAGACCTTTTGCTTTAGGCCTAATGAGGTGTCACCGTTACCAGAAAGCCTTCTCTGAACATCAGTTTATTAAGATGTCCCCTCAGAAATATTGATAAGAATTCATGGCATATAAGTTCTCAGCTAACAGTCTTCTGGATATATTTCTGCCACAGCACTTCCCACTTAATATTATAAATATCTACTTTTAAATCTACCTCCCCCCACTAGATTACAAGTTCTTAGTGGGCAGGGAAGAGAAGTGCGGTTAAGTACTTTGTACTCACAGTACTTAACATAACCTAGCAGGAGGTCAACACATGTTTTCATGAGTGAAAGACAAGCTGTCTAGGAATCTCCTCCCCAATTCCACCTGAACTAGGTCAATTCTTACCATAAAGGAGTCACATCATACTCAAATTGAACTTATGTGAATTCAACTATTTATATGGAAGGGGGAAGGAGAAATATTGAGAGCAACCCCCACTGCACTACATGCTCCTTGCTGTAAACAAGCCTAAGACAAAAGACATGAGTGGTTTTAGAAATTTCTCAATCATCCTATCTAATAAAAGAGAAACATGGTAATTGGCGTACAACCGCTACCCTTCCCAGTGGCTAATCAGGGCGATATGCAAATTAACTGCCAGCCAAGATGGCGGCCAGCAGCCAGGCAGCTGGAAGCTAACATGAGGCTTGCTTGCTTCAGTGACAGAGGACTCCAACGTTCCCCGCCTGCCTTGCTGGCCTCTGAGCTTGCAGTTTGAAACATTGTTACAAATATAGAAGCTAAACAAACCCCAGAAACCTGCTTTCAGCCTGCCGGGATCTCAGAGCTGGAGTTGATACAGTGTTTCGATTATAGAACCCAAACAAACCAGATACCTGCTTTCAGCAGCAGAGCTCGAGCCAGAGCTAAAGCTGGCCCAGAATAAAAAAAGAAAAAGAGCCGAAACCAGTTTGGCTCAGTGGATAGAGCGTCGGCCTGCGGACTGAAAGGTCCCAGGTTCGATTCCGGTCAAGGGCATGTACCTTGGTTGCGGGCACATCCCCAGTGGGAGATGTGCAGGAGGCAGCTGATCAATGTTTCTCTCATCAATGTTTCTAACTCTCTCTCTCTCTCCCTTCCTCTCTGTAAAAAATCAATAAAATATATTAAAAAAAAAAAAAAAAAGAAAAAAAAAAAGAAAAAAGGAGCAGTTGGGAGCTTCAGTCACCCGCCAGCCTGAAAACAGCCCTCAGCCCCTCACCCAGACTGGCCAGGCACTCCAGTGGGGACCCCCACCCTGAAGGGTGTGTGACCAGCTGCAAACAACCATCATCCCCTCACCCAGGCTGGCCAGGCACCCCAGTGGGGACCCCCACCTTGATCCAGGACACCCTTCAGGGCAAACCAGCCAGCCTCACCTGTGCACCAGGCCTCTATCCTATATAGTAAAAGGGTAATATGCCTCCCAGCACCGGGATCAGTGGAGCTGCAAGGCCTCCCAGCACCGGGATCAGCGGAGCCGAGAGGCCTCCTGGCACCAGGATCAGCGTGACAGGGGGCAGCGCCCAAAACCCCTGATCGCCCTGCGGCTCTGTGTGTGACAGGGGGCAGGGCCACAACCTCCCTATCCGCCCTGCTCTGTTCGTGACAGGGGAAGGTGCCCCAACCCCCTGATCAGCCCTGCTCTGTGCCTGATAGAGGGGAGCTCCCCAAACCCCTGATCACCATGCAGCTCTGTGTGTGACAGGGTGCAGCGCCCCAACCACCACCCCCCCCCCCCCGCACGGGCCCTGCTCTGTGTGTGATGGGGTAGAGCCATAACCTCCCCATCGGCCCTGCCCTGAGTGTGACAGTGGCGGCACCCCAACCCCCTGATCGGCCCTGCTCTGTGGGTGACGGGGGGAGCTCCTCAACCCCCTGATCGGCCCTGCTCTGTGCATGACAGGGGGGAGCTCCCCAACCCCCTGATTGACCCTGCTCTGTGCGTGACAGGGTACGGAGCCCCAAACCCCCTGATGGGCCCTGCTCTGTGCATGACAGGGGGCAGCGCCCCAACCCCCTGATTGGCCCTGCTCTGTGCGTGACAGGGTGGCGCCACAACCTCCCCATCGACCCTGCCTTGAGTGTGACAGGGGGCGGTGCCCCAACCCCCCAATCGGCCCTACCCTGAGCGTGACTGAGGGTGGCATCGCAACCTCCCAATCCGCCCTGCTCTGTGCATGACAGGGGGCGGCGCCCCAACTCCCCAATCGGCCCTGCTCTGAGCCCGACCAGGGGCTGCACCTAGGGATTGGGCCTGCCCTCTGCCACCCGGGAGCAGGCCTAAGCCAGCAGGGCGTTATCTCCCGAGGGGTCCCAGACTGTGAGAGGGCACAGGCCAGGCTGAGGGACTCCCCCTCCCCCCCGAGTGCACAAATTTTTGTGCACCAGGCCTCTAGTTAATAAATAAGCGGAGACAGTGAAGAATTTTAAAGGCTCTAGAAAAACACTGACAACAGAAAGGCAGAGAACTGGTAGACCAGAGTATCCCTCCTTAGGAGAATTAACCCTTCCTGTAAAAGGGTGATTTCTCCATATCTAAAGAATTTAATAAATGGTACACACCACTCAGCCAGAAGCCAGGCTCATAGCTGGCCCTCTCTTTCCATCTCTCTCTCTTTCTCCCCCTTCCCCTCTCTCTAAAATCAGTAAAATACAGCACCGGGTAAGGATTTTTTAAAAATAGACTTATATCTATTAAAAGGTTAAATTTAATAAAATAAAAATCATGACACATACAAATACTATAACACATGTCAAAGATTTTATTTAACTCACTAATTAATGAAGCATCCAATAAGATGTTATAATCAGTTCAAAAAAGATATCAAACATGTATATGGGCTATCTGGAATGCTGCAACTGCTTTACAAATACATGTCACTATCCTTAGGAAACATTCAATTGCATTCCACTGGGCAAAATCCACTCGTGTTTCTATGGTCAAAAATTATCTGCAATACCATCAATTTTCTATAATTTAGGGAGTTATAAAATAACTCAAAGACAATGAAAGGTACAGATAACCTGGAAAAGCACACTGGATAAGACAATCAGTAATCTTTTGTGCCCATTGCATACTCACAATTTTTCCTGACAGCACCCATACAATAGAATATTATGCAGCTGCTAAAGAAAAGGAGGCAGCCTTTTCATATACTGATACAGAGTAGCCTCCAATATATAATGAGAAAAAAGCAAGGTGCAGTACAGTAATATGGTAGGTGGCATTTATGTTTAATAAACATAAGTGTGTTATATACACACAAAATATTTCGGGAAAGATACATAGGAATCTTTATTACTTTTAATCACCTTGGTAGATTAGAACCCTCCATGAATGGGAGTATTTTGTTCACCCCTCTATTCCCACTTTTATTGAGTGCCTGGTATTTAAGTAGCACTCAATAAAAATTTGTTGAAAAAATTAATTAATCAATGAGAACAGTGGCTGCTTCCAAGAGGAGTAAATGGATATTTGTGGGGTAAGAATGAATGGAAGGCTTGCTCACCACTATATACCTCTTTGTATTTTTGAATTTTATACAATGCCCATATATTACCACCTTAAAAAGGTAATGAGTTGAGCCCTAGAAATTTTTTGGTCATCCCATACACCAAAAAGGTGGCAGGCTCGATTCCTGATCAGGACACATACCTAGGTTTCAGGTTCAATTCCCAGTCAGGGCATGTACAGGAGGCAACCGATTGGCATTTCTCTCTCACATCAGTGTTTTTTACCTTCTCTCTCTCTCTCTCTCTCTCTCTCTGCCTTTTTCTCTGAAAAAATCAATTAAAACATATCCTTAGGTGAGAATTTTTTTAAAAAAGATAATGAGTTGATGTTAGCTAACATGTTATAGGGAATTTCTTCATTAAGCTGCCTTCTACTTCTAGGACTTCAGCAAGGTACTAAAACTACAGTATGAGTATCAGATGGCATGATATAAGTGATGTGCAGTGTTAATATGAAGGCCCCAAAATACAAAGAAATATTTCATTGATCTAACCACTTCACCTTGATCAGGGCCTGCATTCATCTCTTGCAAAATTTTGATGTTATCTACCAAAATTGAAGATGTGCCTATTATATGACTTATTAAATCTTCCGTAAGGTAGGATGTATTCATGAGCATGAGCAACATTGTCATAGCTAAAATACAAAACAAAAGACCCTAGAAACAACCCAAATGTCCATCAACAACAGAAAGGGTGAATAGTTATCTATATATATAAAACTCTAATATGCAAATAGACCAAACAGCGGAACAACCTAACAACTGAACAACCGTTTGCTATGACATGCATTGACCACCAGAGGGCACGCATGGAACATGGCAGGCATCGGCAGCAGGTGGCAGAGCGTGGAACATGGCGGGCATAGGCTATGGCAGGATAGTGGAGCACGTGAGTGGGGGTGCCAGACCAAGGTGGGGTGCCGGTCGCTCTCATTGGGGCAAGCCTCTAGTATTTACTAAAAATTCTTTGCTCCCGCTCGCTGCGGTTCCGCCAGGTGCTGGCACCTGCTGCTAGCACCGCCCTGACCGCTTGCCACCATCAGTGAGTGTGAATGGTGGCTGCTGCCCCAATCACCCCCTCAGGGCTTCTCCACCTCCCCCTGCTCCTGAGGGGTGATCAGGGCCTGCATTCACCTCTTGCACCCGCTGCTGGCGCCAGCCCCGACCACTTGCCACCATCAGTGAGTGTGAATGGTGGCTGCTGCCCCAATCACCCCTCAGGGCTTCTCCTGAGGGGCGATCAGGGCCTGCATTCACCTCTTGCACCCGCTGCTGGCGCCAGCCCCAATCACTCCACCCCATCAGTTGTATAATATAATAAAGCCAGTTGTGATCTTTTTGCTGGTAGAGGACCTTGCCTTCAATTTGTAAAAAATGCAACATCTGTGAAGCACAATAAAGCCAGTGCAATAAAAAGAGGTATGCCTGCATATAAAGTTCAAAAATAGACAAAGTACCCTACAAGTGTTTAAAGCAGCCGTGGGCAAACTATGGCCCGCGGGCCGGATCCGGCCCGTTTGAAATGAATAAAACTAAAAAAAAAAAAGACCGTACCCTTTTATGTAATGATGTTTACTTTGAATTTATATTAGTTCACACAAACACTCCATCCATGCTTTTGTTCCAGCCCTCCGGTCCAGTTTAAGAACCCATTGTGGCCCTCGAGTCAAAAAGTTTGCCCACCCCTGGTTTAAAGTATATACTTAGGGGATAAAAGGTTTTTTTTAACAAAAGCAAGGAAATAATACTATGTAAGTCAGGATAGTGATTCCTTTTAGGAGAGCTGTTGTGATTGGGAATAAGCATCTGATGGGCTTCCAGGTACAGGCAGTGTTTCATTTCTTTACCTGAAAGGCAATAAATTGGATGCTACATACTTTAAAATAATTCATTAAGCTGAACATTTGTATTCCATGTACTTTTCTATATGTGCATTTTATTGGACAACAGAAACAAAAGTTTAAAAATATATAAACATTCTCTATGCAAGCTGGAACACAGGAAGGAGAAAGTACCAGAGTGAGTCCTGGGCCAAAAACTATGTGCCCTACAGGACAAAAAAGGAAAATCAGGAGGGAAACAAATGACTTTCCCACCATTTCTGAGGCTTGATTAAATTGTTCCTGCTTTTCACAGCTTATTCACTTCTTTCTCCATTTTGGTACCTATTTATTTAAAAGCTATTTTTTAAAAAGCTCCTTCTCTAATATTACAAACTCTATGTCCATGTTTCTCAAACTTTAGATGTATCAGAACCACCCAGAGGGAATGGTTAGAACACAGATTGCTAGGCTCCATCTCCAGTTTCTGATTCAGGAGATCGAGAATTTACATTTAGAACAAAACCCAGGTGACTCAAATACTGTCCTAGGACACTGTTAAGAATTCTAATGCAATAATCCAGGCCAGAAATTATGGGGATTCCAACAAAGATAAAAGCAATAGGAATGAAGAGGAGAAAATGGACATGAGGAATGATGAACAGATAGAATGTGACGTGCAAGGGGGGTTTCCAGCTTAGATAAATAATATACCATTCACCAGGACAAGGAATTGGGAAGGGGGCGGGAAAACTTAAGTTCCATCTGATAAATTAATCTATGGCTTGGAGAGTTTGAACAAGGAAGCCTAAGAAAGGCACCTAACCTGAAATGGGAAAGGTAGAGGAAAACATAAGTGGAATGAGGCAACAAGAGGAAAGTGCTCTAAAAATACAGTGTCAATATAAGAAACCCCATCAAAGTAAGCAGGTGACCTCCTCACAGTAGAATTTTATGCAGCTGTTTAAAAAAAGGATCTCTATGAAGTGAGGTGGGTGGTTTCTAGGACATATTGTTAAGTGTAAAAAACAAAATGCAAAAGAATATCCATAACACCTTTTGTGTAAGAAAGAAAGGGGTGTAAGAAAATATACATATATCTGGTTATTTGTACAAAAAAAGCACAGGAAGGGTAAAGCAGAGACAATTAATAGTTTATCTACAGGGGGTGGGGGGTAGAAACAGAGAAGAACAAAAGGAATGAGGGTTACATTTCTCTGAGAATGCCTTTTTGACTTTTACAACCATGTTAATATTTTACACATCCAAAAAAGGACAGTGAATAAAATCAACAAAGATTGGGAAATAAGGAGAAAATAAACAAATGGGGCTACATCAAAATAAAAGCTTCTGCAAAGCAAAAGAAACCACCATCAAAATGAAAAGGGAACCCACTGTATGCGAGAACGTATTTGCCAATGATAAATCTGATAAGGGGTAATATCCAAAATATATAATTTATGAATGTTTTAAAATATGTCTACAAATTCTTTGAAAAAACCCCTCTCCCTACCCCCAAAAAAGATCGAGCCTAGTTGCCTTCCCTTGAGTGTGGGCTGGACTTAGTGACTCATTTAAAACAGAATATATAGAAGGGCCAGTGTGTGTACTCAAGATAGGACATATAGGGCATGTGGCTTCCTCCCTGCTCTCTCTTGTATCACTTGCTCTGGGTAAAGCCAGCTGGGTAAAGACAGGTTGTGAGGACACCCCAACAGTCCTTGGAAAGACCTAAAGCTTCATGCCAACAGCCATGTGAGAGAGCCACCTTAGAGGCAGATCCTCCAGCCCTAGTCAAGCCTTCAGATGACTGCTGCAGTGCTGGTCAACAGCTTAACTCATCAGAAACTCTGAGCAGAACCACCCAGCTAAGCCACAACTGAACTCCTGACCCAGAGAAATGGTTAGATGTTTGTTGTTTTAAGCTGCTAAATTTGGGGTAATTTGTTACACAGCAATGACAACTAATACAGGGCTTAATACTTATCCATTTGTGTAATTATAATTATACTAGAGGCCCTACGCACAAAAATTCGTGCAAGAGTAGGCCTTCCTTCCCCCAGCTGCCAGCACTGGCTCCCCTCCTCCAGCTTCGTCAGAAAGGACATCTGGAATGACATGCAGAAGACATCCGGTCTAATTAGCATATTACCCTTTTATTATTATAGACTAGAGGTAGGGTCCCTCAGCCTGGCCTGCGCCCTCTCATAATCCGGGATTGGGCCAAAACCGGCAGTCGGACATCCCCTGAGGGACGCTGCAGTGCGCAAAGGGGCAGGCGGCTGGGGAGGAGCCGCTCCCGTTCATCCTGGCCTGATGCACCTGCTGCTGCTGCCACCCTTGCTCGGTAGCGCTGCTGCGGAGGCGGGAGAAGCTCCTGCCGCCACAGCTGCACTCGCCAGCCATGAGCCTGGCTTCTGGCTGAGTGGCGCTCCCGCTGTGGGAGCACACTGACCACCAGGGGGCAGCTCCTGCATTGAGAGTCTGCCCCCTAGTGGTCAGTGTGCGTCATAACGACTGGTCGACTGGTCATTCCGTCACTTAGGCTTTTATATATATAGAAGATAAAAATATATATTGTGAAATTAGCTGAAAAAGATTATGCTTTACAAAGATAATTATAGTTGACCCTTGAATAACGAAGAGGTTAGGGGCACCAACCCCCTCAGCACAGTCGAAATTTCACATACAACTTCTGACTCCCCCAAAACTTAACTACAGTCCCTTGGAATCCATGGGGGATTAGCTCTAGGACCCCTGTGGATACAAAAATCCACAGATGTTTAAGTCCCTGATATAACAGAGTGTACAACAATGCATACAGTCAGTCCTCCGCATCCACAGACTCCGAACTGCAGATCAAAAATACTGTTTTTTATCCATCACTGGTTGAACCTGTGGATGCAAAACCTGGGGGTACGGAGAACTAATTGTATTATTTATTGAAAAATATCTGTGAATAAGTGGGCCCACAAGGGTCAACTGTAGAGTCAATACTTCCAGGAATGTATAAAATAAGACCCAAAAGAGATAAATCAAATCATAATAAAAACATTATACCACAAATAAAATTTACAAACAAGTATTTAACTCATAAATAGATTAAAAAATAGACAGTTGAGTGGGTGGAAGGAGTAAATTCTGTGGAGAGAAGGGAGATTAGCTGGGAAATCTAAAGTACACATTATTTTGGGGTGAAAAGCAAGATATTTTTCAGTAAATTACTAAAAAGGAGTGCTGAAAAAGCCAGTCAGAGAAAGACAAGTACCATATGATTTCACTCACATGTGGAATCTAATAAATAAAATCAACTAACAAGCAAATAAAGACAAATTCATAGAGAGCAGGCTGACAACTGTGTGGGGGTGTTTCAGAGAGCTGGGGAGGGCAGTAGAGGGATTGAGGGAGGAAAAAAGAGGAAAAACTCTTGGACACAGACAACAATATGGTGATTGCCAGGTTGGGGGTGGGGATGGAGTATAAGGGAGATAAATTTTAATGGAAGGAGATCTGACTTGGGGTGTGAACACACAATAAAGTGTATACCTGAAATCTGTATAATGTTGTTAACCAGTATAATTCAATAAAAAGAAAGAAGCTCTGAATTTATTTTAAATGTCATTAGCTTGGAAAAGTACAGTTCCTCCTCTAGAATACTTTGCACCTATACATAGAGAAGTGTGAAATCTGAACATTTATGCAAAATCTCTAGTCAAGTACAGCATGTCTTCACAGGACAATCAGCATTTTAATGTCCTCCTCCATATCCCCTCATCCCTAACAATATTATCAAATTGTCTTTGATCCATTTTATTAAAATTCTAACCTCCTCCATAACTTTCCCAAGTCAGCGGAAACAAGACTGGAGTGCTTCCTGGGACATTGGCCTGCTAAGGCCCCAACACTTGGAATGGACATGAAGAGCACTGGCTCTGGAGTCCAAGCCTGGGACTAAAGTCCTGTCCCATCTCACTGGCCACAAACTGCAGGCAAACCATTCTCCCATTCGGAATGTCAGTTGTCTTATTAGCAAAATGGGTATAATAACCATTTTATAAGGTTATTATTATAAAGACAAAATGACATATAGAAAAGGCATAGCATAATGCACCTACTCGATAAACAGTAGCTAGTTATAAATGACCTTTTTGTTTGCATGTATTATAAACTAGAGGCACGATGCACGGATTTGTGCACATTGAAAGTAAATTAATTAGAAGGTGGCCAGCAGAGCAGAACTGGGCGAGTGGGGCTGGACACACCCTGGAGCCAACCTCCCATGATCCCTCCCCAGCCAGCCTAACCTGGGGCGGCGCTGGGGCTCGAAGGGTGTCTGTGGAGTCAGCGGGGGTCCCTCTGGCAGGTGGGGTCCCTCGGCCTGGCCTGCAGGGATCAGGCCGAAACCGGCAGTCTGACATCCCCAAAGGGGTCCTGGAGTGTGAGAGGGTACTCTGCAAAGTTGCCGTCACTCTGCAGCTCCTGCATTGAGCTTCTGCCCCTGGTGGTCAGTGCGTGTCATAGCTACCGGCAGGTCGGCTGGTGGGCCGGTTGCTTAGCCTTTTATATATATAGATACATTTCCAAAATCAAGAAAATAAAGGCACAGATTGCCGGAATATTTTTTTTGTATGATACAAAGATGCAAAAGACTGCCTAGGACCATGGTCGGAAAACTGCGGCTCACGAGCCACATGCGGCTTTTTGGCCACTTGAGTGTGGCTCTTCCTAAGCCTTAGGACAGTGATGGTGAACCTTTTGAGCTCGGCGTGTCAGCATTTTAAAAAACCCTAACTTAACTCTGGTGCCATGTCACATATAGAAATTTTTTGATATTTGCAACCATAGTAAAACAAAGACTTATATTTTTGATATTTATTTTATATATTTAAATGCCATTTAACAAAGAAAAATCAGCCCAAAAAAATGAGCTCGCGTGTCACCTCTGACATGCGTGTCATAGGTTCGCCATCACTGCCTTAGGAGTACCCTAATTAACTTAATAAGGGTACTTACCTATATAGTTTAAGTTTAAAAAATTTGGCTCTCAAAAGAAATTTCAATCGTTGTACTGTTGATATTTGGCTCTGTTGACTAATGAGTTTGCCGAGCACTGGCCTAGGAGATTAATGTGGATTTATGTCATTTAGTTTCTGGAACATTACAGCAGCTTATGAGTTAAAAATCAAACCTGAACACTCAGGCACTCAACAAGCATTGGCAAACCTAGTCTGTGATTAATGTTTACATAGCACTTAGCATATTCCATACAGTATTGTAAATATGTTTTTTACTCCTCTACCACATTATATATTCTTTGATTGCTTAAAAAATTTTGTTTATCTCTATTTTTTTTTTCATGGCTCCTTGCATACATAGGCTAAATTTAACTTCAAGTCGTTGATGTCTGCTCATACCAATATATTCTTGAGATTATAAAATTCAGGCATCAGATCTTCCTCCTGACAATGTGTGTGCTCACTCATGCAGATAGTATCATACCCCCTAACCAAAGCTAGTATTAGATGCCCAAAGCAACAATCATTTCTCAATCCCCAGCACTGTGCACAGCTTCTGGCACATAGTAAATACTTAATGAGTGTTAGAAGAAAGAATAAATGTGAGAGAACAAGAGGCCAAGAACAAGAAGCATGGTGAGTTGCTAATTTTAACTCCTAAAATCTCTTTACAGTATGCTTATCTTTGTACAACTATTGTTTGATTTCCTATACAAACTTCCTTATAGCTCCCTATCAGAGATTAGGACTAACATTTGTGCTCCATGCAAAAGTCCTAAGATCCAAAGCATACCAGCAAATACATCTATACATCAACTATTTGAAAGAAATTTTCTGTACACATGTGTAAAATTAGAAACCATGCCTTTTCTGTGACTCAGCAGAAATATGAGGATGAATAAAATCTATGTGAAGTACATGCAATCACACACAAGAACAGTATTAAGAAACTTCAAAGGTTCATTCAAACTAATACTGCATGCCAAGCATTATGCCAAATTCCGCAGAAGAGAGAGAAGTAAGATCAGATGAGGTTTATGGACTTGGAAAGCAGACTGGTGGATCTGGAGAGTCTGCAGGTTGTTACTTCCTTATCCTTCTCTAAACTCTCTTCTGGTTCTCTATCAACCCCAGCCTCTTTTGTTAGTCTCGATGCTGGTTTTTCTTCTTTCACGCATACTCTAAGTCAGTATTTCTCAATGTGTGGTCCTGAAAATAGCATCATCATCACCTGAGAAGTTGTTCAAAATATAAATTCTTGAGCCCCACTCAGACCTACTGAATCAGAAACTATCAGGGCAGGGCCCAGAAATCTGTTTTATCGAGGCCTCTAGGTATTTCTGATGCATGTTCGAGTTTAAGAACCAATCTAAGTTTGAGCTACATGTTGATTTCTAAAAGTTCCAGTCCTTGTTCTTTCCAGTTCTCCATCTTCTCTACAACTATAATATTACTACTACTACTAGCAACAGCTGTCATTTATTAAGCATTTATAAGCTAGGCGCTGTGCTAATCATTGTGCACATGCTATCTTACTTAATCTGTACAACAATTTAAGTATCAGCCCCACATTTCAAAAGAAATTTAGGCTTAGAGATGTTAAGTAACTTGTCCAAGGTCACCCACTCCAACCAAATAAGTGGCATAACTGAGATATGACCTTGGGTTTTCCTGACTCCAAAGTCCACAGCATTAACCACTATGCTCTTACTTAGTGGTACTACTTCCATAGCCTCAAAGGCTCTCATTTACATTACAATTATTCCTAAACTGTATCTAGAGTAGTATTTCCAATTATGTAGTAGATCTCTCTAAACTCCAAACAGGGACCTTAAAATTTTGGCATGCCATCATTTCTTCTCTCCACTGCAAGTGTGTTCCTCCTCCTGTATTTTCTAATTTTTTTTTTTTATCTTTTTTTTTTTCTTACTTTTTCCTCCCTGGGAAGGGAGACTTGTGCCTGTGAGTGTGGTACAGGGACCCCTGGGTGTGCGGGCTATACACAGGTGTGAGTGAATGCACAGCTATGTGTGTGCACAGGTGTGTGCATGTGTGCGCCTGCACAGGTATGAATGTGCATATGTGTGACAGTGCATGCAGTTGTTTGCATGTTTCATAAGTGTGACTGCAAGTGCATGAGTGCAGGCACAGTAGTGTGCACATACATGTGTACACAGGTATGTGCACTCATGCACATGAGAACCGTTCATAAGTGTGTGTGCCCCTGCACGGTGTATTTTCTAATTTAATGTCATCATAATCGCCGGTACTCAAGCTACACAAGTCTTCTTTAACTTCTCACTTCTGGCTGGTCATTACTCACTTCTGGCTGGAGATTGTAGTATCAAAAATTTCTCTACAATTCATCAATGGCAAAAATTACAAGCATTTCCTGTAAGATGAGGAACAAGATAGGGATGTCCGCTTTCATCACTCTTATTCAACACTAGAAGCCCAGTGCACGAAATTCGTGCACTTGGGGGGAGCGGTCCCCTCAGCCCGGCCTGCACCCTCTCGCAGTCCAGGAGCCCTCAGGGGATGTCTGGACCATCAGTTGGACACCCTTAGCACTGCCGCAGAAGTGGGAAAGGCTCCTGCCACCCCGTTGCACTCACCAGCCGTGAGCCCAGCTTCTGGTGGAGCGGCATTCCCCCTGTGGGAGCACACTGACTATCAGCTCCTGCATGGAGTGTCTGCCCCCTGGGGGTCAGTGTGTGTCATAGCGACCAGTCATTCTGCCATTTGGTCGATTTGCATATTAGCCTTTTATTATATAGGACTAGAGGACCAGTGCATGAATTCATGGACCTTGAAAGGAACTGGGGGCCGCAAGGCTGCAGTGGGCACAGGAGCGGGTCTCGGCCCATCCTCTGCGCCCCTGCCTGCCCCTCCTGCCATGGCCCCCTGTCCTATCTACCAGCAGCCCAGCTCCCACCGCTGCTGCACCCACACTGTGACGATAAAGGCCTCGTTCGCACCCGCTGACGGCACAAAGTGATTGGGGCCAGAGCCAGCAGCGGATGCAAGCAGTGGCTGCTGCCCTGATCACCCCTCAGGAGCAGGGGGAGGTGGAGAAGCCTCAGGGGCGATCAGGGCCGGCAGCCGCCACTCGCACCTGCTGACAGCGCCAAGCGATCTGGACCGGCACTGGGTGCCAGCAGTGGGTGTGAGCAGGGCCAGCGCCAGCAGCAGGTACAGGTGCCGGCAGCAGGTGCAAGCACCCGGCAGGACCATGGTGCGCAGGAGCAAAAAATTTTCAGTGACCACCAGAGGCTCGCCCCAATGACAGCAACCGGCACCCCACCTTGATCTGGCGCCCCCACTCACCTGCTCCACCATCCCACCATGGCCGATGCCCGCCATGTTCCTCTGTCTGCCGCCTGATGCCGACACCCACCATGTTCTGTGTGCACTACCTGGTGGTCAGTGCACGTCACAGCAACCAACTGTTCAGTTGTTCGGTTGTTCCGCCATTTGGTCTATTTGCATATTCGGGTTTTATATAGAGATAGATAGATAGTATTGGAAGAACTAGCCACAATCAGACAAGAAGAAGAAATAAAAGGCATCCAAATTGGAAAGGAAGAAGTAAAACTGTTATTGCAGATGACATGACACTGTATACAAAGAACCCTAAAGATTCCATTCAAAAGAAAAAGTATAAGAACTGATAAATTCAGTAAAGTAGCAGAACACAAAATAAATATACAGAAATCAACTGCATTTCAATACACAAATAGTGAACTGTCACAAAAGGAAGCTAAGAAAACAATCCCATTTACAATTGCATCAAAAAATAATAAAATAACTGGGAATAAATTTAACCAAGGATGCAAAAGACCTGTGCTCAGAAAAGTATAAGACACTGAACAAAGAAACCGAAGATACAAATAAGTGGAAGCATATACCATGGTCATGGATAGGAAGAATTAACATCATTAAAATGTCCATACTACCCAAAGCAACCTACAGATTCAACACAATTTCTATCAAGATACCAATGGCATATTTCACAGAATTAGAACAAATATTTCAAAATGCATATGACCCCAAAAGACCCCAAATAGCCACAACAATCAAAGTTGGAGGAATCACTCTACTGGATATCAAACTCTACTACACGGCCCTAATAATCAAAACAGCATGGTGCTGGCATACTAAAAACAGACATATAGATCAATGGAACAGAATAGAAAGTCCAGAAATAAACCCATATCTTTATGGTCAATTAATATTTGACAAAGGAGGCAAGAACATATAATTGGATAGTCTATTCAATAAATGTTGGGAAAATTGGACGAAAAAATGAAACTAGACCACCTTTTTACACCATACACAAAAATACATTCAAAGTGGATTAAAGACTTGAATGTAAGACTCAAAACCAGGGGTCCTCAAACTTTTTAAACAGGGGGCCAGTTCACTGTCCCTCAGACCGGTGGAGGGCCGGACAATAGTTTAAAAAAACACTATGAACAAATTCCTATGCACACTGCACATATCTTATTTTGAAGTAAAAAAACAAAACGGGAACAAATACAATATTTGTATTTGCATGTGGCCCGCGGGCCGTAGTTTGAGGACCCCTTCTCAAAACCATAAAGGTCCTGGAAGAAAACACAGGCAGTAAAATCTTGTATGTTTCTCAAAGCAACATTTTTTTTCTGATATATCTCCTTGGGCAAGGGAAACAAAAGAAAAAATAAACAAATGAGACATCAAACTAAAAAATTTTTGCACGGCAAAAGTAAACCATCAACAAACTGAAAAGACAACCCATTGAATGAGAGAACATATTTGCCAATGATATATCTGATAAGAGTTTATATCCAAAATTTATAAAGAACTCAGAAAACTCAACATCAAAAATAACAAGCAATCCAATTTTAAAATGGGCAAAGAACCAGAATAGACACGTCTCCAAAGAGGACATACAGATGTCAACAGACATATGAAAAGATGCTCAACCTCACTAATCATTAGAGAAATGCAAATTAAGTCAGAATGGTTATTAATAAACTAGAGGCCCGGTGCACGAAATTCGTGCACTTGTGGAGGGTCCCTTAACCCCACCTGCACCCTCTCACAGTCCAGGAGCCCTTGGGGGTGTCCATCTGCCGGCTTAGACTCGCTCTCCAGCACACCCTTAGTGCTGCCATGGAGGCAGGAGAGGCTCCCACCTCCACCGCTGCGCTTGCCAGCCATGAGCCCAGCTTCTAGCTGAGCAGCGCTCCCCCTGTGGGAGCACACTGATCACCACGGGGCAGCTCCTGCGTTGAGCGTCTGCCCCTGGTGGTCAGTGCGTGTCATAGCAACCGGTAATTATGCCATTCGGTTGATTTGCATATTAGTCTTTTATTATATAGAATCAACAAACAATAAGTATTGGCAAGGTTGTGGAGAAAAGGAAACCTTCATGTATTGCTGGTGGGAATACAGATTGATGCAGCCACTGTGGAAAGCAGTGTGGAGTTACCTAAAAAAATTAAAAACAGAACTGCTTTAGGATCCAGGGATTCCACTTTGGGGAGTATATCTGAAGAAACCTGAAATACTAATTCAAAAGAATATTTCCACCCTAATAAATGCTGTTCATTTCAGCATTATTTACAATAGGCAAGATTTGGAAACAACCCAAGTGCCCATCACCAGATGAGTGGATAAAAAAGCTGTAGTACATTACACAATGGAATACTACTCAGCCATAAAAAGAAGGAAATCTGACCTTTTGTGATAGCATGGATGGACCTGGAGAGCATTATGCTAAGTGAAATAAGCCAGTCAGAGAAAGACAAATACCATATGATTTCACTTATATGTAGAATTTAACAAACAAAATAGAAACAGACTCACAGATACAGAGGACAGACTCACAGCTGTCAGAGTGCAGTGGATGGGGGGACTGGGTGAGAAAGGTGAAGGGACTAAGCAAAAAAAAAAAAAAAATCATAGACACAGATAACAGTGTAGTGATTACCAGGGGGGAATGTAAGGGGGAGGAGGAGGTAGAAGAGGGCAAAGGGGGGATAAACGGTATTGGAAGGAGACCAGACTTGGGGTGGTAAACACAACAATGCAATATATAGATGACATATTATAGAAATTGTACACCTAAAACCTATTTAATATTATTAATCAATGTCACACCAATAAATTCAACTTTAAAAAATGAATGGAATGGCAGACCCCTTCATAAGTGGGTCCCAACCATACCTTTCCTGTCTCAACACTCCTGCCATATAACAAGCCTACAAGAAACAACTCAAGATTTTCCAAAACCCTATTCAATTTTAATCTTTGGCAACTGGCTTATGCTGTCCCCTCTGCCTGGAATGCTTATTTTCCCTTTTACTTGTGGCAAAATTGTACTCAACCTTCGGGACCAAGTTCATTCCTCTTATCTTTAAAGCTTTCCTGACTCTATCAATTTTTTCCTAGCCAAAGTAACCTACTCCCTCTGCATTTTATTCATTCCAAAAGTAATTAACTCTTATCATAACATAACATGGTTAGTGGTTTGCCTCCTCAGACAAATGCTTAGTATCTCAGGAATACACTGTGTCTCATTCTTTGTCTTTGCAGCACCCAACATAGTGCTTAGCCACAGCCGGCACCCAATAAATATTTGCTGAGTTGTTAAATAATGCAACATTTAGTGTTGCAACTTTATACATCTTCGGTTAGCAATTCAACTTCAGGTTTACACCATTCAAAAGAATTTTAACATAACCACAACAAAAGATACCGTAAAGACCAACAATTCAATATTTAACAGCAGCATATTTAATTTGCTCAAATCTTTTTGTCAATATTTTTATTAATTTTTATTGATGAAAGAGAAAACAAAACATCAATTTGTTGTTTCACCCACCCATGCATTCAGTGGTCGATTCCACAGCTAAGATTATTGTTTTTGTTTTTGTTTTTGTTTTTGTTTTTACAGGATCAGCAGTAACTGATAACCTCACAGGACACTATGAGAGAGAATCCCACTCAAAATTGTATCACTGAGAATGAGAATGGCGAAATAACTGCTTTGAGTACACCATTTCAATAAATTTCCAATGGAATGGACCTAGCACAGTAATCGGCAAACCGCGGCTCGCGAGCCACATACGGCTTTTGGCCCCTTGAGTGTGGCTCTTCCACAAAATACTGTGTGCGAAGTTGACTTAAAACTTTAAGTAAAGTTTATTAAGTTAATTTCAGGGAACGATGTGGAGTCAAAGAAGATGTAGTGTCGAGGATTGAGAAAGGTATGTTGAGATGGTTTGGACATATAGAGAGGATGAACGAAAGGAGCCAGACGAAACAAGTACACAAGACGAGTGTGGATGGGAGAGTTGGAAGGGGTCGACCTCAGCGAACGTACCTCAATCAGATTGAGGACGTTTTTAGCAAAGGCCAGCTTAGGAGTACCCTAATTAAGTTAATAACAATGTACCTACCTATATAGTTTAAGTTTAAAAAATTTGGCTCTCAAAAGAAATTTCAATCGTTGTCCTGTTGATATTTGGCTCTGTTGACTAATGAGTTTGCCGACCACTGACCTAGCACATCAGGTAGATTTTAGAAATGGGGACATGCACTGCTAACTAAACACATAAGATACATGCACATTAGTGAGGCATTTATTCGAGTAAGTAATAGAAATCAGAAGTGCACAACAACCTGTTGTCAACTGTAATATCCCTTCAACGTGTTAAGACTCTACTTGAGTAGCTCAACGTCCATCCCACCCAGCAAGAGGACTTCACCTTGTTATCAGTGGGATGCTGATAAAGCCTGCCTGAGCCTAAACACTTTCCCCTCCCAATCTGCTAAACCTTCTACCTCCAACATTCCCCTATCAGAGACCTTCTGCTCCACTCATCCGACAAGTGTCTCCTCAATATATCCCCCCAACAGCCAAATTCACACTATTTTCTCAACATCTGATTTCTTATCTCTTCTCTAATTCAAAGTTTACTCTTCTTTCAAAGACCAGCTCAAATCTTACCTCTTCCAAAATGTTCATTAACTCAGCACACCACAGTCTGTCATCTTTTCTAAATTTCTAGTGCACTTACTAGTAAAGTGCAGCAGCTCACATAGCACTTGTTCGCATACTACCCCATTTGGTTTCATGATTATCTTTATACATATGCTTTATTTTCCTAACCACGCTATTTGCTCTTCAAGGGGAAAAAAAGCCAGGTCTTCTATGTCATTTGAAATCACAACAATCGCCCTGGCTGGTTTGGCTCAGGGGGTAGAGCGCCAGCCTGTGGACTGAAAGGTCATGAGTTCAATTCCCGTCAAGGGCACATGCCTGGGTTTCAGGCTCAACCCCAATGGGGGGTGTGCAGGAGGCAGCCGATCAATTATTTTCTCTCATAACTGATGTTTCTATCTCTCTCTCTCTCCCTCTCCCTTTCTCTCTAAAAAATCAATAAAAAATATATATTAGGCATGAGTGGGGGGGATAGGGGGGTAATGTGGGGATAAAGACACATATGTAATAACTTAATCAATAAAGAAATATATATATATATATATATATATATATATATATATATATGAAATCCCAACAATCCTCTTCCCACATGTCCCATAATACTGGGGAGAGGGACACGTGTATTACTACTTGAAGGGCTGAACGAAATGCTTGCTATACACCACTGACACGGCGTGATATCTAACAAATATCTACGGCTTGCCTATTCTGTGGCAAGCGCTTTTGTAAGTACTGAAGACATACAGCCATGATGGAAACCACACGTGCTTCCTGTGCTAAAACGCTATTGCACTCCGGAGAGGAAGAGACACTGAAGTTCGAGCACTCGAAGTATTACAGGGCAGGGTTTTCTACTGGCTCCCTGATGTAAGAACTTCAGGCAGCATACTTTACAGATCCTCCGTTACGAAACTGAATCACAGAATTTTACAGCCGAGGGGTAACTGAGAAGTAACTTTCTTGCACGGATCACGATTAAACTTCAGAACAGTTCATCTTGCTACAGATTCCAGGCATCTCGCCCTCCGATGCTTCCTCCCAGGGACGGTAACGGCAGCCGGCACACGGGTACCCAGGAGAAGCCCAGCGCACCCTCTCCCTCGGGCCCGTCTGGCCACCAGCTTTCCCCAACCCGCACGCCGGACAGGATCTGTACTTTGTACTTAGTAAACGGCAAGTCTGTCCTGCGTTTGAGAAAAACGAAAAGCAGTGTCTCCCTTCTGGGAAAAGAAAACAGCTGATGTGAGTCTCCCAGGAAGGACTGAACGCAGACTCCCGCCCCCTTGGCCACAAATCTGTCCCAACCACGTGATAAGAATGCCCAGAACCAAGCGTTAGGTGCGAATGACGCCTAACGTGCACATACATGTGAAGTCGGGAGCTCTGGGGAGCGGGCTGGCCCCCTATCTCCTCTGACAGCTCGCCTTCCCCCGGCCGTGGGTGTGTCCGACGCCGCGCGCAGGCACTGATTCACAATTCGGTACTTAACGACCGGCTCCTCGTCCCAGGGCAGCGGCGCCGAAGGCCCCGGCAGCGCCCAACTTTCCGAACCCCAACCCCGGCGTCCCTGGTGGTGCCGCCTCCTCTCGTCTCGGCAGCCTCGTCTCTGGGAGGATGAGGCGCCGTTCTGGGAGCCCGGGCTCCTCCGGGCTTGACTCATTCCGGGAGCCTGGCGGAGCCACCCCGACGCCCCCAGACACCTACTTCTCACTAAACCTTTCAGAACAACAGTCTCCGCCGGCCCCACGCAGCCGCTTCCCAGAGCGCCCGCGTCCCGAAACTGACCCTCGTCAGCCCCCGTCCGCGGAGGAAGCGGCGGAGGGGCGTGGAGCGGCGCGCGCAGGTGCGGTGGGGGCGTGCGTCCCCGCGCCCCGGCCCGCGCAGCAGGTGCGGCCAGGCCCCACCTCCCCTGCGAGGCCCGGGCTACTCACCCCGACCAAGTTCTGCGACCCAGCCGCCGGCTTAGAGGCCACTTCCGCCGGCTCCGCAGCCCCCTCGAAGCCACCGCCCCCTGGGCCCCTGCCGTCGCCGCCGTCCTCGCCGCCGCCGCCGCCGCGGCGCGCGTCCGCTCTCACGCACACCGCCGTGGCCGCGCACGCGCTTCGGCGCGCTGGCGTCACTTAGCAACCGCTGGGCGGCCGGCGGGCGGGGTCCCAGTGTTTCGGGCCCGGAGGTCGCCTCAGGCGGGTTGTGCTGGTTTTCCGCACCCGCCCGACCCTTTGCCCTTCGGAGCTGGGGCCCAGGGTGTGGCTGCCTTTCGGCACCTGGCTCCGAGTAAGTGACGTCACCATACGTCACTGTGTGGCGTCACCGAGCTCATCACTGCGGATGGGAAGGTCCCCGGCTTGATCGCGGCCCGCGAGTCTACGGAGCGCCTATGGTGCAGAGAGCAGTGGCCTCGTGCAGACGGGCGCGGGAGCCATAGGCGACTTCTGCGAAGGGCGGATGGTTCTCAAGGGGGGAAAGCCAACCAGGCTGACTGCGCGCTGAAGGTGGAAGGCGGCGAGGGACCGTCGCTGACTCGGAGGAGGCGGCAGTGGGCCCAGCCTTGAATTCCCCTGACTCTCGGTTTCCTCATCCTATCAGTAGGGACGGATAACCGTGCCCAACCAGTCTGCATCAGAGAGTGGTGAGGCTGAAGGAAAGGTGCTCTGTAAAGCTTTACCGTAAGAGAAGGCAGTCAAACAAAAGCAGTCAAGAATGGACTTGGGGCCCTCGCCGGTTTGGCTCGGTGGAGCGCAGGCCCGCGGGCTGAAGGGTCGTGGGTTGGAGTCTGGTCAAGGGCATGTCCCTGGGTTGCAGGCTCCACCCCTGGCCTGGGTGGGGGCAGGCAGCCAACTGATGAATCTCTCTCACATCCCCCTTCCTTCCTCTCTCTCTCTCAGAAAATCAGTGGAGAAAATACCCTCCTGTGAGGATTAAAAAAAAAAAAAAAAAAAAAAAAAAAAAAAAAACGGCCTTCCAGTCAGATTCCAGTGGGGGGTTTGGAGAGAGTAACCGGGGAGGACATAATTCCAGGCAAAAGAAGCTTCCCGCGTGAAGGCGTGAAAGTGAAAATGGACAGGAAGAATAAGGCTTGGGGCAGGGAGATTAGTTTTGAGGCCATTGCTGTACTCCAGATAAGAAGCAAGGAGCAGAACCAAATCATTGGCGATGATAATCATTGGCAACCGGAAGGGGTAGATGTGAGCATGGTTAAGGTTGTAGAATGGGCAGCGCTGAGGGGGATAAATGTGTAGGCCACATTTATGATGTGGATGCTGCTGGGGTGGATGGTGGAAACATTCAGCAAGATGCAAAGAAAACAGTCTCCCGGCTGTCCAAAGGTTTCTGATCTAAGTTATGAGTAGTGGCAGTCCTAGGGCGATGACTAGACTTGTGGGCTATGATGATGAGTTCAAATATAAATATGTTTATTGGGGAAACACTTATTCTTCACTCATGATGTCTCCTTCCATATGGAGTGACATCCATTAATATTCGTGGCCTCCCGCTGCGCCTGCCTCCAGCTCACTCCTCCCTGATTGGTGAATTTAGAAAAAAAGAATGTGTACCCAAAGGAAGCTGCCTTCACACAGCTGTCCTGGTGTTCTTCTCTCCTCCAGGAGCAGGGCCTTGGGGTGGGGTTGAGGGTGCCTGGTCCAGGGCTACAGAGTTAGTAAACCTATTTAATTCCAGAGTTTGGCATTAGGAAGCTCTCTGTCTACAGATAATATACAATACTTTTTCAGTTGTAGTATCCTATATAATAAAACCCTAATATGCAAATTGTCCCCTTGGGCAGGAATTCAACCCACCAGGAGTTTGACTGCTCGCTATGACATGTGCTTACCACCAGGGGGCGGCACGGAACATGGTGGGCATTGGCGACGCGGCAGTAGAAACTGCTGGCCCCAATGGGCCCATCAGGAGCCAGACCACGGCAGGATGATGGAGCAGGTGAACGGGTGGCAGGCCAAGGTGGGTGCGAGCAAGGGCCCGGTCACCCTGTAGACGGCGACCAGCAGCTGAGGGAGCTGAGCAGGGGGCCCAGCCCCAAATGATCACCCCGCAGACGGTGACCAGTGGCAGCAGCGGGGGGGTGGGGCCGGCAAGTGGGCAGCACCAGGCCAAGGCAGATGCAAGCGGGGGCCCTGATCACCTGCCGGTCACCCGGCACACAGTGACCAGAGGTGGGGGGGGCGGGCTGGCAAACGGGCAGCGCTAGGCCCAGGCAGGGTACCAGGCGGGGCTGCAGGGCTGGGGGGTGCAAGCTAGGGCCCGATCTCCGCAGACCACCCTAAGGGACCCCACCTGTGCACGAATTTTGTGCACTGGGCCTCTAGTACAGAATAATGCCCCAAAGATGTTCATGTCCTACTCTTCTAGAACCTGTGAATATGTTAACCTTACATGGTAAAAGGGACTTTGCATCTGTGATTTAATTAAGGATTTTGAAATGGAGAGATTATCTTGGAATCAGGCTGGGCTGGAGACAGAAGAGCCATAATCAGAAAAGGAAATAGGATGATGGAAGCAGAGATCAGAGAGATTTGGACAGTCTGTACCGCTGACTTTGAAGATGGAGCCAGGAATGCAGGCATCCTCTAGAAGCTGGAAAAGGCAAGGAAATAATTTCTCCTAGAACCCCCAGAAAGAACACAGCCCAGTCAATGCCTTGATTTCAAGATTACTGATCTCCAAAACTGTAAGATAATAAATTTGTGTTTTAAGCCCCTAAGCTTGTGGTAATTTTTTTACAATAGGAAACTAATACAGTCAGTGGTGAAGATGATCGTTTGTCGCTGGCTGCACTCTCCTTTATCTGGAAAAGAAGAGTGCAATTAATTAGGTTCCCTCCAAGATTACTGCCGTGTGACTGTGACTTGATGGAGGAAACCTCCACATCTAGAGGGAACTATCTAATGGGCAGTGGAATTACACAGGTCTGTGAATGGTGAGACAGTGAGTTAAAATAAAATAGTTGTGGAAGACATTAACTACTATTGGTAATGTAAGTCCTAGGCATAGATCAGGGAGAAAATATAGAAGAAACAATAAAGAGAACCAGCAATAGAGCCCAGGAAACACTTAAAAAGGATGGCAAATGAACAGAAGCCCAAGAAAAGTCTGAGGAAGAATGGCCAGAGAGAGAAAAGAAGTAGGTGGGGAATGCCTCTGAAGCCACGGTAGGAAAGAATTGCAAGATGGAGATGGTCCGCTGGGCAGAGACCACAAATAGGTCAAGTATTTCAAGGGCGAAAAGCAGTGACTGGATTTAGTAACACAAAAGTGTTTGATAACTAACAATAGCAGCTGTAGTGAGGCAGCAGAGATAGACACCAAATTACTGGGTTCTGAAAAGCAGGTCGATATGGTGGATTGGCCTCTGGACCGGTTGATGCAAGTTTCAGAGTCTGGCTAGATAACCTCCGGCAAATCACTTAACTATTCTATTCCCAGGCTTTGGTTTTTCTCATCTACCAACGGGAAGAATCAGGCTGAGTCTGATTTTCACATAAATTCCTAGATAATCCCCTCAACGTTATATTAGACTCATTTGCTTATAACAGCACATTTGAAATCCTACTCAGATCACCTCACCAAACAGTGAGAGTAGTATATGGATATTACACAGTTATTCAAGAAACTCTCCTTTTGGGGAAGAAGATAAACACATAAGTATGTAACTAATTGCCACAGCTCTTTTTTAAACAAAGCAAGGCATAAATTCAACAAACTATAACTGTAACAATGTATATAGGCTATATTATAAGTCTGTATGAAATGAAATGAAGGATGTATAAAGTTTTACAGGTGAGGGAGTGATCAGTTTTGCCTAATTGATACCAAGATATTGTATTTACCAACTCTCTCAGGTAGACACTGCGCCTCAAATATGGAATAGCTCTACCCAGGCATTCCCATGATGATAAAAAACAGCGGGAGTTGTCCTAAGCCAGTGCTGATCATTTAACATTCTTTCTAAGTGGTTTTGTTGTGATCTCAATGAATATTTATGTACAACTACTTCCAAACAGTGTACTTAGTTTGGGAGGAAAGGGGAACATGTGAAAAATTGAATGCAAGACTAATTTACTTTCCCACCAGATCCAAGGGGAAACATTTATTTGTTATACATGCCATGGTCTGTTACATTTGCTCATCTAATCCTCATATATTATTGTTAGTACATACAGACTAGGGAAAAGCCCCAAGTCTGAGAGCCTACCTCTGTAAGCAAAGGGCAGGGAATGACTGAAGAAAGAGGCTGGCCACTCCATCTGGTAATCAATAGAATTTATTAAGGGAAGTTTACATACATTGGATGTCTTGGGAGGCCGAAAGACAAAGTGGATCCCAGCAGCACTGGGAATTGTCACAGGTACTCATACCTGAGTGCTGTCAGATTTGGGAAAGTACATCCTTGACCAGGTCAGGACAACAACCTGTTCCAGGAACCAGCACAAAGCAGGAGGCAAGGAGGGGTGGTGATTTATTTCAAAAGTCTTCAAGGGGAGTTTGCAGAAAGCAACTCTGTTCTGGCCCTGATCCAGCACATGGGAGGGTAACTGCTCTACAGCCCAGCAGATTGCTTTCATGTGGTAGTATGAGCATCTGGGGTTGCCAGATTTGAATATTTATCACGTTAGTTATCTCTAAATCAGTGGTTCTCAACCTTGGCTGCACATTAGAATCACCTGGGAATCTTTTTAGAATCCTCATTTCTGGGCCTCATCCTCCAGAAATTCTGTTTCTTTGTTATTAATGTTGTCAAAGAAACAGAATTTCCGGAGGATGAGGCCCAGAAATCAGGATTTTAAAAAGATTCCCAGGTGATTCTAATGTGCAGCCAAGGTTGAGAACCATTGCTCTAAATGTAGGTAACTAACATGAACTTTGTAAAAAAAAATTAATAAATGATGTGTCTGTGAGTTTGCAGACCCTCTGCTCTGTCGGATAGAACTTTACGGACTTGAAAACCTAATTTTTTTTATTTATTTTTAAAAATTGTTTTTTAAGGAAAATCATGGATTGCCTGCAGGTTGCTCCCTCTGTCCACCATCATGTGGTATATATATATACAATGGAATATTATTTAGCCATAAAAAGAATGGAATCTTGACATCTGCAACAACCTGGATGGACCTTGATGGCTTTATGCTAAGTGAAATAAGTCAGACCGAAAAAAAAAAAAACCCACACAAATATCATGGGATCTTATTATATGTGGAATCTAAAAAAATAAAATAGTAAAGTAGTCTCATTTTCCCTCTTCCACCTGTCCTGGCTTACTAGGCTCTCTCAGGGAGGATGAAGAGAGTAAAGGCGGTCAGATGTATGGTGATGGAAGGAGACTATAATTCTTCAATTATAGCACACAATAGAGTATATTTAGGTGTCAAATGATAAGGTTGTACATCTGAAATTTGTATAATGTTATAAATCAAAGTTACTCCAATAAACTTGAAAAAGTAAAAATAAAATCTCATAGGTACAGAACACAGAGTGATGATTGCCAGAGTTGGGTGGTGGGTGAACTATACAAACTTACATAGTTATAAAATAAATAAGTCATGGGGATGTAACATACAAAATGGTGACTATCCTATATAATAAAAAGCTAATATGCAAATCGACCCAGCTGCGGAACAACTGGTCGCTATAACGCGCACTGAGCACCAGGGGGAAGACGGCTCAACGCAGGAGCTACCCCCTGGTGGTCAGTTTCAGGGGAGTGGGCTCATGGCTGGTGAGTGCATCGGCAGTGGTGGGAGCCTCTCCCGCCTCCACTGCAGGCGGACAGTAAGGAATGAGGGGTCATAAAGTGATTTGGGGGCATATTGAGTCCTACTTCCAGAGGTTCTGATTTGAGGAGTACCATGTGAGTCTGTTTTCAACATATACTCTATGTAACTGTGATACAAAAGGTATGCAAAAAATCAAAGTAGGCTATGCGGGAAACACCCAGTAGATTTATTCTGAATTTCCATCTAAATGGCATCTGGATGCTTGAGCTAATTTAAATGTGACTTAGAAAGATAAGAGTGTTGGGACTATCTGTCCCTTAAAAGTTATGGAGCATTGTCTACCCATTGCGTTTAAAGACATATCAAAGATTATTATGTGTCTGAGTCATGTATTTTAAATACCTGAAAAGGAATGATAGTTTTAGTCAACATAGTCTAGACTGTGCAACAATTAATATAATCCTAAAATATGGATGGCTTTTTCGAGAGGAAAAGAACATCTCACAGTAACACATTCTCAAGCCAACAGTGACAAACATCAGCTCTACTCACAATTCATGTCAAACTACCACAGAACCAGGCTCAGGGGAGCCAGGAAGTGCATCCTATCAGGCTTCCAGAAAGAGAAGAGAACCAGGTATCAGTGAGCAGCACTAAAGATTACCACAGTGATGGTAAATAAAACTTGGTGATCACGTCACAAGAGAGATGAGACCTCCAGACACATAGTGGGATGGTCGGTGGCAAAGATGTGAAGGACTTAGGACAGTGATGGCGAACCTATGACACGCGTGTCAGAGGTGACACGCGAACTCATATTTTTTGGTTGATTTTTCTTTGTTAAATGGCATTTAAATATATAAAATAAATATCAGAAATCTTTGTTTTACTATGGTTGCAAATATCAAAAACTTTCTATATGTGACGCGGCACCAGAGTTAAGTTAGGGTTTTTCAAAATGCTGACACGCCGAGCTCAAAAGGTTCGCCATCACTGACTTAGGATGAGCTTTTCGAAAACTTATTGAGTTAGAGAAAGAAGCCAAAATGAAATGACCAAGAACAAAATGTTAAGTTAGAGTGTTTTCTGGACAAACATCCTTGACTACTTCTCTTTTCTAAAGAGAGGCCTGATCCTGAAAGGGATCTTATCTGAGGCTTCAGGTTCTTGAGAGGATGATGTGGGGCATTGTGATTCAGGCACAGGGACACATCTGTGCACTGATGTACTATGCCAGAGAAAGACTGGGGAGCCAGCAGCCTCCAGAGTCTCTATCTGAACTTAGGGAAAAGATCAGTCCAGGGGCTGCCTGAAGTGCCCCAGGAAGTTGACCCTTGTGTACCTCTCAGTAGAAGAATAAAAGCAGCACTGGGCCAAGCCATTTGATTCCACTGACACTGGGAGTCGCCTGTTCTGTTTCTTCCTTTTTGTTTTGGTTTACTTCCTTCAAGTAAATGCCTCTATATGACTTGTGATATGACCTTTCCATTGCCCGCACACATCTCTGTGTGTATATAGTAGACTGATAACTCTTCATAGGTATGCAGTGATTTGCCTTGTAGATAGATTTCATTTGTTTGCTGTAGTGAACTTAAGCATGGCTATGTGACTAATTTTGGTCAGTGAAATGTGAGCAAAACTAATGTGTCAGTTACAGCTGAAGCTTTTATGCTCTCTGTCCCTTTGCCTAGATGACCAACAATATTCCAGATAAAGACTGTGTCAATAGCTGTAACTGAAAAAAATCAGTGGACATATTGTAAGGCAAGAATAAAACTTTGTTGTAAGTCACAGAGATTTGAGGGATCATTTGTTACTGCTGCATAATCTAACCTATACTAACTGATAGATTAAGCCATTGAGACCCATCAGGCAGGCAATGATGGATTTAGAATGAGCAATAAGAGAGAAATATCTGTTTCAAAATACTATATTAGAGGAACTGACAGGTGGGATTTCTTGATTAAGGCATAGAGAAGGGTATTTTTAGATTAAGTGGGCAAGAATTGGAAGGAGAATAAAATCAAAGGCTAACTGAAAGACTAGAGAAATGTTTCTAAAATCCACAACAGAAAAAATATCAAGGCAAATAATTTAAAGAAAAAATGAGAAAATGAACTAAATAAGTGTTAAATAAAATAGAAAATGCAAATTGCCAAAAAAGTATGAAAAGATGTTCAACTTCATTTGTACTGAGGGAAAATCAGATCAGATGGGAGTGTGAATTGTTGCAACGTTCCTGGAAAGTAATCTGACAGCATCTACAAAAATTTAAAATGTACTTACCCATGGATCCTCATAAGAGTCTATATTCCCCTTTTAAAAAAAATCCCTACAGCCTTGGTCAGTTGCTCAGTGGTTAGAGCATTTGCCCATGGACCGAAGGGTCATGGGTTTGATTCCCAGTCAAGGTCATGTACTTCAGTTGCAGTTCCCCAGCCTGGGTAGGGGTATGTATGAGAGGCAACTGATTGATATCTCTCTCTCACATCAATGTTTCTTTCTCTTTCTCTCCCACTCCTCCCTCCCTTCTACTCTCTCTAGAAATCAATGGAAAAAAGATCATCAGGTGAGGATATTTTTAAAATCCATATAAAACACACATACATACATGCACACACATACCAGATGTTTACTTTAGTACTGTTTTCAATAAGAAACTGGAAACAACTACAATTTCCATGTATAGAGGAATGGTTAAATGAATTATATACATACTGTGGATAATATTGGGTTATTAAAAAGAATGGGACCTAGCCCTGGCCAGGTAGCTCAGTTGTTAGAGTGTCATCCTGTTACACAAAGGTTGGTGGTTTGATCTCTGATCAGGGCACATACAAGAATCAACCAGTAAATGCATAAATAAGTAGAACAACAACTCTCTCTCTCTCTCTCTCTCTCTCTCTCTCTCTCTCTCTTTCTCTCCTCTCTCTCAAATCATCAATAAATTTTTTTTCAAAGAATAGGATATATAGATATTGACCTGTTAAGATGTAATTGATACACTATTAGGAGTAAAAAGGTTAGTTGAAGAACGCTGTAAGAATATGATGTTATATTTGTAAAATATTTTAAAGGGGGAAAATTTTGACTTACACTTATGTATGAATTTCCTATTGCTGTTGTAACAAATTACAGCAGCAGAAATTTGGTGGCTTAAAACAACACACATTATTTTCTTAGACTCTCTGGAGGTCAAAAGTAAAAAAATCTGTGTCACTGAACTGAAATCAAGGTGTAGGTGGGCCATGCTCTCTCCAGCTTCTTGTGGCTGCCAGTATTCCTTAGCTTGTGGCCATCTCATTCCAATCTTTACTGTCATTGTCATGTTTTCCTCTTCTGTGTCAAATCTATCTCTGTCTCCTTCAAAGGATACTTAATATTGCATTTAGGATCCACCCAGATAATCAAGGATAAAGCATCTCCTTTTCTCAAGATACTTAACTTAATCACATGTCCAAAGACCATTAGAACCTGGATATTTTGGGAGCCATTATTCAGCCCACCACAACATGTTTATATTTATTTGTGAATTTAAGGATAGATATATACACCAATTTTAAATACGTTACTTCAAGATTGGTGTGTTTGGGGAATGAGAGGGAAGCTATTAATTTCGTTTCTATATACTTTGGCTAAAAATAATAAAGTAGGACTTTTTTAAAAAAAAGATAAGAGCAAAAATTTCATATAAATGCAAACAAAAAGAAAGCAGAGGTGGTAATATTAATTTCAGACAGTGGAATTTAAGGTCAATGGCATTACACAGAAAAAAATTGATTTTTTTAATGTGATAAAAGCCCAGTAATGAAGATATGTTATAAACCTTTATATATAAAATACCATAGGAGCAAATTATGCCAGGCAAACCTTTTTCTAAAATTTAAGATTTTCATAAAACTACAACTTTATAAGAGGACTTTAATATATGTGGGGGGTTTTAGAATTTTTGCATCAAGTAGACGATGATGATAGGAGAAGGAAGAGCAAAAGAAAAAGAGGAAGAAGAAGGAGGAAAAGCTGAAGAAGAGTGGGGGGAATGGGGATAGTAGCAGTTGTGGAAGATTTTAATTAAATTCTCAGTGACTTTGATGTAACAGTTTTATTTATTTTTTTATGATGTACTAGTTTTAAATAGAACTTAGTATCCCATAACAGAAGATACTTATTGTTCTTTCCAAAGAACACCCACAAAAATCAAGCATATGCTTCTTCACAAAGAAAGAAAAAAATGACACAGTTTACATTCTCCAGCCACAATGCAACAAACTACAATTAACATCAAGAGGATACCAAAATAGGATTTATCTTCTTGAGTTAAAGAGAAAAGCAAATCAGAAATTACAAAAATTATAAAAGAATAACAGTGAGAGTCTACATATGAAAAGCTGTGGTATGTGACCAAAACAGTTCTGAGGGGAAAAAAACATTTTTAAATGTACTTTTTAAAAATCATTTTTTTATTTTTCAATTACAGTTGACATACATTATTATTATATTAGTTTCAGGTGTACACCTCAGTGATTAGACATTACATAATTTACTAAGTGATCATCCAGATAAATCTCACACCCATCTGACACCAACATAGTAATTAGAATATTATTGACTATGTTCCCAATGCTATACTTTACATCCCCATGACTATTCTGTGACAACCAATTTGTACCTCTTAAACCTTTCACCTTTTTCAACCATTCCCCCAAAACCCTCCCATCTGGCAACTGTCAAAATGTTCTCTGTATTTATGAGTTTGTTTCTATTCTGCTTCTTCCTTTTTTTAAGATTCATTTGTTAATAAATATATTTTTGACCATTTTATTATTTTTTATTTCTTCTTCTTCTTCTTCTTCTTCTTCTTCTTCTTCTTCTTCTTCTTCTCCTTCTCCTTCTTCTCCTTCTCCTCCTCCTCCTCTTCCTCCTCCTCCTCCTCCTCCTCCTCCTCCTCCTCCTCCTCCTCCTCCTCCTCCTCCTTCTTCAAGAAGACCCTTTAACATTTCATATAATACTAGTTTGGTGGTGATGAATTCCTTTGGCATTTTCTTGTCTGGGAAGTTCTTTCTCTGTCCTTCAATTTTAAATGCTAGCTTTGCTAGGTAGAGTAATCTTGGTTCTAGGTCCTTGCTTTTTGTCACTTTGAATATCTCTTGCCACTCTCTTTTGGCCTGCAAAGTTTCTGTTGAGAAATCATCTGACAAGTCTTATCGGAGTTCCCTTGTAGATAACTAATTGCTATTCTCTTACTGCTTTTAAGAATCTCTCTTTGTCTTTAACCTTTTACATTTTAATGATGATACCTCTTGTTGGCCTCTTTGGGTTCATCTTGTTTGGGACTCTCTGTGCTTCCTGGACTTATAAGTCTATTTCCTTCACCAAGTTAGGGAAGTTTTCTGTCAATATTTTTTCAACTAAGTTTTCAATTTCTTGTTCTCTCTTCTCCTTCCGGCAACCCCATAATATGAATATTGGTACACTTGAAGTTGTCCCAGGGCTCCTTACACTATCCTCATTTTTTTTTCTTGTTCTCATTTGGTATTTTTTTTGCTTCTTTATATTCTAAGTCACTGCTTTGATTCTCAGCTTCATCTACTCTACTATCAATTTCCTGAAATATATCCTTTGTTTCAGTTAATGTGTTCTTTATTTCTGACTGGTTCTTTTTTATGTGTTCTATCTCCATTTTTATGTCTTCTTTCTCTTTATTGAAGTTCTCACTAAGTTTATATACTCTTCCCCTAAGTTCATTGAGCATCTTTATAACCATTGTTTTGAACTTTGCATCTGGGAGATTGCTTGTCTCCATTTCGTTAGTGCTTTTTCTAGAGTTTTTTGTTCTGTTCTTTCATTTGGGCCATGTTCCTTTGTCTCCTCATTTTGGCAGCCTGCTTGTGTTTATTTCTATGTATTAGATAGAGCTGCTATGTCTCATGGGGTTGGTAAAATGACCTAATGTAGTAGGTGTTGTTTAGGGTCCAGTGGCACAGCCTTCCCAATCACCCAAGCTGGGCACTTGAGGTGTGCCCTCCCTGTGTGGGCTGTGCACCCCCTCTTGTAGTTGAGCCTTGATTGCTATTATCACATCAATGGGAGGGATTTACCCCCCAGGTCTATCATCTGCAAGGACTGGCTATGATCACTGACCAAACTCTGATCTGTGGAGGATCAGCTGTTCAGGGGCCCACCCCACAGAACAGGCACCCACTGAGTCTGCCCCTTGAGTGTGTTGTTTGTGGAGGTGGTTGGGTGGTGGTGCTTCATCATGGTCTGAAGCAGTCCACCAGGTGCTCTGACTCTGGGACCTCCCATGAAGTTCAGGTCAAGGTCAGCTGCCACCTGTGTTCTGCTGGGGCCAACTGGCATGAGCTACAAATCAAACTTCAGATGGGCTTGTGCTGGGCTTGGAGGTGCCAGGCCAGGCTAAGCTGCTAACCAAGACTGGATGCTGCTAATGACTGGCCTGGGGCCACTTAATGAAATGTTTAGGGCACACTGAGGCCAGATACTGCTTGTTTGAAAGATTTTAGGAAAATCAGAAGCATAGGCCAAGACAGGCATTTTGTATGAAAGACCACTGGAGAAACAGCTTGTTTGGCCTCAAATTTGGGTGGGGTGGGACTTCAGGGAATCACCAGGGAGGGGCAAACAGTGTGAGCCAGGTTGATGGAGTCTCAGATGTAGTACCTACCTGCAGGCTGGGACCCTTCCGTCCTCAGTGGGGCCTCCTGTAGCTGAGATATTCCTCCTGATTTTTATCTGACACACATGGGTGTGGGACCAGCCCATTATGCATCTCCTACCAGTTTCTACATGGCTTCTTCTTTAAATCTGTCGTAGGACTTTCATTCAGCCAGATTTCAGGCAGTTCTGCATAATGGTTGTTCTGTAGTTTAGTTGTAATTTTGATGGGGTCGTGAGAGGATGGGAGTACCACGTTTACGTACACCACCCTCTTGACCAGAAGTATCCTGAGATTTAAAAATATTGTCAATAAGGAATCATTCCACTTAATGGAGGTGCAGAGATAAATTAATAAATTGGCATGCAGGGAGATATAGAAGCGTACCAATCAGTTATTGCCGTGAAATATTGTGTAACAATTAGCCACAAAAATGTCATGGGCATACAATTAGCATTTATGTCTTGCTCATTCACATCAGCTAAGATCATCTGCTTTAGGCCGTGGGACACCTGGGGTGTCTCTGCTCCATGTGTCCCATTCTGGGATTCAGGCCAGAAGGGCAGTAGCTCCCTGAAGTATATTCTTCTCTTGGTGATAGAAGCCCAAGGGGCCCACTCTTCAGAAAAGGAGGTTCAGCAGTGAGCACAGGACAATGGAACCCTCTGGACCCATCACACCCTGCCCAACCCAGAAGTTGCTGCTCTGAGTGATGAAATGGTCCTTGAAGGTGCAACTGAGGTGCCAGCTTGGAGATGATACCCTGCAATGATGAGGTGCCATCCACCAGACACATTATATCCCCTAAATCAATTATCATCATTCTTGCTGTACTCCCAATAGGTGTTATATGGGTTCAGAAACCAAGGGTTGGAGGTGGAAATATAAGCAGCCCCTCTGACTACCATTGCCCCAATTATCCATTGGGAACTTTGTGTTTTCTGTCGCCACAACTCTAGGTTCTGCTTGCCTAGAGGCCCTTCTTCCCCAAGGGGAACACTTTTACCAGGCGACATGATGAGTCCCATTGATTTCTTTTATTGTGGTAAAATACACAAAAGATTAAATTTACTATGTTAATCATTTTAAAGTATACAGTTCAGTGGCCTTAAATACATTTACATTGTTGTAAAATGACCACCACCATCCTTCTCCAGAACTTTTTCATCTTTCAGACTGAAATTCTGTACTTATTAAGCAATAATTCCCCATTTCCCCCTCCCTCTAGCCTTTGGAAACCACCATTCTGTCCCTATGAATTTGTCTGTTTTAGGTATCTCATGTAATATAAGTGGAATCACACAATATTTATCCCTTTGTGTCTGGCTTATTTCACTTGGCGTATTATCTTCAATTTTCATCCATGTTGTAGCATATGTCAGAATTTCCTTCCTTTTTAAGGCTGAATAATATTCCATTGTATGCATTTTGTCTATCCATTCATTCATCAATAGACATTTGGGTGGTTTCACCTTTTGGCTTTTTGTGAATAATGCTGCTACAAACACTGGTGTAAAATTACCAATTTTAGTCTCTGCTTTTAATTATTTTGGGTATTTACTGTCATATGGTCTCTTCCAGGAATTTTCCTTGGCAGAAGGAAGCTGCCTTACTCAAGGTAGATTCCCTCTTTGGGGGCATATGCATCAAATGACTGGTCATTGTAGGGGTACAAAGGTCAGGCCTGGCCCCCGGGCCTCAACCCGTGACCTTTCTAAGAGACCACCCCAGCTTCCGAGCTCCTCATAGAACTGGCGGAGGCGTCATTGCCACTGTATTGGTTAAACCTGTTCTCCTGCCTGATTGCGGTTTCTTCACTCCCTTGAAGCATGGTTGCTGAAAGCACTTCCAACTATACCACCTGTACGTCAGTCTCCCTTTCTGAGCCTGTTCCCTGGGCACCTACCTACAACATTGTCCTCTACCTACGGCTTTGCAGTGCTAGCTTTCTCATAAATCTAGTATCCGTTACCTGAGGATCTGTTTCTGGACTTTCTATTCTTTCCCTTTGATCTATATGTCTATCATTGTACCAATACCTCACTGCCTTAGTCATTGGGGCATTAGAGTAAGCCTTGACATCTGGTAGAAAAAGCTATCCAAGTTTGCTTTATCACTTTATCCATGTCTGCTTGGCCCTTTGCATTTCTATATACATTTTAGAACCAGCTTGCCAAATTCCATAAAAATCCTTCACTGAGTATGGCTGGGATTTCATTGAATCTAAAGGTCAATTTAGAGATAACTTATTTCTGGTTATTGATTCTTCTAATTTGTAAACATGGTATATCCCTTCATTTATTTGTTTTTAAATTTGTCATTAAAATTTTATTGTTCTAGTTTATAGAGGTCTTACAAGTCTTCTTAGATTTATTCCTAGGTATTTCATGTTTTATTTGCTATTTTAAATAAAGTCATTTAAAAATTTATGTATATTGATTTTTGTATATTGAGTTTCTATCCAGCTGTCTTGCTAAATTCAGATTTCTGTATTAAATCCTCACTCTCTGCTCTCCAGTCCATTTACAAGTCATATTCCTGCAGATGGTGGAGTTCTTACTGAACAAGGAAAGCAGGTGAAAACAAAATGCTGAGAACCTGGGAGAATGTGTCCTCAGTGGAACTGGCTTTGCATGTAGTACACCGGGAGGAACAAACGAGTGTTTGTGATGGAAAACGGCCAGGAGTGTGTCAGCTCTGAAGAAAAGCAAAGAGGGACTGTCAGAAACAGACAAGTCATTTATGTCACTTGGAAAGAAGGTTGGGACTAGCCAAGAGACACATAGTAATGATGGCAGTGGGGCTGCAAGTGAAAGGATAAGGGATGTCCGGAAGGGCTGCAGAACAGATAGATGTCACATGGTTTTGTAGAATTAAACCTGCAAATCCATGGAGAGCGCTGACACTTAGGGCAGCTGTTCTGATTGTGGCCGCTGACCAGCGGCATCAGCAGCGTCTGGGAACTTGTTAGAAAGGCAGATTCCAGAGCCCACCTCCGGCCTACTGAATCAGAACTCTGGGGGTGACAAGCCTTCCACGGGATTCTGATACGTGCCAAATTATGAGAACCACCAATTTAGGAGTGGACTCTTCAAACCAGTTCAGATGCTGTAATTGCTACTAGTAGCCCCAAATAGGGTAGTTGGTATTGCATTTATACCTACTTTACTCTTGCCGACATTTTGCTTTGCCCTGAGCTCCAGTTTTGTGCAGTTTGCCTCTTCGGACTATAATGTTCTCCTGCAGGATCTGTCTCATACTTACTCCCAGCCTCTTGTTCTATGAGAACATTTCATATGATTGTGTGCTCCTAATCATACACAGCACACTCCTCTATCATACTAACGGGATATAAATCCTTGTATCCCATGGTTCATGTGGCATATTTTGAAATATTAACTTTTCTCCTTGCATTTCTGTAACCCATGGCATTTCCCCATTCAGGCAGCTGCAACGTAGGCTTAGGGATGTTAAAAAGAAAAAAGGCCTTTGACTTTCAAAAATGGAAACCTTCATGCTTTGGGTTGAGGAGGGAGTCAGGAGGGAGAGCGCCACCACCTGGTGAGGCCCTGTGACGAGGCTTTACCTTCCCCTGCGCCTGTGGGTTAAATGGAGGGAAATCACATCTGAAATATGGGAGTCTGCAGATCTAGAAGGCGAGGGTCCCTGTATTTGGCTTCCCAGGTGGGACCCCTGGAAGTCAGCAAGCTCCCTGGGAAGCTTGGCTATGAGAGATGTCTACTAGATAGGACCTTATACAAACCTCAGGGTTAGCTTCCCGCGGTCTCACATGATGCCAGAGCAGCAGAATGATCCAATGCTCCCTAGGTAAGTGTTGTGAGAAGTCTTAGCCCCAAAGATTTCCCTGTAGGCTAACATGGCATGGAAATATATGAATGATGCAGCAAGGGAGGTGCCAAACCTGAAGTAGCCTCAACAGTGAGAATGAATGATGGTCTAACAGCAAGCTACACAGATTTACAACAAAGGACTATTTAGGGTACTTGACATTTTAGCAAATGCCAATAGGATGGTTCACCTGTGGAAGATCAGATGCCCATCTCCCTCCAACCTTCTCTAGACAGTAGAGCAGTGGTTTTCAACTTTGGCTGCACATTAGAATCACCTGGGAATCTTTTTAAAATCCTGATTTCTGGGCCTCATCCTCCGGAAATTCTGTTTCTTTGTTATGGGGTGAGGCCACAACATTAGTAACAAAGAAACAGAATTTCCGGAGGATGAGGCCCAGAAATCAGGATTTTAAAAAGATTCCCAGGTGATTCTAATGTGCGGCCAAGGTTGAGAACCACTGCAGTAGAGGAACCTAAGACTTTACCTTAGAGAAAAGCCTCAGGAAAGATCCTGAGTTTACTGAGATTGTTCCCACCTACCCCCTCAGAAAGTGGGGGCTTTAATTATGTGCAATTAGGAATTCCACTTCTTACACCCCTGAGTTTGTGGGTTAGATACATGTCCCTTATATTCATTACCACAAATGAGCGTTTTACTATTTTCATAATAGAGGGTGAAAATAATTCCTATTTTTGGATACACTTCTCTGATATTAGTGGCTTTAAAAAGGAGCCTGTATGACAGTGCTTTTTTATTCACACTGATCCCCTGGGGATCCTTTGAAAGTAAAGATTCTGATTCAGTATGTCTGCGGTGAAGCCTGAAAGCCTTAACTGTTAACTAGCATCAGGTGATGTGATGCTGCTGGTACAGAGACCATCCTGGGAATAGTGAGGCTGTTTCAAATACTGGTCGGTGGCTATGCTACAATGGTTTTCAAGATGCATTGACTGGCACTTTCCTAAATAAAACAGGGTGGTGCTTGTGCCTAAACTGTATCAGGTACTTATGGTACAATTTCAGACTACAGTTGAATATGCAAAATGAATGTAAGCAACAACAACAAAAAGTTCATTCAGAATAAGTCAGCTAAGAGTGGGTAGTGTGGACAAAAAGATAATGCCACCTTCCTTCATGGGCTATCAATGACCTGTTTCAACTTTTACAATTTAAATAAAGTTTAAATGTCACTGAATTGAATATGCTTATTTAGAATTTTAAGTCTTTTAAAACATATAAAGCATTTTAAATATATGAGTATCTTTTAATCTTTATTATATGTTACCATATTAAATAAAAGTTTCGATAGCAGACAAGAACATGTTCATTTATTTTATTTTATTTTTTTAAATATATTTTATTGATTTTTCACAGAGAGGAAGGGAGAGAGATAGAGAGTTAGAAACATCGATGAGAGAGAAACATCGATCAGCTGCCTCCTGCACATCTCCCACTGGGGATATGCCCGCAACCCAGGTACATGCCCTTGACCAGAATCGAACCCGGGACCTTTCAGTCCGCAGGCCGACGCTCTATCCACTGAGCCAAACCGGTTTTGGCAAGAACATGTTCATTTAAATACTTCAGTTTAGCCTTAGCCAGTTTTCTCAGTGGATAGAGCATCGGCCTGTGAACTGAAGGGTCCCGGGTTCAATTCTGGTCAAGGGCATATACTTCAGTTACAGGCTCCTGGCCCTGGTCCAAGGCATGCGGGAGGCAACCAATAGATGTGTCTCTCTCACATTGGTGTGTCTCTCCCTCTCCCTTCCACCCTTTCTAAAAATCAATGGAAAAAATATACTTGGGTGAGGATTAAAAAAACAACTTCATTTTACTCAAAAGGTCAAAATAGTAAATGTTAGCAAATTAAGCAATATATCTCAGTTTTTATAGATTATAAAAGGAAATACTTGCTCATTTTAGAGAATTTGGAGAATACAGAAAAACCTAAAGCAGGAAATAAAATCACTGGTAATCCCAGCAGCTAAAGCAAATCAGAACTTGGTACATTTTCTTCTAGTCATTTCTTTGTATACTTGTTTCTTTAAAAAAAAAAATCAAGAACATATGTTCATTAGTTTGTATACTGCATTTCCCCCCCACTTAATATCACATGAGCATTTATCCACATCTTATTTTTAAATTCCCACCCTAGTATATGTTTTTATTGATTTGAGAGAGAGGAAGGAAGGAGCGAGGAGAAGAGTGAAACATCGACAGGTTTCCTCTCGTATGTGCCCCAACTGGGGACTGAACCCACAACCCAGGTATGTGACCTGACCTGAAATTGAACCCGAGAGAGAGAGCTTTTGGATATGGGACAACACTCCAACCAACTGAGCCACACTGGCCAGGCCTCCACATCTTTAAATATTCTTTGAGAATACAATTTACTGGTGTAAAAATAGATAATATTCTACCATCTGTGGTGTTAGAATAGTTCATTTATTTTCCCATTTTTTAAATATATATATATATATATATATTATATATATATTGCTTAAAGTATTACAAAGAGTATTACATATGTCTCTTTTTTTTTTTCCCCGCCCTCAACAATCCCCCGGCCTCCCCTATATTTTCCCATTTTTATACATTTAAATTGTTTCTAATTTTTTCTATCTATACTAATAAAAGGGTAATATGCTAAATTAGGGCAGATGTCTTCCTGACGACCTTCAGGATGTCCTTCCGGACAAAGCCATAGTGGCTGCGAAGGGTCCAGGCTCAAGTCGGCAGTGGCAGCAGCAGCAGCAGCAGCAGGGTAATGGGGGCAGTGCCTTCCCCTGATCCGCCAGGTTGCTTCCCACAGAGGGAGGCTAGACTTCGGCTTAGGCGGGGGCTAAGGCAGAGGCGGTTAGGGGTGATCAGGCCGGCAGGGGAGCAAGTTAAGGATGATCAGGCCAGCGGGATGGCAAGGTAGGGGTGATCAGGCTGGCAGGCAGAAGCAGTTAGCCTAAACCAGCAGACGGACATCCCCCCCTAGGGGCCCCAGATTGGAGAGGGTGCAGGCCGGGCTGAGGGACCCCTCTACCCCCATGCACAAATTTCATGCACCAGGCCTCTAGTTATGAATAATGATGGATGCAACAAATTGGATATAATATTAAAACAAAAATCTGATTATTTCCTAGGAAACAGAATTCTCAGAAAATAACAATAGTACCAGATAAAAGGATGAATATTTTAAAGTCTGTAATGACTCTTGAAACATATTGCAAAATCAGTGTTATCAATAGTTAGGATAATGTTTATAAAAGTGCCTATTTCATTACAACTACAGCAGTCATAGATACTGACATTTAAAAAATCTTCTATAATCATTCTAATATCAATGACTCAAATTGATGCATTAAAAATATCCTGTAATCTTTGCTAATATTGATAGGACTCAAATTGATGCATTTTCAGTAAAAATTCTCTTAACCAATTTCCACTTCACTAATGATTGGATGAACCTGGCTCATCATTTCCTCGGTAAAGAACGGATGTCCCGGCAGGCTAACGTACCTAGCTTTCCACTCTCCAGGGCACCTGTGCACTCCCACTTCCCTAATGAGCTGTGTGCTTATCAAGTCAGTTGTTTCCATTACCAACATGTTCGAGCCAGTTATCCTCATAAGTACATAATTTAATGAAATAAAATGAGTTTATGTAAAAGGCAAATTGAACATTCTAGAGGACTGCAAATAGCTAAAATAAATGGCTGCTGAACTAGTGGCAAACAAAAATATGTAAGAAGGAAAGCATAAAACTGTGGATTCTGAACCCAGATTCCTTTGTAAATACTTTAAGTTCACGCTCTATAGAAACTGGAATTGGGAGTCTTAGACCAGACCAGTGATTCTCAACAGGGCAGTACTGACCCCTAGAGGTTATTTCAGAAACTTGTGGGGCATTTCTGGTTAGGTTTCAATACTGGTATTTAGTGGACGAGGGGCAGAGATGTGAAATTTCCTGTAATGATCCGAAAAACTTTGTGAAGTCTCAGTGAGTATTCATTTAGGTATAAAGAGTCATCATTTTTCCCCTCAAGGAAGAGCAGAACTCCCCACACCTTGTGTGGGCTTCACATACCATTTCCTTCCAAAGAGCACAGTATGGAAGTGGGGTGGGTGGATGGAGAATAACGTTACCGTGGACACAAGCCTGACAACAGCACTGCAGCCAGGTGATCAGGGTGAACGCCAGTGACACATCATGCTGACAGTGTGTGCCTTTGAGGGGGTGAGAAGGGCCCTTTGCCTCTCTTCTTCCTCCTGAAAACCCATAGCCCGTTTCACCATGAGAAAATTTTCAGAAAATTCCAACTGAGAAGCACTCTACAAAGTATTTGATTAGGACTCAAAATTGTCAGGTACCAAAAACAAGGAAAGTCTGAAAAACAATCACATTCTAAAGGAGCCTAAGCAGATATGAAGGCTAATGTAATGGAGGATCCTGTAACAGAAAAAGAGGGTAAAAATGAAAAATCTGAATAAGGTATAGACAGTTAATAATAACGTATCAGTACAGGTTCATTAGTGGTGACAGATGTACCATACTAATCTTTTAAAAATAAGGAAAACTGGGTATGGGGTATATGGGATCACCCCTGCACTATTTCTGCAACATTTCTATAAATCTAAAACTATTCTACATATTTTTTAAAAATTGTAAAATACAAATTTGCAACTAGCAGACAAGTCCTAGAGATCTAATGCACAGCATAGTGAATCGTCAACAACAGTTATTAACTTCAAACTTGTAAAGAGACTAGCTCCTCACTGTTCCATCACAGAAAAGAAAGGACAATTACGTGACATGATAGAGGTGTTAGCTAATGCTATGGTGGTCATCATTTGCAATCTATAAGTGTAGCAAAGCAACACATTGCATACCTTAAACTTACAGGATAATGTATGTTCATTATATTTCAATTTTAAGGAATTGTAAAGCCTGATTTTTATTATCTCAGCTTGTAACTTCTATTTTACTTATTTGTACATATAAAGCATTAATATTCACCAGGGACAAAACTATCCTATAAAGAGGAGTATTATTCTTTTACTCAAAATTTCAGCAAGAATTGAACACCATTTTGGAAAATGATGTTTCCAACAGTAGTATTATTCATGGTCTTTAACCAGTAAAACACAGCTGTTATCAGTATGCATTTAAAGTTGTAACATTATAGCTCTTCATGAATCATGAATTCAGACTTTATTTTAAAATATCAGTGTTACAGTACTCTATTGAATAGTTTTACTTCTTTCATACTTAAGAGTAAGCACCTGACTAAATCACTGTTTTCTAGTATACCAGTATCTGATTGTTTACTTATTGAAACATTTTATTAGAAATTGATTCCATTTATCCTTTATCTAATCTAATAAAAGAGAAACATGGTAATTGGCGTACAACCGCTACCCTTCCCATTGCCTAATCAGGGAGATATGCAAATTAACTGTCAGCCAAGATGGCGGCCGGCAGCCAGGCAGCTTGAAACTAACATGAGGCATGCTTGCTTCAGTGACAGAGGATTCCAGCGTTCCCCGCCTGCCTTGCCGGCCTCTGAGCCTGCAGTTCGAAACATTTTAACAAATATAGAAGCTAAACAAAACCCCAGAAACCAGCTTTCAGCGAGCTGGGAACTCAGAGCTGGAGTCAGAGCTGGAGTTATACATTGTTTCAAACCAAAACAAACCAGATACCTACTTTCAGCAGCGGAGGCCTAAGAGCTGGAGCCTCAGAGCTAAAGCTGGCCCAGAATTTAAAAAAAAAGAAAAAGAGGAGCAGTTGGGAGCTTCCGTCACCCGCCAGCCTGAAAACACCCCTCAGCCCCTCACTCAGACTGGCCAGGCACCCCAGTGGGGACCCCCACCCTGAAGGGTGTGTGACCAGCTGCAAACAGCCATCATCCCCTCACCCAGGCTGGCCAAGCACCCCAGTGGGGACCCCCACCCTGATCCAGGACACCCTTCAGGGCAAACCAGCCAGCCCCACCCATGCACCAGGCCTCTATCCTTTATAGTAAAAGGGTAATATGCCTCCCAGCACCGGGATCAGTGGAGCTGAGAGGCCTCCTGGCACCAGGATCAGCGTGACAGGGGGCAGCGCCCAAACCCCCTGATCACCCTGCGGCTCTGTGTGTGACAGGGTGTGGCGCCCCAACCCCCACCCCCCCCCCCCCGATGGGCCCTGCTCTGTGTGTGACAGGGTAGAGCCATAACCTCCCTATAGGCCCTGCCCTGATTGTGAGAGTGGTGGCGCCCCAACCCCCTGATCGGCCCTGCTCTGTGGGTGATAGAGGGTGGCGCCACAACCCCCACCCCTCCCACAGGCCCTGCTGTGTGTGTGATGGGGTAGAGCCATAACCTCCCCATCGCCCTGCCCTGAGTGTGAGAGTGGTGGCATCCCAACCCCCTGATCGGCCCTGCTCTGTGTGACAGGGGGCGGTGCCCCAACTCCCCTATCGGCCCTACTCTCTGAGTGACAGGGGGCAGCGCCCCAACCTCCGGATTGGCCCTGCTCTGTGCGTGACAGGGGGTGGCGCTGCAACCTCCCCATCGACCCTGCCTTGAGTGTGACAGGGGGTGGTGCCCCAACCCCCCCAATCGGCCCTAACCTGAGAGTGACTGGGGGTGGCATCGCAACCTCCCAATCCGCCCTACTCTGTGCATGACAGGGGGCAGCACCCCAACTCCCCAATCGGCCCTGCTCTGAGCCCGACCAGGGGCTGCACCTAGGGTTTGGGCCTGCCCTCTGCCACCCGGGAGCAGGCCTAAGCCAGCAGGGCGTTATCTCCGGAGGGGTCCCAGACTGCGAGAGGGCACAGGCCAGGCTGAGGGGTCCCCCTTCCCCCCAAGTGCACAAATTTTTGTGCACCAGGCCTCTAGTATTACAATAAAAGCATTGGATTGACCCTCTTTAATACTGTGTATATAGGAAAGCTACATATAAAATTCATTTTAGGATAGTGGGTGTGATGGATGTTATAAATGCTCTGATGTTATAACAAAGAGGGTCTGCTAAGTCTGAGAACCACAATCGTGGACTAAGCTCTTTGAGGGCAGGAAGTGTTTATTTCTTACTGCACCCTGTACCAACTAGGTCCTCAATATTTGATTTCACCATTGCAGTTTCTTTTTATGCCTACTCAGAAGCCATTATTCGCACCTCCATTCTGGCCATCTCAGTTTTAACCCAATGTCTGCCCTCAATGCAGGCAACTTGGGTAAATACAATCCATTTCAGTCAGTGGTTCATTCCCTGCCAGTGATTGAAGCCAGGCAAGTGACCCAGGTAGGATGAGGTCTGAGGAATTCTGCGGAGGAACAAAAGGTTCTTTTCACTGGACAGTTGGTTTATACATGACACCTGGAATCGTGGTAGTTTTTTTCTTTAATCCTCACCCAGAATATTTTTCCATTGATTCTTAGCAAGTAAAAATTGGGAGAGGGAGAAGCATCAATGACACATCGATTGGTTGCCTCCCACGTGATCTCCGACCAGGGCCAGGGATCGAGCCTGCAACCAAGGTACATGCCCTTGACTGGAATCGAGCCTTTCAGTCCACAGGCCAACACTATCCACTGAGCCAAACCGGCTAGGGCCATGGTAGGCATCTTTGGTCACAAATATTATTAACCCCAAAAGAAACCACTGAAAGGGAAAGATGGAAAGAAATGGAGGTTCTTGGTATCTCTGAACCCTCTATCAACCCAGTCTAGAACCGCTGAAGTGCTTGTAACATTTGGTAAAGTTGGGTCTCGTTGCCAGCAACAAGCATCCTTACTGATATGACCCTCTTCACAAGCAGCTGTGCTACTAAGAAATAGTTATGTACACTGTGTGAAATGCTGGTCAGAATGCTCTGGAGGGAAGCATAAGGGACCCTCTCAGCCATCAGCTCCTACTTCAAAACACCTGTGGAAAACGTCTTATTTATTTATGCATCCATGTATTTATTTATTTTTATTTCCCATTATTTTAAATTTTACTGGGGTGACATTAGTCTACATGAACATATAGGTTACATGTGTGGATTATTAATTTACAAAATCTGTATATAGGACCATGTGCCCACTACCAAAAGTCAAATCTTCTCCTGTCACCTCATATTAGGACCCCTTCCTTCCCCCACCCCCTCCCTCTGGCAACCACCACACTGCTGTTTGTGTACGTAAGTTACCGTTTTATATCCCATATGAGTTAAAGCATATAGTTCTTAGACACAACAGAGTACAACACCACCATAAGGAAAACTTCTTGAGGTCAACCTCACCCTTTCACATCACCACTTCTCCGGTAGGTTAACTTGGAAGTGAATTGTCCCAATTGCTAGCAAAGCTGGTGATACAATAGGTATTTTTTCAATGCATATAAGGATGAGTTTAAGAAATAAGCAAGGGCTATCTTTTGACAAGTTTTACTTAGCAAGTACAGAAGGCTTCTTCTGTGAAAATAGGTTTAAATGATTGAATCTATGAATCTAATAACACGCCCATCTGATGATGTTATACCCAACATGTGAAACTAGTCTTCGTTGGTTCCCACAACTCACCTTTTGATATGTGGCCATTCTTCTTTATACTCTTTTCTCCTTCAACCTTTTATTCCTTCCTTCCTTCCCTCTTCCCACCTTTCCCACACCTCCTTATACTTACAAACTATCTGTTTGCAGGATATACAGAATTACATCTATTCCCAGTTCAGAATGAGCCTGCAAGGCCCTTCACATCCTGAGGGCAGCCTTTTTCTTCTTTTAAGAAAGAACATGCTGGAGAGTTTACAAATTAAACACAGTCTTATTTAAATGCTTATTTTATTTCAGTCTATAAGTATGGCCATTTGTTTGAGTTGCTCACATAAATCCATTCCATCCAGAAAGGAAATGTCAAGTGCTTCTAGCAGTGTAAGCACAGTTGGCATGGCCTATCCAAAGATCTTCCACCACAGTCTATAGAAAACCTAAATGTAGTTAAACAAATTGGATATTCTTATTTTCTGGGCCTTAAGAGATTTTTTTAAATCAGTTTGGTTTTTTAAAAATCCATCAAATGTCAATTATGGCAGAGAAGACCACTGAGCTGATTTCTGATACCTAAGTTATCACTGGTCATAATTTATCCTGAATGACGACCGGCATCTGAAAGACCTTAGTGTAGGGCTCTTCACAGGTAACACAAGCACCACTCACACAAGAACAACCCGGCACCCCCAGAGCAGGTGAGTGCTACAGACTTCCTTCCTCCACTGCCCCCTCCCTCACCACGGTTCTCAGGCCGAGAGCTGAGAGGATAAGGCTAAGTCACTGAAGGTTTTACAACAGGAGGCTAGCGGGGGATGTCCTGTGAGATACTCATTTATGAGGTACATCTGAATGCTAAAAATAATGATGGAATTTTGAGTACTCATGCCTATTTGTATTGCCTTCCATTAATGAGAGTTATTTTACGTGTCTACCCTGTGTTCTTTCTCACAGGATAGTTGGGAGGATTCAGCAAGATAAAGCATGTTGACAGCCTAATCTGGTGTTTGCAAACCCAGGAAAAATATTCCCAACCTTCTCCCCATCCCCGAAATAAAGAGGTTAGTCCTTGAACTTCGAAAGCACTTTATACATAAGAAGAAATTAGTCTTTCTGTCAGCATCCTCCTCAGCATGATTCTGAGTTCCTCCCAAGAGTGCCTTCTCTCTTGTAAAATAAACACTTTATACTATTTGAAGTGCACATCAAGTTTTGTTTTTGTTCAGGGCTCTTTACTTTCCACTGTGAAACGTTATTTCTGAGGACTGAAACCCCAGAAGGAAACATGTTAAGAGTGTTTTTTTAAAAATGATGATTGAAAGGCAGACGTGGAGAGAAGTCAGGTTAGGAGGGAGAAGGCAAATGCGGCCTCTGAAGGGAACTGTTCTAATTATTACCTAAAAAACTAATGTTACACAACCACATTCAAGGACACAAGGCAAAGCACTACTTTAAAACTAGAGGGACTGATCAGGTCGGTGAAAAGCACAGTTGACACAGGAAGGGAAATGCACTTAAAAATAATTTGAATTGAGACAATGAACCATCAGTCCTCGATGCTTCTGTTATCTGAATATATCCAGTTTCCCTGTCTCTCTTTTTTAACTCCCACGGTATCTTTATGGAATCTCAAAGCAGTATTCTCACAGACCTAAATAATAGTTATCATTTTGTTAGGATTCAAAATTTCAATCCAGTAGCCATCAGGATCTTGAATAAATGCCAGGCCTTTCATTTTACCTGTAAAATGAAATGATTTTCATTATTAAAAAGACTTAAAAAAAAAACTTTCAAAAGATTTTTGTTACTTCAAATTTAATTTGCATTCTTTATAGTATTAATTTTTAAAAATTCTGTTGTCATTGTTGCCCAAATGCATGTTTTTTGGAATGACTAATATTCTATCTTCTACACATAGCTGGAAACCAACTCTAATGAAATAAACTGTGGGACTGAATACATCTTTTAGGTAACAGGTGCGTCCCTCCTCTTTACAATATCACTTCATGCTACCAGCCAAGTCATTACAGAAATTGTCTTATATTTTTATATATATTTATATATATAAAATATGTATTTTATATATATATAATTGATTTCAGAGAGGAAGGGGGAGAGATAGAGAGATAGAAACATCAATGATGAGAGAATCATCGGCTGCCTCCTGCACACCCCCTACTGGGGGGGAATCAAGCCCACAACCTGGGTATGTATCCTTGGCCGGAATCAAACCTGGGACCCTTTAGTTCATAGGCAGACGCTCTATCCACTCAGCCAAACTGGCCAGGGCAGAAATTGTCTTATTTTAGAGGAAGAAGAAAAGAAGGAGGTGCTGGAGGGAGCAGGTGCTTGAATCATACAACCCTGTGAAGACTATTCTGGGAAACCCAAGGTCTGCCGATCCGCTTCGTTCTCACAGGAATTCATAACTGGGGTTGAAAGGCTAGTAGGTCTAGCAAGTAGAGCTGTTTGCTTAAATGGAATATTGACCTTGGAAATTTATGGGACTAAGATGCTGAATTAGTTGACTCCTATCTCTAGTTCCTTTCCCCAAAATCACCCCAGAGGAACATAGCAAGTGGGGGGCGGGGGAGTAAGAACCCCTTGGGTGATGGTTGTGGAGAGGAATTGTGGGGATGAGGTAGGGTGACTGTTTAACTGGTCTATGTGGAAGGGGGTACTTTTGGCCTGGACCATCATGGCCGTCCATCATGCCTGTGGGAGAATAAACAGGAAGAGTTTTGTTTATTTGATTCTTGCTCCTCCCAGTGGCTGGGGCATTAGCACCACCCCCACACCAGGGGGAGGGAGTGGGAGAGGGTGCGTGGTACTGGTTCAGATGTCCTCGGGAGTAAATAATGGCACCGGACACAGAGCCTGTGGGGAACTGAGAAAAACACGTGGGAACCGATGATCCCCTCCAGCCTTCACTTTCCACACAACCAGGCTTAGGGGGTGACAATCTCAGGAATGTCTCCTAGTAATACTGCTAATATGTAGTCCTGGAGGGACAAAGCAGGAAGATCTAAGCAAGAGACTTGTTCTGCGGAATGTGAGGTGTTTAATTGTCATTTTCAGTGCCTAGGGATTTCTGCCCAGCCCACCTTCCTGTCACTGGGTTGTCAAGATTGAATCTGGCTTTCCCCTCTTCACGTTGCCTATGGGCTGGGATACCTAATATTTGCAATAAAAAATATACCCCCTGAGACCAAAATAACAAGAATTTGAGGAACATAACCATAAAATAAACAATGGATTATAGATTCAAACAGAAGAACAAATATTAGACCAATGGACCAAGAACAATTAAACATGTAAAAGTGATGAGGAATATGAAATATAACCAATATGAATCAAGAACAAGAAAAGTTAAAGGGCCCAGCTCAGTGGTTGAGCGTTAACCTATGAACCAGGAGGTCATGGTTCCATTCCCAGTCAGGGCACATGCCTGGGTTTTGGGCTCGATCCCCAGTGTGGGGAATGCAGGAAGCAGCCAATCAATAATTCTCTCATCACTGATGTTTCTGTCTCTCACTCCCTCTCCCTTCCTCTCTCTGAATCAATAAAAATATATTTAAAAAAGAAAGAAAAGTTAAAGCAATCAAGCAAAACTTAGGAATCAAAATTATAATAGCTGAAATAACACAATAGATGAGAACACAAAAGATGACTATCAGAACAGATACAACTGGTATGCCAGTTTGAGGAAATCTCCTAGAAAGAAGTCAAGGAAAAAGAAATAACAAATTTTAAAAGCTTCCAGAACAAAACAGAAGATAATATACAAAAGAACACAAATCAGCCGTCGCTGGTAGCTCAGTTGGTTAGAGTGTTGTCCTGATACGCCAAGGTCGTGGGTTCAATCCCGGGTCAGGTCTCATACAAGAAGCAACTAATGAATGCATAAATAAGTGAAACAACAAATTGATGTTTCTCTCTCCCCCTTCCTCTCTCTCTAAAAATCAATAAATTAAAAAAAAATTGAAAGAATACAAATCAGACAGCAGATTTTCAACAGCAACATTGGAAAACTGAGACAATGGATTTCTATGTCCAAGATTGAAGAAAAATAATCCTAAAATTTTATATTCAACAAAACTGCCATTTGTGTCTGAAGGCATGGTTCTCAGGCATACAAAGCTTCAAAAGTTTGTCTCACAAACCTTTTGAAAACAGTTTGAGTTGAGGTACTTAATAAAGGGACAGAAAAATCTTAAAAATGCTGTAAGAGACGTATGGAGAAAAGGTGATCAAATACTTGGAAATCATATTTATTATCTTTAAAAAATGAATCATATCCAAGTCTAGGCAATAGTAACATGATGGGAGTAAAAGGGAACAGGTTCTTTTCCTGTTGGGGAAGATATCTGGATATCAAATCTTTTAATTGAAATTAAAAGAAAGAATTAAAATGAAACAGTGAAGAGTTTCAAATGAAAATTGAAATAATAAATTATGATGGCAGAAACAAATCTAAGTAAAATAAATTATACTACATGTGAATCCAACAAAATCTTGACATATACTATTTCAAGAAACATATATAAAACTTAAGGACATGCAAAGGTTGTAAAAGGTGAAAAAGAAATACCAGGCCATTATTAACTGAAGAGATTTGGTATAGTTATGTTAATATCAGATAAAGTAGACTTTAAGGAACTTATTTTGGGGTGGCTAGATAACACCTGAGATAGAGAATGAGGTGGGGTCCGAGGGTAGGTGAGGAGCCTAGGTCTTTGATGGCTCCCATATCCTGTGTCTAGTCCCTTGGGAAGCACCGTATTCGCTGTCTTTCAGGTCCTAAATAAGCAGGTATTCTTCCAATAACTCCCTTCTTTCATTAAGCCGGTTGAAGTATAGACTTCTTCAAGTTACTTGCAACCAAAAGGGTTTTACTCCAACTGTGCCCTTCCCGTGGGTGCTCAGTGAATGTTCTATAACTCACCATCGTCAGGCTTCTTCACAAATTTGACTCCCAGTTCTTCAAATCTTTTGCAAGCACCGTGTACATCAGGAACTGCAATTCCGATGTGACCTTAGGTGACCACCCCCAAAACAAGGCAAAGAGAAGGAAGAAATCATTACAACAGGGTGGCTAAGTGGCTTCCAAAACTAGTATATTTCAAAACAAAAGGCATCCAAAGACAGACTGAATCAAGTAGGTTAGAAAACCATAATATACAGGGTGAAGCAAAAGTAGAATTATAGTTGTTGATATGGAAAATAATACAATAATTAGTAAATAAAAATATAAAGCCAAAGCCGGTTTGGCTCAACGGATAGAGCGTCGGCCTGCGGACTGAAGGGCCCCAGGTTCGATTCCGGTCAAGGGCATGTACCTGGGTTGCGGGCACTTCCCCAGTGGGGGATGTGCAGGAGGCAACTGATCGATGTTTCTCTCTCATCTCTCATCGATGTTTCTAACTCTCTATCTCTCTCCCTTCCTCTCTGTAAAAAATCAATAAAATATATTTAAAAAAAAAAAAATATATATATATAAATAAACTTTCATGTACTCATAACTGTAAACCTACTTTTGCCTGGCCCTGTATTAAAGAATAAGAATCTAAGTCTAACTGGCTGGGTATAATAAATTAATTAGTTGCTCTGAATTATAAATTATTGAAAATAAGGCCAAAATTGACTCATATATTAAGAATAAACTATTAAGAATAGGTTATTCAATCTATTAAGAATAACCTACACAAAAGAATAATCATTTATGCATACTTAATAGGTTTGTGGTTGACAGTGACTATATAACAGCCAATTTAAGCCTGCAATCCCATTATCTTGACTGAAAGGATTTAGTTCAAAGCAGAAGTATATGCTAGCAAAAATCAAGATTATTATTCACCACAGCTTTTGGCTTTTACATTAAAAAGTCTACTGAAGCCCTGACCAGTTTGGCTCAGTGGATAGAGCGTCAGCCTGTGGACGCAAGGGTCCCAGGTTCGATTCCAGTCAAGGGCATGCACCTTGGTTGCGGGCACATCCCCAGCAGGGAGTGTGCAGGAGGCAGCTGGTCAATGTTTCTCTCTCATCGATGTTTTTAACTCTCTATCCCTCTCCCTTCCTCTCTGTAAAAAATCAATAAAATATATATTTTTTAAAAAGTCTACTGGAAATATAACACAGAGACTGAAAAGTAAAATCACTGAGAGTAAATGTAATGTTTAGAATGAGATTAAACAACTCCTAAATAAAATTATTTGTGAAAACAAAAATAACAATAACCCTACTCCTAATAAATTACTTATACTTAATGCTTTAGATCTGTTAGAATCATAAAAAGGAATGCAGTGCAAACAGCATACAAATCCATCTATAATAAAAGCATAATATGCTAATTAGACTGGACAGCCAAATGACCTTCTGGATCTCATTCCAGACGAAGCTGCCAGGGTGGGGGGCGAGGCAGAGGCGGTTAGTGGTAATCAGGCAGGCAGGTGAGCGGTTAGGGACGATCAGGCAGGCAGGTGAGCAGTTGGGGGTGATCAGGCAGGCAGGCAGAGTGGTTAGGGGTGATCAGGCAGGCAAGCAGTTGGGGGTGATCAGGCAGGCAGGCAGAGTGGTTAGGGGCAATAAGGCAGGCAGGCCAGCAGTTAGGGGCATCAGGCAGGCAGGCAAGCAAGTAGTTAGCAGCCAGCGATCCTGAATTGCGAGAGGGATGTCCGACTGCCACGGGATCAGTCCTAAACGGGCAGTCGGACATCCCCTGAGGGGTCCTGGATTGTGAGAGGGTGCAGGCCAGGCTGAGGGACCCCTCCCATGCACGAATTTCATGCACCAGGCCTCTAGTATATATTATACACAAGTAGGGAAACATACCAAACCCTCGAGGGTCTGAGTTGCCGCTGTGGTAACTCTGGGTCTCATCCTCCTCAGTGCCCCAATTGCTATGAAAGGAGAGAAAACACAATTACAAGGGACCTGTAGAACAGATATTCTGAAAAAAAAGTTGCAACAATCTGTCTTTGAAATCTTACCATATATATTATTTGATATACTTGGTCTAATCTCTGCTGTTATAAATATTAAGTTTTCAACTACAGAAAGGGCAAATGGACAAAGTATGATTTTAACTAGACTCAGGAGACTAAACCAGGCACCTGGATAGCAATAACAAAAGCAACTATCACTTACTATGCTCAGTAAAATCCTCATAGCAGCTCCATGAGTTATATTAGGGTATCTGCATTTTATAATGAGAAGTCACTTATGGAGGTGATATAACTTGTTCAGAGTCACAGAGCTACTGTCAGAGTCAAGACTCACGTCTAGGTCTGTCTGATTCCAGAGCTGTTTTGAACCAGGGGACACACTAAATCACATACCCTGAAACAAATGCTGTTTATTGGTTATTACAGAGTGCACAGAGCCCTGGCTAGGGTGGCTCTATGGTTGGAATGTCAGTCCAAGGACCAAAGGGTTGCAGGTTCGATTCCTGATCAAGGGTATGTACCTGGGTTGCAGGTTCGATCCCAGCCCCAGTTGGTCAGTTGGGGAGTGTTCAGGAGGTAACCAACCCATGTGTCTCTTTCACATCGATGTTTCGCTCTCTTTTTCTCTCTCTCTTTCCCCTACTCACCTACCCTCCCTTCCTTCCACTCTCTCTAAAAATCAATGGAAAAAAATGTCCTCAGGTGAGGATTAATAACAATAACAAAACAGTGCACAGAAACAACATAAAGAATAAAAAGAGGAATACCTATTTCAACATTTTATGAAGAGTTAGTTGTAGTACTTAAACATTTGTTAGTTATAGTTTGGCAAATATCTTGCCATTTCAGTCTTAGATTCTCTACCTAAAAAGCAAATGATCTTACTTGTCCTACCTATGCCACAAGACCAATACAAAGACCAAAAGATCCATGAAAAAATACTCAAACATCCTGTTACAAATGCAAAGTGGTGAGGTAGACCAGGTTTGAATTAGGCTGGTAAGGGAAAACAGTGTACAAAAACAAGCCTTTAAAAAATATAGAATATATAAAAAGATAAAAACTCATACTCACTGTGTCAGTTCAAGTGTAGCTTTTCTGGAGAACACCCATGCTACCTTTTCATCTTTATCTTTTGGGATGTCATTTTTATCCTCATAAGCCAGGAAATAGAGTGAAAATTTCATGGTGGGAAAATCTAATTTTTGGAGTAGCCTGAAATTAAACAACAATCCTGAATCAATAACAGGAAAGGTTGATTCATACTAAAATCAACATAACAACATTCAAGTTCTACAAAGAATAACTCTGTAATAAGGCCATTTTCATAGGAAAAGCAAGGTAAGCCAATGAAAAATATCTCATTTAAAAAATTTATTCAGCCCTGTGGCTCAGCTGGTTGGCGCATGCCCTGTGCACCAAAGGATTGCAGGTTCAATTCTCTGTCAGGGCGCTTATCCAAGTTTTGGGTTCGATTCCTGGTTGATGGAGGTAGCCAATTGATGTTTCTCTCTTTCTCTCTCAGATCAATAATAATTTTTTTAAAAAGTATCCTCGGGTGAGGATTTAAAAAACAACATCTATTCATCTGTAAATATCAGTGAAATAAAAATGTAAAAATCAAACTTTTATAATTCATCACTTCTTCAAATATCAATTCTTCAAATATAATGAAACTTAGCCAGAATTATGGTACTTGTTTATAAATGGCAAAAGATACCTTCAAAACAAAATTTTATTTTTACTGAAAAATACAATGTGTTACTTTACTGTCCTTTCAGGTATATGACATTCAGTTAAAGAAAATAAGTGCATTGAAGGTATGATTGTCTAATCACTAACCTGGACATCTGAAACTAAATCAAAATAGCCCAGCCCATGTGGCTCAGTGGTTGAGCACTGACCTATGCACCTGGGGGTCAAAGTTCGTTTCCTGATCGGGGCACATGCCTGGGTTGTGGGCTTGATCCCCGGTAGGAGGCATGCAGGAGGCAGCTGATCAATGATTCTCATCATTGATGATTCTATGTCTCTCTCCCTCTTTTTTTCCTCTCTGAAATCAATAAAAAAAAAATTAAATGTAAACTATAATTGAAAAATAAAACTTAAATTAAAAATACTTTTTAAATAAATAAATGTATTGAGTTTTTACTAAGCCAAAACTCCTAGGGAAAAGATTGAGATCTGTGGTAAGAAAGAAGGAAGGACAGATTACAAACACAGAGGATGTTACTGTCAACAATTAAGTAGTTAACAATATCAAATACAGCAGAAAGGTCGAACAGGACTGAGACTGGGAACAGGTCACCAGACTTGGAAAGGTCCTATGAGGCAGTCTCCGCAGCATGGGGCAGCAGGAGCTGGACTGCCTGCACTGGGAGAGAATGGGAGGGGAGCAAGTCAAACAGCAGCGTGATCTACCTTCATAGATGGTGGCTGACGATGGGAAGGAGGGTCGGAGAGCAGAGGGCAAGAATTATCCTAGAATAGAGACGACTTAAGCTTTTTTGTAGGTTGAGGAAAAAGAGCCAGTGGAAAAGGAGAGACTGATGTGAGAGAAAGAGTAGACAAATTATTAATCCTGAGGTTTTAAAAAAGATCAGTGAAGTTATGGCCTATAAAGTGAATTCAGAGTATAAAATTATTTTGCAAGGACTAGGGTAGTATGAGGATGCATATAATTTTCTTTAGATTAGGATTAAATGCTCCAAGATGACCACATCTATAATAATACAAGCATAATATGCTAATTAGACTGGACAGCCAAACGACCTTCTGGACGTCATTCTGGATGTCCTTCCAGATGAAGCAGTAGCAGTGGGGGCCAACGCAGAGGCGGTTAGGGGTGATCAGGCAGGCAGGCAGGTGAGTGGTTAGGAGCCAGCGGTCCCGGATTGCGAGAGGGATGTCCTGCCAGTTTAGGCCTGATCCCTGTGGGATCGGCGGGATCAGGCCTAAACCAGCAGTCGGACATCCCTCGAGGGGTCCTGGATTGCGAGAGGGTGCAGGCCAGGTTAAGGGACCCTTCCCACCCCCATGCACGAATTGCATGCACTAGGCCTCTAGTTCATAATAAGAGGGAATGACTGAAGCATAACAAATGAAAAGTTTCTAGAGTTCTGTTGAAATCTTTTGATGATCGCTGTTATGTAACATGCCCTGGCATATATGCACTGACTTACCACAAATAAGATTTACTCTATCTGTTTATAATAAAGAATCCCAACACCTCAAATACTGCAGTCATGAAACACTAAGCAGACTGCACAGCCTTGTAGACCCATCAGGTGGGAGATGCAGCACCTGACCCTGCTGAAACTTGCTTTTCTCAGCTGTGCATATCTTTCAGGACAAGGTCACACCCCCCCACTTGGGGGCTCTTAAAAACAAGGTCAGCGTTGGAGTTCATAGGAACCTGGCTTCAAATTCGGGGCTAGTACTTAATGTTTAACCTCTGGTTCCTTCCTTCATATGTAAAATGGAGACATAAGCTACCTTATAGGCCTACTCTGAAGATGGAATGAAATACTGTGTAAAATGCCTGCAAACAGCAAGTGTGCAATTAGTTTGGGTTCATTCTGTCTTTTAAATATGCCATGAATATATGCAAAATACTTTTTCTGAAAAAATTACAAGAAATTGTTTACAGCCGTTATCTCTGGGGAGAAGACCTGGGAGAGGGAGGCTATTACTTTTCATTTCGTATTTTTCTGCATTGGTTGGATTTGTAAAACAGAGACAGATACTGTATGAACCAAATTTTTCTCTTAATGTCAATGGAGGTTATCCAGGCAGTAAATGAAAGATCATTTTATTCTTTATTATCAAAAACAAACAGAAAACCTCAAATCAAGAAAAGTAAGCTCTGGGAGCCCGCCCACGCCTTTCCTTCCCCCTCTTCTTTTCTTCTTCTCTCCAGGAGTTACCTTTGCTTTTCTCTCTCCTAAGCTCCAAGGGCCCTTCTTTTGCTTCTGAAACCTGTTTCCTGAGTAAACTCATTCATTTTCTAAGTAGCATGTCTTTATATGTATACCTTTTCTCAAGTAAACAAGAGGCTAAAAGCGGCTCTAACACCAAAAGGGTCTGGGCATACTAAGGATTGAACTGACAGTTCTCGAAGAGAAGGGAATTAGAGAAAATACAAGTATTGGTGTCTCGCAGCCCACTGAGCTTGGCTGGGACAGAGGAACTTGACAGAAGCCCTGACAGCAGTCCCAGACAGCAGGCCAGAAGGACTTCTGTGATATATGAAGCAAACTTTAAACCATTTTTAAAAATAGATTTGAAAGCATTGCCTATATTTGCAAAGCTGTGTATTTAAACATCACAGGTGCCAATATAGAGGTCACTTACGTCATTCCAAGAACTCTAGTATAAAAATCCAAAGACTTCTTAGGATCCTTAATTCGCAGCATGGTCTGCTGCAACAGAAAATCCTGAGGAGAAACAGCACATATTAAACACCTTCCGGTTTTACCGCCTGTACCACAGTCCCCCACTGTAACAGTGTTGAGGAAGAAAACAACTTTTTGTCCCCCCTGTCCACCATGGAAATCATCTGGAAAGTTTCCATACCTACTATCTACAACCTGGGCTCTCTGCCCAAGGGTATTTTCTGGTCATAAGGGTAGGCAGGCCCCAAGTGCCAGGGAGTTTACAGCCCAGGAATGACCCTCAACCAATAACAGATAAAAACCCTGGCTTCCTTGCCCCTTAGTGGGACAATTCTGAGGCAGGTTCCAGTTTCTCAGAGGCTTCCCAGCAAGACCCAGCCCAAATACCCTCACTCTTACACACTTTTTATCACCTCTGTTTCCCACTCCAGAGATTTCTTAGACTACTTCCCAAGTAAACTACAGAGAACCAAACCCCTATCTCCAGTCTGCTTGCGGGTGTCCCAAACTAAAACAGTGACATTATAAATAAGAATCCAACCACTGTAAAATTTGTTGAATGAAGAACACACAAGAACTATTTATTGGTAATCACAGCAAGGAGTTACAAGATCCTAAACTCCTAAATAACTAAAAGCGTAAAATTCCTGTCTCGATTATTTCTATCCCCCGAGATTTTGCTTCCCAGCAATTGTCAGTGTGGCTCGAGTAGCCACAAAAATTCTCTATAAGTTTTAATGTTTTTCTATGCTGCCATTTACTTGGCATAGTGTAGTGACGGCGAACCTTTTGAGCTCGGCGTGTCAGCATTTTGAAAAACCCTCACTTAACTCTGGTGCCGTGTCACATATAGAAATTTTTTGATATTTGCAACCATAGTAAAACAAAGATTTATATTTTTGATATTTATTTTATATATTTAAATGCCATTTAACAAAGAAAAATCAACCAAAAAAAAAAATGAGTTCGCGTGTCACCTCTGACACACGTGTCATAGGTTCGCCATCACTGGCCTAGTGCGTCAGGATTCCAAAGCTCACCCAGGACTACCCCTCGGACCTGGGCCTGTGCTAGGATCCAACGAAGGGCCCATTGAGCCTGCCAGCTCCCTGCCCATTGGGTGAACTTGGAAATTTACTACTTTAGACTCCACCTCCCCAGAGGGACCCCTTCTTCTGAACACATTTTATATCCCAATCAGCCCCCCGACATATGCTGCAAACTTCAAAAAATAGATACCAGTCCACAAATCCCTCAAAAGACCTCCTTAACCTGGCCTTTAAGGTCTTTAATAATAGAGACGAGGAGACGTAAATCCAAAACAAAGGCGAGATCAGGCCAGGCTGAGGCCCAGTAGGAGCCTTCCAGCTCCCAGCCACCGCTCTCACGAACCCCAAAGGAAGTGCCGGTCCTCCAACTGCGGGTAAGTCAGGGGCTCAGCCTCCTCCGGGCCCACGCTTCAAATGCAGACACTGAGCCAAGTCCTGCTCAAACCCGAGACCCCCGCCTGGGCCCTGCCCAAGGTGAGGAAGGGAAGGCCACTGGAAATCAGACTGTAGTCTGGCCCCTCCGGGGCAGACCTCAGCCAGTCCAGCCCGGCCGCCCTCTGGATCCGGTTGGGAGCTCCCAGACCTCCTGGGACTGGCCACTGAAGAAGCTGCCCAGGCCTGACAGGACCCCTCAGACTTACATGACCAGGACAGAGCCTCGGGGAACGACTGTGGTGGCAGGCAAGCAGATCTCCTTTTAATGGACACTGGGGCCACTTATTCTGCCCTCTCTGAATTTGCTGGGACCCTTGTCCACTCCTCAGTCTCTATTATGAGGGTTGACGGACTAGTGTCACAGCCATTAGCCACCTCACCTCACACTGCTTCTTACTAAATCCCCCATCCATTCTTTTCTCATTCTACCTTGGTGCCCGGCCAGGGCTACCATGTATCCCCTCATAAAGCCCAGTTGTCCCGAATCACAGTCACCTACCTCAGTTTCACTCTCTCACCCCACAAGGCCGCGCCATTCCTTGGACTGTAAATGCCTTATCTCCTCTGTGACTGTCCCCTCCTCTGAACAAGAAATTTTCTCCTTTCTCAGGCTCACTGGGTACTCTCACCTCCGGATTCACAACTTTTGTCTTCTTGCAAAGCTCCCCTATGACATGACATGGCGAAGGGACCCCCTCACTGAGCCTTTAGATCCCAAGGCCAACATTCTCACCCCTTTAATGCTCTGAAAAAATGTGAATCTAAGAAATGTTGGCTGTTTACCTTTTGGTTTTCATTGAAAAAGTGAGGTTTCTAAGAGTGAAGAATTCTAATACATTTTAAAGAAAAAAAGAATATTAGAGTAGAAATACTTAATGGAAGGTCTGAGGCATGGTTATACATTTTTGAAGGACATAGAAAGAAGGTCTGAATGCTAATTTGAAAGTGTGAAATTTGTGAAGGTTGCGTATGTGATGAGAAGGAAAAGAGAAATGTTGAAAGTTCTAAAGTTAACTATTTGCAAGAATTGTAAAAGGGCCATTTAACTCTGAGCAAGAAGGTGAGGTTTCAGAGAGGCGGAGTCGATGGCGCCCAGACAACCGGAAAAGAGGCCCCTGCAGGAGGTCTGGCCGCCTTCCCCACCGTTATCCCGAACCCACAGCTGCTCCCCGCACCATGCCCGCCGCCCGCCGCCGGCTCTGAGCTGCCCCTGCCCCCGCCACCGCCCGCCGCGCTGGAGCGGGCACTGCAGTACCTGGGGCAGATCCAGCACATCCTCCCCTCTGGCTTCCTTAAGGACGACCGCACCGGCACCGGCACCCTATCGGTGTTCGGCATGCAGGCGCGCTACAGCCTGAGAGATGAGTTTCCTCTGCTGACAACCAGGCGTGTGTTCTGGAAGGGTGTCCTGGAGGAGTTGCTGTGGTTTATCAAGGGATCCACAAATGCTAAAGAACTGTCGTCCAAGGGAGTGAGAATCTGGGACACCACTGGGTCCCGTGACTTCCTGGACAGCCTGGGATTCTCCAGCAGAAAAGGAGATTTAGGCCCGGTTTATGGCTCTCAGTGGAGGCATTTTGGGGCAGACTACAAAGATATGGATTCAGATTATTCTGATCAAGGAGTAGACCAACTGCAAAAAGTGACTGACACAATCAAAACCAACCCTGATGACAGAAGAATCATCCTGTGTGCTTGGAATCCAAAAGATCTTCCTTCGATGGCCCTGCCTCCATGCCATGCCCTCTGCCAGTTCTACGTGGTGAACGGTGAGCTGTCCTGCCAGCTGTACCAGAGGTCAGCAGACATGGGGCTAGGTGTGCCCTTCAACATCACCAGCTACGCCCTGCTCACCTACATGATCGCACACATCACCGGCCTGAAGCCAGGTGACTTTATGCACACTTTGGGAGATGCACACATCTACTTGAATCATGTTGAGCCACTGAAAATGCAGCTTCAGCGAGAACCGAGGCCTTTCCCGAAGCTCAAAATCCTTCGAAAAGTTGAGACAATCGATGACTTCAAGACTGAAGACTTTCAGATTGAGGGGTACAATCCTCATCCGACTATTAAAATGGAAATGGTCGTTTAAAGTGCTTTTAAAGGAGTTGTTTGAAGGACACTGCCTTTAGGGGTTGGAATGGATGCTTAGGTGAAAATTCTTTTTTGTTCTAAAGAAAGAAGGAAGTAGGTAAAAAATCAGTTGGTAACTATCAGTTATTACTCATTAACTTAAGACTGTTACCACTGGCAAATATAGCTGTACTGACTCTCTTAGTAATAAAAGGCCTTAACTGAATGAGGATGTATGAAAATACTGAGATGATGAATAAAGTGAAGAGAGTAAAAACGCATATACTTTAAAAATATGTACATGCATCTCACTCCCACATTTGTATGGTTAATGATTTTAAGAATTATAAGTTATTCCCTCACATTTGAGCAAGCTGAATAACAACACCAGTTATGATAATGTATGGTTGGTGTGGTTATGAATATTTAAAGTTGTTTGTTTTATATATTGTTATAATAAAGAAGAGTTATGCATTAAAAAAGAAAAAAAAAAAAAAAAGAAAGTGAGGTTCCAGTCTCCAAGGCTGGCAGGACAAGGTTGCTGGATACTTCCTAAGCTAAACCAGAATATTCAGAAAAACAGCAAGGATTAAGGTTCAGTAAAAAAAGAAGTTAAGCCAGATTATAACCTCAGGAAATTTAAAGCACTAAATCTGGCTGGTCTGAGTGCAGTGTCCATCCATCCTGGCCCCTGGCCTCAACGGCTCCTTTCCTTCTCTTTCTCTTTTCCCTTGGATAACAGCCCATTCTAATATTCCCTCCCACTTTCACTGCAATAAAATCTCAACCACTCATCTGTCACCCCTTATCGGTAGCGCCATGGCGACTACCCTCTCAGGTTGGAGTGAGGAACTAGAAAAAGGAATCTCATACCCTTTAGTCCACCTCTTCTCCTTATACCTTTCAGCTTGTCTCCATGATCAGGGATATTTTTTTTCCTCTGTGGGGAAAACACATACACCTGTCTCCCCACCAACTGGACAGGAACCTGTACTCTCATCTCTCACCCAATGTAGGTGTGGCCCCCCCAACAACCAGTCTTTGCCTGTCCCCGTAACCCACCGTATCCTACACAAAAGGGCAGTCCAGATAATCGCTCTCCTCATAACCCTGTCTCAGGACCTACAAGAAACATGTGGATGCCCAACAAGGGGCAAAACTGGGAAAACAAGAACCTCACCCCCAGGGTAACCTGTTTTCTCCTTTCATATCACTAGTGAGGCAACTGAGACCCCTAATCTTTTCCCCCCTAAAAATAACATCTAGGTCTCAGTTGTATTTCAGCTCCAGGCCCAGAAAAGCAGCAAAACCAGACAAGCGACGCTGTGGCAGCCTCAGGACCAGTTTTTACCTCCCAAGTCACTCAACAGGACCGCTCTCAAGAGACTTCACCAACCAGGCTCTTGGGGAAATGCCACTACTATCAAAGTCCATTCCCCTGTGATGTCAAAGTCCAGACTCAGCAGGAAGCAGTTACAGAAGACATGCCCTTCGCCCCTATTCCATAAAACAAAAAGTCTGGAATGTTAGGTTTGATGGAGCAATTGAGTTGATACCCTTCCCCCCGGAACTGGCTTTTCAGGTCATTTCACTAGGGACATTCCCTTTGCTGAAGACCACATTTCACTTGCGGTGACCACATTCCATTCTCTCTCCTCTGGGTATGCATAAAGAAGTCTCCGCCCAGAAAAAATCCCGCGAAAAGTCCTTTAAAAGCCGTTGACTCCCCTCACTGGGTGCCGGAGCCATCCTGGCTCAGCCACCTGGTGTACGGATGATCGAATAAATTCGTAATCCCTCAAAAAAAAAAAAAATTACTGTCTCTAATACCATTGTGAAACTATCCAATTTAAAAATCAGGAAACAAGAGATGTGACTTAACTGATAAAAGGGTACAGAGAGTATAATAACTCATGGAGTTAAGATTATCATTAGCATTAATAATTTGCCTTGGGATCTGACATCACTAGAGGGTTTACTTGCATTAGGTACATACTCTGAGGTATTACTGCCCGTAGGTATTAATGTCCACATTTAACAGATGAGAAACATACTCAGAATGATTAAATGAATTGCCCCCAACTTTCTAATGCTAAGCTCAGGTCTTCTTCTACCTCAGGTATCTTCCAGACCAGGAGTCTCTTAACTATGTTGGTGCTTCCTAACACATTTTTATTCTTGTCATAACCAAGGACTTAACAAATAGGCCTGAAAACTCTGACCTCTCCCTTCACAGCCATACAGACATATCCCCCCGAAACTCACATCATCCTATATAATAAAAGGCTGTTATGCAAATTGTCCCCTCAGGAGTTTGACCAACCAGGATTTGACCACTCACTATGACGTGCGCTGACTACCAGGGGTCAGCGTAGAACGAAGGAAGGCCCCGGCCGGCCCTGATCGCTAGCCAGGCCTAGGGACCCTACCCGTGCACAAAATTTGTGCACTGGACCTCTAGTATACAATACAAATACATGTGATTCATTCAGCATCATTAGGAAATTATATTTTTATATTTTGCTAAAAATTTATTTTTAATCCTCACCCAAAGATATTTTTTCATTGATTTTTAGAGAAAGTAGAAGAAAGAGGGAAAGACAGAAATATCGATGTGAGAGAAACACATCAATCAGTTGCCTCCTGCATGCACCCTGACCAGGGTATGAGCTGGGGAGGAGCCTGCAACCAAGGTAGGTGTGCCCTTGCTGAAATCGAACCTGGGACCCTTCAGTCCACAGGCCAACGCTCTATCCACTGAGCCAAACTGCCTAGAGCTATTTTGCTAAATTTTTAAATAACAAAATTGTACTTTTATTACAAGCATTAAAATTCTCATTTAAAATAAAACTAGATTAAAAACTGTCGTAATACCCTGATCTTAAGGAATGTAATAACTTAATTCTTCATTCACAGTTTATAATCGCATAGAAGGCAGTTGGCTCTGAAGTTACAGTTCTAGAATATCTGGACAGCTTTTCTCAGTCAGGTGCCACATTCCTAAAAGTCTGTTCCAGCAATCAGCTGGAAAAGAAAACAGCAGCTACTGACATCCAGGCACTAGCCTGGCACTCACAATTAGGCTCTGATTTCTCCCGTTGAATGTAACTGCAAATATCCCTACAAAATTGCTCAGCGACTGCAATGGAGTGATACCAAAATAACAGCCACAGAACCAATTCCACTTCCTACTCTTGTTCCAGCAGAGATTAAAACAGGCACTACAAAACCCTACAAAAATAGCAAATATTCCTCTCAGCTAATGTGAGTGACTGCTGCTTCTCTCTCAGTTACAACAGTTGCCTGAGGCTGGCTCCAGGCCACAATGTAAGTACAACCAAGGCAATTATAAAGGCTGTCTCTGGCAGGCCTCACGGGGGACAGTTGCCTTCCTCACACCACACATGGTGCACAGCCAATACTCTGTAGTCTCTGGAGGGAGTTGCAGGCAAGAACTAAAATCTAAAGATGTTCTTGGTTATTCTATGAAACGCTAATTGCTGCTGTGAGGAACTTTGCAGATGGAATTAAGGTTACTAATCAGCTGACCTTAAAATAGGAAGATTAGCCGGGATTATCCAGCTGGGTTCAATGTACTCTAATGAGATGTTAAAAGCTTGTATAGGAACAGAGGAAAGAATGAAAGAAGGCAAAGAAGATAGAAGCAGAGAGGTGTGGCAGGAGAGGAAGTCAGATTCCAAGGGTGAGAAAGATTGAATGTGCCACTGCTGCCTCAGAGATGTAGGGGCATGTGTGCAAGGAGTTATGGATGGCCCCCAGCTGAAAGCCAGCAAAGAACTGGGGCCTCAGTCCTACAACCGAAAGGAACTGAATTCAGCCACTAATCTCAAAGAGTCTGGAAGGACTTCCCTCCAGAGCAGCGGTTCTCAACCTTCCTAATGCCTCGACCCTTTAATACAGTTCCTCATGTTGTGGTGACCCCCAACCATAAAATTATTTTCGTTGCTACTTCATAACTGTAATTTTGCTACTGCAAACAGTATGTAATTATATGTGTGTTTTCCGATGGTCTTAGGCGACCCCTGTGAAAGGGTCGTTCGACCCCCAAAGGGGTCACGACCCACAGGTTGAGAACCACTGCTCCAGAGCCTCCAGTAAGAGATGTAGCCCTGTCAATACCTTGATTTCAGTCCAGCGAGGCCATGTCGGACTTCTAACCTATAAAACTGAGATAGTAAATCTGTGTTGTTTTAAATCATTTACCAGTAACAGCAAACTAACACATCTCAATGTAAGCCCGTAACTTGTTGAGGTAGGGTTCGATCTATTACACAGGTTTTTAAAAATTATTTGAAATGTTAGTTACTACTATATATAGAAAACCCAAGCTATCTACTTATCTGCCTTAAGAATGTACGATGTGATACAGTTTTATTTCTTCCTTCTAATCTGTATGACTGTTATTTCCTTTTCTTGCCTTACTATACTGGCTGGAACTTCCAGCATGATGTTCAATAAGAGTGGTGACAGCAGACATCCTGGCCTTGTTCCCCCAAATTAGGAAGAAAGCATCACCATTATGCACAATGTTAGCTCTAAGATTTTTATAGATGTTTTTTATCAAGTTGAAGACATTCCCATTCCTATTATTTTCTGGGGGAAAAACATCATGAATGGTATTGAATTTTGTCAAGTGCTTTTTCTACATCCATTGATATGATCATATTTTTCTTCTTTAGCTTCCTAATGTGGTGAATTACTCTGAGTGATTTTTGAATATAGAACTAGCCTTCCATACCTGGAATAAATTCCACTTAGTCGTGGTGTGTAATTCTTTTTATATATTGCTGAATTCTATTTGCTAATAATTTGTCAAATATTTTTATGTCTACAGTTGTGAGGGATATTGATTTGTAGTTTTTTCTTTTTGTACTGTCTTCATCTGGTTTTAGTATGTTGGTAATACTAGCTTTATAAAATGAACTGGGAAGTGTTCCCTTCTCTTCAGTTTTCTTGAAGGGACTGTATAATTGATGTCAATTCCTCTTTAACGTTTGGAAAAAAATTTCAGTGAAATCATCTAGGCCTGGAGATACGCTTTTTGGAAGATTATTAATTATGAATTTGATTTCCTTATGTTATAGAGCTATTCAAATTATTTATTTCACATTGGGTAAGTTATGACAGCTTTGTGTTTTCAAAGGAATTGTCCCACTTCATGTAAATTGTCTAATTAATGAACATAGAGTTGAAAATTGATGACTTACTGCCTTTCTGACACCCGTAGTCTGTAGTGGTATTCCCTATTTCATTCCTGATGTTGGTAATTTGTGTTGTCTTTCTCTTTTTTTTGCAGTCTTACTAGTTTGTCAATTCTTCCCCCGCGCCCCCACTAAGAATCAGCTATGTTTAATTGTTTTTTTCTATTTTCTGTTTTCAATGTCATTGATTTCTAATGTTATTCCCCTCCTTCTGCTTCCTTTGGATTATTTTGCTCTTCTCTTTCTAGGTTCTTGAGGAAGAAACTTAAATGACTGATTTGAGACTTTTCCTCGTTTCTAATGTATGCATTTCGTGCTATAAATTCCCCCCCTTCACTGTTAGCTGATATTCCTCTTTCATTTTTGTAAAGACAGAAAAAGGCCTCTCCTTTTCTTTGCTGTGGCCTTCCACAGCATCTGGTAATTAAACCCCAAGACTGTTGGCTCCTCTGATTCAAACAGTTCCTTTGTTCAAACTCGGCCAGATAAGCTACTCTCAAGGCTGCAATCTTTCATGTCCCTCCTCCCTGCTGTTTTCACAACTCAGGGACAATTCGCACCAAGGAGTTTCTAGTTAGTAGAAAGTTCCCCTCTCCTTTCCCCTTCAAACAAACTTCTTTTAAACTCTTCATACCTTTGTTCTAAGTGTGTTTTACAGGCTTGGAAGAAATACTGATACGACACCTCTCTAGGACATCTGCTGGACTGTCTCCTGGAAAGCAAATAAACTAACTTTTCAAGACAACCCCTGGTATCTGCTCAACTTCAACACAATCCCCCTCCCTTCCTTGTCACTTAGCAACAGCAATTGCTTGCTCTTTAAAAACAAAAGCCACTCTTTGGTCCCTACCCTGTATTGACTAGCAATAGTTGGCCCTTCACTCCCTTGGAAAGGAAAATAAATTTCCTCACTGTATTTCTTATCTCAGTTATGAATTCTTTCACAGCCTGCCTCACCAGCCAAAGTCTTCAATGTATTTTTTAAATTTTTCCCTTGAGAATTCTCTTGACCCATGGATTATTCAAAAATGTATTACTTAGTTTCCAATTGTTGGAAGGTTTTCCTGTTATGTTTCTGCTACTGATTTCTAGCTTGATTCTATTGTAGTCAAAGTACACACTATTTTAATTATTTTAAAATTGCTCAAGTTGGTTTTAGGGCCTGTGACATGATCTACCTTGGAATATTTTCTGTGGGCACCTAAAAAAAAGTGTCTTCTGTTATTGGGTGGAGTGTTCTATAAATGTTGATTACATGTTCTTGCTGATTAGATCTTATTTGCTGAAGGTGTTGTTAAATCTACTTGCTAATTTTCTACCAATTGTTGAAAGAGTAGTATTGAATTCTCCAATTATAACTGTAGATCTGTCTATTTCTTCTTTCCATTATATCAGTTTTTGCATCACATAGTTTCGCAGTTCTGCGGTCTGGTGCAAACACATTCAGGACTGCTATGTCTTCTAGGTCAATTGACCCTTTTATCATTATATCATGTACTTCTCCATGATCATTTTCTTTGCTCTGGAATCTACTTTGTTTGATATTTATATAGGCACTCCTGCTTTCTTTTGATTACTGTTGGCATAATACATATTTTTCCATCCTTTTACTTTAACTTGCCTCTATCATCATTATATTTGAAGGGAGTTTCATGTAGTTAGCATGTAGTGGGGCATATTTTAATTTTTCTTTCAGCTTGAAATATAATTGACATATAGTACCATGTAAGTTTAAGTATGCAGCATAATGACTTAACTTACATATGTTGTATAATGATCAGCACAAAAAATTCCATCATATATGGATAAGCAAGGGCATGTTTTCCAATTTACTCTGCCAATCTCTGTCTTAATTGGTATATTTACATCAAATGTAATTAATGAAACATTAGGGCTTAAGTTGGCCATTTTTCTTATTTTTGTTTTGTTTTCTTTCTTTTTTGTTAATCCTCACCTGAGGATATTTTTTCCATTGATTTTTAGAGAGAGTGGTAGGGACGGGGAGAGACAGAGAGAGAGAAACAGCGATGTGAGAGAGACACATCTATTGGTTACCTTCCGCGTTCACCCCGACTGGGCCAGGGATCCAGCTTGCAACCCATGTACATGCCCTTGACCAGAATCGAACCTGAGACCTTTCAGTCTATGGGCTGACGCTCTAACCACTGAGCAACCGGCTAGGACTATTTCTTTCTTTTCCTTTGCCCTTCTATAGATCACTGGAACATTTTTTTTATAATTCCATTTTGATTATTCTTACATGTATTTCTTTGAATAGCTTTTTTAGTGGTTGCTCTAGGTGTTTCGTTATATACAGGGTTGGCAGAAGTAGGTTTACAGTTGTATGTGAAACAGAGTTTATCCTTGTATTATTATTATTTATTTAATTATTGTATTATTTATTATCATCATTAACCTGTGTTTGCCCACCCTTGTATATAAGCAACTTATCACAGTCACTTAGTGTCATATTTATCGGTTTGAATCAAGTATAGAAACCTTACCTCTCTTTACATCCCTTTACTCTCTCATTTATGATTTTCTTAAAATACTTCTGCTGGGTTGGGGTAGAATTTCAGGTTTCCCATGTTTCTCCACTGACACAGCACAGGAGGAAAGCTTGTTACTTCCTGGTGAGATGAAAGTTCTGGCTCCCTACTCAGCCTTCTCTGACACCACCCTGGCAGGGGTAGGTTAGGCACCTCATTATTGTCCCTTGGGTAGACCAGATTCCCCATTCAGCCATTGCTTGTATAGGTGGGGCTGCGGCCATAGTTTTTTTCTGTGGTGCTTGGTTGTAGCAGAGCAGTTACTGTCTAAACAGCGGTTCTCAACCTGTGGGTTGCGACCCCTTTGGCGGTCGAACGACCCTTTCACAGGGGTCACCTAAGACCATCCTGCATATCAGATATTTACATTACGATTCCTAATAGTAGCAACATTATAGTTATGAAGTAGCAACAAAAATAATTTTACGGTTGGGTCACAACATGAGGAACTGTATTTAAAGGGCCAGAGCTTTTAGAACCACTGGTCTAAATGTTTCTGTTTTCAGGAAACTAGAGGCCCGGTGCACAAAAATTTGTGCACTCAGAGCGGGGGGTCCCTCAGCCCAGCCTGTGCCCTCTCACAGTCTGGGACCCCTCGGGGGATGACCACCCGCTGGCTTAGGCCCGCTCCCTGGGGGATTGGGCCTAAGCTGGCAGTCAGAGATCCCTCTGGCAGCCCAGGAGCCCTCAGGGGATGTCCACTTGCCAGCGGGGAGCAGGCCTAGGCTGCAGTCAGACATCCCTAGGCTCCCACCACCACCGCTGTACTGGCAGCCATCAGCCTGGCTTTTGGCTGAGCAGAGCTCCCCCTGTGGGAGTGCACTGACCATCAGGGGGCAGCTCCTGCATTGAGCGTCTGCCCCCTGGTGGCAGTGTGTGTCATAGTGACCAGTCATTCCCAGTCGTTCTGCTGTTGGGGTCAATTTGCATATCACCCTTTTATTATATAGGACAGAGGCCTGGTGCATGGGTGGGGGCTGGCTGTTTTGCCCTGAAGGGTGTCCCAGATCAGGGTCGGGGTCCTGCTGGGGTGCCTGGACAGCCTGGGTGAGGGGCTGATGGCTGTTTGCAGCTGGCTACACCCCCTTCAGGGTGGGCGTCCCCACTGGGGTGCCTGGCCAGCCTGGGTGAGGGGCTGATGGCTGTTTGCAGGCTGGTCAAGCCGCCCCCCCCCAGTGGGGACCCTCACCCCATGGAGGTTTGACCAGCCTGGGTGAGGGGCTGATGGCTGTTTCCAGGATGGTCACACCCCCTTCAGGGTGGGGGTCCCCACCTGGGTGCCTGGCCAGTCTGGGTGAGGGGCTGAGGGCCGTTTTCAGGCTGGCCAAGCACCCCCGGCGATGGAAGCTCCCAGCCTCTCCTTTTTTCTTTTTTATTCTGGGATTTATTTACCTTCTATAATTGAAACTTTTTAGCCTTGAGAGGAGCTCAGAGCTGGCCAGGGTGGGCGGGAGGGAAGCTTGGCTTCCCAAGCCTCCTGCTCGCTCCAGCTCCGTGGCCATGGCCTGCTGAAAGCAGGTATCTGGGGTTTATTTACCTTCTGTAATTGAAACTTTGTTGCTTTGAGTGGAGCTGCGGCAGGCAGGAAGCTTGGCTTTCTCCATCATTGGGGCAACCAAGCCTCCTGCTTGCTCCAGCTCCGTGGCTGCTGGCCGCCATCTTGGTTGGTTAATTTGCATATAGTTGCTCTGATTGGTTGGTGGGCGTGGCCTAAGGCATAGCAAAGGTACAGTCAATTTGCATGTTTGTCTTTTATTAGTGTAGATATTGCCCATTTCCTGGTCCTATGACTAGAGAGAGAGGCTTTCCTTGGGCTTTTTTTGGTCTGCACCCATTGGCTTTTCCAGATTGCTAGCTTTGTTAGCTCCAAGTCTGGGCTATACGAGGCAAAAAGAAAACTGAGGAAACTCACTCCCATGGTGTTCTTAGGGTCTCAAAGTCCCTAGCCAGTCTGCCTTCTTCTCCTCACCTTTCAGTCTCCGATGTTTGTTTTACATATAATGTACTTATGATGAGGAATAGGAAAAAGTATGTACTCTCCATTCCCAGAAGAAGTCTACAAATGGATTTTATACAACTGCCCCCAACAATGTTTGGTCACTATATGTCTGTTCTCAGGATATATCAAAACTTGCCAAGAAGCCAATAAAAAAATATTCTTTACAAAATAAAGTATCAACAGCAAGTACATATGGTTGGTGCATACTTCTATAACTTCACTTTTTTCCCTACTTCCCTAAACTGGTAATCTCAAATGTTTTTTATTTCATACCCTTATGAGTTCACAAGAAGCATGCACCCTCAATAAATGGATATTTACTTTAATTATGCACAAATATACTAATAAAATACATATATTATAAAACATATTTACCAAATACAAATCTTTACAAGGTGAGAAAAACAAGTGAACATAATGAGTGATCATAATTTCTTTGAGCATCCCAATAACTGCTTTGTGTACCTTCCCCTCAACTTGCACTGCCTATAACTTCAGTATCATTACCTGTAGGTCCCTGCATCATTTTTCTGATGTCATTGTGCTTTTATATATACTACTAGAGGCCTGGTGCACGAATTCGTGCACCAGTGGGGTCCCTCGGCCTGGCCTGTGGGATCAGGACAAAACCGGCTCGCCAATGTCCTCCGAGGGGTCCCAGATTGTGAAAGGGCGCAGGCCAGGCTGAGGGACCCCACCGGTGCATGGTCAGGGCCGGGGAGGAAAGCGGGAGGATGGCCAGCTGAGGGACCATGGGAGGGTTCCAGGGCATGTCCGGGCCGTCTTGCTCAATTCTGATGGGCTGGACCCCAGCAGCAAGGTAACTTACTGGTCAGAGCGTCTGCCCCCTGGTGGTCAGTGCACATCATAGTGAGCGGTTGAGCGGCCTTAGCACATCATTTGCATATTATGCTTTGAGTGAACGGATGACCGGATGACCAGACACTTAGCATATTAGGCTTTTATTATCTAGGATGATTCTCTCTGCCTAGAACAGTCATTCGTCCACCTGGCTATTGTCCTTTCTTCCTCCTTTCCATTCTTTCTTCCTGTTACCTCTGCATCCAACTCTACTTGGCTACCTCCTTTGTATTTGGTAATACTCAGCTTAAATGTCACCATCCCTTAAAGTTTTCCCCAACTCTATCACCTGCCACTCCAAATTACTGTAACAAAGGACATTGATGGGAACAGTAGAAAAACTGACTTTAGATTACTACTTGGGAAAAGAAGTATTTGGCCTTTTGAAGAAAGTTAGCCAAATAATATAGCCCAGGACATGGTCAGCTGTGCATTCTTTTGTCTACCTTTATGACAGAGATGCAAATGATTAACAAGTGAGTGGATTTTCCACCACTGTTGCTCTCTCCTTTTCAAAGCAACCCTCAGCACTTACCTCACTTTCTGGAAGAGCCTTTTAGGTGTCCTCATCACCTCATACTTGGATCCCTCCAATCTATTCAACAGAACCCTGAATGGTTCCTCACTACTCATATAAATCCAGCTTCCGTAGATGTGACATTCAAAGCTTTCTCCATGATCTGGATTCAACCTACCATTCTAGCTTTCTCTACCACTGCTGCACTGCTTAGACCAGCGGTTCTCAACCTGTGGGTCACGACCCCTTTGGCGGTTGAACGACCCTTTCACAGGGGTCGCCTAAGACCATACTGCATATCAGATATTTACATTACGATTCATAACAGTAGCAACATTACAGTTATGAAGTAGCAATGAAAATAATTTTATGGTTGGGTCACAACATGAGGAACTGTATTTAAAGGGCCAGAAGGTTGAGAACCACTGGCTTAGATGACCCGGACTTCAACCAAAAACACATGACTTCCCTCTCCAGAACCTGCACCACACCACACTGCACCTTTCTGATATCTCAGCACATTTTTGCTCAGAGGTGTCTTCCAGCTAGAATACCCTTCTATGTAATTCTGTCTCCCATGTGGCATTGGAATCCCATCCATCTTTCAAGGAATGGGCCCACCCCCACCTTCTGCTTGAGCAGTCTGGGATCCCCACAATTGAAATGCGACCTTGAACTGTATAACTTTTCATAGTGTTGAGAACACCAATGCCCTTTATCATCCTAGTAGCCCTTTTTATGCTCCTTTTACAAACTCAGCCCAAGTGCCCTGCTAAAGTCACTGCAGCCAATGATGGAACTGGGGATTCAAATGGAGGTCTTCAGACTCCAAGTACCCTGTGCACACACCATATCACAGACGCTATCGTCAAGAATTTCTTCCTCCTGTGCTCCCAGGGTGCTTTCTAATTTTAACAGCATGTTACTCCCAGTTCCATTTTATGTTAGAGTTGGTGTATATTTGGTGAAGGGACCTCATCTTGTTCATCCCAGTATCCCCAAACATTCTTTATATATAGTAGGTAGTCAGTAATCAGGCTGGATTTAATTCATTTAGGTTTTTAAATTTACTTCCTCTCAAGTTCAAAATTGGTGCTGAAAACAGTACTCCAGAAGCCAGAGTGGAGGCTAGGAGTGTGGGCTCCTCCCTGAGCAAGTTACTCAATACCTATGTGCCAGTCTCATTTGGAAAATGGAGATAATGCCTGCTTCACAGGATTGTTGTGAGGATTAAATTAAGTAATGTACTTAAGACAGCAACCCAGGGCCTGACACTAATATATATAAGCTGCTACTATAGATTCCATTTTATGGTACCCCATATGGTAGTACCTCAAAGGTAAAAAAATTCTGATTTCAAAAAAGAACTACTCCAAATCACCAAGAGAAATTTAGACTATGAGAAGTGTAAATTAAGAATGCAAGGAAGTGTACTGAACAAATTTCATAAAGATCTCCCTGAAAAAAATTACTAGCCCAATACATAAAATCCCCAGTTACCTGGGAAATTAATATATGCTGAACAACTCTATGTGAAATAACTAGGTATTATTATTAGAAGGTATACAAGTGAGATGAGTGTGAGAGATTTTATATATATTTGCCTAACAAGCAGATATTAGTCAGAGGCTTTAGCAATTACAGGTGTATGACTACTTCGCCCTGAAGGCAAAGAGCAAGGAGGGACCACAGTCATGCACCCCTCTTAGAGGGTTGCATAAAGCACATTTAATCCTCAAGGAATTTAGAATTTCCCCAGCCCATTGAATAAATACACGAAGGCGTTTACTGACACTGATGAGTACTAGAACCGCGCCCCCCTCCCCACCTCCAAGCGACTGCTGTGTCAAATCTTGACAACGCACCCAAGTACCACACCTCAGTGAGTTAGTTACACTGACTCTTAGTACAGACATGTTAAGCAAGCTGGACGGATGAAAGCCTTCATGTGCAACAGGTCATTCTTCCACCGAGTAGATCGGTGAAGAAATTTCTACGATTCCTTTCGGATCTAAGCTCCATGATTCTGTGATCTCTCCTAGGGCTACCTCGCACAGGCAGGGCAGAAGGCTGGCTGTGAGCATAGAAGCGAAGGAAAAGCGAAATTCTGGGCGCGGTTAAAGCCGAAGCGATCAAATTAGCTTCTAGGAGTGGAGCCTGGAGCCAGGGCAGTGACGGAAAAGTGATGCAGGCTGGGAGAGGCCGGCATGGACAGAGACCTTCGAACCTGGGTTGGGAGTTAGTTCTGAAATTGCTCGTCTTATCCGCCACGGTTACTGACCTTGGGCACACGCACACCCACAGACAACGGATCTGACTCTGAGTTAGTTGTGGCTTCCAGTTAACATCCCCAAATTAAAAAGTTAATGCAAGTTGGGTTGCAGGCTTTGAAACAATCTGAAGAACTGGACCCTCTCACGGAACCCCCATTGCACACCATTAGCCCTCTCCCCAGCCCGCTTCGGCCCGCCCGAGGCGGACAGAGTTGCACAGGCGGTCGAATGGGGTTCGAATCCAGTCCGAGCCGGGCCTGGCTGAGCCCGGGGATCTGCTCTATCTTTGGACCCCAAAGGCGCCACGCTGGGCCCCCCACTCGGGAGAAATAGGTTCTGCGCCCACCTTGGTGCTGGGGTCCGGGTCCGAGCAACAACCGAGGGCAGCCTGGTCGGTAAGGCCGCCTGACGCGGGCTGCGGCTCTGCCATGGCTGCACTGCTGTATCACGGACGAGGGTACCCGGGAACGCGGCGAGCTCCACACTCCGCCCAGCCGGTTGCCTCCACCAGCCACGGCGCCACGCCGCGGGGCGGGCTCCCGCTGCCTTCCAGCCAATAGCTGTGCGGAGAGCAAATTGGTTCTGTGCTGATTGAGTGCCAGTGAGTCAGCGCCTCCAGCCACAGAGGCCTGTGCCCTGAGACTACAACTCCCAAGGTGCCGTGCGCCTAATGGAGGCCCGCTTAAGGGGCAAGAAAAACAACAAACAAACAAACACTGGTGGATGACAAGAGTGATTTTTCTTCGTTGTTTGATGACCTAGTTTTTTTAAAGTTCATCGCTTCTCGGCCTTTTGGCTAAGATCAAGTGTAGTAAAGTTCAGTTACCACTTATAGCTCAGGGCTACAACTTGGTAGGAAATTGTTTCTGATGGAAAGAGAATTGGGAGTTACTATTTTTAACGTATAGGAATCCCAAAGTCCAAGTTTAAACAGAACAGGATAATTAAGACAATTGTGACTTAGTAAAAAGACCTAGGTTCAAGTTTTTGGTTCCACTATTTGTTAGCTTGGTATAACTGGCCCCTCTGAGCTTCCTTGCAGGATTTGGTTGAGGATCAAATGAGATTTGTCAGTGTTTCACACTTATGCGTCAAAGGTCAGCACTTTCACTGTGTTTTAAGTTAATTTCGCTGAGACACATATTTTAATTGTCTTCATTTGAAGACTTAGTCATCACTGTTGTCAACTGTGGTTGTTGGTGCCAATTCAATGCCAACAGGAATCCCCAGCTTGGGGTGTGGTGAAGAAGGAAACTATTTTGTGCAAACAACTCAACTGTGATACAGCAAAGCTGGTGGCTGTGGAACAACACTGACCCAGGCTGCTCTGGGGCCAGGCCCCTGGCTAGTTAGACAGCTGTGTTCCACTACACTCAGGCCTCCTCCACTCTGCTTATTTCTGCTCCTGCACTGGTCTGATCGAAGTGTTTCAACTCCAGCCATGGAAACGCAGCCTGCAACGTTCAGTAATCTTCAGTCATCTGGAGAAAGGGAAAGTGCACTGTCTGAACCAGAGGGAAGCTGACTTATATAGATAAGTCTCTGCCCCTTTTCCTTGATAGGTCCGTTTTTATGCAAAGGAGGAGTCCAAATCCTCAAAGTTTGATTGGTCCAAAAAAACAAACCCACTGTCCTGATTGGTCAGTGAAGATGCTTATGGGATATAGATGCACAGTTCCAATTGGATGGGGAAAGCCTCAATCCTATTGCTTGAGAAATTCCTTTGTCGGGGCTTGCTTAAATGACAGAAACACAATGCAGGTGGGCAGTTCAGTGCTGGAGGCAGATAGTTTAGTGCAGGATTCTCCCTGAAATGCAGTTTGCATGAGAGGTTCCTTGTGTAGAAGGCTCTGTTTTTTCAATTTGAGCCCATTTAAGCCACTGAGAGCCCTTCTTAGTAGGTATCTTCTTTCTCAGGATCCACACTGTTCTATGATGACTAGAACAAAATAAATATTTCTTGTTGTTAAAAGACTAACTATCATTACTGGTGAATACATAACTTAGAAAATAACTTTGTTAATAAATGAATGAGTGAAAGAGAATGTTTTTTAAAAATAAGTTTTATTGACTTTTTAGAGAGAGAGGAAGAGAGAAGAGAAACATCAATGTGAGAAACATCGATTGGTTGCCTCCCACACACAGCCTGACTGGGGACCGAACCCACAACCTGGACATGTGCCCTGACTGGGAATTGAACCAGTGACCTTTTGGTGCACGAGACGACACTCAATCAGCTGAGCCACACTGGCCAGGGCTGAAAGAGAGTTTTTAAGTGAATAGGAGGGTCTCTTTAAATTAGCAAAAAGATAGATGGATGTCAGAAATGTTGCTTGCAAGGGGTTAGGCAAAATGGGAACCTATTGGCTGACCTAACCAAACTGAAGCAGGACAGGGATGCCTCTGGCATCAGGCATCAGGAATCTGGGACTATGCCCTTGGACACCACCAAGATGTCTCCATCTTTCATCTCAGCTTCTTTCTTCATGTCAGCTTCATTTTGTCAGGCACACTTGCTCCAGTTGTCTAGTCACTTGAAGTTTTCAGCCTCTCAGTTTCTCACCAGAGAGGAATTAATCTCCTCCCTGAATTCCAATTTGATAAAATCCAGGGAGAAGCTACGATTGGCCGAGGCTAGGACCTGTGCTTACTGTGGTCAAGGCAGTTTGGATTAGAACTTACCTGGTTGCAGTCAGGGGTAGAGGTGCGGGTGCGGGGGGGGGGGGGGGGTGGGGGGAGGATCAGTTCTCAAAAGAAGAGAGAGTTGATTCAAACTGAACTATAGATGTCTGCTGCTGCAAAGGTGAGCATGATAAGAATTTCGACAAATTTTGTGCATACCTAGTACTAACTTATTGAGGGATATTTCATCAAAACTCAATGTACTAGAACTACAGAACTTTAACATGGAGATAGACCTTAAAGCTACTAAACCCAGAAATTGAGGCAATATACAAACTCTGTATATATTGTGTGTTAACACTTAATTTTTGTATAGCAAGTCCAGACAAAAGAAATTTATCTAAGATATTTTATGGAAAAGACACCCAAACTGTGTGTGTGTGTGTGTGTTTTTCCACCCCTCAAATCCCTCTAGTGAACTTCCTAGAATATGTGAGAGATAAACCAGGTGAATGGATAGAAAGACTCAGTGTCTTAAAATATTGATTTGCTTACAAATTAGTTTATTAATGTAAAGCAATTCCAATAAAAATCTTATGGGCTTTTGATGAACTGAATAAATTTTTTTTTCAAAGTAAATATATATATTGTTTTATTGCTTAAAGTATTACAAAGGGTATTACATATATGTCCTTTTTTTCCCCCCGCCCTTGACAATCCCCTGGCCTCCCCTACGCCCCAGTGTCTTATGTCTATTGCTAAATAAATTAATTCTAGATTCTATTTTTAGAGCCTCCCAAAAGGCAAGACACCTTTGGAGAATAAATAAGTAGGGACCTAACCTTCCAGATAACAACTTAATATAAAGCTACAGTAACACAGTGTGATAATGGCACTGGTATCTATAGTAATAAAAGCGTAATATGCTAGTTAGACCAGATGTCCTTCTGGACATCCTTCCAGACGACCTTCCAGATGAAGCCAGGGCTGGAAGGGAAGCCTAGGTCCTGGGTGCCAGAGGGAAGCCAGTGCTGGCAGCCGGGAGAAGGAAGGCCTACTCTTGCACGAATTTTGTACATTGGGCCTCTAGTAGATCAATAAATGGGAACTGTGTTAGGCAGCTGTAAGATGGTCCCTATGATCCCCACCTCCTGGTATTTACACTCTTGTGCTATTGCAGAAGTGATGGGATGTCATTTCTGAGATTAAATTATATGACTGTGATTCTTATATCTGGAGCTCTCTCACTTGCTTTATCTCCAATCTCCCACTCAGAAGGTAAGCAAGCTGTCATGTTGTAATCAACAGTATGGTAAGACTCACATAGCAAGGAACTGATGCCTCTTCTCAACAGCTAGAACCTGAGGCCTGCCAGTAGCCACATGAGTAAGCTTGGAAGTGGGTCCTCTCCCTGTAGAGTTTTGAGATGACTGCTGCCCCAGTTGACACCTTAATTTTCAATTCATGACAAACCCTGAGCCAGCACTACCCAGTCAGACCTTCCCAGCTTCTTAACCCACAGAAACCATGAGATAATAAATACTTATTGTTTTTAGCTACTACGTTTTGGGATATTTTGCTGTGCAACAATACACAGCTCACACACACACACACACACACACACAAACTTGATATAGATCAGGGGGAAAGGATGAAGTTCTCAATGAATGGTGCTAGGACATCATAGTTTATATTTATAGGGGGGAAATGTAAATTTCTCTATTTCTTACAATAAAGAAAAGCAAAAGTCTTAGTGTATTAAGGATATAAATGAGAAAAACAAAACTTAAAAACATAAAGAATAAAAATCAGAGAATATCTTTATGAATTTATGGTAGACATTTATCAATGAGATGTAAAAGCACAAAATATAAAAAGGAAAATGTATCTTTACTAAAAAAGGGAAAAGATAGCCCGGCCAGTATGGCTCAGTGGTTGAACACCATCCCATGCACCAAGAATTCCTTGGGGTCAATTCCCAGTCAGGGCACATGCCCACGTTTCTGGCTTATGCCCAGTAGGGTGTGTGAAGGAGGCAGCCAATTGATATTTCTCTCTCATCACTGTTTCTATCTCTCTCTCTCAAAATAAATAAAAACACTTTTTTTAAAAAAAAGTCAAAAGATAAACCAGAGTGGAGGAACATAGCCCACAAAGGATCGGTGTCCACAATATGCAAAAACTCTTACAAATCAGTGAGAAAAAGGTAAACAACTCAACAGAAAAAATAACAAAAGAGAAAAAACAGTTTACAAAAGAGGAAACACATATAACTAATAGACAGATTTTTTAAATGGTCCTGGTAAATAGGGAAATGCAATTTAACTTAAAAAGGAGGTTCCTTCCATGCCCTTCAGATTGACAAAACTTAAAAAATTTAAAGTCTGTCAGAATCTGTGGATGTGGGACAGCTGAAATTCATATACATTTGCTGGTGTACACCTAAGTTATTATAAACACTTTGGAGAATAATTTAACAGTACCTAGGGAAGTTAAAGATACTATATCCTAGGATCCACTACTAGAGGATTATTGTGTCTATATACCCTAAGAATAAGAGACATGGTTTGAATAGAAAAAAAAATGTGATAAAACCTAAATGTTCAATAGCAAGAAGGTAAGTTGTGCTACTTTCATACAGTAAATTCTATACATAAGTGAAAATGAATGAGTCAGAGGAACATATTTCAACATGGATCAAGCTCACAAATGGAAATGAAATAATTAAAGGTTGCAGGGAAAAAAACCATATGGCACAGTACCATTTTTGCAAAGTTTGAAAATGTACCACAATATGATCTATTGCTTAGGGCTAAATACACACCTCGTAATGAAATCAGGAAGTGCCTGGGAATAAATAAGTCCAAGTTTAGGAACATAATTTCCTCAAGGGGCCGTGCAGGCAACAATAGGGGAGAGATATACATGCCTTGACATTGTTTCATAACTTAAGCTGGATGTTGGGCAAATGTATTATTCTTTCTACCTCTCTTAACTTAAATATTGTACCATAGACTTTCCTAAAACGTGAAAGCAATAAGCACCACATATAGAACAAAAGGGAAGACAGCAGTAGTGGGAAGGAGTACAGATGTTCCTTGGCTTGCAGTGGAGTTATAAGTTGATCGCAAATTGAAAATGAACTTAATACACCTAACCTGCCGAGCATCATAGCTTAGCCTAGCCAGAGTCTACCGACCGTGTTTCGCTTTCGTCGCACCATCATAAAGCTGAAAAAATCATAAGTCAAACCATCATTTAGTTAGGGACCATCTGTAGTTTAGAATAGTAACTATTTGTGAAGACAAATTCCAAAAAGAGTTTAAAAGAGTTTCCTTTTTTTGGTAGAAGGGATATTAATTTTCTAGAACTGATGGAACACATTACCAAAACTTGGTGGCTTAAAACGACAGAAATTCGCGCAATTCTGGAGGCTAGAAGTGTGAGATCAAGGTGTCCGCAGAGCTACACTCCTTTTTTGCCTCTCCCAGCTTTTGGTGGCGCCTGATATTTCTTGCGTTGTAACTCCAATCTCTGCTCCGTCTGCACACGGCCTTCTTCTCTGTGTCTGAAAGCTCTCTCTTCTTTCTCTTCTAAGGAAACCAGTCATAGGACTAAGCGCCTACTGTAGATCCAAGATAATCTCATCTTGAGATCCTCACCTGCATCTATGAAGACCCTATTTCCAAAAAAAAATCACATTCACAGGTAGCAGGAGTTAAGACTTAGACATATTTTAAGGGAACACAATTCAACCCACTATAAGAGGCTTCTTTTGTCAGTAAATTTAAGATTAGGAAATCTACTCAGAGTATGCTTAAAATGCTTTATTGGTTGTTAATTTTTCTTAGTGAATATCATATTATTAGTTGCCCATGTTTCTATTGTGAATTGTTTTAGATTTCTGCATTGGCAATCTATTTTATTTTATTTTTTTACTAAATGGAATGGACAACTAAACAGGGGTATTAATGTGCTGTTTCAGCCGTAAACTAATAATCCTGGAAGAAAAGCTTGGGAGAGAATGAACTGTGGGTAGTTATTCAAGGACCGGTGGACGGTTGGTCATTTAGCCTTTTATATTTATAGATTTTTTACTTGAATGGTTGGCTACTAAAATTATTTGATAATATGATCATGTGGCTATATGATGTTATAATGTAACATCAGTTACAATATAACAAATATCGATAATCTGTGAACTTTATTTTTTTTTTAGATTTTTAAAAAATATTTTTATTGATTTTTTTACAGAGAGGAAGGGAGAGGGATAGAGAGTCAGAAACGTCGATGAGAGAGAAACATTGATCAGCTGCCTCCTGCACACTCCCTACTGGGGATGTGCCCGCAACCAAGGTACATGCCCTTGACCGGAATCGAACCTGGGACCCTTGAGTTCGCAGGCCGATGCTCTATCCACTGAGCCAAACTGGCTAGGGCTTTTTTTTTTTTTTTTTTTTTTTGATAATCTGTGAACTTTAACTACATATTCCCTACAGCATCTAGACATTTCCAGTTGGTTGTCTTGACATTTTTATTTCTATCAATAATATCATCTTTCTCTCAGAGGTTGAGGCTTGAAACCAAACTCATTGTGAAGTTATAGATTTTTTGGAACAGGAAGGAAACTTAGAGATCAACGCATCTCCTGCGTTTCATTTTACAAATAAGGTGACTCAACACTAAAGCAGTTTCATAATCTGAATTTCAGGATAAATTAGTTGAGTTATTGGGTAGGATAGTCCTAGGGTAGATTCAGGTTCCCTGATTACCAATTCAGTATTTCTTTTTCTCTGTACTATATACACTGGTACTAATACTTAATAAATAGCATAATAACAAGTAGCATTGATTGAGCCATTACTATGTACTACTGTGCTAGGTGTTTTCATGTACGTTCTCTCTTGTATTTTTAGGGACATTTAATTTTCAGGGTCTTGGGCAGTTTAACCACTTAAAGTGTTATATATGCTGCATGGTGTTTTGTTTCTATTAAGCCTCAAGAGAACTCTCTGGAAGGTGCACTTTTCCCATATCTCAGGCACCCCGAGGAGTGCTATCATGGGCAGTATTTCATGAACCTAGTTCTCTGCCAGAGTCAATTAAACTATTGCATGAATCACAGGCCACAAGCCAAATACAGCAATGCACATCTTTTGAACAAAAGCTCTGTCCATATTAAGCATTATTTCTTTAGGATATATTGTCAAAATAGGAATTTGTAGGTAAGGGCACATAGATATATTTAAAGGTCTTTAAGGGATATTATATTCTATAATTTGTTTTCTACTACATCAGAATATATAGATACTAGAGGCCCAGTGCATGAATACGTGCACAGGTGTGGTCCTTCCCAGCCAATCGGGGCTGTCTTGCCCAGGGCCAATCATGGCCACCCGGGCAGGAGGGGCAGGCGAGAGGAGAGGGATTGAGGGAAGTTGGCTGTGGGAGCACACTGACCACCAGGGTGCAGCTCCTGCATTGAATGTCTGCCCCCTTGTGGTCAGTGCGTGCCATAGCTACCAGCCAGTCATCCAGTTGTCTGGTCATCCAGTCCTAATGGTCACTTAGGCTTTTATATATTATCACTAGAGGCCCGGTGCATGAAATTCGTGCATGGGAGGGGGTGTCCCTCAGCCCGGCCTGCACCCTCTCCAATCTGGGACCCCCTTGGGGGATGTCTGACTGCCGGTCAGGGATCGGGCCTAAACCAGCAGTCAGAAATCCGTCTCACAATCCAGGACCGCTGGCTCCTAACTGCTTACCTGCCTGCCTGCCTGATTGCCCCTAACTGCTTCTGTCTGCCAGCCTAATTGCCCCCTAACTGCTCCCTGCTGGCCTGATTGACACCTAACTGCTCCCCTGCTGGCCCAATCGCTCCAACTGCCCTCCCCTGCTATGACCTGCCTCCTCTGCGCGAGGTGGCGGAGATGCTGGGACCGGCCTCATCTGTGCCACTCAGAGCCGCGGGACCCCCAGGCCTCACCGCATGGTGTGGCCACCAGGCCCTGCCTCTGCTGTGCACGTGGCCATCTTGTGGCGGCATCGTAGGAGGGCATGATGCCACCTAGGCTTTTATTATATAGGACTAGAGGCCCGATGCACAAAATTATTGTAAAGGGCTCGGCCCACACCGCAAATAGCAGCTGCCTTGGCCATCACCACCATGGCAGCCGCCTCTGCCTCGGCTCCCACCTGCCATGGCGGCTGCCTCTGCCTCAGCTTTGTCTGGAAGGACGTCCAGAAGGAGGTCCGGTCTAATTAGCATATTGTGCTTTTATTATATAGGATAAATACATCTGAATGGGAAGATGGCAAGGATTAAGCCTGCCACAATTCAAGTGCTCAAAGTAGACCAGTCGAAAGCTGGACCAGAGAGAAACTCTTTATTACTCACAGCCTAACAAACAGCAGGGGTATCACATGGGAGGCCAGTTCTGCTCCCAGGTCCCACTGGGCCACACTAGAGGCCCAGATGCAGGCAGTGGATTGGGAGGCAGCTGAGGATTCCAGGGCTAAGGGGTCAGCATCTTTTGTGGCACAAAGTAAGCAAGCTAGTCCCTCTGGCTTGGAAGGTGAGCTCCTTAGTCACACCACGGTAGCTCAGGGTCAGGCCAGTGAGGTACTGCAGTTTGGTGAACTCAGCAAGGTGTGCAGAGGCCGTTATGGGGCCGAAACCTCACTGTATAATCATTGCCTGTTACTTCTTAGTATGGATAGACCATGGTTTATTTAACTTTTCTTGTGATTTTTTAAATAATCATTGTGTTTTCTTTCCTAGTTGGCAGATCTCTCAGTCCTCATTGTAAACTGATCTGCTCTACATTCGAAGATTGACTTTAACACCCAATTAAAACCACACCAGTGACAGGGAATCGCAGGAAAAGCAGAAGTGTAGTGGAAAGAGGCGGGACGTGGACTTAAGTCAGTTTTCTTCAGAGTCTTTCTATTCTCTGTAACATCGGTCATAGGTTCCTGAGTAAAGGAATCCATCAGAAAACATTTTAGGTTCTCAAGTGAAATACTAACTTCAGAAAATGTGAAGGTTACAGAAAACGTTCTTTTATGTAGTTACACTGTCATACCAGTCCCTTCAAAGCATGCCCTGAAGTCCTCCCCAGCCCCACCCCCAGATTCCCATCTCTAGGCCGTTGCTTTTCAGTGGCTCGGCCCCTAAATGATGTTCCACCTCCCGGCTGCGTAGGGCGCGCGTCCCCAGAGAGCGCGCGGGGGGCGGGGCGGGGCGGGGGCGGGGCGCCCGGGTCCCTGCAGCCAGCGCCCCGCACCTCGCTCCCTCCCGGAGCAGCGCCCTTCCGAGCCTGCGCGGTGCGACCCCGGGGGAACCGCAGTTGGACTCCCAACGGCCGAGCCTTGGCTGCGGAGAAAGAAGGTCAAGAGGTGGCCGGGGTGAGCTGGGCAGCGGCGGGGAGTGTGCGCTCCGCCTCGGGGAGCCCTGCTCCGGCGGGCTTGCTCCCTTCTGGGGGGCGTGGAGTTGGTAGTAAAGGTCAGTCTCCCACCTCCCAAGTAACGGCCAGCTACAAACCCCAGCGAAGTCACTGCCCCTGGTAAAGCCCAGTCTCTTCGAGGGACGGCTAAGCGACTTCACACCCTCCTCCCCTTTTTTATATTCAAAAGTAAAACAGACAAAATACCTACCCCTCCAGCCTGATTTTCGGCTCCTCTCCTCCACGGTCCCCTACACCCGCCAGGTCTCCACTGCATTTACCACTTTTCCCAAGCGAGCTACGCTCTCTCCTGCTTTTTGCACCCCATTACTCCCACCTTCTGCCTAGAACACTCCCCTCTCTGTCATGTGTTTTCCAGAAGTTTCTTTCACTGCCAGTCTCTCTCCGCCCTTCGTTAATTCACCTTTTCTTGACATTGGCCACCCTGCGTGTTCACCAGTCTGTCTCCCGATTTGTGCGTTTGCTTTGGTGGGGCCCCTCAGTTTTTGTGGGTAGCCACAGCGGCCAGGAATGCAGAAGGCCCTCAATGATCAAGAAGGAAGAAGGGATGGGCTTATAGAAATGGTCCAAGAGAAAGGGGTGTGGGTGGAGTGGCTGTTCCCTTCGCACACAAGTGTGCACTCGCTTATGTCAGCATTCCTACGCGTAAAGGAGTCCAGCACCTCACTACTCCCGAAAATGCCTAGGGATGACTGGGAACAGCCAATGAACCTCCAAAATTGAACTTAAGGAGAAGGGGTGGTGAGAATTTAAAATGGTTGCATGTGGCAGTAACTTGTCAGTGGAGGAGATGGGAGGAGAGGAGGTAGAGGATGAACAAGTGTTTATCCTGCATTCACTCTGTGCTGTCAGGGCCAGCAAAGTGTGTAAGGACCTGCCACTTCATTGAAGAATTAGTCTTGCTAAATCCTAAAATTCACAGGGAGAGAGAGAGAGAGAAACATCAATGAGAAAGAGACACATTGATGGGTTGCCTCCTGCACATGCCCCAACTGGAGCTGGGGATGAACCTGGAACCCTGGTACTGCAAACCGGGTACATGCCCTTGACCGGAATCGAACCCATGACCCTTTGGTGCGCAGGGTGCTGCTCTAACCACTGAGCATTCCAGCCAGGGCATGGCTGTATTTTTTAAAAAGCCATACAGAAAGTTATAAAGTTGAAAAATGAGGTTCTTCCTCTATTTCCTCCATTCTTCCTCACTTGGGGTGAGCATTGTTAATTTACTGTGAATCTTCCCTGGAAAGGTTTTAATAATTTTCATCAAATCTAAACTATTACTGATTTTATATAATTACATAAATTTTATATTTTTAATTTTAAGCTTTTAATTTTAAAGCTTTTAGTGCATTTTACCAAATCTAAGCTGATACTGATCTATGAAAGCACATAAATTTTATGCAATTACATAAATGCAAATTTCATATGCATAATCACATAAAGGAAAAACTGTGAAGAAAGAAAAAAAATATTGCCAATTAAACCTTTTAAAAATGTATCTTAGGGCCCTGCCTGTCAGCTCAATTAGTTAGAGCATTTTCCCGATATACCAAGATTGCAGGTTCCATCACCAGTCAGGGCACATAAAGAATCAACCAATGAATGCATGAGTAAGTGGAAAATCAAATTGATGTTTCTCCCCCTCTCTCATTCTCTCTCTCTTGACTTTCTCTCTTTCTCTAAAATCAATTTTTAAAAAAGTGCTTCTTAGAATAGATGAAATACCATACATGCGCATAAATACACTTTAAAAACTTTATACAATTATTATTGTTATGCAACGTACAGCACCTTGTTCTTTTCTATGTAACAATATATGTTCAAGATCTTTCTACATCTGTATATATAGTTTTTTCTTATCCTTTTTATTGCTAATGTCTGCATGAAAATTTTATTGAACAGGAAGGATATTATAGAACAATTACAGTACAAGTATTAATTACAGTACAATTAATGGGTCCTTTATGAAGGAATATATTGTTTGTTCCCAGGAAGTGTGTTTGTTTTCTTGCTTGTTTTTGCTATTACGAACATGTTGATGTAAATAATCAACATATATACAAACATGTGATGTGTGTGTATATAATAACTTAATTGGTATTTACTCAGATTTTTTCCATTTCAACTATGCAATGTATTTAGAATTTTGCTATAGTTTTAAGGAATTATTCTATATAAAGTAACATAGCTGTATTCCTTTTCTAACTTAAATAGTTGCATCAGTGTTTGGAAGTGGTAATGTGGCAGGATGGTATGAAGAGAGAGAGATTCCTTAGCAATTGGGATACGGGAAATGGAAATAAAAAATTAAACAAGGCCAAAAATTTGAGCAATTTACAGCCAGCTAATGAATGAATGACAAGGCTGTATTTTCCCTAACCAAGAATACTTAGGAGCAAATGGTACACATTCCAGACTGCCCAGCATCAGACCAGCCTCAGTCCTGGTCCCTCTTCAATGACTTTTTAAAACTATCCTGAAAATAACCCTGACTACTCTATACATGACAAGACAGACTTACAGATGATGAATCATCATATTGAAATTGCACCTTAAATTATATCATTAGAGAAAGATTTCCACAGCTCCTCTAGGCAAAATCTCCCCCAATGAAAATCTCAGGCACATGCTTTTGAGAGTCTTAGATATGTGATTTATTTAGACAATAAAAAAAATAAAAACTTTGAAACCATAGAAATTATTTAGAATTTATTTGTTTCTCAGTCATGATAGCGATTAATAACTAGTTATCAGTTTCCTTATATGCAGTGTTTGCAAACCACTAACCATAAAGATTCTTTTTTAAAATTTATCTTTATTTTTGAAAGTATTACAGATGTCTCCCTTTTCCCCCCATTACCCCCCTCCGCAGGCCTTCCCTGCACCATTGTCTGTCCATGGGCTATGCATATATGCCTATAAGGTCATTGGTTAATCTCTTCCCTCTTCCCTATGTCAGCACTCAATTAATAGAGCACAAATTGAACTCTTTGCTTAGAACATGTAATATTCTGGAAGGAATATTCTAATGAGTTTCAGAAATTCAATGCTGGTTTGTTTTTTTTCTTTAAACAGCTTTACATAAATTCCAAGGAAACTGAGGTAAGAAGACACACATAGAGGTAGTTACTATGACGGATGGGGTGAGTGTGGAGCAGCAGTCCCCTAGGGTGGTGTCATAATCAGGAGGTGCTCTTATAGTTTGAAAGGCCCCCTACCGTGTGTGTATGCGCGCGCGTTCTTAAAAAAATCATCCTTCTGTACATCTTAAACTAATATAAAATAATATCGAATGTGAACTGTAATTTTAAAAAAGGAAATGATGTAAATAATTTCTCCAGTCCTGTAAATTTAGCTTCTCTAGATAACATAATAAGGGAGAATATAGATATTTTGCTACTTGTCTAGCTTCAAGGGGAGGAATCAATGGACACATAACGCTCAAGTTATTGTACAGTTTTAAAAGAAAGCATTTTATAATTTACACTCCAGGTTTTGAAGCGTCAGGGGCTCTGCAGGAGGAAAGAGGGGCGAACATGAGCACTGAGCAGGATGGCCCGCCCCCTCCGGGAGAAGAGGCCCCGCCCCCTCCTGGAGGCCCCGCCCCTCCCGGTCCCGAAGACCCCGCCCCTCCGGGTCCTGGAGAGCCGGCTCCGTCCCCTCCAGGAGAAGCGGCTGCTCCTCCGGCCGCCGACGAAGAGGCTCAGCAGGCAAAGTCCCCGGGAGAGGCCCCCTCCGGAGAAGATGCGGCCTCTTTTCCTAGAAAAAGGCCTTCCTCTATTGGAAGCGATATTCTGAACCTCATTCCTTCTAGTGAAAGGATACTTTTTCCAGAAGACGATGAGGAGGAAACACAGAGAGTTCGCGCCAGGCCCGGGCCCCGAACGGTGCAGTCAATGCTTTCTGAAGCACTTTCACAGTCTTCCCATAGATCATCCAAATACTTCCGAAGTATGAGTGGCATTCCCAACCTACAGGAGACATTGAAAGAGAGACAGGTTTTGCTTATGATTCATAAATGTCACTTTTATTTCAAATACAAGAACATTGTTAGCTTTTCTTTATAACTACAGTGTTCACATGTGGTGTTTATTCTTTAGGCAAGGTTTAGAGATGCAAGGGAAAGCCGAAGACTGCAAATTGACCCTTCATACAAATACTTATTTGAAATTCTATCAGAAGTTCTTGGCCTGGACGTAGTAGCCGTCGAAGAATTACTTTTGGATTGCCCATCTGTAAGTCTGTCTTGTCATTCTTTTTCAAATTGCTCTTTGGAGAAGTGATTGATTTAAGAAACTGGAGTCATGAACCACAACACATTTATTTTATTGTTTAAAATATATTTTTATTGATTTTAGAGAGGAAGGGAGAGGAATAGAGAGTTAGAAACATCAATGATGAGAGAGAATCATTGATCAGCTGCCTCCTGCACGCCCCCTACTGGGGATCGAGCCTGCAACCCAGGCACGTTCCCTTGGCCAGAATCGAACCTGGGACCCTTCAGTCCGTAGGCCGAGGCTCTATCCACTGAGCCAAACCAGCTATGGCTAACCACAACACATTTAGAAAGAGAAGGTTGGAAGTTCACTGACTAGAGAAGCTTTATTTATTTATTATTTTTTAAAAAAATATATTTTATTGATTTTTTACAGAGAGGAAGGGAGAGGAATAGAGAGTTAGAAACATCGATGAGAGAGAAACATCGATCAGCTGCCTCCTGCGCACCCCCTACTGGGGATGTGCTCCCAACCAAGGTACATGCCCTTGACTGGAATCAAACCTGGGACCTTTCAGTCTGCAGGCCGATGCTCTATCCACTGAGCCAAACTGGTTAGGGTGATAAGCTTTATTTTATAGAAATATAGTCAGTTGGATGATATTTCTAGTTAGGTCTACTGTTGAGAAGGAAGAAAAGAGAAGAGTTAGCAACTAGAATTTGGCTAAAATTATAATTCAAAATGACTTTAGAAGTTAGAGAAATAGGCAAGCATAGGTAGAGTAATATTTTAAAAGAACAGGTTGTAGGAACTACATATGTAGATCATTTGGATAGAAAAACTGTGGAAATCTTAGCTAGGGAACAGTGACCAGTGCCTGAGCCTGGTAGAAAACAACGAGGCGATTGCCAGGCATTTCAGCGTGCCAGGGCCAGCCCGGGATTATGCCTGCTTTTCTGACATAATTATTAACAGTCCTTCCTTTCACGCCTAAACGGGTCCCATTTTTGGATGATGACTTTATATGGCCACCTAACTATACTGATAGATGATAAGCTGTGACTTTCCTAGCAGCTCTTAGAGGCAGTATCATGCGTTCTGTCTGGTAGCTCTGGTTCTAAATTGATTCTCAACAAAATTACTACTAATCATGAACTGCTACTAATAAAAGGCTGCCTGAGCATTTTATCGACTATTGGAGTGGAGTGGGCTGGAGCTCCAGCCAGACCGTGAGCATGCTGGTGGTGAGCTGATGGTCCCACTGAATGCACTGGTGAGAGAGTCGGGTGGGTGATGGTAATGTGCTGAGGCTGTCATCATCAGGGTCTGTGCACCCTGCTTTCACAGGGACCAGTGAATGTGGGCAAAACTCGTTAGCTTGCTCTAGGAGCCACGATTCTGTGGGATGGCTCCTAAAAAAAAAGCCTCTCTCTTGCTTGATGCAATGTCGTGTGTTGTCAAGTTCTGGAAAGTTGTCTGCCCTTTTTTTCTTCCAGGGCCTTATAAAACTTTATCACTGGCAGTTCCCAGACAGTGTGAATGGGATTACTTATTTTCCAGCTCCCTTAGTGTGTTACATAAGATGGGGAATGTGATTGATGCAGAGAGATCAATACCTTTGAGCTATTTTAATAGCGAAAGTTGGGAAGATGCATGGAGATGTGTACACAAAACAAGAGGTGCCATAGCAAACACCTGGAAGTAGGGTCTGGCTTCTCAGGCCACCAGAGCTCCCTGCGGGAGAGTACAGGCCTAGTCAAGGTTGGCTTCATGGGCATGCTAGCTGGATAGTTAAACAGGCCCCTGTGCCGAAGGGCCCTGCAGTGGGTTTAGTGACCTGCTGTCACCATCTTGAAATTCTTAATTTTTAAAATAAGTAGTCCTGCACTTACATTTCACACCGGGCCCACAGATTCTGCAGGATGATTCCACTCCTGTGGCAAGAAGTTTCTCTGTATTATTCTCAAGTTGTTTCTGGTGTTTTGTTTTTTGCTTGTTTTAATACTCTCCTGGCCTCCCTTCCCTACTGGTTGTTTAGGCTCCTTTGGCAATTCTTGCTATATACGTGCACATTCTTAAACTCAAGAAAGTGGTGCAAAAACAAACAAACAAACAAACAAAAACAAAACCACACACACACACACACACACACAAAACGAAAACCCTATACACATCCCTGAGCAGATGACTATGAGATGAAGAAAAGGCCAGTTTCTAAAAACATGTTTCTCAGGAGGCCCAGGCTTCAGGCCTGTGCCAAGGACCATTCCTGAACTTGGTAAAGGAGGAAACCAGATGGGGAATCACCTTGTTTCACCTGAAAATGGTGAGGCCACACATTTTGGCTGACCCCACGGTGGAATCCCAGCAGTTCTGCAAAGGGCTTAGGCGTGGACACTGGGCTTGGCCAGTGTGGTCAGGGGAGGGCAGCTGTCAGGACTAAGGGAGATGAATCCCCGCAGAGCTGGCCATCTCACCTTTCAATATTTGTTCCCTGGCTTTCTGGACTGGCGTTCTGTGCCTGGAGGAAGTCTTCCTCACGGGCTAGCATGCTAGCCAGGAAGGGGGAGTGCCACGTGTCTGCAAACCCTTCCTCTTGTCATTCCTGGAGTGTGTCTCAGAATTTCGGTCTGTGTGGTTAGGCTCGTCCGTGAAGGCCATCACAGACCAGGCCAGATACTGCTTAGGCTGCGAGGAATGGGAAATCTAGTTCTTGAGGGAAGAATCAAGACAGGAAAGGTGATGCCTTTAAGAAATGTCTGTGAATTGCAAAGCCCCAGTGGAGGGAAGAAAGGATAGCCAGGAGGAAACGCAATGTCAAAATCTGGGAGAGGTGAGAGCACTTATTTCATCCAAAGGACAAGGCAAGGACATGCAGTACATTTGCATCAAACTTGGTGGACAGGTGAGTGAGAAGATGGAAGGAGGGACAGGGGTGTAATGAGTTGGTGTGGTGGTTGAGAAAACTGTATACGGAAAAGTTTTCCATGTATGTGAAGCCTGGTGCGAAAGCAGCTTATTAAGAGCACCCCAAAGCTGTGGACAGCAGAGGGTGTATAGTTATATTGTTTGCCTTCAGACCTATTCTCCTTTGCGTCACCCTTCTCTGTGGCCTGGAAGGTTGACCTCTCTGGAATCTATCACCTGGGCTCCCTTGCTCTGTGGCTTCCAAATGGCTCAGCCACTGGGAGACACCAGCAGGAGGCTGGAGGGCAGAAGCGGGAGAAGTCTGACACTCCCCACTTGGCCTTGTGTCTGGCCATGGTCGTGTCCTCTTGTAACTACAGCTCTTCCTGAGCGGTCCCTCTCCCACAGCTCCAGTTCTCAACCTGCTTTCAGCTGCACCATTCTCCCCGTGCCTAGCCTGTCAGGCCTTGGGGTGCTACTGGTTTTCCTTTGTTGCTAGCCCTGTTATATTGGTGCTAGTGCCACAGTTTCCCTTGACTCTGCTCTGGCCTCTAGAAGTAGCCTCTTTATTAGGAAGTTTCTTTGAAAACTCGTTTGCAAGGTTGTGGTGTAGCGCAGATGAACTATTTGTAAAACGTTACATATTATAAGTGAATTTTACATCCGCTGTCATGATCTTGGCCCATGACCACGTTCACTCTGTTGGACCCAGGAGGACAATGTGTCTAAAAAAGAACTGAGTGCATTTGGTATTGTGATCTCTTTTTATCGCAGTCAAGTGCTCTACTTCTGAGAATTTGTCTGCTTTCAAAGCTGAAGGGACATAAAAGTCAGACGCAGCAAGAAAGTATTTATGGAACTGGGCAAGAATAGCTGTGCTGACAGCTTTTGTATCTTTCAGGTTACAACCTGAAATAATTGTGCAAGAGAGTCGAGGTTATGTGTGAGGTGGAAGAGTAGAAAATTAAGGGCTAGAACAGGGGTGGGCAAACTTTTTGACTCGAGGGCCACAATGGGTTCTTAAACTGGACCGGAGGGCCGGAACAAAAGCATGGATGGAGTGTTTGTGTGAACTAATATAAATTCAAAGTAAACATCATTACATAAAAGGGTACGGTCTTTTGTTTTTTGGTTTTATTCATTTCAAACGGGCCGGATCCGGCCCGCGGGCCGTAGCTTGCCCACGGCTGGGCTAGAATCTTGCACGTAACTGTGGCTCCTTTTCACCTCCTAAGTGGTGGTTCCCAAACCCGGTCCCAGGACCCGGGGCATGGGCACCACCTGGAACCTTCAGGCCCAGCATTCTGTATTTGTAAAAAGCTCTCCAGGTACTGCTCTGATGCGTACTTTCGTTTGAGAACCATTGTCCTAGCGCAATAGTTCTCAAGCTTGGCTGCACATTAGAATCACCTGGGAATCGTTTTAAAATCCTGATTTCTGGGCCTCATCCTCCAGAAATTTTGTTTCTTTGTTACTAATGTTGTGGCCCCACCCATAACAAAGAAACATAATTTCTGGAGGATGAGGCCCAGAAATCAGGATTTTAAAAAGATTCCCAGGTGATTCTAATGTGCAGCCAAGGTTGAGAACCACTGTCCTAGCGGGAGAGGCTTTGCCAGACCTGGGATACATCCCACATGTGGCCAATAAGTGAAGAGAAACCCACTGCCCAAGAGAGACACTTAATGTATGAAATCAGTGAAGTGGGTTCAGTAACTGTATTTCCCAAATGATGTGTGAGAGGTTTTGTTTACACGATCTGTTTAATTTTCCAACTATTAAAATATTACACTGACTCATAAATAAGAACTTCACGCTCATAAATATAGAAGACTGTCATTATAATAATTAGTTTCATATTAGTTTGGCTACAAAATGGTCAAATTACAATTGCTAAAAACATAACTACTCAAATAATTGGCCAAACGAAACAATTAATCTGCCAAGTTTTCTGTTCCCCAAACCCACTTTTAAGAATTTTCCTTGCCCTAGCCAGTTTGGCTAAGTGATTAGAGCGTCAGCCCATGGACTGAAGGGTCTTGGGTTTGATTCTAGTTAAGAGCCCATACCTCAGTTGCAGGCTCAGTCCCCCATGTGGGAGGCAACCAATCAGATGTGTCTCTCTCACATCAATGTTTCTCTGTCTCTCCCCCTTCCCTTCCACCCTCTCTCTCTCTAAACAAACCAACAAAAATCAAAACAAAACAAAAAAATCAACGGAAAAGATATCCTCTGGTGAGGTTCAGAAATAGAATTCACCCTATATTCTACAGTAATTTTGGAGCTAAACTAGTTCAGATTCTAATCCTGCCTCTGATGTGCCTGTCACTGTGTATCATGAATAAACTGCTTGGGCCTCTTTTTAATCTACAAATGATGAAGATTAAAGTACAGTATATAAGATGCCTAACACAGGGCTTGGTTCATTCTATTGTAGTACCCTAGTCATTTTATTGATTTTTTTTTCTTTTGTTTAACAGCTGGAACCACTTACTTATTTTTTTATGAAAGATGGTTGTAAGACATTGAAATTCCTGTACCAGGAAGGAGATGCACCCGGCCTGGGTAAGGATGTTTTCCCCGGGTACGGTGCTGGCTAGTCGTTCATAAATGTTAAAGCGCAGCATGCCTTTTCTCTTGGACATGGGAAATCTTATATTCATAAAGAAAAGTTATCAGAAGCTTACATCTTAAAAACAATACATTTTAAATCCAAATATATACGTTTCGGGTATTAATGATGATTTTAAAAAATGCATTTACTTTTAACAACTGTCAAAATGTTCTCTGTATCTGAGTCTGTTTCTGTTCTGCTTGTTTGCTTGTTTATTTAATCCCCACTAGAGGATACATTTACTGATTTTTAGAAAGGAAGGGAGGGAAAGAGGGAAAGAGGGAAAGAACCATTGATGTGAGAGAGAAACATCTATTGGTTGCCTACCATATGTACCCAAACTAGAGACGGAACCTACTGACTGAATCCCAGAGGTGTGCCCTGACTGGGAATGGAACCAACAACCTTTCGGTGCGATGCTCAACCAACTGAGTCACTCCATCTGGGCTACTATGACTTACGGAGAAAACATCCTTATAGAAATCACTGACCTCTCCTGGGGAATACAGATTTTCTCTAGAATTTAATTGGATTTTCCCTGAAACAGGCGGAGCCATTTTGTACACATGTTCCCAGATGACTAGAAATAGTCACAAAACCACCCAAGAGCTCAGCAGCCGCTCCCTGTGGCCCTGGTCACATCTGTCTGCTGCAGCTGCCAGCTGGAATATCTGCCTTTCCCTGCTGTTCTCGTTATTCTTAAAATAATGAACAGTTTCCCAGGTAGTTAAACCGTTGTCTTAATAACTAGGTGCATAGGCCATTTTCGGCCTTGGACTCCTCACCTTCCATACCCTGTGGATTTCATCATCAGTGTGTCCCTCCTATTGGTCCCTTTTTGCTTTAAACTCTGCTGCCTTGTGGCTGGCCCGTACTTCATGCCTGCCCTAGTATTCCAGATTGAAAACCAGTATCTCTGTTACCAGACTCCTCCTCTGAAGTTCACACTACTTACCCCTGCCAAGTCATTCTTTCCTTGTGCTGCTAGTTATGGGATTGGGCCCAACCCCTCATTAATCCGCTAAGATCCACGGTAACCTGGACACACAGTCCCTGTTTGGTCTGGTTTCCTGTTCTTCCAGACATGAGTCTTCTGCTCTCTGTAAGCCGGTCCCTTCACTGTTTTCTGTTCATACCAGAGTCATTTCTGTGAGCTTTTCTCCACCTTCCTGACTCTCAGAATGCCTTCCTCCTCTCCACCCAGCCAAGTCCTGCCCCTCCTCCAGGTGACGTGATACACTCCCTTCTATGGAGCCTTCCAGAATGTTCCAAGCCACACCCAACCCTGTTCTCCAGACTCCTGTCTCAGTTAAAACACAGCAGCTGATTATATTCTTCTAATTTCATCTAATTGTTGAATATATGTATATCTTTCTTCCCCAACAAAATAGGTAAACTCATACGTACTGAGTAGGTCTGCTCTGTGGATTTTCCATCTCTCACAGTTCTTACCCTAGGACATTATTGCATGGCCCATATTTTCATAACTCATTAAAAATTAAAATAATAGCTGAAAACTATAGAAAGATATGAAAATGCCTACCATTAGAATAAAAATCACCCACATTCTCCCTCACTTGAAATAAACATTGCTAACTCCTTGATGGATTACCTCCTCTCTCTCTCTCTCTCTCTCTCTCTCAGGCTAATGTAACTATGATTTTCAAAACTTATCTCCTTTTATTAGAATTTAGGTTATTTTTAAGTTTTTGCTCCTTTAAACAATGCCTCGATGAAAATCATTGACGCTAATTCAGTGTGGATTAGGAAAATGTATGGGAAAGAATTCTCAGTAGGAGAATTGTCAGAAGGAAGGACAGACCTATTTTAATCATTATTTTTACTATCTACAAAGTAGTGCATTTCTCAGCTTGGTAAATATTTCTCTACATGACTTTCTTATATGCATGTGCTAACATATAAATGCTTATATCATTTAAAAATGTGATCATATGTTTTATTTTTTACTTGCTTTTTTCAGTTGACATTTTCTATGTTAAAAAAATGTTGTACGGTATCCCATAGTATAGTTGAATTGTGATTTTTAGAAACCATTCCCCTATTATGATTTGCCACCCAGGAATATGTTCAGCTGTAAGTCAGAAATCCTAATAGTGGGCCTATTTTTCTCTCGTATCAAGGGAGGCAGTGACTAGCAATGGTTCACATGCTCAGCAATGCCACCAGAACACAGATTCTTTTTATTCTGCCGTTCTTAACATGTTGGCTTTGTGTTCATGTTTGCCCCATGCAGCTCTGGGCATCACATCCAGGTTCAAGGCACTTGTGGGAAAGAGCCTCACTAGTCACACACCTCCACTTTTCCAGGAAAGCCCAAGTTGTCTTCTTGGCCAGAACTGTGTCCCATGGCTATCCTAGGGAGGCTGAGAAAGCAGTTGTTTTCCAGGGAATGTACTAGTACACATTGCTTAAGGGGACAAAGTGAGGTTCTTTTATCAAAGGTAGAGGTAGCTCTCATCCCAACCTCTATGAATGAGCATTTAAGCTTTTATATTGTATCAGGGTTCTTTGACTGCAAGCAACAGAAATAGACTCTGACTTAAATACGAAAAAAAGGTGTTTGGGCAGTCACAAATTTTAGAATTAGTTGAACCACCAGGCCTTGGAAAGGGCAGGAATAGAGCATTTCCATGGATTTCAGGGCCGTCATTTTTGGATTCATCACCAGATTGACATCTCTCAGATTCCCTTTTATCTTTGTGTGTCTCCCTTCAAGAGGTGCAATCTCTCAGAGAGCATACTTAGTCTAGTTTTCCGTGCCCCCCACTGCAGGGGTCTGAGACTGGTATCTCTGGAATCACAGGATGGGCGGAATCCCCTGAGCCCACAGGAAGACTGGCAGGGCATACAAAACATTTTTGTGGTTTTTGTGACGGGGAATTACAATGTTCATTTATCATATTTTAAACTGGCTATTGTAAGTGGAGAAACTATTGATTTTTGCATATTCATATTACAACCAGCCATCTAACAGAATTATGTTGTTAATAGTTTTTTAATTTCAAAGAAAGATTTATAATTAAATGATGAGTTTTCATTGAAATTAGTTCAAGGAAGAATTTGTGTGCTATGAGTATATTTAATAGGCGACTAAATCTTCTCAGGGGAGTCAGTGAGGCTTCCCAGAGACGTGGCGTTTCAGCCGAGATTTGAAAGCTAAATTGGAACGAGGTAGGCAAAAGAGGGGGGTGGGATAGGGGACCAGTTTGTGTGTAGGCCCTGCCTGAGGCCTGGCCAAAAGGAGCGGATGCGCAGAACTCGGGGAAAGGAACCAGGGGAAGCCCCAATGTGAGAATTCCAATATTGACATCTTTTTGTAGACAAAAAACAATTTATTCCACAATCACACCAAAAACGTCTTATAATAAAGTGAAGCAAGAAGCGGCCGTGTAAGGGGCAGAGTAATTCCCCACATTTGATCAGTTATGTGATCATATGCTAACTTCTTGACTGTTGTTTTCAGAGTGTGGTCGAATTATTGCTGGAGTAACCAAAGGGTCAAAAATGATGAGATTGTACATAGACAATGCAGCCCCAGAGAAACTCAAAGGAAAGTGTATATTTTTTGTTCGCTGTCAAAATGATAGTGCAATAAATCTTAAAAATATTCATGAGGTATGTTTACATTTTGTTTTCAAATAGATAAACATTTTTCTAGCTTTATTGAGGTGTAATTGACATATAAGATTATTTAAGTTTAAGGTGTAGAATGAGTTGATCGAATGCACTTTTTAAATACATATATATATATATATATATATATATATACATATACACACACGCATATTATTGATTTCAGAGAGAAAGGGAGAGGGAGAGATAGAAACATCAATGATGAGAGAACATCATTGATCGGCTGCCTCCTGCATGCCCCACACTGGGGATTGAGCCTGCTATCCGGGCATGTGCCCTGACTGAGAATTGAACCCAGAACCCTTCAGTCCATAGGCTGACGGTCTATCCACTGAGCCACACTGGCTAGGGCTCTAATGCACTTTATATTGAGAAATGATGACCATGGTAGCATTACCAACATCTCCATCACCTCACATAATTACCAATTTTTTGGTAATGATGAATGATGTTTAAGATGTACCCTCTGAGCAGCTTTCAAGTATATAATGCGGTATTGTTAACTATAATCACCATGCCCCATGGTAGGTTCCCAAACTTACTAATAACAAAGTTTGTACCCTTTGACCAATGTTTTGCCATTCAAAACTCTGAGCAGAGGGCTAGTTTTGTTGCCTTTTCCCTGGATTGGCACAGTGTGTCTGATCCCCATTTCAGAGACCAGGCAACTTTCAACTGAAAACTGTGTTTATGCAGGAGGCCAGTTTCATTTCCCTCACATTGCGCAGGCTCCAGGCCACATCTCTGTCCCTCCGTGGAAATTAAAGCACCAGGGGAAGTTTTACTTGCTGAACAGGCATGCAAATGGTAAAATGAGGGCAGAAAATAAGTTTGATGATTTTAGAACTCTAATATTCACAACCACTTAAGATTTCCTAATAGTTTATAAGACGTATTGTCTATCTTATTGTAATGTAAAATAGGTGACGATGTTCAGTTCTTGATTGGGATCAGCATGTAAACACCTTTGAACACTGCCCTTTCAGGAAGTGCTGTTTACTCTTCTGGATGCCTCAAAAGGACTCCTACATGGGATCAGGAATATGCTGGCAAAGATATTTCTACCAGCTATCCTTGCAACAAATAATTGGGGTGCTTTAAACCAATCCAAGCAGGGAGAGTCAGAAAAACACGTTTTCACTGAAACAATCAACAGATACCTTTCATTTTTAGATGGTAAGTATCACATTTCTTGTCTAACACATTACTAAAAATGAGAAAATTAACTATATGTTATTAAAAATAAGCATGAGATAAAAAAATTCCATTTCAAAAGAAGATATTAAGGTAATTATCAGAGAGGTAAGGTATCAAATCATTAGCACCTTTTTTTCCCAGGATTTTTGCAGGAGTAAGATAAGTTGTCATTTTTGTTTTCCATTACAGCAGGAGGATTCTCTTTCTATATTATTTGTGAAAAATTCCACTATATTGAAAAATATATACTTTATTATAAACTCTCCTTTAAATATATAATTACACGATTTCATATTGTTAAAGCCCAATTTTATTAACAAACCATCAATTCACAATCTAATGATCAATAAGAATTATATTTCTATGAAGTATTAGGTCTCTCACTTTTTAGTAATGACACCTTGAAACCACACAGTGATATTTAACACATTTACATTAAACACCTCTTCTCAATATTTTTTTCCTTTTAGGTGCTAGAATAAGTATTGAGGGAACAGTTAAGTTGAAGAATATAGACAACTTTGAGTTTTCCAAACTGCAAACCTTTGAAGACGTGACAGTCGCAGCCAGCAATTCAGAAACTGTTCGTCAGCTAGAGGACGCGCTGATGATATGGTACAAACAGATCGAACAGGTGAGCTAACTCAAGCAATTTCATCAGGTCTGAGCCATAGTCACATCTGTGTTCTAGGCACTGCAGTTTATCTCTCAAAGGAAAGGGAGGAGGAATCTTCCAGATTCTGTTACGAAACTCAGCCTATTCTTGACTCCAGTGCAAAATTCATTGTTCTCTATGGACCACTTAAAATCAATTTTAGTGAAACTATAGGAAACTATAACAGGATGGGTTGAGAATGAAATAATGAAGAATCAGGAGTAGCCAACATGTATCTCTGATACTTTATATATTGTTTATATTCTTCAGAAGAGAGAGAGAGAAAGAGAGAGAGAGAGGAAAAGAACACAAGGAAGAGACTATAGCTACAGTGCTGGGCACTAAATAAATACCTGTTGGTTGATCAATGAAATTGTCTGGGTTGACAAAGATGTCCAAACTAGGCTCATTCATACCACTACTACTCTGGACATGTAAGTTTTCTCTGGCAGTAACCAAAGCAATGTTAGGAATGGGGTATATGTCAACATTCTGAGAGGTGCCAACTTATAAACATGACTAAAAATCACGTAATTGCCCCCAACTGAAAGAGGACTCTAGGAGCCAGCTTGCAGATCTCTAGCTTGTGAGCTCAGGACAGTGGAAAAGAAAGTCTTCAGTTAGGTGAGGACTGGGGGAGAAAAATCTTGACCTTGCAAGAGTTAAGAGCATTTCCGAAATTACTTCTCATAGAACTATGTTGGCAGAAGGAAGGTACAATTGCAGTGAAAAAAATTGGAGGGCTTTGGAAACTCTGCCACGGCCTGGAATGCTGGCCACAGAATTTGTTTTTGTGTGTCACTGGGTAATTGAAGTGCATAACTGCCCAGCAGAAAACTCCTGCAGCCACCTACTCTGCCACTGGAGGAAGGGGTGGTTGTAACCCGTTGTGGAAATCAAGCTCCGTCCCACGAAATGGCCAAGGAGATCCTCTCCAATTATTATAATCAATCAGTACAGATTTTCTTTCACAAAAATGAGCAAGGAAAAGAAAATAGTTTTTTAAAAATACATTTTATTGATTTTTTTACAGAGAGGAAGGGAGAGAGATAGAGAGCTAGAAACATCAATGAGAGAGAACATCGATCAGCTATCTCCTGCACACCTCCCACTGGGGATGTGCCTGCAACCCAGGTACATGCCCTTGACTGGAATCGAACCTGGGACCCTTCAATCCACAGGCTGACGCTCTATTCACTGAGCCAAACCGGTCAGGGCAAGAAAATAGTTTGACATAGGAGACTTAGCAAACTGAAATAAGAAAATCAAGTTGGGCAATTGTAACAAATGGCCTTCAATTAAGCAGAATAAATGCAGGAAATGGAGAGGTCTGTAAAAAAAAAGTAAATAAAAAAGAAACCTTGACCTCTTGTCATACACAAAAATTAATTCAAGATGGATCATAGACATAAATATGAAAGTTAAAAGTGAAAAAATAACATAAAACATGAATCTCAAAAACATGTTGTGTGAGGGAAGCCAGTCTTAAGAACAGTAATGTGAAAAACAAAGGGGAGAGACAAGATGGCGGCGGAATAGGCAGACGCGTCCCAGGTCTTGTCCCGGAACAAATAGAATGAGCAGCTGAAACGAATAACACCCACCCCAAATTGGTGAAGCAGACTGAGCTGGTGAGACAGTTGGCAGCCAGGAAGGGCAGAGTTCCCCTGGAAAGGTAAAAACCAGGGTTCTGGGCAGGAAAGTTTGCCAGATCTCTGAGCCCAGAGGGTCAGAGGGAGACCGCGAAGCAGACTCAGCTGGTGAGACAGGGAGCCAGAAACATCAATGAGAGAAACATCGATCAGCTGCCTCCTGCACACTCCCCACTGGGGATGTGCCCGCAACCAAGGTACATGCCCTTGACCGGAATCGAACCTCGGACCTTTGAGTCCGCAGGCTGGCGCTCTATCCACTGAGCCAAACCGGTTAGGGCTCTACTTCTTTTCACATTATTTTTTCATCATTCAATTTTATTTTATTTTTGCCCTAACCGGTTTGGCTCAGTGGATAGAGCATCAGCCTGTGGACTGAAGGGTCCCAGGTTCGATTCCGGTCAAGGGCATGTACCTTGGTTGTGGGCACATCCCTGGTGGGGGGCGTGCAGGAGGCAGCTGATCGATGTTTCTTTCTCTTCGATGTTTCTAACTCTCTATCCCTCTCCCTTACTCTCTGTAAAAAATCAATAAAATATATTTAAAATTTTATTTTATTTTATTTTTACTTGCTATTTTCTATTTTTATACCATTTATAAATCAATTTTTTTGTAAATATATTATTTTGTTCCCCTTCTTTCTCTTCTTATTCACTCATCCCTTACCTACTTCCTCTATACTGAAGTGAGGTCCTCCCCATATTTATCCAATTCTTAGCCTTATTTCCTGTATATCAGCTCAGCCCCTACAGATTCTGCCCCCATCCTCTTTACTAAGTGTTTGGTGTTTGTATTTGTTTGGTTTATCTATTGGCTCTGTGGTGTTTTCTCCACAAATATATATTCTCCTTTTTCTTTTCTCTCCTATCTTTTTTTCTCTCTCTTAGATATCATTTATGCTCTCTTTTCTCTCCCCTAATTATCTTTTCTCAGGTGGTTGCTTATATTGGGGTTATCGGTGCCATGAGTACATTCATGCTTTGTTCCCTTTGGGTCATGTCTTGTTAAGGTGAATATTTTGGGATTAGTGTTCTACATTCTATTTTCATCTTTCCTTTAGCATCCTTTTACTCTAACTCAACTTTACCTTTATGCCAAAACTCTCTTCCTCACTTTTCCCCTTTTGTTGTTCTGTTTCTCTTACCCTATCCCTGCTTTAGATTTTCCCTATTCCTTATTTTTACCCCCTGTTAAACTTTCACCCTACTTATATATCTAATTACCAATCTCCTGCTCTAAATCCATATACACCTCTCTCTTCTCTTTCTTCACTAACCAAAGTTTTTTTCCTCTCTGTCGTTTTGTTGTTGTTTGCTTGATTGTTGAGTATATTGGGGGTTTGTTTAATGCTTGTTTGTGAGATTGTTTTTCTTTTTCTTTTTATTTTTCTCTTGTTTTTTTTTTCCGGTTATTTTTTTGCTTCTGTTTTCCCTAGCCTTGCTTGATATTAGTTGTTGTTTGTAGTTTGCGTTCATCTCCAGGGATCTGTTCCTGGAATTTTGGGGATTAGTGGCTGTTCTATTGGAGTTTTCTCCCCATATAAATAGTTTTTTCCCCTCTTCTATTTCATTCTCTTTCTTTTCTCTCTTACTTTTTTTTTCCTTTTCCCAATTTCATTTTTGCACTCCTTTTTTTTCTCTTTTTTCTTTTTTGCTTCTTTCTTCTTTATCCCCTAATTCTCTTTGATCTGGTGGTCACCTTTATTTGGGGTTATTAGTATCGTGAATACATTTGTGTTCAGTGCCTTGTGCATTGTACCTTGTTGTGTTGTATTTTGTGCCTCTAAATCAACGCAGCAGAGAGAGAACTACATAACCAAACACCTGGAGAAGAGAGAGATCATGGGGAGACAAAGAAACAGCCCGCATATGAAAGAAAAACAGCCATCACCAGAAAAGGAAGTAAACGAAATGGAGGCAATGGAGGCAAGCAACCTGTCAGAGAAAGAATTCAGAGAAATGGTCATAAGGTGGATGAAAAGAATGGAAGACAAATTCAACAATATGTGTAAGAACCAAGAGGAAATGAAGAAGAACCAAGGAGAAATGAAAAATGACATCACTGCTATAAAGAACTCAATAGAAAGCATCAACAATAGACTAGAAGAAGCAGAGGACCGCATCAGTGAGCTAGAAGACAAGGTAGGAAAAAATACTCAAGTAGAGCAGCTTTTAGAAAAAAAAAATTAAAAAGCAGGAGGAGAGCCTAAGAGAACTCTGGGACAACATGAAATGAAACAACATCCGTATAATAGGGGTGCCAGAAGGAGAGGAAACTGAGCAAGGAATAGGAAACCTGTTTGGAAAAATAATGACAGAAAACTTCCCTGATATAGAAAAGAAAAAACTCACACAAATCCAGAGTCCCAAACAAAATGAACCCCAAAAGACCGACACCAAGGCACATTATAATTAAATTGGCAAACACCAACGACAAAGCAAGAATCTTAAAAGCAGCCAGAGAGAGACAGAAAGTTACGTACAAAGGATCCCCCATCAGACTAGCGACAGATCTCTCAACAGAAACACATCAGGGAAGAAGGGAATGGAATGAAATATACAAAGTCATGCAAAGGAAGGGTCTGAATCCAAGAATACTGTACCCAGCAAGGATATCAATCAAAATTGAGGGTGAAATCAAGAGCTTCACAGACAAAAAAAGGACTATGGGAGTTTATTACCACCAAACCAGCAATGCAAGAAATGCTAAAGGGTCTGCTGTAAAAAAAAAAAAAAAGAAACAAAGAAGGAACACAGGGGTAAAGAATAAAAATGGCAACAAACAAGTATCTATCAATAATAACTTTAAATGTAAATGGATTAAATGCCCCAATCAAAAGACATAGGGTAACTGAGTGGATAAGAAAACATGACCCATATATCTGCTGTCTACAGGAAACCCACCTCAGAAAAAAAGACGCACACAAACTGATGGTGAAGGGATGGAAAAAGGTTTTTCAGGCGAATGGAAATGAAAAAAAAGCTGGGGTAGCAATACTTAAATCTGACAAATTAGATCTCAAAGTGAAGGACATAAAAAGAGATAAGGAAGGCCACTTCATAATACTAAAGGGAGCAATCCAACAAGAAGAAATAACTCTGGTAAACATATACACACCCAATATAGGAGTGCCCAAATACATAAGAAAACTTCTGGAGGAGATGAAGGGAGAGATTGACAGCAATACAATCATAGTAGGGGACTTTAACACCCCACTATCACCATTGGACAAATCCTCTAAACAAAAAATCAGCAAAGAAACATCAATTCTAAATTACTCACTAGATCAGATGGAATTAATTGACATCTTCAGAACATTTCACCCCAAAGCCACAGAATATACATTCTTCTCAAGTACACATGGGTCATTTTCAAAGATAGACCATATATTGGGTCACAGACAAAGTCTCTTCAAATTCAAGAAGATAGAAATCATATCAAGCATCTTCTCAGATCACAATGGCATAAAACTAGAAATCAGCTACAATAAAAACAATCCAAAAAAAATCAAACACATGGAGACTAAATAGCATGCTATTAAACAATGACTGGGTTACCAGAGAGATCAAAGAAGAAATAAAAAACATCATGGTAACAAATGACAATGAAAACACAACAATCCAAAACCTATGGGACACAGCAAAAGCAGTCTTGAGAGGGAAGTTTATAGCTCTACAAGCCTACTGCAAAAAACAAGAAACAATGGTAATAAATTATCTAACCCTACAACTCAAAGAGTTAGAAAGAGAGCAACAAGAAAAGCCCAGTGTAAGCAGAAGGAAGGAACTAATAAAGATCAGAGCGGAGATAAATGACATAAAGACCAAAAAACAATACAAAAGATCAACAAAACCAAGAGCTGGTTCTTTGAAAGGATAAACAAGATTGATGAACCTTTAGCCAGGCTCACTAAGAAACAAAGAGAAAGGACCCAAATAAACAAAATCAGAAATGAAAGAGGAGAAATAACAGCAGACCCCACAGAAATACAAAGGATTGTTAAAAAATACTATGAACAACTCTACTCCAACAAACCTGGAGGAAATGGACATATTCCTAGAAAAATACAACCTTCCAAAACTTAATCAGGAAGAGTCTAAAAATCTCAATACGCCAATAACTATGGAAGAAATTGAAGCAGTAATCAAAAAGCGTCCAGCAAACAAAAGCCCGGGGACAGATGGCTTCACAGGAATTTTACCAAAGATTCAAGGAAGAACTAAAACCTATCCTCCTCAGACTATTCCAAAAAATTCAAGAGGAAGGAACACTTCCAAGCTCATTCTATGAAGCCAGCATCCCCTAATACCAAAACCAGATAAAGAAACACAATGAAAGAGAATTACAGGCCAATATCCCTCATGAACATAGATGCCAAAATCCTCAACAAAATCCTAGCAAATCGGATCCAGCAGTACATCAGAAAGATCATACACCATGACCAAGTAGGTTTTATCCCAGGGATGCAAGGATGGTACAATATCCACAAATCAATAAACGTAATAAATCACATAAACAAATTGAGAGATAAAAACCACATAGTCATATCAATTGATGCAGAAAAAGCATTTGCAAAATCCAACACCCTTTCTTGATAAAAACTCTCAGCAAGGTAGGAATAGAAGGATCATACTCAACATAATAAAAGCCATAAATGACAAACCCATAGCCAACATCATAATCAATGGGCAGAAACTAAAACCATTTCCCCTAAGAACAGGAACACGACAGGGATGCCCCCTCTCACCACTCCTGTTTAACATAGTACTGGAAGTACTAGCTGTTGCGATCAGACAAGAAGAAGAAATAAAAGGCATCCAAATTGGAAAAGAAGAAGTAAAACTGTCCTTATTTGCAGATGACATGATACTGTACATAGAGAACCCTAAAGACTCCATCAAAAAATTATTAGACTTAATAAATGAATTCGGCAATGTAGCAGGATACAAAATTAATGCCAAGAAATCTATGGCATTTTTTTACACCAATAGTGAACTTACAGAAAGTGAGACTAAAAAAGCTACCCCATTCACCATCACACCAAAAAAGTTAAGATACCTAGGAATAAACTTAACTAAGGAGGTAAAAGACTTATATGTGAAAAACTACAGGACACTGAAAAAAGAGATAGAGGAAGACATAAATAGATGGAAGAACATACCGTGTTCATGGATTGGTAGAATCAACATCATCAAAATGTCCATACTACCCAAAGCAATCTATAGCTTTAATGCAATCCCCGTTGAATTACCAATGGCAGATTTCACAGATCTAGAACGAATGTTCCAAAAATTCATCTGGAATAAAAAAAGACCTTGAATAGCTGCAGCAATCCTGAGAAAGAAGAACAAAGTAGGTGGGATCTCAATACCAGATATCAAGCTGTATTACAAAGCCACTGTTCTTAAAACAGCTTGGTACTGGCACAAGAACAGACATATAGATCAATGGAATAGAATACAGAACCCAGAAATCAACCCAAACCACTATGCTTAATTAATATTCGACAATGGTGGCAAGAGCATACAATGGAGTCAAGACAGTCTCTTCAATAAATGGTGTTGGGAAAATTGGACAGATATATGCAAAAAGATGAAACTAGACCACCAACTCACACCATACACAAAAATAAACTCAAAACGGATAAAAGACTTAAACATAAGATGGGAAATCATAAAAATACTAGAGGAATCCACAGGCAGCGAAATCGCAGATATATGCCGAAGGAATTTGTTCTCTAATACTGCTCCTAGGGCAATGGAAACTAAAGAGAAAATAAACAAATGGGACTACATCAAAATCAAAAGCTTTTGCACAGCAAAGGAAACTATCAACAAAACAACAAGAAGGCCCACTGCATGGGAGAACATATTTGCCAATGATATCACCCATAGGGGTTTAATCTCCAACATTTACAGGGAACTCATGCAACTTAACAAAAGGAAGATAAACAATCCAATCAAAAAATGGGCAATGGACCTAGATAGACACTTTTCGAAAGAGGATATACAGAAGGCTGAAAGACATATGAAAACATGCTCAAAGTCACTAATTATACGAGAGATGCAAATCAAAACAATAATGCGGTATCATCTCACACCTGCCAGAATGGCTATCATCAACAAATCAACAAACCACAAGTGCTGGAGAGGATGTGGAGAAAAAGGAACCCTTCTGCACTGCTGGTGGGAATGCAGACTGGTACAGCCACTGTGGAGAACAGTATGGAGTTTCCTCAAAAAACTAAAAATGGAACTTCCATTCGACTCAGTGATCCCACTTCTAGGAATATATCCCAAGAAGCCAGAAACACCAATCAGAAAGGATATATGCACCCCTATGTTCATAGCAGCTCAATTCACCATAGCTAAGATTTGGAAACAGCCTAGGTGCCCATTAGCAGATGAGTGGATTAGAAAACTGTGGTACATCTACACAATGGAATACTATGCTGCTGTAAAAAAGAAGGAACTCTTGCCATTTGCAACAGCATGGATGGAACTGGAGAGCATTATGCTGAGTGAAGTAAGCCAGTCAGAGAAAGATAAATATCACATGATCTCACTCATTTGTGGAATATAGAGAACAACATAGACTGATGAACAGGGACAGATCCAAAGACAGAGAAACAGCAATCAGACTATCAATCCTCAGAGGGAAAGTAGGGGAGGGTCGGGGTAAGGGGAAGAGATCAACCAAAGGACTTGTATGCGTGCATATAAGCCAAACTAATGGACATGGACAACAGGGGGATGAGAGCATGAGTGCGGGGTCGGGGGGGGGGGTTGTAGAAGTTGGGGGTTAATGGGGGGATGAGGACACATTTGTAATACCTTAACCAATAAAGAAATTAAATATAAAAAAAGAAAAGAAATTTGAAACAAAAACCATAAATGAAAAAGGAAAAAAGAAAAAAGGAAAAAAAAACATAAATGAAGCAGAACATAAGACTATAGTAATATTTTCTTAAGCAAGATACAAAACCCAGAAGCCATGAAAGAGAAAAAAAAGATAAGTTTGGCTACATTAAAAAGAAATTAGTAACTTCCATTATGTCAAAAACCACCACAAAGTTAAAAGAAAAGTGACTTTCTGGGAGATTATGTTATCAGCATGTATAACAAAGAGTATCCATAATATATAAAGACATTTTATAAGTTATTAAGAAATGGGCAGTTTAGAGAAAAATAGGCCAAGGATTTGAACAATGTTATTCAAGGAAAGTACATGGAGACATTTGACCTGGGAAAAGGGCATAGGAGTATTTTCAACTATTTGGAGGGATTTAATGTAAAATTACACGTGTGTGGCAGAAGTAAGCCAGAGAGAGTGATGGTTATAAGGAGAGAGATGGAAATGGAATGTACTGAATCACTGGAAATATTTAATTTGAGGCTGGGTTATCACCTATGAATAATGTAACAGGAATTAAACATCAAAAGGTCATTTGATTTAAAATTTAAAAGTTAATTTTAAGGGTCATTTTCATTCTTTAATTCAGTTATTGAAATTATATATGCTTTTAGCCATTTAAAAAAGCTTAAATTATGTCTACTATCCTCTATTTAAGGAGGTAGAAAAGCTTGTAATCAGGTTAGGAAGAGTGCCATAAACCATGGTTAAAATTATAAGCATTTCCTGGATTAAAAATAGAACTTCAATACGTTTGAAAAATCAACTATGTATTTTGCCTCATTTGTATCCTTAAAAATTCCATCACAATTTAAGTTATGAAAAATTATGAACATTAAAAGGTACAGAAAATAATATAACACACATCTCTGTAACTGAGATTAAACAGATACCGTCCTATATAATAAAAAGGTAATATGCAAATTGACCCTAATGGTGGAATGACCAGAATGACCAGTTGCTATGACATGCATTGACCCCCAGGGGGTAGATGCTCAATGCAGGAGCTGCCCCCTGGTGGTCATTGTGCTTCCACAGGGGGAGTGCTGCTCAGCCAAAAGCCGGCTCATGGCTGGCCAGCACAGCAGTGGTGGCGGGAGCCTCTCCTGCCTCGGTGGCAGTGCTAAAGATATCTGACTAATGGCTTAGGCCCGCTCCCCTGGACATCCCCTGAGGGCTCCTGGGCTGCCAGAGGGATGTCTGACTGCCAGCTTAAGCCTGATCCCCAGGGAGCAGGCCTAAGCCATCAGTTGGACATCCCCTGAGGGGTCCTGGACTGTGAGAGGGCGCAGGCTGGGCTGAGGGACCCTCTGAGAGCACAAATTTTCATGCACCAGGCCTCTAGTTTGCTATATTTGCTTCAGATCTTTTTTATTTTCACTAAAGCCTCTAACCCCTAAAGCCTCTAACCCTTTCCTCTCCCTCCCTCTGTGTTACCACTATCCTGATGTTTTTGACTCCTCCCATTCTCTTGAAAGTTTGACACTTTTATTGTATTTACAAATTTATAAGCTTTATATTGCAAATATAAATTTTATATGTATCTATAATAATAAAAGCGTAATATGCTATTTAGACTGGATGTCCTTCTGGATGAAGTCGGGGCTGCGAGGGAGCCTGGGTCCCAGGTGCCTGTCAGTGGCCTGATGGAATCCTGGGTCCCGGGTGCCAGAGGCAAACCGGTGCCAGCAGCCAGGGGAAGGAAGGCCTACTCTTGCACGAATTTCATGCATCGGGCCTCTAGTATATATATATAATGTATTTGTGTTTAAAATCTTTACATAAATAGTATAATACTATTAAGGATCCTTTTACAGGTCCCCCCCCCCAACATTCTTTCATTCCTGTTGGTACAAGTAAATTTAATTCATTCACTGTATGATATTCCTCTGTGAAAAAAATCAGTTTATTATATAGATGTTCAGACATCAAAGAGACATTTAAATTATGTCTACTAACCTCTGTTAAGAAGGTAGAGAAGTTTTATTTTTTTTAAATTGTTTTATTGCTTAAAGTATTACAAAGAGTATTACATAAGTCTCCTTTTTTTTCCTGCCCTTTACAATCCCCTGGCTTCCCCTACCCCCCAGTGTCTTATGTCCATTGTTTATGCTTATATGCATGCATACAAGTCCTTCGGTTGATCTCTTACCCGCCCCCCTCCTGCCCCCCAACCCTCCCTGGCCTTCCCGCTGTAGTTTGACAGTCTGTTTGAGGCTGCTCTGCCTCTGTATCTATTTTTGTTCATAAGTTTATAATGCTCTTTATTATCCATAAATGAGTGAGATCATGTGGTATTTTTCCTTCATTGACTGGCTTATTTCACTTAGCATAATGCTCTCCAGTTCCATCCATGCTGTTGCAAATGGTAAGAGTTCCTTCTTTTTTACAGCAGCATAGTATTCTATCATGTAGATGTACCACAGTTTTCTAATCCATTCATCTACTGATGGGCACTTAGGCTGTTTCCAGATCTTAGCTATGGTGAATTGTGCTGCTATGAACATAGAGGTGCATATATCCTTTCTGATTGGTGTTTCTAGTTTCTTGGGATATATTCCTAGAAGTGGGATCACGGGGTCAAATGGGAGTTCCATTTTTAGTTTTTTGTGGAAACTCCATACTGTTTTCCACAGTGGCTGCACCAGTCTGCATTCCCAGCAGCAGTGCACGAGTGTTCCTTTCTCTCCACATCCTCTCCAGCACTTGTCGTTTGTTGATTTGTTGATGATAGCCATTCTGACAGGTGTGAGATGGTACCTCATTGTTGTTTTGATTTGCATTTCTTGGATGATTAGTGACTTTGAGCATGTTTTCATATGTCTCTTGGCTTCTGAATGTCCTCTTTTGAAAAGTGTCTATTTAAGTCCTTTGCCCATTTTTTGATTGGATTGTTTATCCTCCTTTTGTTAAGTTGTATGAATTCCCTATAAATGTTGGAGATTAAACCCTTATTGGTGATAACATTGGCAAATATGTTCTCCCATGCAGTGGGCTTTCTTGTTTTGTTGATGGTTTCTTTTGCTGTGCAGAATTGAAGTTTATTTATTGATTCCCTCAGAAAGATAGTTATTTCTACTTTTTTTTGCGATTGCAAACAATAAAAATACATATTTAATGAATATCTTTGTTCAGGTCCCCTTTGTTCAAGAATTTCCCAGGGGAGCCCTGGTCAGTGTAGCTCATTTGGTTGGAGTGTTGTTCTGTTCACTGAAGGGTGAGGGATTCAATTACCAGTCAGGGCACATACCTGGGTTGCCGGTTGGATCCCTGGTTGGGGCATTATGGGAGGCGGCCAATCAATGTTTTTCACATCAGTGTTTATCTCCCTCCCCCTCCCCTTTCTCTAAAAAGAAATAAATAAATAAATTGGTGGGAATACGTCCTTGGGTGAGGATTTAAAAATAAATTTCCCACTGGAACTGCTGAGAGCAGTAATGTATGGATAATTTATTGGGTATTGCAAAGCCCTCCAAATAGTTGTTATAGTAACTATAAAATATTAACTATAATATTTTGTACAGAAGCATATGAGAGTTCCCCTTTCTTCAGATTTTCATCACACTTGGGATTGTCAGATTTTTAATGCCAATATATTGGGTGTGAAATGGTATCTTGATTTATTTTGCATTACCCTGAATACAGTTGAGGTTGAGTATGTTTAATGGCTCTTTAGGTTTCCTTTTTGTTGAATGGCTTCTTCATATCTTTTACGTAGTTATATTTCAGATTGTTTGATGATATCTTACTGAATTGTTGGAGTTTAAATAGTATTTTCTGGATGTTAATCCTTTCTTGGTTCATCTTGTGTCCTGCATTTTCATCTGGTATCATAAACCCATTTCTATTCCAGTGTTATGAAGATATTCTCCTACATTATTTATTTATTTTAAATGGTGAAATACACCAGAATAAGTACAATAAAATAAACAAACTATTGCAAAATTAACACCTGTATAAGCTTGCACAAGTTAAGAAATGGAACACTGCCAGCACCTTGCAATCCCCTAGTATTCCTCTTCCCAATTTCAATTCTCCTTTCTTCCCCCAGCGGTAACCGTTTTCTTGACAATTATGATATTCAGTTTCACGGTTTTCTTCATAGTTTTACCCCTATGTTCTATATTTTCTTTAAGAGTTTTACCATTTTCTCTTAACATTTAGCATCTGGAATTGTGTGTGTGTGTAATGTGAGGTAGGAATCTAATTTTGTATTTTTCCATATCGTCAGCCAATTTGTCCCAGAGCTGTTAATTTAATAAGGGCATTCTTTCCTAACAAATTTGTAATGTCAACTCTGTAATATATCAAGTTTCTGGGACCCCTTTTCTATCCCACTGGTCTACCTATTTGTTTTTTTGTACTTATACCATGCTGCTTTTATTTCTGTAGTTTTTTACTAAATCAGTATTTGGTATGGCAAATCCCTTTCTGTATTTTTCTTCAAAATTGCATTGATTACTTCTGGTTAATTCTTTCAAGCCAGAATTTTAAGGCTAGTTTATCAAGTATCACCAAAAACCCTTTTGAAATTTTGATTGAAACTTCATTAAATGTATACATTAATTTAGAGAAAAATGCCATCTTTATATGCCTGAATTTTTCCATTCACCAACATGTTATAATCTCTCCATTTCTGTAGGTCATTTTTTTGTGTGTTGGAAGTAAGTTTTCTAATTTTCTCCGAAAAGATAATGTACATCTTTTGTTAATCTCTTGATATCATTGTTATTATTTATTATAGCAAGCAGATGCTATATGTTTATATTTACATTTTTAGATTGTTATATGATTTATAAAGAAATGCTACTGAGATATATATATATATATATATATATATATATATATATATATATATATTTCAGCAACCTTACTTTTATTAATTATAAAAGTTTGTCTTTAGATAGTCTTGAATTTTTAGAATGTGGTCAACCATGTCAGCCGTGATGATTCCATCTTTGTTTTTTCATTCCCAATTTTTATAGTAATTCTTTTGTTTACTTATCTTGTTTTGGGCTCTCCATTACCAGGTTGAATGGAAGTGGGTGGTGATAGTGGCAAAGTTGTCTTGTCCTTGGTTTTAGAATTACATTTTCTAAAATTTCACTCTTAAGTATGTTTGCTGTAGATTTTTGGTGGCTAGGCACTATTTATCATTTTAAAGGAGTTCCCATCTATTCTTAGTTTGCTAGCAGTTTTAAACATTCTTCAATGTTGAATGTCATTTATACTTTTATCTTCCTTTGAAAAGATGAAAGTAACGAACTTTTAAAAGAACTTTTAAAACATTTCTCTATTCTGTGAATATTTTTGATTGCAGGTACTTATTGAGAGTGAGCAAATGAGAAAAGAAGCTGATGACTCAGGCCCACTCACTGAACTGGAGCACTGGAAGCGCATGTCAGCCAAATTCAATTACATCATTGAGCAGATTAAAGGGCCGAGTTGTAAGGCTGTCATAAATGTGCTTAATGTTGCACACTCCAAACTGTTAAAGGTAAAAGGCCTGTATTTTAAAGTTTGATATACTTCAGAACAACCAACTAGAAAATTATTCTTCTTGAACTGCTTCTTTGCATCATATATGAACATCATGTATGCAGAAGTATTCATCTTTGAGTAAGGCTTTCTCATAGAATAAGTTATTTCCAGAAGAGGGAAATGAAGTATAGAAATGAAAATTTAGTCCTCAATATTTTGCACACCCATTTTAACAGTACTACTATAAAATGATTGCTATTAAAAAATTTTTTTTGAAGTTGTAAATCAACAGAGGCTTGTTGAGGTCAAGAACTACATGAGAAGTCAAAAGCAAAAATGCCTTTTCTTCATACATTTCACTTTTTCCTAGAGGTTATCTTTATTAACAGTTTAGCTTGATTCTTTCCAGTTTCTTTTCTTTTTCTTTACTCTTCCTTAAAAAATTATATATTTAGCCCTAGCCGGTTTGGCTCAGTGGATAGAGCATTGGTCTGCAGACTGAAGGGTCCAGGGTTTGATTCTGGTCAAAGGCACATGCCTGGGTTGTGGATTGATCCCCAGTGGGGGGCCTGCAGGAGGCAGCCAATTAGTGATTCTGTCTCATCATTGATGTTTCTATCTCTTTCTCCCTCTCCCTTTCTCTCTGAAATTAATATAAAAATATTTGTTAAAAATAAAAAAATATGTAAAAATATGTCTTTATAGCAAACTAGAGGCCTGGTGCATGAAATTCATACATGGAGGGAGCGGGGCAGGTCCCTCAGCCTGGCCTGCACCCTCTTGCAATCTGGGACCCCTCAGACATCCTTCTCGCAATCTGGGACTGCTGGCTCCGAACCACTCTCCTGCCTGCCTGATTGCCCCTAACAACTTGCCTGCCCCTAATGGCTCACCTGCCTGCCTGATGGCCCCTAAACCCTCTGCCTGCCTGTCTGATTGCCCCTAACCACTCGCCTGCCTGCCTGATCTCTCCTAACCACTCGCCTGCTGGCCTGATTGCCCCTAACCACCTCTGCCTTGGCTCCCACTGCTGCGGCTTTGTCCAGAAGGACGTCCAGAAGGTCGTTCAGCTGTCCGGTTTAATTAGCATATTATGCTTTTATTATTATAAGTAATACATGATTTTTTGTAAGAGATTTAAACATTGCAGATAAAACAAGTGTCTCTCTTTAAAAATTAAATTTATTGGGGTAAAATTGGGTAATAACATTATAAGGTTTCAAGCATACAATTCTATAATGCATCATCAGTATATTGCATTGTGTGGTTACCACCAAAAGTCTAGTTTCCTTCCTTCCCCATATATTTGACCCCCTTTATACACTTCATCCTCCCTGACCCCCTTTCACCTATGATAACCACCATACTGTTGTCTGTGTTTGAGTTAAAACAAGTCTCTCTTAATCACACACCTTCCCACCCCTTAACTCCTGTTCCTGAATGATAAGTACAGAGAGATAACCACAATTTTTTATTTGTTGGTTTTTAAAAATCTTTATTGTTGAAAGTATTATAGATGTCCCGTTCTTTCCCCCATTGACTCTCTCCAACCTGCTCCCACTCCCTCCCCAGGCTTTCACAGCACTATTGTTTGTCCATGGGCTATGCATATAAGTTCTTTGGTTAATCTCCCTCCCCCGCCTCCACCTGTCTCCCTCTCACTCCTTCTGAAATACATCAGTCTTTTGCATGCTTCTATGTCTCTAGATCTATTTTGTTCATCAATTTATTTTGTTCATTAGATTCCACATATGAGTGAGAACATGTGATACTTGTCTTTCTCTGACTGGCTTATTCTGTGATATTTATATACTAGAGGCCCGGTGCATGAATTCATGCACCAGTGGGGTCCCTTGGCCTGGCCTGCGGGATCGGGCCAAAATGGGTTCTTCGACCTCCCCTGAGGGGTCCCGGATTGTGAGAGGACACAGGCTAGGCAGAGTGACCCCACTGGTGCACAATCAGGGCTGGGGAGGGACATGGGAGGGCTCCAGGGTGTGTCCGACCCATCTTGCTCAGTCCCAATTAGCCAGAACCCAGCAGCAAGCTAACCTACCAGTTGGAGCGTCTGCCCCTGGTGGTCAGTGCACGTCATAGTGACTGGTCGACAGGTTGACTGTCTGCCCCCTGGTGGTCAGTGCACATCATAGTGAGCAGTTGAGTGGCCTTAGCATATCATTAGCATATTATGCTTTGATTGGTTGAATGGCCGACCAGATGACTGGACACTTAGCATATTAGGCTTTTATTATATAGGATGAGTATACTACCTACATATAAAATTACATAATTTTATGTTTCTGTTTTTTATAACATAGTGTCATAATGTATTATTCTTCAATTCCCTCTTCTCCTAATAGCATATTTTTAAAAATTTTTATTGTTGAGAGTATTACAGATGTCCCCCTTTTTCTCCCCACTGCCCTCCTGCACCCAATTCCCACCCTGCCCCAGGCCTTCAGCACCCTATTGTCTGTGTCCATAGGTAATGTATATATGCACATAAGTTCTTTGGTTAATCTCTTCCCGCCCCCTGCTCCTCACTTACCTCTGAGATTCCTCAGTCTGTTCTGTGTTTCCATGCCTGTGGTTCTATTTTATTCGTCAGTTTATTTTGTTCATTGCATTTCTTGTTCATTTATTTTGATTTTTACATTCATTTGTTGATAGATATGTATTTATTACCATTTTATTGTTCATATTTTTAATATTTTTTCTCCTCCTCCTTCCTGGTGTGACCTAGTGGTTGAATGTCAACCCATGAACCAGGAGGTCAAAGTTTGATTTCTGGTTAGGGCACATGCTTGGATTGCAGGCTCAATCCCAAGTAGGGGACATGCAAGAGGCACATGATCGATGATGTTTCTCATCAGTGTTTCTATTTCTCTATCCTTCTCCCTTCCTCTTTGAAATCAATAAAACTATATTTAAAAAAAAGAATACCCTTCAACATTTCATGGTAATGAAACTAGTAATACTGGTTTGGTGGTGATGAACTCCTTTAGCTTTTTCTTGTCTGCGAATCTCATCATCTGACTTTCAATTTTAAATGATAGTTTTGCTGGGTAGAGTAATTTTGGTTGTAGGTCCTTGCTTTTCATCACTTTGAATATTTCTTGCCACTCCCTTCTGGCCTGCATAGTTTCTCTTGAGAAAACAGATGATAGTTGTATGGGCGCTCCTTGTAGGTAACTAACTGCTTTTCTCTTGTTGCTTTTAAGATTCTCTCTTTGTTTATAACCCTTTGCATTTTAATTATGATGTGTCTTGGTATGGGCCTTTTTGGGTTCATCTTGTTTGGGACTCTATTTCTTTCACCAGGTAGGGGAAGTTTTCTATCATTATTTCTTCAAATAGGTTTTCAATATCTTGATCTGTCTCTTCTCCTTCTAGCACTCCCATGATGAGAATGTTGGTATGCTGAAGTTGTCCCAGAGGCTCCTCACATTATCTTCATATTTTTGGATTCTTTTTGTAATTCTGATTGGGTGTTTTTGCTTCTTTATATTCCAAATCACTGATTTGATTCTCAGCATCTTTGACTCTGCTGTTGATTCCCTGAAATAAAGAGTAAATTATTCTTTTTTCCCCCACTACTATATTTATTCAGCTCTTCCAGTGGGATTTTCTGTTAGTAAATCTGCTACTCAGTTATCTGCTATGTATATGGATGCAAAAGTGGATGACCACTTAATGCAAGGGACTGAGAAAAGCAAGCTGGAACCAGTGACCCAGTTATTTCAAAACACTAAGAAAATAAGATTAGAAGACCCAAACCAAGAAAACCTTACAAGAGAGAAAGAGACTGGCCCAGGCTCTCTTTCCGAGAAAGCCTTGTGTTCAGTAGTTTATGTTAAAGAAAGTGATTGAATAGAAATGACAGATGTGGAATGAAGTTGTTTGTACCTATTACCACAGAAATCAAAACTTGCTTTTGACTAAGAGGGCATATTGATTGAGAACTTAACCTCAATAGGAAAACCTAACAAAATGAAGGAAGATGTTTGCTTCCCCCCACTCCCCCACTGTTTATAAATCACCGTAGACTGCATTTTTTGATGATACATACTTAAAACAGTTGCTTTAGGGAGAAAAAGCTTTCCAAAATTCAAGTAAATTATTCTTTAATTCAGTTAATTATGCTTAATTTCTGACTGGTCCTTTTTCATGTCTTTGGTATTCTAAGATCCTTGAGAGTCTCACTAAACCCATTGAAGCTCTCATTAAGATCTTTGAGCATTCTTATAACCATTCTTATAACTTGTTTTGAATTCTGTATCTAGTAGTTTGCTTGCTTCCACTTTATTTAGTTCTTTTTCAGGGGGCCTCTTCTGTTCTTTAATTTGTGATATGTTTCTTTGTTTCCACATTTTGGCTACTTCCCTGTGTTTGTTTCTATGTATTAGGTAGAGCTGCTATATCTCCTGGAATTGGTAGAGTGGCCTTGTGAAGTAGGTGTCCTGTAGGGCCCAGTGACTCAGCCACCCCAGTCACCTGATCTGGGCACTCTAAGTGCGCCCCTGTGTGGGCTGTGTGCATTGTCTTGTTGTAGGTGAGCCTTGATTGCTGTTGGCATCACTGGGAGGAATTGACCCCCAGGCCTATTGGCTGTGAGTACTAGCTGTGACTACAGCAGAAGAGCTGCTGTGCAGGAGACACCCCTATGGAGCAGGAGTTGCTTCAGTGGGGCTTTGGTGCTTACTGAGTCTGCCTCTTAAATGTGTCACTCCTGGGTGTGTAGAGTTGTAATCTGGGGTGATCTGAAGCTGTCCACCAGGTGCACTGGCTCTGGGGCCTCCCAATAGGAGCTACGGAATGATCTGCAGGTGGCTGCTACTTTTGTTGGGCTTGGAAGTGGCCAGGCGAGGCCCAGCTGTGAAGCAAGGTGGGCTGGTGCTAAGGCTGGGTCTTGGGCCTTTTACTGATAGATTTGGGGCATGCTGACCCAATCTGCTGCTTGTTTGAAAGATTTTAGGAAAGAGTGAAGCCTGGGCCAGGACAGGCCATTCAAATGGAAAAAGTGCTGCTAACAGCTTGGGTGGTACTATAACTTGGGTAGGTCAGGGTCTTAGAGAATCATCAGGGTGGAGTGAACAGTGTGAGTCAGGTTGATGGAGACTCAGATACGGCAACTACCAGTCAGCTCTGTGATGGGGGAGGTCTCAGCATAGGAACAATGACCCCTTCAAGATCCTTTTTCTTGGAGAAAGCCACTCCTGAATTCTTGCCCTGATGCCAGACAATCCAGTTCCTCTCCATATGTCCCTGGGTCCCCTCCAAGCCATTGTCCCAGCTCTGGAGCTCAGGGGGAGCAAGTCTGAGTAAGTCTGTGCACCAGCCCTTTAATAGTAATCTGGGTCTCCAGTAGTCTCCTTGTCACTCAGCCACATCACTGCTGATTTTTTACAGCCTGAAATTATGGGGACTTCTCTTCCCAGCTCTGGAACCCTGGGCTGGGGGCCTGGTATGGGGCTGGGACTCCTTGCTCCTCATGGGAGGCCTTTGCTGCCAAGATATCCATCCCAATTAAAAAAATGCCACACGTGGGTGTCAGACCAGTCTGTTTTGCCCCTACACCCCTCCTACCAGTCTCAATGTGCTTTCTTCTTTAGTTCTCTAGTTGTAGGACTTTCATTCAGCCAGATTTCAGGCAGTTCTGAATGATGGTTACTCTGTATTTTAGTTGTAATTTTGAAGTGGTTGTGGAAGGCCATGAGTACTGTATTTACCTATGCTGCCATCTTCCTTTCCTCCCCAATATCATGTCTTAGAGAGTTATGCTGGTCAGACTGAGCTGTGTAGTTTTCCAGAATGTTAATACACTAGATTTTATCTAATAATTTTCCTATCCTATATAATAAAGAGCTAATATGCAAATGGTCGTCACACCCTCATGCCACCACACTCAACAACTGGGGAGAGAGGAATACCAGCCAGGCACAAGTGAGCTTGTGAGAGAGGAATGGGGACCAGCCAGGCTGCGGCCCAGGAGAGGGACAAGCCGCCTGCCCCATGGTCCCAGGCACCAGCAGGTGTGCCTGCACCTGTGGCCTGGCGGAGGGACAATCTGCCTGCCCTGTGGTCCTGGGTGCCAGTGCCTGTGGCTGCAGCCTGGAAGAGGGACAAGTGCCCACCCTGTGGTCCCAGGTGCTTGCGGCTGCGGCCTGGGCAAAGCTGCCTGCCCATGGTCCGCTGTGGCTGTGGCTGGCCCGGGCGAAGCTGGCCTGGGTCCTGGGTGACTGCAACCGGCTGGAGGAGGGAATCGTGGGTCCTGGGTGTGGGGCGACGTAGAGGTGTTTAGGGGTGATCAGGCCAGCAGGGGAGCAGTTGGGGGCGATCAGACTGGTAGGGGAGCAGTTAGGGGCAATCAGGCAGACAGGCAGGCAGAGGTGGTTAGGGATGATCAGGCAGGCAGAGGTGGTTAGGGGAAATCAGGCAGGCAATCAGAGTGGTTAGGGGCAATCAGGCAGGCAGGGGGAGCAGTTGGGTGCGATCAGACCAGTAGAGGAGAGGTTAGGGGCAATCAGGCAGGCAGGCAGGCAGGCGAGTGGTTAGGGGCCAGTGGTCCTGGATTGCGAGAGGCAGTTGAACATCTCCCAAGGGTTCCCGGATTGGAGAGGGTGCAGGCCGGGCTGAGGAACCCTCCCCCCATGCATAAATTTTGTGCACCGGGCCTCTCGTTTATATATATAAAAGCCTAATATGCAAAGTGTCCCCTTGGGAGTTCGACCGACCAGGAGTTCAATTGCTTGCTATGATATGCGCTGACCACCAGGGGATGGTGGGGAACAAAGAAAGGCCCTGGCCAGCAGCCGGCAGCCAGAGAAGAGAGGCCCCAGCTGTCAGCCAGCAGCTGCTAGGGACCCTACCCGTGCACGAATTTCGTGCACTGGGCCTCTAGTTTATAGATAAATAGGAAAGACAGTTTTATTTCTTTTTTTCCCAACAGTGTTAACTATAGGTGAGCCTTGATTGCTGTTGGTGTCAGTGGAAGGAATTAATATGTAGCCTTAATATGTCAATTCACATACTATTTATTTCTCCTATTTAAAGAGTACAATTCACTGGCTTTTAGTATATTCACATAGTTGTGCACCCATAACCATAATCAATATTAGAACATTTTCATCATTTTGTCACCTCAAATAGAAACCCTGTACACTTTAGCTGCCACCTCCCATTTTCACCCATCTCTCCCCTTCCCCGGCCCCCCTGGGCTAAGTAACTACCAGTCTACTTTTTACCTCTATTTGCTTATTATGGGTGTCCTATATAATAAAAGCATAATATGCTAAGTGTCCGGTTGTCCAATTGGCCATTCAACCATTCAAAGCCTAATATGTTCATGATATGTTAAGGCCTCTCAACTGCTCGCTATGACGTCCACTGACTACCAGGGAGCTAACCTCCGACTGGTAGGTTAGCTTGCTGCTGGGGTCTGGCTGATTGGGACTGAGCAAGACAGGCTGGACATGCCCTGGAGCCCTCCTGCGTCCCTCCTCGGATGCAACCTCCCTCGTCATCCCTAGCCCCAGTCGTGCACCAGTGGGGTTGCTCAGCCTGGCCTGTGCCCTCTCTCAATCTGGAACCCCTCGGGGGATGTTGGAGAGCTGGTTTTGGCCCGATTCCTTAGGCCAGGCCAAGCGACCCCACTGATGCATGAATTCGTGCACCGGGCCTCTAGTTTTATATAAATGGAATAATCTTAATTGGCTTCTTTCACTTAAGATAATATTTCCAAGATTTATCCATGTTGTAGCATGTATCAGCACTTCATTCCTTTTTAACAGCTGAATAATATTCCATTGCAAATGATATCACATTTTATCACTTTATAGACATTTGGGTTTCCACTTTTGGCTATTGTGAACAATACTACTGTGAACATTCTTGTACAGGTTTTTGCATGGAGATATGATGTACGAGTAGAATTTCTGGGTCAGATGCTAACTCTGTATTAAAGTTTTTGAGGAAAATGGTTTCTTTTTATGTGTTAACAAACACTGCTGCAGTTAGAACTTCTATATGCATACATGCAAGTATTTCCCTAGGTTGTATACTCGGCAACTTTGTCAATACTTACTAACAGTTACATTTTTTTCTCCAAACTGACATGTGGAAATGGCTTGTTGTATTTGCCTTTTCTTATTAATAGTGAAGTTGTCATTTTTTAAAGTTTATTGGCTATTTGCATTTCTTCTCTTGTGAATTAACTGTTTATATTTTTCCTCAATTTAAAAAATTCAGAAGTTATTTTATACAGATTCTGGGAGTTCTTTATTACTATTGCTATCAACCAGTTGTTATATATGTTGAAGGAAGCAATCCACCATGGTCCCAGAGCATCTCTGGACAGTCTTGCTGGATTTGAAGTTCACTTTTCTGATAAGGAATATTTTCTTGGAATAATGTTCTGTTTTCATAACTTGACCCATACTTGAATAACCAGAATAATGTATATAGCTAACCTAGACAAATCATTCCAAGTTGAAGCAGATCCAGTTTAAGCCTACAGACAGGATATTTATTACCAATGGAATGAATCTTCAGTTTAGTGCATTTAAAATATTTATAACTTTAAGTCTTAAATAATATAATAAAAAGATATATCAACCACATTTAACTACTACTTCAGTATATATATTGAGTTTCTTGATTAAACTTTAGCATGCTCATATATTTGGATGTGTCATAGAATTCTTATACATTTTCTTCTTAGAATTGGCGTGACTTGGATGCAAGAATCACAGACACAGCAAATGAATCAAAAGATAATGTCAGATATTTGTACACTCTAGAAAAAGTATGTCAACCTCTCTATAACTATGATCTAGTAAGTATGCTTTTAAAAGTGTAGCTTAAAAATTACCACATTTAAAAATAACTTAATATGTGTATATGGGAAAACCTTGTACTGCAGAAAAATTATTTAAAAGATCTATTTCCCTAATACATATCTATAATGGATTAAAGCTATATTATTTTACCCCACATTTAAATATAATGCATTATCATAAAGATGACCTCATTTGTGAATTAAACAAGACAGACATACTCGTTATTTCACAAGTGGCGTTCCATCACATCTGTGGTATTCTGTACGGTGGAAGCAAGTCAGGCAGGCCAGTGCACACACAGGAGCAGGGTATTACAGAAGCGTGTGAATACCGTGAGGATCACCATCACTGGGGCCATCTTTGAACCTACCTACCGGGTTAGAGATTAGGAAATCAAAACTCATGGTGACAGAGTGGCGTTGCCAGCATCACTCAGCTGGTCAGTGATGCACCTTCTAGTTTCCAACAGGACCCATCTTCTAGTTTCTAACCTACTTTTCTTATAATATTTCCACAGAGTTCCTTTAAAGGACATATTAGCACTACCATTTCCTTCTATTTTTCTAAGTTTGTATTCGTTTTTGATTCATAAATTAACTGGCATTTCGTAATGTTTTATGTGAAGTATGAAAATGAGAGAGAACCCTCTGTCCTTTCTTTAGATGAAGAGGGGAAATCAAGGAAACCAGTGTTTGTTGAGAACCTGGGACAGTTGTGGTTTTAAAGATGTCCACCGTCTTGAGAACCCTGGTCTTTCATTGTAGGCATTTCCATATACTTTCATTCTGTATTCACAATAGGACTAGGAAACTGAACTTGAGCATTTCTACAAGTGTAAGTGATGTGACTGAATTTGAATCCAGCACTCTTTGACGTTATAAGTTGTATTTTCCCCCCACCTCATTTTGCTGCCTCCTCAAGGTATTCTCTAAATTTATATGCTCTTGAAATAATTTACATTCATGTCTGACACACATGTTCAGCATTCTCCATTTTAATCTTTGAAGAGATAGTCAAATCCTCCACATACATGGCACCATTGGCCATATAGCCTGGGTGACTAATCTTTTTGGGGTAGAGTTTCATCCTAGAGGCAGGGAAAGGGGAAGAGTCTATGTGCCATATCACTTATATCCGGAGAAGAGGGATGTGTAGGGATATTTCATATACATTCCAAGAGGATATTGGTAGCCAAGGAATTTCATGTGGGTGGTGAGGGAAAAGTGGGTTGAGAATCCTGGGCAGGTGCAGTTCTTATTGCCATGTGGGAATCCATCATCCATCAGGAAGCATCATGAAAGAGGATAGGAAGACTTCTCAGAAGCAGTTTTTTAATTGATTCCATACAAAGATGATGGATTTTAACTTATTTACAACTTCTTGTTGTTTACAAAGGGAATTATGATTTAAACTTTACTAGGTATTATGAGCTTCTAAAACCAGGTGAAACTGTTAATACTGATCTCTACTGACAACAAATAATCAATTTGAACCACGCTTTGATCATGAAACGACCAGAATGTGCCAGAATATACGGCAAAGTAATTTTGCTTCATGATGACGTACCATCACACACTTCAAAACCAGTTCAAGACATGTTAAAAGATCTTGCCTGGGAAGTATTAACCCATCCGCTGTATTCACCAGACCTTGCTCCTTCAGATGACCACTTGTTCCGATCGATGGCACAGGCACTTTCTGAGCAGCACTTCAAAACGTACGGAAAAGTAGAAAATCTGGTCTCTGAATGGTTTGCCTCAAAACAAGAAAAGTTCTATTGGGACGGTATCCACAAATTACCTGAAAGATGGGGGAAATGTGTAGCTAGCGATGGACATTACTTTGAATAAAGCACTTTTGATGTTTCTCTTGAAATTACCAGGTTTTCTTTGATTACAAAACCTGCATTATTAACTGGTACACTTAGTACTCTCTTCACTTCTACTCCTAGTACAGGCTCCTGAACTTCTGTTAGGAACCTTTTTAAAATCTGTTTCACATAAGAACATCTTAGGTGTTTCTGTGCATAGGACCATGAGCAAAAAACCCCCGATTATATGGTGACAGAGAAATATAGCTGTTGCTTGGCTCACTCTAGAGATCAAGGACTTAATTCCTCAGCTTTATAACATGTGCAATTGAAATTTGTGTCTAAGAAAAATTAGAAAATTAGAATTATCACGTCACAAGCACTTGGGGTTGAGGAAGAGTTGAGGAAGCAAATATTAAATACACATATACGTAATGCCTACTCTAGAAGGTCTTCCTACAAGTGGCTCTTGATGTCAAAAATAATAGGTGAATGAAGATAGCAAAATGTTACCATCTGTCAAATCTGGTGGTGGGGATAGATGATCATTAGACTATTCTCTTCACTTTTCTATACATTTAAAACTTTCCAGTATAAAAAATAAACGTGGGAAAAAAGATACAATAGTTTTTATTGTTAGCAAGACTTCTAGATTTTAAGGTCTACTGATTTCATCTTCCTGGTTCAACAGACTTGCTTAAATTCCCATAATTTTCACATCTTTTAGTGCTGGTGTTCTTTTCATCCAAGTAATTTATAACACTTTGTTCATTTGTTCTAGCTGTGGATATACATTATTATTATTGCTACTACTATTTTATTGTTATTGAGCTTTTTACATTCTCTGATGTAGGAATGTGCTTCCCCCTAATACACCCACTATTTTTGTAGTTTCACAAATTATTTTTTTCTCACTTTCTTTTTATTAAAAGCAACCAACAATTTTTGTTTAGTTTGTCACTGTCATTTGAGCAGGAAAAGTGCAGAGGACTCATGCTTCCATTGCTCGTTGATAAATTTTATCATCCTGGTATTACACTTTAGGCATATCTACTATTACACATTTTACATATAAAATGTCTGAGTACTGTGTATAAATGGGTAAGAACTATGTCAAGCAGCTACTATTATAAGTAACTAGAGGCCTGATGCATGGAATTTGTGCAAGAGTAGGCCTTCCTTCCCCCGGCTGCTGGCACTGGCTTCCCTCTGGCACCCAGGACCTGGGCTTCCCTTGTAGCCCTGGCTTTGTCCAGAAGGTCGTCTGGTCTAATTAACATATTGTGCTTTTATTATTATAGATGATGTTTAAAATTCAGATGAAGGGCATTTTCCTGATTGATCCATTTGTTGCTGTCCCTAAGCCTTCTTTATTGGAGTTAGGGGTACTTTGTAGGCTTGCCTTGTTGAGGGTGGCAGGGACACCTTCTGGGCACATTTTTTTATTAGAATTTTTTTTTGATCTACAGATGATACATCTAATATGAATTCTGACATATAAGGTTAACTATGAAATAATGTTAATGTTCATAAGCCGCATGCAATTGATTTAATTATGTCTTTGTCACACCTCATACCTGGGACATACAGTGTATGATTTAGTAGTAGTTCTTTCTGGTCTTACTTATTCCATTACCATTTTAAAAATCGTTGCTATATTTATATTGTCTTAGCAATGAACAGGCATGCTCCTTGAGGGAGGGAGTGCCATTGCCCTTATCTGTTCTTCCATCATGATTTGCATCATGGGAAAAAGCAGGCCTCAGTCATCTCAGGCACAGAACTGGGGTTATGCTATAGCCCAGGGACCTCGAACAAGGTACTTAACTTCCCTGCCTTTCCATTTTGTCATGGGAAAAATGGGGATAACAATATTTTATTTTATAGGTCCTAAAACATTTTTTTAAATTACATTTTAATATCTCTGCACTGAGAGAACATCTTTCAGTCAGTTGAGTTTTATGAATCATTGTGAATGTGACTCGACACTTTTGATTATTAGTTCTCTCGAGGGGTAGAATTTGTTCTATTTTATTTTATTTTATTTTATTTTATTTTATTTTAATTTTTTGTACCATTGGTGTGAATTCAGACTGCAGTGAATGAGTGCCAGCTTGTGGTACAAATTCTCAGGGGAATTCATTTTCCCTCCCTCCACTAGGAGTGGGATTGGGACATACAAGGTTTGTTCCTATCTTTTTCTCCACGGCTCCTCTGTTTCATCCTTACCGTTACAGAGCGGGTGGAGCCATTTGGTGACTTAGTTTTATGTGGGAGTGAGATGCCCTTTTCTTAATATCATGTAAAGTAGTGGGACAGTACCGCCTTACAACCAGTGATGTCTTAGCTGTGATGAAATCAAACCTACCTTAAATGGTCATTGTCAGCATAAAGCGCCTGGCACACAGTAAGCACTGGGTACACATTAACAATTGTTTTATCTGTGTGTGCACTTGTTCTGATCTGCTCTGTGCTGTTCTGCTGTTTAACTTGTTTGTGTACGTCCCTTGCACTCTGCCGTGACCTCCTCCAGAATAGGTTCTGAATTTGTGGATTTTGCCTAATATTCTCAGTACTTAGTGGCACTTAGTATGCTTGCTGCATGGTGAATTGAGTGGAACACATGGAAATGAGTACTAGTCTAATCTCTGTTTTTAACTAGCTTTCTGGCCCAGGTAAGTCACTTTACCCCTCAAAATATCAGTTTCTTCACCTTTAAAAAGAGCAGCTTGAACGATTAATCCTTAAAATAAGTTTCACCTCTAATATTTTATTTTTGAATAAACGTTTAAGCTACAATAATACTAAATTCTCTTCACCCAGTTTCTCCTGTTAGCATTTTGAGTTCCGTTGGCATATTCGTCAAAACTGATGTCCTTTTTCTGTTCCAGGATCCAGTCTAGGATACCACATTGCCTTTAGTAAAATTGGACGTTTATGTATGTTTAGAGTCTCGAATATTATAGGATATTGGTTATTAAACTTATAAGTATATGAGGGAATTCACTTGATACATTTCAATTTTAGGTTTCCATGGCCCATGGAATACAAAATTTGATTAATGCCATCAGAATGATTCACAGCGTGTCGAGGTATTATAATACCTCAGAGAGAATGACCTCATTGTTTATCAAGGTAAGTTTGTAAGGGAGGAAGTCACACATGTAACTCTGTGAATAATGCTCTCCCTCTGAACTGGAAAAGGGAAATGGGAAGGTTGGTGCCTGTCGGAGTTTTGGATTTTAATACTTCCGGTGGACAAGAAAAGGAAGGTGTTGACTGGAGGCAGTTTTACTTAATTGAAAGGGTGCTTTTCTCCTTGTCAGAGGTAAGCCTCCAGGCTTTTTGTTTAAATGTAGATGGTGACCATATTTATCTTTTCCAAACACAGTAGTTTTGCTCAAGAGCTAAGGTTTCTGTCCACTATTAACAATGTTTCTTTAGCTACCCCACCGGCACTGTAGTTTGTGTAAAATCTCTCATGTAATGCCTTATGGTTAATTATTTTAAATGATTTGAAAAATTGCCCAAGAAACATATGAATAGAATTTCTTTGTAAATGATTCAAGCAGAATATAAGTAACATTCACATCTCAACTTTAACACCCCTTCTCCCCACAACGGATAGATTTAATCATTATGTTCTCAACAAGGCAAGAACCTTGGTATTCTTCTCTGTCACTTCTTTCTCTCCTTCATGCTGTTTATGTTCCATATTGAGATCTCTAGTTCCATATTATTATTAATATTTTTTCAACATTATAAATCATCAAGTTTTCAGACTAAAACCTAAGTAGTGTTAGTTTCTTTGATTATCTCTGTTTTGTGATTTCCACATTTTCTTCCATTGTGGATTCATTACTTCTTTTTTTTAATTTGTTGATTTTTTAGAGGGAGAAAGAGAGAGATAAGGAGAGAGAGAGAGAGGGAGAGAGAGAGGGAGGGAGAGGGAGAGAGAGAAATATCTATTTGTTGTTCCATTTATTTATGTATTCATTGGTTGCTTCTTGTATGTGTCCTGATCAGGGATCGAGCCCACAACCTTGGTGTACTGGGACAATGATCTAACCATCTGAACTGTCAGACCAAAATGATTCATTACTTCTTTTGCCAAAAAAAATTGTCAAGTGGTTCTTTTCTCTTTCTTTTCTGTGTGTGGTGAACCTCTTGAATTCCCACATGTCTGAAAATACCTTCATTTTGTCCTCCCACTCAAATACTAGTTTCACTGGAATCCTAAGTTCAATGTATTTTCTTCTGGAACTTTGAGGATATTGCTATCTAATACACAGTATTGTTGATGAGAAATTTGATGTTAATCTGATTGTTTTTCCTTTGTAGGAATCATGTTTTATTCTCTCAGGAAGCTGTTAGGATTTTTTTCTTTATCCTTGAACTTCTAAAATGTTAAAGTGATGTGTTTCTTTTTATATTTATTGTGTTCTATAGTTGCTGGGTTGTTTCAATCCAAAGATTTTTGTCTCTCCTTTTCCTGGGAAATTACCACTTTTGTCTTTGATTATTTCTTACCCACTTGTTCATTTTATTCTCATCCTTTGAATCTAACTTCCATTTCTCTTAACTATTTTTTTATGTGTCTATCTTTGTCTTTTGACCTTTCAGCTCACTCATGTGTTCTTAATTTCTGCCCCAAATGCTGGCCAATTCATCAATAGATTTAAAAAAATTTTGACAATAAAAATTTCAATTTCCAAGTTTTCTAATTGTAAAATCCTCTCATTTCTTTCTTATGAATTAACGAGAGGCCCAGTGCACGAATTTGTGCATGGGTGGGGTCCCTCGGCCTGGCCCGTGATTAAGGCCTATTGGGGAGCCGGCCAGGGAGAAGGACCTCGGGAGGTTGGCTGGCAGCCCCCTCATTGGGGCCTGTTGGGGGCGCTATTAGGGGGGAGGAACCATGGGAGGCTGGCTGTGGGAGTGCACTGACCACCAGGGGCAGCTCCTGTGTTGAGTGTATGTCCCCGGTGGTCAGTGCGCATCATGGCAACTGGTGGACTGGTTGTTCCAGTCGTTCTGGTCGTTCCGGTTGTTCCGGTAATTCTGGTCGTTCGGTCATAATGGTCGCTTAGGCTTTTATATATACAGATTTGGTTAATAAAAGAGATTTTAAAAGATTGTACATATATTTCTTCTGTATTTCCTATCTTTGTTGAGTTTACTGCCTCTGTTACCAAGTTTGTATTCTTTAATTGCTTGACGATTCTTGGTTGTCTGGCCGTCTTTAAATTTGAGGCTTCTAAGTTGCCTCCCTGTTCTGTTTCTTGTCGGGGAGGGAAGTATGAATAATATTTTCTCTGATATGTCCTCCTGCTGTGCAGTAGCTACCTGGCACAGCCACGCCTCTCCAAGACTGTGGTTCACATCTACAGCTTTGTCCTTTCAGCATGTGTCCCTTTGCCTGTTGCATAAGTTGCTCCAAATTCAGTGTGCAGGGTTACAACCAAAGGCCCCTCACGACATCTACCATCTTGAAAAGTTCCCATATTGTTTCACCTTCACAATAACCTTCTCCAGAACTGGGTCTGGTTTTCTCTAACCTTTTTTCTTCTTATAGATTTGTTCCCATATTCTTTCCATATTTTAAGAATTCTCCAACATTTCTGTGTGCCAGTCTGCTATCTTGATCTCTGGAATATTTAAATAGATATCTTGACTTTTTTCACTATTTGGGGGGATATGGTTTGCATGTTGAAGGATGGTGAAGAATCACACTTAGACTAGATCAAGTCCTAATTAGTGCAGAAATAGACAAGTGGAAAATATAGTAGATTTTGAAATTTATAGCCCCAATTACATTGACTTAAATGTTGTAGGTAAATGTGACTTTTATTTTTTTTACTGGAATGTACATTTCTTTGTTTTTATATACTGTAATTCACTACATAAGTTTACTATTTATCATTTTTATGCTTGTGATTTTAGAAATGAAAAAAAATTTACTTCTCTACAGTTATTTTGGACTAATATTTATTTTAGGTAACAAATCAAATGGTGACAGCATCTAAAGCCTATATTACTGATGGAGGAATTAACCATGTATGGGATCAGGAAACACCCCTTGTACTAAAGAAAATTCAGGTTTGTATATGTATTTTTATTTATTTATTTTATTTTGTACGTATTTTTATTTTCATAAAGTAAAGCTTTCACCATTTGGCCCAATTTTGTTTACTTTATTAATGCACAAAGCATGTTAATTTTTATAAAACATTGAACAAAGTAGCCTGAGAGAGAGAGAGAGAGAATCATTGATCGCTGCCTCCTGCATGCCCCCCCTACTGGGGATTGAGCCTGCAACCTGGGGAATCAAACCATGATCTCCCGGTTCATAGGTCGATGCTCAACCACCGAGCCATGCGAGCCAGGCAATAATGTGAATTTTTAATGTTAACAGCAACAGTCCCTGTTGAGCGGCTGATGTGATCAGCTCTGTGTGAGAGTAGAATTTTTGAATTTTTGACTCCTGAACAAATGTCTCACCACCCTTTCTGCCCCTTCTTTTAATTTCTCCACAGGATTGCATTTTCTTATTTAAGGAGTATCAAGCATCTTTTCACAAAACAAGGAAACTGATTTTAGAATCCTCAGGGGAAAAGTCTTTTGAGGTTTCAGAAATGTATATATTTGGAAAATTTGAAGCTTTCTGCAAAAGACTGGAAAAGGTAAGCATTGTGCAGCCATAGCATCCACCACCAAACACACCTCTCTGGTTATGTGGTACTTTACGTAGCACTGTGAGAATTATTGTTCCAGATTGCTCGTCTCACTGTTGGTATGACTTATGAGATATTACTCACTGCATTTTATTATATCTTATTTTTTATTCCTGATTAGTGTCTTCTGCCAGATACACAAAAGCTATGGCAAACTTTCACTTTTCTCCAAGTCTGCCTCCACCCAGGGAGCTTGAACTCAAAAGCCTCTGCTCTTCACCATTGTGTTGGGCAAGAGGACGTGTGAGATGAAATGCCTGCAATACCTGTCAGAACCCGGTGGTCATGTCGTATCGGGGTGTGTGGGCACCTTCTCTTTCTAGGCCAGTGTACAGGGTGTATCCACAGACGTGGTGTGGGTGATGTCTTTACTGGGCATACATGGGTTAGAAACTTCTGCGCCTCTGATTCATTTGCTAAGACTGGCTGGGGAGGAGGGATACTGTTTTCTGGGTATATAGGCTGTCCATTCAGAGGCTTGTTGGAGGTAGCCTTTGAAAAGTCTACAAAGATATATCATTTAGGTATGATCTACTCCAATCCCCCAACACCTTGCCAACTTTTTAGGTCCTGGTAATATTTAGAATCCTGTTCATCGTTTGTTGGAAGTTGCTGAGGCATTACATAGGTTGAAGGGCATTTTCTAGACATGTCCAGAGCCCATTTTTCATTTGTAATCCCTGACACAGTTAAGATAGGAAAGTATGAGTGATGAAGAGAAACAAGTTACTGGATGGGGTCTACATACATACTTCTATGGGGCTGTTTTTGTTTGTTCTTTTAATAGCTTTATGGATCTACTAGAGGACCAGTGCACGAAATTCGTGCACTGGGGGAGTTACTCAGCCCAGACTGCACCCTCTCACAGTCTGGGAGCCCTAGGAGAATGTTTGGGCCCAAGCCAGCAGTCAGACATCCATCTGGCAGTCTGGGGTTCTCGCAGTCTGGGACCCCTTGCTCCTTACCACCCACCTGCAGTGGAGGAGGGGAAGGCTCCCACCACCGCCACTGCGCTCGCCAGCCATGAGCCCAGCTTCTGGCTGAGTGTTGCTCCCCTTGTGGGAGCACACTGACCACCAGGGGACAGCTCCTGCGTTGAGCATCTGCCCCCTGATGGTCAGTGTGCATCATAGCGACTGGTTGTTCTGCTGGTCATTCCACCATTCGGTCGATTTGCATATTAGGGTTTTACTATATAGGATAATTCATACACCATACAATTCACCCATTAAGGTGTTTAAGTCAGCATTTTCTCATACATTCACAGAGTTATGCAACCATTTCTACAATCTAATTTTAGAACATTTTCATTCCCACTGAAAAAATCCCATCAGCAGCCACACTCTTTTCCCCCCTCCACCATTAATATTTCTGTTTCTATAGATTTACCTGTTCTTCTGATGTGTTCTTTTGTGACTGACTTCTTTCATTTAGCATAACGTTTCAAGATTCATCTGTTTTAGCATTCCTTTTTATTGCTGAATAATATCCCATGTATGGATATACCACATTCTATTTATCTATTCATTAGTTGATGGATATTTAGGTTGTTTCCACTTTTTGGCTATTATGAACAGTGCTGCTATGAACATTTGTGTACATATTTTTGTATGGACTTATGTTGTTATTCCTCTGGAATATATGCATAGGAACGGAATTGCTGTGTCATGTGGCAATGCCGTGTTTAACTTTTTGAGGAGCTGCCAACTTGTTCTTCAAACAAGCTGCATCATTTCACATTTTCATACGCAACTTAAGGGAGTTCCAGTTTCTCCACATCCTTGTTAGCTCTTGTTATTATCTGTCATTTTAAATTTAGCCATCCTAGTGGGTGTGAAGTGGTGTCTTATTGTGGTTTTGATTTGCATTTCTCTGATGACTAATGAACTAATGATGTTGAACATAATTTCAAGTGCTTAATGTTCATTTGTAGTTCTTTTTTGGAGAAATTTCTATTCAAATTTTTTACACATTTTATAATTAATTATTTTTGTATTTTTATTGTTGAGTTACAAGAGTTCTGGGTATGAGTCTCTTATATATGATTTGCCAATATCTTCTCCCATCCTGTGGATTGTCATTTCAGTTTCTTCTTTGTCTTATTTAATCCTCACCTGAAGATATGTTTTAAGTTTTTATTGATTTTAGAGTTTAGTTTTGTTTTCTTCTCACCCTGGACATTTGTGGGAGAGAAGAGAAGAAGTGGGAAGCTGGCATTGCTCAGGGGAGAGTTAAGGAACTAGAGGTAGAGGTGGGGTAGAGTCTTTACTCCTGGTGACACTGAGATGAGGGAATCATAGCAAGTTGAGAACTAGAGAGGATGCCAAGATTGGTGAGCAGAGGAGGAATTATAAATTGGCTCTCAATACTGAGGGGTCAAAACTTGATAAAGAGAAAGCTGGTAAAAAAGCCAAGGCCAGGACAAACGAGCAGGAGGAGGGTCATGTTGGTTGACCATGACTGGCTTTTATATTGTTGCTGTGTGTATGGGGGTGGGGGGTCCACTGGCTAAGTTTGGGACCGACTGCTGTCCCTGTCTCTTGACCACCCATTATCCACAGACGGACAAAACAGAGGACATGTTCATGACAGGGATTTTGTCCCTGTCTCTGGCCATGGGGTCAGGTGGTAAGGTAAGGGATAAAGATGAGAGTCTTAGGATAGAATAACAGAGCAAGTGGGTAGTTTCGTTCTCCAATTTGCCTTTTAAGGTTTTTTTTTCTTTAGTTTTTTGTTAAGGTGAGTGGAGCATACATATTAGTAGGAAGCCCAACTATTTCTCATTTTATATAGGGTGTACATAGCGTGCTGTGAATTCCAGGTAGTCCATGTGTACTCCAGGCTTGGCCTGGCTTCTAGGGTGACAGTCGTTTTGGAAATGTACAGAAACAGTGACCCAAGAGTGACAGTTGTTCAGGAAGTGGTCCCTTTGGATTGGCATGTGCAGGGACTTTGACTTCTGGTTCTGTGTTGTCTCCACCGTGTGTAGTCTGTGGAGGACTCCCCTGAGAACAGGTTTGGTTTCTGTCTGGGCGTTGGACAAAGGGAAGCTTTGCCCAAGGGCCAAACAGGAAGCAAACCTGGAGAACTTTGAGCATTGTTCTCCAAAGCAGGAATCAGAACAGGGAATCACGAATGAAGATTAAGAAACTGAGTAGCCTGTGAACGTGAAAGGTGATTTTTTTTTCTTCTTTTTTCGGTGAAGTAGGTGGTGTTGGTACATTGAGATGGAGGCAGCCATTTCTGCAATAAAGTCCATTTTGACGATCTCCTGGGGCTCTTCTGGGGTGAGAAGTGACTACAGTCATTCTTCAGTCTTTTTGGGCCTTCCCTCTACCTGAATGCAGGGGAAAGGAAAACAGATGCGGTTTCTGCTGGTGCTAGATATCAGAACTACATGTCAGAACTACAGTGAGGGCAGGGGCAAGAAGAATGGTACAGCTTCTGAATCCAGTGAAATAATTTTCAGAAAATTCTCAAGAATAAAAGAATGAAATTATTTAGACATCTGCAAGGGCTTTTACTGAAATTTATTTCCCCCTCCTTTTGAAATGTAATACTAGTATGATCAGATTCCGAGATATGCTCGACCATCATCGATTTCAATAGTTGAAGAATAGTACTGATTAGTGACAGGGATTTACCATCTATTTTCTCTACGCTGGTTGGTTTTAGCTAAGTGATCCTAGGGCCTGTTTCTTGGTCTGCTTCTTAATCAATGATTCCTTAAGAGTTTACTCCAGGGAAAGGTGCTACTATCCCATTTTAAAAATAAAATAACACTTCTCTTTTTAAGATTACAGAAATGATAACTATTGTGCAAACATTCTCAGCCTTGAGTCATTCTACCATAGAAGGAATAGATATAATGGCAATAAAATTCAAAAATATATATCACGGGGTTAAGAAAAAGCAATACGACATTCTGGATCCAAGAAGGACAGAGTTTGACACAGATTTCTTAGACTTCATGTCAAAAATCAGTGCTTTAGAGGTAAGTAATTATACATACTTTTACTTGTAATTAATAATATTGGAATTCACATATTAACTATTTGTTATAAGTTACTCTTGCAAATGGATAAAAATATTTGCTGGTGTGATTAATTTCTTAACTAGTCCACAAAATATTTTCCGCCTTTTTTAAAGTGAAAAAAGGGGCATAATCAATAAAAGATGTCAGTGAACAACCAACCAGAAGCCCCAAAGACTACTGTAGTTGGGGGTCATTTTTAGTTTACATTAAAATTTGTTTTCGATTTTTGTTGTGTCAAGAAGCCAATGTCATTTTTTCAGTCCAAGGAAAAGTTTGTCATTTTTGCTCTTTGTTTTAGTGAGAAAAGATGTGAGGACGGATTAGGAAGGTGCCTCACTCTCCCCTTGGCCTTGCACTTTACGGCCACATTCTCTCTGCATCCTAGAGGGCAGCTCTGAGAGGCCCTCGTCCTGTTTGTCATAGCGTCTGGGGCACCAGACGGATGAAGGGTCGTTAAAAATAATGTCTGGTACCATATTTCTCTCTTACCTTTGGGCTTATATGGCTTTAGTTACTCTCATACTAACTGAGGTTAACCACATGGAAAGGCCCTCTGCTTGCTACCCAATGTCTGGGAGACACAGGGAGGGACAAGAATACACTCTGTCCACTTACCAAGTCTGCAATTTTTGGCATGAAGGTAAGGAAAAATATATTTTCTTATTAAAGATTCCTTTAAAAAACTATATTACATGTAATCTGGGCAATATAAAAAGATAGATCCTAAAATTCTAGCAGCAGTTTTTCTTTATGGCACAGACTTCCTTTCAGTTTTTGAAAGTGAGACTCTGATGTTATGATATATTAGAGTTATTACTTTTAGTGTTTGGCTAGTCAGGCAGGGTGGGATTTTTGTCTAAAATGCTTTGAGAGTTATATCTTCATGGCAATGGGAATTTGTACTTTTTAAAAAAACTTATTGCCTAAATCATTTTTATGATTCTTTAATAAAGATTATATGTTGTAAAGGCTTTACTATGTGGTCTTAGATATAAATTTTAGCTCCCAGTATATTTAGAGGCCATATTAACTTTTTAATATTTTAAAAAGGTGTCAGTGTTTTAACTTACCCTCCTTTCCCAATGTTTGATTAACACTGTGTTTTAGGTTAGTAGACCATCTATAATAATAAAAGTGTAATATGCTAATTAGACTGGATGTCCTTCCGGATGACCTTCTGGACAAAGCTGGGGCTCTGAGGGAAGCCCGGGTCCTGGGTGCCAGAGGGAAGCTGGTGTCAGCAGCTGGGGGAAGGAAGGCCTACTCTTGCATGATTTTTATGCATCGGGCCTCTAGTAACAATATAATCTGAAAGTGAAAGTAATTTAGAAAGAGTGTTTCAGTTCCATTGGTACCAGGAGTTTGGAATTCACTGTTTGGGATGGTGTGAGTTTCAGAAGATATTTTCTTCTTGTTTCTCCTTGGCGTGGCAAAGAGGTTTCTGGGAGCAGTGATGTTGGACAGCGACACCTGTTGATTCTGGGTGTCTATAGTGTCATCACATTGCTCTACCATATGCTTAGAAATTATAACATCCCAAAGAAATATGCTTGGTAAGGGACACTCATTCCTTTCAAAAATTCTCTAGGTCAGTAATTCCCCAAAACAACCACATATGTAATTTATAATTTTTCTAGTAGCCAAAAGAATAATAGTTAAAAGAAGCAGGTAAAATTACTTTAATAAGATATTTTGCCTGGCTGGTGGTTGAGTGTCAACCTATGAACAAGGAGGTCATGATTCAATCCTTGGTCAGGGCACATGCTGGGTTGTGGGCTCAATCCCCAGTTGGGGGTGTGCAGGAGGCAGCCAATTGTTGATTCTCTCTCATCATTGACGTTTTTATGTCTCTCTCCCTCTCCCTTCTTCTCAGAAATCAATAAAAATATATTTAAAAAAATAATATATTTTATTCAACCCAACATATTAAAAATACTAACATTTTGACATATCATCAATATAAGAATCATTGAGATATTATGCATTCTTTTTTTGTACTAAGTCTCTGAAACCTAGTGCATATTTTATACTTACAGCGTATCTCACTGCTAAGTAGTGCCAGTGGCCATCGCACTGGGCAGTGTATGTAGTTTTAGATGCTTAGATGGTAGGTGTGTTGAAGGCTATATTGATTCTGTAGGAAAATCATTAAATGTTGTTAAACAAAACTAGTCTCTTAATGCCAAGATCATTAAATATCAACATTTTATTTTAGGTACAAATACAGGCCTTTATGAACAGTACTTTTGGAAAAATCTTATCTTCTCAGCAGGCTCTTCAGCTGCTTCAAAGGTATTTATAATCCATTAAGCAGCATAACTTCTAGTTGGCATAACTTTATATCTGAAAATACAATTTCAAATAAGATGTTCTTGGAAATCTCTTCTAGGTAAACTTTTAAAAAAGATTTTAAATTTATCTTTATTGTTGAAAGTATTACAGATGTCCCTATTCCCCGCTAAGGATTCCCTCCTCCCCACTCCCATCCCCTCCCTCCCTGGGCCTTAACTGTACTATAGTCTGTGTCCATGGGTTGTGCATAGAAGTTCTTTGGTTAATCTCTTTCCACTCACACCCCCCTTCCCTCTGAGAATCGTCAGTCTGTTACATGCTTCTATTCAAGATTCTTTCTTTGTCTTTAAGGCAGTTTCTTTTGTTCATTAGATTTCACATAGAAGTGAGATCATGTGATATTTGTCTTCCTCTGACTGGCTTATTTCACTTACATAATACTCTCTAGGCCTCTCCATGTTTTTTCAAAGGTTAAGAGATCCTACTTTTTCACAGCTGCATAGGATTCCACTGTGTCATGTATCATAGCTCTTTTATCCACTCATCTACCTTTGGACACTTGGGCTGTTTCCACATCTTTAAAAACCAAAACAAACTGAGTGAGGCTTTCTCTCCGACCGGCTCTGGTCTCCCTGGTGGCCGGAAGCTCTGCTGCCTGTCACAGCTGGATGTTATGTGGGTCACTGTTCCCAGCCCAGTTACTCTGGGCTGCAGAGTCCAGCCTGTGTTCCAGGCCTTGATCTTCTCGGGGAAAAGCCCTCCTGTAGCCAAGGGATCCCTCTGCACTCTGGGCCTGCCGCCCGAGGACGCGGGTCAGCCCCTTCCTGTCAGTCTCCAGGTGTTTGCTGTGTCTCCTTCTCAGCTGGACCTTAGTTGGTCATTACGGGTGAATGTTCCCCAATTTAGTTTTATTTCCAGTCTGACCCTGGGATGAGGTGCAAGATTTGGCCACCATCTTCTCTCTCTTCTTCTAGGTAAACTTTTGAACTCATAAACATTGCTCTTTCAGTTACCATTTAATAGAATGGTAAAAATTTGAAATATATTTTTCACTGAATTTTTTTGTAGCAGACAGTCTTTCAATAAGAAAATGAAATATTTTACATCTTTCCCCCAGCTATATGATATATTTGAGGTTGGTTTCATAGGTGTTATTGGAAAGGGAACAATAATGTTTAATTCTGCATGCTGAAAAGATTTTGTTTGGACTTTTAGAAAAAAGTGCAATTAAGAGTAGCAGATCTCCAAACTCCCATTTTCCCTCCCGAGTGCCCCTGCTGCTCCTGCCCCTCTGTTCCTGGCAACAGTGACCTCCAAAAGGGCAGGAAAGCCTGGACGAGAGGGACGAGCTGGACTCGGGGCTCTTTGCTTCCAGCTCGGAGAGGGCTCATGACCACGTTAGGGACCCTTTGGGAACCTTCTCATGACAGCCCGTGGTTCTGGGCTTGGGCCCAGCTTTGCTGTAGTTCCGTGTCTCTCTAACTATGGATAATATCAGTGAGACCTTACCTTATGAGACCATCATAAGAGTCAAAACAGATAAAGTGGTTTTAACGGGTGACAGATAGCAGGTTCTACTTTCTTAGTGATTTCTCTCTGTCTCTTTCCTTCTGTCTTTGCCCTACCCCCGCCGACCTATAATATACTGGTGTTAATTCACTTTATTATCAGAACTTTCTGGTTCTAGCCCTTCCTGTGCATCACTGGGTCTCTAAGTGAAAGTGATATTTGGCTGACAAAATCATTATTATAACATTATTATTCTGGCTATTTGGAATCACGTGACATTAATATTGGCAGAGGGATAGTCAGTGTGCTCCCCTCCATCTTTATGAAGCCACTCCCCACTCATCTTTTCAATCTCAGTTTAATGTCACTTCCTCAGGGAAGTTTTTCTTGACTTCCCAGAGACTTGGCTGGGCTCCCTGTTAATATGCATTCCTGGCACCCTGGTAATTTATGTAACTCTTCATGAAAGCTCCCTTTTCCATAAGATAACAGACTGCAAGAAGTCTGGAACCATACTTGTCTTGTTTCCACTGTATCCTAGCACATGTAGGAGGCCTGATGTGAATATTTGTCAAATGAGTAAAGGAATGGATTTTTAGGACTGCAGCAATTCTCAAGTATTTTTCCCATTTACTTCTTAATTCTTCACCTTCAATTACTCTTAGATTCCAGAAGCTGAACATTCCCTGTCTTAAATTAGAAATAAATCACACAATTGAGCGTATCCTTCAATGTTACGTGGCTGAACTCGAAGCTATTAAGAAGGCAAGTATCATGTTTATAATAAAGAGAGGCACTTTAGTGCAAAAGCAAAAGCATTCAGAAAGTACTTGCCGTGGTTATATTGTGCTAAGCAACTCGGGAGCAGTCCTGTCACTGCGAAATCCCTCTGACGTCCCTTCTCAGTGCCAGAAGGGCTGACCGGAGATGTCACTGGGAGACCAGGCTTACATCCTGTGCTCTTAAGAACTGCCTTTGCGTGACAGCATTCATGCGTGCATCAGAAAGCCCATTAAGCCCTTAGAAGTACAGGCTCTGGAGACTATTATGACAGGTATAATGTAGCAATGTGCTCCCTCTTTTGAATACTTCTTTAAAAATGGAGATAAAAGGCAGAAAAAAAAATATACATGTAATGGGAAAGAAGGGTTAGAGATAATTAAGTGTCATATATTTTAAACATCACCTCCTGAATCTCAGGTTATTATCTCTGAAGGGCGTTTCTATATTTTTAACGACTACCTCCTTGGTATAAAACATGGGAATAATGACAAAACATCAATACAAGTACAGCTTTATATATATTTTTTGCCTTTTTCATCGTATTGAATTTCAAACATTAATACCAGCTCTTTCATTACAGCTTTATCATTCTCAAAAAGATGACCCCCCTCTGGCTCGCAACATGCCTCCAATAGCAGGAAAAATACTTTGGGTGAGGCAGCTCTACCGCCGGATAAGCGAGCCCATCAACTATTTCTTTGTAAGCCAATGCTGACATTTATAGTATGTGGACTGGGTTTTTTTTTTTTTTTTTTTAAATTAAATCTTTATTGTTCAGATTATTACATTTGTTCCTCTTCCCCCCCACCCCAAAACTCCCCTCCTCCCAGTTCCCGCCCCACCCTCCGCCCTCACTCCCCACCCACTGTCCTCATCCATAGGTGCACGATTTTTGTCCAGTCTCTTCCCGCATCTCCCACACCCCTTTCCCCCTAAGAATAGTCAGTCCATTCCCTTTCTATGTCCCTGATTCTATTATAATCACCAGTTCATTCTGTTCATCAGATTATTTATTCACTTGATTCTTAGATTCACTTGTTGATAGATACATATTTGTTGTTCATAATTTGTATCTTTACCTTTTTCTTCCTCTTCCTCTTCTTAAAGGATACCTTTCAGCATTTCATATAATCCTGGTTTGGTGGTGATGAACTCCTTTAGCTTTTCCTTATCTGTGAAGCTCTTTATCTGACCTTCAATTCTGAATGATAGCTTTGCTGGATAAAGTAATCTTGGTTGTAGGTTCTTGGTATTCATCACTTTGAATATTTCTTGCCACTCCCTTCTGGCCTGCAATGTTTCTGTTGAGAAATCAGCTGACAGTCGTATGGGTATTCCCTTGTAGGTAACTGAGTTTCTTTCTCTTGCTGTTTTTAAGATTCTCTCTTTATCTTTCGCTCTTGGCATTTTAATGATGATGTGTCTTGGTGTGGTCCTCTTTGGATTCCTTTTGTTTGGGGTTCTCCGTGCTTCTTGGACCTGTAAGTCCATTTCTTTCACCAGGTGGGGGAAGTTTTCTGTCATTATTTCTTCAAATAGGTTTTCAATATCTTGCTCTCTCTCATCTTCTGGCACCCCTATAATTCTGATGTTGGTACGCTTGAAGCTGTCCCAGAGGCTCCTTACACTATCCTCGCATTTTTGGATTCTTTTTTCATTCTGCCCCTCCGGTGGGTGTTTTTTGCTTCCTCGCATTTCAAATCATTGACTTGATTCTTGCGGTCCTCTGGTCTGCTGTCGGGAGTCTGTATAATATTCGTTATTTCAGTCCGTGTATGCTTAATTTCTAGTTGGTTCCCCAATATAACATCGAGGGTCTCATTAGTTTTCTTGTAGATCTCATTAAGTTTATTGGCGACTTCTAAACAGTTCTTGAGAGACCTTAAAAGTGTGGTTCTGAACTCTATATCTTCCATTGACAATTTTGTCCTGTTTCTTTGTCTCCGCATTTTGTTATGCTTCCTTGGTGCACCCCCTAGTGGTCTTTGTGCGCTGTCTTATAGTTAAACCTTGATTGTTGTAGCTAATACCAGGGAGGGTTTGACCTCCAGGCCAAGTGGCTATGAGAATCAGCTGTGTCAGCAGTGAGAGAACTTCTGTCCTCTAGGGAGGTGCTAATCTAGCCTTTGCCTGAGGCTATCCAGCAAATGCCTCTGTGCAGGGCTTGGGCGGGGCGGGTCGCACAGGATCAACAGGGTGGGCCGGAGAGAGCAGTTATGGCGGCTCTCAGTCCTGTCCCCAGGGGCTCTGCCTCTCTGAGTCCCAGCGACCGCTGCAAACCTCGGAGAGAAAGCTGCACTCGCGCTGACTGAAGCCAGACAGTCCCGCTTCTCCCGTTTGAGTCTGGGTCCCTAAAGACTCACCTGTATCTGGAGCTCAGAGTTTGCGACTCCCTCCTGATTGAAAACGCCAACCGCACCCTCTGCCGCCAGCCCGCTCCGCGCACTCCGCACCTCAGTATTTGACTTCAGCACTGCGCCTCCTCTGAGTGTCCGTATGCGTTTCTCTTTCCTCCTAGTTGTAGGACTTCCACTCAGCCAGCGTTCCTGTGGTTCTGGGTGATGTCCGTTCAGTTTTTTAGTTTCACTTTTGAAGTAGTTGTTCAAGGCAGCAAACTCCGGCGTTAACCTATGCCGCCATCTTGGTTCTCCCTCAAGACCATCTGGACTGGGGTTTTGAATACAAGAAATATATTTGATCTCATCGTATTTATGTCCAAGAAAGTAGTTAGAGCTCATGATTTTACTGGTGAAGAAAATTTAGTGTATAAATATGCTTGTGAGACATTAAACCAATTGTTTCATGTGTGGTAGATAAGCCCGTTTCATTACAGTTATTTCTAAGAGGGTGAATCTTAAACTTTGTGACTTTGGATACAACAGGACACTTTATAAATGCTTTAAAAATTGTTTTGAAAACAAAAAACAGGCCAAGTGCTGAGGTTGCTTCTGTGTATTAGCAAAGGGGAGGCTAGGTGCAGTCTCTTCCTGTATGAGAAACAGACCTAGAGCAGGGAACCATAAAGCACATTCATTCTCTGTGTCCTTAAGAGTGTTCGATTTCTGAAAAACACCAGGACCCTCTTAGGCCCTGTTGGAATTCCGAAATTGCCAGTTTGTCTTCTCTTTGTTTTGTTTTGTGGGTTTTTTTTGTTTTGTTTTTTTTTGCTTTGTTTTTTAAAGAGCCAGAGCTACAGAGTGGAGGTGGTTGGCTTAGTTTTGTGTCTAGTGCCTAAATTCAGAACAAAATGCTACCACAATATATATAGTCTTGAGAGTAACATTATAATTCAAATGTTATTAAATATTGAGCTTTTGTTGTTTGTGTTTGGCTACTATCACTTATTTAACTGTTCTCAATATTAAAAAACATTGAAACGCTGGGCTTACACAGGGGCCAAGATGGAATTCCATTGCTGATTGACTGTTTTTGACATATGTAGATCAAAACATAAAACTTGCAGTAATTTGCATAGAGAAATTTGGTTGTGTTCTTGGATATTGGGTTACTGTTTTTTTGGTGCTGGAACTTAGGACTTTGTCCTGATATCCACACTTCAAGGGAGACCCGTCCATCGCATCTTGTCCAGAAAAGTGGGAGGGAGGCAGCCAATCAATGGTGCTCTTTCATCATTGATGTTTCTATCTCTCGGTGCCTGGGGCTGGCTGCAGGGCTAGCCCTTTCTTTTTAAATCCTTTATTTCCTTCTCCAGTTTCCCCCTTCTCCACAATGTTTCCCTACTTCCTTGGCTAGCTTGTACAGCCTTCCTCATCCCTGTTTTACTCTGAGGTAAAATCAGAATGGGTAGCACAATGATTTGATGCCCTTTTAAAGACAAACAGCTTTTTATGATTTGCATGAAACGAGCAACAGTCTTTTAACATAAAGCTTTCTCTTTCCCATAAAAAAACAGAAAAACTCGGACATTTTGTCAAGTTCGGAAGGTAAGGCTGTCATTCGTCAGTATAACAAGATTTCCTATGTGCTGGTGGAGTTTGAGGTGGTCTACCACACGGCCTGGACCAGAGAGATCTCGCAGATACAGTACGGTGGGTGTGCGGCTCTGCTCCCCAGGGGTGTGAGGGGACTTTGGATGAGTTCATGGTTCTGGGGAAGTTTTACATCTCTTCCATGTAGTCTTATGATGGTTGCATTGAGATTTGGGGGTGATACAATTATTTATATCTTTATAGTTATTAATACTCTGATCTTTATGAGCAAAAATCGTCATGACCTTAAAGTTGATTTGCTTAGATTAGGACTTCCTCCTGAAAAAAAGTATTCAAAAGTAAATATCAAGAGTCTTTATAGATATTTTTCCATGGATTTAGGAAAGTTTTCATATTTAGTTTTATCATGACATAGATTCAAATCTCAGTCCCAATCAGTGGAGAATTGCAGCTTCCCTCCCTCTTTCCCTCCTTCCTTCTCACTGTTCTCTTCCTCACTCCTTTCTTGTTCCCTCCCTTCCTTTCTTTTTCTATAACTGAATTTAACTTCAATTTTGAGCTCCAGTAAATTAAGAGTATTAGGCCTGCCTGGCCGGTGTGGCTCAGTGGTTGAGCATCGACCTATGAACCTAGGAGGTCACAGTTCAATTCCCCGTTAGGGTGCATGCCCGGGTCACAGGCTTGATCCTTAGTAAGGCATGTCAGGAGGCAGCCAATCAATGATTCTATCTCATCATTGATGTTTCTATCTCTCCCTCCCCCTGCCTCTCTGAAATCATTAAAAAATATATTAAAAAAAAAAGAATATTAGGGCTGGTCCAAGTACCTCTGAGGGTCCAAGCATCCTCAGACAGCGGGCAGAGTTAAGTGTGAGGCAGAGGATGGTGATTCTCAGCGAGCACCCACCCACGCTGGCATCATCTGGGGCAGGGGTCCTCAAACTGTGGCCCGCGGGCCACATGCAAATACAAATATTGTATTTGTTCCCGTTTTTTTTTACTTCAAAATAAGATATGTGCAGTGTGCATAGGAATTTGTTCATAGTTTTTTTTTTAAACTATAGTCCGGCCCTCCAATGGTCTGAGGGACAGTGAACTGGCCCCCTGTTTAGAAAGTTTGAGGAACCCTGATCTGGGGTGTCGTTATTGTGTGGGCTCAGCTGTTGGCCATGCTTTGTCCCACCTTAACCTTAAGCTCTTATCTGTAACCTGGTGGAACCCTGGCCATGTCCCCTGGTAGGAAGCTTTCTCCCTCCCACCCCGGGATCTCCACTTCAGCAGAGCACAGAATTGCAGGCACAGGGAGCACAACTTCAGGGGGTGGGTCACCAGGAGTGAGAGTGAGAGGACCACTCCTACTTCTCTCTCTTGGTTCCAGATCCATTTACTTGAGCAGTTGGGGACACAGCATATATGCGGGTGCTTGATTCAGTGGACACCGGCATCCTGGAAGACGGGGCCCCAACCCCGTAGGGTGTCTTCCCTAACTGGCACCTTAACCAAACCTTTAATAGGCCTTCTGTCAGGCCATATGCGAATGGCGGCCAGATGGGTCCCAATGAAAGCCTGCTAATGGACCAACGCGAAAGCTTACACTTCACACTATGGAAAAGGGCAAAAGAGAATTTTTAACAACTGAAACACGGAGCATGTACTAGTTAGCTTCTGCAATACGATGCACTTCCCTACTTTTTGTTTTGTCCTGCTGGTCTTTCCTCTCATCTGCACATGTTCTAAATCAAGTTCAATAGTCACCTGTTCCATCCAGCCCTTCCTCATTCTTCCCAGCGGAAAGTAATGTCCTCCTCTCGAGCCCTCCATGCACTGTCTGCAATTCTTTCCCAGGACACTTACTGCTTTACAGACCTGTCTTATCTCCCCTACACATTCCAAGGATACTCTCTCTGTCTGTTTCATCTTTGTCTCCTTTAAATAACAGTCATAGCTAACATCTATATAGTGCTGACCATGTGCCAGGCTTTGTCTAAGTACTTTACATATATAGCTAACTGCCTTTAATCCTCATGGCAACCCTTTGAGGAACTATTGTTGCCCTCATCTGACAGACGAGGAAACCCGGGCACTGAGAAACCATTATCTGACTTGCCCAAGATCACACAGCTGGGAAGTGGCAGGGCCAGGATTCAAATCTGCCTTTCATGTGCACACAGGCTACGGGGCAGGAATCGCTCTGAAAGGCTTCTTGTTGGTACAGCGGTGTGACGATATTTAACTGTACAGGCACTCGGGGTAATAATTGGAGACCTAGTATCAACCCCGGTAATGTTTCTCTACTGATGACCCACCTGGAAGGAATGTTCACTCAGCCCGGGGGAGGGCTTCCAGGCTGTCATTGTTAGTGGTCTTGCTGCCCATTCTGTCCTGTCACAGAAACTCAGTACAGCCCTAAGGAAGACAGATTTTATCAAATGAATGTCCAAGGGTTAATTTAGACTTTAACTTGGGAAGATAAATGATTTCTAGTTCAATTTTTAAGAGATTTCAAATAAATTGGGTAAAAATTTTTAGTTGAAATCTCCATGAAACTAGGATCATTAAAACTAATTTTATAGGATGAGTAAAACTCCAGTAACTTCAAAGAGATATAAAGACTCTTCTATTTAAGTAGATATTTGATGCAGCCACATATGGTGCAGTAATACGAAGCTTGGAAGATACAGTGGGCATCCTCAAGTTAGTAGTGTTTGTTAATATAAGATATATTCAAGCTCATACATACTTATCTACAGGTGTGTGATTATTTTTTATCATCCTATATAATAAAAGCCTATTGTGCTAAGTGTCTGGTTATCCAGTCGTCCGTTCAATCAGTCAAAGCATAATATGCTAATGATATGCTAAGGCCGCTCAACAGCTCACTATGACGTCCACTGACCACCAGGGGACAGTCAACCAGTTGACCAGTTGCTATGATGTGCACTGACCACCAGGGGCAGATGCTTCAACCAGTAGGTTATTTTGCTGCTGGGGTCTGGCTGATTGGGACTGAGTGAGATGGGCCGGACATGCCCTAGAGCCAGGGGTGGGCAAACTTTTTGACTCGAGGGCCACAATGGGTTCTTCAACTGGACTCAGAAGAAAGAGCTGCGGCCGTGTTTCCCGACGTTGCCATGTTAACACTGCTGCTGGTGAAGGAGCGGAGGGGAGAGCAAGAGAACCCTCTGCTCTTTCGGCTCCGCTGGCCGGATAAAACAGCCGAATGGGCCGGATCCAGCCTGCGGGCCGTAGTTTGCCCACGGCTGCCTAGAGCCCTCCCACAGTTCCTCCCTGGCTGGCCAACCTCCCATGTTCCTCCCCGGCCCCGATAGTGCACCGGTGGGGTCCCTCGGCCTGGTCTGTGCCCTCTTGCAATCCAGGAACCCTCAGGGGATGCCAGTTTCAGCCCGATCCCACAGGCCAGGCCAAGGGACCCCCCTGGTGCACGAATTCATGCACTGGGCCTCTAATGCTATAATAACAAATAATCTAAGGCTCCTCAGCATGAACCTAGGGATTCGTAATAAAAAGCATATCTGGAAATGCCTATTTATATTAATGATGTTCAATAGTAGTTCAGATGTAGTGTAAAAAAATCTCCCTCTGTATTTATTCCAGGAGTTCACAGTGCAATGGTGTTTAATAAATATTTCTTACTGATATTGATCCTAGTTGTCAGAAATTCAGGATGGAGATTTCATTCAGATAAACCTCCTTAAAGAAGCCACTTTGGGGTTAGGCATGGAAAAAGGTTTGGGAAATCTGTGAGGTGTGTCATATTTTCATAGTTGTGCACATCTTCCAGTTCTCTCCTAGGGGTTCAATCACCATCTGTGAAAATAAATTAACACGGTATTATAGCTTTCTTAGGCCCACCCTGAAAAGTTTTGCAGCTCAGAGCACAAGGGCTAGCCATTCATGGCCTAGTTTCCTCTCTTGATCTGATTTTATGGCCTTATAGATGCTCTGCATTTATTTATCTATGTCTTGAGCACCTACTGTGTGTCAGAAACTGGGATATTCAATGCTATTGTTCTGTCCTTAAGAAGTCAGCAGTCCAGTCTGGCCCCCATGGCTCAGTGGTTGAGTGTCATCCTATGAACCAGGAGGTCAGGGTTTGATTCCCGGTCAGGGCACATGCCCGGGTTGTGGGCTCGATCCCCAGTGGAGGGCCTGCAGGAAGCAGCTGATCAATGATTCTCTCTCATCACTGATGTTTCTCTCTCTTTCTCCCTTCCTCTTTGAAATCAATAATTATATATATATGTATATATACACACACACATACACACACTAGAGGCCCGGTGCATGGATTTGTGCACGGGTGGGGTCCCTCAGCTTGGCTTGTGGGGATTGGGCCAAAACCAGATCTCTGACATCCCCTAAGGGGTCCCAGATTGTGAGAGGGTGCAGGCCAGGCCAAGGGACCCCACCAGTGCACGATTGGGGCCAGGGAGGGACCTCAGGAGGGCTCGGGGCATGTCTAGCCCATCTCACCCAGTCCCGATTGGCCGGACCCCAGCAGCAAGCTAACCTACCGGTCTGAGCATCTGCCCACTGGTGGTCAGTGTGTGTCATAGCGACTGGTCAAATGGTCGAACAAACGGTTGGACACTTAGGATATTAGGCTTTTATTATATGGGATTTAAAAAAAAAAAAGTCAATAGTCCAGTGGGGAAGATAGGCATGTGACATAGGGCTGGAAGCAGAAATAAATCCAAAATATCTAAAGTAAAAAAATCGTTTATTTGTAGCTTTACAAGCCACACTTTTTGTGCGACATCCAGAATCAGGAAAGCTGATGGTTAATTTTGATCCCAAAATTCTGGAAGTTGTTCGGGAAACTAAATGCATGATAAAAATGAAGCTGGAGGTACCAGATCAGGCAAAGAGAATGCTAAAGCTGGAGAGTAAGTTGAAAGGAGATAAATTGCATTTGCAGGTAAGATAAATTATATTTTCTAATTAGTTTTGAAGTGTTTTTTTTTTTTTGGCGGGAGAGGAATATAGTATTGCAGTACTATATAGTACTGATATGGCTTTGAGGGGGAAATCTGTTACTATGTTGATTCTTTTTATTTTTCAGCTTTACTGAGGTGTAATTGACAAATAAAAATTGTAAGATATTTAGTGTACAATGTGATGGTTTGATATACATATGCATTGTGAAAAGATCCCTCCCATTTAGTTAATTAACACATTCAGCACCTTACATATATACATATGTATATGGGTTTGGTTTTTTTATGTGAGAACATTTAAGTTCTACTCTCTAAGCAGATTTCAGTTATACAACACAGAGTTATCAACTATAGTCGCAGTGTTAGATAGTCGCTCCCCAGACCTTATTACCTTATAGCTGAAACTTTGTACCCTTTCACAAACCTTTCTCCACTTCCCCCTCCCCCCAGGTCCTGGCAACGACTTTTCTACTCTCCATTTTTACGAGTTGTTTTTTTTTTTTTTTTTTTTTTAATTCCACATATAAGGGATACCATACCGAATTTGTCTTTCTGTGTCTGACTTGTTTCACTCAGCATCAGGCCTCAAGGTCCATCCATATTGTCGCCAGCGGCAGGGTATCCTCCTTATTTCCATACCTTAGCTATTGTGACTAATGCTGCAGTTAACATTTCATTTCCACAGAAGTGGATTGCTGGTTCATATGGCATTTTTAATTTTTCAGCAACTTCCACGCTGTTTTCCATAGTGACTACACTAATTTACATTCCCAGCAACAATGCATGAGGGTTCCCTTTTCTCCACATTCACCCCAACACTCGTTCTTTCTTTTTTTTTTCTTTCTTAAATTTAAATTCTTTATTGTTGAAAGTATTACATATGTCTCCTTTTTCCCCCATTGACCTCTCCCTGGCTGTCGCCAACCCCCCAGCACATGCCCTCGCCCCACAACTGTCTGTGTCCATGGGCCATGCCCATATGCATGCATACAAGTCCTTTGGTTGCTCTCTTAACCCCCCTCCTCCTCTGCCTTCCCTCTGAGGTTGGATGGTCTGTTTGATGCTTCTCTGTCTCTGGATCTATTTTTGTTCATCAGTTTCTATTGTTCATTATATTCGACAAATGAGTGAGATCATGTGATATTTATCTTTCTTCAACTGGCTTATTTCACTTAGCATAATGCTCTCCAGGTCCATCCATGCTGTTGCAAATGGTAAGAGTTCCTTCTTTTCTACAGCAGCGTAGTATTCCATTGTGTAGATGTTCCACTGTTTTTTCATCTACTCATCTGCTGATGGGCACTTAGGCTGTTTCCAAATCTTATCTATTGTAAATTGTGCTGCTATGAACATGGGGTGCATATATCCTTTCTGATTGGTGTTTCTGATTTCTTGGGAAATATTCCAGGAAGTGGGATTACTGGGTCAAATGGGAGTTCCATTTTTAATTTTTTGAGGAAACTCCATACTGTTCTCCACAGTTGCTGTACCAGACTGCATTCCTACCAGCAGTGCACGAGGGTTCCTTTTTCTCCACATCTTCACTAGCACTTGATTTCAGAAAGGAAGGGAGAGGGGAGAGAGAGATGGAAACATCAATGATGAGAGAGAATCATGGATTGGCTGCCCACTGCCTCCTGCGAGCCCCTTACTGAGGATCGAGCCCACAGCCTGGGCATGTGCCCTTGACCAGATTCGAACCCGGGACCCTTCAGTCCACAGACGGATGCTCTAGCTACTGAGCAAAACCTGCCAGGGCAGTATTTCATCTTTTAAAAATTCTTGAGGCACATCGGTTGAAAGTTGCTGCTCCAGGGGGGATACCTAGGAGAGAAATTGCTGGGTTTCAATAACTTGGTAACCTTTTGAATAACTGACACACTTTTTCAAAGAGGCTGCATTATTTTGTATTTCCACAAGTACTGTGAGAGGGTTTCAATTTCTCCATTTCTTTGCCAACAACTGTTACTATCTGTCCTTTTCATTTGAACATCATTTGGATGTAAAGCAGTGTGTTAGTGTGGTTTTGATTTGCGTTTCTCTCATAGCTAGTGATGAGCATCTTTTTGTGTGCACATTGTCCATTTCTAGATCTTTAAGGAATATCTATTCAAATCCTTTGCTCATATTTTAATTGAGTTATCTACCTTTTTGTTACTGAGATGTAAGTATCCTTCACATAGCCTAGGTACAAATACCTTATCAGATACAGGATTTGAAAATATTTATCCTATCCTGAGGATTGTCCTTTCATTTTCTTGATAGTGGCCTTTGAAGCACATTTTTAATTTTGGTGAAGATCAGGTCATTACTTTTTATATTGTCTCTTGTGATTTTAGTGTTATAGCTAAGGAATCTTTGCCTAATCCAAGGTCATGAAGATTTATAACTATGCTTTCTTTTAAGAGTTTAATAATTTTAGCTTTTGCCAAAATAGTATTTAATTGCTATATATCTTTTTTAAAAAAAGCCCTCAAAGGAGCATTGGCATTATGTAAACTTTAGCTTCAGCATCGGAAGCCCTAAGCTTTTGTATTGGCTAGTTGTGCCTTTGGAGAACTGAGTGTCAAAGTGCTGTTCTAAATTGAGGTTCATATCACTTGCATTGCATCTTTTAGGTTTCAGTTAGTATTGAATGATACTTCGAAAGTCAAAGTCCTTTGCCAAGTGTCAAGTATACATAAAAGTTCAACTGCAAGTAAAAAAAAACAATAAAGCAGGAAAGAAATGAATAACTTTGAAACTATCAAGTGCACATTGAAACAATTTAGTATTATTACTTTGGGGGAGGATTAACTTGAATCCACGTCTCCCATCACACAGTGCAGGAAATTACAAAACAGTCAAAAATCGATTGTTGTGATGGCTCATCTCTGAAAGATATATAAAAGAAAATAAAAAGCTTATTAATTCTGATTGTAGGACATTGATTTTGATTCAAGAAAACAAGTGTGGCATCAGTGATCTGTATGCTTTAATATGTCAGAGGACAAGGAAAAAAAGGGGGGAAATGTGTAATGGCAGACATCATGAGAAGATAATTATCCAAGCTTTTTAAAATAGCATAAATCTAGAAAGACAATTAAATCCTAAACATGAAAAATGCAAACCCATTGACTCACTGTTTACAGGGGATGCTCAGGTAATTTACAGGTGGGGGAAAAGTACATTAGCTAGTATAACTTTAAATGAGCACCCTCCATCTTGGCAGGAGTTCGAGGACACAGGTGTCACGAAACCTTCTTGGTCTGAATCAAAATATGACTATTGTTGTAAAATCAGTTAAAGTAAGACGTGCCATTTGGACTTTTAACAGGATCTCCTGCAGTATTACGACGAGTTGTGCCAGGAAGTGCCCTCAGTGTTTGTCAATCTGATGGCCCCTAAAATGAAGAAGGTTGGTAATACTGAAGGTTTATGTTGATTTTCTTGTTTAAGATTACAGTTCTATAGATAATGGGTTTTAGAACATCAGTTCTTGCCTAGACCCTCTGTCTTTCTAGTTCAACTTTATAGCTCTATTATTCCTACACAATGGTTTCTTGTCTACGTTTTGTTGCCTTTGAAAAGCAACTAAATCTACATAATTAGCACTTTCTAAAAATCCATGATTGTTTCCTGGATAGCTAAAGATGACCAATAAAAACCAAAAAGTCACTTTTGTCAGGTATAATGGAGGAGAAATATAATTAAGGAAATATTTCTAAGTAATAAAAGAAAGCCTTTTAAATAAATGCAGATGCTTCTGTTAATGATGGAAACATCTCTCCGCCCCCCCCCCCTTTTTTTTTCTAGGTGGAATCTGTGTTGAGACAAGGGCTCACAATATTAACATGGTCATCTCTAACACTAGAAAGCTTCTTTCAAGAAGTTGACTCAGTTTTGAATATGTTCAATCAACTTTTAAAGAAGGTAAAATAGATAAATATGAAAAAACTACGTACATGAATACTCTGACTGTGAGCAATAGTTTGATTACCTGTGAAACCCCTTTAAAAGGTGTGACTTTTAACTGAAAGGATATCCATTAAGCTAAAAACTGTTAATGCGTTATGTTTCTTTAACTGCTTTTGGCCCTTTTCATTTAGGATTGCCTGTTCTTATCTCTGAATGACCTTGCCTTTAATACGTTAAAACGATGGCTCACCTCCACAGCTTAGTCTTAAAAAACTGTGGACTGTGGAAAATGGCAGAGGGGAGTTCTTAAATAACCATGCATCTGATATTAATTAAACGAGGGAGTCATCTAGTTGGCTATTGTCTGTTGATTCCTGCTGTGCTTGCTAGGTAGAAGCACACTTTTTTTGGGGGGTGGGGGTGGGTAAAGGTCATCATTAGCTCTCAGGCGCTTTTATTTTTTTAAATTATTTTTAAAATTTATCTTTATTGTTGAAAATTTTACGGATGACCTCTTTTTCCTCGTCATTGACCACTTCCTCCCCACTCCTGCCCCCTCCCCAGGCCTTCAGCTCACATATTGTCTGTGTCCACGGGTTATGCAAGTATGCATAGGAGTTCTTTCTAGATACGCTCATCTGTTGGCGTGGCAGTGTGTGGTGTACCGTGAACTCTCAGAGGCTTGGGAGGCGGATACGCCTGCGTGTGATCCTCTGCCTGTCACCAGCGGCGTGTTTCTCCCACCGTCACTTTACAGCTCTGAGCATTGGTTTCTTTAGCTGTAAAACTGGAATAGCGATGGCTCATGGGCTGGAATGAGGCTTTAAAAGCGATCGTACATATGGTACACGTTGCTGCTCAATAAAACTTTAGTTCCAGGTCAAGCTCTTTTTGCGGATATACATCTAAAACTCCCACCAAATTATGCTTGGCTCTGGAGGCAGGATTCCAGATACAGCCCTCTCAATTAGATGATAACTCAGGTACATTTTGGATGAAAGAAGAGTTTTCTCCCACATTTTTTTCCTTCTTGTTGGTAGATCAATGACTTGTGTGAGATGCATATTGATACAGTTCTAAAGGAGATAGCCAAAACTGTGTTAATTTCCCTGCCCGAAGGTGGTGCTACCAAAGTGGAAGATATGCTGACGCTCAATGAGGTATGCATTTATGTGTTATATTTTAATCATGGAGACGCTCATAAACCTGAAATGTGAATTTACAATCCAAGAGTAGAAACCTGTGTCAGTAGTATTTAGATATCCTAGCTTTTTTGGGGGGACAACCTCAGCTCCAAAAGCTTACAAGGCTCCAACAGCTCACACCAATGGCCATGCCCTAGACATTATTTTACTAATGTCCTCAGCCCCGTGAGGGGTTCTGTCAGGGGCTCACTGCTCTTGTCCCTCTGTCTGTTCTCACAGACTTCCCTTTTGGTCCACCCAGACACCCAGGAGCCAGCAGGCCTCTTTCCTCTCTCCCTTTCCTAAGTCCAGTCAGTCTTCAGACTTAGTCAGGTTTTGCTTCTTCCTCATATTTTGCTTGAATTGCCTCCCCTTTTCCACGATTGCTACCCCTGTCTTAGGGCAGATCTGTAAGGCTCCTTTGGAGTTTAGCAATCGATGTCATGGTCTAACTCAGGGGTCCTCAAACTACGGCCCGCGGGCCACATGCAAATACAAATACTGTATTTGTTCCTGTTTTGTTTTTTTACTTCAAAATAAGATATGTGCAGTGTGCATAGGAATTTGTTCATAGTTTTTTTTTTTTAAACTATAGTCCGGCCCTCCAATGGTCTGAGGGACAGTGAACTGGCCCCCTGTTTAAAAAGTTTGAGGACCCCTGGTCTAACTAGTCTCTCTGCCTCCATACGTGGCCCCATCCTATCCAGTCTCCACATTTCCACCAAATTCAGCTGCAAAACTCCCTTGGGGAAACCTGTCCAATTCCCACAGGATAAAGCCTAACCCTTCTCAACATACACTGGCTGGAAAGGACAGGCCAGGAGCCCTGTCTAATCATGGTCGAGGCTTGGCACACTAACAGTCTCTCTCAAAAGCACTCACTTTGTCTTTAACGAACTCCTTTTTCTTTCTTGCCTGCCTTATGCTTCCGCTACACCCACCCTGCTGGCCTGGGTCACCTTGCCAGTGTCCTTTTCAAGACAACCAAGGGTGGCTTCATCTCAAGGGGTCCGATTAGCCTGTGGAAAACAGGTGCCTTTGCCCCTCTTTCTCTAAAAATGCAATTTCTTCCCCAAACATCTATTCTTGCCTTTAGGGGCTGGGGCTCCCAGCCAGCTTCTTCCCTCAGGACTACTTAAGCATGGGTTTGCACCTCTATCCCCGATTCAAGAGGACTTGGGTCAGAGTCCCTGAGTAGTTCTTTTAAAGTTCCTATACTTACTTCTACCACATCTCTACCAATGATCAAGCTTCCCGTCTATAACCTCAAGGTGGGCAGTGGGCCGAGGGTTGCCTTCCCTGCTACCTTTTAAGAACTGTCTTTTTCATAATGCGTGGGGTATTAAAATTATTTGTTCTCAGCATTGGGGCCTTGGCTGTAATGGCCCATTTTAACATCTTGTTCTCAGAGCATGCAAGTTTGAAATGATTATATCTTTTCACCTTGGGCCATTACAAATAATGCTCCTGTGAACATAAATGTACTTTATTTTCATTTATAAACAAATTAGAGGCCCGGTGTATGAAATTTGTGCACGGAGACGGGGCGTCCCTCAGCCCAGCCTGCACCCTTTCCAATCTGGGAACCCTTGGGGGATGTCCCTCTTGCAATCTGGGACTGCTGACTACTAACTGCTCACCTGCCTGCCTGTCTGATCACTCCTATCCCCTCTGCCTGACTTCCTGATCACCCCTAACTGCCCTCCCCTGCCGGCCTGATCACCCCTAACCGTCTCTGCCTCGGCCCCTGCCACCATGGCTTTGTCCAGAAGGAGGACCGAACAACCGTAAGATGTCTGGTCAACCAGGTCTAATTAGCTGATTACCCTTTTGTTAGTATAGATAGTGTTGCTGTGTACCTTCACCTACCCCTCGGTTCCCTTTCCCTCTGGCTACATTTTAATTTTTAATGGATATATACCTACGAGTGGAATTGCTAGGTCATATGTTAACTCCAAGTTTAACCTTTTGAAGAGCTGTTGGACTGTTTTCAAAAGCGGCTGCATAATTTTATATCCCCACTAACTTTGTACAAGGGTTCCAATTTCTCTACATCCTTGCCAACACTTATTATTTGTCTTTTTTACTATAGCCATCCTGGTGGATGCCAAGTGGTGTCTCATTGAGTATTTGATTTGTATTTCCCTACTGACTAGTGATGTGGAGCCTTTTTTTCATGTGCTTATTAACCTTTTGTATATCTTCCTTCAGAAATGCCTATTGTTTTTAGTTGTAATTGTTTTTTATATGTTCTAGATACTAGTCCCTTATCAGATATATGATTTGCATTTTTTCTTCCATTCTGTGGGTTGTCTTTTCATTTTCTTGATGTTGTCCTATGAAGCCCCAAAATGTTTAAATTTGATGTTGTTCAATTTATCTTCTTTTTCATCTGTTGCTCTGTTTTTGGTGTTATAGCTAAGAAAATTTTGCCTAATCCAAAATTATGAAGATCTATGCCTGTTTTCTTTTTTTAAAAAAATATATTTTTATTGATTTCAGAGAGGAAGGCAGAGGGAGAGAGAGATAAAAACATTAGTGATAAGAGAGAATCATTGATTGGCTGCCTCTTGCACACACCCTTTACTGGGGACTAAGCCTGCAATCTGGGCACATGCTCTGATTAGCAATCAAACTGTGAGCTCCTTGTTAATAGGTTGACGCTCAACCACTGAGCCACACCGGCAGGCTCTTTTTTTTAAAAATTGAATCTATTGGGGTGAATTTATTGTGCACCCATTGCTCCAAGCAAAATCTCTTTCCATCCCTTCCCCCGCTGTGTACCTCCACCTACCCTTCAGTTCCCTTTCCCTCTGGCTACCACCACCCTGTTGCCTGTGTCTTTGTGTAATATATAGGTGTGTGTTTTTCCTTAATCCCTTTATCTTCTTATATTCAGTCCACCAACCCCCCTCCTGTCTGACAGCTCTCAGTCTATATCCCTGCTTCTGTTTCCAGTTTGTTTGTCAGTTTATTTTGTTCTTTAGATTCCATGTATAAGTGAGATCATATGGTATTTGTCTTTCTCTGACTGGCTTATTTCACTTAGCATACTAAACTCCAGGTTCATTCATGCTGTCAAAAAAGGTAAGATATCATTTTTTTTTTTTTTTTAGCATATGCCTGCGTTTTCTTTTGATAGTTTTACAGTATTAGCTCTTATGTTTAGGTCTATGATTCATTGTGAGTTAGTTTTTGTGTATGGTGTAATGAGAGGATTCAGTTTCAGTCTCTTGCAAATAGATAAGATATTCAGTTGTCCCAGCACCAGTTGTTGAATCTCATTAACTTTATTATTATATAGTATTGAAAACATATGAAGAATGAATGTGGCATCCTCTTATTTATTCATGTGGGCATATTCTTTTTAAAAGATTACTTTGTGTTATTTATTTGTTTATTTTTTTAGGTTTTTGGAAGTAACAGGGGATTGCCCAAGTAAACATGTATGTTCAACCTGTCAGGTTTAACTTGTAGTGTCTGGTTCTTTTCTCAGGGGATTTCAAAGCAAGCAGGGATGGGGATGGCTGATGGTGTAAACTTGTGTTTACATTTACACAGTTGAACACATATATTTACAGGTGGTCAATATGCCAAGATCAGCCAGAAGTGTCTACTGCTTAGCACTCGTTTTCCCTGCTAGAATGAAGTGGCTCTCAGCCACCATTGCCATTCCAGTGTTCAACATTATGTTGCATAATTAGAAAGGATGGAAGGAATGAATGATGGAGCAAAGTCAGAAGAGTTGGTGGGGGTGCAGAGGATCAGAGAATGTCTTCGGGGAGACTGGGAAAAGATGGGGATGGGTTCAGATACAGAAGAGGCGGTATAAATGGAAATGACAAACGCAGAAGTATCTCCCTCAATCCAGTAGCCAAGGAACACATGAGGGCAGCATATGGGGAGTGTGGGCCTCACAAAGCTCGTCTGGGGAGAGGTTTGCATAGACAAGCATGGGTTCATTCGAGGAAGTCATTTGGAGGCCCAAGTCGGCTGGTCCCATTTACTTTTCCCTTTTCTAAAATGTCTGGATGTTGTCAAAAGACCTATTCATTTCTATAAACCTGCTTTCTTTTTTGAATTTAACTAGTTTTCAACTTCTTCCTAAAGCCTTTTTTGACTATTAAAAAAGTGTAGAGCCCTAGCCAGTTTGGCTCAGTGGATAGAGTGTCGGCCTGCGGACTGAAGGGTCCCAGGTTCGATTCTGGCCAAGGGCACATGCCCAGGTTGCGGGCTCGATCCCCAGTCAGGGGCGTGCAGGAGGCAGCCAATCAATGATTCTCTCTCATCACTGATGTTTCTATCTCTCTCTCCCTCTTCCTTCCTCTCTGAAATCAATAAAGAAATATATGTTAAAAAAAAAGTGTAGAAAGGCAAAAGCACAGGCTTTTAGAATCAGTCAGAGCTGGCCTTCAAACCTCTATTTTCACCACCCACTGGGTGACCTTGGACACGTTTCTTATTCTTTCTGAGCCTCCGATTTCTCATCTGTGAGATGGGGACGATAATAGTACCTGTCCCAAGAGGTTGTTCTTTAATTAAATGAGTAAATATACACAAAGCTCTGAAATTTTAATGCTGGCATACACCATGCTCACTTAAAAACCCAATTTCATTGGAATCGCAGCAACACTTTGGATTGTCCTTTTTCAAACTACTTCTCATTTCAACATTTTAAAAAAATATGTTTTTAAAAAATTGATTTCAGAGAGAGTAAAGGAAAGGGATAGAAACATCAATAATGAGAGAGAATCATTGATTGGCTGCCTCCTGCATGCCCCCTACTGGGGATCAAGCCCAAAACCCATACATGTGCCCTGACGGGGAATTGAACTATGACCTCCTGGTTCATGGGTGGATGCTCAACGCTGAGTCACACCGGCCGGACTCATTTTGAACTTTTGACAATCTTATGTCTCTGCTTTTTCAGTCTTCTTTTTTTTCATCATATAAATGTGAATGTAGATGTCTGTGTGTGATTGAGTCAGGTAAAGGTCAAAGACTGAATTTTCCTTCTTTCTCCTCCTCCTCGTGGCCTGGGCCTGAGCAGCTGTGCCTTTAGCCATTGGCAGTTTTGGATCTGAAATATTATGCTATTGGCAACTATCTCTAGCTATTTTTAAGTGGCGGTTAATTATAGTTTTTTAAATAATTTTCACAGTGTTTTAAAAGTATCTGGAATAATCATTTTTTAATTTAATAGACATACACAAGAGAATGGGCGGATATTCTAAACCACAAGAGTAAGCATGTGGAAGAAGCTGTCAGAGAACTTATATCAATATTTGAGGCTATTTATGAAGTTAAGTACAGTGTGAAAACAGGAAAGAAGGTATCAGGTAATTTTACTAGCTATAATGTTTGAATCACAAGAATTAAAGGTATGTTCGCAAGTAGACTCCTTCTGCGTAGCAGCAACCAAAATTCCAGACTCCCAGAAGGAAAGCAAAGCAGGTGTTCAGCATAAACCACATTGTCTGCATTATTTGCATTGTTTAGGCACAGTGAACCCTTTAAAAAAAGTATATTTTTATTGATTTCAGAGAGGGAGGGAGAAGGAGAGAGACATAGAAATATCAGTGATGAAAGAAAACCATTGATCGGCTGCCTCATGCATGCCCCCTACTGGGGACAGCCCACAGTCTGGTCATGTGCCCTGACTGGAATTGAATTGTGACCTCCTGGTTCATAAATCGATGCTTAACCACTGAGCTACACCAGCCGGCCTGTTTTATGAGTTAGAGCAGCGATTTTCAACCTGTGTGCTGCAAGAATTTTTAAAACATGCAATACCTGACTATTTAGCCAGGAGCACTGTCCTCTTTTCCCTTAGGTTGTCAAATTAAGAGATGACAGCAGCCAACACAATAGATGTCCAGTTGTGAATGAATCAAAATTATACCTTTTATTTTTGTCAGACAAAAAAATATAATGTATTTCTTGGTGTGCTGCAGAATTTTAGTAATTAGTTTATGTGTGCCAGGAGTTGAAATAGGTTGAAAATTGCTAAGTTAGACAGTGGTGGGAAACCTTCTGAAATCCCAGTTCCCAGATACCAACCAAGGACCAACCTTGCAAGCAGAGCTCTTCCTGGATAGCAGTCTCAGGTTTGCTATAATAATCTTCTCTCTCTCTCTCTCTCTCTCTCTCTCTCTCTCTCTCTCTCTCTCTCCCTCTCTCTCTCTCTCCCTCTCCCCCCCACAGCATTCTTAAAGGCCTGGAGACATTATTGGTGGGAGGTGCCAATAGCCTCTAATGGGTAGAGACCAGGGATGCTGCTGAATATCCTAAATGCTCAGGACAGCACCCCACACCCCAAGATACCAAGAATAGCAGTAGTGCAGAGGCTTTGAAACTGAGCCTAAACAGCGACCCATACATGCCTTCTTTCTCTTAGAGTTTTCCCACTTAGTTTAATTAGTTTTCTTCAAAAGTGTCAAAACACAAACATCTCAGTTCATCCTATCTAATAATAGACAAACACGGTAATTAACTGCACCTCCAACACGCTTCCCATTGGCTAATCAGGGCGATATGCAAATTAACTGCCAACCAAGATGGTGGCCAGCAGCCAGGCAGCTGAAGCGAACAGGAGGCTTGCTTGCTCCAGTGATGGAGGAAGCCAAGGTTCCACGCCTGCCACAGCCCAGCTCTGAGCTGCACTCTAAGCAACTATGTTGCAATTATAGAAGCTAAACAATCCCCAGAAACCTGCTTTCAGCCAGCCAGGCCTCAGAGCTGGAGTTGCAACAGTGTTTCAGTTATAGAAGCTAAACAAAGCCCAGATACCTACTTTCAGCAGCTGAGGTCTCAGAGCTGGAGCCGAGCCTCAGAGCTAAAGCCGGCTCTCAGCTCTAGTGACAGCCATAGAAGGTAAATAAATCCCAGAATAAAAGAAAAAAGAAAAAAAGGAGAGGTTGGGAGCTTCAGTCACCCACCAGCCTGAACACGGCCCTCAGCCCCTCACCCAGACTGGCCAGGCACCCCAGTGGGGACTCCCACCCTGAAGGGGGTGTGACCAGCTGCAAACAGCCATCATCCCCTCATCCAGGCTGGCCAGGCACCCAAGCGGGACCCCCACCCTGATCCGGGACACCCTTCAGGACAAACCAGCCAGCCCCCAACCCATGCACCAGGCCTCTATCCTATATAGTAACAGGGTAATATGCAAACTGACCCTAACAGCAGAAGGACTGGGAATGACTGGTCACTATGACACACACTCACCACCAGGGGGAAGACGATCAATGCAGGAGCTGCCCTCTGGTGGTCAGGGCGCTCTCACATGGGAGGAGCTCTGCTCAGCCACAAGCCAGGCTGATGGCTGCCAGTACAGCGGTGGTGGTGGGAGCTTCTCCTGCCTCCTCAGCAGCGCTAAGGATGTCCGACTGCAGTTTAGGCCTGCTCACCGCTGGCAAGTGGACATCTCCCGAGGGCTGCCGGGCCGCCAGAGGGATGTCTGATTGCCATCTTAGGCCCAATCCCCCCAGGGAGCAGGCCTAAGCCAGCAGGTGGTCATCCCCTGAGGGGTCCCAGACTGCGAGAAGGCACAGGCGGGGCTGAGGGACCCCCCTCCCCCCCGAGTGCACAAATTTTTGTGCACCAGGCTTCTAGTTACATTATAAAACTCCAAAAGTAAATAAGTATTTTAGAAAGATAGTAAGTGAAAACCTTAAATGCTTCTTAATTCCAGACACTAAGACATTATATTTTAAAAAGTATATTTCTCAGTAGAATAACAATTCTATTGAAATGGGTGATTTAAATGGAATTCAAGGATGATTCCTATGGGAACAAATTTTTAATTTTTAAATTGAGAACTTTTTAAGAAGAGGTTTGTTTTTTTTTTAAATAAGTTTTGGCCATATATAATAAGCCAAGTGCTCAATATTAAATGTTATATCTTGTTTTGTCTTTTACCTGTAGAACATAGGAAACATGTTGTTTTTGGAAGTGAAGCAGAAGAGACTGAGAACACTGATTATGAGACTTCAATTATGCCTGAGGTTGCTGTTAACGAGAAAGAAGATGAATTTAAAAAGGTATTTATTGTGAAACAACCTCATTGGATTTCACAGAGTTATGACTCAGAGGTTGTAGGTAATCTGTGTGGTGCTTCATCCAGGGGGTTCTGCAACCCATCCGTGTGGATTTATAATGAATTTGGATTTGTCACAAAGTCCACAACATGTAATGTTCAGCTCTGCACTGAAGAATCTGGCAAGATACAGCAATCCTTACAGTTTTCCCCAACTTCACCAACTTTTAATGTGATGTGTCAACTACGTTTATATTATATACTCATCTTCCCCTTTGGTGATTGGCCATGTTTTCTTACATAGTAAAGGCCACTCGGGGACTGGAGTGCCGGTCTGTTTGACTCAGACTGGGGAAGGTTTTCCTGTTATTGTGCTTAACAGCATTACCTGTATTGCAAGCCCAGATTTTGATTCATTCGGGGGTCCAGGGATCTGCATTTTCATCAGCACCATGGGAAGCCTGTGGACTCTCCCCCAGGAGAGACCCCGAGTGGGCAGATTTTCATGTTGTGTCGAGAATGGAGGTTGAGAAGGAGGCACAGGGTTTCTTTCTTCTCTGGCCTCGCCCTTCCGGTGACATCAGCACCGAATGCCCTGCCACGTTTGTGCTAATTCCTTCCTCCCCTGCTCCCGTCAGTCTTCTTTTAGCCCGTGGTGCTCATCGTCTTTTCATGCTTTCTATTTCACATTCTTTTGCACTTTAACACACACTGTACTACAGACAGTTTTGGAAATAAGTAGCACACATTTGTTCCACTCTCACCTTCTTGCTCAAGGATGATAATCAGCAATTGATGGGAAACACTGTCTTGCCGATTCTAGATTTTAGCTGCGGATTTCCTCTCAGAACCTTGCACCAGCCGCTGTTTGTCGCCTGCAGGCTTCAGCCAGAGCAGGAGGGGGGTCCCCGGGCCAGCGGCCCTTCTCTTTCAGCTGCCTTCCCTGCAACACAGGCTGGGTCCTCAGAGCAAGACCGAGTGCCGCCAGAGCCTCTGGAGTTGGTGGGTCACCTGGGCGGCGTCAGTGCAGCCACCTCCTCAGTAGCCTCCACCTCCCACATGGCTGCCAGAGTGGCCTAACATCAATATGGATTATGTCACACCCGTGCTCTAGCCGGATAACTCACCGACCCTGACCTACTCCTCCTGGTTCACACCTGCTGAGCCGTCCTCCTTACCCAGCTCTCCGAAATCAATAAAAACACATTTTAAAAAATAAGCAAGTCCTTTAGGATTGACCTTATACAATATAATCAAAATTGTATAGTTTATGATTTTTCATTTTTCACACGACACTTCTGATATTGTATTCTTGCTTTGGGGATGTTAGAGTTTTTATCTTTTGTACCAAATGTACTGTGATTTCTCATTACAGGAATGTAAAGAGGTCTATGCTTTCTTCTCTCACCAATTACTAGACAGTCTTCAAAAAGCTACACGGTTATCTTTGGACACAATGAAAAAAAGAATATTTGTTGCAAGGCAAGTTGAAAATACACTAAATATATCTGGCACTACTATCTGTAATAACAATGCTAATAAGAGCACCTTTTTATTAATTTAAAAAATGATAAAATTTAAAATATAACATTGATGAAAAGACTGTATGAAAACACTAGAGGCCCTTCATTGTACTGGTGGGGTCCCTTGGCCTGGCCTCTGAGGATCGGGCTGAAACTGGCTTTCCAATATCCCCCGAGGGGTCACGGGTTATGAGAGGGTGGTTCTCGGGTGACGCACCCTGGAATTGGGCTCCCTCCTCTCTGGTTCCGGGTGTGTCACCCGAGAACCGCAGCTGCCAAGTCACTGCAGCTCAGCAGCTCCTGTGTTGAGCGTCTGTCCCTTGGTGGTCAGTGCACATCATAGCTACTGGCCAGAGCATCTGCCCCCTGGTGGTCATTGTGCATTATAGCTACCAGTCGGCTGGTTCCTTAGGCTTTTATATATATAGACTAGAAGCCCAGTGCATGGATTTGTGCACTGGTGGGTCCCTTGGCCTGGCCTGTTCCCTCTCACAATCCAGGACCCCTCGGGGGATGTTGGAGAACTGGTTTCAGCCCGATCTCCACAGGCTAGGCCAAGGGACCCCACCAGTGCACGAATTCGTGCACCAGGCCTCTAGTATGCATATAAGGTCTTTGGTTAATCTCTTCCCACCCTCCCTTCTTCCCCCTCCCCACTTCCCTCTGAGATTCATCAGTCTGTTCCATGTTTCCATGCCTGTGTATTGAGCGTGTGCCCCCTGGTGGTCATTGCACGTCATAGCTACTGGCCGGTCAGCCGGTCTCTTAGGCTTTTATATATATATAGATAAGGGTAATATTGCAAGAACAGTGATCAAATGAACAACCAAGTTACTGGCAGCCAGGCCAAGATGAAAAACACAGAACAGTCCCCTTACTGGTCCTCTCTGGCTCACCCAAAGGTAACTACTATCCTGAACTTGATGTTTATCATGGTCCTTAGGGTTTACTACATATTTGTATCCCCAGTCAACGTGTCATTTAATTTTGCCTGTTTTGGACTACATTCAGCATTATGTTTGTGAGATTCATCTATGTTGATGTAACTTATTTCACTTTGATATGGTTGAAGCATACATAACCTGTTTTTCTGTTCTACGGGCGATGGCCACTTGGGCTGTTTCTGGTTTGGGCTACTGTGAATAAAACCTCTGCGAACATTCTGGTACCTGCCTCCTGCTAAGAGTGGAATGGCTGGGCCCTAGAGCATGTGCCTGCCTCACTTCACCAGGCAAGACCTAGAAGGAGAGCCCCATGGCTCCGCATCCTCGCACACAGTTGGTATTGCTCAGTGAAAAAACCTTGTGTGAGTGGCATCTCACTGGATTGTCAATGATCATTTTCCTAGTTACTGTTGAGGTTGGACACATTTTTATGTTTATAAGCCATTTGTGCTTTCTCTTCCCTAAAATTGGTGTTTCCCTACCCTTCTCTTCCTGAACACTCAAAAATAATTTATTTACTGGCATAGTTTATCAAAGTCTTCAGGTTCTTGTGTATTTCTTATCCCACTGATTGCTTAGTGAGGATGTGATTCTTCATTTTGAGTCTAAAAATGCCCTTTTTTGCCCTCTTACTTTCATGACAAGTTTTGCTGGATAATTTTTTTTTTGTTTGTTTCTCAGCACTTTGAAAGTACTTCATTTTTTTCTGATCTTTTGTTGCTGATGAGAAGTCTGTAGTAATTCTAGTGGAAGATTGCTTTTTATCCTGGATGTTCTGCAGTCTTCTCTCCCTGTGAGGACTTGTCTTTACTTATCCTGCTTTGTTCTCAGAGTACACTTTCTATTTGAGGGCTTATAGCAGCCGTGGGCAAACTACGGCCCGTGGGCCGGATCCGGCCCGTTTGAAATGAATAAAACTAAAAAAAAAAAAGACCGTACCCTTTTATGTAATGATGTTTACTTTGAATTTATATTAGTTCACACAAACACTCCATCCATGCTTTTGTTCCGGCCCTCCGGTCCAGTTTAAGAACCCATTGTGGCCCTCGAGTCAAAAAGTTTGCCCACCCCTGGCTTATAGTGTTCCTTAACTCCAGAAAATCCCCAGCAATTTTCTCTGCAGTTATTGCTTCTGGAACATTCTCTCTCTCTCTTTATTTTTGTTTTGTTAATTCTCACCTGAGGATATTTTTTCCACTCTTTTTTTTTTTTTTTTTAGAAAGAATGGAAGGGAGGGAGGAAAGGATGGAGGGAGGAAAGAGAGAGATAGAGAGAGAGATAGGAAAAGAGAGAGAGAAAAACATCGATGTGAGAGAAACACATCAATCATTCCCTGACTGGGCCTGGGGATTGAACCTGCAGCCCAGGCACATGCCCTTGACCAGGAATTGAACCTGCAATCCTTTGGTGCACCGGCCGGTGCGCTAACCAGTGAGCAGCACTGGCCAGGCGGGACATTCTCTTATGGAACTCCTGATAGCTGAACATTGAATGGATTGATCACATAATTTATTGTTCCAACCAGGACACTTTTTTGTGAGGGACATGATTCAGGTGAAGGGTCAGGACAGACTTAACCTAGACTGTCCTGGGCACACTGGATGTGTGGTCATCTCAAGTGCTGGGGCCTCTCCTCCCTAGCACCTAACTACTCTGTCATTTAGTTTTTTTTTTTTTTCATTTCTGGGCTACATTATGGGCCAGCATCTCTGTATCCTATATAATAAAAGCCTAATATGCTAAGTGTCCGGTCGTCTGTTCAACCAATCAAAGTATAATATGCTAATGATATGTTAAGGCCACTCAACCGCTCACTATGATGCACACTGACCACCAGGGGGCAGACTCTCCGATCAGGTTAGCTTGCTACTGGGGTCCAGCTGATTGGGTCTAAGCGAGCCGGGATGGACACACCCTGGAGCCCTCCTGTGGTCCCTCCCCAGCTGGCCAACCTCCTGCGTCCCTCCCTGACCCTGATCGTGTACTGGTGGGGTCCCTTGGCCTGGCCTGAGCCCTCTCGCAATCCGGAACCCCTCTGGGGATATTGGAGAGCTGGTTTTGGCTTGATCCTGCAGGCCAGGCCCAGGGCCCAACTGGTGCACTGGGCCTCTAGTCTAGTAGAACATGATTTCATCTGTTGCATCTTAAACATTTCAATGAATACTTTTTCTTATCATTTCTGCCTTTTTAGTTGAGCAATTTTAGCCTTCATTGATATCTTCAAACATTCTCATTATACTTACTTTAGAGTTTGTCTTTGACTTTTATCTGGAGTGAGTTTCTGGTTCAATTATAGGTTTCTTTAATTCCCTTTCTTACTGTCTGACATAGTTATTCTTGTTGGGATTTTACTTCATATGTCCTCTTTGAGCCAGAGATTTTTTTGTTTTTGAGTCTTTGTCTCTCCTTCCCTGTCTCTCTGTCTAGGAGTTTCACTTTTGCGTCCACATGACCCTCAAAACTTTGAATACAGAGCCAGGTCTTATTGGTTCACAGTTACTGCCCCCTGAAGAGGTACTAGAATATGGCAGGTTCAGCGGGGAGCACACAAGAGGCCCGGCTTAGTCGCCTATTGGGCCCGCATCTTCTGGAAAAACTGTAGCTGCAGGCAGTTGGTTGTATTTATAACTGGAGGTGTAGTTTCTCAGTAATGACAGTATTTATTGCTATGGAAATTTTACATCTGTATATAAAAAGTTAATATGCTAAGTATCCAACCATCCAACCACTCACTATGACACGCCCTGACCACTAGTATATAAGAGGCTAAGTTGACTCATGCATGTGTGATACATATAAAGCTCTTGCTGGCGCCAATTGCACGCATGTGTTTCGATCTGCCAGTGAATTTGGTTGACACTTCTATTATAGAGAAAGGGCAAATAGCGTTATTGAAATATTTTTTTAAATTAATTTCCTTTCAATGTGCACGAATCCGTGCACCAGGCCTCTAGTTTATTATAATTTTTTCTGGGATGGGGACAGATGTCAAGGCAGAGGGAGATAACCAAACTAATTGGCAGGTCTGGTATATGTTGTTACTTGCACTCGTGTGTTTGTATGTCTGTATTTCTGTCTGAGCATGAGAGATATTGTTTAAAAAGGAAGGTTTTTGGAAGCTTTGACAAAAAACTCCTGTTTAATCTTACAAAAAAGTATATATAGAAGAATACATGAAGGTATATGATTTTTATTGGTGAATCTTGTCCAATATTTGTTATGGGGCTGGAAAAAAAGAATGCTTTTAACACATTATTAAATGCTTTTGACTAACAGAACATTAAAATACTAGAAAATGTAAATGAGACTTCATATTTTACTTCCAAGAATATTGTCACTGTCATTTTTTAGCTCTCTGAAATTTATGGTTTCATTATAAAAACATTCTCTTCATGTAATATAGTATTTTGAAATTATCTTTATTTTTTAAGATTGAGTGCGGTAGCATAGCAGGCTATTTATGAAATTATAGGTTAAGATTTACCAGATAAATGTCCATCTTATTACAGCCTCTATGGACGAAAGCGGGCAGAAGATGTCATTTCCTTTATAAAAACGGAAGTACATCTTGCGATTCCTAATGTGGTAAGAATGATCGAATAGCCCAGTTAACACGAGGATACTTGGGTAATGTATTTGACAAGGGTTACACGAGAACTGAACTTGGTCCTATATATCTATCTCACCTTCGTATTTAACAAAAATAAAAATATTATCGTTAATCTCTGTTATAAAAATTGCTCTGCATAGCTCATGGTGTGCTGAAATGGAGTCAAGTGTCTGGTCAGCCATCAGTTAGCAAGTATTCTAAAAATCTTGCTTTTTCTTGCTTTAAACATTAAATTATCTACATAAGACCACCTCAAACACACTACCGTGAGGCAACCCACTAAGTGTGGCAGAATAGAAAGAAAGGGAGAGCCTACACCCTGAGCACCATGGAACCCTTGTGCTTTCTCATGGATCATCTCTCCAACCACCCACTGCAAACCGGCATCTGGAACTCTGACAGGTGCACGCTATGAGGGTTAGGGTTAAGCCAGGGGAGACAGGCTGTGTCTCACCTGCTCCACGTCTCCACGGTGGCCTCCTGGAGGCACAGTTCAGAGCCTGAGGTCAGACTCTTGGCAGGGGAGCTTCTTCAGTGGTTTTGCTTCATGGACACCCAACACATAGTCCACAATTGTTGGCTGCATCCAGCCCCCCTCCCAGGGAAAGGATGCCAGGTCCTGTGTTCGACCCTCTTGCCTGCAGGAACTGAGAAAGTCCGCATGCAGTCTGCACTGCCCTCACACCCCGCTCCTGAAAGCAGCCGTTTCTTGGGGCAGCTGAGGCTTTCCCCACTTCAGTGGGGACGGAAGGGGGCGGTGAGAAGCAGAGGGACGGAGCCCATGTGCCAACAGAACCAGGGGCTTGTTTCTTCTCCCACAGGTGATGGTTCCGAGCTTGGATGACATTCAACAAGCCATTAACCGGATGATCCAGTTAACCCTGGAGGTCAGCAGAGGAGTGGCTCACTGGGGGCAGCAGCCCACCCGGCCCATGAAGAATCTCAAGGTCAGTCCCAGCCGCACCACTGACCTGGCGCATCCCAGTGGAGGAAAGCAGCTGAAGCGGGAAGAAAGTAAGAACGCTACGTCTCAGACCGATAGAGTCTTTGAATTACAATGTACAAGTGCTCTCCTCGGACTCGTCCTGGGTTCAACAGCTTGGAGATATTTTTAAAAGTAATTTTTATATGTTTTTTTAAAAAATATATTTTATTGATTTTTTACAGAGAGGAAGGGAGAGGGATAGAGAGTTAGAAACATCGATGAGAGAGAAACATTGATCAGCTGCCTCCTGAACATCTCCTACTGGGGATGTGCCCACAACCTAGGTACATGCCCTTGACCGGAATCGCACCTGGGACCTTTCAGTCCGCAGGCCGACGCTCTATCCACTGAGCCAAACCGGTTCTGGCTATATGTTTATTTGTTAAGTTTTGCCTTTAAAAAACTGGTGTTTTCCATCCTCCACTTTTTAAAAAGATACGTTTTTCTTTATTGGTATTAGAGAGAGAGAAAGAGAGAGGGATAGAGAGATAGGAACATTGATGAGAGAGATACATCAATCGGCTGCCTCCTGCACGCTCCCCACTGGGGACATGCCCACAGCCCAGGCATGCGCCCTTGGCCAGAAGCAAACCTGGGACCTTTCAGTCCGTAGGCTGATGCTTTATCCACTGAGCTAAACCAGCAAGGACATACAATACACTATTATTTACTACAGTCACTATGCGACATGAGGTCTCCAGAACTTATTCATCTTATAACTGAAAGTTTGTATCCTTTTTCTCCACCCTCAGACTCTGGAAACCACTATTCTACTCTCTGTTGCTATGATTTTTTTTTTTACAATGAAATGTTTTCATTGTAAATATTTTCAGCCTTAAAAATAAGGAAATCCTGCTATTTGTGACAACATGGATAAATCCAGAGGGCATTATACTAAGTGAAATAAGCCAGACACAGAAGAAAAATATTGGATAATCTCATTTATGTGTGGAATCTAAAAAAAGTCAAACTCTTTTTCTGAAAATATACTACCTCCTCTGGTAACCAGGGAGATGCCAATTAAACATACGGTGCCATGTGAGTTACAGGAACAGGTGGCCCAGACCCCCTTGCCACCTTTCCGTGTTGCACAACACGCCTCTCAGCTCATTTCTATAGTCTCACAGGGTGTTCCCTATCACCAGCTGATAGAGGACAAACACAGTCTCAGGCCTGGTCTATGGTGAGTTGGCTTGATGTTTTGGTGTGAGCTGAAATGCACTAGAGCAGCCGTGGGCAAACTACGGCCCGCGCGCCGGATCCGGCCCGTTTGAAATGAATAAAACTAAAAAAAAAAAAAAAAGAAAAAGACCGTACCCTTTTATGTAATGATGTTTACTTTGAATGTATATTAGTTCACACAAACACTCCATCCATGCTTTTGTTCCGGCCCTCCGGTCCAGTTTAAGAACCCATTGTGGCCCTCGAGTCAAAAAGTTTGCCCACCCCTGCACTAGAGCCTACTCAGCAGTAGCCCTTAAGGACTGCGAGAGGGGGAGTTTCCCTGTGGGCAGAGCTTCAAGTAGCATCTCCTTTTGAAGGAGGGAAAAGTGATCTGAAGCGAAGGTATACGTGGACTCTTGGGCAGTGACGATGCGTGGACAAGTATTGCAGTTCCTAGAAGGACACTGGGAAATCAGAGGCAAGGAGGGCTGGGGGAAAAGCCTGTGAATGAATCTGTGAACCTATGGATCTATGGATCTATGAATATACAAACCTAGTGACGGGGCTAGGAATGAATCCAGAGGAGAGGACTGGAATCCAATTGTCTGATTTTCAGTCCATTAGTCCATTATTGTAGCAGGCCAAATGTAAAGCTAAAACCATAAGGTGCAAGAATCTTTCGACTGATCAACAACAACAGTGTAAATAAAAATTCTATTCTCTGCCATATTATCAACCAAGTGTAATGGTAGAATAAAGGCATTTTCGGACATTGACTGTCTTAAAAAATTTTACCCAGTGCACCCTTTTCCACAAAGTTACTGTACCCTTTCAAATTGAGAAAATAAAGCAAAGAAAAAAGAAAAGAAGACAGGAGATGTAGGAAACAGGAGTGGAATGCAGCAGGGAGGTGAAGGGAATTCCCCGGTGGACGGTAAAGGATGAGTACACAGGGACACATGTAGTCTAAGCATAGCGGGCCCCCAGTGTAACTCAAGAGAGAGACGAGTTTCCGCTGCTCTCGCCACGGTGCCTGGTGCCATTGTACTGTCTTCTAACTTGAAGACGGAATGCCCGGTGAACCTGGTCCGTATTCTTGTCTGTGCTTGCCTGCTTTCACCCTGTGCTGACAGAGTCGCTGCTCTCCTTCATTGCTCTGGGTCAGCGGGAGAAGCTCGGGCCACTCTGAAGTGTTCTGCTTTGGCTGCTACTGAGACCTGGAGGGAAGGCGATGTGATCCAGGAGAACACGCAGTAGCCCACTGTCCCGGCCCTATTCCTGCTGGACATCCATTGCTTGGCTCATAAACACGGCCCTGCCAGGTGCCCCGATTGCGATGAGAACTGCATTATCTCAATACTGCAGGACTCACTTACGATCCTTCGCCATGGCTTCCTCCAAAGGGCTTTTGTCAGCCTGCAGGACGCGGCAGCAGGACTAGACCCAGAGACGAGCTTCTTTTCTCCTGGGAGCCTCCATCTAGCACGAGCATTAATGTCTTTCTTTCTACGTGTGTCCTTTGGCCCAGTTTTTAAAAAATCAAACGACATATTGTCTAGAGATAAGTGCATTGGTTTACCTTCAAGTACATCTTCAAAGAAAAAGCAGGAGAGCGGTTACCTCTGGGGGTAAGGGAATGTGATTGGAGAGAGGCCAAGAGAGGATTACTGATTCTTGGCATTCTCTTCTTAACCCGGTGCTGAGTACATTGGAATTATCTTTTTCTCCTTCCGTATATGTTTTATATACTTTTAATTATTTTTTAACAAATGTGTTATATGGGCTTCTGTGAATATAATATAGTTCACTCACCCACATCCATCCTCTTAGCAAACTAGGAATATGAGGGATGTTCTGATAATGCTATCCATGGAAAAATTTAGAAGCATTTCTTTTCCATCAAAATGAAGAAATGATTTTATCAGTTTTATTCAATATTTTACTGGAGATCTTCACTATGAGTCAGGCAATAAAAAATTCAGATAATTAGAAAAGAAGGCAAGATTGTGTTTATTTAAAGATCATGCATAGGATGTTCAAGCAACCTAGAAACAACTATTATAACTAATAAGTTCAATAATATTTATGAGGGGGATGAGAGCATGAGTGGGGGGGAAGGATGGGGGTTAATGGGGGGGATGAGGACACATTTGTAATACCTTAACTAATAAAGAATTTAAAGATAAAAAAATAATATTTATGTATAAAGACCTATATATAAAAATAAAGAGTATCTGTAATGGCCAATAATCCAATTAAAATGTAATACACTTATGTCAATTATATCTCAATAAATCTGGAAAAAATGTAATAGAAAAAACAGATTTTCAATAGCCACAAAACCATGAAGTTTATAAATAAATGTAAAAAATATTTTCACAGCATTTTGGGGAAAATGGTTATTATTGAATGACAACTGGAATGAATTTATAACACGAAGAAGTCAATTCCTTGATTAATTTACAAATTCAATACAATTCCAGTAAAATTACAACAGAATTTTTTCTATAATTTCTTAATCTAATTTTAATAATTTATTGTAAAACTATATGGAAGTTCAGAGAGTCAAAAAAAATCGGTGAAGAAAAACAAGGTAGGGGACCCTGCAAAATAGCAACCGATCGATGTTTCTCTCTCAAATCAATAAAACATATCCTTGGGTGAGGATCCATAAAAGAAAAAAATTGATAAGTTGAACTTTATTCAAATTAAAAATCTTTGTTCTTCAAAAGATACCATTAGAAAAATTAAAAAGAAAAGCCACAGATTGGGAGAAAATGTTTGCAAATCAGACATCTGATAAAGTACTCGTGTTCAGAATATAAAAAAGAACTCTCACAACTGAATTATAATAAGGTACTTCCCCTATCCTAAATGGACAAAGGATTAGACAGCTCAACAAGATGATGTATGATTGGCTAATAAACACATGAAAAGATGCTCAACACCCTTAGTTATTAGGAAAACGCAATTTAGGAAAACCACGAGCTAATACTACACACTAATTAAAATGGTTAAAATGAAAGGAAAAAAAAGATAATCGACAATCCCAATTGTTGACAAAGAACTTGGAACTCTGATGCATTACGGATGGGAATGTAAAAAAGGTACAGCCACTTTGGAACCAGGTAGGCCCTTCCTTAAAAAAAAATTAAACATATCTTTACCATTTGGCTCAGCAACTCCACCTTTAGGAATTTATCTAAGAGAAATGAAATCATGTGCCCATATAAAGGCTTGTATGTGAATGTTCATAGCTGCATTATTGGTAATAGACCCAAAATGCTAACAACCTAGATACCCATTGGTGAATGGGTGAACAAAATGTGGAATGTTGATACAATGGAATACTTCTCAGCAATAAAAGGGAAAGAACTACCCAGACTTGCACTGTTAGTTAATAAACTTAATTAAGCCAATTCCTTGTCATTTTCTTTTGCTTGAATTTTGATTAAATATAAGACAAAAGAGCAAATAAGTGACTGGCCTTGGAGGAGACACTCAACTTCAGCGAATTGTTGCCGTGAAATGTGGACCCTATGCTACCAGCTGGTTGAAAAGGGAAGGCACTGTTAAGAGTCAAACAGCAGTATCTGCATGGTCTCGGATGGAAGATACTTGAAGATGTCCATTGAGGCTGGGACATGACCAGATTTTGGCAAGAGATGCTGATAGCAGTGGCTAGTAGTGATTGGGTGAGCTCCATGTACCAGCTGCTGAGCTGAAGACAGACATACGTTGTCTCATTTCATTCTCACAAGTATCTCCATGAGGACTAAATAACTTGCCTAAGGTTATGTGGGTAATAAATGTGGTGCCTCCCCTCTAACCACCATACTATTTTGGAAGGTAGCAATTTCAACTTTTTTGACCTTTTCTTGGAGGACTTTATGTTTTTTTTTTTGGGGGGGGGGAGCAGTGCAGGGGTGTTAATCAGTGTCTTTCAGTTCTCTCCTCTGAAAAACACAGTTTTTCCACATTAAAGAAATCTGGACCTTAAAATATTTTTAAATATTTTTATTAATTTTGAGAGAAAGAGAGAGAGAGAGAGAGAGAGAGATCGACGCGAGAGCAGAGCATCGATGAGCTGCAGCTCAGGGATGTGCCCTGGCTGGGAATTGAACCAGCAACCTTGAGGGTCACAGGATGACACTCAACCACCTGAGCCACGCCGGCCAGGGCTCAAAATAGTTTAAGGCACAATAGTTTAACAAGAACAAGTTAAGAGCTTAGTTGGTTGAGGGTCATCCTGTGCACAGAAAAGTTGCCAGTTGGAATCCTGGTCAGTGGCATGCAGGAGGCAGCCGATCCATGTTTTGCTCTTGCATGTATATGTATATTTCTTTCTTTTCTCTCTCTCTCTCTCTCTCTCTCTCTCTCTCTCTCTCTCTCTCTCTCTCTCTCTCTCTCTCTCTCTCCTTCTCCTCCTCTTCTACCTCCTCCTCCCTCTCTAAAAAATCAATAAAAATATTTTTTAAAAAAGAAGTGAAGACAGCAAGAGAATAGTTCTTAATTACTTTAGAGGGGGAGTCTTTAAAATAACACAGCTTGAAAAAGTCTATAAGGATTGAAATGGATATAATATTTAAAGTTGTATAGACGTTGTCCATATGTGAAAACATCTGTTTTCAGGATCTTTTGAAGACTTAATTCCTGCGAGGAAGCTGAAGAATTTTTATCCAGGTGTAGCAGAGCACAAGGATATTTCCAAGTTGGTCCTGCTCCTTTCCTCCTCCGTGAATTCTCTAAGGAAGGCGGCCCATGAGGCTCTGCAGGACTTCCAGAAATACAAGACGCTCTGGACAGAGGACCGCGACGTGAAAGTGAAGGTGCGTTTCTGCTGCCTGGGATGCAGTTGGGGTTTGGTTTGTTTATATCTACTGTGTGCAGGGGCACCAAGAAAATATCGGTGATAATGACAGGAACCCGTGAGCAGAGGGCAATAACCTATAAGTGCCAAGCACCTAACCTGTTGTATCATGTGTCACTCTCACAGTGACACTCTGAGGCTCTGAGTCAAATTCATGTCTGAATTTCGTGCAGTTTGGGTAAACAGTTGAGGACCAGTTACGTTCAGACCGTCCAGGGGCCAGGCACTCAGGGTGTGCACACCTACAGAGGCTCGGCTGTAGTTTTAGTCAGACTCAGGGGAACCTGAGAATTCTGAACAGCCATTCATGACTTCTGTGACCTGCCCTCCCACCGCTCTCTTCCAGTACTAACAGGTAGTTTGCCTTTTCCTGGTCTGCTCACCTGATAGCACAGACCAGTGTAAAAGTACCTGAATAAGTGCAGTGCTCTAATGTAACTATTTACGTAGAGGATTTATGCTTTTTACGTAAGGGATTTAATTTGGAGAAGAATCAAAAGCTAAAGAAAACACTGATTGTTTCCTCAGGAATTTCTGGCTCACAACCCCTCTCTGACTGAGATCAGATCAGAAATTCTGCACTACGCCACCTTTGAACAGGAGATTGATGAGCTGAAGCCTGTCATCATTGTAGGAGCACTTGAGTTGCATACAGGTATTTGAAAATATTCCATAACATATCTGTATTTTCACAGGAAGCGTCACTTAATTTAGAAGCAGTCATTAAGCTACCTTGGTACAACAATCTAAATGTTAAATATTCCTGGACCACCAATATTGTTCATGTATGTGTTACATATAATATGTATGTGATATATACTATGTCTTTTTATATATAATATTATACCACGGTGGCTTAACACACTTAATCGGCAGCACAGCTCCTCGATTGGCAGTCAAATAGCTGAGGATAAGGTGAAAGTTTTTGTGAGGTGGGGTTGTATACCCGAGCTAGGAGTCAAACAGTTTGAAGTCTCCTGAAAAGTTAAACTGTTTGGGATTAGAGCATCAAAGGGGGATGAAGCAGCCGCTTCATGTCTGAAGTAAAAGCCCGAAGTGACTTTAGTGCTTCCCGAAGTGAGGCAGAGCTGGGCTGGCCAGGCACAGAGCTTTCTGCAGAGCAGACTGGCGGTCTCACGTTGTGGACCTAGAGTTTACATCATCTGTCGAAGGATGCTTGCTTGGGTGCGACTATTGCTGATTGGTTGGCACCCAGAGGCGGGTGTATTGATTATGTTCCTCCTGATTGGTGGACATTCAGAAGAGAGGGGCTGACACTGATTGACTTGCAAAAGTATGTGAACTAAGGAGAATTGTCTATGGTTTGAACTTAAAACATGGCGACTTGTTGCCATGGTTACAGAGGTACAATCAGTTTTGTCTTAAGTTTGTGAGGTAATTATCCTCCGAAGATATTTGAATGACCTATTTTGCATCAACTAAACCTACTTGAGCTGTGTTGAAGGGAGAAAAGGTGTATCCCATAGGTTTTCACATCTATGCTCAAGGAATCCATGTACCGGTGGCTCTCAAATTTAACTACCAACATTACTTGACCCCTTTTCTGCTGGTGTAGACAGTACCCACCTCATGAACTATTTTATATATGCTTAGCATGGTACCTGGCAAATAGTTAATGTCCAATAAATATTATATACTCTTATATCTATGAAGAAGGGACTTCATTTGGAGAAGAATCACAAATACTTGAGGGGATTATTTAGCTAGAAACAGAAACGATATATCAAGGGCAATCATTACAAGAACTTCGGTAACGTTTTGGAAACTGTATTCTACCTATTGTTTTAATGTTCTATTTGTTCCCTTGTAGTGGTTAGCACTATGATCCTTAATACAAAAATTAACTGTAGCACAGTGTTCTAGTTGGCCAGGTACTTGCTCTTAGAGAGAGAAAACTGAAAATGGGATAGAGGAAAGCAATGATAAAGAAAGGGGAGGGAGGCTGAATCCCTGGGGCCCGCGGAAAAGGAGAAAAGAGGCCCAGGAGGTGTGGACCTTATGCAATAGGATCTCACAGCCTCAGTCAACAGCTGGCCCTGTGTGTCTCATCAGGGTACACTTTCCTCAGCTCCCCAGTCCTCTCAGTTTAAGTGTTAGGGGTTGAGAGGGGAGAGGTTGTGTTTCCAGTTTGGCGGGGCTAGGGAGCTGAGGGGCACCGAGAGGAGAAAAAGGAATGGGTAAGGATAGAGAAGGTAGAGTTGACTAGTTAGAACTGTTTTTTGTTTTTGTTTTTTTTGTTTGTTTGTTTTTAAGGAACAGAAACCTACTTTACCTATGGTGAAGGGAGAAAAATATATCCCAGAATCTAAGGTGCAACTGGGCTTTCGGAATGGACCAGAACCAGGGACAGTATAGGAAGCTGAGGAAATCCTTTCTCTCTGACTCTCATTTCTTCTCCCCTCTGTGCATGACTTTCCTGCTTTCCAGTCAGGGGGCTCCCCTTAAGCCTTATTCCAGACTCTCAAGAACAGACTCTGGTTAGTACATGTAAGGTCAAGATTGACTGGGACCATCAGCGAGGCCCAGGTTCGGGGTCAGGTTATGGTGAGGTAGCCCGTGGGTGAGGTAGGAAGTGGAATAACAAGAAAACGGGAAGGTTTGGAAGACAAAAAATTTATTACACTGTACTGTGTGGGGTTACCTAGAAGGAAATGGGGTGATGCGTGAGGGCCAGAAACAGAGCAAAGTTCACGTTGGACAGTGCTAGAAGTAACTTCTGCAATTCTTCTTCATAGACTTTAGTGTCTTCTTGCACAGCTTAGCTTACTCCACGGGGATAGGAATTAAATCTTCAGAATTGAGCAACCTTACAGCACATTCAAGTCGAACTAACTACTTTTCAAGTGCTCAGTAGCCATATGTGGCTAGTGGCTGTCACATGGGACAGAGCAGTTATAGATGCTCAGATTGCACATAAAATGAATCGTTTCAGAATGTCAGGTGTATTCTATTTTGATCTTTTCTTATCTTCACCAGAGCCAATGAAATTGGCCTTATCAATTGAGGCTAAGGCATGGAAGATGTTACTCTGTCGATACCTGAATGAAGAATACAAAAAGAAAATGTCAGACATGATAGCATTTATTACTGAATACTTGAAAAAGTTATCTAGACCTATTCGTGATTTAGATGATGTCAGGTTTGCAATGGAAGCCTTGTCTTGTATCCGTGATAATGAAATTCAAATGGACATGACTTTGGGACCAATTGAAGTAAGAAATGATTGCATTTTTCATTCTTAGAGTGCTATTAAAAAATAGAGACACACTAAAAATTGATTCTGTTAACATGTTTCATTATGTTATGGTACAGTCTTTCTATTTCTCCTTTCTGATGTTGATTTCTTTGGAGGTATTTTGACAATTATCATCAGTGAACAGTAAACAAGGGAATAGTAATATATTAATAATGATGTACGGGTCTAGACAGTGTTCATTTTATTTTATGCTGGTGCTGACCTTTTACAGAAGGGAGTGATTGCACGGTCTCACACCAGTCCTAACATCTTAGGCAAGTTCCCCAAATATCTTTGTCTTTCCTTAGAAACCAGGTCTAGGTCTCACTCATGGCCAGTGGCATACATGGGCAGCACGGTGGAAGTGGTCCACTTACGCTTAATGGTAAACTGCTGGAATTTAGACGAGCAGATGTTTTTAGGGAAGAGTACTGTATTCACTTTCGTTTGCTAATACAAGAACAAATTACCATAAATTTAACGGCTTAGAACAAGGCAGATTTATCATCTTAGCGTTCTAGAGCTCAGCCATCTGAGAATGGGTCGATTAGGGCTAAAATCAGGATGTCAGCAGGGCTGCACTTTTGGAGGCTCGGGGTAAGAAGCCGTTCAGCTCCTAGAGGCTGGCGGCAGTCTTGGCTCATGCGCCTTCCAGCAGTGGCGTCTCTCCTGCTCTGCTTCTGTCCTCACGTCTCTGGCTCCCACTTTCCTGCCTCCACGGTTCCCTTGTGTGGACCTTGTGATTACATTGGGCCCACACAGTCAACCCAGGATAATCTCCCAGGATAATCAAGTTGCTTAACTTAATTACCCCTGCAAGGCCCCCTATGCTGTGTAAGGTAACATAATCACAGGTTCCAGAGATTAGGATGTGGACAATTGTGGGGAGACCATTTTTCTGTCTACCATAAGGGTTTTGTGACTAATATTTAGAAGTCACGGTTCATGGTGATAATAAAAATCAGACTTTTAATTCATTTTATTACTGTTTTTTAAATTCTCTATAGACAATGCACTCCTTCATTGCCTGCATTTCCAATGCCTCCTTTTGGTACCCAATCTCATGGCGGAGCATAGCTTTCATATTTTTATATATATTTCAGAGGAAGGGACAGGGAGTGAGACATAGAAACATCAGTGATGAGAGGGAATCACCTGTTGGCTGACTCCTGCACTGGGGATGGAGCCCACACCCTGGGCATGTGCCCTGACAGGAAATCAAACTGTGACCTCCTGGTTCATAGATTGATGATCAACCACTGAGCCACACCAGCCAGGCTGAGCATAGCTTTCTTGATCCTATTTAGAGTTTATACTTTTTGGTAGCTCATGAACTTCATACCTTTATTACTTCTTTAAATAATAACATTTGGGATTTTGGATGCTGACCACCCATTCCTCAAGATTTAGCAAACCATCATACCATTTTTTCCCTTAACTCCAGAAGCTCAATTCTTCAATATAAATTCTTTCAGTAAAAGCAGTTGCTGATCCAGCTTTTTAATCATTCAAGTTTCTGTTCTTTGGAGTATCTCTCCCACCATCACTTCGTTCCATTCCTTGTATAGCCAACTCATATTTCATAGAGCACAAGACAGTATTTTTCAGGGTGTTGACACAAGATCAAGTAGGAGAGAGAGGCAGGAAATAATCCTAGGGATTATTTTCTAGGGTAGAATCTCCGTGTGATCTGCCTACAGCTCCATCAGAATCACCCTAGGCGCTTCTTACATGCAGCTTTCAGGGTCTTGGAGTTAGGTTAGTACCAATGTCAGCGAGAATCGAGAGGTGCTTCTTTCCATGTTTAGTATTGGAAACAAGTCTCCTGAGTGTGCTGTTTTCTAAGACATGGGACTATGTTTCTAGAAGGCATCTAAATGATTTGACAGTTGCTTCCCTTGTGATGTTCTGAACTCACCCTCACTCCACAGGAAGCCTATGCTATTCTAAACAGATTTGAAGTTGAAGTAACCAAAGAAGAATCAGAAGCAGTTGATACCTTGAGATATTCTTTCAACAAATTGCAGAGCAAAGCTGTAAGTACAAACTTAATTCTTATTTTTTACTTATAAATTCTTATGTAATTCTTATAGTGACTGGCTTAAGTCACTATCTCCAGAAAAACACACACACATTTCATAGTTTTTAAAAGATAAATACATTTTATTTTAATCACTTTATTGATATACTAGAGCAGTGGTTCTCAACCTTCCTAATGCCATGACCCTTTAATACAGTTCCTCAGTTTGTGGTGATCCCCAACCATAATATTATTTTTGTTGCTACTTCATAACTGTAATTTTGCTACTGTTATGAATCCTAATATAAATATCTGATATGCAGGATGTATTTAGGCGACCCCTAAAGGGGTGGTGACCCACAGGTTGAGAACTGCTGTACTAGAGGCACGGTGCATGAAGATTCGTGCAAGATGGGCCTTCCTTCCCCTGGCTGCTGGCACTGCCTTCGCTCTGGCCGGAGCCACTTTTCTGCCTTTGTTCTGGCTTCCCACACTGCCCAGAGGCCCAGAGCAGCTGGGGTGGTGCGGAACGCCTGTGTCATCTCTATGGCGACAATGCAAGTGTCCCGCCCTGCCCTCCCCCTGGCTGCTTGGCACCTGTATATGCAAATTAACCCACCATCTTTGTTGGGTTAATTTGCATACCGATTGGCTGGTGTGTGTTGCGAAGGCACGGTCAATTTGCATCTTCCTCTTTTATTAGTGTAGATGATCCACATGAAATTTACCATTTCATAGTACACAATTCAGTGATTTCTACTGTAGTTACAGAGTTGTACAAATACCATCACTATTTAATGTTAGAACATTTTCATCCCCCAAAGAAACCCTAAACCCATTAGCAATTACTCTTTATTTTCTCACTACAGCCTCTGGCAACCACAACTCTACTTTCTATGTATGGATTTGCCTTTTCTGGATATGTAATATAGATAGAATCATACAATGTGTAGTCTTTCGTGACTGGCTTCTTTCAATTAGCATAATATTTTCAAGGTTTATTTGTATTGTCTTGTGTAGCAGTACTTTATTTTACTAATGGCTAATGATGTTGAGCATTTTCCATGTGCTTTTCAGTCATTTGCACATATTCTTTGGAGAAATGTGTATTTAAATTCATTGTTTTTAAAGTTGGGTTATTTCTTTATTTTTGAGTTATAAGAGTTCTTTATATATTTTGGATATAAGTCCTTTATCAAAGAATTTGAAAATATTTTCTCTCATTCTGTGGATTGTCTTTTTACTTTCTTGATAGTGTCTTTTGAAGTAAAAGGTTTTAATTTTGAAGAAGTCCAATTGGCATAATTTTTATTTTTTTGCTTGTGTTTTTGGTATCATATCTAGGAAATCATTGCCTAATCCAGGATCATGAAGACTTACTATTATGTTTTCTTAAGAAGAGAGTTTTGTAATTTTTAGCCCTTACATTTAGGTCTCTGATACACTTTGAGTTAATTTTTCTCTGTGTTGTGAGTTTTGGGTCAGCTTCATGCAAAAGCATGTAGATACCAGTTGTCTCAATGCCATTTGTTGAAAAGTCTATCCTTTCACCAGTGAGTTGCCTTGGCACCCTGTTGACCATCAGTTGACCCTAAGTGGAAGGGTTTATTTCTGGACTCTCAATCTATTCTGTTGTGCATATGTGTATGCTTATGCCAGTACCATACTGTCTTGATTATTGTAGCTTTATACCTTTTTTTTTTTGAATTGTGGTAAAATATACATAACTTAAAATTTACCATCTTAACAATTTTTAAGTATGTACAGTTCACTGGTGGTAAGTATATTCACATTGCTGTGCAGTGAGTCTCCAGAACTTTTTCATCATGTAAAACTAACTCTATACCAGCAATTCCCCACTCTCCCTTCCTTCAGCCCCTGGCATTCTACTTGCTCTCTCTATGCATTTGACTTTAGGTACCCTCTAAAGTGGAGTCATACAATATTTGTCTTTTGGTGACTGGCTAATTTCAGTTAGTATAAGGTGTTCAAGGTTAACCCATGTTATAGCATGTGTGAGAAATCCTGTCCTTGTCAAGTCTGAATAATATTGCGTTATATACATAGTACCACATTTTATTGACTTGTTTCTACTTTTTGGCTATTGTGAATTATGTTGCTATGAACATGGGTGTATGAATATCTCATTGAGACCCTATCTTCAGTGATTTTGGATCTCTATCCAGCAATATAATTCTATTTTAATTTTAATATAATCCCATTTTTGATTAATAATTCTGTGTCCACCGCGGCTGCACCATTTTACATCCCCACCAACAGTGCACATGTTCCAATATCTCCACATCCTTGCCAACATTAGTTTCCTTGATAGGAGGCATCCGTATCCACTGTGGTTTTGATTTGCATTTCCCTAATGATACCTGATGCTGAGCATCTTTTCATATACTTTTTAACCATTTGTATATCTTCTTTGGAGAAACGTCTACTCAAGTTCTTTGCCTATTTTTCAATTGGATTGTTTGTTGTTGAGCTGTAGGAGTATTTTTATAAGTTCTGGATGTTAACTCCTTATGAGATATATGATTTGCAGTTATTTTCTCCCATTCTGTAGTTTGCCTGTTCACTCTGCTGATTGTGTCCTTATAATCCTTTTTATTTCTGTTAGGTAGGTGGTGCTATCCTGCCTTTCACTCCTAGCTTTAGTAATTTGGGTCCTTTCTCCTTTATTCTTGGTTTGCCTAGGTAAAAGTTTATCAATGTTGTTGATCTTTTCAAAGATGAAACTTCAGATTTGTTGATTTTTCTCTATTGTTTTTGTAATCTCTATATCATTTACTTGTGCACTATTTTTTAAATTATTTCTTCCCTTCTGCTTGGTATGGGTTTAGTGTTTTCTATTTTCCTAGTTTGTTAAGGTAGATGGTTAGTTACTGATTTGAGATTTTTAATGTAGGCATTTATAGGTATATATTTCTCTTTAAGTATTTTTGAAATAGGTAAATATCTACATACCACAAATTAGACGTTAAAAATGAACTCAAAGGGAATGTTCAGATTCTTTAAATATACTGAAAAATTTTATTAAATATTAATTAAATTAACAATGGCTTAAAATTTATTGTGTATGGAAAAATTTGTCACTGAGGTTGAAGCAAGACATAGTAGCAAGGGCATAGAGCTGAAATGGGGTCATGACTTGGGATTCCATCTCTGCTGTCAGCCAATTGGGTGATCATATGCAAGTTAATAATCTTTGTTTCTAAATTTCTTCATGTGGTCATTTAGGAATATTTTAGGAAATTTTTATATGTGGTTATGAGGCTCACTTTGAAGTAATGTATATAAAATAGTTTTATGCTCATGTCTATTTAAGTTCATGTTAAATATTGACTAATATGCTTGTTTTGAAAAATGTTTGCTGGTTAGTCAGGAGAGTGAGTCTTAGGAAGGAAGTGGGGAAACACTCATTGAGACTTAGTGAAGTCCAACTTTCTCTTGTTCAATGGAAATAATTCATGTGAGTTGTTCTTCTGTCTCTTTAACTGTTAGTGTGAAACCCACTGACCCATGCTCTGGCCGGTTTTCTCAGTAGTTAGAGCATTGGCCCTCTCACTGAAGGGTTGAGGGTTCGGTTCCCCATCAAGGACATATACCTGGGTTGCAGGTTCGATCCCCAGCCCCAGTTGGGGTGCATGCAGGAGACAACCAATCGATGTGTCTCTCTCATATCGATGCTTCTCTCTCTCTCTCTCTCTCTCTCTCTCTCTCCACACACACACAGCCCACCCTCCCTTCCACTCTCTCTAAAAAAATCAATGGAAAAATTATCTTTGGGTGAGGATTAACAAAATAATTTAAAAAATAAAAATAAACCCACTGACCTGCCCTTTAGTGAAGGTAGACAATTCCATACTATAGTTATCATTACCAGACCACTGTACCGATTTTTTGGTAATTTCCACACAAAGGTGGAATATTGGCGCTAGATGAAAGGTAGATGAAAGGTAGACCTATTTTCTACAATGTCTCCAAGTTCTATCTTATTCTAACCACTTGTTTGCATGTAACTAACATTTTTCTATATCATGTTGGTTTTTTCTCTTTAATGCTCAGGAGCCCAGGCATAGGGGACAGTTAGGTTCAGGGCCTCAGGTCTGGTAGACTTTAAAGTAGTGTATGTTCCAACCAAGATAGAGGCTATTGTTGAGAGCAGTTAAGGGCAGGAGCCTTGGAACCCCACTGCCAGGTTTTGAATCTTGACCTTGCTTCATACTGGTGCTGGACCCTTAAAGAAATTACTTAGCCTCTCCGTGCCTTGGTTTTCTCACTTGTGAAATGGGTACAATATTAATATTTACCTCACAGGGTTGTTTTGAGGATTAAATATGATAACACATAAAGAGCCTGGCAGATAATAAGCATGAATTAAGTGGTATTATGATTGAAGGTTTAAGCAGAAGCTTTGAAGACTATTGTGGAAGAAATTTGCTATATATTTTTTTATACCCAGAGTAATATCACTTTCTTTTAGGGAACCGCTCCAACCACTGCAGCCATGTGAACCTACTAGAGGTTGCTAATCTGTGACCTTGAGCTGGCTCCAGAGACAGCATGTGACCCAGACTGGGCCCATAGAAGTAACTGTTTCCTGGGCTATAGTGATGGCCTGAGACAGATCAGCCAGAAACTAACTTTCCTAACCTCAGTTAGAGAAGATGTCTTGGGTCATGAACTAGGATGATTTGAATCTCCAATTAGTGCATTTGGGTCGTTTATTTCTGTGGGTTTTTTTTTTTTCACTTTGCAAAAACATTTCAGAGATGTCTGTTCTTATGTGATATATATGGGGCAACAAACTTGCTGGAATAGAATTATAGTTTTCAGTTAATATATTACTTTCACTCTCACATTGAGTATTCCTTCTTGTTCTAGGTTTCTGTACAAGATGAACTAGTTCAAGTGCAGCCAAAGTTTAAAAGTAATCTACTTGAATCTGTGGAAGTTTTTCGTGAGGATGTAATGAACTTTGCAGAATCATATGAGATGGTAATTTCAGTATTTGCATGCTCTGTGTTATTTGCTGGAATGTTTATATGAAATGGAAGTGATAGGCCCCAAGAAATACACTGTGATTTGTACATTGCATGTAAGAGGCTATATTTGCATATTCACACCGATCAAAAAGGGAAGCATGTTTTATAGAGTTAGAAAAAAGATTTACCTGCTAAAAGGAGCAACAAATTTAAAGATCCTGGAAGGAACAAAGGGTCTGGTTTTGCCCGTTCTCAAGCCAGAATCTCATAGTGGAAAATGTAATACAGTTGTTGAAAGGCTCTAAGAGACTGTAAATGCCCTAATACCAGCGTATTCCCCAACTGATCCCCCCCCCCCCAACTCTTAGAAAACTAGAGTGTCACTGAAAATAAATAATAAAAGTCATACTTGGTCAGTCCCACAAGCTGTTCAACCTGGAATAATGACTGACAGTGGTCGATCTCCAGATGTTAAACTCAGAAGTTGGATATATTCTTCCCTTTCTTTCAGTGATCACAGCAGATCTGGATTCATAACAGATTTAAGCCTTTAGTGCTACTTATATAACACTTTCTTTTTCACATGTACCGAACTTACCTCTTTACTGCTGGTTGTATTAGTCAACATTTGACCGCCCCGTCATTGTTATACTGGGAATCTGGTCTGTTATTGGCCCCACCCATGACATTCATGATTGGGCAGACTATCTGGGCTCCCTTTTGCAACTATTTTCTGGCTCATGCCAACAGAGACCACCCACTGCTTCTTCCCAGTGTCCAACCTGTGCCCGTGTCTATTTCCACGTGGGGCTGAAGAGCTATGGAAAGGAGGCTGCTCTCAGAGCTCTATAATGGAATTCTGATGCACAGCTGCAGCAGCAACACTCTTAAGTGATATGGGACAGCTGTGGTGGCACAAACATCATACAAGATGAAAGTTTGTCACCTTTTTAAAAAGAGGAGACCACAGAGACACAGTGACTAACTGTGATATGGGATCCTGGATGAGGTCCTGGAACAGAACACAGACTTCAGTGGGAAAACTGAAGAAGTCTGAAGAAAGTCTGCTTAATAGTCTTGTACCAGCATTAATTTTCAGTTTTGATAAATGTACCATGTTAACATTATGGGAAGCTGAGTGAAGGGTATATGAGAGTTCTCTTTGCAATTCTCCTGTAAGTCTACAATTTAAAATTTTTTTTTTTAAAAAAAATAGCATCTGCTTATTCTAACAAGTCAAACCAAATGGGAAGTATTAAGATTGTCACAATTTGAAAAATGAATGAAAGTTGGAGTGATCCAATGTTCTAAAGTTAATTGTGGTCATGGTTACACAACTCCATTAAACAAAAAATATTGAATGTACATATCTCAAAACTGTTACAAAAAATAAATGGAAACTTCATGTACAGGACAAAGTTAGACCATTTAAATTTAAAATACTGTTTTTTTACTTAAAAGAAAATAATAGTTAAATCCAGTAAATTAATAAGTACATATGATTAGGGATTAAAATGGACATTATATTATTCATTATAGGAAGGACCCATGGTTCCAAATATACCACCCCAAGAAGCTAGCAACAGGCTACAGATATTTCAGGTAAAACTATGTTTTTTGGTAATATGTAAAACTGCATTTTTTGTTACACATTTGGCAATGTTTAGTGATTTTTAAAAATGCTTTTAGGAAAAAAATTTCTGCATTTTATCTAAAATGGAATGTTAATGTTTAAAGTAGATATAGATTTTAATTGTATTCTAATCTACTAAATCATATAATTGATTCCTTTTCTTGTGTCCCTCCATGCTCTTTCCCACAGAATATCTCTCTATACTTTTAGAAAATAAGACTTTAATTTTGAATTTAAGTGTATACCTTATTCTAGTTCCAAGCACTTCATTTGTATCTAAGGTGATAAAAAATTACAGAATAATAAAGTCCTATATAATAAATGGGTAATATACAAATTGACCCTTATGGCAGAACAACCTGTCGCTATGATGTGCACTGACCACCAGGGGGTAGATGTTCAACGCAGGAGCTGCCCCCTGGTGGTCAGTGCACTCCCACAGGGGGAGCTCTGATCAGCCACAAGCTAAGCTGATGGATGTGAGTGCAGCCACAGGGGTGGCGAGAGCCTTTCCAGTCTCCTCAGCAGCGCTAAGGATGTCCAACTGCAGCTTAGGCCTGCTCCCCATGAGGGCTCCCGGGCTGCCAGAGGGATGTCTGACTGACAGCTTAGGCCTGATCCCCTGGGGAGCGGGCCTAAGTTGGCAGGTGGACATCCCCTGAGGGGTCCCTAACTGCAAGAGGGCACAGGTCAGGCTGAGGAACTCCCCCCGCCCCCCGCCCCCAGTGCATGAATTTTCGTGCACTGGGCCTCTAGTGTATCAAATAAGATTTTTAATATTAATGGTTTGTCCTCTCTCTGTATCCATTAATTTTCTTCCTTCTGTACCCATCACTTTCAACTTCCCTGCTCCTTTGTCCTGCCTGGAACCATACAATACTCCTTGAGTCAGGCCACCATTCACTGTCTTTTTCTGCGCTCAGATTGCTGCACATGTAGAGAAAAGTCACACACTCTTTGATAGATGCTGTGCAGATTCATGGATTCCTATGTAAGCCAGCTCCCAAGAGCATCAGGAATTCTGTGGTTTGTTCTGTTCTCACTCCTGCTTTCTGCAGTGGCTGTTTGAAATGTCCATGTTCTCCTTATGTTCACTTTTCCACCTGCATTCTTGGTTATCAGATGTCTACTGTGTGACTTGACAGATAGGAAGATGGTTAAGAAATGGTTCTTTTACCTCTAAGCTGCTAAAACCTGGTAGGGAGACAGAGAGCCAGAGAAACAATCGCAGCACCGTGTGGTGAGCACTGTGATCTGGTGATGGGAACTCGTGGTATGCAAACAGATGTAGGAGCTCCCCACCCTGATGAGGGCTGGTCGGGCAAACAGGGAGGGCTCCTCGGACGAGGAGGCATCCAAGCTGCATCTTGAAGGACTAATTAGACTTAGCCAGGAGAAGGAGGAAAAATAAGTTAGGCAGAATTTGTGGCCCCAAATGAGGAGATAAGCAGGGAGCTTTAGGGAGACGTAAGGAGTGTAATGTGGGGTGCAGTGGACAAAGAAGGTAGTAATGAGGGAGGGGGAGCTGAGTGGGCCGCGATCACTAATGGGAGGGCCTTGCAGGCTATAACGAGGAGCTCTAGCCTATCCCGAGGGCTGCAGGGCTCCGAGCAGGGAGCGATATAGTCAGACTGGGCTGGTACAGCAGTTGTGTTTTTAAAAGATCTCTCTGCGCCAGTGTGCAGAGTGGTCTGGAGGGAGGATGGTCTGGTTCATGGCAGTCTCACTGATACAAACAAGAAACGGAAAGACTGAGACCAAGAAGTGGCACTTGGAATAAAGAAAACTGGATGGATCATGAGTTAGTCAAGAGGCTGACTTAATAGGCTCGGAGCCTGGGTTGAGGGGAAAAGATCAGGTTTGGAGGAGTTTTTGGATTTTTTTTTTTTTTTTTTTTTTTTGTGACAGATGTTCTTGTCTTTAAATGTACAGAGGAAATTTAGGATCTGAGATGTCAGTTTCAGAGAGAGGAGCTCTTTCCTCTCCCTGCGGGCTCTCTACTCTCTCCCTGGTCTCTTCTGAGGTCGACCCTTTTTCTTCTGTACTTTCAGCCTCTTCCTCTTTATTAAATCTTCTTAGTCAGCATTTAAAACTGTTTGTCTTTTCTTCTTAAAGTACAGTAACAATAGTAACCGCCTCTGTGTCCTGGACCTCCCTCCAGACCTCGCCTCTCCTTTCTTTCCCGGCCCCCGTCCTGCCTGCGTTTATTCTCAGGCAGTTCATGGCTGTCCCACTGGGAGATGCAGAGTTGCTGTCCAGAAGCCAGTGCTTTCCTCTTGGCTAGGGGTCCCCACGCTGAGCCGCAGTCTAGCCACCGGAAGGCGTTCTGTAGCTCCACCACGTGCGGGGGGCTGGGGGGGGGGGTTCTAAATGTCCCTTTACCTCTGCCAGGAGTTCCTTTACGTCACTTGATAACTGGGTTTCACCCAAGCAAGTGAACGGAGGAATGGAGCCAGCAACCTGTTCTTGCCGCCTTATTTTATGTTCCATGGCTGGTTTGGCTGGTTCCGTGCAGCCTTTCACCAAAAAGGTTCAGTCAAGTTAGATGAGTCTCTCAGTCGCAGGTTCTTCTGAAAGCAGAAGGGGCTGTTCAGGCTTTCCCCATCATAACCAGCTGGAGTTTCTCCTGTGGCATCTAACTTGCAAGTAGCTTCCTTGCTGTGAATGTTTTAAAATAGAACATTTATACTACGATGAGAAGAGTGTTTCTTCATCCCTCGTGGGATAACCGTGCGAAGCAGATGCAACCACCTGCCGGGCCCAGGTCTCCGCCGCCTGGTTCCGGGAAGGACTAGCCCAGTCACGCGCGTGGGTTGCATAAAGGAGGGTGCCCGTGTTGGCCAGGGTTTTCCTGGGTTGCAGCAGGCACACGCCTTTCACTTACATGTGACGTCCTCAGACAAACAGTCAAGTTCCCCGTACTTGTCACGATTCTCCTCTCCCCAGAAATATGGAGGTCACTCTTGGACTAACACCAGCTCCTCCCAGCACCCTTACCAGAACTTTCTCCCGGACCCTGGAGGAGGCTCTGGTCCTTTGCTAACTGAAGTCCTCGGGTTTGGACCCAAAGTGCCAGGGAAAGGCCTGTTTCTCTGGAGGAGCCAGGACTAAAATCAACCTGCTCACCTGGTCGCCGCCAGCTGAGCCAAGCGAAACCCCTCAGCCACAAAAGCGAGATGAGTAATGAAGAGATAGTAATGTTGGATGATGATAAGTGCCCGGAGGGGGGGGGGGAGGGGGGGGGCGGAGGAAGGCAGGGAAGGGCCATAGAGTGCTGGGCTGTGTGAATGAGGAGGTGAAATTTAAAATAGGGTCACCAGAGAGGGCTTCCTTGAGAAGGTGATAGTTGAATAGAGACCTAGAGGATGAGGGCATGAGCCAGGCAGGCATCTGGAGGAGCCACTTCCCAGGCCCGGGAAGAGCAAGCGCCAAGGCCCTGGGAAAGAGCTTACATGAGAAGCAGCAAGGGGTCAGTGTGGCTGGAGCGGAAAGAGCAAGGGGAGAGCAGTAGCAATGGCCAGAGAGGAAAGGAGGGACAGGCTGGAGAAGACGGGCCAGCCCAGGAAGGGCCCTGGGTTCGTTCTGCGTGAGGAGAGTGACGTGATCTTATTTATGTTTTCAGTGGCCGCCCCGGCTGCCGTGTTGAGAACAGATTGTTGGCAGTCAGGGGAGAAGCAGGGAGACTGATTAGGAGGCCATTGCAATAATCCGGGTGCGAGGTGTTAGTGACGTAGGCCGGGTGGGGGGCGTGGGGTGGGCGGGGGCGGTGGTACTGGAGTTGATGAGGCGCTGTGGAGTCTGGGTATATTTTGAAGAAAGGCTTTGTACCAATTTATGGGTCAGCAGCTAGGACTTCAATGTGTCACCCTTGGACTAGGGTGTGATCAATCACTTTATTAAAAAGACAGTGCAAGGGCCCCTCTCTTGCCTTTTAGTATCTTCTGTTCTGCTTACTCTGCTTGGGGGTGTGAGCCCAGCAGGCTGTTGGACATGCATCTGTCTGGACATGTGACTTGGGGTCAGAGCTACAGGCCCAATGTACCCCAAAGCAGGTGCTGCCCTCCTCCCAAAGAAGCAGTTGCCAAATCTCGGTCTGGGGAAGAAGCCGGACCCCCACTTTGGGCCTTGGTGCCAGTGTTCTCCGGTGCGGCGTTATATACTCTGATTTCGGGACTCACTGGGCACTTGGCTGGCCTGTTGACGAAGCGGGCATTTTGTTCCCCAGTTGCCTGGTACTGGGGATCTTTTTAAATTATTTGGGACCTGAATGGAAAAGGGCTGAGTGATTGGCATCTTCAGTAGTCTTCACCGCAGCGGTTCTCAACCTTGGCTGCACGTTAGAATCACCTGGGAATCTTTTTAAAATCCTGATTTCTGGGCCTCATCCTCCGGAAATTCTGTTTCTTTGTTACTCATGTTGTGGCCTCACCCTATAACAAAGAAACAGAATTTCCGGAGGATGAGGCCCAGAAATCAGGATTTTAAAAAGATTCCCGGGTGATTCTAATGGGCAGCCAAGGTTGAGAACCACTGCTTCACCACATGAACAAGCTTTTAGACGTCAGTATTTTAATGTATGCTAACTTTGAAGTTTTCGTCTCTCCTTTTCTGAGAGTCACATAGTCCCACTATACTAACCACCAAGGAATAAAAAGAGTACAAAACATGGTCTTGCTCTGGCCCTTTTGACTCAGTGGATAGAGTGTTGGCCTGCAGACTGAAAGTTCCCAGGTTCGATTCTGACCAGGGCACATGCCTGGGTTTCGGGCTTGATCCCCAGTAGGGGGTGTGCAGGAGGCAGCCGATCAATGATTCTCATCATTGATGTTTCTCTCTCTCTATCCCTCTCCCTCTCCCTTCCTCTCTGAAATCAATAAAAAAACAACAAAAAAACAAAACCCAACAACATGGCCTTTGCCCACTAGGAACCAAGAGTTTATTGGAGTTCCTCCATTGTCTCCATACCTTCCTGTTTGGCTCCTGTAAAATAGGCTAATGTGTCTGTCAGAACTGGAGCCCTGTCTGAGCATTGTGAGGCCTGGTGCCATGTGTTTCCAGGGCTGGGCATTGAGGATCCTTCCTGCTACTGTTGCACCATTGAAGTAGCGCACACATATCTTATCATAGGTGGACTATTTCTCCTGGCTCTTGTGTTTTAAACACTGTTAATACTTAGCATTCTAACTATAGGAGATTCCAATTCCAATTCAAAAGACATGCATTGACTTTGACAGCTTAAATGTTAGAATGATCACAAATGGTATTAAAATGGAATCATTCATTTTACAGACTCTGTTGCTTACAGAGAAAATAGGGTTGAGTGGATTGTATGGATACTTCACTCATTTAAACCCTGCAGGAGATGTGACCCATCTAAATTAGCGATAAAGCCTGAATTACAGATGTTTTTAAATGCAGTTTTAAAAATTGCGTTTCAGACATATTTATGGGAACTTGAAATATAGGTCTTCTGGGGGGCACTTAATTTATTAAAGAAATAATTTTATATAAAATGGAGATTTCTAGAATGCTTGAAAGTTAATTTTCTTAAGTGCTTAACTTTTCCTTTCATAGCTTGGTATCAGCATTCATTTGCTTCATAAATTGTCATTTCAAAGAGCGTATTAAATAAACCCCAATGTAGCTTTTATTCCAATTATCATACATTCTACTTTAATGGAGCCTGAATTAATTATATTTTACTACAATTCAAAAATGCTTTTATAGGCCAATTTTGATGATCTGTGGAGAAAGTTTGTTACATATTCATCTGGTGAACAACTTTTTGGATTGCCTGTGACTGACTATGAGGTTTTGCACAAAGTCAGGTAAGTGTAGAAATGTTATAAATGTTAAAAGCAAATAATTAAATACTGTCCATTAGAAGAATCACGTCATCATTAAATCCGTTGTCATGTAGAGAAGGGCGGCTGCCCATGGAACACTCCTAAATGCTCCCTTGTTCTTGGCTGTTCCCGACCCATTGTATACAGAGTCTCCATATACAAAAGGAATGTTCTAGAATAGGAGAAAATACATGGCAAACATTCTGGGTCTTCATGGCCAAGCTTAGCCTATGCTTTATTGTTTTCTTTTCACTATTTTTTATAGTGTCAATGATTGTGCGGAAGCACTGCAATTTTGGGTAACTTTTGTTTATTTAAAGGAGTAGCCATTCTCAGCTCTCAGTCTGCTTAAGGAGTTTGTGCTAAGTGCTCTTCCTAATTGGGCAGACATAGAATTCATGGAGATTGAAGGCCAAGGAACTGAAGCGATTATAAACAGTGGATCTAGGCTTTAAACAAGTATGTTTTAATAGAATTTTAAATATAATTTCCTTAAGGGCAAAATGAGCTGATTAGGACCTTGTCTTGGTATTAACTTACTGGGACCTGGGCTTTAGGAAAGAACTTTATGTTGCCTTCTTTCAAAGTCACAGCATGAAAGTGTCATGGCAAAACAGGCCTGAAATTGTCTGAAGGTAAATTAATGCTTCAGCCATTTAGGGTAGATGGTTTGTATTCTTCTCCGAAAGTACTCATTCACCAAGCTTAACTCAGGGACCAAGTGTGTTAGAACTGCATATGTCTGCTGGCCCTTGGCCCTGACTTACTCTATCAGAATCTCTGGGGCTGGGTCCTAGGAAATCTGTATTTTTAAAAAGGTCCTAAGTTTTTATTTTTTCCATACTCCGACTGAGACTCAGTGTTTTATTTTTAAAAATGTTTTTTTATTTATTAATTTTTTTGAGAGAGAGCAAGAGGGAGGGAGGGAGGAAGGGAGAGAGAGAGAGAGAGAGAGAGAGAGAGAGAGAGAGAGAGAGAGAGACATCGATTTGTTATTCCACCTTGGCGTATGAGGATGACATTGGAACCAGCTGAGCTACTTGGCCAGGGCTCAGTGCTTTATGTTAACCCTTAGTATTCTAGGAAAAATTACCGTTCTTATTTACCATTTGGACCAATGGACCCTTTTTTGTTTTTTTTTAAAAACATTTTTAAGGCCGGAACCGGTTTGGCTCAGTGGATAGAGCGTCAGCTTGCGGACTGAAAGGTCCCAGGTTCGATTCCGGTCAAGGGCATGTACCTGGGTTGCGGGCACATCCCCCAGTGGGAGATGTGCAGGAGGCAGCTGATCGATGTTCCTCTCTCATCGATGTTTCTAACTCTCTATCTCTCTCCCTTCCTCTCTGTGAAAAATCAATAAAATATATTTTAAAAAAAACCACATTTTTAAGTAATTTATGCATAATTTACAGAAGTAAGAATAAAGGGATGGTGAAAAGCAATTTTATTAGAAAATGTAACAAGAACTTAAGCAGTGAAAACTCACTTTCCCCCCATAATGTCCTGGTTTTAAGACCTATACACACGGAATGGAGACCGAGTTCTGCCTGCAGCCAGCTGCTCAGCAGCTGTCAGTCACGGCCCTGGAGCACCCCGTCCCGTAAACACTGATTCCAGGCGGCAGACCCAGCTCCGGCGCTTCTAGCTCTTCATCGCCTCGGGTTTTTCTCAGCCTGGCACTTTTAAAACTCAGGACTGTTGAAAACGCAGATCACCATCCTTCTTGCAATATACATTCAAAAATCATTACTTTGAGGTTTGAATGATCAAGTCAGTGAATTTTTAAAATTTCTGTATCATCTGTTTTCTTTGAATACAAATCTGCCTTCAACATTTGTATCAAATAAAACTGACATAAACATCATCAATAATGAAAAAACATTGTCACACCTTTTTGGCAGAATGATATCGTCTACATTTTTGTTGCAAAATATTGCATGTGAAGCCCTTGCCTCTTCGGAAATATATTGTTCGCTCCTAAATCATTGAGCTTAATAAAACTCATCTAGATTATCATCATCTGAAGACTCAGTCTGAGATTTCACTTACACAGTCTCTTTCATGGTCTGTCTCTTTTCTGTTTAATGTTGCGGAAGTATCTTCCTTTGTCAATATTTTTCTCTTTGCTGTTTTAGGTAGAAAATGAAAAAATTAAGTTCTTAGCTCTTTTAAATGAAAAGTAAAGAAACAAAAATAAAAAGATTACAAAAATGATATCTCCACAGTTCTTTTGTTTTTGTACTTTCTTAGAAAATGATGCAATACTTTATTTAGTAAGAAATAAAGTAAGAAACCTGAAGGCTGATGCAATAGTGATTTTTTTCTGCTATTGCATCATCCTTAGAGGAGATTTCATTATCCTCCTCTTTCCTTACTATTTTAGCACAATTGGGAATAATCAGTGGTTAATAATTAAAATAATTCCTAGGATGATGAATTAGCAAAATGAAACAAGAAATGGAAAAAACAAGGAGACTAGGATTCCAGAATGTGTCTTAGATTTAGAAAAGGGTCCAGTGTACCCATATGATAATTGGAAAATAAAATTAATTTTACTCCATTAAGAACATAAGCAAATTTTAGCATTAGACTCTGCATTGTCTATAATAAATAATAACAGTTGTGAATATTAATTTTTACAAATAGGGCTAATGAAGCAATGAACTAAAAAACTAAAACTGGGTCCATTGGACCCTTACCATACACTAATGGTTGAGGAATACCTGGCAAAATCCAAAACGCTGTTGAGGGGTCAATTTTTGGTGTTTTATACAAGAAAGACTTTTCTTTTACATGGACCTGGAATCCCTCCTTTTATTCTTGCTTTGGATATAATTCCATTTGGGCACATGAGGGAAAGCTTTTGGTAGGAAAGTAATGGTTAATGTCAGACTTAAAGGCAGACATTCTCATAAAAATCCAGCTTGCATATGAAATAAAAAATCAAATAAAACCTTAGCCTTGGCTGTGATCTTGTTATCAAGTTTTGGTCACATTGTTTGCAATGATTGGTATGGTAATAATGATCAAACCATTTGTCAATGTCAGGTCATAGTATGATTTTGAATACGTCAAAGCTGTAAACTTGACCTAATGCATGGAGCTTTAATAAAGTCTTTGTTTGAAAAATGACAGGGTCGTATGCCTGTTGGTATCTATAAGATTTTATACACACAATGTATGATTTATTTGATTGGATTAATTCTGCTTATATTATAATGGAACTTATTTTTTAAATATACATTATATAATGACTTAATTATTTGGTTTCAGAAAGGAACTCAATTTGCTGCAGAAGTTATATGGACTGTATGACACCGTAATGGGCAATATTAGTGGTTATTACGAAATACTTTGGGGAGATGTTGACATTGAAAAAATTAATGCGGAACTGCAGGAATTTCAAAACAGGTGGGTTTCAGTTGAATTAAACTTACATTTTTATAGTGCTTATATTCTTAGGATCTTGTAGGTATATCACAAATGAGTTTGTCCTGTTATATTGCTGTAAATACATAACACCTTCTTCAAAGAAATGGGTAGATGAAATATTTTTTCTTTTTTTCTGAAAGGTGTCGTAAACTTCCAAAAGGACTTAAAGATTGGCAGGCTTATTTGGATCTGAAAAAAAGAATTGATGATTTCAGTGAGTCATGTCCTCTACTAGAAATGATGACCAATAAGGCAATGAAGCTGAGACACTGGGATCGAATCGCTGAGTTAACTGGAACCCCATTTGATGTGGAATCTGATTCCTTTTGTCTTAGAAATATTATGGAAGCACCACTCCTTAAAAATAAGGATGACATTGAGGTACATAAAATTATAAGATGGTTCTTTAAAGAATATCTCATTTTTCTTTTATGAAAATTATACAAGCAGACATTTCATTCAAGGGAATACTAATTACCCCATATAATGCACCCTCAAAATTTGGGATGGTCCTGAACATCTCTTTATTTTGCAAAATAATGCTGTAACTCAGGGAGATAATATGATTATTTGAAATATGTTAGTTTTGGAGTTCTGCAGTCTGTCCTCCCTTATGCCTTAACTACAATTCCATTTAAAAATATGTTTATTTCTGTATTGTCTACCTGGTGAATTCCTCAGAACATTTTCCAGATTCCTAATTCTAACTTTCCCCTATGTCTATTAACTATTTAAAATATTATATTTTCCTTTTCTAAGGTTTTTAATTGATTCCTTTTTTTGTTGTTGTTTTATGCTTAGTGTTTGCATGGTATTTTTTTTTTAATTGAGATATAATTTGACATTTAATATTATGTTAGATTTAGGTTTACAACATAATGACTCATGTATATATTGCAAAATGGTCATCACACATAGATACAATTTATTTTCTTGTGATAAGAACTTTTAAGATCTACTTCTTAGCAACTTTCAAATATATGAGTATTATTAACTACTAGAGGCTTGGTGCACAGATTCGTGCACGGCGGGGGGGGGGGGGAGCCCTCAGCTTGGCCTGCACCCCCTCACAATTCGGGACCCCTCGGGGGATATAGCAGTGCACCAAGTGGCAGGCAGGCAGGAGGAGCCCAAGCTGGTGCCGGCCCCCCCCCCCCCCCCCGCTTGCATTCATCCCGGCCTGATGCGCCAGTAGCACTGCTGCAGTCAGGAAAGGCTCCCGCCACCGCAGCTGCGCTCTCCAGCCATGAGCCTGGCTTCTGGCCGAGCGGCACACCCCTGTGGGAGCACACTGACCACCAGGGAGCAGCTCCTGCACTGAGCGTCGGCCCCCTGGTGGTCAGTGCATGTCATAGTGACTGGTCAACCGGTTGTTCCAATCGTTCTGGTCGTTCAATTGTAACAGTTGCCTAAGCTTTTATATATATAGAGAGAGAGAGTCAGTCAACATGCTGTACATTATACCCCCAGGACTTATTTATTTTGTAACTGGAAGTTTGTACCTTTGATCACCTTCATCCATTTCACTCTCCCCTTTCACTCTCACCAATTTGTTCCTTGATCTGTCTGACTTGTTTCACTTAGCATAATGCTCTCAAGGTCCATCTATGTTTTCACAAATGGCAGGATTTCTCTCCTTTTTCTGGATGAATAATATCCATACATTTTTGATCCATTCATTCACTGATGGACACTTAGGTTGTTTCCATGCCTTGGCTATTGTAAACAATGCTGCAGTGAACATGGGAATGCAGATATATTTTTTAGTTAGAGTCTTCATTTCCTTCAGATAAATACCCAGAAGTGGAATTACTGAATCAATGGTAGTTCCATTTTTAATTTTTTGAAGAATCTCCATACTGTTTCCATTGTAGCTGCACAAATTTACTAGTATATTTCCACAAACAGAGCACAAGGATTCCCTTTTCTCCACATCCTCAACAATAGTTGTAATTTCTTGTATTTGCGATGATAGCCATTCTAACAGGTATGTGGTGATATCTCATTGTGGTTTTGATTTGCGTTTCCCTGATTACTAGTGATGTTGAGCACCTTTACATGTGTATGTGTTCTTGGAGTGTCTATTCAGATCCTCTTCCCATTTTCCTAATCAAATTGTTTGTTGTTGCTGTTTTATTTTACTATTGAGGTGTATGAGTTCTTTATATATTTTGGATATTCAGCCCTTAAATCAGATTTATGATTTATAAATATTTTCTCCCATTCAGTAAGTTGATTTTTCATTTTGTTGATGGTTTTCTTTGCTGTGAAGAAACTTTTTAGTTTGATGTAGTTCCACTGCTTTATTATTGCTTTTGTTGTCTTGGCTTTTGAAGTCAGATCCAAAAAAATCACTGCCAAGACCACTGTCAAGGATCTTACCACCTATATTGTCTTCTAGGAATTTTATGGTTTCAGGTCTTCAGGTGAAGTCTTTAATCCATTTTGGGTTAATTTTTGTGTAGGATGTAAAATGGTGGTCCATTTTCATTTTTTTTTGCATGTGGCTGTTCAGTATTCCTAACATCATTTATTAAAGTGACTGCCCTTTCCCTATTGTATATTCCTGGATCCTTTGTCATAAATTAATAGACCATATACACATGGTTTTATTTCTTGGCTCTATAGTCTGTCCTATTGATCTATGTTTCTGTTTTTATGCCTATATCATACTGTTTTGATTTCTATAGCTCTGTATTATAGTTTGCAATCATGAAACATGATATCTCTGGGTTTGTTTTTCCTCCTCAATATTGCCTTGTCTATATAGGGCCTTATGTAGTTTTGTATAAATTTTTGGATTGTTTATTCTATTTCTATAAAAAAATGACATTGGAATTTTGATAGGGATTGCATTGAAATCTGTAGGTAGTGTGGGCATTTTAACTACATTAATTCTTCTAATTCATGAGCATGGATAGTCTATTTACTTATTTCTTCTTCAATTTCTTCTTTCAACATCTTATAATTTTAATTATAGATGTCTTTTTATCTCTGTTAATTTATTGTTTTTGATGCAATTGTAAATAGAATTGTTTTCTTAATTTGTTTTTTTGATTGTTTGTTTTCTTAATTTCTTTTTTAATAGTGTATAGAAATGCAACTAATTTTGTGTATTAACTTTGTATTGTGAAACTTGACTGAATTCTTTGATTAGTTCTAACAGGGTTTTTTTGTGTGGAATCTTTAGGGTTTTCTATATATAAGATCATGTCACCTGCAAACAGAGACAATTTAACTTCTTCCCTTCCAATTTGGATGCCTTTATTTCTTTTTTTTCTTTAAATATATTTTATTGATTTTTTTACAGAGAGGAAGGGAGAGGGATAGAGAGTTAGAAACATCGATGAGAGAGAAACATTGATCAGCTGCCTTCTGCACACCCCTTACAGGGAATGTGCCCACAACCAAGGTACATGCCCTTGACTGGAATCGAACCTTTGACCCTTCAGTCTGCAGGCTGATGCTCCATCCACTGAGCCAAACCGGTTAGGGCAATGCCTTTATTTCTTACTTGTGTAAGACTCCCAGTACTATGTTGAAAAAAAGTGTTATCTTTGTCTTGTTCCTGATCTTAGAGAAAAGCTTTCAGCTTTTTGTGGGTTTGTCATATATGTGGCCTTTATTATGTTGAGGTACTTTCCTTCTATACCCTCTTTATTGAGAGGTATTATCATGAGTAGGTGTTGAAATTTTTCAAATGCTTTTTCTGTATCTATTGAGATGATCATGTGATGTTTCTAATTTATTGATTGAGTTGTGGATAGTGAAACATCCTTGTATCCTTGGAATGAATTCCACTTGGTCGTGGTGTATGATCCTTTTCATGTGTTGTTGATTTTGGTTTGCTAATATTTTGTTGAGGATTTTGCATCTACTAGTACATTTATCAGGGATATTGGCCTGTAATTTTCTTATGTGGTGTTCTATCAGGGTAATGCTGGGTCATAAAATCAGTTTGGAAGTGTTCCCTCCCCTTCGATTTTTTGGAAGACTTTGAGATGATTGGTATCAATTCTTCTTCAAATATTTGGTAGAATTCACCAGTGAAGCCCTCTGGTCCTGGACTTTTGTTTGTTGGGAGGTTTTTGATAACTGATCCAAACTCTTTGCTAGTAATTGGCCTGTTCAGATGTTGTCTTTCCTCATAAGTAAGTCTTTATAGATGATTCTCTAGGAACTTATTCATTTGTTCTAGACTGTGCAATTCGTGTTTGTGCAGTTGTTCATAGTGGTCTCCTATATAACCCTTCATAATTCACTCGTATCAGTTGTAACATCTCTTTCATTTCTGATTTTATGTACTTGACTTACCTCTCTTATTTTCTTGGTGAGTCTGGCTAAAGGTTTGTCTGTCTTTTCAAATGCTAGCTCTTAGCATCCTTTATCTTTTCTATTGTCTTTTTAGTATCTATTCATTTATTTCCACTCTGCTCTTTGTTATTTTCTTCTTCTAACTTTGGGCTTTGATTGTTCTTCTTTTTCTACTTCCTTGAAGTTTAAAGTTACGTTGTTAATTTGAGATCTCTCTTGTTTCTTAATGTAAGCAATTGTCATTATGAACTTCCCTCTTAGAACTGATTTTGCTGCATCCTGCAACTTTTGGTATGTTGTATTTCCATTTGCATTTGACTCAAGGTATATTTTGATGTTTCTTTTGATTTCTCCTTTGATCCATTGGTTCTTCAGTAGCATATTGTTTAATCTCCACATATTTGTGATTCTTCCCATTTTTTCTTGCCATTAATTTCTAGTTTCATATATTATAGTCAGAAAAGATGCCTGACATGATTTCAGTCTTCTTAAACTTATTAGAACTTGTTTTTTGTGATTTGTCCTGAAGAATGTTTCATGTGCACTTGAGAAGAATGTGTACTCTGTTGCATTTATTTATTTATAGTCGGTGTACAGTATTATATTAGTTACATTAGTGTCAGGTGTACAATATAGTGACTCAACATTTTTATACCTTAGAGTATGAGCACCCCACTAATTCTAGTAATCATCCACCATACAAATTTATCACAATATTTTTGACTATACTCTCCTTCACCTTTTTCACCCATCTTGGTCTCTGTTTCTATGAGTCTATTTTTGTTTTGTTTGATCATTATTTTTGTGTGTTTTTTATTTGTTTGTTTGTTTTTAGACTCCACATACTAGTGAAACCATATGGTATTTGCCTTCCTCTGTGTGACTTATTGCACTTAGCAGAATACCCTCTCGGTCCATCATGGTGTTTTTCAGCTAAATACCCAGAAAAAAACAGGAAAAACCATCAGATAAAAATAGAATTGACTTTTAAGCAAATGAGATGTTCATATTAGGGCCTGACCAGGCAGGAAGATAGCAATGTTTATATGTTACTTTAAAGAGTTCACAAGACTCTCACATATATTCTCTTTTTTTCTCATAGCAAGTTGCTGAGATAGTGCAGCTGTGATTATCTCAATTTTGGCCCCAAAACTCCAGTTAAAATATAATCAAGAAAAATGATGATTTAAGTTTCATCATTTTATGTGTGTGGTAAAGTAAAACAATTAGCAGTCAGAGTCTCAGAAGGTTCTAGTTTGAACTTGGAACACCAGGATCTTGAGCCTCAGATTTCTTGGCCATACAATGACTAAATGACTTCTAGGTCCAGGCTAAACAATTCGGCGGTTTTACAGGGCACTTAACCTTTAATGAGGATGCTGTGACACATTCTTGGATTTCTCTCTGAAGGACATCTGCATCTCTGCCATCAAGGAGAAGGATATCGAGGCCAAGCTGGCACAGGTTACTGACAGCTGGACCAACCAGAACCTGAGCTTCGCAGCGTTTAAGGGAAAGGGAGAGCTTCTACTCAAAGGAAGTGAGTCAGCAGAAATCATCACCTTGATGGAGGACAGCTTAATGGTCTTAGGTTCCTTACTAAGCAACAGGTAATTTTATATATTGGGGTTAATTTTTATAATTTTATTTTGGTAATTAGGGGTATAAAAAGCCCGGTTTCGCAATTGCAGCATAGCATGATATTCTGACCTAGAGTGCTGACTCTTACCTGTCTCTCCATGAACTACCTTTCCTCCTTAATAATCATGGCCTCCATCTCCCTTTCATGATACCCATCTTTCCTTCCTATTTTTTTCTGATGGTCCCCATAATTATTCTCCCTCAAATTAGGAGTTTATCTCTCTCTCTTTTTAAAATTGATTTCAAAGAGGAAGGGAGAGGGAGAGAGAGATAGAAACATAAATGATGAGAGAGAATCACTGATCAGCTGCCTCCTGCACTCCCCACACTGGGAATATCGAGCCTGCAACCCAGGCATGTGCCTTGACTGGGAATTGAACTGTGACCTTCTGGTTCATAGGCTGATGCTCAACCACTGAGCCATGCCGGCTGGCTGAGCAGCTGCTTATATCTTGAACATCTTGATTCCCCACTGAGAAGACTTCTTCACTTTATGTTCTTTCTCTTTCATTTTTCTGATTTGTCATCATTGCCCTCCTTGGCTAAACCTGCTCAAATATTCATCCAATGGTCCAGGAAAAGCATGCTGTCCACACATGAAAGGAATATACCATTAGGGGCTTGGCGCTTCCCACTTTGCACTTTTTTATGGTGGAGCGTGGCTATATCTGTGCTGGGTCCTCTGTGGGTCTGGGGCCTGAGCTGGTGCGCTTGGAATGCAGATGGCATGCAGATGTGCGACTAGGGGTCTTTAGGACAGTTTCAACTCCTTATATGCTATGGTTCCTGGTCCAGCAAGGTTTTCCTGCTCTTTGTCCTCCTGTGGCCGTTAAGGATTGTATTGCCCCATAGGCCTAACAGTTTCTGAAGGAATGTTTCTCCTATAATTTACTTTGTTAGGCCATACTGCTTTCTCAGTCATCATTGAAATGCAATGTTTTCCCACTCTTTTTAGATATAATGCTCCGTTTAAAAAAAATATACAGAACTGGGTGTATAAATTGTCCACTTCCTCAGACATCATTGAAGAGTGGCTGGTAGTCCAGAACCTTTGGGTTTATCTTGAAGCTGTCTTCGTAGGTGGAGATATTGCCAAACAGCTGCCTCAGGTAAACGTGGGCTTTGGAACTCTGCTAGCATAACTTGGTGTGTGTTGTCTACGTGTCTCTGTAAAAGTCATGGCTTGGTTATTCACCAGGGGCGGGCAAACTATAGCTCACCTGCCTGTTTTTGTAAATAAAGTTTTATTGGAACACAGACATGTCCATTTGTTTATGTTCTGTTTACAGGCTTTAGCATTACAAAAGCAGGGTTGAGTATTTATAACAGAGACTATATGGCCTGCAAAGCCTGTAATATTTGCAATCTGGCCCTTTACGAAACCATTTTTTAAAAGTGACCTTTGATTTACATGAGTAGGAAGAAGAAATTCACATATTTTCCAACAGTGAAAACTCTCCAGGTTGTTTGAGGATGTGAGGTGCGTGCAAGTGTGGTACTGTCAAATTATAGCAGCTCATCTCTTCCACGAATTAATATCCTATCCCACTGAGGATAGAATTAAAATTAATCTGTATTCTGTAAGTGCAATGAACTGTCAGTAAGTTGGCTCATGGTAGTTCAGAAATATACCAGGGGGCAAGGAAATTTCGCCTTAGGAGCATGTAACAAAATTGTTAAAACAGCTTGATTGGAACCTTTTAAATAAATGCCAATAACTCACTAATAGTGCTGTTCTGTGAAGGTAATTTCCCTTTTTCTGAATTTCCACATCTGTAAACAGGATCTATACAGATTAAAAATCAAGGATAGCCCTAACTGGTTTGGCTCAATGGATAGAGCGTCGGCCTGCGGACTGAAGGGTCCCAGGTTCGATTCTGGTCAAGGGCATGTACCTTGGTTGTGGGCACATCCCCAGTAGGGGGTGTGCAGGAGGCAGCTGATTGATGTTTCTCTCTCATCGATGTTTCTAACTCTCTATCCCTCTCCCTCTATGTAAAAAAATCAATAAAATATATTTTTTTAAAAATCAAGGATAAAAGAGTTTTGAAAATGATAGATTTCATTCATTACATAACATTTTAAAAACACAAATCTTTTTTAATCAGAAAGTTGCATCCTAAAAAATGCACTTAAAAGTTTTAAAATAGGCAAGATTATGCCAATTTCTAGAGGTATTTTCACAATTGAATGCAAAGCTGACTGCCATCCATCATAAATAGAAAAATTTAATTTGCAAAAAAATGTAAATGAAGCTTTGTTTTGGGTTTTTACTGTTTTCTCCTTTCTTTTTCCTGGGGTATTATTGAGCTGTAATTATTCCAAGGATCCTGAGATCAAATTATTTTCACACTTTTTCAGTTTTCTTATCAAACCAAAACACCAGGAGCACTGAAAGACTAGATTTGAGCTTGAAGTTGATAGCTTTGCAAAACAATCATGAGGTACTTTTGAAAAACGTATTAAAAAGAAGGAAACAAGTGATCAACTCTGTTGTGATGAAGCAGTATTTCAATAAGCAGTTTTATGACTTTGGGTTTTTGTTGTTCAGAATTAATTCAAATGAAAAGGAATCACCGCCTTTAAATTATGTAGCCTGAGACTAACAGAGGCTGATTTGAAGAACTATAGAAAATTCCAAAGTGAATACTTGCTTTATTCAAGTTTCTAAATGCTGATTTTGACTGCTGTGGATTTGTTTTTAGGAAGCAAAACGTTTCCAGAATATTGACAAGTCATGGATCAAGATAATGCAGCGCGCTCACGAGAACCCCAATGTGATCAGCTGCTGTGTGGGCGATGAAACCATGGGGCAGCTGTTGCCTCACTTACACGAACAGCTGGAAGTGTGTCAGAAGTCACTGACAGGGTAAGTTTTATTTCTAAATGACCTATTGTTTTATACGTGCTGGTGTTTTATCCCAAACAAGTTATATATAGGGTGTCCCCCCCTCCCCCAAAATGTATACACACACTTTGAATAATTATAAAGGCAGTGTTTATTAAAATACATTTCCTTTTCAAAATTGAGCTACCTGCTGTTGCAGTGTATATACATTTTGGGGGGACACCCTGTATTTCTGGTTTGGTAGTGATGGTGGGAGGGGTAAATAGTAATTTAACATTTCACATAAATTTAATTTTTCTGCAAAAAAAGACACCTTCAGCTTGGGGGTGGGTGAGTGAAGGCATAGTATTGGTTTTGTAGGGCTGCGGTAACAAATCACCACGACAGAAACCCATTTTCTCACAGTTTTGGATGAAATCAGGTGTCAGCAATTTTGAAGGCCCTAAGGGAGAGTCTTTCTTTGTTTTCCCAGCTTCTGGTGACTCTAGGAGTTTCCTGGCTTGTGGCTACAGAATTCCAATCTCTCTGTCTCTGAATTCACTTTGTTTTTCATCCTGTATTTCTCTTATGAGTGTTACAGAAAAACCGGACAAGAACCAAACAGCGCTCTGAGAGTTTGGAGTTACACTTTATTCACCGCGGTGGGCTTAGGGAAATGAATCCAAATTCTAAGCAAAACTACAAGCAGAACTTCCCTTTTTATAGAAGAGCCAGCCCTTTGTGTGCTTGCTGGCGGCGGCCTTGATAACTACACAGTTCTATCCAATTAAAAAATGCACCTGGCATGGCATTGGGTGTATCTAGTCTCTGGACTACAAGGTCAGACAGCTAAGTTTATCTCCCCCATTATTCAAGCAGGCTAGAAAGCAAAGTTATTTTTTCCAGAATAAGAGGCCGTCCAAAGAATAGCAGAGAATTCCAAACAGTAGTTTTACAGAATTGGGGTTTTCCTTCACATGAAGACACTGTTGTAATGTACCCCGCGAATCACAGAAGGACCCCTCAAGAAATCGAATTAAAGAGTCACGTTTATTGCAATCCGTTACTACGAGGGGGCCATGCACTCCAAATCTCGCAGCGCCCTCCCCAGCCACTTTATAGGCAAAGATCACAAAGGTATCGATTACATCCCAGGGTTTGGAATGTGGAACCTAGTTTGCAAAAAAAGCAGTTTACAGAAGCAGACTTAAGCATGTTAATTATAGTTTTGGGTCTCCGGATCACTGAATCAATGGAAACACATTATCTGGAGCCATCGGGTCTTGGTACCACTGAGTTGACAGGAACACATTATCTAGAGCAGTGACGGCGAACCTATGACACGCGTGTCAGAGGTGACACGCATGTCAGAGCTGACACACAAACTCATTTTTTTGGTTGATTTTTCTTTGTTAAATGGCATTTAAATATATAAAATAAATATCAAAAATATGTCTTTGTTTTATTATGGTTGCAAATATCAAAAAATTTCTATATGTGACACGGCACCAGAGTTAATTAAGTTAGGGTTTTTCAAAATGCTGACACGCTGAGCTCAAAAGGTTCACCATCACTGATCTAGAGCCATTGAGGCAATTTAGAGTAATTGTGCAGTCCTCATCTTGGGACCACTGAGTCAACCGGAACGCATTCTCTGTGGCCACTGAGGCAATTTAGGATAATTGTGCTGTCCTGGTTCCCAAGTACAGAAGAATGTGCTTTCTAAAACCAGTGAGATCACAGTCAATGGGGTACTCACATTACAATCAATAGGGTATTCAATTGAATGGGATGATTTATATAATTCAGAAAATCAAAATAACTTTTCTATTGTTAAATAAAGCAAATAAGTACAGAAACCGAACAGCAGGGTTAAAGTTAAACTATAGTTTCTACCTGAGATGATTGCTACCATACTTCACACTTCTTAGATTTAGGGCTTATCTGGATAATCCAGGACGATCTCTTCTTGATATCCTTAACTTCAGCACACCTGCAAAAAACCCTTTTTCCAAATAAGGTCACATTCACAGATTCCAAGGAACAGGATGAGGACCTGTCTTTTTGGGGGGGGGGGGGCGGGGCGGGGGGAGGGAGCTTCCATTCAGCCCAACAGGCATGGAGTAGAATGTGCACTAAGAGAACAAATTAACCAGACGAATTCATGGGTAATTTTCTTATAAAGCAGCTCATTCTCAGGCTCTCTGTGAAATGGGGTGGACATATATCCTGCTTCATTTAAGTTTATGCTGCTGTCTTAGCTGAATGGTTCGTTGTCCCCTCTTTCACTCAAAATGTGCTGATTTGTGGATGAATTATGTTCACGCTGGGTTACGTCATCCTATGAGGTTCATAGAACTCGAAGGTCGCAGGAGCGCCCTAGAGGAGGAGGAAAATGATGGGTAGATGGGCAGGCTTGCTCTGGATCCCTTTCTTGTCTTCACTTATTTTCTCAAGTGACGTCCATGGGGTAGCATGGGCTTTGGTTCTAAGAAAACATTTCAGAGGCAAATGGCAATGACTCTAGGTGTTTGCTGTTATCTTATTGATGACGTTTAGTGATCATGCCTTGGCTAAAAATAAATAACTCAGAAACATCTCATTTGGTAATGCGACTTTATTTAAAGGTATTTGGAGAAGAAGCGATTACTATTTCCAAGATTCTTCTTTGTATCTGATCCAGTTCTTCTGGAAATTCTTGGACAAGCCAGTGATTCCCATACCATACAGGTATAACCTAAGTATCTATCTATCACCTAAACACTCCCCCCCCCCGCCCCTTCCCCCCAGCTTACATGATGGACAATAAAAATGAAGTTAACACTTTAAAAGTGGAGGCAGGAAAGAGAGCATTAAAAATTATGCTGATTATACAATGTCCATTTTTCTGTGTATTTGGAGCCTGAGGCAAAGGTCACTGATTATGCCACTCAGCAGGTGGACGACCTTGGGCAGCTTCTTAATTTCCCTGCACCTTACTTTTCTCGTCTGTACAAGCAGGAAATTAATGGCTCCACCTCATAGGCTTGCCATGAGGATTACGTGAGATAATGCAATGAAGAGTATCTGGCACACATCACGTGCTCGCTAACTGTAACTCATTATTATGAGTATTTGAGTCTAAATATTCTTACATCAAATAGAGCTGGTGGTTTCGATTTGTCCTTTTTTTTCCATCTGGAATGCTTTGCAAATGCTTTTAGCCATTTCCCAGGGCAATACTTCCAGGAGGAAGATACAGAGAACTGGGAGTGGGAGGCATCCCAGGGCCAGTTCTGTTTGGGAGTCTGGGAAACCGCTAATAATAGCTTCCCAGTTGGTTTCCGGGAAGTTGTGGGGATGAGAAGAGAGAGAAAGGCAAAAGCTGCTGCAGAAGACAGAGGTGGAGCCAAGAGAGAAGGCAGGACAGAGCTGGGGAGGGACCCTGTGGTTGGGTCCCTGGGGAGGGAGGGGACAGTCATTACTCTGATCTCCTTGGTCTAGAGGGCATCCGAGGACTTGGAGGACATGTTCTGCAGGGCTGGCTTTGAAATGTGCGCCCCCAACTCAGCCAAAAGTTCTTTTCTTTCTCTTTTTCTTCTGGAAACAGTGAAGTGAATTCTTGATATTTTACAAAGATTAAAAATATTAAGGCTTTTAAAAACGTCTCAGCGGCTTTTGTATTTAGGCTCCTGGATGATGTTTTTGTGTTGTCTTGTGCTTCTTACAGCCACACCTCCCTGCGGTATCTGACAACATAAATGAAGTGGCATTTCATCCAAAAGATTACGATCGGATCCTGGCCGTCATATCAAGAGAAGGAGAAAAAATTATTGTAATTTAACGTGGTTTCACTTTTGTTATGAGGAGAATGCAATTCTCTAATGAGAAGGGGGTGGGCCTGGGTTCCAGTTCTGTAGCCCCGTGTTACACACTAGTTTGGATAATCAGCTAACTTCTTTGGGACTCATTTCACTATCTATAAAATGAAAGTTTTAGACCAGATGATCTTTCTAGTTCCTTCCACCTATAGTATTAGTTGATTTTACTCATGTCTTAAATATTTTGTGTAAAATATAGAACTATTTGTTACCAATATGTAACATATTTATAATCTATTTTTTAGTTGGACGCTCCTGTTATGGCCAAAGGTCCTGTAGAGATTTGGCTTCTGGACTTGTTAAAAATGCAGATGTCATCGTTACATAACATAATTCGATCTGGGTTCTATCAAATCAGTGATTCGGGATTTCAACTCTTACCTTTCCTCAGTCACTTTCCAGCACAGGTGAGAATACACACTGTTTAAATAATGGTTATGAGAAATGGAAATAAGGGGGAAGGATGCTCAGGAGGCAGTGGCCTGGTGTAGCTGTGAGCAAGTTAAGGACGCCTACCCACTGCTCCCAACCACCTGCTTGTCCACCACACCATTCCAGGCCCGCCCATCCCCTGCACTGCTCTCGCCTCAGTAAGAATATACAGAGACTAAAATCATTTATGGGAAATTTTCCCTTCTATATGAAAATCATAGGTATAGATACAGATACAGATATGGATGTGGATATCCTCCTATATAATAAAAGAGAAACATGCAAATTAACCATCCCTCTGCTATACCCAAGCCATGCCCACCAGCCATGCCCACCAGCCAATCAGGAGCAAGTATGCAAATTAACCCAACTAAGATGGCAGCGGCCACAGAGCTGAAGGGAGCAGGAGGCTTGGGTTGCCCCTGTGATGGAGGAAGCCAAGCTTCCCGCCTGCCCTGGCCAGCCCTGGGCTATACTAAGTTTCAATTATAGAAGATAAATAAATCCCAGATACCTGCTTCCAGCTGGCTGTGGCCTCCGCTCAAGGAGGGGCTGGGAGCCTGGGTTGCCAGGGGCATCCAGCGGACCTGGGCTCTGCTCAAGGCTACAAAGTTTCAATTATAGAAGATAAATAAATCCCAGAAAAAAAAGAAAGGCTGGGAACTTGGGTCGCCGGGGTGTGTGGCCAGCCTGAAAACAGCCATCAGCCCCTCACCCAGGCTGGTCACACCCCCATGGGGTGAGGGCCCCCACTGGGGGGCTTGACCAGTGTGAAAACGGCCTTTAGCCCCTCACCCAGGCTGGCCAAGCACTCCAGCGGGGACCCCCACCCTGAAGGTGGTGTGGCCAGTCTGAAAACGGCCCTCAGCCCCTCACCCAGGCTGGCCAGGCACCCCAGAGGGACCCCCACCCTGATCCGGGACACCCTTCAGGGCAAACCAGCTGGCCCCGACCTGTGCACCAGGCCTCTATCTTCTTATATAATAAAAGGGTAATATGCAAACTGACCTTAACAGCAGAAAGACTGGGAATGACTGGTCACTATGACACACACTGACCACCAGGGGGAAGACGCTCAATGCAGGAGCTGCCCTCTGGTGGTCAGGGTGCTCTCACAGGGGGAGCTCTGCTCAGCCACAAGCCAGGCTGATGGCTGCCAGCACAGCAGTGGTGGTGGGAGCCTCTCCTGCCTCAGCAGCGCTAAGGATGTCTGACTGCAGCTTAGGCCTGCTCCCTGCTGGCAAATGGACATCCCCCAAGGGCTCCCGGGCTGCCAGAGGGATGTCTGACTGCCAGCTTAGGTCTGATCTCCTGGGGAGTGGGCCTAAGCCAGCAGGTGGACATCCCCCGAGGCGTACCAGACTGCGAGAGGGCACAGGCCGGGCTGAGGTATTCCCCCCCTCCCCCCGCCCCAAGTGCACAAATTTTTGTGCACCAGGCCTCTAGTAGTATATAGAAAGAGAATGAGCATGTCTTTTCTGGAAACAAAATCCACCTTGCCTTTTATTTATTTTCCCTTCAAGTGATTATGAATTGGCACAGTCCGTTAAAGGAGGCCTTCTCAGGCAACTAACTTTTGAACTCGAAGACCTTGAGAGAGGCTGGGGTTGGAGCAGGTGCTGTCTCTCACGAGTCCTCTGGCTCTGAGAAGGGCATTGCAATGTGCCAAATAGTCTTAAAACCAGATAGAGAAAATGCCAATAGTTCCATCACATTTTCAGCCAGGATAAAGGACCAGTGATGACCTGTGATCTGGGTCAGAGACAGTATGGGATAGAAGGCAGGAGATATCCAAGGAAAATGTAGGCAGTTTTTGCCCAAACCATATTTCTTCTCCACCTGCTCCTGCCAACCTGTACTCCAAATCCTGAAGGACCGCACACACAGAGGACATGGCCGAGGGCTATGAAATATCCACTCAAACGGCACAAGTACAGAGAGAGAAACAATCTTTATGGCAGAGAACACTCTAATATTGTGATTTTTAAATAATGTATAATATCCTTGGCAAGCCTTAATGTTTTTACTAGTATTATTAACTTTGTGATAAATCTTTATAAAATACTTTATTTGATAAGCTGGGGAAATAGCTGCTTAGACGAAATCAATATACTTTTCCTCTCCCAGGAAAGCTGGGTCACCTGTGTATCCGGAAGGAGAGGCTCAGTCTAGTTTAGTCAGAGGAGGGAGCGTTACAGGTGGAGCAGTTGAAGAGCAAGGTCAGAGCAGTGGTCAAGTTGAGCAGGAGACAACAGGGAAGTTGGCTAGCTTGCAGGATTTTCTTCAGTGTGCATATCTATAATAATAAAAGCATAATATGCTAATTAGACCGGATGACCTTCCAGACGAAGCAGGGCTACAAGGGAAGCCCGGGTCCCAAGTGCCTGCCAGTGGCTGGAAGGAAGCTTGGGTCCCGGGTGCCATAGGGAAACAGGTGCGGGCAGCTGGGGGAAGGAAGGCCTACTCTTGCATGAATTTCGTGCATCGGGCCTCTAGTATACCTATATATGCAAATAAAGAGGTGAGATTTTAAACAAGTTTAGATAAGAATCTTGACATTGTAGTGGGCGAATTTCAGTTCTTTGGAAAAATTGCTTTAATGAATATATATTCATTCAAAATATACGCATTCACTATATACCTTACTCTCTAGAGCAACTTTTCCAAAGAACTGAAATCTGTCCACTACAATGTTAATTTGAGGTTTTATTTGACATTTTAAAAATTTCTTCTTTGCTTTCTTCCAAAACACATTTCTAAGATTATGAATGAATGCAATGGATTCCTGTTGCAAACATTTGAAAAATTTTGAAAACTATGAAAGTGAAAATAAAATTTTCCATCTTTCTACCACTTGGAAATGATGCCTGTAAATATTTAGTGTATTCCCTTTCAGTATTTTTTAATGTGTTAATTACAGGCATCAAATAATATTGCAAAGAATGAGCATTCCTACTTTGTTTTTTATTTTAATGAGACATCCTCCAGTTTTTGTTATTATATCCTCTGCCTGCTTAAACGAAGTTGAAAACATAATTTAAACTTTTGTTGGTGACTCAGGATAGTCATTTTAAAGATTCGTGTTTGGAATGTACCCCATCTGCAGTCATTTTTCAGGGTCTGTAAGTCAGCCTTACCCTGCTGTTTTTGTATTGTTTCTCTTTGCTTTTCCTATCTTACTGCCCCGTTCTGGGGCCAACAGTGTTAGAATCTGCTTGCTATTGGGAGCTTCCTGACACTGGCTGCTTCCTCCGTATTCTGTCGCTCACCTTAGCCAGGTGCTTTCATTTGTCTTCACCAGCAGAGCCCGGGATTGGCCGCTGCTCTAGCGGAAGGAGGCAGGGATCAGGAAAGGGTTTTATTCCCCTTTACCTACTGCAGTGCCCAGTAGCATCTCCATGCCTCACACACTGCTTTCAACCCTCTGCCAAAAGTGGGTTCCTTTTTGGTCCAGATGACTTTGTATCTGTTCTTTTGCGGATGAATAAATGCTCCCAAGGGGGCTACCGCTGTATGGAGGAGGTGAAGGTGGGGGATATACGATCACTTTTACTCCCTTTTCTGGGGCAGAAATTGTAGGTAAAGTGACATTCTCTCACAGTTTCCTTAGCTTCATCAGGAGACAAAGGACAAGCTTCTCGAACCCTTCTCACTTTCTGTCTCTCTCCTTTAGATAAATATGTAGACAGAAAAGTAGATGTAGCTAAAGGTATGGGTATTAAAGGGAGTGGAGATCAAGAAAGGAGGTAGGCAGTTGCAAAGAGACCTATGGAAAACTATTTCTGGAAGTGGAGAAATGCATGTCCCTTTTTTCGTTTAAAATGAGTAAAACCCTGTTTGCCTTCATGTGAATAAGTGACCACCAAATTTCACTGTAGGATGTGTTTTAAATGTGTGGCTTGTTTGTCTGCTGGATTTGTAGGTTGGGCTTCTGGGAATTCAGATGCTGTGGACACACGATTCAGAAGAGGCTTTACATAATGCAAAAGATGACAGGAAAATCATGCAAATAACCAACCAGAAATTTTTGGATATTCTAAATGTTCTAATTAGCCAGACAACACATGACCTAAGCAAGTTTGAAAGAGTGAAATTTGAAACTCTGATTACTATCCATGTGCATCAGAGAGATATTTTTGATGACTTGGTAAAGTATCTTTTTTTTCTTAATTTTAAGTAATTTAGTGTATTAGTTAATAATTTAGTGCTCTTAATAATGAAAAATCAAGTGTTATATATTCCCTAACTTATATGAACCTTTTTATCTACCTGACCCTTTTTCACAACTGGTATGTGTGTGTGTGTGTATGTATGTGTGTATGTGTATGTGTGTGTGTGTGTGTGTGTGTGTGTGTGTGTGTGTGTATACTATGTCTACAAATATCTATATTTGGTGGTATAAACAACCATATATGTATTTTCACATTTACCATTCTGAAAGTCTGGAACCAACTGATGTGATGTGAATGAATTGTTCCATTAAACCAAATAACAGAGTCATGATACAATTTTGATGAGCTTAGTCCTGAGTTATGATGGGCTGATTGGGAAGGAATCAAATAGAATCAAGCTTCAGAGAACTCTCATGGATATTTGTCCAACTGATGGTGTCCAGCAGGGCATCATGGGCGTGGTGCGGCCCAGGTTTTGTAGGGTGGGAGTAGGAGTAGTATGTGAATCACCTGTAGATAGAACTCTCAGTAACCAACAGCCTTGAGTAAGACCAAGTTCTCCTAAAGCAGTGGTTAGCTGTTGTAAGGAAGGGACCCCAGCAGATTTTGAGATACCAACATTTGACTCTCTTTGTCTTTAACTAATATTGTGTGTGTGTGTGTGTTTTCATTTGGTTCATTTTAAAGGCACCTCTTTCCTTTATTAGAGACACATAATTCTTGCAACTTTGGACCCTTTTTAAAGAATATGATCACAGGCAATCTGTTTCAAACTTGTATCAGATAAGAAGTTCTGATCAGATAAGTTATATTATTGAAGATTGAAGGACCTGCAGTCTATTTATTCCCCTGGAATGTAGATCTCTTAAAGTGTTGTATGCCAACCAGTTGCATTGCCATCTCCGGGGAGCTTGTTAGAAAAGCAGGATCTCCAGCCTCTTCCCCCTCCCTCTCCCACCACTCCCCTACCCCCCACTCCAACTCATGTACTGAATCAGAGTCTGCATTTCAACAAGATTCCCAGGTTGTTCATATGTGTATAAACACTGTTGTAGAATTGATCTCTGGATCAAACTAATTATCAAGCATACTTAGACCATATTTTTTTGGTCTTCTACAGATTTACTTTCACTGAATTGCAGTTTCCTTTGTACTTTGCCTTTCATTGGACTTCACCTCTAGAAACTCCTATGGAATCCATTACTGTACCTGCTAAAAGCATACTATTGAGGCTGATGTCTGTACATCTCTCAGTGATTCTTAAAGCTGAAGTCCCATGGAAGACATTTCTTTTAAATTTAAATGCTGAGCAAAGCATTACTTTCCATACAGAATGGATTTTTAAAATCTATACAAATTAAAACCATGGAACTGTTTTCTTTTTGTCTTAATTATTATTGAACTCATGATCTATTTGCATCCAAACTAAAATGAGATTTCTGGGCCAGCATATTTGCATTTTATTTTTTCATGTATAATGCTTAGAATAGCCTACAGTAATAACTCATACAGTAATAACTCAATATAAATTTAGCTATTCTCTCTTCATCCTCTTTCATCACCTCCTCACCATCTTAACGGATTGTTGAAAGTGGCTGACTGCATCCCCCTGGCTGGGGGTCCCGGGTTAGAGAGTCAAGACCCTGGGGGAGGCACCGGTTATGTTACCCAAAAGTAGCTCTTTTAAGGTGACAAATACAAACTGCTTCAGAAGGGAAGCCAGAACTCTTGACTGGAAGAGAGGCAGCATCATGAACCCTGAAACAATACAACAACAAAAAGCAAGCTTATAGATAGCTTGGAAACTTGATTAGACAGAGATCTGAACACTGTAGTTACCAGAGGTCCATTCTTTAGTGTCAGCTGAATGACCTGGAAATGGGCCACTGGGATTCAGAGCAGTGAAGGGGGCCATTTGCCACTTTGCTACGTTGATTTCCCTCCATGAGCAGGGCTAGAGTTTCTCCAAGTTTGCCAGTGGAGTCATAATGTGGTTGTGGGGGTGTTGTTCCTAAACATGCTTACCTGGTTGCTACCTGGTGCATCCCTGGTGCTGGGAGCCTGGGACTGCTTGCCCCACAGGTCTACACTGGGGACCGGGCAGGCTGATGGGCTTGGCTGTACTGCTGGTGTAGGAAGGTGCGTGTGCACATATGAGCATCTCCTGCTTAACCCCTCCTACGGCTCCCCATTGCCATGCGAGCAATGCCCGGCCTGTTCCTCATGCCCTGGGAAGCCCCAACTCTCATTCCTCTGTCCAGAGTCCTGGATGCCTCAGCTGTTGTGAACTTTTTTCAGTTTCTTTTTCTGTTATTTATTTAAATATTTTTTTAATGATTTCAGAGAGGGAGGGTGAGAGAGAGAGAAACATCCATGATGAGAGGGAATCATGGGTCAGCTGACTCCTGCACACCCCCTGATGGGGATCGAGCCCACAACTTGGGCGTGTGCCCTGACCGGGGATTGAACCACAACTTCCTGGTTCAAAGTTTGACGCTCAACCATGAGCCCCACTGTCCAGGCTCTTTCCGTTTCTTGAACTGCCAACCAGATCTTCCAGGCCTTTGCCTAACACATTTTGCCCTCCCACACCGCCATCACCCACCCCTTTTGTTTTATTTCCCTGGCTAATTCCTACTATTTATTCAGGTGTTAGGTTTGTTTTATTTATTTATTTATTTATTTATTTATTTATTTATTTATTTATTGTTAATCCTCATCCGAGGATATTTTTCCATTGATTTTTAGGAAGAGTGGGGGAGAGAGGAAAAGACAGAGAGAAACAATGATGTGAGAGAGACACATCAATTGGTTGCCTCCCACACAAGCCCTGACCAGGGCCCCGGGCCGGAGAGGAGCCTGCAACCAAGGTACATGCCCTTGATCGGAATCAAACCTGGGACCCTTTGGTCCACAGGCAGGTTTGGCTCTATTCACTGGGCCAGGTGTTAGTTTTGAAGGTTTGTTTGTTTGTTTTTCATTTGAGTGCCCGTCTCAGACATCTGACATTAGGTTAGGTCCTCTTGCTAATTATTTTCAGAAACCCTGAATTTCTTTTCATACTTTATCACAATTACTTATTTATCTGTTTGTCTTTTGTTCTTTTCTGTAAGCCTCAGATGTCTGTCTCTGTTTACGCAGCATGGTGTCAGGCCCAAGGAGGGGCTCAATAAATATACTTTAAATGAATAAGAATCAGTTCATGAATGAGCGAATAAAAACCTGCCCATATGCCGTGGTTTATGCTATTGCAATTCAGTATGCAATCTCTTTGTATTTCATGTTTTTAAGGTAAAAATGCATATCAAATCAGCAACTGACTTTGAATGGCTAAAACAGAGTAGATTTTATTTTAAAGAAGATTTGGATCAGACTGTAGTGTCTATTACAGATGTTGACTTTATTTACCAAAATGAATTTCTGGGATGCACCGATCGACTTGTTATCACTCCGTTAACGGATAGGTAGGAAACTTAGCTTTTTAATTCCATTTTGTAATTAAGTAACGTGCTTAAAATTGCTTTTACATTGTATTTGAAATATTGAAAAAAAAAGCTTATCGCTGTCGTGTTAGGTCTATGCTAGCTCATCAAAGTCAGTCCAGCAATGAAATAACCCTACTTGTTCCGTATACATGTACATTACATTTTAATGAAGTAGAAACAGATGACAGAATAAAAGCAAGCTGGAATGCTGGCGATGAGTAATTAGTTACAAACTTCAGGTTACAAGATGGAAACTTATCTCTAGGACCATAAAGGGAGTCATGAGAACTACAAAGAAGGAAAGGTCCTTGGAGAGCATCTCATTTAGCATCCTGTCTTTTCAAGTTGTGGACATTGATAGCTAAAGTGGAGTTTCTTGGCCAGCTCTGAACAATCAGTTAATGGCAGAGCCGCTAAAAGTCTTTTTTGTATATGACACTAGGCAAGAACTGGGCCTTTGTCATCTTTATCTACCCACAACAGCTCAATATGTTGTGCACAGTAGACACTCAGTAAACATTTGTAGAATTGACTTAAATTGAGTCACAGGACAATGAATTCTGCTGTTATTTTCCATAGGGCTGCCTCCAGGTGAAATTATAACATTTAAATTTGGTGTTCAGCCTCCTCTGGATTCATCCAACTTGCCTTGATATGCCCAGTACCCCTGCCACATACATTTGCCAATATGTTTTCCCTTCCATGGATGTATATACGTGAAGCTTCATGGCTCACAAAGCTTTACTAAGTTTTACTTTCATCCGAAGCAGATGCCACTGAAACTGGGTCACAGGCCCAAGGAGAGTCATTAGATTATTCCTTACACTTACCTAAACGAATGAGACCTTTCATAGTCAAACCATTTGCAGTGGTGTGTTGCAGTTGGCTCGTGCCGGCGTGTTGTGGAGTTTAGAAGTTTGTCCCGAGAAATGTTTGCAGTCACTCACTGCCCCACTGCTAATGAATGTCAGGTGCACCCGCCTTGTTTGGTTGCCTCTCATGGGTGAGCTGCTCACATTCTAAAGTAACAGGCCCATTCCAATGACATTGGACTTTTGCTTGCACTTGGCTGTCTCATGTTATCCCGTACTCACCATGCTTTGTCTGACTGACGTCTGCAGGTGCTATATCACTTTAGCACAGGCTTTGGGAATGAACATGGGAGGTGCTCCAGCCGGACCCGCGGGCACTGGCAAAACAGAGACCACGAAAGACATGGGACGATGTTTGGGAAAATACGTGGTCGTGTTTAACTGCTCAGATCAAATGGATTTCAGAGGGCTCGGAAGGATTTTTAAAGGCAAGTGTCAAACACTGAAACTATTTTTCTGTGATTTTATTTTTATTGCACTTTAATTTTCTGATCTATATCTAAAGTGATGTTTTCCCACAGAACCAAAATTAGGATAAGTTGATGCATATGATAGTGCCATTTTTTTATGATCAGAAATGGCTGGAAACCATCCATTCCACTGGCTCAATATTATTGCCATGAGTTGAATGTGTAGTGATTTATGAAAATGGAACCAATTTATTACTGCCTGAAACAATGGTGGAGGAGATAAGATGAAGATTACAAAACACATGTGACTTCCCTTCCAGCATTAAATCCCATTGAAATGATTGATTTTTTTTTTTTTTTTAAAGCATAGCCACACTGGGAAACAGGGAGGAGGGCCATCAGCAGATGGGAAATTCTGAGGAAATCCTGAAAGATAGGTAGGCGGTGGTTTCAGACAGACAAAGAGAAGAGGCTAGAGGGCACACCTGTCTTTAGAACTCAGTGCCTGGCCTTCCTCTCTTTTCTACCTACATGCATTCTCTTTAAGTACTACCTATGCGATCAAATTTGTATCTCTAGCTTGGACTTCCTGAAATTTCAGATCTGTATAGACAACTGATATCTACTACTTGACATCTCCACTCAAATGTCGAGTAGGTCTAAACGTGTGATCTCCCTTCCCCTCGCCCGCTCCATCCTCAGCCTTTCCCATCCCATGGAGTAGCCGTGTCATGCTTCCAGGTGCGCAGATGAAAAACCTTAGACTTACCCTTCACGGCTTTCTCTCATACTCAAATCCGTCCTGTCAGCAAACACTATTGCCTTCAGAACGCACCCCAAATCTGAGCACCTCTGATCCCCACTGCTGTCATCAAGCCAGTTGTCACCCTTCACCTGTACTGTGCCAATGAGCCTCCTCATTGGACTCTGTGTTTACTCTTGTCCCCTCCACTGCAGCCTCAGATCAGCGCCACAGCAACCCTTCTACATGGAAGTCAGATCACAACCCTCTTCTGCTGAGAGCTGCCCAGCGGCTTCACTCCGAGTAAAAGCCAAACCCCTCACGTGGTCCTGCATTGTCTTATAGTCACTCCTGCCCCTCCCCATTGTATCGGTCTGGCCTTCTGACCCATCTCCTACTACTCTCTGCTCCCCTCACTCTCCCTCCGGTAGCCATATTGACCTTTCTGATGTTTCTCCAAAACATTCAAAGCAGATTTCCTCTCAGATTCCTTACTCTGGTTCCTTAGGTCCTTCCCCTAGACCAGTGATGGCGAGCCTATGACACGCGTGTCAGAGGTGACACGGGAACTCATTTTTTGGGTTGATTTTTCTTTGTTAAATGGCATTGAAATATATAATATAAATATCAAAAATATAAATCTTTGTTTTACTGTGGTTGCAAATATCAAAAAATTTCTATATGTAACATGGCACCAGAGTTAAGTTAAGGTTTTTCAAAATGCTGACACGCCGAGCTCAAAAGGTTTGCCATCACTGCCCTAGATATTCCCCCACATGGCTCATTTGATAAAGGATGTCCACAGCAAACATCATAATCTGAACATTTGAAAGCATTCTTTTTGAGATGAGGTATAAGACAAGGACTCCTGTTATTATTTGTTCTAGTCATCACTGTACTTCAGACCCTGCAGTAAGGAACAACAACAAAAATACAAAGATTGGAAAGAAAGAAATGCAAAATTTCATTATTCACAAAGGGTAGGGTACACTTTTTAAAAATTCAACAAAATCTATAGAAAAATAGAATTTAGCAAATATCCTAGACTATAAAATCAACACAAAATAAATTTTATTTTTATAAACCACAAAAAAACAGTTAGAAAATGAAAACTTCAGAAAGATATCATTTAGAATGTAATTTCGAGAGTGTGGTATTGGTGCAGGATTGATGACTGGACCAATGGAATGTAATAGAAAATGAAAAAATAGGCCAAGGACACTTGACAGGTGGCACAGGTATTACCGTAAATCAGTGATGGAGAGACAGACTTTACAATAAATTGTTCTGGGACAACAGTTGATCAATATTTAACAAAGGAGATTGGGTCCCTACATATATAAAAATTGGATGCCTAAACCATACACTGTATAAAACTCAGTTCTGGGAATTAAACGTCTAAATGTGGGAGGCAAAATTGTTTGGGTTTTGAGAAGGTAATAAAGGAAAATATCTTTCTTTTTAGAGTAGAAAGGGATTTTTAATACAAGAATCACAAACCATAAAGAAAAGATTGACACATTCCCTACCCTGAGTTAAAAACATCTCTTCGTCAGTGAGTATTAAAACAAGAGAGAGAAAAGCCATGCCTGAAATTTGGAAGCGGCATTAGCAATATATATTACCTACAAAGGATTAGTATCCCCAATACATGAGTAAAGCCTATGACTCACTGAGAAAGAGATAATTCAATAGAAAAATGAGGAAAAGTCTGAAATAGGTATTACACCAGTGAAGAAAACCAAATAACCAGCAAAGAATTGCACACTATAAAAGGATTCCATTTTGTACAAACCAGGTTAAGAACAATTTAAGTGTGACTTTTTAAAAAAAACATATTTTTGATTTCAGAGAGGAAGGGAGAGGTAGAGAGAGACAGAAACATCAACGATGAGAGAGAATCATTGATTGGCTGCCTCTTGCATGCCCTGTACTGGGGATCGAGCCTGCAACCCGGGCATGTGCCCTTGACCGGTATCAAACCCTCCTTCAGTCCGCAGGCTGATGCTCTATCCACTGAGCCAAACCAGCTGGGCCGTGGTCGGCAAACTGCGGCTCATGAGCCATGTGCGGCTCTTTGGCCCCTTGAGTGTGGCTCTTCCTAAGCCTTACGAGTACCCTAATTAAGTTAATAACAATGTACCTACCTATATAGTTTCAGTTTAAAAAATTTGGCTCTCAAAAGAAATTTCAATCGTTGTACTGTTGATATTTGGCTCTGTTGACTAATGAGTTTGCCGACCACTGAGCTAGGGCAGTGTGACTTTTTTTTTTTTTTTTTTTACTACCTTTGGCAAGGTGTCAAGCAGCAGAAACAGCCACCCACTCCTTCCTGGTGGCAGTGTAAACCTTTTTTAGAATAAAAAAAGCTTACACGTGTATTGTCAGTCTCCCACCTTCTGGTCTCAGCTCAGGTAAACTGCACGTAAGTACTGGGAGCCTGTGTGCAAATGCTCACGGCAGCATTGCTTGTCACAGCCAACACCTGGCAATAACTCGAGTGTCCTCTGTGGTGGGCTGGACACATAAATACATAGGTTGTGGACATCCGATTTATATATAATATGCATAACAGTGCTGTAGCGGTAAAAAACAAGTAACTGCAGCACGATGCATTGATTAGTGCAGTCTCACAGTTTAGAGGGAAAGTAGCAAGTCTCACAAAAACACAGGATGATTGCATTTATTTAAACCAAAGATATGTATTACATAGATATGTATATATAGCTAGTAAAAAGAGTCCGGTCGGTGTGGCTCAGTGGTTGAGCATTGACCCATGCACTAGGAGGTCGCTGGTTCAATTCCTGGTGAGGACACATGCCTGGGTTGCAGGCTCCATCCCCAGTAGGGGGTGTGCAGGAGGCAGCTGATCAATGATTCTCTCATCAATGTTTCTTTCTCTCTCTCTCCCTCTCCCGTTCCCTCTCTCTAAAATCAATACAAACATATTTTTTAAAAAGCATAAGAATGCTTATGTCTCCTCTGGGAAGGAAGAAGGGTGACGCCATTGGGAAGAAGTACACTGGGCCTTCCCTGTATTGAACACTATGCGTTCATTCATCTCTAGCCCTTCCTTTCGGCGGGATGTGAGTAACATCTCCATAACAGATAGCATGAGATTGCACCCCCAGCTCAGGAGGATATGCACAGCATTTCATAGCTAGCTAGCTAGGTAAATAGACACACATATAAACTTTGAGCATGTGAAATATATACTGTTCATGAATACATGCATAAGACCAATAGCTTAAAAGCATGCATAGGAACCATTGGCATCAAATTCAGGGTAGAAGCTACCTCTGGAGAAGGAGGGAGTGTGGATTCAAGAGGGATATACCTGGACTTGAAAAGTACTTTTAACATGATTCTAAAGAATAAAATCTGAAACAAATTGTTAGGATTTGACAGGTGAGTACATGGGTATTCATTATATTATTCTGTTTAGTCGCCTGTCTGTCAAACATTTTTGAACCCTGAGAATAATTTTCTAATCAAAGAGAAGGGTTCTTCTGTGGATCACTCCCAGCTTGAGGGTGGGGGGGGGGGGGTTGGGAGAAGCAGACTAGAGTGCAAGGTAAACCCCAGGATACCAAAATGAGAGCAGAAGGCAAAGAAAAAGTGTGTTTCCTCCACACAAAAGCTGTAGCACAGCTGTCTGAGGTGGGAATGCTGACAAAGACCAACCCCAGAGGCGGGCTCCTGCCAGAGGGGCAAGCAGTGCACCAGGCCAGACAGACTGCCAGCCCCAGCCCTCCATCCCTTCCCTCAAATCACCAGAGGCAGGCATGCCTCCTGCAGACAGGAATTTGCATTCCGGAAGAGGAAATGCAACTTTTTTTTTTTTTAATTAAATCTTTATTGTTCAGATTATTACATTTGTTCCTCTTTTTTTTCCCCCCATAACTCCCCTCCTCCCAGCTCCCGCCCCACCCTCCGCCCTCACTCCCCACCCACTGTCCTCTTCCATAGGTGCACGATTTTTGTCCAGTCTCTTCCCGCATCTCCCACACCCCTTTCCCCCCCAAGAATTGTCAGTCCATTCCCTTTCTATGTCCCTGATTCTATTATGATCACCAGATTATTTATTCACTTGATTCTTAGATTCACTTGTTGATAGATGCATATTTGTTGTTCATAATTTGTATCTTTACCTTTTTTTTTTTCTTCTTCCTCTTCTTAAAGGATACCTTTCAGCATTTCATATAATACTGGTTTGGTGGTGATGAACTCCTTTAGCTTTTCCTTATCTGTGAAGCTCTTTATCTGACCTTCCGTTCTGAATGATAGCTTTGCTGGATAAAGTAATCTTGGTTGTAGGTTCTTGGTATTCATCACTTTGAATATTTCTTGCCATTCCCTTCTGGCCTGCAAAGTTTCTGTTGAGAAATCAGCTGACAGTCGTATGGGTATTCCCTTGTAGGTAACTGGGTTTCTTTCTCTTGCTGCTTTTAAGATTCTCTCTTTGTCTTTTGCTCTTGGCATTTTAATTATGATGTGTCTTGGTGTGGTCCTCTTTGGATTCCTTTTGTTTGGGGTTCTCTGCGCTTCCTGGACCTGTAGGTCTATTTCTTTCACCAGGTGGGGGAAGTTTTCTGTCATTATTTCTTTAAATAGGTTTTCAATATCTTGCTCTCTCTCATCCTCTGGCACCCCTATAATTCTGATGTTGGTGCGCTTGAAGCTGTCCCAGAGGCTCCTTACACTATCTTCATATTTTCGGATTCTTTTTTCACTTTGCTTTTCCAGTTGGGTGTTTTTTGCTTCTTCGCATTTCGAATCTTTGACTTGATTCTTGCGCTCCTCTGGTCTGCTGTTGGGTGTCTGTATAATATTCTTTATTTCAGTCAGTGTATGCTTAATTTCTAGTTGGTTCTTTATCACAACATCGAGGGTCTCATTAGATTTCTTGAGGATCTCACTACATTTATCGGCGGTCTCACCAGTCTTTTCGAGGGCCTTACTAAGTTTATCGGCAGCTTCTAGACAGTTCTTAAGAGACCTTAAAAGTGTGGTTCTGAACTCAATATCCTCCATTGACAGTTTTGTCCTGTTTCTTTGTCTCCGCATTTTTTATGCTTTCTTGGTGCACCCCCTAGTGGTCTTTGTCCGCAGTCTTGTTGCCTTTAAGCCTTGATTGATGTCGGCAATACCGGGGTGATTTGACCTCCAGGCTAACTGGCTATGAGAGTCTGCTGTGTCTGTAGTGGGAGGGCTTCTGTGCTGGATCTCTAGGGCGGTGCTAATCTAGCGTTTGCCTGAGGCTATCCGGCAAATGGGGCTGCGCAGGGCTTGGGCGGGGCGGGTCCCCGGGGATCTACAGGGCGGGGGAACAAGCAGTTATGGCGACTCTCAGTTCCTTCCCCAGGGGCTCTGCCTCTCAGAGCCCCAGCAATGGCTGCAAACCTCGGAGAGAAAGCTGCCTTCGAGTTCCGACCGAAGCCAGACAGTCCCGTTTCTCCCATTTGAGTCTCGGTCCCCAGAGACTCGCCCGGATCTGGAGCTCAGAGTCTGAAACTCCCTCCCGATTGAAAACAACAACCGCGCCCTCCGCCGCCAGCCCGCTCCGCGCGCACACTCCGCACCTGAGTATTTCACTTCAGCACTGCGCCTCCTCTGAGTCTGGGTATGATATTCTCTTTCCTCCTAGTTGTAGAATTTCCACTCAGCCAGCCTTCCCGTGGTTCTGGGTGATGTCCGTTCTGTCCTTTAGTTATATCTCTGAAGTGGTTGTTTGAGGCAGCGATCTCCGGCGTTAACCTATGCCGCCATCTTGGTTTCTCTCAGGAAATGCAACTTATGCAGCGATAACAAAGTCCCATAAAATATTTGAAGGAATTAGGGACGCATCCAAAGCAGTGGAGACCTACTGACCAGTAAACTGTTCAACAGAGAAAACAGAAGAAAATTAAAAAATAAATGAAGTTAATAGCTTAGAGAGATTCAAGAATGTATTACATGTAGCCAATTAAAGAAACAGGCTACTATGAAAACATAACAATTGGAAAATTTGGATATGGAAAAAAAAATCTCTCTTGAATTGGAATATGTGGCCAAGAGAATACACTGCAAAAGGAAATGGGAAATTTTACAAAAAAACTTAAGGGTCATAGGAGTAGCAAAACTAGACAACCAAGGGGTCTGGGCTGCCTGTCACTACTTGGTCCAATTCAGCAGAGACAGGGTTGAATCGTATATGAGCGCTTATTCCAATCCTGCCGGCAGTATGGGAGAGCAGCAGGGCATCACAAAAATCTGCTCCGCAGCCCCCCCCCCACCCCCTCCCGCAACCCCCCTATAGACCAGCAGAGTAAGACAAGTATTACATGGGGAAGTAGGGATAGCAGGCATGGGGAAGCAGGCTGTGCAGGCTGAGGTGGGATTCCATTGTTTGGGCAACAAGGTTGTTAATCTTTCCATGATAATAGGCAGTTCTGGAATGAGAATGGACCGCATTCCAAGGTTGACTCCCAGGTCCTGGGTGGGGGTGGGGGTGGGGGGTTACAATTCCCAGCCAGTTTAGAATGTCATTTTTTTTAAACCAGAACAAGGCAATCACGGTTAACAGCGCATGACTAATATTTCCCATAACCATAGCGAGTCCCCAAATAGAATTATTTTTTTGCCCCTAACAGTAGCTATCCAAGTTCCAACATCTGTGTAATGGAAATTCCCAGAGAAGAGAAACTAGAGGGGGAGGGGAAGGTAATGAAAGAAAGAAGAGCATTTCATACAGGTAAAGATAATGAAGGTTTTCGTCCTTAGAGATGAGACAGGAGCAATGTTCCCAATATCCTTCCAGGTCTTTCTTTGTGCTGGATTTTGTAAGCAATAAATAGAAATCCCTTCGGCCATTCTCGGTCCTCCCTGCCTCCTCAAAGTTCTCTCATTTTAGCAGGAAAGGAGCGGAGCGATCTGACTCTGGCATTCCTTATTTGGTCAGTTTCCCCTAACATTACGGCTCCTTCCACCCCCATCCCCACCGGAGATGACCCTTACAGATTGAATCCAATTTTATCACTCTCAGCAACGGCGCGTCTGCCCTTTCATTTTGGCAGTGAACTATTTTCACTGTCTTGGTGCTGATGTACAATGAAACTTCTGTATATCACTGGAATTCCATGTGTCTTTCTAAAAACAGCAGATATGAAACTTGATATATACCTTGTATTTCAACATTTAATTGTTTGCGAGCGCTTTGGCGAGATGATTGCTATTAAGAAGTAAAACTTTTCAAATCAACTGTTTTTCATACCAGGTCTGGCGCAGTCAGGTTCCTGGGGCTGTTTTGATGAGTTTAACAGAATTGAATTGCCCGTCTTATCGGTGGCAGCCCAACAAATTTATATTGTTTTGACAGCAAGAAAAGAGAGAAAAAAACAGTTCATTTTTTCTGATGGTGATTGTGTTGATTTAAATCCAGAATTTGGAATCTTCTTAACAATGGTGAGAACATGGGTTTTAAATGCAATTTGGTTTAACTGCTATGGACTTAAGTAAAACAAGGCATCTACTCCTGGGTTAATGACCGACTATCCAGGGGTCAGGAGTGATTCTTTCCTCTCATGAGATTTTTTTGAGTAGTAAAAATAGACAAGACAAGATAAAATAGCAATATGTTAATGATACTAATAGCTACTGTTTATTGAGCACTTATTATGTGTCAGGTGATGGGCTGAGTGCTTTATGTACTAGCATTAGACAGGACAGCTATAGTAACAATTCCAAAATCTTAGTGGCTGAAAGCATCAAAGATTTGTTTCTCCCTGTTGCTGGGCCTGGGTGGAGAGGGAAGGCCTGCTTTGTAGGTCCTTACTCCGGACCTGTCTGTCTTTGCTGGTGGCCGTAGCAGAGGAAAAGCAGGACATAAAGAATTATGCTCTGCCTCTCAGGGTTTCTGTCCAGAAGTGACACAGGCAGAGCCATTAGTCAAAGCAGTTTACATGGCAGTGTAGTCATGTGTCGAATTTTGTATGGTGCATACTTAGAGGTACCTGAGGCAGAGATTTAAAAACTAGCTCAGATCACAGAGCCAGTTAGAGATAAACGTTATTGTCTGACATCAATCTCACTACTTACACTCTATGCTTGGTTTTCTCTGAAACGTAATAAAAGATCCTGGAAGTGACTTAAAATATCCAAAATAATTCCTATGCCAGAGAATTGTGGACGTTCATCTACCACGTGTTTGAGGGCGGAGCTCTGAGATACAATGTTGTACAGATAGAAAACCAAAGGCACGAATAGGTTTTTTTATGACTTGGAGCAGTGAAGTTAATGAACCAGTTTTACTTAATGTGTTCATATATAAGTTTTTTATTCCGTTATCTCTAAGTTGCAAGATAATGCAAAGTACTCTGAGTTTGAAGTGTCCTAGTAGATAAATCATAGGAAGCAGAATAAGGAAAGTTTCTGATAAGTTTCACTGTAAGCAGACATCCAGGAAAGCAGTTAATAATAATCCTGAAGTGATCAGTTATAACTAACTAAGACAATGGGATGAAGAAATCCGCTCAGTGTGATAACTGTGGCAGAGAATAATTTAAAAGTTTAACATTCTCCCTGGATTAAGAATAATATTGGAAATATCAATTAGATGCTAGATTAGGCTGTGAAAGGCTGAGACACGAAAAATAGTGACAACACATACGGATTTTTTTCTCTTAAGATTTCTCCTGTGTTTCTCCTCCATCATGGTGTCCAGCGTCTAGGCCACCCTGTGGCCTACTGACGCATCTCTGCGTTGTTGCAGTCAATTGATTGAATTAACTCCCTTCAAGCAACAAGGTTATCTCATACAGTGTGTCCCTGTGGGTCTCATGGTGTAGAATTTAATCACACCGGCTGCAAGGCAGGCTGGGAAACATAGTGTTTTTTTTTAATCTGGGTAGTGATGCTCCTAGCTGGCACCTGGGCCTGTGTGACTGAGGAAGGAGAAAGGAGAAGTAGTGGTAGGCAACCAGCAATCTCTGTATCCTGTGTCAGCAAGGTATTTGGCTCATTGACAGTATCTGATAGACAGAGAATGAGGGTTTCTTTCCCAAAATAATTGTATTTTTATTTTTACCTAATTTTAATTAATCAAAATGTAAATAGTCATACATGCCTACTGGCTACTATGTGGACAGTGCAGTGAGCTACAGATGTTCAAACGTATAGCAGGGCCATTCTAGATCAGCGGTTGCCAACCGGTGGTCCGTGGATCACTGATGGTCCATGAGGTCCGAAAGGTTGGCGACCGCTATTCTAGATGGCATGTCTGCATTGGAGGCAGAGCTGGACAGGATTTCATCACCAAATCCCTTACAATTCAAATCATCTATGTCTTTAGGTGATGAAAGTTGTAGCCTATGCAGTAATTTCTAATAAGATGAAATCTTAAAATATTACACTTTGGACCCCTAACCTTACCCTTGGGACCTTTGGGTCTGACCCATCCTCAGCCTGTAGCTACTCATGAGGCCTTCGCTTCCTTTTCACCTCACATTGTCCTCTTCAGTATTTTCCCCTTCACTCCCATCTTTATTTCCCTTCACCACCATGGGTTTCTTTAATGGTACTTTGTCTGCCAAAAAACTCTGTAATTCCAACTGAACAGGATAAAGAGAGGAAATAAAAATTATCTAAGTAAACTCATCAGTATGGAACCCTGCATTTTCTCTTATTTCAATAACATTTCTATCATAACTATCTAGATATTTATTCAGTTTTCTTTTCTATTTTCTTAACCAATAAACAGATGCTTAATTTTTGCTCACAAAGTAATATGTGTGTCTGTGTTAATATAATGAAACTGGAACTATGTCAAAGGGAGTGATGTGACATTGATAGATATCGATGGTCCAAAACACATTTTTGAGAAAAGAGGGAGGTTTTATGAATCTAATATTTTTCTCAGTGCCACCTTAGGATCTGAATTAGGGATCTGAAATGTGTTTCTATTCATGAAATAAAATTTATATCAGCAATAAAAATTAAATAATTTTAACTTTTAGAACCCTGGATATGCTGGGCGCCAGGAACTACCTGAGAACTTAAAAATTCAGTTTAGAACTGTTGCTATGATGGTTCCTGATAGACAGGTATGCATTGGGATTTAAAAACATAACATAATTTACATTTGTACTTGTTTTTCATGCACATTGTTGAAAATCTCACTATATTAATTTTCCAGATCATTATGCGAGTTAAACTTGCAAGCTGTGGTTTCCTTGAGAATGTTATCTTGGCTCAAAAGTTTTATGTTCTTTACAAACTGTGTGAGGAACAACTTACCAAGCAGGTAACTTTGTCCATTTATTTCCCCCCTAACTATAGAACTTGATTTCTTACTTTGCAATTTTACCTTGATAAAATGCTATTCATTTTGAAAATCTCTTTGACTCTTTTCTAAAATAAATTTAATTACTTTGACCTGTTGGTTATGTATTTTGAATACCTGTTTATTTTTGAATATTTATAAATTCAACAAAAATTGCCAAGAAATGTACTAGGAGGTCTCATGTATTCATTACCCTAATTCCTTCAAAGTTGGCATCTTATAACCATAGTACAATAACAGACCCAGAAAATGGCCATAGGTAAAATCCAGAGTTCATTAAGGTTTCACCAGTTGATCATGCACTGTGTGTGTGTGTGTGTGTGTGTGTGTGTGTGTGTGTGTGTGTATGTGTAGTTCTATGCAATTATATCACATAGGTAGATTTGTATAACCGCCACCACAATCAACATACAGAACTGTCCCATCACCACCAGGTCTCCTCATACTACCCCTCTATAGCCACAGCCCCCTCTCTCCCAAGTCCCTATCCCCTTGCAGCCACCTATCTTTTCTCCACCTCTATCATTTTCTTTCAGAAACATTACATAAATGGAGTCACATAGTACATAACCTGTTCGTTATGCATTTTAAATCTGTTTGCCTCTCAGACTGTCATCAGACTGTCTTATCCTCCAAAGATATTTAAAAGTGTGGACACTATCATACAGCTTGATCTTTCCAAGGGAAGGATCGTTTTTCAGTCAAAGGACAGGTGGAAGAATTCAGCTACTGAAACTTTGCAGCTCAGCCACTCCAAAGCTACAGTACATATTGACCAGAATACCTACTATATGTATACAGTGGGTCTACATTGAGAGCTTTTCAATTGGATAATCTTTCCCCCTCCCCCCATCTTAGGTTCACTATGACTTCGGGTTGAGAAATATCCTATCTGTATTGAGGACCCTTGGATCTCAGAAAAGAGCCAGACCGGAAGACAGTGAATTAAGCATCGTCATGAGAGGACTAAGAGATATGAACCTTTCTAAACTGGTATCTTTCTTCTCTGACTTCACTCCTCTTTCAAGAATTTGACCTGGTTTCTTTCTACTTGGCTGATGTGTGTGTGTGTGTGTGTTTGTGTGTGTGTGTGTGGGGGGAGGGTGGGGTGGCGGGGGTGGCTCACGTTAGGCTGAGAACATGAATACTTGTAGCAACAGTGGGAGTGTGAACCTACCACTGTGCTTCCAGTTTGACCAGCGTGAGCCGGAAGTGCACCCCCTTGTCAGTTGTGTGCCCTCGAACGGGCCTCATCCGTGGGCTCCAGCCCCCAGGTTTCAGTCCAGTACTTGGCCATTATTCATAATGAAGCATGTTCCAAACATGGAGACCTGGATTCACAGGGCACCACGAGACCTTTTGCTCTGTCTGTGCTTAGCTTATCTCAGCTATGTCTGTCCCCAAACATCAACATCATTTCTGTTTTCCCCAAATGCATAGGAAGCTTGCTGTGGAGATGACAGCAGTTGTCACACTGCTTTCATCCTTGCCACCGGAGCCAGGTTGCTCAGCCAGCTGATGGACAGGTTCTCGGGGTATTTATTCAAAGGACTCTCTCTGCTGCGCATTGTGCCCATGCCCTGGGAGACCAAGGTCGAGGAAGAACTGGTCCTCGGGAAACTCACACTGCACTTACAAACTAACCCCGGTGCGGTTCATTGCCATCACAGCCTTTGCGGGGGGTATTGTCCGGTTCGTGTCTCACAGCCACTGTGTGGGACGTGGATGACCCGTGAGGGCACAGGACTCAAGAGTCTGGAGAACCCACCCGCAATCCCAGTCAGCTGAGAAGCTGGGACAAAAATCCACGAGACTTTCTGATGCCGAGTCCTCTGCTCCTTCCCTGGGATAATGGTATCCTCGAGACTCCTAGACAAGCACCCCAGAAAGCATCAGGGGCGCCCCAGAAAGTAAGGAGAGATCAGACGTGGTCAGCCGCTATGCGTGGGGTGATCTAGGCATTCAAGGTGTAGCTAAGAAGGTTTAGACTCAGTTCACTCAAACCTGCTGCTTAGGAGAAGTCAGAACTCGGATGATGGTTTTTCAGCTGATGTTGGGTGGATGAGTCATGCATGGATATATCCTTATAGTGAAGAAATACTACTATTCTATTTTCATGGGGTAGAGACTGTTAACTGCATGTTTTACGTTGATGTGTATACCTGGCTGTGAGAAGCAGAGCATTCATATGACAAGGGACTGAGGTGAAGTCACCTTGGAGCAGGAGACTGTGGAGGACGTCGAATCCCAGGGAACTTGGCTGCGATGCTGCAGGTAGCACGGCTTCAGTGGTGTGTTCGGGAGCGAGTACTGGAGGTGACAAGTCTGGTGAGGAGAGGACTCGCTGCTTCTAGGCACGAAGTGAGGGTGCTGTGTGCGCCCTAGCTGGTCGGTGCACGTTTGTTGACGGAAGGAGTAAGTTTGTTCTCTGCCATCGTAGGTTGATGAAGACGAACCCCTGTTCCTCAGCTTAATCAACGACCTGTTCCCAGGACTACAGCTGGACAGTAACACTTACGTGGAACTACAAGATGCGGTGGCCCGCCAGGTTCAGGCAGAAGGTCTGATAAACCACCCACCCTGGAATCTCAAACTTGTGCAGGTAAAGAAATGCTAGTCTATTATCAGTATAATGAGAAGCGGGTGTTGTTGAAGGTCAGCATTTTACGAGAAGAACTCATGATATTAGTCCTACTTGATGTAAAGTTGAAGCTCAATTAAAACACATCCATGCAGGAAGAGGCCTCGGGGCGACGTGTTGGTCCTAGTGGGATGGGATGGGTTGACCATCGTCACAGCAAACAAGCAGTGGTTTACTGAGGTGCTTACACCCGGTGAGAAGGTTGGGCTGTGACCAGACTCGCAGGAGCAGTTGGGAGGGTGTGTTAAGTTAGACAAACTCAGGAAGATGCAACGGTCCAGGTGGCGGTATCGCCAGTGGCTAGGTGCCTCCCGGGGGCACGGAGCCTGAGGAGTCGGCGTAGAGGCAGGATGAAGCCTCCATGAGCTTCACGCTTTGGCGGGTATTCTCCAGGGCTTTTGGAATATGAAGGAGCTGAAACAGTGGAGAGTGTTAAAAACCGCATTTCAAAATGAAAACTCTTATGTTTTTATTATTGATTAAGGTATTACATACGTGTCCTTATCCTCCCATGGCCCCCCATCCCCCCAATCATGCCCACACCCTCACCCCCTGTTGTCTGCGTCCATTGGTTATGCTTATATGCATGCATCCAAGTCCTTTGGTTTACCTTAGTGTTTCTGCCAGATGATAAGAAGTGCAAGTGTATGAAACAGATCCAGATCTTGCAAGGAAATAGTTAACGTTTAAAAGTTTAAGTATTTGTTATCATCCATGTATGGGAAACCATTTACAACCCTTTTTCATTTCTGGGAAAACATCATTTTATGTCTGATATGGATACAGTATACTGAGCACTGAAATCCCAGTCACCTCAGTGGGTGGGGGCTAGAATATTGTTTTTCTTTTTTATGTCAATAACATTACTCTTATATGGAATGTTGTGGCCACTGCCTCAGTCGCTTTGAACCTATGGGTTAAGTAGTAATACATTTCTATTTAAATTTTAGGACAACGCAAATTCTACCTCTGATCAGCTGTGAGACCTCTGACTTATTTTTATTAACAACATAATGGACAGGATGTTGTCCCAGACACTGTCCACTTTTTACTATGTCACCATTTTTCTGTAATTCTAGCACATTCACCCACACTCACCCCCCGGCTCTGGAGAACTGGAGGGGCGTTGTTGCAGGCGCAGCAAGCTGCGTGCCAGGCCTGGGGTTTTATCACCCCGTGCTCGGCTTCTCCCGTTCCTGTCCTGCTCCCCTACACCCCTTATTTCCCCCTCAGAGCACCCCGCTCCCCCCCCCCTCCCCCGAGTCAATCACTGGCACAGGAACCCTCATCTCAAGCTATGCCTCAGGGAATCCAGGCGGATAGCGGTGTAACCTGGATCCTCCCAGGATGGTGTGTGTTGCTGCTTTCCACCACCAGGGGGCGATACCATCACGCTGCAGGCCGAGAGAGTGAAAAAACTGCTCCATAGGTTTCAGCAAAACAAAATCCCAAGGAATAAAATCACGAGGTTTGAGAAGCAACCTCTAGAGCCCGAATTAAGTATTTCCAAAATGTCATTCCAATTCCACGTTGTCGTTGCTTCATCACATATTTTATAACGTGGTGCTAATTTACTTTCCACCTCTAGTAAGACCAAAAAAACCCCAAAAACAAACAAACAAACAAAAAAACAAAAATAAAAAACCAACAACACAAAAAACAACAAAACATTTTTAAAAACCATTTTCTCACTTTACTGGGGGGATTATGAAAGCGTCCTCGATGCCAGCACCACTTCCCGGCGGCCGGCGAGAGGCCTGCCGCTGCCGGGTCCAGCTGACGGTCCTGTCGTTGCTCAGCTGTACGAGACGTCGCTGGTGCGTCACGGCCTGATGACCCTGGGGCCCAGCGGCTCGGGCAAGACCACGGTCATCACCATCCTGATGAAGGCGCTGAGCGAGTGCGGCCGGCCGCACCGGGAGATGCGCATGAACCCCAAGGCCATCACGGCGCCGCAGATGTTCGGCAGACTGGACACGGCCACCAACGACTGGACAGACGGGATTTTTTCCACGCTGTGGAGAAAAACACTAAAAGCTAAGAAAGGTCCACGCAGAGCCCCTTTGCGATCGATTCCCCCCCCCTCACCCCCCCCCCCCCCCCCCGCCAGCTTATAGGAACAGTTATTTGCTTAATTTTCCGTGGCAATGCTTCGCAGGTGAGAACATTTTCCTGATTTTGGATGGCCCGGTGGATGCCATTTGGATCGAGAACCTGAATTCTGTGCTGGACGACAACAAGACGCTCACGCTGGCCAACGGGGATCGCATCCCCATGTCCCCCAACTGCAAGCTTCTGTTTGAGGTGCACAACATCGAGAACGCCTCCCCCGCCACCGTGTCCAGGATGGGCATGGTCTACATCAGCAGCTCCGCCCTCAACTGGAGGCCGATACTGCAGGTGGGGACGGAGTCCCGGAGCCGCTCTGCCTTCCGCGCTCGGCTTTCTTAATAAACACACCCTGTCTGTGTGCTGCAGGCCTGGCTGAAGAAGCGCACTGCCCAGGAGGCCACGGTGTTCCAAAGCCTGTACGATAAGATATTCGAAGATGTGTACACGTACATGAAACTAAGCCTCAACCCCAAAATGCAGCTCTTAGAGTGCAACTATATTGTGCAAGTACGTTTTTTTTGTTTTTGTTTGGTTTATTAGATTTGAGGTTCTTCTTTCCTACTCAGTTGTAGTGTAGAGGCATCTGAAATAGGAAAGGTATGAGTCCATGGACATTTTTAAAAATATATTTTATTGGTTTTTTACAGAGAGGAAGGGAGAGGGATAGAGAGTTAGAATCATCGATGAGAGAGACACATCGATCAGCTGCCTCTTGCACACCCCCTACTGGGGATGTGCCGGCAACCAAGGTACATGCCCTTGACCGGAATTGAACCTGGGACCTTTCAGTCCGCAGGCTGACGCTCTATCTACTAAGCCAAACCGGTTAGGGCCCATGGACATGTTTTTATCCAGGGGCGGGGAGGGCTCTGCAAAGTTGGGTTCCTGTTGAAGCCTCAGAAATGCCCTGACTGCCATCTCTGTTATTTTCACTTCCCAGGGGGTGGTAGTCAGGGAGAGGAATGAACTCTCTTTCCCCTTGGCAAGCGTGGTGACCTGCCCAGGAAGTGTGTCCAATAACGAGAGTGGGCAAATAAGTAAAGCTCGCAGCTCCACGGGAAACACAGGAAGGGGCTGCTGGCAGTCAGTTCAACCTGGAGGCCATCTTGGCTGAGCGGATTTAGCAGATAGCAGATGGGGAGACTTGGAGACAGTTCTCCAGGCAGTTTTTAATATCCTCCCATCCCTCCCACCACCGCCCCCGTGCTCAGTTTTCCTTCTTAGTCTTTAGAAAAAAAAAAGAATTAAGCAGAGACTTTTATCTCCTGATCCTAGTCCATAGGTGATCCTTCCTTATCCATTCCAGTGTGTGATTCTTAGTGTAAGGAGCGTCTGTCAGCGAGGGTAGGTAGGTTAGAAAAAGTACACAAGGCCAAAATAAATATTTAGTAATTACTTTAAAATGCATAACAAACGTGGAAAATTTGGAAATAATTTTGTTTTGCAAGACTGAGGATGTTTCACTGTAGATCTGTTTCTTTCTGAAGCCGAAGGGGGGTCGGCACACATTTTTAAAGGAGCAGCTAGTACATGTGTTAGGCTTTGCACAACACTCTGCCTCAGCCACTCAGCTCTGCTGTTGTATTGCAAACGCAGCCAGACACTCTCTACACATGAACGCGACTGGGTTTTAGTGAGACTTCATTTGCCCGACAGGCAGCTGGCCCCTGGGGCCACAGTTTGCGGAGCCCTGCAAAATGTGAAAAGAAGGACAATCTTTGGTCTAGAAACTTGGGGTAACCAAACTTTAGAACAGTGGGTTCTCAACCGTCTGGCCCTTTAAATACAGTTCCTCATGTTGTGACCCAACCATAAAATTATTTGCGTTGCTACTTCATAACTGTCATGTTGCTACTTTATGAATCGTAATGTAAATATCTGATATGCAGGGTGGTCTTAGGCGACCCCTGTGAAAGGGTCATTCGACCGCCAAAGGGGTTGCGACCCACAGGTTGAGAACCGCTGCTTTAGAACCAGAAACTAGAAAACAGCTAGTGTAGGCTTTCTGCATTTCAGGTCAGGAAATGGGACCTCAGGTCAGTGCTGTGAGCTGGGAGTAGCAACCACACCTCCCGGTCCCGGCTTAGCATCCTTCCCGCTAGACCCTGCGGTCTGTCCAAAGCAGGACCACGCTCCCTCTACATGCTGGTGGCTGTTGGACGGTGACCAAGCGATATGTGGACACACATTTGTTTGCTCTTTCCCGTCTTCTAAATTTAGTATCGTTTAAAGGTTTTTATTTAAGGTTTTAAATATAAAAATTTATTTTATTGTATTTTAAATATTTTCAGTCTCTCACCCTTCTGGAAGGCTTGATTCCCTCCAAGGAAGAAGGTGGAATTTCGAGTGTCGACCATCTTCATAAATTATTTGTGTTTGGCCTCATGTGGAGCTTAGGAGCTCTTCTGGAATTGGACAGCAGAGATAAGCTTGAAACCTTTATGAGAAGCCACAAAAGCAAGTTATTGTTACCAGAAATCCCTAAAGGCACAAATTACACCATGTACGAGTTTTATGTTACTGATTACGGTAAGCATAGCAACTTCTCCCTGAAATGAAATGACATTTCTAAAGATGGGGAAAATGTAAACCTCCATGAACTCTCCATGGGGAAACATTAAACCAGTTACGAGTGACATCATTGCTGAAACATTTTGGAAGGTCACAGATGCAAAGAATGGTATAATTTCGCATGTTGGCCACGCTGGGAACAGGTATGGCGACGACTGACTTCTTTTGGGGTGGCCTACGGGACATCCGGCAGAAACAAGTTGGCAATACCTCCTACATCACCTCCTTTCAAATGATTGACAAGGAAAAGGCAGCAGTGTAGGGAACACAGGTTCTTCACGACGCGGGATCAGATCGATCCCACAGCTTCCCTGTTGGAAATGTCAGAGTAAGTAGAGAGTGAACCAAACAGACGGGCCCACCAAACAGGAGCCAGCTCACCTGTCTGTAAAAGAAATGCCCTTGAGCTTGGTACCTCTGTCCAGAGCCTAACTCCCAGTGCTTCTAAGTCTCAGAGAAGGAAAATCATGCTTCCTAAAAACTACATTTGCCTCTGATTCTTCCTAAAACTCTGAAATAGCAAAGGCATTTTTTAATGCACAAACTCAAAAGAACAGTAGAGTAGACTGCAATAACTTCATATTGAAAGCAAGAAAGAAGGAAGGTAAGTGGCAGTTGATTGAGCACAGGGGCAAAGGTCAGCCCTACACCAGCAGTGGGAAGAGTTTCGCAGCCATGTGGTATATGTCACAGAACCTTCCCAGGGCTCAGGCATTGGACAAAGGGGGAGGTAAGAACAGGAAGGCTGCTTGTCAGTCTACTTAAGAAACATGGCTCCAGATCCTCTTTCCAAAGCCACACTGCTAGACAGCTGCACCGACCCCACACTGGTCAAGGATTGAAGAATTATTGGTTGGAAAGTGTAAAACACAGGGTTGCCTGGACTTGGAGGACACCAGGCACATTTGAGGGTAGGAGAATCATTTGAAAATGGAGATTAAGTGAAAGTTTATATTTTAAAGGGCCTTTAAAAAGAGACTGAGGTACATGAATTTTTTCCAGCTGGCCATCTTTATCCAGAATGACCAATAATTTTACAGCAGGTGATTAGATTTGGGATGATAAAAAGAAAGTCTAATTCAAAATGCAAACTAAAATTAAATGCATCCTTAAATCTAGGTACGAATTCTCTTAGAATCCAGAGCCCAACCAAAGATGTTCTTTGAAAAGATCAATAACATTGATAAATCTCTCATTAGAGATATCAGGGGAGAAAGAAAAGACATAACTCACTGTTGTCCAGAATGAAAGAGGGAACTCGTGATCACTACAGATCCTACAGACATTAACAAAAATAAGAAATGAATATTAGAAGCAACGTTATGAAAATGCATTTGATAGTGTAGATGAAAGGGACAAATTCCTTGAAAGATAAAAAAACTACCAAGCATCATCAAGACGAAAATAGGTACCCTAAATATTCCTATATCTACTTAAAAATTCTTTTTGCAAAGAAAACTCCAGATGACCTCATTGGTGAATTCTACCAGATCGTTAAGGGAGAAGTGATATCAGTTCTATAGTTATCCTTTCTGTGGTCTTTCGCATCCTTTCAGTGGGTGTGGCTTTCCTACTAGGTACTACACACCTCATTGGTTTCACGTCCAACTGATTTGTTTTGCATTTCAGGCCCAATCCCTCTGGATGAATAATTTAGCAATTGAAAACCTTTGTAAGAAAGCAAAACAAATTTACCAAATGTCACATACAGTATATTAGATAAGCAAACATTAGCTTAGATATTAGAGAAGAAGTTAGATAAGCACATATGTTAACATGTTTTAGGAAAGTGTTTTAAATGTTTTTATGATTCTGTTGATTATTTATATCGCTTGCATTTTTGTATTCTGATTACTTTCGAAGAATGCAGTTTTATGAAGATGAATTTTTACTTCCTGTATAGGTGATTGGGAGCACTGGAATAAGAAACTTCAGCCATATTTTTATCCGACTGACAGTATTCCAGAGTATTCATCAATTTTGGTTCCAAATGTTGACAATATTAGAACAAATTTCTTGATAGACACCATTGCAAAACAAAATAAAGTAAGTTGGATAGTTTCTTAGGTGATTGCAAACCATGTAAGAAGCACATCCTTTCCCACACACCACAGATGGAAAAATTAAATTCCAGCACAACGGGCTGGAGGCAGTGAGAGAAACATGTTCGGGAAATGAAGCCCAGGTCCCAGGATACTCAACTCAATCTCCTCCGCACTGTGGCCCCGCTCACTGAGGACAGTCCTCCCATACCCCGTGGTCCCATGAATATCCACCCATATTTCCTTCCAGCACTTCCACAGTGCACATTTTACATTCAAATCTTTAACTCAAATAGGATATATTTTTGTGTAGATGTAATTCTAAAAAATGAGTTGTAGTAATTTATAGAATGAAAGCATGGCCACCTGAACCATAAGATATTTAAAACTAAACATGTTATAAACACCTTTTAACATGATTATCCTATGATTTCAGGCTGTTTTGCTCACAGGAGAGCAGGGAACTGCAAAAACTGTAATGATTAAGGCCTATTTGAAAAAATATGATCCTGAAGTACAGTTATCCAAAAGTCTAAACTTTTCATCTGCCACAGAACCAATAATGTTTCAGGTAAAACTCCTCATTTGCTGAATTTAATAAACATTAAATACATATTTTAAGTTGTGGCTATGATATAATGAATATGCATCTAAAACATTGATATATATATTAAAAATGATGTTGCATGTTGGCATTCAGCTATTTAGCCTCCCTAAGGCTGAGATTAAAGACAAATCCAAATAGCATATTTGGATTCATAATCTAATATTGATTACTAGCCTAAAATTTGGATTAATAGCCTAATATTGAGGCTGAAGCTGGACTTTTGAGTGTATCTCTTTTAAAATAAATTCATAATTAACATTCTAATAACTTATTTTTAAAATTCATAATATATGTTTTAATAATGATATTTATACATATTAAATAGTATTCTACTCTGGAAAATATGCTCATTATTTTTAAAAATGTAGCTTGAGGTCTAATGCATGAGACAAACAATTTCCTCTTTTCTAGAGAACAATTGAAAGCTATGTGGATAAGCGAATGGGAAGCACATATGGGCCACCAGGAGGCAGAAAAATGACCGTATTTATTGACGATATTAATATGCCCGTCATTAATGAATGGGGAGACCAGGTATGACTAAAATAGCTTCTATAGGCGCTGACCATGGCTCAGTTGGTTGGAGCATCATCCTGCACACCAAAAAGGTTGCGTATTTGATCCTGTCAGGGCACATAAAGGAGGCAATGATTGATGTTTCTCTCTCTCTCTCTTTCTCTCTCCATTCCGCTCTTTCTAAAATCAATAAAAACATATGCTCAGGTGAGCATTAAATACACACACACACACACACACACACATACATATATATCTCCTATAGGTGGTATTGAATCAGTATTTTTAGTTATATATAAAAATGTCCATTGTCTTCATCTTACTAAGCCTAGTAATAATTCTTAGTCTTTTTTGATTTTTCTCGGTTAGAGTTGACATTCCCCCTTCTTGAAATCGCCCTTCGGTTTTCAGCAACACGCCCTCCTGTCTCTCTGGCTGCTTGATTTCATGTTCTGGCTCCTCTCCCATTCCCCAGGGTTTAGCCTTACTCTGCACATGCTCCAAAGGAGTTCTTGACTTAAAAACCACTTGTTTTTTATAACTGTGCCCCACACCACTGTCCTAGTCATGATCCCCTGCCACTCCCAGAGTCATTCCCTGTTAGAGAAGCTTATTGATGCTGCTAGAATTCTGCATGTTCCTTGTGGGACCCCAACACCTCTCTCCTACCTCCATGCACTGCCTTACCAGCAGCCTCCACCTGGAGTGGCCTGGACCCATCCCATCCCACCCCCTACGGTTCACCCCGGACGACACCACTGGGGTGTCTGTGCTCAGGCCTGTGCTCACCCTGAGAATAATGCCGACAGCCCTGCCTGCTCCGACCTCATCTCCCACCTCCCCATGCCTTCCTGTGGGCCCCGGGAAGCCACAGTTCATCACAGAATTCACTGTAAATGTGACTTCTCTGAACTTGCCCTTCACCTCTTGCTTAGATGGGAACCCAGGCGCCGCTTTCCCTGCAGGCTTCTCAGGTTGAACCCAGGCCTGGAGGTGAGGGGATGTTCTCCTTGCTTCTCACTGCCCTCCCCCTGAAAGCCCGGCAGGCTATCAGCCCTCTCTCCCTGCAGGGTTCAGTTCCCGATCTCTGTCACGCGCTCCAGTACTGTCCCTGTCATGAGGGCGCAGCCGCAAGGGTGTGCCAGCTGTGCCGTCCACAGGGACTTGCACTTCAAAGGGTCCTGCGCATGGTTTAATGCTCTGTTGTCACCATCTCAAAATTCTTAATAAGGAGTCTTTTGAATAAGGAGCCTTGCATTTTCATTTTGCCCTGGGCCCTGCAAATTATGCAGCCTGCTCTCTTAACTCTTGGTGATGCCAGCACCGACATACATGATCTTGGCCTCTTCGTTCCTTGACCTGGCCTCCCCACAGAGCATGCCTTCCACCCTGTCTGAATGACTCCTTCCTGCGGCCATGCTCTACACCTTGTCATCAGTGCAACTCCCTCATTATCTCAGTTGCAAGCTTTTTATTCTCTGATCACCACGTCCACTCTGTAGCTTGGTCCCTCTCCTGACTCCAGTAGAGCTACCATCCATTTTTCCTACCATCAGTAAACTATCCCCCATTCCCTCTAATTTCCTCGCTTCTTTTCCCAGCTGAAGTTCTACGATCCATCATTGTAATCACTGTAGCATACACCCTCTGCCTTAACCACCTTAAAGCCCTGTTAAAACTTAGTTTGCTCTCCTTCCAACTGTATCTATGCAGCTAAACTTGACTGGAGAAAACCACACCTGGTTTCATTTTAAAATCATGATCACAACCCGGCTGTCATGGCTCAGTGGTTGAGCATCGACCCATGAACCAGGAGGTTAGGGTCTGATTTCTGGTCAGAGTGCATGCCAGGTTGCCATCTTGATCCCCAGTGGGGGGTGGGGGGAGTGCAGGAGGCTGCCAATCAATGATTCTCTCTCATCATTGATGTTTCTATCTCTCTTTCCCTCTCCCTTCTTCTCTGAAATAAATAAAAACATATCAAAAAATATCTACTGTATCTATATATATAAAACGCTAATATGCAAAGTGTCCCCTTGGGAGTTCGACTGAGAGACTGGGAGCTTGATCACTTGCTATGACATGCGCTGACCACCAGGGGTGGCACAGAATGAAGGAAGGCCCCGTTCAGCAGCCAGCAGCTGGGGAAGGAAGGCCCTGACCGGCAGCCAGAAGGCCCTGATCGCCGGCCAGGCCTAGGGGCCCTACCTATGCACGGATTTTGTGCACCGGGCCTCTAGTATATATATAAAAAGCCAGCAACTGGAACTCCATAATGACCAGGATGACCAGTCACTATGACCCCCACTGTGGCCAGTGAACCACCCAATCAGGGGGTGGGGCTGACCGACCAACCTCCCACAGCCCCTCCCCCAGCCACTAATACCGATGGGCTCCCCCACCCCATTCGGGGGCAGGGCCGACTGGCCCACCACCCACAGCCCCTCCCTACAGCTGGCCTTGCCCCCAATCAACCCCCCACCCCAATTGGGGGCAGGGCCCTCTGGCAAATTGCCCTTGGCCCCTCCCCCCAGCCAGCCCAGCCCTGATTGGCCCCAATCAGGTCTAGGCTGGCTGGCCAACCTCCTACTGTCTCCTCCTTCAGGCAGGCCAGGCCCCGATCCACCCTGATTGGGGCCTAGCCAGCTGGACCCCACCTGTGCACGAATTGTGCATTGGGCCTCTAGTTAATAAAATAAAATCATGATCATGGCTGAGTTCTTTTTAAAGAAATCTTTATTGTTGAAAGCATGACATATGTCCCCTTTTTCATCTGAGCTCTTAATGCTGCCCAACAATCATACTGCATGTCTCATGTTTTATATCTTTATCCTGTCTATGCCTGTGCTATATTTTCTTTTAGCTCCTGCTCTGGGAGATGACTATTTCATACTTTTTTCTTTTTCCCAGACCTCTAACTCCTCCATTTCCTCACTCTCAGCTGAGCGTAGATGGGTTGCAGTTTTCTTCCTATTTCTCTGAGGAAATTGATTTTTCCCTTTTGTTTATTATCCTCTAGAGGCCCGGTGCACAAAATTCATTCCCCAGGGGGAGCAGGCCTAAGCCACAGTTGGACATCCTTAATGCTGCTGTGGAGGCGGGAGAGGGTCCCGCCACCACCACTGTGCTCACCAGCCATGAGCCTGGCTTATGGCTGAGCGGCGCTCCCCCTGTGGGAACGCACTGACACCAGAGGGCAGCTCCTGTGTTGAGCGTCTGCCCCCTGGTGGTCAGTGCGTGGCATAGTGACCAGTTGTTCAGCTGTTGGACCAAAACTGGCTCTCCGACATTCCCTGAGGGATCCTGGATTGCGAGAGGGCACAGGCCAGGCCAAGGGACCCCACCTGTGCACGATCAGGGCCGGGGAGGGATGCAGGACGTTGGCCAGCCAGGGAGGGACTGCGGGAGGGCTCCAGAGCATGTCTGGCCCATCTTGCTCAGTTCTAATTGGCCAGACCCCAGCAGCAAGCTAACCTACTGATCAGAATGTCTGCCCACTGGTGGTCAGTGCATGTAATAGCGACTGGTCGACCGGTCGACTCTGTGCCCTGGTGGTCAGTGCACATCATAGAAGTGGTTGAGTGGCCTTAGAGTATCATTAGCATATTACATTCTGATTGGTTGAACAGATGACCAGACAACCGGACGCTTAGCGTATTAAGCTTTTATTATATAGGATAGGCTGTACTTAATTTCTGTGTTCTAGTGGTTACCATAGACAATATATCTGCATACACAGATAATAAAAAAAATAAAGATAACTAACCCTATATCTTCCATTTTGTATGCCCAATGACTTTTGAACACTTCAATTTTCTTTATTTTTCTCCTGACTTAGCATTTTATCGTTGGCTTGTATTTTAGGTCTATCTCTCTCTTTTTTAAAAAATTTCCATGAGGCATTATTTGTACTACTTTATAAATTTAGTCTTCATTTTCATTACCCACATATTTAACACTTTTTTGCTCTTTACTTATTCTTGCATCTTGGGCCTTCCTTCTGGTATTATGTTCCTTCTGCTTTTAGAACTTCCTTCAGAGAAGGTCTTTTAATGACGAATTCTTAGTTTTTGTTGGTAAATGTCTTTATTTCATCTCCTTTATTTGAAAGAATTGCTGCTGGATGTAGAAATCAAAGCGGGCAGTTATTTCTTCATCATGCTGAATCTATCATTTCTGTCCTCTGTTTTCCTGTTGCTGCTGAGAAGGCAACTACCACTTCAGCATCGCACCTCTGTTGTCAATCTGCCTTCTCTCACTGGCTGCTTTTAAGGCTTCTCTTTACCTTACTTTACTATATTTTTTCATTTCTAAATGATGTTCCTTGGTGTAGATTTACTTGCATTTATTTACTTGGGATTCACTGGGACTCGTGAATCTGTGGTTTGGTGTCTTTCATCAGTTCTAGAAAATTTCTAGTCTTTATCTCTTCAAATATTGCTTCTGCCTTACTCTCTTTCCTCTTTTCTCAAACTCCAGATGTATATTAGTCTTTCTTCTATGCCCTCTTTGCTTCTTTAATTCTCTTCTATACACCCCATCCTTGTAATACTTATGTCTAGATAATTCCCCTCTCTGTTTTCCACTTCCCTAATTTTCTTCTCAACTTTGTCCAATCTACTGTCAAATTATTTTTTGAGTTTTAATTTTAGTTATTTGATTCTCTTTTCTTTAAAAAAAAATACTGTCATTTTTAATAATTTCCTACTCCTTGCATATATTTTAAAATGTGTTGTCTATTTCTTTAAACATGTTTAGCACAGTTGTTTTAATTTCTGTGTTTGTTAATTCCAGCATAGGGAGTCTATGTGGCTCTGTTTCTGCTTTCTGTGGTTTTAATAGTGTTTGCTCAGGTTCAAACTGTCTTGTTTTCTGTATGTATCTTTGGCTGCTAGCTAGGTCATCGCCTTTGAAAATGATCTGAAGCCTAGGATGGATGTGCCCGCATCCAGACAGGTTTTGAGCTTTCTTCTGCCGGGTCCTTAGGAGCTTACTCAAGGATCAAAGCACAGTTAACAGTTGAAAATCTCTGGCCCACATAGGCCAGGTCTACCCAACGTGCGAATCTATGCAGGTGTCATCCTCAGGCCAGGGAAGGCTTTCCCTCCTTTCCTTTCCCCTTTTCTCTCCCATTCAGTTGGGTTCCAAGGCCCATAGACCTCTCAGCAGTTCCTATAAGGCAGTGATGGCGAACCTATGACACGCGTGTCAGAGGTGACACGCGAACTCATTTTTTTGGTTGACTTTTCTTTGTTAAATGGCATTTAAATATATAAAATAAATATCAAAAATATAAGTCTTTGTTTTACTATGGTTGCAAATATCAAAAAATTTCTACATGTGACACGGCACCAGAGTTAAGTTAGGGTTTTTCAAAATGCTGACACGCCGAGCTCAAAAGGTTTGCCATCACTGCTATAAGGTGAGGAGAGTGGATGCATATTTAGATATCATCAATAAACTGAAGAGTCCCTGCATTTCAGGCTCATTTATCCAATTAGGAATGTCTAGTTGGATCTCAAACTTACCATGTCCTCTCCAAAGCCAAATTCCTGTTACTCCCTAAACCTGCTCTTCCAACAGTGCTCTCCATCTCCAAAAATAGCAACACCATTCAGTCTTTCAGGGAATCATGTTGGCTCTATCTTCAAACTATACCCAAGATTTATCCATCCCATTGCCAATATCTGTGCAAACTATTCTCTCTCTTCTTGACCATTACAGATGTCTCCTCAGTGCTTCCGTTTCTTTTGCCCCTCTCAATCTATTCTCAAATCAGTGAAAACGTGAGCCATATCAGGACACAATCCTCTGCTCAAAATCCTCCATGAGACGCATAGAATATGTGTGCCAAATGCGGGCCTTACGGGGACGCAAAGGCCCTATCCCGTTTGACCTCCCCTCCCCGTGACTCTGCTCCAGCCACATTTATTGAGCCTTGTACACACTGGATATGATGTGCGCTCAGCACCTCATTTACTGTTTACTCTGCCTGCAATGCCCTTCCCCTAGATGTTTAAGTGGTTTCCTTTCTCATGTCCTTTAAGTCTTTCCTTATATGTTTTGAGAGCCGGAGCCTCCCCTACTCCCCATATTCAGCTATACCTCTGAGCACTGCCTATTTCCTTTCTCTGCTTCATTTTTTCCAAAAAGACTTACAATATACTATTATATGTATTTTTTCTCTCCCACTACTAGAATGACAGGGACGTCTGTCTATGCTACCAGACACACAGAAATCATTCATTAAATGTTTGTTAAAGGAAAGACTGCTATATTTGAGGTGCTTGTGTGCCCAGATTGTGAGATGCCCAGTAGGAATTTGGACATAGAGGTGTGGAGCTTAGGAACGAACCTGAAGGTGGGGTTCCAGAGTTGAGATTCTCCAGGGTATAGAGTTGATATGGCATCCTCTGAACAGTGGGAAGAGAAGAGGAGGATGGAGCCCTATGGAACAGTTACATGTGAGGGACTGGTGGTGGAAAATGGTGCTTGGGATGCTACCCAAGTCATTAGATGGACCTGGAAAGAACTGAGCCCCTGAAGCCAAGAGCGGGAACATTTTTTAGTAAGGAGGGATTGTAGCAATGTTAGAGGCTGCAGGAAAGATAAGGTGGGGATGCAAAACCCAAACCAAAACATTCAGTGATAAAATTTTGAAAGCTCAGGAGTAAAACCATCCCACATCCTGATGTAAGTATTTTGAAGTGTTGAATTTTGAGTGTGAAAGATACGTATAGTAAAACTTGCAACTTGAGTACCACTGCAATTGTGCCAGATATTCCATAATTCATCTAAGTGTATTTGGAAATTAGTTTTATCAATGTGATGAGGAGCAGATTGGACTTGCACCAGACACGTTTAACTTATGGTTTAGATTTCATGGGTGATGGGTTAAACCGAGTAACCTTGAAGGTGGTCATTAGCATTTACAAACACTTCATTGATAAGAGTTGAATATTTTCTTTTAATCTCATCTGTACTAATTTTATAGGAGCTGTGGAGGACCGTGATAGTGAGATGTTACTAAAATAGTGTGTATAACATTTCAGATAACTAATGAGATTGTGCGACAAATGATGGAAATGGAAGGCATGTACAGCTTGGATAAGCCTGGAGACTTCACTACTATTGTTGATGTACAGCTCATAGCAGCAATGATCCACCCTGGAGGGGGTCGAAATGACATTCCACAGCGTTTAAAAAGACAATTTACTGTGTTTAATTGCACATTGCCTTCCAATGCTTCAATAGACAAAATTTTTGGTATGACTCTTCTTGGTGTTTAATTTTTTAATTGCATACATAATGGACATAGACCATGCAAAACCTTCTTTAAGAGATAAAAGGCTCTGTGTGAAGTGGGGATTAAGTATGTGAAATAGAGGGCTAAGTACCAGAAAAGAGGGGAGTAAATACTAAGAAGAATGTTTATAGCTCCTGTTAAGACTCAGGAATATTTAGAAATAGCCTTGTTAAAGGTTGGCTTAGAGATAAGCAAATCTTTGTGCTTTGGTTTTCTTGGAATGATTAATAAGAGGAATTTGGGCTGAGTGAATGCACATTGATCATAGGTTAACAATATAATATACCAAGTCAAATGTAGCAGTTTGCTATGTTAATAAAAAAGAAATTTTTAGTGCCAAATTTAGGTTCACATTAAACTATACCATCAAAAATTATGTTTGTGAAGACATACAAGAGAAACAGACTCATGAATATGTGGACATTAATTATTTGACATGGCAGGTGCTGTAGATCAGAAGGGAAAGGCATTTTCAATGGGTGGTTCTGGGATATTTACTAATTCTTATGGGAAAATCACTGAAATTGGACCCCTACTTCACACCAAACATAAAACCAATACAGATAGATTAAAGATCTAAATATGGACATCAAAGCTTATAAAACATTTGGAAGAAAATAAAGGAAAATATCCAAATGACCTCTGTGTAGGAAAGAACTGTTTAAATGAGACTCAGAAAGCATAAGCCATACGGGAAAAGGATGACAAACTTGCCTAGGTTAAGAACTGTGGTTCCTCTAAAAATCAGCATTAATAGAGTAGAAAAAAAAGAAAGTGGAAGAAAAAAAATTTCAACCCATATAACAAAACAAAAAAAGTTAGTATTCTGAATATTTAAAGAAATTGTATGAATCATTAAGAGAAAAGCAAACCACCCAATATTAAAATGGACAATAAAAAACCAGTACTTTAAGAAAAGGTAACCAAGTAGCAAGTAAATAAGTGTAAAGGTGATAAGCATGAATATTCAGGAAGATGCAAATTTAGAGCACCAAGGAAATGCCACATCATACCGCTAGATTTGTACAAATGAAAAATTCTGACAAAATCGGGCATTGGTGAGAACGCGAAGCAACTGGACCTCTCGTCCCCAGCTGGCCGGCGTGCAGTTTGCCGCCAGCCCTGTGTGCCGGGAGCCGGTCCATGCTTGCTGTTTCAAGGGACCTGGCATATATGGCATACTGTTCTTAATATGTTTGCTCACCTTCTTGGCACTATGTGTTTTAACCAAGGTCTCTGAGAAAGGTTGTTTCCCCAGGTAGGGATTTTCCCCTGAAGTTAGGGAGGGAATAAAACCTCTTAACTAAGTGCCAGGTGGGTAATTAATCACTTTAACTACGAACAATCATGCTTAAGCTACATAATCTTTACTCCCTGGAATGGAGATAAGAAACTCCCTAACCTTTGAAATAGAGATTGATAGGATTGGAATCAACTGGTATAAATACAGATGTAAGAAGACAGAACCAGGAGAGACAGAACCTAGGCACAGAACCTACACAGAACGTTCTCTAGAGACAGAAGAACTTCGCTGGAGAGAACATGGCAAAAGATCCTGGACAGAAACTGGCCTCAGAACCTAGAGACAGAACCTAGCGAGAGAACATGGCAAAAGATCCTGGACTGAACCTGACTACAGAAATTGGCAAGAGAACCTGACTAGAACCTGGTGACTGAACCTGGCTGGATAACCTGGACAGAACCTGGCTACAGAACTTGGTTGGAGAACCTAGACAGAACCTGGCTGGAGATCCTAACCAGAACTTCGCTGGAGATCCTAAGCAGAACCTCTCTGGAGATCCAGACCAGAACTTGGCTGGAGATCCTGGCTGGAGATCCTGGCTAGGCTGCTGATCAACTGAACACTGTCTCCATGTCCTTCCTTCTTCGCCGACTCCGTCTACGCCTTTGGGAACCCCTGGACCTGCTGGGGTTGGACCCCGGCACCTGTGGGGAGGGATTAGACGTTGGTTCTGGAGAAGCAGCCCATGGCCACACCCCCAGCAGGTCCACTTCCGGCTGTATAAGAGTTCATCATTGTTTTCCTTTATGGTGTGTGCTCTCTGAGTCTCACTTGGGAAGTTCTTTCCTCCCCAGAGGTCATGCAGATGGTCTCCTGTATTTCTTCCCAAGCATTGCATAGCTTTGCCTCCCATGTTTAAGTCCTCCATCCACCTGTAATTGATTTTGCATCTGTGCCCCGGAACAATGTTCATGATAGCAAAAGCCTTGAAGTAACCCCCGTATTTATTGACGATAAAATCGGATAAATAACTTGCTGCATAGGTACACAGTGTAATGCCACACAGCAGCAAATATGAGCACACACAGCTACATGGGTCAACATGGATAAAGCTCAGAAGTAGCATGTTGAGTGAAATAAGCAAGTCACCAAGGAATACATGATTCTATGAAATTAAGTTTCAAAAATTAGGGTTAAAAAAAGTTAAAGTTCAGAAAAAATACATGGCAAAGCCATAAAGAAAAGCTAGTTATGGTTCTCACCAGGTCGGAGTGGTGGCTACCTCGGGGAGAAGGGAGGGAGAGGGAGGGGTGGGCAAACGGGCTTCCAGTGTCCCAGGCCCTGTGGTGTCTCTCGGCTTAGTGGTCTGTATGTGAGCGTTTGCCACACTATTTGATACGCTCTTCAATGTGATTACTAGTGAAAGTTACATGTGGAAACAAGCCAGAAATTGAGGCTCAGAAAAGAGAAATAACTGCCCAAGCAGGGCTGTGTGGCCTGCGCAGGGGAGGAGCATGGTGCTAATCCTGACTTTGGATTCCAGACCCCATGCTCCCCACAGAACGCGTGTCCCACCGGAAGCTGGAGACCCAGAACCAGAGGATTTCAGGAAGCAAAGGGCCTTCCGGCCTCTGGCACCAGCAGCCATGACTTTGGAGGACAGTTCCATGTTCCCTCCAGGCTGCTCTTCTTCGAGCTGTGTGAACGGAGCCCAGTTTCTTTAGCTGCACCCCACCCCCACCCCTTCGTCACCTGCTCTGAATCTCCCAACAGCGATTCACATTCATATTCCCCTGAAAACACCCTGCTCAGCACCGAGCACGTCACGCGGTGTGCCGTCTCCCTGGGGGGAAGAGAGCACCCCGGTTTTGCAGTCTGAACCCCAAACATTCTAACCCTACAACGTACCCTTCCCGAGGGCGGTTATGTCGCACTGTCTGTGCTGGGTGTGTTCCGGGAGCCACGAGAGGACCAGCCCAGGCCCGGGTGTTGGCTGACCGCAGGTCCGGAGATGTGGGTGCCGAGTCCATGTCTTTCAACAACCTCTCCGCTGACCGTGAGCAACTGCTTTACCTGCCTGGGCCTGGGCTGTTCCCCTGCAGGATGAGGGAGTGGTTTCTAAGTCCTTTGCCAGCTTCCTACGCCCCAGGACCCAGGATGAGTGCTGTCCTACAGGCTCCGAGCCAGGCTACATGGGTTCAAATCTCAGATTCGCCCACAGGCCGTGTGACTGTGGGCCAGTCCTGAACCCATAGGAACATGGGAAGAATAATAATGTCTGCCTCAGATTCTTTCTCAGAGGATGTTGGGAGGGTGAAATGAGCGAGTCCATATAAAATGCTCAGCACAGCCTGCTAAGCTTCCCAGGCCCACTGCTGACTTTGTTGAGAAATTCTTAACACCGCCTCGTCAGTCTTGTAATGATTTATTCTCAGGGATAAACATGCACCTTATAACCTTTTAATGAGCTTGCACCTTTAATCTTTGTGTGTGTGTGTGTGTGTGTGTTTTCAGGAATTATCGGCTGCGGATACTTCGATCCCTGTAGAAAGTTCAAACCTGAAATATGTGAGATGATTTCAAGTCTAGTTTCCGCGGGCAGAGTGCTGTGGCAGTGGACTAAGGTACCGTTGTCTGTGGTCAATAATAAAAACACGTCAATTGTGATGCAGCCTAGTTCTCACGCATGGCCCGCGAAGTTATCACATTACATGTGGTAATGCCGCTTTGTGCAAGACAAACTAGGTGCTCAAAGAGATTTAGGACGCCTTTTCCTCCCAGGCAGCGCATGTGCTGATGGAATGATGTTTTCCATATGTATGAGGCAGTGCTATGAACCAGCTATGACACCCAAGAGAAAGTAGAATTTTGCTGAAATGAAAACACTGCTTTTCCACTTGTTACTTTGATTTGTAACTCTCTGTATGTCTGTCTCCCCCCCAGACATCCCCCCATTCCCCCACTCCCCACCCCCCACTCCTCTCAAACTATGTCAGACCCAGATATTTACTGACTGAGTGAATACTTGGGTTTCCAGATATTCTTAGCTAACCAAAACTGGTGTGTTCCTCAGAGGTGGAGCATGAGTTAGTAAATGGATGGAAATGTACTTAAAAATAGGCTAGATTTCAATACACAAGTCAGGGACCTACGTAAAGCTCAGCAGACCTGTGCCTGTCACCAGATGGCTTAGGCAGACTTATGAAAAAGCAATTAAGTGTAGGTCTGCGATATAAACAAAGTTGATATGTTTGCCAGAAAATGGCAGAGATGAGAATTAGTTGTCATAGTTCACTATCCATTCTTTAGGCCATTTACACACATCTGTGCGGAAGCTACGTCCTGGGGACACCAAGGGCCAGCCTCTCCGATTCTGGGGCAGGCTCAGGGATTCCAGAGACAGAATTCTCAGGAAGTGGGTGTGTCTCATGAAATGCTCCTGCACACAGCCGCCCCGCCCCCATCAGCACAGGGCCTTTGCATGTGCTGTTCTGCCTCTCGTAAAGAAACTCCTACATGAATGGCACAGTCTGAGTGTCTGAGAATTTTCAGTGCTAAGACCCATCTGTTTTCCAGTGGGGCTATTGCTCAATTTAATGTGCCTTTAGACACATTTTTATGAAAAGCTTTGGTCTTCCTGGTATCTTCCTGTCGAAGCTCCTCTTGTTATCTGACCGTTTAGTGCAGTGACGGCGAACCTACGACACGCGTGTCAGAGGTGACACGGGAACTCATTTTTTTGATTGATTTTTCTTTGTTAAATGGCATTTAAATATATAAAATAAATATCAAAAACATAAGTCTTTGTTTTACTATGGTTGCAAACATAAAAAAATTTCTATATGTGACACGGCACCAGAGTTAAGTTAGGGTTTTTCAAAATGCTGACACGCCGAGCTCAAAAGGTTCGCCATCACTGGTTTAGTGGCTCCACTTCCTCACCTTTCCTTGCCTCGTTAACCCACTGTGCACGAGCTTTCACTTCCACTGCTCTCAGCAGGGTCGCCCAGGAACTCGGTGTTGCCATAGCTAAAGGCTGATGGCTTCTTCCTCTTACTTGACTCTCAGCAGCATTTGACATAAATGGTCCCTAAGCACTTTCTTCACTCGGCTTCAGAGGGGGCTCATCCACTCGGTTTGCTTCCTCTGTCATTGGCTACCTTTTCTAAGCCCCTTCTCCACCCCCTCCAAGCATTGGGTGCACTCGATCTGGATGCCGGACGTGGTTTCTGTCCCAGTCTTTTTCTTATATATATATATTTTTTTTATTGATTTCAGAGAGGAAGGAAGAGGGAGAGAGAGATAGAAACATCAATGATGAGAGAGAATCATTGATTGGCTGCCTCCTGCACGGGATCTAGCCCGCAACCCAGGCATGTGCCCTTGACCGGAATTGAACCCAGGACCCTTCAGTCCACAGGCCAATGCTCTATCCACTGAGGCCAACCGACTAGGGCTCTGTCTCAGTCTTTATCCCGAATCTCATCTGGCCTCAGGGCTTGGAACACCTCTCTGTGCTGACGGCGTCAAAATCAGGACCTGCATCCCAGCCTCGCTGCTCGGCTCCAGACCTATTTCTAACTGCTGAGTAGACGTCACCATTTCGATATCGAACAACCATCTCAAAGTTAGCATGTCGGAACAGAACTCCTGATTGTCCTTAAATGTGCCCCTTCCCAGCCTTATGCATCTCAGTTACCAGCAACAACTGTCCTGCTCCCTGGGCTGAAAACTGGCCCACCCTCCACTTGTCCCATCCCCTGATTCCAGCTGCAAGTCTCAGGACCTGCTTTTACAATGTGCCCCACGCGGAGAGCTTAGAGCCACCTCACTGTGAGCTCTGATGGGGGCTTCCGTCCCCTGCCCGGACCACGCAGCACCTTCCGAGACAGCCTCCTTGCTTGCCCTCCTTGAGTCTGTCCTGCCACAGTCCTGAGACGCTTTTACAGAAAGTAACCCAGAGAGCCTTCCTCCCCCTCAAAAGCACTAGTAGGTTCCCAGTCACATTCACAGCGAAAGCCACCGCCTGGCTGGGGCTATGCCCTCGCCCTGAGCTGGCCTTGCTCACCTGTCTCCCTCCCACCTTCTGCTCCAGCCAGGACGCCTTTCTCCACCTCGGAGCCAGGACACTTCATGTGACTGATTCTCATCCTTCTGACCTTCATTTCCTCCAAAGTGCCTGCCCGGGGCCTCATCTCAGGCATTCTCTGTCTCAGGACTCCATTTTTTTCTAACCACGATTTATATCATTATTGTTTGTCTATCAATATGCTTATTTCCTACGTATTGTTGGCTTCCCACTAGATGGGAAGCTCCCTGAGGGCAGCAGACCTAGCGGTCTCGTTTACTGGGTGTCTTCCCAGGGCAGTGGGAGGTGCTCAAACATTGTCACTGAAAAATAAGTAAGTCTTCCTCCTCTGCCCACCCCCAGATAAACAGCCTTCTTTATCTATATTTTTTTAAATCCCCCATCTTCACAAACCACACTTTTAATCCACTCGCTGTGCATCGCTTCACCTTCATAGAACTTAACGTAGCTCTAAAGCAGAAGCAGGTCCGAAAAGAAGGAAGTTGACAAAAAATTAAAGGGAGGCACCAGAAGAGAAGGAAAGAAGCAGGCTCATAAATGAGCAGCAGAGGGGAAGGAAGGCACTTACCTAATTCCCTTTAATGGCCACTCCAGTTGCTGATGGCTGTCTTTTCCAGCAAAGAAGGAAAGGCAGCATGCCCATGGCCTTGTCCCTTTATTTCTGCATATCTGTAACATAAGTGTGTGGTTTACATTTTCACTCGGCATGGAATTGAGCAAAGAGGGAAAGAACACTTCTCTTCATTCTCTCTCCTTTGCTACCTGCTGTTTTTACTTCCACTGTGAATTAGCCTGTGAAAATCGTTCTCCAAACTCAACGGGGGGACTAGTTCAACAAAGAGAGGGCTCATTCCACGAGGGAGCGGAAGGGAACGTGTGCTCCTGAATGCATCCTGTGGAAAGCCTGCGCTGTTTCTCCAGAATTATAGCTCCGCTTTGGAAAGCGATGCTGATGATGCCAATACACTCTCCTCATGGCCAGCAGTGCCCCCCACACCTGCTACACCTCAAGTTTACCCCCACCTGGTCATGGGTACAGCTGTGCCTGTTTAGATTCTACAAGTTGGTAGGAATAATAAGTAAATTGGTGTTCAAACAAACAAAACCCAGGAACACCACCTAGTACTAACAGCTGCACATCAGACTATATGCCTGCCGATTTATTCCAGGTGTGCAGACATATGAGAGCCTGTGGACTGAGCCTGGGTCCCCTTTGTGGAACTTAGATTTCAATATACAGATGTACATGTGGAAATACAAGCTCATGAAGGCCCCTGATCAGACAGTCTATAGAACATAATCATTGTTGACTTGAGAAGTGAACCTGGTGACCAGCTCACACCGTGTTTTGTTAGGACCCATTTCCGAATAACACTAATGAGGTAATAATGACCAGGAATGCTTATTCTGACAACTCACATCATTTTTAAGAAGTCAGGGGAAGCGACTTGTTCAAAGCCAGCTAGCGGCGGTAGAACGAGCTGGAATCTGTGTCCCGTGTGTCATGCTTGAATCCCTCCCTCCTTTACATTCTATGGTGGTTTATGTGTTCTCTCCATCAACGCTAATGAAAATATCAACTTAATGTTGGTTTAATGCTCAGCCTATTTAATTTAAAATAGGACTTGTGAAATAAAATAGTTCTAAAAACACTTCTACTTTTAGTTTATCAGAAAAGTGAATGAGTATCACTCTTTTGTTTTTTATCTCTAGGTGAAGATGCTGCCAACTCCTTCTAAATTTCATTACATTTTCAATCTTCGAGATCTTTCCAGAATTTGGCAAGGGATGTTAAACATAAGAGCTGATGAGTGTAATTCGGTCTCTGTTCTCCTGTCACTTTTCAAACACGAGTGCAACAGAGTCATTGCAGACAGGTGTGTATCACAGTGCCTGGGTTCAATGTTCTATGTCAAAGTTTATACAGTCACCCTCACGGTTTGGCTCACTGGATCGAGTGTGGACCTGTGGACTGAAGGGTCCCGGATTTGATTCTGGTCAAGGGCTCTCACCTCACTTGCAGACTTGATCCCCTGCCTTGGTCTCCAGCAATGTCTCCAGACAAGGTCGGGTACATGTGGGAGGCAACCAATCCATGTGTCTTTCTCACATTGATGTTTCTCTCTTTGTGTCTCTCCTTCTCCCTTCCACTCTCTAAAAATCAATGGGAAAATATCCTCTGGTGAGGATTAACAACAACAATAAAAGTGTATACAATAGATTAACTCCTGCATTGACTGCTCAAATCAGTAGAATAAGGAGTACTGAGTCAGTAGAGCAAGGAGGGGTGAATCAGTAGAGTAAGGAGTAGTGAACCAGTGGAGTAAGGAGTAGTGAACCAGTGGAGTAAGGAGTAGTGAACCAGTGGAGTAAGGAGTAGTGAACCAGTGGAGTAAGGAGTAGTGAACCAGTGGAGTAAGGAGTAGTGAACCAGTGGAGTGAGGAGTAGTGAGTCAGCGGAGTAAGGGGTAGTGAGTCAGCGGAGTAATGAGTAGTGAGTCAGCGGAGTAATGAGTAGTGAGTCAGCGGAGTAAGGAGTAGTGAGTCAGCAGAGTAAGGAGTAGTGAATCAATAGAGTAAGGAGCAGTGAACCAATGGAGTAAGGAGTAGTGAATCAGTAGAGTGAGGTGCAGTGAATGAGTGGAGTAAGGAGTAGTGAGTCAGCGGAGTAATGAGTAGTGAGTCAGCGGAGTAAGGAGTAGTGAGTCAGTGGAGTAATGAGTAGTGAGTCAGCGGAGTTAGGAGTAGTGAGTCAGTGGAGTAATGAGTAGTGAGTCAGCGGAGTTAGGAGTAGTGAGTCAGTGGAGTAAGGAGAAGTGAGTCAGTGGAGTAAGGAGTAGTGAGTCAGCGGAGTAATGAGTAGTGAGTCAGCGGAGTAAGGAGTAGTGAGTCAGCGGAGTAAGGAGTAGTGAGTCAGTGGAGTAATGAGTAGTGAGTCAGCGGAGTTAGGAGTAGTGAGTCAGTGGAGTAATGAGTAGTGAGTCAGCGGAGTTAGGAGTAGTGAGTCAGTGGAGTAAGGAGAAGTGAGTCAATGGAGTAAGGAGTAGTGAGTCAGCGGAGTAATGAGTAATGAGTCAGCGGAGTAAGGAGTAGTGAGTCAGCAGAGTAAGGAATAGTGAATCAATAGAGTAAGGAGCAGTGAACCAGTGGAGTAAGGAGTAGTGAATCAGTAGAGTGAGGTGTAGTGAATCAGTGGAGTAATGAGTAGTGAATCAGTGGAGTAAGGAGTAGTGAATCAGTGGAGTAAGGAGTAGTGAACCAGTGGAGTAAGGAGTAGTGAACCAGTGGAGTAAGGAGTAGTGAATCAGTGGAGTAAGGAGTAGTGAACCAGTGGAGTAAGGAGTAGTGAATCAGTAGAGTAAGGAATAGTGTCTTAGTTTTCTCTGGGGCTTCTGAATCATCGATGCCGTTTCCCACCTGCTGGTCGCCTTGAAAAGATTGCTGTGCCACATTCAACAGGACATCTTTTTAAATCACCACATTATAAGAGAGTTGGTAACATTCAGAGGCAAATTTTAGTTACTTACATTTTCTAAAAAATTGGAGCTCTGTGTAGTTTTGGGGTAAAATCTGGTACATAAACTCAGTCCTCATTCTGAGCCTGTGTCCCCCTCTGTGAAACGTGGAGGATAACGTCAGTCTTACCAAGTTGCAAAGGCCACCAGTGCCTCACACACAGGTGACATTTGTCCAGTGTCAGTCCCCATCCTCCTCTCTTCCCCCTGATACCGTAAGTCTGAAAAGGACCTTCATGCACTGTGTGCCCACAAACCCAGAAAGAGGATGCACGCCCACACTGACTGTCACTTCTGCACTCCTATTGCAAGTTTTAGGGACTTTTGACCTCACCCAGTTGACGCACCTGTATTGTTAAACAAAACAATTATTCACGACACTGGTTAAAGCGACTGTCGTGATAGCAGAGGGACTGCTGCCAGAGGGGCTTTACAATAGTGGGCAGAGGTTCAACTCCAAACCCCAAAAGGAAAAAGTGGGGAGTTTATAGGCAAGGAACAGGGTGGGGGAGGTCAGCAGGTGGAAAATCAGCAAGAGGGAACCTCAGGTATAGGGGAATTCTGGCTAAACGGACCTAAGGAGGATTCTTGTAGGCAAGATGATCACATGTTACCCCAGGGGGATGAAGGAGAATGTGGAATTTGGTCATACACGAGGGTGATCAGATATTGGGAGTGGAGGATTCTGGCTAAATATACTTAACAAGATTTGTGCTAAAATCGGGTGATGCAGAGAAGGGCATGGAAGTACCAAAGCCGAGGGAAGAGTATTCAGAGGAGCCTAAGTTTGGTCAAGGAGGGACTCTCCCCGTCAGTATTATCTGTAAGTAACGCTGTGAACGTTATAACTCTGTGAGCTGGGTTAGGTCCTTCTTATCAGAAGGCAGAACAGAGCGTTTCCCTTTTCTGACGTGACGGAGGTGCGGGATGGGGCCAGAGGAGGTGGAGAGGGGTGGAAACCACGCTCCGTGAGGAAAGATGCTCCATGGTTTGCGTTTTTACTCCTGGACTCTTCTTGCAGATTTGTAATGTCCGAGGACGAGCAGTGGTTCAATGCACATATTGTTCGTGCAATTGAAGAAAATATCAACTCGGAGGTGATATCGTATATTCATCCTGAGCCATACTTTGTAGATTTTCTCCGTGAGATGCCTGAACCGACTGGTGATGAACCTGAAGACAGTATATTTGAAGTGCCCAAAATCTATGAACTGGTATTTATTTTCACCTTTAAAGAGAATTTTTTGAGGATCACCCACTTAACTAGAAATTTCTCCCTATATTGGAGCCTTGCCATGGAGTCACTGTAACTTCTACATTAGTTATCAGTTGAGTCATGTCATCATACACAAAGTGTAAAATATTTCTTTCAATTAAATTTAGCAGCAATCCCATGAAAGTTAGGCACAAGACAAGGATGCTTGATCTTATCACTATTCTTTAATACTAGAGGCCTGGTGCACAGATTTGTGCATGGGTGGGGTCCCTCGGCCTGGCTGGCAATTGGGCTGATGGGGGCAGTCTCGCCCAGTCCCGATAGGGGTCAGTCGAGGCCGGCCAGCCGGCCTGGGGGAGAGACTGTGGGAGGTTGGTCGGCCCAGGGAGGTTGTCTGTGGGAGCACACTGACCACCAGGGGGCAGCTCCTGTGTTGAGTGTTTGGTTGACCAGTCATAACGGTCACTTAGGCTTTTATATATATAGAATTAGTTTGAAAGTTCTAGGCACTGCAACAAAATGGCAAAAAGAAAATAGATGTAATTACCAGATGGGAAAAACCCCCCAAAATACCATTTACTTGCAGATGATATGATTATCTCTTCATATAAACCAAGAGAATTTAAATTCCCTTTTAAGTGCTAAGAGTTCAGTAAGATGACCAAGTATGATATAAATATAAAACTCAGGAACTATCCTCTATACCAGAGGTTAGCAAATTATAGTCTATGGGCCACCTCCAGCTGACTGCCTGTGTTTTGTTAGATTTGTGAGCTAAGAATGATTTTTACATTCTTAAGTGGGTAGGGGAAAAGCAAAAGAATAAGAGCATTGTGTCACGTGAAAATTATACGGACTTGAAGCACCAGGGTTCATAATACAGCGGTTTTTGGGACACAGCCACGCCCACTTGTTTATAAATGTCTGGGAGCTTTCACAGGACAGGAGCGGAGCTCTGAGTAGCCTCCAGAGACCACACGGGCCGCAAAGCCTACAATAGTTACTATCTTTCTCTTTACAGAAAAAGTTTACCAACTCTTGCTAAAAATCACAAGATAGAAGATGTAGCATAAAAGTATTTTACTCAACAGCAAAAATATGTAAAATACCTAGGAATAAACATGATAAAACTCTACTTGGTTGAATGACCCATCAGGCTTCCTAAATTAATGCATAGGTTTAATGAAGTTTGAAATAAGACTCTAAAGGGATGCGAAGCAATTCTGGAGTGCATGTGGATCAAGAAATAAATGGGGAGGAACAATTTGCAAAGCAAATATGTGAATATTTATCTCAGAACAATTTGACTACATAAAGAATGTGAAGCCTCTGTATATTTTTTTTTTTAAAAAAAATGCATAAACAGTATTAAAAAGCAAATAAAAACTGAAAAAGTATATTTGTTACATTCCAACCTTCATTACCGTGGGGAGGAGTGGATGCTGGGGTTTTTGAAGGCAAAAGTCAGGAGTAATTTCATATTGGAAAGTTGGGTTTCAGGCCCCTGAAAATGGAAATAATTAAGTCAACTAACCCATGACAAATTTTTAGAAATGCAATAGGTTTTTTAAAAAGTTGGAATTACTTCGGAGTGTCTTTGCAGTTGATACTTTTATAAATTTTGGACCTTACCTGTATTTTCCTCTCTTCCCACCCATAGGTGCCATCCTTTGACTTTCTGTCTGAAAAGCTCCAGTTTTACCAGAGACAGTTCAATGAAATCATTAGAGGGACATCTCTTGATCTGGTCTTTTTTAAAGATGCGATGACTCATCTTATTAAGGTTCTAACTGTGGACTAGTTACTGACATGAACGGAGCATGTAAAAGCTTAGTAAACTGCACAGATAAACCTCTTGAGAGAATAAATATATAGTATCCGGCAGCACATAGAAAGAGTGGACTCATTCACTGTCTCCGAAAACAAAGGCTTAATTAGAAACCCCTTATTTGAATCCACCCGTATGACAGCAGATGTTTCTCCAGGGCAAATTGATGGGTTTTGTGTTCAGAGCTTTTGATGCACTGAGTCAGTTTTACCTTCCTAGACAGTGTGCTGGAGAACCCTGTGAAGAAATATTCCCTCCTTAAATCATATTTTGACATAATGGGAATTCTGTACCTCGCAGAGGAAAAGTTGATGCTTTTAATATGTCCATCTCATGACAGGCTTACAGATGAGGGGCCGACAGATGGGGAAAGGGAGAAGGAGGGAAATAGGGCTGATGGAAAAGCAGAATCCAACTAGAGGCAGCACCGAGGAGAAGGGTGGTTTGGGCCAAGTCTCGGAGGCTACAGAGAAGAGTTGTTTATTTGTATAATTTGTAGATCAAAAAGGAGTTTCTCCAGGAGTCAGAACACTGAGTAGAAAGGTGATAGAGAGGAAGCATGTAACTCTGTTTATCATACAGGCTGGGGCAAAAGTAGGGTTACAGTTGTGAGTATGTGAAACAGAGTTTATTCTTGTGTTATTGTTTAGTCATTTGGGCATTATTTTCCATTCCAACAACTGTCCAGTTGTTGTCTGCAAAGTTGGTGAATTTCTAGAAGCCCTAGGGCTGCTTCTCATTCGACAAGTAATTCTCAAATACCCTTGTGGCTAGTTCCTGGGGGCCTGGGACTGTGTTCTAGGGGCAAAACCTATAAGGGATTAACGTATTTTAAAATATAATGATAGAATTAATACATATCAAGGTGTCATTACTGATCTGACATCTATAGGCTTGCACTTAAAAATTATTTTTAGTGGTGATAATGAATTTAGTGATCCATCTAGACTTTCTTCCTTGCGGTGACATTAAGGTAAAAGGCAGCTTTTCAGCAGTGTCTGCCATTGGCCTGCATTAGATCTGAACCACTTGTTCTCACTGAAGAAATCAACCATAAGAAAAGCAACACCAGACTAGAAAGGCTGTTTCTCTCATTTGCTTCTACAAATGCCTTTCTGCCCCCATTGCAGTAGAATTGTGATACTTCTGAAGAATTTTCTTTGGGAGAGCTATGACAGAGACAGTATTTGTGGGAGAGCTGGCTGTCTAGGAAGTCAGGTGTTAGACTGGTGCATAATAAGCCAGTGAATCTACACTTCGTGCAGACTGGCAAGTGCAGCTCCACCATCCATTCATTTGAAAAGTAAAAAGAAAACAAAAATTCACACAAACACAGAATAGTTTTGAAATAGGACAGGAAAGATCATTTGGTCTGTTTTTCATGATGAAAATCTAGATGGGCAGGGAAATAATTTGAGTCAAATAAATCAACATGAACTTTAATTTTTGACGTTCTGAGATAGATCATAAAAAGAAAAGGTTTAATATAATCTGGAAGTATATGGTCAAATCTTGGGCCCATTTAGTGCAAGGATAGGAAAATAGTTGAATTCTATTTTCAAATAAATTCTGTTTTATTTCAAAACAGATTTCACGAATAATTCGAACATCATGTGGCAATGCACTGCTGGTGGGTGTTGGTGGCTCAGGAAAACAAAGCCTGTCGAGATTGGCCTCTTTCATCGCCGGGTATCAGATATTCCAGATAACATTAACCAGGTAAGATAACGTAAAACAGACAACATGTTTTTCTATAGTTAATTCCTCTGGGGTATGAAAAGTGGTATCTAACAGTCACCGTGTCAAAACTCTCAGTGGAGCTCAGCTGGTGTGGCCCAGGGTTGAGTGTCCACCTGTGAACCAGGAGGTCAGGGTTTGATTCCAAGTCAGGGCACATCCTGGGTTGCCGCTTGATCCCCAGTGTTTGGCGTGCAGGAGTTAGCCAATTAATGATTCTTTCTCATCATTGATGTTTCTATCTCTCTCCCTCTCCCTTCCCTCTGAAATCAATAAAAGTATTTTAAAAAAAACAAACCTTTCAGTGGAGTGGATGGTGCAGAAGCCACTTCGCTTTAAAGAAGTGAAGAAGCAGAGACAAGTTTAGAAACTCCTCAAGAAGCTTAGCTATGAAAGAAACGAGAGGAGAGGGGTCAGGACCTAGAGAGGGGTGTGTTGTGAATGTGTCCTTATATCACAAAAACCAATACATAACAGTCCATTTAATTAAAAAACTCTCTCTCCTTCTCCCTCCCCCTCTCTCTAAAAGATCAATAAAAAACATTCAAACACACACACACACAGACGCACACAAACAAAAACAGCCAAAGTGGCTCTGAGACCTCAATGCCTGGGCCCTTCAGAGACTGGCCTGTCAGAGAGCATCTGCGAGCAGCCCCTGCACGGCCCCTGCAGGAAGGTGTGGCTGGGCTCTGCCCACAGGTGCAGTGGCGTCTCAGCAAAGCGTCTCTTTAATGAATTTCCGTCTTGGGATTTATTTTAAAGGAATGTATGTGCTGTTTGATGGAGTTCCTTTGGCTAATGAAAACAGTTGAATTCTATTTTCAAACACATTCTATTTCATTTCAAAACAGACGTCACGGATAGTTCAAACCTCCTGTGGCAATGTACTGCTGGTGGGTGTTGGTGGGTCAGGAATACAAAGCCTGTTGAGATTGGCCTCTTGCATAGCCGGGTCACAAAGCTTTTTACCCTCAGTGGAGGGTAGCTAGCTGTTGCTCCCAGCATAAAAACCAGCTCCTTGTTCATTCAGTGGTCGGCAAACTGCGGCTTGCGAGCCACATGTGGCTCTTTGGCCCTTTGAGTGTGGCTCTTCCACAAAATACCGACTTCTGCGTATGGGCCACAAAGTTTCAATCGCACTGTACGTGTGTGCTCGCACGTGGTATTTTGTGGAAGAGCCACGCTCAAGGGGCCAAAGAGCCGCATGTGGCTCGCGAGCCACGGTTTGCCGACCACGGATAGGTTCACTCAAGTTACATCATCTCTAATGCCCACAGCAACCTTTACAAATAGGTGTTCCCTTCGTTTTTCAGATGAGGAAACAGGTCTGAGGAATGTGAAGGAACGTTCCTAAAGCTGCAGAAAGGGGATTTGAACCCAGGCCCTTCTGGTTCTGAGGTCCATAGTCTCCCCAGTACACTCCGTGGCTTCCATGAAACTCCCTGTTCCTTGCACTGTAAAACCTCCTTCAGGTGGGGTTTCTTCATGGTCTTTGTCCTCACCTTACTCATGAAGACTTACATGCCACTCGAGAAAGCGTCTGCTTCATTTTTATGCTCACACCAGCTCGGCAGCGCACACATTCAGTAGGAAACAGGAAAACAGAGACCAAGGTCTTCTTTTCGCAATCCGTAACCACACAATGATGGCATTTCTGTTATTTATACCACACTGCACAATGCAACTTTTCTGTAGGCTTTCTCTGCATCTAGCCACTCAGAGAGATGCACAAATTACCACTATATATCACTAATCGCTGATTTTATTTATAATTTGTGTTTACTTTTTTATCAGTCCAAACTCATCCAAGTTTCAAATTTGTTTTGGATGCTATACATATTTGCCTTTTGGGCAAAATCTGTTGCTGAGGACTGTCCGATTACAGGGAATGAAAGTTCCTTTCCCTGTCCCAGTTATTCTTCATGAGTCACTGATGGTCAGTTTCCCAGTCCTCACTTCTCAAGTTAAATAGAACATGTGTTTGGAACCATAACATACAGCTATTTTATGCTAATCTCTGTGGTTTTAAGAATATATATTTTTATTTATGTTTAGAGAGAGAGGAAGGTAGAGGGAGATAGAAACTTCGATGAAAGAGAATCATTGATCAGCTGCCTCCTGTATGCCCCCTACTGGGATCCAGCCCGCAACCAGGCATGTGCCCTGACCGGGAATTTAACTGTGACCTCCTGGTTCATAGGTTGACACTCAACCGCTGAGCCATGGCGGCCAGGCTAATCTCTGTGTTTTTACAGACATTGTTAGTTAATATCTCTTGCAGCAGGTGCAGATTTATGCTCTAATCATCATGGGCTTTATTGAATTTTGAGATAAATTAAGACTATTTATGTTGTAATTTAAAAATTTTTTTTTTACCACTTCTGTTTTTAGGTCTTATAATGTGACTAACCTAACAGAAGACTTAAAAGTTTTGTACAAAGTTGCGGGGGCTGAAGGAAAAGGCATCACCTTCATCTTTACTGACAATGAAATAAAAGATGAGGCATTTCTAGAATATCTTAACAATCTGCTATCTTCAGGGGAGGTAGGTCTCAAAAGTGGAGAAAAAAAACCTCATGTTTTTTTAAATGTACTTTCTATTTGAATAGAAAAAGCAGTGACCCTTCAGCAACCTTTAGCAAGTGAGGCCAATGGTTACACACGTTTCACTTCAGAAGTGATGAACACATGAGATTTGGCCAGTTTTTTGAAGTTCCTGTGAAATTGATGCTGCCTGTCTCCAGCTTGTTTTGTACGCTTTGTTCCATTTTAAATACGATTGCTTATTTGTCTCTATAGTCTCCAATTTGATCCTATGATTTATTTCAGGAGTAGCAAAGTACCTATCCGCCCACCCACCCACCCACCCCCCTCCCTAATGGGACTAGAGAAGGGTTGGGAGGGTGAGGGTTCCGTGAGCTGTAAGTAGATGTCAGAGTTACCACTTCTGACCCCACTGTATCAGCGCCGTCACGACCCCTCCCACGCATGGTACTTCATTAGAAGGACTTAGGCGTAACATTTATGAAAGCAACACAGTAGGGAGTCACGGCCAGATCAGCAAAGACAAAGACACATTCGGTGGATCTGGAGAAATCCACGTGCAGGCTGCCTCTGTTCCCGCCAGAGGGCCGTTGGGGGGTGCTTCTCCCGCAGCAGCAAAGAGCCACCCACATGCACTGCCCTTCAGGGAGCCTGTCTGGGGCTCAGAGGCCAATGCTGTCACTGGCGCTGGCCATGTGCTCACTCCCTGCCCAGCCACAGCTGCCCAAATCGCAGACTCCCAGGAGGAAGGCAGATGTTCACCATCTATCCCAGTGTTTGCATAAACAGTCTGGGCGCAGTGGAACAACCTATCCATTAGTGGGGGAGACATTCCAAAGCCAGGGTCCCAGATGCTAGCCCTGCGCGCACACCCTTCCTAACGTCAGGCCACGGTGTTCACGCTTCCCAGCCCTCTGGTGTCTGTGGATGCTTGTTGGCCATGAGCTGGCTAACCATTGTGGGGCGAGAACTGAGCCTGACAGTGACCCAGAGGACAGAGGGCCACACTGGGCGTGTTAAAGAAATGATCACCATGGTGGCGAGACCGCGTTTTAGTGATAGCCATTTCGACAAAGGGAAAGAGACATAATTTGCTCTAGTTAAACAGCTCAGTCTGCTCAATAAATGGTTGCAATCTTGATCATCTCTGGCAAACCAGCAGTTTAACTGTGGAGATGCAGAAAGAAAATAGGAGAAAGAGACGACATGAAGGGGGAGAGGGGAGGGGAAGAGGACCAGACTCTGGCAGTGAACTGGCTGTGGGAACTCGGAAAGCACAGAACACTGTCTGTCCATTCCTCCAAGATCTCCAACTTGTTTGCACGGGATGAGATAGACGAGATCACCCAGGGCCTGATCGCGGTGATGAAAAGGGAGCTGCCCCGCCACCCTCCCACCTTCGACAACCTGTACGAGTACTTCATCTCCAGGTCCAGGAGGAACCTGCACGTGGTGCTCTGCTTCTCTCCAGTGAGTGCTTGTTCTATCATGTCCGCGTGGGAGGAGCTGCTGATCTAATGTAGACAGGTAGCTTGTCTACCTTCTCTGCTGAGATGATTGGCTCAGAATCTAACATAGGACTAGAGAAGGGTTGGGAGGGTTCCGTGAGCTGTAAGTAGATGTCAAAGTTACCACTACTGACATCCCACAGGTTGAGAACTACTGAATTAAGGTATTACATATGTGTCTTTATCCCCCCTTTGCCCCCCACCCCACCCCACCCCACTCCCGTTCATGCCCTCACCCCCCTGGCTGGACACAACGTAATTTTATTTACATTGAAATAAAATTAACATTTTACTACCACCAGTCTCCATGGCCCAAAATCTCATATCAGAGTGTAATAATTTAAGATTTCATCTCATGAGAAATGATTGCGTAACTTTCATCACCTAAAGACATAGATGATTTGAATTGGAAGGGAGTTGGTGGTGTAATCTTGTCCAGCTCTACCTCCAATGCAGACAGGCCAACTAGAATGTCCCTGATGTACGTTTGGACATCTGTAGCTCACTGCACTGTCCACGTAGTAGCCAGTAGACACGTATGGCTATTTTTCATGTTGATTGATTAAAATTAATTGAAAATAAAAATCCAATTTTTTGTCCTACTTGTCCCATTTCAGATGCTCAATAGCTGCATGTGGCTGGTGGCTACCATGCTGGACAGCACTTACTGAAAATGTCCATCTCCCCAGGAAGTTCTGTGGGTCAGCTTTGCTGGCGGGGGAGGGAGGAGGGGAGGCTCACTAATTTATAAGGCAGCTGCTTCATTTCTAGATAATGTAATAGCCATGAAGGTCTTCTTTACAATCAACTGAATTTGATCTGTCTATTCCCCTGTGATTCTGTTTCTGTCCTGTAATATGAGCCCAACCGTCTCCCACACACAGCTCCTCATATTTGGAGAAAGTTTTTGCAGACTCCCTAAATTATTCCCTTTTTAGATCAAACACCTCCTGTTCCTTCTGCTATTCCCACTTGCTCTCAGGTCCAGGCGGTTCATGTCCTGCTCGTCTCTCTGTCAGTTTCCTCTTACTCTTACAAGGCAGCTCCTGGAATGGAATCTAAGAATGCAGATGTAGTTTTAGAAACGGGAAGGGTGTGAAAATGTAACCTCCCTGCATCTGGACACTTTTTTTTTTAAGATTTTTTTTTATTGGTTAAGGCAGTGGTTCTCAACCTTCCTAATGCCGCGACCCTTTACTACAGTTCCTCATGTTGTGGTGAGCCCCAACCATAAAATTATTTTCGTTGCTACTTCATAACTGTAATTTTGCTACTGTTATGAATCGTAATGTAAATATCTGATATGCAGGATGTATTTTCATTGTTACAAATTGAACATAATTAAGGCATAGTGATTAATCACAAAAACAATATGTAATTATATATGTGTTTTCCGATGGTCTTAGGTGACCCCTGTGAAAGGGTCGTTCAACCCTCAAAGGGGTCGCGACCCACAGGTTGAGAACCTCTGAATTAAGGTATTACATATGTGTCCTTATCTCCCCTTTGCTCCCCCCACCCCACTCCCGTTCATGTCCTCACCCCCCTGGTTGGACACTTTATCTATTAATGCAGCCCAAGAGTTTTAAAAAATTGTGATGTCACACTGTTGGCTCAGCATGCACACACAACTCTCTCTAGCCAAGTTATAATCCGCTTGTGTCTCTAATGCTTCCTGACTTTGCTGTGATAGGTTGGCGAGAAGTTCCGCGCCCGGTCTTTGAAATTTCCTGGCTTGATATCAGGTTGCACTATGGACTGGTTCAGTCGCTGGCCCAGGGAGGCGCTGGTCGCTGTGGCCTCCTACTTCCTTTCAGGCTATAATATCGTCTGCTCTGCTGACATCAAAAGACAAGTTGTGGAAACAATGGGCCTCTTCCATGACATGGTTTCAGAGAACTGTGAAAGCTATTTCCAAAGGTAGGTGACGTTGCATACGCACGAGAGCTGCAGGACCACTAAGTTCACTCCTAGGAGGAAACGCCTGGAACATCCAGGAAAGGGCTCGTGCTGAGCTCAGGGTCCCAGCAGCACTTACATTTTTTCTTGCTTTGATTTTCCGGTGGTTATGGATTGAAAGGGTAGTAAAAAAACGAGATTTAAAAATTAACTGGTGTCCATATTTAAGTACCTCCTTCCTTCTAGGCCTCAAAGTAACACATGCTTAATGAATCACTTTATTTTGTGTACTTAATTTTTTTTCCCCCCAAAATGACTTAACTGTTCATCACAAACCATTTAAAATTAGTTTCTTGTTCAAGTGCATTATTTATTGTGATTAAAGAAGTGCGCTGTGTTAAAGCTTCATCGCTGCCTTCTGTTACAAGAACACTGAGGTTTTGTATTTGCATCACTTAGTCTGATCAAGTGATGCCTGTTTCATCATGTTTTTAGGCCAAATAATTGTGAAACAAAATTGTAATTGACTGTAGGAGAAGCGACTCACTAGTAGCAGCGATGGTGTTCATATGTGAAAGCTGGTGTCAACAGTTTAGAAGTACACCTCCCCTCCCCCCAGCATGATCGTCTCTGGGTTCGACTGACAGATGTGAATGTCGCTGAGCCGGCCTGCATTTCTGGAGCAGTGGGCTTCCCCCTCAGGGTTAGCGGGTGGGCCACAGGGGTGCTGGACCCGCCAGAAAGACCATGTCTGTTCTGCAGAGGGACCCTCTGGGTTCCATCTCACTGATTTTCCAGAGAGTCCCTATCTCGCAAAGGGTATGAGAAACTCTACCTCCTGAACTGTTAGTTGTAGATGATCTTCTGGTGAGTTCATGTGCACTCATTCTTACTGTGAGGACGATTTTCTTTCTATCTCATTTGAACTCCTCCTGCCACTGTTACCTGTAGAGAGACATCCTCACCTTCATATAGCTACAGAAACCCACGTCTATTTTTGAAAAACTTGGTGTATTTTTCATATCCTCTCAGGCGGTAGAAGTTTATTCTGAATGTAATATTTTCATAACACTTTAATGATAGTCATCTATATGCCAAGTTCTTGAAATATTTTTAATGTTAAAAATCTTCTGAAAGCCAAAAGTACAAAATTAATCTAAAAGGTAAAATGATTTTATGTATGTGTGGAGTCTTCTGACTTGAGTTTCTTCCATATAAAATTATTATTTTTATTTATTTCTATTGTTAAATAATTGCTATGCTAAGCCCGTAAGGAGGTGAGTGTTGAATCAAGCGTGGCTGCTTTGATTTTAAGGGCAGCCCAAGGAGTGCAGGGAGCAGCTGGTGGGCCCCCGGAGGCGACTGCCAGCTGCTGCCTGGCTGTGAAGAGGTGTGTAGCCAATATCAGTCGAGAAGAAAACACTTCAACCACCTCACTTATCCCTGATATCTGCACAGAACCTTAAAGTTTGCAAAGCGCATTTGCTATTTATATATATTTTTTATCTTCACAAAATTCTGGCAGGTGTAGAGCAGTGATTTGTTTCCCCATCAGTTCCCCAGACGAGGAAACAAGCCCAGAGTGGAGTAAGAGGAGTCAGAGACCCCAAAAGGTCAAGATAGATATTTAATGATCTCACCATCTCATCTCCAGGGAAACCACTCACAACCCCTGCCTCCCTACCAGTGACTCACTCCCGTGGGAAGAGCAGGGGCTCCGACCTGGGTGGCAGGCCACGGGACGCAGAGACGAAGCTCCTCTGTTTCCCTTTCAGGTACCGCCGGAGAGCGCACGTGACTCCCAAATCTTACCTCTCGTTTATAAACGGTTATAAAAACATTTACACGGAAAAGGTGAAATTTATTAATGAGCAGGCTGAACGGATGAATATTGGTAAGCAGCATGGGATTCATACGGGCTTGTTTGATAGGGACCCCAATACTGTGTTTGGTGGCTGCTGTTGTGATTGAAAATGAAAGACCGACTTTATTGTTAGTAACGGGGTATTTGAGGAAAGGCGCTTACGGCTGCTTGGACCTGTCCAGAAACTCTGGGCGGAAGGAAATCCAAGCAGGTGGCCTGTTTTTTTCTAGACCATTTCTCCCCCCTCCTTCAACTCTGGGACCACTGGTTGGGCAGCGAGTGACCACGGCCATTTGGGGAATAGCTAGCTCTTGGGAACTGACCACAATGTCAATTTCTGGTTTCATTGCAATTTCCCTCAATTTGTATAAACTTTGTGAAGTTAATGCTTCTCAAATTTCTAACAAAGGAAAAGGCAAAACACAAACAAACAAAAACAAAAAGAGAGAGTTTACGTGAGTGATGGTTTTCTGCGTGTTCAGTATATATAAGTAGAAAAAATAGAAATCGGAATCAATGATAGGTCCAGAAAGCATCTGACCCACACACTCCAAAATACGTTAGTGCTGTCCTTTTATTTCTCCTGCACGAAACCGGGTCACGGAGCCTAACTGAGCTCCAGGGCGGGAAGTTAAGTGATGCCGGGAGCAGCGGGAGAAAGCTCCTCGCTGTCCTCTCGCCCACCTTCCCGCAGCGGCTCTGCGTGAGGCTCAGGACCAGCTCTGTGCTGACCCCATGCGCTGGCTCCCTGGAGCCGGGGTTAGTTAGGAATTGTCTGATCTGGTTGTTAAACACAGTTTTATTAAAATTAAATTACATAAACTTACAATTAAATAAAGTATATTAAAGGTGAAGGCAAAACCTACTCAAAACATATCACTTCTGAGTTATTTTTACTCTGTTTTGCTATTATTATTATTCTTGAGGTTATGTCCATTCTACCTGCCTGGTAGAAATATCTCAGTGTGCCACTGAGAATCTCTCGGTAGCTTGAAATCAGCCGCGTGGGAGTATTTACACCATGGACACCGGAAACATACAAATGAGTTCTCCCCCTCCCCCGTCAAGAGACCAGATGCTAAACATTCACTAAACACCTCTGCGTAGAACCCAGTTGGGATGTGAGAAAGCTGGTTGGTTGCTGTCCTCTGCAGTGTGTTGGAAGCCACAGAGCCAGGTGCACAGGTTTTAGCGGTTATTTTTGTTTTTATAGTGAAGAGGACAACAAAAATGTTACTAGATTATGCTTCTCATTTGCCATCTCAGAGGCAATAGGATTCAAAGGCAACAAATGACAGCCACAAATTGCTTGCAAAGCCCAGGGGAGCGTAGGTTTGTCAAGCACGTTTCTCAAGCAAGTCCAATAACTGACGTTCTTGGTGCGGCCCTGTGACTTCCCTTCAGTGTGGCCAGATGATATTCTCCCACCAGAGCGATTTTCTTCACCCCCTGCTGAAGCTCTCCGAAATATGGTCACGATTGTTGCTCCTAAGATAGGTGCATTTTTAAAGCATTTGTCCATAATTAATTACCTTGTGTTTGTTATAGTACTTACATGGTGCCTTATGAGTAGAAAATGTTGAATAAATATTTGATGGAGGGGGATTGATAGACTCAGCAAGCGTGTACATATGTGCGTTTGTAAAGGTCTTGACAAGCTCATGGAGGCAAGCGAATCGGTTGCGAAGCTCTCGCAGGACCTCGCAGTGAAGGAGAAGGAATTGGAAGTGGCGTCTGTGAAAGCAGATGAAGTGAGTTTGCATTTGTTTTATCCCGAGCGGTGAGGAACGTTTTTCCAAACTAGAGAAAAAGCATTTAGAAGCTTACAGGGTATAGACTTAGACTATTTCTGGTACGATAGTGTTCCCAATGACCATTAGATATTTTGTTTAACTCATACCAAGGCATACCTAAGCTAGTCTAGCCCACCAGGTCTAAGGCTGTTCTTTCTTCTCTGGCTCTGTCTCTCTTGTTCTCCCGCATCTGTGTATGACATTTCTGCTTGACTGTAGTTATATGTGGTAGGGTCCTGCACGCTCTAGGTTTCTAGGATGCCCCAAGTCTCATCTGAAGTTTGTGCCAAGCAGGGGAAAAATAAGAGGAGGAGTTGGTGAAGTTAAAAAAAAGGATACTCCTCCCAGGGGGTGGGACATGGTGCTGCCCCTTATCTACCGCCCCCCACCCCTCAGGCTGGGTCCACTCCCACTCCCTGAGGCCCAGGTAGGAATTGATACTTAAATCTTGACCTTTATCCAGTTGCTGAAAAGAGAGAGTCAAGAGAGGCACTTAGCAAAGTTCTGGCATATGGTAGGCACTTAGCAAAATATGAGCTATTTTTATTGTTATTTACATGAAGCTTAATATGGTTTCTGATCTTACTCCATTACACTTATATTGTTTTAATTTTTAGAAATTACATACAGTAGAAATACCATTTTTTCTGAAAGGTTAAATGTCTATCTATCTATCTATCTATCTATCTATCTATCTATCTATCTATAAGCCTAAACGACTGTTATGATAGAATGACTGGGACAACCTGAACAATCACAACCGTTTGCTATGACATGCACTGACCACCAGGGGACAGATGCTCAATGACCACCCCTGGTGGTCAGTGCGCTCCCACAGTGGGAACGCCACTCAGCTAGAAGCTGGGCTCACAGCTGGTGAGCACAGCAGTGGTGGCAGGAGCCTCTGCAGCAGTGCTAAGGAGCAGCAAGAGCGTGGCGAGAGCACCGAGCACAGAGCCGGGCGGTGCCCAGCCTGGTTCAGGCTCCTCCCCGGCTTCCTGCCACTTCACTCACTGCTACAACCCTTGGGGATGGCTGACTGCCAGTTTAGGCCCGATCCCTGCAGGCCAGGCTGAGGGACCCCTTCCCTCCCACCCCACTGCGCAAATCTGTGCACGGGGCCTCTAGTTTATTTATATATTCTAAGCCTGAAAAAAGGTTAGGAAATAACAGACTGCAAGGACTGCTTAAGGTGTACTTTAATACACCTTAAAATATAGATGACTCAGCCCTGGCCCGGTGGCTCAGTTGGTTGGAGTGTCGTTCCATGCACCAAAAGGGTTGCAGGTTTAATTCCCAGTCAGGGCACATACCTAGGTTGTGGGTTTGATCCCTGGTCGGGGTGCATAAGAAAGGCAATGGATCCATATTTCTCTCTCACATCAATGTTTCTCTCTCCCTTTCTCTCTCTCTAAAAACCAATAAAAGCATCTTTGGGTGAGGACTAAAATAAGCATATATATCGTAGATGGGGAATGAACTTGCTCTTATTCATGTTTTACATTTTAGTGAATGAATATTCTCTCAGTACTCAAGTCTGTAAATGCTGCTGAGGTTTCTGTTTGTTCTCGTGTGTTTCCTCAATTTAACAGGTATTAGCAGAAGTCACAGTAAGTGCTCAGGCTTCAGCCAAGGTGAAAAACGAGGTGCAGGAGGTGAAAGACAAAGCCCAAAAAATTGTGGATGAAATTGACAGTGAAAAAGTAAAAGCAGAGAGCAAACTCGAGGCCGCTAGGCCTGCCCTGGAGGAGGCGGAAGCAGCCCTGAATGTGAGTAGCGCGTTGCTGTCCCCCCCCCTACACAAGTCCTTGCAGCACTGCGTTCCACTGCATGAAATAACTAGAAGTTTTGTAATCACGAAACTGAGTCTGGAAACAAATCTTTTCACGGATCAAGTTTTCCAAGTTCTAATTTTTTTAAGTCTTTACATCCTATAACTTACTCTTTGCTTCCTGTAAGTTGGCTTTCCATGAGAACTGGGAACCGTACTGGCGATTAATGCCTAAGCCATGCACAAGGGATTCAGATCACTTAGAACCCTGTTCAGATTGTCATGAGCCCCTTTGAAATCCCCATGTGGTTCCCGTTGCTCCCAGGATCAGTCCCCAGCCAGGCGTCCAGGGCTCTGAGGGCACAGCTTTGGAGGCAGGCACACCGGCACCTGCCTCTCGGGGCCACCACTTCTTAAGTAAATTGACTTACCTTCCGTGAGTCTCCATGGGGATTATAATTCCTCACTGATCCTTGGAGGCTCAATGTAAACGTGAAAAGTCATGGGTGCCGTTTGCTGGGCACATGGAAAATACTCGATGAATATTAGTGTTGCTGCTGCTGCTAAGCTGGCTTCTCTCTGCTCCTTGAACTGTCGTTGTCTGTGCCCACACAACATGACCAGACACACAGGAAAAGCTCTAGGCCTTTGGAAAATCATAGTGTTTAAATGAGTCTCTCCCTCTGCCAGGAATGCTTCACCTAACCTTCAAGACCAGGCTCAGACCTCAGCACGTCCAGAAAATGTTGATCTCCCTGCTCTCCTTCATTTGCCCATCACCCCTGAGCTTCTGTTATGACATATAATCCTAGTTTAGGGTAACTGTGTTTTCTCTCTGTCTTGGAAAAATATGAGGACAGGGCTTATTTTTGTTTGTTTGTTTTATATGGGAGAATGGCTGTAGTTGTTATATGAATGAATAGATTTATGATCATCGTCTAATAAAATTGTGACAGTGACCAGGGCACATTCTTCATCCCCACTCCCTTTATGGTTTCCGTGATGACGAGAGGGAGGGAGGGAGGTGGGGGGAGAGAGAGAGAGAGAGAGAGAGAGAGAGAGAGAGAGAGAGAGAGAGACCACTGAATCAAATGGGTCTTAGGAGATTTTCTTGGTTTATGGGATGTCCCGGTCCTTCTTGCTTTGAATGTCTGGTAATGACTTATTCGAAACCCAGCTCACATACAGAAATTGTCAAAAAACATTTTTAGGAGGCAGGTGTTACAATAACTTGTCTTGTCTCCTTTGAATTCCTCCCCCTTCCATGGGTAGGGCAGCCCTCACAGTGCAGGCCGGAGGTGAGGCTTCTGCTACTCCGGCCTTGCTCCTCTTTGTTATCCACACACAAGACAGTCTCTGTGCTTTGAAGATGCAAGTTATCTATGTGTTTCCCATCACTGGGGCTTGTTGCTAACAAAGGCTTGGGGCGGGGTGGGGGGTGGGGTCGGGGTCGGGTTGCTGGGTGGTCAATGAATGGTAGTGATATTCCAAGGAACTAGTTGAGGGCAATAGAGGGGAAAAAACAACACTAAAATAAACATAACTCCTAGAATCACAGTGAAAGAACTAGTAGGAAAACATCTTGGAATGCAAATGGTTAAGGCGATAATGTCAGGGTTTGGGGAGAAAATGCATTTTGAAGTTCTCTACTTTTGTTATTTAAAAGTATTAGATTGCCACATGACTATGAACACTGCTCAACAACAACAAAAATATTGATTCCTCACCCCCAATACAGACTATCAAACCAAACGATATTGCCACGGTCAGGAAACTTGCAAAGCCCCCGCATCTTATTATGAGAATCATGGACTGCGTTCTGTTACTCTTTCAAAAGAAAATTGATCCTGTTACTATGGATCCAGAAAAACCTTGCTGCAAGCCGTCATGGGGAGAGTCGCTGAAAGTAAGTGAAATCTGTTTTATGGGCCCCGTGCGGCGCTCGGGTGTCCCCAGCCCGGGCCCTCGATTCGGGCCACACAGGCTGGCCGGTGAAAGTCGACCGCTGTGTATCGAGCAGTGTCTCTTACTCTGCATCTCCCAGAATGTAAGTAGGGAAAGAGGTTTAGGCTGAACGCTTGCATTCTGCATGATCTGCCCGGAACCAGTGGCCAGTATTGGCAGTCCCGATGTCAACCGATTTAAATGCACTCCCTGGACAGGAAGCTGGGGGTGTTACAGGTGACTGGAGAAAAACCAAGCCATGCGTAGAGAAAGGGAGTGACATTTTAATTATAAATTCTGCACAGGCCCGGAGAAAAATGTGTCTTTCAAATGCTGGGCGCCCCCAACATGGAGGAAACTCTCTCTATTTATACTTTTTCCAGTCCTTTGTCTCCCAAATTTGGAAGGAGACTTCCGGGCCTTCTGAGAAAGAAGGCCTGCGTGCTGGGAAGGGGCCATGCGACCATATCCCAAGGCCTGGCCTGGCGCCAGCACTGACAATTCTGTCTGGGGCAGAGTTTATGGCCTCCCTGGAATGGGAGTAGTCTTATTTTCCTTATTATTTAAGCAAGCAAGCGTTTACAGAAGCCAAAATAGCAGGGTGAACATTTCAAACAGCAGTTTTTATATAAGATGGATGCTTCAGGGGAACTTTGATCTTTAGAAATGAGAGGACAGTTTGCGGTTCACAGATTTAGGCTGGCCCCTGTCCTAGTCTTGGTTTGTATGGTGCAGCCAATCCGCTGTTACTCTGGAGCAGCCTGGCTGGGGAGCGGGCAGGTATCTCCTTGCAGACCTGTGGTGCTGGTGTTTTGCAGCTGATGAGTGCCACGGGGTTCCTGTGGAGCCTGCAGCAGTTCCCCAAGGACACCATCAACGAAGAGACGGTGGAGTTGCTGCAGCCGTATTTTAATATGGATGATTACACTTTTGAAAGTGCCAAAAAAGTCTGTGGGAATGTGGCCGGTCTGCTGTCCTGGACACTCGCTATGGCAATATTTTATGGCATCAACAGGGAGGTGCTGCCCCTGAAGGTACGTTTCCTTCCTTTTCCCAGTAACTCGGTGCTCAGTAACACCAAACCTTCATGTTACTGCTATTAACAGGCAAGGTATCATCTGACGAGTCAAGGTAGATGTCCCAGTGGCCAATGTTTTCCTCTTTTTCTGTTTGCTCGCTCACCGTCTCGCGCCATTTTTACGTCTGTTACATGTTTTGGGCATCTCAGGCGAGACACTGGAACCAGCTTGTTAACTTGGACAGGGAAGGAGTTTACTGGGAATAATAACCAAGCTGTCATCTAGTAGAAGAGCACTCGCCATTTCTTTGAAGTTTGGGGATAAGGTTTGGAGACTGAATTTGGTTGCTATATTCCAAACAAAATTTATAAAAATTTGTATCACCACCTGGAAATGTTTTACATTTCAAAGACAGAAAGGGAAACTCTTATGCATCTAAGACACAATAAAACAAAATTTAAAAGAATGATTACAAAAGAAGAGAATTCAGGGTGCCGCAGACTTCCCACCAGCCTAACATTAGAACAGAATGAAAAACGCACGTAGAGTAGTGAGGAGGACATTGCCCTGCTCCGAGGATTCAGTATCTGGCCAAGCTGCCCTCTGTGTCTGAGGGAACAAAAAGACCTTCTCAAGGAAGTAATTTAAGTATTGAGGGAAAATACCTCTCTCCCCCGCCCACACACACACACATCTATGCTGGGCCAGACTGTCCTTTATATCTGAGGGAACAGAAGGACTTTCTCAGGAGTGCAAAGGATATATAAAATAATTCACCCAGACAAACACAGCCCTGCTGCCCACCCCAGCCCCATGCAGGTGAAAGAGTTGAAAGTGGTTGCTCTGTGGAATAGGAACTGGTGAGGAGGTGGGCAGGTTGCTGGTTTTCATAGTAAGCCTTATATAAGGGATTGCCTCTTTAAACTCCATGCTTCGTGACAAATAGAAAATAAATGAAAAATAAAGTTTTAACAAAGGGAAATGATGAGACTATAGAACAAACACACCCAAACAAAAAGGTACCAAGAGAGAAATGTTGCATAAATTTCAGAATTCAAGAAAAAAAAGACTTAAAAGAGCTGTTATTTTTTAGTAATCAAAATTTTTATTCCTAATAATTAAGTCTACAGTGAGACTTAATTGTAATAATCTAATCTAATAAAAGGGAAACATGCAAATTGACCACACCTCCACTACGCCCCAAGCCACTCCCACTGGCCAGTCAGAGCGACTATATGCAAATTAACCCAACTAAGATGGTGGCCAGCAGCCACGGAGCTGGAGCAAGCAGGAGGCTTGGTTGCCTTGGCAATGGAGGAAGCCAAGCTTCCCGCCTTCCCTGGCCAGCTGTGGCCTCCACTCAAGGCAACAAAGTTTCAATTATAGAGGATAAATAAACCCCAGATGCCTGCTTCTAGCCAGCCTCCACTGGAAGCTTGGGTGGCTGGGGGCCGTGGCCAGCCTGCAAACAGCCATCAGCCCCTCACCCAAGCTGGCCAGGCACCCCAGCGGGGACCCCCACCCTGAAGGGGCTGTGGCCAGCCTGCAAACAGCCATCAGCCCCTCACCCAGGCTGGCCATACCCTCATGGGGTGAGGGTCCCCATTGGGGGCCTTGGCCAGCCTGAAAACAACCCTCAGTCCCTCACCCAGGCTGGCCAGGCACTCCAGCAGGACCCCCACCCTGATCTGGGACATCCTTCAGTGCAAACCAACTGGCCCCCACCCATGCACCAGGCCTCTATCCTATAAAATAGAAGGGTAATGTGCAAGTTGACCCTAACAGCAGAACGACTGGGAATGACTGGTCACTATGACACACACTCACCACCAGGGGGCAGACGTTCAATGCAGGAGATGCCCCCTGGTGGTCAGTGTGCTCCCACAGGGGGAGATCTGCTCAGCCACAAGCCAGGCTGCCAGCTGCCAGTACAGTGGTGGTGGTGGGAGCCTCTCCCGCCTCCTCAGCAGCGCTAAAGATGTCTGACTGCAGCTTAGGTCTGCTCCCCACTGGCAAGTGGACATCCCCCGAGGGCTCCCGGGTTGCCAGAGGGATGTCTCACTGCCAGCTTAGGCCCAGTACCCCAGGGAGCGGGCCTAAGCCAGCAGGTGGTCATCCCCTGAGGGGTCCCAGACTGCGAGAGGGCATAGGCTGGGCTGAGGGACCCCGCCCCCCCCCAGTGCATAAATTTTTGTGCACTGGGCCTCTAGTTAAATATAATAATATTAAGGTACTTAAAGCAAAATCCATTACTACTTTAGGTGGAGATTAATAAAAATAATATTGTAATTTGAGATTGTGGCGCACAACATCACTCCAGCACAGATGGTGTGGGCCTAGCGCTGGCTCTCTGGGTGTGACCTATGCACATTGTGTTAAGGGCCCACGCTTGGCTAAATGCTCTGCTGTCACCCTGTTGATGTTCTTAATAATATTGGAACAAGGACCCACATTTCCATTTTGCACGAGGCCCTGCAAATTATTTATCCAATCCTGAGTAGGCATAAATTAATTATAGAGAGGTTTTACACCATATTATTTTAAAGTTTGAATTGCTACTTGAGCTTTTTAAAATACAAACAAAGAATATGATGGCTATTGTCCAAGAATCATTTACAAAAATAGATCATGTTCAATGCTAAAAGAAGACCTTGCTTTAATTCCCAGAAGCAAAAATCACTGAGGCCTTGTTCTCTGATAATAAGCAATAAAATTGGAAAGTTTACATTTTAAAGAGTCAGTCACTTTTACTTAGAAAATGATGACAAACAGCTAGCTACCAAAACTTTTTTGAGTTGGTAAAGTGATACGTTCTTTTCCCTTAAGTGAATCAAAGATACTAAATCCAGTACATACTCACTTATAAGCACACATATGCACCAAGTTTGAGGAAAGTGGACTAGAGCTAATAAAAATAACATTAAAAATTAGAAGAGAGTAAAGTAGAATTAATGAGTAAATCTAGAACTAAATGGTGCTTTGCAAAAACAAAATATATTCTTAGGAAATTTAATCAGGAAGAAAATATAGAACCAATGAGAATAGAAAGAGAAATCCATATAATCACAGATGTGTAGATTTAAGTAATTAAAAAGCAAATTGTACACAGTTTTATGTAAATACATTAGAAAATCTAAATGAAGTGAAAATTTCCTGGGGAAGAGGGTTAAATTCAAATAAATGAAATACTGTGAAAGAAATTGAGAAAATTTTCAAAAAACTTCTATGCCAGAAGGCTCTTGGGCTATCTTACTTTGCTGATTAATTACTTTATATGTACAAGGAAATATAATTACCATGTTGTAAGACTTAGAAAAGGATGGAAAACTACTGTGGCAGTAATTTCACTTCAAAGAATCTCTACCAAGGAAACCATCCACAATGTTTACATTCCCAACAGTACTCATCCCAGCATTGCTTATAACAATTAAAAAAGGGGGAGGGGGATGTCTGAGAGTACAGAAAAGGATGCATCCAAACTGCATATTATGCAGCCATATAACCGATGTTCACGAAAAGGCTTTAAGGACAGGGGAAATGATTCTACTACCTTAGGGGGGTGGGGCGGGGGGGGGGGGGGGCAATCAAAATGCCAGGGATCAACCTCTTCATACGATACTCAGACTGTCACTGGGTAAAATCACGGGTAATTTTTGTTCTCCTTCCTACACATTGCTGCAGTGTCCATGTGAACATTAATAATTAAAAGAAAAAGAACTTTAACAAAGTGTCTTCAAGACCCTCTGCTTCCCCAGCTGAAAGCGCTGACACGGGTGACCTCCAGACATCTAGGGCAACATCATGGGGGGTGTGGTTTACCTACCGATGGAAGTCAGGTGTCTAATCACCCCCTCTTCCTTCCAAGGCTAACCTGGCCAAGCAGGAGGGCCGCTTGGCAGTCGCCAATGCTGAGCTGGGGAAGGCGCAGGCACTGCTTGATGAGAAACAAGCTGAGCTGGATAAAGTGCAAGCAAAATTCGACGCGGCAATGAATGAGAAAATGGTGAGATTAAGTACCCAAAGTGAAGGAAACGTATGGAAATGTTACGCAAGTATACAGTATGTTGCATTTAGAAATTAGGTCCATGTGTGTGACCGAAAAGATTTACCTGAATGCCCCTCCCTGCTAGCGATGTCTATTTATTTTGGATCTTTGACACGTCAAGGTCTTTGTAATCATCACTTTCCATAAGGGGAACTGTGACGTCCTGCCCCAAAGGCACCGGCTTTGCGCTTGGGAAACTGGGCTTCAGGTCCCGCTCATGCACTTATTAATTGTGAAGTTGAGGGTGATTATCCTCAATTATCCATCAAATGGGGATCCTGATCCGACCTCTGAGGTCAGATGTGAAGTGGTGGCCTGGTTGTGGGGCAGGGGCCAGGGGAAGAACAAGGCCCGTGTGGAGGGTTTGCTGACTCCTGGGGTCTACCCATCACTGCCACTGTTACGCGGTCATTGTGAGGACACTGAACCCAGATCTGGAAAAACGTGTGGCAGCAGCAGCACCATAACATAGGATTTCCACCATGCCGACACAGCGGGCCTAGCCACCCCCACTAGGTAGCACTGAGACGGAGTAAGTAATTAGGAGGTGATGGGTTTTGGTTATCCGTTACCTTTTCTTCTAATATGATTTGTTTAATTATAAGTTTACATAATTTAATTTTTAATAACGGCTATTTAACACCACACATGCCCTACAACTTTCACAATTGGCTCTTGTGAGCGGATGCAAGCTGCCTGCAGCACACGACTGTTGTGTAGAAATTTTCTGAGGGGAAATCTTGGTTAACTGCAAAGAACTCAGAATTATTATTAAATCCAAATCTTTTAAAAGCAATATATTTTATTGTTTTGGTTCTATTTTGAAAATATTTAATAGAAATACTATTTTATTTTATTTAAAAAAATTTTTCTTTATTGATACATATGTGTCCTTATCCTCTCATTGCCCCCCCCCATAGAAATACTATTTAATTGGTGTGATTTTGTATTCTAGCTTACAAAATTGCTTTTCTTGAAATTTTGTAATGTAAAATAACTATATACTGAATAAATTACCAGAATTTAACAGGTAAGGTTTCCCTTACACTGTTTTTTAGATTATATCAATTTTACACATTAAGAAATTCCTCCAGGTATTTTACATGCGAATATAATGGGTATTTAATTCAGGGATTTAAGAAGTTCTTGAGACCTTCTTCCTGTATGAACACAGGACTTGCTGAACGATGCCGACATGTGCCGGAAAAAGATGCAGGCAGCCTCCACCCTCATCGACGGGCTGAGTGGAGAGAAGATCCGATGGACTCAGCAAAGCAAAGAGTTCAAAGCTCAGATTAACAGGTGTGCATCTCGGTCTTCGTTATACTCGCTCTCCATCCCGGGCACCGCCCCAAACGCCACCTCTTTGTGACGCTGGAGAATGTAAAACCCATCTCCCGTGAAGAGCTTTCCCGTGAAGAGCTTTCTCCGGCGGCGGCTTTTCCACATACCCATCGCCGAATCCCTGAATCCCTCCGTCTAAGAAACTGCTTGCAGCTTAAGTTCCGCGCTCTCGCTCTCGCTCCCGCTCTCGGTGAAACAGAGAGGGAAGCAACTTTGTGAGGTCCCTGTCATCTCCACTCAGGCTCAGCAGTGTGGCCCTTCCAGCTCCTCACACTGTGAGGGTGACTGTGTTTTCCTCCACAGGCTCGTGGGTGACATTCTGCTGTGCACCGGGTTCCTCTCCTACCTCGGTCCTTTCAACCAGATATTTAGGAACTACCTGCTGAAAGAGCTGTGGGAGCTGGAGCTGAGGGCGCGGAAGATTCCTTTCAGTGAAAACCTGAACCTCATTTCAATGCTGGTGGATCCTCCCACAGTGAGTCTTTCTGTCCTCATCACATTATTTGAATTTCAGTCTCATTTTATTTCTTACTAAGAAATCAAGGTACACCTACTTTGTTTTTTTCTTTTCTTTTCATTTAGTTGAAAAGATTGTTTGAAAATGCTTACGAGCTCCAAAAATGGATTTTCTCTGTTGTGTAAAAGTTACTCTGCATTTTAAGAAATCCTCCTTTCCAATGAGTCCCAGTGTCACTGCTGTGAACTGAAAGGCCATTTGTGAGTTACAGACAGGCGGGTAGTGAGCTCTCCTGACGGCCCTTCAGTGTTTACACCATCCTACTAAACCACGCGCTCTCGCAAACATCCCAGGCCAATGAGACCTCAGCTAGGCCCCAAGCTCTGGTATTAACCTTCTCTTGGTCATTAGCGATCCCTTATTAGCAGCACGCTCCGTGTCACCGAGGAACAGGGTGACCTACCTCCCCAGCCTCCCTCGTGGGGAATTGGGCGCCTCTGCCCGTTGCCAGTGCCCCCTGCAGGGCTCCGGTGGCAGTACACGCTTGCCAGGCCATTTGTATTCATGAGCTGCTTTTCTGATTTGTGAATATGCTCCCCAGTTGCCCTAGAGACGCCATGCTATTAATTGCATGTTCTCTCTACTTAAAAGTTAGTCTTTCCAATTCAAACAATATTGACATGGTCCTGACAGGGACTCGATCAGGTACTGAAGATAGTGGGTCACTGGTGAGGCTCAGTGGGCCAGGCTATTCTTTAGTAGTTATGGCCTTTGAAGGCGGAGGCTGGTTGGTTTGTGGGATCTCGGGTGATTTTATGGACACGTTGGAGGCAGGCTGGCAATTCCCTCTGATTTTGGAAAAGAAATATATATTTTTTAAATGTCATTGATGAGCTCCTGCCAATATAATATCTTGCCTCTCCTGACTTCTCTCCCTCCAGCTACGCAACCCCGGACCCCACGAAAGCAGAACCAAGGGCAGGAAGGGGAAGTTTCAGGGGCTTATCCAGGGCTTATCTCCTCTGACATCTTTCTTTTTCTTCTTCTTCTTCTTGTTTCTAATCCTCACCCGAGGATATTTTTTCCATTGATTTTTTAGGGGGCATGGAAGAGAGAGGGAAAGACAGAGAGAAATATCAATGTGAGAGAAACACAGTGATTGGTTGCTTCTTGCACGCACCCCGACCAGGGCCCAGGCTGGGGAGGAGCCTACAACTGAGGTACATGCCCTTGACTGGAATCAGACCTGGGACCCTTTGGTCCATAGGCCGACTGAGCCAAACCGGCTATGGCTTCTCTGACATCTTATCACCTGTAACCATTATCTCTGCCTCCTTTAGCCAGCCTGTACCCCACCCACAAAGCCAGCCTCACCATATTTTAAGCCTCTGTGTTCTCCAAATGCTTAGCAACCAAGCTTCATGTAATCAATTTAACAATATTAACTCAAGCTTGAAAACATAACATACAGAACTAAACCTAGTCTTGCATCATGAGAGAAAGGATTTATTTATTACTGTTTTTTAAAAAAAATTAATACTACTTGGTTCACATTTACAAATTTGGGATTTTTTTCTGGGTACCTGTTGCACGTTCTCAATGGAAAAATAAATGTCCAAATGTTAAATTATTTTATATTGTGGTGCTTTTAACTACTAATGAAAGCTTTCTCGTTCTCCTTCGAATGGCCATGTCCACTTCCTGTCATTCAGATTGGCGAGTGGGGACTGCAGGGCCTACCAGGAGATGACCTCTCGATTCAGAATGGCATTATTGTGACGAAGGCCACCAGATACCCACTCCTCATAGATCCACAAACTCAAGGCAAAACTTGGATTAAATCAAAGGAAAAAGAAAATGACCTGCAGGTGTGTACCATTTGGTGCAGGGGAAAGTAATCTTGAAATCATGGAATTTCCCCCAAATTTCCATTGAATCTGCCAGTCATAAAGTTGTCATCTCTGTAATTGTTTGCTAATTTACACCCTTGAGTTTTTGTAACAGGGATTGGGGCAAAGGCTTTGCAATTTTCTCTCTTGTGAAAGAGAGAAATCTCCCTTGATTGCACTCTCCCTCTCTGTCCACTGCCCTGGCTCTATTGTGGATGTGGGATATGGCTTCTATCCTGGGCCTTGCGTCTGGGCTTACAGGAAAGCAGCCAAAGAGCTTGTGATTTAGGCCACCTGCATCACTCGCTCAGGCACTCGGTACTACATAGCATATGAGGGTCCAGTGTTGGGGTTGGTGTCTAATAAGGTGTTCATCTTCATTCCTGAAAATGAAGGGCAGGATTCCAGCCCTCCTGACTCCCCGGGGGAATCTCATCACCATTGATATTTCAATTCAGCTTCCCAGATGGACTGTTCATTGTTTCCTAGACACTGTTCTAAGCCTCCTGGATCCATATTTTTGCTTGTGCTATTTCTCCTAATGAGGATGTCTTTCTCCACCCCACTGCCCACTTCCCTTACATCGCAGGTAAAAATCTTAAATATCTCAAAGTCCACATCCAACACTATCTTTGTCAAGAATTCTCTGGGTCTGAGGAGCACCCCTTCTCCTCCTCTTTCCATCACAGAGAGCCCGTTACACACCCAGGACTTCCACAGGCCACGACTCATCGAGCTTTGAAAATTGCTGCTTTTATTTTTATAAACAAGGCTTCCCAAATAGCCCTCAAAATTTGTAGTCAACTCTTGGTTTCCACTGAGGAGGAGGCACATCCTTTGTGCCATTTGTAGAGTGATGAGCTCTTTGTTTTTAGGTGACATCTCTGAACCATAAGTATTTCCGCACACACTTGGAGGACAGCCTTTCCTTGGGCCGACCGCTGCTCATCGAGGACATTCGTGAAGAGCTGGATCCGGCCCTGGACAATGTGTTAGAAAAGAATTTCATTAAATCAGGCACCAATTTCAAGGTGAGCTTTGTAAAAAAAAAAAAAAAAAGAAAGAAAAGAATAATGGTGACATCTACTTATCTTTTTGAGCATAGCAGTAAAGGCAATTTCTTTCAAGTAATTGTTATCCTGGAAAAAATAATTTCCAAACTCATGTTCAGTGTTTCCTTTAAAAATACATAGTAATAGCCTGGCTGGTGTGGTTCAGTGGTTGAGTGTCAATCTATGAACCAGGAGGTCATGGTTGGATTCCTGGTTGGGACATGTGCCCAGGTTGTGGGCTCGATTCTCAGTGTGGAGCGTGTAGGAGGCAGCTGATTGATGATTCTCTCTCATCGTTGATGTTTCTCTCTCCTCCCTTCCTCTCTGAAATCAATAAAAATATTAATATATATATTAAAAATATATACATACTGTAGTACAACATTAAAAATATTAAAATATATACATACACATATATATTTTAATGAAAAATATAGGGGGAGGGCGATTTCTTGCTAAGAGTAGTCATTTCACTGAAACTAAATAATATATTAAGGAAAGACATTGTGTAGTCATAATAATAAGGTATTATTATGTGTATTTTAGCAACTCCAAGAAAATTGGTTTGTAAGCCTTATATACATCTATACAATAAAACCTGTATTTCATTGGAGAAAATGGCATTTTAATAAAGTCTATGGACACTGATTTGTTCATTTCTCTCTTAACGTTCAGTCTAAATTCATGGTCTTTGCTGGAAGCTATGGAATAGTATTCCTGATTTTTTATTATAATTGTTTTCAGTCTGTTTTTTTTTTTTTTTTTCATTGGTCATTCTCTATGTTTAGGCTTCTTCGGATTTTTATTTTTTGATGAATGACAGCCTTTCTGGTTGATTTTTTTTTTATTTGGACAACTTAATTTTATGAATATCAGTGAATAAAATTTGAAATTTGAAAATTTTCCTCACTAAACAAAGAGATTTATGTAGAAAAAACTCCTTCATAATGTGAATTCTGTTATATGCCATGTTTAATATTCCAAAGAAGGTTGCAGACTCGCCATTCCTGAAAGTCCTTTAAAAGACCCCCAATTCTTAACCGCAGCGTCAAGGCCTGCTGCCTGAGGATGTGCCAGCCCCCCTAACATGTGGATTAAGATTAAAATCTAATTCATTTAGAAATGTTGTAAATTCCACCTGACTTTTGTTGTTGTTGTTAATCCTCACCTGAGAATATTTTTCCATTGATTTTTTTTTTTTAAGAGAGAGTGGAAGGAAGGGGGAGACACAGAGAGAAACATCGATGTGAGAGAGAAACCCTGATTGGTTGCTTCCTGCATGACCAGGACCAGGGATCAAGCCTGCAAGGACCACGCCTACCACCAAGGTACATGCCTTTGACTGGAATTGAACCCAGGACCCTTCAGTCCTGGGGCTGACACTCTATCCACTGAGCCAAACCAACCACGGCTCCACCTACTTTTTAGACAGAAAAACCTGTTGTTTTTCAATATACTGCAGATTGTAGTGTTTAAGATAAATGCCACCTTTCTTGAAAATTATATTGGCACTTTTCTTCTTTGGAAATGTTATTAACCCTTTCTGTTGTTAAGTGGGAAAAATACGTTGGCATGTTTTTCCTTTGAAAATTTTGTTAACCCTTTCTGTTGTTAAATGTGCTTCAGATATGACTGTGAAATGGAAGAAGAAATTAAATATTCTATAAACACGACAAATTTCCATAGCAGGAAATAATTTTCTCAAGTGGAAAAAACAGTCAAGTCTTTGACTTGAGTTTTTCTTTTTTTTTTTTCTTTTTCTTTTTTTTAAAAATATATTTTATTGATTTTTTTACAGAGAGAAAGGGAGAGAGATAGAGAGTTAGAAACATCGATGAGAGAGAAACATCGATCAGCTGCCTCCTGCACACCCCCCACTGGGGATATGCCCGCAACCCAGGTACATGCCCTTGACCGGAATCGAACCCGGGACCCTTGAGTCCGCAGGCCAACGCTCTATCCACTGAGCCAAACCGGTTTTGGCATCTTGAGTTTTTCTTTATTCAACATTTGTCTTGGATAAAATTTTCATTGAATTTGCTTGGTGTTATGGCTAAAAACATCTCCACGCAGGACCACAGTGTAACTTATTCTAAAGGGATAGGCTTTATTCTTTAAGATCAATGATTAAAATTTCACAACTTTCTTTTTCGGTTCCTCCAAGTTCACAGCTCTAGCCTCTGGTGAAATATTTTTTAAATTGAGCCCATCGTGCTAGTCCTGTCCTCTAAGCCTTTTTAAACTTTATATTTGCATTGATGTAGGTGAAAGTCGGTGATAAGGAATGTGATATCATGGATTCATTTAAACTTTATATTACTACAAAGTTACCGAACCCTGCCTTTACCCCCGAGATCAATGCTAAAACATCAGTCATTGACTTCACCGTTACGATGAAAGGACTTGAGAATCAGTTACTAAGGAGAGTAATTCTAACAGAGAAACAGGTAATAATTTCTCAAGGTAAAGAACTTTGACTTAAACTATAATAAATGTTTAAACTTTATTGGGAAATTGTTAAGTCTATGGACAAAAAAAATTAAATAAATCCTGTTTACCTTTGTTAACATAAATATTTGTTTTGTAGTCTCAAATCCTGTCAGGAAATCATGTAACTAACTTACTTCTCCTCCAACTTCAGACAGACACACACACACACACACACACACACACACACACACACTCACACACACATTCACGCACACACTCACACATTCACACCCCTATTTCCACTTCTTACATCTGACTTTAAACCTTCGGGTATGTTGACTTTCATCTCTATAGGCCTGTGGATGGATGGTCTTGGATATAACTGAAAAGTTTGATAAAATAATGATTCCGGAGAAAAAGAAATTGCTCTGAATGAGTATTATTACCACTGTAGTAGTTTCAACCACTACAATCTAATAATCTAATAATATAGGGAGCCATACTTTTATTTTAATCAAGTGAAATTTGCACTAAAGCAGGGAACATATTTAAGTATAATTGAGGGTTCTAATCAAACAAAGAACAATTTTAGATGGGGTGATTCTAAGAGCAATTAAAATAAGATTAAACTAATTGTTAGGATAAATGTCAGAAAATGTTAAATGCTATGCACAAAATATAATTTTCTATATCTGTAGATATAAAATATATTTGCACAAATATAATTAATTTTGATATTAAGGGTTCAGCGGAAAGGCAAGGTTAGCAATAGAAAGACCAGAGAGGCATAAAATGGGAGGGTGAGAAGATGGCAGAAGAAGACAGGACAAGGAAAGGAAAAAAGGCAAGAGATCCGAACAGATGGACACAAACAGAGAGGAAAGACATTCAAAAACAGAAGGAGGAATGACACTGACCACAAAAAAAAAAGAGAGAGAGAGAGATAGTAAAAGGAGAAGTGAAATCCTACCTCGTCCATAGAGATGGTCACCTGGCGCAGGCCTGGAAGGGCAGCCAGTCTGGTGGAGGGAAGGGCACAGTCCCAGCTTCCATGCTCATCTGATCCTAGTTAACAACAAACAGCCCAGGGCTTATGCAATCCAGAAAGAGCATCCATTCCGCTTCCACAGCCAGGCAGAGAGAGCACGGCCCCTCCATTACTTCTTAAGGCCTCGTGGTGTCAACTGGTAAAAACTGGTCCTTCCTTTGTGGCCTGCTTGGTACTGTCAGTCTGTTCCAGGCTGATTCCTCAATGGCCCAGGTCCCCCATGTAGGCTACACTAGCTTCTGTAAGGCGGGCCCCTCCATGTCCCAGAGCGCCTATGCTCATTCTTCTAGGCCTGAGCTCCCGCTTCAAATGATGTGCTAAGATGTTCACACCAGGCTTGCTGGAGAAACAAAATGCACACTCAGTCTGCAGGAGACCTCCTGACCATTATGTTCACCCCCCTAACAAGCTGCTCTGAAACCCATTTTACAGGTGAACAAGTGGAGACCAGAGAGAATAGGGTCTTAACCTGTAAGAGTACACAGGCTTTCCACCCTGTCAGACCTCCTAGGCACACGTTTCAGGTCATGCTGTAAAGCTCACAAGCATCCACTGTACCGTGATGCTTGTGTTTCTGTATCTTAACTGACAGGGAAGTTAACGGTATTCATTTTGTCCACGTGTTCCTATACTGCCACCCAGGGGTGACTATTCTAATGAAAACAATACATTAGCTATTCCCCTGCAAACAAAGCCAGGCTCTTCAGCTCTTCATTGCCACTTCATCACATACTGCAAACCTGATAGTGAATGGTATTGTACACGGGATACGCTGGTCTTGGAGTTGAATAACAAGGCTATTAGGCCGTTCTCTGACAGTAGCTAGCTATGCATATTGTACTGAAATGCTATTTGGAGTTAATATTTCTGGGTGCTCAGTTTCCCCAGACATAAAATAAAGTTAATGAATAAATTCAGCACATTTCAACTTAACAAATACTTATTGGGTTGAGTCCATTCTCTGCAAAGCCTTGAGGTAAGTGCTGCCAAGAATACAAGAACCCGTAGGACAAGTTCCTGCCCGTTAGATGTATGGCTGTAATTGAGACGCACGTCGTGGGAGGTATGCCGATGGGTGCTGTGCTGTGGCTCTTGATTGATGGCTTGGTTTAGGAAGACCTTCTGAAAAGGGAGGAATTTCCAAAGCAGTTTTTCAAGAAACTTCCTCAACTAAGTAGTTTAAAAACACAGTTCGGAGTACAAGTTGTGATTCTGCATAAAATCAGAAGAGTGCGCTATCAAGAATGTTACTGAGACTATTTAAGTTTACTCTATGTTTAGCAAGAGAATTATATCCACGTTAAATTTCTGAGTTTGAAAATTGCACTATAGTTATGTAAGAGAATGTCTTGGATCTTAGGAGATTTGCTGAAGATGTTAGGTAGAAATGATCATGACATTGGCAAATGGTTCAGCAATGATGATAATAAATATTATATAGAGAGAAAGAGTGATAAAGCAAAATGCTATTTGGTGAGCCTAAGTAACGGGTTTGTGAGAGCTCATTGTACCAGTCTTGCAACTTTTCTGAAAGCTGGAAATTTTTCAAAATGTAATTTAAAAAAAACACATTATTCACGTATGAAAAATATACCTCCCAAACATCCAATTTAGCCCCTGTTGTAGAAGGAGCTTCAAAATAATGGAAAATGGATTTGTATTGGCAACTGGCTATGCCAAACCAGGTACCTGGAGTCCCTATAGGCAGGCCCCAAGCGAAGAGCTCACTTTTGGCTTGGGTTGCCTTGTGGTTTCTTGGTATTAATTAATGCCTCTTTGTTTCTACCACTTCTGACTGCAAATAAAGTTAACATTTCTCCCAGAGCCAATGTAGACACAGGGCCAAGAGAATTGGACACTCTAATTTAAATAAACTGAGAGCTGGAAAGACAGCTGGGGATAATTGGGCACAATTATTTTAGCAAGGTAATCACATGCACGCCCCTGTAAGTGCTATGGAAACTAAATGCTACTGGGCATAATTTAAAAAAACCTGTCTAGAGAAACAAAAATATGGGAAAATAGGTTTGACTAGTGGTAGCTATTTCTTGTCATTCAAAAGGCATTTTGGGTTAAACTTTTAAAAGTTTGTAATAAACACTAGTAAACTGGATTTACGGTAATAACTGGTAACATTCCGAGGTTGTTTTGTGTCTCTTAATAACAGGAGCTGGAGTCTGAGAGGGTTAAACTTTTGGAGGACGTGACTTTCAATAAGCGGAAGATGAAAGAACTTGAAGATAACCTCCTCTACAAATTAAGTGCTACAAAAGGTATTGTGTTTATCACGACATAATCAAATAATGGATTCTGAAGAAGGATTTCTTGTGTCCTCTTCTCAGCGGCCCCAGGATGACAGATGTTAGGAAATATTCAAGCGAGGCAATTCCCATGGAGACATTAAAGAGGGGCGGCAGGGAATCTGATTACTGAATTAGCAAACAAGGTCTGCGCATTTGAGAATAACCGTTTTCTTGATGTAATTGCTCTCTCCTGAGAAAGGAAGGGCTCCCAGTAGAGCTAGATAACTCTTAATAGGCTAATTTGCTTGCCCAATGGAAACGAATGGGCTCCATCTATTTTTTTAGATTCATGCTTTCAACTGGCGTTGAAATGTAATCACCACCTGGGCTCTGAGGTGTGTAATCTGTGGTGGAGGCACTTCAGCACCCAAGGCCCAGTTGTCCCCCCCCCCCCCTTTTTTTTTTTTATTGTTGTTAATCCTTACCTGAGGATATTTTCCCATTTACTTTTTAGAGAATGAAAGGGAGGGAAAAAGACACAGAGAGAAACATCAATGTGAGAGATCAATGCCCCAACCAGGGCAGGGCCGGAAATTGAATCTGCAACCCAGGCCCATAGGCCGACGCTCTATCCACTGAGCCAAACCAGCGAGGACCCAGCTTACGCTTGGTTTGACTTGATCTCCCACTTAGAAGTCAGGTTCTGCCTGGGCAGTCAGATCCTCGCAACACCCCCTGATCTGGGGAGGTGTTCTCTCTGAGTATGTAAAAATATTTTATCCCAAGGAAATAAAATCAACAAACACTACAGTAGGCAGCTTAATGCCATGTAAAGTCTACCATTAATTAGAAGTTTAATGATGAATACTTCCCAATAGCACTTTAATCCTTGGATTAAAAAAAAAATCTGAACCTCCCAGAAGAACACTATGCGTTCTCTCACAGCAGTCTCTAGCATCACCTTCCAGGTGACCTGAACGGAAGTACCATTTTCTGCCTTAATGGCACTGTCTGTCCCTTGGTGCAGTGTGTTCTCCCACCACTTGGTTCCTCTGGGGATTCTAAATATTAGAAAGATGGCTGAGGTCTCCTCTCCTGACCGGGCCAAGAGTGTGCTGGCTCCAGGTCTCTTTCCTGTGAGGTTAACCACAAGTTGGACTCCATCAGTGGACCTAGTGGCCATCAGAGCAGTTCCACGCACTCCAGCAGCTCAGGCCCTGCCCTGTACGCAGAGCACTGCTGTTTGCAGACATCGTGGCCATTCACTCAGCATGTCCAAACTGCCTTCCATGTCTTAAAATCAAATTCACTGTCACAAACATGTTCTGTCTATTAGAAACAATAATGAAGGGTAAAAATAAAATTAGGGTCTTTCTCCTGGGGAGATGCTCCTGCCAGTGGAAGGGCTGTTCTCTAAGGCAGCAGTGGAGAGTGCACCATTAGCCTGCAAGCTGGTGTGCAGCGTTCGGGGCAGCGCCGCTGGGAGCCCAGCTGGGCAGGCCGGTGAGCTCATGACACTGCAGGGCGCCATCAGGGTGACGATGGAGGTGACAGCGGAGGCCCCTGGGGGTGGGCTGCCTTGGGGATTCAGACTTCTAGGCAGCGAGAGGGACAACCCTTGCAGGAATGTTTGGAGGAATTCAGGCATCGGGTGGTAGCTAGACTAGAAGCCTTCTGAGCTCTGAAGAAATGGGGTTGAAAATTAATGGGGAGGTTTCTGAACGGAGGCACCTGGCTTTCCAGCTTCCCCGTCTGTGTTCTACAGTTCTCACCCTCTTCCTGTTTGGTTTTTAGGCTCCTTGGTAGATGATGAGTCTCTCATCGGTGTCCTCCGAACCACCAAGCTGACAGCAGCTGAAGTGAGTGAAAAGCTACACGTGGCCGCGGAAACGGAGATCAAGATCAACCTGGCTCAGGAGGAGTTCCGGCCGGCGGCCACCCGCGGGAGCATCCTCTACTTTCTCATCACAGAGATGAGCATGGTCAACATCATGTACCAGACCTCCCTGGCCCAGTTCTTGAAGTTGTTTGACCAGTCCATGGCCAGGTGGGCCTCGCGACCTTCCCCCCGGAGCAGCAACTTAAACACTTTTGTTTATATTCCTACTTCTTTGATTTTTAAAATGTATTGCAGATCTGAGAAGTCTCCACTCCCTCAAAAGAGAATTACAAATATTATCGAGTACCTGACATACGAAGTTTTTACATACTCTGTCAGAGGCCTGTACGAAAACCACAAATTCCTCTTTGTGCTCCTCATGACCTTGAAGATCGACCTCCAGAGAGGAACAGTGAAGCACCGAGAGTTCCACGCTCTCATCAAAGGTGAAGGGTTTGGAATATGGATGTGACGTACAGGATATCGCTTCTGATGCGCTCTTGGGTGGGCTGTAAACGAATTTTTACCACATAGTAGAGCAGTTATGTTGTCAGGAAAGCGCAGCTCTTTATCTATGCCCCTTTTTTTCTGATTTCCATTCATTGTGCTCCGGTTACTCAAGGTAGCTTGCTTCAGGGCTGTGTTAACGCTATGATTCTCAGTTACGTAATTACGTGAAGGTTGGTCACTGCTGCCCGTGGTGAGGAGGCCCTGACGCCGAGGGGTGGGAAAGTGCTGCTGGTGGTGAGGGTTCCAGTGCAGGAGAGCGGTTCCTCAGGCAGGAATGAATGTGAGGGCTCATAGCTGAAGTTAATCCCATTCATTGCTTATCTCCGTGTTAAAGTATAACTAAGACAAGAGTATTTTCATTCAGTTCAGCAAAACAAGTGCTGTGCACACCCAGCATGCTAGTGTCTGGGATACAAAGATGAAGCAGACACTGTTTTAAAAGAAATAGCAGCCTCATACAGGGGATAAAATAACTGCAAAACTAGGCCGAACCGCCCCAGTGTGATGAGAGCGATAAGAACATGTTCGGTCTAAAAGGAGGGAGGGGTTCCCTGCGCTTGGTGAGGTCAGAAAAGCTCCTTGGAAAACACACCTTTGCAGGGTGAGTCAGGAATTTGTCAGGTTATTTGACGCATGGGGAAATGTTTCAATCTTTTCTTTATGGTTTTGCCCTCTGTATATAGTTTAATAAATCACTTTCTCGCTGCTCCTCCCCACCCTCCAAAAAATGAAAGTGGCGTTTGAGTGGCCTCTGACGGTAGAGACGGAAGCGTGAGGAGGAAAGGCGGGGAGTGCGTGAACTGGGAGCCTCAGTTCCTAGAGGAAGGGTTTCCTTGATCTGGTGAGAAGCCAGGCATCGTGGAGGTGGTGCTGTGGGCCGTTCGGAACCTTTTCTTGTCCTCCGGGAAGGTCACTCGGGCAGACATGCATGGGCTAGAGAGCAGAGGATGGAGGGGTCTATTACAATCTCCGTGCCGCAGCCTGCGGTAAAGGCGATGGGAGTAGGAAGGAGGAAACAGGTGAGGGTCATAGCAGGGACAGGCACTGGACCAGAGCCACGAGGGGGGTCAGAGACGAGGTTCTGGTCTGTGCGGAGATTTCCCGTCCGCCTGGTTGAGAGAGGAGCTAGTTCAGGCGTGTCAGATTCGGGGAACAATGAGTATGAGTTTGGGACCTACTTTTCAGTCGGCCTAAGAACAACCTCAAATTCCAATGGCTCAACACAGCAAAGATTTACTTCCCCTCCACTCTCGCTCCAACATGCGTGTATGGTCACCCAGGAATCCCAGCTGCCTCCATAAGTACTAGGCAGAGGGACGGGTGTGGCAAGTCGTGTCCCGGCCCTCAGAAGTTATTCCATAAGTGACACATGTCACTTAACGCTCATATTTCATTAGCCGAAGCAAGACACGTGGCCACACCTAACTTCACGGAGAGCAGGGGCTGCAGCGCTCCCACGTGCTTGGGACAGGGGACTGGGCATTCCCATAGGCCTGGTGACTGCACAGACACGTGAGATGTGAGGCATCCAGCAGGCAGACAGCAGGCCGGACAGATGAGAAGGCAGACAGCGGCCACATTGGGCGTAGAAGTAACAACCAAGGCCGTGGGTCAGCAGAGACCACCCGGGAGGAAAATGCGGAGTATTTCCAAGCTCACGCTGCAAGGCGCAGGGACGTGATGCGCTTTATCCTCATCGCCCAGCTGACGAGAGGCAGGCAGGAGCCAGGCCTCGCTGCTCTACCGTGTTCTTTACTTCATTTCTTCCTCAGGCCCAGGTTAGGTTCCCGGATAAGAAACGTTGTAAACAGTTCTGTGTACTCACTGAAATGCCTTCTTTGACTTTTTCTTTCTTGTTTTTTGTTTTTTTTTAATATATTTTATTGATTTTTACAGAGAGGAAGGGAGAGAGATAGAGAGTTAGAAACATCGATGAGAGAGAAACATCGATCAGCCGCCTCCTGCACATCTCCCACTGGGGATATGCCCGCAACCCAGGTACATGCCCCTGACCGGAATCGAACCTGGGACCTCTCAGTCCGCAGGCCGACGCTCTATCCACTGAGCCAAACCGGCTTCGGCTGACTTTTTCTTTCTTGTAGCTCAAAGGAAATGAGAATATGTCCCGGGGTTCGTATTTTTCTCAGGCCTGGGACGCCTGCAGGAGCTGGTGTCTGAATTGTATGTGGGCGTTTGGAGGCCGCGTGGTGCGTACGGCGTGTGCAGGGCTGGGACCAGGGAACAAGCAGACTCTGCCCCGGCCTAGCTGTGTGATCTCAGAGAGCGACCCCGGTCCCCCGAGTCCAGGGGGCTGTGGGCCCCGGGGAAGGATAAGGGCCACCCGGAGAGACAGGGTGGGCTCTGGAGAGGAGCGTCCATATGTTGGGGTGGTCTCTGTAACATTTAAATAAAACGTGCCTGAATTTACCAGGCCAAGAAAGCTGCTCTGACTCGTCCAGTCACCTCAAGGCTCTCACTTGCCTGGGGCCGCAGCCTCGGGGTCTGGGGCCCTGGGCAGCGGGGACGGGGCATTGAAACGGGTGGAAACCGAGGCAGCAGTGGGAGCAACGGCCTCCCGCTGAGGACAGCCTCCCTCTGCGGGTGTAAGCGGGATGGGGAGTACACTTTTGGATTTTTCCTTGTTGCTGAGCTGGCTTCGCTTCCTGAGTCCCATCTGCTAGTGTGGTCCCTGGGAAGGAGACGGCTCTGACATAGAAGGAAGTGGAAACCCTGGCCCCTGGGTCCACAGTGGGTCGTGGAAGGACAGAGGAGTCAGAGGAAGAAGGAGGTGGGGAGAGGAGAGCACTTGGGAAACATCTGGACAGAAGATGCCCTGCGCTCTGCCCAGAGCCACGCGGGCATGGGAGCTGCCCGGCAGCATTGTGAGGGAGCGGCCGGCTGGATAAGCGTGAGGTTTGGCAGCAGGCGCGTGGACGTGGAATGTGGAGGGGCTGGTGCACACCAGAGGCCTGGGACCTCTGACCGGAGACAGGCCCAGTCCTTGTGGATGACAACCCCCTGCACCTGCAGGTCACACAGGACGTGCTCAGAGGGGACAGTGCAGGATCCCGGCCTGGGACTGAGACTGGTAGAGACCAGAGGGTGTGTGCAGATCTGAGGCCCCCCCCTGTCATGACACAATCACCCCTCCCCGCCTCCCCTCTCCCACCCAGCAAACCCAGCCAAACCGTGCTCTTACCTGAGACAGGTGGGATTCTGGGAGAGTAAATATGTAAGTCATCGGAGGCTGAGAAACACAGCAACACAGCAGGGAAGGAATCTGTGAGAATTAGATTTGACACAGAAAAAAAAAGAAGGCTGCACATTGGGGTTGAGGTGAGAACACATCTGTGCCCCGTTTCATTAGCTGAGAGCCAGGGAGAAGCAGATTGCACAGGGCCAGCAGCGCCAGTTTGAGGAGTTTGGGCTGCATCTAGTGGGCAACAGGGAGCCATCGAGTGCTTCCTGAGCAGGAAGTCTGTGAACAGAGCGGTGCTTCAGGAAGATGAATTTGGGAGTGTCTGATAGGTTGATTAGCAAAAGTATAGTCAGCTCAGCCGTAAAAGAGGCTTTGCGTTTTTTTAAAAAACAACCCAAAGCTGGCTTATTGTACAGTTTGTATTAGTTTTGAACCGGCTTACATTTTGACCAAATTATTTTTTTAAAAGATGGTATGACTTTGTTTTTAATGGTTTTTTCAAGGTTAACACATATGGTCCTTAGATCACTGATTTTTTTTTAAATCATTTGAACCCAGTGCTTCAGGGGGAGAAGGAAGACTTATTGATCACAGCAGAAGTGTTCGATTTCCCTGCAAGGACCGTCCCGTTGCCTCCACTCCTACTTGTTTCCTTCGGTCTCTGGAAGGTGCCTTGGACGTTCTGTTTCAATGGACAGCGTCAGACACTGTGAAACATGAAGCAGATAGCAGGGCAATCCTGCATCAGAGAGTAATCGACATGCTGTTTCCCTGCCCAGTTCCTGTAGAATGATCTCATCTTTCTTTTGTTGTAAACCACGGACAAAAGACACCTTAGGGCGTGTGCCCTTGCCCTCCGGGTTGGACTGGACCTGAGTTCCAAATCAGACAGTTAATGTCAAAACCACAGCTAATGCTTGCCTAGCGGTTACTGTGGGCCAAGACTGTCCTAAGCTTTCTGCACACAAACACGTATTTAATCTCCACAGCACCCCGTCTGGCAGATTCCATTGTTAGGCCTGTGGCAGAAGAGGAGGCAGAAGCTCAGTTCTTTGTCCCCGTCTTTGCCGCTCGAGAGTATTAGAGTGGGTGTTGGGGGAGAGACTGTCTGGTTAGTTGAGGTGCACGTGCCCGAAACTCTGCTGCAGCCTAAACGCCTCTGCTGGTGCCTTTGAGGCTTATGGTCCATGAACACATTGTTTTGGAAACAACGGAGGAGAAAAGGATGACTTGTCCCCGAGTCAGAGAAGCAGAGTCCCTTAGGCCCACAGCCGACTCCAGTGGTTGCTTTCCCGGTAACCTCGGTGTTGCCAGAACCAGAGCCCAGCAGGGCTTTCTCCCTCTCCAGGTGGCACAGGGCAGGTGGTGAGGACGGTTGCGGGTCTAAAGGCATGGTGGCCTCGGAGTCACTGCCCCGAGGGTGGAACAAAGGGGCCGTGCGTGAAAGGGGTACTTCAGCTCATGCACCATCCCCGGAAGGTGCTGGAGGGGGAGCAGAGCCCTGTGCCCCTCCCCACCCCCCTTTTTTGCCCAAGCGTTGATTATGAAGTGGAAGGATTCCAGGAGCTTTTCAGGATAATGGGATTTGAAACTGGCAGAATCACCGTTTTTGCATAATCTGAATGAAAAACAGAGCTGGAATTATTATGATAAAACATTACTAAAGATAGGCAACAGAGGGATTTTGAAATTGTAACAGTAGTCATGTGACTGGGTGGGAGCCGGTCACAATGGGGATGCTCGTTGACTTGTGATTGGCTTCAAAATAGGACCCATGCTGTTCACATGCTGTGAGTCCAGGGCCTTGCTCATTTCCTCTGCTTTATTCCCGGTGCCTGGAATGTGCCAGATACACAGGGAACGCTTAATAAGTATTTGTTGAATGAATGAATGATTTGATCATTAGTTACCCCCTTAAAATCCCACAGCTGTACTATGTCAATCTATCCATCTACCCATCTTTTTGACCTGGTAACAAATAGTACTGAATATGAAACTTCTGGAGGGGTGATTACTTAGAAGTGATTTTTAAAATCACACGTGGGATGATCAACCTATTCATTGATGTCAAAATGGTACATTGCAGACTGTTAAAACACAGTAAAAAGGCAAACAACCACAACCACCTGGGAACAGTTCTTTGCAGAGAAAAATGACAAGGAATTACCACCATCTGTATTTTATAAGACGGAACAAATCAGTAAATAAAACAGTAAGACATGAAGGAAATGTACCCAAAAAGGATAACCGCATTTTCTGTAATGTGACTATTTTCCAGTTTTCCCATATTTTTCTGGAATATGTTTATCTCATTTTTATGACTTGGGGGGGTGGGGAGGGGGTTCTAAAAATGGAGCCGGAGCTGACCTGGTTCCGCTGCCCCCTCCCCCAGGCGGAGCAGCCCTGGACCTGAAGGCCTGCCCTCCCAAGCCCTTCCGCTGGATCCTCGACATGACCTGGCTGAACCTCGTGGAGCTGAGTAAGCTCCCGCAATTCGCAGAAATCATGAACCAGGTAATAAAGGGCGGCGGGAAAGCGCAGGTCTCTACACCCAGACACACCTGCTGGGGTCCAGCCCCAGCAGGTCCAGGGGTCCCCAAAGGTGTGGACGGAGCCGGCGAAAAAGGAATGACACAGAGACAGAGTTCAGTTGATCAGCAGCCTAGCCAGGATCTCTAGCCAAGTTCTGGTCAGGATCTCCAGCGAAGTTCTGGTTAGGATCTCCAGCCAGGTTCTGTGTCCATGTTCTCTTGCTAGGTTCTCCAGACAGGTTCTCCAGCCAGGTTCTGTAGCCATGTTCCCTCGCTAGGTTCTCCAGCCAGGTTCTATCCAGGATCTCCAGCCAGGTTCAGTCACCAGGTTCTAGTCAGGTTCTCTTGCCAATTTCTGTAGTCAGGTTCAGTCCAGGATCTTTTGCCATGTTCTCTCGCTAGGTTCTGTGGCCAGTTTCTGTCCAGGATCTTTTGCCATGTTCTCTCGCTAGGTTCTGTCTCTAGGTTCTGTGGCCAGTTTCTGTCCAGGATCTTTTGCCATGTTCTCTCCAGCGAAGTTCTTCTGTCTCTAGGTTCTGTGTAGGTTCTGTGTCTAGGTTCTGTGTCTAGGTTTCTGTGTCCTGTTGTCTTGTTACATCTGTATTTATACCAGTTGATTCCAATCCTATCAATCTCTATTCCAAAGGTTAGGGCGTTTCTTATCTCCATTCCAGGGAGTAAAGATTATGTAGCTTAAGCATGATTGTTCATAGTTAAAGTGATTAATTACCCACCTGGCACTTAGTTAAGAGGTTTTATTCCCTCCCTAACTTCAGGGGAAAATCCCTACCTGGGGAAACAACCTTTCTCAGAGAGGTGACCTTGGTTAAAACACATAGTGCCAAGAAGGTGAGCAAACATATTAAGAACAGTATGCCATATATGCCAGGTCCCTTGAAACAGCAAGGATGGACTGGCTCCCGGCAAATTCCCCCTTTTTTATTTTTTAAAAGCAGGCATTAAAAAGAAAAACCCCAAATGCTCTCTTGTATCCATTTTAAGAGTAGGATTGGCGCTTTCCGCTATTACCTGAGTCCTGATCTATCACCCCAGGGAGAGCTTGCCAATCCTGCACTTTCCCGGGGTGGAAAGGCTGCAGTGGGGTTAAGGATAAGGCTCCTTGGGCCTACCTCCTCCCATGCCTTTACATTTACCTTTCCTTCCTCAGAAAAGCATGGACATACTTCTTGTATAAAACATTCTGTCTGACTGGGAGTAACCTTAATTCCTCTGTTAGCAAGCATATGTGTTAAAAGATCAATACGGAGTCTTATTTCTTTAGACTCAGTATGGCACATCTTCTTAATCTAAAGATAAATACAGAGTCTTCTTTCTTTGGACTCAGTATGGCACATCTCAATCTAAGTTCTGTACTATCCACCTTCTTACCCTACTTATCCTCTATAGGAGGGTCTGTAGCACCCTGGTGGAGTCCTATCCGTCCCGAGTGTGGGGGTTCTCATTGGGGAGGGAGGCTTACCTAGGGGAATCCTGTTTAAGGAGTTCCCAAAGGTGTGGACGGAGTCGGCGAAGACTATCCACCCTCTTCCTATGGTGGAGTCCTATCCATCCCGAGAGTGGGGCTTACCTAGGGGTCCCTGTTCGGGCGCCAGATGCTGGGGTCCAACCCCAGCAGGTCCAGGGGTTCCCAAAGGCGTAGACGGAGTCGGCGAAGAAGGAATGACACGGAGACAGCATTCAGTTGATCAGCAGCCTAGCCAGGACCTCTAGCCAGGATCTCCAGCCAAGTTCTGGTCTGGATCTCCAGCCAAGTTCTGTTCAAGATCTCCAGCGAAGTTCTGGTTAGGATCTCCAGCCAGGTTCTGTGTCCATGTTCTCTTGCTAGGTTCTCCAGCCAGGTTCCCCAGGTTCCCCAGCCAGGTTTGGTCACCAGATTCTGTAGCCAGGTTCTTCAGCCAGGTTCTGGCTAGGTTCTCCAACCAAGTTCTGTAGCCAGGTCCTGTCTCTAGGTTCTTCAGCCAGGTTCTCTCGCTAGGTTCTGTCTCTAGGTTCTGAGCCAGGTTCTGTGGCCAGGTTCTGTCCAAGATCTTTTGCCATGTTCTCTCCAGCGAAGTTCTTCTGTCTCTAGGTTCTGTGTCTAGGTTCTGTGTCTAGGTTTCTGTGTCCTATTGTCTTGTTACATCTGTATTTATACCAGTTGATTCCAATCCTATCAATCTCTATTCCAAAGGTTAGGGCGTTTCTTATCTCCATTCCAGGGAGTAAAGATTATGTAGCTTAAGCATGATTGTTCATAGTTAAAGTGATTAATTACCCACCTGGCACTTAGTTAAGGGGTTTTATTCCCTCCCTAACTTCAGGGGAAAATCCCTACCTGGGGAAACAACCTTTCTCAGAGAGGTGACCTTGGTTAAAACACATAGTGCCAAGAAGGTAAGCAAACATATTAAGAACAGTATGCCATATATGCCAGGTCCCTTGAAACAGCAAGGATGGACTGGCTCCCGGCACACACTCAGGCCATTTGTTGTTGTCAGTAACCCTCACCCAAGGATATTTTTTCCATTAATTGTTAGAGGGAGTGGAAGGGAGGGGTAGAGACAGAGAGAAACATCGATGTGAGAGAGACACATCGGCTGGCTGCCTCCCCTACACACCTGAGCCAGGGATTGAGCCTGCAACCGGGGTACGTATGTGTTCTTGACCGGAATCAAACCTGAGACTTGAAGTCCGAGGGCCAACGCTCTAACCACTGGGAAAACTGGCTAGGGCCACCCGGGCCATTTTAATTGGAGACCTCCTGGTGACAAGTCCTCACACAAAAGGGTCCGCACAATGGCGTAGCTTTAAGGCTCCGTGGCTTGCCAGGGAGAGCATAGACAGGGGGAAGGGCGGGGAGCGGGGGGAAGAGGGGCTCTCAGAAGGAACCTTTTGGAGGTGCAGGCAGCTGCCTTTTCCTTCTGTGCTGGGTGTGGGTCACTCACAGGTGCTTGGATCACTGTCAGAATCGGAACCAGGGGTGGGTCCTTTTTTGTACAGTATTGATGCTATTACATTTTTACTTTTGCCTCTGATTTTTAAAAAAATCTTTATTGTTGAGAGTATTACAGATGTCTCCCTCTCCCCCACCCCCCCATTGCCCGCTCCATCTGATTCCCGCCCCCCTGGCCTTCACCACTCTATTGTCTGTGTCCACAGGTAATGCATACATGCTCTTTGGTTAGTCTCTTCCCACCCCTCCCCTTCTCTCTGAGAGTTGTCAGGCTGTTCCATGTTTCCACGCCTCTGGTTCTATTTTATTCATCAGTTTATTTTGTTCATTAGGTTGCTTGCTTGTTTATTTTGCTTTTTAGATTCAATTGTTGATAGATGCGTATTCATTGCATTGCTGATCCCGCTTTAGAGATGAAAGAACCAAGACTCAAAGAGGTTAAGTAGTCCCCATGTGGCCGATGAAGGGCGAAGCCGTCATTGGACCTCATGCTCTTTCCTGACAGCACGCATTATTTCTCCGCAGCCTTTTACACCGGAGCTGGGCCTGATGTGAGGGGAAGGGCTGCTCTCAGGACAGTGCAGAAGCTCACGGGCCCTGCCACCAGGCGGCCCGCGCTGGCCTGTCTGTGGGAAGGAAGGGGAGAGTCTCCCAGCTGAGTGGTGTCAGCGATTGAAACAAAAATACCCTCGAACAGCAGCGGCCCCGCCTTGGCTTCTCAGGCCAAACTGTTTAACAAACTATTTGCTAGGAGAGAGGGCCAGGAAAAGGAGTGGGACACGGAGGTGGGCAGCCAGGGGCTGGAAGTCAGCCCACTGCTCATTATAGGTGCAGCTCGCCTGGGAGCGCTACTGTGAAGAGTCAAAATCAGCAACTGGAAGGTTGTCTCCCTCTCTCTGGCCGCTAGTGTGGGGGAGGCCTACGGGGGGCGCTGTGAGTGGCAGTGAGCTGGGGCCAGGGCAGTAGGGTGGGCCGAAGTAGCGTCCAGGCCTGCCGGCCCTGTGCCAAGCTGGTTCTGTGAGAGCAGCCAGCTGGGGGGAGCCCCGAGGAAGACGGCAGCTGTGAAACGTTTCAGAAATCCTCCTCCACCTTTCAGTGTCCCGGGGACGAAGTTGGAGCAACTGGGTTCATTGTTTTGCTATTAAACTGTGGGCTTTGGGCAGCTATTACTCTGGATGCCTCTGGAGAAAGCGGGGAGAAGAGAGGAGAAAGGACCCGGCTCGGGGGTGGCACGCAGCCTTGCTCTGTGCTGACTTGCTGTTTGCTGTGGGCACTGACCTGACTGTTGCTCTTTAAACACGCTTGCAAACGCGGCCTAAGTAACCAGGCCGCCTGCGGATGCCAGGCTCGCCATCATGCAGCGTCTGCCCCTGGTTTTCACGGGGCCGGGCTTCACCGAGCGCCTGTGGTGCCTCTGAAACCCCGCAGCTCTCCCCATGCTCTGCAGGAACAGCTGCCCGCAGCTCTCCCCATGCTCTGCAGGAACAGCTGCCCGGGGCCAGCTCCCGGAGAGACCTCTTCCCTCCTCCCGTCTAATGCCTCAGGGCAGGGTCACTAGGAACGTGGAAGTTTTGATTGTGCCATCTTTCAGTATGTTACCTAGAGGTCACCATTTGGAGGTTTGCCTATCAGAATGGTCTCTATCAGTGGTTCTCAACTCAGGGCAACTTTGTGCCCATTCTTCTACCCACTCCCAGCTCCTTCCCTCAACCTCCCACGGGGAGCTTTTATAATGTCTAGAGATTTTTGATTGTCCCGAATTGGGGGAGGGGTGTTACTGGTTTTTAGTGGGTGGAGGTGAGGAATACTGCCAGACACCCCACAGTGCACAGGACAGCGCCCTGAACAAAATATAACTGGCCCCAAATGTCAGTAGGTCGAGAAACCCTGGTCTGTGATTTTTTCCTGCCCAGTCATTTAGTGTGATTGATTCATGGTCCTAATCGTAGTGAAAGTGGAGAAAAGCAATGGGAAAACTGAAAGAGAATAGTAATCTCCACATTGTTTGAGTCATTGATTTTGAAGAAAAATGTAGATGCGTGGTCATATTTGAAAAATGATGTGCCTAGAGAGAACGACCCTCTGGGCTATTCGGCGTCCTCCCCAGTATATTATTTCAACTCCACGTACTCCCGTGCCTTGCTAATTGGCTTGTTTACTTCAGATATCTCGTAATGAGAAGGGATGGAAAAGCTGGTTTGACAAAGATGCTCCAGAGGAAGAAATTATCCCTGATGGATATAACGATTCGCTGGATACCTGCCACAAACTCTTACTTATCAGGTGAGAATAGGTAGCTCAGAGCTGGAGGCATCATATTGTCAAATTACGGAACTCACCTCGGGGAGTTTACTTCGCCGTGTCCCAGTAGTTATTATAAGCAACGTAGGTGCTTTCACACTGCAGCTTGGGATGGCAATTCTTTAGTTCCTTGACAAGCAAATAAAATGATGGTGGTGGCAGGGAATGGTATGTTTTGACAACGTATTGATGATAGTGCTTTTAGCCAAAAGACATGAAAAATATGCTTTATTATTCCCTTTATTCATTATTTATTGTTGAATTTACTTCTTTAATAAATATAACTCACAAAGTTATAAAGCAATTAGTTTATAAGCTGAAATTCAATTTCACCTGAGAAAAAAACCCCATAAATATTACGCTATTGAAATGTGTAATGCAGGCTTGACTATTAAAATAGAAGCAAACGTTTTAAATTGATGTTAAGGAAGAACATTCTTTTTTTTCTTTTCCTTCCCACTTTTCATATTTTCTTAATATCCAGTAGCTTGAAGAAGGCTTCTATATTAGAGTGTGAGTGTGTGCGTATATGTGTGTATGTGAAAGGGGGGGGGGGGAGAGAGAGAGAGAGAGAGAGAGAGAGAGAGAGAGAGAGAGAAAGAGAGAGAGAGAGAGATTAGATTGGTGGGCAAGGTTGGCATTGTGGGCAGATGAAACCATCAAAAGATTAACAAAAAGATGCTGGGTAATTTTGGAGTAGTTTTTATCTTTCCCAATGTTATAGCCCTACCTGAGCTTGCATCTCTTACAAAAAGTTATTTCCTGGATGTTGTCACTCTCTGCAAGTGATCCCAGCAATGGTGACCTCATGACCTACAGAGGCTGAAAGAGCTACTTGGTTTTATTGGAATCGATGTTTCTATCTTTTATCCATTATTCTAAAACTGAATCTTTGCCTAATGAATACTATAATCTGCAGAAGCTGTGATTTAAAATATCAAATATCAAATGACGTTATTTGATGTGTCATTGTGTTCAGAACCTACTTCAACGTAGGCAACACAGGTGGCATTAAATTAGTGCTTGCTGCTCAACCTACTTCTGACACTTGGACACGCTCTTCCCCCCCTGACGCCTGCAGAGCTCCCTGTGTGCGCAGGCCCGCCCTCCTGCTTCCCTGCTGCGCGGCCTGATGTGCAGCAGGCAGGCTCTTGATGACGATCCCGCCAGAGATCAACGTGCTCCTGTGTGTTAGTTTGGATGATGAACTGCTTACCTGAAGCGATAGCCCCAGTTACCAGGGATAATCATTTGATGCGCTTTTTAAAATAGCCAATTAAAACTTCAGAATATGCCTGGCACCGAAACCACACGATCAAATATGCACTCACCCAGGGTAGAAGACCTTGCCCTTGCTCAGACCCGCACAATGGAGATTTAGCTCTTTGTCCTTTGCTAATTAAATATGTTCTTTACGTGCCTAGAATGAGATAGGATAAGAAATGAAGAGACTGCATTATTTTCCTCTCACTCGTGTCCATTTCCAGGTCTTGGTGCCCCGATCGCACTGTTTTTCAAGCAAGAAAGTATATTGCAAGCTCCCTGGAGGAGAAGTACACAGAACCAGTTATCTTAAACCTGGAGAAAACTTGGGAAGAAAGTGATACACGGACACCTCTGATATGTTTCCTGTCCATGGGGTCCGACCCCACCATTCAGATCGACGCCCTGGCCAAGAAGCTGAAGCTGGGTATGAGCAGCAGGCTATGGCATTTAGCAAACCCCACACACTTTTGCCTCAAATTTTGCCTTTCATAACTTTATAACTGATTAGAAACATCTCTGTAAAACTGAGTTAGAAAAAAGTACTAAACTCTTTCCTCTCTCTTCAGACCTCCTGGAGTGAGGTTGGGAGAGAGATATCTTTGTGCAGAGAGGAACGAACTCATCTACCATATTCTGTTTTGTTTTGTTTTTAAAGTTGTAAGCAGATGGCCATGCTACATGGACAGTAGATTAGCAAGAATGAACTTACAAGAGCAGATTTTATTGCCATCTATAATAATAAAAGCTTAATATGCTAATTAGACCAGACGTCCTTCCAGATGACCTTCTGGATGAAGCCAGGGCTGCGAGGGAAGCCGGATCCCAGGTGCCTGCGGGCGACTGGAGGGAAGCCAGAGGGAAGCCAGTGCCGGCAGCCTGGGGGAAGGAAGGCCTACTCTTGCACGAATTTCATGCAACAGGCCTCTAATGTCTACATAAAATTACAACAAAGTCTATTTTGTCACAAATTTAAAAGAACTAGAACCATTGTAATGCAGTAATTGGGGATTCATTTATCCATGCTTTCATTCAGAAACCATTTAGTTCAGTCAGGGTGATGGATTCAGGGAGTACAGAGATGAGCACAACACAGCTGGGGAAGGCAGATATGCCAGCACTTAACAGAAGACCACGTGACAGCTATTGTAACAAAGTTACGTACACATGTCTGATTGCAAGTTCCAGAGCTACTCAGATTGCAGGGGGTACAGGGATCACATTGATGCTATTTTGAATAGGATCTAAAAAAAATAGATAAAATTTTATTAGATGAGAATGGTGGGAAATAGACAGTTATTCCAGGGGGAGGACGCAGGGCAAGGAGTTATAAACACGTAAGTTGTGAGAGCGATGACTGAGTGGCAGGGCTAAAGCACGGGGACCTGCAGAGGCACAGCCCATGGTCATACACTTGCGCCACCCGCTTACAGGGGCTGTCGATCGCTCTCCATCCCCCGAACATCTGAACGTTGTTGGAATTCCAATCTTCCAGGTTCAGATCTCGATAACTATGCCTTGTACCGTTAATTCATTCCTGTCTTTATAAAGATTATAAAAGTGATTGATTATGAATAACTAAACCTACTCTATGAAATAAAACTTACACTGAGCTTATTATATAGTTGACATAAACGTGACACAAAATACATTTAGTCATCCCCGAGTATTCGCCATATGTCCCCCTGCATTAAGAAGTTACTGTAAACCATTAGGTATGGTAGCGTGGTCTGTGTTCACTCCCACTTTTCTCATTTTCACTTTGTCCAGTTCATTGTCACCGCACCGTTCTATGTTCTGTACAGATCCATGTTTAAATGGTTCTTTCGGCAATCTCTCCTGGTTCAGTTACATTAACCACCTTTAAAATGAGCTGTTTTGCTCTGGTATTTACTGCGGCATGCTAGTCATCTGCACTGGTCTAGGCAAGAGAGGTGCCTCTCGCACAGCCTTGGAGCTTTTAAATCTTTCTCAGATCTAGTCTTCCACGGGTCTTTGTCCAGCTGCTTCTATGCTCCACTTCTCTCTGCACATAAGTTTCTTAACTTCTCTCTTGCCACAACCAATTTCCGTGTGACAGAACTCGGCCTCTGTTGGCTCCTGGGCTTTATATGGTTAGTAAGTTCAGCACTCCCAGGGAAAGTCTCCTTATTCTCTTGGTCCCAAGTCCAAATAACCAGGGAAGAAATTCATTGGTTTTGCTTTGGTCATGTGCTCCTTTCTAGGCCAATCAGTGAACTGCTGCTGTGGGGATGGGTTCATAGCAGGAACACCATATATGGAGCTTGAGTAGGGGGCATTTCTTAGAAGGGGATACTGTTCCTAGGAGAAGAGCATGTTCCACTAGAGTTCCCATTTCAAATATTAATAATTCTGCGGTCTAGGACTACGGTTCAAAAACAGAAGTAAGAAATTCAAGATCTTCTTTGGGAGAAATTTTACTATGACATTAAATAAATACATAAGGCCAGCATTGTGCTATCACCTTTAGTGTTATTACCTGTTGTCATACTGCTTTGCTTGGCAATTTGGTGATTTCCATTTCTTGCTACTACTTTGTTTTTCCAACAATTGTTCAAGCTTCTATTGGCTACTTTGTTAGGAGACTAAAACAAGGTAGATTTGATTTTGACACTGAAGGACCCAAAGCATAAAGAACCATTCGCTAAATCATTTTTAGGAATATTAGAAAGTCACATGCTACTCACTGCTTTGGGTCAAAAATAGCTGTAAAAATAGAACTATTATTTAGAGAGAATAACATATTAATCTAGTCTTAAGTGGAACTATTTCATTTGGGTAACTGGATAACAGATCATCATAGAATGCTCAAGGAAAATTCGACTCCGGAAACCTTGAAATCCAACTCCCTTATTTTACAGGTCGGGGAACTAAGGTTGGGGCTAAGGCCAGAGAGCTTGCTGGTGACAGATCTGATTCAGGGCTCACTGGGAAAACCCACTTCAGTGGTCTCTCTCTTTCATCCTCTCTCACTGCCTTATTGGCTGCATTTAACCCGTTACCTGACAGCAACTCGAGGGATGGGACCAAATCAAACAAGTTTTTGTAGGAAAAAAGGAGAAAGAAAACGCACTATGGATGCTGCCCGGTCCCTGCCACGCTCTGCAGTGAGAGGTGCGGGGCGGATGGATTCTGCACAGAAGCACTGGTGCCCGCGCAGCGGGCAGGAAACACGTGGATTCAGCATGAGAACTCGACTCGGACGGGATGAGGGAGAGGGTCCCAGAGGAAGGGCAGGTTTAGAAATAGGACCCAAGCACAGATAAAGAGAGCAAACAAATGAAATGCAGACTCACAAATACACAAAAGAATTAATGAAAATGGGTATAGCAATGTATACAGATTTTAAAAATAACAAGAAAGATACATAATTATGGCAACAAACTTTAAAATCTCATTAAAATTGGCAAATTTGTAGAAAATACAAATTTACAAAATTTTCTCAGAAAGGGTAGAAAAACCTGAATAGATTAATCATGGAGATGAGCAAAATTAGAAGTTTTGAAATGATTATCTCAACAAAGGCTGTGGGTTTGGGTGGCCTTTTTGATAAGTCCTTTACAACGTTCACATGCTGTATTCCATTCCAGAGGGGAGGAAAAGAGGATGCATTTTCCTCTTTACTTCAGGGAACAGCATTATCCTGATAACGAAAACAGGCCACGATAGTAACTGCATAAAAGAAATAAGACCACAGATTAATCAACTTATCGCTGTAAATATAAGGATCTTAACTAAAATGCAAACAAGGAAAGTTCAATATGATATTATAAGAAATAACTTGCAAGAAATAATAATGTGCCCTGACAGAGTAGGAATGCATAGTTGAAATAAAAAAGATAAAATAAAAAAACCTTACCACAACAATAAGTGAGACTTTCCCTTAAGCTATCATATTATTGCCTTGGTAGAGGCTAAAAAAAGCATTTTATAAAAAATTTAATATTTGTTTTTCGCTGTTAAAAAGTAGAAATAGAGGAGTATTTCGTTAATGTGATAATGAACTTCAAACATCAACATCATACTTGTTGATGAACGACTGGAGACATGCCCATTAAAGTCAGGAAGAAGATGAAGATGTCTGCCCTCACCACTATTATTCAGCACTGTTGTGGGAGATACAGCTAATGTATTGTAAGAATAATAAATAAAAGATATAATTTCTGGACAGTAGGGGCAAAAATCACCATTACTCTCAGCCAGTGTAATTGTCTAACTAAAAAAACAAATGAATCAGCTGAAAAACTATCAGACTTAACAGGATAGTTCAGTGAGGTGGCTGATCACAAAATAAATATATTAAAAAATCAATGGAGCGTCTTGTAAAATAAAATGTAAAAGTCCCATTCACTATAGCAATAAAAGTAAAACTGAGAAATAATTTTTAAAATACCCATTAAAAGAAAACTATAAAACTTGCTTAGAGACATAAAAGTAGGATAAAATAATGGACAGTTAAACCACATTCCCAGTATAAAGATTTAATATTGTAAAGATGTCAATAGTCTCCAGATTAATCTATAAATTGAATGCAAGTGTAATTGAAATTCCAGCAGTTATTTTTTTCTGATGGGATAGGAGAGGGATCTTAGGTCATCTAGAACAATAAATGGACAAAAATAACCAAGGAAGCTTGAAAAGGAAAAAGAATAATGGGGAATGAATACCACCAGATTTTAAAAACTTCATCAATTGAGATAATTTAATGAGTGTGAAAATGGCTCAAAATAGGTAAACAGATCAACAGAGCAAATACAAGGCCCCAAATTAGACTCTAGTATATACAGTAGCTTAGTCTATGATGAGATTCACCTTTCAAGTCAGTGGAGGAAAATGAATTACATAAACAGTGTTGGGGTAGCAGGCTACCTTCAGAAAAAAAGAATTTCACCTTCACATTAAACCCCAAAGTAAGTTCTGCATTGATTAGGTGTTTAAATGTTTTAAATCAAGCTGTAAAAGAATAAAAGGAATGCACTGAATACTTACGTAGTATTGCGGTGGCTGCCGTTTCCTTGATCATAATACCAGAGTCCCAACCCAGGGGACAAGATGGATCATCTGCACAAAGTTTTAAAACTTCTGTACGCCTGCAGCACCATGAGTTACAGCGCAGCCGCGGGTCGGAGTGCGGATTAGGAAGTACACATTCCACTTCAGCTGGGACCACGGCCGTCCTTCTCTGCATACTAATATGGCACCAGTCCTCCTCAAGAAGGATGCATGCTTTGTCCCAAGTGTTCTATGTGTAAGAACTTTTCCTAAGAACCTACTGAGAGATACACACCAAGATTTATATGCAAGGGTGCTTAATCTAGTTATAATATTGAAAAATTGAAAATGTCCTTAATATGCGAAAGGGCTGTGGCTGAATGACCAACAGAGTGGAAGACTGTGTCGCCATGAAAAACTGCTTTCCAATGACATTTAATGGCAGTAAAATGCTCACAACATACTGTTAAGAAGTAGAGACAGAAAGTAACATGTATGTTATTTCATATGTACATATATGTAATGCAATATGTATACATGTAACACACATACGCATAAGATATAATATTTTTAATTTAGATAGGTGTACAATTCCTTATTCAAAACCCTTGGGGCCAGATGTGTTTCAGAAATCAGAATTTTCCAGCTTTTAGACAGGTTGTATCCCATATGTTATATAATACACAGCAGGTAAGAGTATTAATATGAATAAAGATAGTGATAATAAAGGCTATAAATAGATTCATATCCATTCGGGTCAGCTTTTGCCACTAAATTAATTTTATGGCAAAACTTTCAGTTTTTAAAGTGTTTTGAATTTTGAGCATAAGGGATTGTGGATTGTGCATATTAAAAAAGATTAGAATGAAGGTTTCTAGCAAGGGATATTGGTGATTTTTATTTTTTCTTTATGCTCTTCATTTTCCAAGGTTCTCACTATGAACATATATTACTGAATTAAAAATAAAATGTTTGTTTTTAAAAGGAAGAGGAAAAGTGAAGGAGACACAGCCTAGTTTGGGAAGGAAATGCAGTTGCAATCTTACTAAAGCCTCTCAAATAGAAACAACTAAACAATAAAAACGAGACCAAACCGGAGGCCACCGAAGAGTAATTATGCCCCGTTGCCGACAGCAGCGTCTCCCACAGGGTGCTCTGCAGCCGTCCTCCGGGAGCCCCCCACGGTGCCAATCTTGATCTATTCTAAGAAGATCCCGTGCTTTTCATTTGCTGATTCTCTGTTGTTTTTCTAGTGAGCGCTGGGGCAGGAGCGGGTGATGGGGAGAGACTGTTCAGGGCTTCTTTTGGGGCTGATGAAAATGTTCTGAGATTAGAGTATAGTGATGGCTCTACAACTTTATGAATACACTAAAAACATAATTCAAATTGTAGACGCTAACCTGATATGTGAATTATGTGTCACCTTTAAAAGCGTAAGGAGACAGTTACTGAGCACCTCAATAGTTACTGAGCTATTGTCTAGTGCTGGGTAAGGCACCAGAGCTAAGTCCCTTCTCCCGCGGAGTTGACATTCTAGTGTGGGGCAAAGCAGACAATGACGGATAAGCAAGTGAGTACGTAATAAGCTAAAAAGAAGCAGGGTGAGGGGCAGAGCGAGGGGTGGCTGTATCATCAGGGAAGGCCTGGTAGGGAGGGCGAGGAAGACTGAGATGTGGAGGGAAGGAGTCAGTGCCCCTGACAGGGAAACACATTCCGGCAAGGGAACAGCAGTGAGGCCGCAGTGTGCGTGGAGGCCAGTGGGGCTGTAGAAAAGTGAATGAATGAGGGGGACAGTGGTGGGATAAGAGAAGGGGTGTGTGTGTGTGTGTGTGTGTGTGTGCACGCGTGTGCGCGCAGAGTGGGGGCCGATTGTGTAGGGCCTTGGAGGCTGTGGGTAAGGACTTTGGATTGGGTTTTGGGTTTTGCTGTGGACGAAATGGGAAGCCATCAGAGGGTTCTGAGCAGAGGATGGACATAATCCGGAGTTTGGGGCTGGACAGAATCCCTCCATCTGCCGTGGAACGAGAAGCTAGTAGGGGCCAGGAGTGGAAGGGAGGCCCCCAGTTAGGGGGCTGCTGCAAAAATCCGGGCAAGAGGGGATGCTCACTTGGACCAGGGGGAGAGAAGTGCAGATGTCGGGAAGCAGTCAGATGCTGCCTCCAAGTCTCCTCCCGACCTGTTACCTGGGTCACTGTAAGAAACCGAGGCCCCCTGAGTGTCTTACAGTGACCAGAGGGTACATTTCAGAAGAGTTGGGAGGAGAGGAGATGGACTGTGGCTCACACGCACATGTTGGTATGTTTGTCCACATCGGCCTTCCCCGGTGACCCACTGAGCATTTGTGTGTTTCTTCCCGAGTAAGAGGTGTCCAGGGTGTCTGTGCCATCCAGAGCCTCCTCCCATTCAAGCCCCACTCCCCTTTCCTCTCCTTCTGTAGGTGTGTGCATTCTTCTCCATGCCCCTGGGCCTGGTTCCTCTTGAGCAGGAGAGATTATGGGGCCTTTTCAGGGGCGGGGGCAGGGGCGGGGGCAGGAGCGGGGGTCCAGTTGTTCAGTAACCCCTGGCCTGTAGCAATTCCTCATCCATCCTCTCTCAGGTGCCCATCCAGTCTCCCTGTGGCCCTGAGTCCACAAATAACCCCAATGCTGCACCCTCCAAACCCTAATGGGATCTCTGGCCATTAACTACACGGTGCCATTTAAATGGTGTACCCTGGACACGCCTTCCCAGTCCCCTCCCCACCCTGGGAGCCTCCCCAGTCCCTGTAGCCTCTCGGAGCAGTTCCCGGACCAGCCGCGTTGCTTGCCCGGCCATGGCAGCCCATGTGTCTGAGGATTCGGGCCCATCCAGCAGAGCAGGGCCCAGGCATGCGCAGCTTCACCAAGTCTCCACCGACCTTTCCCGGAGTCAGGATCACGCCTCCCAAATGCGAGAACATCAGGCTCCACGAAGGCGTGCTTAAAAGTTAATTTCCATCCGAATTTCACAGGCAGGATCCATAGGCTTCTTCAATGTAGTGAATTCCAATGGCAGGACTCCAATGTGGCTCTCCGCCCCGGACGTCAGATTTCCTTACGAGAGGAGCGTATTCTCCCTGGATCAGAACCACACTCTGGATCCCGAGTGTCTCCACCTGCTCTTCGCGCTCACTGCCAAGGTGGCCATTTAATCCGAGGAGCCGCTATCCCTGCACACAGCCCTCAGAGGGCCGGGCCACCTCAAGTTCCATCTCAGCAACGGACAAACATGCAAACGCAGACAAAACAGACAGAAAACACTGCAAGCCCGGCTTCCTAAAAGAGTGGGAACCCCATTCAGTCTCCCCCGAGCATCTGTAAAACACCAAGGGAAGCTTCTCATCGAAACAGAGCCCCTGGATCCCCTCCTTCCCTCTGAGTAATACTGCAGCCGCCTCTCCCACATCAGTCTTCCTGCTCCTATCTCCACAGACCCCAGACACTGGGAGCCCAAGCTGGGCCTGTTGCCTCTCCCGGTGGTCCCTCCACTTTCTGCTCCACTGATGCCTCTCATCAGTGCAATTCGAGGCCAGGCCTGTTTGAATAACAATGGCTCCTTGGAGGGAGGCTATGACCATTCAGAAACCAATTTTTTGTCCCAATCCTGTTATAAAATGTATGTTTTAACATGGGGAACCTTCTGCTGTGTTGCAGAATGCAGAACCATCTCCATGGGGCAAGGCCAAGAAGTGCACGCGCGGAAGCTGATTCAGATGTCCATGCAGCAGGTATGTGATGGGGGCAAGCACTTCTAAGGCAACATTCTCGCCGATGTCCTCTGGCCGTCGGCCGGCCCAGAACCAACCACCGCCGTGCAGGGGAAGCAGGCGCCTGAGGCCCAGTCGCCCTTCCCACTTTGTTTATGTGTATAATGTGGTCAACCTTTGATTGCCTGTGAATCTTCAACCTCGAGCGAGTTTGCTTCTGACATCCCCACAAAAAGCTTGTTTCATTTTTCATAGTGTATGCTCCATTCACTAATTCTTTCTGGACAATTTGGCATACACACTTTCGGGTCCCTACGGGTATACTAGCAGCTCCTAACCGTCTTACAATGTCATGATCAGTATGAATAGGAAGTGACAGATTGAGACAGTTAAATTTCCATTTTTGGTTAAAATTAGTCTTTCATTTTTCATTAATGGGTAGTTTCAGCCAAATAAATATTTGAGGATGTTTTAGTTTAAATATTGATGACGGTTGTTATTGAAAATCGCAAGCTGGTTGGAATGTTGAGGAATGTTTTCTGTCACACCTAATAAATTCACAGGACATTAATTTTCTAGATATGCTTGGGAGATAGCAATTTCAGCCGTAATAAGGAATTGCACCATTTATGAAAATAAAATAAGATCTTGGTTTATTTTTAAGCTTTTTTTTACCTCATAATGTTCGTAGCAACTTTGGTGCCGTTTTGCCTGGGAATTAATGACTAGAGAATGCTAATGAGCTAAAACCCTGCCTGGGTCATCAAATTTTCAACCTGGCCATTAATTCCCAAGTGCTCTAAGCCTTAATTTTTATCACCTAATCAAATTCAATAATATATTGTATTTAATTTCTATTCAAAGCAATTACATATAATCATTTTTATTCAGACTAAATGATCCACTCTATTGAGTGAGTTGACAGTTGAACTTTGGGTCTTAAATAATTACTTGAGTTTCCACGAGTGAGAAGTTTTGTAGAGACCTATTCACATTAACCTTCTTTGGAATACTGGCTTTCATAACTTTTATCTTCTCTTTCTCCATGTGGGAGCAGTACTGACAATCCTGGCATCACTGGGGGAAAACACACACATGGCCAGGTGTAGCCACACGGCCACTGGAGCAGGACACTGGGTTTGGGATAAAGCTGACACTGTGGAACGCGGACGGTACCTGGGTCCATGATGGCACAAACGAACTGAAGTCCGCCTTCCCAGACTCCCCTGTGGTTGAGACCAGCACGTCATCTTTGCCGTTTAAGCCAGCAGGCGCCGTATATTCTTACGTTAGAAAGCATAACACACAAGCTTTATCATAAACTTACTGTGCTCAATATTTTGTAGCCGATTTTAATCTGATCCCATCATATAAGGGTAGCAAAATGTCTGGTTAATAAACTTTTTTTTCCTCACACAGCAGTGATGGTTGTGTGACTTATGTGTTAAAGCTAGTCTTATCCAGCCTTTAGATAATAAGAGGTAGGGAAGGTCCGGCCCAAGAACCGTGGAAGGCCTACAGAATCACCTGGTCTGGGCCTGCCCAGGCATTAGGGGAGAGTTAATTAAATGTTTGACCAAATAGAGCAGGCTAACTTCTAAGGTGATGATTTTGTATGGCCCTCAAATGATGTTATAAACATCCCAATGGCCCTGGGCAGAACCAAGGTTCCCCACCCCCGATTTAGAGCGTGCTCAATACATGTGGTGCTTTCAGGAATTATGGGAAGCGTGATGACAAAGAATGAGGCTTCGTATTTATGGTAGCAAATGTCACCGAATGTACTGTCTCCAGTTTTCATGAGGGAATGTGTACCTCTGTTTGTAACTAGAGTTTGGGGGCGAGTCAGTTCTGATTGACTGTAGGCAGAACAATTTAAGCTACAGATTCCGAAATCCCCATTCCCGCCATTAGATGGCGCACACACTATATTTACACAAGTCTGACCGCAGGTTTTCATTCCTGTTCCCTCCTGAGCCAGGGGTGGCAGAATACAGTCGCTGGGAGCGCGCTCGATCCCAAGTAAACAGCTTTGTCAGGAGCAGAAGACATGATTGATTGACGTATAATAATTTTATGAAAAACATAGGCTCAAAACAGAATATTCATGTTCCCTAAGTAAAGGTTTGAAAAGGATTTGTCCATCTTGTTTTTATTAACATCATAGCCAAAAAGTTATACGGAATTAATATGAAATCACTTTGGAATGCAGGGGGGCTGGGTATTGCTGCAAAACTGTCACCTCGGCCTGGAATTCATGGAGGAGCTGCTGGAGACCATCATCACCACCGAAGCCAACGACGAGTCCTTCCGCGTGTGGATAACCACCGAGCCGCACGACCGGTTTCCGATCACCTTGCTTCAGGTTGGTTCCTAGGCGATAAGTGTCTTTCCCCTGAGAGTTACACAAATAAAGGCAGCATCGCGGGCGTCACCAAAGGATGGAGACACAGCAGGGCTTTCCGGTGCAGTGGAGGCGGACCTGCAAGATCACCCCTGTAATCACCGAGGTCATACAAGCCTTTCCACAGAGGACTTCTGAGATCTGGGGCTGACTTACTGGGTTTCGGCTCTGATCAATGTCCCATTTTTTTGCACCACAAGCATATTGCCGTCTGACGTATTGTAATTTCTGCTTTATCCTTGGCAGTCATTTACAGAAACAAAATTACCCTTTGCTTTTCGAGACAGACTTCTCTCAAATTCACTAACGAGCCGCCCCAAGGGGTCCGCGCGGGCTTGAAGAGGACGTTCGCCGGAATTAACCAAGACCTCCTGGACATCAGTAACTTGCCCATGTGGAAGCCGATGCTCTACACAGTGGCGTTCTTACACTCCACCGTGCAGGTACCGTCTGCAGCAGCGGGCACCTGCGGGGGTGCTGGTGCCGTCATGGGGCCTCCTCGGAGAGCCCTTCCGTGAGGGCGCTCTCTGCACTGCCTGGCCCCTCACCCTGCTTTTCTCCCTTCCGGGCACTTCTCCCCACCTGCCAAGTGTATATTTGTCTGTTCACCGTCTCCCCCCCCCCACCTCCCCCCCTGGTGGGCAGGGTGTCAGCCCGGTGACTGCTGAGTGTCCCTGGCACCCAGCGGGGGCATTGCCCGAGCTCAATAACGTCTGTGTGATGAGCAAACGGATCAGTTAGGTGAGAGCTTGGTTTCCAACGTGGCTGTGGCGGCCGGGAGTGTTCTGTGCACCGTCTCCGTAACACTAACAACCACGCTTCAAGGTAGGCTGATGCCATGTTTAAAGGAGGAAATGGAGACTTGCAGAGGTTAAGTCCACTTGTAGGCAGTAGACACAGGAGCCGAGCGCTACACTGGCCGCCTGGGTGCAGGGGCTGACCCTGCTCCCGCTGGTGAGAGCGGTGGCTGTCGGCAGGAGTCACGGTGGTTATCTCTCTTCCAGGCTCTTTGCTATTTGGCTTTTATCGTTTACTTACACAGCAATTTAATAATTTTGCTTCCCAACAAGTTGGCTTCCCAGCAACTTGTCTGTGGATGGTTACATTCCGGTACTGCTTTGGTCTGCATTTGAGTTTTGGGTGTCGTTCCGTATTTGAAAGTCATCCTGGGTTCACTCCTTCACTTGATAGGGAGAGGAAGAGGCTTCCTTCCCCGCTCGCTGCATCCTCCCTTCCCGGAGGCTTGAACCCGGAGCCAAGCTTCAGCTGTGCGGAGTGTGCAGAGCCCTCCGCTCCCCGCCCCGCCCAAACCTGGAGGGGGATTGAGTGTCACCCCAGAACACGCTGGGGTGTTTGCCCTCAGGCTCATTATCCCTACCGTTTTGCAGGGCTCCACACTGCCCAGCAGAGAGGGTGGGTGTTTATCTGTCCCCGAGAGAGTTAACATCAGGTAAAACCCTGTGGTTCCTTCCCGCTAGGCCCACGGTGGCCTTTGGCTGTAAATCACTCTGAAGCCTATTTCACGCGTTCCTATCTGGGGATTGTTCGCTTCACCAGACCTTATCACACACTAATACAAATATTGCTTTAACTCTGCTATTTAATTCCCAATTCACAAATAATATGTTTTATGATTTGGTTCCTGGCGGTGATGATTCAACTCTCCCGCCGTGCTTATCAGGGAGCGAGGACTGGGATATTTTCCATAGGGTCAGAGCGGCAGCCCGTGTTGCTAGTGGCCATGATCCAAGGGCTAAACGGGAGAACGCAGGACTGTGGTCCGGTCGTGGGGCTGAAGTGCGCTTGCGCTTAACAGGACTTGCATTTAGGTTAAAACAGGAAAAACAACAAACCGTCATTGCTAGGGCCATGAAGCTAACAGTGGCGTGTGTATGAAAAGATGGTTGACCATCTCTTACCATCCCATCCTCGCAGCCTAGAGCAAGAGCCCTCGCCGTGTCCGGCAGCCTGGCCCTCAGTGCTCGCTGCGAAATCAGTGGGCTGTGTGAGCAGAGCGGGCCAAGCTGGGCCCCTCTCAGAGTCTCCGTTTCCCCATGTGGGCACTGAGAGGCCGAAGGGGCTCATCTTTCACGATTTCCCCCATTTCCAAAATTCTGCTACTAGTTCTATGACTCTACGGGGAGTGTAGATAATTCAAGCATAGTTTCCTCTGTTCTTTTTTTATTTCCTAATTTCAGAATTGTTTGCTGTGCTTTTACCTAAATATTTTCTTTTACTTGGTTAGGAGAGACTAGTTTGACAGAAAAACCTAGGGGTTCTTCAGGGGCTTGCGGAGCTGGGCCAGCGGCACCGTACCACCTGATAGTTCGTAAGAGATGACTCTCAGGCCCCACCTCAGACCTCCGGAAGCAGAGCCTGCCTGTAACAGATGCCAAGTGAAGCGTGTGAACATTGGAGCCTGGGATGTAACTGATGTAGGAAAGTCTGTCTGAATTGGACGGATTGTGGCTCATATTTTTCTAGTGTTGGACATAATAGCCAAAAACCTGATTTGTTCATCGATTTATTCCTCCAAGTGAATCCAGATATCCGTTGCTTTATGCAAACATGATGTATATACTTGTGTCCCTGCAGAGATTGAAAAAAGAGCAGGGGATTGGTTCATGTCACAGAAGGTGAGGCTTCCGAGCTGGGGAGAGGTGCGTGCTGGGCCCCACCGTAGAGCGGAACGCAGAACCTCGGGGTGCCCCCACCGCCCTCCATGTAGCTTCTCTTACTGAGTCGTGGTTTGGCGTCATGCCAGCCACTCACCCCAGCTCTGGGTGTGATACGTGGACCCGGTTCCTGTTGCAGAGGACACAGTGAGCACCCTCCTCTCCTGTCAGAAGGGGAAGTGGATTTGGCTGGTCAGCTTTTTGGGGCAGACGAGTGGTGGAGGGTGTGGCTTGTTTTGTCACTGAGGTGGGAGCAAGCTTACCCCGGAGGACAGGGCCCTGGGTGCCTCCACGGGAACACGCAGAGAGGTCCATGCCAGATCTGCACTAAGCCCTGCTCCTCCAAACTCTCCACGCTGCCTCCCAGGTTCCCTTCCTCCTCCACCAGGAGCTTCCTACCTCCACATCGGCCAGGAAGTCACTGCAGTAGCAGCCCTGACTCTCATGGCAGCCGGGTGAGACCTCGCCTCTGCAGCCAGCCCTCCTGCCCTCCCCAGGAGCCGTTCATTCCCAGAGGCCTGGTGCACGCCTTGGCTCATTTGGCCACTGCCCCCGAGAACACTTCGCATCCTCTTCTGCTGGCCTCAGTATGATCCCTCTCTGGTTTCCCAGAAACTCCATCATCGCACCCTGCTGGCGTTCAGAGCAAGCCCACATTCACCTCTCAGGATCTGAATTTTAAATATATTTTCTTCCAAAGTCTTGGTCTTGGAAACCCAGCAATTACATATGTAGTCTCCTTGCAACATATAGTCTCCTTCTGTCCTGCAGAAGATCAGAATCACATTGTCTGTTTTTTTCCTATTGATGCCAATGTGACACCCTTCGTTTGCCCAACACATTGGACCCTGGAATACTTCAAGCAAAGGTTCTCAGCCATTGCCTGGCCCCAGAGTCCCCGGGAGGAGGTGGTGGGGGTGGGGTGGGCAATCTTTTAAACACTCCCCAATTGGTTCTAATATGCACCGGGGATTGAGAATAACTGCCAAACAGCCACTACTCTTACGGGAGGAGTCTTCAGTCATTTTTATGTCCATTTCATGGCTTGGAATTTTTATCATGGCTCTTAAAAGTAATTGAACTATTAAATAAAAATGGCCATGCCAAAGCCGGTTTGGCTCAGCGGATAGAGCGTCGGCCTGCGGACTGAAAGGTCCCAGGTTCGATTCCGGTCAAGGGTATGTACCTGGGTTGCAGGCACTTCCCCAGTGGGGGATGTGCAGGAGGCAGCTGATCGATGTTTCTCTCTCATCGATGTTTCTAACTCTCTATCTCTCTCCCTTCCTCTCTGTAAAAAATCAATAAAATATATTTAAAAAAAAAAAAATGGGAGAGGAAAGATGGCGGCGGTATAGGCAGACGCGTCCCAGGTCGTGTCCCTGAGCAAATGGAGTGAGCAGCTGAAACTAGTAACATCCACCCTGAATTGGCGAAATTCCTCAGCTGGCGAGACGGTTTGCAGCCGGGAAGAGCAGAACTCCCCTGGAAAGATCCAAGCAACAGCAACCTCCTGAGCACCACACCCTCTGCTGAGGAACAGCAGCTGTACGTGAAACCTCGCCCCACCAGCCAGAAGAGCCACCACAGCTGTGAACAGCACCCACCAGAGGAGTTGCTGCCAACTGAAGAGCAGCTGCTACCGCAACCGCCCGAAGAGCAACCGCAGACCAAGGAGTCACTGCCACCAAGGGAGCAGCCACTGAACGACTCAACGTCTAGGTATGTCAGTGAGATCAAACATGGGTAGACAAAGAAACCCCCAAAGGAAAGAGAAGGAGGACTCTCCAGAAAAGCAGCTAAGTAATACAGAGGCATGCAACATGACAGAAAAAGAATTCAGAATAAGGGTCCTAGAGTGCATAAACCGGATGGAGGAAAAAATCGACAACCTCAGCAAGAAGCTAGAAGAAACAGATGAAAAAATCAACAACTTAAGTAAGACCCAAGTAGAAATGAAGAGTGATATAGCTGCAATGAAAAACTCCATTGAAAGTATCAACAGTAGACTAGGAGAAGCGGAGGACCGAATTAGTGATTTAGAAGACAAGGAAGCAAAACACACCCAAAACGTACTGCAATTGGAGAAAAAAATGAAAAGACAGGAGGAGAGCCTAAGGGAGCTTTGGGACAACATGAAACGAAACAACATACGAATAATAGGGGTACCAGAACAACAGAAGGATGAACAAGAATTAGAAAACCTATTAGAAGAAATAATATCAGAAAACTTCCCTGAGGTGGGGAAGAAAAAAGTCACACAAGCCCAGAGAGTCCCAAACAAGGTGAACCCAAAAAGACCCACACCAAGACACATCATAATTACCATGGCAAATGTTCAGGACAAAGAGAGAATCTTACAGGCTGCAAGAGAGAGACGGAAAGTTACATACAAGGGATCTCCCATTAGATTGTCAAATGATTTCTCAACAGAAACACATCAGGCCAGAAAAGAATGGACGGAAATTTACAAAGTGATGCAAAGCAAAGGACTGAATCCAAGAATACTCTATCCAGCAAGGCTATCATTCAAACTTGAAGGGGAAATAAGAAGCTTCACAGACAAAAAAAGGCTAAGGGAGTTTATCACCACCAAGCCAGCAATGCAAGGAATGCTAAAGGGACTGGTATAAAAATAAGAAATAAAAAGCTCAGAAAGAAAACAGCCACACAAAAACAGAAATGCCTACAAACAAGTACCTTTCAATAATAACTTTAAACGTAAACGGACTAAATGCTCCAAACAAAAGACATCGAGTGGCTGAATGGATAAAAAAACAGGACCCATACATCTGCTGTCTACAAGAAACCCACCTCATTAGAAGGGACTCACACAGACTGAAAGTGAAAGGATGGAAAAATATCTTTCAGGCAAATGGAAAGGAAAAGAAAGCTGGGGTAGCAATACTTATATCGGACAAAATAGACCTCAAAGTGAAGGCCATAACAAGAGATAAGGAAGGCCACTTCATAATACTAAAGGGATCAATACAACAAGAAGATATAATCCTGGTAAACATATATGCACCCAATGCAGGAGCACCCAAATTCATAAAAAAACTCCTGGAAGATATCAAAGGAGACATCGACAACAATACAATCATAGTAGGGGACTTTAATACACCACTGACAGCACTGGATAAGTCCTCTAGACAAATAATCAGCAAAGATACAGCAATCCTAAATGACTTACTAGATCAGATGGACTTAATAGACATCTTCAGAACACTTCACCCGAAAGCCAGGGAATATACATTCTACTCAAATGCTCATAGGACATATTCAAAAATAGACCATATATTGGGTCACAAGCAAAGTATCCCCAAATTCAAGAAAATTGAAATCATAAAAAGCGTCTTCGCAGACCACGATGGCATAATATTAGAAATAAACTACAATAAAAACAACCCAAAATACTCAAACACCTGGAAGCTGAATAGCATGCTATTAAATATTGATTGGGTTACCAATGAAATCAAAGAAGAAATTCGAAACATCCTGGAAACTAATGACAATGAAAACACAACAATCCAAAACCTATGGGACACAATGAAAGCAGTCCTGAGAGGGAAGTTTATAGCTCTACAGGCCTATCTCAACAAACAAGAAAAAATGGTAGTAAATCATCTAACTCTACAACTCAAAGAATTAGAAAGAGAGCAACAAGAAAACCCCAGAGTGAGCAGAAGGAAGGAGATAATAAAGATTAGAGCAGAAATAAATGACATAGAGACCAAAAAAACAATACAGAAAATCAATGAAACCAAGAGCTGGTTCTTTGAAAGGATAAACAAGATTGACAAACCTCTAGCCAGACTCACCAAGAAGCAAAGAGAGAGGACCCAAATAAACAAAATCAGAAACGATAGAGGCGAAATAACAACAGACCCCACAGAAATACAAATGATTGTTAAAAAATACTATGGACAGCTCTACTCCAACAAACTAGACAACCTGGAGGAAATGGACAAATTCCTAGAAAAATACAACATTCCAAAACTCAATCAGGAAGAATCTAAAAATCTCAACAGGCCAATAACTATGGAAGAAATTGAAGCAGTCATCAAAAAGCTTCCAGCAAACAAAAGCCCAGGACCAGACGGCTTCACAGGGGAGTTTTACCAAACATTCAAGGAAGAACTAAAACCTATCCTCCTCAGACTACTACAAAAAATTCAAGAGGAAGGAACACTTCCAAGCTCATTCTATGAAGCCAGCATCACCCTAATACCAAAACCAGGTAAAGACAACACAATGAAAGAGAATTACAGGCCAATATCCCTCATGAACATAGATGCCAAAATCCTCAACAAAATCTTAGCAAATCGGATCCAGCAGTACATCAGAAAGATCATACACCATGACCAAGTAGGATTTATCCCAGGGATGCAAGGATGGTACAATATCCGCAAATCAATAAACGTGATACATCACATAAACAAATTGAAAGAAAAAAACCACATGGTCATATCAATTGATGCAGAAAAAGCATTTGACAAAATTCAACACCCATTTTTGATAAAAGCTCTCAGCAAGGTGGGAGTAGAAGGATCATACCTCAACATAATAAAAGCCATATATGACAGGCCCACAGCCAACATCATACTCAATGGACAAAAACTAACACCATTTCCCCTAAGAACAGGAACGAGACAGGGATGCCCCCTCTCACCACTCCTGTTCAACATAGTACTGGAAGTGTTAGCCATTGCAATTCGGCAAGAAGAAGAAATAAAAGGCATCCAAATTGGAAAAGAGGAAGTAAAGCTGTCCTTATTTGCAGACGACATGATATTATACATACAAAACCCTAGAGACTCCATCAAAAAGCTACTGGACTTAATACATGAATTTGGCAATGTAGCAGGATACAAAATTAACCCCAAGAAATCCGAGGCATTTCTATACACCAATAGTGAACTTTCAGAAAGAGAGATTATAAAAACAATCCCGTTTACCATCGCACCAAAAAAATTAAGCTACCTAGGGATAAACTTAACTAAAGAGGTAAAAGACCTCTACTCAGAAAACTACAGGACGTTGAAAAAAGATATAGAGGAAGACATAAACAGATGGAAGAACATACCGTGTTCATGGATTGGTAGAATCAACATCATTAAAATGTCCATACTACCCAAAGCAATCTATAAATTCAACGCACTTCCCATTAAAATACCAACGGCATACTTCAGAGATCTAGAACGAACTCTCCAAAAATTCATCTGGAATAAAAAAAGACCTCGAATAGCTGCAGCAATCCTGAAAAAGACCAAAGTAGGTGGGATCTCAATACCAGATATCAAGATGTATTACAAAGCCACTGTTCTCAAAACTGCCTGATACTGGCACAAGAATAGGCATATAGATCAATGGAATAGAATAGAGAGCCCAGAAATCGGCCCGAACCAATATGCTCAATTAATATTTGACAAAGGAGGCAAGAACATACAATGGAGCCAAGATAGTCTCTTCAATAAATGGTGCTGGGAAAATTGGACAGATATATGCAAGAAAATGAAACTAGACCACCAACTTACACCATACACAAAAATAAACTCAAAATGGATAAAGGACTTAAATGTACGACAGGAAACCATAAAAATTCTAGAAGTATCCAAAGGCAACAAAATCTCAGACATATGCCGAAGCAATTTCTTCACTGATACAGCTCCTAGGGCACTTGAAACGAAAGAGAAAATGAACAAATGGGACTACATCAAAATAAAAAGCTTCTGCACAGCAAAAGAAACCATGAACAAAACAACGAGAAAACCCACTGTGTGGGAAAACATATTTGCCAATGTCATATCTGATAAGGGCCTAATCTCCAAAATTTATAGGGAACTCATACAACTTAACAAAAGGAAGATAAACAATCCAATCAAAAAATGGGCAAAGGACCTAAATAGACACCTTTCAAAAGAGGACATTCAGAAAGCCAAGAGACATATGAAAACATGCTCAAAGTCACTAATCATCCGAGAGATGCAAATCAAAACAACAATGAGGTACCATCTCACACCTGTCAGACTGGCTATCATCAACAAATCAACAAACGACAAGTGCTGGAGAGGATGTGGAGAAAAAGGAACACTTGTGCACTGCTGGTGGGAATGCAGACTGGTGCAGCCACTATGGAAGACAGTATGGAGTTTCCTTAAAAAACTGAAAATGGAACTCCCATTTGACCCTGTGATCCCACTTCTAGGAATATATCCCAAGAAACCAGAAACACCAATCAGAAAGGATATATGCACCCCTATGTTCATAGCAGCACAATTCACCATAGCTAAGATCTGGAAACAGCCTAAGTGCCCATCAGTAGATGAATGGATTAGAAAACTGTGGTACATCTACACGATGGAATACTATGCTGCTCTAAAAAGGAAGGAACTCTTACCATTTGCAACGTCATGGATGGAACTGGAGAGCATTATGCTAAGTGAAATACGCCAGTCAATGAAGGAAAAATACCACATGATCTCACTCATTCATGGATAATAGAGACCATTATAAACTTTTGAACAATAATAGATACAGAGGCAGAGCTGCCTCAAACAGATTGTCAAACTGCAGCAGGAAGGCCGGGGAGGGTTGCGGGGCAGGAGGGAGGGGGGTAAGAGATCAACCGAAGGACTTGTATGCATGCATATAAGCATAACCAATGGACATAAGACACTGGGGGATAGGGGAGGCTAGGGGACTGTCTAGGGTGGGGGGATGAAATGGACACATATGTAATACCCTTTGTAATACTTTAAGCAATAAAAAAAAAAAAAAAAAAAAGAAAAAAAAAATGGCCAGCCCTAGCCAGTTTGGCTCAGTGGATAGAGCGTTGGACCTGAGACTGAAGGGCTCTGGGTTCAATTCCGGGCACCTACCTCGGTTGCAGGCTCAATCCCAGACCCAGTTATGGGAGGCTACCGATCATGTGTGTCTCTGACATGGATGTTTCTCTCTCTCTGTCTCCCCCCTCCCTTCGACTGCCTCTAAAAATCAATGGAAAAAATATCCTCAGTGAGCCCTAACAAAATAAATAAACAAACAAATAGAAAGATAGATAGATGAAAATGAACTTGAGTTATAAAAAAATCTGAAAAATAAAATAAAAATGGCCATATCAACAAGGCCCAGGGGTTCCCCTGTTGGCAGTTCCTCATTCAGAAAAATGTTCCCTTCGTCTACATTTTTCTTCCTGAAGTTTGAGCCTTGACAGACACTCCCTTCAAAAGTAATAGTCACTGTACAGGTCCTAGTTTAAATGTCCTCACCATGATTTCAATCATAGGATACAGGTTTTTAAAAAGATCTTTCAGCCCGGCGGGTGTGGCTGTTGGTTGAGTGTCATCCTATGCATCAGGAGGTCTCCCGTGCGATTCCTGGTCAGGGCACATGCCTGGGTTGTGGGCTTGATCCCCAGTAGGGAGTGTGCAGGAGGCAACTGATCCATGTTTCTATCTTTATCTCCCTCTCCCTTCCTCTCTTGGAAATAAATAAAAACATATTTTAAAAAATAAGTAAATATAAATAAAAAGATCTTTTACATTTTCCTCTATAGAAGGTTATGGCAATTTCTGTTCTTTATTTTTACTATTAAATTTTCCCTTACATCGCCTAGTGTGGGTTGCATGTTTCATCTTAAGCTACCTCCAGGTATTAAATAACGAGGGTGCAATGCTCAAAGGAGAGCCTTGTTTTGAAGATGCGAGTGAAGGGATTCTGCATTGAGCTGTGGGAGATGGGATCTCTGGGTTGAGTCAGAATCTAGCATAAAATTGGAAATAGTTTTGACATTGTTAAAAGTATGACTCCGCTGAGAAATTCTATTTTCGTGGTCCAAGGAGGATTCCAAGTTTTCTCTACTAATTCTGTGTTTTGTATATTCTTTGGAATACAAAGAGGGAACTGGGTTGGATAAATTTGGTGAGTAGACTAGTCTTCCTCAGTTTGCCATTCTCCAACTTCACAATGCATGCTAACTCCATTCTGCTGAAGCGGCTTCAGCTCTCCTGACTTCAGGTCTGTCTGCGTTCCATCCCTGAAGCAGCCCCTGGGCGTGTGGTTGCCCCTGCTCACCAGGTGGCCTCTGCTGCAGCAGGACGCCCACCTCCGCCTCCTGGAGGACCCCAGCGAGCTTTGCCTTCTGTCTTTGCTCCTGGCCTTCGGACATCGCCAGCCCGGCAGTCTTTTCTTCCTTCTTCAAGTCTGGCTTCTGTTTCATTCTTCAGTTTCATTCTCCCCAGAACCCACTGATGGAGCATTTTTTCTCAGGATTATCGTCTGTTAAATGTTGACAGTCAATTATACTCACTATCACATTGTCCTTTCCTTGTTTTTAAGTCTTATTTTCTCAAGTAGGCTAACACTTCTTGAAAGTACATTGATTTAAATATTTTTCTATTGTATCACATAGGTCTCATCCCATGATTTCAAAAATATGTATTGGAGGTAATTCAATACTCCAAATTCTAGCAAAGTCTCCTGCTTTTGAGCTTCCAAATGATTTGTTAGGTCCTAATGGGTTGTCTGTCCTGATAGCATTCCAACGTGATAGTTCAGAGTTTCTTCTTTATTGTCATTTAGAGGGATTAGTAAGTACAAAAAAAAAAAAATAGCAAGAAAGTGAAATGACTTTATTTGTGAAAGAAAAGACACCCACCAAGATTGTGACTTTTCCCCTAAGAGCTAAACAGTCTACAGCCTTAGTGAACCAACCTAAAGAGTGAATGCTTTGCTGTAACCAGTTTGGCTCAGTGGATAGAACATCGGCCTGCGGGCTGAAGGGTCCCAGGTTCGATTCTGGTCAAGGGCATGTACCTTGGTTGAGGGCACATCCCCAGTAGGAGGTGTGCAGGAGGCAGCTGATCGATGTTTCTCTCTCATCGATGTTTCTAACTATCTCTCTCCCTTCCTCTCTGTAAAAAAATCAATAATATGTATGTATATATATATATAAATATGAGTGAATGTTTTAAATGAAGGGAGGCAAACCTCAGCATTTGGAGCAATTTTCAAAGATCACCTTTTAAGCAGCAACTGAATTGTAATTGCCCGGTGGTTATAAATGGGAGTGTTTCCATAGAGTCCATTTAAGCTGCTGCAATAATTGGGAGGAAAGAATTACTCTTTATTCAGTCTTCTTTCTTAATTGGACACTTAATTTTAAAAATTAAGTCAAACATAGGTGAAACTATTTTAGATTTGATTCTCTCTTGTTTTTTTTATAAATGAGAAAACATTTGCATTTCACCAGTAAATGGTTAGCACTCTTCTCTTTGAAGACCTCAAGATAGAAGAAATTCCAGGGAGTCGGGGGTTAGCTGAATGCATTTTCACATTAATATTCTATAGGCCCTTCCCATGCACACTTGCTCTGGAATAACCTGGAGGAGGCTCGCTTCAATGTTTTTGGGATCCACTCAAGAAATTCAATCCCTTGGAATTGACCCCTATCCCCACCCCCAGAGGGTGAGAGAAAATGTGCCTTTCAGTCTGATCATTATTAACTAATCAGTAGCCCGGTACATGGATTCATGCACCGGTGGAGCCCCTCGACCAGGCCTGAGGGGATTGGGCCGGAATCGGCTCTCTGACATGTCCCGAGGGGTCCTGGATTGCGAGAGGACAGTTCTCTGGTGATGCATCCCGGAATTAGGCTCCCTCCTCTCTGGTTCTGGGCCCGTCACCCGAGAACCACAGCTGCCAAATCACTGTAGCCCAGCAGCTCCTGCATTGAGCATCTGCCCCCTGGTGGTCAGTGCATGTCATAGTTATTGGTCTGACAGTTGAACAGTCTGATGGTCACTTAGGCTTTTATATATATAGATGCTTATTAGGCAGCCATGATCCTTACCCCGAAATACAGGTGTAAAAGGGGAGACAAAAATGGGAGATGTTTTTCACTGCCAGGGCTCAAAACTGAGTATAGACTATGAATAGCTAGAAAACTCATCAAGGCAACAGGAATGCTGAGACTATGATGCAGAAAGCCATCAAGAGAAGCTGATGCTGCCTGGCCAGTATGGCTCAGTGGTTGAGCATCAGCCCATGAACCAGGAGGTCTCAGTTTGCTTCCCGGTCAGGGCACTTGTCTGGGTTGCAGGCTCCATCCCCAGTAGTGGCGTGTGGGAAGCAGTCCATCAATGTTTCTATCCCTTTATCCCTCCCCCTTCCTCTCTTTAAAATCAACTTAAAAAATTTTTTTAAATAGAGAAGCAGACACCATTGAGACCCAGTGCTCCCTTCTCACACCTGGAACAACACCACATGTCTCTCCTCCTGTCGAGGCCACACCTCTGCTCCTTCCCCTTCTCTCTGTCAAGGGGGAAGGTGGTGTTTCCCAGGCCCTGAGGCTGTCTCCCTAGGGGAGCTCGCATGAGGGTAAACACCAGCAGCAATTCTGAACCCCAAGTCCACACTCCTGGGAGAAGGAATCTGGCTGGCTCTTTTTGGACTGACTGTCTACGTTCGATAGAATTCGCTAAGGGACAAGGCTGGGAATCACACCATAGAAACGTTGAATGCCTGACAACTGAACCTAAAGAAGTACAGATCTGAAAGTAGTGGGAGTAGACATTTTATCTGATCTCCTAGAGCCGGACATCTGGACCCAAATTACTTTTTCATGGTTTACTTAATATTTTAAAGTGTATCCTGAAAATCAGTAATTAAAACCATCATGCTTTCTGAGTTTCTGCTCTGACCTGTCCACGAACTTGTCCAAAACTAACATTCAGTTAGATTCCTTTCAATGGTGGTGTTTGTCAGAATGCAAGCTTGAAGCAGCTACAGAAGGAAGGATTGGACGTGTGTGTGTGTGTGTCTGTGTGTGTGTGTGTGTGTGTGTATGAGAGAGAGAGAGAGAGAGAGAGAGAGAGAGAGAGAGAGAGAGAGAGAGAGAGAGTTGGGCTGGGGAAAGCAGAAGAGACAAAAAATACATTCCCAGGTAGAGAAGTGTGATCACAGCTCCCCACAGATACACCAGGATTCTACTCTCCACGTGGGTCCTCACCTCAGATGGTGGGGTCCGAGGCCCAGGAGGAAACCCAACGAAACCACTGGACCTTTCTGAGAGGCTGGCCGTGTGCTGAGGCAGGGGAAGCTGAGGTCTGGCAACAGTTGAGCTCACCTGGGTGGTTCGCTCGGTGGTCCGGGCCTGGAAATACCGGTTCTAACACAGCACAGTGGTAAAGCGGTCTCCAGAATAGTGAGGCAGTGAGTGGGTCACTGTGAGTAGCGTCGCAGATGGAGAGTGTGAATGAGGGCAGTGTGCGCATTCTGAGACAGAAAGATGTGCCATGTTTTAGAGATATTTGGTTTTCAGAAGCCAAAACTGCAAGATGACAAAGTGAAACCAGCAGAGCGTCTAAATACTCTTGATAAGTTATCCACATTGAAAAACAAAAATTCAAAACTTTACATTTAGCATTTGAAACTTCCAAGAGTCCAATTTAGAATAAACAATGAATAAACAATTCATTCAACAGATATTTTTTAGCACCTGTTTTTTTGTTTTTGTTTTTGAGTTGGCAATGGAGACCTAGACGTCTCTAAACCCAAGAATGCCAATAAAGCAAGTATTTGGCGATTTGTTCTTGTAAGCCATCGGTCTCTAAAGCCACCGAATAAGGTTTTGGAAGGTTATTATACCCCAAATTGAAAACTGTTCTTTTATGTTCGTCAGTTTTGATATCATGCTTTAATTGTACTTACTTTACATGGTAACAATAAAAAGGGGTCAGCTGCATGCACTTTAAACACCTCACTCAGTGCTTTCCTCTGGTGTTTTTAAGGAGCGCCGCAAATTCGGCCCCTTGGGATGGAATATTCCCTATGAGTTCAATTCTGCCGACTTTACAGCCAGCGTTCAGTTTATTCAGAATCACCTTGATGAATGCGACATTAAAAAGGTGAGTGATATTTTTTCTCCTTTCTATTTTTATCGCTGTCCTTAATCAAGCCTCTATAGACATTTTCAGTGTGATATTCAGAGAGCCTGCTGAGGTCCCCCAGCTCCTGCACACAGCCTGCTCCTTCCCATCAGCCGTGTGCTGGCCCAGCCCTTCCCACTCCCTCTCTCCTGCCCCCAGGAGTGCATTCGGACTCTCGCACACTCGCGTCCTCATATCACAGCCAAGGGTCCCAGTGCGCTTCGAGAGAACGCACCTCGAGTCACACTTTCCTTTCTTCCTCTCCCTGTGTCTCTGCAGAAGTGACATGTTATCTCCCAGCCACGGGGAAGTCCTTTTTCACGTGAATCACATCTGAATGGACGTTTAAGTTCATGCATATGAATTGCAACAATTCCTGACAATGGTCACTCATTATCCTATTGAGCACTCTGGTCTTCAGAGTGCTCCCACAGGCAGGGCCTCATCCCATTTTCACAGCTCCGTGGGGCAGACACAGAAGCCTTACTGGTAGCCCCTTTTTACTGATGAAACGATAGACAAAAGAGAATAAGGGACTTCCTCAAGGTCACAGGACTGAGAATGCAAACCTGTTGTCCTTTCACATGGGAGCTGTAACGGCCCGTGACCTGTCTCTCTGTGACCTTGAGCAAGTTCCTGAGCCTCTCTGAGCCTGTTTCCTCCCCTGTGTCCTGGCTCCGGCTTCTGTGGAGAGTAAATGTGTGTGGTGCTAGTAGGGCTCAAAGCGCCAGCGCCCCGCTCCCCTCTCCCCCTAGTAGGTCCTGAGGAAGATTATAGACATGGCCCCGGGAGACCGTGAGCCACGGGGAATCTTCATCTGGGCCGGTAGGAAATCCAGGGTCAAACCACCGTTTTTCCTTGCTGTTACAAGGAGATAATATACTGACTATGACGTTTTGATGAAACCTTGTATCACATTGGGTTCATATTCTGCAATGATCCTTTCGGCATATACAAACAACAGTGCTCTTGAAATAGTTGCTTTGAAAGGCCACAAAGCTGAAAAGTAAAGTTTTAACCAAGAGGAAGTAAAGAAAAATCAAGCATCCTTACGCCTCCTACCTCAGATGTTATTGAAGGGATTTTTAAATAAAAAAAAAACCTATTAATATCTGAAATGCATTGCGAGCATAAAATGGCTATGGACATTAATCCATACTTCAACATAGTTGTCGCTCACAGAGTGAGATACCAAAGGATTTCGTTGCAGAAACATCTTGTGAGTAATTTCCAAGTTGTTCCCGCACTGATTCAGAAGGCATACTGCTAAGGAAGCATATCAGAGCGTTGATGACTTGATTTTTCTTTTCTTCACTGAACACAACCTTTCCTTCTCTAACAGCTCAGCACTACTGTAATGAGCATGATAGGTGATTACAAGCACAGAGTGAAAAATAGGGTGTTTTTTTCCTGTTTTAAACCACAGGTAAGCGCCATGGTCACGGCTGTGTGGTGTGGAACTGTCTTTAGTGAACAAACCGTGGCCGTCCCAGTCGTGTAAGCGCAAAAGATCTGTTAATACAACATGATGAGAAGCTTCTGCCTTCGAGCGGGGGCTTCCATTTCCAGGCCTCGGCCCCGCGGAGAGACCCGAAATGTTTAGGAGTTTTTGTTTGGATGGACAGTGAATCACTCTCTGTTCTTCCTAATGCAGGGTGTATCGTGGAGTACCGTTCGGTACATGATTGGAGAAGTGCAATATGGAGGCAGGGTGACAGACGACTTTGATAAACGTCTACTTAATTGCTTTGCTAGAGTAAGTCAATTGTGGTGGTGGCGGGGGGGGGGGGGCATGGAGACATATTTTATTGCATTTTCCTTTTAAGCAAAAACATTTTTTTTGGTAATAGATGAGCCAAACTTAAGGGGGGAGGGAGTGGGCGGGGAAGGTACAGAGCTGAGCTGCTGCAAAGAGTCAGCCAACAAAACAATATTAAAACCAAAGCCAAACCAACCAGCAATCTGCTTGTGGTCTGTGAGTCTTCTCTATAGGTGAGCTGCGCATGCCCAGGGCCCCCCACCCCCTCCTCCTTGAAAACACTGCACATAATTTCTCTGCTTCTTCCTCTGAAACCACGCAAAGCGATTTCAAGCCCCAAAATAACTGATTGGAAAATGAACCATAATTTGAGTTTTCTCATCTTTTCCATTAGGACAGACAATTGAAAATTGATGAAGTGCTCATTTTTTTTCTCTGTGCCCAGTAAAACCCACATATATCATATTGAACATTTTCTAGAGAATGTTCTTAGCAATTATGGCTTTCACCTTTCACATCAAGGATGAATAGTATAAATAGCCCATCAGACTCAAACTCTTCTTAAAATTTTTACATGTCAAAGAAGGAATATATATTACCTAAGTGGGAGAAAACCAGATATGTATTTTATGGTTACTTGAATTCTTTATATTAGAATCTATATTGGTAATTCTCTGTGTCAATGATTCTCCCCCTCTAAACAAAATTAAAACCTCAACAAAATTAAGAACACATGCTTTTGGGGTTACTTTGGTAAACTGGGGGTTTACCAGGAAGCTGATGTTTCCTTCAACCCTTTACACGTTTTTCTGAAGCTGTGTGTGGAGAGGTGTGTGTCAGTAAGGATGGTGAAGGCAGGAGTCAGGCTGCTGGACGTCAGACTGTCCACACCTCCCAGAAAGCCGTTGGGAAAAATTTACTAAAATTAAGCAACCTGGGCAGGTCCATCCCATAGTATTTCTAAGAAGCGCCTACAAATGGATATGCTGACAAATGTCCATGGTGATATTGTGTGGGAAGTTGAAGGCAACCTAGGAGTCTTCACGGGGATGGAGGAGTTGAATGCCGTGGCCGCCTGCTGTGGAACACAACGCAGCACTGGGAGGAAGTGATCCGTGTGACAGCATGCACAGGTCTTACAAACTTACCGTTGAGTGCAGAGGTTAATGAAATCAAATGAGATCTATAAAGTCATACGTGTATATTTCACAAGGATAAATGCATCGTTGAGGACATAGATCAAGGACATTTAAATAGATGCCCTCAGAGGGAAGGAGGCTGGGAGTGGATAGCAGGGCTGAATGGGGAAAAGACTAAGGTGAAAGGTGCCTAGATTCATGCGAACAATAAAATCAAGGAATATGATAAACTCACCTCTGTATCCGAGGTTCAAAGGAGAAAAAGGTATCGCAACCTCAGCTTCATCTTATCTTCTAACCAGGAGATCTAACTTCTTTGTTGCCACTTCACCCTATGTTACCCAGCATTGTCTGAGAGAGAACTGGCTTAATTGTATATCAGTGCCTTCCAGTGGGATCCTCCATTCCTGTGACTTTCAGTTTGAGGCTAACCTTTTCTCTATTCTCAGCATCTTATGGTGTGTCTCTCCTAAAACCAACAGTTGTAGAACCTTATTTGTCTTTGGAGTATGACTGCGTGTCTTTGTAAAGTACCTTCTAGAACAGCTGTGGGCAAACTACGGCCCGCAGGCCGGATCCTGCCCGTTTGAAATGAATAAAACTAAAAAAAAAAAAAAGACCGTACCCTTTTATGTAATGATGTTTACTTTGAATTTATATTAGTTCACACAAACACTCCATCCATGCTTTTGTTCCGGCCCTCCGGTCCAGTTTAAGAACCCATTGTGGCCCTCGAGTCAAAAAGTTTGCCCACCCCTGTTCTAGAATCTCCCACAGTAATTCCATGTAGACTTCATATTCTGTATTTTTAATATATCCCCAAAATGTCCTCCAAATTGGATGAAACTCAGCTATTTGTGTTAGTGAATCCAACTAGTTGTGGGCGTGTAAATAAATTAATGCAAAAACAGGTGGAGACTTGTATTTGCTTTTATAAATATACTAGAGGCTCTGTGCACGAATTCATGCATGGGTGGGGTCCCTTGGCCTAGGTGGCAATGGGGGCCAATAGGGGCCTTCTCACCCAGTCCTGGGGGGAGGGACTGCTGGAGGTTGGCCCAGGAGGTTGGCTGTGGGAGTGCACTAACGACCAGGGGGCAGCTCCTGCGTTGAGCATCTGCCCCCTGGTGGTCAGTGTGCGTCATAGTGTGTAATGGTCACTTAGACTTTTATATATGCAGATGTCACCTCACAGCACAGAGCTCACAGTGGTCACTGGTGGTCTATGTGCTGAGGGCCCCTGGCCTTCCCCTGCCTCGTCACCCCCATCCCCAAGAACATAATCTGTCTCAGAATGACCACGATCATAGCACTGTGCTCTCTAATAGCTTCCAACTGTTCCCCACTTCTTCACTGAGCACGTCACCACCCTGACAAACACAGTCATCCGTAATAGGGCCCCCCTTCACCTTTCCTGCCCTCTCTCTCACTACTACACTAGATTTACCCGAGCCTTCGTCCTCTCCCCCACCTACCTCACATGTGCACTAGTTATTCTGTGCCTTTGCCTGTGTGGTCTCCCCATCACAAGTCCCACTGTCACAATCCTGCCTTTCAAGGCTTACCTCCAAAATCAACTCTTAGATAAAGCCTTACCTGACATACCTTCCCTTATTACTTCTATTTTCTCTCCCATACAGGCCTGGCTGTGCTTTCCTCCCACTTTACGCCTCCTTGGTACTTGGCTTATTTTTATTTCCCCGGCTCTTGCCTCCGTGCCCTTTGTACTGTGGCTATTATGTAATCGGCCTAGCCCTCCATTGGGTCACAAGCTCCTTGAAGGAAAGGACTGTGTGTGCCTTGTCTTTGCACTCTGTTCTCATTCTAAGCTCAGTGCCTCATGCGTGGAAGTTGAATAGGATAGGATTTCGGCAAATGGAGCAACCGGGAGAACGGGTACATGGGGTGTTTCATATTCAGAACAATTGCTGGCCCTAAAAAGAGTGGGAAGAAGGCTGTGAAGCAAAGAGACCGGCGCAGGTGTGGTTAGCCTGAGTAAGCACAGTCCCACCCCTTTCCACGCAGCGTCCTCGAGAGATTCAGACATCCATCTGCTTTTCTGCTCCCCTGTCTCCCCATTAGTTCCCTTCCGACCGGGAAAATTGCTCTGTTAGACACTAAAGTCATTGTCTCAAATCGGGTTGGTAGGCATTCAGCATTATTTTTTCCTCTTCAGAATAAGTCTGTTCACACCAAGTATATATTTGTGCTCTCGCTGCTACATTACACATAATCAGCTCATATGGAATGAGAAAAGGATGTCCTTAAGCGAACAATAAGACGGTTGGATACATTTGCTTCTTGTGGCCAAGGACAGAACTTAATTAACGGGGGAGCTCTCCAGCGCAGGGTGAAAAGGGAGAGGCGTGGAAGTTTTCCTGGCCTCGTGCTGTGCTCAGTGCTGCTTTGAGCCCCAGTGAGCACAGACCCAGCCCCCTAGCAGGAGCCCTGCTGGGGGGAAGAAGGGCGGCACTGAAAAGGCCAGATACTGTCTCCTGTGTGTGTGTGTGTGTGTGTGTGTGTGTGTTGCCTCATCTATTCTGCAGTGTGTTGCCACTCCACAGGGATCGAGTCCTGGCCAGCGCACATACATGTTGCCTGTTCAATTCCCAGTCAGGGCACATGACCCAGTAGGGGAATCGATTCCCAATAGGGGCATGCAGGAAGCTGCTGATCCATGTTCCATTTTCACATGGATACCTCTCTCTCTCTCTCTCTCTCTCTCTCTCTCTCTCTCTCTCTCTCTCTCTCTCTCTCTCCCTGTCTCTCTTTCCCTCTCCCTTCCTCTCTCTCTAAAAATAAATTAAAAATCTTAAAACACACACACAGAGGGCTGGCGGGCCAGCCAGGTACCGGATCCGGGAGCAGACTTGCGAGGCCGGCTCTACTCTCCGCTGCCAGCAATTACCCTCTCTGCTGCGGAACAGGCGGGGGCTCCATTGCTTCTGCATCCCGGCCTCTTTTCTTCATCTGCGAGCTCATCATTCTGTCAGTGGCTGCATTTGGGTGCTCTCAGCCTCAATATTAAAAACTATTAAAATGGAAATAAGGCAACCCTTTCTCTTTCCCAGTAGCAGTTTTCATTTAGATGTTTATCGACTTTATTTCTTCTCTTTTCTCTCCCATGCAGGTCTGGTTCAGCGAGAAGATGTTTGAGCCGTCGTTTTGCTTTTACACCGGATATAAAATCCCCCTCTGCAAGACCTTGGACCAGTATTTCGAGTACATCCAGTCGCTGCCCTCCCTCGACAACCCCGAGGTCTTTGGGCTTCACCCGAATGCCGACATCACGTAAGTTCCTGGCCCTTTTGAAATCTGAAGGAGTCATTTGTAACTCAGCCTGGCAATAAGGACGCATTTCCTCTCTCTCTCAGTCTCTCTCCTTTCCCTACTTTTCATTTTATTATGAAAAATTGTGTCACTTTCTGTCTCCCAATTACAACTTTGTCGGATCTTGGCAGCTCTCCCCTCACTAAATCCCGATGCTCCGGAGTTTATGGCAGCGTGAAGGCTCTAACTTATGCACTGATTACTTCTCTGTCGTGTCATAAAACCAGCTGGTGTGATTGGCGCCGATGCTCTCCACGGATAGGACAGTAGTCCTTGCCTCTTACCTCAAAAAAGTCCATGAAAAATAATGGTCCTAAGTAGAATCTAGCAGGGCCAGGACGGGCGAGAGAGGAGGGGGCGGCGGTACTTGTGCTTCATCTGCTCCCTGGCTGCTCACGGCCTCCTCTGTCGCTAACCGTCCCGGGGCACCAGGCAGTGAGCAAGGCGCACAGGGCGGGTGAGGGGAGGCTGGGTGTCACGGCTCCGAGGGAGGTCCCTGCGCCAGTCCCACAGGCCAGAGGCGGGTGAAGAGGTAGGAGGGGCATCCAGGTCCCAAGCCCCCTCCAGGACCCTCCTGTGGAGGAGGTCGCATCCCTCATCTCCCCGGAAGTCCCACCTGCAGACCGAGCCTCCGGCTCCATGGAGAGGCCCCAGCTCAGCCTCCTCTGGGTGGTCTCCTCCGGCCCATTGACGCAAGGCCACAAAGTCTACTCTAGGAGGGGGGTTTTAGGAAGTAGGGAGAAACCAACAGCCCCCTGGAAGGTTCTAAGCTGTGATGGCTGAGATGGCCGTGTGCCCTCTCCCGGTCACTCCCCTGCAGCCCCAGCCCATGTCCTCACCTGGTCCTCTGCCCTCACAGGCAGCCCCGGAGCCCCCGTGCCCTCCAGTCCTGCCTGCACCTCACCCTTCACCAGGCTTGGCCTCCTGGCCTCTGTCACCCACGTTGATTCTAACTTCTCTGTTCTCTCTCATCTCTCTCATGTTTTTTCATCTTCAAAGATGTGAGCGTGGCTCCAAAGGCCCACGGATGGCTAACGCTCCCTTCAGACCCCACGGGAGGAGCCAATGGCCCTTTGGTGGCGGCGATGGCTGCTCTTTGAAGAATAAAAGCTGTCATAAAGTTAGCTGGAGGCAGGAAACAATTAAAAGGATTCCTCAGGGACCCATTTGCACGTCAACCTAAACATTATCTGAAAGAGAAAACAGAAAGAGGTTTGCTTTTGCTGAGACTTTTAAAAATGTGAGTCGGATCGCATCAGGCCTCTGCCCAGAACCCTCTGAAGGCTCATCTTACTCTGAGTCAAGGTCCAAGGCCAACAGTGACCTCCAGGTGACCTCCAAGGCCCAATAATTCCATCTGCACCCACCCCTGGCTGGTCCCTTTCTGTTGCCCCCCCTCCCCCCTTCCCCGTGGCCACCAGCTCCAGCTACTGCCGGCTTCCTGTCCCTCAGACAGGCCCAAGGCTCTCACCACAGGCTACCTGCACTTCCTGGCGGTCCTTCACACGCGGCACTGTGGCTCACCTTTTCACCTCTTCCGTCCTTTGCTGAAATGTCAAAGAAGCCTCCCCTGGCCGCCCTATTTAACAATGGCTAACCACTCCCCGCCACCTCAGAGTCCATCCTCCCTGTCTGCCTTTTTCTATAGGTTTTCTCACCAGCTGACACATCTGTATGTATTGTTTGCTGTCGCCTGGCTGCCATCATTTAACATAAGCTCATTCTGTTGACGCTCTTGCCTCTTTTCGCTGCTGTTCCCCCCGTGCCAGCCCGTGCCTGATGGCAGGGAACATTTGTTGGCTGCGACCGCCATACACAGTTCTTCAGGGTGTGGAGGACCTAATGAGGGGGCTAGCGCTAGTCCATAGAAAGGCCTCCTGATGCTTGTGAGCGGGCCGGAAAATGGGCAGTCGGTGGTAATGCACTTGTAAACGAGCAGGTGACGTGGTCGTGGATGAGGGCTTAGAACTTGGGCTCCATCCTTGGCGAGAGCCCTTGGAGCCGTGGGAGCCGGTGCCTGGGAGCGCAGAGCAAGGCTGGCCGCAGCTCGCCCTGGGACGGGACGCGCGCCCGCCCCTGGGCACCTGCATCACCGCAGGCAGTTTGATCACCAGCTCGCAGGGAAGATAAACCGAAGCTCGGAACAGCTCAAAGCAGGGCAACTAAAGTGTAATTCAAATGCGAAGCCAGAAAGAGACTTTCCCTGGACTTTTATTGGAGCTATTACAAGCCCTCACACGAGTTGCAAGTACGCAGTAAACTCTCATAGACCCTTCACTGAGAGTCACTGATGACTCACATTTGGTTCCATTTGCATTTTCTTTTTCTATATTTAAGCCTCTGTGTATTTATATGTCTATAGCTACGTCCACATATAAGCACACCCCCCCCCTCCTTGTAGCCCCTCTCAGTGGATGAGCTAGGAAATAAGTATTTTTTAAAACATCCTAGGCCGATACTAACAGGTCTGAGTCCAATGGTATACCTCAGGGCTGTGCCTTGTCTTCCCTCATTTCATGTTGCTGTCTCTTTCCTCCCATGGTGGGAACTCCGGTTCCCAGCAACTTCAATATCTTTACTCACTCGCTCCGAACACCCCACCAGCACCCCAATGTCCTAAGTGCAGGTCAAGGTTTCTTTGCTGACCCTTTTGCCCTTAGAACAGATCCCACTGAGGGCGCACAGGGTGCTCTGCTCAAAAGTCACGCCGATGTTTTTCTGTGCGGTTGTGCCATCCATTGATATGTAGGTACTTTGTTTTTGTTTGTATTACATTTTAATTTTTTTCCATCTTTGTTCATGATGGGTTTTTAATATATTTTTCTCGATTTCAGAGAGGAAGGGAGAGAGACAGAAAGCTAGAAACATCAATGAAGAGAGAGAACCATTAATCAGCTGCCTCCTGCATACGACACAGGGGATCGAGCCCACAACCCAGGCCTGTGCCCTGACTGGGAATCGAACCGTGATCTCCTGGTTCACAGGTTGACACCCAACCACTGAGCCACGTCAGCTGGGCTGTCCATTGTTTTAATTATGTGAAACGTGAACATGGCTGAAAGTCACAACTAGATAGTAAATTGTTCTTAGAGAAGTCTCATCTCCAACCCACTTCCTCCTCTCTTTAGAGGCACCCAAATGCATTAATTTCTGGCTTATCTTCCCTGTGCTCTTTTTGCCCAGACATACATACACATGTACTTAGATATTCTCATGGTCCTTTCTTTCTTAAACAAAGTTGCCATGCTAATTCTGTGTCTTGCCTTTTTCACTTAACAGTGTATCTTATAACCACTCCGTTCAGCTCATAGACGCCGTCCTCATGACCGTACAGCTGCAGGCCCCTCGGTGCTCATGCTCCATCGTCCCTGCATCCTTCTCCAGAGGGTGGGCATTTAGGGTTGCTCCCAGTACTTCACTCTCCCAAATAATTCCTCAGGGAATTACCTCCTGGGTGCCGTTTCCCATATTGCGGGGCATGTGTTTTCAGGGTAAACTGCTCTGCTGGGGTGCTGGCTAGACCGAGGCCTAGTGAATGTTGCCGAAGTCCCTTCCACCGCCTGTGCTGTTACTCTCACCAGCAGTGCGGGCGTGCCTGGCCCCTCAGTCTCACCCACAGAGCAGTGGTGAAGTTTTGAATTGTCACCAGAACGGCAGTGAGAAATGGTGCCTCAGCATGGTTTTATTTTCTCTCATTTTGAGTGAAATTGAGCTCATCTGCCTACATTTACGGGCTATTTGCACTAATCGACCACCTTGGAGGCCCCGTGTGTGATGTAGGCTGCAGTCAGGGCCGGTGATGGGCTGCAGAGGTGGAGTGAAGCTGCAGACAGGTCCCAGAGGGGGACTGATAAGATGAATGAGTGTGGAACAAGGCTGGGAGCCTTCTACAGGTTTCATTCATTCCTTGCGCTGCCTGCTCAGTAGAGAGGGTGTGGCGAGCCTTTGACCCGGTTCAAGTTTCCCTCCACAGCTGTGCGCACCGCTCACATGCCTTCGCTGGCAGGCCTGCTGGGCTGGCACAGCTGTCCTTCCCATACTAACTGTCAGGGTCTCACAGCTCCCATCCCACTGAGTGAGGGCAGGTAGACCGGCGGGACCTCTGCCTCAGATGGACTGTTCCTGCCAGAGACAGCAGCTGGCCCCTGAGCCCTGTGGCCCCCTCCTGGGATTTCTCTCCATCCTTAACTTCCCGCTTGGTCTTTCACAGGGGCTTCTTCTCCAGCCACCCACCCCTGCTCTCCTCCTCCTGGCGACCATGGCCCTTTCGGTGCCTGCTCAGGCAGCGGGCTCTGTCCCGCAGGCTGCGTTTGGTCATTTTCTGTCGAGGGATCTCTGTCCTAAGCTGGAGCCTTTTCTCCTCTGGGCTCTGAAATACCGGGTAACCAGAATCAGCCTCACTCTTCCTGGCAACTGAGTCTTCTTGTGGGGCTGCGCTCCAACCCCGCGCTGTTCCCGCACCAGCCACCAGGAGGCAGTAAGCAAAAACGGACGCAGCTTCCCAGCTACAGCCCATCCCCAGTCTCCTGCCCCCAAGCACACCCTTCCCAGGGCTGCGAGGTGGAACTCTCCCGAGAGGACACACTCTGACCTTAGCACCCACAAATTAGAGGGGAGAGGGGGGGCCTGAGAAGGGGGACCACATGTCTCTCCCTCCGCCCATCCTTGCTTAAGAATGCAGAAGTAGAAGAGGAAAATCAGGTTGAAAAAATGCTTTAAAATAAATAAAATCTCTCCCAAGAGCTTAGATACCTTGGTGACAGGAAGCATAAAAATGCATAGTTTAATCACTATGCATAGTTTAAATAGTTTTATTATCTAGATTTATAAGGTACCAAGGACATTGCAAATTCAACTATCTCAATGTCAAAAACAGTTATTTATTTTCACTCTTTTTCTCATTAGCAGTTTTGCATATTTTTCTACCTTCTGAAATTTGTCAAATGTCTTATTACAACTTTTGTGTTCATTCCGACACAGTTTGAATTTAATTGTATTTCTTTTTTTGTTTGCCGGCACTGCTAAGTTTCAGATTTTAAAAAAAAGATTGTGCTCATTGTGGCAGATTTTTTTCCCCAGTTAGGCAGGGCACACACCCAGGTTGTGGGGTCAATCCCTGGTCGGGGCACCTTCAGGAGGTGATTGATTGATGTTTCTCTCTCACATTGATGTCTCTCTCTCTCTCTCTCTCTCTCTCTCTCTCTCTCTCTCTCTCATTCTCTCGCTCTCTCTAAAATGAATTAAAAATTATGCTCATTGCACATTTGTTTCATGTGCAAAGATGTATATAAATCTAGGCTGGTTTGGATGTGGTAGTGCACTAATATTTCAGGAAACGGTTAATTATTTTAAAGGCAGCTCTCTTTGTCAGTTGTCTTGCATTTGTATGACCCGTGACCACCCAACAGAGATGACCCAGATGACTCCCCGAAACCACTGAGTGACAAGACCAGTAAGAGCTTCTTCCCACGTTTACCTCAAGGAGAAATTTCTTCTAGAAGCAACTCGGGACCAAAGCACATGGAGTATCACCATTCCCTTTCTTCACCTCAGAGCATTTATTTATGGGACTGTTTCCCTGGGAGTCCTTGGGATTCTGAGGCACATGGAGATATTTGCAGTTCTCCGGTGTATCCGGTTAGGTAGGCTTCTGCCTTTCCTGTCTTTGCAAAGTTAGAACCACATTGTGGAGAAAGAAATAAAGGGAATGGAGGTTGTACATCCCTGGCATTCGGTGGCCCACGTGTGGTGGGAGGCGATCTGAGAGCTTGTCCAGCTCCTATGCAAAATGGGGCAGCTTTTCAGGGGTTCTTTCCACAGCCATGTCTCAGGGACTGTTTTCAAATCACCTCAAAAGATGAATTAAATGGCCCACTGTGGGAGTGGTCTCTCAGGTGAGGTCCCGCCGTGGCCCCTCCACGGGCCTCCTGGAGTGCTGGCCAGGGTGGCGGGCGGCCAGAGCAGGCGGCTGCACCCGCCTGCAGTGTGTGTGCTGGCACGCAGCCCTGGTGCAGAGCGTTTCCAAGGAGGATGCGAGCTGACGGGGAGCCAGGGGAGCCTGAGAATCCGAGATAGGGGTTCCTTCCCCGTTTCCTGTGTGGCTAGAACAGGTGGGAAGAATAAATCAGGGTTTCCTTAGCATGAATGGACATTTACTGCGGTTTTCTTCTCTTTGACCTTTAAAGATCGGAGATATATTTATCTTTAGGTGGAAAGGTGCCAGGAGAGAGACACACAGTAATGACAATATACTTTTACCATAAGAAGAAACAAATAATTACATTTTCATGCCCTTTAAATATCAAAGGACTGCTCTCCTTTAGATGTGAGGCTTAATAAAATTCAAGCCCAACAAATATTTACTGAGAACTTACTCTCTAGCCAGCTTGTGGATTAGTAAGTCACAGTCCTTGCCCTGGAGCTCACCATCGATCAGAGAAAATAAATGAATGGCAGACCGTTATGTAACACAATATGGTAAACTCTAAAATCAGGACATACAGGGGCGGGCACACACACACACACACACACACACACACACACGCACACGCACACGCACACATTGCTCTGAGAACAAAGGCAAAGGAGCAATCAATTTCCATTTAGGGATCAAAGTGAGCTGGTGAGGGAGTGAGGCCACCTCTGAGTTGTGCCTTAAGGACCTGCAGGGAATCTCAGGAGATGGGGAGGGGGTGGGAGGAGTGGCTGCAGCACCAGCAAGGGGACAGAGTACAAAGAAAGAGGACGATGAGGAGGCTGTCTTTACATGTCAGATCAACCTGTACGCCCTAAACAGGATGATAAAACGACACGTCAGCACAGTGAACAAAAGCATCACTGAGGGCACATGCAGGAAGGAGCTGCCCGAGGAGGGGCAGGAAGCTGTAGTGTGTGGTTTGTTTGGGAGCCTGGGGGTGAGGGGGGGGGGGGAGGCTCGAAGGGAAAAGCAACGTGATGGTGATGCTGACACATGGCAGAGACTGGCTCTGGGAGATGCGGGGCGTCCTGAGAAAGGGTTTGGGGCCGTTCCAAAGGCAGGAAGGATGCGGATGCTGGACGCTTCTACGTGGTGCTAGGCATGATCTGGAAATAGGACTCGGAAACCGAGAGAGGCTGGGGGGTGACACAGGGGGAGCCCTCTCTGAAGTTCCCCGGTCGGGCAGCTGATGTTAAAGGAGATGGTGCAAGGGCCAGTGCAGGCGAGGGAAGGGGGGGATTAGAACAAACCAGGGCAGGAGTTGTCTGGTGTCAGAATAGAGCTCTGGGAGCCCGTGGAGATTTGGGTGCACGGAGTCCATGACAGAGTCAGAGGTTTGGCGTTATCGGACCTGCCTGGAGCGTCCTGGCTCCGAGGACCCCGGCCCCGTGGCACCTGCATCTTCTCCAGCACAGCGTCACCCACACACCCTGCTCCCTGCGAGCTGGCGTGCCGCGCAGAACCAGGGCGCCGAGCGATGGCAATCACACACATTTACGTTTCTGATGAAATCTCTGCTCCATAACAACATGTGTGTGGGTCCTCGACTGTTGGTAACTTCATTTTGTTGTCACGTCAGCTATTTTCATGCAACACCAGCTATCACTACATTCAGGGTTGGGCAAAAGTAGGTTTACAGTTGTTCATATGGAAAATAATACAGCTATTAATAAACAATAATCTATATATATATAAAAGCCAAGCAACTGGAATGACAGAATGACTGGAATGACCAGAAGGACCGGTCACTATGCTGTGCACTGTGGCGGCCAACCTGCCCGATTGGGGCCCTGATTGCCCCCCCCCCCCGATGTCCCATGGCCCCTTCCCCCAGCCAGCCCTGCCCCCGATCAGCCCCCCTATTGGGGGCGGGGCCAGCTGACCTCCCATGGGGCCCCCCACCCAGCTGGCCCAGCCCCAATTGGGCCCCGATCGGGGGTGGGGCCGGTGGCCAACCTCTCGCTTCCCCTGCTGCAGGCCTGGCCCCGATCGGCCCCCATCAGGGCAGGCTGGCCAGACCCCACGTGTGCACTAATTTGTGCACTGGGCCTCTAGTATAAGAATAAACTCCAAGTTTCTCTTCCTCACAACTATAAACCTATGCTTGCCCCACCCTGTATTATTATCAAAGGGGCAAGTGTGGGTCTGCACAAGGCACTGTTATTTGTATTTTCCTTTTCCTTATGTGACTTTTAAAAACTGTGATAGCGCCATACTTCAAAAACCAGTAATGAGAACACAGGCAATGGAGCGCAAGGGCCTTGTGTGCTGTTTTCCTAGGATGTTTTCCTTTCTATTCATATGTTCAATTGTGTGCGTATGGGTTTGATATGCTCATCTTTCAACTCTTTAAATAAATGCCTTTTGGAATATTTTTTTAAAACCTCCGCTTCTGAAAGAGGTTGCTCACCAAAGAGTAATAAAATAATAAAATTTTAAAAAATTATAAAGTTATACAAAATCCATCTTAAGGTATTAAAATCAGCTTTTGCCTATTGGTCTCTATGGTGAAATTCTTATGTTTAAAGGTAAAGTGGAGTTGCTTCCCCAGCCCTGGTTGGGTTGCAAACATTCGCCAGGTCTGTCCCCGGGCCCTCGTCAGCACTGCGCATCCTCCCCCGCAGCCGGCATGGTGAGCACGGGGGCGGTGCGTTTGCCTCAGCCGGGACTTGGGGAGGATGCGGTTGTTAGGATACGCAGGCTGGGGCCCAGGTCGTCAAATAAAAATGCTGAAGACAGAAACATCCGCTCCACTCTTAAGCTGGTGTCCTAAATAAACCAGAGGTCACCTGAATAATTCAGGAGTCCTCAGTTTGCACAAAACTGGCTTTTTCACAAGCAAAGAAGCCTGGGTAATTTTAGCAGGAGCCATTTCCACAAAAGGTTGTTTAATTCACACCTAGGCACGAAGAGAGAGAGGTAATTCCCTCATTCCATGTGCTGTGAGAAAAGGCGGGGGTGGGGGGTGGGGGGGATGCTTCTGGCAGCGCATAAACCTTAGTAGGGATTTGCAAGATGCGTTTCACAGAACCCAAACATTTGTCACCAGTTCATCTCTGCTGAGTTCCTGACCCCTGTGGGCTTTGCTTCTCAGGTGTTTTGTTTTTTTCCCCTCTTATTTTTCAAAATGGAAATGGTTTTAATCCTCTTTGTTAGAAAAGTCCTGCCTCCTCATTGAGAAAAAGAGCCAGTACAGACAATAGAAAGTAATCATTGAAGCAAAAGCTCACCACACAAAGGTCCCACTACCAAAACACTCCAGGTCGTCTCTGCGCCTGTGTGCACCCAGCGTTATCAACACAGAACGGATGGCGCTGGAACTGTCTCTGTACCATGCGGTTGTCGCCCGTCATCTCAACTCCCAGCCCCACCGCTGGCCTCAGGCTGCCACTAATCTTACTTTCTGTGTCTATGAATATGCCTTTTCTGGACATTTCCTATAGGCAGCTCTGTGGTCTTTGTGTGTGGATTCTTCATTTAGCACCATCTTTTTGAAGCTCACCCAGGTTGCAGTAAGTATCAGTACTTCATTGCTTTTTATTGCTAAAGGGTATTCCAACGCACGAATGGACCACATTGAATTTATCCACTGACCAGTTGATGGGCATTTGGGTAGTTTCCACCTTTTAGCTACTATAAATAACGCTGCTCTGAACATTCCTGCCCAAGTCTTTGGGTAGACATGCCTTTTTATGTCTCTCGATAGGTAACTAGAAATGTAATTATTGGGTCATGTGATTAATCTACCCTGAACATTTTAGGAATCTACCAAGTTGGTTTTCCAAGTGGCTGCACCACGTTACAACACCCAATATATGAGGGTTCAAGTTTCTCCACATTGTTGAGAGGGAGAGGGAGAGAGAGAGAGAGACTAGACTCCCTTAAACATCTGTTCTGATTCTCCACAGAATTCCTTACAATGGTGTTGACTAATGTCCCCTCCTCCACGAGAGAAAGGGACCGAGGCAGGGACCTGTTTGTCACCGTATTCTAGCACCTAGCTCAGTGCCTCGCACGGAGTAAATCTTTCCTGAATGTATGGATTTTAAAGATGGATGGCGGCAGTCAGACAGGTGGAGCAGGTGAATGCCGATAGATTACCTTGGAAGCAATAACACACATGGGAAAGTGAGAACACAGAAGAGAAAGGACCAAATAAATTTTAATAGTTTATAACTCATTGAGCAAATGTGAGTGGTGCTCTTTGATCTAATAAATTGTCCTATAATGGCAGCTTCTGAGGACCAGTGCATAAGCCAGGGCGGAAGGGAGCAGGTGGGCTCGCTGTTGTGCTCGAGGTGGTGAGGTCAGCTGCGAGCGAGGAGATGGATGGCGCACTCTGGACCATCAGGGACATCTGTGGAATCTCTTTCCCCGAGGAGGGGAGTTTCATTTCTGTGATGTCCTTAGTATCTCACTGGGAGACAGTAAAATGGATCTCTGGGTTTTTTTCTCTCATTCCTATTGGTTGATGGTAAAGCCACCCCGCCTCTTTTTTCCCTTTTGCTGGATTTAGGTGATTCATCATTTCGTGTGGGCTTTGATCATTATCTGTGAAGGTGTATCTCCCTGCATTCCCAACAGTGCCCTCTCTCCATCAGGTACCAGAGTAACACTGCTTCCGCTGTTCTCGAAACAATTACCAACATTCAGCCCAAGGAGAGTGGAGGAGGAGTGGGCGAGACCCGGGAAGCCATTGTCTACAGGTTGTCAGAAGACATGCTGAACAAGCTGCCTCCAGATTACATTCCACACGAGGTGAGCTGCACCTCCCCCACCTCCAGGGTACAGGGCTGCCGGGGGCTCCACACAGCCCAGCGAGCTCAATGCCCGATGGTGTGTTTCAGTCCCTTCCCTGTCTGCGCATCCCTTCTTCACTGTCAGCTGTTCTTTCCACCCTTGGTCTTCTCTGCCTTGCCTTTCTCAGCGTCGTGCAGATTATGGTCTGCACTTTCTCTGACGCCTTTCTCCACTTGCCTTCTGCCCCACTTTCTCTCTCAGTCACCTTCTCTCTACCCTTTTCGCACCTTTGGATTCCCAGAAATCTTAACCCTCTAGGCTGGAAACCTCTCCCTCCCTCTCTTGCCTAAGCCTGCTTTGTCCAGCCTGAAATTTGCCCCTTGTTCTTGCCCCCTGCCCTCCACACTTGTCATTTTCCAGTCCGCTCAGCCAGGTGCTAGGAAAGCAAGCGATGAAAGTGAACTCACACCCCAGGTTGGATGGCAATAACTTTCTACTTCTTGGACCTCCTAGGTGCTTGCTTGTTAATCAGTTTTCCTCAAATGCTTTACCTCAGGACCCCTTTACAAAATGACGGAGGACCGCGAATAGCTTTTTTTTAAAAAAAATATATTTTATTGATTTTTACAGAGAGGAAGGGAGAGGGATAGAGAGTTAGAAACATCGATGAGAGAGAAACATCGATTCAGCTGCCTCCTGCACATTCCCTACTGGGTATGTGCCCTCAACCAAGGTACATGCTCTTGACAGGAATCGAACCCAGGACCCTTGAGTCCGCAGGCCGACGCTCTATCCACTGAGCCAAACCGGTTAGGGCAGTTTTTTGTTTTTGTTTTTTTTTTCTTTTAATGTGGGCAAACTGCTGATGTTTAATATATTAGAAATTTAAATTGAGAAATTTCAAAAATATTAACTTATTATAAAGTGACAGTAATAAACCCATTATGTATTGACATAAATGACTTCTTAAACATTTTTAATTGATCTTATAGAGAGAGAAAGGAAGAGGGAGAGAGAAAGAGAGAAACATTGATGTGAGAGAAACATCGACTGGTTGCCTCCCATATGCTCCCTGACTGGGGATTGAACCTGAAACCTGGGTATGTGCCCTGACCAGGATTTGAACCCACAGCCCTTCAGTGCAAGGATGGCGCTCCAACCAACTGAGCCACACCAGCCAGGGCAAATGGCATTTTTACTTAAAAAATAAATATAATTTTCAAAACAGGAAAGTGCATGGAAATAAGTGGGTGTGTTTTAATTTTGCCAGTCTCTTTAATATCTGGTTTAATAGAAGACAGTGGGGGTCCCATGCCTGCCTCTGTGTTCAGTCAGCTGAGAGAGCAGGTCGCAGCCCTGGAAAACTCCTCTGTGCACGCCTGAGACAAGCCAGCATCCCTGTCGCTGTGAAAAATTTCACCCCGTCGATCCCCTGAAAGGATCTCAAGGGACCCCAGCCCACACTGTGAGAACTGCTGATCTAGATAAATGTTTGTGGTAAAATTTCCGGATGGTCTGAAAGTTCTGTAAGAGATCTTCCAACCTGGCCCTCTGCTTCGTCCAAGGGGGCAGTTGTGTCCAGGGTGTCCTCACTCCTGTCTTGGCTTCCACCCAGCTGTGCCGGTGTCAGAGGCGCCTGAGCCCTGGACCGGCTGAGTGGAGGCTGATGCCTGTGCAGGTGTAACTGTGGCCTCCCCTGCATCCCCACGCCTACGGAAATGCGCTTGTCAGCTGGGAGCCCCTCGCCCTCCCACCTGTGATGAGTGCCCAGCAATGAAAAATCATTTTCTTGCCTCTTGAAACGATTTGTTTCATTGCGCAGATGAGTGCCAAGACACTTGGCCATGACTCTGAAATCAATGGCTCCACATAGAGATAGTGCTCGCAAGGCGAGAACATATTTTTTTAATGAGTCAATATTTTAAGTACTGGAGGGACTTTCAATGGTTCACTGGAAGTGATCTTCAGAGGACGAATGAGGGTAGTACCTGCCTCTAAAGGTGGTACAAACCGGCCTGTGAAAGAGACACTTACTCTGTATGACTGGACCGCAGGCTGACGCAATGGGAGGAGGGTCTCAGGCTGTGGGGTAACGTGAGGCTCAGGGTTAGCCCGGCACTTCACCAGGATCTCTGTTCGGCCACCTCCTAGCAGCCGGGGGCGGGGGGGGGGGGGGCGTCACTATATATGGAGGCCACATGGGGGGACCCCGTTAGTGCTGAAGGCATCTACAGTCACTTCCTCTCTCAGGGTCACTTCCTTTCTCGTGTTCTTTGCTTTATGGAGGAGATGCGCTCTAAGATGCGGTGGTGACGTGACGTTTGTAAACAGAAATATAATCACAGTGTTGACTTCCACAGTGAAAACGAGCCCGTGACTGCCAGTCTCGCAGACACTGGAAACCCCCCACGAGATCCAGCAACTCTTTCAGTTTTAGGCTGGAATAACAATCATAGTCAGAATAAAATGAGTACCAGCACCGGATTTCCCAGCGGCTAAGTGTTCCCTAAGCCTGTCTCTGCTGTGGGAAGTTTCTCTTTTGAGCCCTCAGCGGGGTGAGGCCATTGGTTTGGGGGCGGTTAGCGACTAAAAGTTACTGAGCTATTGCTCTGACCTTGGATTTCCCCTTAATGGGCTTGCAAAGGTACAGGCCCTCATTTTCCCTTTCCCTTAAGTGTGACTCTCCACAACCCTATCATGGTGTGAAGGGGATGCTATACAAGCTGTTTGGCCACTGGAGGCTGAAGGGCTGGAGATGAGGACGGGCTAGAGGAGCCTGCAAAAACGCAAGTCCTAGAACAGGAATTTAGGAGAATGCCAGGAGGCCAGGGACCTCCGCCGGCAGGTGCGACAGGGGGTTCAGTCTTCCTTGCTGCCAGCAGGGCCATGCAGGCTGCTCAGTGCACAGCTGCTTCCCTCTGAGTCTGTGCTCACCTCCACCCTGGCTTCCTGGAAGGGCGCGGAGGCTGCCCAGGCGGGACTTCTGTGCCCTGAGAGAGGGTCCCGTAAGATGAGGACGTGGTCTGGCGCCATCCCTCCCTCACATTCCGTGACTCGGGACAGGCAGTGGGCACCTCCGGCTGAGGACCCCACGGCTCCCCTCCCCGGTGAGTCCTTAGACGGGATGTCACTCTGAACTCTCTCTCTCTCTGTGTGTGTTTCTCCTCCCCCCTGTTCTGGCAGCTCTTCCATTGCGGCCAGCGGGAAGGTCAGACCTCTCTCGGAGTCCATGCCAGGATTTGTAGTCAATCTTATCTTGGGCAGTTGTCACGAGATTGAAATGTGCACATGGATTGTCGTATTTTTCAGTAATTGTTGGGCTTTATTGTTTCCATAACCTGAGGCTTTTGTATGGGTCTCTTCAAAATGGTCAGTAAATGACGTACCAAAAGGAGCCAATGGCAGGTGCCTACCGACTCACCCACGCAGGCACATATTCCCCTTGGTTAAGTTAGGAAAGCCTCGACTGGCAGGTGCCCTGGCCCAGGCCACACGGCCTCCGGAATCCTATCCTTGGTGACTGCTCTGGAAAGATTTCAGCCGTATCTCCTGTCTGTGACATTTCTAACAGCAACTCTGCAAGAATTATGAAAAAAGTATTCCAAACTGTGCTCCTAAAAAGGTTAAATCGCAAAAGAGTATTTAACGGACACTTAGTCATTAATCATTTGAAAGGGAAAAGGGTGCAATTTTACTTCAGCTTCTTAAAGTCTATTTCCAATTATCAACGAAAGTACAATCAGTAGGAAAGAAAAATCGTTTTAGTTGAACAGTCGTGTTTGAAGACCGGAAAATGGGGGACGTAATGGCAGGGCTGGTTCTGCAGGGGACATTGGAGAGTGTATTGGGCTGTGGAGGTGCTGCCGGAGGGCGGGGGAGAGCAGAGAGAGGAGAGGCCATCGGGAGACGGTGACAGGCGAGTTTTTAAAATCTCCCTCCCTGTGCTGTGCTTTGTTTCAGGTGAAAGCTCGCCTGGTCAAGATGGGACACCTTAACTCCATGAACATATTTCTCAGACAGGAAATCGACAGAATGCAAAAAGTGATAACAATACTCCGCAGCAGCCTGAGCGACCTAAAATTAGCCATCGAAGGGACCATCATCATGAGTGAGGTGAGCGGTTGGTTCCTCAATGGTCGTTCCCTCTTTTTGTGGCTTTTCTTGCTTCTCTGCTTGAACTTTATCTTTTTTTTTTTTTTTTTTTTTTTTTTTTACCTTCGGTCATTTTATCTTTTATTCATTTTTTTCTTTGTTGATTAAGGCATTACATATGTGTCCTTCTCCTCCCATTGCCTCCCATCCTGCCCCCCTCCCCTCTCATGCCCTCACACCGCCCCCCCCCCCCGTGTCTGTGTCCATTGGTTAGGCTTATATGCATGCATACAAGTCCTTTGGGTGATCTTTTTAACTTCATCTTTTTCAGAACTTGAGGGATGCCCTGGACAACATGTACGATGCTCGCATACCTCAGATCTGGAAGAGGGTGTCCTGGGACTCGTCCACTCTGGGCTTCTGGTTCACCGAACTTCTGGAGAGAAACTCCCAGTTTTCTATATGGATATTTGAAGGGAGGCCCAATGTGTTCTGGATGACTGGCTTCTTCAATCCCCAAGGTACGTGCTCCCAGGACAGTGGGCAGACTGGAAGGTGTGCGTGTGTGCACAGCAGTGCGGTGTGGTACATGGGTCTCACTTAAAGCAGCACAGAGGGACAGCCGGCGGGGTGCTGGACACGTGCTTTCAAAGCTTGGAGACCACAGACGATCTTCTGTATTGGTTTTGCAAATTCAACCTTTGTTTTTCTTCTCATCCACTTCAGCAAGCCGTCAGTCTTTGGTCAGAACATGTGAAATAGTAAAAAGGTTTCACGCAAACCTTAGTTTTTAAATGTTTATAAAAACGACAAAAATGAAGCACCAAAATATGCAGAAACTGTTGCCAAAGTACAGGAAATTAGACTGGTTTCAACAGTGATCATGTGGCAAAAGTTTTATTCCCTGAACTCCAGAGTCTGCCACCCTCCCCCCCCCCTTTTTTTCCTTGAAAAGTGCTTTGCATTTATTCCTTCATCCTGGGAATGTTAACTGTGTAAATTACTGACCGATGTCATAGACTTGCTAAAGTTCAGAAATACAACTTTTTCTCTCTGCAACATGGATAGTGTTACTTCAAGTAATTCTTGACCAAACTGAAGAGAGATAGTGGACTCCTTACGGTTCCACACCTTGTAGCTCCCCTAGTGATGCAATTTAAGAAGCATCAAGGGGGGGGGGGGGAGACATATGTAATAAAATTAAAAAAAGATTGTTGTAATAGTAAATACAAAATGTATAAAGATAATTTCAACTAGAAAAAAAAATAAAAGGATAGTCATTAAAAAAAAAAAGTGTGCACACTTAGAGAGCTGGGATGCGTTGTTACTCCTCGCAGCTGTGTGGCTGAATCTCATAAAATAATGGTAAGTGAGGAAAGTCAAACAGGACTCGTTGTAATTGCACACATTGTGCTGTATGTGTAATGAATGCACGTACACTGTTCAATTCCATTTGTACAGAGCAAACAGGCAAAACAGATCCATGGTGTTAAAATGAGGGTGGTGGTTACCCTCGGGGGCAGCCGGGGATTGCGAAGGTCACAAGAGGGCCTCTGGGAATGGCCTGTTTCTTGATCTGGACATTGAATTTCCTGGTGGAAATGCATGGAGCTGTACACTTTTCTTTGCATGAGTAATACGTCAATAAACAGTATCCCTTAAAAGCACACATTTAATTATCCTCAGGGTACATGCACTCATTCACGCCCTGCATTTTCAAATGCCCGAATAGTTTCTAAATTTAAAACACTAACACGCTGACCTTGGTGGCCTTTATGCGCTTACCAGGTGGTGCATGTCGGATTTGAACAGGACAGCCCCCACTTTCACTTCTCCATTTTTTCTCCCAGAATTTCTATTGAATTTGGGGTGGAAAGTTTTTTACTGTGATTCTCAGATTCCGCGTGTCTACTTGTAAGTCTCTTTCCTCCTTACCAACTAACTCGCAGTTTCAGTAAGTTGTCACCAGGTAATTCCTGGCTTTGGAGCCTGAAGAAATAGCATTTAACTTAATGAGGCTGTTTAACCACCTTCTGTTTGCCAGCCCTCTGCCGGGTGCTTTCCATAGAAAGAAGTCTGAGGCCGGATTCCTGCCCCAAAGGGGCCCGTGATATGGTTGGTGAGACAGAGGCTCCAGCAACTTCACTGCAATGAGAACTCAGTGCCACAGGGGACAGAGGACAGAGAGGGCAGGGCTTGGGGAGAACTTCCCCTGGAGGCGGGGAGTAGGGTGGGCAGAGGCAGGGACGCCAGCAGCAGGGCCTGAGCAAAGGCAAGGCGTGTCCAGGGAAAGGAGGAGGCAGTGTGGAGGAGCGGGGGGTGGTGGGAGGGAGGCGGGAGCGTGAAGTCTCCCGGGAGAGGAGAGTCTGGGCTGGAACATACAGGCACTGGGAGCACCAACCCTCAGAAGACCGTCCTGGGAGAAGGTAGAGGGAGGACTGGAATGTGGACCCAGAGCCACGAGTCTCTTACCAGGTCCAAGGGAGAGAGCCTGCCCCTCAGCCAGGTGCCGAGGAGGGACAGGTTGGATGGAGCGATTAAACTGGAATCCTCGCGAGCACAGGGCCTGGCAATGGCTGGGGTGAAGGCAGGTGCCAGACCAGTGGTGCAAGAGGCACAGGTTGGGAGGAGGGGAGGGATGGCCGGGCGGGAGGTGTGCTGACAGGCTTGGAGTTTTCGAGACCGGCAAGAACCAGTGATTTTAAAAACTGTACGGTTATTGAGTGTATTTTTTATATTCGGAAACCAAGGGAGTGGGTTGGTTCTTCCCTGGCTTTCCACAGACACAGACAACTTAAGTCGGGCATCACAGCACACAATCTCTTTCAGTAATTTTTCCTCATTGAAAATGTGACTTAAGCCCTAACTGGTTTGGCTCAGTGGATAGAGCGTTGGCCTATGGACTGAAGGGTCCCAGGTTCAATTCCGGTCAAGGGCACATGCCTGGGTTGCAGGCTCCCAGGGGGCATGCAGGAGGCAGCCGATCAATGATTCTCTCTCATCATTGATGTTTCTATCTCTTTATCCCTCTCCCTTCCTCTCTGACGTCAATTTTTTTTAAAGTGACTTACATCTGGCCAGTGTGGTTCAATGGTTGAGCATTGACCTATGAACTAGGAGGTCATGGTTCGATTCCTGGTCAGGGCACATGCCCTGATTGCAGGCTCCATCCCCAGTCGGGGGGCGTGCAGGGGGCAGCCGATCAATGATTCTCTCTGATCATTGATGTTTCCGTCTCTCCCTCTCCCTTCCTCTCTAAAATCAATAAAAACATTTTTTTTTTAAAATGTGACTTAAAATAGCAAGATATAAATACGAATTTATCTTCTCTTGGAACTTTCTGTGAGTGTTACAAGCCAGCTTAAATACAAATGCAGGTGTCCACCTCAGGGTTGTTTTCACCTGTCTGTACTTGTTAATAATCCAACCCTTTCTGTCTTCTTTATTTCTGCTTTCAAGCTAAAGTTTGATCCCTCCTCCCAGGGTGTTCCACGTGTTGGAGAGCCCAGGACTTGTTCCAGCTCCCTGCCCTGCGCACACAAGCGCACAGACACGCATCTTATCAGTGATTGCTTTCCTTTGCAGCTCAGAGGGAGCCAGCTTTCCCGCATACCAATCGCTCCTCCGCTTCCTGTCCCGCCCCTTATCTCAGGTCCACATCACCTGGCCAAATCCGGAAAGCAGGGAGCTCACAGCCGCACTCGTGGGAGCTCACAGGCAGGGTGCTCCGCAGGTCAGCCCTTCAGAAGCGGGGGCCTCTCCGCCGCTGTTTGACGTCAGTAATTGATTTCTCAACTTGAAAATATCTCCTGGATTCATAGCCTCGAACCCTGTAGTGAAATGTTTCAGTTCAAAACACTTAAGTAAATATTCTAAATTTAAAAAGCACACGCTTAAGTAAAACACAATGCAATTTACCAAAAGGCCATAGTTGCATCAGAAATAAGTATTGTCAAAGCCGCTCAGACTGTAACACGCTTGAAGTGCTCTGTGGCTGTAAGCCCGTTTTTGTGGTCTTGCAATGTCGTGGCATCTGACAGGTCTGGTGTGTTTCCCATCATGCCTCCGCTCATCGCCCCGCAGACCTCCATCCTCTGAGGGCCACGCAGCTGCAAGGACGGGTGTCAGCCCGGCTGGTGGCTGAGCTCACGCTGCTGGCGGTGCTGCTCCGGGCACTGTGGTGGCCTGGTGTTTGTCAGTCACGTTTGAGGAGTCTGACGCAGCGACCAGGGAGCTAATCTGGTATTTTCAGCCCCTTCACTCTCATTTCTGTAGCAATTGACGAGCTCAACATGTGGTAGTTAGACCCGATTGTTGAAATGGTCAAGCCCTTTGCACCCAGGATCCTATCACATAGGTTCAGTGGCGCAGTTTTGGGCAACGTGTGGGCGTGCCTCCCAAGAGCTTCCACGGTGTGGACTTTCAGAGCATTGTGTTCAGGTGATTTAGACTCTGGTGTGTGTGTGTGTGTGTGTGTGATATGTGGGTGTGTGTGTGTGTGTGTGTGTGACATGTGGGGGTGTGTTTAAAATGGAAGACTATGAGTTGCAAAGTCTGACTTCAAGCCTGGTGCTGACTGCCTTTTGAAGCCTCATCGAGGGCAGCTGCGCTGGGCCAGCTGCTGGGACTGTGACACCCCCAGCGCTCCTAATGAAGCAGCGGGCGGGCCAGTGTGCTCTCCAGCTCTCAAGCCTCTGGCCACACTACGCTGACCACGTCCTCTCTCTACACCGACCACGCCCACTCTCTACACTACACTGACCACGCCCTCTCTCTACTCTACACCAACCACGCCCTCTCTCTACTCTACACTGACCACGCCCTCTCTCTACTCTACACCAACCACGCCCCCTCTCTACTCTACACCGACCACGCCCTCTCTCTACACTGACCATGCCCTCTCTTACACTACACTGATCATGGATATAGTTATTTTCAAATGTTTAGCTCACTCTGGAGCTTGAGGCCATTTGGTTGCAAAACTGTACTGGTTTTTCCTCAGAGTGTTGACAGGCCACACCAGTCTGTGGTGGCAGATACCGGCGACAACTTGTCATTCACTGTTAACATATGTGGCGGGCTGGCACGGCCATGGCATACTCAGCCCCAGATTGGGCACCTTATGTGGTGCACCAGCTCAGCCAGGTTCTGTGAGCCCGAGTGGGGGCAGTGAAGAATTAGAAAGACAGACAAGAGAAGAAAGCTGGGTCTCAGTGGGATGCTGCCCTTTCAGATGGAGAGAGACAGCACCACGGACTACAAGCCGTGTTTTTATTTTTTTAAATATATTTTTATTAATTTTTTACAGAGAGGAGGGGAGAGGGATAGAGAGTTAGAAACATAGATGAGAGAGAAACACTGATCAGCTGCCTCCCGCACACTCCCCACTGGGGATGTGCCCGAAACCAAGGTACATGCCCTTGACCAGAATCAAACCTGGGACCCTTCAGTGGTCAGGGCCGTGTCTTTATTTTATAGCCAGATTCCACGAGGCAAAGTAAGGGCGTGGTCAAGATGTTTACAGCATTCTCGTGGGTTTTGATCCTACTCATTACATGCACCTGAACTCTATCAAGCCCACATCACTGACACGTGGGGCCACGTGTTCGGGCCGTAGGTTCAAGCTTACAACTGTAGCTGTTGGCTATCATTGTGCTGAGAGGGCTCTGTCTTCCAAGCTGGGACTTGCACGTGGCCATGAGAGAACTGTGCCCTTTCATTAGTCTGAGGCTTAAACCTGTCCAAACACTGTAGTTGCTCTCCACAAACACAGATCGTGATTTCAGTAGACGGAGTTTGCTGAAGTGAGGAGACAGATAAGCTTGGCCTGTTATCCTGCTCCTGTAAAACCACCCTCAGCCTCTTGCCGGTGTTTGTCTCCACGGTGGTGCTGTCAGCGCGCAGCAGTGTCTGAGGGCTTGTCTGGGGGACAGTTATTGCAGCCGGCGTTGGTTGGGTGGGAGAGCGCACCAATGGTTAATGGAACTTTAGGATTGAAGGGGCTGGGGATTTCTTCCAACCTAGTAACAATCTAAGCATGCCCCGTGGCTTCCTTCTGCCAAACCCGAGCTGTCCCTAACATCCGAGGGGCTCCGAGTGAATGGACCCCAATCCGAGTGACGGCACTCACCTGCCTGTCCCCAAATCGCAGGACGGCAGGGCTGTGACAGCTTAGAAATGCCTCCAGAGTGAATAACAGCCCATCTCCTTGTTGTTGTGTGCGAGGGGGTTTGATGCAGTGGCTTTAGCCTTTATGATTCTAGTCTCTGCACACGGTTACCTGCCTCACCACCCACCTGGCCCCTGGGAGCCTGGCCAGCCTCCACCCTATACTGACCTCTCACCAACCCCACTGCCCTTGACTCTACTGGGATGCTGGTTCCAGGAATTCTCATATCTGGCTTGTCCAGGACCTTCCTTGGTTCTTCTCACCTCCCAGAGGGCTGGTTCTTGTCCTCTTTGGGGCTCTTCCCAGGCAAGTTCCACCCTTGGCCCAGCCCTTTGTGGATGACCTCAGTCATTCTCATCGGTGCAGCTACGCATCCCTACCCATGACTGACTTGTCTGAAGCCCCAGCCGGAGACTCTGATCCTTCACTTCCGAGTGCCAGCGTCGGTCACGCCCTCCCCTGCGGACTCCCCAGCACTACCCCCGGGCATCTTCCTCCCAGAGCAGCCCTGCCAGGAATCTCCTCTGTGGGCCTGTGCACCACCCTTCTCCAGATCGCATGAGCTCTTATGAATGGTCCCTCACCTCCAGCAGCTTGGAGGAAGGAACCAGGAGAGCATAGCGTCATGAAGCTGAGGGGGGAGGGGGAAATGGTGACAGATGCCCCCGAGGTCAGGTCAGATAGGGCCCAATGGTCAGACGGCCTGTCAGCAGGGAGACTGTTGGCCAGAGAACTCAGTGGAGTGGATGGGGAGGTAGAGAAGCCGCAGTGCAGGGGAGTGAGGGAGAGACAGAGAGTGAGTGTGGCCAGCAGGGAGAATGCTAAGTGGGACCCCAGAGACCCAGATCATAGCAGAATTTTGTCTCAAAAGAGGAGAGGCAAGTTGGAGGCATCGATTTAAAAAGGAAGGATTTTCTTTCTTCTTTTAATGACAGGAGAAACGTGAGCTTATTCAAATACTGGTGAGAAGGGGAAGGAGCCAGGAGAGAGGGAGAGGGTCAGAGAGAGGAACAGGGAGATAGAGCAAAGAGACCCCAGAGGGTAAAAGAGGCAGGAGGGTGGCTCCCCCGCAGACAGATGCAGTCAGCCACCTATTGGAACAAGAGTAATGAAGGAATGAGTTGGATGCAGGAGAGTTTGTAGGTTTAGTGGCAAGGAGTTAGGGAGTTCCCACCTGATGCTTTCTATGTTCTCTTTGAAGGAGGAGGCATGACCTCCAGAGGCAGTAAGTGTTGGAAGAGAGACTTGAGGTGGGAGCAGAAGTTTGGGAAAGAGGGCTGTGGTGGTGTGAGCATGTTGAGGCTGGCGATGGTGAAGCATGGTGGTAGCTGTGTGTTTGCCTCGGGCTTGTTCGTAGCCTGGTACAGGTGTAAGAAGGGGACATTTGATTCATGCAGGATTGAGGGGGTGCTGGGCAAATGATGAAAAGGATGGGTCCAAACTAAATAGGAAAGGAGGTGAAGAAAAGGGAGGAGGAGGTCTTCAGAAATGATGAATTCAAGGAACTAAGGGGTCAAGACGCTGAGAGGGGTGCCAAAGAGACCCAAAGGATGGCAAGATGCTCAGTGCCCGGGGCAGGTGGCATTTGGCAGGGACAGTGAGGGGAGGGGCCTGTGGCCAGAGGGTGTGGCTGTGGAAGCAGGGAGAGCCTCATAAAGGATGAAGAAGGACTAGGATGGTATCTTCAGAGCCGAGCCAGGTTCTAAGGGCAGGAAGAGGGAGAAATGTGCTGTGACGAGGCAGGAAATATTGAAGAGTTTGTGCACCATTGAACCACCCCAGGGGGCAGTGGGAAGGTTTGGGAGGGCGGGCACAGTGAGAGGTTGGGTTGAGGGAAAGGACACGTAAAGCAGCACATGGAGAAGGCGGAGCGGTGGGAGGAGTCTGGCATTTGGCGTGTGAGACTCGGTGGGCTTCGCGGATCCCAGCCTGGCCGGGAGTGGCAGCCCAGCTCTCCAGCTGGTACCCAGGCTCTCCTGGAGCCAAAGGTGTCCTGGATGGAGGACAGTGCAGAGCGCGTGCGCCTCAGGGGATGTGGAGAGAGTGGTGGTACCACTGACAACCTTCTTAATCTTGTGCTCATCTCATGGGGCATTTCTCTTCCTGCTCGTCAGATTTGTTTTGAAAACAAATACGGGTCAGTGGCCTGTGAACAGCCTCTTGCGCAGATCTGTATGCCGAGTGTGGTCCTCAGCCCTGCGTGCCGGGAGAATCACCGGGGAGTTTCGGTCCGTACGATTGCCGGGTCCCCAGACCAATGGCCCCAGAACCTGTGGAGGGGAGGCCTCTGGCGTCTGTGCAGTTATCTTTCTTAAAGGCTCCACTGGCCACTCTAACGGGTGCGGAACCTCAGCGTGGGCCTCTGTCTCCCAGTCACGTGGTCCGTCCATCAGCAGCGCATGGGCATCCCCTGGGAGCGGGATAGAAAGGCGGGACCTCGGGCCTCACCCCTGACCAGCTCCTGAGTCAGAGCCTGCACTGTAATGAGCGCTCCTTCCCCAGGTGAGACCTGCGCCTGTAAACAGGGCTGACGCCGGGGTCCCACCTCTGAAGATCCTGGCTTTACTGGTCTGGGCCTGGAAATCGGGATTTTTAAAGGCTGCCCAGGTATTTCTCATGTTTAGCCAAGTTCAAGATCCCTGCCTTAGAGCATCCAGCAAAGCCAGGAAAGGTGCCCGGGGTGCTTTTATTCACCTGGTGGATCAACCCCGTCTGTGTTTAATGGTTTCTGACCTTTTCTTGAACTTACCAGCGAACTCCTCATGCTTCTCATTGGGGGCAACACTGCCCGTCTTCAACTTGTGGCAGGAACATCATTTCTCCTCATTTTCAAAGACGCTACTGGGAGGCATGGTAACTGATAAGACAGGAAATACCGCACAACCCATAAGGCCTGTTACATAAGGACTGGTTCATTTATTACAGGAAAAAAGGTGTTGGCCATAGAACCATCATTACTGAGCGCCAATCAACTCCTTATAAAATTGAGAAGTACAATATTCCTGATTAGTTATTTCTGTCGTCCTTTCTAAGACCCTGTGTGGAAATGATCCTTAAAGCACTCCACAGCGTTCTGTAAGCCAACTGATTGCACCGCCACGTGGCGGTAATTGGTTTGCTGAAATGTTAGGTTACTGCTATTGTGTGGATTAAGACATGGCAAGTGTTCCTTTAGGCCTGTCTCCAAAATGTAATTCCTGCTTAAAAGTGAGTTTTTCAAAGAACAAGCTTTGACAGGTCTTCAGAAACCATTGTGCTGGGTAAGTCTTGAAGGGAAACATTTCTGCAAAGCACCTCGCTCAGACCACACGTGACTCCCACATTTGAATATCAAATCACTCCTTTTCACGTGGGTGGCTACCTCTCAGGGAGAATAGAACGTTATTATAATTGAAGACTTTCCCCAACTTTTTCTTTCTCATTTCAGAGACAGACATATGAATGTATGAATCACTCTCCACCACTGGTGACTGAAATTTGGTTTAGGAATCATTAAAACTGCATTGGTGCCAACATAAAAGTACTGCTTTTCAAGCTTTTATTTAAAAATATATATATCAATGGTCTTTTCAGGTTTCAGACAATATCGATTTCGCCTCCATTAGACTTGACAGAAGTCTACAAGAAAGTCATTTCTTAAATTCAATAATGAACTATTCAGTGGATTCATTATGGTTTGAATTCCACAAGATCATTTTTTTAAAGAAGCCAAATGAAAACTATCAAGAATTGAAAAAAAAATTTTTTTTTCTCCGTGTTCTCTGAGTGGGCCCAGCCCTGGAACAGCCCCTTCTCCCCCGCCCTGGGGCCTCAGACACATGTCCTTAACACTTCCCTTTCTAGTAGCCAGGTGACGTATATTCTAGATTCCACCCAGGGGCAGATGAAGGGCTTCCGAAGCATCAGGAGGCTTTTCGCTGAAGTCAGCAGGAGGGAGGAGGGGCAGGGGAAGGGGGTCTCTCCTAACTGTGCTGGAGTTGTCTGTGACAGCGAAGGGAGGAAGTCTTGTCACAGAAGAGAGAATCCTGCTCCCCCCTCACCTGGCACCTGTGGCGTTGTCCTGAGGGCCATACGGAGGGAGGCTGAATTCGAAATTTAGTTGGAACTTAAAATGTCACAGAAAAATTCAATTATTACATTTGTGTAGGCGGATGGTTGAGACCGGGATTCACGTCTTGTGCATTATGGCCTGTACACTCATAGGTCAGTGATGAATTGTAAAATGCCATGAAATCGGGTCAATTCCCAGGACTCTGCTTAGACACACAGTGTCCACTACAGCACATGAACAGCGACGGCGAACCTTCTGAGCTCGGCGTGTCAGCATTTTGAAAAACCCTAACTTAACTCTGGGGCCGTGTCACATATAGAAATTTTTTGATATTTGCAACCATAGTAAAACAAAGACATATTTTTGATATTTATTTTATATATTTAAATGCCATTTAGCAAAGAAAAATCAACCAAAAAAATGAGTTCCCGTGTCAGAGGTGACACGCGTGTCATAGGTTCGCCATCACTGATGAAAATGGCATGAAGGGAGAATTGGACTTTATTGTTGTGGTCATATGTACACTGCCTGGCAAGCACGCGAATGTTTGTTTCACTACTGAAGCATGGGATCTCCGGTATTTAAAATGGAAAGCCACATAATCGCGTGCTGATGAAATCACCTCAAATGACCCCACTCGGAGAGGAAGAAGTTGCTGCCAGGCAAACTTCGCCATGTTTCCCGCCCTTGGAGTTAACTTCTCGTGTCTTAAAATCATCCTTCCTACCAGGCACTTGTGGTTTCCTGAAACTATAGCTTTAGAAGAATCAGTCACTCATTGATTGACCAACTAACTTTTTGGGGGGATTTACACAAGGACTCCCCTGAAGCCCCAAACCCTGGGTTAGTGAGCACCGATCAACCTTATCCGATGCAAATACAACCAAATCGTTTGCCTGCTTGAAATACTGAGCGGCTTCCCACCATCCACAAAACCAAGTCCAAACTCTGACCCTGAAAAATCCCTCCTCTACCTGTGTTCTGACCTTACCTGCCATTGCTGCTTCACCTTTAGCCTAGACCTCCACGCCTTCGCACATACTGTTCCTCCGGCGGGAACTGTTCCGTCTGGAAACGGCTGTGTATCTTTCCAGCATCACCTTCAGTTTCATCTTCTCAATTCTCGAGTGGTTCACTTTGTTCGCCTCTTTGCTCACAGTGACATTGGGTGGTAACTCCTGCCTCCTTCTGGACGGAGCTCCTGGAATGCTGGGCCCCTGGATGGCTCTTCCTCTTTGCCGTCATCCCACTCGGAGCAGTGCCTGGTACACCTGGTGGCCACTCCCCAGAGAGTTAACAAGTGAATGGGTACCTCCCCCCCGCCCCCCGCCAAGTGTCTAAGTTAGTAACCAGGGAAGACCTTGGCAATGGGAAAGCCTGACCTCTCTCTGAGCCAGGCTAGGGGCCTGTGCTTTCTTCCCAACTCCAAGGGCTGTTAGCTCTGTGCCTGTAAGTATGTCTGCAACGTGGCCTGGCGTGATGGTCAGCATTAACCTGGAGGCCTAAGTGTGATATATAAGTCACAGGTAAATTCTCCTAAAATTCTGAAGTCCATTTTGCAATTTAGGGTATAGTTTCTAACACCAAATGCTACTCTCCAGGAAAACCTTCTCTTATGGATTTGAATGCATCGTTTGCAAACATTAAGTTTAAAGAAAGGCCACAAAATGCAGAGCCATGTATTGTCTTAAAATAACTGTATTATGCATATTAAAGCATGCAGCTTTCCTCTCCGGCGTGATTGCTTTGTTTGATCAAATTGAAAGTTGGGTTTTCTATTTTGGCATTATGAAGAAATGAAATGGTTCCATTATAGCAAATAGAAGCTCGATAACGGCTTGATTCAAGTTTTAATTGGAATGCTGGTCCCAGAATATTTTAGCATTCCAGTCTTATTCCTAGATATTGCATCTTCAAATAGAGGCTATGAGCTGGGACCGGGTTACCATCCTCATAGGACTTGAGTTGCTGGAATCTCAGGAGAATTTCAAACCAAGACTCTTGTCTGAGGCAGAGAGGAAGCTGTTCGGCCTGGGCTCACGGGGAAACATTGAGCTCACAGCAGGTCCCCATAGAAACAAAACACTAAGAAAAATATCCCCGGAGGTTTGATCTCAACTCCTCTTGGACAGGCAGCCTTTGGAGATTGATAAGCAAATAGCAATTAGCTCTGCTCCCTGTGTTCCTGAAGTGGGCTGCGTGCACCGTCAAAATCCTTTTTCTTTTTCTTCAGGCTTCCTGACAGCCATGCGGCAAGAAGTGACCCGCGCCCACAAAGGCTGGGCCTTGGACTCGGTGACCATCCACAATGAAGTTCTGCGGCAGACCAAGGAGGAGATCGCAGCACCCCCTGCGGTAGGCGCCCCGGGCAACGACAGCTGGAGCTGGGGCACAAGTTCAAGTTCTGCCTAAAGCTGACCTGTGTGCACCTCAGTTCAGTCTGCTGGCTTTGCAGCCAGGGTTTCCTCGTTTGCAACCAGAACAAGCCCTGGGAACTCGTTTCTTTATCATTACGGGTCACACGGTGTTTGTGAGGAAGGGGTGTCCAGCTACTGCTGTGGCTGCTTGGGGAATGGGCGAGTGTCAGGGCCCTGGCAGAGACCAACAGGGCCTGCAGGCCTGGGTGCTGGGCCAGTTCCACCTGCAGGACCCCGGGTGGGGCACAGGGAGGGGCTCGGGGCGAGCAGACTCCCTTGGGAGCCACTGTTTGTGTTATTGGAGAAATGCATGGATGGTCTTTCTCTGTTGCTGGTGGGAGTGGGGATCTTGGGGTGCCACTGGAATAAGCATTTCTGGAGGCCCCCACGGGAGGATGGGATGTGGTAGAAAGCTCTATTTGCATGGAATTACATCCTTGGGTTTCCAAAGTCCCATTTCCCTAAATCTGGTCCTGGAACATGTGCAATTGAGGATTCAGCAGAGCTAGAAGCCAGCATCCAAAGTTTCCTGTCCATGGTGGAATCGGGTCCGGTTTAGGCTGGTTGTAGCCCCTTAGTCCACTGTGTGTGCAGTCCACATGGCCATGTGGGCGAATGCAAGAGCGCGAGAGTCCCACAGGCCAGCATCGCGAACCAAGAGGCAAGAGCCAAACTCCTCTGTTTAGGACCTTAAGTATCTCAAATATTCCCACGCTTGCAGAGGCCACACCTATTCTGGCCAATGAACTGTTCCCAGGTGTGATTGACAGGCTAGTTACTAGCCACTAGTACCTTCCCTGTGCCACCCAGACTTTACTGGGCACGTGTCTCTTCCTCCCCTGTCCAGTCTGGTGGCTTCCTGGGGAGTGTTAAACCGCAGCTTCCCGGCAAAGCTGCACAGATAACTGTGATATTTGGCCTTCCCTCTGCTTCTTTCCTGTTCATTAATGACTGGGTTAATTTCCAAAGGCATCTTACCTGGACACTTACCTGCTTTCTGAACTCAGACACGTTCTTTACCTTTGTGAGCCTCCACTTCCCCAACTGTGAAATGAGGAGGGCACCCCGACCTCAGGAAGGTGGTTGTGAGAGTTTAGTGGGATCATTTAGGCTTGGTGCCCAACCCCACGTAGACACTCAGTACATCTTCATCCCCTCTTCTCTCTCTCCGACTTTCACTCCCTCAGCTGTCCGGTGACGGCATGGACCATGAGAGTCCCCAGGCCTGGCCCCTCTGCCCCTTTGTAACAAGGACCTCCTTCCCTCTAGCTTCCAGGAGTGTGGTCTTTCCTCCTGCCTGAGGTCTCACCAGAGCACCTTCATCTCTGTATGTCCAGCAGCAACAGGCTGGTCCGGTCACGGGCCTCAGAGCTCTCCCAGCTTCTTCCCGTTATGCGATGCAAAGTCAGGTCCACGTTGTTAGGTGTCTAGTCAGCGGCACCCCGTTTCCGGGTACCCAGATCTGCATGAGTTTCCTAGGGCTGTGGTAACGAAGTACCACAAACGGAGAGTGGGGGGACTTAAAACAATAGAAATGTATTCTCTCGCAGCCCAGGGGGCCAGGAGCCTGAAGCCAAGAGGCTGGCAGGGTTGCTTTCCTGTGAAGGCTGTGAAGGCGAATCCGCACCTCCTCCCCCCTGCCTCTCCTACTAGCTTCGGGGGGTTCCACCATCCTTGGTTTCCTTGACCTGTGGCTGCATCACTCGATGCTCCACCTCCACTGTCAGTGACCTTCTCCCTGTGTGCATCCCCGTGTTCCTCTCCTCTTCTTGGGAGAACACCAGCCAGAAGGAACTTGCCTCTTCCAATCCGTACGACCTTAACTAGTTACATCTGCAAAGAATCTATTTCCAAATAGTCACGTTCTAAGGGTCTAGATAGATAGACATGGATTTTGAGGTGACACTGTTCAACCCACTGCACCTTCTAACTACGGCTTTGTAAGGTTCTGAGATGGACAGCAGCCTTGAAAGGTGCAGTTTCCTGTTGGATGGTACCTAAGTGGCTATTGTTCATGCAGCAACCATCATCCAGCAGCTAATGATGTTCTGATCCCATGGGCTTGCCCCTGGGTTTACCGTCAAACCAAGTACCTCAGTTTTAGATTCAATAAAGGTGGTCCTCGTCCTGTTAGAAAACACTCTGCAATCATCTTGCTGGCTTTTATTATCATTACTAGAGGCCCAGTGCAAGAAATTCATGCATGGGGGATCCCCTCAGCCCAGTCTGCACCCTCTCAAATCCGGGACCCCTCGGGGGATGTCCGACTGCCAGTTTAGGCCCGATGCCTGGCAGTCAGACATCCCTCTCACAATCCTGGACCACTGGCTCCTAATCGCTCGCCTGCTTGCCTGCCTGGTTGCCCCTAACTGCCCCCCCCCCCCCGCCGGCCTGGTCACCTCTTACTGCCCCCCTTGCTGGCCTGGTCACCCCTAACTGCCACCCCCCACCAGCCTAGTCGCCCCTCGCCACCCCCCTGCCAGCCTAATCACCCCCAACTGCTCCCCATGCTGGTCTGGTCACCCCTAACTGCCCCCCCGCTGCCCTGGTTGCCCCTCACGGCCCCCCCACCAGTCTGGTCGCCCCACGCAGCCTGCTGTTCAGTTGTTTGGTCATCCCTCACTAACCTCCCTGCCGGCCTGGTCATAGGCAGCCATCTTGTGAGGGCGTGAGGGTTAATTTGCATATTACATCTTTATTATACAGGATACTTACTCCCCCTACCTGGTCCTCGAAATGGAAATGGAAATGGAAAAAGGGTCACCATCTTCCACATATTAGTATATACACTTTACAAGCTGACGTGATCATTGGAGTCTCCTGTGATTCCCTTCAGCCTCTCTCGGCTTATCTTGCTGGATATGTGTTCTGTGGCTCCCTTGGCCTACAAGGTCAAGTTCAAACCCTTCAGCTTGATGCCCAGACTCTCCTTGCTTGGGTGCTGACCTATTGTATCACCCCTGGACCCGCTGCTGAATCAAATGCGGCAGCTGCCCACCCACCCGGCCTCCCTGCAGCATTGCTCCTGCCCGGGACGCCCAGCCTCTCTCCTCCACCTTCCCATGTGCAGCCCCCCTTCAAGGAAACATTCCCCACAAAGACCCTGAGCACTCGGCCCACAGTGCCTTTCACTGCACTGGGCCTCACACTGTGCACCAGGCAGCCCTCTCACACGTGTGCCGGTGTTGGTGTTAAACTCTGTGTGTCTTGTCTCCCTATTCAATGGTGGAACCTCAAGGGCAGGTCCTGCCTGTGTGAAAGAGAGACTCGAGGTGATGGCCAGCCAGTGCTGAACCAGCCGTGCCCGCCCTTCCCCTCGCACCCAGTCTCATCCACCTCCCAGCCTGGGCAGAGAGGGAGGTCTGACCCTTCCGCTGCAGGGCCTGTGGCACAGACCTCACTTCCTCCTGGGCCTGAGATGACGGTGGAGCCATGGTTGGCGTGGCTGGTGCAGGTGGAGGTCCCACATGGTGCCTGGCTCCAAGTCCTGTTCCCTGCTCCCACCCTACCCTACACCAGTTCAGACCCGGCCTCTGGGACACTTGGATGGGCTTCTGGTTCACTCAGACCCAGTCTCTGGGACACTCAGACCTGGTCTCAGACGGGGCCCGGATGGGGCCTCTGGGAGACTGTTAGGCCCCTGCAGAGCCAGTTCAGTGCTGGCTAAGTTTGTTGTCACCGGCAGGCCACCTGATGCCCAACCCACGCCCAACCCACCGAGAGCAGGAACATTCCTGCAGGGCTCGTGGCCTCGAGGTTGGCTGCAGGGAAATGGGCCCCCACCTCACTATGTGGTGTGCCCAGCGGACTCTCTTCTTTGGGGAGCTCCTGAAGATTGGGGTGTGTCCTCTTTCCAAACGGACAGCCTTCGCTACAGTAATGGGTGCCCACTCCCAGCACCTGATTTCTATACTCCCCATTGCCCTCTGCTTGGCTCTTCCAGGAAGGAGTGTATATCTATGGGCTGTACATGGACGGCGCGTCCTGGGACAGACGCAACGGGAAGCTCACGGAGTCCACGCCCAAGGTGCTCTTCATGCAGCTGCCCGTGCTGCACATCTTCGCCATCAACTCCACGGCGCCCAAGGACCCCAAGCTGTACGTGTGCCCCATCTACAAGAAGCCCCAGCGCACCGACCTCACCTTCATCACCGTGGTGTACTTGCGGACCGTGCTGTCCCCAGATCACTGGATCCTCAGGGGAGTGGCCCTCTTGTGTGACGTCAAGTAAGTTCATTCCCACGCGCTGAGAGCCCAGGAGCCGCTGCCACCGAGAGTCAGAAGTGTGTCTTCTCCCCCTGGTCACCGCTTGGTTATCTTTCTAAATTAAAAAGTCGGTATTCTCTCACCGCTTATGTGTGTGTGTTTTTTCCCCATATCCATATTCCAAAGGATAATTCTAAAGTAATGCTGTTTATTTCAGGCAACCATAGTCCATCATCATTACTTGTTAGAACACGCTGGAAGGTTTGGATTTTAAAAATCTAAAAGTATTCATTTGTTGCATCCTAAAAGGAGTCTAGTAAATGCAAACTTTTCATTCTAATAAATTCCACTTTCCCTTCAATAAAATCTACCCATGTCCATGATTTTCGTTGGAGCGTGGCCTTCTGTCGGTGTCTGTGAAATGGGAACGGGGTGGGGGGCGGGCGGTTCGGTCAGCACCCCTAGGGTCCCAGCTGGGTGCTGTCTGTAAGCGCTTTGGAGCCCAGAGAACTCTGTCCTTCGCTCGCCCCTCCTGCCCAGCTCTGCAGAGATGATACAGCGCACATTTCTAGGCAGCAAACGGAGAAGGAAAAACAAACTCCATCAAGTGAAATTACGTTACATGCTTAATGCCTTGAAGACCAAAGTCTTTACAAAGAGAAGCTATTTCTTACTCTGTAGCTAGTCTGAAACTCGGTTTGAACCTTTCTTTCCTGCTAAAGGAAGTTGTCAATTTAACAAAACAAATGGGGCCCTATATTGAATTCTCAGGCAGCCTCAGGAAAGTGAAGTGTCTCTCCTGGTCCTACCACCCAGAACCCTCTCTCCTGTCCTCCCCCCAGAACCCTCTCCCTGTCCTCCCCCCAGAACCCTCTCTCCTGTCCTCCCCCCAGAACCCTCTCCTGGTCCTCCCCCCAGAACCCTCTCTCCTGTCCTCCCCCCAGAACCCTCTCCCTGTCCTCCCCCCAGAACCCTCTCCCGGTCCTCCCCCCAGAACCCTCTCCCTGTCCTCCCCCCAGAACCCTCTCCCTGTCCTCCCCCCAGAACCCTCTCCCGGTCCTCCCCCCAGAACCCTCTCCCTGTCCTCCCCCCAGAACCCTCTCCCTGTCCTTCCCCCAGAACCCTCTCCCTGGTCCTCCTCCCCCCAGAACCCTCTCCCTGTCCTCCTCCCAGAACCCTCTCCCTGGTCCTCCCCCCCCCCCAGAGCCCTCTCCCCGGTCCTCCCCCCAGAACCCTCTCCCTGATCCTCCCCCCAGAACCCTCTCCCTGGTCCTCCCCCCCCAGAGCCCTCTCCCCGGTCCTCCCCCCAGAACCCTCTCCCTGATCCTCCCCCCAGAACCCTCTCCCTGGTCCTCCTCCCCCCAGAACCCTCTCCCTGTCCTCCTCCCAGAACCCTCTCGCTGGTCCTCCTCCCCCCAGAACCCTCTCCCTGTCCTCCCCCCAGAACCCTCTCCCTGGTCCTCCTCCCCCCAGAACCCTCTCCCTGTCCTCCCCCCAGAACCCTCTCCCCGGTCCTCCCCCCCCAGAACCCTCTCCCTGGTCCTACCCCCAGAACCCTCTCCCTGGTCCTCCTCCCCCCAGAACCCTCTCCCTGTCCTCCCCCCAGAACCCTCTCCCTGTCCTCCCCCAGAACCCTCTTGCCTGCCCGCAGCCAAGTTCACAAACTTCATTCCCTCATTCGTTCTGAAGGTGGGAAGCGTTGCCCTGATCAGAGATGCAATGATGAACAAAACAAGACAGCAGCACAGCAGCCCAGGTGAGGTGTCCAGGGAAGCCCCAACGGGAATTCCACCATCGTCTAGGCCAGGGGTGGGCAAACTTTTTGACTCAAGGGCCACAATGGGTTCTTAAACTGGACCGGAGGGCCGGAACAAAAGCATGGATGGAGTGTTTATGTGAACTAATATAAATTCAAAGTAAACATCATTACATAAAAGGGTATGGTCTTTTTTTTTAGTTTTATTCATTTCAAACGGGTTGGATCCGGCCCGTGGGCCATAGTTTGCCCACGGCTGGTCTAGGCCCAGGGTACTTTCAAGCAGTAGGAAATACAGTATAAAATGCACACCGTAGTGATGGCTCTGGTGTGCTTTTGATGTTGATTCAATGTCAGAGCCATAGAACTTTCTAGGGCTGTGAGGAGCCCCCTGGCTCAGGTGTTGGGGTGTTTCTGTGGCCAGCAGGCACACTGAGGGAGATGGGCCTCTCTGGAAAGATTGTCCTGAACAGAGGCTGGAATTTGGCTAACATGATTGGAGGCAAACTATATGACCTAGCCCCCCCCCCCCCCCGCCCCCAGATGTCACGGTAAGTTTTCAGGGAATAACATTTAGGTTCAATGTTCTCTAGTAACTTGAACATCTTATGGAAAATTGGGAAAGAGATGGAATATTTGTGAGTCTCTATCAGGTTGTTTAGAGCCACGGGCCACTTCCTGGGAACTTTTTCACTGTTGCTGATTATTTTGCTCTGTGTCAACACCAAGGGGAGAGATGGGTGCAAAGGCCACCTGGGGGTGAGTACCTGGCACCCAAGATGGGCCTCAAAATGGTCTTCTTTATGGCGGGCACTTCTCAGCCATCCCCTAGTTTTGCAGAAATGGGCTGGGATCCATTCCACTTTCCTTCGCTAGCCCATTGAATGGTTTTCTTAGACATTTTGAGCCATTGAACTTCCATAAACCCATAATCATTTTCTCAGCAAAAATTGTTGCTTTTCACTAATTACATAATTTGCCACACTTGGGAGGGAGACCTGGTGAGCATAACAGAGCAAAGAATTGGGACAAGGTGGTTAAGCCAATGAAGCAGGGAGAGACAGTCATATTTTTCCTCCTTGGAATCAATCCACATATTCTCATTTTGGTCTCTGCAAAATGAACAATGAGACTTGAAATGTTATTTTAGTTGGAACTCTGCATAAAAATAAGACCAGCAGAGAGGTGTCTAAAGATACATCTTCCAAAAGGGATTGGTCTTGTGGTGATGTGGCGTGAGCGAGCCCCTCTCTGCTGTCAAGACCTGTGCTGTGGGTGGGACTGGGGGCCATGGGTGGACAAGAGTGGTTAAATAAAGTCAGGGACGAGGGATGAACTTGAAGAATGGTAACATTTCGCTCAGCTGGCATGGCTTGGTGATTGAGCGTCGACTTATGAAGCAGAAGGTCACGGTTCGATTCCTGGTCAGGGCACATGCCTGGGTTGCGGGCTCCATCACCAGTAGGGGGCGTGCAGGAGGCAGCCGATCAATGATTCTCTCTCATCACTGATGTTTCTATCTCCCTGACCCTCTCCCTTCTTCTCTGAAATCAATAAAAATATATATTTTTAAAAAAGAAGAATGGTAACATTTCAGTAGATGGCATCAAGTGGGTACCGAGACAGTAGATGGATATGCTGTAAGAAGAGAACAGCATGAGGAAGAGAATGGCATAATGATGGGAAACTGCATGGAGCACCCAGAGGAGGCCGGGCCGTGCGGTCCCCTTCTCCAGAGCCATCAGTGAGTTTCCATCCGAAGCCTCTTGTGAGTAGCCAAAGTCAAGGTTCCTCCCGTGGCCTCCGGCAGGCTCCCTGCATGGCTTCTGCTGTGGGACTATTTGGTGTTCCATGAACATCTCACGTTGCTCCCTTATCAAGGGAGACTTTCCCATATAGAACAACTGACCTCTCACACACGGCTGGAGGCAATGTAAGGCGTCACAGCTGTTTTGGAAAGCAGGTGGGCAGTTTCTTCAAGTGAAATATCCAGGTAGCATATGACCCAGGCATTTCACTCCTAGACTTTTACCCAAGGGAAATAAAGGCAGATGTCCATACAAAGACTTACATATGCATGTTCATAGAAACTTTATTTGTAACAGCCAGCAATTGGAAGCAACCCAAATGCCCACCGTGAATAAATGGATAAACTATGGAACAGCCATTCTGTAGACTCGGCAACAAAAGCAAAGTACCGATACACACTGTAACACGCTCACCTCAGAATAACTATGCTGAGGAAAGAGGATAAAAAGAAAGGGCGTGTGTACGGTTCCATCTATCTATAGAAAAGCCTAAGCAACCATTACGACGGGTCCACCAAACGACCGTCGGCCAATCGCTTTGTTGACGCACTGACCACCAGGGGGTAGACGCTCAATGCAGGAGCTGCCCCCTGCTGGTCAGTGTGCTCCCACAGCCAACCTCCTGTGGTCCCTTCCCCCTGCCAGCTGGTCCCAATCGGCCCTGATCGCCGGCCAGGCCGAGGGACCCCACCCATGCACGAATTTGTGCACCAGTCCTCTAGTTTATACATAACATTCTATTAAAAGCAAGCTAACCTACAGTGGCAGAGTAGACCAGCAGTTGCCTGGGCTGGGAGGGGCCGAGGGTGGCATGGGAAAAGAATTGCAAAAGGGCAGGAGGACACTGGAGGTGATAGACGTGTTCGTTCTCTTGGTTGTGGTGAAGGTTTCACAAGTGTCGAAATGTGCCGTTTACTGTACTTCAGTTATACCTCAATGAGGCTGTAAAGAAAGTCCCCTCTGTGCCACCCAATTCTTTCTCCGCCCTCTGTGAGGACTCCCCCAGGTAGGGTTTATTGCTCCTGCTGCGTTTTGATTGCAACCGAATGTAACCATTTCAATCCTAGGAATCAATAACATATATCTGTCTCCTCACTCGATACCAAGCTTCTTGAAAGCCGAGTCTGGCCTTTGGCACCCCAGTAAGTGGTGATTGAATGGAACAGTGAACGTACCCCGATTTGAGTGGTAAATGTAAGACAGTGATGGGGGCGGGGAGGGCTGTCAGGTGGGCCATGTTGGGAGGGTCCAGAACACGGGGGTTGGGAGGTTGGGTGGGGGAGGAGCAGGGATCGTGGATGGCTCAGGGCAGCTGCAGGAGTGGGAGTGAGAGGCCAGTGAGGAGGCTGTTGCTTTGGACCAAACCAGAGGAAACGAGGCTGGAACTAGAGAGAAGACAATTCACTTGGAAGTAAAGCAAGTCATTTGAAAGACTTCATGGAGATAAAATTTGGTAATTCAGAAATCAAGCAGGAAGGGTCGAAAGATAAAGCAGTTTATAGCCTGGAAAGTCTGGTCAGATGTTTCTTCTGTCATTACATTTGGGAAAAGAGCCATTTTCTTGGCCATGTGCTTAAACATAACTGCCAGCTCCCTGAAGAAAGACTCAAACATCTGTGTGTTCGCCTGTGCTCACGATGAAGTCTGTGGGTTAATAATACGGTGTTACCAAATGCCAGGCATTGGTCTATGCAACTGACCTGAATTAGCCTATGTGACCCTTAGACTAACCCTATCGTGTCCGGTCATTTCCATTCCACAAATGAGGAAACGGAGGCACAGGAAAGTAACTCGTCCCAGGTGTCACAGCCAGTGAGTGACAGCTGGGATTTGCACCCAGGCTGAGTGACTCCGGTCCGTGCTCTGGTGACCTTCGCAGGGTGGCTATTGCATAAACCTCTAAAATTCACAATCGTGCACAGAAAATAGTGCATCTATGTTTCCCTGACTCGCTGGTTTGAACAGCTGTGATCATCTGGGTGGAAAAGATAACGTGCATAAAAGAGAGACTGCCAGGCAGGTATCAGCATTTGCATGTGTGCAAACAGACGCGCATTTAAAATTCAGGAACTTTTAAGGGAATGAGTAGGTTCACTTTGCATGCTCTTCCAGGGCTCCCCTGGCTTTCTTGACCCTTCAAGACCAGCAGGTACGTTGTGGATTGGCAGCAGCTGGAGAAATTAGCTCTAGAAGCCCAAGGTCTAGTCCAGGGACACAGAACCCCTGCTGGGTGGCTTCCTTGTCCACGTGCAAAAGAAAAAAAAAGTAACTGAGATGTTATTTTAAAAAACACAATTCGGCAAAGGACAAATGAGAGCCAAGAGTGAAAAAAACAATTCACTAACCTAAATAAAATAAAAATAAAAACAATTAGGGAACGATGGAGATCCTTTCCATTTAAAAAGCCAAAGAGCCGCTCACAATTAAAGTAACTTGACGACTTACTCTTAGGTGTCTAATGGAATCTTCAGTGATTTTTGTAGGGTTTAAACCTGACCCTGCTTTAGATATAAAAAGATGTCACATGACAATACTCTGGGAAGAGTTAGGACATAGAGTCCTACCTTGGAGATGTTGGGGGTATGGTTCCAGACCACTGCAATAAAGCGAATACTGCAATAAAGTGAATCACACAAATTTTTTTGGTTTCCTTGTGCATATAAAAGTTATATTTATACTGTAGTCTAAGTGTAAATGGCAACATGTCTAAAAATGCACATACCTTAGTGTGAAAATGCTTTATTGCTAAAACATGCTAACCATCATCTGAGCCCTCAGTGAGCTGTAATCTTTTGGGCGGTGGAGGGTCGTTCTTACCTTCAGTTTGTCAAACACGCAATATCTTCACAGCACAATAAAGCTAAGTGCAATAAAACGAGGTATGGCTGTAGAGCATAAAGCCAGAAACATGCCTGGTATTGATGCATAATGATTCCGCCCACCGCTACTCAGGGCTGGACAGACATTGGCGTGTGAGCCTTTTCTATAGTTGATATAAATTGTCTATCCCTTCAAAACACTGCAAATGTTGCCCTGCTCCCTGTCTTAGGTCAGGTTCTCTGGACACTGACCTGCTTGGCTGGAGATGTGTGTGCAGAGCTCTCGGGATACCACCCGTGGGGGTGGGAAGGAGGCAGGACTGGGCAGAGGGAGAAGCTGAGTGCGATGCAGTTACAGCAAAGGCCTCAGCCACCGCCCTCCCCAGCGGGGGAGCGAGCATGGCCCTGAAGGAGGTCCCACGTGGGGCTGCCGGCCCACGGCAGTGGACAAGCCTAGCAGCCAGGGAGGAGAGCTGGACCGAGGGGGACGTGGGCAGCACGTCCGTGGCCATGCCTTTCTCCCTCCGCACGTTCCCTGGTCTCCTCTCACCCTCTTTCTCCGCCTCCTCTGATCTGGAAACAAATTATGAACACGCTTTCCCTTGCTCCCTCTCTATGGTCTCCTCCTTGGATCTCCACGGGCTCAGCCAGGTACAGTGGGGCCTTGACTTACGAGTGTCGCGACTAACGAGTTTTTTGAGATACGAGCCGTCTCTCGGCAGATTTTTTGCTTTGAGTTGCGAGCTAAAATTCGGGTTACGAGCCAGCTTCAGATACCCCACCGCTAGTTGGTGCAGCGAATGTCACAGTGAACGCCACAACATCAGCCCAGCATCATGTGTCTCACTCGTTCACAATTGATTTGACATACAAGTAATTTGAGTTACGAGCTCCATCATGGAATGAATTAAACTCGTAAGTCAAGGCCCCACTGTACTTCTCACCTCTGCATGTCCCTGAAATGAGGAGTTTCTGGGGCCCCTGAAGTGGTGGGGGACCGAGGGAGGTGATCCCCTGCTGAGCGGAATAACAGGACAGATTGGGAAAACACCCCCAAACACAAAGACAGCTGAGCTCTGAAAGCATCCATCCTTAATTGCTCTTTTTCTCAGAGCCGTAAGAAGTTCTGAAGGACAGAACTGTATTTTGCCTTAGAAAATGTCTTTGTACCTTGAGCACATGGAAGAAAATTTGTCAATTCCCTTGCTTCCCTCTTCCAGCATCTGGCTCTGACTGCAAAACGGCAGCATAATCTTTGAACACTCCACCCTTGATTGCCATACTCTGAGGTGAACATAAGTACTTGGGAGTAACGCTCAACAAATGACAATGCTCTTCGTCTGACACCCCTGCCTTAGAAGCTGTGGGTTAGCAGCTTGCGCTCACCTACCCCATCTCCCGGAGCCGGGGAGGCGGGGCTGCAGTGGCTTCCACCCTCCAGAGCCTGCGAAGTCACCTCCGTGGGGGGACGGTGGCAGGGTGACAGTTGTTGCTTTACAGATGTTTGAGATGCACAGGTGTCCCCGGGGAGGAGCGAAAGTCCTCTCCCTTCACACAGGGCTGGCGACAGCCCCCCTGCCTCTCCCTCCTCAGAGCTGGCTGATTCGAAGCCCCCCTCTCTGCCTCTGGGAGCAGGTACTCCGTGCCGGAGCCTCTGCTCTCCTGGCTCCCTCGCAGCTCCCTCCACATGGGTTATGCATGCGGTGGGGGTCTTTCCCAGTCTCCCCCTGACAGGTTCAGGGGTATTTCTGTCTCTGGAGCCTCTCAGACATGTGATTGGGGATTTCACCCTGTGACTGAGGGCGAAAGGACCCCCATCTGTCGTGTGTGGTTTCCCGTATCCCTTCCTGATAATGCAAACCCTTCCCCTTTATTGCTCTTCTGCTGTCCCCCAGAGGACACCGGTGCCCATCTCAACAAGAACCTTAGAGGCTGCCAGGCAAATAGAAAACTCTCTCTCTCTCTCCCTCCCTCCCTCCCCCCGCCCCCCACCCCCGCCTCTCTCTCTCCCTCTCTGTCTCTCTCTTTTTCCCTCCCTCTGCCTCCCTCCCTCCCCAGAGCAGAGAACCAACTGCCCAGCATTAGCGAGGCCACGTCTGAAGCTTTGTCTTTTATGTGTCATCTCCTCTCCTGAGGAAAGTAGTCACTTTTAGTTTTTTTCCATGTTTACGGAATTTTTCTGGGGAGCAGACTTGCTCTTTCTGCCTGGTCTGCTTTCTCCGGAAGCCCCAGCCAGTCCTCAGTGGCCGGCAGTCAGTGCGGTGTCCCCTAGCAGGTCCCGTGGCCCTGGCCGTGGGACCCTGGGCAGTGGGACAGGTGGCCCAGGGGGTGAGCAGATGAGCCCTGCCCTTGCCTCTCATGCCCACCTGCCCTCCCAGGGGCGGATCCCGCAGGAGGAAGGTCCCGCTCACACTTTGCTTGTGCTCAGGACTCCTCCGGAGCCGCGCCAGGGGTGGCCGGTGGCCACTGGGAATGGGCAGCACCCCGGGCCGAGGGCACCATGGCCGGCGCCAGCCTGGCATGTTTCTCCACGCTCTTCCTCCCATCCCAGAAGAGGGCACGGTGGGAAGGGGCCAGGGTGCCACCGGCCCTTTCTCCTGACGTCCGTCCTGCAGTCCCAGAAAAGCTGGGAGCCAGCCTCCCGTGCTCCGTGTCCCCAAAACCTGTGGAGTGGGTTTCCTCTCGCATGGAGCAGGCTGGGCCCCCTCAGAGCTGTCCATGAGCACTGCCTTCACCGCCAGCACCTCTGCGGGGAGCTGCAGCGCGGCTGACAGGCTGACAGGCGTGCGGACACCTGCCACCTGCCACCTGCCGCGCGGAGGGACCCGCGGCTCCCCACTCCCTCCCGTCGCGGGCCGTGCGTGCTGCATCCCCACGCCGATTTATGTATTAATTTGTCACTCGGTGCCTAATATTTAGCGCTGCGATAAAAACAAATAAGCCAATCCTGTGAGAAATTGATTTCCCTTCCACATCTGTTCACATAAACATAAATCTAAAGTTTCGTTATTTTAAAAGCCTCCAATGCAAATATAATCTAAAATTGCTAGGCTTTGAAGTTGGGCTTCTCTGTCAAGAGATGATTATGGACCGGTTCCCTGGAGCTCGGCCACGCGCACCTTCTGCCTCCGGGCCCCAGTCACATTGATTACCTCTTGAGGTCCTTTCCAGCTCGCTGCGACGCCTCGAGATGAGGGGGTGGGATGCCAGAGGAGCCCTGCTCTCCGCACGTGCCCTTGGAGGGCACCCACCGCACACAGTGGGGGCAGGGCGGTCACTGCGTTAAGATGCCCTGGGCGCAGGGGCTCAGAGGAGGGAGCTGGCTTTTCTGAGGGAGGATGGCGCAAGACCCTTGGAGGAAGTCGAATTTAGGCTGAGCGGGAGGTCGGGGGGGGGGGGGGGGGTGGGGGGGGGAATGGATTTGGCCAAAGGAAAAAGGGAAGAAGAGCATGCTAGGGGGAGGGCACAGCCAGAGCAAGGCCAGACATGGACGGCAGCCCAGTGTAAACCACAGCGCGTCTGCGTTGGCCGCGGGGACGGTGGGGAGAGATGGGAGGGAAGCCTGCCGCGTCGGGAGTCAAGAGTGATGTGGGTGGGACCGGGTGGTTCCTTATAACTAAGTGGCGCTTTGTAGTTTCCAAAGCGTGTGCACAACATTATCCGGTTTGACCTTCACCACAAGCCTGTGAGCAGGCCAAAGCAGAGGTTAATAGACAGACGAGGAAGCCGAGACCGGAGAGCTGAGCCAGTCTGCTTTAGGGGACGAAGGAACACAGAGGAAGAGCCAGGGAGAGCGCCCAGGCCTTCCCCAGCCCTGGCCAGGCCTCCCCCTGCGCAGGTGGGAGCAGGGAGCCGTACCAGCGCTGGCTCCTCAGCACCTGTCCGGAGGTTTTGTTGGTTGGTTTCCTTTCAGGTTGAATTCACTGAGTTTCCTTTTCTTTTTTAAAAAAACATAATTTTTATTGATTTCAAAGAGGAAGGGAGAGGGAGAGAGAGAGAAACATCAATGATGAGGGAATCATTGATCAGCTGCCTCCTGCACACCCTACACTGGGATCGAGCCCAAAACCTGGGCAAGAGCCCTGACCGGGCATCAAACCCTGACCTCCAGGTTCATAGGCCGACGCTCAATCATTGAGCCACACCGGCTGGACTCACCAAGTTTTCTTGTGCAAAAGCACCATAAAGTGGCCACCGCTGGATACTCCGGTGGAGGGCAGTGAATTCCTGGTGGGAGACTCGGGCAACGTCTCTTTCCAGAGTTGTGGCCCTTGGACATGACGCTGAAGTGGCCTCGGCAAAGCCGGCAGAGCGGGCCCCGGCCTGTGGTCCGCAGCGGCCTCCTGGGCCGGGGGCTGAGACAACGCCGGGCAGCGCAGTGGCCGCGTGCGGAGCCGGTCCTCCCGGGGTGCCGCTGCACCAGGAGGTGGAGAGCATGGCCAGGGTGAAGTCCGCCAGGTGGCAGTGCTACCTCCTCGGGCCACGTGACACCCACACTGACATGAACGCCGTCGTCCCCAATGGCTGCCGTCGCCTTGAACCTGGCCCGCTGGTCAGCCTAGGTCTGCGTTTGCGCCAGCATGATCTTCACAACCTGGCCTGTGAGGGCCACCCCCAGAAGGAAGTCAGTGAGCTCCAACTCCCCGATGCACAGAGAAAGGAGACTGACATTCAGGCGTTCAACCATCGTGTCCTGGACCCGGCAGCCTGGCTTGATGACAAGGACCCCTCCTTGTCCTCAGTTGACTGCCGTGAATTTCAAGGTCTGAACCCTGGAGCTGACCTCCACTGAGAGCCAGCCTGCCGGTGTCACCAAAGCCCCACGGCCTCTCATTCCCGGACGCCTGGGCCTCCCGGCCCCCCACAGCCCCCAGATCATCCGCGTTCCTCGGGGAGAGGTGTTTGTCCACTTTCCTACGGAAAATGGCCTCACTTGGAATTAATCCTGTGCGCACACACCCGCGGAGCTCCCCTGAGAGCGCGGGGCAGCTGGGGACTGGACTTCTGAGCCATTAGGTGCTGGGCAGCGTCATCAGCTTGTTTGCCATCCCGTTTGGCAAATGAGCCAGAAACCGGAGCGTGGCTGAGTGCGTTAGGAAGCAGGGCCTTCGGGAGGGGAGGACCTGGTCGTGACCTGGCCTTGGGAGGGGGAAGCATGCGATGGATCAGGTCCTTGGGGATATGTCACCCGCCAGGCAGGTCGAGCGGTCAGAACACAGCCACCGAGGGGACTCCCGCGTCCCCTAAGGCCCACACGTCAGACAGGACGGAGGAATGAACGGCCAGAGATGGCGTGGAAACTTCTGGGCCGTGAGCCTGTGGAGGTGGAGGAGACATCTGCAGGGTCCGTGCTGATGGCTGCGGCCGCTTCAGCCCGGCTCCTGGTGGGACCTGTGAGGCCTGGGGGCCGGGATGGCCGCCGAGCCCACACTCAGACCACCCAGGCGATGGTGCAGGTTAATGGGCAGGGGAGGCCTAGCACTTTCTCACTGTCTGTTTGGCATTGGTTTCCTACGATTCAGGAGAAGGGAGCGGGTGGGCTCTCACATTCCCCTTATGCAGAGCTGAGGGGGTGACCTGGTTCCGTCTGAGATGTCCGAGTGTCAAGCTCCCGGAGGAGGCTCAGGCTGCTGCTGGTCCTGCCTGCCCTGGCTGCTGGTTGCTCCTTGCCCTGGGGGACCCTGAGGAGGCTCTGCAGTGCCTGGCGGTGGCCCACACCCCGGACCCGGCCTGTCGGCTTCTCTGCCGACCGTTTCCTCCCAGGCCGGGAAGCCTGTGACGGGCTGGGCTGAGATGCTGACGCTGTGAGCGGGGAGCAGCTGGGACAGCTTCCCAGGACGAGGCCGCCTGCCGTGGGCGGTTAGCTGCTGGTCTGATGACCCCTCTCATTTTAGACTGGGGCTGGCATTGGTTTCAAATCTCATTTTGGTCACAGCGGATTTGTGAAAGTGCGCCGTGAGAAGCCAGCGTGACGTGTCCTTCTCATCAGACGTCCAGGCGTGTGAGGGTTGGCGTGGTTCCTCTTCCTGCAGCCTGTAACGCTGCGAAGGGACGATGTGGGCTCTGCCGTAACCACTCCCTCCCCGGCCCCTCTTCTCCGGAGGAGAAGGCTGCCAGGTGGGGCAGCCAGGGGGGACCATAGGGGGAGCCATGTGGGTAAGAAGGAAGGGTCTGCTCTCCAGGCCCAGGAGCCATGTCCCACAGACCCCGAGCCCCTTCCTACACTGTCAGAGGAAAGGGGACCAGGGGAGGGGACCAGGGGAGGAGACGGGCCCAGAGAAGCAGCCCCATTCACCTCATGGCAGCTACAAAGAGGGGACCATCAGAAGCCTCTCCTTGGACGGACTAGCCCCGTCCCCCGACAGACACAGGGGCGCCTGCCAGCTGTGTTTGTGAGGGGAGCTAACTGCAGAGACAAACAGCTCCCAGATCTCGGCAGCTCAGCACAACGAAGCCCAACACAGGTTACAGGAACCTGCTCTGAGCGGTCACTCAGGACCCAGGCTCCTCTGTCCTGTGGTTCCACAGTCCCCGGGGGCCGTGGAGGTGTCCACGGGGGCCTTGGGGGGCCTTCCGTGTCCAGTTGGAAGATGGGGGGGAGAAGGTGCGGAGGACTGTGTGGGAGGCTTCCTGCGCCAAGCTTGGGAGCCTCTATCAATTTCCTGCACGTTCCATGGCTCACTAAGCGTCAAGGGAGCCTGGGAGATGTGGTCTGGGTGCGTCAGGGGCTGAGTTGCACCTTTTACTTTTCTTACAAAATATTTTAAAAATTGATTTCAGAGAGGAAGGGAGAAAGAGATAGAAACATCAGTGATGAGAGAGAATCATTGATTGGCTGCCTCCTGCACTCCCCCTACTAGGGATCGAGCCAGCAACTTGGGCATGTGCCCTGAATGAGAATCAAACCATGACCTCCTGGTTCATAGGTCAACGCTCAACCACTGAGCCGGGCCCAAGAAGATATCTTGACATCCAAACTCCCAGTCACTTAGAATGTGGCCTTGTTTGGAAACAGGGTCTCTATAGAGGTAATTGAGTTAAAATGAGGTCATTAGGGTGGGCCCTAATCCCAAATGACTGGCACCCTAATCCAGAAGGGGGAGTTGGACACAGGGGAACATGCAGAGGGCAGACATGTGAAGACAGAGGTCAGTTAGCGAGGAGTTAGAAGGTAGCCACGAGCCCAGGACCCCCTGAGGCCAGACCACTCACGCCTCAGCCTCGCAGGAGCCAGCCTGCTGACACTTTGATTTCCGGCTTCTGGCTCCCAGAGCTGAGACAATACTAATACATGTCCCCGTTTGTCACCTCGCTTGAGGTACTTCGTCACAGCAGCCCCGGGAAACCAGCCGCAGCAGCTGTGTGCCAGCCTCTGGGAGCATGCAGCCAGCTCAGCCATGCAGTCTTCCTGTCGAAAGGAAGAGAGGAGGCGGCTCAGGCCCCTCCTGGTGCCTCCCTGGTTCTGCGCTCTGCAGCCCCTCTCCCCCTCCTCCCTCTGGCCCTGGGCGTTCTCTCACCTTCTCCCCACTTGGAGAAGGGAAAGGGACTTTGCTCTTCTCACCTTAAAGTTTTTCTCTTCATTGGTCCAGAAGGTCGAACCCTGCCAACTCTTCGCTCACTGAGCTCAAGCGCATCCCTGACTCTGCGGGACTCCGTTTCCCTCCCTGTGAAGTGGAAGGAGGTGCCAGGCATGAAAGTGATGCGTGACACTTTGGAAATACGGCGGCTGCATTCACCAGAGACAGCAGTAATCAGTGTAGCTCAAGGCTGTAAATCCTCCCCGGCCAGCTGCCCAGAGCTGGACCGGACCCAGCACCTGGGAAATTCGGCTGGACATTGAGGGGGCACAGCGATGGTGGCACCACACAGGCAAGGGGCTCTTTGGTCCCGCCGGCCTCCTCCCTCCCCCAGTGCTGGGCTGGGCTGTAACCGCCTGGGTGGGAAGGATGCACTGAGCCAGCCCCCGCCCCTGCTGAGACCTGGGCCAGCTGGTGCAACCCCAGCTGGGGAGACGGAGGGCCGGGATGACAGTGGTGAAGGTGCTGCCATTTACTGAAGGCTGCTGTGTGCCAGGCTCTGGGGGTTACATCTAGGCTCTCTCTGGCCATTTTAAACCCTCTGGGATCCAGGCTTTGTGCTTCAGGATCCTCATCAGAACAATGTGGATGAAATGATGCCACTTCACAACCCAGGGCTGCTCTAGAAGCTCTGGGCCAGGGGCAAAGGGTGGGGTCAGAGTGGAGAAGCAGGAGGCCGAGGATGAAGCCTGTGCCTAAAGGGGCATCCTCCCCAGACACACAGCTGGCCCCGGAGCTGCTGGCAGCCTGGCTCTCCTGGCACAAGGCAGATTCCGGGCCCGCTCCTGGGTCTCTGCCGCCTCTCAGCAGCAGGTCTTCCGATTCTAGGGGCGACAACTGGGGTGTGGGGGGATGGTGAGCATTAGTGAAGCAACACTCGCGTGGCTCCTAGGACAGTGCCTGGCTGAAGGCAGGGGCTCAGTAAATGTGACCTTTCTTATTACCCCAGTTTACAGATGGTCAGACTGAGGCCCAGAGATGTCCAGTGAGTAAATGAAGTGGATTTGAACCCAAGACTGACATGTGTAAGTGTGTGTGTGTGTGTGTGTGTGTGTGTGTGTGTGTGCCATGTGTGTTTATATTCATCTAAAAATGTTGGCTCTTTCCCCATCTAGTCCCCCAGAAGAGGGATATGATCTTCAGTTTTGGAAAGTAAACACATTCAAAGGAACTTGGAGCTTGGAAAGGAACCCAAGCTATATGGTCAGGGGACACCGGTCCTTTTCCTCCCCCCGCCCCCCTTCTTCTCCCTGCCTCGCCCTCCGCCTTTGTTATCTCCACCTCCCCTCTCCCTCCCTCTCCATCTTCCCTAGTGAAAGGTTCTGTCTCCCACCCACTGGCCAGGTCTCCGTCCTGAGGAGAGCGGTCTCCTTAGCCAGGGACAAAGGAGGGGGGTGGCCTGCCAGGGGACTGTCTCCGAGGGCCAGCCTCACAGCATCTTTTCCCCAGATGCCCACAGCAGCTGCTCCCCTTCCCGTTCCTGAGGGTCATCTGAAAACCAAGTTTTCTGAATGGAAGCTGAAGGGGCCCCACTTTAGGAGGCTGAGGAGCAGAACCCAGGCCTCTGGGCTGCGGAAGAGGCACGGGGAGGTGCTCCCGAGACAGGCCAGCACCCTCTGCGCTGCCACAGGCCCAGGGGAACCCGGGCGCTGCTGCTCCACCCTGGTGGGCAGGTGGCCTGGGCTGCTCTGGGAGCAGCTGCTCTTCATCCCTGAGCTCTGGTCTCCTCATCCATAAAATGGGCACATCACCTGAGCAGGTCAGCGCACAGCCAGCTCCCAGCAGCACCCGCTCAGGGTGGTCGCTATGCTTTTGCACATGCCTGTTGTTGGTTTAGGAACTGGTATTCTATCTGTTCAACTTTCTTTAGGGAGCTTCTGCCCTCCTTTCTAGGCTTGTCCTAGCCCAGGTGAGCTGCTAGGACAAAATACCACCGACTGAGTGGCTTATAAACAACAACACGCTTTCTCACAGTTCTGGAGGCGGGAATCCAAGATCACGGCAGCGGCAGGCTTGGTGTCAGGTTGGAGCCCACTTTCTGCTTCACTGGTGGCTGTTCTTCCTGCCCTCGCAGGTGGGAGGGGCGGGGAGTCCCTGGGCACCAGTCCCATTCACAAGGGTGATGCCCTCATGTGGGTTGGGGGCCACAAACATTCAGACCATCGCAGGGCCGGAGCTCGGGGCCTTGCCCCCAGTGTGGAGGGGACAGGGCGGACTCCCCAGCACATCTGTCCTCTCTCCCAGCGCATCCTCCTTCTGACACGTTTCTGAGCACCCGCTTTGGACCTGGATGGACACACTTCCATTGGGACAAACATCATGGAGCACCTGCTACGTGCCAGGCCTGGGCTGAGGCCGGATGTCCAGGGGTGAAGGCAGAAGCATCTCCCCTCCGGAGCTCACGGTCTAGGGAGGGAAAGTCATAAGGTGACAGGACACGGTAAGTGCCTCAGTTCCTTCCATTCGGCGTTTTGAACAAGAGTCGCTGAGCACCTCGCATGTGCCAAGCGTGGCACTGGGTGCTGTGGGCACAGAGAGGAGTAAAACAAGACTCCTATTGGGGGAAACCAAGGAATTAGCCAGCAAACACTCAAGAGATTCCAACGTGCCTAGACGGCAGTAAGCACAAGGGCCTGGGCCCTGCGGAATTGAAGGAGGGGGAGGAATCACGGAACGTTTCCAGGTGGGGGTGACCCCTCCACTGAGGCTCTGAGGGGGGAGGAGAAGCGTGTTTAGGGGGGCCTTCCAGGGTGCTTGAGGCTGACAAAAGGCCCTATGCTGACTCTCCAAGGTTTCGTAGAGAGGGGGCTGCCGGAGCCGGTCCCGAAGCCTGAGTAGGAGCTCAGGCGGGCAGGGTGGGTGAGGATACCTCCAAAGAAGGGGCCACGCTGCAAGGAGATGGGAGGGGAGCTGCAGGCAGAGCCAAGCTGATCCCTTAGCTGCTAATGAGTTTGGAGGACTTGGTCCTGGGGGTGGGAACCAATGGACAGGCCGAGGGATGAGGGCAGGGGCGGGTTTTAGAAAGCAGACCCTCCAGGAGACCAGGTAAGGAGGGAAGGAGAGCCGGCAGGTGGCAGAAGAAAGGAGTCAGACCTCGGTCCACTCTGAAGCTCCCTTACCTTACACGCTGGGGAGAGAGTGCTGTCACGTGTCAATGCACCGTCTCCAGCAGCCCTAGGGCACGCAACTGCCCTGCCCCCCCCCCCCCCCCCACACACACACCACCCAGCATCACCCAGCATACCCAAGACAGAACTGGGAGGTCTGCGAACACTGGGACACTGGGCACTGACGGTACAGGCCTGTGCCAGTTCTGAAACAGGCTGCGGCTGCTCAGAGCCTGAGTGATGGGGAGACAGGATAATCCCGGTGGCACATGCTCAGATAGAAGCGGCGGCGGTGCAAATGCAGAGGCTTGGGCCCCAGGTGCTAAAGGAGAGGCTGAGTAATCTGCTCCCCGTGTCTCTGGGCTCAGGGGCCACCCCCCCCCCCCCGGGTGCTCTCAGATGCCCACCGTCTTCAGCGGGGCTCTCCCAGGAGCAAGCCCAGCGAGGAGGACTGACGGCAAGCGGTTTATGTCTGTTTGGGAGGGGCCTCCAGGAAGCACGGCCGTTGGGAAGTGAGAAGGGAGACAGGCCAGGGAAGGAAGCCAAGAGCAGGTGCATTCCTGAGCAGGTTTCCGCTCAGGGCGTCGGGGAGACTGTGGTACCCACCTGAGCTGTCCGATCCGGCGGTGAGGAGCTGGACACTTACCGATCCACTCCTATCCCTTCACGCTCGAGAGCCGCTCCTAGGGGAACACAGGGTCCCCTGCCAGTCAGAGAAAGCCCAGGCCGAGGGCGATGGTCTTCCACGTGCTGAGGGCAGGCTCCCGAGCACCGCTGGCCATGACTGTCACTGTAATCTGCCTGCTGCCAGGCCACTGTGTGATGCCCCCTCCTGCATCAGGGTAGACTCTCCCTGAGGACAGACTGTCTCCACTTTACGGGGGGGGGGGGGGGGGGCCTCATTCAGTGTTCAGTAGACACAGGAATAGATGGAATTTGGAGGTTGATAAGCTCTTAGTGAAGACCTAGTTCAGTCTGAATACTTTTCTTGCCTTAGATCTTCCTCTGTCCTCTCCTCTCCTCACCTCCCCCCTGGCAGAGTAGAGCCTGCAAGTTGTTCTCAATAGCCAGCTATCTCTCTCTCTCTCTCTCTCTCTCTCTCTCTCTCTCTCTCTCTCTCTCTCTCTCGTCTCTCTGTCTATCCATCCATCTAGCCATCCACCTATCCATCTAGATCAGTGGTCCTCAACCTTCCTTAATGCTGCGACCCTTTAATACAGTTCCTCATGTTGTGGTGACCCCCAACCATAAAATTATTTTCGTTGCTACTTCATAATTGTAATTTTGCTGTTATGAATCGTAATGTAAATATCTGATATGCAGGACGTATTTTCATTGTTACAAATGGAACATAATTAAAGCATAGTGATTAATCACAAAAACAATATGTAATTATATTTGTGTTTTCTGATGGTCTTAGGCGACCCCTGTGAAAGGGTTGTTCAACCCCCAAAGGGGTCGCAACCCACAGGTTGAGAACCGCTGATCTAGGTAGATGTACACTTGGCCCTGAACAACACAGAGTTGAACTGCACAGGTCCACTTGCACGTGGATTTCCCCCCATAACTATCCCATTGGCCTTCCTGATCCCCAAGTTGCCCATTTGCAGATTCAACCAACAGCAGGTAGAAATTCGCGGTTTTGATCTGTGGTTGGGCAGCGTGGGTGTGGAGGGCAGACTGTAAGCATCGTTCTACTCCATTGTACATGAGACCTTAGCATCCAGGGATTTGAGCATCCCTGAGAGGAGAGATTCAAGGGACACAGATAACAAGGAACAATGACAGTTTGGGGGGAGTCAAAAGTTATTTACACGTGGATTGTTTTACTTTGAGTGGGTCAGCACCCCAGACCCTTCTGGTTCAAGAATCAACTGTATTTGCCTTCCTTTAGAGTAATAAAAGCCCCAAGATGTAACCTTGCCAGTGACTGCCTGGAATCAAAGGCACTTTTCCCAGCCCCTTCCACTGCCCAGGTGTCTTAAGTCCTGGCCAATGGGTGGGTCTGACAGCCTCGGCCCTCAGGGTGTGTCCTTGCGGGAGGAGGGGCACCGTCTCCCCTTTCTGCCTGCTGCCTGGAGTGTGGGTGTCAGGCTGGGGCCTGGGCAGAGCAGCACCTTGGAGCATTAGGTGGGAGCTGGGGACCAGGAGGAAGTGGCGGCCAGGAGAGCCCGGGACTGGTGCTCAGCAGCCACGCTCCAGCCCTGGTCTGAAACTCCATCTCAATTTTAGGACCCAGCCCTTGATCGCCATTGTGGTCTGGGGTCTCTGTCCTGTGCAGCTGAACAAACACCCTACAAGACACACAGAGGTGACTGTGAGGCCCACTTCAGGGAAGAGGCGGGAGTGACCGACTCCCGGCCATGGAGAGGAGCTTGCTGGAGAGGAGAATGGAATGGGGCCACTGGCTGTCTCCCTTCCCCTCTTGCCCCCATCCCACCTCCAACCCTCCCCTCCTCTCCCCAGCCTCCCCCTCCCCCTTCCTCCTCCCCTAGACCAGGCCTCCTCTGGGCTTTAAGTTCTGTTCTCTCCCCAGGAGCTACACCAACAGAACCTCCTTCCCTTCGGAATGTTCCAGACATGCCCCGGACAGGTCCCAGTTCTTGGGGGGGATCCCCTTTCCTACCCCTCTCCTCGTGGGCAGTAGGGGACGGGATCAGTGCCCGCTCAGCACTTGCTCCCACCCACCCCCACCCCTGGCCCGCATGTGTTTGGAGGTAAAATACCAGGAGACGATGCAGGGGTCCCAGGGAGCAGCCACGAACCATGGGCCCACGTTATCACGGGACACTGAGGCCTGAGAGCTCCCGTGGGGGCTCCAGGAGCGGGCCCCCCAGATCTCCCCAGCAGCAGGGCTCCACCACCCTTCCTCCTCGCCCTCCCCTCCCCCAAGCCCAGAGTCCCAGGGCGCCCTCCGGACAGAGCTGGGACAGGGGCGGCCTTGTAAGGAGTCACCCCTCGGAGTGGGTCTGTCCTCCCAGTCGCTCGCAGGTTTTGGGGTGACACTTTCCGGGAGGGTCCTGCGGGCGAGTGACCTTGGACGAGTCCCACGGCTCCTCGGGTCCAGTTTCCTCTGGGTGCCCGAGAGGTGGGGGTGGTTTGGCTTTCCTTAGCCGGGGCACCTGGGCGGAGGTCGGGGAGCGGGGGTGGCGCTGGGGACGCAGGGCCGCCCAGCATTCCCGGGTCCCGGACAGACGGAGCGCGCGGCGGGCTGCGGGGTGCCGGCTGCGGGGAGGAGGAAGGCCGGGGACCCGCTGGCCCCTCCCGCGGGCGGGGCGCCCCGCGCCGGCTCCTCCCCGCGCCGCCCGCCCGCCCGCCCGCCGGGCTCAGTCGCCGGTTCCGCAGGTGGCAGCGATGGCCCGGTCCTGAGCCCGCCATGGCCGGCGCCCCCGGGCCGCTCCGCCTGGCGCTGCTGCTGCTCGGGGCGGTGGGCAGGGCCGGCCCCCGCCCGCAGGTGAGCCCCGCGGGGAAGGGGGGGCGCGGGCGGTCCCGGCAGGGGCGGCGGGACTTGGGAGAAACTCCGCGACCGCAGGCGGAGGGAGGAGGGAGCCGGGGCTCCAGGGAGCGGGGACTGCGGAGCTGGTCCTGGGCTGGGCGGACGGGGCGGCCTGGCCGGGGCGACCCTCCCCGCGCCGCGCCCGCTGCCCGGCCGCCCGGGCCCCTGTGCGGGGCGCCAGCTGCCCCGCGGCCGCCCGCCGCTGACTTGGCGCCGCGTCTCCCAGACACTTTCCCAACTCCTTCTCCTCGGACCCGGGCCCGCCGCCCGGCCCGGCCGGCTCGCCCCTCCCCGGCCTCAGCCTCTCCCCTGCGCCCGCCCCGGCCCCGCCCCGCTGCGCCCCGACCCCTGCCCGCAGTGCCACCCCCAGCTGCCCCTGGCTGGTCGCAGACCCTGAGACCCTGAGAAGGCGCTGGGGGCGGAGGGGCGGGTGTGGGCGCCCAGCGCAGCCTTTGACTCATAGCCCCAGGGACCCTGCGGCGCTGCTCACTGTCCTTCCTGGTGACCTCGCAGGTGGAATTTGTCACACGCACACTCCCCCCAGCCCCTGCGGCAAGCAGGCTGGAGGCTCCTGCCCCCCTGGAGGCAGCAGGCCCCCCTACACCAGCCTGAGCCCCCTTCTGACCCCCTGGTGGACAACACACACCAGAGCGCATCCTGAGGCAGGCAGACACCTTGGCCTCCTCGCGGCTGGAGAGCAGGCCCCCTCTATGGCCCCCCCTGCCTCCCTGCCTGTCCCGTCTCCAGCCCCGTGTGGTCAGCCTGCATTTGGGAAGGGGGCTGTCCTAAGACGCTGTGAGAAGCTTGAGCAGAGAGGAGGCACAGGCTTGGGTGGCCTGTCCTGTGTTGGCAACTGTCCCTTCCATCGCCTCCCATTCCGAGTCCCAGACCCCACGAACCCAGAGCCGCGGGGAGTGCGGGTGTCTATACAGGCCTTGGAACCTGTCCCGGCACAGGTGGGAGGCAGGATGAGGGGCTGTTGCCCTGGTGGGGGCCTACTCCACCCCTTAGAATCCAGATGTAGACAGATGTGCCTCCCAGCTAAGGTGCCAGCCCATTTTCAGCCCCCAAGTTCCTTTCCAGATGCCCTCTGTGTCCCTGTCCCCCAGCCCAGCTACTGCCTCTGGCCAGAGGAGACACCCCCCTACCTCCACCCCCCTCACTCCCACAGGCACACACAGCATCTCCTCCAACCCCTCAGCCAGGCCTTGGCTTCCCTGGTGCACTTGCAGGCCCATGACCTGCCTCTCCCTCACCTTCACCTCCTCTCTTGGGCGAAGGTGGGGTGGGGCTCCATCCTGCTCCAGGCCGGGTGTGTAGACGGGTTTGGATTCAGGGAAGAGGAGAGGTTCTGGAGGCTACCTGTCTTCTCCCCAAAGTTCCTTCCTTTCCCCAGAGGAGACAGGCTCCTTGAACCTGCCCTTCCTTCTGATCCCCTCAGCCCTGGGCGAAGGCTAAAGCCCAATATCCTGGGGCCATAGCAAGGCTGGGGGCAGGGAAGGGCAGGGTGAGCCAGGCTCTGAGCAGAGATGGTGCCACCTGGGGCGTGCTCTTGTTGGGGGGCCCTGAGTATCCCTGGCTACCGTGGAGATGTGAGGGACAGGGACTTTGAGATGAGACCGCAATAATTGTGACAGCCTCATGTCTGCATATAAGACGAAAAGAAGGTAAATTTTACATTCTATTTTCTGTTCATGAGGTTGGCAAGACTAGTGTTACCCCCTCCAGGCCACTGATGGGGGCGGGGAGCTCAGAAAAGAAGGTTCCCTGTGTAAGGTGGCCCCGCGGTTCAGGATCAGAGAGGAGCGGGGCCGGGCTGGCGCCCAGTACCTGGCTGCCCAGGTTGGACTGAAGGCAGGTCCCACAGGGAGCTCCGCGGTCAGGTCAGGAAGCAGCCCCTGCAGGCAGGGGGGTGAGCTCTGAGGAAGGACCGTAGGCCTCTCCATTGCTGCTGGGAAGGCCCACCCACCCTGCCCCAAGCCCCTGTGAGGGAGCTTCTCTGCTGGGGGACGGGGAGGCCTTTGACACCCAAATTAGAACCAGACAAACCTGGTTCACATACTGAGTCTACCAGCTGGTGATCTTGGATGGGACACCTGACCATCCCGAACCTCAGCTTCCTTATCTGTAACTAGGGTATGGAGGGCACGGAGACACTGGCACCTAAGGCAGCTTCGGCCACTTGGCAGAACTGACCCATTTGTCCTCGGGAATCGGAAGCCTTCCCCGAGGCAGCAGAATAGGGCTTGGAGAGGGGCTGTGGGGGCCCAGCTCTGCACCCCAGTGGAGGACGGAGGGAGTCCAGGGTGCACCGCGGTCAGCGTGGATGTTGTTCTGAGCTGGGCTCACTCCTGGACATGGGCCCAGGTGGCTGCCGGGGCAGGAGCAACCAGCAAATCACATCCTGCCCTCTGATGCCTTAGCTGCCGCCTGCCTCTATACACACTCGTGTGTGTGTGTGTGTGTGTGTGTGTGTGTGTGTGTTAGAGAGATACAGAGACATAGAAACAGGGAGAGATACTGAGAGACAGACCAGGGGGTAAGGGCTGTATGGGCCTGTTTCTCTGAGTGCTCGTACATGACCCTGTGCGTGTGACAGTCTGTCTGTGTGTCACTGTGTGTGAGACATCTCAGCATGTGATTGTGTCTGACAGTGCATATGTGTTTGTGACCTCATATGTGATACTGTGTCTGGGAAGGTGTGTGTGTGTGTGTGTGTGTGTGTGTGTGTGTGTGACATCTTAGTGTGTGACTGGCTGGCTGCCAGGATGAGCCTGGGCGTGGGTGAGAGATAGAGCGCTTGTCACAGAATGTGTGGCTGTGTCTCTGTATGTATGTGTGTGACACTGTGAGTTGAGTATATGTCAGTCAAGGAACGTGTGTGTGTGTGTGTGTGTGTGTGTGTGTGTGTGAGTGTGTGTGTCTTGTGGGCAGTGTCTCAGCATGTATGAGACTCTGGGTCATCTCTCAGGAAGTAAGCATGTGCTGACATGGGGGGTAATGTATGTGACAGGGTATCCGTGTGAGGTTGTTGTGCATGTGAGAACGCGTGTGCACTATTCCTTTCCCTGCCCTTTCGCTCGTGTATCTGGAGCCCTTTAAGACAACAAAAAGGAGGGGTGTCTAAGAGCCAGGGGCCGACAGCTCCACCCCTCTAGGGTACAGGGGCCAGTGGTTAGGGCCCTAGGAAGTGGCCAGAGGAAGGGCCTTGGCGTCCTGGGAGGAGCCTTCAGGGAACAGAGCTGTCTTCCCAGCCCTCTTTCTTCTTTAGGTGGCCCTCTCCCATTTTTCCTGCCTCAGTGGCCCAGAGAGGCAAGGTCTCTTTCCTTCTCCCCTTCAATCAAACCAGTTCTCAGGAAAGAAAAGAATCCGATTCACTTACTCACTGGGAGGAATGAAACCGTAGGAGGGATTTTCAGGTTAGCAGCCAATCTGGAGAGAGTGCCCTCCTGGGGCTCGGGGCTGGGAGGGTCCTTCCACCTCCATCCTTCCTCTCCGCCCCCTCCTCCTCACGCTGTCACCTCATGAGGGTGCTCACCTGCCTTGTCTTGCCGGATCTGTGCGGTAGCTCTTTGAGAACGATTTGCCCATTTTATAGGCAAAGGAGCTGAGGCCCCAAAAGAGTAAATATGCCCCTTCAGTCACAGCTGAGATCTAAACCAAGAGGCCAGGGGTCCTGGTACTCTGTGACTCCCGGTTCAGTGCTCGCACACCACTCCCTCCTGGCATCCACTTTCTCACCTCCTGAATCTGAGAGACACCCCCTCCTATTGTAAACTCCACCCTCATTTGCCCTCACCCCCCTTAGAGAGATCCCATGAAGCCTGGCAAATCCCAGTTTTAAAAACTGCCAACCTGCCCTCACCCAGGCCTGCGGGCCCCTCCCTCTGCCCTGTACTCTGGGCCAGCTCTGCTGCCCTGTGAGGGGAGGCACCCTCCACTGTGTCCTCCCGCCAGCCAGCAGCCCAAGCCCCACCTCGCTGGCTTGGGGCGGGGCCTCATGCCAGGGGAGGATGCAGTGGGGCTGGGGCTCGTGGACAGGGCCTTGGCCCTCCTCACTGTTCCCTCCCTTGGACATGGAGTCCCCTGCATCCCCTCTTGGCTGCTTGATCCTTGGGTGAAAGTATGTTTGCTTTCTGCTTTGGGGAGGGTGTTGATCCTAAAAGTGATGGAGGGGTGGGGCCCAGACTCCCCAGGAAGCCAGGCTGCTTGTTCCACTGCTCCTCCCACAAACAGCAGAAATCCCGAGGCGTGCCGTTGACCGGGCATTTCCCTGCCAGGGACCGCTCTCAGCATTCACTCACCCATTCCTCACAACAAGCCTGGGTGGGGAGGGACTGTTATTCCCATTTTGCACAGGTGAAAACTGAGGCTGGAGTTACAATTCTTGCACAAGGTCACAAACAATTTATGGGGGTTAATTAATTAATTCCATGTCAGGCCCAGGTCTGAGCCCAAAGCCAGGCTGTTTACCCTCCACTGTGTTACTGAGTCCACCTGAGCACCTGGGTCCAGCTGCCCCGGGTGGCCCCCAGCTCTGCCCCAGGCCAGATCCTCAACTCTGTCCAGGTCCCGCTCTGGCCCAGGAATCCTCCTGAACCTCAGTCCACGGCTTTCCTCTGTTCCCGGAGTGTCAATGCCCCTGCTCTGCACCCTGTCCCCGCTGGGCCCTTCGGCTGCAACGCCCTCCCCCCACCTTCACTAGCCCAGTCCCTCCCCAACCACCCTGGGTTCATCCCCAGCTCCCAGTCTCCCAGGGCCTGGAGTCTGTACTGGGCCTGGCCCAGCCTGAGCCCACCCACCACCCCTTCTCTGTCCTGTCCTGCAAAGCAAGGACCCACCCCACCCACAAGTGAAGGGCACAGCCCTGGCCTGGGGCCTCTCTCAGGCCAGAGCTGGGTCCTACATCTTCATCTTCCCCAGGCCCGCCCATCCCCCACACCACCACCCAGAGCCTGGCACAGTGTGGCTCCCATAACCCCAGGTGGGGAGAGGCCCAAGGTCCAGTTAATTAGTCCTGGGAGGGGCCACAGGAGGGGTGTGAGCAGTATTTGGAGACCCCAAGATGGTGCAGGACCCCTGTCGTCAGGGAGCTCTATCTGAGGGGGACACAGGCCTGTTCTTATTTGTGTGTGTGTGTGTGTGTGTGTATGTGTGTGTGTGTTCTCATAGCACTTTACTTATTTTTAATTATAATTGACATATGATACCATATTAGTTTCAGGTGCACAACATAGAGATTCAATATTTATTTATCTTCTGACATGATCACCATGATAAGTCCAGTGTACATAGTTGTAGCAATACTATTGATTATATTCCCTACACTGCACGTTATATCCTCGGGGCTTATTCCTCTTATAACTGGAGCCCCAGTCTGAGGGGAGACACGACCCTGTCCTCAGGGAGCCCCCATCTGAGGGGGACACAGCCTGTCCTCAGGGAGCCCCAGTCTGAGATAGAGCAGGTGACAGTCTGCCTGCGGCTGAAGCTCCCTGAGGTGGTGGCCAGGCCTTCATGGCCTGACCTTGGCCTTTAACCTCCCCACCCCCACCCTGAGACTTCTGGTCTCCACAGCTGCCTTGTCCCCAGTCCTTGGCCCAGACATACCTTCTGCCCCAGTTCCCAGCAGTGACCTTGCTTCCTGCCTGCTCTCCTCCCAGAAGTAGAGGTCAGGGGAATGCTCCCAGCCTCTGCCCTCCTGCCACCAGGGTCACCTGCCCCAGCAGCCCCAGCAGCCCCAGCAGCCACTGCAGGCAGGGCCGGAGCCGCAGGAAAGGGATTTGGAGGGTGGGGTGGGTCCACCAGGCCTCACTTGTAGCTAAAATCCTGCCGCTGCCTTTGCTGCTGTTGAGGTTGATTAAGGAATCATGTTATTTATTTATTTAACAAATACACTTGAAGTTTGCCCTCAGAGGAGCTCCATCCTCCAGGTGGCCCATGTGGCCTCAGCACGCTTACTCCAGGAATGTGGCTGGGGCTCAGGCAGGCCTGGTCCCCTCCCTGGGGGACCAGCACATGGTACCCTGTGTCTTTACGGGCCAGGCCGTGTCTTATAAGCCAGGACTCAGCTCCCTGTGGGCGGGATGCTCAGAAACCAGACCAGTAAGGCTGTGAGTTTCCAAAGCAAACTATTTTGATTTCAGCACACGTGTCTATGTTTGTGATTTCAAAAAGTGAAATTTTGTTTTAAATTATGTATACATCCTAAATTTTACATGTGGGGCTCCCTGGTCATTTCAGCATCTGTAGCTTCTACATGAGGAATATTTATAATCTTGAGCCTGTTCAGGGGGGAAAAAAAAGAAAAGAAGAGGAAAGGAAAGGAAAGGAAAGGGGAGGGGGGAGGGGAGGGGAGGGGAGGGGAGGGGAGGGAAGGGAAGGAAAGGAAAGAAACAGAGTCCCAAGACAAACCTAAAGGAAGCACATAAAAATGTTTGGAAGGGACCATTCTCACTTGGGTGGGTCCATTGGGGTCTCCATGCTAAAAGGACAGTTCCGTTACCTTATCTGAAAATTGAAACTCATGTTCCCCTGGTCACAGATGGGGGACCCCTCCCATCACAGGCCTGAGCTCCATGTTCTGGAACTTTCCTGACCCCTTCACACCAGGTCCCCAGGATTCCCCGTCTTCAGCAACTGAAGCTGAGCTGCCTGTTTGACTTGTGTTGTTATGTTAAAGGGGGACACTGGGGAGTGGTGTTGCCTCCCCGACAGGATTGCTTTGTGCAGGAGGGAGCGAGTTACCAGCAGTGAGCCCCACCACACCCGTGCCCCCCAGGACTTCAGCTGGCCTCAGCTCTGCCCCTTCGGGTGCTGTGTGGCCCTGACTGCGTCCCTCTCCCACTCTGGGCCTGTATTTCCCTTCTAGAATGGTTGAAAGTTTGAGAATCCTGTTGGCAGGCTGACTGGGCACTGGCAGCGGAGCCCTTGGCAGTCACAAAGCATGGGGTTCCCAGGGACTTTCTCCTCGGTGAGGTCAGAGGAGACCATGATTGACACCCATCCTCCCCTTCTTTCCCCCCACTCCTCCCCCCTAGCATCCAGTCAGGAGACACTTGCTGGGCACTGCCACACATCAGACTGGGCACCAGTCCCCTGGGAGGGACAGAGACATAAAAATATCCCCCTGAAGTGCCACTGGTTCCCTCCCCTTCTTAGACCGCCAGCACCTGGTGGAGTTCGGGGCTCTAGATCCCCTGGACATCCAGAAACCAGGTGTGAGGTTGCGTTGGTAGTATAGGGGTGAGCATAGCTGCCTTCCAGAAACCAGGTGTGTTGGGGGCGGGGGTTAGAAGACAGGTTGGCTTGAACCAGAGGGCCCCCATTTCTGCCCTCCCCCCAGGGTGCCACCGTGTCCCTCTCGGAGACAGTGCAGAAATGGCGCGAATATCGCCACCAGTGCCAGCGGTTCCTGACGGAGGCCCCACCCCCAGCCACAGGTCAGTCCAGGTGCCCCTCCCCCGCCCCCCCGTGCCTCCGGTGGGCATCCTTCACCTCTGGGCTGCCATATCTGCCCTGTGCTTTGGGTGTTGTCTTGTTGATGTCTATGCCCCTTGTCCCGGCTTGGGCCCCTCAGGCCTTTCCATTCTGTGTCCTCAGCACTTCCCAGCCTGTGCAGGGACGGTAGGCCCACCAGCATATTTATAACAATGAATGTTTGGGGGGGACGGGGGTTAGGAGACCAATAGGCCTGGGTTCAAATCCTCACCCTGCAATCACAACGCAGCAACCTTAGGACGGTGAGAACAGTCATGTGAGCTACCATTCCCCCCTCGAATGCAATGTATAAGAATAGTCCTGTGGAGACTGTTTATTGAGCACTTCCTATGCTCCGTCCTCTCCATGCCATGCACTGTGTGAGCCCACAAAGCCCCGTGGAACCGGGGTCACCCCCATCTTACAGATGAGGGAAGACAGACATTAAGCAGCTTGCTCCAAGTGCCGCTGCTGAGTGGCCAGGTCTGCTTGCCTGGCAAACAGTAGGTGCTCAGTGGAGTTCGCAGAGCGCGGGGTCCTGCCCCCACCAGCCCCGTGGTGGGGAAGTGCCTCGGACAGGCCGGGACTCAGGACTGTTCTCTCTGCACCCAGACCTGTTCTGCAACCGGACCTTTGATGACTATGCCTGCTGGCCAGACGGGCCACCCGGCTCCTTCGTGAATGTCAGCTGCCCCTGGTACCTGCCCTGGGCCAACAGCGGTGAGTCCCCTCCCCTGGTGTGGACCACCCTCCGGCGTCCAGGAGACTGGGGTGCTGTTGGGGTGGGGTGCACGCTGCTTCCTCTCCACTGGGACACAGCCTTCCTCACCCCAGAAGGTCTTTAGGCCTCCTCCTGGGTAGCTGCCTGCCTTTCCTTGGGGTGAGGGGCAGTGGGGGACATTGGGCGTAACTGGGCCTGAGGCTGTGCTGGTAGGTGGGGTGGGGGAAGTGTGGGGTCTGACTTAAGGAGAAATGTGGGCCCCTCATCCAGTAGTTAGGAAAGGAGCCAGGTGGGAACAGTGCTGGGGTTTCACCGAGGGACAATACCTAGAGGTGCCATTGCTCTGATGTATGTATGCATGTATGCATGCATGTGTGTGTGCTGGGTGTTGGTAGGTGCCCTGTACCTGGTGGTGGCCTGTAGCCACCTCCTAACTCTTCAGGGCTTCGCCAGGCAGATGGACCCAGTGGGAGTAGTGGTGAGGGCATTGGGGAGCTGTCCCTAAGGCCTCCTAGCTCACTCCTGCCTGCAGGGGACACCCTGCATGGGGAAAGGTGTGACCAGATAAGTGAGGGGTCACTGGAGTACAGAGACCTACAGAGGCTGCATGGGGGTCTCTGACTGGAGGGGTAGTTAATGCACCCCCACACTACCCATCTATCTCAGGTGTCAGGGAGGTTAACGAAGACAGCACCCTGCCTCCAGGAGCTCAGTCCCAATCAGGGGAGAAAAGACACTCTCTCGTAACAATGATTATAGTCAGGGCTGATAGTTATTGAGTACCTACTATGTGCCAGGGTGAAAGTAGGGTGCTCATTTAATCTTTACTACTACCCCCTGGTTATGCTTCTTGTAAAGATGAGGAAACTGAGACCCCAGAAAGTTTAAGCTACTTGCTCCAAAGGATGTGGTAAACGGCAAAGCCAGGATTTGAACCCAGCCTGTGATCTTACTAGTAACCACTGTGCCCGAGGGGACCTGAGACCAAGCAGAAACCAGCCCAGAAGCAAGTGTGAAAATGAGGCCCTGCCAGCGGCCTTCCAGGACGAGGCGCCCTTTAGCTGAACATCAGCTCACCTGGCAGGGCCTGGCATGAGCCTCGCCTCAGCACTCAGGACTGAGGTCATATGAAGCCGCAGCAGGAGTCCTACAGCTGCTCCCCTTCTCCACCCCCGGGACACCACCTCCCTGAGGTGCACAGGGCGAGCCTGGCTACAACAGGGCCCTTCACATAGCACCTTGTGGCCTGTTGTAAGCACTTTACACACCTAAACTCATGTGATCCTCACAACAACTCTGTGAGGCCAGTACTCTGACTGTCTTCCCGTTTCACAGAGGCACAAACCGAGGCACAGAGATGCTGAGTGCCTTTCCCAAGCTCACACAGCTAGTAAATAGAAGACCCAGGACTCAGTCAGGGGTCTGGCTTAACTGCTATCCCAGCTTCCCTGAGTGTGTGAGCATGAGCATGAGCGTGTGTGTGTGTGTGTGTGTGTGTGTGTGTGTGTGTGCGCGCGCGCGCGCACATGTGTGGGTGTGCACATGTGTATTCCTGGGCATGGAGACAGGTGAATGGCTGGGGCGTCTGCTGGCTGGGCACAGCTTGAGGGAGAGCAGTGAGCTGCCTGCCCTCTTTCCAGAGATGGAAAAGCCGAGTCTTACAATCCAGTGGTTGTGCTGGCTGCTGTTCTGAGCGGCCGTGTGAGCTGGGGGAATCCTCAGACCTCCCTGTGCTTCAGCTGGCTCACCTGGGACATGGGATGGAGCCAGGTGATGGGGGTGTTGGGAGGATTGCAGGTTCTTGAAAAACGGCTGCTGTTAGTTTTTTTCTCACCCTATTTACCTCCCCCACCTCCCGGAATACCTCCCCGTCCCCTGCCTCCCAGAGGTTTGGGAGGCTGTGTATCAGCCAGCCTGGGCTGCGCCCTAGACCCCCCGGAGCCAGGCGCCGGACAGGGCCCATCACTCAGCACAAGCTGCCCCCCGCTCCCCCGCTGCCGCTGGCTCCATCCATCACCTTTAATTTTATTTGAGCAGGAAATGGGTCCTGGTGGTGCCCGTTTACGAGCGAACACAGTTTTATTGCTTTCTACACGAAGATAACGGCACAGCCCAGGCCCCTGCCAGCCCCCGCCCCCCCTGACTCCCACGCTAATTCATGCCCCTTTTTGACACTCAGACTCACCCACGCTGCCTCCCCTGCCCCTCTCCCTGAGGTAGGGATCCGGAGAGACACCCACCCGGCTCCCGCAGCAGAATTGCTGCCTCTGGCCTGTCCTGGCAGCCCCCTGGGCAGGGGCTGGCACCGGGAGCTTCCCTCACCCCCACTCAGGGCATGTGGGAGCAGGAAGGGGGCAGTTTGGGATCTTTCTTGGGCTGATCAAGGGAGTGGCCAGTGAGTACGAGTTGGGGTGGGCAGAAGGAAGGGTTGTCTCAGGCGGGATCCTGGCAGAACACACACTCAGCTGGGATGTGGAAGAGTTTAGTGGGGGGTCACTTACAGAGGCTGGGCAGAGCTGGGGCCGGCAGGTACATAAAGCACCACGGACTACAGCTGAGGGAAGCTTAGCACCCCTGGACCCGAGTGGGGCAGGAACGGGGCTCTGGGGCCCCCATGACAGCTAGAGGTCGTGGTGACAGAGAGGCCAGCCTGGAGCCACCGCCTGACCCTCCAAATTAAGGCAGGAAGGGAGCCAGGGAGGAAACCCCCAGCCTCTCCCCCTCCCGCCCTCCTACCTTCTGCCGACACGTCCCCTGGTCAAACCCAGTGGAGGTCAGAGAGCCCAGGTGATGCTGTCCACAGGGGTCAGCCTCTGGGGGGCAGAGCACACCGAGGAATGAATGATCAGAGAAAGAACTACATTCAAAACAGCTAGGTCTGTGTCAGGAGCTGGGGCGGCCAGCGAGAGTCCCGCTGAGGGGTGTGTGAGCGTGTGAGTGTGAGTGTGTGCACTGGGCAGTAGCGATGACCCCTCACCACAGGGCTGAAGAGGGCAGCTCAGCAGCCGGGAAGTGTGCTGAGGGAGGTCAGAGCCACCTCTCCTGCCCACGTGTGGCTTCCAGAGAGAGGTGACATCGGGCCTGGATGAACAGGCAGAGGAAGAGCGAGAAGGAGGGCCGCTCACCCACACACAACGATCTGCTTATTACCCATCATCTGGTCTTGTTAGCTGTAGCCCCTCCCGATCTCTACCTGCTTGTTGGCTCAGTTCTAATTACACGGGAGTCATAAAACGCGTTTAAAGTGGCCTATCCCTCAGGTCTGGAAGCTCTGACAGGTGCCTCCCTTGAGTAGCAGCAGGGGAGCTCCCGTGGCAGGCCAGGGTTGCCAAGGGGAGACGGGAACAAACTTGGCTTTGGAGGAGTTCTGGCTAAGGAGGTGTCCTGAGCCCCAACCCCAGCCTCAGTGAAGGGGTGCTCTTTGGAGAAAGTGGGGTGGGGGGGCGCAGCAGCAGGGTCCCACGGGGACCATGTGTTGAGGGCTTCCTGTGCACTAGGCCCTTCACATGCTTCATCTCCTAATCCTCACCCCGCAGACCCGGGCAGGGCAGTCATTATGGTCCTGTTGACAAATGAGGAAACTGAGGCCCAGGAGGTCTGTTCCTGGTCCCGTGGCCGGTGGAGGCAGAACCGGAATCTGAACTTGAGTCTGTGAGGTTCAGAACCTGCCCTCCTCTTCCCAGGCCGTGATTGATGCTTCACCCTCACCTCACCCCACGCGGATGCCTTCGGCCCGAGCCCCGCCTCTGACCTGCGTGCCAGCACTTTGGGGAGGGCCTGTGACCCTCCTCGGGGACCCCAGCTGGGCCTGTGGTCTGTGAGAGGGGCCAGGCATCCTGCTGGCACTGCCGTTGCCAGAGCAGAGCTAATGGATTCATGAGCGGCTCTCCGCGGCCCCGCGTGCCGCAGCCACGTGGAAGGGCGGCTGTGAGCTTGATTACAGACACCGCTGCAGTTTCTGGGAGGGGAAGTGTTTAATTGGGGGTTTTATTTCCAACACCAGGGTCTGACTTAATGAAATATCCCTGGGCCTCCTGGCACGCGGCCGGCTGCCTCCTGGTGTTGACAAGACCGGAGCCAAGCCCCTGGCTGATTTACCAGCAGCTCCCGGGCCAGATAAAGCTGGGCTGATAAGCAGGGCTGGGCCTGGACCCGCTGCACCCTGGGCCGAGATGGGCATCTGGGGACCACGGCCCAGCCAGGAGCCAGCCCTGGGTTTTAATATTTGCTGCTGCTGAAGGATAATGGACAGCCACCCTCACACAGACTGTCTCAGGGACGCGGTGATCCCTGACGCTCTGCCAGTAGCACCATGTCTGTGCTCACACCCCCTCCCCATCCTCCCGTCCTCCCCGCTGGCCCTGACCAGAGGGTGCGGCGGCCTGGGGTCCCGCTGGCAGGAGGGCCTGCCGGGAGGACCCTGGATGTCGGTGATCGGCCTCGGGAAAGGCAGAGGAGAAACGGCACGTGGCTGTGGTTGACTCCTGGCAGTGCCTGTGGCTGCTAACTCTTGGCTTTGGGGGCAGAGAGCTGGGGTCTGAGTCCCGCCCCTGCTGCACCCTGGCTGGCTGGTCTGGGGCAGGTCGCTTGGCCTCTTAGAGACGCCATCTCTCCGCCCGCCAAATAGGATGAACTGTGTCAGGTGGTTGTGACGCTCAGAGGTGTCGGGCTCACAGCAGGTGCTTGAGACAGGTTCTGTGAGTGCGCAGCCTGCAGAGTGGGTGTGCAAAGGGGCGTGATGGGCGGGCTCCAGCAACCGTGCAGTGCCAGGCCCTGAGCCCGCGGTGGCAAGCAGGTATCGGCGGGGTCAGGCTCCCGCGGGCTGAGTGCTGGGTAACTGGGCGATTTGATGATGTGTGCCCCAGGCCGTGTCCTCTCCCTTCCCCAGCCCCTCTGCTTCCCTCTTTCTCACTCCTCTCCACTGCCCCCCCCCCCCCCCCCACACACGGGCTGCCAGAGAAGGCTCTGGCATCAACCCCACTCGCCATGAGGTGAGAGCCCAGATCCTGGCACTGCTCTGGGCTTATCTACCACTGGTTTGGCCAGAAAAGGACTGGACCCCCTAGTGAAGGGTTTCAGGCATCCACCCAGCAGACAGCAGATGCATTCGGGGCCTGAGACAGGCTTCCCGCTCCTCTGCCCCTGTCTTGCCTGGTTCTGCATCAGGGGTGCTGGGACAGGCTCTGCCGCTGCCAGAAGTCCCACCGTTAGGCTTCAGGCTTTCCGGGTGAAGCTTCTTAAAATGCAGGGCCTTCTGGAAGCGATGATGCTGCAAGCTGATGTGCCTCACTGTGTGCCAGATGCTGTCCTGGAGAGGGACCTGGTTCAGGGTTTGCTTGTGGCAGGGGGCAGGGGAAGGAGAGCCAGCAGGGAGGCTGCCCGGAGTCCCCGGGGGCCAGCTAGGGAGGACAGGGCCTGACGGACAGCCTGCAGGTGCCTGATAGGGCGGGGAGACGCTGTCCTAGGCCCTACACTGAAGGTCTGCACTCACACGGTGGGCGGGGGGAGAGTGTGCACTGGGGGACAGCCCTGGCCTAGGCCCCTCCTGGGCCCCAGCAGGGAGGCTGGCCACGCCCGCAGACATGGCCTTTATTCCACCTCCACCAGGAAGCCTGCCGCCCTGCCACCCGGAGCCTAGGCGCTGCCCCTCACGCGGCTCTGCCTCCCACGGCTGGGGAAGCGGGGCTTTAACATTTTTAGGGTTTTAACATCTTTTAAAATTTGTCCTGGCTCCAGCTTCTCTCCTGGGTCCCCCTGTGCCACCCCTCCCCTCCCCCCCATCATTTTGTCCCACTTCCTGCCCTGGGGTCAGACTCATTCTCATGGAGCAAACCTGTGGCCACAGGCCCCGCATGTCCCCGGGGAGGTGGGCAGTGTAGCGTGGCCGGCGGACGGACTCGGGGTCCTGATGCCTGGATGTGAATGAATGGCACCGCTCGCCTGGGCCTGCGCGCGATCTCCCTTGGTTTGCAATTGTGCTCTTCCTTCCTGACCACATTTTTGGCTTTTTTCCTGTGAGTCTTATTAAAGCCAGGAAATGTGCTTCCTTCCTGCTTCAATGGGGCTCCCTGGGGACAGGGCCATGTCCTTCTCAGACTGGGGCTCCCTGAGGACAGGGCTGTGTCCCCCTCAGACTGGGGCTCCCTGAGGGCAGGGCTGTGTCCCCCCTCAGACTGAGGTTCCCTGGGGACAGGGCCGTGTCTCTCGCTTCCTCTCAGCCCCTCCCTGCCCACTGGTTTCCAGGCCTGCAATGCCCAAGGGGTGTTGGGAGGAGGTGGGCACTGAGCCTTCGGATCAGAAGCCGCAGCAGGTGGCTGTGGGCTGCCAGGGCCGCGGGGGTCACAGCAGACCTGGGAGCAGTGTGACTGAGGCGGAGACAGGGGCCTGGCAGTGGCTGGAGTCGTCTCCTGTCTCCTCGCAGGCAAGGCTTCCTCCACCACCCTGCTGCTCAGCCAGGAGGAGGGGCTGAGGGCGGCGGCGGCCCCGCCTTCGTGACCTCCTCTCCTGTCCTTGGGCCAGGTGGGCACCTGGCAGGGCAGGGGGCCAAGTGTGCGGGCGTCTGCGTGTGGGTGGGTGTGAGGCGTTACTCACTCCCAGAGGCCTGTCCTGGGGGCGTGGGCAGCCCCGGGGGCCAGAGGACGAGAGGCCGTGGCCTCGGCCGCGGCTCAGCCCCGTGTCCCCGCCCAGTGCTGCAGGGCCACGTGTACCGCTTCTGCACCGCCGACGGCCTGTGGCTGCACCAGGACAACTCCAGCCTGCCCTGGCGGGACCTGTCGGAGTGCGAGGAGTCCAAGCGCGGGGACAGGGTGAGTTGAAGATGGGGGCTCCCAGCCAGCGAGGGGTAGCAGGTCCCCGCGTGGCTGGAGCAGGGCCCTGGGCCCTCAGGGTGTGGGGGGCTGGGCCGTGGTCGTCTCCTCCATCGCTCCGGGCGGGAGCTTTGCACACCGTGCTTCCTGGGCAGAGGTGGTGCGTGTTCACCTCTGGCCTTGGACCAGGGTCCTGGGATCTGGAGACCATCTGCCTGGGTTATTCTCTTTCTCCGTTCTGGGGGCCCCAGGGTCCCATGGGAAGGAGAGGTGTGGGAGGGACGTCCTGGGGCACCGCAGGCCCACGCGTCCCTGTGTGCACACAGAGCTCCCCCGAGGACCAGCTCCTGTCCCTCTACATCGTCTACACGGTGGGCTACGCGCTGTCCTTCTCCGCCCTGGTCATCGCCTCCGCCATCCTCCTGGGCTTCAGGTGAGAGGCCGGGCCCGGGGCACTGCCGCGTCCTAACTCCCTCTGCGTCCCCAGATGGAGGTGGGGGCACCGAACCAGAACCACAGGCAGCAGGTTCTTCTCCTAAGCAGTGGTTCTCAACCTTCTGGCCCTTTAAATGCAGTTCCTCATGTTGTGACCCAACCATCAAATTATTTTCGTTGCTACTTCATAACTGTAATGTTGCTACTGTTATGAATCGTCATGTAAATATCTGATATGGGGTGGGGCCACTACATGAGTAACAAAGAAACAGAATTTCCAGAGGATGAGGCCCAGAAATCAGGATTTTAAGACGATTCCCAGGTGATTCTAATGTGCAGCCAAGGTTGAGAACCACTGCTCTAGACTCTCACCGCTTTTGTAAGTATCTGTAAAAATATACAGCCAGAATATTGCCTGCTTTTGACGACATGCTGGACATATATTCTCCCGCAATGTTATTTTTGGCCTGACAATGTTTTTGTGAGATTCACTTACGTTGAAACAGGTACTTCGTTCCTTTTAACTGTCGCATTGTGTGGTGTGGCACAGTTCATTTACCGCTTGTCCTTTTAGTGGGCATTTGAAGCTTTCCTCTCCTGGATTATACACCTGCTACAGTGAACGCTCTTACCCATGACCCCTTGTGCCTTTCTCTGAGGGCACATACCTCCGAGCACAGTCGCCTGATCTGAATAGCGCGTGCTTTTGCAAATTGATCAGGTGTGGTGAAGTCGCTTCCAAAGTGATCGCACCGGTTTGCCTTCTCACCGGTAATAAATGAGAGTTCCCTTCCCTTAATGCCCTCGCTACTATTTAGTATTCTCAGGCTTAATTGTTGCTAATCTAAAGTGTCTGAAATATCTCATTATGATTTTAATGTGCATATCTCTGATTCCCAGAGAGAGCCGAGTTTTTTATGTTTGATTCTGTGAATTGCTTGCTCGTAGAATCGCTTACTTTTTATTGGCTTATTTGGCTTTTTCATTTTTATCTTAGGCATTCATTACATATTCTGGATACCAATGCAGGATATGTCTTCTCTTAGTCTGTGGTTTATTACTTTTTTTCCCCACTCACTCTGGTGCCTTTTATGCACAGAAGACGTCAATTTTAATGGAATGAAATATATTAATTTTCTGTTTTTATTGATAAAATTTATCAATAGATAACAAATAATTTTGTCACTTGATTTAAAATGTATCGTTTTTTTTTCCAAAGACCAAATTTCATTATGGTCTTGTTTGAGAAATCTTTCCTTATCTCCTGGGGTCATGGGTTTTGCTCATTCCTTATGGTTCTTTGATGTGCCTGGAATTTGCTTTTGTCTCTGGTGGAAATAAAGATGAATTTTCCTTTCCCATGTATACATATAGTTAATTGTCTCAGGACCACTTCCTGCCAGTCATCCTCCCCCCCTCGGTTGCAATGCCTACGCGGCCAGGCAGCAAAGGCCACCGGTGGCTGGGTTGGTTTCTGTCATGTTTGTTGGCCTCTCCATTTGTCCTTTTGCAATACCGTGGTGCCTTAGCTACTATATATTCATTAAAAATCTCTGTTCACTTGTAGCAAGGGCCCCTACTTTGTGGTCTGAACTAATCTCAGCCCTCGCCTCTTCTTTAGAAGTTTGTAAATTTCATTTTTAAAAACCAACACCGTGGGAATTTCTGTGATAGCCATATTGACATTATCAATTAATACGGCGAGAACTGACGTCTTTAAGAGAGTGAGTCTCTCTGTGAAGGTGGTATACCTTCCGTTAATTTAAATCTCCTTTACTGATTTTAGCAAGTTTTATTCCTCCTAGCAATCTTGCCCATGTTGTTAGACTTATTTCTAGCTAGTCAATTAAAAATATTATAAATGAATTTTTAAATTTTACTTTTTAATTGTTTGTCGCTGAAGTACATGAACATACATATCACCTTGCTGAGCTCTTCTGAGTTCTAATAATTTATGTGTCAAGTGTCTTGGATTTTCTATGAAGATAATCTGTCATCTATAAATAATAACAATTTTGTTCCTTTATTCTCAAATCTATTTTTTTTAAAATCCTCACCCGAGTATATGGTTTTGCTGGTTTTAGAGAGAGAGGAAGGGAGAGAGAGAGAAACATTGATTGGTTGCCTGCAGGGATCAAACCTGAAACCCGGGTATGTGCCCTGGCTTGGAATCCAACCCATGACCCTTCAGTGCATGGGATGAGCCACGCCAACCAAGGCTTTCCCAGATCTTGCACACTTTTCCCTTTTCTTATTATAGTGTCTAGGGTCTGTCGTACAAGGTTGAATAGATGTGATGATAGCTTCTTATGTCTAGATGACCCTTATTTTTTTCTGATTTTAAAGGGAACACTTCTAAAGTTTCTCAGTTAAGAATGATGTCTACTCCTGGTTTGGGTAGATAGCCCTTATTGTGTTAAGAAATGCCCTCGTATTTCCAGTTTGTAACACGTTTTTACATGAAGGGATATTGAGATTGTATCCAATACTTTGGGAATCCTTACCACGTGCCCTGTATGGCAGAAGCGAAGTCCCCACTGGCGGAAGTGGTCCTCGCATCTTCACCGTTTGGGCCACACATGACTTTGCAAACAAGAAGATGCCACAGACAGAGGACAGAATGGGGGTGGGCGGGGGTGCAGTGACCACGCAACCGAAGGCTTATGGAGAGGCTGGACTTGAACGAAACAAAAGGGTTGTCAAGGTTGTGGGGAGACGGGCATGCTCGGAGGGAGGACAGGAGCAGCCCAGAGCCGGAACGTGCCCCGTGCCCCGGGTGTGCTAGCCTGAGAGCCGGGGGTTGCGGCCGTCTTGCCAGAGGCCCTGCTTTCTCTCGCAGACACCTGCACTGCACCCGGAACTACATCCACCTGAACCTGTTCGCCTCCTTCATCCTCCGAGCACTGTCCGTCTTCGTCAAGGACGCGGCCCTCAAGTGGATGTACAGCACGGCTGCCCAGCAGCACGAGTGGGACGGGCTCCTCTCCTACCAGGTGCGTGGTGTGTCCGGGAAGGGCCTGGGGAGGGACAGGCCATCGGTGGAGGCTGGTGTCCCCCATCCCACCCAGGCCTGGCACAGAGAAAGGCCAGAGCTGCCCAGGCCAGGTCCTCAGGGAACCCCCCCTCCCACCCCCTTGTCTGATGGGAGAGGCAGTCCATCATGGGCCTCCCCCCCCCCAGGAGACACGGCCCCTGCCCTTAGGGAGTTCTCAGTCTGACACGGGGGAGGGGTCACGAGAGGCAGGGGCCAGAGCTGTTGTCCCCCGGGACCCTCCCTCTGCCCCCAGGACTCTCTGAGCTGCCGCCTGGTGTTCCTGCTCATGCAATACTGCGTGGCGGCCAACTACTACTGGCTCCTGGTGGAGGGCGTGTACCTGTACACGCTGCTGGCCCTCTCGGTCTTCTCTGAGCAGCGCATCTTCAGGCTCTACCTGAGCATAGGCTGGGGTAAGGCACCGCCAGCCATCACACCCCCACCCCCACCTGTGGCACGAGGGGGGGGGTTGCGGGGGCTCAGCCGCTTCCACTCCTGCCTCCAGGCTCCCCCGTGAAGCCGCCTTGGTGCTCGGAGCACACTGCTGGGCTGGGGCAGGGCCCCTGGGTGACTCTCTCCTGGGAACAGGGCTTGCTGCCCATGGGTTAGGGTTGCCCTCCCTCCTTTTCACAACCCTCCCCCTTAATGGAAGCCAAATCCACCACGCACGCCACAGCCCTGCGCTGTCCTCAAATACCCCCGCCCCTAAGGCCTGCCGGGACGGAGCCCACGCCCGCCAGCCCTGGGCAGCGAGGCCGGGAGGGAGAGGGAGATCCTGGGCCTCAGTGGGGGTCACTGGGTGGGCAGAGGGCTGTGGCTCTGTCACAGAGGAGGCCGGGGGTCGCGGAAGCCAGCTGAGGACGGCGGGCCGCGGATGCGCCTGGAGCCCAGCCGGAAATGTTCTGGCCAAAAAAGTTTGCCGAGAACCACTGTGTCTTTTTTTTTTGCTGGAACATTTCTGGTTGTGCTTCTGCCTCTCGCCACGTGGAATTCCGATGAGAAAGGGGCGGGTGGGGCAGGGGCTGGGACCCCAGCAGCAGCAGCCCCCAGTCCCCACTCGCCACCGAAAAATAGATACAGCAGAATTACTCCGGGAGCCCACCGGTGCCACAGGGATGCAGCAGAGGCCCTGCCGCCTGGCCTCCAGGGCCTGCGGGTCCCGGCCCCCTGCCCCCTGCCCCCTGCCCCCTGCCCCCTGCTCCCTGCCCCCTGCCCCCTGCCCCCTGCCTCCTGCCCCCTGCCCGCACCACAGGGCCCCCCTCCACCAGAACTGCGTCCATCCATCCACTCCTCCCTCCCTTCACTCGCCCGCCTCAAGCTGCTCTGACCACTGCTGTCCCGACTCCCAGGGACTTTCACTCAGTCACGGCCATGCTCCTTCTCGAAGGCCCGTCCATGCTGGCTCCTGCCCCTGGGCCTTTGCAAGGCTGCCCGGTCCAGTCCACCCCTCAGGGGGCCACGCAGGTTGGCTGGCCACCCTGGTTCTGTGCTCTCTCACACTCCCCTGCTTCTTGCTGGTGTTCCTCGGCCACTCGGCTCCATGTAGCCCAGTGAAGAAGAGTGCCTCTAAGGGGGCAATAGTGGGGCCAGTGTATTGAGGGCACTGAGGTGCAGATGGGGCAGAGCCTCAGGGGCAGGGCCAGCCCTGGAACAGCCGCCTGAATCCCAGGCTCTGAGCCCCCCTGTCCTGTCCTGCCTGGCACTGTATCTCCTCCAGTCCCCTCTGCCCCGTGCAATATGCTCAGGCCTCTGCGGGGCCTGGACCCTGCGCTCAGCTCCCTGCTCCCGCCTCCCACTCCACCAAGGCTCAGCCCCTCCCTGCTGAGCCGTCTGCCCTCCAAGGCCTCTTTATCCCACTAGGGCAGTCAGGCCCGGGCAGCTGGAGAGCCTGTGGAGAGCTAGGGTGGGCCAGTGCGGAGAGCGCTGTCCTCAGGGAGGGGGTGGTGATGTCCATTCTGGGAAATAGCATCAGCACTGGGAGTGCCCGTCACCATGGCGACCTGTGGACAGGAACAATCAAAGGGACGCTGTGGTGTGTGCAGAGGAGGGGGTGAGTGAGGGAGGGTGGGTGGGGACACATCGTGCCCTGAGGTCTCGAGTGGGAAATGGGGGAAGGGTGCCAGTCTTTCCACCACCTCACTCCCCAGCTCAGGGCCCAGGGTCTGAGGGGCATAAGGGCTGGACCTGGGGGACCCCCCTCCCCAATCAGAGCATCCTCTTCTTGAGGAATTGAGATACGGAGAGACAGAGAGAGACAGAGGGACAAAGGCAGAAGGTCAGAGAGAGTCACAGAGAGCCAAGCGCCCCGCTGTGATGCCAGGAGGCCTGGCCCTGTTGGCAGGCTTGGGAAACAGCAAGCAGCTACTTGTGTGAGCAGAAGAATTAACGTGGGGACTCCAGCACAGCGAGGGGGGGTCCCAGAAGGCATGCCCATGGGCGGCCGGGCACCCCTAATCCTCAACCCCCAGGAGGCTGAGCAGGAGGAAGACAAGTTGGACAAGGGCCCCATTACTTCTTGGAGCTGGTTCTGTTCTTAATTCAAGCTTTCTCTGCAGTCTGTCTTGTTGATTTTCTAAATGGGAGAGAGATGAAGCCAGCAGGGAGTGTGTAATGTTTGCACGCGGCAGAGCTGTGCCTGTTTTTAAAAAGGCTTTGTTAGGAGATGCTGATGAATGAATGAAGCCCTGTGTCTGGCATCATGAGTGAACCCCAGCCCTGGAGTGGGGTCTCTGAGAAAAGAACAGCAGGTGGCCGGGGTGCCCCAGAAGGGCTCTTGGAGTTGACACGTACTTGCCTGGAGAGCTTCCCTTCTCTGAACGCTGTACTGACTCCCTCACCATCCATCCATCCATCCATCCATCCATCCTCCTCTCCCTGAGCATCTTCTGCGCTGGAGCCTTTGGAGGCATCTGTGCCTCGTCCTGTCTCATGAAAGCCTGTTATTACAGCATCATGATGCTGAGAAGTCTATTGTGTTCACATGAATGGCCAAGAGGAAGCTCTCCGAGGAAGCTGTGGGCTTCTCTGCTCCCCCCATGCCTGTCCGCAGCTTCACGCACGGCAGCTCCACACACGGCAGCTCCACGCACGGCAGCTCCACGCACGGCAGCTCCACACACGGCAACTCCACGCACGGCAGCTCCACGCACGGCAGCTCCACGCACGGCAGCTCCACACACGGCAACTCCACGCACGGCAGCTCCACGCACGGCAGCTCCACGCACGGCAGCTCCACACACGGCAACTCCACGCACGGCAGCTCCACACACGGCAGCTCCACGCACAGCAGCTCCACACACGGCAGCTCCACGCACAGCAGCTGCAGACATGCGAGCCACTCGGCAGCTTCTGTTGAGTGGACAGCACATGATGAGGACCTGGATGATGGTGGCAGGAAAGGCTGTGAAGTGCATCCTGCCCTGGAAGCGTGCTCCTGGGGGAGACCCCCCAAAGTCACACATGCATACACACGCCCCCCACACACACACACAGCTGTGTCCACACACCTTACTATGCACCCTGTTGCCTGTCTCAGACACCCACATCTCCAGCCCCGAGAGGGGCACCCATCGAGGCCGACACGGAGGGGCTAGTGCAGAAGCCACTGAGGGGACTGGCACGAGCGTGGGGTTGCAGCCCCCCCTGAGCCTCCCGAGCCGATCCTTCTCCATCTGTCGCGTGAGGATGGACAGTCTGTAAGTCAGCACACACACACCGAGCTCCCGGTGAGCTGAGCGCAGGCTCTGGAAATGAGAGAGGCTCTAGCTGGAAACCAGTTGCATTCATTGCCATTCGCTGCAGACAAATGACCCCACAGCTTGGCTGCTTGAAACAATTGTTACCTTGAAGTTTCTGTGGCCGGGAATCTGGTTCACCGTAGCTGGCCTCTGGCTGAGGGGCTCTGACAGATGCCGTCCGGCTGTCAGTCAGGGCAGCTGGCATCTCAAGGCTGAGCCGGGATCGGAGAATCCACTGCCAAGCTCACGCGTGAGGCGGAGGGCAGGAAGCGGAGGGCCTTGCTGGGTGCTGGGTGGAGGCTGCATTCCCTGCCGCAGGGGCCTCTGCCTTGGCTAAGTGTCCTCGTGGCATGGCAACAGGTGACCTCATTGAGCGAGAAAGCCCAAGACAAGCCTTTTCTAACCTTTCACGGCTGTTTTATAACCTGATCTACGAAGTGTCGCGCCATCACTTCTGCTGTGCATCCTGTCACCCAGACCAGCCCTGGTACAAGGCGGACTACACCAGGGTGTGGATGCCAGGAGGTGGGGACCTCTGGGGCCCTGATGGAGCTGCCACCACCATCAAGTCTCAGTAGAAAGCGCTGTTGCCATTTTCGTGGCTGTGGGACACTGTGCAGTTAGTTGGGCTGCCAGCATCAAGGTCCTGTTCCCACCCCAGGCTCTCCCCAGCGCCTTGCAGGTGTGCGTGGTCAGGGAACAGGTGTCTGCCGGGGCGTCCGGTGCCTGAAGAAATGGACTGAGATGGGCGTGTGGGCTGAGGCCGTGGGGGAAGCGCAGCAGAGGTTTGGCCTGTTCCCACCTCATGCAGCATGTGGTCCCTGCCCCATGGCCCACTCTGTGAGGAAGGCTGAGGAGTCGGGGGGGGGGGGGGGGGGGCGTGGCTCCACCGCCTGTTCTCCATGCACCCAGACCAGCCTCGTTCCACACCTTCTGGGAAGTGTGGTTTGGGCCAGGCTCAGAGAGGGGCTGCAGGAGGGGGAGGCCAGGAAGGAGAGGCTGCCGGGTGGGCGTGCGGTGGCCCCAGCCTGCCAGCCCCTCTCCCCTCTCTCTCTCCCTCTGCTCTCAGGTGTTCCCTTGCTGTTTGTCATCCCCTGGGGCATTGTCAAGTACCTCTATGAGGACGAGGGGTGAGTGCCCTGCTCCTCGGGGTGAGTGTGCTGACGTCCCTGTCCCCAAACCCCGTGTGGTCCTTGGCCCCTGGGGCCTGCGGCTGGGACCTGTTGGGAGGATAAACTGAGGGGCCAGAGCTGAATTTACGACTAGTTCTCTCCTGCCCTGTCCTGTCCACCCTCCGTGGGACTGTATGAAGACGAATGGTGCGGGGCCTGTGGGGAGTGTGGTGCCCCTTCCAGGTTCTTCTGTGAGAGCTGAATGAAGTGTTTGTTGCTTTGTGTTTGGCTCTGGGTACACACATGCCTGTGTTCATGGGCTCACGTAGCTCTGTGTGTTTGTTGCTGTGTGTGTGTGTGTGTGTGGCTGGAAGGCCTTTGTGTGGGTCTGTAGAGTGGTTGTTGGGTAGCTCCCGGTGGCAGTGCCTGTGTGGCTCTGTGTGTGTCCCTTTGATGCCCACATGTACTTCTGTGCCCTGTGCCTGCACTGTTCTGGGGTCTGGGCTCCATTGGGTGCCTGTGTGTGTCTCCCCTCTCCAGCTGCTGGACCAGGAACTCAAACATGAATTACTGGCTCATTATCCGGCTGCCCATTCTCTTCGCCATTGGGGTGAGTGGCAGTGTGGGGGTGGCCTGGGGGGTGCTGGGGAGGACAGGGGAAGTGTGTCGTGACAAGGCCTCCGGCCACCCTCCCATCTGCCCTGCAGGTGAACTTCCTCATCTTTGTCCGGGTCATCTGCATCGTGGTGTCCAAGCTGAAAGCCAACCTCATGTGCAAGACGGACATCAAGTGCAGGTGCGTGACCGCCGGCTCTGCCGGGCACCCTCAGCCCTCCTTCCCGTAGAGACGGATCCTGGGTGCCCAGCTTAAGGCTGCAGGACCTTCTCCCACCTGGGACCCACGCCTTGCCCTCCTCCCTGTATCTGGGCAGCTCCTGGGCTCTGGGGGGTTTGGCCGCTACCTCCTCCCTCCTAGCAGCCTGTCCCAGGGTATTGGGGTGGGAGTGTGACAGACCCAGATGCCAGGCCTCGATGGGGGTTTGGGGCACAGAAAGGGAGAAGAGTTCATGGGAGAGCCCAGAATGACATCTCCACCTCCCCACCCAGACTTGCCAAGTCCACATTGACGCTCATCCCCCTGCTGGGCACCCATGAGGTCATCTTTGCGTTCGTGATGGACGAGCACGCCCGGGGGACCCTGCGCTTCATCAAGCTGCTCACAGAGCTCTCCTTCACCTCCTTCCAGGTGAGCATGGCTGGGGCCCTTCCCTGTGACGTCCTAGAGTGAGGGTGGGGCACAGCCAGCCGGCAGCAGGCAGCAGGCAGCGAGGCCTGGAGGAAAGTGGTCCTTGCCCAGGCTATGTGGTTGGAGCCGAGCCTGAGCTGGAATCCCCAGGTGCCCCGATGCCCAGGCCAGTCTTTTCTATAAGCACATTGACACGAAGCCTTTCCAGATGTAGCCGTGGGCACCCAGCCACGAATTGGTCTTCTCCACCAGTATTAGCAGATGCTGCTGCGGGGGTACGAGTGTCAGTGGGGGCGTAGGAACATAAGAAACTGGTCCCAGCCTCTCAGGAAGTTCATGCGATGGCCACCAGCATGCGGGCCTCTGTGTGCACTTGCACACATACTCACATGCACACACTCACACATGCATGCACACACAGAGAGACACACATGCACACATAGTCACAGTCACATGTAGACACATGTGTAGACATACATGCACACAGAGACGTGTAGACACATGCACATATGTGCATGCATACTCACATGCACACAGACACACATGCACACAGAGACACACACGTGCATGTGCACTCACATACTCACATACACACACTCACAGGTGCATGCACACAGAGAGAGGCACACGCAGACACACACATGTACTCACACACAGTCACACGAAAACACACATGCACACACACAGATGCACACATGAGCACACACACACACGCAGATCCGAGTTCTGGAGCACGTGTCTCCTGAGTGAACATGGGGCTGGGCCAGGGAAATCCGCACAGTCAGAGGTCCCTCCTTTCTGGGGCCCATTGTCCTCTAAGGGAGATGGAAGGGCTCCTGGAGCACCTGGGCAAGAGGACTTCTTGTCCCTGCAGAAAGGAGAGGAGAGGAGTCCCCCAGCTCTGGGCTTCCCAGTCTGAGCAGGGAAGGCTGTGGCTGGAGGCCCATGGAGCTGGGGACCAGGGCCATCTGCAGGATGCTCGCCTCCCTCCCCGCCCCCGCCCGTCTCCCCCTTCTCCTGCCTTCTCCCACCTCCTCCCTGCTGACACACCTCTCGTTTCCAGGGGCTGATGGTGGCTATCTTGTACTGCTTTGTCAACAACGAGGTAAGGCCTGAGGAGGGGTGTGGGCACCCTGCTAGGTTGCCACCCTCGGTGTTCTGGAGCTGTTCAGTGGGGACCCCCACAGTCTTCCAGCTCAGACCCCTACTTAGCAAACCCAGTTTTCTGTGTGTGGGTCTCTCTCTCTCTCCCTCCCTACCCCCCCTTCTCTCTCTCTCTCTCTCTCTCTCTCTCTCTCACACACACACACACACGCACGCACACACACACACACGTGCAGGCATACCTAACCATCTGTGAGTTTGGGGATGACCCAGCCTCACGGTAAGGGAGTCCTGAGTGAACAGGTGGTGAGACTGTTATGAGGTGACTCAACAGACGTGTCCACGCCCAGATTTGGGGCTTTAATAATCACTGTCTCAGTTCATTGTCACAGCCTCTTCCCCCCAAAATCCCTGCTAAAATTCGGGTTTGACGTCCCCATGTTCCACACCTGAGAAGACTGAAGGTCAGAGACTAAGAAACATGCCGGGTTTGGCCCGGAAAGAGTGGCAGGGCCAGGACTCCAGTGAGTTCTGCCTGGAAAAAAGCCAGCTGCCCTTCTTGTAGGCAGGCCAGAGCCTGGGCCACACGGGAGCTCCCCCGTGGCCTTCTGGCTGCTGGGCTGGGAGGAGGGGTTCTAGCTGACCCACACCCTCTCCTGGAGACCCCATGGGACTACAGCCTCTGGGATGGCCGGCTCCTGGGAAGGGGGGCTGTCTGTGTCTGTGGGTCTCTGGGGGAGGCTGCTTGCTCCAAAGTACCCAGCTTTGTGCTAGAGCTGGAACACCTTCAAGCCATCGAAGTGGAGATCACAAATCTCACAGCTCCCCCCGCCCCTGCCCCGACACACACACACACACACACACACACACACACACACACACACACATCTTCCAGGGGAGAAAACAAATAAGAGTCCCACAGGCAGCACAGGGCCGCCTGGGGAAGTTTCCACAAGAGGCCTGACCCCCAGCAGGGAAGAGAAGGTAGGCACCCCTCCCCACAGTCTGGGGGGAGACTGAGGCCTCTGGTAACTGCATCCAGGTCACTCCAGGTGAGGGTTTGCCTCAATGGGCCGGAGCTCAGGTGACCCAGGGACACTGTTCGTCAAAGACCCAGCTCTCCATGTGGTTTCGGTGTCACTGAGTCCGGGATCGGAGCTCAGAGGTCTGCATGTTCATGCAAATTGTACTTTTGCTCTGGGCGTGGGGGACGAGGGGAGCAGCGGTGGGGACCTTGGAGTTTCAGGGATCTATGAGGTGCCCAAAGAAGCAATGTGATGCAGCAGGAAGGATGAAGGATGTGGGCAATGGCATCAGGTTTCCGCTCTGGTCCAGGCCCCATCACTTAGTGAGCTGTGTGACACTGGGTGAGTGACAGGCCCACTCTGAACCTCAGTTTCCTCGTCTACAAAAAGGCGGAAATAATGGTCACAGGGCGTGGACTCGGATCTCTAAAAGGGAGGGAGACACCTCCGGAGCGCTCGCTGTGTATAAGGTGCTCAGGGGGTTCACTGAATCCAATTCTGCGTAGCAGATGTTACCCCCATGTTACAGAGGAGAAAATTTAGTCTGCACCAAGTGGAATGAATCGCCCCCATTCGCTGGCTAGAAGGTGGTACAGCTCGCAGGCTGTGGGAGGGAGCCTACGCATGCGTCAGGGCTGCTGGGACTGGGGAGGTGGAGGCAGCCCCAGGCACAGGGTGGCCCATAACCAGGTGCTTGCCCATCATCAGGGCAGGTCTCAGAGGGCTGGCCAGCCTCATGGGGTGGGCCAGGCAAGGAGGGAAGGCGGGTGTAGGGGACACTCAGAGGGTTGGCATTCCCTGCAGGGATGGCACGGCCAGAGGGGTGGTGTGCCACCTGGCCCACAGCTCTGCTGCTTTACCTTCTGGGGGATGGGCAGGGTGGCGGGTATCCCCTCCCACGTGTGCTTGGCAGGGGGGCAGAGGCCTGTGAGGAGAGAATGGGGCTCCTTCCTGCCACTTCTCACTCGATCCCCCAGTCCCATTTCCCACTTATCCCTCCCCTTCCCCCAGAGCCCTGCCGGCAGCACACGCTCACCCCCCACACCTGCACGCACCTGTGCAATGGTTCCCCACCACCTGGACCCTGTCTCAGTCACTTCTCCTGACTCCAGCCCTTTAAGCCCAGTCACCCTGTCACCTCCCTCCTCGCCGACCTCCCCAGCCCGGCTCAGCGGTGAAGGAGGGAGGGACGGGCACATACCCCTGCTCTGCTCTTGGCAAATAACTTGACCCCTGATCACCAGATCCCTGCTGACCTCTCCCGGGGGCTCTCCCAGGCTCCTGCCTTGGGGTCCAGGAGGCCCCACCCAGTGCACCTTTACACCCTCATGGAGACGTCTCGGGCCCTGTAGCTCCTGGCATGAGGACAGACCTGTCACCATCACTGGGCCACAAAGGCACCCGTGGCTCCTGGGCCGAGGCCTGTCCTCCAGGCCCAGGGTTGCCATGACAATGCCAGGTGCTTGTGACCCAAAGAGAAAAGATGGCCCAGGCATTGGTCCTGTGTGGCTGCCCAGCATCTGCGGCCGATGGGCGGGGAGCAGGCCCAGGGAGGGGTGGCCTGGGTGAACTTGTGGCAGCTCCTGTTTTCTGACTCCGGAGCCTGCGTGCTGGCCCCGTTCTGACACTGCCTGGCTGTGTGGCCGGCAATCGCCTTGCCTCTCTCCCCAAGTGCAGATGGTGGTGAATGAGCTTTACCAGTTCACCCCCAACCCCAGAGCCTGGCTCGGTGCCCGGCCAGAGAGGCTGTGGGAGGCAGGGATGGGGGTGAACTTAGGGGTGCAGCGCTGGAACAGGTCCACACTTGCGTCGGTGTCCTTGTGGCTCCATCTTAATAACCTAGTAACAAGGAGCCCAACGTCAGGTGCTTATTCGTTATTCATTCATTCGGCTCCTTTAAGAAACACTGAGTACCGACTATATGCCGGGCACTGTGTCAGGTTCGGGACAAGTGAGGTGAGGAAGGTGTGGTGCTGGCCCTCCCACCTGATTTGGGGGTGGTGGGGGCAGAAACAAATATGGCCGAGAGAGTCAGGGGAGGCAGGGGCGGCGGGTTGGAGACTGGCTTTGGAGTCAGCCCCAATCAGTTCAAATCCTGGCTGAGACCCAGAGAAATATTTTTTAAAATAGTTTTTTATTGATTTCAGAGAGGAAGGGAGAGGGAGAGAGAGATAGAAACATTAATGAGAGAGAATCATTGATCGGCTGCCTCCTGCAACCCTGGGCATGTGCCCTAACGGGACTCTAACTGTGACCTGGCTCCACCGCTGAGCCAGGCCAGCCGGGCCCAGAGAAATACTTAAATACCACGCACCTCGGGGCCCTCTGCCAGGAGCTGTTCACAGGGTTGCTGTGAAATTTAACTAAAATAATCCATGGAAAATGCTGCATGTAGTAGCTCCCAATAACCGATGCTGTGTAATGAGGGGACCGCAGCGGGGGTTCGGGAAAAGTGCCGCGGCTGATGGGCACAGAGGCACGGTGCCAGCACACTGGAGAGCCCTGGTCCTGTCCGGTTTCCTGCTGGGGTCCAAGAGACCCCTTCAGTCCCTGGGGTGGCTGCCCATGAATGTGCCTCAGTTTACCATCTCTCCCCTCATACCCCCAGTTAATGGCTGCTGCACAGAGGCCACCATTGTCTCAGATGTCCCCGTCTCAGCTGTGAGCACACACTCTACACACACTCTGCTGGGCAGGGAGCTGGCGCGTGGCGGGGCTACACGCGTCCACTCCCCCTTCCTCAGCACCCGGGCCTGGGCTCCATGGCGTGGCCTGGGGCACCTGGCCCGTCCTGGCAGGCAGGCCCTTGGCACCCCCTCTCCACTCAGTGCAGAAGACATTCTTTTAAGGGGTGGCGAGCGGTGTTGATGGGCTCAGCTGGGTAGATGTCGGCCTGCAGCAGCAGGAGAAGAGGGGTGTTTGTGCAGGGGCGGATGGGGCATTGGCAGCGAGCTGTTTCCTCTGGATGCTGGCAGCTGGCCATCCAGGTGGCAGGGGCTGGAAAGGGAGGAATCAGGCTCCAAACATTCCGGTGTGGGGAGGCCTGGGTGCCAGGGTGGGGCACAGGAGAAGTTCTGGGAAGCACTTATGGGAACGTCCCCAGAGGAGCCCTCCAGGCGCCCTGGGCTGGACGTGCAGGTCCCAGCAGCCCCCGGGGGACCTGAGTCACCAGGGCATGGCCACAAGCCCATGGTGACTCGGGGATCTACAGTGTCAGTTGGAGTTGATCTCTGTGCCCAACAACGGGGTCCCCAAGCACCAAGCCTCTTGAGAAGGCTTTTCCCAAGGGAGCCGGAGCCCAGCACAGCAGAGGTCCTGGTTGACTGACCTCATCTGGCCTCACCCCTGGGGTCGGGTCGGGACTGGTTCCTGGATGGGATTAGTTCAAGCACAGGCAGAGAAGCCCTCGTCCATGGCCCCCTCCTCACTGCTGCTCCCTCCCCGTGAAGCCCGGGGCGTTTAGAAGGGCTGGGGCGGGCACCGTGAGGGGGGACATGCTTCCCTCTCCTCTGTCATCCAAGCTGAAGAGTCAGATTCTCTCTCCTTCTTGTCTCCCCGCCTTCCTCCCTCCCGTTCTCTTCGGCTAAGTGATCCCGAGATGGATTGTTAAGGCGAGTCAGAGTTTAGAGATGGAAGGGACCCACTAAGCCATCAAGCCCATCTCCCTCCTGAGTTCAGGCGGAAAATAGGAGACAACAATAAACAGTTTTATTGGGATATTAATTTAGGCGCCCGAAGGCCTTGACTTGTGTCTCTTAATGCAATGCAGTGGATGCTTCCCTTCCTGCTAATGTAATAACGGCCATCCTGTGGGCAGTCGGTTTGCATGATGGCTTTTGTCCCCCTCCTTTTCCCACGGAAGGTCCAGCTGGAGTTCCGGAAGAGGTGGGAGCGCTGGCGGCTCGAGCGCCTGCACATGCAGAGGGACAGCAGCATGAAGCCCCTGCAGTGTCCCACCAGCAGCCTGAGCAGTGGGGGCACAGTGGGGAGCAGCGTGTACTCCGCCACCTGCCAGGCCTCCTGCAGCTAAGCCTGCGGCACCGCCCTCCCAGGTGGGGGAGACCCTCCCGGGCGGGGCCGGGGAAGGGAGGGACAGCTGCTCTCAAACAACGCCCCCCTCCCCCTGCTGCCCCTTCCCCAACCCATCAGACAGGCAAATGGGCAATGCCTCCGGGACGCGGACACATTTTCTCTGAGGAGAAGCAGCTGCTAATTTGATCACTGTGGCGGGAAGAGAGGAAAAGCTATTGCTGCTAAAATGAGGATCTCTTCCCGTTAAGCCACAGGCCCCTGGGGTTCCCCCAGACAGCAGCAAATCAGCCCCAGACTCAAACTTGAGGTCAATGGCTTATTAGTGGGACTGCGGCTGTCGGAGGAGGTGGCCCTGAGAGAGGCGGACGTAACCTCGGCCAGACGAGAGCTGGGTAATGCAGCCGCCGCTGCCTCGGGGTGGGGGCCCCAGCCCATCGGCCTCCTCGGTCAGGGACGATGTGCACGTGTCCGGGTCACTGGTTCCCCTCAGCTGCCCCTCAGCTTTCCACCAGCTTCTCTTTGCAGAGTTTGTTGGGGCTGCGACCAGCAGCTGTTTCTAGAAATGGCTGCGGGTCACGTCGAGAAGATGCCTGTGGGTTTCTTCGCTGCCGCCCGCTTCTCCTGGGCGACTCTCTGAGTTGCTTTGGTGTCGGCCCCTGCTCCCCGCTCCTGAGGAGCCCGGCCCTGTGCATGAGTCTCTTCTGGAGACGCTCAGGAGCCCTCTGGGTTCCCCTAGGAGCTCCAACAACATCCACGTCAGGGACTTCGATTACCCGCCGCTGACGGAAACCCAGGGGCCGAGAGGGTGCACACACCACCCTGTGGAAACCCTCTGACTTCTGACCAGATTCCGTGTCTTGCATGGGAGTTTGGGTGCCTCCTCTAACTTTAGGAAATGGGACCTCTTGTGGGACAACTGCCAAGCCCCACTGTTCCCATGGAGACAGGCTTCCCCTGCTCTGGGTTTCCTCCCTCTGAAACCCCCGCACTGGGGAGCTTGTATCGACTCCATCCACTTTTCTTCATTGCTGTGAATAGCCTATGTGCAAATGTGCCATTCTGGTCTCTCCCACCTGATGGAAACAAGAACTAAACCGTGGTGGTGGTGGTGATGTTGTTGGGGTTGGGGGAGGGGGGAGGTTGTCACTGAATGGACTCCTCCACTCTCAGAGCCGATGAATGTTTGCCCTGCCTCCGGTCTCATTCCATAAGTCATGCGCAGCAGTAACCTATTACTCCTGCTGCAGCCACGATGAGAAAGCAGACACGTAGCAGCACCGTAGATTCCCAGAAAAAGGGGAGCCAGCCACCCTGGGAGGCTGGTGACGGCGTGGACGGGTGCCAAGGAACTTTCCAGCAGGACAGACCTCTCTGGAGTCCCGACCTCCTGGGAGAGCTGAGGGAGAGGCTTCCAATGAACTGCTGTATGAGCCCATCTCTCCTTCTCTGGTTTAAGTGTGTGGGGGGGGCCCCTCCCCCAAAACCTTGCACCAGACACGTTCTCACCAGAGGCATGTGACATGCAGGGAAAATAATAATGGGACATAAAACACGCCAAGCAGAAAATGTCTTATACCTCAGCTTCAGCGAAGTGTTGTGTCTATGTTAATAGGGAAGCTGGGCCTCGGGCTAAAGAAGAACTGTGCGTACTGCCTCCTCGATGGTGGGGACAGGGGCAGGCCCGCCTCCCCGGAGTCAGGGCAGCCTTCCTGGCCGGCGGGCACCACCCGTTGGCTCTCTTTCTGGAGTGGGGACGGGTGATGAGCACTGGGGTGTTGATGGGGGTACAGCTCTGGTGCAAGCATTTTGGTTTTCGAAGATTTTGAGACTATTGATACACCGCACAGCAACAAGAAAGAGACACGTTGGTATTTTCTGCAAGAAATAAGTTGTTGAGGGGAGACAGTGTTTAGTTAGGGGGCACCTGGGAAGCTCAGGCAGTTTGGTAAGCACAGTTCTTTTCCCGGCTGGTACTGGCGATTCCTGATTTCAGAAGGCTCGTCACGCCCCCGTATCCCAAGCCTTTTAACACCGAGGGGCTTTTTCCTTCTTGGATACTTACCAGATACTGAACTGAAGAAAATATTTTCTTTGCGCCAAGACCCACACTATTAATATTCATTTGAACAGCGGGGCACTCCTTCCAAAGCTGTTCCCAAACTGTCCTAAATGAAAAACAGTTCTAACAGACCTGGGAACCATCAATGCAATGGACTCCGGAATCCACCAGCTGTTTGCATGCCTGATGCTCTGGGTCTGGAGCTTGCTGAGAACACCCTTGCCTTCCTCTGTGCTGAGGGAATTACTGCTGACCAGCAGGGTGAGGGCCCTGGGAGCTGAGCAGCCCTCAAGGTCTGGATTCAGCACTCTGGCCAGCTCCCTCGACTTGTGAGGGGCTTCAATCCTGTCAGCCTGTCCTTGCCATTTCAATCTTTGGAGCAGCTAAATCACAGAACTGAAACAAACCACATGTTGCAACGTTTCCTTCCCTTTCAAAGGCCTTTACAGGTTCTGGCATGATTTTCGATTACTTCAATGCAGTTCTTGCTGAGCACCACCCCGGTGGAGTTCTCCGGGACTCAAGAGCAGCAAAGACCTTGGAGAGCCCTCCTGCCTGAGCTGCAGTGAGGAGGGAGGCTGGCAGAGCTGACCTGCCCAAAGTCACAGTGCTAGATGGTGGCTGAGCTGGGCCAGGACCCCGGCCAGCTCCTGCCTCTCGACCAGTGAGGCCTCTAGCAAGGATAGGTGAAAAACATAAATGGCTACACAGATGCTCTCAGTAAAATTTCGCTGTTATCTGGGTTTCCGTTAGAGAGCAAACAGCAGCAAATGTAGGTGCCATGTCCGCGGTGACTTATTTTACTGAGACAAGGGTAGAGTGCGCTTTATTATCTCTCTGCCATACTTCACTCATCCTTGTCTTAAAATTAAGGAATGGAATGCGTAAGGCACGCATAGGCATAAAAACAGCCAGTGGGCCATCTCACCTAGCAAACCCAGCGCTCTCCCATGGCCTGGCTTCACGTTTCCTGCTGCCCCTGCACTTGTTCGAGAAGTACTGGCAGACACACAGAGGGGACTGAAGGAGCCCTAGGGAAGGTCCTGGCCCTCTTTTGTTTTCTGCAGTGCTCCCTGAAGTGGGGGAAGACCAGCAAACTGGGCAACTTTAGCCGGGCAAAGATGGCACAGCCACCACGAAGGGCAAATAGAGTCAGTTCACGTCCATGCCCAGCGAGGCTCGGTCACCTCATCCATGTGGGCTGTTTTAGCAGCTTCCATCTCCTTGTCCTCCGTCTCTTCCACAACGGAAGAATGCTCGTGTGTGTGTGTGTGTGTGTGTGTGTATGCAAGTGTGTGTGTGGTCCTGCACATAGCAGCATAAAGTTAGGAGATGATGAATCTAGAATCTTCCCACCCGCTGTGAAGGTTATGGGACCACACAACCCCGGGCGAGGACGTGTGGGAGTCTGAGCGATAGATGCTTCCTCTCCATGCGCAGACAGCGCTCCCATTATTGCTAATGCCTGCTACGTGCTCCGGGAAGGCAAAATCTATTCCAAAGGTTTATTTTCCCTCCACTGAATTGATTGTAATCTTCAGTGCTGACCCCGCTTTTGGCTCCTACAAGGCAAACTATGAAAATCCTCCCAATATGTCAGCTTACTCTGCTAAGACAACTATGTGAATGACATTCTAAATATTCAACAGAAACCAAATTAGTATCGTCTTCTTTTCTTCCCCTTTTCGCTGGAGCAAGTTTTCTTGGGAAGCAACATGCGCAGAGGGAGAAACTTCTGCAAGCGACCGCACCATGCCCTGCAGTGTTACCTGCTGGCTCCACGCACTCGGCCAGCACCAGGAAGCGTTGTTAAGCAGTGTAATTTGAAACCCTTTACTTAATGCCGCATGCGTCTACAGTATCTATAATTACTTCTGCTCTGTCAATGGTTACAGGTTGGCAGGAAGCAGATAAGAAGAATTATTTTCCCATTAACTCCTCCAGGTCTCTTGGACTTTGCCTGCATCTGAATCTGTCTGAGAGGAGTTTTCTCTCCTCCCTTTGGTCATTTTAGCCCATTTTCAGGACCTCATCCAGCAGCTCTGCAATTCTCTCTGATCCATCCAACCTCCTCTCCACCTCCACGACTCCCTCCCTCAGCCCCCTCCCCACAGTGAGCTCCCCTCACTCCTCCCCTCAGAGGGAGTGGACCCTGCTCGCCATGCTGTGAATGCCTTTCTCTCAGCTATGACCAATTTAGGGGTGCAGCTGGGAGGGAGGTGCTACCAGGCTGACAGTGATGCACCGAGTTCCCCACTGGGCGCAACAAGGAGCGCGGCCACCAGTGGCTCGGATCCAAACTTGCATGGGGGTCGTGCAATCTTCCTGAAGGGGCCTGTCAAAACTACCAGTAATTGTCAACCCGACAATCTAGCATGACTAATTATCACTGTGTCCCAGCAGTCGGCAGGCGGAAAACAGACAAACGAGGTATTTGGGTGTGGGGAGGAGAACTCCTGCCAAGCCTGGGACATGGGACACCTTGCTGGCTTCTTTCCCTGGGAGCCAGTGGGTTGATCGGTCAGGGCCAGATTCAGACAGACAGACGGGGCTGGGTCTTGCCCAACAGTTCACACTTCACTTCCAAACCTGCAGTTCTTCTAAGCTCCTCCCACTAAAAATACTCACATCTTCCAAGCAGATAAACTTCAACATCCCCTTGGTTTGGGCGAGGGTTTGATGGGATCTTTACGTGCACTGAGAGAGGTGAGCCAAGCTTGCTGGAGGGACAATGCTTTTTGTCGGTCTTCAGTGCTTTCAGGGGATGGTTGCTCCTCATTCATGTCTCAATAAGATAATTGTCATGCAATTTCTTAATGTACAGATTCATGTAAAATGTGACCTGCATCCATAGGTAGCAAATGTGCCGGTGTGTAATCCCTTGTAGAGATGTGAATGGGCTCCCGCTCTTTCTTAATTGGCCTGGCAAACCCAATAAAAGCCTGTCACCACTGTGTCTCCTGCTCTTCTGTCGGGAGAGGAAATTTTCTGCAGTGTGAACCGAGGTGACTCATGGTGCAGCAGGAAAACACAAAAGATGCCGTTTCCAGCCCCAGGAAGAAACCTTGCTCACTTTCGCGTGGTGATGTTCATCTTCAAAGCACTTAGCACGCACGCATTTCTCCGCCGCAGACTTTATATGGGGACTGCGATGCCATTTCAGTAGAGAAGTTGGGTGGTCGAGTGGCTTAAACAAAGACTGACGGCCAAATGGATGTCTTCTGATTCCACTCATTCATTTGATCCTCCATCTAAATGAACTCAGTCCATTAAGTCCATTTCTTTAACAACAACAATGAAAAAGCCCTAAAAGCAGGAACCTTGTTTGCAAAGCAGACACAGAATTTGAATGGAGCTGCTGGTTAGAGATTCATCTTCAGAAAAATGAACTTTTCACCAACTTAAATCTTTGCTCGCCCTCCAGATTTGCAATTCCCTCTCACAGCAGAGCCCATTCTCCCTAATTCCTCCACCATTCAGTTACCGTCAGAAAATGAATGTACTCCTCCGAAGGTCTCCTTAAACACGCCTTCTTTTTAGACAAACTGTGGCCATTGTTCCTTTCAAACAGAATAATTCTTATTCTGAGCGCAAACTACAAATGTAGCCAGCTCCTGCTGGCAGACAGAACATTTGCATTTCGGAGTTTCTGCACCAACCTTGCTTTCGACTTCATCCCTCCCCCCGCCACCCACCCCCACCCTGTTGCTATTGTCACCTCTCTGCATCTTGCCCTGACACTCAGCAGGACAGGCTAGAACTCAAACTGTTCCCCTTCCCTTCCCCGGAAAACACCTGCCCAAACCAATGCAGCTGACCCTTGAGAAACGCGGGTTTGGACTGCGCGGGTCCACTGGCGCTCGGAGCTTTCTCACAGAATACACAGCGGCCCTCCCTGTCCCTGCATTTCTAACCCATCTGTGGATTCAGCCAACCGCAAATCAAAATCAGTATTTTCACCCAGGGTGGGAATCAATCAATGGTGGAGGAATTAGGGAGAATGCGCTCTCCTACGAGAGGGAATTGCAAGTCTACAGAGGCCAAACGCCGACTGTATGCATTGCTCTACACCATTTCCTACGAGGGACTGAGCATTCATGGGTGCTGGAGCCGCCCCCCTGCAGATACCGAGGGACGGCTGTAGGGAAGGTTTGGGGGAGTCCAATTGCACGTGGGTTTTCAATGGGGGTGAGGGAGGATTCGGTGCCTAACCCCCACGTTGTTTGAGGCTCAGCTGTAATGACCACATTGGTAGGACCCTGAAAGTCGGGTAGCTGCAACCTCAGGAAAAGAGGGTGCACTCTGGCTTAACAGGGTGTAACCCCAGGCTGAGGAAAGGGCGAGGGGAGCAGCCCTGCCCTGCCCTGCCCTTCAGAGGTTCAGCTATGGGGGTAACAGATGAGGATTCTTGGTCTCCAGACTCACCCTGTTCACCTGCAATATAAAGCCACATTCAGCGATGATGCCCCACAGGAGTGGGTGACTGAGTTCCACTCAGAATCTGGGACAGTCTCACTCATATGCCATCTGTGTCGGCATTCCCAGGGGTGGGAATCACCTCCCTCCCCAAATTTTCCCTCACTCTCCTCTCAAAAGCCAATGCCAGAAGCACACGCATGCCCTAGCTGGTTTGGCTCAATAGATAGTCAGCCTGCGGACTGAAGGGTCCCAGGTTCAATTCTGGCCAAGGGCACATGCCTGGGTTGTGGGCTTGATCCCTGGGCGGGGGGGGGGGGGGGGGGGGGGGTGCCATGCAGGAGGCAGCCAATCAATGATTCTCTTTCATCATTGATGTTTCTATCTCTCTCTCTCCCTCTCCCTTCCTCTCTGAAATCAATAAAATATATTTAAAAAATAAAAAAGACACGCAGTTCACTGTCTTCAAATCACTCTCCTCCTTCCCTCTCCCCCCGCCCCCCATAATAAAGAGAAAGACTGAGAGCAGTGGGTCTCCCTTATCAGAGACAGCGGGGAAGCGCAAGCAGTACAAACTGGAAGGGATGACAGATGTAGCCAGAGAGCTAGAGACGGTGCAAAAGTAGATCCTGTTGGGCCCTAAGACCCCCGGAGAGTCCAGCAGAGGAGGCGACGACCCCAAGTCAAACGCAGAGACCGAGGCTTGATGCAAGAGCAAGAGGATTTTTATTACAAGCGCAGCGCAGGGGCTCTCAGGCAGGCAGGCAACAACACAAAGGAAGTGCTGCTGACTGGAGCCCCGAGCAATTGCAGAACACGGGTTTATAAAGGCAAAAACCACACGCAGGTGGCCGGAAAACAGGGAACTGGGTTACCAGTTAACTCATAACTCATCTTTTACAGGGACAGGTCTTTGTTATTAGTTGACTCATTTCCTAAGGGGCCAGGGTGGTCTGGTATGCGCAGGCCGATCCCGAGGAGTGATAAGATAACTATGCTATGACCAGATCAGGGCGCCAGAGCTTCACGGGAAAGGTCAGGAGGGGGAAGTTCTCTTTAATCTTTACATTAACCAGAGCTTACTGGAAAAGCTGGTCCAGGGGGAAGGGGGGGGGGTTTTCAGCGGCCTTACATTCCCCCCTTTTCTTGTGGGAAGTTCCAATCATGGAACTACAGGCTAATGTTTGAGGGTACAGGCTGATACCGCTGTTGGAGGACCATTACCTGAACTGCACTAATCCGGTCCTGGATGAAGGCGATTAAGCGGTTTACTATGCATGGCCCGAATGTCAAAAGGAGGAGTAAAATGATCAGGGGTCCCACGAGAGAGGATATCAGGGTTGTGAACCACGGTGAGCTGTTAAACCAACTTTCAAACCAGCCTTGCTTGGCCTCTCGCTCTCTTTTGCGAGTTTCTAATCTCTCCCTAAGTTTTGACATGGAATCCTTTATCACCCCTGAATGATCAGCGTAGAAACAGCATTGTTCCCTGAGAGCTGCACACAGCCCTCCCTCCTTTAAGAATAGGAGATCTAGTCCTCTCCTATTTTGTAGGACTACTTCAGACAAAGAGGTTAGAGACTCCTCAAGTTTAGTTATGGAGTGCTCTATATGTTTGAGGTCTTCATCTATAGCAGCTCTGAGCTCCTCAGTATAGGTGGGGCCTTTAATGAGGGCTGTTGTCCCTGTTCCTACTCCTGCCGCGACCCCTAGACCTAGGAGAGCAGCCAAGGTCAGTGAAACAAGTTCCCGTTTATCCCGATGGGAAGGAGAATAGAAGTCAAATTCTTTTTCAAATGCATTAGCTTGATAATACATGATCCTGGGGACTAGTTGGACAAGGATACAATAATCTTGAGAACGGTTAAAGGCCTGGGCTGCTAAACATGGAGTAAGTCCCGTACTACAGGCCCACCATCCCCCTGTTGGGGGCACTAAGTAATAGCTTGCAGAGGAGGGATATGCCAGGTTCTCCTTGCAGAGATGCTGGCGGTCCTTTGGCACTTGTCCTATACATGTGCCTTGCCCTGAGACCTCAGTAAGGGTCAACTTCCCCTGCTGTCCCCACGAACAGTGGTCATGGCTGGTGGTGTTGGTATAGTTTCCCTGGAAGGCTATGCCCTCATAGTAGGGGGGCCCTGTAGTTAGGCAGAGCCAGCAAGACTCAGTTAGGTTGGACTTGGACATGTTTAAAGAACTAAAGGCCCCCTCTACCAAGCCTAATAGCCTCTGACCTGAGTTTGTCTCTAGTTCTATGGGGTTGGCCTGTTCCTCCCTGGAGGCTGGGCTAGTTCCTGCCACGGTGGTGGTGGCAAGAGGCCTTTCTTTCGTGGGGAGCTGCCGGCTGGACAAGACGGTGTTGGGTCCTACTGCAACTGGTGGCCTGTAATCCTGTACATCTAATCTTATCTTAAAAAGGAGGCCATCATCATGTTGGTCCTTATACAGCCGGATCCCCCATATCACTCCCCAGCGCCACTTGTTTAGGTCGTATGACCGCCCAGCTGAGGTGAAGGAGATATTCAGGGCGTTAACCCAACCCCTATGTCCGGAGGTTTGGCTCTCATTTCTCCGAACCTGGATGAGGTCCCACTCGGGGGGCCCTCTGATCCAATATCCAGTACCAGTTGTCTCACATCCCCATTCTGCACAGAAATACTCTCGTTCAGATCCACAATTCTTTCTATGTCCCTGCCTGTCTTTGGGGCACACATAGAATTGGGTCATCGTAAGACGCTCACGGGCCCCCAGATAACTACAGTGAACTCCGAATTGCAAATCTCTTCCTTTTCCTATGTAAGCTCGGGTCTCTATACCTGCTTTAGTCTCTTCTACTGTTCTCTCAGGGAGGTCCCATAGTCTGTATCCTGCTGCCATAGCGCAGAGGTCTGGCGTTAAGTCTGGCCACCATGTCCCTTTAGGTGCTATATTGGTGACCGACCAGGCCGTCTGTCCGGTGTGGGGGGACATTACCCTCCAAGTTAGTCTCTTTGGGGCATGGGGGTTGCTACTTATCAGCGGCAGGCTCAGCAGGAAGAGGGCGGCGGCAAATCCGTAGCTTGAGAGGGTTGTCTGTCTTCTCCACAGTCCATCCATGATCGGTGTCGTCTGATGGGGGTGCCCGCTTGACGTGGGAGGCGTGGATCCAAGCAGCTACACCGTCTACCTTGACCGCTGTTGGGGTTGTCAGCAATACCAGGTGGGGTCCCTTCCACCTCGGCTCGAGATTAGCGGCCCGATGGCGTCTGATGTACACAAAGTCTCCGACCTGGAACTGGTGGGGGACTTGCAGTTCTCCTGGTTGGTAGAGGGCGGCCAGGGGAGTCCACACCTCCTTCTGGACAGTCTCGAGGGCCTTCAGCCTGGCAAGCAGGGATTGAGGGGTGTGAGTGTCTGTGGGCACGGACCAAGGGTCAGCGGCTAGGGGCGGAGGGGCCCCAAACAAAACCTCGAACGGTGTCACCCCCAAGGGGCCTGGGGTGTTTCGCGCGCGGAAAAGGGCAAAGGGAAGGAGGACCGTCCAGTCTGCCACGCCAGTCTCTAAGGACAATTTAGTCATAGCCTCTTTTAATGTTCTATTCATTCTTTCTACCTGACCTGAACTCTGGGGCCTGTAAGCACAATGCAATTTCCAATCCGCCCCTAGTATCTTGGCCATTCCCTGACTTACCTGGGCAACAAAAGCTGGACCGTTGTCTGATCCAATTACCTTAGGAATTCCAAACCGTGGAAAGATGTCTTCTAAGATCTTCTTGGCGACCACAGTTGCAGTTTCTCTTTTGGTAGGGAAGGCTTCTACCCAACCTGAGAAGGTATCTATGAAAACTAAAAGATATTTATAACCGTATCGGGCGGGCTTTACTTCTGTAAAATCCACCTCCCAGTAACTCCCGGGCCGGTCTCCCCTGAGCCTGTGTCCGGTCCCGACCTGGGATGAATGTACATTTACCAGCTGACACGCCTTGCATTGCTTAACTACTTCTTCTGAAAGGCGATCGAGTCCTTTGACATAGTGTCCCGTTGCCCGGCTGGTGGAGCTGAGGTGTTTGGCCCCCAGGTGGGTAAGGCGGTGCAGTTGTTGGAGGTAGGCAGTGGCTGCCGCCCTTGGTACTACCATTTTTTCCCCTGCAGTTCTCCACACTCCTAGTTTGTCCTTATGGTATTTTTCTGGCCTTTTAAGCAGGTCTTTTTCCTCCTCTAGGGTGTAGTGGAGGGTCTCTGGCTGTGGTGCTGCGGGGCCAACAGCGAGGGCGAGTAGCCGGGGCCCTAGAGCGGCCTGCCTTGCCTCGGCATCCGCTTTCCTGTTTCCTATAGCTGTTTCCGAGGTCCCTTTCTGGTGGCCGGGACAATGGATGATAGCTACCTCCTGGGGGGCATGAATGGCTTCTAGGAGGTCGAGGATTTCCTTTTTATTTTTAATTTCCTTTCCTGCTGAGGTGAGGAGACCTCTCTGACGGTATATAGCCCCGTGCACATGAGCAGTGGCAAAAGCATAACGACTGTCAGTATAAATATTAGCCCGGCTGTTCTCTGCCAGCCTGAGAGCCCGTGTCAGAGCAATTAATTCAGCCTTCTGGGCCGAAGTCCCTTCGGGCAAGCTACTAGCCCAGATAGTCCGGTCCTTGCTGACCACAGCCGCTCCCGCCACCCTCTTACCTTCATAGAGGTAGCTGCTTCCATCCGTGTACCAGGTGAGTTGAGGCTCTGGCAAGGGGGAATCTTTGAGGTCTCTCCTCGGCCCTGTTTCCTCTGCCAGAATGTCACGGCATGAGTGTAGGACTTCTTTGCTCTCAGGATTTACTTCCGGTAGTAAGGTTGCTGGGTTGAGAGCTACCGGAGCCCCGAAGCGGATTCGATCTTCACTTAGCAGGAGACTCTGGTAGTGAGTCATCCGGGCGTTGGACAGCCACCGGTCCGGTGGCTGCCGGATAACACTCTCGAGAGTGTGTGGGGCCACCACAGTTAGTTTCTGCCCCAAGGTAAGTTTGTCCGCATCTCTTACAAGCAGGGCAGTAGCTGCAATTGCTCTTAGACAGCCTGGCCAACCCCTAGCCACTGGGTCTAGTCTCTTGGATAAATAGGCTACCGGCCTCTTCCAGGGGCCTAAGGTTTGAGTTAGGACCCCCCTGGCTACTCCCTTTCTTTCATCTATGAACAGAGTGAAGGGCTTGGCCACATCTGGTAAGGCCAATGCTGGCGCCGAGAGAAGAGCCTTTTTAATGTCGTCAAAGGCTTTCTGATGAGTCTCCCCCCACTCGAAGGGGTTCCCTTGTTTTGTCAGCGGGTATAGGGGCTCCGCTAGGGTTGCAAAACCTGGAATCCAGAGGCGGCAGAATCCAGCTGTTCCCAGGAACTCGCGTACCTGCCGGGGGGTCTGTGGTCTGGGAATCTGGGTGACTGTGCTTTTTCGGGCTTCAGTGAGCCACCTCTTTCCCCCTTCTAGTGCGTATCCTAAATAGGTCACTCTCCGCTGACATATCTGGGCCTTCTTGGCCGAGACCCGGTATCCTAGGCGGGAGAGCTCTAAAAGCAAGGCCCCGGTACCTGTTTCACAGTCCTCCTTAGTAGCTCCGGCGAGGAGAAGGTCATCCACGTACTGGAGAAGGGTGACTTGCGGGTGGTCAGCACGGAAAGCAGCCAGGTCTTGATGAAGAGCCTCATCGAAGATAGTGGGGGAATTTTTGAATCCTTGCGGAAGTCGGGTCCAAGTCAGCTGCCCCGTTATTCCCGAATCTGGGTCTCTCCACTCGAAGGCGAAAATATTCTGGCTGGCAGGATGCAGTCTCAAGCAGAAGAAGGCATCTTTTAAGTCTAGGACTGAATACCACACATGGGACGGAGGGATAGAGCTTAAGAGATTGTAAGGATTGGGGACCGTGGGATGAATATCCTGTACCCTCTTGTTGACTTCTCTTAAATCCTGCACCGGTCGGTAGTCATCAGTTCCGGGCTTTTTTACCGGGAGGAGTGGGGTGTTCCACGGGGAGTGGCACTTAACGAGGACTCCAAGGTGTAGGAGGCGTTGGACATGAACCTTGATCCCCCTCCAGGCTTCTTTTGCCATGGGGTACTGTCGTACTGCAATCGGGGTTGCAGTGGACTTAAGCTCTACTATCACGGGGGGCCGTTCGGTAGCTAAGCCCATCCCTGCGGTTTCAGCCCAAGCTTTGGGGTATTGCTGTAACCATCCCGCTATCCTCTCGTCCTTTCGGACATTACTCTCAAACAGCCGATGCTCGTCTTCGAGCTGGAGTGTCAAGAGAGTAATTGGCTCTCCATGTTGGGTCAGGGTCGGCCCCCGTGGGGTGAAAGTGATCTGAGCCCCCATTTTAGTTAGCAAGTCTCTTCCCAGAAGGGGGGCTGGACACTCGGGTATTACTAAGAAGGAATGAGTCACTCTTCCCGTGCCTAGATCAACTGTCCGGGTGGTGGTCCAGGAATATTGCTCATTTCCCGTTGCCCCTATCACCCAGGAGGTCTTCTGGGAGACTGGTCCTAGTGGTTTCTTAAGAACTGAATATTGGGCCCCTGTGTCTACCAGAAAGTTAACAGGCTTCCCCTCCACCTTAAGAGTTACCCTAGGCTCGGGGAGGGGATCCGAGCCCCGACTTCTTCAATCACTATCTTCCTGGAGTGCCAGCGCCTTCTTTGCTAGTCTCTTTGGGCACTCCCGCTTCCAATGTCCTTCTTCCTTGCAATAAGCACATTGATTCTTCCTTAACGGTGGCCTGTTGCCCAGGGCCCCTGCCTGTCTTCCTTTTCCTCTCTCCTGTGGCTTACTCCCTTCTATTGCTGCGGCCAAGATACGGGTTAGTCTCTGCTCTTCCCTTTTTTCCTTTTTCTCCTCCTTCTCCTCTCTCTCTCTCTCCTTCCGCTGCTCCTTTTCCTCCTCGGTCTCCCTCTTATGGTACACTTTCTCTGCTTCCTTAACTAAATCTTGGAGGGTAAAGTCCTGCAATCCCTCAAGTCTCTGCAGCTTTTTCTTAATATCTAATGCTGACTGCCCTATGAAAGCCATAGCTACTGAGGCCCTCTGCCCCTCCGAGGTGGGGTCAAACGGGGTGTACCGTCTGAACGCCTCCATTAATCGCTCGAGAAAAACAGAAGGCGGTTCAGTGGGCCCCTGTATGACCTCTCTTACCTTAGCCAAATTCGTGGGGCGCCGAGCTGCCCCTCTGAGGCCGGCCACTAGTGTCTGGCGGTAGACCTTCAGGTGCTCCCTACCTTCTGCCGTGTTGAAGTCCCAGTCCGGCCTGGCCAGAGGAAAGGCCGCATCCACCAAATGAGGGAGTAGAGTCGGCCGGCCGTCGGGGCCAGGGGCGTTCTTCCGGGCCTCCAAGAGGATCCGCTCCCTTTCCTCTGTAGTAAAGAGAGTCTGAAGAAGCTGTTGACAATCGTCCCAAGTGGGCTGGTGAGAGAACATAAGGGACTCAACCAGCCCCGTTAGACGCTGGGGATCCTCTGAAAAGGGAGGGTGGTTAGTTTTCCAGTTATAGAGGTCTGCCGAGGAGAAGGGCCAGTATTGGAGTGGCTGGAGCGGAGCCGTTTCATTATCGTCTCCGCGGGGGGGTGGAGGCCCGTATGGTCGGAGAGGGCAGGCTACGGTCGAATCTGGAGACGCGGGATGTCTCCTCTGACTCCGGGTTCCCTGGGCCGGTCCCTCTGTTGGAGGGGCGGGAGGAGGTGCTGAAGGCTCCGGTCTCCCCGGCGGCTCTGGCTGGAGAGGAGAGGGGTAAGGGGGTGGAGAGTCCAAGAGGAGAAGATCGGTTTGAGAATCTGCCAGGGGACGTTTCGTCTGATCTGCGGCGGGAGGGGCCTGGGCCACGAGAACCCGGGAGGTTCCGGATGGCAGCCAGGGTTTCAGCCAAGAGGGAGGGTTCTGGACCAGGTCCTGCCAGACGACAATATACGGCTGCTGGTCTGGATGGCCCGCCGTGCCTGATTGGAACACCTTATTCTTTACTGCAAAAATAATAGACAGGTCAAAAGTCCCGTCCGCTGGCCATCCCACGCCTAGGGCTGGCCAGTCGGATGAACAGAAAGTCTGCCAAGGACCCTTCTTGACACTGACGGAAAGATTGAGTCCCCGACTCCGGACGTCCGTCCAGTGTGCTACTGTAAGAGAAAGAGGGGTGCTGCTTCCGTGGCCCATGTTACCTGGATGGGAGAAGAGGAGTAAAAGACAAAAACAAAGAACAAACAATGACGCGACAAGACACCGGATCCACAAGAATTTACCCAGATACAGAACGGCCGCTGAGGGATGATATCCCTCCCTAATGCTAGTCCGGCCGGACACGCGAGTGCCCGTTGCCGGACAGCCAGAACCTGAAGTGACCAAGACCTCTTGGTCACCGCCCGATCCTGGGGCGTCCCCCAGGGTGACAGTTTTTCTGGCCGAAGCCCCTACGACCAGAGGAGCCGACTCCTTACGGAGCCGACACCCTGTCTTCCTGAAAAACCGAAACTAAGAACGAACAAAGGACAAGACAAACACTGAATGACTCCGGAGTCTGCTTACCTCCAAGACCGATCCCAGCGCTTGAAGGGGGTCGCCTCATCCCGGACGAGCCCCCAAATGTTGGGCCCTAAGACCCCCGGAGAGTCCAGCAGAGGAGGCGACGACCCCAAGTCAAACGCAGAGACCGAGGCTTGATGCAAGAGCAAGAGGATTTTTATTACAAGCGCAGCGCAGGGGCTCTCAGGCAGGCAGGCAACAACACAAAGGAAGTGCTGCTGACTGGAGCCCCGAGCAATTGCAGAACACGGGTTTATAAAGGCAAAAACCACACGCAGGTGGCCGGAAAACAGGGAACTGGGTTACCAGTTAACTCATAACTCATCTTTTACAGGGACAGGTCTTTGTTATTAGTTGACTCATTTCCTAAGGGGCCAGGGTGGTCTGGTATGCGCAGGCCGATCCCGAGGAGTGATAAGATAACTATGCTATGACCAGATCAGGGCGCCAGAGCTTCACGGGAAAGGTCAGGAGGGGGAAGTTCTCTTTAATCTTTACATTAACCAGAGCTTACTGGAAAAGCTGGTCCAGGGGGAAGGGGGGGGGTTTTCAGCGGCCTTACAATCCAACACTGGGACAGGAAGGAGTAGAAATTGTGTCCCCAAAGGTGGGCAGGTAGGTGTAAAGAGATGATGATGAGGCCAGAATATAAGACAAGTAAATAAAGGAAAGCAGCAGACAGTTTAAATGTGAAAAAGAGCTGCAAGATAAGAGGAGCAGGAATGCAGAGGTGGGAAGAAGGAGAATCACAGGTGGCCAGCGGGAGGGAGCCGAGGAGAGCCAGGTCTGGTCATCGGCGTTAACTTTCTTCCATAAATCGAGCTGTTTCCCTGCAGAGTTCTCTAATCCCAAACTGTGATAGATTGTTTTCTCTGGTGCGAAGGCTCATTTTAACTAACAGAACGACTTAAGAAAGAGAAAAAGACCCACAGTCTAGAGTAAATCCAACAATTAAAAATTTTCCCCACTGACCAGGGCACCAGTGTTAGAATGAATTACTGCGGCTCCTCTCTGTGCAGGACCAGCAGACTCAGAATTTATCCGTGTTACAGCCCCTAAGAACAAAATCAATAGCTGAGAATTATAAACACTGAGCATCCCATGCCAAGAGACGGATTGCTTTGGGGCTCAAGTGGGCTGGAGGGCACTGGCAAGCAATTTATTTTTTAACTTTCCAGATCCCCAAGGTAAAAGAGCAAGGACTTGAAATTGTAAATAATAGTTAGAGAAGACTTTTTAGCTCCAGTGACTAAGGTGGAATTAGAAACACAGTTCAGGACTTGGGAACATAATGATACAAATGTAATAGCTACAACAAAAAGGGCACAGTTACTTTACCGTTTAGGTCCATGCTTCAACAATCTATAATCATTTATGTACATTTTTGGCTTAAAAAAACGGGTGTTTTATCACCATATATTTTGCCTTCCAGATAGTTTCAGAAACTTCTAAAGTCCTAGAAAACTGAATGTATTGAACCCCGTAAGTACCCACCAATTAGACGCCACTTTATAATGAAACCACCCTCCAGTTTTCATTTTTCAAATCCTGGTATGGGAAGTGAAGACGAGAGATCCAAAATGCAAAGTAAAGCCATCTCACTCAGCCATCTCACTCTGGTTAAGCTAAACCAATGTCCTTCCAACCCCATCCTCTGGAAAGGTACAGTTAAAAACACAGATGAAAAGGCATTTATGCACACTCATATAGAAGAATCGTGTTGTGTTAAGAATTATACTGTGTTGGAATATTCTTAGCAATCAAGAAATTTCACAGTAGCACCTCCTTTTAGCAATTGGTAAAGGTCATGAAGGCTGCCAACCAAAGCAGATGGGGCTGCTCGTCCAGGTAAGACGCCGCTGGTGGCCGCCAAGGGTGGCTCCTTGGCATTCTCCCGGCTGGAGCACTGCCTGCTGCTCAGACACAGCCCCTCACCTACCGGAGGGCCCTTAGTCTCTCGGCTCCTTGACCGGGTGAGTCTTGGTGTCCTCCTCACATTAGAACTGCAACAGCTCTTGCGATGTTCCGCATCCACGGTGCAGACCCTCTGGGAGTATGCGCAGCCACCGGAACCCAGGAATGCCCCGATTTGGAGTCATCTCCATAATGGCACGTGGGGCTCACATCTGCCTCAGCCGCCCACATGGAAGACTTCCTCGGCTCACTCACAGTGGTCGCTGGTGGAGATGTCCGGAGGCCACACAGCGAGGTTGCCAGCGCCCTGGTGGACTCTGCAGAACCCGACCTCTCTCTCCTCCTTGGGGCTGGACCCTCCAAAGCTAACAGGCATTCCTGTTGGCCATCTTTCCTCAGGAAATGTCTCCCCAGGCCCCCTACTCACCCGCAGTGGCCAGCCTTTCGTTAGGCCACGAGGCCTCCTCTGTTTTGGGGATATGTGCAAATTGTATAAAAAAATTCTTCTCTTTCAATTAATGCAGTGGTTCTCAACCTTCCTAATGTCGCGACTCTTTAATACAGTTCCTCATGTTTGGTGAACCCCAACCATAAAATTATTTTTGTTGCTACTACATAACTGTAATGTTGCTACTGTTATGAATCATAATGTAAATATCTGATATGGTCTTAGGCGACCCATGTGAAGGGGTCGTTCGACCCCCAAAGAGGTCGCGACCCACAGGTTGAGAACCGCTGCATTAATAGTTCTTGCAAATTACATGTAGGGGCAGAGCCTGGTATAATCCATAAGAAGAGCCAGAATAGCTCAAGACATTTTTTTTTTATTATTGATGAGGCTCTAGAACAAAGCAATTCTTTCATATCAAACTATATTTACCATATAATACATTTGGTACTGCCAGGCTCAGGGGAAAAGTCATTAGAAGGAATATGATTGCAACAGACTCTGTATAACAAATCTATCTTTGTCCACAGAGATGTTCCACTGTAAATAAGCTTCTACATGCATAAACACTGCTCTGCCTATAAACATATGTGCTTTTCTCTAGGAATTATCAAAATATAATCAATATTCGTAAAGCAACTAGATGAAATACGTACCATAGGGAAGTGACAAAAATGACATGGAGATCTGGGGGAGGGATGCTGTTGTAGACTGGGTGGTCAGGGGGCCTGCCAGGTGATTGACATCTGAGAGACCAGAATGGAGGGAGGGAACAAATCCTAGGGTCATCTAGGGGAGGTGCGAAAACCCTAAAGCAGAAGCTTATTTGCTGTGTAGAGCAGGGGTCAGCAAACTATGCCCTCCTACCCCTGCCTTGTTTTATAAATAAAGTTTTATTGGCACACCCATTTGTTCACAATGGCAACATTGACTAGTGTGACAGAGACAGTATGGTCAACAAAGCTATTTAGTGTTTGGTCCTTTACAAAAGTTTGCCAAACTGCTGTGAAGGATGACGGTGAAGGAGACAGACATAACTGGGAGGACAGGCAGGGCCAGGTCACGTAGGGCCTGGTAGGATAAAGCCACCTAAACCACCACCCACCAAATGAAACACAGACCTCCGAGGGTTAGGCGTGCAGGTATCACTTACAACTTGGAGTTCAAAGGCTTCTTTGCACCAGCTCACTCCAGGGAACCTCTCTGGCCTCTGCTTCATTTGCGCATTGGTTCTCAGCCTTTCCCCCCAGGTGACAGCAATGTGCACATCTGATCGGCTCCCTGGACACATGCACAGGAGGCCCAGGCCAGTCAGGAGATTGACAAGATAAGCGTAACCTTGCAAAATGAACATCCGATAGGTTTGCTACTTTGATACAAACCTAATATCTTAAAGTGTGTCACAAAACACAGTGAGAACCACTATTCCAATGTTTTCTAGCATTTTTTCATTCAAGCAAAATTCCACAGACACAAAATATATTCCAAGACCTTGCTACTCAAAATGTCCCAAAGACCAGCAGCAGCAGCAGCACCTGGGAGTTTGTTTGAAGTGCAGAATCTTAGGCCCTGGCTAGACCTACAGAACCAGAATCTGCATTTTAAGCAGATCCTCAGAGATTTGAATGGTCAGCAAAGTTTGACACCACTCTCCAGGAGTTAGAAATATAACTTTAAGTTTCAAAGAGGCTAGCCTGGTTTATACTATTCATACTAGTGAACATTCGATACAGCATAAATGTTTAATAATAGGGCATTGGTTAAGTAAATAATGGTACACTTACTGATATAGAAATATTATGCAGTCCAGCTGGTGTGGGTCAGTGTTTGAACGATGACCCATGAAACAGGAGGTCACAGTTCAATTCCCGGGCAGGGCACATGCCTGGGTTTCAAGCTCCACCCCCAGTAGGGGGCATACAGGAGGCAGGTGATCAATGATTCTCTCTCATCATTGATTTTCTAACTCCCTCTCCCTTTCCCTTCCTCCCACTGAAATCAATTAAAAACATATTAAAAAAACAAATATGCAGCTGTCAAAATCAATATTGTAGGTGAATCACATGAGAATATATTCATTGTTTATCATTATGTAAAAAAATTAATTATAGTATGACTAAGACTAAAACAAATAGAAATTATGATTAAAAAATAGAAGATAGATGTTATGAACCTTAACAATCCTATATAATAAAGAGGTAATATGCAAATTAACCCTCACAAGATGGCTGTCGACAACCAGGCCAGCAGGGGGATTAGCGAGGGACGACCAAACGACTGAACAAGCAGGCTGTGTGGGGCCACCAGGCCGGCGGGGGGGGGGGGGGGGGCCATGAGGGGCAACCAGGCCAGCAGGGGGGGGCAGTTGGGGGCGACCAAACCAGCAGCGGGGGCGGGGCAGTTAGGGGAGACCAGGCCTGCAGAGGGGGGCAGTTGGGAGTGACCAGGCCAGTGGAGGGGGTGATTAGGCTGAAAGGGGCGGGCAGTGTAGGGCGACTACACTGCTGGGGGGGCAGTTAGGGGTGACCAGGCTGACGGGGGGCAGTAAGGGGTAACCAGGCCAGCAGGGTGCGGGGCAGTTAGGTGCGATCAGGTCAGCATGCAGAGGCAGTGAGGGGTGATCAGGCCGGCGGGGGGTGGCGGGGTGCAGTTAGGGGCAACAAGGCAGGCAGACAGGTGAGCGATTAGGAGCCAGCAGTCCAGGATTGTGAGAGGTATGTCCAACTGCTGGTTTAGGCCCGATACCTGGGATCGGGCCTAAACCGGCAGTTAGATATCCCCTGAGGGGTCCCGGATTGGAGAGTGTGCAGGCTGGGCTTAGGGGACCACCCCCCATGCACAAATTTCATGCACTGGGCCTCTAGTATATAATAAAGGAAAGGAAAAGGGATAGGAGGTATACAGCAATGTAGGTATGTTGACTTCCTCATCTTTTACAGCCACAGGTAAAAGTATATAATTTAAGGCTAATAAATCAAGTAATAAGTTGAAATTAAATTGAAAAATGTAAAGTCAATAAGTCAATCAGTTAATAGAAGTGAGTGCCAAGGAATAGAGAGAAGCAGGGAGAGGATGGAATATAAACTTATGATATTAACTTTTGCACAAGATATTAATAAATACTGCCTAAAAATATGAATGATAAAATATTTTAAAGTTAAAAAATAACTTTGGAACAGAAATTTGTTCTCCTAATTATCAAAAGGAAAAAAACAAAAATTTAATAAAACAGAGACCATTATGTTTTTAAAAAAGCAATATAAACAGAAAACTAACATAAAATGTGATGAGATAAACAAGACTTCAATAAATATAAATGAGCTAAACTCACCTATTAAAAGAAAAATATTCTCAGAATGAATTATAAAGGAAAATTCAACTGTTCTCTACAAGCAACCCACCTAATAAAAATTACTCTGGCTGAAAATCAAAGATTGGACAGAAACATACTTGGCAAATGGAAACAAAAATTAAGGAGGGGGGTCCCAATCTTAGTGTCAGATAAGGATGAATTCAGGGCAAAAAGCAATCAAGAAAACAAGGATGGCTTTTTATAATGATAAAAGGATACAATCTGTAATGAGAACCTAAAAATATGCTTTTATATATTCCAAAGTCTGAATACTCAAAAAGTACTATATTCTCATTAAAATTTTTGATTAAAAATGTAAATAAAAATATTAACAAATAGAACCTATTAGCATATTCAAAGAATAGTACAACATAATTGATTACAATTGATCAAAGAGAAAAGAGATCAGTATCTACTACCCTGAAAGAGATTTTGTGGAATTCAACATCCATTCTTAATGTAAGGAAAATAAAACCTTCTAATAACATAAGTACAGGTGAATAATTCCTTAAGATCCACCCACTTACTCAAAGGCAACATCATGCTTAATGGAAAAATACTGAAGCATGATCATTAAAGTCAAGAACAAGATATCTGCCAAAGATATCATTGACTGTGATTCTGACTTATCATTTTCTTGGATATCCTAGTCAATGTCATTAAATAAAGGGAAAGAACAAGAAATATAAAAATTAGAAAAAGGGGGGCTAAATTTTATATTATTTGAAAAGAAAATAATTATCTATGTGGAAAATCCAGGAGAATCAACTTGAAAATCATTATAATTAGTAAGAAAATTCATGAAAAGGCAAGAGCTGGTATGATATTAATATATTAAAATCAATAACTTTCAGACATATGCATATATACATCAACTAGTTGGAAGAATAATAGAAATCCTCAGAATGTATCACTTTCACAAGCATGCTAGTCTCCGTCATGATTACCACCTTTTTACCAGGTTGATTTCCTGTGTCTGAAATGCACCTCCTTGTCCTTGCCTTCTTCCCAAGGGGCTGATGCTCCTTCGAAATCAGGACATGACTGCCTCCAGGAAGCCCTCCCTGACCTCCATATCCTTTTTCTAGGCTCTGGTTCTTGTTTAGACATCATGTTCTCATGGTGCGTACCACACAGTATTGTAACTGATTTGGGACTGCCTTCCCCATTTGATTGTGAACTCCATGAGAAAAGGGACCTCAACTACATGCTCTCAAGCTCAGCACCAGGCCTGGCAAAGATTAGGTGCTCTGCCAAAGCCCACAGTAGATACCGTCAGGCTTTGATTCTCTTCATTGGAAGTCATAACCCAGAATGGAATATTGAACCAGAAAAAAAAAAGTTCAATATTGCTGTAGAGAATACTGAACAACTGAAATTTGAATAAAGTATATTAGAATTTTAAAAATAACAATAATGAACCAGATCCCAAACAGATAAATGGCTGAAGATTGATAGATAGATAAATAGATAGGGAAAGATCTGATAGATTCATATAAGTTGAAAAAACAGGTACTAGTTAGTAGATTGTTATGCCTCATTTGGTCATGTTTATGGATTGTAATTCTTTCATTGGTGAAAGAATAAATTCAGAAAAAAGTTGTTCAGTAAAATGCTGTCCAAAACAGTTAAATTGATGAATGCATAAGCATATTTGTTCTGGAAACAAATTGTTACAGGTTTTATTTAGTTCTTTGACTAAAATGTTTGTAATTTTTGTTGTGTTGACTTTTAGGATATTCTGACTTGGTTTTTAATTATCATGATCACTAATATCATTGGTTTCCCCAAATTAAAACATTCCACTTTAACAAAAATTGTAGAATGTATAAATATACTTCATAAGCCAATAATTTTGCCATAATGTCAATATTGCTAATAAAATCTTAAAAGATGGCTGAATAAAAATATGTAAATATTTTCATAAATCAGATGACCCATATGGATGGATGGATGGATGGACAGGTGACAGGTGGTGGACAGATGGAAGGGCAGATGAATGACACAGAGTATCTGCTCTCCATATGAGAGCCCAGGTGGTCTTTTAACCATGAAAACTGGATCATGCCACTCTCTCCCATAAAAACTTTGTGCATGGAAATAAAACCCGAAAACATAACAAAGAAAATAGAAAGCAAAGGGCAGAATAGTGTATAGAGTGTATTATCATTTGTGAGCTTGAGAAAGAGCAAGCATGGCAATGGGTGGGAGCTTCATCACTTATTAACTTTTGGAATTCTGAAATACATGCACATAAGTGCAAAATTAAAATACTTTGTTCTTTTTCATAATTCCAAAATATTCTAAAATAAACATGTGTTTCCTTTTTGTAATAAATGTATTTAAAGAAAACGTCAGAAATAAAGCAGCTTTAATTGCCATACAGCCTTTGGAGTGAGTTCCTCATCATTTTAAAGCCATTTATGTAGCAATGATGACCTGAATGAACAGTTTGAAAAATAGAAAACTTTGTTACCTCCATTTAAAATACACATTCAGCCTGGCTGGTGTAGCTCAGTAGTTGAGTGTTGACCCATGAATTAGGAGGTCATGCTTCTATTCCCAGTCAAGTCAGTGCACATGCCCGGGTTGTGGGCTCGATCTCCAGTAGGGGGCGTGCAGGAGGCAGCCCATGGATGATTCTCATCATTGATATTTCTAGCTATCCCTTTCCCTTCCCTTCTGAAATCAATGGAAACGTATTTATAAAAAGATAATAAAATACGCAGCCATCTTTCTAGGCTTGGGTCTAATATATACTGTTTTCCTCCTATTTAACACTTATGGTTTATGTCAGGGGCTCTAAACCTTTAGCAAGCTAAAGATTAGCCCAGGGAGGTTGCTAAAATGCAGATTCTCAGGGCCCTCTCCCTAGACATCCGGGTCAGTGGGTCTGGGTGGGGCCCTGGATCTGCATGTTAACATTACCACAGGAGACTCCCATGTAAGTGCCCACAGACCACACTTTGCAAAACATTCATCCATCACTTAAGGGAACCCAGCTTTTTTTTTTTTTTTTTTTTTATATATAAAAGTGATAATCCTAGGTAGTACAGACTTGAGATCTGATGACTCCCCCCACACCCTACCTTTATAAACACCTATACTATGTTACATGCCTTACAGCGTGGTCCCCTGTGTACTCACCTTGCCTTCTCTCTCAGCCTTTGGAGAGTGAGATTCAAGTCTTCATCTAACCCAGTGCTCCACTGTTGTGAAATAAAAGTATGTGACAGAAACCAAAGCATACAGTTCAAATGTTACTCTCTTGGCTTAGGGATCAAGTTTCTCTGCCGGCTGTGTAAGTTCCTAGCCTTTTCCCCCCAGAGCTCAGCTCTGGATAAGCACAGGGCTAACCCCCTCGACTGCTGAATCTACAGGGGCTGTTGTTTAACTGAAAGATGTGTGTATAAGTCACTCTGGCAGCTTTCTGTGCCTTTCCAGGACCTCTGACGAGCCCTTTCCTCTGTGAATCTTAAAGTGAAAAGACCATCTGAAAAAGCGGCGGAGTGGGTTTTCCAGCTTAAAAGAATTTTTAAGTGTGATGGGAAGGGACGCACAGCGGCAGCTCTCTGCAACCCCCTGGTGGCAGGATGCTCCATGCATCCCAGCCCCACCCGCATCCCGGCTCTCACAGTGGACTCAACAGCAGAAGCTCATTAAGTGTCCCCAGCAGCAAGCCCAGGGAGCCCACAGATATTTGCTGGTTAATAGGTTATTAGTGTGAGTGGCAGGAAACAAAAACACACAGTTAGAATTTTACTTTCTTCTGCCCAACCGAGCATTACTGGCTCTACCAACTGTGTAACTTCCTAATTTTTTTTTTGTACAGCTAGTCAGCTTACTCTTAATGTAAAGATCGCCAGGGCTCAAAGCACAATCCTCAGAGCACAAAATATAAATGCCTCCGTCATCACTGGTAAGACTCCAGAGCTTTTCCAGAATTGTCATTCATCCTACCCAGACCTGGAGCCCTCCGTTCAAAGTGCTTGTCCCAGAGGCACGACTGAGACGGCTTAGCCTGAAGAACGGAGGGGACTGAGAGAGATGGCTCACAGCTGGAGGACCCTCAGCGTCCACCGAGATAGAATAAGCACACCCTGGGGTGGCGATTAGGGGGGCGGCTGAAGTTCTTTGGGTAAAGAGCTGCCTGGAAGAGACTGACTCTTGTGTCTAGATCAGGGGCGGGCAAACGAGGGCCACAATGGGTTCTTAAACTGGACCGGAGGGCCGGAACAAAAGCATGGATGGAGTGTTTGTGTGAACTAATATAAATTCAAAGTAAACATCATTACATAAAAGGGTACGGTCTTTTTTTTTTTTAGTTTTATTCATTTCGAACTGGCGGCCCGCGGGCCATAGTTTGCCCACGGCTGGGCTAGATTCTTCTTCTTCAGGAATCACTAGGAGGGACAAATTTAGTCAAGGAATAAATGCAGCCCTGCCCAAGACCGGGGGGCCATTGGACGGCATTCTGGGGTCTCTTCCAGCCCTCCAAGTAGAAGCTCTCTTAATAGCTCCTGAGAATGGGCAAGATGGGACAATGTGAAGATGAGCAAGAGCCAACGTACTTGTAAGATTCAGATAGAAATGACTTCACCCCTACACACAGCTCTCGTGGGGACTACACGCAGCTCTGAGGTTCAAGTTTTTTGATGACAGAGAAGCCTTTTAAGGAGGCTGCTTGCTGGGCTAATGGTCAGGGCCTGCGTGGAAATTCTCAGAGCAAAAGGCCTTTCTAAATTCTGGAAATCAAGATCGCACCTAAAGCTTAATGGTCTGGTCAGAATGGCAAACACATATAGTCCCTTCCTCTCTTCCCCGCCAAGCATTTAATTGGTTCACACCCCACTTTTCCTAGAAGTTAATCCTGGCATTATGCAACCTTTGAGAAGAAATGAGCAAGGAGAAATGACAAACAGTTCCCAGAAAATCCCAAGAAAGAGGGGCTTCGGGCAACCTAGGCTCTGCCTCATGAAAAAAACAGTGACATTTCCAAAGAGCACTAGTGGTCCACTCATAAGCTGTTCTCTTCTACACTTATAAGAAGTCTCTACCTTGCTGGGATTAGTCATTGAGTCCGATGTTCCTAATTGAGAGTTACAGGCACCTTGTTTTAGGGGAAAGTCTGAATTGTAGTCTTTTTTTTTTTTTTTTAGTTTTATTGCTTAAAGTATTACAAAGGGTGAATTATAGTCTTAAAATGCAAATTAATTCTGTCCTAGAACAATGCTCATTGATCAAAAATATTTCTTCTACCCTGGGCCTGTGTGGCTCAGTTGGTTGAGCGTCAATCAATGTTTCTATCTCTCCCTCCCCACTCCTCTCTCTCTCTAAAAATCAATAAAAACATATTTTTTAAAAATATTTCTTCCTTGAATTTAGCTTTTATAAAATGAAAAATCCCAAGTAAAATATCAGGAAAATGCCTGGCTGGCATGGCTCAGTGGTTGAGCATCAACCTGTGAACCAGGAGGTTGTGGCTGGATTCCTGGTCAGGGCACCTGCTCGGGTTTTGGGCTCAATCCCCAGTCGGAGTGTGCAGGAGGCAGCCAATCAATGATTCTCTCTGATCATTGATGTTTCTATTCCTCTCTCCTTCTCCCTTCCTCTCTGAAATCAATAAAAATATATTTAAAAAATATCAGGGAAATGAAGAAAGCCTTAATAAAATCAATCAGAAGACCAAATCATGCGTCTTCAACAGGGGTCCTCAACTATGGCCCATGGGCCACATGCGGCCCGCAGAAAACATTTATCAGGCCCGTTGGGTGTTTTTGCCACCACTGCCTGTTGCTTAGCAGCCGACTCCTCCTGGGCCCGCAGTGCGCATGTGTGGAATGTGCGCCGCACTCTCCGACTCCCCTCCTTCTCTCTGTCTCTCGACTCCTCCTCTCAGTCTTGGGTGTGATCAGATGAGTCAGGAGCTTGCCTGTGCAGACCCTGCTGCTGCCTGAGGACCGAGGTAAGAACAAGTTAGGGTTGTTTTTTTTTAAGTTAGGAGGTCTATTTTTTTTTTTCAGTTAGTAGGGCCTTTTTTTTTTGAAGTTAGGAGAGCCTTTTTCCAGAATGAAACATCTGAAATCTCTAACGAGATCTAGACTAACTGATGCACACTTGCATCACTTGTTACAACTAGCAGTGACAAATATGGAACTGGACATTGACCATCTCATTAGCCAAAAGCAGGCCCATAGTTCCCATTGAAATATTGGTAAGTTTGTTGATTTAACTTTACTTGTTCTTCATTTTAAATATTGTATTCGTTCCTGTTTTGTTTTTTTACTTCAAAACAAGATATGTGCAGTGTGCATAGGAATTTGTTCATAGTTTTTTTTTAAACTATAGTCTGGCCCTCCAACGGTCTGAGGGACAGTGAACTGGCCCCCTGTTTAAAAAGTTTGAGGACCCCTGGTCTTCAATATAATGAAAACTTGCATGTTTGGTAGGGATTCTATTTCCCATACTCTCTACAGATCCACTTTAGACAGAAGTCATGAAAGAAAAGACTTCCTTATGAGCTAAAGGGACTTTCTGCTCAATTGGCTGACTCTGTGGGACAGTCAAACTCCCAGTCAGCAAAGGGCTGGCAAGAGGAGCAATGCATAGCAGAGTTTTCAGCAATGGCTGAAACCCCTGGGGTTAGTTGGCCACAAAATGTGACAACTGAGAACATCTCCTCTGTACTCCTTCTATAACTAAACTTATCTCTCTCTATTACTGGACACGCTTACTTTATTTTGTCCACCACCCCACTCCTGGCCAGACTGTATGCTCGGAGAACTTGGGGTATGTCTGCTTTTCTCATTATCATATCTCAAGCACCTATCAGAGTGCTGGCATTCAATGAACAAAAGCTAACTTTAAATTGAGCTGAGATTCTGCTGTAATAAATAAATCAGGCAAAAATGGAAAAAAAATTAATAGTAAGGCCTCCATTACTTAATAATATCTCATAGATATTAAAGTTACTTTCATAGTATCAGAATTAATAACTGAATTCTGAAGTGGGAAATCTGCTGAGAAATCATTAATTGCTTAAAATCTTAAGTTTGGAAAACACTATTGCTTTAAAACTAGAGTCCTCTTACTCCTCAGTATGATCCATTAAAAAGTTTTTAATGGTTTCCTTTGCTCAATTTAAATGAACCCAAACTCTAACTCTGTACCGGAAGGAGAAGGAACACTGAAAGCAAACCTATTACCTCTATTTACAGTTTCTCACCAGAGGCCCACGGGCAGAGGCACTGCTTTCTCTAAACAGGAAGCCACCACGCAGCCAGCAAGTCTGGATTCCGCTTCCAGGGCTGCCCTCTGTACACACTCAAGAATTTTTTCCGGCTGACTTCATCATTAATAACTATTTATCAAATCTGCCCATATTGACTAGGTGAAATCTCACCCCACAGATCACCCAGGACTTTGTCTTCTCTCGTCTTCCTTCAAAACAGAAAGAAAAAAACAAAACTTTCAACTTAAACTTCCCAGGGGAAAAAAATGCCAGAACTATGAAAAGACTTACAGAGAACATTTACTTTTAGTGTACAGTCCCATGGACCTGACCATCACAACAAACAGCTGGCTATTTTCACAGTCAGCTCCCCAGTGCCTCTGTAGTGCTCTTAAACCATCTCTCAAAATCAGGACACAAACAGGTCTCCTCTCCAGTATGTAATTTTTATAATTGCATCAAATACACAGTGAGTATCTTTCAGGGAATTTCACCAAAACCAAAGAGAAGTTCAAAGATAAAACTGCAGCAGATCAGGGAAAACAGGTAGAACTGCGCGGTCACAGGACTAGCCTGTAAGCTGTCCTTAGTCTGGGGCACCTGAACAACCCCACAAGTCCACGGCCAAGGGCTAGGAGGGCCAAGGCGTGCAGCAGAGCTGCTCCTATCTCCCCTCCAGGGGTCTAAGCTGTAACTCGCGCTCTAACTGCTCTGCAGTCAGGGTGCCCTGGATGGCTTCGCAGCCTGGGTTGAACACAGAGTAGGCGCTTTTCTCTCCCTGCTTCTTCTCCCCGGGACCTCGTGTCCCGACATACATCCAGTAGAACAGGGACAGGACAAAATAAGCCAGGCCAAATTCCAGTTCCACAAACAGTCCCAGCAGGATCAACCAGAGAAGAACCTTCAAGAAGGTGATGCTGGTCAGGAAGGACTGGTCCCGCGGCAACGGTGGGGGAACGGCTGTCCTCCGTGGGGGCTGTGACGTGCTGCTCCCAGGCTGAGCGGCTTCCTAGGACACAAACAAGCAAAGGTAAACATAAAGGGTAATGAGGCTGAGAGGATGAAAACCAATCTGGAGAGGCAGCTCTCATTGTCCCCGGAAGGCTTCTGGCTCATTGATTTCTATTTCCTTGCCCTGCTCTCTAAAACAATCATCTCCCAAAGAGCTCTTGTGCCCTGCTCCGACCGGCCCCAAACCGGTCAGCACTTAGTGAGATGACCCGATGAAAACCCTACAGTACTCAGATGGGTTCCCTTTGTGGGAGGCACTTCCTCAGAGGAGTCTGCTGCTAACTAGAGCTAATGTGTGCCCCACACAGAAGCCCCCAGTCATTGGTAATGCAATAGCCACGCGTATGCTTCACACAGAATCGATATGGTAGTTGATTTGATTAGATGAGCTAAAATTTTGAGTGACATGATTCTAAAATGAGGACTACACCAGAAACAGGAAAGAAAACCCCCTCTACATATTAAAAAATAAAAATTGCTGTTACAGCTACAACCTTTCCATCCTATACATCCCCAGGCCAAGGCACTGCCTCCTAAGTGGACTCTCGCCTCCTATCTCTTCCCTCCCCACGCCATCCTGTGTACATACAGTTGCTAAATGAATCTCCTAAAACACCCATCAACCTCCTGTTCACAAGCCTTCAACAAATTTTTATTGCCTAGAGGTTAAAATTTAAACTCTTTGGGCTGCAATCCAAGGCCTTCCATTTATTCAACAGATAGAAATGCCAATACACAGGCCGCTGTGCTGGTGCTAACGGGAGACACGGGGATTTAGGCCATTTTAGGGAGCTGGGTCTCTACTCCGGTATTTTTTCCAAACCTCTTTGGGTTTGACCTAGAATAAAAGATACATTTTACACTGTGACCCAGCATGCATGTATATGTATGTATATGTATATGTATATGCATGTGTGCATGTGTATATGTATATGTAATAGAAAAAAGTTTCACAAATCAACAAATATCTTCACATCATATGAAGCTGTTATTTTCTATTCTATTTTTTATTTTATTTTAACAGAGGACTGGATTTCTCTAAATTGATGTCACCACTTACTAAAGGGTCATGACTTACCATTTGAAAAACAGTCTAAAAAGTTTCCTGCACAGCACAATCTGCAACTGTACAAATGAACCCTCTACTCCAGTTCCACGGGTCTCACTGCCGAGGCCATTGCCCGTCTGGCCTGGAATCGCCTCTGGTCCTCTCCCTGCCTCGGCTCCTTGCCTTCCTTCCAGGCAGGCGTGACTGGTGCGCTGTGCATGCCTCGACCTTCTCCACCACTGAGAAGGTGCCCTCAGCCTTCCGAGCACCGGCTGGCTCTTTCTCACTGAGCACCAAACTGTTCAGCTAGTGTCTTTTTTATTTGTTTTAGTAAGTTAAACTCACAAACAAAACAGAAACAGACACAGATACAGAGAACAGACTGACAGCTGTCAGGGGCTGGTGGAAAAGGTGAAGGGAATAAGCAAAGAAAAAAAACTCATGGACACAGGCAGCAGTATGGCGATTTCCCTGAGGGAAAGGGCGAGGGGGTAGGGGGCAGGAGAGGGTAAAGGGGGGTAACTGGTGATAGAAGGAGACTGGACTTGGGGTGGTGAACAAACAGTACAATAATACGCAGATGACTATTAAAAAGAAATTGTCTCAAAAAATAATAAACCCGAGGTAAAATAATACTGAAGTATCTTTTTTTTATCCTTTCCTGAGGATATGATTATTGATTTTAGAGAGAGGGGAAAAGAGAGAAAGAGATAGAGATAGAGATAGAGATAGAGATAGAGAGAGAGAGAGAGAGAGAGAGAAGCATCGATGTGAGAGAGAAACATCAATTGGTTGCTTCCCATACTCGCCCTGACCGGGGATCAAACCTGTAACCTTTTGGGTGTAGGGGACGAAGCTCCAACTAACTGAGCCACCTGGCCAGGGCTGAAGTGTCTCTTAATATAGGTCACCTGTATCCCTAGATTGTCACCATGAAGATACAGACTGCCATATATTATCCTTGGTTGTCTCCAGAGCCAAACAGCACCCACACATAGGTTCTCAATCCACAGAAGAACTTTTAGTTCATTTCTTCAGTTATATCTCCTCTTCTTCACTTCATTTTATTTTTTTAGGATGTTCTTTTTTTTTTTCTTCACTTCATTTTAAAAGGGATCACAACTATATTTGGTCTCAATAAAATATGCAGATCACCCTGGCCAGGTGGCTCAGTTGGTTGGAGCATCATCCTGTACACTGAAAGGTCACTGGTTCAATTCCCAGTTTGGGCACATACCTGAGTTGTGGGTTCGGTCCTGGTTGGGGCACGTGCAAGAGGCAGCCAAAAGAAGTTTCTCTCTCACATTTCTCTTTCTTCCTCCCCTCCCCTCCCCTCCTCTTCTCTCTCTCTCTCTCCTCCTTCCTTTCTCTCTAAAAATCAATAAAAACATGTCCTCAAGTGAGGATTGAAAAAAAATACAGATCATCTGATTTATATTGCTTCAGAAATTCTATTTTGTTAGACCCTTCTTTTTTTAACATCAATACTGTAATTACCTTTTCAGTAAAGGCCCTTAACATATCATCAGCAAACACCCCACTCCAACAGACATTTATTAAATAGAAAAAGGTCCCTTTCTGATTTGACAGTGTACACAATAGGGAAATCCCTCAGGTCTTAGTGGGAACTAATATAATCAATTTATATTTAAGACTACTCTGGCTGCCAGGTAGAGAATGGGCTGCGAGGGTAGACGTAGGGAAATTGTTAGTAGCAGGGGGCCCAGTAAGAGAGGACCAGGCAGAGATTAAGGTGGTGACCCAGATGTCAGAGAGAAATGATGGACTGATGGATACAGAATACATTTTGAATGTGTATGACTTGAAATTCATAGCAAACTGAATTTTACTATTGAGGGAGTATAAAAATAATGCTTGCACCATCATTTATTTATTGAGTGCCTTCAAAACGCCTGATCTCCTGTAATCCAGGCAGGCACTGGTATTCCCAATTTACTGGTAAGGGATCACTGAGACCGTAAGTAACTCCCCTCAAGTCACACACCAGGTGATAGGCAGAGATGAGGCTGGTCTGGGATCTGAGAATGGTCTCCCTCCAAAACTCGCATTACTTCCTTAGGAGCCTTTGTGGGGGATGGTAAAGGGGAGGGTAAAGAGCTAGAAGAAGTCGGGAAGATTAAACGAACTGGCAAAGGGACAAAGAAAGGAGAGGAAGGGTATGGGACGTCCTCAGCCTCGCTTGGCCTTTGTTCCAGTTGCAGGGCACCTTCTGTTGTGTGGCAGTGGGAGGGTTTGTGGTCTCACAGCACGTGTCAGCAGTTTAGGGAAGATGCTCCCATTCCCCAATACCAAGCCGCTTCCCACCTCCAGGCCTCTGCACTTGGACTAGTAGTTCCCTCTGAGACAAATGCCTGTCCCCTCCCGTCACCTGGCTGGCTCCCTCTGCTCCCATACACCTCAGCAAAAACGTCACATGTGGCCTGGCCTTGTCCCCAGGTTTCTGCACGAGTGGCTCCTTCTTATGAAATGCCACCTCCTGGTGAGGTCCTGCCTGCCTACCCAATTTAAAGCAGCACTCTGCACCCCTCACCCCAGTTCACTAGCACAGTGTCTGCTCCTCATTCCCCTTTCATAGCATTCACCGTTCTCTTCTTTCACTGTCTCCTCTCCAAAAGCTGGTTCTGTGAGAGCAGCGTTTTGTGTGTCGCTTTCACAGTGTCCCCCCAGATTGAGGGCAGTAGCTGGAACACAGTGGGCACATGACAGGATTTTGCTGAGTGGTGGTGAGGGAAAGGAAGACACAAAAAGGTGACTCCTGGGCTGATGCAAAGACTGTGCTTAGCCAGGTGACTCCAAAGGAAAAGCACATCTGAGCAGTGGGCCAACCTGAGCCAAGGGTTGGAGGTGAGGAGTTACAAGCCAGGTGTGGGCAGTAGGCCCTGGACTAGACGGTGCCCTGTGGCTGGTGGGGGATATGCCTGGGAGAGAGGCAGGGGGTTTCTAGAGGATTAAAAAAAGTTACAAGCATTTTTGTCCTATTGTGGCAGAAGGTTGTCACAGAAAGGAAGAAATTTGAGAGTGGGGGAAGAAGGATGTGCTCGCTTCCTTATCAATGACTACTGAAAATTACAAATAGAAGGCTTAACACATTGTTTGCGGGTAGTTTTTATCGCGCGCTAACAGGTGGCGCGGGCCATTTTTGCTAATTTTTTGCACAAATGGCAACGTTTAGTAAAATTACGATAACTTTAATTTACGTATTTATACGTTACCCGCATTCTACCGCTAGTCTATAAAAAACGTATTAATACGTGTCCCGCGCTCTACTACACTGGTAGAACGTATAAATACGTAAAACGTGTAAACACGTTTCCCACATACAATGTGTTAAGATATCTGACATGCCACTGTGTGCCAACAAAATTATTAGGCAGAGATGGATTATAAATTAGAAAAAAAAAATGTAATGAGAATTGTCACACCAGAGTAACCCCAGGAATGATAAGTGAGTGCATGAAAATGAGCTTAGGACAGAAACAGCTTGATTAATAAGAACCAACTGCAGGTCCAGCACTTCCTCTCATCCTGTGGTCAGGCCACCAGCTTTTGGGTTTTTAACAGCAGAAGCTTTCCCCAAGTTCAGATTTTCTGGGTCCAACCCAATGACCTCATATTCGTCTGATAATGAGACATACGGTCAGAAACTCAATGTGTGGATTAGACATCGTTTTTTAACTGCAGGGAGAAAAAAGGGTAGGGAAGTGGATTCTAAAAATCTTAAGTAATTGTGCTCAGGGGGTTCTAATTGACAATAAAGTTACCCTGAGACAAACTGCATGCTAGGAAATAGATTGTTTGAACCCTAGAGCACCTTTTCTGGGAGTCCGTTAGAACCCTGCCTGTCATGGAGAACATATCAAACTTAAGTAACAATTCATGATTTTTTTAAAAATTCCCTAAAACCAGATGTTGTGGCCCTAGCCGGTTTGGCTCAGTGGATAGAGCATTGGCCTGCAGACTGAAGGGTCCCAGGTTCAATTCCAGTGAGGAGCACGTACCTCGGTTGCAGGTTCCTCCCCGGCTCAGGCCTTGGTTGAGGCTCAAGCAGGAGGCAACCAATCAATGTGTTTCTCTCACATCGATATTTCTCTGTCTTTCCCTCTCTCTAAAAATCAATGGAAAAATATCCTCAGGTGAGGATTGAAAGAAAACCCAACCAGATGTTGTGCAATAATAAATGAACTTAATATAACAAAAAATTAAGGGAGTAAGGTACACTTCTGCTCCAGAACATTTTAAATTTCAAAAGGAATTTTTGGCTCTTATTACACATCTGAGGTACAAAGGCCATGCCACAGATGGTCTCAAAGCACTGATTTTTCCCTTGCTGTTTTGTCCTGTATTCCCCCTTAGGTACTCCAATCTCATGTGCAGCTCACCTGGCCACTTTATTCATGAGTGAAAACTAGAGAAAGATACAGGGATGTGAATTAAGTTCATCTGCAGAATAAGAGCTACCAAAAGGATTAAAAGGCGAGAACGCTACCATACTGAATACTGTTTTCACCTTCAACATTCAGTATTGAACGTTTTGCTAGTCTAGTTCAATGGCAGCGCACAAGGGCATGCCACCTCTGGCAGTTACAGCCACCACACTTTTGCAAGTTTTGTATTCAAACGTGGGTTACTGGCTGCATGTGATTCAGGTGCAAAGTCAAATGAAGCCTTAATTGCTGCCACTTTTTCATCAGCATCTAATTAGACCTTTCACCCTCCATTAGCGGAGGGCTGTGGCTCAACACGGTTGTGGAGAGGTTTCTGAGCGCCACAGGGTGTCACAACGATAACTCAACTCCTTGTTAATAACTCAAGGGCAGAGGAGCTTTCTTCCAGGACCCCAGACCGGAGGCTTCCAATGACTTTCAACAGACTTTCAACGGGGAGGACGAAAGGTGGCGGCAAGAATTTTTTCAATGCAATACCTGACTACTTAGGGGCACTGACCTCTTTCCCCTTAGATTGTAAAATTTTAAAAATGACGCCAAAACCTGTTTGGCTCAGTGGATAGAGCGTCGGCCTGTGGAAAGGTGCCGGGTTCGATTCCGGTCAAGGGCATGTACCTGGGTTGCAGGCACATCCCCAGTAGGAGATGTGCAGGAGGCAGCTGATTGATGTTTCTCTCTCATCAATGTTTCTGGCTCTCTATCTCTCGCCCTTCCTTTCTGTAAAAAAATCAATAAAATATATTTTTTTAAAAAAATGGCCCTGACAGGTTTAGCTCAGTGGATAGAGCGTTGGCCTGCAGACTCAAGGGTCCCAGGTGCGATTCCGGTCAAGGGCATGTACCTTGGTTGCGGGCACATCTCCAGTGGGGAGTATGCAGGAGGCAGCTGATTGATGTTTCTCTCTCATCGACGTTTCTAACTCTCTATCCCTCTCCCTTCCTCTCTGTAAAAAAATCAATAAAATATATTTTAAAAAAATGACAACAGCCAACACAACAACAGCCTATCTGTTGTGAATGAATCAAAATTACACCTTTTTTGTCAGATCGGCAAAAACATGTTTTTTGGTGTACCACAGAAGTTTAGTAATTGTGTGCCATGAGGTGAAAAAGAATGAAAATCGCTGTCCTAGACCTTCGCTTCCCACCTGGAATCAGGAGCTGCAGGAAAGAAGTTGTCAAATCCACTTATCACTGGGGTGACAAAGGGACCAAGGCCCAGCCCGGGAGCAGGTGGGAGGCGCCTGAGGCCCCGCCCCCTCCAGCGGAGGCCCCGGCGAAACCAGAGGAGGCGTGGCCTGTGGGCCAGGGCGTGTGGGCGGGGCCGCTCCTCCACCCCGAGTCTGCTCCTCACGGGGGCGGGGCCTGAAAGGCACCACGTGGTGGAAGGGGCGGAGCCTCAGCTGGAGTTTCCAGAGGAGCCACGACAGCGGCCCCGAAGCCAGGTCCCCGGCGAGGCCTCCCTTCTCTCACCTGAGCGAGGCCGGGCTGGGCCGGGGCACTCGCGGGCCTCGGTCTCCACACCAGGAACCGTCTTAGCCAGCCTGGGGCTGACTTTGGAGTAGCAGTTGCTTCCGCCTTCTCTCCCGAGGTTTGTGCGCTCTGCCTGCAAGTGCTGGGTTCGGCCGCCAGCCCGGCCCGTTTCCGGGCCTCTCGGAACTCGGCTAACCGCTGTTCCATGGCGCGCGCCTCGCTTCCTGGGAGCCCGCCGGGAACCGGCGCTCGCGCAGCCCGGCGCCGGGCCGCAGTGCGCCTGCGTAGCGCGGCTGGGTGCTGAGCGTGCGCACTGGGCGCCGGGCTCCAGCGTGCGCCGGCTTTGTGACGTTCCGTGGGCTGTCTGTGCTGATGCCGCTCCAAACGCACGTGGATGCGTGCGGTGTCCACCTGCTCGGGCACATTGTGAAGAACCTAAAGCGTAGGACTGCTCCATCCTTCCTCTCTCTAGCCCCAGGCTCCTGTGGCGGGGGGGGGCGGGGGGTTGCTCTCATGTGCTCCATCTCACCTCGGGATCTGCTCCCCAACAGGCGAAGCTTGCTGTAGCAGGGGCCAGGTTGAAAAAGGTGGTTCTAATTGACAGTAAATTCCAAATTTACTATCACATTCCAAATGCACCACAAGGTGTCTTACATGATCTTTGTCCTACAAAGTAGTTTAAATTCCTTCCCCCACTCTCAAATTTCTTCCTTTGTGTGACAAGCTTCTGCCACAATAGGACAAAAATGCTTGTAAGATTTAAAACTTATTGGGGTGCAGCTTAAAATGAAATACACAAATCTGTAAGTGTATGGCCCAATACGTTTGTAAGTACGTAAATAGAACGTTTCCGGCGCCCTGAGGGTCCCCTGTGCCCTCTCCTAGTCACTCCTCACCTTCCAGAAGTTCACAATTCAGGTCAGGGACTGCTAGGTATACTTTTAAAGCTCTAAGCATCTAGTTCAGTGCCACTTACATAATTGAGACTCACATATTTCTTGGATCTTGCTGAGTTTGAGTCAAGCAATGAAAATTAGAATGGGGTCTTTTGTTCATTCAACAAATATCAAGAGCTTGCTTTGTGCCAGGTATTGTACCTGGCGCTGGAGATGCTGGAGTGAACAAAATCAACGTATTTTCTCCGTGCTTACATTCTAAGTGGAAAGACAGACAACCAGATGCATAACTGCCTATTTACATTCATTGCTATGTCAGTGCTGATTAGTGCTCTGAAGAAGAGTAAAGTCAGGAACAGGAATGGCGGCGCTGTTTGGAGCCAATGACCAGAAACGACTTCGTTGAGGAGTTGCTGTTGGAGCAGAGCTCTGAATGAAATGAGTGACACCTTCAGATATCTGGAGAATAGTGTCTTAGGGAAAACAGCAAGTGCAGAGATCCTGGGACCTCAAGTAGTATGCTTGACCTGCTCCCAAAACATCAGGGAAGCCAAGAGAACTGGAGGAGAGGGGAGGTGGGAAAGAATGATAGAAAATAAAGATGCACAGGTATCGAGGGCCTGATCATGTAAGACACCTTGTGGTGCATTTGGAATGTGATAGTAAATGACTAGAGGATTCTGAGCAGGAGATGACATAATATGACTTTTTTTAAGAATTGATTTCCGATAGAGGAAAGGAGAGAAAGAGAAACATTGATATGGGAGAGATACATCAATTGGCTGCCTCCCGCATGCACCCTGACCGGGGATAGAACATGCCCTGACCGGGATTCGAACCCGCCACCTTTTGGTGTGTGGGACGATACTCCAACCACACTAGCCAGGGCTGACATTTTTAAAGACTTGCACTGGCTGCTGGAGGTGGAGCCATGGAATAGTGCAAATGTAGGAGGGAAAATACAGTAATATAAGAGAGACTGTGACTCTTGGGGCTAGAGGGGTAGTGATAGAAGTGGTGAGAATTGCCAAATTCTGAACATATTTTGAAGATTTGAACCAGCATAATGTGCAGATGGATTGAATGTGTAGTGTGAGGAAAATGAATCAAGGATGATGGATTTTTAGAAAAAAGCGGGGGGGTGGGGGAAGGATGACAGATTTTTGCCACACGCCCATCCCACACACACCCTAAGCAACCAAATGATTGATGCTGGGACCCCCTCCTGAAATGGGGGAAGATCAAGAAGAGAGGATTATGGAATAAAGATAGATAGTTTTATTTTGGACATGCCAAAAGTTTGAGATGCCTATTGGACATCCAATGCAGGCAATTGGATAGTAAAAACTAAAATTCAGGGAAAAGTCAGGACAGGAGATACATATTGGGAGTCATTAGCATATATATATGTTATTTAAAGCTGTGAGACTAGATGAGATAACTAGAGAGTGAGTGTGGATAGCAGAGAAGATATTTTAGGACTGAGACCTGAATAATTAGCGATAGTTTGTAAGACAGGAAAGAATGTGGTCATTATACTATGATGACCTCTCATTGAGCAATCACAGAGAAAATTTCTTGCCCATCTTGGTGTCAGGAGTAGGTCTGCTTTGCTCTCTCTCTCTCTTTCTCTTTGTTTTTTACAGTTTATACATTTATTCTAGAAATCCCCTTTCAGTGTCTTGCGCCCAGATCTGTTGGTACAAAAAGAAAGGTTATCAGGAAAAGGGGGTAGGTGGACCCCCAACTCCAGGAAGTCACAGACAGGTATCATAGAAAACACAACTTGTGTAGATTTGTTTAAATAGTGATGGAGCCCTAGGCGGTTTGGCTCAGTGGATAGAGCATTGGCCTGCGGACCAAAGGGTCCTGGGTTCGATTCCGGTTGCAGGCTCCTCCCCGGGGTGGGCGCTGGTCGGGGCTTGTGCAGGAGGCAGGCAATCGATGTGTTTCTCTCACATGAGTGTTTCTCTCTGTCTTTTCCTCTCTCTTCTGCTCTCCCTAAAAATCAATGAAAAAATATCCTCAGGTGAGGATTAAAAATAAAATAAAGTGTGATGGAAGGAAAGCCAAGGAAGATGAGCCAGGCATCACCTAGGATTTTACTGGCATCCTCCAGGTGCCGGGTTCCACCACGGCAGCATCCCAGGACACAGCACGTGCAGTGGCTCTGTCGTTCAGCCCTCCTGTGGGGCATCCAGACTGAGGATAGTCAGGGCAGAGACTGCTGCCAAAGGCTGGGCCATCTTACCCTGCAGATAGAAGAAGTGGGCACAGAGAGGCAGTAGATCTGCTTCTCTTAAAGGATTAGAGAGTCTCTCATTGATTGTGTTTCCCACTGGATAATCACACTGAGACCTTGGAGCTGTATTTATGGTCTCCTTCTAGTAGGCATTAGACTTAAGGCATACGATTTGTGGCCTGTTGCAATCAGGGTCCCTGACAGGAAACATGGCATCTTTAAAAGGGTTACCTAAAGAGAATTTCATGAAGAAGTTAAGTTACAAACGTATGGAAGGATTAAGGAAGCCAGCAAGGGATGGTTCACAGGAAGTGTTACCAGCCTCTAGGCCTTACGCAGAAAGAGGACAGAGTCATCATCAGAAACCAGAAAGACCTGTAGCTATAGGAGAAACTGGAGACAAGAGAGCCCTTAAAGGAGCAGAGGGCCGGAGGAAAAGGGTGGGGGGAGAATCTAGAAGAGCAAATGGGGAATATCCAGCCAAGTGCAATTGTCATCCCAGCTCCCATCTTGCTCTGGTAAACTTTATTTCCCCTTTGCTTTGTTTTCTGATTTATTGTAAATTTATTTTTTTCTCAATGCTTTGTAAACCTCTTTAAATTCTTTTTGGAAGAGGTTGAAAGAATGGGAAAAAGTAGAGATGATCATGAAAAAACAACTCCTACTGAACTAACTTCATTTCCTTTTTGGATAAGGTTATGAGACTAGTAAATAAGCAGGGTCTCAAAGTGTACTTATAATGTGTAAATTTAATTTTTATTATGAAATATTTTGTACATAACAAATTATGTGTATACATGTATATCATATTTGTAAGTTGTAAGTACTAAAATACCTATATACCGGTGATATTCAGTCTTTGGCCTCAATTTTTCACTCTTCCTTACATCCATGCCATAAGGAAACCAGCAAGGGATGGTATATAAGGACAGAGTATATTTCCCCATTCCTTGACTTTTTTTTTTTGGTTAACCCTCACCTGAGGATATTTTTTACATTGATTTTTTGTGGGTTTTTTTGTTTTGTTTTGTTTTTTAGAAAGTGAAAGGGGGGCGGGGAGGAGAGAGAAAAACAGCAATGTGAGAGATACACATTGATTGATTGTTTCCCCCATGCGCCACGACCGGGGCTGGGGATTCAGCCTGCAACCAAGGTATGTGCCCTTGACCAGGCTCAAATCTGAGACCCTTTAGTCTGCAGGCTGATGCTTTAACCACTGAGCCACACTGGGTAGGACCCTATTTGAACTGCACCTTTCAGGTTGCTTTGGCCGATGGGATGATGGCCGACGTTATGCAAGCAGGGGCATGAAATGTGTTTGTCCTGTTGGGGGCACCCTCTGAATACTTTGCACTGCCATGAGATGAACTTGCAACAGCTAGCCACCTGGTCCAAGAATAATGAGTCACATGGATATAGTCACCCAGCTGACCTGCAGACCTGCAGTTTAACGCTGATCTGCCCAGCTGAGCCCAACCTGAAACAGCTGACCCCAGCTTACCCAAAAATGTATGAAAAATAAATGCTTATTTTATATCACAGAAATTTTGTGGGTTTTTTTGTTTACACAGAAAAGGGTAACCAATACATAGTCACTACTCAAGAAAAAGAATGTTTCTTTGTGTGCCTGTGGTCCATTCCTGAATACTTCCCACCCCTTCAATCTATTAATACAGTGAGTAACTTTAATAGATTTTCTATTAAACTACCCTACATTCTTGGAATAAACAAAACTCAGTGACTTTATTTCTTTTTAATCTTTATTGTTGAGAGTATTACAGATGTCCCTCTTTTTTATCCCCATTGCCTTCCTCCACCCAGTTCCTGCCCCACCCCAGACCTTCACCATCTTATTGTCTGTGACCATAGGTAATGCATATATGCATATAAGTTCTTTGGTTAATCTCTTCCAGCACCTCCCCTTCTCTCTTCACTGTGAGGTTCATTAGTCTGTTCCATGTTTCCAGGCCTCTGGTTCTGTTTTATTCATCAGTTTATTTTGTTCATTAGATTCCTTGTTTGTTTATTTTGTTTTTTAGATTCAATTATTGATAGATATGTATTTATTGCCATTTTATTGTTCATATTTTTCCCCTTCTCCTCCTACTCCTCTTCTCTCCTCTTCCTCCTCCTCCTTCCTCTTCTTAAAGAATAACCTTCAACATTTCATGGAATACTAGTTTGGTGGTAATGAACTCCTTTAGCTGTTTCTTATCTGTGAAACTCTTTATATGACCTTCAATTCTAAATGCTAACTTTGCTGGATAGAGTAATCTTGGTTGTAGGTCTTTGCTAGTCATCACTTTGAATATTTCTTGCCACTCCCTTCTGCCTGCAAAGTTTCTTGAGAAATCAGCTGACAGTCGTATGGGCACTCCCGTGTAGGTAACTAACTGCTTTTCTCTTGCTGCTTTTAGGATTCTCTCTTTGTCTTTAAACCTTGAAATTTTAATTTTGATGGGACTTGGTGTAGGCCTCTTTGGGTTCCTCTTGTTTGGGGCTCTCTGTGCTTCTTGGACTTGTAAGTTTATTTCTTTCACCAGGTAGAGGAAGTTTTCTGTCATTATTTCTTTAAATAGGTTTTCAATATCTTGCTATCTCTCTCTTCTCCTTTTGGTCGGTACACTTGAAGTTGTCCTAGAGGCTCCTTGCACTATCTTCATATTTTTGGATTCTTTCTTCTTTATACTCTTCTGATTGTTTTTGTTTGTTTCTTTGTTTTGTTGCTCTTTTTGCTTCCTTATATTTCAAATCGCAGATTCTGATTCTCAGCATCTTCTTTACTGTAAATTATTCTTTATTTCAGTTATTGTATGATTGATTTCTGACTGGTCTTTTTTCATGTCTTTGATTTTCTCACTAAGGTTCTTGAAATTCTCACTAAGTCCCTTGAAGCTCTCATTAAGATCCTTGAGCATCTTTATAACCATTGTTTTAAACTCTATATCCAGAGGTTTGCTTACTTCAATTTCATTTAATTCTTTTTCTAGAGATTTCTTCTGTTCTTTCATTTGTGACATGTTTTTTTGTCTCTGCATTTTGGCTGCTTCCCTGTGTTTGTTTCTATGTATTAGGTAGCTGCTATGTTTCCTGGAATTGTTGAGTGGCCTTGTGTAGTAGGTGTCTTGTAGGGCCTAGTGCCTCAGCCACCCCAGTCAGCTGAGCTAAGTGTGTGTGGGCTGTGTGCACTGTCTTGTTGTAGTCGAGCCTTGATTGCTGTTGGCATCACTGGTAGGAATTGACTCTTGGCCAATTAGCTATGAGGACCAGCTGTGATTACAGTGGAAGAGTTGCTGTGTAGGAGACACCCTATGGAGCAGGAGTTGCTTCAGTGGGGCTTTGGTGCTCACTGAGTCTGCCCCTTAGTGTGTCGCACATGGATGTGTAGAACTTTAATGTGGTGTAATCCGAAGCTAAGGTGTACTAGCTTTGGCCTTTGGGGAGGTGCAGAGTCAGCCACTTCCTGGAGCCACCCAACAGGGGCTACAGAGTGATCTGCAGCTGGCTGCTACTTGTGTTGGGTTTGGAAGTACCCAGGAGAGGCCAACCTGCTGCTAGTGCCAGGTCTTGGGCCTCTTATTGAGAGGTATGGAGCATGCTGATGCCAGCTGCTGCTTGTATGAGAGATTTTAGGGAAGTCTGAAGCCTAAGCCAGGACAGCCACTGCAAATAGCTTGGGTGGGGCTGCAAATTAGATGGGGTGGGGTCTCAGGGAATTACCAGGGTGGAGTAAACAGTGTGGGCCAAGTTGATGGAGACTCACCCTGAGAGCACCCCTGTCTGTGAGAAAACCTCCCCAAGTTCTTGCCCCGATGCTAGACAATCCAGCTCCTCTCTGTATGCCCCTAGATTTCTCCAAGCCATGCTCAGAGGAGTGAGTCCAAGTAAGTCTGCATTGGCCCTCTAAGAGAAATTGCCTGGGACTCCAGCAACCTCCTTATCACTCAGCCACAATCCCCACTGGTTTTTACAGCCCAAAGTTATGGGGGTCTTCTCTTCCCAGCTCTGGAACACTGGGCTCGGGTTCTGTTGTGGGGCTGGGACCCCTCGCTCCTCACAGGAGGCGTCTGCAGCCAAAATATTCCTCCCAGTTACAAAAAACACCACACATAGTTGTCAGACTCCACACCTCCTACCAGTCCCAGTGTGCTTTCTTCTTTACTTCTCTAGTTGTAGGACTTCCATTCAGCCACATTTCAGGCAGTTCTGAATAATGGTTATTCTGTATTTTATTTATAATTTTGATGTGGTTGTGAGAGGTGGTGAGCACCAGCATTTACCTACACTGCTATCTTAGTTCTCCAAAACTCAGTCACTTTATAAAATATAAAATTCAAAGCTAGTTTGAACTTGGTATTTTTTAAAGGAATTTTGCATCTAAGTTCATTAATGAGATTTTTCCAATAATTTTCTTCTTTTCATGTACTGTGCTTGAAAGGTTTTGATTTTTGGATTATCTTTCCCCCTTCCCTCCCCCCATTTTCTAGAACAGTTTAAATAAAATAGGAATTAACTTTTCTTTGAATGTTTGATAGGACTTAGTAGTAAAACCATCTCGGCCTGGTGTTTTCTTACATGAAATAAATAAATGTAAGCTACAATTAAATGAATCCATAGCTGGACAACACAGCCTTTTTAAAAAAGTGCTAAGAAATAGATCAACATTGGCCTGTCTGTCTGATGTTTTCAGAAGTGGCCTGGATGAAAGTATATAAAAGGCAACTTATCATATTTTCAAGTGATGAAAATTTGAAAGAATTCCATTAGGGTAAAAAAGAAAGGAATTTTATTCAATTTACTATGATTAAAGGATTGTGGAGATGTTCAGAGGGAACACTACCTCCTAAATTTGCATGTATATTTTTTATAGCTTTGTGTTTGTTTCTTAACTATTGCCTTGAGAGCAGTTTGTTTCAGTAGGACTTGGAGATTTTCCCTGACTACACACTGAAGAGGAGGGGCCTTACATGGTGGTTGCTTTAGCTGCTATAGTCATCTCCATTGTCTAGTGAGAGAAGACCCCCACGCTCTCATGCTCTCTTTGTCCCTGTTCCCGCAGGTACCACATGCCAAGTTCTGAGCACTGTGCTTTATATATGACAACTCATAGAAAGTCCAGAGGGGAGCGGCCTGGATAATGATGTGTCTGTAGCAGGGTTTTCTCAGCCTTAGGACTTTAGACATTTTGGGCCAGATAATTGTTGTGGGTATTGTCCAGTGTCTTGTAGGATTCTTAGTCGCCTCCCGGCCACAACCCATAGTTGCTGGTAGCACTCCCTGCTATTGTTGTAACAACCAAATATGTCTCCTGGGAGGCAAATTTGGCCTCGATTGGGAATGGCTGGTCTAGAGATCATATTGTAGTAAGAATGGTGAAGGCAGTGGACGATTTGGGCCAGTGAAGAGTCATAGTGAAAACATACCAGTTAGTTTTAGGAACTCTATTAAAAGGGCTACTGCGAATGGGGGAGGAGAATCATTCTGTGGAGCTCTAAAAGGCAGGCTAAGGCCAACAATTGAAATGTACAAGGTGACAAATGTAAAATATATTAAAACATTTTTTTTTCAACAACTAAAAAACATCAAATGCATGGGCTGCCTTTCAGAACAGTGAGTTTCCTGGCACTAAGAGGCTGACTGAGCACTTGTCAGGAATGTTTAGACGATTTCGGAGCTGAAGCGGGGTTTGGTTAACCTAGATGACTGCCGAATCTCTTCCAACTGGAGAACTTTGTTTCAGTCCAAGTCGAGCCAACTGGGAGGAGAGAATGGAAGACCTTGGGTCATCAGGCTAAGAATGTGTCAAATACGCTGCTGGTGCCACTGTCCATATCCCCTCAACCTCACTATTGCTGTACGTGCGGATAGCTTGTTTCCACAAGCATCTGGACTGTCTGGCTGCAGGAGTGTGTTCAGCTAGTGCATGAGGCAGACTAGCAGTGCTGGGAGAGTATTCCCCCACCCCTCAAATAGCCTTCAGCCAGTTTGGAATAGGATTTGGTGGACCAGTACCCCAGCTTCCTCACTCCCTGTTGGGGATGACCTTGAGATGTGCTGAGCAGAGTCTCCCAGGAGTCCTCAGGAGGAATGAACCCACAGCAGTACCTGCTCATTAAAGCATCCTATATCACCTTTCTTCTCTTTCCTTTCTCACTTCCTGCTCCACCATCAAAACATTTCCCCACTTAAACCCTTCCATTCAAATCGTTATCTCTAAGAGAATCTAAGGTAAGACCTACACAAGACCTATGTAAGGCCTATGGACTTGCTTGCAGAGAGGAAGTAAACCAGGGGGCTGGTTGGTATTTCACATTTAGGAGCCCCTTGTCGTGAAGTTTGAGGCAAGCAAAACAGGGCTTTAGACAGTCCAAGGAGGATAATATTGGAGATGGGAATAAGAAGTGAAGGGAAGAGACAGGAAGGGAAGGGGAGGGCCACAGAGCTTCGACTGAAGCAGCCTGTTTGGGACAGCTGGGAAGGTGATTTGGCCCACGCTTTATGCGGGGCTCTGTGGAGGACAGAATCCAAATGACTGGTCCAGTCATTGTGACTGTCCTCCAAGGACGTTAGAGACCATTCAGTCGACAAATGTTGATCAGACACCTGCTATATGCCAGCCTGTGCCAGGCTTTGAGGATACAGAGATGAATAAAATATAGTCCCAGCCCTGAGGACTTTAAGGTCTAGTTGGGGAGACAAAAACATGAACAATTACACAGGGAAGTCTGAGGAAGCAGAGGAGGGGTACCACTCCAGGCCAGGGATTGAAATATGGGGAGACTGAGGCCAGAGAAGGAAAGCTGGCGAGGTTATGTAATTGCTGGGTACTGCTGTAGACAATAAGTATTTCTGATGATAGTTCATTTCTTTATATTACTGTCTTACACTTATTTGCATTAGAAGGTATTGCCACATGACCGCTTGCCCCCATCTGCTTTTGGCTTGGGGTCCACTTCTGACAGCGACTGCTGGTTTGAGCTTTGCCGTTTTCTTTCCCCCTCCCCTCCCTGTAATGACAAGGATCTTGTATTCCAGAAGACCTCAGTGGTCTTTGCTGGTTTCCCAGTCCCACCTGATCCCGTTATCTGATGCTTCCTCATTACCCTCTTTTCTATCATCTAAACTCCCTTTAGCATCCAAGACCTCAGGTTGTGACAGTCTCCTGCCCATCTGACTTGCCTCACATTGTTCTATTTTGAGTTCTATTGTGCTTAGCTCTGATGCTCAGAAAAATGCCTCTTGTGGCTTGCAGGACAGATGATCAGACAAAACCCATAGAATTACAGCAAAGGTTATCTATGTGTAAATCCCATCCTAAAACTCTCCTTAAAATTATCTGAAAGTATTTGAAGGAGAATCTCTTTGCAAATTGAGAATGCCCATAAAGAAAGCAATAGTTGTTGTATGTTTCAGATGTATAGGAATAAAGTTATAAGGAATGCAAGCATTTGCCCTTTAAGTTCTTTGAAGAAACAGGTTGTGTTGCTAAATTACATGCACACATACCCACAGTAGTGTATTTCCTGATTTTTAACAAAGTCAGCTACTCAGCCTTTTCCCTGCTAATTCTTGATTCAGCCCTTGCATTTCTCTCCAGCCACCGACCTAGAGTCTGGCCTGAACACCGAGGTTGAGGCCCAACTAGACCCATCTTTCATCCTAACAGCATTAGCTGCTGCTGAGGCTTGTAGGCAAAGCTGGCCCCTTCATTACTTACTAGTAGGAACACTGCCAGGGCCCCTAACTCTGCCTGGTTGTTGCCTGCTCAGCTGTTAGTCATTTCAATGCTCTGGACACTGGGGAGCATTATTGTGCAGTAAGGTGGAAGTGATGGAGGGGAAGTGAGGCATTTCCTACCCAACACTTGGCCTCTTTCCAACTTGTGTGTGAATTTTCTAGATTTATATTCTGTGGAAAAAAGATTTCCTATCTGAGTTCTTTCTTAAAAAAATGTTTTTGTTGGGGTAAGCAGGGGACATCCAAGATAGCCGTGGATAAGGTGGATGTTATACTCATCTCCTCCCAGGACCAAACTGGAATTACAACTAAAATATAGAATAATCACCTGAATAACCAACTGAAGACAAGCTGAATAGAAATCTTATAACAAAGGATTTACAGAAGAAGCCATATTGAGACAGGTAGGAAGAGTGGAGATGTGAAAAAGGCTTGCCCTGCTCCCATGGGCAGTGACTGAGATTTCAGAAGGATATTTCAGCTGCCAGAGTTACCCCTAAGGAGCAGTCTCAACCCCATGCTATGCTCCACAGCCCAGAGCACCAGAGCCAGGAAGAGGTGCCCAAATAATAGCTGGCTGTGAAAGTCAGCAGGAATTCTGTATTCCAGGGAAAAACAGGAGTCCATTAGAGTCACAGGTGCCCTTCTAAAGAGCCAACACACAAAATCTTGTTTGCAACACTTACCCTGGGCTCCAGAGGGAGAGAGGGGATGGGATTGGAGTTATGTGAGGAGAAACTTGGATTAGTAGCTCTGGAGAGAGAGTTAAGTGGACAACTGCCAGGACCCTTGTGCTGAGTCAATGTCCCATACCACAGACACCATCTTTCTTGGGTGGAGCACTCCCCTCCTTATGGCATAAGCCTGAGGGAAACCAATAGCCCCACCCTGTGAGCTCATGCCTTGCTGAGGAGTCAGTTGCCTGGGCCTGGGTGTAAAGGTCTGGGCAGACTTAGGGGTGTCAGTAACTGAGTGGTGTAGCTTTGAGGCAGGTTCTATTCCTCCCACATTCCCATGAACCTGACTGGTTCCTCCCTATCACAGGAGATCCTCTAGCCCAACCCTCTTGACTCCTAGTGGCCCTACCCTGCCAAGTTCTGGGCAGAATGCAAGACAGACTGAGTTGTGGCTCTAGGAATAAGCCACTCCTGACATCTCTCCCAGATGCCTGACTGGCACCTCCCCATCACAGCCCTCTGAACTCACAGTAGCCTGCCCTGTTGAGCCCTGCCTCCTGGCAGAATCTTGAACAGACTGAGTTATGTGCCTCTAGGATTGGGGTCATTTTTCTTTCACATGCATGACAAGTGGAGATCCCTCCCTTCACGTGGCCAATTCTTGGTGTGTTTGGATCTGATAAAATGCTGGCCTCACCCTGATGACTCCCTGAGACCACACCTCACCACAAAGTCTTTGGGCATTTGGTGAGAGGCAGCTAAACTTGATATGTCCTGGGACATTTGCTGATTGGCCTTAGACCCAGCACTGGCACTCAGTTTGAACCTGTATCAATCTGGTGAACACCACTAGACCCTACCTCGTGACTCACTGAGAACCTACCTCATGCAACTCAAGTATCACCAGAAGCTCTTTCAGTGACTGCGTCTATCAGGCAGCCAGCAGTTAGAGGCAGGCGGAGGAAGATCTCACGGTGCCTTGGGACTTTTGCTGACCCGCCCATGGCCCCAGTGCTGGTAAAATCCAACCTTGGTGTGCACCTTGGTCCTTCCCATGCATACCCAGGCCCAGCAGAGGCATCCACAAATTGGGATTGCTTTGTAACTCCAAGCAGGTTGCCTGGGACCAGTCACAGACAGTGTCTGACATTGGCTTGCACCTGAATACCTCCCAAAGGCTCCAGAACCAACACACCCAGTGGCCATCTTCACACAACATCAGAGCAGGATCCAATAAGCTTCACAAGAAGCATATCCAAAGGGAGCTCTGACATGCACCAGACCCTGATGAGGCCAATTCCACTTGATGGGATCAGCACATACACAGCAGCTCATACATTGTAGCCAGGGTCAATCCTCACAATCAGCCAGTCTGAGGGTTGACTCCTCGCACAAGCCAATAGCAGTCAAGACTCAATAACCCACACAAGAGACATTCCTGAAGCACCCAGATCAGGTGATCAAGGAGACCAGGCCACTGGGTCCTAGAAGACATCTACAACATAAGTCTACCTTACCAAGACTGGGAGTCATAGCAGATCTACCTAATACATAGAAACAAACACAAGAGGCAGCCAAAATAGGAAAATAAAGAAACATGACCTAATGAGAGAACAGGAGAAATCTACAGAAAAAGAGCTAAATGAAATGGAGGCAAACAATTTACCAGATACAGAGTTTCTAAAAAATGGTTATAAGGATGCCCAAGGAACTTAGAACTTAAACAAAGAGATAGCAAGCATAAAAAAAGGACATCCTATATAATAAAAGGCTAATATGCAAATTGGCCCCTTGGGCGGGAGTTCAACCGACTGGGAGTTAGACCTGTGCTGACCACCAGGGGGCGGCGTGGAACATGGCAGGCATTGGCAACACAGTGCTGGCAGCAGACAGCAGTGGAGGCACTGCCGGCCTCGATGGGCCCTGACAAGAATGGAACTGCGGTGAAATGGTGGAGCAGGTGAGCAGGCAGCGCCAGGCCAAGGCAGGTGCAAGTGGGGGCTCCAATCACTCTGCCTGTCACCCCACAGATGGCGACCAACGGCGGGGGGCGGGGCCAGTGAGTGGGCAGCGCCAGACCAAGGTGGGTGCGAGCGGAGGCCCTGATCGCCCCGCCGGTCACCCCACAGTTGGCCCTGATTGCCGGCCAGGCCTAGGGACCCTACCCATGCATGAATTTTGTGCACCAGGCCTCTAATAGGAACCATAAAAAAGAACCAGTCAGATGAAGAATACAGTATCTGAAATGAATAATACACTAGAAGGGATAAATGGTAGTTTGGATGAAGTAGAGGATTGAATCAGCAATTTGAAAAACAAGGTAGCAGAAAACACCTATTAGAACAGTAAAAAGAAAAAAGAATTTTAAAAGATGAGGATAATTCAACACATGAAGTGCTACAACATCTGCATCATAGGGGTACCAGAAGGAGAAGAGAGAGAGCAAGGGATTGAGAACCTATTTGATAAAATAATGGCTGAAAACTTCCATAACCTGGTGAAAGAAAAAGACACACAGGTTCAGGAAGCACTGAAAATCCCAAATAGGATGAACCCAAAGAGGCCCACACCAAGACACATCATAATTAAAATGGCAAAGGTTAGGGCCAAAGAAAGAATCTTAAAAGCAGCAAGATAAAGACAGTTAATTACCTACAAGGGAGTTCCCATAAGACTGTCAGCTGATTTCTCAACAGAAACATTTCAGACCAGAAGGGATTGGCATGAAATATTAAAAGTGATGAAAATCAAGGAGATACAACCAAGACTACTTTACCCAGCAAGGCTACCATTTGAAATCAAAGCAGAAATAAAAAGCCTCTCAGAAAAGAAAAAGCTAGAGGAGTTCATTATTACCAAATCAGTATTGCAAGAAATGTTAGACTCTTATTTAAGAAGAAGAAAAAAAAAGGGAACATAGTTACGAAGAATAAAATGGCAATAAATATGTACCTATCAACAGTCACTTTAAGTGTAAATGGCTTAAGTGTTCCAATCAAAAGACTTAGGACAGCAGAACGGATAAGAAAACAAGATTATATATATGCTGTCTGCAAGAGACCAACCTCAGAATGAAAGATACACACAGACTAAAAGTAAAGGGATGTAAAAAGATATTTCATTCAAATGGAAATGAAAAAAAGCTGGGATAGCAATGCTTATATTTGAAAAAATAGACTTTAAGACAAAGGTCATAAAAGAGATAAAGAAGGACATTACATAATGCCCAAGGGATCAATCCAATAAGAGGATATAACCCTTGTAAATATTTATGCACCCAACATAGGAGCACCTAAATACATAAAGCAAATCTTGATGGACATAAAGGAAGAGATTGACAATACTACAATCATAGTAGGGGATTTTAACACCCCATTGGCATCAATGGATCGATTTTCCAGACAGAAAACCAAAAGGGAAATCACAGCCTTAAATGACACACTGGATCATATGGATTTAACTGATATCATCAGAGCATTTCAACCCAAAGCAGCAGAATATACATTCTTTTCAAGTGCATATGGAACATTTTCTAGGGTAGATCACATGTTAAGACACAAAAAATTTAGTCTCAATAAATTTAGGATGATTGAAATCGTTGACCACAATGGTATGAAACTAGAAATCACAAGAAAAAAAACCTGAAAAACACAAAAAAGACAGGGAAGCTAAAATGTTACTAGACATACAATTTTCCAAAACTGAATCAGGAAGAATCAGAAATCTGAACAGACCAGTTATAACCAATGAAATTGTTTCAGTAATCAAAAACTCCCAATAAACAAAAGTCCTGGACCAGACGGTTTCACAGGTAAATTTTACCAAACATTCAAAGAAAAACAAACACCTCTTCTTCTCATGCTATTCCAAAAAATTCAAGAGAAGGTTCACAAGCTCATTTTATGAGGCCAGCATTGTCCTAATTCCAAAACCAGGTGAAGACCCCAAAAGGAGAGAAAATTATAGGCCAATATCCCTGATGAACATAGATGCTAAAATCCTCAACAAAGTATTAGCAAATCAAATTCAGCAGTACATTAAAAAGATCATATACCATGATTAAGTGGGATTTATTCCAGGGATGCAAAGTTGGTCAACATTGCAAATCAATAAACATGATACACCACATAAATAAAATAAAGGATAAAAATCAATTGATGCAGAAAAAGCATTTGATAAAATCCAGCACCCATTTATGATAAACACATTCAGCAAAGTGGGAAGGGAGGGATCATATCTCAACATAATGAAGGCCATATATGACAACCCACAGCCAACATCATACTCAATGGGCAAAAGCTAAGAGCATTTCCTTAAGATCAGGAACAAGACAGGGAGGTTTGTTTTCACCACTCTTATTCAACATAGTACTGGAAGTCCTAGTCATAGCAATCAGAAGAGAAATAATAAGCAACCAAATTGGAAAGGAAGAAGTGAACTGTCATTATTTTCAGATGACATGATACTGTATACGGAAATTCCACCATAAAACTACTAGAACTGATAAACGAATTTAGTAAAGTAGCAGGATACAAAATAAATATTTAGAAATCAATTGCATTTTTTAAAAAAATATGTTTTTATTGAATTCAGAGAGAAAGGGAGAGGGAGAGAGAGGGATAGAAACATCAATGATGAAAGAGAATCATTGATTGGCTGCCCCCTGCACACCTCCCACTGGGAATCAAGCCTGCAACCCAGGCATGTGCCCTAGACCAGAATCGAACCTGGGACCCTCAGTCCGCAAGCAGACACTCTATCCACTGAGCCAAATCAGCTAGGGCTCATTCGTAGATGAGTGAATAAAAAAGCTGTGGTACATTTATACAATGGAATACCATTTGGCCCTACAAAAAGCAAGTCTGACTTTTTGCGACAGCATGGGTAGACCTGGAGATTATCATGCTAAGTAAAATAAGCCAGTCAGAGAAAGACAAATACCATATGATTTAACTTATATGTGGAATCAAATAAATAAACTAGCAAACAAAGAAGTAGAAACAGACTCATAGATACAGAAAACAGACTGAAAGCTGTTAGAGAGGAGAGGGTGGGTGCCTCAGTGAAAAAGGTGAAGGGATTACGCAAACAACAACAACAACAAAACCCAAAACAAAAAACTCATAGACACAGACAACAGCGTGATGATTACCAGAAGGAAAGGGGGGTGGGGAGGGAGAAGAGGGGATAAATGGTGATAGAAGGAGACTTGACTTTGGGTGGTGAACACACAATACAATACACAGGTGATGAATTAGGAAATTGTACACCTGAAGCACATAATTTTATTAACCAATATCACCCTAATAAATTCAATTAAAAATTTTAAAAATGTTTAACCGTGAGGACTGGTTGAGTAATTCACTATCAACAACAAATATTTGTTGGGTTCCAATAATAGTTGACCTTTGTGTAGTAACTGTTTGCCACACCCTGAAAATTGCCACACCCTGAAATGTTTCATTTTCTCAACAACCCTTAGGAAGGCACTTGGTCAGAGGTGAAGTAATTTGATATCACACAGCAAACAACTAGTAGGGCCAGAATTTATACTTGAGTCTAATCCCAGAGCCCAAGAACCCATTTATTCTGTCTCCTCCTCTGTGCAGACCACTTTCAAGGTTCTATGAATACAAACAGATATAAGCTGTGATTCCTTGCCTCCAAAACACTTACAAACTCATAAGCAAGATGAAACAAGAATATGAAATGCTGAATAATGCCAAGCACTATCTACTAAGTGTCCTATCAGTGGAACAAACAGGCAGAAATTTACCAGGTAAAGGAAAAGATCGGTGAGGACGGGGGTGGTCTAAAATGTTCCATGAAGGAGCATGACATTCCATTGGTAATGCTGGGGGGTCTTTCCCAGCATCTAGAAGGGTTCAGGAATCTGGAGAAGGCACTGCAGTGTAAATTAATAAAGAGAATAGAAATATAAATTTGTAATCCATGGGGGAGCCAGAGGAGCTTAGCTGTCGGAACCAAGTTCTCCTGAATCTCTGGACCCCTCGCTCTTTATTAACACAAATTGCCCTAAGGCAAAGCATATATACATATCAAAGGTTAAGGTTTAGTATACAGTAGGCATTGTCTGTTGTGGGGGAACTGCCTTTGGCTGTTCAGGTGTTTGGCAAGTAGGAGGCAATAACATGTAGATTAAAATGCCCTCAGCTGTCTGGTTGCAGGTAATAATATATGCAAATCTTTAGGTGTGGGGAAATGCCCTTAGCTATTCCAGCAGCAGGTAATATGTATTCAGCCCTGCTGAATCCCCAAGTTCCATCAACCTTTTGATGAAACTTCTTGTATTTATGACATGCTGGAATTAGCTTCTGGCATATTGGCCTTAAAAGATAGAAAAGACTTTGGTAAACTGAGAGAAGGAAATCAACCAAGGTCCAGAAGACTTTGAACACACGGGTTCAAGTCCCAGCTCTGACGTTACCTAGGCAATCAGAGTAAAGTCCCTCATTCCTTTGATTGCTCCATTTTCTTTACCGTAAAGAGAAAGGCCCAGAGAGGTGATAGGGGGAGGGGAGAAAGCAGAAGTTTGGAACCAGAAGAGGTTTAAGCGAGATGGGGAGGGAGGAGGTAGTGATTTGAGATGGCAGAGATGTTGACAAAGTTCTATCTCTGTACTTAAATGGTGGTTCCATGAGTAATCACTATGATATCTGTAATAAAGCTGTAAAAATTAACAAACAAACCCAAACCACCCCCTTGCCAGTTTCTAATTTTCATTTTGCCTTTATTTTATTTTCACTTCTCTCTTAATTTCTTCTTCTGTAAATGGCAATAAGACTGTATAGGAAGATATCAGGATGAGGCAAGCTGATATGGAGTGCCCAGCAGTACCTGGCTCATTGTAGAGCCTTAGTCAACATGAGCAGCTAAGAGAGGAAGAAACCAGCATGGTCTAAATTTAGTGAGTGACCAAACACCTGGAAAGAAACAGAAAGGAAAGATCTTCCTAATGTAGAGACATTGGAATGCATGTGGGGAATTGGGACCTGGGTAGGTCCTTAGACTAAAGAAGATACTATTTCTCTCAGATGTTGAATTGAAATTATTTATATAACAAAAAACTGACATATGACTCTGCTCCTGCCTTCTCCCTGATTCCCATCACTCTCTAGAGCTTGTCTGAACCAAAATAAACTTCTTCCTCCTGTTACCTTAATAGGCATGGGTTACATTTACTTAACCAGTGACCTCACTTGGGGTTGCTTTGATCTGGTATTGATAGGCCTACAGCTGAGCCAACCTCCCACAGTCTGTTTGTAGGAGCCATTGGGGATTCCTGTCTGCCTCATAAGAAATCTTGCTGTTAGGAACATGGACTGAGCCCCTCTATGAATCTGTGCCCTCCATCAGGAAGCTAATAGTAGAGGGAAACCATATAGTGTTATGCCCAGATTTCAGGATCCCCAAAAGACCACCAGGGAGCCAGCCATGTCCGATGCAAAAGCAAAGAGTCTTTTATTCAAACCCGGGTCTGGCTCCCCTACCCTCCTTACTGACACAGCAGCAGATGGCAGAGAGAGACCTAGCCCGGTGTGAAGAGGAGTTTTATAGGGGGGTGGAGTAAGGGGAGGAGAGGGGACTGTGGGCCCTGCCGATTGGCCAGGCGCAAGTCGGTGTCTTGTTACACAGGATGTGGTCACATCGATGGCGTGCACTTCCCTTGATTGTCATTGTTTAGTTTAGAGAAATCCTGGGTGTGGCTAGCAGAGGCTTGGGCTTCCGGGAAGAAGCCTTGCAGAGCACATGGCTCTGCCCAAAAATGGAGGACCCAGGGTAAGATGGAGTGCATAGTCCTCGCCCTTTCAATAGCTCTTACCTTTGGCTTTCAGTCTCCTCTCTTACCAGGAGCTGCTAAAGACATTGAGAAATTCCACGGTGAAGGATTCTCTGATTAGTTTTCATTATGTCACCACACCTTCTTCCTTTCTCCTACAAGACTCATTCCCAAGCCTCTGCCTCATTACTTCCCACTGCCCATTCATACCTGACTCTTTAGGTCTGCTAAACCCTCATTTCCCAAAGATCTCATGTTGTTTCCTACCTTTGTACTTTGCCCATACTTTTTCTTTTTATCTGGGCGTCCTTTCATTCCTTCCTCCCATGTCTAAGTGCCACTCATCATACATACCTGACTTAAAAATCTCCTCTAGGGAGCCTCCTGGGCCTTGCTCCCATGGTAGGGTTTGGTTTCCTCAGACATGCTCTCCCAGCACCAAGTGCATCCTCTACAACAACCCTTATCACTTGTACTGCTGTTGTTGGTCACTAGTTAGGATATACTGTAAGGCTTTTGAATAAAGGCCAAAAATAATAGTGGCTTGAAAATATAGAAGTTTGTTTTCCTTCTAGGCATCACTTGAGAGTACCATTGGGCAGGGACCCAGGCCCCTTCTATCTTGTTGCTCTGCCATCTGTAGGTTGTTTGTGAGTATTGTACAGGTTGGCTCACAACCACACCAGAATTCCAGCATGCCTTAATTCCAAAGCCAACCTCTTAACCACCAGGTCATATTGTCACAGTGAAGCTAAGCTCATTGCAGCTTAGAGAGGAACGTGTGAAAAAAATTTAGAAAAGTTCAAGATATATTGGAAAACACTTTGCGTGCCTGGTGGGAAATGGTGGGAGAAGGTTGCATCTTACTGTGCAGGACTTGAATGCCAAAAGTGCTAATAACCGCCACTTAGATAATGTCATTTCTCAGCCACCTACTCCAGAATCACTACCCCTAAAATAGGAATCAGATTCAAGTGCCCCTTAAGACTCTCCTAAATCTTTCTTATATCATTTTGGAGACATGGGCCAGATCTTTACAAAGGGAAATAGAGTAGAGACGCTAATACTCAATCACTTCTAAAGCAGGAACCCATAGGAGCCCATGGACCTGAGCCATCCATCATCTGAGTTATTTCTAAATCTAGCTGATTATCAGAAACACCTTGGCACCTTAATTAAAAACAAACAAACAAACAAACAAACAAACAAACAAATGAGGCCCTGAGCCCCTCCATGACATTGAATCTCCAGAGCAGGGCTCAAGAATTTACATATTTTTGTAAAATTATCCCAGTGATTCTGATGGAGAGCTGGTGTGGGCACCCTGCACTGAGGAGACCTTTCACCACCCTGTGTTTGCTCTAACTGCAAATTCATGGTTGAAGCATTTTTCTCTGTTTGAACCTATGGAAGGATGATTCCTGCTTGATGTTCTCTCTGGACTCTAAGCTCCGGGTTATTGCAATGTCCAAGAAGTTTTGGACCTTCTCTAAGCCTGCTCAGTGACAAGTCTATTCTCTAGAAACTGAAGTACAGAGCTGAGCAATTCAAAAGTTTGGTTAACCACAAATCCAATCATTTTAAATCATGTAAAGAGTTTTAGAAAATTGTTAGACCTCAGACCTTGAAGTGGACCCCCAATAAGACTTTTTTTTTTTTACATTTGACCATCCCTATCCCACATTCCCATCTTACTAATCCCCTGGACCAAGCTTTCTGTCTTTAAAAAAATTGTCCAGGCAGAGACTGAGCCCAATGATAGTAGAACATTATTTAGTGCCTTCATGAGCCATATGCTCTATTTATATCATTTCATGTAAACGCCTTTGACAATCTGGGGGTTTTAGCAGTATGAGTCGCAATTTATAGGTGAAGAATTTGAGGCTCTGAAAATGAGTAGAACGAAGGTTCAAACCTAAACCTACTTAAGTCTACATACTGAGTTGCTACACTGCTTTTCCCCATGGTGTGTGAGAGTGTGTGTGTGTGTGTGTGTGTGTGTGTGTGTGTGTGTGTGTAGGGGGTAGTTTGGAGGGTGTGCAGGGGAGAGGAAGAGGACAGGGAATAGAAGTGGAGAGACAGTATTTCCTTGTTGGGACCTGCTGCCTATTATCCTTCCCCACCCTGCCCCCCGTCCCATTCTCGGGCCAATAGCAGCCAATACAGGCATAGCTTTTGATGCTCCAAGGAAACTTCAGCAAAGAAAGTTGAGCCTCTGCAGAAACTAGCTTCCCCTCTGCATCATTTCAGAGCTCAGTGGACCCAAAAATATAATTTTCAGCTAATCATGTATGCTCCAGACATTTATGGTATATAATAAATGCTTAACACATTCAGCTGAATCCCTTGAAGACAATTCACCAAGTTTATTGGAAGGCACTTTATTTAGGATGCCATGAAGACTATTTTTTCCTACATTTTTTTACTCTGCTGATTCACTGTGTATTGTGCCTGAATCACTTGGCTTTTCTAAATCAACTGAGCTGAATGGGAGCAGTCGGACATGTGATTACTGCTGGGAAAATGGCAGATTTGGCTCATGAGAAGAGTGGTCAGAGCACTCTTTGAGATCAAGAACATTCTAAATCTGAGGCACTTGAACCCTTGGAGATTGAATTTGTCTCCCTAAATGCTCTTATTTGTTGATGGGAGGAAAATTATACTGGATCCCCTTGGTCTGTAGCAATTAGAGTGAATTCTCCTGTGGCAGGCTGGGCTCTCAGCACTTAAGTTGGTTCTAATGCAGAGTGGCTTAAAATTAATTCACTCTTCCACAGGCTAATCTCTCATTTCCCGGAGCAGATTGGGAATTGTTCAGAAATGAGCCTTTGAGAGAACTGTTTCTTCTCATTCAGCCCTAGATTTAGAACATATATTTCCAGAAAAAAAGGAGGCCAATGCAAGGGTGGGGTGAGAGAAGGCTGGCAGTACCTATTCTGTGACTTCAATTTTTTTTTCACCCTGGCTGGTGTGGCTTAGTTGCTTGGGCATTATCCCATGCACCAGGTGGTTGCTGGTTCCATTCCTGGTCAGGGGCGCATGCCCGGGTTGTGGGCTTAAAACCTAGTGGAGTGCCAAAACCGTTTTTGGCTCAGTGAATAGAGCGTTGGCCTGCAGACTGAAAGGTCCCAGGTTCGATTCCGGTCAAGGGCATGTACCTGGATTGTGGGCACATCCCCATTAGGAGATGTGCAGGAGGCAGCTGATCGATGTTTCTCTCTCATTGATGTTTCTAACTATCTCTCTCCCTTCCTCTCTGTAAAAAATCAATAAAATATATTTAAAAAAAAAAAAAAAAAACCTGGTGGAGGGCATGCAGGAGGCAGCCAATCAATGTTGCCCTCTCTCATCCATGTTTCTCTCACCCCTCTTCACTCTTTAAATATTAATAAACTATTCTTTTAAAAAATATCAACTAGCCCTAACCAGTTTGGCTCAGTGGATAGAGCGTCGGCCTGGGGACTGAAAGGTCCCAGGTTCCCATTCTGGCTAAGGGCATGTACCTTGGTTGTGGGCACATCCCCAGTGGGGAATGTGCAGGAGGCAGCTGATCGATGTTTCTCTCTCATTGATGTTTCTAACTTTATCCCTCTCCCATCCTCTCTGTGAAAAATCAATAAAATATATTTTAAAAAATAAATAAAAAATAAAAATATCAACTAACAGCCGTAGCCAGTTTGGCTCAGTGGCTAGAGCATTGACCCTTGAACTGAAGGGTCCCAGGCTTGATTCTGGTCAAGGGCACATATCTTGGTTGCAGGCTCAATCTCTGGCAGTGGTTGGGGTGTGTGTGGGAGGCAACCAATCAGTGTATCTCTCTCACATTGATGTTTTTCTCTCTCTGTGTCTCTCTCCCTCCCTTCCAGTCTCTCTAAAAATCAATGGAAAAAATATCCTCGGGTGAGGAATATAAATATACTAAATAAATAAATAAATAAATAAATAAATAAATAAATAAATAAATTTTTCCTCTAGTCTTGTTCCCAAACCTGATTGGTGAACCTATTATAATAGGCAGTAAGAAAATCATTCCATTCCTATCCCATTCAGAGTACTGGATGGGTAAAAACAATGTTAGCCAAATGCAACTGTGTGGAAAGGATGTCGTGGTACAAGTTTTTGCTCTGGCCCTACACCAACTAGCTTAGTTTTCACGTCTGGAAAACAAGCCAGGTGGATTCACTGTTCTCTGAAGACTCCCAAGTTGATTAAAGAAGAGTTTGATTAAACTCATTTTATTGTTCTAAAACAGGGTTTTCCAACCTCAGCACAAATAACACTTTGGGCCAGATAATTATTTGTTGTGGGGGTTGTCCTGTCCATAGTAGGATGTTGAGAAACATCCATGGTTTCTACCTATGATATGCCAGTAACACACACACCCCACAGTTAACAACAACAACAACAACAACAGAACTATTTCCAGACACTGCCAAATGTCTCTGGGGGCAAAAATTTTCCCTAGGTGAGAACCACTTTCAATAGCTCTCCATTGCCTACAGAAAATACATTCATTTATTGAATATTTAACATTATTTGTTGAGTATTTACTAAGACCAAAGATCATTGAGAATCAGTCCCTGTCTACAAGGAACTCATAGTCTAGTTAGAAGAACAAACAGAAAATTATAATCTAGTCCAATCCTATATAATAAAAGGCTAATATGCAAATTGACCAAACAGCGGAACAACCGGTCGCTATGACGTGCACTGACCACCAGGGGGCAGACACTCAATGCAGGAGTTACCCCCTGGTGGTCAGTGCACTACCACAGGGATAGCACCACTCATCCAGAAGCTGGGCTCATGGCTGGTGAGTGCAGCAGCGGTGGTGGGAGCCTTTCCCACCACCATGGCAGCACTAAGGGTGTCCAACTGCTAGCTTAGGCCCACTTCCCGTGGGGAGTGGGCCTAAGCCATCAGTCAGACATCTCCCAAGGGCTCCCAGACTGCAAGAGGGCACAGGCCAGGCTAAAGGACACCTCCCCAGTGCACAAGTTTTGTGCACTGGGCCTCTAGTGTATATATAAAGACCAAAAGAAATGCAGAAGGAAAGGGGAAAGCTTTTGAGGTGATAGGTAGAGGGAGCTCAGAACGTTTTTTGGAGAAATTAGTGATTAAATGGAACATTAAAGGATGAATAGAAATTAGCCAGGCATTTTCAGCAATGAGAAAAGGCATATTGGTGAGAACAATGACCTACTCCCACAAAGCTCTCTGATCTGGGGAGTGGTGAGGATGAATCCCTCAAGGACAAAGAAACCTCCAATCCTAGCTTTGTGTTGTCTCTTCTAACAGTCCATTCTAGGGAAGCAGTTCAGAACCCTTAAGAACTCTCAGTCATGGTTGGGCCTAGTCCCCACTAGAGGTGTGGACTCTTTGGAGCTCTCCAAGGTACTGAATCACATCCATCTAAACTGCCTTTAATCAGGAGTTCTCTGCCAAGGGACTTGCCTAGAACCCTGCTCCTTCCTGGCCCTGACTCGTGGCCATTCTTGCTGCCCTTGGCTGGTGCCATGCAGTAGAAAAAGAATAGATTTACCAACCTAAATGATTCAAATTAGGAGACAGTCAAATAAATTATTATTATAAATTATGATGTGTCCCTATGAAAATTGCACAGTGTTTGGGTGGCCTTATATGTTTTAAAATTTGGATTTGGAATTTTATATATTTTCTAAGATCTATAATAGCCTGTACTTCTTTACTCAGAAAAATATCTTTTAAATAAAAATAATAATAAAGCCCTGACCGGTTTGGCTCAGTGGATAGAGCGTCGGCCTGTGGACTCAGGGTCCCGGGTTTGATTCCAGTAAAGGGCATGTACCTTGGTTGTGGGCACATCCCCAGTGGGAAGTGTGCAGGAGGCAGCTGATTGATATTTCTCTCTCATCAATGTTTCTAACTCTCTATCCCTCTCCCTTCCTCTCTGTAAAAAATCAATAAAATATATTTTAAAAAATAAATAAATAAATAAAAATAATAATAAAGGTCTTTGGAATCAAGGGACTGGGGTATGAATCCTAACTCTGTCACTTAATAACTGTCTGACCTTGGGTCAGTTAATTTAGTCTTCACTGGCCAGTATTTACTTCAAAATAAAAAAAATGTAAGTCTTCAATAATTTCCCAATGCCTATCATGCAGGCCCCTTGTGGCTAGTAAATGAGCTCAATTACATGCATGTACTACTGTTCCCTTCAGTAAAAGGAATGCTCAGCACATGCTGGCTTATGATTTCCTACCCCATCGCTTGGACACTCAGTTTTCTACTACAGCATGGCCACACCTGGCGTGTAACAGGGTGACAACAGGTTTTGCAGGCGTGGACTGGCAGTGACCCCCCACTTCCCATCCTCGAGGGCCTCATTGGAAACAGACCTCTGGATAAGGCCTCACTCTGAATATGTTTGTGTTCTTTCCACACTTGGCTCCCAGTACATTAGCATCTAGAATCTTACCTTCATGGCAAGATACAGGAAAACCATTCTCTAGGTATCTGAAAAGTAAATGCCTATATTCGGTGTTCTCCCAACAAACAGCTGAGCCCGGTTTCCCTACGTTTAATCTAATCTCAGTGTTGTCAGGCTCCACTCCGAGCATCCAATTAGTTGTTTTTTTATAACCTTCCCATGTATTATGAGCATACAGCCAAGTTTTACATCAGAGCTTCCAATTAGTTGTTTTTTTTTTACCTTCCCATGTATTATGAGCATACAGCCAAGTTTTACATCTAAGGCAAGGCTGTATTATGGGAGACATAGATCAAAAACAAGAACAAAGTATTTTGGAGGAAACAAAAACTGCAGGAAAAAAAAAATTCCCAAATAAATTTTATGACTAATATATTTTGAAAAATTAAATAACTTCCCTGAAACAAGAACAGAATGCGCTCTCTCTCTCTCTCTCTCTCTCTCTCTCTCTCTCTCTATATATATATATATATATATATATATATATATTCCAATGGACATTAACAAACTCTTGGAAATGAGAAACCTGGTAGAATAAATTAAAAACTCTAACTGGATAGGAAAATAATATTGAGGACCTGGAATTAGAATGGCTTTTTTTTTTTTTTAAGAGAAAGGACAATGCTTTTTAATTTTTATTTTAAAAAATATTTTCATTGATTTTAGAGAGAAAGGAAGAGAGAGTGCAGAGATAGAAACTTTGGTGAAAGAGAAACATCAATATCAATCAGCTGCCTCCTGCATACCCCATACTGGGGATGGAGCCCAAAACTTGAGCATGTGCCCCACCGGGAATCAAACTGGTGACCTCCTGGTGCATGGGCAATGCTCAGTCACTGAGCCACACCAGCCAGGCCAGAATAGCTTTAGATTTCTCAACAGTAATATGTGAAATAAGAAGACAATGGAGAAATGCCCTCAAAATACTGGTGAAAAAAATTTAACTTCTACCTGGAATTCTATACCCAGCTCAACTATAAAAGCAAGTACTATAAATCAAGTCCTATAGAATAAAAACATTAAAAAAATAAGTGCTATAAATCAAGTACTATAGAATAAAAACATTTCTAGATCTGTACAGTCTTAACAAATTTCTCTTCCCATGCACCCTTCCTCAGGGAATTACTGGAGTATATGCTTTATAAGAGAGAGAGAGAGAGAGAGAGAGAGAGAGAGAGAGAGAGAGAGAGAGAGAGAGAGGAAATCGAGAAAGACATTGAATACCGAACACATGAGCTTCAACACTGGAGAGGGATGATAGAAATACCCAAGAGGGTGGTAAATGGTGTCTCAGATGGACAGCTGTGTACGTGACAGAGAGGACAACCAGCCCAGATGAGAGCAGAGTGCCTCAAAAGGTAGATATGCTAAGAGCTGTCATCACCAAGATCCCCACTGCTATTGATCCTTTCGGGGAGCGGTGCCTGAAGACAGAATTCCTGGGTGAGGCTGGCTGACATGATCTATTCTTGACTTGCCTTAATCATTTCTGCCGAGGTCGCTGCTTTTCCTGCTATGGCCTATTTAATGGCTCACTGAGGTTGCTCGTTTCACCCCACCGAAGTGCTTTGCTGTGATCTGCTTCAGAAGCTGAAGGTGGGCCGTGAGGAGGCAGCAAATCCAGAGCAATCCACACTCCGGACCATATTTCTTCCGGATACTGAGTACCTGGCCCCCACTAGAGCCCTACCAGATGCCCAACTCCGATGAGCCCTGTGTTTCCCAACTCATGGCCTTGTTTGTCTACTGCCCTAGAAGGGACTCTTGTAAGCTCTCGGGGAACCTGAAACCAGACTGACCCAGAGACCCCGTCTACCTTCTCTCTCTCCTGGACACTTTCATCAAACAGGAGAATGTCGCCCTTTCATTCTCAGCTGGATTTGTGCTCCTGCCCCATTCACACGGTTTAGTAATAATCACACCTAGTAGTAAAACTGTGAAGAAAACCAAGAGCGATGAGCACAAATGTTAAGACAAGGCCACCTCTAGGGGGGAGGCTGGAGGATTTATTTACAGAGGAGCCCTTGGAGGGTGTCTAAGGTCCTGGTGAGTGTTCGACTCTTTAATTTTTATGGTAGGTACATAGGTGCTAACTGTACTGTATTTTCAACTCTATATATATTTAAAATACTCTTCTAACCCTGACTGTTTTGGCTCAGTGGATAGAGCGTCAGCCTGAGGACTGAAAGGTTCCAGGTTCAATTCCGGTCAAGGGCATGTACCTTGGTTGCGGACACATCCCCAGTGGTGGGTGTGCAGGAGGCAGCCTATCGATGTTTCTCTCTCATCGATGTTTCTAACTCTATCCCTCTCCCTTCCTCTCTGTAAAAAATCAATAAAATATATTTTTTAAAAAAATAAAAATAAAATACTCTTCTATACACATGATACTCTTCCCAGCAAAACTCACATACCGAGCAAAGCCACCCCGTGAAGTAATGAAGTCTGGGTTCTCCGGGCCTTAAACAGAGGGAAACATGAAAAGGCCACGGGCTTCTCCCTCTCTGAGCCCTCGTCCAAAGGGAGCATCGACAGCAATAACATGGCCACCCGGCCAGTCTCATAAACTGGTCTCATACACTTAGAACCTGCTGTCGTGACTGGGATGCCACGCTCTGCGCGAAGAAACAATTCAGAGCCACTCCCTGGGCTCCCGGTGCGAGGACAGGGGCTGTGACTCTCCCCTGCCCTTCTGCTCCGTCCCTGCCCTGTCCACCCAGCGGCTGCCCTCTGTGGACTAGGTCACCCAGGCTTCTTTCTTCTTTGGCTGTTAGCCGGGTTTTGTCGATGGGAGGCACTGTTGGGAGAGGAAAGGGCATGGAGGAGAGAAAGGTCAAGGGTATTTCTTCCCCTCTCCCTCCCTGCCTCCCTGTACCTGACTGTCCCCGTAATCTCCCACACACCCCTGCAAATAGTCCATATTAAATTTTCTTCAGTTAAACCCTTTTGTGTGTCTCTGTCATTTCCTGCTGGGCCCTGACTGACATTTTGTTTTAATATTTAAGTGTCCCTGCTCAGGGTTCATTTTCATGCCAAAATGGATTTTGAGGACCCAAAAGCCCGCAGCCCCCAAATAAGCAGTGTTGTGCCCAGATTTCAAGATTCCCAAGAACCCCCACAGGGAGCCCATCAGTCCGATGCAAAAGCAAAGAGTCATTCATTTCAAACCTAGGTTTGGCTCCCCTGCCACACTCACCGATGCAACGGTAAGCTCCAGTGGCCGAGAGAGCGAGGCCTGATGGGATTGTGGGTTTTATAGTAAGGGCAGGGGAGGGGACTGTGGGCCCCGCCGATTGGCCAGGCCGAGTCGGGTCTTGTTACACAGGATGTGGTCATCTCTCTGGCGTGCACGTCCCTTGATTGTCATTGGTTAGTTTAAAGAAATCCTGGGCGTGGCCAGCAGGGGCCTGGGCTTCCAGGAAGAAGGCACTCTCCTGAGCACATGGTGGCCGCCCCAAAAATGGAGGACCCAGTCCTCGCCCCCCCAAGGGCGAGCTGAGTCCAGGCTCCAGGGGCCAGTCCGGTTGCCGGGGGTCCAGCAGATCGACCAGTTCCAGCCCAGACAGGAAGTCCACGTCCTCCGTCTCGTTCCCGGGGGTGCTGGCGATCGCCTCCTCCTCCATCTCCTCGGGCGAGGGCACACGCCCAGCCCTGCCGCCGCTGCTGCTGCCGCCGGGGGCGGCGGGCGGGTGGCAGCCTGCGCCGGGCTCCCGACGTGGGCTGGGGAGTCGGTGCCCGAGGCCACCAGCAGCGTGGTCAGGCCCTGCGACTACTCGCCCTTTCAGCAGCTCTCTAATGGGGTGGCATTCCGGGCAGTATTCCAGAGACGTTCTCACGGCAGCTCTCAAATTAGACCTTTACAGGCAGTGGGGTGTTTTTACAAGCAGCCTCGTCCCAGGGAAGCCGCACATCTAAAAACCTCTCCCTCCAGCGGGCATCTGCAGCGTGGCGTTTTGTAAAAAGTTTGCATTCATTATTCACTGTGTTATGCTGCTGGCCGGGCGTAGAAAGGCCTGGGGGCATTTGCTCCCGGCCTGTGGAATTTTTGCTCCTTTCCGCTTCTATCCCAGAGGAAAGGCAGACCTCCACCCAGGCAGGATGCTCAGATCTCAGCAGCATCCTCCGTTGCTCTCCGAGGCCTCTTCTCCTTCACAGGGCGAGTCAGGTGCTACACACAGACTTCTAGCATCTCTCATCATCTTCCTGTCGCCCCTTCCTCTAGGAAGATCAAAGCTCACCTCCGAGGAACTCCCAAAGAGAAGAAATAGCCAGCGGAACCCCCGGGGGCCAGGCAGGAAAAGCCAGTAAACAAGTGATTGACGCACTTTGTAGACAAGCTGGAGGGGCCTGGCGGGTCTGAGCTGCGGGCCAGTGTGGGCAGGGGAAGTGGAGGAAGCGGTCCCGGTCCGGTCCCGGATGGACAACATCTCATTGTTCCTCTGGGTTCCCAGGGACTGAGGCAGGCCTCCAACCAAACAGGCTATTTGTGTTGATAAACAGGGAAAGCAGGGAAGTGGCCAGCTGGGGGAGGTGGATTTAAGTCGAATGTGCTGTGCCTTCTCTGGGGCCCCTGAGGGACACAAGAGAAGAAGGAGACGCTCAGGCAAAAAGGATGGGTGTTGACTGTTGTTAAACATGAGGGGCCTGGAGGTGAGCAGGCCTGGGTTCAAATCCCGGGGCCTCTATTTCCTAGCTCTGTAACTTGGCCCCATCCTTTCATTTCTCTGCGCCTTGGTTTTATATCTGTGAAATGGGAATGGTGAGGCTTCCTTGAAGGCTTAATAAAGATACTGCACTTCCAAGTGTCTGACATAGGAAGGTTGCTTCAAAAACGTCTACTGTTGTTTTAGGAAGATGTTGTATCCGCAAGGCTGGGATTAGCTCAGGGAAACAGCACTGCTTCGTCAGACACCTGGGTTTTTGTCAAGGCTCCAGCGCAAATTCACTGTGTGAACTTGAGCAGGTTACTACTCCCCGTCCCTGGTGCCGAGTTCCGCCTCCCTGGGATGAGGGTGCTGAACAAGGTCTCCGGGGTTTGCTCGGTGCCAGGAGGCTGGGTTCTAGAGAACTGTAGCTAAGGGGACCAGGAAAGTCTCTGACTCAAAACAAAAATAACGCACAGACGGCCAAATGGGTGTTTGTTTTTATCGTACTTGTCTTCTTGGGAACTTGACTCTTAGGATAATGGTGCTGCCATTTCTCACAACACTTTCAGATTCATTGGTTTAAAATTATCTGCAGAGCCAGTTCTTGGAACCAAAGTAGAAAAGCATCTCATTGCTTTATAGCCATGCATTCATTTCTTCTTTCTTTTTGTTTATGTTCTGAGCAAAACAAAAAAAGCTCTCATTCCCTTAAGGCAAACTAGATTCCAGTTCCAGTTCTGCCACTAATTAGAGGATTGTAATTTTCTCTCTTCGGCCTTGGTGTCCTCCCTGCAAAATTGGATAATAAAATCCACCTTGTTGTATGGCCATTGACGAGCTGAGGACTAGGACCGCAGTAGCAGGCAGGATGCTTGGCTCAGGATAGGCAGTAAAATACATTAATACATCCACCTATGCATACCTTCCCCTTCCTGATTACCTGCTTCACCTCTTTATCCACTGAGTACATTCATCGTCCACTAAACTTCAGGCTCCATATTGGAAAAACCAAGGCCTTTCTCCTCTTGTGTCTTTCCTCTCTACTTGCACACAGAACATGTCACTTACGGCAGGTCTGCCTGCCTCCAGGTCTGCCCACCACTTCCGCTCACCAAGTATGTGGGGTTTCCCCCCACCAAGCAATTATTGTGAAACCAGCTGAGTGCCCTATGATTTAACTCAATTCTGACACTATCTACCTGGACATGGTGTCATATTCCATGTGTAAGGGCGCAGTCCCACAAGACTGTCCCCTTCTTCAGATGCCAATCCCATTACCCACAATTCCTGTCCAACTGCTACAAATCTGAGGTAACCTTGACCCCCTCCTTACGTTCGATTAACTTGCTAGAACAGCTCACAGAACTCAGGGAAACGTTTACTGTAATGAACATAGTTCACCACTAAAGGATATGATAAAGAATGCAGATGAGCAGCTAGATGAAGACATGGGGGAGGTCTGGGAGGGTCCTAACACGGAGCTTCTGTCCTGGGGCACCTGTGTTCATCTGCTTGGAAGCTCTCCAGACCCCGTGCTATTGGAATTTACAGAGGCTTCCTCCTATAGGCATGGTCGGTCCCCAGACCCCGTGCTATTGGGATTTACGGAAGCCTCCTCACATAGCCATCCAGGAGCCCACCCAGAGTCACCTCATTAGAACAGAAGTTACTCCCAGTGTCCTTGTGACTTAGGACTTTCCAAAGGTTTTAGGGACCCTGTGTCAGGGACTGGGGACAAAGACCAAACATAACATTTTATCATAAATCACAATATCACAAGCTCCAAATGATTTTCTTCCATTTCCAAAAATCAAATACACTTTCAGAGGTAGATTTGCTACCATAAAGGATATTCAAATGGCTGTGCTCAGGCCCCAAAGCTTTCTCTTTAGACTACACACTGCATTTATTCATGCGTGCATGTATGTATGTGTGTACATTTGGTAAAATCCTCAACGGTGTGAGACCGGCAGACAGATCTGAAGCCAACGCCGTGACGTTGAACCAGTCCCTGACGTCAGGCAGCTGGGGCTTAGGATGGTACCCCGAGGCCAGGAATACTGAGGGCAAGGATGCACTGTGGAGCCAGCCAGGCCTGGCCTCCAGGCCCAGGAAGGTCCACTCTGGCTGGGTGACCTCTGTCAATCACATTATTCTTTGAAGTCTCAGTTTATTCACTAGGGAAATGGGAAAGATAGTCTTATAAATTTGTTATGAGGATCGTAAGTGGCTAGTTTTATGAACAAGCAAAGAAGAGGCAAAGGTGGGAGCGCTAGTTATATGTAAGGCGTGAGGCATAACATGCTTGCACCAGGTCCCATGAAGCAGGGAACGATGGGGAGGAGAAGGCAGACCAGCAGTCTAACTCCGTACCAGCCTCTAGGGCGGGAAAGGCCCCCCTCCTGCTGTGCAGGCCCCTGCCCTTCCTGTTTGGGAGCGTGCTATCTTTTTTGGCTCCCTCTCTCCCTCTTCTTCAGCCACTGGCCTCGGCAGTCCATCCAGCCCTGAAGCTGCCAGGCAGGTTCCAAACATGTTTATGAAATGCCTTCACCTGAGGCTGCCTGATTGGTTTATCAGGCCGGCCCTGGAACACTCCCTCACAATGAGCAGTGACATTCACAGCTTCCAGAGGTGCCAGGGAAACATTTTTCTGGCTGCCTCCTCTCTGTCTCTCTCAAATGAGGCAGTCATTACAGTCTTTCAAAGGTGGACTCTGCCAGCGGACAATGTGCCGAACTTCCCTCGGGAAGACCCTGGAAATGTCAGGAACCGGATAGCGCTGCGCAACGTGCACAAAATCAGCTGCTTGGAGATTGTAGAACAAAAGGTGTGTTTCTCCCTGTTCTGCAGCCGGGCTGGCTTCCCGGGCATGCGACCTGCTCAGTCACAAGTCCTGCGCCCAGAAGCGCCCTGCACTTGGCTTTATTAGTCTGCATTTAAAACTGGCATTGCACAACACGGGGCACAGTAAAATTTGTGCTGATAATTCAAAACTTTAATTTTTCTTTTTGTAGAAAAATGTTGAATAGCAAATAAAAAAACACCATGAGCAGTTGAGAACTGCAGAAGAAAAGAAGAATGTCTCCATTTTTGTACTTAATGACTTTTTTTTTTTTTTTTGCTGCTTTTGGAACAAGGAGGCCTGCATTCTCATTTTGCATCAGGCCCTTCAGATTAGGTAGCCAGCTTTGTCTGTAGCAGTATAAAAAACAGCAGATGTTTCTATCATAAGGATAGCAAATAAAAATAAACACAAATTACCAGCCCTTTGGCATAACTCACCTAATGATGACTGCTGTAGCCGAGATTTCTTTCCCCAATTTGTGGCTTATTCACTGCGTGTACATATTTATTCTTGCCTGTACTAAAAAGCTGTCTACTGCTGGACACACACATTTTTCTTCATTTCAATGGCTTGGTATTTTTCCTGGGGTTGTATCTAGAATACTTTTTTAGGTAATGCAATTATATCCTTCTATCTATGAATGCTGTAAGAAAAAAAGACTCTTCTTCCTCTCTGACCATCTCTCAGTGACTGTCTCTCTCCACCTGACAGTATGTTAAAGGCTCTGAGAAGTCCTGCAGCAAAAACAAAGAGGCCTAACATCCAACTTCTTTTGCTTTGATTAACCCAGACTTTTCAAAACCTGTTATTTTTCAAACTGGTTTTGGTCCCCTTCTTTGGTATGAGACCTCTGATCATCCTTTGAGTCAACAGTGTAACACATTATCTATAAACCCAGCTGTGGGTTCAGATCGGAATCGTGCTCCCGCCAGGGGCCTAGAGGAAGTCTCTTAATCTTTCTAAGCCTCAGTCTTCTCATCTGTAGACTTGGATTAATAATCCTATCTCATAAGATTATTATGACTAAATGAAGTCATATGTGAAATGTATACAGTAGGCATTTGATAAAGGTAGAAGATGTTTTTATTAAAAATCTTAAGGAGATACTTCCTTTCTATAAACCAGTCCTACGCTCAGCAGTCATAGCCTGTCTTCATGTTCCCTGGCCCATCTGTCTCTCCCTGTTTTTTTAACTCTCAACTTTGGGCTCATTAGGAAGTCAGCACCCCCCAGCCCACCAGTGTGTCTGAGGTTCTCACCCGGCATGCCAGGGATCGTTGCATACATTTTTCTTTCATATCACCCTCCTGAAACTGGGCTGCAGTGGGAATGGGGCACAGGCAGGTCAAGAGGCCACTTTTGCTACCCGGCGAGGAAGCGTTTATGGTCATTGTCCTCATCTGGGAAATTTTATTTTTATTTTTTTGAAGGAGACGGTCCTTTAATGCACCCAAATGTTGATAGCTATAAATATTACAATACAATAAAATCTGCCTGCTGAGAGACAGACAGACACCAGCCCTGAGCTGAGTGACATCATGTTCATGGAAGATTCCAGTTAGCCGAACAGGATGCGGAGGGGAGTGCACCAGGAAGCCACCTGTAGAGAAGTCTCTGAAGCAGCTAGGATTCAGCGTAGGAATCAGAAACCACTCTAGGTATTTCAGGCCCAAAGCAATTAGACTTCCTATAAGTCATCAGGTGCTTACAGGAGGAATAGAAGTCAGGGGCCACTTGAAGGCTACTGGTTCAAGGCCATACTTCCACAGCTGCAGGCCAGAGGTCAGGAAACTGCTGTTGCTATTGCTGCTGGTGACCAGCAACTAGAACAGGGGTGGGCAAACTTTTTGACTCGAGGGCCACAATGGGTTCTTAAACTGGACCGGAGGGCCGGAACAAAAGCATGGATGGAGTGTTTGTGTGAACTAATATAAATTCAAAGTAAACATCATTACATAAAAGGGTACGGTCTTTTTTTTTTTTTTTTAGTTTTATTCATTTCAAACGGGCCGGATCCGGCCCGTGGGCCGTAGTTTGCCCACGGCTGAACTAGAACTTGACCTCTGACAGCTGCAATCACATCTGCCCAATCTTGCTTACTTTCTTCTTCCAAATCCTGCCTAAATTTACCTCAGCCTAAACTCTCTAGCTGCAAAGGAGTCTAGCAAAGTACTATAGGTTTTGAAACTTCTAGCCCTTAAATACAGACAGAAGGTGAGGGAACATGGAAGAGAGTGGACTGGATTCCAGGAGACCATATCAGGCATATCTTCTAGACAAAACAAGAATAGCTTTCATTTAGTAAGATCCTATGATTTGTCCGATGTTATGTTAGGTGATTTACAAACTTATCCCAATTGGATTTTCACAGCAGTCCTGTGAGGAATATATACTAATAGCTCCATTTTAAAGATAAGAAAATTGAGGATCAGTGAGATTGAATAAATTACTCAAGGTCTGTGATGGTTAATTGTATGTACCAACTTGGCTAGGCTGTCATGCCCAGTTGTTTGGTCAGACACTAGTCTAGATGTTGCTGTGAAGGTATTTTTAAAGATGTGATTAAATCAGTAGTCTTTGAGTAAAGCTGATTACTGTCCATAATGGGGTTGGACCTCATCCAATCAGTTGAAGGCCTAAGAGAAAAGACAGAAGTCTATGCCCCCCACTTTGCCCCCCCCACCCCACCCAACAGGAAGAAAGATTGTACCTCCAGATTGCCTTCAGACCCAAGACTGCAGCATCAATTTTTGCAGTAATTTCAAGCCTACTGACCTGCCTTGAAGATTTTGGACTTGCCAACACCCACAATAAGCATGAGCTAATTCCTTAAAATATATCTCCAGATAGGTAGGTAGGTAGGTAGGTTGGTAGATAGATGATAGATAGATAGATAGATAGATAGATAGATAGATAGATAGATAGATAGGATATAGTTAGGTAGATAATCTATCTATCTATCTATCTATCTATCTATCTATCTATCTATCAATCATCATCTCCATCCTATTGTTTCTGTTTCTCTGGTGAACCCTGATGAATACAAGATCCAGCAAGTAGTAAATATTATAGTTGAGCTTCAAACTCAGGTTTGTCCAACACGAAAGCCCATGCTCTTGGGACACAGATTTCAGACCGTGTCATGTGCTTAGACTTCCACCAGCTCTTTCCATGCTCTAGGAATCCCCAGACTCAACGGGGGAAAGATGCCCATGCATTCTGGGACATCTCAGGTCGAGAGGAAGCAACGGTCTACCTCAATATGCAGAGCCAAGTTATGCGGAGGAATGCGGTACCTGTTTGATAGTCATTCTTCAAACATTTCTTGACTACCTATTAGGGATCCGAGACTGTGTCTGGCTTAGTAGAGATGCAAAATATACACTCAAAACAACCACAGCAACTGCATGGCCCCTGACTTCCAGTGTGAAGATGATAGCCTCAAGCGGATGTTTCCTGTTCTTCTGGGAATCCCCCAAGAGAAACAAGAAGAACAAGAAGCAGAAAGTCAAACTCTGTCTTTGTTAAAACTATAAGAAAGTCAAAAGTCTAAATAGATAGAAAGACTCTCAAAAGATGTAGAAATAGATCCGGAGCAAGGGAAGGGAGAAGAGAGAATGTAGGGGCTGCAGACCTGAGTTTGCAAAGTACCATTGTCCAAAAGTTTAAGTTCAAACCCTAACTCCTTTACTTATAAGAGTAAAACTGGGTGGCCAGGCCAGGAGCCAGAGTGTCCCTGGATCTCGTTTGGTCCTGAGGAAGGAAAGAGAAGGGGTAGAAGCCACACAGTCACACCATGTTTGTAGGAAACTACAGTGTGAGAATAGGGAGAGAGAGGTTTTACTTTGGTACCAGGCCTGAGTTATAAGGAAAGTTCCTGCTGGTTTGGAACCTAGCTTCCTGCATGAGCTCCTCTGAGTAGTAGATGAAGGAAAAATACCTCTCACTCAAAAGGTTATTCATCCCAGGCCTGGGCAACAAGGACTGCCACTTCTGAGCAGGTAGAGTAACAGGGACTAGATAGATTTACCTTCTTCCTGAAAACAACAAACAAAACAAAACAAAAACCTAAAAAGCAGACAAAATATTTGAAACAATGGTGTTCAGGATATTGGATGTCACCAATGACACTCAGTGATCCCTGAGAGATGGGAAATAAACGAGGTGAGCCCTACAATTGTCGCAGGTTAAAGCTTAGAGAGTTTTGAGGTCACAGCACAGAGAAGGAAACCCAGCCAGAGTCTGGTGAGTCTCCGTTCAGTAGAAGAAGCCAGAAGGCCTGAAGGTTAAGGGGACTAGAGTCGTCAGGGAATAATATAGAGAACAAAGGGTCGGGGTTGGGTGGGGGGTGGCGGGGGGGGGGGGGGGGGGAGAGAGAGAGAGATCCAGAGAGCTCCCGGGATCTGCAGAGGGCCCTCTTGAGGCCGATGAGGAAACTAATGAGCAGACAGGGGGTGGGGGGTGGGAGGAAAAAGGGAATCGCCTGAAGACAATTCTTCGGGTGAAAAATTCCCCTATAAGACCAGGAACAAGCAAGGCTGTCTGCTCTCACTTCTCCTACTGATACATGCGACAGCATGGACGGCTTTCAGTAGCTATGCGGAGAAAAAGAGTTTGTTCTGTTTGGCACTATTTATGTAAAATTTTAGGAAATACAAATAAATCGAAAGTGACATAAGGCACATCAGTGATGCACGGGGTGGGCGAGGGGCAGGAAAGGGCCTGGGGAGGGATTACAAAGGGCACAGGGAAACTTTTCTGAGGGGTGAGTATGTCCACTATTTGATTGTGGCAGTGGTTTCATGGGTGTGTACATATGTTAAAACTTATCTATCAGAAGGTACACTAAATATGTACAGTTTCTTGTATAAATTATACCTTGACAAAAGTACAAAGACACTACAAAAAAACAATAAAGGACCAAAAAAAGAAAAAGAAAAAGAAAAAAGCTGAGGAAATGCAATGCGCGCGCGCGCGCACACACACACACACACACACACACACACACACACACACACACATACGGTGGCCTGAAGGAAACACCGGAAACCATGTAATAGAAAAAAAAAAAAAATTAAAGATGCAGCTATTGAAAAGGGATAGCTGATTCCACAAAAATCTAACAAAGATTCCCATCGCCAAAACACATCCTTGCAAAATTCCTGGACCTCAGGGATAAAGACCCTTCTGTGACCTGCTGGCTTCAGGCCCCTCGGAGTCCACCCTCAATGCTCGAAGCCCAGAGCAAATCCTGGAAATTCCCCAAGGAAGAGAGTGTGATCTAAACTCTCTGTGCCGAGTTGTTACTTTAGAAATAGAAACCTGAACATTTTTTAAAAATAATATGTTTTTATTGATTTGAGAAAAAGAGGAAGAGCGAGAGAGATGATATCGGCTGCCTCCTGCACGCCCCCTCCTGGGGGTTGAGCCCGTAACCCTGAAATGTGTCTCTACTGGGAATCGAACCAGCCACCCCTCAGTGCACCCAGCCAAATGAGCCACACTGGCCAGGGCTAACCTTGGACATTTCTGAACATGCAAGAACTTAGGAAAGATTGTTCTTTGAAGTCTTTCTGAAGGAACTATTGGAAGATCAACTTCAACCCAAATGACACTCAGAATGGAAGATAACAAGGAATTACACGAGGGGCACTGCCCGGTGGAGAAAAGGCTGTTGTTAGAATGAAAATGCCTGGAGAGGATTTAAATATGTTGGAGGAGTCTGAGAACTTGATTGTACAACAGCCTGGAAGCATCAGTGTCTCAGAATACGGCCAAGAAATAAACTCAGGAAAGCGACCATGTCTGACAGCAGTGGCGATTCAGAATTCCTAAACTGATACGCTGAGGTGCTGTGGCCACTCTGCCTAAGCAATTTAGGCTGGGCTGGATTTATTTTTTAATCCTCACCCGAGGATATTTCTTCTGTTGATTTCTAGAGAGAGTGGAAGGGAGGGAGGAAGAGGGGAGAGAGAGAGAAACATTGACATGAGAGAGACACATCAGTTGGTTGCCTCCCACAAGCCCCCTACTGGGCTGGGGAACCTGCAACCAAGGTACGTGTTCTTGAACAGGAATCGAACCTTCGACTCCATGCCGTAACCGGTTTGGCTCAGTGGATAGAGCGTCAGCCTGCGGACTCAAGGGTCCCAGGTTTGATTCCGGTCAAGGGCGTGTACCTTGGTTGTGGGCACATCCCCAGTAGGGAGTGTGCAGGAGGCAGCTGATCGATGTTTCTCTCTCATTGATGTTTCTAACTCTCTATCCCTCTTCCTTCCTCTCTGTAAAAAAAATCAATAAAATATATTAAAAAAATAAAAGAAAGGAGGGTAGTGACAGCACCCATTTCATAAGATGAAGTGGGTTAAATGAGGATTAAAGAAATAAAAGCACATGAAGCTTTAAGAAAAACAAAACCTTCGACCCTTCGGTCTGCAGGCAGATGCTCTAACCATTGAGCACCCGGCTAGGGCTAGGCGTGATTTTTATAAAGAGCCTGGATATGGAATTTTTACTGCCTTCTTGAGAGTGGTGCATGTGCCAGTTTCTTTGGAGGGGGCAGGGGAGAATGCTCCTCCCCATAGAGTTGAAGACACCAAGTGATCAAATAACAACTTGCTCAGTAGTTAAAATGATCTTAGCAGAATTTTTAAAATGATTAAAAAGTTGTCAGATTCACCCTGGCTGGTATGCTTAGTAGTTAAAACATTGGCCTGTGCACCGAAGGGTTTCAGGTTTGATTCCCACTCAAGGGCATGTATGTGGGTCTCCGGTTCCATCCCCCACCCCACTCAGGGCAACCAATCCATGTGTTGCTCTCATATTGATGTTTCTCTCCTCTTCCTCCTCCTCCTCTTCCTCCTCCTCCTCCTCCTCCTCCTCCTCCTCCTCCTCCTCCTCCTCCTCTTCCTCCTCCTCTTCTTCCTCCTCTTCTTCCTCCTCCTCCTCCTCTTCCTCCTCCTCCTCCTCCTCCTCCTCCTCCTCCTCCTCCTCTTCCTCCTCCTCCTCCTCCCTTCCACTCTCTCTCTAAAAAATCAATGGAAAAAATGTCCTTGGGTGAGGATTTATTTTGGGACAAATAAATAAATTTTAATTGGGTTGTATTTTAGGTTTTGGAATTATTGTTAATTTTTCTGAGATGTAGTATTACAGTAATGTCAGAAAATGTCCTTATTCATTGAAGAATTATGCTGAAATATTTAGGGATGGAGTGTTACATCTGTGATTTGCTTCCAAATTATTCAGCAAAAAAGTATACATCACAGACGAAGAAAATATGGCAAAAATGTTAACAATTAATGAATCTTGGTGAACAGTATATGGGATATTCATTACACTAATCTCTCAATTTTTCTGTAGGTGTAAGACTTCCGAAATAAAAAGTTACCCAATTAAAAACAGAATATCAACCCTGCCGGTGTGGCTCAGCATCGATCTATGAACCAGAAGGTCATGGTTTGATTCCCAGTCAGGGCACATGCCCAGGTTTCTAGCTCAGTCCCGGGTTGGGGGTGTGCAGGAAGCAGCCGATCAATGATACGCTCTTATTATTGATGTTCCTATCTCTCTCTCTCTCTTCCTCTGTAAAATCAATTTAAAAAAACCAGAATATCAAAACAGCAAAGATTATTTTTTATTTTTTAGAGAAAGCAAGACCCCAAAACCATGTAGCTTGGTAAGTATTTGGGCTTAAATATATGATCAGCCCTGGCTGTTTTGGTCAGTGGCTAGAGCATCAGCCCTTGGACTGACGAGTCATGGGTTTGATTCCAGTCAAGGGCACGTACCTTGGTTGCAGGCTAGATCCCTGGTCAGGGTGCATGTGGGAGGCAACCAATCAATGTGTCTCTCTCACTTCAATGTTTCTCTGTGAGTCTCTCCTCCTCCCTTCCACACTCTCTAAAATCAATGGAATGACTATCCTTGGGTGAGGACTAACAAACAAACAAAAACGATACGATCAGGTGACTCAAAGAAATGACTTCAATGCATAGGAAATGTGCTTGCTATTTGGGGACTGAGAAAGAGCAGAATATAAAAACTGTGTCATTCCTGGCTGGCGTGACTCACTGGTTGAGTGCTCACCTATGAATGAGGAGGTCACAGTTCAATTCTCATCAGGGCACATGCCCAGGTTTCTGGCTCGATCCTCAGTATGGGGCGTGCAGGAGGCAGCTGATCAACAATTCTCTCTTATCATTGATATTTCTAGCTCTCTCTCCCTCTCCTTTCCTCTCTGAAATCAATAAAATATTAAAAGTTTTAAAAAAATTTAAAAATTTGTTGGAAACCTGGAACTCCATGGTAAAGTTACACATTTTCACTAGTAATTTTATAAAACTTCCAGAGGGTACAGAACCCCTAATAAAGATAATTTTTAAAAAGTGAAGATATGCCAGTGCACTACTAAGTTCAAGAAAAGAAAATCCAGCCTTAAGCTGTTATGAAAATACTAGAGGCCCGGTGCATGAAATTCGTGCACTGGGGTGGGGGGGCAGTCCCTCAGCTCTGCCTGCTGGCTTAGGCCTGCTCTCCATCCCCTGAGGGTTCCCAGACTGTGAGAGGGATGTCTGACTGCCAGCTTAGGCCTGCTCCAGCAGTCAGACATCCCTCTCACAGTCTGGGACCCCTCACTCCTTACTGCCCTCCTGCTTGCTGCTCCTTACCACTTGGCTCGCTGCTCCTTAGTGCTGCCACGGAGGTGGGAGAGGCTCCCGCCACTTCTGCTGCACTCGCCAGCCATGAGCCCAGCTTCTGGCTGAGCAGCACTCCTCCTGTGGGAGCGCACTGATCACCAGGGGGCAGCTCCTGCTTTGAGAGTCTGCTCCCTGGTGGTCAGTGAGCATCATAGCGACTGGTCGTTCTGGTCGTTCTGCCCTAATGGTCACTTAGGCTTTTATTATATAAATGATGATGATGAAGATTGGAATGAATGAAATACTGACCTCGGGAAATGAATCCAATCCTATTAGAAATCTCAGAAAGTTCTAGAAGAGACTATTGTGCAAAAAGAATGAAACTCTCATTTTGAATAATTGCATTGGGCTGCTGAAACTCCCGATGACCAGGGTGAGAAGATAAAAAGTCAGGGAAAACAGAAGAATGGTTGAAAAACATAGAATCTATTTCCAATCCAAACTGAGTGATGAGGCGTCAGTGAGCTGTAAGCTGGGAGCACAAAGAAGTCAGCCACTGACCCTAGGACAGAGCATCCATCCCGGCTCACCTGGGAAATGGATGCACAGAGGGAGGGGCGGGGCAGGGGAGTGAATGGGGGGGGGGGGGGGGGGGAGACTGCCCTCAGCTGCGAGGCAGTGAAAGCTTATGCACAGAGAATTTAAGAACCAAGGTGAGGTGTGGGGGAGGGAGGGCGGGGATGAGATGTAATAAGCCCTAAATTGCTCATTTTGATCAGAGAGTCTGTAGCAGCAGGCATACTGCTGGTGCTGCAGAAAGCACTCATTTTGGAGGGAAGAGGCGAGCTGCCAGCTGGGGACAGAAATCAATACAAATAAAGCCAAGACACCAATGCGTCACACGCCAGGGACTATAACTCCAGGAATTCTTGCTATCAAATCCCACTACCGAGAGGTCTTCTGGCCCAGCCTGCCCTCTGCCCACCTGCCCGAAATGACAGTGTCGTCCGCCCAGAGCCAGCTACGTAATCTGCTGGGTACAGGGCAAAATGAAAATTTGTTCCTTGGTCAAAAAAGCAGGGGAAAATGCCACTAAAAGTACTAAAATATAGCTCGTTCCTTTCTTGTGAAGTGTCTTGATGTGATGTTTTTTGAGTTATTTACTGTCCATGTAAGAAAAATTAAAATTGCTCATTATTAGCATGAATTTTGCCACTCGTCTTTATGTTATCCTATGGCACTTTTAAATGCAAATATAAGAGCCCTAGTCAGTTGGCTTAGTAGGTAGGGTGTCGGCCTGCGGACCAAAGCGTCCCAGGTTCCATTCTGGTCAAGGGCATGTACTTTGGTTGCGGCCACGTCCCCAGCCCAGGCCCTGGTCAGGGCTTGTGCAGGAGGCAACCAATCAACGTGTTTCTCTCATATCGATGTTTCTCTCTGATTTTCCCTCTCTCTTCTACTCTCTCTAAAAAAATTCAATGGAAAAATATCCCCGGGTAAAGATTAAAAAACAAAACAAATAAATTTAGTTCTTACCAGAACTGTGGAAACGCTGCGCAAAACTAACTAAACTTTCAACATTTTCCTTCTTGATTCCTGCGCATCCTACCAAGACTCTCTGCTTTGGCTGGTTGAGGAGTGAGGAAAGCCCAAGGGAGAGGAGCCATTGAGCTACCCCGCCTTCCCCTTTCTTTACAGCTGAGGAAATTGAGGCCCTGAGGCCACCTAAGTCAGAAGCAGCAGAAGGGGGACTCCAAGCCAGGTCTTTTAAAAATATATATATATATTTTTATTGATTTCAGAGAAGAAGGGAGAGGGAGAGAGAGATAGAAATATCAATGATGAGAGAGAATCATTGATTGGTTGCCTCCTGCACACCCCCTACTGGGGGTCAAGACCACAACCAGGCATGTGCCCTTGACTGGAATCGAACCTGAAACGCAGGCCAAAGCTCTATTCACTGAGCCAAACTGGCTAGGGCCACGCCCGTCTTTTCCCTCTTCGCCCTTCCAAAGTCCCTACACCAGGATGCCTAGTTTCCCCAGTTCCCTAATATACATCTTGATCCTCAACCACCTCGTAAACTCCTAAATGACAAGGACCCTATGAATCAAGCTGAGGGCCCAGCACAGTGCCGGGTGTGACGGAGTGAGTTGTTATTTCAGCAAGTAGACCAATGAATGAATAAATGAATGCATGAACGAATGGTGACTGCCTATAGTAAGGTTTTTAAAAAGCTTTCCAGTGCATTCTAAGGGAACTGTTAGTATCATTGTTGCTAGCCATTGCAAACCCTCTTTGGCAGAAGGCTGGGTCTAGCAGATAAAAGAAATCAGGCAGATGAAAGAAAGCGGTTCCAAAGGAGCAAAAAGTCTCAGGCTGCCTGCCCAGGTGCCAGGGAGGGGCCCCCAGAAAAATGACTCCCCCAGCAGGCCTCTCTCCCCTCCTGCCTCAGCACACCACCCACGCCCTCCTGCTGGAATGCTTGGCCATGCTCTGCGCCCCCCCAGACCCCTCAAGGTCAATTTGATCCAATGCTTATAATTGTCTGTTGCCTTCTATTTGGGCTCCAGGTGCTTTGATTGTAAAAACACCCAGCATCCCTCCCGGGGTCCGGGGCTGTGAGAGAGAAGTTCATTAGTCTTTACTGTGCTAATATTTCATGTCGCGGTAGCGGGCAGATCAGCCCACGCATCCTGCAGTCTCTCCGCGCTGCTTGGCTGCCTGTGGGATGGTCGCATTGATTGCATCTATAATGACATGATGGCTGCTCTCTGGAGTGAGACATGTAAATACCTTGACCTTCAGGCGGGAGGGAAAGGACCTTCGTCAAAAGCAGGCATGTGTCCTCAGAGATCTTGAGAGTCAACTTTGCTGGGAAAGGTCTCACCAGGTGACATCTCTTCCCTACAGTGGTGACCCCCATGGGTCCCCCTGGATGCCCATATTCTTATGATGCGTGGATGGATGGATGGATGATGGATGGGATGGGTAGATGAGTGGAATCACTTCAGTTAGATTTGACAATTAATAGAGTGTCCACAGTGAAAGGGCTCCCACAGATCTTTGAATTCAACACCCTCATTATACAGAAGAGAAAACTGAGGCTCAGAAAGAAGGTCCTGAATATTAAGGAGCAAACCTGGGTGTGCAGACTTCTAATTGGATGTCTAGGACATTAATATGCCTGTGGTCTAGTAAGTAACAACTATCTATATATATAAAAGGCTAATATGCAAAGTCTCCCCACAGGAATTCAACTGGGGGTTCTACCACTCACTATGATGTGTGCTGACCACCAGGGGGTGGCACGGAACGAAGTAAAGCCCCAGCCGGCAGCCAGAAGGAAGGCCCTGGCTGGCAGCCAGAAGGCCCCGATTGGCCCTGATCACCCACCAGGCCTAGGGATCCTACCTGTGCACAAATTTCGTGCACCAGGCCTCCTGTATACTAATAAGGGCAGCTTCTAGCCCATATGGGGCCTTTTTGCAAAAAAAGGAAAGGCACCCCTTTCTCCAGGCAGACACAGCCCAGCTCAAGGTGTCTGGCTGGGCAGGCCAAGTGCAGCTGAGTTTAATTCCCGGTTGATGCCAGGTGCCCTTGTACAATGAACAACCTTCATGCTTCTCACGAGTGGCTCTGACTAGGAATGTGAGGACAGGGCCTGCGCCTTGTTTATCTCTGTGTATCCCACCTCATTGAGAGCTGCGCCAGTGCCAGTACCGGAGGAAGAGAGATGTTTACACAAGGGAGGAACCGGATGGGGAGAAGGAGCAAGACCAATATCCTTGGGAACCTCATAAGTGAAACTTGGGGAAGGCACAGAACAAGTAAAAACCCAAACAGCTGATTGCTCAGTCAGGCACAGGAAAATAAAGCAAAGTGAAATAGAGCCCAATTAGTTTGCTTAAACAGTATTCAACTCCAGAAGAAAATGGAAGGATAGCCCGGCTGACATGACTGTGAGCTGTGCAGAGGGGCCAGGCAATTATATTAGGGAAAACAGATAAGTTTGTGAGTTGCCAAATAAAGAAGCAATCACAAAGATAAAAGCAGGCGCTTTCCCCAAATGGAAAACGTAACTAAATCATCCATCAGCTTCCTCTACAGAACTCAGGCACCTGATCTGGAGACAAATAAGGGGTTGTTTTTTTAGATGGTGTTACCTCGAATAGCCTGATTCCTTTGCCTCTAGTTAATTTGGGTTAACCTGTCTCCCCAGAAGGCTATAAAATTCTTCCTTTCTCCCATAAACCTTTGGAAGGACAGATGGTCACTTGTCTGTGTTTTGATTCCCAAGGTGAAAGGGAGGGGTCTGGGGGAAGGGTGTTGCCAAGAGGCCAGAGGCAGAGAAAAGGTAGAAGATAAAATCTTTCATTAAGTTCAGAAGTTCAATAATGTCTTCTGTTTGTCTGTCTCATTTATTTAGACAACATGGCCCTCTGTCAGGGTCAGGGTGGCCTGTCCCCAAGGCAAAGATTTTATCATCTTTTTTGGAGTCACAGATCCCTTTGAAAATCTCCTCAAAGGGTATTAACTCCTTCTCCAAAAAAAGATGCCCATAGACACATGCTCACACACTTTCACACTTGTGCATCCTCTGAAGCCCCTCCTTGGATCCCAAGTTAAAAACCTCTGTCTTAAAAAAAAAAACCAAGATGGCGACATAGGTAAACACTGGAGATTTCTGCCTCGCACAACCACTTCAAGAATACAACTAAAAGACAGAATGGGCGTCATCCAGAACCACAGGAAGGCTGGCTGAGTGGAAATACTACAACTAGGAGGAAAGAGGAAAGCATACCGAGACTCAGAGGAGCTGCGGTGTGGAAGTTAAGTGCACAGGTACGGAGGCGGTCGCAGAAAGGGCTGGAGGCTGAGGGCACGGTTGGCTTTTTCAATCGAGAGGGAGTCTCAAACTCCCTACTGCTCTGAACTCCGGTTCTGGGCGAATCTCTGGGGACCCTGACTGATACGGTGAGAGGCTAAACCAGGGGTGGGCAAAGTTTTTGACTCGAGGGCCACAATGGATTCTTAAACTGGACTGGAGGGCCGGAACAAAAGCATGGATGGAGTGTTTGTGTGAACTAATATAAATTCAAAGTAAACATCATTACATAAAAGGGTACGGTCTTTTTTTTCAATAGTTTTGTTCATTTCAAACGGGCCGGATCTGGCCCGCGGGCCGTAGTTTGCCCACGGCTGGGCTAGACTGTCTGGCATGGTTCGCATCTCCAGGGCGGCTTTCTCTCAGAGGTGCTTGCAGCAATTACCCAGACACTGAGACTCAGGGGCCTCTTAGGGAAGGACTGATGATCAGCCATAGCTGTTTGCTCCACCCTATTGATCCCCTGGGACCCCGCCCCACCCAAGCTGTGCACAGAGGCTTTTGCAAGCTGAAAATTACCTAACAAACTTGCAGCTGGCCCAAGCCCCTAGGGCAACTTGCATTCCTTCACAGCTGAGCTCTGGCTGAATAGCCTCAGGCAAAGGCTAGGTTAGCACCTCCTGAAAGATCCAGGAGCCAGTATACCTGGTGGTCAGAGTGACTCAGTGAGCACCAAAGCCCCACTGAAGCAAGTCTTGCCCCGGAGGGGTGTCTCCAGCACAGAAGTTCTCCCACTGCAGACACAGCTGATTCTCACAGCCAATTGGTCAATTCCTCCCAGTGATACCTAAAACAATCAAGGCTTAACTACAACAGGACTGTGCACACAGCCCACAAGGGGGTGCACCAAGAGAGTCCACCTCAGGTAATTGGGGAGGCTGAGCCACTGGGCCCTATAAGACACCTAGCACAGAAAGCCACTCCATCAACACAGGGAAGCACAAAAAATGCAGAGACAAAGAAATAGGACACAAATGACAGAAAATGGAGGAAAGCAAACGACTGGATATAGAGTTTAAAACCACACTTTTAAGGTTTTTCAAGAACTGTCTAGAAGCCGCCGATAAATTTAGTAAGACCCTCGAAAAGACGGGTGAGACCGCCGATAAATGTAGTGAGATCCTCAAGAAATCTAGTCAGACCCTCGATGTTATGATAAAGGACCAACTGGAAATTAAGCATACACTGACTGAAATGAAGGATATTGTATAGACTCCAAACAACAGACTAGAGGATCGCAAGAATCAAGTCAACGATTTGAAATACGAAGAAGCAAAAAACACCCAACCAGAAAAACAAAATGAAAAAAGAATCCGAAAATACGAAGATAGTGTAAGGAGCCTCTGGGACAGCTTCAAGCGTACCAACATCCGAATTATAAGGGTGCCAGAAGAAGAGAGAGAGCAAGATATTGAAAACCTATTTGAAGAAATAATGACAGAAAACTTCCCCTACCTGGTGAAAGAAATAGACTTACAAGTCCAGGAAGCACAGAGAACCCCAAACAAAAGGAATTCAAAGAGGACCACACCAAGACACATCATAATTAAAATGCCAAGAGCAAAAGACAAAGAGAAAATCTTAAAAGCAGCAAGAGAAAGAAAGTCAATTACCTACAAGGGAGTACCCATACGACTGTCAGCTGATTTCTCAACAGAAACTTTGCAGGCCAGAAGGGAGTGGCAAGAAATATTCAAAGTGATGAATGCCAAGAACCTACAACCAAGAATACTTTATCCAGCAAAGTTATCATTCAGAATTGAAGGTCAGATAAAGAGCTTCACAGATAAGAAAAAGCTAAAGGAGTTCATCACCACCAAACCAGTATTATATGAAATGCTGAAAGGTATCCTTTAAGAAGAGGAAGAAGAAGAAAAAGGTAAAAATACAAATTATGAAAAACAAATACACATCTATCAACAAGTGAATCTAAAAATCAAGTGAATAATCTGATGAACAGAATGAACTGGTGATTATAATAGAATCAGGGGCATAGAAAGGGAGTGGACTGACTATTCTTGGAGGGGAAAGGGGTGTGGGGGATGCGGGAAGAGACTGGACAAAAATTGTGCACCTATGGATGAGGACAGTGGGTGGGAGTGAGGGTGGAGGGGGGGGGAACTGGATGGAGGAGAGTTATGGGGGGAAAAAAGAGGAACAAATGTAATAATCTGAACAATAAAGATTTAATTTAAAAAACAAAAACAAAAAAAACCTCCATCTTAGAGCCTCGCATGGGAAAGGCCCTAGGTCAGATGATAGCACCGAACCCTGACCATTTTGCACTTTAAACGTTTGAAGGCCTCAATTGCATCATGAGGAGCTGCCTGGGAATGGCCATTCTTAGAAGCATTCATGACCCTGCTGCCTGAGACCTTGGGGAGAAGGGGAAAAATGGAGAGAAACTTCAAGTTAGGTCTTCATGGAAGTTTAGCCTGTAATTTATCAGTGCTGCCATAAGTTGGCACTGCTGCAGTCATATGGCTCCTCTTGCAAGTGAGCCTGCGTGTACATATTTCTGGGTTCTAAAATCAAACCAATAATTTTCTATTCAAAGTTTTTAATAAATCAAGAATGATACAGAGACGCAAATACTTATCTACCAAGTGCCTAGTGCTGGTCTAGGTATCGAGGTGCAAAGATAAAGAAAATACATCAGTGTCTTATATTCCACTCTACTTCCTGTAGCAATAACTGGCCGTTGGTGGGACTAGGTTTTCATTCCTAAAACTCTCCTAACCATTTTCCTTTTCAGAGTCAGGTGGTGGGTACCTATATGCCTTTCCTATATGCTATGCCTGATATCCCCACACCCACTCTGAATTTTCTAAACTCTGAGGTGGTGTAGTTTCTTTTCTCTGAATAATCAAAATAAGGCTTCGTTACTAAACCAGTGAACCATTACACAGATGACGAAGTATTACTCGTCACCAAGGAGTTCACTAAGCTCTCTTCATAAACTAGAGGTGGATTTCCTAGGTGCCTCCTGCCCACTCATGTCTCACGCATATGTACGTGTACACACACCTACACACAGACTCTTTAGGCTGATAGGAGGTAGGTCTGCTTTCACGAGGAAGTTGAATTTGGCTTAGGCCTTGAAGAAAACTCTAATTATCTCTCAAAGTATTTGTCTTCTGTCCTCTGAATTCCCAAGTCCTTAAGATCTGGCATTTAACACAAATTACCTAGCATTTCAGCTACTTGTGTACACACCATGTCCTGCAGGATAGGGATGTGTTCCTGTCTGCCTTGGCATCTGCAGTAAAATGCTCAATAAGTAACATTGGTTGGCTATACCGGCCAGCAGGAGATGAATATTCAGAGAAGACTTGCAGGGTGAGGAGGTGGGAGGGTAGGAGGGGGGCAGAACACACTGGGCAGAAAGAGTAGCAAGTGCAAGGACACCCAAGTAGGAAAATCTGAGGCTCTCACAGGAGAAGGTGACTCCTCACAGTGTGACCAGGGAGGGAGTGTAAGGAGGGTAGAGGAAGAGGGAAGGCTGGCAGGTGAGGAGCAGTCAGAAAAGAGGCCCACACAAAGAGATATCATAATTAAAATGCCAAGGTTTAAAGACAAAGAGAGAATCTTAAAAGCAGCAAAACAGTTAGTTACCTACAAGGGAGCACCCATACTACTGTCAGCTGATTTCTCAACAGAAACTTTGCAGGCCCGATGGGAGTGGCAAGAAATATTCAAAGTGATGGAAAGCAAGGGCCTACAACCAAGATTACTCTACCCAGCAAAGCTATCATTTAGAATTGAAAGTCAGATAAAGAGCTTTCCAGACCAGAACAAGCAAAAGGAATTCATTACCACCAAACCAGTATTACATGAAATGTGAAAGGATCTTCTTTAAGAAGGAGAAGGGGGAAAAAAAGTGAAAGAACAATAAAATGGAAATAAATACATAACTATCAACAACTGAAAATAAAAATAAACAAACAGAACAGAAACAGACTCATAGATACAGAGTTGCCAGATGGAAAGGGGAAGGGAGGATGAGTGAAAAAAGTGAAGGGATTTAGAAGTACAAGTTAGTAGGTATGGTGTAGTCATGGGGGTGTAAAGTATAGCATAGGGAATATAGTCAATAATATTCTAATCACTATGTATGGTGTCAGACGGGTATGAGATTTTCTGGGATGATCACTTAATAAGTTTTATCGTGTCTCATCACTGGGGTGGACACTTGAAATTAATATACTATTGTATGTCAACTGTAATTGAAAAATTTAAAAAGGATTTTAAAAAAATGGTGGGCTTTTTATAAAAATAATAAAAAAAAAATCCTTCTGGGCTTGCTTCAATAAGCAAAGGGGAGCCAGGGAAGGATTCCAGGTGAGGAAGATGTCAGCAGGACTCAGAAAGGCTGGCCTGGGCTCAGCAGGGAGGAGTGGAAACGCACGACCCCCATTGGGGAGTGAGATCTTAAGAGAGCCGAACCTCTTACCCAACACCCTGATGGGGATAAGGAAGGGGGGATTCAGGTGAGCCAGTTAAGGGAAGAATGAATGAGCAGAACCTGGTGCCTGTACGCGGAGCTGCCAAAGAGTGACCTGGGGCCTAGAGGGAGAGGAAGTGCTGGAGTTGGGGCCAAGACTCATATTCAAATGTAAACTTTGATGTTATCTCCAAGTGAATTTAAATACACAATTACAAAGACACACGCAAACAAGATCCTTTGTCGATACAAAGAAGCTCGTTCCAAAAAGTAGATGGAAAGATAAAGAAACTTGAAGAACGAAAACAATTTTGAAGTAGAATATTAAAATGGAAGGGATTGCTCTACCTGATTTTTAAGACACACTGCAACTTATAGTAATACAGTGTGGTATTAGGGAAAGAATGGACATATAACTCAATGGAGCAACATAGAAAGTCCAGAAACAGACACACACAAATATGCTGACCTGGTTTTTTCACAAAGGTGTAAATGAAATTCAGTGGGATGATTTCAGCAAATGGTGCTGGGACAACTGGACAGCCATATATATATATTTTTAATGGCCCTCAACCTGCACCTTACACCCTATACAAAAACTAAACAAAAATGGATTGCTGAACTAAATATAAAATGTAAAGCAATGAAACTCTTACGAGAAAACATCAGAGAAAATCTTTGCGACCTTGAGTTTAGCAGCTTTAGATATGTCGCCAAAAGTATGATCCATAAAAGAAAAAGAAGATAAACTTAATGCGTCAAAATTTAAAGCTTTTGCTCTGCTAAGGACACGGCAAAGAGAATGAAAATTCAAGCCATAGGTTGGGAGAAATTATTTGCCAATTGTGTATCTGACAAAGGACTTGTATCTATTACAGAAAGAACCCTCAAAACTCAACAGTAAGAAAACAACATAAAAAAAAAAAACAAAAAAAAAACAGACAAAAAGTTTGAGCAGATTTCACCAAAGAAGAAAAACAGATGGCAAATACACACATGAAAAGATGCTCAACGTTCTTGGTCAGAAGGAGGACCACGCTCCTGGGAACTGGAGGGAAGCTGGCGCTGTTCTGTGTGCCTCGGGCTGGGACAATCAGCACAGGGATCCCTGTGCGTCAGTGTTAGCAAATATGAGGGCTCTGATGTCACCGTACTGGGGGCAGCTGCAGGCTCAGCAGGGAGGGTGAGGGTCAGGGCAGCTCCTGGCAGGAATTCCAGGGTATGAGAAGCATGCAGACTGTCCAGTTAATTAAAGGCAAGCGGGGAGGAGGCCTGGGGAGCTGTCTCCGGCGGGGGTGCCCCCTGGTGAATTCCTCCTCCCCCCATCCCTTTTCACGATTGTCTTCTCAAACTCCCAGCACGGATTTCTCCAGGCTGGTTTCTCCACCCGTGGCCCTCTCTGCTCCCCCCTTGGCAGTGACGCTCCTGTTTGACCCTCTGTGCCTGCCCAGGGCCTTGTGCAAAGGGCGTTCGCCAGCCCTTCCAACAGCACCTGGGGCTGGCAGGACAGTGTCAGTCTCATGTTATAAAGGAGGATCTGGAGGCTCAGAGAGGTTAGCTGACTTACCCAGGACACACAGCGTGTTTGGGGGTAGCAGCATGCAAACCCCTGGTCTCTAGACTCCAGCCTGGAGCAGGGCCCGCTTCACTGTATGGCAGCGGTTCTCAACCTGTGGGTCGCGACCTCTTTGGGGGTCGAACGACCCATTCACAGGGGTCGCCTAAGACCATCGGAAAACACATATATAATTACATGTTGTTTTTGTGACTAATCACTGTGCTTTAATTATGTTCAATTTGTAACAATGAAACGGGGTCACCGCAACATGAGGAACTGTGTTAAAGGGTCGAGGCATGAGGAAGGTTGAGAACCACTGGTCTATGGCTTTGCTTTCCTGTTCTGGAAGGCTCCACCTCGGGGAGAAAGGGGAGCCGGGGGCAGAGACACTGGAGCTCCCCAGCCCTGACCCCCACGGAGGGAATCTGGCTTCCGGAGGTCTTCATCCCCCAGCACTGAGCACCCCGAGGGACAGAACCTGCGCGCCGCTGCGGTGTGACCACAAGAGGGCAGTGGCGCCTGTGTGATGATCTGCTGCGGGTCCTGCTGGAGGCCCGGGGGTCGGGAGGGGGCTCACCTTCCCCTTGTTCTCAGAGCGCGCTCCCCAAGAGTCTCATCGGCTTTGGGGCACATAACTTTGATTCCAATTGGTCGTTCCAGGGTTTCCTGAGCTGGGGCTGGGCTTGGTGCTGGAGGAGCCCCCATCTCCCACGTTGGACACTCACATTCAGCCCCAAGTTTAAATCACTGGAGCCCCTCACTCCCACCTCCCAGGGCCTGAGTTCCGATGGAATCCACACTGGGCACCCCCTCTGCTGCTCCGTCCGTTAGTCCTTCCCTCCCGTCCTGGGGATCTGAGCATTCTGAGAGAGCAGCCCCCACCCTCGCTCTGGGGACCAACAGACTTACTGGATACCTGCTGGGGACGCTGGGGACGCTGGGAACCTGTGAGGAGGAGAATGGGGGAGGGAGTGGACTGGAATCCAGCCCCCTCTCCCTTCCCTTTGGAGACCCTCTAATATCAGCTATTTTGAGCTTTTTCTTAAGATTTCTTTTGAAGAAAGTGTTGCACTGCGTGAGTGGAGGGAAGAGGAAAAACTTTTGCAAACCATTAACCTAACCCTTTCTCCTCATTTTACAGATGGAAAAACCGAGACCCGGGGCTGAGACTTCTCTGACCACAACCCTCGAGAGAAGCAGAATCAACCCTGGGACCCACCAGGCCCACCAGGCCCACCAGGCCCACCAGGCCCACCCCACACAGCCCTGTGGGCATATGGGCTGTGTGTGTTGGGGGGGGGGGGGGGGGGGGGAGGGGCCAGGGGAAACTTGTGACCGTCAGAAACATGATAGAAGTCCATGAAACCCTACCAGTGAGAATCTGTCACTCATTTAACAAACAGTAATTGAGCACCTACTGTGTGCCAGGCACCCAGGTACATGGATGCAATAGTGAACAAAGGCCCGGCCTTCAAGAAGCTGGCACTTCTCTCTGGTGGTGACGTCTGGAGAGGACGCACGGAAATGGCACCTCCCCAGGGGAAGGCAGGAAGGAAGCACCGGCCAGCTCGGACCTCAGTGGCCGAGGAGAAATGTGTGCGTATCGGCCACATCTTTGTCCTTCAGTGACACTTCCGTCCATGCCAGCGATCTTTCTGGCCAGGAAACCATCTGCGTGTGCCTGGTGGGGTGAAGGCAGAGGCTGAGCGGGGTGAGTCCTCCATATACTGCCGTGTCGGTGACCAGGAGGTGGCCCAGAGGCGTGAGCTGGACACCGCCACCCTCCACGTCAGCCCCGGCCACTGGAGCAAACGGAGCCCGGGCTCGGGAATGAAGATCTTACAGACTGAGGATGTCACCCCATTCCCCCCGACAGCACCCACAGGACGGGGGTTGCTGTGGTCGCCCTCTTGGAACAAGACTCCTCAAATTATTGTTTTCTGTGAATAAATTGCCTTTGTGTGAAAAAAAAAAGCTTAAATTCTAGTGGGAGTTTTGTTTGCTCTGTGACAAAGCAACCATGGCAAGATAGATGATTGACACACCCCCACACACACCTCTCCAAGCTGCAGTCGCTGTGCCCAGGCGCCACCTCCTCCTGGTTTGTCCCCTTTTCCTGGTGCCCCTTGTCTGTCTCCTCTGCCTCCTCCAAGGAGCACCCCGACAGGCGACAGGCGCAGGCCTGGCCCTGGGGCCGCGGGGCCCAGCACTGACAGGCTGTGCACCTGGGTGGCCAGAGAGGGAGGAGCCGCGGACCCAGTGCTGGCGCCCAGGGAGTCCCTGTGCCGCCACCACAGGAGGACTGGCCATCAGGGAGCGCCTGGGGCCACAGACCTGGATTCCAGTGCGCTCTGTCCCGCGGCAGAGGGAGGGCAGAGGCAGGGTTAGGTGGGAGGGGCGGGAGCCGGAAGGCTACCCCACGTCACTGCCCCACAGCCTGAGGGCAGTCCCAGGCCTCCAGGTCCAACCCATCTGTCTCTGTTGACAAGGACCCCCAGGCTGGGCCTCCGTAAATGCCACGCCAGGAACAGCAGGCATTCCTGGGCTTCCAGAGAAGCCTCTGAGGCTGGGCCAGTGGGCTCATTACCCAAACACACAGGGAGGACTCGCAGTCTAGAAGGTTCCCTCCGCAGGCGGATCAGATGGTCAGCGGGACCCAGTCTGAGGGGGACACGGCCCTGTCCTCAGGGAGCCCCAGTCTGAGGGGGACACAGCCCTGTCCTCAGGGAGCCCCCGTCTGAGGGGGACACAGCCCTGTCCTCAGGGAGCCCCCAGTCTGAGGGGGACACAGTCCTGTCCTCAGGGAGCCCCAATCTGAGGGGGACACGGCCCTGTCCTCAGGGAGCGCCAGTCTGAGGGGGACACGGCCCTGTCCTCAGGGAGCCCCAATCTGAGGGGGACACGGCCCTGTCCTCAGGGAGCGCCAGTCTGAGGGGGACACAGCCCTGTCCTCAGGGAGCCCCAGTCTGAGGGGACACGGCCCTGTCCTCAGGGAGCCCCCGTCTGAGGGGGACACAGCCCTGTCCTCAGGGAGCCCCAGTCTGAGGGGACACGGCCCTGTCCTCAGGGAGCCCCCGTCTGAGGGGGACACGGCCCTGTCCTCAGGGAGCCCCAGTCTGAGGGGGACACAGCCCTGTCCTCAGGGAGCCCCAATCTGAGGGGGACACGGCCCTGTCCTCAGGGAGCGCCAGTCTGAGGGGGACATGGCCCTGTCCTCAGGGAGCCCCGGTCTGAGGGGACACGGCCCTGTCCTCAGGGAGCGCCAGTCTGAGGGAGACACGGCCCTGTCCTCAGGGAGCCCCAGTCTGAGGGGAGACAGTTTCAGGTCATCAAAGGTCTCTGATAGGAGAGTCTCCTCTCTCTCTCTCTCTCTCTCTCTCTCTCTCTCTCTCTCTCTCTCTCGCAGAAACACACACAGACACATGCAGACAGTCAGAAGTCTTAAAAACACTGTAGTCCAAATCTCCATAAATGCCAAGAACACAGTCCAAACTCCAAGGACCACAGAAACCCAGACTGGCTGACGACTCAGGGGCGACGTTGAGGCTGGGCTGCCAGGGGTGAGGCTCAGACCTCACCTGAACCCTGGGGCTGGGAGACGGCCGTCCTCACCAGCGGAGGAGTCCTCAGCTTGTGCGAACCAGCAAGGGGTGGGGGCCTCCCCTCCTGGAGCTGTTCCCTCCCAGCCTCATAGGTCCCACCCGTGGTCTGGTCTGGCTGCTAAGGAGAAGGGTCTGGAAGGACCACACACACACACACACACACACACACACACACACACACACACACACACCACTGTGGTGACTCCCGGAGCCCAGGGCAGAGGGGGCAGACCTTAGCGTCTTCCCGGGGTGTGTCCCGTTGCCCTTGTTTAGGCCTCCACGCTGGGGAGGGCCAAAGGGTGGGCAGGCAGGGGCCCGGCATGGGGCGAATTCCCATGACAGGCGGAAAACATCCTTCCTTCATTTGCATGATTCTAGTCACTTTCGTCCCATGAAAACGGCCACTCCAGTTCGTGAACATGGAAACGAGAGGCTATGCCTTGGAATTAACACTGCAAAGGAGCCGGAGAGAAGGGAGTGGTGTGTGAACTGGGGGTGTGGGGACCCCGGAAGTCAGCTTTTCTAAGGCTCTTTAAACTCAGACCCACTGTCTTCCTCGAAGTCAGTCCCTCTGGACGCAGCGGATGAAGACGTGACCTCTGTGACCGTGGAAGCTCACAGGGGCGAGAAGCCGGCTCCCGAGGGTCGGTGACCTCCGTTGACGGGGAGCCCACTTTCCGTTTGAAGGTGCCCTTGCCTCCACCAGGTGAAGGGAGGGGGGGGTTGGATTGTGAGGCGGCCAGGTCCCCTGCCCTCCACCTGGGCACAGCAGGCCCTGGCACAGAAGGCGGGGCTCTGGAGCTTGAGTTTCCAGGTACACAGCGCCCAGAGCCTACCCCCTCCCCCCCGCCCCCCCCCCTCCCCGAGGCTGGGAACTCCTGGGAAGACGGTGTCGGGGATGAGATCTTGCTCTGAAGCGGCTCCATTGTGCTCCCAGGCGGCGCCAGCCAGTGGGGGGTGGTGCAGGGAGGAGCTGTGTTCTGAGCCACTGAGTAACGAAGGGGCATGTGGCCTGGGCACCGCCTGGTCCCATTAGCAGGCCTGCCATGTGCCTCCGGCCTTGGCATCTCCCACGCGGGGGTATGGTTCAGCCAGTCCTGAGCCCTGGGGGGCAGCAGGAGAAGTGTGTGGCCTCCGGCTACTGTCTGGTGCACAAACAAGATGTTTATTCAGTGAAGACGAGAGGAGAGGCTCAGGGATGAAGCTGCTGGTGCCCAACCCTTCCTTCCTTCTCCACCCGACACCACACACACTCAGAGCTGCCCCAGGGTCAGCGGCCAAGGCCTACACCCCAGACATCAACACCAAAGGGCCCACAGACAGACACACACACACACACAGCCTCCATACAAGGGGGGGACCCTTGTGGACGAGGCTGTGTTCACTTTTCTGATATAAAATCTTCCTAAACACACACACACACACACACACACATAGCCTTTGTGTTTTAAAGTCATTTAATTAATCCTGGCAAAACACAGAGTTAAAGGGATGGCCCTGGTCCAGGGGTGTCCCAGCCGCTGCCAAGGCCAAGACGGAGAATTGGCCTCAAGAGGGAGGGAGGGAGGTGGTAGCTGGCGGCAGGGACCAGGCATGCAGGGTGCGCTTGCCAGGGTTGTGGTGTGGCACAGCTGGGCTGAACAGACTGGGCCTTGATCTTGGATGCTGTCCTGGAGGCTGAAAGGACAAAGGGCCTGCCTCCCGGGACTCAGGAGCCAGGCTCTGGCTCCCATGCAGACCGAGCAAGAGAGTGGACCATAGCAGATGGACTCCTGGACAGATGGGCTCCTGGAGGGCGTCCGGGGCCCCGAGGGCCTTGAGACGCAGCGTCATAGACAGCAGCCTGACCCCAGGCTTCTTAGAAAAGCAGACTCTTCAGGCCAACCCAGACCTGCTGGTCCAGTTGCACATTCAAGTTCTGGAGATGTTTCTCTGGAAGCTTCCTGGACCCTGGAGGGGGGTTTCCTGCGGGGTGAGGCATGGATGATGGCATCACTCCTAGTAGACTCCACTCCTGAGCCTGGAAGACACTTCCCAGCTTCTAGGTGAGGCCACACCTCTGGTCTCTCATATGGATTCATCCTTTCATTTTACAGTTGTTTGTCATGGCACCTACTAGGCATCAGGAGACAATAATAAGCAAAAACCGACACAAGGCATGGTCCCTGCCCTCTGGGAGCTCTCGGGCCAGTGGGACCGACAGACCAGACCTCCCTGACAAAGGCAGCCTGAGCTGCACTTGGGAAGGTCACCTTGGTGAAAGGCGAGAGAAGCGTATTCCAGGCAGAGGATGCAGCACAAGCCGAGGCCCTGCGGTTGGATGGAGCGTGGCTGGTTTGAGGACTAGAGATCAGTGGCTGGAGGCCAGAGGGTGGGACGCCCACTGTATCAGATGAGACTGAGACAAAAGTCTCCAGTTAGTCGGAGTTCCAGGTACTGGCCACACCCTTGGTGAAGTTCCAGAGAATCCTAGGACGTGAGAAATGGAAAGAACCCTGGGCTTCATCCAGGCCAATGGTTTGCACCTGGCTTCGAGCCTCAGTTTCGTCGTGAATTAACTATAAAGGTGATCTTGGATCATGAGTTTGTTATCTGAGAAGCGTTGGGAGTGCAAGAAGTGACCATACTTTGCCTAGGCTGGGCATAGCTCATGAAGACTATTTTACTTAGGACACATGTTAGGCTGCTATTCAAAAGAAACCCCCTGCCCTAGCCGGTTTGGCTCAGTGGATAGATCATCGGCACTTGGACTGAAGGGTCCTGGGTTCCATTTTGGTCCAGAGTGTGTACCTTGATTGCAGACTCGATCCCCAGCCCTGGTTGGGGTGTGTGCGAGAGGCAACCGATTGATGTGTCTCTCTCACACTGATGTTTCTCTTTCTGTCTCTCCCCCTTCCACTCTCTCTAAAAATAAATGGGGAAAAATATCCTCGGGTGAGGATATAAAAAAGAAAAGAGAGAGAAGCATCCAAATATCTTGCTTAAACAAGAAACACTTTCGTTTCTCTCTCTGAGTAGGAGGTGCAGAGTTAGTGTGTGGAGAGCCAGGCATCTTGCCCCTTGTTGCTCTGCCACACTCAACACACGTCTTCACATGGTCCAAAAGGGATGCTCCAGCTCCTGCCATCACATTTTACCCTCCTTCCCTTTAAAGACATGATCAAAATATTTGTTCTACCTATCACTGCTGTTCCTATATCATTGACCCGAACTCAGTCATGTGGCCACTGCTAGCTGCAAGAGAATCTGCGATCTGTGTAGTCTTTTGCTGGGCTGCCATGTGCCCAGCTAAAAAGTCTATTGCTATGTAAGAAATGGGAGAGTGAATATTGGGGGACCACAGGGAATGATTCATAGTCTGAAGGTAAAGTTGGAGCCAGGGCACCCAGCCAGGTCTCTCCAGGATTCTCCTCTTGGCCTTGAACTCCTGGCCTGCTTCAGTGAGTTCATCAGGGTTGGGCTCCATTCTGCCCCACAATTCACCCCTATTCTCATCGGCTTCAGGAAGTCAACGCAGCCTGTGGAGGCTTTGGTAGTGTAGGGTTACAGTCATGGAAGGCCAGCCGGCCCTTGCCTGGGCCCCATCACGTCCCATGCTGAGTTCTGGGAGAGTTTCTGGAAGGCGAGTAGGACAGACTGGGAAAGAGCTAGGTTTCCACTCCTCACACTACTTGTCACAGGTACTCCTTCTGCCCTCACTTTGGCGGGAGGGGCCAGTCTGCGTGGGCAGTGGGCAAGCGGTGTTTTCATTACCTGCTCCTGAGCCAGGACCAGGGGTGGTCCACAGCCAGGTAAACAGCTGGCAGCAGCAGTTGGAGCGGCTGAGGAGTCCTTTCCCACCAGATTGTCTGACCCTGAGAAGGCCAAAACCAACACCAGCAGACTCCGGGGGCTGCATCCCGCCCACGGTCTGGGCTTCTCACCCCAGCCAGCTGCTGGCAATGGCTCCCTCCCTGGGCCTCTGCCTTCCACTCTTATTTTCTCGGACAGAGACTGTGTGCGTGGAGTGGGGATTGCAGGAGATGAGGGTTTCTCAGCCTCGGCACCATTGGCATTTGGGGTCAGATCGAGGGGACTGTCCTGTGCGTTGTAGGATGTTTAGCAGCATCCCTGGCCTCTACCCAATAGGTATCAGTAGTCCCAACACCCCCCACCCCCACCCCTGCCCAGTTGCCAGGTGTTTCCTGGGAGAGGGGGCAGTCAACCCTGGTTGAAAACCACTGGTGTAGATTGAAAATGTCCTGATTTACCAAGGGAGGAATATAGGGATGGGTAGAGAGGGAGAGAGGAAAAGAGTGAGAGAGAATGGGGGGTGGAGGGGGGAGCACAGAGAAACAGATGGAAAGAGAGAAAAGAAGGAAGGAGAAATACTGAGAGAAAATGAGATAAAAGAGAAAATAAATAAAATGAGAGAAGCAGGTTCAGAGACAGTGTGAAGGCCAGGCCCTGGGCAGCCGGGGCAGGCAGGCAGGTAGTTAGGCCCCAACGATTGTGCTGGAGTCTGGAGATGTAAGGGGACTGCACAGGAGCTGGTGTGGAGCACAGCGACCATCTCAGAACTCCAGCGTGTGGTCAACATCGAGGTCCTGGCACCCCACACCCAAGAAGCCAGGCCGCAGAGCAGAGTTTTCAGGGATCAAGCTCCTCCCCGGTCTCTGGCCAGGAAGCTCTCAGTGAGGTGGGAATTTGAATGTGGGACCTCCCCACACTTTCTCTAAGCCTCAATTTTCATCTCCAGAGAATGGGTCATTGCTGAAGACAAGGCACGGGGCACTGACCATTTTTATCTTTTCTCTCCTAAAACCCCACTAAGATGATCGTGATAAGGCATAGCCCACAAGGACAAGAAGAGATAAGTTGTAGAATAGTCAGCAAAATTCTGGAGGCTGTTAAGGAGTGGATGGTTACGTAGTTTGGCAGAAGCGGCACCTTTACTGCCTAGAGAGGGTGGGGGAGGGGTGGGAGGCTGAGCAGACAGCAAGAAGAAGCAGGTTGCTTCGAGCTGTTGCTGCACTTAGAAAGGCCAGGCCCCTTTGAAAAGGGGGGTGCAGGGTGGGGCTGAGAAGGATTGGTTGGAGGTGGGTAAAGGCAGCCATCGCCCAGGTCCTCCCCCACTTCTTACAATCAATGATTCTCTGTCATCATTGAAGTTTCTATCTCTCCCTCTCCCTTCTTCCCTGAAATTAATAAAAAAATATTTTTTTAAAAAAAGAAAATCCTGCCCTAACCGGTTTGGCTCAACGGACAGAGCACTGGCCTGAGGACTCAAGGGTCCCAGGTTCGATTCTGGTCAAGGGTATGTACCTTGGTTGCAGGAACATACCCAGTAGGGGGTGTGCAGGAGGCAGCTGATCGATGTTTCTCTCTCATCGATGTTTCTAACTCTCTATTCCTCTCCCTTCCTCTCTGTAAAAAATCAATACAATATATTTAAAAAAAAAAAAAAAGAACATCCTGCCCTAGCCAGTTTGCTTTCCCCACCTTAGCAGAAAATGGACTGGCTTGGCAACAGGGGGTTAACACAGCTGAGACAGGGAACTAAGTGCAAGTCTGAACCAAATGACGTGTCCCTGTGTTCTTCCACACTGGGCATCAGAACATGGAAAACAGGCTTATATCCCCCAGCAAATTCTTAGGATTCTCTCCAGGGAAACTGGCCCAAAAGAGCAGTCCTACAACCCAGCTGGTGCGGCTCAGTGGTTGAGCATTGACCTATGAACCAGGAGGTCACGGTTCAATTCCAAATCAGGGCACATGTCTGGATTGCAAGGGGCGTGCAGGAGGCAGCAATCAATGATTCTCTGTCATCATAGATGTCTCTATTTCTCCCTCTCCCTTCTTCCCTGAAATTAATTTTAAAAAACACAAAAACACACATTTTAAAAAAAAAAAGAACAGTCCTGTCCTAGCTGGTTTGGCTCAGTGGATAGAGCATCGGCCTGCAGATTGTAGGGTCCCGGGTTTGATTCTAGTTAAGGGCATGTAACTCGGATGCAGGCTCCTCCCCAGCCTGGGCCCTGGTAGGGGCTCCTGCAGGAGGCAACCAATCGATGTGTTTCTCTCACATCGATATTTCTCTCTGTCTTTACCTCTCTCTTCCACTCTCCCTAAAAATCAATGGAAAAATATCCTCAGGTGAGGATTTAAAAAAGGAATGGTCCTACAAAGACTGACATTTAGGGGTTTCTCAATTTAAAAAGTTGGCTTGCCACCAAGTCCAGTAGGCACAAGCCCTGCTCATATAACCAGAGCCTCGGTCTTAAATATGAATAGACAACTGAGCATCACTGGGCATTGGAAGAGAGGCATCCCTATGAAAAAGAGAAACCAAAATAAGCCAAAAAATCAAACAAACAAAAATACAAAACCAATAACAAAAAACTTAATTCGGAGATAATGCAGAAAGCAAAATTCTTTATGTTTCTTTGAAATAATTAATATTCTCAGAAAGAAGAAAAATACCACAACCTTTGAAACAAGAATAGGATGCTATGAAAACTAATATTCATAGAATGAGAAATAGTTCTCAAAAATTAAAAACACAACAACCTATATAGTAATCTTGCAAAAAATATTTAACCTGAACGAACCCATGATCTAACTTCCAGCCTCAGTAAATACAGGGAGTAGAATGAATTAAATGACATCATGAGGAAGCAACTAGCAAATCCAGAATGTAGAATATTCTACAAGACAGCTTACCAAGACCCATAAAGTATTAATGTTGTAGGAGAAATAAAAATATAGGAAAATGGAGAACCAAGATGGTGGCTTAGGTAAACACCAGTACTCACCCACATCAAAATTACAACTAAAATACAGAACAACCATCATTCAGAACCACCTGAAATCTGGCCGAATGGAAGTCTTACAACTAGAGGAGTCAAGAAGGAAGCACGTGGAGAGTGGCAGGAGGGGTGGAGGCACAGAACGAGCTGGTCTGGCACCTGCGAGCGGTGCTTTTTAATCAGGAGGGATATCCCCAAGGCCTCCTGTGAGACGAACCAGCCAGGGCTCAACAATAAAGATTTTTAAAAAGAGATAGGCCCTAGCTGTTTCTGCTCAGTGGATAGAGCGTCAGCCTGCGGACTGAAGGGTCCCAGGTTTGATTCCGGTCAAGGGCACATGCCTGGGTTGCGGGCTCGATCCCCAGTAGGGGGCATGCAGGAGGCAGCCAATCAATGATTCTCTCTCATCATTGATGATTCTATCTCTCTCTCCCTCTCCCTTCCTTTCTGAAATCAATAAAAATACATTTTAAAATAAATAAAATAAAATAAAAAGAGATAGGAAAACTATTATAGATTTTAAAAAGACTAAGGAGACCTAACAACCAAATGAAACTAAATAGGATCCTGATTCAAATAGACCAGCTATAAAAGAAAATTTGGATACAATTGAGACAATTTGAGTATGGACAGGATAGTAAAGATATTAGGGAATTATTGTAATTTTTCTTAGGTCTGATAGTGGTGGTGTGATTATGTAGCAAAGTGTCCTTAATTTTAGGATCTGCAGGCTATTGTATTCCAAGATCAAGTATAATGTAGCCTATGGATTTCTTTCAAATGATTCTGCCAAAATATACAGGCAGTTAATAGATAGATATATAATGGCATTGTTCAATCTGGTTCTGCACAATCTCATACAGTGGCTACTAGTCATTTGTGACTACTATTCACTTTAACCACCTGAATTGAGACATGCTATGAATATAAAATACACAGTGGATTTCAACAACAGTAAAAAAAAATATATATATAAAATATTTTATTAATTTTTATGTTGATTGAATATAGAAATCATATTTTGAAATAAGTAAAATATGAAAGTTAATTTCACCTGTTTCTTTTTAACTTTTTTATGTGATTGCTAGAAAGCTTAAAATTACATTGTGGGTCACATTCTACTTTTAGTGAACAGCACTGACTTAGATGGTGGGGAAAGAATGTTAAGTATACTATTTTATTTTCAACTTCTCTGTATATTTGCTATTTTCTTAATAAAAACTAGAAAGAAAAAGAAATAAAATAAAGATAAAAAAAGTAGAGAATTTTTTTGAACAATAGGAAAGTTGAAAGATAGTTTAGAAAATTCTCTTGAAAGTAGGATAAGAAGTCAAAATTTTAGGAAATCAGAGAACCAGTCCAGGAGATGCAGCTCAATAAGGTAGAACACAATAAGCACATATAGGAAGCTAAAGGTCATGAGCTTGTAGATTGAAGAGCTCTGAATAAAAAATTACACTAACCAATGCACTGGGAAAGAAAGAGATTGTAAAAAGTTTCCAGAGAGAGAGAAAGAGAGGAGCAGGTCACATAGAAAGGCCCCAAAATCAGAATATCACTGAACTTTTCCATAACCACACAGGAAGCTGGAAGACAAAGGGGAAAAAATGCTCAAAATTCTGAAGTAAAACATTTCCAACCTAGAATTAGATACCCAGCCAAACTATCAATCAAGCTTGAAGGTTAAAAAAAAAGAGACATTTTTAGATATATAGGGTCTCAAACATTTTACTTCCCTTACATCATTTATCAGAAAGATATTGGAGGAAGTGCTCCATCAAACAAAGAAGTAAATGAAGAAAGACAGAAGGCATTGGACTGAAAAATCAGGGACTCCAATGTAGGAAAAAGGCAAAGGGAATTCCCAAAATGAATAGTGAAGGGACACTTTAGGATACTAGCTAGGTAGCAGGTCTTGAGAGTAGCCATCCAGCCAGAAGCAGCAAAATCAAATTCTCCAAGGAAAGACAAATGGGACTGATCAATTACGTCTCTGAGAGGAGTTTTACAATCGTAGCAGGGAGTTTGAGAATTAGTGACAAACACGTACAAAACTAAGCAAATAAAAAACATGGAAAACAAAATCTCATGCCAGCAAGAAAGTGTAACCCAACTACATCATGTGATATTTACTCAGTCATATTTGATATAAACACCAAATTGAAATCTAACCATAAATTGAGGTCTAACTATATTGGGAGGATAGAAAAAGAAGTATGTGGGTTGCGGGTGGAATAGAGCCAGTCCTCATATTTTGTAGGAGGAAGATAATCTATACTAACTAACTAAACTAAGATAAAAATAATAATGGGATAAAAATAAATATGTTATTTAGAGAAGTGGAGGAAAAGGTAAGAAGAAATAGTTGGAAAGTCTGAAAGAAGTTGCCTCTGGGGGTTGGTGTTGGGGAAGGCTGAGGCGGACAAGTACTGTTTTCCGTTACCGTATGTGTAGTATCATTTGACTTTTTAAAAGTATTTATGTATCTATCACTTGGCTAAAAATAAAAGTTGAGTAAAAGATAAAAAGAAAACCCAGGTCATCCAGGTCAGGGCAAGTGATTGCCCAGAATTGAGAGTCATTTCAAGTGTCACTGCCTGTCAGCGGCCTACGTAAGCTCCACCGGACAAGGCTAGAGGGAGCTTTTTTGGAGAAAGCTTATCCTGCCTACCCCATGACTCATAGGTTCCCATTGTTCCTGCACCCCTGCCATTCTTCCACGTGGGGATGTGTGTGTTGATGTGTGGGGTGGGACAGAGGAACTTTCTTGTGTTCTTTGTTTACTGTGCGCCCCACTCCCATCCCCAGGGGTACAGGCTTCCTTGCCAGGGACCAGGTGTCAAGCATGGGGCACTGCGCGCTGAGAAGGAGAAAAAAAACAATCTTAAAATACCAGTCTGCCTGCCCATTGTGGGAATTCAGAATCATGTGGTTGAGCAGGACCTATGAGATCAACTTGCCAACGTCTCCAGGAGGTAGACAGCGACCCTTCGCCAGAGCACTTTGCATGACAGGAAGCTCAGTTCTTCAGTGGGACACTGTTGGGGGTCAGGGGCAAAGTGAGGGACACATTAAGGTCTTTGGTGGATATAGGCTTTTGCATGGGCTGTTCCCATGGCCAACGCCTTTTGCGTGTCAAGGAACCCACTAGTTATAAAAGGTGAGGGTTAATGTAAGGATACAGCTTCCAGGGGCACCAGAGCCTGACTAGTCCCTTGTCACTGACTCTCTCGCTATGTATCCGCTTTATCCTCCTACTTCTCTCTGCACACCTTCTTCCTCTCCCTACTCACTGCCTCACACATGATCCCAAATGCCTGCCACCACTCCCACACTTCCCTGCCCTCCAGGCTCAGCTCCCCACAGCTTACCGGCCCACTCTCTCAATAGCTTAATTTAAATGCCTTTTAGCATCTCATCTCATTGGTCCGTCGAAGTTCAGGTTTCCTCTTCTGGTCCAATCAGTTTTGCCAAGGTGGGTCACATGGCCCAAAGACGGCTACCTAGGAAGGCTGTTCCATCTCCAGGAAGGACTGTGGGCAGGGAAAGCATCTGAAACGCCTCTCCTACACCACCACCTTTCCCTCGCTCCCACTCCACATTCACCCGTGGGTGCTTTCAGCAGATATTCAGCAAGTATCTTCAGAAAGGGCACTGGAAGCTTGAAGGTGGAAGAACCAGGCTCAGATTTGTGACTTTGCACAAGGCACTGGCCCTCCACAGGCCTCAGCTTCTTCCTCAGCATGAGGGGAGCTATGTTTTCAACTAGCTTGGGGGCTCTCAACCCTAAGAGAACATCAGATCATCTAGGGAGTTTCTAACCAGCATTCTGGTAACTGGCCTCCCTCCCCTCTCCCACCCCCTTTCTGCTGAGATTCTAATTTCATTGGTTGCTTTAGGATCTGGGTGGCACACTCCGAAAATGCCCCAGTGAGTCTAATCTGCAGCCATATTAGATTATCACTAATATTCAATGGCTAACCTGTACTTGCCTTATGAAAAGTGCTCAATAGATTCTCCTGGAAGGAATAAGTTCCCTGCAGCTGTAACAGTTGGCTCCATGTTGGGAGGTAGGTTTTGGGGTACCAGGGAGCTCAGAAAGACCCTGGAAGGAGGGTGTCCTGCCAGTTAGGAGGGATCTTTGGAGATGAGCCAAGCTGGGTTTCCTGGAATGGCTGACTCCTGTGGGGCCCGGACGTGGGATGAGATCTTGGGGATCTGAAGTTGGCATGGAATCCTCCCATGAACCTGGCAAGTCAGTCAGCCCGCCAGGTTTTCACACGGAAACAGGAACCATATTTCTCCTTTCACTAGGTGGTTGGGAGGATTAGGGTAGACAAAGGACTGGAAAGCACCAGTGAATGTAAAGAATTGGCCTAATCTCAGGTAAATCCCAGGTATATCGATACCTAATGTTTTTCTGAGGGGGCAGTAGAGGGAGGGCCCCAAATTGTCAGTCTGACAGTTGTCATGGAAAATAACCGCCATCCAGTCACAGTTCACATCCCTGGAACGTCAGTGAGTCATTGCTAAGCGTTTCCTAGCATGAAAAGAATGACAATAATGTACCCGTTATTCCTATGAATAGTTAGTTACACGGAGTGATGCCGTGCACCTGACGTGCTAACCTTTCAGGTACGTATGGTCCTCACTTTTCCTACGGAGAGACAGCAGGGCCAGACAGGCTAAGTGACTTGCTCAGGTTTTTAGCTGTGAGAGGGCCGAGCCGGAATGTGAGGCAGCCAAGCACAGTTACCCCACCTGCTCACTGGGGAGACGGGGCAGACACCCATGAACCATCTAGAGAACAAGCCAGCAGCCACTAATGGAAAGTTGCCTGCCAGGTAGAGAAGAGCAGGGCAAACCTTGAGGGGGTGGGGTGGGGGCTGCTAAGAAGGTCTTTCTAGGTCAGTGTAGAACCCAGTCAGCCAGTCGAGGGGCACGAAGTAATGACTCCTCATTAACTAATGTCTTGGGGTTGAAAATTGGGGGTGCTACTGTGAGGGCTCTTTCCATGGTAAGAATCAGGGACCATTTTAGCTCAAGGAAAGCAGAGTTTGTGGCCAGGACTCAGCAGGTTACCTCAAGGAAATCCAAGGTGAGACCAGCACCTCCTTGGAGAGAGAGGCCAGGGGCCAGTAAGGTGTCTTCTCTGGTGTTTATTCTTCTCTTTCTCTGTCTTTCTGAACCTGTTTCCCTCGGTCCCTCTCCCTCTCTCTCTCTGGCCTAATGCTGCTCACATTCACATACGCACACACCTACCTGCCCCATCACCCAGGATCGGACTTGCATCGCGGACAAATGGCGCTCCCAACCTCTCCCAGCTGCTTCCCCTAATACAATCTTTTCTGGCTGAATCCAGCCACGGCATCTGCTTCTTCGAGAACCTGCACTAACACTGCAGTTCTGTGTGGGTCGTTAAGGATCCCCAGGGCAAACCCTACGTGACCTCTTCTTCCACCTTCTGCTACGAACTCACACAGAGAGGATGAGAATGGAAGAAAATGAACAGAGAAACACTTTGCCCCGAGTCCCCTTGTAAAGCGCCCAGCACAGAGCCTGTCACAGCAAGCGGTCAATAAAAAGTTGTGTTTGCTAGAGATCAGCATGACCAGTGGCTCTCAAGCCCAGGCATCCCTGTGGCCTGCAGGACAATGGCTGCCCTGAGGGGAGGGCCTTACTGTGGCCGACTCACTGCAGACAGCTTCGGGGAGGATGCTGAGGTGGGGCTGAGGGACCCTGCCTCTCCAGCATCACTTCTGGCTCAGGCCATGGATGGGCGTCCGTGTGGAGTCGCCTCCTCCCCTGCGCTGGGGGTGGGAAATTCTGGAAGGCCTTAGACCCCCTCCGGTGTTGACTCATGTCAGGCATAGGAGCCTGTGTGTCAGCAGGTGTTTTGCTCAGAAATTTGATCCTTGCAGCCTTAGTCTGGATTCCCAACCCACCCAATCGCCCTCATCCAGTTTCCAGACTGTGTTTGCCAAGAGGTCTCCCCTTTGGTTGTAAGAGCACCCAGGGGGTGGGGGCCTAGCGGAAGCCACAGTGAGGGTGGGCAGAGTGGACGAGGCTTTGTGCGGCCCGAGAACTCCAGCTGAAGGCAGAAATGCCTTCTACACAAGCCTGCGGTCCCCCTCTGCCTCCACTTTGGAGAACGACCCAAGAGCTTGCATGGACACACGTGAGCAGGTACCCGTGTAACCTGCACACTTATTCCCCTCACAGGCAGCTCCCACGGGCCTTGAATCCTCACCCCAAGTCAACACTGACCTGAGGGGCTCAAGAGAGTTTGCAAGTAAAAACTTCATTAAATACATTCCCCCTGAAACCCAGACACTGTGTCTCCTTTCCAAGGTGGGCAAGACCTCGCTGCCCCACCCACTCAGGCCCCACAGCCAGTCTGGAAGGCCAGTGCGGTGATGTTCTGGCCCATGTTTAGCATCTGGCTCTCGGGGGAGGAGAGAAGCCTAACTCGAGTGCTCACCATTTCTGTGGTGTAAATGCTGCCATCATGGCTGATGTTAAGCTACCAACATGATGTCCCCGAATGTGAAGTTAGGGGGAGAGACGCAGTAGTAGCATTCCATCGTGTAATATTTCCACCGTAGGCCTACAATAGGTATAATGACCTCAAAAGCACGGGAAATAGTAACATATAGAATAATTAGGAAATGATGAGTTTTGAGTATTTACCACCTTTGTGCTTAATGCAATTTAATTGTATGTTTATACGATTTAATTTTTAATGCAACCAGCTTGCACAATTTCTGAAACTTGAATCGTTGGCTCTCCTGAGCTGGTCCGAACGGGCTCCAAACCACAGGTCGGAACCATCTCGCTGGAGTGAACTGCTGAGGGTGGGAGCCCGGGGAGTGGAGAGACAGAGGTGAAGGCCTGACCGCCTCGTTGGTAATTGTTCTTCATGTTTCTTCCTCCTCAGTCACCAACATCAGGTGTTCTGGGCAACCTGAGAGACACTCCTCAAATACAGGCCATTTGCACTGAATAGGGTGTGACGTCAGCACCACACAGAGCAGCTCCGCTGGCCAGGGGTCAAGTGAAGGAATGAACGAACGAGGAGGAAGTTTACTGTAACTGGAGGTAAACATGGGGACCCGAGTTCCGAGATCCCCAGCCAGGTATTCCCCGGAACCTGGGAGTTTCTGGCTTTTGCTCCAGACCTGTTGAATCAGAATTTTGGAGGTGGTGCCCAGGAATCCCCCGCTGATTCGTGGGTAGTCACCGCAGGGCTGGGATCCAGCGATTGGTTCACCTCACTGGTCTTCCAGATGAGGAGTGGCTGGACCGTGGCCAAAGTCACACAGAAAGCTCAGGTGGTGCCTGCGCCCTGGAGCAGGAGAGCCTCGCTCCAGCAGGTGAAGCCCGGGGTCCTTAAGACTGTGATTAAATTTAGCTTGAAATCCTAGCTCTAGAAAGCATCTCTCTATATATAAATATGTAAATACATATACCCCTCAGAGACCTAGCCTTTCCCCGGGATAATTAGCAATTCCTGAGGCAGCAGAAGATAGTAGCCCGGACCTGACTAATGGCCACAATGTCAGGACCTCAGGCAGGCGAAAGAGAACATCTTCTTAAATATGTTTTTATTGGTTTTTAGCTAAAGAGAGAAGGAGAGAGAAACACCAATGAGAGAGAGAGAAACATCAGTCAGCTTCCTCTTGCACGCCCCTACTGGGGATCTAGCCTGCAACCTGGGCATGTGCCCTGGCTGGGAATTGAACGCAGGACCTCTTGGTCCATGGGATGACCCTCAATCCACTCAACCGCAGCGGCCGGGCAAAAGATAACGTCTTGACCTAAGTTATGTTTTAGTTCTGAGCCCCAAGGTCGAATGACCCCCTGGCTGCTCTCCCATGAGACCGGACAGAGAGACCCCAAGAGCCCTCAGAGCTGTCCTCCAGACCTGAAGCAAGATCCACACCCTCACCTCACCTCCGACCAGTCAGCTCCCAGCACCACCTGAACCCCAACCCACGGTGTTGTGCCATTGCCCTACACAACTGTAGCCTCCTCCCCATCACGGAGGTTGGGCTTTGGAGTGTTACTGCTAATGAAATAGCCAGTGTTTCTCCACTGCAGCTCTCGTGTGCAGAGTTTGGCCCTGCCGCTGCGGGTGCACAAGCTCTCTCTGTTCCATAGCACAGGCTCGTATGACAGCTCATAGTCCAGGCTAGTACAGGCTCTGGGTTCTCGGTTAGAACCCAGGCTCTGCTTCTCACTGTGTGGCTTTGGGCAAGTTACATGACCACTCAGAACCTCAGCTTCCCCATGGGGATCGTGACACTGAGCTCAGCGTGGGGGGATTAAATGAGATCGTGGGCATAGCGTGTCCTGGTCAGTGGCAGGTGTGGCTATGTAGGCACGTAGCTAGATGGCAGCATGCCCCAGGCCTCCAGCACTGTTTAAACAGCAGAGGACTTGAGACCCCAGAGTCGAAGGGATTTTGATGTCTTGAAGGTGAAAAACTTGGATCTTGTGGAAGGAGGCAGAAGATCTGATGGCATTTGGTCTCAACTCTGTCTCTTCAGAGAGTTTGAGTGTCAGGGCAGTGAATGCTGTTCGCCCTCGTGTCCGATCCCTCGGTCCTCTTCGGATGTCAGTGTGGCCACGTGGACAGCCCACGCGTGTAGGCGTGCTGCCGACTCCTGCTGGAGTGCCTCGGTGCCTCCCTGCTAGTCCACCTCAGAGCTTTCTCTAAAACCCGGCAGAAGGTTGCTGAGCTCAGGGCGAGCCCAGCCAGTGTCCCATTCTCTCTCGCTGCTTAACAAAACAGCACAGAATATAGAGGCTTAGAAGGACACCGAGCCTGACTGCGGCGCGGGGGTGGCTGGGCCTGGCATCCCGGATGGCGCCCTGGCTGCACGTCCCCTCTCCCGTGGCTCCTGCAGAGGCTGGTTTGCTTCTTCACAGCAAGGGTTTCCTGCATGTGGCTGGCTGCTCCGAGAGCAGAAAAGCAGAAGCCGCCGGGCCGTCATGATGCACAGAAGGTCACTTGCACATTATTCTGTTGCCCCTAACAGTCCCAGGGCCGGCCACACACAGAGGAACAGACTCCATCGCTAGCTGAGGGACTGACCGGCCACTCTGCTGACCGGAATGTGGGGTGGGAAATACTATCGTCGTCATTGATGATACGGTCGGTCACAGGCAGCCTGGGTGGGAGGAAGGAGGGGATTGTGCCCCTAACCAGTGAGGTGGGAACTGGTGGGTAAATGCAGGGTTCTGTCCCTCAGAGGGACAGTCCTGTCCTATAGCAGCAGGTTTTTTAGGGGACCGCCAGCAGGACTGGGCCCAGATGCCCACAGTGGACTAGCTCAACAATGCCCCTTAACTGCCTGCTGCTCTTTGCCCATCTTTTTCTCTCTCTCTCCCCCTCTGCTACTTCCTCCAAACATTCCCAGTTCTGGTCTCAGGCCTTCCTTTCCTGAGAAACCAAACCAAGACACCCCGTTTCTTTGTTTGCAAAAGGCCCCTTGCCCTGCCGGCGTGGCTTAGTGGTTGAACATCGACCCATGAACCAAGAGATCACAGTTCAATTCCTGGTCAGGGCGCGTGCCCGGTGGGTTATGGGCTCGATCCCCAGTGTGGGGCGTGCAGGAAGCAGCAGATCAATGATTCTCTCTCATTGTTGATGTTTCTATCTCTCTCTTCCTCCCTTCATCTCTGAAATAACAACAACAACAACAACAACAACATATATTTATTTATTTTTTAAAAGAAAAAGAAAAAAGCCCCTTAACAGGGCTGTAAAATGGCTCCCTGGGCTGTGGAGTAATCTGGGAATGGATGTGAAAGGGCTTTGTAAGCCGGCCCCTGGGAGCTGAGGTGAGTGGCCACTTTGAGCACAGGTGCCCAGAGGGAAGCACGGAGACTAGGGGCCACTGGCGGGGGCTGGGGATCCTGCCCCCCAGGGGCCTGGGGGCCACTGGGATGGTGAGAGGTGAGGACAGAGAGGTGTGGGGAAACACGAAAGGGGTGTGTCAGAGGTACTTTCTGGGGTGTGGAGAAATCAGGTGTGCTGTGTCCCTGTCCTGCCCACCACGTTCAGGTGACTTAGCGAAATTAGGTGACTCATCAAGCCACCGCAGCCTGCGACAAGGCCCCTTAACAACATCCACCCGGCTTTGCTGGAACTTGCCCTCGTGGAACAAGCCCTGTGGATTTGCCTCTGCCCCGGAAAGAGAGGGACTGAATTACCAGCAAGAGCTCAGGCCTCAGGCTCATTCACCTCCATTTGGTAAACGCAGAACAACTGAGCCGCCCTCCATGCTAGGCCCAGAGGTGGGGATCCAAAGGTGAGCCAGCCACGTCCCTTTCTCTCTGGGCTCCCCGGAGGGCGGGGTGTGAGGCCTGGAGACAGGAGCAGGAAATGGCACAGAGGCGGCAGGCTCCCTGTGGGAGGTGCTCTGGGCTGGGGGAGGGACATCGAACCCGGAATTTGGAATGGAGGCAGGTAATGGTGGAACTCTTCCCAGAGGAGCTGATGTCCATCTTGAATCCCAACAGGTCTTAGGGCTTAGCCAGGAGCGGGGAGGGCTTATTCCTGGCAGAGGAAACTGCGTGGCCTTGGGGAGGCCTGGCTCATTTGAGAAACTTCACTGTGGCCAGAACGAGGTGGAGGAGGGCGGAAGATGAGGCTGGAGAGAGGTGGGCCGAGAAGAGCAATGGGAGCCCCCGGGAGTCTGAAGCAGGAGAGAAAGGGGTCAGGTTTGAGTTTAGGATGCATGCCGCTGGTTGCAGCGATGGCCAGGTGGAAGGGAGCCCAGCTAAGAGGGCTCATTCATTCATTCAACAAACATCTGTGGCCCCCCTGCTAGATGCTAGGCCCTGTGTTGTGTGGGGATCCAGGTGAGGGGCCATGGTGGCCTGGATGGTGGCCGTGATGGAGAGAAGGGACAGGGAGGTGAGGAGGCACTCTCACTGTTACACAAACACATCCTGGGAGGTCCCAAACTGGCATCAGCTTCCTGGACCAGTTGTGAATGAATTTGGAAACTGGGGACCGATTATTTCAGGGGTGGAGCGCTGATTGGCAGGGCTGAGCCCACACTTCAGGGGCCCACAGCGGCAAAGCTCTGCCTCCTCCTCCTGCCCCCGCAATGCCCCCCGACTCCGGGATGCTTCCCCCAGTCGGGCTGAGGATGCCAGCACTGGCCCTCGCCAGTCAATGGGTGAAACCCAGGACTTCATCAGTCCTGGCAGGGAGCGAAGTGACTCCTCCAGGACCACAGGGCAGGCGGAAGCCCAGCTGGGACACAGCTTGTGCTTCTCTGTTTCTGTGCTTTGCACCCCCTCAGCCTGCAGACTCAGAGGGTGGGAACTGTCTCCTCCATCAGACTGTGGTTTCTGAGGGTGTCTCCCCACTCAGATTAGGAACTTCTGGGAGGCGGCATGAGGAATGGTAATGCAAGGCAGGAAAGCTGTTTTGCTGCTGCTTAATAGTTTGAATTTGCAATAATAATAATAATAATAATAATACCTGGTGTGAGGATTAAAATACAAAATGGAGAAGATCGAAAGATCCTTGAGAAATATGGACAGGATATAAATACCAAGCACAAACCATGAAAAATGGCCAGAAGTGAGAGCCAAGGGAACCAGACCAGAAGCTCCACGAATGCAGGGGTCTTTGTCCATTTTACACCTTTGTTTTTCCAAGTGCCCAGAGCAGAGCCTGGTACATAATAGGTGCTCAGTGAACATTCTTTGAAGAAATGAATGGGGTGATGACTGTGGAGAGCAGGGTGTCAGTTCACTACGAGGGCAGGGAGGCTGCTGGGATGTAGCAGGGAGGGCCAGGAGCCAGGAGGCTGCTGGGAGCTGGCCTGCTGGAGTGGGGATGTCTGCCTCAGAGCCCCATGTACCTCTGGGGTTGAACAATGTACCCATGAGCCTGCAGGCCTCTTACCCTGATCCCACTGACCTGGGTTATGAATCTGGAGGCAGTAGAGGGAGTCCCCCACCAGGGTCCTCTCCCTTGACTCCTAAATCACCTTCCATCCCTGACAGCTGTGACATGACCATGCCCCCTGCAGGAGACCCTCCTTTGCTATGGATCCCTCAGGAACTCGGGGTGCCTCCCAGGCCACACCCTCTGCTCCGGCTGCTGTCGCTCCCTTTTCCAGACCTTTTGCTCAGAAAGCTCCCATCTAATCTTAGCCACCGTGGCAAGACCACACCTCCACCCCAACCCCCAGTTTGGGCCTTATCACCCGTGAGCACAATTCCGTGAAGCTGTGCCCCAGGAGTCACTTCCGTAACTGCGAATGGGGCTGCGTAACCTGAGCCACAGGGAAGTACACACAGAGCTGTATTTGTCAAAGGACTTGGTGAAATGGGCAAGTGCAAAAGAAAGGTAGTGCTTAGTGCGGCGAAGTTACAAAGGAGAGAGAGGGGGGTAGGGGGGAGAGGTGGAGGGATTTGGGCAGAAGGAAGGATGATATAAAGCAGTTACGAATTGGTTGGTCTTTTAAACAATGATCCTTGGAAAACACATCTACAACCTCATGAAAAATGCGGCTCACTCCTGAAATCACAAAACTTTTCATGTTTTCCAACAGACTCAAAACTGAAGCTGTCCCATGTGGTGTTGGGAAGAAAGCCCCGGAACTGTCATAGAAGGTGCCGACCTCAGGGACCCGAGCCGGCTGTGTGGGTTTGAACCCAGGCTCCCCACCTGTCCAGATCTTGCACAAGCACCTTCAGGGCCTGTTTCCTCGTCTGTAAAATGGGGATGCAACACCCACCTCTCTAGCTGTTGCAAGATCAAAGGAGTTCATGCACATACGACTGAGTCAGAGCCTGTAGGACAGTGCTGGGCAGACCGTCTCATCACCCCCAGCTTCCTGTCCCCGGCTCCATCCTGTTCTTGGAGCCCTTCCCTGTCCCCACTCGGACCTGCCAGCTGTCACCTCCTTCAAGGGTGTGCTCTGCCCGCCTCATCGTAGGTAGCCTGTCCTTCCCCATTGCCTACCTTTCACTTTTTCTCCCTCCGGACCCCCCAAGTCTCCTTGTGACCCCGAGGGTGTCCTCAGCCCTTCCCCATCTTCCCGGACTGCCCCCGCCACCTTGCCCCCCACCCCTAGCCCCTCCCCCACCACAGCACAAACCAGGCTGGACTGTCCATCGCATGTTTTATTGTAAAAATGTTAAAATAAATTACATCTGACATCATTGCCGGTATGTACATACAGTGTGTGTGATTCCAGGTCAGCCAGTGACACCCCAACAAGGTGGGGTGAGGGAACGAAGACATATTAAAACATTTCACAGAAAAACAGGGCGCTCCTTCTCACCCCACTGCCCAGCCAGCACAGGATGAGTGGGGGTGTGGACACACGTGTCCATCGCTGTCTTCACATGTTGGGTTCTGACCCTGTGTGGTCCTACAGTATCAGAGAAGGGGCTGAGAGGCAGAGAGGGTGTTGGGGCCAAGGGTGATCACTCACCTCCTGCTGGGCATCCATTGGCCGTGACGGGTGCCCTCCCCAACTCTGCTCAGTGCTCCTCCCCCCCACCCTGTGTGGGGACTCATGACCTTGGCTGAGGTCACCAAGGAAGGCCCAATTGAGTTAGGGGCTTGGAGGGGGAACACTGAACATCCCAATCCTTGGGACCCTCCTCTTTCTCCTTCTCTCTCCTTAGGCTCTAACGCCAACGACAGATGCCAGGGATATAAAAACAGCAGTTTATGTAAAAAATAGCAAACCATGCAGGGCAGTGGGCCGGCCCCAGAGTGTCCATCATGGAGAACCTAGGAACCCTGCCAGCCCCACCAGAAACAGTCTGCGTGGTTTCACATTATCTTTAGCTCCCCCATCACATCCTTCACACACACACACACACACACACACACACACACACACACACACGCACGCACAGGTACACTGGAGGGAGGAACTTGATTCACATATTTGGCCATTCCCACTGCTGAGCCAAGAGCAACTTGGGGAGCAGCGAGGTCCTTGTTCTGGGCACAGGGAGATGGGAGGGGGGCAGAGCTGAGCTGGCTCCTGCAGCTCCCTGGTCACAAGCTCCAGGAGCCCAGCCCCAGAGGCCGTGGCCTGCCCCTTCGCTTCCTCCCACCACTTCCCTGGAGACAGAAAGCCCGCATCTACCGCATCTACCGTCTGAGACAGGGACTGATCTCCCAGCGGGGCACAGTCCCCAGTGAATCATCAAGATCTAGGACCTCAGCCCGCATGGGACTTGCTCCCACAGCAGGAGTGTTTATCTCTTCGTTCCCTCCCCGAGGCGGTCTCTGCCCCACAGTTTGCAGAGGGGCCAGACAGGCAGACAGGGGGATGGAGGTGGGTGGGAGGGGGGTGGTGTAAATTCTTGCCCCAGGCAGGGCCCTGCTCCTGCAGAGGCCTGAAGCGCCCAGCCCCCACCCCTCAGCTATACCTCCTGCAAAGGCAGGGCCCACCCTCTCTCCGAAATGCATGCCAGGTCAGTGCGGAGCACACAAGCTCATTAATACTGGTCAGCTCAAGTGGCCTCGGCCCGCCCTCAGAGAACCGTGTGACATTCTCAACCGCATGATGGGGGAAGGCCCATGCAGTGCAGGCCTCCTGGGGGTCAGTCCTTCCGGCCCACACGTGCCCGAGCCATCGAATAAACCAGGTGTGCTCAGGACAGACGCCTCCCACCGCCAGGGTGCCGCTCAGCCGAACAGAGGCCCTGTCCTGGGCGCCACGCTTGGCAGGCAGCAGCTAGCTGGAGGGGAAGGAGGCGAGAAAGGCCCCTGGCCCCCCACGCCCAGTTCCAGGGGTCCCAGGCTCGGCAGGAAGGCCCAGGATGAAGGTAACGGACGCCATCAAAGGTGGAGTGGGGGGCCGGCCCCCCCTCACGTGCCCCTGGGGCAGTCGGCCTTGTTGTACTCGTTCATCAGCTGTTCGTAAGGCACAGAGAACTCCGACTCGGTGCTGGTGAAGGTAGACTCGTCCGAGGAGGGGAACTCGCCCAAGGTCAGGGGCGCCTGGGCCTCCGCCTCTTCCTGGGGCGGCTCCTCACCGGCCAGGTTGTCCTCCAGCGAGGACTTGGACGTCTCCTCGTCCAAGAGGCCGGTCTCCTCATTCACGAAGGTGATGTTGGGGTTCTGGAAGATGAGCGGGTGGTAGTCCTGGGCGTCCCACGGCTCGCCCTCCTCGCTGATGCGGTCCAGCTGGTTAATGAACACCTCAGAGGTGGGGGAGCTGCCTTCGGGGGGCCCGGCCCCAGCCTCCTCACTGGGGGCCCGCGACACATGACCTTTGCTCCTTAGCGTCTGAGACACCTCTTCCAAGCTGGGCACCCGGTTCTTGGAGTAGAACACCAGGGGTGCCAGGGAGGCGGGGACGCCTGGCAGCCCGTCCCCCTGAGGCCCCGGGCCTGGTCCCAGTCCCGGTCCCGGTCCCGGTCCAGGTCCAGGTCCAGTTCTGGGCCCCGTGCCCGGGCTCCTCTCCCCACCCCCGCTCGTCTTCATCGCCTTCTTCCCAATCTGCTTGATGAGGTCGTTGTAGGTCTCCTCCTTCTTGGACAGGAAGCTGAAGATGTTGACGTCCTTGGAGGCGGCGCCGCCCGCCATCTGCAGAGCCTTTTTGGAGTGCGGGGAGCTCTCGAAGGACTCCTTCCGCCGCCGCCGCCGCTTCTTGATGGCCTTGTGAACCTCCACAAACATGCTCACCTTCCAGTTGACAAAGAGGGACAGCCAGGCCAGCCCCAGGTAGATCCAGAGCTCCACGAAGTAGCGGTACAGGGCGTGGTAGTTGGCGCTGGGGTTCACACCTGAGGACAGAGCAGGAAGCCCAGAGGGTCAGGAGAGGGTGTGCGGGGCCCCGGGACCCTCCAAGGCCACAGCCTCTGAGAGTGGGCACAGCGCCAGAACACAAGGGGACGCGTGAGAAAGGCGGGAGGCCTGTGCTAGAAGCTGGCCTGCCCCAGGCGCCTGCCTGAGCCACAGTTTCCTCCACTGCCAGCCGTCAAGAGAGTGGTTTACTGGGCAAGGGCGGCTGGAGGGAGAGGGCGGGTCGGGGAGGCTGGTGCTGGAGCCAGCACAGGGCAGGGCCAGTCCAGAACGTTTGCCTTTCCGTTAGCCACCCCTGCCCCTACCTGCGTCGTGTACTTTTTTGGAGTATTTGTTACAGTTCAGCTAAAACTAGGATGGGAATTAAGTGAGGCAGCTCGGACTGGTTTAATGGAAGGAGGCTGGTGGCTGGGCGGAGGGCTCTGAGGTGCTGCTAACCTCACTCAGGCCTTGGGCACAAGCAGGTGTGATGACAGCCAGGGCACACACTCAGAGCCGGCCCGCGCTTAGCGCTGGAGGACAGTAACTCATTTTAGCTCCACCACCCTGGGAAGTAGGCGCTACTAGTTTTTGTTTTTTTTAATATACATTTTTATTGATCTCAGAGAGGAAGGTAGAGAGAGCGATGAAAGAGAATCATCCATCGGCTGCCTCCTGCACGCCCCCTACTGGGGATCAAGCCTGCAACCTGGGCATGTGCCCCGACCGGAAATTGAGCTGTGACCTCCTGGTTCATAGGTTGACACGCAACCATTGAGCCACGCCGGCCGGCTGTTTTGGTTTTGTTAACCCGTTTTACAGATGAGGACACTGAGGCAGAGGTTAGTGTCTTCCTGGAGTGAGAAAGGGCTCCGATACCCTCCCGTGCTTCTGCAGCACAGGTTTCTCCCTCACCTGCGCCGGGCCCCAGCGGCTGCACATGGCAGGACTGTGCCTTTGTCTAAATTTATCTCCCAAAACAGCAGGCCCAGCTCTGCCAGGTCAGAGGAGAGTCCAGGCCTCTTTCCTGCTCCTCCCCCGCGCAGCCACCCCCTGCCAGCATTCCGAGTCTCCACTTACAATGGGGCAGAGGGTGGTGACCTGCCGCTGCCCCTGCCCCTGGAGCAGAGGCTGAGGTCGACTGGGCAGGGCAGCAGGCTTTGGGGGAACAAACGTGGTGTCAAGAAGATTAAGAACCAGGATGCTGGGCAGGCCGCAGGCACAAGTACTAGAGTGACCGAGTGGCCAGACAAAGGGGCCAAAGAACCTTATGTCCCGCCCGGATTATGTAGGAAGGGGCGGGAGGCAGTGCCCGGGCCCCAGCAGCCTGGAAGAAAGCCTCTCTTGTGTTTAAGCTGCCAGTGGAGAGAGCAAGTTTCGGGCCTCTGAGCCAAGCCCCTGGGACCGCTCCCTCGGCTCCTATGAAGGATGACAGCTGTGACAGCGAGGGGCCTGGGCAACAGGCACAGACCTGCAGGCGGAAGGTCCACCCATACCGAGTGCCCCTAAGCTTGGGAGATGGACATGCACTTGCCTTTCCCAGCGCCCAACCTGCTGGGAAGAGACCAGATGCTAAACACAGAGAGCGGAGAGGAGGAAGCCGTGTCCCAGGAAAGGGCAGTGGGCGTCTCCTGCAATGACTCTAAGCCTTGCTTGCCTCTTGCAACTGGCAGGGTAGGGCTAGGACCCCACTGGGTGGAGGAAGTGGCCTGGACACAAATGCCCACCGGGGCTCCCCATGAAGGTCAGCTGAATGGAGATTGGAGAAGCAGAGAGGGAGGGAGGGGAGGCAGAGGCAGGGGTGGGCGGGGCGGGACTCACCAGCCACGAAGTCGCCGAAGCCGATGGTGGAGATGGTGATGAAGGAGTAGTAGAGGCCCTGGATGTAGTTCCACTCCTCGGTCACCATGAACACGAAGGGCGGGATCACCAGGTGGACCAGCACGCCCCACACAATGAAGATGGCCGTGCACGTGATCTGCGCCTTCCGCTGGTGAGGGGGCGGGGAGACCCAGTCAGACAGCGATGGTGAGGGGGTGGGGTCCCAGCAGGGATACCCAGAGGGCCGGGGAAGTGGCCACCGGGGAGGCCAGTGGGGCACCACGCCTGGGAGGAGGCTCACCGGCCGGGGAAGGAGGGGAGGGGCAATGTTCCAGCCCGACCCAGGAGGGCAGGGGCTCCGAAACTGCCCCCTTGCCGTCTAACACCTTTATCCAATTCCTGGACCCTTGCCACCCTCCCATCCCCTGCCAGGGTCCCCCCTCTCTGCCCAGCACCCGGGGTTGGGACATACCAGGCTCATGCCTCTCTTGGTGAGGAACTGGCCCAGCCGCTTCGCGCGTCCCCCGAAGAACTTGCCCAGGGCATTGATCCACGTCAGGCAGAGCGGCACCCCGAAGAGACCATAGAAGACACAGAAGAGGCGCCCCGCGGGGGTCTTGGGGGCCACGTTGCCGTAACCTGAGGAAGAGAAGAAGTGAAGCTAAGAACAGAGCCATCGCGGGGGTAATGGGCCCAGGCTCGGAGTGGCCCCGCCTCCATCTCTCCCTCCCCCCCCCCCCCTCTCTCTCACACACACACACACACACACACACCACAAGGGAGACTTGTTCTCCAAGATCACTTGCTCTTGATCTAATATCAATACTTGGGAAATGGCATTCCCCTTGATCACACTACGACCACGACCACTTACAGCACTTACGAGGGCGTGGGCTGTGCCTCTGCCATCAGACCGGGAGCTCCCTGAAGGCAGACGGAGCCTCCACCCTCAGCGAGCCTTCTCCTAGTCTGAATGAGCCGTGTGCAAACTAGAAAAAGACACCCTCTCTGGGTAGCGACCCCAGAGGCGCTGCGGCAGATGGTCTCCTAAGACGGACACTCTTCATTCCTGCCCTTTTACGCAACCTGCTGCTCGCGTCGAGCTGGCGTCTAACCACCACCCCCCCTGCCCCGCCCTCTGATTCTGGGCTTCATTGACCTGCTTGACCAGGGACATTGGCAGGTCTAAGAGACTGCCGCTTCTCCCCCTGATCCCTTGAAATGCTCGCTTTGGTATGTTCCTTCCTGGAACCCACACTGAGATGACCACACCGTCGTGCCTTCATCCCCAGCGGGGCCCCCCAGCAACAGCCAGCAACCTCTATAAAACAGTGACAGGAGATATGGCGAATGTCTGCCGGCCAGGTTTGCAGACAACTCCGGCGCCAGCCACTGCCTGCGAGGCCTCAAGCAAGAGCCGGCCGGTGGAAACCAGTCGGCCCACAGAATGGCAGAAGATAAGATGCTCTGTGTTTAGTCACTAACTTCTGGAGTGGCCACCGGCCCATAACCAGAACAGACCCCCAGCTGGGCGTGTACAGTGGGAGGCCTGCTCGGCCCCTGCATGGTTCTGGCTTCCAGGCCGTCTGTGTCTTTCTGCTCCAAGAGCCCAGGTCAGGACACTGCACAGTCTCCCCGATATGGCCAGTCACCAAGGATTCACTAAATCCCCAGGACAGGTGTCAAAAGGCCAGGCAGCGAATGGCCCGACTTGACCTTGACCAGAACTGTGTTCCTGCGAGGTTCTGTGGAGCTGGCGTTACCCCGAAGGTCCCGGACACTTACCGATGGTAGTGATGACAGTGGCTGCAAAGATCATTGCATTGGGCCAGTTCCAGTTGTTGAAGGTCTGGTTCCCTGTGATGGCCACGCCCTCACCTGCAGCATCAGATACGACCTACAGAGAGAGTCAATGGAGGTCAAAGGAGGCCAGGCGAACAACCGCTTTTTAAGTGGCTGCACTCTATTCAGTTCCTTATAAGCATTCATTCATCATCACAATAACAAGTGGCATTACTGTCTCCATTTTATAGGTGATGAAACACTTCACAGAGGGTCAGAGAGATGAAGTGGGTCACACAGCTGTCAAGTACAGTTGCTCCTCGACTTACGATGGGGTTATGTCCCAATAAAGGCCTGATGATGCATTTAATGCACCCCACCTACCAAACATCACCCTTAGCCTAGCCCACCAGACACATGCTCAGGACGCAGAATCTAGAACACACTGGCCAGACAGTGCACCATGGAGAGCTGGTTGTTGGCTTGCGGGGCTGACTAGGAGCCCGGGCTCGCTGCCGCTGCCCAGCACCACGAGAGCATTCCAGCAAATATCACTGGCCCAGAAAAAGCTCAACATTCAAAATTTGAAGTACAGTTTCTACGGAATGCCTATCACTTTCACACCATCCTAAAGTCAAAAAACCGGTAAGTCCAGCCCTCGTCAGCAGCGGACCATCTGTATGAATCTAGGCAGACTGGCTCCAAAGTCCCTCCTCTCACTGAGCCGGCGCTGCTCAAACTCACAGGCACTAGAGTCACCTGGACAGCTTGTTCAACCTGGGCGGCTGGGCCCCACCGGGGTCTCTGATCCAGTGGGTCTGGGAAGGGGTCCAAAAATGTGCATTTCTGACCAGTTCCCAGGTGGTGCTGATGCTGCTGGTCCAGGGGTCACACTTTGCGAGACCGTCCTGCCTCTTACAGCGGGCACAGGGGGACCCTCTGCCACCCAGCTCTCCACAGAGACGTTCCACTGCAGCGCTGGCCCTTATACACCCCGCATCCAATCTGTCAGGACACCTGCGAAGGTCAAACTCAGGGTCCTCCTGGATCTGTCCGCCAAGGCCTCCTGCTCCCTGTGCCCGGGACCCTATCCTCTCCCCGCTATCCTCTCCCCTCATCCCCCTTCTCTGGACTCCTTCATCTCAGCCCTGGGCTGAGCAACTTCAGTGTCTGGGACAGGACAGATCAGCGGGTGCATACATGTCAGGGTGACTCAAAATCGTGCTGTAAGTCCCCACCGAGCTCCCAGAAACTGGGCAGTCGGGGAAAGGCCACCTGGGAAAGTCCAGGGAGCGGCCCAGGAGAGGGCTTATCTGTTCTAGCAAAACCAATAGCTGCCAAACCTGTTTCCACTGGACCACAACCTGCCTCTAGCCCAGCAGTCGCCAACCGGTGGTCCGTGAGGTCCGAAAGGCTGGCGACCGCTGGCTGCTCTAGCCCATCCTTCAGTTCTGCCTCCGCTCACCCAACCTACCAACCACAGGGCCTGGACCCCAGAAGCAGCTCCCGGGGCCGGACCTTGCTCCAAATCTGGGTCAGTTCTGCCCCTTAGGAGGGCCCCAGGGTGGCCCATCCAGTCCAGATACCAGGAACTCAGCCATATTCCCTATAAAAATAGAGCCTAGGATGAGGGAAGACAGAGCGAGGGGTGGAAGCGGGAGAGAGACAGGGAAACCATGGCTTGAAACCACCTGCAGCGTGTGACGTCTGGGGGGAAAGGGAGTGGGCAGGTTGTTCTGAAGGAAGTGCAGTCTGCAGCAGCAGTAGCAGCAGCCGCCCGTATAAACGGACCTGCAGACGTTCTCAAGAATTTTCCATGATGACAGGCTCATCTGACAGGCCACACACCACACACTCGCTGCCCTGGCCCTCCCAGCGGCTCCAGAGCACCTCTCTCCAGGCCGCCAAGTGCAGAGGCTGCCCTCAGCCCTGTCCTCCGCGCGCTGGCCAGGCCACGTGCAGGTGAAGGCACTGGGACGTTCTGATACAAACAGGCCAACAGGAGAGCTAAAAACAAACACGAAGTCCCATCCAAAAGGGTTCCTGGAAATGAGACTGTGTCCTAATGCTAAGCAGATGGCAGAGAAAAGCAGCACCACTCAGCCCTCCGTCTTAGAGTGGGGAGGGCCAGGGATGAGAAGGGCAAACAAGGACACCTTTAGGCGGGAACTGTACCGCTGACCAGAGAGCGACCTGCCTGCAGTGCCACGGAATCTCGGGTTCAGAAGAGATTTCAGGGGACCGGCCACCCCTGTTCTCACACAAACAAGAAGGGTGGGTTCTGGAAGCGCCAACCTGAACCCCTGCAGACTTCTCGACAGCAGAACGCTCGGCATTCAGAGAGGAAGGGGTGGCACTGGACGCTGGCATGGGGCCACCAAGAACCAGCCATGCTCGGCCAAGTGCATCTCCCTCCCCAAAGGGCTGCGGGGCCTTGAAGTTGGGTGGAATGCAGGGAATCTAGACTCAGCGAGGCAGCCGAACACAGGGGTTTAAAAGATTCATGTGGACAAGACGGAGAAATGGAGGGTAGAGCTGGGATTAATTTGGGTCTGTTGAAAGACGGGTAAACAACCTCAAGAAGTATTGATCATTATCAACCTGGCCAAAGGCCTGGCCCCGTCAATATTTTCACAAACAGCACACTAAAGACAGAGACGCTCACCAGTCGAATCGTCAAAGGACGCAAAATTGGGGACAAGGCTGGGCTGGAAAAGATGCTAACACTTCACAATGATAGCTTAGGACTCAAAATCATCCGTACTGGAAAACTGGGCCACAACTGATAAGGCACGACTGTCTTTTAAATTTTTCGTATCTTACACTTTGGGTTAGAAAAGACGAGTCTGAAGGGAAAAGTCCTTGGGTTTCAGCTGGGCACAAAGCAGCAAAAGCGAGGGCGGCCGCCAGAAAAAAGCGCCCATGCATCTCAGGCCGGCAGCACGCGGCCTACCCAGGGCCGGGAGGAAACGGGCCATTGTTCGCGCAGGGCCAGGCCACACAGGGGCACTCTGCTCCACTCTGGGTGACTTCACGACATGTCAACCAACCTGTCAGCCAAGGAGCCAATGTCCCAGAGGGAACAGGGTGGCTTTTCAGCCATCTCAGCATGGCCTGCCCTTGGCAGTTGTCCATTTCTGATAACGGAAAGTGTTTAGACCAACGGTGAGCACCGTACGTCAGGGATGTTGGAGGTGTGGCAGGAACAGGGGTTCTCAATTGGGGTGTGGGGTGGGGGTGTGGCACCCTCTGCAGGCGTGTAGAAATGCTGCCTGGTTGTGGGGAGCATTGTGTCAGGCACGAGTGATGATGGGGCTGCTGCTGGCACTGAGGGGGGACCAGAGAGGACACCCCCCACGGTGCCCCCCCCACACTGACACTGAGCCCACTGAGAAACAACGGCTTGCCGAAGGTGATCTGTGACTCGAGAATAGCAAGTGCTAAGGAGACATCAACCATAAGAGCTGGCAAAACAAGAAACCAAAGAGGGCATTGTGGTTGGCAGCTTTGAGGCGGAAAAGCGGGCTTCCTGCCTTCACCCTGTGGGAGGGGAGGGTGCCTCTGGGGCACAGCCGCAGCCGCAGCCCCTGGCCTGGGTTATCAGGGAGCCACAGACACATGACCTCTATTATCCCTCGTGGTCACCCCGAGAGGGGCAGGCAGGGGGCATTCTAAGGGCCTCACTCCCCCCAGGACTGAAAGCACCACTGACCCTCAGAATAATCCAGTGGCAGTCCTTGTGCCTCCTGGGTTAGGTGGGGAAACTGAGGCTGAGAGGTCAAGCGGCAGAAACGGAGTAGGTTCTAGACACGGTTGCTAATCGGCACATTTCCTGCCTCCCTCCCTTCACTGCTCTGTCTGCCCCGGGCTCCCCAATGCCCCTTGTGGTGCCTCCTCTCTGCCCAGAGTCCCCAGCAGCTGGCCTGAGAATCAGCTGGGCTCCGTCTCAGTGCTAGGGGGAAGCAGAAAGCTAGTGCTGCTGTGTGACACCCCTCCCAGGGCTTATGTGTATCTAACCCAACAGGCATTGCTTGAGGGGCAAGGAAAGCTAGGCCAGGGGATCAGAGGTCCCAGTGTGAACTCGGGGTGCCTGCTCCCTGCGGCTGTGGTCGGGATGCTGTGCTGGTTACGGTCAGGGTCACACAGGCTGAGGAAGAGGGCTCCCAGAACAGAGGGGCTGACCCAGGCTGAGGTCATCCCTGGGTTAGGGGAGGGGTGTGGGCAGCCAGGCCAACATCCAGTTAGACGTCCAATTAAACTCAGTGTCCTGTGCCCCGGGGTTAGGGAAACAGCCCTCGCGGGGGGAGGTGGCCCCTGCTCACTCGCAGTATTCTTTAACTTGGCTCCCAAATTCACACAAGACACTGTTTTCATTTTCCACAGAACCCTGGAGAGAGGCGAGGGAGACCCCGCACACGGCCCGGGCCCAGCTCCCTGCTGCCTCTGCCGCCCTCATAATGCGCAGCTGTGATTTATTGAGGGCTGACGATGCAGCACTGTCATGCTACGCACTCCACGAGCCTTTAGCTCGTTCGGCGAGGACAGAAGCCATCTGCTGGGAAGAAACCATCATTTTTTTCCATTTTACAATGGAGGGTTCAAGGCTTAGAGGCTAAGTAAGTAGCCTAAGGTCAGGATGCTCAAAGCGACCAAGTCAGGAGAGAACCCTGCCTGTCTTGGTCCAAGCGGCTGTCACCCTACCCACTTCCCACACCGGCCCCCTTCCTGTGGCCACTGTGGCCGGGGCACACGTCCACCCCTTCGCACCAGCTGAGAAAACAGCCCTAGAACCAGTCCATCCACTCCTGCGGGCTCAGCTCTCCCAGCCAGCCCTCCGGGAGCCCAGCTTCACACCTTTGCCTTCGGCTTCAGGCAGCCCGCTCCCTTGCCCCACCCGCCGGGCTCTCCTGTCCATGAAATCTGGGTTCCCCGACAGCTGCTCATCCCCAGGGACCCGGGGTTTCCCATGCAGAAGCCCTGCCACGGCTCCTCTTCCTGGAGAGTCATCCTGACGAGCGGGCAGTTCTGGAGAAGGCACATCCAGGGGTTGGGAAACGATGCCCACCCTCAGACAGGGTGCGGGGCTGAGGTCGGGCCTTCCCGCCATCGGGCAGGGTGGGGGAACCCAAAGCAAGGGTGGCAGCCTGTCTGGGGGTGGCGGCTCTGTGATACCCACAGGGCTACTCCCACCGCCTCCAGCTCCCGGGCAGATGCCAGCTACGGCAGGCATTACGTCACCTGCGGCAGGCATTATGTCACCTGCGGCAGGCATTACGTCACCTGCGGCAGGCATTACGTCACGTAGGGATTGGAGCTCCTTCCTGCTATGCGTGCAGCCTTTCGGATCCCCCTGGATGCTAGCTTCCCCCGGGTCTGCACCAGCCAACCTTCCTTCGCCATCCGGGTTGCAGTCATCCTTAATCCAGCCCATCCAAACTCACTCGGTCCCTCTGGCTTGACGGTGCGATGGCGCTAACTGCCACCTGCAAGGTGCTTGGTGGTCCAAGAAGAACCTTCATGGCCGAAACCGGTTTGGCTCAGTGGATAGAGCGTCGGCCTGCGGACTGAAGGGTCCCAGGTTCGATTCCGGTCAAGGGCATGTACCTGGGTTGCGGGCGTGTCCCCAGTAGGGGATGTGCAGGAGGCAGCTGATCGATGTTTCTCTCTCATTGATGTTTCTAACTCTCTGTCTCTCTCCCTTCCTCTCTGTGGGAAATCAATAAAATATATTAAAAAAAAAAAAAAAAAAAAAAAAGAAGAACCTTCATGGTTCCTCTCACTTAGCCCTCCCAGCCAGCTTGTGAGGTGGGTGGGGCATGGCTTATTAATCCTCTTATCATAGATTACTAACAGTTAATATTTGAATACTAGCTGGTAAGTGCTCTCGTATTGTATGACAGGCACCAATGAAAGCACTTTAACGCAGCTCACAGAAATCTTCACAACCCTGTAACGTAGGTACCATTACAGCATCCTCCTTATCCAAAGGGAATACGTTCCAGGACCCCCGGTGCATGCCAGAAGCCATGGAGAGCACCAAACCGTACAAATACTACGCGTTTCCTACACATACGCTTCTGACTTAAAGGAAGAGCTGACAGGCCAGCATCACTACCCTTGCACTTTGGGGGCCATTGTCAAGTAAAATAAGGGTAAGGGACAGAAGCACCTCGCAGGAAAGACAGTGGATCTGATAACAGATGTTTACTAAGCGACTAACAGGTGGGTTTCATACAGTGCGTGTGTGCGCTGGACAAAGGGATGATTCATGTGTCGGGGGGAGGGGAGATGGAGCGAGATGACCAGAGATTTTTATCACCCTACTCAGAATGCCACGCAACTTAAAACTTACGAACTGTTTATTTCTGGAACTTTCCATGTAATATTTTTGGACCCCAGTTCACTGCGGGCAAAACTACAGAAAAGCAAAAACCACAGATAAGAGGGGAGCTACTGTACCCCTATCCACGGACGAGGAAACTGAGGCAGAGGCTAATTAAGTAACTTGCTGGGTTAAGGGTAAGTAAGCAGCTATTCAGTGGTGGGGGCTGGGCAGTCCGGCCGGTAACCCCTGTGCTTTCTCTGGCTGGGGGTGGGGTAGGGACGGGGGCGTTGAGCTACAAGGAGTGAAGCCAGGTCTCTGGAACACAACTTCCTGGGCAATGGCAAGGGAAGCAGCCACAGGAACGGAGAGTCCCCTGGGAGGTGAACTCCACAAGGGCAGGACTGTTACCGGCTTTCCCACTACTGTATTCCCAGAGCCTAGAATACTGCCCGGCACAGAGTAGGTGCTCAATAAATGTGTGAGCTGAGTGAGTGGATTCACTTGAATGAGTGAGGGCATGTTCTCTGGCCTGAACTCGCCCGGCCTCTCAAGTCCTTCCCTCAGCTTCCCAGCATCATTGCTGCCGTTGGGCTTTCACTAATTTCACCAGCAACAAGGCGGAAGCCTTTATCCAGCAAGAAGATGGGAAGAGCGTCCGACCCCAGCAGGTGTGGGGGTGGCAGGGTCAGGGGCTGGATGCGGGGGGGGGGGGGGGGGGCTGGGGCTGGTCACCAGGCTGTAGGATGGAGGGCAGGGGGCTGAAGGTCCTGGGGGCCAGGGGTTGGGAGAGTTCCTGGGGTGACCCGAGGGACTGTCCTTCCTGCAGGAGGGGGAGGCCTGTCCCTTGGAAAAAGGAACATGAAAGGGAGCGACCCGGCTCTGCTGTAAAGGCAGACCAGCGTCCTCTCCTAGGCAGGGGCTCATGGAAGTGTGGGCTGGCCGGAGTGTGAATGGGGGGCGGGGGCCTGCGAGGGAGGGGGTCGTCTCTCAGTGCTAGCGCCATGGCAGCCTATCAGCCTCATTTTCTCCATCTGCCCAAACCCACACGTACTCTACACTTGAGAAGCACCTAAGACGCCGCCAGCCCTGAGTGAATGTATCTGCACTCAGAGTTACGATCGAGTGTCTGTCAGGAAACCAGACCCTGGGACCAGCCGGGAGACTGCTTGTCCCCGAGGACAAATCAAAGGGTTGACTTCCCTGCCCTTGGAGGACAGGCCCAGTGAGCACAGGACACGGTCCCCACGCCTCCCGGCACCCGCCACCTCTTCCCAACCTTCCCTGTCTGGCAGTGGAAACTGTCCTGCTTCCTCAGGGACAGGGTGACTTCTCTAACATCGAGGAGGACACCAGGCACCAGGCGGTCGGAGTCAGGGACCTGGGGAAAAGCTTTCCCCAGAGGCAGCAGGGGCGGAGGAAACAGGCACCCGGGGTGTCCTCCTCACCCCTCAGGAGGCCCAGCTCCCCGATCTCTGCCACCCAGAGCCATCCCGGCCAGTTAACTGCACAGCCAAGCGAGACAGGCGGCTGCACAGAGCAGGGCCATGCACGGGTGCCTTCCCCCATGGTGCTCTCCACGTGAGACCCAGGCTGGGGGCCATGTGAGGCCGAGGCTGGGGACCGCAGACACTTCTCCGAACTCTTGTCTCAACTTCCTGACCAGCTGCCTCAGCTTCACAAGGCAGCCAGTGCCACCCCCACCCCCAGGCTCTGTGCAGGGCTCTCCGTGTGTGCCCATGTCTGTCTGTCTGTCTGTCCATCTGGTCTCTAACAAGGAGCCCCCCGTCCCCCCCCCCCCAGGGCAGGGGGCCAAGAGGAGGCCCCGCCGTGAGTGGGTTAGGAGAGGTCTGAACAAGACAGTACTTTTCAGGCGAGTCTGTGCAGTTTGGACTTGTTTGATACAATGGTTTTCAAATTCTTTTACACCAGGAGCTCCCAAAGAGGGGCAGGACCCAAGATCCTATGTGTTGGGACTCACCCCCAACACCCTGCAGTTTTGAAGGGGGAGCGGCTGAGGGGCTGTGGGTACAGCTGTTATTCCCATCTAGTCACCCTCCATCTGCTGGGGAGGCTGGCAGATCAAAGTGCCCTGCAGAGGGAATGAGCACCTATTAGCTCATTACCAGGACAAATTAGAGAGTTTAACTCTATTAGCTAAGCCCTCGATGCTCTTCACTCCCTCCCTCCCCATCTCTCCCACTGACTCAGCCTCCGGAGCTTGGGAGCTTTCCCTTCAGGCGAACTGTGGGTGAGGGAGGGGTGCTGGGATTGTCTTTAGATGTGGAAACAGGCCTGGCACCACACTTGAGGCAGTGGCTCAGTTCAGGCTGATAACGAGGCTGAGCTGGCCCAGGGCCCTAACAGGGTCCACAGGCAATTCTGGGATGTAGCTGCTGCCTTCATTGGGGGGGGGGGGCGGCGTTGGGCGCGACAGGTGTGAGCGCTGGGCTCAGCCTTCCTTCTCCCTGGGGGCGGGAGGGTTTCAGGACAAGGGAAAGCATCCGTGGTATTCACTGCCCTCCGCCTCGGCCCAGGTGACCAGGGTGCGGCTCAGAGGCAGGCCCGGTTTATGAGCAGGATACTGGCGAGGGCCCAATGGTGACACCCTGATACCTGCGCCAGCAGCAGGCCCAGCTCCCCCGGGCCTGTCTCTCCCGGGGAAGGACTGGGATCTGGGGGAGCAGGGGCAGGGGCAAGGAAACATGCAAGGGCACCATGTCTCCACTGAGAACAGACCTTGGCTATTGCAACGGGGACTTTGTTAAATTTTCAGATTTGCTCCAATTCCTACCTGGATATTTGGATATTTGTACTGTTTTTAGAAGACAGAAGGGAAAATAAATTGTTGCCCCCAACCCCAGAAACCCAGGCACCTCATTAGGCAAAGGGGAGCGTGGGACACCATCCAGCCCACGATGCACTCCGCGGGGGACAGTCACCCCCACTGCTTCCTAACCTGGACTGCACCTCGAGGCCACTGGGGGAGCCTGGGGAACAGGCATGCCTGGGTCCTGCTGCAGGGGCCTCTAATCCTGTACACAGCCCACTTCAGACCCGCTGTCCTAGACCCAAACCGCCACCTTCCTTGTTAGGGGGAAGGCCCAAGCCTGGAGTCAGCACGCAGGCCACGGACGCCTGACTGTCCTCCCGTCCACCTCTGGGCTTCCCCTCGCCCGCCCTCCGGGGCCATCTCTCAGCAGCCTTCGCAGAGCCCAGAGGCCCTGGCAGGTCTCACACTCACAGGGACCAGCAGAAACCTCGGGCTTCCGACTTTCTCAGGCCCAGGAGCCCTGTCCTCACGCAGGAGGGACAATGAAAACAAAGGAGGTGACCCTGCCCCCCATTGTTCTCATGCTGGGACGGTAACCCCCTGGCAGCTGGGCGCCCCTCCCGTGAGAGTGGAGAGCTAGCTTCTCAGGACTGGCTGACCTGGGAGGCTGCAGGCTTGGCTAAAGCAAACAGCGAGGCGGGGGAGGGGGGTGGTGAACTCAGGATGGGAGCCAGGGAGGCATTCTCAGCACCGGGAGGGCTCAGCTGCTGAGATTGGACTTCTGTGTGTATGTGGGGAGGGGGGGGGGGGCGCGCCCAGGGGACCTCCCACCACACCGCTGCCTGAGTTGGTCCTCAGGGAACCGGAAGGAGCCCCTCCGGCCCAAACACACACCAGGTGACCCTCTCGAGCTCTGGTCTCAAATCCACCCCATGTCATCTTCTGAGGCAGTGGTCGCAGACTGGTGATCCGTGAGGTCCGAAAGGTTGGCGACCGCTGTTGTAAAGGACTCAGGGCAGGTGGCATGTCCAGAGACTTAATTGACAAGAGGGACATCCTTCTTCCACCTGCAGCTCCTCTACCCCCGGACTCACAGCCACTGCCCTGCTCTGGAGTGGCTGTGGCCTGGCCCCAGGGCCGCGTGGTGTCCCCTCCCTGTCAGGGAGGCTGCGGCCTGGGGCCTGGGTTCACGACCTGGCCCCTTCCCTGTCCCCACAATCCATATCCTGGAAGTGCCGACATCTTTCTGTTTTTCCTGATGCCCAGGTGTCTCCCAACTAGTGGGCCAACAACTTGAGGAAGGAACCCTCAGCCAGGACCCCCCAAACACAGCAGGTGGGTGTGGGTCTTGAGGGAGCGAGTGGTCCCTGCATAGGACTTGGCACCTGGCTTGTTGGGCGGCCCCATTCGACACCTCTGTACCAGGCTAAGGAGAGCGTGGAGTTGGCACCTCCCTCCTCCCCTCCAAACCCCACGTGCATCAGGCACCTTGCCTGCCTGCAAACTCCTCTGGCCCTAACCACTTAAGAGTCTATCAGGAAGACAGACAAAATGGATGCTGCTGACCAGAGGGGGCTAGTGACATGGTAGAAGGCACACAGCAAGCTGATGACAGAGCACAGAGAAAAACCAGCCCAAAGCCCCCTTTCTCCCCAACATCCAGACCAACCAGCCCACTCCTGGGAACAGGCTAAGAAATGCCAGCCAAGTGGAGGGGAGCAGGTGGGCCGGTGACAGGTGCTGCAGAGCTATCACAGGGTTGAGCAGTCACGCCCACGATCTAATCTCGACATGAGGATGAGCGCATGCTGGCGCTCCCCGCCCGCCACTCCTGGAGATGCCTTAGATCTGCCCCGACCTTGCAGGGCGGAAGGAGCAGCCATGGGAAGTCACCAGCCACTCGAAGTTTCTAAAAACAGCCCTCGAGCAGGCCACAAAGGAGGTCACGGGAACTGCTGACTTGCCATCTCGCCATCTGGGCTGGTGACCTGAGCCCTGTGCCAGCTTGTCCCTGCTCCCCAGAGCCCAGGTCTGCGCACTGGCCTGCCCCCCAACAGGAGCTGGGGTGGCCAACCCACCTCAAAACTCATGATCGCAAGTTGGGGACCCTCGGCCAGCAGCACAGGGCAGAGGGGGGACAGGCCCAGGCTTCGGAGCAGACACCCCTGGTTCACATCTTGGCCACAGCGGCCACCAGTGGGTTACCTGGGGCACATCTTCTCCCTGCTCTGAGCTTCACTTTCCGTATCTGGAAAGTGGGGGTACCAAGACTTCATCAGGTTGGGGTGCAGATTACATGCAAGGCTCGGTGTTGGGCAGAAAAGTGAATGTGGGAAGGATGGGGGCTGGGCAGACCAGCTCGGTTCTGAGGGTCTGTGCCTGCTGCACAGGGGACCCCCAGAGCTGTGGGCCAGAGCTGGGCCAGCAGTGCCCTCCTTCCTGGCCACCACCACCCGGAAGGTCAGGGACAGCACTTATCGCCACATGACACTCTAGTCAATGGGTACTGCTATCTGGCCTATATCTGCCACAAATAGACAGTGAGCTTGAAGGCGGACTTCCCTCCTCCCTATTCCCAGAACAGAACCTGGCTCTAGTGCGTGCTCGGTATTTGCCAAATAAACGAGTCTCCAAGATGTGTGCCTTCCACAGTCACTCCTTTTGGGGCACAAAGGTGGGTGCGGTGTGGTGTTTAACTTGGGTCCTGGCTCCCCGGGGTAGGGTGGGCGGTCTTGGCAGGCACGGCGGCCCAGGTTGGCTTTGTGCTTGCTTCTCTGCCTCAGTGCCTTGACCCTACCTCACCCCACCACACCTGTCCACCAGGCCAAAGCCACCAGCCACCCAGCCCTGTAACCCCAGCCCTGCTGAGTCAGCTGCACGGCAGACTTTGGAACCATCAGAGGAAGCAGGCGGCCGGGTAGGAAGGCTGGGGCCCCGGGAGGGAGGTTAGGGACACAGGTCTTCTTCCCAAGCATGCCCCTGCTTTCCTGCTCCCCAGCAGTGGGAGAAGGATGCTCTGCTCCGTGGAGCTCTGCCAGCCAGCCTTGTTTCTGGGGCCCCGGCAGGAGGTCTGAAAACAAGACTCCCCCCAACACCCCAACTTTCGCCTCCATGGGAGGAAACCTGCCCGACCCCTGCCACACCCGTTCCTTCCCTGTAACACCCATATCCCTGAGAGAAAGGCTGTGGCTGACACCACAAAGGACCTCAAACCGCAGGCAAACGCTCCCCACCCTGGGCCTCTGCCCCGGTCCCGGCCGACTTTCCTCTCCCTTCCCTGTGGCTGGCGGCTCCAGGGAGTAAGTAAATGGCCCATCCTTGAAGGCGGGAGTTCTGTTAATTAGGAATTATTAAACCTACCCATTTATTATAAGTTGTTTAGGATGACCCGATGGTTAAACTGTAAACCTCTTCACTGATTAAAAAGATAAAGAGCCCAGTGGGTACTGAGCAGTGGTGTTAATCCTGCGGGGGGGGGGGGGGGGGGGCGGGGGACGGACACACGGGGGGACGGAATCTCTCTGCTCCTATGAAATAACCCCCCTGAGTTCATTACAAACCACCCTGTCCTACCCCAAAAGCTGGCCCATGGCCTCCAAGCCTGATTCCACCCCCACACACAAGGTCCTCCTGGGGGCCACCACCTGTCACCAAACCGTTCCTTGTTGTCCGACTCCCACCCAAGTCCCTCAGCTGCAGCCTGCTCCCTTGGTTCAGTCTGCAGCTGGAGGCGGACAGCAGCTGGCCTCCATCCTTTCTGGAATAAAATGTACAAGAAACTACTGGCAAACTGGCGCGGACATTGGGGATGGGTGGCACTCTTTGTGTGCCGGAGCGCCTTCTGCCTCAGTAGCCCCCGAATTCCAGACCCAATCCCACTGGGTCACGATTAGAGACAGGAGCCAAGACCACGATGCCCCACGACCAAAATCCCGGGGCCGGATGCAGGGGGAGTTTCGCCCTAACGTGTAGTCTCCCCACACCCCGGCTGCCAGACACAGACCTCACACGGCGGCAGCTGCACCAGGGGCTCGGCCACCGAGGCCCCATTTGGATGGAGATCACAGGGATGAGACACAAAGAGGACCCCCAAACAGGGTGGGAAAGAAGGAGTCTGATCGACGCAGCCAGTGTGCTGAGAGACAGCCCCCCGCCCACCCCCACGCCCGCCGCCGGGCAGGGACGTGCCCGGGGTGAAGAAACAGAGGCGTTTTGTGCTGAAGGCATGGAAAAGTACAGCGGGCCTCCCAGCACAGGGGGGCTGGAGGGCGGCGAGGGGTGTGTGGCGAGGGGTGTGTGGGGGTCGGAAAAACTTCCTGCCCCCAACCTGGGGCCCAGGACCAGGGACAGGCCAGGGTGACAGGAAGTGGAAACTCTCTCGATGGTGAAGCAGGAGAGTCTTACTCTGAGACAGCCACGCTGCGCAGGGCAGGAGGCAGAGGCCGGGACGGCGCCTTCCACACACATTCTCTCTCCTGCACGAAGGCTGGGATTTCCAAGGCGGGAGCGCGAGGCCCGCTCCTCCTGCGGCTGCCTCCTGCCCCCTGGGGAGCTGTTTCCCAAGAAACACTGAGTGGCAGGTGGGGTGGCCCCTGCTCAGGCTCGTCCAGGACCATTTATCACAGGCTGCAGAAGCAGGTCTGTGGGCTGCTGAGGGCTAAACAAGGGGCCTAGCAGCGGGGGTCCAGGACACAGCCTGCCTCTCCCCCAGGTGTCACCCCCAGAAAGAAGGCAACAAGGGTTCCGGTGACCCTCCGTGCCACCCTGGGAGGGGCAAAAGTGCCTGCCTTCTGCAAATGCCACCTCTGGCCAGGCCCCAACCCATGCACAGATGACCCACCCAACTAAATTTAACCCAAAGAGAGAGGGGACCGGAGTGGTGGGCAACCTTTCCCTGCACTACGCAGCTCAGAGTCGGGTGGACTTGCTCGTGAACTTTTCGCTGAGCACCATGTGTCCTGACGCTGTGGGCCAAACAAGGGACTGTAAGACAGAGGCCCGTCAGAGCCCCGTTGGAGCACCTCCTAGTGACTAGGTCCGGACCTAGTCCAACAAAATGCAGGGGGGCAGACAGGAGTTCCGCACGGCGGAGGGCAGTGTGAGAAGGCAGCAGGCAAGCCAGCGGTGAGGCCAGGATGGTGCCGAGGACTCACTTTGTGCCCCTTTCAAATTCAAGCAAAGGGGCACAAAGCAGTTCCCGCAGATGGGGAAACTGAGGCTCAAAAACCAGGGATGAACAAGACTGGAGCCATCTCCCAGTCAGATGCTCTGCCTGCGCTGAAGACTGCCCACCCCGCTCTCTATCCTCATCCTCACATCTTCCACCTTCCTGGCCAGGCCCCCGACGTGGGCCCCGGAGGTACCCCAGGAAAGCCCTGCATTTCATCAGTCACCCCCTTCTCCCGTTCCTTCCAGATTTGTGGCGGGAAGATAACATTCATAGTTCTCATCCCAAAGGGAAGACGCGCCCAGGTGGCCAGCAGAGTCACCTGACCTGTGGCCCTGGGCCCCAGGAAAAGGCTTTCCTCCCAAGCACTGGGGGCTAGTGCCCACGTCATGCAGGCTGGTGGCTGAGAGGCAAATAGAAGGAACGGAGACCCCGAGTTTCAAGTTGGAGATGGTGAAAACGGATTCGCTTTCTACAGCCTGGCCCCACCTCCAACGGGGCCAAGGATGGCCAGTGATGCTGGGTGTGGGACACCAGGAATGACTCTCCTACTAAACACACTCTCATCTGCGTCTGATGGGACAGACGGGGCCTCTGTGAACCAGACGGGTGGGTGTGCTCACCTGGGAAAGACGGCAAGTTCCCGGTGGGTGGGACGGGTACCCCCCCCTCCCCCCGTGGGGTCTCAGCACACCCTCCCCATGCCCGAGCTGCTGGCCAGGTCTCCCTCTCCCACCCAGAGAAGCCGGAGCGCCATTAGAAACCTCAACAAATTCCCATCAACGCCCCGGCGCTCTCCATCGGAGCAGTCCCATGTGGCTGCTGAGCATTGAAATGTGGCCGGTGTGACTCAAGATCTAAACTTTAATTGTATGGATTTTTAATTTAAAATTAAATAGCCATCACAGTCATCTCATGTGATAATAAAGTTAACCAGTGACGAGTGGGTGGTCCCTACCCCGTCCTCCCCTCGGTGGATCTGCCTCCCCTGGCCCTCAGGTTTGCCCATGCTGCGGGCCGAGGTCCGCCTCGAGCTCCTGCACGGTCCCGGGCCATCCCAAATCTTGCCTGTGCTTATGTTTTTGTTAATCCGAAAGGCAGGGTAAGATTTTCTTGTGCCACCCCTTTACCCCCACAGGGCTTGGCAGAGCTGGGTGCACACAGAGGCCAGGATAATACTGTTCATGGGCCCCTGGAGGATCCCCTCCATGCAGGGGCCCCCGGTTCTGCCAGGCCTCTGCTGAGGAACCACACGTTCTTCTTGGTGACTGTCAAATTCGTGCGCCCCATCTCACACCTCCTGGCCTACAGACCAAAGGCCCATGGGGCTCCCCAGTCTGAGACCCTTCCCCTCACAGAGCTCAACAGTATCACTGCCCAGAAAGTCAGTGAACCGACAGTTACATTTAAAAATAACAACAATAGACTGTGTAGTGCTTACAGAAGTGACACCAGTTCTTGAGGTGTGTTCTGCTAAGACCCTGTTTAGCCCTGGCCGGGTAGCTCAGTTGGTTAGAGCATCGCCCAAAACGCCAAGGTTTCAGGTTCGATCCCCAGTCAGGGAACATACAAGAATCACTCAATGAATGCATAAATAAGTGGGACAACAAATCAATCTCTCTCTCCCTTCCCCACCCCTCTCTCTTCTCTTCCTCTCTCTAAAATCAACTTAAAACAAAACCACACCAAAAAAAAAAAAAATCTATCTATCTATCTATCTGTGCTTTGTGTACCCCATACTTTAAAAATAGCCAGTGTAGCGGGCGCTGATGACATAAGCATTAGCTTACCCTTTAAGAAAATTCGATTTGTTTTAAAAGCACTACAGCAGCGTTACAGCAAACTGGGGAGGCAGAGAAAGAAAAGGCAGCGATAACCCGCCTGCAACTCGGCTTGTTTTCCCGTCGGCTCTGACTCAGTGTGAGGACAACTGCATGGACTCTGAGCCGCCTGCCGCCCTCACACCGGGCCTGCTTCTGTGTAACTTCAAGCCTGGCTCATGGCTGGGACAGACCCACTGAGAAACACCAGGCAGGACCAGGAAGCTGCCCCCAGCCCAGGCCTGGGCAGCGCGGGCACCACGAGGCCCTGTCACAGGCTGTCCGAGGGTCTCCCACTCCCCAGGCCAGAGCCCACCAGTCAGTGGGTAGATAAGCAAGGATGAAACTGTGTGCACAGGAGCGGGCAGGGGTGCGGAGGCGTGTGTGCACGGATGGGAGCCTGGCTTGGGGAAGGGGAAAGTTTAAGAGATACACACGGCCCCAGCGCCGGTGGAAGGAGATGGGGAATTCTGAAAATCGAGGGTGAGCCCAAACAGAGATCTGTGAGCTCAGAGTTCCCAGCTCGCTTGGCGAGCACAGGAGCCTTCTGAAGCAGGACCCAAAAGTGCCCCTGCTGACTCCAGAGTTGCCCTGCCCAGCACCCCTCCCCGCCCCATGGATTCTGCCCTGGGTCTAGAGTCTGCACAGATCTGGACAGAAGCACAACAGGGAGATACACTTCGCAGGCAACCTATGGACCTGTCTCAAAGGAGAACGGAGTGTCCAGGGAAGAGGGCACCGCATACACACACACACACACACACACACACACACACACACACGTGGTGGGCGGGGGTGGGGGTGGGTGGGAGGGGTCAGTGCCAGAGTGCCTGCTGGGTGAGGGCAGAATCTGGCCCTGCAGGTTCCCCCTGGGGGAGGATGAGTGCAGGAGTCGAGGTTCATAATGTTCATTACTAATTACCCCCTACAGCTGTGCTAGATTTGGAATCCAATGGGGCACAAGTCACAGGCCTTGTGGGATGCGGTGGGGGTGCATACAAGGCAAAAGCCCAGTGCAGCTGGGAGAGGTGCCCAGAGAATGACAGGGCTCAAAGGAAGGCAACCCCCAGGCCCAGGGGTCAGGGGACTCTTCCCTGACAGCAACTTCCCACCTCGGAGCACCTGAGACCCCCCCCCCCCCCACAACACGTCACACCCACTTAATAGTCCTTAGCCTACAGTGCTTGGCCCCACCCCAACATCAAGACAGGGATAATATCTAATCCTTCTCCCAATTCCCAAGACCCTTAAAACAGCACCGGGCCTACAGCTGGCGCTCAGGAAGTGTCTGAGTGGCTTAGTCAGCAAGCCCTGGGCTCAGAGAGGGGCAGTGACCTGGCCTCGTCACCCAGCAAGGCAGCCGAGCCAAGGCCCCAGCTCTGTCTTCTAGTCCCCCACTGGGCCACCGACCGGTGAGTAGATCTCTGGCCTCGGCCAGCGTGTGGGGGATGGGAGAGGTGGGTGTTGAAACACTGATATAATCAGGACACCCTCCCTTTTCCTGCTCCCCGGGGGTTGCTGACAAGACACTACTGCGCAGCTTGCCCCACTGAGCCCAGCAGCACTTATCCCAGGGCGAGAGGCGGCCACTCCGGGCCAAAGGGGGCCTGGACGCAGAGAGGGGAAGGGCACCCTTCCAAAGCTAACACTGTCAGGATGCATTCCACGACCCGGGAGGCGAGGGTTTTATTTGAACAGGAGCGATGGGAAAGGCAGGAGCTGCTGTTCTTTCTCCTGCAGAGGGTCTGTGAACAGGTGCCACCCTGCATCCAGGGCATGGGAGGAACAAGACACTCGCACTAGACACCAAGGGCACCCAAGCCAAAATAAACGTTCAGTCCACCAAGGCCCCACCCGGGGCCCTCAGCATGCTGCAAGATCAGCAGCCCGTCCCAGCCACGGAGGCAGAAACTGGACGGCGCTTACGCCCTGGGAGAGAGGCCAGGCTAGGGCTATTCCCACCCAAGGTGCAGACAGGGTCCTGCTGGGGGTGAGCCCTGGAGAAGTCAAAGGTGAGGACGCGTCACAAGTGTGGGCTTGGCTGCTAGGGGAGGTGACAGATAATGTGGAACGCAGACAGGAGCCTCACAGCTAAGAGGCAACTGTGCCTCCCCCTCCAGCTCCTCGATTTTCCTTGAGGACTCTGGGTCCCCTGATCCACAATCCTGCAGGAAAGGGTCAAGGCCTACTAGGTCTGCAAGGATGAAGGGGAGGTGTGGGGTAGGGGTGGGGGGCACGAGGAGGGCCAGCAGAGTTGATAGCCCCAACTCTGAGCTGTGGCGCCCACTTACATCACCCAGGCCTTCCTGCTTTAAAACTTTTCACACTGGAATTGGCAAACAAACCTATGTGTGGTCACTGAGGTCAGAACCTGCAAAGCTGAGTGCAGAGCGCTGCAGGGGTGCTGGGAGCTAACGGGCCCAGGCAGAAAACAGCCCCAAGCATGGCTGGCAGCTGAGCAAGAGCAGTAGGACTGGCATGTACTTAGGACACGCGGAGTCTAAAATGAGGCAACTCTGCAGGGCTGTGGGCTCAGAAAGCCTGGGTTCAGGCCAGGAACTAGCTGTGGTTCCCCACAGCACCTGTCTCACCATAGCTGGGGAGTCGATGGGATGGGGTGATGGCCCGCACAGCCTTTCCGCCACTAAGTTCCAGCTAACGTTCCTCCTATTTGTGACTGTCATCCCTCCCTTTGTCCCACCCCCCCACCCCCCCGCCCCCAACAACACACACAAGTCACATATGGTATCAGTGGACACAGAGCCCTCTGCCCACATCAGATCGCCTCCTGTCTGTAGGGAGGCTGCTGGGATCAAGGGTAGGGTCAGGGAGAGGCGAGACCACAGGGGCAGCAGAGTCGGATCACCTGGGCCACTGCAGAATGTCGGCCCTTAGTCCCAGGGAAAGCCACAGGGGCTTCTGGATCTGACACGGAGGAGCCCTGACTGGCGTGGCAGTGACTGGAGGATCTATTAGGTGTGGCGATCACCTTTTACCCACGTCTTGTGGCCACGGCTTACAAGCAGCTTGCACTAATTGCCCACTTAGCTCTAATGACTCTTTTATTGTGCTTCCCCTGGCCCTGGTGAGCAAGACAACCTTGAGAATGTTACGTAACCTCGCAAGGTCTGGGCCTTGGCTCCAGGGCTGTAAAGGCAGACCAGTTAGATAACCTCGAAGCTCCCTCCAGCCTCACATTTTGATTCGCTGCCAGGAGAGGTGCCCAGAGCCTGACCGTCCTCCCCCATCTGCCATGCCAGCCTCCAAGGACCCGAGAAACCAGCCAACAGCTTCTTGGGTGCAGACGCATGGAGAGCAGGGTCCTGTGACGGGCAACTCCCCGGGGAGGCATCGTATCATTTCTGCCCCGGGCTCTGGATGGCGTCGAAAAGCAGACTCCTTCCTGAGTCCACAGTTCACAGCTTCAAATTCTGCCTCTTATCCCAGAAACACTCACGGCGGGTGGCGGGTGGGGAAGCGGGCAACCACGATGACAGGAAGGGGTGTACTGGGCAGGTTAAGACATCAGGCAGACCAGTTTGGTATATGTTGAGTAAGTGCTCTGCACCCCAAACCACCACGGTTTTGACTTAAGGGCCATTTAAAAGGGGATCAGAGGTGGAGTGGCAAACAGCTCCGTGAAGAAGAGCTCTGGCCCTGGGCACATGGAGCAAGTTGGCCCGGAGCTTGATTTGAGACAGTCTGTCCCCAGCTCCTCACCTTGGTTTTTCCATCTGGCAAATGGGATGGCATTTCCCTGCCAGACCTCAGAGGCAGGCACACAGAGGTCACAGGAAGGTACCTCGGAAGCAGGGTCCGCAGAGCCCACAGTAAGGAGGGGAGCCTGTGTCTGTGCAGGCAGCTCCTGCTACCTCCCCAGGGCCAGCCTCCTGAGTCAGCTGCAGCGGGGTGCCCTGTGGGGTGAGTGAGCCACAAGACAGAAAAGGCCCAACGCAGGCTCCAGTCACGCCAAAGGAGGTATCACCTAGGGCCACTCCCTCCTCCATGCAAACAGCCCAGCCTTCCTCCTGCTCCTCCTCAGAAGGCTCTGAAGATCAAACAAGTTTCCACAAGGAAGGAGTGGGGCAGGGGGGCATCGTCCCCCCCACAGCACGCCACCTGCCCTCTTGGTTTGCACAGTCCGTGCTCTGAAGACCTTCCCCAAAGGCAGGGGCGAAACTTTCTTTGCAGCAGGTCTCAAGTAGGTCTGGGCACATAGTACGCACGTGTGACCCACGCGTGATGTAAACGTCTGACGAACGGAGGAACTGATATTTGCTGTCTCAAGTTCCTTGGAAGCAGGAAGCATGGCTCCCCTCCAGCACCCAGCCCTGTGGACAGACCTGCTGAGCACACTCCCTCATCCCAGGAGAGCGGAGTTTAGGGAAAGTTCATGAAGCAAGGGGTAGTGGGTACAAGCAGGGGATTCCTGGGGAGAAACAAACCAGGGAGAGCAGTTTGTTCCATCAAATAGGAGATAAAATGATAAACTGGTGGTAGAGGTTAACTGGGAAAGGTGACAGAGTGAGTGAGCTTTGCACGCACTATCTTCACGCCCAAGGGTGTGCCGGCGGCGATATGCTCAAGGTGACCTGAGAGGGTGTTCCAGTGGCGATAGGCTCAGGGTGACCTGAGAGGGTGTTTCAGTGGCGATAGGCTCAAGGTGACCTGAGAGCCTGGCCTTACCGCCTAGGAAGCCTGGGCCCACCTCACGTACCCTAAAAGTGGGGAGGGGGCGGAAGGGGGAATAAACTTGGATAATGGCCCGGCCCTCTCCTCTCCAGGGTTCAGAGCCTGGGAGACCAGGCCCAGAGTCTGGGCTGGCTCAATTTACCCAGGTAACTGCCTCATCTTGCTAGAGGCTGGGCCCTCCTGATTGGACTTCAACCCAACGGTCCGCATATGGCTCTTGGTGTCCCGCTCAGAGCCAGGCACAACACGGGGCACCCAGGCCCAACAGACATGTTCTGAGCAAGTCAGTGGTTGACTAAAACACACACACACATACTGAGCATGTCTCGTGGCTGGGCGTGGGATCACAGGGCCAAGGGCGGGGAGCTGTGGCCCCAGCCACATAGGCTCCTACGGTCCAGCTGGGGCTAAGGTAGCAGGCACTCTGAGCCTTCCTGAGTGGATGGGCGAATGTACTGGAAGGGAGTGCAGAGAGGTGAAATCTGACCAGGGCCACACAGCACAAACCAGGAGGGAGCATAAAAATGATTCCCCAACAGTGGTTCAGACACAGGTCTCAGCCCCGGCCCCAAGTCCCATCCACTCAAAGAGCTTCTCCCTCAGCCGTTGGGGCAAGGCCCCCTCACCCCCCGAAAAAAAAAAAAGTGGTGGCCGGGGAAGCAGCTGCAGCAAGATTACAGTGGGTCATGGGAGGTACAACAGCCACAAATACACAATCTTCCCTAGATATTTAGGGAGGAAACCAAACTGTTTAGATAGAGGATAGGAAAAATTGAATATACATCTCAAAGCCAATCCGAGAGCCCTCGCTACCAAGGGCCCCAAGAGGGGAGGTAGGTGGCATCTGCCCCCAAGGAGTGTACAACTTTGACCCCTGGTCCCACGTGACCACTCTCCAGGGAGGTCACCCATGAGGGCCATTTGGACCCAGGAATCGTCCAGGAGGGAAAAGGTTTAAACAAGGCCCAGGACAAGCCAGGACTGCGCTGAGAAGCCTCTCCGCCCCAGAGCAGGGAGCAGGGCCTACTGAAGGAGAGGAGGGAGCCTGCCACAGCGTGAGGTGCTGACCGTGACCTCTTCTGAGGGGAGGGTTGTGGGTGAATTTGCAGAAAATGGAAAACGGAGGGATCTGCATTTTCTCATCTGTGCCTCCATCTGCAGCTTAGCTCAGTGATGGGGCCTGAAGCATGTGAGGAAGGGGACCCCGCAGGGAGCCAGGGCACAGGAACAGCGGCTGAAACGCGGCCAAGAACCTGCCGCATGCGCCCAGCACTCTGTCTTGGTGTCCCCACGGCTTCTGCAGACATGGGGAAGCTCCCGCACCGTTATCCCTTTTCAAAGACCAGGAGGTGACTGGCTGGAGGCACACAGCTGAGTAAGCCTCCTGCAAGTCGTCCCATGGCTCTGAGGACACCACACAAACCTTGCATTTCCCGCCTTCATTGTGGCCTCCCCGTGGGCTCTGGGTTCAAATGCCCGTGTGCTTCCACTTCTCAGCTGTATGGACTCGGGCAAGTCACGGACCCTCGATGGTCCATGCTGCTGCTCTTCCGGGGAGGACGGGCCAGTAAGAGTACCTGCTGCAGGGGGCTATAGTTCACAGAGTCACCGCCCGCCCCCACTCCACCACTCCAACCTCCTGCCTCTACCTCCACTTGTGGTCAGGCCCTGAGGCTCTGCCGTCAGCAGGCCGGGTGACTCTCGGCCTGTAGCTGGCCCAAATCCCCTGGCTCCCAGTTTCCTGGCAGAGCAATACCACCTGCCCCACAGTGTGCCTAGCACACAGCAGGGACTGAGCAGAATGCTCACAGGGGCTGCTCCTCACACGGCTCCTGTCCCCCTCCCTCTATGTTCCAGAGCAGAAAGTAACTCAATGGTACACACTTGGAGCCTCTGGGACACTTACAATGTCCTTCAGGTAACAGCTCCTAGATGGGGGAATTGGCTGAGGGGGGCTCCTTGGGGGCACGGGTTATGTTTCTTTCAGGGCCAGGTCCCCAGTAGGCCAAGGGGTTCTACAGGCCTCAGGAAACAGAAACCCAATCCTCCGAGGCCCTCTGACCCGCCTCGGTCTCTCCAGACTCAACCATCTGCAACCCATCACTCAGCACCAGGACCGCATTTCCCTCCTTTCACCACCACGGCCGGGTTCTCTCCCCCCACACCGAGCTCCTGGGGCTAAAGCCCCGTCTGGCTTCTGAGGCTTCAGCACACACAGAAGTGACAGCTGGCAGCGAGGGGCTCCTCTGTCATCCCTAACGCTGCCCAGGCCTCTGAAGTTTGGGGAGTGGATTAACTGCCTCACTTGGACATAAAAGTGCCACTTGGGCAGAGTTTGGGAAGGGCATCAAGTGGGGGTGTCTTTGGCAGGGAGGGGGGCTCACACCTGGACCTCCCAAGGGGCTCAGGGGAGGGAGTGGCACCCTAACTGAAAGTTGAGGTGTGAGGGAGCATGGCGGGCTCTTGGGGGGAGGGCTGTAAGCTCCGCGGGCTTTGGTAGAAAAACCACACTCAGTCACATCACAGAGAAAGGGAGAAAACGTCCTTATCACCACACTCATGGGGCGAAGGATCAACCCACAGAAATACCGTTAGGTCACAGTAGAATATTCCACTCCTTTCAAGTTACAAAGGGCTGTGTAGAGCTTTCTGAAATGCTGTTCACTCCCTGACTTGAAAATTGCAAAAACTTGGTGAGTTCAAATTCCTAGGCTAGCCCAGAGAGCTTCCTTACCGGACCCTTACCTCTCTGCCCTGTGGCTGCAGGCCAAGGCCAGCGTGCTGGGCTGATCCATGGGGATGCTCAAGGAGACAGCCGAGTGTTTCCCACTAGTCACCCACTCCCTGGCCTCTGTATCGCCCAGTTCCGGCCAGTCGGCTCCTGTAAAACCACTCAGATCGAACAGCCCAATTGGTACAAAGACCTTCTTGGGAGTTCCATTCTCCGGAGCATAGCTCCTCTGCTGCTCCCCAAAGCCTTGCCTTGTACTTTGCTGCTCCCTATATCCCCCATACCCTTCCCCCCTCCCCCAAACACACACGTAGAGTTCAGAGGCTGAGCCCAATCAGACAGCAAACAGCCAAGTTCAAGATGAAAGCCTGAGGTCAGAGCCAGCCAAGCACAGCATTCAAAACTGGAAGATTCTGTTTCTTTTAAACGACAGACTATAAATATGGCAAAACCCCAGGAAAACTCTTAGAAGCCAGTCATCACCTCCCTGGGACCCCTCCTATAGGAAGTCCCCACCCCCACCAGAACATTTCAACACTTGCTAATTTCTACCCTCAATGAGTCTCTATCACCATGCCACCTTTAATCGTCCTTAGGGCTCTAGTAAAATTCTCAAAACGATTCAATAAAAATTCACTTTACTGTTAAAACTCTAACTAAAGCAGTTAAGTAAGGCAGATTTATCAATTTGAGAAATTTTGTGTGTGTGTGTGTGGCTGCTTGGCCTTTGAGCAAAACATTACTAAGAAAACGAGCCTTTAGAAAAGGGACCCTTTTCTTCCATTCCCTCTCCCAAACCCAGCTTCTCCTCTTTTCATTTCTCAGTCCTAGAAGGTGAGAGTTCAAGTGTGAGCCAATGACGTGGAGGCCTCCGCGATCCTGGACAATCAAAAGATCTATTGTGCTCCCTGTACTCACAAAGGCATTTACGTGGACCAGTGCGCTTTTACAATTTCCAACGAGGCTTGACACAAAAGAGGTTTTCATGTTAACCCTCAATTCTCCAAAAAATTCAATGAATGTGCCCCATTCTGAGCATTTTGGTGGGATGTAATTTTACTGCATAGCTGTGTTTTTTCACATTTTAGGAGGAGGGTTGGTGTTAATAACAGGATGTCAGGACCTCAAAATTGGAATGGGCCTCACTACTGTAGACTGGAGCATGGATAGAGTAGGAAGGGTTCAGAAAATAAAAGGAGAGGTCTGGGACACATGGAAAACCTCCCAAGAGAATAATGCAGTTTGCAGCTTAGCAGCAAGGAGGCCAGCGAAATCCAAGAGCTTTCTGGGAACTGGGCATCTATGTGAGCAATCTAGGAAAACCCAGAGTCAGGGATGGAGGGCCCCAGTGGAGGGCAGGGCCTGGGGTGATCCCTACTACACCCCAGGAAACTTGGGAATCTCAAGAGCCACAGCCCAAACCCTCTTTCCCCTTCTACGTCCCCCTAATTCTAAGACCCCACTCTGGCTGTGGTCACCTCCGCCCGGAGCCCTCCCTGACCCCTCAGGCTGGACGAGGGGCCCTCTTTAAGAGTCCCTCCTGAACATCTCTGTGCTAAGTCATGGTGGGTTTACTCATTCTTATCTCCAGCTCAAGCAGTGATTTAATTCACCTTTGGACTCCTAGCACCTTACTCACTGTCTGGAACACAGTGGGTGCTTAATAAATGCTTGCTGACTAATTCCCGTGCACTTTGGAATACAACACACTTTCTGAGTTTGCACTATAGGATCCTGGGCAAGTTATATAATTTTTTATTTTTTTGGCCTCATTGTCCTCATCTATAAAAGGGGGGTGGTCACCAGGATTAGATTAAAATAAGACTGTACATGAAGTGCTCAAAGCCCTGGCGGTTGGTGAGCTCTCAAATCCTTCCTGTTTATGATCACTGTACACCGGAGGTGAAGGCTGAGAAGGGTTCATTCCCCCCCTGTACCCCAATCCTCAGCGGTTTCGTGGGAGTGGGGTGTGGGGCACTGTGGACTGGCGCTCCCTTCAGTAGTGGAGGAGGAGGCAGCTGAACAGGCAGAGCTTGGAGAAGCCTGCGTGCAGGTGCCTGTTCTTGGGGGAAGAGAAAATAGAATTTCCCAGCACACCAGAGTCCAGCTGAACCAATTTACTAAACTCACTTACAGACCAACCCCTCAACAGTGTCACATGCCCAAGATGGGGGGCAGGGGTGCACCAGGAGGCAGACAGCTGGTCCCCACCCCAGGCTGTGCCTTCTTGCTGTGTCACCAAAGCCACTTTAACTTCCCTGAGCTTCGGTGTCCTTATCTAAATAGGCAAGGCGGCTGTAAGGAGTACCTGACCTGGTACAGGTAACGCACTTGGCAACTTGCCTTGGTCAGTGCTCCATACGCGCAAGTGACAGGGGGATGAGCTCGCTCTCCCACGTTACATCTGCACACATCTGGCCGCATGCTTCTACTGGACTTGACCCTTACCAGACCTCATGTTGCAGATGAGGAACTTAAACGGCTTGATGGGTAAATGGCCAAGCCAGATGGCAAAACCAGACCGTGCCCTCTCATCAAATGCCGATGCCACCCACAATGTGCACCAGGGGCTCAGTCTGTGCTAATTCCCCTCGTGGGAACCTCTGCAATTTAGGGAAAGGCTAGGGGGACAGAGTTCGCCCAATGCCTGGTGCAGCAAGCGTCACAGCAGAGGGTCAAGATGGCTCTGAAGCAGGAAGGAGGGCGGCCACGTGGCCCAAGGCTGGGAGGGTGCAGAGCATCTGCAAGTCCACCTCCGCCTCTGTTCAACCACAGCTTGAACCGGAAGGAAGCACCTGACAACTCGGGGACTATTTCCAAAGATCTAGAGAAAGGTGTGTCAACTCCCTTTCTCACGGATTTGAAAGCACAGTTTCCAATGTGAGGAAAAACCCCAACCCAGACTTGCACTGCCCCCACACGCTTCCCTCCACCCCTCCCAGGAGCCTGCCCCCACCCCAGGAATTCCTAGCCAGGGCTTCCTTAGAATTACAAAGGTGATTCAGAACCTCAGGTGGAAAATGCCCCAGCAACCCCTTTGGAAAGATTTCGGAGTTTTCATTTTTCCTTCAACCAATTTCCTGAGGCCGAGGGCAATGCCCCAAGTCGCATCAGAAAGCCAAGCCTGGCAGACTTCTGGAAACTAAAAAAGTAATGCTAACAAAATGCTTCCACTGGTTTTCATTTCTTGGATTTTTCCTACGAAGGGAGGAGACTCGCCCAGTTGGAGATAGTTTGAGAGTTTTTTGGCTGCAGATGGGGACAGGGCTATCCGTAATTATCTCCAAATCACACTGGCCTGACGCCCAAATCCTTTTTCTAAGTTACCTGCTTTCTTGCGGGTGGGGGGGTGGGGGTGGGGGGTTCACAGGACCTCAAATTAAGAAACATATTGTTTGCTCAAACACCTTAAGAAAGCTGTCGACACTCCAAAGCTCCTACCACCAGCTGCACCCGGCTGCCTCACCCCGACCCCCCTCTTTTCCCTTCTCCTCGTGTTTTGAAGTTTATTTTCCCACATTCAGCCTTGAATTCTTTCCTTCCTGCAGTGGTTGGTGGAGGAGCGGCGAAGAAGGAAACTTCGAGGGCAGCTCGATTCTTTATTATCATACTCGCCTGCCTTCTTCCCCTCTAAGCAAAGCCCTGGAAGAAACTAAACAACAGAAGAATTGTTTCCTCCAGGGAAATTACAGTGACCCTTCCCCAGCCCACGCACCCAGGGCAAACGAACCCGCATCGCCCCGGGACTCCCGCTAGAACCAGCTACCTCCTGAAGCTCACCGTCCTTCTCCAACCTCACCTCCCACCAGCCCCCACCCCGGGAAATTTCCCCACTGAAAACACACACCCAACCTGCTGACTCAGCCTCCCCCTTCCAGTGGTCCCCAGTCTGCTAGTCGGTCTGGCTGCCGGCAGGCACCGATATGCTCATCTTCAATTGTCTATTGGTTTGGGGACAAAAAGGGAGTCACAAGCAGATGGCTTCTGTTTTCCAATGCTTTCAACTTTCCAACAGTTCAGGGCAGGAAAGATGGATGACGACAGGTTTGTTCCCATTTTACATACAGGGAAACTGAGGCCAGAAGAATGAGACAACTAGACAGGCACATAGCATTGGGGGGCGGGGCGGCTGTAGATTAAATATTGCTCCTCGTTCAACCTCCTTTATGGTATCTTTCACCCCAGGAGAAAGGTAACATCTCCCATCCACTACCCCTGCTCCACGGCTCCCACTCAGGTCCGGGTCATCCCCTGCAGGATGCCACCCGTGCAGGCCACGGCTGGACAGGTAAGGCCAAGGGTCTTCAGGAAACTGAGCATTGGGCCTCGAGTCCTGGCCAAGGGTCGGTTTAGCCTAGCGAGGTCAATGCCTCATGGGGCAAATGAACCAGAAGAAACTCCCAATGCCAACCGGGGCGGGAAACTCTCCTCACCACCCCCCATTCGGCACATGGACTCCGGGTCTGGTTCTTTTGCTCAGCCCACTACTTTCACCAAGTTTATCCGCGAGCCCGGGGAGTTAGCCTTCCCGACAGTCGAGACGGCGAGATAAGCTAAGCTCTCCCGGAAGCCCGAGCGCGTCTGCAGCATTCCAGCCGCCGGCCGGCCCCGCGGCGCAGCCGGGCAGAGCCCTCACCCCGCTCCTCGCCCGACGGGGGAAGGGGGTCTTGCTCAGGCTGGACCTGGGGACCCTCCAGCAACTCCGCGCGGCTCCCATTCCCGAAAAACAGTCGTGCGGGAGCGGCGCTGGCCCGGGAGATGGGAGGTGCAGACGCTGGGCGGGTGACAACCGGCTGGGCTCTCGCACTCCGGGAGCGTCTCCAAGGAAAGATAAACGCTTTCCTCCGCCCCACAGCCCCTCTCCAAGGAAGGAGGGACCCGCACCCCCACAGCGAGCCACCGAGGGGCCCGGTTCACCCGGAGGTCAACCCTAAATTCTCTGCACAAACTGGGTCCCAAGGTGACTCCTGTGTCCACGGGTGAACGAAAGATCCCGGCAACCACATCCAGGAGACACCCCTCCTGTCTCCCCAGGACAACCCACCGGGGCGAGGGTCACCCAAAGCTGCGAGGGGCGCCCCCGCCGCACTCCCAGAGCTCGAGCCAGCGTCAGGTGTTCGTAGGGGCAACGCGGCGCCTCACCTGCAAGATCTCGTCCAGGCCCTCCTGGCTCAGGCACGGGAACTTGGTGAGTAGATGCAGCTTCTCCGTGTAGTACTTCTTCTTAGCCTCCTTCCAGTGCGGCTCCTCCAGCACCTCGAAGATCGCCGCCCCGATGGCCAAGTAAAAGATGATGGCCGAGGTGAGCAGAGGGCCCCGGTCCACCATGGCTCCCGAGCGGCCACCTCCAGGCCAACGCGTCTCCTAGCCCCAGTGGCTCCCGGTCCACCCGCCCTCCAGCCTCTGGAAACAGCTGTTTGAATTTGGAGCTCCGCATGCGCAGTGCCCCGAACCCCCCGTGCGGCTCCGGGGACAAAGTAGCTTCTCCAAGTTGGCCCACGGAGCGCGGGAAATTGTGCGGGGGGCCCTGCTCGCGCGGGCCGGGGTGGGCGCACACCAAGGGGGCCGAGGGAGCGCCCCGGATCGCGGCGGTGAGAGAAGCTGGGGGGGAACTCAGGGCCCGACTTCGGGAGACACGTGGGCTGCCCTACGCGCGCCACAGCAGTGTGCGCTGCGCCCGCCTCCGCGCGCCGCTTTAATCAGCGCCCAGCGCTCACCTCCCGCCCGCGCCAGGCCCCGGGGGCGGGGCCGACTAGGGTCCGCCCCTCTCCGGCCCCGCCCCCGCCCCGCCCCGCCCCCGAGCCCGCCGCAGCGGGAGTCACACGAGGTGCGCTTCTCGGCTCACTGGGTTCCCCGGTGCCCAATTCCTGAGCGATAGGGGTGTCTGGGACCCGCATTTGCTCCTAGTACTGGGGTATTAAAGAAAATGAGTGTGGACCTAACGACTGGGGTCAGGGAGTTGTGACTCCTGTTATTTTGCCTGTAATTCAGTTTTTGCCTCACCTTACTATTAATTATAAGCCTGGGAAAAGGGGATCAGAAAGGGACCGGAGAAACTGCCAAGAATCAGCATATCAGGAACGAACCCAGCCACAAAGGCGTGGCTTCTCCATTTGGCCCCATTCTCAGGTGCTCTGTTGTGAGACCCTTGGGGGAGGGAGGGGTTTGGTTAGGTGGGGGGAGGAGCAGCCTGGACAGCGCTGTGCAAGACCCCTCCCTTACCCCTTCCCTGGCTACACACACTGCAACTCTAGGGGAAAAACCGCTTTGATACTCCCAGGCCTACTTAAAGTTGCGCACACACACCCTCCACACACACACACGCACACACTTGCCCTCCTTACCCTCCTTGCTAGCCCTGTTTTCCTCCTAGCACTAAATTTTCTCAAATATACTATATATCTCTAATATACTATACAACATTAAAATGACAGCTTATGGGTGGGGAGTCTGGATTGTTCAATGATATATTCCCTCAGGACTGTTACATAATAGACACTCATTAAACATTTGTGCAATGAAGAAGTGAATGACGGTCACAAATATATTTGTCAAAAACACACACCCAATGGAAGTCATAGCCAGAGCAATTATGCAAGAAAAAGAAATAAAAGGCATCCAAATTGGAAAGTAAGAAGTAAAACTGTCACTATTTGTAGATCACATGATATTATGTGTAGAAAACCCTACTAAAGACTCCAATGAAAAACTGTTAGAGCTAATCAACAGATTCAGTAAAGTTATTGTTAGGTCGGAGAGAGCCCAGGATCAAATACATGCAGACATGTGATGAGACAATGGACTTCCCCTGGAATTTCTCACAGATCAGCGTGCCAGACACAGATACTGGCTTTTCCAGGACCCCCACACAGATACTGACTCATTCCTGAATACCTGGCTGACCCCTGCAGCTGAAACTTCCTCAACTGAATACCTCAGCTCATGTCCCCGCCCCTCACCCAACCACAGTATAAAAAAAGCGCCCCCCTCCTTGTTGGTGTGAATCCACGTGCCCTGTCCCGGGGGTACGTGGGTCTCCCAGGGACGCAGAATAAACCTTTTCCTTTCCTTTCTTTTCTGATTCACTGGACTCTATTTCTTGCGCCGCCTCCTGAGCTACCTAACCTAACAGTTATAGGATACAAAATCAATATACAAAAATAAATTGCACTTCAATATACTAATGGGATATCAGGAAGAGGAATTAAGACGATATCACTCACAATTGCATAAAAAAGAATAAAACGCCTAGGAATTAATTTAACCATGGATGTGAAAGGCTGTAAGGTATTGATGAAAATAAATAGAAGGGGGGGGGGGGCGGGGAGGACAGGAATGGGCTAGAAGAGGTTAATGGGGGATAAAGGAGGACCTATGTAATACTTTCAACAATGAAGATTTAATCAAGCAATCAATTAATCAATAAAAGACACAAATAAATGGAAAGATATTCTGTGCTCATGGATTGTGTGGATGAAAGGGGCCACTTGCTAACCTGACAAGCTCAGGGAAGGCCTGCATGGCAGTCTTGCAAACTCAAAGGCCTAAAGTAACCACAAAGGATGGTCTGAAATTAAACTTTAGTTAAAAGTAGTTATGGTGGGTAGTCACCTCCTAGGCCGGTATCTTCCCTGTCAAGATCAACCTTTACCTTAACTACACTTATTGTCTTTTTGCATCTACGATAACATATCATTGAAATGTCTCAGTGACTTGTAACTTCCCTTTTTTCCAGACCCCCTCAAGGCACAACCAAATGTCTGGGCGCCAGGACAGATAGCACAAATTCCTTCATTGTTATTGTTACCTTGTTAATTGTTGACTATTAACTATCCTGTACCCACCTAAGTAATGTGTCTATCATTTTACTTTTTATCCAATCCCAGAGGTTTCCCCCCGCTTTTGTTTTCTCCCTCCTCCCTAATCTATCACCAATGGATTTCATGTAAGCCACCTAAGTCTCCTCCTTTGATTGCAATGTATAAAAATAGATGAAAACCCGCCATTCTCTGGAGAATTATCCCAATCCCTTGAGATTCTGCCTCCCGGCAATTGTCTACAGTTTGGCTCAAATAAACTCACAAAAATTCTTTACAGGTTCGAAGGTGTTAACAATTGGAAGAATACTGTTAAAATGTCCATCCTACCAAAGAAATCAACAGATTCAGTGCAATCCTTATCAATATTCCAACGGCATTTTCCAAAGAAATATAACTAACAATCTAAAATTTATATGGACCTACAAAAGACCCAGCATAGCCAAAGCAATCTTGAGAAAAAAAGAACAAAGCTGGAGGCATCATACTCCTGATTATAAACTATATTAAATAGCTATGGTAATCAAAATAGTAGAGTATTGGCATAAACACATTGATGGAACAGAAGAGAGCCTAGAAATAAGTTTACAGCACAGGAACCAAGTATATACAATGGGGAAAGGACAGTTTCTTCAGAAAATGGCATTGGGGAAACTGGACATGCAAAATAATAAAACTAGACTATCTTATGCCATACACAAAAATTAAACCAAAATGGGTTAAAGACTTAGATGTAAGACCCAAAACCATAAAACTCCTACAAGAAACATAGACAATAAGTTCCTTGACATCAGTCTTAGTGTCTGGACAGTGGGTTTTTTTGGGAACTGACTCCAAAAGTCAAGGCAACAAAAGCAAAAATAAATAGGTGGGACTATATCAAACTACAGAGCTTCTGCACAGTAAAGAAAACCATCAACAAAATGAAAAGGCAGCCTAGGGAATGGGAGAAAATATTTGCAAGTCACATATCTGATAAGGAATAAATATCCAAAATATATAAAGAACTCATACAACTCAATAGCAAAACAAAACAGTTTAATTAAAAAATGGGCCCTAGCTGGTTTGGCTCAGTGGATAGAACATCGGCCTGCAGACCTAAGGGTCCCGGGTTCGATTCCGGTTAAGGGCACATACCTCAGTTACAGGCTCCTCCCCGGCACAGGCCCTGGTCAGGACATGTGCAGGAAACAACCAATGGATGTGTTTCTCTCAGATCGATATTTCTCTCTGTTTTTCCCTCTCCCTTCCACTCTCTCTAAAAATCAATGAAAAATATCCTTTGATGAGGATTAAAAAGAAAAAAATGGGCAGGACCCTGCCAGTGTGGCTCAGTGGTTGAGTGTCGACCTATGAACCAAGAGGTCCAACTGGTTTCATTTCCAGTCAGGGTAAATGTCTGGTTTGTGGGCTGGATCCTCAGTAGGGGGCTTGCAGGAGGCAGCTAATCAATGATTCTCATTGTTGTTCTATCTCTCTTCCTCTCCCTTCCTCTCTGAAGTAAAGAAAAAAAATATATATATATATATATTTAATGGGCAGAGGATCTGAATAGATATTTTTCTGAAGAAGACATACAGATGGCCAACAGGTACATGAAAAGACGCTTAACATCACTAATTATAAGCGAAATGTAAATTAGAACCCCAATGTGTTATCACCTCACATCTGTCAGATGACTATTATAAAAAAGATAAAAACAAGTGTGGGCAAAAATGTGGAGAAAAGGGAATGCACAATGGAAACAGTATGGCAGTTCCTGAAAAAGTTAAAACAACATCCTTCGTTGGTATAGCTTAGTTGATTGGGCATCCTCACATGCACCACGAGGTTGCTGGTTCAATTCCTGTTAGGGCACCTGCCTGGGTTGCTGGCGCGATCCCTGATCCACATTGTGCTCTCACATCAATGTCTCTCTCCTCTACCTTCCTCTCTTTCTAAAAATTAATAAACTTTAAAAAAAAACAACAACAACAAAAACCAAGCTCACAGATACAGAGACTGATTGGTAGAATTGTTGGGGGCAAAGGGTGGGGGATGGGGGTGTATGAAATTGATGAAGGGGGTCAAAAGGTACAAACTTCCAGTTATGAAATAAAAATAAAGTCATGGGGATGTAATATAGAGTACAAATATTTTTGCGGCCCAGCCAATGTAACGGTATGTAAGAAATGTCTTAATAAAAATTTCATAACTTAATTTTTACAATATCCTGTTATACATAATTTTTAATAATGAACTACAACGTTCCCTAATGACTGATGACTATAATCACGTTGCATTCATTTCCCTTATGAGCCTTACACACAAGCACATCATTTCTCTCCACTAATACCAGCAGCGAATATTTTAGCAGCCGATTGCCACGTCATTGGTCTTGAACTGACTTGTTTCGTGTGCACAACAGGAAATATTTTGCTTTGAGAGAACAAGAAAAATAGGTTTATTTGCGTTACGCTTGTTAATTGGTGCAGTTATTCAGTGTCTGGTAAGTTAATGTTCAAGAAAAAATATTAATTTTTATTAAAATGTTCTATTATTTTATGTTAAGGATTACTCATTTATTTCAGCCCTTTGTATTCAGCCTGTCTCTATCAAAATAAACCTATGTTTCTATGAAAATTGAAGCTTTTGTTTTTTTGCGGCCCACATAAGCTTAAACCTTGTTTATTTGGCCCGTGTTAGCCTTTGAGTTTGACATGCTGTATTGCATGTTTGAACGTTGCTAAGAGAGTAAATCATAAAAGTCTCCATCACAAGAAAAAAATTTCTCGTAACTATGTTTTGGTGATGGAGGTTAACTGGACTTGTGGTGTTCATTTTGTTAGGGGCAAAAATAGAATATTGGGGACTAGCTAAGGTAATGGAAAATATTAATCATGTTCTGTTAACCAGGCCTTGTTCTGGTTAAAGAAAGGACAGTCTAACCTGGCTGGGAGTTGTGTGTCCCCAGGACCTGGGAGTCAACCTTGGAATGCGGTCCATTCTCATTCAAGAACTGCCTATTATCATGGAAAGATTAACAACCTTGTTGCCTAAACAATGGAGTCCCACCTCAGCCTGCACAGCCTGCTTCCCCATGCCTGCTATCCCTACTTCCCCATGGAATCCTTGTCCTACCTGTATAAGCAGCTGGTCTATGGGGGGATGCAGAGCAGATTTTTGTGGATCCCCTGCTGCTCTCCCATACTGCCCACATTATTGGAATAAGCGCTCATGTACTAGTATAATTCAACCCAGTCTCTGCTGAATTGGCCCAAGTAGTGACAGGAAGCCCGGACCCATTGGTTGTCCAGTTTCAGTTTTACTATACATACTAGTATTAAATCATTCCATTGTACACCTGAAACCAATATAATGTTATATGTCAATTATATCTCAATAAAAAAAATCAAACAAATGTGTTAAACAACAACAAACAACCCTGCCTGCCTCCCTCCTGATGCTGCAGACTCACTCCCCAGCCCTCAGCTTTTCCAGGGACCAGGCCTTTGTCCTGGGTCTCTCTCTGGCTGGAGGTCAGGGACTGTGTGTAAACGGTCCATCCATTATGGGGTGAGGGCAGTTTGAGAGGCTACAATTTTTCCTTCCTTTGTTAGGAAAATTCTGTCCCATTCCTCTCCCACCTCCGGACTGCGTTCTCTTCCTACGAAAATAAGGGCCTCTTCCTATTTCAGTTTCACTCTCTCACGAGGACAAGGCAGAACAGTTGTGGATGAGTTGGTTTTTATCCCAAGTTTTTGTAATTGCTAGTTTCTCTGTCTTCCAACTTGGTCTATTTGTTCATTTCTCGACCCCTTCCTCTTTTTTGTCCCCTCAATGTTATGGTCACTTTCTCCTCATCCTCTCTTCTGTTGCCCCTTCCTTTCCTCCCTGCATTTTCCCAAACCCCTTAACCCCAGCTCTCCATTCTCCTGGTCTCTCTCTCTCTCTCTCTCTCTCTCTCTCTCTCTCTCTCTCTCTCTCTCTCTCTCTCTCTCTCTCTCCTTTGTCTCTTTCCACACAGAATGTGCTTCTCCTCCCCTCCCCACTCCTTCCCCACCCTCCCTGGCCCCATCCACACATTTGAATCAATAATTTCCAACCAGATCAGGAGTTATGCCCATTCTCTGCTCAGGAGCCAGTGGGGGCTTTTGGAAATAGAATCTGTGCTGAAACTACTGAATGTTTAGACAACTTGAGCCTCAAGAATAGAAAAGGAAAAAATGGGTACGTGGGGGAGGGGCACAGGGCATATACTTCTGTACACTGCTGATAAAACCGCTGCCACGGCTTCATTAGCATGTTTATTTATGGTGTGGCCAACAATCATTTGTTTCAGAGTGCCATCTTGATAATGTATAAGGCAATGAGCTTTGAGTTGCTGTTTCACCTTGATAGCGACAGGTCACAATCTGGGTTGCACCCTATGAAACTGGCCGAGCAGACTGCTTGTTTTCCCCAAGGTCACTGAGGCTCCTAAACTCTGCTCCGAAGACCCACACCCGCCTGTGACGTTCTCCTCTCAGTTAGGTGAAGGGATTATCCTCGTGGTGAATGAACATTTGATAATGCTTTCAGATGCTAAAACACTTACTGTTTTATCTCTGTGTGGGAATATTTCTGTACACAGTCTGTGTAGGAATTTCAAAGGGAATAGTGCCCTTGTGAACTCCCCATCCCACCTAAGGAGACATATAAAAAAGCCATTAAGAGCATAAAGTGAGTCACAACACAATCACTTGAAAACGTTGATTCCTTTAAAAAGGAAAGAAAAAGAGCTTCATAGCTCTTGTGGACAAAAACAAAACCAAAAACAAAACCAATGGTGATAGGGGAGTTCTATGGAATAACCTCATAGAGAGACGAGATCATAAATTCCTGACCGAGCAGGTCATGGTGGGCAGTCGCAGCACAGGCATGCAACTTCTGTACCAAAGGCTTATCTTTGCCTTAAGCAAAGTCTGTTGTCTTGCTCATCTAGGTTGAATCTTGGGCCTCTTTTTTTATCCCTGGGAAACAACCATCCTCACATCTTGAGATCCTGCGATGCAAACAGAGATATCTCCTCTCGCTTCCTCCCACCTTCATGTAATCTTCCTTTCCTTCTTCCCTCCTTCATTACGAAAGAAAAAGGAAACTGCAAAACTGTCATTCTCCAGAGCATTTGAGACCTTGCTTCCCAGTTCTGTTGTCAATTTTGGCTCAAATAAACCCTTGTAAGGATTTTCGACAGGGTTGGCTGTTCTTCCATCCACATGGGCCACACCATCTAGGTTTGTGTAAGTGCCTCCTGTGATGCTCGCACATGACAAAAGGACCTAAGGACCATCAGCACAATGAAAAGGGAGCCCACTGTGGGGGAGAACATATTTGGCAACGATACATCTGATAAAGGGTTAATATCTGAAATATATAAGGAACTCATGCAACTTACCAAAAGGAAGACAAACAATCTAATTTAAAAATGGACTAGACACTTCTCCAAAGTGGACATACAGATGGCCAAGGGACATATGAAAAAAATGCTCAAAGTCACTGAGCATCAGAGAGATGCAAATTAAAACGACAATGAGGTGTCACCTCGCATGTGCCAGAATGGGCACTATCAACAAATCAACAAATGACAAGTGCTGGTGAGGATGTGGAGAAGAGGGAACCCTCGTGCAAGTGCACGGCAGGTGGGAATGCAGACTATGGCACAACCACTATGGAAAACAGTATGGAGTTTCCTCAAAAGATTAAATATGGCCGAAACCGGTTTGGCTCAGTGGATAGAGCATCGGCCTGCGGACTGAAGGGTCCCAGGTTCGATTCCGGTCAAGGGCATGTACCTCGGTTGCGGGCATATCCCCAGTAGGAGATGTGCAGTAGGCAGCTGATCGATGTTTCTCTCTCATCGATGTTTCTAACTCTCTATCTCTCTCTCCCTTCCACTCTGTAAAAAATCAATAAAATATATATATATAAAAAAAAAAAGATTAAATATGGAGCTACATTTGACCAAGTGATCCCACTTCTAGGAATATATCCTAAGAAACCCAAAATACCATCAGAAAAAATGTAAGCATCCCTATGTTCTTAGCAGCACAATTTAAAATAGCTAAGATCTGGAACAGCCCAAGTGCCCATCAGTAGATGAGTGGATAGAAAAGCAGTGGTACACTATACCATGGAATACTATGCAGCTGTAAAAAAGAAGGATCTCTTACTGTTGAGACAGCATGGAGGGACCTGGAGAGTATTATGCTAAGCGAAATAAGCCAGTCAGAGAAAGACAAATATCACATGATCTCACTCATGTGGAATCTAATGAACAAAATAAACTGATGAACAAAATAGATGTAGAGACATAGGAGCATAGAACAGATTTCAGAATCTCAGAGGGAAGGTGGGGGGAGGATAGGTGGGTTGGAAGTGATCAACCAAAGAACTTGTATGCATATATGCATAAGCCATGGACACAGACAATAGGGTGGTGAAGGCCTGGGGTAGGGCGGGCTAGAAGGGGTCAATGGGGGGTGGGGGGAAGGGGACATATGTAATACTTTCAACAAAGATTAAAAAAAAAAAAAGGATGAATTTCTTAGAATGTATCCATGTCCCTAAGTGGCCCATGACTGTTGTCAAACAGTCTTAGAAACAGATAATAGTAATGGCCAGCGGATGTGGGGAGGGGGCAAAATTGTTCAGGGAGTAGAGTCTCAGTTCTGTAAGATAAGAAAGTTCTAGAGATTTGTACAATGAGGATCATATAATTAACACTACTGTGCTGTCCGCTTAAAAAGATGGTAAATTTGATGTTAAGGTGGTAAATTTTATGTTATATGTAAGATTTAAGGTAAAAACACAAAAAAGTACTACAGTAAATTTTATAAACTTGCATCAAATTTGTGAATAATCATTTATATATATAAAAAAACACAAACAAGTAGTAAAAATTGACCTTGTAAATTCATGGTAAGATATTTGAAGTTTGCCATAACCGGTTTGGCTCAGTGGATGGAGCGTCGGCCTGCGGACTCAAGGGTCCCAGGTTCGATTCCAGTCAAGGGCATGTACCTTGGTTGTGGGCACATCCCCAGTAGGAGGTGTGCAGGAGGCAGCTGATCGATGTTTCTCTCTCATCGATGTTTCTAGCTCTCTATCTCTCTCCCTTCCTCTCTGTAAAAAATCAATAAAATATATATTTTTTAAAAAAGATATTTGAAGTTACAGGGATCAGCCAGACATTGAGGAGAGAGAGGCAGCTGAGTGACAATACTAAGCCCCATAGGTGTGGCCTGGCGGGTTCCGGTTACCCCAGGAGCTGCCTGCCCTGTACTGAGACCAGTCTGCGGGAGAGAGAAACATCCTCACAGGTTCAGGGCAGAGCACAAGCACTGATTCTAATTATTAGTGTTGGGAGCTTTCAGATAAATCTGTATGGCCATTTCAAAGTCTTTCTCTTACAAAGGGAACATCATACTATCGGAATTTCATTGCTATGAGGCGTCTAAAATTTTTACTGCCAGGAAACACAATTCAATCAGAAGAGAAGCCCACTGGCCGGTTCAGAGGTCATCGAGAACTATGCCTTCCCCCGGGGCCTTTCTAGGGAGCACAGCAGGGCTGTGTGTGCATGGAACCAACCCAGACCTTCCTCTCATTGATCCCCGAAGTCCCACCATTTGAGAGTCATTCCTTTGGGGTGCACAATGCCCTCTTTTTCAGTCAGGAAAGGAGTATGGCATGAGACCCCAACACTTTGCGTCTGTGGATCCTAACCATTTTTCAGCTGTTTATTTTGGTCACCACATCCAGTACCTACAGACCTCTCAGAAAGTCTGAATGGAGCTGGCTGATGAGAATGGCCGAGGGGAAAGGTGAGTGTAAGGCAGGGGGCGGGGCACCAGGGCAAATGGGACTGTTAAAACACACACAAAAAATCCCTTCTGTGAAGCATTTGAGATCTGGCTTCCAGGCAAATGTCATCAGTTTGGTTCAAATAGACTCAGAAATATTCTCTGCAGGTTTGGACATTCTTAGGTCGAAGATTGCCATACAGATTTCAGACTTAGCGGCACTGATAAGAGTTTCTGGAGATAAGGAGAAGGTGACCCCTCTGCTGGTGCAGCCAGGAAGACACCCTGTCCAAGGGAGACTTTTCTTACAAATGTGAATGCATTTCACAAAGGGGAATGTCAACCTGGTTTCCTGAGCTTTTGCCAGGCCTGCTCTTTTTTTAGAATTAACCAGCCTAAAATAATACTGTGCCAAAGAGACATAACTTGGGGTGAAATTCTGTTCCCCTACATCTTCCAGCTACAAAACTATAGTATGTTACTATACTGAATACCATAGGCTAGAGATTTTCAACTGGTGTGTTGCAAGAATTTTTAAAACATGCAATACCTGACTATTCAATCAATGGTACTGACCTCTTTCCCCTTAGATTGTCAAATAAAAAAATGACAACAGCCGCCCAGCTGGCATGGTTCAGTGATTGAGCTTTGATCTATGAACCAGAAGGTCACAGTTTGATTCCCGGTCAGGGCACATGCCTAGATTGCAGGCTCAGTCCCCAGTAGGGGGTGTGCAGGAGGCAGCTGATCAATGATCCTCTCTCATCATTGATGTTTCTATCTCTCTTCCTCTCTGAAATCAATATATACATACATATATACATATATATATATATATATATATATATATATATATATATATATATATATATATATATAATGACAACAGCCAATACAATAATAGCTATCTGGTGTGAATGAATCAAAATTGTATCTATTTTTTGGTCAGATCAGCAAAAAATATATGTTTTTTTTGTGTGCCGCAGAATTTAGTAATTAGTTTATGTGTGCCGTGAGACAGAAAAGGTTGAAAACAGCTGCTGTAGGCAGTTGTAACACATTGTGACACAGTGGTCGGAGTTGTGTAATGCCTTGAGCTAGGACATGATGGTGGCCCTGAGGTCATGAGACGATAGGAAATGTTCAACTCCATTCTAACCTGATGAGACCACTGCTGAGTGTGCGGCCTGTTGTTGACCAAAGCCATTATGCTGCACCTGCCTGTACGTCCTATACACAAATTGTACTTTTACAACATGTGTCGATAATCGTGTTTTGATGCAATTGGTTGCCTTTATAATATGGCACATTTTATTGTATGCATTTAAAAGCATGCCAGTTAGAAGTACACAGGTTCGCCCGACGGTGAAGGTTTGTCTGGAGGGTTTGCAGCAAGTGTCCTGGTCACTAGCATTTCCAAGAGCTCACCCCGCAGGTGTGTCCTTTAGGAGGTGGGGGCGCGAGTCCACACGGGGACCAGAAGGCAGGTGGGAACAGGGCCGTGAGAGGCAGGGGTGACAGTAGATGTTAGGAGCTAGCGGCTCCGTGATTTAGGGGCTGCCACTGTTTGGGGAGCTCTGCTACTTGATGCTGTTTGCAGGGCCTGCTGCATTCTGGAGGGAGGCACCAGGAAAACTGCTTCCCATCCCCCGTTGCCTGACACTTGCTCACGCACAGCCTCTCCCCAGCCCGCCTCCCCTAACCTCCCTCACACTCTGGCTGCTCTAAGCAGCTCGAGAAGGCCTCCTTCAGACCCAGTGCTTAATGCCCTCAACAGCCACATCTGGCCCCAGGGCGGCTACTCCCAAGGGACATCACGATCCCAGGACAATTGGCCATTTGTGCTCCCAATAGGACAGAGGCCCAAGGATTGGTAGAGGAGAGGGCGGGAGGGAGGAGGTTGAGGAGGATGCCAAGTCGAAGGAGGACCCGGGATTCCTGGAATTTCTGCCTCCTGAGCCAAACTCCAGGGCCGAGCTGGGCAATAAACAGAACTTGGGCACAGGCAGGACTTTGGCCGTGGACTCCTGGGACATGCGATTGTGGGTGATGGCTCACCAGGCCCTGGGGCTCCCGGGGCTTGGGGCCCCAGACCTCACGATGGGGCTCCTAACATATAAGCTACTACTCACTTATCATAAGGAACGGAATCCCTGTCCCTTGTCACAAAACACCTCTCTCTCCACCAGCGACCCAAAGCCTCTTCTCCTGAGCCAGGGACCCACGCTGGTCTGGTCTGGAGAAGCCGGGGGCTGAGCCGGCTCAAGGATCCGACTGAAGATGGGCATGTTGGGGTGAGCGGCCTAGGCCCTTCCTGACCCACTTTACGTCAGGCCGACGAAGGGAGTAGTGATCAGTGGTGCCATGACTTGAGTCGCCGTCACTGTGAGATACGGCTCTCCAAGCCTGGCCTTTATCCCCACTTACCTGAGAGGAAACGGAGGCTCAGGGAGGGGAAGTAACCGCACAATCTGGTGCATGGCGATCGAGGATCAGGACCCAGACTGGCCTGATGGCAGAGGCCTCTGAGCACTTGGACAGGGCGGGTCTGAGCCAGCTCTGCCCCTCCAGCGCCCAGCCCGTGTCCCCCCAGAGCCAGGCTGGCACCTGCTGGGGTGCACAGTGTTTACCCTGCTGCTGATTTCAAAACGATAAGCCCAAGGCACGAGGAAAGCCCGGGTGAGGTTGTCTTCATCTACGAGAGGGGTCCTCCACCAAGGGAGAGAAAGGTCGGTGCTCAGAGGTGGTGGCCAGGAAAGGGCCCGGGGCCACTGCTGCCCCTTCCTCCACCAGCAGGTCCTTCCCTGGATGAATGGAAGACTCTGGGCCCACCTAGGCCTCCAACCTGCTCCCCCTGGTGCCCGAGGGTCACCTAGGCAGTGACCATCCTGGCTCTCAGCGTCCCCAAAGAGAGACCAAGCTGCCCCCTGAGGGAAGTCCCGAGGCCCACCCTGAAGTAGACTTGCCCCAAATTGAACTTGAATCTGATCAAGTGTTTACATCCAGCTCACCATTTGTAGGGAATGCAGAGGACAGAGGCCTACAGCACCAGGATGTCATCGACAAAATGCCAGTCAAACCACTTGTAAGAAATAAATAACCAGAAAAAAAGAGACGGGAGAGAGGGCGAAAGATGGATCAGAAATTTATAGATTGCAAGGGACTGGGAAAAGACCAATCAATTACATGTATCGACCTTATTTGGCTCTTGATTCAAACAGTAAAACACAAAAGCAAGACAGCTTAACAATGTGTAACGTTTATGAGGCAATTGGAAATGTGAACACTGAATGGACATTTTTTGGTATTAAGAAGTTTTTGTTTATTTTCTCCCATTGACTATCGCTGCCTCAATCTTTTTTGTTTTTATTGTGATCAAATGTACACAACAAATTTACCACTTTGATGGTTTTCAAGTGTACAAGTCAGTGGAATTGAGTACATTCACAGTGTCATGCAACCACCGCTGTTATTCATTCCCAGATGTTAATTTGGTTTAAAATATGTTCTTATTGATTTCACAGAGGAAGGGAGAGGGATAGAGAGATAGAAATACCGGTGACAGAGAGAGTCATTGATAGGCTGCCTCCTGCACACCCCTACTGGGGATTAAGCTTGCAACCTGGGCATGTGCCCTGACCAGGCATTAAACCGGTGACCTCTTGGTTCATAGGTCAATGCTCAACCACTGAGCACCCTGGCAGGGCCAGATGTTAATATTTTTAAGGTGTAATCTGGTATTGTGGTTTAAGAAAAGACATTTTATTTTTATTTTATTTTTTTTACTAACATTTTTTTCTCTTGCTGCTTTTAAGATTCTCTCTCTCTTTTTTTTAATGAGACATTTTCTTTTTAGAGATTAAATAAAACGTTGATAAGATCTTGTCACCTCTCCGTTTCCCTGTCGCTGGTACATACAGTCCCCGTCCTTGCCGTGGCCTCCAGCTCCAGCTCACCGACTCTCCGGCACACCGCCCACCTCTCAGTCCTCGCTCTGTGTCTGCTTCAGCCACGTGGGCCTTCACGCCAGCGCCACACTGCCTGTCGTGGGCACTGCTGCCTTTGTGGGGCCCCTTCCTCCATAAATCATATTTCACAAATGTGCCAATATAAAGACCAACACATGAGTGTTATATTTAAACACTTCGTTCCAGCTGGAAGTTCATTATTTTTTTCTGATTTTAAAAGAAACTAAAACACGAACATGGATGGGCTCCTTTGAGGATGGTGCGCCGCAGACACTGTGCCGCTGTGGCCAGGGGGTAAGTCAGCCTGTTCGTGAACTCAGTGTCTGCCTCCCCAAACACTCGCCCACTGCCCTTCCTCCTGGCAAGCCCTACTCTTCCTCGGGGAAGTCTCCACAAGGCCCCACGCCAGCCCCTGGCCCATCACGCATGCCCGTGCTCCCCCACACCCTGGCTTCATGAGAAGCGTCCCAGTCGAGAATCATATATTAATGTATGTGATTTATTATTATTATTATTATTTGCTTCGTATCTGTCTCCTCCAATAGTTTGTCTGTCTCTGTATCCCCAGCATCCAGCCCGGGGCCTGGCATATGGTGGCACTTTAGAATAAATATTTGCTGAATAAACAAATACATTTGGAGTGGGAAGGGACATCAGTGGTGTTTTTAAATATTCAAATAGGAAAAAGACAAGTGTTTGGAAAGAACTATACCAAAAGGTTAACAATGTGGGTGTTTTTTTTTGGGGGGGGGTGTGAGGGGCTGTCGTAGGAGGTGGAAAGAGTGGTGGATTTCAGAGTGATTTTCACATAGTTGCTAAGAGACTAGATCTTAAATGTTCTCACCATAAAAGAGAAGCGTTAATTATGTGACATGAGGGAGGTGCTAGCGGATGCTGTGTGGTAACCACACTGCAATGCCTACATGTATCGAATCAACAGTGGTATACCTTAAACTTACACAAGGCTATCTGCAATTACATCTCAATAAGAAAGAGTGACTTGTGTTGTTTTGGTCTGCTTATGTGCGTTGCCCAGTTTTTTCTCAGTGAACACCTGTTGCTTACGTATTAAAAAGATTAAGCCCGGCCGGCATGGGTCAGTGGTCACGGTTTGATTCCTGGTCGGGGCACATGCCTGGGTTTTGGGCTCGATCCCTAGTGGGGGGTGTGCTGGAGACAGCAGATCGATGTCTCTCTCTCATCATTGATGTTTCTATCTCCTCTCCCTATCCCTTCCTCTCTCTGAAATCAATAAAAACATTAAAAAAAAGACTAAAAACCAAGCATCAGAGCAACATTTTTCCAGGCAAGCCCTGAAAGAAAGACCCTCTGACCAGGAGCTCCTTGCAGCGTGGCTGTTATCCTGTTCGCTGCACTGTCCCCCGTGATGGGCACACTGCAGGGGCTCGTATTTGCTGCCTGATGCTGCCCCTGGGGGTCTGGACCGAGACGGGGACTGGTCACTGCGGGGAGGATGAGATGGAGGCTGCACGCTCGCAGCAGGTGGAGAGTAAGGGATGAGTTGAGGGCAGAAGTATCGGGACTCAGAGAGGAAGGATTCACCTCAACTGGACAACTGGGTGGATTGCAAGGTTTGGAATAAGGCGGAGAGAGTACAGCAGGCGGGAGGGGCCATGAGCACACCTTGGGGTTTTGTTACAGGTCTGGTGCTGAAGAAGCCCAGAGAGCAGGGGGGGCAGAGGACCAGGGATCCAGGAACCTGAAGAGACAGATTCAGGGGTCACAGCACCCAGATGGTTGCTGTCTTCTTGCAGCTGGACCAAACTGCCCACTCCCGCTCCCGCTCGCAGGCTGGGAAATGGAAACGTTAGCAGCTGTGGCCGGCTTCGGAGCCCTCGGAGAGGAAGAGGAAGAGGAAGCGTCGTGAGGCAAGGGTGCAAACCGACCCCGGGGCTGAGACAGATACCGGGAGAACCGGACCAGCCTCTGAACCCACGGCTGGAACCGAAAAAGACATCAATTGCATGTACCGATCAGAGTCCAAGCTGAAGTGCAAGGAAACAAACGCGCAGGAACCCAGAGAGAGGCAGACCTTTCTGTTGGGTAAAAATCACTGCCTGGAACCAGCTGAGTCTTCCTTCAGCTCAAGCCTCGACTGGAACCACTTTTCATTCCGGGTGCGTCCTTGCTCTGCAATGGGCACATGAGTCACCAGGAAAAGAGAATCCGATTAACAAAGATTCAGCGAGACTACAGCTGTGGCCAAAAAGCGGGGCGTGCCTGCAGAGCAAGCCTTCCCCTCGGGCAGCCAGGTTGCCATGCACCCCGTTCACGCCTGTTGCTGCTACTGTGCCCAGATCCGACTGTCAGGGGATGTGCCGTTTAGATGAAGGCAGGGCAGCCTCCAAGGGTCTTATTTCAAAATGTGATTGTCCCTTCCCGGCACATCCCAGTGGCTAAGAGGTAGTTGCAAATCTGTTCCCTGTTCTCTTTGAGGATTAGCTGGGATCAGGACCCTAAGAGAAAGGAGATTAATGAGGGCAGGGCAGGACAGAGGTAGTCGTGTGCTTTGATATGATGCAGGGGGCGTGGGGTGCGGATGGGGTCCGCCATGGGAGGGCCTGTGTGAAGAATAGCTGTGCTGTTCCAGATGTGTGTGGGGACCGGATGGGCTAGTCCCGGAGTGGCTCACATCCTCCCACAACCCTGTGTGCCTCTGTGGACTGTTCTCGTGTGGCCCATGGATGCTCCATGATTGTTCCTCAGCTGTATAAGGAGATCCTTCCAATACCACGCTGGACACATTGTCTGTGCTTTAACGCGATGAGCCCTGGGAGAGGAAGCTCTGTGAGAAAAGCCCAGCCAGAAGCACCCAGCCAACAGGCATACTGGTCAGCTTCTGCATGTTTTGCACACTACAGCATCTGCAAATAACAAAGAACTCCACAAACAGCTGCAGTCTCGACAAACAGCTAGTGGCTCTGTAAACACCTTCCAGTTCTGCAAACATCTGCATATTTTAAAACAATTACAATTATTTTTTCCCCTGGCCTGTGAGGCTCAGTTGGTTAGAGGGTCGTCCAGTGCACCGAAGGGTCTCGGGTTTGATTCCTGGTCAGGGCATATACCTAGGTTGTGGGATGGACCCCTGATCAGGAGGTCAGGGTGCATATGGGAGGCAACTGATCAATGTTTCTCTCACACATCGATGTTTCTCTCTCTGTCCCTCTCCCTTTCGCTCTCTCTAGAATCAGTGAAAAACATCCTTGGGTGAGGATTAAAAAGAAAAAGAAAAAGAGCAAAAACAAAATAAAACAATTACAATTTTAAATTGTGATTTAAATTTAAAACAATATTTACAAACGAGAAACTCTGCAAATAGGGATAGGCTCTGCAAACAGCTGTGGGACTGTGAACAGCTATAGGCTTTGCAAAAAGTGGCAAATCGACTCTGCAAAAGGTTGGACAACAGGCTGTGAAAGTTTCATCGATAGGCCCCAACCTGACCATCACCTACCCTTTCCACAAAACATAAATATTAGGATGAAGATGGGAGGGAGGGTAGGAGGACAAGTGAATTTGACAAATCAAAGAGGTAGGGGCTCTGGTTGGGTTGGCAATGTGTCAAGATAATTCCACAAACATTAATGGAAGCATTTTTATGTGTTAAGAGTGGTGCTGGCCTGGCCGGTGTGGCTCTGTGGTTGAGCGTCTACCTATGAACCACGGCCGTCAAAGCACATGCCCAGGTTGCAGGCTTGATCTGCAGGAGGCAGCCGATCAATAATTCCGTCTCATCATTGATGTTTCTATCTCTCCCTTTCTCTCTGAAATCAATAAAAATAAGTTAAATAGAATGGCAGTAGGCACAGTGGGAAATGTGGAAACCACATGGGAATTCCAATACCCGGGCCCTTCCTGGGCTGTTGAGAATGCCTGTTCGCAGCGGTGGTAGATGTCCTTCTGAGTCATGATTACTGTGTGCCCGACTAGTGTCCTTGGTTACCAACTGGAGCACTGACACCCCATCACAGTGCACCTGCACACTGCATCTGAAGGCGATTGACGCCTCTGCGGATGGCATCAGGGCTGGGACAATCTTGTCTGTGGGGACAAGGCTCTCTAAGGGCAAAGAGTGGACAGTCCTGGGGGCAGGAGTCCATGCATGATCCTCACTTGCTCCTGTGTGTCCTTAAGGGCCCGGGAAGCATGAAAATGATGTTGAAGCATTTGCTCAATTAAGGCAGGAGGAGATGAGCACTGGACACAGACACACCCACTGACGGCTGGGGGAGAGGGATGGCTGTTGTGAGAGGAAAGAAGTCCTAGGGATTGTTGAGGCCAATGCACAGACACACTCTGGCTAGGTGGCCTTGGGGAAGTCTACTTAACCTTTCTGAACTTTAGTTTCATGGTCCATGGAAAATGGGGGTAGAAATAGTACCTACCTCATAGTATTGTGGTGAGGATTAGGTGAGTTCAGTGATGGCCTATGATGAGCTTCATCTAAATTTGGTGACAATGATTATGATGGCCTTGGTGCTGACTGTGGTGGTGGTGATGACGATGATGAAGAAGAAGATGATGGTAGTGGTGGTGAGAATGATGTTGCTGATGCTGATGGAGATTGTATTCGCTTCCTAGAGGTTTTAGAACAATGTATCATAAATGGAGTGGCTTAAACAACAGACATTTATTATCTCACAATTCTTTATTATCTCTCAGTACATATAAGTATGAGATCAAGGTATTGGCAAGGTTGGTTCCTTCTCAGAAGGAGTATGAGGGAGAATTTGTTCCATGGTTCTTTCCTAGCTCCTGGGGCTTTGCTGGCAATCTCTGGATTTGTTTGGCTTGTAGAACCATCACCCAGTGTCTACATGGCATTCTCCCAGTGTGCCTGTCTTTCTCTGTGTCCAAATTTTCCCTTTTTATAAGGACACCAGTCATGTTGGATTAAGACCCACTCTAATGACCTCATCTGAACTTGATCACCTCCAAAGACCTTACTTCCAAAAAAAAATAGGACTCCAACATTTTTAGAGAGGACATAACTCAACCCATAGCAGTGATGAAGGAGATGGCGATAATGGTGATGATGATGGTGGTGGTGACAATATTGGTGGTGACTTGATGGTGGCCTTTCTTTTTCTTGCCTCTCTGTAATGAAAGCAGGCTCCTTGCACAGTAGAGTAAAGAACTTTCTGCTAGACCTTGCCCGTTGTAGGCCCATAATAGATGCCCATTGCACTGAATTGCAGTCAGCCCCACCCTCTCGTGACCTTGCTGGGTGACTGGATTGGGGATTCCCTATTCTCTGTTCTGAGTTCCCACCCCCCAACCCGAGACAGAGGGCCATACAGGGTGGGAAACTCAGCCAGGGAAGCAGGAAGCCAGCTTTGAGCCAGCAGGACTGAGTGGATATTCCCAAGGCTCCGAGCAAGGCAGAGGCCATGTTGTTTTATAAGTGTCTGTGTAAACAGATGGCAGGGAGCAGTGGTTGTGACAGGAAGGGTTGATAAGACATGAAGAGTCATAAACACTTCAGCGCAGCCTTCATCCCAGCCGAGCCTGGGTTCAGTGTTTGCTCAGGTGTGGCCCTTCCCTCGCCACAACACGAACTGCATCGCCTGTTGCCCCGGGGAAGAAGGGGTTAATCTGGGATGGAAAATAAATAAGCACACACTCCATGGCAACACCACCACCCGACCCACAGCGCACCTCTCACAGTATTCTACTTTCTAAAAGTTGTGTAACCATAGTCTCCCTACTCTCTGCCTTTTGCAAAGCACTAGGTATACTTCTGTTTGTTTGTTTTTAAAATAATTTATTCTGAAATAATTAAAAAATATTTTTATTGATTTCAGAGAGGAAGAGAGAGGGAGAATGAGAGATGGAAACATCAATGATGAGAGAATCCATTGATCAGCTGCCTGCTGCATGTCCCACACTGGGGATCAAGCCCACAACCTGGGCATGTGCCCTGATGGGGAATCGAACCATTACCTCCAGGTTCATAGGTCAACTCTCAATCACTGAGCCACACCAGCCAGGCTATTTTTAAAAAAATACATTTTATTGATTTTTAGAGAGAGGGGAAGGGAGAGGGATAGAGAGATAGAAACATTTCATCAGGCAGCTGCCTCCTGCACGCCCCCTACTGGGGATTAAGCCTGGAACCTGTAAGGGGGGCATGTGCCTTGACTGGGAATTGAACAAGTGACCTCTTGGGTCCTGGGTTGACATTCAACTGCTGAGTCAAACCAGTCAGGCTATTTTGAAATAAATTTGAATTAATAGAAATATGCAAGAACAGTACTAAGAACTTCCTTAAACCCTCCACCCAGATTCTTTAACATTTTATAACATTCGCTTTGTCATCCTCTCTCCTTTTATTTTTATTTATTTTTTTTAAAATATATTTTATTGATTTTAGAGAGAAAGGGAGAGAGAGAGAGAGAGAGATAGAAATGTCAATGATGGATCCTACTGGGGATCAAGCCCGAAACCCAGGCATGTGCCCTTGGCCAGAATCAAACCTGGGACCCTTCAGTCTGCAGGCTGACGCTCTATCCATTGAGCTAAACAAGCTAGGACTCCTCTCTCCTTTTATATAAGCCCATTCATCATTTTCTTAATTTAAGAGCAAGCTGCAAAGATGATGCCCATCACCCCCAAATACAAGAAAAACTTCCCGTCTGAATCACTGCACGGCTCCCCAGATTAGGGAATTGACATCGATACACATTCCCATTCTGTCCACAGTCCCTGTTCAAAGGCTGTCCCAACCACACCTTTTCCCTCTTGTGCTGCAGGATGGAGTCGAGGACCACACATTGCATTTAGTTGTCCTGCGCATCCGTCTCCTTCAGTCTAGACCAGCTTCTCCACCTTTCCCTGCCCTTTGTGTTCTTACGAGTCTTAGAGAGTCAGGCCTTCTGTTCTGGAGGCACCCCTCAACTCGCTTAGAAAGCATAAGCCCTGTGAACAGTGACAACCTCATGTTTTCTCCTGACCAGACCCAAGCCCCATGCGTTCTTGACAGGAATACCACAGAAATGACTCCATGCCTTCATTTCTTCATATATATATATATTTGATTTCAGAGACCAAGGGAGAGGGAGAGAAAGATAGACACATCAATGATGAAGAGAATCATTGATTGGCTGCTTCCTGCATGCTCTACACTGAGGACAGAGCCCGCAACCTGGGTAGGTGCCCTGACCGGGAATCGAACCGTGACCTCCTGGTTTATAGGTTGATGCTCAACCACTGAGCCACTATGACTGGGCCATACCTTCATTTCTTGATTAAGTTAGTGTCTGCCAGGCTCCTCACTGCCAAGTCACCATCTCTCCTTTCTAATTAATACATGCCTTGTGGGGAGATTTTATGAAATTATTCCCAAATCCTGATCCTCATTGAACCTCTGCCCACCAGCTTCACTGTCCGTTGACAGCTCCTGTCTGAATCAGACACCACTATGATGGTTGCCAAATAGGACCACCCCCCCCGCCCCCGCCACCCCCAGCATTCCTCCTACCATTTATTAGTTGGCATTCTACTATAAAGAGACCTTCCTTTCTCCCCCATGTGCTTGTTTATGTCAGGATTAGCTCAGGGATTCCTATTTCATGTGATTAGTTAAAATCTGTTAATATTATTATTTAGTTTGGTGTTCAAATTGTCCCAGATTGGGCCACACAGACCCACATCAAGCTGGCTCCTGTGTCCTTCGACATGTTCCCATCATTCTCTAAGCTTTTTCTTACTTCCTGGCACAATAACACGTTCCGGGGTCATCTGTACTTTTCTTGCTCCAGCTCTGGAACCAACCATTTCTAAGAGGTTCCTTTTAGTGGAGGATAATGTTTAGACACGGAGATCGGCTGCTCAGTATGTTCTCTCCAAAGGTAGAGCCAGGACATCCCTGTACATACAGCCGCTTCTCACTGTTCACGGGTTTTATGCTTTCTAAAGTTTCCACCAACACGGTGTTAGTGAACGCGGAACCATCGCCCCTACGGAAAATACAGGCTTGGGTTCCTGTGAGCCTCTGGTTACAACGTTTTCACCCGCCGATCAATTCATAACTTTGTTTTATGGGATTTTGTGTGTAAAGACTCCTTATTTAATTATATTGTTGACACTGAACTCAACAGCACTGTAATTCATGCCTGAACAGAGCTTATCTAACACGCTGTTTCTCCGTAAGGCACATGGAAGCTTTCTTGCGCTTGGGAACACGAGACGGCACTTCAGCTGCACCTGGGGTTTGTTTTAAACAGCAAACTCGCCAACCACAAACACAGAAACGAAAACAACAGGGCCCTGCGCAGACTGCAGACTGCGAAAGGGACGCGTTTGCAGGCTGGGGGTTGAAGCAAGAGAGCGGAGGGCCCCTTTGGAGCTCAGCTGGGAGCATGCCCATTGAACAATGAGAGTTTCGCACCGACCTGTGCGCGTCTGTGAGTGACCTTGGAAGTGCTGCGAGTGTTTATTTTGGGGATTGCAAACACATTTCAGCAAGTCGGCGAATTTGCAGATATGGAATCTGTGAGTAATGGGGATTAAACTCACACAACTCAATAGCAAAAAAACAAACAATCCCATCAAAAATGGGCATTTTTCCAAAGAAGATATACAGATGGCCAACAGGTATATGAAAGGAGCTCCATGTCACCATCATCAGGGAAATGCAGATTGAAACCACATTGGCTGTCCCCGCACACCTGTCAGAATGACTGTTCCAAGCAATCACAGGTGTTGGTGTGGATGTGGAGTAAAGGGAACCCTTGTCCGCTGTTGTGAGGATGTAAACTAGTACCGGCACTAATGAAAACAGTATGGGAATTCCCCCCAAAATTAAAATAGAACTACCATCTGACCCAGCGATTCCACCTTTAGGTATTTATACAAAAGAAATGAAAATGCTAACTGGAAAAGATATATGCGCCCCCATGTTCATTGCAATATTATTTACAACAGCCAAGATATGGAAACAACCTGTGTCCATCGATGGGTGAATGATGAAGAGGTTGTGATATATATATATATATATATATATATATATATATATATATTATATATCTTCTAATATATATATTATCCCACCATTTGTGACCACATGGATGGAGTTCAAGAGTAGTATACTGAATGAAATAAGTTAAACAAAGAAAGACAAATGCCATATGATCCCACTTATATGTGAAAGCTTAAAAAAATTACCAAACCAAACCAAAAGCCCTGAACTCAGGGAGTAGATTGGCCAGAGGTGGTTGGAGGGCAGGCGGCATGAGTAAAAAGCGTTCACACATACAAACTTCCAGCTATAAAATGAGTAGGTCACAGGGATGTCGTGTACAGCACGGCGACTTTAGCTGATAATAGTGTATCACATATTTGCATGTTGCCAAGAGAGTCAATCTTAAAAGTTTTCACCACAAGAAATGAACTTTGGAACTGTGTGTGGTGATGGTTAACTAGACTGACTGTGCTGATCATTTCACAATATATACAATTTCAAAATTAATGTTGTTCACCTGGAACGAATAGCATGTTACATGTCAATCACATCTACATTTAAGAAAGGCCCGCTGGTGTGGCTCAGTTGGTTGGAGCTTTGTTCCATGAACTGGAAGGTTCCAGGTTTGATCCCCAGTCTGGGTGCGTCTGGAGGCAACTGATCAATATTTCTCTCTCTCTCTCCCTCCCTTCCTCTCTCTCTCTAAAAAATAAAATAAAATAAATCAATAAAAAGTATTTTAATGTAAAAAATCATGTTTTTCCTCCATATACATACCGCGAACATATGATACACCACACACAGACACCCATACTATTCCAGTGTCTACCTGTGTAAATATATTTTAAAAGCATGAGTTCATTTCAATGCTTTTTATTCCAATCCCAAGCCTCGCAATCCTTTCTAGCCTTCCTCTTTCCAGTCTGTAAAGCACCTCTCTGATGGTGAAAAGCTCTGCTTCCACCAAATATATTTGCTTATTTGCTCAGTCAGTTTACCTTCCTGGCCCACAGCCTGTGAGCTGAGTCCTCAGTGCCTCCGTGCGGCCCCTGCCCTCACTGCCTCGCTCCCTCTGCAGCCAGTGTGCCGATCCTCTGTGAAAAGAGGAGACGAAGGGGCAAAGGGCACAGACAACCATCACTACCATACAGGCCTTGTGAGGGGGACTGGGGAGTATTTTCTTCCCATTTTACAGAAGCGGCTCGAAGAAGCTGAGCGTCTTGCCTGACGTTGACAGCGAGTAACCCCAGGAGCTGCGGGAATGAAATGTGCTGGGCCTTAGAGGAGGGGTTCTCATTCCTGCCTGCGCACTCAATCCCGGGGACGCTTTTCAGAAAGACTAATGCTCAATCCCCACCCCAGGCAAAGAGCAGGGGTCTGGGGAGGGGATGCTGGCAGTGTTTGCTTGATGCTCTCCGGGGCACCCTGATGTGTAGCCAGGGCTGAGAGCCACTGCATTAGGGCCATGTGATTCCAGACCAAATCCTCACGTGCCACTTACGAGCTGCACCATCATAGATGAGCCTCAGTCTATGCATCTGTAAAATGGAATTTAGTAACAGCTTCCTAAAGTGTTCAGTCTTTCCCTGTAATTTGTATGCTATGAACATCATGAATCCGAAGGTCCCCTCCCACCTCAACCCCCTCCCTGACCCTCATGACTCTCTGTCGCCCTCCACCTGGCCCAAGAGAGGCCATCAGATCCATTCCTTTTGGGGTCCTTCTCACTCCCTCCCCACTTTTCATCACAGTGCTTTTCCTTCTTTTTGCACACATGTTCCCAGCCCTTTTTAAATGTCACCTACTCCAGGAAGCCCTCCTAAATTGACTGAGATCTCACTATCTCCCCTTTCTGAGCCACAATATTTAAACCTTTTTTTTTTTTTTGGTGGTAAAATACATATACCAAGTTTGCTATTTAACCATTTTTAAGTGTGCAGTTCAGTGCCATTAACTGCATTCACTGTGTTGTAGAACCATTTTCATTAACACTAAAATTTTTCAACACCCAAACAGAAACTCTGTACCTGTTTCTATGCAATAACTGCCATTCCTCCCTGAGCCTCGGACTCACTTTCCATCTTATGATCTTGTCTCTATATTTATGCTATATATTCCACATGAAGAGAATCATCCAGTATTTGTCCTTGCGTGTCTGTCTTTGTTTGCTTAGCATAATGTCTTCAAGGTCCATCCATGTTGTAGCCAGTGTCAGAATTTCATTTCTTACTAGGGGCCCCGTGCACGAAATTCGTGCACTGTGTGTGTGTGTGTGTGTCGGGGGGGGGGGGTGTGGAATGTTCCTCAGCCCAGCCTGCCCCCTCTCACATACTGGGAGCCCTCAGGCGTTGACCCCCATCACCCTCCAATCGCAGGATCGGCCCCTTGCCCAGGCCTGACACCTCTGACAGAGGCGTCAGGCCTGGGCAGGGGACCCTCATTTCCCCCCATCACTGGTTCTGCCCCAAGCCCAGGCCTGATGCCTCTGGCCCAGGCTTCAGGCCTGGGCAGGGGACCCCCCAGACCCCTCCGATTGCTGGCTCTGCCCCTTGCCCAGGCCTGATGCCTCAGCCAGAGGCGTAGACCCCCATCACCCTCCAATCGCCTGATCGGCCCCTTGCCCAGGCCTGACGCCTTCGCCAGAGGTGTCAGGCTTGGACAGGGGACCCCCATCTCCCCCCGATCACTGGCTCTGACCCCCGCCCAGGCCTGAGGCCTCTGGCCCAGGAATCATGCCTGGGCAGGGGACCCCCATCTCCCTCTGATCGCTTGCTCCACCGCCCGCCCAAGCGTGACGCCTCTGACCCAGGCTTCAGGCCTGGGCAAGGGGACCATCATATCCCCCCAATCCCCGGCTCCGCCCCCCCAGCTCCCCGCGGTTGCAGGCTCCGCCCCTGCCCAGGCCTAACGCCTCTGGTCTGGGCGTCCGGCCTGGGCGGCAGGGACCCGCAGCTACAGCGGCCCCGGGATCGTGGGCTCCGCTTTAGGCCCAGGCAAGGGACCCCTAGCTCCTGGGACTGCCAGCTTCGACCGTGCCCAGCTTCCGTCGCTGGCTCCACCCCTACTTCCTGCTATCACTGGCCAGGGCGGCAAAGGCGCCTGATTCTCCGATCATGGCTGGGAGGCAGGGCAAAGGCGGCCCCAGGGCCGCCTTTGCCCTGCCCCCCAGCTCTTAGCTCCCCCTTGGGTTTCTGATCACTGTCAGTGGCAGGGGGCTTCTTCCTGCTTTCCCTTTCGCCTCCCTGCATTGTGCCTACATATGCAAATTAACCGCCATCTTGTTGGCAGTTAACTGCCAATCTTAGTTGGCAGTTAACTGCCAATCTTAGTTGGCAGTTAATTTGCATATAGCCCTGACTAGCCAATGAAAACGGTAGCGCCGTACGCCAATTACCATTTTTCTCTTTTATTAGTGTAGATTAGGGCTGAGTGATATTCCGTTGTATGGATAGACCTCATTTTGCTTATTCATTCATCTGTTGATGACACTCGGGTTGCTTCTACCTTTTGGTTATTGTGAATGATGTTTCTATGAACATCAGCATCAGGTATCTGTTTGCATCCCTGCTCTGGACCAGGCTTTTAAAGACAACGTCATAAATTGAGTTGCTCTGTTTTTAGGTCATTGTGTGTGTAAATTCTATCTCCTCCTAGCCCACAGGCTGTATCTTAAACTTGTCCTGGGCCCGTCAGTACTGTCGGGCCGGGTGGTTCCTCAGGGAACGTGTGCTGATTGATCGAGTGTGACATCCAGGTAGGAGGGAGATGAGTGTTGGTCACAGGCCATGTCCGGGACCAGCCTCTAACAGCCAGGCTGATTCCAGCCCAGTTTCTGGGTTGAGGGAGGTTGGAGAGAGGTGAAGAGAAGCGATCCAAAGCCCAGGACTGGCACCCTCTCCCCAGTGTTGATTTGGCTTCTCCGTAAAAGAGACATACCCTTCTAGGTTTTTATTCAGACTCCTCCCTCGGAACATGAACTTAGCCATCTTTTCAATGCCCCCTGAAAGTTCCCACCTGTCAGTCTGGGTCACAGCTCCCAACTTTTGTTCCTGCAGTTCTCCCTTCCCAGAATCCCCTTCCCCCTTTTTCCCTCTGGCTGCCTGCTACTCATAGTTCAAGGCTAACACACCGCCTCCAGGAAGCCTTCCCGGACCCTGTATCTGCGTCAGTTGCCCTGTTTTGATGTACCCACAGCATCTGTTCTTAACCCATGTTTGGCATATACGGATGAGTTATAATAGCTGAGTCACTTCTACTCTCCCCCAGTGCCCACCTACCACCCCATATAAGGCATTCCTGAAGGTCTTTCTTCTTTGCACTACTCATCGGTGGCACACTGCCCAGCACTCAGCAGGCCCTCGATAAGAATCTGTGTAATAAAGGGAGAGGACTATAAAAGATCTGAGTTTGATGTTTAACTGTTGTTTTTATTTGCTTTTTCAAAAAAGTAATACATTCGCATGATCCAAAAGTCAGTCTCTCTCACTCCTGTCCTTAGCCACCCACATCCCCTCTCCTTTTCGCCCTGTTCTGCACCGTTTTCCTCCACTTCATAATCTATCTTGAAGATAATTCTGTCATCACATGAAGACTGTCCCACTTTCCTACACAGCTGTGTAAATTCATTGTTTCGAGAGACCGTAATTTCTTGAACCAGGGCTCTACTGTGGACATTTAGGTTGTTTCCAACTCTTTGCTAATGCTCGCGAGGCTTCCATGAATTATGTTATCCCTATGTCATTTGCGGCATGTATGATCTGCAGGACAGCTCAGTGAAACTGCTGCGTCAAAGAGGATGTGAATGTGTAAGTGTGGAGTGAGCGTGATTGCTCTCCACAGAGGTTGCTAATTGCTGTTAAAGATCTGGTGGTTTGGAGAGTTTGCCCATCAAACACTCGTCCTGAGGCAGCTGAGTGACTCCCAAGAAAAATGTTGATCCAGGTTGTCTTCAAGCAGCTTATAGGATTGTTAGCAGCAGCATTCTCAGCATCACCATCATCATGGTCATCGCCCTCATCATCGTCGTCGTTGCCGCCGCCATCATCATCATCATCATCATCATCATCATCATCATCATTTAAAGCCCTTGAAATGTATTGGGTAACTGACAGTCTGCCAGGCTTTCCAGGGAACAGACACCATCCCTCTCCTCAGGGAACTTCTGCTCTCAGAACCCACCGACTCCGTCTGTCCAGGGTCTGCAGGGCTCAGCGACCTCAGGCAGGAAACAGGAATGAGTGTCGGATGGACGTCACGTCAGGGTGAGCTGAGCAAGGTGGTGAGAGACAGAGTTGTTCAGGGGCCCCTGGAAGCAGAGCCTGAGACACAGATTTGGGCACGTAGTTTATTTGAGAGGCAGTCCCGGGAAGCAGGAGCGAGGGAACGAGGAGGATGCGACAGGGAAAGAGGGAGGGCCCTGTCTGAGTTGCGGCCGCGGGGCCACTGCTGTAGGCAGGGACACCCTGAGAAGAGGACAGGCTGTTTCCTAAAGGCCCAATCTACAACTGACTGAAGGTGGCCCCTGCCCTTCCAGGCTGTGAGCTGGACCAAATGGACTCCTGAGATGGTGGGGGAGTCGGGGGGAGAAAGCAGCTGCCTCATGGAGGCATGAGCCTGAGCTTACACAGGAGGGCCCACCACAGGGGGCTGAGACCAGACCCGTGCCCAGGAGATGCGATGCAGGGAACAGGGGCAAATGCATCAGACAGTTGTCAGAGGGGGGTGACACCTGGGAGCGTGGCCAGCTCACTGTGATCAGCCCAGAAGCCTCTGGAAGAGTGAGCAAGCCGCAGGAGCTGACGTTTATGAATCTGGGATTAGAAGTCAACCTTGGCTCCAAAGCCTTTCGTTTTGTTTCTGATAACACAGTGACGAGGACCCTTCCTTCTGTCAGGGAGGCCATGATGGTAAGTGGTGTCTCAAGTTCCAGTATGTGATCACCTTCTACACTGCTCCCAGCCAGGTCCCTCCCACTGCTGCCCAAAGACAACGACACATGATGTCATCCCCTCATGATTGAGACCCTCAGGGGATGGCACCTTGTGGTGGCTCAGAGGGAACTTTAGAGAAGCTCAATTTCTAAATTTCTTTTTTTTTTAATATATATATATTTTTATTGATTTCAGAGAGGAAGGGAGAGGGAGAGAGGGACAGAAACACCAATGATGAGAGAGATTCATTGATTGGCTGCCTCCTGCATGCCCCCCACTGGGGATTGAGCCCCCAACCCAGAAACATGCTCTGACCAGGAATCGAACCGTGACCTCTTGGTTCATAGGTTGACACTCAACCACTGAGCCAGGCTGGCCGGGCCAATTCCTAAATTTCAATTAAGAATTGCATTTGGTTGCTAGTAGGAGAGATTCAAAATGATAACATCTTGCCTGGCTGGTACGGCTCAGTTGGTTGGGTGTCATCCTGTTCATCTAATGGTCACCAGTTCAATTCCCGGTCAGGCACATACCCGGGTTGCGGGCTCAATCCCCAGTAGGGGGCGTGGAGTAGGAGCCAATGGGTGTTACATTCTCACATTGATGTTTCCCTCCTCTCCTTTCCTCTCTCTCTAAAAATCAATAAGCTATTCTTAAAAAAAAAAAAAAAAAAAAGACAGCAACTTCATGAGGTCGAGCTTTGCTTCCTCCCAAGTGAAAAAAGTCCATAGACAAGCCAGCCCAGAGTTGCTCTCACAACTCCATGAAGTCGTGTTGTAGCCACATTCCAGGCTCCTTCCAGCTTCCTTCCTCCCTCCCTTCCTCCCTCCCTTCCTCCCTTCCTTTCTTTCTTTCTTTCTTTCTTTCTTTCTTTCTTTCTTTCTTTCTTTCTTTCTTTCTTTCTTTCTTTCTTTCTTCCTTGTTGTTAATCCTCACTCAAGATATTTTTCCATTGATTTTTAGGAAGAGTGGAGAGAGAGGGAAAGACAGAGAGAAACATCAATGTGAGAGACACATATGGATTGGTTGCCTCCTGTATGAGCCCCAACTAGGGTACATGCCCTTGACCGGATTTGAACCTGGGACCTTTTGGTCTGCAGACCCACGCTCTATTCACTGAGCCAAACCGGCCAGCACCAGCTTTCTTTAAAAAAATGTATGTTTTTATTGATTTCAGAGAGAAAGGGAGAGGGGGAGAGAGAGAGAAACATCAATGATGAGAATCATTGATCAGCTGTCTCCTGTGCTCCCTCTACTGGGGATCAAGCCCAAAACCCGGTCATGTGCCCTGACCAAGAGTTGAACTGTGACTTCCTGGTTCATAGGTTGACGCTCAACCACTGAGCCACACTGGCTGGGCTTTTTCCAGCTTTCTGTTTCTCCATCCTTTGCATGGGTTTTCATCTTGAGGGCTACCTCACTGTGCAAGATGGCAGCTGGAAGGATTGTGAGAGGGCAAAAGGCACCTGTCAGCTCAATCAGGATCCTTTATTTCCCCTGAACCCCAGCCCACCCCAGCCCCACAGATGTCTCATCAGCCACCCTGCTCTGAAAGGAGTATGGGAAATGTTGGCCACTTCCAACAAACAGCAGTATAAAGGGAAGAAGAGGAGGGCGGGTATGAGATGGCACCCAGCAGCTTCAATATAGGGCTCAGAGCTGCCCTGGCCCCCAAAGGAACTGGTTCTGATCCTGGGTGGGCCGAGTACCTAGAATGAAACTCCACCGGCTCAGCTTTCAAATGGTGGTGGTGATGAAGGTGATGGTGATGCAGGGGGTGCTGGTGGTCTGAGACAAGTGGCCCAGGTGACAGCAGCCCTGTTTGGGCAGCCCAGAGCCTCTGCCCAGGGGCAAGCAGGCCGTGGCTGTCGGTGCTGCTTGAAACCTCTCCTATGACTCAGCCATCTGAGCTCTTACTCTTTTCCTCGTGCCTTGGCAGGGGGCATCCAGGATTTCAGGGATCAGTGGTTCCCGGGCCCATGGAGTGGCCCTGTCAGAAGGTGGCAAAAGACGGGGAGGGTTAAAGGTTGGACAGCTGCACACCCATAACAGTTTGATCCCCTCCAAAGAATCAGCCCAACCCCTATCAATGCCCAGCCCTGATTTAACTGACCTCAATGAAGATGAGGGAGGGGACCCGAGGGTCTCTTGCCCTCCCCCTCTCACGGGAGGGCTCAGGGCAGGACTCCTGAGGTGGGGCCTCGCCTGCCTGACAGAGGCAGCCTCTTCCTGACCTCTGAGAATCATGATGGAGGTGGGGGCGACTACCCACTTGTGGGGTAAAGTCTCCGTTTTCATGCTTCTTGCACAAGACTTAGTGCTCACCACCATTCCCAGTGCTTAAACATTAACCAGAGCCCAGTCAGGAGATGTTCTGGGGGCATTGGCCCCACCAGGCTCTGAGGACTGCCATCCACAGGGCAGAGTTACTGATGGGGACTTCAGTGCCCTCTGCCCAGCTCCCACTCCTAGGCCCTACCATGTAACAACTCCTTGGCCTTGGTCTGTCTCCTAGACCCCATCCACCATTGCTCTGAGCTACTTTTAGCATAAAAGTGCCAGGTTTGTCCTCAGAATGCAAGGAGGGTGAGGAGATGAAGGGGAAGCTGGAATCAGCACATCCACCTCTGTAGGCCCGGCTTTGACACCTGTGTGCCTTAGGCAAGTGATAGAAACCTTTCTGGGCCTCATCTGTGAAGTGGGAATAATTGGATGGATGGATGGATGGATGGATGGATGGATGGATCTAGAAGCTTTGCAAGTCTAAAGTGAGATCATGCGCATTTACAGATTGCTGAAGGTAGGGAACAGTACAAGAGAATGTTTAACTACCTCCTGGCTTGGTTTCCTTCATCAGCATTTGGACAGCCTCACATGCTCAGGGATGACATTCTAGCTCTAAGTCTTGGACGCCAAGCATGTCATGGTTGTAGCTTAGTTAGGGTTTCGCAATCACTCAAAAGTTTCTGACACTTTCAACACTGATATATAATATTGGGAATTGCCCAAAATATTTTAGAAAGGTCATTTGGTCACTTTTCATATATGACAAGTATTTTTCAATTAAAAATATATATCTTAGAAGTTATTAAAATTATATTAGTTTATTTTAATGAGACATGTATAATGTGTAAAGACTCATGTTGAGTTTTCCCAGTATAACCACTACTTATTATTTAAGGAAAAACATGATTCGTTGGGCAAATTAAAAATGACAAGTTATATCATGTTTAAACTAAGGATTGAAAGTGTTTTGAAGTGGATTGATGTTGACTTATACATTAGAACAACAACGGTCAGGAACTGTTTTAGGAAGCCATGTGTGGAATCCTTACGTTCCACTTCATGGGAAATCAGCAGGTCCCTGTCACCCCGGCTAGTGTGGTTTCTATGTGATGAGAGAGATTTTTTTTCTTTCTTTTTTAAAAATACACTTTTATTGATTTCAGAGAGAAAGGGAGAGGGAGAGAGAGATAGAAACATCAATGATAAGAGAGAATCATTGATCAGCTGTCTCCTGCACGCCCCCCACTGAGGCCCCAGCCCACAACCCAGGCATGTGCCCTGACCAGAAATCAAACCGTGACCTCCTGGTTCACAGGTCAATGCTCCACCACTGAGCCACACCGGCCGGGCAGAAAGACATTTTCTCAATGTCCCGCACCACCCGGTGCGGCTGTGCATAGGCTACATTTCCAAGAAACGCAAAGCCAAATTGGAAAGAACCAGCCCTTTCTTGTTTTGCTTTAATAGCATTTTTGAAGGACCCAAGACACCTTGTTGCGCTTTAAAATGCTTTTGATCAGATGAATGCAAATGAGGGGCCCGGCGATGAGCACGCTGAGGCAATGGCGTAGCTGCTGGATTCTTATGCTTCAGCCTCAGCATTTTTTCCTCCTTTTCCTGACGATGTAACCAGCCACTGGCGTAGACCTCAGACAGCAAGTGACAATATCTAAAAACTATTCGAAGTTGTTGAATGGTCAACAAATTCTCACCAACCATCACGTGTGGCCCAGAAAGAGGCTGAGCCCCCAGAGGCTGAGTCACAAGAACCACGCATTCGTTCACTCTGCAAGCACTCACTTCCCTGGGGAGGGGGGGAGGGGAGGCTTTTAAATTTGTTTCAACTTACTTTTGAATAACTAATATGGTTAGGTGGCTTTATTTATTTATTTTTTTAAACAGAAGACATTTCTTTTTTTAAAAAAATATATTTTAATTGATTTCAGAGGGGAAGGGAGAGGGAGAGGGAGAGAGAAATATCAATGATGAGAGAGAATCATAGATCGGCTGCCTCCTGCACGCCCCCCACTGGGAATTGAGCCCACAACCTGAGCATGTGCCTGACTGGGAATCGAGCAGTGACTCTAGATTCATAGGTCGATGCTCAACCACTGAGCCATGCCAGCTGGGCACGGTTAGGGGGTTTTAAATGCAGAAACTATAAGAGCAAAGTTGAGTTGCTGGGAAAGAGTGAATGTGCATTTATAATTTCAATAGCTGCTGCCAAGTTGTTTGGTTCCAATTTCCATGCTTAGCAGGAAGACCTGAGTGCTGTTTCTACACATCTTGGCCAAGTAACGTTTGATCCTGGCCAATCTGATACGTGAAAGTGATATGTCAGTGCTAATTTAAATGTGCAATTCTCTTATTGCAGGTGAGGTTGGGCATCTTTTCAAATGTTTAAGAGTCATTTGAATTTTTTCCTAGCTGGTTTGGCTAAGTGGATAGAACGTTAGCCTGTGGACTAAGGGGTCCTGGGTTTGATTCTGGTCAGGGGCCCGGGTTGTGGCCGATCCACGATTCTCTCTCTTCATTGATGTTTCTATCTCTCTCTCACTCTCCCTTCTTCTCTGAAATTAATAAAAATATTTTTTAAAAAGAGTCATTTGAATTTCCTTTCCTGTGGTTTGTCTGTTGATATTCTTTGCTTACTTTTTTCTATTGAGGGTTGCAGGTTTCTTCTTATTGATTGGTGGGAGCTCTTTATATGTTAGAGAAATTCGCTGTATGTTTTGATATTAACCATAAATATGCCTCCAAGTTTGTTGGTTGTCCTTTGGTTTTATTTATGATAGCTTCTGCATTCAGAAATAAAAAAAAAAATTTGTTTGGAGTTGAATTTATCAAGCTTCTATTTTATGACTTCTAGGTTTTGTGTCATAATCAGAAAGGCCTGTGGATTGAAGGGTCCTGGATTTGATTATGGTCAAGGGCACATGCCCGGGTTGGGGGCTCGATCCCCAATACGGGGCATGCAGGAGGCAGCCAATCAATGATTCTCTCTCATCACTGATGTTTCTATTTCTCTTTCCCTTTCCCTTCCTCCCTGAAATCAATAAAAACATATATTTTTTAAAAAGGCCTTCACAGTGAGGAAAGTATTTATTTTTTAGTATAGTTTTATGGTTGATAGTATTACAGATGTCTCCCATTTTTCTCCCCTTTCCCCTCCTCCCAGCCCCTCCCCACCCTCCCCCAGTTCTTCACTATCCTATTGCCCGTGTCCATGGGCTATGCATTAAGTGTATGTTCTTTGGCTCATCCCTTCCTTGGTTCATCTCTTAGGAAAGTAATTATTTAACTTATTCATATTGAAAGGAACTGAGATGGCGACAGATGCCATCACCTCCCTTAACAAAGAGTCCCAGGCTCAGAGACCTTGAGAGACCTGGGCTTTCACAGGCTTTGGGCTGGTAGAAGCTGACTGCCTCCAGCCACTGCATTGAACGAGCGTGAAGACTGAGTGGGGCCCAGAGGCAGAAGGTCCACGCAGGGTTGGTGTAGAAGCAGCTCACCAGCCTTCCCTTCAGGGACAATGCTCAGGCAGCCCCAGGTGGAGGGGGAGCTCAAGCGGGGCCTTGTTTCTGCAGGCTGCACCCCCTCCCTGACTGCTGGGAAGGAGGGGAGAGGCTGGCCGAAAGGGAGGAGGGAGGCAGATTCTCCATGGGGAGCAGGGGAGATGTCTGAGCCCACAGCAGGAGGGAGGGCAGACAGTGGGGGAGGCGCTGTCTGCCCCACCATCTCCTCTGGCCTCACCCCCTCCTGCAGCCCCTTTCATGACAGAATGCGCCCCAGGGCCCAGCATCTTCCTCCGGAGCCTAGTCCTGTGGCTCCTTTGTTAACACCTGCACTGCTAGGAAGCAGGGCCTTGGAGCTCAGATGCCGAAGCGCCAGGGCCTGTCCCACCAGCAGGATCCTTCCAGGCTGCACGGGCCACAGTGTTCCCACGGCCCTGCAGTTTTCTAAAAGTTGCTATTTTGAATTCTTTCTCTAAGAGTGCCCTCTCTGAAATTGTTTGAGCTTCAGGTCCCATAACCCACTGCTGATCTGCGTGTAAGCAACAATAATGGTGGGATGTCAGGCAAGCGGGAGGCAACCTTCATTTGGGGGCTGGGAACCTTCCTGCCGGCTCCCAAGTCACATCAGGCGAGTGATACCCGCCCAGTCAAAACCCAGCACAGCAATGCTGGTCTTTGGTCGCCGAGCCTGGCCTGGCCCGCTGTACTCACTTTGCTAAGGGGATGAAGGAACGAGTGAGTGAGTGACAGGCCCAAACTCCGCCAGAGGGTGAGGAGCAGGTAGGCAACTCTTGGCTGCTTACCTGCCTCTCACTCTTCTCAGAGGACACGGGGGTGAGAGCCGCCTACCCAGCCAGGAGCTGCTGGCTCCCTCCTCCTCCAGCCCAGCTCAGCAGCCACTTCCTCTTGGCTTCAGTTCGAGGTGCAGGTGCCCCTCGGTCACGGTCACGGGGCGGGGTGGGTGGGGTGGGAGGCGGACCAGGGCCCTGTGTGTTTATTCCCCTGGGCCCGAGTGAGCAGGTGGTGTCCTTGAGTGAGAAGTATTCTGAGGTTGGGTGTGTGTGTGTGCTGGGAGGAAATGTGGGGGATGGTGGATGTTTTTGAGAGGGAAGGAGAGGGGAGCAGCGCCCCACTGTCCACAGACACGCTCCACCTGCCTCCTCCCACACGCTTTTGGGTGGGGTTCCCCTTTTTCCCTTTCTGTCTGCCACCCCTGCCATCCAACCGGTCCCAACCAACAAGCTGGTCCAGATACTCTCAGAGGAGTGTGGCTCAGACCTCAGTTCTGTCTCCTGGGATTCGTGGATGGGATTAGCCACTCCTGTGGCCCATCTCCTGGTTCTCTCCAAGGCCCTGTAATTCCTGCTTCCACATCATGCTGGGAGCTCTCTGTTCTCGAGCAGCTGCTGCCATTTAGGTAAAAGCCTCCATGCAGAGAGCAGGCTGATGGTTGCCAGAGGGGAGGTGGGTTGGGGGCACTGGGAGAAAGGGGTGAAGGGATTAAGAAATGCAAATTGGTAGTTACAAAATAGTCCCAGGGATGCAAAGTACAGCATGAAAATATAGTCAGTAATATGTATGGGGCCAGGTGGGGGCTGGAAATATTGAGGGGAATACTGTGTAAAGTATCTGATTGTCTAACCACTAAGCTGTACCCCTGGAACCAAGACAAAAGAACATGGAAGGGAAACTGTAATTGAAAAATAGAAAAAGAGAAGAGGGGTCGGATGGAGCCTGTCACTCTCAGACAGGGATCTGGGGTGAATGGAAACAGGGGGCTGTTACAAAGACCCCAGAAAGGGTCTGAATCAGCATAGGGGCTTTCTCCCCCTTCCTTTTTTTTTTATGTTTCATTGACTTTTTTTTAGGGAGAGGGAGGGAGGGAGGGTGAGAGAGACATCAATGTGAGAGCGATAGTGTACATTGATCGGTTGCCTCCCACACTTGTCCTGAATGGGGATCAAACCTGTGACCTTCCAGTGCATGGGACTGATGCTCCAACCAGCTGAGCCACCCGGCCAGGGCCCCCCTTCTTTTTCAAATGGATAAGTTATTCCTAGGTTATACTTTAACATGCTTCAACATTCCAAAGGTGCAGGAGTGCTGAGTGAGGTTAAATTCCCCAGCCCAGTCCTCTCACCACGCAGGCCCCCCTTTCCGCTTGAGCATCATCACCATCGTCCACCTCAGCAGCCGCGTGTGACACGGGGGCGTGGATGAGTTCACGCAGGCTCAGGCTTTCATTTTTATTAGAGAAAACGTGGTGTGCAGCCACTTCAGGAAGCCGGCAACATCGCTCAAGCAGACACACTGAATGCCGGCCCCATGACGCAGCCCGTCTTCTGGTCCGAGTTCCTTTTCAACAGCAGCGCACATGTTTGCTCATCCCGAGACCGCGTGATGCTCAGCGCAGCCTCGAGTACCAGAGTCAACACCGGAAAGATCCAGAATGCCCTGGAAGGCAGGCGGGATGAATCAGTGGTTCACATTCGCCCAGTGATGAGAGTGAACACGTGGCTGTGGCGACCGTGAACACAGCGCACACACATGTCACTGCAGAAGCCAGAGGGAAAGGGACCTGTTTCTCTCAAGTTTCAGCACAGCAACGACGAGTGTCCAGTGCTAGGTGTCAGGTAGTGGTTGCCTTTTGGGGGCGAGGAAGGGGCAACAAGGGGGGGAGGTACCCGAAGTGCTGCCGGTCCCCAGCTGGGCTTGGACCTGAAGTCCAGGGACTACGCTACACTAGAGTCGAGGACCCACCAAAAAATGGGGGTTGCCGAAACCGGTTTGGCTCAGTGGATAGAGCGTCGGCCTGCGGACTGAGGGGTCCCAGGTTCGATTCCGGTCAAGGGCATGTACCTGGGCTGCGAGCACATCCCCAGTGGGAGATGTGCAGGAGGCGGCTGATCGATGTTTCTCTCCCATCGATGTTTCTAACTCTCTATCTCTCTCCCTTCCTCTCTGTAAAAAATCAATAAAATATATTTAAAAAAAAAATGGGGGTGACATCGTGGCAAAGGGGAAGCATCATGTCTGAGAAGCATGGTGAGCCCCACAGGGCTGGGGGGTTGGATGATCAGCCCCCAAAAGGCCTTCCCAGCCTGTGGGCCTGAGCCCTGTCAGGGAATCGAAGGAGGTGGTGAGTCACACCCAGGATTCGAGGCCATAGCCTTCCTGTCCAGTTCAGCAGACACCAAGTGCCTGTGGGGGCACGGGCCTCAGTTCTCTAGGGATCCGGGACTTGGTCTCTGCTCTCAGGAAGCGCATGGCCTGGTGGGAGAAGGAGGCAGCATCTAGAAAAACGGTCAGCAGGCAACAGGATACATGCCAGCAGGGAGGCCTGTGCCCATGCCACGGAAGCCCAGAGAAGGAGGCATCTGATGTGAGCTGGGAGATGGCACCTGAGAGTCAAGGCCTGAAGGGCCACCAGGAACCACCGGTGAGTGAGCAGAGGGGTTCCCACAAGAGGGCCCAGGCAGGGGCCCAGCGTGTGTGTGTGTGTGTGTGTGTGTGTGTGTGTGTGTGTGCGCGCGCGTGCGCGCACGCGGAGGCTCAGCAAGGGCAGGGTGGGGGTGCGGGGCGGGGAGGGACATGGTACTCCGGAACTGCATTTCCTCTGCAGGGGATTGTCCCTCTCAGAGTCTCTACAATTAACCAGTCACAGTCACCTGGCAACTGTCATGGCCGGGAACTGGTGCAGAAATAACCGAACCTTGGGGTGAGGGTGGGGAATTCAGGGAGGGCTGCCTGGAGTGAGCGGTGCGGCACTAAGACCTGAAAGTCACAGCAGGAACTGGTCCCAGGGAGGGTTTCAGATAGGGGACAGGATTCCATAAGGCCCAGAGGCAGGGGTAGGGGTGGGCTGGGGTTGGGGTTGAATTTGAGGACCAAGAGCTGCAGGAGAGGGGAGGAGAGCAGAGTAGGGGCATGTCCTGATGGCTGGAGTAAGAATATGGGGCTTTGCCTGAGGACAGCGGGTTTCAGCAAGATAAAGTGTGCTGTGATACATTTTGTAGTAAAGAGAATGAGTCCAGGGAGGCAGGAAGATGGGAGACACGCAGGGGAGGGCCTGTTACCCCGAGAGACAGAAGGGAGGGGGGTCCAGGCAAGGGCAAAAGGAACAGGGCAAGGAGCAGGGTTCATGGAGTTCTCAAAGGATCAGCAGCTCAGACTCCATTTCCCTTTCTCTCACCTGGGTCTTCTGCTGGCCTCTAAGGCCACGGCCTGCCAGCCCTTTCCTTCCTCCTGGGTGCTCTCCTCTTTCTTCTTATTTTTTAAAATATATTTTTATTGATTTCAGAGAGGAAGGGAGAGGGAGAGACAGACAGAAACATCAATAATGAGAGACAATCATTGATCAGCTGCCTCCTGCACGCTGCACACTGGGGATTAAGCCCGAAGCAACCCAGGCATGTGCCCTGACTGGGAATTGAACCATGACCTCCTGGTTCATAGGTTGATGCTTGACCACTGAGCCACACTGGCTGGGCTCATCTTCCTTCTGAGGCTGCAGCTTCTTTGAACATCTTCCCACCCTTCCGGGGCCCCCTTGAGTGTGCACGAGTGTGTGCCTCCAGCGGGCATCATCCACCCGGACACCCCTCAGCTCTGTGACCCTGGCAGGAGGTCCTCTGACCCCGACACAGATGCTGGGGCACACGTCCAGGTGAGTACAGAGCCTGGTCTGATTTCTTCACCCAAAACCCCGGCACCCAGGGGTGCCCAGTAGACATTTGTTGGGTGAAAGACTGTGGCAGAGGCAGGAGCTGCAAGGCCCCTCCAGGAAGGACTAGCTGCCCAGTGGCAAGGAGCGTGGTGAGCCCGTGGTTCCACTGGTTAGCCTCTTTGGGGACCCCCGGCTGGGGCGAGGGTGAGGAGAGTGAGGTGCCCGGCTCTCAGGACTGCGCAAGCACCTCCTTCCATTCTGTGCTCTGTGCATCGCTCTCGCCGCTCTCTGGCCTGGCCTTGCGGGCTGGTGGCCGAGTACGGCAGTGGGTCCGGGGCCTTGTCATTTCAACTCAGCTCAGTCAGGGCTCCCGCATGGGCAGTCTGTGCTCTGTCGTTCTCCGTTGGGCAGGTAGAGAACTGTCAGATCTGCCCAATCTTGCTCCTGCCTGTTTCCCTGCCAAGAAGTCACTTTTCAGTGGCCCTGTCCATGCCTAACCTCAGCCCAGCAGCAGCTTCCCAGAGAACCTGACCTGACAGACAGGCGCAGCCAGATTACAAAGGAATCCACACCCCTGTGAGTGCCGATACTCCGACACTCCGTCCCCGAGCCCAGTGCCCGCATACAAGGTGCTCAAGGAATCCCTGAGGCCCTGGCTGGTCTGGCTCAGTGGATTGCGTCGGCCTGCGGACTGAAGGGTCCTGGGTTTGATTCCGGTTAAGGGCCCATGCCCGGGTTGCGGGCTCCATCCCCAGTAGGGAGGCAGCCGATCAATGATTCTCTCTCATTGATGTTTCTATCTCTCTCTCCCTCTCGGAAATCAATAAAAATATATTTAAAAAAAAAGAAAAAGAAAAAGAGATCCCTGAGGATGACTGAGTGGGGAGGAGATCCCTGGATGTCCGAGCATCTGCTGGGAGGCCAGTGAGTGTCTGTGCGAAACTTGCTGGATGCCTCCAGTTGGAGTTCCCACAGCGCCGGGAAGGAATAATGGGGCGGAAAGAGCGATTTCCACGGTTTAGTCTCAGAGAGTTTATGCTTTTAGGTGAGATGAGGCCACGCTGGTTATTTGAAGGCCAATCCTTTGCTTTTGGCAGAGACGATGTCAGAGCAGTGTGCAAACACTGGCTTATCTTGAGGTGAGCAATTGGCAGCTGCACAGAACCATGTTTTCGCTGGACAGAGTGAGGCGGAGGAGAGGAGTGGGCAGGCCCATGGCGTTGGACTGTCACACCAGATGCCCTCAGGCAAATCTCCTCCATCTCTGAGCCTCAGTTTCCCCAACTGTAAAGTGGGATCTGGGAATGTCCTGTTCAGGGGGCTCAGGACTCACGAGACAGGAATGTAAAGAGTCCATTATGGATTCTGGCCCTGAGCGGAGTGGCAGCCACTCTTATCATCAACAAATGCCGGTCAAAACCTTTTAAAACATGGAGTCGCTGGGCGAGGAGGTGTCCTTGGTGGCGACTAGCCTAACTGCCTACGCGGACCAGGTCGGACAGAGCCGCCTCATTTGGAGGATAAGCGAGGACTCCAATTCTGAGGCCACAGCAAACAGGGACGCGAGCTGGGCCAGGGTCCCGGGAGACAGAAACAAGCTGGCAGGGTCAAGGGCGCTGAGCATCCTCAGGGTCTCAGCCCCAGCAGAGCCCGGGGGGAGTGTGAAAGTCCGTCTGCCCTTCAGGATTAGGGTTTGGTCAGTGTTCCAGGATATTCGAGTCAGTCAGCCTTGGGGATGATACCTGCAGACGCTCTGCCCACAGCCCTGCCTTCTGGGGGTGCCCTGAGGGCTTTTTAGAAAGAAGGCTGCTCCCTTCCAGGAAGCGGAGGTTGCATATACAGCCTGTGCACAGCCTCCTGTTCTGTGAAATGCACATCCGTGTATGGAATAAAGACTAGAAGGAGACACATTGAAGTATTTCTCACCGCCCTTATTTCACGGGGGGGAGTGGTATAATGAGCGACTTACATTTTCTCCGTGGCTTGAGGGCGTCGCGGATGGAGGGTGGAGTGGAGGAAGTTGACAAAGATTTAAAAATGTATTGTCCTCAGAGTCCATTTAACTTGGGGATGAGGTTCTAGACTCGGCATTTGGCATTTTCTGATGAGCGAGGATCCACCACCAGCATATGATTTCTAGGACACAGTGAAAGAGACCCAGTCGGTTTCTCGCTTTCAGAGCCTGGGTGCCCTTCTGGAGGAGTTGGAGAGGCTGGGGCGGGGGTGGCAGCAGCTGCGTCACTGCAGTGTGGGGACAAAGAGCAGGGACCTGAAGCCGGGCAGTCCCTGAGCCACCTTAGCAGAAGTGCCATCAGGCCTCTCAGGGCCCCCATGGCCTCCTCCTGTGAAATAGGGATTATCAGAGTCCTCCTTGGGTTGGTGAGAGGCTTAGGTGAGAAAATATTTATGAGGCGACAGGCAGAGCGACCTGGAACAGTAATCCCTGTGTTCATCTCCAAACACTGCTGCCATTGTGGCCATAGGAAAACCGGGCAGGACCCTCCAGAGCAGCCTCGGCCAGGGCCGCTGGTCTGGAGTGAGCCGGGAGCCACCCTGGCAGTGGAAGGGCACCTGGGCAGCCATGCCCTTGCGCTGCCCGCGGCTGGAATGTCCTGGGTGCTTGCATAAGGTCGGGGTGAAGATCCAGGTGGCTCGGTGTTGTGCAAAGCACAGCTTTCCCCGGGCCTCAGAATTGCAAACCTTGGCCAGGCTTTCCTGGTGACGAATGTGCCCACCCTGGGTGGAGCCGGTCAGCCACAGCCACGGCCTGCGGCCCCACCCTGTTCTCTGGAGTGAGAAGAGAACGGCGTGTCTCCTTTGGGTGTTAGCCTGGCCCGGAGCCCAGGGTCCAGGTACAAGGGTGCAGGGTCCAGCAGACCCTGGTGGGAGCCCTGGCCGTGCGCCTGGGGTGCTGTGTGCCCTTGGGCAGTCCCCGCCCCCTCGCGGGGCCTCAGTGTCAGCTCATTTCTATGCCCCTTTCAGCTCAGGGAGCGTCTGCTTCCCATCCTCCCAGGAAAGGGCTATGGGGCTGGCTGACCTCTTGCTTCCACCGAGAAAACTGAGCTTGGGTTCTAGTTTCATTCATTCACTCATTCATTCATTCACTCATTCATTCACTCATTCATTCACTCACTCACTCATTTGTGTTTTCCTAAGGGCTGGGCCACCCATTCTGCTGCAATTCCAACTCCTGTCCTTGAAGCTTGAGGGACTAGGTGACAAGAAACAACACATGTCCTCATACTCCCATCAGATGACAGCACTTGCCCAGGGAAACCAAGACAGAGGGGTGAGGGCTGCTCTGAGGAGCCGGGTGGGGCTGCAGGAGGGCAGGCTGGGTACACTGGAGGGAGAGGGGGGCCTCTCGGGTGGGAGGACACGGTGTGGGCCTGAAAGGGCAAAAGTCAGAAGCCCTGGAGGGACGTGACCCCCGCAGACCGTCCTCCAGAGTGCTGCTTCTGTGCATGGGCTGGGGATCCAGGGTCTGGCTGGGCGTGGGGGCTCCTCTGCGGCCAGGCTTTGGTCCTGCCCCCCCTCCCACTCCCACCCCCGCCCCGCCCGCTCCATCAGCGGTTTCAGTGGCTGCGGTGACCTGACTGGCTGGGAGCAGCCGCCCGTGTGGACGAGACTGTCGGCTGCGGGCCTGTGTCAATAGCGGCCTTTCTCTCCAGCTGCCTGTCAGCCGCCCTCACTGGGGAGCTGTGATTTTCCGACGGCTGAGTCACTCGGGGAAGGCGATACAGGAGGCTGTAGATTAGAAGCATTTCAGTTCCTGAAACTTCCCATTCCGTTTACGGGAAGTGGCAGCACAGCGAGAGTCCTGTGGGGAGCTGGGCAGGAGCCTCGCAGGGCGAAGCAAGGTGCCCCACGAAGCCAGGGGTCTCAGGCACAGCCATGGTCTCCCTGGCAGGCACGGGCTCCCTGAGGACAGGGTGTGTGTCCCTATCCTGTCAGGAATTTCTCCTACTTTTGTGCCGAGCCCCCTGCTGTCCAGGCCTCTGGGGTAGTGTTCAGAGATGCTGTTAAACCCACTGCCAGGCATGGACCAGATGGCCTGGTGTCCCCTCCTGGGGTTTCTCTAGATGGCAGGACATGAGGCCTGTCATTCCCTGTGGTGCTCTCTGCTCCTCTCTCCCTTTCCTTTCTCCTGGCCAGATCACCAGGGGCTCAGCCCTTCCTCACCTCAGGCCCTCATCCCTCAGCACGCCATTCCCACCCAGTCCTGCGGGCCCTGCTTAACCCCTGGCCGCTCCGGTACTCATTGACCAGGGAGCAAAGGTGGCAGGACTGGCACTGCTGACGAAACCAGAGACCAAACAGATGGAGTGGACTACTGACCGAAGTCCAGCTGGGCTCGTGCGGCCCCGTCCTCAGGGGGAGCCGAGGCAGAGAGAACTGGCCCGGGCCGAGTCCCCAGGGCTGATAACAGGAAGGACCTGCTGGTAATTGGTCCAAACTGGGGAAGCGGACATCAACCAGTGAGCGGTCGGCCACCCTTCCCACCGTCTCTCACCTGTCGATGACTCTGAGGTCACTGCCCTCGGAGCAGCTCTGCAAGGTGACTCCCTGTGACCCGCAGCCCCTCCCACACACAGCGGTTCCTGGCAGCAGCAGCAGCAACTGTGTGCAGGGCCTGTCCTTCAGGCCTCGGGGTTCAGAGGGGTTTAGAGAATGTGGGTCTTTCTCAGCTTTTCCCCCCAAGGGGTGCCCACAGGGGCCACACCGCATTCTCCTGAGGGCCTTGGCTCAAAACAGCCAACTAGCAGCCCTAGTAAAATCCAGTGTTCTCTCTTTCCTTTTTTTAATCCTCACCTGAGGATATTTTTTTCCATTGATTTTTAGAGAAAGTGGAAGGGAGAAGAGACAGAGAGAAACGCGGATGTGAGAGAGACACATCAATTGGTTGCCTCCCGCATGCCCCCGATCAGGGCCAGGAGCCTGCAACTGAGGCATGTGCCCTTGACCGGAATCCAACCAGGAACCCTTCGGTCTGCAGGCCGATGTTCTATCCGCTGAGCCAACTGGTTAGGGCTACAGTCTTCTCTTTACCTAAAACCCGCACATAGAGTTTGCATTCTAGTTCATCATATGCTTCATACAAAAATAATATTGTTCCCCGCACATTCTTTGGGTCAAATGGATGTTGCAGGAAGATGGGGCCCATTTATCCTGTGGCTTTGTTGCCCCGGGCACAATGGTGCCAGTGATGGGAGCCCAGAGCAAGTGGCACAGGGCCTCAGGGGCCTCAGAATTAGTCCTAGTGCAGAATCACGCCCCCACCCCCCCAGCTGTATAAGAAGGCTCTCCATCCTTCCTGTCCCCCCTTCCCCAGGAATCCCAGGTGAGGGTCAGTGGTCACGGCCACCTGTGGGGGTGGGAGAAGGGCCTCCTGTGTGCAGAGAGCTGGGCCGCTTCCTCCCGAGGGCTGCTTGGCTCTTCTCCCCGGGAGAGACTGGCGGGGCATCCCAGCCAGGGACCAGCTGGTTAATGAACCCATGGACACTGGGGGTGTTGCCACATTCGGTCTCAGCACACCTTGTCCTAATCATGGGCCCAGCCATCTGACAGGCGTGTGCATGGAGACCGATGGCTCTGGCCGAGGCTGTAATGGTGCCATCCTCGCAGAAGCTGTGAGAGTCTGTGGGCTGCCTCTTCCCTCATCCCCATGCCAACCAGCCCCAGACCCAAATATTTCTGGCTCCCAAATGCTTCTCAAATCCATTTTCTTTTCCCCAGTTTTATTGAGGTATAGTTGACATAACATATAGTTGTGTATGTTAAAGGTATACAGCATAGCCCTAGCTGGTTTGGCTCAGTGGATAGAGCGTTGGCCTGGGGACTGAAGGGTCCCGGGTTTGATTCTGGTCAAGGGCCTGTGCCTGGGTTGTGGGTTTGATCCCCAGTGGGGGGCATGCAGGAGGCAGCCAATCAGTGATTCTCTCTCATCATTGATGTTTTTATCTCTCTCTCCTTCTCCCTTCCTCTCTGAAAGTAACAAAAATATTTAGAAAAAAAAAGGTATACAGCATAATGACCTGAATTTCACATACTGTGAAATGACCTCCACAATAAGTTTAGTTAACTTCCATCATCTCATATAGATACAATTTTTTTTAAAGTGTTTTTTTCTTGTGATGAGAACTGTTAGGATCTACTTTTTTTGGTTAATCCTCACTCAAGGATAATTTTCCCCCCACTGATTTTTAGAGAGAGTGGAAGGGAGGGAAGAGAAAGAGAGAGAGAGAGAGAGAGAGAGAAACATCGATGTGAGAGAGACACATTGATCGGTTGCCTCCTACACACACCCTGACCCCGGCCTGGATCAGGCCTGCAACCCAGGTAAATGGCCTTGATCTGGAATTGAACCTGGACCCTTTGGTCCACGGACAGATGCTCTAACCACTGAACCACTGGCCAGGCAGGATCTACATTCTTAACAACTTTCAAATATACCCCATAGCAGTGTTAGCTGTAGTTATCATGTTGCACATGACACCTCCCATCTTTATTTAACTCATAACTGGAAGTTTGTATCTTTGATCACCTTTATCCAAACCTCCTGCCTCTGGTCACCACCAATCTGATCTCTTGTTCTATGTCCCCGCATCCCCCAAAGATTCCACATAGAAGGGGATCACACAGTCTTGTACTTCTTGCTGACTTCTTTCACTCAGCGGAATGTTCTCCAGTTCCATTTACTTCTTTTTCATGGCTGGATAATATTCCATCATAGGTGTATATATATGTATCTATGTATATATGAATATTTCTTTATCCATTTCACCCATTAATGGAGACTTAGTTGCTTCCATAGCTTGGCTGTTGTAAGTAATGCAGCTAGGAACTGGGTAAGCTTATCTGTTCAGCACAGTGTTTCTGTTTCCTTTGGATGTAGTCCCAGAAGTGAATTTGCTGGATCATATAGGTGCTTTTTTATTTTTTGAGGAACCTCCATAATGGTTTCCAGAGCGGCTGCACCATTTTACGATCCTACGGACAGTGCACGAAGGCTCCCTTTTCTCCACGTCCTCATCAGCGTTTACCTCTCTTCTTCTGATGACAGCCATTCGAACAGGTGTGAGGTGGTATTTCCCTGTGGCTTTGATTTCATTTCCCTGATGACTAGTGATATTGAGCACCTTTTCAGTACCTGTTGGCCATTCATATATCTTGTTTGGAAAAATGTCTATTCAGGTCCTTTGCCCATTTTAAAAATTGGATTGTTTGGGGGTTGTTTTTTTTGCTATTGAGTTGCTTAGTTTTTTGTTTTTTTTGTTTTTTAATATATCTTGGATACTAACTCCTTATCACATATATGATTTACAAATATGTTTTCCTATTTTGTAGGTGGTATTTTTATTATGTTGACTCATTTTTCAAAGTAATCTTTGAATCTTATCTCAAAATCTTATCTCATTCTTTTGCTTAAAACCCTTGGCTGGAGCATCATCCCATACACCAAAGGGTTACGGGTTCAATTCCCAGTCAGGGTGAGTCCCAGAGGCAACCGGTTGATGTTTCTCTCTTACATCGAGGCTTCTCTCTCTTTTCTTTTTCTCTCTGTAAAAATCAATAGAACATACCCTTGGGTGAGGATTCAAAAAGAAAAACTACAGAGAGATACCACTTCATACCCATTAAGAAAGCTACTATAAAAAAAGAAACCCAAAAGACAACTATTGGCAAGGGTGTGGATAAATTGGAACCCTGATGCACCATTAGTGAACGTATCGATGGTACAGTGGTTGTGGAAAACAGTATGACAGTTCCTACAAAAATTAAAAATAGAGCTACCATCTGATCCAGCAATTCCACTTCTGGGTATTGACCCAAAAGAATTGAAAGCAGGGCCTTGAAAAGGTATCTGTACCCCTGTGTTCGTAGCTGCATTGTTCATAACAGCTACAGCATGGAAGCAACCCGAGTGTCCCTAGATGGAGAAGCCAAATGTGGTGCATACTCACAGTGCGATATTACTCAGCCTGACAAAGGAAGGGAATTCTGCAACATGCTACAACAAAGATGAACCTTGAGGGCCTGGTGCGAAGTGAGCATGCCAGTCACAAACAGACAAACACTGCATGATTCCGCTTCTATGAAGTACTTAGCAGTCACATTATAGAGGCAGAAAGTGGAGTGGTGGTGGCCAGGGGCTGGTAGGAGGGGTGGAATTGGGTTATTGTTTAATGGGCATAGAGTTGCAGATCTACAAGATGAAAAAGTTATAGGGAGGGATGGTTGCACAGCATTGTAATGTATTTAATGCCACTGAGTTCTACGCTTAAAATGATTAAGATGGTAAATTGTATGTTGTGTGTATTTTACCACAGTAAAAATGTGAAAGCCCTAGCCGGTTTGGCTCAGTGGATAGAGGTTCAGCTTGCAGACAGAAGGGTCGCAGGTTCGGTTCCTGTCAAGGGCACGTACCTTGGTTGTAAGCTCTTGGTTGTAAGCTCCTTCCCTGAGCCAGGAGCACGTGCAGGAGGTAACCAATCAATGTGTTTCTCTCACATCAAAATTTCTCTCTGTCTTTCCCTCTCTCTTCCACTCTCCCTAAAAATCAATGGAAAAACACCCTCGGGTGAGGATTTAAAATAAATAAGTAAATAAATAAATAAATAAATAAATAAGTAAAAATCAATAAAAACATGTATTTTTTTAAAAAGTGAAAAACAAACAAACCCACAAACAGGACTCTCTCCACTTCCAAGATGAATTGTATTTTCAAAAAAGGATCACAATCATATTTCTTTCCCATACACTCTTCCAGAAGAGATGGGGTCTGTTTCCCTGTTTCCTCATCCCATTGGAACTGAGTGAGTCTGTGAGTGCTGGCGGGGGCGTCAGGGGGAGGCGGGGCAGGAAACTGCGTGGCTTCCCAGGCTGGGCTGCAGGGGCAGCACAGCTTCTCCCTCTCTGTGCTCTCCCTCGACAAGCAGCCAGCATGTTGTGAGAAAGCCGAGGCCCCATGAAGGCGTGCTAGGCCTCAGCCAACAGCAAACCTCAGATACCAGACACAAGTGAGTGACTGCAAATAATGTACCCAGCCCTCAAGCCCCAGCTGAGGCCGGTGGAGCGGAGCTGTCCCCACTGAGCCCTGCCTGAATCGTAGCTTTGCGAGTGACATAAATGTGCTCATTTTAAGCCACGAGGTTTTTTGGAATGTTTTGTTACACAGCCATAGTAACTAGACTCCCAGCCCCCATCCCTTCCTTGACTCAAAAAACAGAGGAAAGGAGGAGAGGTTGAGAGGAGGTGACAGAAGAAGACAGGTTAATGAATATATTATCCTTTCACCCCATTCCAGGAGGCACTTACAATAGAGATTGAGTTATAAAGAAATAAGGAACTTTGCAATTCTTGCTGATACAAGATTGTAGGCGGAAACCTCTCCTTCTACACAGACCTGGGATGCCTGTTGACAGGTTTGTGTCCTTGATCCCATGTCTGTCGTTGTCATTGTCTGGGTCCCGTGACTCCTCAGACCCACGACCACCCTGTTACAGAGCAGATCCCCAATAAATATGAGTCAATGAGTCAATGAATGATGGTGAACGAGTGAAACCTGATGCCCATTGTGCGGTTTTCATAGAGGTCTTGGTCATTTTTTCAGAGAATATTCATGTCAAGGCAGGCTGAGAGACGGATTCTGTTTATAAATGAGGGCGCTGAAGTCCAGAGCGGGGCAGTGGCTGTCCCAAGACCTGGTGTCCGGCGGGTGGCAGAGATGATCCAGCACTCAGTCCCTCGGTGGCCAGCCTATGCTCTGCCCACCGCCAGGCCAGTCGGACCCTGGAAAGGGTGGGCTTGGGTGGTTTCACCCTCCCAGTTATGGCCTGCCCCTGAGTTTACTGGCCGGGTTGGTCCTGGCCCCTCAAGGGCAAATGGCAGATGCAGAGAGACCACCAGAAAGGGAGCCCTTGTGGGCTGGTGACGGGGACCCGGAGGAGGTGCTGTGGAGGAGTATCTGACGCATAGTAGGTGCTCCATCAACATTTGTTGAGTTGAATTGAATTGAAATAAACATCCAAATAAATACATAATGTAGACAAAGAAGAGGCCAGGTAATAAATCTCACAAGTTCAGTGACGGAAAGTCAGGGTGACCCGATCATAAATTCCTAACGGAGGAGGTCATGGAGTGGTGGGTGGTCACACCCCAGGCCTATAAAAAGATGATCTTTGCCTTAAGCAAGTGCTGTCTGTGTTCTTGTGCATCTAGGTTAGCACACCTTTAAAAAGCCAGGGTAATCCTCGTCCCAGATCCCCAGAGGCATAACCACCCCAGGAGCACATAGTCTTGTCCAAACGTATGGAAAGAACTTCGAAATCATCGTTCCCCAGAGCAGCTGAGATCTTGCTTCCTGGCATGTCGTCAGTTTGGCTCCAATAAACTTTCTTTTTGGAAATTAAATATATTTTTATTGATTTCAGAGAGGAAGGGAGAGGGAGAGAGAGATAGGAACATCAGTGATGAGGGAGATTCATCGATCAGCTGCCTCCTGCAAGCCCCACACTGGGGATTGAGCCCCGTAACCCAGGCCTTGACCGAAATCAAACCATGACCTCCTGGTTCATAGGTAAATGCTCAACCACTGAGCCACACTGGCTGGGCTGGCTCCAATAAACTCTTATAAAAATTCTTTACAGGTTTGGATGTTCTTATATCTACAATAATTACAAACTTGTATGGTGAGTGCTGATAAACGGTTTCGGGGAGATGGGAGGGCATTGGAAAGGGTCATGCCTTCCTTCTGTGAGGCCTCTGAGGAGATGGCATTTGAGCTGAGCACTGCCAGGTGGGAGGAGTTGAGGTGAGGGTAGAGTGAGAGAAAGCCTGCATGGTATTCTAGGCAGAGGAAATGGTGGCAGAGAACCAGGCTCGACTGAGGAAGCAAGACAAGGTCAATATGGCTAGTGTAACAGAAGAAGACAGTTTATGACAATGACAGCGATGACAAGACTAATGAGGTCAGCAGAGGCCAGACCAGGGGACCTGGGCACTTTGCCATCTAGCTAAAAGACTACATTTCCCAGCTCCCCTTGCAGTGAGATGCAGTCATGTGACTAACTTCTAGCCAGCGAAGCACATGTGTTGCCTGCTCTTTAAAATAATCTCTTTGCAAGGGCTGAGGAGTGTGGAGCTTCTCTTCTCCCCTAGTCCCTCCAGTGGAATGTAGACCCCGTGGCTGGAGTTAGCGGGGCCAGCTGGAACCATGAGATGATGATCATGACTGCTTAGCTTCAGGAGCTCAAAGAGAAATATGGTTTGGGGATAAACATTCGAGATAGGTCAAGCTGTCTTTGGCTGTTGAAATCTTGGCAGGCACTTGATAGTCCAGGGGGATATGTGGAATGAGAAAGAAGATGGCCTGGGGAGAGCTTGGGGAAAACCAACATTTATAGAAATTGAGCTGGCTGGGCGTCTAGGATTTGAGTCCAGTCAAGGGCTCCAGTCCCTACCAGCCCTGTTAGAGGAGCTCCAGTATCTCAACCCGGGAACTCCCTTATCTGCAAATGACAGGACTCCTCGGGGATGGAATGCTCCCGAAGGGCTGACTGCTGAGGCTAAGCATGGGCTGAGCGAATTGGAGCCTTTAGCCCCACAAACTTCACGGCCACAGGCCACCACTGTAGACGGTGCAGCAATTCCTCTGCCTGAATATCTCTAAGGATTTGTGCAAATCGATCCACTCCCTCCCCAGCTGTCCTACATTTGAGTAACTGTTCCTCAGAAGTGAGCCTTTGCCTGACAAAGAGGATCAATTGTCCTCCTCCGTTTCAGAGAGGAAGGAAGAAAAGAAAGAAGGAAGAGGGGAAGGAGGAAGAAAAGAAGGGGAAGAAAGAAGGAAGGAGAAGGCCCTGGCCGGTGTGGCTCAGTTGGTCGCCCCAGGCACTGGAAGGTGGTGGGCTGGATTCTCTTTCTCTCTCTCTCTCTCTCTCTCTCTCTCTCTCTCTCTCTCTCTCTCTCTCATCCCGTTGCTGTCTCTCTCCCTTCCTTCCTCTCTAAAAAATCAATTAAAAAAAAAAAAAGAAAGAAGGAGGAAAGAAGGAAAAAATTAAAGACAGACAGACTACCCTGGTACCCCTCAGAGGGCTGGCGAGGTGGGCAGGAAGAAGTCCAGGAGAGCGCAGCACCAGCGATGCCACGCTCCTGAGAGGGGCACGAGGTGAGGCTGGGCGTGTAGCTGGTGCTCTGACCCGACCATCTGTGTCCCCTCCAAAGCCATTCCCACCCATGGCGATGGCAGGAAGAAGCGAGGGCCTGGGTGTTTGTTGGCTGGGCCACGAGGGGAGAGCCTGTGTGAGCGGGGACTGCTCCCTTAGAAAAGAGGCCCAACCTCCCTCCCCTCCCCACGAGGACTCAGGGAGACGATGGCCCTCCGTGGCCCAGGAAGCCGGCCTCACAGGACAGCAGCAGCTTGGTGCCAGCCTCCCAGCCTCCAGAACTGAGGAATGAGGCCTGTCGAGTACAAGTCGCCCAGTGGATGGTGCTTTGTTACAGCAGCCGGAGCTAGGGCACGTGCGTGGACTTAGCAACACGCAGGTCTGTCCTCACTAAGGGACACTTTGGGGCCAGATTGCACACTGGAGTTGGGTGCATGAGAGAGAGAGAGATCTCATGTACCCAACACAAAATGTCAGGAGACCAAAAGACTTGATTCCAAGATGGTGTGAACCTCCCCCACTTCTCACCCCAAACTACATCCAGAGGCTGAGGCCACAGCTACACGGTTCTCTGCCACCCCTTTGGGGAGTCTCCTGGGGAAAAGGCAGAGCTGCTCCCCGTCCGAAGGAGAGCCCGTCTGTACCAATGAAGCTAAGTTCGGGGGCGGGGCAGCCCCTGCGCGGCCCACTCTTCCTCCCGGTCCTCATGGAGCACAGCACCCCGAGGACAGGTGTCAGGGTCCTGGCGCCTGAGGACACGTGCTTAGAAGTAGGAAGACGGAGGCCCCAGAGGTTAAGTGACCTGGCCAGGGTCCCAGAGCTCCTAGGAGTACAACTGGGATCCAGACAAGGTCTGTCCAGGCTCCTGTTCTGAAACCAGCGGGTCTCAGAGGATGCTTCCCGGACCGGCAGCTTCGGCATAAGCACTTGTCAGAAAAGTAATTGTCCTGCCTGGCCGGTGTGGCTCCAGGGATTAAGCATCAACCTATGAACTGGGAGGAGGTCATGGTTTGATTCCTGGTCAGGGCACATGACCAGGTTGCGGGATTGATCCCCAGTGGAGGGGGGTGGCGGGGGGAGGGGGGGCAGGAAATGGGGGGCCGCGTGCAAGAGACAGCTGATCAGGGAGTCTCTCTCATCATTGATGTTTCTATCTCTCTCTCCCTCTCCCTTCTTCCCTGAAATATATATAAAAGTAATTGTCCTAAAATTCACACACTGGGGGTCCGGGGCAGCACCCTGTGTTTGGACAAGCACCCTAGGGAATACTAAGTACACCACCCAGACTCTCCAAGCCAAACCTGAGAACGAGCACACTGGCCCTCAGCTCTTCTCTCCTAGACAAGTGCACCTGTGGAGAGGGATCGAACCCTGGCCAGACTCAGGCTTCAGTCTCCTCCTCCCTCCGCTCCCCCGAACTTAGCTTCATTGGTACAGGCAGGCTTTCCTTCGGGTGGGGGATGGCCCTGCCTTTTCCCCAGGAGACGCCTCAAAGGGGTGGCAGAGCGGGTCTAGCTGTGGCCTCAGCCCCTGGACGTAGTTTGGGGTGAGAAGGGGGGAAGTTGATACCATCTTGGAATCAAGTCTTTCGGTCTCCTGACATTTTGTGTTGGGTGCGTGAGATCTCTCTCTCTCTCCCCCTCTCTCTCCCACTGTCCAATGCACGCTTGCTTTTAAGAGGGAGTTGGGGGCTGGGAGTCTATGCACAGGCTTTGGGGAGTTTAGCCATTTCTGCTTCCCCCCATGGGCAGGGGGTGACGATGATAATGACAATAACTTCCGTCACTCGGAGCCAGTCCATCTACTAAGCTCTTTATATGCATTAACCATTCAAGCCTCACAACCTTGCGAGGGAGGCACTGTCATTATCCCGTGTTAAATGGAGAACCTGAGGCACAGAGAGGGTAAGCAACATGCCCACGGTCACACAGCCAGTAAGCAGCAGAGCTGAGCTCTGAACCCAGACCAGGTGTCCATGCTCCTGGCTGCTGAGCTACTTCAGCCTCCAGATAATAATGAAGATGGCAGTGGGGCTTTTTCTACTCCAGGCCCTGTGGACAGCGCTCCACGTAGAAAAACATGGGATGTTCTCACCATTGCGACGAGTGAGCTATTTCCAGCTGACCGGGGCCTTGGTGGGTTAAACAGTTGTGGTTTGGGTTATTTTTTTATGACTGAGCTTGCGTGCGTGCGTGTGTGAATGCGTGCGTCTCACCAGGAGAAGTGGGAAAGGCCAGGCCAGAGACTGTTGCTCTTCCCATGTTCTAAAATGGACCTGCACGTTGCACTTGTGGTTGCTGGAGGAAAATAAACCAATCCCCTACCAGTCAAAACAACAATATTTGCGCAGTTCCGGCAATAATCGCTGGGACCCGCCCTTTCTCTGGCTTGCTGGCGGCACCTTGCCCTCGGCTCACTCTCACTCCCAGAGCCCCCGCAGCCTTCCGTGCATGAAGCTCATGTTCCTGGGCTCACAGCAGTTCCTGGCTGGCTCAGGGCTTGCCTCCTCCGGGAAGCCTTCCCAGATGGCTCATGCCTCCGCTCGGGGCAGGACTCAGCACTTGAGCCCTCCGTGCGACCTCATTGTCCCTCTCTTCCTTTGAGCTCAGTGACGCAGGGCGCCATGGTTCCCCCTCTACTCCTGTGACTGAGCCTCCTGTCTCCTGTCCTCCTCTTCTGAGTTCCATTTCTCCCCTTCTCTTCTCCTCCTTTCCCTTATTTCTCACTCCTGGTCCTTTCTTTCCCTTCCCTTTCCTTCTCCTTCCTTCTATCTTTTTTTTTAAAAAAATATTTTTATGGATTTCAGAGAGGAAGGGAGAGGGAGAGGGAGAGGGGGAGAGAGAAAGAAACATCAATGAGAAGAGAGAATCATTGATTGGCTGCCTCCTGCATGCCCACATTAGGGATCGAGTCCACAACCCAGGCATACGCCCTGACCAAGAATCGAACTGTGACCTCCTGGCTCACAGGTCGACGCTCAACCACAGAGCCACTCTGGCCGGGCACCTCCCTTCTCTCTTCTTCACACTCCTTTCTACCCCACCCATTCCTGCCTCTCTGCCTTAGCTCTGAGGTTCTTCCACCTGGTCTGCCCTCCCTCCTCCTCGCCCGTCCACCAGAGACCAGCTCAGGTCCTCGGGCCTTGATCCAGCCTTTCCTGATGCCCACAGGTCTGACTACAGCCCCCCTCTTCTGTCTGTCCACAGCTCTCCACCATCCAGCCAGCCAGCCTCACGAGCTCGAGCGTTTGATCCCTCTCCATTTACCTGTCACGCATTTAAACATGCACTGTGCACCCCCAGGTGCAAAGCCTGCCTCCTCCATTGCCTGGAAGCTCTCACTCCTGCTTCAAAGCTCACCCAGACATCACCTTCTCCTGCCTTGACCCCTCTCCCACAGCCGGGCAGGCGTCCCCTGTGTTCCCGTGGCTCCTGCACACGGAAGCGAGGCTAACACACAAGGCAGATGCTGGCAGTGCCCGGCCGCTCGGCTCTCAGCATTCCCACTGCTCTGCAGGCTCCCCTGCCTCATGCCCTGGGGTTAGCACCTCCCGACTTAGCGGGCAGGCCCCGGGCAGTGAGGAATGGGATTTGGGGATCATATTCCCCAGCTCCTCACCCCTCAGGGGTAACTGGGAGGCATGGTCCCACCCCAGGCTTCCAGAGTTCTGCGGTGAGATGGGGCCCAGTTCCCCACAGCTGCTCCTCACCCCTCTCCGCGGTCCTTGTCTTCCCTTTGCTGCTTTTCTTCCTATTTGGTGCTTCTGGGGGCCACTTTCTCAGTAAACGGCGTATAGGCAAGTCCCGTCCATGACCTGCTTCTGGAAACGCGAACGGAGGTGAATCGTGTAGGACTTAATCCGTCTCTGGTGCTTTCTCAGTTCTGAATTTTTTAAAAAATATATTTTTATGGATTTCAGAGAGGAAGGGAGAGGGAGAGGGAGAGAGAGAGGAACATCAATGATAAAAGAGAATCATTGATCGGCTGCTTCCCACACACGCTCCACTGGGGATGGAGCCCACAACTGGGGAAGGGGCCCTGACTGGGAATCGAACCTCCTGGTTCCTAGGACAGCGCTCAACACCCGAGCCACACCGGCCGGGCTCAGTTCGGAATTTGCAGGAGTCCGTTTCCTCTGCACAACAGCCTCCCTCACGGGGTGGAGATTGCCGGTGTCATTTCCAAGTCTCCTCGGAGGAAGTGGAGGCCCCGGCGGTTAGCAGTGTGGACAGCTGTCCCACTTTCCTGGGACTGAGGCGTTTCCTGGACGTGGGACTTGCCCAGGACAGTCTGGGGAACACTGGGCCCAGCTGGTCACCCAGAGGGGAAGGGACTGCCTCTGGTCCCCAGGAGTGAGTGGGGGTGGGAGGGCACGAGCTCCGGGGCACGTTTCCCATGGTTTGAGGGGATGCCTGCTGCTGATTGAGCTGGACGTGGGGGACAATAAGGAAATGCGTGAGGGAGACGCAGCCCTGCACCGGAAGCACCTAGTCCGATGGGGGAGACGTGGGTTCCGATGGCACAGAGCTGCGGGAGGAGCTTCCTCCGGACTTCTCCGCAGGGCCCAGAACAAGGTTTAGGGGAGCCCTTTCCCTGCCCTCAAGCTGCTGCCCCAGCCAGACAAGAGTGACGGGTCTGGGTCTCAGTGTTCTCAGGGCTAGACCGGCCCCTCCCGGACCAGGCACTGGGCTGGCCCCTCCACGCTGGGCTGCATTGGATCCGGGCCCGGCAGGGGGAGGCGGGAGATTGATGGGCTGGGTGCTTGGATCAGTTGGGTCCGTGCAGGGAGCAGTTGGTACCGTCCAGGGCTTCATTGCAGAGTGTGGGCAGGTCTATGCCAGGGTGACTCCCAGGGAGCAGCCGCAGTGGGGAGTTGGTACCACCCCGAGGCCTCTGGACAAGGGGGGGCTCTCACTAGAGCAGCCCATACCGCTCCCCTGGGAAAGGGGCCCGGGACAGGCACTGTGCGCTCAGGCAAGGGACGAGGCCACCGGCAAAGCCGGGGCTGCAGGGCAAGGGGGCTAGTGCCCTGTCCTCTCTCCCAGCCTCTGTCCCATCACTCTCCCTCTTGGGCCCTAATCAAGTCAGAAGCGAAAGGAGCCTGGGTGACTCAGTCCCTGTCCCCCTCCCAAGGGTTCCGAGTGAGTCTGAAAGTGGAGGGAGCAGAGATGAATAATCACTGTGAGGCAAGGCTCACACCCACTCCTCTGGCACCTCCCCCAGGGCACGACCTGACCCCAGAGGCCTGGCCAGTGGGCGGGGGAGCGGCCCCTCCAGCACACACCCTGACCCTCTCACTGCCCAGGCTGCCCGGCCTCCCTCCCGGAGCTCTGGCACATTCATTCCTCCCATCCCCACCTCACTTCCTGCCCCCCCCCCCCAGCCCCCCAAGTCCACTGGAGGCCAAAGAGCAGGCGGGTCCAGGAGGTCTCCTCAGAGGAAGAGGTGCAAAAAGGTGGGGGTGGGGGAGAGCTCAGTCCTAGAAGAAGGGAGGGGAACAAACCTTTCTGAAGCTGATTTTGTCCCGGATACAACACGGGCGCTTTCTCATCCATTACTCACGCCCCCATGTCCATCCAACATTCCTGAGGGTGACATCAGGGTTTCCAATTTAGGGACGCGGAGACAGGCTCAGCGTGGTTTTGTGGCTTCTCAAATGTTGCACAGCAAGTGGGAGAGTCAGGATACAGACGCATGTCTGCCGAGTCCAGGGAAGAATAAATGAGTAAAAGTTGGTCTGAGATGTGGAGAAGCTGGAATGTGGGCAGAGGCTGAACAGGATCCTAACCCCAGGGCCAGGCGGGGGAGGGGGGGGGCCTGGGGCCTGGGGGGCGTGGTCAGTGGCTGGTGGGAGCCAGTGTGCAAGGTTTCATTTTCCCGATTCTGAAGGCTGTGCAGCGGGGTGGGGAGCATCTTTGGCTCCCCGCAGGGCCATAAGTGCGGTGGTGGGGTGGGGACACCCAGCTTCAGTTGCCCTTCCTGCCTCCAGGCCTTGGTCTACCTTGGGTCCAGGAGGGATTGGAGAGATTTGTGACTGGAGAGGAGACTCTGTGAGCCTTGAGCAAAGACCCTAGGAGGGGCCCAGAGGCCTCAGAGGAGGGAGACAATTCTAACTGGAGATGAGTTGCAGTGGGAAAGGCAGGTCGGAGATAGAGCAGAGGTTCTCAACCTGTGGGTCGCGACCCCTTTGGGGTTGAATGACCCTCTCACAGGTGTTGCCTAAGACCATCGGAAAACACATATATAATTACATATTGTTTTTGTGATTCATCACTATGCTTTAATTATGTTCAATGTGTAACAATGAAATTGGGGGTCACCACAACATGAGGAACTGCATTAAAGGGTCGCGGCATTAGGAAGGTTGAGAACCACTGAGATAAAGGCTCCAACGCTGTGTATGGGGGAGGGGAGAGGTCAGTGGGGTCAGGGCCAGGCCCAGCACTGTGTGTGTGGGGTGGGGCTGGAGGGGGGGAGCAGAGAGGGTGATTTAGGGAGGGCGGAGGGGGTGACTTCAGGGCAGTGCTCTCTGGGCCCTGGGCCCAGGGGTGGGGACACGGTGAGGTAAGGATCCAAGGGAATTGGAGATGGGGGTGTCTCAGCATTGCTGTTGCCCCAGACTGAGGAGCCCTCTGGCTCCCAGAGTTCAGTCCTTCTCTGGTCTGACACCTAAAATAAATGGTCACCCCTCCCCCCAGCTAGGCCTTCAGGATTGGAGGGGCCCTGTGGAACTGTGTGTGTGTGTGTGTGTGTGTGTGTGTGTGTGTGTGTGTGTGTAAGAGCAGGCATCCTTGGATCCAAGTGCTTAAGGCAGCCTCCAGGAGAGGGGTGGGGCCGGGAACTGCCCTCCCTGAGATGTGGTCAGCGAGAACAATCCAGACGAAAGCCGAGGGAGTAGCCGTGAAGCTCAGACTCCCTGAATCTAGCCTCCTCCTCTGCAGTGGAGGAGGCACAGGGCCGGGGGAGGCTGGTCCAGGTCACACGGGGCTTAGCGGTGTCTCCTGCCGCCCCCCCCCCCCCCCCGGGCGCTGGTCTTCCTCCAGAGGCTGGCGGCAGCCTCCTAATGACCCGCAGGGACAGGTGACCTTTGGTCCGAACGTCCAGCAAAACCCTTTCCTCATCTTAAAACAGCATTGAAAATAACGGCTGCTCTCTCACAGCGCTGAGGGGAGAAGTGAATTACTTAGTGAAGGTAAAGAGCTTAGAACAGTGCCTGATACATAACAAGCTCCCAATAAATGGTAGGCAGTGATGGTGATGTGGTGATGATGATAAAAGATGCCACTGTTTGAAAGGACACCCTCAGGGGACACGGGGTCTGAGTTTGCCCTGGCTGCTCTGAAGCCACCGAGCTGGGCAGCCCGTTGGGAGGCGGCGCTGGTTGAGGGGCTGCCTGCCCCTGGGTGCCGGTGCCATGGGTGCCATGGGAGCAGCAGTGGCCCTAGTTTGCCAACTCCACACACACTTCCCGGTCTGTGCCAGGAGGGCCCCCTGTGACTCATGTCCGGACCCTCATCCAGTCCTGCATCACCGCTGGCTCAGCCCCCGTCTGCCTGGCCGTCTCAGGCCCCCAGAGGGGCCAGCAGAGATACCGCCTGCCACAGGGCCGCCTGCCCTGCCTGCTCCTGCCTCCCCTGGGGTGGGTGTGAGTCTCCAGCAGCTGAAATGCACGCTGCCTCCTCTGGGCTGGGGCACACTCCTCCGGTACCTCACACACTCACTTCACACACTCGCTCACTTAAGCCTGGGAGACCAGCCTGCTCTTAGCTCCATTTGGAGAGGAGAAAACTGGAGACCTTAAGTGATTTGCCCAGGGTCACAGAGATGGGGAGCCAGGCAGGCTGGCTCCAGACTCCGCACCCCTAACAGCCACACTCGACTGTCCTGAGGGGACCCCTTTCCTTCCCCCTTGGGCCTCAGGGGACTGGCCGAGGCTGTGTGAACGAATGCAATGAACGCCTTGGTTCCTGGCCGGCACCCATAGGACAGCTTTCCCAGGCTGCCCTTATCATGTCATTACCATCCCACCCCTCCCTCTCGCTGGTGGGGGAAAGCGCTCCCTGCCCGCTTTGTTCTGTGGTTTCTGTCCAGAGGTGGAGTCTCTGTTCTTGTGCCTTCCCAGGCTCAGGCCTCTCCAGGTAGCTCCAAACAGGCTTCTTATGATCTCCACGCCCCCCACTATTCACCTATCCCTCCCCACTTTGTGGGGTTTTAAGACAGTTGCAGCGGCTCTTCTCATTGGCTGTGGAGCAGACATCTGCAAGGAACTGGCCAATCAGAAGCCTTCCTCTGCCCCACCCCAACACTGCAGGTTGGTTCCCTCTGGGGCAGGCATTCTGAACAGAGTAGGGGTGTGCATAGGGCGAAGGGTTTGATGGGGAACAGGGACCCTGTCTAGAAAGGCCAGGCACGAGGAGGACGTGCTCAAGGTGAGCTGAGACACAGAGGCCAACCCAGCACACGGGCCTCTCTCTCCCCCGGCCTTGAATGACGAGGTCCTCTTTCTGGAGTGTGTTACATACAAAGGATGCCACTTCCATACCTTCAGCGATCTCTTCCTCACCTCCGGTTACCTCTGCGCAGCCTGTGGGCCCTAGGCAGTGGGCATGGGCCTTGTTACTCACTGGTGTTTGTCCCTGGTCCTGGCCTTAGTCCCACGTAGGCCCAGGCCAGATGGCGCAAGCTTTGTCCACAGCCCAGTTCAGGAGGGCCCTGATGCTAAAGGGTTTTCCCACAGGGAGGGGCCACAGGAGCCCCTGGCCCCTGTGATGCTATCTGTAGGACGGTGGACGGGAGCAGAGACCAGGAATCCAGCTGCCCAGGTAACCCTCAGGTGCTGGCTGGGTTTGGGGACCCGGGTGTGGTGCGGAACACACCATTATGTTCCAAATGGTAGCCATCCTGGGTGAGAGATGGAAATGCTCAAGTAAGATGCTCTGCAAACAGAAGTGACCTCTGCAAACCCTACCAGGCTTTGCAATCTGTGGTCAGAGCCTTCCCAGGCAGTGGGGCCGGGGGAGGCAGGAGGACCCTATGGGTCTGCCCCTGGCTTTTCCGTGGTGTGAGTGAACGACTGAGCTTGGAGCCGCAGCCCCACTGGGACCAAGCACCTGCTGGCTGTACCAGCAGGGAGAGCACTCAGCAAATCTTGAGCGCGTTCACCTGGATGGTCTGTGGAGGTGGAGGGCCATACTCCAGCCCTCAGTCCACTCCTTCCACCAGCCCCGGGAGCTCACTGGGAGGAGGTGGTTTCCTGAGCATGCTCCCATCTCCGATGCTGCCTTTATCCCTGGGTATGTGTGTGACAATTAAATCAGCTTTATTTGTGTCAGAGAAACCCCACAAAAAGTGTTTCAAATAAGATAGCATTTATGTCTCTATCACATGGGTGACGTCCGGTGGTATTTAGTCCAGGTTTGTTACGGTGCTCTGTAACCATCAGGGATCCAAGCTCTTCCTATTTTACTGGGCCACCTATATCAGACATGGCCTCTACCTCATGGTGCAGTGGGCTGCCAGAGCTGCAGCCACGATACCAGCATTGCAACCAGCTGAAAAAATGAAGTGAGGCCCTGGCCGGTTTGGCTCAGTGGAGAGAGCGCTGGCCCTCGGACTGAAAGGTCTCGGGTTTGATTCCAGTCCAGGGCACATTGCAGGCTCAATTAGGAGGCAAACAATCCCTGTTTCTCTCTTCCCCTCACTTCCACTCTCTCTAAAAAATCATTGGAAAAATATCCTTGGGTGAGGATTAACAAACAAACAAACCAACAAACAAAAAACACACACAAAGTGGGGCCCTGGCCAGGTGGCTCAGTTGGTTGGAGCATCGTCCATATACTAAAAAGATGATGCGTTTGATTCCTGGTCAGTGCACATACCTAGGTTTTGGATTCAATCCCTGGTCAGGGGATGTGCAGGAGGCAACCAATCGATGTTTCTCTCTTTCTCTCTCTCTAAAATCAATAAAAACATAACCTTAGGTGAGGGTTAAAAAAAAGGCATATGAAAACATGCTCAAGTCACTAATCATCTGAAAGATGCAAATCAAAATGACAACGAGGTACCATCTCACACCTGTCAGAATGGCTATCATCAACAAGTCAACAAATGACAAATGCTGGCAAGGATTCGGAGAAAAAGGAACCCTCGTGCACTGCTGGTGGGAATGCAGACTGGTGCAGCCACTATGGAAAACGATATGGAGTTTCCTCAAAAAATTAAAAATGGAACTCCCATTTGACCCAGTAATCCCACTACTAGGAATATATCCCAAGAAACCAGAAACACCAATCAGAAAGGACTTATGCACCCCTATGTTTATAGCAGCACAATTCACCATAGCTAAGATCTGGAAACAGCCTAAGTGCCCATCAGTAGATGAATGGATTAGAAAACTGTGGTACATCTACACGATGGAATACTATGCTGCTATAAAAAAGAAGGAACTCTTACCATTTGCAAAGGCATGTATAGACCTGGAGAGAAGTATACTAAGCAAAATAAGCCAGTCAGAGAAAGATAAATATCACATGATCTCACTCATTTGTGGAATATAATGAACAACATAAACTGATGAACTAAAATAGATCCAGTGACCGGGAAGAATCAAACAAATCGCCAAACCTCAGAAGGAAGGCAGGGGCAAGGGCGGGGGCGGGGAAGAGATCAACCAAAGGACTTGTATGCATGCATATGGGCATGGCCCATGGACACAGACAGTAGGGGTATGATGGCATGTGCTGGGGGGTGGGAACAGCCAGGGAGAGATCAATGGGGGGAAAAGGAGACACATGTAACACTTTAAACAATAAAGAATTTTAAAAAAAAGGAACTAGGGAAGAAGAACACACATTGCCCCCTGTACTGTGCCAGCACAGCCAAGGGTGAACCTGAGAAGGGGTGGTGATGGATTGAAGAAAAGACAGATAAGAGAATACAGCTGGGGCTTGGTAGGTCTCCCGTGCCTGAATGAGGACACAAAAGACCCAGACTTCAAGACAATGCTTTATTTTATAGTCTGATTAAAACAAGGGTAGATTAACAGGTATACAAACGTTCTTGTTTTGGCAACACTTGCTGCACCTCCCACAGCCCATTAGCTTCTTAGGAAGGAATTAGGGAGGGCTACAAGGTCAGGCTTGATTATGCTAGGAGAGCCCTGCCCTCCAGGCTGGGACTTGTTTGTGGCCCTGCCACAGGTCAGCCCGAGGCTTGACCCTAGAGCTGCTCCCTACAGCTTTCCCCCTCCCCCCCACCCCAGCATTGAAGCCACACAGGATACTTCTTATGGACCCTATTGGGCAGAATTTGGTCACAAAGCTGCACCTAGTCTCAAAAGAAGACATAAAAAATGTAGTCTTTCGTCTGGGTGGCCCTGCACCAAGATTAAAATAAGGGGTCTTGCTACTGAGAATGAAGGTGGGACAAACCCTGGAGTATAACTAGCGCTCCCTTCCACAGCGTGAGACCTGAGTCGAGGGTTCCGAAGGCTGCCTGGCTCCCACAGACCCCTCCGGGTAGCAGCCTGGCCCTGGGGAGTGGCGCTCTGCCTCTCCCTCTGGGCCCTGCCTCCAGCTTCGGGGCCTGAAGTCCCCCTTGGAGCTGTGGTGGTAGCAGGAATATGATCTCCCCCGGGTCTCCATCAGGGAGAAGATCAGTTTGATGATCAGGGCCAGCCACGCCATCCCGAAGAGGATCCACAGGGACACTGTGTTCTTGTACCACAGTGGGTACTGCCGGGAGGGGTCCATCCCTAGGGGAGAGGCAAGGTCAGAGGCTGGAGTCCTGGGAAAGTCAGGGCCAAGTTCCCCAAACAGAAATGGGCAGACATGGCTTGACACGGACGAGCAGAATATGGGAAATCCAAACTGGTCCGAGACCGCTGGCCTGGCGGTCACCTCTGAGAGCATCCAGGAAGCCCCCCTGGATTGGCACCGGGGGTTTGGGAACGACAGTTCCTCTTTGTCTAAGGCACTCTGTGCTCTATTCCAGCATCAGCACCACCTGAGAGCTTGTGAGGAATGCAAATGATTGGGCCCCACTCCAGACTTACTGAACCAGGAACGTCTGGGGTGGGCCCCGCATCTGCGTTTTCACGAAGCCCTCCAAGAGATCCTGAGGTCTGATCTGCTGTTCGCGTGTCTCTGTGTGGTTTTCTCATATCTGAAGGGAGGCAGATTGCCAGGGCCTTTAGGAAGAACAGATGGAACCGCTGGAGTTTGTTTCCTGCCTCCGTTCTTCCTGGCTGTGTGACCTTCATCTGCCTGACTGTCCCTCACCTGGGACATGGGGAAAATAACTTCTCCCCCTGGGCTTTCGGGTGAAGTCCTGTTATCTCAAGGCCACCATTTACTTCTCCAGCCTCGATTTGCACACTTCTCCCCTTTGAGAATTGTGGTCTTCTTCCCAAGTCTTCATCTATCATCTTTCCTGCCCCAGGACCTTTGCACTTACTGCCCCCTAGGCTCAGAGTGTTCTTCATTTCAAATTCTTCTTGGCCCTAGCTGGTTTGGCTCAGTGGATAGAGCGCCGGCCTGCAGACTGAAGGGTCCCGGATTAGATTCCTATCAAGGGCACATGCCCCGTTGTGGGCTTGATCCCCAGTGGGGGGCATATAGGAGGCAGCCAATAAATGATTCTCTCTCATCATTGATTTTAAAAAATATATACATTTTTATTGATTTCAGAGAGGAAGGGAGAGGGAGAGATAAAAACATCAATGATGAGAATCATTGATCGGCTGCCTCCTGCATGCCCCCTACTGGGGGTTGAGCCCGCAATGCGGGCATGTGCCCTTGACCGGAATCAAACCTGAGACCCTTTAGTCTGCAGGCCGACACTCTATCCACTGAGCCAAACCAGCTAGGGTTGATGTTTTTATCTCCTTCCCTCTCTCTTCCTCTCTGAAATCAATAAAAAAATATTTTTTTAAAAATTTCTTCTTGGCCTGGTTGTCTTCCCCAGATATCAGTTCAGATGTCACTCCCCAAAGACTAGGCTGGGCCCCTCTGCTAAGACCTCTCAGTGCCTGTGGTTTTGTCGGGGAAGTTACTTATCACCTCTGGGCCTCAGTGTCCTCATCTATAAAATGGAGGCAATGAGGGTGTCCACCTTTTCAGACCGTTGTGACTACCACATGGGTTCATGCATCTAAATGCTCAGAATGGTGCCTGGAACAGGGTGGTGCATTGTTCCCTGTTGTTGGGTGATGGGTTCACTCACCACTGGGTCCCCACACTGGGGTTCCCAACACAGACAGGACTGGATAGGTAACACCTGAGGGAGGGGGTGCGGGGGGTTGCTGTGAGGCTTAGGTAAGTCTTGCTCTGTAACTCAGTTCTTCCCGCTGTCTGTTTCCTGGGGTCCGTCTTGCCTCCCTCAATAGACTGGGATCATTCAAAAGATGCTCTGTCCTCCTACTTCCGTGACATCTTCTCTGTCTTAGCTCCCGCACCACCCCCTGACCACCCCCTCCTGTCCTGTTGGCCCAAGACAACCTCTCCGTCCTGCCCCCTCACAGCCAGGCCCCTGGCCTAGGCCCCGGGGAAGAGCCTGCAGCCCGGGAACCAGCTCGCTGCCTGGCCGGAGCCGGGATTGGATTAGGCTGATTGGGTTATGGGGCCATGATTCCGCCGGCGGTCCCAAATGAGATCAGCGGTGAGCCAGCTCCGTGCCCTGCCACCCGCCAGCTCAGCTTGCTCCTGGCAATGCTGGGGAGGAGGTGTTCCTCTCCAGTTTATTTCATTTTTTTTTTTTTTTATAGCTGAAATCATAAGTGACAGGACACCTGGCAGCTGGCAAGGCGCTCAACTGAGTTGCAAATGTAATTGTGGGGGCTACGGGTCCAGAGAGGAGCAGGCAGCTGGGACCTGGGGACCCAGCCCACCACAGCCTTAAGAGGAGCAGCTGGGACAGCGCCCCGGGGCTGCTGATGCAGGGACCACGGGCACCCACAGTCCAGGCGGTGGGCCTCAGCATTCCCACCCAGGGCAGGGGATTGACCTTGTCCCTGGAAGATAAGGAAGGCTGTGAGGCACGGGAAAGGGAGAGTGGGGTTTGTTCCTTCTCAGCTGTGGAAGATTCTGGAACACAGGCATGTGAGGAGCCCTCCTTGGGCGTCTACCCTAGACCTGCCTTAGGCTTGCCTGCTCTATGACCTTAATCAAGGTCTTTCCCATCTCAGCCTCAGTTTCCCCTTGCAGGTGGGCAGTCAAGGGCTCAGCGTAGTCACTGGCCACAGGCACTGAAATGGCTACAGTAGCAAATCTCAGGAGAGGTGGTGAAGGGATGGCTCTGCCCGCTGCCCCTCTAAGTCAGGGTGGCAGGGGCTCCGGGAGGTCTGTGCCCACATCCCTGCCTGGCACTCCCCACAGGGTGGCTCACGGTAGCAGAGATCCCAGCCCTTCTCAAGCCTGTAGAGACCGCTATGCCAATGCCACTGCCCCTCCCTTGATGGGGGTGAGGCCTTGTCTCCCATTTTCAGGGCGCCCAAGTCCAGAGGGGGCTGCCCCTCCTCCCCACCCACCTCAGGGGTCTCAGGACTTCCTCAGGGGTTCCCCCCAACCCCACATAGGCTTTCCCTGTTAGCTCCGCCCACAACACACCCTAGTTGGGGTCCTCTTCCCACTTTTCTGCCCTCCCCTTGCACTGGGCTCCCTCAGAGCACCAGCCTTTGGGTTTAGGACTATCGCTGGGGACACATCCTGTCCCATCCTCTGAGCCCTGGCGGGGAGAGGGGAGGCGCTGCTGCAGGGCCTTCAGGTCACACTGCCCTGGGCTGAGGCTGCTGCGGCTGTCAGAAGCCTGTTTCAGGGAGGCCCAGGGGCAGCAGGAAGGGAGAGGGCTCAGTGTGGAGAGGGGGAGGGCAGGCCCAGGCCCCGAGAGGTTCCCACAGGCCTGGTCGTGGATTTTGTCCTCCAGCCTAAGACTATGAGGAAAAGCAAAGGTTTTCAGAGGAGCTGGGCAGGTGACGTGATAGCACTTGCCGTTTTTATTTTTTATTTTTCCCCTTTTATTTTTAGAAAGCGTGGAAGGGAGGGAGGGAGGGAGGGAGGGGGAGAGAAAGAGCGATACATCAATGTGAGAGGGACACACTGATGGGTTGCCTCCCTCACGAGCCTCGACTAGGGCTGGGGATGGAATCTGCAATCCAGATTTGTGCCCTTGAACGGGGATCAAACCCATGACCCTTCGGTCTGAGGGTCGATGCTCTAACCACTGAGCACACTACCCAGGTAGCGCTTGTCATTTTTAGAAATCTAAGGGCCAAGGGGGGAGGGGGTGCTGACAAGACAGAGACGTACAAGTCCATGTGCCATCGTCACTGTGCTCTGTGGGGGCAACACCTTAGGAGCACCGAGGCCCAGAGAGGGGCTGTGTGAGGTGGTCTGGAAGGAATTAAACAGATCGGAATTGATATCTCACTAGCTGTGTAATCTCAGGCAAGTGGCTTGGTCTCTCTGAGCCTCAGTTTCCTCCTTAGTAAAATGGGTGATATGTCCTGGCCCGTGTTGCTCAGCTGATTGGAGCGTTGTCCCATACACCAAAAGTGGAGGGTTTGATTCCGCTCAGGGCACATGCCCAGGTTGTGGCACCTGCAGGAGTCAACTGATTGATGTCTCCTCTCTCTCTCTCTCTCTCTCTCTCTCTCTCTCTCTCTCTCTCTCTCTCTCATATCAATAAAAAAATCAATAGATAGCCCTAACTGGTTTTGCTCAGTGGATAGAGCGTCGGCCTGTGGACTGAAGGGTCCCAGGTTCGATTCCGGTCAAGGGCATGTACCTTGGTTGTGGGCACATCCCCAGTAGGAGATGTGCAGGAGATCAGCTGATCGATGTTTCTCTCTCATCGATGTTTCTGACTCTCTATCCCTCTCCCTTGCTCTCTGTAAAAAATCAATTATATATATATATATATATATATATATATATATATATATATATATATATATAGTAAATCAATAGATAAAGTGGGTGGCACTCATGGCTCTAGACTGCCTGATGAACTGTTACTTGGTAAAACGTCATTTCAGTGTTCCAGGCTGGGTTCTGTCTCCAAAGGAGGCAGAGGGCAGGGCCTCCTCCCCAGTTTAGGTCCAGGGGCCCGAGCGCGTGCACTGAGCCCCCTGAGCCCAGCGTGGTGCTGGTGCCAGTAACCACGGCTCGTCCTGTGACCGTTCAGCTGTGGGAGCCACCCCGCCCGCCCGCCCGCCCGCCCCACAGGCTGTCCTCTCCTGCCACCTGCTGGGCGTCTGCCTCCGCTGTATTATGCACGGTTTTCCGGGACCCACGTGGGGCTAAATCACACACTGAACCCCACCTTGGGCCCTTGGGACCGCGCAGCCCACTCTTGCTGGCGCTCAGAGTGCGGCTGCCAATTGTTTTCCTGTGGGGGCCAGGGTTCCCGAGTCTCCCGACTCTGGCCTGACCCTCCTGGGCCCAGCCCAGGGACTGTGGGAAGCTTGGCGTCTCAGGGGTTGGGGTGAGGTGGGGAGGAGAGACCTGGGACAAGGACAGATGGGGAGGGGTTCAGGGACTCCCCTTATCTGGTGAGCTCCAAGAATGGGAGTGGGGCCCGAGGACACGCGAGGCCCTCCCAGTGCTTGTCAGATGGCCAGGAGTGCGACCCACAGCCTGAGGCTGGTTCAGACTCCAGTTGTCACCTTTTGGTGGGTGACCTTGGCCTCTTCACACAAGGAAGGTGGGTTTAACCTGCCAAGGACTTGGGGCGTCAGGCCCCCACGGGGCCTGGTTTGCAGCAGGCACCCAGGGGACGCGGCCCGGGGGGCAGGCGAGTGGAGGGCCAGGCCGTGGAGTCTCAGGCCCCTCTCCCCCTGGCTGCTGGGGCTCTCACCGATCACGTAGTCACCGAAGCCCACGGTGCTGAGGGTGATGAAGGCGAAGTAGAAGCCTTCCACGTAGCTCCAGCCCTCCATGTGGGAGAAGAGCAGGGGCGGCAGCAGCAGGAAGAGCAGGAGGCCCGAGAGGAGGGTGCCCGAACCCGTCAGCCAGCGGGCCTTGGCCGGGTCCTGGGGATGCACACAGCGCTCAGCCCCCACGAAGCACTCAGCGCCCCCTGCTGTCCAGCCGGGAGCAGACAGCCTGGGGCACCTGAGCTGCAGGCAGTGAGAGGGGGCTGCCCCCGGGGCCTCTCCACCTGGCTGTGTCCCCAGCTTTCCAGCCAAGGCCTTAGTCCTGGGCCCTTCCTGTCTACCAGTCCCCCCGTGTCTCCCCACGGAGCTCTTCTATTACTAAAAACCCCTTCTGGACAGTGACACCCCCCCCCCCATCTACCACATCCCCACGGTAACCCTGACTCCTGGTTCTTCCAACATCGACCCCCAGAGCCCCCATTCCCACCAGAGACTCTCACTGGGGCAGTGATCTCATTGGGCTAGATCAATGGCCACGGTTGCCAGCACACCCCTCATTCCACAAGTGGCCCTCCCCCCTCCCCCGCTGCCCTGGGCCCTCACCTGCCAGGCGCCCCCCAGCCTGCGGGCACAGCGGTGCACACCCTGCTGCATGAGGTGCCCCAGGTGGTTGAGCACCACGAGGTTGAGCGGGATCCCCACCAGAGCAAAGAAGATGCAGAAGAGGCGGGCAGCCATCGTGTGGGGGCTCAGGTTGCCGTAGCCTGAGGGGAGACGGGCACATCAGGGGACCCTTCTGTCGCTGGGGTCCTATTCCTACCCCACTTCAGACATGGCAGCTGGTGTGTATCCAGCTTGTGCAGGGTGCCTAGGCACCTGCTCCCTCCTTCCAGACGGGGTTATGCCCACGTGGTACAGATTGGAAAACTGAAGCTCCTGGAGGCTCAGCAAAGCGCATGAGCTCAAACCCGTGAATGTGAGGGCCTCGTCTCCCCTCTCTCCACCTCCTCCCTCTCTGTGGGCAGAGGAATGGGTGCAGGGATGTGGGAGGCCTTGGAGCCTCCAGCCCCTGCACCTCTGGGATTCACTGCACCATTGAAGCTGTGTCCCCAGGTGGGTCCCGGCACCCAAGCTGGCGGCGCCTGTCCGATGCAGGCCTCCTCTAACAGGCCATCTTGCTCGGGACCCCCCTCTCCTGGCCGAGCCTCTCAGGGCCCCACGGCAGTCTGTGCTCACCCCCCTCATGCCCTTCCTTCCTTCTCTCCTGTCACAGGTCTCAGACCTGCTTTGCAGCTTGAGGCTCTCACCATCTCTCCTGCTCCTCTCTATCTTTCAAAGCCCGCCCCCTCCCCCGCACCCCACATCTCTTGCACACCTGATTGGCCTTGTTATCTGATTTCCAGAGGGCGCTAACTAACGCACCCAGTTCCTTCCCAAACCCCTCGGGAGTGAGGGCAGAGGATGCACATCAGGGGACCTGCGTGGAGGTGGGAACTCTGTCATGAAGATCAGGGAAGGGAGGCGAGGGGAGAGTGAGGTGCTCCTAAAGGATTCTGTCAGCCTGGACATTCTTTCCTCCTCTGTTCCCCGCCGCCTCTGTCTCCCCCATTCTTGGTCACCACTGTCTTGTCTTTCTAAAACACAAACCTGGTGATATCACCCCCAGGTTATCATTCTGTATTATTCCTCATGTCTGTGGGGAAAGTCCAAACGATCACCTAGCCCTTCTCCGGCTCCTGCTTTCCCAGCTCGGGCTGCACTCCTGCCCGCTGAACCCCCAAACCCCTCCTCGCCCTGTGCCTTTGAACATGATCCCCCCCCCTACCAAGAGTGTACTTCCCCCCCCTCCTAGCCCACCTGTAAATGGTCTGGTGGAGGAGTGGCTCCCACCCCCCCTCCCCCCCACCCAGCGCCCACACACTCTGCAGGCTTTGAGGATAACCCACTCACTGCCTGAGAATGATTTATTCCCATGTCTGCCCATCCTGAGGGTCGTGAGCCCCTTCGGGGCAGGGGCTGGGTCGTAATCATGTTTATATTCTCGACAATTGGCACAGGATTGACACTCAGTAGGAGCCCACCATATGTGTGTGGGAAGAGTACAAGAATGGATGAATGAACGAGCGAGTGAATTGGAAATATGGGAATGAATGTGTAAGTAGATGAACAGATGCCTTGCACCCTGCCCCACATCACTGCTTAAAGTACCCCCCCGCCCGCCCCACACACACACACTCATTTGCACTGTAGGTTTACACTCTTCCGCCTCACTTAGGGGTCTCAGAGGCACGGTCCCGGGAGAGGCGGGAGCACTCGTCTAGAGCATGAGTGTTGGAGTCAGAGGCACTTCCTGGGTTTGACCTTTTCATCCTGTGGGATGGCAGCCTTTAGATTCCGGATCTGGGAGGAGCTCCGTGGATGCCTGTGCCTTCCCGAGGCCGATACGAAAGAGGCTTTCTCCTCCCCATCCCTCTCAGCCAGCCCTCAGGTTGCGGAACTGATGGATATCGATGAAGCCCTCACCTGCCCGTTGAATGCTTGGTGGCCATGGCCCCATCTAAGCCACCTCTCACATCAGCATGTCTCCCACCTGTCCCTCTTTCACTTCGGTAGTCCAGCCCTAAGACACTTTGCAAGCACCCTGCAAGGTCTTCCGTGGTTGGGCTCCCCTGTCCCTTCCCCTGTCCTCAGTTCCAGCCCTCTCCAGCCATCTGTGCCTCCTACTGTTCACCAAACACACCAGCCTCGCTCTACCCAGGGCCTCTGCACATGCTGGTGGAAGGTTCTGTCCCCAGTTATCTGCATGACTTGCTCTTGTATTTTGTTTAGGTTTCTGCTTCAAGGGCCACCCCATGTACAGTAGTCTCCACCCCCCTTCACTATTGAACCCCCTTACCTGGCTTTATATTTCCCTAAGCACCTCTTAAAACCCGAATATTGTCTGTGCATTTGTTAGTTTGTTTGTGTTCCCTCACAGTAGAGTGTCAGCACCCCCAAGGGAAGGGACTTGCCGGTTCTGCGCGCCCTTGTATCGCCAGCACCTAGAGCTATCAGGCCCGCACTAGGAACGCCGTCTTCTTGTTAAATGAATGGGTGGATGCATGCGTGGACACATGAGCAAGCTGGGGATGGACTTCACAGGTGATGCACGGTTTCCGGGCTCAGGCCGGTCCTGCTGGCCCAGAAGTGCCGTGTGCCTGTCCGACCCCGTTTCATTCTAGGGCTTGGGAAGGGCAGCCCTACGCTGGTCCTGGGGCATTGGAAAGAGCAATGCTGGGTCTCCAGTGCCAGCTCTGCTGCTTCCTAGCCACGTGACCTTGGGACAGTGTGCCTCCCCGTGCCCCGCCTCCTCATCTGTAACATGAAAATAGAAGCCCTGTCTTGGAGGTCGGACCGTACGCACAAAATCTCAAATGTTAAACTAGAGCAGTGATGGCGAACCTTTTTGAAAGGCTCGTCAGCATTTTGAAAAACCCTAACTTAACTGTGGTGTCGTGTCACATACAGAAATTTTCTGATATTTGCAACCATAGTAAAACAAAGACTTATATTTTTGATATTTATTTTATATGTTTAAATGCCATTTAACAAAGAAAAATCAGCCAAAAAAATGAGTTCGCGTGTCACCTCTGACATGCGTGTCATAGGTTCGCCATCACTGAACTAGACCGTAAGGGTAAGGTGGGGCGCGGTCCCCGTTCCCCTGCCCTCTGCCCATCAGAGCAGACTCAGGCAGTGGAACCGAGCGGAGAGAAATGGACAGGGACACAGACCAGGCTCAGCACCGCAGGGCTGGGAAGAGATAGGCTGCAAATTCCTGAACCCAGGGGCCAAAGTCACAGGCCTGGGGCAGAGGGTGGGGGAGGTGTGGGGTTCAGAGACTTAAGACCCCTACACCTGTGACTGTGCCTCCACCTCCCCCGTCCTGGAACTCCATTGGTGCTGGTGGAATGGGTACTTTGGAATGAGTGTGTCAGCGTCTGTTGAGTGTTCACTGAGTACTGGGCCTTGGGCTAGATCCTGGGGGTTCAGAGATGAATAAGCATCATCCCCCAGGCACAGGGCCCATGGAGCCTGAGGGGCCCCCAGGCAGGCTTGCCTCAAGGTGGAGGGCTGGCCAAGCTCCCGTGTAGCCCTCAGGCCTGCTTCCAAGAAGTACTGGCCGATTTAAAACTAGGTGGAGAGCCCTCTGGGTGCTGCGGCCTGGCTCCTGTCTGGGAGGACAGGGGCTGGGACATGCCTTCCTGAGAGGATCCTGGCCGGTGGAGGTAGCCCGAGCCACTGCGGTGTCAGCCTGCCACCTGGTGGTGACTCCTGTGTCATGCAGGGGCTGGGCCTGGCACCAGGGCAGGGGGATGGGGCGCTTTACTTACTTCCTGGGTCTAGAGCTGGGGCTCTAGGCTGCTCTTCACCTTCCACTCACAACAGCCCCCAGGCACCCTCCTGGGACAAGGTCCACCTCTGCTCTCCTGAGGGCGGGGCTAGGGAAACTGGGTGGAGGCAGGGATCTGTCCCAGTGTCCCAGGTGAGGGAGGCAGGGGGCTTGGAGAGGAGAGCGAAGGGTTAAAGGAGTGCCTTTGTGAGCTGAGGAGTGGCCTCCAGGAGTGGCCACTTCTCACCAAAGGCAAGAACGGATTGCAAGGCTGTTTTGGATTCCTGCCCCGTCTTCCTCACTTCCCACCACAACCCTCGCCAAACCCCCAACTACCCCTGGGCTCAGTGTTGGGTGGGTTTGGCCCAGAGCATCTTTACTTCTGCCCAGGGGAGACCCCCTGCTTCCCGAGGGGTTTGTGAGACAGAAGCCCCCTAGAGCGGTGCTTCTCAACCTTGAGCTTGACACCAACTCCCGGGGAACCTGGGGAAATGCAGAACCTGGTACAGCAGATCTGCTGTGAGCCCGGGGCTCTGCTCCCAGGTGGTGCCCACAGTGCCTGGACCACCCACTCTGGGAGTCCTGAGGCCCTGACACCCCTCCAAAAGGCACTGGTCCCCTGTCCCTCATGGGGAGGCCACTGTGCCAGCCATGCTCACCTGCCCCCCCTACTCCCCCGCACTTACCGATGGTGGTGATGGTGGACACGGAAAAGAAGAAGGAGCCCACGATCTCCCAGCGCCCCATGCTGGTGGTGTTGCCCAGGACGATGTCCCCAGTTTGGTACGCATGGATGATGCCCTGGGGGAGAGGCTGCAGTGACCACCAGGCTCTGAGGTGACTGGACTCCTGCACCCAGACCCACATACATGTGCATGTGTACACACACACGTGTACACACACACACATGCATGGACAATCCTCACAACCACTCTGAGCCCAGACTGGCCCGGGCCAGGAGGCCCTCCAACCAGGGGCTCCCCTGGGGCAGGGACCCTGGGGACGGCTCCCTCCCTCCCCTTGCCCCCGGGACCCAGGCCATCGCAGGATATCTCACTGGTTGGAAGAACACCATTCATTTTCTTTCCTACTCACTCCCATTCTTGCAACAAGCACTGGCCAGACATGACCTGTGGTGTTTTGGGGGACATGGAGATGAAAGAGACATGACCTCAGTCCTCAGTGGGATGGAGACAATGCACTGCAGTCAATGCAGCTTTAAGGGCAGTGCAGCTGCACGATCCTGGGCAAGACACTTAGCTCCGTGCCTCAGTTTCCCTATCTGCAAAGTGGGAACACTAACAGCACCGACTTCATAGGACTGTGGTGCGGGTTAAATGAGGCACTAGATGTAAAGATGGAGGCCAGTACGTGGACAGGGCACATGTTAGTGTCGGCTGTCATCCTTACTGCTACGAACACAGTGCCAAAGGAATACAGAGAGAAACGGGGCTCATTCTGATGGGGGAGGGGCGGAGGCTTCACAGAGGGGTGATGCTGTAGCTGGGCCTTCCTTGAGGGTCAGATGGATTGCTCCCAGCAGAAGGACATTTTGGTAGCTGGCAGGCAGGACTGCACCTGGGATCTCAAATAGGGAGACCGAAAGGTTGTCGGGAGCCAGGCCTTACTTGGTCTGCCTGCCAGAGAAAGAGTGACAGGCCTCTCCCAAGGCTGCTGAGCAAAGGCGAGGAAAGATCAGGTTGTGTGCTCTATGACAGCGGGCAGTACAGAAGGTGCTGGCAGACCGGAAGCAGAAAGCCTGCCGCGGGGCTGAGTGCTGGAGCGGCCTGGCCTGCATCCTGGCACAGAGTGGTCCAGGGGGAGCAGAGAGGAGCTCGTCAGAAGCCCAAGCCTCTGGCCCTATTTGGTGTGGGCAGTGCGGGAAGCATCTAAGGCCCTGTGAGCCGTGTGGATGGGAGGCCAGTGGAGGAGGAGGGCTGGGAGGAGGGCCACCTGCTCTTGACCGTGGAGGAACTTCAGGGCTGCTAGGGAGCTGCATGTACAGGTCTGCACCCAGGGGAGATCTGGGTTGGAGACATCCTACCCTTCTTCCTGGGGATGAAGCCGGAGGAGGGCTGAGTGGAGGTGTGGAGGGGGAGTGCACAGAGAGGGGAGCCCTGCGGGGACCTCGGGAACACCCACACCCACAGACGCACACTGGGCTTCCTGGCTCTGTGGCACGCGTGTGTGCCAGCCTCCCCGAGCCTCTGCTTCCTCGGCTCTAAAATGGGATGATATAATGGAACCCGCCGGTGAGGTAGGTGAGGACGAAACCAGGTACCACACTAGGGACAGTGCTGGGCGCGCAGGAAGTGCTACACAGAGGCATTAGCATCATCGCCATCTCATCACTGTCCCGTTCCAGGCCCAGGGGAGCTCACCTCCCGGCCAGGGGAGTGCGGCCGCCTCCAGGACCAGGCAGAGGGCTGTGCTCATAGGGGTTTAGAGGTGGGAGGTGGAGGTGCTACATTAGGTCCTTAGCAGAGAAAGTCCTTCCCCTGCCCAGCTCCAGGCCCCGCTGAGGCCCAGGCCAAGGGCTCAGGACTCCTCCCAGCCCAATGGCCAGGATGCAGGCTGCCCTCCCGGAGGGGATTTCAGGCGAGATGTGCAGCTGTCTGCGCTTGGGATCAAGCCAGGGCTCGGGATGCTAATGCAGCCCTCAAATCCCAGCAACTCCGAGTCCAGGTAGCCTGCCCTGAGGTGGAGAAGACCTGGGTCCATCCTCCATGCCTCGGCCCAAGAACCCGACCCTGCTCCCCCTGGGCAAGCCCCGCTCGGCCCCCATCCTCTGAGCAGTCTCGGTCCTCAGGAACCCCTGCGTCCCCGCCCCTCTTCCCCTTGGGGCTCTCCCAGGTCCCTGGGCTGGGGAGGCTGCCCAGCCCCTGTCCAATAGCTCCGGGTAACCAGAAGTCAGCTAAAGAGCGCCCCTGCACCCACCCCTCCTTCTCTAGGACCCGGGCGCTGGCGAGCGCGCCCTGAGCCCCTTCCCCTCCCCCGCAGGCCCTGACCGAGGTCCCTTTCCTCCTTAGACTCCGCCCAGCACCCCCTGCGCCCTCGCCCCTAATGCGAATATTTGCACCCGGGGTCTCTCTGTGGAAGGGCCTGGGCGCGCCCTTCAGTCCTTCGCCTGCAGGTCCGACCCCAACGCAGTGCCACCCGGTCCCAGTCCCACCCCCTCCCGCCACCTCCCCAGCCGGCTGAGAGCACCCTGGCCTGGTTCTGATTCGACGGGGTGAGCCCTGGCAGCTCCTGACCCAGGTAGGCGCGCCCCCTGTCGTCCTCATCCCCAGGCTCGGCATTGGCGCCGCGAAGCCCTCTCTCCATAGGGCGGGTCACGCCCTCTGGCCCCTAAGGTGCTCACAGCGCGGCGCGTCCCTCTGGCTGGAGCGGGGGTGGGGGAATGAGCGGGGGACTTTCCTGTCTGTCTGTCCATCCAACACTCCCCCCCCCCCACGTGAGGCCGCGTGATCCCCGCGTCCATCGCCTCCACCCCTTTGGAGAAATGCTCCCCGGGTTTCCCTGGCCGGGGCCAGGGTATGCCCTGTCGCCCCCTGCCCGCCACCCGCGCTCCCCTGCCCGGGTCTCCCCGCCGCACCCGCCGGCCCCGCTCTCCCCTGACCCGGATCAGCGAGTCCAGCGCCGGGCCGTCCAGGCACGTGAAGTTCCGCAGCAGCGCCCACTTGTCGCGCTTGAACCTCGCCTTGGAGGCCTGCGCCGCGGGGCTCTCCAGCATCCAGAACACGCCGGTGCCCAGGGCCAGGTAAGCCAGGTAGACGAGGAGCAGGAGCACGGTGCCCGGCAGGGCACAGCGCGGGGCCCTGCCCTCGGACGCTGCCCGGGCTCGCGGTCCGCACATGGTAGGACAGACAGGGCGGCCGGCCTGGGGAGCCATGGCCAGGACCCAGGTGGAGAGGAAGGGCCGCGCTCTGCTGGTCCCTTCTCGGGCCAACCGCCGCCGTGCCCCGTGTTCTCAGCAGAGGAGGCGTGCCCCACCCCGCCCCGGGGATCCAATCCCGGGCACAAAAAGAGGCCTGAGCTGTGGCATCTGGCCCCGCCTCCGACGTGTTGGGAGTGCCCACCCCCCAGCCCCGCTCAGGGAGAGGGGGAGGGCTGCGGGGTGCTGCGGGCCCTGAGAAGGAAGGGCCCCGAGCCCTCAGCTGTCCTGTAGCGAACAGTGGGAGGGACTGCGGGAGACCAGACTCAGGGGGAAGAGAAGGTAGAAGCCAAGTTTATTTTCTAAGGGCCCCTGCCTGAGCCCCTGGAGATCCGGGACCATCCCCAAAGACTGCTGCTTCAAGCCCTCCCTGCTCTCCCACACCCTCATCCTCCCCTCTGTGCATCCAAAGATGAGGGCCGGGCTGGTCAGCACTGTCCATGAGCCTGGGAGGCAGAGGGGCCTGACCAGTGAGTGGGTTGTCCACTCCCTACTTCAGAGGAGGCCCCGTACTGTACTCCCTCCTCTAGCCAGAATGGAGGGAGGGTCCTGGTGGTAAGGGGTCCCAGGGGGTCCTCAGCTTCAATAGGAAGTCCCCGGATGTAATCTGGGTCGCGCTGCTGTAGATGCTCCCCTGGGCGCCCCACCTGGGGCATCCGCTGCTTCACAGCCTCGCCTCAGGCCCGTCCGGAGGTCCGGCCACTTAGGGCCTGCCTTGCTTGGGGTCCTGGGAGAGGCTGGGGCTGAGGTGTGCAGTCCTCGGTGAGCAGGGCCTGGGTGGGACTGGCCTCAGTCTCTCCTCTCCTCTGGCCGGAGGTGTGGCCTTCTGGCAGGAGAAAGGCCAGGCAGCAGAGCTGGTCCCCAGGGGAGGCCTTGCCTCCATGGAGCTCATTTCGTGGACGTCTCCTGGGATCTGCTGACTCTCCACGTTCCCAGGGAAATATGTTTGGAAATGCTCTTAAGAGGACAGGAGCCCAGAGTGGGTGATGGGGTCAAGGGGTGCCCTGGGGGAGGGTCAGGGGAGACCATTCCCAGGAAAGTGGGCCGGACACCCGGACCTCCTAAGCCTTGCTCGCGGACAGCTCCGGACTTCCAGGCCAGGGCACTGGCGCTTGCCCGCCCCTCAGCACAGCTGCCTGAGGGTAGATCCTGTCTACACTGAGATGCCCCAAGTCCCCTGCCCTCCCCTCCCTCCCTGCCAGCTGTTCCCATGGGCCCCCCTTTGCCTTTGTCATAGCCTTTTGGGCCCTGGGTTGGGGTTGCCCCTCTACTTGGCTAGTCCTTCCACTTGACTAAGTGACATGGAGGGCAGGACCTTCCCAGAGCCTGACTCAGTGCCGGGCACATCGCGGGGCCAGACCAGTGAACGCCGTGCAGGTATCCAATGAGGCAGAGGACAGCCACCCTTTGTTTGCTGTCCTGTAGGAGGCTCTGGGGAGTGGCGGGGAGGAGGGCAGTGGGGCTCTGGCCATAGTGATCCATGTCTGGTCACCTTCGAGGGGAAAAGGGCAGGGGCTCTGGGACAATGGCCAACCTCTCGCTTCACACCCATCCGTCATTGATCCTGTCGCCCCATCTCCATTCTGGTACTTTCTGGGACACTCCTCCCTCCTTTCTCTCTCCAGTGAGCTCCTGAGATCAGCCCTGGCTGGGAGAGGAGGGGATGGGCGGGAAATCCAGAGAACACGTGCACAGGGTGGGGGAAGCTGAGAGGGGCTCTTCGGGCCACTGGGGTGGGGGGAGGCTTATGCAGAGGTGGGGATCTTCTGAGGTCTGGGGAGCCCATTGGCCTCAGGAATGCCCCCTTCCTTGAGGCGGAGGCCCCTGCTGAGCAGCCAGAGCTGAGAGCACCTGTGCAGAAGCAGGGGACCCAGTGGGAGGACCAGCGCCAGCCACGCCAGGCCCAGGAGGATCCAGATGGCCGCCAGGCTCCGGTACACCGAGATGTAATGCTTGCTGGGGTCTGTGCCTGACCGGGAAGGGAATGTGATAAATGCCAGGGATCTGAGGGCACAGCCACTCCCTGCCCCCCCTCCCCCAGGGTCCATTGAGGCCCTGCCAGCTCCCCATAACAAGGATTAGCAATGGAGGGCTCTGGGGGAAGGATATGGATTCCAGACCAGCAGCTTCTGAGGATGTGAGAATTTGCAGCAGCCTCAGAAATCATTCATCTCCAAAAAACCAGGGGCCATCTGATCCTCCGTGGTCACCCCCGCTGACACCTCCCCACCCCCCGATCCCGGTGACCCTGACTCTGAGATATTGAAGGCCTTGTTCTCACCGACAACATAGTCCCCGAAGCCAATGGTGCTGAGAGTGATGAAGGCAAAGTAGAAGCCCTCACTGAAGCTCCAGCCCTCCACGTGGCTGAAGACCATGGGCGGGAAAATGAGAATGACCAGCGTCCCCAGGGTCAGGAACAGAGCCAGGCCCAGCACCTGCAGTACCTGGAGGGAGGGAAGGAGGGAGGGAGTCCATCTCTGAGTCCACCTGGGAGACCCCAGGACTGTATGGGGGGAGAGTCTGGGGAAATTTGGAATGGGACTGGGTCACAGCTCGGTCCCTTTTCTGCCCTGCAGACCTTTGGGGTGGGGCCTGGATCTCCATGTCAGGGGAAGATCCGGTCAGAGGGACTGCATTGGTGGGTCCATTGGAATTAGGAGATTCCTCTGGGCTAGTACAGGTCCCCCAGGCCTCAGATCTGGGACAGAGCACTGTCACTGAAACGTCTCAGCTTCCTCCGCACCCTTGTCCTCCTAGTGCGCCTGGCTTTGCAAAGGACTGGCCAGTGGGGTGGGCACTGGGGCATGCCGGGTGGCCTGGAGTTTGCTGGAGTTCTGTGATGGCCATGGAGGTGTGCCATGTTGACCAGCTGTCAGCAGGTGGCATCCAGCTGTCATCTCCTTCAGGATGTGTGGCAGCTACAGGGGTGTAAAGTCCTGGTCATGCCCAGCTGGCATGGCTCAGTGGTTGAACATCAACCTATGAACCAGGAGGCCGTGGTTTAATTCCCAGTCAGGGCACATGCCTGGGTTGCAGGCTCGATCCCCAGTGTGGGCATGCAGGAGGCAGTCAATCAATGATTCTCTCTCATCATTGATGTTACTATTTCTCTCTCTCTCTCTCTCTCTCTCTCTCTCTCTCTCTCTCTCTCTCTCTCTCTGAAATCAATAAAAATATATTTTAAAAAAAAGTCCTGATCATTTCAGCCTGCTGTGGGACACCTCCGACAGCCCGTACATGCTGCAGAGCTCCAGGAGGGGTTGGCCAATCTGCCCAACATGGCATCCAACCTCTCCCTCTGCCCAATCCTTTTCTTCCACCAGTGCCTACCTAATACCTGCTGGCGGGAGGGTGGGACCTACCTGGGAACGTCGGGGCTGGTCCTCCCACCTCTCCAGTGTGGTCAGGTGGCCTCGAAGCCCTGTGCCCAGGTGGTTGAGGAAGATCACGTTGAGGGGGATGCCCACCAGGGCGTAGAAGACACAGAAGACCTGGCCTGCCTCGGTGCTGGGGGCCAGGTTCCCATAGCCTGCAGGGGAGGAGGAGTGAGGTGTGGGGAAGAGAGCTCAGAACTGCCTCCCCCACAGACGCCAGCAGAGGTGGGCAGTCTCCCCCTGCCGCTGGGGGAGGAGGGGAAGCTCCCCTGGTCAAGTGAACACTCATCTCATTCTCTGTTAGGATGATCCCTATTTATAAGACTCCTGCTTGTCTTTCAAGGCCCATCTTAAATGACACTTCCTCTAGGAAGCCCTCCTGATGACCACCCTTCACCTTCCTAGTAGGTCTGATTTCCCACAGTGCTTTGTGTCATTCCTACCTACTTATCTACTCTGCTTGGCGCTATTATTTTTGGTGTTTATCGTATCCCTCTTCACTGGATTGGAAGCTCCTTGAGGGCTGAGTCAGGGTCTGACCCAAGTTTGTATGAACCCCGCCCCCCTCACTCCTTTCTCTGTCTTCCCTGTCACCAGAGCTCAAAGAAGGCGTTGGACCTAATTGGTCTTAATTGAATAGATGGGGTTAGTGAGGGTCCAGGGTTTCCCTGCAGGATCGGAGTGGAGTTTCTGGCTGAGGGGTGTAGCAGACACCCCCAGTGTCCTGTCCCCTTGGGACCCCTGGCACAGCACCTGCAGCCTGTAGACAGTTCCTGTGCATGCAGATGGCTTCCCTCCTAGTCCCTGCATCTTGTCCCTGAGAGATTTTTCAGCAGCAAGAGTCCCCTTGGTCCGTGGGCAGGTCCAAGTGCTGGAGAGTTAATGCATCCAGGATTCGCTCTCAGCCAGCCAGGGCAGGAGTGAGGAGACACACTGCCCTGCTTTCTCGCCCCTCGCGGGGGCTGCTCTGAGGATGGGCTCCACCTCGCCTCTCAGAGGGTCTGGAGTGAGCCCAGTGGCCCTGCCCAGCAACCTGCTCACTGATGCAAACTTTATTGCCTTTCCTCCTTGTTTCACTTCCCCACGTCTCCACTGGGGCTTCCTGAAATCACCTCCCAGAGGAGCCACATCCTTGCCTCAGCATCTGCTTTCGGGGAACCCAAACCGAGACAGGGGGAGCCCCTCTTCACCCGGCCCTTTACCTATGGTAGTGACGACCGTGCCTGCAAAGAAGAAACTGCTGCCAAAGTCCCAGTTGCTGGGGTTGGTGGAGTTGCCTTTGGGGTTCACACCCTTCACCCAGGCTTCCATGATGACCTGTGGGGTGGCAGGGAGAGGGAGTGATGGGGCAGCTGGAGCCCAGAACTCAGCAGGGCGCTTTTGTGGCACCTCACTTAGCGAGGTTCTCAAGATGGTCTTGCTTCCTTTGCACGGAAAAAGGAAGCTAACGCTCAGAGTGGCTGCATTGCCCGGGGCTGTGATGTGGGCTGGTGGAGGGGAATGGGCACCAGGAGGCAGAAGATGCTTAAGGAATGGACCCAGTGGGAGATGCTGCGTGTGGCCAAGAGGGTGAGATGCCAATGGGTTGTTAGGCCAGTGTGAAGATTTCAGGTTGGATGTTCCTGGAAGGGTTTACTTGGAAACACGGGGTATGGGGTCCATTGGGAAGGTGGGGGTTCGGAGAGAGAGAGCCTGCCTTTCCAACAGGGCTGATGGTCCTTTGTGCCTCCAGGTGAGCTGGTAGTCTTGCTCTCTGCTGCCCCCTAGTGAGTGCCAGCCCAGGCCTACAGGGGAAATTCCATCAGAGGTGGGCAAAGGTCTCCTGTGTGTGTGTGTGTGTGTGTGTGTGTGTGTGTGTGTGTGTGTTTACAGAACCTGAACCCCTCCCTGCAGGTCAGGCCCAAGCCCTTTGTCTCCAGCCTAGCTCTCTCGGATAGGGCGGGACTCCCTCCCTCCCTCCCCACTCCCTTCCCCTGTAGCTGTGGGTTGTGCCTGGGCAGCAGCACAGCCTTGCCACTTGGTAGAGCCCCAAAGGCAGGCGGGAGGAGGTGGGGGAGGGGCAGCTCTGGCCTCCCGTTCCTGTGGGAACGTTTCCCTGCTGGTGGGGTGGTCCCATGAGCCAGGCCGTTAGGCGCCCTGACACAGGCTGTCTGCTTCTTCTCACTTTGGCAGAACTGGCCTCGTCGCATGTGGACTTTGGCCTCCCTGTCTTTCCCACACACCCAGACAGGCCGAGATGGAATATTCTGGAACACACCCTCTCCCTGGAGACCCTCCCTCTTGGGAACAGCACTTGGCCCTGGACTCAGCTGCCCCCCAGGCTGACGTTCTCCATCCCGTTGAGGAGGGGCCTTGAAGTCAGCGAGGGTGCTGAGTGGGGCCCTTCCATCCTTCTCTCAGAACCCGTGATGGAGCCGTCAGAGTCCTGTGAACCCGGACAGGGCCTCCTTCCCTGGATGCTGCCTGCAGGACTGCAGCAGCTTTCCCTGGTGATCTGAACCGTCGTGTGCGCTCTGCAACCTCACCCCAGATCTCTGCTTTTCAGCTGGACGTCCCCTGGCAAGTGAGGCCCCTCCTGCTCCTCAGCTAGACATCCCCTGGCTCCCTCACAGCTGCAGTCAAGCCTGTGGCTTCCCCCTCCGTTTGCAGAGCTACCAGCCCTTCCCACACCCTCTGGCTCCTGGGTTTCGCCTCGAACCCAGGGCTGCGGGAGCAGGAGGCTCCAGGGCCTCTCTCGTAGCCCCCTTCTCCTCCCTCACACCTCCCGGAGTCTTGAGAGGCTCCCAAACCCTTTCCAGTCCTGATGTGGGTGCTGTGGCCCAGCCCTCACTGCTGGGCAGCAGGGACGTGAAGAACGGGCCTGGGCAGGTAGGTGTCTCCCAGCCCACCCAGCTCATAGCCAGCTGCTCTCCATCCTGCGTGGGCATCGGCATGGCCGCCTGCTGGCCCCGCCTCGACTCTGTGGGTCTGGGGCGGTGTGACCACTGGTGTTTCTAACAAGCTCCCAGGTGCTGTCCCAGGTGGTGCTGATGCAGCTGGTGGGGGCCACACTTGAGAACTGCTGTGTGGTGAAGAGCAGCCGGCCTGAGTGCCAGTTCTGTCTCTGCCACTAACTGCAACCTGGGCCAACATACGCCGCCTCTCTGTGCCGCGGTTCCCACCCACAGACTGGAGATGGTGATGATGCAAGTGAATAGGAGAAAACACCGTAAAACACCGGGCCCTGCACGGCGACCCTGTTCCCCGCCGGTGAAGGCACATGGTCAATGCTCAGTGAATGCCACCCATCGCGGTGCTGACCTGCTTGTGTCTTTGCGGCCATGTACTCTGCCTCCTGGTCTCTAATGCGTTTCCCTTCCCCAGCAGCAAGGCCTTTTGCCTTGTTTCTTGGAGAGAGCATGTTGGGACCCAGAGTTTGCGCAGGGGAGCAGAAGGAGCCAGGTAGGGGGTGACCCCCTCTGCCATCAGCGATTGCCTCCTATGGGCACGGTGCGGGTGGGGCTCAGTCGCCCTGGCCACTGCTCACCAAGCCCAGAGCCAGGGTCCAGGCCGGGCGGGCGAGCGTGGCGGCTGCTCCTAACCTTTCTCTGTGCCTCCCGCCTGCCGCAGCCTGAGTGTGGTCAGCCCAGCGGCCACAGGGTTGGTGGAGCGCAGAGTGCGGGACAAGGACATTCGCACACACCGGTAGCACTACGCCCGCTTTTAAGCAGCAGGTGGCAGCTTAGGAAGTGCTTCCAACCTGCTGCTGAGTGTCTGCGGCACAGATGTGGTTTTCCTCCTCACCTTGTAGATGAGGAAACTTGGGCCCAGAGAGGTTGAGTGACTTGCCCAATGTCACAGCGCTCCAGTCTCAGACCTGGACCCAGGTCTCCCCTGGCTCTGTCCCCACACCCTCTGCTTCCAAACAGGGCATCGGTCCCCGGGGCGTGGCCCTGGACCTACCACAAGAAGCCCCATCCTGCCCACCCTCCCCGGCAGCGTCTCCCCTTCACCTGCACGAACTGCTCCAGGGCCCGCTGGTCCAGGCAGGTGTAGTTCTCCAGGAAGCGCAGCTTCTCAAACTGAAACTGGTCCCTGGACTGGGCCTCCGCCTGCTTCTCCAGCAGCTGGAAGATGGTGGCGCCGAGCAGCAGGTAGCAGACATAGACCAGCAGCAGGGGCAGCAGCCGGCCGCCCCAGCAGCTGCAGAGCCCGGCGTGGGGCATGGCGTGGCCAGGACTCTGCCAGGGCCACAGGGCTGGCTTTGGGAGGAGCTGCGGGAAGGGCTGGAGGACCTGCACTCGGCCTCCTGCCGGCCTCGCCCTCCCAGGCACAGGTGTCCGGAGGCAGGGAGTCTGTTTGAACAGCGCGGCTCAGCTTGGATGCACTAAGTGCCATGAGTGCAAACAGGCCTGCCTCCCCCCGCCGGCCTCTTTTCCATGGAGAGCAGCAAGTGGCACGGACCCTCAGACAGACCTACCGAGTCCTGCTGCGGCCATCGTGCCTCGCCCTCTCCTGCAAGCCGGACGGGTGTTTCTGGGCCAAATCTGATGCTCTCCTCACTCTGCCCAGGCCCGAGTGGCCCCCTTGGCAGCCCCCAGCTTCTCACCCACGACGGGTTCAAGTCCCCAAGCTTAGGAGCTGGGAAGAAATCAGATTGGGTGTACAGATTGTACTCAGTTGCCGTGGCTACCAAACGGGGCAGAATTGACCTGCCTATTGGGGGAACCGAGGGTGAGTGAAGTGGTGACAAATCAGGGCAAAGCAAATAGATAGCGACAGTCCCATCAGGAACAGCACGGGCCGGTGCTCCTAATACACTGGGCGCATCTGCTCCGCGGCCTTTGCTGACGGTTGTCCTCGCCTGAAGCCCTTTAGCTGGCTGCCTTCCAGGACGCCACGTCGGTGAGATATACGTGTGAATAAGACGAGGCTTGAGTGTGTCCTGGCTCTGGGAGGGCAGAGTCGAGGTGTCTTCTTTGCTTATGTATGTGTGTGTTTGTAATAGTTTGATTGAGATATGATTTACATACCATACCAGTCACAAACGTAAAGCACACAATCAAACGCTTTTTCACAATCAACTTGAGAACATTTTCACCACCTCGAAGAGAAACCGCTTTTAGCCATCAGCCCCCCTCCCTGAAGCTGCCCCCTCAGCCTCTGGCAACTGTGAATCTATTTTCTCTATGAACTCTCCCACTCTGGATATTTCCTACAAACGCAGCCATACAGTAGGTGGCCTTTTGCGCCTGCCTTCTTCTGTTAGCTTAACGTTGTAACCTTCATCCAGACTGTAGCCTGTCAGTACTTCATTCCTCTTTATGGCTGAATGATATTTCATTGTCTGGATATACCAACACTTTATTTATCCATTTTTCAGTTGAGAGCTATTTGGGTTGTTTCGACGTTTGGCCATTACTCAGTGATGCTGTGAATATTCCCGTACATGTTTTTGTGAGCGCACACGTTTTCAATTCCTTTGGATATATTCCTAGGAATGGGATTGCTGGGCCATACGGTCACTCCATGAGGACCCGCCAGGCCGTTTTCCAAGGCGGCCGCACCATGCTGCCTTCCCACGGTAGTGCGCGAGGGTTCTGGCGTCTCCGCGCGTGGTTTCTGAAATGACCTGCGGCAGCAGACACCCTGTGTTGCCTGCCCGGCAGCCTTTCCTTCCTTCCTGGCCCGCAGAACCCCACGTTGGTACGTGCCAGGCAATGGAGCGTGGCTGGTCTCGCCATCACAATTATCCTGCTCCCTGCTTGCAGACCGGGGTCCCCAGGAGCACCCTCGAGGGGGTTTGTGTATGAGCAGGGCAGTCAGCCAAGGTTACCTCCACCTGGTTCCTGGGGACCCCTGGCGGGTCAAGCACCTCTCAGTCAGTCCCAAGTGGGGCAGGGAGCTGGGCTCTCCTATTCCCATCCTGGCCAGCCCTTTGGGCATCCCTGGCTTCCGCCTGCCGGCAACATGGCCCCAGTAGCCCGTGGACAGTCCACTGAGGAGCCCTAGGCGAGGCCACTGGGAGCAAAAACACGTTAAAGTGGGGAGAGAGGCTCAGATACAGGGAGGGGATCTGAGGATTGACAGTGTCCCTTGCACCCACTCTCCAAGCTCCCTCACAGCTGGGTGGCCATGTGGCCCAGCTCTGACCAATGAGGTCTGGGCAGAGTTGGCCAAGGAGGTGGGGGCAGAGGGCTCGGCCTCCGCTGGCCTCTTCCTGTCTCTCCTGAACGCACGGGTGACTGCGCCTGCCTTGCGAACCCGTGTCCTTGAGGGAGAGGCCAGGAGCGATGCGAAGACGCTGATTCCTGCACACACCCGTCTCCAGCTCTTTTCGTGTCGGAAACAGAAAGCCTTTTGTTTAGGCCACTGTTGGGTTTCCTGGAACATCCCAATGGCTCCACGAGGCTTGTTTTTCTGAGTTGGTCAAGGCTCATTTGAGTTGGAAGGAACGGGAACACTCTCCAGGTCGCTCAAGTAACTGAAATAACTTGTGGTGGGAAGCCAGGAGCAGCCAGGGTTCTGGCACAACCGGGCCTGCACCCTCACTTCGTTCTTCCACTGCTATTGTGTCGGCCCTCCCCCAGCGGAGCCCCTTTCCTCCTCCCAGCAGGAGAGTCTGATGGTGTCAGCTCCCAGGCGCCCCCTCTCTGGGCATTTCTCGGCTCAAGTCCTCTAGGAGGCAGTGTGTCCGGGAGTGCCCTTTCCTGTGGCCGTCTCAGGTGAAGGGTGGCTGTCCCCGGGCCAGTCCCCACCTCAGCTGATTGGCCCCAGCCAGCTGGCACCCCTCCCGCCCCCCCCCCCCCCCCCCGCCGTACAGGTGTCATGTGAAGGGCTATGGGGAGGCAGACACTGGCACAGGCATGTCCAGGACAAGCACCTGAGGTTCTGTAATTAGAGGGCGGAGGAGGGGGCGGGAAGGAAGACAGAGGGAGAGAGAGGAGAGAGGGGGAGGGGTGACTTACAGAAAACAAAAACAAGGAGGAGGTGTTTGCTTATTTCAAGTACACGGATGATGGAGAGAATGGTCGTGGCATAAGGCTCTTCGTCTGCTCTGAGGCCAAACCAGAAGGACAGCCAGTACAGGCAGAGCTGGAGGCTGCACCTTAGGAGCATCCCAAGGCTGTGACGAGTGGTGAAGGCAGGCGCCCCCCCCCCCCCCCCGCAGCACCCCACCCATCCTGTGGTCCAGGTGGGGCCGTGGCTGGGGTGGCACCCGCCTTCTCTGCAATCCTGCAGGTTCAGGGTCCCCCGAGGCCACCTGGGATCTAAGCCGCCCTGTGCGAGGTCCCCTCACCCCCAGAGCTTTCGGCCAGCACCGTGTCGGGTGTGGGCTTCTCTCAGGGGCAGATGCCAGCGTCTGGAGCCACGAACTCACCCTGGACTGGGATTCCTCGTGTTCTGGAGAAACGGGACGACAGAGTGCTGGCTGTCATCTCGTCACTATAGACTCGGCTAGCTCCTGGTTTAAGCAAGGGTTGTCGTTAGGCCTGCAAGGACGTGTGATAATCAAATCCTATTTTATTGCCCCGGAGACACTCAATATGTGAAGAGTTCTCTCGTGTGCCATTTGGGAAGCTTAGCCGTGGATGCCCGGGGGATCCCGGGAAGGCCTTAGCAAGCTCTGTAGCCCAGAGTCCCGACAGGTCTGGGCACTGTCCACAGGCAATGGTGGCTGTCCTCAGGCGGGAGGAAATGAAGGCGAGAGAACGCCCTCCGGGCATGGGAGCACGTGTGGGCTCCAGGCAGCGGGGTCACCTCGGGGTGCAGGGTGGGCGGGCCAGCCACCGGAAGCCCTGCCCCCCTCAGGCCACCAGGTTCACCGTGGGCAACGCACGCCACTCATTTCTAGACTCCAGTAGCCCCCCTTCCCCGCGGCTTCACTTTCCATGGTGTTAGCTATCCATGGTCAGCTGCGGTCTAAACATATTAAATGGAAAATTCCAGAAATGAACAATTCATACGTTTTAAAATTGGGCGCCGTTCTGAGTAGCGTGATGAAATCTGTCACCGCCGCCCTCCATCCCACCTGGACACGAATCTTCCCTTTGTCCCGCGTCTCCAGGCCGCGTAGGCTCCGGCCGTTAGCCACTTAGCGGCCATCTGGGTTATCAGATCGGCTGTCACAGTATCGCAGGGCTTGTGTGCAAAGAGTCCTTCTTTTACTTCGTAATGGCCCCAAAGGCGAGGGTGGTGGTGCGGGCAGGTTGGATGTGCCAGAGAGAGAGCCGTGAAGTGCTTCTTTTAGGTGGAACGGTGAGAACCTACAAGAAAGAACATGTATACGTAGGATTCGGTCCTATGGTGGTTTCAGGCACCCACCGACGTATCCCAGTCAGATAAGGGGGCACTACTGTCCCTACTGAGAACCTGCCACGTGCTGGCAAAGTCAGCCAGACTGTGGCCGCCTCCCCTTTCCCGGCTGCGCTCTCTCCCCACCTCCTCCTCTCTGCTCTCCCACTCAGGCTTTCAAAGACCAGCAAGGACAGAGTCTTTCTCAGGAGCACTGCCAGCTGGGGAGTGCGGGGGCGGGGAGGCGGAGGGAAGGGGCAAGGGGCTCTGAAAACCCGAGGCCACAGAGCCAAAGGACGGTAACATAATGTGCATTTGGTGTGTGGGGGTCAACTCGAGGTTCCCAAAACACTCTGCCCCCTAGAGGGAGCCCCCTCCCTCCCTCTACTCATTCAGCACACAGGGATGGAGGCCTCTGTGCTGGACCTGCCTTAGCTGCCTGCTCCTGGCTGGCTGTGGCCTGAGGTGCTTGGGTCTAGGGTTTAGGAGTGAGCCCGCAGGACTGCTGGGCCTCCTGTACCTTCCACCCACCCAGCTCCCTGCCTGACACCCCGACGTGGGCACCCCTCCGCTGTGAGTGGCCGTTGGACATAGGTCATGATTTATAATCCCTTTCAGGGAATTATTGCTGCTAATGGGCCACGCTGATTTGTGCTTCCAAGGAGGGGAGGGCAAAATCAATTAATGGACAGTCTGCCGCGGCCGGGCCTGATGGCAGAGCGTGCCTGACATCCGCAGTGATAAGGGGCTTTCTGAAGCTGAACTAATAAGGAGATTGGAGGAAAAAGAAGAAAAACAACCCCCGATCAATTTCATGTACAATGGGCAGAGAAGGCAGAGTAAACAGCTGCTGGGCCCCGGCCTCGTTCCATCTGGATGAGCCCCGAGATAAGGGAGGGACAGGCTGCCCGCCCCCCTCGCCCCCCCCTCCCCCGCCTTCCCCCATCCGACATCGGCATTCACTTACGGAGTCACTCAATGTGCACATATCCGCGCAAATGAAAAAGGGCACGTTCCAGCCGGAACCAGGGGAGAAGATAAGGCCCACCTGGCCCCGTACGTCCTGCAGGGGAAGGGCCAGGGGAGAGGAGCCAGGCTTCAGACCCTGCGCCCTGACTGAGGGCCTCGCAGATGGTACCACAGGCCTCAGCGACGATCCTGCATGTGCTGGTCTGGGCTCCAGGGCCTCCCCACAGGGAGGGGAGTGGAGGGCGTCCAGTATGGAGGCAAGGGTGGTGCACGTCTGTGTGGTGGGTCTTTGTCCTCATGGCCAGAGAGTACGATGTCGGGGTCTGTCCAGCCCAACTGTGCGACCAGCAGAGAGGACGGGGAAGCTGAGGCGTGACTGCAGGGAAAGGCTCAAAACCAACCAGCCAACCAGCCTTTATTGATCTCATTCAGAAATTGTTTGGGAGAAGCAAGAGTCCTTCCCGCATGAAATCCTCCTCCGAGCCCCAGTGTGTGGCACAGCCGGGGGCTCTGCTTGGTGACGGAAGCCCACCCACGGTTCGGAAACAGATGCCCTGGCCTACCTGGGTTTAGAGCAGATCCCCAGGCAAAGTCTGGGTATGAGCAGTTCATCTGGGAACGGATCCCAGACAAAGACCCCAAGAGAGAGGGAAGAGAGGCAGGGGAGGGAGGCAGCCACGCGGGGTGTCCAGAGCGGGTGACCGCTGTGGGCTCCCGGGACCTGACCCCCCTCAGGACCTCTGGGTTTCCCACCGGCAGCAAGGAAGCCGGGCTGCTTGCCCCCCAACTCCTGTCCCTCGTGGTGGAGGGCTGCTCCAGGGAGGTTACCCCTGCACCATGCCCATCCTGCACCTGGGCTGCGGGGACCCCCGTAGCCAGGGCGAACCTCCAGGTGGAGACCCACAGGTGCTGGAGACCCGACGCTGCCGCCGTGGACGGGGCTGTCCACAGAAGCTGTGCGTGGACTCCAGTGGCTGGGGACATGGGCAGGGCCCCACCAGGGTCTGTCACAGACTCCCTGTCCTGAGCTGTGTGGTTGTAACTCCTGTGGGGAAAGAGCGCCTCTGTGGAGCCAGTGAGGGAGTGGCCCCCTTGGGAGCGCTGCATGAAGAGGGACTCTGGCCACCCCGTATTCAAGGAGCCCCTCTGTCTCCTTGCCTCTGCATCCTATGGAAACCCAAGGTTCAGAGGATTTGGAGCTAAAGCAGCAATAAGCCCGAGAAGGCGAGGACCAGGATGCAGATGGGGATACGGACCACGGCAGACTTCATCCTGCCTCAGGGAGGAGCAGGCCTCCCAGGGCCTCAGAGGATGAGCGGAGGTGCCGGGAGCAGAGCGGAGGCCAGGGCTGCTCCTGGGTGTGTGGGGTCCTGGCACGTAGGTTTTGTCTAAATAAGCAATTTGATTAAAAAATGTACCAAATTCACGAGTCCAGGTGAAATATAGGCATTTATTCAGAATATGGTGGAGGAGAGGTACTTTCTGACTTGTTCGTCCAATCAATGCGTGAGCAGATGCTGTCCCCACGTCTAACTGTGAGCCACTTAGAGCAGCACATCGGTGCCTAAGGACAGCTGCACCGGCCAGCAGGAGTGACCGGCTGGCCGGGCTGTCCTCCTGGAACCTGCACGGACCAAGGAGCTCAGCAGAGATATCTCTGTCTCTGCCCCAGCAGGGCAGCTCCAGGGCATGAGCCGGAGCACCTTGGAGCCTCCGGTCGCCCCTGTGCCTGAGTTGAAGAGCACCCTGAAGGGAGGAAAGAAAAATGAGGCCCACGTAGGGTTGGTCTGGGCAGGGGTGGCCCTCATGGGTGACATCATTGGCCTGAGGGAGGGGCCCTCTGAGGCGTGGTTGAGGGGACCTCCTTGCCTGGCTTTGATACGGGACTTTGGACTGGAACACGCGGTGCTCCCCTGGGCAGCATGGTTCCCCGGATTCTTAGTCCATCGGAGTCGAAGAATGAGTCCACGGATGGAAGATGGCATAGCAAAGGTGGAGGTTTATTGAAGAACAAGTACAGACTCCCACGTGGGGAGGGGGAAAGGGTCCCCCTTGCCTGGCTTTGGAAAAGGCAAACCCAAAAGATATTTCAGAGAAAAGACGATAATAGTATCTCATGCCTGGGGCCAGAGGGGAAGGAAGCTGGTCTGGGGCAGAGCTGCTTCCTGAGACAAGGAGTTCAGCGAACGGAGAGGGTGGAGGACCTGACCAGCTTTCTGCCCGCTCTTGGCCCTGGGCTCCCTCTCAATGAGCGTAAAGTTGGCTCAGCCCTGCTGGCGGGCACTTGGCCATAGAAACCCCGAATCAAGGAGCTAGCCCCGCAGAGGGCTGCTGCCTCCCCTCCTGCTGGGAGAGAAGCACCCAGGGCCACATCCAGAGGCCGAGTTTCACATGGGAAACAGCTATTCCCGCCCTCCCACGTTTTACACATACATCGTCCACTTCCCACATTCGCAGCCAGTCTTCCCACACCTCCTCTGCCTTAAAGCCCTGGTGGCCCCGGAACACGTCATAGAATAAGTGCTCTCTTCCCTGTATCCTTATATGACTCCAGTCCCCACGGATCCCTACTTGTCACACTCCGGGGTCCTCTTCCACCGCTCATCCCCAGGCTCCTAACATCACGGAACCCCTAACCTCTATCCCAGTGATGGCGAACCTATGACACGCATGTCAGAGGTGACACGCGAACTCATTTTTTTGGTTGATTTTTCTCAATAAATAAATATCAAAAATATAAGTCTTTGTTTTACTGTGGTTGCAAATATCAAAAAATTTCTATATGTGACACGGCACCAGAGTTAAGTTAGGGTTTTTCAAAATGCTGACACGCCGAGCTCAAAAGGTTCGCCATCACTGCTCTATCCTATTCCTAAGCCTTTCTCTCTTGCCTTCCTCACCCGCCCTGACTCTCACACCCCAGCCTATGACAGTGAGCCCAGGCCCATCCTATCCCACCCCACTCCCTAGGGCAGATTCTCTTGTTTGCTGCTTGACTATATCCCTAATTAGAGGCTAAGCTCCAGGAGGGCTGGCACTTCGTCTTGGTACCTCCGACTCGTCAGAACTTAGCCTGGGGTCGCACATCCTGTTGGAAGAATGGCCAGATGAGTGACTCCTGTTCACAGTTGAGGAATTAGAACCGACATCCTTCTGCCTATGTTTCAAACACACATCCATTGCATTAAAAAAGTCCCTATGTACTTACCTGTTATCCATGTCTTTCACGGGTCTGTTTTCTCCTCAGTATGAACGAACCATGTTGTCCTACGTCTTTGCATGCTGGTAATTTTTTTATTGGATGCCAGACACTGTGAAGTCTACATTGGTGGGTGCTGAGTATTTTGCATTCTCTTGAATATTTTTGAGTTTTGCTCTGAGACTCAGGGAAATTGCTGGAAGCTTCCCGGAAACGCGGGACTCTTCTGAGGCGTGCTTTAATCGTTAGGACAGAGCCTGCACCTGGGGCTGATGTGGCCCCACATCTGTATTCAATGGCCCTTTTGTGAGGGGGTTTCTCCACTTGGGCTGTTGGGAGCATGAACTAGTCCCTGTTCTGTGTTATCTGCCTCCTCCTTTCTGGGGGGTCCTTCCCCAGTCTTGGGTGACTTTCTCACATGTAGGCATTGGTTCGCAGCTGGCTGAAGACTCAAGAGCACCCTCCTCAGAGCTCCAGAGAGAGATCTCTCTCTGTTGTCTCTCTCTCTCTCTATATTTATCCTCTCTCTGTCTCTCTCTCTCTCTCTTCCTCTCTCAAATATATTTTATTGGTCTCAGAGAGGAAGGGAGAGGGAGAGAGAAAGAGAGATACAAACATCAATGATAAGAGAGAATCATTGATCGGCTGCCTCCTGCATGACCCCATTGGATATGGAGCCTGCAAGCTGGGCATATGCCCTTGACTGGGGCCCTTCGGTTTGCAGGTCGACACTCTATCCACTTTGCCAAACCAGCCATGACTCTCTATCTCTATCTCTATCTCTATCTCTATCTCTATCTCTATCTCTATCTCTATCTCTATCATCTTTATCATACCTCTTCCCCTCCCTCTCCCCTTCTCCCTCCTTCACCACCCCCCCTTCCCTTCAGCTCACTCACCTCTGGTACTCTCTTGCAAATTTAAGCCCCCTTGGCCTCCCTGGTCTGCCAGCTCCATTTCCTCAATCACAAGGCACCACCTGGCTCCCCCCCGGAACTGCAGCCTGGACTCTGCAGGTAGTGAGTTGGGGCCATCATAGTCACAGGGCCTCCTCATTTGATTCTCTTCTCTTGGGTATCAATGTCCTCTCCTGCCTTTTTTTTTTTAAATATATTTTATTGATTTTTTACAGAGAGGAAGGGAGAGAGATAGAGAGTCAGAAACATCGATGAGAGAGACACATCGATCAGCTGCCTCCTGCACACCCCCTACTGGGGATGTGCCCGCAACCCAGGTACATGCCCTTGACCGGAATCGAACCTGGGACCCTTCAGTCCGCAGGCTGACGCTCTATCCACTGAGCCAAACCGGTTTCGGCCTCTCCTGCCTTTTTTCCAACATCTGAAAGCCATTGTTTTATATATGTGTTGTCTAGTTTTCAGTTGGTACTATGTGCCATTGAACTGTGAGCCAGAAGTGAGCCAGAGAGACTGCACCCAGCCCATGGGCCTCAGCCACAGAGCCAGTACCAAGCCGTGGGGCGGCACCAGCTGGGAAGCAGGGGCTCTGGGTTCTGATCCCCACTCACCCACTGAAGAGGAGTCGCTGAGTACTGACTCGTGCTGGGGATCTGTGAGCGCAAGACAGACAGGTCCCTGTTGCCAGGGAGCTTTTAGTCCTGTGGGTGGGGGGCTGCAGGCCACAGAATATAAGCAAATAAAGATGATACATCAGATAGTGATGAAGAAAATAAAACATAGTCATGGGTTAGAACAGGGGTCCTCAAACTTTTTAAACAGGGGGCCAGTTCACTGTCCCTCAGACCGTTGGAGGGCCAGACTATAGTTTAAAAAAAGAACTATGTACAAATTCCTATGCACACTGCACATATATTATTTTGAAGTAAAAAAACAAAATGGGAACAAATACAATATTTGTATTTGCATGTGGCCCGCGGGCCGTAGTTTGAGGACCCCTGGGTTAGAGAGTAACTAGGGGTACATCTAGTTGGGGTGATCAGGGAAAGCCCCCCAAGGAGGGGACTTTTGTCACTAACTAGCCACATATCAACAAGCCAGAGCCTCCCCTTTGCTTCAGTTCCCTGATTATGTAAATGAGGGTGTGGATTAGAGGGGCCTATGGGGCTTGCCCAGCTTTGAAATTCAGGGACCCCTCTTCTCCTGCATGACCCTTTCAGCCCGCCCTGAGAGGAGGGAAATAAGCCCCTGGGAAGGAGAGAACAGGAGCAGCAGACAAGCACGTTTATTCTGCGAGCTTCATTTCCAGGTGCCATTCCCCTCCCTCTCCGTTCGTGCTCCCTGACCGCAGCCCCCACTCGCCGCTGCCTAAGGGTTGGCCCACCCTCCACAGGCTCTGCACCAGGTGCCTCGCTGAGACAGGACCCAGCAGCTGTTTCCCGGTGGGAGTGGGAGTTTCAGCCCCAATCCTGCAGTGCCCCAGGGCGCCCATACTGCGGAGCTCCTGAGCCATCCGCGGCGCTCTGGGTGCTGCCATGTCCTTAGACCACAGGGTGGGTGGCTCCCTGGAGACACAGCTCATCCAATGCTGCCTACGGGTCAGCCCGGCATCAGGGTGATGGCCGAGAGACTGGAACTGGCCCTCACAATGCCCTGCATTCCACTGCCCTGCCTTAGCTCCAGTCTCCCGCCTGGCCTGCCCTAGGCGTTCCTGTGGCAGAGGGTAGGCTGGAAAATAGCTGGAAATGACTATTATTCCCCCTGTCCCACCCATGTGAGCCCTTGCACAACCTGGTGCTACTTCATGTCTGTGAGTGAGCAGCAGCCCTTGTCCGGCCCCAGCTCCCTGGCCCCACCCAGCCTGCCAGCCGCTCCAGCGCCCACAGCAAAGTGCCCCCAGCTCCCGGCAGCCTCCCGGACACCAGCCCTAAAGAAACAGTCTCCTCCATTGAAATCAAAGTCCCAAGCTGCTCCCAGCAGGTCACTGCCGAAGCCAGGGTGAGGGAGGGGCGGCCGTCGTCTGTCGTTCGTTCTTACTGGACACTCACTGGAAACCTGAAAGGAGACCGGATGCTCTTGGTTAGGCTGTGCAGGGGCACCGACTTCTCCGGGATTGAAGGGCAAGGGGGCCTCGGGCAGTGCCCCTCTCAGTGCCCGGCTCCCAGGGCTTCAGCTACTCCCCAGGCTCGAAGGAAGAAGCCCTCTTTGCCCTCAACCAACACTCACGCTCCGACCCCAGGGCTCTCACAGGCTCTCCTTCTTCATTCAGGGTCTCTCCCTGCTCTTTGCTCCAGATATTCAGTAGGCTCCGGCCGGCCCCTCTGACCACACGGCCCACCTGTCACCCCCCCATGGCTGGGCGCGAGAAGGCTTCTCTGGATGAAGAACCAGAGCCCCTGGGTTCTAGCCAGGATGGTCCCCTATCTGTGATGCCCGTGACTTTGGGAAAATCGTGTTAGTTCTCTGGGCCTCACTCTCCTCCTTTCCTAATACCTGGGAAAGCACGGGACTGGCGTGGCTCCTGGCTTCTCGAGGTGTGGTCCAGGGACCAGCAGCCTGGGCATCCCCGGGAGCTCGCCAAGAAGCGCAGAACCGTGGGCCCCACCCAGACTCACTGGACCAGAATCCGTGTTTCAACGAAGCCCCTAGACTCAGCGGCACATTCAAGTGCGAGGGGAACTGGTACGAGCCACATGCCGTTAATTAATCTGCCTGAGGTTTCGCTATCACCACAGGAGCAAAAGGGAATTTCTGAAGATTCTTGGGCGGAGTAATGAACACAGTGTTTCGCAGAGCCTGCAGCAGGCGGAGAGATTGGGGGGTGAGGCAGTGTCAGCCGAGGCGCGGCCTGGGGACCTGCAGTGGGTGGGGAGGGTGTGTGGCCTGCTTGATGCTGCCGAGGAAGAACCCGTGCTTCTCCGTGACACACTGGACTGGACGTGGGAGAAGCTGGGAGATCGAGGTGGAAAACAATTCAAGGCGAGAGCCCTCGGTCCCTCAGGTCTAATTCTGTGTGCAGCACCGGCCGCCTCACTGTTCACCCGGCTGGTCTCTGTTTAGAGCAGCCCCAGCTGTCCTCACTGAAGGACAGAGGACCGGCAGGCACACCGAGTCCACGCAGGTGACGTGTCACAGTCACTCTGCACCTGGTTCCCAGCTCTGCTGCACGTTGGGAACCGAAGCCCGGGCCACTCCTGGGGCGGCTGAAATCAGAGTCTCCGGGGTGGGCCGGGTGACTCCCATGGGCCAACAGTGCCGAGACCCACTGCTTTCCTCTCTGCTCCAAGGACTGGTGGGGGCCGGTACGGGGCCCACCTGCGGGCGGCTGCTGGCCGGGTCAGCGGTCTAATGCTCCCTCTGCACACTGACAAGCAGGGGGCCAGGAGCGGCGGCTGAGCCAGCGCCCCCCCAGGACTGTCACTGCCCCCCAGACGGGGCCGTGATGACGGGGGTGGGGCCGTGGAGAAGAAACACAGGCTGGCTCAGGGGGCACGGACTCCAAGACGGTTCTGCACAAAGACAGACCACAGCCCCAGGGAAAGGCGCCATGTGCAGGGCCTGGTTTACTGCGTGAGCCCAGTTAGATGGAGCTGTCCCTCTGTATCAGACGTTGTGGCTGTGGGGTCCCGGAATGGAGGGCGCTGCTACAGATAAACCCCTGAAAACGCCGCACCTCGCCCTGCGGACCAGGTCTCAGCACACAGGCCACCCCTGCTCAGCTCCCCGTGACTACGGACATTATTCAGGAGACGCTGCCCACGGGGCAAAGGTGGAATCGGACCCTGACCGGTGAGAGGGAGGCTGCTGAGGTCACATGGGGCGGAGTTGGCCCTTGTGTTTCCGTCTCTTCCCTAAAGTTCCATGTTCTTGTTTTTCCACGGGGAAGGTTCCAGAGCAAAGGGGAGAGGGAGCTGGAGGTTCCCCAGGGTGGAGACAGTGGGGTGGGCGGTGGGGACACAGAGGCACTCAGACCGAGCCCTTCCAGGCACCAGCGGGGGCCACACCACGGTTCCTGTCCAGAGGGAAACACTTCCAAACTCAGGGGTGAAGGGAGATGGAAAACACTCTAGAAAGGATTTAACCTCATCTCCGTGGACTGTAAAGCCGTCCTTGGAGTTAGAAGCAGCGGATCTGACACCACGGTGACTAACGCCTCCTCCGGGGAATGTGCATCTGTCCGCCGGTGCCCCTGGCGGGGACTGAAACGTCCCACGGCCTCCCGTGGATCCTAAATCAAATCGATTCGCCGGCCCTTGCTGAGGTCTGAGAGCCCGCGGGAGACTTACGCTAAATCACCCTCTCTGGGCCCTCACTCCCGGCGGTGACAGTCACAAATCCCCCATAATGAGCGCTCTGAGAAGCCCAGACAGGCGGGCCCCTAGATCGAGGGCAGAGGGAGCCGGGGAGAGGGACGTGTTTGCTTTGGCCGGGGAAGGGGCCTGTGCCTGGCCTGCGTGTTTGCCTGACAGGGAGGCTGATAAGTGGGCTGCGTCGCAAGTGCTGTGCGGTGGGACCTGGGCCATCTGCCGCGTCCACAGAGGAGGCACCTGCTGGCCGGTCGGCCGACCTGGCAGGAGAGGGGCCCTTATCATCCTGTCTTCGGCCCCATGGTTGTTTTTCTTCCCTGAAGAATGAAAACTGAACACTCGAACTTGTTTGTTTTGACGAATGACTTCCAGGCTGCTGTTTGTTCGGAGAACAAAGCTCCCGGCTGCGGGGCGGGTGGAGGCCCAGGGGCCAGCAGGGCCTTGCAGGACGGCAGGCCCAGGGGAGGCGCAGAAAACCACTGCTCGCGGGGCAAGCGATTCGACGTCTGCGTGCCTCAGTCTCCTCACCTGTCAGAGGGCTCCGTATGCCTCACAGGAGCGCTGAAAGCCTGGGGTGGAATAACGTACACAGAGTGCGAAACTGGTAACGCACCGCACCCGTTTTAGCCAGTGTTTCGCCTGCAGCCCAGCTTCCGCGCCGCCTGGGCATCGAGCTGCAGGGAGACGCCACCCTGACCCCGGCCGTGGGCGAGGCTCTTCTCTTCCGAGAGGGTTGGAGGCAGAGCCTCTGTCATGTGTACAAAAGTCGAGGAAATGTGACTTAAAACATTGTTCCTCACTCCAGGGCTTCTTGACGGGAGAAATGACAGTTGAATTTTATGAACTGTCCCGGGGAGGGACCGCCCTGCCCCAAACCCAGTCTCTTTCTCCATTTATGGCTTGGACTCCGCATCCCGCACCTCCTCAGAGTTTCCCCTGCAGTCTGGTCCTCTGGTCCATGTCGTCAACTTCCTTTGTTCCCTCGTCACCACTTCACTCACCGTCTCTGCTTTCTCCCCTCCTGTCCCCTCCTCCACCACTGCAATCACCGGCTTTCGCTCTCCCAGCCCCACCCAGAAGGGCGCTGGGCCAGGGCCCACCGAGGCCAGGGCCCCCTGGACACACCCCGGCCAGTGGTCCCCGTGCTGCGCCCGCGGACTCGCAGCAGCACTGGGCTCCACGGCCGTCCCCCTTGGAGCCCGCTCTCCTGCGACCTGCCTGAGGCGTCGCTCACTCAGCCACTGGCTGGCCTGGCCCTGAGCCTTCTCAGTGTCTCTGGCTGCACCTCTAAATGTCGCCAGGCCTAAGGATCTGTTGTCAGCAATGAGGGATTCCACACCTCCCAGACCTCCCGCGGGCTCCAGCTTCAAGTGCAGCCGCCTTCTCACCTCCTCTGGGCACACACCCCCCCCTGAACTCCTAATGGGCCAACCGGAGCTCCGAGGACTCCATGCCCTTGCCTCTCTCTCTGGGAAAATGGCACCACCGTCCCATCCCATTGGCTGCTCAGATCAGAAGCTTGGGACCCCCAGGCTCCCCTCCCTCTCTCCCACCTACATCCAGGCCTCTGTGAGTCCAGGTTGCCCTCACCCTGGCCTGGACCTTCCCAGGCACCTGACAATGGCTCCTCCTGGCCCTCTAACCCAAGCCACGCACGACAGCCAGAGTGACTTTCCAAAGCAGTAGGCACGCCCGCCCGCTGTGGGGCACATCCTCAGAGAGCTCCCCTGCACCTTCGATAGAAGCCAGAACCCCACAGGGACCCTGGACCTGGCCCTGCTGCCTTGCTCACCCTCCAGCCACCCATGGCCACGCCAAGCTCCTTCCCTTCAGCGCTCTTCATTTTTGCTTCTCCGCTGGGCCGGCTCACCCGAGAGCACCACGCTGCTCCCTTCTCACTGTTCAGCTGTGAGGGTAAAGCTCTTCCCGCAGGGAGCCTCCCCACCACCCTCCCAGCGAAGCGCAGCCTCCCCGTTACTCTCTGCAACACTGCGTATTTGGCTGGTTCGCTGCGCTCATCTGCACCTCACAGGGTCTAGGTGCTAGCTGGCGTGCTCATCCGTCTCCTCCCTCTTCCTGGAATGTCGAGGGCACTCTGCCTTTTTAAAAAATATATATTTGTATTGATTTCAGAGAGGAAGGGAGAGGGAGAGAGACCTAGAAATATCAATGATGAGAGAGAACCATCGATCGGCTGCCTCCTGCACGCCCCCTACCGGGGATGGAGCCCGAAACCCGGGCATGTGCCCTTGACCAGAAACAAACCCGGGACCTTTCAGTCCACAGGCCGATCCTCTACCCACTGAGCTAAGTCAGTTAGGGCGAGGGCACTCTGTCTCGTTCACTGCCAGGGCCCAGCCCTGGTACAGTGCCTGGCACACAGGAGTTGCCCAATAACTGCCGTGTTCATTCACCGACCGGCTGTGCAAACTATTCAGCGTCTGATACATGTCGCTAGAGTATATGGGGAGTAGATGGGGCCTCGGAGATCACCGAATCCAAATTCATTTTTTCCTCCTCCTTCTCTTTAGACAAGGAGACTGAGGCTGAGAGGAAGCCAGCGGTGAGGTCACGGTGCCCCAGCAGGTTGCTGGCAGAGCGGGCTCTCAGGTCTCAGACAGGCCCTGGCCAGGTGCCCATGGTGCTGACCCTACCAGTGAAGTCGGGATGTATGTGGGCTGGCATCCCGGTGAGCACAGCATTGCAAAGGCCACCCTTTCCTCGGGGTGCTGGCCCTCAGGGCCGGTGTCAGTCATGATGCGCCCCTGGTCTGCCTCTCATCCACCACGGAGCCTGCTGGAAGCGACGCTAAGCCTGCCTGGCCTGGTCTCAGGAGAGCGCGAGGAAGGCAGGAAGGGCCTGCTCTTACCCTCCCTGTTGTCTGATTGGCCACACACGTTTCTCCATAACTTCCATGGCCCCAGGCCTGGGCCTCTAAGTGCTGCTTACACTGTCACCTCATTGGCGAGGCCACACCTGCAGGAGAACTGGCGTTTCCAGCCAGGGACTCCACAGGCCAGGCCTCCACTCAGCCCTCCTGTGTGGCGGGGACCCAGCCAGGGAGCGCTGGCTTTGGGGACAGGGGACAAAGGGAGCTGACCACCTGGAGGAGGAGAGAGGCTTTGCCAAGCCGGGCAGGAGCAGCCAGGCTGCCCACTCTCCGGCCTGTCTGGGGGCTTCTGATGCTGCGTGTGGGGCTTTCTCCAGGAGGATGCAGAGGCCAGGCACACGGAAATGAGCACCAGGCCAGTCCCATGGCCTCAGGACCGTGCAGGGAGCTTCCTGCTTCCCTCGGGCCTCGGTGCTAGCTCCAGCCTCCCCCTGGGGAGCAGAGCGGGGTGGGGGGCCCCGTGGCCCTGGAGGAAGGGGCACTTACATTTCTTCTGCAGAACGTTCTGTCTGGCCTTGATGAATGCCAGGATGTCGGAATCCGTCTGGCTGTCTCCGGTGAGGGGGACGGACGAGGCCCGCCTCTCAGGGATGCTGGGGACAACCACAGGTCACACTTTACTGCCCCTTATGTTTGGACTCAGTGCTTACCTTTCCCAAGCGCTTTTCCATTTTCAATGACTCCATGTCACCCAGGAGGCCATGAGGACCAATCGCCTCCTCCTCCCTCCCTCCCCCTTATCTGTGCAGCAGCCACAGCAAACCTTTGCATGCAGTTGTGTCATGTCCTCACCACCTTCTCCACCCTTCGTCACACCCCCTCTTCCTCGTTCCCCAGCTTACCCGAACAAAGCCCATTTGACCTGGGACCTAGCTCCTCCAGCACCCAATTTAGATGTCATGTGCCTTAGGCTGTCTCCCCAGGGTGTCCCATCCCCACCACAGCTTAGCCAGTTGTCTCTGAGGCAGGGACAACTATTCTCCCCTCTCTCCTTAAAAACAGAGCCATAATATTTAGCCAAGTAAGCTGCACAGCTAAAAACTACATCTCCCAAGTTCCTTTGCAGCGATGTGGCCAGGTGACCAGGTCCTGGCCAATGAGATTTGTAAGAAGTACTGGAAATCCCCAGGAGGGAAGGGAGGGACATATGCGGCCTTCTCCCTCCTCTTTCTCCCTCCAACATCTCCATATAAAATCTCCCTTAAGAAAATTCAGAGCAATGTGCTCTCCTGGCTTTGCCAAGCTGCCACCCTCACACCTGCCCCTCCACAGCAGGTGACAGTCCCCACTCCCTCCTGTATGTAATAAGCTGCTCATTATCACAAGTCGTCTTTTGTCAGCATTCCAGCTGCAGCTCAGCCAGGAGTGCTAAGGCAGTCACAGCAGGGGGATGGAAGCTGGGGGGGAGGGGGGTGTCCGTCCTCTCTGGGAACAGGGAGGAGCCCGGTGGAGTTCACCCTGGGACACCTTGGGAGGAGAGTGGCACCTGCCAGATGAAGAAGGGCGTGCGGGCCTTCTACTCAGAGGGCACAGAGCGGGCGCTGGGAGAGGCCTGGTCCACTGTGTTCAGGTGCCAGGGAGAGGCCTGGAATGAGTGGCTCACAGGATTGTCAACTCTGTCCTCCCTGCCTGGGGGCTCTACGGGGGCTCGTGGCCCATGTTGGGACGGTCCCTGGGCTGGCTCTTCTTTCCTTTAATGGCCCCACGTACATCTATTCACAGGAGACAGGAAGCATGCATACAGGGCCCCAGTGACCCTGGGGGAATCGGGTGCCAGAGCGGCGGCCAGCCCTGGGCTCTGTGTGTGGCCACTGGACAAGGGGCTCCTCAGGCTGTGGGGGAGGCAGACTGATGATTTCCACCCAATTTGCCTACAGGTGGGGCAGTGACAGGCGTGAGAGGGGAAGATCACAGACCTGTCGTCCAGGGAGGCACGAGGGCCCGTCTCCTCCGGGCTGGGCAGGATGGGGCGAGGCGAGGGCAGGATTTTCCTGGTATACACACTGCGGTAAAGACCAAACCCACAGATGAGAAGGTATGGGAGGAGGTTTACCAGGGAGAAACAAACTCAGGGTCTGTGGTTAGGAGCTGTATGGACCGAATCTTTGGGACACCTCACCATTCATATATGGAAGCCCTCACCCTCAGTATGGTGCTGTTTGCAATGGGGCCTTTGGGAGGTTTGGATGAAATGATGAGGGTGGGGAGATCAGAGCTCTTGCTATCATGTGAAGACACAGCAAGGAACCGGACTCTCCCCAGACTCCGATTCAGCCTCCAGACTGAGAAATAAATGCATTTCTGTGGGGTGTTTGGCGAGGGCAGCCCGAGCGGACTAGGCCAGGAGCCCAGAGCCCTCTGTCATGAACGTCCTAGTCAGGTCAGGCTGCCAGAACAGCAAACCACAGCCTAGGGCAGTGATGGCGAACCTTTTGAGCTCGGCGTGTCAGCATTTTGAAAAACCATAACTTAACTCTGGTGCCGTGTCACATATAGAAATTTTTTGATATTTGCAACCACAGTAAAACAAAGACTTATATTTTTGATATTTGTTGTATATATTTAAATGCCATTTAACGAAGAAAAATCAACCAAAACAATGAGTTCGCGTGTCACCTCTGACACACATGTCATAGGTTCGCCATCACTGGTCTAGGGGGTGGGGGTGGGGAGAGACTTAAGCAACAGGAAGTGATTTCTCAGTTCTGGAGGCTGGGAGTCGGAGTTCAGGGTGCCAGCGCGTCGGGTTTCTGTGAGAGCCTTCTTCACTGTGTCCTCACGTGGGGGGAAAGAGTGAGCGAGCTTTCTGGCCTCTTATCAGGGCACTGATCTCACTCACGAGGCCTGCACCCTCAGGGCCTAATCACCTCCAAAGACCCCACCTCCAAGTACCAGCCCATTGGGGTTAGGTTTCAACATACCAGTTTGGGAGGCACATTCGTCTGTAACATCCCACCCCCTCAATGCCCCCAAATTCATGTCCTCATTCCATCCTTCCCGCCCGCCTCCCCCCCCCCCCCCCGCCCCCTTCCTAGCTTGTTCCAGCATCAACACTAAGCCTAAAGTCCAAAGTCTCATCTGAATAGCATTTAATCAGCTCTGGGTGAGACGCAAGGCACTCTTGATTCATTTCATCCTAAGGCAAAATTGCCCTCCAGCTGTGCGGGGACAGGCTCAGCATAGGCCAGTGGTCGGCAAACTCATTAGTCAACAGAGCCCAATATCAACAATACAACGATTGAAATTTCTTTTGAGAGCCATTTTTAAAACTTAAATTATATAGGTAGGTACATTGTTATTGACTTAATTAGGGTACTCCTCAGGCTTAGGAAGAGCCACACTCAAGGGGCCAAAGAGCCGCATGTGGCTCGCGAGCCGCAGTTTGCCGACCACGGGCATAGACCGTCCCCTTCCAAAAGGGAGGACAGGAAATAAGGAAGGTGATGGGTCCCCAGGGAGTCTAAATCCTCGCAAGGCCAACACCAGGAGATCTTAAGGCTCAACCATCATTATCTTCGGCTTGATGATCTGCCCGTTGGTCCCAGTGGGGTGATCAGCCAGGCTCTGCTGGGCAGGGGTCATGCCCTCATGGTTCTGCTGCGTGTCCCCCAGCATTGGCCTGTGGAAAGCAAGCCGGTGGGCCCTCCTTTTGAAATAGGGGGCAGCCCCGAGGCTCTGAATGGCCTTTGGGGTCATTCTCCTCTTGCTGGAGGAACGGTGGTGTCCACGGCAGAGTAGCGCTGTGGTTCCATCCCGTAAAATCCAGGAAGTCCGGCAGCCTGCCTCGTCCCGTCCCCGCTCCTCCTCCTCAGCTCACCATGTCAGTGCTCCTGGTGGGGCGGCCGATCCCGTCCCCGGGTCACGCCCCCACTCATCTTGTGGTCGCTCGGCCGCACCCTGGGGTTCTCTTCTGGAGACACTTGCTTAGTTTTTGCAGCTTGGACAGGCGGAGGAGTCTCCAAATCTGTACATTCCAGTCATTTTTGCTTAATCAGGTCACCTTCAAGTCATGACTCTCTTACATTTCACTCTAAGCAACCAGGAGGGGCCAAGCCATTCCTTCCACACTTCGCTTAGAAATCTCCTTGGCTAACACCAGCTTCATCACCTGTAAACTGGACCTTCCGCAAAGACTGGAACATGAACACAGCTCAGCCGAGTTCTTTGCCACCGTATGACAAGGACTGCCTGTCCTTCAGATAGCACGCTCCTCATTTCTGTCCGAGACCTCAGAATGAACTTTACCACCCAATTTCTACCAACATTCTGGACACGATTATGTCTCTTCTCTAAAGGACGGGAGCTTTCCTCACAGCTCTTCTCCGTCCATGATGAGCCCTTCCCAGAATTGGTTTTAAAAGTCCCTTTAGGACAATCTCGGCTTCTTCTGCACGTCAAAGCTTTCCAGCCTCGACCCATTACCTGGTTTCACAGCTGTTTCAGCATCTTTTGGTTTTTGCTGTAGCAGCACCACTTCTGGTGCCCATTCCTGTCTGAGTCAGGGACACAAACATTCAGTCCATGACGATGGCTTATACCAGTGATGGCGAACCTATGACACGCGTGTCAGAGGTGACACACAAACTCATTTTTTTGGCTGATTTTTCTTTGGTAAATGGCATTTACATATATAAAATAAATATCAAAAATATAAGTCTTTGCTTTACTATGGTTGCAAATATCAAACAATTTCTATATGTGACACAGCACCAGAATTAAGTTAGGGTTTTTCAAAATGCTGACACGCTGAGCTCAAGAGGTTCGCCATCACTGGCTTATACATTAATTTTCATATTGGAGCATTGCATGTACTGGGTATGCAAGTTGAACGAAAACAACGAAGATCACAAATGTCAGTCATAGACAGGGTCTGCACACCAGGTCCTGGCAGTGTGCTCTGCAATAGCCCCATTATCCCCATTATATACACGAGAAAACTGAGGCTTAGAGAAGTTTAAAAAATTCTAAAAGTTACCCAGCTGGTCAGTGGCTGAATCTGGACCCAATCATGACTCTCGAAGCCTCCGGAATCCATGCTCTCAGCCATGATGCTTTATTAACTGCACCCCCCCCCACTCTGGTGTTCTGGGGGAGTACTCTGGAGACGCGTGGCATTTCCCTGGCCACACCAACTGCCCTTAGGAGGCCCCAGCTGACCAGCGCTGTGCTTCCTGAGCGAGACGTCAGATCCAACACCTCACGCACACGCAATTTGCCCATTTTACTAGGCTGCCTGGTATATTGGCCTGGCCTTGGATTCTTGGTTGCAAATAGCAGATCCCAGGAGCACCCCCTGGGAGGTAAAGGGCCAGTGGCCAGAACTGTCCCTATGCCAGGGTCAGGATGGGGTCCTCTCTCTCTGGCCTTGGGAGGGTCCTGCCTACACACACGTCAGAGCTGGAAGAGGCCTGAAGAGTCTCCTGGTCAGAACCCTCCTTTTACAGGGAACACTCAGGCCGAGGCAGGCCAGGGTTCAAGACAGGTGCACCAGCTTTGCCACATCTGCACCAAGTCCAAGGAACTCCACAGACCTGACAACCTGCGGTCCCGCCCATGAGTGCAGCCCTGTCCTCCGTCCTCCGCCGCAGCCCTCAGCCCCTCCCGTCTCTCCCAGCAGCGGGGCTTCTCCCCTGGGCCTGCCTCCTCAGGTTCAGGGCGGTGGGCCAAACAGGCAGGAAAGGAAATCAGAGCCCGGGATGCTCACTAGTATTTCCCAGCATCCCAGAGCCTCCCCACTGAGTGTGTGGGCCGGCTGGAAGGCAGCTGCAGGACCAGAGGCAGCCACAAGGTGGCAGGCTCTGCGTGCTCTTCTTTAGGGAACAGAGGCCAATTCTTTGGGCTAGAACTGGAGTTCTTGGTGTGGGGGCAGGGAGGGTGAGGAGAGAAGGAGAGAAGGGTCCAGGTCATCTTGGAAGCTGTAGCAAACCTTACAGGACCAAGTCATTGGCACACAAATGCGTCATTGACTCAATGGTTTCCCAGCGGAGCCTGTTCTAAGATTCCAGGGAGTGTTCACAGGAGCCAAACTGTGGAGGGTGGGGAGTGGATGGAAGGGGCAGAGCTGGACAGGGCCGGGCAGAAGGGCCTGGTGACCACACCATGGCGGAGAAGGCCCTGCAGTCCCGACGCCCAGCCCGTTGCCACGACCAGCTCAGGCAGGAGCATGGCACGATGCGGAGGCTGGTCCCTAAGCTGCCCCGGGGGCACCCATGCCATCGCCCGTTGTCTGATCCCTCACGTAACAAATTACTTTTGTCCCCTCTCCTGACCAGCCAGCCTGACGCTGAATTCATTTCTCATGTTGATATTTGTTCTGGAGAGAACATACCAGCCACCAGAACTTATTATCTTTCTTAATAAGGATTAATAAGCAATATTTATATCAATTAGACCTCCCGGTTGCCATTCAGAGCTGTGACTTTAGTGTGTGCAGCCGGCAGGCTCTGCACACCCTCGGGAGGTGACGGAATCCGGTTTCTTTCAGAGAAACCTGGAGCGGAGCGGCCCTGCCCGCCGAGCCCAGCAGCAGCGGCCTCGCTGGAGCCCGGTGCAGACACCGGCTCCTCGGTGGCACTGGGACACTCATCTGTTCATAGAGCAACAGTGTCGGAGGGACCCTGGTGCATCTGACAGAGAGGGAATCCCAGAGGGAGCTGGCTTGCCCAAGGGCCCGCTGCTGGGAAGAGCTTTGAGGACGATTCAGCATATCCTTTGGGAAAATCTCAACTGGGGGAACTCCTTGGGGGTCAGATGGAAAGAAGAGATGGACAGAAGGAAGGGAGAGGGCGAGAGAGAGATAGAAACATCAGTGATGAGAGAGGATCATTGATCGGCTGCCTCCCGCACGCCCCCCACTAGGGATGGAGCCTGAAACCCGGGCATGTGCCCTGAATGGGAATCAAACTGGTGACCTCTTGGTTCATGAGTCGATGCTCAACCACTGAGCCACACGGGCCGGGCAGGCTTTTCTCGGTTTTTTGTTGGAATGTGCTTTCTGGTCCAGGGCCCCATCGGGGACAGCACATCACGGTTCTAGTCGCCGCATCTGCTCAGGCTCCTCGCGTCTGTGGCTGGTTCCTTGGCAGCCCTGGGGAGGACTGGCGGGGGGGGGGGGAGGGGAGGGGGGCCTGGAGAATGCCCCTCCACGGGCCTTGCTGCTTTCCTCATGACTTGGCTGGGGTTTGGGTTATTGAGAAGAAGGCCAGAGGTGGAGTGCCACCCCGTCCCATCCCATCACAGGGACTGACAGCCCCTCCCCCAATGCTCCCCAACCAGAGAGCCCCACTGCCCTTCACCCGTCAGAGGTGGCTCCCAGGTGGTAGAGCAAGGCCCCACCCTGCCTGGCCTCTGCCGTGGGGGGTGGGGGTGGGGGGTGGAGTAGGGGGTGGGGAGGAGGTGCTGTCCGTCTGGGGCTGCAGGTGGCCGGGGCACATGGCACTGGCTGTACTGCCTGAGCTGTGTTGTTGGAGAGATGATGCCGTGGGTGGCGTGAGAAGGAACCTGCCCTCCAAGGCAGTGTGTGGGGAGGCGCGTCCCTGCTGGGTCAGGCCGACATTCCAGAAACTGGCTCTGGGCCATCCTCACCCTCATGGGCGCCGCCCGCATCTGTCCTCACAGCCTTTCACCAGAGCTCCTGGCAGGCGTCTGGCAGGCTGACTACGCTCTGCCCTGCCGCCAACACCCAGTCTCCCCACCACCCTGCCCTCCCACTGCCGACCCCTCTCCCTGCGCAGGCGCTGGACCAGGGCCTGTGCGGTGAAGGGCTCTCTTGTTGCCATGGCAGTGGGTCTGCAGCGTCAGAGCTGGGGAGGGACTGGGGGTGGGGGTGGGGGTGGGGGTGGGGGGCGCCCAAACAAGCCGGGAAGCCACTGCCTGGCGTCCACACGTGATTTAACAGAGTGACTGCTCCTCCCACAGAGACCTCAGAGCAGCCGAGCGGCGAGGAGGACAGTGGGGAGCCATTCTGGGGCGCCCCAACCCTGTCAGCCGAGCTCTCTTCTTACCTCTGGTTAGAGAGAAGCGGGGGCCTCTCGTGCTGGGACCTGGGCCTGGGTGGGAGCGGCTGCGAGTGACGGGGTGAGTTCCCTGCCGGAGGGTCCGCCTGTGGGCCAAGCAGCGTCGCACGGTGTTAGCCTGAGTCTGAGGCTGGGGAAGGGCCCTGGCTTAGTTCTTACGGGGAAAGAACTAGCTATGGAAGTTGGTGCCTCTGACATACGCGGGAAAAACAAATCTAGACACAGTGATGACTGTAGTGAGCGGCACCTGCATATCACCCGTGGGCGGCGGGGCACAGGCCGTGTGCGATCTGGGCTACGTTTTCCACACTGAGCACGCAGTCCTTCCTGCCGTTAGCAAACAATGTTTAAAATGGGGTCTGCCCGGCCGGCGTGGCTCAGTGGTTGAGCGTTGACCTGTGAACCAGGAGGTCAAGGTTCGATTCCCGGTCAGGGCACATGCCCGGGCTGTGGGCTCGATCCCCAGTGGGGGGCCTGCAGGAGGCAGCTGATCAGTGATTCTCTCTCATCATGGATGTTTCTATCTCTCTCTCCCTCTCCCTTCCGCTCTGAAATCAATGAAAATATATTAAAAAATAAAATAAAATGTGAGCTGACAGTTCTCCGAAGTCCTTTCTGGTTTTGCATCCCCGGTCACGGGGGGATGCGGCCCGAGGCGGGAGGACATCACCGAGCACCTCGTGCGGGAACAGCTCCACCACGTGCCCTGGAACCACAGTCCGCACTCAGGGCTCGTGGGAGGGCTCCAGCTGCAGCTCATCTGGGCCTGGGCAGGGTGCCCGTGACGCGCCCTGAGCACGAGAGCACGGGGCACTTCCCACTGGCTCCCTGTCCCCCAGGACACTGTCGTGGGAGCTTCTTATCGCCTCTCACGTCTTAAGGCGTCTGCCTCGCCCACCCGGGTACATCGCAGCCTGTGGAACTGCTCAGAGCCAGTTCCCGGGCAACAGGGTGCCCGTCATCCCTGCTGCGGTCATCTGGCCCCTTTGGTTTGAGTGACGTCTGTGGGCAGAGGCACCATGGAGTCCACACCTTGGCTCCCTGGCTTCCACTGCCTCTGTAAGTCATAGACTGATGGACCCTGTCAGCCAGCACAGATACCTCCTGAGTCACACGGGATGCCCCTCACCCCTGTTCAGCCATGGAGCCCCCTTGGGTGCTGCAGTGGCTGTTGCCTCACTCTTGATGATGAACCAGGATGGGGTTTTTCCTGGGGGACAGGCAGACCCAGGGGCACCGGGGACGTGGATGGGAACTAATTACATCTTTATTTTTCCCAACTTCTGGCAGAAATTTAGCATCTTTCCCAATGATAAGCATAGATAACAAATCACCAATGTATTAGGAGTACCAGCGACTTTATCACCAGTACAAATCATAGAGAGATCTTCGTATTGCATTACAGTTACAGAAATCTTGAAATATTGTGGTCATCATTTCTTTGAAATTATAGTAAGTATTGGGCCTGCCCTAGACCTTATTCATGAATGCATGTGTAAAGTGCTGTACATATTATTATATCATAACTTTGTTTTAAAAATACTTTGAGAACTGTATTTCAGTCTTATTGTTATTGTGTTTTTTTGTGTGTCATCATGTGTGTTTAATTTTATCTAAATACTAGGGGCCCAGTGCATGAATTTGTGCACCTTGAAAGGAACTGTGGGCTGTGAGGCTGTGTTGGGCACAGGGGCAGGTCTCAGCCCATCCTCCACGCCTCCCCCACCCGGTCCCTCCCACCATGGCCCCCGGTCCCCTGTCTGCTGGCAGACCCACTCCCACTGCCGTTGCTCCCACGTGCTGATGGCACCAGCCCTGCTCGCACCCTCTGATGGCATGAAGCGATTGGGGCCACCACCAGCAGCAGGTGCGAGCGGCGGCTGCTGCCCCAATCACCCCTCAGGAGCAGGGGGAAGTGGAGAAGCCCTCAGGGGCGATCAGGGCTGGCACCGGCACCAGCAGCGGGGCCGGTGCTGGCAGCAGGTTTGAGCACCGGGCGGGACCGCGGTGTGGGGGAGCAAAGAATTTTCAGTAATCACCAGAGGCTCACCCTGATGACAGTGACAGGCACCCTGCCTTGGTCTGGTGCCCCCGCTCACCTGCTCCACCATCCCGCCTTGGCTGATGTCTGCCATGTTCTGTGTGTGCCCCCTGGTGGTCAGTGCATGTCATAGCAACCAGTTGTTCAGTTGTTCTGCTGTTTGCTCTATTTTCATGTTAGGGTTTTATATAGATAGATTCTTCCCAATATCGGCCCCTATGGCCACTTGGTAACGTGTTGGGAGCTGTTACCTGGCTTTTGGGGCAAATAGCTTCTTTGGATCAGTTTTGTTGTCTGTCAGATGGTCCCTGCGGATCTGCCAGCTGTGCAGGTGACATGACCGTGTGCATGTCATCACTCCCTGCACCAAGGCCAGGGAGCCCGAGGACAACTGGAACCGGGGCTAAGCTAACGTCCCCCCCAGATTATCTTAGCTTCACTATATGATAGGGAACTTTTAAGAATTTGTTCAGATATGCAAAGGTTTATCTACAAATGTGTTTCCGGTGAAATACTAGAAATAACCTAAACATTAAGCAATGGAGTAGTTAAGGAGAATAAAACAGATCCGTGTGATGGAACGGTGCCGGCCCGTAGGACGCTGGCGAAGAAATCACAGCGTGGGAGAGCCGTCATGCTCCGTAATTAAGTAAGCATGCCTTTGAGCCGCCGGGAGACCAATACGATTCTAGTTTTATACAAACACGAATATATATGCATAGACGTGATAGAATAACATGATCCAACATGGTAATATTGGTTTCCTTAAGTGGTGGCATTATTTATGGTGATCTTTACTCCTTTGTGTTTTTCTGTATTTTCTAACATTTTTATAATCTATATCATTGTAATAAAAAACAATCAGTGTTGTTAATATGTTATCACAGGAGAACATCATGCAATGCAATGGTGGCGTGCCCTGTTTTGATCCACCGGTTTGGGGCGTGCACCTTCCATTCCCCACCTTTCCATGCGACAGGCACTGAGCAAGGAAACAGTGAGCCCAGATCACCTGAGTTCCTTGTTACCAAAATAAGCGCTAGCTTCATGCCCGGGCTGAGAGCCTGTGGCCCCGTGTGCTGAAACCCTGCCCCTGGCAGCCCCAGGGGCCTGTGTCTGTCCCTCCCCCGCTGCCCCGCCCTTCCCCAGCCCCCGCAGGGCCCTGCGGCCACCCGTACCTGCAGGCTGCTGGCCTCCGCTGCCCACCAGGCCTCAAACTCCTTCTGCAGCTTCACCTTGGCTCTGTCCATGAGCAGCTGCAGGTGCTCGATCTCCACCTTCAGGGCCTTCAGGCGCGTGAACATGGTTTTATACCTGCAGGGGCATCAGGCAGGAGCCGTGAGAGTCTCTGGAAGGAGGTGGGGCTGTGGATGGGCTGTTGGCTGAGAACCTGTGCCTCCGTGGCCTCACAGTGCTGCGCTGGTAATAGGACTGGGACCCTCATGCTGCCCACCAAGGCCAGAGTGTGGTGCCAGGTTTCCCACCCACCACAAGGAAGCAGAGCTTGGCGTTTCTGTCCCGTGGGCTTGTGGGCCTGTGTGTGAGATGAAGGTCCCGTCTCCCAGAGCGGTAACTGCCATTACTGAGCACCTGTGAGGGGCAGGCATTGCTGCAGGCCCTGGACATATACGCGCTCATTGAACCCTCTGCACAGCCCTATGGATGCACACAGTTCCTCTCCACTTGGCAGATTGGCACCTCGACAGGAGCGGTTAAGTAACTTGCTCTGTGACACAGAGCTCATAGGGAGAGCAGCCAGGATGGGGACGGCTCTCTGTTCTAGGACCAGACTTCACGGCCTCCCGTTCCGCTGGCTCACCATCAAGCCCAGGCCCCAAAGTGGCACTACCTTTGTTCGTGCGCCTGGGGGTGCTGGGCAGGCCACAGAGTCAGAGGTTGTCCAACAGGAAGTAGATGAGGATTCCTCTACAGAGACACCCTGACTTCTGAGAGGGCCCTGTGGTTGGGAGTGTGGACCAAGGGGACAGGACGGGGGCAGCACAGACACAGAGGGAGGATTGAAAGGAACCAGAAATTAAACAGAGCGTGGGAGAAAGAGGACCACAGGGGAGTGAACCGGGGCCCGGAGGGCAGTGCGAGCTTTCGGAAGGAGGATGTGGCAGGAGTGACCTGCCCATTGGCTGCGTGGGATCTTGCTCTGAAGTCTCAGGAGGGTCGGAGGGGGGGGGGTGCTCGGGGTGCATGCCTAACCAGCCCGGGGGTGGCCTGTGTCACAGTGACACTTTGGGGGCAAGGAGGTGGCTTGTTTGGTCTCCCCAAAGTCTCTCCACGGCAGGGAGGAGACCGCAAACATTGGTTGAACGCATGAAGGAATGGATGGGCTGAGGCGCTCGGCTGGAGTGTTAGCAAGACGCTGTGACACGCTGTGTCGGTAATGGCCACACGGCTCTGTGTGCTGGGGGGTGCTCAGTCTGTGACCGAAACCACCTGGGGACCCTCAATGGCTGCACGAAGGTCTGATGTTCTCAGGACGCCTTAGGGATCAGGATGCAGAGGAGGGAAGTGGGCCAAGCTGCAGGTGGAAGGAAGACCCCCGTGGTCATATCTCTTGGCTCCCCTAGATGGCAGCAGTAGACAGGACTGGCTGCTCATGCAGCCTCAGCCTGGAACAGGGGGGAGGAGGGGCCAGCAGCCTCCAGCTCTGCCTTCCTGATACTCTTCCTGCTCCTCATTCCACCTCACCAGCCCGGGGGTCATGCACCACATCTGCCTGCTCAGAGGCAGCACCTCTCCAGCTGTTTCAGGACCCAACAGCTGGACCCACTTCTAGAGAAGCTCCAGGCCTGGGCGGGCATGGCCTCTCTGCCGGCCCAGGGCAGCTCCCGGCCTATGTGGAGCCCTCTGAGCTGGGGGTGGGGGTGGGGGGCTCTGTGGAGCCCTCTGAGCTGGGGCGGTGGGGGGTGGGGGGCTCCGTGGAGCCCTCTGAGCTGGGGGTGGGGGTGGGGGGCTCCGTGGAGCCCTCTGAGCTGGGGGTGGGGGTGGGGGGCTCTGTGGAGCCTCTGAGCTGGGGCAGGGGGACAAGGAGAAAGAAAGGCACCTTCTCTTTTCCTCCTCCAGCTGTGACCGCAGCTTCTCTTCGTGCAGGTCTGGCACCGCGGGCGCGGGCATGTTCTCTGTGACACCTGGAGAAGGGAGAGCGATGCTCATGTTTACCTCAACGGGGAAGGAAGTCCAAGGGTTAGGGTGCACCCCAAGATGAAAGGGGACTCTGGGAGCTCCTCTGGGGCCTTGGGATGGGACCTCCCCTGGCTGGCGCCCTCTGCTCCGAGGGAGGCCCCGGGGGCTCCTGTGAGTCCGCTCAGCCAGTCGCCCTTCCACTGCCCCACATCTGACAGGGGAGGAGAATTCTTCCTTACGTCCCACTAGTCCTTTTGCTATTAGGTTCACGCATTTCCTCTAGAATCCCCAGGGAGGATGCAAAATAGCATCGCCCATCCTCGGATACAGAGCCCTGTGCAAACCAGGAAGACACCACGAAACCGGTCCATGTCTTTCCTGTGCCCGGCGAGGGGCTCAGTTCTCTAGCCTGCTGGTTTTGACTTCCCTCTAAAGGAGTGGTTCCCAAGCCTGACTAACCCACGCAGTGCACCCAGAGCTGAGACCCACTCTCAGATCCCCTGCCCATGACAGGGGCATGGCCAGGCCGCGGGGAGGGCTGTGACCTCCACTGGGGATCAAGCCCGCAACCTGGGCATGTGCCCTGATTGGGAATAGAACCGCGACCTCCTGATTCCTAGGTCGATGCTCAACCACTGAGCCATGCTGACTGGTCAGCTCAGTTTCCTCTTACTTGAGCTGAGAGCTACCACACTAACTTCTTTCACCTCCACTTTGGATCTTTGCAAGAGCATAGCATGTCCTCCTAATTTGCTGGCTCTTTAAATATCTTAACAACAACAACAACAACAACAAAATACCATGTGTGTTTGGAGCTTTAGTCTCAGGATGACTCTTTCCTCATCGAGGAGTCACTGACAGTTGTCTAACTGATCTTAAATCTAAAGCCTGAGTCTGGACAGAACATTCCAGAGAGGTCTGCAAGGGGCAAAGCTCTCCTGGCTGTGCCGGCTTCATGCCCTTTATTTCCATAGCAGGTGAATACCAACAATGACCATTGACTGAGTGCCTTCTCGATGCCGGCTTCTGCCAAGTGCTCACCACACCTTCTTACTGATTTTCAAAAAGCCGAGCAGGGAAGGCATTGCCTCACTTCACTTAGATTCGGAGGCTCAGAGAGGGCTGTGAATAACCCAAGGTCACACAGCTGACAAGGGACAGAGCGGGTTCCAAAGAGCTAGGCGTTTATTCCAGGCAGCGCCCGGGACTGCATTCCAGCCACTTGGTCCTTGTCACGGCCCTGACAGGCTGTCATTGGCCATTAGTAAGCTTGAGGTCAGTTTAAACACTTCGATATTTTTATTTTATTTATCCTCACCCAAGGATATTTTTCCATGGATTTTTAGGGAGAGTGGAAGAGAGAGGGAAAGATAAAGAGAAACATCGATGTGAGACAAACTGAGGTACATGCTCTTGACCAGAATCGGACCATGAATTTGGTCTGCAGGCTGATGCCCTATCCACTGAGCCAAACCGGCTAGGGCTAAACATTTTCATAGTTTTATGAGTGGTTGTCAAAGCATCCTATTTCAGTGTGATTGTCCTTTTGATCACAAATGCAACGCCCCCCATTTATTGGGGGGTTAGCCTGCTGAGAGGGACTTATTTTCCCCTTGGGCTGCTGTTCCTATCCTCATCGGACTCATTGATAAATGTGCTAAGCGGACCAGGAGTCTGTGCTGTGTCTTCCAGGCACCAGTCACTTTCTCTCCTTTGCGTCAAGTGACGACTGTGACTTCTGAAGTGACTGAGCAGCGTCTGACTCCTCATTGAAACACAGGAGATGCAGACGCCGCAGACTCCAGAGCTGCGGACTCCACTGTGACCCATGCGGTGCGCCTGACGGGCCCTGAGGAGCCAGACAGCCAGCCATGCGGCCACGGGCCCCCAGCACAGGCGCCGGAGCCCCTCCGAGGCCGGGGCGGGCCCTGCTGCTCCGTGTCCCCAGTGCGTTGCTCACACTCCACAGACTGGGTGCACTCACGCCTCCTGGGCTCATGGCCCTGTGCCCTGAAGGAGGTCAGACGCGAGAAACTGGAGAAAGTATCTTACCGACAAACGGGCAATGGCAGGATGGGATGTGGACAGAACACTCCTCTCTGAACAGCGTCTGAAACAGGCAAACGTGCCGTCCAGCCTCTTAAAAAAAAAGCTGTGGGTCTCCTTCCTCCTTGTGGGCCCACACCTGGGAGCCTCTGAGAAGTTCATGAAGGCCCTGCTCTGTGGTGACTGGCTGGGCGTCCTGCAGCCACACGGCCTGACAGGCCCCTGGAGGCAGGGCTCCCGGCTGCACAGGGACGTCTCAGCCACCCGCCTTGCCCCCCCCCCCCCCCCAGGCAGTCTCTAGGGGCCTCGTGAAAAGCAGAGGGCAGGGCGGCTGAGCCTGGCAGGCTGCCCAGCGTGCGGGCAGGGCCCTGGGCAGGAGTGGGGCTCCCTCTTCCCCTGTGGCTGTCTGCCTTCTCCTGGGGTACCGTGCGGGTCTCCCTGGTAGATGGGTGTTACAGGTGCCCTGGAAGCCTGAGGGTGTCCGGGAGCCCAGGGCAAGGAGAGCATCCGGAACGCAGCTGAACGAGAAAGGAGACCATGTCAGCCACCCCGTGTGGGGCATGCCCTCGGCCCACTCACTGTGCCACCTCACTCATTCTCATCACTCCGGGCAGGTCTCATCCCCTCCGTTTTCCAGACAAGGAGACAGAGGCTCAGGGTGACAGGTGGCTTGCTCAATGCCATCAAGCTGCCATGCAGCAGAGCCAGGCCCTGACTCCAGGACTAGTCACTCACTCACTCCCGTCACAAACGTTGATGCGTGTGGATACGGGCCCGCTCCTGTGCCAGGGCCGTCTCCTGGGAAGGCAGATAGACCCTCAGAAACCGTGTCTCTATGGAACGCCAGGGGCTGAGAGCTGCCGCGGGGGGGGGGGGGGGGGGGGGGAGAAAGCTGGAGGGCAGCCACGTGAGGCGGGAGGCAGGGGGCCTCTCTGAGGAGGGGCATTTGAGCAGGGACCTGCATGAAGAGAGAGAAGGGCGTGCGGAATTCAGAGGAGAGAGAAAGGAGCGAGTGCAAAGAGCCTGAGGTGTGTCTGCTGGTGCATCTGGAGAACGGTGGGAAGGCCAGCATGTCTGGAGTGTACCCCCTCCTACCTGCCATGATTTTGGGGCTCCAGAGAGATCCCTAAAGCTCCTCTTCCCATTCCCCGTTCTCTGCCACCCCACACACTGCATGTGCGCACACAGGGAGAGGGAGAGTGGTGGGAGCGGAGGCCAGGGAGGAGGCCCAGTCACAAAGCACCTTGTAGGTCATGGGAAGGACGCCGGCTCTGAGAGAGGCCAGAGGCTGGAGGGTTTTGAGTAGAGGAATAGCTTGATCTAGTCCTTTGATATCTAAGCCAAGCGGTTTCTTTGCTGAGCAAGACAAAGCTGCTCCAAAGTGAAGAATCGTTAATGTGAGGTGGCGCCAGGATGCCGAGGGCTGTTGAAAGGATCTGGGAGAGAGAGCTGGGGCATGGGACCTTGGGCAGCCAGAAAGAGGGCACGGTATACCCCCAAGACACAAGCTATCCGCGTTGTCATGACAACCAAAGGGGCCTCTTGCCAAAGGTGATGTTTGCTTAGTGAAATGCTTTGTAACCCACCAGGAGACAGCCCCTGGCTGGGCCTGCTGCTTCCTGAGCTTGGCTCACCGTCCTTTCTGCAGACAAACAGGGGCTGGGAACTCAAAGGAAGTGAACAAAAGCGCTGAGCAGCGGAGGGGGAGTCACCAAGGGCATTGGGCTTTGTGTGTCTCCATGCCCACTGGGACTGTGGCCAGGGACAGGCCCTCCAGTCACCTGACAGGAGGCACAGGGAGCCCTCCTCTCAGGCACAGGGTCTGGCTGGGACAGGGCATGGGAGGTCACAGCCCCGAGTGGCCTTCGGGTCACACTGTGACTCCGTAGGGCAGCCGGCTCCAAAGCAACACAGAAGCGAGGAGGGAGGGTTTCATGCCAGCGGCGGTGGATCTGAATGCCACACACGGAGGAAGCCCTGGGCTGTCAGACAGTGACGGAAGCTTCAAACAGGGCGCACACGGTCCCTGCTCTGAAGTGTCAGGTCTTTGGGAACTAGCAGCACGAGGAGGACAGGGGCCCTTGCTGGGAAGGCCAGACTCCTGTGTGCCCCTCCTCCCTGGCATGATTGCACTCGAACTCCTCCACACACACACACACACACTCACACACACTAACACACACACTCACACGTGCACTCACACACTCACTAACACACACACACACGCTCACACACACTAACACACACACACTCACACACACTCACACTCACACACATACACTCACACACGCTCACACACACGCTCACACACACTCACACACACACTCACACACACACACACTCACACACTCTCACACACACTAACACACACACGCTCACACACACACACACACTCACACACACACATACACACACACTAACACACACACACTCACACACACACTCACACACACACACTCACACACACTAACACACACACTAACACACACACACTCACACACACACACTCACACACACACACACTAACACACTCACACACACTAACACACACACACTCTCACACACGCACACACACACTCACACACACTAACACACACACTAACACACACTAACACACTAACACACACACTCACACACACACACACGCTCACACACACGTGCACACACACACTCACATACACACACACATGCACTCACACACACATGCACTCACATGCACTCACACACACAGTCACACACACAGTCACACACACATGCACTCACACACACACACTCACACAGTCACACACACATGCACTCACACACACTCACACACACACTCACACAGTCACACGCAATGCACTCACACACTCTCACACACACACACATACACACACACACTCACACACCCACATCCCCCACCCCCAAACTCTCCTGTGCAGTTATTTAGCTTCTTAAACGTGCAGAACCGCATTTCGGTGGCCCAGGCTCTCCCTGGGGTGCACATGAGAATCACCGGAGGAGCTCGCAGCAGCATCGACAGCTGGGCCCACTCCCGACCTACTGAGTTAGGGTTTGCTGGTAGGTCCCCCAGTGAATTCTTTTTTTCCTTTTTTAAAATCAGAGTATTTATAGCCAGAAGCATTTGTTTGGTAAACACTATAGTAGCTAAATAAGTAAAACCCAAGACAAGCAAGGAAGAATTGATGGGCACATTACCGTTGGGCCTTTGTCACATCATTTAAATTAGCTAATCAATAATTATATACAGAGAGGGATGGTATCGTCAATAAGGTTGATTTAGTGCCATCAGTAGAAATCTCCTACAAAGATAATAACATGTGCTCTTATTGAGTCAACAAAAATCTAAAATAAATTGTCATGTGAGAGACTCTAGAATCTTAAAAATCCGGATGAACAACACGGGAGTGAATGATCAGATTATGCTACTCTGAAAGGAAAAACGAACGGATCAAGTTTAAGCAACAGCAAAGGAATTAGTAAATGTGAAATAACAATGGTGACTTAATCTTGTTTGATATTCTTTCCCTGGCGAGCTCTGACGCTCACCCCTTGTTAAGAAACGCCGCGCAGCCTCTGAGCCCTGTTTCAATGCAAGCACTTCAGGCAGGAGAGAGCAAGAATGCCAAGGCCTAGCAGGTGGCGTCGGAGCTGGCACGCCCGTTGCCCTGTCCACCGGCCAGGCTTTGGGAGCCCCTGTGGAGACAAGGGGCCCCAGGGTTTGCAGCAGGAGAGGCACCTGTCTGTGGGCTGGAGCTGCCCGCACGTGGCCCTGGTGGGTGCTGGTCAACCTGAACGCTGATGCCCACGGTGCGGCTGCTCCGTGGGTCGGGGCTGCCCGTGTCGTATCTCATCTAATCCTCGCAGCCCCGCTGCAGGAGGGGAAGCGGAGTCCTGACGGGGGAGGAACCTGCCCAGGATCACACCACTGCTGAGCGGAGCCGAGCTCAGGCCCCGGCTCCATCCCACTTCAAAGCCGCTGCCTTTTCCTCCGTACGCGATTCCGATGATGAAGGAAGCCCAGGCAGAGCATTGAAGCCGATATTGACTTGTCCTTGGTATTTGAAGGTGATGCTCTTTCCCGCGAAAGCCTTTCAGATCTGGGGCCGGGGCTGAGACAAAGCCTCCGTTTCTTCCCACGTGCCGGACCGTGAAGCCTGCCCTTTACCAACAAAGCCCCGCTGCACCCTGGCCCCTGGCATTTGCAGCGCGCCTGCTGGAGCCCGCCCCCCAGGCTCAGCCCCCCCGTGCCCAGAGACGGCCTGCTCCCTCCGTGCCTGCAGGCGAGGCGAGGTGTCCAAAGGAGGCACAACACTGACATTTCAACCCGGCGCCGGAGGGGAGGGGCCGGTGGGTTTCCACAGAGCAAAGGCCACAGGCCCAACATGGCCCTCCTCTGCCCAGTGCCCGGCATGGGAGCAGGCGGGAGTACGTGGCTCTCCTGTGGGAGAGGGGACCTGGGAGCCGGGGCGGCATCAGCTGGTCGCCTCCGCTCTCCACCGAGTGATTCACGCACTGGGCACCCTCTCTGGGCCTCCCGGGCTCCGCTGTCTCATAGACTGTGGCTCACTCAGCCCACCTTGTCCGAGAAGTCCACGTGTCTGTTCTTGCGGAGATGAATGGTGTCAGTGGCTCAGTTACCACAGTGGGCAGCGGCTCAGCGGCAAAGAGTCTGGCTTCCCAATCAGCCCATTTCCTGGTTAATGGCTCAAATTTATTGTCAGCTGAAGTGATCGCATGCTAACGGGCGCTCAGTGCCGCCATCCATCCTGGTGTTGATTCTGCGGAACAGCACAGCTGCCCGTGGCCGGCGGGACTCGCGGGTGATGGACGCCCTGCAGACACGCTGTGGCTGATCGCTGCCCTGGCACACTCACCGCCGCAACCTCAGGCGCTCCCTCCGAGAGGGGACCCCCCTTGCTTCCGTACCATCAGAATCATCAGGTATGCGGCTCAGAGCAAAACACAGGCCCAGGCACCCTCAACAGCAGCCACCACCGTCTCTCCCCACCTGAGTAACCCCCCTGCGTTGGCTCTGGGCCGCTCTGCCCAAGGTCATGGGCCCAGGAGTGGCCTCTCTCCAGCATCTGCTCCTCCCCCTCCCCATCTGTCCCTGTGGAGGCTGCGGACCACACAGAGGCCGGCTACTCGCTGCAGCCTCACCGAGGTTTCTCCCAAAGCTCTCACTCTCTCCTGTCTCTTTGCCGTCATTTCTGCTTGAACCCCAGACCCATCTTTTGGCTTCTAGTCAGCATTTCTCTGGTGGCAGCGGCTTAGAGACGCTCTCCGAGGCTTCTGGCCCCCAGAGGCCAGTCTGTGCTGAGGCCCCCCCCCACCTGCTTTCCAGCCTACCGTGGCCTCCTCACCACACACACACACACACACACACACACACACACACACACGGAGGCGTGCTGGCATCTGAACTGAGTCTGAGTCCCTCGAGATTCTACCTTCTGTTACTTCAGCCTCACTGACCAGTGGTGACCACAGGGCCCAGTCCCCGTGGCTTTTCAGAGAGAGGTGAGCAGGAACCCTGGCACCCCCCAAACCCAGTCACATCTGTCACATGGGACGCAGCCAGTCGGTAGTGTTCTCAGGACACACAGCCTCTCAGGGGACAGTTTCTGTGGTGCCTGTGGGAGTGAGCAGCCCTGCCTCCCACACGTGCCTCTGACGATGATGGCTGATGGGGCTGGGTGATCGTCCTGACTGGCTTACAAGAGAATGTCAGGGCTTTTAGGAATTGGGTTGAGGATCCTTGATACAACTGTGTCCTCCCACGTTTGGAAAACGTATCTGCAATTAGGCAATTTGTTCAGTCAATATGCTCACTTGGCAAAAATGTATCACATACAGTCCGAAGTTCTGAGACAGCGCGCAGTGGGGTTGCACATCTTCCAAGTAAGACGGCAAGAGGCCGCAGACAAGCAAAATACCCATGTCCACGCTGGAAAGGGCCGAGAGAAGTTTTTGAAGAGAATTTCTTTAAAGAGAGCGAGCGCCTGCCTTACGCCCACTTATCTTCTTCGTGGGGCGACGTGTGTGGCAGTCCTTCCTCCCACAAAAGTAGTCTCGGGGCTCGAAGGAGACCACTCAGAAAGCTCGATCAGCGTCCTCGGGAGTGTGTGTGTGTGTGTGTGTGTGTGTGTGTGCGTGTGTGTGTGTGCGCGTGTGCACGCACAGTGGGCTGGTGTCTGATTCCCACTCAGGAACTCTAGAGCAGGGATTTTCAACCGTGTGCAGCAAGAATTTTTAAAACATGCAACACCTGACTATTTAGTCAGGGGCACTGATCTCTTTTCCTTTAGATTGTTAAATTAAAAAATGACACTTGCCAACACAACAATAGCCATCTGATGTGAGTGAATTAAAATTATACCTATTTTTGTCAGATCAGCAAAAAATGTATTTTTTGGTGTTTACAGAATTGTAATAATTAGTTGTGTGTGCCAGGAGGTGGAAATGGTTGAACACTGCTGCTCCAGGGAGTAGGATGTGGGCTGATGATGTGCTAGGAGCAAGAGCAAAGAGCTGCCGCTGTGTCCCTGTGACCCGGCCTGGGCTACAGCTGGGGAGAGTCAGGGTGGGGTCACCTCACTGGGCCGGCACATGTTTAACCACCAGCTCTTAGAAAACAAACAAATAAACGAGCAGACACACACCCTGACTTGTCGTGCTGCCAACCTTTGTGGTGGACACACTCCCATCACGGCCGATTTGAGGCTGCCAGCGTGACGCGCCTGACTTGGAGCGGCAAGAGCTGTGTACGGAAGCCCTCATGAGCCGGTGTGAGCTGCTGCAGCCATCAGACTCTCCCGCCTTTCACTGAAGACTCAGATCCCCTTTAACAGGTCCTCCTGGAGGGGACACGGGGCCTCAGCAGGAAGGGGCCTGGCCGTGGACCACAGGCGCTGGGGCTGTGCGTTGGACCCACTCCATTTGCTTCTCCAATCCACCCTCCTCCCTCTTCCACGCTCCAGCAACTAGGACTGGTCCCAGGAGGCTGGCTGGTAGAACACTGGCCTTCCTACCCGCCCTCCACCCGCCTCTGGCCGGGCTCAGCCAGTGGGGAACATGGGCAAGTGACTGAAGTGACTGGAGGGTGGGAGGAGAAAGAGGCTGAGGTGGCTCTTCCCCCCCCCCCCACCCCCAATCATCTCTGCAGGTGCCCTGAGAGGGATGCACTGCTTAAAGGTCATGGTTCTCAGACGGCTAGAGACGCCCTGCACAGCCCTTTCCCTCATCAGGTCCCGGCGCCCACTCACTGCTCTGCTCACTGCCTTGCTGCTGTTACCATCTCTGGGGTGCAGCAGTCTCCCTACACTGTGCTCTCAGCTTTGTCAATAAACCTTTATTCAACTCTCTTCACAACACCTGATTTGACTGCTGCCATCTGCTTCCTGTTTGGACCCTCACCCATATAGGTTCAAAGTGGGTGAACATCTGTTCAAATTAGGTGGCTTCCCCAGGTGAGGAACCTTCAGATGAGGGACCCCCAGGGACCCAGAAAGCACAGAGCCTGCTCCAGCTGCTGCAGTCAGCTGCCCGTTCTCCCCTCTTCTCTCCGCTCCTGGGACACTGAGCTCAGCAGACTGGGAGAACGTGAGTTAGGGAGACAGGAGCTGACCTTGGACCCCACCTTCCTGGCAGGTTGCCTTAGTTGGGGAAGGAAAAAAAGTCTTATCTTTGAACGAAATTTGAATTATTGAGACTATAGTTATAACGTAAAATGACTGATGTTTTTCTGTTGTTGGTTTTGTTTGTAATTACAATGAATGACCAGTGAGTCTGGGAAGCCCAATTTCCACCCAGGGACAGAAGAAGAACTCTCTGATGGTGAGGATTAAAGAGACAGGGACAGGGTGAGGAAAAGGTGGCCTTCCAAGCACGTTCCAGTGCGGCGGAGTGCCAGGCACACAGGCTTTAGCTGCCGAGTGCCTAACAGGGACACTGTGCCCGGAGGAGAAATGAGAAGTGAATTTGTTTTCATCTTTAAGCAAAGTGATCCTCACGTAAGTGGCAGTGGGGAAAATGAAGGTTAATCAGAATCAAATTGGGATTCGTTTTTTACTACCTCTATTATCACAACAATTCTGCTGACACGGTCATTTCATTTGATCTCGGAACTCTGAGAATCGAATTTTTTGTAGAGTTCTGGAAATTATTATAAACCAGTTTAAAGACAAAAACGTTCAGAGAATTATATAAATAACACGCAGGCACCACCTCCATGTTTTGAATAATCTAGCTGCCACAGTTGCTTCAATTTTTGTTTCTGAACTTGAGCGTTGCAGAGCTTGCAGGAGCCTCTGCAACGCCCTCCCCAGTCACTCTCCTCTGCCCCTGAAACAGCCCAACTGCACTCAGATTCTCACTCTATACTTTAACTAGTGACCTGGTGCACGGATTTGTGCACATTGAAAGGAAATTAATTAGAAGGTGGTCGGCGGTGTGGGACTGGACAAGACAGGCTGACATGCCCTGGAGCTAACCTCCCTTGGTCCCTCCCTGGCCTGCCGCACCTGGGGTGGTGCCGTGGCTCAGAGGCATCTGTGGAGTGAGCGGGGTCCCTCCGGCAGGTGGGGTCCCTTGGGCTGGCCTGCGGGGATCTGGCTGAAACCGGCTCTCTGATATCCCCTGAGGAGTCCTAGAGTGCGAGAGGGCTCTCTGCAAAGTTGCTATCATACAGGGTGTGGAATGCAAATGCAAGTGTGCAGTAAACCAGATTGGGGGCCAACAGTGCCCCAGCAACAACATAACCCATGGCCGGAGGTGGAATCACATGGCCCCATGAGGAATTGGGCTCCCTCCTCTCTGGTTTCAGGGTGTGTCACCCGAGAACCTCCACTGCCAAGTCACCAAAGCTCAGCAGTTCCTGCATTGAGCACCTGCCCCCTGGTGGTCAGTGCACATCATAGCGACTGGTCAGTAGGTCGGACACTTAGCATATTAGCCTTTTATATATATAGACTAGAGGCCCGGTGCACAAAAATTTGTGCACTCCGGGGGGAGGAGGGGGCCCCTCAGCCCGGCCTGTGCCCTCTCGCAGTCTGGGACCCCTCGGGAGATAATGACCTGCTAATTTAGGCCTGCTCCCAGGTGGCAGAGGGCAGGCCCAATCCGTAGGTGCAGCACCTGGTCGGGCTCAGAGCAGGGCTGATTGGGGAGGTGGGGCGCCGCCCCCTGTCATGCACAGAGCAGGGCGGATCGGGAGGTTGTGATGCCACCCTCAGTCACGCTCAGGGTAGGGCCGATTGGGGGGTTGGGGCACTGCCCTGTCACACTCAAGGCAGGGTCGATGGGGAGGTTGCGGCGCCACCCTGTCACGCACAGAGCAGGGCCCATCAGGGGGTTGGGGCACTGCTCCTTGTCACGCACAGAGCAGGGCCCATCAGGGGGTTGGGGAGCTCCCCCCTGTCACACACAGAGCAGGGCCCAACAGGGGGTTGGGGAGCTCCCCCCTGTCACTCACAGAGTAGGGCCGATAGGAGAGTTGGGGCACCGCCCCCTGTCACACACAGAGCAGGGCCGATCAGGGGGTTGGGGTGCTGCACCCTATCACACACACAGCAGGGCCGATCAGGGGGTTGGGGCGCCACACCCTGTCACACACAGAGCCGCAGGGTGATCAGGGGGTTGGGGCGCCTTCCCCTGTCACAAACAGAGCAGGGTGAATAGGGAGGTTGTGGCCCCGCCCCCTGTCACACACAGAGCCACAGGGCGATCAGGGGGTTTGGGCGCTGCCCCCTGTCACGCTGATCCCGGTGCCGGGAGGTCTTGAGGCTCCGCTGATCCTGGTGCTGGGAGGCCTCACGGCTCCACTGATCCCAGTGCTGGGAGGCATATTACCCTTTTACTATATAGGATAGAGGCCTGGTGCATGGGTGGGGACCGGCTGGTTTGCCCTGAAGGGTGTCCTGGATCAGGGTGGGGGTCCTGGATCAGGTAGTGGTCCCCACTAAGTGTCTGGCCAGCCTGGGTGAGGGGATGATGGCTGTTTGCAGCTGGTCACACACCCTTCAGGGTGGGGGTCCCCATTGGCGTGCCTGGCCAGTCTGGGTGAGGGGCTGAGGGCTGTTTTCAGGCTGGAGGGTGACTGAAGCTCCCAACTGCTCCTTTTTTTCTTTTATTCTGGGTCAGCTTTAGCTCTGACTCCAGCTCTGAGGCCTCTGCTGCTGAAAGCAGGTATCTGGTTTGTTTGGGTTCTATAATCGAAACACTGTATCAACTCCAGCTCTGAGATCCCGGCTGGCTGAAAGCAGGTTTCTGGGGTTTTGTTTAGCTTCTATATTTGTAACAACGTTTCAAACTGCAAGCTTAGAGGCCAGCAGCGGCAGGCGGGGAACGTTGGTTTCCTCAGTCACTGAAGCAAGCAAGCCTCAGGTTCTCTTCAAGCTGCCTGGCTGCCGGCCGCCATCTTGGTTGGCAGTTAATTTGCATATTGCCCTGATTAGCCAATGGGAAGGTTAGCGGACATACGGCTCATTACCATGTTTCTCTTTTATTAGATAGGATGCCCCTTAAACATGACATAGCTAGCTCTTGACCTGAGAGGAGGAAAAATAGTGTTCTCTTTGTAAATATTTGTTGGCCTGGACCCCTGTACATGTATGTTTTGTGCATCTTTCTGCATTTATGTTGTCTTTCACAACAAAATCTACAAAGCTCCCATTTCCTCTCCCCAATAAGCAGTATTGAAAATTTGGGGATTTGCATAAATGGTATTATTCCGTATATAGTCTTCAGCAATTTTCTTTCTTTCAATCACCACTGTGTTTTTGAGATTCATTCCCAGTGTCCCATGTAGATCTAGTTTATTCATGTTGAACTCTCTACAGTTTTCCATGGTGTGACTGTATCAGAGCGATAGCTCATCTCTCCACCCTGTCCTGGGGACCTTGGGCTCGTTGCCTATTTTTGCTGTGATGAGGGCAATGCTGCGATGAGCACCTGGGGCACATACGTGACACCTCTTTGGGGGCACGTTCCTGGGCATGGACACGGCAGGGGTGGGGGTTTGCATAGCTTCAGCTTTGCCAGATATTGCCAGAATCGTCCCCACATGGTTGTTCATAGACTTTGTACCATTCACTTTTCCCTACTTCTCTTTTCCTTTTTCTTCCTGAATGGGAACTTCACTGCTCTGCTCCCTGGGTGCCACCTTCCCACACCTCTGCCCTGACGGACTACATGTCTCTCTTGCACTGACTCCTGGGTCCTTACAACGGCTCCCTCGTGGTTTCCCGACTCAAAGCTTCCTGCTGGTTGTTTGGAACACGGCACCTATGGCTTGTGTCTGAGCACAGATGGCCCTGCTTTCTTGTTGGGAGGTCACTCCAAACTCAACTTCTTCGAAGAAATGGGAAGCTCATCACACACACAGCAGACTCGGTCCTCGGAAACACAGCGACCTTCCCTGGGCTGAGATTTGCCAAGCACAAGCGGTGATTTTTATCACGTGTAAGGGAGAGAACATGCAGATGGAAAGGGGACCGGCCATAATAAATGTTAGTCTACTAGACTAGATTCTACAAGACTACATTCTACTAGAGTTTTGTTTTCTATGTTTGATATAAACTGAGATTTTGTGTCCCCTCTCCCCAAATTCATACATTAAAATTTAATCTCCAGTGTGATGGTATTTGGAGGTGGCCTTCAGGAGGTAACTTAGGTCATGAGGGCAGAACCGTCATGAATGGGACTAGCACCATTATAAGAAGAGGCGAGAGGGCGTGTGCTGGGAGCCGGTCCATCCTTGCTGTTTCAAGGGACCTGGCATATATGGCATACTGTTCTTAATATGTTTGCTCACCTTCTTGGCACTGTGTGTTTTAACCAAGGTCACCTCTCTGAGAAAGGTTATTTCCCCAGGTAGGGATTTTCCCCTGAAGTTAGGGAGGGAATAAAACCCCTTAACTAAGTGCCAAGGTGGGTAATTAATCACTTTAACTACGAACAATCATGCTTAAGCTACATAATCTTTACTCCCTGGAATGGAGATAAGAAACACCCTAACCTTTGGAATAGAGATTGATAGGATTGGAATCAACTGGTATAAATACAGATGTAACAAGACAACAGAACACAGAACCTAGACACAGAACCTAGACACAGAACCTACACAGAACCTAGAGACAGAAGAACTTCGCTGGAGAGAACATGGCAAAAGATCCTGGACAGAAACTGGAAACAGAACCTAGAGACAGAACCTAGAGATTGAACATGGCAAAAGATCCTGGACAGAAACTGGCAACAGAACCTAGAGACAGAACCTAGAGAGAGAACCTGGCTGGAGAACCTAGAGACAGAACCTGGCTACAGAACCTGGATAGAACATGGCAAGAGAACCTGGCTAGAACCTGGTGACTGAACCTGGCTGAAGAATCTAGAGACAGAACCTGGCTACAGAACCTGAATAGAACATGGCAAGAGAACCTGACTAGAACCTGGTGACGGAACCTGGCTGGAGAACCTGGACAGAGCCTAGCGAGGGAACATGGCTACAGAACCTGGCTGGAGAACCTGGAGAACCTAGCAAGAGAACATGGACACAGAACCTGGCTGGAGATCCTAACCAGAACTTCGCTGGAGATCCTGACCAGAACTTGGCTAGTGATCCTGGCTAGGCTGTTGATCAACTGAACGCTGTCTCTGTGTCATTCCTTCTTCGCCAACTCTGTCCACACCTTTGGGGACCCCTGGACCTGCTGGGGTTGGACCCCAGCAGGCGTGCTCACCCCTTTCCATGTGAAGACACCATGAGAAGCCAGCAGCCTGCCAGCCAGGAGAGGGCTCTCACCAGAACCCGGGGCTGGCACCCGACCTCACGCGCCCAGACTCTGGCACCGTGAGAAATAAGTCTCTGTTTACCAGCCACCTGGTCTGTGGTGATTTGTTGTGGCAGCGCAGGCCGACCAGGACTTTGGTCAAATGCCTCATTCATTCAAAGTAGCAGGCGTGGCACATTTGGGAGATGAAAAATGGCTCGGCAACTGGTGGCAGGATCATCAGTGGCCGAGTCCTGGGCCCGGCTGCACTTGTGCACAGAAGAGGGATGAATAGTGCCTGTGAGCAGATGCGGGGACAGTGGGACCCCCACAGCTGTGCCCGTTGGTGCTGGTGGCCCAGCGCCGGAGTGGGCTCTGTGGCCGGGCTCTGTGTGCCTGGCTGTCTGGTTCGCGTGGTTCCGGCTCTCAGAGTCTGAGACCATGACAGTTCTGCTCCATCACGTGGACACAGTGCTCGACACTCATGCCAGCCCAGTGAGCAGATGTTCTCACATGGAGAAGGAAGCGGACATTCAGGACAATTAATGGAGCAAGGCCACAGGACTAGCACATGGTAGAGGTGCGACTCCAGCAGGGGTCTCCTGAGTCCCAGGTGAGGGTTCTTTCGACTAAAGCACAGCCGCTGCCCACGCCTGGCCCCAGTGCTGATGCCCACAGCACTTCCGTTTTCCAGGTTGGCTGGAGGGGAGACTGGGAGTACCCAGAGCCCGGAGCCTGGGCGATGGAAGCTGGGCAGGGACAGGGGTGGGGACCCTTCTCACTCTCAGCCTCCGCCTTGAGCCTGGAGTCTTGGTCAGGGCCCTTGCATCACCGGAGCTGGTCCTATGTTCACAGGAGCCAGGGATTAGAATAGGCTCAGGGGTGAGACTTTATCACCGGCTGTACTGAGCCACCCAAGTCCTTTGGGACCAACTGAGAGGCCTCTCAGCCTCGGGGCAGCTTCTTTCTTTACATTCTGCATCTTGACGGTTCATTTCTGAGAAGATGAAAACACCGCCAACACACCCAAGCCCTCCATGTCTCCTCACCAAGGGCGAGTGTTCCCGCATGTCCTAAGGAAGCCTGAGTTCACAAGGAGGTAAATTGCGTGCCCTGAGGGCTGGGGAGAGCTCGATTCCTTTGTTCACTCTACAAGCCATCAGCAGGTGCCAGCTAAGGCCCAGAGACTGCGCTGGGCACAGACTCTCATTTGGCCCAACCACCCCATTTCACAGATGTTGGAACCTGGGCCCAGAGCCCCTTAGCTGGTGTCTGGTACGTCGTTAAGGCAAAAATTTGATCCTGAGATATCACTGATTTATTCAACAAACATTGATGGAGGACCTACTGTGTGCCAATCACTGTGCGTGGTGTTGGGGAGACGCAGAAGAGACTAACAGTTACCATACAATGTGGTAAATTCCAGAAGAAACAGCTCTGGGAAGGGAAGCCAGGACGACCTGCCTTTGGAAACGTCCTATCTATGCCTTCGTCTGAAGGGACCAAGACATGCTAACAGCTTTGGTTGAATCAGGGCGGGTGAAACTCCCGAGGCCTGCCACTTGCACAGTGTCTATCCCCGCCCCCAGGATCCCACAGGGCCCGCTGTGAGGACTGCGCACTGGGCGATGCCAGGGGTCCCCCCAGTTCTGCAGCAGCCAGCGGCTCCTCTGCCCATGGGGAATGCCTGCTTCACACTCAGCCTGGGGCTGTGCAGGGGCTCAGGGAGCCTGGTGAGTAAACGGATGACAGTCTGGCCTTTTGCTTTCTCTTAAATTTGTTACATCAGGTGCAGAATTCCAAAGAGCAGTGCAGGCAATCTTAAACGATTTTACACGGAGTGGGAGAAAGTGGCGGCCGCAGAAGCCTCTGTTCTGAGACAGCAGGGTCGCCACTAGAGGGCACTGCAGGAATTCTGTTTGGGGGAAATGAGCTATTTGTAGACACTCAGCTGAACAATGAAGTGAAATAGGGAGCCCTGGGCTTCAGGGCCTCCCCAGGCTCCCAAGGCCCCGCTGGGGATGGGCAGTGGCTGCCCTGTTTTCAGGGACAGGGAACAACCCCTGGTGCACTGCGGCCACAGGGGACTGGCCTGGGGGTTGCTTTCCCCCCCAGGGTGGGGTGGGGGGACGCTAGTGTTTGTGGGGGAACCTCCGACGCCATTTGGAACCTGCCAGTGGCCTGCTTGTGGAGCTTGCCTTGTCATTAATTCATCTTCGTCATTATTGTTGCTATCTCCTGTGACATGCCTGTAACAGAGGCGACGGAATGTTCCAGCAGGTCATGCTTTCATAGAAGTTGGGGCAGGGATAACTGTGGAGACAGGTGAGGTGTCATCCAATGAGGGCTGAGCTTCTCAGGGTCAGGCGGGCAGGCGTGTGGCCAGTGTGGGACTCTCGGGGCAGCCTCAGACCTGTGTGTACGCAGCAGCAGACTCACTGAGAGCTGGCCAGGCCCTCCTGGCTGCACTGGGAGTGTGTGTGCCCAGGGAGCAGCCCAGGGAACAGTGGGGCAGGGGCAGGGGCAGGCTGGGGCGGTGGTCAGGGCGGAAGACGGATTTGTCACTCCTCAGGAGTTGGCCAGTGATGGGAACTCGGCGACTGCCTGGGGTTCTCTCTTTCCCAACGGCCCCTGACCCAGCCCTCCGTGATGGCGAATGCTCAGTGGCTCAGCTGGCCGAAAGGTAAAGGCTCAGGTCCAAGGTCCTCGCTGAACCCCTCAACTCACCCTTTCAGCACCCCCCCTGCTTCAAATCCACTCCCCAAAAAGTCATCCTCCTCCCCCTCCACATAAACATACAACACACGACACGCACATACACCACACATACCCACACATACCACACCCATGCCACACACATACCACATATACCCCCATACCACACACAGCACACATACCACATGCACCACACACATATACACCATACACACATAACCACACATACTATGCACACACTACACATACGACACAGGCCACACACATCATGCATATCATACACATGTCACACACCCCCCACACACCCACAACAACCCCTCCCTGCCCTCTCCACTTGGGCTCTGGTCCTGCCCCTTCTCTAAGCTCAGCCCAGGCCGTGGTCTCAGTGTCCTCCAGGCCACATCCTCAGGTGAGTTCCCTCCCGAAGCCCGATGGCCAGTCCCTCTCGCCTGACACATCGTACAGCCGCTCAGCAGGGCCTGTGTCTCCTACACTTTAGTCACAGGCACTTGGTAGGACTTAGAGGGCAGCTGAGCGAGAGCCAGTCCCTGGCCAGATGCTGCTCAGGACAGACACGGAGGAGCCGGCGCTCGGGGCTGGCCCCGCCCCATCCTGCTCTGTGGGCCGCTGAGAGCAGGTGCCTGGCGCAGGACCTCGGCCGCGCACCCACGCTTTCCTGAGCTGAGCTGCAGTGTCCGCTCGCGCTGTTACGGCGGTCGGTCTAAGAACTCTGCTTGACCAGCCTTTCGTGCGTTTTGTAGGGCTGCAGTGGGAGACGTCGCTCACGAAGCCACTCTGTCCTTCACACAAGGGTCTGCGCCACACGTCCTGGCTGTGTTTGGTTCCAGGGAGAGATTCTATTTTTGCGGGTAAATTAGTGAGCGTGCTTCCTGTTGTCAGGAAAGAAACTGGCTCTCAGGGCGCTTCTCTCTCTGCCTCGCGGCTAGATAAGGGAGAGAGGGATTTATCGCCTGTGTGTTATAATCTGCTCAGCTGTGGGGTCCAAAAGCACTTACTCCTTCCACTGCTTTTAATGGACTTATTTTATTTTATGTTCCAATGTCTCATTATGCTTTTGCAAGATGTGTGGGTCTGGAAGCCATCTGGGGAAGCACTGATTGGGCCTATTTATTGCGCGTGCTGGCTGCTAGGGGTACAGAGACTCATCCGACTTTCTGGGAGCCCACGTTTTAGCGTGGAGAATAGCTATGGAAACGGATAATTACAAAACAGGGCTGGTGCTCTCGCAGAGGTGTGTGGGGCTGGAGGACAAGGCCGCCGTGGCGACCGGGGGCAGGTCACGGTTGAACGGCTCCGGGGACTGCAGTGGGAAGAGGACACAATGGCACAATACATGTGTGTCTAAATCTGAAATTAGATAGAGTTTTCTCTATGCATGTGGCCGCTCCCGCTGGCTAGGGCAGGCATCGGACCTCTGTCCTCTGTGGACCCGCGATGCCCGCCTGGCAAGGGTGAGGGCAGTGCAGTGTGGGGGTGGGAGCGTGGGGTCTGGAGCTGCGCTGTCGTGTTTGCATCCTTAACTGAGAGACATTAAGCACGTGCGCGTAACCCCTTTGAGCTTTGACGGTAAAGCCAGGGCAACAGTCGTATCTGCTCATGGGTGTTTTAGAAGCATCACAGGAGGAAACACAGGCAAAGAGCACAGAGTCATGCCTGGCTCGTGGTGAAGAACTGAGAAGGCCTGCTGATTGTGTCATCTGCATGATGACAATACTGCGCCATCGTAGCCAGGACCTCAAAGTGGGGGGAGCACACGGAATTCAGGCGCTAGCTGAATCTAGTTCAAGTAGAATCATTCCCAAATGCTGCTTAATTTAAAAAGAACATTGTTTCATTGTTTCCTGAAGCAGTGGGTGGGAGTGGGTCCCGCACTAAGTCCACCAGTAACTTTTGCTTGTACATGACATTCTTAGAACTGGCCATTGATGTGTCTCCCAGAGACCCCCTCGGACCCTGGCTGTCACATCGGGGGGTTGCTTGCCTGCTCTGCTCTGTCTCCCTTGGTTTCCTTGCCCACTGACTTTATAAAGGACAGGGTTCCGTGGAAGGCAGGCCATGAAGGAGGGCCATCATGGAATTTCAGCCAGGAAGCGGGTAGAAGTCATCATGAGAGCACATGCACACACACACACATACATGTGCAGAAGCTGGCCTCTCAACAGACACTTGTCCGTGCCAGTGGTGTGATGGTAGATGTGTAACAACGGGCTCCATTTATAACATGTGTCAGTTCCTTTGTGTAAACGCTCCCACCATGCTGACCTCAAGCTGCGTGGGCCACGTCCTGATCGTGGCCTAAGGAGACACACAGGGAGCCCCACCATCAAATCCATCTCCATGAGACAGACCCCGCGATATCAATGACCTCGGGTGCAGAGATGACAGTAAAATGTGGTAAATGATTCAGGAAGGGGTGGATTTTGAGTACAGTGGGGACTTGACTTACGAGTTTAATTCGTTCCGTGACGGAGCTCGTAACTCAAATTACTCGTATGTCAAATCAAAAAGTGAACGAGTGAGACATGTGATGCTGGGCTGATGTGGCATTCACTGTGGTGTTCACTGTGCCAACTAGTGGTGGGGTATCTGAAGCTGGCTCGTAACCCGAATTTTAGCTCGCAACTCAAAGCAAAAAATCGGCCGAGAGAGATGGCTCCTATCTCGAAAAACTCGTTAGTCGGGACACTCGTAAGTCAAGGCCCCACTGTATTTGTTACCTTTGTTTTTTTCAATGTAATTTACTTAATTGTATATAATTAACTTTTAACGCCAGCTGTGTTTAACACGGTTCCCAAGTTCTTGAAAGGGTAGCACGCGCGTGTCTGCGGTGCTCTCTGACGTCCCTGGACCTGGCCTCCCTTCACCAGTCAGTCTCCTCCACAGGGCGCCGCTCAGCTCACGACAGTCACCCAGCCCCGCTAACCATCACCCTCAGAGGCACATACAGGAGGCAGGCCTGGCAGGCTGACCTGCCCTCAGTCCTGGGGCCAAGCTCTGGCCGGTGTGTCCCGGGCCTCGCTGCTCTTTATTTCTGATGTAATCAGCAGTTGTTGAAACGATCATTATTATTACTGAAACCAAACAACCAGCCTTCCTAATGATCAAGTTCCTAGGTCACAGGGGTCATCCTCGTGATCCTGGGCTGCCCGCTATCCTCCGCTAGGAGTCCCCGCTGTTGGATTTCTCAGGTCCGGGCCACTCCAGGGCCAGGCCACCCTGGACAAGCTCTTGGTTTGGAATAAACACGTTGCATATTTAACTGAAGCTGCATGTGTGCTTGGTCCCAGGCTGCAGAAGAGCACGCTGGCCCTGCCCAGGTGCCTGCCCATCAGCCTCTCCCAGCACACTTCCTCGGGGCACAGGTCAGAAGGGAGCATTTTCTGCAGATGTCGCTGCTTAAAAGGCGCCAAAGGCCTTCAAGTTAGAATGTCACGGTGCTTGTTTAATGTTCGCATTATCAATGTGCAGAAGTGCGTATGCCACGGTTGTGGGCAAAAGCAGCGTGGGGCTAAAAGCACCAAGTGCAGGCTCAGAGAACTGGGTCCGGGTTCGAGTTTCACACTGAGAAGCCCTGTGACCTTGGGAAGTCGTTGGACCGCCTTCACACGGAAAGTGCACTTACCTTTTGGACGGTGGTGAGGATGGAAGGAGATGGGCACGGAGGCTGCTTTAACCACCAGTCCTCACTGTAGGACTAGTTAGCAGTGGCTCTAGGAAGCTCAGAGTAGGACTCTGAGGGGCTGGGATGCGGGGTGAATTTAGTTTGGGGTGTGGGGTGGACAAGGCCAGGAGGATGAGGCAGCAGCTGGGAGGGTGGGGTGTCTGGTGCTGACGCTGGGAGCAAGCACACAGGTGGGGGAAACTGGTCCCTGGGAGGAGGGGCATCTGCAGGAAGCTGCACTGACAGCAGACCTCCTTTCCCTCAGCTTCCTGAGGGTTTGGGTGGGTTATGTTCTAGCTGAGGGTGGGGCTCCAGGCAGGTGAGCTGGCGTAGCCTTCGCCTTCCTCCCGCAGCCTCCACTCCGTACTCACCTAGAGCTGCTCGCTGCAGATGCCGCTGCGTGATTGCTTCCTTCAGGTGACCTGTCGGAGACACAAAGGAAATCCGCTAGTGAGTTCCCAGGGGGTGGGAGGAAGATGGCCTCAGGAGCATGGGGAGAGCTGAAAAGAAAGGCAGAGTAAGGTAGACAAAAGCAGGCGCAGCTTCCAAGAAGAGCCCTTCTCTGCCCGAATTTTGTTGGAAGAAGAGGCCGCAAAGGTTGGGGCCCTGGCACATCACTGCCAATTCACATTTCACCTTTGGGGCCAATCATTTTGGGGGTCAACTACTTAGTCTGTCACTGATCATCTTTGCTAGGGCTCTGATCTCTTACACGGGGAGGCAGGGTTTGATGTTTTAATAACTTACAGGGCCAGTTTTAAATCCACTTAATTCTTTTAAGCTATATGAAATTGGGTCAGAAGAAAAAGATGGCAGTTTTGGTTAATCAACATCTTAAGATAAACACAACAGTTGACCATTTGGTATGAAGCACATATAATTCTAGGTTGTATTAATAAAAGTATAGTGTGTAGATCAAAGGAGGTGACAGCAGTCATCAGACCACAGTTGGTATTTGTTCTAGGAGCAACTCTTTATAAGGAACGTTAGTAAAACAGAAGCTATTTAGAAGATGGTAACTGGGATGGAGAGGGGACTGAAACGGTGCCGGATGGGAACTGTCTGAGGTGACCGAGGCATTTGGATGGGGAGGAAAGTACTTGGAGGGAGAGGAGGCGTGGAGATAACTGCTGTCTTAGAAAATCTAAACATTGTCAAGGGGATGAGAAAACATTGGTTTTTGTCCGACTGCTGAGGGCAAAAGTCACGCTGGCTGAAGGCAGACGTGGGCTCCATACGAGGAAGAAACAGCTCATCAAGAGGGCTGTCTCAACACCGACTAAGTGGTTTCAAAACGGACTAACCTGCTGGCCAAGCCTCTTCCTGCTCAGGCGAAGCTGGGTGACCGTGCTGGGTGGTTGGCGTGAAGAAGGCCTGCCCTGGGCAAGGCTTGGGACAACAGGCCCGCAGGTTCCCTCCGCCTCTAAAGCTCTAGGAGTCTGTGCCCGAGGGAGGGGGAAGCCACAGCCCCGAGGCTTCTGTGCGAGGGCTCAGCACACCAGTTAAAATGTCAGTCTGTCTGCAGTGCCTGTCCCATTGGGAGGTGTGGTCAGGCCGCTGGGGGACTCCAAGGGAGCCTGGGAACCTCGTCGCTCCCTTGTCTCATGTATTTCTTTCTTGACACAAAGTGCATTCGACCCCTCAGAGGCTGCGGCTGAACTGCAGTCAATGAAGCGGTCACAGGAGGCCTTGCCGCTCACAGCTCTCGGGCACGCCTAGAACGTCATGACTGGGTCAGAGGTCATTCGGTTTAGCTTCCCACCACCTTTAGGAATGCCTTCTACAGAATGAAATGGCCACTTCCCCGCCCACTGGTATGTGTCCCGCTGTCCCACTGATGATGTTGCATAAGGAATTACTGAGGTGGCGTTCACACCTGCTTCCTTGTCCTCTCAGACTCTGGCCGGTCAGTTGCCTGGAAGAGCAGAGAAAGGATCCTCTCTCGTCGGCAGTGAGGGCCCTCTACCCCTCAGGGTGCTAGGATTCCTCCACTCAGACGTGTCCTTTCTGGGCTCAACCAGCTCCTTCGCTCCCTCTCGGAGGCTGCTGGGCAGGTGGGCCCAGGCGTGCACTGTGCCAGTCTGCATCTTCACAGAGAGGAAGCCAGGGGCGTAGCAATGATTGCCCCCAATTTCCGGTGGGGAAGGTGGGTGCTGAGAGGGAGCTGGGGAAGTGGACACCCGGCCCAAGGATGAGCACTAGGAGGGCCCCGAGCCAACAGGAACACGGCCTGAACCGCAGGCCAGCCCCAGCCCCAGCCCCAGCCCCAGATGGGACCTCCCCCTGCCCCCACCCGAGGGACACGACCATCACTGTCTTCATCAGCAGAGTGAAGAAGTTGGGGTGAAGGGTGCTGCTGGGCTGAGACTCCAGCTGAATCAATATCACTGACTTGAATTTTAAAGCGCAGCACACACATCCTATATAATAAAAACCTAATATCCTAAGTGTCCAGTTGACTGGTCAGCCATTCAACCAATCAAAGCGTAATATGCTAATGATATGCTAAGGCCTCTCAACCACTTGCTATGATGTGCACTGACACCAGGGGGCAGATGCTCTGACCGGTAGGTTAGCTTGCTGATGGGGTCTGGCTGATCGGGACTGAGTGAGATAGGCTGAACACGCCTTGAAGCCCTCCTGTGGTCCCTCCCCGGGTGGCCAACCTCCCACGTCCCTCCCCGGCCCCGATTGTGCACCAGTGGGGACTGTCTCACAGTCCAAGACCCCTCGGGGGATGTCGGAGAGCCGGTTTTAGCCCGATCCCACAAGGGGAGCGCCACTCAGCCTGAAGCTGGGCTCATGGCTGGTGAGTGCAGCGGTGGTGGCAGGAGTCTCTCCTGCCTCCATGGCAGTGCTAAGGATGTCTGACTGCCATCAGTTGGACATCCCCCTAGGGCTCCTGGACTTTGAGAGGGCACAGGTCAGGCTGAGGGATCCCCCCCGCCCCATGAGTGCATGAATTTCGTGCACTAGGTCTCTAGTTCTTCAAATAAAAGGCCACGGTGCTGGGACAACGGAGCACACACTTAGACTCATCTGTTTGCTTAGCGCAGGCTAGCAGGGCTTTCTCCTGCCCACAGGGGGAAGACCTAGTGTCCCCGGGCTGGGTCTGCTTCCTGGGACCTGGCCCAGGGGCCTGGCAGAGGGAGCCGCCCAGGAGCCTGGGACCCTCCTCTCAGTGACACTGCGGGTGACCTGCTCCTGTGGCGCCTCCTTGACCCCTGCCTTCCCCACCACCGGCCTCCCTGACCTGGGTCTCCCTGACGACATGCCCCGCCTCATGCACTGCCCCAGTGGGTGCTCAGCCTGGCCTGTCATGACCTCCAGCTCCAGCTGGAATGACGGCTCCCTCGGCCGGACCCTGGGAAGCGCCTCTGGAAGGACCGGGTCAAGGATCTCACAGCCCCAGCCTGGGAAGAGCTGCTCGTGTGAATAAAGACAGGATTTGGCCACCAGGATTGAAAAGGTGTATAAATGCCACAGGCATCCTACCTGCTCACAGAGCAGTGAGCCATTCCTAGGGGACAAAAGGCCATCTTCCTGACGCTCCATATTGCTAACGGCACGTTTACAATGTGTTTACTGATGCTCTGTTTCGGCGAATTGGCTAACATCGCTCACCACGGGGCAATTTTTGTTTTTGAGATATTCCCAAACAAGCTTCTAAAAATAGCCCGATGGCTGATACCTAACTGCATTTGCCAACAGGACCAGTCCTCATGTGGAGATAAGTCTGCAGTCCGCGGCATCTTGCAGCTCCCCTGGTTTTGGCAGAGGGAGGAGCTGAAGGGGTGGGGGCCGCGGAATTCGCTCCGCATGCAGCTTGCTGTCATGAGCATGGTGATACATTTGCTGGTCTTGGCCTGGGTTCCTGGACCTGTCCCCATCCCGAGGTATGGTAAAGAGATGAGGCGGAAACAGAACTCCCGGCCCGAGGCAGGAGGTGGTCCAGGAGGGAGGCCAGGGAGGCGAGCAGAGCTGGCTTGGAGAAGAGTAGTAATTGGTCATTTTGTCTCCAGTAATTGACAGCAGTCCCTGCCAGAAATTCTCTCCCTTTCCGATTCACTAATTGTCAGAGTAGGGATGGCAGCAGCAGGTAATGGGGTCGGGTATCAGAGAATGCTGGTCTCTTATCCCTTGATCCTCCCAGGAATCTTGAGATATAGGAAGTCAGGAATGATCACATATGATGGGGGTGGGGGGTCCCCCAGAGGAGATGCACGACCTTAGGAGTAGCCACACGCAGGGTGTGCGTTCCGCACGGCATTCGGCTTCTCTGTACCAGCTTGTGCGTGTGAAAAGTATTATCGCCGTGCGGAAAGCATTACCACTTATTTTTCACATTGATGTTCAGTCTTCTGGGTCAAACAGTTTTCCTTAAGCTTCACACTGTGTTTTGCATGCCTGTTAGTTTGGAATCAGTCACCGAGCCAAGCCGCTCAGCTGGTCCGGAGCGGGGCTGCTCGCTCACAGCCCCTGGTGGGGCTGTTGCAGGCTGTGGGAGCCCATCTCTGCTGGATGCTCATCTGCTATAGGGTAAGCTCTCTGCTCCAAGGGCTGTAGAATGTAAATGCTCCTGTACATGCAATGTAAATGCAACCGGTAGTAAATGCTCTCCTAGCTCAGGAAAGTTAGCATGCGGCAGGGGACGGCAAACAGGTGGCCGAGTGCTCTTCCTCCATAGCTGGACCCATGCTGACCCTGTTCCTTCATTGTGGACGGTTCCCTTTTATGCTGAGCCTGAGTTTGGCTGTTTTTTTGTTTTGTTGTTATATTTTTGTTGATTTCAGAGGGGGAGGGAGATGGAGAGAGAGATAGAAACATCAATGATGAGAGAGAGTCACTGATTGGCTGCCTCCTACATGCCCCCCACTGGGGACCAAGACCACAACCTGGGCATGTGCCTCGACTGGAATCGAACCGTGACCTCTTGGTTCATAGGTTGACACTCAACCACTGAGCCACACTGGTCAGATGAGTTTGGCTTTTTGACACAGCACTTTGGGCAGCTATAACCAGCCACTTAGGTTGGATTTGAGGAGAAGCCAACCTCTTTGCCATTTTGATTATAGTAGAAAGTTATTATAAATTTGTTGATAGACAAAGTTCAGTTCAAATCCCAATTCCGCCACTTCCTGGTTGGGCAGGTTACTTAACACCTCTAAGCCTCAATGATATCATTTGAAAAAATGAGAATAATGCTGTAACTGTGATACTATCTGCCTCACCGTCTTTCAGGAATCTTGGAGCATCAAGGGAGAGTGAACCTGCACAGCCGATACACCTCATGAGTTTTAGGTATTAAGGCACTTTCCGACATTGAAAAGATATTACATACATAAGATGACAGGTCCTGGTGGCTAAATGTCAAATCGACGGCAGAGATAAGCTTAGAGGAGGGAGAGCCGGGTAAGTGGCATCAGGAAAGGCATCATTACTGACGGTGAGCCTTGAGTAGAACCCCAAAGAGCAGATCTGTTAAGGTGGGCCTGGGAAAGGCATTCTGGCCACAGAAGGCTAGACTGTTGGGCAATATGAGGCCAGGTGTACACTGGCTGGGGCAGGGCTCGGAAGGGGGCCTTGAATGGAAATGTAGGGCTGGGGGAGACTGAATCTATTTTTTAAAAAAATATATTTTTATTTATTTCAGAGAGGAAGGGAGAGGGAGAGAGAGATAGAAACATCAATGATGAGAGAGAATCATTGATAGGCTGCCTCCTGCATACCCCCTATTGGGGCCTGAACCTGCAGCCCGGGTATGTGCCCTTGACTGGAATTGAACCTGGGACCCTTTAGTCTGCAGGCTGACGCTCTGTCCACTGAGCCAAACCAGCTAGGGCTAGACTGAATCTATTCATACTGGAGTCCAGAGTCCTAGGTCATCACTAAAAGCTCTGGTCAAATGGGTTCTTCTGTTCACCTCTATGGCTCACATGCCAGTAAAATCCACGTAGAATAAACATCGGTAGCGGACTGGGGCGAGGAGAGATACACAGACTACGTCTCCTGCCTGAAGGGCCCCGTTGAAAGGGAAGGTCTGGTTGGGGCCCTGAATTAGGTGTTGATGCAGCCGAGAGGGGGAAGCCAGTTTCTTTGTGCTAACAGAGAAGGCGGTGGTTACCGAAGGCTAGGCTTTCTCAAGGCTGCTTGAACGGCTACCTGTGAAAGCGACCGGCTTAGCCTAAACTGAATGCGTCACCTTGAGATGAATTGCCAACAAACGGGTGTGTAAATCCTTCCACGCCTCTTCTCCTTGTTAATCTACTTTTCATCAGGTTTATTTAAACTTGCTTGAATCATTTGAATATCTATGGAGACAGGAACCACCTCTCTCCACAGTAGCTGTGGTGGGTAAAATAAAAAAAGGAGACTATCGAGAAAATGTGGCTGGGTTAGATGACGGGACATATTTCTGAAGCCCGGACATGAGACGGAGATGCAAGATGGCGAGTGGAGCCAGGCCTCAGCTCGCAGGGCTCGGGGTCCGGGGGCGGGAGGGTGACTAAAAGGGCACACGCGAGACAGGGGCTGAGACCTGGCCCAGAGTTTGAAGCTGCAGGTTGGGGTGAGACCCCCATCACCCAACCTGTGAGTGAAAGGGGACTGAGAAGAAAACAGTGCTGCCAGACGCTGCTTGGGGCTCTGGTTCACATCCCACAGCGCCCAGGAAGGGAGAGAGGGGCAAAGTCAGCCCCCTCCAGCTGGGAAGCACAGCTGCCCGTGACTCCATGGCCAGGTCGGCCACAGCCCAGCACTGCCTGGAGTGTCCCTCCAATGACCACTGTCCACCGCCACTTCTGGACGGGGGGCCTGAAGGGTCTGTCAGGCAGAGGGGGGCGAGCACAAAGGGAGACACAGAGAAAGAAAGAAAATGTGTTTCATTAAAAATGGGCCTGCTCACCCAAATGCCAAACTATATGAAGAAATCTAATGCTAGAAAAGATAGCAAAATCAATAGCTGGAACACGAATTCGTTACAGATGAAAGTAATTTCCTGGACAGGCAGATCAAGACATTTATTGATGCAGAAGCTCAGAGGATGAATTAGTCCTGCTTTCCAGTCTACGGCACGGTCCCCAGCAGTCTGCACGCTTGCGTGTGCGCATTTCTATCCCCGCCTCGGCCCATCCCTCTCCCGCCCCCCTTCCCTCCAATGGGCAGGCAGCCTAACTCCTGGACACACACACTTTTATTGTTTGCATTCTGACCGCCTGTGTTACAGTTTTTTATTGAGCTACAGTTCTCATTCTGTTTCTTACTTATCAGGCCTGCTTTTGACATCTACTCATTTTGCTTTGTGTGCATCTAATTCTCAGTGACTAACTGTAGCATACACCCCACAGTGTGCACCCCGACATTTGATGCCCCTTTCCTGAGGTTGGAAGAGCCGAATTGCCTCTCACTCCCAAACACAGGCTGCGCTGTGAGCACCATTCTGGAGGCGCAGTCTGACACGGCCGGAGGGGGCTGCTCTGCTGGGTGCAGCGGGCCTGGTACTTGATGTGAGGGCTGCTCGCCGTGACAACGGGCCAGTCTGTACTTCCGAGACAGATGTGGAGGTAAGTGTGCTGAGAATACTCAGAGACGAATAAAGGCGTGCGCTTTCTTTAAAAGAAACCATGCAACCAATTGGTGTCAAGAAAATAGTAAGTGGAAAGAAAGGAATTTTGAAATAAAAATTAGAGTGATGGAAACAAAACAAAAAATCAATAGAAGGAACAAGGGAATAAACCACAGACTTGACATATTTTAAAGGCAAATCAGTGAATTGGAAGATAGTGTAGAAACACTCGTCCAAACACAGAAGAGAGAAACATGGGAAAGAGCCGCCAAAGCCGCGGGGAAGCTTCCGAGAGGGTTCCCGTCCGTCTAACACGAGTTCTGGAAGAAGAAAGAGATGGGCCGGGGGAAGAAAGAAATGTGAAGAGACAGCAGCTGCGATTTTCCAAATGAAGAAAGCCGTCAGCCCCCGGATTGAGCGTGACTCCAAGTACTGAGCAGGATGGATGTCAATAAACCCGCCCCTGGACGCATCACCGAAACCACAGGGCTTCAGGGAGGAGGGCTGCACCACCCGCCTCCAAGGGACCTGCCTGGGCGACAACAGGTCCCCAAGGAGAAAGGCCCAGTGATGAGGCGTCGAGCACAGACCGGGGATGGTCTCAGTGCTGAGCAAACACTTTAACGCGTTATCATCCCAAAATGACACTTCAATTGTCCAGAATCCAAGATTCTTCTTCCATTTAGGATGCCAAGCACCATATTTGGTAACGTTACTAAGTCACAGAGAGAGGAAAAAGCAGTTCATTCTTAAAGATAATAATTTGAAGAAAAACATTGTAACTTGACATGATTCCTCCCACACCCCCTCAGGTTTCTCAAGAGCGCCCGTCACCCTCTCCCCGTCTTGCGGAGGAGGTGCGCCTCGTAATGGATGAGCGTTTCAACTCAGGCTGAAACGGCAGACACAGTCTGGGCTTCCAGACCGCTCCCCTCTGATCACTGGGCAGGGCATGGGATCACACTTTGGGGGGTGCTCTCATTTATAAAAATGATCCAATGATACCATGTCTGGGAGACCGGTTTCTTCTTCTGTGGGATTTTCATTCTGGCTACCCAAGTAATCACCATAATCACACAAGATTAGCACATTCTGTGGGAAGCTTAGGCATTTGGCTCTGTCTATGCTTAATTAAGCTAAGGAGCTTATTAATATCACTATTCCAGCATGTGATAATATTCTATAAACAGTTCAGAGAATTAAGCAAATAGGCTCATTTGTTAAAAGCTCACGCAAATGTGCGCGTAGGTAAGCACAGGAGAAATCTCAGTTCGGCTCCCAGCCTGCATTGTTCAGTACAAAACACCTCGGGGAGCTGAGTGCTCCTGGCTGTGTGGGCACCTGTCCAAGAGATGCTGCTTGAGATGCTTAGATGTTCTTATCTCAGCAAAGGAGGGATAGAACCAGCTTCCAAGGCCTGCCCTGGAGGAGGAGCTGCAGACCACAGCCCTTCCTTCCATTTGAAGATGTGGCTCTGGCTGGGGTGAGTGGCGGGCCCATGCAGCATGGCCTTAGACCAGTGGTTCTCAACCTTGGCTGCACGTTAGAATCACCTGGAAATCTTTTTAAAATCCTGATTTCTGGGCCTCGTCCTCCAGAAATTCTGTTTCTTTGTGATGGGGTGGGGCCACAACATGAGTAACAAAGAAACTGAATTTCCGGAGAATGAGGCCCAGAAATCAGGATTTTAAAAAGATTCCCAGGTGATTCTTATGTGCAGCCAAGGTTGAGAACCACTGCCTTAGACTTTTACACTCAAGGCTCCTCTGTGCCAGTGAGGGTAGGTACATTCCACCTCTTCCCAAAGCCCCCTCTCACTGAGGCTGGTTTGTATGGGCCCCTTAGTGACTGTGGAGGTAAGGGCAGGGTTCTACTAAGGGCGTGAAATAAAATCCAAGCATGATGATGTGTGATTTGGCAATAGACAGGGTGTCCCCAACAACGTATATGCACACTTTGAATCATTATAAAGGCAGTGTTTATTAAAATGCATTCATTTTCAACATTGAGGTATCAGCTGTTAAAGTGTATATACATGGTTGGGGACACCCTGTATATAATTTTTAGATGGGTTAAAACATGCAAACAGTGAGTTTTACATGGCTCCTTGATATAAATAATAAACTCTTCCTCCAAGACAAAGCTCGATTCTATTCATTTAAATCAGCTGGTGCTTTAAAAAAGTCAGCAGAGGGAAACGTGCCCAGTTAAGGCCCAGGGCCGGGCAAGCTGCCGGCCGGCCGGCTTGTGGTTAACAGTCGGTGTTCCTTGATGTGGGGGCTGCTCTCCAGCTGCCGGGGCTGGAGATGAGGAGAACGTGCCCACGGGGTTATAAATAGGAGACAAAATCAAATGGAAACGGTTTCAGCCGTCAGGTTCAAGTCATGTTTTATGTGCTGCATTGACTTGTTGCTCCTCTTGGGTGCAGTGGGCCAGGCCCTCCATCTAATCCACGTGGGTTTCTGGGCTCTGTCCCTGCAGTCCCTTACTGTGGGGTGCTGGGGGGCAGGAGGCTGGTATATATTAGCACAACTCAGGGGGGTCATCCGAAGAAGCCAAAGGGTGCCGAGTCCCAGGGAAGGAGCCAGTGGGGACCCTGGGGAGTCCCGGTGGAGGCAGGAAGCCAGGGGAGGGCGTCTGGCCTGTAGAGACCACGGAACTGCCGTGGCGGCTCCCTCAGGAGGAGGAGCCATTGACAGCGGCAGGAGAAGTAGCAGAGGGAGGCCTGGGCCTGGCAAAGTGGGAAGCACATGGGCTTTGGGAGCAGGAGCCACCAACTACCTGTGACCTTGGGCTACTGAATCCCTCTGGGCTTCATTTCTTCCTTTAAATAGGATGATAACACCTTCAAGGCAAGGTTGCTGAGAGCATTAGAGAAGTGTACATACGGCACCCAGCACAGGGCCTGGCACATTGCAGGTGCGCAGTAAGCAGGGTAGTAATGGTGGTGGAGTAGTGAGAGTAATTACCATGGTGGGGGAGGGGGGTTGCAATACAGATAATCATACAGAAGGAGGCAAACCCATTGCAATCGTTTCTAAGGCCTTGGTTATGGTCAAATATGATAAGACATTGGCATTCCCACCTCCTCTTTTCTGAAGACATCCCTAAGTCCTAAGCTAACAAGTTATCTAGGGCCCAGTGGACTAAACGGAGGTGCCTCTACCCCCCCACCCCCCACCCCCCGTGAGAACAGTCACTTGTCCGTGAAATAGTCACAGCGCAGGGCTTCCCAAAGCAAAGCTTTGGCCTTTCGGCAGCCCTTGGCTCCAACCACAACCTTTTCTGATGCGGGGCCCCCTCCTCAGCCTCTGCCTTCCACTCACTCACTCAGCCTCAAATTCACTGCTACTTTCATTGGCACCAGGATCTTCCCAATTCCCTAACATAGTCAAATAGGATGGATTTTGGAATTGGAAGTAAATGGCTTTTTCATAAGCTTGCTTGAAATCTACACTAATAAAAGACAAACATGCAAATTGACTGTACCTTCGCTATGCCTTAAACCACGCCCAACAGCCAATTGGAGCGACTGTATGCAAATTAACCCAACCAAGATGGCGGCCAGCAGCCACAGAGCTGAAGTGAGCAGGAGGCTTGGTTGCTCCAGTGATGGAGGAAGCCAAGTTTCCCGGCCGGCTCTGAGCTCCACTGAAGGCAACAAAGTTTCAATTACAGAAGGTAAATAAACCCCAGATACCTGCTTTCAGCTTCGGAGCTGGAGCGAGCAGGAGTGGAACGAGCAGGAGTAGGCAACAAAGTTTCAATTATAGAAGGTAAATAAATCCCAGAATAAAAAAAAAGTAAAAAAGGAGAGGCTGGGAGCTTCCATTGCCAGGGGGGCTTGACCAGCCTGCAAACAGCCATAAGCCCCTCACCCAGCTGGCCAGAGACCCCAGTGGGGACCCCCACCCTGAAGGGGGTGTGGCCATCCTGCAAACAGCCATCAACCCCTCACCAAGGCTGGCCAGGTATCCCAGTGGGGACACCCACCCTGAAGGGGGTGTGACCAGCTATAAACAGGCATCAGCTCCTCGCCAAGGCTGGCCAGGTATCCCAGTGGGGACCCCCAACATGAAGGGAGTGTGACCAGCCTGCAAACACCCATCAGCCCCTCACCCAGGCTGGCCAGGCACCCCAGTGGGCTCCCCACCCTGATCTGGGACACCCTTCAGGGCAAACCAGCCAGCCCCCACCCATGCACCAGGCCTCTATCCTATATAATAAAAGGGTAATATGCAAACTGACCCTAACAGCAGAAAGATTGGGAATGACTGGTCACTATGACACACACTGACCACCAGGGGTCAGTGCGCTCCCACAGGGAGAGCTCTGCTTAGCCACAAGCCAGGCTGACGGCTGCCAGTACAGCGGTGGTGGTAGGAGCCTTTCCTGCCTCCTCAGCAGCGCTAAGGATGTCCGACTGCAGCTTAGGTCTGCTCCCCGCTGGCAAGTGGACATCCCCCGAGTGCTCCCAGGCTGCCACAGTGATGTCTGACTGCCAGCTTAGGCCCAATTCCCCAGGGAGCAGGCCTAAGCCAGCAGGTGGTCATCCCCCAAGGGGTCCCAGACTGCGAGAGGGAACAGGCCAGGCTGAGGGACCCCCCCAAGTGCACAAATTTTTGTGCACTGGGCCTCTAGTGTTGGTATAATAGTCATGTTTTCAGAGCCGGGGATGATTCCTACCCTCATCCTTCATTTTTTTTCTTCCAGAAAATAGCACCAGGACTCTTTCCACTGTTGTTTCTGTTGTGGCCAAACCTCATCTCAGGGGCTAGGGGCAGCAGGAGGGAAGCAGGTGTGGGCTTGCTGACAGCTCGGAGGGTGGGTTTCAGGGACCATGAGTTTCAGAGAGAACAGTGTCCCCTCCCTGAGCTCGACCTTTGCCTGCGTGAAATGCTAGTGTATGTGGCTCTGTTTCTGTACAGACTTCAGGCCCAGCGGGTGGGAGCTGGCCATTTTGGGGTAAATGGAGAATAAGGGAATCCAGTAGTTAGAACTAGAATAAGGAGGCAAAACAGGTAGCCAAACCAGAGGGCAGGTTTTTGCCATGAAGGTTTGGGAGACATGAAGGGAGTGAGTACAAACTTCTCCATTCATCAGAGGGCGGTGCTGGGGCAGGGCCTGAACAGGCGGGGTGGGGCCGACCGCACAGGTTTTGGTACTGAGGCCCTGAGGCAATGAGTCCCAGGGATGACAGCAGGCAGGCAGTCAGCCCTCAGAGAAGAAATAAACACAGAGGAGGAATTGCCCTGATATGCAAAGATAAAAATAATTTACAAGCTTCACGTTGAAACTTTAGGGGAAAGAGATCCTGAAAAGCTTGCAGTGTATAAGGGATGGCAAACGGAAGTTAAATATACATAATCTTGTGTGACAAATTGAAGATGAATTAGATGTTATTGTATGTCCTTTAGTGTTTTGTTTTGGTGCATATGAAGTATTTGTAGGGTCTTTCATAGATTTACTTGCAAATGCAATCTTTTTTTTTCTTTTTCACATAAAGTCTTAGTTTTTAGTTACGGATTTTCCTATCACAGGGATGCTCAGGTCCCCTGTGGCTGGGGGTGGATGAACAACTGCACTCTGTCAATTAGGAGATGTGACAGCGGTGTCTCAGGGCACAGCGATTGTGGAGAATTCTCATTTCAGCACTGGCTGCTTTCCGTTCAGCTCATGGACTAACTGGCCACGGGCTGCTCCGGGGTCTGACAGGTGCCAGAGGAGAGCAGACGCCACTCTTTGAACTTGGGAAGATGAAAAGTTTCATAATTAGGAGCAGTTTCTGCCTTCCATGGGAGAGTCTGGATATTATCTCTGAGGCAAACACAGTTCTGTTTGAGATACTTTGATAATTCAATGAACCATTTGAGGTCTGTAGGTGGAAGGTTAAGCTCAACCATTCTTTGGGAAGCTCTGAAAATGAACATGACCCAAATGCAGGTGCTTCAGGCTAAGAGTTAGGTGCTCTGGGTTCAGAAACACAGACCGGGTATTTCCTTAGCAGAACCATGTTCTGCACAAAGGAGAATGCTCCCTGCTCTACACCTGCAGGTAGATTGCCCTGTGCCTAAAGAGCAGTGTTTGTGCTTGAATGGTGTGATGGTTAGTTTTATGGGTCGACTTGGCTGAGGTATGGTGTCCAGATGTTTGGCCAAACACCAGTGTAGATGCTGCTTTTAGATGTGATGAACACTGACGCCAGTAGACTTTGAGTAAAGCAGGAGGCCCTCCATAAGGCGGATGGCCCTCATCCAACCAGATGAAGACCTAAGAGAAAAAAGACCCAGGTCTCCTCAGGAGGAAGAAACTCCAGATTACCTTGGGACTCGAGCTGCAACATCTACTCCTCCCTGGCCTTCAGCTCGCAGACTTGTCCTGCAGAATTTGAACTTGCCAACCTCCATGGTCACATGAGGGAATTCCTTAAAATAAATCAGTCTCTCCTCTCTCTGTCCCTGTCTACACACACACACACACACACACACACACACACACATATCCTATGGGCTCTGTTTCTCTGGGAAACATGACTAATACAGATGGTGGGTGTGTGCTCTTGTCCAAGCACTTGCTCTAGCACTTGGGGGGCAGAGGACAGACCCCGGTGAGATGGACACGCAGGCCTTCATCTTGTCCGCACCTTGCATGTGAGTGGAGGTTCCCACTCAGGTGCTGAGTCATGCTCATGATAGCAGGGAAAAGCACGACTGGTATTTAGTGGGCTGCGCCCAGTCCTGCGCGGTTAAGAATGGCTCTTCTCAACAGGCCAGGGAGTCCCCATTGAGAAACATGACATTTGATGAAAGGTAAGGCGAGGGGCTGGTCACTGAGAGCAGCCCACTTGGGTCAGTGACTCGCTTGTGTCATTTAAGACTGCATAGCCCAGGGTTTGGACAAAGTGCTCCAAACTCTTCGGCTGGGAGTCCCGACAGTGCCCTGGAGGGAGTGACTGTGTGAAGAGGCAGTTGGTCCTGGAGGCCAAAGCAGGTGGCTGCTTGAAGCGCCTGCTGAGGGGACATGGAGGCCACCGAGAAAGAGGCCCCAGAGCCGCTGGGTCAAACCCTCCAAGAGCCCCACTTCCAGACTGGTTTTCACCTACTTTCCCAGGAGCATTTCCATCAGCCCCAAGCCCCCGGTAAAGTCTTGTAAGAGTTGGCTTGGCCTCGTTGGATGCGGCAGCCAGGGAAGCAGGGCCCAAGGCTGGACCCGCGGCCCAACACTGCCCGCATCAGAGGACAGCGAGCCCAGACAACGGCCCCACAGAGGGAGGCGAGGGAGGCAGGGAGGACCCCCAGGGGCACACAGCAGAGCACTCAAGCGGTCGTCCTTGGAGACCCTCTCAGGAACGGTCTGGGACTATTTTTGAGATGAGTGGATGGATTTTTAGCAGTAACGCCAGTAGCGACTTGGGCCATGGTAATTTGGGAATAAGAAGGAGGCGCACCCCTGCCTGGCTGTCACCGGCTGGCGGGGCCTAGGCTGCCGAGACTCAGTGGGAGAAGTTTCCGAGGTGCTGCTCCTACCCCGGGAACAAGAACGGGCGGCTGAGCGGGCGGGGGCAGGGCGAGAAGGCCGCGCACTCTGGAACAGGACAGCATTCCTTCAGACACGGCCTGGGCGCTCATATTCCTAACTGATGCCAATCCGAGCTACAAACTGCTGAAGACATGAAATCTGGTTAAATTTGTTCTTTTTCACCCTTCTTAAAATATCAAAAGCTAATATTTTGCAGACAGCTCTGTGCTGGCCACAGTGGCCAGGCCTCGTGGGGTCCAAAGTAAACACACCTGATCTAGATTCGGTCAGCATCAGGGGGTCCGAGAAGCGGCCAAGGAATGAACAGAGGAATCCAAAGACTGTTCCCTGTTGCGAAAGGCCTCGCGGAAGACAACCCTTGCTTGGGAGGACTCGTGTGTGCGTGTGGCAAGAGGGGCCAGGGTGCTGGGGGCACGTTAGTGAATCCGTGCAGGTTCGTTTCACAAGGATCTTGATGCTGACCGGCCACTGGAAGCAGACCCGCCCCCTGCTTCATGGTGATGAATATTTATACTCTTTTCTCTTCAGAGTCAGTTCCAGTGATGGGTGAAGACGTGTGACGTGTGGTTTCTGGAGAGAACTTCGCTCGGGGGCCTTTGGGATGTTGTCTGCGCTGGAGACGATCCGTGCGAGGTAATGATTTTCTGTACCACAGAACTGCAGAAATCTGCTGCCCTGGATTACGTGTCAGCGGACTAATGCCAATGAGCCTTTGTGGGTTGTTATTTTAGCAGCGAGGAGGCGTTTAGTGGAATTGGTGGTTTTTACCTGAGTCTTAGGAAATCACCAACTATGTTAATATAAGGGATGAATGACGGGTGAGCTAAGATCTTGCATAAACAGCAAGAAAAGAACAACTAATTGTCTGGATGGCCAACACAGCATCCTGAATTCCTAACTGTGTGACATTATCAGGATGGACAGCGACTTTTGGAGGCTGCCCAAGAGCCAGAGGCCTTCCAGCAGGTTCTAACTCACTTCAGTTGGCTCAGACCCTACCCCAGTGATCCAGGCCCAGGCCCTGTCGTCATGTCTGAGCTATGGTGGCCCTCTACCTTTCTCAGGGTGGTTCTCCCAGGAACAGACCCTAGTACAAGTGGTTCCTTTGAATAAACTGATAAGTGGAGGTGTGATTCAGGAAAGGAAAGCAGCTACATGGGCAAGAGGAGCTCAGTCCCATTGGGGGGGACAGGGTAGGACACATACCTCTGAGTTATCCATCCCGGGGGTGAGGGAGGTGGGTATGTGAACACCAACTTCCAACAGTGGTTGGTTGAGGCCTCCTGGGGCGCATTAATTCCTAGCACTGGCTTGTCCCAGGCGCATCTCTCAGGAAGAGTGAAGGTGCTGGCAGATGGAGTGGCACTAGCGTGCTCACACACGGTACGAAGAGGGGTGTGAGTGGAGTCTGACAGCATCTGTTCTTCATCCTCCTTGTTTGAAAGGATTACTACCTCTTCAGTTAATATAGTCTCTTACAAACACAAATAATACTCTGGCAACCCACTCAGCAAAGAGAGAGGCAGAGGAAATGGAATATTCTAGCCAGTCCACCGCCTGATTTCGTACAGGCATGGCTGGCATTTTGAGGACCAGGTTTATTGTCCAGTGGATGAAAATGACCACAGTAGCTCCTAATTTCCTACTGACCACATTTTAATAGCAAAACACATTGCCCAGACCTTGGCTCATGTTCTACAGGCTGGGGTGAGCTACTCTTTCTTGCTGCGTCACCTTCCCTTTCTGGGGTGACCCCTTGGAAATGAAGCTCTGACGTCAGAAGCTCCTTAACTCTCTTTCATGAAGATCAGCTTTCCCTTGGTGCAGTGGGAAGTGACGATGTGTTGCTATGATGGCAAATGCCACTTGGGCCAACCCTGGCAGAGGCAGACTCCACCTGGGGCATGAGGGACTCAAGCCATTCCTAGAACCATCCAAACAGTGCATCCTCCTTAGCTGGGTCACTCTGCCTGCTCCTCACTGTGTGTGCCAGGCACATCCTGCAGCCACTTAGGAATCAGGGAAAGGCAGCCCTGGCCGGGGGGAGCTTGAGATACTGCTGTGTGGAGAGAGACTAAAAAATAAGCAAATAGTCTAAAGAGGGACAGAGATCAGGATATTTCCAGAGGCATGTTTAAGAAACCCACAGATTTTGCTGAGTTGACCATACAAGGGGAGATTATATAGAGATAATCATCTCTGATAACATGTCTCCAAATCTGTCCCAGTGGAGCTAGACTTGCAAAAGTCTCTCTCAAATTATTTCTTTGATTCGTCCTTCCCCTCAAGATGCCAGCTCATTTGTCTTCTTTCCCTTAATTCTAACCCCTTAAACGATCTTCTCTGCTTATCCAAATCCCACAAAATCTATAACACATTACTTTTGGCTTTAGCACCCCCCCTCCCCCCCGCACCCCTCACATCTACTAAGTCTACCCAGAGCCCTCAGATTCTACCCTCACGTAGCAGCCAACTGACATGTTCATTTAAAAGAAATATTTTTTCCTTTGTTGTTCAGATGAGATACTTGCTCTTGTTCTCTATGGTCACTGACTCTTCCCTTTGGCATCTTCATTCTTCTCGTGAGTCCATTTGCTACTTTATTTTATTTTTTGGTTTTGGTTTCTCATTTGGTTCTTCTTTACATTATTGATATTTTGATACTTTCTACCTTTCAGTTTATTTCAAGAGGATCTTTCTTAATTCTCAAAGCATAGTTTTAGGAGCTGATTTGTTTGTCTGATAATTGTAACCCTGAATCATGTAGGGGCTGGAATCTCCTGATTGTCATTCCCTTTGTGGGTTGAGATTTTCTTGGTTCTTCTTATATGACACATCATTTTGGGTCACATCCTGAACATTTTCAGGGTCTTGTTTAAATTCTAAGACTACTTATTGTGATTTGTTTATTTCAGCAGACAGTCAATCTGCTTAGGTTCCGGTCACAAATTCCAATAAGCCTTCTGTGGGCTCTGGCTCCATGTCAGCTCTGTTCTCAGAGGCTTTGCAGTGCTATTCACCTTCATCCCTCGTGTGTGCTGTCCGGTGGCCGGCACGGGACCTGGGTGCTAGTCTCCCTGTAGCAGGATTGCCCAATTCTTTGGTATGCTCTCTCGACCATGTCTGCTCATTCTGAAAGTGAGCACAGGAGTTTATGTAAACAGCTTTATGGAATCATTGTCTTGATTTCCTCCCTCTCTGTGATCTACCTGACACATATGGCCCTAAAGCCCCACTCCGGGACTCCTCCATCCTGCCATGTAATTCCCATGACTATGTCTGCATCTGGGGCCAAGTGGTGGGAGGACAGAGAGGAAAAGCAGTGAGGAGTCTGCCCATTTTTCAGTACCACAGCCCCTCCGGTGAGAGTGGAGGGATCTCCTCCATCAGAGTTCCAGACTTCCGTTTGGTGGCTGCGGCTTGTCACTGCTGTCGGAAGGCTTCCCAGGGGTCCCAACCTGGTGGGGCTTTGAATTCCTGCCTCCTTCCTGAAGCCGCTGCTACCGATCGCTCTCCGGGTTCTCATTTGCTGTCCATGTGCGTCTAGTTGTCTTCCGGAGGAGAGACAAGATGGAGTGTGATGACTCCACTTTGCCCAGAACTGGAATGTGTCCATCTCGCTGGCTGTGTGCACAGTCAGGGCTGAAAAGTTACATCCATAATATTTGCTTTATTTCCCTTTCTCACCATCAGGCAGACTCAGTCTCTGTCCTTCACCCAGCTCACGGGCCGATTCTATTTGAACTTCATCCCTCATCAAACCTCAGACATCTGTGCCCCTGTGATCCTGCCGAGCAGCTGGGTCTCAAACACCGCGTCTCTCCATGGCCTCTCCTGCCTCGGGAGTGATGCAGACCCGCCCACACCCAGTTCACACAGCAGAAGTTCCACAGCCCGAGCCTGGTGATGCATGGCAGTACTTTTGCTCAGGTGATCACACATCCTAAATGGTGTGATCATAAGCCATTTTCATTAGACCCAAGAACAAGAAAGCACAGGGTGTTACCAGTATTAGCTAGTAGTAATTCAATGAGTGTAACAGGACAAGAAAAACCCCCACTAAGTGTCAATACCAGAAGAAGATTTTTCTTTTGTGATGAATATGACTGTATTTCTAGAAAACTCAAGAAACTAGAGCAAGAAAAAGACCATTAAAATTAAAAAGAGAATTTGGTAAGATAACTTTGTACAAGGAAAAAATATTTTAATACTTATTTATTGATTTCAGAGAGGAAGGGAGAGGGAGAGAGAGAAACATCAATGATGAGGGAGAATCAATGATCGGCTGCCTCCTGCACGCCCTTCCCTGGGAATCAAGTCTGCAACCCGGACATATGACCTGATTGGGAATCAAACCATGACCTCCTGGTTCATAGGTGGATGCTCAACCACTGTGCCACACCAGCCGAGCAGGAAAATATTTTTTAAAAATAGTTTTGTTTTTTCTATCTCAGGAAATAGAAAAAATATTCCATTCACAAAAGCAGCAAAAATTATAATACACTTAGGAAGAAATCCTACTCCTAGGACTCTATTCCAAGGACTGGCAAATTGGGGCTGGCAGGCCATTCTGTCCTGCGGTCTGTTTTTGTATGGCTTTGGACTGTGAGCTAAGAATGGTTTTTACATCTTTATAGGGTTGTAAAAGAAGAAGAAGAACATGCAACTAAGACCATTTAAAGCCCACAAAGCCTAAAATATTTACTATCTGGTCCTTTAGAGAAAGAGTTTCCATAGAAGTAAAAGCACCAGTATATAAAAATATATGTGCATGGGTGTTTAGTGCAGCATGTTTTATATGGCAGAAAAATGGAAATAAAGTAAATACTGTCAACTAGAAAATAATAGAAAATATTGTGATAAAACCATTCTGTAGACTATCATGGACACACAATCCTGGATGCAGTGTAAAGCATGCATATATCTATATCTATATCTATATCTATATCTATATCTATATCTATATCTATATCTATCTATCTATCTATCTTATGATTATTTTCATCTTTCTTTTTAAAACAAGCCACTCAATCTCCCATATAAGTATGTGAATGTTAATATCATTATATCGACATGGAGAGAGAATTTTTGAATGCTAGATTAAGGGCCATGAACATTTTTGTTTGGCGATGAGTGAACAAACCTCAGAGGTTTCTGAGTGGGAGTGCGGGGATATTAATCTTTATAAAGTAATCCTTACTACTTATTACCCAGAATTCTAACGTAAAGGTGGCCAACATCCTATTGGCAGACTGCTGCCAAATGCGCTTTCCCTCCCCACCAAATCCTTCTGTTCAGTGGATTTCTCTTGTTTGGGATCGGCATTCTTGGGTTCTTCTGCAGCATTTGAAGAGCTTTGTGGCTTTGGCAGCACCTTGAGTCAAAGCTGACTCTGAACGCACTCCTCTGAAATCCACCTTCTCCTTCCAGGGCAATAGCAGGAAGGTATTGCCACCACTGTCTTCTTGAGACCACCTAGGGAGTCACCACCACACCCTGGTTAGCCGCTGTTAGGGCAAAGGCACCCCCGATTCAGCTCTGCCCCTGAGGATACAGCATCTGGCCTCCTAGGGTTGGACCCCTTTTTGCATTAGATGTCACCTCTGTTCTGGGAGTTAAAGGTTTTGTTTTGGTTGTTTCTTGGGGCTGAGGTAAAGCTAAATTCTCACGATTCCTCTTCATGGCATCCCCGTCCCCTATTTTTATAGGAATACATTGTTTCATAACCTTAAACATCAACCTGGTCTTGCTTTAGATGATTGATGCAGATGATTAATAAACTTTATATTTCTGATGTTCCTTGTCTGTTAAATTAGGTACATCACCCATTTTCTGTAGTCGTTCCTTAATTATTTACTTTTGTCTTCCAACAGAAGGGAGTGTCCTCAAGGACCCTAGTATTTGCTAATGAGTTGCTAGACACTACATCCCAATGATTTATTAGGTTTTCTAGACCTCAAAATCATCTCAACATGTGTTAATAAGTTTTGCAAAACACAATTAAAATTTAAAAATATTCAGGCATCATTAAAGATGTCTTCAATAAAGATTAAATGAATAAAATCAGTCTTTACCTCATCACAAAGCTCACATTTTCAGCAGTAAAATCAGGATACTTGTTGTCTGGTAGAAGATTTAAGCATCTGTATGCAGGAGTCATTTATTCATCGAGTGGCTATAGGACAGCTGCCCTGGAGTCACCATGCCCAGTCCTGACCCACATCTGTTGTAGTGAGATCTGTGTATGTGACAAGGCTTCCCTGGATATTTTCCTTGGGGCAGGGTTATGGTGAGGCATGACTCCTAATAACAATTTCAAAAACAAAGAGCAGACAATCCAATCTTATGTAACTCCACTTTTAAAAATTAGAGAAAAGCAACTTCCTAGGATTCTTCTAAAACTCTTGAGAGTAAATGAAAACAAGTGACAGACTGCAAGACAGCACCTGCTACATATTCCAAGACAAAGGCCAATATCCAGGGGACAAAGGAATTCCTCCAAAGCGTAAGAGAAAGTCAACTAACCAACGGACAAAGCCTGTGAGAAACTCAATTCCTCTAGCCGCCAGGGAAATGCAAAATAAGACAATAACAAAATACTATTTATTTTTTTACTCTCCAACTGGCAAAACCTAAAATGACTGATATTATTATGTCTGAGCAAGGATGCAGGGGAACAGGTGCTGTCACACACTGATGGGAATACACACGAATGAAACGTTTGGGAAGGGAACCGGGGCGTGCGCATAAAAATTAAAAATATACATCCACTGCAGTTTTCCCCAGTTCTACTTCTAGGCATCTATCTCAAAGAAACACTCTTTGTAGACAAAAATGCTTGCATTGTTTGTGGTAGAAAAAAATTGGGGAAAAATGAAGTGTCTGTTACAAGAGAGTAATTAAATAAATCATGGTTTATTCACACTTAAAAATAGCCCCACTAAAAGTGGTGAGTGATAGACCCATAATCACTGTTAAAGGAAAAAAGCGAAGTGCAGAATAACATGTACATTATGGTCCCATTTATGCAACACACAAGGCATCTTTGTACATGTCTGCTGCTTGTCTATCATCTATGTAAGTATGCATCTATGTAAGTATGCATGCATGTATGTAGGCATGCATGCATCTATCATCTATAGGTCAATCATCTATCTCTCCATCTACAAAGGCACAGAAGGGGTGGAAGGACATGCACTGAATTGTGGGGAGTGGTTACTCCCCTCTAGAGAGCGGCCGCGGTTGGTACTGGGGGAGAGGGGATGAAGAGGGGCTCTTACATTTTGATATGTATATAAGGTAGCGTTTGAACATTCTACAGAGGTATACACACATGAATCACCTGAACAATTAACAAGAGACAAAAACTAACCCTTCACTGACTCCATAACTTTCTAAACTCCAGACCAGGGGGGACCCTAGGAAGATGGGCTTGCCTTTCCTGGACTGACTTAGCCCTGGCCCACCTCCCAGTCAGCTCTCTGCCTCTTTCCATTGTCATCTCCCTGGGAGTAAAGGTGGGAAAAGGCTTCCTACACTGGCTCCCATTCCTTCTTTTTAGCATCAGCTTGAACTCAGTGAGGGCATGTGAGTTTTCCGGGTACAACAGGGGCCGAATATCTCCTTCTAAGCTGGGCTGTGGATTGTCCTGCCACCTGAGGGCACTGACCTGGGAGCCCATCAGAAACTGGGCTCCAGTTGTGGCTCTACCCCTTAGGAGCTCGGTATTATTGGGCTTGTTTACGAACTCCCCCAGGGCTCTGCTTCTTCATGTTTCATCAGAGGATAATGGCAGCACCTCTCCCAAAGTTGGCCATCATTCTCATTATGGTGAAGACTCGGCCTCTTGGACACTTGAGGCCCAAAATCTCCCGTAGACACGTGACGGCTGACCTCAAGCTCCTCTGTTTCCTACCAGGCCTTGCAGGCCACCCAGCTCTGTCCAAACATTGATTGCAGGCTTCAGGGGTCTCCATAGCATTCCTGCCCCGGGCCACCCTGTCAGCCTCGCTTGGGAAGCTGCCCAGATTCCTGCTCTTATTATCCTCCCACCCAAGCTGCCTGCGCTGGGCTTTTGTCCATGAGGTGCCTGATGAACGATGCAGCCTGGATGTGCTTGGAGCATCCTGCCCTTTCGATGTTGCCCAAGAGCAGGCAGACACCTCGGGAAGGGAGCACAGGGGCCCGTGGGGGGACACATGTGTCTGCCCGAGGTTTCGATCTCTCCTCTGAGGTCTGTGCTTTAACCAGCTCATTGGCCATGGAGGTGCACAGTGTACTTTCAGGCTCGCCGAAGGAAGCGGTGGTGCAGACTGTGCCTTACAGGGGCTGGTCCGCGGGGTCATGCTACTACAGGAAACCGACACCAAGCCGAGGCCACCTCCACCCTGAGCAGGATGGCCACGTGGGGAGAGATGCTCCCACCCAGTGTGCTCTGGGACTGAACGCTCTGGGCGGTCGGTCTTCAGCAAGGGACACATCTGTGTTCTCAGGGTGGTCAGCAGTAGAAGCAGCAAAGCCTCTGGTGTTTTCAGCATCACCGACAGAGCCGCCGCTCCCTCTTCTGCCGCATCCGCGGCTACTCATTCCCCCTTTTAAACAACGTATGATGATGAAGTAACTTGTTCTCCATAGAAGTGAAACAACGTGATGGGAACTACATTCCCCTTCCAAGCCTGGAGGGACCCCCCCTCAGACACAGGCCTGCCTCTCCCAGCCCTGAGCTGCCGGCTCGCCATACAAGTTGGCGCTTTTCTGCAAGTTATTCTGGTGTCTGATGAGAACAGCTCTGGCAAGTTACTTCTGAAATACCCGCATGAAACTTGCCACAGATGTACATTACTCTGACGATGAGATTAGAAAGCATCAGCTGCCTTCGGGAAACCTACAACGACTCTCAGAGGAGGGGAAGGCGTTTTATTTTAAGGCATTTCATTAGACGAAATGGGTGTTGGGAAAATTGGTTCTTTGCAAGAGATTCAACTTAGAACCTCAGGTTATGCCATATTCCTCAATAAATCCTAAATAAGTCCAGTGTGAAAAATAGAATAATAAAAAGAAAACTATAAGAAGATTTAGGAAAGCATTAAATAGGTAGGGGGCTATGAACAACCCATCATTATTATTGTGACAATAACACGTACGAAAGCAATGGAGAAAGTCGTAAGAGAAAATATCAATGGATTTGACAATATCCAAAATAATAGAAGAAAACGCTGCATATTACAAGGCACTTTACAAAGACTAGTTGGTGAGACAGAGGGGCAATGGCCAGGTGCTTCCTCGAGAACCTGGGAAGAAAGAAGCTGATGTCACCTTATGAGAGCTGAACCAACAAAAACCTTTGCGCAGCTCTCCGTGAGATAAAACCAAGAGGATGCCAGGCGTCCGTCACTGAACCTGCCCTCCCCATCTGCTTTAAGAAAGAGAAACCCCTCCTGCCATACTCTCTGCTGCCACTTTCCGAAACACAGGGCCTCTCTTCCTCCCTGGCCACAGCGTCTGGGCCAGAGGCTGGTATCTGACCAAAACTGCACATCCTTAGGCAGCTGTTGTCTTTAAGGTCTAAACAAGATCAGTTGGGTCAGTCAGGTTCTCTTTCTCATAACACTGAGCTAAGAAATAACTAGCTTGATAGCCTGGGGGGCAGAACGTTTGAAGGTGCTTTCAGGTTCCAGTCGGGGTCAGAGCAGGCTCTGAGCAAGCGTGGCCTGTGGTCAGCAGGGCTGTGGTCAGCAGGGCTGGCAGGCTGCAGGGCAGATGATGTGCCGAGGTAGCAAGGGGCCCTGAGGGAGGCGTGGGTGAGTGTCGGGCTCTGGAGCCACCCTGGTTCCTGATGCCCCCCCACCCCCCCGCCAGGTGCTGGCTCCCATTCCAGCTTGGAGGAGGTCTCTGATCTTATTATTGTATCTTGATGAGGTTATCACCATCACCACACATGCATCCTGGGTCTGAGCTGGCTCACTGGGTCTCTATTTCTAATAATCAGAAGATTACCAAACTAAAAGTAACTGTTTCTGTCACCCAAAACACTATCAACATGACGTGGTTCATTTTGAGGGGATATACATGGAGTTTAGTAGATAGAAGCCTAATATAAGTGTCATTTTGTCTTTTCTGGAGAAAGGGGTATTGTGCACGGAGGGGGCTGGTCTGCCTGGAAGCGGACTATGATTGCTGTAGGTGTTTGCTGCAGTGGGCAGTGGGCGCCTGGTGAGCTTCCACCGTGACCTTGAGAATCCAGCTCTCAAAACCCTTTACTTTGTTTTGATTCCCGTTGTGCTTGGACATGTCTACTTACTAACCTTCCGATGACGAATCCACTTTGTTCCCTGGGAGAAGATGCCCTGGATGGAGGCGGTATAAGAGTTTCTGTCTATAAAAGAGCCTCCTCCGTGGTCTACTTAAAAACTGCCTCTCTGGTGTATAGTGAGTTGATTGACATGCATCAGTCTTTCGGAATCCAGCCAGCCAAGGCCAGATCCCGGATCCTGGTTCATTCATTAAGTTAAGACCACCCTGTCGGGACACTTGGGAGGCAGCCATCCATCTTTCCGTGCTGGCATTCCAACCAAACCTAGCTTCCTTCTTGTATACATGACAATTATTAGTGTTACCCATTGTCAAGTTAATATACTCTACAGCCTCAGCTTGCTCAAATCATTTTTTTTTTGATCCCCAAGATGACAGCAATGCACTCAATCAATTCCATGAAGACATCAGTCATACTGGCATGGCTGCCTTTCAGATAACTATATGTCTTGGAATTTCAACCTTCCGAATTGTTACAGAAGGGACCCTAAGAAACAGTTTTGCTCTTTTCGCCTCCAGATGCCTTGAGTCAGCTCAGAAAGTTGCCTATCTATCCTGCTTTTAAAGGTCCCTAGAAATCTCTCTCCATGTAATTACCCTTTATTTAGGCAAAATGTCTTTTTACATGAGCAACTACCTTTTCAATACGACTGAAAAGTGTTTCTTCCTTTTTAAGCCTCTGTAAAGATGAATTGCAAGCTATTGGTTCCTCTGTAATCAGCAGTCGGTTCTCCGACAGCGATGCTTCTTTCACAGGGACCAGCTCCCAATGATCAGTGGCAACGGCGCGAGTGGAAATGGTCTCTCCATGTCCCTTTTCTTGGTCCAGTGAGGCCAGGGCTCTTTCTCAGGAGAGAGAATCTTCCTTCCCGTGTGGCGCCTCTCACCTCTGCGTGGCTGTTTGTGTCTCCATCACTCAGCCCCTCGAACCTTCCTATGCCCTCTTCTGTCTCGATAGCCTCACGTTAGATGAACAAATCTGTATTTTATATAGTGTTTCTTATGTATTAGGAATTTAACCTGTTATAAATTTACTTCATGATTTTTTTACAGAGAGGAAGGGAGAGGGATAGACAGTCAGAAACATCGATGAGAGAGAGAGACATCGATCAGCTGCCTCCTGCACACTCCCCACTGGGGATGTGCCCGCAACCAAGGTACATGCCCTTGACCGGAATCGAACGTGGGACCCGTGAGTCCCCAGGCCGATGCTCTATCCACTGAGCCAAACTGGCTAGGGCTACTTCATGATTTTTATTAGACTGTCGTTGGTTTGTTAGAGTTCCAGTTCTGAAGTTTCATGGGTGTTGAGAGGTCTTCCCAATCGTCATTTTCCTGCAATTCCTGTTCTTTTCAGCACGGAGTTTTGCATTTATTCCACTCCAGCAGGAGTGCCTGTGCTTAAAACCAGTTTTAAGCTCCCCATTTACAGCTTTCTTTTTCCCCCAGGACAAATCACTCTGTTATCGAACTGTAATCTCCTTTACAGATTTCTCATTTCAGGCACCACGTAAGTTTCTGAAAGGACTGTAGTGAATATGATGGCTTTCTGCCCAGCTTTTTTTTCCTTTGGAGAAAGATACCTCTTAGATTCCTTCAAAATCTTGTTCAGTTTATGTGCATGTGGGCTAAGCCATGGCTGAGGAGCGGGCACAGGCTCTAGGCCCAGTCAGGTGGAGGTTTCCTTCCCCTGGATGCAGGGATGGCTTCAGAGACGGCCACATGACCAAAGCCACGCCAATCACTCCTCCCTGGAGGGCCTTCTGCCAGCATTGTTGGGGAAAATCCTTTTTACTAGGATTTTGAATTCTACAGACCATGCTACTTAGAGCTTCCGGGGCGACCTCGCCACCAACTGCAGAGAGGCTAGCAGAGAACAGTCACGTAGAACTGAGAGATGAAAGAAGGAGGAAGAGAAGGGGATGGGAGGGGAGGGCTCAGGGAGAAGGGTGGGAAGAAGAGGGAGAAGAAGGAGAAGCCTGCATTTGAAGCCAACAGTACTCCTTGGACTTCCTGGTTACATGAGACAATCATTTCCCTTTTATGCTTACAGCCAACCATCCCACCCATACAAATTGCACCCAAACTAATGGCATTTTTGATAATTAAAAAAATCAAACTAAATACTCTAATACACAACCAGAGCTTAAAATACACATGTGGTGAATCGCTTAAAAATGCAAAAATCTACTTGGTAACTTTTAAATCATCACTTTGCTGCTTTTCTCTGAGCCGCCTCCCTTCTGTAGAGTTACCGAGGAGACGCAATGTCGGCCCAGAGCTGCTGGGCAGGGAGGAAGGGGGCATCTTGACTTTTGCATTTCCTGTTGTTGAGATACAATAGTTTTCGCTTTGCAGTAACATTTTTGTTCTGTGGCCTCTGGTGACGTCTATGCCTGCCCTTCACCAGCCTTTCTCTAGTTCTTACCTGCGGTGGTTTTGGTACTTAAGCATAAGTACTTCTTTACACCTACTCCTATCAAACCTTGTCTAAGTTGACATTTGAATTCTCTCAGGTTTTCTGAAGCATCAGTGAACCCACTCAGTTGGAATTGTATACAACCTGAAAATAGAACGCTTCCATTTTCCAAACCATTGAAAATGATAGTTGAAACCCATGGGAGCTGGTGGGAGCCCACAAGCACTTCTCTCTGCAAACTAGAAAAAGGTGTCCTTAGGTGCCCTCAGGGGCAAGCAGCCCTGGGCCCGCACCTGGAATGGGGAGCCGGGCAGGCTGGGTCTCAGACCCCCCTCACCACCACAACTGAGCCCTTGAATCACGTCACAAAGACCCCTTTAATCTTCCTGGGCTGTGTGTGCATGAGCTTGGGTCTAGTATGAGCCTGCTGGGCAGATCCCGTAGGATGAAGGCAAATTAAGCTCAGAAGAAAATGTCAAAATGAAATGAACCTGATTTATAGAGATGATTTACTGTATTTAAAAGTTTTGGAATTGGACAGAAATGAATTTTAATTCCAGCTTGGCCACTTGGTAGGTCACCTCACTGAAACGCCATTTTTAAAAAATCTGCAAAATAACAATAATACCATATTTCATAGACTCTAGACAGCATCAGCTGTAAGGCAGGCTCATCTTCATTGAAGAGGTTTTTATAATATAAACATTTAAAACCAGAATATGAAGCAATAGCCGAGTGGGGTGGATCCTGATTTGAGGTGTTGCAACGGTAAAGATCGTGCCACACAGACTATAGGACAGAAGGTGATGCCCTTATAGGTAATGGCTCTCTCTGGGAGGATTATGTGACATAAGGCATGTTGGGTTCTTGCCACAGCTCAGAGTCAGTGCTCAATGAATGATGGAGGCTGTTGTTGATGTGGTTGTTATTTGGAGCTGGCGACAAATAGTAACAAAAGAATACACTTGATTCAGGTCTTCACAAGCTAGCAACATGTCCCGGCTGCTGTCTTGCCCGGCTCTGGGAGAAGACACTAGAAGCCGACATGCACCAGCAGGTCTAGAAGTAAACCTCAGAGAAATATTAAAGTATAGACATGCACACGACTGAAAAACAGTCCTATTTATTCTGAGAATGGAGACCCAGATCTGATTTTCCCAAATCCCAAATGTACGGGAGAAGCCTTCTTAAAAAGAGTATTGTTTCCAAGGGGGGTTGGGATCCGTCTCCGAGTTTGGAGCAGGAGAAAGAAAAGCGTTCAGAATGTCTCGTTAGCCTTTCCCGTGTTGGTCGTCTCCTTCACCTCTCACTGACAGCTTCTTCTAGGACATTTCCTGTGATTTTGGAACTGGTCGTTGATTGGCTCTCTAGTGAAAACCCGTCTGTGCAGCGTCCTGTGACGTCAGTTCTCATTTAGGCCTGGACGGTGTATGGAGGATGGAGACGTGCCAAGAGGTGTCAGTCAAAGCCTTTCACCTGCCTCCAGAGCAGCTGGTTCCTGGACTGGTTCGGGAGTGGGCCTCGTGCCAGGGAACAGCCATTCATTGTCCTTTATTGCCAAAGACAATGCTGCCAGTGGGAGAACTCTGATGTAGAAACACCGATGCCAGAATCCCAGTGAGTGAAAAATGGCCTGGTTTGTGCCACCACCTCCAAAGCAGTCTCCTTCTTTTCCCACAGCCTGGGCTCGACGGCATTTTTAGAGATATGACAAATGGAACCAGGGTGTATACGAACATGGTCAAAGCACAGCCCACAGGATGAAGAGCTCCTATGTACGGAGCCGGTAAGCAAACAAGGGAAATGACTCTCCGATGGACACAAATATTCTATGACTGTTTTATTCTTCCGTTTCCGATCCAAACTTGTTTCAGCATCAGGACTGATCTAAACAATGTACAGAGAGGGCAAGAGCTTATCTACCTAGTTTGGGGTAGCTTGTTTGAAGAAAAACAAGTTATATGGACGTGTCAGGGATTTTTGAGAACGAAACGCAAGTGGCAGCTCCAGATCACAATGTCAGAGAAAAGCCAAATGGCCCGCGAAGACAGGGGCAACTTGACGTTACACAGGTGGGCCAGCTGCTCTGCAGTGCGCACACGCAGCTTCATGTCCTCTCCGCAGGTCACTTCCAAGTGCGTGCCAGAGGCGGGATGTGGCGCAGTCTGGAGCGAAGCTGAGTCCACCTCCTCACCCTGGGAGTCGCTAAAGCACTCATTGGGGACTGAATTTAATCTCACCTGATTTAATCTCTCCCTAAGGAAGAAATTAAAGATCTATGACTCAGGAACATCACAAATCTCCCGAAAGCAGTTTCCCTCAAGGTTACTTTGGGATTTTTAAATAAGGGTATGAATTCCACCTTTTGCCTTCTTCGTCTTCACCTTGGGTCTGAGATGCAGGGATGGTGGGCTGCTCCCTGTGGCCCAGCACCAGGAGCGGCTTGTTCAGTCCTGGGGTTGAGTCGCAGTGATCCACTCACCTGGACCGCCTCGGGTCACGAGCACATTTGAAAGAGGATGGTGTTAGTCGGCTCTTGGCATGAAATGAAGTGATAGTGATGATGACTTTATTGGCACCACTGAACCAGCGGCTTTCTCTTAGCAGTGAATCTCAACATTGTGAGTCTCCAGAGAAAACAAAGGTTTGCTCACCCAGGGCTTCTGCTGGCATATTTGCAATCACAGACGTCCTCCGTGGGAGGTCTCCCTGCCCCAACCTGCGCAGCGGCAGGCAGCCCCGGCGTGCTTAATCCCAAGAACTCGGCGAACGGGATCCATCCACAGACATTATTGCACCAAAATGATGGAGAATTTAGAATTGTGACAACCCAAGGTGCTGTGAGCACAAAGCTAAGTACATTGGCATACCATGGGTACCTTCCGTCATAATCTATGACATTACCGTTGGAGCAGTTTTATTTGGGTTTAGAGAGTTAGATACATTTCAAGAGCGAAACCTTATACTATTCTGTGTGGGGAAGCAATTTATAAAAGGTCTTTCCTCCTGTCTCCCAGGAATGAAAACAGACCATTGGGTCCTTTGAGTCACATGATGCTGACAAGTCCTGGGATCCACGGAGATCCCTGTGCTACCCTCCCGGCCACCAGCCAGGTGGGTCAACTGCCCTGCTGCCGGACTGGCTGCTCCTTGGCCGGGCGTCTGCTTTCCTGCCCAATCAGCTTCCTTATTGCTATGGGTCTCTGATCCCTTTGAGAATCAGATAAACTATTACCTCCAGACAAATGCACACTCCTAACCCCCCATTTTTTTTCATGCAATTTCAGGGGCTTGGGATCCAGGCCAAGGAAGGAATTTTATATAGGGTTTTAAGAGAAACTAACTATACTAAAGGTTACCAACATTTTAAAACTTTTTTTGATCCAGGGATAGCTATGTGCTTTTGTATAAATGCATTAAATAACCAGACTGAATGCCGAGTCTAATACCGACTGTAATTGACAAGTACTGATGAGTATAAAGGACATTTTACCATGTCAGCCAGCTCTGCTATAAAATGGAAATGTCTGTGATTCCCACTGCTGGCAGGCGCTGCTAGTTCTACTGTGGTCTGCTGCCTACATTCATCACTGAGGCAGTGCTAAACCACAGGCAGAGGTTAGTAAAAATGAAGGTGCATCTTCCCCCGTCCAAGATCCTGGACTTGAGGTTAAGAATCTCTGAGGCTCTAGCGATTTTCCACCTGGTGCAGGGCCTGGCAGCCTTAGCCCTTCCCATTCAGGCCAATGAAGAGGACATAGGCCTTCCCTTTCCTCAACTGAAACAACTTAAGGTTACCATGATATTCAATATTCTGTAGCAAAAGCCAAAAGGGCCATTCAGAGTGGCTTTTGTCCCTCCGAAGGAGGAAGGTGGGGACAATGGGACTCAGAGTTCACTGTGAACAGATTGTCGACTGCTGCCTTCCCTCCCAGGGGGATCCCCTCTGTGAAGCTGCCCCACCTGGGAGATGGATCTCCGTGTGTCTTCCCCGTGTGTCTTCTGGCTTGGAATGAAAGACACATTCTCCTCTGGCTGTCCCAAAGATCTGTGACACCCTTTTGTTGAATTTGCCTCTGGCTTTAACCTCACCTTTCTCGAGATGCACGCCTAAGTGGGGGAGCCCTGCTCAGCAGCCTGCATCCTGGGAAGGCACACTGGCTCAGTTTTGCTTCGCATCCTTCTCCTGGCTCACTGGAGGGTGCTGAAATGCTAAGTGTAAGCTTTGGAGGTGCAACAGTGTTTCCCAGCACCTGAAAATACCATTGTCACCGCAATCCTGTGGTGATGGCCAGCAGAGCTATTGCTGGAAAACACCAGGGAAAAGGTCAACTTTCTCACTGGGATGCTAGAGCTCAGGCCTGCATGGGGGGGGGGGGGGTGAAGAGCTCAAGTTTTAGGCAAAAGGAACTGTTTTTCCTGATGGATGAGGGGAGGAGGAGAGACTCACAGGGAAAGGCACTCTAAGCACTGCCGTGGCTGGGTGCTCCTGCAACCGGGCCATGGCTTTCGGAGGCCACCATGACCTGGTTTCCACCAGGAAAATGGTCCGTGAGAGAGGCTCACAGAAGATCGCCTGCTTACCGATTTTACTTCTTGCTTCATTTATATTTTCTCCCAGGGACTTTGCTTCAGAAAATCTGGAGGGGAAAAAAAAAAAAAAGAAATGAGAATTTAACTTTTTCCTCTTCATCTTAAATTATGTTTTAAAAATAATAGATTTCTGAGAGGTCTCTAAAATATTATAATACTTTATTAAAATACATAAAAGAAAATCTAAATAAATGAAATATACTAGGCTTAAAATAGAGATAAATTTTATATTTATCACCGGTGGTGTGAATTTTTACTCCTCTACCCAGCATAGAATTTTCATGCTCATATCCACTAATTTATGACTTTGAATTTCTAGTGTTTATGATGTAAGGGGACCAGAATAAAGCATGACTGTAAGCTTTCTGTACTATGTATGCTCCACAGTGTCAGAACCTCATCATCACAAAGAACACATACTTAATGTAACTTAAATAACTTCTTCTCTGATTGTAGAGTCATAGATCAGAGGTCAGCAAACTATGGGTGGTCATGAGACAAATCCAGCCCCCACACCTGTTTCTGTAAAAGAAGCTGTATTGGAACACGGCCACACCCACATTTACATAGTGTCTGTGGCTGCTTTCCTGCTAAAATAACAAATTGAGTGGATTGAACAGAGGCCATATGGCCTGCAGAGCTGAAAATATTTATTATCTGACCCTTTACAGAAAAAGTTTGCTGACTCCTATTATATATGATGCTAAATCACATCTTGAAAACTTAAAAACAAGAAAAAAATCTCCAATAATCTGCCACCTAAAAATAAGCACATTTTGAGATCTTTCCGGTCTTTTTTCTAGCCAGTTTTTTATACAGAGAAGACCATGTTGTATACATGGTTCTGTGCTTTGATTTTTTTTCACTTAGCACTATAGCATGCCTTTCCCCATGTCTTTAGAAACTTCTCCGTTGTCTTTGATGGCTGTCTACCAGTCCACCAGATGATTGTGCTGATGTTTGCTTACTGATTCCTCTGTCGTTGAACAAATACTTATGAGACCCCCCAGGGAGAGCTGGAGAGGTGGTGGAGGAAGGATAAGGCCTATGTGAGAAACTTGCAGCCCAGGACCTTACGACATGTTAGTTGCTTTCCCATCTTCTCCTTTCTGCCATGAAATTTAAGAGGCATCTGAAAGTCTATGAAACAAATGCCTAATATATATGGCTACAGGAAAGCCTTGTGCTACTGTGGGCAACACTGGCCCTGCCCTTAGAGGACTTGGGAGGAGCCTGTCCATCAGGAAAGCTCATGTACAAGGCAGGACTGACCTGGGGTAAATGGGGGCATAGGAGCTTTAAGAAACTTTTTATTATGGAAATTTCCAAATAGGCAGAAAATAGAATAACAGAATGAACCCTCACATACCCACCAACACATGACATTAATTGTCAACATTTGGCCAGTTTGATTTTAATTATCTCCTTTCTCCCCACCTCTCAAATCTTTCTGGATCCCAGTAAGACCCACATTATTTCACACATAGCTGCTTAGTTGCAAGGTTTTTTGTTAGAGGAAGTGGGGTGAGGAGAGCACTTCAGGCAGGGGAAGAATGCAAGCAAAGGCCAGAGTGCTCTGTGCTTGAGGAAAAGAAGTGTGAATTATGACACTGCTATTTTCCGAATCTGTCTCCTTGGCCTGCGACTGCAGACAGGGGAATTTCCAGGGAAGGGGACAAATATTTTCCCCTTCTGGGACTCCACCCGGGCTCCCTCACTGAGGGTACTCAGGCTCATCATAGACTATGCACGTCTTCTCTTGAGCGAGGGCCTGTCGTCTCCCCGAGAGGAGTGCAGTTCCTTCCGATACCATTCAGATTGGATTTGGTTCAGTAAACATTCATATGGCATGTAGGTCACTGTGCTGGGCTCCGCGGGCTCGCACTGGCTGTGTCTGCTGGGCGGCATTGTCCCGGGTTTGGTCCAGGCCAGTCAGAGGTGAGGACTGTCTTCATGCTTTGTTTCTGCCAGGTGGGGAGAGTAGGACTGTTCCATGGCCACCCTGTCCATGTCCAGTACCTAGGCTTTCATCGGATTTGAGAGTCCTTTGTTGCTCAATGGAAGATTCCTCTTCCTGCCAGTTCTGTGGAGGCTGGAAGCGTTAGAACAATGAAAATGCAAGAGAAGGCTGAGGAGCTGCTGGAATTCATGTCAGCGCTGGAGGACAGCAGGTGGAGATTCAAAAGGAGGAGACTGCAGGGAGAACAGGCCACCACCGTGGCACTGTTTACAGAAGCCTGACAGGCCTGGGTGAGCCCCCCCGACACCCCACACACCCCACCACCACCTTGGCAGTGTCCAGACTGTCCAGGGCGCACAGCGAAGGCGGCATTTTGTGCAGTGGTCCACGCTCTCCTAAGAGCCGCCCAGGACTGGCAGACACGGTGTCGGGGGGGGGGGGGGGGGGCCTTGGACAGTCTCAGCTTCCTCTCTGCAGCCCAGCGCCAGGCTCAGAAGGGTTTGCCCACTGCAGAGGTGTGGGCTGAGGGCTGTCTGTCCTCATGAGACTGTTTCTCTTTACTCCGCAGCTGTCACCGCTCCAGGCCACGCCGCCCACGTGTGTTCCTGATCCCTGGTTGTCAAGACAAACTCTTTCCTAAGGAAGCCCAGTCCTGGGGGAGAAGAGGGAGAGTATGAGGGAGACGGGGAGATGAGAAGGGAAAGGAGGCAAACTGAAGAGCTGAGAAGAGTCTGCCACATCTTTGTTCTTCCTGGCCCGTCCTGCCCCTTCACGCCCCCAGCTCATCCCCTTCCTCCTGCCCGGAGCTAAATTCTGCTCATCCAGACTGTGCTAGGAGGAGCCTTCCACTGCTGACCTTCTAACAGACACACGCTCCCATTAGTGACGTGCTCAGGGAGCCAACCTGTGACCAAGGTGTGTGCTGACTTTCCCCAGGGCACGTGCACCCAGACAATAGATATCCCCAGCTGCTGTTCACTGCTGAGGAGGCGAGGCCCATCGGGGAGGCGTGGCCCATGGGGGAGGCGTGGCCCCAGGGTGATAGCAGCTGAGGAGGCCACACCTGGCTCTGCTCCAGGGCAATGAGAACCACAGACAGTTTCCTGGAGAGGCCGGGACTGCCCACTCTTTCTGTGAGAGGTGAACACTGACAGGTCTCTGTGTGTATCTGATGTCTATTGGTTTATGATCTACATGCTATTTATTGATAAGAAGCACTCATGCACCAAAGTCTAATTATAAGTACACAGTTTATTGATGATATGCAACACTGTTGGGTTAGAGCGGGCAGGTGAGGTAATGAGTGCCAATTGCCCTGGATTCTGGACACACTCTGTTGCTGTCTGGGCCAAATGAAAGTGTAGCCTCGGTGCCAAAGTTTGCTGTGGACTGCACTTCTCGACTCCCATCTCGTGGACGACTCTTTTTGAAGCTCCCGTTCAATTTCAATCGTCACTTGTCCTGTGGAATACTGAGAGATGCACGGGTTGGTCTTGCTGGTGGTGAACGTTGTTGGAGGACTTGCAGGAACCAGAGTATTTTTCATTAGAATTTGAGGCGGGATGTTTCAGTCCAAATCCACTCGTCAGCGGTGAGGGATGAAAATGTCCATCTGTGAGGACTTTTAGACCAAATCGGTTCCTGGAAGGAAGTGTACTTCGTGATCTCGCCACACCATTCCCGGAACGACTCCCTGGTGGTTGACGTTTTCCAGTGTTGGTCCTGTGCTTGTCTGCTGCACGTTGTTTGCTATTCTGTATCCTTCGTTGTAGGCAACTGGATTAATTGTTTGTATTTTGCTTTTGATTGTCATCTTTATGTTGTCTGAACTCGCACCAGTAGCAGGTGCTCCGTTTTGTCCAAAAATCCTAACTCCAGTTTGAGGACATGTTGCTTCGTCTCCAATACGAGAAGCCATTGCAATGCCTGGGTGCATTCTGTGTGCTCTTAAGTTGACAAGTACTTTGTTTGCAGATGTCCATCCAACTGACGCGCTGTTGTTGGCAGCTGTTTCATGCACGACCTTCTGTCTCATGCAAGGACCAGGCGGCCAAGTGCGATATTGTGATGTTAGGTCGCCTTTGTTGCATTTTTAAAAACCAACTTGCTTACGTTTCCGAATGAATAGCTGAATGTGATGTCAGCTATTCACTCGGAAAGGTGCCATTCTACTACTCATATGCGCACAACCAGAGCATTGACAGATTGATGAATCCTCTAATAGATCAATATCCATGGGCACTTGCTGCAAATGCTCAAAACAGCATAAGCAAGTTGGTTTTTAAAAATGCAACAAAGGCGACCTAACATCACAATATCGCACTTGGCCGCCTGGTCCTTGCATGAGACAGAAGGTCGTGCATGAAACAGCTGCCAACAACAGCGCGTCAGTTAGATGGACATCTGCAAACAAAGTACTTGTCAACTTAAGAGCACACAGAATGCACCCAGGCATTGCAATGGCTTCTCGTATTGGAGACGAAGCAACATGTCCTCAAACTGGAGTTAGGATTTTTGGACAAAACGGAGCACCTGCTACTGGTGCGAGTTCAGACAACATGCAGACCTGCCGGCTGCATTGTCTCTGTTGTTGAGAGTTAGATATCCATGCTGTGGAGCCATGAATACACCTGCTGGAAACGGAGGCAGCGTTCCTTCGTGTGCATTCCCCGCTGCATACCGTAGCTGATAGTCTGAGTCCTCCAACACCTGGATTGTGCTTGTGAGATTATTAGTGATGTGTTGTCATGTGTTATGACTTCTTTGACTTGAATGTTGAAAAGCTTCAAGTCAAGCCTTTTTGGTCCCCCGTTACTATTGATGAGATGTTGCCAGTCTTGAAGGGAAAGGTGGCCATGGAACCGCTTGAAGTCCAAGTATCCCCACAGGATGCTGAATCCGTAGTACTGGTTGTCGTTGTTTCCAGTCGCTCCAGAGTTGTTGATTTTCTTGTACAGGTGGTTGTTGTAGGTTGGCAAGGCCCAGGTACCGGTAGATTTTGTGATGACTCTGTCACCCACCCATGTGGAATCGCAATACCAATTTCCCGAGGAAGTGCCCACTCCATCGGAACCCTGCATATTGTGGCCCATTGGGCTGCCACCACCTGCAGCCATTGTACTAGATCCCAAATTTGAGGACACTACTGATCCTCCACTAGTACTTGTTTGCTGGGATTAAGTTCTGATCCTGGAGTTTTAGCTGTCTGCTCATTGATAAAAGTCTTCGTCTAATAGTGGCTGGATCGAAAGTCTTGGTCTTTTGCATCCTTTAGTCAGTGTTTTCACGGGTGCCATCTTGACTGGCTTTTCTACCAGAGCACAGGGTTCGGGAACCCGTTTTTTGGCTTGGAAAACAACTTTTTTCAAGGTTTCCACCTAGCGATGTTGTCGTCTGCGAGCTTCTTCTGAAACTCAGCATCTGCGTGGTTGTATGTTAGATGTGGATAATCACCACTGTTAAGGAGTTGATTATATGCCTTGTCATGCTCTTTGGCAACCGTGTCTGCTCTGTTAACTAGCTCTCCTTTACCTAGACCATTAAGTGATTCAAAATATTTGTATCCAGGAACAACAGGCCCTCTGATGTTGTCTTGATTTGTTGATTAGCTTTTGGCTTTGGAGGTCTTGCCTCAAGATGAAAAAACTCAGCAAGTGCACAGCCAGCCTTTTCCAACCAAGCTGGAGGATGAGCAACAAGAGACATGACTACTTGACTCATTTCATTGCAATCATCAAAGTCAACATTAAACTCATCACATGCAGTGCTAGCAAATGGAGTATCCCACTGCAATTTATGAATCTGGCTATGTTTTGTATGTAGTTTTTGAATCAATCCAGAATCTGATATAACTTTTGGAAAACACTGTTCACAATCTGATACACCACGAGTGAAACAAATATCCGATTTTTGATTCATCCTTTCCCAGTTTTTACATGGAAACATCATTTGCGTCAAATTCAAATGTTGAGAACATTTAGAAGCATACCGAGAGGAGAAATCCAACACTTCTGGCTCCCTCGACGTCTGAATCTCAAATGAAGTTTGAACGCGTTTTGACAGGCTTATATTCTCCGCAGAAGGGGCGGATCTTTTCTTAGCCTCCACCCTTTTAACATTAAACTCCCGCGTGACATCACACTCACTGGCCTTTGCCCAGGCAAAGAACTCTTTGATCTCTGTTTTTGTGATCTTCCTAAAATCATGATAGCGTTGGCAGACAAGTTCAAATTTGAATATTTGATCTTCCAATGGCTGTTGATGTTCGAATGTTATTGAATTTCCATCCATGACAACACCCATGTCAGTATTTGAAGTCACAGTCACTGGTGTCAGATCAGTCTGTTGAGAGGACTTGCACTTTTGGTCAATACAAACAGTACTTCCATCGAGAATGGCCTTTGCAGACTGACAACCTTGGCAGTCATTTTTCCTTCTTCCCACCAGATGATCATCTTGTTGATGCAATCATTGAATGGAAAGTTTTCATTGGTCCAATTAACACATCCATAAAACAGAACAGCATGCGAGATGGCTTCTGCAATGTTTGTCTTTCCGGCAGTTGCATTAGGACCAAACACCCAGATAGTGTTTCTTTTTCCAAACTTTTTTTGACACCAGCCATACAGCACCCTTCCAGCATATGCAGGATCATATCCATTTAGTTCAAACATTTTGTATATCCGATTGGTCTTAATGTCATTTGGCAGTTCATTACCGGCCAAATAATCACTGGTTGTTTGTCAGATTTGTGATCTTACATGCATTCTCCAAAACAGATTTAATCTGGCTCCTGGATATTCCAGTTGCTTTGTAGCTCAGATAAGATTCCTGGCTCTCTTGTATCCATTGTTTTTCTGAGGTGATACTAAACCAGCCACTGAGCAAGTCCCATATATTTTGACGTTGCTTTGCTCCTGTAGAAGGGATCATATTCAGCTTTGTCTGCGTCGGTTTGTTGAGAATCTGAAGACTTGACTTGATTGCTGATGATTGGGAGGACAGTTAGTCGTTTGTATTCCTGCAAATTAAGAACAGCACCTTTATACTCTTCCACAGTAGTCCACGCCCACTTGAAGCTCTGACTGGGTCTTTGGAAGAAGATACGTGGGAATGTATTATTGTTTCAAATCCGATTAGCTTCGTTAAATTTGTTCTTAGTAATTGACATCCAATCTGGAATTTGAGGCTCAATTGTCTGATAAATCTGTTTTATCAACTTACGGTGAATTTGACTCAGGTAGCACCCAACAACAATATTCTTCATGCCATTCATTTCAATTAGCGTATGTAGATGAAAAAATTTAGTTCCTTTTTCAAATTGTACCAAATAGAGCGGTTCAGATGTGACAGTCTTCTTCCATTCATTAACAAATTCCTGCTGAATTTTACCTGCAATCATTAGCTGTGGTTGCTCAATTTGATCCAAGTCCATATCAGAATCTGACAGCAATTTCCATTCTTGGTTCATAATCCAATCCACAAATTTTTCATGTATTCCGGGAAGGTGAGAGTCCAAATCACTTGGAATGCAGATAATAACCTCATAAAGTGAGGCCAAGGCTCAAGTGTCCATGAGGATGTGGTTACAAGTGTCAGCACAGTGGCGTTTATATACTTGCATATTGACATCATATTCTCGTTCTCACGGTGACTCTCGCGAGATGTCGGTGGACTTTGGTCAGTGTTCACATCTCACGGAGAGGGGGCAGTCCCAGCCTCTGGGTCAGGCTGACTCACTCACTCGGTGGCTGTCACCACAGAGGAGCCAGTGTTCAAGGCCACTCAGCCTCTACAGGCCTCTGTGGTCATGTTTCCTGTCATGTCAGCTGGGGCAGTTTCTTTAGGTCAGTGGGGCAAATACGTCATTAGAAGGCAAGGGGCTCCTAGGACATTTTTCCCGGTCTTTTTGTCTAGAGTGATGAACTTAATAGATTGATTATTTGTAGAGTGAACATTTAATTTCTTCCCCATCAGAGAGGAAGAGAGAAGACTGGGCTGGTATCTATGCCACTGCCTTCTCTGTAGACTGTCTCTGACACAGTACCTCAGCTCCCTCTGCTATATTGCAATGAAGATGCACCTTTCATTTCCTTCTGACTTTTTAAATACCAATATTATTTTCCTCTTTCATGTCATTTCTGCCTCAGGATGGCTGCCTTCTCTTGTCTACCGTTAAGAAGTCCCGACCCTGGCTCTCAGAAGCCTGTTGCTGATTCTCCTACTTCTAGAGAGACACAGCATGGCCCAGCAGTTTTCTGGACTGCCAAGGTCTCCCAGAGTCAATTTCAAATTGTCATTCCCGGGCAAAGGAGTGCTTTTGAGTATCATTTTTGAGGCCAGCATTGTTTTAAAAACTGCAGGGAGGCCGAGAAGAGTCTAATCTGCTCTCTGCTCTCAGAGTTTATATTTCTAGTTCAGGAGACAGGTGTAAATATAAAAAGCAAGTGGAAAAATAACAAAGTTAAACACGAAGTCTAATGGGAACCAGGGAACTCCTGTGTGTCATGGACGTTATTTCCAGATGATGCCGTGAGAGTTGTTGTGTTTAGGTTCTGTGTCTGAAGGATCCAGCTGAGTAAAGGGGCACTTTTCTTGGATTAGTTCACAGTAGCAAGGACTTCTTTCCTGCTGCAGTTAATCTCCTCATTTATTTCTTCTTTTGCTGCTCGCTGGTGCTCTGTGAGTGAGGGATTCCATTTGTATGAAAGATCTGCCACGGAAGAGTTGGCTGTGTGGTGCCTGGGCACCGGTGCGTGTCGCCATGGGTTCCAGCCTCTCCTCACATCCTACACTGTGAGGATGAATGAGTCACGCCTGAAATGCAGTGCTTTTCAATTGCAATTGTCTTTAAAAATCGGCCTAAGAGCGGGCTCACATGCTCTGATTCAGCGAGGGCAAACCTCCTACTAACGTGGCGACGTCTTGTTTCTCTTGTCCCAGGAGGCTTTCCCCAGACGGGAGGCCAGAGCTGGGAGAGGCTAGAAACCCCGTGTGAAGGCAGCAAAGGGTGCAGGTAAGAAGGGGAAGAGAACCCTTCTACCAAGTAGCACAGATGTGCGTGCCATCGATCGTCCCCTCCTGCAGCTCTAGAGCAACTCGTACGCTCTTGGGAACTGAGGGAACCACAAGGGGTCCCTATATTTGGGCTTAGAACGAATTCCCATGGGCTAGAGAGGCCGAGCTGGCCCAAGGCACGGTGTGGGGGCGATTAGTCCTGAGTCCCTCTTTAGTGCACTTGGCCCACATGGTGTCACAACGCCAGAACCTTTGAGGGACAGTTACTTGATATGAGATGCAAACAGGCAAGCCGGGCCACTAGGCCCTGGCTGCTGAGGACTATTAGAAAGGAGAGGCTGGGCAGTCGGTCGAGTCAGGAAACTGATTTAATAGCATCCTGAGCAAGCTGGTGCACGTCTGTGTTGCAGGGACTGGCCCGTCCTCCCAGAAACGTTCTACGTGATGCTCCTGCCACTAGAGGGAATGGGAGCATCATCTGGAATGGAGGGGACCAGGGTCCCGTGGGCCAGTTCCTAAAGTGAGGGTGGCATGGAGGTCACTCCTTTTAGCACCTGTGGGCCTTAGTTTGATGTCTGCTGTGGGAACACTGGTTCAAGCTCTGTGTTTTCATGCACAAACATTTTCTCTTAGTCCCCTGCCTTAGGGAGTTCTGAGCACGTCCTATCTAACAATTGAATAGGCTCCATAACGCAAACAAAAGCTCCCATCCTGAGAAAGGGGTAGGTCTGAGGTTAAACTCCCCAGTACCAAATACTCCTTTAATGATTGTTATTACAGTAACATTAAGCAGATGTGACATTAAAAAAATGTGGGCAGGTTTCCCAACTTTTCATTTGACTTGAAAAGACTGATTTACTGCTGGAAAAACCTCTTTTCAGAGGGAAGCTTTGTGTGAGTTTCACTGGTTCCCTTGCCCGATGGCCTCGGGGAAGATGGGACCACCAGCATTACCAGCCCATCCTGCGTGACTTAGATGTGTTTCAATCCAAAGCACATTTGTCACCGGGTTGTCAGAACTCTACTGTGCCGGAGGTTAGTGAGCCCTGAATTAGGCTTCCAAAGACCACCACATCCTTATCTCTGCTGCCCCCACCCCAACCCACCTCCCGCTGGACACAGACCTCCACTCAACAGTACAAACCAGGACCAGGAAACATGCCAATTCTAGAATCAGAAGGATGAAGTAGCATGTTCTTCCCTAGCCAGTGGTTCTTAAGCTTGAGTGTGCGGGAGAAGCACTTGGAACTGGTGTAGCCTGTGGAGGTGCTGGGGTCCACCTCAGAGGCTCCGGCTCTCAGGGTCTCTGGACACTGTCTAGGCAGTGGCTTTCAAGCCTGGTGGCCTGCTAGAGCCTTTAAGCAAATGGATGTCGGGGCTCTATCTGAGTGAGAATAGGAGGGGAGGCAGGCCAAGGCCTTGGTCGCTTTTACAAGCCCCGTGGTCCCTTGGTTATGGAGCCAGGGGAATGAGGACCTGGTGGGAGCTATGACATCTTAGGCAGGGACACAGCGAAGGGCTCTTTGGAAGTTGTTATTGGATAAAGCAGCTGTCGTCTAGCTTGACATGCTTATCTTCAGACAAACAAGGTATCCTGCTTCAACACGGCCACTGACTCTGCTAAAAATCCATGGCCCACGGCATGGAGGAGGATGGGGACCCCTGGATGCAGGTGCCAAAATTCGTGCGGCCGGGCATATGTCCATCTTTGGAGGGAGACGGCTGTCAGACTTCACTAGGTTCACTTGCTTCCCCCAACACTCGTTATTTTATTCATTCATTTATTTATTCATTCATGTCCTCGAGTCTTGGTCCTATTCTGCTCCCCCAAAGGGTAACTGTTCTTATGGCTAAAGTACACTAAAAGGTATCTTTTCGTTTGACTATTTTTGCTTGTTTTGCATGCATATATTTATATTTTACACAAATTGTGGGTTCTTAGGGCTCCCCTTGTTAGCATGTGTACATTAACCCATGGCTCCCACTTGCTGCATCGACCCCATGGCAATCCCCCGCCCCCATTTCACCTCTCTACTCCCCCAGGATGGATGCCCAGAAGGCTTCCAACTCTCTCTGGCCACAAACAGCTGTGGGCACCCTCATATATGTCTCCTTCTGAACCCTAAGAGATAAACCCGGATGTGGAATTGCTGGGTCACGGGGGTGCACAGACCTCTTTAGACTAAGAGGGCTGCAGAGTGCTCCAGTCGGTTGCCCCTGGTTACACTCTGATCACCTTCATGTGCTCCCCGTGATCTAAGATCCCCACCAAACCCCCCACCAAGTGGAGAAGCTGTCAGTTAATAGTGGAAGCTGGCTCTCATGGCCGTTGCTGTTCCCTTCTCTCTTCCCAGTCTGCCTTCTCTCCCACTCCCGTGGCAGCTGTGCTAAACCTTCATCACCATCTCCCAGTCTCTCATTCTACGTGGACTTGCACAGAGGAAGCAGCGGGTGCTTTCAGTTTGCTCCCTCTGCTTCTAAGTGTGTCCATGTCGGCCGCGTCTTGCTTTGTTGTTCTGTTCAGGGCTCCTTCCCGGCTCAGCGGCCCCAACCTCAACCCCCTCCGGACCCCACTCCCCACTCCCCACTCCGGAGCCTCGCTGTGGCTCTTTCCCACACTTCTCTTGCGCTTGTCACTGGTTTGCCTCCGTGGCCTACAGCCTTGGCCGATTCTCTCCCATTCTCAAACAGACTTCTCCTTAGGCTGCCTCCCCTTTTTCGTTATAAACATGTTTTTCATCCATCACCAACTTTTTGTACACGTTGTTTGCTCTCTTTCTGCTTGCTTCGCCGCTTCTGAAACTCCACCCCCTGGTCGTCCAGGGGCCAACTCTGTGCGCTTCCCAGCTCCGCCTGCCGAGTTCTTGGTAGCACCGCCACAGTGACCGGTGCTGCTCCTGCTCCGTGGGGCGGTCTCCCCTGGGCTTTCAGGACAGGATTTTTCCCTGGTTCTCCCTCATCGCCTCTCTCTGCCTCTTCTCAGCCCCACCGTGGCCTTCGTTCACTCTCCCTGTCCTTTTGAGCTGCCCCCTGGTTCCACCCTCTAGGCCAGCGGTTCTCAACCTGTGGGTTGCGACCCCTTTGGGGGTCGAACGACCCTTTCACTGGGGTCGCCTCCGACCATCGGAAAACACATATATAATTACATGTTGTTTACAGTAGCAAAATTACAGTTATGTAGTAGCAATGAAAATAATTTTATGGTTGGGGGTCACCACAACATGAGGAACGGTATTAAAGGGTCGCGGCATTAGGAAGGCTGAGAACCACTGCTAGGCCCTTCCACTGCCACGTGTTTTTCTGAGAGCGCGCATCCACTGCTCATGCGTATGCCTCTCAATCCTGGATCTCACTGTAATTCAACAGTTTTGAGAAGTTGCTGTGTGCTAAGACCCAGTCATATACCTAGTCTAGAGCTCTAGACCCATACATTTGGGAGTCACTGTTTTCTACGGCTTTAGGATATGTATCTGATTCATGGGTTATCTGAAACAAAGCATAAGTTTATTCTAAAGGGCTCACACACAGCCTTGCCCTACCGCATAGCAGCAGACAATGCTGCCGGCTCACCTTCCCGCCTGGAGACCACACCCCGGGCCTGGCCGTTTCACTTTCTTTGACTAAGGAGTGCAGGGCCACCCTCCAGGACAGCAGGGCCTGCAGTTCTAAGACTATAATTTAGTCCTTAGATATGTCCCTGCCTTTGGAATAAGAAGATATTGATAGAGTCACAAGCTGATGAGAATGGATGTGCAATGTGAGACTTGCAGAGGAAGTTAGGGCTGCCAGTAACAGTCCCTGAGGTAAGTAACCGGCTGTCCTGGGAGGGTGAGGCCTACACGCCTGGAGAATCGTACCAGGTGAACATGATTCACTGTGAAACTGAGTGAATGCCGTGCCTTCCTTTCAGGAGTTGGGTTGGGCAGTTTAGGGAGGACAGAGCGAGCTTCCTCTCGCTGCCCGGCTCAGCCTTGCAGGGCCAGCGGCTCCCTGAGCCGGCCTTACCTCTGCTTCAGAATCTGTTTGTTGTCTTCGATGGTCACGCTGTCAGCGTGGTCCCTCTTGAAGATTTCAAAGGCCTCCTGGCGTCCTAATGACATTTCCTCTCTCATCCCTGTTGGAGACACAAGGAAATGGCCTCAGTCACAGCATCAGGATCCCATTAATTTCACTGTCACTCTAGTCAGACCACAGAGGCGCCCCTGGCTCCGAGAGGCCCATGGCAGCGAGAGGCTCTTAACCAGACAGGTGGCCCCAGGCTCCTCCAGCAGGCCGCCCACCAGGGAGCCCTCGCAGCCACACCCGCTGCACCCTGCTGGCTGGGCTGTGCCTCCACGTGACTGTGGGGGGTGGGGTTTGGAATGTCTGGTCGAAGGAAATGAAAACCAGAGTGCCAAGCCCTCATTGCCAAGAACATCTGCAAATACACTTTCTGCCATCATCCAGTGCCATGTTTCTCCCTGTTTTCCTGTTCCTCCCCACTTGGGTTTTCTGTTAAATTTCATCCTGAATTTCCAGGCATTTAGTTAAAAGAAGTATAATTCAGACCGAAAGACTTCGAATCTAGAAAAGTCTGCTGTCTTCAGAGCCAGCCTGACCTTGTTTCCTGTGGCTAACGAGGGGCCCCTGACCTTCCTCAGAACTTAGGTTCTCCTTGTAAGACCCGTGAGCAGAGAGTGGTGCAGGGAGGTCCCTGGCTCATGTCTAACGTCAGCATCTGGTGTCACTGTCACCACTGCAGACTCCTCCTCCCTGCTGGGGCGCTCAGGGGCCCGGTTCTGAAAGCCAGAGTCAGAAAGGCCAGCGCCCTGGGAGTAGCAGGTGGCATCTCTTCCCACGCCCCCCACGGTGAGGGTCCATGCAGGTGTGTGCCTGGGACTCCAGGTGAGAGCTGAATTCACAGCTGTATTGTGGATGAATCTACAATCATTTTTTATGCCTCTGCCCTTCATTCCTTTTTCCATGTTTTTAACCCTTTAATCCCACTTATCTTTGCAGCCCCAGCTGAGGGTTACCACCTCCATGAAGCTCCCCAAGGCCCAGAAGGGCAAATCTTCCCTCCACCACGGACCCATCGATGCCTCTGAAACACGCACAGCCACAGACGCTGTCACATCACATGACAGTCCTTTCAGGTGAAATGCAAGTTTCTCCGGAGATGGAGAGAATATTTTTTGGTGAATCCTTGGTGCCTTGTTCAATGACTAGCGTTTAGAATGTGCTTAACATATGTCTGTTAAGTGAGTCAGGCCCAGATTGAACTGGGAGTGATGATGAGCCTTGCTTGTTGCCATAGGAACAGGGTCCAGGGCTACAGGGGTTCACGCTGAGGCCTAGGGTACCAGAGATGCATTCATATGGGCCACAGACCACATCTCCTGCCTGCAAAAACCTAGCCTCAGGGTGGGGAACTGGCCCAGCCCATCTGACACCAATTTCATGATTGCTGTTGATAAAAATAGCACCATGGAGAATGTCTGAATGGTGAGGCACACAAAGACACCCCACCCTTTCCATCGAAGCAAAGGGGCACAGCTCAGTTCCGTCTGCACATCTGCCCTGCACACTCCAGAATTGGGGCGTGGCCTGGGGACGGGTTTATGAGAGACTTGGAAAGAGAAGCCCTGATGCACAAGCGACATTAACCAGGGGGCACTTTGCTTCCACCAGGAGCCGAGGGACTCACTCCATACCTCTCCCCTGGCCCTGGTCTGTGCTCATTCTAACAATGTATGTTTGCCTTTCACTGCCTAATAAGATAACAACAGGCGGGTGGAAGGAATGGGCCACTCTGGAATAGAGAGGGTGGGGGAAGCTGCATAGAGGCCACATTGGAGCCTGCCAGTGGGGTCCCCAAAGTGCTACCCAGAGAGGAGGAGAGCAGGCTTCCTGGGCAGTGGGAGCAGAAACGACATGGAATACACAGCAAAGACAATCCAGGAAGGTTGGTTGGGACCATTTTTCAGAGAATCTATAAGGTCTTGCTAAGAAATCTGGGCCAGTGTAATATCTTTTTTTTTTTTTAAAAAAATATATTTTATTGATTTTTTACAGAGAGGAAGGGAGAGAGATAGAGAGTTAGAAACATCGATGAGAGAGAAACATCGATCAGCTGCCTCCTGCACATCTCCCACTGGGGATGTGCCCGCAACCCTGGTACATGCCCTTGACCGGAATCGAACCCGGGACCCTTCAGTCCACAGGCCGACGCTCCATCCACTGAGCCAAACCGGTTTCGGCAGTGTGTGTGTGATATCTTATTATATCATATTCCCTCCACCCCCTGCTGGTATTTTATTATGTAAAAGTACAAATCAGTACTTTTCAAAGATTTTTTTAAAGTTTAGTAAAGCACAAATTATGGGGAAGTTGCATGGGAAGTGATTACTACTTTGAGTGAGTTAAGAGCACTGGGTCCTGCAGTGCTATAGGCTTATCGTCAGGAGCATGGTATTGCTTTTCCTCTTGTTGGAATGGAGAAATATTCTGGGATTGAGTTCTCTGAGGGTAGTGACCTCAGGTGGGTGAGCATTAGTGTGACGGCCATCATCCGGGCAGTCAGCGTCCCAAGTGTCTGCTTAGAAAGGCCAAGGCGAGGGGGCTCATGATACCCATTGCCTGAAGGCAAAGAGGCAAAACAAGGCCTGGAAGCCTAGAGAGACTTCACTGCTGCCTCATGGAAGGGAGACTGAGAGTCCACAGCGATGACAATGGGAAGGACTCCCCAGGCAGCTGTAGTGTGAGACCCCAGGCTCTACCCCAGCCCTGCTCTTGTCCATTCCAATTATGCTCATTTAGAGCTCATCTAGTCCTTTTGGGTTGTACTAATGGACCACTTCCTATTCTAATTTGGGGTAACCTGAAACGTTAATGAACCCCTTTTTATTTGCTGAGAAGATGTCTCCACCTCGCTCTCCCTCCCAGGATTCCCTTTCTCAGATGACAAGCTCTCGCACACATGGTGTGCAGAGAAAGAGCGGGGCAGCGGAGCACAGGAGTGACCACAGCCTACCTTGCTAATGAGATCATGAGCCTGCCTCTCACTTTAAACCAAAAGCTAAAGGTGATTAAGTTTAGTGAGGAAGGTATGTTGGAAGCCAAGATAGGCCCAAATCTCGGCCTTTTGGGCCGAACAGTTAGCCAAATTGTGGATGCAAAGGAAAAGTTCTTGAAGGAAACTAACAGTGCTGCTCCAGTGAACACACGGATGATAAGAAAGTGAAACAGCCTTACGCCTGATATGGAGAACATGTTAGTGGTCTGGAGAGATGATAAACCAGCCACAACATTCCAATAAGCCAAAGCCTAATCCAGAAAACAAGGCCCTAACTCTCAATTCTATGAGGGCCGAGAGAAGTGAGGAAGCTGCAGAAGAAAAGTCTGAAGGTGGCAGAGGTGGGTTTAAGGAAAGAGCCATCTCCATAATATAAAAGTTCAAGGAAAAGCAGCAAGTGCTGATGTAGAAGCTGCAGCAAGTCATCCAGAAGAACTGGCTAAGATAATCAATGAAGTGGCTACACGAAACCACCGATTTCTAATGTAGATTAAACAGCCTCATATTGGAAGATGATGCCATCTAGGACTTTCATAGCCAGAGAGAAGCCAGTGCCTACTGTCAAAACTTCAAAGGACAGGCTGACTCACTTGTCAGGGGCTAATGCAGCTGACGACTTTAAATTGAAGCCAATGCTCATTTACCATTCTGAAAATCCTATGCTAAGTCTAATCTGCCTGTGCTTTATAAATGGAACAACAAAGCCTGATGATAGCACATCTGTTTACAACATGGTGTACTGAATATTTTAAGCCCATTGTTGAGACCTAGTACTCAGAAAAAAAAGATTCCTTTCAAAATATTATGGCTAGTTGACAATGCATTTGGTTACCCCAGAGGTCTGATGGAGATGTACAGCAAGATTAATATTGTTTTTATACCTGTTAATACAACTTCCACTTTATCGCCTATGGATCAAAGAATAATTTTGACTTTCAAATTCTTACTTAAGAAATCCATTTTGTAGGGCTATAGCTGCCACAGATAGTGATTCTTCTGATGGGTCTGGGCAAAGTAAATGGAAAACCTTCTGGAAAAGATTCACCACTCATGATACCATTAATGAACATTTATGATTCATGGGAAAAGGCCAAAATATCAATATTAACAGGAGTTTGGAAGAAGTCGACTCCAATCCTCATGGATGACTTTAAGGGGTTCAACACTTCAGTGGAGTAAGTAGCTGCAGATGTGGTGGAAACAGCAGGAGAACTAGGATTAGAAGTGGAGCCTGAAGATGCGACTGAATTGCTGCAACTCGCATGGGAAGACTTTAACAGAAGAGCTGCTTTTTGTGAATGAGCAAAGAAAGAGGTTTCTTGAGATGTAATCTATTCTTGGTGAAGATGCTGTGAAGATTGTTGAAATGACAACAACATTTTAGAATATCACACAACTTAGTTGAAAAAGCAGTGGCAGGGTTGGAGATGATCGGCTCCAATTTTGAAAAAAAAAGTTGTTGTACTGCAGGTAAAATGCGGTCAAACAGCATCACATGCTACAGAGAAATTGTTCATGAAAGGAAGAGTCAATCAATGGGTCAAACTTCATTATTGTCTCATCTTAAGAAATTGCCAGCCCCCCCCCCCCAACCTTCATCAACCACCACCCTGATCAGTCAGCAGCCATCAACACTGAGACAAGATGCTCCACCACAAGATCATGACTCCCCGAAGACTCAGATGATTAGCATTTTTTATCAATAAAGTATTTTTAAATTAAGGTACGTACATTGTTGTTGTTTTTTGACATAATTCTATTGCACACTTAACAGACTACAGTAGAGAGTAAACATAACTTTTATATACACTGGGAATCCAAAAACATTCATGTGACTCACTTTATTGTGATATTCGCTTTATTGCGGTGATCTGGAACCTAACCTGCAATGCCTCCAAGGTATGCCTGCATTACCTTAGTTAAACTTCTCCATGATCCATGGTCATGATTCCATTGTACAGATGAGGAAACTGAGACTCAGTAAAGAAGCGGGTCTAGGGGTAAAACTCTCCCAGCTTTTAGAGACGGGCTAGTTCTCCTCTTTGATCAGTTTTTCCAAGGAGCGCATGCCTGACAGAGGGGAACAGGTGGTAGACTCCAGATAACCTGGTGGTAGTTGATTTACGCACAAAACTGTGCTCTTATGAGTGCTCATCTTGTCTAAAACTTTGAGCTTTCTTTATTGTATTACAGGGAAAACAGAACCATGAATTTTGTTTACTGTTTGCATAGTTTATTTCCTTTATGAATATGTTCTAAAATTATTTCTAGACTTTGTACATGGGGGCAGGGTTTTTTGTCAGTTTTGTCTGCGGCAGTATTTCTAGCACCTGGGTCATCCCTGGCACAGAGGAAGAACTCAATCAAACGTCTTTTCAGTGGATGTTTTGGAGGCTGAATGCTTTTCCTTGTGATAGAGCATATTATGACTTTATGGGGGAAGTGACGATGTTTCCATGGCTTTCCCTCCCTCCACCCTCATGCTCCTGGGTAGGTTCACCCCTCATCTAGTCTGATTTTAGAAATGTAACACCGTCTTCCCCCCACTACATGTCACCATGCTTCAGAGCCCACCATTAGAGACGAATTCCAATACCAAGAAGCTTTCATAAAAATGCAAATATTCTTGAAGGTATCACTGTTTTAGGGCCAGCAAAGAAAAACTGCATAGTTTGTTGACGATTAGCTAACAGGTCCTGCAAAGATGGGAGGTTGGTGTCAGAATCAGGGGGATCTGAGCTGGAAAGGGAAGAGAAATTGCACCTTGGTCCCAACTTTGTTTAGTCTGATGGACTCAGCCGCTCATGAAGTGTACACCTAAGGAGATCTGGCTTTCCATTGCTCGCTCTTAGCTGTTTCCTTTTAGTGAATTTCAATTATAGGTCCCAGTGTTGAATCCCAGAAAACATGGATGACTCAGAGAAGCCTGCTGGCTTGCTGAGTCACAGGGCTGTTTAAAACTTAACAGGGAGCAAATAGAAGCATCACAGGGTTGTGTAAAATTTCAAACAAAACAAAGCAAAACCAAAAAAACCCCAAAACCCCTAAAGGACAGGAGTTTCTCAGTCTAAGTACCCAAAACACGACATTGCAATTCCGGTTGTGAATTGGATGGAAAACATTTCCACGTCCCAAAGGAGCCACCGCTTCCGGATGTTGATACCTATAAGGAGTGCTCAGGTAGACATGACCATCAACAGGTACTCTCCACATTAGCCTTGAGTTGGGTTTCCGGAAATGTTAGGCATCCAAAGTTCTTAGGCCCTGGTGCCTTGTGCATTTCTTAATGCTCACTTTGCTGCCATCCTGAAATTTGGTTTCTTGCTTTTGGATGCCCTCCCCACTCCCGAAGCAGGGTCCCATGGAAACCAAATGGAAAGGGAAAACATCGGAAGTGGAGAGTCTATGCTGCTGCCTTTGGGCTTGCTGTCTGACTTCCTTTAGTCTGGGCACGTGGGCCAGAACTCATTTTCCTGGCTGCTCCCAAACAGCCTACTGCTGCTGAAGCTATTGCTTAAAAATGGACAAAAGTAAAAGAATGGAGAGTTGTGTTGTTCATGCTGAAAAATGATTGCCTGGTTGGAGCCAAAAATGTATTTTCCTTGGAAAAGACATTTATTCATGTTGGTGCCTCTGAGTGAACGAGGAAGGGGGGAAAAGAAGAACGAGAGGGAATGAAGGAAAGTGAGAGTGGGGGTGGGTTCCCAAGGGAGAGGGGGTTTGGGAGACACTGAGTGGGGAAGCATGGGACTTGGTTGGAATGTCTGTACGGAGGATTCTCCAAAAGGTCGGGGGCCTCTGAGGGGACCTTGCCGAAGGCAGCAACCCTTACCTTGACTTTTCCAAACAAGTCCGATCCCCTGGGATGTTTTGCTGGAATCTCTATGTTTAGTCTTTAAAGACCTGATCTTGTAGAAGCATATACTTTCTCAAGAATACTTACCCTGCTGATTGTATCTAAAGGTTAATTTAAGTTCAAACTGTTGTTACAATAAAAAGCCAAAGAGGCAGGCAATCAGGGCTGCTTTTACTACTAAAGTAAAACAGCCCCTTAGCCTCTCTTTCACAGAAACCTGTGTCAGAGTAATCTGTTCACCCATCGTTCAGGGTCTGCTGGTCAGCCCCGGCAACACTGTTTGGGGACACTCAGGGCTGCTGCTGGGAGGAAGCTGGATGTGTGTGTGTGTGTGTGTGTGTGTGTGTGTGTGTGTGTGTAGGGGGGAGAGGGGGATGAGGGTGATTACACTATCTGTGGCTTGGTATTGGAAGCTTCCAAACTAAAGGTAAGGGAATGATATGCATGCCTACAATCCACATTACAAGGACGTGCGTACAGTCATGAGAAGCAGCAGGGGCGGGGGGAGTGTGTTTTCGTAGCTGATATAAGGTTCCATAGACACTGAGAATTCTCTGTAAATGTTGAGTTAAGTGCAATACCAAAAATACCCTCACATATAGTTAGAAGAGAAGTCCTTTCTTTAGTGTGTGGAGAGGTTAGAATGAATGGACCAATGGGAGGGAGAGGAGTCAAGAATTTAGATGAGAGGGATAATCTATCAAGGCAAATGAAACAGGTCAGGAGGGCCTGAGAACCAAAGGAAAGGTCAGTGGTCCAGCACTCATGGGAATGAGCTGGGAACAAGGATATCCCACGGGCAGTGATGGCTACAGCCAGAAACTGGGGTGAAGGCCAAGTCGGCAGCTTCTAGCATGGAGAGCAAAGGGTCCATCAGTTCAGACTGGATAAATTGGTGAGATGGGGAGGTGCTTAGGATCTCATAATGAGGAATCTCCCAGAAAGATTAGAGGGACATCTGAGATGCTCTCTTTACCGTCTCCCCCCACAGTGGGGGGGATGTTGTCATTAGGAAGGAGGTGGTTTTGGAAGTTACATGAAAAACAGGGGTGGCACATCTGTGGCCCGTGTTCCTGCTCTCCTTCCTCACCCCGATGGAAGACTTTGCCAGCCAGTCACAGCATCCTTTGCTAGGGAAACGAAGGGCAGCACAGGTCTCCAGGCAGCCTCTCCCAGCCAACCATCCCTGCCCTAGAAGCTCCTCTTTTTAATAGATGGCTCCCAAGTGGCTACCCAAGCAAACGACATCTGGTGTGGCTTTCATCACTCCTGTGCTTTCAGGATAAAACAGCTGCCTGGTTCTATCACCGTAGGAGCTGGCCTGCAGGTGACTTTCCTCAGAGAGCAGCATAGACTCACTGGAGTGGCCGTCTGGGAGTGGGTACTGAGGAGGCCTCTGTCCCTGCTTCTCCACTGCCAGGGTGATGGAGGCCACTGCAGGAAGCAGGGCCATGTGCCACGGCTCTGCTTACTTAAAGGGCTAGAGCACTCAGCTACAATTTGAGGAGTTGCTGGGTGGGGACAGCAGGGTACGAAATCTGAGGATGAGGGGAAGACAAAACCACTTAGCCACGGCCAAAGTGACTACAGATGTGAAGACCAAAGGGTAGATTTTGGGGGGTGACCAAGGACACTTGCCCAACCTACTTCCTGCTTTTGATTGAGAACTTCTGGGATGGGTTGGCGCCCCAGGGCCTAGGGGTTCAAGGCCTATGTTCAAACCAGATGCTACCACCTGGACTAATGTCTTCAGATTAGGACTTGTCTTGGAGTTTCCTAAATTGCTACATGAAAGATGTCAAAGGAGAACCTTTAATTAGTAGAGTCGTGGGGCTGGCTTGGACCAGGATGGAGCATGGCAGGCTTGGCAGGGGCTCTAGGGAGGGGAGTGAGGGAAAATCTGGAGTGGAAAGCCACAGAAACCTTAGGAGACCCACCCAATGGTGGCACCACATCTAAATAAATCAAATGAGTTCCTGAATCCTAGTGCCAGAAATCACACATCCCACCAGCAGCTCTCACAGGCCCAGCAGCTCAGACCACGTGGGCTGGGGGGAACTGAGGGTTGGTGTTCAAGGGAGGTTGTGTTTCCCTTTCATCTTGGTAACCGTGTCTGAAGCACCCTCCTGCCACACTGTGTCCTGGACGTTCATCTGAGCAGGGGAAGAAAGGTGTGGTTTTCCAGCCGCGTGGACAGGCCCGGAGCCCCTCAAAGCATGGCCGCTGCTTGAGGGCACTTGCCCATTTCCAGCAGTTACGTCAAACCTCTAAACATGGTCCCAAAGGTCACCTGCAGAAAGCCTTCATTTTCCTAACCCTGCGTCTCTAGGTTTTATTTTGTGGGCGTTCTTATTCAGGACAAAGCGCCCATGTGGTTGCTTAGAGAAACCCATAGACAGATGCAGGCATGGAGCTTGGAGAGCAGCCTGGGGCATGCTGGCATCTCTGTGTTTTGGAGTTAACTCAGGAATCTGGAGGCCAGCAATGTTTCCATTGAATAAGACAGCCTGCTGCCAGGCTGACCTGCATCTGGGAGTCTTTTCCATGGCTCGGTCCACAGCTGTGGCAGTCCTGGAGGAGCCTTGATGTCTAATCCCATGCCCGATATTTGGACCAACCCTAGGAATTTGGTGGAAGGACATGTGTGTCCTAGCCCTTTGAGGGTTAAAGGGCAGTCGGCCGAGAGGCCCACTGGACAGAAAGGCAGCATTCCTCTTCAGCTTACCAAGAGGCTCCAAATTTTTTGGAATCCCCAAAACTCAGGACTCCCCAAGTTTGAGATGTATTGACCACTTCCAAAGGCCATGGTTAACTGTTGACTGGCTTCTTCCTGATGAGGTCTGAGATGGTGAAGAGCAAGAGGCAGCTTTTGGAGGGTTGTGGTTGGGACATGTACTGAAAACCACGAATGCATCTTATTAGGGCGGGCAGCTCAGAAGAGCTGAAGGTCTTTGTGAGTAGGAAACTGGGGAAAGGTCCCTGGTGGCTGGGGGAGCTGCCTCATCCGGGAACCCAGGGGGCGGGGTCAGAAGCAGAGGGAAGGGAGGGTTGGCTGACTTGAGTCTCTGACAGAAGGACGTTGTTAGCCAACTATGTCAGTTCCAATTAAGTAATCACCTCTCCCTAATCTACACAGAGCTTACACCCAGCAGGCTCCGCAATAAAGTAGTTGAGGCACTTGAAGCAGTTCTGCTGGACCAGAGTGGGGTGGGGGGTTACTATAGAGAAGAGAAGGGAAAGGGTGCAGGTCCGAAGAGTGTGGGCTTTGGCAGACAATCTCCCCCCTGCAAATGAGCAAGTCATGAAAAAGAGATGAAGAGGACCAAGGAGGCCAGCGTTTTCCTTTCCAATTCTCTGTGTCCTAACTGCTGCTTCTCTGGGAGGCACTTCATTATTTAAATGCAACATTTGTTTATTCACTCAGGCAGCGAGTCAATTGGTGAAGCCCCCCATCTGTCAGCAAGTGCTGAGTGCCTACTCTATCGACAGCCCTCTTCTCTGGCCAGTTACAGATACATAAGAGAAATATTGTCCTTGAACTTACGATACAGAGCACTGGGGCGATGGGAAGGTCAAAGATTACAGTATAAAGCAAAAGAGCGCTCACAGACGAGGCACTGATAGTAATAAGATGCAGATGGTGGAGATGACTGGGAGGAGCAAACAAGGGACATCAACAGATGACAGAGGGGCTTTCAAGGAAAATTCCTCCTGCGGAAGGTTTTAGGAGCCCAGGAGCAGGAGCTGGAGGGAAGGAGGTCCCTGTGTTCCCGGCATAGGGAACAGAAAGGCAAAGCCATGGGCGCGGGGAGGAGCCCACTTCGTGCAGGATCTGGCACAGAGATGGATCAGATGACCCTGGGGGCTTCCTTTGTTGTGGGGGGATTTATTCCCCAGTGGCCTCTCAGTCCAGACACCACTCTCTGAACCAGTGCCTGGTGCTTGCCCAGGGCATCCCCAGGCAGGCAGTTCTCCCTCCCTCAGGCCACTCTGCTGTCATTCTTGTCCAGCATCTGAGCAAAGGAATAGGATTTGTGGTCAGAAGACACGGGGATGAGTGCTGGCTTCACTTCTTAGCTGTATGGTCTTGGGTCTGCATTTAAATGGCTCTAATCCCAGGGTCCTCATCTATGCAGGGAAGCTAACAAGAACCCCTGCCTCTGGCTGTTATTGCGAAGAGGATCTACTTTGTGTAGATCTCCATTTTGGAGCCACTGAACACCTGTGCGATGATGTATCTTGGTCACTGTACCACCTGCCCACCCCCCAGCCCTCAGGCCATGAAATCCAGCCGGGATGTGACTGCCTCCTGTGTCTGTAGCCCCAGGTCCAAGCTCAGTGCCTGAAACAGAGCAGACACCCCAGACAAGGCGTGTGGACTGAATGAACGAGCAAGGATGAGATGTCTCCAGTTAACTTGTTTGTCTTAAAAGCACCGCTTGCTAACTGTGCATATATCGCTAATGCAGTTCTCTGTGTACATGTTCTACGATGACAATAAAGAAAGCAGAATGTGGCAGCTATGACTCGTCTGTTTAAAAGTCTCTGACAGAATGAATAAATGTGGCATACACTATACAAAGTGAAAGTGTAAAGCTGAGTTATTATTATCATCGTAAGTAATAACCAGTCATCTGAAAGCCTCCGCACAGCAAGCTGTTGCGAGTGCAGGAGCTACTTTAACACAGTGGAATCTGAAGGTAGCTGCAAACCAGGGGTCAGTCACGTAGGGAGAGTGGCTTACACTGTCCGCGCGCTCCGCTGCGCCTGTGTCCTCTGCTCCTGCCCAACCAGCCAGGCTCATTCCATAGTGACAGCATCTCGTTGAGAGCAAATGCAACAAGACAGGGGCTTCCTCAGCTTCCAACCCCATGTCAGCTGGTGGCCTCGCCCGTGGTACAGGCTTCCTCCTGGTTACAGTGGCACGAGCGTCCATCACCTTGTCAAAGGCCCTTTCCATAGACAATGGCCGACAGGGCTGTCCGTGTTCACCCTCTCTGTCCTGCCCCTCCCGGCTCCCCTGGGGCAGTCCATGGGGCTTCCTCTGAACATCCCAGTGATCTCAGCATTGCCCAACCCGGAGGCCCGTTTTCTGTCTAATGGTAGTTGACCTCTCAGTAAGTGGTTGAGCAGCGCAGTCACCCACTGGTCCACATGCCGCCCCCATGTCCGATGTGCCCGGGGTTAGCGAGGGGCACGGGCTGTTCTGGCCGCAGGCTGTGAGCGGGCGGTGATGTGCTACTTCCCGGCTAAGGCACTGGAGAGCCGCCGCGCTCGCTTCTCTCTCACTCTGGTGAACCCAGTCATCAAGTCTACGTCAGTCTGGTGACTGTGGACCTGAGACCCTGCTCTCATGCAGCTGAATAAGAAATAACTTCTGATTAGCGAGTGAACTTCACTGTTCTAACGAGTCTGTCCCGAGCAGCGCGCGCCACTGCAGACACCTCCCTTCTGCTCCAGCTCTTCCTTCCTGGCCTCCGTGAGGCCACAACCATGCTCTCCTGGGTTTTCTTTCCTCTTCCAGCCTCCAGATGGCAGGGCATGGGGCTCAGCCCTGGGCCCTTCTCCGCCAGCAGGTGATTCCATTTAGTCTCAGAGCTTTAATGCGAATTAGACACCAGTGGCTCCAAAGCTTGTATCTTTAGCTCTGACCTCCCCACGGGGGGGGCCAGGCTGGGATAGCTAATCACCCACTTGAAATCTCAACTTGAATGTCTACTTGGCATCTCAAACTTAACGTGCCCCAAACAGAACCCTTAATTTCAAACTCCATTCCAAACCCTCCCTGAGCTGTTTCCCCTAATTGCTTCCATAGCCGTAAACGGGACCACTTGCTCCAGCAAAACCTCTGGGACTCTTCCACGATCCCGAATCCCCCATCAGCTCACCAGCAGGTCCTGTGCGCAGCCTCTAAACCAGTGGTTCTCAACCTTGGCTGCACACAGAATCACCTGGGAATCTTTTTAAAATCCTGATTTCTGGGTCTTATCCTTCAGAAATTCTGTTTCTTTGTTACTAATGTTGTGGCCCCACCCCATCACAAAGAAACAGAATTTCCGGAGGATGAGGCCCAGAAATCAGGATTTAAAAAGATTCCCAGGTGGTTCTAATGTGCAGCCAACGTTGAGAACCACTGCTTTAGTGTGTCTTTTTTATCCCAACCTAAGTCACTGCCATTTCTCACCTGGAATGTCTCTTACCTGTTTTTCCCACTTAGCAACCCGAGCGATTTATTCGTAATGCCATCATGTCCCTCCTCTGCCTTAAACTCCCCAGGGCTCCCTTGGCCCTGAACAAGGCCCCAACTCCTCGGCCCGGCAGGCCCTGGCCATCTCTCCTCCTCACGCCTCACCCAGAGCTGTGCTCACGCCCTCTCACTGGCCTTCTTTCAGCTCCTCAAATATGTCAGTCGGATTCCTACCTGTGGGCCTTTACACCTGCTTTTTGTTCCTTGGTCTGGAATGTTCTTTCCCTGAATCTTTCTGACTATCAATGCACTATTCACTGCCCAGCTCACATGTCCTATTGGAAATAGGTCCCCTAATAGGGGCCAGATTTGCACCCTCCTCCCATCTTCCAAACCAAGCCTAACCTGCCCTCCTGTGAAGGCACCAACTCTTGGGTTAGAGCCCTCTCCTCTCTGCACCCACAGTGAGAACTATAAAAAGCCCCTCACCCTGGCCGGTTTGGCTCAGTGGATAGAGCATCGACCTGCAGACTGAAGGGTCCCAGGTTCGATTCCAGTCAAAGGCACATGCCCTGGTTGTGGGCTCGATCCTCAGTGTGGGGCATACAGGAGGCAGCCAGTCAATGATTCTCTCTCCTCACTGATGTTTCTCTCTCTCTCTCTCTCTCCCTCTCCCTTCCTCTCTGAAATCAATATCAATAAAAAACCAAACAAACAAATACGCCTTCTCTCCCAGGATCCCGGCCTGGGGCGACCTCCGCAGGCCCTGCTAACCGTATCCCGATTAACCGCCTCGCCTCACGCTCTGCTCTCTCTCTTACTTGGTTTTCACTGTTGTGCTTGCTTATTTTGTTTTGTTTTTATTTTCTGAATACCACGCCTATAAGTAATTGTCTCTAAAAGGAACCACACTTAACTCCACGTGTACATGGGGAGGGACTTGCTGAACAGTTCTCGTTCCTTTTCCTGGCAAGAGCTTCCATCTGAGACAGAGATGAGAGCCTTGGGGATGCCTGGAGCTGTTTCAGAGCGTATAGGTCAGCCACGGGGATCTGTGTCTGAGGCTCGGACCGCCTCAACAGAGAGAAGTAATTGACCACCGTGAACCATTTGTGTTAAGCCATTCAGGACGGTTTCTGAGGAGGCTTCTGTCATAGATGCAGTACCCCATAAGAATTGGAGAGGAATATAGTTGATGCTGAAGGCACATCCTAAAGATTTAAACACCCATATCCTTGCCTGATGAGGTAAGACCTGTCCAGGGCCTTACTTTACTTTTCCTACTTATTGAGGCACAGCTTGTTCATTGCAAAAATTGTTGGGAAATAGGGGGGATGGGAACAATCAGGGAGAGGTCAATGGGGGAAAGAGGAGACATATGTAATACTTTAAACAATAAAGAATTAAATTTAAAAAAATTGTTGGGATATAAAGAATGATGTAAAAAAGCAGGGGAAAAAATCACTCACAATCCCTCTACCCTCCAGTTTTTTTCTATACTTTGTTTTAACTATGCAGTTAAGATGATAATGCATATACAATTTTGTAGCCTATTTATTTCACTTACCATTATCTTACAATTTTTCTAAGTTATTACAATTCTTAAGAATATTACTTTTTATGGTTGTGTAATATTTTTTTCATTACAGTCCATCTCCTAATATTGGTCTTTTCCATTATTTTTATGTGTAAGTACTATGTAAATACTGCTGCAGTGACATGTTGGTGTGCACATTTTATTCCACACTAAATTAAATTAATTAACACGACAACTACAGAGCCCACTCTATCCCAGTTCCTGTTCGTGGAGCTGGTGAGCAAGGGCCTCTTCCCTTGGAGAGCTTCCATTCTGCTGAGGGTGACAGACAGAGGAGCACCCGGATACACACTATTAGTCAGCTATATGAAGAGAGACACACAAGATATGTGCGAGATATGAATAATGGGGGAGGCTGTTTTCTTAGAGAGACGAAATTCTCTCTGAGGAAGCATATTTGCATAAAGGCATTCTGGGCGATTTCTGTAGGCTAGATTCCTCGAGGGAATTTCTGAGTTAAAATTCCTGCTTTCTAGGAAGCCAGAGTGCTCCCTGATAGCAGTGCCTGGAAGAAAGACAATTATAAAAGTGCACCTTACCAGGGTATGATCTCAAGTAAGTTCCTTATTCCCCTATTGCTTAGTTTTCCTGTGTGAAGCAGAAATAATACTTGCATGTGTGCACCTGGTGTGTGTGTGTATGCATGTGTGTGTGTGTGTGTGTGTGTGTGAAGCAGAAATAATACTTGCATGTGTGCACCTGGTGTGTGCGTGTGTGTATGTGTGCGTGTGTGTGTAAAGCAGAAATAATACTTGCATGTGTGCACCTGGTGTGTGTGTGTGTGTGTATGTGTGCGTGTGTGTGTGTGTGTGTGTGTGTGTGTGTGTGGTGGAGGTGGGAGGGTTGGATGGCTGTGGAAATGGGATGGTAAGGTTCTTGTGACCTAGAAGGACTGGGTCAAGGAGCAAACACACACGCATATCTGTGAAAAGAGAACAATCAGGTTGTCAAATGTGTGCAGGGCATTCCAGTTGGTGGAAACTTAAATAAAAGAGGGCTCTGGCGTGCTTACATGTGTGGCGTGAACTTACTGTGTCTGAGTTCTGCACACATTAGGTGGTCAGTCACGCCTAGTGAACGAAAGAACGAACCCGACCTCCTGCAAAGAGCTTATGGACACGGGGGCTGAGAAGGAAAGGGCTCAGACGATTGATCACACAGCAGCCAGCAGCACTCAGCATCTGCCTATCGGACCCACAAGGAGAGCCCCTTCATTCACGAGCCTGCACAGAGGTGGCACTGTCAGCTTCCTCATTCATAACATGGGGCTAGGACTGCAATGCCTACTTCATAGGGCTGTTTGGGAGAGTGAAAGGGATTGAAATATGGAAAGAGCACAGCGCAGACTTGTTCACAGTGGGCCCTGGGTACGTGCCGTCTCTCTCCCTCGACCTGTGCAAGTAGGTAGGAGCGGATCTGGGGTGGCGAGAGGAGGGGCAACAACATAACGTGCTGAGAGGGCTCTAAGTACACCGTATCTCCCCAAACCCCAGACTGTGTTGCACTCGTTTGAGTTATCCAGTCTTTAGTTGCATATAAGATAATGAATGTTGACAAAAAAAACTCCAAGGAAGGCCCTGGTTGATGGCTGGTGTTGAGCAAAGTGATGGAAGGCATGCATTTTAGCATCAGAATTACATGCTCTCCTCCTGATGAACCTGAACTGGAAAACACGGCTCCAATCATTCCAATCATATCTCCTATTTCCCCCGGGTCTTTCCAGCAGTTTCTCCTTCAGGTCCAGGTCCTTCTACCTCGCAGGCCCACGCTTACCTCTCTGCTCTGTCCCACCTCCTCCATCATCTTTCTGACTCCTGGCCCGAGGCTGTCTGCCAGAGGTGCTGCCTGAGGCTGGGGCATGCACTATTCGGGTGTCCTATTCGTTGGGAGTAGGACACACACATTCCGTGACCACCACGATCACCCTTCCCTTTCCCAAAAGCCAGTGATGTCCGGGTTCCTTACTCACGAGGCACCAGGTGGAAACCACAGATCGGTCCCACCTGCTGCTGGCCTCGCAGCTCCTCCCTGAGTTTATCCTCTGCTCCCTTTGCTGTGTCTCCTCCCGTGGGAGAGGCACTGAGGTGCTCTCCTCTCAGTACTTGCAGTAATAGCCTTTGTCTGCCTTCTTCCTCACTGCTCAGGTTTTGTTTTGTGTTTTTTTGTGTTTTTTTTTTTTAAATCCTGTCTTTTCTTTAAGCCAGAAGCAGAACTGGACTTTGGAAAACAATGCCAAGGGCTCGGCCCGCATGCCGCCATCTGCTGCAATGGCAGGATGAGGAGGGAGCCGGGAAGGCACTAAAAGGTAAGCAGGAGCGATGGAGAGTCTCAGTTGGAAAAAGCTTCCCAGGGTGGCATTCATCTGTGGTAACAGTGTTCACAGCAGACACGCAGGACCTGGTTAACTGTTGCAGTGCACGGGCTGGGGGGAGACGCCCTCCGCTTCCACTGTGGGGCTGACTAATGAGCCGGGGGCTGCCCTGGGCAGTGAGCCGCTCTCTGGACATAACGGACGCACAGAGTGAGCAGGCTGCTGAGCGCCCCTCTGGCTGGGCTTCCTCTTGGTACAAAGAGCCAGTTTTGAACGTGTAATTATGAGTCTCCGGGCTCCCAGTCTGGCACAAAAGTGATTCATTTTAAGCAAATTATCAGTTTTTGCCCTGTTACCAATCGCCGTGATCAGCCATTCTGTTAAAACACACACAAAAGGAACACTTTTATGAAAAGAGCGGGATGTGTGGAAGAACCAACTGCACGATGCTTTCCAGACGTATGGACCAGAGTCAAGCTCAGGCCCCGTGTGAGCCAAGCAACAAAATAAATAGTGAAAATGGCACAGAAAGCAAACGATCAGGAGAATTCCTTTCAGAACAGATGCAAAACCAACTTGTGCAGCCAACAGCATAAAATTGCTATAACGCTATGATTCGTGGATATTCTCCCCTGGCCCCCATTCCAACTCGCTTGGACCTACTGGAATTGAGGTCAAAGAAGAAATATATATTTGGGGGGACAGGTTGATTTAACCCAGAACATTGTTGAAGAATCAGTGATGATGGATAATTGGACAGATGGACTGAGAGGTAGAGAGCAGAGCAAATAACTGTGATCTAGCGATGCGTCTGTGGTGGAGAGGAAACCCTGGGACCTTCTCCTGAAGACACCTGCTACATTCACGGTCTCTGGCTGAGGAAACATTTGGAATGATCAGTACCCCTTTGTCAGTTGCAAGAGTAGTAATGGATCTGAAAAGACAAAGACAGTTTTTGTTTCCTCTGTTGCCTTAGGAATTATTAACACTTCCCAGGACCACAATAAGGGGAAGTGGGTCCAGAGTGAACTGGCTCAAGTGTCTATATTTTGGAAGAATTACTTGAAATTTCCAATTAATCTCTTTAAGTAGCCACCCCCTCACCCACACCACTGTAGCACATTTCGTAAGCTGCCCGGGGAACTTGGCTCTGGGTTAAATTGTCTCACAAATTTTAGATCCTTTCCAAATTACTTTCAATTTAAAGCTGCTTTTCTTGTTTCTTGATTACATTATTTCTTGCCCCTTCCCTAGAAACCACAGTTACTAAATGGCTATTTTCATGTGTTCCCAATCCCATCAAATGAACTCAGTTAATCACTTAATATTTTTTGGAATACCCATCTTCTACGCTTTCTGCTAATCATAGTAATTGGTAAAAAAAAAAAAAAAATCAGTAAAAGCCATGAAAAGTAAAGGCAGAATATAATGGTCAGCAATCAACTCCTAATGGGCAATTCCAGTACACATTTTCAATTCTCATACCTCTTAGCCTCTCTGCAGTAGTTGAATATCCCTTAATTATGAAAATGTTCTTCCCTGCATCTTGGCAGAGTCTCCTCCTTATTATCCCTCTACGTCTCTACTGTTCCCGTAAGCCTCCTTCACTGGCTGTGGCACTGCCGTGCATCTAAGTGGCAGGGCTGACAATGAGATCAGTGGGGATGGAAAGGAAATGTTAAATTCAGTAGACATTTCTAATGAGACATGGTGGCTAACTAGCTGTGTGACTATATGTTAGAACTCTTGAGTTCCAAAAAATGGAAACCTAAAGTTTAATCTGGCTTTAAAAGTGATTTGTACTGGTAAAGGTAATTGAAAAATTCAAAGACAACACTGGCTTCAGGCACTCTTTGATGCGAAGAATCAAAAGGAAAAGAACGAGAAAAGACTGATGGGAGGAAATCACTGAAAATGAAGCACAGACATCGACTGATGTGGAAAATATGAAAGACTGAGATGTGACAGATTAATAAGGCCCAACAGATGTCTAATTGGGGTGTACAGAGAATCAAGAGAATGGTGGAGAGCCAATATTAAAAGAGATAATGGTTCTACATTTTCCAGAAATAAGAAATATGTGAATCCTGGCATTCAGGAAGCACAATAAGTACTGGACAGAATAATACATTTAAAAAAACACACACCCTCATTTCCTAAACATAATATTCATGCTGAAAGCACCAAAGACATGAGATCTTAAAAGCAGCCAGGGGTTTTAAAAGACATATTGCTACTAAAGAATAACAATTAGATTGACACCATATTTCCCAATGATAACAATGGAAACAAAAAGGCAATAGGATAGTACTGAGAGAAGAGATATATTAAATTAGAATTCTATACTCAGCTACACTGCCATTCAAACATGGGGGCAGGGGTGTTTAGGGCACAAAATGCTTACTCTTGCCCTAACTGGTTTGGCTCAGTGGATAGAGCGTCAGCCTGCGGATTGAAGGGTCCCAGGTTCGATTCCGGTCAAGGGCATGTACACTGGTTGCGGGTACCTCCTCGGTAGGGGGTGTGTAGGAGGCAGCTGATCGATGTTTCTCTCTCATCGATGTTTCTAACTCTCTATCCCTCTCCCTTTGGCTCTGTAAAAAATCAATAAAATATATATTTTTAAAAATACTTACTCTCCCCTCTACTCATACTGAAAGTCGAAACTCTAGCCTCAATTGCAAGCAGTTTTTCATCATTAGCCAAACACACTGTGTTCTCCCATGACCTTTGGGCTCCTGCAATACTGCCTTGTTGGTGCGGAATGCCCTTTTCCACAGGCAGGCTCCAACCAATCCTTCTATGTTACTTCAGGAAAAAGAATGCCAAATCCAAAAGGAAACTGACATATGTAAGAAAAATAAATAAATAGGAAAACCTAAATAAGAAGTGCCTGTATATGATAATATTAATACTCTTTATTAATTTGGAGAAAAGAAAGAATAAAAATAAAGTTGGTCATATTTTAGACAACAATAATGTTTAAGATGAACAGAACTTTGAATTAAAGTGTCCTAAGGTTTCTGTATTGTTTAGGAAGGCAGTAGAACTATTAACTACCTTCACTGGCTGTACTAATTAATTTTAAATCTAAAGTATTTAAATCTAAAGTACAAACATGTAATTAACTAACCTTAGATTTCATAAAGTAAAAGTTACTTAATAAAATGTAAGAATAATAGATATAGCACATAAAATGTCCAAGCTAAACTAAGAAACAAACAAACAAAAAACTAGAAACCTCTCAATAAGTTTACTGGAAGTAGGAAAGAAAAGAAAAAAGAAAATAAAACAAATTGCAGTGAATAGAAAAGACACATTAAATAAAACAATAAAATCCAAGATATTAGTAATCACAATTTATGAAAATAGATAAAATTCACCAGGGCAGCAATATATATTGTCAGATTGGATTTTAAAAATCCAAGTATATTCTATTTATGAGGCATATCTAAAATATAAGAACTTGGAAAGATTGAAAGTAATAAGATTGAAAAAAGATATTGAAAGCAAATGCTAACCAAAAGAAAACTAGCATAGCAATATTATTATCAGGCAAAATATACTTAAAGCAAAGTACATTGTCAGGGACTCATAGGCTCACTGCATATTGATACACAGCAGAAATAATTCATAAATTGAAAACACCAAAGCATATCATCAAAACATATAAAAACAAACTAAACAAATCACAGGAAACAAAAGGCCAATTCCATTACCATAATGGAACATTTTAATATTCCATCACAATAACTGAAAGAGCAATGAGATAAAATGAGTAAAAATATTGAGGATTTGAAATAATAAAGTAAGTAGACTTAATATAAAGAATGCAAAAATCCTTTATCCCCAAATGAAAAATATATATTCTTTTATTTATTTTTTAAATTTTATTTTATTGTTTAAAGTATTATAAATGGTAGTACATATGTCTCCTTTTTTTCCGCATTAGCCTTCCCCAAGCATGCATGGGATATTGATAGAAGCTGGACGTGTACTATATTTCAAATCAGGTCTCAACAAGTACAGAAAGTTGGTCATAGAAACCTCTGATAATAATGCAATATAATTGGAAATTTAACACAAAAAGACATCTTTAAAAACTTCGTATGTTTGAACATGTATACAATATCTCAAAATTACTCAGGCGTCAAAGAAAAACTAAAAAGCAAAGTAGATGCTATTTATAACAATGTTAATGTTTTTCATATCTTGTGGAATGCAGCTAAATTAGTAATTAATGGAAAATTTATAGCTTAAGGGTTATATTATAAAATAAGGAAAAAGGTAAGTTAATGAAATAAGCATATATCTTGAGACGGTAGAGAAACATTAGAACAAACCTCTTAGGAGAAGGAAGGATATAGGAGGAACAAACCTGTTGAGAAAAGTCCTGCTTCTTCCTACTCCACCCATATAGAAAGCCCAAAGTCTAGCCTCAGTGCCAAGCAATCTTTCCTCCAGCTACACAAAATTTCCACCAGTATCCAAATGCGCGACGCCTGTTCATGCTTTTGCAATGCCGCTTCCTAGGTTTGGCAGGCTCCACCTCATTCCTCTTATTTCAGTTCAAGTGCTACCTCTTTCGGGAAACCTTTTGTCTCCCCTCTGCAGAATTCTTACATTCTTTCACATTGATGTCAATATACAATGGCTTTTTGTCATGTGAAAGTGAGCACGAATGCATGAATAGAATTGCTAAATTGGGTGGTCAAAGAAGAGTTTTTATAAGATGTCAGCCTTAAGCTAGAATTTATGTAAAGCCACACTAGATATTGTTTGAGGCCCAACTTAATAGCAATAGGAGTAACCTCAACAATAAATTAGAGTCAAGATTCATTGAGCACTGCTGTGTACACTTAATAGGTGAGGGGAGAAAAAGTATTCCTGATGAGCAGATGACTCAGGCAGTATGAGTGAGGCCAATCCTATTGGTTGGCTAACCTAAAAATCATCCCCAATCCTCTTCATTTTTGCCTTCCTCTCAATTTAGACAAGGATGTACAATAAAAATATAATGCAAGTCATATGTATATAATTTTAAGTTTTCTAGTAGACCCATTAAAATGTAAAAGAACAGGTAAAATTGATTTTAATAATATATTTTATTTAACTCAATATAACCAAAATATTGTAACTTCAATATGTAATCAATATTTATAAAATTAAGATATTTTACATTTGCTTTTTATAATATATTGTTGAACTCCTTTGTATATTATATACTTACTAGAGGCCCAGCACACAAAACCCCAGACCCACAGCGCCAGCGGGACCCCAGACCCGCCGCACCACCATGAGTGGGACCCCAATGTCTGCTGCACTTCTGTGGGGGCCAGGATCCCATACCCGCCATGCGAGGCGGGACTCCAGACCCCAGACCTGCCCCAGACAAACTGTACGAGGTGGGACCCCAGACCCGCCACATGAGGTGGGACCCATCAATGCACCTCCTGGTGACCAGTTGTTTGGTCGTTACGGCGTTACAGCCATGGGCTTTTTATATATATAGATAGTGCGCCTCATTTCAGATACTGAATTGAGATGGTAGAGGTAATTTTTATATTTTATAAAATTTACAGTTTTTCCAAACATCCTTTAAAGTTTTCCAATAATCAAAATACTAAAAAATACTGCCCTTATCTACAGCCAATATCATCCTCAATGGACAAAAACTAAAAGCATTTCCCTTAAAATCAGGAATAAGACAGGGATGTCTGCTTTCACTAGAGGACATACTTATTGATTTTAGAGAGAGGGAAGAAGGGAGAGAGGGAGGGAGGGAGAGAGGGAGAGAGAGAGAGAGAGAGAGAGAGAGAGAGAGAGAAAGAGAGACATTAATTCGTCAGTTGACTTCCAGTACATGCCCCAACTGGGCATCAAATCCACAATCTAAGTATATGTGCCCTGACTGAGAATCAAAACTGAAACCTTTTGGTGTATGGAAACGTGCTCCAACCAACTGAGCTACACCAGCCGGGCTCACCACTCTTATTCAATGTAGTACTAGAAGTCCTAGCCACTATGATCAGACAAGAAGAAGAAATGAAAGGCATCCAAATTGAAAAGGAGGAAGCAAAGCAGTCATTATTTGCAAAGTAGAGGCCCTGTGCAGCCTGGTCTGCACCCTCTCACAGTCTGGGAGCCATCAGTCGGACATCCTTAGCACTGCTGTGGAGGCAGGAGAAGCTCCTGCCACTGCTGCTGCGCTTGCCAGCCGTGAGCCTGGCTTCTGACTGAGCGGCGCTCCCCCTGTGGGAGCACACTGACCACCAGGGGGCAGCTTTTGCATTGAGCATCTGCCCCCTGGTGGTCAGTGTGCATCATAGCAACCAGTTGTTTTGCCATTTGGTCAATTTGCTTATTAGCCTTTTATTATATAGGATGGCATAATATTATACATAGAAAACCCTAAAGACTCCACCAAAAAACTACTGGATCTAATAAAGAATTTGGCAAAGTAGCCAGATACAAAATCAATAGCCAGAAATCAATGGCATTTTTATACACCAATAATGAACTATCAGAAAGAGAAACTAAGAAACTAAGAAAACAATCCCCATTTTCTATTGAAACAACAATAAAAAAAGGTACATAGGAATAAACTTAACTAAGGAAGCAAAAGACCTCTACTCGAAAATATAGGACATTAAAGAAAGAGAGGAAGATGTACATGGATTGGAAGAATTAGCATAATTAAAATGTCCATACTACCCAAAACAATTTATAGACTCAATGTAATTCGTATTAAAATACCAATGGCATATTTCAGGGATCTAGACAAATATTTCAAAAATGTATATGGAACCAAAAAAGACCCCAAATAGCCACAGCAATCTTGAAAAAGAAGAACAAAGTTGGAGGGATCACAATACCAGATATCACACTATACTACAAAGCCATTGTAATCAAAACAGCCGCTACTGGCACAAAAACAGGCATATAGATCAATGGAACAGAACAAAGAGCCCAGAAATCAACCCAATTGGCCTTTATGGTCAATTAATATTTGACAAAAGAGGTAAGAGCATACAATGAAGTAAAAATAGTCTCTTCAACAAATGGTGTTGGAAAAATTGGACAGGGAGATGCACCCCCAAAAGTGAAACTAAACCACCCACTTCCACCATACACAAGAATAAATTCAAAATGGATAAAAGATTTATTTATTTATTTATTTTTTATTTTTTTATTTTTTGGATAAAAGATTTAAATGTAAGTCACAAAACCATAAAAATCCTAGGAGAAAACAGATAGTAAAATCTCAGCTATCTTGTGTAACAATATTTTTACTGATACATCTCCTAGAACAAGGGAAACAAAGGGGAAAATAAACCAATGGGACTACATCAAACTAAAAAGCTTTGCACACGCAAAAGAAACCATCAACAAACTGGAAAGGGAGCCCACTGCAGGGGAGAACATATTTGGCAAGGACACATCTGATAAGGGGTTAATTTCCAAAATATATAAAGAACTTATACAACTCAACGCAAGGAAGACAAACAATCCAATTAAGAAACGGGCAAAGGACCTGAATAGACACTTCTGTGAAGAAGAAATACAGATGGCAAATAGACATATGAAAAGATGTTCAACGTCACCAATCAACAGAGGGCTGCAAAGGAAAACTACAATGAGGTGTCACCTCACCCCTGCCAGAATGGCTGCCATCAATAAATCAACAAACAAGTGCTGGCGAGGATGGAGGATGTGGAGAAAGGGGAACACTAGGGCATTGTTGGTACGAATGAAAAGTGCAGCCACTGTGGAAAACAGTATGGAGTTTCCTCAAAAAATTAAAAATAGGACCGCCCTTTGACCCAGTGATTCCACTTCTGGGAATATACTCTAAGAACCCAAAACACCAGCCAGAAAGAATATATGCACCCCTATGTTTATTGCAGCATTATTTGCAATATTTGGCAAGCAGCCCAAGTGCCCATCAGCAGATGAGTGGATAAAAAAGCTTTGGTACATCTACACAATGGAATACTAGGTGGCTGTAAAAAAGAAGGAACTCTTCCCCTTTGCTGCAGCATGAATGGACCTGGAGAGTATTATGCTAAGTGAAATAAGCCAGTCAGAGAAAGAAAAATACCTTATGATCTCACGTATATGTGGAATCTAATGAACAGAATAAACAGACAAACAAAATAGAGCCAGAGGCATAGATAGATGCATGGTGCAGACTGACAGCTGTCAGGGGGTGAGAGCGGAGGGGGGACCGGATCAAAGAAGGTGAAGCGAGTAGACAAAGAACATATACACATAGCCCATGGGCACAGACAACCGTGTAGTGAAGGCCAGGGGAGGGGTGGTGGGGCTGGGTGGAGGTGGACAAAGAGGGGGACCATGGGGGACATCTGCAATAGTGTCAACAATAATAAAATACAGCCCTCAATATTTGCATCCATATTGATAAAACTGGTCAATGAACTATTTATGTGTAATACTGGGAACCATGCATGCAGCTGCTGACATGTGAGCCACAAAACAGTAATATCTGTGCCATGCAATGACTAAAATGAAATGTAGTCTTACCCCAAAATAAAGTGTATCTAATGGAAAAAAATGTGTTTTTTTTTAATACTGCTCCCATGTTTATATTTAAATTAACGAAAATCACATAAAATGAGAAATTCAGAGCCTCAGTTGCACTAACCACATTTCAAGCACTCCATAGTCACATGTAGCTGGAGGCTGCCACATTGGCCGGAGCAGCTCTAGAGGCTGGAGGGGCCACACATCCGTATCCCCAGCCTTCCCCGTACCTCGGCTGTGTGATACATTTTGGCCAAAGAAATGTGCGACAAAGTTCAGAGTGAGCTTCTGAAAAGTCTTTTGCTTTCCTCATAAAGGAACAAACACAAGAAGGGAATCTGCTAGCACCCTTTCTTCCTCCTTTTTCTTGCTTTGCATGTGAACATTATGTGATAAGTGGAGCCAGAGCAGCCATCTTATCACCATGAGGCAACTCACATGAGGATGAAAAATAATTACGCTAAGAATGATGAAGCAACAACCGAGACCCTCATGACAATCACTGAGCTGCTGCACCAGCTCGGAGATCAACTACCTTTGAACAATGTCTGTCCTTTCAATTTAATAGACAGATGGTACTTGCAGCTGAACGCATTCCTAATTGGCACAATGAGTAGAGCACGTTGGAAAATGAGACAAGAGGCGGCCTCAGTAGGGGAGGTATATGCTGAAGGATAGTAGTAAGTTTTCAGGGATGGGGCAGAGTCAGGAAAGGGAGGGCCCACTAGATGTCTCACCTGAGAAGCCCAGAGGAATACAGCGGTCCCTGCCTGCGAACCTTACCGTGCTGTCTTTTCTATAATAGTTTGTATAGGTGCCATTTTCCGGTACTCGATTATAGGGCCGGGACCTTTTCCAGAGAACGTATTCAGTAAATATTCATTAGCCAAATGATTCGGTTGAGAGCTGGTGGTTTCAAGACAGGCTCTGCAGCTTAGATCAAATGTCCAACATCAAAGAAATCCCAGCAACCTAAAGCCCTCAGTGAGAAAACCTATTAAGGGTTCCTGTATTAATCTGTCAAGTGGAAAGTCCCTGGCCTACCTTTTATATCCCATAAACACCTAAAACAAAAAGGACCACAGTGAATTGGATTTTGCCTAACCTGCTCTACTTTCCACTTAATTAGCAGGTAAGCACCTTTATCTTTCCTCTGGCATTTGGCCTCTATTTTCATCTCTTTGAACATGTACGCCTAACCTCTTGATGTCCTTTCTGTTATTCCTCTGAACTAAATCCCCATTTTCTCTCCGTTATCTTGCTCCATAGTGTGAGACCAGGCCTCCCACTTACAGCTCGAGTCGTTTGCGAACCTCTATTGGCCAAACTGCCTCCAGCCTCATCAACCCCAACCTACAACCCAATCAGATTCCTCTGATGCTATTTTTAAAGTCACATGTAAATTTTTTTTCAGATTTTGAAATAATATATTCTTTGTACAATACTTGGAATAAACTTTAAAAAGAAAAAATCATCTCTACTCTGACCACCAAGAGATAATGACTATATTTTAGTGTATTTTCTTCCTGACTCTCTAAGCGTTAGATCTATGTACCACGATTGAAACTGTATTATAAACAAACTTGCATTCATCTTTTTCACTTCTCATCACATCGCAAAACATGTCCTGTGTAATTAAAAATTCTTCAAAAGAATTGAAAAAGCAACTGCATGATGTCCCATCATGGCCATTCTTTAACTTATTTAGCCGTATTCTTACATGATCACTTCTCTTTTCTGGTTCCCCACAGTGACTGCCAGTTGTCTTTTGTATTAAAAATTCCGGCTCCTGCACCCTGTCAGGTGCTATCGTTCGGTAGCTGCCTCTCCCTCCGGCTGGCGGCTCACGGTATAGCCCAGTGGTCGGCAAACTCATTAGTCAACAGAGCCAAATATCAACAGTACAACGATTGAAATTTCTTTTGAGAGCCAAATTTTTAAACTTAAACTATATAGGTAGGTACATTGTTATTAACTTAATTAGGGTACTCCTAAGGCTTAGGAAGAGCCACACTCAAGGGGCCAAAGAGCCGCATGTGGCTCGTGAGCCGCAGTTTGCCTACCACGGGTATAGCCCATAGCTCTGCTCCCTCCCTCCCACATACTAGCCTCTCTCCTCTGAGCCCTTACTCATTTTCTTCCTCCTACATCTCTGTCAGCTCATCGCGCTGCTTAGAAGTTACCTCGGTGTCATTCCGATAATCGCCCACCAGCCCTCCTTGTGCTTCATATACCCCAGTTTATCTGGTGTACAAGTTTAGGACCTGCAGTTTGTAGCTGGTCATTATTTATGTTTCTCCACGCGTCATGGTCGGAAAGGGTGGCAGGGGCTGCTCGGGGGCCAGAGCAGGAAGAATGGAGCACGCAGGCTGGGGGCCGCTTCTTCTCGACCCTCTATTGCACTTTCGAAGTCCAGTCGGCTCTGGAAGGAAGGGGGAGTGGCAGGGGCCAGGTAGGACCATCTCGTGCTCCAAGCTGAGCAGCAGGGAGTAGTCAGTGTTGGCGGGGTTTGAGGAACAACACAGACTATCAGGCATTTGGACACCATCTGCATTTCCAGGCTAAATGAAAACATATTTATTTTGGCTGCTGAATATCTGGGGGATGAGAGAACCTCTGTGTATATGGGAGGCTTACCCCTTTTTTGGAAAAAATGATCTCAATTAAACCCAGTGTTTGCTTTAGATTAGCCAGTGTGTGAAGCGTGAACTTGTGCCCTAACCCAGTGAAGTGTCCCTATTTTTGCACCCAGTGTTCCTTTATCTCGCACAGCTCTTCTTTGGTCATTGAAAATTGTCAGCGTTTGCTTAAAAGTAGAATCTGGAACACAAAACTCCAGTGAGCCTCCTCCTCGGCCTCCTCGGGCCTCCAGTTGGGCAGAGGGCCTCGACCCAGCCTGGACGCCGGGCTGAGGCGGCCAGGCCAGACCCGGCGGCTGTTCCTATGCGCCACTCAGTGGAGCTGGGCGCTCACAAGCCTGGCGTCTGCCTGTGGGAGGTCGCGGGGCTTCCTGAGTTCCGGGCAGTGAGACACTGAGGATGGATTAAAGGCCCTTCAAACGCTGCCTTTCTAAACGGCCCCTTTGAACTCTTGTTTACGGACAACAAACTTTGGTCCTGAAAGCGTGGCTGTCCCAGTTTACGGCAAAAGAAAGTTCTGGGAAAACCCGGTTCGGTGCTTGTTAGCCACTCAAGCAAAAACGTGGATGGGAAGTGGCACCTTTCAGGTGTGTTTGTAAACTCTCCTCTGCCAGGACTTCTTTCCCAGCGGCCCACTTTCCCAAAGATGTCTGCTATCACCAGAGGGCAGTGTCCGTCTCATTTTCCAGAACAGGCCCTGGGCTGACATCGCTGCTTCTGCAGGTGGACGGGGAGGTCATGCCCTGGGCACGCAGCCTGGAAGGAGGCTCCAGGCGTTGGTCACTGGCACAACTGGCTGCCACGGTATCAAGGGAGGGCAGGGAGGAAGGGCAGACATTGCCACATGGCTTGATGCAGACACAGTTTTGTTACATGAATAATTTCGAACGAATAATTCTTGTCTCCAAAAATCAATGCAATGATCGTATCATCCAGAGGCAACAGTGGTACCTGAACAACAGTTGCCCAACGTGAAGCCTCCAAGTCATCCCGGACCCCTTCCCTGTCGCTGGCTTCTTAGTCACAAAGACCTGCTGCCTCCGTCTCCTGGGGAGCCCTCCGCCCCCCTCCGCATCCCAACGCCGCTGCCTTCCTTGCTTCAAACCCTCACCAGCTCGCGCCCGAACAGTGGCCCCTCACGCCCGCCTCGCTTGTCTCTCGGGCTCCATTGCGGCCCTCTTCATGCTTGGCAGGAGCGGCTTTCTAAAGAAACCCGATTGCTTCTCTGAGGCTTAAACACCTTCACAGGTTCCCTAGTGCTAATGGTCACAGTGTCATCTCCAAACCTTATGAGGTTAACAATCAGGTCCCAACCTAAACCTTTTCTTCTGTCTGCACGTCCGCCCCCCCCCCCCCCCCACACACACACAGTGCACCTTGTGTGCTAACTACACTGGACCACCCGAAGTCCTGGGAGCATTCGCACAGGCCATGCGCTCGCAGGCCTCTGCTCTCTCTCTCCGCGCTCTTCCCCATTCCGCTGGGCGCTGGATTCATTGGGGGGGGGGGGGGGGCAGGGAGGGGGTAAGAGATCAACCGAAGGACTTGTATGCATGCATATAAGCATAACCAATGGATACAAGACACTGGGGGGTAGGGGAGGCCAGGGGATTGTCAAGGGCTGGGGGAAAAAAAAAAAAGAGGCAGCTGAAACGTTGCTGCCACCGAAGCCCACCTTAACTTCTCCAGGAAGAGTGTTACTCCCTCCCACCGCACAGCACGCACCACATGCCTCCCTCATCCCCTCCACCTTATGCGGAAGGGCTCCTTCTCTTGTTTAGCTCTTTGTCTTCTCTGTGAGCTCCTTGACCTCAGGACGGTGAACTCCAGGACTAGCACAGAGCCTCACACATGCTGGTGCTCTGTCATGCCGGCTGAATACATACATAGGGTGGCAGAGGAAGGTTTTCTGATGAACAGTTTTGTATGACAATAAGATCAGCCTTCCTTCCTTCCTTCCTTCCTTCCTTCCTTCCTTCCTTCCTTCCTTCCTTCCTTCTTTCCTTCCATCTTTCCTTCCTTCTAAAAATCACTGGGTATCAAACCTCTTCTGGATTTTCTAGAAGAACATAGAGTAAGGGTTCCCAAGTTTAAAAATCAAAGACAAGGGAGTTGGTATTTTCAAAATGGTGGCATGAGGAGCTCAGAGAACCCTCTCACCAGCAAAACAACCATAGCTAGTGAATTAAAAAAAAAAAAAAAATTAAAGTCTCTGAAAATTATCCCACGGGCACATAGCAAATGAAAAAAAAAAATTATTTTTAAACATCTGCTAAATCGTTGTAATTACAGTGAGAGTTTGTGCCATTTGAGCCTGGACCCGCTCTCGCTCCATCCCACAACGAAGTAGCGACGGTAGCTCTGCTTGGGTGAGTGCACAGGCCCCCCGTCCCCCAGCTCCCAGGCTAGGGCTATGGTACCTCTCCAGGAGGGGAAGGCTCCAGCGTTTCTTATGACCCCAGCTCTGTGCTGCAGAACCTTTATTCCAGGTGAGAGCAGATGAGAATTTGGGGGCCCATTTCCTTTTTTTATTTTATATAGATTTTTTTTATTGATTTCAGAGAGGAAAGGAGAGGGAGAGAGAGAGAGAAGCATCACTGATGAGAGAAAATCATTGATTGGCTGCCTCCTGCACGACCCACACTGGGGATGGAGCTCGCAACCCAGGCATGTGACCCAACCAGAAATCAAACCATGACTTTCAGGTTCATAGGTCGATGCTCAACCACTGAGTCATGCTGGCCAGGCTGGGGGCCCCTTTCCTTCACTCATCCCCCACTTTTAAGGCAGAAGCTCTATCCCAGGAGTTGCAGGCCAAGATTACTGGGTCCTAATTGCTTTTGCCTAAGTTTGCTCACAAAATGATGGTTCCATGCTAGAAGAGGCAAAATGAGAAGGCAAAAGGCAACTGCCCCTGGCCAGCACCTCACTCATAAAGCAGAAGTATCACCTCAAGAGAAACGGACCATGGTTCCCACCCTCAGTTCCAGAGCAGCTCAGAGGTTCGGCTCAGAAGAAGAGGCAGGTGTAATAACAGAGAGCTTCATAGTTTTCCCCAAGGTAACTGACTTTATTTGAACAGAAAGCGTGGAGAAGTTCATGTCTAAGGGTGAATTTAAGTGCATCAAACTGTGGAGTCTTTTATGCGCCGCGTTGTTGAAAACAATAGAGCAATCAGCTGTCAATTAGCAGAGGCTAACAGCCAGGTGTGATACCAACAGGCAGACAGCTTAATAGAAAGATCAGGGAAACTAAGGAAGAGGCTGCCTGCTAAAACCACCTTCATCCGACCTAGGGTGACTGTGCACATAGCCGGGATCATGTCTTCTGAAGGAAGAGCAACACCAGAGGGAACACTGCCAGGAAAACAGACTTCACTGAGATGGTCCAGCCAAACTACTAGTGAAATAAGTATACACATCACAACAGGCCCTGGGGGTGGGGTGGTAGAGACCCGTCTCCACAGTTGCTAAAACATATGATCTAAAATGTCTAATTTTAAATAAAAAATGATGAGAAATGCAAGTAAACAGGAAAGTGTGACCCATAAACAGGAAAAAATAAACAGAAAGTCCCTATTAGAAGGTACAGATGTCAGCTTAGTAGACAGAGATTTCAAACCAGCTATTATGAATATGCCCAAACGGCCAAAGGAAACTGTGCTTCAGGTGCTAAAGAAAGGTATGACGAAGTGGCTCGCCAAATAGAGGCTATCAATAAAGAGACAGAAATTATAGAAAAGAACCACAGGGAAATTGTGCAGTGGAAAAGCATAATGACCAAAGTGAAAAATTCACTTGAGGGCCTCAACAGTCGATTTGGACTGACAGAAGAAAGAATTAGTGAATGTGAAGGTCCATCAGTAGAGATTATGCTATCTGAAGAACACAGAGAAAAAGGAACAAAGAAAAAAATGAATAGAGCCTCAGAGAAATGTGGACACCATTAAGCACACCAATATACAAGGAATAGAAGTACTAGAAGAGAGGAGAGAGAGAACATAAAATTATTCAGGTAAAATAATGCTGAAAACTCCCCAAATTTGATGAAAAACATTAACCTATACATCCAAAAAGTGAGATCTACACCCAGCTGCATCCTAGTAAATATGAAAGCTGAAGACAGAAAATCTTGAAAGCAGTGAGAGAAAAATGACTTGTCATGTACAAGGGGACCCCAGTAAGACTAAAAGCTGACGTCTCCTCAGAAATGATGAGAGGTCAGAACACAGTGGGATTATATATTCAAAGTCCTGAAAGAAAACAACAACCATCAACCAGGAACTATATCCAGCAAAACTGTTTTTTCAAAAGTAAGGTTAAATAGAGACATCCTGAAACGAAAGTGGAGAGAATTTATTGCCAGAAGATCTGCCTTACAAGAAACACCGAAGAAATTTCTTTAGGCCAAACACAACTTACTCCAGACATTAATTAAAATCCGTATGAGGAAACAAAGAGCACCAGCAAAGGTAGTCATGTAGGTAACTGTAAAACACATTATAGTGCATATTTCTTCTTTTAACTGATTTTAAAGGCATCTATATAAAACAATATGTACATAATTATATTGTGTGGCTTATAACACATAGAAATTTAATATAGTTGACAATAACAGTGCAAAGAAGGTAGGTGGGAACAAAGCTGTATTGAAGTAAGAAAATTACTTCAGTGTTACACCAGATGGTAACCTGAATCCAGGGACTAGAGGAAGAGAACCAGAAATGGTAAATCAGAAATATAATAAACTCTATACATACATAATTGCTTGCCTTTCTTCTCTCAGCTCCTTTAAGATAAAAATTATATAAAGGCTTAATTATAACACTGTCTTTTGGGTTTGTAACATATAAAGATGTAATATGTATATCAAAAATAACACAAAAAGGGAAGATGAAATAGAGCTATATAGAATTAACATTTTTATATCTCACTGGAATGAATTACTATGTATCTGAAGTAGATGCTGATAAAGTTGAAATGCATATTTTCAGCCAGAGCAACAAATAAGAAAATAACTCAAAAACAAATAGAAAAAAATTAAAGGAATTAAAATGCTACACTAGATATTCACGTAATTCAAAATAAAGCAGTTAGGGAGGAAGAGAGAAAGGAAAAAGGCATGATACATGATAGAAAACAAAACATAGCATGGCAGATATAAATTCAACTAAAGTAATAATAATATTAAATGTGAATGGATTAAACAATCCAATAAAAAAGAAGAGATTATCAAATGGGATAAAAAGAACAAGATCCAGGGATATGCTATAGGAGACATGCCTTACATTCAAAGGTACAAATAGGTTAAAAGGATAGAAAAGATATATCATGCAAACAGCAACCATGAGAAAGCTAAAGGGCTGTGCTCATATGAAACAAAATAGACAAATTAGATTTTAAAACAAAAAAATGTTATTATAGATAAAAGAGGACATTTTATCATGATAAAAGGATTAATCCCACAGGAAGCTATAACAATCACATGTATACAACTAAAAACAGAGCCCCAAGAAAGATGAAACAAACTGACAGAATTGAGGGAGAAGCAGACACTTCAACAAGAATATTTGAAGATTTCAATATGTCACATTAAAAATGGATAGAACAACTAGGGGGAAGATCAACAAGGGAATAAAAGATTTGAACTATATTACAAATCAGCTAGACCTAACAGACACCTCTAGAATACGCTATACAAACCTTTCAAAATACACATTGTTCTCAAGTGTAACATTCTCCAGGGTAGACTATATTTTAGACCAGGGGTGGGCAAACTTTTTGACTCGAGGGCCACAGTGGGTTCTTAAACTGGCCTCAGAAGAAGGAGCTGTGGCCGTGTTTCCCGACGTTGCCATGTTAACACTGCTGCTGGTGAAGGAGCGGAGGGGAGAGCAAGAGAACCCTCCGCTCTTTCGGCTCCGCGGGCCGGATAGAACAGCCGAACGGGCCGGATCTGGCCCGCGGGCCGTAGTTTGCCCATGGCTGTTTTAGACCATACAACAGGCCTCCATAAATTTCAGAGGACTGCAATCAGACAAAGTATGTTCTCTGACCACAGACTAGTGGCAGAGAAGGGGATATAGAGCAGAGTGGGGAAGGGCGAGGAGCTGGGATATCAGGGATAAGGGAGGAGCAGGTAAGGAGGCAGAGGAGGGAACGTTAGGGTTTGAGGTTCAAAGTTCAGAGGTCTCAGGGCTCTGACAGGTGGCTGAGCTGTACGATGTGGCTAAGTACAACCCAAGCCAATGACACAGGAGGTCACAGACTTCTCTGGGGGAGCATCCAACAGTGTATCCCCCTGAACTGGTCTCTAAGCACTTCAACCTGGAGTCCCCCAGATGACTGGCCTGGATTATCGAAGGGTGACGCCTGTGACCCAGGGGTGTGATTAGGAGGGATCGCTCTGCATGCTCCCCAGGTGACGTGAAAGATGTTGTACACGTACAGGGTCAGGTTTAGAAAACAACAGATTTGGGGGAAAGAAAAAGGAAGAACATGTCATTTTTCAACTACGTGGGTAATCATCTACTAACAGATGTTTCCGCTAATCCCGGTAAGTGAGCCAGTCGGAGAGGTGCTAACTCCGTCCATGGAGCCCCGTCCCAGCAGGCACAGGCCCTTCCCAGGGAGTAACGGCACTAACTGCCCGATCCCACTCTGTGCTGCTCTTTTCAACGTCGGCTCCTTTAAGGTCATATTGCTTTAAGATGATCAGATTTTCCCTTTAATGGAACACCACAGAGCTCTTTTCCTCCTTGACCTTTTAATTCATGTTGAATAATAAAACTTAACATTGAGCTGTGATTTGATATTACAACGCCAGGGATGCCAAAGTTAAGGCCTCGCGTTTGCCAGAAGTCTGCAGTTCTCGGTCCAGCAAGAGAATTTCAGGATGCAATCTGGAAGTGTTTTAAATGCCAAAGAAATGCGACACCCCTCTCTTCTGTTTTCATTTCCTTTTCTCCTGTTCCTCTTTTCCCCTGGTATCTTTACGGTCTCCACGCTTCCTCCTCGGGGCAGTCCCTCCAGCACAGGGACCCACGTCTGCCCAGGGAAGGCTCTGCTGTGCACACAACAGCTGCATTTGCAGAGCATCTATTTTTGCTTCCTCCGCTCGGACTCCCTGACCTCTTTCCATTATGCCTTCGTGGTCCACACCCAGCCTTCTCACCGCCTTCTTGTCCTGCCATGACATTGAGCACTCCCTGTCCTCGGTGCCAGCTATGCACATGGATCTGCCACCCTCTTTCTGGGCACGGACACTGGGCACATGGCCAGAGCTGGGCACTCAGTCTTGGGTTCTCCTGATCTGTGGTCACTGCATAGATCCTCATTCATGAGGCCACATGTGTTCAGTAGATGTGTCCTGTGATGGCTGCAGTCATCCAGAGACCCCCAGGTGTCCTGGCCCGGAGCGCCATCAGGAGATAGTAAGAGAGTAGTAAACACCCTCTCCCAGCACATCTGGGGACCAGCTCAAGGCAGCAAAGGTCTAACTAATCCAAGTCTTTGTGCTCCTCCCGATAGAACTACTTTAACTCTAGGGAAGGGGGAGTTTCCCTGTATGTTTGCCTTGGTCTTGATAGAGCTACGTGCTGAGCATCTAAATCGAGAGGATACACGCGTAGCCTTCTGAGGAATGAACAAACGTCAAAAGCGTCATAGAGAGTGGAGTAACTTGTAACTACATGGCTTTTCCATTTTTAAGTGAAGCCACTGATACTTCTGACACACCAAGGAATTCCAGCTCTCTCCTGAAGCTGAGGACTCCTGGCACGTGAAGCACTTAGAATCTGAGAGCACCGAATCCTCACCCAAGTGGCAATGGCTCCCTCGCTGTCCCCAACCCTCCCCATCCTCTCCTAACCCGAATCTTCTTCCCCTTCACAAGCAAACTCCTGGAAGTGCTGTCAGCATTCCCTGGCTCCATTTCCTCAACTTCTCTTCACACCTCATTTCACTGCAGTCTGGTTTCCATACTCAGCACTTCACCGAAACTGCTCTGCTGAGGTCGGCCACCACTTCCTTAGTGCCACACCCGTCTATTTTTTTTTTTTTAAATAGACTTTATTGTTTAGAGCAGTTTTGGGTTCACAGAACAACTGAGAAGGTTCTGAGATTTCCCATATGGCCCCTGCTCCCACACAAGCATAACCTCCCCCATTATCAACATCCTCCACCAAAGTGACACATGTATTACATCAGCACGTCATTATCACCCAAAGTCCATAGCTTACATTATGTTCACTCTCAGTGTTTGCATTCTATGAGTTTGGACAAATGTATAATGACATGTATTCACCATCACAGTATCACAGAGCAATTTCACTATCCTCAAAATCCTCTGTGCTCTGCCTATTTCTCCTTTCCTCCCATAACCCTGGTAACCACTGAACTTTTTTCTTTAAATATATTTTTATTGATTGCAGAGAAGAAGGGAGAGGGAGAGAGAGATAGAAACATCAATGATGAGAAAGAATCATTGACTGACTGCCTCCAGCACGCCCCCTACTGGGGATCGAGCCCACAACCTGGGCATGTGCCCTTGACCGAAATCGAACCCGTCAGTTCACAGGCCAATGCTCTATCCACTGAGCTAAACCAGTCAGGGCTAACCACTGAACTTTTTACTGTCACTATAGTTTTGCCATTTCCAGAACGTCATATGGTTAGAATTATATAGTAGGTAGCCTTTTCAGATTGGCTTCTTTCTTTGAGTAATATGCATTTCAGGTTCTTCTGTGTCTTTTCACGGCCTGATAGTTCATTTCTTTTTTAGCACTGCCTAGTACTCCATTGTCTGGATGTACCATGGTTTACTTTTCTGCTCACCGACTGAAGGGCATCTTAGTTTCTTCTAAGTTTTTGCAATTATAAGTAAAGCTGCTATAAACATCTCTGTGCAGGTGTTTGTGTAGACACATGTTTTTAACTCCTTTGGCTAAAAATCAATGAGTACTATCGCTAGATCCTATGGTAAAAGTATGTTTAGTTTTGTAAGAAACTGTCAAGCTATCTTGTAAAGTGACCGTACCATTTTGCATTGCCATCAGCAATGAATGAATTTCTATGCTCCCAGCATTTGGTGTTGTCAGTATTCTTGATTTTGGCCATTCTATTAGGTATCTCATTTCTGTTCTAAGCTGTGTTTTCCTGATGACATATAATGTGAAGCATCCTTTCAGATGTTTATTTACCATCTATATATCTTCTTTAGTGAGATGTCTATTATGGTCTTTGGCTCATTTTTTGACTTTAAATAATTTTTTATTTTTCAATTACAATTGACATACAATATTATATTAGTTTCAGGTGCACAATCCAATGATTAGCCATTATATAACCTACTAAGTGATCATCCCAACGAATCTAGTACCCATCTGACACCATACAAAGTTATTACATTATTACTTACTATATTCTTTATGTTGTACTTACCTCCCCATGATTATTCTGCAACTACCAATTTGTACTTCTTAATCCCTTCACCTTTTTCACCCATACCTATCATCCCAAGCCCCCTACCCTCTGGCAATTGTCAAAATGTTCTCTGTATGTATGAATCTGTTTCTCTTCTGCTTATTCATTTATTTTGTTTTCTAGATTGAATTGTTGATAGATATTATCTATTGCCATTTTATTGTTCATATTTTTTATCTTTTCCCCCCTTCTTCTTAAAGAAGACCCTTAACATTTCAAGTAGTAGAAACCAAGATGGCAGCATAGGTAAACACCGGAGTTTGCTGCCTTGAACAACCACTTCAAAAATACAACTAAAAGATGGAACGGACATCATCCAGAACCACAGGAAGGCTGGCTGAGTGGAAATTCTACAACTAGAAGGAGAGAGAAAAGCATACCGAGACTCAGAGGAGGCGCAGTGCGGAAGTAAAATACTAAGGTGCGGAGGTGCATGTGGAGTGGGCTGGCGGCTGAGGGTGCGGTTGTCATTTTCAATCAGGAGGGAGTCTCAGGCTCTGAGCTCCATTTCTGGGCGAGTCTCTAGGGACCCAGACTCATACGGGAGAAGCGGGACTGTCTGGCATCAGTTGGAACTCGAGGGCAGCTTTCTCTCTGAGGGGCTTGCAGCGATTACCAGGACATTGAGAAGCAGAGCCTCTGAGGGCAGGACTGAGAGCAGCCATAACTGCTAGCCCCGCCCTGTTGATCCTGTGGGACCCGCCCCGCCCAAGCCCTGCAGGGAGGCTTTTGCTGGATAGCCTCAGGCAAAGGCTAGATTAGCACCTCCCTAGAGATCCAGGAGCCAGGAAACCCAAATGTCAGAGTGGGACCATCCAGTTTGCAGCTCCGTGGAACCATAAAGGACACACTCAGGGGGCAGACTCAGTGAGCACCAAAGCCCCATTGAAGCAAGTCTTGCCCCAGAGGGGTGTCTCCAGCACAGAAGTTCTCCCACTGCAGACACAGCTGATTCTCACAGCCAATTGGCCTGGAAGCACAGAGAACCCCAAACAAAAGGAATCCAAAGAGGACCACACCAAGACACATCATAATTAAAATGCCAAGAGCAAAAGACAAAGAGAGAATCTTAAAAACAGCAAGAGAAAGAAAGTCAGTTACCTACAAGGGAGTACCTATACGACTGTCAGCTGATTTCTCAACAGAAACTTTGCAGGCCAGAAGGGAGTGGCAAGAAATATTCAAAGTGATGAATGCCAAGAACCTACAACCAAGATTACTTTATCCAGCAAAGCTATCATTCAGAAGTGAAGGTCAGATAAAGAGCTTCACAGATAAGAAAAAGCTAAAGGAGTTCATCACCACCAAACCAGTATTATATGAAATGCTGAAAGGTATCCTTTAAGAAAAGGAAGAAGAAGAAAAAGGTAAAGATACAAATTATGAACAACAAATACACATCTATCAACAAGTGAATTTGAAAATCAAGTGAATAATCTGATGAACAGAATTAACTGGTGATTATAATAGAATCAGGGGCATAGAAATGGAGTGGACTGGCATTCTTGGCGGGGGGGGGTAAAGGGGTGAGGGTGATGCGGGAAGAGACTGGACAAAAATCATGCACCTATGGATGAGGACAGTGGGTGGGGAGTGAGGGAGGAGGTTGGGGTGGGAACTGGGTGGAAGGGAGTTATGGGGGGGAAAAAAGAGGAACAAATGTAATAATCTGAACAATAAAGATTTAATTAATAAAAAAATAAAGGATCAATTCAGCAAATGAAAAAAACAACAACATTTCAAGTAATACTTGTTTGGTGATGATTAACTCCTTTAGCTTTCCCTGGTCTGGGTAGCTCCTTATATGTTCTTCGATTCTAAATGCTAGCTTTGCTGGGTAGAGTAATCTTGGTTGTAGGTCTTTACTTTACATCACTTTGTATATTTCTTTCCAATCCCTTCTGGCCTGAAAATTTTCTGTTGAGAAATCAGCTGACAGTCTTATGGGAGCTCCCTTTGTAGGTAACTGTTTTTCTCTTGCTGCTTTTAAGATTCTCTCTTTGTCTTTAACATTTTGCATTTCAATTATGATGTATCTTGTTATGGGCTTCTTTGGGTTAATCTTGATTGGAACTTTCTGTGCTTCCTGGACTTGCATGTCTATTTCCTTCATCAGGTTAGGGCAAGTTTCTGTCATTATTTTTTCACATAGGTTTTCAACTCCTTGCTCTTACTCTCCTCCTTCTGGCACCCCCGTGATGCAAATGTTGGAACACTTAAAGTTGTCCCAGAGGCCTTCATTTTTTAAGTCTTTTCTCCTTTGCCTTTTTAAAAGATTTTAAATTGCTTTTCAGAGAGAGAGGAATAGAAAGGGAGAGAGAGAGAGTGAAACATTGATTTGAGAACAAAACATTGATTGATTGCCTCCTGCATGCCCCCTACCATGGATCAAACCCACAATCCAGCCATGTGCCTGACCGGGAATCAAATTGGCAAGATTTCAGTGCATGGGACGATGCCCAACCAACTGAGCCACACCAGCCAGGGCCTTTTATTCTTTTTGATGTTCTGATTGGCTGTTTGCTGCTTTCGTATTTTCCAAATCTCTGACTTGGTCCTCTGCTTCATCTACTCTACTGTTGATTCCCTGTAGTGTTTTCTTCATTTCAGTTAATGTATTTTTCATTACTGATTCATTTTTTGTGTTTTTTTTTACATTTTCTAGTTCTGTTTTTATTTACTATCTCTTTGTTAAAGTTCTAAGTTCATCTATTCTTGCTCTAAGTTCATTGAGCATCCTTACAGCCAATGTTTTGAACTTTGCATCTAGTAGATTGCTTGTCTCCATTTTTAGTTATTTTTCTGGAGTTTTGTTCTGTCCCTTCATTTGGGCATGTTTCTTTGTCTCCTCATTTTGGCAGTCTCCCTGTGTTTGTTTCTATGTATAAGGCGGAGCTGCTACATCTCCTGGGCTTGGCAAAGTGGCCTAATGTAGTAGGTATCCCATAGGGTCCAGTGGCATAATCTACTCAATCACCCCAGCTGGGCACTGCAGGTGCGCCCCTGCCCCTTTGTGGGTTGTGTGCACCCTCCTGCTGTAGTTGAGCCTTGATTGCTGTTGGCATATAAATAGGAGGGGTTTACCATTTTGTCTTTTACATTTAGATCTGTGACTCTTGTTGAGTTAATTTTTGTGAAGAGTGTGAGGTCTGTGTCTAGATTCATTTTTTCACATGTGTATGTCCAGTTGTTTTAGCACCATTTATTGAAAAAAAAATTGTATTGTCCTTGCTCCTTTCCCCCATTATATTTCTTCTGCTCCTTTATCAAACATTGGCTGACTATATTTATATGATTTTATTTCTGAGTTCCTTATTCTTTTGCATTGACTTATTCGTCTATTCTTCCACCAATACCACGCTGTGTTGATTACTTTAGTATGATAGTAAATCTTGAAGTTGAGTAGTGTCAGTCTTCCAACTTTGTTGTTCTTCAATATTGTGTTGACTATTCTTGATCTTTTGCCTTTCCATATACACTTTAGAATTAATTTATTCATGTACACAAAATAAGTTTTTTGGGATTTTGATTGGGATTGCAATGAATCTATAGATCAAGTTGGGAAGTAGTGACATCTGGCCAATGTTTTCCTATCCATGAACATGGAATATCTTTCCATTTTCTTAGTTCTTGTATTTCTTTCATTAGAGTTTTATAGCTCTTCTCATAAAGATTGTGTATATATTTTGTTAGATTTATAACTAAGTATTTCACTGTTTTGGATGCTAATGTAAATAGTATTGTGTTTTTAATTTCAAATTCCACTTGTTCATGACACTATATAGGAGAGAGATTGACTTTTTGTATGTTAAATTTGTATCCTCCAACATTGTTATAATCACTTATTAGTTCCCTGGTATTTTACTTGTTTGTTTGTTTTTCTGAGTTTCCAGGATCTATGGTTTGGTGCCTAACATTGCTTTGGTGTCTGACATTTCTTAGTTATGACTGTTTTAAATAATTTCTGTATTCCTTTCTCTCTTCTCATTCTGTTATTCCCATTGCACATATGTTAAACTGTTTGTTGTTGGCCCAATGTTCTTGGATATTCTGTTCTATTTTTTGTCTTTTTCTTTTACTATTCAGTTTTAGAATTTCCATCTATCTGTTTACATTGCCCATCTCTTTTGAATGATGTGTACTTTATCTATTAGAGCCCTTAGGGTATTAATCATAGTTGTTTTAAATTTCTGATTTGATAATTCCAATATCCCTGCAATATCTGGGTCTAGTTTTGGTCTGTCTCTTCAAATCTTTTTTTTTTTTGCCTTTTAGTATGTCTTTCTTGATTTTTTTTTTTCTTGGTAGCCAGACATAATGCACTGGGTAAAAGGAACTGCTATAAATAGTCCTTTAGTAAGGTGGTGGAAGGCTGTGGGGAGAGGGAAAACATTCTATGCTGCTGAGATTACATCTCAGTCTCTTAGTGAGCCAGTGCCTCTGGTCTGTGACCTTCACTCATGCTTCTCTGTCCCTGCCTCTACCTGCCCCTTATGTGGAGAGGACGGCTAGGGTGGCCTGGAGTTGGGTATTTCCCTTTTACCACATGGAAGCCTAGAAGGGGCTGGGGTTGGGCATTTTCCTACCCCTGGGTCAGGTAGGCTCTTGTGCAACCCCAGCAGGTGAGGCTCTGCTTGCACATTTTCTCCTGAGGGCAGACCTTGTTAGGAAGAACAGAATGCTCTGGTGTATTTCCAAATGTCTCTTCCTTCCTCCCATCGCCAGAAGCATCAGGGGATTTTTCTCTGATAGTCACTGTGAGGATGTGGTGGAGCTCTTGGAGATAAAACTCACAGAAGATCAAAACTCCAGGGAAGCCCCATAACTGGGTTCCCTGGAGTTGTTAACTCTCAGAGTTGTCCCCACTGAGCCTCAAACAATTCGTTCCAGTTCCCTTTCCCTACGGCTGGTTCCTGTGCAGGTTTGTGCACAGGGGTTTCTGGTGGTGGAAGCCATGGCTCTCTGTATCTGCCCATTGGTCTCTCTAATTTTGGAGGCAGTGGTTTGCCTGGTGACCTCACTTCTTTTATGGGTCTAAGAAAAGTTGTTGATTTTCCAGTTTGTTCAGCTTTTTACTAACATTAGGACAGACAGAGTGGTGATTTCCAAACTCTACATACTGGGCCAGAACCCTGCAGCGTCTTGCTGCAGTCCTGATCTTATTTGATACCATCAATCGGCTCTGGTTCTGTTCTCTGGTTCCCAGGACTCCACATTACTGGCTGTCCTCCACCTCCCAGTCTGTTCCCGCTCAGTTCTCATGGCATGCTCCCTCTTGTTTTAACTGCTGGCTTTTTTCTTCTTCTCCTCTAACTAGAAACTTCCATGTCCCTGGGTGAAAACATAATTCAAAAATTACTACCCTTCAGATGGTAAATGATAAATGACCCCAAAAGATTAACTGCTGGTATTTTTGCCTTTTGCATGATCGAGGGGCTGAACACAGACCCATGATATAAAAAAAAATCCTACGGTTGGTCCCAATTGCAGTAGGAAATCAAACAGCCGTGTAGAGCATTTTCATAATGCAAAGTAAAAAACAAAAATAACACACACGCACATGCACACACATGTTCTGACGGGGCACTCCAGTTTTTAAAAAGGTAGCTGCCGGGCCTTCGCGGCCTTGCTGAGAAATCAAGCCCTCTAGACTTCCAGCCCCTGCGGGGAGGCCTTGCCAAGTCGGCCAGAGCGATTCACACCGTCTGATAAACTCATCATACCGCTTTTGTGTTGCTGTGGTGCCAATGCCACCAGATTCTCCCACAATAAGCATGTTGCACACTTTCCAATCGCTTACTGGGCATAAAAACTCTGCTTTCTAGAGATTCACAAAGAAAAGAAAAGAAAAGAAAAGAAAAGAAAAGAAAAGAAAAGAAAAGAAAAGAAAAGAAAAGAGAAGAAAAGAAAAGAAAAGAAAACAAATCGACATGCAGGAAAGTAAGATTTTGCTAATTTTGTTGCATGTGTGACAGAACCTGTAGAGAACACTGAGTTCGCACTTCCCCTGCTGGTTGTCCAGTTTAACGGACCATCTGAGAAGGCTTGCTTCACGCTCACGCGGTTGCTGTGAGTTCTCTAGGCTGACCACTGCTTACCTATTAAGGCCCTACACTTCAGGAAGAGACTAAACCTATAATATCATATTCTCTTTACAATTGATTTCTGGAATGATGTTTATCAAAATTGGTTAAAATGGAAAAGAGATAAGCTTTGGCTTTTTGTAAATTGTCTTTAACTGAAAATTTGCAAAAAAACTGAAGTAGGGTTTTTATGCCACAGTAGGGTTCAAAAATGGAATAGAAATCAGGGTTAGAGCAACAGGTATATTTATCTCTCACTCGACTCCTAGCTTTATTTCCCCCGGTGCTCAAGAGCTTCGCTGCGTAAGTAGGTAACCTGAGCATGACAGAAAGCTCAGGACACATGCTTCTCAACAAATAATTTTCTTGGTGGAAAATTCATTTGAGTTTCGATCCAAGATCATGACAATACCACCCACTCCTGTTTTTTATTTGGCCTTTGGAAAATCCAATCTTGGAAATAAAATAGATGTGTACGACCGAAGAAGTTTCTGTGTGACTCTAAATAAAAGCTAATCTTTGAAAACCGGGAACAACTGAGTGAGGGGATCTTCAACAAGGGAATATTTAAAGAGAGTTATTTCTAGGAGTTTGAAATATTTAAAATTCATTGTTTCTATGTAAGCCATGATGTGTAGAAGGTAATGCTAAGTAGGTAAAATAGATATTGCCTATTTGGGGTTACCCATTCACTCATTCATTCATTTTTCTTTGGTTTTTATTTTTTCCATCACCGTTTATCTGCTCTATACCCTCTTCCACCTCCACTCCCTCAACCCCCACAATCACCACATTGTTGTCCGTGCCCATGAGTTCTCTCTCTTTTTTCCTTTTTAGCTCAATACCCACTGAATATCCTCACCCCCAGAGCTGTCTGCCTGCTCTCTATCTACAAGTCTGTCTCTATTTTGCTTGGTAGTTCAGTTTGTTCATTAAATCCCACATATGAGTGAAATCATATGGTATTTGTCTTTCTCTGACTGGCTTATTTCACTTAGCATAATGTTCTCCAGTCCATCCATGGTGTCACCAAAGGTAAAAGTTTTTTCCTTTTTACAGCAGAGTAGTATTCCATCGTGTAGATGTACCACAGTTTTTTGTTTTCTTTTAATCCACTCATCTACTGATGGGCACTTGGGCTGATTCCTACTCTTGGCTATTGTTAATAATGCTGCTATGAACAGAGGGGTACATAAATTCTTTTGCATTAGAGTTTTGGGTTTCTTAGGCTAAATCCCAAGAAGTGGAATCACTGGATCCTAAGGCAGTTCCATTTTTAATTTTTTGAGGTAACTCCATACTGCTTTCCACAGTGGCTGTTTTGCACAAAAAAGGAAACTATCAACAAAATGAAAAGACAACCCACTGCATGGTGAACATATCTGCCAATGAAACATCTGACAAGGGGTTAATATCCTTAATTAATTAATTAATTAATTAATTAATGTTATTAATTTTTTACAAAGAGGAAGGAAGAGGGATAGGGAGTTAGAAACATCGATGAGAGAGAAACATCAATCAGCTGCCTCCTGCACACCCACCACTGGGGATGTGCCCACAACCACAGTACATGCCCTTGACCGGAATCGAACCTGGGACCCTTCAGTCCACAGGCTGATGCTCTATCCACTGAGCCAAACCGGTCAGGGCATAATATCCAAAATTTATAAGGACTTATGAAACGACACCAAAAATCCAAACAATCCAAGAGAAATATATCCTATAAATTTACACAATGGAATACTATGCAGCTGTAAAAAAAGAGGGATCTCTTACCCTTTGAGACAAGATGTATGGACCTGGAGAGTATTATGTTAAGTGAAATAAGCCAGTCAGAGGGAGTCAAATATCACCTGATCTCACTTATTTGTGAAATCTAATGAACAAAATAAATTGACCAACAATATAAGTCCAGAGGCATGGAAGAGACTGACATATGTCAGAGGGCACAGGGGTGGGGGGAGCACAAGAAGAAATTAACCAAAGAACGTATATTCTTGTATGCATTGCCCATGGACACAGACAATAGGGGAGGCCTGGGCAGAGGGGGGAAAAAGAGGGAGGGGGAAGGGAGAACATCTGTAATGCTGTCAACAATAAAATATATATATTTGAGAAAAAAAGAGTAAAAAAAATGGGCAAAAGGCCTGAATAGACACTTCTCCAAAGAAGACATACAGATGGCCTATAGATATGAAAAAATGCTCAACATCATTAATCATCAGAGAGGTGCAAATTAAAACCACCAAGAGATATCACCTCACACCTGTCAGAATGGCTAGCATCAGTAAATCAACAACAAGTGTTGGTGAGGATGTGGAGAAAAGGGCATCTTTAAAGCACATTTCTTTCTTAGTTAAGAGATCTCTTTAATCTCAGCTACCCATCCAATAACTAAGGTAAATGGCACATGTAAGTGCTCAATAAATTTTCCTTCTTTACTTGCATGAATGAAGAACATCTTACAAACCTTATAGGTTATGTCAGAAAGCCAGCCTCTTGACTATTCCCACAGTGTAATAACTGATCACGAATACCTCATGCCAAGTGCCGGGTGTCGGCGCCTGTGAAGGGGCTGAGGTCTGAAAGCTTCTCTATTTCTTTGTCCCAGTCCCTCTGGGAACTGCGGGCACATGGGAGGACTAAATACATGCTCACTTGGAACTGTGTGTTGTCACGTGTTGTTTGTGCATTTGGACAGGGCAAGCTTATCTCTGAAGAAGTGGCAACTATTCAAGAGCGGTTCCAACTCTAGTTTCAGTTGAGCTGCCTACAGCGGACCCCCCGCCCCGGGGCACAATCAGCAGGGCGATCACAGGGGCGTCAGTGACTCCCTGATCCCTGAGTCTGGATCCAGGACACGTGCCATGACTTCGGATTCTCAGGAAGCAATGCCATCCTGGCTCTGCTGCTGCGAGTGAGGGGTCTCCTCTTGCACTTCTCAGCCCGCTCTCCTTCGCTTGAGCTGATTTTGCAATGAGTTATGACAAATCCTGGGAAGAGCCCCAGTTTGGGGCTAAGAAGACTCTAGCCAAAGTCCTGGCTCCTCCTCAGGAATTGCATGATCTCGGGCAAGTCACCCCCCCTCCCCCCGCCCCTCACGGCTCCTCATTGCCTACGAAACGGGTGGGCGGTGGATGTGGAAATAACACACACCTGTTCTGAGGAAGTGACACAACGAACACAGAGGTGTGAAACAGACTGCTCAACGATGAACACATGGTGAAGTTGTTTCTTCTTGACCTGTCACTCAAGCAAACACAGGAAAGAAAAGCGATGGAGAGTTGGCAGGTAACCTAGTTTTCCAAGTGTCCTTATATACAATAATCTCCGCTAACAGAGCTGTCTAAATTATCAAGTAGCACCCCGTTCACATTGCTTTCCTAGACCCCTGACCCTGTGTGCTGGGACTGTTTTCCATCACAGAGGGTGTGGAATCAGGGTTCTAACCTGAATTTCAGATCTGCCTTGATCTTCTTCTGGGCCCTTGCTGCTCCCTGCTCCTTAGTGTGGCTGTGGCCCCGCCCCGGCCCTGGCTGGGTGTGAGCCAGATTCTGGGCTGCGCTCAGGGTCAGAGCCCCAGGGGGAGGCGCTCTCATCTTCCAAGGAGGAGGGGGAGCCTCCCGAGCAGGAGGACGGCTTCGCGCTTCTCTTGGGCGAGGCTTTCCTTTGGGGCCACAGTGCGGCTGGAGCACGGCTGTCAGAAAAGTCACTGCAGGTGGCAGTGCTCCTGGGGCAGCTCCGCTGTGGTCTCGCTGCCCGTGGGACAGCGGCCTCTCTGACTGCAGGCGGCATAAAGCCACAGATGGTGAAGGTGCTGCTGGAGAATGGAATTCGTAAAATCCGGAGAACTGACACACAGACACATACACTATGCTCGTGGCGCAAGGTATTTTCACATGAGGACACATAGAAATGACAGAGAAACAAAGAAACTCGGGCTGGAGCTCCAGCTAATGACCGTCCGCATGGCCACAGGAGCCGGTTTCTGGGTGGAACCAGAGGACAAATGAAGCTACAGGAGCCTGAGGAAGCCATGTGCGGGGGCCTCATTTTGCCTCTCCTGGTTTACTAGGTGGTTCTATGAAAACCACTTAGTCCTATAGCTCCAACCTGCTCCCTAAATGAACAAGAGCCCCTCTAGTCAAAGTCCTGGCTCCTCCTCAGGAATTGCATGATCTCGCAATTCTCTCCTGGCTCCTCCTTGCCTACAAAATGGGGTGTGTGTGTGTGTGGTGGGGGGGGTGGATACGGAAATAACACACACCTGTTCTGAGGCAAAGAGCTGTGAGATTCCTTCTCCCTCAACCCCTCACCTTTCTGGGGATGAACAAGGCATTTAGCCGAAGGAAAGAATTACTCACCCTTAGAATACTGCATGTCATACTGCATGTAACATACATGTTGCTTTCAGATCTGCATTGGGAGCTTATCCTATCTCATGCTGCTTGAGGGAAGAAGCAGGGCTAATTGAAGATTTATAACGCCATTCACATGAGCATTTATTCAATAATTTATCTACTCATTCATACAAACACCTATTGGATTTACCAACCTTGACTGAAAACCTACTTTATAGTAAGGCAAGTGGGAAGGCTCCAGGAGGGATACAGAAATGAAGCTGACCCCCTAAGAAGGAGCTTAAAAGCCATCAGGCCACAGACATGGAAAGATGCTCAACCTCATTCGGAGCAAGAGAGAAGCAAATCAGCTGCAAGAGGTTTCGCCTCATCGACTGGGAAAGCCCCCGAAGCGATGAGCACTGTGCGGGCAAGGCCGCGGGAAGCAGGCGTCCAGGCGCTGCTGGCGAGGATGCGAGTGAGCACTGCTCCCCGAAGAGGGCAATTTACAAACCTATTAAAGTCACAATGTATGCAGACTTTGATGCAATGAGCCCGTGTGGAAATTTATTGTATGGATACACACGCACACATACACAATGATATAAGGGCAGGTTACTTTTTGCAGCACTATCTATAATAGCAAAAGATTACCCCCCCCCCCCCCCAGTGAGGGTCCTGTACAATGGAATACTATGCAGCAGACAAGAAGAATGGTGTGGAAAAATCTTCAAATTCTATGTTTAAGTGAGAAAAGCAAAATGCAGATAAGCCTGTACAGCATGTCATCTTTACTTATTTTTTGTAAAAAAGAAGGAAGATAAAAATCTTCACTAGTGTTTGCTTGAGTTTGCATGAAGGAACTCTGGAGGCGCACAAAGGAAGCCATGGCATTTGTGGGGGGGTGCTGGAGGGGCCGCGTGCCAGGTGGGAAGGAAACACGCCAGGAGGAGCCTGCACTGTGCCTCTTCACATGGGTTGGACTTAGAAGCCACGTGCGTATATTGCCTCTTCACAAAATTAATGAGCGCGTTTTAAAAAAAATTTAGGGAAGACACACACATATGCTAATAATACACATAATACACATTACTACCTTATTTTTTTAAATTAAATTAAAAACTCATTGAGGGATGAATCACATAAGAGCCTTTTAAACTAATCTCTCAGACAGGGAGAAACCCCCTCCAATTTCTCTTACACACTCTTGCCAGTGTTCTTCCCAAACACTCCTTTAGACAGAATCCAGAAACATTTCCTTACAGCCTCCACATCAAATCCTGACATCGAGGACTTTCAAGGCTCCCCACAAACTCGCCCCGCCCACTGCTGCCACCTCAGGGCGCTGCTGAGACCCACCACGCACCCTGTGCTACCCGCAGGCTGGGTTCGCCACTCTTCTTGAAGGTTTCCACGCCTGCGCCTTCGCTTGGGCTACGTCCCCTGCCTGCGGGGCGCCTTCCACTCTGCCCTCTGTCTGTCCTGAGCCTGCTGTCTCCCACGGCCCCTCCCATGCGTAAAGGCTGCACTTTAGGCCCACAGAGATGTACTCCCTGTGTGGCCTCCATGACACCAACCATCGGTGCTCCGTGTGTAACTGGTTCACAGGGAGGTTGTCAGGTCCTTCGAGATAAAGCCAGTGGAACGCGCGTGTGTGAACGTGCGCGCGCGCACGCACACACACACACACACACACACACACACACCACTGGCACCACTGGGACCCTTGTTGGGAAGCGACCTCGCACGTTTCCAGCTTTCTGAGTCTACAAAGAAGAGGTTGCCTGTGCCATAGCTGTAAGGACTGGCTAGACACCAACCCTCACTTGCTGCTGCAAATAAGGGTTTAGGGACCCTGAGCTAATCTGCCCAGATTCCTGTCAACTGTTACTTGCATCACAGGCATTCACCCTTGAAGTCAAACTGAAATCCACACATTACTGTGGTATCTGGTGAATTGGACGGGGGTCACCCATGGAGCTCGGTTGCATGTGGGTCCCTGCCACCATGACATGTCACCACCAATGAGGGACGAGGTGGGAGGACATTTGAGGTGAGAGAGAAGAGGGGGCAGCTTCAGGTCCCGGCCCCTTTCAGCCCATGTCTGAGCACCAGCGGGAAGGGCCTGCAGGTGGCACCCAAAGGCCCCATGTCCTTGGGGAATGCCTTGAGCCACAAGTGAGGGAGCCACCCATCCACAGGATGGGGCTCTGGGACACTGAGAAATGGATGGAATGTGAGGCGGCTTTGACATTTTCTGAGTTTTGCAGCTGTGGGGAGCCAGAGAGCCCAGAGCCTGAGCAGGCAGCATGGCGAGGGCAGGAGGGCAAGTGACTCCTCACGCCATGGACATGAGGGAAGGACCGCTACGGAATTACAAGAAGCATCAGTTCTTGAGCAATGCAAGGTACCCACGGGCAGCCAGAGTTGCTGGGTGGAGGGGGTTCGGCAGGAGGTGCGGATGGAGGTGGGTGGTGGCAAGAGCCAGAGCCATTTGGATTATTTCTGTTGGTGAAGCCTTGTCCACACACCCAAGTAGGCAGCTTGCACTTGAAGTTCACCGGCTAGCTCTCCTGCAGGGCGGGGCCCAGGGTCTCACTGAGCAGGGACATAGTTTGAGTGACAGTTGTAGAGCTCGTGCTGGGAACCGCCAGCAGGTTTGTCCTGAGTGCGGACCCCTCCCATCAGCCGGTGCTGGGTCCTCGTGTCCCGCCGAGAGGAGGCTAAAGCCCAGGCGGGCTCACGGGGAGGGAGCACCGTGGTCCGGCACAGCACCTGCCATGGGCTCAGAGCAGCAGGGCGCGCTTCATGCACATTCGCCATGCTCGGTCCTGCATTACAGTCCGGGGCTCTGAGCCCCGGAGAAAGTGGCTCGTGCGAGGTCTCTCTCCAAGCGAGGCCCCTTCTCTCCCCACCGCGGCTTCTCCATTACCTTTTAAATTTTTCTTGTTTTAGATAAACGGAAAAGTAGGGATAGTCCAAATAACAAATGATCTAAAACCTTGATTTTAGTTAAGAGTCTTACTGTCCCACTCCTTCCCTCTGCTCTTCTGGAAAAGAAACTGAGTTTTTCTTAAACTGGTTAACAGGACTGAGAATTTTTTCCTTTCTCTTTGACTTCCTGTCTATCCTTCTGGGGGAGAAAGAAGAAGGAACCGAGGGGACGCAGCACAGGCGGTCTGAGGAGAAGCGGGTAGAAAGATGTCCGCGAGCGCACACACGGAGGGAAGAGCCCAGAACTGACGGCGACCCGGACTTTCTTGTTTTCACCGGGATCCTCCCCTCCACGCTGCTCTCCTGACATCCCTCCCTCCGGCTCTGCGTGTGCTCCCCGCCCCGGCCACGCCTGCTCTCTGCAGCGGGGTTTAGGAGGAAATCGTGATCTTTACCCGCCACACCATGAGGCATCGCCCCGGGTGCACCTTAGTCCGACGGGCCAGGTTTGCTGGGCTCGAATTTTAAAGGCAGCCTCTCACCCACAAAACAACTTGAAGCCCGCGCTGTGGAGAGGTGTAAACCCGTGCATCGCAAGCGTCAGGGAGGTCGGGGTTGTGACCTTGACTCTGAGATTAAGGGCAGGAGCACGTCAACGTTTTTGCTGCTCTTCCAGGCCCTTGTCCAGTGTTCAAAGGAAAAACTCAAGGACTGCTACTGTAACTCCCAGATATTAGTCCGAACAGAAAAGGGAAGTGGAAAAAGTCTACCAGCATTTCAGAATCAACAAATGAAACGAGACAGGCTCCAACAGAAGACAGGGTATCTAAAAGTGACATTTCTCGGTGACTAGCTGCTCTATTTATTCCAAAAAAAATATTTATTGCATTCTGACTGAGGGCCAGGGACCAGGGCTAAGAAACAAATGGACCAGTCATATTCTGTGCCCTTCAAGTGATCGCGTGGGGCACGCCCACTGGCATGTCAGCAGGTGACTGCATTACAGAGTGACAAGCGCTAATGAGGACGAGCGCACGGAGCCACGAGAACACTCACAAGCGACTTCAAAGGACCTGCTGCTGCTGGCGATTATCTGTGCCTTGCTCACCTCCCTGCATGTGCACCTGGGCACGTCTGCCTCCTCTCCATTAAGTTGTGGGGACCACACTGCATCGTACTTGTTTTGTTTTCAGGAGCTGCTCGGCAGCAGATGCGTAATAAATAATTAGGGCCGCAGATATTCATTGAGCAGCTGGTACCTGGTGTGAGGCTAAAAGTAGAGGCTTACTGTGCTGAACAAATAGTCCCCACATTCAAGATTGCAGCTCAGTGGCTGTGAAAGGCAGGGCCTGCGAAAGGGTCACAAGAGAGACACACACGGAGCGCTGAGGGAAGGCAGGGCCAGACGCCATTGGATCTGTCTGGATGGACAGCAGGTGGGAGGTGGGGGAGGGTATGAGGGTATGAGGGAACCCTGGGAAAGAAAACGGTGGGAGGTGCAGCGGCAGAGGAGGAAAATGTAAGACAGGCCAGTGCAATGTTGAGGACCTTGAGCTTGATTTCCCAGGAAAAGTCCATGTTGATTGCCTGATGGAAGCAATTATTCCAGGAGTCCCAGATATATGGCAAAGCTGCAGTGTTACTGAAGTTAAGCAGCTCCCGACAGCACCTGGACTGTGAGTGCGGGTGCGATTTTTCTCTGTGCTCAGCTGCATGGCCTGTGCAGACTGGGCCTTTATGCTTAAAGGCACCACTGCTTCCTCACGCACAGGCCAGGCACAGAGCAGCAGGGCCCCTGGTGGGCAGCCTGTGTTTGTGGCTGTCATCTCTGCCCCTCCTCAATCTGGTGTTTGCCTCCCCAGGGAAGCCACACTTGCCACGTCAGTGGGATGTGCCTTTCGGGCCTGTCTCTGGCCTCAGCTCTCCACCCTGACCACTCCCTTTATCAGCTTCCCCTTCCCAGCAATTCACTGTGGCCCCCTCCCCAGGGCTCCATGGAAGACTTCTCATTCTATAGACGAGGAAACTGAAGCTTAGTGATGTTAAGCAACTCATCCGTTGTCACACTAGCAAGTCTAGTTCCTGGAAAGGGACCTGCAGTGGCGCCGCTGGCAGGACACGAACGCATCCTCACATCACGGAAGTGACCAGCCACCTGCAAAGCTCTTTCATAGACAGAATGTCTCCCAAGAATAAGGAAGAAAGGCAAGCTCTAGACCAGTGGTCGGCAAACTGCGGCTCAGCAAACCGCAGCTCGTGAGCCACATGCGGCTCTTTGGCCCCTTCGGTGTGGCTCTTCCACAAAATACCGACTTCTGCGCATGGGCCACGAAGTTTCAATCGCACTGTATGTGCATGCCCGCACATGGTATTTTGTGGAAAAGCCACACTCAAGGGGCCAAAGAGCCGCATGTGGCTCGCAAGCCGCGGTTTGCCGACCACGGCTCTAGACATTTAATAAGATAGGATGAAATGTGGAAATGCTCACTGTCCTTACCAAAGACACCATCCCTAAAGCTTTAACTAAAGTCACCCCCCTCGCCCAGTCCTCAACGCCTGTGTTCAACATCGAAGAACACTCAGGAAGCCTTTGCTCAGCGGCTGCTAGCTGCCCCACTCAGTCCCCGGCAGGCCTGTGTCTGAGCCAACGCGGATGCTCAGCACCTGGAACAGGGCCTGGCACACAGCAGCGGACCATACAACCTAGCGCTGAGCGATTCCCAAGTGGGAACTGGAAGAAGCGCTCCCCACTCCACCGCCCGGTGGGAGACACTGACCCCATCCCTCTCAGGGGAGTCAGCGTGCGGCGCCTCGGGTGTGCTGGGCCAGAACCAGGGCCAGCCTCTGACGTCCAGCCTGAACAGGCCTCAGCACGTTCTTCGGAAGAAGAGGCCAACACAGAGGGACGCTCAAAGAAAGAGCTGCCACTTTCCCCGTGCGCACTTCAGGCCAGCAAAGTCTCAGTGCTTTACAGTTTACAGTTTGCACATCACTGAATTCTAATGACTATCATATGAGGGAGATGGTATATCCAGGGCAGGCAAAAGTCAGTTTATGGTGGTTCGTATGGAAAATAGTACAATAATTTATAAATAATAATACAAGAGTAAACTCTGTTTTACATATTCACAACTGTAAACCTACTTTTGCCCCCCTCCCCCGTATTACCCCCCTTTTGTAGATGAGAAAACTGAGCACAGAGAAATTAAGTAACTTGCCCAAGGTTGCCCAGCTACAAAGTGGGATTTGAATCCAGGTAGTCGGGTTCCAGAGCCCACACCAGGCAATACCGAACAAAGTGGCAGATTCAAGACGCCCATGGATATTCTGACATTCCTGCCATCCGAGGGTGGACTCTTGTACCCTCCCCTTAAACCCAGATGGGCCTACAGCTGATCTGACAGAAGTAACCAAGGCCTAGCTTTTAAGAAGACTAACAATTGCCATTTCTGCCCTCTGGGAGCCTTAAGCCTCTAAGTAAGCAGCCGGACCACCCTGCGGGAAAGGCCAGGGGAGAGGCCCAGGGACTACGTGGAGGACAGGTGTCCCTTGTCAGGCACCAGGTGGAAGAGCCATCTCCAACCCTCAGCCCCGCCTCAGACTCCATGTCACATGGAGCTGGCCCGTCTAAATGCCTGATTCACAAAACAGTGAGCTATGATGAAATGGTGGTGGCTTCACGCCACTGAGTTTGGGATCTTTGTCAGGCAGTTGTGTTGTGTCAACTGGAACAGTGTGCTCTGAACACTTGGACTGTGACGCGCAGAAAGGATACATTTTCCAGAAAACACACGTACCTGGGGAAACCCCGAAGTTCAGCACTGGCTCCAGACTCTGAAAGTCCGAGGGGCCGAATGCCTACCTTCCATATCTTCATCAGAATTAGTGAGGACAGCTTTAGCAATAGGTTTTAAACTAGTTCCCATTTTTTCGTAATTTTATACAAAATCTTTATTTTCTAAATTGCCTTTGTCTATTTGATTTCTTTTGTGGGTTTTTTTCCCCTTTTTTATTTTTTGAGGATCAGCTTTTTCCTAAGGAAGGCTATTAATTTTCCAAATTGTTTTTGTCCCACATCACATAAATTGGAATACATCTCTTTAAACACCAGGATGGTCATGGCAATGGGCTTGAGAGGTTTCTCAGCTGGACGTGAGGTCTGCACAGACCTACGTAATTAATGTTTTCATTAAAAATAACCTCAGATTATTTATTTCTTACTTCTTGCCAGGATAGGAGATGAAGAATGCTCGCACTTGAGCAAAAATCTCACACAGGAAACCTGAAGATCAGAAAGGGATGATGACTGTGACAAGAGCAGCAGTAATTTAGTGCCTTCAAGCAGCTGCACGGTTCCGGGATGGAGTATTTCCCCCAGCGCTGGCTTAATAAAAACAAAACAAAAGAGTAGCTGCTAGGGAGAGCCACATGAGAAGGGGATGAAAGGATAAAGGTCTTAAAAATGAGCAAACCAAACCTTACAGAACTACTTAATACAAACCTCGAGGCACTACGACTTGATGTTGTTAGTCATTTCAAAAAGGAAAATTAAGGTCTTCTTCGGAGCAGTGCACAGGGTCCAGGGGAGGACGCAGAAGGCAGAAAATGCATCCAGAATCGAACCACCGGTGATGTATTCGACCTGTGCCAGTTTTTTTCTTCTTATCCTCTGGCCAAATGTCACCCTTGGATGTATGTAAAGGTTCTTACTAAATTAGAAGGAAGTTAAATGTGCGTGTGCAAAGGACAAATTGGGCCCAAAGGATCTTGCCGAAGATATTAATAAAGCGCTAGAAGCGAAAATGATTGTTGGGCGATCAGAGTTCGTGCTTCAGATGAGAGATGCTGGGAGAGAGGGGAGCAGTTCATTATTTTCTCCTTTGGAGAGGCTCCATCCCTGCATTCCCCAACGCCAGTGCCTCCTCACTAACCCTGAAATGTGTCCACAGGAGCATCATCTGTATCAGTGATGGCGAACCTTTTGAGCTCGGCGTGTCAGCATTTTGAAAAACCCTAACTTAACTCTGGTGCTCTGTCACATATAGAAATTTTTTGATATTTGCAACCATAGTAAAACAAAGACTTATATTTTTGATATTTATTTTATATATTTAAATGCCACTTAACAAAGAAAAATCAACCAAAAAAATGAGTTCGCGTGTCACCTCTGACATGCGTGTCATAGGTTCGCCATCACTGGTCTATATCAAGGCAACGCTCTGATCTCCGGCAGAGGAAGGCTCGCTGCCAGACGACGGGAAAGCTGAGCGGATTGTGAAGACATCAAATAAGGGGAAATGTAAACTTTTATTCCAAAGAATGAAAAAGTCAGCTATCACACCTTTCTTGATGAGAGAAGTGGGATGCTACAGGGGGAAAAGCACTGGTTTGGGAGTCCACACAAGTGGTCTGTGAGCCTGTTGTCTGTTACCAGTAAGTTGCCTGACTTTGTGTGCACAGCAAATGGCTGTGCTGCACTAAGCTTTGGACTTGTATCTAGAATAACATGGTTGGTTGACAAGCTAAATAAGATGTCTTTAGCTCTAGTATTCTTTGATTTTATGAAATATCAAATTATCTATAAAGGGTCCTGCTAGCAATGAAAGGTGATGATAAAATTATAAAGAGGGAAGAAAGGAAGTTAAAACAGTGCTTTATAGGAGAAGATTCTGAGAACACTTAGAAAAACCCACACTGAATTATGCGAGTAATAATGACACGAGTAATAACAACATACTTCATTTAGCAGCTACTACATGAATGTCAGGCTGTGTGCCAGGCACTTGACATTCACCATCCCCAGCCGTCGTGATAGTCGGCACACTATGGCCACAGTGATATGCCCCATCCCGTACACTCTTCTAGAGTTTTGTCCTTTCACCATCAAGAGGAGAAGACTAGTTTCCTTCTCCTTGAATCTGGTGTACTTGCAACTCATTTGTAGCCAAGAGGATGTGACAGAAGCCATTCTGGGTGGTTCCTGGGACTAGAGCATAAAAGACGGTGCAGCTCTGGCTTGTGAGCTGGAACACTTGCTCTTGAAGACTTCAGTTGCTAAGTAAGCAATCTGGCTGCTTACATGCTGGGGGCTGCTACGATGTGGGAAAGCCAGACAGAGGCCACCTGGCAGGTCCCGAGACAACGTGAAAGGAGATATCTAGACAGCTCCCAGCTTCTCCAGCAGCCCTCTCCCCACGGTTCCAGCTCCAGCCACCACATGAGAGACCCTAAACTGCCCAGACAACCCCTTCTCAAAATCCTGATCCAGAGAAACCATGAGAGATAAAATTATTGCTATTTTATACCACTAAGTTTGGAGTGATTTGTGACTTGGCTGTAACTAATCAGTAGATGTGGCAGTGGTTCTCAACCTTCCTCATGCCGCGACCCTTTAATACAGTTCCTCATGTTGTGGTGACCCCCAATTTCATTGTTACAAATTGAACATAATTGAAGCATAGTGATGAATCACAAAAAAAATATGTAATTATATATGTGTCTTCCGATGGTCTTAGGCAACCCCTCTGAAAGGGTCATTTGACCCCCCAAAGGGGTCGCGACCCACAGGTTGAGAACCGCTGAGATGTGGGGAATTTTGGTACCTGGAATTGGGGTATTTTGTAAATAAAAACCTATAACATGTCACACTGGCCTTGGAACTAGACAGCAACAGGCAGCCAGGAGGGACCTGAAGAGTCTGCTAGTGAGAGCCTGAGAGCTTTAAAGATGTGTTAGCAGAAGCCCCCGGAGGCGATGGGTGAGGGCTTAATGAAAAGTGAGGGAAATATTATTCGAGCTGGAGGAAAGGAGACTCTTGGTATGTATTAGGGGGGGAGTTTAGCCAAATTATCACCAGCAATAAAATATAACCTTTACCCAATGACCTCAATGATTTAGCTAGGAAGACTTCAGGAGGAGTGTCAGGGCTCTGCCTGCCTTCTGGCTGCCTACACCAAACCAGAGGGGAGGAAAATGAAGAAAGATACAAGATATTCAGTTTTTGAGTAGAAGTTGCAGGAATTTCAAAGGGTCCAGAAGAGAATTTTCTGCCAGCAAAGGGTTCTTGAATTAAGGAATGGCTTCCTGGAAAAGATGACATCTGGGGTGGGACAATAGATCCTTTGTTAAGACCCCATAAAGATCTCTTTGATCCTTTCAGACAGACAAAAGAACTCCTCAGGATCATAAATGAGGGCATGCCTCACAGATCCTTATAGAGGTAGAGAAGGACTTACCTTAAGGAGCTTCATGGGTGTGAGTTTTGTCTAATGGAGTGGATTATAAATTGATATACAGGCATTCCATAATGTTTTTAAGGAAATTGTATCAGTTTGGGCTGAAGGAGACAGAGATAGGGCAACATATAAAGAAGCCTTTGAACCCTCAACCATTTGTGGGTAGGAAGCAAGCTGAGAAGTTGTTCAGTTGCAAATGCAGGCCACTTCTTATTGAAAAAAGCAGATGCTTCAGAGACTGGACCCAAGAGAAGAGGCAAAGCCATGGAAAACAACTCCCAGGAAGTTGGTTGGGTTCTAAGGAAGGACTGGAACTATGTGCCTGGATAGATTTTATATTTGAAATAGCCCAGTGCTTGCTGTGTGCCTCCCATTCTCCCCGTTTCTGAATGGCAGCATCCATTGCAGTTATCTGGAGTTTGGCAGTAAGTTCAGCATTGTATGTTATACTAGAGGCCCGGCACGTGAAATTGTGCGCGGGTACGGTCCCTAGGCCTAGCCTGTGATCAGGGCCATCTTCCCCGGCACCCACCCTGCCCCCTGCCACCACCCTCCCAGGTTCCCAGTTTGGCGACTAGAGCCTGATGGCCGGCAGGGGAGGGACAGAGAGGTCCTCCACCTGCTCGCCAGTCCTGCCCCCTGCTGCCACCCACCCTGGTTCCCCATTTGCCAGCAATGGTAGCTGCTGGCCTGCGGGGAGGAACCGAGAGGTTGGCTGTTCCCACCCACTTGCCGGCCCCACCCCTGCTGCAGGCCGCCCTCTGTGTGTGGGGCGACTGGCAGGGCGCAGGCCTTGGCCTGGCACCACCTGCATCCCCTGCCACACACCCCCGGGTCCCCACTCACCATCAGGCGATGGGAGCCTGCCGGCTGAGGAAAGGGACCAAAAAATGGTCAGGGCACCTCATAGAGACTGGTCAAGAGGTCGTTCTGTTCATTCTGCCATTATGGTCGCTGGGCTTTTATTATATAGGATGTGTTGAGGCAGGGAACTTGTCTCTACTGCTTTTCAGTTGGGAAAGTACCCAAGGAAGTACACCAGGACCTGACTTAGAGCCCAGACCTTGAGTTAATGCTTTCATCAAGCTCTTGAGTTTTATAGGAAAAAACATAACTCAAAGCACAGAAACTGCCATATTTAATAGCTTGACTTCCTTTTCTTCTTGACATCTAAACCATTAACTTAGGTCTTACTTCCTCCATGAAGCTGACTGCTTTCATTATCTTGATGATAATAAAAATCGTGATGAAAGCTTTGTGCCCTTCCTTCTCCTTTCCCAGAACCTAGGGGGTATACTTCTTGCTGCAGAATTTGTAGTTCCAACTCGTGAATGACTCAGAAACTACTTATGGAAGAGAAATCTTGTATGTTCTGGAATTTTAGAGCTGGAAGGAACCTAACAAGTCCAATAGTTCAACCCCTTCATTTTACAGATGAGGACATTGAGGTTTTATTTGTCAGTGGGATGATTTACCATAAAGTGGTTAAGTGACCTGCCCAAGGTCATGTAATTAATGACAGAGTCAAGACTAGAAATTTCTCCTGTCATTCCACTCCCGCGTTCAACAGGCTTTCCCAAGAGCCTGCTATTTGTAAGGCATGTGTTGGATTCTTTCCTTCTCTGGTTCCCTTTCATTCTCACTAGATGATGTTGACCAGAATCAGGAAGTACACAGGCATCCAAGCCAGTCTACCGAATCCCTTCTTTTTCAGTAGTTCTAGACAAAGTTTGATGGGTGGAGATGTGAAAACTATTGCCTTTGGCATGGGGTTGCATGGATTTCTGATTATTTATGCCAGATGGCTCGTGTACCACCGATATTCAGGAACTAAATAAATAGGGCATTTTCCAAGTAGAATATTCTTTTTTCTCATATAGCCACCTTCAAATTATACAAACTCCATTTAATTAAAAAAGGTACAGCAACCCTTCTTACCAGCTGCATTAGCCCATTCCCCCACCTTTCCCCAAACCCATCCCTGCAGCTTAGCAAGACGGAGCTCAGCTTGGAGCTCCTCCTGGCTTGCAGAACCTTCTTGTTTGGTTTCTGTCTACACACATCTCGATGAAGTCCTGGCATCTTTCAGCAACATTTTCCCCACTCTTGGCACCAAACCTCTGTTGCACAACTCCCTACATGAGGAATATTTTGTTTCCAAGAACATTAAGAACTTTCTTGATATCTTTGGGAAAATCTCAGGAAACCACTTCCTCTTTAATCCTTTAGGGACTATAAGTGTGGGGTGTGGATTGTCCCATCCTTCCCACTTTCTTTCTTGTTTAGTGTTTATTATTGACTTGATGGTTACATGATTTAGAAAGGAAGGATGATGTCTGGTGAGTGACTCTGGATGGTGCCTGGTATACCTGCACTGAAGAGAATTTAATATTATCCTTAAAAATGTTTTTATTGATTTTAGAGAGAGAGGAAGGGAGAGGGAGAGAAAGAGGAAAACATTGATGAGAGAGAAACATCGATCAGAAGCCTCTTGCACATCCCCACTGTGCCTGACTGGGAATTAAACTGGTGGCCTCTCAGCGCATGGATGATACTCAACCAACTGAGCCACACTGGCCAGGGCTTAGCACTACTTTTTTTTTTTTATTGCTTAAAGTATTACAAAGGGTATTACATATGTGTCCATTTTTTTTTCCCCCGCCCTAAGCACTACTTTTTGAGTGTAAGATTCAAGAGAATCTTAAGTCCTGGGAATAATGCTTGGTTTTATCACTTGGATGTTTATATATTAAGAAGTAGCTACAGCCTCTTTCTTAAGAACTTTCTAAAATAAAATGTTTATAATAAAATAAGTGACAAATTAAAAGAAATTAATACTCAGTACCGCATTGTGTTTTGTTTTTTGGTTTTTTTTGTAGATTAAATAATAACAGAACTTTTTGGAGCACAAGAGAAGGGGCAGACACTTGAAAATATTTTTACAAAAGAAACGTGAGGAACTACATCATTCAAGCCAAAGCATATGTTAAATTTGATAGCAAACAAATTAATGCTTTTAGAATTCTGAAATTTTTAAAGAAAGTGTAATATTAAGATGTAAAAGAATGGGGTATTTTATCTATGGAGAGAAAAAAATATTGCAGTTTTTTCTTATTCCTTGGTCCTTTCTGTAGAAAAAAAAAATCCATCTGAATGAATGGTGAGGTATATAAGCAATGGCAGATAGTTAAGGCCTATAAGGATGCCTTTTGATTTTATGGACAAAGATGATAAGACTCTATGAACTGGTGAATCCTCAGAAGCTTTCTCCCCAGGCAGGGTGGCTGCCTGGATCATCCCTGACCAGCCTGCAAACATACTGTTCACATCAGGCAGCTCCTCAGAGGAAGTGGGGATGGGGCCGCCAGGGGCTGCAGAGCTGCCAAGCTTATTCAGGGAAAGGAAACAAAGGTGGAAAAAATCTGCATCCGTGTCTCCCACACCCCGTGCTGGTGGTCACTCCAGGACTAGTCACCAACAGCATTTTTGGTAGATGAAATAGCTGCATTCCCAAACAGCCACAAAGTGGGCAGATTACTGTAATTAAAACAATCTCCAGATTCTAGGTCTTTTAAGGCCCAAATGAAGGGACAATGGAGAGGACCTGGTCTGGGCTCTGCTCTCTGTGTCTCTATTCCAAAGTGAAGTTAGAATGGGGAAGACACACAGCTTCGTAATTCACAGCGACAAGAAGAGCAATAGACACTTGGTCAGGTGGAGGAGGGAGAATTAGTACAAATAGGGAAGCAGGAGTGGGCTCATGGAGTGCTGTGCCTTGCTCAGCAGCTCCCTCCTCTCCCAGCCCTGGATGGATGTAAGTTTCCTGAGGGCAGGCAAAGCGACCATCATTTCTATACTCTGCATTTCTTTCCTCCGTGGCCACGTTGGTGCCTGTACCAGCATTTCCTGCAGTATGCTGCCAGGAATGTGAGTCCCTGCCCTGTTAAAGGCCTTATGCATATAAAAGGGCGGGCAGTGCAGTGATCAAACAGGCCTTAAAATGGTGCGTTAAACAAAACAAACAGTTGAATGGGGTTGTCCTAGGTTGTCCTGGACCGTTAGTAAATCAATGCACCATCTGACTCGTTAAAAGGGAGGGTGGATTACTTTGGCTTCTCTCAAGCTTTCTGACCAGAGAACACCTCATTCATGGCTTTTTGCAGGACTCTACTTTACGGACAGCGCCTTCCATGTGGTAGATGCTGCACAGTGTTGGAACTGAATGAGCTTACGTCTTACCCTTTCACTGGTTACCCCTTCAGCATATTTTGCCTTGATTTTTCTGTGTTAAATACTTTCTTAGGCTTATTCTCCTGTAATCATTATCATACTTTTTAAAATATATATTTTTATTGATTTCAGAGAGGAAGGGAGAGGGGGAGAGAGATAGAAACATCAATGATGAGAGAGAATCATTGACCAGCTACCTCTGGTCAATGACCCACACTGGGAATCGAGCCTGCAACCTGAGCAGATGCCCTGACCGGGAATCGAACCTGTGACCTTCTGATTCATAGGTCAATCCTCAACCACTGAGCCACGCCGGCCGGCCTATTACCATACTTTCTATCGTTCATTACTTTTTTAGTCTGTCTGCCTTCCCCACTGTAAGGCCTGTGAAGGCAGGTTCACCCCTTGTCCCCATGAGCTCCCTCTTCGTGGATGTTCATAACAACCTTCAAGAAGGGGTGTTCCAACTGAATCTGCCATTTTGAGCCGCCAAGGCAATCCCGTAAGTGCGGCTGTCACTATTGCTGTGCTCTGCACACTGCCCCTCTCCAACTCCAGAGCCCCGTTGGCCATGGCGGCAGCCGCCGCACGATCCCCCGCTGACTCACAAAAAGCCTATGGAGACCTTGGCTCCTGAAACCCTGCTTTTGCCATTTTCTTTTTGTTTGTTTGAAACAGCTTTACTGAGATATAATTCACACAGTACAAACTTTACCCATTTAAAGGGTACACGCTAATGATTTTTGGCATCATCACAAAGTTGTGCAACTATCCTCACAATCACCATTGGAACATTTGCATCATGCCGAAGAGAAACGCTGCGCCCGTTAGTTATTAATTCCCGGCCTCCTCAGCCCCTCAGGCCCTAGGCGACCACTAATCTACTTTCTGTCTCCGTAGACTTGTCCATTTTAGACATGCCACTTAATCAGCATCATGTGTCTTTCTGTGATGGGCATCTTTCACTGAGCATAATGTTTTCCAGGCTCATCCATCTTGTAGTATGTGCCAATGCTTCATTCCCTTTTGTGGCGGACTAATGTTCCATGGTAGGGATATCTCACATCTTATTTACACATTCATCAATTTATGGACATTTGGGTTGTTTCTACCTTTTAGCTATTGTGAAGAGTACTATTCTGAGTAGTCCTATATAAGTTTTGCTTTCAATACATGCTTTCAATTTTCTTGGATATATATACCTGGGAGTGGAATTGCTGGGGGTCATGTGATAAGTCTATGTTTAACTTTTTGAGGAACTGCCAGGCTGTTTTCCAAAGGGACTGCACCATTTTACACCCCACCAGCAGCATGTGAGAGCTCCATTCCCCTGCCTCCTCTCCAGCACTTGACTTTTTGATCTAGCTACCAGCGTGGGTGTACAGTGGAGTCTTGTGGTTTTGATTTGCTTTTCCCTGATGACTTCAGTATGTTCTCATTTGTATATCTTCTTTGGAAAAATTTCTATTCAAATCCATCTTTTTACCATCACTATACCGTCTCAATTACTGTTGCTTTGCAGTAAGTTTTGGAATTAGACAGTGGTGAGTCCTCTAACTTTTCCTTTTTCAAGAACATTTTGACTATTTGGGTCCTCTGAGTTTCCATATCAATTTTAGGATGAACTTGTACTTTCTACAAAGAAGCCAGCAGGGATTCTGATAGAGATGGCATTGCTTCTGAGGATCAATTTGGGGAGCATTACTAACTTAACAATATTAAGTCTTCTGATCCATGAACATGGACAGCCTTTGTATTTATTTAGATGTTCTTTAATTTCTTTCAATAATATTTTATAGTTTTCAGAGCATAAATTTTGTATTTCCTTTATTGTAGGGAGCAGCTCTAGGGTCAAGCCTCAGGCTGACCTGTGGCAGGGCCACAGACAAGTCCCAGCCTGGAGGGCAGGGCTCTCCTAGCATAATTAAGCCTGGCCTTGTAGCCCTCCCTAATTCCTTCCTAAGTAGCTAATGGGCTGTGGGAGGTGCAGCAGGTGTTGCCAAAACAAGAACATTTGTATACATGTTAATCTACCCTTGTTTTAATCAGACTATAAAATAAAGCATTGGTTTGCAGGCTGGGTCCTTTGTGTCTTCATCCAGGCACAGGAGATCCACCGAGCCCCAGCTGTATTCTCTTGTCTGTCTTTTCTTCAACCCATCACCGCCCCTCCTCAGGTTCACCCTTGGCTGTGCTGGCGCAGCACACTTTATTAAATTTATTCCTAAATATTTTTTTTGTTTGTAAATAGAATTTCCTTATTTTTATTTTCAAGTTGTTCACAAACAAATGTCTAGAAATACATTTTACATATTAATCTTGGACCATACAATCTTGCCTTTGTTAGTTCTAATAGTTTTTAGTGGATTCCTCAGAGTTATCTATATGCCAGATCATGTCATCTGCGAACAAAGAGGTTTTCACTTTTTCCTTTTCAATCTGAAGGCCTTGTATGATGTTGACTTTTTAAAACTAAGAGTAGAACTTTACATTTACTTCTATCCCGTTTAATTTTGTTTGTCTTCGCCCCGGGTTCTTTTCATTTGGATAGTTTTTCAGTGCATTTTGTTTATAATGCATCATTTTATTACCAGTAGTGTCTGGTGTTTTGCATTCAATAAATGTTTGTAAAGTTAAAATGTGGCATAAATCTGCAATTTTGGTACGCTATTACACTCTGTGTCTTTCATTGCTATAACTGTTAAATAATATTGGTGCCATTAAAATGTCTAAGGCCCCAAGATGTCAGCAGTGGTGGCAGTGGCACCCAGAACCTGCCCTTTCACAGCACCAAGAGGCCACACCAGAGGCCAGAGAGCAATGAAGATAAAGCCTCAAGAAGCTTTGGGGGTACAACCATTATTAGAAGAGTATGGGGGTTCTTCACAAATAATTAAAAATAGAACCGTATATAATCCAGCAATTTCACTCCGGTATATCACCAAAGGAAATGAAATCTGTAATATGTTAAAGAGCTATCTGCACTCCCACATTCCTTGCAGCATCATTCACAATAGCTAAGATACGGAAACGATCAGGGGATGAGTGGATAAAGAAAATGTGGTATATATACAATGAAATATTATTCAGCCTTCAAAAGAAGGAGATCCTGTCATTTGCACAACATGGATGAACCTGGAGGACATTATGTTAAATGAAATAGTGCGGGCACAGAAAGACAAATACATCATGATACCACTTACACGCGGAACCTAAAAGTGTCAGACTCAAAGATGCGGAGAGCAGAACAGTGGCTGCCAGGAGCTGGGGCGATGCGATGTTATTACCTACGGCCACCACGCTGTACGCTAGATCTTCAGAGCCTCTTCATCCTGCATGTAGGATTTTTGACCGCTTTGACCACCCTTATTCTTATAACTTATTCAGAATTAGCTCTGGGGATCTAATCTACAACATGGGGACTATCGTGAATAATACTGTAGAGCATTCTTGAAATTTGCTAACAGAGTAAATCCTACATGTTCTCATCACACACACACACACACACACACACACACACACACAGGCAATCATGTGAAATGATGATATGTTAATTAGTTTGATTATAGTAATCATTTGACAATGTATACATATATTAAAACATCATGTTGTGTACCCTAAATATGTATATTTTTTATTTGTCAGTTATACCTCAAGAAAGCTGGGAAAAAATAATGAATAAAATGGGAAAAAAAGAAGCAATGTAGACAGCGCGGGCACAGACCTCGCCACTGGCCTCGAGGACACCGACATCAGGGGTAAAGGCCTGGCCTCCTCGCCTGGCGTGGACAGCAGGCGGCACTGGGGGAGCCAGAGCAGGGGAGGAGGAAAAGCAGCTGCCAGGATCCGGGTGAGAAACCTCAATTCTGTGAGATGTGAAATGCTGCCTGTAGGATCTTAAAATTAATGGAAGGGGACATTCTCAGGGGGCTGAGGACCCCAGAATAAATAGGTCGGGGTGAGTGTCAAATGTGAGAGCTATTTGCCATTTCACCTCAGGTGGCAGTGGTCTGGGAAAATGAGCTAGACCTGCAAAAATCTACCACAAATGATTTCTTTGCTTTCTCCTTCCCCGCAAGGTGCCAGCCCATTTTTCTTCTTTCTGTTAATTTAAAACCCTTAAGCTGTCTGCTCTACTTCTTCAAATCCCATACAGACTGCAATTCATTACTTTTTGGCTCCAGCATCTGCCATCTACTGAGGGAGATCTACCTGAGTCCCTCAGAGTTTGCTGTCACGCCACTTCACGTACCACATGGCCACAGGGCCTTCCACAGCTAGCCTGTGTGCTCAGGTGGCTCCATGGCCTCCATAGTAATAGTTACTATTATGTATGTAACTGTATGTCTACATGAATGCATGTGTATGTATGGCTATATATCAATATGTTCATATATAAAAATATGTCCATATCTATGGACATTCTTAAGACTCACAGGTGCCCTCTAAGGGTAAAGACACTTCCTCTTTCCTGGTACATGGCAGAGTCCAGGCTCCTACCCCATTCTTCCTGCTCACACACAGTTGAGGGAATGAAGTTTAGATAAAAGCGAGCTCCCCCATTTTCAAACCTGAGATGGTCATAGGGTAGGTTAATCTACTTTTATGTGACAATCTTGTTTACAGAGAAACTACCCATTATGCCCAATGTCTAAAGTCAACAGAAGCCACTTAACAATGGTAAATCATTATTTTCACACTGAGCCTGGAATGATGAGTATAAATTTAGTTAAATTATTGCACAGCTAAAATAAGTCAAAGCCTGGGTTAATACAGGTTTATGCTTCAGGAATTCTAACTTGTTTCAAGAGCCATCAGAAAATTAGCAAATTCAGGAATTCTGCTTTGATCTTTGGTATGTAATCAAATTATGTACAAAAGGCTAACTCTTGTACCAGATTTACAAACCCATCACCAAGCTGAAACAGTTGCTGGGACCTGGCCCATGTGGCTCAGTTGGTTGGGCATCTTCCTGTGCACCAAGAGGTTGCTGGTTGCATTCCCGGTCAGGGTCAGGGCACTGGCCTGGGTTGCAGCCTGGGTTGATTCCCTGTGGGGCGTGCAGGAGGCAGCTGATGGATGTGACTCTCACACTGATGTTTCTCTCTCTCTCTCTCTCTTTCTCTTCCTCTCGCCTCTAAAAATTATATATATATACATACATGTATATATAGTGTGTCCCTAAAATATATATATATATATACTTTAACAGCTGATAGCTCAATTTTGAAAATGAAATATATTTTAATAAACACTGTCTTTATAACTATTCAAAGTGTGTGTGTACATTGGGGGGGCACCCTATATAAACATAAAATAATTGCTTGGGTCACAAAATAAAGATTGCAAACTGAAGTTTTAAGCTCGTTGCCTGCTTGACCCGTGCTGGCTGAATGCAGAGCCACGTGGCCACGAGGGCTCCTCCACGGCAGCAGCTGGACCGGCTAGAAAGGGAAGCTGCTCCTTCTGCATCGACTCCCTTTTGCAACCTCGGTGAGTTCCTCAGTGGCGGGACCCAGCCTGCCAAAATGTCAGCACCGGGCCTGGTCCAACGTAAATGCCGCACTGCGTGGCCCCCGCACTGAATTAGTTATGCCGCCACCGCCATTCCTGACTCGGAGGTGACTTCCCAGATCCAAGGTCTGTCAGCACGAAAGTTGGTACAGCTGTCAGACAGCGAAGCCAGTGCCGCTCACACCCACTGTCACCAGCCAGGTCTGAGGAAGCCTGGAGAACTGTGGGCTCCGACAGACCATACATGGGTCACGGGCCTTACTGTGACACCCCCACCCCCACCCCCTGGGGCAGAGGGCCTGGGTGGAGAGGAAGGGGTGCTTGGGTCCGTCTGCCAGGCAATTCTCACAGGTTTCTGACCACCAGTCTAGGAAGGCTCGGAACCGAACTTGCTTCATACATTAAAAAGTGAGACATTTCAGCCACAGTGACAGCTTCCATGGGCCTGTGGGGCCAGGCCTCCAGATACAGCCACAGGAAGTCACGCTGACAACCCTTCGCTCCTCATCACCCCCTCCTGCCCCCATTCACAGCCCCTAGCCTTCCAGTGTTCCCAGGGATGCCTCCACTCTGCTTCCCACCCCCACCCCCCACCTGCATTCTGCGAGGGAACATTAACAGACGGATTAAAAGGCTGGCGCCTAGAGTCCACGTCATTATTTTGGAAACTTGTTCTTGGTTGCTCCTCTTACAAGAAAGGGTCTATCCTGTAAACTAGGCCCCGGGATGTCTTACTCCAAACTTCATGATGCGTCAGACTCATAACCTGGGACCAGGCAGTGCGCCCGCAGGGGCCCCACATTCACCAGCTGCCCGCACGGAGCTGGGGATTGGGCGCTTTGGGAACAGAGGCCTGGACGGAGACCGGACCTTCCCTCCCTCCCTCTCTCCCTCCCTCCCTCTCTCCCTCCGCCCCTCCCTCCCTCCCTCCCTCCTGAACCCTGGCTCTGCCCGCACAGTTAGCCCCTCAGATGATTCCAATGCAGCAGCTGAGCCACACAGCTCGCCTGAAAGCACTGCCCTGCAAGGTTCCCTCACCTCCCTCCAAAATACCCCCTGACGGGCTGCTCAGAGTGCCATGGGCTGAACATTCTCTCATAGGCGACACAAGGTTGAGGGTGGGAGAGCTGGCCACTTAGAAGGTGCAGAGAGAGACGGGACAATGAGTGCTGGGCAATCAAGGCTGAAACAGAAAGAGGGCGCCGATGGCCAGACATATTCTGACCACGTCACAGTTCCTTCCAGAGCAGGGCCAGCACGCTTCTCCTGTCAGTGGCTGCGTGCAAGGGTCTTCCCCCCGTGGGCCATGGGCTCTGCAGCATCTGCTCAACCTGCCGTCACGTGAAAGGACAACAGGCACACAAATGAGCATGACTCCTCCAGCCGAACCGCATTCATAAAAGGGGAGGCTGCAGGCCATGGCTGACGCCTGTTCCAGAGTCAGTGTTACAGTAAGTATCTTCATTTTATTATTTTAAAAATATATATTTTTATTGATTTCAGAGAGGAAGGGAGAGGGAGAGAGAGATAGAAACATCAGTGATGAGAGAGAATCACTGATCGGCTGCCTCCTGCACGGTCGCCACTGGGGATCGAGCCTGCAACCCGGGCATGTGCCCTTGCCCGGAATTGAACCCGGGACCTTTCAGTCTGCAGGTTGACATTCTACCCACTGAGCCAAAACTGCTAGGGCCAGAAAGTAACTTTAAACAAATCATAGAGGAGGAGGAGATGGTGCAGTGTCGGGTTCTAACTACATTTAACAGAGGATTTAAACACAGCGGGTGGGGAAACTGACCAGCACGCTGGCTGCAAGAGGACTCCCCTGCAGGTGGGGAGGACTGCACACCCAAGCCCTCTGGCCTCCCCTGGGAGCACGCGGGAGGGAAGCAAACAGAGAGGGGAAAACAAACATTAACGTAAACAGAGAACAGCTGATAAATGCTCTGGAAATAATGAGTATCACTCACCGCTACAGAGGCTGATATAGAGAAGATGGAGAAAGAACAAAGGATTTAGAGCCAAATCCAATTCATCCAAGTGCGATGGGCACTGCCTGTGAGCTGAGATCCTGCCCTTGGGGAGACTGAGGTCCCGCAGGGGACAGGCTCCCAACCAGGTGGTTGAAACTGCACACAAGGGGAATGGAGACCCACACCTACCTCAGCCTGCAGGTGCAGGAGGCTTCCTGGAGGTGACACAAACAGAACCTTGCAGGATGAAGATCAATTGGCCAGATATATTTTTAAAAATAAAGGAGGAGCAGAAAGGTCGTTACAAGAAGAGGCAAAAACACGAGCAAAAGCATGCAGGTGACAAGTGGCAGAATGGCAAGCTCAGGCTGGGGGGTGAGTAGGCCCAGGCCACCGGGAGCTGTGCCCCCACCGCAGGGCCAGGCATGTCTGGTTACTGCCAGGTGGGGCACAGTTCCCCAGCAGCCCCTGTTGGTTCCCTTAATCCCTGCACACACTTCCGTTAAACAGTTCCTTCCTTTAAAACCTCTCCCCACACCCAGATGAGCATGCCATCGCCTTCCTGCAGGGACTAAAAAGCATGCCTTGAGGAGATGGGTAAGCACCTGCCCCTCCCCGCTGGGGCCAGCGGTAAGAAAGTCACCTTCCTTCAAAAGCACCCTCTTCTAGGTTCCTCAACTTCCCGTGCATAGCCTCAAGGTGGGTGGTTGGAAGCAGCTTATAGGACAAATGGGTTTGGCTTCTCCTGTAAGAGCTCATGATTGAGTTCAGGAACTAGGTATGCAAATTACTTCTGACAAAAAAAGGATGAAGGAACTGCTTGGTAGAGGTACAGGCTATGCCCTGTGGGTCCATGGGGACAGGGATGAGTAGTGGCTGGCGATGTCCTGACCCCACCTAGGGAGTGTGTGTGTGTGTGGGGGGGGGGGGGGGCGGTGAGTGTGGACGTGTGCTTGGGGCATGACAACTGGGGTGGCCTCAGTCTGGGAAAGGCAGAGTGGGTGCACATGGGGGATGGGCTCAGGGCTGTGCTATGCTCTGTACAGACCCTAAAGTGTCAGGGATGGGAAGACCGTAGTCCCTAGCAGCCTAGACTTGGAGACAATCAGAAACAGAATTCTGGAAGAAAGGCAAGGGTTGGGGTTGGGAGAGTTCTAGTACAGACAGGAGCGAGTCTTGCAAAGGGTGTGCAGCATTAGCAATGCAGGGTGCCAGGGCCCACTCACAAAGCTCTACAAGCGACTCCTATGTGCACTGGAGCTTGATATCCTGCAGACTAGAGGGGCAGGTGCCAGAGGTACCAGCGCTGCCACAGAGGCCACTATAAAGAATCAGGAATAAAGAGGACACCCTTTCCTCTACAGAGACTAAACGAGTGCTGGCGGTTGGAAGCAATACCATTTAAAAAACTGTATTCTTTTGCCAGGTGATGCTTCTTCATTGTTTAATGGAGGATCTTGTAGGTTTTAATTGCCATCCTTTGTTCATCTTGTGATGCTGGTGGAGCATACAGAGGGATGTATTCCCAGGTTCTCTGGGGTTGGCTGGTCCATCTTTTTCAGCCTGGAGGCTCTTCAGGCTCTGCAGCCTCCCACCTGCAGCCTGTGTCTGTCCCTGCCCCGGCAGGTTGCACATTAGCAGCCTGGGCTGCTGAGCTCTAGGGCGAGCCTCGCCACTCCATGCCAGTGTGCTGATGCCCCTAGTGAGGGCCTAGGACAGTGGTCGGCAAACTCATTAGTCAACAGAGCCATATATCAACAGTGCTTCTTCAAAATAGACTCGCCCAGGCCGAAAACTGACTTCTGCGCATGGGCCACCAAGTTTCAATCGCACTGTACATGCGCGCCCGCACGTGGTATTTTGTAGAAGAGCCACACTCAAGGGGCCAAAGAGCCGCGTGTGGCTCGCGAGCCGCAGTTTGCCGACCACTGGCCTAGGAGCTCTGTCTTCCCTTTCTCCCTCCATGCAGACAGGGGGTATGTGAGAGCATTTTGGCCCAGCTTCTCTGCCTATTACATCGGTTCCCCGCCAATGCAGGCCCATCCTGAGCTTCATGGACCCTGGCTGAGACCTTGACAGCATCTTGGCCCCTGCAGATCCTTTCAATCAGAGGACTAGCTTCTATTTCTTGTACCTCTAACCACAGGCTTGGATCTTATTACAAACTGACTGATGAAGACCTGCGGGAATGTTCCCACCCTGACTTGAGTTTTGCTTGCCTCCTGGAAGGAAGTCCACTGAAGTTTGGTACTTGTGAGCCAGGCACATCTATATGTTCTTATTTCCCAATAATTTTTTCAACAGCCCGAAAAGGTAAGTATCACTTTAAGTTTTATATAGATAAGGAAAGTGGGGCTCAGAGAGGTTAAGTAACGTGCCCAGGGTGACACAGCTACTGGGGGCATATAGAAGATTGGAGTCCAGATCTCCAAGAGCTCAGTTCTTCCACACTGCAGTGGCTGGCTTCCTGCGGGCCCTCCTATCTGAGTTTACCAAGACGCCTGAGATCTGACAGCGAGTAATCCGGCTGCCTTTCTTTGGGTCAGACACCCTGTAGCTAGGTTTGTTCCCTACTGCCTGTGGCATCTGCATCAGGCTTCCTCCGCTCCCTCCCTACCAGACTCCCATGTGCCCAAGCCTGCCCAGGGCACACAGATAGCAGGCACTGGCAGCCTGATTACTCTACACCAGCGGTTCTCAACCTGTGGGTCGCGACCCCTTTGGTGGTCGAACGACCCTTTCACAGGGGTCGTCTAAGACCATCCTGAATATCAGGTATTTACATTACGATTCATAACAGTAGCAGCATTACAGTTATGAAGTAGCAACGAATATAATTTTATGGCTGGGTCACAATATGAGGAACTGTATTTAAAGGGCCAGAAGGTTGAGAACCACTGGTCTAGAGGTTTTTCTGGATTCTGTTATTTTCTTTTAGCTTTTTAAAAATTTACAATGTGCTATTATTTTTTTTCATTATTTCATAAAGATTTAATTTTCTTTTTACTTTTGAATTAATAAGTTTGTATTCTTTTTCTTAGAACTCCCCAAATTGCATAAGCTTCTGGACCCATAAAACTTTGGTCCTCCCCAACAGTGGCATTTACAAAAGGGCTGTCTAGATCTAGGGCCACAGCATGTAAAAGTTGGCAAGATTTTTCTTTCTAAAAATTTTGCTGCTGTTGTTCTCTTTCCTTTGGGAAGTTAAAAGGCTCAAATGAGGCACAAATTGCTGTCCTTTCCTTGCTGGTACCCAGGTGAAGTCACTCCATCAGGCATCAGCATTTAGACAGACAGAATGAGAGCAGAGAAACCTCCTCATGCAGGGAACAAAGCCGGGGAAGAACGCAAATGCGCCCTCTAAATGCCTATTAATTACACATGTACACAAACACAACATGCATGAGATTTAATTTTTGCATTCCTTAGACTAACCCTGGAATACAAAGAAACAAAATCATCAAAACTTCAATTAAGTCCACCACAGTTTTTCTTGCTAATAAATACAGATAGAAGCCATAGATAATATTCACATAGAAAAAAAGAGATGAAGCACATCTGATTATCCACTTATGAAACTACTTGAGTGAAGTTCCCCCAAATACTCATCTAAACTCCAGACTTGATGATTTCCCTCACTACTTGGTTCAATCGTTTTCAGGTTTAAGTGAGGGCATGGAAAAAAAGGAAAAGCACATCACATAATTTGAGCACCGAAACTTGATTAATGGTGGGGAAATCAGCACTGTTTGCCTTGGTGATTAAAGTGAACAAACCAAACGAGAGACTTCAATAATGTTCTTATGTTAAGCTGTGATGAAGCAGGTCTATAATGAAACAAATGCCCCGAAACCTCAACTGGAAAGAGAAAACGATGAAACCTATTAATTTTTTAACTGCATGAAAACACTTTTATGTATATAACGTACATAAAATTCATGCGGGTGGGAATGAGGGAAGGAACATATTTCAGTTATGAGGCCTGTGCTTCATTCTACACTTGAGGCTCTTCTACAAGTCTCACTCTATTAAGACTGAAAATGTCTGGAGACAGGAACGCAGGTTAAACACAGAAGTGGGTGATGTTGTGAATGGGAACCTACTGGAAGATGAAAAATGGGAGTTTAACACCAAAATGGGCTTTTCCCAATCTCTGATCTGGACTCAGATAAAACTGGCACCTTGCTTCTCTGGCATGATCGCATCCACCTGCTGGTCTAGGCCAGGGGCTGCCATCCCTGCACAGGTCTTTTGCCCACAACTCTCTTCCATTTCTACTCTCCTGGTCCCCACTCTAATTCTGATTCTTACCATGAAAACCTTGATGCGTTGTCCTAAGTAGAAAAAGAAATCTTTCCTTACCAGCCCTCTCATACGTGTCTGCATTGGGTCTCTGGTCTGACAACACAGAATGCACCTGACAAAACCATCACAAGTGATGAAGGAGGCACCGTCATATCTTTCCAGCCAACTGTGTAGAGATATCCAGCAGGCCAGATGCTGGTCAGTTCATGACAGTAATCCCATAAGTATGGGGCTGCCTAAATCATGGGATACAACCACATTTACACATCATTTAAAAGGGCTGAGGTAGGTCTATATGTATGCAAACGGATAAGCCTCCAAGACATATTATTGAGTGAGAACATTCCAGAATGATAGCATTTGCACGACAGTGGGATCTTTGTTTTACTGAGTTCACCTGCCAGAACCTGGAACAGACCCAGTGCAGAGCAGGCACCTAAACTTGGCTGAATATCCAGACATGAATGTTGGAGCTTGTACAAAAGTATTCACATTAAGTAGTGTCATATATCTTCTATTGGTTTATGATATAGATAAAGAACATGTATTTATACATAATAAATGTATTCATATTCTCTACATATCTATAATAATAAAAGCATAATATGCTAATTAGACTGGACATCCTGGATGTCCTTCTGGGATGAAGCCGGGGCTGAGCCACTGGATTGAGGCAGCCGCCACGGCTGTGAGGGAAGGATCCAGGCAGCTGCCCATGGCTGAAATGGAGGGATTCAGGCAGCCACCCACAGCTGCAAGGGAGGATTGAGTCAGCCACCTCCGTGAGGGAGGGATTGAGGCAGCCTGGCTGCGAAGGCCTACTCTTGCATGAATTTCATGCATCGGGCCTCTAGTCTTAATTATATTATACTAGAGGCTCAGTGCATGAAATTCGTGCACAGGTAGGGTCCCCGGCCTGGCCGGTGATCAGGGCTGATCAGGGCCTTCTTGGCTGCCAGCCAGAGCCTTCCTTCCCCCAGTTGCTGGCTGCCAGCTGGGGACTTCCTTCATTTCATGCCAACCCCCAGTGGTCAGCACATGTCATAGTGGGTGGTTGAACTCCTGGTCTGTCAAAGTACCGAGGGGACAATTTGCATATTGGCCTTTTAATGTATAGGATACCACATTATACATTATGTAAATATGTTGTATATTATAAAATAAATATTTATAGCACTTACATATTTTGAATATTATTTGTATGCAAATATACACATATATATGTGTGTGTAAGTATATACACATGTATGTGTATATAGAGAAACAGTAACAGAAATGATCTCATATACAAAGTTCTAATTGTGGAGGTGGCGATAGGGAGATTGGTGTAGGTTCTCAAAGGAAACTTGATGTTATTTGTAAGTTTCAGTATTTTAGAGGGATAATATGTGCAAGCATTACTTGTAAAAGTAAAAATTCTTTGGCATCATTTCTTGCTAGGCTGTGTGGAAGTGTGGCCATGTGCAGTGCAACATAAAATAATCCTAAAACTCCTTCTACACGCTGCGCACAGCAGGTGTGGGGTCTGTCCTGACAGCAGGCTGCCCAGGTTTCTGTATCCAGTTGTTGCGAAGCCAGCCAAAGGGTCCTGACCCCTTTCCTGCTCTCTCCTGTCATCCAGGAGTTACTCCCAGTAGGCGACACTGTACCTGACTATAGTGAGCTCTGGAGGAGAAAAGGTGAGAGCAGCCACGTTTCTGAAGAGCAAACTCCATTCTCCTTGCTCTCCCACTGTACCTGCTCTCCCACTGTGCCCCCTCTCCCAGTGTGCCCACCCTCCCAGTGTGCCCACCCTCCCACTGTGCCCACTCTCCCACTATACTCCCCCTCCCACTGTGCCCACTCTCCCACTGTGCCCCCTCTCCCAGTGTGCCCACCCTCCCAGTGTGCCCCCTCTCCCACTGTGCCCACTCTCCCACTGTGCCCACCCTCCCACTGTGCCTGCCTCCCACTGTGCCCGCCCTCACTGTACTCTCCCTCCCACTGTGCCCACCCTCCCACTATACTACCTCTCCCACTGTGCCCACCCTCCCACTGTGCCCACCCTCCCACTGTGCCCACCGTCCCACTGTGCCTGCCCCCCCCACTGTACCCGCCCCCCCACTGTGCCCACCCTCCCACTGTGCCCACCGTCCCACTGTGCCCACCCTCCCACTGTGCCCACCGCCCCACTGTGCTCCTCCTCCCACTGTGCCCACCCTCCCACTGTGCCCACCCTCCCACTGTGCCCACTGCCCCACTGTGCTCCTCCTCCCACTGTGCCCACCGTCCCACTGTGCCCACCGTCCCACTGTGCCCACCCTCCCACTGTGCCCACCCTCCCACTGTGCCCACCCTCCCACTGTGCCCACCGCCCCACTGTGCTCCTCCTCCCACTGTGCCCACCCTCCCACTGTGCCCACCATCCCACTGTGCCCACCCTCCCACTGTGCCCACCATCCCACTGTGCCCACCCTCCCACTGTGCCCACCGTCCCACTGTGCCCACCCTCCCACTGTGCCCACCCTCCCACTGTGCCCACCCTCCCACTATGCCCACCCTCCCACTGTGCCCACCCTCCCACTGTGCCCGCTCTCCCACTATACTCCCCCTCCCACTGTGCCCACTCTCCCACTATGCTCCCCCTCCCACTGTGCCCACCCTCCCACTGTGCCCACCCTCCCACTGTGCCCGCTCACCCACTGCAATGCGTCTGCTCTCCAGGCTTCTGGAAAAGAAGCCTCCATCACTGTCGTGCCCCCCCCCCACCATGTCCTTCCCTCCACTGACCTGTTTGCCTTAGCTGGGAAAGGAGTTGACTAGGTGAAGTGCACTAGGTGGAAGGAGGCATATTTCTACAGCTTAACCTTAAATTTCACTCACCCAGTGGAACTGGAACAGAGGCAAACTTTGAGCCTCGGGGAGAGAGGATATTTGGGGCAGAGCACCCAGGGCCCCAGAAGGTTCTTTATGTGGGACCAGGAAGGGGTGGAGAGCAGAGAGATATATGGAGAATCCCGGCCCCAGCAGGGTCGGCTGGCCATCTTGCACCTTAGTGGTGAGCAGATCTGGTGTTGACAGTGAGCGGCAGGGAAGCAAGGGAGTTCTTCTCCCTGGATACGTCAGACACCGCCTACAGCACCATCATCTGCCTGCCCCGGTGAAAGACGGGGTTTTACACCCCAGAGTCAACCTCCTGTCCGACAGAACTATTCCGTGAAAATGGTTCCCTCACTACCAAAGCGGTGAGCCTGAGGGTAACGAGGCCCTGCGGGTTCTGTTTGGTTATTTCGCATGGCATATGTAACTACAGTAGAAGGGGTAATGAGCAACTAAGTTATGAAATGCATACAGTAACCAACTAGGTTTCTACTTCTGCTTAAACCTTTTTTAAGGAGCCCATCCCTTGTATATCCAAGCGAACCTACTAGTTCCCAGGCCTTACTGACGTGGGAGAGAGGAGGGGGCTGGTGAGTGCTCTCCCTGAAGGACCCGATCAAACACCGCCGTGCACCTCGGTGAGAGAGACACAAAGCCCCCGTTCGGAGAGCATCACGTTCCATGATCTCATTCCGACCAAAGGCCGCTCTGATCCTGCTGTGCTCACAGAGGAAAGTGGGTCACAGGAATTCACTGAGATCATAACGGGCCAGAGAAATGCTGGAGGACAGCGGCCCAGTCCTGCTGGACTTCATGGAATGGAAAGAAATGGAAATTTAACCTATGAGTCAGTAAATCGGCCATTTAGATAATTCTGGACCAGTCAGCATGGCATTTGTTTAATTCACTACAGGCTAGGAAGACTGGAACAGGGCCGGGTGCACTAGAGAAGCACAAAAAATGAAAGGGTTGGTGTGTGTGTGTGCATGTGTGTGATTGTGGTGTGTGTGTGGTATTTTATGTGTGTGTTGGTGTTGTATGTGTGTGTGGTATGTTATATGTGCTGTTTGAGTATGAGTGTGTGTGGTAAGTTATGTGTTTGTTGTGCTGTGTGTGTTTGTGTGAATATGAGTGTGTGGAGGGTGTGCATGTATGTGGTGTGTTATGTGTATGTGTGTTGTGTGTGCGTACATGCATGTGTTGTGTTATGTGTGGTGTGTTATGTATGTATGCTGTGTGAGTGTGTGGTGTGAGCATGGAAGTACATGTACATACACACATATGTGCACTGCTGTGATTGGAGGAAATGAGTTAGTCACGTTGTTATCTGAGTTAAGTGATGAGCATTGTAGACAAATAGTTAAAAAGGCTCCATTGCTCTTTCTCATGTCACATCGGTGGTCTGTGATATACTGAGGTGACACGCCTCACTGCGATTTTATTATGGGGGAATTGTCACATGGGAGAGTGACTGAGCAACGGAGGACGTGAAATACGAACTCCTATTCCACGCTCTTATAAAGAGAGCAGGCTGGGCATTAGCGTGTGATCACTGACATACATTTCTCCTGAAAGGAAAAGAGAAAGATCCCCGCAGACACTCAACATGCAGATGGCGCTCACTCCTCCTCAGGTCACTGCTTGGTGGTGAGGTTTGAAGGGAGAGCCAAGTGCTCCACGACACTTCCTGCAGGGCCGTTGTCTGGCTCCCATTACACCCCTGTGCGTAAGGCCATTCATGTGCTGCAGATGTCACTCAAACCACCCACATGGCAAGTGCTGAATTCCTGGAAAAAGAAAACCCTCAAAGAGAGATATTCAAACACATCCCAATCACACGCCCGGAGAAGGGGACCCGCCACCTGAAAACTCAGCATAGCCTGGTGCTACTTTCATCATGTAGCCCCAATGATAAAGGCCAACATCAGATGCTCCACGCGCAGAACCGGGCCGGGAAGCCTCCGCATCCGGCTGCCTCCATAAACACCCCTGGGCATCCCAGTGTAACTAGTGAGCGTGGAGAGTCCCTCATGGAGAGAGCAGCACATCTACGCGTTCTATTTTGGTTTGTCAGCAGAGGAGACTAGCCAGGCTCAGAGTATAACTGGGCATCTGAAAAATTTCCCAAAGAATAAGCCACGTTATTAAGAAAAGTATTGGTCATAAAACTTATCTCCAAAAGTTGCCACATACAAAGGCCTGGGCTGTGGGGAGACTCTCACAGGGAGACAGGGAGTGCATCAGGCCGCGGCTAGAGTCAGTGCTGGGAGAATAAATCGCTGGATGCGGAGGTACCGGCCACCAGCAGCACGTTTTCCCAAACAGTGTCCTCACAGGCAGCAACCTGAGCGCGCGGACAGGCGTCCTGAGGCAACAGTTGGGAAACACTATGCACTATGACTCCCCTGTCCCTTCCCGGGACGAGAGCCTGGAGCTCCACTCGTCTAGGAAGAAACAGGTGGAGGACAAAGGATGGAAGCTTCAGCGTTTGGTGGTAACATGAACATGAACACCAACCCCACCTCCCTCACCCCCTACGCCCACCCCCACCCCCCAAAAGAGAGCCCTGCAGCAGTCCGCATGCTAAGGAGCCCACAGACCTCCTTATCCTCTTCTGGGAGAAGCTTCTTAAAGGCCACAGAACCCCCACCCCAGGGAAACACCCCAACCAAGCACAGGCCTGGGCCAGTGCTGTCAGGTGCGATACAGCACTTCCCAGTTAAGTTTGAATTTCGGGTAAATAACAGATAACTTTTTAGTATAAGTGTGCTCCAAATATTGAAGGGACCCATTTATACTAAAAAAATAAAACGTATTGTTTAGCTTCAGTGCAGATGGAAGCAAGTGCCCTCGGTTTCTGCCTCCAAGTCTGGCAGCCGCAGCCAGAAGCCGTCCCCCTTCTGTGAGTTTCAGGACAGTGCTCCGCACAGCACAGCTCACGAGGCGTGAGATGGTCAGAAGATGGGGTGCTGGAGGATCCCCAAGAAATCTCCGCTCATCAAAAGGAAGCAGAATAACCGAGAGCAAAGAGCTGAACAGATTCCCGGAAGCAGAACTAGGAATGAGGGGATGGGCGAGGAGAGATCAGCCTGACAGGCAGCGGGAGGGGCGGAGCAGCGTGGCCCAGCCACGCATCTGGCTGGGAGGCTGCCAGGCAGAGTAACAGGCACCGAAGGGCTTGGCAGACAATGACTGAGGTTCTAATAAAAAGCCCCGCCTCACAGGTGCCCAGCAGAGAAAGGCTTATTGTTTCCCAGGTGACCTCATGCGTCCCACCTGCCCCTCCCCGTCAGCATGTGCACTGACTGCAGTAAATATTAAGAACACGATCAGAACATGAAACCAGCTAAGCCGAGTGTTGTGGGCGCACAGCGGTAAATTCTGCCCGGGGCGTCAGAGCAATTGATAGATGTTTTAGAAAGGTCATGTCTTGTGCTACAAAGACAGTCAGCGTTCGTCTATCATGTTTCCAAAATACACTCCCTACTGAACACACTGACAAAACCATGTTCACCTTTGTTTCTATAAATCTTGGAAAATCATATTTGAAAAAGGAAGTGCCGATGGAATTCTCACGCTCGGGGTGGAGGCGAGAGATGCAGCTCAGTGCAATTAGCGCCTCTCATGGCAGGAGGAAGTCTGGCTGTTATGGCCGCGGGACGTGGAGGTGTAGGGGTTCTCAGCTCTGTGCTTGACCCAAATAAAACAGCTCAGAAAAAAGAGTCTCCTGGATCCGATTCCGTTTCTCTTGCGTTAGTGTCTCTGCTACCTCCAGGTGGGGGTCCGAGGAAACCCCTGAACAGTGAGGACATATTTAGGAGCCTACGATTCAGGAAGTACAACACTAAACTGGTCAATATCAGGCTTGGGAATGACTCATATCTACAAAGTCACACAATTACTCCCCCTGATGCACGAGCAGCCCCCAAATTGGTGCCCCATCCCTGGAGGAGCTGCCGCGGCTGCAATGGCTAGGACTCAGCAGGAGGGGAGCATGCTGGGCGTGCCCACGCCTCCCACCACGCGGGGCACACTAACCAGCGGGGCGCTCCGAAGCCTCCCGGGCTTCCCCATGCTGCGTGCTTTCCCGAACCTCCCCGGGTCCTGTGATGTCACAGGAGTGCGACACTCAGAGACCGCTGATCGTCCCCACCCACTTCCGGCTTCATCCAGGGAGAGTTCATTTCTAAGGGAATCCTGGGGAGCCTCCTGTGGAAAACCGCTGAGACTAACCTGCTCCCCTTACCAGGCCCGTGGCCGCAAGAATAATCGGTCTTACCAGGACTTTTCTCCCTGCCATCTTTTCCACCCACGAAATGCAAGCTCCCCCCGCCCCATGCCCTCTCACATATTATTCTTGCCCCCCCCTACCCCTGCCCTACCTGTCTCATCCCACCCATCCCTCCTCCACTGCTGGCCTCCCTCATTCCATGGCTAATTCACCATCCCCCTGCCTTCCTCCCCCCCTCCCATCAGCTCTTTTTTGTCACTGAGACCTGTTTCCCCTCCAGGGAAACGGCCGGCCCGTCTGGAGCCTCTCGTAGACGCCAGTAGGGCAGAGACAGTGCTGGCCTCTGACTCACCAAGACCGTTTCAGAGCCGCTGCTCTCTCATGCCAAGGCCAAACGTTTTCCTCCACTGAGATCTGTGCCATGTGGTCCTGCTACCCATTCTTTCCGTCGCTGAAATGTAAGGCTACTCGGTATATGTTGGTCCAACCAGGGAACAACCCTCCCAGCTCCTCTAAGTGGACTTGGGCTCCTGGCTCACAGTTTCATTTTCCACCCCATGGGTTGCCAACATCCCAAATGACTTCAACATCCACAGAGAGACTCCATTTAACAAGCCTGGCCTCAATATTCCTTCACCTCCGGTGATCTATCTGCGTGACCATTCCTGCCTGTCTCACTTCCTTCCCGCCTACTCTTCAACCTGGCCCAGGGCGCCTTCTGCCTCTGCACTCTTTGAAATTGCTTTGGCAAAGGTCGCTCATCACTTACCATCCAGACCCAATAGACTTTGTAGTTCTCATCTAACCTGACCATTGACCACGCTGCACCATTCGATGCTGTGAACCACCCCACCCCCTTGACACACAACCTCTTGCCTGGCTTCTGAGATCTCACTCTCTCGACCCTCTCTCTTGCCTTTCCTACTTTTCCTTCGCTGGTTCTTCTGCTTCAGCCTCCTCCATCAATACTGGGGACCCTACGTGCTCTCCTGTTGGTCCTTTCCCCCTTTATCATAGCTACCCATCTCTGTGGGCCATCGTATCCATGCTCCTGGGTACAGGTCCATGATCCATCTCTCTAATTAACTTCTTGCCTTGAGCACTAGAGCTCTATATATTACCTTACCTTAGACACCCACCTCATACTCATTCTCACCATACCCATAATCAGACCATAATTAAACTCTCCCTCCAAACCTGCTCCTCTTCATGTATTCCCTGCCTTGGTAAATGGCACCATGTCCACTCGGAAACTGGGAGTCACTTTGGACTGTCCATCTCAGCCCCATTCTACTCAGGGCAGGTCAGTTCTCCTTTCTCCACGAACCTCGGACTCACTTCCCATCTTTCTACTTCCTACTGTGGCTGGTTTGATTCAAGCCCTTAGGACTTCCTACCTCGAAGGCTAACACAACATCCCACCCGCCTTCCCTCCAGCTTCCGATTGACTCAGCACGCTGCTCTCATGAGCTTTCCTTAACAGAAATCAGACCATGTTACTCTCCAGTTACAAAGCTGTAATGGCTCCCCACTGCCAAGAAAATACAGCTCTAAACTTGAAAGCGTGGCTTTTTAGCTTCTCATGAGCTGATCCCCCTTCAGCTTTATCTCTTGCTAAACACCACTGTATCCATACAAACCCTGCAATCCCGCCAGACCAAGTGCTTGAAACCTCACAAACACACCCTGGGCCCCACACCTCCGTGCTTTTGCTTGAGAAGTTTTCCAGGCTGCACTGCGCTGTCCTTTCCCTCCCTCTTCGATTCACTCTCCCAGACATAAATGTGAGTAGTTTTTGAAGGTTTTGTTTAAGTATCACCTCTTCCGTTCAGTTTTCCTAAACCTACCCAGGGAAGGTTGGCTGTTCCTAGATTGTAAGCCCTCTAACAGGTCCTGGGTCTCCTTCACCTTCTAATCTACAACACCCAGCACAGTGCCTGCTAACCAGCTCGACCTCAGTGACTGCGTATGAAACGAATCAACAGTAGCCTCTGCTCTTGCAGCTACGGATAGACCTTCAGTTTTCCCAGAGCCGCTGGTATGGAATGCTCACATTCTCCACCTCGTCTAGAATGGCACGGAGCTTTGCATGTTCTATAGGGGAAATCCATAACAGGTGAAAGAGTAATGCTATTGCCCAAGTCTGGACAAGACTCTGTATGTATATGTGCACATACCCGTGTATGCACATGTATCTGTGTGTGTGTGTGTGTGGTGTGATAGAGAGAAAGATAGATAGATAGAGAGAGAGAGAGAGGGAGAGAGAGAGAGAGAGACCTACCTACTGTTTCTTTGCTGTCTCTGCTGCTAGAGGCACAGGGCATGTGTTTTTGGGATTCCAAGTAGGAATGCAGAATATACTTTGTCATGAAAACAATACTAAAATTAGTGATTACACAATTCCTATATTTATTCAGCTTTATGAGTCATATTAATATTACTATAGAGTTACATTATGGACTAGAAAGCTAAATAATCAGTTAAATTAGGACTACATTGATATTTCGGATGTTGTAGAAAACTTAATAGGTATGGTACATTCTGTGAGGTGCCATCCAGATACCCCTTCAAGAATCAAGAACTTCAATAAAACAAAAAAACAAACCTAGGAATAAATTTAACCCAGGAGGTGAAAGATCTGTATATTTCTATAAAACATTAGTAAAAGAAATTGACGAAGACACAAATAAATGGAAAGATATTACAATGCATTTTTTAAATTAATAGAATAATCCTGAAATGTTTTTATGGAACCAGAAAAAAAACCTCAAGTAGCCAAAGCAATCTTGAGAAAAAAGAACAAATATGGAGGCATCTCATTCCCTGGTTTCCAACTATATTACAAACATTATTGCACAGCATTAAAAATAGATACATAGATCAGTGGAACAGAATTGAGAGCCCCCAAATAAATCCATGCATATGTGGTCAATTAACTTACAACAAAGGGGCCAAGCATATACAATGGGGGAAAGATAGTATATCAATAAATGGAGTTAGAAAAACTGGGCAGCCACATAAGAATAAATAAAACTCAACTTTTACTTTATACCATCCAAAAAAACCTAACTCAGAATGGATTAAAGACTTGAACATAAGACCTGAAATAATAAAACTCCTAGAAGAAAATGTAAGCAGTAAGCTCCAGGACATAGGTCTGGGCAATGATTTATTGACTCTAACACCCAAAGCAAAAGCAAAAAAAGCAGAAATAAACCAGTGGGACTACATCAAACTAAAAAGTAAAGAAAACCATCAATGAAGTGAAAAGGCAGCCTACTGAGTGCGAGAAAATGTTTTCAAATCATATATCTGAAGTGCTAATATCCAAAATACATAAAGTACTTGTACAACTCAATGACAAAAATGCAAATAATCCAACTGAAAAATGAGCAGATTTGAATAGACATTTTCCAAAGAAAATATACAGATGGCCAACAGATACATGAAAAGATGCTCAACATTATTCATCATCCGGGAAATGCAAATCAAAATCACCATGCAATATCACCTCACCTCTATCTGAATGGCTATTATTTAAAAAGAGAAGAAATGAAAAGTGTTGGTGAGGACGAGAAAAAGGAAACCCCGTGCATTGTTGGTGGGAATGTAACGGTGCAGCTACCGTGGAAAGCAGGAGAAGCAGGTTCCTCAAAAAATGGAAACTAGAACTGCCTAGTGATCCAGCAATTCCACTTGTAGGTTTTTATCCAATGAAAACGAACACTAACTCAGAAAGAGATATGCGTCCCCTGTTCATTGCAGCATTCCTTACAATAACCGAGACATGGAAATAACCTGAGTGCCCACTGATGGACAAATGGGTAAAGAAATTGTGATACAAGCACAGACACACGGACACAATGGGATATTACTCAGCCATAAGCAGAATGAAATCTTGCCATTTGTAACAACATGGATGGACCCTGAGGGCATTATGCTAAGTGAAATAAGTCAGAAAGAGAAAGAGAAATAGCCTATGATCTCTCTCATGTGTGGATTCTAACAAACAAAACACAAGCTAATGGACACAGAGAGCAGACGGGTGATGACCACAGGTCGGTGGAAGAGGTGAGATAAATAAAATTTAAGGGGCCGAAACCGGTTTGGCTCAGTGGATAGAGCGTCGGCCTGCGGACTGAAGGGTCCCAGGTTCGATTCCGGTCAAGGGCATGTACCTGGGTTGCGGGCACATCCCCAGTGGGAGATGTGCAGGAGGCAGCTGATCGATGTTTCTCTCCCATTGATGTTTCTAACTCTCTATCTCTCTCCCTTCCTCTCTGTATAAAATCAATAAAATATATTTAAAAAAAAAAATTTAAGGGAAAAAAATGAAACACTCATTCCTCCAGCTGCTGGGGCACATTAACAGGAAGTCCTCAGTTGTCAACCCTATTTAGGGGTTTTCTCAGCTGAAAAAACTGCCTCATTGAGGGCCGTGCCTCCTGCCAGGGGAGGCCCACATCCAACGACTGATGGTCACAAGGGAGAGAGGCCCTGTCCCCTGGCCACAAGGGGAGGATTCTGAAAGGCCCGCTTGGCTCCAGAGCCCGGAGCTCTCTCAGCCGCAGCACAGCTCAGCTTCTCCCTCTGCCAACCGCTGCTCTCACCCCACAGGTGTGGTCCCGGGCCCTTCCTCATAAACATTTAGCTCAGGCTGTGCTTCCTAGGGAGCCCTACCTACCTTTACAGAGGAAAATGAAGCCTGAGTTAAAAATAACCAACTGAAGAATTAATTGTGAATGCAATGTTTAATAAAATAAAGCTCCCTGCGTTCTGACCCAGTGTTCATATTCATGACCCTCTATCCCCTTCCCAGCCTCATTCACTGTTCTGCGCCATGCGAGTGGATGGCTTTGGGCAGTTGGTCTTCCCTAACTGTTTGGTAAGGGTGCTCGACCAGACCTGCGTGGAGTGCCTCTCCCAGCTATGTTTGAAAGGAGGTTTGGGGATCTCATTCCTATTTGCAGAATTAATTTGCCCGTGCAGACGATATCCAATCTACTTTATGGACGTAACTAAATAAAAACGTAGCCTTTCATTCTAAACTTCAGGGCAAGGAAAGAAATATGGCCGTATCCCACAAGACGATTCTTCCTGTTACAGGTGGGGGAATGGGGATGTAGCTTCTCTGCCTCCTTCTGTGATTCTAGAACAAAACTCATTCATGCTGACGGAAATAAACACACAAGCAAACAACACAATACATGAAGCCTTGTCCCCGTTCAGGTTCATTCTATCGGGCCATGTCTTCCTCTTCCATTTCCTCACTGTCACTAGCAGATCTTTCTTTGGGCTCCAGGTTCATGGCTTTCCCCTATATCTCTAAGCAAGCATTTTAACACGCAATTTCAGTGCCCATAGGGAATAGGTGTCCATTTTGCCAAGCTACCTTTTGTCTCTTTGATACTCTACTCTGAATCCTCTCACATTTGGAATCTGTCTTCTCTGCCCTTACTGTTTTCCCCAAGAGTTTGGAATTGATGGCTGAGTGGGCAACGGTTTTGCAGGAACTTTCATCTATCCAGGCCCTTTTCTTGAGCATTCATTACACAAAAGACAGCTTTATCTATCTATCTCCCCACTACGTTAAAAATTCCTGAGGTACTCATGATGGTGACTTACAAAATAGATAGAGAGCTGGCATGGCTCAGTGGTTAGAGCATCCGTCTGTGCCCTGAAGGGTTGCAGGTTTGATTCCAGGTCAAGAATACACACCTCGGTTTCAGGTTCAATCCCTGGCCCCAGTCAGGGCATGTGCGGGAGGCAACCAATTGATGTGTCTCTCTCACATCTCTCTTCTCTCTCTCTCTCTCTCTCTCTCTCTCTCTCTCTCTCTCTCTCTCCTCCTCAACACCTCTTCCTCTCTCTTTAAACAAAAAAAAGAAAAAAATAGATAAAGAGCAAGGTAGGTAAGGCGCATGGGTGCTCATGGGTGTCTGCTGAATCTAAATGTCTGAAGTTGAATTCCAGCTAAGGCAATGCCACTGTCTTTTAGAAAACACATCAATTTCCATTTGTTCACTTTTTAAGTTTAAAGACCTTATTGGAATCACAAAGAGAACCAGATAAAACAAATATTTAGAAATGGGTGTGAGCCTTGATTTTGGACTTAAAAGCAGAGGTCTGTTCTCTCATTCTCTCTCATTCTCTCTCTCTCTCTCTCTCTCTCTCTCTCTCTCTCATCATTTATTCATTTCATCTAATCTATAGACACTTCACATAGGAGGGATGCAAAGAGGTAGCACTGGGAGTGAAGCTTGGCTAACTGGTCAGTACTGTGCTCTTCAGAAGTGAGACTGGCCAGAGAGCTGCAGAGGAGGCAGCGATCCGTTTACTGACCCTCTCTTGAACTGCGCTTATGGGAAAATGCAAAGATGGAAGTGTGGTCAGTTCCAAAAAAGAGGGTGGCATGGGTCATGAGAGCTTTGAAATGCAGGAGGCGACAATTGCGCCTGCGGCCTAACACAAAGCAAGCTGAGAAGGATCTTAGAAACTGTCATCTTTCTTTTCATCCGGTTGTTTTATGGGTGAGTTTTGTCTCCACCAAGTTCTCTTTGAGCTTTTCTCTTCACCTCAGTGGAGGGTTGGGCATATTAAGCCTTGATAGCAGTAGCTCTGGTCTTGAGAGCAATCCTTTGAGCAAGAGTAAGCAAACCCAAGGAGCTGGCCCCAGGTCCGAAACAGCATCCGAGAGCCCCGCGCCTGCTCTCTGCCTGCAGCTGCACCCTCAGCGCCAGGAGAACCCACAGCCAGGAAGGAGAAACAGAGCCGCCCTTTATGCCACTGGAACTGCTCTGGGCTCCTCGCCTCTTCTGTTTCCATCGTTCCCGACTTGGACTATTATGGTATTTCCTGAGCCATTTGCTCAAGTCTCGAGGAGCCAGTTACTCCTCTCCAATGCACCCTGAAGATTTCTTCCAGAAACACCTCCCAGAGCACAGCCATCGCCAGGCCCGTTCTGCTTTGGTGGTTTCCTTGCAACCAAATGAAGAAAATTCCCTGGACTGGCAATCACGAGTTTCCATAATGTGTCCCCACTTACCCAATGAAGACATGCAGGCAATTACAAGAATATGAAGCATAGAGTTAAAAGGGGGTTCCCATCCATTCCTCAACTCCCGTTCCCTGAAGCAACCGTTCTAACAATGTCCCCCTCATTTTTGTAGCCTTATTTCTCCTGACTTCCTGTATATCTCCAAGGCCTCAGCTAAACAAATATCCCTGCCAACTCTACACATTTTTCTGTGTCCTGTTCCCAAACCTTTGTTCATAACATTCTTTAAACCTAGACTGTTGAGACCCTTCTTCCCTCCATCTTTGAATACCCAATCCTGCCAATCTTTTGAAACCTAACTTCCATGTCACTGGCTCTGGAATGCTTTCCCCGATCTACTTATTGAAATTGATCTCTTCTCCGCTGAATTCCCATAGCACTACTTCTAGTCCCTGCTTATAGCACTTGCTGCTTTAATTTCTGCTCTTTGTATGGAGCCAGCCTCCTTTACTTAAGTGTAAGGGTGCAGAGCCAGAGAGCATTCCTCAGTTCACCTCGGCACCCCCTGCAGCTGGGCCCTTGGGCCTCCTGTGAACGTCCTCCTGGAGAGTGAATAAATGCCCCGGAGTAAGAGAAAGGCGCCTGGAGCTGTGGCTTTGGCTTCCAATTCACCTTTTACTAGTAAAATGCCAGTGACATCACCTTGATGAGTGGGCTCTGCTACCATCTTAAAGAGTTGAAGGGCGGGGTGGAGGAGGGGCTGCAGAATACTGAGGGCTCCCGGTGGCTATTTGGAGCTTACAGTCAGAGAACTGAAACAGAAAAAAAAAAAAAAAAAAAAAAAATCCAAACAAACCCAACCCCAAACAACAAAGAGCTAAAAAAGAAAAAACCCAACCCAAACAAAAAACTCGCACCCAAACAAACTATAAAACTCCTGCTATTTTAAAGAGAACAATATGGCTCTTTCAAACTGGAAAGCTGAACAACCCCTCCTATTATTTCAATAAAACCCAAACAGACCTTTAACCTCCAAAACAACAACAAAAGCCCAGCGCCTCGCCCCTCCTCCGCCGCCGCAGCGGCTGCGCAATGACCAGGATTCTCCAGGGAACCATGAATTCGGTTTCACGTTCTTTCAACAGGAGAAGCTTGAAAGGAGTCATTTTCAGCATAAAGTGGGGGTAAGTGGAAGAAGGGGGTCACCAAAAAGGGGAGACAATTGCACAAGGTCTCAGAGTACAAGATGGCCAAACGTACTTGCTTTCCACATTAAAGACAGCCCCGGGGGTGGTGAATGGAAACGGACAACACCTACATACGGCAGAAATACTTTCCAAGCAGCGTGTTAATGCGTTTTTGAATCTGGTTGAGAGTACACAAGCTGCTTGTATAAAATAACGCTCTAATAAAAGCCGAATCAGCTCCGAGGACCTTAAACATTGCCACAAGCTATCCCATTACCTGTTGCCTTGCGGCATGGGCCCATCCACAGCAATTTTCATCCCACCTGTAGTTTTGCCAAAAAATAAAATCAATCCCCCAGCAATCCCTCCTCCACGGCTTAGATCATTATCAACCCATTTGTGAGCCTGCTCCTCCTCAAAGTTATTGCTAGGACTGTATCCAGTGACAGTTAAAACAACTCAAAAACCCTTTCAACTGCAAGGCTTTGTGCCAAAACTCTTTTACCTCATTTGTACTTGGACTTTACAAACAATTTCCATTATTTTTTCAGTGATTTTCTATTCAAGTAAACTTAACTCATTCTCCAAACAAAACTATAGTCTTTCCTGATGGCAGTATCGAGAGAAGAAAAGAGCGACTGAGAGTTGACTGTAATTATGAGTTAGGAGAGAGATTATGAGCTGCTGTGGGGGAGAATTATGAGAAGAGAGATGGTGTGGCCAAGAGAAAACAGAAATAGAGAGGGCCTGCTGCACACGGCAAGGGGTTGGGCAGCGACATCCGAGGCCATGTCTGCACGGCACATGCTGTGCATCTTTGGAAAAGGCCAGTAGACAGAGTTCCTTCCCTCATGAGCCTGGGGTTCTTATGTGGGAACTCATTGGGACCTTTCATGTTGGCAGACACGCCAAGATTATGTTCCTGTGCAACAGTGCCTCTCGCTGCAGTGCTGAGAGGCCCACTTCTCCCTCTCCATGGAGAGCCTCCCCAGCCCCCTAAACACCAGGGGGCCAATATCACCCTACCCACTCCCAGACACACACATCTACACTAATAAAGAAGAAAGATGCATATTGATCATACCTTCATAATGACCACCAGCCAATCAGGAGTGAGTATGAAAATTAACCCAACAAAGATGGTGGGTTAATTTGCATATGCAGGCGCTGAGTGGTGAGGGGTGGGGTGGATGTTCTGGGCAGCATGGGAAGGCAGAAAGGTGGCTCCAGCTGGAGCAAAGGTGGTGCCGGCAGCCAGGGGAAGGAAAGCCCACTCTTGCATGAATCTTCATGCATCAGGCCTCTAGTATCCTTTATAAAGGCACCAGGCCCTTTTACTCCACTTCCTAAAGGCTTCTGATCCCCCACCTCTCTCTTCATCCCATTCTTCACACTGGACTAGGATAACGGCCTTTTCATTGCATGTGCAAACTTTGTGTCCTCTGCCAAACAGTTCTTCCCAATCTCTCACTCTGCAATGCCAACCATCCTGGCCTCTCGCTTCCTAAAACGCTCCTTTCTCCCACAAAGGCCCTGAAAACTACCCAAGTGATTGTTCTGCTTGCAACATTCCTTCCCCACACTCCCCCCCCTCCCCCATGTCCCTTTAGGATCTTTCTGGGGTTAACTGGAGCCCGGGTCCTGGTGTGTGCTCCCTCAGTAACAGAGAGGAGTGCTTTGTAGCTCATTGTTCAAGGCACTCTGAGGTCAGAGACGGTGTTTGCCCATGTGCACCCTCATTTGTAATATGGGGTAAAACAAGAACTTAGGTAAGGGTTAAGCAAGTTAATTCAGGTAGAGAACTTTGAATAGCCCCTGATACATACAAGGGCTATGTATGCTTTAGTTATAATAATAATAATTATCACAGTACCTAGAACAAAGTGTGTACTCAATAAATAGGTGTTGAAGGAATAAAGGAATAAACAAATCCTATATAACAAAAGGGTGATATGCAAATTGAACGAAAATCAGAACAACCGGAATGCCCAGGGCCCCTCACCCTGGCTGGCCCCACCCCGAGCGGGCACCCTGACCCCAATCAGGGGTGGGGCCAGCTGGCCAACCGCCCATGGCCCCTTGCTCAGCCGGCCTGCCCCCAATGGCCCCTATTGTGTATTGGGCCTCTAGGAGATGAATGAATGGATAAATTCACCCACCCAGAGGGCTGCTTACTTTTCCAGCCCACTGTTACCCATCATAGAGTACAGGTGTGCCAGCTGGAGCAGTCACAGGAGTAACGCCCCTCCCTCTCCACAGCCACTACAATAAATGCTAAAACAGCATTTTTGGTGTTCTATGACTTTGAATTTATCCTACCTACACTTTTACTAAAAAAAATATTCAAAGCAAGAAGATTTGGAATTAAAAGGTAAAAGGGTTCAAATATATGGTAACGGCCGGAACCTAGACTTCAGGTGGGAGCACATGGTAGAGTACACAGATGTCAAATTATAACCTTGCATCCCTGAAAACTATGTATGTTATGAACCAATGATACTCCAATAAATTTAATTCAAAAGGCGACAAAGGGATATAATGTCACAATCTATATACCCAGGCTTCTCAATTTTGTCTTTATAAACGAAGCAATCTCTTTCTGGGTGAGACCAGGCTCGAATTATTCCTAAGCCAAATCCTTTAGGAAACCTTGCATGTCAGGGCACCATCCCAACAAACATTTACACAGAAAATGTTTACACAGAAAATGTCAACTGATGTTGTCGAAAGGGAAGCGTTTAAACCTTTGTTCTAGTACATTCCATACTTCAGATTCTTCCAAGTGTTCAAGAGAAAGGTTATCAGCCACAACAAATATTAGTAATAATAAAAGTAAGAATTACAATGATGAGGGTAATGATAAAGTGATAATTGCTTACACTATTTCTACTTGTTATATTGATGTGCAATTTATGATATTCTATATCAGGTTCTATAATCTATATTTATAAATAAACATCACCGACCTGTTTTTCTCTGGAGCAAACTGGATCTGAGCCCAAAAGTGGTGGCATCTTGGGCCTGTGTGGGAGCTGAGGGCAGTAATGTCCTTGGGCCTTCCGGGTTCCCTGCGGGGAGGGGCGAGTTCTGTGCGCGTCTAGATTCATTTCTATCCGCACCAGATGCGTGGAGGGCATCTTGAGCTTTCTTCTTTTCCTTCTTTAACATGTTGACCAGAATATCTGAGGCGTGACTTAAGGATTTCACAGCTCATGCTAGATTACAATGATCGGAACGTGAATGTTTCCAATGAGATTAATATTCCCAATAATATTCACTATTTCCCACTCGGTGAAGACTGACTAGAGGAAGGCTTCAATCTCCTGGAGTCACGGGTGGCGCCATGGGCGCTGGGAGGGCACTGGTCTTCCACTGTGGTGCCATCGTAGGCAGATAGCCAGCCCAGAGCTCAGGAGCACGCTCTGCATGTGAACCGGTGCAGCCTTACCATTGTTATGAAAGGTTTATAAAGATAAAGTGAACACTGACAGGCAGTAGGCCATGGCTCTATGAACATGTCAGTGAGCAAATTAGAGTTAACCCAGGAGGCTGCTCAGCAGCGCCGAGAGAGAAAACCCAGAGCCCGCCCCGCTGGGGAGCAGCCAGATCAATCCTGGTGCCCAGAGCACCTCCAGGCTTCGTTAAAATACCTTACGTGGGCTTTAAAGTCACTTTGTTTAAAATACATAATTTTGGGTCTGAAATTGAACTAGAAAGAGGTAACTTATTAGTATAAATAGTCATTTTTAAGGGTATTGATATTTACATATATTATGGGAAATGATGGTAAGAGAGAAAATCATTGCATTCTACCCCACCTCACTGTTCCATTGTGCTCAGCACGCCCAGAACCCTAGGGGGTTCTTGCCATCATTCTAAGGAGAAGCGATAGTCCCTCTTGAGAATGGCAGAGCCCTGACTGCACGTGCAGGAAGACCAATTCAAGACCTTCGCCGGCCCTGGAGGCGGCTTCATTCATGCAAGAGTTTGAGAGAACGCGAGGACAGTGCAGGAGAGAAGACTGACTCTCAGAAAGGAGAGGAAGCGTCCGGTTACACTTCCTCTTGGGCAAGTAACATGGACATCATTTGCCCTCCATCTTCTCTGCTTTGACTCCAACTTTCCCATTTCTGGAAGGATAATCAGTTTTTCTCTTACAATCCCAATGCGGCTCCTATTCTTTGCCTTAAAAAAACTTGCACCAGGCAAAGGTGCTCACACCTCTGTGAGTCTGACATTGGCCTGACAGAGAGGAACAGGGCTCCGCCCGGGTCTTCCACTCCTCGGTGTGTTATCAACAGCAGCAGACACCCGCCGGCTTCACGCACTGCAGTGCCAACCTGCTTTCTTTTCCCCGCCCAGCGATGCTCACGGGAGCTTGTGCTGTGTGTCAGGCTGTGTTCCAGGGACGGGAATATATGATACCACGGCAGACGTGGTAGTGGGGAAGGCGGGTCACACACACGCATGCATGCATAGACACACACATGTATAGACACACACGCTCACACATGTGAGAGAGTAAAAGTGCTTATTTAAAAAGGCCAAGATCAACTGAGTGGCTGCTCTGCACTGGGCGCTACCCTTTCTGAGAGTGACGTTTTTATGCTGAGATCTGAATGGCAAACAGAATCAGGCACAGGAGGGGGACCTCCGCAGAGGGAATGGCCGGGGCGAAAACCATGAGGAGAAATGGCTTGGCAGAGGTTCCCCAGCAGGGGCCACTTCGCCCCCAGGGGCCATTTTTGGTGTCACACTGGAGTGGGGGTAGGTGTTGGTGCTGAACTCCAGGGAGGAGGGGCCAGCGGTGCTGTGAACCCTCCCGAGAAGCATAGGAGAGGCCCCGGGCACAGCACTGCGCAGCTCAGACGGCAGCGGTGCGAAGCTGCAACACCCTGTGTTAGAACAGCAACAAGGTCACTGTGGCTGCGGCCTGACCCAGGGGGCAGGGGTACGAGAAGTGAAGTCAGGGGGTGGGGGGACACGATCACGCAAGGCCTCATGGCCTGGAGAACGCAGTCTGAGCAGAATTCCGAGTTTGATGGGAGGCCCTGGAAGACTGCGACCACGTGTTTTGGTTCCTACTTGATAAAGCTCACAACACAAAGCTACCTACCGTCTTCTCATCTTTCCTGTCGTCTTCCCCTTCCCGCTCTGTTTAACGTGGGCCTTCCTTCATGCCCAGCGCTGTGCAGGGACCAGGGGACCCCCCCCCGTTATGTTTTCTGAAGGGGCGTTAGAAGGGGTGTTCAAACTGAACACGACACGAGAATGACATCATTTTCACTCTCTTTCCAAGACAAACATTCAACGCCGTCCACTCGTTTTGGTCGCATTGCTGTCTCTTGTTGACCTCGAGTGTTAGCACTTTTCCCTGTTAAGTCATGTCTCTCTTATTCCTGTCACAGTCTTGGCCCTCTTGGTTCTACAGGAAAATATATGAAAATATCCCCCAACCCAACTGTGAGAAACGATGAGGTCTCAGGAGGCTTTCCCGGCGAGGGCCCTTGCTAAGTGTCGACGCTGTGAGGTGTGGATCTACCCGCTCTTGCCCTTCTTCTGAGCTCCCCGCTGTCTGAGACACGTGTCCGTCTGTCCCACTGCCCAGCGCCCTGCCACGCCCAGGGAGCCTCTCAAGGCTCTGCTCTGCACGTGGGCTGGCAGGCAGGCCGCTCCTCCCGGAACGGAGTGGAGCCAGTGCCTGGAGAGCTAGGAGTGAGTCCGGGTGCGAGCTTTAAGCTCAGTGTTCCCATCCCCAGGCCTCTTACCCAGCATCATTTTGAATAAGTCTCAGAGGGAGGGGACCCTGCTCACGTGACTGGCAGTCAGGAAGGAGTCTATGTGGCCCCATGGACCGCAGTGGAGAAGGGAGATGCCGTGTGGCTCTCTCTCACTCTCTTCTTAAAATAAACGGATATACTCCGGCCTGGACTGCTCCCTCCCTGTCACACCTTGTTTCATCTCGCCTGGATGCACAGACAGTCAGCAGCCCAGAAGGGGATTAGGAAGCTGGCAGGAGTAGTTAGGGGAGAAGATCCTCAATCAGGACCAAGGCCAGGAAAAGCAGCGGAGCTCAGCTGGGGCTGGGCCAGCGCCGAGGTCCAGGCTGGGACGTCTGGGGGAGAGGGAGGGAGGGGAAAGGAATGCAGGGTGACACGGCCTGTGGCCCACAGGGCCTGTGTGGGGGTGTCCCTCACAGGGAGCCTCGCTGCTGGCTGGCCATGAAGCAGCTAGCGCTCACTGGAGTCAGACATACAGGGTCTGCTAATTCTCAACCAAAACGAGAGGCTGAAGCTAATCAGGCAGCCTGCCTCCCTCCTATTGGTGGCGCATGTGCTTTCTTTCCTTTTACCTCTTTGTGACTGGACTCCCTTCATGTGTAGGTTATTTTTATGCATTTTGCACGATAGCTGAAGCTAAAATGCCTTTTAGTAATTTTTCAAACATGAACCAAAATACTTATTCATAAAGAACTGACCAAAATAATGTCTTGTGTATGTTTAAAGTCTGAAAATGTAACAAAAATGTCAAATCTTTCATGAGAGGCTTGAAAGATAAAATAGAAAACAATACTGAGGACATGGGGAGACCTGAGGTCTCCCTCCAACAACAGGGGCTATTGCAGTAACCACCTCGCTGTCCCCCGAGGCCACTCCCAGCATCCACCACGGTCAGCACCCTAAACACACCGCCTCCCGGGGCCCGGGGAGTCCTGTCTTGAACACTCACAGACACTCGCTTCCAAATTTGGGAACATCTGTATGTGGAACACAAAGCAGTAGATCTGGCATTTAAATGAAAAGTTACATTTAAATCAATCTCTGCTCTTCATAAGCTAAATTCCATTTGTCATGTTTCAGCCATCATTTCAGTTTCACCCACACACAAGCCACAAATTCTGGGCCATGGTGAGGCTGTGGTCAGCCCGGTGTCCGGTCAGCTAGCTAAAGATAACCAGTTAGCTTACTGGCTCAGGACTGAAGCAGGAAGGGCACTGCAGAGCAGTCAAAAATATTTTTAAATTTTAATGTGAAAAGACTATGTACAAAAACCCACACATTTCAATAAACTGAAATTTTTAGTCTCTCTTTCTCTCTCTCTCTCTCTCTATATATATATGTATATATTTATATTTATATAACCGAAACATTATAGTAACTATTACATCTGGCTAAAAACAAAGTAAAGATTTTTCAGTTGTTGCTCTATTTTGTTTGCTGAAGGGCTGGGGTGGCTCAGTGGTTGAGCATCAACCTATGAACCAGAAGATCAAGGCTCAATTCTCAATTCTCGATCAGGGCACAGGCCCGGGTGCGGGGGGGTGGGGGTGGGGGGGGGCATGAAGGAGGCAGCCTGTCTCTCTCTCCCTCTTCCTTCTTCTCTGAAATCAATAAAAAAATGTATATATATTTTTAAAAAGACATCTTAGAGAGATTAAAAATGGCAGCAGAGTAAGTGGATGCTGCATGGACATGCTCCCAGGAACAAACTGGTATTACAATTAAAATACAGAAAAACATCCTGAATAATCAACAGAAAACTCGGCAGGAGGGAACTCTGATGTCTGAGGACCAAAAGTGGAGACGGCATAGAGACTGGTAGGAGGGGCAGAAGCGCGAAAGGGCTGTCCTTGTGCCCACAGACCACAACTGAAGTCCTGGAGAGAGAGCTGAGCTGTGGTGGGGGGGAGGGGTGCTACTGAGAAAGCTGGGATCTAATCCTGAAGCTGGGCTCCCCAGCAGAGAGCACAAAACTGAAAAGGGTACCCACATAACATCTAGCTGTGAAAAGCAGCAGGCTGCTGTCTGCCAGGGTGAGATGGCTGGAAATTCAGGCACCCTCTTAGAGGGCCAATGCACTGAATTGCCTGTGGAGCCACACACCTTGTGCTCTGGCAGAGGGAGGGTGAAGTGGACTGGAGCTGTGAGAGCAGAAGCCAGGACTGGGGACTCAGGGGATAGAGCTCAGAAGGCAGACACCCCACGTTTCCTGGGCTGAGCCATTCCCTCACGCAGACATTTGCCTTGCCTGGGGGAAGACAGTTGACACACCCTATTGGAAAACACCTTGCCCTGAGGCCACTTAAGAAACTAAAAATAACCATTAGCCTCCAGGCAGAAGCAATTGCCTCACCCTGTTGAAAAAACTCTAGCCACACCTGAGGATGGGGGGAGGGGCAATTCAAGTCAAAATCCTACTAGTCTATAGGCAGAGGTGATCTCTGGAGGCTTTGAGTCTATGCCTGATCCAATCAGTCAGAAATAGCCTTTAACACTGTCCTGCACTATAGATTGAGAGGTGGAGAGGATTTACCTAATACACAGTCACAAACCCAGAAAGACAACCAAAATGAGGAGACAAAGAAATAACCCCCAAATGAAAGAACTAGAGAATTCTCTAGAAGAAGAGATAAATGAAGCAGAGATAAGAAATTTATCTGAATCAGAGTTCAGAATAATGATGGTAAAAATGCTCAACAGCATGAAAAAAGATATAGGAACTATGAAAAAAGAACAGTCTGAGATAAAGAATGAATAATACAAATAAAGAACACATTGGAAGGAATACACAGCAGATTAGGGGAAGCTGAGAATCAAATCAGTGAATTAGAAGACAGAGTTGAAAATGTCACTCAATCAGAGAACCAAAAAGAAAAAAACAATTAAAAAAGACATCTTACTTCAAAACGGAAAACAGTAACATGTATTGGAAGCAGGTGGGTGGGGCACCAGGTGCTGTGTCCAGGGGAAGTCTGTGCCCCTCTCCCTGCTCAGGCCCATAGTGGGAGCGTTTCTTACCACTTCAGAAAGGATACTGATTTCATTATCTCTCTGCTGTAGAATATCTCGTAGTTTTTTATATTCCTCCTCTTTCAGTGGCTCCTGACAGTCCTGGTCTTTGATTTCAGAGGACATTGTGCTTGTTCCATCACCCTTCTTGTCCATCAGTAGTTTCTGGAAGATGAGGTAAGAGCTAGTGTCCATATCTCTATTCCAAGTGTGTTTCTTTGAGATGCCACTTTTCCTAATGACTTACACATACCAGCGTGCACATCCCTTCCTGCCTCCTGTCTGTGCCATGCAGTTGCCTTTGCTTGCCGTGTCTTCCCTCTCTCCATCCTGCCTCCTCTTTCCCCTCTGCTATCTGACCTCTTCTTCCCTAAGCTGGGAAATTCCTGCTCCAACATGATCTCCTCTTGAACTTCCTTCCCTTTCTCCATAACCCCAAACCACTTTTCAAAATGACACTTTCCATGTACTGCGATTATTCCTTACATATCTGTCTTCTCCATGACTTACTTTTCTTGCCTTTTCTATGCTTCACAACAGACTTACAACAAAGATGTGTCATTTCACAAAGTATGTCAAATTATAAGTCAGGTGGAAGTAAAGGGTAATGGTACTCCCTTGTACCATCATCAGAGGTAAACCTAAGGCAGAGAAAAACTGAGGATTTATATGGATAAATCCAAACTGCTGGAAAACATTAAAGGTACAGTTCTCTAGATATCGCTTGAAAATAAATGGTTTTTGAACATGGAACTATTCTGTGTAGAAGGTAGAGATTCCTGGCAAAAGAATTAGAAGTCTATGCTTATTCACTAGCAAGTAAGAGACAAGCTCTGCAGGAATTCAATGACAACCACAGCCTTGGTTTGAAGGTCATTCCATCTGGCTGTGTGGATGGGTCCCGACCTTTTCAGAGCTGGTTAGTAGGAAAGCTGCATTGTAGTTTGAACATAGCAGATGAAGGCGTCTACCAGGGGAAAGGCTTAACCCTACCTTTAAATGACGAAAACAGTGATGAATTTTACGCATGTCGGCGCCAACCTCTAGTCTACTCTCTGGATCCTGGTCTTCCAAAAAGGATGCTATTTGTTTTTCCAACCTGAAAATACATAATATATGAGAAGCAACTGTGAGCTAGAAACTTTAGAAATTCTAATAGCATTACTTTCTTGGTTAACATTGGAAGCACAGGATACTGTCCCTAGTTCTTGATGAAAATATAGTTATCTGAATGCTGTGACTAAATATTAAGGGTAAAGAAAGAAATCAACCAAGTGAAATCTGAAACGATGCGATTATTTGCAATTATTCTCCAATGAATTTTCATATGCAGCCTTCAATATAAGAATCATTGATTTCTACAAAACATGCACTCCAGCCAAGCTGAATTTCCATGCCCCTGTGCCTACCTGCAACATTGCAGGAGAAAGTAATGAAAACGTTTATTAGTTTCATTAAAAATTCATGCTACTCAGCAATGACCTCAAAGATGCTGCAAAATCCTTCTCATCATTCCTGGCTGACTTATAGTCTTCACGGTGGCGATGCCAAATCTCCCCACGGCTCCCAGCCCTGCTGCTACCCTTTGGCTCTCTGTCAGTGATATAGCTTCTCTCTAGACCGAGAAAGCCAAAGCTGTTACAAGTGGACGCTTTGGGTTCCTTTCCCTTCATCTCAGTGTCTCTGCCTCTCCACTCAGGGCCTCTTCCTTTGTTACATATTTAGGATGATATCCCTCCTTCTCATGATCAATTTCTCCCTTTGGGTTCTCTCCAGGCCTCTACCAGCTTTACCTGATTAGTCTCCTCTCCACACTGACTCTCTCCTCTTTGCTTAAATGATTTTCCTGTGTGTGTTTTTTTTTATTCTAAAACAAAACACAATGGGAAACAAAACACCTCCCTTTGGAGGGACCACCCAACCACGCTACTCAGGCGTCCTGCTTTAGTTTAGCTGTACGTGTGCTCACTACGGCCCACATTACATCCTGGAGTCTGTCCCACCTTCGCTCCCCCATTAGTTTATAAGCATCTTGAGGCAACTATTGGCTCTTATTCACTCTGTGTCTCCTCTCCCCTACCCTGTATGTAGACCAGTGCACACATTAGGTTCTCAATACAAATATGTTAATTAGTCAATGGATTCATTTCCCTGGAAATTATTCCCTCTCAGTCGAGATGGGACTCTTTATAAGGAAAGTGTAAGGATGACAATCAGTATCTAAGATGCTAAGTATCATAATGGGGCAGCAGCATATCTTTCCCACATTATGATGAAAATATTTGCATACATTCAGCATTTTTCTAAAAAAGTATATTTTTATTGATTTCAGAGAGGAAGAGAGAGGGAGAGAAAGATAGAAACATCTGTGATGAGAGAGAATCATTGATCGGCTGCCTCCTGCACACTCCACACCGAGGATCGAGCCAGCAACCCAAGCATGTGCCCTGACAGGGAATTGAACCATGACCTCCTGGTTCATAGGTGGATGCTCAACCACTGAACCACACCTGCCGGGCCGTTCAGCATTTTTTTAAACTGCATACATCTCTCTTCCACTGTTGCTATCAGCCCGCTCACACAGATGTAAGGATTTCCATCACACGGTAGCTTTGGATTTCACTTCCATCTCTTCCTATAATCTGTGACATGCAATAGCCAATGTTTACAAGTGAGAGGCAGTTTCTATTGCTTTTGTAAGGAGACTTTTCGGTGCTTGCCACGTGTGTTCTTTGCCGATTGACAGCATGTTCCTTTGTAGAGCTTCAAAGCGCCAGACACACAGAGATTCGTTTCTGTTACAGATATTTTTATATGTTTTTATGCAAAGTCTTATAAAATACATGTTTATGAAAAAACCCAAACAATACAGATGTGAATAAATTAAAAAGTGAACATTCCTCTCTTCCCCCCCCCACCCCCCACTCCTGTCTTCTTTATTCACTCTCGATACCTTGAGGAATCCACTGTTAACAGCTGAAATATGTTCTTCTAGCTCTCAATAAAGCTGATTTCTATATCCATATGTATGTATATTTTGTTTGTTTTCACAAAAATTAAATCCCATTATGAACAGTGTTCTGCATCATTATTGTTCTAAACAATGTATAAGGTATTCTTCCATGTCATGTATCTTCCAGTACATGTAGATAGTGCTATTTTCATTTTTTATGGCTACATAACATTCCAAAGTTTGGGTCTATTGAGCCTCTCAAGATGGACACTGAGGCGACATACGTGAAGTTGCTACTTTCCTCTGTCACCCATGTGGAGGCCTGGATCTACAATTCCCACTTAATGAGGCTCAAAAAATAGTGACGTTTATCTAGTCCTATTTTCCCTGAATACTTGGAAGGCATTCGGGATTTTGAAAAATCACCATTAGTTCTAGGATATACCCCTTTTCTGGAGTAAAAGCATTTTGTAGTTTCCGGTGTCCATAAAATTTCCAATAGAAGTTATGGTTAATCAATCGGTTCTTTCCTGTTGCTTCTTCTTTAGGAAATAATTTCTTCTGTGCAGTATGATGTTAAAGTATATATTCCAGGGAACATTCCATGGGGGAGGCGGAAGTGGAGTCCTGTTCGTAGGAGAGCACTGTGAGAGACGTGTGCCGACAGGGATGGCTTGTCTCCCTGGGCTCTGGCCTGCTGCCCACCCTCCTGTCTCACAAAACAATAGTAAGGAAGGACCAGGGACATGATCCCAAGAAAAACTTCTTCCGAAATGAAAGAACTGATTGCTCCATCCTTTCTGGGACTCAACTAGTCTGCTACAAAACGAAGAATAAAAATCAGGCCTTTGACAGGCAGCATTCTTTCTCGGTGCTTGAGACCACAGGGAGTCTTTGGATTAAAAATAAAAATGCCTGGTATTCCCTCCACACATGTGTTGAACTTATTTTCTTATCAACCAAGGACTTGGCCTAATAATTAAAATGTAAAAGAATGCCTAATTCAGATGTGTCTGATGTACTTCTCTAGCAGATAAGAGTGAACGACTGACCCCGAATTCCCCGTATTTTCCTATCTCCAAAAGTAGTTCCCAAGTTCATACCAGTCACTGCTCCCACTGAGGACTCTCCAGTGCCCGAGCCCTGCAGGGCGGGGAGGGCCTGTTTGTAGAACGGGCTCCCTAAGGAGGCCACGTGAACATAATGGAGTCTGTCCTTTAGGAAAAGCCCAAGTAAACAAGAAACTTGACTTTTTCTCTAGGTTCACTAAGAGAACAGAGGGAAGAGAAAAGAACCCTGTGGAGAAGCGAACGTAAATGTGTACCAGCCAGTCCTAATCCAAGCAGACAGGAAAAATCGCAGTTATTTTACTTACGCGTGTGTGAACCCACCACGTGGCTGGTGGCAGGTGACCTATGGACCTACACCCATCTCCACCACACCCACCGTGTGTAGCCTGTCTCCACCACACTGACTGCTTGTAGCCTAGCTCAGCAACTCTGCTATATTACAGATTTTGACATCTGGCCACATCTTAAGAATTGGCTGTATTTCTTAATGTGTATTTTGCCCCCTTGAGACCACTGTATTCCTTTCTTTCTGCTCCCAGTATTTCTTGCCCAAAAGTGAAGTTTTGTCTATAACCATATTTTTGTAGAACTCTACATTTAATGCTGTGAATAAAAAGGAAAAGCAAGCGAATTATCACTCACAATAGCTAATATTATTTGAATGAGCACTAAATGCTAGATACTGTTCTGTGCCTTTGAATACATCGTTTTTAAAAAATATGTTTTTATTGATTTTTATAGAGAGAGGAATGGAGGGGGAGAGAGAGAGATAGAAACATCGATGAGAGAGAAACACTGATGAGAAGCTGCCTCCTGCACACCCTGGTGCATGGGGCGGCGTTCAACCAGCTGAGCCACACTGGCCAGGTTGCATATATCCTTTCTATAATCCTCACAACTAGATGAGATAAGTACTCTTATTACCCTCTATCATAGGTGAAGAAACGGAAGTACAGAAGGTTAAATATCTAGCCCAAGATCACACAGCTTGCAAATGGCAGAACTGGATTCAAACTCAGGTAGGCTGACTTTAGAACCCAAGTTTTTAAGCACTGTATTTATCATATTATAGCAAAGTTATATTTAAATGCAATCTCGGACAGTGTGCTTATAAAAAAGAATGCCATACCTACTAGAATTCTTTGAGGAGGTAAACAAGTGAATAGAAAAGCAGGATGAGCTGAGCAGCAGTTGCTTAGATCTTAACAGGAGCAATGGCCAGCATGACATATAACAGTAAGAGAAGTTAGGAAGGAATCGGCATGCCCCACACCAGGAGATCAGGTACATAAAATGATGGCACGGTTACGTACTGAGTTAACTAACTACGGTGGTGAAGAGAGAGGTATATTTATTGATATCAAAAGTACCTATACTATGTTATGATAGGTTAACAATGAATCCCTTCACAGGGGTTCTGCAATAACCCAGAACCCCCAAAATGACAGAAGAGAAGAGATAAAAAGAAAGGGAAGAAGGAAAGAAAGAAGGAGGGAAGGAGGCAAGGAGGGAGAGAGGGAGGCAAGGAGGGAAGGAGGGAGGGAGAGAGGGAGGGAAGGAACAAGGAGGGGAGGAATGGAAGGGGGGAAGGAGGAAGGGAAGGGAGAAAGGAGAGAGGGAGAGAAGGGGGAGGGAAGCAAGCCTGAGACTTGCCCAGTTGCCTTTGGCTCAAGAACATTTATTATCTCCCTGTGAAAAGAGACACTAGTGACCCAAGCTGAACTCCTCTTCTGCAATATTCTTATGATTATGTTACATTAAACTGTTTATTAAATTAAGGTCACTGTTTATACATTGAGTGTGATTATGTTTTTATTATTCTGAAATAATCTTTGTTTCTAAAAATATTTTATAAACATGTTCCTGTCAGCATTCGTTTCTAGAAACAGGCTGGAAGTCATATCTCTATGGTACTGATGGTGGGAAAGTTAGAGAGAGGGCCGGATGTACCCAGGAATAGCATACCTAAAGGGGGGCATGGCAGCTGCGGAACCCCGGGCAGCTGTGGGGGGTGCCCCGGGAGGGGGAGGAGCCTGCCCTGGTGACTGGGGTCAGTGACAGAAGTATCTCACAGTGCAGTATTGCTCCAGGGAGTTTGCTAAACACAGGTTGGGGAGTGAAAAGTAACGGGCCCTCCCTCGTCCTCTGATCTGGAGCTGGAGGGCGTGAGGTGGATAAAAAAAATCCCAGCTGGTGGGCCAGGGCTGCTTCGTGGAAGAATCATGGACGTGCCTGGCATCCCTGAGCTGACGGTCCTTAGTTCATCGGGCTTCTCACTGGTTCTGGGAGGGGAGCAGGCAGCTCATTCCAAAGAACAAGGGAGGCATTCTGAGTTAAGAACCTAACTGGTGTCAACTACACCAAAAAGTATCAAAATCTGCCTGACCTCTGCCAATCATCTTGCCACGGAGGATGGCTCCACCACGGATGGCCGTCTCTGACAGGCTAAGCAATGGAGATGCTGACATACCATAGGTGCTTTTTTTTTTTAATATATATTTTATTGATTTTTTACAGAGAGTAAGGGAGAGGTATAGAGAGTTAGAAACATCGATGAGAGAGAAATATCGATCAGCTGCCTCCTGCACACCCCCTACTGGGGATGTGCCCGCAACCAAGGCACATGCCGAGAATCAAACCTGAGACCCTCAGTCCGCAGGCCGACGCTCTATCCAGTGGTTCTCAACCTGTGGGTCGCGACCCCTCTGGGGGTCGAACGACCCTTTCACAGGGGTCGCCTAAGACCATCCTGCATATCAGATATTTACATTACAATTCATAACAGTAGCAAAATTACAGTTATGAAGTAGCCATGAAAATAATTTTATGGTTGGGGGTCACCACAACATGAGGAACTGTATTAAAGGATCGCGGCATTAGGAAGGTTGAGAACCACTGGCTCTATCCACTGAGCCAAACCAGTTAGGGCTATAGGTGCTTCTTAACATGAGCCAAGACTCAAAAAGGTCTGGGTAACAGCAATAAAGATATAACAGGAAGCTTGATAACTCTTAGTGTCCAGGAAAATGATAATTAAATAGGAAGAATGAGCGAATAGTTACACAGTTTAAAAAACTGATCATGGTAGATATGAGATGTGGTGAACTATCAGATTGAACAATTTCAATTATTAACTAATTCACCAACCAATATGGGCCACAACGTTCTCATCTGTAAAATACGGAAAATAACATCCCCTTTAGACTCTACGCGCTATGAAATAAGATAATTCGAGGAACGAAGGGAGGGGGCTTACTGCCTGGCCCATTAGTGCCTTGCTATGCAAAGTGTGACCAGAAGGGCACCCTAACAGGCATCACCATCACTGGACCTAGAGGCTCCACCTCAGACCCCTGGACCAGGATTCAGGCCCATCCCAGACCTGCCGACTCTGCACCTAAACACATTCTGAGTGATCAGTTTCACACTAATTAACATTCAAGAAGCATGACAAGGCCAACTATTGTTGCATGTTGAGTCAAGAATATTCACACATCTTTTCAGTCCTGGAAACCAAACAGATTAGTAACTGGCAATCTTAAATGATCCTGGCCCCTGTGCTAGTGACTTTGTGTGTGTTTTCTCATTTCGGTGGAAAAAGAATGACCAGGAATTCCGCAGTCGGTTTTCCTTTATACTGCCTTCTCCCAATTATTTTATGATGGCGTTTCCTGAACGTTCATTACACATTCGGCACTCTCGTGTATTTTATTATTCATCTGTACAGTAAACCTACACATTATTTTCGCTCTTTCATTGACGCGGACAGGAAAGGTCAGAGAAGTTAAGTGCCTTACATATTGTTACAAAACGAGGGAAGGGAAACAGTGGGGTTTACAAACAGGCCCTTTGAACCAGGAACCCCCCTCATGCCACACAAAGCCTCTCAATCAATTCCCTAAAATCTCTGCCCCTTCCTCACAATCCCTGATACACTAAATTTGTCCCTTCAGAACTCTCCTGTACATTTTTTTTTAACCAGTAAAGATACAAACAACAAGGTCAATGGGATCATCCAATACATTTCACGTCTGGCATCTCAAAAACAAAAATTTAACAGAATGCGATAATGGGGGGTCTTGAGACCTAGTGGAGGGACGGCAAAGTAAGGCCTTATTGCGACTTTGCTAACACGATGGACTTCTTTTATGGGCTGTGACCTTTTAAAACATACAGTGTTGCGATAGCCTATAATTTACAAAAGGAAAGTTCAGATAAGAGCAACAGAGCCATGATTTATGATTAACTGCAACCCACAGGACATGAAAAACTGAAGGCTGAGACTGGGCCATCAGGACTGCAACCAAAAGAAACTCAACAAATATTTTTCAGGGTCATCAGTTTTGTGTTTATTTTTTGTTAGATGCTGCTGAAAGAGCGATTCCCAATCGGCTTAAAGGTAGTTATGGCAAGATTCTTTCCTTTTGTAAGTCTCTGGTCTGTGACAAGTATGACATATGTTATACGTTCCCCGCGCCCTAACCAGCAAGCGAAAGACGCGGCCCCTCGTGTGCAAGGAGTTGAGTTCGGTGTCAGCCACTTTCTTGGAATGAGCTGTGTGGACCGCCAGCAGGAGGCCGGGGAGTTCATGGTTTGTGATACAGAGGAAATGCCTATGCGGGCTTTCCCTTCAAGGTTTACCTTCGTGCAGGCTTCCCTTGCCTCCAGAAACGCGCAGCTTTGTGGTGCCCCCAATGCAGAGCCGCACAGCTGCTCGGTACAGCCAGTGTTCTGAAGTAGCGAACGTGAAAAACCCACATGCAAGGCGAAACTGGTTTGCCTCTTTAGTGAGAAGATGCGGCTTACTTAGAGGAAATGCATTTGTGCCATGGACTTCAGTTTATGGAAACTTAAACACTACTTTGAAATAATTTTAAATAAACTAAAATAACTTTAAAGCTATCAAAGATGTTTTAAAAGCTCTTTTATAATGCAATGATAGTTTTTGCAATGAAGGCTTTTGAAAAGTTATAAAAATTAATTCTGATTTTATCAACCCAGATGGTCATATATCCAATTTACGTAAAGGCACATACCTGGGTAAGATTAAACCTTTTAACTTCAGTAGACATAAAAAAAAAGTCTCAGTGGTTTAAAACAAGTGGAAATAAGAGATGAAAAGAACAAATTAACCAATCCATAGATATTCGTAATTCTCTCTTTACATTCTCCGTGTGTCTTTTGAACTCCTTTGTTTGCTATGCTACTTGTGTTTAATGTGAACATGAATACTCATTTACATAACTCCATGATAAATTAGAAATGACTCACAGGGAAGAGCATGGTGGTGTGGAAGGGTGAGGGTGGGCGGAGAAGCCAGTCAGTGGACAGGATCGCTGGCAGCAGGGACCGGAAAAGACAGGTCACATCACAGAGGCAGCAATGACAGCCAAGAGAAACAAGGCTTCCTACCACAGGGCAGAGAACAAAAGAGCAGCAGGAGGAGTTACACTGGGCCAGAGCTTAGAGGAGAGGGCAGGAGAGATGGCTACCCAGGGAAAGGACTGGGGAAAGGAGTCAGATTAGAATGTGCAGAAACTACCAAGAGAGCCCCTCTGAGGAGAACATTGGAGATAGTGAGCAGGTCAGGTCTGGGGAGCAGGAGAAGAAAGACAAGAGGGGAGGAAGGACGGGGAGGTAGGAGAACAAAAAGGGAGAGATGGGGGGAGGAGACGAGAGGAGAAAAAGGCAGACCAAAGGTGGATCAAATCAGAGCATCCTACGGAACAAAAATTCATTGGGAAATTTGGAGAAATAGGGCAAGTTAGAAGTGGACTGGTCTCTCCCACAGCTGCATATCTCCATGGTTAAGGTTCCCCAGCTACAGACGTTCCTTCATTAATTTAAAGGGGCAGTAAGAGCTTTAGCCATTCTTTGGGCCAACTCTCTGAACTCTTTTTCTGTATTTCTGACTTGTATGAAATTCTATTTGTAGACGACATTAAACTTTAGAGATAAACATTTCTCAGCTGGTTCCATTAGCACAAATTCCACATAACAGCCTTTGTTTATATTAAAGAAAGTTAAATAAATATATATTCCACATATATGTGTATATATTTCTTAAATAGACAGACAACTTGTAAAAGTTTTAAAAGACAGATTTCAAAAGATTTTGTTATGTAAAAATAAAAAGTAAGCCCTTGTGGGTATGTTCCCATTTGATAACAAATAATTTGCTTTACTCTTTATCTTATGAAAAATAGTATATAGCTGTTTGGAAACGTGTTAGTGTAATATTAAACCTAAAGCAAGTTTATGTAAATTGATTCATACATTATCATCAGGTTCTATATTAAATTGAAGATGGGTTTACGAGGTAAAGACAGAGACCCTATGATGCCATAAAATCACAATAAGCAATATTGAAACCTTAATAAATTAAATGAAGTGACTCAGACAATGATGCAGGACCCACAAAAGGAAAAACACAAGTTTAGACAAGGAATAAAGAGGACATGAGCACATGGGGAGTCTCAGCAGGCCCTGAGTGGGAAGATGCAGGGCTGTAGTCTCCTCCCGAATTTATCAATGAAAGTAAAGTAAATCTGATAAAAGTCCCAGAAGAAATGCACACACACACATATTTAATACATATTTTAATATATAGCTCAAATATTTAATATATATATTCAGGGGTGAAGGGCCCACAAATGCCCCCATGAAAAACATCCAGGTTAGAAAACAGTAAAGTATGAGTTCATTTTTATTAAAATACATATTTATATGTGTTCTTGAAAACTTTCAAGGATTATACCCAAATAATAATTGTTATCATTGAGTGCTGGAATTGCAAGTGATTTCTCTCTTTTTTCTTTTACTTTAGCCATTATCACTTTTCCACAATGAATATAAACTTTTTGTAAAATAAAAAATTATCAAACCTCTACAACCCTCACATGAAAATTTAAAAAATGGGTACAGTTCTAAAACTTCATTTATAACCAATTCAAATTACGTTTCTTGAAGGCAGGGCCTGGGGGGAGATACACCTTGTTTGCTATTAGGTCCTGACATAAAACCCCCAGTTAAAAGGCAAGGCTGTCACGTGGCTTCCAGACGGTGTGCCTGGCTGACATGCTCTGACCATTTATTTTGGGTCCTGACTGCAGAGGTTGGCAGCTGTGGCTGCATTTGTTCATCATCCTTGGAGCCAGCTACCGGGGACCGGGTGTTAGGCGCTGCTGTAACTTAGTATTTCCATACGTGCCCATCTTCACACTGTGGAGCTTCTTCACCGGGCACTAACCATAGAAAGTTGTAATTAGAACAAACGTTTGTTTCAGGAAGTCTCTAGAGATGCCCAGCTCCAGGTAGACGCAGATTTTCCCTGTGAAGGGGATGCGGGGGAAGCAAGAAAGAAACACAATATTCCTGGCTCTGATGAAGGGTCACATTCCTTCTTTTAAAATAATTCCCTGGAGCTAAAACAAACAAACAAACAAACAAACAAAACCCACAAAACACACACACACACACACAAACCACACAAACCCAATAACAAAAAGCAAAGGCATTAACACACAAAGCATTAAATGGCTGGAGACTGAAACAGTATGTTCATGCTTTCACACTCGAGACTCCCTCAGAGAGAATCAGGCGCTGGGACTCGTGATGAAAGCACCGTGGAGGCCAAAGAATCCAATGTGTCTGCCGTGGTCCGATCCATGGGCCTGCCATTCACGCCTCACCCTTTCTTTTCAACCTGCTTTCGATATTCATTCATTTGGCCCATTAGAACCCAAAGCACTTGAACGTTAGGAGAATAAATTAATCATTAAAGGACAAGACAGCCCTGGGATGGAGACGTGCCTTTTTAATCGTATTAGATAACTCTGTCTCAAGAACTCAGATGCTTCCATAAACGACCCCAGGATAACTAACACAAGCTGCAGACCATGCTTTTCGTTTTGGCTTTAATAGCTTCGAAACGTAGTGTGGGGACCCAAAACTCTTTGTACCGAAGTGGAAAAACCTCATCTGCAGTGAATTACATCTCATGAGTGCTTTCAGAGATCAGATTTTTATGAAATAAGAGAGACAGCATTAGGCACTTGTGGCCTCTGGGATATTTAATCCACAAAGCGGAGGTTATTGCTGTACAGCCAGCCAGTGCTCGAAGCTGAGGAAGGATGCCTAGCACACAGGGGATGCGAATTCAGAACGTCAGCAGATCATCTGTCGGGTTTTTTTTTAACATTGATTACTTGGTGGTGGGAATTAACTGCTTGGTAAATATTGACCACGGTACAAGATGTTTCTCAATTTTCTACCCACTGAGGCATTTTAGAAAAGAACTAGATTAGGGGCTTAAATTCATCACTGCATAAAGGGATAGTCTAAGAAGATGGGAAATAAAAATCAAGAATGGACTGACTCCTTCATTTCGCATCTATTCAGAGAGCATTTACTGACTGCCTACCTCATATTATGCATGTCTTCATCTTCCCTTCCCTGCATCCTGATCTGTAAATAGCTTTGAGTCTACGGCCATACCACCCTGAACGCGCCCGATCTCGTCTGTAAATAGCTTTGAGTTGGTGTTCAATGCTATTTGTAAAAAGAAAGGTTTAAATGCAAATATCAATTAGTTATTTGCGAGGCAAAATTATTTTTGGAAATTATGCAAGTGAAATAAAAACTGTGATCATACAAAATAAAGCTGAAATAGGGTTAGAAATATTACATGGGACACATACGAAAACATTATCTGTTGTTCGTGTGAAGTTCAAATTCAACTGGATGCGCTGCATTTTTGTTTGCGAGAGCTGCCACCCTGAGCTGAAAGGCAGAAAGACCTGCGGCTTTGCTCACAGCGGGGCTCCTGGGCCCAGACGCACAGGGGCCCTGGACGACTGCTGTTGGTTAGTAACCTAGTCACTAGCGACAAGGAGAGGTAGGCCCCAGGCCGCTGCTGTTTCCTGAGAGAATAAAAAGGTTCTGCAGACACTGCCCACAACATCCAAATGCTTCCCCACTAATAACACACTCCATTTGCAGTTGATTTTAAAGCTAAAACTTCCGAGAGCTGTAAGGCTGTCTAGGGCCGTCCGGGAGCCCGAGTCTGTGAAGCTGATTTCCTCAGGAACAATCCGACTGGGAGAGACCTCTCCGAAGTCACATCACTTCTCCGGGTCTGTTTACGAACCTAGCAAATAAGGAAGCCACACGCGGCCTTTGCCATATGGATCCTGCTCTGTCTGAAATGTTCTCCTGTCCTCGGCTTCTCCCAAATGGTCTTAACTCATGGGTCTGCGGAAAGTTGTCCCTCATCTCCCCACTCAAAAGTAATTTCTGACCCTCCAAGAACCCAGCCCACCTCTCACCCAGGTACCGCTTTCTACCCTCTGTTATGGATATTTGTGCACGCGTCTCCCTTACAAGACTGAACTCACCGAAGCCGGACCGTCCCCAGTTCACTCTGCGATCCCCAGCTGCCGTCCAGCACCACGCACCGCATTCTGCTCAATGCCCCGCGTGGCCGGGGACACAGGTGTCTGTGCCTCCGAGGAAGGCGGCCTTTTTAGGGGCGTTTTGTAGAAGTCACTGCCTGTGCATGGTCTGACTCATGTCAGACTCCCCACATTTTAGAGTCTAAAATGTGCTGCCTCTGAGCAGATCTGAGAAGCAGCAGGAAGAGAAATGGCCAACACGATGAGAACGCTACTGCACGTGTTCTGGAGGCTGTGTAACTGCAGCAGTAGTCTCCGCTTTTTAAAGGCTGACTGGGGCCACTTATGGACTGGACAGACAGGTTGCCTTTCCAGCCAAAATAGGGACCAGCATTCACAGCAGAAAGCATGGCCATGTGGGTGCAGGGGGGGCGGGAAGCGAGCTTGAAGCAGGCGACAGGCAGAACCAGAACCAGGAAAGAAACAGTACCTAAGCCAGAAGCAGAAGAAATCCTAGGGGAGGGCCCACAGTTACGCCTCGACCTATAGTCACGGTGAGTTATTACAACCTATATGTTATTTGCAAGGAATATTCACGAAAGGGCGTTTCAGCCATCAAGTGTTTTTTCAGAAAAGGACACTGAGAAGATGAGAACATAAATAGCAAACCCCAACCTTTTAGGAGCACACACCGTGCAGCCTTCGCTTCCCTAGCTCAGCCAGGACACACGCGCTCCGTGGGTCAGAGCTCAGCTCAGCCAAGGAGGAGGGCTCTGCTCACACCTGGACAGGTGCCGGGGAAGCCCTGGGCAGGGCAGGGTCACCAGAGAGTCCCCGAAGAGCAGGTGCTGTCCCGTGTGATCCCAGCCACCTGAGCTTCCAGTGCGAATAGTCAACGGAGGCCGTGTGAGCACGTTTCTGAGAAATCAGCCATACTGACTGAAACAAACAAGAAATCCCATACATTTCCGCTCTTCCTCTTTGGCTGATAACAATGAGGAACGACGGGGTGAACTTTGGAAAAGTTAGTAATCTGACCCACATGGTGGCTAATAAGAATAATTAGGGTCCGTCCTGTGTTTCTTGGTAACCACCCCATAGGTTAGTGGCCCCATGATTACTTGAACTATGAGGAATTTCATTATTGGCATGAACGCTTGAGTTTTATCAGCTGTGGCTACTTCTACATAAACTGTCTCATAGGAAAACAAGCCCTGGTTAGTATACTTCGAACACACCAAATGAGCCCACGGCAGTGGGTGGGTGTCTGCCTTACGGCCTGTTTTCTGTCTTATGCAGAAGCCAATCCCTTAGGAGGGAAAGGAGGACACATTTCCCCACGAGTCCGGTCCTTGTCTCTTCTCAGACATTCCATAGACCATTTCTCCACGGCATCGTCAGAGTGAGTGAACAACAGTGAAGAAAAGCCAGGATTCCATAGTTTCTGATCATGAACAAGATAGAAGAGTCAAGCCAATCTAGAATACTGCTCCCATTTTGCCCTGCAGACGCCTTCGAAGCAGGACTCAGGCTTACGTCATCACTGGAAACCCCACATCTTTGTGGCTCAAGGGCCAGAAAGAGCAGCTCTGGAGACGGACAAAACAGCATTCAAATTCTGACTCGGCATCTCACGTGCTAGCTGAATGTTATTTTCCTCATGAAGTGATTGTGGAATTTTTATTAGACTACGTATATAAAAAACGTAATGCAATGCCTATTGGCAAATGCTCAATAAATGGTATTTATTTTTTTATCATAACTATTACTACATGTTTGCTGAGTGATGCGATTATAACTTATGGAAAATGTGATGAGTTAACATATTGTATCTTTGACATATTTTTAAACATCTTCACTTGGTCTGATCATAAACTTTTTGCATTATACATGAGTAAAATACAGAATAAAAGTTTACTCCAATCCTGGAACCCCAAGATAATACTGTGAAACTTTAATGTTTATCCTTCCTTGTTTGTAAGCATATATGCATATATGTGCATCTGTAAATGTAAATGCAGTTTTGTTATAAAGGTAACAAAAATATAGTTTGGAAGAGTTCCCAGCTCAGCGTCTCTTTGTATAGGTTTCACTGACATTGACATCTGCTGCATTATATTCCACTGAAGGAATGTATCATAACCCAACTCTTTGTGATAAATGGTATGATAAATATCTTCATACATATATCTGTGTGTCCTTAAGGACACATCTGTGGAAGTTAAATTCCTGAACCAAAAAGCATAGCCATTTAAGAAGTTTGTACAAATGCTTTCCAAAGCTGTCCAGCAAGGGGAACAAAATAAAAATTATACGTGGAATTTGCTCAGACCTCAGGGCATGCTTCCCTGCCCACTGCCCTCTCCCTGGTCTGTCTCCTCTGCCTGCAGTATGAGAGATCACCAACGCAGGCTAGCACCCTTCTCATTCTCACCAACAAGACTGGAAAAAAAATTACAACTCAGTTTAATTTGCATGCCTTCGATAATTAGCAGCTTTGGTTTCTTATTGGTTGCTTTTTTCCTCCAAACTTATAGGAAAAGTGACGGCTATCAGGGAGCAAGCAAGGGGAAATGTAGAAAGGAGAGGATGCATGTGGCTGCAAATTTCGATTAGGGGCTCAGAGGAACTAAAAGGCCGCTATCGGCACTGTGCTCCGCCAGCCCGGCGCCAGCTGATCTGGAAACCCACCAAGGAAGCCAACGAGACGCACTCACAGTGGGAGGTGGGCTTGTGAACGAGGAGCAATCTGATTTCTCCAGCAAAGTAAGAAATTATAGGTTAGGCGGTAACTACCATGGCATGAATGATGACCCATTTCAAGGCCATGGCAAAGTCATCACAGGTACGCTCAGTTAATAAGAAAACCACTAGACCAGTGGTTCTCAACCTTCCTAATGCCGTGACCCTTTAATACAGTTCCTCATGTTGTGGTGACCCCCAATTTCATTGTTACAAATTGAACATAATTAAAGCATAGTGATTAATCACAAAAACAATATGTAATTATATATGTGTTTTCCGATGGTCTTAGGTGACCCCTGTGAAAGGGTCGTTCGACCCCCAAAGGGGTCGAGACCCACAGGTTGAAAACCGCTGCACTAGAAAGACTGGGCTGGGAGGACGGGAGTGAGAAAAAGAACACCAAGACCCAGAGTATAAAATACCCATCTCAAGTCACCACTGCTCCTTAGAGGTAGGTGGCTGGAAGGAGGACAGGCTGTTGGGAGGCCCGGCAGGGCAGGGTGACCTTGGGGGGCGCGGGCCTTGCCTGGAAGGACGCCGAGGCAGGCAGGAAGCAGAGCTCCTGGAGTGATGCTGGGTGAGAGGGCTCCGGAGATGCGGGCCAGGTCAGTGGGAGGAGGAAACGGGGCACCTGCATGGCGGGGAGGGGGGGGAGGGGCATCTTACGTTTTATTCTGGTGGGCCTTTGTCGGAGTTGAGTGTATACTGTGAACTTGAATTTACATAATATGTGGGGCTAATTCTCCATTATGTGCCAAAAAAAAAAAAGAGTCTCTGGAACTATCATTTTTTGATAGCTATAAATGAAAAAGAAGTAGAATTTCCCCTAATGTTTAGCCGACTACAAAGATAATCACCATCCCATAGTCCAACGAATGACACAGATGGTCCTGGCTCCCTTTGGGGGCATGAACTTCATCGGCACTAGGATGTCCTGCACTGGGATTCTCCGCTGTAAAAAAAAAAGCTTTGGATTTCCTCTCAAGTCTCAGATCTTTTCCTAAGTGTCAGAGGTGGGTATCCATGGCACTTGGTAACATTGCCGAGAGTCCTGAAGTTTGCTTTGATATGTGTCGATGCTTCTTGGAGTGAGTCACTTTTTTTGCATTTTATTTTAAAAAGTTTGATCTAAAAAGACAGTTATTTGGCTAATTAAAGTATCTTTCATTAGATACTTTACCCTTCTGGGTTTTATTGCCCATTTTGTCTCAATCTTTAATTTTTTTTCAAAAGCAGATGTCACTCATCCTCACGTAGCTCCTTCTAAGCCTGCGCCATGCTTCTGTCACAGACCGAGGAGCGGTTGTAACACTCGGGACTGATAGTTAAGGCCCAGAGTTCAGCACAGCAAGGCCCAGGGATGGAATAGAAGGAGAAATCCCAACACTTCTTCCAAGCTAAGACACGCTGTTCCCTCTGAACTCTCTTTAGCCCACAGATTTGTAAGAAAATGAGATCCATTAGAAGACATCCCCAAAGGCTAGGTTCTAAGGTCAGTCAAAAAGTTACCCCCATCAAAAAACCCCACAACCAAGTAATCAAACAAAATCCTTCTCCGTATTAACAACAATTTTTCAACTCAATTCATCTTGCCCATTTAGAAGACTTCAGGATGTTCACAGACAATTTTATGTTTGTGTATTTTTAGCACACTGTTTACAGATGTTGAAATGCTCAATTCAGCAAATGGGAAACAGAAGGCTTCTCTGACATGTCCAGCATTTGAAAGAAAAAAATGGAGAGTTCTGAATAAAAACAACTGGAAAGTACCTGAAAGAAGTATTAAGGTACTAAAATAGAATGTTCACATCAAACTTCCCTGGAGAGAGGCAGAGGATTCTAACTGGCAGGAGTCCCGGAGAACGGGCGGAGGGGAGAGCATGAGCTCGAGGCCCATGGCTTCGTGGTGGATATACCGTTCCTACTAGTAAGTCCCTTGGGAAGTCATGGAGGCGATGAAGCCTCATCAACATCATTCAGGCAGAAAGTGTCTGCCTTCTGCTCCTGGCATCTTTCTCATGCTCAGACATGGGCATGCGCATACATACTGCTTTCTTCTTCATGTCTGTGTTTCTTAGAGTTTTCAATGAAGACATACTACTCATATGCTTAGGTAAAGTATGTCCTATAAAGTAACTTGCCTATATTTACAAAGATTTTGTTTAAATTTATAATTTTATTTTAAATAGAAATATAAACTTTACGCATAAGTTCTCTGTATCTTTAAATTTCCAAATGTCTTGGAGGTTTCAGCAAATCATTCTCACTTAGGGAGGATGTGGAGCTCTGTTATGGTTAGGAAGTGGATGGTAAGATGGGAGCCACTCTAATTTGGAAGCATCTTATGAACATTCCATTCTGGAAATTTATGGTTTTTGTTTTATTTATCCATTTAGATATACAGTCTTCTATCAACCGTGTAAGAAAAACACCGCTCTGAAGCGAATGATGAAGAGTACACAACATCATAGCCAGAATATACAAAAAATAATACAAATATTAACGATAAAAACACTTGAAAGTTAAAGGTCCAGAGGCAGATCAATTTAGAACTCAAACCCAACCATGTGTGTTGCAATTATTTGCTATATGCCGAGAGAACATTTGTTTTTAATTCAGCTGTGAAATTCAGTGTAAAAGCTGACTTAACAAAGAAGGGCATTTTTTTCTGTTGTTCTTAATTAAGTGAAACAATTTTATTCTGCCACTTGGAGGTGTGAAATCAGCAAGTGACATTAATTAATTTAGAAGTAAGCATTTAAAAACTTTTATTGAATTTATTGGGGTGACATTGGTTAATAAAATTATATAGGTTTCAGGTGTGCAATTCTATAGTACATCATTTGTATACTACACTGTGTGTTCATCACCCCAAGTCAAGTTTCCTCCCATCACCATTTATCCCCCACTGACTCTCTTTGACCTTCCCCAACCCTTTTCCTCTACAGCAATCACCATGCTATTATCTATGTCTATGAGGGTTTTTTGTTTTGATTTTTTACTTTGCTTACTTTCTTCACTTTTTCACCCAGCCCCCAAAGCCCCCCTCCTCTGACAGCTTGAGTCTATTCTCTGTATCTATGACGCTGCTTTTATTTTGTTCATTAGTTTGATTTGTTCATTAGATTCCACATATAAGTGAAATCATATGGTATTTGTCTTTCTCTGACTGGCTTATTTCACTTAGCATAACCCTTTCCAGATCCATCCATGCTGTTGTAAAAGGTCAGAGTTTCTTCCTCCTCCTCCCCCTCCCCCTCCCCCTACCCTCCCCCCTCCCCCTTTCTTCTTCTTTCTTCTTTCTTCTTCCTCTTTTTCCAGCTGAGTAATATACCATTGTGTAAATGTACCACAGCTTTTTTATCCACTCACCTACGGAAGGGCACTTCGGCTGCTTCCAAATATTGGCTACTATAAATAATGCTGCAATAAACATAGGGGTGCGTATATTCTTTCTAATTGGTGTTTTGGGATTCTTAGAATATATTCCAAGAAGTGGAATATCTGGGTTATATGCAGTTCCATTTTTAATTTTCTGACAAGTATGAGGTGATAGCTCATTGTGGTTTTGTTGCATTTCTCTGATGATTAGTGATGTTGAATATTTTTTCGTATGTCTTTTTGCTATCTGTATGTCCTCTTTGGAGAAGTGTTTATTCAGGTCCTTTGCTCATTTTTTTTTTAAGAAAATCCTCACCAAGGATATATTTGCATTGATTTTTTGCATTGATTTTTAGAGAGAATGGAAGGGAAGTGGAGAGAGAGAGAGAGAGAGAGAGAGAGAGAGAGAGAGAGAGAGAGAGAGACAGACATGGATGTGAGAGAGACACATCAATTGGTTGCCTCCCTCACAATATGCCCTGACCAGTGCTGGGGATGGAGCCTGCAACGTAGGTACATGCCCTTGGCCGGATTTGAACCTGGGACCCTTCAGTCTGTGGGCCTACATTCCATCCACTGAGCCAAACCAGCTAGGGCATTTGCCCATTTTAAAATTGGATTTTTTTTTTTGGTGTTAAGTTTTATAAGTTCTTTATAAATTTTGAATATTAACCCCTTACCAAATGTATCTTTGGTGAATATGTTCTCCCATTCAGTTGGTTGTCTTTCATTTAGAAATAAGCTTTAATTTTCTGTAGAAATTTTAGAAAATACAGCAGGTCAAGAAAACAAAAAACAACAATAAAATTAAAAACAACAAGACAACCTATTTATCATTCCAATAACATTTTCATGTTTTTTTTCTTTCGATATTCTTAATGCATGATATTGTATGTATATTCCAAAAAGAGACATTAAAATTTTCCTTACTCCTTTGTTCTAGTAGAGAAGCCTGACAAAATACCTATATAAGTGAATAGATTCCTTAGCAGCAATAAAAATTGTATCAAGGAACCAGAGGGAACTAATAATAATAGTGGTGTTTAGTGCATAGCAGGGATTACTTTACCAGTCCTAATAGCAGCACTGGGAGTGGGTATGATCATTATTATCACACAGCAGTAAGTAGCTGAGACACAGAGATGGTGTCTTTTGCCCCTGGACATGCAGCTAAGATTAGAAGATTGAGGTAGAATGACCATTTAAAGAAAATGCATCTTCTTAGACCAGGAGAGTCAAGATTAGAATTCAAGTCCATTCAAATTTCCTCTGACTCATCTCAGTGACTGTGGGCAGAGTTCAGAAAACAGTGTGGGCACAATACTGTGTAATTTCAGGTAATTCCTCAGCCATTCTCACTCGTAAGATGAAATCCATAACGCCCAGCACACAGTGGACAGCAGACCAGCACACAGTGAACTAGATGTTAGAAAGTGCTTTCCATCAGCAGAGGCTGGTTCTGAGGACTCTTGTTGACACCAGTCACCCTGGGGCAGATCTGAGTCAAGTTCCTAAAGATGAAAAATGAGTGGCTCATGAAGGAAACCAGACTGAGGCCCCAGCAGAGGGTGCACTAATTCATTCAATGAGGGTCTAAAATGAGCCAGGTAGTTTCCTAGGTGACAGGAACATAATGGAAAACAACACAGATTTCCAGTGCTTATGAAGCTCCCTCATGAAGTAGAAAGAGATGGACAATAGACAAACATTGGGTGATGTTGCTGCTATGAACCCAACATAAAAGGGCAAAAAGAGTGACGTGGGGAGGTGTATTTAGATAAGGTGGCCTGGGAAGGTCTTCCTGTCATGCGACATTTGAGTATGAAGAATGTTTCAGGGGAGGCATGGTGAGGAGACCAGGGTGACGAAAGGGAAGCATGGGAGGGAATGAGGCCCCAGAGGCTGCCAGAGGCCAAGCCATGCAGGACCCTTGCAGGTCATGGGAAGAGGTTCTGAATAGTGATAGGATAGTCAATATGATTGTCTTTGGGACAATTTATTCCATAATAACAAGGAATTATTATATTCTTGAGATTTATCATTTTCTAATGATCAATCTGGTATAGGACAGAGTTCACTCACATTTCAATTTTCAAGAGATTGTTCAGACTCCTGCATGGGTACCTCTCTTTCATATTCATTCTCTCTCTCTCTCTCTCTCTTTCTCATGCTGGTCTACTGAAACGTGCTCCTCTCTGACTCCACAGTGGAGTCACTAATCATATGCACCCCTATGTTCATAGTAGCACAATTTACAATAGCTAAGATTTGAAAATAGCCTAAGTGCCCATCAGCAGATGAGTGGATTAGAAATGGTGATACATCTACACAATGGAATACTATGCTGCTGTAAAAAAGAAAGAACTCTGACCAATTGCAACAGCATGGACGGAATTGGAGAGCATTATGCTATGCGAAATAAGCCAGTCGGAGAAAGATAAATATCACATGATCTCACTCATTTGTGGAATATAATGAACAACATAAACTGATGAACAAAAATAGAGCCAGAGACAGAGAAGCATTGAACAGACTGTCAAACTTCAGAGGGAAGGCAGGAGAAGGGGGAAGGGAAAGAGATCAACCGAAGGACTTGTATGCATGCATATGAGCATAACCAATGGACTCAGACACTAGGGGATGAGGGGGTGGCATGTGCCGGGGGGTGGGGGTGGCTGGGGAGAGGTCAATGGGGGGAAAAGGAGACTATGTAATACTTTATGTAATACTTTAAACAATGAAGAATTAAAAAAAGAGACTGGTTTAGTATCTAGATGATATTCACTCAAATACTGTAGGGTACTTATGTATCTGTTGTCTTCATTTCATTTCTTAAATAGTCTGTTACATTATAAGACTTATAATTATAGTTATTGTCTATTTCAAATTACATGGGATGGTCTTGGTTTTCATTATTCTGTCCCATCCTTTTGGGAAGAAGTTATCAAATTTTAGGTTCAGGAGAGCCACTATACCTGCAGTTGAAATTTGTTTTGTGGTTCTAATCCAGGTCAAACATATGGAGAAACTGAACTGAGTTAAACCTTTATTTGACTAGCCTAATAAGAAATGGAGCTGAAAGTTCCATATGATGGAAATGCTAACTTGAAAAGGATGAAAGCCCTGATGGTTGTCTTTATGTTGCTCCCTCTGTAAAGTCTTTCCCCGTCCCCCTGCCCTTTGCAAAATGCCCTCCCCACCTTGAGCGCCAGTGTCTATGAGGGCAGCTGGCTGCCATCGAGAAGCATCGTGTCTGGTCACCCGCCCTTTCTCCAATGCCATCCTCCGGCCGGAGCCTCGGCTTTGTCTCCGAGCCCCCGCTTCCTCACACAGTGCCTGACACCCTATTCTCATATTCAATCGGTGGTTTTCATTAGGAAGAATGAATAAAGCTATACATTAGTTTTTATTCCAAAGTGAGATTCGGTAGAAAAATGAAGCCTTAAAAGTTTGGATGTCAAGGAAACGTTCATTAGTATAGATATATGTCCTTTTGAAACAAATTCTGTGTTTGTGAGTTTGAACACACAGTGTGTTTGGTCTTATATTGGAACTACATTTAGTCTTAAATTATTTAATTTTATAAAGAACTAAAAGAAAAGAAATCCCATCAGATAACAATTTCCAAAATAAATCCAAGTAGAGGGCACAGCCTGGAGGATGGAAAGTGAAGGCCTATCCTCAGATCTGCAAATGGTCTCAGGGCCTGAAGGTCAAGTCTGGCCCAGCCCAGTTTTCTAGCCCAGCTTTCCAGCCTGGTTCAGCCTGGACAGCGGGTGTTATTCCTGGGAGGAGCAGGGGGTAGAACAACAGGGGCCTAAGGACCCAAAGAGCAGGGGTAGAGGCTGCCATGGCCGGTGCCCCAGGTGCTGCAGGAACCACTTCTCATCTAGTAAAATGGACACCAAACTAGGGCATCCATTGCTGAAGGTAACACCTGCCTGCTTGGATGGACTTCAATAGCCAGTATAATAAATTGTGTGATTATATGCTCATGAGCCCATCAAATCCCTTGCGAGTCATTCCCTCTGGGGTTTCAATGTAACATGCATAATCTTTGCTGTATTAATATTCGCTGCTATTCTTTGGTTATGTGCCACAGAATGACACAAATAATGGTGCTTGACATTCACTTAAAGCAGACACGGCTCCTGCCCTCATGAGCCTGGCGGTGGGGCCACAGACAACAGTCAAACAATCCCCGAGATAAGGGCTCTGACGACAAAGCACAGAAAAGGTAAAAAGGTGTAGCGTAGTCATGATTTAGTTAAGGTTGCGGGTCGGAGAACAATGTAAACTGAGGTTCGAAGAACAAACCAAACAAGGTGTGTGTGCATGTGTGTGCACGGGCACGTGTGCGCGCACACACAAGTGAGCCACCCAGAAGTCAGAGCAATTGCATGTGCAAAGGCCCAGGATGAGAGAGAGGGTGGGACACTGGAGGAACCGGCCAGTCAGCTTTGCTGAAGGAAAGGGGGAAAGGGGAGGAATGGGAAATAGGCTGAAAACTCAGAAATGGATCTGATCAGGCAGGGCAGACACTCACAGGCCATCTAAAGGGTTCTGGTCTTTTCCCCAAACAATGGGAGGTCAGAAGTCACTGAAGAGTTTTAATAAGAGAGTGAAATGATAAGAATTACACCTTTAAAAAGGAATACTCCGGCTGCACAGAAAATGACTCAGAGGGGGGCAAAGGGGGCTGGGGAGACCTGTTACGACACCATGTTAGGAGTGGGAAAGATGGCCGAGTTTGGGCAAGGGTAGCAGCAGCAGAGGTGTGGCGAAGTCATCCGATTCAGAACGTGGTGTGAAGGCAGTCAACAGAACTCCCACTGAGATTGGATTTAGGGCCCGATGGAAAGGATAGAAAGAGAGGTAACTTCAAAGTTTCTAGCCTGGGCAACTGTAGGGCTCGCAGAGATATTGATGGCACTCCAGGCAAAGACCAAGTCTGGAGAAGAATTCAGTTGGGGGCAGGCTGAGTTCAGGGCCAGTTATGAGTTAGGCAATGTGATCAGTGAGCATGGCATTCAGAGAACAAATATGGGCTAGAAAATAAGCACGTGTCATCAGTATTTGGATGGCGCCTGCAGTGAGGGTGTGGATGAAATCCTCTAGGTCAGTGGTCAGCAAACTGCGGCTCGTGAGCCACATGCGGCTCTTTGGCCCCTTGAGTGTGGCTCTTCCACAAAATACCACGTGCGGGCGCGCATGTACAGTGCAATCGAAACTTCATGGCCCATGCACAGTCGGTATTTTGTGGAAGAGCCACACTCAAGGGGCCAAAGAGCCGCATGTGGCTCGCGAGCTGCAGTTTGCCGACCACTGCTCTAGGTAAAAGTACGAAGTAAAAGAAGAAGAGGTGGTCCTAGGACCGAGCCTAAGGAATGCCAGCACAGAGGAGGACCTGCTCCAGGGAGCAAGGAGCAGTAGGAGATGGTACTGGGTGGTTTATAAAGCTGAATGCTGCTGAAAGGTCAAGAAAGACTGAAATAAGCCCATTAAATTACCAACACCAAGGTCATCACTGACCAGAACAGCGCCTCAGTGTGAGAGGCAAAAGCCAGATTGGAGGGTGTTGAGGAGTGAGTAGAAGAAGGGTGTGGGGATTGTGGGTGAAACCAACTTCTCCGACCAGTTCAGCTTAAAGGAGATGAAAGTGAGGGGGATGTTGGGTCATGGGGGAGTATTTTGCTTTTAAATATGGGAAAGACTTGACTCAAATACCAATAAAAAGAGTCCAGTAAAGAGGGAGAAGTTGAAGATAAAGAGGGGAAGGATAGCTGAGGGTCCTTAGATGGCAGAGGGACAGGGATTCAGAGTACAGGTGGTGAGGTCGGCTGGCTCTGGACAGGAGACGGGAACTCTCTCCATGTGACGGGAAAGAAGGGGAGGGTGAGCACAGATGCAGGCTGGTATGTAGGGTTGGCAGCAGAGCAGGAAACAGGAAGTCCTCAACTCGGGCACATAGCAACTGATTATAAAAAGATACGTTTGTGTGCACTGAGGGGCTGGTAGTCAAAGATACATTGCTGTTAAATTAACTACAGCAAAATAAAAGTTTCTCACTGGACAGTTTTGTCTTATTTGGCTTTGGTTTGTATAATTACTGGTCTTTTAATTTTATATTATCTTTTATCATACAGACTTTTCTTTTTAAAAAAATGTATTTCTTTATTGATTTCAAAGAGGAAGGGAGAGGGAGAGAGAGTAGAAACATCAATGATGAGAGAGAATCATTGATCGGCTGCCTCCTGCACACCCCCTTCTGGGGATCAAGCCCATAACCCGGGCATGTACCCTTGGCTAGAATTGAACCTGGGACCCCTCAGTCCGCAGGCTGATGCTCCATCCACTGAGCCAAACTGGCTAGGGCTCATACAGACTTTCCTAATTTTTTAAAAGTCAGGTTAGTCCAGGTTAAATTTACAGATAGTAAAATTTTCAATTCACCCTTTCTACATGTGTATAAGTATGAACCTTGACGAATGTGTATAGTTTTATGACCTCTGCTAAAATAAAGATATAGAATATTTCAATCACCCCCTCTAATCACTAATCTGATTGCTGGTTCTATACTTTTGCCTTTTACAGAATGTTACATAAATGGAATCATCTACTATATAGCCTTCTGTGTCTGCCTTTTGTTACTTATCATAATGCTTTTGAGATTCATCCAAAGTTGTCGAACATATCAATAATTCACTCAATTTTTATTGCTAAGTAAGATTCAATTGTTGAGCTAAACCACAATTTGCTTGGCCACTCACTGGTCTAGACTGTTTCCCAGATTACAAGTAAAGCTGCTGTAAATATCCACGTAGAAGTCTTGTGTGGGCATGTTTTCATTTCTCATGGATAAGTACCTTGTAATGGGATTGCTGGATTATCATGCTATGTTTAACGTTATCAGAAACTGCGAAATAGTTTCTCCAAAGGGATGCAACATGGTGCATCCCCACCAATATGAGTTTCAGCTTTTCAATCTCACCAGCATGTTATTGTTAGTTTTAAACAGCTGTGCTAATAATTGTACATTACTATCCCATTAAGGTTGTAATTTGATTTTCCTAATCACTAATGATGTTGAGCTTCCATGTCCTCATTTGCCCTCTGTTTATATTCCAATATAATGTCAGTCCTAATATTCTGTCCATATTGGTTTTCTTATTATTAAATTGTAATAATTAAAAAATATTGTGGATATAGGTCTTTGGCAGATACGTGTTTTGAAAATAATTTCTCCCAGTCTGCATTTGTTGTTTTGTTAATCCTCACCTGAGGATATCTTTCCATTGATCTTTTAGAGAGAGTGGAAGCGAGGGAGTGGAAGGATAGAAAGAGAGAGAGACATCAATGTGAGAGAGACACATCAGTGGGTCGCCTCTTGCATGCATCCTGATGGGGGCTGGGGATCAAACCAGCAACCCAGGCACGTGTCCTGGACTAGGAATCAAACCGAGGGCCCTTTGGTGCCCGGGCTGATCCTCTACCCACTGAGAAACACAGTCCAGAGCTGTATTTTAAAATACATTCTTAAAGGTATTCTTCAGAGAACAGATGCTTTAACTTTTGATGAAGTCATAAGTTACTCATAATATTCCCTGGTTATCCTTGTAATGTCTCATCTTTCTACACTGTTGACTATTAATACTCTGAGTCATAAAAAAGGGAGATTTCCCCCCATTGGAAAATATTCAATGAATGGAATATTTAATTATGTAATTTAAATAGATACAAAGGGAGGGAATGGGGGTAATGTGGTTGAGTAAAATGATAAATTCAGTTGGCAAACTTTCTGCAGTAGGTTTGAATGTAGGGAGATGTGGTCCTGTGGATCCTGATTACTATGTACTTCAAATCAGATTAGAGAATTTCTGAGCTGACTTTGGTCTTGATTTCAGTATTATACCAACTCAATACGTCATTCCAAAATTTAAATCTTCACCCTCAACCTTCCCTCAAAGTTCCAGAATTCATCCTGCACATCATGTACTCCTTCATTATGTTAACTTAACATTTCTTATTCTCAACCAATACCTTTCCCATTTTTTTCATTCCCTGATTACCTGCTTTAAGTCTTGAGCTTTTACTATTCTCCCTTCTTTATCTCTTTTATATTTGTAGCCATCACTTCTGTTGGTTCTTCATCTCTTTCGCTGTTGTTACTGAGTCTTTATTCTCATTGTCACTCCAAACCCAATTGTGATTCATTCCTGATTTCTCACTGTTGCTGATTCTATTCATTGTGTAGCCACAAAAAGTCTTCACCGTGTCAATTCTTTCACCACCCTGTTAAAACGACACCCTCTGTTTTATTTTCCTCTTTGTACATCCTGCTCTTTGAAATGCTCTGTATTTCAGTGATTAATCTTGTGTACTACCTCTCTCCCACTAGAATACAGCTCCATGAGGGCAAGCAAGGACTTTGTTTTGCTCAGGCCTATATTCTAGTACCTGGAACGTGCCTGGCATAAAGAAAGAGCACAATAAACATTACTGAATGAATGAATTGCAATGCTCTTAAATCACAGTGTTCCCTAGTCACCATTAAATGAAGTAGTAGCTATACTGCATATGGTATTCATAACCCATCATGAAGTCACCATTTATCTGACAAATCCTATTCTTCAATAATTCCATAAGAACTCCAGGCTCCTGCCAGGCCAATTTCAATCCAGATCCTTGCTAGTTAGTGCCTGTCATGTGCAAGCCCCACACAGTCTCTTGCTATTTCCCTCTCCTCCTCACAGGGGGCTCCTTCCCTCTCAGCATCATTGTTCACGTGGTCCCTGCATCTCAGAATGGTACCTTCTCCTTCTTGACATTCTTTAAGGCTTATTTCACTCACTCAGTGGGTGGTATCTGCCATACTTCCCCCATCTGAGTTCCTACATAATGATTTAGATTTTCAGTAACTAATGCATTAAACCACATGTAACAAACTGATATTAGATTTAAAAACACGGAGCTGAAAGAGTGCATAGAGAGCATTTAGTCCGATTCTCCCACTTTACACACAAGGAAACAAGTCTACGTAGAGAGCCATCAAAACACTCATGAGCAGTTTCCAAATCTTAGCTATGGTGAATTGTGCTGCTATGAACATGGGGTGCATATATCCTTTCTGATTGGTGTTTCTGGTTTCTTGGGATATACTCCTAGAAGTGGGATTACTGGCTCAAATGGAAGTTCCATTTTTAGTTTTTTGAGGAAATTCCATACTGTTCTCCACAGTGGTTGCACCAGTCTGCATTCCCACCAGCAGTGCACGAGTGTTCCTTTTTCTCCGAATCCTCGCTAGCACTTGTCATTTATTGATTTGTTGATGATAGTCATTCTGACAGGTGTGAGATGGTACCTCATGGTCATTTTGATTTACATCTCTTGGATGATTAGTGACTTTGAGCACGTTTTCATGTCTCCTGGCCTTCTGTATGTCCTCTTTCGAAAATGAGTGGATTAAAAAACTGTGATGCATCTACACAATGGAATACTATGCTGATGTAAAAAAGAAGGAACTCCTACTATTTGCAACAGCATGGATGGACCTGGAGAGCATTATGCTAAGCGAAATAAGTCAGTCAGAGAAAGATAAATATCACATGATCTTACTCATTTGTGGAATATAATGAACAACATAAACTGATGAACAAAAACAGGTCCAGAGACAGAGAAGCATTGATTAGATGCTCAAACCTCAGAGGGAAGGTAGGGGAGGGTGGGGTGAAGGGGGAGAGATCAACCAAATGACTTGTACGCATGCATATAAGCATAACCAATGGACACAGACACCAGGGGGGTAAGTGCATGAGTGGGGGGAGGCAATGGGGAATAAAGACACATATGCAATAACCTTAATCAATAAAGAAAGAAAAAAAAACTCATGAGCAGAATTAGAACTATAAGTAAGGTCTTATAATGCTCAATATCCACTAATATACTCTCTTATTTTCTGTTTTATATATACACATACATATGTGTGTATAAATATTTATATTGTATATATGTATTACTTCCCCAATAAAACTGTAACTTCTTGGAATTAGTTTCTGTATCTTATATTCATGAATCCCCTAGAGCACAATTAGCATCTAGTACAGTGATGGCGAACCTATGACGCGAACTCATTTTTTTGGTAGATTTTTCTATGTTAAATGGAATTTAAATATATAAAATGAATATCAAAAATATAAGTCTTTGTTTTACTATGGTTGCAAATATCAAAAAATTTCTATATGTGACATGGCACCAGTTAAGTTAGGGTTTTTCAAAATGCTGACACGCCGAGCTCCAAAGGTTAGCTATCATTGATCTAGTAGGTGCTCAAAATTTTCAGGTTGAAGGATTAATTGATTTGCAAAATTTAACTAAGATAAATGGGGCAGAGAAAGACAAATACTAGATGAACTCACTTATATGTATAAAATGAAACAGTTGAACTCAGAGAAACAGAGATCAGATTAGTGGTTGCCAGGGGCAGGAGTGAGGGAAACAGGAAGATGTAAGTGGAAGGGAACAAACTCCCCGTTATAAGATGAATACTTTCTGAGGTTCTAATGTATAGCATAGTGTCTATAGTTAATAGTACTGTATTATATATTTGAAGTTGCTAAGAGAGTTGATCTTAAATGTTCTCACCACACACACACACACACACACACACACAAGTATGTGAGGTGATAGACATGTTAACTAAGCATATTGTGGCAATCATTTCAAAATATGAATGTATATTATAAAATCATCACATTGTAAACTTTCATGTCAACACAATGTTAAATATAGCTTGGGGGGAGGGGAAGATAGAGGGAACAAAAGGATCCAGAAGTTTGGAAGTTCACTTTGGTCAAACTTGAGCCCATGAGATCCAATTCAATTCCATCTCAAAAGTAAACTTCTGCTACGCTGCAAATATCCAACTCATTTAGACTTGGGCCAGGATATAATGCTTCCATCCTAGCCAGACAGCTAAACGATTTTTTTTTAACCAGAGAAAGAAAGAGGTATGTGTTTAGAGAACCAATCAGAATCAATTCTTCACCCAAGAAATTCTATATAAACATTAACTTGGCTATCCAGCCTTCATCCAGCTGTCTCTTTTCAAATTTACACACACACACACACACACACACACACACACACACACACACACAGAGGGAGAGAGAGAGAGAGAGAGAGAGAGAGAGAGAGAGGGAGAGAGAGAAACTAAAAGTAACACAATAACTGGAGGCTGACATCTGAAACCTTCAGATGAAGAATCCGAGTCAATGCAACACATTCTTGCATTAAGAACTGAAATGTTGGGACAGAGTTCACAAAATCTGATCGGGCTAGGTATTAACAGACATCTCCAAAGTCCCCAACGCATACAGCATAGAATACATTTTCCGTTCTTTATCTGCTGTCTAGCATCCCGCACAGAGTCCCTGACAGGATGCATGAGCCCACGGATTACAGCCCAGAGAGGTAGGGAAGAGATAGACCGTTTCTTGGTCCTGCCCTGCTGGGACCTTGGTCCTGCCCTGGTCCTGCCCTGGTCCTGCCCTGCTGGGACCCTTCCTCTCTCTCTAGCACTGCTAACCCCTCCCACCTCGACTCCCGGGAGTCTGGGCGCAGGGAGGGGACTGAACTTGGTTCACATCCCCAGTGCATGAGCTGCCCTAGAAGACATGAAATCACACCGCCACATTAGGGGCAGATTTTCATTTTTCTCTTTTACTTCTAGATGGTAAAGAACTCTACAATCTGATGAGTTTTAAGTTGCACCAACATTCAATCTAGGCTGCGATTTGGTGGGCTGTCGCTTCTGGGTGGTGGTGGGGCCTGTGTCCCACTTGGGGGAAGCCTGAGTGTTGCTTTGTCAGCTCCAGTTCCGTGCTGTCGTTTCTCTGTAAATGGCCAGTGCACGTCATGGCAGCAGGCAGCTCCTGTGTTGAGCATCTGCCCCCGGTGGTCAGTGCGCAACTGGTCAGATGGGTGGAGGGACAATTAGCATATTAGCCATATATATATATATATTAGTGGTCTAGTGCACAAAATTTGTGCATGGAGGAAGGGTGTCCCTCAGCCCGGCCTGCGCCCTCTCCAATCTGGGACCCCTCAGGGGATGTCTGACTGCTGGCAGTTGGACATCCCTCTTGCAATCTGGGAGTGCTGGCTCCTAACCGCTCACCTGCCTGCCTGCCTGGTTGCCCCTAACCACTCTACCTTCCGGCCTGCTCTCTCCCAACTGCCCCCCCTCTCTGGCCAGATTGCTCCCAACTGCTCCCCACTGCCAGCCTGCTCGCCCCCAACTGCCCCCCCTCTCCGGCCTGCTCGCTCCCAACTGCCCTCCTGCCAGCCTGCTTACCCCCAGCTGCACCCCCCCTGCCAGCCTGCTCACCCCCAACTGCCACCCCTGCCAGCCTGCTTGCCCCCAACTGCCCCCTCTGCCGGCCTGATCGCCCCCAACTATCCCACACTGCCAGCCTGCTCACCCCCAACTGCCCTCCCCTCCTGGCCTGATCACCCCTAACCGCCTTTGCCTTGGCCCCGCCCCCATGGCTTTGTCTGGAAGGACATCCGGAAAGGCTCCCGGAAGGTCTCCTGGTCTAATTAGCATATTACCCTTTTATTAGTATAGATATTGCATAGCACATGCGAACCCTTTCATTCTGAAGTCTTCCATCCTTTTTATTTTTCGTCTTAAGAAATCAGTAGATATTATTCTTTAACTCTTGGCTCCCTGCCTCTTCTCTGTTTCTCCTCTGCAAACTCTCTGTTAGATTTTGGTAAATCTAGAGCTATTCCTTGTGATCCTTTTCTTTTAAGCTTTCTCTTTATCCTTCTATCTTTTGTTCTGGAAGAATTCCTTGGCCCAATCACCCTAGTTCACTAACTTACCACTCCATTTTTTCATTCTGCTATGGAGCCATCTATTAAATTCTTAATGGCAACAATTACTTTTTTTTTTTATTTTCAAGATCTCCTCTTGATGCTCTTTTGTAAAAATCAAGATGCGGGTGTTGTTTCATGGACGTAACAGCATGCTCTCGACCTCTAAAGCTATCAGTCACTCCTGAGCAGTGGAGTTCCGCAGGCCTCCCAGCTGCAAAGCCTCCTGTCCCCATCTCGCTGGCTGCTGGCAGCCCTCGTGTCCTGGGCAGTCCCGGCTGTGAGTTCACCTTTCCTAGACCCTCACTCCTTCTGTGTGGACAGCAGGTCGGAAGTGAGGGGGACGTGGGTGCTTGTGCTCTTTGCTTTTCTCAGTGAGCACAGGGGGCAGGCAGAGCTGAGGACAGCAGCTGGGTCAGATCTCACCCGGCCCCTCACTGTCCTGTCACCTCAGCTCCCTGAGGCCCTTCTGCACCGAAGGCCACCACTTTCAGGCAGGAGACTTGGTGGCACTGCCCCGGGTCTGGTCTGTCCCGCTCCCTTGCCCATCTCAGCCCACCTTTCAGTCTCCCAGGAATTCTTTCTAGCATCTAGTAGCTTAAGAAATTTACTTCTTGTTCTTGGTTGGGGGGTGGCTGGAGATTCCGGTGCTTGTTTATACTAGTTCTGTAACTCCCAGGTTTGGTGCAGCGGAGGGAGCCCGCAGCCTGTACTTACTCAATCTGACGTCTTGAACCATCACATTCAGCTGAGCCTCCTGAGCCACAGGCAGGACACCAGGGATTGGAGAAAACACGGGAACTGTTCCATATGTTGGCCATTTCCCTTCTGGCTCTTGGAAACTCCATTCCCTGACCCCTTTGACAGCTGGCTTCTGGGTGAGTTCAGCCTATGGGAGGCACTGGGGGTGGCTGGAGGGGAGCGGAGGAAGCAGCTAGGGCTCCTTGCTGGGAGGACGCCTGGTCAGCAGCCCAGCTTCCACCAGGCAGCCTGCATCACGGGCCAGCTCCCGCCGGCCAGCTCCAGGCTCAGGCACTGGCATCACGACCTCTCCCCTTGTCCCCTGGGTCCTGGAGGGGAGCTCCCACTGGTCCTGACCTCGGGGTGCTGCAGTGTAGCCTCAAGACCACCTCCCACACAGTGCATTTCCTCTCTTAGATGCCTTTCGTAGGACGGTCTAAAATGATTTTGTCTTCCTGGCTGGACCCTGACATAAATAAAAATTCTGAAGAGCCATCTCCAAAGGTCATGTTTGGTAGTCCCTGTCTGAGGCGAAGGGAGGACCATCGCGAAGGAACTCTCACTTGGGTTCTTAATATCTAAGGTATCACAAGGTATTGCAAGGTCATGACATGACATTTTTTTAAATGTGAGTTTTGGCAATATATTTCAGCGTAGCTGCATACTTCCCACAAAGCAGTTTTGTAAGAACAACCTGAAGGGCCCCTCGTAGTATTAAACACAGTGTTCTAGAATTTGGAAACGCTGTCTGGAGGAGTGACTGCTTAGGGCATAACCGAAAGCTTGCTTTAGACTTACCTCCAGGGGCAGCCACGAAGTAGTTTAAAGGAAATATTTTCATTGTCTCTACTGTTTACATTTCTCTCCTCCGGGAGAGGGTGAGGTGAAACAGCCATGTCCCTTGAGAAAGAGCTTGTGCAGCTCTGTTTCTAGTTTGGAAGCAGAACTGCCACCCCCTCAGCCTGGACCGTGGTACCACTCCACAAAGGCTTTACACGCAGCACAGACACAGGGAGGGCCCCGGACCGGAGAGGGGACAGGAGCCACCTGGCCCTGACGTGCCACGTGGCCACGCATCAGAAGGCTGGAACGAAGCCGCCTTATCTGGGGCCCTGAATACCTGCTTTCAGCCCCGTTCCGGGTGTTTGAACTGTACTGTATGGGCCGTCTACTTGTGAAGGGGGAGCCTGCTTTGCCGGGGTAAACTGGAGCTGGCAGCAAGATGCTGCTGAATACAAGGGACGTCTGCTGAGCTCCTTTCAGGTCTGAGGCACAGCACAGGAGTGCTGGTGGACGGTTTTACAACTGCATGAGTGCAAGGCAAGCCCTTTCTTCAGCTGCACGAGGAGACATGCCCACCCTCTCCATGCTCTGCCCCTACTCCCCCCCGGCCCGGGCAACAAGAACCCTGCCAGCCTCTCCAGCTTTCCATGGCGAGCTGCCACTCCCAGCTGGCGCCAGAGTGCAACTGCAGGCCTACCCCGGAGACCTTCACGCTTTTAGGTGCATTCATAACATTAGGGCCAACAAAGACGTTAACACAAACTCTCACTGTCAGAGAGGAAGCAGGCAAGTCTGCAGGCTTACAGGAGGAGCTCCGCCTCTGTGAGTGCCTCGGTCCTCGGCTCCCCCGTGACCAGGGCCAGCTCATCCCTCAGCTCCTGGACTTCCTTCTGCAGGCGTGCGATCATCTGCAAGGCAAGGCAAGAGCGACTGTCAGCTCCTCCAGGGACTCGGTGACCGAGACACACACCTCTCCAAGTTATAACCTACTTGGAGGGTGCAAAGGGTACAGAGAATGATAGAAAAGGCACTCCCGTGCCTCCCACCAAGCTTTGTGAAATCTTAACATATTATTTAAGATAGTTTTAGAATTCTTTTTAACAAATACGACATTACTGACATAAGTGGAACCCCTTATTCCTATATCCCTCTGTCCTTTCTGGGGTGATCGTTAACTGCATGTAGCAGGGAGCATTCCCCATATGTTCACGTATTTACTCCATGTATACGGATGGCACTGCAGTAACGTATGGTTTCATTGTACATGCCTTCAACTTTATGTAAATCTTACTATATTGCATGTAACTGCAATTCATTCCCCCCACATGGAGGAAGCCTAAAAGACCATCAACTTGGTCTAAACAAGCTTCCAACGAACATGGCATCAATGAAAGAGAAAATAAAAGAACAAAAGGACAGTTGAAGTACTGAGGAAGAAGTCACTAAGAATTTGTTTTAAAAATAATAATATGAAGTGATATGAAAAAATAGCAAATGAAATTTCAAAACATATACTAGAGAACTGAAATGCATAAATATGTCACAGTATATATTTAGATACTGTATATGAGGCCCTAGAACCATAAGAAATGCAAAAAATTCACTGTTAATACCTCATTCTCGGATTGTTGCGCTTAAAAAATCAAATTGCCCCCCTGTGGGGCATGTGCCCCACATTGGGAACCACTGCTGTAGAGTATTGCATATTCCCTTCAATACATGGGGTTAGACTGCTCTTCAGAGTGGCTGTATAGATTTCCATTCTCAGCAGCTATGTATCGGTTCATTTCCCCACATTATTGCCACTATGTACGCTGAAGACAGACCCTTTAATTTTGTCCACCAGGTATCTCAATCAGCTCTAACCTGCATTTTCATGATTATTAGAGAGGCTGGTCATCTGTGCCTGGATATATATTGGCTCTGTGGGTCTCCTCTCCAGTGGATTATTTATTCAGATTCTTGCTCATATTCCGTGGAGTTGTTTTTTCTCCTTCCTTATTCATTTACAGCTTCTTTATATATTCTGGATGCACACCCTTTATTAGTTTTATGCAACACACATATTTTATCCCAATTTGTGTCATATTTTTTTCATTTTGTGGTGTTCTTTTTGGTAAATGAAAACTTTAAATTTCAATATAATTCTATTATCAACGTCTTCCCTTATGAGTTGGATTTCTGTGTCTTCTGAAAGAAAATCTATTTTACCTAAAACCAAAGGAATATTTTCCTATGTGTTCTTATAAAAGTTTTAAAGCTTTGCTTTTCACATTTAGGTTGATTTTATTTTGTACAAAGTCTAATATACGGATCTATTTTAAATTTATTTTTAATACAGATAACCATACAAGCTTTGCTATTATAATTCTATTATATAACATGTTTCCATATATAAATGTGTCTTTTTCTAGGCTATTAGTTAAAAACATTTGTCTGCTTGACTATACGTATGGCAATACCACACTGCTTTAATTATTATATGAGCTCCGTGGTCGGCAAACTGTGGCTCGTGAGCCACATGTGGCTCTTTGGCCCCTTGAGTGTGGCTCTTCCACAAAATACCACGTGTGGGCATGCGTACTGTGCGATTGAAAGTTCGTGGCCCATGCACAGAAGTCGGTTTTTGGCCTGGGCGAGTCTATTTTGAAGAAGTACTGTTGATACTTGGCTCTGTTGACTAATGAGTTTGCCAACCACTGCTATAGCTTAAGACATTTTGGCATCTACATACAACAAGTCCCTTCCATCTTGTTCTTTTCCAAATAGACTTGGCTATTCTTGGTCATTTGCGCTTTTATATAAATTTTAGACCCAGCTCATGAAATTCTGCCAAAGGCCCCTCCTCAAATTTTAACAGGAAATAAATTTGAGTAAAATAAATTTGATTAAAGTCTGATGAGTCTTTTCAAACTGTATATGAATGTTTTGTGTTATCAAATACCTTTTTCTACATCTGGTGATGTGATCATGTAATTTTTCTCTTTTAAGCTGTACATGTGACAAATCCCCTGATTTGTGTAATTCTTTTGTTAGTATGAACTACCTCAGATAAACAAAAAGGTATAAGAACACCTTGTACCCACGACTAAGCTTAAGAAATAAAACATGACAGACTCTTTGAAGCCCCCGTGCTGTGTAGCCTGCCCTCAGTGCATTCTCCATTACCATTACCCTAAATTTGGTATTTATTTTTCCCATGGTTATGTTGATTTTACTATACACTCATTTATTTTCTAATGATAGATTATCCTTAAATTCCTGAAATAAGCCCAACTAGGTCATGATAACACACACTATATTAATGATCATATGACTGATCATAATATGAAGTTGCTAAAATAAAAATTAGTTTAAATACAATTTTTATTCTTCCTTCAATATTTGATGAACATAAAATATATTGAGTCTGATCCTTCCTTCTCCCCTTCCTCTCTTTCCCCTTTTTTCTCTTTTTGGTAGCTTTGTTATTATGGAGTCAATGTATTTATTAGTTGTAGATCTATTCATGCTTTACAATTTTTCTTGCTTTAGTTTCAGTGTTATGTTTTTCTAGGAAGTTCTCCATTTTGTTTAAGTTTTCACATTTATGCCATAAAGTCATTCAAAGTACTTTATTATTATTTTAAGATAGTTCCTATATATTGCCCTGACCGGTTTGGCTCAGTGGATAGAGCTTCGGCCTGCAGACTCAAGGGTCCGGGTTTGATTCTGGTCAAGGGCATGTACCTTGGTTGCGGGCACATCCCCAGTGGGGAGTGTACAGGAGGCAGCTGATCGATGTTTCTCTCTCATGGATGTTTCTAACTCTCTATCCCTCTCCCTTCCTCTCTGTAAAAAATCAATAAAAAATATATTTAAGATAGTTACTGTATAAAATGTTAACTCCCCCTTGCATTCCAAGTACTGTTATATTAATTTGTGCTTTCTTTATTGATTTTTCATTAGTCTTTCCAGAGATTTGTTCATATTAAAAATAAACTCCAGGTTCTGTTGTTTCTCTCCACTGTATCTTTCTTTTCCTTTTGTTTTTACTAGTTTTTATACTTTTTAATTTCTGTACTTCTCTTTTGTGGATTTACTTAATTGTTTATGTTCTAACTTCTTGGCCTAGATGTTATTAGACCAAGTTCAAATTTGAACTTCAAACTCATGAGAGGCAGAGCCTTGGGATTTCAAATTTTCAGTGAAGCTATGTTTTATTCTACGCGGAGTCTAGGCCAAGCGAACAGATTCATTCCTTTCAGGCTCAAACTTTCACTGGTTTTAGGTTGGGGAGGAGCGGGCGTGGGAAGAGCTGCCTTAGGTTCATTATCTGCCTTCTCAGGCTTTGACCTCTCTGCCTTTGAACCCCCTTCACCCTTTGTTTCCATGACAACTGCAGCCTCGGCTTTGTTTCTGGGCCCTGGAGAAGTCCCCTACTTCCTCCTGCCTCAGACATATATATTTTAAGTAAATTCACAGAAAATGCTTGTTACATTTTTATGTATCCATATTATCAGTATCACATCAACAGAAGTTCCAAAGAAGATGATAGGAATATTTTGAGCATGTCAATGTTCCTAGAATTTCATTTAAATGTGCAGAACTGAGTGGGTTTTGGTTACTTACTTCTTTTTAAAAACATTCTTAGAATCATCAAGCTATGCAGAATGAAAACCTTGGACAGGAACTATGTGAGTCATTCATGTGTACCCTCCCTCTACTAGGTTGATCTTGATGCTATACTCTCTACTTCTACCAAGGCTTTCAAAGTAAAATCTAACAAATTATCTTCTGTTTTACTGAACAAAAATCTTAAAACTCAGCCAACTTTTTATGATTTTGAAATTATGACAGCCACACTTCCCCCTCAAGTCACTGCAGGGACTTCAGAATGAGAGCCATCCTGAGATCTGACGCATGCCCAGTGAGCGCAGACTCTGACTGGTTCCAGTTCCTTCATCACCTTGTCTCTCCGAGGCACTAATTCTCATAAAGAAAGCAAGTCAGATCCATGCTGATCCAAGCTGACAGGGCTGGTCCACATTTGCCATGACATTTTGAGGGTGAGATATAGGAAATCCCACTCAAGCGGTATTTGGGGTGGTTTTGAGGACAAATTTTCAATTGTCACTTGTGCTTCAGAAATACATAAGGTAATGGACAGTAATGTCAGGCTTTAGAAGCAATTATAAAAGAGACCAGGGAACAACACTTGTCAGATCGTTCTGCTCCAGGAAGGCCTCCACATTTGTTCAATTATCGGCTACTAGCTTTGGACTCCTTTTTAAATTTCTCACAGACCTACATCAAACACATGATAATGTTTACCTTTCTTCAAATTCCTCAAGTTCCTTTAAAGAAAAGTCTCTTTAGCCAAATTAAAAAAAAAAAAAAAACACAAAAAAAACCCCAACCACTAACTAAATGTCTAATATGTTTATTTTCCTTCAATTATAAACTAACTTTTGGCTTCTGGCTAACAACCCATTACTGTCTTCCTCCTGCGCAGTAATGTTTCAGGGCTGTTGACAGGGTTCAGGCAGCAGGAGATTCATCCCAGGAGTTCAGTTCCACTGGACTCAGTTCCTCTGAACGTTGCCTCCCCTGGCCAGTGGGGCCCGTGGGACGCTGTGTCTGACCAGGATCTGTGCTGGGAATAGATCTTTCCCCACCCACTGGTTTCTCCTGGAGAGAATTACATCAGGGGATAGAACACAGACCCACCATTCTCTCCTCCTCCTCCTCCTCCTCCTCCTCCTCCTCCTCCTCTTCCTCCTCTGTTCTCCAGAGGAATCATTTCAGGGAGGAAGGGCAAGCAAGCGAGAGGAAGTAGTTAATATGGGTAATGGTGAATTTGAGATTTTTCTTTTGGAATTTGAGAAATTTGTAAATAAAACACTGTTGGTAAGATTACACATTTTTTTTTTTTTTACAATGCACACTATTAAGCTTATACCAGCTTATTTTCTAGAAAAGAAGAAAAAAAGAAAGCTGACTGACTTGCAAAGGAATATAAATCTAAACTTTGGAGTTTTACAAAATTGAAATATTTTATGTCAATATTTTCAGTGTTGGCATGAGTGAATTCTGCATTTCATTTTATTCATGGAAGACTAACAAAATAGAGAAAAAAGGAAATATCTGTGTTTATGAGTAGCTGAATAATGTAACTTGCAAATATATATATATATATATATATATATATATATGGCCTAAAAAATCACTTTGATAAAGTATAATTCACTGTTATAAAACTAGAAGCTTGGCCAGTTTTCCATGGATCAAACCATTATAATTTTTTTAAAATCTCTAGAAAAATAACAGAACAGTTATGCAAAATAGAGTCCTATTTTATAACCACTAGGACTTCTTTTTCTCTACAAGCTTTTCCCAAGATGGTCTATTATTATTGTATCTAGAAAGTTAAGCGTTTTTGAAAGGCTACAACCTGCATATAAATGTAACTATGATTCCACTGTGTAAGTCCTCAGGACTCATGCACGCCTCCCTAGTGGAGGAATGGGGAACTGCAGGTAAGAAAGAGCACAGGCCCTTGAGCCAGGCTGTCTGTGTCTGAATCCTGGCTCTGCTCCTATGAGCACCTGACTCTGAGCAAGTTATTTATCATTTCTGTGCTTCAGTTCAGCCATTTGTAAGATGGAGCTAGAAATGGCATCTACTCATAAGGTTGTTGGGAGAATTAAATGAGTCAACATGCTCTCGGGACTTAGAACACTGCCTGGTTAGGTGGAGTAAGTGCCCCCAGAGTGTAGCTAATCTTTGATACAGTACTTTGATTTTTTAAAACACAGTCAGCTAAAAGTTGCTTACCAGTCTGGGGTCAATTTCTTCATTAAGAACAGCTTCATTCTTGATGAGCGCCACCCGCTGTGCAAATCTGCAGGTAGATATAGACTCCTGAGAAAGGAAAACAACGCCTTAAAATGTCATGGCACAGAGAGATGGAAAGGGAAAGATGCACATCTGAAGAGAGATGTGCATGAAACACAGTGAGGAAACGTGCCTCCAGGTTAGGGAGCTTTGCTCTAGAATAGTATTTTTTATTAAGGTGTTGACTGGGCTTAATAAAATGGTCAGTGCCAAAGGTGTGGGGGAGCCCGAGGTCCTAAGTGGCAACTGGCATGTGTTTCTACTGCTGATTGTTAAAGCAGAGCCACATATGCCAATCACAACCATAGCAGGTGCCCTGGTCCATACGCATGAAAGATGACAAAAGAAATGTTTGTAAGAAACCAAAAAGAGAAGCACGGAGCAGGGCAGGCGGGCTCGGCCTTGTTTGGAGAGGCACCCTGCCACTTCCGCCTTCAGAGAAAGTCTGGACCACAAACATTAAACCGAAATGCATGAAACATCAGCTAGATCTCTAAAGTGACTCAGGAAAGCCATTCAGTAGCGAGTCCTGCCAAAGCATCCTGGGTACTGTGCCCAGTGACATGCTGAGGGACACATCTCAGAGATGGCTCCCAGGTATCTTAGTAAGCCAGAGCGAGAGGGGCAGGGGAAGCCGATGCCTCCTCTCACGTCTCTGCCAAGGTAGCGAACCACCCATCAGCAGGTCTTCTGGAACCATCTTGTGCCACGTGAAGTCAATTCTCAAGTGGGGCCATTCTAATGCTGACAAATAATGCAAAGCTGTGGATTCTGTAGGGTGTACCTAACCTGAAGGCATGCCCTAACCCAGCTGAAAAGATGGAAACCCACCCAGGACCCTCGGCTCTGCACACAGACTAACATTAATAACTCAGACTGAGAGCTCCAGAAAGAAGGGCCAACATACGTCGATGTTCCTTTTCTCCAGAGAGAGCGTGGCGATCATGGTCGTCATGCAGTTGCCTCCCAAACTGTCTCTCAGGACACTGGTCATCATGGAGTTCCTGTAGGGGATGTGCGAACGGTGCTTCTCTGAAAGCGCGATGATGACCTGCAGCCGGGCAGACAAACCGTGTCAGCAGCCTGGCAGAACACATACGTCAGACAACTGAGCAGCAACTACGATGGGAATCCACAGGGAAAGGTGAAGCAATGCAGGGAGACGCCCAGGACTCGGGCTCAGGAGAAATATCTTCACAACATTCAGTGCAGGAATGGTGAAGATGGAATGAAGCAAATGTAGCAAAAACATACCACGGCGAACTCTGCAATTTCTGGACACATGATAGAGCATGTACAGAACTGGCCACACTAGTGTTCTGTTTGCAGCCACTGGGAAATTCATATAAAGGCTCAAGAAGAAATCATGCCGGTTTTGAGAAATCCTACCAAACTTGGTCTGTCTCTCATCTTCAAGTTAGAAGAGGCAGATCAGTATCCTTTTGATACCTTTTATATCTGAAGTAGCTTTAACCAGAAAAAGTAAAAATGTTAAATTCACAAAATTGTATTTTTAAGACTTTGAGATGATAATTTTTAACTAATATAATATAAACTTCAATCTGTAAGCAAATCAAAATTAAACATTAGTTTAACAGCAAAAACTACATATTGATTTATTAGAAGCTGCTTCTCTTCATTGGTGACTTATTTGTTTCTTTATTTATTTACTTAATCCTCACTCAAGGGCATGCTGAGAGAGAGAGAGAGAGAGAGAGAGAGAGAGAGAGAGAGAGAGAGATATCATTGTGAAAGAGAAACATCGATTGGTTGCTTCCATACATGCCCTGACCAGGGATCGAACCTGGAACCTGGGTATGCGCCCTTGCCAGGAGTTGAACCAGCAACCTTTTGGTGCATGGGAGGAGGCTAAATCAACTGAGCCACTCCAGCGGGGCTGCTGATTTATTATTAATTATAAAATTTCCAGCCGGCCTGTGCTTAAAGCCTGCAATATTTGAAACAGTTATAAACTTGATGGGGAAATTACACTTGCCTCTAGAATTACAAAGATCTCAGCTTTATAACAGGCATCTATTCGTGAAGGTGAAATCTTTAATTGGAGATCAAAATGTAAACTTTAATACGGTACTAAAATCTCACTGTAGTGTATACATGTTTCTGAGTAATTAAAAAAAAATAAAATTTACAGATTCATAGGCTACAAAACAAACAATGAAAAACAGGCAGTAGAGGTTAGATTCTGGTGCCAGACTGTCCAGGTCCAAACTCTAGCTTTACAGGGTCATGCGTCAGTCTCCTCATCTATAGTACAGGGAAAAGATAGTGCCTACCTCAGGGGTAGCTGGGAAGATTAAAAGAGTGAAATGTACAAATATGAGCAGTACCTAGCCTATAAGTGCAGTCTACATGTTTGCTATCATTTTAAGTGATAGGGGTCATTTATGTTGATTCAGCTAAGGCTTGTTCATCTTAGTCCTGAGTGTCTTAGGTACTTAAAAGGAAGGTACTAGATGGGTGGATGGTAGATGGATGAAAGGCTGCTGTGGGTTGTCCCCACAGGAGCCACTAGGGGTTCAGGGTTTTCCTGGGAGGATGAATCCAGTGCTAGGATGCCCACTGCAAAGTGTCAGGAGTACGTGGCCCACAGAGGTGACTTCAGGGGCACCACACCGCCCTGGCTCTTGAAAATACTGCCAACACCAGCCATTGTCCTGGTTCTCCCCCTCCCGGTGCAATCGCCACCATCAGAACTTCTTCTACTCCTTTCTTTTACAAAACAATATTAGAGCATTATTTGTGAAGGCTGTTATGAGCAAAAACATAGACCTTACACACTGGTCTCCTTGAAATTCATGACCACTGACTTCACTGCAAACCAGAAATCCTGTGATAGTTCTCTCTCTCTCTCTCTCTCTCTCTCTCTCTCTCTCTCTCTCTCTCTCTCTCTCCTCTCTCAAAAAAAATAAAAAAATAAAAAATCACTTTTCCACTCTCAGAATGGAGGCTGTCACACCGTATCCTTTTGTTTCAAACCTCGACCGGCCTCCTCTCCCGCCTTCAATCTGAGCTGACGGCCACCCACCCTTCTTACTAGATGTCAGCAGCCTGACCAGGACCATCTCCTGACCTGTCACTAAACCCACATTCCACCCTCCTCCAGTTACTTCCCCGCTCCTGTGTAAGGCCAGCACTCCACCCTCGCCTTCCTCTCTTCTCACCTGCTTCACTTCTACAATTAACCGCTTTCCTCTAATCGGTTTCTCTTCCTCACCTGGATCATTCCCATCCTGCATGACCACTATAGGCACTAAACTAAGGTGGCTCTTTGCAAGGTCATCACCAACCCCCACTGAACCAAAAGCATCAATTGCCATCTTATTAGACCTCTGAATCTGTAAAGAACGTCCTTTAGGAAGTATTATTCACTTAGTAATCAGGACACCACACTTCCCTGTTTTTCATCTTTCTTAAAAACTAGTCAATGAATGCTTCCTTTTCGTCTTCCCAAATTGTAAATTTTGGGGTGGTGCAGGGCTCCATCCTTGATCCTCTTCTTTTTCTTACCCACACTCTCTCCCTATGAAAACTCATCCAATCTCCTGGCCTTCTGAACATCTATATCCTGATGCCTCCCCAGCTGACATCATCGGCCTTACCTCTTCCCTGAGCTTACCCCTATGGCAACTCTACATCTTGGATGTCTATTCTTTACATTCTCTCCCCTCTACCGCTAAACCTGATTCTTTCCCAGACTTTACCCATTATCATTATTTTTTAAAAATATTTTATTGATTTTTTTACAGTGAGGAAGGGAGAGGGATAGTTAGAAACATCCATGAGAGAGAAACATCGATCAGCTGCCTCCTACACACCCCCTACTGGGGATGTGCCCGCAACCAAGGTACATGCCCTTGACTGGAATTGAACCTGGGACCCTTCAGTCCGCAGGCCGACGCTCTATCCACTGAGCCAAACCGGTTAGGGCAGTGGTTCTCAAGCTGTGGGTCACGACCCTTTTGGAGGTCGAATGACCCTTTCACAGGGATCACCTAAGACCATCCTGCATATCAGATATTTACATTATGATTCATAACAGTAGCAACATTACAGTTATGAAGTAGCAACGAAAATAATTTTATGGTTGGGTCACAACATGAGGAACTATATTTAAAGGGCCAGAAGATTGAGAACCACTGGGTTAGGGCCTTCCCCATTATTATTAACTAGAGGCCCGGTGCACAAAAATTTGTGCACTCTGGGGTGAGGGGGATCCCTCAGCCTGGCCTGTGCCCTCTCGCAGTCTGGGACCCCACAGGAGATAACGCCCTGCTGGCTTAGGCCTGCTCCCGGGTGGCAGAGGGCAGGCCCAATCCCTAGGTGCAGCCCCTGGTTGGGCTCCGAGCAGGGCCGATTGGGGAGTTGGGGTGCCGCCCCCTGTCATGCACAGAGTAGGGCGATCGGGAGGTTGTGATGCCACCCTCAGTCACGCTCAGGGTAGGGCCGATTGGGGGGTTGGGGCACCGTCCCCTGTCATACTCAAGGCAAGGTCGATGGGGAGGTTGTGGCACCACCCCGTCACGCACAGAGCAGGGCCAATCAGGGGGTTGGGGCACTGCCCCCTGTCACTCACAGAGCAGGGTCCATCAGGGGGGTTTGGGCTCTGTACCCTGTCACACACAGAGCAGGGCCCATCAGGGGGTTGGGGCGCCGCCCTCTATCACCCACAGAGCAGGGCCGATCAGGGGGTTGGGGCGCCGCCACTCTCACACTCAGGGCAGGGCCGATGGGGAAGTTATGGCTCTACCCCGTCACACACAGAACAGGGCCCATGGGGGGTGGGAGGGCGCCGCACCCTGTCACACACAGAGCAGGGCTGATCAGAGGGTTGGGGCGCCGCACCCTGTCACACACAGAGCCGCAGGGTGATCAGGGGGTTGGGGAGCTCCCCCCTATCAGGCACAGAGCAGGGCTGATCAGGGGGTTGGGGGGCCTTCCCCTGTCACAAACAGAGCAGGGTGGATAGGGAGGTTGTGGCCCCACCCCGTCACACACAGAGCCACAGGGTGATCAGGGGGTTAGGGCGCTGCCCCCTGTCACGCTGATCCTGGTGCCAGGAGGCCTCGTGGCTCCACTGATCCCGGTGCTGGGAGGCATATTACCCTTTTACTATATAGGATAGAGGCCTGGTGCATGGGTGGGTGCCAGCTGGTTTGCCCTGAAGGGTGTCCTGGATCAGGGTGGGGGTCCCCACTGGGGTGCCTGGCCAGCCTGGGTGAGGGGATGATGGCTGTTTGCAGTTGGTCACACACCCTTCAGTGTGGGGGTCCCCACTGGGGTGCCTGGCCAGCCTGGGTGAGGGGATGAGGGCTGTTTTCAGGCTGGGGGTGACTGAAGCTCCCAACCGCTCCTTTTATTCTTTTTTTTTTATTCTGGGCCAGCTTTAGCTTTGAGGCTCCAGCTCTTAGGCCTCCGCTGCTGAAAGTAGGTTTCTGGCCTTTGCTTACTATGTTGCGATCCTGCTGGCTGAAGCCCGGTGGACTAAAGCAGGTTTCTGGGGTTTTGTTTAGCTTCTATATTTGTTACATAGTTGCTTAGAGTTGCAGCTCAGAGGCCTGCAGTGGCAGGCGGGGGACGTTGGAGTCCTCTGTCACTGAAGTAAGCAAGCCTCATGTTAGTTTCAAGCTGCCTGGCTGCCGGCCGCCATCGTGGCTGGCAGTTAATTTGCATATTGCCCTGATTAGCCAATGGGAAGGGTAGCGGTCGTATGCTAATTAGCATGTTTCTCTTTTATTAGATAGGATGGCACCACCATCTACTTACTGGCTCAGTCCAAAATCTCAGGCATCATTTCTTATTTCCCCTCACCTCCAACATCTGATCACGAGCAACTTTCTATTGGTTTAACTATAAAACATACCCAGAACTGGACCACTTTTCCCCACCTCTCTGCCACCACTGCAGCCCAAGCCTCCACCTTCCTTCCGGGGACAACGGCACATGTCTTTGAATCAGTCTCCTGGCTTCTCCTTTTGCCCTCATATGGTCTACTCTCCACAGAGCAGCCAGAAGGTTCCTTAAGAAATGTAAGTTACATCAAGTCACTGCCTTGCTTACGACTTTCACGAGACACTTAGTATCAAGCCCCCACTCCTGTGTGGTCCGGTCCCTGTCTACCTATCTGACCCCATCTTCCGTTGTACATTCACTGCTCCCACCGCCCTTGCCATGCCGAGCTGACCGCCTCACAGCCTTTGAACTGCTCCTTTTACTGGAAATATTCTTGCCTCAGATTTTCTTTTTTTTTAATATACTTTCATTGATTCCAGAGAGGAAGGGAGAGGAAGGGAGAGAAACATCAATGAGAGAATCACTGATCGGCTGCCTCCTGCACGCCCCCTACTGGGGATTGAGCCTGCAACCTGGGCATGTGCCCGTGACCAGAATCAAACCCGTGACCCTTCAGTCCGCAGGCCGACGCTCTATCCACTGAGCCACACCAGCTAGGGCTCCCCAGATTTTCACACAGCTTCCTGCTTCTCATCAAATCTCTACTCAAACTTCACTTATTCACAGGGCTTCCCTCAAATCCCTATAAAAAGCAACATCCCTATCTCTAAGTTGTCACTCCCTTCCATTTTTCTTCGGGCACTTGCCACTAGCAATTTCATGAACTTGTAAGTTATCTGCCTTCCCGCTCCACCCTCCCCCCGCCCCCCTCAGGCTTTCTCTCCACAGGCCAGGGACTTTGTTTCTCCTGTTCATTGCTCTATCTCCACTGCCTGGAACAGTGCCCAGTGGCCAGTACGTGTGGCAGAAACCAAATCGTCTCACTCAGCTCCTATGACAACCCCTATTCTAGTTTTAGGTCCTGTAAAACCGCATTTCCTAGTCTCTCTTGCAGCTCATGTTTTGCCTGAGACGTAGCTCCATGGAGCAGACACCCCTGTGTGGGATCTGGAGGTGAGCGAGGAGGGTGGTGGCCCTGAGGACGGTCAGATTTACAGGACAGTGTGGTAACAAAGGCATCTGTCTTTTCTGCAGCAGCTGCAGGGAAGCTTCTGGAATCTACGACTTTATGTCTCAGTGGCAAGTGGGGATATTGCAGCGCTTGCAGAGCACGGTGGTATGGTCAGACGCGCACTCACCATGTGTTCAACATGTGCTCACCACATTTCTGTTAAATTAATCTGAACAGATAAATGAGCAGATTAATTAGTTCACTGGGAAGCAGTGTGAGGGTCACACGCATGGAATGGGATTTTTGAGAACTAATTTCAATGTAATTGGAAAGGAAGTGGGCCAGACCCAAGTCTGAGTGGCCAGGTGGCCGCCCAGGGCGCTGAGCGGAGCCAAGCGGACAATGAAGTATCTGAGAGCGGCAAGGCAGGTCTGACAGATGTGCAGAGAGAGTGGCACTAGTGTTTATGAATCACCAGTTAAATATCTAACAATGTTCTAAATAGGTTGAAGTTTTCATAAAACAAATGTCACTATTTTTTCCCTGCTCCAAGAAATAATATTGATATCTACTCTATTCAACAGCTTTATTGACAACTTAGACAACATAAAGAAGAACATATTAAACTTCCTGTCGACACTAAGTGGTGTTAGTTAACTTGTCTTTTGTTGCAGCAAGAGAAAACATAATTTGAGTTGGCTTTAATCATAAGGGAAATTGATTGGCTCAGTGATACCACCACAGACTCAGTTATGCCTGTATCTCTGCTCTATCTTTCACATAGGAGAAGTCTGCCTCTCCTCCTGGCATAGGATGGCTGCCAAATGCCCAATTACTAACTTCCTTATTCATAACTGAGGTGAGAAAGGGCCTTTTCTTCCCAATCAGCTTCTCTAGGGACCAACTTGGGTCATGGGTCCACCCATGAACCAATCACTGCAGCCTGGGGTCATGGGCTCATCCAGGAACCAATCACTGCAGCCTGGAGAAAGACAGGTTCCAACCAGTCAGGGTCCACTCCTAGAGCTGCGATGGGCTCCTGGCTGCTACTCCTAGAATGAATGGTGTACACGGAGGCAATCCCAATGTCCTCCCCAGAAAGGGTTCTAAAGTTATTAAAGGAAATAATTAAAATTCAAAATGGGAGTATAGATTAGAAAATACAGTCTTTAAAAATTGGGGAAATGAAGTCAGTTCCTGAGAAAAGAAAGAACCCAGGATTTGGAGTCGGAATCCAGATTCCCCACTTGTGTGATCTTAGGTAAATCTCTTAAATGTATTAGCCTCAGTTGCTTCACCTGCAAAATCCCCACCTGTGACAGTGGGATGAGAATGCCTGCCTGGCTCTCAGAAATGCTTTGGAAATCAATAGAGATCGTTTTTGGGTTAATTCTTGGTAAACAGAAGGCAATGGGTTTGGAGGCATCTTCAGACTATGTCCTTTACGAGCCCCATAGAGCAGTGGTTCTCAACCTTCTGGCCCTTTAAATACAGTTCCTAATGTTGTGACCCAACCGTAAAATTATTTTTGTTGCTACTTCATAACTGTAATGTTGCTACAGTTATGAATCGTCATGTAAATATCTGATATGCAGGATGGTCTTAGGCAACCCCTGTGAAAGGGTCATTCGACCGCCAAAGGGGTCGCGACCCACAGGTTGAGAACTGCTGCCGTAGAGACTTGTCTTAGCCACAGAGACCCAGTCGCAGGCCATTTCTTCAGAAGAGACTCTGAGCAGGTACCACCTCAGCGATGAAGTGCTGAGGGGCCCCCAATCAGCCCCGACCCAGCTCTGCAGAGTGGCCGGGCCTGGGAGGAGCAGAGCTGGGGCTGCTGTGGGCTCTGCAGTGGGTGGGAACCCAAGGGGAAGGAGGTGGTCATACAGCCGGGGTTGTTTTTTTAGCATTCACGTCCATGTTGGATTTCATATATAAATACAATAACATGTTCCTGAAGATATTCTTTCGGTGACAAGAGCAAAACTCACATTATACGTAATCGTACCTCCAAGTACCTAGAAGCCATGCCTAACATCAATAATGCAGTTTACTGCTGAATGAGTGAGAGAGGTTTACTTGTCAGAGCTCAGAGGTGCACGGAAGTCGCCCTGGGGAAACTGAAAGGATCTGCGTGGTCACAGGGCACCGGCACCCTCGGGCTTCTCTTCTGAGCACAAAGTGCTCCGCGGCAGCCAAGTGGAAACAGACACCCGGAAGCCCACTGGCGGGAGTGACCCGACTCGGGTTTCTGTGCTCACGGCGGTTTCTCGCTGCGTGTTGGGCGGGTGGGACCGTCACACCAGGAGCGCCCGGGAGGCTCAGGGTCAGAACAAGTCTGCTCGGCCCCTTTATCCTCCACGGACTGGAGTTCCGGGCTGAGAGTACCCTGCTGTGGTGGTTTAAGATGCTTTTGAGGAGACCTTTGGAGACAGTACTGCATTCACCAGGAGAACTCCAAAACCAACAGCCCCTGGCACACAGCGTTGTTCACCTGAGCGCCCAGCCAGGTGCACGGCCCGGCCGCCTGGGCCGAAGCGGGTGGGAGGGCTCCTGGTTCTGGCTGAGGGCAGAGCCATTGCGAGCTAATTAATGAGCCAAGGTCGCCAGAATGTCCCAGGCCAAATCCATCTCCCTTATACAGTGACTGAGACCCAGAGGATGTAATTCATTTCTGACCCATGGGTTTCTGTTATAGCTTTTATCGTCCTGCTCAGTGAGAAGTCACTTACATGATTTGCTCTTTCCCTGGAGAGCATGACAGCACAGCCTAATTCTCAATCACACATTTATTCCCATTGCCTAGGTAACTCACAGCGCCCAGTGGACACGCGATCACAAGTTGTTGAATGTATAAATGAATGAATGAAACTAATTAAACTCATTTGTGTTACACTTCCAGTCTCATTAGACACAAAGAAAATTTGATTATGAAAGTCTTTGAATTGTTATTTCATTAACAGTATCTGCCTGCTGTTTCTATTCTCATTCTGTGTACTCTGTGGTTCTCTTATCTCTTTGTGTGTGAAATTCCAAAATTTCTCTATTACCCACCTCCTTTCTTTCTGGCAGCTACTTCCTGACTTAACCCCACATGTCTACCTCCACATACATTTCCATGTTAATGCTCTTTCCTCTCATGCTAATCTCCTCTTTCCAGTAGCTGATTATCAGTGCAAACAGTTAACAATTGGAATGATACAGTGGGTGAATATGAAACAGATGAATGACATTCAGAACCAGTGGTGAATGCCATGTGAGGGTCACTGCGATCCTGGTGCAGCCCTTGCCCTGGCCGGGAGCCGAGGGCCAGCAGACTCCCGGTCCCCTCTGCCTGCCAGGTTCTACCCAGTTCTGGCCTGGCTTGCTCCTGCTCATTCTGCAGGTGTCTGCCTAATGTCAGCGCTGAGAGAGCCCCATGGCCGCTCCCTCCGCTGTCTACATGCACGGCGACCGGCTCTCTCACTCCTCGGACTCTCCCTGTACAGCTCTCACCAGGACAGCAGGTGCATCCTTACTCAGTGCGTGTCTCCCTGCACTGGCCACGCGGCCCTCGGAACAAAGACCGTTTCTGTTTTGCTCACCACTGTGCTCCCGGGCAGGCTCAGACCTCAGCACATGGTGCTCCTCGTAAGTATGTGTTAAATCAATGCAGCCGTTATACAGAAAATCAAATGCCACATGGCCACCAATGCGTTTCCCATGGGGCTGATGCTCCGAGGATTTTGAAGAGAAGTTTGTGGGGAGAGAAAGAGCTTTAATGAGAAGTAGCAGCTTGCAAAGATGGTGTAAAACAAAGAAAAAGAAAGGATTAGGGGCAACGCATTTCTCTTGAGTGATTACAACTGGCGGAAGTTCTGGTTCAACTGATGAACGTTATTTTCTATGAACAGATGGACGTAGAGGGAACGACAGGCCGTGCTACCATCTGAAACAAAGAGGTACCTTTCTTCACAGAAAGCACATCGCATACAGCCCATCATGGTTTCCTCTCAATGTTTCCTCAGTGTCTTACTGAGTAAGAAGCTCTGCTAAGGAGAAGGAGAAACACCTGAGATGAAAGAGCCCAGGAATGCTGACTCTTACAGAGACACGAGAACGGTGAGGTGCCCGCGGCCTTGTGCTCGGGCTGAGCCTGACTACGTGCACCTGTTCACACAGAGCTCCCTAGGTTGTCTCTCAATCGCTTTTTCAGCCAGCGTGACCATTACAAAGCATTCGACACCAAAACAGCATCAGTCTCAAAGGTTCATTAGGGAATTTAAAAAGGTGCTTTCCCCCTTAAACCTTTTAGCCTCCGTCACTCATTAACAAGTCCTTCTGCCTTGCCGATACACTCTATTTCTCCACTCCAGTTTTTGATCATGTTTCTCTTCTTTCTAGAATTTGGAAGTAGGAGCCATCTTTCACATTCAACTCCCAGCACTTACACTCAGCGCTGATAGGGATTTGAGAAATCTCATTCAATTCACTCATTTTAGAGATATTTTTTTTTCCTATTTTTTATTTAGCTAAATTCAGATGAGCTTTCTCTGCCCTCAAAATCAAATTGGTTGGTTGGCTGTTGTCCGGTACACTGAAAGATGGCCAGTTCAGGGCACATACCCAGGTTGCAGCTTTAATCCCCAGTTGGGGTGCGTACTGGAGGCAACCAATCGATGTTCCTCTCTCACATGGATATTTCTCTCTGCTTTTCTCTCTTTCTGTTTCTCTTTATCTCTTTTCCTTCCTCTCTCTCTAAAATCAATAAACATATCCTCAGGTGAAGATTAAAAATTATTAAAAAGTAATGTTTATGTTATGTATGTTTCACCACAAAAAAAGAAGAAAAGAAGTAAAGCAAAACAAAATGTCAGGAGAACGCCAGATGCAAAATACACTGTCAACAAATGGTGGATAGTTACGGCCCCTTCTGCCCACCTCACCTGTTCTAAGTAATGCAGAGACAGGTTGATGTACTTGGCCTCTGTCAGGAGCTGGCCCCCTACTCCAGTCTTGGCGACTCGCTCGGAGCCAGCCAGGTCCACCAGGTGAAGTTTGGCGTGCCGGACAGTTGCAGATCCCGGTTCTTTGCTTGACAAATGAATAGTGAAAATGCAGTGGGAACGAGTGGAAGCTTGGTTCATAGGAGTCTACAAAACAAAAACAATGTGAACAATGAGAAATGTTGAAGAATATCAACATATATAAATTTCTATTTCCGATAAGACATTTCCCATGAACACCAGCGCTGTCAAATGGAATAACCACCACCAAACACTTGTAGCTGAGACCCTTACATGAATTATTTTAACTGTTTTACATATTGAATGCCTGGTAGCAGATGTAGATGGGTTAATTCAGGAAAGGAGAAAAGAGTTTGAATGCGGTAAAACTTGGGTCCTCTTACTAATATGACAATTTTATTTCATTACATGACAACAATTCACACCTTAACCTTGGCTAGCCACATCGAAATGCTCAATCTGGCGATCATGGCGAGAATGGATGCGTGGAGTGAATTCATTACACAGTTGTAAACACAACCTGTAGACAAGGATGCCCAACATCCCTGCTACCACCTAACACAGAACCGGAGGTCCCAGCCAATGGAATAAACAAGAAAAAAATATACCAGACATAGGGATAGGAAAGTACAAGATCAAGTGTCAGTATATGCAGGAAATACGGTGGCCTCCATAGAACATGCAAGATCATCTACAAACAAACTGTTAAGACTTACAATGTTTCTCTTTCTGTTTCTCTTTCTGCAAGATCAAAATGCGAAGTCTATGAAGTTTTAATGACCCAGCAACAATTAGGAAGTATCATAATGGTGCAAAGACGATGAGATAATAAGGGATTAATCCTACAAAATGTGTAATTTGTAGGGAAAAAGACAGAATTATATTAAAGGCACAAAAAGAAAACCCAAATTAATGGTGTGCTAGATATTAAAATACTGTTTCATGGGTGAGAAATCAAAATTAATCTATTGTTAATGTATCTAGATTAACCTACATATTCAATGTGGTTGAAATAAAATGCCACAGGTTTTGTTTCTGGAACAGAACAAACAAATTGATTCTAAAAATCAGATGAAAGAATATTGAAAAATAACAAAAACAATTATATGAAAGAAAAACCAGGAAAGGGGACTTGTCCTGCTATATATCAAGGGGCATCATGATGCCACCATAGTTAAAACAGAGGGTCCTGGCACAGGACCAGGTGACAGGGCCAGGGAACATGCTGTGCTCACTCAGGAGCTCTGTAGGACAGAGGTGTGGCCACCCCAGAGTGAGGTAGGATGGCCAGTCAACAATGGTGCTGGGATAAATGGCCATCCATCTGGAAAACCATAAATTCAGATAGCCTCACACTATACACATGAGTAAATTCCAGATTGTATTAAAGACTTAAGTATAAAATACAACTTTAACATTAAATAAGAAAATATGGTAGCATATTGCAATTAACTCAAGGTAGTAATGGATATTTTAGGATAAGACATAAAATACAAAAACAAATTGATTTAAAATATTTGACCTGATAATCCAAAATTAAAGGACTTCTGTGTGATAAAATCTACCACAAAGTTTAAAGATTGAGAGAAGATATTTGCAAGACATATAGCTGACAAAAGATTAATATTTGAAATAAAGAGCTCCCACAAATCAATAAGAAAAAGATGAACAACTCAGAAAAAAATAAGCAAAGATTATGAACAGACAACCCATAAAGAGTAGAACTGAAAATGGTTAATAAGTATTTAAAAAATGTTTAAACTCGTAAATAGGTAGAGCAAAATAATTAGAGTTATAACAATAAACTATTTCATTCCTATCCATTGTACTGGCAAAAACAAATTTTAAGTAAAGTTTAACAAAAGTGTTTGTAAGAATATAAAGAAATGGGAACTTTTATATGCTGCTGGTGGGAATGTAAATTAAGAACCGTTTCTGAGAGCAATTTGATAATATGTGGTAAACTTGCAAATGCTTATAATCCACAACCCAGCAACAGACTACCAGGTATATTTCCTAGAGAGAAACTGGGAGAGGCACACCAGGAGAGGTAGAGAGGGGGGGAAGGGGAGGGTGGAGAGAGAAAGAGAGGGAGAGAGAAAGAGAAAGAGAAAGAGAGAGAGAGAGAGAGAGAGAGAGAGAGAGAGAGAGAGAGAGACTGAAACACTGAGGAAGAAATTGGTGCTAGATGTACAACCTAAATGAACATCTCTGGTGGAAATATGAATAAGCTGGGATAATTTAAACTATAGAGATGTTAAAATAAAGCGACTTTTGGGTAGAGTGACCTCGGCTGATTTCTAAAATAGAAGGCTGAGGACACAGCAAGCTAAAAATGATGTACACACTATGTTAGAACTTAATTACTAAAAATGTAGTGTGCAATGTAGAAATATTTATCCATGGTGCTATAACTTAGGTCTTTAAGAATAAAAAATATGGACTGCAAGGATATGGCAAGTCAATGGTAGTAGTTGCCTTTGTGAGGGATAGAAGCAACAAGCCAACAAGGGGACTTCAATTTTATCCCACTGCTTTTATTTAAAAATTATTGGAAGCAAATTGTGATATCCAAACACATGTAAAAATAATCTAAAAATATCCCAAATGAGTGTTCATATGAGTTTTCAGAGCCCCACTTTTGCAGAATGGAATTGAAACAAAGAATCCATATGGATGCACATGTGTGCAGAAGGTTAACATGCTTGGATGCTATTCCAACCAGAAATTGCCTGTAAATATAAATTCTTGATATACACTATCATTGACTTACGCCAATGCGCAAAATACCCAGATGTCAAAATACTGGCATAGTTTTGGTGATGATGATGTAGCTAGTGAGGTAAATAGGCTGAAAATTTGACCCATTTCTTGTCGCCACAATAACTATACCCGGCCTAGCCAGTGTGTGATTTTGCTAAAGTGGATCAGCAAATAACTGTGCATGTAAAACCGCAGACTCAAATTTAGAACCTAAGTTGAGGTGTTCTGGAAGTGACTGTAAGTTATTTGCAGAACTTAAACATGGGTTTCATTCCACTGTTACATTCACACAACAATAAATCCTACAGTACTGTAATGAACGTCAAGTTGACAATCGATATAAAAGAAAACCATAGCGACTGCCCCAACAGCTGTCTTCTCAACTGAGATAGTGAAGCCACAGTAAAATGTAGGCCCTGAGTGAGTAGGGGAAGAGTGTACCCATTTCAAAGGAGTGTGAGATTGATATCAATTACATCGCATTTCTGGAGTCTGTAATTAAAATGCCGTAATATGCCGTAGGAGTCCATGCCTACAATTTTGTAACGTCTCATAAATATTTTCTGCATGAAGTAGTAGTTGGTGTCCTCTTAGCTAAAATTTTCTTAAACCTCAGAAAACATTCTTTCAGTGCAGCCGTTTAAGTGTGATTGAGTGTGCGGGTGTCTGCTCTGTGTTTATTTAAGGACGTCTTTATGTCTCATAGGCGTTTGTCCTTTTCAAGATAAAATTGTATTAAAACCTTTCTGAAACTGCCTAAGAACAGATGGCACCGTTTAGGCAGATTCATTCAAATTTAAGCGCACATTTTAAACAAATGCGCTCTTGGCACTGGAGACTGTGCCTTTGGAAAAATCCTAGTGATAATTAACCATCCCCATGCAGAGAGCTTTCACATCTCATATCAGTCCATGCACACAGCTCTGGGCAGGCAGTACAGAGCTAGAAGGAAAGTAAGACACGGGCCTTGCCCTCAAGGAATCTGTCATCTAGCTCAGGAGCTAAAGACAAAACGTGTACGATGAGAGTCCACGGTGCGAAGAAGGCAAGTGTGCAGTGAAGAAGGCGATCTGCGCTCGGCTGGAGCATCTGACGCTGCGGGTCACACCTCAGAATGCTGCCCGTCCTCATGCTGGGAGCTCTCACCCGCTTCCCCCGCTTTCTAGAGTCACACACTCCCCGGTCCTCTTCTGCCCCTTTCTCTTTATTGGGCCCTTTTCTCTCCAGTCCCTAAAACAGGCATGCCCCAAGCTATGGCCATCATTTGTTTCCTCCTTGGGGAACTCTTCCTTCCACTGTTCTAATTCTCACCAGTAGGCACTGTAGTGTAGTTAAAACTCACACCCAAAATCTTAGAATTTGCCATGAACATTGGGGTGCAGATATCTTTTCGAATCAGTGTTCTTGTTTTCCTCAGACAGGTCCCCAGAAGTGGAATTGCCGGGTTATAGGGCAGTTCTATGTAAGTGTTTGAGGAATCTCCATACTATTGTCCATAGCGGCTGTACTGGTTTACAACCCAGCAGAGCATGGAGCTTCCCTTTTCTCTACTTCCTCACCGACACTTGCTCTTTGTTGTACTGTTGATAGCAGCCATTCTGACATGTGTGTGGTGGTATCTCATTGTGGTTTGGATTTTCACTGTTTACAATAGCCAAGAGATGGAGGCAAGCCAAGTGTTTATTGATAGATGACTGGATAAAGAACACACACACACACACACACACACACACACACACACACACACACTGGAATACCACTCAGCCATAATAAATGAAATCTTGTCATGTGGGACAACATGGACAAAGCTGGAGACTATTAGGCTAACTGAGATAAGTCAGCCAGAGAAAGACAAATACTGTATGATTCCACTTCTATGTGGATTCTAAAAAAAAGAACGAATTAATAAAATGAAACAGAAGCACACTCACAGGCACAGGGAACAAACTGATGATGGCCAGAGGGGAGTGGGGAATGGCCGCAAAAGGGGAAGGGGGGTAAGGAGTACAAACGTTCAGTTATAAAACAAGCCACAGGGATGTAATGTGCGGCCTAGGGAATATGTCAATAACATCACAATAACTCTGCATGGTGACAGATGGTTACTAGACGTAGGGTGATCACTTCATCAGGTATAGAAAAGCTGAATCGCTATGCTGTACACCCGAAACTCATATAATATTACATGTCAACTATAATTCAAATTTTTTTTTAAAAAAGGGGGAAAAACTTAGAATTTGATATTGAATGACCTCATTTTAAGTCTGGTTCCATCACTTACTAGTGTTGAAATCTTATGAAAATTTACACAAAGTAACTTCAGTTTTCATATTTTTGTACGCCATAATAACACTTGCTTTGCTGCAAAAAAATAGCAGTTGAGTTACTGATTGTTGAAGTGGTCCATGAGCTGAAGAGGCCACATAAACGCCAATCACTGTTGATATTCACTCTATTCAGTGCCTCTATATCCTTATTTCCAACCACAATTTCTCTGTACACCAGATTAGAACGTCTAAGAGCCCGACTCATGATTGTTGCTAAAATGCCTTGCCAACATCTTGAACCTAACATTTCCCCAAAGCAACCTCGTCACTTTCCCTCAGTCCCTGGCCCACAAATGGATATCCAATCTGTCCCATTCCAGTCTACTCTCCTCATCTCTATCTAAATATCCTTTAACTCTCATCTGGGTTACTACATTCTCTCCCTAGCCTACCATCTTTACGTTGGCTCCCTCAGTTGTTCTCCACCTTGCAGACAGAGTACCACTTTAAAAAGACGTATTTGATTATGTCAATCCTACCTATATCCCTGAATGGAACTGACATGCTCCCGAGATTAAGTATCTCTAGTTTCTTCAACTCTCTTATGCAACTGTTTAGCAAACTCTTTTTTAAATGTAGCACTTTCACACTGAATTGAGTAGATTCTTTCAAAAGTCTCCTAACCACAGAAGACACTGGAATCTGGGCAATCTACACTGAATGTTGCCAGTAAATAGCACATGAAGTGTTACACCACATTAGTTCCAGCCCTTTACCCAGGCTAAGGAATTTCTATGGAAAACACACACACTTATTTGATGACTACATTTGATTAGTTCTTACCCCAACATTACAATCTGTTGACATAATTCCAGATCTTTTCTTTTTTTTTTTTTTTCAATTTTGAGCTATCTATGAATGAAAATAACTTGTATCTCCTCAACCAAATGATGTGCAAAACACCAAGTAGGGCAGGACAGCATTCCATTAAGACACCACCGCTCCCTCCTCTGCTAGGTGCCAGTTATGGGTATTTTCAAATTGGCTTTAATCCCAATACTTTTGTGTGCCTTCAGTTCCTCACTACATCCTAGACCAGTGATGGTGAACCTTTTGAGCTCGGCGTGTCAGCATTTTGAAAAACCCTAACTTAACTCTGGTGCCGTGTCACATATAGAAATTTTTTTGATATTTGCAACCATAGTAAAACAAAGACTTATATTTTTGATATTTATTTTATATATTTAAATGCCATTTAACAAAGAAAAATCAACCAAAAAAATGAGTTCGCGTGTCACCTCTGACACGCGTGTCATAGGTTCGCCATCACTGCCCTAGAGGGTATTTGGGGAGACTTTATAACATAAAGTGAATTCTCTTGATCTGTGAATTCTTATAACCCTATCAGAAAAGCCAATGAAATTAGTTTAAGGTGAATCAATGCTGATTCTTCCCTAATTGCTTATTGGCTATTATTTAGTAATCTTTTTACAGATCCTTTTCTTATGGCTTGATATTAAAAAACAATTAACTTGTTCTTTCCCAAAAAGGTTTACTTTTTTGGAAAGTTGAGAATAGATGACTTTTATTGACAGGGTAAACGCCTAAAAGGTTCGATGGGACCCCTACAGATTCCTCATGTCTGCAGTCTGTGGTCCATGAAGGCCAGGTTTTTCCCTTTCTCATCTCCAGTACAGCCACGTCCCACTTCTCACTGAGGGCCCGTCGGAAGGTTACCTCCTCTAGGAAGGCTCTCCACTGTCTTCCTCCCCCCTCCTGGGCTCTGAACTCCTCCAGGGCAGGAACTGGGTCTTAGTCATCATTGTACCCTTAGCATAACATAACATAAAGTGCTCAAAAATGTTTATTAACTTGTTGACTCTTGCTCATTTCTAGTTTTCTGGATGCTAAGGCATGTTTCATAACTTCTAAAAATCTCCAAATAATTAGGAGACTCCATCTGCAGACTGAGTGCATGGAATATAATTCATTTGAGTCTAAAAATTAGAATTTTTTGAAACAGCAGATCAACTCAAATCTCTTTGCCTATCTTGGGCTTCAGTTATGCTTTGTGCCTAGTTCCAGAGCATTTAACCAGTACCCCTCTACCTTCAACTACCCTTTCTCTTGCGTAGAGTGCCCTCTTTCTGGTCAAATATTGCCTAGTATTGCTTACTGGAAAACTATGTGCCGTAGGCCAATTCCAGCATGTCATAATTTCAAGACTTTCATCAAAAGGTTGATGAGACTTGGGGACTGAACAGGGTTGAGTCACACATGTAGTCACCTGTTGGGAATGGCTAAAGGCATTTCCCCAAACCTGAATAGGAAACTGATTGTGGCTGCCAGACAGTTAAAGGGCATCTTAATCTACATGTTATTGCCTCCTACTGGCCAAACACCTGAACAGCCGTAGGCTATTCCCCATTCTGACAATGGACTCTGTACCCTTTGAAACCTTACCCTTTGAAGTGTATTATCTCTACCTTGCCTCAGGACAAATTGTGTTAATAAAAGCAAGGGTCCTAGACAAGGAGGCACTCTTCAGTTCCTTTAGCTGAAGGTCCTCTGATCCCCAATGCCTTTCAAAATTATAACTCGTCTCCGGACTCTTTATTAGTCTCTGGATTTCTATGTCATCTACACGCAGCCCCTTTTCCAGATTCCTGAACCCTTCTTGATGCTGGGACATGAACCCCGGCAACTATGCCCCTTTCCTCCTCCCAAAATAATCCTACTCAAAATTTACTTATCTTCATTAATTCCCTTGGACTATTCTCAAATGGTGTTAGGCATTGCATTCATAAAGGCCATTAGACATATGTGCATATAGTAGGAGATCATGATATTCAAAATAGAAAAATGCAAAGAAAGGATTGTTCCAAATGGATTTTTGAATGTCCATCATTTTTTTTTAAACATGACATTGTAATGGACAATATGCTCCAGGTGGTCGTGGGGTGCGATGGTGTGATCCATTGGGCTACCAGTGTTTGGCAGCCAGCCAGTTCTGTGCACTATAAAGAGTGATGAGGATCTAAAAGGTGACTCAACAATGACCCTCTCAGGCAATGGTGGCTTCAAACTGTCTGCACAGAAGGAGCAGCAATGTGGTTGTACAGTGGTCCCAGAAGCTGCTTTTGCAGGACACTTTTCACAGCACAGCATTAAACGGAGGAAACACCGAAAGCCTGCATTGAAGACTAAGGCTCCACTCTCAGAAGCTATTTCATATGGTTAAAAAAATCTCACATTTCATTGGACAAAATCACTTCCTATTGAGCAGGACATACTCCTAGGCCAAAAGAGAAATTTAAAAGAAACAGTATAACGATCGGATTGGGTAAGCCTGATAAACATTTCCCAAAGGCTGTGCATTCCTCTTCCCTTTTGGGTTTTACAGACGTACAACAACCAGTCCTGCTATTCTGATTCTTATCGGTAGATCAACTAAGAACTTTGTAAATTAAGATATTCATAATGCTATGTGTGTGTGCCCATCTTCAAGACTGAAAATTTTGATTTTAGGGGCAGGAATTGATAAGTAAAATATGGTTTTTATGTTTATATAATGTGGTCTTATGTTTTTGTAACAATTTTTCTCTTTTTAATCTCACATATTTTCAATAACTTTGAAAATGATTATAGTTAATGCAGCCTTCAGTGATCTACATACTGTCTTTATATCACATATAAGATATTCCAGGATCTTTAAATATGTGTTTATTTCCTGTCATAGCTTTACCTTATATTCTATTCTTATGTATCAAAGTCTTTCTTTTTAATCACTCTGCTATTTTGGAGTGAAATATCTCCACAGGAATTCCCGTTGGTGTAGACTAGGTTAGGTTAAGAAACTCTCTCTTGGACTGAACAGGAATACATGATGTATAGGCTCTTTAAAGAAAACCAGGTAAGACCAACAGCAGCAGCCAGAGTCCAGAACCCAGCTTTCCACCCCAATTCTCCTTCCTAATAACGCTCTCTACCTACATGTCCCAGCTGATCTGGTCCTCCCCTCACCTACTCCATCTGCATCGAAGACTGAAAGTGCCAATCTCCATGCATTCTCTAAGCTGATACCCTAGCTATTCAGGTTAAAACACCCTGAACTCAAGATGACTAACCCTGGCCTCACTGGATAAATAATTCCCTGTCTAGTTCTTCACACGGTGAATGAGCTCTCTTCATGTTCTCTGGCTGAGCCGTGGTCAGCAAGGCCAGACCAAACCTGCTGGTTTAGCATGTGGCCATCAACACCTGCCTTCATCTTTTTCTGAGATGGCTTCAGAACACGCTGTCTAGCAGCAAAATACCCCCAATGAGATAGCCCTCTGCTGAAACTAATGATCCCAAACTGCCATCTTCCTTTCTGATTTTTCTCTTTATAGGACACACAGCTGTTAGAAAAGCAATCAAAATCATTTTCCCTGGCTGAAGGATTTCTAGGTCCATCATGTTGTCAAAGCAGTTTTGTAAGAGAGAAAAATAGAGTAGGCACGCGGATTCTGCTTGAAATGTAAAAGTAAGCGTTGGAACAATCTGGGACATATGACAAGAATGTTCCAGCAATTATGATTCACCGTTCGAATAAGAACATCCTACTATGTTTTATTGTGCTATATCCCTCCTAACAGGTCTGGAAATAGTCTGATGGATTTTTATTTTTACACCCTCAAAGATTTATTAGCTGACAATGATTTGGGGAGAGCTGACTGTCAGAGTTAGCAATGGCTCTTCTTCTGTTGATGTCAGAATTCAGCAGATTGCTTCCCTGTGGGCCATTTCTCCAGGATTTGGAAAATCAAAGTGAAACACATTTATATAGAAAAATCCAAGTATGCTGAAGTTGGCACATAAGGCAAATTGCAAAGAATTTTAGCTGTATCTCTAATCAGAGTTATATTCAATTATCATCTCTGTTTGTCATCCTGGAACTGATGTTATCATATCATCAGCATAAAGAATTGGTCTCTGAACAACAGAAACTCTATAACCCCAAATAGTCCCCCCTTTTGTACCTGCAAGAACAACCATGGCTAAATTTAATCCTCAGTGGCAGTCAGTAACTCATCCGTCTAGCATATCTACTTATTTTTTTAATTGACTAACTTTTTTTCTTTTCCTTTTAAAATTCAGCCTGGCTTACCAATTTCCAAGTCTGACCATACACATAACTGGAACAATACTATGATGGGGCTAAAAATTCTAATGATGTCAAGAATTTATAGCAGTTCATTAAACTGTCTTTAAGGAAAACCTTTTTTTACACATTCTAATTACCTTCAGATTACAAGTACACTGACAATACATTTACTGACCTGTGTATAGACAACAAGGAGCTTCTGGGATTACACACCACGCAGAACTCAGGTAAACGTTTAAAAAATGTTATTTGTATGAAAGAAATTGGTCCTATCACGTTGATGGCAACAGCTCTCAATGCAGTCTTTGAGTTTGGACATCAAGATCAGCAACAGATGAGGATCTGAGAACATGCCACTCACAGTAGAGATGGAGGTGCTGAAGGAAGAACTAGAAGCACAGATGTCTAGTCTGAGGTATAATATTTCACTCCATGTTATCGGCCCATACTATCTCTCCACGTTTGGAAGAATCACAGTTCTCTCTGTGGCCACAATGATCCCTTGCTGTTAGAATTGGCAAGACTCCAAGTGGCAAACCTCAAACATGATCAAATTACTTGTTGAAGGTTTTGGGTGGCTGATAAGACCTTTGTCTCCTCTCTCCTAGCTTGAAACCAATATAAGGGATAGATACAAAAGTCAGCCTGTCAAAAAATGAAAATATCTATCAGCAAGAAATGCTATAAAAATAGCTTCTGTGCTTAAAGCTATAGCAAACATTGATTTTCTGCCAGTTTCCCCCGTGTATATTCCTGATTTGTAAGATAAGCAAAAAGCAATTGATCTGAGTTCTCTGATCCCTTTCTTCTCCTTTGCTCTACATCACAGAGATGCTGAGTTCTAAAGGTAGCTTTTCCCAAGGCCCCTGTGAGTTGGTAGCTGTCTTCCCACTTGGAAGACAGGGAGAGGGAGAATTACTCTGCCTTTCCCTTCCGCACACCTCCAATCGCCTGCAGGTGGCTCCTACTAGCTGAGGCCTGCCTGACCTAGTGGCTTCTCATTGTGGTAACCTCTGAGTTGCACCAGCATCCGGTTTGTCTTCTCAGATTCTTCCATCACCCATGAGAGGAAACTATCTGCGTTGATTTTTCTCATTTTAAATACAGTGACTTATCTTTTTCTTAGCATAATACTATCCAGGTCCATCCAAATGTGGAATCCAAGAAACACAATATGATGAACAAAAATAGATCCAGAGACATAGAAGCATGGAACAGAGTGACGAACTTCAGAGGGAAGGCAGAGGATGGTGGGTGGGTGGGAAGAGATCAACCAATGAACTTGTGTGCATATATGCATAAACTGTGGACACAGACAACAGGGTGATGAAGACCTGGGGTGGGGGGTGGGGGTGGGCTAGAAAGGGTCAATGGGGGGGGAAAGGGAACATATGTAATACTTTCAACAATAAAGATAAAAAATAATAAACACAGTGACTTATCTTCCTGGTTGGAACCTGAATAATATATTTAATTAAATATACTATATTTAATACTAGAGGCCCAGTGCACAAAATTTGGGCATGGGGTAGGGAGCGTCCCTTCAGCCCAGCCTGCACCCTCTCCAATCCGGGACCCCTTGGGGGATCAGGCCTAAACCGGCAGTCGGACATACCTCTCACAATCCTGGACCGCTGACTCCTAATCGCTCACCTGCCTGCCTTCCTGGTTGCCCCTAACTTCCCCCCTCTGCCATCCTGATCACCCCTCACTGCCTCTGCGTGCTGGCCTGGTTGTCCCTAACTGCCCCCCCTGCCAGCCAGGTCACCTCCAACTGTCCCCTCCCTGCCAGCCTGGTTGCTCCTAACTGCCTCTCCCCTGCCGGCCTGGTTGCCCCTAACTGCCCCCCCCCCGTGGCCTGGTCGCCCCCAAGTGCCCCTCCCCTGTCACCCTGGTTGCCCCTCATGGCCCCCCTGCTGGCCTGGTCGCCCCCTGCAGCCTGCTTGTTCAGTTGTTTGGTCATCCCTCACTAACCCCCCTGCCAGCCTGGTCATAGGCAGCCATCTTGTGAGGGTGTGAGGGTTAATTTGCATATTACCTCTTTATTATCTACACTAATAAAAGACAAGCATGCAAATTGACCATACCCTCGCTATGCCTTAAGCCACGCCCACCAGCCAGTCAGAGTGACTATATGCAAATTAACCCAACCAAGATGGTGGCCGGCAGCCACAGATCTGGAGCAAGCAGGAGGCTTGGTTGCCCCAATGATGGAGGAAGCCAAGCTTCCCCACCTGCCGCAGCCCGCTCTGAGCTCCACTCAAAGCAACAAAGTTTTAATTATAGAAGGTAAATAAGCCCCAGATACCTGCGTTCAGCTGACAGTGGCCACGGAGCTGGAGCAAGCAGGAAGCTTCCCTCCCGCCCACCCTGGCCGGCTCTGAGTTCCTCTGAAGGCTACGAAGTTTCAATTATAGAAGGTAAATAAATCCCAGAATAAAAAAAAAGAGAGAGAGAGAAAAAGGAGAGGCTGGGAGCTTCCATTGCTGGGGGCTTAGCTAGCCTGAAAACGTCCCTCAGCCCCTCACCCAGACTGGCCAGGCACCCTAAAGGGAGTGTGGCCAGCCTGAAAACATCCATCAGCCCCTCACCCAGGGTGGCCAAACCTCCATGGGGTGAGGGTCCCCACTGGGGGGGGGGGCTTGACCAGCCTGCAAACAGCCATCAGCCCCTCACCCAAGCTAGCCAGGCACCCCAGTGGGGACCCCTGCCCTGAAGGGGGTGTGGCCAGCCTGTAAACACCCATCAGCCCCTCACACAGGCTGGCCAGGCACCCCAGCGTGACCCCCACCCTGATCCGGGACACCCTTCAGGGCAAACCAGCTGGCCCCCACCCATGTACCAGGCCTCTATCCTATATAATAAAAGGGTAATATGCAAACTGACCCTAGCAGCAGAACGACTGGAAATGACTGGTCACTATGACACACACTGACCACCAGGGGGCAGATGCTTAATGCAGGAGCTGCCTCCTGGTGGTCAGTGTGCTCCCACAGGGGGAGCTCTGCTCAGCAACAAGCCAGGCTGATGGCTGCCAATACAGCAGTGGTGGTAGGAGCCTCTCCTGCCTCCTCAGCAGCGCTAAGGATGTCCGACTACAGCTTAGGCCTGCTCCCTGCTGGTAAGTGGACATCCCCCGAGGGCTCCCAGGCAGCCAGAGGGATGTCTGACTGCAGCTTAGGCCCAGTTCCCCAGGGAGCGGGCCTAAGACAGCAGGTGGTCACCTCTCAAGGGGTCCCAGACTGCAAGAGGGCACAGGCCAGGCTGAGGGACCTGCCCCCCGAGTGCACAAATTTTTGTGCACTGGGCCTCTAGTATAGGATAATATAATGCTCTCAATATTATACAAGACCAATAGAAGTATAAAGTTTTTGCATTTCTTTCGAAGTCACAGGCAAGACACTGACCATTTTGCCACACAAGATCCTTGCATATATTGTACCTACATTTAGTGCCTGTAAGCTTGCTCTGAACAATAAAAACTATGTAATTCAAAATGCCTAAATGTTTCCCTTCTTTCTACTTGTCTGCCTCAGAAATCATAGCTAAAATTTGTCCTTAATGGCAATAAGTTAACGCATCCCAGTTGTCTATTATATCCGTCTATCCTCTTTTTTAAATCGAGTTTCCCTTTTAAAAATTTTGTAATTTTTGACACTTTTGTCCAGATTTATAGGTTTTAATATTGTTTCAAACTCACTGGAAAAACAGATGATATATGTAGCACTAACATAAACATTGTTTTTTTAATTAAAAAGCCACGCTACATTTGAATCTTATGAGGAATAATGAATTGTTATAAATGACACACACATTATATTCATCAAGATAGATCAAGTTACACTGTGGTAGCAAATTAACAAATAGCACCATAATCTCAGATGCTTAAAATCACAAAGGTTTCTTTTTTACATTATTTGTCAATATGGTTTAATGGTGGCTCTGCTCAGTGGTTAGAGCGTCAGCAAGGCTGGGAAGGTGCTGCCAGCTTGTGAGGCACCATCTCAACATAAGCTTCAGGGCTGCCACAAGAGGGAAAGAGACCAAGGAGAACCTCATGCTAGTTCTTAAAAGCTTCAATGCAAAAGTAGCATCTCGCATTCACTCACACTTCATTGGCTAAAGCAAGTCACATGAACCCTCTTCAAGGAAGCCTGTGCAAGAAAGAATAAGCTAGACATTTTGGTGAGCACTGTTCATCGCTATCACACTTACTACATTAAACATTCGAACTGCCGGAAGCCAATTCCAACATGTCATCATTGCAAGAGTTTCATCAAAAGGTTGATGGAACTAGGGCTGAGTCATATAGGTTGTCACCTGTTGGGAATGGCTGAGGGCATTTCCCCAAACCTGAAAAGGATGATTGCTTGCTGCCAGACAGCTCGGGGCATCTTAATCTACATGTTATTGCCTCCTACTGGCCAAACACCTGAACAGCCACATGCACATTCTTCCAATCTGACAATGGAATCTGTACCTAACCCTACCCTTTGAAGTGTATATCTCCACCTCACCTTAGGACAATTTGTGTTAATAAATAGCAAGGGTTCCTGAGACAAAGAGATCTTAGTTTCTTTAGCTAGGCTCCTCTGACCCCCAAATGCCTTTCAAAATTATGCTTCAACTCTGGACTCTTTATTAAGTTATACCAGCTGTGGGCAAACTACGGCCCGCGGGCCGGATCTGGCCCGTTTGAAATGAATAAAACTAAAAAAAAAAAAAAGACTGTACCCTTTTATGTAACGATGTTTACTTTGAATTTATATTAGTTCACACAAACACTCCATCCATGCTTTTGTTCTGGCCCTCCGGTCCAGTTTAAGAACCCATTGTGGCCCTCGAGTCAAAAAGTTTGCCCACCCCTGAGTTATACACAGCCCTTCTCCAGATTGCTGAACCCTTCTTAATGCCAGAACAACAACCCCGGCATGAACAACACAAAAAGGAGCAAATATGAAAGTAGAAACCTCCCAATCAAAAATAACAATGTTAATGTTTGAGTAAAAAAGGCCGCTTTTTCAAAAAAATCCCCACTCAAGGATATGTTTTCCATTGATTTTTTTTTTTTGACAGACTGGAAGAAAAGGAGGGGAGAGAGAGAGGGAGGGAGGGAGGAAGGGAGGGAGGGAGGGAGGGAGGGAGGGAGGGAGGGAGGGAGGGAGGGAGGAAAGACAGATTGGACAGATTGATTTGTTGCTTCCCAAATGCACCCTTACCAGGGACCAGGGATTGAGTCTGCAACTGAGGTATGTGCCCTTGATGGGGAATTAAACCAGTGACCCTTCAGTTCATGGGGCAACATCTAACTACTGAGCAAAACTAGCTAGGGCCTCAAGTTTCCTTTTGATCTTCTTCTCTTGTCTTGTAATCTTTTTATTTTTAACCCTTCTACATTTTTAGCTATTTTTGTAAAACAAAGCATGTATTTAAAGCATGTATTTAAGATTATAAAGAACAAACTCTCTGCTTCTGATGTAATCAACCTTCAAATACCAGTATATGTTCCTTAGTGCTCCCCCCACACCTATACTCCTTATATATGGATAGGTCTGCAGATGTTTTCTTTCTAATAACTTTATCTTTGAACATGTCATCTTTTCCCTGAAGAGTCTGGGAATAGATGAGGAAATATTCAAATTAAGATACTTTTACTATCTGCTATATCCTTAGCCTTAACAGCATACACTTTCCTCAATTTTTTGCACTAAGAGGTCTGGGATGGTAAAACCCCTTAAGTCACAAACTCACTGAACCCCACTAAAAAAAAACCAAAAAAACATCTTTCTTGGCAATGCGCCTGGACTGCTGACCACAAAAAGGTCTGTCTTTAACATTTCTTCTTAGGATGCACCTTTTGTAGTGCAGAATAAATATCTCTGTAACACTGCTCCCCCCATACTTGCCTATGTTCTTAGATCTCAACACTCTGACCAAATGATCATCAGATTTGGGTTTGAGAATTGTGACCCTTTCGTAAAGGGGAAATTGTATCCTGCCTGAGGCTGGAGAATATGTATGTTGGCTCTCAGCACCCTCCGTCGCCATAAGTCAAATTTCATAGTATTTGGCAGGTTTCCTCCGGGTTGAGGTTATGGCTGTTTCCTTGTTTCACTGAAGATGGCTTTTATTCCGCCTCTACATTTCACATGTTGTTGCTCTTGCTGGCGAATTTCAATAACAGGGAGTAAAAATTACTTTCTTCTGCTATGTTTAATCAGAAATGAGAATTTTAATGATCAGAAGAAACTCTACAGCTAAGTTTTTACAGCTAAAAAGATTATGTTTCTGTAATCATGTATAGAGGCTATGTACATTTTAACATTCTAATAATGACTGTACCATACCACTTTGCTTATTTTAATAAATGTTTTAGATCTCAAAATTCATGGTTCATGCAATAGCATGAATCAGATTAGATGAGAGCAGAAAGCAAACTATGTTATAACACAGAATCACTATTTTAAAATGTATATTTCTCATATATAAAATATAAAAAAAAGAAATGCCTGGCATAGAGTATGTACTCAAAATTTAAGTTTATTTCCTTCTAGTAAGGATATACAGTAGACAAAAAGAAGAGGTTACAATTGTGAACACATCTTTGCTAAGGCTTTTAGCTGCCTATTGGGACCTACTAATAAGAGAGGCTATCCTTCCTATACAATAAAAAGGTAATATGCAAATTGGCCCTAATGGCGGAATGACCAGTCGCTATGATGCGCCCTGACCACCAGGGGCAAGACGCTCAATGTGGGAGCTGCCCCCTGGTGGTCAGTGCACTTCCACAGGGGGAGCACTCCTCAGCCAGAAGCCGGCTCATGACTGGCCAGTGCAGCGATGGTGGCGGGAGCCTCTCCTGCCCCCATGACAGCGCTAAGGATGTCCAACTAACAGCTTAGGCCAGCTCCCCGCGAGCCTAAGTCATTAGTTGGACATCCCCCGAGGTCTCCCAGGCTGCCAGAGGGATGTCTGACTGCCAGCTTAGGTCCACTTAAGCCTTCAGTCAGACATCCCCCGAGAGGTCCCAGACTGCGAGAGGGTGCAGGCTGGGCTCAGGGGCCTCCCCTCCCAAGTGCATAAATTTTCGTGTGCCAGGCCTCTAGTTTGTAATATAACAAAAGCAGGATCCAAAATATTTAGCCTGCTGCGTATTTTGCTCTTCCCAGGCTCACAAATCTTGGACTAAAGGTGCTAATTATTTACAATTAACATATCTTTCAAACAAGACTCTGTAAGTATATGTGAGTCAATGTCCCTCTAAGGGTGGAGTGGAAGATGATTCTGTAACACTAATTATGACCCAAATCCTCGATTCCCACACATAGCACACAAGGCGACAGAGGCTTAGTGTTGATAACAAACACAACCTAATAGCAAACGTACCCTTTCCTCCTTGTATTACAGACAACAAGGACGCTGCTCCTGAGAGTGGCCTGAACCACTGACTCAGCTCACACGGTCTCCCACTGCCTTTACACACCCGCAAGGTCACCCAGTTCACTCCCGAGTGTGATAATGAGCAGAGTCTGAGAGTCTGCAAAGCACAGCAGCACAACTCAGATACATCTAGCATGTTTTTATTTTAAGCCAAGAATTAGGTAAAAAGGCCTTGAATAGCTCCTGGAAAATTAAATTCGATAAACATCACTGGCAGGTTATTTGGAAAGTTCAACTTTTCCAAAAGGTTTGGGGTCTCACAATTTGTTTTTTTGTTTGTTTGTTTGTTTGAAGTCAAAGTCATCTGTGATGTGCTCTGTACTCACGTACATTCAATTCTGGGCCTGAGATTTCAGGTCTTATTACCGGAAATCATCAGGCTTCCCTCTCCCCATCAATTCAATAAAACAATTAATTAATGACTGACCACCTGGTTGCCAGGTAGTGAGACAATAGAGAGGAACCAGTTAACAGTCTTGTCTTTAAATAGTCGCTCGCTGAGAACCGCGGGGTCTTTCCAAATGTCATTTAATTCAATTCTTACTATAATCCTAGAAGGGAGGTGTTGTTATGCTCATTTCACACATTAGAAAGCGTGGCTTAGAGGGTTAAGTGACATGCCCAAGGACACACACCTGGGAAGGATGGAGCCGGGAGCAGAACAAAATACAACAAACTGGGTGGTTTAGACAACTGACACTTACTATCTCACAGTTCTGAACACTAGAAGTCCCAAACAGGATTGTGGACAGGGCTGGTCTCCCCTCTGAGGACCCACTCCAGGACCCTCCTCCTAGATGACCATTTCATGTTAACACGGCATCCCCCATAGATGTGTCTGTCTCTAAGTTTCCCCATTCAAGAAGGACACAAGTCATATTGTTCAGCGCTCACCCTGATGGCCTCATTTTAACTCGATTACCTCTGGAAAGACCCTGGCTCTCAACAGGGTCAGGTTCTGAGGTACCAGGGTTAGGACTTCGGCACAGGAAGTGGGGGTGGGGAGGGGGAGACACAGTTTAACCCGTAACAGACTTCACTGTGAAGTTTTGGTGGAAAGGACCCCAGGCACTATTCTCTTTTCCAAACTGGCTTGTATACGAGGCTCATGTTACCCTTATGATTCACTTTGAGCTACTTTATCACTCCTTAAAATGGCACTTTTATCAATGGAGGCTATTTCTAGAGGGAGGATTCAAAATGAACATTGATTTTGTTAACTTAGGACAGTTTTTCTTTCTTTCTTTCTTCAAGATTCAGGTAAAATCTCCACGTTCCAGAAACTTCTGATAAATTCACTCCAAGCTGATGATGACCGACCATCCCTTTCCATTTCCAGGCCACTATGGGAACAATGGGGGGATGCAACTGGGCATCACACTTCAATTCAAAATAACACAACACTTTCTTGTAAGTGGAATAATTTGTCAGTGAGATGTTACACTTCTAAGCATGATACCCAAAGCAGAAACCATAAAATGAAAAGACTGATCTGAACAGATGAAGAACATAAAACTAAACTAAAATTTATAAAATGGGGAAAGTATTTGCTGAATATGTGACAAAGACGAAAAGTTACTCTTAATGTCCATTCACTCAATAATCACTCACTGAGCCCTGCTGTGCATCAGGCTCCGTTTTAGGAGCGGAGGTTGCAAGGTGAGCAAGACTGAATCCCAGTCTCACAGAGTCAGCACATCAACCAGACCTCCTCTGGCACTCCAGGGAAATGCTGGAAGCTACCCATTGTCTACACTATCAGGAAAGTGTAAACAAGGAACCCAGAAGACTGATGGACCTTGAGCTCTGGCAAGGGCCAAAGCTATGCACCGATTGTTTAGTGGAGACAATGGTGGCTCAAGCAATTTCCTGACCTAATAGTCTCAAAGTAAATCTTTACTAATATTTACTGCCCTTTAAGGTAGTCAGTCTGCTACTGGAATTGCCTGCCTGACTAAGGGCAATATGTGTATCTAAAATTGAATAAAAGGCTGGTAGGGCCTGGGCACCAGTGAAGCCCTCCTACTAGAGTTGGGCTCTCTGCCTGGCCCCCTGTTTCCAAATTCATATTTTTTATCTAGTCTCATCATTTGTTGTGGCACTTCTTCAGGTCCCAAACACAAGCCATACTATATATATACACAATATATATATATATATATATATATATATATATATACACTTTTTGTCTGCCAAATTGGCCAAATTTTCAAATTTAGTGATGTTGGTGAGGATGCATACTATAGACCTGCTCACAAACTTTTCAACAGCTTCTTAATGGAAAATACCAAACTGTCCCCAACTTTCGCCTGAGCACATATACATGCTAAAATGTGCAATCCTGGGCTCTGCTGCAGAGATTCTGAATCCATGGGTTAGAAATGGGGTCCCAGAAACTTGTCTTTTGACTATGACAGGAAACTCTACTGCAAGTTATCCTCTGACCACGCTTGAGGACAGATTGCTTAGAGTATGGGCAGGGTCAAGAAAATGGTCCCAGCTATGGAACTGTGCAGGACTGTCTTGCTCAATTAGACTTGATTAACTGATAGAAACATTTAACTACTAGAGACCCAGTGCACGGGATTTGTGCACTGGTGGGGGGCATGGCCTGTAGGTATCAGCCAGCTGTGGGAGTGCTGCTCATCCTGGTCAGCCAAGAGACGTTCTCACTGTGGGAGCACACTGACCACCAGGGGGGTAGCTCCTGTGTTGAACATCTGCCCCTTGGTAGTCTGCGCGTCATAGCGACTGGTCGACTGGTTGTTCTGGTCATTCTGTCATTTGGTCACTGGGCTTTTATTATATAGGATAAGACAAAAAGTATCAAGTGTAGGCCATTGTAATTCACCTAGTTATTAGTAACAGGAAAGCTACATATTATAGGCATCTCATTTGGGCAGCTTTGCCAGAAAGCTACATCTTTACACTCCCCAGGGAAGCACAGGTCTATCCCCTGCAGGTCGCAGGGGGAAGGGACTGGACAGGGAGGAGGATGGGTGCATGTGCAGTGAGTTGGGGTGATGTGGGGAAGTACTTGACTGTCAGTCACACCTGGGAACAAGTTATTGGCCAGAATGGGTGTGGCCACTGCAAGGGCCTGAAATTTGGGATATTTCAATCCCTTGAACACAGGAGTTTGCTCTTTTGGCAAATTGCACTTGACTCCTGGCTTGCGGGGCCCTCTCGCTCCTGCTTCCTGGCATTCGCTAGACTAATGGACTGCAGCTAGCCTGATGCTAACTGGACCTGGATGCATCATGGGAGGGAAATTCTGGACACTGGCTTTGCTTTTAGGTCTATTGAAACCCAGCTACACTCCTTCTAGGACTGGGACAGGACTTTGGAAACCCAAGGGTGTAATTCCATGAAAATAAAAATCTCTCATCCTCCTGTGCGAGTCTCAGAAAATTCTTTTCCTGGAGATATTGTGAAGACACCAGCCCCAGCAGCCAGTGGGGGAGAGGACGCCCCAACTTCTCCAATAACAAAGTCATGCTTGCTACTGGTGGGCCACACACAGTTCATTTTTTAAGATATTTATGCTCTTTGGCCCAGCAAGTCAACTTAAAAATTTTTTACCCTAAGGATATAATCAGGTCTTATTCAAAACACTGGTAGACTTATAGAAACTATTTAAGAGTTTGGAATAAGTAAGAAGAGGATGAGGCTAATCTTGATCATTTTTTCCTTGAAATGCTGGCTTTGAGAGAGAACTTGCAAGGGAAGAGCACTCCACTGGTGTCCCACATTTGCAGACTTTGTTTTGCAACTGTTTTCTGGTTACTATGGCAATTTCTGGATGTCTCCGTGTAAATGGGAATTTGGGGAGCTTATTTTTGAGAAGAAAAAAAAAAAAAAGAATAGTGCTTTCTTTTTATCCTGGTAAGCTTGTTCTGTGCTGTCAAATTACATTCCGTCAGCGAGGTTCAATCTAGAACATGCTTCATTAGAGACTGAATAATAAAGTATTTCCAGGGATTGACAGTTCTTTTTCATTTATATTTTTATGTATTTGCTTTCAATGAATTCAAGAGATTAAACTGAAGTGCTAAAAACTTGCTATCCTTTTAAATAATTCAGAAATAGATCCCCACTTGAAGAATTTGACACATGTGAGTGTGGTCGTGGCATTTGTGGAATGAGGCACAAGGAAAGAACACGGCGCTGGGTCAGTCAGCCCGGGACACTCAGCCCGTGTTCTGACACCCTGTGCCTCAGTTTCCTCTATACAATAAGAATCAGAAATAATATGATTATACAGTGTCTACAACAATGTCAAGTCCTCTGAGCAGGTTCTCAGGAAAACATGGTAGCTATGCTTACCAAAGAAAAAATAGAAGCAAGCCCAGAAACATCCCACATCTATTAGATTTGGTTTAAAACAATTAGGCTTTTCACTGGAAAATGGAATACATTAAAAAAAAACATAATACATATCAGCACTATTTGAATTGGACTTCTTCAGGTTTCAGCGTATCCTATATAATAAAAGGCTAATATGCAAATCGACCTAATGGCGAAATTACCGGTCACTATGACCTGCACTGACCACCAGGGGACAGACGCTCAATGCAGGAGCTGCCCCCAAGTGGTCAGTGTGCTCCCACAGGGGGTGCGCTACTCAGCCAGAAGCTGGGCTCACGGCTGGTGAGCACAGCAGCGGTGGCAGGAGCCTCTCCAGCTTCCACAGTAGTGCTAAGGATGTCCGACTGATGGCTTAGGCCCGCTTTCCGCGAGGAGCAGGCCTAAGCCGTCAATCGGACATCCCCCGAGGGCTCCTGGACTGTGAGAGGGCACAGGCCGGTCTGAGGGACCCTCCCTGAGTGCACAAATTTCATGCATCGGGCCTCTAGTTTATAATAATATCATTAGATACTCATCAGTAAGTAATAGGAAAAGACTGTGGGGATTTTGTAAGATGAAGGAACATGACAGATAAGCTTGTATAAAGGAAGTCTGAGATCCTTAAAACTTTATACCAGTGTGAAAAGATGTAGTGAGCTAAGTTGACAAAGTAGATAGCAAAGGCCAAGCTTTTAAGCTTATAGAAGTCATGGTAACTAAGGGCCAGGAGCCCCCAATTACCCATTATAGATGAGGGGACGCTGTGGGGACAGGGCTCGACTTCTCTCAGACAAGTGAGTCACTTTCGAAGGAAGTTAGCACTGAGGCAGGGACAGGCTTCCCCACTGGTTTTCCAGTAGCATTGATTCTCATATGTCTCTGTCTCTTGGTTTGCTGTTTATTAAACTGTGTATGAAGGAACAGGGTTTTTAATGGGGCATGCTACATCAGACTCCTTAATTTCTACTCTGCCTTTATTCCTTAATCTTTAATTATTGTGACAAATTAGAGCACCACAGATGATCACATGGACAAAATGTTGAAGCAAACACAAATGCCAATTTTGTAAAGCAAAACAAGATATTCTGAAATTTAAAACTACGTAAAGGTAACAAACTGTCAAATCTCAGAGGGAATGTGGGGGGTGGGTTGGGAAGAGATCAACCAAAGAACTTGTATGCATATATGCATAACCCAGGGACACAGACTATAGGGTGGAGAAGCCTGGGGTGGGGGGCAGGTGCGGGCTAGAAGGGGTCAATGGGGAAAATAAGGGGACATATGTAATGCTTTCAAAAATAAAGATTAAAAAATACTTTGTAAAAGTCCCCTGAAATGAAAGTAATAGTTTAAGGGTCCTTAAGTCCATATCATATGTGGCACATAAGCTCAACTTATAGAAGTTAGTCTATTGAAAAGTACTGACGCGGAACTGTAAAAACCACCACCAACAACAACAAAAGTAAGGGCCCAACACAGAAATAGATGTCAACGCCGTATTTTCAGTATCTGAATTTGGGTTCCATTTCCATTTATTTGTCTTGTATCTAAGGTAGTACATTCAAGAGAGTGAAAATGGGGCAGGAAGAAAGGTCAGTTGATAGACTTTCCCAGAATGCTGATCCTCCCAGCTTATTGTACTCCCCTGCTGCTTGTCACCAGAGACAGAGAATCTGGGAGCATGGTTTAAAAAGGAAACTGCCAGGACTAACGGTCAGCTGCGCATTGGGGGAACTGTCCCCACACCACCACCACCACCACCACCCCACTCCTTTACCCACAGGGTCGCTGGATGACAGCTTCGTGACCCTCAATCTCCAGCCTGTAACTGGTTAAGGTCAGGGTCCCCTGACCACGGCGGGTCAATCCTGGCTCCTGCCTTGGGATCCCAGGTAAAATACAGGTGTCCAGTTAGATTTGAAGGTCAGATTAACAACAAATAGTATAAGTATGTCCCCAATATTACACCAAAACATACTCATATTACACTCTGTGGCAGTGTTCCCAGATCTGCCAGCGACAGCTGCCAATGCAGAGAGCACGTCCTGCATCCCGTGCACTAATCCAAATGCTTTATAAGTGATCCTCCACTGAATACACGAAAACATATGGAAACATAAACACACACCAACACATGGGTAATTTGAGATTAGGAAGAATGAATTGTGTATTTTTAAATTGCAAGCATTATGCAAAAATTCCTATAATTAAGATATTTAATGAGTTGTCATTCATTAGCTGCAAACCAATTTGTATAAAATTGAAAAATATAAAAATTAAGAGCCTAGATGCTAATTCCTGCTCATTAAGTCACTGTTGAGCTTGGGAAAGTCTCGCTTCTCTGGATCTAGGTTTCCTACTCGGCAGCTGAGAGTTGGATGGGATCATGTGTAAGGTCCTTGCTGTCCCTAAAATCCCATGCTCTCCTCTAGTGTGCTAGCAGCCTCAGGGGACAGTCTCTCACCTCTGCAATCATCCTGTTGGTGTCTCCTAAGAAAAGCAGGTTCAGAGCCTCTTCCTCCGTGGTTGCCTGATGGCGAGACAGGTTTTTCAGGTGAATGTTCTGATCAGGGTCCTCCAATATCGTCACTTTCCTAGGAAGTGGGAAAAACAGAAACGAGGTACTTTGAAAATGAAAGGAACTTGGTCTTTTTTTTATAGGCTTAGTTTTTAAAAGATGTAGGGTATGATGTCTGGAACTTATAAAAATCAAATAACACACAAGGCAGCAGACAGGACTCAATTCGCATCACACACTGACATGACCTTGACAGGACATCATCTAGCTTCGGGGCTCCTGATTTAAAGCTACCTGTCTTTGCAATCATCAGCTCACTAAATCATCTTGAAATGCGTATTACCGAACTAAAAATGCAAATAGATAACCTTCTACCTATGTCAGGAAACTTGGCCATTTGTGTCATAATTCAGTTACTTACATCGGCAATGCACTAATTATTTTGCTGACTTTCCACCTTTTTTCCAATTTCAATTTATGTGACATGTGAAATTGGTCAGCTCAGTCATTTAAACATGATGAGAATCGAGGCATCTGTCCTCCCTCTAGGAGTCACTGCCTTGTCTAGTTTTCTTATCAACAGGAGTAAAACATTCTCAAGAAGTCTTCTAAAAGCTTTAGTTTGTCATTATTACTTTTATGTCCATCAGATGTGCTTCTTCATCCTTTTTCTTTTACGATATGCCCTTTCCTTCCATTACATCCTTGTAGTCAGAGTCTCGGGGCTGGAATTATGTTCATCTATCACAACTGCCTTCACGGACATCCGAGCGTCAACGCCGTGTCCTCCCAGGTGAGTCCTAACCCTGCGCCCAGAGTGGCCTGTCCACATTCTCCTTAAAGTCCTTGAGCACTTTATGCAACTGAATACAACTTGGCCAAACTCCCCCTACTTTGCTTCAAAGGCCTCCAGATGCAAGCAATGAAATTAGTGGACAGAGTTCCCGTCTGCCTTTTGAGTTTTGCCTTCCTGACCTTCTTAAGAATTGTTAAGGGAAGGAAATCTTATCATTTACAAGTACTGCACTTGCTTGACTTGAGGATAATAAGTAAAGATGGGCATCTTCTGGCATTACATCTCTAAAAATACAATTGGCAAGTAAACATTTGTTACTCGCTTGTTTATAAAAACACACCTACAATATCTTAAAAATGAAGATTTTTCAAATACCATAATTCTCACCCTTCCCTTTTATAAGGAGGTTATCTGACTTTCAGATGTAATTTGTGGGCATTTAGAGTACTAATCACGGGAAGAAAGTGTAGCTCTCCCCGCACATCTGTGACCAATATGTCACTAATTATGTGATTTTTTGCCGAGTTTTGGACTCCTTTTGTCTCCTTCAACAATACCAACTAAGATGGAAAAAGATCTCTTCCTTTAATGAAAACAAGTGTATTTTATTTATTTTTCAGCAAGACTCATAAGTAAGCTTATTAAAAATGTTTGTGAGTCCAAAAATGCTTGGAAAACATGAAGGCATCTTTAACTGAAATGGATGAATTGTGTTCTATTTTTAGGAACCTCCTTTATTCCTTCAATTTTGTTTTCACCCTGATCCTTTTGAAGTGCTCGAGAAGATTTAACTAAATTCAATCCCTAGGGACACAGAAGTTAGAAAACGTCCTAAACCCACAGTCTCTGGGTAATATTGGAAGGAAGATAAAAGTATGAAATAAGCAATGAGACGGTACATAAAAGTGGGAGGAGAGTCCTGTCTGTTTCAACATGAAGATAAAAAGAATTCTCCAACTCTGAGGCAGTCACCTCTCATGTGTGTGGTGAGGCCAAGACAGATGCAGTGCTACTCTGTGCGAGTTCAGAAGAGGGGGAGGGAGCAGCAGAAAGTGAGTCAAAGAGGATGCTCGTACTCACTGGGCACCAAGCAGGCCAGACACCTGCGGTGTTTCATTTAATCCAGGTGTCCCCAACTTGGCTGCCACAGGAACCACCTGGGAACTTAAACAAAACAAGACAAACACTGGTGCAAGGTCCCTCCTGAGATTCTGATTTGATTGTCCTGGGGTGTGGTCTGGGTATCAGAATCTGTAAAAGCTCCAGGCATTTCTCATGTGCAGCTAAGATTGAGAGCCACTAGCTTCATCTTTCCTTACCCTTCAAGGCAGGCATATGGGGAGGTTTCTGGTTGCTTCATCTTACTTTCCACCCAGCTCCACCTCATGCCCAACTGGGAAAGTTATTCATCTTCTTGGTTGTCACTTAAGTCACTCTTAAGCCACATCTAATGGGCAAGGTCACATCTTAATAGCCCGTCCTTCCCTGGGAAGTTCCTTTTCCACCTCCCTGAGCATGCTACTGCTTGGTCAACTAGGCACCACAACAGTAACTAAAGCTCAGGCGAGGATTATGGGTCCACCTAAACTTCCACAGGGTTTATATCATTGCTGAGTCAACCTAAGTGATAGTAAGGACACAGCATACATATATCTCTCACCATTATTTCACTGAAATAAAAAACATGGAAAACAAGCAACTATGGCAGGGGTCCTCAAACTTTTTAAACAGGGGGCCAGTTCACTGTCCCTCAGACCGTTGGAGGGCCGGACTATAGTTTTAAAAAAAAACTATGAACAAATTCCTATGCACACTGCACATATCTTATTTTGAAGTAAAAAAACAAAATGGGAACAAATACAATATTTGTATTTGCATGTGGCCCGCGGGCCGTAGTTTGAGGACACCTGAACTATGGCATTCTAAGAGTGTTTATTTACTGGACAACCCAAATGAATTTAGGATCATATTTCTACTAGAGGCCGGGTGCATGAATTCATGCACAGGTGGGGTACTGTGGCCTGGCCGGTGATCGGGGCCATTGGGGCCGGCCAGCAGGTGGGAGGGATCCCAAGGGTTTGGATGTAGGAGTGCACTGACTGTGAGGTGGCAGCTCCTATGTTGAGCATCTGCCCCCTGGTGGTCAGTGTGCATCATAGTGATCAGTCAACTGGTCGACCAGTTGTAATGGTCGCTTAGGCATATATATGTGTGTGTGTGTGTGTGTGTGTGTGTGTGTATTAGAAGTCTGATGCATGAAATTCATGCAAGAGTATGCCTTCCTTTCCCCAGCTGCCGGCACCGGCTTCCCTCTGGCATCCGGGACACAGGCTTCCCTCACAGCCCCGGCTTCCTCCGGAAGGATGTCCAATCTAATTAGCATATTATGCTTTTATTATTATAGATAGAAATAATAATTAGGAGCATAAGGTAGAAAGTGTTTGTGAAATGTCACCAGTGACATTTGGCTAAGCTACTTTTTTTTCTGATGCAGAGCCTTTGATCTCCAGTGTGGCTACTTCAGAACCATTGAACTTCTGTATTTGCTGGTCCAGCTTTGTCAGTTTGATCAAAATAACTCTGCACATGCCCCCTTCTCTGCATGTCATTTTCAGCTGTCTTTCATAGCGTACCACTACATGTTTCTCTGACCTCTGATATTATGGTTCCCTCTCTATTTTCTGATTTCTTGCCCAGGGAGACTTTGAAACATAAATAAAAAGGCAGGTTGGTGTCCAAAGTAATTTAGCTTCTTTCATGGCTGTGCCCCTGCTTAGGGCGCATCTCGGGGCACCTTATGAAGGACTCCATCTCTGGCATCCATATGGATTCTTCTGCAGTGCAAATTTCTCTCTCCAATCAGGATCACCCTGGCCAGCTCTTCTCCTTCCATTGTTCCCTGGTTTCTGCCCAATCCCTTGGGCAGGAAGCTCTGGACTTCCCTTATTGCCCTGCCTGTACTCATTGAAAAATCCCTTTTTTATTAAGCCTTGAGCCTGCGTGTCAGCCCCATCCCCTCTCACGTCTTTGCTCAGAAAAGCCCAGTCATGCCCTGGGTGCTACCTCTCACCTAGGTGGGCTAATCTGGGAGTGAGAATGTCTTAAACTTCTGCGGGTGGAATTCTTTTTCAAAGTTGGAGGAAATAAGAACCATTAGCAAAAGTTTCTCCTCAAGTTGCTTCCTTCCTGGCACTTTCTTTCCCCCACTCTCTCACAAATCAATAGCTATTTCCTGAATCCTTAGTCGCCACTTGATTCTGACTGTAATTTTCGTGGGCTTGAAAGACGGCTTTATTAAAGTTTCTTAAATAAACATCCCAATTCCAAGATGGAAACCCCCAAACTATTTATTTGATTCTTTTTGAAAGAGCCTGTGAGTCGTTTTTCCTACAAAATGTTTCTAAAAGTTTAGATTTCAAACAAAAGTCTCTGATAGTCTTAACTTGGACACCTAAGTGGAAAAGTTTTGCTAAGTATACTCGGTCTGCTTAATGATGGGGAAGAAGCAAGCTTTGTATTTTCTCTGTAAACAGAGAATCTTTTCCATTTAGCTAAGTAATTGGAATTTGCAGGCTCTTTCTAACTGAAGACATATAAAGAGCCATAGCCAAGCTCTTGTTCTCAATAATGGAAGCCATCAATGAAAGAACCTCCCAGCCCCCTCGCCCGCCTCCACAACATTCCACCACCACCAACTTGCCCAACAGGAACTTTCCAAGAGTTACTGCAATGAATCTGGTTTCTCATTTTCATGTTATAGGCAAATGTTGCCATAGGTGATTTCTTTTTCTTCTACTTGGGAATGCCCCATGCCATTGTGCAGACGGGGCTCTACATAATGGTACCATGTCCCAGGGGCTGCAATGAACACAATGAGGTTGTATATTTATTATGACAAATGTCAGTCCGAGTAAAGTGTCATCTAACGAAACAAGCATATTACAACAATTTTCCAGCAAATGGCAGGGGTACCTTTTAATAGTTCACACGAAGGTGCCCTATGGACTAGAGGCAGCCCTGTTTAGTTACCTTGACGTAGAGCAGTATCAGCAGTAGGCAGGCCTCATGAAAATGGGAGGGGAACCACCAGTCTCTTCTAAGTAACTAGATATGTTTCACATGTTGTTAACATGGTCTCGCTATTTACTTTAATAAAGAGGATATTCTCTAGTTCAGCAGTTTTCAACCTCCTTTTATGTTCCACCCCAACACACATTCTCAGACGTTCTCTATGGTGAAGATTGGGAGAAAAGAGATGTAAATTTTTAGGAGAAATATGTAAGGGGGGCCCCTCCTTCCTGTATTTTAACAACTTCAAAGGTACATTTTCTTTATGTTGATTTTTTTTAAATCTAAAAGATTTCATTTGTTATAAATTATAGAGTTGAAACATATCAATTGAGAAAGTTTTATGAACCTACAATACATTTTTGTATTGGTCTTAACCTAGACGTGTAGTAGGCAGTTAGAGAGGCATAAAGCAGAGCCAGGACGATGGGCCAGGCATAGAAGGTCACCAGGGTGGAAAGCCCTGTATGTCTAGCAACGGACAATCTAAAGGCCCCAAGCTGACCCTTCCTCGCCTAGCATCTTGCTGGCCATCTTGTTTGGAAGCCCTGGCCCTTCCTCCCCAGAGATAACACATCTAGGCCTCAGTTGTATTTCAGCTTCAGGCCCAGAAAAGCAGCCCTGGTGCTCACCTATCAATCAGGGGAGAACCCAGCCCTGAAAGGACACACCTGGAAAGCTGATGAGTATTCCATTGAGGTCTTTCCCTGGGACCCCCTTAAAATCTCCACCCTTAAAACCCTTAGGATGAAAGGCCCAGCTGGCTCTCCCTCCTGGAGGCCCCCCTTGCCTTTCCCCTCTCCTTCCTAACCCCCAGGGGAGTCACCTTGATTTTCCTCACTTCTAAGCTCCAAGGGTCCTTCCTTTACCTCTATACCTTGTTTCCTAAGCTCATTTCTTCTACAAATTACTTCTTCTACCTCTGTGGTGTTCCAAATAAATGTTCTCCTATAATTTGAGTCTTGAATTCTTTCCTAGCCAGTACCAAGGTGGCTGAACCCAGGCACCACTGGTCTAACACCTGGTTCCCACTGCCGCCAACAGACAGAACAAGCTAAAAGTAATGGATATTTTTGCTATTTAACTACTATTGAGATAATTTTAAAATTCTTTCGAGTAGCTCCAAATTATATTTTTTCTTTATAGATCTAGCATTAGATCTTTTTATAGATAAGTAAAAATATAGTCAATCACATGATATTTTAGAAATTAAGTTATTTAATTTAACTTACTAAAAACACCAGGTTCTCTAGCAAATATTTAAGGAAAATTTATACTAATTTTCTACAATCTCTTTTAGAGGATAGAAGCAAAAGTAATACTTTCTAACCCATCCTATGAGGACAGCATTACTCTAATACCAAAACTAGACAAACACAGTACAAGAAAAGAAAATAGACCAATATTTCTTATGAAAATAGATGCAAAAATCCTCAGCAAAATATTAGCAAATCAAATCCAATAATATATAATAAGAATTATAAACCACGACCAGGTGGAATTTATTTCAAGTATACAAAGCTAGTTCAACATTCAAAAATCAATTATATAATCCATCACATCAACACACTAAAAAAGGAAAAATCACATAACCATATCAATAGATGCAGTAAAACCATTTCACAAAATCTGACACCCATTCATGATACAAACTTTCAGTAGACTAGGAATATTGAGGAACATTCTCAACTTGATAAAGACTATTACAAAAACATATAGCTAACATCCCACCAAATGGTGAGAAACTCAAAGCATTCCCACTAAAATCAGATATAAGGCAAGGATGTCCTCTCTCACCACTGCTCTTCAACTTTATACTGGAAATCTTCACTGATGCAATAATGCAAACAAATAAAAGAAAAAAAAAGAAAAGAAAAAGAAAGAAAGAAAAGGTATATGAACTGGTAAATTGGAAGGAAGAAATAAAACTGCCTTTGTTGACAGATGGCATAATCATCTATGCACACAATCTAAAAGAATTAAAGGGGGAAAAAAGCTGCTGGAATTGTGATTATAGCAACAATGTAGACTACAAGGTTAATATACAGAAGCCGATTGTTCTCTTGAATACCAGCAATGACTGGGTGACAATTGAAATAAAAAACAAAATACCATTTATATTAGCACCCAACAAAATGAAATATTTAGGTATAAATCTAACAAAATATACACAAGATCTATGGAAAGAAAACTACAAAACTCAGGTGAAAGAAACAGAAGAGGAACTAAATAAATGGAGAAATATTCCATGTTCATGGATAGAAAGACTCAATATTGTACAGATATCAATTCTTCCCAACTTGATATATGGATTCAAAGTAATACCAATAAAAATCACAGCAAGGTATTTTGTGGATATTGACAAAGTAATTCGAGTTTATATGGAGAGGCAAAGGATGCAGAATAGCAAATAAATATTGAAGGAGGACAAAATTGGAGGACCAACACTACCAACTTTAAGACTTACATAGATCTTACCCTAGCTGGTTTGGCTCATTGGATAGAGCATTGGCCTATGGACTACAGGTCCTGGGTTTGATTCTGGTCAAGGGCATGCACGTCAGTTGCAGGCTCCTCCCCGGCCTGGGGCCCTGGTTGGGGCTCATACAGGAGGCAACCAATTGATGTGTTTCTCTCACGTCAATGTTTCTGTCTTTCCCTCTCTCTTCCATTCTTTCTAAAAATCAGTGGAAAAATATCCTCGAGTGATATCAGCACTCAACAACAAAAAGACTTACATAGATCAGTGGAACAGAAATAGACCCACATAAATATGATCAGCTGATCTTTCACAATGGATCAAAGGCAATACAATGAAGCAAAGACAGTCTCTTCAACAAATGGTGCTAAAACACTGAACATCCACAGGCAAATAGATTAATGTAGACATAGACCTTACACTTTTCACAAAAATGAACTCAAAATGGATCATAGATCTAAATGTAAAATGTAAAACTATTAAAGTTCCTGAAAGAAATAATTGATAAACTGTATTTCATTAAAATTAAAAACGTTGGTTCCACAAAGGATAATGTCAATAGAATTAGAAGATAAGCCACAGACTTGGAGAAAACATTTGTAAAAGACACATCCAGTAAAAGACTGTTATCCCAAATATAAAAAAAAACCTCTGAAAACTCAACAATACAAAGACAAACAACCCAATTAAGAAATGAAGAAAAGATCTGGACACCTCACCGAAGAAGATACATAGATGGCAAATAAGCATATGAAAAGATGCTCTGCATTATATGTCATAAGGGAAATGCAAATGAAAACAACGAGATAGTACTACACACCTATAGAAATGGCCAACATCTGGAACATTAAGAACATCAAACTGGTGAGACTGTGGAGCAATAGGAACTCTCAGACATTGCTGGTGGGAATATAAAATGGTACAGCCACTTTGGAAGACAGTTTGGTTGTTTTTTACAAACTAAACATACTTTACCATATGATCCAGAAATTGTGCTCCTTGGGTATTTACCCAAAAGGGGTTGAAAACCACGTTCTCAAAAAACCTGCACATGGATGTTTACAGCAGCTTTATTCATCACTTAAAAAACTTTATTCAACCACGATGTCCTTCAATAGGTAAATTAATAAATAAACTTGTTACATCCAAACAATGGGATATTATTCAACATTAAAAGGAAGTGAGCTATTAAGCCATGGATATTACTAAGTGAAGAGGCTACATACTGTATGATTATAGCTACATGACATTCTGGAGAAGGCAAAACTATAAAGACGTATAGTAAGGAGGAGGGATGACTAGGCAGAGCACCAAGCATTTCTAAGGTAGTAAAAATAGTCTGTATGGTATTATCATGATGGACATCTATAATAATAAAAACATAATATGCTAATTAGACCAGACATTCTTCAAAATGTCCTTTTGGATGACCTTCCCGATGAAGCCGGGGCTGTGAGGGAAGCCCGGGTCCTGGGTGCCAGAGGGAAGCCAGTGCCGGCAGCCAGGGAAGGAAGGCCTACTCCTGCATGAATTTCATGCATCGAACCTCTAGTGCAGCGGTTCTCAACCTGTGGGTCGCAACCCTTTTGGGGGTTGAACGACCCTTTCACAGGGGTCGCCTAAGACCATCGGAAAACACATATATAATTACATATTGTTTTTGTGATTAATCACTATGCTTTCATTATGTTCAATTTGTAACAATGAAAATACATCCTGCATATCAGATATTTACATTACGATTCATAACAGTAGCAAAATTACAATTAAGAAGTAGCAACGAAAATAAGTTTATGGTTGGGGGTCACCACAACATGAGGAACTGTATTAAAGGGTCGCGGCATTAGGAAGGTTGAGAACCACTGCTCTCATGTGTCATAATACATTTGTCCAAACCCATAGAAAGTACATTGCAAGAGTGAAACTTAAGGTGAACTATGGACTTTGGGAGATTTTGATATCTTAATGAAGGTTCATTTTTGCTAACAAATGTATCCCTCTGGTGAGTGGTGTTGATAATGGGGAAGGCTATGCATGTGTGGGGGCAGGTGGGTTTTGAGAAATCTCTGTACCTTCCAATAACTTTGTAGCGCACCTAAAAACTACTCTAAAATTATCTGTATGTGATTTACTCCCTGACTGGAAAAGAGAAAAATTGAAATGAGCATGGGATTAAGTCATTTCATGTAATGTATCCTACAAGACTCAAGGATGCTTGGTGTCTGTGTGGAAACATCTTCATACTTTCAAGAAGCTTCTGCTTCTAACTGTGCTATGGGAACAGACATCACCAGAACCATTCAAGACAGAGTACTGGACGCTTTTGGCCAGGCCATGCCAATGCAAAACCAAACTGAGAATTATCCATGGTAGTTGAAGACAGAACCATAGTAGGTATAGTTAGTGTGTAGGAAAACACTTTTCTCAAAAATGGTTATATTTATTTACGTATTGGTTACTGTTATTTAATTATTTTATTGAGATTTACCATATATATGAAACACTCATTCATTTCCCACAAAGACAATAAGTCAATACATTTCCTTAAGGTAATTTTCTTAAACATATTTTGCAGATTTATGGTAAAATTATAGATGTATTTATGTTATTATATTATCATCTATACCAGGGGTCCTCAAACTTTTTAAACAGGGGGCCAGTTCACTGTCCCTCAGACCGTTGGAGGGCCGGACTATAGTTTAAAAAAAACTTTAAACAAATTCCTATGCACACTGCACATATCTTATTTTGAAGTAAAAAAACAAAACGGGAACAAATACAATATTTGTATTTGCATGTGGCCTGCGGGCCATAGTTTGAGGACCCCTGATCTATACTATTAAAAGCCTAGGTGGCCCTCATGCCCTCACGCAATGCCCTCACGTCATCACCAGATGGCCACCCTCATGTCGTCACAAGATGGCCACTCCCATGTCATCACAAGATGGCCGCCACAAGATGGCCCGCAGGGGAGGGCAGTTGGGGGGCGATCAGGCCAGCAGGGGAGCAGTTAGGCATCAATCAGGCTGGCAGGGGAGCGGTTAAGGAGTGATCAGGCTGGTAGGCAGAAGTGGCTAGGGCAATCAGGCAGGCAGGCAGGTGAGCAGTTAGGAGCCAGCAGTCCCGGATTGTGAGAGGGATGTCCAACTGTCGGTTCAAGTCTAAACTGTCAGTCAGACATCTCCCGAGCGGTCCCAGATTGGAGAGGGTGCAGGCTGGGCTGAGGGACACACCTCCAGTGCACAAATTTCATGCACCGGGCCTCTAGTTAATACATATTAATGATACATATAATTAATGATCATATATTTTCTTCTATCATTCAGGTTACAGGTGCAGGAAAGGAAATGAGGGATCTACATGGATTTCCCCCTAAATAACTGAGTGGCTCACAGTGCAGGTTGCCTATGTGGCATCTGTCCTTCATTACTCCCTATTAGGCTCTGATTTTGTTTAGGAAATTATTTTAAAATATTAGACTTCCCAGACTCCCTTGCAACTGGGGCTGGCCATGTGATATAATTCTGCTCAGTGATAAGTCTCAGCCAACACCTGCCTTTTTCCTTCCTCTTCTTCTGTCCTCCAGGAATGTGGATGGGATAGTGAAGGCAGAGCAACCGTCTGCATAAGGACTAAAGCCACCTGCTGAGAATGGCTGAGCAGAAAGGCAGAAGCCCTGATGGCATCCTGCAGCTTCCACAGCAGCCCTGGCTCCACCCCCCAGAATCCTTATTCTCTGTGTGTGTGTGTGCGCGTGTGTGCGTGCGTGTGTGTGTGCGTGTGCGTGTGTGTGTAGGGGGAGGGGTAAGCCGCTATAAGTTGAGCTGCTGTTATAGGTAGTTGTTAATTTACCTACAAAAAAATGCGCAATATCATTGACTGAAAACTCTTCCCTCTACGTTAAAAATAACATGGCATAGGATCTGATTCTGGTTTATCTATTCTTTCTTCATTGTCTAATTTTGAAGTGGTATAACTTGCTTTTGTTATTAGAGCTTTTACCTAATTTGAATATATGGTGTCACAAGTCCTCCCTCATTTCCCTATTTTTCAGACATTTCTTTGCCCTTTTGGCTGGTTTCCTTTCAGATAAACTCTGGAATCATTTCAATGTTGTTGTTTTTAAGTTTAAGACTTTGCCCATAATTTCACTGACCCTTGACATTAATATGGGAAGAACTGACTTCTTCAAGGTATTCACCCCTCTCATTCAGAACAAGACTAATAGCTTTGTATTTATTCTCAAATCTTTTGATTTTACCAAAAAAATATGTACTACTGTCTTCACAAAGTCTCTGAATATTTCCTGAGTATTTTACTTTCTTTTGTTATTGTAAAAGACATCTATTTTGCCATTATTTCTTCTAATGGGGTTATTCCTAGGGCTTGCTTCTTAGATTGAATTAGATATGTACTGAGAGATAATAGCGGTTGGCAGCCTGAGTAGCATCAGTCAGATCTTTGGTTTCTGATGACTAACTTGCCTCTTGTGAAATGTCTTCAACTATCCAAAAATTCAATCTGAAAACACAAGGTCAATTGTAATCGACTGAATGATACATAGACTAACTTCTATGAACGTTTCAGAGCAGGGAGATACATATGCCACCTGCAAACCTTTATCACCTGGTTCAGGTGATCCCTCTGATCCATCTGATGCGAAGTTTTCCCCTTAGTCACCTAGATTTTGTTCTAAAGACTCTTCCCACCTGTCCTCTCTAGGCTGACTCAGCACTGCTCCCACCTCAGCAGCACTGCCAGCTCTTCGCTCAATCAGATCTCTGGTCTTGGCATATACCAGTAAAATCAGGAAAGCATTGAGGGTCATGGAGCAGACACTGGTACGAAAGGACTGGATGGGTTATGACAGAAAATAATTGGTTGATGTGGGCTCACATTGGTTGACGTGAGACTACAGCAGCTCTAAGTCGCCTGCATGCCTTTTTTTGCCTGGACATACGTTCTTAGACAGTGGAGAGCAGCTGAGTTTTAAAGAAGTCTCTTGGGGTGATTCACATGCATGTTATATTTTCCAACGAAATGACAAGTCAATTAAAGACAGACTACAATTCATGTTCTTTACAATGCCGCCCAAAGAGCTGAGATTCTTGCAATACAGTAAATGCTTGGCATATATGATGCTGTGATAATTTCTTTCTCTATTAGTTGAGATGCAATCATTAGATGTGTGTCCATATTCTGTGTATTCTTCCAAAGGACACAATAAGCCTAAATTTTCAAAACTCCCTTAGGTATTCCTATGGTTTTCCTTTATACACTCAAAATTTGGAGCGGATTGAAAAAAAAACCACAAAAATGATGTAGTATCAGAATAAAGCAAACCATTTATAAAGCAATTATGAAGACTAACCAGTAAGTCAAATCCATACCAATACATCATTTAAAAAGTGCATTTCACCTCTTACTCTCAGAAAAAGAAATTGTTTGCATGTGTTTGTATACAAGGCATGAGGAAAATGAAATCGACAGAGGTGACAATGTCTTTCCTGTCATTAATTAATCTCACGTGACTAAAAACCCTAAGTACCACAGGCTTACTTTTATATTCCAGAAGCAAAAGTGAAAACACTACAGCTGTTCTTTGCCATCTTCTACACATCACATATTAGGCAACCATTGGTGAAAACTAACACCAGTGTTATGGACGGAATGTTTGTGCCCCCCAAAATTCACTGACGCTTAATCCCCAAAGTGGTGGTATTTGGAGGCAGAACCTTTGGAAGGTAATTAGGTTTTGATACGGTCCTGAGGGTGGGGCCTCCATGATGAAACTCCTTATAAAAAGGGAGAGACCCAAGCTCTGTTTCTCAGCCACGTGAGGATACAGCAAGAAGCCAACCACCTGCAGGCCAGGGAATGAGCACCCTGATACTGGACTTCCCAGTTCCCAGAACTGTGAGAGGTGAGGGTCTGCTGTTTAAGCCGCCCATGTGTAAGGTGCTTTGTTACGGTAGCCAGGCTGGGGAAGACAGCCTCCTGCCTAAGACATTTCTGATTCTGAGAAAGATCTCTTTCTACTGTCCATTCAGAGCTGGGCATGCCAGCTTCTGTCTTGTGAATTATTCTAGCGAGACAGGCTTTGGGTAGAAGTGTGCTGTCTTCAGGCTGGACAGGCTCTGTATTCCCTCTGCCATGCTCACTGGCAATGGTCCATTTCTCTAGGAATACGTTTCTGGCCAGCCCATGACGGGCACAGTGTGTGTCCTACCAGCACTGGCCACTGGTCACTTGTTCAGATCATCGTGCAGAACAGCACCCTAGCTTCTGAAGAGGTTGCCTCCCAGCTGTGTTAGTAACTGAGTCAGTTGAAGAAAAGAGTAGAGTTAGTTTTAACTCTGAGATCTGTGCTTAGAGGCCCAGAAATCTCTTCAAAAGCTCAGTGGGGCCAGAAAAACAACACAAACATCAAGTGTAATGCAATAGGTAGGAGTAAGAACTAAAGGATTCATGCTTCATTTAAAGGTTCTAACTTCAAAAATTTTAATCAGAAACTGGGTCTCTCCTGGCCATTGTGGCTCGGTTGGCTGGGTGTTGTCCCCTCCCATGCACAGAAAGGTTGCTGGTTCGATTCCCAGTCAGGGCACGTGCCTGGGTTGCAGCTCCATCCCTGGTGGAGGGTGTGCAGGAGGCAGCAGGTCAATATTTCACTCTCATATTGATGTTTTTTTTTCCTCTCTCTCTCCCTCTCCCTTCTTCTCTCTCTATATATAAAAAAAGTCAATTAAAAAGAAAAGAAAAGAAAAGAAAAGAAAAGAAAAGAAAAGAAAAGAAAAGAAAAGAAAAGAAAATGTCTAGGCCAAACAAAGCAGGTTTGGGGCTGATGCAAGAAGGGCACAGAGCATAAGTAGAAGGATTGGCTTTCATACAGACCAGTGGTTCTCAACCTTTTGGCCCTTTAAATACAGTTCCTCATGTTGTGACCCAACCATAAAATTATTTTCGTTGCTACTTCATAACTGTAATGTTGCTACTGTTATGAATCGTAATGTAAATATCTGATATGCAGGATGGTGTTAGGCGACCCCTGTGAAAGGGTTGTTTGACCGCCAAAGGGGTCGCGACCCACAGGTTGAGAGGTGCTGATATAGACAGTTTCCTGAGACTGGAGGAAAGTAGGTGAGTGGGACAGGATGGGAGGCAGGAAGTTGAAGGAATTCATGTTTCGCAGTTACTCTATTCTCTCTGAGCAAAGAATACAATTGGTTTCCAAGAGAATTGGGGCAGGTAGTACTTGGCTAAAAGAGCAGACATTCGATATAATTATTGTGAGGAATGGGAGAAAAGGACTGGGCACATGGAGCCAGTCCTTAGCAGGCTGAGGGCCCCGCTGAGGTTGGAGACCATACTGGATGGTTTTTCTCCAGTCGTCTCTGAACTCCCTTGTTCTGCCCCAAGGGAGCCCAGGGCATCTTATCACTGGCTGTGTAAAGTGGAAATGATCAGTTTATGAGTCTGTTCTACTATCTTAGAACCCTTTGAGGGCAGGAGCAGGTATCTCAGAGCCTCGCAGCATGGCTGACACCTAAAAGAGAGCTGAAATGGACAAAACTTTGCCAGAGACCTGAAGAAGCCCAGAAAACCAGCCTGCTCAGAGCTCAGATGGACACCAGGACACAACATGGACTTCCCTGGCAAGAGCACAAATGTCCCCAGCTCAGAGGTCTGACGAACTGAGGTTGATTCTGGTCTGTCTCTGGCAGACATGGAATCTTGGGGAAATACGACTCAATCACCGTGAACCTGTGTAGCCGTGTGTAACACATGGATTATGACATCTCCCTCCTCAATGAGATGATGTATGTAAGGTCCCTAGCAAAAAGACTAACATATGACAGAGCCCATCCCACTTAGAGAGGCTTTCCTGGTACAGTGGGGCCTTGACTTACGAGTGTCCCGACTAACGAGTTTTCTGAGATACTAGCTTTCTCGGCCGATTTTTTGCATTGAGTTGATAGAGTAATTTGAGTTAACGAGCTCCTTAACGAGCTCCTTAATGAGCTCGGTCTTGGAATGAATTAACTCGTAAGTCAAGGCCCCACTGTATCTTAAGAAAGAACTACCTGGGCAATGAGGGAAGGGGTAAGACAAACCACCTGCGATAGAATCACCTGGGAAACTTCTTCAGACATATTTCATGTTTGAATTTTCTGAAGGTGAAGGCCGGGAATCTACATTTAACCACCATTCCAGGAGATTCTGATACATAGTTAAATCTCAATCAACTGGACTATTAATTTTGCCTCTCCTTGACTCCCTCCCACTCCCACTTAAATGGCCCTAATGACTTCCCACAATGCTGTGGGGTCTCTCTGACTCTCCTTTATGAGAGAGTCACTCCTGACTGATTTTTCTTCCAAAAAGCAGCTCCAATTATGCTATGTCCTTGAATAAACATCCCCAAGGGCTACCCCTTGACTGTCCAATCCTCACACTCATCTTTCCAGTATTACTGTGCGCACCTACTCCCTGACTGGTCCCAGTCCCACAGGTCCGTAACTGTCACAGAACGAGCTACACACATCAACTTCTCAACCTTGTTTCCACATGGAAGCCACACCCACTGCCCGTCCTATGCCCCCTCAGGGACTACTTCACCTGCCACCTTCTCCCTGAATCTCTCCCTGGTCGCACACCTGGCGTGGTCTTTTTCCTGTAAGCGCTTGTCATTCTGGTGCCTCTCTTACGGTGCTGCTCATATCCCTCCTTTTGCTGTTCTGCGCTAGTTTTGCCCACTCGATGGGTTCCAGGAGAGCAAAGACTAAGTTAGTAAACTCAGTGCCCAGCACAGTGTGTGGAACAGAATTGGATCTCGAGAAATGTTTACAGAATGACTGAGTGATTCCACACGACTAGACTAAAGCCACGAGGACAGAGGCTGAGCATTAATCCTTTTTGTAACTCCCGGAGCACTTTGCAGTGTTTTACATTGATTAGGTATCAGGAACCTGGTGAGTTAAATGTAACATTTGTCAACTCTTTTTTTTCCCTTTGATGACAAATTACTTAAAAAACACAACACAGACAAGATTTCAATACTAGATTCTGAAGTCTACTGACTTTCTTCGTAACAATAATAACTATGACCAACTTTGGAACCTTAAATGGAATACGTGTCCCTATTTAGGAATACTAAAATTACACCAAAGTAAGGTGACTATTTTCCCTACAGTTGAGACCAGCAGTTATACTGTTTTACTTCATGAGACACACTTAGATTCTAACTATAGCATTTGATATAAAGAGCTTTCAAAAACAGAGGTTCTATTTTCATTTAAATTACTAAATAAAGAATAGGCTTAATACACATATGTGTGTATATACATATATATCTCTATATAAATATATAGCCAACTACTTTTTTAAATTATATTTTATTTTTAGTGTTGGCATTGTTACAGATGTCCCCCATTGCTCCCCCTCTTTGTTCCCCTCCCCCCAGGCCCACCCTCCCTCCCCTGGCCCTCACTGCATTCTTATCTGTGTCTATGCACTATGCATGTCCCTTTACCTTCTCTCATCCTGTCTGCCCCACCCCCTTACTCCCTGACAGCTGTCAGTCTGTCCTCTGTATCCATGCTTCTGTTTCTAGTCTGTTTGTCACTTTATTTTGTTCATCAGATTCCACATATAAGTGAGACCATACGGTACTTGTCTTTCTCTGACTGGCTTATTTCATGCTATCTATCGCAAAGGGTTAGAGATCCTTCTTTTTAACAGATGCATAGTGTCCCATTGTGTAAATGTACCACAGCTTTCTTATCTATTCATCTAGAAAAAAATATTCTAAAAATTTATATGGAACCAAAAAAGACCCAGAACAGCCTCAGCAATCTTGAGAAAGAAGAACAAAGTTGGAGGGATCACAATACTGGATATTAAACCACAGCACAAGGCCATTGTAATCAAATCAGCCTGGTACAGGCACAAGGACAGGCCTATAGATCAGTGGAACAGAACAGAGAGCCCAGAAATCAACCCATGCCTCTATGGTCAATTAATAATTGACAGAGGAGCCAATTACTTTTAATTAAACTTTTTATTTTGTGATCATTGTAGGTCCACATGCAGCTGTAAGATATAATGTAGAGAGACCCCATGTACCTGCATCCGAGGTATCACAACCAGGACAATGGCATTGACACAATCCACTGATCTATTCGGACGTTTCAGTTTTTCTTGTACTTGTGTGTGTTTGTGATACGTAGGCAGTTTTGTGTATCCACAGCCACAGTCAGGATACACAATAGCCCATGATCACAAGGATCCCGCACTGGCCTGGAGAACCATCCCCGCTTCCCTCCCTAATTCCTTCAACCACGAAGCTGTTATCTATTTCTATAACTTTGCCGTTTAAAAATATTACATAAATATTTTTAGATAGATTTGCAAATAATATCATACAGTACTTAGGAATGGCTTTTTCACTCGCCCTGGAGATTCACTCAAGTTGTCAAATGTATCAATAATTCATTCCTTTTGTTATTGTTGTTTTATTAACTATAGGTCCATAATTTACATTAGGGGTCATTCTTTGTGTTGTAAATTTTCACAGATACAAAGAACAGATTAGGGTTGCCAGAGGTGGGGGTGGAAGGAATGGGTAAACTGGTTTTGTGTTTATTTGTTGTGGTTTTTTAGTTTAAATAGATTGGAAAAAACAACAACAATAAAAAACAAAACAAAACAGGGTTTCTTATAGAAAGGCTGAGTCCATCGCTGGGTAACAAAAATAATAAATACAAGTTGAACTTCATGAAGTTCAACTTACCTATTTTTTCCTTCACACATCATGCCGTGGTATTGCATCTAAAAACTCATTGCCAAAGGACTAGTCGCATTTGCAAATCGATGGACGTTGGTCTGGCACTCTGACATCACGTATAGGAAGCCCCCCCCCCCCCCCAGTCAGGTTTCCCAATTGGAGCTCCTTTTCAGGGCCACGACTCCTTAGTTCTCTATACCCCACACTAAGATCTTGAAGCTCTTTTTGCTGCTCTGGCCTGAAGGTGAGAGCTCTAGTTTTTCATCCTTGCTCTACCATTAACCAGTTAGTTTTGAAACCCTGGGCAAGTCACACCTCTTACAGCTTCCTTTCCTCAACCAGGAAAATGAGGAAGGCACCAATCTACACGATTCACCTTCTCTTCAAATCCAATCAAAGCCAAGGTGCTGAGCATAATCAATTAATTTTATTTCTCATTTATTTATTGTTGCATATCTCTCCTTACATGTTACGTCTCCTCTTTCATGTTCATTATAGCCAAACCCTTCACTTCTGGATTATTGCTAAGCTGTTTTAAGTTCTTTAGTGTAGATGTGACTTGTTCAACGTAGCTTTAAGTGAGATTTAGCCAGGAGGTACATACTAGTAGGTCAGACTGGAGCTAGAAAATGACTTATGTCACCTGTTAAAATGAGGAGCAAATCTCTCCCAAGCCTCTTGTCTGAGTCCCTCAGAAGCTGGCTTTTACTTCACACAAATCCTCAACACCTGGCCTGTCCAACCTCACCTCGTATCGTTAATGCTGCTGTTCCTACAAGGAGAGTTTTACCTTTTTGGATGGTACCCAGAGTGTTTGATATATGTCAGCTCACCACAATGAAACCAGGGAACTAGACAGGCAGACTTCTGTGAGAGCTGCTCCCAGTTCAAGAGCATATGAAGCCACTCTTTCTGGTGGCAATGGTAATTAATGAACACTGGACAACAGAATCTTTTTGTAATGTAGTGGATTTTTTTTAGTAGTGATAGGAAGCGTTTGCCTTTTTGTAAATGTAATTCCAATAGTTTCTTTAAGGCCAATTTCCTCCATGAAGTAAGTAATTTTTCCTTCCTCTCAATTTTTTATTTTCCTTTCCTTTAATTCTTTTTTTAAATATATTTTTTATTGATTTTTTACAGAGAGGAAGGGAGAGGGATAGAGAGTTAGAAACATCGATGAGAGAGAAACATTGATCAGCTGCCTCCTGCACACTCCCCACTGGGGATGTGCCCACAACCAAGGTACATGCCCTTGGCTGGAATCGAACCTGGGACCCTTCAGTCCACAGGCCAACGCTCTATCCACTGAGCCAAACCGGTTAGGGCTCCTTTAATTCTTATAGAAATATTTATTGTACCGACAAACATCCCCTTTTCTAACTTTCTCTAATGAATACTATAAACATAAGAGAGATGATATGTAAAAACAGTCACTCAACATTAATGGGAGAATATATATAAAGGTGGTTTACAAATTAAACAACTGGCTGCTGATCTCTTTTGGTAGAGGATTGATGTATTTTTTAAATTGTTTTAGAATATTTAATAAGAAGAATATTAAAGTGTGTTTTCTTGGCTCTGGCATCTGCTGATATATGAAGATGTCTGGGCAAAGTATATGCAGTTACCAATTAACATATGTCTAATGTAGGCAGATATTCAAACAAGCAGTGAGTAATGTTATAGAAATGCTGGCAGGGTAACTTACTCTATTATTAGATAAGCTCTGAAGGCTCCATTTATAGTTCGGTCACGAAACCACCAGTGCCAATCGTGACCAAATGATTGTCACTGTTAGTCTTAATGATAGTCGAGAAGCTGTTTTTGCTACTCGGGCATTTTCTCTCTTTCACATTCTCTCCTTGCTGCTGAAGCCTAATTTGAATACCTTCTTCAGAGAAAGGCCACAGTTGGAGGGGTGAAGGGTTCCACGGGGCAGAGTAGAGTGGGGCTGCCTGGTCCCACCGGTCCTCTCAGCTCACACTCCCAGGACGCTCACTGCTCTCCCTCCATCAACACCAAGAGATTTCCCCAAGAAGTGAGTCCTAAGCTATTTGAGTTCCTATCACTAGTGAAAAAGCATCCATTATGTTACAAAAGGATTCTGTTATCCAGTGGTTGTTAATTACAGTTGAGACCAGAAACATGCAAAGTTGCAGAGAAAACAATTGCAGGAAACATCTGAAAGCAATTCTCCCCGTCTTTGTTGTTCTGCTACTCACGGCAAGTCTTCCAAACTGGAGGCTTCATGTCTTGGATCCAAGAGATCATAACCGCATTCATTGTAGATTTCCAAGTAAGAAATGTGCGTTGTGTATATTTTGCTGCTGTCCTGGTAGGAAAAGGGAGAGACGTGATTTAATGGCTCTGACGACGACTCAGCGCAGAGGAAGATGAACACATTGATCGTGTAGCTTCCTCACAGTTTCTCTCTCACTTTGTATGGTTTACATGTTCGGTCCGTGACCCTTTCAAGTTGCCAGCTACCATACGCACGAAGCTTTTTTTTTTTTAATGGCCAATACCTATGATTACAAGCAACTTCAGTCTGTTACTTTGTATTGGTTCCACGTAATACGTAAAAAGTCAATACACATTTACAATGAGCTGACGTGGTTGCAGAACTCTATAACACCATGTTTTACTTTCCAGCCAAAAAAAAGAAAGGTTACTAAGAAAAAATAAATTTACATTCTGTGAATAGTCTATTCATAAAAGAACACAGCATTGTTACTTTGGCTTAAAAATTTCAGTAGCAAAAGAGTTTTCATCTTTAATCACAAATCTTTTTAAACTTTTCGTACTTCCTAAGCACATAAATAGATAATGGACAATAATTAGCTAATGTAAAGTTAATTCAGGGGACAGAAATGGTTTAGGTCAATTAGGTAATCGCAGGGTGTATATTACCAGTCCATTGTCTATACTAGTGATGGCGAACTCAGAGGTGACACGCGAACTCATTTTTTTGGTTGATTTTCCTTTGTTAAATGGCATTTAAATATATAAAATAAATATCAAAAATATAAATCTTTGTTTTACTATGATTGCAAATATCAAAAAATTTCTATATGTGACACGGCACCAGAGTTAAGTTAGGGTTTTTCAAAATGCTAACATGCCGAGCTCAAAAGGTTCGCCATCACTGGTCTATACCTTACCTGGTTAGTTTTTCTGGCCCAAGTGGCAAATCAGGACTGTCCTGCTACTGATTAGAGAGAGGTATTTTCTACGGGCCATGCTGAAATGCAATGGCATAGGTGTCAATGAAATCAGGATAAAAAGTCGAGGGGACTGGTTCTCTGGTTCTTGTCTTAGCTCTGTCAACAGACAGACAGACAGACACACACACACACACACACACACACACACACACACACACACACAAACCCACTTCCACTGCAGTGGAATAAAACGGAATTTTTCAGCTCTTGAGAAACTTCCGAGTTCAGTTTTTAATACAAAATATCAAATAATAACACCTGTTTGTTGTAAGAGGGGAACATATTTGCGCCTGTGCCAGAGGTCAGCAGGTTGTCATAGTGAATGTTCAGAGAGGGTTTACTTAAGGACTAACTTCCTGGTTAGTTCTCAACCACATCCAAGACAACCCATTTACCAGGCGTCGTTCAAGGGAAGAGAGGACCAGTCGCGAAGATGGGGAGAGAAGCTGGAGTCCTACTTCTACCAGCTGTGAGCCCTGCTATGTCAGGCCTCAGTTGCCATAGCATTCAAGTAAGGAAGGTGGATAATTAAAATTAATACAATTCTCTGCTCCTGAAATGGCTCAAACGATTGAAATAATGATACCACCATTTCACTAAAACAAATACATGGAAAAGTAAAGCAAGTTTCAGCCAGCACATGACTGTAGGAAAATGTTCAAGCTCCAGCTGAACTTTCACGTTCTCCTGCTCTGTGAAGGTGACGGCATGGACTGAATCTCCATGCAAAAAAATTTCTCCCAACTGCACGTTGGAAACACTACCCATGTGGGTGTCTCTGGCTGCTTCTCCTGCAAGGGATCCATGAGTTACACTAGCATCCTAGTGCCGTGGTGGCACCATTCCAACATGATCCTTTGGCTTGAAGTTTGGCTTAGTGCAGGCATCAGAGACAATAAATACTAGACAGACTCTGTGTGGCCTTTATTCTAACGCAGTGTTTCCTAAAACATTCCATGAAATACTCATGGAAAACTGATCCATGGTCCACACATACAGGGTGGGCAAAAGTAGGTGTGCAGTTGTGGGTATGCAAAACAGAGTTTATTCTTGCATTATTATTTATTAATTACTAGAGACCCGATGCACAAAAATTTGTGCACTTGGGGGGGGGTCCCTAAGCACGGTCTGTGCCCTCTTGCAGTCTGGGACCCCTTGGGGGATGACCACCTGCTGGCTTAGGCCTACTCCCTGGGAGATTGGGCCTAAGCTGGCAGTCAGACATCCCTCTGGCAGCCCAGGAGCCCTCGGGGATGTCCACTTGCCAGTGGGGAGCACGCCTAAGCTGCAGTCGGACATCCTTAGTGCTGCTGAGGAGGCGGGAGAGGCTCCCACCACCACCGCTGTACTGGCAGCCGTCAGCCTGGCTGTGGCTGAGGAGAGCTCCCCCTGTGGGAGTGCACTGACCACCAGAAGGCAGCTCCTGCATTGAGCGTCTGCCCCCGGGTGGTCAGTGTGTCATAGTGACCAGTCATTCTCAGTTGTTCTGCTGTTAGGGTCAATTTTCATGTTACCATTTTATTATATAGGAGTGCCTGGCCAGCCTGGGTGAGGGGCTGATGGCTGTTTGCAGGTTGGCCACAGCCCCTTCAGGATGGGGGTCCCCCCTGGGGTGCCTGGACAGCATGGCTGAGGGGCTGAGGGCCGTTTTCAGGCTGACCACATCCCCTTCAGGGTGGGGGGGTCCTGCTGGGGTGCCTGGCCAGTCTGGGTGAGGGACTGAGGCCTGTTTTCAGGCTGGCTAAGCCCCCCCCAGTGGGGACCCTCACCTATGAGGGTGTGGCCAGCCTGGGTGAGGGGCTGACGGCTGTTTGCAGGCTGGCCACAGCCCCCAGCCACCCAAGCTCCCAGTGGAGGCTGGCTGGAAGCAGGTATCTGGGATTTATTTGTCTTCTATAATTGAAACTTTGTTGCCTTGAGCGGAGGCCACAGCTGGCCAGGGCAGGCAGGAAGCTTGGCTTCCTCCATCGCCCAGGCAACCAAGCTTCCTGCTTGCTCCAGCTCTGTGGCTGCCAGCCGCCATATTGGTTGGGTTAATTTGCATATAGTCGCTCTGATTAGCTGGTGCGTGTGGCTTAGGGTGTAGTGAAGGTACGGTCAATTAGCATCTTTGTCTTTTATTAGTGTAGATTGTATTATTTTCCATATGGACCATTGTAAACCCACTTTCACCCTACCTTGCATATGCTGTTTCTCTCTGGAAGATTCTCAGAGCACATTATAGGCCAGTGCAACATGTTTCTAAAACTTATCTGAAGATATCTTAAATATTCCACAGATTATGGTTTGAGGTTTGAGCATACACCTCTGAACTCATCTTAGCATCAGACAAAAGACGAGGCTTAAATATGGGCTCTGTCATTTATACCCTTATCCTCAGATGAAAATGGGGACAGTCATCCTTATCTTGCAGATCTGTTGTGAGAAAAATAGGGCTCTGTATTTAAAATACAACCTAAATGTGTGGCCTTCAATAGACTCCAATAAACTGTAGCTGTCACTGCTGTTCTTGTTGGTGTTGTCATTATGTTGACTCTTTCTAAAACCTTCAAATGGAGAATTCAGTATGTGAATATGAAAAGAAAGGAAAAGAGGCAGAAAGAACAGCTAACTTGAATGTTTATTTACACTGGAGAAACTCTCTCTTTCCAGAAATTAGAAGGAATGAGAAAAAGTCAGGAAGATGGCAGGCCCACGGCCTGAGGTGACAGGGATAATGCAGTTGGCCCCCAGCTGCTGCAGTTTCTGGGCTTTCACTGGAGTAGAATTCGCTGAGCGATGTGGGAGCTGCCGTTCCTTAGGGCCATCTCTCAGTGCTCCGGATTGTAATGTAACACACGTGTGGCCTGCACACAGCCTTCTCTTCTGCCCCAAACAAGTCTGAGCCTCACAGTACTCTAAAAGAATGAGCAGTGATTTCTAGAATAATGGACTCAATTTTCTTCTTTTAAAATCCTTGAGAATGTGCTCCTACCGCACTCACAGGCACTTTCGGGCCCGGTATGTACTCGCTCTTAGTTTATCTCGGAATAAATACTCCGCATACGTCAAATGTTTTATTCAAGAACCCTAGAGAGCTCACGGGGCTTCTACGGCTACGACTGGGGACAGCCGAGCACCTGGCTGCATGTCGCGGCTGCACTTTCTGGACTCTCTCCGTGATGCACTCCAGCTGCCTCTGCCTGGCTTTGCCGCAGCTCAGTTAGATTACAAGGGACGTGCTGCTCCCCCAGCGTGGAAACTGTCCATTTACAGAGAGCTGTCCTGGCTGTAAATTGGTCCGATGGCCGCTCTCCAAACGCAGGGTCACTCAGGATGAAATGGGGTCTAGAGTAATGTCAATGACAAACACATAAAGCAATGCACCTGACACATGGCAGGTACTGGGGCGACAGGTAGACTTTTAGAACTGTATTTGTGTGTGTGTGTGTGTGTGTGTGTGTGTGTATGTATTTTGATAGCCATAGACAAAATTTGCAAAGAGACAAATATATTTTCTATTAGGAAAGGATTTGTTTATTCTGTTTAACTTTATCAGGGGGAATGACTTTATGTGTTCTGCGTTTCAAAGGGTTATTTGAAATTGGTCAGGGATATTTTTTCTATATGCCTATATAGCACAAGAAGTCCTCCATGTTGTCACTAGGTTTTGTGGCTTTAAGAGAAATGACATGTAATCAAACCAATTTTACCAGAGGCTAATTGACATACATAAGAGTTAAGTTCCTACAGCATCTATCAGCGTCATAATGTACCTGCGGAAGGAGAGGGCATTATCCGAGAACCTGCTGCATGTGGACACTGACAGCTGTAATAATAACAACCACATACTGAGCACCTACATCATGCCAAGAACTGGGCGATGTCTTTAAGTACAGAAAGCTCAGCTCTCAGAGAAACCCCACATCCAGAACCTTTAAGAAACTGCCCAAGTCCACGGGCTGCAAGTAGAAGCAGGCTGGCCTGCACAACTCCCATGACCCCACCTAGACACCAGGCTTCCACATTAGGCCTCAGCAATAAACACCAAGACAAAGCATATCCCCAGTTTCTGAGATCTGGGGAAAAACAAAGCAGCTAATGTCAGAAATAAATGAATAAATGAAAAGAAGGGGTTTGGATTCAACATATACACTATACTCAACTCTTTCTGTTCCTAATATTCTGGCATGCGGAGTTGGAATGTGTGAGCTAGTGAGAGATGAGCTGAACTAATGGGTAATTGCTACTTTATGGCTGGAAATTAGAATTATGCAGATCTCAGCGATTTCTTCTCATTGTTGCAACTTGAAATGCAAACAGAATACAGTTGAGAAATGTTGCGATGACTGTTACACTGACCTAGTTAGGGCATTGGTTATACAGAATGAGGACAACCGAGCACTTGGAACTGCTAGGGACTGTGGAGAGCCTCTAGTACAACTCACTCCCTGCTCCCAAACAGGGAGAGCTGAAGCTCAGAGAAGTGGCTCACAGGAGAGAATGTGTTTAGACACAACCAGCACAGCAGGTCCAGCCTGGGCAGCGGGCATGGAGACGGAAAGCACATGCACTTCTGGCATGGGCCTCCAACCAGCTACTTACAAGGACCCAGAGAAAGACATTTAATCTGAGACTTAGTTTTCCCAAATATAAAATGGGGATAAGGATGCCTACTTTGTTAGTTGTATTATATGTTGTATTAAATATTTATAAAACAAATGGCACTCGGAGCCACACAATAAATGATGCTTATAATATAGACAGGGAATTTGTCTTTATAGAAATACTAGAGGCCCGGTGCACAAAATTCGTGCACGGGGGTGGGAGGGGGTTTCCCTCAGCCAGGCCTGCACCCTCTCACAATCCAGGACCGCTGGCTCCTAACTACTCACCTGCCTGCCTGCCTGATCGCCCCTAACTGCCTCTGCCTGCCTGCCTGACCACCCCCTAACTGCCTCGGCTTGCTGGTTTGATCACCCCCCAACTGGTCCCTTGCCAGCCTGGTCACTCCCTCACTGCTCCCCTGTTAGCCTGGCTGACCCATAACTGCTCCCCTGCTGGCCTGGCCACCTATAACTGCCTCTGCCTCGGCCCCCGCCACCATGGCTTTGTCCGGAAGGACATCTGGAAGGATGACTGGAATATGTCTGGTCTAATTAGCATATTACCCTTTTATTAGTATAGATTAATTGCAATTGGACTTTTACTCCAGTAAATTCCTGTGGGCTTCCATTAAAAGTGTGATAACAGTTGTCCAATTCAGTGCTTTAGCAGCTAAAATAAAGGTCTGTCTTGGCAAAAGGGCATTCTCCAGTTTCTTAATGAAGAATAAGAAATATTAGCTGTAAAATGTGTTGTCTGTTCTTTTAACCTACGTGTGTGTCAGAGGAGCTCCCTCTGAGCATTTGCTGGAACAGCATCCCTTTAATGAGAGGCACCTTCTCAATTTCCGCGTCGTCAGCAAAACTCCAAACTCCCCTTCAATCTCAAGGACAGAGATATTCCACAATAATACTTTCTCACTTTGATACAATATAATAAAATGTCAAAATAACTATTTTGCACACAATAAATTTCTGCTGAATATATCAAATGCAAAATGAACTTATAGTTCTATACCTTTTGCAACTCCTCAAAAATGTACGACAGTGTCCTTGGGATAATGCCTCTGTCGCTGTAGCGCTCTGCGCCACCCGTGATGGTGAAGGTCTTACCACTGCCTGTTTGCCCGTATGCAAAGATGGTGCCATTGTAACCAGCCAGGGCACTACAAGAAGAAATGACACACTGTTAACATTAAAATAGGCTAATTGCATTTGTATTAAATGGGTCATATTATAGAAGCAGCCACTGGATTCACCACTATTGAAGACATCGATAGGGATGTTTGTGTATGTGCGTATCTAGATAGATTTACTTTTTGAACCAAGAACATCAGCATAATGATCTTTTTCTCTCAGAAAAGACCCACAACAAAAATGGGGCCAGGCATCTTACATATTTTCTTTGTTAAAAATCATGTTTTTAAATTTTAGGGTGGTTTTATATTTACAGAAAAGTTGCAAAGATAGTACAAAGAATTCACATATACCTCACACCCACTTTCACCAATGTTCCCCTATTGTCATTTATCACAACTAATGAATCAATATTGATACATTACAAACTTTATTAAAATGTCCTTGGTTTTTACTTAATGTCTTCTTCTTTTCAGCCTTAATAAGATATAATTGACATACAACATATGCAAGTTTAAGGTGTGCAATGTGATGATTTGATGTGAAGTCCATGTCAAGACGAATGTTGAATTAGTGTTTGGGGTATCTTTGGATAAATCTCCAGAAGTGTAATCACTGGGTCGCAAGGCAGGTCCCTTTTTAATCTTTTGAGAAAACTCCATACTATTTTCCATAGTGGCCGCACTAGTCTGCATTCCCACCAGCAGTGCCCCCGTGTTCCCTTTTCGCCACATCCTCACCAACACTTGTTGTTTGTTGATTTATTGATGATAGCCACTCTAACAGGTGTGAGGTGATGTCTCATTGTGGTTTTAATTTGCAGTTGTCTGATGATTAGTGACATTGAGCATCTTTTCATATATTTATTGGCCATCTGTATGTCCTCTTTGGAGAAGTGTCTATTCAGATCCTTTACCCATTTTTAAAATTGGATTTTTTTTTTTTTAGTGTTGAGTAGTATGAGTTCTTTATAAGTTTTGGATATTAACCCCTTATCAAATGTGTCATCTGAGAATATGTTTTACCATTTAGTAGGTTCTTTTTTATTTTGTGATGGTTTCCTTTGCTGTGCAAAAACTTTTTAGTCTGATGTAATCTCATTTATTTTATTTCTCTTTTATTTGTTTCCCTTGCCTGAGGATGGATATACATACATACATATATATACACAGATATATATGTATACCAGTATATATACACATATATACATATATACACACGTTTTATATATATATACATATACCCATATCCCTATGGTCATTGCAGCATTATTTACAATAGCTATAGAAGTAACCCAAGTGCCATCAATACACGAGGGGATAAAGAAGTTGTGGCACATATATACAATGGAATATTACTCGACCATAAAGAAGAATGAAATCTTACCATTTGCAACAGCATGGGATGGACCTAGAGGGTATTATGCTCAGTGAAATAAGTCAGAAAAAGACAAATACCATATGATTTCACTTATGTGTGAAATATAAAGAACAACATAAAGGAACAAACAAACTGCAAACAGATTCATAGAAATAGAGAACTGGTGGTTGCCAGAGGGGAGAAAATGTCGGGGCACTAGGTGAAGGGGGTGAAAGGACTAAGAGGCACAGACTGGAAGGTACAAAATATCTAGGGGAAGTGAGTAAAGCCTAGGAAATACGGTCAATAATATTGTGATAACTATGTATGGTGCCAGTTGGGAACTGGAAACATCATGGTGAACGCGATGTAAAGCATATGGTTGTCTAACCACTAAGCAGTACTCCCCAACTCCATACGTAATTTAAAAAACTAACGCCATGTCCCTATGTTTTCTTTTAGAAATTTTAGTTTGGGGTCTTTTGTCTTTAATCTATTTTGAGTTAATTATAGTGAGTGGTGTAAGACAGGAGTCCAATTTCATTCTTTTGCATGTGAATATCCAGTTTTCCCAGCACCATTTATCAATGAGGCTATCCATCCTTTCTCCTTGTAGTGTTCTTGGCTAACTTGTCAAATATTAGTTGACTGTATATGTATAGGTTTATTTCTGAGCTCTTAATTCTGTTCCATTAGTCTATGTGTCTGTTTTCTGTACCAGTACCAAATAATTTTGATTACCGGAAGTGTGTAATATAGTTTGAAATCAGGAAGTGTGATGCTTCTAGCTTGGTTCTTCTTTTTCAGAATTGCTTTAGTTGTTCGGGGTCTTTTGTGGTTCCATATGAATTTCAGGATTTTTTTTCTATTTCTGTGAAAACTGCCTTTAAATCTATAGGTAGCTTTGGGTAGTATGGACATTTTAACAATATTCTTCCAATCCACAAACATGGGATAGCTTTCAATTTATTTGTGTCTTCTTCAATTTCTTTCATCAGTGTTTTGTAATTTTTCACTGCCTTGTTTAAATTTATTCCTAAGTTTTTAATTGCTTTTGATGCTGTTGTAATTGGATTTTAAAAAATTTCTTCTTCAAATACTTTATTGTTACTGTATAGAAACACAGCTGGTTTTTGTATGCTAATTTTGAATCTTGAAACTTTCCTGAATTGGTTGATTAGTTCTGAGAGTTTTTTGGTGGAGTCTCTGGCATTTTTCACATCTAAGATTGTATAATCTGCAAACAGAGACAATTTTACTTCTTAGACAACAATTGGATGCCTTTTATTTCTATTTCTTGCCTAATTATTCTGACAAGGATTTCAAGTACCATGTTAAATAGGAATTGTGAGAGGGTACCCTGGTCTTGTTCCTGATTTCAGTGGGAAAGATTTTTAACATTTCACCATCTAGTATAATGTTAGGTATAGGTCTGCCATATATGGCCTTTATTATATTGTGGTATATTCCTTTTATACCCAATTTGTTGAGCATTTTTATTACATAAAAATGTTGATTTTTAAAAAATTTTTCTGTACCTATTAAAATTACCATTAGTTTTTATCTTCTGTTCTATTAATGTGGTGTATCACATTTATTTCTTTGTGCATGTTGAACCATCCTTGCATTCCAGGGATGAATCCCACTTGATCATGGTGTATGATACTTTTAATGTGCTATTGAATTCAGTTTGCTAGTATTTTGTTGAGAATTTTTGGATCTACATTCAGAGAAATTGGTCTTTAGTTTTCTATTTTTCTTTTTTTGCAGTGTCTGGCTTGTTAAAAGGGTAATACTGGCCTCATAAAATGAGTTTGGAAATGTTCCCTCATCTTCAATTTTTTTAGAAGAGTTTGAGAGTAATTAGCATTACTTTAGAAATGTTTGGTAGAATTTATCAGTTAAAACCATCTGGTTTTAGGCTTTTCTTTGTTTGGAGGTTTCTGATTACTGATTTAATCTCCTTACTTGCTATTATTCTGCTTAAATTTTTATTCACAATTTAGTCTTGGAAGGTTGCATGCTTCTAGGAATTTATCCATTTATTCTAAATTATCCAACGTTTTTGGCATATAATGTTCATGGTAGTCTCTTATAATCCTTTGTATTCCTGTTGTGTCAATTATAATGTTTCCTCTTTCAGTTCTGATTTTATTTATTTGGGTCTTCTTTCTACGTAGTCTAGCTGAAAGTTTGTCAATTTTGCTGAACTTTTCAAAAAAGCAAGCTCTTAGTTTCATTGATTTTGTAATAGTTTTTCTAGTCACTATTTTGTTTATTTCTATTCTGGACTTTGTTATTTTTTTTCTTCTGCCAACTTTGAGCTTAGTCCTTGTTTATCTAGTTCATGAGGTATATATTTAGGTTACCTGTGAGCTTCATTTTTCTTAATGTAGGCACTTATAGCTATAAACTTCCATCTTAGAACTGCTTTTGTTGCCTTTCATAAGTTTTAGTATGGAGTGTTCCCATTTTTCTTTAAAAGTATTTTTTATATACCTTTTGACTTTCTTGACCTATTGGTTGTTTAAGAGTATGTTGGTTAATTTCAACACATTTGTGGATTTTCCAGTATTCCTCCTATTATTGATTTTTAGTTCATACCATTGTGGTCATAAAAAATACTTGGCATGACTTTAATTGTATTAGATTTGCTAAGGTTTTTTTTGTGATCTACAAATGATTTATCCTAGAGAATGTTCCATTTCTGCTGGAGAAGAACGTGTCTGCTGCTGATGATAGGTGGAATGTTCTGTATTTATAGGTTAAGTGCATTTTTCTAAGGTACAGTTAACACCCAATGTTTTCTTATTGATTTTCTGTGTGGATGAATTATCCAATGTTGAAAGGGGAGTACTGAATTCCACTATTATTATAATCGTTCTCCCTTCATATCTGTTAGTATCTACTTAATTTATTTAGGTGCTGCCTATTTTAGATGAATACATATTTATAACTGTTATATCCACATGATGAATTGACTTATTATTATATAACTAGAGGCCCATTGCATGAAGATTTGTGCAATAGGCCTTCCTTCGCCTGGCTGCTGGCATCAGTTTTCCTCCGGCACCTGGAACCCAGGCCTTTGGTCCGGCCACAGCGGAGAAGCCAAGCCTCGAGCCAAGCAAGTCTTGGCTTCTCCACTCGGGCCACAGCAGTGAGGCTTGGCTTCTCCGCTCCAGCCGCAGCAGAGAAGCCAAGCCCCTTCAGTCTTCAGTCATCTTCAGTTGTCTTCAGTCTTTGCTCCGTGCCTGCATATGCAAATTAACCGCCATCTTTGTTGGGTTAATTTGCATACTCATCCTGATTGGCTGGTGGGCATAGCAGAGTGACACCAATTTGCATGTTTCTCTTTTGTTAGTGTAGATGACTTTCTTTGTCTGCTTGTTACAGTTTTTGGCTTAAAGTCTACTTTGTATGATATAAGGATAGCCACTCTTGCTTTCTTTTGGTTTCTTTTTGCATGAAATACTTTTTTCCATCCCTTCACTTTCTGTCTATGTGTGTCCTTAAAGTTGCAGTGAGTTACTTATAGGTAGCATATACCTAGCTCTTGTCTTCTAATTCATTCAGTCACTCTTTGAATTTTGATTGAAGAATTTAACCCATTTACATTTAAAGTAACTATTGATAGGTAAGGATTTTTAAAACCATCTTATTCATTGTTTTCTTATTGTTCGGTTTCTTTGTTCCTTAGTTCTTCTTTTGCTTGCTTGCTTTGTGAATTGATGATTTTTCCTAAAGTATGTTTTCATCCTCTTTTCTTTGTCTTTTATGCTTCTTCTATTGGTTTTGTTTTGTGTTTACCACAGGCCTATGTAAAATGTCTTATAGCTATAACAGTATATATTAAGCTGATGATAACTTTAATCACATACAAAAACTCTTCCTTTACTGTTTATCCCAATTTTTTATGTTTGATGTCACAATTTACCTTTTTATATTGTGTATTCATTAATAAATTATTGTAGCTATAGTTTTTAATACTTTTTCCTTTGACCTTTATGTTAGAATTAAGTGATTAATGCATCACCGTATCACAGTATTAGAGTATACTGAATTTGACTATATAATTACCTTTCCTAGCATTTTTATATTTTCATATATTTTTGTGTTACTAATTAGTGTCCTTTCACTTCAACTTGAAGAACTCTTTTCAGAAACTTAAAGGAGTTAGTATAAGAAGTGCCCAGAGGCATTACTCCTATGTGGTTCAACTTTCCTCACATTTAAGAGGCTTAATAATTTTTCTCCATGTGAATACTCTTGGAGCTGGAACTACTATGGTGTATTTAGATGAATGATTATAGAATCTTTCTGCTCAACATAATTTACTGCCCATGATATAGCAATGTCCCATTAGCAATATCATTTGGATATGTGATATTTCTTGGCCATAACTGCTGTAGGTAAATGAAGCCTATAATGTTAAGTTCAAACCTTAAACATTTTTCATAGAGACCTTTCTAAAATATTTAGGCATTCTGTGTCTTAAAAAGCAAAGAATACAGAGGACAAATGAGCATTTCATTTTGACTTCTTTAGCTAAGCCTATGAAAAGTGGGTGCTACAGTGTGCTACACTGTCACCTGCTGATTGTTATATCTACGTTTTATAGGTAAACCTGTCTCACTGTCTGTTGTCCAAGTGTACCTGCCCCTAAGATGTGCTCCTTTTCCCTACACCTGCTAATTGGATAGAAAACTAGAGGGTAAAAGTTGACGGGGCTGTGTAAAATAAAAAGGATCTATAGAACACCTACAGAACAACAGACACACTCTATGGCTATTTATTACTGTAATATAATAAATAATTGATGTAAATGGGAAAAATTTGTCTCCTGTTCCTTTTCTCTAGAACCATTTATCCTAACTCAATCTTGTGCGCCCTCTCCATTAGGCACTGGTCAATTTCATATGTTTCTAGTCTCATCTTCCTAAGGGGAGATACTAATCCTATCTAATGATAGACAAACATGGTAATTGATTGAACCTTTGCTATGCCTCCCATTGGCTAATCAGCATGATATGCAAATTAACCCAACCAAGATGGCGGCCGGCAGCCACGCAGCTGAAGTGAGCAGGAGGCTTGCCTGCTCCAGTGATGGAGGAAGCCAAGGTTCCCCGCCTGCCGCAGCCCGGCTCTGAGCTCCAAAAGCAACAAAGTTTCAATTATAGAATCTAAACAAACCCCAGATACTTGCTTTCAGCAGTCCGTGGCCTCAGAGCTGGAGTGAGCAGGAGCCTGGCTCTTAGCTCCAGTGACGGCAACAAAGTTTCAATTATAGAAGCTAAACAAACCCCAGATACCTGCTTTCAGCAGACCGTGGCCTCAGAGCTGTAGTGAGCAGGCGCCGACTCTCAGCTCCAGTGATAGCAACAAAGTTTCAATTATAGAAGGTAAATAAATCCTAGAATAAAAGAAAAAAAGGCAAGGCTGGGAGCTTCAGTCGCCGGCCAGCCTGAAAACGGCCCTCAGCCCTTCACCCAGACTGGACAGGCACCCAAGTGGGGACCCCCACCCTAAAGGGGGTGTGACCAGCTGCAAATGAACATCAGCCCCTCGCACAGGCTGGCCAGGCACCCAAGAGGGACCCCCACCCTGATCCGGGACACCCTTCAGGGCAAACCAGCCGGCCCCCATCCATGCACCAGGCCTCTATCCTATATAGTAAAAGGGTAATATGCAAACTGACCCTAACAGCAGAACGATTGGGAATGACTGGTCACTATGACACACACTGACCACCAGGGGGCAGACGCTCAATGCAGGAGCTGCCCTCTGGTGGTCAGTGCACTCCCACATGGGGGAGTTCTGCTCAGCCACAAGCCAGGCTGACGGCTGCCAGTACAGCGGCGGTGGTGGGAGCCTCTCCCGCCTCCTCAGCAGCACTAAGCATGTCTGACTGCAGCTTAGGTCTGCTCCCCGCTGGCAAGTGGACATCCCCCAAGGGCTGCTGCGCTGCCAGAAGGATGTCTGATTGCCAGCTTAGGCCCAATCCCCTGGGGAGCAGGTCTAAGCCAGCAGGTGGTCATCCCCCGAGGGGTCCCAGACTGCGAGAGGGCACAGGCCGGGCTGAGGTAAACCCCACCCCGAGTGCACAAATTTTTGTGTACCGGGCCTCTAGGAGAAGTGGTGGATTAAGTATCTTTGTAAATCCATGGCCCTGGCCAAGTAGCTCAGTTGGTTGGAGCATTATCCTGATACACCAAGGTGGCAGGTTTGATCCCCACTCAGGGAACATACAAGAATCAACTAATGAATGAAGAAATAAGTGGAACAATAAAACTGTGTGTGTGTGTGTGTGTGTGTCCCCTCCCCACTCTTTCTCCCTCCCTGCCTCCCTCACTCCTTCCCTTTCTCTCGAAAAGAAATGAAAATTCATCCCCCACAGAACAATGATAACAGAGTTAAAACTGTCAAAATCAACTTTTTAAGAACCCTGGAAGTTATCTAAAGGTTCACAGGAAACTAAACAGTACACACTGAAGAAAAATGGCTGAATCTCATTAAGAACAGTAAGATTTATGGTGTTTTAACTTGACCATTCCCATTGCCTTCTCCCCAGCTCTGTGGTAGCCTTGAAAAACAACATCTTTGCAACCACAGAGGCTAGCAACTATGGGGGTATATGTTTGGAGGTTCCCCAAAAGCCCAAAGAATTGCACTTCTCTGAACAGCCTGGCAGCTCCCAGGAAAAGTCTCACTCACAACATTTGTTGCTGTTTGTCCTGAGTCAGAGTTCACTATAAACAGTTTTATCCCCATGGTGTTTTTGAAAAAGATCATAACAAGTGTTTAATATCACAGTTGCCTTAGGCTGCAATATCAGCAAGGCAAACAAATAGGTGAATAAATCTATAATAACAAAAGCACAATATGTTAATTAGACCGGACATCCTTCCGGACAACCTTCCGGATGAAGCCGCAGCGGTGAGGGCCGAGGCAGAGGCGGCCACTGTGGCAACAGGGGCCAAGCCCGTTGCACAAATTTTGTGCATTGGGCCTCTAGTATAACAATAAAAGTCTGTGAAACACAATGTTTGTAAGAGGCTTTGAAAAGTTATGAACTATTCCTGGAATGGTAGAAGGTCACATAATGCACAGGTGTTTTGCATGGCCAGGAAAGACCTCAGAAGGTCTTTATATGTAACCTCTGGCTGACCTTGAAACTGCAGAAGCAGGAAGTGAAGGCTAAGGCAGAGTTACAAGCTCCAGGTGCATTTAAGGAAATCTCTGTGCAGTCATTAGCTGACCACTGAACTACCTGAGCACAAATTTCAGAGGCTGCACACAGAATTCGTCCCGAAAATTCACTTCACCAAACAGCAGCAGCAGCAACAATAACAAATAAAAACAATCCCTAGAAAAGGTGTGAATCTAATTTCCAAAGCTATCACCTTATATTAGTCAAAATGCTCAGTTTCTCAACAATAAGTTATGAGACAGAAAGAAACAGGAAAGCATTTCCCACACCTAGGAAATAAAGCATTTAATAGAAACAGTTCTTGAGGAAACACAGATCTTGGCTCCAATATTATATTACAGTAAGAAACTCTTCATAAAGAATTTAAATGAGCTATTATCAATCTGTTCAAAGGACAAAAGCAATGCATGATGAAAGAATTAAAGGAAAAAATGAAAATAATGTATCACATTAAAGAAAATATTAACAAAAATAGAAAGTATTTCAAAGAACCAAACAGAAATTCTGGAGTTGAAAAGTAAAATAACCAAAATAAAAATTCACTACAACAACAAATGTGAGTTGCTAAAAAAAAAAATGTTTCAATAAGAATAAATCAGTGAACTTCAAGATAGGTCAGTTGAGATTACTCAGTGTTGTGAGGATGCAGAGAAACTGGGACACTTACACATTGCTGGAGGTGATGTAAAATGGTGCAGCCACTATAACAAACGGTTTTGTGATGTCTCAAATGTAAACATAGAGTCACCATCTGACCCAGCAATTCCAATCCCAGGTATATGTCCCTCCAGCAGAATGGAAAGCATGTGCCCACACAAAAATTTATAATGAATGTTCATAGAAGCATTATTCATAATGGCAAAAAAGTGAAAACAACCCCAATGTCCATCGGCTGATGAGTGGATAAACATGTACCATACTCATACCGTGAGATAGTATTTGGTCATAAAAGTATAAAGTCCCGATACATGTTACCAATATGGATAAACTTTGAAAACATTGTGTTAAGTAAGATAGTCACAGGTCACATGTTGTATGATTCTGTTTGTATGAAATGCAAGGATAAGCAAATTCAGAGAGACAAGATAAGAGCAGTGCCAGTGGCTGAGAGTCAGGAGAAATAGTGAGGATTGTTTATGGATATGGAACAGGGTGATGAAAATGTTCTAAAATTTGATAACCGTGATTGAAGGTTGCACATTCATACTAAAAACGACTAAACTGTATATTTTAAAGTAAAATTTTGGCATGTAAATAGTATCTCAGTGAAGCTGTTAAAATAGATTCTTCTTTACTATTATTATAAACTAGAGGCCCGGTGCACAAAAATTTCTGCACTCGGGGGGGGAGGGGGTCCCCCAGCCCAGCCTATGCCCTCTTGCAGTCTGGGACCCCTCGCAGGGTGTCCACCTGCTGGCTTAGGCCCGCTCCCCAGGGGTTTGGGCCCAAGCTAGCAGTCAGACATCCCTCTGGCAGCCCAGAAGCCCTCGGGGGATGTCCACTTATCAGCAGGGAGCAGACCTAAGCTGCAGTCGGACATCTTTAGTACTGCTGAGGAGGCGAGAGAGGCTCCCTCCACCACTGCTGTGCTCAGCCTGGCTTGTGGCTGAGCAGAGCTCCCCCATGTGAGAGTACACTGACCACCAGGGGACAGCTCCTGCACTGAGCATCTGCCCCCTGGTGGTCAGTGTGTGTCATAGTGACCGGTCATTCCCAGTCTTTCTGCTGTTAGGATCAATTTGCATATTACCCTTTTATTATATAAGACTAGAGGCCCAGTGCACAAAAATTTGTGCGCTCGGTGGGGAGGGGGCGTCCCTCAGCCTGGCCTGTGCCCTCTCGCAGTCTGGGACCCCTCGGGAGATAACGTCCTGCTGGCTTAGGCCTGCTCCCGGGTGGCAGAGGGCAGGCCCAATCCCTAGGTGCAGCCCCTGGTCGGGCTCAGAGCAGGGCCGATTGGGGAGTTGGGGCGCCGCCCCGTCATGCACAGAGCAGGGCAGATTGGGAGGTTGTGATGCCACCCTCAGTCACGCTCAGGGTAGGGCCAATTGGGGGGTTGGGGCACCGTCCCCTGTCACGCACAGAGCAAGGCCAATCAGGGAGTTGGGGCGCTGCCCCCGTCACACACAGAGCAGGGCCCATCAGGGGGCTGGGGCACCGCCCTCTATCACCCACAGAGAAGGGCCGATCAGGGGGTTGGGGCGCCGCCACTCTCACACTCAGGGCAGGGCCGATGGGGAGGTTATGGCTCTACCCCATCACACACAGAGCAGGGCCTGTGGGGGGGGGGGGGGAGTTGGGGAGCTCCCCCCTATCAGGCACAGAGCAGGGCTGCTCAGGGGGTTGGGGCCCCGCCCCCTGTCACACACAGAGCCGCAGTGCGATCAGGGGGTTTGGGCCCTGCCCCCTGTCATACTGATCCCGGTGCCGGGAGGCATATTACCCTTTTACTATATAGGGTAGAGGCCTGGTGCATGGGTGGGGCTGGCTGGTTTGCCCTGAAGGGTGTCCTGGATCAGGGTGGGGGTCCTGCTGGGGTGCCTGGCCAGCCTGGGTGAGTGGCTGAGGGCCGTTTTCAGGCTGGCCAAGCTCCTCCAGCCACGGAAGCTCCCAGCCTCTCCTTTTTTTCTTTTTTCTTTTTTATTCTGGGATTTATTTACCTTCTATAATTGAAACTTTGTAGCCTTGAGAGGAGCTCAGAGCCAGCCAGGGCGGGCAGGAGGGAAGCCTCCTGCACACTCCAGCTCCATGGCCACAGTCGGCTGAAAGCAGGTATCTGGAGTTTATTTACCTTCTATAATTGAAACTTTGTTGCTTTGAGTGGAGCTCAGAGCTTCCTTCATCATTGGGGCAAGCAAGCCTCCTGCTTGCTCCAGCTCCATGGCTGCTGGCCACCATCTTGGTTAGGTTAATTTGCATATAGTCGTTCTGATTGGCTGGTGGGCGTGGCTTAAGGCATAGCAAAGGTATGGTCAATTTGCATGCTTGTCTTTTATTAGTGTAGATTCAAAATGAGATGTTTTATTTTTATTTTAAAATTTTTTAATGTTTTAATTATAGTCGATATTCAATATTATATTAGTTTCAGGTGTACAGCATAGTAGTTAGACAATCATATATACTTTAAAAAGTTTTCCCCCCAATATTTCCAGTACCCACCTGGCATCATACATAGTTGTTACAATATTATTGACTATATTCCCTATGCTGTACTTTACATCCCTGTGACTATTTTGTAAGTATTAATTGGTACTTCTAAATCCCTTCACCTCTTTCACCAAGTCCCCAAACCCTCTCCCTTCTGGCAACCATCACTTTGTTCTCTGTTTCTACACATCTCTTTCTGTTTCTTTTGTTCATTTATTTTGTTTTTTAGATTCCACATATAACTAGATGCATTTTAACAGCAGTATTTTAAAAAGATGGAAAGATGAAATAGTAAATTTTAAAAAAAGATATGAAAACTAATGATAAACTTCAGCAATAAAGAACCCAATAGACATTTTGGGTGAGAAATATTTCTGCACTTCTATCAAAATAAAAAATGCAGGTGACTGCCTAACTCATCACAGGTAGAAACAGCTCTGATATGTAAATAAATCAGTGCTCCATAAACACAAAGCTTGATGATCAGGTGAAATCTCCAGTGTAGAATTCCTCTCCTTCCTTTTGCAAAATGCATTTTCCCTATAAATTTAAATTATAAAGCTAAGATATTTTGTCATTTCTTATTTTTTAATATTCTCATGAATAAAGCAAAAATAAAGCTTCCACCCTCTTGGAGATTATAAACTGAAGTATTACTCCACACATATCACATTTACATGTTCAAAAAAATACAGACCGTTCAGGTTTAGATTTTTCCTTTTATGACTTTTTGTTTAACTAGACCCCGAGTAGGAGGAGGCTGTTTGGAAGTATCGGCATAAAGTGAGACTTCTTTTTGTTTACCTAGATAAGAAGGCTTTAAGAATCTCCTTATACAATTGTAAACAACAAAAGTTATTATTGTGATAATTTAGTCCACCAAACCAGACAAATGATATCATATAGTCCCTCAAACTAAACCAAATTTGAAGACACAGCACAATTGAAAACAAACAACAAAGTAATAGAACCAGGAATTTTATCATTGGTGTCATTAGAAATCTTCTAACTACTTTCTGTCCAACAGATATCCCTCCTAAGATATTTCTAAAAGGCAGGTGTCCACACTGTACTTAAACACTTGCTTCATTCCTGAACAGGATGGAATCAGAGAATCCCCGTGGGACTGCCTTCATTTTTGAGGAGAGAGGGACTGGTGGAAGTGGTACCTTAAAACACTTATTTACAAAAATTAAGAATCCCAGGAAAATACATAGTATTTATATTTTTAGAGACTGTGTATTGAAACAAAACAAATAGTTCACTCAGAAAACACAAACCAAACAATTAGTACTAAGAGCAGAATATATAAGTTAATAGAAAAAAAAAAAATATATATATATATATATATATATAATTTCACTTCACGAAAAAATCGTTGCTTACTGTCAACAGATGAATCTGGAACAGAATGATCAAAATTAAGGCCTGCATTTTATTTTATTACTACCATTTTTTTAAATCCTCACCTGAGGATATTTTCCCATTGATTTTAGAGTAAGTGGAAGGAAGAGAGAGAGGAGAGAAACATTGATGTGAGAGAGAAACATTGATGGGTTGCTTCCCACATGCGACCTGACTGGGCTGGGGATGGAACCTGCAACCGAGGTATGTGCCCTGAGCGGGAATTGAACCGATGACCTTTTGGCAGCGTATGGGACTCCAACCCACTGAGCCACATCAGCTAGAGCAGCCCTGTATTTTAAATATATGGTTACTTTGTGACTCCATCTTGCTTTTCACAGTTTTAAAAGCCCAAGTAACTGAAATTCACTTCTTTTTGTCTGTTTTTGATTCTCAGAACAGTTCATGCCTGCCCACTGCTGCCCTCTTCCTTAGAATAAAGTCCCTCAGAAGCAGCCTTGAGCAGCTCTTTGGTGCAGCCCATTGGCTTTTATAGAGAATATGGTAAGTAGCCTCTTCACTGTTTCACTTTCAGGATATTTCTGAGTGTAATGCAGCGGCCTAAATTTTTCAGAGAAATGTGAACCAATAGCAAGTCCTAACTAACATGACACAATTCAGTTTTGCCATATATACAATTAATCTTCCCATCTGTTAAGCCAAATGAGCAAGTTATAAAACTCCCAGCAAATTTTGGTCATGGGGCATCCCCTTTGCTGTAAAAGAAGAGGGAGGGAAGAACATGGGGGACCTATCTTGCGGGGAACTTGAGAGGGCAGTAGACTTGGAGAGCTATATTTTCCTGCCCAGCAAGCTTTCTTAGTCCTTCTCCTTCTGGTAATAACCCCTGCTCCCCACTCACACCCCCACACCCCACATTCACCATTCTTCAAGCTCATGAGGAACAGGCAGGTGTATGGGGCATGTGAGTCAGGCCTGGCCAATCACAACCTTATCCCATCACGGTCCGCAATCCCTGCCCGTCTGTAACAACAACACTGTTCCACGAGGTTGCTGACATGACTAAAGAAGAGCAAATAGCCCCTCCCGTACAGCTTTTGAGAAGGAAAAGGCTCTTTTTGCTGGAGTCCATGAAGCATGACTGCCAGAGGCATGTCCCCTGCCCTCTGCACAAGGAAGTAGGGCGGGGCGAGGCCAGGTGGGTGGAGGAGGAATCCGGGCCACAGTAGGTCCCTAGTTGGAGTAGCAAAGACCCTGATTTCCACAGCTCTCCCTCCCGTTCTCTGAACTGACCCGGCTATGTGAGCCAAGAAGTCCTTTCTTTTCTTTCAGTTAGGACTGTTATCAGTAACCAGCAGAGCCTCACTAACCTCGAGTTTCTCCGGTAATCTGGAAAACAACTTGTGTACCTTGCAATAGACCAGAGGCCTCAAGCTGGAAGTGAGTCTTGCCTCCAGGCACGTTTGCACACATCTAAATGGGATGCCTGCATGTGGGACATCTGCTCCCCAGGGTGCCACAACCTCCAGCACTCCTGTGGTCTTAGAATCTGCTTCCCAGGTGCATGGAACCCGCCTACGCTGGGAGGCAGGGTGCGTCACTGCACAGTTATGGGGTGCCCATCACAGTCAGTCCATGTGGACACCGCTGCTCCCCCCAGCGGCATGGCACCCAGCCATTCAGGGGGCCACTGTGAATCGGGCCCCTGTGTTCGCCGGTGTGCGACATGCAGTCCTGTTTAAAATCATTTGAGTTCCCCTGGTGTGGGCATCATCCCTTCTAGAAGCACATTCTGGCAACGCCATCCCAAGATCTCCCGCAGCTTCACCTGGATGCTATGACCTAGTGCAGGGATGGTGAACCTTTTGAGCTCGGCGTGTCAGCATTTTGAAAAACCCTAACTTAACTCTGGTGCCGTGTCACATATAGAGATTTTTTGATATTTGCAACCATAGTAAAAAAAAAGATTTATATTTTTGATATTTATTTTATATATTTAAATGCCATTTAACAAAGAAAAATCAAACAAAAAAATGAGTTCGCGTGTCACCTCTGACACGCATGTCATAGGTTCGCCATCACAGACCTGGTGTAAATGCTGACAGGGAAATCAAGGAGGCTGCACGGCTAACCTCCGCTGACCTAAATGAAGTCATCAGCCAGTTTTTGGAAAGAAATATCCAAGGCAAGGATACCTACACATCCAAAATATGCTTCTTGTCAGAAAAATAAAATTGCAAATGTGGATTAAGTGGTCACTGATACGCTAGGGATCACAGTTAAAGCTTTTTGTAAGCACCTGAGAGCATATTGGTCATTGGATCACAAACCGGAGGCCCGCAGGCCAAGTGGAGCCGCAGAGCATGCTGTTTGGCCAGCACGGTCTTCCCTTCCTCTCCTTCCTCAATTCAGTCGCATAGCCCTGGCTCCTAGGACCTGTGTCCCCAGTCCAGGCACAGAACCCTCTCCCCATGGCCTCATCGGCTTACTTCACACAGGCTGCCTGCCCTCCGTGCAGTTTTGAGTTTTGAAACCTCTGGTATAAAGCAACTCAGATAAACGCTAGGAGAATAACACAATGATTTTAAAATACCACTCATATGCACAGCCCATGGACACAGGCAATGGGGGGATGGGACCTAAGGGGGGTAGCGGCTGGGAGGAGGGGGGTAAAGGAGGGGAAATAGGGAGACACCTATAATACTATCAACAATAAAAAATATATAAAAAAATAAAAATATATAAAAATAAACAAAAACACTCAACTAAACTAAATATAAGAATGATATGGACATAGAAAAATCTTTCAGATTTGAAAGGTCATAAGCAACACCTTGACACCATCAACCACTCCAGGACCAGGAGAGACCAGGCACATCTCTCCCAATCATTGCTCACATTTCTTAAGTTTTCAACATGACAGGAAACACGAGTGTTGGGCTTTCTTCTCAAATGGCCACGTGGGCACGATCAGGACTCCCACCCTTGGATGTGCCACAAAAACCAGATGTGCAAATTCTCCTCCTTGGCCATGGGGCTCAGAGGAGGACCCTGGCGGCTCTCTCCAGGTCTGTGATCCCCGGGGCTTGTTCACAGTCATGTCCCAACTACTTTAAACCAAACTTTGCAGGAGGCAAACTCTCTCCCTCGAAAGGATCCTCGAGATCTTCAGCACACTAACCAGCTTCATGGCCACAAGTTCATGCCCCGGTCGGGCCCACGTGCTCTCTGAATGAGGCTGTTTATCATTTCCCAAGTCCCTGAGGAAACCATGTTGTCCGATTATTAATAATAAGCAGCTTGAATCTGGAAACATAACAGACATGCATGAAACTTCAATAGGAGAAAATGACCCCTTCTGAACACAATCCAGCTCTGAAATCTGTTTCAGTTTGAAGTCCACTATACTGTATTAAAATGTGAGGGCAACATTTTATCTTATTTACATTATGAAAAGTGCATTTACTGTAGCATTTCTGACAGATATTTTTCCATGACCCTTGAGAATAAACACTTAGATTCATTAAACACATAATCGTTTTCAGATGACCATCTAAGGAGGCAACTCAAATGAAACAACAAAAGTTTTATACATTACGATGCAAAAACCCATTGTCTATAGAAATTTACTTGGGCACAGTCTTGCATAAAGGCTGAACGTATTACTTTGTATTTCTTTTCTAGGAATACAAAAGAAAATAGAAAATAACTTTCCCTAAAAGTGTAACACTGGGTTCTCTTGTCAGAAAACCGCTCAACCACATCTGTAAAGCACCCATTACAGTACGTTAGGAGGCCGGCACTGTGTGCTATGTGCATATACAAGGTCAAACAAAATAATTAGCAAGAGAAGTATCTCCAGGCATATGAGCATGTGCATGTATGTTATGCCTATATAATGTTTTGATTTATACATTAGTCTATAACAAAAAAGCACCTTTATAAATGTGCCTCGTGGAGAGATGGAACATTTATAGAAAGTCCCCTACAAGGAGTTCCCATTAGAAAAAGGCAAAGAGAGAAAACTGCATTTCCCCGGGGAGTGGATTCCTTTCCTCGCGAGGCAGAATGGAGCTACTGGCCCTAAGCCAGCTGAGCAGGTGGAAGCAGAAGTGCAGGGACCCAGGCTGAGAGGGGAAGACAGGCCCAGACGGAAGGCTCTGCAGGCCTGCGTTCTGGGGAGAGTGGCCTGGGCAGCTCTGAGAGCGGACGGTGGGAATAGCGAACTTCCGGGGGCAGGGAGGAGGGCAGCAGGTCGTGCTGTGGGGTGCAGGTGCTGAGAGAAGCAGCGAAGGAGAACGGGCATTTAAGACGTTTGCAGCACTCCTCTACCCCACGCATTCCCCTGAAAGCCTGAGTACAGCCTGACCTTCGAATCTCTTCAACAGCGACCTCTCCACAGGCCAGACCACATGGAGCTCTAATTCATACTTGAGTTACAAGCCTTTCTCTCTGTACTTCCAGTCTCGAGGTTATTTGCAAAATAAGACCTTCTAACTTGACTTCAATTGTGTGAAATGGAGGACATTTTTCACATTCTTGGGAATTCAATTACACTTTGATTTTTTTTAAATATATGTTTTTATTGGTTTTTAGAGAGAGAAGGGAGAGATAGAAACATCGATGAAAGAGAAACATCGATGAAAGAGAAACATCGACTGGTTGCCTCTGCTTTAAACCCCCTGCAAGGATTGAGCACAGCCAGGGCATGTGCCCTGATCCAGAATTGAACCAGTGACCTCCTGGTGCGTAGGTCGATGCTCAACCATTGAACCACACAGGCCAGGCAACTGCACTATGATTTCAATGAATGACCACCAAGGGCAGAATTGACCTTTGGAACGGAAAGGTGAATTGAAAATACATCTCATGAAGTTCCTAATCATTCCTCACCGTGGCTTTAGTTATACCATAGATACACAGGTTTCTAATGAGACTCAAGAGCTAAGAGTCCAAAGCAGAAAGAGGCGACTTGAGGAACGAGGAGAAGGGAGCAGAAAACGAGGCAGAATGTACGAGCCAGGGCATCACTTAGCGGACTGTGCAGCTGAGTCAGGTCGAGGTTGCCCTGCAGGCCACGGAGAGCCGCTGAGAGGTTCATGCAGAGATCTGGCAAGTGGGGACCAGAAGTCACCAGAGGGGCCCCCGAGCAGAGGTGGAGGCCGTGGCGGCTCTGGGAGAGCGCTGGAGAGAGAATGGGGAGGGGTGTTCTCCCTAAAGAGCGCTTTGTGAGAAGCCTATCCCACCATGAGCTCGTGGATTGTGGGGCGGAATTCCTGATTCCACAAAGTGCTATTCACAGCATGGTCTCAGCAAACTGGACACCTCGAGCCTCACAGCCGTCGATTGACTGCATTTTTCTAGGCGCTGCAACCTCCGTTTGATCAAAACTGAACTCATTTTTCCTCTCAAATGTATTCCTTTTCCTTTGCTGTCTAGGGGATTTCTCCTGAGATTTCTCTCTATTATCCCCACTCTACGATGAAAAAACTGAGTTTTATGAAAGTTAACTAGATCAAGGCCACAGTTATTAATTGACAGGGCTAACATCAAGGTTTAACTGGTTTCAAATAGAATATTCTTTCGTTCTACTACTTAAGTTATAAATGAACCTGACCATTTTTTTAGAAAACTTAATAATCTAGTGTGCTCATTAGAATCCTATCAAGCTAACTATCTGTCTCTAAGCTGCTCTCCTCAGAAATGCATAGGGGAGAAAGTAGTCACGTGCCACACAAGGATGTTTTAGTCAACCCTGGGCCACATATGTGACGGTGTCCCATAGATTTGAATGGAGCTGAAAAATTCCTATCACCTGCTGATGTCATAGCTATTGTGACATCATAGCTCCACGCATGACAGATGTGTTAGGTGATGTTGGGGTAACAAGCCTATCGTACTGCCACTGTATAAAAGTGTAACACATACAATTATATATAGTACATAACTGTATATACACTGAGTAGCCAGATTATTATGATCACCTGACATTTGTAGGTGGGGAGGGCAGTTGGGGGCAACCGGGCCAGCAGGGGAGGGCAGTTGGGGGTAACCAGGCCAGCAGGGGAGGGCAGTTGGGGGCAATCAGGCTGGCGGGGGAGCAGTTAGGCATTGATCAGGCTTGCAGGGGAGTGCTTAGGGGGTGATCAGGCAGGCAGGCAGGTGAGCGGTTGGGAGCCAGCAGTCCCGGATTGTGAGAGGGATGTCCAACTGCCGGTTTAGGATCAGGCCTAGACCAGCAGTCAGACATCCCCCAAGTGATCCCAGATTAGAGAGGGTGCAGACTGGCTGAGGGACACCCCGCCCCCCGCAAGTGCACAAATTTTGTAGGCAAATTAGGGGTGGTCATAATAATCTGGCCACTCAGTGTAATTTGATGGTGGTAAAAACACCTGTTACTTGTTTATTTAGTTACTATACTATACTTTTTAATTGTATTTAAAAAATTTTTATCATTATTTTTTTAATTTTTATTGTTATTTTTAGATTATACACTTTCTACTTATTACTTTTTTTTTCTGTAATACTGTGTGCTGTGTCACAGCAGTAGCATCTCATGCATCTCGCGTTTACTGTGCCTCTTGGTCGCATCATTTTCTCGTGTTTGACTTACTCTTGTGTTGCTTTGTACATTAACAAGCTGCACAGACAAGCAGCCCAGGAGCGCCAGGCCATCCACGCAGCCTAGCTGTGCGGTAGTCACGTCTGGTTCATGTCAGTGCACATCGATAAAATCGCTTCATGACCCATTTCACAGAATGCATCCCTGTCGCTAAGTGGCGTGAGACTGTCACATAAAAGTCTTAGAGATTACACTCACTGCTCTCATTTTAAAAATGTGAGGGCTAATCAGAGTAAAAAGATTAAGATGAATACAACAGACTAAGCGATATATAGTTAACTTGCCCATTCTAACACTTTCCATTTGTTTTCATCTTAACACCACACCTTTGTGGCTCTCACTACATGCAGGAGCATCTACAGGATAAACGCAGAGCACAATTTCACTCCTTCCATATGCGCCACTCGGACTTTCATAATTATGTAGTAAAACTCCGCTAAGGACAGGTGAGTAACACTACTAACGAGGATGGTTAAAGGTAGGAGAGAAAATTAACAACAACAAAACTCTGTATCATCCATCGAGAGAGAAGCAAAAGATGTGCCCTTAACATCAGCATGTTAGTGGCAGGGCTGACAGCACCGAAGACTGAAGTGGCTCATCTGTTAGGGTTTCCCTCCGAGGGCAGCTGTCAGAGGGAGCCTGTGCCAGGTACTGGCACCGCCTCTAGGAAGTCAGAGGCTGTAGAGCAGCGGAACAAAGGGCTCAGACATTTCCCTCAATTTCCTTTGGTGCCTCATAACAACAACTCTTTTCCATTCCATATCTGGAACCCGAGGATTGCACTGGGGTTGCCACTTGTAATGCGTGACTAACCGTATTTGACAGAAAGGTAAGTTCAGCTGATGGAAGGCCCTGACATCTGAGAAGAGGGAAGGCAGAACCCCTGCTCTCCAGCTTCGCCTTTAGCTGACTGTTGAGAGGAACAACAGAGGACTTAGCGAGGCTGCAAAAAAGCAATTCCAGAGGATGCCAGTCGGGGAGTGGGGGTGGTGGTTTCACTGACTTCTCTGCGGAGGAATCCGGGAATGTTGTCCCCTAAATGCACAGGGAACAGAAAAACCTGGAGTACCGAATGGGATACACTAGCATCAAAGCCGGCCATTTCAGAGCCACTGTCCATACTCTTTCAAACAACAGGAACTGGCTCATTGACATGCCCGGCACCATGAGCTTGTGTGCAGGCGGCAGCAGGACTCGTGGGAGCATACACAAGGGAGTGGCAGCCCTTCTTTACAAAGGTGACAAGAGGACACTGCAGCCCACAAAGGTGATGACAGCCCTATAAGAGATGCTAACAATGTTAAACGTGCTTGAGGTGCACAGGTGGAGCGTCGGTCAGTCACGTTTACCGCCGTCCACAGTGAGGTGGTGGGGGACAAGCTGTTACTTCAAAAAGAAAACAAAGGTCATCGTACAGGAACTTCTCATCTCCTCTCTCCACGCCCAGCCTCCACCCCCACATGTATAAATTCATCTGCATTCGCCTCATCACTGCCCCCTCTCCCTCTCCAACGCTAACCTCTTCTACTGAAACTGTGGAGTGTATTCTCTCCCACCCTAGGGACCTCCCACCCATAGCTCCTCCCCTCTATGCTTGACTCTCTCTCTCTATTCATCGCGCCCTCCCCAAATAAGCAGGCTCAACTTTCTCCCATCGTTGAAAACATTTTTATTTATTTTTGAGCATACAGGTATTTCATTAATGTGTGAATACATACTTCTTAAATTTTTAAAGAATTCCACGTGAATTAAAAGTGCCCCTTAAATATAATTCCCCTCCCCATCCTCAAACTTTCACACGGCCCATCCCTGTTACCCCCTGTCCATGAATACTTCCAGACTTTTTTACATGTGGCATTGTTTTATGTCTTTTACCCTTTTTAAATAACTGGCTTACTACTCTGTAATGTTGGGAGATTTGTTTTGTTCATTCAACAATATGCCTTATCACATCCGAAGGCCCGTGGCATTTCACATTGGTGATTTAACCAAGGCACATCAGATCAGTAACGGGAGGTCCTGCTTTATTCACTCTCGATGCTACCAAAATTCTATTTTGCCCATTTAATAAGGGAAAGAAGTCTCTCATATTTCTAATTTTCATTTATCTGATCACAGTGTGATTACACATTTTCATATTCATTTTTCATATCCACATTAAGCATAATTTCATGTTTATTAATTATATTTCTTCTTCAGGGCACAGACTGTTTGTGCCTCTAATTTTGTAATGGGTTGTTTGTCTCTTATTAATTGGAAGGAGTTATTTCCAATTTACAGATATTAATCTTGTTATATGTTGCATATTTTCTTCCAGAAACTAGCTTACCTTTTAATATTGTTTATGCTGGCTTTTGTTGTCCAAATCTTTCTTGATCGAGTCACATTTGTGTTTTGCATCTTGTGCCATTAAGAGGGCCTTCTGTTCCAACATCAGAAACATGTTTTCTCCATTTCCCTCTACTTATTGCTTTATTTTTTACAATATGTCATTTAATTGATCTTACATTTACTTTTTTGTTAATGGCATGAGTTAGAATATAACTTTGTGCTCAGTTGATAGCTAATTTCCATAGCACCATTTATTAAATGATCCATCATTCCTCAATTCTTTTCTTTTTTATTGTTTAAAGCAGGGGTCCTCAAACTACGGCCCGCGGGCCACATGCAAATACAAATATTGTATCTGTTCCCGTTTTGTTTTTTTACTTCAAAATAAGATATGTGCAGTGTGCATAGGAATTTGTTTACAGTTTTTTTTTTAAACTATAGTCCAGCCCTCCAATGGTCTGAGGGACAGTGAACTGGCCCCCTGTTTAAAAAGTTTGAGGACCCCTGGTTTAAAGTATTATATATGTCTCCTTTTCCCCCAATTGATTCCTCAATTCTTTTAAAATGCTATCTTTACCATAAACTAAATATTCATATATAAAGGGTGGGGCAAAGTATGTTTATAGTTGTTCATATGGAAATGATATAATAACTAATAAATGATAATACAAGAATAAACTATGTTTCACATACTCACAATTGTAAACCTACTTTTGCCCCGCCCTGTACCCGAGACTATTTCTGAAATATTCATTCTCTCCTATTAATTTATCTGTCCATTCCAGTGTCAATGTCATGCTACTTCAATTATCATAGACTTGTCATATGGTTTGATATCTGGTAGGGCACGTCTCCACATCTTTGTTCTTCTACAAAATTGTCTTGGCTATTCTTGCACATTTTCTTTTCCCTGTGAATTTTAAAATCAGTTTTGTTAAGTTCCAATTCTTCTAATTTATTCAACCACAGAACTCATGTTTCAAAGATCAATGTTCAGAAGCACGCACTTCAGTGGTGTATTGGCCCAGGTTGTATCTGGCCCAAAGCTTTATTTTGTTTGGTCAGTATAGTGTTGACCCGTTCATGTTTTTAAGAACGTTTGACACCCATCTGAGAGCCAAAAGTAAACGATGGACGTGCAACAGGGGGTGTGTGTGCGTGTGGTGGGGTTTCTGCTTTCCCAAATGGCAGCGGGCTGAGCCAAGTGGCGGCTGCTCCTTTATTTACACGGGCCCTAAGTCCACATTCTCAAGTTTCTGAACTTGGCCCATTTCACTCACTTGGCTATTTGCCTAGACCCTAGACAGCCTTTGCCTCTGAGGACCCTGCATTTCAGATGCCATCCTAAATGGCCTCATGTCCCCCCAATTCATCCTCTCTCTACATGGCCACAAGAATGATTCTTCTATAACACATGTAATGGGGCCGCCACTCTGATTTAAACCACTTGGCGACTTCTGCTTGCTTTCAGGATAAGATCCAGTTTTCTGTGTAGGACACATGAGGCTTTTCATAACCTCAAATACTTTTCACGTGTCATTTCTGATGATCTCCGCATTATGCGTTCCTGAGGCATCTGTCCTGTCAGTCATTCTCAACAGGTTTCCACATAGTTGCCCATACTTGAATTTAAGTTGTTGTGTGTGGAAGGCCAAGTCATTCCACCACCCATAAACCTCACCCTCTAGCCCTCTACCTTCTTTCCTCATATATATGTGTTTGTAGGACACCTGCATCTCCAAGTCGCAGGTTCAGTTCCCTTACTACCTGCTCTACAGTTCTTACTTGTCTGCTGTCACCTCGCCTTCCCACTGCTATCGCAAGAAGGGACTGAGGCTCTTCTTTGTGTCCCTCTCCCACGCATTCACCTTCCACTGCATCAGCAAGTGACTTATTTTCTTGTCTGTTTGACCCATAAAATTGTGTTCTCTTTATGGGCAGACATTCTATCTTAATTCAGTATCTCCAAAGCCTTGGGCAGGGTAACTGGAAGTCTACAGTCATTCAATAAGACTTATGGAGTAAAGGTAGAGAAGTTTGGAGAGAGGGTTTAATGAATCAACTATTGCTTCTACTCTGAGGAAGTTTAGCATCATATAGAATTCTGCTCAGTATTTAAAACTAGTGTCCTGGTGCGTGGATTCATGCACATTGAAAGGAAATTAATTAGTCCCTCTGTGCAGGGATTAATGAAGGTGGTCCCCAGTGATGGCTGGCGGGGCAAGACTGGGCCAGATGGGCCGGACACCCCCTGGAGCCAACCTCTCATGGTCCCTCCCCAGCCGGCTGCACCTGGGCCAGTGCTGCAGCTCAAAGGGCGTCTGCGGAGTAAGCGAGGTCCCTCCAAAAGGTGGGATCCCTTGGCCTGGCCTGCAGAGATCAGGCCAAAACTGGCTCTCCGACATCCCCCGAGGGGTCTCGGAGTGCAAGAGGAATTGCAAGGAATCGGGCTCCCTCCTCTCTGGTTCCAGGGTGTGTCACCTGAGAACCGAACCACCGCTGCCAAGTGACCACAGCTTGGCAGCTCCTGTGTTGAGCATCTGCCCCCTGGTGGTCAGTGCGCGTCATAGCTACCAGCTGGTCAGATGGTCAGAGGGTTACTTAGCCTTTTATATATAGACTAGAGGCCCAGTGCACAAAAATTTGTGCACTCGATGGGAAGGAGGGATCCCTCAGCCCGGCCTGTGCCCTCTCACAGTCTGGGAACCCTCAGGAGATAATGATCTGCTGGCTTAGGCCTGCTCCCGGGTGGCAGAGGGCAGGCCCAAGCCCTAGGTGCAGCCCCTAGTCGGGCTCAGAGCAGGGCTGATTGGGGAGTTGGGCACTGCCCCCTGTCATGCACAGAGCAGGGCGGATTGGGAGGTTGCGATACCACCCTCAGTCACACTCAGGGTAGGGCCGATTGGGGGGTTGGGGCACCGCCCCCTGTCACACTCAAGGCAGGGTCGATGGGGAGGTTGCAGCGCCACCCCCTGTCATGCACAGAGCAGGGTCGATCAGGGGGTTGGGGAGCTCCCCCCTGTCACACACAGAGCAGGGTCGATCAGGGGGTTGAGGAGCTCCCCCCTGTCACTCACAGAGTAGGGCCGATAGGGGAGTTGGGGCACCACCTCGTCACACACAGAGCAGGGCGGATCAGGGGGTTGGGGCGCCGCACCCTGTCACACTCAGGGCAGGGCCGATGGGGAGGTTATGGCTTTACCCCGTCACACACAGAGCAGGACCCATGGGGGGCGGTTGGGGCGCCACCCTCTATCACCCACAGAGCAGGGCCGATCAGGGGGTTGGGACGCTGCCCCCTGTCATGCTGATCCCGGTGCCGGGAGGCCTCGCGGCTCCGCTGATCCCGGTGCTGGGAGGCATATTACCCTTTTACTATATAGGATAGAGGCCTGGTGCATGGGTGGGTGCCAGCTGGTTTGCCCTGAAGGGTGTCCCGGATCAGGGTGGGGGTCCCCACTGGGGTGCCTGGCCAGCCTGGATGAGGGGATGATGGCTGCTTGCAGCTGGTCACACACCCTTAAGGGTGGGGGTCCCCACTGGGGTGCCTGGCCTGTCTGGGTGAGGGGCTGAGGGCTGTTTTCAGGCTGGCGGGTGACTGAAGCTCCCAACCGCTCCTTTTTTCCTTTTTTTTTTTATTCTGGGCCAGCTTTAGCTCCGAGGCTTGGCCCCAGCTCTTAGGCCTTGGCTACTGAAAGCAGGTATCTGGTTTGTTTGGGTTCTATAATTGAAACACTGTTTCAACTCCAGCTCTGAGATCCTGGCTGGCTGAAAGCAGGTTTCTGGGATTTTGTTTAGCTTCTATATTTGTAACAATGTTTCAAACTGCAAGCTCAGAGGCCGGCAGTGGCAGGCGGGGAACATTGGAGTCCTCCGTCACTGAAGCAACCAATCCTCATGTTCACTTCAAGCTGCCTGGCTGCTGGCTGCCATCTTGGCTGGCAGTTAATTTGCATATTGCCCTAATTAGCCAATGGGAAGGATAGCGGAGATATGGCTAATTACCATGTTTTTCTTTTATTAGATAGGATAGATAGAGCAGAATCAGCATGACTGAACAACTAAATCCCCAGGGAGAGTGGAAAATTAATTTTGTCCTGTGTTTAAACAAATAGTGAGGACACAATTACCTGTTTCTCTGACAAATTTATAAGAGTTGTGCAAAACCATAGACTAGTTCTCTCTAAATTTAAAGTTAAGGTTTTTATGGTTATTTTTCTCATGTAGCCAATATACTTTTAATTTTTACTTATAAAATAATAAAGAAACTGTATGGTAATAAATGCTAAGTATACAAATATTTGCTTTGCACACAGAAAGTTAAGATGACCTGTGCTCAAATAAGACTTAAGGATGCTCTTTGGCATATATGAGCATCTGCTCACATATTAAAGACCAATCAGCTATATCAGCTTTGTCAAACATTAAAACATAATAATAAGAAGCTCAACAAGATGCCTAAACCCTATTTATAGAACATTTTGAGTTGTATTTAGTCCCATTTGCAGTTAGTCCCATTTTGGTATTTTTAGCATCTGTCTAGCAGACTTGTGCGTGTACATATAAAACACAAAACTCCATTAATACAACATTAAGGTTTCAAGTTTAAACATACAGGAAACTGAGAAGTTATAGCCCTCATAAGAACTTAAACATACCCACTTTATATTTTCTACATGTGTTAGGTTTAGATACTAAAACGTTCAGCATTGAGCTGGAACACAAAAAGGATACATATATACACAGTCCAAATTCTCATCTTGCCTAGGATGTCTACCTTTATTTTCAAAGAACTAACACTAATATGATCTGTTTTCCATACACATAATGGATACATGTAGCAAGGACTTGGAAGGGAGCCTATTTCACTGGAACGTTCAGGTGGCTTAATGTTAAATACTCACAGTGCATTAAGAACATCTCTACACTGCATTAAAAATTTCTATGCAATTTCAGTACATTGTAAATAAAAATGTAAAACAGAAACAGAGAAAAGCACCTATTTCCAAAATCAGAGAAGTATGTGCTTTTTAAAAAAAAAGTACATTTTATTGATTTTTTACAGAGAGGAAGGGAGAGGAATAGGGAGTTAGAAACATCGATCAGCTGCCTCCTGCACACTCGCAACTGGGGATGTGCCCGCAACCAAGGTACATGCCCTTGACTGGAATTGAACCTGGGACCCTTCAGTCCGCAGGCTGATGCTCTATCCACTGAGCCAAACTGGTTAGGGCGAAGGATGTGCTTTTATTAGGTATCTTGAAAATTCCGTAGTGGTTGAAAGAGCAAAAAACATATACCTAACAGGCATACAAGATCTTCTCAATTCTATTTATTGTTGCATTTCCCCCAAAAACTCTTTTGATGCAGAGATTTTAGAAAGAATTCTGTCAACTTGGAAATAAGCACCCAGCTCCCTTGAAGAGCATAATTTGTTTCACAAATGAGGGGGCGGGGGGGAGACTTACTTTTTTCTACTACTACTAAACTCAGCGTATTAAGTTCAGAGTTATACATTAAGTAATTTCCCTACGAGCTGAGGCCAAGCACACATATTTCCACCCAGGGGGAAAAGTTTAGAGTGAATGAAAACAAAACTCAATAATGAAGTTCTTCACGCAGGAGGCAGTCGGCCAAGCAAGAGTGTGAAGTCCAGCGTGGTGTGTGGCTCTTATTTGAATGCACGAGAAAGAACTACTAAACCATTTAAGCACGAGGACTTACCTTTGAGTCATAATGAAATATAAACACTTTGGCTAGAGGCACAGTCTGGCTTGCCCTGCTCTCAGGTAGGCCCACCCAAACTATCCTGGACAGAGGAGACACTGAACTGCATTTAGAGCCTGCCAAGAGAATCCACAATTACTCCTAATAACTCATTCTAATATTAAATAGCTTTGTCAAGAAATCTTCCCAATATCTCCAGTAAATCCTTTGTGCTGAAATTTAAACTGGAAAACAGGCCCCAGTGCGACTTTAACATGTGGTCCCCTAACCTGGAGGTTATGTTGTAACATAAAGGCTCGTACAATAGGACCAATTCTCTATGTATTTTACAGCAATTTCCCAACAGTTACTTAGGAGTCTCTGGGCCAAGAAAATGCTACATATAGAAAATTTATGTCCTATTTTGTTTCAGTATTTGGAATATCATCTCATTAATCTGAGTTTCTTTTCTCAAATGTGGCCACACGTCTAAGGCTGGCAAAACAGCAGATCACAAAAGAAGACCAGTTCTATATTGCCCAGTCAGTAACCAAACTGGCCTTCTCACCACATCATGGCTAGTCAAGTCAGATTTACCAGCTCAACTATGTAATGATCTTAGTTAGTAAAATAATGTTTTGTATGATTTACTTAGCCTTAAAGAAATGGTTTCAATTAGGCCATACTGAAAACTGGCCAATCTAGCCATATCATATTTACCCATTAGTTCATGTACACTAAAATAGCCAATCAAAAATTTATTGAAGGCCAATTATTTATCCCTCAATTCATCTCCCTCTTCATGCATTTATTCCAACATTCTCTCTCTTCCACAGCACTGTTTTAGGTCAATATAATATAAAGAATTGAAATGTATGTGCTCTACCAGAACACATAGAGTGTACAACCTAGTCTCTACTTGGATGAGAAGACCTAGCCACAGGGTATTGCCCAATCACTGAGGGTATCACCCGATGAGATGAGGATATTGGGTGAGTAGCCACCTGTGAGAGTACCAGTATACGTTATCCGGCCGTGTTGTCAAGGTCTCTTTGTAGGCTTTGAAGTGCAAGTTGTGAAGTTGAGATATATAAATTGCTTACACAGTTTTGTCAATGACACTGTACACCTTTTTTCCAGTTTAAAACAGGCTTTAGAAAAGCCAAATATTATTGAGCTAAGGACCCCAATATTCAGTTTATTCTATTGTGTGACATGAATGTTATCAGTCTAAACATACTCAGCACTGTGTCCCTAGTAGAATAACTTTAGAACAACTCCAAAATACTAACAGTTAACATGAGATAATAACATTGTCTGAATAGACTAATTATGATCCAGAAGCTTCTGTTTACTTTCCAAATAAGTAAAGAGTTAAAATCAAATTATTCTGGTCAGTGAAGCCATTATGCACAGTTCCATAATTACACATCAGGATTTCTAAGGCAAGCAATAGTTTCCCTTTTACTCCCTGTAAATCCTATGAAAGCACCTTGAAGTGCTTCATACAAAAGCTAGTGCTCACATATTCATCGTACTGCTGCTCTCTCAGTGAGAGCTGCAAAATCCAGATTGGTTTTACTTGCACTTCAATTATTACGCTGTGGAACCAATCACCCTGAAAGGCCGATGTTCACAGGAACCTACTCACAGTGACTATCATTCACAATCATTCTGAAAAGACACATCAAAGGCTGCTATTTCTAAAATGATTCTTACCACAGTTACGTATTAACAGAAGATTTAATAATATTTTTTTAAACTAGAGGCCCAGTCCACAAATTCATGCACGGGTGGGGTCCCTCGGCCTGGCCAGCAATTGAGGCCTATCGGGGGGCCAACCAGCCAGGGGGAAGGACCCCAGGAGGTTGGCCAGCTAGCTGGGGAGAGGGGCCACGGGAGGTTGGCTGTGGGAGCGCACTGACCACCCGGGGGAAGCTCCTGCATTGAGCGTCAGCTCCCTGGTGATCAGTGCACGTCAGAGCAACTGGTTGACAGGTCGTTCTGGTTGTTCAGTCATAATGGTCACTTAGACTTTTATATAAATACTAGAGGCTCGGTGCACGAAATTTATGCGGGGGGGGGGGGTGTCCCGCAGCCCAGCCTGCACCCTCTCCAATCTGAGACCCCTTGAGGGATGTCCGACTGCCTGTTTAGGCCTGGCCAGGGTGGATCAGGCCTAAACGGGCAGTCGGACATCCCTCTCACAATCCAGGACTGCTGGCTCCCAACCGCTCACTTGCCTGCCAGCCTGATTGCCCCCTAACCACTCCCCTGCCAACCTGATGGATGCCGAACTTCTCCCCTGCTGGCTCGGTTGCCCTTAACTGCCCTCTCCTGCCTGCCTGGTCACCCCTAACTGTCCTTCCCTGCAGGCCTGGTCCCCCCCAACTGCCTTCCCCTGCAGGCCTGTTCCCCCCCAACTGCCCTCTCCTGCTGGCCATCTTGGTGTCCACATGGGGGCGGCCATCTTGTGTGTTGGGGTGATGGTCAATTTGAATATTACCTCTTTATTAGATAGGACTAGAGGCCCAGTGCATGAATTCGTGCATGGGTGGGGTACAGCCAGCCCTGCTCCCATCAGGCCAGTTGGACAGCCGCAGTGTGTGTCATAGTGACCAGTTATTCTAGCCGGTTGGCTTTTATATATATAGATATAGATGGGCAGGCTCAATTCTTCATCAAGATTCACTTCTACCATCTTCATAAAGCCTTTTCTGATTCTATGGCCACACTAATCCCCTTGATTAGCATTTATTTTTATTCCTTTTTAAAAACCTCTCTAATTATAAATATACTATATTTTCTTGTCAAAAACACAGATTAGAGTAGAAAACCAAAGTCCTCCATAACCTGTCCCATAGAGATAACTCAGGTTAACATATGCTGTGTATACTTCTAGATTTTTATCAATGATTGTGTTAAGAACGTTTTCTTTCCTTTTTTTCCTCCACTAAGTCCAACCCCCACCCCATATTCTTCCTGGGACCTGATTTTCCTCTCATGTAAGAATCTAAAGCATCCCACCCATCTCCAGTAGTATAACTGGGATGAAATGAAAATCAAAGAACAGAAAAGAAGTTACAAAGGCATGTGGTGGGGAAAAGAATAGAAGAGAAGGGGGGAGAGGCACCACAGTCATAGGAGGTAATAAGAAATACCCTGAGAGAATGAATAAAGTCCTCCCAGGAAGAAGCTGATAAGGTGCTAAAGCAGTGGTTCTCAACCTTCTGGCCCTTTAAATACAGTTCCTCATGTTGTGACCCAACCATAAAATTATTTTTGTTGCTACTTCATAATTGTAATGTTGCTACTGTTATGAATCATCATGTAAATATCTGATATGCAGGATGGTCTTAGGTGACCCCTGTGAAAGGGCTGTTTGACTGCCAAAGGGGTCGCGACCCACAGGTTGAGAACCACTGCGCTAAAGAGAACAAGAAGTCACTACCAGATTAGTATCTATCCTTTGGCCCCCAGCAACAAGGAGCCATCTTTAAAAAATACAAATCTGGATGGTGGTGTAGCTAAACACGGTACTCGCTGCCTCCCACAACCACATCAAAATTACAACTAAAATACAGAACAATCATCATTCAGAACTGCCTGAAAGCTGACTGAATGGAAGCTCTACAACTAGAGAAGAAACGAGGAAAGCACACAGAGACTGGTAGGAGCGGCAGTGGCCCAGAATGGGCTGGTTCAACATCTTACATATGGCATTTTTTTCAATCAGGAGGGATAACTTGGCTGTGGAGACCTCCCATGAGGAGCAAGGGGTCCCAGCCCAACACCAGAACCCTCAGCCCAGGGTTCCAAAGCTGGAAAGGGAAGTCCCCATAACTTCAGGCTATAAGAACCAGCAGAGATTGTGGCTGAATGACATGGAGGCTACTGGAGCCCCAGGCAGTTCCTCTTAATGGGCCCATGCATGGACTTACTCAGACTGACTCCTTCTGAGCTCCAACACTGGGTCAGTGGCTTGGGAGGGATCCAGGGACATACAGGGAAGAACTAGATTGTCTGGAATCAGAGCAGGAACTCAGGGGCAGCTTTCTCCCAGACAAAAGTGCTCACAGGGATCACTGTTCCTATCCTGAGACCTCCCCTGTGGCAGAATTGACTGGAAGGTTCCATATCTGAGTCTCCATCAACCTCACTCACACTGTTCTCTCTGCCCTGGTGATTTCCTGAGAACCCACCCACCCAATTTGCAGCCCTGCCCAAGCTGTTTGCAGCTATTTTTCCACATGAATGGTAGGACCTGGATCAGGCTTCAGACTTTCCTAAAATCTCTCAAACAAGCAGCAGCTGGCATCAGCATGCCCCATACCTCTCAATAAGAGGCCCCAGGCCCGGCACTAGCAGCAGCCTGCCTTGCTTCACAGGTTGGCCTCTCCTGGGCACTTCCAAGCCCAACACAAGTAGCAGCCTTTTTCAGATCTCTCTGTAGCTCCTGCTGGGTGGCCCCAGACAAGCCACAGGCAGGGGCTGACTTTGCACCTCCAGGGGGGCCCCTGAGCCAGCGCACCCAATGGACAGCTTCAAACCATGCCAGATTACAACTCTACCCATCCACGAGCAACCCACTAAGGGTCAGACTCAGTGAGCACCAAAGCCCCCTGAAGCAAGTCCTGCTCCACAGGGGTGTCTCCTGCACAGCAGTTCTTCCACTGTAGTCACAGCTGGTCCTCACAGCCAATTGGCCTGGGGGTCAATTCCTCCCAGTGATGCCAATAGCAATCAAAGCTCAACTAGAACAAGACTATGCACACAGCCCATACAGGGACACATCCAGAGTGCTCAGGTCAGGTGACTGGGGAGGCTGAGCTTACAAGACACCTACTACACAAGGCCACTCTAACAATTCCAGGAGAATAAACAATTCTATCTAATACACAGAAACAAACACAGGGAAGCAGCCAAAATGCAGAGACAAAGAAACATGCCACAAATGAAAGAACAAAATAAATCTCCAGAAAAATAACTAAATGAAATAGAAGTAAGCATACTGTTCAGAACAATGGTTTATAAGGATGCTCAAGGATCTTAATGAGACCTTGAAGGGACTCAGTGAAAATTTCAACAATCTTAGTGAGAATTTCAAGGAAATTGGTGAGAATGTCAGAGATGAAAAAGGAGCAGTCAGAAACAGAGGATACACTAATTGAAATGAAAGGTAATTTACAGGGAATAAACAGTAGAGTAGAGGAGGCCAAGATTAAAATAAGTGATTTGGAATATGAGGAAGCAAAAACACCCAACCAGAAGAGAATAAAGAAAAAAGAATCCAAAAATATGAAGATAGTGTAAGGAGCCTCTGGGACAACTTCAAGGGTACCAACATCCGAATTATGGGGGTGCCAGAAGAGAGAGAGCAAGATATTGAAAACCTATTTGTAGAAATAATGACAGAAAACTATCCATACCTGAAAGAAATAGACTTACAAGTCCAGGAAGCACAGAGTCCCAAAGAAGAGGAAACCAAAGAGGCCCACACCAAGACACATCATAATTAAAATGCCAAAGGTTAAAGACAAAGAGAGAATCTTAAAAGCAGCAAGAGAATAGCAGTTAGTTACTGACAAGGGAGAGCTTTACGACTGTTAGCTGATTTCTCAAAAAAAAAAACTTTGCAGGCCAGAAGGGAGTGGCAAGAAAAATTCAGTGATGAATAGCAAGGACCTCCAACCAAGATTACTCTACTCAGAAAAACTATCATTTAGAATTGAAGGTCAGATAAAGAGCTTCACAGACCAGAAAAAGCTAAAGGATTTCATCACCACCAAACCAGTATTCCATGAAATGTTGAAGGGTATTCTTTAAGAAGAAGGAGGAAAAATAAAAAGTTAAAAAATTTGAACAATAAAATGGCAATGAATACATATCTATCAATAACTGAATCTAAAAATCAAAATAAATGAACAAGGAATCTATGAACAAAATAAACTGATGAATAAAATAGAACCAGAGGCATAGAAACATGGAACAGACTGACAAATCTCAGAGGGAAGGGAGGACAGGAGGGCAGGAAAAGATTAACCAGAGAATTTATATGCAGATATGCATTACCTATGGACACAGACAATAGCATGGTGAAGGCCTGGGGCAGGGTGGGAACCTGATGGCTGGGGGAAGGGGAGAGGGAAGGCAGACATTTGAAATACTCTCAACAATAAAGATTTAAGTAAGTAAGTAAATAAATAAATAAGAATCTCGGAGTCAACATTTACTACAGGGATATCTGATTGAACCTCGTTACCTCAAACATCCAAGGACAGTGCAACTACTCACCTTGGCTGTGCTGGCCCTCTTACCACCCAGGACAGTTTAAATAAATAATTATAGGGACAACAGAGGAAATCAAACCAATAATCTTTATATTTTTATGGACTATGTGTTAGAGTAATTTTCATATCACTGGGCTATTCTAGGTTTGTTTAAAGATTTTGAAATACTTAAAGAGATTATGATTTCAATTTGAAAGATGTAGTTGACTTCAGATTTGTGATATTCAATTGGAAGATATAAGAACATTTGATTTAAATTTGGAAATACTGTAGGAATACTTAAGAGAGGTTCACTTACTACATGTACATGTTTGATTATTAGTATTATTAAGTTGCTTATTTTTTAAGTTGTTTACTAGATATATGTGAATTAGTGTTTTTTAAGTTGCTTAAGTGCTTAGAATGATTTTTTTGTTAGGTTTCTAAGTATGCCCCACCAGGTAGTTGAGTTGCTTGAGAAATCAGACACGTTAAATATGTAAATGAGGTTTCAAACTGAATTACCTAAATTGGAATCAGAATTAATTTTTCAGTGAAAATTCAACTCTTAAACTTAAATTAACCAAATGTTAATAAAATAATAAATGAAAGAGGCTATTCTTACTTTTATGTAAGAGTGACTAGATTTAAAAATATAACTGTAAGATTTGTAGTTTGAAGTAGGTTTCTGAATGCACAACTTGAATGGATTAAATATTCATTTAAAACCCAATTAAATATAAGAAGTCCTTGTAAAAATTCCCCTTGGACCATAAAATACTCAGTGAAAGCAGGCAATTTCTCTGCTGTTTCAGCTTGGTGTCCCTGGAGCCTATACCAATGTCTGCACATAGCAGGCCGCGAAAAGGAATACACACATGTAGGGCTTTGAGCTGGGAATCCATTTGGAGCTATTTCTTCAACTCCAACCTGGTCTCATTCTGAAGAACAAATTAGAACAACCAGTCACACCAACGTTGGTGAAAAAACCTGTGTTCCTGAATATTTGTAGATTTAAGGACATTTAAATTTTGGGCCAGGGTTGCCGAGAGATACTGCAGATGACAAGAACTGTATGAGTATGGGCCTGTAGGACTGGTTCCTTGGCTGGCGGCTGAAGATGGGCCATAGGAAGAAAGGAAGCAGGGAGCTGGATGGTACATTGCAGAATCAGAAATAAAACGAAGCGGCCTTGGGGCTCCCTCGGGAAGATCGCCACGTGCCACTAAAGCGAGCAGAAGCGCGGCCGGCTGCATGGTGTTGGGGTCTTGGACAGGTCAGGATGAGCATCTGCAGGCCCTTTCAGAGTTGGCCGTGAAATACAGCACAAATCTAACTGCAGAGCATGTGCGGAAGTGGGGCCGAGGCAGCAGAGTGGACAGTTACTTCCAGGACATGAGCTGGGAAGGGAAGTCATTACCAGGAGAGGCCAGTAAAAAAGATGCAGGCAAGTCTGAGGAAGTAATTGCCTGTTATTTATTTACACTTTAATTGTGAGGTTTGGCTTCCCCTATAGGTGTAGACTGAGGAGAACCTTTTACAATGACAGCAAGTGAGTGGATGAGGGCAACACGAGGCCTCCCACAGATGAGAAAGTGCAGTTCTCAAGGGGAAATCTCAATCAATTCTATGAACAGTACTAACATGTGAGCACATACATGAGCCAATAAAATGCTGAAAGACGTTCCTAGCGCCTGGCATGTGCTGAGTGCTGTGTTATGAGCTGGAAACACAGCAGTGCCAGTACAGGCGGGTGCCCTGTCCACGTGGGCCTTCCATTCTAGTGGAAGGAATTAGAATCTGAAATAACGCCAACTTAAAATATAAAAGCATATATAATTCCATGTGGTGACAGCTGCTATAAATAAGATAATAAAGCAGGGGAAGGAGATAGGGAGTGAAGACTTTATAGCAGCGGTTCTCAACCTGTGGGTCGCAACCATCGGAAAACACATATAGCACATCAGATATTTACATGAACGATTCATAACAGTAGCAAAATGACAGTTATGAAGCAGCAACGAAAATAATGTTATGGTTGGGGGGTCACCACAACATGAGGAACTGTATTAAAGGGTCGCGGCATCAGGAAGGTTGGGAACCACTGAGGATCACTGGGACAGGGAGGAGCAGATCAGAGTTCAGCTTGGCCTTTGAGGGTAGGAGATAGAAGCTGAGGAAGAAGAGACAGAAAGTTGATAGCTTGAGAACCAGCAGCATGACCATCACCTCTAATTCCCCCACATGATGGCAGCCTTGATTCTGAGACGGAGAAAGCTTACACTTCTTTCCCCCCTTCCCATCGCTCTGACAGGTGGCTGCGAGCGTAAGGAGCCGGGCCCTAATGCATCACGGGCCTCCGGACCCAAATACACAGTGTTTGTCATGACAGGTGACCATGTAAAAGCACGGAAGCCTGCCTGCTGGTGAATGTGCCGCGTGGAGAAGGGGCGGGGGCCTCCCAGGAGCAGCGTCAGCCACCAGCACGGGAGAGCTATCGGCAAGAAACACAAGAACATGCTTGTCACTCCTCTCCTTAGCCTGAGTTAAAGGGCGAGAGTAAGAGAGGGGCCACTTGGTATGCCTTTCAGAAGGAATAAACTCGCTGTCCCTGCGTGACCCACTTTCGGCTTGGGAAGTCAGAAAAAGCAGAGCAATTTCTTGTGCCGGATCTGTTTTCAAAAGAGTGGTCAGAAGATGAGTTCAAACACTGACTCATCCCACAAGAGGTGCATGATTAGGATTAAACTCGTTAGAACTTGGTCCTGGAGCCCAAGGAGCCCTCGGCAGTCTCTCCCTGGGGACAGGAAACGCAGAACCCATACATGTCAGAGTCCCTGACCCGGGTCGGTCAGCCTTGCTTGAATACTTCCTGTGATGAGAAGCTCATTTCCTCACGACACAGCTGTTTCATTTTCGGTCAAGTCTAACTGCTGCACAGGCGTTTAGTAACCAGAACTCCAGGGCACCTCATGGTCACGCTCCCTGATTGCTTCTGTTTTGCCTCATCAGGCCCTCCACATTACATTAATTATCTATAATCCATCAAATAAGTGCAAAGGCAACTCAACCCTCCCCCACTGTAATTTTAAGAAATATTTAATATTAATTTCAACACCGTAATACAGTTCTGTGAAAACATACTTAAGTCCATTTTGAGTAATGAAAAATGGCATCTACTTAAAATGAAATTTATCTAGAAAGATATCTAAAATTATAAGAATCATTGAAGCATTTATTCCTAAGATTAAATATTGAGCAACTCTGACTAAACCATAACATCCTTATTTTAGTTAATGACTAGAAAGTGACTCGAATAAATTTACTCTTAAAAATAGTTTATTTTTACTTAACACCTATACAGTTCATTCATAAAATAAAGGATGAAATACATTTTCCTAAAGGGTTGACTTAGATGTTATGAGAAGTTGCAAAAACAGATCCAAGGGGGGGAAATAAATGAGAAAATCTAATAAAACAAGCAAAGTTAAACATTTCAAAGGTCACTTTTTAATTACTTTGCAAAGCACCCATTATGTAAACAAAGCTCTACTCCAAAGTCATGCAGGGGGGGTCCCCCCGCCTTGCCTACTACCCCCCTTCTCTGGTTTTTAAGGAGACAGCAAAAGTTATTCCAGGTCCCTTCTCTCTGAACACTAATGCTAAGTATGCGGGGATCATGGTGCAAGCGCACATAGGACTTCTCCTGCATCAGAGGCCCCACAGTGGGGACACCCCCCTGCACAGAGACCCTACAATAGGGACACCCCCTGCACAAAGGCCCCCACAGTGGGGACACCCCCTGCACAGAGGCCCCACAGTGAGGACACCCCCCTGCACAGAGGGCCCCACAGTGGGGACACCCCCCTGAACAGAGGCCCCACAGTGAGGACACCCCCCTGCACAGAGGGCCCCACAGTGGGGACACCCCCCTGCACAGAGGCCCCACAGTGAGGACACCCCCCTGCACAGAGGCCCCACAGTGGGGACACCCCCTGCACAGAGGCCCCCATAGTGAGGACACCCCCCTGCACAGAGGCCCCCACAGTGGGGACACCCCCCTACACAGAGGCCCCACAGTGAGGACACCCCCCTGCACAGAGGCCCCACAGTGGGGACACCCCCTGCACAGAGGCCCCACAGTGAGGACAACCCCCTGCACAGAGGCCCCACAGTGAGGACACCCCCCTGCACAGAGGCCCCACAGTGAGGACAACCCCCTGCACAGAGGCCCCACAGTGAGGACACCCCCCTGCACAGAGGCCCCACAGTGAGGACACCCCCCTGAACAGAGGCCCCACAGTGGGGACACCCCCTGCACAGAGGCCCCACAGTGGGGACACCCCCCTGCACAGAGGCCCCACAGTGAGGACACCCCCCTGCACAGAGGCCCCACAGTGGGGACACCCCCTGCACAGAGGCCCCCATAGTGAGGACACCCCCCTGCACAGAGGCCCCCACAGTGGGGACATCCCCCTGCACAGAGGCCCCACAGTGAGGACACCCCCCTGCACAGAGGCCCCCACAGTGAGGACACCCCCCTGCACAGAGGCCCCCACAGTGAGGACACCCCCCTGCACAATCCATGCAAGTGCCCCGTCTCTCATCTCAAATGGTGAATCATTTCCTTTGCTTAAAAATATTTTCCACGTCTCACCAGGTTCATTCTGTTTATTTTCTTTTGAAAATGTTGCTGCTCATTCATAGTCAGCTACTTAGAAAGCTTTAATTGTAATAATAAATTCTCATATTTTTCTGCAGATTGACTGATCTCCGTCACGCGTGTTCTTAGGCTTCGTACCTCAAACAAGATGTGAAGAGGCACAGCTCCAGGATAGGACAGGCATGTTGAGAGGTGTGCGGGCACCTTCGGTGTCACAGCAGGGAGCCTGTAGTTCTGGCTGGAGGCTGGGCCAAGTTAGAAGGGCAGGTGCTGGTCCTGGGCTGGAGGCTGGGCCAGGTTGGAGGGGCAGGTGCTGGTCCCGGGCTGGAGGGTGGGCCAGGTTAGAGGGGCAGCTGCTGATTCCGGGTTGGAGGCTGGGCCAGAGCAGAGGCCCAGGTGCTGATCCCAGGGTGGAGGCTGGGCCAGGTTGGAGGGGCAGCTGCTGATTCCGGGTTGGAGGCTGGGCCAGGTTGGAGGAGCAGGTGCTGGTCCCGGGCTGGAGGCTGGGCCAGGTTGGAGGAGCAGGTGCTGGTCTCGGGCTGGAGGCTGGGCCAGGTTGGAGGAGCAGGTGCTGGTCTCGGGCTGGAGGCTGGGCCAGGTCGGAGAGGCAGGTGGTGGTCCCGGGCTGGAGGCTGGGCCAGGTCGGAGGGGCAGCTGCTGGTCCCGGGCTGGAGGGTGGGCCAGGTCGGAGGGGCAGGTGGTGGTCCCGGGCTGGAGGCTGGGCCAGGTCGGAGGGGCAGCTGCTGGTCCCGGGCTGGAGGCTGGGCCAGGTCGGAGGGGCAGGTGGTGGTCCCGGGCTGGAGGCTGAGCCAGGTCGGAGGGGCAGGTGGTGGTCCCGGGCTGGAGGCTGGGCCAGATCGGAGAGGCAGGTGGTGGTCCCGGGCTGGAGGCTGGGCCAGGTCGGAGGGGCAGCTGCTGGTCCCGGGCTGGAGGCTGGGCCAGGTCGGAGGGGCAGGTGGTGGTCCCGGGCTGGAGGCTGGGCCAGGTCGGAGGGGCAGGTGGTGGTCCCGGGCTGGAGGCTGGGCCAGGTCGGAGGGGCAGGTGGTGGTCCTGGGCTGGAGGCTGGGCCAGGTCGGAGGGGCAGGTGGTGGTCCCGGGCTGGAGTCTGGGCCAGATCGGAGGGGCAGGTGGTGGTCCCGGGCTGGAGGCTGGGCCAGGTCGGAGGGGCAGGTGGTGGTCCCGGGCTGGAGGCTGGGCCAGAGCAGAGGCCCAAGTGCTGGCTGGGCCTGGCCTCCAACACACTCATGCTGTGGAAACGTGGCCAGTGATGGCAAACTCCATGTCACTGGCTCCCTCTCCTTTACGGCTGCCTTCTCAGCAGCCCAGCAGAAGTGAGGGAGAAGCAGAGGGGAAGTTGCTGGGGAAGGGTCCTGTAGTGGGAAAGGCTCCCAGGCTTCGGCTCAGACAGGTGAGAAAGTCCCCTCCCACCCCACCCCCACGCTGATGCTCTGAGAAGTGCATGGGGCTGTCTCACTCTCTGGGAAAGCGTGTTGCTGCTCCCCACTTCTTGGTACCATGTCTGTGTTGGTGAGCCCAGGCTGCCATTACAAACGCCACCGGCTGGGTGGCTTCAACTACAGAAATGTATCTCCTGTGGTTCCGGAGGCTGGAAAGTCCAAGGGCTCTGTTTCTGGCGAGAACTATTTCCGGGTTGCCGATGTCTGCCTTCTCCGTGTCCTCACATGGCTGAGAGAGAACTCTTTTCTCCCCTTTTTACAAGACCATGTCCCTGTTGGATTAGGGCCTCACCCTTATGACCTCATTTACCCCTAATGACCTCCTAATGATCCAACCTCCAAGTATAGTCATATTGAGGGGATGAGGGCTTCAACATATGAACTTGGGAGGAGATACAATTCAGACGATAGCAAGTGGAAAAGAAACTGGTTGAACAGAAAAGAAGTGGCTTATAAAGTCTCCAGGAAGTTTAGAGTACCAGACTCAGAAAGTGGGCAGGAGCAAGGGGGACTCAGCCAGCCAGCACCATGCCCCAGCGTGCCCCCAGCATGCCCAGAACCACGCTGATGCGGATCCCACTGCCACTACTGTATGCCACGGCTGAGACTGCCAGCCTCTGCTGCCTCGAAAGCCAGATGCTGGTGCCATGGGCATTGCCACCACCACTGGCTTAGGTCCTCGCTTCCCCTGTCTCTGTCAGTCCTAATTCAACATCCTAGGTCACAAACCAGCAACCTAGCTGCAAAGGATGCTGGAAAAGCAAAACTGGGGCTTTTTCTTAGGTTCTTGAATGCAAGGCAGGCCCTACTTCCTACCAAGATCAATATGATAGGTTCCTCTAACATAGGAAAAAGGTTCAAAATGCTAGACAGACGCCCCTCCAAATGATAAAAACGCTTACAATTACTACTTCTATTACAGCTGGTAAGTTAATATATGTATATATTATTTAAAAACAAAAGTTTCATAAAATATATACCCCTCTTACAGCCACGAACTCTCATACTGTCAATCTCTTCTGCTCTATATCATTAAAACATTCTGACTATGAACAAGTAAATTATTTTTAACATACTAGATCATAAATCACAATGTGAAAAGCACAGGACTAAGATTAAAGTCAGGAGAAATGGAAAATATTTAGGAACTTATCAAATTATTAAGTGAGAAAGGGTAAGAGTGTGGCTGAGAGCACTAACTGGGGACACATAGGAAATGCTTTGAAGGGGGCATAGTGGCAGGACTTCCTGATTAATGAATGTTAGTTGGGGTTATAGAGAAAAAAGAGTAAAGATCAAATGCAAAATTTCTAATCCAGATGAAAACTTATTTCTTAACGAAACTAAGCGCCTTCACGGAAAATGTAGCTGCATCGTTAGTTTGCCTAACAGATTTTCAAACACCAACAGTAAGAAACGAGCTGAAGTCATGGACCCAGTAAGAAACCCTGGGGAAAAAGTCAGTCCAAGGGACCAGGTCAGAAAGATCACATTGACATCAGACATCAATACTGCACTGACTTCTGGGAAACAGAAAGTTTGGAGAAGAGAACATTTTGAGAAGATTTTCAACTAAGGGAGAAAACAGTACACTGGAAATAGAGGAAATGAAAAGAATATCCGAAAGTAACGTAGTACATCCAATATTTCCAGTATTCTTTACTGAGGTCAAGATACCCTAAATGAATTTATTCACAGAAGACTATAGAGAGAAGAGAAATGGAAATTAGCCTTGTGAAGCTTTTCCCAGAAACAAACAGTATAAATTTAATTAGTATGTCTATGACATAGCAAACCGGAGAAAGGGAGGGCGCCATAAACTACAGATCGGGCAGGTAGAAGTTGATCCTGAGCACAGTGAGGGAAGAGAGAATCATGTGACCGGTTTATCTGCTCACCTGAATTTCTGCTCAAACAGGCCATGAGCACTGTGAAGGAAGGAATGATGGCTTATTCTTTACATCTCTGGTGCACACACTACACATAATGGCACATAGCATGTACTTTAAGAAATAATAAGCCTTGTGGGCAAAATGTTGAAATGTAAACAGAAATAAATAACAGAGTTAGATACATTTGTAAGTAATTTCAGAGTTCTGATCATTGTCCACTGACAGAGAGATCTTTAGTGGCATATCCTTGGGCTGTGTACATGGACAGTTGTTTAAATTTAATTTTATACTATAGTTTAATTTTATACTATACTATATTTAGTATTATTTAGTACTAGAGGCCCAGTGCATGAAATTTGTGCACTTAGAGGGGTCCCTCAGGCTGGCCTGCACCTTCTCGTAGTCCAGGAGCCCTCGGGGGATGTCCAACTGACGGCTTAGGCCCGCTATCTGCGGGTAGCTGGCAGTCAGGCATCCTTAGTGCTGCTGCAGAGGTGGGAGAGGCTCCCGCCACTGCCGCTACACTTGCCAGCTATGAGCCCGGCTCAGGGCTTCTGGCTGAGCAGCACTCCCCCTGTGGGAACACATTGACCACCAGGAGGCAGCTACTGCATTGAGTGTCTGCCTCATGGTGGTCAGTGCATGTCATAGCGACCAGTCGTTCCACCGTTTAGTTGATTTGCATATTAGCCTTTTATTATATAGGATTAGTTTCAGGTGTACTGCATAGTGGTTAGACAATCATATACTTTACAAAGTGTTCCTCCCAATATTTCCAGTGCCACCTGGCATCACACATAGTTATGACAATATTATTGACTATATTCCCTATGCTGTGCTTTACATCCCTGTGACTATTTCATAACTACCAATTTGTACTTCTTAATCCTTTTTTCACCTAGTCCCCCAAACCTCCTCACCTCGGGCAACCATCAATCTATTCTCTGTTTCTATGAGTCTGTTTCTGTCTTGTTTGCTCATTTATTTTGTTCTTTAGATTTCACATGTAAGTGAAATCACATGGTATTTGTCTGACTTATTCGTTTAGCATAATACCCTATAGGTTTATCCATGCTGTTGCAAATGTAAGATTTCATTCTCTTTATGGCTAAGTAATATTCCATTTTATATTTGTACCACAACTTTTTTATCCACTTGTCTATTGACAGGCACGTGGGCTGCTTCCATATATTTAGCTATTGTTAATAATGTTGTAATCAATATAGGGGTGCATATATTTGTTTGATTAGTGTTTTAAAAAATTAAAAAGAGATTCCCTTGGTTTAATATTTTTACCAAACTCTTGTGGAAAATCAAGATGATGTGCATATCAAATTAACAAATGACTCAGGTCTGAAAGGTAACTGAGTCAGGGAAAAACAAAAGCGAGAATGAGGACCAAATTTAAGGACAACAACAAAAATGTAACAGAGATCAGTAAAAGGTCCTGCACCTCAATAATAACAACAGACAAGCCAGTTGCATTAGTATAGGACAGGGAAATGCAAAATGACTGAGAGTTCTAATTCTCCCACCCTTGGCTGTCCAGAAAGCTTGAAATATCTTCTTCTAAATCTACTTAAGGAGTTCTCTTTCTCTCTTTTTTCTCTTTCTTTTTTGCTCAATCCCTCCACCCCACCGCACATGCACCAGAGCTGTCTGTCTGTACTCTAGGAGTCTGTCTTTATTTTGCTTGGTGGTTCAGTTGAGTGAACATGGACCACATTGTGGTGATGGAGGTGGAAGAGGGCATAGAGGGGATAAATGGTGATGGAAAAAATTTAGTGAGAAAAAGGTAAAGAGATTAAGCAAAAAGAAAAAAAACCCTTATAGACACAAACAATAGCATGGTGATTACCAAAGGGAAAATGGAATTAAGGAGGTAGAAGAAGGTAAAGTGGGGATGAATGGTGATGGAACTTAACTTGGGGTGGTGAACACACAATACAATACACAGATGGTGGATTATAGAATTGTACAGCTTAAACATATATTATAATTTTATCAACCAATGTCACCCTAATAAATTCAATAACATTTTTAAATAATAAAAAAATAAAATCTACTTAAAGATTCTAGACAAAATGTAATGTATACCCTTTAAATGCATAATTAGCAAAAATGTTAGAAAAGTAAGTACTTAGGTATAAAAAACAAAAAAGTAAATGAAAAACAAAAAGGTGCATGAGCTAATGCTGAGGCAACCCTAGGAGTATGGAGGTTGGAAAAGAGTGCTAATATCAGTAACCAGAGTTTAGACCAGTATAAAGTGACAGTTGGAAACAAGATCCCTTTATAAACCTGGGACCATCATAAAAAAGGCCCCACTCACACAGTGGGGCCTTGACTTACGAGTGTCCCTACTAACAAGTTTTTTGAGATATGAGCCGTCTCTCGGCCGATTTTTTGCTTTGAGTTGTGAGCTAAAATTCGGGTTATGAGTCAGCTTCAGATACCCCACCGCTAGTTGGCGCAGCGAACGTCACAGTGAACGCCACAACATCAGCCCAGCATCACGTGTCTCACTCGTTCACTTTTGATTTGACATACAAGTAATTTGAGTTACGAGCTCCGTCACGGAACAAATTAAACTCGTAAGTCAAGGCCCCACTGTGTGTGTGTGTGTGTGTGTGTGTGTGTGTGTGTGTGTGTATATATATATATACTTTTTTTTTTCAATTCTACCAAATAGCATGGGAAACGACAATGACATTTGTCGTTTCTGCCAGAAAAATGGGTGGAGTAAGAAAAGGTCTTCTTTCAGCATTAATAACTATTGACCTATCCATGTGCACAACTGAAGTGTAAATTTCCACTATCCAACTGGTCTGCAAATTTCAATCACTGAAGTTAATATAAAAAGTACTTGAAGCTGATGATAGCTCTAGGGCAGCAGGGCAGCAGGCAGAAGCAAAACTACGCTTAGTCTATAGTGACACGCTCTTTATAGGATGCAACAGCCAAAGCACCACTGAAGATGAGCTCACAGTCCAAAACAACAAAACCCACAAGGATACAATCAACCAGAACAGAGTCAGCAAGTGTGACAAACAGCAGGACTAGAACTATAAGAACTTTTGATATAAAGATCATACAATACATGTGTTTAAAGTTATCAAATACTTAAGTAATTAAATATAATAGCAAGACACTATGAAAAGCAAAGATAGACAAGAACTGACCAAATAGAATTATGAAAATGAAGACATAATCATTGCAATTTTAAAAATTAATGTAAGCGCTAAACAGATTAGGCATATGTGAGAAAATGCTTAGTGAACTAGAAAAGATATGAGAAAATTACCCAAAATGCAACAAAGAATGATATAAAGATAAAATACATATTTTTAAAGCCTAAGACAATAGCAATGAATAAAAAGGAAAATGAGTTATAAAAGCAGGCATTAAAGAGATGAAAGAAGAAACCTATTCAGAGAAAGAATAGCTGAGAATTTTCCAGAATTGATGACAGATGTGAGTCCTCAGATTTAGGAAGCACAATGAGTCCTAAGTAAGAGAAATACAAATAAATCCACATGAAAGCATATCATTGTGAAACCACAGAACACATATACAGAGTAAAACTCTTTAAAACAATGCAGGAAATTGGCTGAAAGAGACCAATTAGATTAAAGCATTGAGAAAACATAGCTGTCAACCAACAATTCCAAATTCAGCAAATACGTAAGTCAAGTGAAATACTCACAGAGTTACCAATTGAAGGACCCTCTCTGAAAGAGCTACCAAAGGACACACTTCAGGAAGAGGAAAATTGAAACCAGAAAGAAGTGAAGAAGGACAACATTGAGCAAAGGAACTGAAAAAACATGGGAAAACCCAAACATTCACCAATTTTTTTTTAACAAAATAACAATAATGACGACTAATTTGAGTCACATAAAAACAAGATATAATTAAAACATTTAACAATGATTAGATAAAATGGGAGGGATGTGATTAAAATTAATCATGTAGATCAGGAGATTAGAAATATGAATTTTAAACTCTATGAATTCAAGTATACTTATTATGATAACCACTAAAAGAAAAGAGAATATATAACTTCTAGATAAGGAGTGGAGAAAATAAATTTTTAAAAAGTTGGTTAGCAAATCAGAAGGTAGGGAAAGGGGCGGGGAGAGAAAAAGACAAAAAGAAACACAGGATAAATAGAAAAGAAATAGTGATAGGTATAAGAAATAAATGCAAATATCAGGAACTACTAAATTGACTAAAACTTGGATAAAAACAGTAAAAGTAATCCATGTGTCATTACAAAGAGACACAACTAAGGCGCAAGAACACAGAAAGTTTGAAAGTAAAAAGGTGGGGAATATGTCTGGCTTAGGGTGGACATTTACACAGTTTGTTGTGCTTTGATGACCACGTGCTGGCTCAGACCTTTTGGTAACGTTCTGTATATGTGCTGCGGGCTTTAGATATGGGCCTAGATAAGTTTCTTAAAATAAACTTCAGGATATAAAGAATTGTTACAGCCCTGATTGGGTGGCTGAATTGGTTGGAGCATCGTCCCGTACACCAAAAGTTGGCGGGTTCAATTTTAGTCAAGGCACATACCTAAGTTGAAGGTGTGATCTCTGGTAGAGCCGCGTGCAGGAGACAACAGAGCAATGTTTCTCTCTCACCTCTCTCCCCCCCCCACCCCAATTCCTCTTTCTGTAATCAATTAAAATTTTTTAAATAAAATAAAGAATTGTTATAGATGAAACCAGTCACTATATAGTATAAAAGATGCTCAGGAAGATGAAGCAATTCTATCCAAATATATAAGGCATAAATTGACAGAATTACAAGTATAAATATACACATCTGGAAGTTTTTATACACCTCCCTTGGTTCTTGACAAATTAAAAGAAAAAGAATCATACAAATATAGCAAACTTGAACCACAAAGTCAACAAGCTTGAGCCAAAGGACAAATATGGGATCCTGCATGGAAGAGAATTAGCTATTAAAAGACTTTAATTCTGAAATTGATCCTTGGAATCACGCATCAGGTGGAGATTTCGTCAAATGACCTCTCTAAGATCTCAACTAACTGGGATTGTTTAGTTTCAATAAATATTTCGCTCAAAGATTTAAAATGGTGGCTTTTTTTTTTCCCCTTAAAAAACCTCCAAAAAACTGGTTAAAGCCCTAGGATGAGTTATAGCTTGAGGTATAAACCTCAATGTTCCCACTGTGTTCCACTTTGGTGTGGGGTGGGGATCACCAAGCTAAACCCAAAGAAAACTTCATGGGTGTAGTCCAAAGGGAACCAAATCAAACCAACCAACAATTTTGCACAAATTCCCATGAGCCAAAACCACTGAATTTCACTCAGCAACAAAGACCTATATTAGACCCCCCTCACCAACTGGAGCCAAATTTTCCCAAACCTCAGATATGCTTGAGCCCTGCTCAGTCTGGAAGATGAGCAAAGGCCTAGATTTTTAAAGAATTAAAACTATTTCAGTTTCTCTAAGATTTTAGAGTCTTTCAGCACAACATTTTGGAGTCTTTACAATGGAATAAAATTAGAAGAAATAAATCATACGAGGCCCCGGAGTCCTTTGCCAGGCAGCAATTTCATCCAGACATTCACCACAGGGAGAGAAAAAAAAGGAATTTGTATTGATGCTCAACTAACAAGTGAAGGCAGTATTCGAGAAGGAAAAAGTAAATAACAAAGCACATGTTGAAATAATATCATGGTCTAAATTTACAATTAACATCTTTGTAAAGAGAGACTTGGCCCAAACATCAGTCTGAATATACAATTACAGGTCTACTGGTATAAAAACAGATAAGAACAAAAGGGAGCCATCATTTAATTGGTTCTTACAGTACCTACTTGTGTGGAAAACAGTGCTGTGTGCGCTGATGAATGAATTTACATTTGTGAATTTATGATTTCTCAGTGTCCCTTTTTAGAGAGCTCAATTAATTTATTTACCTTACATCATTTTAAGGGAAGCCTTAGGGGAGCGTTATCTTCACTGGTGTTTACCTTACCACCAGGCGTGGGGGCCAGGGAAGGGTAATGGTGGGGAGACGGCAAGGAGGGTGGGGGGAAAACCAACAGGAGAGTCTGTCCTACGAGCTTCTAGATCAGGGGTCCTCAAACTTTTAAACAGGGGGCCAGTTCACTGTCCCTCAGACCGTTGGAGGGCCGGACTATAGTTTAAAAAAAAACTATGAACAAATTCCTATGCACACTGCACATATCTTATTTTGGAGTAAAGAAACAAAACGGGAACAAATACAGTATTTGTATTTGCATGTGGCCCACGGGCCGTAGTTTGAGGACCCCTGTTCTAGATCCTTTGGCTTTTTGCTAAATTCCCATGGGCTTTTGTAGGTGCCTGTCCATCTCCCTGGAATGTCACCGGGAATGCTCACGTCTCTGAACTTGAGATGACTTACAATCAGTGCGTATAGATACCCCATGGCAGGGGTTCTCTTCTTGCATGAAAGCTATTGATGACTCGATGGTATATCTTACAGGTTCTGGCATCTCAAATAAAGCAAATACAGTGAATGCTAATTCCCCGGGCAAATGATCGGTTCCCTAACATTTGTCGGCATTTCCCACTGTACCTCTCACAGTGCTTTCAGGGAGGACGCACTGGCTGGCTTAGGCTGGCCTTCGAATAACCTACAGTTCAGTAAGATAACTGGGGAGAAAGATACGTAAGACAAAACCAACACAAAATCCACTGCGCATACATGAAACTGTAGAAGAGAAACGGGTCAGGTAAATTTTTAACAGGAAGATTCTACTTATTGAAGGAGAAAGATAAGATGGGCTTAGCAATGAAGACAATATAAGAACTAAGAGGGAGGATGCAATGGAATAGAGTGGGAGAAGTTAACATCCCACCTACTTTGATAGACTAGAAATCACTGGCCATTAGCAAGCAGCTTTGCTAAAAAGGGTGGAATAAGATGTAGTAGATGATATAAATACTAGATTAAAGTAGCTATCTAAGTAGACACTACCATTCTATAAACTCCCCTTTCCCAGGCACCATTATATTAGGTAAGATGGGGAGTGGCGGGGCGGGGGGGGTGGTGGTACAGGGAGGGAATGCAAAAATGAATGAAACACAGCCCTTGTGCTTAGTGTACACGATACAGGCACATAAATACAGTTACAATATGGTAAGGACCATGTATCAAGTATTATGGGTACAAAGAGGGAATAATACTTCTGCCTGAGAGAGCCAGAAGTTCTTAATAAATTACTTTAAAAACTCAAGACATTTTTTACATAACAACAATTGAGCCATTAAAACATAAATTTGATGGTCTGACTTGAGCATAATTACCATTACAGTGAAAGATCTAATATAACAAAGCTGTTTCCACATTTCAGAATGAACAATTACAAACAAAACAAAAAACCTTCACTGCTCTGTTTACAACAAACTGTCAGCACCAAATACTTCATGACAGGAAATCTGCTTTGTCCTGTTCCACATTCTGGCCTTTGTTCATGTCCGCTCGCATGTGCAAAAGCAGTACCCGACAATGGCCCTTTCAGGCCACAAAGAGTAGGAGAGAACACTGTTGAACTCTAGAATCTTTTCTTTTCACCAAATAGTAACTGCATTTGCATTTTTCTCTCTTCCTCAACTACCCCTTCTTCCAACACTCAAATCATTCAGCAGGAAACAAACACAGAACTCAGAGCCAACATTCCACGTGGAATGTCAGGGAGGCTGCACAGGCAGGCAGGAGGCTGCCTCGATCTCACTCACTTCCCATGTCAGAGTTGGAGTTTTCCCTTCATAATTCCACAGAGAAACAGAGAACCAGCTGTTTTCTCCCCAGTTTCTGTAGACTGGAAATGCAATTTCTGGCTTTGTGACAAATTCCACTGTAACAAAGCCAGTGTATGCCCCACGGAGCTCACGATAATGAGATTTTAACTCTATTGGCATTATGTATATTCAAGGAAAAGTACATCTTGGGGGGACGATGAATATAATAAGAGCTACAAGTTCAGAAGTGTAGAGTTAGAGAAATTCACTACCATTTCTCTCAGAGAAACAAATATGCTCATGGAGGTGAAAAAACGAAGCTCTGTCAATTCCCTCATGCACAGATATGCATGCTGCTCACTCATACCAGGCACTGCTGGGAATTCAGCAGTGAACAAGGCAGAAAGGATCTGTTCTCATGCAGCTTACATTCTAGTGGAGGGGAGGCAGACAGTCAGTAAAACAAGAAGATGAGAGAATATAGTGCTATAAAGGGAACAAAAATAGGGTGATGTGCTAGAAAGTAACTAATATATTATTTAGATTGGGAGGCCAGAGAAGGCCTCGCTGAGGAGGTAATATTTACGCTGAGATCTGAGTGACAAGGAGGAACAACACCTATCTAATTAGGCCCAAGGCAAGGATAACCTTGGCTTTTTTCCTTCCCGAGGCCCCAAATCTGGTTGGGAAGGTAAAGGTGGACCTGAGGGGCCAGGAGAGGACAATCATGTAGGTTTTACAGACAATGTTGAGGGAATCTGGGTTTTATTAAAAGTTCAACAAAAAGCTTTTGTGGTGCTATAAATGGGGGAATGACTGGAGCTGCTGGACACTTTTAAAAGCTCATTTTGGCTATGAGTGGTGAATGGACCATGAGTGGGCAAGAGAGCAATGATTGGAGGGTGGCCGCAACACTGATTAGGGTGCAGTCTTGAAGTGGAACAATGAAAAGATCTGGGAGATACCAAGAGTTCAGTCAATAGGACTTGCTAAGGGGAGATGAGGAAGACAGCACTTAAGGGTGACTGTAGCCAGTTACTGAGATGAGGGCAGCTGGAGAGGACAGATCTGGATGAGGATTGAGAGTTATTTTTGAAATAGTTTAGATGATCAAGTGGCCATGTCAAGAACATGATTAGATATAGAAGTCTGGGGCTCTGGGGAGAAATCAGAGCTAGAGATACATACTGCTATTCAGTGACACAGAGGTTGTATTTAAAGCCATGGGACTGAATGTCATCCCAATGGCATCAAGAAGGGTGGAGCTATGAGTGTGAGGGGTTTATGGAGAAGAGGAGGAGGAGAAGACAAGAACTGCCATGTGGGAAAGGGACAGGACAGTGTGTGAGTCCATCTGCGTCCTTTGGGAGGGTGACACCAAGATGGGATTAGACATACAAGAGGTGTATAAAGGAGGAGGGAGCAGGTGTAGGTAAAGAGAGTTCACACCGTATGCAGGTGTGACATCCAGGAAAGAAGAGAGGGATGGAGGGATGGGAAGGGCTTCAGACCACAGCTGGGTTCCAAGAGAGACTTGGCTTGGCCAGTGGGGACTTGCTGATCCAGTGTGTCTATCAGAGGAATCCGGTGCAGTGAAAGCATGTCCCAGTTCCAGAACCCCCATCATGCTGGGCACACTCCGAGGGCCTGGATTGTCTCTCCCCTGTGTTGGATCTAAAAATATGGTCGCTGAAGGCTGTCTGTCAGCTGTCACTCTGTAGCCAATTCACATGAAGGGAGGCCTGGGTGGGACACCTCCATAGGCACCACAGTGTGATGCTACAGAAACCAGCAGTAAAAACGTGTTTCAAAGAAGATGAAGTTAGCCCTGCCAAGTGCCACTGAAACACAAGTAACGCAAGGATGGGCGTGGTTTTTGACAAGATGGAAGTCACTAATGACCTTAACTAGAGCAGTCTCAGGAGGGTAAAGAAGACAGAAGTCCCACTGGAGAGGGTCAAGGAGTGAGTGGGACATGAAGAGGTATAGACAAGAGGACAGACATCTGTTTTCAGGTAGTTTTCCTGGGAAAAGGGAGCACAGAAATGGGAAATAGCTGGACGGGTAAATGAAGGGCATTGTTTTGTTTTAGGACAGAAGATAGTAAAATGCACTGATGAGCATGAGCCCATAGATTCTAAAAATCAATGATGCCACAGAAAGAAGAAAATTGCAAGTGTGATATACTTGAGAAAGCAAGAGAAGAAGGCCTCGGTAAAACTCGTAGAGGACTGGCCAGGGGAGCTCTGTGCATGGTAACGGGAGGCCAGCCGCAGTTAGGAACAGATGCAGGCTGGGTGCTGGGAGACTGGGTGCTGGGAGACTGGGTGCTGGGAACATGAGGTAGTACCTGTCTGATGGGGTCCATTTACTCAGTGAAACATGAAGCAACTGAGAGTAAGGGGAAGGGAAAGGAATAGAGTTAGTTTGAGACAAATGAAATCCGGAAGTAGTCATCTCTGAGAGGGAGAAGGCAAGCACACCAGGGAAGCATATCAGGGCTATAGGGCTATACGGAGTGCCTATTTGAGGTATGTGGGCATGAGGTTATAGGGAGACCAAAACACACCATTAATGTTTTACTCTAGCAGTATCCAGTGGCCTAAGTGTATATATGGAGTGTTTGGTGATTAGGCCTAACAAGAGAAGGGGTTTTGCTAAGTGTATGCCAGGGAAAGAGGTGGCAGGGGGAATGGCATTTCTGGGCCCTGGATCCCAGACCACAGTTGTGAACAGACTAACTGATGGCAGTTACAGCGGCTGAATGGCTGTAGCCCCGTCAACTTCCCAACCCCTAGAAAAACTTCTTCTGCTCTCCCCTGTTTGGGTAATCCCTGTACTTACTCTTTCTTGGTTGCAAACTGAACTCACAGATACTGAAATTTATGAGAACACAATGCATAAATCTACTTCATACGTTTATTTTTGTTTTAGTTGATTTCAATGACAATTTTTTGAAATTCTGTTCCTTTATAATGAGGGTTAGATTTTAAAACATTGCTGTACTTGGATATTCCTTATTTGGATGGCAGATGAAAGAGCCTTTTGATGGAATAAACTAAATAACTCCACATGACATCTTCTTAAGTCTCTGCCAGCACAACGGAGTAAGTCATATTTGGCTTAATCTTTCTAGGTCTCAAGTGTACATAAAATAGCAGTTTTTTAAAGAAAAAAATACCACCACATTGATTTTTTTTTTTTTTGGCAATTTGTCCTAAAAGTAGGTGCAACCAGAATTTCCCTATTTAGTTTACCAGATCTTTGAAAATGCACTCAAACTATACTCTCTTCATGCAAAAACATTTGACCAAAAAGATACTATTTACACCAGTCACGTGGTAAAACTAAAACATTTTAATAAGCAGCTTTCTCTTGTAGTCTTACAGCTACCAGTTTCTTTCAGAAAAAAAATCTTAAATAAAACACCAAGGTAAGTAGTTTGAGAAAATAGAAATGTTTGCTTGTGCTCACAGATTTGAATTTCTGGTCAAATTCCCTAGTTTGGCAGTTTCAGCCCACGGGAATGCTGTGCGGGGCTCCGGGCAGCAGGAGAGCGAGCTGCCCAGGAGCCCTGGCCTTCGCCCATGACCCGGCCGCCCACGCTCGGAAAAATGACTGGGAAGCAAATTGGTCAAGAACAAGACCTTCGCTGCAGAATACCCACCCAAACCCCAAGTATAAACAGCCTCTCATTCAAATGTACTATTTTTAACAACAAGAACACCTGAACCATAAATGCATGTTTTTCTCCTTTGAGCTCCTAAAAAGCAACTGTGTTTTTAAAGTCTGTGTATACCTGGGGCCAGTATAATTACAGGCCCTCGTCCTGGGAAGCTTAAGGGATCCGAGGATCCCACAAGAGCTGCTGCGGGGCCGTTTCTCTCCTCGGTGTTTTAGCTGCACTTTGGGAAGCTGCTGTGCTGGAAAAAAACGTAACTGCCAGACAAGCCTTCCAGCAGCACCACCTCGCAGCAACCACGGGCACCCACCGTCCAGAATCAACACACCGCAGCTGCCGTCACTAGCGGCCAGGAGGATGGGCAGTGTGACAGGTCACGCCCCAGAAGGACACGGAGCACAATGAACAATGAAGAATGAGTGGTGAGAGCAGGGGGCAGGGCAAGAGACAGGGCCCCAGCACCAGGAAGAAGCAGAATGATGACTACTCAGTTCTGGGAACAGACCGACAGGGCCGAAATGAGGGGGAAACTAGGTCGCTGTGAGAAGTGAATACCGACTGCTAATGCTGGGCTCTGAAGAAGAGAGAGGGGCTAAATTCAGACCTTTGATGAGTTCATATTTAAAAGCGAATACTTAATGGTTGGCAAAGAAATTTTTCTAGTAGAGCAGAGGATAATAAGTAAAATTTGAACTTCTTATTCCTTAACATCAAAAAATATCAGCCTTTCACTCTCTCCTGGGTAAAAGAAAAAAATCACTATCTTTTGAAGTATCCAGATGAAAGGCTAGGTGGGGAGGGGTGCTGGTGATGATCTCACCCACCCTATCTGTGGACATGATTACTTTAATACGTTTTGTTCTTGTGAATACTCCCAAAACAGCGATGAAACACTACGCACTGTGTCACTCACATCATCATACCTGGGAACAGCAGGTGGTTAAGACCGCATCGTCATACCTGGGAACAGCAAATGGTCATGACCAGGTAGCCTGGAGCCAGGCGTGAGTCCGGCTCTATCACATGTTGGCCCTGCGGTCTTTCTGTGCTCTTCTCTCCTTTTCCCTAGGATGAGGATCCTATTTGTACTTCCTTCATAGCATAGCTGAAGGGATTAAATCCGTCACTACATGTAAAACACGGTGTCAGTGAGGCTCCAGACAGGAAACACATGGGACACTCCACTCACCGAGGACCTTTTTGCAAAGAGGTGGGACACACAGGGGAGCCGTAAAAATTAGTGCTAAAGCCTCAGGCTAGTGGTCATGGTTTCCACCCCTTGGCCTGAAAGTACAGGCAAGAATAGTTCCTGGGATCCAGAATGAGAGGGCGTTGCAGAGGTTAGGCCGCCTTGAGAAGGAACTGACCTTCAGTCTGAAGAAAACTGCCCTCCAAGGTGACCTTGCTGGGAGAAGCCAGGGGTGGGGGTGGGGGGTGGCGGGGGCCGGAGGGGGGGCGAGAATCTGACCTCACTTTCCCTTCCCTCTGATCCCCTGTGGCTGGGGCCACTCAGGAGCCAGAGGGCAGGACGCAGATTGAGGAGCGGCAGGTAGCCTGCAGGAGAGAGGACAGGTGGGAAGGGAACACAGCGGACCTGGAGAGGCATGAGGTGCTGAGAGCATCTGATGATGTTAAGCACCTTGACTTCTGCAGATGCCCGTGGACTGTAACTAACTGGAGCAGACCGATCAGTACCAATCGAGAAGATTAACTCAGCAAGACCGAAGTTCAAGATTAAAGCAACCTGTTTTCATCTTGATAGCTCTAGACCAGGACCGGAACTCATTGTTCATTCCATGTATGATGACCCGGGAGAAAAGCATGAGGAAGGAGGCATCACAGGAAGCAGTTGTAGCTTTCTCAGATGGCCCACAAGAAGCTGCTGGTGTTTTGTAACCGAGCCAAACCCAAGCAGAGAAGTGTGGTGGGGGCCCATCTGGGACTCGCCGAGCCTCGGGCTCCTGCAGACACACGGAGCGGCATGAGGGGGAGTGGAGGGCTGCACACAGTCTGGCTGCTTATGTACTGTGAATACAGACGATCTCATTCTGCAATACAGTTGCCGTGGAAGGTGCCGGACACAGCAAGCTGAGGCCAACTTTCTTACCTCCTCCCTTAGAAACATACTGTAAACGGTATGGAACATTCAAAGTGATGAAAAAGTTGATCTTAAAGTACAAAATATAAGAATCAACAAACAAGAGGCCATGAAATGCTGCTGTTACACAGTTTGATGATAATGAGCATTTCACATACATTCGGTCACAAAGCCATGGTGCCTTCTTAAATTTTGTTAACAAACCACATCTTTTATTACCTAAAACTAATTCAAAGTACAAGAAAGTGTGCGACATTTGATAAATGGGAGAAAGTCAAACATTTCTTTGTATTTACATGAATTTTTATTAGAGTAAACGTTATAAAGTAACATTTACTAATGTAGTGATGTAAGCTAAGATAACCCTTCCTATTAATCTACATGGCAAATGACTGCATAGATTAAAGCATGTGTAAGGGGGTTTTCACTCTTATATCACGGTGAAAGAGTGAGCGAATCTAAAGGGTGCTAACGCTGACACAGCTGGTGTAACTGAGACGACAGAACTAGGTAGACACCAGTTCTGGCCCGTCTTGCATGTGATGCCTCAAATAAGGGCCTAAACTTTGTCCTGCAGACAAGAGTCAGTCACTGAAGGTTTCAGCTGGGAAGGAATAAAAGTGGGTGCAATACTTTAACAGGATTAATCAGGAATGCAAAGTCACCTGCAGCAGCGAGAGCCTAGAGCAGGTGGGCTGGGAAAGCAGGTGGCAGGAACCGCTGGGAGCCAGGACCTAAACTGAGGGCAGTGTGAGGGAACGGACAGACAGGCAGACAGAAAGAGACAGGGAGGGAGGGGGGAAGAGCAGGGGGAAGAGACAGAAAACGGACTGTGAAGGAAGAATGGAGAGGACTTGCTGAGGAACTAGAGGACAGAGGTGAAGGGGCTCAAAATAACGTCAAAGTCTCAGCATAAACCCGCCATGCTACCCACAGATCAGGAGTGAGCTGCCCTAGCTGAGGAACCCGCCAAGGGAGGAGCGAGCACCATGCGGACGGGAATGGCCACAGGCCGAGGCACACACAGGGGCAGAAGAAACCCACTGATGGAGATGTGCGCATCAATGAAGCAAAAGCTGAATACGAACAAGACCATAGCAACGGGGGCGGGAAGCAGGTTGCCAGATAGAATACAGGATGTCCAGTTAAGTTTGCATTTTGGCTAAGTGACAAATGATTTCTAGTAAACGTCTGACCCATGCAACATTTGGGACATATTTATACTAACAATGTGTTCACTCTTTGTCTGAAATTCAAACTGGCCTGGTGGCCTGTGTTTTCATGTGGTAAATCTGGCCACCCTCGCGGGGAGGGATGCAGGAGATGAACTTCTGAAAGAGGCACACTGGGTGGTGAATTTGGTAAAGAGCAACCCAAACTTAAAACTAGAGAAAATAAGTCTTTCGATGTTCAATTTTTTTAAAACCACTAACTTCCCCCAAAGTAACAGTTGCCGTTCTTTTCCAACATGATGGCCACGTGGAGACACAAAGCACTTTGATTGGCTTAAGGTCGCTGTAGAGACCACTCAGAATCATGCGCAAGAAGACTTTTACTGAGGAAGTCTGGCACTCAGCTTTTTGTCCACACTTCTAATCTCTGCGAGGTTGAAAACACGAGGGAAATTGTCAAACAACTTGTTCAATATACTCACATTGTGATATACGACCCATCACAGTGAGGCCTTAAACATATCTGAACGTGTTTACGGTTCAAATAATATATGTGTTTTTGTGTCTATATCACTGAAATATTTCCGAACGTCTGTTCATTACTTATTTTGTCAAGTGATCTCTAGGGAGAAACATGTTTACCAGATCTACACTTTAATAATTTTACTGGAGGCTACTTAATATACAGCCCTGTTGTACTCTTACTGCTCCTCACAGGATTTGCAATATGGAAGATGAAAAAGAAGAACTACACTCAATATTTTTCTGATGAGAGAAAAGGATGCTGTGCTTAATATATATCCGCCTCGAGCTTAGAAGTGTCACACGATGTACCGGCTGGTTAGGACAGAAATGAAAGTAGCCTTGCAGCATCATAAGCAACTCCCACCCCTCCATTCATGTGGGGAAGAAGGGCTGGCATGTGAGAAAGCAGTGGTCACACGTGGTGTTAGTGCAGAGCGCACTGCCCAGATCACCGCACACAGATGCTTGGGGAAGTCAGCACCTGCCAGGACTCCAAGAAGATGCCCCAGGGAACACCTCAGAGTCAATCTGAGGACTCAGGTGAGAAGGAAGGGAGTGCTCGAGGGCAACACTGGCACATCCAGAGACATTAAGATTTTCCTAATTTGAGTAGCATTGTCTTCAGGCTCAGTGACCAAAGTTTGTTGTATGTCTTAGGAGATAATTATGAGGTAGACACTCCTGGTTGTCTCTCAATAGTCACCCCCGACCCTCTTACTTAATAACCAAACTCCAAATTTTAGTTGGGGCACTCAACTAAAAGAATTACAGACATAATGCATTGGTATTGCAGGTTAGGTCCCAGGCCATGGCTACAAAGCGAGTATCACAACAAAGTGAGGCATAATCATTTTGTGATGAAGGGTCCTGCCTTTAATATATATGAGACAAAGAAAGAAAAGAAAGGAAGAAAGGAAAGGAGGGAGGGAGGGAGGGAGGGAGGGAGGGAGGGAGGGAAGAAAGAGAAAGAAAGAAAGATGGATCACTACCTCTATGACAGAGGATAAAGCAAATAAAGCCTGTACTTCCCTGCCTCACTTACTGCTTAGCCATGTGACTAAGAGACCTAAATGGAAATTCTGTGCAACCTTCTCTAAGTGCTCCTGTGGATGCCTAGGTGCACCTTTGGGCTGAAGTTCAAGCAGCCATCCCATACCACAACGCACTGTGATAAGAGAGAGGAGTCTGGGTCCCCGGGGGTCATGGAGCTACAACACAGCCTTGCACTGCCTGCCTCTGGGTTTGTTATGTGAGACAATAAACACCTATCGTTAAGTCACCATTAAGTTTTTCTTTTTTCCTTTCTATTGAATTTATTGGGGTGACACTGGTTAACAAAATTATACAGGTTTCAGGTGCATAATTCTACAACACATTATCTGTACTCTGTATTGTGTATTCACCACCCCAAGTCAAGTCTCCCCTATACCCCCTTCTACCTCTTCCCATCCACTCTCCCCTCGGCAATCCCCATTCTGTTGTCCATGTCCACAAGTTTTTTTTCTTCTTTTTCTTTTTTGCTCAATTCCTCCACCCTCCTCACCCAGCAGCCCCCCCACCCCCGCCACTGTCAGCCTGCTCTCTACCTATGAGCCTGTCTCTATTTCTGCTTCTCTTACAGATGAATCAATGCTTCGTTAACTCAGCTAATGTATATACATATGTATGTAAAATATCTCAGCATTTATGGCCTAACACATAGTAGAAACCTAATGCATGTCCATTCTTCTTTATCTACTATGATATTACTACAATCAACCCCAAATCTATTGACATCTGTAAATCTCCCATTAGTAAACAGATGAGTTAATTACTAGCTGCTACAGAAAGACACAGGCAAAAATGTGATCAAACACTGTTCTTATTATTTAACTAGAGGCCCGGTGCATGAAATTCGTGCGTGGGGGGGGGGGATGTATGTCCCTCAGCCCAGCCTGCACCCTCTCCAATCTAGGACCCCTCAAGGCCCGGTGGGATCCGGCCTAAATGGGCAGTCGGACATCCCTCTCACAATTCAGGACTCCTGGCTCCCAATCACTCACCTGCCTGCCTGATTGCCCCTAACTGTTTCTGCCTGCCAGGCTGATCACCCCCAAACCACTCCCCTGCCAGTCTGATCGACACCTAACTGCTCCCCTGCCAGCCCAAATGCCCCTAACTACCCTCCCCTACTGGCCTGGTCACCCCTAACTGCCCTCACCTGCTGGTCTGGTCACCCCCAACTGCCCTCCCCTGCAGGCCTGGTCCCTCCCAACAGCCTTCCCCTGAAGGCCTGGTCCCTCCCAACTGCCCTCCCCTGCCGGCCATCTTTGACTACATGGGGTGGCCATCTTGTGTTGGAGTGACGGTCAATTTGCATATTACTCTTTTATTAGATAGGGTAGGTATAGTCATCTCTGAAAGTCCTCAACCCTTTACTATCTTATCGTGATCTTCAAATTGATTTGGCCTCGTTTACTTTGCCTGTTAGCTCAACACGAAGGTTTATCTGTCCAGCTTGCTTTCTGATCCGGCCTCTGCTGGCATCACCAGCATCCTGTCCTTTGGCAGAACCTCTCCCCATCTCCACGTGGCACAGGTCAGGGGCCTGGGTAAAGACGCTCCATCCTCTAGTGCTAGTGGTGGGTGTGGGCATGGGAGGCGACGCCACGGTCTTCACTCACGCTGGGGAAGATGAAGCCCCGGTTCTGCAAGCCTCTAACCTGGAGCCGCCAGCCACGGGGGAGGAGACGGAAAGGAAACCCGCACATCTCTAGACTTCCTAGAACGCTAAGCCAGGAAATTCCTTTTTCTTAGATTTGAGAAAATCCTGGAGACTCACATTAGACTGGTCAGGGTCGGGCTTCCATGTGGCCTAGCAGGTTGATTGGCACAGTAAGGATAAAACAGATCGGGAAACACAGAACCAACAACAATCTAGCATCTGTCTTAGTATCTTCTTAGTACCCTACGATTTTTATTCATATCACTCATCTACTATTGATCATATTATAGTGATAACACATGGAAACAGAAAAATCTTCGGAGCCATTCCTTTATCTAATGTAGATATGAGACTGTTGCCATGATTTTCATCTTTCTAATGATATTTAAAGAAGCTAATCAAGTCTTATGTCATACCAACATTTAGAACATGGTTTCGGAGTGCTACTTCCGTGTTCCATTGTCCTGGAGGCTTCCTTGGAAATCCACATGTTATTGTCTTAATGTGAACACTCCACCAGAAACAGGCAGCACAGCAATTCCAGTCACAATGTCTCCCATTCAAGAGCAAGTTTGTTGTTTTAAGTAGCACACAGCACACGTTTATTTTTTCAAAGAGGATACATCCTAGTTGTACCCATAATCCCAATGTTATCTTAGTGAGAAGAAAATTCGGTGTTCTCATGATAAACTAAACAAAATTAAATCAGATGTAAAAGGAATAGTGACTTTCAAAGATCTACAAAGCTACAAAAAAAGAACATCTTGTCTGTGAATTAGAATAATTCCTAACACAACTGGCTGTGTACCTACATTCGGAATGAAAATACAGACCCCCGCCCCCCAAGGGAAAACATACTGTATTCTATTATCATTTAGACTGAGGCAAAAGAAGGTTTCATAGGAGATAAATATTCTTAACAAGTAAAGAAAGAATTAAGCCACTGGGATTTTCTTTTTATTTCAACTGTTGAGCTTTTATAAGAAAGTGTTTAGCGTTCTGAAAGCCTTTTACGGCTCTAAATATGCAACAATTATATGAACAACACGATTTAATTAGAATGCATTGAGTGTATGGCTCTATAATGGGAATTGCATTAATTAAAGTAGTTGGATATACAAAGGTATTAGCTATAAACAGTTTGAGGAATCGAGAATCTAATTTGCCTACTGCACAACAAAGACTAGCACACTGCAGTTATGTGAGTAACGGTGGCGAGCATATAGCAGCTAGATGTTTATCTGTTTCAGACTTCATTCATCCCACAGCTACGCACTGGGCACCCACCCCATGCCAGCCCCGGTCTAGGTGCTGGGGAGCATCAGAGCACAGACAGGTTCTGGTCCTTGTGGAGCTGACATTTGAGCAGAGGAGACAGATAATGTACGACAAGCACAGGACATACACTGTAGTCCGCAGGTGTAAGTACTGCGGTTGGGGGGCGGGGAGGGGACAGGCAGAGTAGGGTAGTGGGGTCAGCAGGAGGGAAGCGGGGTGCTGCAGCTTGAACTCAGTGATCAAGGGGGTGCCTCATTAAGAAGTGACATTTCAGCAGACTTTAAAGAGACGGCAGTGTGAGCTATGTGGGGGTCTGGGGGAAGAGCATGCTGGGCAGAGAAAACAGCCCAGATAAAAGCCCTAAGGCTGACGAGCTCTGAGTGTTGCAACCTGAAGCAGAGTGAGCAAAGGGGAGAATATTAGGGGGAAAACACACAACACTATAAGGTGAGGGCTCCTTCGCTTACACAGGAAAGCAAATAATGGAGGGCCGTTGGACGGAGTAGTTCCGTTGTTTGTAGGCCCGGTGCACAGTGAAAACCCAGGCCCCTTGTTCAGACAGAGGGAAAGTGCTGTCGAAGGTACTAAAATATAAAGCTTTTTTTCCCTTTGAAATATTGTAGTACTTATAGTACTGGGATTTACCTATCATTAGAGGGGTAATAATATTACATGAGTCATGAAAAGCTTTTAAACTGCAAAAATAATATGTTGGTGTTATCATTTTGTATAACACAAAATAATGATATTTTATTAATATATCTTGATTGATCCTACAGTTTTCCTCATTTGCTTTGCTACATATTCGTTTATTAGATCACCAACAGGTATATATTTAGCAGCTTCACTTTCAATCCATATAATTGAAAGCTCTTGGCAAACGCAAGATCACAAAAAATTCTGATTTCTGATAGTTTTAAATATTGAGAAAGATCGTTCTGCTGATGCCACGGTTATGGGAACTGCTGAGAGTATTTTATAGGCTAGGAAAACATCCAGATAAATCTCTGGTAATTTATTTCAAAATATAAATTTTAGTATATCTAACTTGGCAAATCTTGCAAAACAACTTCTCTAAAATGATTTAACTTCGGACAGATCAGTTTCATGTAAGTTTGAATTTAGTTTTAAATGCAAATATATACAATGCATTTTAATGTTTCCTCTGACATCTCTGATAACTTGTGGAGGTTGAACAAGAAACTGAAGTGGCTTCATGATTTGTACGTCATTCAAAACACCTGTTTATGCATTTACCCCTGTACCTATGATTACAAGGAGCAATTAATTTTAAAATTGTCTTTCACGTTAATTGGAAGTTCCTAAAGTTTCCTATGAAAATAGAGTCCTTTTCTGTTGAATGTGATCATCTTTAAATTCCATTCCATTTCTAAGCTAGTGAATCACTTGCTTCCCATGCTGCAGCAGTTTTCAAAACTGAAAACTCAGAGGTCTTTGAAGAATTCCAACTCTGCTGTGCTTCATTGCAGCGTCCACATGTCCGCTTTCATTCTGTGCTCCTTACAGATCACGTTTGCTGCCCGAGTTCCAGCAGTTCCTGTCCGGGCGCTCCGGCCGGAGAGCTAACATCAGCCTCCAGGGCCGGCTCTGGGGACCCACTGGACAGCCAGGCTCCTGCGGTGTTCTGGCGCTGCTCCCTTGGGAGGCCCCTGCTCTCTCTCTCTCTCTCTCTCAGGGCTGTGCTGCCCTTCTGCTGATGCTGCCCGGGTCTCCCTCAGGGTCCCAGAGTGCCCGGACTGTCCCTGGGTGTGCAGTGTGCGGCTGGTCAAACACTATTGCATGCCGCTGCCTTCTGCGCCGGAGCCCGTGTGTGTGCAAACGGCTGCTTCAGGGATCTCCCCTCCTCAGGAATATGCCCCTTTGGCCCACTGAACTTCACTTACAACCTGAGTTCAAAGATAAAAGTACTGAGAAGTTCATGACAGCAGCAGCGGAGGGCTGACCAAGCCCGGGCCCTTTGCAGTGCAGGGGCTGAGCGACTGCACAGCCAGGCCTCCGACGCGGAGACCTCCTAGGCCTCCATAAACTGCTGGGCTCTTTACTGGAAGGAAACCGGAGCCGGTGAAGGTCTTGAGCAGGAAGTGACATGAGGTGCTGCACTTGCAGCCACAGGTTTGTGTTTCACACTAGAGAGCTGGACCCAATAAAGTCTGACTCAAACATCACACTTGATTTACACAACAATCATTTTGCTTTTGGACACTCAATACACTCGAAAGTCATTTCTAAACAAAATCACAATGTACAACCTAACTATGTACACTTTTTATTTGCTCATAAAACCTAACTGTGTACACTTTTTATTCGCCCGTGTTCTTTATTATATAATCCTATAAAATAAAGAGGCAATATGCAAATTAACCCTCACACTCTCACAAGATGGCTGCCTACGACCAGGCAGGCAGGGGGGTTAGTGAGGAACGACCAAATGACTGAACAAGCAGGCTGCGTGGGGTGACCAGGCTGGCGGGGGGGAGGGGGGCAGTTGGAGGCAACCAGACCAGCAGGGGGTGTAGTTGGGAGCAATTAGGCTGGCGGGGGGGGGGGGGGGGGCGGCGGGGGCAGTGAGGGGCGACTAAGCCAGCTGGGGGGGGAGGGGCAGTTAGGGGCAATCAGGCAGGCAGGCAAGTGAGCGATGAGGAGCCAGCAGTCCAGGATTGTGAGAGGGATGTCCGGCTGCCAGTTTAGGCCTGATACCCGGGATTGGGCCTAAACCAGCAGCTGGACATCCCCTGAGGGGTCCTGGATTGGAGAGGGTGCAGGCTAGGCTGAGGGGACCCCTCCCCATGCACGAATTTCATGCACTGGGCCTCTAGTACCTCAATAAAACTGGGGAAAAGTAATTTCTAAATATTCTTGATACATGTTTCTCTCTCTCTCTCTCTCTCTCTCTCTCTCTCTCTCCCCCCCCCCTCTCTCTCCCCCACCTCCCTCTCAAATCAATAAACATATCCTCAGGTGAGGATTTAAAAAGAATATGAGCATGTGGGAACAGGGGTTTCCTCCAGGCCCCAGGTCTTGCAGGGCCTTCTCCTTGCTGATCTGTCAAATCCTCACATCTGCAGGTTCCTAACTCTCACGCCCTGTGGTCCACGTGATCCCTCGGCTCTCGATCCCTCTCTGAGGGTCTCTGAGCCTCTGCTCCTGCGCCAGCATCGCTGGGTTCAGTTTCCCAGTTCCCACTGATGAGAGCGAGACTCTAGTTGCCCCAGCTCATTCCTAGTTGAACAACCCTTTTCGCCCCAGATCTATCCTAAGCCACAGGCAGCCTGTGCATAGCTACCCTTGACTCAGACTCCTTCTCCTGATCCGATCAGCCATGGCCACGGGGCACAGTGTCCAGGCCACAGCACAGCTCCCTGGGTCACTCCCACCCCCTGGGAACCATGGATGGGGCAGTTCTCCCTTATCAGAATCTGTGAGGACTGTAGGCACGGAAATGACATACTTGAACCCTTGCCCCAGATGTCTCCTAACACACAGCTTAACTTCTGATAAGAAGTTAAAAAATTCAGTGCCTGAAATTCCATCAGTCTTGGCCTAATTTCGGTAAACAAGGATCTTTTTTCATAACAAAATTCCCTCTAAGAAAGTTAAGATTTACTTGCAGTGCCTGACAGATAGCTAGCACTCAATAAATGCTAGCCGAAATCGTGATGAATAGAGTCAATTTATCTCACTGTTTTCCTCTGAGAAGAGCTACACGGGGTGAAGACATTTTATGGACAACTGTTTAGAGCAGCGGTTGGCAACTGGTGGTCCGTGAGGTCCAAAAGGTTGGCGACCGCTGGTTTAGAGCACAGGAAATCTGGCAGAACCCTGGGAAAGGGTGTGATAGCTAAAGGACCGCACAGATCACGGACATCTGGAGCACAGGGGGGGAAAGTGCAGAGGGTGGCAAGTGAAAAGGCAGTGCCTCTCACCTTCCACACCTCAGCCCCCGACACTGACCAGGACAAACACACCTCCCGCGGTGCCTGTCTGCAGCGGCCAGGAAGAAAGAGGTGACACCACAGAATGCTGCCCAACGGCCAGACAGGACGAGGCCTGAAAACATCCACCGATTCAGTGGCATGAACCTCCCCGGGGAACTTAGCAAAGGGCTGCAATAAAATGAAATAAAATATGTAAATGCAGTCATGTGATATAGCAATTTAAGGATCAAGGGACTGCTTTCTCATCTAAAACGGGAATAACAATACCTACCTACCTGTAGGGCTATTGCAAAAATTAACGGAGACAATACACGTGAAAGTTCAATGAGCTTGACACAGCTCTACATGGAAGGAGATGCATTCTCAGTGTTACCACACAGCAATAGGTAAGTCTGTTCATGTCACTCAGCAAGAAGCACACTAACCACAGGACCAAAAGCACCTGGCCAAGCATAAAGGGGAAGGCCACGTTCCCCGTGAAGGACAGACATTCTGCGAAAAGGGGCTCTGCTCCGAGGAAAGCAACGTTAGCTGAGGAAGGTATGTAGACCTGCAAGTGACAAAGCACTGGGCACATGTGTGGCTATATTTCCCCAAACGATTGAAACATCATATTTTAAGTCTGTTTGTGCTTTCAATTATGAATTCCGCAGTCAATTATACATTCAAGTAATTATGGAAGAACCGTGCTAGATGTAACCAATCCCACATATTCATGCAGGAAGGATTTTTGCAGAGGGCTTTGCGTTCTCTTTCCTTTCTTCACAGGCCATTCTTTTGAAGGATAGTAAAGTGACTGGTAATAACCAGAATTATCTGTGAATGCATTCTCAGCTCCTAAAATAGAGATCGATGATAAGAATTGCAAACGTGTGCCTCAGAAGAAACCAAATCTAAAACAACTCAAGGGGAAAAAATTCACAAAGAAAAACATTCATTTCCTGGTAAAACCCTGAATTGGAATTGCAAAATCTTTTTCTATGGAAATGTTGGTGGGGAACCCACAACAGATAAGAGCTAATACTCACTGAGCACGTACTATGTCCCGGGACACGTGTTTTTTTCCTGTGCAGTTCATCTGATCATCATGGCAAATGAAGTAGCTATTCAAGTGTCACTTTCCCCATTTACAGATAAAAAACTGAGACCCAGACAGATGGATTTGTCGAGAGCCACACAGCTATTAAGTACTAAAGCGGGAAGCTGAAGCACGCGTCAGGAACAAACAGTTCCTGGTTTCTCTGTTCTCTTTCATCATGCTGTAGGGACTAACAACAGAGTACGAAACCAAGACGGGTGCCCTTCTGAACAGCAGGCCCTGACAGGTCTCAGGCCCTGAAGCCTATGCTGACAATATAATCATTGCTTCAACTTACCTGAGAAATAAATGCCATGTAAATTATAAATAAACATCAATTTCAAAACTGCAAAGTTGTTGAAAGTGCACCTCAGGCCTCTGAGAAAGATATCCCTGAAGACAAACAGCACGGTTACCGGCGTGAAGAGTTACACCCAGTCGGTGACCGCCAAACCTCAGCGTGCCTGGGAGTCACCCGGAGGGCTTGTGGAGACAGGCTGCTCGGCCTCAGGAGGTCGGTGAGGCCTGTGAACCTGCGTTTCCACCGGGTTCCCAGGTGATGTGGATGCCGCTGGCCCAGGAACCACACTTTGAGAACCATGAGACTAGACAAAAAAAGCAGCCATCTATCGTGTTATTTTAGATGCACTGAAAAGGCCTCTCTCCGAAAAGTCCTTCAGAAAGGAACCAAAAGCAAAACTCCTCTGACAAGAAATGAAGCCCGTCAGGAATGCATTCGGCAGGAGTGAGAAGGCGGCTCCTAAGGACGACCCCCTGTATGCTAGCTCTCACTCACAGGGAGCATCCGCTACCCAGCTGACCTGCTCAGGAGCTGGGGTGCAGCAGCGAACCAGGAGAGAGTCCTTATCTTCATGAAGTTCACACTGGAGTGGGCGGAGGCAGGCAATAAACACCCGCACCAGGTAAGCACTGCGTGTGGGGCATAGTCGGTGGTACACGCTGTAGAGAACAGACAGAGACAGAGGCCACGAGCAAACCAGGGAGCGGAGAGCTCTAGGCGGAGGGCCCAGCAAGTGCAAAGCCCTGAGCTGGGAACACCTGTGATGCGATTGCGGGACTGCAACATAAAAGGTAAGGTTTTTAATTGCGTATGAATGAGGGAAGTTTCCTACTAACCTCCAGAATTGATGGGCAAAATGAAACTGAGTTTGTGACTTTCAGAGTTTGGGGGAAAAGTGGAGAGAGCTCTCGTCCACACTCAATGTGCAGATATTTTCCCTCTTCTCCTCTCCTCTCCTCTGGTATCGCAGTGTTTGGAGAACCCAAGGTCACATAAAGATGTAGATGCACAATACCCCTGGCTTTTGCTTTCCTTTTGTATTTCGTGTTAATCTGCTTGGCAGTCAGGGTAAGTGCTGAGGAGAGAAGCCAGGTCTACAGGCTGCCATGGGAGAAATGGGGGTGTGTTGTGGCAGAAGGGAGCTTGCTCCGCCCCCTGCTGAACATCCCCCCTCCCACTCACACCGATGGCTTCCTAGTGCGAGGCCCGTGGCTCTCGGCCCTCACATTTGTGCTGCCTACAAGCTCTCAACTCATATACAGGTGAGGCTGCGCGTGCCAAGGTGTTAACACCCTCCAAACAATGAGCAACAGGTGTTCCTTTGTCCTTTTGGGGGGACAACTCTGAGGCACAGTCCCGTGTCCCCTCTGTCCTCCAGAGGATACCGGTGGGACTGAGTGCCTTAATGTACCCAGTAGCAGCTTCCTTTCCTTCCATCTCACCTCCTCGCTCCCCTACTGGTGCCTCCTGGCCTTACCTCCCAAATCAGCTACTGTCACTAGAATCCTGGCTTCAGAATCTGCTTGAGGGGGTGCCAGACTAGGACAAGTCCCTTCTCATGGAGGAGTCATATCACTGTAGCATCTCTGATCCACCGGCCAGTCCTTCTACTGTCTTTCTAATTCCAGCAATGCTTTTTCTCTTCCCACGGACCCAGAGATTCTCATACTATGTGCGTATGCTGTCATAGAACTCAGCCTCCACAACCACGCTGCTCCCTGCAACTCCCAGTCTCCACGACCATACTGCTCCACACAACTCGCAGGCCACTGCTTAGAGGTATTTTACCCAATAAATTACAAATAGCTTTAACTTGTAGTTATCACTGCCAAAATTTCTTGACTGGTCATTCTTAAAAAGAAACATCCAGAATTAGACTCATTTGTTTACCCACGATAATAAAATCCATATTTGCAATGTGCATCGTTCGTACAGTCTGTGCTTGTTAGATGGGCTGCCGTTGCGGTCTCCAAATTCACTCGCTGTAGGTGGAGAGGCAAACGTTCCCTCTTCTTTGTTAAGATGTTGGTGGAGTACCTCAAGGTCATTATCTTGAATAATTTCACGATTTTAAGCTGATTGGTTTTCCTGTTTTTAACCACAAACCCATGTTTTCAGTTGGAAATGTAATTTAAGAAGTGTTCAACTTGAAAGTTAGTAAGATCACAAAAGCCAGAAATGCAATGTTATCAAGAAATTAGTGTAGCAGGAAGTGGAGCCAAGCACTGGTACATGTTTATAAACAATGCATCTGGTGAAATGGAATTGTGGCCGGAAGTTGAACAGATCAGTGGGAGTCAATGAGTTTTTGTATAATTCCGTTGTGACCAGTGTTTTCTGCTTGAAAGCCAACGTTGAGAAAAACAAAGTATTTACTGTCAGGCATGTTTTTGTGAATGTCAAATGGGATTAGGTTTATTTGAGTCCCAGGGGGGAGAAGTTCTAATCCAATAATATAGATTACTTAATTTGCTGACTAGAAGAACATTACAGAACAAATGACACAAAGTTCTCATATCTGGGAATATTAATTTTTTGTTCGGAAATAATTATAATTTTTAAAAAAACACACACAGGACGTTATAAAGAGAGTACAGAGTGATTCTGTGTACCTTCCCCCAAACTCCCCCTGTGGTTACACCTTGTATAACTATAGCATATTATCAAAACCATATTATCAAACAACGGTACAGTATGGTTGTAGAGTTCTATTTGGTTTTGAACAGCAACCATTGCAATGAAGATACACAACCTTCTGTCACAACAGAGATCTACTGATGGTGACATCTGACCAGTTTGAATAAAGAGTAGAAACCTTACATCCCTCTAAGATCCTTTCCACTCCCTTGTTTATAATATTACCAGAGGCCCGGTGCATGAAAATTCATGCACTGGAGGTGGGTCCCTCAGCCCGGCCTGCCCCCTCTCACAGTCCAGGAGCCCTCAGGGGCAGAAGGCAACCCAGCAATCAGGGGAAGGCGACTCTCCATCACACCTCTGCTGCTGCCACTGCCGGCAGCACGAGCCTCGGCTGACCCTGGTTACCTGAGCCTCAGCAGTCCCTGGTTACCTGAGCCTCAGGCGGCCATGGTTACCTGAGCCCCAGGTGGCCCTGGGCAGCTGGGCAACCACCATCCAAGGCTTGCCTGCACCTCGGGCCAGCCCTGGGCGGCTTTTGGGCTGAGGGGACTGGGGGATTCCAGAGGCAGGCGCGCGGAGCGGCCAGGCCTGCCTCGGGGTGGGCCATGGGCCTGTTGCACACCTGCTGCCCCGGTGGAGCTGAGGGGACTGGGTGCCACCATCTTGTGGCTGTGGGTGCCGCCATCTTTGAGGGCATGGCAGTCAATTAGCATATTCCCTCCTTATTGGCTGTGGGTGCCACCATCTTTGCGATGGTGTGAAGGTCAATTAGCATATTCCCTCTTTATTAGATATGATTGTCATCACACAATGCTGTCATTTTTGCTTCGATTGCCAAACATATATTTTTTAACTCAAGAGGAGGAAAGTTAATTTTATTCATGCATATTTTTGCTCATTCCATTATTCTTTCTGCCTTTCTAATGTCCCAAGATGCATTCTTTTTCATTTACCTTCTTTTCAAGAAATCCCTTCTTTCAGGGGAGGTATGCTGGTGACTAGTAGTCTTAGTTTTCCTTTGTCTGCAAATGTCTTTACTTCCTTTATTCCTGAAGGATAGGATTCTGGGCTGAGAGTCCTTTTCTCTCATCACCTGCTACTTTCTTCTAGACTCCATGATTTCTGATAAGAAATTCACTGTAATTCAAACTATTTTTCCCAGTAGGTGATATATCATTTCTCTCTCATTGCATTCAGATTATTTCTTTGCTTTAGTTTTCTAAAGTTTGACTATGATTTGTCTTGGAGTGAATTTCTGTGAGTTTATCATATTTCTGGAAGCTCTGGGTTTATGACTTTTGCCAAATTTGGGGGATTTTCAACCATGATTTTTTAAAAAACATTTCAGCCCTACTCCCTTTCTCCCCTCTCCTCTGGGATTCCGAAGACATGCATGTTAGACCTTTCACAGCAGTTCTCACAGGTCCCTGAGGATCTGCTCCTTTTTCCAGCCTGTTTTCTTTCTGTTCAAATTTGTTGATTCTTTCCTCTGATCTCTCCATCCACAAATGTTTTTCTCTTTAATTTCAGTTATTGTTCTGTTCAGTTCTAAAATCCTCACATGGTACTTTTTATGACTGTTTTTGGTTGGTTGGTTGGTTGGTTGGTTGGTTGAAGCATTTTTGTAACAGCTACTTGAGAACCCTTGTCACATCTTCTAAGACCTGGGCTTCTATGTTGGGCATCTGTGATTGTTTCTTCTCCTGCCGGTGGACATTTTCCTGGTTCTTGATATTTGATGCGTGGTTTAACTGTACCCTGGAGAGTTTGGGTATGATGCTGTAAGATTCTAAATCACACTTAATTCTTTCATTTTAGCAGGCCTCCTCTGACATAGTGCTAGTGTGCCCCTCACTAGTGCCAAGTGGGGGTGAAGATCCAGGTTCCTCATCAGCCTTTCTTAACGCCGGTGGAGGGGCCTCATTCCTGCAGGTGAGTTGAGATGAGTTGAGATTTCAGCCTTCCTTCGAGGCCTCCACGGACACCTCCCTAGACAGGAGGGGGGTGCACCATGCTGCTCATCACTGATACCCCCCAGGGTGGGGAGGCCCAGCCACTGGTGGATGGTGGTGACTTCAGGGTCTCCTGTAACTTGCATTGACAACGTAGTGCCTCCTCTGAGACCGCCCTGTCAGTGGGGGGTCAGGTACCTTGCTACAGCCTGACCTTGGCTGACAAAATGGGGGCTGAGGCTGTGGGTTTTGTCCATGGTATTTGGATGGGGCAGCACAACTAGCTTCTAAAGGTTTCTGCCTTGCTAGGCTGCCCCTTCCCTGGTCCTCTGGCTGTAGAGGGCAGACTCTTATCACTTGTGTCTCAGCCTATTGGTGTTTCTGGATTGCCAGTTTCTCCAGCATCCATTCTTGGATATATGAGGGACAAAAAAACAAAACAAAACAAAAACACAACAAAAACAAGCAAACAAACAAAAAACACCAGGAAACTCACTGCCATGCCTCAGGTTCTAAGGTCCCTGGCCAGTCTACCTCCTTCACAGCACCTTTCGGAGCCTTTTAATGTTTCTTTTATATGTATATCCAGAGTTTTAGTTGTACTTAGTGAGAGGAATAGAGAGAGAAGTGTGTCTACTTCCACTTGCTCTGGAGCCAGAAGTCCATGGGCATATTTGTAAAGTGGCAAAGGAATAGAGATTTCTAATTTTTCACCTCTGACACTGAACAGGCGGTTAGTACCTTCATGTGCATTCTTGTACACTCAAAGCACCCTAGTAGGCTGGTATTACAGCATCCCCTTTCTCAGAGGGCACAGGTGGTTCAGAGGTGACAGGTCTGATGCAGTCGCATAGTGAGTTTGTCAGAGGGCTGGGCCAGAATGAGCTTATTCCACTTGATGGCAAATGTTTTGAGCCAGACTTGGTAGAAGCATGAGTACGCAGAGGTGAATAACTGACCAATGAGACTTGATTTTATTTTCTAAATATTCCCCTGTGGCCTCCTCCTCTTCCATTCTGGTCTCCTCACCTTAAAGGTGCAAGATCTCTTCTCTGCATGCAGCAGGACTGGGCGAGCGATGCAACCCAGAGCATCATCAGCAAAGCCTGTTTCCTAGAGCCAAGGTGAGCGCCCAGTGGGGCAGGGGGCTGTGCCTCCTATGAGAAAAGCCTTTCTCCCAAGCCCATCAAGCCAGGGCACAGGTGCACGAGCAGCCTAGCACATCCTCCTCCAAGGGGAGCTGGCAGCCCTGCAAGTTTTCCTTGTCCCTCACCCTCTTTGTAGTGCAAATCGAAAGGCTACACTTCATATTGCTCATCGACGGTAAATTCAAGGTTAAAAAGCAATGGTTCCCAAGGTGACGACTAGCTTTTCAAAACGCAACCTGGTCGCCTTACTGCAGAGCAGATGCTTTACTGCCCAGTGCCAGCCACAGGGGCCTGCGTCACTGACGTGACCAGTGCTAGCAGCGTGCGCCCTGTTCACGCACCGTGTTCCTCTGAAACACCACATGTCCACATTCTCCCCAAATCTCTTCCTGGAAACTTGTTTATTCCCAAATAAAATAAATGTCCTCTGACCCAAGCTTTTAGGTAGAACATAAGTTTGGCTGGAAGACTGGAATTCTGCAGATTTACATGTGATAAGCTCTCAGAAAAGTCTAAACTCCAAAGTCACCTCCCTAAATCTTCAAGTAAAATGGACCTTCCAGGATAATGCGCCATGTTTGGCCTGGGCTTCGGGCCTCCCCTGCGAGACCACTCCCTACCCCCCGAGATCAACGGACTCCAGCCTGAGAAGCATAACATCTGGTAAAACATCACCTGAAACTGCAAACTCCTTGATAGGATGCGATACTATCCACCCCCACCATGCGCATCTGTGGACCTCCTGAAGACTCTCTACAAAAATTAGTCCAAAACCAGTGAGCAAAATTCTTAGGATAAACAGCTTTTGTTAGCATGACTAAAAAATATAGGATATATTTCAGGAAAACCAAAGTTCCCAAGAGGCAGCATGTGAAGTACTCCCTAATGGAGATATATGAAGTAATGACCACACAGATTCTTCTCCTTAATTTCCAATGATACAATGTTAAAGCTTCACAACTTCTCACCCCCAGCCATGCAGCTCGGCCGTCATGTCACTGATCTGGGTTAAGTAGGAAAATATGAGTCTTAATTAATGGGATTCCTGAACTATAGAATTGGGGAAAGAGGTCTGGTGGATTTTATTCTGCTTTAATTGTATACAGTAAGCAGAATTAAGCTACAATGTGTTAACCAACAGAACAGCTGCAAAGGGCCTATAGAGAGTGACTGGATTGTATGCTGGGAATTTGTTTCTGAGGGTGATAGCAGGCATTTTTGTTTAACATCTAAAGTGGCAGTTTCTATTCACCCAGCCTGCCGAATTGTGTAATTCTTAGACCAGTCTTTAAATTGTGAGATAAACATTTCTCTAACTATTGTGTATAAATGAGACTTTATTGATACTTGATGTTTACCATTTCAAAGTCACACAAGTTAAGTCTGCATGAAGTGAGCACATTCTGTATATAAAGTCAATGCAAACGGCGACCCCCACCCCAGGTTCTTAATGAGTACGTTAATCTGCTTAATAACCCTCTCCTGCAGAGCTGGGTCAAAGGAAAACATGAATCTGCCTCCGTCAGCCCAGCCGCTGCTGCAGCTCACCGCTCACAGACAGGAGCCCGGAGGGTGACGGTGACCTTGGTGGCAAGCAGCCCCGGAGGAAGAGGGCCTCAGGGCCAGCAGGTGCGCTCAGGGCACACCCTCGCAGGCAGCACAAGCCTTCCTTCCCCGCACACACCGGGCGAACCCAGAGAACACAGGCAGCACCTCAGACAGATAATGGCACTCTCCAGGACAGAAAGAGCCCCCACGGAGAACCCCCGACTATCCCAGGCAGCCTGCACGGAGAGAGCACCACACCGGGCAGTGGGAGAGCGTCCACCGTCCGCGTAAGGGAGAGGGGACAGGAAAAGGAGCCATGTGTCGGAAGGGGAGCACACCTGTCTTCGAGGGAAAGAGAGGGTATCCCAGCCTTACATGAGACTAGACTGGCTTTCATTTCCTCTAAATGAAAAATAAAACTGTAAAAATAAAAAAATGTAAGAGGTAGGTGACAGAGCATGCACATGGCTAAAAGCAAATGATCGAGCTCACAGACTGCACTGGCAATATCTTCCAGAACCCAGAACCTAAAGACAGCGATTGAGACTGAATGGACTGTTACAATAGGTGAAGGACAACACCAGTGGTTCTGAAACTAGAAGTTCCAGAAAGAAAGAATGGCTATGCTGGAGGAAAGGAAATTAATTTTAAATTATCAAAATAATTATCAATGTGACAACCCTGAGCTTGACTATAAGACTTTTCAGATTGAAGTGACTGGAGGAGAGAGAAGAATACACACAAAAATAACGTACCTAGACTCACTGATATAAATGTCAGAAAGACAAGTAAAAAGAAAAACTCCCTAAAACATCCAGGAAGTGAAAACAGGCATTTCCTAAAACAGAAATGAGACACAGAGGGACAGTGTCATCTCTCAGTGGCACTGCATGCAAAGAGACCATGGGGCACTCTCTTCACAGAGGTCAGAGAAAGGACCTTGTAACCCAGAATTCTACACCCAAATTGCCATTTGACTGTGAAGGAAACAAAGGACTTCAGAAAACCCCAAATCTTGAATTCTCACTAAAAAAATCATTAGAGGATGATTAACTAAAAAGGGATCCAAGAACTAGACATGAGTATAAGAAACAGTGATGAGCAACAACAAAAAAAAAAAAAAAGAGGGAAGGATTTAAATAAATGCTGATAATAAAAACGATTAATAGTGACGCAGAATGAAACTCTCAGTTGATTTCAACATTTGAAGTGGTAGGGGAGCTGGAAAGACAAAATAAAAGTGTGCTAAGGTCCCTGAGACAAACAGAGAGACAGAGAAATTTCAGATAGTGAGAAAAGCACAAGTAAGTTTATATCTGAATTTACACTGTGCAGATGTGTTGAAATGCAATGCACACCTTGAGGGAAAATGGAAAGTACTAGCAGCAACAAAGAGCACAAACCAGCCAACAGCTCGAAGGGGAAAATGGGGAATGATAAATGGAAACATAAATCCAGACGGGAGGAACACCTCCGAACACCATGACGGCCATCACAATAAACATAAGCAGGTGAAAGTAGCCAGTTGAATTTGGCTAAAAAGGCAAAAGCCAGCTATATTTTATTTACCAAATCTATACTTAGAAACAAAACGTCCCAGGGCAGTTGAATTAAGAAATCACGAAAAATAAACCACATAAAGGCCAACAGAAAACAAACATCAGCCAAAACAGCTTCAGCGGAAAATGGGATACAAGGAGAAAAGTCTGGACAAAGAGGACTGTTTCCTGTTGATGGAAGATGTGACCCACGCGGACCACTGGGCAGCCTGGATAAAGACGCTCCTGCCGTCGCTTTTTACATCATGTCATTGTTGGGGTGGGCGTCTTTGTAAGTCAGTGAACAAAACAAACCCCCAGCCCTCATGAAGCCTTGATCTAGTGCCATGGTCGGCAAACTGCAGCTTGCGAGCCACATGCAGCTCTTTGGCCCCTTGAGTGTGGCTCTTCCTAAGCCTTAGGAGTACCCTAATTAAGTTAGTAACAATGTACCTACCTATATAGTTTAAGTTTAAAAATGTGGCTCTCAAAAGAAATTTCAGTCATTGTACTGTTGATATTTGGCTCTGTTGACTAATGAGTTTGCCGACCACTGATCTAGTGCAGTGGTTCTCAACCTTGGCTGCACATTAGAATCACCTGGGAATCTTTCTAAAATCCTGATTTCTGGGCCTCATCCTCCGGAAATTCTGTTTCTTTGTTACTAATGTTGTAGCCCTACCCCATAACAAAGAAACAAAATTTCCGGAGGATGAGGCCCAGAAATCAGGATTTTAAAAAGATTCCCAGGTGATTCTAATGTGCAGCCAAGGTTGAGAACCACTGTGGAAGGCAGACAGAAAACTAATGAGTAATCAAACTATTCCACGTTTCAGCGGGTGCCAAGTGCTGGAAAAAGAAAACAGGGAAGGGTGGCAGGGAGTGGTCTCAAATGGGGTGACAAGAGTCTCACTGAGAAGGGGACACATGAGCAGAGACCTCAAGGAGCTGAGGAGACAATCGTGCAGATTCTGGAGGAAGAACGCTCCCTGCAGAGGGCGCAGCGAGAGCTGAGGGTGACGTGGGCCGGGGCTGGGAGAGGTGGGCATCATGGGAGGAGAAACAGACATCCAGGAAACAGGCACTGCGGTCCCTCCCGGGGCGACTTTAGGAAGTTTCAAAATAAGATGCCTGAGATCAACCCCCTGAAAAAGGACATACCCTTACAGATGACGTAAAAAGGGAGACTTTGAGAAAAGTGTGACACCGTGTCTAGGAGACGGGAATTTAACCTAAAGGCCTGTTACCAGATTCCGACTCTGAGTAAAACAGCTTAGGCCTCCCCAATTGCATTTCACCCACGGCGCGGAAAGATTGTTAAAAGAGAAGTTTTGTTAACAGGTTTCGAGGACTGATGCACAGCATGGTGATGATGACTAATGACCCGGGGCCACAGACTTGAATGCAGTCGTGAGAGCAGATCGTAAATGTCCTCACCATAACGTAACTATGTGATGAGATGGAGGCCGTAGCTACTACTGTAGTGGTAATTATTTTGCAACTTATAACTGTTTCAGGTCAGCATGCTGTACACCTTCAGTTTATACAATGGTACATGGCAATTATATCTCAGTAATAAAGTTGGGGGGGGGGGGAGAAGGGCTTGGTTTGAAAAGGATTCATGCAACAGGGTCTGAGAGAAAAATGAGGCAATGCGCTTCCAACAGCGTTCCTGGCAAAGGGTTTACTGATCAATGGACTTGAAAAGGGGTTATTTAGCAGCTAGCTTTCATTTTCATCATAAAGATTGGTATATCCGGGGGGGATTAGGTCACTGAAATCACCCAGATGATCTCAGGGTCGGAAAGCAACCTCATTAAGTAGTAGCTGCGGGAGGGGACTTGGCCGGCATACCGTACATGAGCAAAATGGCATTCTGATTTATGCGGTGTTCTCAGGTGGCGCTGTCCTTAGAGTCATCAGACTGAAACTGTCTGGACACACAGAAATAAAAGGGTCCTCGAGGCCAAGGACCAGGCTGTGAAATATAGCTATTACACTGAGGTGGAGCTGGGTCAGCCATTAGCAGGCCTCCCAGGTGTCACCCACCCCGAGTCCCACATCCATCTTAACCCCTGGAACACGGGGCTGAGGGAAGAGCTCCGGCCTTACCAGAACACCGCCTGGGGCTCTGCGCCACCAGCCATCGGCCGGAACAGGGCCACTTAATCTCTCTGATCCTCCGAGATTTATGCAGCTTTCAAATGGGAGTAACAGGGCTATTCCGTCTATCACACCGGCTTGTTCTGAGGCTCGGGGTCTAAATCTAAAACAAACAGCTCTGCGAATAAAGGGTTTTCATGCGATCGTCATTACGTACCCTGCAGCCTGCGTACATAACTAATACACCGAGGCACGTTACCACGATGATCTGATAACTGAAGACACGATGAAAAACCACTAACCCACTACACAGAACACAGGAAATCCTACCTCTCAGCCACGGGCTTGGCAATGTTTTCAAAAATGGTCTCTTGGTTTGTATCTTGATCAAAAATCCTTTGAAATCTGCAAATGTGAAAACAGTCATTATTTTAAAGCTGGGCCGTCACACACTATTAGATTAATCTTTTTCCCTTTTTTCTGACGGCTCTGTAAATGAGCCCATGTTTACCGCACTGGGCTTACCTCCCCTAGCACAATGTTGGCCTGTAGTCCCAGCCACACTGCGCCGCTGTCTCCCTGTATACACATGGCGGGTAAACAGTATTGCTTTGACAGGGTCTGCACAATAAATCCCTCTGAAACGCTGCAGCGGCTTTGAACCAAATAACAAACTGTGTGCTTTTAGCTCTCAAGGGGGGCAGTGTCTGCAATTGGCATCAGATGCACATCGAGATAAGGGCATGAAATGGAAACCCAAGACCAGGATGTAAACAGCCAGAGAACCTCTGATGTCTGACCGGTCAGGACAGAAGGCAGCTGTGAAACGTAGGATGATTGAACTTGGTCTTAAAATGCTGAACTGAAGTTTACTTCCCACTCGTTAGGGACAACATCCTAGTATTGGCTACTTCATTTCCAGGGAACTGTACTTCACTTTGTGGATCATGAGTCAAAAGTCAAAAGGTGAAGGAAGATAGACTGGCCTGCAGAGAGAAGTCCATATCAGATTGGCAGGGCTGGGCATGGGGAAGTGTGACGGGGTCAAGTTCACGCTTCGTGCATTGCTGCTCACTTGGCTTAGTGCAGGGTCACACCCACCGAGGAATGCCCAGGGCAGGAAACACACAACCTATTCTTCTACAGTGTGGTGAGCTGCCACCAGCAAGTCTGTCCCCCATTAAAACATCAGAGAGAGAGAAAGTGAGAGAGGGAGGGGAAAGAAAGAAAGAGAGAGAGAGAAAGAGAGAGAGAGAGAGAGAGAGGGAGAGAAGAAAGGTAGTATATAAGGTAAAATGTTAACAATTGGTGGATCTCCCACATAGAGTATAGGAAGAGTTGGTTGCATTATTTTTCCACCTCTTCAGCATATTGAAAAGTTTTCAAAATAAAAACTGTGGGGGTCAGCAGGATGCTTTAAAGCAAAGCCTTTAAAACAAACACACTGAGGGCGTCCTATGCAGCTTTCAGAGTGGCGTGGGAACCTTTGGCCAATGTGTCTACCCTACACAAGTGAGTTGGGCACATCCTCCATTAATGTAGAAACTACGTGAAATGTAGGACTGTTTTCACTACTGAGGAGTTCAGAAGGCTATCTGGAGTGGGGCTGAGAATATAAAATAAAATGGAATTCATTGTCTTTAATCAAAATTAATTTCAAAACATCCCTATAGCTCAGGGGTGGGGTGGGGAATGTCCAGCCTGCGGGCCATAGAAGGCCCATGAAATCAGTGGTAAGTTGAGAATTTTACATGGTCCGCGAATAATATTATAAATATCTGTGACAAATACACTCACCAGTCCAAAATTAAATAAAAGAAAATGGACATGGAGACACAAACTACAGCAAAAACAAGGCGTTTAATGTCGGTCTTGGGAGATCCGGTGTCTGGTGGGCAGGCACGCCCAAAGTGGTTACAACCACTATTGTATTCCCTGCTGTGCAGGTCCCTCCCCTGGTTCCTCGTTGGCTGAGGACTGTGGGGTGTACAATCTTCCCGGAACCGTCACCTAAGTTTCATTATTTCCTTAGAGGGTATTCTTTCCTTCCCAGTTTAAGTCCCCTCCCCAACATCCTGTTTGCCTGGGGACTCTGCAGGTGCCTGAACTTGGTCACATCAGCAGGCCATTATGCAAGCAAACTACCAGGAATTTTCCATTCAGGGTTAAATGCCTTGCCTCGAAATGGACCACCACTGACTTTATTGCTAACAATATCCAAATGGCCCTTGGCAGAAAAAAGGTTCCCCACCCCTGCGTATAGCTTATCAACCTCCCATTTGAAGACACTAACAATGAAACCATATACAAAGAGAGATTGCAGGGCACTCTGGCTGCTACGTCATTCAGCAGGTAAGATTATGTTTTAGACAACGGCATTAACGTGGGTGCCCAGAACACGCCTCAAACCCTATCCATGCACCACGGCCCAGATACAAACACAGGGGGCACAGCTACTCTGTGCTATTCAGGGCCCCGCTGGCTGTGACAACTGAACACAGACCCAGTGGTGCTTGTGAGGATGAGGATGAGGCTGATTTGGTTCTTTACCAGGTTGACGATGACTGGCTACCTCAACAGCCATTCCCAGCCCCACTTCCTTAAGTAACAGGAATGACAACTACCACCAGGTAAACCAAAGAGTTGGCCGGGGTTTCCATAAACCATACAATAGCATTAAACATCAAATCATCATCCCAAAACATTTTATCTTTTATAATTATAGCTGCACAGTAATCTGAAAACGCATTGTGATCATCTACTTTTTGAAAACCTTTGCAGAGCAAAATAGTTTACCAACTTGAGTGTCATCTTTTACAGCGGAAGAGGCTGCTTTATCCTGGGGACAGAAAGCCACTGACTCATGGCCCTGGAGCAAGCCAATAATGCACCCTGAGACATGACTTGGGTTTCCTGATTCCTAGGAGGCCCTTTCATCATGAGGAGGTTGTGTAGGCTTTTGCCAAAGTCTATTTCAAATCTGGCACGTACTGACCTCTCCCCACCCAGAAACGGCTCGTCCTGGCCTTCCTAGCCCCGGAAATGACAGCTCCATCCTTCTAGAAGTTCCGTCCAAAACCCGGAGGGCATCCTTGGCGCCTCTCTTTCCATTGCACTCTATACCCAACCCATCAACAAAGTCTGTCATCTCTGACCTTTAAAATACTTGCAGAATCCAACTATTTCTCAACATTTCCACTTGCTGCTACCCCGGCCCAAACTACCAAAATGTCTTGCCTGGTCTCCTTTACTCCCTTACAGTTAGTTTATTTGCTACATGTGAGCAAGAATGATCCTGCTCAAACTTAAGTGGAATTGTTTCATTCTTCTGATCAAAATCCTCCATTACCTCCCACGGCACTTCGGGGAAGAGCTCCATATGATCTGGCCACTCTGCTGCCCCTTTAACCTTCTTCCTGCCACCACGCCCTTCCCCCACCCCCCACCCACAGCTTACTCTCCTCAAGCCACACTGATGCCTTCTCTTCAACAAGCCAGGCATCCCCCCCTCTCAGGGACTTTGCTCACTATATTCTTGGCCTGGACTTCCCATTCCTCAGATATCTGAATATCTGGCTTCCTTGCCTCCTTCAAGTTCTTGTTCAAATGTCGCCCTCTTGTCCACCTCCCCTGAGAGGCCTGTGAAATGCGGCCACCTTCCCTCCCCTTTGCTGCCCTTCGCCAGCACTCCTCTGTCCCCTCCGCTGCCTTGTTTGGCTCCATGGCCCTTAACACTTTCTGATACACAGTGTACTTACTGAGCTTCTTGCCCATCTCCTCCCACTAAAATGTGAGCACCATCAGAGCAGGGGCTGTGCTGCCCTCCCTGCTGTGTTCCTAGCCATGAAAACATCTCACAGTGAATGATCAATAAATGTTTATTGGTTAAGTGGATTTTCTTGGGAGAAAACAGCCTTAAAATGCTTACATAGGTATCTCTGATCATATGTATAAGTTAAATATTTTATTAATATCTTTATTTAAAATACCAAACCAATATTTCTAATTCAGAGATTTAGAAAGAATGATCAAGTGATTTTAAAATAAGCAATCGGCACTTTTTCTTTGTGATATTATTTTTTTACAATTTATTTTTAAAATTTAGCTTTATTATTGAAAGTATTACAATGTCTGCTTTGTTTTTTTGTTTGTTTTTTGTTTTCCCCATTGACCCCGCTCCTACCCACACCTGCCCCTCCCAAGCCTTTGCCACACTATTGTCTGTGTCCATGAGTTATGCACATATGCATATAAGTTCCCTGGTTAATTCTCACATCCCTCACCCCACCTTTAGTCTGTTCATCAGTCTGCTCATGGTTCTATGCCTCTGGGTCTATTTTGTTCATCAGTTTATTTTGTTCATTAGATTCCACATATGAGTGAGATCATGTGATACTTGTCTTTCTCTGGTTTATTTTGCTTAGCATAATATTCTCCAGGGCAAACAGCACTTTTTCAATAACCATATATTTAAATTCTCTCTGTATCTATATAACCTAAAGAATACTTTGGAAAGGACCAATTCATAGCGACATGGCCAATTTTTCTTAATCATCGGCAACATGCTGAAACAGAAGCATGCTGAATAAAATGTTTTAGCAAAGTGTGGCTTGTAGAGAATGGTGTAGGGCAGCTATCATGAATTCATAGCTACTAAGGTATGTAGCAAGTTTACACCAGTGGGAGAATGCCCCCTTCAGAAAAATGAAGTCACTTACTCTAAGGCTACTTCTTAAAGGACAGAATGAAAGGCGATGGGGAGCCAAAAAGGCAAGGTGAGGACCCCCCCCCCCCACTATGTGAGCAATTGCTAGCAATCCTGCTTGTACTTATTGTGAAAGGAACACAAGACGATGGGTGACGTAGGAGAGAGAGACATGCATGACCGACAAAGGGCAGAGTTGTGAAGACCAGAGAGCTTTATGAGACAAACAAATAAGAGCCAATAAATATGAGGGGGAGAGAGAGAACCATAAAGATAAAATATCCAGGATGGTTTTATCCAAGGGGCAAGGGTAGGAATAGCTACATAATAAGGACCATGTAAAACAGTTCAGAAAGAAAAGCAAGAGAGCAACTAGGATCCTTCAGCCGCACCCAGCAATCCGCCCCCTAAGCACAAGCCACAGACCAAATACGGGTTTAACCTGGGCTCAAACTTCTCCAAAAATCAAAAGTGGGCGTTAAAGGACATCACATAATCTGAAACTGGAGAATAAAGACGGTATAAACTAGCCATAATCCCAACATTCCAGGCCTGGCTACTGGAGAGTGTTTGCACTAAAGGCACGGGAGACAGTCCAAGGGTGGCTGCTTGGTACTTTTCACCTGAACCGCAGGTTCGGCACTGTCCAAGAGCAATGTAATGCAGTCCATTATGTGAGCATCAATGTTGTTTACAATGTCCTAGTGGCCATGTTTTTTTTAAAGTAAAAAGAAACAGGTGAAATTGGTTTTAATATATCTTAACGCAATCTATTAAACATGTTATCATTTTAATATGGGGTCAATATGAAAATATTCTTGAGATATTTTCCATTACATTTTTTCATACTAAGCTTTCAAAAACCTTTTATGTGCTTTTCACTTACTAGCCTCAGTCTGGACTAGCTACACTTCAAGTGCTTCAGAGCTACCTGCGGCGAGCGGCTGCTACACTGGACAGTACAGATACAGGCTGTTCATGCATGCGCTGAGGTCTGCATATCACCTATGTTATAAAGAAGGCTCACCTATACGGGATACAGATCGTACCTTAAGTGCTTATCTTTAATAACGTTTAGTCATGCAATGAACTTCCTGTACGTGCTAACCCCTAGAGAGCCAAGTGGGAAAAGGATTAACACTGATGTGGCAAAGCAAGGCTGGGACCTTGGGATACCATGGTGGATGCAGAAATATACTCTCCTTTCAGCTCTGGGCACAACAGTGAGAAGACAACTTAAATTCTATCCGCCAGATGACAGAGAACTGCCCTGCCTTCTCTCCAGCGCATGGTGCTAAGGATTTCACCGTGGATATGAGTGCAGTATGTGTTCGTTCAATAGCAAAACAAATATAAACAAGGAGAAAGATACACTTACTTAAATCTGTAGCTTTCTCGCTTATTATTCACAAATCCATCTGCCAAATCACGAGGTAAGATAATTTCCAAGCTGGGTGTAACTTTTTCATCTTCATCTATGGAATAAATCTGCAAACAAGAAGACAGCAAATGAATATAAAGTGCTGGATTTCAGGCTTGAACTATGACCATATTATTACGCTGGGCACTGAAATCTTATAAAAAATATACTTTTAAGATAAAAAGTCGCCGAAACCGGTTTGGCTCAGTGGATAGAGCGTCGGCCTGCGGACTGAAGGGTCCCGGGTTCGATTCCGGTTAAGGGCATGTACCTGGGTTGCGGGCACATCCCCAGTAGGAGATGTGCAGGAAGCAGCTGATCGATGTTTCTCTCTCATCGATGTTTCTAACTCTCTATCCCTCTCCCTTCCTCTCGGTAAAAAATCAATAAAATATATTTAAAAAAAAAAAAAGATAAAAAGTCAAAACATAGTACAACCTGGGTAATTTTCCTCTTTGAACTGTGCGCAGCCTCACACAAATATATGAAATCGAACAAGAGGAAAAACCTGAATCAATGCTCTGTCAAAGCTCAGAGCCTCTTTGACAGTCTAATATTCAAATTTGAACATTTCTGAGTGCCTCTGTTGTTGAGGAACCAATAACCCTGAAAACAGCATTTTACATAAATATTGCTTCGGAATTATGGACCAGAAATTAACACTTCGTTACAAGCAACAGCTTTTCTGAGCATTTACAAAGTGCTAGGCAAGAAGAAAAAAGGACTAGGTCTGAGACGTCTCAGAGAGCTCAAAAGAATGCTCTCATTCAAGTTATGTTCAAAGAAGCCCAGGTTTTCGTGACACATTCAGGCTTTTCATAAAAGATACGTGGTTTCAAAAGACATGTGTATCTCATGTCTTTGATGTCATTTTCAAGGCTGTACTTCCAGCTCAGCCACTAATTAGCAAATGACCTGGGAAAGTCACTTCACCACTAAGCTGATATGGAATGAAGGGTCTTAATCAACCCCCTTTCAACTTAATATTCTCTGTCTTCTTGGTTACCTACTCCTTTATTTATTGGCCAGAAAATATCAAAAGTCAAGCTTATAAAAAGCTCATGTGGAATAAAGAAACGCCTATGATTTTGCGTCCAAAGACCTGGCCCAACGCTAATCTCAATTTACCAGATGTGTGACCAGCCACCACTTCAGAATCTTGGTTCCTTATACCTAAAATGAGGAAAACAGAATTGCCTCCCTTTACAAGATTGCTGCAGGGATCAAATGACGTCATGGAAAGGAAGCATTTTGTAATGCACCATAAAAAATGTTAGTCATTAGATTTAGAGGTTTTTAAGAAAGACTTCTTGTCTTTCACCAGGAAATAAAATTATTTCTAACAAGCAATACTTCCTGTTTAAGACCCAATTAGATGCTTGATTATGGGGGAAAGTCATATTCCTAAACAAATAAAAGCCTACCTAAATCTCCAGAAAATCTGAATAATGTTCCTAAGCAGACTTCTAGTGAAGAATCTCCATAAAATGACATTATTTGTAGAAAGTAATGGCATCAGGTGCATGGCTTTATGGCTAGGTTTTCTCAAGAGACATTTAAAAAGTATATCCTGTAGGTCACTACATTAAAAAAAAAAAAAAAGATTAATGTCCAGACAGGTGAGTAAAAGGGATTGTAAGACGTGAAACATACACGAGTGAGGGCTGCCACGCATTAAAACAAAGAGCCCTGGCCGATTTTGCTCAGTGGGTAGAGCATCGGCCTGCGAATTGAGGGGTCCCAGGTTTGATTCCGGTCAAGGCACATGCCTGGGTTGTGAGCTCAATCCCCAGTGGGGGACTTGCAGGAGGCAGCCAATCCACGATTCTCTCTCATCATGGATGTTTCTATCTCTCTCCCTCTCTTCCTTCCTCTCTGAAATCAATAAAAACATTTTTTAAAAACCACAAAAAACAAACAAAACAACAACAACAAAAACCCTGTAGCACTCAGTGTTCAGAAGACAAGGAGGAACAGCTACTGGCGTAGGAATAGTGACTCTCCACCATCATTAAGCCATTCTTTGGGGCATTAAGAAAAGCCCCTTATAACCAGAAAATGTGTTTAGTCCAATAGATAGACTTTCTATCCTTAGTCACAAAAGTATTTGAGATAGAGTAGTTTTTTAAGAATAGAAGACAATTAGATCTAATGAAAAGATGAATATGAAAATATTTCAAAATACACAAAGCAGAATACAAATGAAAAAGCACTGCCATTATCAGAGGTTCATCTTAGGTATTTTCTGATTTATTAGCCTATAAATTACTGTAGTGCCTTAAGAAATAAGATTAATGGAGCAGTGGAACCATAAAATGAAGAGAAAAAACCGACTTTGAATCACTCTTGGTTTAAAGCTACAAGCAGCATTTCCAGTTTGAGAAACAACCATACAATCTTTTGGGGGCAAAAAAGATAGGAGACTAAAAGTGGGATTTCTAAGGGAGAGCAGGGATACACTAACTCAAAATTTGTTCATCTGTGCTCTCTCAGTTTTGTGTATGTGGCATAATGTTGCATCTCGGTCAGAAACCTGACATTATGAAAATACAGTATGACACCTCAAAACACTTGTAGAGTACCAATCTACTACACAGAATCCCACAAAAGAAATGCAAAAGAAGGCACATTAAAATACCCAAACATTGCATTTTAGGAAAAGAGAAAGTTCAATATTAAATCCAAGATTCTCCATCAACCCATCCACAGTTCTGCCGCTATCCTCTCACATCACCATATCTAAGCACCTGCTTCTGACTGCAAAGTCCATGTGGACGAGTTCAACATTTTTACTAAGAATCTAGGGGGAGAAGGGGAGGCAGGCATTACATACACCTTTTACATATGATGCACTTTTTAAAACCTTCTTGTACTCTTGTACGTGAATGTAAGAGGAAAGAAATTGGGAAGAAAGCCATATCAACTTTCTACACTGCTTTATTCCTTGTTTTAAAAAAGCCAATCTTTCCTTTGGAGTCTTCTGCATCTTTTCAATGCATTTCATGAGTAAAAAAAAATGATGACAAAGACACTATATTCTCCTTGTTTGAGAATACATAGATACACAAATTACACATGGTCAACACTAAGCTATGAGATGCTATGATGTTACATTTATACATGTGCCCAGTGTAGAAACATAGATATGGGCTAGAGATAAAATATTAGTAATACACCCATTCCAGGCACTGATTAATAAGACTCAGATGGCCCTTGCCTAAATCCCCACTTTGTGAGACAAAAAGGTTTTGTCTGAAGAGCCAAGAGCTTTGGAATAATAATAATTTAAAAAATCCTACGTTAAAATCAGCGCTCTGCCACTTGAGAGGTGGGTGGCTTGGGCACATTATTCAACCTGAGACTGTTTCCTCATCTACAAAATGAGGAAAATGGCATTAACTTTGCAGGGTTTTCATGAAAACTAGAGATAATGCAGACAAAGCACATTAGTAAGAATGACTGTGCCCCTTTCCAAGGAGAGAAAACAAAGTTTTGAAACATTTAAGAAGCATTCAAAGTTCCTCTACTCAGAGCAAGGGCAATGTTTTAACTTTCTCTGTAACTTTCTGAGCTCACAACCTACGCAGTGATGGCGAACCTATAACACGTGTGTCAGAGGTGACACGTGAACTCATTTTTTTGGTTGATTTTTCTTTGTTAAAGGGCATTTAAATATCTAAAATAAATATCAAAATATAAGTCTTTGTTTTACTATGGTTTGCAAATATCAAAAAATTTCTATATGTGACATGGCACCAGAGTTAAGTTAGGGTTTTTCAAAATGCTGGCACGCCGAGCTCAAAAGGTTCGCCATCACTGAGTGAGTGCTCAGCTAATGTTTTCTGAAGGAAGAGTAGATGAGTATTCCTTGTGTCAGGATGCATAAATATCTATTTACATATGCAGTGAGCTCATGTTTCTGCTGCGGAGTGGAAATATAGTCCACAAATTCTAAGGGCCTACTGCGTGCAGAGCCTCTGTGTATCTGTATTTGAATCTATTATCTGCAACCTCTCAGACATGTATGGACACGCATCTCCTGCACGCCCTGCCTGAGTGTGGGACACAAGTCTGAGTGCATGTGTGTGTGCAGAGATGCGTGGCCATTTCCCAGGAAGGGGCAATACGTGTGCCTAGTTGAGGTGCAGCCTACGTGAGTGTACAAACACACATCAGGGCATGCGTTTGCCCCCGGGGGAACAGGTGTGCCCGGGTGTGTGTATGTGCTCTGTGGAGCGTGTGTCTGCGCTCACAGGGCTGTGCTGGATGGGAGAGCCCGGGTGTCTGTCTGTCCGAGTCCTGACAGCGGGGCTCCCCCGACAGAGTGTGCAGGGTTCCATGAGGCACCCTGCGCCCTAAGCCCAGCTCCTCCCCGGGCCCAGGCCCCACGCGGGCCGCCCCTCCCCCGGCCAGTGAGGCCCCGCGGCTCCCGCACCCTCGCTGCTCCGACCCGTACCCCTTGCGGCTGCTTCCGGACAGTGGGCTTCACCCTGGCGAAAATCTGGATCGTCTGCTTCACCATCTCCTCCTCTGGCACTGTACTGACCCTTGACCTCTCAGGCCCGGGCGCCCCAAACTTCGGGTTCCCACCACCTCCAGCGAGCCGCAGCCTTAGCAACAGTAACTAGGGACACTACCCAAGGAGCAATGCGCCAACCAGGACCGCCTCCCCTCGCTAATTGGTTGCTAATGGAGTGCCCCGCCCCCCCCCCGTCCCCAGGGAAGCACTGCGGGGCGGGGTTGAGGGGTGCTGAGCGGAGAGTACTCCGCACGTGCTAGGGGCGGACGCCTGGGCTGCAGGCTTGGCTCCAGAGCTGATCTGGAGAGTGGTTAATGAGTGACAGCCACCATGCCTTTCCCTGTCCGTTAAGCCATTCTTCCCCTTTTTAGCACTGAAGTCATTATGTTTTTTATTATTCATTCATGGAACACATGGCACTTGATCTGTGGCAGCAAAGTGCTGGCTGGGCGGGGATCCTGAGCTGCGCAGAGCTGCCTCTGCCCTCCTGGAGAGTAGGTGGGATGCAGGATACAGATTTTCATTAGGGAATTAGGAATTAGGTCGGGGTAAGCAAGGGGTTCTGAGAAGGTACCTCACCTAGCTCTGCTGCGGAAGAGGCCAACACTGGAGAGAGGGGGCCTGTGTCCCATGTAATGGTCAGGTCAAGAAAGAATGGGCTCCTGGGCGCAGCGTTGGTGGGAATGTAAGTAAATGCAGCCACTGTGGAAAGAGCAGGGAAGTTCCTAAAAAGAATTAAAAGTAGCATTGCAATCCCGCTCACTCTTCGGTCTATGTCCAAAGATGAAATCAGACACCTAAGAGATATCTGCATTCCCATATTTATTGCAGCATTCGCCAAGATGTAGACCAACGTAGTGTCCACTGATGGATGCGTGGATAAAGAAAATGCGATATACATATTGAAATATTTTTATATTATGCCTTATATCTACAATAGAGTGATATGTGTGTGTATGTGTGTGTGTATATATATATCTATATATATATACATATATATATAGATATAGATATAGATATAGATATTAGAGTTAACCATGTAGAGCTAGAACAGATGGCATTGAGTGTATCTACTGATAACATGGTCCCAGTACTGCCTGTGAAATATAAGTGGAACTGATTTTCATATCCTTGGCAAGACAGAAATCGCCTTTTCTGTTTGTATAACAACCATCATGCTCACACTAAAATGACACCCAATGGGCATTAGAAAATGTTCGATGTACTTAAATGCGAGATGGAACATTATTCTGCCACACAAAAGAAGATCCTGCCATTTGGCAATAACATGAATGAAGCTGGAGGCTTTATGCTAAGTGAAATAAGGGATACAAATAAAGACCAAGGCTGTATGATCTCACTGACACGTGGAATCTGAAAAAATGGAACTCGTAGAAACAGAAAGTAGATTGGTGGTTGTCAGGGAATGAGTGGGGGAAATGGGGAGATACTGCTCAAGTGGTACAAACTTTCAGTTACAAGAGGAATGGGTTCTGGGGATCTAATTTACAGCATGGCGATGATAGTTAACAATATTGTATTACATACCTGCAAGTTGCCAAACGACTGAATCTTAAATGTTCTCGTCACACAGAGAAAAAGTTAATTATGTGAGGGGATGGAGGTGTTAACTAAGCTGATTGTGATCATCACTTCACAATACACACATGTGTCAAATTATCACATTGTACATCTTAAACTTAGATGTCAATTATATCTCAATAAAGCTGGAATAAATACATAAAAGGATGAGCACCGCAACAGACACTGCTAACACATGAAAAGATATTCCGCATCATTACTCACCAGGGAAATACACATTAAAACCACAGTGAGATAGCACCATACACTATCAGGATTTAAAAAAAAAAAAAAAAAAGCAACAAAACCAGATGCTGACATGGATACAGAGAAACTGAGTCATTCACACTTTACCGATTGGAATGTGTAGTGTAAAATGTGTCATGACTGCTTCGGGCACTCTAAAAAACAGTTTTGCAGGGTTTTTTTAATATATATTTTATTGGTTTCTTACAGAGAGGAAGGGAGAGGGATAGTCAGAAACATCGATCAGCTGCCTCCTGCAAGCCCCCCACTGGGGATGTGCCCGCAACCAAGGTACATGCTCCTGACCGGAATCGAACCCGGACCCTTCGGTCCACAGGCCGACGCTCCATCCACTGAGCCAAACCAGTCAAGGCTAGTTTTGCAGTTTTTTACAAAACTAAAGATGCAACTACAATAAGATCCAGCAATTATGTTCATGGGTGTTTATATCACAGAAATGAAAACTTTTGTTCACACAAAAACCTATGCATGCATGTTCATAGCAGTTTCATTCATAATAGCTTCAAACTAGACAGAATCCAGATGTCTTTCAACCAAAGAATAGTTAAATAGGTGATGGAATACTATTCAGCAATAAAAATGAAGGGACTACTGATACATATAGTAGTAAAGGGGAATTTCCAGAGACTTATGCTGAGTGAAAGCAGCCAGACTCAAGTTCAATGCTGTATGATTCCATTTTTATAACATCCTTGAAATGACAAAATTATAGAGATGGAGAGCACATTAGTGGTTGCCAAGGGTTAGGCAGGCAGGGAGGGGGTGAAGTGGCTATGGCTATAAAAGGATCCTTGTGATGGACTATTGTGTATCTTGACTGTGGTAGTGGTCATAGAAATCTACCCATGTGATAGAATTGCATAGAATAAAGGGCGCACGCGCACACATACACACACACACACACACACATAAGTGCATATAAAACTGGTGAAACGTGAATAAGGTTGAGTAAGATGGATGAATGGTATCCTTGTCCACTCCCTGGTTGTGACCTTATACTGAAGTTATGCAAGATGTTGCCATTAGGGGACCTGGGGAAAGTGGATGTAAGATCTCTCTGTATTCTAAACACTGCATGTGAATCTGTAATTATCTCAAAAGAAAATGTTTTCAAAACTCTCAGAGAATGAAAAGACCAGCCACAAACTGGGAGAACACTTTGGCAAAACACCTATCTGAGAAAGCTCACATCCAGAATACCTAAAAACTCTTAAAACTCAATAATAAATAGGAGAGCAAACTACCCAAGTAATTAAAAAAAAAAAAAAGGTGGGCAAGGATTTGAACAATTACCATAATATGGATGGCAAATAAGCACATGAAAAGATATTTTAACGTAATGAGCCCTTAATGAAATGAAAATTAAAACCACAGTAATACACTACAACACCCCTCTTAGAATAGCTACAAATGAGGAAAGAAAACTGGTAATACCAACAGCGAGTATGTATGCAAGCATCTAGAACCCTCAGACAAGGCTGGAGAGACGGCAAGATGGACCAGTCACTTTGAAAAAGTTTCATAGTTTCTTACATGGAGAATCACACATAAACTTACTATTAGACCCAGCATCCTCACTCTTAGGTATTTACCCAAGTTAAAAGAAATGTAAACAATGACTATTGTGGTTTTATTCACAACTAGGAGCTCAGCGTGCGAAATCACGAGGCCCTGCCCACCCACCCGCCACCTGCCTTGACACCTGAACCTCTCCACGCAGAGCTCCAGCACGCCCAGCCCAGCCCCCAACCCCTCTGGCCTTCTCTGGCTGCTTGGAGTCACCTTGGGCTGGTCCCGCCTCCAGAGCAATGTGGCGACTCCGCCCCATCATAGCACAGGAGGAGAGCATGGACGCCTGCTGCCTGCTGCACTGTGCTCCTTCCCCTGGCAGGTGGGCAACAGGGTGCTCTGAGTGCGAGCAGTGGGTGGCAAAGGACTGGTGAGGGGGGTGCTATGGGCTCTCACCCCCCCTCCCCAGCACAGGATGGTCCTGCCTCCTCTGGGTGCCTCCCTGCTCAGCCCTGTCTCTGGAGCAATGCTCTGCTGCCCACGCTCAGTCAGCCTCCTGTGATCGGTCCTTACACATGACGGAGTCCCAACCACTAGCATATTAGCTCTTTATTATTATGATTGCCCCAAACTGAAAACAAAGTAAATGTTCTTCAGTGGGTGAATGGATAAACAAACTGGTATGTCCACACGGTTAAAAGGGATGGGCTGTTAATGCCTGTAACAACATAGTTGAATGTCAAATTTTTCATGCTAAGTGAAAGATGCTGGACTCAAAGTTACACACAGTATAATTCCATTTGTATGACATTCGAGAAAAGACAAAACTATAGGGAAAGAAAACAAGTCAGCGGTTGCCAGGGGTTGAGGGTATGGAAAGATGTTGACTGCAAATGGGCATGGAAGAGGGGTTATTTTTTTTGGGGGGGGGTGATGATGGAAGTGTTTCATATTTTGATTGTAATTGTGGTTACATGACTAGAAACATTCGTTAAAACTCATAGAACTATTTATATACTTAAAGGGGTGAATTATACTATATATACATTGTACTATTATCAAAGGGTAAAAAAAGAGATGAGGTATGAACAGGTATGGCATAGCAGGGACCGAGAGAAGGAGAGCCAGGTCTTTGTGGAATAGACTTTGAGGGCTTTTTCACTTGCTGCTGGTGGTGAGGAAGAAAAGACTCAGGGTTGTATAACCGGGTCATGGCCACACCTTGGCTGCTGTGACTACTGCTGCATTGAACATGGGAGTGCAGGCATGTCTTCACCATACTGATCTCGGCTCCTTCAGAAGTGAGACCACCTGAGTGTTTGTGTACACAGAATGGAATAGAATTCCCATTAAAAGGGGGTAAGTCTGCAATTGAAGATGACATTGATGAAACTGGAGGGCATTATGCTAAGTGAAAATAAGCCAGAAAATTCACAGAAGATTGATTAATATATAATGATTTCAGAGAGAAAGGGAGAGGGAGAGAGAGAGATGGAAACATCAATAATGAGAAAAAAATAATTGACTGGCTGTCTCCTGCACACCCCGCACTGGAGAATGGTCCACACTGGAGATCAAGCCTGCAACCCGGGCATATGCCTGACGGGGAATGGAACTGTGACCTCCCGTTTCATAAGTCGATGTCCAACCACTGAGCCTCGCCGGCCAAAGATCACTTGAAGTGTTGAATCATGAGGCCCAGGCTGCAGGCTAGTGGCCTTTGCCATCAGAGTGTTGTGAAGTCAGGAAGGACACTATGGGTCCAGGATGTGGGGACACCACACCTCCCATGTTAAGCTCCAGGTCCCATGATCAAATGCATTGATAAGAAAGCTTTATGGGTTCAGATCTTGCTTCGATCACACCTAAGGGCATGGCATTGAGCAAGTAATGTATGCTTCGTCTCAGTTGTCTCATCCAAGAAATGGGAATGGATGATAACAGCTACCTTAGGGAGCTGCCGTGAAGGTTATATGGCACAGACATGGGAAAACGTTACCGTGGAGACCAGAGAACAGGAAATGCTTCAGAGTCAAAGGGTTCGGACCTCTGGACCAGGATTCCTTCTATTGTAAACACTTCCTCAGGGGCAGAAACTATGGCGTGTATGTGAATAAGACATACCAGGGATTGCAAAATCAAGTATCTCCTGGGGCCAGTGCGGCTAGCAGGCAGGTATATGGCAATAGGGAGTTGTCACTGTGACCTGGAGACCATTTACCCCTAACTGAAAACATTCTCTTCAAAATAGTTCAAGCACAAGATTGTCTAACTAAAGCACATGTGTGCTCCCCCCCCCCCCCCCCAGTTCACAACCTCTGTTTTGGTTCCTGGTTTAGCCAACGTCAGGAACTCCCAGGCCCAATGCCTCTGACAGGTTTACCTAAATCTCACCCAGATGGCCCTGATGGGTGTAAGTAAGTTTGGAGATTAAATCTCCCAGTTGCAGTGCCTTTTCCACAACGGGGTACATTCCGTATTCATATCTGCACCTTATCTGCTTGCTTGCATGTGGGAATTAAGATGCCTTTCGATTGTTCAAAAAACACTCTTGAGCCCTGCCTTTGCCAAAACAACATGTAATGGCAGCAGGCCCATGAGCCAGGGCTGGTAGGCCTCGGAGCTGAGGGAAATCAGGCTGTGCCTGAGATGGATTAGTCTCGAGGCCAGTTGGCTGGTTTCTGTTTGTATGTTTTTAAAGGAAAATGGAAACTCCAGTGCTCGTGTTCAACTATCTCTCGAGCTGTTAGAACCACAACTCTAAAAGGCATCATTTTTCATTGTAAGTCTGAAGTGGGGCCAGTTAAAATTTTACAGGCTGGTGATTTTGATATTATAAAATATATACGTAAAATTAACGAATTGTAGGAAGCTTCCCCTCCCCTTACTTGATCTGTGGCTTTGGGGCATTCGTGATCATTTGTTCTAAAAAATCTATCATTGCCGCAGCATGACACCCCTCTCCCCCCTCGGGTGAGCAAGCGTGTTTAGACGGGTGTGCTGGGCCATCAGGAACAGGATGGGAAACATTTGATCGGAGTCTTCTGCCCCTGACTTACTCTGAGAAGCAAGCCCAGAAACCAGACTGTTGCTACTTCTTGGCAAATGACAACATGAACAGAACAAAAGTCAACGGGTGTGAACTGTGTCCCTGCACATGCACGAAACATGTTCTCACCCACAATCGGGTCTCGTGTTTGGGGATATGGCTGCAGGGGTGGGCAAACTTTTTGACTCGAGGGCCACAATGGACCAGAGGGCCAGAACAAAAGCATGGATGGAGTGTTTATGTGAACTAATATAAATTCAAAGTAAACATCATTACATAAAAGGGTACGGTCTTTATTTTTTTTAGTTTTATTCATTTCAAACGGGCCGGATCCAGCCCACGGGCCGTAGTTTGCCCACGGCTGGGTTAGGGTATCGGCAAGGTGGCCGAGTGTCCCCAGTTGAAGAATGTATGGGAAGGAATGAAAAGATGAGGAAGAAAGATTAGATTTTCTGTGGTGGATGTCTTTTGTCCAGATCCCTTTCTCTTCTGAGCCCCCGTCCATGAGTCTGATGAGTGGTCAGTCCCCGAGGGAACCCCTTGCACTTACCCCATTGTTTCTAAATCAAGCAGAGAACTCAGCACACTTTCTGGTGCTCATTACATGCTAAATGATCACAACATGCTGTTAGATTGCAGAGCCAGGGCACCACGGAACCTGTAATATATAATTTCAGTGAAGAATTTTCCTTTGAGAATACGTCCGGCTAATTTAAAGCATAATGTCATTAACATAACCCGCTCTGCACACACAGCAGAGTGGAATGCATAAAACTTTACTAGCGCTTGGGTTTATGGGCTCTCAGTGGGGATCGCTGGGTTTGGTAAGCTTGCATGCCCTCCCCTCTTCCTATCAGACGGTGGCTGCAGACTCCCAACACCCTACTGGGCTCTCTCTCCTTGGGTTCATCCCTTCCTGGCTGAGAGAGAGAGGCCCCCTCCCTCCGGCTCCGTCTGACTCTCTTCCTGCAGCCCTCCTGGGGCTCCCCTGACAGCAACATCAAAGTCATTCCTGGCTGGAAGCTGGTGGCCAGCCATATGGAATTACAGCCCGGGCTGCCTGGGGATTACAGAGCGGAGCACGGGGCCCAAATGACTGCCATGGCACAGAGGAAAGGCTGGTGAGGCCTCTGGTTCTGAATGGAAAATATGACCGCGTGTACATTTATAAACAGGCTCCTCATAAACAACCTGCGTGTCTGTCTCACCAACATCCCAATGAAGCAAAGGGATGGGCTGCATTCAAAATAGCCTCTCTTCTAAGGGAATTACCCACCCTGCCCCGCCTCCTCCGGGGGTTTACTTTCATGTGTTTGCCTGCAGATTTCAGAATTACAAGAAGAAGTGCTTCCCGACAGATAGCGGAGGTGAAGGCATAAAAGAGCATGGCTCACGCAGCAGAGGCCCCTTGTCTGACGCATTAGGATTGCCACGAAATCGGAGCACGCTGCTCCCGTCCTGAATCTAGTTCTTTAGCAGCTCCCCCTCCACTTCTCTACTTCCTCCTCCCCCGGCCACTTCTCGCCCTGGCTTTGTCTCCCGCCCTCCACAGAACCTGCTGAAACTGTGCACCTCCAGCGATGCCTCTCGTCTGCACGTCCTGGGAAAATATCCCGATGGACCCAGTTGCCTGGGCTGGAACTCAGCTTTGCCCGTTGCTTCCTCCTCTCTCTTGGAGAGCTAGGTCCCGTTTCCAAGTCCTGATGATCTTGCCTCCTACATGCATTTTGGCTCTTTCCCATCAAGTTCCCGCACGCTACTCCCTGCCTCAGTGGCTCCCAGTCTCCTTGCCAGAGCCAGCGAAGACCTCCCTGCTCTCCTTGCCTCTAATCTTGTCCTTCCCCTTTAGTCCATCGTCTACACCTGCTACCAGATTATCAACGAAAGTCAGTTCATGTCTCCCCTTGTTTGAAAACCCTCAATCCTTCCCTGTTACAAACAGAATCGAGTCCAAAGAGCCTTTGCAATCTGATCCCAAATATCTTCACATCAATATCATAGCCCTTATGGTGTCCTCACCCCCTCCTTCCTTGTGCCTGTACTCCAGGCACGGGTTTCCGGCAGCTCCCTCCCAAGCAGGCCAAGCTTTTGCATGTCTCCCTGCCTTGTTCCTGCTGGCCCTATGTATCCAGGGCTGTTTCCCACCTGATGTGTGAGGAAAACTCAGCCCACCATTCCAGATCCAGCTCCGGTGTCACCTCTTCTCTGGAAACCATCGCCCCCAGCTCCTCTAGGCAAAGCTAGTGACTCTCTGTGCAGCTACATGTTATTCGTCCCTTTCTAACATTGTCCTGTCAGTGACCTGTGTGTTTCTGTCCCCTCATCGCGCCAGGGGTTACCTAAGGGCTTTGATTTTTCCCATTTACCTCTCTGTATTCCCAGTGACTAACAAGGTTTTAGACAAATACCACAGATTTCTACGTGCCCAATGAATGAATAAGTGAATGCCTAACATTGCAAAAAAAAAAAAAAATCAATAAAACGAAACGCCCTGCAGTTTAACATTTTTATTTGAGGTTCATATATCCATAGCGAAAATTGCTTTCTCTTCCTCTCTCACCCAAGGGAACAAAGATAACTTACAGACTGAGCAGATACTGGCGGAGAGAAAAAGTTAGAAACAAACACAGCATCCCCTTTGGGATTTCTGAACCCTCTTTCCTCAGGCACAAAAAGATGCTTACAAATTTCCCAGGGTGATAAAGGGAGCGCATTGACATTTGTATCAATGGAGGGAAATAGAAACAGGGCGGTAAGTGTAGAAGCCCAGTAGCCCATTGTTGAGTTAGGGGGTTTCTAGGATGTCTGGGAGGCATTTAATGAATCTGGAAATGAACTTGTGTTTAATTTAAAAAGAATGCACCATTTACAAATGGCCAATTAAATAAGTGATTCACCTTCTTTTGTTGCCGTGTTAAAAAGGTTTGTTCAAATGACTGATGTGGGCACTTCAATCAACTGTGCTCTCTCCTCTTCCATGATTTTTATCCTCCGCAAGCACCAAAGAAATGTTTCCTAGTACACAGCCAGGCGCCCTGTCCTCCCTCCTCTGTTCCCAGCCCTTCTCATTGTTCAGGCCCCAGGTGAAATATCATTTTCCTGAGAAACCTCCCTGATCCTCTCAAAGCACACACAGAGCTCAAGCTACTCAGGCTCTTAGCACCCTGCACGCCCCGCGTGTATACTAACATCACGTTGTCATCATTAGTTACAACAGGCTCTACTTGCCATCAGATTCTCAGTCCATGTAGGTAGTAGGGGCTTGATAAGTATGGATTTAAAGCAAGGTGATAAATTTGTTGAATTGATGAAATTAAGCCCCTGGGTGTGAGAAGAATCAACATTGTCTTAGAATGCATTTCCCACAAACAGACACCAAGACAAGCGTTTGAATATAAGCAGTTTATCTGGGAGGTGATATTGTAAGACGGGAGGAAGGAAAGCCAATGGCAGGTGCATCTCTGGGAGGGTTATCATCGTGGGAAATCAAGGCACAATTCCACTGAGTGTGGGGAGCTGCTATAGGGTTAAACCTCGGACTGACCTGTTGGCAAAGTCACAAACAAGTCCCAGCTTAGAGGGCACAGTCCTCTTAAGCATAATTAGGCTTGACCTTATAACAGTTCCCTAGATCTTACCTGGGAAGCTAATGGGCTGAGGGAAGTGCAACAAGAACAAAAACAAGTGAAACTCACAAGAACAGTGTAAACAAGTGAAACTCGCAAGAACAGTGTAACTTTGGTAACCACTATCTTGTTTACCTCTGACTATAAAAATAAAGGCTCAGTTTGCCTGAGGATCTTACTCTGTGGCCTCAGCCAGGCACAGGAAGATCCATGGAGACTAAAGAAAGCTAGAGAGTTCTGAACGCTGTCTCCGTGTAAAACATTCTTCACTGACTCCGTCCACACCTTTGGGAACCCCTGGACCACTGGGGCTGGACCCCAGCAACTGAGGACCTACTGAAAGACTGTGCGTGACACAATTTAGCCTTGCTCCCCTGGCCGGTGATGGATGGGGGAGCTGGAGTATTTATCCAGCAGCTCTTGCTCCTCATTATTTGGGGGTACTCCTCAGGGTGTAAATAGTCCCCTCCCCAGGCCTTCCAGCCTAGCTGGTGTGCCAATGTCCTGACGTTCAGAGAAAGCCCTTGGGTAGGGAGAGACGCAGGTGTCTGAGGTAGGATGCTGTTGGCATGCATAGGTATGTCCATCAGAGCTGCTGTGACATGTGCAGTGGACTGAGGAGATGCAACTGGGTCGCCAACAATGTCTTCTACCGTAAGCACGATCACTGTTTCTTTCTAAATTTTATTTTTTTAAATTATGAAGCACATGTGTATAGTTGTAAGTCTCACATAATTATCTACCTCTAAGTAACGGCATCTGCCTCTACATAATAGTCTAGTATCTTGTGCGGTCACAGGAAACCACGTGGGATTCATCTGCTGTGGGAACACATCATGTCTAGTGTTTGCATGGATGCTTGGACCTCCTTTACCAACCAGCCATCCCCTTACGCAGTATTACTCATCCGCTCGATTGAGGATCCCTGGTGCATGCCTGCATCATATTTATAGTGTCAACATGTCGTTTCAATAATACTAGATTTTGTAATATACTAAGCATCCGTTCTGTACAACTTATGTTTATGGAGCAGTTGCTAAATCAAGCACTAACTCCCTGAGCAACGTGTTGGCATCCATCTATACATGATCATTTTTTTGTTTTTTGATTAAGTTATTACATATGTGTCCTTATCCCCACATTACCCCCCATTACCCCTCCCTCCGCCCACTCATGCCCTCACCCCACTACATTATCATTTTTTAAGTGCCCTCTTGTCAAAGGAGTTTGGGAAATTCTGTCCTAAAGTGAAGTCCTACCCTAAAGGTCTTGATGGCTTCCCGTTGTCTATTGAATTAATACCATCTTACCAAGCCGCTCAAGACACTCCAGCAAATTAGTGCCCACGCTTTCCACGTTTTCTCCACACGGAGTCACTCTCCTTTCCCCCCGACACAGCAGGCCTGCCCACCGGTTCCGTGCTCTCTGTGCCTCCTCCTGAGTAACGTCTCTTTCCTCCCATCCTCAACGGCTGCCTACTGAATCGTGCTTATCCTTCAAGGTCCATCTTAAGTTCCATGAGTTTTCATTTCTCATCACGTGTACAAAGTGGTATCTCTACTCTCCTGCCTTTAAACCCCTCGCCCCCGTGTGTACCTCTCTTGAAGCTCTGTATGTAGACTGCTCTCCAGTACAGCTGTCAGTGAAAATGGGCCACGCCCTACCCTAGCCTGAAGTCTTTCTACGAGATTCTGTAAGTTCCCTTGAGGGCAGGAACTCTGACTTTCTCATATTTATACCCTGTACTACTTTAGCAGAGTGCCGGGCACATAATACTCAAACACGAAATGTTTGTTGAATTAGATGCTTCACGTTTATTTTTTTAAATTTACACACAGTAAAATTGGCATACATAGGTATGTCCTGTGTATATTGTCTATTGAATTGGAAAAGTACAGGGCTCTGAGCTCTGACAAATCCATAGGTTACATAGCCATCACCATAACTGGGATGTAGAACAGTTGTATCATCCTCCAAAAATTCCCTCATGCTGCCCTTTGTCCTCAGATCGTCCCCTGACAATGACTGATCTATTTCTATCCCTCTAGTTTGGCCTTTTCCAGAGTGTCATAGATGGAATCGTACAGCATATAGCCTTTGATTATGGCATTTTTCTTCTTTATTTTAATTTTTCCATCACCATTTATCCCCCTATACTCTCTTCCATCTGCACCTCCCTCCCTCCCCCCTGCAATCACATTGCTGTCGTGTCCATGAATTCTTTCTCTCTCTTTTTCCTTTCTTGCTCAATCCCTCCCCAATTAGCCTCACCACTAACACCAGAGCTGTCTGCCTGCTTTCTATCTGAGAGTCTGTCTCTATTTTGCATGTTAGTTCAGTTTGCTCATTAAATTACACATACTTGTTTTTCTCTGACTGGCTTATTTCACTTAGCACAATGCTCTCCAGGTTCATCCATGCTGTCACAAAAGGTAAAATTTTCTTCCTTTTTACATCTGGGTTATATTGTGTAAATGTCCCACAGTTTTTTGTGTTTTTTTTAAAAATATATTTTATTGGGTTTTTTTTTTACAGAGAGGAAGAGAGAGGGATAGAGAGTTAGAAACATCGATGAGAGAGAAACATCGGTCAGCTGCCTCCTGCACGCCCCCTACTGGGGATATCCCCGCAACTAAGGTACATGCCCTTGACTGGAATCGAACCTGGGACCCTTGAGTCCACAAGCCGAAGCTCTATCCACTGAGCCAAACCAGCTAGGGCCGTACCACAGTTTTTTTATTCACTCATCTATTAATGGACACCTGGGCTGCTTCCAAATCTTGTCTATTGTAAATAATGCTGCCATGAACATAGAGATTCATTTATTCTTTTAAATTAGTTTTTTGGATTGATAAATTCCCAAAAGTGGAATCTCTGAATCAAAAGGCAGTTCCATTTTTAATTTTTTGAGGAAACTTCATACTGTTTTCCACAGTGGCTATACCCGTCTGCATTCCCACCAGCCGTGCACGAGGATTTTCTTTCCTCCACACTTGTTGTTTGATTTATTGATGATAGACATTCGGACACGTGTGAGGTGATATCTCATTGTGGTTTTTATTTGCATTTCTCTGATGATTAGTGACGTTCAGCATCTTTTCATATGTCTGTTGGCCATCTGTATGTCCTTTTTGGAGAAGTGTCTAGTCAGGTGCTTTGCCCATTTTTTAATTAGATTGGGTTCTTTGGTGTTGAGTGTTATAAGTTCTTTATAAATTTTGGATATTAACCACTTATCAGATGTATCATTGGCAAATACGTTCTCTCATTCAGCGGGCTGTCTTTTCATTTTGTTGATGGTTACCTTCACTATGCAAACATTTTTAGTTTAATGTAATCCCATTTGTTTATTTCTTTCTTTTGTTTCCCTTGCCCAAGAGATATATCAGGGAAAAAAAAAACATTGCTATGAGAAATGTCTGAGATCTTACTGCCTAAGTTTTCTTCTAAGATTTTTATAGTTTCAATTCTAACATTTAAGTCTTTAATCAATTTTTAGTTTATTCTTGTGTAGAAGGTGGTCTAGTTTTTCTTCCTTCCTTCCTTTCTTCCTTTCTTTCTTTCTTTTGCACATATCTGTCCAATTTTCCCAACACCATTGAATAAACTATCTTCAGCCCATTGTATGATTTTTGGCTCCTTTGTTAAATATTAATTGACTATGAAGGCATGTGTTTATTTATGGGCTCTCTATTCTGTTCCATTGATTTATATGTCTTTTTTTTATGCCAGTACCATGCTGTTTTAGTTACCATAGTCTTGTAGTATAGTTTGATATCAGGTAGCATAGTTCCTCCAACTTTGTTCTTTTTTCTCAAGATCGCTGTTGCTATTCAGTATCTTTTGTTGTTCCATATAAGTTTTTGCAACATTTGTTCTGGCTCTGTGAAATATACCATTGGTATCTTGATTGCATTTGCATTGAATCTGTAGATTGCTTTAGCTAGTATGGACATCTAAATGGTGCTAACTCTTCCTATACATTATCATTATATATGCTTCCACTTACTTATATCTTCTTTAATTTTTTTTTACAGTGTCTTACAATTTTCTGATTCTCGCTTCTTCCATTCAGTGTATTGAAGACTCATCTGTTTTGTTGCATGCATCAATAGTATGCTATTTTATACTGTTGAGTAGTGTTCCATGGATTAGATATACCACAGTTTGCTTAATCATTCACCCGTCCTAGGACGTAAGTCTTCATTTCTCTAGGGTTAACACTTAGTAGTAAGATTGCTGAGCTACATGGTTAGTGTTAAATAAAATGTACAAGAACCTCCAAGACTGTTTTCCAAAGTGACTGTACCAGTTTGCACTCCAACCAGCAATATTTGAGAATTCCATCTGCTCTGTATCCTCATCAATACCTGGTATTGAAACTTTAAAAATAACTTTCTAGCTGTTAAGGATTAGTATCTCATGTGGTTATTTATTAATTTATTTAGCTGGTTATGGGAGATCTAATTTTTAGACCACCACTCCTAATTTTTCTTTATTTTTTATTACATTTATTGGGGAACATTGGTTAATAAGATCATCTAAGTTTCAAGTGTACATTTCAATGGTACATGATCTGTATATTTGCATGCACATCACTCTAAGTCGAATCATCTTCAGTCACCGTATATTTGGCTCTCTTTACCCTTTACTGCCTCTCCTCACCACTCATATGGTTATAATTTTCACTTTCTTAGTGACTAATGGTGTTGTGCATTTTTTCATGTGCTTATTTCCCATCTGTATATTTCTGACGAAGTGCAAACCTTTTATCCACTTTTTAACTGGGTTGGTTATTTATTATTATCATATGCTAGAGGCCCAGTGCACGAATCTGTGCACAGTTGGGGTCCCTTGGCCTGGCCAGCAATTGAGGCCTATCAGGGAGGCCAGCCGGCCAGAGGGAGGTACCCCTGGAGGTTGGCCAGCTGACCCCCAGATTGGGGCCAATGGAGGAGGGGGCAGGTCGCAGGGGAGAGGGGCCACAGGGGTTTGGCTTTGGGAGCACACTGACCACCAGGGGGCAGCTCCTGCATTGAGTGTCTGTCCCCTGGTGGTCAGTGTGCATCATAGCGACTGGTCGTTTCAGTCTTTCAGTCATAACAGTTGCTTGGGCTTTTATATATATAGATGTGATTTGTAGATATTTTCTCCAAGTCTGTATAGCTTATCTTTTCATTCTCTGAGTAGTCTTTCATAAAGCAAAACAATTTTAAATTTTGATAAAGTCTAATCTATCATCTTTTTATGGCTCATGCTTCTGGTGTCTATAGCTAATCCAAGGTCATGAAGGTTTTTCTTTTTATTTTCTAAAAGTTTTAGAGTTTACACTAATAATTTTACATTGAGACCTATGATGCATTCTGATACATTTTAAAATAGTTTTTGTATAAGGCATGCTGTACACTGGAGTGAATCAAATGGCTCTGGAGGACAATTTTTCTTTTCCTTCTTACACCCTGATTCTCGTTTGATAGCTGAAAACTTAAAAGTACTCCAATTTCTTGCATCAAGGTTATAATGCTAGTGAGCACCTTTGAGGCTGGGCAGGTTCGAACTAAAGAAAGGATTAATTTTTACCAGATAAGCTGACTGCAAGGAGTTTTACTAAAGAATAAACAGAACAGATACTGAAATATCTCATCTTTGCTTTGACAAGTTAGTATTGGTTGGCAAAATCAACATACGGTACGTGTGTTTATCTATATGCATGAACTTATTCATTTGTACACACACACCTATAGACTCTTAAATATTTCTGAGTTATTGCCTTTCCCTAGAGCTTTAAGCCATAATTTTACTTATTCAGAAATTCCAGCTACCCTTTTCCCAGAGGCAGGAAATTTTGGTTAGTGGCTTTAGAGTTTGTCACAACTGTCACATCATTCACTTTCTGGCGCGTCCTCGACTTGGGTAGACCAAAGATGGATTTTCCATTACATCACTGAGAAATGGATAGGCCTTTCCGTAAACACACTTAGACATTTTATCCCAACGTTCACTTTTTTATATTTCATTTCCATTTTTTAATGGCACTTTTGCTGGCAACCAACACATCCCTGTTGGCGATGTGGAGAAGCTTGAGCACATTCGTCTTGCCCCACATCAGGCAGAAAGGCAGTGTGGCTCCTCTGCCAAGCCCACTGCATCGGAGGCCTGCAGCGCCCCTATTCCCCCATCTCCATGAGACCTTCACACAGAGTGGGGAGCATCTTCAATTTCTTGGATTTAGGATTAATCACTTTCTCACTGTCTCCAATTCTTTGGTTTTTATGGGTTCACTTAAGGTAACACTATCATGCTTTAGCCTACAATGTTATCTTTGAATAAGAAAAGCAGGTATGTAAGCCAGCCATTATACACACGTGCACGCGCACACACACACACACACACACACACACACACACACACACACTCTGGAAGATTGAATTATTCATCCCAACTCTTCACTCCCCTGCAATAAGATGATATATCTGCATCCCTTCTCCTTGTTGGTTGGCACCCCCCGCCGCTCCACAGGACAATGGGACATTGGGGGGAGTTTACTTCCTCCCAAAGTCCACTTTATTGATCATGGGCTTGGCCAATGGAATGTAGTGAAAATGACATGAGCATAGGCATTATGCGTGCTTACATGGTTTGGCTTGCCCTGCTGCACTCCAGTGATGGCCATAAGAAGCTAGCTCCCATCCCTTCAGTTGGGGCCCAGAATAAAACACATAGAGTTGACTCAAATCTGATGTGGAGCCTGGACCTAAACTCGTCAACCTGCAGCCTTAAGTAAGAACCAGGACTAAGAACAATAAAATGCTTGCTGTTCATAAGCCACTGAGTTTGTGTTACACAGTGTTATTACAGTCATAGCTGACTAATACAATATACTTACATGTCTCCAGTCATGCTCCCCAGGAACAGTAAAGTCCATATGACACCCAACACAAACTGTTATTTGCTAGGATGAACAAGTGCATATTTGCAGCCATGAGTCAGACAGGTTGCCATCATCTCATGGATTTTTCTCTAGCGTAGCCCATTCTTCAAGAATCTGTTTTGAGCAGTTTTTCTGAGTATCATTTTAGTAGGATCAAACTATACAGAATAATAGAATGGAAAAGCTGCCATTTCTTAATTATCCTCACAAGTGTGAGGTCCCAACAACTGAAACCTGAAACCGCTGGCAAGATTTACAAATGAGCAATGGCACAGGTTCCAACTGCCGGAGCCAAATATCTAGAGTGGTTCTCAATCTTCTGGCCCTTTAAATACAGTTCCTCATGTTGTGACTCAACCATAAGATTATTTTCGTTGCTACTTCATAACTGTAATGTTGCTACTGTTAGGAATTGTCATGTAAATATCTGATATGCAGGATGGTCTTAGGTGACCCCTGTGAAAGGGTCGTTCGACCGCCAAAGGGGTCGCGACCCACAGGTTGAGAACCGCTGACTCTAGGAAAAAGTAATTAAAATTCAGCATTTCCCCCCAATAATATTAATAGACCCTGATCATTTGCAGTTGTCAAAGTGTCCATTGCAATGCTCACAGAATCTCAGCATGGAATGGCAAGCTGTCCCTTGTTTTACCTTTACCCCCAAAGGAACATAATTTTTGGCATTCCTTGCTCCACAAATAGAGGTGTATTTTGCAGTTACATTATTGAGGTTGGCCAACCCTCACAAGTACATTTCCCATCTGCTGGATTAGCTGGATACTTTTAATTTAAATATTTTATTACACTGTAGTTTTTCAAAATCTAAGGACATAGATTGATATTCCTTTTACCAAGAATGTCTCAGAATAAGATTCCATCATCTTGTCAACAGAAAGTTTCTAGGCCATCTTAAGCCCCACATTTGTATCTTTAAAATATGGTCAAATACTCTTCTTACTTGTAATGCGTCCTGTGAAGTCCTGAATTTTTAAAAATAATCACCAGCACATAAAAGTCATACTTAACCTTAGAAAACATGTGTTGGGCTCAGCTCATCTCAAAACTCACCTCCCTGTTTCTGCCTTGACTTTCTCTACTTCTCATCACCCAGTCCTTTATCCCTTGAATCAGATTGTTTCCTCTCTGACTAGTCAAACACCGATTTGACAAGGCTTAATTACATAAGAGATGTTTGGCCTACAAGAGCAAACATGAAAGGGGGACATTATAGTTGTCTTATAATATTTGGTGGTCTGTCATGAGGAAAAGGGAATACTTGTCCTGTGTTTCCAGAGAAAGAATGGAGCTACACAAATGAGAACAAGTCACAGGAGGGACATTTGGGCACAGTTACAAAGCTTTCAAACAATTGGGAACGTCCAGTAATAGGACAGAAAGCAGTGAGCTCCATGTCAGTGGATATGGTCAAGCTTCTCAGACATGATAGAGACATAATTCCTACATCATAGCATTAAAATACTATGATTTGTGCCTGGCTGTGTGGCTCAGTGGTTGAGCATTGACCTATGAACCAGGAGGTCACGGATCGATTCCCAGTGTGGGGTGTTCAGGAGGCAGCCAATAAATGATTCTCTCTCATCATTGGTGCTTCTATTTCTCTTTCCCTCTCCCTTCATCTCTGAAATCAATAAAATATATTTTTTAAAAAAATAAATAAAATACTATTATTTGATCTTCTTGAATCTCTATAGTTAATGAGTATTTGTACAGTGTGGGACAACATGGGCCATAACAGTTTTATGATTCTATGATTAAATGGAAAAGACAAGAAAAATTTGTAGTCTTCAATCTGGTATATTCTTCTGAATTGTCCTGGCTTCTGTGGAATCTAAATTAAAAGATAATGTGTAAGATAAAAACATTTTATTTCCTTGCATTCTGCTGGTTAGTTTTCTTTTTCCCCATAGCTTGATCTGTCTATTTTCATGGTTGAGGTAACGTTTATTTATTACCTCCCATGGCACTCCTGAGAGGAACTTTGCTATTTTTTGAAACAATTATTTGGTTAATGTTAAGTTTCTTTTAATCTAGTTACTAATATTAAGAGTATGCTAAGATAAATATGTTTTATGTAGGCCTATTAAGTCAGGAATACAATTTAAAAGGTAAAAAATGATATATAGTGAAAATTATCTTCTCTTATTAAAGAAAACAAAGGTCAGATATTAAAAGAAATTTATGATTTAGCTGACACTCAGATGATTTAGTTTGAGATTTAGGATTCTTTCCTTCTGCCTACAGACAACCTTTAGAAAGTCCTTCGCTGTGATCTATTAGTGGTGAACTACCTCAGTGTTTGAAAAATATATATATACTTCCCAAAGAATATTTTTTCCTACTGAAGAATTTGAGGTTAGCAGTTATTATTTATCAATTTTTTTTCAACACACCAAAGACATCCATCCTGGTTTCTAGCTTTCATTGCTACTGTTGAGAAGTCAGCCATCAGTTTAATTGTGATTCATTTACTGGTAATCTCTTTTTCTTCTGACTACTTTTAAGATGTTCTCTGCCTTTGTTTTTTTGTAGTTTCCCTCTAATGCACCCAGATATTAATTTTCTTTCTTTATTTTATTTATTATTTTATTTTTGTTGTTAATCTTCACCTGAGGATATTTTTCCATTGATTTTTTAGGGGGCATGGAAGAGAGAGGGAAAGACAGAGAGAAACATCGATGTGAGAGAAACACATCAACTGGTTGCCTTCTGCACGACCCCTCACTAGGGCCTGGGCCAGGGAAGAGCCTGCATCTAAGGTACATGCCCTTTACTGGACTCAAACCTGGGCCCTTTGGTCCACAGGCCGATGCTCTATCCACTGAGCCAAACCAGCTAAGGCCTTTCTTTATCTTATTTTTGATTTATTATGATCCTTAAATTGGAGAAAGTTGAGGCACAAATGGCTTAAATATCGTGTCCATGGCCACACAATCAATATAGGGTAAGGCCAGGGTTCTAACACAAGCAGTGTGGTTCCAGAATCCACTTTCTTAGCTATTGCTTTATGATTTATTATGATCCTTAAATTGGAGCATAAATTAGATTGATGGTTTTTCTCAGTTCTGGAAAAATTTCACCCATCAATCTTCAAATATTGCTTCTTCTTATATTTCTTTCACCTTTTCTTTTTGAATCCAATTAAACATCCTAGAATTTCTCATTTTACATATTCCCAGCAACACTCTTTGGTAAGTATGGTTATTCCTAGTTTATGTAGATGAGAAAGTTGAGGCACAAAAAGGCTTGTTTGCTTTTATTTGTTTCTCCATGCTTTATTTTTAATATTTTTGACCTATCTTCCAATTGTCTAAATCTCTCTTCAGATGCTATCAAACCTACCAATTGAGGTCTCAATTTGGTTATTATATTTGTTTAATTCTAGAATTTTTATTTGTTTTATTTTTCTAACATGCCAAGTCACTTATTCTGGTTTCCTGGTTCATGCTGTAATTTTCAGCTTGTCTTTTTATCTCATTAATACACTAAGCCAAAATTTTTTTAGTCTGTCTTTAATAATTCTAATATCTAAAGTCTTATACTCTTTTCCTTTATATTACATTATACACATAATGTTACTTATGAGTCTCCTTAAAATTTTAGTATCTGTGTAATATTCCATAGGCGTGATAGTTTCTTCATCTATAAGATGGCGATATTCCCACCTCTTGGGTTAGTTGCCTGGTTCACAATGATTACTCTTCTCAAGTGTGGACTCTAAATATTCATTGCTGTCCTCCTATATCTTTGCAATGATCATAACTTTAAAATGATGCTTGTATGTAGATAGGATCTTGAAGAAAACATGGAAAAATGAATTAAATTGATCGGGTATTGGAATTATGTGTGCTTAAAAGTTCCATTATTTATGTTGAAATGTGTCTGTGCAATAAACATAAATCACAACAAATAATTCTTAGACCTGAAATGGTAATACCTAATATTTCAATGAGCACTTACTACAGGCCATATTCTAAGCTCTTTATATGTATTAGCTCATTGAGTCATCCCAGCAACCCTCTTTGATAAGTATGGTTATTGTTCCCATTCTATATAGACGAGAAAGTTGAGGCACAAAAGACTTAAATATCATGTCCCTGGTCACACAATCAGTACAGGGTAAGGTCAGGATTCTAACACAAGCAGTGTGGTTTCAGAATCCACTTTCTTAACGATTGCTTTATGGAAAAAAAGGAAGCAGGATAGAAATATACAATAAGAGTATCAAGAGGCATAATCGCACTCATCACATCTTCTTTGACAGCTCCAGCACCATTCTGTATAACCTCAGATGGCTAGGAAAAGAAAGATGGAGAGAGAAAAAGAAGGTGTTCTAGGTACTATGGATGAGAAACTAATCATCCTCTGATTCAGTGGCATAAAACAACCATTTATCTTGCTCATGAATTCTGTGCCTCAGGAATTCAGAAAGGGTAGAGTGAGCAAAACTTGCCTCTGCTTCACAATATCGGGAGCCTCGGCTGGAAGACTTGACGTGGGGATAGGAATCGTGCAATCAGCTGAAGGCTATTTCATTCTCCTTCACGGACATGTCTGACTATTGATGGTGACCATTATTAGCTGGGAGTCTCAGCAACTCTCCATGCTGATCTCTCCATGGGATTCTCCTCATAGGCTAGTATGAGCTTCCTCGCAGCCTATGAGGATATCTTCCTCTCAAGGTAACACTTTCAGAGAGGAGAAAGAGAGAGGGAGAGAGAGAGAGAGAGAGAGAGAGAGAGAGAGAGAGAGAGAGAGAGAGAGAGAGAGACTGAAACTCTTGCGACCTAGCTGGGAAGTTGCACAGCATCTTTTCTACCCTACTCTGTTGGTTGAAACAGTCATGAGCCCCCACCCAGGCTCAATGTCCAAGCGGCTTGGCATCATTTCTCCATTGTTTGGAACACACTCATCTTTGCTAGGAATCGCACCACGTATTAATGGCTTCTGAAAACAATGCTTACCATGCCCCTTGGAAAGTCGGGACAAAATTCACTTCAAATAAAATGACCAATGTGAGCTTAAAAAAGAAACCCACAAGAACTAGCTCCTTTGAAACAAACCAGAAGCCCTTTTGGCCTGAGCAACTTCCTCAAATTTGCTTCCAGTCAAGGGTTTATTATAGAGACAACCAACCCAACAGATCCTTGTAGACTTCTCCTTAACCTCGTAGGGCAATGGATTCCCAGTCACTTTTCCATTCCCTGCCCACCCCAGAATTCATATGCTGAAAAAAGTATAGATTCTATAGAACCAGATTTTAAACTTCTTGAAATCAGCTTTTGAACCTTACATTCCCTTGCAATCCTAAGAGTGTTTAGCACATTGGTTTGTATATGGTAGGTCCTCAGATATTGTTAATTTAGCTGTAGTTCAGCTTCCAGTCATGTGGCATAAGATAAATATTTGACAATATAGTTTGGATTAAATTACCTCTACGCTATAGGTATGACATTCAGATGCAGAATTTCTCAGATCTTGAGCTATAGGGGAAAAAAATTTACATATATATATATATATATATATATATATGAGAGAGAGAGAGAGAGAGAGAGAGAGAGAGAGAGAGAGAGAGAACTGCCCTGCTATCACCACACAAATGGTGAAATGGTCTCGAGGAAAGCTGACCTTATTAGACTGCTCCTGATTCATTGAACATGTATTTCAACTGAACTGGGAGCCCTCACACTAAACATTCTCCATGGATGACCTCAGTCACTCTTACAGCTTCACCTACCTCCTAAGAGTGTATGATTCTCAAATCACTTTCCAGTTCCTATCCCTTTTATAACTCTAGACCACTCACCCTTTCAACTCCTTACTGGGAATCTCCACTTGAGTGTTCAACAACCAGCTCAATATTAACATATTCAAAGCTAAACTCCAAATATGCTCTTCCTCAGACTCCAAATATTATTTTATAACATTTCCCTCCCTACTGGACCATAGCCAGAAACCTTGGCATCATTCTAGACATTTCCTTCAGTCGTACTCTCCAGAGATACAATCTGTTGCTGTATCCCATCTCATTTGCTTTCTTAGTTCTTTTTATTTCTTAAAATATTTTTGAAATTTAATTAACATTTTATAAAATGCACTCACTTTAAATACATTCTTTAATGTGTCTTAACAAATGCATGTAGTTGTGCAACCATCATTACAATCCAGTTTTAAAACCTTCTCATTATATGAGGTATTCTTTACACTCCTACCCTGGCCTCAAGCAACCACTTACCTGTTTCTACAGTTTTACTTTTCCTATAAATTTCATATAAGTGGAACCATATAATATGAATCCTTCTGTCTGTTTTTTTGGTGTTTGTTTGTTTTTTACTTATCATGATGTTTTTGAGACTTACCCATGCTGTTGCATGTATCAATAGATTGTTCTGTTTTATAGTTCACAGTATTCCATTATAACACATTTTGCTTATATCTATGGGCACTTGGGTTGTTATTGGCTATTTGACTAACATTGATATGAACATGCTCATGTAACTCTTTGTGTGGGTATAGGTTTGTGTTTCTTTTGGGTAGACACCTAAGACTGGAATTGCTGGCTTATATAAAAATGTTTGTTTAACATTTTAAGAAACTGCCAACCTGTTTTTTCAAATTGGAGTTGCTATTTTACCTTCTCACTAGCCGTGCATTTAGGTTCTGGTTTTTGTTGTTGTTGTTTTTTCATATCCTCATCAACACTTGCTGTTATCTACCTTTCAATAGTAGTCATTTTGCTAGAATGGAGTACCGGGGCATGTCATTACCATTTAATTTGTATTTCCCTAAGAACTAATAATGTTAAGCACCTTTTCATGAAATTTGCCATCTATCTTTTCTGGTGAGGTATCTATTAATATTGTTGCTCTTTTTTATCGAGTTATGTTTCTCTTATTACAGAGTTATAGAAGTTCTTCCTATTTTCTAAATACAAATTCTTTATCAGGTATATGTTTTGCCAATATTTCCACCCAGTCTGCCACTTGCCTTTCACTTTCTTAATAGTGTATTTTGAAGAACCAACATTTTTTTTTAAACTTCTTAGCTCTTTTGATTCTGGTTCAAAAGCCATCAGCCATCTCCTTAAAGTCAGTTCTTTTCCATTCGTGGCTGAGTTTTTTCAGAAGCCTACTGACTACTCGTGTATCTCTACATCTCATGTTCTAAAATGCCTCTTGCTTTCAGGATTAAACACAAATTTCTTAGCCAGGCACATGGGACACCTATGGAGGGACGCCCCCCAGATCTTCTCCCAAAGAACCTGCTGCAGAGACACAGCCGACTGAGGGCCTCAGTGGCCACAGCTGCGGACCCGCCACAGCCCCCATGCTAAGCCATGTCTACTCTAGACTGCCCCCCGACAGTGGCTGAGCACAGTGGCACCAGGGCTGAGTTGTCCTGCAAGGTGCAAGCCTCTCCTAACAGGCAGCCTCTATTTGGGAACTGCCACTCAGCCCTGCCAAGGCCTCCTCAGGACTCTCTTCAGCCTGAGGCTTCCAACCAACTCCTCCTTCCCTCTTTCTTTTCATGCAAAATCTCCATCCCAATCGGAAGGCTCTCTTAGCCTCTTCCTGTTTCCTTTTCCTTTCTCCTTGTAGGTGTTTTAGCCAACAAATCTCTTGCACTTACCATCCTAGTCTGGCATCTGCCTCTCAGAAGACCCCACCTGATACAACAGTAATGGGACGCTTGACTTAGCTCCCACAATCTTACTGACTCCACTTATCAGTAGCTGTTTTCTGTTTACAAATAGTCTGATTATGGAGGGAACAAGGGCTTCCCCTGACTCATCTAAGAATCTCCCTTTGCTCAAGCTTCTGAAGCAGCATAAGGAAAACCAATCCGCAATATTACAGAGGCCTTCCTAATGTGCCGAAGAAGCCTTGTTTGAGTGGGAACAGGAACTCGGAGGAAAAGTCAGCTCTTACCTTCATCTACACCCCCACCACCTTCCTTTGAGCTGCACATGTTGAAGGGAGGAAGAACCGAAAAAGACTTTCTTTTCCCCATGGGGAGTTATTCTCCCTGTCCCCAGACAGTGCTCAAAAGTGCTGTTGGAGGGGCTCTTCAGTAGTGAGAGACAAAGCAAGGAAGGGAAGTGCTGATCATTATGAGAACATCGTCGGGCTCTTTAAAAAATTACAGGGATCTGGGTCTCCACACAAACTTTCTAGACTGGACTCCATGGAGAAAGCACTGGGAAGAGTATTTTAAACAAGTGCCCCAGCAGTTCTTCGATGTTTGAGAAGTACTGATGGAGGGTTTACGAACTAAAGCCAGCCTGATTCAGTTTGATTGTCAGTCCTGACACTTGTTGGCTGTGTTACTTAGACAAGTTCCTAACATTTCTGTCTTAGTTTTTTCACTTGTAAAATGAGATAATTAATAGGACTTCCTCATAGGTCGCTATGATCACGCAAAGAGTTCATGGTTTTAGAGTGTGTAGGACAATAACTATCATGTAGCCTATTGCTTATTAAGTTTTAACTTTTTATTATTGTTGCTATTGTTAACATTATCATCAGCATCGTTCTTATTAGTGAGAGATTGAATTCACCAATGATCATAAGCACTGCCAGGTCCCATATGAAGAGAGTATGTCTGTCAGGGGTAGGATTGGGGTACAGAAATGGGCAAGACTCACCATCTGCTCATTAGATGAGTTTTTCCTTACCCATCACATTCTTCCATCTCATCTCCAGCACCCAGGGCCACATCTGGCAGCTATCTGCCAGAAGCAGGAGTTGGATTTGTGGTTGGTGTAGAGACATGCTAACAGCCTTTGATCTTGGCTTCAGAGAGGCTCTGATGAGTACAGGAAAGAGCCTCTGAGTCAGCAGATCAGAGTTCAAATCCCAGGGCATCTCATTAGGGGAGTGAGTGAACTTGAGCAAATTATTTAAGCTCTCAGAGCTCCTGTTTCCTTCATTTTCTGAATGTTTTTAGTTCTCGGGGCTATTGCGAGGCTTAACTGAGATTATGTAGGCATACGCCATGGCACAGGGTAGGGGCTGAAGAAATGTGTGTTGCATGCACCATGTTTCATCGGTACTATTTCAGCTCACGAAGCTAACCCGTCCACAGAGCCGGGATAAGCCCTGCTGCATCCCTGTGACGATAGAGTTGCAAGACCTGAAAGGCTCCCTAAACTTCCAAACCTGTAACTCAAATAAGCCACCTTGATTTTGGTGCTTGGGACTTTCACTCCTTACTCCTCTATTGCCTTGCTGTCTACCCCTACAGTCTGGAAGTGGTATTGCAGTTTCAGGATTGTTTCAAAACACTGATAGAAATACATCTCAGCTCAAGAAACCCAGTTCTTTCCCCAAACTTTGGCTTTGGTTTCATCCACGTGATTTTGAATTCTTTCCCTCTGCCTTGATGTCGAGCATATAAGGACTCTTTAAACACGTCTTCAAAGTGTTTTCAAAGTTCCCAAAGTTAGCCTTGGAACAGCACTGTAAGTAATATCACCAAAACAGCAGTCATTTGGTAAAATAATCTTTCTAAACAGGCTAATTGGTTTTGGACTTTGATGTGTCCAAATTTCAAAGGAATGTATAAACTAGTTGTTGTAAATTTTATTTTTTAAAAAATTAGAACATTTCTTAAACTAGTTGCCAAAATGGTGCCTAATTTAGAATTGTTCTTTCTTTTCTGGTTCACAAAGGATTTGCTATGGGGTAAAGTTATGTAACAGAGATTGCAAATCAAAATTTACTTCTTACAGATTTCTAAGCTTAAAGAGAATGTTAGTCCCCGAAATAGATTGGATAGTACTTGAAAGCTCTGTGAGGTGAAGGGCAGGGTTATGCGAAGATAGTAACAGGCAGTTCCTCATCTTTTTGCTATTTTTCAAGTGTGATGGTGGACTCCATCAAGTTCATAAGACCTAAAAATAGAGATGTAACAAAATCTTTTTGGCACTGAAAATGAAAGTGCTACGATATTCTGAAAATTTGGTAGATAAGCAACTTGTGTTCAAAGGTGAAACAAATCATACCGACTACATGATTGATTTATTTCAACATGAATCTTTCCTTCAGGGAAGAATGATTTCCAGAGGAATAGAATGGAATTTTGGATGTGGTTGCCAAGACATCCCTTGAAGAAAAATTGCATCTCCTAGCTAAAATAGGAAGGAGTAACACCACAACAGTGGAACGCGGCTTCCTAGGAGCTGAGCCACAGCTCATCCTTGTGGCCTTTGTCAAAAAGAAGAGGCTACACGTGGGTTGATGGGGAGAACCTCCTTCTTCTTCTTCTTTTTTTTTTTTTGAAAAATTCAGCCAGTAAGTAGAATCCTTCCAAAATGGGTTTAAGAAATGCCTGTGGATGAGGGCTAGTGCCACAGCTAGCGTGGCAGCAGGCAACGCCTCTTCTCCTTCCCTGGTGTGAGCCGGCAGTCTGTTTAAGAAAGTCCCACCCAAATCAAGAAATTTAAAACAGCCCCAAATGAAGCTCAGGAGAGAGAAAGACTTTTCGGCCATAGCCCTTGGCCTGTGTTTTATTCATTTCTTGCCGAAAAACAAATGACCAAAACTTGGTGGCTTAAGACAACAACAGTTATAACGTTTAGCATAATTGTAGGCGCATTTGAGCAGTTTCCGTCTCCATGTGGTATTGGCAGGGGACACTCCGTAGCACCCCCCTGGTGGCTGGGCTGGCAGCCCTAGGAAGGCCATGCCCGCAGGTCTGCCGACGTGGTCTGCTCCTCGTCGCCTCTCCGTGAGGTTAGCTTGGGCTTCCTCACAGCATGGTGGTCCCAGGGTAGTTCAGCTTTTTGTGTAGTAGCTGATTTTGCTACGTCTCAGAAGTCACTCCTCATCACTTCTGTCACATTTAATTGGTTAAAGCAACACCTGAGGACAGCCGAGATTCAAAGGGAAGAGAAATTGATCCCTCATCTTAATGGAATAACACGGCGGCGGTCCTCTTCAGAGACTCTCTGTCTCAGTCTAAGAAGGTGGGGCTGCCAGTGATGGCTTTGAGGAAGAGAGTGGAGTCAGGTGAGGCAGGGGAGAGCCCTATCTGGAGACGGCCAGCGTGTGAAGCTTGTTAGAGCTTAAGCAGTCTGGCACCAAATTTTAGGGAGGAGTTTAGAGATAGTACAATAAGCTATTATTGATCCTGAGGAATCTCAGGGGATAGGAGGAAAGGGAGCTGAGAAATTATACTAACTTGAATCAGACTTCTCATGAGGTCATGGATTTATTGTTAAAGTTAAAATGTCTATAGCAAAACAAGGCCTTTTTATACCATCTTTGAATAGCTGATGACTCTGTAAGCTTGTGGTTTTAGGTAAAGAGCGGGGAGACAAGTGGCCCAGAAATGATGGTGCCAGAAAACCACAGTCAGTTACTGGCGCTGTCCTGGTTTCTTGTAAATGTGGTCATGGCCGTGCTAAAGATGTTTGGTGGTGCTGGGAGTGCTCCTGGAATTCAGTGGGCAGGGGCCAGAGGTGCTAACCATCCAAATGCCCCCCCACATTTGGGGATAACTGTTCCAGCCCAGCGGTCAGCAGCATCTCAGTTGAGAAACACTGAAATAGACAATTGGGTGACGTAGGGTATTTGGGTGAAAAATATGGGACTTAGAGATGCAGGGACTGTGAAATCCCAAGATAGGCTGTGTCTTCTGGTAAGATCAGAATTAAGTGTAACGCTAACTTGTAAGAAGTATGGCACTTGTAGAAAATACACTCTTCAGATCACATACCAAAAAGGCCATCATTGGGAGCAGGCGTATTCTCACTTACCACAGCCTTTTTGAAATGTTAAATGAAGAATCAAGATGAGGTACAATTTTTAAATAGAATTAATATTGTACCATTACCATTTGAAAATTTTCTTCTACGGACTGATTTATCTCCACCCGTGGAAATCATGGCATCCTGTTTTTGTTGTTCTTATTTAAAATCAAATATGTTCAGTTTTCCTGTGAAGAGATGTTTCTGCGAACTATGTATGGAATCATGTTTTATGCTTCCTTAATCCAGCTGATTTAACCCAAGTGCCAATCAACCAGTTATACGTTGTCTGTCAAATCCAGGTTTTGATGGTAGTTGAACCTGACCTGTATCAAAACCTTACATGGGGTCTAATGAGTTGATTTTCCTCCATCATGAAATTCACCTGGTGTTGTAGAAACATACAAACTTCAGACCTCCCACCTTGAACAATTCAGTTCTCGACCAAGTTGTTCGAGGGAAAATGTCTCGGTTGTGGAACAAATCTTCAGTTTTCGACCTGACAACTCTTTCATGCTGATTCCTCAGCATGACAAAAAGCGTCTCTCAGGTAACAAAGGAGAGAATGCTTCTGTTGCGGGCAGAAATCCGTGATTAGCACAATTTTAAAACATAAAGAGGCATCAAGAGTACTAATGGTGCTAAGGGTGTGAAAGAGCTCCCAAAACAACAACCACAGGCAATTGAAGAGGTAGAAAAACTGTTGTTAATATGAATAAAGGAAAAGCAGTTAGCCTGTGGTAGCATTTCAGAGGCAATGATGTGTGAAAAAGCAAAGATGCTGCGAGTTAACCCCCTGAAAGACATCCCTGGAATGAGTGCTAAAAGTGATTCCTTTAGCTCTAACCAGTTTGGCTCAGTGGATAGAGCTTCGGCCTTCGGACTGAAGGGTCCCAGGTTTGACTCCCGTCAAGGGCTTGTACCTTGGTTGCGGGCACATCCCCAGTAGGGGGTGTGCAGGAGGCAGCTCATCGATGTTTCTCTCTCATTGATGTTTCTAACTCTGTATCCTTCTCCCTTCCTCTCTGTAAAAAATCAATAAAAAAAAAAAAAGTGATTCGTTTAATGTGATTCATTGAATGTGGTAGAGGCTGTTTTGATAAATTTAAGAAGTGTTCGTTTGTAAATTAAACAGTACATTAGGCATGTACTGTATACAAGAAAAGTTAAAACAGGGAATCATTTAGGGGTCAGATTAATTCAATTTACGTGATTTCTAATGGGGAAAAATGATTCGGTTTCTTAACAAATCGCTTCTCTAACAGCCTTCTGGAACGAATTCAGTTGGAGAACCGAAGTTCCACTGTACTCTGCAATGCTCCATTTAAGAAGAGAGCTTGAGTTTGGGAGGGAGTCCTGTTTAGTCTGGTCAGGAAATTGTCCCTCCCAATGGTAATCTCTTTCTTCTTCTCCTCCTTCTCTGTTTCTTTCTATGCTTTTACCCTTTGATGTGGCTGTGACTAATACAGAGATTTTCTTGGAGGGAGGGAGCATTCCATGTGAAGCTCGGTGCTGTCCATCCCCAGGGCCTGGACGTGGCCTAGGCCTTGCTGCTGTGTGGTCAGCAGACGGGAATCTGACACAGTCGCAGCCCAAGGGGGAGAGTTTGTCTCACCCACTCCTACAATCAGAAACTTCCAGATTTTAAAAGCTTTTGAACGCCTTCTAATGTGTCAGTGCATAACACAAGCCCGGGCACAAACAGGAGTGACTTCATTGGATACACCGACTTCTGCTTTGACAGCCAGGAACTTTCGAAAGCCATGCACAGGTATTTGAGCTGAGTCCCGGGTGACCCTGAAGAAGGTCAGCGGGAGGGGGAAGCTCTAGCACATGTGGTGCAGATTTCTATTATCCACACACAGCAGATTACCTGTGACAAATGTGAAGTCCCCACTGTACTGCTCCTGCTGCCCAGCACTTATCTGGACTCCTGCCCTCCGCGGTCAGTTCATGTGTGCCCTGGGAATGCAGACTCATTTCAGTGCAGTCTCTTTGATGGCTTGGAAGGCATCTGAGACCATGCAGAGCCCCAGGGTCATGGTTATGAACAACAATGATTGTGCTGGAGATTTACAGATGTGCTGGTTACTAGAGGGCTGTGGCTAATAGAATGTTGAACAACAAAGAGTTTATTGTATAACGGAGGGGAGGAAAGCTCCCCAGCAGCAAAATACATAATTTCAGAAAGTCAGGGGATCTGGAGGAAAACACACAAAGTTGAGTTTTTCCTTTATAGAAAAAAAAATTGTTTTGTTCCCCCAAATTAAATGGTCAGAGTTTTAAAAAGCTGCCCTGTGGGAAATATGCTGCTTCGAAGGAGAGAGAGAGATCAAATGTAGATGCAGTGAGCCAGCGTCTCCCATATGCGACCTCTTTTCCACAGCCTGGTTAAGCTTGGGGGGGGGGGGGGGGGGGGATCTGATTAACTCGGGTCCCACAGGAGCCATTTAGAGGCCTGTTACTCCACTGCACTGACTTGGGTCTGGTGAGCCTCCTCCTGCCCATGGAGCATCAGACCTGACCTTTCCGTGGCAAACTGAGGCACAGTGCAGGGACTGCATAACCCACTGCATTGAATGCATTAGCCTGGCACTGTCCTTCCATGCTATCATTTGCCTTGAACTCTGGCAACCACAGATCTAAATTGGGTCCTGCTAAGACATTCACTGAAACCTAAAAAAACTCATGGTGGTGGTGGTGCTGGCTTATATCAGAGTGGATGGGCTTTTTGTGTGTGTGTGAGACCCATTTCCCAAGACCAGTGGGGTGAGACGTGTAATGAACCAAACCCTGTTGAGTTGGTCTCGGGCACTGGGTAGACTGGCCACAGAGTGCAGGCAGCTGGCAGTAGAATGCGTTTCTGCCTGGTGCCGGCGGTGCATCTCTCTGACCTGGCCCTCCAGATCCATCCCCTGTCCCCTCCATCCTGCTCTGTGCCCAGGGAGGCTGGCTCTGGACTTGCCCCATGTGGGGGCACCAGCACTGGGAGACAAAGAAAGGGAGGTCAGGAGCTTCTCCCTTCCCAGCCTGGTTCCTGAGCCACCTGGTGGCCACGGGCCTCTGTGGAAGTCTGCAGCTGGCTCTGCCTCTGGGTTCTGGTGGCCACTCACCCAGCATCCTTTCAGGGCTAGTCATTGTAACAGCTCCCACTGCAGCCAGCCCAGGGTCAGCACCCACACCCTAGGGGCAGCCCCGTCATTAAGCTCACCTTCCGTAAACAGTGTGATGGCCTGTTTCCTGCTGGAACCTTGATGAACAACACAGACTTAGTCCGGTCCTCATTGTATGTAATACCGCATTTCCCAGGCTATAATCCTAATAGACACAGGAAAGCATTTCTCTGTCCCTGCCACCCCACCCCAGCCCCGCTCCCTGCAGACATTTCAGTTACCCCGTGTCCTAATAAGCTCCCTGAATTTGACCTTTGCACGCACTCCCTCCTTCTCACTGCAGCTCAGCCTCCTGGCCCCGCAGCCATCTCAAAGGCAGCAGTGCCAGCCTTGCCAGGCGCACCCCTGGCCAGATGCAGCAGAGTGTTTGGGCGAGGTCCCTGACGTGAACACTGAAAGCACTTCTGTAGTTAATACAATGGCTTCCAATCTCCAGCTGCCCACAGCCATCCTGGCCGCCACTGTGAGCTCTGCTCCTCGCTCTATGTTCCCTGGAGATGACACCCTCTTTGTCCTTTATCACAGTCCTCTTGGCCAAGGACTTGGACTTGAGCCCAGTGGAATGGGTCAGGGTTCAGTCTGAGTGGCAGATAACGCACTGATGTTGGCATCAGGCCTCCCTCGGTTGACTAGCCCCTTGTCCTTAAGCAACTTCCCCACCTCAGTTTCTCTTTCCCTTGGGATGTGTTCTTTCCCAGGCGTCGTTTCCCATGCAAACAGTGCCCTGCTTGGCTGCCCTGCTCTTTGTCCTTCTGGGTCTGCCTAGAAATGTCTGATCCTAAGGGGACTACAGCTCAGAGTCACCCGATACCCTCACAGGCTGCCCCTGGAGGCCCACTCACCCTTACCTGCTCTGGCCTGTGCTTGGGGAAGCTGAACCCTGTGGACTCCACCACCTGGGCTCACCTGCCTCTCAATGCCAGTTGGGCTCAGGCAATGGAAGGGTCATCAGAGGGGGAGCAGAGAGAGCCTCAGTGCTCAGGCCCCGCCCCTTCCCTGCTGGCAGCTTGGCAGGAGCCGTTTTCTCCACATGTGGCCACAGCTCCTGCAGGTCACCTGTGAGGGCAGTGGCTTCTGCTGCATTCCGATAAGAGTGCCTGCCCTCCCTTGGTCCTTTCAGTCCTGGGTGAGGAATGGCAGGCAGAATGGTCCCCCACAGATGACCACACCCAAATCCTTGAGCCTGTGAACATGTTTCATCCCAGGGAAAAGGGGCTCTGCAGATGTGATGACGGGATGGCCCTCTTAAGACGGGAGAGTGTCCTGGGTTATCCAGGTGGGCCCCTCTCATCACACAAACCCTTCAAGCAGAGAACGTCCTCTGTCTGGAGTGGGATGGATGCTGCAGTGGAATAAATCAGAGAAATTCCGGTGCCGGAAAGATTCACTGCTGGTCCTGAGATGGGGGGGGCCCGAGAGGAGGCTCCAGGAGCCTGGGCGGCCCTCAGCTGACAGTAAGGAAACGGACCTCAACTTACAGCTGTGAGGAACGGGTTCTGCCAGCAATTGGGGGCTCATCTCAGAGCCTCCTGAAAAGGAAGACCCCAGGCCTGCCAACACCTGGCTTCAGCAGAGGACCCAGCTGAGCCCTGGTCCCCAGACCTCTGACCTCCACACCGTGAGATAATAAGCAGGTGTCAGTTTGAGCCATTGCATGTGTGCGGATTTGTTAGGGCAGCCGTGGGAAATGAATGCAGGTGGTATGACTGTTCTTTGTTGCTCCTCTATGGTGCTGCACCATTTCTTGTTGTTTCCTTAACTCTGCCCACGCCGTGTCAATGGTCTCTTCCGTTTTCCTGTAGATCGGCTGCCTCTCCTGCCAGCACCTCAATGACACACCCGCTACTCTGTCAGAAGCCTAAAGAAACTCCTCCAGGTAGTTGCTAAGTGGTCATGATATGTTCCTGAAATACAGTGCAATAGGTTTCATCAGCGTCCCATAGAGCCCAGCACACATTGACGGAGGGGAATTTTAACAGCACCGGGAGAGTTTATGTGTGAGGTCTGGGGCCTAAGAGAATTTTGCTGCTCTGATGTCCAGGATATCGGAGGTCCTTCTGAAATAGGATGAGAACAAAGACCAGAAAGACATGACATTTAGTTCTCAGGAACTCAGCTGCTCAGAGACCTACGTGCTAAGATCGACGAGGCAGGTCCCTGCACTGCGTGTAAGACGGAGTGTAAAAGCAGGTGCTCGCTCCTATCTGCCTGTGAGGGGCACCGGCTCCGGCTGCCCTCTCCCACATAGAGTTCTGGTGCTGGGCTAGACAAGAGGGTGCAAATGGATCTCGCTGTGTGTGAACGGCCTGCAGGAGAGGGGTCGTTTTCACTTGTCAGATACACTCCATCAGGAGACACTGCTGTCCTTGCTCCCCTGAGCTCACAAAGACAACATAACATTGTGCCTTGTCTCTGACAAGCTCCCGATAGAACAGAGTTCTAAAACTCTGCTTCCAGTCCCACAGGGAATTGAGGCTGCGCTTTAGAGAAGCAATATGGTCCGGATCGGAGATGGACGAAAAGACAAAGGATTGGCTTGAACTTGACTTTAAAGTGCAATTCCCTCTTTTATATTCCCCAGGGGTCCTCTGGGCGTTGAGCATTTCCACAGGGGCCCGGACCCTTCTTCCAAGACAATAGGCTGTGGATGTGGTGTCATCAGGGCTCTGCAGCTTAACCCGGAGCACAAACCAGACACTTCACAGGGCCTTTGTTTTCCTCCCCAGTCACAGCCAGTCCTGGCCCTAATGGGTAACATGCCACTAATTATAAACAAGCAGACAATGGAGTTTGTTTTTTGTCCTGAGAATCTGCACTTGTTCCCAGTCCGATCTGAATGCGTTTTCAACTGTAATAGAAAGCAGAGCTCGGTGCTTTGGGGCTGTATGTTGTGCGCAGGAAACAGAACTGATGGAAAATCCAACCCAACTTTTAAAAAGTTGAGGGCCCGCCCTTGTGGATTGCTTTACACACATTTTCTCTAGTAGGTTCCCCATGACCCCTCTCATCCTGGTTTGTAGATGACAAGACCGGGCTAGTGTGGTTTTCTTTTCCCTTGAGCAGGGCCACCCAGTTGACAAATGTTGAGGTTGGTGTGAAACATGTCCCCTGGCTCCGAAGCCCAGGCGTCAGACATTTCACCGTGCTGCCAACCACGAGTTTCTGCCAGAACTTAAGGGCATTTAACCTTCTTCTTGGGTCTACATTACTGGGGCTGGAAGAAAACCCTGCCTCATCCATTCGTCTTCCATTAAAACTACATCCAAATTATCGCCCCTCAATACTGTTACTAGAACTTTCTCTTCATGGTTCTCACTGTTCAGAAGTTCTTCTGTAAGTCTGACCCAAGTACTTCTTGCTGTAGTTTGAAGCCTTCTTCCTTGCTATTCTCTTCCTATAGAGCAGTGGTTCTCAACTTTCTGGCCCTTTAAATACAGTTCCTCATGTTGTGACCCCAACCATAAAATTATTTTCATTGCTACTTCATAACTGTAATGTTGCTACTGTTATGAATCGTCATGTAAATATCTGATATGCAGGATGGTCTTAGGCGACCCCTGTGAAAGGGTTGTTCGACTGCCAAAGGGGTCGCGACCCACAGGTTGAGAACCGCTGCTATAGAGGGAGAGCCCTTTAACATATACCCCCTGACAGACCTGTGGATCGTGAAGGAGCTGCTCCAAGCCCCTGGTGCCCTCCCCCGGAGGAGAAAACTCATCCTCTTATTGCAGTCAACTGCGCAGCCAGAGAAAAGCAATCTCACCTGTCGGAACTCAGTGTAGGTTTTACCATTTCCAGGCCTCTCCCAACTAGAAGTTCAACTTGGAATACATCTTCAGGATTCTTTTTAAATATATTTTTATTGACTCCAGAGCGGAAGGGAGAGGGAGAGAGAGGTAGAAACATCAATGATGAGAGAGAATCACTGACCGGCTGCCTCCTGCACGCCCCCTACTGGGGATCAGAGGCCACAACCCCGGCATGTGCCCTGACCGGGAATCGAACCATGACCTCCTGGCTCATAGGTCCACGCTCAACCACTGAGTCACGCCGGCTGAGCGAATCTTCAGTATTCCTAACAGTCCTTTCCACACCTCTACTTGTCCCCCGCTCTGCCCCGCCCTGCTTATTCCCCGCCATCCTTGAGTTAAAGGATAGGTAAAGAGACAGAAATTGGAGATGAGGGGGAATTGGCTTGGATATAAGCGTCAATTTATTAAACGTCTTTGCTGAAAAATGTCCTTGTAGATATCAAGCTGCTAGGAGCCCAGAGGCCAGGGGAGCTAAGGAGGCTGCCTCTGGGGCCTGGTACTTCGGATACCATTAGACACACCTGGCTGAGTATCTGAGCAGCTCCAGGGAGCCTCTCGTGTGGTTGGAAGATCAAAGCCAAGTGTCCCCCCACAGTCTGGTCTCTCTGAGGAGCCTTAGGTTCTTCTGGGAATGAGAACCCAGCCAAGGGAGGCTGCCATGGACAGAGATCTGAGGGAGGGCTGGGCAGCGTGGTCGGTGGTTAGTAATAGTGCTCCAGCCCAGGACGAGCAGGCTTTGAAAGAGGGCCAAGGCACTGGACGGCAGGCCCAGGCCGAGTTCTGAGAAAGCCACAGAGGGTCCCAGGACACTGTGAAGATCTGGGAGCCAATTGCTTCCCAGTTGGCATCTGCCACTTCAGATGAGCTGGGCGAGAGCAGTCCCTGGGTCAGCGGGTCCTCGCCATGCGCTCTGCTCCTGCTCTGAGACCACCTTCACAGTTCCATCCCTCCCTGCTTCAGTCTCCACTTGACCCAGGCTGCCCTCCCTCCGCCCTGATTTGCTCCCCAGCCTGAAATGCTCCGCTAAACAACAGACTTCTATATCAACAACCACTGAATACTTCACCCCGGGGATCCCACAGGCTCCACAGATTTAATACCTCAAATTGAGCTTGCCGTCTTCTCCTCTTAAAATAGGCATCTCCACTGTCTCCCGCGTAGGTCATTGCCATGACTCTTCCCAATTCTCTGAGAGGGAGAATTCAGAATCCCCTGAATGAGGATCCTCAGGTCCTGAATCAGAATGCTTTTAGCCCCAGGCACCACCTCATTCCCACCTCTGTCCCTGTCCTAGCTCAGGCCTCCCTCATCTCAATGGGGGATTGTAACACCTCACCCTTGGCTTCCCCACCACAGCCTCCACCCACCATGGACTCCACCTGCCACCCTGTTCTGCAGTGCCCTTCCTAACCCCTGGCTCCAGCCACACTCCTGCCCCAGAGCTCTAGAAACTTCCATGCTTTCTGCAACACACCGACCAAACTCATTGGGTCTTCGCCCTTCAACTTACACTAACTTTCCTGACCTCACAGGTCCTGGACCCTCCTCATGCCATGCAGTCCCGGCTCTGGAACCAGCTTGCTGAGCTTGGAATCCTAGCCTCTCTGGCAAGGGTTTTGTTTTATTTTTATCTTTCCCTACGGACGAAAGCCTATGGGGAGGCATCTGGCAGTGCCTGCCACACTCCCTGTAGACCTTCCACCCTCAGTAGTGATATATGTAAATATGTATGCATACATACATGACTGCATGGAGAGATATGTGCTGATATAAAAAGTATCTGCTGAATGCTTACTATGTGAGTAGGCACAGTCCTAAATGCCTTCTACCCAGTACTTATTTCTCTCTCAAGCCCTCTGACGTAGCTATTAGCATTAGCCTCAATTCACAGAAAAGGAAATAAAGCCTAGAGAAGTTAAGAACCCGCTCAAGGCTGCACAGCTAGGAAGTAGCAGAGCCTGATTGGAGCCTCTGCTGTGGAACTCTGGAACCCGTGCCATTAACTACACTGGCATGTCACCTGCTACCACCCAGGCCCTCACAGTACGCCTTCTGGGTCCAGGAGAGCCTCTCTGTCTGACTAAACTGGGAATTGTTTTCTCAATTAACCCTTTTGTATTTGGGACCCTGGAAAACCAAAACTGGGGGGTGCGGGAGCTCTCCGCTCTGGTCCACATTTTTCACTGTTCAGAGAGGGAAAGTGACCTATTCAGAGTCCCATAGGAGATGAGACAAGGCCCAGCAGGGAATTCCCACACTGCTTTTGTTGTCCGTTTCCGGACACAACTTTTCACTCCTAATTAGCACCCCCTCCCCCCACATCTCACTTCTGATTTGGGATTCCTGTAGGATCGAGGATCGACTATCTTTCAGAAAGAAAGGGGGGAATGTGTGTATGTACACACACACACAATTATTTACGTGAAGATACAGCCTCAGCTTCGCCTTAGTGAGCTCTTTACCTCCCGTCCAACTCGCCTTTCCTCTCCCTGGGCATCCTTCCCCGGTTCGTGTTGATTTTATCGAGGCTGCAAATGTGGAAGCAACTGCAGTGCTTCAAAGAGTGAAATACCTTACGGAGATAGTGCTCGCCTGTTACTAATGCCCAGCGAGTGCCAACAGGACTAACAAAAGCAGAGAGATAAACACATTTAGGCCAGACTGATTTCCAGAGAAACAATTTAACGTTATTGCTTTAAAGTGCTTGAAACACACACAAAAGAATGAGTTCCCGCTGGGTGCATTGTGTGCTTGCTGGCACCCTAACTTTGGCCTTCCATACAAAATCCCACAAAAAGTTAGGGGCGAGATTAAAAAAAAAAACAAGTAGTGCGCATGGAGGGGAGCCATAGGTTGCAGCGGAATACCCCTGCCCCCAGTGACGCAGCCCCAGTCTGCTGCCTGGGGACTCCAGGGGTCTGCAGTGCTGCAAGTTCCTTCTATGGAAGTGCCACGTGGGGAGGTTGGGACACAGGAGGAGAGAACCCTACCTGCTGTGACTTTTTCTTAGCCTGCCCATGAGGCAGTTTGGCCCATGTTTATTTGTCTCCTTTTAGCAGAGAAAAACATCAAAGCAGATGTGTCATTGGGAAGTCGGGGAGTGGCCGGATCCCACTAGGTGATCCCAGAGTGACAGCGCGACTGAGTTAATTCTGATGCAAGTGCAGTCCACCCTTCTGCTCTGCAAACCACTGGAAACCACAAGAGGCTTTAGCCACCTCGAGAGGGTTGTCTGACCCTGACCCTGACCCTGACCCCCCAAACACTAACTTGAGGTATTCCCATCACCCTTACAGCAGTCATATTTTGGCAGAAATCAGTGTGGCCAACCCTACCCATTTGGACCCGTGCCTAAGCTCTCCACTGAGGACAACATCAGTGATGGCAATGACCTTGCAAAGGTCTGCCCCATGCTTCCTTGCCTAGGGTTTCCATGCTATAGGGGTCCATCAAAAGTGATGAGTTCTTATCAGCGTTTCAAGGAAGCTAAAAACAAAAAAGCCTACCTCCCTGGTAATAAGACTGCACATGTTGGCTAAAGAGCAGGTTTCCTTAATGATGGCTAGAAATACATTAACTCAGCATGTGACGACGCTATGACGTCCTACACACACGTGTTGATGGCTATTGATGGTGCCTTAGGGCTTGCTGGGACTTTATAAGGCATTGGATCTGGTTGTCAGGGCCACATGCTGTTTCTTCTCCCCCAGTGTACACCCTCCCCAGTTCCTCCCCCTTGCTGACGTTTCTGAGAGGTACAACACCCGCTTTGCCCCTGAATCCAGAGCTCCTGAATTCTGGTATCTCTCCCAGTGTGGTCCCTGTTCACCAACCTACACATGGATGTAAGGCCGGGAGAGTGCAGCATAAGGGCTTTCCTGGTCTCCCTTGTCTTCTCAGAGGTCATATCAGGAAGGAGGGTTAGTGGGGAACTCAGCTGGGGCTTGTCCTGCAGGGGCCTGAGTGTGGGGCCTGGATACAGACTGAGTCCCCTGCTGAGGAGTTGAGAGTGAGAGACAAGTTGTGGGGCCCATCGGAAGCCCCAGTGCCCGAAGAGACTGAATCCATGTATTGGATCAGGCTGACACAAGGACACAGAATGTCAGCTAAGATTGAACTACCCTCACAGAAAGCACGCTGACAGGGGACTTGCTGCTGAGGCTGGAAACCTCTACCCTGGGATTAGAAAATTTGTCTGACCCCTTGGTGGTGGGGGAAGGGGGGGAATCTCAGCCCCAGGACCTCACGTGTCACTGTGATGTGCTTTGAGTTTGAAGGTGGGGAAGAATCAGAACCAAGAGTTAGAAAGCTGCAAACGTAGGAAGAGTCTTGGTCCATCTGAAAGGGCTCAAATGCCATAGGGTAGCTGGGAGGCTAGACAGGGAAGAGGAGGAAGACAAGCAAGGAGGCACTGGGGCAAAGTGTAGTGGGGGGAAGGGTTCAGCCTGATGGTGGGTAGAGGGCTCTGGGCTGGATGTTCTGCCTCTGAGTGGCCACAACCCCAGGAAAATGACCTGGACTTTATGCTTCCCACCCCATAGTTGTGGGTTAAGGGCCTTTGGGAGAGGGCCATAGACGGCCCTCTCAGCTCTTTGCTCTTGTCTGAGCGGGCAACGTGGTTCCAGGAGCTGAAAACAGGCCACCAAGGCGAGCTGCAGGTGTAGGAGATTGAAATCACCCCCCACCCCAAAAAAATATGGGATGAGCAGAGAAGTGGTGAAAAAGGACCCTAGGGAAGCATCTGGAACCATTGGCATTGCCCACTGCCACCCAGCTCCCCTCATTGGCTGCTTCTCTCTGACCTGGCTTCTCTGGCGTGGCCTGGCCCGAGTCTCTGGTTTAGAACTGGCCACTCTGACTTGCAGACCCCATGTTTCTACGTCCTCAGTCAGGGACCGTGGGCTGATGGTCTGTCCCAGCAGGACCACTCTTGCTGAGGCAGAGGGCAAGAGACTGGCATGGAGCCCAGCCCGTGTCGTGTTGCCCTTAATCCTGCTGTAGAGACCAGCAAGGAGTGCCCTGGGGTCTGTCTATGCAGCGGCTCTGGCGCATACTATATAACTGGGTACTATTACCTTCTGGTTAGGATTGTCCTCATCACCGCTCCTTTCCGTTGCCCTGGTCATGGGGCTTCTCATCCATATGCATGAGTTTATCTATTGTCTAGACTTATCAGATGAAAAGGTAGAAAATAATATATGCATGATTTATGTGTGTGTGATTTTTGTCAAGTGAAGAAATTCATTTTCGAGTATTACTCATCCAATAACAAAGAAAAAGAAATCTTACCATTTGTGACAGCCTGGATGGACCTGGAGGGTATGATGCTGAGTGAAATAAGTCAGGGAAAGACAGATACCACATGATTTCACTAACATGTAGAATCTAAAGAACAAAGTAAACAAAGAATATTGAAACAGACTCGTAGACACAGACAGCAGACTGGTAGTTGCCAGGGGAAGGGGAAATGGGGGCTGGGTGAGAAAGGTCAGAGGATTAAGAAGTACAGGTTGGTAGTTATAGAATAGTCATGGATATAAAGTCAATATAGTCACAGGCAATATAGTCAATAATATCATGATAAGCATGTATGGTGCCAGGTCGGTGCTGGAAATATCAGGGGAACACTTTGTAAAGTATATGATTGTTTAACCACTATGTTGTACACCTGAAGCGAATACAAAATAATATTGAATATCAACTGTAATGGAAAAATAATAAAAAAAAGAAATCTATTTTCTTTTTTTTTTTAAATATTTTATTGATTTTTTACTGAGAGGAAGGGAGAGGGATAGAGAGCTAGAAACATCAATGAGAGAGAAACATCGATCAGCTGCCTCCTGCACACCTCCCACTGGGGATGTGCCCGCAACCAAGGTACATGCCCTTGACTGGAATCGAACCTGGGACCTTTCAGTCCGCAGGCCGACGCTCTATCCGCTGAGCCAAACCGGTCAGGGCAAGAAATCTATTTTCAATATATTCTAGGGCTGCTCATGTTGACAACAATCAATTATAAAAATAATTATAAAAACAATAAAATTGTTATAAATATAACAATCAATTATAAAAACACTATAACAACAGTAGTGTTTTTGGGGCCATGCACTGTGCCTCACATGCATTACGTTGTCATCATTTCTCTCATTCCCATTTGCTGAGGAGAAAAATCAAAGCACAGAGAGGTCAGGTAACTGGATCATAACCACACAGCTACTAAGGCATAGCAAGTAGATTCAAGGCCCGGTCATCTCTCAGCCCAGAGTCCATCTTCTACTCATTCACATCACTGTCTGATGCCGGTTGTGGAAATGCCAAGAGGCCTGATAAAATGCACTCACCTCTTCAGAAACAAGTGAGAGGGTGACCGAGGGACATTTGAGAGGAACAATGAAGCAGGCAGAGGCCCCGGAGGGACTGTGATCCTGCCTCTAGAAGGCTGCTGACAGTCACATGCCCAACCTACCGGGGTCTGCCCAATTGTCCAGATAAATATGGCACTAGCTTAGCTTCCACCCACAGTCTTATCGACTCTCCCCTGATTCCATCGAATACGCATCGTTTTTCCTTAGCTTCCAAGGGAAGTCGGAAAGAAGATGAGAGCAAGAAAGAGAAGTAGGAAGCTGGCTGACAGTGACTTTGCACTTTTTCTCTCGTGTATTTTGAGTGCACACATTTGTAGGAATGATAAGAATTCTCACATTAACATCTCTACACATAAGGTCACGCCGCTCGTAAAATCTGGCCTTCTGGTTATAAACAAAAGGGCATAGCCTAGAAATGGGTGAAGATGACACTCTGTATAGAAAAAGGAAAGAACATTTTATGAAGTTCAGGTTTTATTTTTAACTTTATTTTGAGAGAAACATCCACCTGTTGTTCCACTTATTTACGCATTCACTGGTTACTTCTTGTGTATGCCCTGAGGATTGAATCCACAACCTTGGCGTATCAGGATGCTGCTCTAACCAACTGAGCTACTTGGCCAAGGTCAAGTTTTATTTTATGCCTTTAATTTCAGAGAGGAAGGGAGAGGGAGAGAGTGATAGAAACATCAATGATAAGAGAGAATCATTGATTGGCTGCCTTCTGTACGCCCCCTACTGGGCATTGAGCCCACAACCCGAGCACTGGCCTGACTGGGAAAGAAACCTTGACTTCCTGGTTCTTGGGTTGACAACGCTCAACCGCTGAACCACACTGGCCAAGCAGGTTTTATTTTTTTAAAGCGATGACACAGAAAGGTAATCCGAGCTGTTTGAAAAAGCTTATTTCAAATCTAAAAATAACTACTTTCTACTAAAAAGGGAGAGGGGGGAAACAGAAATAGTTTACTGTGGGTGATTTATAAAGCAGGCTATTTCTGGGGATTAAGGCTGTCTACCTGGGTTTGAATTATTTGATTACTTAAAAACTTGAATGAGCACAAGGCAGTTAATTTGTCGGCTTTTTGGTTGACCTGTGAGTCATCATGTCCTCTCCGGGGAGCTCTGGGGAGACTTATCTGGGTGGCCCCTCGTTGTGCCCGAGCCTCACCAGTGCGCAGTTCCTCTTCCTCCCACAGGCCCGCCTCAGGTGCCTGCACGATGGCTGCCTTGGAGACTCTGTCTCATGTCTCTAAGGAAAATGCTGGAATCCCTTGGAACGGAGCAGAACTGGAAGGGGAGACGTCATGCACCCAGAGCTGACTGTAAATTGTGCTGTTTAGTCTGTAAAGCAATTAGGTCTGGGGAGTGTAATGTGATGCTTTGGGCTGGCCGGCCTCTGTGGCCCTGGTCAGGATGTTGGTTCTCTGTGGGCACCAACACCGAGCTTTTCAGGACAGTATCCCACTCTCCCTGAGCTAAATGGATGCTCCAAAATAGACAAGTTTCCTCTTATGAGTGTGTACAAAGGGCCTGGACTTGGATCTTGAAGACCTTAGTCCAAATTCCAGCTTTGCGTCTCTCGTGCTGTTTACTAGTAATCTGAAGGATGGCCTGTCCCTACAGCTGCCCTGAGCGAGTCTCAGTTGCATTAAATAGGCCTCATCATTGCTAACAAACAGATTTGGCAGAACGGCCAAGCGCTGTGGCCTTGTGTGTGGTCAGAGTGAAGTGTGTGTTCTCCCGAGTCTATCCAGGGCCCTTTGCAGGGTGGCTGGCTCCTGCTCCTTACTTGTCAGCAGCCATGTTCAAAAGTTCTGCCATCATTTCAGAGAGGAATGGAAAGGGAGAGAGAGATAGAAACATCAATGATGGGAGAGAATCATTGATTGGCTGCCTCCCACTGGGGACCGAGCCTACAATCCAGGCATGTGCCCTGACCAGGAATCAAACCATGACCTCCTGGTTCATAGATCCATGCTCAACCACTGAGCCATGCTGGCCAGGCTCTGCTTTTTAAAAAAATTAAACTTATTAGGGTGACATTGGTTAATAAGATTATATAGGTTTCAAGTGCACAATTCTATGATACATCATGTGTATGTTGCATAGTGTGTTTACCACCCAAATTCAAATCATCTTCTGTCACCATATATTTGATCCCCTTTATCCACCCCCTTCCCTCTGGTAACCACCATACTATTATTTGCCTCTATGAGTTTTTGTTTGTTTTTCTTATTTAGTCACTTGTTGCTTTTAGGTTTATATCCCACATATGAGTGAAATCATATGGTTCTTGACTTTTTTCTGTTCTGTATTTCACTTAGCATGATATTCTCAAGATCCATTCATGAGCTACCACCTCACACCTGTTAGGATGACTACTGTCAGCAAGACAAGTACTAACAACTGGAGAGGTTGTGGGATAAAAGGGGATTCACTGCTGGTGGGAATGTAAACTGGGACAGCCACTACGGAAAACAGTATGGAGGCTCCTCAAAAAACTACCATATGACCCAGCATCACCTTTTCTGGGTATCTACCTCCAAAATTTGAAAATATTTATTCACAAAGATATATGCACCCCTATGTTCATTGCAGCATTATTCACGATGGCCAAGACATGAAAACAACCAAAGAGTCCTTTGATAGATGATCCGATAAAAAACTGTGGTACATATATACAATGGAACACTACTCAGCCATAAGAAGAAGTGAAATACTGCTATTTGTGACAACATTGGTGGACCTATTTGTGTTTTGAGAATCCCGGCTGGCCCAAAGGCTACAATGTCTCTCCTGCCAATTCTGTAGAATCCTAGCCAGGCTCTGTACCACCTGCGTTTAGTAGGTCTCCTTTGCCCTTCTCCATCACAGGATCCTGGCTGTTTCCTACACATCACTGAGCCAGGGTTCTCATTTATTTATTTATTTCTTCTTATCTGCCTTCCCCCCTTCACTGTGAGCTTCATGAGAATGTGAACATGGTTGGGTCAGTCACACTATGTCTTGACACCTAGCATAGTTCCTTTCTGCTCAGTAAGTATTCTGTAGGATGAATGAATGAAGAATAATACACTCCCAATATTTAGACAGTAGGAAGATTGGGGCAGACGTCCTGCTCCTTGCTGGCCTGGGAAAAGCTCAAGGTCAGAGTCATGTCCCTGGAAGGTCACGCCAGGGCAACTTCATTCCTGGTTACCTGAGGGGACATCCTCACATCCTCCTCACCACACACAGTCTTGGACTCCCTATTTCGGGACTACTTTTACATGAACAAGAATAACTTCATTTATGCTACTATTATTTTGAATTTTTCGTTGTATGCAGCCAGAATGTATTTAATTGATACACCAGGGAACTGACATTCAAGAGCAGCTCCATGGGGCTGGGGTGGCTTGGGAACAGCAAACAAAGTAATGAGGGGGCCTGTGTGTGCTTGCGGGGGGAGGCAGGTGTCATCGGAAGCCTTGGGTGTGTTGGGTACCAGAGGCGTCTTTTCCCCAGTGACAGATGCAGCACTAGGAAGGCTCCCCACGCTCCACGTCAAACTGAGCCCACTTTGCTCTGTGGGACTCCAGTCACATGTGTTTTAAATTATTCCCTAATTGCTTAAGTGTTTGTGGTGTCTTTGCTTTTAACTTGGGGGCCTAGAAAGTTAAAGGAGGGAATCTCACTGTCCCCCGCCCACCCCCAGGAGGGAGATCCTCACAGGAGCTGCCCTGACTAGGCCTATTGGTCAGAAAGCCAAGACCCCTGGGTGTGGGAAATGAAGGGACCACAGAGCTTCCCTTCTAACTCCTGCTCCCGCCCCCCTTCCCCCCAGTCCAAGCCCCAACTTGGTGTTGTGTTGGGAAATCTGACTGTTTTGCTTTTGTGGCAAGGCTAACATATACCTAATTAGTCTGTTTGTCTTAAATCCACCCACTCTTTAAAAGCAAAAGAAAATAGCTGGGGCTTAAAATAGTTCAGTTTTATATGTGGGAGCCATTGCCAGAGCTTTAATAAATATTGAAGCTCTGGCAATTTTTGTTTTTTGCTGGACCCGCTTCTGGGGCAAGAAGCTACAGGGCCCTGGCTGATGCTCTCTCTACTGGGTGGACTCTCACGGCTGGGAGGACACACATCTCACGGCAGTTAGGAGTCACCACACAGAGGTGGTCAGAGATGAGAGACACTAGGCTGTTATGGAGATCGGCTCTACTGAGTTAACAGAGGCCCAGAGATGGGGAAGGACTTGTCCAGGGTCGCACAGCTTGGAAGGGCAGAGCTTTTACTTTAACTCATCCTAGGTTCACTCCTTTCCCTTACACCTCCAGTCAGAGGCATATACAGTGCAACTTCCATATTTAATTGGCATTGCTCCCATGAGCCTCACCCTGGGTCTCTTACTACCTGAATCCAGTGACTTCTTAATTCTGTTTATCTGTAGGAAAAGCGAACCACTTGTTGAGTCCTCAGTCTGTGCCTCATTCCCATGCTTCACACATGGAGCCCATCTGATCCTCATAAGTGACTTGCCCAAACTCACAGATTGAAAATGATGGCGCTTAGATTTGGTATTCTTGCAAGGTATTGATATTGTCTGACTCCAGTCTCCCTGGTCTTACCCACTGTACTAAACAGCCTTCTAGACTTTTCACATCGTAACCTTTCTGCTCAAGAAATCTAGTACCCTTTACCAAACATCAGCAGGCCATGTCCCTAGAGTAATTTTTCTTTGATGATGATGGATTCTATGGATCTGGTCATAGTTTCTGGTCTGTTCTGCTTAGTGGCCACACTTGTGGTCCATGTTGAATGGATATAGCTGTATAATTTCTCAGCTCACGCTTGCACAGTTTTGAATGGGACCCAGAATGAAGAGGGCACCCCAACAGATCCAAGCTCCGTGGAAGCCGCTTTGCCATGTGAACTGTCTGACCTGGCACCTCCAGCGGTGCCTGAAGTGTTTGTGGCAGATTGAGATGCTTATGGAAAGCCCCTGGCAGGCCTTAGTCCAGCGGTTCTCAACCTGTGGGTCGCGACCCTTTGGGGGTCAAACGACCCTTTCACAGGGGTGGCCTAAGACCATCGGAAAACACATATATAATTACATACTGTTTTAGTGATTAATCGCTATGCTTTAATTATGTTCAATTTGTAACAATGAAAATACATCCTGCATATCAGATATTTACATTTTCCTAACAGTAGCAAAATTACAGTTATGAAGTGGCAACGAAAATAATTTTATGGTTGGGGGGGTCACCACAACATGAGGAACTGTATTAAAGGGTCACGGCATTAGGAAGGTTGAGAACCACTGCCTTAGTCGGTGAAGCACAGCAAAGACCATCAACATTTTGAGCAGATATGCCATCCTATGTGAATAACTATTCGCCTTTGAGAAACAGCTTTTGCTGGGAGCCGGTCCATGCTTGCTGTTTCAAGGGACCTGGCATATATGGCATACTGTTCTTAATATGTTTGCTCACCTTCTTGGCACTATGTGTTTTAACCAAGGTCTCTGAGAAAGGTTGTTTCCCAAGGTAGGGATTTTCCCCTGAAGTTAGGGAGGGAATAAAACCTCTTAACTAAGTGCCAGGCGGGTAATTAATCACTTTAACTATGAACAATCATGCTTAAGCTACATAATCTTTACTCCCTGGAATGGAGATAAGAAACGCCTTAACCTTTGAAATAGAGATTGATAGGATTGGAATCAACTGGTATAAATACAGATGTAAGAAGACAGAACCAGGAGAGACAGAACCTAGGCACAGAACCTACACAGAACATTCTCTAGAGACAGAAGAACTTCACTGGAGAGAACATGGCAAAAGATCCTGGACAGAAACTGGCCTCAGAACCTAGAGACAGAACCTAGCGAGAGAACATGGCAAAAGATCCTGGACTGAACCTGACTACAGAAACTGGCAAGAGAACCTGACTAGAACCTAGTGACTGAACCTGGCTGGAGAACCTGGACAGAACCTGGCTGGAGAACCTAGCGAGGGAACTTGGCTACAGAACCTGGCTGGAGAACCTGGAGAACCTGGCTGGAGAACCTAGCAAGACAACATGGACACAGAACCTGGCTGGAGATCCTAAGCAGAACCTTTCTGGAGATCCAGACCAGAACTTGGCTGGAGATCCTGGCTAGGCTGCTGATCAACTGAACGCTGTCTCCGTGTCATTCCTTCTTCGCCGACTCCGTCCACACCTTTGGGGACCCCTGGACCTGCTGGGGATGGACCCCGGCAAGGTTTGGCTTGCTCCCAGGCCCTAGCAGAGGCTAAATGCATGTGACCATGGGCCAAGTTACCATGTGACTTGAGCAACCCATCATGAACTGGGTGTCAGCTGTCTGAAATGTTAAAATATAAAATTGGGCATGCATGCTTCACTCCATCATCACATGGGAGTGGTATAGGTGACACTGGGTTGAAGCAGGTCCTAAAGCACAAGTAAGTTGCATGAACAATTAGTCCAGATGCCATGGCCTGTACTTATGGGCACTCTCCCAGGGCCCATGTTCAGAAGGGCCCATGTTTGGTTCAATGCTCTGCTGTCACTGTCTTGAAATCTTTAATTTTTGAGCAAGGGGTTATTTATTTTCATTTTCCTCTGGGATCCATAAATTAAAGAGCCAGTTCTGTCTCTGCCACATTGCTTAACTTGCATCTATGGTTGCATGGTGAGTTTTCTATGACCAGTTGACTTAAGAAGGAAAGATTCAGGCTGCAAGATACTGATACTACCTGAAGGTGGGTGGCTATAAAATCATAGCCTCACTCCATGGTGTCCCTGAAGGACAATGGTGGGCAAACATCCTTCCAGTGGACAGAATTATTCATGTTGCCAGGAAGAAGACATGGTCAAATGTTGAGATTGACACTGATGCATGCACAGTGGATAAGGGTTTGACTGGGTGGTCAGGGACTTGGAAAATTGGTGACAAGGGGATCTGGGGAAGAGGTATATGGTTGGACGTCTCTGAATGGGCACATCGTGTAAATATATTTGTACCTTTGCTCATCAATGAATGATCTCAGCAGAGGAGGAGTTTAATAATTTGGTAGACAAGATGACTCATTCTGGATACCAGGTAGCCTCTTTCACCAGTCACCTTTCTTTGACCAAATAGCTTGTAAACAAAGTGGCCATGGTGACAGGAATGAATCTTATGTATGGGTTCAGCAGCATGGACTTCCACTCACCAAGGCTGATCTGGCTATTGCCACTGCTGAATGCCCTATATGCCAATAATAGAGACCAACAGCGAGCCCTTGATAGTGAGCCATTTCTTTAGAGGAATCAGCCAGCTGCCTTGTGGCAGGTTGATTACAGTGGGCTGATTCCACCATGGAAGGGGCAGGACTTTGTTCTATGGAGAAGATACTTTCTTTGGTATAGATTTGCCTGCTCACATGCTTCTGCCAAAATCATATCTGGACTTACAGAATGCTTTATTCAGTCTCATGGTGTTCAACACAGAATGGCTTCCAACCGAAGAGCTCATTTTACACCCAATGAAGCTTGTCCTTGTGGATTTTTCCTGATCTTATCATGTTTTTCATTACTCTGAAGCAGCTCATCTGCTAAAATTGTGGAACGGCCTTTTGAAGATATAGTCAGGGCACCAATTGTGAGGCAAAGCCTTGCAGAGTTGGGGCAATGTCCTAAGGAATGAATAATGCGCTCTTAATTGGTGATCGAGATATGGTGCCCTTTCTCCCATAGTCAGGATTCATGGGCTCTTGAATCGAGGAGTGGGAATGGGAGTGGGTTCTCTCACTATTTCCATCAGAGATGCCACTAGTGAAATTTGCTTTTTGTTCTTGCATTTTGGGCTCTTCTTGTCTAGAGAGCTTGGTTTGCAAAGGAGAAGTGTGTCCACCATTCCATTAAACCGGAAGTAGAGACTTCTTCCTGACCTCTTTGTGCTTGTCATGCTAGAGAATCCATAGACAAAGAAGGAGCACTACTGTATCAGCGTAGTGATTTTATTAAGGGAAAATTGGTTGCTGCTATACAATGGGGGTTAGGAGGACTGTGCTATACATCTGGAATTCAGGAGATTCCCAGTGGCATCTGTTGGTTCTCCAATGTCCAGTGATAAAAATCAATGGTAAACTATAGCAACCTAGTACAGGGTGGCCTGCTAGTGGTCCAAACCCTGGAGGGATAAAAGTTGGGTCACTGCCATCAGGTAAGAAACCATAATCACCTGAAGATGCTTACTGAGGGCAAAGGGAATACTGAACAGGTAGTAGAAGAAGGTAGTTATAAATACCAGCTACAACCATATGTCCAGTTGCAGAAATGAAGATTATAATAGTTATGAATGTGTCTTTCTTATTTTGCTATGAACATGTTAACCAATTTTTCTCCTTTTCTTTACCATCTAACATAGGTGTGTTAATAGTAGTGAACCTTATATCATAGAATTTAATTTACAAGACATCACCAGATGAATATGGGCTCAGTTGGAAGGGAATGAACATCACCCAGAGATGAACAAAAGACCTTTGTTTTCTCTTTTACAGAGAAGATGACTATGTTTGTGGTGGTACATGTATTTGTTGCATCATCTGAGGCAAAACATGACCTTGCTATTGTCTTTCATCTATGGATGTTAAATATGGCTAAAAGGAAGATGTATAGATGCCAAGTGGGTGGGCTGTGTGCATTGTACTATGTCCACGTAGCTAAGCTGAAACTATGTTTCCAGAATTCTCTGCCTGGTTCCAGGTTAAGGCTGGCCACAAGCGAAATTTGCATAAGATTTGAAAGGCAGAATTATAGTCACTTTGCTACGCTCTGAAGGTTATTATAGGGCAGACACTCTTGAGACCCATGCACACTGTGATTGTTCAGCTGCTTCATGTCGTTGATGGGGGTAGAAGCTGGGCACACAGCTCTACTGGCTCCTACCTGCTATCCTTCCTTCTGTGAATCCTGGTATATGTGAAGCTGTGTAAAGGTGCCAGCTAATCCTTCAGGCCATTTGGGTCATCAGAGCAGCAGGGTTGAGATACAGACATGGTATGGTCTGCCCTTCCAGGTTTCAGGTGAACCTTAGTCTCTCCAATTTACATCCATCTTCCCTTCATAACTTCCAGCTCTGCTGGCTTTGTGCTCGACATGAGATACAGCAGTGACAGTAGTAGACAGACTGCATTACCAGCCCCAGAGCTGGGTTGCATCCCTATAATGAATCCCTCATTCTCTATCACTCAGAGTGGTTCACCTCCCTGAGTGAGCCCTGCTTGGTACATCTGGACTGATACATCTTCTCTCAAAATTCTTTTCAAGCTCATTATCCCACTTAGTCCCTATAGTAACCCCTTGAGGTAGATATTACCATTGTCAATTTGCATAAAATTAATTTGAAATCAGAAGTGTTAAGTGACATTCCCAAAGTCACCCAACTATTAAATAGTCAAGCAAGGACTCAAAGCCGGGTCTAAAAGATTCTGAGTTCAAAATGCCTCTGTTCTCCGAACACTTGGATTCTACCCTTTGCTATGTTGCCGAATTTGTGTCTTTGTTGCTCTGTTTCTGATTCTTGTGTCACCAGATGCTGAAAAATCAGTTTTCATGAGGGGCGGGGGTGATTATGAAATGGACTTTATTTTTGTCTCCTGCTACCCTTTCACACATATGACAAGGGTGGTGGGGGGGAGTCTTATCTTTTCACTGCTACTAGGTAAAATCTCAGGTCCTGTGACTTTTCTGTTCAATAGTAGGCAATACAAAGTTCCACAGCTGTGTTAGGGTGTAAAATGTAGACTAGGTTTAAATCCTGTATGTTAATTAGCTTTTCAATTTATATTTAGAGTAAACCTCCCTTCTTCTCTGACCCCCATCCTCCTCTCCAGCTAAAACTGGCTGCAGTCTAGCTGCCTACCTTTGGGGACAGGATGTGGTTGGCATCCTTCTCTCTTCCTGGCCTCACTCTTCCCCTCCCTGAGCCTCCCTCCAGGATTGCAGTTGGGAGGAAGGAGAGGGGAAAGTTATTTTGTTTTTTCTAACGTTTTGCATACCACAAGGTATATCCCACAAAATTCACCCATTGCAAGTGTATAATTCAGTGCTTTTTAGTAGATTTATAGAGTTGTGCGATCATCATAACTTTAACTCTGTAAGAACATTTCCATCACCCGGCAAAGTCCTCTTGAGCCCATTTGCAGTTAACCCCCTTTCCTCCGCTAGTGCAGGGCAACCACTCATCCACTTTATGTCTATAAATTTGCCCTTTTCTGGATATTTCCTATAAACGGGATAATATACTACGTACTATTTTGCGTCTGGATTCTTTTACTCAACAGAAAGTTCTTAATGTTTATTCATATTATGGCATGAATCCGAAATCTGTTCCTTTTTATTGCTAAATAATATTCTATTGTATGGCTGTATAGTGTTTTTTGTTTATCCATTCACCAGTTGACGGACACTTGGGTTGTTTCCAGTGTTGGTTATTATGAACAATGTTGTTATGAAGTTCACATGCATGGCTCTCTGTGGATATATATTTTTATTCCTCTTGGATTTGTTCCTAGAAAAGGAATTCCTGCATCTAACGATGTGTTTATATTTAAGTTTTTAAGAAACACCCAAACTGTTTTACAAAGGAGCTATGGCAGTTTATCTTCCCATGAGCAATATATAAAGATTCCTGTTTCTTTATATCCTCGCCAATAATAATTGTTGTTTGTCCTTTTTATTTTAGCCGCTCTAGTAGATATATAGAGATATCTCATTAATTCTCATTTCCCTAATGATTAGTAATGAGTATCTCTTTAAGTACTCATCAGCCATCTGCATATCTTCTCTTGTAACATGTATAATACAATCTTTTGCCCATGTTCATCGACAGGCAAGTGGATAAAAAAGTTGTCGTACATATATAATGGAATATTAGCCATAAAAAAATGAAATCTTCCTATTTGTGCAGCATGGATGGACCTAGAGGGTATCGTGCTAAGTAAACGAAGCCAGATGGAGAAAGACAAATACCATATGATAGCACTTGCATGTGGAATCTAAATAAGAAAATAAATGAACAAACAAAATAGAAACAGAATGATACAGAGAACAAACTGATCGAGGCCAGGTGGGAGGGGTGTTGGGGGATGGGGTAAAGAGGTGATGGGATTAAGAAGTACTAGTTGGCACAAGATAGCATGGGATGTAAGGTACAACATAGGGAATATAGTCAATAGCATTGTAATAATTATCTATGGTGCCAGACGGGCATTTGAATGATCAGAGGGAACACTTTGTAACCTTTATGAATGTCTACTCACTCTGCTGTGCACCTAAAACTAATACAAAAAAGTGTTGAATGCAAGCTGTAATTGAAAAATAAAATTTAAAAAATCTTTTGCCGATTAAAATTAGATCTTCTTATTCATTTGTGAGAGTGCTTTAAATTTTTGGATATAAGTCCTCTATCAAATATATGATTTGCAAATATTTCCCCATATGTTGCTTGTCCTTTATTTTCTTTTTATTTCAAAAGTGTCTTTTGAAATGCAAAACTTTAAAGTTTTGACAAAGCCCTGTTTATCACTATTTTCTTTTATGGATTGTGCTTTTAGTGTCATATCTAAGAACTCTTTGATTAACCCAAGGCAAAGTTTTTCTCCTACTTTTATTCTAAGAAGTTTTATAGTTTTAATACCATTTGTTGAAAAAAAACAAAAGAAAACAACCTATCCTTTCCACATTGAATTGTTGAAAATAAATGGTAGATAAACGAAAGGTTCTATTTCTGCACTTTCAGTTCTGTCCCATTTACCTATATTATATATCACATGTAGATTCTATATGCCCATTCTTACGTCAACACCACACTGTCTTGATTATTGCAGCTTTATAGTAAGTTTTGAAAATGGGTAGTATAAATCCCCCAAATTAGTTCTTATTTTCATTTTTTGTTATTGTCGTTCCTTTGCATTTCTGTATACATTTTAATATAAGCTTACCAACTTCTTTCTTTGCAAAGAAACAAGCAAGCAAACAAACAAACAGACCCTGCTGAGATTTTGACAGGAGTGCATTGAATCTATAAATCATTTTGGGGAGAAGTGCCATTTTTAACAATATTGAGTCTTCCAATCCATGAACATTTAGAAGGATGCTGCTTAATTTCCAAATATTTGGGAATTTCCCATATTTTGTTATTATTGTTGTTTTATAATTTAATTCCTTTGTGGTCAGATGCCATACTTTGTATAATTTCAATTATTTTTAATTTATTGAAATTTGTTTTATGATTCAGTATCTGGTCTTTCCTGAAGAATGGTCCAGACCAGGGGTGGGCAAACTTTTTGACTCGAGGGCCACAATGGGTTCTTAAACTGGACCGGAGGGCCGGAACAAAAGCATGGATGGAGTGTTTGTGTGAACTAATATAAATTCAAAGTAAACATCATTACATAAAAGGGTACGGTCTTTTTTTTCAATAGTTTTATTCATTTCAAACGGGCCGGATCCGGCCCGCAGGCCGTAGTTTGCCCACGGCTGGTCCAGACACCAGATATAGTATTAGAGACAAGGATGATATTTCCTAAAATAAAATGGTTGCCCATTGGCGGCAGAATACATATAATTTTCAAGCACACTTGAAATATTCTCCAGGAAAGACAATATAGTAGGCCATAAGTCTCAACAAATTTTAAAAGATTGAAATAATACAAAGTATGGTGTCTGACCACAAAAAATTATAGTATCAGACAAAATAGACATTGAGACAAACTCACATATACATACATACACACACACACACACACACACACACACAATGTTAATGATGTCAAGTTGTTCATAGACTTTTTCAAGTCTTCTATATTCTTGCTGATTTATTGCTTAGTGATTTAATAAATTACTGAGAGTGGGATATTAAACCTTTATTACTATTATTAAATTTTAAATTTCTCCTTTTAATTATTTCACTTTTTTATGAATTGGAAGGTTGTTATTTCTTATATCCTCCTTATGTATTGACCATTTTATTACTATGAAATATTTTTTGTTGTTTCTAATATTTCTGGTTTTAAAGTCTATGTTGTCTGATATTAATACAGCCACTCCAATTCTTTTGTAAATGCTGTTTTCATGGTATATATTTTTCCAACCTTTTACTTTTAACTTGTTTGTGTTTTTAAATATAAGGTGTTTTTCTTGCAGACAACATATAATTGATTCTTGCTTTTTAAGTTCAGTCTGATAACCTCTGGCTTTTTTATTGTATTTTTATGCCATTTACATTTAATGCATTTATTTTTATGGTTGAATTTACATTTACTCCCTTGCTAGTTTTTTCTTTATGTTTTCTGTTCTTCCCTGACTGCTTTTGGTATGTTAAATAGATTTTTATAAAAAATATTTTTATTGATTTCAGAGAGGAAGGGAGAGGGAAAAAGAAATAGAAACATCAATGATGAGAGAGAATTATTGATCGGCTGCCTCCTGTACACCCCTCCCCTCATTGGGGATTGAGCCCACAACCTGGGCATGTGTCCTCACCAGGGATCAAAACTGTGACTTCCTGGTTTATAGGTCAACACTCAAGCACTGAGCCACATGGGCTGGCCTAAATAGGCTTGTAAGGAGTATAATTTTCTGTTTATTTTAACCATGTTTGGGTATTATTTTGCCTAAATTTTTGAAAAATAGTTTGCTTGATTTAGAATTATTGGTTAAGTTTTTTTTCCAGTTCTTTGAATATGCCATTCCACTGTCTTCTGGCTTCTACTGTTTCAGACGAGAAATCAGCCATTTTCATATGGATATTCCCTGTATGTAACACATCATTGCTCCTTCCCTCCTTACAAGGTTTCTCTTTGTTTTAACTTTTAAGAGTTAGATGTTATGTCTAGGTGTGAATTTCTTTGTGTTTATTCCATTTAGAATTTTTTGTGCTTCTTGTACCAGTAGATTAAATATTTTAATCAAATTTTAGAAATCTTATGCCACTATATCTTCAAATTTTTTTTTTCTGTCCCTTTATATATCTTCTTTCCTGGAAATCCCATTACATGAATATTGGGTGACATTTGATGCTGTTCCACATTTGATTGGTAGACATTTGAAACAGGTTTCTGATGAACTGTTCATTTACCTTCATTTTTGTTCCCTCTCTGTTCTTCAGGTTGGTAGTTTCTATTGATTTATCTTCAAGTCCACCGATTCTTCCATCTTGCATCTGCTACTGAGCTCCTCTGGTGAACTTTTCATTTTAATTATATTTTTCAACATCAGAATTTTTTATTTGTCTTTTAAAAATACATCTGTGTCCTAATTAAGAATCTCTATTTATTCATTCATTGATGTTACTCTTTTCTTTCAGCATTGCTTTCTTCAGTTCTTTAAACATATTTATAGTAGCTGTTTTTAAGTCTTTGTTTGCTAAATCCAGCATTTGAGGACACTAAATAGTTTCCATAGACTGCTTTATATATTGCAAATGAGTTATACTTTACTGTTAGCTTGTCTGTTGTAAGTTTTTTTCGTTGAAAACTGGGCATTCTGGGTAATCTTTTGCAGTAACTCTGGATTCTGATCTCCCTGGTCCCTAAAAGCTGTTTGTTGGTATTTAATTTGTTTGTTTTATAACTTACCACAGCTAAATCTGTGAAGCCTGCAGTATATGGACACTGATGTCTCAGCTCAGCTTTGTCTTGAATAGTCTTACTTTTATTTATGAGCTTGGCTTTTTAAAATTCACCCTTGTGTCTTCATGGTGTAGTGATCAGCCAATGATTTTCAGAATGCTGAAATGATTGTGTGTGTTTTTTCAATTTTATTCTTTATTGCTTTGTGGATATAAATTTTTCTGATTTCCCTGTTCAGCCATTGATGACAGTCCTCTCTTCCACAGAGAACTTTTTGCTTGACCAATACAGCTGTAAAATGGCTTTGCATACATCTGACTCTCACTTCCGAGCCCTTTTGCAAGTTCTTCAGATTATTCAGAGGCCCCCCCAATGCAAATTCTCTGATGTGGGCTGTGCATTCTCTTCCCTCAGCTACTTCTCCCCCACTTGGTTTGATTTCCCAGTGGCTCACTCCACACTCACTCACTGATTCTTCTTAATAGCGTGGCCCCATGATTCTTCCAGGTAGTCCTCTTTGATAAGATCTCAAATAGCTCCTGGCTCACTTTCTTTCCCATGTGGCCCCCATATGGTCCTCAGGAAACATGTATTAATCCCTGTCCTAGCAAGCTCAGCCAGTGCCAGCCTTCCCAATAAAGCAATTACTCTCCTTTGATCCACACAAAATTAATTCACCATCTGGCTCCTGCCCTCTTGATTTCTAGGCTGGAGTCTGACATTGTCCACATTCCCAACTTTGGGGAGACTGTAGTGAGGTCCTCGAGTCATCACCCTCAAGCTGTTCTCACTGTGTGTGCGAAGAGAAAGAATTGTGGTGCGGGTCCCTCAAGGAAATCCTCCTCACAGCTTTCTTTCTCAACTTCCACACTTCTAATTCTTTCTATAGAAAGGGGTTTTTTAGAGGCATGAAACCAGCTCCCAGGTATTTCCTTTTGAAAATGTGCTTCTCAAAGCTGAAACATTATTTTAGAATTTCTTATCTATCGCATCTCGCTGCTTCATTAACAATTCCAATTCAGCATCCCCTTACGCTTGTGTTTATTTTTAGAGACTTCTCTGGTCCCCTTTAGACTAAACAATGTTTCTTAAAGTTACGGGATGTTCACAGATGTTATGTGAAAAATGGGTCTTGTGAGGAAATAACTGTGCTAAGCAAAGTTAGGCAAATCTTTTAGGCCGTCAGCCTTCTCAGGAGCTTTAACATGCTAGTAGGACTGCGAAGTTCCAAGGTGTGTGTGTGTGTGTGTGCGCGCGCGCGTGTGTGTATGTGTGTGTGTGTGTGTGCGCGCGCGCGCGCGTGTGTGTGTGTGTGTGTGTGTGTGTGTGTGTGTGTGTGTAGAATATACAGCTTTTATCAAACTTCTTGGGCCTTGAGGAACACTCCCCCTACCTTTTTGGCAAGCCGCTTAAAGAGGTTAGCATTCCACAGAATACATTTTGGAAACATTGGCCTGGAAAGTACCTGTGGAAAGAGAAGGTGTTTTCCTGCTCACCCCGAGTGCTCCCAAAGGCAGGCAACGTGCAACTGCCTTTCCCCTCCTCCCAACCACAGCGATTCTTTTATTTGCTTAACCCGAGTGTCCTAGCGCTTGGCTGCCTGGTCCCGCCACTAGACCAAGTTCCTTATTGATAGGAATCCCATCTTATTCATCTTTGCATTTCCAGGGCTTATGCCCAGGACTCAGCAGGAATGAATGAAAAACAGCATTAGAGGAGGGTTTCTTGCTGCTGCTTCTGTTGCTGCTTGTTTTTTTAAGAAAGTAAAACATTAATAATAATAAAAACTCTAAACGTGGATCCTAAACCACATATGTGCAGCAATCAAACAAGTCTATTGGGTGTTTATGAAACTCCCCCGTGTATGACAACCTGTGCTTATTAATATCTGCGGGAGGATTCATGCGGTGTGCCAATGCCCCATGCCCTTCCCAGGGCAACCTGGGTGAGGTTTCTTGTTCTGTACGTCTGTGTGTGATTGTGTACACACAGCTGAAGAGGCGAGTTGCTGGGAACTTCCCAAAAGAAATGAATGGGGTAAAACAGATTGTCAAGTTACTGAGTGGTAATTAAGAACAGATTCCTAACATCATCACGTTACCATTTTTCAGAAATTTTCCTGTAAAAGACAAAACCACGGAATGATGAAACGTGTCATTCATGCTTCTCCTGAAGTGCCCGTAGTCTTACACAAGTCCTTGCTCAGTTGCACACAAACATACATGACAGCCCAAAGTCACACATACCTGAAGATTGTAAGGAATCTCAAATTATTTTCAATGGAGAAAAGTGTGTGTGTGTGTGTGTGTGTGTGTGTGTGTGTGTGTGTGTGTGTGTGAGAGAGAGAGAGAGAGAGAGAGAGAGAGAGAGATTTACTCATCCTCACCCTCAATATAAACAGCTGGGAAGATTTCTTTCTCCCAAACATTTCAAAATAGAATTTCACCCTGAAGCTGACTGGAGAGCTTGGCCCTGAGTGTTATTTTTCAAAGGGTTCGAGCTACTGAAAAGGGACTCTAGCGGGACTTTGTACGCAGTCATGGCTGTGCAAGAACTCTGGCTCCAGAAATAACACCAGCAGCTGTGGCTACTAGCGGGCACGTCCTTCCGCAGCCTGGGATCTTTGGCTCTGATCACACATTGGGGAGGGGGGGAGCAGAGGGAATGGGGGGTCAGGAAGGAATTCCACCTCCTTTCCCACCCACTCAAGCACTCTTCACACTGTGACATTCCATCCCACATCTGGCCAGGTGCGTGTCTGACTGGCCTGGGAGGGGAGGGGAGCACATACCGGATTAGACACACGCGTGGCCTGCCTCGCTGTGGGGGTGGAGGGCTGCCGCCACGATGTCCCAGGATTGTGTGTCTTGTGGTTAAACACTTAGGGTTTTGACGTAGACGAGGCGGCAGAGTCGACCCTCAGAGCTGCTACAAACAACCTGAGAAGGCTTCTGAAACATTCAGTCCTGCGCCTCGGAAGGCGACAGCCTTTATGGGGGCAATTTTCCAATTGCTGCCTATTTGGTGTGGTCATGTCTGAGCCAGGGGAGGTTTCTTAACTCCAGGCAAAGATATTTACAGAGAGCCGGATGCCAGGAACCTGGTGAATTGTACACTGATGTGAAGCGCATTCTTGGTATTAACTAACAGAGGAGCCGTGTGTGTTGGGGGTGGACCTGGGAGAGGGCAAAGGGGGAAAAGGCCTGTGAGCACGGCCATCTGTGCGGTACCAACACTGTAATTTAACCCTCACTTTGGCACCATGGGGTGGATGCTCCTATTAATCCATCTCTCCCAGAGAAGCCAAATGAGGCTCTTACTCAGCTGCAAGGGCCAGAGCTGGGGTGAGAAGCCGGCTTCATGGAGGCCGTGTGCTGAGAGGCCTCCCCACTGCACTACACACACCACAGAGAGAACCCAAGACCTCTTGATCAAGCCTTCACATCCCACTAATACAGCGGTTCTCAACCTGTGGGTCGCGGCCCCTTTGGCGGTCGAACGACCCTTTCACAGGGGTCGCCTAAGACCATCCTGCATATCAGATATTTACATGACGATTCATAACTGTAGCAACATTACAGTTATGAAGTAGCAACGAAAATAATTTTATGGTTGGGTCACAACATGAGGAACGGTATTTAAAGGGCCAGAAGGTTGAGAACCACTGCAATAGGTCCTTCCCAGGAGGAACGTGTGGGAGCTCCAACTCTTTCTCTCTTTACTCGTATCCTTGGAAGTTGCTGTCAGATAACAGAAGCCCAGGAGACTTCCCTAAACAATGGAGATCGCATCTTTTATTCTAAGTGAGAGAAGCAGGATCCGGCCCATGATCCCCCTGGGTGACATGTCTGTACGGAACTGGGTCCGGCTCAGAACAAGCTTCTCTGCCTTCGAGGCACTGACAGCGCCCTTGACAACCTTTGGAACATCCCTGAGCAGAGCCTGCGGGGCAGCAGGTTGATTCTCACAGGCCAAGGGGTGGGTGAGAGAGACCACACAATTCTGAGTGTTCCTCACCCTCCCCAGTCTCAGAAAAACTCACAGAGTAAGGGGCTTTTATTCTGTTTTGACTCACTTGGCTGTTCATTGATGAGGAATGCTGTATTAGTCATGGCTCTCCAGAAAAACAGCCCACAGGATATGTGTGTAGATAGATAGATAGATAGATAGATAGATAGATAGATAGATAGATAGATAGATAATAGTTAGATAGAGATTTATTTCAAACAGCTGGCTCATGCAATTTGGAGGCTTGATGAATCCCAAATCGGATGGGGTAGGATGGCAGGCTGGAGACCCAGTGAAGAGTTGCAGCTCAAGACTGAAGATCATCTGCTGGCAGAATCCTGGAGGCCAGTCTTTGTTCTATTAAGGTCTTCAACTGATTGAGTGAGGCCTACCCACATTATGGAGGTTCACCAATTTAACTGTTAATCTCATCCAAAAAAACCCATTCTATGCCAGAATCATGTTTGACAAATATCTGGGCACCATATGAGCCAAGTGGATACATCAAATTAACCATCACAAACACTAAGCTTCAAGAAGTCACCTTCCGTCTCCCATACTGAGGTTGCACAATGAGAGGCAAAGCTGGGGATTCAATCAAGGTCTCTGATCCTGATGCCTGAATTCTTTTTATGATCTTCCATGCCCCGTGTTAGTAAAACAAGGAAAAATCCATTACTCATAGATAGCTTCATATTGATTGGATGGCATACTCAAGGGATTCTCATTTACTCATCAGAAGGTCTTCACGGAATGTTCCAAGGTCCATGAAGCATAGACCAGGAGCTGTACTCCTGGGAAGTCAGTAAGGAGGAGCCATTGTGAAGCTACTTCTCCCCACAGAAAGGCTGTATCTTGGAAGCACATGTTAGCTTTGGAAGCCAGGACAAGTTTGGTGAACTATTTGAGGACCCCCCACCCCCTCGAGTGCACAGGCAACATTTTCCAGGTGAGCGGTGTGCTGCACACACTCTGTGTTCATGGAGCATTCCTGGAACATGCAGGTGACTGACAGGTGAGGAAAGATGGAGAATAGGAAATGCCCCTACCCCTACAGTAGGACACTGTGGGATAGAGTTGGGGGTGGGGGGTGACTCAGTTAATCTTGGAAGGAGTCCGCCCACTTCATAGACTTTTTAGGGCTCACCAATTTCAAAAGCAGCCCCTTAGCACTGAGACCCATGCATGTGATGAGCTTCACCTGCCCGTCTTTCCAAGTGACCCTGAGTAAGCTCACCTGGGCAGGGATGGCGACTCCCCTCTCCCAGACCTGGCGCATTCTGTGGCCCAGCCTCACTTCTGTTCCTGTCTTCCTGGTGCTCCCCACCCACCACCTCTAAGTCTCTGGCCCTATCTCACCTCAACTTTATTAGTAAATCCTCACTTTGCCTGGAATGAGTTAATGAGGATATTATGAAAGGAGTTAATTCTAAAAGGAGTTAATGAGGATATTTTATTTCTCATTAGGCCTGCCTCTTCATTTCCATTCAGTCTGTTGCTGTTGATTTCTATTAACTCCACTTCATTTCCGTATGCTAGGAACAATTAGATTGGCCTGTGGTGTGATTTCCAAGGGAGCACGGTCACACCATAGCTCCTGATACTAGATATTAGTCAGTCATAAAACCCTCTTGTGCTGTAGTAACTTTCCTGCATCCTTTTATTTTGGAAAAATGTTTAAAAATAGATATCCTGTATTTAATACTTGCCCTCTGCTGGGCATTGGAGACCACAGTTGGAAAGGTGGGATTAGAGTTGAGAGGAAAATGTGGTTAGAGTATAGATTTGGGCACCGAGACCAGGGTTGAGTTCCCAGACAGTCCCTGAGCCCGTGGTGGAATTCAGGAGAACTGAGCGAATTCACAAGAGGAGGCTCTGTGGCACTCGGAGGACAGCCAAGGACAGATGCCTGGGGAACATCAACATCTTGGTGAGAAGAGAGGACTCAGAAGAGAAACGCACAAGGGAAGTGGTGGTGATGGGAAGACCTCCCTGAGGAAAGTGCTTCAAAAAAGGGGTGGCCCAAGCATTTCAAAGGGAGAGAATTAGAGTGACAAGACTGGACTCACCTGAAAGCCCAACCGCGGGGATTCACGCTAGGATGTCAGGAGGTAGCTGGAAGGCGAGGGGGATTCGGGGAGACAGTGGACTGAACTTAATGCCCAAATAGACCATGGCACTTTCCAGTTCCAGCATTTACTTGCAATCTGATTCATCTTGGTTGAATTAAACAGAATTCATGCCAACTTAGTAGGAATAAGTGCTCTTCGCTGGCCTTTCTTGTGTTATTAAAGATGTTGCAGGAAATTCATGGAATTGGAGTCAGAGGAACTAGGTTAGGGTCCAGGGTCCTTTATTTGCTGACTCTGATCTGGGACAGAACATTTGTCAGATCCAGCTTCTGTGTGTGTGTGTGTGTCTGTGTGTGTGTGTGTGTGTGTGTGTGTGTGTGTGTGTATGAAGTAATAGTGATATCTCCCATAGTTGTGAGGGTTCAGAGAAGACATATGTGAATAGCCTTTGAAAACTATAGAGAATCATGCCAATGCATGGTACATCCTATCTAATAAAAGAGAAACATGGTAATTAGTGTATGACCGCTACCCTTCCCATTGGCTAATCAGGGCGATATGCAAATTAACTGCCAGCCAAGATGGCGGCCGGCAGCCAGGCAGCTGGAAGCGAACATGAGGCTTGCTTGCTTCAGTGACGGAGGACTCCAACATTCCCCACCTGCCGCTGCCGGCCTCTGAGCTGCAACTCTAAGCAGCTATGTTACAAATATAGAAGCTAAACAAAACCCCAGAAACCTACTTTAGTCCACCAGGCTTCAGCCAGCAGGATTGCAACATTGTTTCAAATACAGAAGGTAAACAAAGGCCAGAAACCTGCTTTCAGCAGCAGAGGCCTAAGAGCTGGAGCCAAGCCTCAAAGCTAAAGCTGGCCCAGAATAAAAAAAAAGAAAAAGAAAAAAAGGAGTGGTTGGGAGCTTCAGTCACCTGCCAGCCCTCAGCCCCTCACCCAGGCTGGCCAGGCACCCCAGTGGGGACCCCCACCCTGATCCAGGACACCCTTCAGGGCAAACCAGCCGGCACCCATCCGTGCACCAGGACTTTATCCTATATAGTAAAAGGGTAATATGCCTCCCAGCACCAGAATCAACGGAGCCGAGAGGCCTACCGGCACCAGGATCAGTGTGACAGGGGGCAGCGCCCAAACCCCCTGATCACCCTGCGGCTCTGTGTGTGACAGGGGGCGGGGCCACAACCTCCCTATCCGCCCTGCTCTGTTCGTGACAGGAGAAGGCGCCCCAACCCCCTCATTAGCCCTGCTCTGTGCCTGATAGGGGGGAGCACCCCAACCCCCTGATCGGCCCTGCTCTGTGTGTGACAGGGTGCAGCCCCCCAACCCCCTGATCGGCCGGCTCTGTATGTGACAGGGGTGGCACCACAACCCCCTGATCCGCCCTGCTCTGTGTGCATGACAGGGGGCAGCGCCCCAACTCCCCAGTCGGCCCTGCTCTGAGCCTGACCAGGGGCTGCGGGGCAGGCACCTAGGGATTGGGCCTGCCCTTTGCCACCCGGGAGTGGGCCTAAGCCAGCAGGTCGTTATCTCCAAGGGGTCCCAGACTGTGAGAGGGCACAAGTGGGGCTGAGGGATACTCCCCTCCCCCGCCAGTGCCCAATTTTTTGTGCACCGGGCCTCTAGTAAAATATAATTGTCATACCTGTAAGTTAATGCTCAGGAATGATTCCAATAGTATATTTTGGTGGACTGATGGAGTATGTCAGTTAAGATTATATTTGGCTGAAAAAAACCCACCAAAAACAACAAAAAAAACCCCAGAAGACTCAACTATAATAACTTAAACACATAGGAGTTTATTTTTGTCACCTAACAAGAAGTCAGAGGAAGGTACAGCTCTTTACAGATGCCACCTAGGACGCTCCTGCTCCACCATCCTTAAGTGAGTGGCTTTTGTCCCCAAGGTTGCAAGATGGCTGCTGTATCTCCAGGCATCATGTCTCTGTTCCAAGAGAGAAGAAGTAGGAGAAGGACAAGTAAGGAATGTTAAAGTGTTGAAGGGGTATGCTGTCTGAATCTGACTTTTTCTTAAAGAGTTTTGTGGCAGCTGACTCCTGCCTTTTGCACAACAAACTCACCTGGCCAGAACTGGGTTTCATAGCTGTCCCCAGTTACAAGGGAGCCTGGGACGGTGGATATTGTAGACTTCCAGTTTTTTATTGAGGAAGACAAGGGAGAAGAGGTTGGTCGATGGCTTTTGGAAGCCAACTTGCAATGTCTACCACAGAGCAGGACTTACCTTGCCAACAGAACCCTGATGCAAACAAGGGGAAAGACATGGCAGTGGGTATAAAGCTCAGGAGGCCACCTGGCACTGACCACGCAGCAGGGCTCAGGCCCTCTGTGGCTTGGATCAAAACATCTTGGCTGTCCCCCCATCAAGAGGCCCAGTCCCCAAGACCTGGCCCCTTCTGGCAATCAGCCCTAACCAGCTGCTGCCGAAGGGGTAAACACATTCCAAGTCCGTGAGTCCCTGCTGCATTGTAACTGTGGTTGAGGCACACACATACACACACACCCCATCTGGGCTAACGGAAAGTTCACTGGAGCTGTGATGGCTTAGTGATGATTTGCAGTTATCTGTGCTCTTTCTACTGACGGGGAGTTGAATACCTACACACTTATGTTATCTCACTGCACAAGCGATTTGCATCTTGTGCATCATTTTTATGTTCGTTCTCCAATTCCTGGGAACCATGAAGGCTAAAGCATTACATTCTCTTTTTCCGTATTCTGGAAGGAAGGCCCTTAAACCAAGCCATTTCCCTAAGACCCCTGAGCTCAATGGAGAAACAGAAACCATCAGAATCCAGACCTGGACACTCGGAAAACCTTACATGGGTCCTCACCCAGTGGTGGTGGGGGGGGTGCCTCCTGGGACTGTGGGGGAAACAAGATCAAACACTCACCCTGAGGAAGGTGCAGGCTTGGAGCAGACAGTCGCTCCTAACCAAGGCGACTCCAGTGCAGCCCAGGAGATGGGTCACAATCACATTTAAGAAAAAAAAAATTAAAGGCGATTTTAAAAAGTATGAATAAGAGCTATTGTAAACAGCTCACACTCTGTATATAAGCAGTGAAGTAAGATGAATTGACTGGCACTGAGTTGGAAAAGCTATACAGAGGCAGGGAGTGTGGAACATAATTTTATAAAAATAAACCTTTTTTTTTTCCTTCTTTTACATACACACTCCCAAAGAAGAAATGGAAAAGTTGTTAGGGTGTGGACCCGGGCTTCTAATTAGCTGTTCTGTTCTGCCTGATTCGTCTCTTTTCTTGCCCTGGCACCTTCCTGGGACTTACTGTCCTACCCCGGGGTCCTGTGGGATGGAGAGGGCATCCCCCCAGACCGGACCCCGCAGCAGGCTCGGAGCAGGTCTTTGTGCCAGATGCCCAGGGGAGGAGCCGGGAGAAACCTCCTGGCCAGGTCGCCGCTTTTGCCTCCTTGACCCTAACATGTTTCCAAAACAGAGGGAGCCCTGCGAAGGCTCCTTGCCAGAGTAGCAAACAGCTACCCTCATTGTCTGCCTCGCCCCTGCCGGCTGCCCTCCCTCCCCCTCCCCCCCACCCCTCCTTTCTGTCTGAAAGTGTGAAAATTACAAATCCCAAGGAACCGCAATCAGAACTCTACCTAGGGAAAATTCAGCGTATCCTGGCCATAAATATCCCGCTCCAAGACGCCTGACGTCAGAGCGGGGCGGGCGGGGGAGGGAGGCCGGCCGGGAGGGGAGGCGGTGGTTTCTCCGGACGCGGCGGAGTCCGGGCGAGGAGCGGAGAGCGGCGAGCGGCGAGCGCGCCCGGGGTCCGGGCTGCGGAGCGGCGCCCGCGCGGGGTCCTCGGAGTAAGTGCCGCCGCCGGGTTGGCCGGGCTCGCGTCCCTCCCGGGGTGGGGGCCGGGCGGGGCGGCTTTCTGCCGGCTCTTCCCCCGCTCGCCCCTGCTCGATCCCTGTGCGGGGAGCGGGCTGGAGGCAGAGCTCCACAGGCTGCTGTTTTGTTTCTCCAAAGTGCTGCTCAGTGGGCGCCCGGGGCCTGCGTGCGCGGCCGTGTGCGTGTGTCTGCCTGTCGGTATCAGCACATCTGGACACAGAGAATGTCTTTGGAAAACTTTTAAAAATGTGTTTTCGTGGCTTTCAAATTGGTTTCCTTGTTGTCACAAGTGGACAGGCATAGCCGGTGCCCCCCAAACTGAGAACTCTTTTGGTGGTGGCTTGTCCTGGGTCGGTCTGTGCCTTCACTGGCGGTTTAACTCTTCAGGAGCCCAGCTCCCCTCAGCAAGCCTGGCCTTGGCCGCAGGCAGGGCAGGGCAGGGGGCGGCCGTCCTAGCTCTCAGCAGCCCTGGGCAGTGGGACTTGGAGCAAAGAAAGGAGCATCTCAGGAAAGGGGTCCCCATGCTGGGGGCCTCAGCACCTGTGGCCCTGACATGCCCAGGCCCTGGGACTTTGACTTAAGCAGAAGGATCTGGTCAGTAGGCAGGTAATTTAAGGAAGAGGAGGAAGAGGAGGAGGAGGAGGTGGTGGCGTAGGCCAGGACACTGCGGCTCTGTGTCCAGCCTGCCCCAGGAGTGGGATGAATGTGTCTGCCACATGTGCCCGCAGTGGGGGACGTGCTGGGTTCTCTGGGAGCACCGCGGTGCCCCAAACAAGATGCAAGCTCATAACATAAAGAGACGTGTCTGAGCTGTGGGGTGGAGGGAGGGGGCGTTGGGGGAAAGGGAGAGAGATTTTTATCAAAATTGAACACAGATTGCTGAGGTCTGGGCTTGATTTAACTCTTGCCTCCCTGCTCTGGCCACTTCTGCACCGTTCAGTTCTGTGGTAGGTTTGCAAAGGTCCGGGGAAGGTGGGCAGGAAAACCTTGTCTCTCTAGGAAGGAGACCCTGGAGGGTTTCCTTGAAGCTGACACGGGAATGAAAGCAACTTCCCATTTTTGAAAAGCTTAAGGTTTTGTGTTTTCCCCCATCTGAGTAGTGTGTCAGTTTCTTGGATTTCTCTGAAAAGCCTGCCGATGGAGACGATGGGTTTTCCCCGGAATGCAGAGGGGGAATTGTGTTGTCCTGAGAGCAGGAGGCGAGGGGGCTGGGGCTGAGTGGACCCAGCAGCCCTTGGATTGCCCAATGCAGGCCCTGGATGTCAATAGCTGGTTCCACAGACCAGTGACCGCAAAGAGAGCCCTTCCAGCTTTGCCCTCGCCTGGGCTCTGGTTTTGTATTTTGCAATAGAGCCAACCTACAATGTTTGGGTGGGAGGAACTTTACTGGACTCTCCCTGTGCCCTAGAAAAAATGAAGGGACGGGGAGGAAATTTGGACCCACAGGAAGTTGGGAGATTTGGGAAGGATTTTAGAAATTACACAAATCGATCCCTAGGGAAACACGATAATAGACTGAGCAGACGGCAGTGTCAGAAATAGAGTCGTTTAGCTTGAGGAGTCCATCTTCCACCTACGTGTGATGAAGAAGGCGGTGGGAAGGAGTGTGGAAGAGGGGTGGCTGGGGTCCCGGGAGAAGCATGGGCAGGACATGCTCACATGTTCGGAGTGCCTGGGGACGGTCGCGGCCTGGGGCACGGGGGCATAAACAGCCCGTTTCTCCTCCGTGCTGGGAGCTGCACCCCTTCCTTGAAAAGCAACAACTGTGCTATTATGTCGTGCCGCCTGGTGAGTTGCTCCGGTGCCTACTCCTAGCCGAGTTTCCGGAGCTTGTCCTCCAGCTCCAGGGATGCTGAGGGGAGACTCGTGCCCCCATCAGGACGGAGAGAGGAGAGAAACTTCTCCTGGGCACTGGACTGAGAAGAGAGCCAGGCAATCAGGAAGGGAGGATGTGAGGGCAGGACCAGTAGGAAGGCCTGTGAATGATTTTTTTTTTTGGGGGGGGGGGCGGTAAGGGGGCGTGTGGGTGAGATTGAGAGACTACAGCTTTCTATGGGAACATGGTCTCGCCCCAGTCTTCCTTTCCAACTTCCTGCCCCCAAAGTTTTGGACACTAGACAGGTTAGAGTTAGACTCTCTCCCTCATTGAAGAGCTTTGGACCCAGGGGAGAAGGAGAGGGCACGCCTCAGCGCCCTGCCGGGGGGTCGGGGTCGGGGGGCGGCAAAGATGACTGATGAGGCAGAGGCTTACGTCTTTGATTTCAGTGGCGCCAATGGGAGGACCAATGTTAAATGTTCCCTCTCATTCCCACTATTTTCAAATAGAAGGCTGAATACCAGGGACAGAGGGACCTTTTGGAGGTGACGCCCAGAAATGCCCTGGTCCCAGCAGCACAGAGTCCTCAGCAAGAGAACGGGCTTCGATTCTTTCTTCATGAAGGTTTCTCTGAGAGTCAGTGCCGTCCTGACCCCTCCAGGCTTGCCCTGGGCCATTTCACCAACTTGAGACCTGGGACGAATTCCTAGGCCACTGATGCTTGGGCCGATAGTGGAGCCTTCTCCTCCTTCCTTCTATCAGCTCAAAATCTGGCCGGCTCGCCAGTCATCCCTGAGGTCAGAATACTTAGGGCGCATTCTCAGACTCTCCTGAAGTGCCAAAGGGCAAGCACACCGGCTGACAAACAACTTGGACGCTGTCCTTGGCTTTGCTAGTGGCCGACTCTCTGGATTTCCATGGCCGCCAGTCTATGGTCAGGGGCGTGTCCTTCAGGTCTGGAGCAGGATAGAGCGCAGGCTTCCGAGCACTGCCCAGGAGGGGCTTTGTCACCTGGGACACCCTACCTATTCCTGCATCCTCACCTGGAAACAGATAATGAGGGTAATATTTACCTCACAAGGTTATCACAAAAATGATATTTATGCAAAAGGACAGAAACAGAGCTAGCGATGCTGTAGACCCTTCATAAAGGGCCTGTCATAATGTCACGTTCCCGTTTTCAGCCATCAGGAGCCTGCGTAGTTTGGAAAGGACCTCCCCCCAAATCTGGCTGCATGTCTTCCATTATTGAAGGCCAATGGGTGGAGTTGCTAGGGTCAGGTGACCTTTACTGGCTCCCTGGAGAAAAGGTGGCTGGTGGGGATTACCCAGGAGCACATGCCTGGCCCATCATCCTGAGGGTGGGGGGAGGCGCCAGGCATCCTGGGCATCTGGCCTGGAAACCACTCCTGTGTGAGCTCCCTCCAGAGGCAGAGGGCACAGAGCAGGCTGGAGGGTAAGGTGTGGGTGGGAGGTGGCAAGGTGGGGGTGGGGCACAAGATCAAGAACCACGGGAGTCCTTTTTTCTTTTGACTTTTAACCTTTGTATCATTCTTTTTTTAAAAAAAAAAAAATTGTTTTTCAACTATAGTTTACCTTCAATATTATTTTGTATTAGTACAGCATAGTGGTGAGATAATCATGTACTTTACAAATTGTTCCCCCAAATCGAGATTAGATGAAGCAGAGGATAGAATCAGTGATTTGGAAGACATGGTAGCAGAAAACACCCACTCAGAGCCGCAGAAATAAAAAAAAAAAAGAATCTAAGAAAATGAGGTAGAAGAACCAGTTGAGTCTTGAAGAACAAGCCTCAGGTCAGAGGTAGGTTAGGCAGCCACTGCGCCTGAGGTGCTGAGGTCAGAGTAAGGGGAGCAAATTCCAATGGGTTGCAAAGAATGGAAGCGTTAGCCCTGGCCGTGTGGCTTAGTTGGCTGGGTGTGGTCCAAAAGGCTACTGGTTCGATTTCTCATCAGGGCACATGCCTGGGTTTCTGGCTCAATCCCTGGTAGAGGGCAGGCAGGAGGTAGTCTGTTCGATGTTCCACCCTCCCATCCGGATCTTTCCCTCTCCCTCTCCCTTTCTCTCTCTCTAAAAATCAATAAAAATATGTATAAAAAGGAATGGAAGTTTTAGGCATCTGTAAACCTGTCTGGTGGGGTGGGGTGGCAAGCTGCCCCCCTGATTGGCACACCGGTTGACACACTGCGTAGGGGAGCGGCCGTCCAAGCACAGAAGGAGCATCTGATGCAGCTCAGAGCAGCTGCAGGTTCTCTTGGACCATCTGAGAGCTTCTAAGTCATCCTTCAAGTTGACATTTAAGACTTTGAGGATCACATTTGTTTCTGTTTTGTTCAAGCAGTCTCTTTAACCGTGGCCTGGGATGACTTTTCAGCTTTTAAGAGGCTCAGCTAGTGGCCAACATGTCTTGAGATGGCCCAGATTGGGGGTCAGTGAATTCCTCACCGCTGGCAGTATCTATTTCTCCAACTCTCTCCTCACATTTTTTTGGTTTGTTTGTTTTTTGCTTCATTACGAGGTTATAAAACTGTGCCGTCGAAATGTTGCGCAGGGAGGAAATGCCTTTTCTTTGGCCCCGTGTATCGCGCCAGAGCTGTGCGAGGCTTTCACACTGTGGCGATTAGCAGGTGTCATGGGATTCTTTCTGGGCTTCCCCCTCCAAAAGCAAAGCAAAATAAAAAACCTGGAAAAATAAACATTGGACAGTTCACCTCTGGCCGTAGAGGAGCTGACTGACTTGCAGGATGCCTCGGGCTCCGTGGGGAATGTTTCAGGACCGAGTGGACCAGGTGTGCCTTCTGACCCCACCAGGTCACAAGCGGTTCAGTCTCTGTGATTTTCTTCGTCCGCTAAATGAGAACAGTAACTATCCTCCCCTCCCAGGGTTGTTCTGAAGACGAGATGAAACAATACAGGAGAAGGACCTAGCAACTGCTCTGTGCTCAGCACACTGTTCATGCCGTTCCCCTCTAGAGCTAAGCTCATGAAAGGACATGGGTTTGGACATTCGTCTAGGAGTGAAAGTAAGTAAGCCACTTATTCAAGGCTTAACGTCGGTGCTCAAAGTTGGAGACCCTTTCATACCAAAGTGGGGCATAGGCCAGCACTCCCCATGCCAATGGCAGCCCCATGTGACCCTCTGCTGGAGTAAAGCAAAGGCCACCAGCTCACTCACCAATGAACCCGGGCTACCAGTGAGCTGTCTCCATACAGCTTGCTGTAGAAATCCCAAACACTGCCGTGACTCAAAGAGGCAAGGGCAAGCCTGGAGAAAGAAATTATTGAGTCAGTACCTAACATAATGGCAGAGTGACAACAGTACCTTACCTTGTATAACATCTTGCAGTTTGAAGAGCTCATGTCCTCATTTCATCATCATAACAATCCTGTGAGATTGGTATTATCCACATTATATGGCTCATCCGCTGTGGGCAAAGACTTACCCTAATTCACACAGTAGGTAAGTGGGAGAAACAGGAGGTAAACGAGGATCCAAACCAGGGGTCCTCAGACTTTTTAAACAGGGAGCCAGTTCACTGTCCCTCAGACCATTGGAGGGCCGGACCATAGTTTAAAAAAAAACAAACTATGAACAAATTCCTATGCACACTGCACATATCTTATTTTGAAGTAAAAAAACAAAATGGGAACAAATACAATATTTGTATTTGCATGTGGCCCGCGGGCCATAGTTTGAGGACCCCTGATCCAAACAGTGGGTTGCAGCCCTGGCTGCACATCAGAATCAGTTGACGTGCTTGTCAAAGTGTCAGAACCTGGGCTCACCCAGACCAATTAAATTAGGATCGCAGGGGAGTGGACCCAGGCGCTGAGAGTTCTACAAGCTCCCAAGTGACCTGAAGTGTAAGTTGAGAGCCATGGGTCCAATGGAAGAATGAAGAATACTGTACCGAGGTCAGTATCAGGTACAGGTAAAATGAACAGGCAAGACGTTGCTAGGACTTAAGTAAGCTCCATGAGGGTGGGGGCTTGCGTGGTTCTCCCTGAATTCCAGAACCTGGTATAGTGTCAGGCACAAGGGAGACAATAAACATTGCCTGAACGAATGAAAGAACAAACCACTATAGATTAGGAGCCAAATCCAACCTGTCCCCTTGTTATATAAACAAAGTTTGACTGGCGCACAGCCATGTAATTTGTCTATGTGTTGTCTATGGCTGCTTTCATGCTAAAAGGGCCCAGCTGAGTGTTGTAATAGGGGCACTATGATTCACCGTGCTGAAAATATTTATTGTCTGGCCCTTTAACAGAAAAAGTTTGATGGCTTCTGCTCTGGATCTCAGACAGGTATGGAGCGAGTATGCCTTTGGGAGAGTCATTTCTGCATGATGGTCAAGAATATGGGCCTAGAGTCAGACAAGCCTGTGTTCGAATCCTGGCCCTGCTACTTACATGTTGTAAGGCCTTGCATATTATTTCATCTCTCTGAGTCTCATCGGAGAAATAGGGATCATAATAAGTAATACCTCCCACTCCAGGTGGTGGTGAGAATTGTCAGCCCTTGACCTAGAGCAGTGGTCGGCAAACTCATTAGTCAACAGAGCCAAATATCAACAGTACAACGATTGAAATTTCTTTTGAGAGCCAAATTTTATAAACTTAAACTATATAGGTAGGTACATTGTTACTAACTTAATTAGGGTACTCCTAAGGCTTAGGAAGAGCCACACTCAAGGGGCCAGAGAGCCGCATGTGGCTCGCGAGCCGCAGTTTGCCAACCAGTTGACCTAGAGTAAGCACTCAGCGAATGTTAGCCCTCACTATCACGGTTGTTGTAGTTACTTGCAATTACCAAACAGAACAAAAACTAACTAGATTAGAGCCAAAACCTAAATCCAGTGTCATGGACAGAATGAGGGATGCGGTAGGGAAAACAATCAGTCTGTAAGCTGGTGGCGAAGAAAAACTCTGGGAAGGTTTCTGAAGTAAAGGTTCCCTGGTTAAGACAACACAGATCAGGCTGAGGGGCGTGAGTGAGGAGTTCCTGTGTGGCTGCCTGCTGTGTCAACCAGCAATCCCTGTCATTCCTCAGGGGTTAACCTAGAGTCTATTACACGGAATAGTCAGGAGCACGTCCCATCTCCATACCCTTGTTCATTGTTCTTTCCAACTGAAAGACCCTTCCCGATCCTCAGCTTCCTGGCCCACTGTTCCTGCCAGTTTGCTCCTGCCTTCTCTCTCAAACTCCCTTTGCAAGGCTCCCCCCGTCACTCCTTCCTTCTCACTCCCATGAACTTGACATGCGGCTCTGTTATAACATTTAACAAACTGCATTACAGTCAGGGTGGGGCTGAGTCTCCATCTTGCTTTCTACAGGTTTGGAGCTCAGAAAAGTCAAATTCCACTGTAGAGTCCACACCTGTTAGCCAAACTCTGTCAACTAACCCGTGATTCAACACGATGGTACCTGAGTTAACTCTGGAGGAATGAGTAGGACTTGCCCAGGTGCTGATGGGATTGCAAGAGAGAATTCCCACAGCCAATCAGATTGAGAAGAGCTACCCTGTTTAAAGACTTACGTGGACCCTTGGTGTCCTCAACCGTCCATTCTGTGGTGGCTCCTTCCCTCTGGGACACCTCTTCCGAGTGCAGCCAGGGACAGAGAAAGATGGAAGAAACATAAAACCAAGTCTTTGACTTCTTGTCTGCAGATGTGGTGACAAGTTGGGTTTCGGCCCCTCTGGGCTTTTCATGTACACGAACCAGGATAACTGGGAGTTAGCTTGCTATGGTCAGCTTTCGTTAGCACGGCAATAGAGAGAAGCATGGTCCTGGATAATAGCAAACAGCAGATAATTCACAGCTTTGCCATTTGGCTACAGAATGTGTTACATAATTTTTATAGGTTTAATGGCAGATTTATTTTGGTGGCAGATATATACTGTGTGTGGCATAATATTAAAACGATGCTCTCTTTTAATGGCTAAGGGGAGGGCACAGGAAAATGTTGGCCTTGAATTAAATATTCCTTTTGATCAATTCCAAAAGGACAATAAGGAACTGCCTTGTAAGAGGGGAGGTAGGAGAGAGAATGAAACAGTATGTGTATATAGGTCCCCATCATGCACATGGTGCTATGCTGATCATTCTTAAAAATGTATCCTTTATTTGATTTTTCCAAATTATGAAAGTAATTCATCCTTGCTTAAACAAGTGAACCGGTATTACAAAAAGACAAGTGGGAAACGAACAACATGTCTACCCCTCTCCACACCCTCGTAATTAATGTAAATAGGCTAGAATGATATTCTTCCATATCTTTTCCTTTTTTCATACAAATACCTGCAGGTGTGCTACCGGTAGGGAGGGATCTTGTTGTTTGAGTGTTTGTTTCCATTGAAATTGAATCTAACTCTGCAGCATGTGTCTCTTCCCCTTGACCATATGTCAAGGTCATCCCTACAATGCCTCAAGCTCTTGTTAATTTTTCCTGATTTCTTTATGCCTGGACACATACACCTGTACATATTTGAGATCATGCCATTTTTGTAGGGATGTTTACTTTTCCATCAGTCAGATATTAGGGGTGGTTTCATCCTGGCTGATCACCAGTTTGGGTCCCTGAGTCTGACAATACAAGCATCCATCACCCAGGAAAGCTTGGCTTTGGCACTCGGGCTCAGTGAGTGCTGTACCAGGCCTGACCACACTGGGGTATGACTACGTGTCGTATGTGGTCCTCGTTCGTCCCCTAGGGAAGCTACTGAGCACCAGGCCATGCGACTCCTCTTCCTCCTCGTCAGATTTAGCCTTCCCTCCTTGGGTCTCCTCAATTACTGAAATGCAGGCGATGCCCAGGAAACATCAAAGACTGGACATCAGGTTGGAGGCCAGTACAGATGCCACAGATTAGTGTAATATCATGGGCAGGGCTGTGGACTCTACACACTGATTGCCTCTCTGCGTCCAAGTTGCTGGGGTTTTTTTGTAGTTGTTGTTTAATATTTTTATTGATTTCAGAGAAGAAGGGAGAAGGAAAGAGAGATAGAAACATCAATGACGAAATGATGAGAGAGAATCATTGATTGGCTGCCTCCTGCACACCCCACACTGGGGATCGAGCCCACATCCTGGGCTGTGCCCTGACCTGGAATCGAACCATGACCTTCTGGTTCATAGGCTAATGCTCAACCAGAGCCTAGCCGGCCAGGCTGAGTCCAAGTTTTGCATAGTGGTCTCTGGGCTATGCCACCCAGGCCCCATTCAGGACTAACTCAGCGGTGGGCAGTGCTGGGGATGGTCATTCTCTTTGGAATTGCCTCAGCTCAAGAGTTGCCTTCGCCCACAGTCACTCCCACCCACGCTCCTCTCCTGGGTCACCTGCATCCAATGATAGGTGGGAGCGAGGAAGGCCTGCCCCCTCTGTCCCAATGTGAGGAAATTCCAAAGGGCCCCCCAGTGTCAGGGCTCCCCACGGGGTTGGCAGAGGCCTTCCCTGAGGCTGAATGACAAATGATGGCTGTATTTTCTCTCCTCCCAGTGCCACCTCCCGCCTGCCAGCCCCTCCCCTGGGTGGTTGATTCCAAGTGCCCTTCTTGATAACCCCGTGCCTGCTCAACACTGTGACTGTTTAATATGAAGTCCTTTCAGAGGCGTCCATTATTTTCTGGGTAATCATCAGTGGCTCTATTAGAATATGAAAAAGTGCACCTTTTTTTCTCGTGCCCTATTTTGTCTGTTTTCTAGGTGAGACCCAACGGATTTCTCTACAAATAGGTTGTGTCGTAACTGGGCAGACTGAGCAAATGTTTAGAATTTTATCACCAAATTTGCATTTGCCCCTGCCCTTGTCCCCACTGCTCATGCTAGACAGAGGGCGTGGGTCCTTCTGGGTAGAAGCACAACCAGATGGCTTTGCTGCCGTCCTGGAGACGGGACTGGACGAGTGTGCCTTTGGGAATGCCTCTCCGTCTACTGGTGCTTCTGCCATAGAAAGGGAGTGGTCTCAGAGGACCCCGCCTGCATAGGTGTCCACACCATTCCTGCCCAAGCCTCTGCCAGACCTGATTTGTCCCTGTGAGTGTTTGTTTCTTACTAGTTTGTCCCGAGCACGGGCGGGCTTTGGCGCTGTGACTTCAACATTCCGCCCTCAGGTTAAGTACACTGACTGCCTGCCCCGAGAGCCAAAGCAAAGCTAGCCTGCGTGATGGATGCTCATGTGCCAGACTCGGGACCCAGACTCCCAGTTCAGTGTCTGACCACATTCGTGGGGGTCAGTGTCAACACTCCCTCCCTCCCTGCCTCCCAGATGCCACAGCCCCCAGCCTCAAGGTCCCCTGAGCAGGCGGCCAGGGGAGGGAGTGATGCCAGGCCAGTGGGGAGATCTGTCAGTGTTTCCACAGAGCCAGAGGCAGCTTTGAAGTTAGTTTGAAACAAATTCAGGGTTTCTGTGGACTTTGGACAGTAGAAGGGCCAAGCCATTTTAACTCTTCTTCTTCTTTTTTAAAATCTCTATCAATTGGGCTGACAGCTGCCCAGAGGCAGAGTTAGAAACCCCCTCTGCCTTTCTGAGACACACAGTTGTAATTTCCCATTACTGTTGCCCTGAACAGAGGTGATGCTATAGAAGCCAGGGCTGGCAGAGCTGGTAAACAGGCCAGACTCCTGAGTGTAAGGCTGTGGTTCAGAGCACAGGCCCTGGGTCCAGATTCTGGCTCCACTTCTTGCTGGCTGGGTGACTTTGCATGAGTTACTGCACGTCTCTGTGCCTTAGTTTCCTCATCTGTAAAATGGGTTGTTATGAAGATAGAGTTGATGCAGAGTTTGGTAAAAAGAAGAAAAAAAGCGGGGCGGGGGGCGGGGGGGGGGAGTATTTAAAACCATGGCTGGCACATAGTAAGCACTAAGGAATGTTAATGATGCTGATGAAGGTGATGGAGATGATGATGGAGATGATGATGGAGAATGGGACTAAGTCTCATTAGCTCTGTTTGTCCAGCATCCTGCTCAGTGGCTGGCATAGAGCAGGGATTCAACAAGCATTTATTAAACCAAATATCCCACTGCTTTTTGCTAAGTGTCTACTGCCTACTTAGTCTGCTCAACTCTCTGCCAAAAAAATGTTTTCCATTCAAAAATTAATTTTAACTTTTTAGTGAAGTTTGACATGATTCAGAAAAATTTAGTTTATAAGTATATGGATCAATGGATTTTCACAAACCAAACACGCTGTGTACCCAGCATCCAGATCCAGAGACAGAGCATTCGAAAGCCCCCCACATCCCCTGCCCAGAGAAGCCGCTCCTGCACCTTCTGCCCTACTACCCTCCCACGATCCTGAAACCCAACTCCGTAGATCAGTCTGCCTGTCCTTGAACTTCGCGTACATGGAAGCACATGGGGGCATATTTGTTTGTGTCTGTTTTCTTTTGTTCAGCATCATGTTATTGCATAGGTCCATTCATTCTCATGGTGGTGCAGGTTTCCATGATCTGACTATGATTTACTTACCCTTCTGTGGTTGGGCATGGGGGAGGGGCAGTTATGCACAGCCTTGCTCTGAGCATTTGTGCACTTGTTCTTGGGTGAACATGTGGATATGTGGTATATGGGTGTGTTCCTGGGCGTGGGACTGCTGGGTCATGGGGAATGCATGTGTTTGGCTGTAGGAGGTATGTATTGCCACACAGTTTTACATATTGCCACAACAGTGGTTGTACCGTGTTTTCCATTTTCTGTAAAGATGAAGAAGTGAGCTGTTCCAACTTGGTAGTGCAGGGGCTTGAGGCCCAGTCATACCCTGGGGATCCTGAGATCTTCCTATGCCCCATGCTCTTTGTATCAGAGAGTTCGCGTGTTCTAGAAAGCCCGCTGGGGGTAGGCGTGCCCTGCCTACCAGGCACTGTGCTAAATCCTCACAACCATCCCCTGAGATGAGACAGGTGTTACCATCCCCTCTCACAGATGAGGCAACTGAGGCTCAGAGAGGTTGAGTGACTTGCCTAAGAGCACACAGGAAGACACTTTCAGAGTCAGAATATAGACAGATATGCTTGAATCTAAAGCTCCTGCAGTTGGGGATCTGATGGCGAATAGTTTGGGCTTCAATGTTAACACTGAATAGAAACATAGACACAGGGGTGGGGGCTGCTCCTCTAGAACCCGTGCCAGCTGTGGGTGGCGGCTATGAGGAGATGCTCTGTAAAAAGGAGCAACTCAATGACCTTGAGAAGCCAAATTGTTTTCCTGCCCTGGGGCTGTTGGAGAAAGTCATACATTTCCTGGAAGGCAAGAGTGACCATGTAATTTACTGTCTAAACCAGGACTCCTTCATGACTGAAAGGGGCACTCGCTGGACGGGGCACTGGGCAGCAGACACCGCCCCAGGGGAACTGGGGTATCGCCCACCCTGCGAGACTGAGTGGGCAGCGCCCTCCTGCTCAGTGCTCAGCAGGGCTGTCCCGGCCCTTTTTTACTCTTTTAGAACCCTGTCTGTGTGGAGTCTGCCGGGATGCGATGTACTTCTAGTCTCCTCGTTCATGCCAGCCAGGGCCTGGCTTTCCTCTCCTCCTCTGCACACCATTCCCTGCTCAGACGTGGCTCTGACAAGGGGAGCTTACTTGGACAGATCCAGTTACCATTGAGATGCTTATGCCAACGGATCAGAAGCTGTTAGAAGGCTAGGACTGTGCCTTAGTCCCTGTGACATTGATGGCACCTGTCCACGTGTCAGGCACAGAGTTAGCACTCAGGGAATTCTTGTTGACTGTATATGTCATTTACCCATGTGCTCATTCATATTCATTCATTCATTCATTCATTCATCATTCATTCATTCATTCATTCATTCGTACTTCATAGAACAAGCTTAGTTTACCAGCCGTGGGCAAACTACGGCCCGCGGGCCGGATCCGGCCCCTTTAAAATGAATAAAACTAAAAAAAAAAAAAAAACCGTACCCTTTTATGTAATGATGTTTACTTTGAATTTATATTAGTTCACACAAACACTCCATCCATGCTTTTGTTCCGGCCCTCCGCTCCAGTTTAAGAACCCATTGTGGCCCTCGAGTCAAAAAGTTTGCCCACCCCTGGTTTAGACTCTTTTCTCTCTTTGGATCTGAATCCTATTCCATTGGCCCAGAGAGAGAAGTCAGTTGTGTGTAGAAGTGTGTGTACATGCAAAGGACGGAGAGTAAAAGGGGTCAGCTTAACGAGCAGCGAAAGACACTGCCTCTTGGGAGTTGGTTGAGGATCTAGGCTGAAATTCCAGCCATCTGCTAATTAGCTGCACTTCCATAGGTAAGTGGTTGAGCAGTTTAGCATGTCTGAGCCTCCATTTGAGTCTCCTGTAGAATGGAAACGACAGCACTACCTCTGGTAAGGAGTTCAGTGAGCCTATGACCCAGGGCGTAGAAAAAGCGCACGTTACACTGCAAAGGGCCCTGTCATTCTTAGTCACTAATGGTTGTGGTGGTTCAGCAGCTGTCTGAGGAGCACCCGTGTAAGGCGCTGTGTGAGAGGCTCCAGTAGGTCCTGGGGAATGAATCCTGGGGAGCAAAATCCACCCCCTCGGGGTCTCCAGTCTCTTCAAGTGAGGCCTGCAGTGCACATGTGACAAGCCCACATGACGGGGAGTTTTTAATTAATAAAGAAGGAATCGGCGAATTCTCCTAGGCCTGAGAGATTTGATGTGTGTCAAAGATATGGATGCAAAGGATAATTAATTTCTCATTAAGCCCACAGCTGCATTTTCACCAGAACAACAGCCAGGAGCACTTAAGGGCTTGTGCGTGCCCAGCAGCAGCTTTGGAGCACGTAGTGGCCTCCTGATGCAGATGCTGGGCTCCAACTGCTGGGCTGCAAATTCAAATCCCACTACTTGCTAGAATCGGAGCCTCGTGCAAGCATGTCTCCTCCGAGGCCCAGTTTTCTGATCTGTTAAACGGTGACAGCATCAGTACCTCCCCCAAATGAGGACAACGTTAATACTTGTAAAGTACTTAGAACAGTGTCTGGTACGTAGTAGGTACTCAGCAAACCATAACTATTATTATTTGCCAAATAATGTGCTTTCCATTGGAAAACTAGTGTGTGGTCTGAGGCAGTGCATGGTTAGAGGAAAGATGGTTTTGAGATGGGGGAGTCGGGGAAGGTTTCATGGAAAAGAAGTGTCCCAGCTCTATCTCAGGTGTCTTTTATGCCCTGAGCAAATGGGTTTGTTTATTTCTACGATTACTCTGCCTTCAAGCTCAGAAAAGAAGATTTCGTATGGGAGGAATGCCTTCCCTAAGGAAGCACACGTCAAATGCTCCCTGGAACTTGGCAGTTGAATAAGATGTGGTCTCTGCTCTCACGCATTGCGGAGCCTGTTCATCCAACCCTTGTGCCAGTGACGGGAGCTATTAAGATGGATCTAGAAGTGAGGAACACTATTCCATAGAGATGCTCAAAGTTGAGAAATGTGGAGTCCATTTAAGAAAGCTTGGGAAATGTTGGAAAATTCCCCTTCAGGGTTTCTGTGGTTATTAGACGAGTGTCTGGAAAGAGGTATGTACTCAGCAGATACTATGGGAGGGCAGGTGCATGGCGTTTCCTGCAGGGGATGGACAGGTGGTCCCTCTGGGTCCTTCCGTCCCTCTGTGACATCCACATGGTTCTGTGTCCACAGGTGAAGGGCACCAAGAAAACATTTGGAACTTTCCCTGAACAATGTTGACAAAGTCTAGAGAAACGGGCCTGCCACATTGCCCGGGGATTGTGGGAATTTCTGTCCGTGGCTCACCTTGAATGTAATGGTCATTTTACGGCTCCCTGCCTCTAAGCCGGTCTGCAAGAGGAAGTCCTTCCTCTGTCTCCATCGCCCTCTCTTTTTCCAGTGAAGAGGTGATGAAATGCACAACTTGTTCAAACTTTTATAAATTAAAAGAAAAATTCTTTTGGTTTTTCGAAGCATGCAAGAGTAGTTCTAACTGTAAAACAATGCCATAGAATAATAAACACATGAAAAGATGTTCAAACGTACTCGGAAACAGGGAACTACCATAAATTGAAATCACACGGAGACATCATTTAACACCCACTTGATCAGATTGGCCCCCAAATTATCCTCATCACACTGGATGCAGAGCCAGACGGAGTTCCCACGCACTAATGGTGGGAATTAAATTGCTTTGACACTTTGGAGAGCGATTTGTTGCTGTCTAGTGAAACCGGAGATGCACTTACCCTACAGCCCAGCAATTTCATTCCTAGAGAAAAACTCAAAAACATGTGAAGAGGAGATATGTCCAGGAATATTCATTATAGCATGAATATTCTATAAGGAGGGATTTGAGAGCTAGAAAGCAACTCAAATGGCTATCCTCAATCAAAAGACTGGTTAAATAATTCGATATTTACATACAATGGAATACTTTACAATACCGAGGGACTAGGGAGGTATGATCTCAGAAACAATATTTAGTAGAAAAGCAAGGTGCAGAAGGAGGCCATTGTCATTAAGTTTGAAATAATACAAAGGAATGCCTTATTATTTGCAAATGTTTACATATGTGACGCTAGATTCAGAGAGGTGGCTCCCGCTAGGGAAGGCAGGAGGAAGGCCAGGGTGGGGTACACAGGGGCTCCATCTACATCTGTGATATTTTATTCCTTATGCTCAGTGGTATACAAATGTTTATTTAGTATCTATATTTTTAGTTAAAGTATTTTTGGTTTTTAAAAAAGTTAATTTTTAAAAAATGGGCACAGCCCTAGCCAGTGTGGGTCAGTTGTTTGAGGTTGTCCCATGCACCAAAAGGTTGCCGGTTCAATTTCTGGTCAAGGGCACATGCCCAGGTTGCAGGCTGAATCCCAGGTAGGGGGCATGCAGGAGGCAGCCGACCAATGTTTCATTCTCACATCAATGTTTCTCCCTCTCTCTCCATCTCCCTCCCTTCCTCTCTCTCTCTCTCAAGATAAGTCAATTAATACATAAAATTAAATAAACAATAAAATGGGCACAGACTCCCAATTCATCTCCTCTGCCCATTGGCACATGGACATGCTGGAGGGTGACTAGAAGCTGCTGCCCCTTTGCTCCAGGTCCAGCTGGGACATTTTATTGCTATGACCATCTTCAGGTGGACCACGGGGCCCCATGTGCTCATGGTAATCACTGTTTTTGGACTGAAAGTCTTGCCCTCTTTTTTTCTGATTTGTGGATTTGTCGGGATCCTATTTTGATATATCCATGGAGATGCAAAATAGGGTCAGAGTAATAGGAGCCAAACAGCAACTCTCTGGCACATTCTCTATATTGCAAATTGCTGGAGCTTTCTCTCATCCCATCCCCTCCTTGGGAACGACTGGAATTTCTTGCGAGTGACCACAGCTATCGTCTGTCCTGACATGCTTTTGATAAGGACATGGGACCAACAGTCTGGAGCTTTCTCAGTGCCCCGGGCTAGAGACTCGCCCTCTGCGTCCTCGAGGCCTGGCTCCCATGGCTCCCACGGAGGTCTCCGTGCCTCTGACTTTCACTGAGACAGCCCCTCTCTGCTCCTCTTGCACGCATGCGGCCCTGAGTGGGGGAGTCCCTCCACTGGGAACTGCTTCACTTTTCTTCACGGGACAATGAAGCCACGCTGACTTCTTCTCTGGGCGCCTGTTAAAATGCAGGCGGTTCCGCTCCTGTATGTGCCTTCCTCAATTACAGCCCCCTCTCCCTGGGCATCTGGCCCCAGTCCAATGCAAGGGACACACACTGGGTGGGCCTCCAGGGCCCTGTCCTCTGATCTGCAGCCTCTGTCTTTGACCGAGCCCAGGAGTCCTTGACTAGTCTCAGTTCGGCACCATGAGCCCCTTACCTGGCCAGCAGAGTGCTTGCACTGGGACTAAAGCCAGGGCGGGTAGGCGGGTGGGGGGGGCCGGGGGGGGGGGGGAGACAGGGATGGGGCAGGGGGGTGTCTTTCTTCTCTGCTTCCTGTTTATTTATGTCCTATAATTCACCTGAAGTAAAAGGAAGAAAGTCACACGAAATTGGGACTTTGCGGCCGGAATCCTGGGCACATGGTTGCTCTGATAACATACCTTGTAGTCTATGACAGTCAGGCTCTGGGCAGGAGACACTTGGCACTCCCAGAAGGTTTAACTGATAAGAATGTACTGAGAGGACTATTTGCAGAGAGATAAGGGACCAGAGGAGATGTGAGACACCCAGTGGCCAGCCACAGCAAGAAGCTATTAACACTCCTGCCCTTGAAGGGGTGAGGGGGAAGGAAGTGTCATCAGGGCCCTGGCCCAGTGGGAGCTGAGGAGGAGGGGCCTCCTAGCAGGAGCTGTGGTCCTAGAGGAATGGCCGCTGCCCATCACTCCCCATCAGGGCTTAGCAGAGGGAATGGGAACAAACACCCTGAGGCCTCTCCCTCCGCACTCTAGTCACCCGCTGGCTGTTGCTTCCCGCTGGTCAAATCCCACTGGGCAGCAGAAGCCCAGGACCCTGGGTGATGCATTTCAGAGAGGTCATTCCCCTGGGCAGGGGTGTGGTGAGCAGGGCAGGGTGTGGAGGGAGAAGGGCCAGTGGAGAATAGTCAGCACCTTGTATATTTCTGTATGCATTTGTCATGCAACTGGATAAACCATTCGTAATGGGGAGGCCCTTGGATTCCAATTGGAATAGCTTTGGGCAGTTTGTGCTGTCTGTGGACTGGTTGACTCTGGGAGGCTGAGATGGGTGAGCCAGGAAGGGGTCTGGGAGGGAAAGGACCTGACCCTTATGGCTTTGGGTCAGGTACTTTGCTCTGTGCTTTGAAAAGAAACATGTTTTGAATGAGGCTTGGGGATTGACCCTTTAACTTGCTCTAAATCAGGGGTGGGGAACCTTTTTTCTGCCACTGGCTATTGGTATATTTATAACATCATTCGAGGGCCAAATGAAATGATCAACTTAAAAATTAGCCTGCTATATTTGGTCAACACTTAATTGGCTCACCCTTAATGCCTTGGCAGGCCCACCAAATGATTTCTCGGGCTTGTGTGGCCTGCAGGCCAGACGTTCCCCACCTCTGCTTAAATGCTTTGTTGTCCAGAGAATGGATGTATCTGCCTTAATTTAAACCAGTATTCTTTCTCTTTATTAATCTACAGAGGGCTTTTTTGTTGGGACACCCCATAGAACTGGTGTTTTGAGGCACATATCAGTTAGGATTTGTGCTCAGTGTCTGGCCACCTACCTGCGTGGCCCTATCAGCGAGGGGCCTGCATTTTCCTTATATAGTGAGTCCAGCAGACGCAGGCCAGCGTGGGCAGGGTAGCCCCACAGTGCCCGCAGGGGCCCGGGCTCCCCCTGTCTCCCGGAGAATGAAACACAATTTTGTCGCTGTGCTCATTGCCTTCTGGTTGCAAGGTGGTCTCTTCCCGGCAGGAAGAAAGAGGAGGACACAGCACAGAAGGTCCGTGCCAGCTAATGCCGCTCTCTGCAGCCAGCCTTCCTAGGTGCCCCCTCTGGAAACTGGCCACGCTGTGCTAAGCTGTCCTGCTGTGGGCCAAGCTCCTCCCCTCCGTCCTGTTTGTGGTCACTGGTGGGTTTTGACTGGGCCTCGGGATGCGGGGACAGCCCTGCATTCCCCACTGGTGATGGCCATGGGACAGCTTCTCCCAGGCCCTGTCATCTCTGAGGAGGCTTCTGCGCAGACACTTAGCCAGGGGAGTCTAGCACTGTGTCTTCTAAGGTAGATATTCTTAGAAACATTGATTTGCATTCGTGAGCCCATGAACCGTTTGAAGGGACTTCTCATGTTTGTGCTTGTGTGTGTGTATGGTGTGTGTGTGGGGGGGTGTTTGTGTGTGTGTGTGTGTGTGTGTGAAAGAGAGAGAGAGAGAGAGAGAGAGAGAGAGAGAGAGAGAGAGAGAGCAGGCTTTTCCATCTTGTGGCAATGGCAGCCGGGTATTTATAGCTGGATCTACAGGGCCATTCTCACGTGGCTGAGAAAATGAAAACCTCATGTGGATTGTGTTTGGTTTCCCCCCTGCCTTGGCCATCGCAGGCTCTCCAGTTCCTCGGCCCTTGTTGTTGTAACCAGAGCTGGCTGAGCATCGCTGGGACTGGGAGGTTATGTAAATTTACTGTTTCAGGCAAAGGGCCTATTCTCCTTCAGGCGGCCATGGGGTCTCCGCGGGGACTTCTGAGGAGAGCTTGTGGGTGACACTCAGTGGCAGCCTCGCCATCACCACGCTCTGCTCTGGAAGGCGGTGGATTAACCCGTGGGGTGTGGATTCCCTTAGCTCACCGCCCCTCAGCCTATATGAGTTCCTTTGAAAGAAAACGATTCTTTCCCCTTGTTTTTCTGTATTCTTATGTCTTTTCTGTCTGTGTTTTGCCTTCTCGGTTAGACTGAGAACACCTGGGGCCTGGTGTGTTTGCCCCGTTACTGGAGCTCTTGGCAGGACGGGTGTGTGTGTGTGTGTGTGTGTGTGTGTGTGTGTGTGTGGCGGGAAGCAGGGCTTGGGGGGCGGCGGGGGGCAGTAGCTCAGGTCCTACTTCTCCGGGCCGGCTGAAGACTCATGGACTTCTCTGGACAGTGGGGCTGCGGCGGTTCATCTGATCCTTACTGAGGCGGGCGTGCTTCCTGACCACTTCACCCCGAGGCGACTGAGAGACCCAGAACCCGTTTATAGGCTCCATCATTTCATTCTGGTGTCTGGGACCCACACGTTCACTTCGGATTTAAGCAGCTGAGGCTGCAGAGGGTCTGTGGCTGCGGCAGGGGGTAGGGTGGCCTGGCCCAAACCTGCCAGAGCATTCAGAGGCCCTGAGGAGCCTGCCAAGGAGGGAGCTTGAGCTTAGCTGCCATTATCCTGGGGAGCTGTGTCTTCTCATTGGCAACCCCCAGGGCTGTCAGACCTTCTGCAGCTGGCCCACCACATGCATGGCTTTATTAATTCCTAGTCTTCAAACTGGCCAAACTATACCTACCAAGACCTACTATGTGCCAGGCACTGGGCTAAGCACTTGTGCACTCCAACACATCTCATTCTCACCCTAGACCTGCAAAGTGGGTGCTATCCCATTTCACAGACGAGAAAACTGAGGTTCTGAGAGTTTAGGCACCTGACCTATCACATAGCTAGTTAAAGGCCCAGAGGCCATTGCAGATAATGCATGCCTGACTTCAAGACCCCTGCCCTCTGTGCCGCACCCTAATGTATGGCCACCGTCTCCCTTCATGATGAACTCAACAACCAACCACCTGACTTCGGTGTTATAACTCACCCCACAAGCATTGTTCAGTATCCCCACCTGCCCGCCCTGCCTGTGTCTAGCCACAGAGTGGGAGGGGACTTCTGATTTGGAGGAGATGGGTAGCTTCTGGTGCATCTGTAGCTTGACCCCTGGGATCCTGCACTTCAGCCCTGCACCCTGCTTTCTGCTAACATACCCACACCCTGTCCCCCGCCTCTCTCCTCCCTCCTCCTGTGAGTTCTAGAGGATTTCCAGTTCTAGAGGGCAGAGCCAGCTCATTAGTGTTTGTCCTGTTTCCAGGAATCCCAAACAGACAAGAATCCTTGCTGAAAAGTCAAGCCTTCCTGGGGAAAGTGTGTGTCACCGAGAGAGCGAGGCTCCTCACGCTGGGAAATGGGAGCCCAGACCGGTCCAGGAAAATAAGTGTGGCTTTCAGAGCCAGATGGAAGCGGATTGGCTGCTCCTGACACCCCCTCCCTGTCTAATCACCCCTCACAAAGCACTCCGGGAATTTGCCTTTCCAGTTCATCCTAGGGCACTACTGATGGCATTTTCCTCTGGACACAGAGGGGAAGAAGAGGCAGATGAGGTGCCTGAGTGGGGTGTGTGTGTGTTTGGGGGGGGTGTAGTCTTGCTCACCTTTGCCTTCTTGGCATGAATCACCCCCTTACTGAAGAACCCTCTGGTGAGTTTTGGGGGTGAGGGTGGGTCCCAGAATAGAGGATGGCAGGCAAGGAGCCCACCTGCTCTTCTGTTGGAGGAAATGTCTCCTCCCACTTTGGAGCAGCTCCACCTACTAGAGGGTCACAGGTCAACACATGGGACAGCTACTCAAGGACACTGAGAAGGCAGCCACCATGGCTCCACAGGCAAACTCATGGGCTAGAGGCAGGCAAGAGCCAGAGGTGTGGAGTGGTTTATGGCCAAGGAACACTTTGGAAGTATATGGAGTTAAAAAAAACAACAACAACTTTCCCTCCTTGATTATAAGAAAAGTGCAGGTTTATGATAGAAAATACATAGAAGCAGAAAGACAAAAAATAAAATTAGCCTGTGAGCCCATCACTGGGGGACCCAAAGGGACGCAACTCTTTCTGTCCCTGTACCCCTGGCTCCCCACCTTCCCACCTGGCCACCACGCACACTCGGGGAACTTGCCTTCCCAGTTCAGCTGACATTCGACAGGTCCCCTTTCAGTCCTCTCTGCCTGCGCACATTTGAAAGCAGGCTGAGTACATACTGTGCAGGCTCAGGTGGGATGGGGATGTGTCCTGCTTCCTCCTCCGCCTCCTCTTAGTGCTACCAATTGTGTAAATGAGAAACATTCTGAGCTGGGTGTGGAAAGTGGTCGCCGAGCCTGGTCTGATAGAGAGAAAGCTCAGAACTGGGGGGAGGGCCCTGAAACACTGAAGGGCACCCGATGGGAAAGGAGATCTTTCCAATGCTGGAGGGTGACGAAGATCTCAAGTTCAACTTCCTTGTGAGCAGCAGTGAAGTCCCTGCCTTTGACAGAGGCTCGGGCTCCCTGGCCACAGATATAGCCCTGATGCCATTACGGTGTTGGATTTTATAACGCTGAGTATCTGGTTGTTAGTTGCCCCATTTTGGGATTCAGGAACTAGGGCTTAGAACGGTTAAGGACCTTGAGTCAGGGCCATACAACACAGCAGTAGAGCTGCAGTTTGAACTCATTTATCTACTAACCACTGTCCTGCACAGCTTCCCATTCTGGAGTGTGCATCCAATCAGTAATCCCAGGGCCAGTTCTCCTCACCACTGGTGCTTCCTTCAGGAAGTCTTCCAGGTTGAATTCCACTGGACACTGGTCCCTTCTCTCCTCCACTGTCTTCAGTATTAGCCTCCTCCAGTTCCAGCTACTCAGTAGTTGCTATTGTGACCAAATGTCACCTGAGGAGCCCTGCCTTTGAAATTCAGAATGAATTAGCTGAGTCCAGCCCCTGCCCCCCTCTCCCCGCCCGAAAGCACAGGAAGTCCATATCCTTCCATAGGAGCAGAGGTTCCCAAAGGCTGGCCCTGGGCCAGCAGAGTCAGGATCACCTGGAACTTGTTAGAAAGGCCAATCCTTGGGCCCCGACCCAGGCCCACTAAATCACAGGCGGGGAATGCAGCCCAGCTGTTGTGTGTTATCAAGCCCACCAGGTGATCCTGGTCACACTGCAGCCTGAGATCGCTGGGCTAGGGATTCCCAAGTCAGAGGCGAGGGCTTATCATTTCTCATCATCTCCAGCTCCAAGTTCCTGTTTCCATCTAATTAGCTAAGAGTATGAATCACCACTGGTCACAAGCAGGGTGGCCCAGACGTTAAGACGTGGACTCTGGAGCTAGGATTTGAATTTGAATTGGATTTGAATTCTGCCTGTACCTGACTCACTGTGATCCCTGAGTGAGTAGCTTAAATTGCCTCCGCCTCAGACCTCTTAGCCCTACTAGGCCAGTGGTCGGCAAACTCATGAGTCAACAGAGCCAAATATCAACAGTACAACGATTGAAATTCTTTTTGAGAGCCAGATTTTTTAAACTTAAACTATATAGATATGTAGATTGTTATTAACTTAATTAGGGTACTCCTAAGGCTTAGGAAGAGCCACACTCAAGGGGCCAAAGAACCTCATGTGGCTCACGAGCCACAGTTTGCCGACCACGGTACTAGGGGATAACAATGGTGCCCCCACCCCAATCCCCCATGGCAGAGGGCAGCTGTGAGCATTTGGTAAGATTGCATGGCAAGTACTCCATCAGTGCCTGGCACATAGTAGGCCTGAAGTAAATGTTAACTATTATTACTGGTTTCATGCAAGTGGACTTTTTTTTGCACTGTGTTGACTCAGTTGTAGAATTTAATGCCCATACCCTTTTTACACACACACAAACACACACACACACACACACACACACACACACACGCACACAGTGTTTACACTAGAGCTTTGTGAATATGGTGAACTTTAGTGAGGTTTGAGGAGACCAACAGTGTTTACATCACAATAATGCAAACAATTTGCAGTTGAACATTGGACAACCTTGTCCTAAAAAAGATGGATTGCTTGGCCAGACATCAGGTTGTCTGGCCTTCTTCCTGAGCTTCTGGGTGCTTACCAGCAACTCAAGGAATTCCCCTCTTCAGATGCCCAGTAGTCCCGCTATGTTTATTCTCCGGCCCCACCCTAAACTTTGCTCCTTGACTCACTTTGCAAATCCAAAGACAACCTCTAAATCAGGGGTGGGGAACCTTTTTTTCTGCCAAGGGCCATTTGGACAATTATAACATCATTCCCAGGCATACAAAATTATCAACTTAAAAATTAGCCCTGCGATATTTGGTCAAACATTTAATTAATTCGCCCCTAATGCCTGGGCAGGGCCAGACCAAATGATTTCTCAGGCCTAATAGGGCTGGAGGACTGAACCCTCCCCACCCCTGCTCTAAATAATGGGCCTTCTCCTCAGATGCTCCTGCTGGCTTCCTCCCTCATCAGAGAGGAGAGTAGCAGTGCAGTTAGGAGTATTTCCTGCCCGTGAAACTCTGCTCCCTCTCCGCATGCTTTAGTGGAAGAGTCCGTGTGGGTTGATCTGTATGCGTATGTGAACATTTATATGGATATGCATGCCTGTATCTTTTTTCCCATCGGAGCATATTCCATAAATGTTCTTTCTGCTCTTTGTTCTAATGCTTCACACCCTTCCACCTAGGGATTTATTCCTGATGAGGGTTTCTCAACCTTGGTACTAGCCTGGATAATTCTTTGTCCTGGAGGAGGGTGCTGTTGCAGCATCCCAGGTCTCCACCCATTAGATGCCAGTAACGTTCCCTAGTGTGACAATCAAAAATGTTGCCCAAAGACCCAGGAACCACCCAAAGTCAAGAGCCACTGGTTTAAGCTTAGTCTCCCAGAGTTTATCTCTGTGGTGTACCTAACGTCAGGGGACTGGATTTATCCATTGAGAAGAAAGACACAGAGTCCCAACAGCCTCTGGGTCACTGTTGATTCCTAAGGAGAATCACCAATACTTTGTAATTGCATTTCCTCAAAGACCCCACACTTAACCCATCTGCTTTTGAGCCAAGGACATCCTGCTCCCTTTCCAGTCCTCCTCCGCCCCAGGCAGCAGGAAAGCTCAGTCCTCCTCCTCCCCAGGCAGCAGGAAAGCTCACGGGGATCAGGGAATGGCCTTTGGGTTTTGGCTTATAAATAGTCAGGGTCTCATTTTTCTTACTGAGAAAAAAAGTCTTTATCACGTTTAACATTCTTGTTGCCGTAGTGGAAACTTTTGTTCTTTGGAGAGTTTCCCATTCCAGGCCCGGGGTCAGATTCCTCAGCAGAACTCTGAACATTTTCTAGGGAAGTTTCTTTCACCACTGAGGTTGTACCTTTGATGCATTCACACAGCTATGTTTGGATTCCGTGGATTAAGACATCCCAGGATCCTGAAATAGCCACAGGGGCAGCTGGGCAGCTGGAGGAAGAGCTGCACGTCTGGGACTCAGTGGTCAGCCAAGATCAAAACCTTTCAAGGCTCCCTTACATTTTTGGAGTTCTCTCTTCACACTCTAGCACCTCAAATCTAAGACAAACAGCCAGTGCTTCAGTCCGTATAAGTTAAATGGTGCTGCGGTAACACACATCCCCCAACAGCTGTTCTTATTGGTAGTCAGTCAATAGAGAGTCTCTGCTCATGATAGTCACTCAGAAGCCAGGCTGGCAGAGCAGGCGTCTCCTTAAATGTTGACGACTAGTGTAGCAAAGGGAAAGATGGCCTGGTCCTGCCAAAGAATGCTCTAGACCTCTAATTACACTTGTATTAGTCGGGGTTCTCCAGAGATATAGAACCAATAGGAAGTCGGCCTCCCTCCCTCTCTTTCTCTCTCTCTCTTTCTCTCTTTCTACCCCTTCCTCTCATCTATTTAGATTTATTTTCAGGAACTGGCTCACTTGATTGTGGGAGCTGGTTGAAAATCTAGAGGGCAGCCCAGCAGGCTAGAGACCCTGGGAAGAGTTGACTTTGTAGCTTGAGTCCAAATGCAGTCTGCAGGCAGAATTCCTTCTACCTTGGGGAACCTGGGACTTTTCTTTAAAACCTTCAAGTGATTAGATGAGGCCCACCCACATTATGGAGGATAATCTGCTTTACTCAAACTCCACTGAGGTCAATGTTGATCTCATGTAAACAACGCTTCACCGCTGTGACCTCTACACATCTAGTGCCATGCCCTAGCCAAGTTGACACTTAAATCAAGAATCACAGCCGAAACCGGTTTGGCTCAGTGGATAGAGCGTTGGCCTGCGGACTGAAAGGTCCCAGGTGCGATTCTGGTCAAGGGCATGTACCTGGGTTTCGGGCACATCCCCAGTGGGGGATGTGCAGGAGGCAGCTGATCGATGTTTCTCTCTCATCGATGTTTCTAACTCTATCTCTCTCTCTTCCTCTCTGTAAAAAATCAATAAAAAATATTAAAAAAAAAAAAAAGAATCACAATACTCAGCTTCTCCTCTCACCTCAGGGGCCAGAATTGGTCACGTGGCCCCACACAGACACAATGGCCAGGAATCCACTCTGTGCCTGGAGTGGGGGGTTGGGAACCACCGATATTTGACCAAGCACCAGAAACTATCACAACTGTAAATGATGGTGGCTGAGGATGGACGCACCAGTCTGTGGTATGCCCGTGCCAGTGCAGGCTGCTGGGTCAATGCGGGAAGAGCTTTAGACTTAGACCCACACGCCCTTTGCTCAGAGGAGAGGCTGTGGAGGGAGTCGGTTACGACGTGGCCAGGCCTCCAGGGAGACTAGAATTAACACTGCTGCTGAACACCTCCCTCTGCTTGGATCAGAAAGGGATAAGGAGTCAGCCCTCCCTTTGTACCATCTCACTCTGTGCTTCTGACAAGACCCTCCCCAGGCAGGGCCCGATTTTCCTGGCTGTCTGGAGGGTGTTGAGCAATGGCATCTCGAAGTTTCCTTCTGGCTCAAACATTCTGTGCACTTTGGGTCCACACCCTGTCCTGGTGGCCCCCAATGCCAGGGTTTGTGGCCAGGCTGTCCGGTTGGTACGCTGGAGGGCATGGCAGAGGTTTCCTCCATGAAGCTGACAGGACCATTCTGGGTTCTCACTGCAGCTGTGGCCTCATTTGTGCCCTGGCCACGCTGCGCTCACTAGTCCTGACAGAATGTGTGCTACACACCGGCTGGGAAGCGTCATCTCTGTGCCCACTGCCCTCTGGCGTTCCCCCCCCGCCTGGACGGTGGGGGGCTGAGGGGAAGGATGTGTTGGGATGGAGCTCTGGAAGGCAGGCAGAGGGCTGGGAGGAGATGGAAACAGTCGGCCAGTTGACGCTGAGGTCATGGAGCTAGGCCTGCCCTTCCTGGCCACCTGGGCAAACCTCCCGTCCAAAGGCAGAGTTTCAAGGACCTTGAGCACTACTTGCTTCCTCCATATGCACATCTGATGCTCTAATACCCACCAAACCCGTCATCTTGAAGCTCAAATGAGATATTGTAGGAGGGAGCACATGGAACACGACACATGTTTTATTATTAAAACAATAATAATTATTATCATGTGCTGCCTACTCCACAGATGTTTGGTGGTAGGTGCTAGGGATGGAAAGTGAACAAAGACACTGAGTTCGTTAGCACACAGGTGCTGCCAGCTCTAATGGGCTGCTCTGGGTGTGCAGAGCTTGTGGGAGCTCAGAGGGGGGCCTCAATTTTGCTTGTGGGGGTGGCAGGGTTCATGGGAGCAGCGACAGGCCTGGCCTTGAAGGATGTCGGCTGCTGGGTAGGCTTGGGGAAACCTCTGCAGGTCTGGCCTGGCTGCCAGGAGGGAGCGGGATGGGGCGGGACCCAGGGAAGGGAAGCTACACAGCGGGTTGGTGATCAGATTATGAAGAGTCTGGATAACACGTGAGGACTGGGTCTTCACTGAGTTCTTTGTAATTTCTAGGTTTTAGAAACTTCTTTATTTCAGTTTAGCTGAGAGGAAAGCTATTGCTTCACTTTTATTGAAAACCTGCCTATTGATTCACAATAGGCAACATTTCACTCGCAGATTTAATCATAGTAGAGCTGGCTGTCCTGGGGATTTTGCTATTCTCCTTCCTCTTGGAACTTTCAGGTAGAAAACACTCATCTTCCTGCTCTAGTCTGGTCAGATTCAAATGGGAGGTAGGAGGTAGAACTCTTTTTTCTTCTTTTTACAAAAGGAACAATTTATTTTAGAAAGCGTGGGAAATACAGAAAACAATAAAAAATGGAAAAAAGCAAAAGACACGTTTGGTGTTAACGTTCGGTTGATTTCTTGCAGCAAGCATTCTGAGGGCTGCCAGTGTCTCGCGTGACACCTTTTGCGGGGCGTGAACCTGACCCTGGTAGGTGCTCCGTCTGCAATCATAGGTCGGTATAGTGACGTTCCCCTGTTGGAGGAGCCCCAGGAGAGCCACTTGTGTTCCAGTCCTAATGCTGCTGTTCATTACCTGTGAGACCCTGGCAACTTACTCTCTCGAGGCCTCAGTTTCTTTATCTGTAAACTGGGAACAATCACAGTAACAGGGCCTACATCCTAAAATGTGGGGACCCGAGCACACAGTAGGTTTGTTATTGGTTACTGTACTGCCCTTTGGCTGAGTCCCAGCCCTGGGGCTTGTTCAGAGCTTTTCCCTGGAGAAGGCTGGCTCATCCTTGTTCCCTCCTTCCTGTCTAGTAGTTACTCCATGGGCTCTGGGCAGGCTGTCCCTTTAAGAAAGACAGCCCCATGCTTTGCACCTCTACTGGGGGCCCTGCCTCCCCTGCAGGGGGCCCTCTGGGCTGCAGATGGAGCCCCCCTGGGCTGGAGCTGTGTACTGGAGCCTCTGAGGAGGGGACTCCTGAGAATCAAGTGCGCATCCCGCGGGAATCCGTGCCCCGGGAAGGACTGACTCCCTGTCCGTAGCCTCCCACCCTCGGGGGACAGAGGAGGATCCTGCTTAAGGCCTGAGCTCAGGATCCCTAGACAGAAAGTTAGGAAATAGCTGCATGAACGTGGCAGGTGAAGGAAACCCAACATCGCACCCTCCTCCTCCAGCTGTGGATGCAGGCTCCGGGGTGAGTCCGGTGAGTCCTGTCCGATGGAGTTCTTTTATTGAGGTGTGGTAGACATATACTATCATATGAGTTTCAGGTGCACAACATAATGAGTCAGCATTTACATACCTCATGATGTGATCCCACAATAAGCCTGGTAACCATCTGTCTCCATACACGGTTATTACGGGATCGTGGATTACTTTCCCTACGCTGTACATTTCATCCCCACGACTTAATTATTTTTATAACTGGCAGTTTGTCACTCTTACTCCCCTTCACCTTTTTTATCCAGCTTCCAACCCCCCCGCCCTCTGGCAACCATCAGTTTGTTCTATGAGTCTGTTTCTTTTTTGTTCTATTTGTATGTGTGTTTTGTTTAGAGTTTACATGTAAGTATTTGTCAGACTTATTTCACTTAGCATTATACCCTCTAGGTCCATCCATGCTGTCGCAAATGGCAAAATTTCATTTGGAATCTGATGGGCAAGTGTGGAAAGGAGGAGGTGGAGGTGGGGCTGGGATTCCCAGTGGGTAGTCAGATTTGGGGGTGTCACCCTTGAGGCAGGGAGCTGAGGGTTGACATCTGGCCTGAAGGGTGAAGACCAGGGAGCGGCCGGTAGCAGATCCTCTCATTTGGAGGAAACACCGTGTGGTCAGGGAGGGCTGTATGCACAGATGCCCGGCGCCCAGCGACATTTAGAGCCTGAGGGTGAAGCCAGTGAGCCTGCGATGCTGTCTCAGCAAAGGGGACTCAAGCCAGTTCCTCTTCCTCCTCCCGGGGCGAGGGGACAGACCTGGCTTGTTCCCAGGCCCCAGAGAGGTCTGTGCCCGCCCCTTGGACTGGGGCAGCTGCCTGGGAGCAGCAGTGGGCAGTGCCACAGTGGGAGGAGGCAGGTCTGCCAAGGGCAGGGAAGAATGGGGAGCCTGTTGTTCCTGGGCCTGGGAACGACGCCTTGGGGGAGACCCACGTGGGCCCTAGCTCAGCATGAGAAGGAATCGGGGAGAGGTCGGTGCAGAGGCAGAACGTGGCTGAGCTGGCACCCTCACCGTCTGCGGAGCAAAGGGTCCCCTTGTCTGTAGCGTGGGCCCCGGTGGGCTCCCTGGCCTGGGAAGCCCAGGTGCAGTTTGGAGGGTGGGGGGTCTGTGCGTGAGGGGTAGCCTCCCCCTGCGGAGGGAGGAGACAGGAGCGGCCTCTGCCCCTGCACCCACCCGGGGCCATGGAGCTCTCTGCTAAGTTCTGCCCCAGCGACTCTTTCCTGTGTTCCTTTGCTGGCTTCTGTGCTGGGGTCTGCCTATGGAATCGTGAGGGTGTGAAGATCTGGAAAGATGTTTTTGATGTGGGGTTAAAGTCATCTTTGGAGAGTAACAATAATAGCTACCACTTATTCTGCACCTTGATTGTGCCAGTCGCTGTGCCAAGGGCTTCATGGGTACTACCTCATGTCATTCCCACAGTAATTCTTTGGGTGGTGAATACTTTTGGAGATTTTAGAGATGAAGACACTGAGGCTCAGAGAGGTTAAGGATCTTGCCTGAGGACACAGAGCTGGTAAACTTCAGAGCCAGGCGCGGACTCCTTCCTTCAGTCAACCATCTATTCATTTGCCGAAGTGGAGCTGATGGCCTACCCTGTCCAGCCCTTCTGGTGGGCTCTGACGGCATGGCTGGGCATAGGACTAAGGAATGCCCGGCCGGACCACCTATTCCTCAGCCCCGTGTGGTCTTTCAGATGGGCCCAGAGATGCCGGGGGGAGAGTGTTAAGAACTCTGCGTGAGAATGTTTTGTTACTTAAGAATTGTTTCCTTTTGTTTTCATTTTAATAATAATCTGAACATTGAACGCATTCATTCGGAAGCATCTGAATGGCCGTCATAACCTACCACTGGCATGGATTTTAGTCCCTGAGTTTATGTTTCGGTTTCGGTGCAAGTTGGCACCAAGTGGTTTCCTAAAATGATAGTGTTGAGCTTTTAATGCTTTGTTTCTTAAACTGGGTTCCACATTGTCTGCTTGGAAGGCCCACACTGATTCTGCTGCAAAGAGAGCAGGGTACAGGATGGGCCCCCCAGGAAAGCTGGTCCAGCCCGCCCCTCTCCTCAGGCAGCGAACTGGACTCAGCTGGGGTGAAGCAGCTGGTGGCTCAGACCTTCCAGCCTCTGGTTCTCCAGGATCAGGATGGACCCAAACCAGAGACTCAGAGAGGAACGTGCAAGCCCCCAAGTTAGGAGCCAGGAGCCCCAGTTCCAATACAGCATCTTGGCCCCCAGCCGATGGCTGCTCTTCTCTGGGCCTTTACAGCTGGGACAACTTGTGCTGAGGCTGGGAAGGGGGTGGGAGGGCCTCCAAGAGCACCATGTGACATCCTCTCAAAGGGGGGTCTTCTCCCTCGGGTCATTCCAGGACTCTGACCTCTCCCTCTGGCCTCTGCCTGGTGCCGGGCCCTTGGAGGGGCCTTGGTGACAGCACCGTGTGTAGGTCAGCTGTCCCCCCAGTGCAGGTGACTGGAGACAGGAGACCTGGGACCCAGACCTCCTCTTCTTCCTCTTCCAGCTCCTGTTCCTCTCCTGCTGCGGAGGTTCGGGTCCTGCCGGGAGGCACCCTGTGTACACCTGCTTTGAGTCATGCTCTGGTGGATCTTCACTTTCTGGTCACTGGCTCTCTTTTGGAGCCTCTGCAGGCATCCTGGTCTTTCTTGCCCCAGACCCCTTTCCACTCTTGTCCATCTTCTTTTTAAAAAAAAATTATTTATTGTTTAAAGTATTACATATGAATCCTTTTTCCCCCATTGACTTCTTCCTGCTCATTCCCCCCCCCCCCCAGCACATGTCCTCACCGTGTCCATGAGTTATGTGTATATGCATGCATACATGCACACAAGTCCTTTGGTTGATCTCTCACCCCGCTCCCCTCCCTGCCTTCCCCCTGAGGTTGGATGGTCTGTTTGATGCTTCTCTGGATCTGTTTTTGTTCATCAGTTTCTGTTGTTCATTATATTCCACAAATGAGTGAGATCATGTGGTATTTATCTTTCTCCAACTGCTTATTTCACTTAGCATAATGCTCTCCAGTTCCATTCATGCTGTGGCAAATGATAAGAATTCCTTCTTTTTTTTTAAATTAAATCTTTATTGTTCAGATTATTACATTTGTTCCTCTTTTTTCCACCCATAACTCCCCTCCTCCCAGTTCCCGCCCCACCCTCCGCCCTCACTCCCCACCCACTGTCCTCATCCATAGGTGCACGATTTTTGTCCAGTCTCTTCCCGCATCTCCCACACCCCTTTCCCCCCCAAGAATAGTCAGTCCATTCCTTTTCTATGTCCCTGATTCTATTATGATCACCAGATTATTTATTCGCTTGATTCTTAGATTCACTTGTTGATAGATGCATGTTTGTTGTTCATAATTTGTATCTTTAACTTTTTCTTCTTCTTCCTCTTCTTAAAGGATACCTTTCAGCATTTCATATAATACTGGTTTGGTGGTGATGAACTCCTTTAGCTTTTCCTTATCTGTGAAGCTCTTTATCTGACCTTCAGTTCTGAATGATAGCTTTGCTGGATAAAGTAATCTTGGTTGTAGGTTCTTGGTATTCATCACTTTGAATATTTCTTGCCATTCCCTTCTGGCCTGCAAAGTTTCTGTTGAGAAATCAGCTGACAGTCATATGGGTATTCCCTTGTAGGTAACTGAGTTTCTTTCTCTTGCTGCTTTTAAGATTCTCTCTTTGTCTTTTGCTCTTGGCATTTTAATTATGATGTGTCTTGGTGTGGTCCTCTTTGGATTCCTTTTGTTTGGGGTTCTCTGCGCTTCCTGGACCTGTAAGTCTATTTCTTTCACCAGGTGGGGAAGTTTTCTGTCATTATTTCTTCAAATAGGTTTTCAATATCTTGCTCTCTCTCATCTTCTGGCACCCCTATACTTCTGATGTTGGTACGCTTGAAGCTGTCCCAGAGGCTCCTTACACTATCTTCGTATTTTCTTCGGATTCTTTTTTCATTTTGCTTTTCTGGTTGGGTGTTTTTTGCCTCTTCGCATTTCAAATCTTTGCCTTGATTCTTGCACTCCTCTGGTCTGCTGTTGGGAGTCTGTATAGTATTCGTTATTTCAGTCCGTGTATGCTTAATTTCTAGTTGGTTCTTTATCATAACATTGAGGGTCTCATTAGATTTCTTGAGAATCTCACTACATTTATCGGCGGCTTCTAGACAGTTCTTAAGAGACCTTAAAAGTGTGGTTCTGAACTCAATATCCTCCATTGACAGTTTTGTCCTGTTTCTTTGTCTCCGCATTTTTTATGCTTTCTTGGTGCACCCCCTAGTGGTCTTTGTGCGCAGTCTTGTTGTAGTTAAGCCTTGATTGTTGTCGGCAATACCGGGGGTGATTTGACCTCCAGGCTAACTGGCTATGAGAGTCCGTTGTGTCTGCAGTGGGAGAGCTTCTGTGCTGGATCTCTAGGGCGGTGCTAATCTAGCGTTTGCCTGAGGCTATCCGGCAAATGGCTCTGCGCAGGGCTTGGGCGGGGCGGGTCCCTGGGGATCTACAGGGCGGGCTGGAGCGAGCAGTTATGGCTGCTCTCAGTCCCGTCCCTAGGGGCTCTGCCTCACCTAGTCCCAGCAACCGCTGCAAACCTCAGAGAGAAAGCTGCCTTCGAGTTTTGACCGAAGCCAGACAGTCCCGCTTCTCCCGTTTGAGTCTGGGTCCCTAGAGACTCGCCCGGATCTGGAGCTCAGAGTCTGAAACTCCCTCCCGATTGAAAACAACAACCGCGCCCTCCGCCTCCAGCCCGCTCCACGTGCACTCCGCACCTTAGTATTTCACTTCAGCACTGCGCCTCCTCTGAGTCTGGGTATGATATTCTCTTTCCTCCTAGTTGTAGAATTTCCACTCAGCCAGCCTTCCTGTGGTTCTGGATGATGTCCGTTCCGTCTTTTAGTTGTTTTTTGAAGTGGTTGTTCGAGGCAGCAATCTCCGGCGTTAACCTATGCCGCCATCTTGGTTTTCCTCTATAAATTTTTTAGCCAAGAATTCCTTCTTTTTTACAGCAGCGTAGTATTCCATCGTGCAGAAGTACCACAGTTTTTAATCCACACACCTGCTGATTGGCACTTAGACTTTTCCAAATCTTAGCTATTGTAAATTGTGCTGCTATGAACATAGGGGTGCATATATCCTTTCTGATTGGTGTTTCTGGTTTCTTGGGATATATTCCTAGAAATGGGATTACTGGGTAATGGGAGTTCCATGTTTAACTTTTTGAGGAAACTCCATACTGTTCTCCACAGTGGTTGCACCAGGCTGCATTCCCACCAGCAGTGCATGAGGGTTCCTTTTTCTCCACATCCTCGCCAGCACTTGTCATTTGTTGATTTGTTGATGATAGCCATTCTGACAGGTGTGAGATTGTACCTCATTGTCATTTTGATTTGCATCTCTTGGATGATTAGTGACTTTGGGCATGTTTTCATGTCTCTTGGCTTCTGTATGTCCTCTTTTATTAGGGGTCTATTATAAGGGGTCCTTTGCCCATTTTTTGATTGGATTGTTTATCTTCCTTTTGTTAAGTTGTATGAGTTCCCTGTAAATGTTGGAGATTAAACCCTTATTGGATATAACATTGGCAAATATGTTCTGCCATGCAGTGGGCTTTCTTGTTGCCTTGTCCATCTTCTATGTTAGGAGTCGGCAGGTGTTTTGTGGAAAGGCCCTGAGTTAGTGTTTTGGCTTTGGGGACACACAGTCTGTGTTGGAGTCACAACTCAAGCACCGGGCCCCTGGAGAATATGTAAATGAGTGGGCATGGCTGGGCACCAATGAAACCATAGCTACACAAGCTGGCTGGGGCCAGATTTGGCAGCGTCTGACCGGGATGCAGTTAGCCGCTGTTGGGAAAGCCTAGTTCCCCATGGCCTGCTGGACTCCTTAACATGACGGGCCCACCCTCTCCTCCATCTCCAGAGGCATCTTCTGGACCAGGTCCTTCTCGCACCTCTGCAAGCCCTGCTCTCCCGCCACATGCGCCGCCTGCCCTTCTTTAAGCATGTCTTCCCTTCCACGCCTCCTGGCCTTTGCCTGTGCTGCCCCTTCTTCTGGAATGCCCTCCCTCCTCGTGCATCCCGTCTGCTCATGTGACTTGGGCTCCTTGTTCAGGTTAGATGTTTCCTCTGTGTCCTGCGTGAACCCTCCAGCCCTCAGCCCTCACCAACTGTGGGTCCCTCTTCTCCTCCATGAGCCTGGCTCTTGGTACTTGCCTCCCAGTGACCTTTCATATGCTGCCGTCTAGTCATTTGTTTCTAACTCCATCTCCTCAAGGGCAAGAATCAACAGGACTTGGCTACCTCCGCCGCCTCCCCCTCTGCCCAGCGCCAGCCTGCCAGGCAGTAGGCACTCAGGAAATGGCGTTGGCACAGTCACCGTGACTGTCCCCCACACACACTCCCCAGTGCATCAGGGGCTCTCCGGGTCTGGCTGCGCCGTTTTGGGAAATCAAGGTCCCGTCAGGTGTCCGGCCTTGACGCGTCCTGCAGCTAAATCCGTTGCTGGCCCGTAACCTGAGCCTGCCGGATCCGGTGCCCTGTTTGCTTTGACATCCCGTGAAGGGCTGGAGGGGAGCTGAGAGAGCCAGATTTCAAAGCAGGAATGCTCCCTCGCAGCTGCGGAGGGCCGGGCCCCTGCGGCTCCTGGGCTCCTGTGTTAGCATTTCCAGTTAATTAAGAAAACAAGCCCGAATCCCTGACAGAGACGGGCCTGCAGTTTCGGGATGGAGGTTTGTGTCAGCACGTGGCAGTGGCCTCCGGCTTCTGTGCAGGATGAGCTGACAGAGGGGCCTGTGGGCCAGAGAGGACCGGTGTCCGCTCACTGGAGAACATGCGGGTCGCAGGGGCCAGCTCCAGTGGGGCTGAGCACGAGTCTGCTCCTCCTTCCCTTCCAGGGCACATTCTGAGCAGGTGGGATGTGGAGCAAGGCCAGCTGGGTGAGAACGGGAGAGGAGGACCCGGGACACCGGATTGCCCCGGCAGCTTCTTGGTTATTCTACCTCCTGGCCATGAGGACAGTGGGGAGAGGTGGCCTGGGGAAGGCTTCAGGGGGAGCTGCCTGCCAGGGGGGAGCCTGGGCCGGGATGCTGCTCACCATGCCAGGCCTGGGTGAGGATTTAATGGGGAGTAGTAGTCACCATATGCTGTAGAAGTGGCCCAGCCACTGTGTCCCTGCCCACCTGCTCTCTGTGGAGCTCAGGAGAAGGTGCTGGGACTCTGCCAGCACCAGGCCTGACAGGGTGTCCGCGGGCAGGTGGGAAGGGAACTGGGCCTCGGGAGTGGCAGGTGCACAGGGCACGCAGGTCCGGCAGGCGCATTTCCTCCCAGGTGTGCGTGCCCTGCGGGCTGGGTGGTTTCACGCATCCCCTTGGTAGTGGGATCCTCTTGCAAGTCACAGCCTGAACACTGCACGCGGTGGCCCTGGCGCCTCTTGGGCAGAATGCGGTGGGAAAGAGACCCAGTCCTGCGCTGCCACTGTAACTGGTCCAGGGCTAAGGATTTGGCTTTTGAGAACCTCCTGTTCCCGGTAGGAAGTGGGGACGAGCGAGGCTCACATTTTATGTGCGTCCCAAAGGCATAGGGTAAATATTGGCTAAGGCATAGATATACCAGGCCCGGCTCAGTGAACCTCGTTTCCTTCCCCATCAGACATCTACCTTGTCCACCGTCTGCCTGCTGGCTCTGGATCTAGCTGCCTTAGAAGCTGTGGGAGAATTAACAAAGCCGTGGTTAGCATCTGCTCAGCGGGGGGAGGAGAGGCCCAGGGAGGAAGTGGGTCCTGGGCCAGCGCTCCAGATCTGGTGTAACAAGTCCAAACAGTTGGTAGCAGATATTTTTTGACTTTTGAGAGCCCTCCCCTTATCCCCCTGGGACTCTCAGAGCTTCCTGCCTTCTATACGTCGCTGCCTCCTCACCACCACTTATGGGACAGAGTCGCATTCTGCAAGCAGCGGGGCCATTCCCCATTCTGGGAAAGCAGATCTTGGAAGGTGAGCATCCCTGGGTGCTAGGTGCTAGCTCTACTGCAGCAGAGAAGGCATTGGGCTTCTCTCTCTCTCTCTCTCTCTCTCTCTCTCTTCCAACAGAACCCCCAAGTTGTGTACCTCTTTCCTAGAAAACACATCCAAAATGCTACCTGATCCTCCTAAAATCCCCAAATCCCTTGCTTTCTGCTTCTGCTGCTCATTCTTCTCACTTTGTCTTGGGACCATTTGCACACAGACATTAAGGAAAATACACATAAAGTCAGGTGTGGGCTATGGAAAGGCACGCTGAGGGTAGGCAAGTAATGACGATCACATGTGCAGTCGGGGGTTCTAGACCTTCCACAAGGCAGCTCAGAGGCTGTGGAGGGACTGTTAGGAGCACTTTTCTCTTTAAAAGGGGTTTCTATGTATTCTCCAGGCCTCAAAGAGAAAATGTGCAGTTAAGACCTGGACAGGCTGTGATTAGCTTCTGGAATATTAGGGAACATCATCTGAAGAGAGAGGCGCTGTGCCTTGGGCCCTGGCAGGGCTCAGTACTTAGGGGAATATCTGTGTATATAAAAGCCAAGCAACTGAATGACCAGTTGCTTTGACCTTGCACTGCTGCCCTGATCGCCACCCCCCACCCCCACCCCGCCTACCCCTGCCGGCCCTGCCCCTGATCCGGCCAGATCAGGGGCAGGGCCGGCCGCCAACCTCCCGCACCCCCTCCCCCTGGCTGGCCCTGCTGTGCCAAGGCTGTGCCAGGGCTGTGCCAGGGCTTATGGAAGGAGTGAGGCTGTGGGGGAGGCTGGCGGCACTTCCGGAGACAGAGGGAGCCCCACTGTCTATTCCCCTAAAGGACACCCATGTCGGAGGCCGAGACACCTGTGTGGCCCCAGCTAGAGAGCTATAGCGTGTGAAGCTTTTTATGCTGACCAAGAGGAAACTGGCAATCACGTTTTCCTGGGATAAGATGACAGACAGCAAGGGTCCCCGAGGCCAGTAGTGGCCTCGCTTCAGGGAGGTCATTTGCGCACAGTGCATTCAGGCACCTCTGCCGAGCGCCTCCGCGTGGTCACTGGCTCCTGTGTTCTCCCCAAGGCAGGTGTCACCCTCCCCTGATTCCTGGCTCTCCTTCCTTCCCATGTGGGGTTAGAGACCCTACACCCCAACTCCCCCTCATGTTCTGTGCAGCTCTGCCCAGCCCGCTGTCCCTCCCTGACCAGCTCACCAGTTGTACCCCTTTCCCCACCTGAGAGGGTTTCTGATGTTCAGGTCTGTGTGTTACTCACGGTCACATCCCTACAGTGATGTGCCTGGCACAGGGTGGGAGTCCATATATGACTGCAGAATGAATGAATCATGGGGTAAAGGCCGGGTTTCATTCATTCGCCTTTACCATTCACAGTGCATCTGTTCTCCTCTCTCTCTGGGTCAGTCATGGAGAGGGACAGCCTCCTGGGGAAGCTGCTGGAAAGCCCTATGAGAAATTAGAATTGGGAGGTGGCCCTGGTTGGAGTCAGTTCTCCAGTGGGTCCTCTGTGAGACATGGCCGCAGGAGGCTCATTTGCTTTGAGCGCACTCCCTCGCCCAGGCCGGGAGCATGGGTGGGCTTCAGGACAGGCGGAGCTGGGCTCAGAACCCAGACCCCTGTGCCCAGGCCCGAGTCTTCCTCCTTGTGGGTGGGGACGACCCCATGCTAAGGGACAGACCTGCCCCTGCAGCGCTGAGGCTCAGTCAGCCCAGCTGGGCCAGCAGGATAGCAGGCCGCCTGGGAATGGCTGGGAAGCAAGTCCAGGCTGTGGGCTCACCTCCCCCAAGGCCAGGATGTGGCGTGGGACCCAGGCGGGTAAAGGTTCCCACCGCTCAGCTCCTGCCCTCACTCCCAAATGCTCCAGGCCCAGGCAGCGTCTCAGCAGGAGAGGGTGGGGGAGACGCCAGCTGCCCAGGGCAAGGCCCCGTATGAGACCAGAGCAGCTCTGCAGGCAGCCACCTTTGACATTTGTCCTCCACTGGACAGCTGCCAGGGCCCTGCAGCCCAGCCTGGCTTGCTTGGGGGACGAGCGCCAGGGATTAACCACTGCAGGCCCTGCCTGAGTCGGGCCGAGCCTGCTGCTCCCAGATCAGCCAGCATCCATTGACCACCTACCCAGGGTGGCGTGGGCATATTCACAGATGCTATCTCATTTAATCCTCACATCAATCTGGCGAATATAGACACCAGCCCCATTTTCCAGATGCGTAAACTGAAGCCCATGGAGTTACATCATCTGCGTAAATGTATACAGTTGGTGAGTAACGTTTCCTATACTTATTTTTTATTACAAGGGCCTACTATGTGTGAGGCTGCGAGTGATGACAAAATTGTCTCCTGGAGCTTATGTTCTAGTGGTAGAGAAAGGTGATATAACAAGTAAAGTATGTGGCATCTAACTCTTGTGCCGATTCACCCGGGTGAAAGGGGAGGGCTTGACTAGGTTTGCAGAGAATAGGAACAGGTGAGGGTAAAACTCAGGCGAGTCCCAAAGGCCCTATCTCTCTCCCTTCCCCCCTCTCCCCACCAGACTTTCCCGCCCTCCCAGGACTCAGGTCTGGAACACATAGGACTGTTTCTGGCTCTTTCCTTCCCTCTGTGGCAATCTGAGAAGAATCTGCTTAATGATGATGATGGTGATGATGCTGCTGGTGGTGATGATGATGATGACAGCAGCTAATATTTGCGGAAGACTTACTGAAATGGATGGTGAAAGTGTATATTATTACAACTCACATATGCCGAAGGAAGTAATCATTCCCTATGATTGATAACTTGCAGTAAATCTCAGCTTGATAGATAAAGGTACTTTAGTCTCTTCTGATATGAGACGGTAGCTTTGGCCCACAGTCAAGTCAAGTCACAATGCAGACTCTCCATGAGGGCATCACCTCCTATGGCCTCCTCCCCATGTGGGCTGGTGCCCGGGCACCTCCAGCCTTATCCAGGCTGCCAAGAGGCCCCGGGGCCGTGGGGCCCTGTGGATCTCTGGTGTGTGCCCTGTTCCCTCTGCTTCTTGATCCCTGTGCTGAAATCCACTTAGGGGCCAGGTTTGGTCTTGTCTCTGGCACTTTTGAGGGGAAACCTGGCCCGGCTGCTGAATCCTATGGCTTCCTCAGGCCCCTGGCTCTCCTGGGATGCCCACCAGCCTCTGGGGGGCCTGGGTGTCCAGCTGTGGCCTGGATGTGAGGCTCTCTGTGGGCGGCCTGAGGGTGGCACCCAGGTAACTCCCTCAGTCCTTGCTAATCTGCCTGTCACAGCCTGCTGCTGAGCCCAGCTGAAAACAACGCTTCTCTAAGGCCGAGGCATTTCCCCAGGTGTGTCCCTGCCCAGGACTCTGTCACTGGGCTGTTAGCAATGTCCCTCCTCCCCCTTAACCTCCAGGAGGAAAGAGAGTGACACCCTGGCCGCTGACTTCTTTCCCTCCTGGTCCTGGAAAGGTTTTCTGTTCTCTCTTTCTGTCTAAAGGAAACACAGCTGCTCCCTGCTCCATGGATGGCTCTGTTCTGAGGGCTCCTTTCCTGGGAAACTAGGTCACGGCTTACCTCTGCTATTAGAAGGTCCTAGAGAAAGGAAGGGCAACAAAACGAAGACCCGGCTTTCCCGGAGGCAAAATATATTGGAAGCAGTCTGAATACTTTCCTTGTAAAATGCTCTGTATGGACATCAGATACAGCGTCCCTCCTGCATCACCTCTCAGACTGCAGCCTGCGGTGTGTCCGGCCTGTTCTCTTTCACCGATGAGGACGGTGAGACTTACGTGAAGCAACGGTCCCAAGGCCTCACAGACAGTGGGTGGCAGAGCCCAGTTTCGAAGCTATAAAGTCTGCATTCTCGACCCCCCTGTTCCTGGGCTTTTGCTGCTTCTCAGAAAGGAGTCGGGTGCAGGTTCTTTAGCGAACACTCAGTGGCCTGAAATGTGGCCCCTTGGATAACGTGGGAAATCCCCAGAGAAGGGGGCTTGGCCTCAGTGGACTCGCCCAGGGGTCAGGGTCAGGCAGGCCCTTTAGATCACAGGGAACCTCGTTCCGTGTTAGCAAGGGCTGTCCGTCTGCCAGTTCTCTCCCGATCGTATGCACGGGAATACCTGCACCCTCCTGCTCTCATGCAGCCTGACAGGAGCAATGACTTTCACCAGCTGTGAGGGTGGCTGCGCTCGACAAGGCGTGTGGCGTGACAGCCTCCCCACCCCGCTTCCCCCAGGAGGCCTTGGACTCGCAGCTGGCGCCTCTCTGCGGAGCCTGGCACACCCCGCCTCGCAGCTCTCCCGTGGCCGAAGCCCTGGCCCTTTTGTCTGCCAGGAGCTGCTCTCCAGCTGCTGAGGACCAGGACGCAACATTTGAAAAACTCAGCTCTGGCCTTCAGTTGCTCTGGAGTTGAAAAGCTCAGAGTTGGGGTGGGGATCTGTTCAGCATCTAAACATAGCCAGGGGGAATAAACTCTTGCCTTATATTTTTAGTTTTTATTACATAATTAGCATCATGTTAATGGTGTTATAATAGCTCTAGATAAAATGGGGGTGGGGGGGTGAGATTTAGACACAGTTATGCCATGTGCACATGGACTAATTTTTCCAAAAGTCCCAATGACCTGGGCATCCTGAGATGGAGGGGCAAGGAAGGGAAGGGGCAGTCAGTGAGAAGTGATTTAGGTGCCCTGAAATGGCCGGAATCAAGCCAATGCACAGGCTTGATTTCAAGCTCACGGCTTCTCTTTTGTAAGACTGAGCTCTGGAATCGCCTCCTCCAGGAAGCCTTCCGTGGTGTCCTCCTTGTCAACAGCCAGGCTGTATTAGGTGCCTCTTTCTACTCACATCACGTCTTCCCTATGTGCTTCCCATGTTGTGTTATGACTGTTTATGTGCGTGGCTCTTCCAGGAGACTGATTCCTAGGTGCTCAGGAGTACATCTTATTCACCTCCACATCCCTAATGCCTCGTACATTCAAGCAGGTCAGATGTTGGTGAGGACGGTCAATAAGCTAAGATGCTAGACATGGGGTTCAGGCATTTACAGAAGACAATATGCACTGAGGCTCAGGCAAATGTCTAAAGTCTGCGGGATAGAAAGCAACATTGAAGTGTGCGATCCGTGCCTGATAAGGGTGTGTTTTCTTAGAAGTGTTTTGTGCGTGCAACACAGAGAGGAGGAAGACTTGGCCGCATCTCACCAGTGCCTGGGAGGTCTCTTCCCATGTTGGGAAAGAGAAGAACACTTGCAGAGCAGGAAAAGGGGCCCCAGTCCCCCCTCACGACTCTGCGAGCTTCGGATCTGCTGCTCTCCCCCTTAGCCTGCAGGAGGCAGGGACAATGTCATCATATTGGAATCCCTGCTGCCCCGCATGGTGCCCGGCCACAGAATAGATGCTCAGTGAACATTTGTGCAATGAATAGATGAGTGAATGGCTGCACGTATGGAGGAAGGAACTCTTGCAGTCCAGTGCAGTTCATCAGGGAAGACCTGGGAGATAAGCATGGAGTCCAGTTATGGAAGGGGGAGGGGCAGGCATTGGCAAAGAGGGCTCGTGGTTGGGTGGTGGGGGCAGGCTGTGGGTGCCCCTCTCAGTGCGGATACTTCAACCAGATGCTGGCTCCGAATGGCATCACTTGTGGGAGAGGAAGACTAGGAAGTCACATGAACCGCAGGCCCAGAGAGAGGCCTTTCCCTTTTCCTTTGCTGCTTCTCCTCCAGCGCTTCGAGTTGGACACATTGCTAAGATTCCTTGAGTCCCTAGAGCTGGGGTGGGGGTGTGGAGGGGGGGCGGTTCTAATAAATGAGTCTGGACAGAGGCATGTGGAGAGTGGCCCAGGGAGACGGGGAGGAGGGGGAGCAAATTGGGAGCTTGGGGAGGAGGCCATTCTATTTCGGGTGCCTGACTCCCAGCCCCTCTCCCGCCAGATCTGCAGCAGACCCCACCTCTGCACACAATCCAGCGTCCCCACTTCTGTGCACTGGCTTCTGCTCCGACCTGGCTCCCTCCCTGCAGCCTTCAGCACTTGGCTCATTCTCCCGTGTGCTCGCCTGTATCCAAACCTCCTCCCAAGCTTTTCAGAGAAGCCTTCCCTAAATAACAACGCCTGCAAATAACAGTCGACATCTACAGTTTATCCCGTCCCTACTGTGCGCCATGCCCCACACTGGGTGCTTTGCATGTCCCCATTCAACTCACAAGAAACACGTGAGCTCATGACTCCCGTGGCCTCTACTTGACAAATGAAGAAACTGAGCCTCAGAGAGTCTGAGTGAACCAGGCCAGGCCCCCCTGCCAGGTGGTGGCAAAGCCTTGGCTAGAACCCAGATCTGCCTCGCCCCGAAGCCTGGGCTCCTCCCACAGCTACACAGCCCTCTCTCTGAATCAGAAACTCGGGGTGGGGCCCAGCGAACTGCATTTTAACAGACCCTCTAGGACAGCGGTTCTCAACCTGTGGGTTGCGACCCCTTTGGGGGTCGAACAACCCTTTCACAGGGGTCACCAAAGGCCATCGGAAAACACATATATAATTACATATTGTTTCTGTGATTAATCACTATGCTTTAATTATGTTCCATTTGCAACAATGAAATTGGGGGTCACCACAACATGAGGAACTGTATTAAAGGGTCGCGGGATTAGGAAGGTTGAGAACCGCTGCTCTAGGAGGTTCTAGAACTGCTGGCTTCACTGATCAGGCTCCAACCTGGCTGAAAACCTCCAAGTCCAACCGAGACTCGAAGCAGGGTGCCGTGACGCAGTCGGACAGTTCTGTTTACGGGCTCTGGGCATAGGGTTCCCGAGCACCTGTTTCTGGTTACAGAATAGGAACAACCACAGCCTTAGAGGGGACAGCCCTGGCTGTGTGTCTCTGGGAGAGGAGCTCCCAACAGTGGTTACTTGATCTTGATGGAACCTTAGTGCCACCGGGGCACTTTTGCAAACTATCAATGCCAGCTCCCTCCCCAGGCCAGGCCAGCGTCTCTGAGGGTGGGATCGGGGTCTGAGTGGCTGTAGTGTGCATCGGGTAGAGAACTCCGGCTGCTCACACTCAGGCCTCTCCCTCCTCATCACTTCCTCCCGGGAAGAGGCGAGGCGGCTCTCACAGTGACTCTGGGGGAAGTTATGAGCCGGGCCTCCCTCTGCCCTCTGGGATCTGCCCCTGCAGGGCGGGTGCATCTGGCCAGCTCCGGGTGAGGAGGTCAGGAGCCTGCTTCTGTGGGGAGGCCCACGGGCACCCTCCTGTGCCGATGCCTGGGCCTGGGCACTGGCCTCTCTCCTGAGTGGGACATGAGGAAGTCCTTTTGGCCGGAGATATAAAGCCACGCACTCCCACAGCTTTTCAGGGCCGTGGCCGATAAGGTGACCTCTATCTGGGTGCCCCTTGTGTCTGTCTCTGAACTGGTGCTGAACTCAAGCAAAAACAGGGAGCTTTTATGTAGAACCTGCACCCCCACCCCCCACCCCCGCGGCAAAGCCCAAACATCATATACTCGATAGAGTTCGTGCTGAATTTCATGAGATGGCAGAAATGAGCCAGCGAGTTGGTGCTCAATTTGTTGCATCTGAGTCAAAACCAAAGCCCCCTCTGAGCACCTCCCCGGGGCCTGGCCTCCCAGCCTCCAACCTCCTTCACCACCAAGCTCCTCTCTGACAGTTAGCTCCTTAACCCCACTTCTCTCAACTCAGTGAATGTGGATGGTGCTGGTGAGGACTGGAAAAGGATCTATTGTAGCAGAGAGAAGAGAAAATTATTTAGAATCGGCTCTACCTTTTTTTTAATGCGTCCCCAGGTGACGCTGATGCTGCTGGTCCAGGGACACCTGCTGAGGTCACCTGAGCTAAAGGGAACCAGAGGCAGGGGCTCCGGCTGTAGGGGTGCTTGGGGAGTCGGTGGGTGGGTGGAGGCATCTCTGGGCCCTGATGCAGTCACTAGTCACGTATGTTGCAAGCGTGGCTGAACATTAGAATCACCTGGAGAGATTGACAAATGCCAGAGCCCAGGAGGGGGACTGTTCCAGTTTCCCCTGGGATGTGGGACTTTTTAAAACCAGGACAATCCTGGGTAAGCCTGTTGGCTCCCCCTGCCCACCTAGAGATTCTGGCTTGATTGGTTCTGATTTGGGTCTAGGCATTGATATTTTTCAGAATGCCCTGTGAGGCTCCTGTGCAGCCAGGTGTGGGAAATGGGGGGATTTGATCACAAGTCCGGAAAGAAGGGGCAAATGGAGGAAAAGATGGGCACAGGTGCTGGTGAGAGGACAGGAGGCCGACGGGACCCTCCTGTGCCGATGCCTGGGCCTGGGAGCTGACCTCCCTTGTGAGTGGGGCATCAGGAAGTCCATTTGTCTGGAGATAGAAAACCACACACTCCCCCAGCTTTTCAGGAACGTGGCCAATCAGGTGACCTCTATCTGTGTGCTCCATGCGTCTGTTCCTGAACTGGTGCTGAACTTGAGCAAGAAGAGGAAGGTTTATGGATGGACCTACCACACTTGTTAAATCGCAGATTCCTGGATCCTTGCTGGAGATCTGCTGACCCGAGCTCTGAGAGCAGGGCCTGCAGCTGGGGGCATTGGGCGGGGAGGGGTTGATGAGCTGCTGGGGAGGTGCTGCTGGAGACCCGATGCCCAGAGGGGAAATGAAGAGCTGACTTGAGGGAGGGGAGCCGGGAGCCAGCATAGGATCTGAGCGGTAGCTTGCAGATGAGTTTGGCCTGAGGCCAAGAGGAGGAGTGGGCGGGTGCAGACGGAGCCCAGAAGGAAGGGTCAGTCTCGGCCTGGGCTGGAGGGCATCCTAACCAGTGGAAAAGGAGGTGCTCCTTGGGTTCCCAGCTCGGAGGACATCCCAGCTAGCTCAGCGAGTGAGCGCCAGGCGAGGTCAGCACCGTGTCTGCTAGGAGCTGCATCCAGCCCCTGCCGCCGTGACCACACGGCCGTGCCCTGCGTGTCTGTGTGGGGCCGGAGCGTCCACACAGGAGCACAGGACTCCCACAGGAAGCATTTTGAGGAGTGGACCGGGCGTGGAAGCTGACGATGGTTATAGAGTGAAGGAGAGACAGTGCGTCCTGGGAACGAGGGGCTTTGGATGGTCTGTAGAACCTGCCTCTGACCAGCGTAGCCATGTGCTGGGACTGTGCAGGTCACTTCGCTTCTCGGAGCCTCTGTTTCCTCGTCGTAAAATCAGATGCTACTCCCCACTTGTAAGGATTGCGGTGAGAATTGAAAGAGATAATCACATAAGATGCTTGCTGGGTGACAGTGCTCAAGGAAGAGTTATCGGCCTGCCGTTTGGAGCCTCAGGACTGTGGTGTCATTGGCAGCAGAAGGCAGGTGTGGTCTGAGGGGAGGCGGTGGAGGCAGTGAGAGGAGCTGGTGGGAGCTGTGTGCACATCTGAAGGAGAGGCGGAGAGTTGGAGGGTGGAGCTGGAGGTGGGAGAGGAGGGTGTGGAGTGAGCATTGCCCAGGTAGCCTGCCACATGAGGATGGACGGTGGGCTTGGAAGGAAAAGGAGAAGGAGAAGGGCAGAGATCTGAGAGGTGGACCGTGGCAGAGCCCGGGCACATCTACTGGGTACAGGCTCTGTGCTGGACATGGGTGACTGTGGAACCCTGCGACACTGTCCCCGAGCGCAGGGAGGTCACACGCGGTCAGAGTGGCTGTAATTCAGGAAGCAATAGCGGTGCTGTCTGAGTTTGATGATGGGAGAAAAGCAGGCTGCTCGGGAGGGTGCCCAGTCGCGCCTGCAGAAAAGGGTAAGGCTTGCCAGGGGAGTGCCCAGGAGAATGGGGACAGGCAGGGAGAGGCTGTGCCAGGCAGAGCGGCCCAGCTGGTGGAAATCAAAGAGGAAGAGGGAGCTTGGAGCATCGGGACAGCTGGGTGGGATCGCACATTGTTCTGAAACACCGGGAAGAGGAGGAACTAAGAAACTGGCTCTGGAGGGTGACAGGGTGGAAGGAAGGGATGCCCAGGGCGAGGTGGGCCTCAATTACTGGGCACTGAGGAGGCACCTTAGTGGAGAAAGAGAGGTGCCTAGATAAAGCCCTTCAGTGGAGAGAATTGGTGGAGCTTGCAGGGAAGTCAGGGTCAAAGAAAGGATTAAGAAATGGGAGCAGGACCTCCCCCAAGGCTTGGGGCTGCCAGAGGGACAGCCGGCTCCCAGAGGAAGTCCAGCTCCTGCGGTCTGATGGTCTGATGTCCTGGCGATCAGGTCTCCTCTCCTCCGAGGAAACACCCCTTCCTGGGAGCACAGAGGGACAAAGAAGCCCTCTGCCTTCTACCTGCAGCGGGCCTTTCCTTCGCAGGAAGGAGGGGCAGGTAGGGACAGACAGAAATGCAGACGGCCCGGGTTTGTCTGGGAATGCCAAGCTCTGATTGAACCGATTGAGCCCTGCCAGTTCGTAAAGGAGCGTGCCTTTGCCTCCTCCTGAGTGTCACTTGAGACACCTCTTGAGGGTGTCTGCCCAAGGTCTAGAGGCCTTTGACCTCCAGTGGACTTTGGAGAAGAGAAGAGGTGAAGTTCATTGGGTTTGCCATAAAATTTATTTCTGGGGACTCAACTTTCTCTTCTCTCTCTCCTCCCACCCCCAACCCAACCCCAACCCACTGCCCTTAGAGGTCCTTCATTCGGGAAGAGGACCTGCTGCATGCATGGCACTGGACCAGGCGCTGTCCTCACGGTGCCCCGAGGCTGTTCATTTTACTTCAGTGGATATACTGGTAAATGAATAAAGAAATAACGTAGCCCTAGCCAGCTTGGCTCAGTGGATAGAGTGTCGGCCTGTGGACTGAAGGGCCCCAGGTTCGATTCCAGCCAATGGCACATGCCCAGGTTGCAGGCTCGATCCCCAGTAGGGGGTGTGCAGGTGGCAGCCAATCAATGATTCTCATCATTGATGTTTCTCTCTCTCTCTCCCGTGGTCTCTGAAATCAATAAAAATACATTTAAAAATTAGAAATAACCTGAAGTGTAATGAAGTAGTTCTTGACCAAGTGTCTTATAAACAGAACACAAGCGCTCTGAGTTTATTTGGGAGGATTCGGGTAGATTAGGGTGGTCCGGAAGGCTGTTTGGAGGAGGCAGGATCTGCAGGGGCTGGAGCGGAGGAGTGGGAAGCCGGGTGGGCATGGCATGGGCATGGGTGCAGGATAATGTTGTGAACCCAAATGTAGAGCAAGCAGAGCCATTCACTTTATTCCCAAGCTCACACGTTCCCTTGCTTTTAATATCCAATTGCAGAAGGACATACAACCTTTGGGCTATGTCTTATAACAGACAGAGTCAAGAATCCAGGGAATACTGCCATTGATTTAATCCAATCCAAGGCTCTTATCAAGTTCCTGCTGTGTCTGCGGAAAAAGCCCTGTGGGGGAGCTGGAGATAAAAGCCAAAGTGTCAGGCCCTCCAGGAATTTCAGTCCCTCCAGCAGTGGTGCTCTGAGGGAGGAGGGAGGACCACAAAGTGCTCAGAAACCCAGAGCTGGAGTGGAGGGGGAGTGGGAGAAGGAGGGGAGGCCTGGATGGGAAACAGTCCAGCCTTGCTGAGTTGCCCACCCAGGCCATTCGGGCAGGAAGCCACCCCCGATTAAAGAAACTGGTCTCTGTGCCGTCCCTCCATTCCGGGACTGTGGCTCCCATTTTTGGAAACACACAGGGAGTGGCTGCGGGGCTGCCCTTCCTGGGAAAGTCGGCCTGCGCTGGCTGCCTGGGGAGACGGGCAGCGCCAGCTGCATGGTTTGTGGGGCCCGGTGCAAAGTGAAAATGCAGGGCTCCTTGTTCCAAAGTGATTAAAGATTTTACGACGGTGACAGCAGAGCCTAAACCCAAGCGGGGTCCTTCTGAAGGCCCCCAGTCCGCACGCCCGGAAGGCTGGCCCTGAGGATGGCACAGCCTGGACCTTTCTGTGACTCAGTGTGTGTGGTAAGGTGACCGGCCTGGTGCTGTCTGTCTCGGGGCAGGGCTTCTCTGGACTAGATTATTCCTGGAGCACACGGGCGGGGGGGGGGGGGGGGGGGGGGACTCTGCAGGAGGCTGACATGGCTGTGGGGGCCCCTACGTTCACCACATTTACCATGATGCTGCCTCCTCCTCTCACCTCTGCGCAGGGGGAGGTTGCTGCCTCCTCCTCTCACCTCTGCACAGGGGGAGGTTGCTGCCTCCTCCTCTCATCTCTGCACAGGGGGAGGTTGCTGCCTCCTCCTCTCATCTCTCTGCAGGGGAAGCTATCTGAGATCTGGAATCACTCAGACCGAGGGTCATGTATTTTATGATCTTGACTAACTTGGCCAAGTTCTTATCTTCTCTAAGCCTTAATATCCCTAGATGTGAAAATGCAGATCATAATACCATCTTTGCAGGATGTCGGGGTGATTAACTGAAATAAAAAACGTGAAACTCTGAGCCCGGCCTAGCAGGTAGTAAATGTGAGTCAGTACCCTTCTTTCTGGAAATGTATTGAACATCTAGCTTGTAAAGTGTGGGGCACGGAATAGTTCGGAGACACGTTATTTGTTTTTTTTTCCATCTCAGGCTGGTTGGGGAAGCAGCTAAAATCAACAGGAGAGTTTCAGATAGAGGCAGGGGGAGTGTGTGCCCTGTCATAACATAACCCAAGGGAACCCAGTTGCATCTGCTGGACACACACAGACCCATGTGCACACATGCACCTGTGCACGAGTACACACATCCGGGGCAGAATCTGGGGTGTCTTATACGAAAGAGCCCGAGTTTGGGTGTCACCTCCTGGTTTTGAACCTCAGGGTCCTCATCAGTCAAAGATCCTGACCTCACTTGATTGTCCTGAGATTAGATGAGATGACAAATGTCACCTCGGACTCTGGCCCATGGCAGGTACAAGCGTCCTTTGAGTAGGTCTCTGCTCCCAGGCAGGGCTCATGGGGACGTGACGATGAGACACTGCACTCCCCACAGTGACACTCTCTAAATATCAGGCTTGGGTGACCCCTGTATGACCTACAGGCGGGCTAATTCGAAATTGAAGTGGGGGCTGCTTTAGAGCAGCATTAGTTTCCTCTGCTCATCTACTTTGAGGAACTGGCTGGATCCTCTTTCTGCTGAGACTTGAAAGTCAGTGGAATCAGGTGTATTTGTTTCCTGGAGATGAACACACATATACACACACCACCTATGCATGCACACCATACCCCATACACACAAATCATATGCACACACGTGCCACATGCAACCACCCCTACACGCACGCTTCTGCACCCACAGGGTCACATCCTCTCACGTGCTAACTTGCATTAATTTCTTCTCTTCTCCCTCCCCCTCAGCCCTTTACTGAGCACCTCCCACACTTGCTTGTCCACTCTTCATGGATCAGGCCTCTCCCTACCCCACCCAAACCCCATCCCTCCTGATGCCTTGTCCTGAGAACCCCACCTCATGGTCCCATTCTCGACCCCCTTGGCCATCTTCTCTGCCTCTGACAAATGTCAGGACTGTAACCCTGGCAGTGAGAGCCCTGTTTTTACCCACCTGGATGCCCTGGGCTGCTGTCATTCAGCCCTATCCCAGAGACATCCGGATGGAAACAAGTCTGTCCTGTGTGTGCTTCTAACTCCATCCTCACTCAGCTCCCGGAGACCCTCAGCTCCTCTCCTGCTTTCCTGGGCTGAGCCCTGCACCTTAGCCATCACTCTGAGCAGCCTGGGGTGGGAGAGGAGGAGGGAACTCAGTTGGAGGGCTTGCAATGTGCTTGGTGCTATGCTGGCTGCCTGATACTTGCCCTTCATTTGGTGCTCATGGCAGCCCTGGGAGGTGGGCATTGCTGTCCGTGTGTCCATGAGGGAGAGGAGGCTCATGGGTACTAAGTTATTTAGCCACAGGCTTAATATGAAAGCATACACTCTTTGCATTCCTTCCTCCCAGAAGATGAAACCAGATGGGCTGAGGCTTTCCCTGTGGGGATTCTGTATTCTACATCCCCTCACTTCCAGCCAGTCTTTCCTAGAATCTGAAAAATAGCTTATAATATTAGAAATCTTCTAGAAGGGAACCTGAGTCCTTGGTGGCTTGATATTGTGAGGCTATGAATAGACCAGTTTGGTTTGTTGTTAACAGCTTTATTGGACTATAATGTTATATAATAAAAGCCTAATATGCTAAGTGTCCAGTCATCTATTCAACAAATCAAAGCAAAATATGCTAGTGATATGCTAAGGCCACTCAGCCGCTCGCTATGACATGCACTGACCACCAGGGGGCAGACAGTCGACTGGTTGACCAGTCTCCATGATGTGCACTGACTGCCAGACACTGACTGGTAGGTTAGCTTGCTGCTGGGGTCCAGCTGATTGGGACTGGGTGAGATGGGCCAGACATGCCCTGGAGCCCTCCCACAGTCCCTCCCCGGCTGGCCAACCTCCCACATCCCTCCCTGGCCCTGATTGTGCCCCGGCGGGGTCCCTCAGCCTGGCCTGTGCCTTCTTGAAATCCAGGACCCCTTGGGGGATGTCAGAGAGCCAGTTTTGGCCCATCCCACAGGCCAGGCTGAGGGACCCCACTGGTGCACAAATTCGTGCACTGGGCCTCTAATTGGTATATAACAAACCTTACATAATTCAATAAGTTTAACCTATGTGTGCACCTCTGAAACCATCGCCTGATGGTTTGCTCTTAGATCCCCCAGCACCAAGAACAGTGCCAGGGGTGGAGCAAGTGCTTAGGGGTTAAGTGATTGAACCAGGTGAACTAAGGGAGCTCAGGGGGTATGGTTCATTCAGCCAGCAGCATGTAGCACCTCGCATGTTCTATGGCCCGGAACCCAGTGTTGGGTGGGAGAAAGTCCAGGGAGCACGTGGTTTGACCTGCTCACTTACAGGCGAGGCTCGAAGTATGCTCTCTTGTCCAAGGCCATTCCCCTCTTGTCCAGGTGGCCTGCTAGGGCAGAGCGAGGACTCAATCCTAAAATGAGGTCTCCTCATCTTTAGCCAAAGGTGGTTCATCTTTTAAAGCATTGTTTTCTCATGAAAGTAATAAATGCCCATGGTAAGAAATGTGGGAAAATCTGGAAAAGTGTAAGAAAAATAACCCCAAACTCCAGGAACCCAAAGATCATTGTGTGTGTGTCTCTCTCTAATCAGTCCCTATTAACCAAGCCTCATGTTTTGGTGTTTTCAGTCTTGTGACCCTGGGTTGGACATCTGGTCCTGACTCTGATGGCATCTCTGATTATGTCCAGCACCCTCCCCCCTGTAAATGCTCCTCTAACCCTCTGTATGAGCCGGGAGCCCAGGGTGGAATGCGACCCCCATTGGGCATACAGTTCTGCAAACGTTCCTCAGACTCAAGCGTTTGCACTTCCCCTATCATCACGGTATGCACACTTCATTAGATGTATTTGTTTAATTGTTTCCCTACCCCACCAAACCGAACTCTTGTTTACCATTGTCTTTTTCCAGCTCTTCACATGGCACTTAGGTGCTCAACAAATATTTGGTAGAATGAATGAATGAACAGATGAAATTATATGGACAAGAGTGAGGGGCAGGTGAGGGGTCACCTTGGGTCTGCTTTCCAATCACATTTGCCTTCCGGGAGCCAACTCAGATCCCCTTCCCCCTCTCCCAGTCCCTGCCCTCCCCCACTCTGCCCACCAGGATATGACTGTGGTCCGGTCCAGGATTTATGTCCAGCCCGGCCCAGAGGCACCTGTGGGGCCTTCTCAGGTGTGAATGCAGGATGCTGAGGGGACTGGCAGGACTGCATGAGGGCACCATGTCTGGGAAGACAGCCTGAGTCCAGCATGTGACCATGTACACAGGCCCACCTGGGTCCCAGGGCTAGCCTCCCCTAATAGCACCTGGGTCCTGCCCTCAGGAGTGACAGCATGCCTTTGTCCTAGGACTCTGGGAGAAGAGGACCAGCAGGAGTGGACGGTAGGACGCTCCGCTTCTCCCCACTCCACTGGGGTTTGAGTTCTCAGCGTGCTGGGCGCTGGGGCGAGTCCAGGCAGGGTACACAGACAGAAGCTGTGGGGCCTCTTCCCTGGAGCCTTATCTGTGCGATGGAGGAGGGGAAGCTAGAGGGTGGTTTCCCTTTGGCCAGGAGCCCCTCTGGCTCTGATGGGTAGCAGACTTGGTGTTGAAATTCCTTCTCCTTTACTTCACAGCTGTTGTCCAAAGAGCTCCCAGCCCTCCCTCTCCTGCTCAGCCCAAGTCCTGTTCTCTGTGCCCAGTACATGTCATGCCAAAGCCCCTCGTCTGCTCACACACGTGCGGGCACACCCTCTGTGACATCCCGGGCATCTGACCCCTACTCTCTGTTCTCAGCAATTCAGGACCTCATTAGCTCTCATTCAGCTGGAGAGAGCTGCCTCCTACCTCTTCCCCTCTGCCTGTCTCTCTTGTAGTCCACCCCCTATGGTGCCACTGGAATTGCCCACCCAAATCCCAGCTCTCACCAGGCCTCACAAACTCTCTCTTTTCACTAAGAGCAGCCAACTAATCAGCCAGCAAACCACACCCACCCATCTCTCAGCAGCTCCTCCTCAGCTGGCATGGGGGCCTGGCTTTGTCCAGCCCAACCTTGTTTCCCATGCCCCTCTCTGAGCCCTGCATTCCAGCCTGGGAAAACCACGTCCCTTCACCTCTCACTCGCCTCAGGGCTTTCTTGATGCCAGACACTCTGGTACACCTGGTGAATGCTTTCTTGGACACCCCGGCATGCTGGCATGTGCCAGTATTCTCTCTTCCTTTGTGACCCAGCTTCAGTGCCATTTCCTGTGGAGACTGTTCCAGATCACTCTTATCCTCCCTGCGGTCCAGGCCTGGACCACACCTCCTCCCTCCCGTGCATCCTAATTGTTTATGCACGTGCCTCCCCCACAAGACTGCCAGCCTGGTGAGGATAGAATATGAGGTTTGGTTCATATGAGACGCCCAGGAAATTGCTTTGTACCTGGCAGTCACTCAGGGGGTGGGAGGATGGATGGATGGATGGATGGATGGGATGGATGGATGGATGGTTGGAAGCTTGACCATGGCCGTGGGGAGCTAGTATCTGCTTGTTTTCTGCCCCAGTGAGACAAAGAAACTTATAGTCTCTTTATCATTTTTCAAAATGAGAAGCCAATTGGAAAATCCCTAACTTCACATTTACCCCAAGTCAGAGAAATGCCACTTTGGGGAATTTTCAGTTTCCTTTTCCCGGCAAGATACCCCTTTCTCTCCTTCCCCTTCTCCCCTTCTCTGTGCTTCCCACTCGACAGGGCAGCCTGCACAGAGGGGATGGGGCTGAGAGAATTGACTTTTGCTTTCTGTGTCTTTCCCAGAGTAGAGGGGAAAGCCATAATTTAGGTGGCTGCTAAAAATAGCTCCCCAGTCCTGGAAAGAGAGCTTGATTATTTTTGAAAGTGCTCCCCGCCCCTTCCCAGCCCTGCCTGAGGGTCACACTCCCTTGTCCTGAGGTTGACAGGGAAGTGACAGCCTGTGGCCAAACCCTGTCTGGGAGATGGTCCCACAGAGAAGTGGGTGATGGGATGTCTTCGTGCTTTCTTTTCCTGTCCGACTCAGATGGATCTCACTCCCAGAACCGCTCAGCACTGAGTGGGGACCGTGTGGTAGATGTGGGGTCTGGAGACCCGTTTTGAGACCTCGCTTTACACTCTGCATCTTTCTGAGCCTCACATTTTTCATCTGTAAAAGTGGGCGGCTGGGTGGGGGTGTTGATACTCACATTTACCCTGCAGGCGTGCGGTGAAAGTTCAGTGTAAACCTTGAACGTGGTAGGTGTTCCAAAATGATAACTATAACTTTGTTATGATTAGAATCACTGGATTTAGAACACAACCCTCCCGTTTTAATGGGTGAGGACGCGTGATTAGCCTGTTTGATACACTAAGTTGAACCATATGAAATTAATGATTTTGTAGATTAAACATAATTGAATACTGTCAGCTCCATGTAATTCAACCTAACACAGTGATGGGTAAGCTTTCTGTAAAGGGCCAGGGAGTGAATGCTTTTGGCTTTGTGGGCCACGGGGTCTCTGGCACATGATCGCAGCCATGGGTGGTACTTAAATGGTGGGTGTGCTGTGTTCCAATAAGACTGTGTTTGCAAACACAGGCCGTGGACTGGATCTGGGCCCTGTAATAATATGTAACATTCATTCATGTCGAGAGCTTTCTGTAATATAGACAGTCAACCTTCAGGTATCTTCATAATTATAACAGTGGTGTATGCATGGAGCTATTCATAGTGTTTCCCATTACTAGGCACTTTCTAAGTGCTTTACAAACACTAACTAATTTAGTCCTCATGACACCCTATGCAGAATGTGCTGTTATTATTTCCCCATTTTCCTGTTGAGTTACTTAGAGAGGCCAAGTAACTTGTCTGAAGCCACAGAGTTAGAGCTGCTGGCAGTTGAACAGAACCCAACCAAGTTTGTGGGTAGAGTTGGGTGCTGGTAATTCAACTTCAGGTTGAAAGTGTGTGTGTAGATAGAGTCATGAGGGATCTCAAGCCTGTTTGCAGCCCCCAAAGCATGAGGAGATGGTCTTCAGAGGCTTGAAGTGGTAGCGGGCGAGGTGTAGGTGGGCAGGGGGGAGAAGGTGGGCAGAGGCTCAAGATGGAAAAGCATAGACTCTTCCTTGGGGAGCCAGGTCCCAGGTAAGCTGGGCCTGGGTCCATTTCCTAGGTGGCCTCCAGTGATGTGCAGTGGGTCAGCATATAGGGCGGAATCTCCTGCCTGTGAAACAGGAAGTTGTTTGCATTCCTTATGTTCCATGCAGTAGCTCTGGGCCCCATTCCAAGATCCAGGCTCCAGGGGACATGGTGGTGAGGAGGGCAAAAAAGCAGGCTCCCCAGAATGCCTGACCTATACTGTCAAACCAAAGTACTTCTATCCCCTATCTATTCCCTTTGCCTATTAATTTAGCCACAAAATAATAGGCCGCTGGTCAGAACTCTGGCCTCACGCACACCATGCTGTTTCTGCCTCCTTGCCTTTGCTTTTGCTGTTCCCCTTGCCTGGAATGCCTTTTCCACCCTTTACCCTTCCTTAATTCTCTCATCTCTTTCAAGACTAGCTCAATATCATCTTCTCCTGGACACCTTCCCTGGGCTAAGCCAGGTCCCCTTTCTCAGTGCTGCCACCGCACGTGTCTCTCTAGCCCTTGTGTTGACTCCCTTGCCTCCCTGGCTCCTACACTAGGAGGGACCTCCTTGAGGAGAAGGACCGCACCTTGTTTAGTTATCACCACCCAGGTCCGTGTCTAGAACACAGGCTAGAAGCTGGTTAAAACCACGTGTGTTCAAGTGGCCACCACTGTCCTCAAAATCCAATCCTTCACCCATAGGCTGTGGTTGTGGGCCAAGTTGCCTGACCTTTGGGAGTCTTGATGTCATCATCAGTAAGAAGCTAGAGTCATGTTCTTGGAGAGTTTCAGGGACTAAGTGAGATAAAGCACTACATGGTCAGCACAGTGCCTGGCTCCTAGCAGGCATTTGGAAGTGGCCAAGGAGAGACACAATAGCATATCCTTGCCCTGTTACCCCCATGTGTGGAGCTTGGGGCATGGGAAGGCAACTTGAATATTCTAAAGCCACTCTATTGATCCCAAGAGTTAAAGGGAGGGTTTATGAATCAGCTTTGGTCATGTGATAGGAGCACTGAACTTGGAGTCAGAATATTTATTTATTTATTTTTATATTTCATTTTTTGGAGTCAGAATATTTAGTTGTGAGTTTTAGCTCCGTCTCTTAGGAGCTAGTGTTGTGACAAGCCATGTGACAGCTTCTGGAGCCTCATAATTATCATCTGTAGGGAGGGATAATAGCAATAGCCACCCCCCAAGGAACATCACAAAGCTGAAATGAGACCTCAGAGCTAGGCAAACACCTGGCCCAGCTCATAGGAAATACTCAGTTACGAGTGAGTGAACTCTTGAGAAAGCTCTGAGCAAGTCTAAGATATGGACATTCCTTTGACATGTGCCCTATGGCTTAGTGCAGTGGTTCTCAACCTGTGGGTTACGACCCCTTTGGGGGTCGAACGACCCTTTCACAGGGGTCGCGCCTAAGACCATTGGAAAACACATATATAATTACATATTGTTTTTGTGATTAATCACTATGCTTCAATTATGTTCAATTTGTAACAATGAAATTGGGGGTCACCACAACATGAGGAACTGTATTAAAGGGTCGCGGCATTAGGAAGGTTGAGAACCACTGGCTTAGTGGTTTATAGCTTTAGAGTCAAAGTCATGTGTTTGAAGCCTACCTATGCCATAACTAGCTGTGTGTCTTGAGGCAAGTTACTTAACTTCTCTGAACAGCAGGTTTTTCTTGTTTCTTTCACTAACGTCTTTAAAATGATGCCACCTATCTCAGAGAGTTGTGGTGGGGATGAAATGTAGATATAACCCAGTGTGTGGAATATACCAAAGTTCCAGTTGTAAAAATATTATTCTGCTTTTAGTTATGAGTTAAGAGTAAGCACTGATGAGACAGGGCTTTTGAAGTCCTAATTAATGCAAAAACTGGTGCGTAGAGGGCCTGGGGGCTAGAGTTTGAGGGTAAGGGTTAGGATTTTCATCTTTCCAGACCAAATGGGAGCACTGCACTCACGCAATAGGAAGTGCTTCCTGGCTCGGGCGGAATGTGGGAGGAGCACGCAGTGGAGGCTGAGAGCCCTGGGGAATCTTTGGGAATGAGATCAAATCAGACAGTGTGAAAGGTCAGGGCTGACTGGGCTCTGGGAATTCTTCAGCCCAACCCTGCCGCTGCACCGAGAGGAAACTGAGGCCCAGCTAGGATACCACCATGCCCCCCTGCCCCACAGCTGACTGGTAACAAGCTCTGGCCTCCTGAATAGAGGACATACGTGTTCTCCACCATGTGGAAGGATGGCAGTCAGGAGGGGGAGTCCGGCAGGAGCCTGAGGCTGGAGGAGACCCCTGACAGTCGCAGGAGGGCTAACTGGTGGTGACCAGATGTTTTGGTGCCTTAGGCTGCTGGCTGGTCTGTGTTTAGGGACTAACAGTCCTGGAAGACCTTGTCCCCACAGGAGAAGACAGGGATGGGGCAAGGAGACAGGATAGGGAGGGCATGGAGCTGTTGGTATTGGGGAAGTTTCCATGGAGAGAGAGGCGGGTGGTGGTGGGAGCAGGTTAAATCCCTCTGGCCCAAGTTCAAGTCCACTGGATTTTGTTCCGTTGTTGCTACCTGTTTTTCTACATTGCTTCTCATACTTTTCTAACGTGGGGACCTCCATTGCCCACCTTTGTAAAGGGGTTTTGCAGAAATGACTCTCTGGTCATCTCCACCTTCCCACCTCCCTGCCCAGGGTGAGTGCCAGGGTTTACCTTTCCATCTGGAGGTAGCTCAGAGCCTGAGGAGAAATCAGATCCTCTGGGTCAGACTTCCCAGTTACCAGAGGTTAAGACAGGTGGCTTAAATCTGACTGGGCTTGTTTCTACGATGCCCGGCTTAGTGGCCCATCCACATCTGGAGAAGGGCTCCTGGCTGAGGCTCTGGGTCGGGCAGTCGCCTTGCTGTGATGATGCCATTGAAGCCGCAGCAGCAGTGAGGGCCCAGTGTGATCCAGGCATTTCATTTATGTTACCTCCTTTTCTCTTCACCAAAACCCAGTGGGGAAGATGCTATCATTATTATCTCGGTGTCACAGTTGAGAAACCTGAGGTTCTGAGAGGTAAAGACCTCATGAAACATACTCAGGGTCACCAGCCAGGAGTCAAATCCAAGTTCCTCCCACTTCGAAGACTCTGTTCAGGTGGAGGAGGGGTTACAGCAGGGGTTGATGGGAACTCGGGGTGGTGGGAGGTGGAGGCTGTTGCTCCTGATGGAAGAAAATCAGGTGGCCTTTGGAATCTTCATGACCTTTCCTGGTCTAGAGGAGACCTTTGACACCGGAGCTATTTCTAAACTAAGCTGTGGAGATTGATCTTCTCTAGTGGGGGAGGCTACTAGGGGCTGGAGCCGTGGGTAAAAGGGCCATTGATGCGGGAAGGCAAGCTCTGGTGTGGTAAGTCAGACAACAGCCTGAACACTGGGGTTCAATCCTAGCTCTGTCCCTCACCTGTGAGACCCAGATAAGATATTTCTTCTTTGAACTGTAGTTTTCTGATCTCTCCCTGAAGCTAGATAATTTCCAGCTGAATGTCTGCGGCTTTAGTTTTGGATGCTTCGATGTGTCCCTAAGAAAGAGAGGCAGAAAGAGGGGTTCATGGGGAGGAGGACGTCCTCAGAAATAGAAACATACTCAGCAGCTGTCAAACAGGCCTCCCCTTAAAGGGGCAGATATTCAGCGTTCCCCTGGGTGTGCAGGCCCTTCTCTGGGTCTACTTCCTCCTTCCTCCTGAGGCCACTCCCTATCACTCCTTATACTCAGGGGAGACATTAAAAATATTTAAGGAAAGCCATGGTCAGTGTTTCTCAGTGGTTAGAGCATTGGCCACACACTGAAGGATCACAGGTTCGATTCCCAGTCAAAGGCGCATACCTGGGTTCCAGGTTCAATCCCTGACCCCAGTTGGGGCGCATACCGGAGGCAGCCAATCTATGTGTCTCTCTCATATCAATGTCTCTCTTTCTCTCCTATCTCCCTTCCTCTCCTTCCCTCATTTCCACTGTCTCTGAAAAGCAATGAAAAATATATTTACAGGTGAGAATTAACCAATAACCAAAATATATATTTAAGGTATGGCATGGCACCAACTAACCAGAGAAGTCACAGCTGTAAGCAGCTGGTGTAAGACTAACAGGGTATACTAGCTGTATGCCTGCCCTGCCCCCCACCACGGCTTCCTCCTGGCAAAGCCTGGCCCAGGGGGTGAAGGGCAAAGAAGGACCAGAAAGGAGACTGGGGGAGCAAGAAGAAGTTGAGGCGGTGAATGCAGAAAAGAGTTCACAGGTCCTCCCAGACATCAGCTCATCTCTCCCCAAACCCCATCATGCCATCAACCCAGCCTCACCACGGCCTCTTTCCTGCCTAAGCTTTGTGCCCTGAGCAGAGCAGTCTTGCCTGTTGGCTGAAGCTTTGTTTTGAAGGCTGGTGGACAAAAAGGGGACCTGGTCTGTACTCTGCCTCATCATCCCAAACTTGACAACGGGCAGGGGACTCCCAGGGTAGTCCACCCCATCTGCCTGCAGAATTGTTGCTTTACCAAGCCTGAGAGTCGGGGACCAGGCTTTGTCTCATACACTCTTGGCTGACAAGTCCTATGGCCTCCCTTGCTCTCTTGTTTTCCTGAGCGCCACCTATTCCAGGTTTGCCTCCATGTACCAGGATTGCTGTGTTAGCCTGCCTGCTGCTTTCTCTACTCCCAACTTCAAGATTGTTCCCTTGTTTCCTGCAAGTGTTCCAGTTCACTTATCAATGACTAGAAGTCAGAGATTTTAATCATGATTTCTATTTTTAAAATATATTTTATTGATTTTTTTTACAGAGAGGAAGGGGGAGGGATAGAGAGTTAGAAACATCGACGAGAGAGAAACATCGATCAGCTGCCTTCTGCACATCCTTTACTGGGGATGTGCCCGCAACCAAGGTACATGCCCTGGGACCCTTCAGTCCACAGGCCGACGCTCTATCCACTGAGCCAAACCAGTTAGGTCTCAGTCATGATTTCTTGACCAATTGATAAGGACCCTTTTCCTCCTATGAAAACACAGGTTGGTTGTTTTTCAATTGACCACAAAATATTTTTTGAACATTAAGTGCAAGGCATTTTATTAACTATAGAAATTGGGGGGAGGTGGTCAAAGAAGCAGGAGGCATGGCCCTGTCTTCACTGTGGCTGTGCTGAGCCAATATGTAAATACATGGTAGACAACCCACAGCACAGGCAGCCTTGGGTATATGCTGTTTGAGGCTATCCTGTCACAAAGTTTATAAAGAACTATAAAAGCTCCAGGATGACAATTAAAATGCATCATGACTTATATGAGAGGCCAGATCAGATGGCTAAGTTAGTAGTGAAATGGTTAGGGCTTAGGAGACAAAGCAATGCTCTCCAGAAGTTACCTTGCCTTTACTAGGAACAAGTTATGCCACATTTCACTTATTTTTTCTTGATCAGGCTCTAGGGCTTGGGCCAAAGGAATGCCTTAGGTTATGCTTAGGTCAGTTCCACCAGACTTCAGGGAGCGTCTCCTCCGGTGTCCTTACAGGAAAGGGCTGGTAACTACGTGGTTTGTGGATCAAGAGCTGGTTGGAGGACTGTTCCCTGAGAGTAGACTAGCCCTTTGCCATTCCCATCTAGGCTGCTTGTATCCTTGCTGTGTTCAGCATTTTTAGGAATGATGTGAGTAAAGACCATGGACATGTTCTGATCATTCTGTTCATGGCCTAAATCCAGAAGAAGCAGCTAAGAACCAATACTTAAAATACCTTAACCCTTCCCTCCCCGTTGTATGAAACCTTTGAACTAAGTATCCCCAAACCCCAGGATGAATGAAATGAGTGAGCCCTGATGGATGTGGGTCTGCCAAGATCAGGGAATAGGGTTCCCTGACGTGATTGGAGAGGCAAGATGAGGGCCATCTTTGACCTCCTGAGAGTCCAGTTTGGGACTACACCCATCCTCTTCCCTAGAGGCACAGAGTAGGAATCTGCAAGTGTGTGTCAGGAAACATTGGGAGGGTGCGGTGAGGAGGAAATGCCTCCAGGTAGAAGGAGCCAGAGAAATGCTTGGCTGTTGGGTTGAGGGCTCCTGACAGTTGAACAAAGAAGTTATGGTGGCAGAGGGACCACTGTCCCCGCCCACCTGGCTGCCATGTCTGACCACTCTGTGCTCTCTGCTCCCCTACTCAGATCACGATGAGGACCTAGGGCACCTGCCTGTTGACTGTTCCCCTGGCCTGCAGTGACCATGGCCCCCCGCAAGAGGAGTCGCCATGGCCTGGGCTTCCTGTGCTGCTTTGGGGGCAGCGACCTCCCTGAGATCAACCTCCGGGACAATAACCCTCTGCAGTACATGGAGTTCTCCGGTCCCATCCCAAACACGGAGGAGCTCAATGTCCGCTTCGCAGAGCTGGTGGTGAGTGAGGGGTTGGGAAGGTGATGGCAACGAGGAGGGGAGTGGCTGGAGCAGGCAGAGCAAGACAGAGGGCAGGGGCCTGTGTGCTGGGATCGTAACCTCTGAAGCTCTGCGTGGTGCTGAGGTGGGCCCCCAGGACACCCAAGCTGTATGGGAGCAGCAGACCACTCACCAGGCAATGCATCCCCAGAAGAGCGGACCTACCTCATTTCTGCTTTGACTTCTAGTCTTAACGGACAGCAGTTAGGCCACCGTGGAAAGAGCAGGTCCAGGTTTTTGTGAAATGAGGCAGTGACCTTCTCTCTGATCTTGGATTTCCCTGGATCCTTTTACCCAGGCACAGGAAGAAGAGGCAGGGTGGGATTCTGTAGGCAGACACTGGGCACCCCGGAACAGTGATGACTGGCTAGCAATATGGAGATGGGGATGCCTGCATGGCACCTGGAGCTGCCTGGGGCCGGGGATGACTGTATCCCATGCCCAGCCTTAGGGAGGCAGCAGCCCTGCCATTCACATTGGTATCAGCCCTTCTCTCTGATGCCACCTGGACCAGAGCAATAACATTGTGCCTTTGTGGGAACCACTGTGTGTGAGAAACTTCTCCTCTGCCACAAAGGGGCAGAGCAGGAAAGAAGCATGATTCCGCTCATGGGAGGTGTGCTGGTGAGATAGCCTGCAGGCCCAGGCAAGCCCAGACCAGGGATGCAGGACCTGTACCCAGGATTCAGACCTGAACCCTGCCGTAGGGCAGAGTGACAGGCACAAGCCCACCTACTGGAGCCTATCTACCTACCGCGAGCTCCAGATCACTCATGCTCCTGGTTGACCAATATAGAGATGATGCTGTGTGATTCGGAATGGGATGTCACACTTGCATTCGATAATAGACGTGTCTGATTAAGGCCATCTAGCCCTTAAAATAACAGGACGCTATCAGATGAGAACATGAAGGTTAGGTGAAAACGTTGCCCGCCCTCCTCATCATATCTGGTTTAGGAATACTCATTGCTGCCTTAATTTATGCCCTTCTCTCAGGATAGGGCGAGGTTGGGAGAGAGCAAGCGTTTCCTAGTGTGGACTAACATGTGGAGCCCGATGCGTTAGCGCCGCTAAGATCTGTTTTCACTCAGAATGTTGCTGCCACCACGTGTGGGTTCCCACACCAAGCAATTCCAGTTCTCTGCGGACACCAGCGGGTGTCCCACAGTTTAACTCGTTTCTGACACTAGCTACCCAGAATTAGCACAGACCCCATGGGTTGAGGGCTCAGCCCAAGCGACTGCTCCCCACTACATACACCAATCACAGCTAGTGGTTACCCACACTGCTGTTCGACTTGGCTACAAATTGGGGGTTCCCACCATCCCCACTTCAGGTTCAGTAATTTGTTGAATGGCCCACAGAACTCAGGGAAACACTTTTCTTACTAATGCCAGTTTACAAGGGATGTTATGAAGAATACCAATGATGAAGGGGTGCATAGATTAAGGCCCAGCAGGGTAAGGACAGTGAGGCTCCTGTCCCTAGCACAGGAGCCTCTGTCCCTGTGGACTTTGGGGTGCAGCACCCTCCCAGCATCTGAATGGGCTCAACACCCTGGAGACTCCGAGCCCTGCCATTTAGGGACTTTTATGGCAATTTCATCATGTCATGATCAAGTTTTAGCTCAACCTCCCACCCCTCTCCTCCCTCTGGAGTTTGGCAGGCGAGGCTGAAAGTTCTAGGCTTCTAGTCAGGGCTTGATCTTTCTGGTGCCCAACCCCCATCCGGAAGCAATCTAGGTCCCACCACGAGTGGAGTTGCTTCATTCTTACGTCACTCGTCACTCGAGGAAAAGAAGCTCTTATCACCCAGGAAATTCCATGGGATTTAGGAGCTCTGTGCTAGGAACTGGGAACAAAGATCAAAAGTGTATCCCTTGCACTGTCACAGGCAGGGACGTTTTCTCGGTCAGAAGGCATGAGTTTTGATAGGAGGACATGACGAGAGAAATTCCTGCCTCTGGCCCTTTGATTCAACAAGTATTCACGGAGTACCTTTTGTGAGCCAGGCTCCTAACAAGGCGAGTTGGCAAAGCAAGAATGAGTCTGAGAAGTCTTGTCTGTGAGGAGACTAGTGTCGGTTATTGAAAAATAAATGAAAAAAGTGTTTATTGGGAGACTGCTGTGTGCTGAACCCGGTGGGACAGGGGTTTAATGATGAGCCAATGGGCACAGTCGTCACTGACAGTAGGGCAAACTGAACTTGAACAGTCTGACCAGTGTGATGAATGTGAGGGAATGTTCGGGGGCCCATAGAGTGTCTAGCAGGGTAGAATGGGGGTCAGGAAGATCCCCCTGGAGCAGTGCAATTGCCACTGAGATCTGAACACAGAGTGATGGTTAGATAAGTGAATAGGGGTGCAGAACCATCACAGAGGGGCCCCCACCGAAAAGAGCAGGTCCTTTTGGGGGACACCACGGCGATGAGAATAACTGAGCCTTTGGATTTATTTCTACAGAGAGCCCCGAGGCTTTAAGCAGGGCTTCCAGGTGACCTGGTCTGCTGTTCTAAACGACCATTCAGGGTCCACTGTTGAAGAAGGGCGCTGGGCGGGCCATTCGAAGGCTCTTGGTGCAGTCCATGCTAGGAGAGTGGTGGCTGGGACCTGGGTTAGCAGTGAGGGTGAGGGAAGTGGAGAGATTCAAGAGCTATTCAGGAGAAACAGCAATAGGACTCTTTGGGTGAGTGAGTAGGAATCAAGGAACACCCATGATTCTGACATGAGGAACTGGGTGGGTGTTGGACCCTGTACTGGACAGGATATGCCCGGGGAGACTCGAGTTTTGGGGGTTGGGATGATGAACTCAGTTTACATGCTCTTTGCATCAGGGCAGAGGGTTTCAGGAAGGAGTGATTGGGTCACAGAGTCAGGGCTATCTGGGCTGAGCCAACTCACCAAGAAATAGCCATTGATTTAGTGACAGGGGCCACTGGCAAGAAAAGACAAATACCCACAATGCAATGCTGAATATGACCATTCTGGAGCTCAGGAAGGAAGAGGAATTTTTACCTGAGAAGAGGCTGACTTTGAGCTTGAGGATGAGGCCGTCCGTGGGTGGGCAGGCAGGGAGGGCAGCCTGGGTGGAGCTGACTGTAAGCCAGGCAGAGAGAGGCAGTTGGTGCTGGGAATCGGGACATCTCTGACTCTGACCAGGGAGCAGGAACACTGCAAGGACCTCACGCGGGGCTCTGGGAACTCTGACTAAGGACACGCCTGGGATGTGTGGAGCGTGTGGTGGTCTAGGAAGAACCTTTGTTTATTAGATCTGCAGGAGTCTGCTTCCGAAGCCAGGTGAACTGATGGTCAGTGTTTCAAATCCCTTTCGTGTGCTGTCCAAGGTGGCAGGCTTGCTCACGCGGGCTGCTGGCCACTTGGCATGTGGTGGTCTGAACTGGGATGAGCTGTTAGGGTCAAATACACACCAGATTTCATGCCAGAGACCTCACGGATCATATCTTTACATTGATGGCATGTGGATATGATCGTAGTTTAGATATTTTGGGGGTAAATAAAATGTGTTATTAAAATTAACTTCACCTATTTCTTGATTTTATAATGTGCCTGGAAAATTTTAAAAATACATGTGGCTCACCTGATATCCCTATTGGACAGTCTTGAGCCAGGTGAAGGAAAATCTTAAATGTTCTCTCGTGAATAAAAGCATAGGGAGCCCCGCTGGTTTGGCTGAGTGGTTGAGTGTGGACCCATGAACCAAGAAGTTACTGGTTAGATTCCGGATCAGAGCACATGCCCGGATTGTGAGCTCATTCTCCAGTAGGGGGCGTACAGGAGGCAGCCTATCAGATCGATGGTTCCCTCTCATTGACGTTTCTTTATATATTAAATATATAATATATTTTTATTGATTTCAGAGAAGCAGGGGGAGGAAGAAAGAGATAGGAACATCAATGATGAGAGAGAATCATTGATTGGCTGGCCTCCTGCACACCCCCTACTGGGGATCCAGCCCACAACCAGGCATATGCCCTTGACCAGAATCGAACCTGGGACCCTTCAGTTCTAGGGGCTGACGCTCTATCCACTGAGCCAAACTGACTAGGGCTCTCATTTGTCGTTTCTATCTCTCTCTTTCTCTCCCTCCTCTCTCTCTAAAATCAATAAAAACATAAATAACTAAAAGTATAGGGACAAGAGTATGGATATTGATATTTTAGATTCTTATGCTTTAGATGCTACTCTCACTGTTTATCATTATTAAAAATGAAAAGGTTAGTAATGCTGAGCTTTGTTATCTTAAAGCCAGTTTTGCTTTTGATTTAAAACCTCTGGGTGCTGAGTTGAGAAGCGCACTGTGTTCCCCCGGCCCATTAGCTATGTCTTAGAGGAGGCTGAGCGTCACTCTTGACTCACAGGTGAAAACCTTCAAGAAGGGAGCGTTTTGGCTGCCGTCCACGCAGACGCACCTGTAAAGTCACCCCAAACCACCCAGAGAGCTACCCTGAGTTTGATGATGTCAGAAACGCCTCGTTTCCCTTCAGGAAGTGTGGCCTCGCCTGCCGGAACCCCAGCCTTTTCTGGGGGTCATGTGGGTACAGGGGCCGCCTCTGGCAGGGACATCTCCAGGAAGCAGGGCACCGCCTCCCTTGGCACCGTGTGCCTTTCCTGCCAGGAGAGTGGCTCCGCCTTCACCTCCCCAGCTCCCCAGCTTGTGCTGGGGCCCATGCGGAGGTCAGAGGAGCCGGGAATTTCTGCAGGAGAGACTGGCAGGTCAGGGAGACTTGCAGGATGGACCTGTAGAAATGCTCCTTTCCTTGTCTGGCCTTGACTTATGTGTTGACAAGTTTAAGAAGGACAAGGGAAGGAAGACAAGAAACCCGGTAAGAGGGTTAAGGGCTGGCAGAGCATTGCAGGATGTGCAGGGCTGGATGAGGAGGTGGGTCTGCAGGGGCAGCGGGCGCAGGGCGAGGGAATGGAAGCAGCACAGGCTTGGGCTGACTGCAGGGCACGGGCTGTGTTCCAGGAGGAAGAATTGCCCTGTCATCTCTCTGATCCTCTGGGAGGAGGCAGGAGGCTGAGGGATAGGTTGGGAGCCTTGTTATCTCCTGGAGGACTGAGTGTTCATCTCTGGATGCAGACGCCTCTTCTCGCTGTCTTTGCAGGATGAATTGGATCTCACCGACAAGAACCGGGAGGCGGTGTTTGCTCTGCCCCCTGAGAAGAAATGGCAGATCTACTGCAGCAAGAAGAAGGTGCCCCCTCTCACCCTCCTGCCGCAGCTCAGGGTCCACAGCTCGGGGTGTATACACAGCTCCGGGCTAGGTGTTGGAGGGATGACAGTGAATAAATCAGGACAAAAAAAAAAAAATCTCTGCTCTCACAGAGCGCACACTCAGGAAATAGGTTCTGTTTTTCCAAAGCCCTTTAAGCAGGTGCCTGCTGGGACACAGGAGGGGTGCTGGTTAGGGAGGCACACAGACCACAGGTCTAGACTCCCTTCCATGCCTGACCGCACCTGGAGGGCGGCCACCCTGGGCCGTAGGTGGGGCGGCTGTGTTGTGAGGACCAGTTTGGGAGGAGAGGGGCATCTTCAGCCCTCGCCCTGCCCTGTCTCAGGCTCGGCCTCACAGGCCAGCATGCCTGTCAGGTCACACAAGAAGGTCACACATCGGTCCCGTTCTCCCCTCCCCCCCCTCCCTCGCCTCTAGTTCATTTGACCCTGGTCCTCCCTAGAAAGGGCTGTGCGGCTCCAGTCAGGGCTTAATTGGATTTCACCTCCTCCCTCCACGTTTCTTCTCTCTTCCTCTTCCTTTCTCCAACTGTGTCTCTTTCGCTCATCTCTTTCTCTCTATGTGTCTCTTGCCCCCTGTGTGAGCCCATCTGTGTCTTTCCGTCTGTTTTCCTTTTCTTGACCCCTTTCCTCTCTCCCTCCCCTCTCCGATTTCTCAGACTTGCAGCTTCTCCCTTTGACTTCAGTGTGCAGGTGTTTGGGCGTTAGGACCTGGCAGAGCCCCGCACCCAGAGGCTGACTGTGAAATGGGGGCGGGGGGACTAGCGTCACTCACCATTTAGAGTTGGAAGGCACTGAGCAACAGTCCAGTCCAGTCCTTTATTCTGCACATGAGGCGAGAAAAGCCTAGCGAGGCAGTGGCTCAGCCAGACCTACCGCCGCTATGGCTGCGCCCTGGCTAGAGCCCGGCCTGCTGGGTCTGCGGACCTGTGGTGAGCTGCGTGGGCTGCACACACTGCAAGCCACTGTCTTCTGCACTCAATGCGCATGCATTAAGCACCTGCAGAATACCACGTTCTGTGTCTATGAATCTCACTCTCAGAAAAGCACATCTTAAAAAAACACACAAGTTGTGGGAGGAAGGGAGGGAGGGATGAGAAAATTAATTTCGGGAGTAATTAACCCTGTCCCATGATTCTCCACTTTCCAAAATGAGTTACTGTGGAGTTCCTTTAAGTTGATCTCTTATACAGCTAAAATATTTTAAACAAGTTATTAAAAATGTAAGGAGTTCTCTCTCTCTCTTCCAAATCAAATCGTGTGCAATTTCCCCACCCACGGTCATACCCCACACTGGGCTTCCTGTCTGCAGCGCCCTCTCCACTGTCTTCGCTTCAGTCATCTTCAGTAACTCAGTCCCGTCCCCAGCCCCACCTCCTCACGCCTCATGAGCCTGGGCTGTTCGATGTCCCCCCAAGGTTTCGGTGGCCCCCTAGGGACAGTTCTTCCAGAGAACGTTTGTCACCGCGCCTCTGACACTATGAAGACACAGATTATGACTTTTTGCTCAGTACTTTCAAGACTCAGTGCAGTGGTTGGCATGTAATAAGTGCTCATTAAATGCATATGAAGTGGATAAAGGATAAGCCAGCAAATAGGGCATGGAAACATGTGTTTTGTGATGGATTTGCTGTGGGTTCTGTGATCCCTTCTTCAAGATAGAAGATAGAATTTGGGGGCCTCAGGCATGGGGATTTAATACAGATAAGCCACATGAAGTCACAAAGACCAAGTCAAGACAGCTTTCCCACTGATCTAAAATTTGCATTTTATGAAACTAAATCCTGGAGCCCGAGTGGACAGAGCTGAGAGGTTCAGGGTAAAGTCCAAGTCAGCAGGCAGAGAGTCTCTGGAGGAGGTAAATTTCATGCTGATTTGGAAGCAGAGATTTGGCAAAGAGAAGCCAGTAGGAGCGGCCAAATGGGACGGAGACAGGGACAGGAGGGAGCAGGGGCTGGGTAATGCCCAGAAGCAGACCCTCTGGCAGAGGGGAGGCCTGGGTTTTCAGTCAGCATGGATGTTTAGCCAGCTCCCATCTTTCTTGTCCACTGGGGGAGGATTGGGGCTTTTTCTTGGTACCTGACAGCTGGGCCAAAGGCCCTCTGCTCCGGGCTCTGCCTCTCAGCTCCACAGACCCCTCCTGAGTCTTCCCAAAACCAGGGTCTTTTCCTCTTTTTGTAAAGTTATTTATTGGGCACCTGCTATGTGCCAGGAACTGCACCAAATGCTTTTATTTTATTTTTTTTATTTATTTATTGCTTAAAGTATTACAAAGGGTATTACATACGTGTCCATTTTATCCCCCTGCCCTAGACAGTCCCCTAGCCTCCCCTATCACCAAATGCTTTTATATCAATGCTTCTCAAACTATCTGGGAGAGAGAGACCAAGTTTTTAAATTCCCAAATCATCACAGACCAAAACACTTTTGTAGAATACAATAAGGCTATTATCAGAAAAATAAAATTTGAAAAAAAAAAACACAAAAAGAGATATAACATACCAGCACACATTTTTATTAGCTTCAACAGACATAAAATTATATTTTGTGAAATAGGGTCAGAAGAAATATAATAAGGAAAAATGACTTTATTTTTAATTGCACGTATTGTTCATTGAACGTGTATATACCTGCCTGGTTTCTGCCCACGTCACTGGCTGGTAGTGAGATTCGGGGTTTATTAGCCACATTTTGCGGAGGCAGAAAGGGAAGCTGGGAGACTGAGTGATTCCCTTGCCGCCTCCCTCTAGGTGGGGCTGGGGACTGACTGCCCGGGGACTGAAGCTGAGGGCCGCGGGCCACGGCCTGCCTTGCTGGTTGGTCCTTACAAGTCTTCTTGTTCCAGGAGCAGGAGGACCCCAACAAGATGGCGACCAGCTGGCCTGACTATTACATTGACCGCATCAACTCCATGGCTGCGGTGAGTGGCGCTCCTCTCCTGCCCTGGTCCCACCTGAGCGGCTATGGGGGCGAGTGAGCCTCCATCATCTCCCCCTGCACCTCACACCCCACCCACTGGGATCAGAGCCCAAGATGCTGTCACCATCCCTCCCTTCTCCATGTGACTTCAGAGTGTCCCCACCATTTAACCACTTATTTGCCATGGAAGCTTGGGAGGAAGGCTGGGCCAATAATTCTCCCCATTTTACAGATGAGGAATGTGAAGTCCAGGCCAGAACCTGTGTCTTCTCATAGTCTGACAGTCTGTCTTAGTCAACCATTCCCTGGTCTCACCCTTCCTGAGGCCAGGGTGGCCCCTCACACCGGGGGTGGGGCGCAGGGGCTGGGGGACGGAGCCCAGCATGACCTCCCGCTCTGTACCTGCCTCAGATGCAGAGTCTGTACAAATTCGATGAGGAGGAGATAGAGATGAGGAACCAAGTGGTGGAAGCCCTGAAGACGGCTCTCCGGACGCAGCCCATGAGGTGTGTTCCTCCTTCCCTCGCCTCCTTTCCTGCCCTTCGCCCAGTGCTCCCCTCAACTTCCTAAAGCGCCAGTCAGTTCCCACCCCATCCCCTTGGCCAGCTCCTCTCCCCAGCGTCCCCTGGAGCTGACCTCATTCCAGCTCCCACACCCCCTTTCTCTGAGGAGCTGAAGATGGACAAGTTGAGGAGGAGGGGGGATGAACACAGGAAAATGGAATACATCTCGGGTCTTTGGAAGAGCTATCCAAAGAGATATGGAGGACAAGTACTTGCTTTTCTTGGGAGAATAGAGCAGGAAGGAAGGGAGCCATACGTTCAAGGCTTATAAGAAAGAACTCTGAGGACGAGGTCTCACGAGTGTGGGTGAGAAATACTCCAGCCACTAGGGGGAGCTGTGGTGTCCATGGATGAGATGTCACCACCAGAGTGGGAGCAATAAAAAAGGCCAGGAAAAGGGGATGGATGCCTCAAAGGCTGGAGAAGAGCCCCCCCACTCCCCAGGCCACATAGTATAAAGGTCCAAAGAGGGGGCAAGAGCCATGGGTTCTTCTTGTGCCTGGGAATGGGCTCACACCAGTTTGTGAGAGCCAAGTGTTCAATTTTTAGCATTTTTGCAAACTAGGTTATACACAGTTATGACTAAAACGTAACTTAATATAAATTTATGATTAAATTACGCCAAAAACAAAGCTAATAAATATTCGGAACTTATCAATCCCTAATTATCTAATGATTTTACAGACCCCATTTTACTATAATGTATAATCTTCACTATCAGTTACGCTCGAGTTTGCGCCTGTTGTATATGCCTGGTGGAAACACTATAAATGGCACATCTCTTCCCAACTCCACGTTCAAGGAGGTCACATTGGTGGCTTGAAATCGGCTATGCTGGGAGCATTTATACCATGGAAACTGGCAAACACTACAATCAGGCCTTTTTAAATTTCTCCAGAGAGCCAGTCTTTTAACATCTACTAGTACTGGTCTGCGTGTGTGTGTGTGTGTGTGTGTGTGTGTGTGTGTGTTGTCTGGACTGAGCTCTCACCCCAGGAGCCTGGAAACAGAGCCTCAAGGAGAATGGAACATCCTATTTTCCACTTGTCTCTCAGATTGCGGGGTGAGGAGGGGGGTCTGGAATGGGAAGGAGATGCAGGAAGGATGAGGGTCAGGAAGCAAAGGGGTTAAGGGGACGTTTCCAGGTCTGTGTCCCATTCAGTTTATTTTCTTTCCCTGGGTATACCTCTGACGGCAAAAGTTACACAAGGTCATGGTGGCAATTTTGTGGAATAGAAAAACCTATAATAGTGTAAATAACACCATTTTAACAACTTAATTTGAGAGTAAATTTTATTTTTCTAGGCCTATTTGTGTAATGTAGAAATACACACAAATATATTTTGGGATCAAATGTATTCATTACTTTTTTAAATAGTCAAATAAAATAAAATTAGATGGGAATAAAAAAAAAGCAAGCCAATTAAAGTGAAATACAGTTACCAAATATTAAAATTTTGCGAGATGGCAATAAATGTGCCTTAAATAGCAAGAACTAACAACTGCAATCATTTGGAAGTGCTGATGAGTGACAGTGATATTTTGAGATGCCTACAATGATTGTAACTTGATATGAAGATCACTCTGATTTCTTTGGGGACAAAGTCACAGATTCTGCTAATACCACTGACATTGATTGCCTTCATTTATCACGGAAGGAATTGCTAAATTTCAGTTGAAGGTTGCCAAAAATAAAAGTACAGGTATACCTCGGAGATATTGTGGGTTTGGTTCCAGACCACGGCAATAAACTGAATATCACAATAAAGTGAGTCACATGAATATTTTGGTTTCCCAGGGCACATAAAAGTTGTGTTTACAGTACTGTAGTCTATTAAGTGTGTATTAGCATTGTGTCTAAAAAACAATGTATGCACCTTAAAAAATACTATATTGCTAAAAAATGCTAACCATCATCTGGGCCTTCAGCAAGACATAATCTCTTTACACTATCTATGAAGCACAATAAAGCATAGTGCAATAAAACAAGGTATGCCTATATAATTTTATTTTTCCACCCAAGTCCCTGGACCCCTGAATGCTAGCCATAGATCGACAGAGTCCAGGTTAAGAACCACTGAACTAAATGGTTTTTACTGTTTTCTTAAGGATCCCTAGCGGAGTACCTCTGGAGCCTTGGCCCTTTGACTTTTGACTCTAATGCACCTCATCCACTCACCCACCCATGGTTGAGAAATCCTTCTTATTGTCTGACTACAATTCTCTTAATTCCCATCCTCCCTGGAGATAAGTCTTCAGGTTTAATAGCCCTAATAGTTATTGTAATAATTATCATGATCATCGCCTTCCCTTGCACAGCACCATAGCTATGCAACTGGCAGTCAATGACATGCAAATGAACAGTATTTAAAATGCAAACAAGATGTGAGTCCCCCGTGAGCATGCTAGGATGTCAGTGTTTTAGATACACTGTATAGATGAGCCAAGTGGTCTCTATAGGTGGGACACAATGGAGCAGGGGTCATGGGATGCCTCTTTGCAAATAGCTATACAGAGCAATACGCAAGTGCAGGATGCCCATTCCATTCCACTAACGGCCTTGGCCTGGACAGGTTCGTGACCCGCTTCATCGAGCTGGATGGCTTGACCTGCCTGCTGAACTTCCTCCGGAGCATGGACCACGCCACCTGCGAGAGCCGCATCCACACCTCCCTCATCGGCTGCATCAAGGCTCTGATGAACAACTCTCAGGGGCGGGCTCACGTGCTGGCACAGCCCGAGGCCATCAGCACCATCGCGCAGAGCCTGCGCACGGAGAACAGCAAGACCAAGGTGGCCGTGCTGGAGATCCTGGGCGCCGTGTGCCTGGTGCCCGGCGGCCACAAGAAGGTTCTGCAGGCCATGCTGCACTACCAGGTGTACGCAGCCGAGCGCACGCGCTTCCAGGTGAGGGGCCCACGGAGGGCTTGCAGAGGGACCTGGAGAGATAGGGCTTTGGCTAGGAAATGGACTTCTTGCTAGAATGTGGGTTCCCTGAGGCTGGGATACTGGTTTGTTTCATTCTCATGGCTCTGTCTCTTTGAGCCCGGCACCTGGCTCATTAGAGGGACTCAGGGAAGAATTGTCTAATTTTATGCAATTGTTGGGCTCAAGATTTTAGGCCCTGTGCCTGGCCGGTGCCTACGACGGGAACCCTGGGAACAGTCCTGTGAGCTCAGGCCAGGCTGTTCTCTTTTCTTCTCCCTGGCCTGCCCCAGACACATGCCAGTGAGGGAGACAATTAGCATAATGTGTCTTGGAATAGAGTAAGCCTCCATACATGTGAACTGCCTTACAATCTGTGGCTTATCCCCCAGGATAGGCTGTTTGTTTATTCTATCATCCAACATTGTTAAGCACTGACTCTGTGTGAAAAGTGGCCCCTGGCCCTTTGCAGATGATGCGAAAGAGACAAAGGCAGTGGCCTGCTGTGGAGGAGCTGTAAGGTGCCAGAGCAGAATTTCAGCACGGCCCAGCAGAATCAACCAGCCCTGAGGCCGGGTGGAGAGGAAGTAAGGCAGGGCTGGGACCAAGACATGGAGAGGCAAAGGATGCTTCTCGAAGCTGTGTCGAAGGCCCTGGATAAGTTGGACAGTTGGGTAGAGAGAATGGACGGGGCATTCTGGCGGTTGGGGTGGCAGGAGAAAAGGCACAGAGGCTGGACCTCTAGGATCCTGAGTTCCCCCCTCCTCTCCTGTGCTGCCTTCCCATCCAGACCCTGCTGAACGAACTGGACCGAAGCCTGGGCCGGTACCGGGATGAAGTGAACCTGAAGACAGCCATCATGTCCTTTATCAATGCCGTCCTCAATGCTGGCGCCGGGGAGGTGAGGCATCTTTCCTGGCCCTGGATGTGCCCTGACTTCCTGGACCTGGGCTCGCGTGTGTGCCTCCTGGGGAAGTAGCAAAGGGGAGGGCCAAGGCATCTGGCTGGGTGGCTGCCACTGCCATCGATGTCTTTAGCACTTCCTGCTGCCTTCTCTTGGGCTGAGAAGGAATAGCTTGTCATTAACCTTGCTGTCAGGAGAGGCTCCTGGGAGCGTCCTGCACAGGTAGCATCGTGCATGATGTGTGTCATGGGCAAACCCCATCTGGGCTGGCTGATGGTGGCTTAGGGCGGTGGGCTGATTTATGGGAAGAGGAAAAGTGTTGGCCCTTCTTTTCAGAGTTTTCTAAAGATCTGCTGTGGACTGGTTTCTGGGTTGGCTAGTCATGCTCTTCTAGCGCCTTCTGTTAGGAGGTCTGATTTCTCATTTCTTTCCTTTGGGGTCAGAGTGGGATTTTCAGACCAAAAAAATAGCAATAATTAAAGAATAATTAGTCAGATGCCTCAGTCAAGGTCAGCTTATTGAAGGATAAAAGGGGCACTTCAATAATCTGTACTTTTCCCTTTTTTCTGCCAGCATGTTTTTTGGTTGGTTTGTTTTTCACCCAATCCTGATGACCTCAGTTAGGTGAGGTGGATTTGGGGAATAATCTGTCCCTAAGATGCTGACAACACCTTTGTCATTACTAGCTATTTATGGCTGACATCTGTTCTGATTAGTTGGTAACCATAACTCATCGGGTAATATTTACTAACACCCTTCCTGTAGGTCAAGCATGTCAAACTCGCAGTCCGCGGACCTCATGCCTCGTTTATTTGGCCCGTGTTAGGCTTTGAGTTTCACATGCTTGCTGTAGGTAATATCATGACCATTTTACAGATGAGGAAACTAAGGCTTTCCCAAAGTCACAAAACTAGTAAAAGTGACAGAGCAGGGATTTGAACCAAGATCTCTCTGATTCCAAAGCTTGTGTTTTGTATCCCTGTACAACACCGCCCTTTGATGCTAAAAGTTACAAGACTCAATGGAGATGAGGCAGGAGACCTACAGGGAGTGGATTAATGACATCAAAAGATGTCTCCTCCCACCCTTCCTTGGGACTCTGGGACTTGAAGCAGTTCCAGTTGAGTGGGCTGCAGAAGTGGAGGGATGATGACTGCAGTGGCAGTGAGGGTCCCCTGGGGACTCTTGTGGAATTTGAGACCAGCCAAAGAGTCTGGTCCTTCCTTGCTGACCCCGTAGGACAATCTGGAGTTCCGCCTACATCTACGGTACGAGTTCCTGATGCTGGGGATACAGCCTGTGATTGACAAACTCCGGCAGCACGAGAACGCCATCCTGGACAAGTAAGACCCACGCCACCCATCCCCATGGCAGACCTATGGGGACAGAGCCTTGGTGGGTAATGGTCACAACCTTCATGGAGGCTGCCCTTCCCACTGGAGACCACCTGCCACACCCAGCATCCATGCAGAATCAGCTCTGTGTGTGGGGCGGGCTGTGGCTCCCCATCCCCTTGTCCCACGTCTTACCTATATCCCTACCTGTCCTCTTTGCTGACCTGCTGTCTCATCTCTGATGTTATAGGCAGGTGGGCCCTGTAGTCATTAACCGTGGCAGTACTTCCCCCCTGGGGGGCATTTGGAAACATGTGGGAGTGTTGTTTGGTTTTCGGACTGTCTGGTTGTTAGGGGCCAGAAATGCTGAGTGTCCTACAGGGCGCTCCTGCTCAACAGAAATGGCCCACTCAGAAGACAAGCCATAAAGCCCTTTGTTGGTCAAGGGCACAGTTACATTCCCGTGTGTTACTAGCAGCCCCTCTGGCTCTGTCCCATGGGTACAGGCATTTTATTACACTGGACCTTAAGGGAAAGAGGATGAATCCTTTTTGAAGTGGAGTGGAGAGTGAATGGGTTGGAAAATGACTAAGATTGACCTTGAGGGCTGGCATGGGGACAACATGAGAACACTGGGAAGGTGTATGTAGGACAGTAGTCCCTGACTGGGAGCGATTTTACCCCCACCCCAGGGACATTTGGCAATGCCTGGAGACATTTTTGGTTGTCACAACTGCAGGTGGGGGTGCTATTGGCATATCGTGGGTGGAAGTCAGATGCTGCTGAACCTCCTGCAACTGATATAACCTCCCATAACCAAGGGTAATCCAACCCCGATGTCAATAGTGCTGACACTGAGAAAGCCCTGAGTTGGCCTCCCTGAGGGAGTCTATACAGGGGAGTGCTGCCTACAGACAGCTGCTTCCTTCTGGTTTGGCATTGGCCTCGCCTGAATGAAGCTTTCAGGTTTAGCTGGTGGGGGCTTGAAGGGGCTGTAACCCTTCAAGGATGTCCTGATGCTAATGTCGGCGCTCTCTATGCTCCCATCCTCTCTAGGCATTTGGATTTCTTCGAGATGGTCCGGAATGAGGATGACCTGGAGCTAGCCAGGAGGTTTGACATGGTGAGGCGCCTGCCAGGGTGAGGTGACTATGGCGGTCCAGGTGGCCCCACAGCCGCTTCTGCAGCTCCTGTGCTTGGGGGGTCTAGTGTTGGTTAGGTTCCCTGGTGGGTCCCCCCATGGCCAGGTCCTGTTTCTGGATGCCCGGCAGTATGTTGGTTCTGGTGAGCCTCACCTGTCGGGTTTCACCTGGTAGAGTATTTACCCCCTAGTGCCGTGGTCGGCAAACTGAGGCTCGAGAGCCACATGCGGCTCTTTGGCCCCTTGAGTGTGGCTCTTCCTAAGCCTTAGGAGTACCCTAATTAAGTTAATAACAATGTACTTACCTATATAGTTTAAGTTTAAAAAATTTGGCTCTCAAAAGAAATTTCAGTCATTGTACTGTTGATATTTGGCTCTGTTAACTAATGAGTTTGCCGACCACTGCTAGTGGGTCACAACCCCCAGAGGAAGGATAGACATTCTTTCAGCTGAGTAGTCTCAAATGCTGCTCCTGGACGACTCTCCCCTGCCTTCTAGCAATCCTGTGTCGCCTCCTCCCATCACTCACCAGATCATGCTTAGCAAACAAAATCATATTTTCATTTTAGCCCTAGTAACCCTGAAACACACAGCTCTGCTGCTTAAATTTTGTGCTATAAACCCCCATCCAAACAGAAACCTGCTTTGGGCGGTGCTGCAGTCACAAACCACCAGCCTGTATATTCTCTCAAAGTTCCTGGATTTACAGACACAGAAGCAGGTTAGAGAGGCCGGGCAGCTGGCCTGTTGTCACAACCGGGGAGCAGGCCTGGGGCTGAGCCCAGCGTGAGACCCGTGTGCCACGTGCTTCTTCACTCACCTGTGTCCCTGCTTCCTTCCCTGGGTTTGAATCAGTAGTTCTCAACCAGGGTCGACATGACTTGAGACATTTTTAAGTTGTCACGACTAGTGCAAGGAGGATGCCACTGGCGTCTGATAGACAGAGGCCAGGTTGCTGCCAAACACCCTACAGTGAACAAGGCAGCCCCTACAACAAAAATGACCTGGTCCAAGATGACAATAGGCCGAGGTTAAGAAACCCTGGTTATATAATTAGCTTATCTCCCTCTCGCCCCTGGGCCTGAGGGAGGGGGAGGTGGGCCATCCTGGGGGATGGTGCAGTGGATGGAGGCAGGGTCTTCTCTCCCCTATTCTCTTCCTCACTGTTTCCCCCCAACCAATCACTGCTGCCCCCAAACCCCCAGGTCCACATCGACACCAAGAGTGCTTCCCAGATGTTTGAGCTGATCCACCGGAAGCTGAAGCACACGGAGGCCTACCCCTGCCTGCTGTCTGTCTTGCACCACTGCCTGCAGATGCCCTGTGAGTAGCCAGCACCTGCCACTTCCTCAGCCAGCCCCGGGAGGTCAGGCCAGGACTCAGGCCCCTGCTCTTCCCCCCCTCCTAAGGGCAGGACTTCCACTATCACCTTGGGCAGTTGCTGGACATGGCCCAGAGCAGTGCCAATATCCCAGTCCAACAAACAGTACTTGATCACCATGAAATCAGACAGTTCTGACAGGGGATGAGCAGACTTCTTGGGGAGTTCCAAAAAAGTCTGTGTTTAGGGGATGGCACAGATGTGCAATAAGCAGGCCAATTTTTTGAAAATCAGTTCCTCCAGCCAGTCCTTGCTGGAAGCCACCCTAACACCCTTGCCCCTGCCTCTCTTTTCAAATGTCAGCATCTATGGGAGCAGATGCTAAGCTCTTAAGATCCAAGTGTGCATGGTGACTGCATAAATGACACATAATTATTGATAAGCCACTCCAGCATGCAACTTGAAATTGTACCATTTGGTATCTAAGCTCTTCACAAAATGGAATATTTGGAAAGTCATCGTCAACCTAGACAGACTCTCTTTGCTGGTAGTGAAGGTGGTGGTGGTGGTGATGGTGACAAGGACAGTTTACTGTGTGCCAGCTCTGGGCCAGGTGCGGTGTGAGGTCCTTTGGCACAGTGTCTCTGAACCTCAGAATGATGTACGGAGTGAGCATTACGATCTTGTTTTCAGTGGATGAACTTGAGGCTGAGCCAGTCGTTGCATAGGAAGGAACCTCTGTTTCTTTGGGGTCAGGGCTCTGGATGAAATGTGTTCTGCTTCTGTGAGCCAGTGTCCTGGCTCCACCCTGGTTTCCTGGGTGAAAGGTAAATGGAGCATGACACCACGTGGCGATGCCTGTGTCAGTGGGGTGGTGGAAAAAAAAACAAACAGACGGAAATGCTGGGTTTGGAAACCTCTCAGTTCTTCTCCAAAAGTCAGTGCAGAGGTCTTCATGGAAGACACGGGAAGGTCCTGGGAAACCTGACTTCTGTCCCAAGTCCCTGTGCTTGGTGTCCCATGGGCACGTGTCTGGGTCTCTCTATCTACTTTAGAAGGGGCTTTACAGACATTACCTTCCATCTTGTAGGCATTAATGATTGGACTTCAAGGTCAGGATCACTCTGGTTGACCTTGGTGGTCAGCAGAGATGAAGTATTGGGAATAAAGAACCAATGAAGAGTGTCTATCTCGGAAAAAGTCTATGCCAGCCAGACTATGATTAGAGGGGATGAGAGTGGGACCCCATGAGATCGTACACAACACACAATGCCTTTGCCTTCAGACTTCAGGGTCACCTTCACCAAAACAAACCTTCCTGGGTCCCATCACCACTTCTCCGATCCAGTCTGATTCCCTCTCTGTGCGCACCTGCAATTAGTTTCCATTCATCTTGCTCTGTAGAACAATAGCATAGATATTGCCCTAAAACCTCTTCTGTTTAAAAAATTTCCCTGCAGACTTCCTTATTCAGCCTGTAATATTTTGGAGCAGATTTGCCTTCTGAAAGGCTTTTTTTAAGGTAATTGAAAAAGCAATTTGCATTCCCAAGGCCTACCATGCTTGGGTGCCCACAGGGAAGAAAAGCAGACAGGAAGCATTTCAGAGAAATATGTCCAGAGGTTTGACACAGTCAGAGGGTCAGTCACAGATAATCAAGAAATGGCTGGATTGGAGATTCTCCATCATCAGCAATTGCATTGCCTCCCGCCCCCTTGGGAGCTTGCCAAGGGGGTGGGGGCCATCTCACCAGCCTGGGCTCAGGCAGTGACTCTAGGGTGAGGCTCCAGGGGCTCCAGGGCTCAGTGTAGATGTGATACCTGTGTCCCTCAGACAAGCGGAATGGCGGCTACCTGCAGCAGTGGCAGCTCCTGGACCGCATCCTACAGCAGATTGTCCTCCAGGATGAGCGGGGCGTGGACCCTGACCTGGCTCCCTTGGAGAACTTCAACGTCAAGAACATCGTCAATATGTGAGCAGTGGCGAGCCCTCCCCTGTCTTCCTCCTCCTTCTCATCTCTCTCCTACCTGGGGGTCTCACTCCCCCTCTCACCCCAGACATCTCCACACGGGCCTTGAGCAGCATTGTCCAAAGGAACTCTGAGATCACAGAAGTGGTCCATATCCACCTTGTCCACACGTGGCTGTCGAGCACTGATATGTGGCTGGTGTGACTGAGGAACTGAATTTTACATTGCATTTCCTTTTAATCAAATAACCATATGACATATGGCTAGTGACACCATATTGGACAGCACAGCTGCGGGTTACCTCTCACTGGTCCATTGAGTGGAGTGGTTAGAGGAGGAGTTTAAACTCATCAACACAGAGGAGGAGTCAGCAGGCCATGCCTGTGGGCGAACTCCCCAACTTGTGTTTGTATGGTCCATGAGCTAAGAAGAGATTTTGCACTTTAAAAGGGTTGTTAAAAATACAAGAATCTGCAGCAGAGACTGTACACAGTATGTAAACCTCTGTCCCTTTAGAGGTTTTCCAACCGCTGATGCAGGGCAAGACCATTTAGCCCTGAGGTTATGGGACAAGGATGGCGCAGCCCGAGGCCTTCTGACCTTACAGACTTTGTCTGACCCGGGGTACAGAGGAACACAGAGAGCAAGTTCCAAGTCACATCAATCATATTCAGACCTTATGTTCTGAATATTGATTTTAAGCTTAAACACTGAATTTTAATTTGAAACGTTTATGTATCTTTCAGCATAAATTTTTAATTTTAAACACTGACTTTTAATTTTAAAATTTTAACGTTAAGCTTTTACTTATTTTTCAGTGTAAGTCTGAGCCAGTTGCCCTTAAGGAGATTAAATAGGCTCTCACTGATCTGTTGTATTGCAATTCAACACCAAGCAGAAAATGAATCTTAAACAATCCAGCTACTGCCAACAAACTCTAGAGAGCTGTTGGACCCCAGCTCAGCAGCGCTGTCCTGCTTAATGCTTCCTCACTGTCTGGTCCTGCCCAGCCCCAAGTCAGACCCCAGTCCACCATGCCTCCTGCCCAGTGTCAAGGAACCTGGGTCAAAACTCTCTGAGAGGCTCAAAGAAGCCATTTCACAGATGGTAGTGAAGGAAGTGGCAGCACCGGGGATGATGGCGGTGGTTCTCCCCAAAGAAATCTCTGCCCAAGTTACTTCTCCACACTGTCCCCTGTTTATAGCCTTAGCCTCATTAAGGAGGCCAAGAGTCATGGATCTCACTCTTCCACATTCTCAGGTTTACCAAAGACATGATTACTGGGGCCTCACCTTGGGGTTTCACCTCCCTTGTACCTCGATGTCTAAATGAAAGCTTACTTTTATCCCAGTTGCAAGAGTTTGATACAAATGAGGACTTCTTATAATTTAGACACCCTCCCCGCCTCACCCTCATTCTGTGTTGTTGGAATGGGTGGCCTCTCTCACTCTCACACATTGGTCTTTAGCAGCCTGCACCATGGTAGTGCCAATATTGTGATCTCTGTCAGTGCAAAAACCTGTTTTTACAAAGGGGTACAAATCATTACAGCTAAGGGAAGCCTGAGATTTGAGCCTAGTTCTACCATTAAAATCTTGTCTCCAGTCTCATCTCAGGATTTAACTGTTTCACAAAATAACTGTTTCACAAAGGGGTTAGATTACAGGGCACCTGAGGGTCCTCGTACCTTTCACGGTCCATGGAGAAACACAGTGAGAACTAGGAAGGGATGGGGACCTGGAGGAACATCCGGAGAGTCAAAATCCTGCCCTCCTCGATGTGGCCAGATAGACTGGGGTCCAGGCACCAATGGGAGGTCGAGTGCCAACGTTCAATAGGATCCTCCCTCTGTTCCCCACCAGGCTCATCAATGAGAATGAAGTGAAGCAGTGGCGAGACCAGGCAGAGAAGTTCCGGAAAGGTGAGGAGCTCTGCCTAAACCTGCTACACGCTCCACACACCCTCCCGCTGGCCAGCCCAGGACCCACCTCCCCTGGAGGGGGACACATGCAGACTCACATTCTCTCCATTTCCTCTCCCACCCCACATCATCCAGAACACACGGAACTGGTGAGCAAGTTGGAGAGGAAGGAGCGAGAGTGTGAGACAAAGACTCTGGAGAAGGAAGAGATGATGCGGACGCTGAACAAGATGAAGGACAAGCTGGCCCGAGAGTCCCAGGAGCTGCGCCAGGCTCGGGGACAAGTGGCTGAGCTGGTAGCTCAACTCAGTGAGATCTCAGTACGTGGGCACTCTCCTCTCCTTCCACACAGATGAGCCTAGACCTTCAGGATATGGAGGGAAGAGCAGGTGTGGGGAGGGGCCGAGGATCCCGGGATGAGGGAGAAGAGAGGGGGGCCTCATCCCCGCATAGAGGGGGCTCCTGAAGCTGTAAGGGTGACACCTTTGTGTTACTTAGTAAAAGTAATGCTCCTTCTTCTGGGTGGTGCTGTCCCAGGAAGCACACCTTGGAAGTAGAGTGCAGGTGGGCTTTTGGCTTCCCCGCCCTCAGCAGGTAGTGGCCTACACAACTCTTTGTGTCAACCCTGCCGTTGCATTGTGGCGACTGTGACTTTGCTCAGTGTCTGTGTGTGAGTGTTTGACGTTTGTGTCTATCTATCTGTGGTTGTGTGTGTGGTGGATGTTTGAGATACAGAGAGAAAATGGGAGCTCAGTGTAGGTGGGAGGTAAGAGCAGGATTGGCAGATCTAGTGTAGATAGAGAATAAGAATAAAGAAAGGAATAATAGTGGGACACCTGAAAGGTATCATTGCTGAAGGCTTTGTTCTTCTGATTTTTCTGTCTCCTCACAGACAGGACCTGTATCTTCCCCACCTCCCCCTGGAGGCCCACTTACCTTGACTTCCTCGATGACAACCAATGACCTGCCTCCACCTGCACCCCCTTTACCATTCACTTGCTGTCCCCCACCGCCACCACCCCTTCCACCTGGGGGGCCTCCCACTCCCCCTGGCGCCCCACCTTGCTTCGGCATTGGCCTGCCTGTCCCTCCAGACCCTTTCCCCAGCAGTGATGTCTCACTCAGGAAGAAGTGTGTCCCCCAACCTTCCCACCCGCTGAAGTCCTTCAACTGGGTCAAGCTGAATGAGGTGAGTCACCAGGGGAGGCCAGTGCATCCCTTCTCCTACAGCTGGGGGGCAGTCAGCCCCACTGTTTGGAGATCTATCCCCTGGGCTCTTTCTTTGGTGGGTGTAAGGGTAGACATAGAGGATGCAAAAGATGGGGTTGCTGATGCCAGGCAGCTCACTGTCCACCGGGAAGAACATTCTACCCTGGGAGGACATGGCTCGGCATGTGGTAATGCTTGCATTGCCCAAGCCACCTACAGAAGGAATTTCTGTGTGCTGAGGATTAATGGAGTAATATAGATACAAGAGCATGGACCAAGCAGGGGTTCTTTCTAGATAAGGCAAGGGCTGGACTGGAACCATAAGGACAAGGTGAATCTGAGGAAAAGGGTAGAAGTTCTGGGCAAAGATCTTGGACCAAGGACTGAGATGGTAAAGATCAAGGACTGAAATGAGGCCATGGCAGGGGCTATGACATCCTTGTAATGAAGAATTTGATGCCAAGATATAGCCATTTTGGCATCTTCCCAGGAGAATGGTGCTACTCTCTAGATGGCTCAGCAGTGAGAGGCCCTCACAAATATTACCCACTAATCACCCACTCCAGACCCAAGTGTGGAGTTGACTTCTCTATCGGACGTTCAAGATCACAGAGCATAGATGTCCTGGGTCACATTAGACCCCTAGAAAATGAAGGCCAGTTGCAGCCTGGGTCAAGCCCTGCACCTGGTTCTGTACTGTGTCCTATTAAGAGGATCAGTGACTTTGTCCCTGAGATAAACACATGTAAGGCAATTGGATTCAGTTGGCCTGCCTCACACTCACCCTTCAACAGCAGCTATGATTGGAGCTGAGAGTAATGGGTGCCCTCTGACCTTTGGATCTAGGAAGTGTGTTTGAAGAAACACTTCTAGATCCTGAGGATGGACTGAGGGAGAGGTTCTACCCTCTAACAAGACCAGGTTTGGCTCTAACCGTGTGGCCTGTGAAACCACTCATGTTGTCCACACTCCATTTACTTGTCTGTAAGGTGATCTCTACGATTCCTTCCACCTCTGGTTCTGTGATCCAGGTAGAAACACGATGCATGAGTACAGCCCATTCGTAGTCTCCTGGGCCTCTGATAACACCTTCAACCTGAGTTATTAAAACTTTAGAGCCACCTCTTAGCAGCATGTTGAAGAAACACTGTTGAAGTCAGTGGCAGCTGCATTGCACAGTTGTGCCCTGTGCATGCTTCTCCATGGTTACGAGGCAAGGCAGGAAGGCAAGGGCATGGGAGCTGGCAGCCAGCTCTGCAGGACCAGAGGCCAGAGGCTGGGTGGGCATGTTCATTGTCCATAATCAGAAATGATGTTTTTAAATTGTCGTAAAAAAAGATATAATCTGCATCTCCTATACTTACAACTTTAAATTTATGGTTTTAAAATGTCACGAAAAGTTGATTAGGTACCTTAGCAATTAAGGAATACAGACAAGGCAAAACATTTTTGCAACATTTTTATCATCTAGAGCTTTGTGCCTAGGATTTTCTCCGGGGTCCAGTACTAATAAAGCCTACCGAATTCCTCAGGGCCCCAGCGCAGGCCAGTTTCATTCCTAGACTGGAAAGCACCGTTTTGGTGGAATAGGCATCGGGGAGCAGTCCTGGGAGCTGCAGACGTTTCTTAGCCGGGGTGGGTGGCGGGGAGTCAAATAATGTTTTGTGAACCTATTATCCCAGCCACAAGCTTTGACTTGTATGACGAGGGGTCATTTCATCGTGTGGGCTTCAGGCTCTTGACCTGTAAGATGAGGGTAATTATGAAATCCATAGCAAAGGTGGTTTTAATACATATAAAGTACGTGCCCAGTGACTAACACAGAGGAAGTTGTAATATTAATAGTAATAATAGACTGGTTATTGGTGGCACTGCCATGTGTGCTTTGAGTCTGTTATCTCACTTCATCTACACTTCAGCTCAGTAAGGAAGCACCATTGAGATTCGGTTTCCCCTCCCCCCCGCCCCCCTAACATGAGAAGAGAACAGTCCCCGTCCATTTGCCAGTGGTCCCATGGAGTGATGAGATAGGGACAGAGCAAGCCAGCCTGGTCTCACTGACCCCACATGCTCCTTGAGAGAAACAGTGGCATGCGCGTTGAGAAAGATTTCCCTGGCTTACACAAGATGTCCCCGAGGGGCAGAAGCTCCAGGAATCTAGGCCGCAGGTGATGGGGCCTTGGCCAGAGTGGCAGCAAAACTAAATCTGGGGATGATGATGCATGGCCGGCACATCGGGGTAACTTGGTGGATGTAGGGTGTGGAGAACACTGGAATAGCCGTGCCCCTGTCCGGCTGCAGACTCGGCGCACCCCACCGGGCGTTCCTGTGGCGAATACGGGGGAGGGCGGGCGTTTGGGAAGACACGCGGAGAGGCTGGCCCTCAGTCTGTTGTCTCTTCCTAGCGCTCAGCATCCCACCCTCTCAATCCGCCCCTTTTCTCATCCTGGCCTCACCGGGAATGGGGAGCAATGGGAGGCTTCACCGCTCTGAGCTTTCCCAGTGTGCCCACCTGCCCCCCAGGCCTGGGTTTAGGTGGGGACCGAATTAGAAGTTTCTCTCCCCTGCCTGCCCCAATTCCATTCCTGCTATCTCCTCTCTGCTACTACCTTCCCCATTCCAGGAGCCTGGCCCCTCTCCCCAGGTCCCTTCCTCTTCCCCGACCCCACGTGTGCTCCTGTGCGTACACACACACACACACACACACACACACACACACACACACAGTGGCTGCTTCTGCCATGAAAAGAATGCGTCTGTGTTGGGTTTGGCCAGTTGCCTGTATCCCTTGCCGCTCCAAGCTTCCCAGCCCGGCATTCCACAAGAGGGTCCCCGGCCTTAGGAAGGCCACAGGAATGCCCCCACCCCCTGCTCTGGCCTAGCCTCCCCTTTTCCAGAGTTTAAGAAAATAAACGTGAGTGAAAGGTATGTTTCTCTCTCCAAGACTTGCTGTGGGGGAGGTGGGGGAGAAGGCGGGGGCATTAGGAAAGCTCCCCAGCTGCCCTGCAGCCAGAGGACGGTGGGAGGCGCTACCTGAAAAGTCAGCAAAGATGTAGGTGAGGTGGGTTCTTGGAGGAGGGGGTGGAGCACCTGCAGGGAGGACCTCTGGTGCACCCTCTAGGCCAGGGATGGGCAACCTTTTTGTGAGTGTGTGCCAAAACCAGCAAAATCTCTGACTCAAAATTCTTCTGCATGCCAACCCTAATTTTTTGAGAACATGTTACGCCTACTTGATACCTCTTAAGGTGTACGTATGTGAAGAACCTTGAAGAAATAATAAAATTCATTCAAGTGACAAAAACACAGTATATGATGATGAAAAATACATTTATTTTTTAATGTATACATGTACACTGATAGTCTGACAGAAAACTTTATGACTCCCTTTGATATTACCAGTGGGACTTTTGCTGCTGCATCACTGATGACAGAGATTTTACATTAGGTTTATATTTCGTGACCTTCAGAGATATGCATGAGCCCTACTTTCATCCATCAGGCTACTCCTATTACGAGACTTAACAAAATTCATCAGTGAGAACAAAGATTCACAAGCGTATGTGGATGAAACCAAAACACTGGTCGGATCTTGGAAGGCAGGGAGAGTTAAGGCAGAGGCATAGAAATTGCTCTTCCCCTCTCTCGTCAATCCATGTCTATGGTCTTTAAGATAACCTGTTATGTAAAATTATTTATTTATCTAAGATGCACCTGCACTGAATTTATCTGAAAAATAAAAATGTCAATATTAAGAAAAAATTGTAAATGGAAGATTATAAGAGAGGGTTTCGCGTGCCAGCAAAAGTTACTGGCGTGCCATGTTTGGCACGCGTGCCAGGGGTTGCCCACCCCTGCTCTAAGCCATCCTCAGGTGTCACAAGACCACTGGAGTGGCCTGGCTTGGCTGGCAGCTCCTCCCCAGAGGCTGACAGCTTCTTCCAAGGCCCCTGAGGTGGGGTTCACTGCAAGGGTCCTAACAGAGGTGGACGGGGCCTATGGTGAGGGGCTGTGGAATGTAAACTCCTGGGTCCTTCCCAGTCATAAGCTACGGGCCATCTTCCCTGGGTCTGACCAACAGGAAATTGTGGCAGAGTCTTGGCCCAGGCAGTCACTGGAGGGGACAGGATGTCCCAGCCTTTGACATTGATCCGCTTTCTGGGAATCTGGGAAAGTGGGAGGAAGACCCCTGGGAGAGAAAATGACCATATCAGATGCAGGAAATACCGTTGGCGCTAAGGATGCCAGGATCCCCAATATGTGTGGACACTCTTCCTGCCTCTGACCCCACCAGCCCGCCTTCAGGGGGAGGCCCTGAGAGCGCTGGCTCAGCTTGGCTTTTCTGGAAGGAGTTTCATACTCGCCCATCCCTCGCTCGGCTCACCCGCCGATTTCTGTAACGTGCTTACACGTGGCCCCACCTGGATGGGCGGGGAAGGAGGTTGTCTCTGGCCTCTACTCTGGGGCCAAGCATTGAGAAAGGGTGGAGGTTAGAGGGGAGGATGACCCCCTTCTGAGGGCCTGGCCGCCTGGCTGTCAGGATGTGTGCCCCTGGGGGCAGGTGGGGGTAGGGAGGCACCAGCCATCTCCACAGAGAAGGAAGTGAGTCAACCATGGGTGTCCTCCCCGCCCCGAATCTTAGGAGCGTGTCCCTGGCACCGTATGGAATGAGATTGATGACATGCAGATATTTCGGATTCTGGACCTACAGGACTTTGAGAAAATGTTCTCAGCCTATCAGAGGCACCAGGTAAGACCCTGCCCCTCGAGCCTCTTGGATCTTGACTTTTAGCCTTGACTTCACATTTGCGCTTTACTACACCCACAGTGTCTGACACATAGCCCCTCCCTCCCTCCATCCTTCCCTCCTGAATGTATTGAATGATTTGATCCTTTGCCAGGCCCCATGTGCTTGCTGGGAACATAGATATGAAGTGGAGGCGTGCAGTGCAGGAGGGGAGACATCCCATAGTATTACAGTTTGTAGTCACACATCAAGTGATGAATGAGCATGTGTTGGTTTCTCTCTCTCGTCCTGGAGCACTGGAGGTGGAGTCCGAGGGCCTGGCCACTGCTGATCCTGCTCTTTCTTTGGCCACAGGATTTAGGGACTGTATCTAAAAGGCATTTTAACTTTTCAAACTATTTTCTCTACATACTCTCATCTCTCAACACCCCCAAGAGTCAGGGAGCAGAGGATGCTAACGTTCAAGGTCATGTTAGGGGTTGAGGCTGGACCAGGCCCGGGCAGGCAGGCAGAGGCCCTGGGCCTTGCTCTGCAGGCGCTGGGTACAGATGGCTGATGAGTAAGCAGCATTAGGGGAGTGGGGTTGGGGGCAGAATACAGGGCATTCCTGAGCCAGGGATCTTAACTGTGCCGAGTGCCTGTGGGATTGCCAAAAATGCAGGTTCTTGGACCGCATCCTCATGTGAATGTGAGTCAGGAAATGAGTTGGGGCCCAGGAATCTGCATTGCAGTGGCACATCTGGGGGCTGCCCCCAAGTCCAGTTGGGCATTACCAGCCCAGGCCTGGAAGGGTTTGCTTTCTCTCTGGCCTGCCTCCAGGGGCTGTTTCTGCTCAGGGCTGTGCTCTTTTCTTCCGTGTTTTCTCTGCTGAGCCCAGGGTCCCAGCCTGAGGACTCCCCAGGTGCCACTGATGGGGCTGTGCCCTCCTGGGCCCTGGGCAGCGGCTGCATGTAGTGACCAGGCTCCCCACTTCTTCCTGCCAAGTCCAGGCCCGAGGCTGACCCTTCCTGAGGGCAGTGGGGGCTGAGGGCATGTGTCCCTGCTCCCAGGGGACTAGCCAAAGGGGCGGGGGCAGGGCTCTGGCCTGTTTGGGGGTTCTAGAAAAGCCAGATGGCTGTTTATGTCATTTAAATGTGGGTGCTGAAGGCATCTGCTTGCAGGAGGCATTTTCAGCCCTTGCTTGTGCCAGGCTGCATGGGCACAGGCAGCAACTGGAGGCATCCTGAGTGCCTGGTGCTCCTGCATGTCAGTGCTCCAGGGGGGCCTGGGGATGCAGGGAGTGCCTGCAAGGGGTGTCATTCCTGCAAAGATGCTCCGTCTACTTTGAGCATCATCTCCGGATCCGGAGGCAGGGCTGGGACGGGGGGCAGTAGGGAAAGAGGGGCTGTGGGGGTGAGGACAGGCTGGGTTTGGGGCTCCCCATTTGGTGAGTAGAGAAGAGTTAGACAGAAAGCCCCCTGGTCTGTCTTCCTCTCCCTCTGCTACCCCCTTCCCCCCGCTGCTCTGAGCACACTCAGTCCAGCACGCTGTCTGGGCACAAAATTCACCCAGGCCAAGTGGTTGGGGTTAAATTCACAGCAGCAGAGCCGGTCGCCTCCTCTTGCTGTCGGGGGACCTGGGTGGTTGTGGGCGGAGGGAGGGCCTATGCGCTGTGGGTCTCCCTCTCTGCCCCACATGGGCCCTGACTTAGTGATTTCAGCTCATCAGGGTCAGGAAGGGAGAACCAGGGGTGAGCTCTGCCTCCTCAACTCCCCTGAGAGATTCAAAGACCGATGAGGGGCAAGGGACAGGGAACAGAATTCAGGGACACCTGCTTCCCTCTGCCTCAAGGAACACAACTTCCACAGGGCCTGGCTCAAGTTCCCTGTGTTTCCTCCTCCGTTTAGGAAGTTTAACTCATGGGGTGGAGATTCCAGGCAGAGGAGAGGGACGCCTGGGACCAGCAGCTGGGGTTGGTGGGCCTCAGTGGGGAGTGGCGGGGTCCTCTGCACCCAGGACCTGTAGGGGGCACTGCCTGTCCTCCGCTGAGTTTGGCTTGGGGGTGCATGTCTGCTAGAAGCTGCTCCTATGCGTGCTCCTCCCCGGCCCCCCCTCCAGCCAGGAGTCTGGTTGGGATGGAGCAGCAGAGTAGAGATGAGGGGCCCCATGTCTCCCCTCCTCTCCCTGGGTCCCTGGGCCTCTTGGCTAACGTTGTGCATGTTTAATCCTCTGTTGGCTGTGGCTGCTGCCTGCCTAGGAGCTGATTACTAATACTTCTCAACAGGTGAGTCACTGAGGGGCCTGGATGCTCTGACCTTTAACTACTCCCCCAGGCTGCTGCCTGGCCCTGGGCCCCGAGGAGCAGGCCTGTCCTTATTACCTTCTGTCTCATTCCCCGTTGATACAGGGTGGCCTGGGGAGGTCCCCAAAGAGAAAGCGAAATGTAGGAGAGGGCTTAGCACTAGCAGACCCGGCCCGCGGTGGAGAGAATGGGCACGGGAGTGAGGAGGAAGCTCCTGGTCTGTTGCCCACCCCCCCAGGAGGGGGGCACCAGGCCGTCCTGTAGGACTGAGCAGACTGGGCACAGCTCGCAGAGGTGGCCATGTGAGTGGCGGCTCCTGCAGGCGCACAGCATGGAGCATGTACTTGGAGGCAGCTCCCAGGATAGAAGCTCATTAGGGGCTCAGAGAAGGTAGGGGGTGGGGGTGAGGGTGGGGGGGTGGTCTTTGATTTTTTGGGAATGCACCTGCTAGAACCTCCAAGGAGAGAATTCTACAGGGAATTCTGCCTGTTTCCCCACCTCTGAACATGTGGATGCCCTCTCCCCAGAGGACATTGGGCCGGTCCTGAAGTCTCCAGGAGTCCAGGGACTGTGACCTTGTGGGGACTTAGAACCAGCTTCTTACATTTTGGGGAGTTTGGGTGGGGCGGTGGGAGTGGGGGTGGAGTCTCTGGGGATGTGTAGATCCTATGACATTCCCGCAGCCATAGGGATCAGTGTCTCCCTCCATCGGAACAGCTCCTCTCTAGTTTGCCCAGAGAGGGCCATCTCTAAAAAGGGCTCTTCATTGCCCCCAACTCATCCTAGCCCAGGGTGAAGTCCCAGGTGCCTCCTACTGGGTCAGGAATGACCCACCCTCCTCTCTCCCCAGCCTTTTCCTCTCGCTTTCTCTCACACCAGGAGCCTGGCCTGCTTGGTAGGGGGGCGGCTCCTTCAGGGGGCGGGGCGGAGAGTAGAGGTTTGGGGGAGACACACACCTCACCTTTCTGACTGGCTTGTTGGTTGCAGAAAGAGTTGGGCTCCACAGAGGACATCTACCTGGCCTCCCGCAAGGTCAAAGAGCTGTCGGTCATTGATGGCCGGAGGGCACAGAACTGCATCATCCTGCTCTCCAAGTAAGTGCTTGCACAGCGTGTGGGGTCCCGCCCGGCCTGGGGGGCCTGCCCAGCCCTGGGGGGCCTGCCCCAGGATACCTTCCTGGTGGGAAGGGCTGGGCCCCCAGGACGCAGAGGACTGAGATGGGTCGTGTGGAGGGAGATGGTGGACTTGAATGCCTGGGGGAAGTAGGTGGTCGAGGACTGGGGTGACAGCAGTCTCTGGCCTCCCCTGTCCGCTGCCCACTGGGAAAGGGGACAAGGCCCCGATCTAGAACCCTCCCCGGGAACCCATGTCAGCAGCGTGGGGCTCTGCACACAGGAAACTGCCCCAGCTCGAGGCTCCTGACCAGCCTGGTCAGCGTCTGCTGGTGGAGTGGCTCTGAGCCCATGGAGGCCCCCAGGCTCAGGCCACGAAGCAGCATGATCTCAGCCCCCAAGCATTTCCCGTGGCTGCAGAACAAACAGGGCAGTATGTGCACCAACAGCACAGCTTCTGTGCGGGGCCTCCCGCCTGGGCCAGGGTCAGAGGGCACCGCCTCCCAGACTATTCTTAGTGCTGCCCCAGCCGTCCCTGGGACACCCACCCCTCCTTCCCTCCCACAAGGCCCAGGCCTCTGTTCCTCCCCCTTGCTGGTGGGGCAGAGGTCTGTACCCCAGGCTCCCATTGGCTGAGTGCCTGGAGGGGCTGGGAAGGTGTGTGTGTGTGTGTGTGTGTGTGTGTGTGTGTGTGTGTGACGGGGGTGGGCTCCTCCCTCCCCCCCCAAACCCCCCCCAGACAGCAAGCGGATAAGCCGGATTGAACAGCTGTGCGGGAGCTGAGGCTGTGCCAGACTGAGGCTGTTCTGTCTGCCGAGAATGAGGGAAGCAGGAAGCTGCCCCTTAGAGGCCTGCCCTCCTCCCGCGCTCCCAGGGAGATGCTGCGGGCATCTTAGGCAGGAGGAGGAGGAGGAAGATCAGAACCCTTCTCCCCGTGTCTCAGGCTGCACCCAAGATGTCCCTTTACTCCCAACCGCCCCTGTCCCCCTGTCAGCCCCCACGGAGACTCAGGCACAGACCGGAGACGCATCGGCAGAGGCGAAAAGACCTCGTTGTTGAGCTTAGGGAGTGAACCAAGTTAGTGTAGTCTGAGGAGGCTTTGCCAGAGCTGGGGAGGACTCTCCAAGGTGCTCCGTGCTCTACGTTCCGTGAGGGAGGAGGGAGAAGTGAGCGGGGTCTGTCCCGAGCGGACACCCACCACCAGGCTGCTCAGGGCTGGGCTCTGCCTAGGTTGAAGCTGTCTAACGAGGAGATCCGCCAGGCCGTCCTGAAGATGGACGAGCAGGAGGACCTCGCCAAGGACATGCTGGAGCAGGTGAGCCCCTCAAGGGGAGGCAGCGAACCCCTTCCCGACAGCCCCCCAGAGACCCAGTGGTCCAGGAGAAATCAGACTGGAGGCTGGAGGAGTGGCAGAGAGGTTTCTGGAAACTTCCCTCAGCCAACCCACACCACCATTAACTGACTTCATTAAACTCCTGAACGCTGTTCATCCAAGGCACTGCTGTATTACATTATTCTATATTAGAGCAAAAAGACAAGCCAAACCTTAGAGCAGTGACGGCGAGCCTTTTGAGCTCGGCGTGTCAGCATTTTGAAAAATCCTAACTTAACTCTGGTGCCGTGTCACATATAGAAATTTTTTGATATTTGCAACCATAGTAAAACAAAGATTTATATTTTTGATATTTATTTTATATATTGAAATGCCATTTAACAAAGAAAAATCAACCAAAAAAATGAGTTCACGTGTCACCTCTGACAAGCATGTCAGGTTTGCCATCACTGCCTTAGAAGATGTTTGCCGTCGGTATATCAAGCAAAGACCTCATGTTTAGAATAAAGAACTCTACAAACCAGTGAGAATATGGCAAACGACGGCACTTAAAAATGAGCAAAAACTTCATGAAGGAGAATTTCTAAGTGGCTCCTATTGGTCATCAGAGAAACAGGGTCGATGTGGGTGTGTGCGGTGGCCCCACGTACCCACCAGAATAGCTAAGATTAGAAAGACAGACCATCCAAGTGTGGGCTGGGAGGGGAAGTGATGGGAGTTCTCGTTCCAGGCAGTCATCTGGAAAAGCACTTGGCAGGGCACACAGAGGCCACACACACCTGCCCAATTGCCCAGCAGCCCCCCTCCTAGGGATACACTCAGAACACCACCCCCCCCCCCCCCCCCCCCCCGTGAGCGGCCCTTACAGCGTGGATGAATCTCAGACACTGTATTGAGTGAAAGGAGGCAGACACTAAAGGGAACACACACCTTGAGTCCATTTATAAGAAGTTCAAGAATAGGCACATCCACCCTAAGGTGACAAACTTCAGCCGAGAGGCTGTGTTGTGGGGTGGGTGGGGGGAGGAGCTGGCTGCTTAAAGTGACACAAGGGAACTTTCTGGCGGGATGGAAATCTGCATCTTGTCTGGGTGGTGGCGGGTAGCTTTGTAAAACTCATTGACCTGCACATTTAAAAGGGGCATGTTCTTCTCTCTCTCTCTCTCTCTCTCTCTCTCTCTCTCTCTCTCTCTCTCTATATATATATATATATATATATATATATATATATCCTCAATAAAGGTTTCAAAAGAAGAAAGTCACTGAACTGTATAATTAAGAATAATGTACTTTGCTCTATGTAAGTTATTTCTTAATTTTAAAAAAGTAAAGGAAGGAAGGAAGGAAGGAAGGCAGGCAGGCTAGAATCAAGTGCCCTGTGGTTCCTTTCGGGCAGATGAAATGCAGACCATCCGCAGAGGATGCCTGTGTCTTAAGGGGACGCCTCCTGGGTTGAGCCTGTCAGTGTGGGCTTCCGTGTGCTGTGCCGCCGTACCAGCTTCCTGTCTGACCTCCACCTGCTCTTTGCAGCTCCTCAAGTTCGTCCCGGAGAAGAGTGACATTGACCTCCTCGAGGAGCACAAGCATGAGATCGAGCGGATGGCCCGCGCTGACCGCTTCCTCTATGAAATGAGCAGGTCGGCCGCGGGTGTGGCGGGAGGGGTGGGGGAAGGCTGGCTGAGGAGGGGCCTGGCTGGCTTCTGGGGCTGGGGCTGGGGCCAGGCCGGAGGGGGGCCGCCTATGACGTAGCCTCCCCATCCACAGGATCGACCACTACCAGCAGCGCCTGCAGGCCCTCTTCTTCAAGAAGAAGTTCCAGGAGCGGCTGGCGGAGGCCAAGCCCAAAGTGGAAGGTAGGGCTGAGGGGGTGGAGGAAGCCAGAGAGGAGAGGCATCTGGGGAGGCTGGGGAGGGAGTCCAGGAACAGGCAGAGGAAAATCCCCCCCAAATCCAAAACCAAACTCTAATGCTGATTTTGTAGATATTATATGCACTTGTGTATGTTGGCTCATGTGCCACGCACGGACACATTTCCTGTGCCTCCGCATGCAGACTCGCTAGGGCGGAGGATCTGTGACATCTGCCCCAGCGTGGGATAGAGATGCTGAAAGCTACCTGTGGTCAACCATGGTCCAAAAATATTAAACGGAAGGTTGCAGAAACAGACAATTCTTAAGTTTTAAATTGTGTGCTTTTCTGAGTATCATTAGGAACTCTCATACCATTCCCCTCCATTCCGCCTGGGGCGTGAACTATCCCTTTGTCCAGAATATCCAGGGCTGTAAACACTCCCCCTCATTAGTCACCAAGTAGCCGTCTCCATGATCAGAGAGAGAGGCCGTGTTCACATAACTTATTGCTGTAATTGTCCTAATGTACTATTGGTTATTGTTCACCTCTTCCTGTGCCTAATTTATACATTAACCTTTATCGTAAGTAGTACTTACAGGAGGAATCACAGTATGATGGGGTTCGGTACTGTCCTTGGTTTCGGGCATCCACTGGGGGTTTTGGAACGGAACCCCCACAGATAAGGGGGGGCCATGTAATAGCAAGCACCGAGAACAGTTCCTGGCATGCTTTGGCCGCATCAACCTTGACCCTGCGGGAGAGATGCTCAGCTCATGGGAGACTACAGAGCACATTGTTTCAAGTGTGAGCTACTGGAAAGGAGGAAATGGGCAAGGTGATCCCGGGCGGTGCCTGGTTTCCTGGGTGCGAGAACCCCGCCCTACACCGACAGGCTTTTCCAGAGGAGCCCTTGGTTATTAAATGAGAACCATGTGCCAAGCGCTGTATGAAACACTCCACGCGGCTGGGCTCATGGTCCTCACCACAACCCTGCGGGGGCAGAGCTCTCACCTCTGAGATGATCGGGACATGTTGCCTTAGGCCACGTGACTGGGGCCTGGTGGAGTCAGGATTGGAACACAATGTCGTTCTTCAAAATCCATCCCCTCGTTCTCCTCCTGGTGTACTCCCCAGAGGGTGGCAGAGACGGAGGTGGAGGGGCAGGAGGGGGAGAGGAAGGTGGTCAGGATGGTGAGTAGCCATGGGGATGGGAGGGGGATGCAGGCCAGGCTGTGAGGCTCATTGGTGGTGAGGACAGGGTCAGTGACGCGAACTAGGGAGCCGGTGTCCAGGATGCTGAGGGGGACCGGCTGGGGGCAGAGCATGGGCCCCCTCTGCTGGACACCGAGGCTGCTGGCACGTCCTGGGATGCCCCGTGCAGAAAATGACCCTTTCTGGAGTTCTCCAAGCTGCTTCAGGGAGGTTTCCGGGGCATGACAGAGCTAGAGGCAGACATCTTCTGTGATCTGGATCCTGACACACATGCACACGTACTCGCACCCACACGCAAGCACTCGCACCCAACTAGGACACTGCAGGCGGCTGTGATCTGTGATGTGAAGGGCGGGGAGCACCGTCAGTGTGACCCTGCGGGTCTAAGGCCTTCCCTTCACACAGCTTTCTTCGTCCTGCTGCCGACTGCCCTCGGGGCCTGAGGCGCAGGTCAGGGGTTCAGCCGAAGACATATGTGCTCAGCTGCTTGTGTCTCTTGGGTCAGTGGAGAAATGTAGGCAATAGCACTTGGGACTATGGGACCCAAGGAGCTTAGCCATCCGGTGGCTTTACGCTCAGATGATGTCCTGTTCCTGCGGCCACTCCTCAACTCTCCCTAAGGTAGTCACTGCGGCCAGAGAAGAGTCCGCCTTTCACATCACCAGGCAGAGCGAGGCGTGGTTAGATGGCAAAACCTGCCGGAAGGTCGTCACCGCCCGGCTGTAGCTGCTGTTCTAGAAGGGCCCACAGGTCTCCTCCCTCCCAGGGGTGGGCAGAGGCGGCTGAAGAGTACCTTACAGAATCAGGTCAGTGGGCTTGACGGGGTGGGGACAGAGGAGGGTGCAGGAGTGGGGTTCATATTCCTCCAGTTCTCCGAGGAAATACTCCTGGGTGAGCTGGTTGGTGAGCGATTGACACCCCTCCACACACCCTCCATCCTCTGGGCCCATTCCCCAAACTTGACAAATGTACCAGTTCTTTTATGAATATATTCATACGCATTTCTTGAATATAGTCTTATGAATATGTTCATTTTGGGGATATACCAAATTTACTGATTCTTATTATGAATACATTTACTGAATATAGGCAAGATGAATACGGTCTCCAATGTAAACATCCTCCTATGAATGTATTCATGAGCCCATTATGCGTATGAATGCCCCTGAACTGTCTGCACTGCACGTGGGACTCTCCCCATTTGCACTGATTTCCTTTGAACTCTTGTCATCTGTTTTGCCAACATTTCAGCATTTTCAGGAGGATTCCTTCGCAAATTTTTCAAATAGCTTATCAACCAAAGAGAAACGATCCCAACCAATAAAAACTGATGGAAACTTTTATAAGCAGTTTTATTTTAAAGTGAACTTTTTACTGAAATGTGCGTGTGGAAAAGGACACGGAATCATGAGTCCCACTTGGGGAATGACGGTGAAGTGAGCTCACGGTGTGATTGACTTCAGGTCGAGTGGAATGTTTCTAGCCCCTTCTTCATGCCCCACCCCCCTCGAACATTACCCCTCCAACCACTGCCCTCCCCTCCTCTCTAAAGGGTTTGCCCAGCCTGAGCGTTATAGAAGTGGGACAGAGTATGAATAATCTTATGCTTGTTCCTTTTGCTCAGCATTATGGTTGTGCGTTACTCCTGTTGTTATGTGTAGCAGTGGGTTATATACTCTCAGGGCTGCATTTTATTCCATTTATCAATATACCATAATTTATTTCACCAGTCTATTTGTAATTTAAGAAGGGGGGGACTGGAAACTATTCAAATGCCCTTCAAGTGTAATGGTCATAGAATATGTACATGTTCAACTTCAGAAGCTACTGACAATCCTTCCATATTACTCTCCTCCTCCTCTTCCTCCTCCTCCTCCTCCTCCTCCTCCTCCTCCTCCTCCTCCTCCTCCTCCTCCTTCTCCTTTTTCTTCTTCTTCTCCTATAATTACCTTTAACTGTCTTGAAGATTTTCTGCACACGTTTAGCAGACGGTTCTCATTTTGTCTTCATAGCAGCATCTTACAGCATGTTCAGTTTGGCATAAGCCAAAGATCAGAGGCTACTTTGGTCTCCTTATCACCACATTTAATAATCAAAAGGCAATTCCACAGCTAGTGGCCAGCATTTCAGTGTAGGACTTGTCTCCCAATTCTGCACATTTGCCTTAAATACAGAGGAGCTGAGGAAGGGCCATGCCCTCCACATTAGACTTCACTACTGAAGTTCTGGTCACTGCTGGCTTAACTTGTATTTCCAGCCAAGCCAGTACTTAAGACAAGAGGATAAAATGGCTAAAATACCTAAAGGTGGGAACGTTTTTAAAAATGATATTTGCCCTAGCCGGTTTGGCTCAATGGATAGAGCGTCGGTCTGTGGACTGAAGGGTCCCAGGTTTCCGTCAAGGGCACATGCCTGGGTTGCGGGCTTGATCCCCAGTGGGGGGCGTGCAGGAGGCAGCCAATCAGTGATCCTCTCTCATCATTGATGTTTCTATCTCTCTCTCTCCCTCTTCCTTCCTCTCTGAAATCAATAAAAATATATAAAATAAATAAATAAATAAATAAATAAATAAATAAAAATGATATTAAACAGATGTCAAGTCACCTATTTACTCAAAGACACCATCATCCACAGAGCACACCATTATCTTATAGGACAAAAGTAATTTGGGAATATTACAGTTGGTGACATGTTATAATTTAATTTGAGAGGATATTTTTCTTTCCAAAAATATCAATAAAATTCAGCATTTCAAAAAGAGGTACGGATAGTCCCATTATATGTAAAATGCTGAAATTTACACTTTAATCACTAAGTTTAGAAAAGTGAAAGTATTATATGCTTATATATATCCAGAGAAAGAATATATTAATAATCTTTTAATATCCACAAGAAAAGATATTCTCGAATATATTCTTAGGAAGAGTTGGCGCACTCTAAGAATGCGTTATTTGGCAAATTGGCGTGTGGCGAGCTGGTCCCGGCCCTGGCGGTGGGCAGGTGTGGAGTAGCTGGTCTGTGGCGGTGTGGGCACGGTTCCTGCCCCTCTGAGAGTGGAAGACACTTGCAGCCCCTTTTCTGGACTTTGTGGTGGCACCATCCTGGGGTGCGAGGGGACCAGCTGCCCTGGCCCCGTCTGTAGGGATCTGAACTGTCCTCCCACCCACTCCCCCGCCCCCCAGCCATCCTGCTGGCCTCCCGGGAGCTGGTCCGCAGCAGGCGTCTGAAGCAGATGCTGGAGATCGTCCTGGCCATCGGGAACTTCATGAACAAGGGGCAGCGTGGGGGCGCCTACGGGTTCCGGGTGGCCAGCCTCAACAAGATCGCCGACACCAAGTCCAGCATCGACAGGTGCGGCCTGCCTGCTTCCTGAGCCTCCATCACCCCCCCCCCCCCCCCCTGCTCCCAGCCTCGCCCCTCATCCCTTGGACCCTCCCTGCATTTCCAACCCAACCCGTGGCCTCTCTCTACACCTCAGCCTGGTTTCCTGCTGACCCTGGTTCCCTTAGCCATGAGCTGCCTTTCCCCCGCAGGAGCATCTCCCTGCTCCATTACCTGATCATGATCCTGGAGAAGCACTTCCCCGACATCCTGAACATGCCCTCGGAACTGCAGCACCTTCCAGAAGCCGCCAAAGTCAAGTGAGGGGTCCCTCCGAGGCCGCATCCTCTCATGTCCACCCACGCTCTTGTCCGAATGTCCTCCTTGGGGCTACTCTGGGCTGACTAGGGAGGGGCAGTGTCTCTGAGTCTGCCAAATGAAGGCAGACTATTTGCTCTTCAAACCTTTATTCTGGGATCTCCCAGGAATCAGAGTGGGGCTGGGGAAGGGAGCCAGGGATGGGAAGGCTGCTAATAGGGATGTAATTCCACCAGCTACCACTGGGGGCAGCTGCAGCTTGACCCTTTCCAGGGAAGTCAGGGAGACTATACTGCAAGACACTCTTCTAGTCTTGCCAAGTGGTGAGGGAGCTGGGACATCATACACCATATCCTGTCCGTCACTGGCTGAGGGGCTCGGGGGGTGGGGCATTGCTCTCTGGCTCCCAGAAAAAGGGCTCATAGCCGAAGTCAGCACTGCGCACTGCAGTGAATGGTCCAAGGAGCTGTGGGTGGGGCACCCTCAGCATCTGCTATAGGCAAGAGGTCAGACCTGAACATATACGTATAAGCTGATAGAAGCATCTTCAGTAGAAGCAGAAATGCAGTGGTACATGGCTAGCATCATCAAATGCTTACTGCTTGCAAGTATAATACTTGTAAGTTATGAACTTACACCTATCCCCTGGTGGTAAAAAAATAAATCCATGCTAGAGGCCATGTGTTAGAAACCTGACATTTCCGGTCTCAGGGGTTCTATAGAGCATAAGCTTCACCCCTGTTATTCTATAGCCGCACCGGCAGAGCACAGTGGGTGGGGAGGAAGGTGGAGATTGGCTACGTGTTAGTGGCCAATGCAGGACTGGGGTGCAGGCCCACTGAACCCCAGGCCTCAGGGTTTAGAACTGCCCTCTACTGGGCCACCCTCATCTCCTGTCCCTCCCTCCGTGTCCCCCCACAGCCTGGCAGAGCTGGAGAAGGAGATAGGCAACCTCAGGAAGGGCCTCAGAGCGGTCGAGGTGGTGAGTACATCGTTCCTGCCGCAGGGGTTTGAGGGCTGCGGTCAGGGGCACTGGGTCAGACGGTGGGCCCCCAGGCGGCAGACCCTGTCAGACTTCTGCCCGGCCCAGCATCCCTGGCTTGGGTGCTAGAATAATGAGCACAGCCTCTAGCACAGAGCCAGCCTCAGGGAGGATGATTGGCTTATCCGGGGCTTAAAGTTAGTCTCTCAAGGGGGGATCCTGAGACTAACCTGGTCCCTGTCCAACGTGTGTACTGGGCGGTGGAGTGGACTGAACCGTAGATCAGACACATGCTTAACTCTGACTCCAGTAGGTGGGAAAGAGGACCCACGTCCTCTGGGCGCCGGCGAGGGGCAGGTGGCACAGTGTGACACTGGGGACCGCTATCCCCAGGAGTCCCTGCCTCATGTCTCTTTACCCCTCCCAGGCCCTAGAGGAGCCTGGCTGCACTCTTTGCTGGAGACCCAGGTCTCTGGTCACCACCATTCCTGCTCCGATGGCTCCTCTGACGACATTGTCTCTGGCCCTCGGCTAGGCTGGCTCAGTGTGGGGATGTCCCCAACCCTCTGTCCCCCATACCCGTCCTCACTGAATGCATTGGGGGGGGGGGGGTTGTCACAGGTATGGAGAATGAGCTTAGAGAACAAAGTTAAATATGAGAAAGAACCTTTCACTGCCACTCTGAGGGTAACAGCCAATTTATCAAGTGCTTCCCGAAGCGTGGTCCAGGCCAGCAGCGCCAGCGAGATCTAGGAACGCGTCTCCCACCTGGATGTGCACACGGATCACCTGAGGGTCTCGCTAAAAGGCAGACTCTGATCCCATAGGTCTGGGTGGGACCCGAGAGCCTGTGTTTGTTCACCTTCCCCAGGTGAGGCCGACGCGGCTGGTGGCAGGCCACTCTTGGGTAGCACGAATCTAGAGACAGGAAGAGGGCAGGGTGGGCGAGGGAAGGAGAGAGGTGGATGGACTGGCTGGTCACTCCCCCAACCTTTTCCACCCTTAAAACTGACACCCAGGTGTTCCTCTTCCCAAGGAAGGCTCACTGCCCCGTGACGGACCAGCAGGGAGGGCGGGGTGGTGACCCGGAAGTCCCGACTCCGACCCACCACCAGTCTAACCAGCACTTCACTCTCCCTCCCCAGGAGCTGGAATATCAGAAACGCCAGGCACGGGAACCAAATGACAAGTTCGTCCCCGTCATGAGCGACTTCATCACGGTGTCCAGCTTTAGCTTCTCAGAGCTGGAGGACCAGCTCAGTGAGGCCCGGGACAAGGTGAGGGTGCCCAAGCCTCCGCTCACCCTAGCCTAGCCCGCCCCACTCCTCTCTAATGCGGCCTTATGTCGACGGGACTCCTTCACCCACTCCTACCAGGTGCCCCAGAAGGGACAGACCCAGAATCACAGAGCCCCGAGGACCAACCACGTCCTCACTCCCACCAGGAAGCAATAGCAACTCTGATGCAAAGACCCTAACCCTGTGGTTGGCAAACTGTGGCTCGAGAGCCACGTGCGGCTCTTTGGCCCCTTGAGTGTGGCTCTTCCTAAGCCTGAGGAGCACCCTAATTAAGTTAATAACAATGTACCTACCTATATAGTTTAAGTTTTAAAAATTTGGCTCTCAAAAGAAATTTCAATCGTTGTACTGTTGATATTTGGCTCTGTTGACTAATGAGTTTGCCGACCACTGGGCTAACCCATTCTTCAGGTGTCAGGCACCGCATTGCTTTACCTTGGTCTCATTGCCCACTTTATGGGTTTGTTGAACGGTTATTGGCCCTTTCCACAGATATGTGCACCGAGATCCAGAGAGGTTCAGGAACTTGCTATGCTGTACAGAGCTGGGTCAGAATGACTGGAGGTCAGCTTAGGCCTCAGTTCCTGCCTCCCGCACTGACTTGCACGTGGACCCGTCTGTGGGAGTTTTAGTAAAACGTGCATCCTCCTTCCGGGGGTCCGGAATGGGGCCTGGGTCCAGCAGTGCTGAGATGCTCACGGGAGCTCCCGCGCGGGTCCGTGGAGCACACACGGGGCAGGGAGGTCTTCCTTGGAGGACTCTGAGTGGGTCAGAGATGGTGGCTCTCACTGAAGAGCAGTGCCTGGTTACCTCTGTTAACTCGTTAACCCCCACAACAACACTGAAGTAGGTTCTATTATCATCCCCACTTTACAAATGAGAAAACTGAGGCACAGGACACGTAACTAACTAGTTCAATAACTATGAGCTCTGAGGTCCTTTTGATTTCTGACCAGGCAGTTCGGTCCCAAGGTCTGTAGCTCCTGTCCCATACTCACGCCGTGACAGACCCAGAAATGGCTCTGGGCAGCCTCGTCAGCCAGCTTGGACCCTCATGTCCCCAGGGTGTCTACCTCCACCTTTTCCTTCAGCCTTGTCTGCACCCTGCTGACAAGGGGGCACCCCTTCTCCAGCCCTGACCCCATGCAAACGCCCCAGCCTGGGCCTGAGCTCAGCTCTGGCTGGCGCCCAGCTAACCACGTCGCCCATGGTGCTCAGGGGTGACTCTCCAACCTCTTCTCCCCCTTACAGTTCTCCAAGGCCCTGGTGCACTTTGGGGAGCAGGACAGCAAGATGCAGCCAGACGAATTCTTTGGCATCTTCGACACCTTCCTGCAGGCCTTCTCCGAGGCCCGGCAGGACCTGGAGGCCATGAGGAGGAGGAAGGAGGAGGAGGAGCGGCGGGCGCGCATGGAAGCCATGGTGAGTGGCGGGCGGGCAGAGCCTGTGGGGGGAGAGGCGGGTCCGAGTGGGGTGCCCCCAGGGGACAATGGTTGGAGTGTGTGCCAGGAGGGCAGGGGCTAAGAAACACTGTAGGATGTCACCCCCCAACACCCACCTCCCCCCGGGGGAGAGAATGCCTTCAGCCTGAGAGAGCACAGGGTGTCCTGGGAGGGCGGGCCCAGCTGGGAGGTACCCCTGCTGGGAGACATGGTTTAGAGGTCAGGGGTGGCTGCTCCGGCCTCAGCCTATCTCCCTCCCCCTGCAGCTGAAGGAGCAGCGGGAGCGGGAGCGGTGGCAGCGGCAGCGGAAGGTCCACGCGGGCAACGCGCTGGAGGAGGGCGGCGAGTTCGACGACCTGGTGTCAGCCCTGCGCTCTGGGGAGGTCTTTGACAAGGACTTGTGCAAGCTCAAGCGCAGCCGCAAGCGATCAGGGAACCTGGCCCTGGAAGTCACCCGGGAGCGGGCAATCAACAGGCTAAACTGTTGACTTGGGCACTGGCCGCACAGGAGGCCAGGAGACAGGGATGGCCAGGGGCTGAGTGGAGGAGGCGGGACACTTAACCACATGGTGCTCAGCTTAGAGCCCTGGGCTGGGTCCTGGGGTGCGGCTGTGTGAGGCAGGACCAGGCGTCTCCCACATGTACCTGAGGGGCTCCTCCCTCTCCTCTTCCCATTACTCGTCCTGCTTCTGGGCCCCAGGATCACCCTCCGAGGCCCACTGGGATGTCCCTGGCAGGCTCGGCACCCACATGTTGGCACAGAGCTGCCCAGATCCAGCCTGGACAGGTCCCTGGGTCTTGCTCAGCTATCATGTGCGGTGGGCAGTACCTGGGGGGTGGGCACCCCGAGAGCCAGGTGAGAGATCCAGGCTCCCAGCCCTTCAGAGGCGGCTAATGGGGCATAGACCTGAGCCCACTGCCCTCTTGATGGAGAAGGAAGAGGAGCTATGTATCCTGGATGTGCTCTAGGAAAGATGCTGAGGGTACCACAGGGACCAAGTCGTCAGGACACAGAGTAGCAGAGCCTGCTTCCTCCATCACCACTCACTCCAGCCTCTCGCATGTCTAAGCCTCCCCTTCCTTCCCACTGCCACCTCCATCCTGTCTACTAACCCAGAATCCCACCTGTGGGTTCCCTGGCTACGGCTCCCCATCAGGTACTTGATGAATCTGATAAGGGAAGGGTTGCAACAGAGACCCCCCTCATCACCATACTTTGTGCCTTGGGCATAGGGACCCTGGGCCATGGTCCTGAGAGACGGTGACCTCACACAGCCCCGCACCAGAGCTTTCTGGTCTACCGCTCATGTCACTCAGACCCCACACACTTTCTGGCGTCTGCCTCCGGGCCGAAGCCGTGGTGACCTCCATCCTGTCCAGCACACAGGAGGCCCCCTCAAACCACATGTGCCTGGCTGGCTGAGGCTGGCCCTGGGGTCAGGTCCTGGGAGGGTCCCGAGGGTCGGGCTGCCCTCTGCATTTGCACACCGTCTCCGAGGTGTCTCCTCCTCTGAGGCCATCAGACCTGGGCCGGCACAGGCGGGGAAGCGAGGGAGACGGGGTGGGGGAGGCTGACTTCCCTGGGGAGGGCACTGCCTGAAAGGCCACCCCCCTCATCGGTACCTGATTGGTTCTTCAACCTGCCTGCCCAGGGGCTCACTCTGGTCCTCTGTTCCCATTTCCCATTCTGCATCTTGAGTGGGTGAGTCGATGGCTGTATCTAAGCAAAATGCTGTCTTCTAAAGGAGGTGAGGTCACTTCCATCAGGACTCTTATTTTCAACATACCCCCCGCCCCACACACACACACCCAGAGTTCACCTTTCGTCCTGCCTGCACCCCATCCAGGGGCTCCTCGCCTCCTGTTCTCCTGACTCTCCCTTTATGTTTCTGCCCTTCTAACCTGCTCCTGGCTCAGGCTCAGGCTCAGGCTCAGGCTCAGGCTCAGGCTCAGGCTCAGGGCTATGCCAGTGGACAGACTGGTGGGCTGGGCCCCGCTCCAGCTGCCTCTTTTCCCTACATCAGACCCCTGGGGGTGGGGCCATAGTTGCTTCCAGGGAAGAAACAGGGTTGGTAAGCCCAGCATGTGTGTTGGTTCGAGGAAGATTAGAGCAAACGCAAGTCTGGCCAGGACCTGGGTGCAGGGCCATCCCGGAGCCCAGGTGAGGGCAAGGCAAAGGCTTCCAGGAAGAGCTGCGGGGGCTGATACCGCCCGCACAGCCAGGAGCCCCGCTGAGGGCTGGCGTGGGGAAGAGGGAAGGTGGTAGGTGGGGCCTCTGGACTCCTCTCCCCACCTGGCTGGGGTGCAGCTAACCCATGAGGCAGGGCACAGGGCGGACTCCACTGCCATCCAACAGGTGTGCCACATCCTGGCCTGGCCACCCGCCACAGAGACTGCATGTGTCCCACGGAAGACAAGGGGTATGGAAGCTGACGGAGACACGTGGGATGCGCAGGAAAGCAGTTTGACCCTATAGAGGACATATACATTGTTCCAGGGTTCTGGCTTCTCACCCCGATTTTCCCTTCTCTATTTATTATTTTCAAGATCTGGCCAGTGGCTCTGGCACCAGGCACCGTTGTGGCCAGATCTCCAAGAGTACCTTGGACCACAGACCATCGCGGCCAAGGGGCTAGTGCCCCGTGGAGACGGCTGCGCTGGTCCTCGATATGCTACATGTTTACGCCCGTGTTTGTTCCTTGGTCTCTTCCGGTGCCCTTCCTGCCACCCCTGGGTGAATGCCTCCCGCTGTCTAATTTTGTGTCCAATGTAAAATCCACTTAACCTAAGGCAACCTGTCCCGTTCAGCAGCAGCACCCCCTCCCGTGATGGAAGTAAGGTGTGTCTAGGGCAATGGGAGGAGCAAGTTCTCCAGGGGCAGGGAAGGGGCTGGCCCAGGCTCCCCCCAGCCCCATCCTGTTTCCACCCACTGGGGAGCCGTGGCCGTTCCCCCGCCTCTACCTGGGCCGCCTTCTTGCCAAGGCCGCTCTCGCCAGCGGTCTCAGAGGACAAATGAGGCTCATGTACGAAATCGGCTGCGTCCTTTTTACCCACACCTTTTTTATAAGAATATATTGTAATACTAAAAAATATTAAACCCATACCACCCCAGCCTGCCTTGAAACCTGTGCTTTCTTCTCGTGAGGGGCTGGGGGGTGTGGGGAGCGCTGAGGACCCAGTGGCGACACTTGCAGGGACTGTGCACTCCGGGCACCTGGACCGTAGCTTGAAATCGGGAGCTTGGCCTTTCCCTTTCCCGAGCTGGCTGTTAAGCATCCCCAGCACCCCGGGTGCCGGGCACAGGGAGGCAGGCGGGAGGTCCCTGAGGACAGACCTGAGGAGGCCCATCCACGTTAGAGGACCCAGCAGCCCAGTCCAGTGTTGGGGCTGTGAAACCCAGGAACCTCTAACTCCTTCCTGATCTCTAATAGCCAGTGACGAGCTTCGGACACCCCCTGACTGTCTTACTGCAGACGGTGCCCTTCCACACACATGCCCTCCCCCACCACCCCTGCCGCCACCACCACCACCACCTCGCCCACAGGGACCGGGGATGGAGGGCAGGCAGGCACCTGCGGCCTCTCCAGCACCCTCCGGCTCCTCTCCCCTGGGGAGTGGCTTGGGCTGGGGTGCAGGGTGGGCATGAAATCCTAGCAGCTGCGCGCCCTGTGCACAGACAGTCCTCGTTCTCGCGGCTCCGAAGTTGGCATCCAGGCTTTATTTGTGGGCCGTGGGTGAAGGCAATCTCCAGCCCTCTTCTTTCCCTGATATGTTCCGGAACAAAGGGGTGGGGCGGGGCTGGGACAGCAGTGCAAGGGGCCAGGAGCCACGTGAGTGGCTGGTCAGGAGTCCTCAGGGCCGCAACCCCCGGGGGTCCGTTTGGGGGGGCGGAGGTCGGGGAGCGGGCAGGACTGTGCGTTGTTAAACTGGAAGCCTGTCAGTCTGGAGGGATGGGCTCTGAGGATGGAGGACGGCAGGCAGGCGGATAGGGCTGTGGCTCCCGGACAGGCGGGCGAAGCTGAAGAGAAGTCCTGTTCCTTCTTCGCGCAGGCGTGCTCTTCCCCTCGCAGCGGGTTCCTCTGCTTCGTGAGCCCTTATCTCTCCCCAGGGAAGCAGCAGAAGAGAAAACCCAAAATGAGCCGTGACACGGGCTGGCTGAATGGCCCGCAGATGACACAGCTGACTTCCGTCACTAGCATCGCTCGCTGAGACCCCTCCTATCACCAGTGTCCAGGAAGGCGGAAGGGCCTGCTGGTTTCTCTCCGGATAAAGGAGGCCTCGCAGGTCACCATTAGCAGGACCTGGGGTTCCTACTGAAGGTCAAGACTGACGGGGTTAAAGGAACTAGACGTCCTTCCCTCGGCCCGAGCGCATCCCTCTGGACCTGGCTGGGCCGTGGGGAGAGGGCAGGAGCTCTAGGTCCGGTGGAAGTCCCCCCGCTGGCCCCCCGTCTTGCTGATGAGCTTGATGTCCCCCAACACGATGTCCCTGCTGACCGCCTTGCACATGTCGTACAGGGTGAGGGCGGCCACAGCGGCTGAGGTCAGGGCCTCCATCTCCACCCCAGTGGGGCCCCGAGCCTGGCAGGACGCCTGGATCACCACGGCGTGGCGTGTGCTGTCCAGCTCCAGCCGCACGTGGACGTGGCTCAGGGCCACGTGGTGGCACAGAGGAATCAGCTGGCTGGTCAGCTTGGCGGCCTGGACTCCGGCCAGCTGGGCCACCACCAGGGCATCTCCCTTCTTCAGCCGGTTCTCTTGGACGAGTCTGAAGGCCACCGGCCCCAGGAGGACCATGGCGGAGGCCACGGCCACCCGCTCTGTGTCCGGCTTACCACCCACATCGACCATAGCTGCCCGGCCTTCCGTGTCCACGTGGGTTAGCTGGTCCGAGGTTGGCAGCGATCCTGAGTGGGTGGCAGGAGCCCGGGACCCGGGGCTAAGGCACTTGGGGTTGGTGTCTGAGTCTGGGTGGGAACAGTAGTGTCTCTGAGGGGAGCCAGGCCCCAGCCACCGCTGGGCGAGGGGAGGGGTCTGGGGCCCCCGACAGCCCTTCCACAGAGTCACCACCTGGTTGGAGAGACTCGCTCTGTGTCTCAGACCCTGAACGCCGAGTGGGTCCCAAGAGGAAATGCTTGGAATGGCTGGTGGGGAATCTTGGAGCATCAAAAACAGTCCTGCAAGAAGGAAGACATACTCAGGGCAAAGGGCATTCTTTTCCCCGCCTCCTCTCGCAACCCTCCCCTCCCCCACTCTGGTTCTGCCCACACCACGGGAGGAGGCATGGAGAGCACAAAGCCAAGCGATAGAGAAGCCGCCACGTGCAGCCCTGTATCAGAGGTGCTTTTGTTCGCGGCATCCCATGCAATGAGAGACGTCCTCATCACGCAGTTCCCGGGAGTTAAGGAGCCTGGAGGCTGCGATCCTGGCTGTGTCCTCCCTGACGAGGTGAGTAAGTGGCACTCCTAGCTTGCTGCTCAAGCTCTGCGCTGCGCAGAAGCCAGCGACACATCGCCCAGTGGGTGCTAATGGCCCAGATGCGCCCGTGCGCGGCCCACACTCCAGAGGGAAGACACCTGTCACTGCTCCCAAGCCGGGACGTCCCAGAGCTGAGGACAAGTCTCCGCCTTAACCCGGAGCTCTACATGTCGGGAATGGCTTGGCGATCATTAAATCCGGAGGACCCCCCAGTTTCTGGTGACACAATGACTATTCCTGTGGCATGCTTGGTGCAGGGGTGCATGCAGAGGGAAGAGCAGAGGCAGTCAAAGCTTGAAGGGGCATGACAGGATGAGGGGGCAGGACAGGATGAGGAGGCAGGACAGGATGAGGGGGCAGGACAGAATGAGGGGGCAGGAGAGGATGAGGGGGCAGGACAGGATGAGGGGGCAGGACAGGATGAGGGGGAACAGAAGAAAACCAGGGCTGCGAACATCGGGATGAAATGCAGGGTCTAGGGGTGCCTTATGGCAGGGGGTCCCACCCCACGGAACCCCAATGACAAGGGCGAGTGGTTACGTACTGCTGGGTCACCCACCGATGAGGATCATGGGCCGGTTCTTCATCTGGGAGATACTGAACATGCCTGGGGTGAGGGAAGGATGGGGAGGGAGAGCGGGGGAGGGAGAGCAGGGGAAGGGAGAGAAGGAGGGACAGTTCGTGACACAAACATGGACACAGTGGTGTGACAGCCCGTGTACATGCACTCACCCAGGAGCACCTGACAAAGCCCCCACTGTGTGCTGCGGGCCACCCAGGACCGAGCCCAGAAGTCTGACGCCAGGCCCTGCCCTCCTGACAGAAGACCATGTGTGGGAAGAGAGGGGCAATGACACCCTTTTCCCCACCAATGAAACAGCCCAAGAGAATTCGGGGACCTGTCCCTTGTAGTCTCCACTGTGCCAGCCTCCCAGGAGGAGAGCCATCACCGCACCCCAAGTCTCGGGGTCCAACGCTGAGTCCCCATCTCCCTGTCAGGCTGTGCTTTGTCCTCCCCCCAAACTCTGCTTCCCTCCTGCTGACCGTGGCCCGCCCACCCCACCCTTTACCTGCGTGCTGCCGCTTCTTCCTGCCCACAGCGGCCCCGATGATCCCCAGCAGCTCCTCCTCAGACGCCCCCGCCCGCAGGTGATCCCGTAGGGAGACCTCTGAGTTCCCAAAGAGGCAGACCTGAGGGGGTCATCACAGGGGTGAGTACAATGTGCCTCCTGCATCCCTGGCCCTGGCCCATCCCTGGAGAACCCTCTGGGCTGAGACCAGCGTCCAGGCCTCCCACGGCTGGGCACAGTCAGGGCAGGACTTTCTGCCACCAGGGACAGGAGGAGCCAGATGGAGGAATCCAGCTGGAGAGCAGGAAGCAGACTCAGACATCCCTGGCCTCTCTCTGGCTCATCCCTGGCTTGCGATCATGTCGCCTTCAGCTTGGAGAGTGAACTTTAAAAAATGGAATTGGTGCCCATGGTGCACACTCTCCCAGGACCTTCCCTGGAATGGCCTCCTGAGGCGTCCTCACTGAGACCCAGCAGTCCCCTCTGCGCACCCCATTTTCCCTCGGGCCCTCCTGCTCCCTCGTCTCATGGACGTTACCTGCCGGCCCCTGTCCCACTCCAGTGCGGACAGCAGGGGGCTGGGGGAGGCCATCCTGTGGTCAGTCACACTGACTCAGGGCTCCCAGCCCTGAGAGAGGCTGGGGCTCTGGGGGTTCCAGAAAGAAAGATACCCACTACCCTCCCACAGAACCTTATAAAGCGCCTACTATGTGCCAGCGCTACACTACAAGGCTCTGTGGACTCAGAGACAGAAGGATGTTTGAGGAGGCCCTGAGGGCAGAGACCACCCGAGAAGACAGGTGTGAAATCTAAGCAAAAGGTACACCTACTTCCCCATGCTGCTCCCGTCGTCACTCCCCACCAGGCCCCGGGTGCTACTCTCCGCCCCTCTCTGCCCCCAGGAGGCCCGGGGACTGCACCTTCCAGGCCGCCTCCAGCTGCCTCTGCCTGGGCTGGGCTTGGCTGACGGGAGAGGAGAGCGTGAGAGGAAAGGGAGGTTGGCGCTTGCTCCCGCTTCCTCCCTGCTCTGACTTGCTGGAGTGGCTGCTTCCCTCATAGTGACACCAACCAGGAGGCCACTGCGCCAGCCTCTGGCTTTCACTGGCCCCAATGGCACCACCTCCTCCCCTCCTGCTCCCCCCGGAGTGGGACCAGCTGCTGCTCATGGGTGCCTCACACCCCTCCCAGCCCCCCTCACCTGCACCGCCAGCAGCTCCCTCAGCCCGGTCCCTTCATGCCCCACCTTCCATTTCCTGCAGAGCCTCAACTCACCACCCACAGTTCAGGTCCATTTTAAATCTCAGCCCAGGAAAACCTTTTTGCTTTTTAGTAACAGCTGAACGATTCCTTCTGGATGGCAAACCTGAAGCATCTGAAACCCCCCACCCCTACCCCCACCCCCAGTCCTAACCAGGTCCCAGAGTCGACATCCACCTGATGCCTTTCTCTCCACCCGCCACCTGCACGACCAAGTTCCCTTTCCTTCTTCCCATCTTCACCGCACACTCCTACACATTTGGGACATCGCCAAATGGCCATCTAACCAGTCTTCCTATTTCCAACTTCAACCTGCGGATTATTTTTCCTAAAATGTGAACAGGGGACCAGGTCTCCCCCTGCTCAGAAACCCTGCACAGCCCCCCGGCAACAGAACACTCCGCACCTTCTCCCTTCTCCCTGGGCACTCGAGCCCTTTCCACGCTCCTCCCGGATCCGACTGTGATCTGCCCAGGATGCTGGGATTACCCAGACCCTCCTCCCCTGCCCTCACTTCCACCCGGCCATCCTTCCAGGCCCACCACCCGCTCCCTCAGGTTCACCCCTTATATCCATCACCCTTATGTCCATCACTCATTGGACCAAGAATCCTGCACCTGCGCACATTAGCAGCATTAGCAGCTTTGTTTGGTCTTAGCAAGGAGCTTGTGGGCCCCTAAAGGGCGGAGCAGGTCTATGTCTCCCTTTCATCCCTCAGGGCAGGCGCACAGCACATGCTCCTTAGACATGAGTAAGGAGGCTGGTTTCAGAGCTGAGCCTCTGGCTGGTGGGAGGGGCCAACCTGGGGGGCGGGGAGGAAGGCAAAATGCACAGTGACCCTTCACCACCTCCCCCCACCATGGTAGCACCAAGTCCTGGAAAATGGCTCCCAATCAGCTGCCAGTTACTAGGAGGGAGGGAGGGAGGGGGGAAGGTTGGGGGGAGGAAGGGAAGAAGGACAGGGAAGGGATAAATCAGGGTGCTGGTTCCATGGGTGCCATCAGTTCACCTTTCCCTGCTGCTCCCATGACCTCCCCAAATCTGACACTATTTCACTCCCCACCCGTGTGCCCCGCTGTCTCCCCTCCACTCGGGGCCGGTGGGAGGGATGTGCAGACACTCACCTTGAGGTTCCCGTCGGCTGTGATGCGCAGCCGGTTGCAGGTCCCACAGAAATGCTCAGACATGGACGTGATGAAGCTGAGCTGGCCTCGGAAGCCAGGGACGCGAAAGGTCTGGGCGAGGAGGGAGAAGGGCAGTGGCGGAACCTGGGCAGAGAGGGCCGCTCTCCCTGCCGACCTAAGCCCTCACTGCACGGCCTCTCGGGGAAGCCTTCGGAAGGGAGCACCCCGGGCCCTCAGACCACAGAAGACTCAGGTACACGAGTGGGGACGAGCTCTGCCCATGCCTGGCCTGCTGAGCAGACCAGCTAAGCATACAGGGACCGGAGCACCGCGGCCAGAGCAGGCCCGTAGGGGAGCAGACTGAGCACCCCTGCCCCACTTACTGGAGTGTGTCCTATGTCAAGTCACTTTACCCCTGCCCCTGGCCCGGCTGCTTCTTTATCGTCTTGATCCGGGAGAAGGGAGGCTGCTGTGCTGGCACTGCCCTACATCGCTGCTCTCTGACCTCCCGCAGCCCCTGCCAGCTCTCCTGAACTTCCCACGCCCAACCCCAGGCTGCGCCCAACCTTGGCTGTGCTGGATTCCTCCTCGGGCAGCTTCTCCAGCTCCGGCCACTGCTGCCGGAGGGTGTCCAGCATCTCCTTGTAGCTGACCATCTTCTTGACGTTCCACTTGTTACCTGTATGGGGGTTGGAGGCTCCCGAGTCCAGCACGGCAGAAGCCCACCCTCCCCCACAGCCCGGAGTCAGGAGGCCCTGCCTATGCCTCTGACGCCCATGCAGCCCTAGGCTAGCCCTGCTGGGCCCCTCCCCACCATCTCTGGAGAAGTTTCCACACACACAGCAGGGTCGGAGGTCAGCAGCACCCACAGTGTGAGCCAGACCTTGCTGCCCCCACACACCCTTCACGGGGGCTCCATGCTCTGCCTGCAGGCCCGGCCTCCTCTTCCCTCCGCACCCCCATCACTGACCGTCAAAGGGCATGTACTCTATGAAGCGCACGTCCAAGGGGAGGCCCTCGGTCAAGGCCACAAAGTCCAGGAGCTCGTCCTCGTTCAGGCCGCGCATCACCACGCAGTTCACCTGCCCGGGATGAAGGGACCATGAGCGCTGCCCCTCGGGGCTGTTTTGCAGGGGTGACCTTTGGGGGTCTGGGACCTGCCTGGGCTCTCCAGTGGAGGTCCCGGTCCTTGCCCTTCACCCCACAGCTCTCCTTGGGTTTGGGGAATCCATGGGGGTCACAGTTCTGCCCTCCCTTGCATTGTGAGGGGCAGGGCTGGATGCAGTGGGTAGGGAAGTGGTGGCCAGGAGCTGACAGGGAAAGGCCAAGCCAGGGTGGAGGGACAGAGCAGTGGCCCGCCCTCACCTTCACGGGGCTGTAGCCCAGCTCGATGGCCTTGTGGATGCCCTCCATGACCTTGTGGAAGCCTGTGGGAGGAAGAGAAACAGTCAGGAACTCCTTCCTCTCCCCGGTCTCCCTCTCACAGCCCTGGGAAGTAAGGCATCTCTGGGACCACTGAGACCTGGCCAACGAGCGTTTTCTGTAAAGGGCCAGGTCGTAAATATTCTAGGTTTTGCAGGCCAAGAGGCAAAATTGAGGCTATTATGTAGGTGTATGCCATAAAGATTTCATTGACGCAATTCAGAATATGATAATAATTGAGAATAGTTTTTGGTAATACAGGTCCACGTATGGGATGGAAGAAATTAATTATTTTTACAAGGATAATATTTTGCTTGGTTGGGGTGCCTAGTCAATGCTCCCTATCATTAAACTGATTGCAAATGTTACCTGCAAAGCCCATTCTTGGTTCACAGGCTGTTAAAAGCAGGCAGGGGCTGGGTCTGACCCCTGGGCTGTAGTGTGCAACGCAGACCTGGGGGGCCTTCTCGGTCCTGAGAGGGAATTGAGGCCAGAGAAGCAGGGCCCTGCCGGCTGCTGCACACCACATCTCAGAACACAGGTTCCTGGCCCCGTATCCAGGCTTTCTCCCCAACAGCCTGTCCGTTCATATAATCTACATGTTCTCACTAGCACCTGCTGTGCGCGGCTGTGTCAGGGCTGGTGAGCGATTCCCATGCATGTGGTTCTCACCTGTCTCTGTGCTTACCCAGGCTGGCCTGTCCTCCCCTCACTCCCTCAGCCCCCCTCAGCTCACTCCTGCACCCACTGCCTGCCGGTCTCACCCGCCCACAGCCCGCAGAGGCTGCAGATCACATGGGATTCCCAGCCAGGATGTCGGCTGAGGGCGGGTGGCCTGGGAATGGCCTTCATGCTGTCCCTGCAGCCTTTCTGGACGGGCCCGGTGAAGGAGGGCAAGGGGAGGAATGTGCGGCAGCCCTCCCTCCCTCGCTGGCACTTCAATGGACACCACAAACCTAGTGGCCTCACACCTCTTCAGTAGCCTGTCCTGCAGGGCAATGTCCTGTGTGTCTGTCCCCTCCCAGTGCCTGGAGCAGGCTTCACGGAGGGCGAGGCCCCGCGAGCACTTCAGCACACGGAGGGCTGTAAGCAGGGAGGCACAGGGAGAGGCCGGAACCTCTGTCCCAGGGTGAAGCCCACGGCCCAAGACCACAGGGACTGTGGCAGGTCTCCCTCTCGCCCTGCCCTCCCCGATGAAGCCCAGTGGGAGGAGGCTGCGGGAGTCCCTGCTGCAGGGGTGATGGGAGAGGCTTACATCCAGGATGGGCACAGGGAGCACCCTTGGGGGCTGCTGAGGGACCCCCACCTGGCAGTGCTGGCCCTGATCCTGGCACCTCAGAGCTGCTGCTTCCACCCTGGGCGGCCCCACATCTCTGCAGAACTCATCACAGGGCAACCAATTCAGCCCAGTCATGAGCAAACGGGGGACAGAGCACAGGGAGGTTGGGCACCATAGCTCTTAGCATCTGACCCCCAAAGGCCTTCAGGGCTGTGGCTACAAAGACGAGGGGCATTTAGAGAGGGTGAGGGGTGAAGCCCAGGATTATCCTTAGCCAAGACACCAAGGGTGAGAGAGAGCCCAGGCCTCTGGCCCCAGCCCCAGCTCCGGGGCCTCGGAGGGCACCTCCATTGGGAGCTGCACGGTCACCTTTCCTGCGGACGATGAACTCAAACTTGGCTGGCACCAGCGTGTCCAGGCTGATGTTGATGGCACTGAGACCAGCTTTCTGGAGCTGAGGCAGCAGCCGGGCGAGGTTGATGCCATTGGTGGTGACGCCGATGGTCCTCAGCCCCTCCAGCCGATGGAGCTGGGCTGCAGGAAGAGAGGAGGAGGCATCAGCCTACTTGCTCTTGGTGAGGCCAAGAGACGGCGAGTCCAAGTAACATCGATGGACCTCAACTAACCAGGCTCAGCTTAATCAGAAACAAGAATAAAAACAATGACAAAACTAACCAGAAGATTAAACACTTGAGTGTTCACTGTGCAAGAGGCTCTGCTGAGGGCTCGGGTGCCTGAGCTCATTGAAGTGTCACGATAATAATGATCCCATTTAAAAGGTAAGAGAAGAAAGGCTCAGAGAAGTAAGAAAATGACAAAGCACACAGCTAGTAAGAGGAAGAGCCGAGAGCCAAATCCATGTGTATGTGACCCCAGAACGATGCTCTTAATAACTAGCTCACAGGTCCTAATACAATGTTACATGTCAATTATATTTTAATACAAAAAAATCAAAGTTAATATCCTCCAGGAGTTAAATATTACATTCTGAAATGAGAAAAATAGCTTATTAGCACTCTTAAAAATAAAATATATATAGTTATAGAAAGATATATTCATTATGGAAAGTTAGAATATATATATATATATATATATATATATATATAGTTGTAAAATATATAGTGTAGAAAGAAAAAAACTTAATGAGAAAGCAGAATGGACACATATGAAGAGCAAATGAGCAAACTGGAGTACAACACAATTCTCCCAGAATGTACACAAAAGAACAAGAATAAAAAAACACCACCTACTGACATTTAAATCCAATAAAATCTAGAGAAAGGATACTGTGTCAAAATGTCCACCATGGTTATCTTTGATCAGTAGTATTATTATAGGTGATTTTTACATTTACTTGTCTGGAGATAAAATTTATTTCAAACCACTTGAATGCATGAATCTTGGTGAAGAATCAGCTTATCTCTGCACGAGAGCAGAAGCCAGGAGTGAAGTGCCCAGATGAAAATTGGGGAAAAGATTGCACAAAAGGCAGCAGAAGATGACACATTTAAGCATCAGTTTGGGGAGGGCTGTGCAGAAGTGCCCATGTTCCGGGTATAAGGCTAATATTACACCGCCTTTCTGGAGAGACATGTATGGTAAAGCATTGGACCTGAAATTCCAAGTCTAAGAATTTACCTAAGGAAATAAGTATAGATGTGAACAATATTTAGTACGAAGATGTTTAGTAGACAGCAGTGCATAAGACAGCTGGAAATCATTCTGATACCCAACAATAGAAAACTGGCTAAATTATGCTTTGTTTAGATGATGGAATATTATGCAAACAAAAATGACTCTACAGAATAATATGTTCGGCTGTTGGGAGATACACATGCTATATTAAGTTCAGAGAGCAGGTTAAAAACAGCAGTTAATAGGATTTCCCTTATATATGGATTCTAAAGAACAAAATACATGCTCAACAAAGCAGAAAAAGACTCAGATACAGAGAACAGACGGATAGTTGCCAGACTGGAAGAGGGTTGGGTGGCTAGGTGAAAAAGGTGAAGAGATTAAAAGTACAATCGGTAGTTACAAAATACTAGTCACAAGGATGTAAAGTACAGCATATGGAATACATTCAGTCAATAATATTATAATAACTATGTATGGTGTCGGGGGGTCATAAGTTATATAATTGTCTAACCACTATGCTGTACCCTGAAACTAACATAAAATAATATTGAATATCAGCTGTTATGGAGGGGTGGGAGTTAAATAAAAAACAACAACATCCAGTAGTTTAAAACTAAATAAAACACCAAAATGTTGACAGTGGTTACAACTGGGTAGTAGTTATATATTGTTTTTGCTTACCTAAAATAAACATGTATTACTGTTGTAATAGGAAAGTAAAATTTTAAAAAGAAAAATTGTTTTAAAAAAGGGGGGGGGGAGCTTTACCCTGGGGCTCTGCCAACATGGAAAATTAGCAGTAGTTGTTGGTTCCCTACACAGAGGGATTCTGGAGAAACACAGAATCCGGGACATTAATTAAAGAAAATCTAGAGAACTCATAGGAAGACGGACTGGTCTTCTGAACTAGTATGTGGGGACGGCGGGGGACGGGGCGGAGGGGGTTGTAGCCTGGATTGAAAGTGCCGGCAGAGAATGTCAGCAATAATGGTAAGCAAGGCAGTTCAACTCCCTTCTTGCCCTCACCCGCTGATGCCTCAGAACAACCACTGCTTGTCCCCTTACTGAAGGAATCAGTGGCACGCGCCCCAAAACTAGCTCAGCAGCCACTGGTGGTAAACTTGGGGGAGCTGCCCGAGTCCCACTAGAGGAGGAGCTGAAGACACAGGTGGGGACCTACCAACCTCCTGCATTCATTCCTCCGCCTGCCAAAGCCCCAGGGCTCCTTCCAAACCTGCTTCTCCCTGAGGTTTGAAGGCGAAGACCCACAGGACTGCCACGTTCCCTAAGTCCAGGTGCCACTCTCATAAGCTAAATGAGCAGTATGACCTGGAGCTGCGCAGGCACAGCCGTGCTGGTCGTTCAGGGGGAGACAAACACGAGTGAACAACGGAGACGGTCTGGGATCTTGAGCTCCCTGTGCCTACCAAAACTAAACTCTGGCCTTAACCCTTTTTCCATGAAGCAGTGTCATGTGTGTGATGTGCCACTGAGTCAATCTGACTCCTGATGACGCCATGAATGACTGACACCCATATCCTGCCCTCAACAGCCCTGCTCCGCTCCTGCAGATGCAGGCCCATGGCTGCTGTTATGAAGTCAGCCATCTCAGGTTTGGTCTTCCCCCTTTCCTGATGCCTCCTATTTTCCCCAGCATCACTGTCTTTTCCAAAGAACAGACATAGTAGAAGAGTGTCCGCTTTGGCATTTTTTGCCTCCAGTGATGTTTCAGGTTTAATGTGCTCTTGGACCCACTTGTTCCTCTTCCTGGGGGTCTGCGGTATCTGTGAAGCTCTCCAGTTCCATCTTTCAAATGAATCGATATTTTCCCCTATCAGCCTTCTTCACTGTCCAACTTTTGCATCCATACTTAGCAATTGGGAATATGAGGGTGTGGATGATCTTAGCCTTGGTTTCTATAACACATCATTGCCCTTGAAGATCTTTCCTAATTCTTTTGTGGCCCTTGTGAGTCTCAGCCTTCTCTTGATTTCTTGGCCGCAGTATCCATTTGACTTGATGCTGAACCAAGGTAAGTGAAACCTTAAACAATTTCAATGTCTCCTTTGTCTATGCTAAAGTTGTGTACTTCTATGGTTATGATTTTTGTCTTCTTGGTGTTCAAATAAAGTCCTGATTTGGCACTTTCTTCTTCCACTTTCATCAGAAGTCGTTTCAAATCATTGGTACTTGCTGCAAGTAAGAGGGTGTCATCTGCATATCTTAGCTTATTGATATTTCTTCCACCAATTTTCACTCCTTCTTCCTCTGAGTTTAGTCTAGCCCAGTTTTTTTGTATGTACAGTATGTGTACAGATGAAACAAATAGAGAGATAAAATGCACCTTTGTCTGGCACCTTTGCCAATAGCAAACCATTCTGTCTCTCTGTATTCTATCCTGACGGTGGCTTCCTGTCCACAATACAGGTTACGCTTCAGGATAATCAAGTGCTGGGACACGCCCAGTTCTTCCAGAGCAACCCAGAGCTTTTCAAGATCCACAAAATCGAAGGCTTTACTGTAGTTTGTAAAACCTGAAATTCCCTGGAGCTCTCCCGTATCCAACCAATGTTCACACTGAGATCTCAAGTGCCTCTTCCTTTTCAGAATCCAGTTTGAACATCTGGCATTTCTTGCTCCGTGTGAGGTAGAGGCCTTCGTCGCATCACTTTGAGCATCACTTTACTTGCTTAGGACATTAGAGCAGTGGTCCTATGGTTACCGCACTCCTTGGCATCTCCTTTCTTGAAAATTGCGATGTATATTGAATGTTTCTAGTGTCATACAGAATAGCTAATATTCTAGGGAAGCAAACTTACAGGCTAAACTAAGGAATCCCTTGAGAACTATAACAAATACCTCCAAAAAAAATCTAAAATATATACCAATAGAAGAAATAAGATAAAAAGAGATAAATCAAGCAAATAAAATAGACATAATAAATACAGTTAAAAAAAGGGTATGTATAATATAAAACAAAAATTTTCATTTAAAAAAAGGGGGGATATATTAAGTAAAAACATAATTGTAAAATAAGGAACATAAGAAATAAGATGGACAGTGGTATGGACACGGGAAATACTGTTGAGTTAGGAAGTAAGATTCAAGCGCTCTCCCAGAAAACATGAGGAAGAGATTAAAAAATCAAAATATAATTGAAGAGCTGTGGAGGCTATAAGCAGAAGGGGCAACATCCAGACAACAGAGGTCCCAGGAAAAAAGATTAAACTGGAGAGAAGGAAATAATGGAGAAATAATGGAGAAAATGTTCCCGATATTTAAAACGGATGGCTTAGTACTGAAAGAACACTTTCATGGAATGGAAACAGAACAGACAAGGAACAGACTATTTTAGACATATAGTAAAATTTAATAAAACCAGGGAAAAGAAAACGTTATACTAACTTCTAGGGGAAGAGAGCATATCACCTGCCAACAGCAAGGAGCAGACTGACACCAGACTTTTCCCAACAGCATACTGGTGTAAGGAGACAATGCAGGGACATTCATTTTCTTAAATATATTTTTTATTGATTTTTTTTTTACAGAGAGGAAGGGAGAGGGATAGAGAGTTAGAAACATCGATGAGAGAGAAACATCGATCAGCTGCCTCCTGCACCCCCTACTGGAGATGTGCCCACAACCAAGGTACATGCCCTTGACCGGAATCGAACCCAGGACCCTTCAGTGCACAGGCCGACACTCTATCCACTGAGCCAAACCGGTTAGGGTAACATTCTTAACATAATAAAGGGGTGAACTCTGAACCCAAAATTGTATATGCACCCAAATAACATTTTAAACTACTACTTTAAAACATTATAAAAACTGCCTGGTTTGCCAGATTTAATCAGATTTATTATCAAAATTAGATTCACCATTAGACCCACATCGAAAAACTGTTAGAGGAAATAAATAAGATAAAAAATAAATTCAGAAGATGCTACAACAATTATGGATGATCAAATACCTTGGTACAGTTTGTTGTTATCCTAAATGACAGACAGTGTACTTAGGAGAGACACAGGGGAAGACTATTCATAATAACCCATGAGAAAGTTCTAGAAAATATCATCAATCATTGGAGGTAAGGGGTTGGCAAAATCAAGGTCAAACAACTGGGTTAAAGTTCTTGTCTTGATAGGAAGAAGGAGGAATCATTTATTTTAAAAACCAAAAAGGAAGAGAAAAACACATATTAAATATATGACAGATAAAAACTGTAGAAAAAAGTCCAAATATTTCATTAATTACAATAAAGGTAACTAGAATAACTGGTGAGTTACCCGTTAAGAGTCAGAGATTATCAAATTTGATTTAACAAAAACAAAAGTAACAGCTATGTGCTGTTATAAGAGATATACCTAAAGGATAAGAACACATAAAAAGTTTATATTCAAGTCTTACTACAGCTAAAAGCAAGCTGATATAGCTTTGGTAAAATAAAATACATAGATCTTAAGGCCCAAAGTATCATTATGGAGGGAACCCACTATATAGTGATAAAAGATTCAATTTATGAAGAAGACAACAATTCTAATCACATATGAATCTAATAAAATCACCTCAACAATGTATAAAATAAAAAGCAATAGGACCCCTGAGAGAAATGAACAAATCTACACACTTACTTATTACTGGCAGACCAAGCAGACAGAAAGCCAGCAAAGACAGAGATAACCAGAGGTTTGAACAATAAAATTACCCAGCTGTATACAATGAACAAATATAAATGTCTCCATCCAATAATTAAAGATTAACCATTCTCCTCAAGCACAAGTAGAAAACATTTACAAAAACTGCCAATACTCTAGATCATAATCTCAATAAATTCTAAATGATTATCATGTAGATATATTCTCTGACTACCATATACTTAAATTATAATTTAATAATAAAAATATAAATGAAAAGTCCTCATATATATGGAAATTAAAAGCACTACTACATATTTTATGAATGAAAGAACAAATCAGAATAAAATTAATAACTTAGATCTAAATGTTATAAAAGTGATAGGCTATGCCAGGATAGAAACAGAAATAATAAAATAGAACACAAATATACCATAAGAGGTTCAACAAATCCAAAACTAGCACAACAGACAAATCTCTAGTAAGATTTAAGAAAAAAGAAGAGTTAAAGCACAAATAAACTACATTAAGAAAAAAAGTTACAAAATTGCTAGTAAAATTGAGACTAAAAAGACAAGAAAGTATTACCAATAATTTCATACCAATAAATTTGAAATAAGAAATAACAAATGTCTAAAATAAAAATTTAACCCAACTGGTGTGGCTCAGTGGTTGAGTGAGTGTCATTCTATGAACCAAGAGGTCATGGTTCGATTCCTGACCAGGGCACGTGCCCAGGTTGGCATGCAGGAGGCAACCAATGGATGATTCTCTCTCATCATTGATGTGTCTATCTCTCTCCTCTCTCCCTTTCCCTCTGAAATCAATTAAAAAAATTATTTTTAACCTGGCAGGCAGGAGGGTGGTAGGCAGTTTGTATCTGGGCTGTGAGGTGCTGGGAACCTCCGAGACCTTGCTGCCTGTCGCTTTAACACCAGAGGAGGCAATGCGGAGTGGGAGGAACGGCAGAGCTGCAGATGTTACCAGAGGAGGAGATGCCATCTGGCAAGAGGGCGCTGATAGAGAGGTGCCAGAACCTGACCCGGGCGGCAGGCTACTGCGAAAACAGCTGCATACAGGCGACAGACAGGAGGAGAGCTTTAAGGAGAGCACAGCCTACACAGCCCAACCCCTGGCTAGTGTTGTTTATCGGATAAATGCATTGGCCAACGATGTGCTCTAACTGCCGGACATCCAAGGCTCTCAGCCTCGGAAAACGAGTCTTCCATCAATCGTATCTCAAGGACGGTGGACATTCATAAAGAAAAAGAGGCTTGAAGAGAGACTGGTATTTTGACAACAAATAAGAATACATCAAGAACCCACAAAATTGTCCGGGCCAGTGTGCCCAGTGGTTAGAGCGTCGGCCTGTGCACTGGAGGGTCATGGGTTCCATCCCGGTCAAGGGCATGCACCTGGGTTGCAGTTTTAATCTCCAGCCCCCATCAGATGTGTGCGGGAAGCAACCAATCAATGTGTCTCTCTCATTGATGTTTCCTCTGTCTCTCTCTCTCTCTCTCTCTCTCTCTCCACACACACACACACACACACACACACACACACACACACACACCCCTTCCCTTCCACCCTCTCTAAAATATCAATGGGGAAAAATATCTTCCAGTGAGGATTAACAAAACAAAACAAAACAAAAAAAGAACTCACAAAATAACAGCACCTGCAAATATGAAGCACCTTGTCAGGTGTATTCGGAAACCTATGGACTATACAGTTCTGGACGATGAGGGCCACGGTGTCAAGCACGGACATAGTCAGCCTGCAAGAACTGGTGCACGGCTGAGACAAGTCCTCCCACGTCAGGCCAGGGAATGCGGGAAGGAGCACTCCTAACAAAACCCTGGAACCTGTTAAACCCCCAGCAGTTCCTAATGAATGACTACATGGCAAGTCCTGCTAGGCGTGGAGGTCAGCGCGGCTTAGGCAGGACAGCTTCCCTAAGCCAGAGACTGAGGACACACAGTGGAAGTGGTGGGAGAAGTGGCAGCTGAGAAAGCAGTGGCACCAGCAGTACTGGCATTCCCTCTGCCACGCCTACATCTTCGCCACCCGCCACTGGACCGGTTGCTGATAGTCCAACTCCACCACCACCCCCTCCACCAGATGACATTCCACCACCGCCGCCTCCACCTCCAGTGGGTCATGAAGACAAGGAGGCCGCAGTAGTTCAGTATAACCATCCAATCATTATACTGAGAAAGTTGTGGTAATATGTGATATGAAAGACAAGGACGATGAGCGATCGTTTATGGAGGGTGCAACATTTATGCAATAAAGAAGAATGATGACGGCTGGCATGAAGGAGTCTGCAATCGAGTGACTGGTCTGTTCCCTGGGAACTATGTTGAATCAATCATCTACTAGATGATTAAATTTTCTTTTGCTTTTAAAGTGGGTTCTTACTGTGGGACTGTTAATGGCTAACAAAATTGTCTTAAAATGTGCCCATATTTTCAGGACGTGCTATTTTATTGGTATAACTGAATGCCTACCTGTAAGCATTCATCTTTGAGACAGTTTGTGTATTGCTAAACAGCAATTTATAAAAGAGGCTGCCCATAACTGATTTATGCTTAAATACTTAATTTCACAGTATTAACTCTGGGGGTGAGGGGTATGATATTTAATGATTCAACTGTATCATAACATGTTTCGATACAGCAAGGTTACAAGTGCTGTGACAGACTGATATTAACGTCAGAAACTTAAATGCTGGTGCTGATCATACACTATGTTTAGGTTCTCCCATTTTTGAAATATAACTAGTTGTTTAAAGCATGCACACAAATTTAAGTATTGAAATATACTTTAAAAACTCCAAGATGCCTCCAATTTGTGTAATATTTTCTAGGAGTACTCATACTTAGATCTCTTGAAATCAATTGAGTCTTTATTTAAGGTTTCCATGTGAAACAAAACAAACAAAAAAGAGGTTATCTATCTGTAATGTTATAATTTGTACCTAAGTTTTTTAATGACAGAATTTGCATTATAATTTTTTTTTCATTCACAAATACATAAGTGAATCAAATGTTTCTGATCTTTTCTTCACTGATTTGCTTTTAAAAAATAAATAATAGGTACTGATTTATTGCATACAAAAAGTATCTACCAAAACTGACTCCAAAAGAAGTGGAGAACTTGAATAGTGTAGTAACTACTCAAGAAATTGCAGCAGCAGTTTAAAATCTCCCTGCATCCAACGGTTATGCATATATGCATATACATTCTTCGGTTAATCTCTTATCCCCCCCCCCCCTTCCCTCTGAGATTCGTCAATCTGTTCCATGCTTCTATGTCTCTGGATCTATTTTGTTCATCAGTTTATTTTCTTCCTTAGATTCCACATATGAGTGAGATCATGTGATACTTGTCTTTCTCTGATTGGCTTATTTCACTTAGCATAATACTCTCCAGGTCCCTCCATGCTTTCTCAAAGGGTAAGAGATCCTTATTTTTTACTACTCCATAGTATTCCATGGTGTAAATGTACCACAACTTTTTTATCCACTCATTTACTGATGGGCACTTGGGCTGTTTCCAGATCTTAGAAATTGTGCTGCTATGAACATAGGGGTGCATATATTATTTCTGATTACTGTTTCAGGGTTGGTAGGATATATGCCTAGAAATAGGATCACTGGGTCAAATGGCAGTTCCACATTTAATTTTTTGAGGAAAAGCCATACTGGTTTTCATAGTGGCTAACCAATCCACATTCCCATCAGCAGTATACTAGGATTCCCTTTTCTCCACATCCTCGCCAGCACTTGTCATTTGTTAATTATTGTGGTGAAGACCTGGGGTAGGGGGCGGGTGCAGGCTAGAAGGGGTCAATGGGGAAAAAGAAGGAGGGCATCTGTAATACTTTCCACAATAAAGATAAATTTTAAAAACAGAAATAAAGTAGCTTAATTATAACAAAAAGTAAGTAAATAAAAAGTGGCCAGGTTCCATGAGGAAACATTAAAAGCAGTCTCCTATTTCCACTACCATTCAGTATTGTACTTAAGAGCCTAGATATTGCAATAGGACAAGAAAGGGAAATTAAAGGCATATAGATAGAAAAAGTAAATTGTCTTAGTTGCAGATGATATGGTTGCTAGCACAGAAAACGCCAAAGAATCGAAAGACATGTTATAACACTGACAGTAGAGTTAGAGGATATATCAACAATGAAATGAGAAAATGTAACTTAAAAAATATGACACTGTGTCTGTTGGGATCCTAGCATAAAACAGAATTCATCCCAGATAGTTAAAATGAAGAGACTGTATTGAAAGAACTACTTACAAAGATATGGAAGGAATTATGGGCCTCGACAATAAATAGTACAGCACTCAGACTAGCAACATTGGGGACCCATTATTATATGTAAGGCCAAAGGACAGATATAAACAGAAAGTTAAGCTAGGAGTCCAATTAAGGAGTCCATGGAGAGAGGCTGCCCTGTGGGAGTTCTAGTCTCAGAGGGAATAAGCTACTGTCAGAACCCAGTGTAGAAATAGAGCAGGGAGCAGTAAAAATAACCTGACCTCACTGGCGGGCTCAACCCATCAGGATCCCAAGAGACAAGGGACCCTGGGTGATGTAGTTTCTTGGGTTCAGCCACCTGGAGCACAAAAAGCAAAACAAAGTAGAGAGATGTCTGTGGGATGGTGAGTCTATGAATAAAAATGATATTAATTCTCCCCAATTTGATGAACATATTTTATGCAATTAAAATTTCAACAGATACACAATGAACATTCTGAAAAGAAAATTATAAAAACAATCCATTTATAATAGCATAAAAATAATAAAATGCGTAGGATTAACCAAAGTGAAAGACTTTAACAATGAAAACTACAAAACATTGATGAAGAAAATTAAAGAAAACATAAATAAATGGAAACACATCCCATGTTCATGGGTTGTAAGATTTATTGTTAAATGTAAATATTACCAAAGCAATCAAGAGAATTAATGCAATCCCTATCAAATTCCCAAGGACCTTTTTGTAGAACTAAAAAAAAAAAAAATTCTAAAATTCATATGGAATCTCAAGAGGCCCAGAATAGCCAAAACAATCTTGAAAGAGAACAAAACTGGAGGATACACACTTCCTGATTTCAAAACACATTACAAAACTACAGTAATCAAAACAGTGTGGCACTGGCCTAAAGACAGACATACAGACCAATAGAATAGAACAGAGAGCCTAGAATACACCCTCTCATTTATAGTCAGATGCTATTTATGGAGGCTGCCAAGACCATACAATAGGAGAAAAAACAGTTTTGGGTTTTTTTCAACAAATGGTGCTGAGAAAGCTGGATATCCACATGCAAAAGAATGGAGTTGGATCCTTACCTAACACCATATACAAAAATTAATTCAAAGTGGATCAAGGACCTAAATGTAAGTCCTAACACAACAAAATTATTGGAAGAAATTACAGGACAAAAGCTTCACAACATTCGATTTGGCAACGATTTCTTGGATATGACTCCAAAGGCACAGACAACCAAAGAAAAATGGGCTTCATGAAAATTTAAAAATGTGGGCACAGAAAGATACTGACTATAGAATAAAAAGCAATCCACAGAATGAGAGAAAATATTTTCAAATTATATATCTGATTAGGGGTTAAGATCCAGGATAATAGAGGACCCTAAAACTCAATAACAACAACTGAACGCCCAACTCGAAAAAGGGCAAAAGATTTGAAAAGATTTTTTTTTTCCAAAGCAGATATATGAATGGCCAATAAGCACATGAAAAGATGCTCAACTAACCATTAGAGAAATGGAAATCAAAACTACAATGAGAAAAAAACAAAACAAAACTACAATGAGATACCACCTCATACCCATTATGATGGCTACTATCAAAAAAATAATAATAAATGCTGGCAAGAATGTGAAGATATTGGAACTTTGTCACTGTTGGTAGGAATTTAAAATGGTACAGCCAATGTGGAAAACAGTATGGAGGGTTCTTAAAAAAGTTTAAAAATAGGACTACATATGACCCAGCAATTCCACTTCCACTGTCTCTTTGAAAGCAGGATCTCAAAGAGATACTTCTATGGTAGGCAGCTATACAGAGATGAGCAGAGTAAGAACAAGGACGATGGGACAGGTACAGAAGGTCACCAGGGAGACAAGTCCAGGGTGACCCTTCCTCCTCTAGCATATTGCTGGTCAATCCGTTTAGATCCCCTGACCTTTATTCCCTAGAGATAACATCCTGGCCTCAGTTGTATTTCAGCTCCAGGCTCAGAAAAGCAGCAAAACCAGACAAGCAACACCAAAGCTGACCTCAGGACCAGCTGCATTGAATAACGGCCCCCTACCTTGGCACCAATCAGTGGAGACCACAACCCTGAAAGGGCACATCTGGAAATCTGCTGAATATTCTACTGAGATCTTCCCCTGGGACCTCCCCTAAAATCTACACCCTTAAAACCGTTAGGACTCAGGACTTAGCGTGCTCTCCTTCCCTGGAGCACACCCCTGCCTTTCCCTTCCTCCTCTCCCTTCCCATTCCCCCTGGCATGTTCCCTTAACCTTCCTCACTTTTAAGCTCCAAAAGCCCTCCTTTTGCCTCTGTAACTTGTTTCCTAAACCCATTTCTTCTATCACTCACTTCTTCCACCTCTGTGATTTTTCTAAGTAAATGTTCTCTTATAGTTTGAGTCTTGGCTCTGAATTCTTTCCCAGCCAGAACTCAAGTACTGATGTTGTTGATCCAGGTCCCGTCTGACCCCACCAGTCTAACACCTGGTGCTGTTACCCCCGCCGCCAACATTTCTACACCTGTTCATAGTAGCATTATTCACAGCAGCTAAAACATGGAAGCAACCCAACTTGACCAATGAATGGATTATCAAAATATGATATATGTATACAATGGATTATTCAGCCTTAAAAGAAAGAAAATTCTGCAATATGCTATAACATGGATGAATTTTGCGAACATTATACTAAGTGAAAAAAGCCAGTCACAAAAGACAAATGCTGTATGATTCACTTATACAAGGTTCTTAAAGTAGCTAAAAATCATAAAGACAGAAAGTGCCAAGGCCGAGGTGTGTGTGGGAAGCAAGAATTGGGTTATTGTTTAATAGATAAAGAAGTTCAGATCTACTAGATGAAAAGCATTATGGCTATGGATAGTGGTTATCCTATATAATAAAAGCCTAATGTGCTAAGTGTCTGGTCATCTGGTCGTCCATTCAACCAATCAAAGCATAATATGCTAAGGCCACCCAACTGCTCACTATGATGTGTACTGACCACCAGGGAACAGACGCTCCGACCAACAGGTTAGTTTGCTGCTGGCGTCCGGCAGATCAGGATGGACACACCCTGGAGCCCTCCTGTGGTCCCTCCCTGGCTGGCCAACCTCCCACATCCCTCCCCTGCCCCAATTGTGCACCGGTGGGGTCCCTCAGCCTGGTCTGTGCCCTCTCGTAATCCGGGACCCCTTGGGGGATGTCAAAGAGCTGATTTCGGCCCGATTCCACAGGCCAGGCCGAGGGACCCCACTGGTGCACGAATTCATGCACCGGACCTCTAGTGGCTGTATAACTGTTACCAGGGAATCAAACTTCCCCATAGCTCATGGGAGTGAGGTGGAGGTGCTCGGGGTACTGCTGAAATAAGAGCTCTCAGAAGCCCACACAGGATAATGGGATGTGGGAAAAGGCTTTATTTGCATGAAGTTACATTGCTCCGGTTCCAAAGTTCCCTGCCCCTTAGCCAGTCCTGGAAAAAGTGCAGCTGGGGTTCCAGCAGTGTCAAAAGCAAGACCAGTGCCCAGAGTGTCTGCTCCATGGTGCAGCCAGGTGTAGTTCAGCATCCAAGCTAATCAAAATCCATTAGTCCATTGTGAAAGTCCCACATGGCTGTGTGGGCGCAGGGGAGCACAGGCCCCTGCAACAGGAGTCACAGGTGAAAGAGAAAGAGAGCTAGAACTTCCTCTGTTTGGAAATTTAAATATTCAGGTTTCCTGCACTGGTAGTGGCCATGCCTACTCTAGCCCCTGACTCATTTAGCTTCCAGGTATGACAGGTAAGCATCCTCCCATGTCACTCAGACCTTACTGGGCATGCATCTACATGTCCTTTTATCTCGTCCCTTCCCCCATCAATCATCTGGGAAGAGACTTGGAGAATATTAGATGCAACTTTTTGGCAAAGCTGTATAAATGGCATGCCTATACTATTGGGTCTTCCCTGTTAAATAATAACCAGGTTATTACAACGGCATCACAACAATGTACAGGAAACACAGGGACTTAAGGTTGAACCCAGGCCAGAAGGCACGCGAAGTGGCCTGAACCAGGGGGCTGTGCCTGACAGCCAGCCAAGTTCAGCAGGTTCAGCCTTTTCCTGGAACCCAGCTCTCCCTGAAGCTCCGAGGAACAACCAGAAAGACTGGTCAGCTTCCCTGGGACAGGGTGTCCAGCCCAGAAATAATGGCAGGATCCCAGGCCGTGACCAGTGGTGGGTGGAGGGAGACGGCCCTGGGGAAGGAAAGGAGAGGGCTGTGGGGGTCCTGAGCCCTGTCAGATGGCAGGCTCCAGGGGCTGCGTCTGCCTACAGCAGTGTCAGGGGCTCACTGTGCCCAGCACAGGCCCAGACAGGACAACGCACTCCAGAGAACACTCGCTGAGCCAGAAAACGAGGCAGAGAGCCGAGGGTTGGGAGGTCCTACCTGGAACAGCTGGGGTGGGGCTGGCGGTGAGGGGGTGGAGAGCTCAACGATCAAGAACACACAACCTTATTTTCCTCTGATTTCATCATCTACAACCATGTGAGCAAAGGTTTCTCTCTGCCCGACCCTGGGGCGTAGAAGCGGTGCAGGGCCACCCTTACAGGGCACTCCCTCCTCATTCCTCCCCGTAAGGCAGGTACCGTCTCCGTCCAGATTGTGAAAGTTGCCCAACGGTATGCTGTCAGTCAGAGGCACAGCTGGGACTCACACATGGGCATGTCCTGCCTCAGAGATTGTACTTTCAACCACTCTCCTTTCATTGGACAAATCTTAGTGAGCACCACCTGTGTTAGGCAAGGTCTCAGGTGCTGGGAGCATAGCTGGAACAAACCCTGCCACAGTTCCCACAGAGTCCCACGGCCCCCCCAGAGCCCTACGGCCCCCCAGAGCCCCATGGGTCCCTGAAAGCCCCATGGCTACCCAAGAGCCCCATGACCCCCACCAGGGCTCCACAGCCCTCCTTGGGCCCCACGGCCCCCCAGAGCTCCACGGCCCCCCCAGAGCCCCACAGCTCCCTGAGAGCCCCACGGCTCCCCACAGAGCCCCACGGCTCCCACGGAGCCCCAAGGCCCCCTGAGAGCCACACGGCTCCCCACAGAGCCCCACGGCTCCCATAGAGCCCCAAGGCCCCCTGAGAGCCAGACAGCTCCCCACAGAGCCCCACGGCCCACAGAGCCCCAAGGCCCCCTGAGAGCCACACGGCTCCCCACAGAACCAAACAGCCCCCCTCAGAGCCCCACAGCCCTCTGAGAGCCACACAGCCCCCCACACGGCCCCCCACAGAGCCCCACGGCCCCACAGAGCCCCACAGCCTCCTGAGAGCCACACGGCCCCCCACAGAGCCACACAGCCCCCCTCAGAGCCCCACAGCCCCAGCAAAGCCCCACAGTCCCCCACTGAGCCCCACGGCCCCACACAGAGCCCCAGGGCCCACTCAGAGCTCTCATGCTAGTTGGTGGAGGGGACAGACAATGCAAAGCAAAAAACCACATACAACCAAATAACATAAAGTCAAAATGAGACAAATCCCGTGGGGAAAAATAAGGTAAGACAGGGGTGAAGTAGGCGCTGCCACACTTTTTCTGCAAAAGACCAGATAGTAAATATCTATGGCTTTGCCGGCCACATGGTCTCCCTTGCAACTACTCAACTCTGCAAAAGCAGCCTGGGAAATATGTCACTGAGAGGCGTGGCTATGTTCCAACAAAACTTCATTAATGGACAGTGAATTTAGGATTTCATTTAATTCTCACATGTCACAAAATGTTATTCTTTTGATTTTCTTTTCCAATCTACAGAAACATTAAAAAAAATTCTTTGCTTGCAGGCCACACAAAAAGGTGGTGGCCCAGATTAAGCCTGTGGGCTGTAGCGTGACAACTCCAGGGACAGAGAGTAGCTGGAGTGTCTATGTGGAAATGTACTTTATTTTTTTCATTTTTAATTATGTTTCAGGGTCTGTATGGAGATGTACTTAGAGTGGTCAAGGAGGTCTCCGCAAGGTGACGACATCTGAGCAAGGACCTGACTGAAGCAGGCAGTGAGCCCTCCGCTCCCAGAGAGGGAGCAGCAAGTGCAAAGGCTCAGCACCGTGCCTGGAGGAGAGGAGGGGAGGCAGGGAGGCGGGGAGGCAGGTCATGTGGGCCCAGGCCCCTGCGAGGACTTTAGTCTCAATGTGACAGCAAGCCTCTGGCACTTACTTGCTTTGTGACCTTGGGCAAGTTAATGAACTTCTCTGAGCCTCATTTCTGAATGAAACGGAATAACAATGGTACCCATCTCAGAGGGTGGAAAGACCTGGTGAGCATAAAGCTCTAAATCAGTGATGGCGAACCTTTAGAGCTCGGCGTGTCAGCATTTTGAAAAACCCTAACTTAACTCTGGTGCTGTGTCACATATAGAAATTTTCTGATATTTGCAACCATAGTAAAACAAAGACTTATATTTTTGATATTTATTTGATATATTTAAATGCCATTTAACAAAGAAAAATCAACCCAAAAAATGAGTTCACGTGTCATAGGTTCGCCATCACTGCTCTAAATGAATGAATGCTGCCGATATTAGTAATATCGAAGTCCAGCTGGATGAGGCAGGAGCTGGGAGAAGTGGGGACAGCTTCCGCCAGACTCACCCACGATGTCCACCACGTCGGGCCGGATGAGCGGCTCTCCACCCGTCAGCCGGATCTTGTCCACACCTTCTTTCACGAAGAGCCGCGCAAGGGTCAGGATCTCCTCTGTGGTCAGCAGGTCAGCCTTGGGCGTCAGTGGGACCCCCTCCTCGGGCATGCAGTACTGGCCTGCAGGGAAGGAGCGCGGGGAATGATGACAGCAGCCAGGCCCATGATGTGCCCTGCCCACCCTCACCAGGCCAGGACTTCCTCCTGACCCCACCCAGACACCAAGAAGTCTCGTCAATCTGAGGTGGTACAGACCCTAGGCCAGATTCTCTCTGGGCCTCACCTTTCTCATCTGTGAAATGGTAACACTCCCTCCCCACGGGGGGGGGGGGGGGGGGGGGGGGGGAGGGCGGTGAGGGTACAGGTTAAAGATAAGCCAGGTAGAGACTGAGCCAGGTTGAGGTAGGGGGACGCCAAAATGTTGACTCCTCAGTACTGGGCATTGTTCACCCTCTCTCATTTCATCTGGTTTGGGCAAATAGCTACCCTTCCGTGTGTGCGTCACGGGGTGAAAAGGCTGGGAAGTACTCTCTGGCCTGGCAAAGCCGCTGTTCTCTGTGGCTACCACCAGCCTCTCTACTCCAGATTACTGTCAGCGCTGTTTGATGGGTTGGAAAACTCAGGTACTATTTCAGGGCCAGGTACCAGAATGGGGTAAAGGAGGTGGGCCCTGGGGGGTGAGGGCGCCATCCCCACCATCAGTTTGGGTGGCTCAGTGCTATCAAGGATTGGGACCAGATCTGTGAAAGGTCATGAAGGCTCCAGAACTGGTCTTTTAAGACTGAATAGATATGTTTGGTTCAACATTTACATATGCACACACATATTTCCTGGGCCATGAAGTGAACACATTTCTTACTGTGAACTACAGAGGAAGGAAGGGAGGGAGGAGAGGAAGGAGGAAGGGAGGAAGGGTGGGAGGGAAGGAGGGAGGGAGGAAGGGAGGGAGGAAGGGAGAGAGGGCCAACAAACTTGAGAAGTCAAGCAGCAGATACACCCCCAGGGCAGTCCACGTGGGATTATGAAATGAGGACTCTGCATCATCTTGACCCAGATGACCTTGGGCAAGTTAATGAACTTCTCTAGACACTGGAGTGTCTCCACAGCTCAAGTGTTGGCCATGGGCCCTGCTGTGGGCCTCATGTTTATAGTGTCTAGCAGGGCACCCTGGCACGTCGTGAACGCTGGGCACTGCAGGGCAACAGGAGGGAGGAAGAAGAACCCTGAGGAGTGAGAGATGCAGATCCAATCTCAATCCCAAACACAACAGCAATTCTCTACTCAAATCTAATCCCACGTAGAATCCAGCTTCCAGGATCATAAAACTCAGCCTGGACCCCAATATTGTCCTGAACCCCACCTGGCAAGCAAGGCTGCGGGCGGTGGGGAAGTCAGAAAGAGGAACTGGGGACACCGACAAGGACCCCTGGCACGGGGAGATTTCGGCAGAGGAACGGGAGGGCAGAGAGGGCCCAGGAAGGAGACTCACATCTGAGGTTGCACTTCTCGGTGAGGGAGATCCGCAGGTAGCTGTGGTGGCGGCCAAAGCTGTCAGTGAGGAAGGCGGAGAAGGGGGCCGCGTGCTCCCTCAGGAACTGCCTCCGCCTGGACAGCTCCTGCAGGGACAGGTCAGGTCAGAGTGGAGGACACTTGCAGGAGTGGAGCCAGTTGAGTCCGACTGGGGGAAGCCTATCTCTGGGACATCATCCCTCCCCATCTGTACAGCAGCACCTCTCACCTTTCCAGCCATGTGGGTCCCACAGCCCTGAGGGAGCTCCCCCAAGACTGGCCTGAGGGAAGGACCTGATCAGTTGGCGTCCCCACCTGCAGGACATGCCCACCCCCGCCCTCAGAGGAAGCCTGCCCAGGAACAGATATCTCTTGGACAGGTCCCTGGGACAGGAGGTCCAGGAAGGAGGCAGGAAGGAACAGGTAACTGAGAGGCACCGTGGCACCATCGCTGCATGGCTGGGACTTGGTGAGCTACCTCTCCAACCAAGGCTGCCCCTTCCCTCCCTTGACCATGGGAGGCAGAAAGAGCTCCAAGCAAAACCACCAACTCCGGGTGTCACACAAGCTGCCTCCCCCTTAACTATCTCCCTGTTGGCTGGGGTCCCCGGGGCATCCCCAATGCCCAGGAGGACCCAAAGGGCCAAGCCAACAGGAGCAGCTGGGGAGGATATACACATGGGAGGGCTCCCCGCACACAGGCCAAGGGGCGAGGACAGCACAACCTGGGAGACCTGCAGAAGGAATGAGGCTCCCAGCCCCCAAGAGGGCAGAATGGAGGGGCCGGAATGATCGTGCAGAGATTACTCCAGTCTTTATCCTTCCCGACCCACTGCAGGAAGAATTACGCACCCGTTGTCTAAGGCCTGAGGGGAAGGAGGTTGCTGGAGGGTCCCTGGAAGGCCCAACAGCTCCTGGGGAGAAAAGGAGGCAGCCAGCCTCACCTTTTCCAAAATCTGATCTAGTCTGATCTCCCACCTTCAGAGCAAAACCCTGGGTCAAGACAGATGCTGACGAGACCATTGCTACAAGAAGGAACATCTGCAAAGCATCTTAAAGTTCCAAAGAATGTTCTCTGTTCAATTAATTCCCACATCTTCACAACAATGAGGTACCATCTCACACCTGTCAGACTGGCTATCATCAACAAATCAACGAACGACAAGTGCTGGAGAGGATGTGGAGAAAAAGGAACACTTGTGCACTGCTGGTGGGAATGCAGACTGGTGCAGCCACTATGGAAGACAGTATGGAGTTTCCTCAAAAAACTGAAAATGGAACTCCCATTTGACCCTGTGATCCCACTTCTAGGAATATATCCCAAGAAACCAGAAACACCAATCAGAAAGGATATATGCACCCCTATGTGCATAGCAGCACAATTCACCATAGCTAAGATCTGGAAACAGCCTAAGTGCCCATCAGTAGGCGAATGGATTAGAAAACTGTGGTACATCTACATGATGGAATACTATGCTGCTGTAAAAAAGAGGGAACTCTTACCCTTTGCAACAGCATGGATGGAACTGGAGAGCATTATGCTAAGTGAAATAAGCCAGTAAATGAAGGAAAAATACCACATGATCTCACTCATTTCTGGATAATAAAGACCATTATAAACTTTTGAACAAAAATAGATACAGAGGCAGAGCTGCCTCGAACAGACTGTCAAACTACAGCAGGAAGGCCGGGGAGGGTGGGAGGGCAGAAGGGGGGTGGGTAAGAGATCAACCAAAGGACTTGTATGCATGCATATAAGCGTAACCAATGGACATAAGACACTGGAGGGTAGGGGAGGGGGGAAAAAAGGAGACATATGTAATACTCTTTGTAATACTTTAAGCAATAAAAAAGAAAAAAAAAGAAAAAAAAAGAAAAAAAAAAGAAAGAAAAATAAATAATTTTTCGTGCAAAAAATAATAATAATAATAATTCCCACATCTTCTCCATGAAGAATCCAAGAACACCCCTGGCAGAACTGGATTCAAATCCAGGTCTCTGATTCCAAGTTCTAAATCCCTTCCTCTGATGGACAGGGTGAGTCCGAGAAGATGCATGGGGCAGTACGAGGGGCAGGCGAGGAGAAGCCATTTCTTTAGAACCTTTAGAACAATGAAATCATGACCTTGGCAGTCATCCCCAAGGCCGAAGGGAAGGGCTCTGATGAGGCAAGAACCCTACTTTCTGGGCCAGGTGTGACCTTACACCCTGGGAAAGCGCCCTAATTCCTCAAGGCCTGTTTCCCAGCTGTAAAATAAGGAGAGAATAATGAGCTGAGGGGGAGGGCAAGGGAGGGGCCTGGGAGCTCGTAGGTAAACACCTAGGATTAGGATTTTGTAATCTAAGAGGCAGAAGGCCTTGGGCCCTCCTGAGGTCCAGGGTAACTTTCGCCTGCACCCGAGAGGGAGAAACATTGATGCCAGTGACCTCCTCAGCCCCGGCTGTTCCGCGAAACCACTTGGGAGCTTAACAAAAAGTTCCTCTGGAGATCAGTGAATCTGATCTCTGAGCACTTGTGATTTTAATCTCTCCAGGTGACTCTAATGTGCAGCCAGGGCCAAGGGCCACAGCCCTACTCGGGAGAGAGAAGGGACAAGAATGAGGGTGTGAGGGTGTGGGGGTGCTCCCGTCAAACTTCCCTCACGCTGCCCACACTGAGGCCAGTTCCCCCTGTCCTCTGAGGAACCCTGCTCACTCATGGCCAGGGAGCAGCAGTCACTTCTCAGAACTGCAGTCTAATACCATCCTAACCATACCTTCCTCCCTCGCTCCCACCGCCTTGCCGGCGGTAGCCTTGAGGGTGGGGTAGGGGACGCTCAGAGCCAAGAGTCCCACTGGCCACCAGAGCCCAGGAGGTCAGACACCTGGGAATCGGGATTCAGGGCAGAGCTGCACCTGCTTCTCCATCAGCAGCTATTTGCAATTCATTAATTTGTCAGTCACCCCAGACCCCACCTCCTCACTTGCCAAGATGCCTCTCCTGACCCTCATGGTAACATACAGAGGAGGCGGCTGGGTGAGGGAGGAGCCAAAATAAATCCAGGAATTGAGAGTAAGTGAGGGCCAAGGAGTGTGACTCAGCAGAATCAGGGAGCAAGCAGTGTAATGGGGCATCCACAAGGAAATTAGATGCTCTGTTCTGACCAGGGAGCGGCAGGCCCATTTCCACTTTGCAACCTGGAGTGACCTTATCTAGGTTCATTTAGACTCTGTACTGCCAGCACCTGCCCAGCCTCCTACTCTCTCTCTCTCTCTCTCTCTCCCTGTCCCTCTCCCACTTTCTCAGATATTAACAAGCCTCACCCCGGCCTCTTTTCTCCTCCAACACTGCATGTCCAACTTTTGTTCTTCTAGTTTCTTCCTTTCCCTTAAATCTCCTTGAGGAAAAAAATACCAGTGCCAGTCAAAGGAGCCCAGGGCTCAGAGGGCACAGCCACAGGCAGGGGGCCAGCAATGCCTCCCCCAGGAAGGGCTAGACATATCAGAAGTAGAAAGCCCCAGCTGCTCAGATTCCTCGGGCCCCACCTGGACCAGGCTGCTTCCCAGCTGGGGAGTCGTCCTGTGGGACTCAGTATCCTGGTGTCTACACTACATGTCAGTAGCAAGTGGCAAACTGTGTCAACAAGCCAAGAGGCAGGCTCCTACTCCAAAGAGAAAGTTGCACTGGGGTCATCACACGTTTCCGGGTTGGCCTCTGCTGCCCACGTGGTGTGGGGTGTTACCGCGGCTCCCAACTCTGCTTGCCCGCCCGGCAGCATCACTGCAGAGCTTCTAGCACCGCGGCCAGAGCCTGCCAATGGCTCTGGGCGAGCTTTGGAGTTGTGTTTGTTTGAAGAGCTGTAGCTTTCTCCCTGCAGCCCGGCCTGAGGGCCACCGGCCCAGCCATCCCAGGACAAAGGCAGCAGCAGCTGGTTGACTCCGGGCTGGTGGCTGTGGCTCCAGCACAGGCTTTGAGAGCAGGCAAACCTGAATTACAAGCTTGGCTCTGCTCCTTACTAACTGCCTGTGGAGCAAATTCCTTAAGCCTTGGCTTCCTCCTCCATAAAGTGTGGGTAACGTTTCTACCTAACGATGGGCGGTGTTCCTGGCAGAGAGTAGGTATTACATATTCGATTCCTGCCATTTTCTTAAAATAACTCCTACTGACACGCATGCAACCATCGATCAAGCATTCTTGAGCAGCACTAGTTGTGAGTGCCGTGACTAGTGCTCCCACCCTTCCCGGTCCTGCGAGGCCCTGGCCTTCCCACCCACGGCTGGGACTCAGACCTGCTGCCACAGCACCCAAGGCAGGACAGTGGTGTCCGATCCCTCCAGGACCACCGGTACCAGTGCCAATAACCGGTTCTCAGCAGCCTACCACATGCTACCACCTGCCTACCTCTTGTCTCCCTGCCCAGGGCAGATTTGGGCAGAGTGGAGTGGTGTGGGCCAGGCTGGTACTAAGGTGTTTGTTACGTGCCTCACCTGGCATTAGTCACTTGGGCATTAGATTTCAATGGTAAAGGCCAGCCCCCGAATAGCTCTAGAGCAGTGATGGCGAACCTTTTGAGCTCGGCGTGTCAGCATTTTGAAAAACCCTAACTTAACTCCGGTGCCGTGTCACATATAGAAATTTTTTGATATTTGCAACCATAGTAAAACAAAGACGTATATTTTTGATATTTTTTTGATATATTTAAATGCCATTTAACAAAGAAAAATCAACCAAAAAAATGAGTACGCGTGTCATAGGTTCACCATCACTGCTCTAGAGTATACACAGGGTAGCAGGGTTATGCAGGAGAAAAAGCACACGCCAAACTCAAATATCAGTGGCCCTGCCTGACCAGCAGTTTGCAATGATGTATACCCCGGGTGCCTCAAAATTAACTCCTGCCACGCGAGAGGACTTAGCACAGCGCCCAGCCCCCGGCCTCACTCCCTCCTCCCCTCACCACCCCCTAAGTGTGAGGTGTACACACTTACAGCTCCCTCCCCCCCTCCTCCCCACCCTAAGTGTGAGGTCTACACATCTATGGCTCCTGGGGAGGAGTGTCACACTTACGGAAGCAAAGCTTTTACAGAACTGCCCAGGCTGGGAGTCCAGATAACACCCTGCTTGCCCTCTGTCTTCTTTCCCTCCACGTGTCCTGCCCCAGGCCAGGCACTGCTGTCCTTCCTACCTTCTCCTATACCCAGTTCCTTCCTCATAACCCGTCTCCATCATCTCTCCTTTCCAGCCATTTGCACAGCCGGGTGCCGTGGCCTTGCGGAGTCCCTCTCTCCCCTGCCTGAGGCAGCAGCCCCAGCTCCCGAGACCGGTCCCCTGTTGCCCCAACAAAGCCCACATGGAGCCTGAGAGGGCGGAAGAGGGGTGCAGTGCTTCTGGACTGGGGTAAGCCCTCTGGAGAAGACTGTCCGGGCTGCCCCAATCACAATGGCAGGTAGCCATCTCTCCCCTTCCACGTGCCCACGTGCCCACATCCCCATGTGCCCACACGCCACCACTTACCCTTTCTACCTGTAGAAGCTGCTCAACCTGTCCTTGGACCAACCCCAAGGCCTCCTTTCAGCTAGCCTCACAGCCAGCTCTCACACCCACACCCCAACACAGAAATGTTATCTACCCAGTGGCTTGCCCCTCTGTCTCTCCAAGCAACCCCCGCGCCCATCCCAAACCAGAGGGCCCAGGCCCTGTGCGGGGTGTGGGAAAAGGTACCCTGCAGGAAGGAAAGGGGGATAGGGGTCCAGGGGCCCCCACCCCTGCTCCCACCAACTGGCAGGCTCTGGGATAGGCTGAACACATGTGCTTCCAGGCTTGTCTCACCTTGAGAGCCTCCAAGACATTCTGTGCCCTCCCCACTGTGTAAAGACAGGCTGCTTCAAGCCTCCGGTTTTGAAGACCGGAAGAGGGAAGAAGTGGCAGCCCAGGAGCCAGGGAAAATTGGAGGCCGAGCAAGACTGTAAACTTGGGGCTCCCTTTCCTGTGCCTACGGTCCATGCCCCTCACTTGGGTTGCAAACAATCAAAAACATCTGCTGACTCCACTGCAGGCAGATCCCCGTGCTGAGCGCTGTGGGCAAATTCCAAGAAAGGCAGGAGAGCATCCGGCACTCCAGGGACAACCTGTCCGCTGAGGACAACTCTAGAGGGGAACGACCGAGATGGGCGGTCTGTGGTCCAATAGTTGACAGAATGACTATCTTGAATGTCCAGGTGGGAGGAGGCTAACGGGACACAGCATGGGCCAGTGGCAGCAAAGATAATAATTACCACAGACACATGCTTACCAGAGCACGTACATGTGCCAGGCTTTGTTCTAAGTATGTGTGTGTGTGTGTGTGTGTATATACACAATAGTCCCTATAGCCACCTGATGGAGTAGACACTATTATTCCACTTTACAAACGGGAAGAGCAGGCACTTGGAGGTGAAGCTCACACAGCTAGGAAGCAGCAGGGCTGGGACTCACATCCAGGTCCTCTGTCCCACCGTCCATGCTCTCCCTGCTCACAAGAGCTCCCTTCCCGGGGCAAAGGAAAGGGTGGGGGCAGGCTCTCCCCCGTCCTCCCCACAGGCACTAGAGTTTCAGTTCCTGACCCTTACAGCCCTGTGACCCCATAAGCCCTCACACCTGAAATACACTCTGCTCTTCAGATTTACAGACTCGACTCCATGATTTCCTGTGAGGGCTGACGCACTTAGCACAGGTCCTCTCCTGAAAGGTCTAAAACGAACTAGGGGCGGGGGAAGCAGGAACATCCCTTTTCTGGAACTGTTTAAAGATCTCTCAGCAATCTCGGCTTTCCTACTTCCCCTCAGTGGAGTGCAGAGGCCAAGAATACTGAACATTTTCTCCATCTCCCAGCAACTGGACCGTCTTATCTGAGGATCCCAGAGGGGACCACAAGTTAGGCTCCCCCTCATTGGGCAGTAGTGAGGGTGGTGGGGAAGCAGGAGCTGCTGAACCCCAGGACTTGAAGGCTTGTGCTCGAAGATGGGAGGAGAAGGACCAGATGGGTCTAGAAATAAGGTTTCACCAAATAAAAAGAGATGCTTCTCCCCAAGTTATTCTCTGGCCACAAACACAAAACAAGAGCAAACTTAAAACTTGTGATTATAGGAACCACTCAGGGATGCTGTCAAGGACTGGGGGGGTGGGGGGGAGGGGGCTCCCCACCCTGAAGAGATAGATACCGAACCCCTAACCTGAAGGGCCCAGGTCCTGCTCCCGGCTGGCTGCCCTAAATGCGGCTGAACCCTCCAGAGGGGAGTGAAGATGAAACAGAAAGTCAAAGCCCTGTGACCACCGAGGTGACAACTACTGGTGGCACCAAGGTGACATTTCTAGGCAGTGTCACACTTTACAGAAGGGTGTCTCAGGAACACCTGGTCATACCCAGACAAGTCCGCTGGGGGGTGGGGAGGAAATGTTTAAGGAAGAGGTTGAGCGTGGGGCGGGGCTGAGAGGGGTACTGATAACATCTCCTAGGACCCAAAGCCCTATCCGCCTGCCCCCAGCCCCGGAGGCCACTCAGACCTGGTGGGGGCTGCAGGGCTGGTGGGCAGGGAGGTGCTTAAGCAAGACCCCCAAGGAGCGAGCCCCTCCCCCACCCCAAGTATGAGAGACGGGCAGTCCATCTAGGAAACATCACTGCACCCCACTCCCCTCCCCCAATAAGCGACGAGGCGTCCCTCCCAGGCTGGCCTGGGTGCTTCTCGGGGCATAGGGGGCAGCTTGCCAGGCAGCCGCCCCCGGGAGGGTGCAGATGCGGCGCGCGGGCTCACCTCCGCCGCAGATTGGGAGGGCTCCCCGGGTCGGGGCTGCGTCACGGGAGCCCCTGAGCTGCAGCTCCGGACACTGGACCTCAGGACCCGCCGCAGCATCCGGGACATCGGCCGCGCCGCCATGGAACCTGTGGGCCTGGGCGAGACTCGCCTGAGTAGCCGGCTTCGGGAGCACTCTCGCCCGGGACTCGCCGCCCTGGGTCATCCCGGCCAGGGCGGGCGGGGGCGGGGCCAGCGCAGCCAATCGGCGTTGGTTCCGAGCCGTGCAGCCAATCGGAGAGGGCCCCGTGCCGCGCGGCCTTTTGGGAGTTGTAGTCCACGTCGTCTGCTCTTTTTCTATGCCAGGTAATAGTTTCTAGGGTTTGGAAAGCACAAGTTCAAACTCAGGGGAAATCCGAGGTCTTTTCCTTCAGGCTTCTCTGGCTGTTCTGGTCCTGTGCTTAGGCCGTGATGTAACTGACACAACGTTCTGTAGGCAGAGCAGGACTAGGGACAGGTGAATAAAGCATTGCTTTGGGTGCAAAATTTAAATAAGAGCGTGCCAATAAAGTAGGTAATCAAGATAAGTAGTATTTTAATGCAATATTTTGAAAAGTCAGAATCAATGCAAAAAAATTATCAACATTTTATGTAAAAACGTGATCTCACCCTGCATACTTATGACTCATCCCACTCCTTCTACTGTAGTCTAGGCCCTGGTTGTAGACGGTCAGCTGCCTCTTTCAAGGTATGCTTCTCCACTTGTGCTCCCAAAGAACATTCACAATCTTGGCCTCACCGTTTTAAAAAGGAGAATATGGAAGAAGTCATAGACTAAGTGGATATCATTTTTGTAATGCTTCCTACCCTCCAAGCAAGCTCCATGCTAGGCATCATGTGCACCTACAATAATCCTGCAATGAACAGAGCATCAGTCTGGCAGCTGAGGAAACTGAGGTTTAGAGACGTTAAGTAATTTCCCCAAAGTTGTATGGTTGATAGATGGAAAAGCTGGGATTTAAACCCAGGACAATCTGATTCCTGATTCCTAAAGTCAAAGTTTAGTATGTGTTAGGAATGGATGGGGAGATCTCTCTCTCTCTCTCTCTCTCTCTCTCTCTCTCTCTCTCTCTCTCTCTCTCTCTCTCTCTCTCTGAAACAAAGAGCTACAGTCTTTTAAGATTTTGGATGGTAACGCACACTCAATAATGAATCTATGTACTAAGAATCTTTATACTCAAACCAGCCTATTTATTGCCTCCAAAACTCTATTGTTGTGGAATAGCAAGACTCAAACATCGACTGGAACACACCAACTGCCAAGTGCATATTAAGAAATGGGTATAGAGTTTCTGGTCTTGCAGAATCAACAGACTAGTGAAGAGGAAAGAATAACTGATTGTAAAACTGATTAGAACAAAAGGCAGCAAGACCGTCAGAAAAGCTGAAATGATTTTAGCCTTAGACTCAAGATTTCTTATGATGTTATTCAAAACATAGACGGTACATTACAGAGGGTGGGGGTGTGTCTGGATATGTTTGAAACTGGTGGGGACAGGCCTGACAGAAATCTGTTTACAAAGGGCCTGAGGACCACTGAGGACTGTTCAAAGCTCTGTCCACTGCTGAATTTGATGTCTGGATTTGTCAGGAGAACTGGGTGTGGGGGTGAGGAGAACAAAAGCCATATTTTCACAGGTGAGAAGTCACATGACATAATGAACTTGATCCAGTATCAAGTCCTTAGGATTTAGAGGAAGTGGACATTCTGTCCTGAGCTGTTGACTTTTCATATTACTGCTGTAACAAGTTGCCACAAACTGGTGGCTTAAAACAAAATTATTCTCCTACAGTTCTAGACCAGCGTTTGAAATGAGTTGTACTGGGCTAAAATCATGAGGTTGGCGGCTGTGCTCCCGCCGGAAGCTCTGGGGAGAAGCTGTCTTTGCCTTTTCCAGCATCCAGAGCTGCATTCCTTGGCTCAGGGTCCCCTTCTTTGTCCTCAAAGCCAGCAGCGCATCATCTTCTCTCTGTGACTGCGTCGATCCCGTGGCCTGCTTCTCTTCTGTCTTAATTCTCCTTCTGCCTCCTTCTTATAAGGATATTTGTCCTTGAATTTAGAGACCAACTGAATAACCAGCCCCCTGTCTCTTGTGTCCAAATGGATCTGGCCAGTAGGAGGCACAGACAGGAGATCAGAGAGCAGAAGGAGAGAGAATTGAGAGTACTGCTTTCTCCTGCTCCCTGCTTGTTTTGATGTGGTTGTGGCAATGACTGTGCCCTTCTAGAACTACAGCTGGTGTCACACAGCTCCTCTGCAATGAGTCCAGATCTTGCCAGGCCCAGTAATTCCATGCCTAACCCTGTCCTTCGGGCTGCGGTAGGGTTGTCTTTCCCCTGTTGATTGCCATGAATGCCTCCATATCCCTGTTGGCCACTTGAACCCTGCCCACATCTCAAAAATGGCCTCTTCAGTAAAAAAAAAAAAAAAAAAAAAGAAAGAAAGAAAAGAAATCCCTTCAAAAATCCCAGGTAAGTATGCTGTCTGATCCTTGCCGGTTCCATGACAGATGCAGGACTCAAGGACTTCTCCCTCCCATAATCCCCTAGCTTCACCTTTGTTAAAATAGTGGCAATTGCAACAGAGAGACAGTTTGTTTGCTTGTTTGTTTATTATTTATTTGTTGATACGCCCTTTGAGGGTGGTGCCAAATCTAAACCATTTGTAATCGTAGCACCTAGCATTGTGTTTGATGCACAGTAAGCTCCCAATAGGTGTGTATTACATGGCACATTTTGTACCCTTTACTTGCCTTTTTAGTCAGGTGGCTGTATCAGTCAGGAGGAGACAGATTGTGCTGCTATAACAAACAACCCCAACATCTCAATGGCTGAAAACCACACATGCTGTTTTTCATTTGTATTTTATGTCCAGCAAGGGTTAGCTAGGGACGGTTCCCCATCAGTGTTGTCCTCACCCTAGACCAGTGATGGCGAACCTTTTGAGCTCGGCGTGTCAGCATTTTGAAAAACCCTAACTTAACTCTGGTGCCGTGTCACATATAGAAAAATTTTGATATTTGCAACCATAGTAAAACAAAGATTTATACTTTTGATATTTAGTTTATATATTTAAATGCCATTTAACAGAAAAATCAACCAAAAAAAATGAGTTCGCGTGTCACCACTGACACGCGTGTCAGGTTCGCCATCACTGCCCTAGACCCTGGGCTGATGGGGCAGCCAATAGCCACATGGAACATTGACAGTTACCAAGAGGAAAAGACTACAGCAAAGAGCAAAAGTGGCTCCTGGAGCTTCTTCCTGAAAACGTCACACATCACTCTGTTCAGAGCAAGTTGCATGGCTACATCTAATTTCAAAAGGAAGTGAACCTTAGCCTTCCCACAAGGAGTTCCTGGGAAGCAGATATTAGTAAAAATCTTACACAGGAACTAAATTCCCCTTGTGCTCTAATGTGCCATCCAGGCTTTTCCATTCCTCTGGGCAGCTCTTCCTTTTAGTCATCCCTGTGGCTCCCCTTTAACACTGAGATTAGCCCCGGTGGCCTTGCATGTCTGGGCAGGTCAGCCATGAAGTGCTGATTTTAGCACTCCCTTGTTTAGAGTCTGCCATCAGCAAAATTAAGAGGAGAGTTTGTAATACCTCTTTAATTTAGTGGTTCTCAAAGGATTTGTTTCTGAGGTCAACTATTTTCATAATAATACTAAGATTCATCTGCCTTCTCATGCTCCCATGGCTGTTCAGAGTTCTTTCCCCACAGGTTATCTGTTCGTGATTTCACAACAGATTGAATGCAAAAGCAGGTATGACAATCCAGCCGATTCTACTAGGCCTGACATTTAAGAGATTTGCAGAAATACACCACAATGCCGCCTTTCTATATTTTTGAAAATAGTTATTTTAACGTTATGTTAACATGTAATAGGTATCATTGACTTTAAAACATTTAACTCATTTAAAAATAATAAATTTTTCCTGTTTTAATTTCTAATATGGTAAATATTAAGTGAAATTAATTTATACAGTAAATAGATGTTAAATAACACACAAGCAAAGATTTGGGGTCTTTGATACTTTTTAAGAGTATAAAGAGTTCCTGACCAACAGTTTGAGAATTGCTGCCTCAATATATACTCACTCATCTTCTGGAGAACCAGCGGCAGCCTAATAGTGCTTTGTAATTGCTCTGTGTCCACATCCGTCTCCCCAAACCATTGAAAATAAAAGAACCTCCTACCAACTCTCTATTGCCCTGGGCTCCTGACGTGAGCTCCCTGTTTTGCTGAGGGGATAGTGGTGGGTGATGGCTTCAGGGATCCTGCCTAGCAGACCACGTTCAGTGCAGGGCCCCTTGCTGGGGAGCAACCCCACATTTCACATCTAACCTCTGCCACGCAGTCTCTCTCTCTCCTGGTGCAGGTTTCTTGTCAGTTGCAAATCATAAACAGGTCTTCAGCTTTGCTGGGATAATCCAAGCATACAATGTTGAGCAGGTGTTCGGTTGTTTTAAGATATTGTTGGGGAGTCAGGAGTGCCTTACTAGAGTCACTGAAGCAGTCTTTCTCCCACATGAAAGAGATTGTAGAGATTGATTTCTTTAGATCTATTAAGCCTCTGGTAACTTGCCGAAGGGATTTGTGGGTCCATTATAAACCATGAATACTCCAGTCAAATTAGACGAACTGTTTCTCAAGAATAAGAAGCCAAGCAACATAGAGGGCACTGGGGTAGGTATAATAATGAGTGGGGGAGATTAAGAAGGCGCGGAGATTGCCAATAAGGATGGGTCCCTGCAGGGCTCCACTACCAGGGTGTCCCGGGACCCTTGGTGTCTGGGAGAAGAGGAGGGTGTGGAAGAGCACTGAGAACCTTCTTCAGAGATCTTCTCAGATCTTTGGCAGACCAACCCTCCATTTCTATTATGAAATCACCCTGAACATTTTCCCTTCTAATCTCCTTCCAAGTATATGGTGGTTTTAAATAGGTTCTTCAGTTATTAACTACTCCTCACTTCAAAAGGTGGAACCTAGCCCTAACCGGTTTGGCTCAGTGGATAGAGCATCGACCTGCAGACTGAAGGGTCCCAGGTTCGATTCCAGTCAAGGGCATGTACCTTGGTCGTGGGCACATCCCCAGTAGGGTGTGTGCAGGAGGCAGCTGATCAATGTTTCTCTCTCATTGATGTTTCTAACTCTCTATCCCTCTCCCTTCCTCGCTGTAAAAAATCAATATATATATATATATATATTTTTTAAAGGTGGAACCTAGTTCCCCTCCCCTTAAATGTGAGCTAAACTTGGGAATTCCAATACATGGAATGTGGCAAAAGCGATGGTGTGACTGGTAGGCTTCTGGAGGTAGTTGGTGAAAGGATGAAGCTTTCTCCTTGCTCTCTCTCTTGAATCACTCCCTCTGGGAGAGGCCAGTTGCCAAGTTGGGAGCAGCTCTTTGGAGAGGTCCACGTGGTCAGGAACTGAAACCCGCTGCCTATGGCCAGCAAGGAACCGAGATAATTATTGACTTTATTAGCCAACAGCCATGTGAGTGAGCCATCTTGGATGCAGGTCCTCCAGCCCAGTCCAAGCTTCAAACATCTGCAATCTCATGGGATACCCAAGCCCCTTAGGAGCTGTGAGATAACGAGTGCTTGTTGTTTTAAGCCACTACATTTGGGGTAACTTGGTCCACAGCAATGGATAATTAATGTTACTGGACTAAAGGGGCCCATCTGCCTGTGTACATCAAAGCCCAATCAAATGCAAGCCGGAGATTACAGGCAAGAAAGTAAGAGTTTATTAGTTTAGGAAATGGTGCTGCATTGAGAGTCACAGGTGAGCTAAAGCTCAAAGACCTCACCAATGGCTGGAGGGGATGGGTTTTTTTGGGGGCGGGGGGCGGGGGAAGAGTCATTAACTATGGTGACTAAATGAGTTAGGGTCTTGGTCTATACTGATTGGTCGGCACTAGGATGCTGATTGGCCAGCGCTAAGATAGGAGGTAGTTGATCACTGCATCTTGTCCTGATGTCAGCCATGGCATCACTTTATCTGGTTTGTTCCGCTTTCCTGGGTCTGGAGTTGAAACGCAACTGAGGCCTGGATTTTTTTTTTTTTTTAGTTTACTGAAAACTCTGTCTCTGTGGTCAGTAGGCCTGAGGCTTTGTTCCTAAGTTTGATAATGTTGACCAGGGCCTCATTGTCCCAGGGATTTAATGATTAAGATAGTAGACGTGTAGGGGAGGAGGAGGCAGGTAAGTCAGAGTACTTGAAGAGGCCAGTTTGAATCAGAAGGAAAGAAAAGAGAAAAGGTCAAATTAAAGAAATGAAGTTTCTGCATGGTTACATTAATGCAGTGTGTGAATTCCTCCTGTGAATTGCTATTTCTTAAAGATATTACCTATCCCCATACAGGAAAGAGATGCCTTTGCAATCTGTATTGGTGGAATTCTGGGGTGATTGTTCTCCGTTTGCCCACCCTTCCCTGGGATCAAGTTCCACCTGTCTTTGCTTTGCTCTGTGCTCTGAGAGGCTGATTCCACGGACTCCCTTGCCCTCAGGCTTCCACGGTCGGGAAGCAGTGGTCAGGATGAGAGAAGCCCAACACCCTATCCACTGAGCCAAGCTGGCTACGGCTATACACTCTCACTCTGGTAACTTGCCTCTAGGACCCCCTGACTCTGCTTCACTTCCCACCGGGCCTCGGAGGCAAGAGATGATATGACATGTGACTTTATTTTACTCCTACCTGCAGAGTTGCAGAGTAGCAGGTTAAAACCCCACATCAGGGAGGAAAAACAACTCACTTTCGGTTCTCCCTTTGAATGGAAAATAGCATGTAAATCTTCTAAGACAATCAAATCCACTTATTCATCCCTGATTCCTCTGCAGGCAAAATAAAATTACACGGTGTGGATCATGTGATTGTTGTTTGTTAAATCAAGTTGGGGTAGTTACGGGGGTGGAGATATGAAACAAGGAATATCAAAGGTTGACATTTCTGGAAACACCCCAGAAGCTCCTCCTGCTTGTTTGAGAAGTGGCTGTGCCAAGAACACCATATGACCTGCCTCCCTCCTGGAGCAGTCAGGGAGGGGCAGGCCTCTTTAAATAAGGCAGATAGTGAATTGGAAAGAGCCCAACCTTGGCAGCAGAGGGATCTGACTGCCAGGCCTCACTTGCCACAAGTTCATTCCCTATCCAAATATATTAACTTCTCTGGTTGCCTCATAGGTCAAAGGGATACTTGCCTGTCTTAGCTACTTCATAGGAGGGTGGTTGTGAAAAATCAATTAAATAGCATTTTATTGTATTATTAAAATATAAAATAAGGCACAAAGAAGTTAAGTAATTAGAGAAGAACACATAGCTAGTAAGTAGTGAAACTGGGATTTAAACCCAGAAAGTCTAGCTCTAAAATCCATTTTCATAACCATTGTCCTTGACCCTGACCACAGCCCTCAAATAATCTTTTCAGTAAATTCTCCTTGAGTAGCCCTTAAGACAGTGGTTCTCAACCTTCCTAATGTCGCGACCCTTTAATACAGTTCCTCATGTTGTGGTGACCCCCAACCATAAAATTATTTTTGTTGCTTCTTCATAACTGTTATTTTGCTACTGTTATGAATTGTAATGTAAATATCTGATATGCAGGATGTATTTTCATTGTTATAAATTGAACATAATTAAAGCATAGTGATTAATCACAAAAACAATATGTAATTATATATGTGTTTTCCGATGGTCTTAGGCAACCCCTGTGAAAGGGTTGTTCGACCCTCAAAGGGGTCGCGACCCACAGGTTGGCAACGCACAGGTTGAGAACCGCTGCCTTAAGGTCTCTCCTTTCCTGCTTTAATTCTGTTCTATAATCTATTATCTGTTCTATAATCTATTATCTTTCATAATCTGAGATACTATTCCAAAGGGGCAAGGCGATACTAAAAAAAAAAGTAATTTTGACTTAAAAAAACTTTATATTTTATATCAAAGTCAAATTGTATTTGTAAAGAAAGTCTATTAATTATAAATAAAAAACAAAACACACCGTATTCTTCCCTAAAGAATGTTATGGATGTGTGAATGAGAACACAAGTCTAAAATCTCTTATCTAAAGACACAGGAGCTAAATAGATTTTGGAATTTAGAAATGTCTTGGAATTTGGAAAAGCCATGAACTTATATGCATTGTATGTGTGTGTAAAAGAAAAAAATACACACACACACACACACACACACACACACATATATATATATATATGTAATTTTACATAATGCAGGTCTATGGAAGTCTTTGATAATCAGCAATTTTTCTGCAAGAAAACAAATACATTCACACTAAGTGGGATAGATAATGGTTATAAATCGTTCATGTCAAAAGGTCATGTTTTGCTGATCAATGAAGTATGTAGAAATTCAGTTTCAGAAGTACATTGGAATTTGGAGTTACAGATAAAGGATTGTGGATATGCAGAATTTGGCCAAGGGCAATCAAAATAAACTTGAACATTCATCAGAGAGAAGAGTCCACACTCCCCCCTTTTGATTCTGATCACCTCTTCAGGAAAGAGGATGGTGTTCTAGAGCTCCATCCCTTCCTTAGGTCAAGATGAAAGAGATTTTTTATTTCCCTTTAGGCTTGGTAAACTGGGCAGTCCATATGCTATGAAACACTGGCTCTAAAAGAGAAATCAGGTTTTTGCTTTCTGGAATGAGGATATTTTCTGTTTCCACCTCCAGACCTTTTCTCTGGAAGGGAGATGTGGAGGGACAACCCTCATCTTCTGCCTTCTGACTGGGTTTGTCCAGTGAGGATCCCTGGCAGGAGATCAGAGGGGGAGAAGATGTCCAGGTGCTCATCCCTCACTCAGCTCCTTCCTGAGTGGCCACCCCGGGATGGTCATGTCCTTCAATGACAGCCACAGCTTCTGTCAAGACACTCCTTCCCAAGTGGCTCTCTCCTGCCTGGTGTCTATGATCTGTTCCCCTGTCCTTGCTCCTTCAGGCCTAGGTGTGGTTACCTGTGGAGAGTGGCTACAGCGTTTGCACAGGATCAAGCCTCAGACTGACAAAAGGACACAGTCCTCTTGTGGCAAAGCCACATACAAGTCCCAGCTTGGAGGGCAGAGCACTCCCAAAACAATTATAGCCAAAGGCTATGGTTGTATGTAAGCTTGACCTTATAGTCTGACCTTGTAGTCCTAGGTAGCTGAGGGATGTGGGCTGCAGGAGGTACAGCAAGTGCTGCCAAAACAAAGCTTGATAGAGTTCAGAGAATTGCAATAACAGGAAAGAAGCAGATTTGAAACTCACAAGAACATTGTAAATATCTTGATCACTCCCTTGTTTTGCTTTGTGTGATCTGACTATAAAATAAAGATTTGGCTTACAGGAGGGGTCACTGTGTCCTCATCCAGGAACAGGGATCCACCTGGCCCCAACTATATTCTTATCTGTTTTCTTTAATCCTTCACTGCCCCTCCTCAGGTTCACCATTGGCCATGCTGGGCGCAGTTCAGTTACCAGCCCCTCCTACCTCCCACCTGGGTTTCCTGACACCTAGCCAACATCTTTATAAATATCACTTTATTGGACTCTCCCAATTTGAGTGTGCCCTTTGGGTCCTGACAAGCTATTGATTGGTACAAAAGCCAAGATCAATTAAAAAAAGTGATAACAATTGAAACAATCTGTGCCTAAGAGTTAAATCAATTTAAATGTTACTTTCAAATAGTAATTTAATAGATAATTACTATGAAACCAGTATCATTTAAAAACCATTTATTTATTTTATTTTTTTTTTAAATATATTTTATTGATTTTTTACAGAGAGGAAGAGAGAGAGATAGAGAGTTAGAAACATCGATGAGAGAGAAACACCGATCAGCTGCCTCCTGCACATCTCCCACTGGGGATATGCCTGCAACCCAGGTACATGCCCTTGGCCGGAATCGAACCTGGGACCTTTCAGTCCGCAGGCCGACGCTCTATCCACTGAGCCAAACCGGTTTCGGCTAAAAACCATTTATTTTTTAAAGACCAATAAGGATAATAATTTCATAGGTGAACAGGAAGAGGGCTTCTGCTGGGGGCTTAAAGAAGGAGAGGAGTGTGCCTTTAAGCAGTGAGCGGTACCATCTGAGTCATGGGTGTGAGAGTTTGATCAAAAGAAAAATGCTTATCTCCAACTCTAACCACAGACCTGCCATAATCTTCCACTCCATTTCCAAGGCAAGTGCACAGTTGACTCCTCCTAAATGCTGTGATTCCCGTTTTCCCTTTCCCAGCATTTGAAACTTTCCCAGAGTCATACACATGCATGCTACTTTCCCATGTGTGGCTACTTATGTGGCCTTCTTTTTTTTTTTTTTTTTTTTGACACAAGACAGACGCCCAGAAATGTGTGAGGGGGGGCTGGTGATCAGGCAAAGATATCAAGGGTGAGGTCATCAGGGCAGAACCAAGATCGCAGGCATCCAATTGTTTAGCTCCCTTCCCATGGGCACCACAGGGATCACTCTTCCTGGGAGTCTACCCTAAGTCACCTGGCTCTGTGCATTCAATGTGTATTCAGAAGGCGTGTATGTGCCCTCACAATTCTGCCTCTACAATACCATAGAAGGGAGACCTAACGGTACACGTAGAGATTGTTCACAGGACTCACAACTCAGCCAAGCTTACCTCAGCTTTAAGCACTGCCAGCCTCTTCCAGCCCTCTCTGCTTTATTCTTTCCCCAGTCACACCCTCATTTGCTTCTTCCCTTGACCTTCTGAGAAAGAGGTGAGAGTGGAGAGGGCCAGTTCATCTTACTTCCATATTTGCTTCCAGACTGTGCTGTCACAGACCTGCAACCAGCCATGTCTTGGCTGGGTCTAAGGTTCATTGCCTCTAACACATGATGCATGATCAGTAAATGCTGAGAAACAATGATGGTACAGGTGCATGCATGAAAAGAACGGTCAAGTCATCAGGTTCTCTATTTTAAAACAGAGTGTATAGCCCTAGCCGGTTTGGCTCAGTGGATAGAGTATTGGGTTATGGACTGAAGGATCCCAGGCTCGATTGTGTCAAGGGCACATGTCAGGGATGTGGGCTCAATCCCCAGTAGGTGTCATGCAGATGGCAGCCAATTAATGATTCTCTCTGATCATTGATGTTTCTATCTCTCTCTCCCTCTCCTTTTCTTTCTGAAATCAATAAAAAATACATTTTTAAAAAAGATGTCTGATTTAAAAAATAAAATAAGATATGTATAGAGCTCAGTCACAGAGAGGAATAATGTGGTCGGATAACCTAACAAGGGGTTGACTCTGTCCCTCCCCCCTCTTCTGACACTAAGGGTCAAAGAGCAGAGCATTAAAATAACATCTACACTTCTCCCTATTCCTGTCCCCCTTACCCTACTTTACTTGTACTTCCAAGGTTCACCTCCTGAACAGACTACCTGCATCCAGCTACTCACCCAGCGTCTGTTTTTGGAGCAATCTAAACTAAGACAGTTGGAAAGTAAAACAAAGTCATCCATAGTTGCTTTCTCTTCCTCCCACTTAGCTCTCACTTACTCTCCCACCCCACTGAAAGCTGGCCTCTGTCCCTGCCACTTTGAAACTCCAGCTATTCTGTCCTATCATATTGACCTCTCAGTAGCAGTTGACTGACCATTCTCTCCTGGGAGCACACTCCCTTGGCTTCTGGGATGGACCTCTGTCCTATTTTCCTCTTATCACTGAGCTTTCTATCAAACATGCCCTTTTTTCCCACTTCCTCGTAAGCATCCACATCCCCCGAAGCTCCATCTTAGCCGTCTTCTATTCTCATTCCTCACACTTGCTGGGAGTTCCCACCAATTTCAGTGGCTTCCATTTACCAAATGCCAGTGATGCCCCAATCTATGTCTCTTGTCCAGGCTTCTGTGTTGAGCACCCCTCTCCAGGCTTGTATGTAAACATCTCTACGGGGTGGAACCTCTTGAATGCTCCATGGATCCTCATTAAGCATGTCCCCAACTGAATTCTTTAGATAGATAGATAGATAGATAGATAGATAGATAGATAGATAGATAGATAGATAGATAGATTTCAGAGAGGAAGGAAGAGGGAGAGATAGAAACATCCATGATGAGAGAGAATCATGGATGGATCAGCTGCTTCCTGCAAGTCCCCCACTGGGGATCGAGCCCACAACCTAGGCATGTACCCTTGACCGGAATCGAACCCAGGACCCTTCAGTTCACAGGCCGACACTCTATCCACTTACCCAAACCGGCCAGGGCCCCAACTGCATTCTTTGTGATAGCACATTCACTCCACTCCAAGAAATGTATCAGAGAAGAATAGAAGAGAGGCAGGAACATGAGGAGGTGAGTTATGAAAGGTTATGGCTGTTTTTCCATTGGAAAGCACTTGAACCAGAATGAAAGGTGCATGAGAAGGACTAGTGGAGAGAAGACAAAGACACGGGAGAAACTGAGTTTCTGAGAAGGTGGAGGAGAAAGACTAGAAGGAAGGCAGGAGATAGGTTCCCATTCAGAAACAGGTGCCAGGGAAATAAGCTGATGGCATTAGTTGACCTCTGTCTCCTCTTTGAGCCAGAAGGCAAGATCATTTTCTGGGAGTGGAGTAAAATGAGGGATTTGAGGGAACAGGTAGATTTTAAAATGAAGCAAGAATGGAAAGCTCAATACAAACTGGCTTTAAAAGAAGCAACCATGACATTTACTGTCCGATGTAACTTGACAGTCAGGCTAAAGGCAGACGTGGACCTGGGCATGGTTAGGCCCAGAGGCTCAGGATTCCATCTAGCTCCTGTGATTCTCTTGTTCACCTGCCCCTCGTGTTTCAGCAGCTATAGATACCGTACCCACACTGCAACACCCAGAGGGAGAAGGTCTCCTCTGGGGATCCTGCAGAAGAGAGAAGTCTTACTGGTATTTCCCAGAAGCCCCTACAATTGTCACCTTGGCTCAAATTGGATGGTGTGTTTATTTGTGAGGAACCAATCATTATGACTAGAAGGACAGAAATGCTGATTAGCTGAAGCTCATCTGGCCCCACCCCTGAAGGTGGGAATGAGGCCTAACCCACCCAAACTACATCATTGAGAATGGGGGAGGGGCACTTCCTCAAAGGAAAACCTGAGGGCCTTCGGGAGGAAAAGTGGGGAATGGATGCTGGGAAGTCAATCAATAATGTCCAGTTCATTTCGGAAGGGAAATGTGGGAAGCCACTGTTGAAAGATGTGCGAAGGCATGCTTGTGCCGGGGAGGGGTTGTGATGCGTGTGGAGCGGAGAAGTTTGTAGTGGCTTCATGCCTCATGGTTTTATGATTGCCTGTGGCAGTCCAGATGAGGCTTATGGTGGGAAGGAGAAAGTGAACGATAGGATTGATCCAAAGTTTACCACACATATGTAAGGACAACTGGGCAAGAATTGAGTTGAGGGTAATAGAGTGCTTGAAGTGATGGATGGACTAAGAAAGGAATTTGGAAGGGAGCTGATAGACTAGGATACAATGGAGTGGGTTCAGGGAAGGTTGTGTTGGGAGGTCAGGGGAGTATGAATGCAGACACAGGTGACAGCAAGCAAGATGTAGTGAGCCAGAGAGAGAAAGCTAACAAATAAGGATGCAGGTAAAACATTGGCATCTAAATCCCAGAGGGAGACAGTGATGGCAAAGGGCTTTCTGGGCACTATTTTCTAAATTAAGACATCATGACACACGTGTGACAAGTTACATGTACTTGATAGTGACACAATAAACATGTAAAAGCCCACACAACCTCGTAAATCTGAGACTTGTCCACAGGGCACCTCCTGCCTGGGTGTCATCTTCCCTAAATGTCACCTAAGTAGCAAAGAAGAAAGTCAGCTGCAAAGAGTTCACCCATGCCATACCGTTATTTCTTGTCCCTGGAATGTCCATGGCCACTGCCACTAATCTGTTAAATGACAGAAATCCAACTGATGATAACCACAATGCCTCCTCAGAAGAAAAAGATCACTCTAGCCCCAATGTAGATACTTCAAAGAACTCGAATTCTTTGAAGACAGCAGTTTTGAAAGTGAATCTGATGTGGAACTAGAGACCCTCCCACCAAGGAAGCTTCTACTTAGCTAAAGAATGGGAGCATCCCTAACCGGTTTGGCTCAGTGGATAGAGCATCGGCCTGCGGACTGAAAGGTTTCAGGTTCGATTCCGGTCAAGGACATGTACCTTGGTTGCGGGCACATCCCCAGTGGGGGAGTGTGCAGGAGGTAGTTGGTCGATGTTTCTCTCTCATTGATGTTTCTAACGCTCTATCCCTCTCCCTTCCTCTCTGTAAAAAATCAATAAAATATATTTTTAAAAAAAGAATGGGAGCAAAGAATTGCCCACAGGTCATTTTAATTCAGAGTCTGATGAAGCCCAACCCTACTGTGAACCTGCAATGCTGAAAATAAACACAATGCCACAAGGCCCAAAGCAACCCGCAGTCTCCCTTCCTGGGAGCAGTTTTCACTGAAGACAGACCCGAGGAAATTTACCGGTGCACAGAAGCAGGTATGTTCTCTGATATTTGAGGTTAACAGAAAAGTTGACATCGAGTATTGCATTTTGGAGCAAATACACAGACCTGGTTTGTCAGTGGACCTTTCGTTTGGTGTTACATGTGACCCAGACTGTCTGACCTCCATTCCCTCTGCTTGGGTCACTGTAACACCAAAATGACTGTCAAAGTTCTACGTGTTAAAAATTCTGGGGTCATGTTATAATCTACTATGGTTTCTGCAACCCATGTCAAAAGGCATGTGAAGCTCTCTCATCTTTCACAGCAAAGCACAGTAGACTGCTAAGAATATATTTGAATTCTTTACAAAGACATTAATTTATTTTTGCCTTTTCCAATATACATAGCAAGCAATAATGAGTCCTTCATCAATGATATTTCCACGTCTGTAAAGGACTCCTCTAAGTAATTCATGAACATTGACAAGCCTTCGCATTGTCAGAAGCTATTGCAGAATGGGAAGAAATACAGAATAATCACTGAACCAGAAGCTGAAATTGCCCCAGAGGTTTATAGTTTAAAAACCAACCTGGAGTAATGGCAAGGATGTATATATCTTAGATATGGTACTTTGAAGGGGTCAAAATAATGCATTTTGTTCTCCTTTTTATTTTTCTATTTATAAGAAAGCAATTGTTTTTGCTAGACTTATAGCTTATCCAAAGATGCTGTTAAATTTCTTGATTAATCTTGAACCATTGCAAAAATAGGCTATCTGATCTCTCCCTTTAAAAAGGTTCTACATTTTCTTGAAGTTTTTTATTAAATTTGCCAAAGGGTTAGCTTCCAGGGAATACAAAACTTGTTTAATTTTCAACCACAGAGCATTAAAGGTTAATGGAAAGGAGTTTCTAACAAGGGATATTGGGTTTCTCTTACTGGAAGGCATTTTAAAAATAGGTATGTGGACAAATTGTCACTAGATGTCAACCATTCACTCTATACACCATGACATTTCTAAGTGACTTGGGTTTTTCCTAAATGGCTAAGTAATTTTTATTTCTTTTAAATATATCTTTATTGATTTCAGAGAGGAAGGGAGAGGGAGAGAGAGATAGAAGCATCAATGATGAGAGAGAATCATTGATTGGCTACCTCCTATATGCCCCACATTGAAGAATCGAACCTGTAATCTGGGCATGTGCCCTGACCAGGAATTGAACCATACCCTCCTGGTTCATTGGTTGACACTCAACCACTGAGCCACACTGGCTGGGCAGTAATTTTTAAACTTATTTTTATTATGTGCTCTGAATGTGTGTCATAGCTTATTTAGCCTACATGTCTGTGTGGACATTCCATTTGTACACCTCTTTTTGCTTGCTTTATAGTTTATGAAAAGTTGAAAACATGTTTCTATTCCATTACATTAAAATGTGAAGCAAGAAAGAGCTAAACAAAACCAACATGAAAGGATAGAAAGTCCACTCATAAGAGAATACAAAAAGATAACACAAGGCAAACACTAATCAGAACAAAGCTGGTATAGCTATCTGAAATGAGACAATGGCTTTATCTCTTGAAATGCTTTTTGCTTTAACGAGGGTCACTCCATAATGATAAAATTTTAATTCATAAGGAAGATATGATTTCTAAATAATACATATATAAAACATAGACTCAAAATATACAAAGTAGAAATTTGAGAGAACTTTAAGGGAAATGTAAAATCTACAATAGAAGGGGATTTTTATTTTTTTTTAGAATAGGATTTTTAAAACTTAGTTTCTGATTGATCAAGCAAATTAAAATGTAATAAATGTTTAAAAGCTGTTGATACTATGAACCCTATAGTTATCCCAAGTTAAGAATTATAAATTTTATACAAATAGAACATTTATGAAAATTAGCCACGTGTTATGCCACAAAATAATTCCCCACAAATACTATAAGAATCAATACCATACTGAATACATTATCTGACTACACTACCATTAAATTAGAAAACAATAACAAAAAGATAATATAAAATATATTTGAAAAATTTAAAACCACACTGTAAAGTAATGTCCAAAAGGGACATTAGGAAATATTTCAACTAAACAATAATAAAAATTTACATGTCAAAACTCATGGGGTGCAGCTGAAGCAATATTTTTTCATTTTTAAAATTATATTTTATAAATTTACAGGCTCATATGCTCAAGAAATCTGGAAATTTATGAGTTAATTATCTAACTGAAAAAAATTATAAAGAGAACAGAGTCCAAAGTAATTTACATGGAGGATAATAAAGATAAGATCAGCAATTAATTGGGGCAGATTGGATTATTGGTTTCAGTTCTTCCCTGTCCTGTAATAGGATTATATATCCACACTCTTTCCCCCAAATGGGAAGATATTGCAAAGTTATGTCAGAATATACTTTTTTAAATGTTTTTATTGATTTCAGAGAGAGGAAGGAGTGTCCTGACTGTGACCTCCTGCTTCACGGATTGATGCCCCACCACTGGGCCACACTGGCCAGAATATACTTCTTTGTGCCACTGAAAAGCGGGCTCATCCACTTGCTTTAGCCAGTGGAATGTCAGTATTCTGATGGGAAAAGGAGCCTTAAATATGCCTGTGCAATTTGGTTTGGTCTCTGCATACCTGTCATTCACTGTGAGAAAACATGCCACAGGCAGCCACTGGTTCAAGGAGGATAAGGCTTGAATACAACTTGCAACTTGGACTCTGAAGCTTGGCTTTCAGCCTCGCCCAGCTGAGTGCAGCTGGCTCAGACATCATTTAATAAGAAGCAAAAGCTTGCTGTTTAGATGCAGAGTTTTAGTTTGTTATGCAGTATTATTATTGCAATAGGTAATCGGCTCATAAAACAGAATAGTTATAGCATAGCATCACCAAACCTAAAATATGGTCTTCTGAAAAGAAAACTATACACAATCCATTGCCAAGGGGGGAGGGGGAGAGAGAGAGAGAGAGAGAGAGAGAGAGAGAGAGAGAGAGAGAGAGAGAGAGAAGCAAACAACCAAAATGATGACCAGAAAAGGAGATATAACTATGGATATATCAGAGAACTTTAAAATGAAAGAACTGCTGTGAATAATTTTATGCCAGTAAAACTGAAGACTTAAAGTAGACAGTGTTCTGGAAAAACATAACTTATTAAAATCAACTAAAAATAAAAATGGAAAGCCTGAATAGGCTTATAAGCTGTTTTTAAAAATTAACCAGTAATTTTGACTTCTGATGGAATCGCTGGAGCAGATGATGGAGTGAATGCACTTTTCTCTATTTCTTACTCAAAGTCCAACTAAAAACCCTGGACATTAAATGTGAAACAAATCTGAAGAGACTCTGAAAGGTGGAGAGAAGAAGGAAGACCAGCTAAAACCTGAAGATCCAAGGAACAACTAGGCAGTAATGAGTTTCCTGTGTTTTCTTTTTGCCTAATATATCACAGATTTGAAGCTGAAGATCCTCAAAATCAACAAGCCAGTGGGTATAGACAAAAACGTCACAACACCAAGCCTTCTCTAGCTATAGGAAACACTGTGGCCCCACCCCACCCCACCCCACCCATGCCTGCAGAGGCCCTGTGGGGAGCCTTGGCCAGGTTGTGAGGAGGCATCAACACCCACCCCCACCCTCCGCACCCCCCCTCCCCGCCAACCCCCTTGCTGGTGTCATAGGGAGAAATCCAGCAGAGAGTTGGGGCTTTCATGGCCACGCAGTGGTAATGAGGCCACCCTCCAGCCCCTTGCTGTCAGTGGAGGTCACTTAGGAAGCACTCATGAGGCACTCCGACACCTCCCAACCAGGGAGGCCTGCTGGGGAGCCAGACTCCCACCCCTGTCCAGCAGCAGGAAGGAGCCCCCCATTTTTATTCAGGTGTTAATGGAGGCTGAATGGGAAACCTGGACTTTTACCCCCATCTGACAGTAACAAGGTAGCACTTCCCTTCCCCTAGCAGAGCACTGTCCAAGGAAGCCAGCTAGGTCAGAAGGTTTAAATAAAATTCAGGTTCTTGTGACATAATACCCAGTGTCCAAGTTTCAGCGAAAAACCATTCATCATGTTAAGCACCTAGAAAATCTCAAGCTGAATTAAAAACAAAAAAAATCAACAACAGTTGCAACATCAATGACAGAGATGTCAGAATTATCTGATAAACAATTTAAAGTAGTCATCATAAAAATGAATGCACAAAAATCAATCCAATTCAAATATGGGCAAAAGACCAAATGTAGACAAAGATGTTAGAATTACCTGATAATTTAAAGTAGTCATCATAAAAATGAATGCACAAAAATCAACCCAATTCAAATGTGAATAGATATTTTTTATAGAAGATATATGAATGGCCAATAAGCACATAAAAAGATGCTCATCGGCACTAGTCATTAGGGAAATACAAAAAAGACCACAATGAGATGCCACTCCACACCCATTAGGATGGCTACTATGAAAAACAACAACAACACAGACAGTAATTAGTCTTGGTGAGGATGTGGAGAAGTTGGAACCTTGGTGCACTGTTGATGAGAACATACAATGGTACATCCACTATGGAAAACATACTGGTACTTCAAAAAATTAAAACTAGAATTACCACATGATCTAACCATTTCACGTCTGAGTATATGCCCCCCCCCCCAAATTGAAAGTAGGATCTCAAAGAGATATTTGTACACCCATGTTCATGGCATTATTCAAAGCAGCAAAGAGGCAAAAGCAACCCAAATGCCTAATAACTGATGAATGGATAAGCAAAATGTGGTGTATACATACAATGGGATATTGTTTGGTCTTAAAAAGGAACGACATTCTGACACATGATACTACATGAATGAACTTTGAGGATATTATGTTGTATGAAATAAGTCAGTCACACACATGCATACACACAAATACTGTATAATTTAACTTATATGAAGTATCTAGAGTAATCAGAATTATTGAGACAAAAAGTAGAATGGTGGTTGCCAAGAGCTTAAGAAAGAGAAGAGTGAAGACACATTGTTTAATAAATATAGAGTTTCAGTTTTGCAAGATAAAAGGAATTCAGGAGATGAATGATAGTGATGGGTACACAGTGTAAATGTACTAAGTATCGCTCAGCCATACACTTAAAATGGTTAAAATGGTAAATTTTGCTATATGTATTTTACCATAATAAGAAATTAGAAAAAAAGCCAAAAAAAGTGATTATGAACATTGAAACAAATGAGAAAACAGTTTCAACAAAGAAATAAATGAAAATTGTAGAGCTAAAAAATACAATAAGTTAATTTAAAAAACTCAAGAAATGGGCTCAACAGCAAAATGGAGAGGACAGAGGGGGGAAAATAATAAATTTTAAGGTAGAATATTCAAAATTTATGATGTTTGAACAACAGAAAATAGACTTAAAATAATTAACAGAGTGTCAGGTACTTGGGAGACTAGATTTAATATTTATTTATATCATTGGTGTCCCAAAGGGATACAAGGAAGAGGGTAAGGCTGAAAACACACTGGAAGAAATAATGGCTGAAAATTTTCCAAATTTGGCAAAAGACTATAGATTAAAGAATCTGAACAAACTCAAAAGAGGATAAATCCAAGACATACACAGTCAATTTTCTGAAAACTAAAGACAAACACATAATTTGGTAATTTGCCTATCCCTCAGACAAAGCAATACAAATATTGAAGACTTTTGGGCAAGATGGCAACTAAGCACAGACAGTACTTGCCTCCTCCCACAACTACATCAAAATTAAAACTATAGAATAACCATCATTCAGAACTGCCTGAAATCTGGCTGAGTGGAAGTCCAATGACTAAGGAGTTGAAGAAGATGCCACATCAAGACTGGTAGGAGGGGTGGTGACTCAGAATGAGCTGGTCTCATACCCATGTGTGGCAGATAAAAGTTGGGAGGCATATCTTGGCTATAGAGGGCTCCTCTGGGGAGTGAGGGGTCCTAGTTCCACACCAGCCCCTCCATATCAGGGTTCCAGTGCCAGGTAGTCTCCATAAATTCTGGCTGTAAAAACCAGTGGGGATTGAGGCTGAGGAAGACAGAGGGCTGATGGAGTCCCAGGCAATTCCTCTTAAAGGGCCTATGAATGGACTAACTCAGACTCACTCTCCCTCTGAACCCCAGCACTGAAGCAGCAGTTTAAAAGGAACCAGATAAATAAAAAATAATAAATAAATAAATAAATAAGATCCAAAGACAGAGAAACAGCGAGCAGACTATCAATCCCCAGAGGGAAAGTAGGGGAGGGTGGGGGTAAGGGGAAGAGATCAACCAAAGGACTTGTATGCGTGCATATAAGCCAAACCAATGGACATGGACAACAGGAGGATGAGAGCATGAGTGTGTGTGTGTGTGTGGGCGGGGGGGGGGGGGGGGGGGTTGGTGGTTAATGGAGGGGATGAGGACACACTTGTAATAGCTTAACCAATAAAGAAATTAAAGATTAAAAAATAAAAAAATAAAAAATAATAATAATAAAAATAAAAAATAAATAAAAGGAACCAGAGCCCTAACTGGTTTGGCTCAGTGGATGGAGCATCAGCCTGCGGACTAAAGGATCCCAGGTTTGATTCCTGTCAAGGGCATGTACCTTGGTTGCGGGCACATCCCCAGTAGGGGGTGTGCAGGAGGCAGCTGATTGATGTTTCTCTCTCATTGATGTTTCTAACTCTCTCTCCCTCTCCCTTCCTCTCTGTAAAAAATCAATAAAATATATTTTAAAAAATAAAAGGAACCAGAAACATATCAGGAAGAACTGAATTGTCCAGCACTAGGGCTAAGCTTACAATTCTTTCCACCTCCCTTCTCCCCTCCCGCTTCTGACACTGTTGTGTTATTCTTTTCACTTTGTCAAAGTCTATACCATTTTTGTTCTAAAATTACTTTTTCTATGTTCTTTCTTCAGATTGATTTTGACAACTGAGACCAAATCAATTTACTTTTAAGACTGAGATTATTTAGCTTGTATTTGTAGCGGAATCCCAAGCTACAAATGTCATCTGTGCCTTTTGAAAGGGACTGGGTCAGGCACGGAGGTTACATGGGCCTTCTTCTCATACTATTCAGCTTTCTTTGCTGGTTCTCGGATGTAATCAGCTCCTACTGTTTCTCATATTTCACTCCATTTTCTTTTTGGATTCACTTTTCTAAAGCACAACCTTCATGTTTAACACACAGAGATAGTGGGTGGCAAACTCTGAATCCTTACATATCGGAAAAGACATCTGTGGCTGCCACAAGCACGTCCCTTTCAGATGTCTGGCTGTCATCGACCCACAGCCCCCACTGCTACCTGAGATCCATCAGTGAGTTCACTGGGGCTTGAGCCGATGATGAGCAGGGCTGCACTTGGGCTTGAGCACTTCCTGAAAGCCTTTTTGAACTCTTTTAAAATTGCACTGCAGTCTAAGACACTCTCACCCACCCTTCTGCCCTTTGTGTGGAGTCAGATTAGCACTGAGGTCTGACGGCTGGTCCACCCCTGACTCCCTTATCTCTCACAGGTGTTTAACTTAATATATTCTCGTACAAATAATCCCATCTTGGCATGTTTTCCCACAGGACTTAGACTAGCACGACATCTTTATTTTAACTCATATTTGTTTTTGTATGTTGCATCTAGAATTCTATACCCAGCCATTTTCTAATTTTTGAGGGCACTGTTCTATTTTCCTTTAGTTATCTAGAATTGCTGATGAGATCTTATGTCTTTTTTTGTCTTGTTTCTTTGTAAAAAGAAATGAATACAAATATATATATATATATTAACAAAATAAACATATATATGATCTTTTTCTCAACTTTGAAAGCTTTTGAAATTGTCTTTTTATCCTTGAGATAGAGAAATGTCACTAGTACATACTTAAGGTGAGTGTATTTCAGATTATTTTTCTGTTTAATAGTTGATGGCCTCTTTAAATTTAAAGACACATTCTTAGCTATTATTTTCTTAATTATTTTCTTTTGTTTTCTTGTCCTACCCTCAGTTTCTCTATTCTCTTCTTCTGTGACTTCTATTAAAACCCCTACTCCATTTTTTAAACTCCTGAGAACTATGTGTTTTAGAGAAAAAGCTGGGTATTTATTTATTTATTTATTTATTTATTTATTTATTTATTTAGTAGTAGTTGGCTATTGGAATATGAGAAGCCCGGGGCAGGTTATAGAACTAGAACAGGATTTTCCTGGGCAGGAAGCCCTGAGAGAACTACAGGGAAGTAAATCTCATTCCAAGTGTTTGCGGCTTTGGATTCTTACCAGGTAAGACTGTGAACTTAAAAACATGCTAAAACCTTTTGTGGTCATGGCTAATTTGTTTCAGTACACAGTGTCTTTATTTATAAATGTACAGTGATGAGAATATACAATTGTGTGATGTGGAAAATTCACTGTATTGGAAAGCTACCGTACCCACCCCTTCTCAGGACCCAGTGACCCTGAGCCCCCTGGGGAAGCATCAAAGGTGATGATGTTTGAGCTTGCATCTTGAAGGCTTCATGGTAGAATCTAGGCATAGGGAATAGCTTGACCTGTGGCCAAGAACGTACAAGGTAGTTTCGGGTGGGTTATGTTGCCCTGATGCAATGGGGCATTCGTGAGATGAGGCTGGGATGGAGGACTGGGGAGTCAGGCCACAGCAGGGCCTCAGGTGAATGCATTAAATGTGGGCTTTCTTCTCAGGAGCCTCTGAAGCCTTTTGAATGGGGGAACACTATGACCTCCAGATCTGAGGTTTTATAAGGATGCTGCTGGTGGAAGGCAAATTTAGAGTGAGGGAGACAGGAGACTGCCCATATTAAGCGCAAGCCAGGATTTTTTTCTAAGATTGGGACTGGGTCGTTGGTGATATTTCCAGAATTTTGGTAATGGGGAGACTGCGATACAGAGAATCAAGGCAGTAAATGTGGAAAGGCCCAGGGAAAGCAATGGGGAGAGCACCACTCTGCTCCTCTGACAGAAAAAGAGAAAAGAGTGAAGGAAAGTGGGTTATCTTCCTCTTTGCTAACGAAGAAAGAGGCCATCCGCAGGATGTGAAGGAGTCAAAGATGGGGAAAGTGGAAGAAATACTCTAGGACCTGGCTCTGTGGGCTGGTATTTGATCTTAGTGGCTGCCAAGATGTTCCAGCATGTCAAGTCCATCTGGGTTTCCTGCTACCCCGTTTCAGTCTAGTTGGTTCTTCCACCCTCTGGACCTCCCCATATCAGGGTGTCCCCAGGGCTCAGTCTTTGGACCTCTTCTCCATTTTCTCCCACTCCTTAGATGACCTCTCTCAGCATTCTGGCTCTAAACATCATTGGTAATTTGATGACCTCATTTATATTGCCTATCAAACTGTCTGCTCAGTATATCTACTTAGACATCTAATAGACTTCTCAAGCATATCAAAGGAACAACTTTTGATTTCCTCATCACTGTCCACCAACCTAGTCCTTCTCTCACAATTTCCCATCTCATAAAATGTCAACTCTCTTTGCCTTGGAATCATTCCCAAGTCTGTCTTATCATCATTCCCTTAGGAGTCGCATCCAATCTCCCAGTGAATCCTGTCAGTTCTACCTACAGATCTGTCCTGCCCCTGAGCACTTCTTATCATTTCCAACAACTGCCACTGTCTAGGACAAGCCACCAATGCTTCTCCCCAGAATCCCTGCAGTGGCACCTGGCTGGCTCTGTTCTTCTTCTGTGATTCCGTCATTCTCCTACTCAACCATTCCCTTTCCAATGGCTTCGTATCACATTTACAGTAGAAACCCAACATGCCCCCAAAGCTCTATCTGAGCTGGCTCTGGCTTCCATTTCCTACCCCTCTTTCTCTCAGTCAGCTCGCCCAGCCACTCTAGTCATCCTGTTCCTTGAACACATCAGGCACATTTCCTACCCTAGGGCTTCTTCCTGAAATGTTCTCGCCCAAGATATTCTCCTGGCTTACTCTTTTACTCCATTCAGGTCAAAGAGTCCCTCTCTGACCACTCCTATTATCCCGTTTTAATTTTTCATAGCCCTTCCTTGCTACATGCCATGTTACATTTGCTTTTTACAATGTGTTTTTATTTCTTTTATGAAAATTGTCTGCTGCCACTAGAACCAAGTCCCAGGAGGGATATTTTGTTCCTCACTGATGTGTCCTCAGTGTATAGAAAAGTGTCTGGCCCATGGTAGGTACTTAATGAGTCTCTATCCAAAGAGTAAAAGAAAACATGGGTTGGACCAAAACTGGAAACTGGCAAAGTAGAGAGATCAAAGGTCAACGGCATTGGGGATTTGAGGGAGTTGGTGAGAACATCGTTGGAATGTTGGCCATGGATTCCAAGGCATATATGGAGGTGAGAGAAGTCTGGTGACTGGGTAAACTGAGAAATGGGTGGTGGAGGTGGTCAGGGGATCAGTGAGCAGGTACAGTAGGAGAAGGGGAAGAAAAAAGCTCTGGTCAAAAAAGGAATTCTGCTTCGAGAAACCAAGATGGCAGCATAGGTTAACGCCGGAGATCGCTGCCTCAAACAACCACTTCAGAGATATAACTAAAGGACAGAACGGACATCACCCAGAACCACGGGAAGGCTGGCTGAGTGGAAATTCTACAACTAGGAGGAAAGAGAATATCATACCCAGACTCAGAGGAGGCGCAGTGCTGAAGTGAAATACTCAGGTGCCGAGTGTGCGCGTGGAGCGGGCTGGCGGCGGAGGGCGCGGTTGTTGTTTTCAATCGGGAGGGAGTTTCAGACTCTGAGCTCCAGATCCAGGCGAATCTCTGGGGACCGAGACTCAAACGGGAGAAACGGGACTGTCTGGCTTCGGTCGGAACTCGAAGGCAGCTTTCTCTCCGAGGTTTGCAGCCATTGCTGGGGCTCTGAGAGGCAGAGCCCCTGGGGAAGGAACTGAGAGTCGCCATAACTGCTTGTTCCGCCCGCCCTGTAGATCCCTGGGGACCCGCCCCGCCCAAGCCCTGCACAGAACCATTTGCCGGATAGCCTCAGGCAAACGCTAGATTAGCACCGCCCTAGAGATCCAGCACAGAAGCCCTCCCACTACAGACACAGCAGACTCTCATAGCCAGTTAGCCTGGAGGTCAAATCACCCCGGTATTGCCGACAGCAATCAAGGCTTAAAGGCAACAAGACTTCGGACAAAGACCACTAGGGGGTGCACCAAGAAAGCATAAAAAATGCGGAGACAAAGAAACAGGACAAAACTGTCAATGGAGGATATTGAGTTCAGAACCACACTTTTAAGGTCTCTTAAGAACTGTCTAGAAGCTGCCGATAAACTTAGTAAGGCCCTCGAAAAGACTGGTGAGACCGCCGATAAATGTAGTGAGATCCTCAAGAAATCTAATGAGACCCTCGATGTTGTGATAAAGAACCAACTAGAAATTAAGCATACACGGACTGAAATAAAGAATATTATACAGACACCCAACAGCAGACCAGAGGAGCGCAAGAATCAAGTCAAAGATTCGAAATGCGAAGAAGCAAAAAACACCCAACTGGAAAAGCAAAATGAAAAAAGAATCCGAAAATATGAAGATAGTGTAAGGAGCCTCTGGGACAGCTTCAAGCGCACCAACATCAGAATTATAGGGGTGCCAGAGGATGAGAGAGAGCAAGATATTGAAAACCTATTTAAAGAAATAATGACAGAAAACTTCCCCCACCTGGTGAAAGAAATAGACCTACAGGTCCAGGAAGCGCAGAGAACCCCAAACAAAAGGAATCCAAAGAGGACCACACCAAGACACATCATAATTAAAATGCCAAGAGCAAAAGACAAAGAGAGACTTAAAAGCAGCAAGAGAAAGAAACCCAGTTACCTACAAGGGAATACCCATACGACTGTCAGCTGATTTCTCAACAGAAACTTTGCAGGCCAGAAGGGAATGGCAAGAAATATTCAAAGTGATGAATACCAAGAACCTACAACCAAGATTACTTTATCCAGCAAAGCTATCATTCAGAACGGAAGGTCAGATAAAGAGCTTCACAGATAAGGAAAAGCTAAAGGAGTTCATCACCACCAAACCAGTATTATATGAAATGCTGAAAGGTATCCTTTAAGAAGAGGAAGAGGAAGAAAAAGGTAAAGATACAAATTATGAACAACAAATATGCATCTATCAACAAGTGAATCTAAGAATCAAGTGAATAAATAATCTGGTGATCATAATAGAATCAGGGACATAGAAAGGGAATGGACTGACTATTCTTGGGGGGGAAAGGGGTGTGAGAGATGCGGGAAGAGACTGGACAAAAATCGTGCACCTATGGAAGAGGACAGTGGGTGGGGAGTGAGGGCGGAGGGTGGGGCGGGAACTGGGAGGAGGGGAGTTATGGGGAGAAAAAAGAGGAACAAATGTAATAATCTGAACAATAAAGATTTAATTAAAATAAATAAATAAATAAATAAAAAATAAAAAAAATAAAAAATAAAAATAAAAGAAAATGTTTCTAATAAAAAAAAAAAAAAAAGGAATTCTGGAGTTGATTATTCTCGGGGGGGAAAAAAGGAAGCATGAGTACATTGAGTAATTACGAGTTTTCTCAGAACAGGAGCTACTTTTTTACCTTTTAAAAAAATCTTTTTATCTTCTGTGCTCTGTATAGTTTAGTACATACCAGACTCTCAATCTGTGGGTGTATGAGGAGACCCAATTTATAGGCCCTGCAGGTACACACTTTTATTCTGGTTACTTGTGTTCCTCAAGTGGTACAATGAGAACATCATATTCTTATGCTGTGTTCATTTCCTACAATCAATGATTCCTTCATTCATTGCCCCATGGGCTTCTCCTTTCTTCCTAAGAAACTTGGGCCAATGCAAATCCGGCCACCTGAATTAGAAGTAGAAAAATTTGCCTGCTGTTGTCCAGAAACATGACAGGATTAAGACTCAAAGCACCTCATTGGCAGAATAAGTAGGTTTCACTAGATGTTCCCCCCAAATTCTTCCTGATTTCTGACACTAAGCTTTCATACTTGCTTGTTTTAAATGTCTCTGCAGGATGTCTACTTTTTGAATTTGCCCTTGCAGTTTCTGCTATTCCAGTCCACCTCTCCCCTCGACTACTGAGTAGCTTCCTCCCTCATTGTACCTATAGTTTTGCATAACACATACAGATCAATCTTCTAGATATCCCCCCATAGCCATGACACTCTCTGCTAAGGTGTGGATTTCTTGCACTCAAGGTGGTGGTGAGGGAGACAGGGGAGTGTTGTCCTGCTAATAACAACTCTGGGAAAGTTGATGTTCCTGACAATGGCACCAGTAGCTCAGATGTTAGAGAACATCTCCAATATCTCACATTGGCATTGGTAGCTCATAAAACATAAAGAAGTATAATGCTCATGAATAAACTGAAAAAGGACACATCAGCCCAGTGAGATAAAATAGAGAGGAGTTTTGAATGGATTTTAATTTTTAAAATTTTTAATTGATTTTTAGAAAGAGAGGAAGGAAGAGGGAGAGAGAAAGAGAAACATAGATGCAAGAGTGAAACATCGATTGGCTGCCTCCAGCACATCCCCAACTGGGCATCGAGTCCCCAACCCAGGCATATGCCATGACTGGGAATCAAACCAGCAACTCTTAGCGCATGGGATGACATCCAACCACCTGAGCCACCCAGCCACGGCTAAAATATAGTCCTGAAAACCAACATTACAGTCATCGAGATGACCGAAGTTGTCAACTGGAAGTGACAATCCTCAAAATAATTGGGGAAGAATATGAGGGGGCTGAGGCCATTAAAACAGAGAGTGAAGGATCCAGAGGAATGCCATGCTGACAGTATTGCCACCTGTGTGTGTGGGTGCTGATTATGAAGAGGGCCAATGAGGCTGGTGAGCATAGCTTGTGCGTGTTAGAGCTTATTCCCATGTAGGGAGCTGTGTCCATATGCATGGCAGTGGAAGGACCTGAATTTAAGAGAGACAATCACTGAGGCACCAGGCAGAGAGGATGGGGTGTCCCTGCCTCCTAGGTTGGTGGAGGCACAGAAGTAGTTCGGGGTGATCCTGTGAGATGACTTCCAAAGGCTCTCACTAGATGGCAGTGTCGGTCAGCACATGAGTCTGTAAAGGTTTCTCAGAGAAGGGAGCATGGGCTGAATAAGAAATGTCATTTCACAGATGAGAAGACAGAGGATCAGTGAGGCCGGGCAACGTGGTCCAAGGTCACTACTGACTAGCCCTGTCCCATTCTCTATGCCTCAGACTTCTAAGGACCAGCAACGACCTTAGGTTCTGCTTCAAGAACTGTTGAGAGTATTTTTAACCTCTAATCTCCCTTCTTTACCACCTAACATACAGTGCCAACGTGAAGCAAATCAGATTTTAATCTAGAGCAGCGGTTCTCAACCTGTGGGTCGCGACCTCTTTTGGGGTCGAACAACCCTTTCACAGGGGTCGCCTAAGACCATCGGAAAACACATATATAATTACATATTGTTTTTGTGATTAATCACTATGTTTTAATTATGTTCAATTTGTAACAATGAAAATACATCCTGCATATCAGATATTTACATTACGATTCATAACAGTAGCAACATTACAGTTATGAAGTAGCCACGAAAATAATTTTATGGTTGGGGGTCACCACAACATGAGGAACTGTATTAAAGGGTCACAGCATTAGGAAGGTTGAGAACCACTGATCTAGAGGTCAGGGTTCGTGGATGGCAACTGCACTGTGGCTCCCCGTGCTGTGGGATAAAGGCCAAGTGCTATAGCATGGCTTACAAGGTAGTCTGCATGCTACAGGACTTCCTTTCACTATAGTTCTATGTTCTTTGAAGCTGCTTAAACGGTGCATGGTGCTTTTTGTGTTCCGGAACCTATGACTTCAACAGCCCCTGATCTGCTTTAGAGGGAAGCATCCCCCAATTTCTTTAGGGGATTTGACCCTTTTTGCCACTACCTTACCTAATCTCATTAAAGATGTAGGTTGGAGGTGGTATGATGGTCAGGGACCCAACATTGCCTACACATCCCCCCTTAACAATCCCCTTCTTAAACCGGTCAGGACTTTCTTGGGTGAGACACAAATCCAATTACCCTAGACCAGTGGTTGGCAAACTGCGGCTCGCGAGCCACATGCGGCTCTTTGGCCCCTTGAGTGTGGCTCTTCCTAAGCCATAGGAGTACCCTAATTAATAAGTTAATAACAATGTACCTACCTATGTAGTTTAAGTTTAAAAAATTTGGCTCTCAAAAGGAATTTCAATCGTTGTACTGTTGATATTTGGCTCTGTTGACTAATGAGTTTGCCGACCTCTGCCCTAGACAAAAAGTAAATGTTACTGATTTCAGGAAGGGCATAGGTATAGCTGGGCAAGGTTGGAAGCAGGATGACATGATTTCTCTGGACCGTCCTTACTGATTTTCTCCATTGCTTTAAGTGTCAAATTCATTCTCTCCTATGGAAGACTTTCTCTCACTGGTGGAGGACATGGATCCTAACTGCTTTATGCTCATCTCTTGCAAACGTCACTACCAGAAAGGAAAAAGCTCTTCTCAATCAAGATTCAGTTACACAACAATAAGGAATGACACTTGCAGAAGATGGACATAAGACTAAAGCAGGGCCAATGATTACTGTTGTCAAGGGATCAGGTGCCTTGATTGGTCTCTTTTGGGTCACCTGTGCAACCATAGCCTATGATTGACAGCCTTCCACTCACACTGCATGATTGGAGTAGGGAAGGAGAATTTTTCAAAAGGAAAGTACTCTTACCAAAGAAAATGATAGTTGGAGAGGAAAACGGTGCTGGGCAAGCAATACTGACTGTCCGTTTCCCAGCCCCCCCAGGTACACAAAGGACACATTGACAAGAAATGAAAGCAGAATTACACTGAAGTGTGTGTATTACTTACCAGGTTAATGACATGTAGCTCTCAACACAGAGCTCCTAATTATGCACAAGACTTGAGTTAAGCCTTGGGTCTGAGGCTTACTTATGCAGGGTTGCTACCTACCTCCCAAACTCAAAAGCCAGATCAGTAACCAACATGCTTAGGAAAAGAGAGAGCAGAGCTTCAAATGCAAGGAGAAAGATATTTGTGAAGTCGCCCACACAATACGGACTGGGAAGCTTTCTCTCATTCTAACTGACAGAATCAATACCCTGAGTCAGGAAGCCCCCGGGAGGCTTAGCTCTGCCCCAACTAGTAAATGAGACCCGATCCATATCGCAGCAATCTGGCTGGCCAGCAGGTCCTCTCTGGGTGGTGAGTAGGAGTTAGGAAGGGGCAGGTTGATTGGTGAAAGTGCTTTCTCCTTTACGTTTACCCCTTTGTGATGTGGTAGCCAGTGGGCTCAAGATTATGGTCCTGAGCTGGATGGTGAGTGTCTTGGGGGCAGGGCCCCTGCCCCAGCTTCCTGTGACTGCCACTGTGACAGCACAATGCCTGCCCGCAGAGGCAGGCACTCAGGAAATATCATTGGACAGAAGGATTCAGAGCAAACTGCTACCCAGAATGTCAGCTGCCAAGGGGTTCCGGTGGAACTGAGGGGCACATAGTTGGTGCCTGGAAGCTGGCCTCTCTGGCCACTATCTCCAGTGGGCAGGAAGTTCACTGGGGCCCACTTGGTGAGCAACCCCTTCTGCCAACTGGGGCACCTCAGCTCAGCCCAGAGTAGAGGTGTCAGGAAATATCTCTCTACCCAAGCTTCCTTTCCCAGTTCCCAAACTTAGAGGCCCAGCATAGGGCCTAGAATTCACTGAGGCTTAGTGGCTATTTGTTCAACAATCAATCAATCAGCATGGATCACCGAAGCCGATCTCGCAGCAGAGGCCTGAGCCGAATCCCCGGGACTCAGACCCGAACCCCCAGTGCCCCACTCCCCTTGCACGTGGAACAGGAGGCCAGGGAAGGAGAAGAATGGGAGCAGGGAGAGCTTGCTCGTCAGAGGACTGCTATCAACCTGCCCGTGGAAAGTGGAGAGTTGGCAGACAATGTTATGGTTTCCAAGCCAGCACCTTATTGGGAAGGAACCGCTGTGATAAATGGAGACTTTAAGGAGCTCAAGTTAACTGATTATCGTGGAAAATACCTGGTTTTCTTCTTCTACCCACTTGATTTCACCTTCGTGTGTCCAACTGAAATTATCGCCTTCAGTGATCGAATTGAAGAATTCAGATCCATAAACACGGAAGTGGTGGCATGCTCTGTCGATTCACAGTTCGCCCATTTGGCCTGGATTAACACCCCTAGAAGGCAAGGAGGACTTGGGCCAATAAAGATTCCACTTCTTTCAGATTTGACCCATCAGATTGCAAAGGACTATGGTGTATACCTGGAAGACTCGGGCCACAGCCTTAGAGGTCTCTTCATTATCGATGACAAAGGGGTCCTAAGACAGATGACTCTGAATGACCTTCCTGTGGGTAGATCGGTGGATGAGACACTGCGTTTGGTCCAAGCATTCCAGTACACCGCTAAACATGGAGAAGTCTGCCCTGCTGGCTGGAAACCTGGTAGTGAAACAATAATTCCAGATCCAGCTGGAAAACTGAAGTATTTTGACAAACTGAACTGAAAATACTTCCTCAGGCTATGATGCTTGAATGCTTTCAATAAAGGATGATTAAAAAAAAAAAAGTTTAAGGTCCTTTCTCAAATTTATGGCCAACCAGGAAGGACATAACCCCCTTCAGTGAAGGAGACCATCAATCATCAAGGGAAACCCTTGAGGCTATCCCCTAACATTTACCACTAATTTTTATAAATTCCTGGGACCAGAGAAATGGGCAGTTCCACTTCTGACTCTAGAAACTTCTAAAATGGACAGAAGACGACATTTAGTTCAAGGTCACAGGCTTACCAAATATTGACCCCCTATTTTATTTCTCAACCCAAATAATTCCTAGTCTTATAGAAAAACTAGAGGCCCAGTTGGTGGGGGGGGGGGGGGGGGAGAGAGGTTCTCAGCTCAGCCTGTGCCCTCTCGCAGTACGGGAGCCCTTGGGGAATGTCTGGCAGTCGGACATCCTTAGTGCTGCTGCGGAGGCAGGAGAGGACCCACCACCACCACTGCGCTCGCCAGCCATGAGCCCAGCTTCTGGTTGAGCTGCACTCCCCCTGTGGTAGCACACTGACCACCGGGGGGAAGCTCCTGCATTGAGTGGGATCAGGCTGAAACTGGCTCTCCAACATCCCTCGAGGGGTCCCAGATTGCAAGAGGGCACAGGCCAGGTCGAGGGACCCCACCGATGCACACTCGGGGTCAGGGAGGGATGCAGGAGGTTGGCCAGCCAGGGAGGGACCACAGGAGGGCTCCAGGGCATGTCCAGCCCATCTCGCTCAGTCCCAATTGGCCGGACCCCAGCAGCAAGCTAACCTACCAGTCAGAGCATCTGTCCCCTGGTGATCAGTGCACATCATGGTGAGCGGTTGAGCAGCCTTAGCATATCATTAGCATATTACACTTTGATTGACCGGATGACCAGACGACCGGACACTTAGCATATTAGGCTTTTATTATATAGAATGTTGTTCATCAGAGCAGTATACACGTGAGTAGCATATGTATAATGCCTACGATATAAAAAATGTTCCAAATTGAAACCATATGAATCTCCCTTATTAAATTCTCTGAGATATTTAAGTTCTAGTACAAACTCTTTCTTGGTTATCATGGAGAAAATAAAATCTCTCTTCCCTTGGGGAAATTAAAGTCCTAGAGAAATTGGAGATCCGAAGTCTCATTGTAATTTTCTCATTCTGCCCAGTCCTAGCTAGAGACAGCCTGACTGTGCTGATTGCGTTTACTTCCCTCACCTTCCTCAGATCCTTGCCCTTCTCTCTGCCTTGGGAGGCTGGTCCCTGGGAACCATATTATTGGCACTCCCTCACTAATTGGTTTCTTGTCCTATTCAGCCAATGAGAGCCATTAATAGGAGATTGGCAGGTTGGAAATATTTCTTCCCGCTTCTTCCCTGCTTTGGGACACATTTCTGGCAGTGACCGTGTACTTGAATAACTACAGATTTTGTCTAGTAGCCCTTTCTCCCCAGTTCTAGCTCTCACTGCGCTAAGATAGCACTTTTTCCTTTTTGTTTTTTCTTCTTATTAGTTAAGGGTATTACCAGGTTTCTGCTGTTCCCAGGACAGCAGAAACCTGGTAATACTCTTATTACCAGGGAATCTGCAACAACCCTGCTGATTCCCTTAATCCTATCCATAGCTCTGAAAGTCCTTTAATTAAGGCCTCTTCCTTTGAACCATCAGAGTTGCATCCTGTTTCCTGCTGTGACCTTGACTTCACACTGAAATACCTGGCACCAGGCAGCCTGGGTAAAGTGGTCCCTCTCCGACAGCAGCAATCGCGACGTCTTCCACCAGAGTGCATAGAATCAATTCCAGCACCTGCACTGCTGAAATAATTCCAGCTTCGAGTCTCATCTGTTCCACTTTTCCAAAGTTCCAAAGGGTAGGCGGACATATGGAAGTCATAGCACCAAGCCTAGACTCATACCATTTAGTTACAACAATAGCATTTTCTAAACAGGAGTGATGTTTCCAGACACAGTGCTATTACAGTCTCCAGCCCCACATTGCTGCTGCCAGCTGTCGACACTAACACAGAGGAAGTTGTTAGGTTAGGTGGCTCAGGAGGCGGCGCAAGAAATAGAGTCCAGTGAATCAGAAAAGAAAGGAAAGGAAAAGGTTTATTCTGCGTCCCCGGGAGACCCACATACCCCAAGGACAGGGCACGTGGATTCACGCCAACAGGGAGGGGGGCGCTTTTTTTATACTGCGGTTGGGTGAGGGGCAGGGACATGAGCTGAGGAATTCTCTGCTGCAGGGAATGGGCGGAATATTCAGGACGAAGTTCTTATCTGTGTGGGGGTATGTGAATTCAGGGAGAAGAAGCTGGTATCTGTGTCTGGCTCCTTGATCTGTGAGAAATTCCAGGGGAAGTCCATTATCTTGTCATGTCTGCATGTATCCGATCCTGGGCTCTCTCCGACCTAACAGAAGTGTTATCTGGGGGGATTAAGGTAGACAAGAAAGGAAAAGAGAAGAGAAAATCTGCATTTCAGCTCCACTGGGATGCCGGTGGGGATCGCCAATAATGCTATCCATCAAATGCCCATCTTCCCCATCCCAGGTACAGAAAAGGACTGTATTCCCTGCTCTCTTGTGGTTGGGTGGGGTCTTATTGCATAATTCAGCTAGAGCAGTGGTTCTCAACCTTCTGGCCCTTTAAATACAGTTCCTCGTGTTGTGACCCAACCATAAAATTATTTTCGTTGCTACTTCATAACTGTAATGTTGCTACTGTTATGAATCATAATGTAAATATCTGATATGCAGGATGGTCTTAGGAGACCCCTGTGAAAGGGTCGTTCGACCACCAAAGGGGTCGCGACCCACAGTTTGAGAAGCGCTGAGCTAGAGAATCATGAGTAGCAATGAAGGGAAATGTGTGTCTATTTGTGGGTGAACGTTTAACACCCGGTGCCTGACTCTCCAGAGCCTTCTTTCCTTCTGCCAAATGGTGGACCATTTACAGTCAGGGCCCCTGAGTGACTTTGATGAGCAGAGCACTTAGTTTAGTCCGTTATGAACATGAAGTCCGAGAGAAAAATCCTTGAGCCACCAAAACATGGAGATTGTGTATTATAAATCACACAATAGATATTTGTGATGAAAATATTTTTAACATCGTAGAAGCCCAATGAACGCAGTGATCTTTACCACTTGCTTCCTCCCTAAGCCCTGCAGAAGCCCAACTTAAACTACAAAACCTGTGCCTAAGGTAGGCTTCAAAAACCTAGTGAAACGCACTGGGACCTCCCCACCCTCTAAAATGTTGTTCTTTGGGTCCCCCAGGGCTTGGTTGATTTTATTACCCCAAAGGCAGCACCCAAATCCCTTTCCTCCACCAGTGTTTCTGCAGCATCAGCTCCCGTGAAGAAGAAGGAAAAAAATCCTGAGCAGCATTCGAGAATAAGTTTTTGAGATGAGGGAGGAGGAGTTGCCATAGGAAAAGCTCTTCTACCCAAAGATTAAAGGGCTCCTTTTAAAATTGCATTTGCTCTGGCCCAGGCGAGAGCCCTGCCCTCAGTATTTGGAGTGAGGTTACCCAGCTGAGACTTATTATATGGGCAGCCACTTCTGCAATCTAATGTTAATGTCCCAGAGTGAGTCTCCCCTGGTCCAAGGAAAGGTATTTCTAATGCAGGCCAAGAAAAAAATCCAAACTTATTTTAAAACCCCAAACCAATGATACACAAGAGAGCTCAACCTTCTATTACAGTTCTTGGCTCCCAAATTCTGTGAATGTACTCACTTGATCTACCCTGACTACCCAAGTGTTATAAGTAGAAGGGGAGGAGTTTAATAGCATTTGATGGTATTTCCATTTTACTCCAGAATGTCAGTCAGCCCTCCAGTCCACAATGCCTTAGAGAAGCAAGGGAACAGGAGCTGAATTAGAAAGCCATCACTGCTTGATAATTAGCGAGGCTAGGACCACCTCCTTTTGATATTTAGTCTTTGATAAAGCGAGGTAGGAGGTCGAAGAAGGTAGAGTTGCCAGCTTCCAGTGTGGCTCTCAATGATTCCCACCTCATAGTATTCACACTCTTGTGTAGTCCCCCCCTACTGTGTACCAGGGTTGATCTGTGTGACCATGCAGAAGTGATGGCGTGCCACTTATGGAACTAGATTACAGAAGACACAGCAGTTGCTCTCTTGGGTTCTCTCTCCCTCGTTGATCCCTGGGATCTACCTCTCAGCGCTGGGAAAAGCCAGTTGCCATGTGTTTTGAACACTCAGGGAGCCCCTGTGGAGAGGCCCATGAAGCCCTCATTCCAACAGCCTGGGAGGAAGCAAGGCCTGCCAACACCCAGGTGAGTGAGCTTGGGAGCCGATCTGCTAGCCTCAGACACCTGAGGCTCGAGACAACAGGTTGACTGCAGCCCTTAGAGCCAGAATCACCATACTAAGCTACTCCTGAATTCCTGATCCTTAAAACTGTGGAAAATAATGTTTCTTTTAAGATGCAGACTTACGAAGGAGTTTATTACATATCAATAGATAACTAATAAAAGGCCACTGGCTCTGTGAATCATGGAACCTCCCCAAATTTCTGGTGACCTGCATTGTACCAGAACTTGAAGCAACATTCAGCCTCTAGCTTATGCATTCTAGGGTTGAGGGCCAGGGCTGCGGGCACTATAAATAGGGCCGAGTGACCAACCCTTTCTTTTGGAGGGAGCAGAGGGGCAAGGGAATAGGGAGGAAATAGGTATAGAAACATATTTATGATGGAGACAATGGGCTTGAGATTTATTTTCACTTTCACATATGTCTCAGTTAATTATCTGTGTAATTTTTTGTTGTTGGCTGAGCTGGGCCTGGCTCATTGTACAGGCAATGCCTCCACTTCCTTGTTCCCAAACACACCTGCCTGTGTGCATAGATACCGAATGCGAGGCTTTGCTTTGTAACTGGGGTAACTGTTTGGTAGGAGAGGAAAGCCCAGGAAGCCATGTAAACTAGGATAATGAGAGCTCTGAGTGCTGTCTATCCCAATAGTGAGTGAGAGAGGCTAGACCTGCTCCTCAGGAGAGACTGTGGTACACAGAGTGAGGCTCTGAGCCCAAGGAGATCCACTCTAGAGTTGAAGAAGCTTGTCTCCCTCTTCCTGCAATAACCCAGGAACTCAATGATCTCCAGGATGGAAAACCCTGCATGCGTACCCAGGAGGTGATGTACCCATCTTCCCTTGCAGACAAAGACAGGATCAGGCTGGATTAAGTAACCAGAAGCAAAGCAGCTGAGACCCACCTTGATTTAAATCCCTTTAAAATATTTGGAGTGGTTTCTGTTTTCTTAACTGGACCTTAACTAACACAGGCCCCAGCACCTAGGAAATCAGAAGAGGAGGAGGATGAGGGAGAGAATAAACATGGTGTTTCCATTTTTTCACACCAATTCTGACACCAACTGGGTATCTAACAATTCAATTCAATTCAATTCAATTCAATTCAATTCAATTCAATTCAATTCAATTCAATTCAATTCAATTCAATTCAGACACTAAAAGCCAAGTGAGAGATGTATAGGGCTAGGTATGGGATGGGGGAGGCCCAGAACTTCCATGCCTTCTCCAGGTGTGAACCCATCCCAACACTTCTATGTGTTCACCACTGGTAAGATCCTGAACTTCATCATTTAGGCCTTTTTTACAGAGGTTTCATTAGGTAGGCAATTTGGATGAAAATGTTGGCCATTGGTGATTAACCTCAATCTCCAGCCCCTCCCTTTCCCTGGAGGTTGAGGGGTGGAGCTAAAATCTTTAGTCTAATTATGTGCTAAAAGCCTGTGGTTTGTGTGACAACCAGCCCCACTCTGAAGCTATCTAGTGATACCCCTCAACCATAAGTCATCTCATTAGCATACAAAAGACACTAAATTTCCAAGGGTTTGAGAAGTTCTGTGCCAGGAACCTGAGACAGAGGTCAAATATATATATTTTTATGATATCATATGAGACTCTAGAATAAAATGACAGAGAATTGGAGCAACTTTTGAATCTCACCAGGAGCATAGCCTGCCAGGAGTCTCCAGAATGGGCTGCACCAGGTTACAGGCCTATGCCCCACAGATCAGCGCTCTCAACCCCTAGAGGAGAGGGAGCCCAAAACGGGAAATGTTTTCAGAAAGGAGTCACTTCAGACAGAACTGAACACATTCAAAATTGCTTTGCCCTGTCTGCTTGGGGATTGTTTCAAGCAATGTCCCAGGTTACGGTTTCCTCTGCACTAGGCCAAACTTAAGGTATAGAAAGAACGCAGGCTCTGTTACCTTGAATAGTCATTTTCATGGGGAGTTTTAAAGCATAAAGAATAAATGAGAATGTGTAACACAGGAAGCAAACGATTCTTGGCTCCAGGGAAAATCGGACTAAACAAAGTTTGATTTCAGTGCAATTGAATTACCTTTGCAATTTAGCAAGCAGCCCGGGAAACCTATGCTTTTCCCTTAAAAAGGCGGCTTTATTTCCCCCCACTTCATATTAATTTTTTAAAACCTTAATTTGAAAGCACTATTACCAACCCAAACCCGGTTATGGCTCCTCAGTACATTTGATTGTATGAAACTGATTTCATTGGGTTTCTCATATGACTAGATCACGCATTTGGGGAACCAAGTTTGTATCAGCCTCACCCTTCCCTGGGAGTGGGACTGTCTTCATGTGAAGGTAAGGTGGGGTGCACTGAAGTGAAGGGAAATAACTGAAGCTATTTCACTTACTTCAGCAATTTTCTTCAAAACCAAATATCCTGGAAGCAAATAAAATAACGGTTCCTGAGACTTGCCCTATAGTGTTCTACTGCACACGATCTCAAAAAATAAAGTGAATCAATAAACCAGAGCTACTTTTTTATTTTCTTATGGGGGGAAATGTACAAAACTGTGGTAATATATATATACTTACAAGTCCCCAAATGTGCCTATTATAGATGGCAATGTTTTCATAAACTTGCAAATGTTGAGATAAGTCAAAAGTACTTCAATCTTGTACGATTCATGTATAGAGACTAAGTTTTGTATGTAACTCTTTTACTTATTAAAAGCCTGTGGTTTAAAAAAATGTGGTTTGGAAGAATTTTAATTCGTGTTTGGGTATTTATTTATTTACATTTTTGCCCTCCCCACCCCCCCAATAAGTTTTGCTTTGGTTGTTTATAAAAAGGCTGGTCAGGACATTGAAATATTGAAATGTTTTTAGGAATTAAAGAAAAAAGAGTGTAGTGTAAGGTCATATACAAACTCCAAGTCAGGCAAGAGGGATGATGGTACATTTGGGTCACATGCATCTGATTCCTCATCAGAGATGTTCTATTAAACCAGTGGTTCTCAACCTTCTGGCCCTTTAAATACAGTTCCTCATGTGGTGACCCAACCATAAAATTATTTTCGTTGCTACTTCATAACTGTAATGTTGCTACTTTTATGAATCGTAATGTAAATATCTGATATGCAGGATGGTCTTAGGTGACCCCTGTGAAAGGGTCGTTCGACCGCCAAAGGGGTCGCGACCCACAGGTTGAGAACCGCTGAAACATTGATTGGGTATTGGCAATGAAAATTCAAGAATGTTGTATTGAATAAAGAAAAAGAAACCTCAGTTTAATCAGTGGTTTGGTAACAATTTTTATTTTATAGGATTCAGTTTCCTTCTGTGTAAATTGGTAGTTAGAGATAACATTTCTAAGGCCAATAGGGCTTGTTTTTAAAAAACTCATTAAAGGTTAGAGACTCCAGCTTCACAGTCCACCATTTAAACAGTATCATCTCTATTAGCTGTAGGCCAGGTCACTGTTCTCAAATGGGCTGCACACTGGAATCACCTGGGGAGTTTCAAATCATCTGGATGACCAGATCTCGCTCAGGGATTCTGATTTAGTTGGTCTTGGGGAGTACGCAGTGGGAGTGCCAGAGATGGGTGGGGAGTGGGTGGTGGATAAATGCTCCTTTGGTGACTCTAAAGCAGGGGTGGGCAAACTTTTTGACTCGAAGGCCACAATGGGTTCTTAAACTGGACCGGAGGGCCGGAACAAAAGCATGGATGGAGTGTTTGTGTGAACTAATATAAATTCAAAGTAAACATCATTACATAAAAGGGTACGGTCTTTTTTTTTTTTTTTTTAGTTTTATTCATTTCAAAGGGGCCGGATCTGGCCGGCGGGCCGTAGTTTGCCCACGGCTGCTCTAAAGCATAGCAAAATTTGAGAATCACAGACTTGGTCATGCATTACAATCACCGAGATTGTTCCTAAAGAAACAGATACCCTGCTCCCAGGCTCAGAGATTCAGATTCAGTGAGCATTTGATGGAGCCCAGAAAGCTACCTTTTAACAAGTTCCCCAGTCTTTTGTGCAGGGGTTCTCAGGGCCACACTTTGCAGGAACACTGCTTAGGTACTTCTTGGATGATGCTCACTAATGGTTTCGATAAGTAGGATCAGCCCTAAGCAGCAGCTCCTCTTATTTGGGTTCTCACTTGGGGAAACTGGGGGTGGATGAAGAATATTGTGACAAAAGGTCATTTCTCACAATGAGTATAGATGGGGATTCATTTGAGAAAAATTAAAGATGCTGTTAAAGTCACAGGGTGAGTGTTGAAAAATCCCACCAACCACATCAAATCCCTGTGAAAACAGAGCCTCAGATTTGCACTGTTTAGACATGGCTACAGGAGGCCATTCCATGTGCCAGTGTCTGAGCCACCTGCTAGTTTTTGTTGTTTTCATGAAGAAAAACAACCACCCAGTTTTTCTGGGTTCTCACAATTTTGAGCATAAGTGAAATATTCAGTGACTTCCTGTGATAACTCTTAGGCCCAATGTCACAGTCATCATGATATGATAATGGACTCATCATAATGGATACTCAACAGGCCTAGCACAGTATCATCAATCACCAGTGCCCTCCTCTGTCGTCCAGTACCCTCATGCCATCAGGGCCCTACTGTGCTGGTAGAAAGGACCAAAGGTGTCTGCTTGGGGGCAGCAGAGGCTGTGGGGGCCCTGCCCAGACTGCTGGCCTCACTTCCATCGCCCATCATTTGCTACTTGCTCCTTCTATCTCTGTCCTCAAACATAGTCACACACACACACACACACACACACATGTAGTCCTCAGCTACTGATGGATGGGAGTTGGCATAGCTCCCTTGCCTTTTGAGTGAGATATCTCTGAGGCATGTTTCCTGTAACAGGTTCCAGAATTCCTCAATGGAATTAAGGCTTCAAGGCTCACAATGGCAGGTAATGCACCCTTTATCAGTTGTTTCCCTTCCTTGTCTCCTATCCCCAACCCCTAACAAGTGTTTCCTGGAATCATATCAGAGATACACTACTTGTGCTCAATTCTTTATTTGGGTTCCTTCACAATTACATGCCCAGACAAAGGCATCAGGATTGCCTGTTTCTTATAACCAATCCCCCATGTTTATAACTCAGCTACTTCTGCATATCTAAAGCTTTTTTTTTTTTTTAATGATTTTTATTTTTTAGAGAGAGAGGAAAGGAGAAACATTGATGTGAGAGCGCAACATCGATGGACTGCCTCCTGATCTCCTACCTGCCCTCTCCTTCCCCACCCTGGTCTGCATTACTTGCCGATCCTACTTTGGGCCCATGCTGTTCCATATCCCATCTAGGCCTGTGTTAGATCCTGCCTGTTGCAGGGCAGAAGACAGGCACAGGTGAACTTTGCTCAAAGAAGTGACTATTGACACACACTCACACGCACAAACTATGTAATTGCTCAGAGCTTCCATCTGCTACGTTTTCAGAGTTCTAGTTACCCAACATTTGCTACCACAAACCCCTGTGATTTGGAACACAATTTACTTCCCTTTAATATACTCTGTGAAGTGAGTGACAGCTAACAGAGACGGCGTCTCGATACTGCGGTTCTCCTTTTAGCCAAAAAGAGGACTTCCTTACTGATCACTGTCTAGAAGTCCTCCCTGCTGCGCAGGACATTAATGGACATTTGCTAGTTGAATGGTGACCTTCTGGCAGGTCCAGTCAGAAACCCAGGTGCCTGTTATCACATCATCATGTGTGGATAACCCATAGCACACACTCTGGGCTTCACGGGCATCACCCTTTTTCTAAATTCTAAGAACCTGGAAGGTGAACAGCAGGGACAACCTGGCAGAGATCCAGCTATAAGTTTTATTGCTGGTAGTGGAGGATTGGAGACTGTGGCTTGAATCTGAACCCAAATCAGATTTCCTAAGATTCCTCCTCCTGCAACCCTGCAGGTCCAGACCTTACCACCTTGAGGAGAGAGGGGGCCTATAGGGCAGGTACACATGCCCAGAATCACTGGGTGGAATATATGACTTGATTCTAGGAGAAGGCCCTGGCTCAGCTGACCAATTCCACCCATGGATGAGGCTGGCCGGCCTGTCTTAGGAGGCTGCTGGATATAAGAGAGTGAGGGAAAAACATACCACATAAGAGCACTGACACAGTGACCTTGCCCACTAGTAAAACATGGCCTGTGAATGTTCTATGGTGACCTATTCCATTGGCCGTCCTCTCCCAGGGAGCAGCGAGGAGGTGGTAGGCATTCCTTTGTCCTCATGCTTGCACGTTAGGGGTAAAGGAGGACTCTTCTTTATTGTTCATGACTGTCCAATGGCCATTCCTGCACTGATCGCAAGTCTACTAAGTAGATGGACTTATTAAATCTCTTTCAAATCTTTCCATTCCTCTTTATCTCCTGGGCCAGGCCCCTGGCTCAGGCCACCATTATGCTGGGATTATCACTAGAGCCTCCTCCACAAACTTTTTAAAAATTTTCTCTCCACATCCTTCCTTGTGCCCCGGGAGGCTGCCCTCCATAGACTATGGATCAGATTCCCATCCCACCTGTCTCTGGTTAGGTTAGGCCAGTGGTCTGGAAACTGCGACTCGCGAGCCACATGCGGCTCTTTGGCCCCCTGAGTGTGGCTCTTCCACAAACAACCACGTGCGGGCGCACACGTAGAGTACGATTGGCACTTTGTGGCCCATGCGCAGAAGTTGGTATTTTGTGGAAGAGCCACACTCAAGGGGCCAAAGAGCCTCATGTGGCTCATGGGCTGCAGTTTGCTGACCACTGGGTTAGGCCAACCTGAAGCATGGACTGAGGTCATAGAGGCTGGGGCCCCCCCCTCCCCCACCTCCCCACCCGCAGGGCATGATTTGGGCAGTGGCTACACTCTCCACAGCCACAGCTTCTGTTAGGTGGCCCCTCTCCCATGGCTCCAGCTTCCTCCTCTTGACCCTACGGGCTTATGTGCTAAAGCTTCCACCTTTGCTAGTCCCTGAGGGAGGCATCATCCTCTCAGGGTTGCCTTCATCTCTGTAAAGGAAACACTATAAATAGTCCTTCACTAAACTTTCTCCTGTAAAACCCTCGGAGGGTGCCTGTCTTTCCCGTGGGAACCCTGACACACCCTCAAGTACGCTCCCTGCAGTAGGCCCCTGTACCCCATTGTGCACACAGCAGCAGAGTGACTCTTTCTAAATACAAGTCTGCTCTTGCTCTTGCTCCCCTGGTTAACACATTCCAACGTGACTGACTGCCCTCAGGCTACAGTCCAAGCTCCTCCAAGGCCCTGCATGGTCTGTTCATTCTCATATTTCCCCCTTGTCATTCTCTCCTTTGCTCTTAATTCTAGCCACACCGAACTTCATAGTTGCTCAAAACCTCCTTCACTTGGTTATGCGTACCGCTTTCTGCCTGAAACACACCCTTTTCCTCCTCTATCTTCCACCTCCAACCCCACAAATCCCAATCCTTTATCTGGATAGATCCTATTTGTACCTTAGGTCTCAGCTTGAATGGCATCTCTTCTCTCAACAGCAGTCTGGATTAGGGATGCCACCTTTCATGGCACCCATTAATCTGCCTACAGGAACAAGGCCTGGCAAAGGGTAGAAACCAAGGAGCAGGATGGTCAATAGGTCAGTAACTACTCTATTTGTTCATTGTTCTTGATTTATGCAGAAATTATCATCTCCTTCTTGGTCTTTAAATGTGGTATTTCACTGAGGACCTTATAGGAAAAGGAATATGAGACATAAACTCTCAGGCTAATTGGGATTCTATTTTAAAAAAAGAAGTATGGGAAACTGTTTATTGCCTTCACTATCTGATAAGTGTAGACAGAGAATCCCCCAAAGGCTGGGTGCCTTTGAAGCCCTAGCAAAGGTTGGAGCTTGGTGCCACCTCTGTTTGTCCAGACAGCTGTAGCTGAAACTACTCCCCCACTTATTATTATGTAAATCCTTGCTGATGGGCTAGTCTGCCTGTTAATGGGGAGTCCCCTGCCTAAGGGCTATGCTATGGGTGCATCCCAGATCAATAAAAGCTTGGTGAGGCCTGAGCACAGGTGGAAGTCCTTGGAGGAAGTCCTTCCCCTTGAGTTGGACTTGCCCGCATGGCCCCCCAATATTCCCAAATTATCTCTTGTCTTTTCATTTTCATTTGTGTGCGGCTCTGCTTCCAGTTCCTGAACCCTGATCGACGCGGGACATGGGAAGGAAACACTCAACATCTGGCACCCAAAGGGGACAACTGGAAGTGAAGGTTTCGCTAGAGCGGAAAGAAGGAAGAAAGAATTCACCGAGAAAAGGTGTGGAAAATTCACTGAAAAAAGGTGGGGGAAATTCACCGAACGCAATGCCCAGGATCAACATCAGAAGTCGCGAGCTGTAAGTAGGCTGGGAACGTTTCCTTTCGCCAGGCTTATGGGGCAGGATTTGGCTTTAAAAAAGTAAGAAAGTTTATTATAGACTTTTGATTTGCATGCTTAAGGAGTTAAAATTTTAGAAGGTAATCTCTTACAGTTTTTGCATATTATTATAGAACATAACCCTTGGTTTCTTGAAAAAGGTACATTAGATCTTAAAAGTTTGCCAAAAAGTTAATCAGAACTTGCCAAAAATTGTTTCCCCTTGTGGAAAATGGTATTTCATTTGCTAGAGCCTTTAGGAGAGGTCAAGGAGTACAGATCTCCTCCCCCTTGCACCCTCCGCTCCTTAAGAGGAGCAGAAAGAAAAGAAAAAATGGGAGGAATGGCCTTCATGGATCCCTCCACCTCCATGTCCTAATCCTGAAATGTTTAATTCTCGTTAATAGAATCACCTGTGCAAAAAGGCCAAATTATAAAGAAATTGGAATATTAAAAGGTATTCTTTTAAATCAGGCTGGAAAAAAACAAAAAAGAGTGCCATGGTCATCTTAATGTGGTTTCTTGTCCAAATTAAAATCTTAATTTGTATTTGGAATCTAAAATCTGTAATAAGAAATGAAACCCTGCTGCCGAATCCGCCTCTGGTGTGGAGAGATTCAAAGGTGGCAGGAGAGGGCAGAGCTACAAGCTCTCCCGCAATGAGATTACTTAATGTTTTGTTTAAAAATTACCAGAGAACATCTAATGACAACCAACTTTGGCTAAGATTACCTTGGGTGCCAGCTATGACTTTAGAAAGCAAAATAGGAAAAAATTTAAACTGTCTTTTTCTATTAAGCATGACTTTGGGAAAAATACGCCATCTGAGTCATTTTCTGAAACTTCCCCCAAAGCAGGATGTGGGGGAAGGGAAGAAGGGAGCATGTAGCCATCCAATATGGATGCCTCCTCCCCAAGTATTCTAATTTAAACTCTTCTTGTGATTGAAAAGTTTTACAAAATTTAGAAATGCGTCTAGGATTTCTGTGCACGTGTAAAGAGAAAAACTGGCTTGAAACTAATGCGCACATCGTCCGATTTTGGACATTTAGATAGAGTTTTGAGCTGGAGTCTCTTTACAAATGTACAAAATAAAACCCCAAGACTGATTATTTCCTAAGAAAAATGGCGAATTTAACTCAAAGTAAAAAAGATGCAAGCTGGTTCTAGCAGCAAGATTGATATTTCCATAATAAAGAGTAGTCTTTAAAATGTTAATGAACTGCATTCCAAAGTTAACTTCAAGGCCAAAAGAAAATTCGTAAAATTGACTGTTACAAAAATTTGCTAAAGAATATGCCTTAAAATAATAATTTGGATTTGAATCTCAAAAATTATTGAAATATATCTTTATAAAAATCTAAGAAGCCAAGGTAAAAAACTGGTCCTTTGTTAATTAAGAAAGCTTTTCTTAATGGAGGAAGGGGATAGTGGCCTTCCGCCTGTAGCAAAATCTTAAAGAATGTGGTCAATTTACATCTGAAAAGACCAGGTAGGCCAGAACCTGTTTTGCAAGGCTCAAATGTGGTTTTCCAGAGCCGCTTGAAAGTAAAAAGTAAAGTTTACTAAAATCAAATTATAAAAATTGCTCAATAATCTAATTTGCCTCATGAAAAATCTAGAGGACAGTATTAAATCTGTTGGTTGATTATGTCTTGCATTTTTGAAGTTTATTCTTAAAAATGTTACTGATTGAGAAATGCTAAATATTTGACTTGCCAGCTAAAAGTTTAAGGTTTGGATTGAATTGGAGAAATTGTGTAGTTGTGGTAGCTACATGCCTAAAGTTATAGAAATTTATTTTTGAGAAAATAATTTTTGTTTTCTCTGAAATAATTAGGAATTCAAAATATGTTGCTTATTGGTCTGATTAAAAAGAGGATTAATTTTGTGATCTCAACTGAAATTTTTAATACAAAAACCAGTTTAAGTTTAATTGATATTCTTTAAAATAATTATAAAAGGTATAAACAGCTAATGGGATTTTTGCTTGTCTGAATATAATGTTGGCCATGTATCTTTTAGGGGTTTAGGTTTACTCTGTCAAAGAACAGTGTAGACAGCCTCCACTTTGGGCTGTGTGACTTGGCAGCCGCCTTGTTGGCCACATGGCTTGCCGCTCCCCTGGGGGCCGCCATCTAGAAACAGCAAAGGCCCCTCCCTCTGACTTAGCCAATCACAAAAGGAATGTCTGCTCACTGACGCAGGAAGGGATTTCAGGGGTGGAGTTTTAAGGCGGAGTTTTACTACGGAAATGCAGATGGGGCAGAAAGTGTGCTTGCCTCTTGGATTTATTTAATACTATTTTTAAGAAGATATTTTTAATGCTTAATAAATTAGCAATCACGGTCTTAATATAATTTCAGTGGTATGATAGACCAATGTTTTGAGCAGTTGGCTTTATGAGGGCTGACAATAGAGCTCGTATTTCTTAAAAGGCTTGTAGATAGACACATTTTTAAAAGATATCTTAAATTCTCAGTAGAACCACAGTTATACATATATCATAAACAAATTAAGAGTAATTGGTTCCATGGTCAAGACTAGATCCTATTATGTTGAGAACTGTTTTTAAGTGTTGAAAATGTTTTAATTAGATATGTATTTGGAAGTTTTTCCAGAGTGCAATATTTCAAAATATTATATGCTTGGTTGCATAAGGAATTTCTGCCAAAAAAAAGAAAAAATTGATTTATTAGTAGCAATGTCTTTATTTAAACTAACAAAAGCACCACGCCACTGCATTTTAAATTAGACTGGAGGTGGGGCAGCATTTGCATCTCGTGTATCAGAATAAAACTTTACTAAATTTACTAATCTTTGTAAGCAATTGAATCCTAGTAAAGTAAAATTCTTCTAAAAAGTTACTGAAGGCTTCCCATGATCCCTCTGTCTATGCAAATAAGCCAAAAGGGAATGCTGTTTAAAAATATTATTTTAAATTTAATAAAAATAAATTTTAATATTTTGAAATATCTTCCACTAATATTTATAGGATAATCTAATGATTTGCTGTTAAAATACCAAATATGAAAATAAGTACAGCCACCATAAATGTTTAATGACTTTGACTTGAAATACATGGCCTTGCGGCACTATCAGGCAACATCCAAGAAGTAACCCTGTAAGTTACTTGGTATAAAAAAGAAAGATTTTTCCTTTTTAAGTTGAAGTTCTCCAAGTGTAATCCAGCAGGAGGAAGACAAACCAGACAACCAACATCCCAGAGACCACCTGGGGCGCGGTAAAGTGAAGTATGGTAACAATTAATTCAGGTAAAAACTATAAGTTTCATACTGGTCTTAGAAGGCACATTTTTCCTTTACCTGGGAAGGACAGCAAGCTATCCCAAGGTCAGAGGGCTCCAGTTAGCATGTCAACTCAGTGTTCTGGAGACCCCAAACTGTAATTTAGATAAAGTGCCTAAGTTTAACCAGGTCACCCAAGGGTTCTAGATAATGTGTTTACCCAAAACTGTAATTTGGATAGCATGCTGTCTCTGCTTCTATAAATTGCTTTTCTCTTTTTTTTTGCAAACTAGGTTCCTCATTCCAAACCTTGAAATAGCCAGTTTAAAATTAAGTTGTCATGACCTAGAGCAAAGAATATTCTTACATGGTATTATTCTACAAGTTTCATTAATAATTTTTGATGCTTTACAACAGCATATTGTACATTTATCCCAAACAAACTTACAAGCTAATTCTTTAAATGTTTGGCAGCAATTTAATTAAAGACATGAAAGGATTTATTCCCTTCCACTGTGTGGAAGGCCCCCTGGGAAGGCACTTGAGCATTCTATATTGGCCTCTCTTGACCTTTTTGCCAAGAGGATTCCCTCTTCTCACAATCCAATTGCCTACAGCTGTTACCTGACCTCTCCGTTCAAGCTGAAATCATGGTGGCTGGTACCATGGATCTGTCTCTTGCCCAATGGTGTAAGCTGGGCCCTCTCTGGAAAAGAAACCTGGGTTCCCCAAGATATGTGATCAATGCCATGGCCCGGCCAGCAGGCGAGGGGATCCCAAGGCAGTTGCTGGGCATGGAGGCCACAGGGGCATAGTCTAACAAGGAGACAGAACTGAACTTCACATCACCCTACTTGGCCCAGAGGATGGCTGGTAGTCAATGACGGGTAAGATCCCTCAGGGAGGGACGACCTAAGACAGGCACAGTCGAGGGGCCAGTAGGAGAAAACTTGGGGTTCAACAGAGGTGGGGTACAGATCCTCACCCCCCAATTGTGCAGGGGCTTGGACACTTGCCCCTTCCGAGGGAGGTCTCCTGCCCCCATGGCTGCTGCGCTTCCCATGCCCAGCCCAGATCGGGAACCAAATAACAAAAGAAACTTGGTCTAGCTGAAATCAGTACCCAGATAAATGGAGGCTTGGCTAACAGATCCTATGTCTAAATCTAGCCTAACAACAGGAATGCTCAGCCTCCTCAAGGATGTAAAATGATCCTTTCCATTAATATTTACAGTGTAAATTAAGATTATTGTTAGAGTATTAAATTTGACAGTAAAATAGTTGTCAAGTTTTCAAATTAATTAAATTTGGCTAATTTGAAATAAGTAATTATTCAAAAAGTATTAACCAAAATTTTCATTTCATGGTAAAATTGCTTAACATGCTATGAACCTAAAGCAGTCATATTTTTGTGCAAATAATTAAAATTTATAGTTATGTAGACTGCATTATAAATTTTCCAAAAAGCCTCCTAATTAAATCAAAAAAGGGGGGGATAGTGGAAAAATATAGTGGAAGAATACCATGTAAGGAAAAATATCCTGTAATTAATTTACATCTAGAAAAAATTTTTTTTCATTTGTAATACTAACAGCAAGACACCCATGAAAAACATATGTGGTGTCAAAATAAGCCAAAGGAAAATCATTTGGGAAAATATAAAAAGGATCCCCCAAGTAAAATTTCCTTTATTAACCTTTGGTCGAGAATACGTTTGTATATTTTCAGAAAACAACTCCAAGACCATGTGGATTCCTGCAACAAGGGATACCAGAGAGAAACTGACCAGATTGCTCTAGCCACAAAGACAGGAGAGACAGTTCAGAGATGGAGATGGTGAAGACGCCTTGCCATGCTAGCAGTCAGCAGCTGTGCGTCACTGCAGGGTGCCCAGGACCAAACCAGAGAGGACTGGACCTGCATTTGTCCACCATCCAGAACCAGCATTTCATTGCTGGCATGTACACATGAACTGTCGGACATTAAAACTTGGACTCAGAACTGTTGGACATTGAAATTGGGACTTGTTCTTATATGTTTATTTCTGGTCTGCAGATACAAGATTCTTAAGGAAAAAATAAGGGGGAGATGTGGGAAACTGTTTATTAACTTCACTATCTGATAAGAGTAGACAGAGAACACCCCCCACACCCCCCACACTCCCCCACCCCCGCCCAAGGCTGGGTGCCTTTGAAGCCCTAGCAAAGGTCGGAGCTAGGCGCCACCTCTGTTAGACCAGACAGTGGTAGCTGAAACTACTCCCCCACTTATTATTATGTAAATCCTTGCTGATGGGCTAGTCTGCCTGTTAATGGGGGGTCGCCTGCCTAAGGGCTATGCTATGGGTGCATCCCAGATCAATAAAAGCTTGGTGAGGCCTGAACACAGGTGGAAGTCCTTCCCCTTGAGTTGGACTTGCCCGTATGGCCCCCCCAATATTCCTAAATTATCTCTTGTCTTTTCATTTTCATTTGTGTGCGGCTCTGCTTCCAGTTCCTGAACCCTGATCCACGTGGGACGTGGGAAGGAAACACTCAACCAAGAACTATCTTTTGGTTTCAGGTCACCCTGCTTTCAGGGTTTAATGTGGGTGGATGCTGCACAACCATATTTTAACTCAACCACTGGGTGACTGAGAATCCCTCCACACAGGTAGCACTCTTTTCACAAATTAGTGATAACAGGACCACTTACATTATCATGTTTTTTAAAAATCTCAGTTGCATAGATTTGGATTATGGGTTAGTGATAATCCTGGTTTATAAAGCATTCATCATCAATCCATGAATAACCTGTCATTTATTTTTCTCCTTTTGATAATTATATAATAGTCTCCACCTCCCAAAATATTAAGATCTTGACAATCTCCTACATCTAACAACACATTTTCATCCAGTCCATGCCCCCGTTCTTCCTGCCAAAGGTGTCCACCATCCTGAATCCTGTTTTGTCAGGAAAGTGACAGGTCACTTCCACTCATAACTCATTGGCCAAAACTAGACCCATGGCACCACCACCCACAAGGGGCCAGGATGTACATTTTCAAAAACAAGAGAAGAAGCAGATATAATTGAAAAAGGGTTTGAATATTTAGTTTTTGGAGGTAATGCCAAATACTTATAATCCAGCAATTTATATATATATATGCACACTGTGGTATTTCTTAAAGTTGTCTTCCAAACTGATTGCACCAATTTATACTTCTACCTGCAAAGTATAAGAAATCTTGTGGATACATAGATTTTCCAATCTTTAGTACTGTCAGACTTTAAATAATTTTGCCAATTGAATGTGTATAAAATAGTTATCTCATTAGGATCTTGATTTGCACTTTATGATCACAAAATGTTGAGCATCTCTTCATATTTTATTAATTATATATGTTTCACCTTCTAAGATATACCCATTTATGTCTTTTGCCTATTTGCTGTTTTTTATTTACTTGTAGGACTTCTTTCTATATTTTGAATACTAATTTTTTTGTAATTAGTGTATATTGCAGAAATTTCTCAGTTTGTAACTTGTCTTTTTATTTTCTTTATGGATAAACAAAAGTTCTTAATATTTAAATAGTCAGGTTTATCAATTTTCTTTTATGGTTAACGCTTTTTGTTTCTTAAATTTTCCCCAACTCCAAGATTCAAAAAATAAAATGTTTAACTCTGCCTAATATGCAAATTGTCCCCATGGGAGTTCGACCAGGAGATCGATCGCTCGCTATGACATGCGCTGACAACCAGGGGGAGGCATGGAATGAAGGAAGGCCCCAGCCGGCAGCCAGAAGGAAGGCCCTGATCGGCCCTGATCACAGGCAGGCCTAGAGACCCTACCTGTGCATAAATTTCATGCACTGGGCCTCTAGTAAGTAGATTCTTTAATTCAAGTGAAGTTATTTTATGTGTGTGTGTGTGTGTGTGTGTGTGTGTGTGTGTGTGTGTGAAAGAGAGAGAGAGAGAGAGAGAGATGTGTAAGGATAAGGTCCAATTTTACTTTACTCCATATGGTTAAAATTGTCCAGCTATATTTGTTGAAAAATTCTTTCTTCACCCATCACATGTCATCCCACTGTCATGGTTTTTCAGGGGTTCCCTGTTCTATTCCATTTGTCAATTTGTCTTTTCTGTCAATACCACCCATTAAATTAATATAGCATCATATTTAGTAAGTACATTTGGTACTGAAGACTTCCTGCCTCATCCTCTTTTTCTTAGAGAGGTATTTTTTTTATAGAGGTCTTACCTATTTTTGTTAGATTTATTCTTAAATTCTTTATAATCTCTGATAGTGTTGTAAATGGTGTCTTCTTTTTAACTACAGTTTCCATTTGCTTGCTGCTGGTAAACAGACATACAATTAAATTGGGTATACTCTTCTTATACCCAGACTTCTCCATACATATAATAAATTCAAAGGAATCTACAGACAAGTTTTCTTTATAGACAGTTTTATTCCCCTCTTTCCAATCTTTATTACTGTATTTTTCTTGTCTTATTACTTTGGTTAAGACCTTCAAATACAACATTGAATAAACTAGTTATAGTAAAAATTCTTGTTTATTTTCTTATTTTAAAATGAATGCTTTTAATATTTTCCACTTGAAATTTTTATCAAAAATGTTGTAGAATATTATTACATGCTTTATTGTGACATTTCCAGATGACAATTGTCATAAAGAGTCTGAGATTTTACTCTCCTCGCAAGCCAGTAAGTTAGCCTGTTTTATAGATGCAGGCAGAAGACTTAGGACTCTTGTTTAAGAGATAAAGCACTATGACTTATGGTGCAGCAGGCAGCATGATATTCATGTTCATGTCAGTTCCCCTCAAGCCCCATGTAAGCAACACAGGGCAGCCCAGGTGGATGCTGCACATATAGATTTATATCACAGCTGAGAAGATCTAAATCTTTAAAAATAGGCTACAAGAAAATCTGTCCAAGATTTTCCCTGAAGCAAGATATTATTTTTATTATAGTGGGTAATAATAAAAAAAAAAAAAACACAGAAAAACCCCAACAACCAAAAACCTGCCATCTGCTTCAGAAAGAGACAATATAACTTTCAAGGCTATTCTCTATACAATCATCTTTGAAAGGTTAATCTCAACAAAGGTCATGTGCACTCTGCTCACAAGAAGTGCAGAAACAAAAGATCCATGGAAAATTGTCTTAATATTTGCGGGGTTTTTTTTTTTTTGTTAATCTGCTGATGTGGTGGATTATATCTATGAGTTTTCTAATATTAAACCATCTTTGTATATATCCAGCTTGAATGTGGCATATTATTTTTTAATACACTGTTGGATTTAATATACTAATATTTTATTTAGTATTTTTCACCTATATTTACAAAGGTAATGTGCTTGTAATTTTATTTTTTTTCATAATGTTTTCAAGGTTTGCCATAAATGCTGGCCTCTTAGATTGAGTTTGGGAACACTACCTCTTTTTCTATTGCCTTTATTATTTTTTATTAACATTTTTTTAATGTTGACATTGCAGGTGTCCTGCCCCGCCCCCCCCCATATCCCCCCTTTGCTCATTCCACCCACCCCACCTCCACCTCCCTTGGCCTTCACCAAACTGTTGTCTGCATCCATGGAGTATGCATGTATGTTCTTTAGCTAATCCCTTCACCTTCTTTATTCAGTCACCCCTGACGTCTCTCCTTTCAGGCACCAGCCAGTCTGTTCCATGTAGCCATTGCCCTTAATTAAAATAGAATAATCTGATCTTGTAATCTGTCTAGGCCTGGCAATTTCTTTGGAAAAAGATTTTCAACTACTGTTTCAATTTCTATTATATGTTTGTTTGTTTCAATTTTTTTTTAATTTATCTTTATTGTTGAAACTATTACAGATATTCTCCTCTCTCTCCTATTGACCCCCTCCACTCTGGTCCCACCCCCTCCCCAGGACTTAATCACACTATTGTCTGTCCATGTGTTATGCATATGTGCATATAAATTCTTTGGTTAATCTCTTCCCCTTACCCACCCCCCTTTTCATTTTTATTTCTTCTTGGTTCAGCTCTGATCAGTTGTCTGCTTTTAAGAATTTATTCATTTTGTCTAAGTTTTCAAAATTGTTGGTGTAAAGTTGATGGTATTTTCTTATTATGTTTTGAATATCTACTTTATATATAGCTATGTCCCTATTTTATGTACATTATTTGAGTGTTTCCTTCTCTCTCATCCATATCTCACATTGGCTTTGCTGGCCTCTCTATTAAAAATCTGTTTTCTATTTTATTCATTTATCTTCTTTTTTTTTTTTTAATATATTTTATTGATTTTTTACAGAGAGGAAGGGAGAGAGATAGAGAGTTAGAAACATCGATGAGAGAGAAACATCGATCAGCTGCCTCCTGCACATCCCCCACTGGGGATATGCCCGCAACCCAGGTACATGCCCTTGACCGGAATCGAACCCGGGACCCTTCAGTCCGCAGGCCGACACTCTATCCACTGAGCCAAACCGGTTTTGGCTCATTTATCTTCTTATTTAAATTATATATCTACTAGAGGACCAGTGCATGAAATTCATGCAACTGGGGGGGCGGGAGTGTCCCTCAGCCCAGCCTGCGCCCTCTCGAAGTCCAGGGAGGATCAGGCCTAAGGTGGCAGTCAGACATCCTTCTTGCAGTCCGGGGCCCTTGCAGTCAGGGACCCCTTTCTCCTTGTTTAACTTATTTCAATAATTGAGAAAGACATATTGAAATCTTCCACCATGGTATTTTATTAATCAGCTTCTTTCTGTAGTTTTATTAATTTTTGCTTCCATATTATAAAGCTATTTTTTAAATTTATGAAAATTAAAAATTACTATATGTGCTTGAACTTATTATTTCAAGGTTAAATATTACCTTTTGGGTTTTTTTGTTTTTTTTTTTTTTTAAATATATTTTTATTGATTAAGATATTACATATGTGTCCTTGTCCCCACGTTACCCTCTACCCCCACCCCCCCGCTCATGCCCTCACCCCCCCACCCACCCCCATTGTCCGTGTCCATTGGTTAGGCCTATATGCCTGCATGTAAGTCCTTTGGTTGATCTTTCCCCCTTACCCCCACCCTCCCCTACCCTCCCTCCAAAGCCCGACAGTCCAATCAATGCCTCTCCGTCTCTGGATCAGTCCTTGTTCATCAGTTTATGTTGTTCATTATATTCCACAAATGAGTGAGATCATGTGGTATTTATCCGCTCTCCAGTTCCATCCATGCTGTGGCAAATGGTAAGAGTTCCTTTTTCTTTTTCTTTTCTTTTTTTTAATACATTTTATTGATTGTTTACAGAGAGGAAGGGAGAGAGATAGAGAGTTAGAAACATCGATGAGAGAGAAACATCGATCAGCCGCCTTCTGCACATCTCCTACTGGGGATGTGCCCGCAATCCAGGTACATGCCCTTGACCGGAATCGAACCTGGGACCTTTCAGTCCACAGGCCGACGCTCTATCTACTGAGCCAAACCGGTTTTGGCAAGAGTTCCTTTTTCTTCTTCCTCTTCTTAAAGAATACCTTTCAGCATTTCATATAATGCTGGTTTGGTGGTGATGAACTCCTTTAGCTTTTTCTTATCCGTGAAGCTCTTTCTCTGACCTTCTATTCTGAATGATAGCTTTGCTGGATATCTTGGTTGCAGGTTCATGCTATTCATCACTTTGAATATTTCTTGCCACTCCCTTCTGGCCTGCATGGTTTCTGTTGAGAAATCAGCTGACAGTCGTATGGGTACTCCCTTGTAGGTAACTGACTGTCTTTCTCTTGCTGCTTTTAAGATTCTCTCTTTGTCTTTTGCTCTTGGCATTTTAATTATGATGTGTCTTGGTGTGGTCCTCTTTGGATTCCTTTTGTTTGGGGTTCTCTGCGCTTCCTGGACTTGGAAGTCTATTTCTTTCACCAGGTGGGGGAAGTTTTCTGTCATTATTTCTTCAAATAGGTTTTCAATATCTTGCCCTCTCTCTTCTTCTGGTACCCCTATAATTCTGATGTTGGTACGCTTGAAGTTGTCCCAGAGGCTCCTTACACTATCTTCATATTTTTGGAATCTCTTTTCTTTTTCCTTTTTCAGTTGGGTATTTTTTGTTTCTTTGTATTTCAAATCTTTGACTTGATTTTTGGGATCCTCTTGTCTGCTGTTGGATCTCCGTAGATTATTCTTTATTTCAGTCAGTGTATGCTTAATTTCTAGTTGGTCCTTTTTCATGTCCTCCATGGTCTCACTATACTTATTGAGGGACTCATTAAATTTATCGGCGGTTTCCATAAAATTCTTGAAAAACCTTATAAACGTGGCCTTGAACTCTATATCCAGTCGTTTGCTTTCCTCCATTACTGCCATTTGTGACCTGTTTCTTTGTCTCCGCATTTTGGCTGCTTCCCTGTGTTGATAGAGTGGCTTTGTGTGCTAGGTGTCCTGTAGGGCCCAGTGGCTCAGCCTCCCCAGTTACCTGAGGTGGACACTCTTGGTGCACCCCCTCGTGGGCTTTGTGCACAGTCTTGTTGTAGCTATGCCTTGGTTGTTGTAGGATCACTGGGAGGAATTGACCTCCAGGGCAATTGGCAGCGAGAATCAGCTGTGTCTGTAGTGGGAGAACTTCTGTGCTGGAGACACCCTTCTGGGGCAAGACTTGCTTCAGTGGGGCTTTGGTGCTCACTGAGACTGCACCCTGAGTGTGTCCCTTATGGATCTGAGGAGTTTGTGATCTGGATGGTTCCCCTCTGACCACTGGGTACAGTGGCTCTTGGATCTAAGGAGGTGCTAATTTAGCCTCTGCCTGAGGTTACACAGCAGGAACTACGAAGAGAACTGCAGATTCCCCTTCCTTTTTTTTGGAGTTTGGAAGTGCCCTGATGATGCTCAGCTGTGTAGCAATGCAAGCCGCTGTGGGGCCTTGGGCCTTCTCTTGGAAGCTCTGGGTCTATCTGGCCTGGCTGCGGTTAGGTAATTACAGGTTGCAAATGACCGGGGCATTCATATGCAAAAGCCTCTGCCGCAGCCTGGGCGGGGCGGGGTCTCAAGAAATCAAAGGGCGGAGAAAGCAGCTATGGCGGAGCTTCAGCCCCGCCCTAAGGAGTCGCGAGTCCCAGTGTCCCGGCAATGGCTGCAAGCACCTCTGAGGGAAAGCCGCTCTCAAGCTCGCCTGCTGCCAGACAGTCCATTATCTCCCCGTATGAGTCCTGGGTCCCCAGAGACTTCCCGGAACGGGATTTCAGAGCCGTCGGGAGCTTGTATCTCCCTCTGGATTCAAAAAGACAGCCGCGTCCTCAGGTGCCAGACCCTTTCCGCGTGCGAGCCCCCGTACCTCTGCACTCCACCTCCGCAGCTCCTCCCGCTCGCAGTGTGCTTTTCTTTCCTTCTAGTTGTAGAATTTACACTCAGCCAGCCCTCCTGTAGTTCTGGATGATGTCCACCTTGTGTTTTTGATGCATTTATCGATTGTTGTGGGAAGCAGCAATTTCCCGGTGTTTATCTATGTCACCATCTTAGTTTCTCCAAATATTACCTTTTGTACCCCCAATTATACATTTTGTCTTATTCTATTTTATCTGCTTTTAATATAGCTATACCAGTTTTCTATTGCATCAAATTTGCCTGATATATTTCTTCATTCTTTTAAAGTTTATCTTTATGCATTGTCTCTCTTGTAAATAGCTTATATCTGGATTTTGCTATTGTTTAATCCTTTTGTCAATATTTCTCTTAGCTGGTAAATTTTCTACATTTATTAATTAGCATTAATTCTGATTTATACCACCTTAAATTATTTTTTTAAAATTTATTCCACTTATTTGTATGTCTCTACATGTTCTTATGTAATTAATACCTATGTCTTCTTCTAATATGACACAAATTTTAGCATGCTTTTACAACCTTTGTTCCTCCCCCTGCCTACACAACTTCTCTTTTAATAGCATACAGATTCTTAATTCTGGGTTAGTCCAAATATTTTTCCTATTTCTTTGTAAAGCTACTGTCATCTTAAGAAACAGCTAAGACCCAAGACATGTGATCATTTTTGTTTTATTTCTCTTCTGCAACAGCTCCTAGATTAATCTCCTTGCTTTGTCCAAAACTGTTTCAACATAAGCTGTTGTATGGAAAGCTCTCAGCCTTTGAATGCCTGAGAATATTTAAATCATGTGTTAGTTTGACTGGATATGCATTTCTAGAATGTAACTTATTTTCCATAAATACTTTGACATCAAATTTTTCAACAGAAACATTAAATGCAAGAAGACAATGAGTCTCTTTGTATAAACTGTAGAATTTTCTATTGTCTTTAAAATCTTAGATTTTATTATACTGTGTCTGGGTATGAGTTTTTTCTTCTCCCTTCTCTTTGGCACTTTATAGGCCCTTCTGATCTGAGAGGTCTTATTTGATTAATTCCGAGAAGTTGATCTCTACCAGTTTTTCAAACATTTCCCCACAGTCCTTTTCATTGAGCTCTTTTTGTGTAATGTTTTCACTTCTATTTCTATCCTTCATGCCGGGGTTCTTGTCCCAGCATCAAGAAGGGTTCAAGAATCTGGAAAAGGCTGTGTGTAGATGACATAGGAATCCAGAGACTAATAAAGAGTCCAGAGACAAAATATAATTTTGAAAGGCACTGGGGGTCAGAGGAGCTTAGCTAAAGGAGCTAAGATCCAAGATCTTAAATCTAAGGTCTTAGGTTCTCTCTGTCCCCAGGACCCCATGCCTTTTATTAACACAACTTGTCCTGAGGTGAGGCAGAGATACACACTTCAAAGGGTCAGGGTTTGGTACAGAGTCCATTATCAGAATGGAGGAATTAGCCTACGGCTGTTCAGGTGTTTGGCCAGTAGAAGGCAATAACATGTAGATTAAGATGCCTTTTAGCTGTCTGGCAGCCACAATCAATAATCCCTTTTCAGGTTTGGGGAAATGCCTTTAGCCATTCCCAGCAGGTGACTACATGTGTGACTCAACCCTGTTGAGTCCACAAGTCTCATCAACCTTTTGATGAAACTCTTGAAATTATGATATGCTGGAATTGGTCGCTGGCACCTTCATATATTATAAACATTTTTTTTCTTCTCATGTTTCCTTAATCTAATCTTCCAATTTGCTAAATAATTCCTCATCTCTATCCATAACACTCTTTATTTTGCCTGTTGTGTTTCTTATATAATCTTTATTATTTATTACCCAATATAATAAAAGCCCAGTGACCAAACGGTGGAACGACCAGAAGGACCGGTTGACCAGTTGCTATGACCACCAGGGAGAAGCTCCTGCATTGAGTGTCTGCCCCCTGGTGGTCAGTGCACTAATACAGTGGGAGTAGGATGAGCGGCTGCTCCCGCTGCGAACCCCAGGTCCACCAGCAGGAACCTGGGCTGTGATTGTTGCCGCCTCTCCCCAGGCTCCTCCTCCTCGCTCCCTGCTGCCTCCTCCGGATGCCCACCGGCTACACAGTGCCACCACGGCTGGGCTTGCTGAGCTGACCCTGTAGGCTGGGAGGCAAGTTCATGGCTGCCACGGGACTAAGGCCTACTCTGCCACCTCTCAGTGCTATTGTCCCTAGGCTGGCCCTGACCAGGTCCCCTGGAGAGGCGAGTGCTCCAGCTCTATGGAAGATGGCGGACCAGGGAGCAGCTGCCCAGAAGGCAGGTCCACAGCCGCTCAGCTGATCAGCATGAACGGTGCTACCACAGTGTGCTGATCCCTGCAGGGCACACCCCCCACCAATGCATGAATCCCATGCACTGGGCCTCTAGTATTTTTCGTAAATAATATTGTTATTTGTTCTTTTTGGTATTTTCTTGTTCTTGTTTCTAACTGAAATATCTTAATTTTTTTGGCATGTTTATTAGGATAATTTTAAATTCTTGGTTTACCTTTTCTAATAGTTCTGCTTTTTGGATAGAACTTGTAATGCCTTGTGTATATGTGTTTTAATTGTTGACTTACTAAACTTCTTATTTCCACCTATGAGCTTATTTTCCCCAGGGGTTTTTATCCCTAATGTCAGTCAGTGCTTATGGGAAAGGCCCAGCCCCAGTCCAGGTTGCCCCAAAGCACTAAGGGATTTCGAGGGGATGCCTCTCACCTGGAGAGCTGCAGGCACCAGAGAACCCCAGTCAGCCTTCACCCTTGCTCTTCAGAGAAAGCTGAGAATGAGGGACTACTCGACTATAATTCCCCAATCCTGGGACCCAGGACAGTGAGATTTGCCAGAAGGCAAGTGCCTGAGGCCAGTTGATCTCCTGTTTTCCCCGCAGCTTCTCCCTAATGAGGCTCCTATGGCCTTGGTTAGAATCCTGGAGACAGAATCCTGGAGACAGAATCCTTGAGACAGGCACATTCCGCTGGGGCAGATATTCTTTGCTCCATGACAATGGCAGGAAAATGCAAGGAAGGGCAGGATTGTAAATTTGTTTCCCATTTGCGCTCTCCCATTTCCTCATAACATTCTCACTCTCATTTTCCCCCCATTCTTGCTCCCATCCATCCCCCACTCTATCTCTTATAAAAGTTCTACCTTCCACCCTGTGGGTTTCCTCACTCTCCTCTTCGTTCGGATTTCCTGCTTTAGTTCTTGCTAGTTTTGACCTTGGAGGAAGGAGTGGCATTTATTGGCTAGTTCAGCACCTTGGTGGGCTGTGGTGGCTTCTCTTTATTCAGCACAGCCCTCTGTGAGAGGCTCAGGTACCCAGCTACAGATGGGAAAGTCAAGGCTTGCAGGGTCCAGTGACCAGCCCAAAGGTCAGAGGACCTCCATGCTCAAACCATACCATTTTAGGCTGGGCCAGCCTTCTCTGACATTCCACCTGCAAAGGTTTTGAGCCCCTCCTTCCTAGGAGTGAAATTTGACCACCCTCTTTGCTATTTACTAGGGACATTGACAAAGTGTAAGATGTCAGTGTCATCACACTGCACCACTGTGGTAGTGGGTTCCCTTGCTAAGTAGTTTCTTGAAAGCAAAGGAATTCTCTTATTTAAAAAAATATATATATATTTTATTAATTTAAGAAAAGAAGAGAGCCGAAACCGGTTTGGCTCAGTGGATAGAGCGTCAGCCTGCGGACTGAAGGGTCCCAGGTTCGATTCCGGTCAAGGGCATGTACCTGGGTTGCGGGCACATCCCCAGTGGGAGGTGTGCAGGAGGCAGCTGATTGATGTTTCTCTCTCATTGATGTTTCTGACTCTCTATCTCTCTCCCTTCTCTGTAAAAAATCAATAAAATATATATATAAAAAAAAAAGAAAGAAAAGAAGAGGGAGAAAGAGAGAGAGAAACATCAATGATGAGAAAGAATCATTGATCAGCTGCCTCCTGCAGGCACCACACTAGGGATTGAGCCTGTAACCTGCACATATGCCCTGACCAGGAGTCAAACTGTGACCTCCTGGTTCATAGGTCGAAGTTCAACCACTGAGCCACTCTGGCCAGAATCCCTTCTTCCTCTCTGTTCTCAGGACCTAGGAGGGTAGCATTTTGTAAGTTTGTTCATAGACTGTTTCCTTGGGCAGCCTGTAGGATGCATCTCTTTTGCAAAATTCCTCGCCTCCTTCCATCGGGCCTAGGGTTGGTGACAGCTCCCCTGGGGTACCCAGCGCAGCACACTGTCCTTTGGGGGCCTCACTTTGCAAAGAGCCTCCTTACAAATAAACCTTCCTCTAACTCTAATATGAGTGAGCTCTATTTCAGACAGAACTTTGACTGATTTTCATAATTTTGTAAAGTATATGTATAAAATATAGATTATTTATATAATGTCATTATAAACATGCTTATCTATATATATGAAAGTCTAAGCAACCGGATGACCAGACGGTAGCTATGATGTGCACTGACCACCAGGAGGCAGATGCTCAATGTAAGAGCTGTCCCCTGGTGGTCAGTGCACTCCCACTGCCCATGGGCGCCAGAACCCAGGCTCACTGCTGGCGAGCGCAGCTGCAGTGGCGCAAGCCTCTCCGGAGGACACTCCCCCTGCGTGCCCCTCCTCCATCTGGACCTGGACCGGTATTGGGACTGGCATCCAGTCAGACTGGGCCATGAGCCCAAGGCCACTTCTCTGGCGCCACGTGAGGAGCGAGGCTGCGATGTTGAGCGGCTGCACAGTCATGGGCATGCCGATATCGCCCTAGGACGGGCATGCGAAGACCACAGCAAAGTGGCAACAAGCCTACTGAGTGGCGCAGCAGCAGGCCCAGGCTCGGGCTCCTCCCCGGCTGCCTGCCGCTTGGCACACTACTTCATGCTGTGTGGGATCGACAAGGACAGCAGGCTGAAGCCCCACGAGCTAGCAGGTAAGGCTGAGCTGCCCCAGTGCATAGGTCCACTGATCCCTGCAGGCCAGGCTGAGGGACCCTACTGGTGCACTAATCTGTGCACCAGGCCTCTAGTATATTTATAAATGCCGTTATAAATATACTTGGTTTACTATTGTATTACTGTATTAATAAAATATTTCTTCTGAAATATATTGTATTGGGGGCCTGCATTCAGAAAGGTTCAGCGAGGAAATAAAAGACAGAAGATGAAGAACCATTTGGCCTTTAGGGGTGCTAGCCCCCCTCAAGGGACAAGCAGCCCTGTTTCTTGGGTGGTGAGCAGCAGTCTGAACATCTTGCCCACTGCGCTCAAGACGGAGCTGTATGCAGCATTTGGGCTTGAGGGAGGCCCTGGCACCTGCTGGGATCTGGCCCAACTCATGGCCAGGCTTTGTGTGGCAAGGGAGGGGAGGCCACAGGCTCCAAGCGCCCAGTCACCTGGGGTGTGTGGGGGCGAGGAGAGGTCAGCTCTGACCGTCATGGGCTGTGGAGCCCCAGCCAGGTGTCTTCTTCCCTCTGAGGTCTCATCTGCAGAGGACCCTTAGCCACCCAAATGGTGCCAACATCCTCTTAAAATATTTAAACTTCATTTGCTAGAGCAGCAGGAGAGATGCAATTAGGTTTTTCAATAAAAGACTTCTGAGGAGAGCTGGTTCTTTGTGTTTAGGGACACTCACTCGCCCCTCCATTTCCCACCACAGGGCAGCACCTTCATTGCCCAGGCTGGGCCTACAGCTGCCCTGGCGTGTGGGATGCTCTGAGGACATGCTGCAAAGCCTGATGGGAAAGGGGCTTGAGAAGGGGAGGGCCGTGTGCTAGAGATGAAGGAGTAGAGAAAGGTGCTGCCTGTGCAGGGCAGAGGCTGAGACTTGGAAAAATGGGCTCTTGTTTTGGGGCTGATTGTATAAACTGGAAAAACATTAGCAATAGTTATTAGTCTTTTAAAGTTTACAAAATGCTCTCATATTTGATGTTTATTGAATCCTCAACAGACCTCTGAGGTCAGATTATAATTCAAATGAGCTTAGAGTTTTGAGAGAATTTCCCCAAAGTCTCAGAGCTGGCCCTTCAGTCCAAGTCTGCTGACACTCCTCTCTAGACCATGACAGGGACCCTCTTGTCCTCCCAGCCCACCTCTTACTCCAGCCCCTGCAGCCATGCTCTGCCCGAGGTTTCTCCCACTCCTGACTCCAGCCTGCACAGCTGGAACCATGGGAGCCTCACACAGCGTCCAAAGGGACAACTGTTGATCAACGGAGGAAGGGAGCCAGGGCATAAATGTCCCCCTATTCTGTTCCTTGAATGCCAATTAGAGGGCTGCTACAGCTCCCTAGACTCCCGGTGAGAACACACCTCCATTGCCCATAGCAGAGACCAGCTTGAGAGATGGCACATGCTTGTTTTGGCATCTCCTTCATTCCTGTTTCACTTCTTCTCTTTCCTCTCTTGATTTCTGTGAATCACTTCTCAAACCAAGTTGCCTGCTCAAAAGCCCTTGCTATAGGTTTTCATCTGTGTCTTTCGAGCAAAGACCATCATGAGTCATTCTTCCACCAGTCTCGGTGGTGGGGGTGGGAGAAGGGCAGATACAGATGGCTTGTTAATTACTGCTGTATATTTCTGTGGGCTACTGTAACATTTACCACAAACTTGGTGGCTTAAAACAAATTTATTCTCTAAGTCCAAAACCAAGGCATCACCAGGGCTACACTCCCTCTGAAGGCTCTGGGGGAGAGTCCTTCCTCGCCTCTTGGAGCTCCTGGTGCGTCCAGGTGTCCTTGGCTTGTGGCTCTGTCTTCACATGACTTCCTTCTCTGTGTGTCATCTCTCCCCATTCTTTTTCTCATAAGGACACATGTCACTGGAATTCGGGCCCATCCTGAATCCAGGATGATCTCATCTAAAGATCCTTAACTTAATTATATCTGTGAAGACCGAGTTCAAATAAGCTCACATTCACAGGTTCTGGGGTAGACTTTGACATACCTTTGTGGGGGCTACTATTCAACCTACTATACAACCCCTTTTGCATGAAGTATGGAGACACGCAGGCACCTTAAACAGAGAATCTCAGATCTGAAAACCTAGAATAGATGGCAGGTCAAGAAACCGTGTGAGCCCTGAGGAAGTTCCAGAGGAAGGAGAGCCAGTGTGCAGATGTGGCCAAAATCAGAGGCTGGGGAGAAGCTGGATGTGACCAGGGTGTGGGCAGCTCACCTGAATCCTGAGGCCAGGTCCTGCAGGTGGGATCAGGGCTCCAACAAGATGGCCCGTAAAGCAAGTTCAAGCGTAAGTGGATCTCAGGTAGGTTACTGTGCGCCTTCATGGAGGATGGGGTGCACAGCCTAGGGCTGCACAGCTATGGGTGGGAATAGACTAGGCCTGCCCAAAAGAAAGTGCAAAGGCACCTCTTCTGGACTAAATGCTGGCCGTGTATTATGAGATGGAAATACAAGGTTCCTGGGTTTGGTTCAGAGAGAAAGAAAGAGTACAAGATTGAGGGCATGGGTGGAAAGACAAGAAATGGAGAAAGAACAGGCTATGAGCATCAGGCGTCTAGGCACTGGGCATCGTGGTGGATGCCACCCCAAGTCTAATTCAAAATGCATAAGAAAACAACTAGGTGTTTTTAAAGCAATAAACACTGATTATAGGCACATATTCTGCTACAGATGCTATGTAACTCACAAAGCATAAATGCTGCCTATAATCAAACCAGCCAAAAAGTCACTGTTATATTTTATGTCCGCAAAAATGAGATTGCACTGTATAAAGCTTTAATTCATTACATTTTGTATTTTCACATCAAAGCACATTTTGACATTCCTCCATGGCTGTAGTACATTCTAGAGTATAGAGCTGCCATAATTTAATCACATTGCTGAGCATTTACACTGTATTTCTAGTTTTGCTATTATAAGCACTGCAATGACTGCTTTTATACACTTGTCTAATGACATAAGAAATTCTCTGAGTGAAATTTGCTAAGGAGGCATGTGAAGTTTTTTTTCCCTTCAAGCCTAATTTTCTTTTATTGGGGTAAAATTTACACACAATTCTCAAGTGTCCAACCCAATCACATTTGACAAACGTTTATCATCTGCTCAAAATAGAAATCATTTTCATCACCTAAGAAAGTTCCTTCATGCCCCCTTTCAGTAGTCAGTCCCTATCCCAACCTTCTATAGGCAGACCTGTTCTGACTTCTTTTACCATCGATTAGTCTTGCCTGTCCTTGAGCTTCCTAAATATAAAACCATACAGCTTTTCTCTTTTGTGTCTGGCTTCTTTCACCAAACTTAATGTTTTTCAGATTCATCCATATTGTCACATGTATACACAGTTCATTCTTCTTTATTTTATGTGAACTTATATATTTATTATTTGTATTATATATTGTTTTTATTCCATTGTAAGAAAAATACCACCATTTGTCTTCTCCTATTGATTTTATATTATCAATTATAAATATCTCCTATGATTTTATATTATTACTAGTGGCCCAGGGCCCGGTGCATGAAATTCGTGCACGGGGGAGGAGGTGTTCCTCAGCCAGGCCTGCATCCCCTCCAATCTGGGACCCCTCAAAGGATGTCCTACTCCTGGTTTACAGGGAGGGTACAGAAAGATGTTGAAGTCCCGGATTGTCAGAGTCCAAAGGATTCCCACACCATTGCCCCTGAAAATAAGCTGGAAATGATCTAACACCCAGAGGATGGTGATTTGCTCATGATCACGCAGTTCTCTAGCGTCTCTGAGAGTCTTTAGGCTAGAGATTGCTCATGAAAACTTCCTTCAGAGAAAGAAAGGAAGGGAGTGGAGGGGGGCGCTGAGAATACTGTATGCAAGGGCTCAGTGTCTGGATAATAGAATTTCCTCTGCCTGGTAATTTAACAACTACGGTACTCCAGGGGGCAGTCACTCTGAAGGAGGCCCGTTAATTACCGCCAGGCCAGAGAAAAATTTCCCCAAGACCCCCATATTCTAGGCTGCATTTCATACCAATTAAAGTCTAATCCAGTGTGACTCTTTCCCAGAAAATTAACATTATGGAATTTGATGAACTGATGCTTTTAATAGACTGTGGCATTTTGGTGGACTTAGTCACAGCTGTAACACCTCTCTTGCTCCTCAGGGAGGTCAGCAAGACTATATCCCTGGGATTTGGGCTATTGGCAGAGGGTGGCCGAGAGCAGTGGGAGTGAGGGGAAAAGTGGGAGGTTCAGTTAGGAAAAGCATTCTCAGTGAGTTCATTCATTTTTTTGACCAACTCTATTTATGGTCAGAGGCAACTGACAAGGAATCTTAGTGTTGTAGGATTTCATTCAATCATTTGAGTTCTTATATTTATGTCAGGCACTGGGAAGAGAAAGATAAATTTGAGTATTTCAACCCTCCAGGAGCTGGGAGTCCATAGGGAAAAAGCTCCCACACCTGCCTCCACATCACATTCACACCCCAGATTATGCCTTCTGGCTTCACAGTTGTTCTTAGGAACTAAAGCTTTCTATCTGGGATGTTCTGGCTAATAACCTATCACTCCAAGGATCACCTGTACCTTAACCTATAACCTGCCCATAGAACCCGGAGAGAAATGCTGGACTAGTGAAGACGAAGAAGGGAGCACATGGGCACAAAGACAACCAGGAAATGCTGGGGGCCACGTGCTATTTCAGAATGACTTGGGTGATGCCCTAATTAGTATGATTTGACTCTCTTTCCTATGTCTTCTGTCTTCATCCAAGGTTCCTGGCTCACAGTCCCCAAAACCTTTGGAATTTTCTCAGTGCGGGGAGTGACAAAGGTGCCTTTTTCTTAGGTGACATTTGTAAAGCACCTTATGATGGGGGCTGGATGCCAGTGATTAGAGGGTTGGAACTTTCAGTCTCTCTACCCTCCCTCCTTCCGCCCCCCAACACACACACAACCTCTGGGAAGGAGACTTGAAGTTGAACCAATGGCCAATGATTCAATCAATCATCTGTAATGAAGCCTCCATATAAACCCCAAAGGACTGGGTTCAGAGAGCTTTTCAGTTGGCAAACACATGGAGATTCAGGGAGAGTGGTGCACCTGGCGAGGGTATGGGAGCCCTGCACTTCTTCCCCGTACCTTGCCCTCTGCCTCTCTTCCATCTGAATGTTCCTGAGCTACACGCTTTTATAATAAACTGGTGACCTAGTAAGTAAAATATTTGACTTCTGCTAGCTGCAGGAGCAAATTAAGCAAATCCAAGGGTCATGAGAACCTCCTATTTGTAGCCAGTCAGAAATACGGGTGACCACCTGGACTTGTGGTCGGCATTCTGAGTTGGAGGGGGTTGTTGGAACCCCCAATTTGCAGCTGGTTGGTCAGAAGCACAGGTCACGACCTGGGCTTGTCTGGCACTGAAGTGGAGGGTGGGCTTGTGGAAATGAGCCCTTTCTCTGTGGAATTTGATTCTATCTCCGGTAGATAGTGGCAGAATGGAGTTGAATTCCTGGATACCAGCTGGTGTCTGGAGCATTGTTTGTGGGTGTGGGGAACTCCCTCCTCACAGTGAAACAGGTGATCAGAACACAAAAGACTCCCACTTACCAACAACAAAAAGTTTTGATGATAAAAATGCTACTTTAGAAAATCTAAGGGAAGCACTCTTTTCTTGCCCTATGATTTCTAAATGGAATTTTAACAAAGTATTTGTGGTGCACCTGTTCTACTAGTGCTGGGGGCTGAAGGAGGGAAAAAGAAGCAAGGGGTGGTTAAAAGAATCACCATCTCTTTAGTCTGGAGGATAGTCACAAAATCTAGACTACCTGACAGTCTTAATTTCAGATGAGGTCGTGCCTACAAATTATTTCAGGGCCCCTCTAAAGTATGATCAGAGATCATCAGGAGATCAGGTTTGATGATAAGATTAGGAATTCTAGCTCCCAGAATTTAAATCATTTAAACATTGGCCCCTGTTTTCTGGACCTAAATCAGAGATCTAGGGTCTAAAGTATTATGTTTTCTCCTGCTACAACTTTAATCCATTCCTTCCTGTTGTAAACCTGATTCAGGCAAAAAAAAAAAATTTTTTTAAATAAAATAAAATAGCCATCAACACTACCTACCTCAAGATCATGGTGAAGATCTCTACCTAGCTGTCCCTCATTAAGGATGTTCCTAGGTAGAGATCTTCACCAGGATCTTGGTTGAGGGTTCTAAATAAGTCCTTAGAGGGATTCAATCAGCTCAGGAACCTAGTAGCTAATCTTAAAAAATCTTGGAGGAAAATACTGAAAACTCCTCATCCTTGTCAACAGAAAAATCAGGGGTTTGAGTGCCCTGGACCTTCTCAGGCTAAGCTCTTTATCTTTTATGTAGCAGGTGCTAACATGAACACACATAATAGGTTGGACAAAAACAAAACAAAAAACCCCCATAAAATAAATGATCATAAGTATCCTTTATTCCCAAACCCTCACCTTGGGTATAAACATCATCAGAAGAGAGTTTTGCCTTAAATTGTCTTGTGCAGTTGTTCAAATGTGGGTACCCACACTAAATACCTCATTCCTTGAATTCATGCAGACCTTTACATGTTCCTTTATACAGAGAATCTCTTTCCTCTTCCTCTACTTCTTTCCTTGGCCAACTGCTACTCATTCTTTTAGTCTTAAGTCTTAAGTCTTCCAGACTTCTGAGAAGTCTGATACCTTCCAACATTTTGGAATCTTCTGTAGCAGGAAATGTCTAGCAGATAATACCACTAATCACTGATATTCTTAAGGGGGAAAGGGGATTGTACTTCTAATCCCACCTAAAGCTAAGTGTGCCTATAAAATGTGATTCGCGTTACTTCTGGGTACAAGCATTTAAGTGCCCATGATTGACTCATCACCTCCATAGTAGTGGAAGCGAATGTTGATGTGGAGATGCAATGTCACATGGAAAGAACCTACTCTGGAGAGTCACTGAGCCCCAAATTAGATTTTTCATGAGTTTTTTTTTTTTTTTTTTTAAACACACACACACACATAAAAACTTTTTGCTGTTTCAAAAACCTGAGATTTTGGAGATGTTTGTTACTATAGCATACTCAAGCATATTCTGCCAAATACATAGTATCAGACTCTAAATATTCTAATTAGATATCAACAGCTCAATGTCTTAATTCCTGTGTCTTTACCTTGAATTGTCCATGCATGTTCTTATCTTATTTCCCAAAGCACTAATACCAAGACTATTTAAAAGTCATTTCAGACAGACCTGAAATCTTTCACTTAATACATTAAAATATTAACTGTTGCTCAGATAAAGTGCAGTGTAAATTCAGCCGCATCTCTAAACCTTGCTATGCCATCTGAAATTCTTGGCCTTCAAGATTTCCTCGGCAGGAGAAGAGGTCAGAGGAAGGAGAGCCTATCAACTACCTCTCCCTAGAAGTAATACGTTATGGCCACTCATGTTCCATTGGGCAGAAATAGTCCTCACCGAATTGCAAGGGAGGCTGGGGATGTTGGGGAGCACATGGAGTACTTGGTGGAAACTAGCTGTCTCTAACTTACCTATTATCTATCTTTTACTGAGAAGGTAAGTATGCACGATGAGGGATTATATTCTTGCAAATCTGGAAGCAAAATGAAGATCCTTCTTGAGACCCTCGGCCAGCACCATCCTAGGACATCTCTCCCTGGCAGCCCATCTGCTACCATCGCTTGCAAGTCTCCTCCTGTCCTTCTCTTTCCAGATGAAGGTCAACGGGTACTTACATCTTTCACCCCCACACTATGCTACGGAGTGAGTGTTCTGTTTTTCTAAAGAAACATACTAAAGTTCTTGCCTAAACTGCCTTCTGACACAATCGTCACTCTTACCTAGATAGATGATCTACAGAAACTTTAAAATTAACTTTTCCACCTTGCATTAGAGAAAATTCTCCAGAAATCCTTCTCCTAGTAGTTTCTAAATCAAAGGTGATTGCTAAAACATTTATTCTCGCATTGTTTAGAGAAGGAGCTGCCTGTTTTTGTAAAGTTATATGGGAACATGGCCACAGCCATTCTTCAATGCAATGTCTACGACTGCATTTAGACTATAGTGGTGAGAGTGAATATTTATGGCAGAGACCAATTTCTGTCCCTTTAAGAAAAAAATTGTTCAGAGCACGTGGTGTCCACGGATTCTCTCCTCTTCCTCACCCCTCACACTCCCAGCCATGGATGCGCAGCAGATCACCTGGGGGAGCGGGTAGAATTTCATCTTTGAGGAGGAGAAAGGGGTGGTCTCTTAGGTGGTACAGTGGGCCTGTTCTGAAGGCTTCTTCTCCCCGTCTGTGTGTGACCACTGGCGTAGGGCTCACAGTGGTTTGGGGATGCTGAGCTGGTGGGGGAAAGCAGAGGAGAGTCAAGTGATCTTCTCCAGGGAAATTCTGGATTGGTCCCTTGAAAATGGTTTCCAGATCTTTACAAGTAAATGCCAACTATAAATAATCTGTTACCAGGGGATCAAATTCTATTCAGTTAGCCAGGGAAGATCAAATCACAAATCGGCGCCAGGAAGCTGTGCCAGGTTGCAAACTTCAATGTAAGACTGTAAGCTGCCTCAAGGAAGGCAGGGCTGTCCTATCCATCTTTAGTCCTCGTGACAAGCAAGATGTTTTGATAAACGTGATATATGTCCGTGCTCAGAAAAATGCATGTTTAAACCAGTAAAGGAGTTTAGGCAAGAACTTTAGTATGTTTGTTTAGAAAAACATAAAGTGGAGGGAATTTTCTTCTTTATATCCATGACTTTCTCCTGGGAAGCCTCATTTCAAGCTCCTCTTTTACAGTCTTTCCCATGATAATGTGACTGCCTTTTTATTTGTTGTGAGGGCCAGGAGTCTGTTCCTCTGCCTCATTGGTTACTCTCCCAACTCTACGTGAGCTCACTAAAGGTGCCCAACCCATTTGCTGCATGAATGAGCTTTGAAGTTCTCTCTCCAAGGTCTGGCCTGGGAGAGTGGTTGCCTTTCCTCTATGTTTTCCATGAGAATAGGAATGTTGTGGGAACCGCCAAAAGGTGAAGACTACTTGGAGGGGAGCTTTCCAATGAAGGCCTGGAATGGTTACCGAGGAATCGAGGTAGAGATTCTCCCAGACCTTGGGACAGTGGGTGGGGCATGAACATCTAGAGCCCTCAACCCAAGGTCTTCAGTGACCTCAACACAAATATCATTTCTTGTTGGGGTCCAGCCCCAGCAGGTCCAGGGGCACCCAAAGGTGTGGACAAAGTCGGCGAAGAAGAAAAGACTCGGAGGCAGCATTCAGTTGATCAGCATGGTTGGGTTCTCTTGCCTGGTTCTAGCCAGGATCTCCAGCCAGGTTCTGTCTAGGATCTCCAGCCAAGTTCTGTCCAGGTTCTCCAGCTAGGTTCTGTAGCCATGTTCTCTCATTAGGTTCTGTCTCTAGGTTCTGTGTCCTGTTGTCTTGTCACATCTGTATTTATACCAGTTGATTCCAATCCTATCAATCTCTATTCCAAAGGTTAGGGCATTTCTTATCTCCATTCCAGGGAGTAAAGATTATGTAGTTTAAGCGTGATTGTTCGTCGTTAAAGCGATTAACTACCCGCCTGATACTTAGTTTAGGGGTTTTATTCCCTCCCTAACTTCAGGGGAAAATCCCTACCTGGGGAAATAACCTTTGTGGGAGAGGTGACCTTGGTTAAAACACATAGCGCCAAGAAGGGGAGCAAACATACTAAGAACAGTATGCCATACACGCCAGGTCCCCCGAAACACATGCCGTGCAGATGCTTCTTCCCTGCCGTGACTGTGCCAAGCAGCAAGGATGGACCGGCTCCCAGCAATTTCTACATGTTCCCGATGTCAGAGGGTGGGAAGCAATGACATGGAACTGGGCACCGGGGTCAGGGACATGTCAGTAATCAGCTCTAATGACCAGGGTCCCCGAGGACCCTAAAGGTATTCTGAGCTGAAAGCTCCTTTCACAAATGGGGCAGGTCTGGGCTGATGAGAACCAAAACCACGTGGACCCTTTCTGGGTGGGGAGGCTGGAGGGAAAGGAGCATAAACAGGAAGATGAAGGGCCCATCCTCCTGTCCCGTGAAACCTGGCTGCCCACTCCACTTGGTAGCTTCCAAAATAGTTCACTGAGGCAGGCTCTGCCTCATGTTCCAAATGTCAGGACTATAATTACTTCTCTCCTCCAAGGACCCTGACATTTGCAGAGCCCAGCTCTCGGAGCTTGCCTCCCACAGCCCGGACAGCCCCAGGAGCTCCTTTACTGGTTTAAACATGCATTTTTCTGAGCACGGACATATATCACATTTATCAAAACATCTTGCTTGTCACGAGGACTAAAGATGGATAGGATAGCCCTGCCTTCCTTGAGGCAGCTTACAGTCTTACATTGAAGTTTGCAACCTGGCACAGCTTCCTGGCGCCGATTTCTGATTTGATCTTCCCTGGCTAAGCTCCACCAAGCTTCACCATAGCCCCCTCCCCACATGAGGGCGTGGATGCTAAAGACTCACCTTGTGACCCTGGTCACATATATCTTGTTCATTTGTCTGGTGACAAATGGTAAACCCCTTGTCATCCTATACAATTTCACTGCTAGTCCCGAGAGGTGTGCCTTTTGCAATACTGATCTTTCCCCTTCTTCCCACCTACAATGTTCCCACCCACAATAACACTTGCTCTGAAGTTTTTTTAAAAATTAGGGAAGAAAACACACACACACACACACACACACACACACACACACACACACACACCACAGGAGCCAGGCTATCCAGGTGGGGAAATTGGAGGAATTAAACTAAGGACTCTAAGCTGATAGAATCCTATTATACTCTCAGCATCCCATCTATATCCTTTATCTTTTTTTTTAAAATTAAATCTTTATTGTTCAGATTATTACATTTGTTCCTCTTCCCCCCCCCCATAACTCCCCTCCTCCCAGTTCCCGCCCCACCCTCCGCCCTCACTCCCCACCCACTGTCCTCATCCATAGGTGCACGATTTTGTCCAGTCTCTTCCCGCATCTCCCACACCCCTTTCCCCCCCAAGAATAGTCAGTCCATTCCCTTTCTATGTCCCTGATTCTATTATAATCAACAGTTCATTCTGTTCATCAGATTATTTATTCACTTGATTCTTAGATTCACTTGTTGATAGATGCGTATTTGTTGTTCATAATTTGTATCTTTACCTTTTTCTTCCTCTTCCTTTTCTTAAAGGATACCTTTCAGCATTTCATATAATCCTGGTTTGGTGGTGATGAACTCCTTTAGCTTTTCCTTATCCGTGAAGCTCTTTATCTGACCTTCAATTCTGAATGATAGCTTTGCTGGATAAAGTAATCTTGGTTGTAGGTTCTTGGTATTCATCACTTTGAATATTTCTTGCCACTCCCTTCTGGCCTGCAAAGTTTCTGTTGAGAAATCAGCTGACAGTCGTATGGGTATTCCCTTGTAGGTAACTGAGTTTCTTTCTCTTGCTGCTTTTAAGATTCTCTCTTTATCTTTTGCTCTTGGCATTTTAATTATGATGTGTCTTGGTGTGGTCCTCTTTGGATTCCTTTTGTTTGGGGTTCTCCGTGATTCTTGGACCTGTAAGTCCATTTCTTTCACCAGGTGGGGGAAGTTTTCTGTCATTATTTCTTCAAATAGGTTTTCAATATCTTGCTCTCTCTCATCTTCTGGCACCCCTATAATTCTGATGTTGGTACACTTGAAGCTGTCCCAGAGGCTCCTTACACTATCCTCGCATTTTTGGATTCTTTTTTCATTTTGCTTTTCCGGTTGGGTGTTTTTTGCTTCCTCGCATTTTAAATCATTGACTTGATTCTTGTGCTCCTCTGGTCTGCTGTCGGGAGTCTGTATAATATTCGTTATTTCAGTCCGTGTATGCTTAATTTCTAGTTGGTTCCCCAATATAACATCGAGGGTCTCATTAGTTTTCTTGTAGATCTCATTAAGTTTATCGGCGGCTTCTAAACAGTTCTTGAGAGACCTTAAAAGTGTGGTTCTGAACTCTATATCTTCCATTGACAATTTTGTCCTGTTTCTTTGTCTCCGCATTTTGTTATGCTTCCTTGGTGCACCCCCTAGTGGTCTTTGTGCGCAGTCTTATAGTTAAACCTTGATTGTTGTAGCTAATACCAGGGAGGGTTTGACCTCCAGGCCAAGTGGCTATGAGAATCAGCTGTGTCTGCAGTGAGAGAACTTCTGTCCTCTAGGGAGGTGCTAATCTAGTCTTTGCCTGAGGCTATCTGGCAAATGCCTCTGTGCAGGGCTTGGGCGGGGCGGGTCGCAGAGCATCAACAAGGTGGGCTGGAGAGAGCAGTTATGGCGGCTCTCAGTCCTGTCCCCAGGGGCTCTGCCTCTCTGAGTCCCAGCACCCACTGCAAAGCTCGGGGAGAAAGCTGCACTCGCTCTGACCGAAGCCAGACAGTCCCGCTTCTCCCGTTTGAGTCTGGGTCCCTAAAGACTCGCCTGTATCTGGAGCTCAGAGTCTGCGACTCCCTCCCGATTGAAAACGCCAACCGCACCCTCCACCGCCAGCCTGCTCCGCCCACTCCGCACCTCAGAATTTGACTTCAGCACTGCGCCTCCTCTGAGTGTCCGTATGCGTTTCTCTTTCCTCCTAGTTGTAGGACTTCCACTCAGCCAGCGTTCCTGTGGTTCTGGGTGATGTCCCTTCCGTCTTTTAGTTTCACTTTTGAAGTAGTTGTTCAAAGCAGCAAACTCCGGTGTTAACCTATGCCGCCATCTTGGTTCTCCCTATATCCTTTATCTTGACTTTGCTTCCTTCCTTCCCACAATGCCACTGGAAGTGCCATCTCCTATTAGAAGTCCCCTAGGGCCAAGCAAGGAAGCTGGAGGAGCACTTCCCATTCCCAGTGAAAGTAGAAAACAGAAAACCAATGGAAACTGCTTGATACATCTGGTACCATTGAATAGAATTTGATCCCCTGGTAATAAATTATTTATAGTTGGCATTTACTTGTAAAGACCTGGAAACCATTTTCAAGGGACCAATCCAGAATTTCCCTGGAGAAGATCACTTGACTCTCCTCTGCTTTTCCCCACCAGCTCAGCATCCCCAAACCACTGTGAGCCCTACGCCAGTGGTCACACACAGACGGGGAGAAGAAGCCTTCAGAACAGGCCCACTGTACCACCTAAGAGACCACCCCTTTCTCCTCCTCAAAGATGAAATTCTACCCGCTCCCCCAGGTGATCTGCTGCGCATCCATGGCTGGGAGTGTGAGGGGTGAGGAAGAGGAGAGAATCCATGGACACCACGCGGAACTGCAGCCAGGCCAAGGTTCCAGCTGGAGCCCAGTGAGCTGCCCCAGGCTCTTGCGCCTGAACTCCAGTCCCATCCCTCCCCAGAAGAGAGTGGCTTGGCTCCAGACTAAGTTTTACTTCTGTTGTGATGGGAGCAGCCAATGAGCCTTCCAGGTTTGAACCAAGAGGCTTCTCACTTTGCTGACAGTGATGACCACCACGAGCAGAACCGATATTAAAGACAGAGAGGTCAGCAGACAAGGTATTTTGGTAAGAACTTCCATGTAAAGATACAGCTGCCTATGTTTGCCACCACTCTTCCTGACAGGCTGTGACCTCCCTTGGGGGAAATAATTCATTCGAAGCTAGCCATAACTTTGCTAATCCTTCAATCAGCCAGAAAAAAAGCCTCCTCTCCCTCAAATTCTATGGGTATAGGGAGAGGCAGGACTTTCTGGAGATTAGAAGGATATTCTTTCGAAGGAGGCAGCGGCAGACACCCACACAGCTGACCCCTCAAATGGACTACACAAGGGCACAGATGCTAAAGACTCACCTTAAGAATCTGGAATAATGCACTGGGGCTGATGAACAGGTATCTCCAGGGCAATGTGACATTAAGAACTTGTCTCCCTACCACAGTGTGTGCCCTGGTTTTAGAGGTGAGCCTTCAGCTAATAGCCAAAACAACCCTGAGCACAGCTTCCAGGACACTCCAGCCTGATCTCACTTTCCCAACTCGGCCTTGAGAGCAGGAACTATGGAGGACAGAGGGCGCCTGCATGCTCGTGCACTCAGGCCTCAGATTCAGTAATCCAATGCGGCTGGAAAGGAGTTCACATAGATCATATCTTAGTCTATAGTCCCCCAGAAACAGGCCCGAGGACAAGAATCCAGTGCAAGTGGTCCACGTGGTGCAGAGGAACTGATAGAGGCTCGGGGAAGTGACAAGGATCAAGGAAGGACACCAATACAGCCACAGAGGCACTGGAGACCCCGAGTAATGGTACAAAACAAAGGCCTCAGGATAATCTCACTCAGGTGTGTGGGGGCGGGAGGTGGGGTATTTATACCCCTGTCAATCACCAGTTGAGTGCACCTCTTAGGGAATATGCATTGCTTAGTGCTTGGGGTCTGCTATCAATTGCCGGGCAATTTCAGAAAATGCCGTCATCCACAGAGCTGATCCTGACAGTTGAAAGTCAGTCCCGAGACTCTCAAGTTCCAAGGGAAATGGGCGGATTCCCAGATTCTGCCTCAGGTGGGAACAAGTCAGTGTACATAACCAGGTGACACCCAAAGATGAAGCCTGTGAGGGCTCAGGCAAGACCTTCGCTGGCAAAGCCAGGATCTGCACGGCTTGGTGTCTTTGTCTTTTCCTAACTCCCTCTCTAACTCTTAGCCAATGATCCTAAAAATCCCCTCACAGGAACACAACACTCATTTTGTAATAAGAAGTAATTGCTTTTCCCTAGTCACTTTAAATCTAATATATACAAATCCAGCCATCTTATTATAAATCCTGTTCCATGAGCACCATCCTCCAATGTGAGTTAAACATCAAGCTCTCTCCTGGCCCATTGAAGATGATTTAATTTGCGCAGGTTCAAGAACACTTCCAGGGTGGGCATGACCACTCGCAGAATCTCAATTTGTAATAACTTTGCTGGAATGTAATTTCATTTTTACTTAGATTTAAAGGACTGCAAAACATTTTTCATACCTATTTTCTACCTCACTTCTTCTAATGAAAATCCCTGATCAGGTAATGAGATACAATAAGGTTTAAACAGAAAAGATTTAGAAACAAAATTGTTTTCAGAGCTTTTGGTCAGAACAGGGTTCACTTGAGTGGTAAAAACCAAGATGAACACACATCTCTCACAGAATCTGAAGCAGCCTCTGAGTCTCCTCATTTGTCCGACCACCCAGCCCAGGCTGTCTCCATACTCCATACAGCCAAGGAGTGAGCCTGCAGCATTTTCTGCTCCAATAAAAGGAGGAGGGTCCCCCAATTCCTAAAGGATCCCCCCCTTCTTATTCACACAACCCGAAGAGCCAGGGAATGCCTTCTAACACCAAACAAATCTGTCTCCCTCTTTTACTGTCAGGGACATATAGAATCATTGTCACCTTCTTCCATAGACCGGCCTTCACACATGGTGTGATAATGGCAGCGACCATCACTTCTTGACCATTTGCTGTGTGCCAGGCACCACACTGGCCAGTCTACCCACATCCATTGGCTGCTGTAATCCTTTTACATCCTTAGGAGGTAGTTATGAATTCCCATTTTATATATTTAAAAAAGTAATTATTAGAATAGAAACCATGAAAATTGCCCAAGTTTTCCCAGCTTTCAAGTGTTTGAGCCAGATTCAAAACCAAAACTGACTTGAAAGCCACGTGCCTTATGTGACCACCCAATATTATCTTCTGAAGTCTTCCTGAGACTCTTGCACTCTTCATAAACCCTTTGGTTATACTCCTATTCACGCCAGCCCACCTTCCTCCCTCAGGTCTCATCTCTTTCTATAGCAGCCTTGATCAGTATTCCTTACCTCCTTGGACTGTTTCCTATCTAGAATTTTTATTATCTCTGACATTCCTACTGTGTGAGGCCATTATCTTCCCAAACCTCTATCTACAGCCCTCACCCTAGACCTGGGATGGGATGTTAACCTCAGTGCCAAGAAGACATGTGGTTCTACCCATTATTGGACTTCAAGTCATGGAGCAATGTTAGATCAGCAACTGTCAAATTAAATCAGTACATATTGTGGATGGTTGGCACAATGAAATTAAGATCCCCTAGTCACTTTAAATCTAATATATACAAATCCAACCATCCCCGCTATACGATAATTCCATGAAGGTTGATTATATTCCCGACATACCAGATTCTTCCTCCACCCACAGATCTGAAATGAGCTCTTTTGGAAATAAGCCCACACTGATTGGCTTACAGATCATGGCTCACAGATCTCTCCCCTGTGCTCTAGAATTCCCTTCCACATTCCTCTTCCTAAGAGAGGACACTGGTTGATCGCTAGATTTGGCATCACCACACGTGGAAAACTGATGATAGATTCGGCTGATGGAGTTGACCTCAGTCTTGGGCACCTGAAGAGCTCCCTTTCACTCCCTGGTATCTTGAATCCAAGAGAAGCACCATATGCACCAACTGTTCCTGGCTACATGCCCCAGTGGAGGGAAGATAAGCCTATGGCTCAGGGAGGAGGAAACTCTCAGGGGCTATTTCCTCATCATTGGCCTCTCTTGCTTATTCTACTTAATCACCTGCAGGGCAACAATCTTGACCATAATAACTCTGGTGGCAGAAGGCAAAGGGTTGGTAGTTATTATGTCCAGAGCAAGAACTAAGGCAGAGGAACCATTGGGAGGTCCAGATTTGAGGGATTCAAGTCAGAAGAACTCTTGGCAATTTCTGACTGGTCTCTTATTAGTCTCAGTCAGGATTTCAGGATGTGGCCTTCTCATTTTATAGATGACTAGAAGCCCAGTGCACAAAATTCATGCATGGGGGTGGGGAGTCCCTCAGCTCAGCCTGCACCCTATCCGATCCGGGACCCTTTGGGGGATGTCTGACTGCCTCTCGCAATCTGAGACCACTGGCTCCTAACCGCTTGCCTGCCTGCCTGCCTGATCACCCCTAATACCTCTGCCTGCCTGCCTGCCTGGTCACCCCTAATACCTCTGCCTGCCTGCCTGATTGCCCCTAACCACCTCTGCCTGCCTGCCTGATTGCCCCTAACTGCTCCCCTGCTGGCCTAATCACCTCTAACTGCCTCTGCCTCGCCCTGCACCAAGGACCCAGGATTCCCTCCTCCAGCCAGTTACAGGCACCTGGGAGCTGGGTTTCCTTCCCTCCCTCTGGACAGCTGCAGGCACCCAGGACCTGGGCCAGCTTAGCCTGGCTGGACTGCAGGGTGGGCGGCTTGTCCCTCTCCTGGGCCACAACCTGGCTGGTCCCCATTCCTCTCTCCCCAGTGTTGAGTGTCTGAGCCATTATGGAGTGAAGGCATGAGGGTGTGATGACCATTTGCATATTAGTTCTTTATTATATAGGATACTGGGCAAAATCATTCTGCTTTCAAACCAAAGCCACACAGCAACATAACGGGAAAGTCAACTGTTGGAAACAGCTGCCTGGGCCAAGTCTCAAGGTTGCTTAGGCCACCTCAAGTTGAAACGCCCCATGTCTTAGGTTGCATTCTTATAGAAGGAGCCCCAAGATAAGGATTTGAGAGAAAGTTGCTTAGTATCCAGGAGATGTGTCCAGGAAAATATTGATAAGGGGAGGAGAAATGAGACAAAGAAGAGAAGGCAGTCAATGAGTGGTATGCCATCAAGTTCATCACTGCTGTGGGTACCTGTAACACATTTTCCTGGACTGTTTGGAGAGCCGTATAGCACATACACCTCAGGGAGCTGGAGTGTTTATATCTAAACTCCTGTTAGTCACTGGCTGAGGGCTGCCTTCACTGGTGAAGTCCCTGACCCTTTGAGACTGCCATGAGCCAGATTTCAGCAGCCAGAGAATCCCTGCAGGCAAAGAAGCCTGGGTGCAGTTGCAAGGGGAACTTGAGTGTGCTGCTGGGTAACAGCCAGGGCGTGTGGGCAGCCCACCACCACCATGTGACTTAAGCAGGTTTCTCACATATGATTTCAAATTTGGTAGCACCTATTTAAAGTGCGTTATAGCATGGATTTAAAATATCCTGGCTGCACAGCCTTGGAATCCCTAGCCTGGTGACATCTTGACACCTAGAGTCTGGTTCTTGTACCTGTAGGATAGTCTTACGTTGATCATGAGGGGCGTTGGGGGCACTAGTCAGCCATGCACACCATCTGCTACAAATGTGAAAGCTGAAAGACTTCACGTCTCATCTGGAGTTGATTTTCACCATCAGCCTATATCAAGGGTTGGCAAATGTTTCTGTAAAAATGAAAGATTCTAAATATTTTAGGATTTGAGGGCCATCTGGTCTCTGAATTATTCAACTCTTACTTTGTAGAATGCCATGGCAGCCATAGCCAATATATAAACAGTCCCGGGCAAACCAGAATGAGTTGGTGACCCTAGTCAGAAGTGTGTGCCAGCCTCCTTGGGAGCACACCCTCCGGCCCCAGTCAAGCTTTCAGATGACTGCACCCTCCCGAGGTACCCTGAGCAGGCACCACCTGCTTAGCTGGCTTAGTTTCCCGACCCACAGAAATTCCAGCATAATGTTAAGCTGCCAACTTTTAGGGTAATTTGTTGCACAGCAATAGATGATGAATCTAAGCACATAATAACAATCAGCCTTTCAGCCAACTCTTGGGATTGAGCTTTGATGGGGACACATACCAAATGAAGAGAACATTAGAACTCTGTCCCACGTGTGTTCCCTTGTGCCTTGAGTTACCTTCTCCACCATTCCCTACTCTCTCTGCCCTGGGATGCTGAGTATATGGAAGGATTCGCCCCTTGCCCTCTAGGTCTGGGTTGAGTTTAATCCATGTGGAGGCCAGGTGTATATCAGAGTAAGGGAGGGAGTCACTTCCAGCTGGCTGTCCCCTTGACCAAAGGTCACGGCTCCTCTCAAGGCTGCTTTCTCTTCAGGACTCACTCCTCATATTTAGTAACGTCTCTCCCTCCTCCCTTCCAATCTTCATCCCAGAGGTGGTCACAGCTTTGTTGCTTGTTATTGACTACTCCTGTGGTCCCCTTGTAGCCACCCACAGCTCGGAAATGAGCGCTTTTGGACATAAGCGCACACTGATCTAGACTTGAGTGGGCCACCTGTTCCCTACGGGACCGCACCGGCAGAGATCCAGAGATGAGATGTGTGGAGCACTGCTGGCCTCAGCATCAGCAGCTTCAGCAGGCAGGCAGCTCCCCTCTGACACTGCAGGGGGGTTTGGGAACTGGTCACAACTCTGCTGACAGGCACCTCTGAAAGTGAGACAGAACAGCCATCCTCTGCTAGATGTTGCATTACCCTATTCTAATAAGCAGTATTTTAGGCCATGCAAGGAGTCCCTGACAGTCGCAGGACACACCCTGAGAGGCGGCATCAGAAAGAACAGCTGCAGTTTCTGGGAAGCAGTGGCTCTGGGGCCAGTGTCCGGGCATCCCCCTCCAGGTGGGACCCTGAGACTCAGGGGAGAGTGTCAGCGCTTATGGGCATGGGCTTAGCTCAGTCCTGAGGGGCATTTGGGGATGTCTACCCACCCAGGCCCTCCTCCAGCTGTCTTCCTGACCAGAGCTAGGCTAAAGAAGTAGGAGGTGCAGGCCTTGCATGTCCAGACAGCGTCTCCAGGAGACAAGTGACAGAGTGGTCAAGTGGCTGAAATTGGAGCTGGGTAGGAGACATAGGCAAACGCACCCTCGGGTGTCATCCTGCCACACAGCACAGCCGCTAGTCAAGCACCCCAAGTGTAACATCAGAGTTTGTCTGTCGGCCTCCTGAGTTGATAGCAGCTGCTCTGACCTCTGTTGGCTCTTCCTCAGCTTTTGGGTCAGACAGCAGGGTGAGCCTGGCTCCCCTGCTCTTGACACTCAACCATCAGCAGGAACCCCCAGGATCCACAGGGCGGGGAGATGGGCGAGAGTCGCACCTGTGCTCACTTGTGGGTGAAGGACAATGGGCACCCAGCTCCAGGATGGCAGAACCGTCATTCCAGAGGATCACAGCGGGGAAAGGAGCCAAGACAGGGAGAGCATTCTCCCCTCCTGGAAATGTGAAAGTTGGGCTCACAATGCATTACTGGTGTTTATCTAATTACTTTGTGTGCGTTGCACTGTGATCACTAGCCCTCTGCCTAAGAAGGATTCCCACCGGCCTCTGTCCTGCTGACTTAGTCTCAGAGTCTGGCTGTTTTGGGAAGGAGGGAGCGGGCTGAGACTGAGTTTGGGTCCAGCCAATCCTATCAAGGCCAGTTTAAGTCACATCTTGACCCAGACCACGCAGAACCTATGACTAGTAGGAACTACTGTGATTCATGGCAGGAGCCCACTGTCTCATGTGGGAGCAGCAGAGGCCCCACCCACTCCCGCCTCTGGGATTCAGGAGTTGTTAGCCTCCCCCTCCCTAGTCTGGAACCAGCATAGAATTGGCAGTGTAGCCTCATGTTAGAGATGCACCAGGAAGATGCCCACAAGGCCTTCCCCTCACCATTCCTTCCCGGGAAGTTTGTGCCCCGTGAAAGAGGGGTGTGGGCATAAGGGCCTGGTCATTCAGCCCAGTGGCTCCAGTGGGTGCAGAGCTCTCCACGGATGCTCAGGCATCGTCCAGTCTGTGTCAGTTCTCTCTCTGTCCATCCTGCCCCTCCCTTACTTTTCTAGGTGTTGGTCCCTATGGCATACTGAGGAGATACAGTCCCATCCTTAACGGAGTTCCCTGTGTGATGGAGACAGGATTCAGAGTAGAGTTAATTAAAAAATTGTTTAAATGCAAGCAGATTGGGAAGAAACGCAGAATTGCTCAAATGAGCCAGAGGCCACTCAGAACAAATGGCTCAACAGTGAGAATTGACTACACCTTAACTTGGGGTGTCAGCCTGTTCCCTTCATGGGAAGCACATTTTGACTCACTCAGGCATGTTCTCAGACACCGCCTCCCTCCCCGGGAGGATGCTGTAACTGAACCGCTTAATCGCCTCACTCAGAGCAGCACCATTTAAAATTGTCCTGGAGTTTCCCTTGACAGCACACAGGGAGCTCCACATAGGGCTGACATGCACGCATGCCACTGGAGACACAGTGACAGCATGTACAGGCAGATTCTCGCATGCTCCATGGGGAGTGTGTGACAGGGATGGGATGCATGGGTGTGTATACCTTCTTGTTACAGCTCCAAGAGCCCTATATATGTCCCTAAACTGAGTAGGCCCTCACAGATGAAAGGATACCGGGTTCTCTGAATTCTGCACTTTAAGAGAAAAGATGGAGCAGTGGGGTTCACAGGAGATTCATTGGTTTTTTATTAGTTATTAGAGGCCCAGTGCATGAATTCATGCACAGTTGGGGTCAGGCCAGCCCACCAAGATTGGGTGCCGGGAGCCGGTCCATCCTTGCTGTTTCAAGGGACCTGGCATATATGGCATACTGTTCTTAATATGTTTGCTCACCTTCTTGGCACTATGTGTTTTAACCAAGGTCACCTCTCCCAGAAAGGTTGTTTCCCCAGGTAGGGATTTTCCCCTGAAGTTAGGGAGGGAATAAAACCCCTTAACTAAGGGCCAGGCGGGTAATTAATCACTTTAACTACGAACAATCATGCTTAAGCTACATAATCTTTACTCCCTGGAATGGAGATAAGAAACGCCCTAACCTTTGGAATAGAGATTGATAGGATTGGAATCAACTGGTATAAATACAGATGTAACAAGACAAAAGGACACAGAACCTAGACACAGAACCTAGAGACAGAAGAACTTCGCTGGAGAGAACATGGCAAAAGATCCTGGACAGAAACTGGCCACAGAGCCTAGGGAGAGAACCTGGCTGAAGAACCTAGAGACAGAACCTGGCTACAGAACCTGGATAGAACATGGCAAGAGAACCTGACTAGAACCTGGTGACTGAACCTGGCTGGAGAACCTGGACAGAACCTGGCTGGAGAACCTAGCGAGGGAACATGGCTACAGAACCTGGCTGGAGAACCTGGAGAACCTGGAGAACTTGTCTGGAGAACCTAGCAAGAGAACATGGACACAGAACCTGGCTGGAGATCCTAACCAGAACTTCGCTGGAGATCCTGACCAGAACTTGGCTAGAGATCCTGGCTAGGCTGCTGATCAACTGAATGCTGTCTCCGTGTCATTCCTTCTTCTCCGACTCCATCCACACCTTTGGGGACCCCTGGGCCTGCTGGGGTTGGACCCCAGCAATTGGGCGGGGGGGGGGGGGGGGTTCAGTCCCTCTGTCTTTGTTTAGGGATGCAAATGCAAATCATTTATTACCAAGTGTCCTTGGTTTAGGGAAGACAAAATTTACAAGATGGCTCCAAATGTCCTTGATTTAGGGAAGATGGGATTTAAGGATTTAGGGAAGACAGAATTTCTGCTCAGTTTCCCTATTCTACTTGTCCCAGCTTACTGGCCTGTCATCCATTCAACTTTCTTTCAACATTTCTCTTTACCTTCCTCCATTACACCAAAGCCATACTTTCCAGTTAGTAAGAACTGTTAGCCTTAATTTTTAGGTGACATGTAAATAATTAACATTCCTCAGATTAGCAATATATTCATAAAATTTCACTAGCTAAACAATTTTAAACAACAAAGACACAAATTTAAACAATAAAGACAGATAACATTCCCCATTAAAAACTATGAATCACCACAGAAACTTGGGAGAGGTTTAGAAGTTTGTTTTTTAAAAAAAGAAGACAAAACAGAAACAAACATAAAACACTTGTACACCAGTGCACGCCACATTTACACCACAAAATACCACCAAATCAGTTTCAATTGTGCAGAGATACAGAACAAGTCCCTGAACAGAGGCAGTAGAAAACTGCCTAGGAACACTTCTCTTCTACCTTTTTTTTAAAAAGACAGGCCAGACTCGAACCCTTCACCAGTCTGAGTTTTGACTTCCTTCTGGAAGTCCCAGAGATGGTGAATACCGTCTAGAAGCCATTCCTCCAGATACAGGACAAGTCCCTAATACACAAACATAGACAGAAATTTTTACTAAGTGGGCTGATGCCTCCCATGATAGAGAGCAAACATCTCTGAGAAAAATAACTCACTAGCGCTGCTTGAGACCCCTGCAGACCACCACGGGTTCAGCTTTCAGTAAATCAAACGTTTCAACCAGATGAGCGAACAGAAAATCAAAGTAGCTTTCGCTTTCACACAGACCAGTTAATCACACTCTCTCAGGCTAGCCCAGACTGGAGCTGAGCAGAGAATGCCTAACTCCCCAGATGGGCATGGCACCCACGCCCCAGACCAGAATTCTCGACCGATGTCTCAGTGAGAACCTACCAGAGGAGTTAAGGCTGCGTCCAGCACCCCCTTCTCAGTAGCAAATTGGCTAGTCCCACACACACAAACAAACAAATAGAAGAGTGAACCCATAATTCCTTAATAGAATCTGAATTCACTCACCTCCGGAGTCCTGATTCCTGATTACCTGACCAAGTCCTATGACTTCTGGGGAGATGATCAAGCTCCCCCTTCTACTTACTTGGAGTAGGCCTGGGACCCCTCCCTTACAGATTCTGTCGACAGGTTCAGAGGTGTCCTTCCACTTTCTCCAGATGCCGGATGGGTCCTGGGCTGAGGTCCGGGAGTGCCTGGCATTCCCCCAGGTTCAATTCTGCTAAAATCAGCAGTGGGAGCCTTCTGGAGGCCTGTCCCGCACCCCCGGGCCTCAAACCCCGTCCACTCACCAGAGGCTAAACAAAGCCAAAACACGGTTAGCTTCCCGATTCAGGGAACCACATGTTACAGAAGAGCAAAGAAATACCAAGCACGCTTCCTAGAGAAAGGGAGGAACCCATTTATTAACACTAGTGACTAGTGGACTCCGGGAAATAATTTCTAAATCAGAGTGAAGTAACAAATAGAGGCTTTGCTTTTTATAATCTTCTGGGTTCTTTGTCTTGCAGATATGGTTCCGCCCCCTTGTGGGCTTACAGGAAGGCCCCCAGGTGTTGGGGTTCCCAGGTCATATCAGATGATCTGTCCTGGGGCCAGCCATAATGACCCCTCCCCCCCACAGGGCAGTGCATTGTTCGCTTTTTATGGCCTGACAAGCCTTGTAAGACTAGTTTCCTCCCCACAAGAAGCAGCAACAGGTATATTTCCATAAGACAAGGGATCTGGAAGTAGCCAAGAAAGGTCTATATTTACAAAATAAAGAGAAGGAAGCCCTTCATTCAGAAGGAGAAGAAGAAAGCACAAAGGGAATAGGAAAACAATAAGGAAGGAGGGGGGGAGAACCTCACCTGTCCCATGTGAGGTTCAACCTTTGAGCCTAGGAGCTACTATAGTAACCAGTCTAAGAAAATAGTGACCAATCAGGGAGGATATCAAGGCACCAGGATCTGCAGCCTATATAAGCCATAGGGAAAGGGAACCCAGTGGGACCCTTTTCCCATTCCCTATGTGGGAGTCCATTCTGTGGGACTCTTCCCTCTCCCCACATGGGAGTCTGTACTTGTTCTTCAATAAATCTCCACCTTTGCTATACCACTTTCTGTCCATGGATTCATTCTTTGATTTTGGAGGACAAAGAATGTGGGTTCCAGTCCAAAAATTCGTTATCAACTAGACTTACCCTACAGAAACAACAGAGGGAGTCCTTCCAGTTGAAAGGAAAGGGTGCTAGACAGTAACGCAAAGCCATATGAAAATATAAAGTTCTCTGATGAAGGTAAATATAGGTTGTCCCCCAAAAATGTGTATGTTAGGACTTCAGGGAGATATAATTCTCAACGGCCATTTTGTAAGCTTCCCACCATAGGAGAACAAAGACCAGGAAGACCTGTAGGACAGGGAATGCCAGACATTGGGAATCAAACCATGTAAGGAACTAAAACTACCAAGAAGCACACAATTGCACATCTGCATTCCTGTTGACCCAACCCCACTGCCCAAGCCTGCAAAACCCACTGATGACGAAAGCTTCCTGCTGAAAGGGCGAGGGCTACGCCCTCCATCTTACCCTGGATCCTCCATGTTGGGGCAGAGGCCATGTGCTCAGAAAAGTGCCTTCTTCCCGAGCCCAGGCCCCTGCTGGCCATGCCCAGGATTTCTTTGAACTAACCAATGATAAGCAAGGGATGTGCGCGCCATAGAGATGACCACATTCTGTGTAACAAGACCCGACTTGCGCCTGGCCAATCAGCAGGGCCACAGCCAGCTCCCCTCCCCCTCACTATGAAAGCCCGGATTTTCACATGGGTCTCACTCGGTTTCCGGTCGCTGCATCGACTGGAGGCCCGGGTCGGGTTAGCTAACTCAATAAAGGACCTTCTGCTTTTGCATCGGACTGACTCCCTGGCATGGTTTCTTGGGGATCTTGAATTCTGGGCATAACATTTTGGGGGCTCGCCGGGATCCCCAACACCATGAGGGACCCCCAGTCCGGAGGGCCTGACTGACCGCGGTAGGTCTATGTTTTGTTTGTGTTGTGTGTTTTGTTTTGTATCTATCCAGTGTGAGCTCACTTCTGAAATCTGTAAATGCCTGTAAATGCCTGTAATAATGATCTGAGTGGATGCACAGGATCAATAGGCGGGAGGAGCCGGGGGATGCTCCGATCCTCCATCTGAAGGGGTATAGCTTTGCTTCCGCGGAGTCGGAAGGTCTGTAGGAAACCCCTTAATCTGAGACAGGCAGGAGGAGGAGGGGGGCGCCCCCCCATCCTCCATCTGAAGAGGGGAAAATTTGCTTCCGCGGAGTCGGAAGGTCTGTAGGAACCCCTCAATCTGAGAAAAGGCGGGTCGCTCCTGCTGGTTGGAGCGCAGCCATCGTCTAGCTTTCGGTTTTTGCTTCCATGGAGTTGGAAGGCTGTACTTTTTTGGGCCCTTTAGTTGTTTGTGTTTCTGTTTTATTTTGTGGACTTGCTGGATTAATAATTTCAAGGAGATTGGGGGAGGCTTTAAAGCTCCCTCAGGAATGGGGAAGTTGTTAGGAATTGAATGGATTGTTTAAACTCTGAATGGATGTCTGGTGAAAGTGTATGAATGTGGAGGGAGGGGGACTGCTCTCACCCCTCCTTTGTGTGGCGGTCGGACGGCCGCCTGAGTGAGGGTCTGTGGAAACAGGTCACCCCCTCCCCAAGTATTCTAAAATTAAAATCCTTCTTGTAATTGAAAAGCGTTTACAAATTTATAAATGCATCCGGGATTTCTGTGCACATGTAAAGGGAAAAGGCCAGTTTAAAAACGAGTGCGCATAGTTTTGAGCTGAACTTGACCTTTTGCTGTGTACAGAATAAAAACCCAAGACTGTTTTGGCCTTAAAAATGGCAAAGTTGAACCTAAGAAAGAAATACAGACTGGTTTCTCAAGGCCATTTAAAGTAGCTCTTTTGAAATTTCCCGCCCTGAGGCAAGTACCACCAGGAAGTTGATAGTCAAGTTTACATGTGAATTGCTATGGTTTTGTTTCTTGACTTCCCCAACAGGAAAATTGTGACCATTTTAGCAGCTATGCCAGGCTTATTGGCTGGAAACTTAAAGCTTTTAAGTTCAAATCATCTTAAAAGTATTGAAATTTATAATACTGAAATGTTGATCTGAGTATGCCTAGTATGAAGTCTAGATGATAGAAGTTAATCTATTAATTGAAAATGCCTTATTTTATTTGAAATGTCTAAGATTTAAAGCTCTGAAAGTTTAAAGTGCAAATTGAATCGGGAGAAATTAATTAAATATCTAATGTATAACTTGTTTTTGAAAAAATAGAATGTGTTTCTCTTAAATGATTAGGAATTCAAAATATGTTACTTCTTGGTCTGATTTTAAAAAGAGGATTAATTTTTAAGATCTCAACTGAAATTTTTAATACAAAAACCAGTTTAAACTTAATTGATATTAAGATAATTATAAAAAGTATAAACAGCTAATGAGATTTCTGTTTGTCTACAATATAATGTTGGCCATCTACCTTTTAGGGGTTTTGGTTTGCTCTGTCAGAGAACGGTGTAGACAGCCACCACTTTGAGCTGCCTGACTTAGCAGCCGCCATGTTGGCCGCATGGCCTGCCGCGCCCCTGGGGGCCTCCATCTTGGAACAGCCCCTCCCTCTGACTTAGCCAATCACAAAAGGAGTGTCTGCTCACTGAGGCAGGATGGGATTTCAGGGGTGGAGTTTTAAGGCGGAGTTTTACTGCGGAAATGCGGATGGGGCAAAAAGTGTGCTAGCCTCGCGGATTTATTTAATACTTAATAAATTAGCAATCACGGTCTTAATATAATTTCAGTGGTATGATAGCAGTAGAACCACAGTTATACATAATATCATAAACAAATTAAGAGTAATTGATTCCATGGTCAAGACTAAATCCTATTATGTTGAGAACTGTTTTTAAGTGTTGAAAATGTTTTCCTAAGTTTTACCTAGGTTACCCAAGAAAGATTTTTCTTTTTTCTGTGTCTCTTAAAATGTATTGCTAATCACCTAAGAATTAAGGCTAAGAGTTCTAGCTACCTGGAAAGCATGGCCTTGATGTGATAGGAGAAAAAAAAGAAATGTTAAATGAATAATATACCAGTGAGCTGGGACTGGTCACTAATGATGGATTGTGAGAAGGACTAAACATGGCCTAATTTCTCCTTCCTTGGTACCCCTGAAACGTCAGAGGATCCAATGTGTTTAATCCTCTTGAAGGACATTGAATGGTTCTTTCCTTCCTCTTTAACTTTTAGGGGATTGTATCAAGAATCTCTAAGGGTTTTAGAAAGATAGAAAAGAAGCATTCCTAGACAGTTTTCTACCACCTCTGTTCAGGGACTTGTTCTGTATCTTGACACAACTGAAACTGATTTGTTGGTATTTTGTGATGTAAATGTGGCATGCACCTCAAAGTTCTTAATGGGGAATGTATCTAGTTATCATGTCTATTTAGTCTTGATTTCCTTGTTCAATATGAGTACCGTTTCTATCTGGATGAGACATAGGTCAAGAATCCCATCCTGGGACGTGGGAAAGGGAGGCCCCCACATCTGTTCCTATCAGGCCCCCATCAGGGGACTTGGGCAGTGTTCCTGTTACCTGCTCAAGATCCCAAGACTGTATTTGTTTATGTAAGTGTGGAAATATATTCTGTGCTAGGTTGGGATTTTGGAATTCTGGGGTAGATTTAAAAGATATTTGTGACTTTTCTAGTCTGATTGGGACATTTAAGGGTAGGGCTCACAGTTCCTCAGGGCAGAGATTCCATGGGCCCTTCCCCCTGCCTGTGCTGAATTAAATAATACAGGCCAGTGTCATTTAGCTTGCTGGTTAAAGGAAAACAATGGGCCTTAGAATCTGTAAAGGTGGGCAGGAATGAAGCTGGTCAAATGTACTGCAAGGGTTTGGTACCTGTTGCTGCTAGCAAAGGAGGGGCTGATACCTGCTTCTAGCGCACTCCCTTGAAAGAGGCCTGGTTGCTGCTCTGCCACAAAGGGAACTGGTACAAAAAAGAAGAGTCTGTAACTGATAAACAGGGTTACCTAGAAGCCATCAGGACTTTAAAGTTCTCCAAGAGAGGAGGAATCTGACTCAGAGACTGGTGAGGACTGGGTGGCTTTTCTTTAACAATCTCTTTCCTTGAGAGGGCTCCAGAGGGTGCACGAGGACATTTGGCCGCGCCTCCGCGCCATCTACGGGACCAGCCCAACCCCAACTCTCATCAGCACAGACCAGGAGATTGGGTCTACATCAGAAGGCACTGCTGGGAGACCCTAGAGCCACGTTGGAAGGGTCCCTACACTGTGGTGCTGAAGACCCCCACCGCTCTCAAGGTAGACGGCGTCACGACCTGGGTCCATCCGGAAAAACTTCATCACCAAATGGAGCATCGATCGATCAAGATCAACGCAACCCACTCAAGCTCAAGCTACGGAGTGCTTGACCTGCCTGATGCCGGTAACATGACTCGCGATCGCTCCTGTCACCAGGAGCCCCCACAATACTGTATAATACACTTAGATAATGCCTGCATCTTCATGGACATGGCTCCAAAGGGACAAGGACCATTTATAGAATCACATGTTTAGTGGTAGATTTGGCTACCTGAAGCGGCCATGATGCCAATATTATGTTTCATTGTATTGATATGTTATATTAACCTTTGATTCTTTTGCAGGTTTGAATGTATGTTGGCTGTCCTGGAAGGGAGCTGTGTGGGGTGACCCCCAGAAGTAAAGGGTGTCTAGCTGCCAAGAGGACAAGTGCCCAACTGGGCAGGGAAGGGTGCCCATCAGGTTTTGGTCTCTGTTGAGAGACAGCTAACAGTTGACAGCCTGTAATACTGTCTTGCAGGCCTGAGTCACCATGCCCATGTCAGGGGTAGTAAAGCTGGAAAAAGCCTGTTTAGACTAGAAAGTCCGAGGCATGGACCAACAATTACTGTTTTGTTTTAAATCCATGAAAAGAAATTAGCAAGGAAAGTCAGAAAATCTTAGAGTAAATCAGTATGTTTTTCTCCTTATGTAATTCCTCCGAAATCTGGCAATGCTAAGTAAGTACATTTCTTTGCATAGATTCAGTAAGACTGGTTCCTAATAGTGGTTTTATTAACGGAAAACTTTGACTGGAGTATCATGTTTTAAAGAGCCCTATCTGAGCTCTAAAGACTTGAAGCCACTAAGAATGCCACGAAGAAAGCCTGGTATCCTGCCTGGGAGCCCTGAAGACGGCTGGCGCTGGAGCGTCAGGCCCATGCCCTACCATCCCTGGCGGTTGGTAAGAGTAGAAGGGGAGCAGTAAAGATGCCTCTGCATCCCTGCAGAACCCCCACACACTCTGGGCCGCAACGAGTAGGAGGGCTACTGAGATGGGCCTTAAAGCCTGGAGCATGGGCTCAGGTGGAGTTGCTACAGGTGAGGGATTCACCTAACTCAGCAGATACTGCAGGCAGGCCTGATGGCAGCTGGATGGCTTGGCTTCCTGGCCCTACGGGGCACATTAAGGTTCAACCATGAAACTCCAGCAAAGGTAGTCAGTTACCATTCTTGTTGTGTTTATGCAAACATCAGGACAGTAGATAAATTAATCTTGATTTGGCTTTTTAATAGCCATGGAGGAATTTTAAGAAGAAAAATCCTATTTCAATAGAAGTTGTTAAAGCTAAAATGGTTTCTTTCCCTTCTACCGGACCATTTGTTAAGTGTATAAAATAGTTCAGTTGATAGTTCTGTGTGCTCACTACGGGCCTCTAGCGACGGTGAAATAAAAATGCAGTCCGTCTCATGATTGAGCCGGAAGTTCCAAGACAAGGGGGGAATGAAAGGGCGAGGGCTACGCCCTCCATCTTACCCTGGATCCTCCATGTTGGGGCAGAGGCCATGTGCTCAGAAAAGTGCCTTCTTCCCGAGCCCAGGCCCCTGCTGGCCATGCCCAGGATTTCTTTGAACTAACCAATGATAAGCAAGGGATGTGCGCGCCATAGAGATGACCACATTCTGTGTAACAAGACCCGACTTGCGCCTGGCCAATCAGCAGGGCCACAGCCAGCTCCCCTCCCCCTCACTATGAAAGCCCGGATTTTCACATGGGTCTCACTCGGTTTCCGGTCGCTGCATCGACTGGAGGCCCGGGTCGGGTTAGCTAACTCAATAAAGGACCTTCTGCTTTTGCATCGGACTGACTCCCTGGCATGGTTTCTTGGGGATCTTGAATTCTGGGCATAACAACGGCCATTTTGTAAGCTTCCCACCATAGGAGAACAAAGACCAGGAAGACCTGTAGGACAGGAAATGCCAGACATTGGGAATCAAACCATGTAAGGAACTAAAACTACCAAGAAGCACACAATTGCACATCTGCATTCCTGTTGACCCAACCCCACTGCCCAAGCCTGCAAAACCCACTGATGACAAAAGCTTCCTGCTAGTGGCTGCATATAAGGATGAGACTCCAGCTCCTAGGGGCTGCCTTCATCGACCCAATATTCCTTGGCTGGGTGCTGTGTAGTCCTTCCCTTTGGATATCCCCATCCCCCACCCCTTTTCTTTAAATAAATTCAATTTTCCTTTATTCACCATCTGAGATTGTTATTTAGCCTGCCTGTGCACCACTGACTTGAACCTTTCAGTATTTACACACTTTGAATAATTATAAAGGCAATGTTTATTAAAATGCATTTCATTTTCAAAATTGAGCTATCAGCTGTTAAATTGTGTATACATTTTTGGGGACACCCTGTATATGTGCAAATATAAAAATCTGTACTATTGTAATTTTGGTTCATAACTCTTAATTGTTTTGTAAGGCTTCAAAGACAAAAGCATAAAAATCAAATCTATGTTATTTCGTAAACCATATATACAGATGTCATTGGGATGTAAGATCAAGTGTGGGAAGTGAAACTGTTAATGGGTAGTTTTGTGTTCAGTTGTGTTATCAGTGTAAAATATATTTTTATGCTTTAAGATGTTTTATGTAACTCCCATGGTAGCCACAAAAACATCTATAGACTATTCACACACACAAAAATGAGAAGGGAATCACTATGAAAAAAGGAAATCAATTAGACACAGAGGCAGAGAGTAAGGAAGGAAATGGGGAATAAAGAAGGCTAAGACATACAGAAAATAACAAAATGGAATTCCTTAAGTCCTTCCCTATCAGTCATTTAAATGCAAATACCTTCAACTACTTGACCAGAGGCAAATTGGTAGAATGAATAAAAACACAGGATCTAACTATAAAGCTGTCTACAAGAGACTCTTCTTTGATGCTCTTCCCTTTTTATGTAAAACTGAGTTTCTGGCCTATCATTTTTTGTAAAAAGAACTGTAAGAAATATTAGTTTCATATGTCAATTATACCTCCATAAAGGTGGAGAAGAAACCTTAGGAACTATATAGCTTTCATAAAGTTAGGGAGAAATATGTCCCCAATCTCTCGGGGCTGATTCCTCTCCTGCAGAGGTCTTTTTAGATGTCTCTGGAAAGGACTCCCCTCCCCCATCTCTGCTGTTGCTACAGCTGAGTGGTCCACAGGAAGCAGTTTAGCAACTCTCCTAGTTGTCCTGTCCAAGGCCAGCCTCTCAGACCCAGGGGTAGGTCCTCCAGCAGATGTCATTCCACTGACGCTGGGGTGCACGTGGGCACAGTCCTCACCTCCACTGCCCTGGCTTCCCATTCTTGAAGTTGGTCTTATAGTCTATCCTACCCACCTATTTCCTGACTCCTTCAGGATCACTAAGTTTCATCCAGGTGTCTAAGGAACCTATATGTTCCTGGACAAAATTCTGGGATGACAGCAGAACATGCTGACTTCTCCATAACACAGGCAACTCCTTGGACTAGCAGTTCTAGACTTTAGTTGTTCATTAAATCAGCTGAGGAACTTGGGGATCTAAAGGACTTGTTTTAACATTTCTTGCAAAGCAGGTCTACTGGCAACAAATTTCCTTAATTTCTTTGAGAGTTTTTATTTCTCCTTTATTTTTGAAAGATATTTTGCAGGGTACATGATTCTAGGTTTGTGGTTTTTTCTCTCAACACTTTTAATATCTTTCCACTCTCTTCTTCCCTGTACAATTTCTGAGAAGGTGGGTGTAATTTTATTATTTTCCTCTGTAGGTAAGTTGTTTTTACCCTTTTGTTTCTTTTTGGATTTTTTTCTTTATCTTTGATTTTCTATAGTTTGTAAATAATATTCCCAGGTGTAGTTTGGGGTTTTTGGTATTTAGCCTGCTTGGTGTTCTGAGATTACTAGATCTGTGATTTGACGTCTGACATTAATTAGGGAGAAATGATCAATCATTATTGTTTTAAATATTTCTGTGTTTTTTTTTCTTCTCTTTTTGATATTCCCATTATGTAAATGTTACATTGTCCCACAGTCTTTGGATATTGTTTTTTGTTTTTTTTAAAATCCTTACCAAGGATATGCTTTTATTGGTTTTAGTGAGAGGAAGGGAGAGACAGGGAGAGAAAGAAACACTGATGTGAAAGAGAAACGTCAGCAGGTTGACCCCCATTACACACCCCAAACAGGGATCAAACCTGCACCCTAGGTTATGGGCCCTGCGTGGGAATCAAACCCACAACCTTTTTAGTGTAGGGGATGATGCTCCAACTCAGGGGTCCTCAAACTACGGCCCGGGGGCCACATGCAAATACAAATATTGTACTTGTTCCCGTTTTGTTTTTTTACTTCAAAATGGGATATGTGCAGTGTGCATAGGAATTTGTTCATCGTGTTTTTTTTTTAAACTATAGTCCGGCCCTCCAACGGTCTGAGGGGCAGTGAACTGGCCCCCTGTTTAAAAAGTTTGAGGACCCCTGCTCCAACTGATTGAGCCACCCGGCTGGGGCATGGTTGTTGTTTTTTTAAGTCTATGTTTTTGCTATTTTGCTTGAGGATTCTATTGACATATCCTTCAGCTCAGAGATTATCTCCTCAGCCAAGTCTAGTCCAAGTCCAAAGCCGTTCTTCGCTTTTGTTATTGTTCTGCTTTTTCTGTCTAGAATTTCTTTTTGTTTTTCCTTTAGTATTTTTCTTAGAATTTCTCTGTCTACCTAAATTGCTCACCTGTTCTTGCTGTCTACTTTATCCGTTAGAATCCTCAGCATATTAATCAGTTGTTTTAAATTTCCAGCCTAATATTTTCAACATCCCTGCCATGTCTGGTTCTAATGCTTGCTCGGTCTCTTAAAACTGTATGTTTTTTTGCTTTTGGTATGCCTTGTAGTTTTTAAATTGAGGTATAATTGACATGACATGATATTAGCTTCAGGTGTACAGTATAATTCGACACTTGTATATATTGTGAAATGATCACCACAACATAACTTTGATAGACATGCTGTAGCAGGTAAAAGGAACGGCTTACAATAAGTAGGCCTTTAGTCACCTGGGGATAGGGTGGAAGTGGGGGAGGGGCGAGGCAGGGGCAAGGCAGGGGCATGTTCTATAGTGCTACTATTAGGACTTTTAGGGAGTCTCTGACTAGATTTCACAAATGTTTGTCAGAGTTTTCCCACCCTTAGGAGGGGCTGTTGGGCTAAGTGGGCTGGAGTTAGGTATTCCTTCCCCAGGTCCCTTAGGGCCTGACAATGCTGAGCAGGCCAGGCTCTGGATAACAGCTTCCCCTGAGGGCAGGCCTTGTGAAGAAGAACAGAGTGCTCTGGCATATTTCAAAATGATCCCCTTTCCCCTCCCTCTGTGGGAAGCCTGAGTTTTTCTCCAACATATACTGTTGGAACCTGTTGAGCTCCCAGAGCAGTGGTTCTCAACCTTCCTCATGCCGCGACCCTTTAATACAGTTCCTCATGTTGTGGTGACGCCCAATTTCATTGTTATAAATTGAACACAATTAAAGCATAGTGATGAATCACAAAAACAATATGTAATTATATATGTGTTTTCCGATGGTCTTAGGCGACCCTTGTGAAAGGGTCGTTCGACCCCCAAAGGGGTCGTGACCCACAGGTTGAGAACTGCTGTCCTACAGGTAAATCTCACAATACCATGTAGCATGTCCCCTGGACGTGGTACTGATTTTCCTGCCCAGCACTGGTTCCTCAAGTTTCTGCTTGTGAATCTTGACCCCGGTAAGCCATGACTACCTGTATCCTCTTGTCTCTCAAATCATGGGAACAGCAGCTTGTCCTGTGTCCTCCCCTCTTTTATTGATCCAAAAAGAGTTGTTGATCATTTCAGTATTTAGCTTTTCACTTGTCAAGATGAAGTAGTGACTTCTAAAATCCTGAGACATGGAGCCTGAGACTCACTTTAGATCGAGGGCATGCTTAGGTTGAAAATAAAAGGATGGAAAAAAGATGTCATGCAAATAGTAACAAAAGAGTAGAGTTGGCTATAGTATCAGACAAGTTAGTCTAAGTCAGAAACTGTTACAGGAAACAAAAAAGGACATTATACAATAATAAAAGGGTTAATTCACTAAGAAATTATAATGATTATAAACATATGTGAGGAGGAAACTGGTCTTGCAAGGCGTGTCAGGCCATAAAAACTGTGAACAATGCACTGTCCTGTGGGGAGGGGGGAAAGTTGTTGTCGCTGGCCCCAGGATAGATCATCGGATATGGCCTGGGGACCTAAACACCTGGAGGCCTTCCTGTAAGCCCACAAGGGGGCGGAACCATATCTGCAAGACAAAGAAACCCAGAAGGTTATAAAAAGCGAAGCCCTCTGTGTGTTTCTTCACTCTGATTTGGAAATTATTCCCAGAGTCCACTAGTGTTAATAAACGGGGTCCCTCCCTTTCTCTAGGAAGCATGCTTGGTACTTCTTTGGTCTTCTGTAACATATGTACCAAACATCAGAGTTCCTAAATATATGAAGTAAACACTGACAGATTTGAAGGGAGAAATAGATGGTTCTACCATAAGAGAGGACTTTAATACCCCACTTTCTATAATGGATACAATAATAAAGAAAGAAGACCAATAAGGAAACAGAGGACTTGAACACTGCAGACCACTGTCTCCTGACCTATACAGAACATTCCACCCAACAAAAGAACGCACATTTTTTTCTCAAGTTCACATGAAAGTTTCTTCATGATCGACCACATATTAGGCTGCAAAACAAGTCTTAATACATTTTAAGGGATTGAAATCATGCAAAATATCTTATCACAATGGAATGAAACCTTCTTCACTCTTTGAACACACATTCCTGCCTCAAGCTGCTGAGAAAATATCTCAAGTGTGAACTCCTCCAGCTCCCCATCTTCACCCCCAGAGTGACTTAGGCTCTTCACCCCCTTCCTTACACTTCTTTACTTAGCAGGACATGGTGTCGTCTGAGGTAGAAGGTTAATTCTTCCTCGTGTTTCCCACGTCCCAGGCTTTCCCTTCTTCCTCTGTGACATACTCTATCACTTATTATTTTCTCCTGCGCTTTCAACTTTGTTTCCAGTGGTTTCTTCCTCTTAACCCCAAATTCCTATCTCACCCATCTAATTAAAAACAAACAAAAACTTCCCTAAATTTCTTTTTTCTAATATTACTGATTTCCTTACAGATCAGCTCCTTAAAGTTATTTGTTCATTGTATCAGCAGACTCTATATTGAGATAGATGTACCCACAATCAACCCCAATAAAAACTCAAGTTAATGTTGGCAAATTCTCAGGAGGATCCTGGCCATGTTGTGCCCAGATTTCAAGGTTCCCAAAAAGCCCATCAGGGAGCCAGCGAGTCTGATGCAAAAGCAAAGAGTCCTTCATTTCAAACCTAGGTTTGGCTCCCCTGCCCCCCCTTACTGGCACAGCAGCAGGTGGCAGAGAGAGGGAAAACTCTGTGTGGAGAGAGGTTTTATAGGGGGTTGGAGTAAGGGGAGGAGAAAGGACTGTGGACCCTGCCAATTGGCCAGGCGCTAGTCGGTGTCTCATTACACAGGATGTGGTCATAGTGATGGCGTGCACTTCCCTTGACTATCATTGGCCAGTCCAGAGAAATCCTGGGCGTGGTCAGCAGCGGCTTGGCTTCCGGGAAGAAGCCTTGCTGAGCACAAGGCCAAGGTAAGATGGAGGGCATAGCCCTTACCCTGGGGCAAGGTGGAGGGCGTAGCCCTTACCCTGGGGCAAGGTGGAGGGCGTAGTCCTCTCCCTTTCATTCCCCCCTTGTCTTGGAACTTCTGGCTCAATCATGAGATGGACTGCATTTCTGTTCCACCATTGCTAGAGGCCCATACTGGGCACACAGAACTATCAACTGAACTATCCCTATAAGCTTAACAAATGGCCCGGTGGAAGGGAAAGAAACCATTTTAGATTTAACAACTTCTATTGAAACAGGATTTTTCTTCTTAAAATTCCTCCATGGCTATCAAAAAGCCAAATCAAGATTAATTTATCTACTGTCCTGATGTTTGCATAAACACAACAAGAATGGTAACTGACTACCTTTGCTGGAATTTCATGGTTGAACCTTAATGTGCCCTGTAGGGCCAGGAAGCCAAGCCATCCAGCTGCCATCAGGCCTGCCTGCAGTATCTGCTGAGTTAGGTGAATCCCTCACCTGTAGCAACTCCATCTGAGCCCATGCTCCAGGCTTTAAGGCCCATCTCAGTAGCCCTCCTACTTGTTGCGGCCCAGAGTGTGTGGGGGTTCCGCAGGGACGCAGAGGCATCTTTACTGCTCCCCTTCTACTCTTACCAACCGCCAGTTATGGTAGGGCATGGGTCTGACGCTCCAGCGCCAGCCATCTTCAGGGCTCCCAAGCAGGATACCAGGCTTTCTTCGTGGCATTCTTAGTGGCTTCAAGTCTTTAGAGTTCAGACAAGGCTCTTTAAAACATGATACTCCAGTCATAGTTTTCCGTTAATAAAACCACTATTAGGAATCAGTCTTATTGGATCTGTGCAAAGAAACGTACTTATTTAGCATCGCCAGATTTCGGAGGAATTACATAAGGAGAAAAACATACTGATCTACTCTAAGATTTTCTGACTTTCCTTGCTAATTCCTTTTCATGGATTTAAAACAAAACAGTAACTGTTGGCATAAAACCTTCTTTCTATGCATAACCATGCCTCAGACCTTCTATTCTAAACAGGCTTTTTCCAGCTTTAATACCCCTGACATGGGCATGGTGACTCAGGCCTGCAAGACAGTATTACAGGCTGCCAACTGTTAGCTGTCTCTCAACAGAGACCAAAACCTGATGGGCACCGTTCCCTGCCCAGTTGGGCACCTGCCCTCTTGGCAGCTAGGCACCCTTTACTTTTGGGGGTCACCCCACACAGTCCCCTTTCAGGATAACCAATATACATTCAAACCTGCAAAAGAATCAAAGGTTAATATAACATATCAATACAATGAAACATAATATTGGCATCATGGCCGCTTCAGGCAACCAAATCTTCTGCTACTAAACATGTGATCCTATAAATTGTCCTTGTCTCTTTGGAGCCATGTCCATGAAGATGCAGGCATTATCTAAGTGTATTACACAGTATTGTGGGGGCTCCTGGTGACAGGAGTGATCGCGAGCCATGTTACCAGCATCAGGCAGGTCAAACATGCTGTAGAGCGGGTTGCGTTGATCTCGATCGATCGATGCTCCATTTGGTGATGAAGTCTTTCCGGGTCATGGATGGATCCGCTGACCGGACGTGAGTGTGATGAACCCAGGTCACGACGTCATCTACCTTGAGAGCGGTGGGGGTCGTCAGCACCACAGTGTAGGGACCCTTCCAACGTGACTCTAGGGTCTCCCGGTGGTGCCTTCTGACGTGGACCCAATCTCCTGGTCTGTGCTGATGAGAGTTGGGGTTGGGCTGGTCTCGTAGATGGCGCGGAGGCGGGGCCAAATGTCCTCGTGCACCCTCTGGAGCCCTCTCAAGGAAAGAGATTGTTAAAGAAAAGCCACCCAGTCCTCACCAGTCTCCGAGTCAGATTCCTCCTCTTTTGGAGAACTTCAAAGTCCTGATGGCTTCTAGGTAACCCTGTTTATCAGTTACAGCACTCTGCTTTTTTTTGCCTTTCTATCAGTTCCCTTTGTGGCAGAGCAGCAACCAGGCCTCTTTCAAGGGAGTGCGCTAGAAGTGGGTATCAGCCCCTCCTTTGCTAGCAGCAACAGGTACCAAACCCTTGCAGTACATTTGACCAGCTTCATTCCCGCCCACCTTTACAGATTCTAAGGCCCATTGTTTTCCTTTAACCAGCAAGCTAAATGACACTGGCCTGTATTATTTAATTCAGCACAGGCAGGGGGAAGGGCCCATGGAATCTCTGCCCTGAGGAACTGTGAGCCCCACCCTTAAATGTCCCAATCAGACTAGAAAAGCCACAAATACCTTTTAAATCTACCCCAGAATTCCAAAATCCCAACCTAGCACAGAATATACTTCCACACTTACATGAACAAATAATTATACCCAAGTAGACATACAAACATCAAATAAACATCCACACTTACACCCTTTCAGTGAACAAGTACTTTTACAGTCTTGGGATCTTGAGCAGACAGGAAAAGATGTGGAGGCCTCCCTTTCCCACATCCCAGGACAGGACTTTTGACCTATGTCTCATCCAGATAGAAACGGTACTCATATTGAACAAGGAAATCAAGACTAAATAGACACGATAACTAGATACATTCCCCATTAACCACAAAATACCAACAAATCAGTTTCAGTTGTGTCGAGGTGCAGAACAAGTCCCTAAACAGAGGCAGTAGAAAACTGCCTAGGAATGCTTCTTTTCTACCTTTTTAAAAGATAGGCCAGATTCAAACCCTTAGCCAGTCCGAGTTTTGACTTCCCTCCGGAAGTCCCAGAGATGGTGAATACCATCTAGAAGCCATTCCTCCAGATACAGGACAAGTCCCTTAGAGATTCTTGATAATCTACACCAGTAATCCATTCACACAATTCCCCCAAAAGTTAAAGAGGAAGGAAAGAATCATTCAATGTCCTTCAAGAGGATTTCGGCGAAACAACAAAATCGACAGATTTAACACATTGGAAAACCAAGGCCAGAAGTACCCTCAGACATTTCAGGGGTACCAAGGAAGGAGAAATTAGGCCACGTCCAGCCCTTCTCACAATCCACCATTAGTGACCAGTCCCAGCTCACTGGTCTATCATCCATTTAACATTTCTTTTTCCTCCTATCACACCAAGGCCATGCTTTCCAGGTAGCTAGAACTTTTAAACCACAGTTTCTACCTGAAATAATTGTACTTTATTTTAGAAATTGGATTACTACTACCCTGGCATAGCTGCTAAATTTCAAAATGGTCACAGTTTTCCTGCTGGGGAATTCAAGAAGCAAACCCATAACTATTAAGGCCAAAACAGTCTTGGGTTTTTATTCTGTACACAGCAAAAGGTCAAGTTCAGCTCAAAACTATGCGCACTCGTTTTTAAGCTGGCCTTTTCCTTTACATGTGCACAGAAATCCAGGATGCATTTATGAATTTGTAAAAGCTTTTCAATTCTCTATCTACAAGCCCTTTAAGAAATACGAGCTCTATTGTCGGCCCTTATAAAGCCAACTGCTCAAAACATTGGTCTATCATATCACTAAAATTATATTAAGACCGTGATTGCTAATTTAGTATTAAATAAATCTGAGAGGCAGGCACACTTTCTGCCCCATCTGCATTTCCTTAGTAAAACTCCGCCTTAAAACTCCACCCCTGAAATCCCATCCTGCCTCAGTGAGCAGACATTCCTTTTGTGATTGACTAAGTCAGAAGGAGGGGCCTTTACTGTTCCAAGATGGCAGCCCCCAGGGGCACGGCATGCCATGTGGCCAACATGGCGGCTGCCAAGTCAGGCAGCTCAACATTGTGGCTGTCTAAACTGTTCTCTGACAGAAAAGATGATTTCCTCATTCTCACAATAAACAAGGGAAGAGCAAACCAGAAAAAGATAGATGGCCAACATTATATTGCAGAACTTTTTTAAATCTTAGGTAGCAAAATAAATACTTAAGGCATTTTCAATTAATAGATTAACTCCTATCATCTAGACTTCATACTAGGCATACTCAGATAGCCACACAAAGGAGGGGAGAAGGCAGGCCCCCTCCCTCCACATTCACACACTTTCACCAGACATTCATTCAGAGTTTAAACAATCCATTCAATTCCTAACAACTTCCCAACCCTTGAGGGAGCTCTAAAGCCTCCCCCAATCTCCTTGAAATGATCAATCACAATACCCAAAGGAGCAGTCTGAGTCCATCCCATGACATCCATCCAGTACAAACACAGAACACTAAACAGGGCCCGAAAATACAGCCTTCCAACTCCATGGAAGCAACTAGACGATGGCCTTATGCCAAACCGGCAGGAGCGACCCGCCTCGTCTCAAATCCGCAAGGGGCATATCCATCCCTCCTGGGGTGAGGGGCATATCCATCCCTCCTGGGGAGCGGAACGTCTTCCAACTCTCCCCCGCCTGTGGTCATTCACGGTGCATCCGCCTAGACCCCTCAGGCAATTACAGATTCCAGAAACGAGCTCACACAGAACAGAACACACAAGGACACACACCTACCGAGGTCAGTCAGACTCTACGGATCGGGGGTCCCTCGATGGTCTTGGGAATCCCGGACGAGCCCCCAAAATGTTGTGCCCAGATTTCAAGGTTCCCAAAAAGCCCATCAGGGAGCCAGTGAGTCTGATGCAAAAGCAAAGAGTCCTTCATTTCAAACCTAGGTTTGGCTCCCCTGCCCCCCCTTACTGGCACAGCAGCAGGTGGCAGAGAGAGGGAAAACTCTGTGTGGAGAGAGGTTTTATAGGGGGTTGGGGTAAGGGGAGGAGGAAGGACTGTGGGCCCTGCAGATTGGCCAGGCACGAGTCGGTGTCTCATTACACAGGATGTGGTCATAGTGATGGCGTGCACTTCCCTTGACTATCATTGGCCAGTCCAGAGAAATCCTGGGCGTGGTCAGCACCGGCTTCCCGGAAGCCTTGCTGGGCACATGGCCAAGGTAAGATGGAGGGCATAGCCCTTACCCTGGGGCAAGGTGGAGGGCGTAGCCTTTACCCTGGGGCAAGGTTAGTCCTCGCCCTTTCATTCACACAGGTTGACTCCTACTCATCTGTGCATTGGATGGACGGGGGCACCTGGGACACACGAGACATGGGCAGAGAGGAGCTCTCCAGCCTGGAGATGCTGACCAAAGTTCCTCAGACATGGCTCTGCCTTCACTCTACAATGTGGTGCCCTAAATGGACTGATGGGCTTTACTTCGTCATACCATGGGGAGCCTGTGAATTAGACTGTGATGGTGAAACTACAGATTGAAGGAACTAATACAGAACATGAGAATAAGACTTGAAAAGTTGATAGTTTCCACTCCTAGCCATGTTATGAGAAACAACAATCAGTTCAAGAAATCTGTCAGAGGATTGTTAAATTGAAATGATCAAGACTTTTAGGGTAATGTTTGTTATTCACAGCAGAAAAAACAATACTTTTCCTGTTACAGAAGAGCAAAGAAATACCAAGCACGCTTCCTAGAGAAAGGGAGGAACCCATTTATTAACACTAGTGACTAGTGGACTCCGGGAGTAATTTCCAAATCAGAGGGAAGTAACATACAGAGGCTTCACTTTTTATAATCTTCTGGGGTCTTTGTCTTGAAGATATGGTTCCACCCCCTTGTGGGCTTACAGGAAGGCTCCCAGGTGTTGGGGTTCCCAGGTCATATCAGATGATCTGTCCTGGGGCCAATGATAATGACCTTCTCCCAACACCCAGGGCAGTGCATTGTTTACAGTTTTTATGGCCTGACAAGCCTTGCAAGACCAATTTCCTCCTCATTCTGAAGTATATACATTATATACTTCAGCACGTTAATGTTATTTTTGAAGTCTTGCTAATCCTGATAAATGCATACTAAGCATGCAGAACATATAAGATAAACTCTACAATTCTGTCCATGCTCTGTAGAGTTATGCAATTCTATTTTAATACTCCACAACATTTCACTAAATTTAGCAATAATTGATTAGGAGTGAAAGATAAAATTTCATTTCCCCCTGGGGAAACACTTGGTTCTTTCTACCATAACAGAAATTTCCAGAACCCACTAGAGACAATAGAACAAACCAAATGTATTTATCACCAAACATTATCAGCAGATGCACAGAAAATACCTAAGATGTGAAGATACAAGGCTTAAAACAAATTTTTTTTTTTATTGCTTAAAGTATTACAAAGGGTATTACATATGTGTCCATTTTATCCCCCCACCCTAGACAGTCCCCTAGCCTCCCCTATAAAAACAAATTACATAGGGTGGGAGGTTGCTGTTGTGATGAATTGAATATCAGTAAAAAATTTTAACAAGGATGGGGGCAAGGATAGGTAACCAGGCATAACTCCAAGTCTGCCACTCCCAGGCATGGGCGTCGAGGTCCTGATTAGACCCTTGTAACTGTAAATCAAGGATGTTTGTGTTTTCTGGAGATAAAAGCTTGAGGAAGACAAAGCTCGGGGCTGTTACAGGAAGAGAAAGCCTGTGGCAGTCGCTGGCCAGTTCAATGAATCCTCGCTTGCTGTTTGAGACCTAATTGGAGTTGGTGGTCTTATTCTCGCGAATGTTGGTTCACAACACTATACAGTTGGCTGAAAGTATAAATATTTTGAACATGTCTCAGACTGTAATATCTGCCAGATTCTATTTCAAAAATTATATACACCGAAAATCACTTTTGTGAGCCACATTTAACATTAAATGACCCCTTCATGGAAAGTATAAGTGTGACCACTGTTGTTACAGAGTAAGTTTATAGATATCACACAGCATATGCAATTCATCTAGCTCATCTTTCACAAACAGGAGTTGACAGGAGGAAGATGAAAACAGTATATAACACCAAAAGAGTTCACTGATGGGACTAATTTCATGAAAACAAGACCTTAAAACCACAGTCAACTCTTTATGATACAAGAACCACGTGTCTCAGTGGAATGAAATAATTGATCACTCCCTCCCACAAGAGAGAAAAGGAAAGATGAATCATGCATGTCTTAAAACTTCAAATGCTCCACGTTTGCTGCCCTGGATGCTCTCTTGGGGAGGTAAAATGAAGTGCTAGCGATGAGAAGGGACAGGCTGCCTTGGAAAAATTCATGCTATGGACAGTGTTATAAAAGCACATTTTGACATGCTTCCAATGTTGATATTTTGTTCTGGAAAAAAAGGTGTCTTGTCTGCATACTAAAACCTGGGAGAGCTTTAAACAGATTAGAAGATTATGTTTTCACACAATTTCAGCAGGTTTGGGCTAATTGGTTAAAAAATGTAGAAATATAACACCTTCCAATTAGTTTACAACAAGTTATTGGCATCAGAGAAGATGAGAATTTTCCAGAAGTGTCTCGAAAACAAAGAGTTTTACATAATTGGTAGATGGAACTAAATTGTGAAATTCACAATTCAATAACAGCAAACAGTGTAGTCCCTTCATTTGGAGCCACCAACCTTTGTAAAATACCGTTCTCAGCTATACCAATCCTTAAAACCAAGCATCTAAACAAACTAAGCTTAGATCTTCCAAAGTATCATATATTGTTTTTAAAAAAAGCTTTAGAAAATAAAGCACTTTCATTCACAAATTAACTTTTTTTTGTATTGTGAGGAATTTTTTGTGACTAATTTTTTGGAGAATATTTAGAAACATACTGCATTAATACAGTAGTGTATACATATGATAGGCCAGACTACCCAGATCACAATCCAGTTACTGCTCAGTATGTTGCAGCCTTGCTTTTATTTTTTCATCTCAGGAGGTACACTTTAGCTAATGACTTTCCACCAAATTTACTGGTCACAATCTACCTTGCTTGATTTTTGCTACATTTGACACCACTTTTCTAATTCCTCTTCTTTCTTGGGTTTTGTGGTAAATTTTCCTTTTTACTATTAATCCTTGAAGTCTTCTTTCCGGCTTCTTGTTTACCTGTCCCTTAGAAGTTGATGTTGCCCAGGGGCTCAACTGTATTTACTTCTCTATAAACTCCCCTGGAGCGGACTGGAGATGTTTGTGCACTACTTCAAACTCTTTGACCTTGCCTCTCCTTGAAGACATTGCTACAGGGAACTTTTTCATCTAAGAGAAATCCAAAGTCATCCCACCCCACCAGCATCCTGTCCTGGAGCTTATGACACTGTCATGCAGATGGATGCCTGTGGGAATTTGCTCAGTGCTTATGCAAATGTAACCCAGAAAGCCAAGGCAATGGAGCCTTCTAGATAGATGCTTTCCCCTTTCTTTCTCTGGAAGATAGTTCTAAGGCCTTGCCTGAAATTCCCATGGGATAGCACCATCAGTCACCTGTAGTAGGGACCAACTCAGTGATGCATCCGTGTATTGGCTCATTTCCCACTACATCTAGCTCCTGCTGTATTCCCAATAAACTACCTGCACATCAGCCTCAGCTTAGGTCCCCCCCAAAGCAGGGTATGAAATAAAGACATCCTGTATGGTCAATGGCTAACGACCTTGTACTTTCTCATCTGCAGGTCCCCTTCTCCACCTAGGCCTCTGTCCAGGCTCTCTAATCGCCAATGTCCATTTCTACCTGACTGAGCTGCATGCAGGAATCTCAGGCTCCAACAGAATGAAACTTCTCTCAACTTGACCCTTATTTTTAACAAGAGGTACCATCATCAGCCACAGAGACTGAATCTGTCAAAATCCTAACAAGAATATGTCAACAAATATGAAAAATAAGCAGTTGCCTACAGACTAAAAATGATATATATCCCAAGTTTTGAGAAAGGAGATGCCAAGGAGTGCAGTAACCATAGGACCACTGCTCCAATGTCCTAAGCGAGTGAAATGATGCTTCAGGTGATGCGACGAAGGCCTCTACACCTCACATGGAGCAAGACATGCCAGATGTTCAAACTGGATTCTGAAAAGGAAGGGGCACTTGAGATCTCATTGTGAACATTTGTTGGATATGGATGAGCTCCAGGGAATTTCAGGAGGTTAGTCTGTGTATTGCAGACCACAGTGAAGCCTTTGACTGCATGGATCTTGAAAAGCTCTGGGTTGCTCTGGAACAGCGGTTCTCAACCTGTGGGTCGCAACCCCCTTGGCAGTCGAATGACCCTTTCACAGGGGTCGCCTAAGACCATACTGCATATCAGATATTTACATTACGATTCATAACAGTAGCAACATTACAGTTATGAAGTAGCAACAAAAATAATTTTATGGTTGGGTCACAACATGAGGAACTGTATTTAAAGGGCCAGAAGGTTGAGAACCACTGCTCTGGAAGAACTGGGCGTGTCCCAGCACTTGATTATCCTAAAGTGTAACCTGTATTGTGGACAGAAGCCACTGTCAGGATAGAATATGGAGAGACAGAAAGGTTTTCTACAGGCAAAAGTGTCAGACAAAGGTGCATTTTATCTCCCTATTTGTTTAATCTATACACAGAACATATCATACAAAAAATCAGGTTACACTCAAAAGAAGAAAAAGTAAAGAATTGGTGGAAGAAATATCAATAACTTAAGATATGCAGATGATGCCCTCTTACTTGGTGATTTGAAATGACTTCTGATGAAAGTGAAAACAAAAAGTGCCAAAGCATTACTTCATTTGAATATCAAGAAGACAAAAATTATGACCATAGAAGAAATACACAACATTAGCATAGACAAAAGAAACATTGAAATTGTGAAAGGTTTTACTCATCAATTGGTTCAGTCATCAATTCAAATGGAGACTGCATCAATTCAAGAGAAGGCTGAGACCCAGAGGGCAAGGAAAGAATTAGGAAAGATCTTTAAGGACAAAGAGGTGTCATTAGAGACCAAGGCTAAGATCATTCACACCCTCATATTCTCAATTATTATTGAAATAAATTTTAGAGACAGGACAGGCAGTTTTAGGGAAGAAGAGTGGTCCATGGCAGAGGAATGCATATGTGAAGGGAAGAGATAGCTTCAGGATGCCAGGATCCTTATTATTTTTACAGAGGACAGAGAAATGTTATAAGGGGGAGACATACATTCACAGAGGATAGAAACATGTTACAAAAGGAAAACATACTTTCACAGAGGATAGAGGAATGTTGCAAGATAAGGAGGAGCAAAAGAGGGAGGCACCAGGTGGCCTTTGACCTTTGAAACTGATACTCTGCAGAAGAATGACCCCTTAGGAAAGCATGGGGGTCATAAATTAAGGAAGGATCCAATTAGAAAGGGTCATGAAGAGACAAAAAGCTACAGCCTTTATAAACCAGGAGACAAAGAGACTCAAGAGGATTTTAGATTTTTTCCCATTTTAGAGAGAGAGAGAGAACAGGTTTTTCCCATTTGGGGATCCCTCCCCCAGGGGTAGTTTGTATATGCTTCCAATAAACTTCCACATTTTTATTTAAAATATTTTTGTCCGTGAATTTATTCTTCAAACTTCATAGGACAAAAACCCAGAAGGAGAGTTTGCTTGCCAAACCCCACGTATCACTATAAGTGAAATTTGGACAGTGAAGAAGGCTGATCGGGGGGAAATGGATTCGTTTGAAAGATGGTGTTGGAGATCTTTACAGATACCCTGGGTCCCCAGAGAGATGGACAAGTGGGTCCTAGAGCACATTAAGCCTGAAACATTACAGGAGGAAAAAAATGACAAAACCAAAGCTCTACTTCTATGGGCATATTATGGAAAGAGTTCTTTGGGAAAGACAATAATATTGGGGGAAAAAAAATAAAAGGCAGCAGGAAAGAAGGAAGAACAAATATGAGATAAATTGACTCTATAAAGGCAGCCATGGGCCTGAGTCTCCAGCAGCTGAGCAGGGCTGTTGAGGACAGGACACGTGGACATCACTCATTCACGGGGTTGCCAGGAGTTGGAGCAGACTTGAAGATACATAATTCACAAGACATCATCTGAGTTGGTCACTTCTGAGGAATTTGGAGTCATTTTGAAGATCTTAATTTCCTCAAACCTTTAACAGGACACATTTCTGAATGTTGCACATCTTACCAATTCTGTATATTTCTCCAAACACTGAAGCCTTACAACCCTCCTCCTAATTAAACACTCAATTGCAATCTGATCTCTGCTTTTTCACCCCCATATTTTTGACCTGCTCTAAATATTTTATTTTATGAAATTCAATATAAGAGATAACTTTAAAGATTAGTAAATACCTATGTGTATAAACAACTCATGTATATACAATAGAGTTTTCCCAATACCTTTGAAGCCTTTAGTTTCAATCAGGATTCAAATCCAAAGCCATTGTGCTTCTTTTAACAAATAGCCCCTTGAAACTAGATAACCTAGTCCGTAAATGGTTCCAGAATCTAGGTTTTGCAGATATTCCCAGGGTGTCATTTATCATGTTCTGCCCCTTCTATTTTCTATAAATTGAAAGTTAGATCTAGACACTTCAGATCAAATCTGTATTTTGGCAAGAACAGTTAACAGAGGACTATTTTAGGCCAGGTATTCTGGGAATAGAGCCTGAGGCAGAAATATTTGCTGATACTTTAATGCAAAAAAGTACCATCTCAAAAAAAACAGGAAGGGAAAAACCAGGGAAGGAGAGATTGCAAATATGACAAAGTATGTTTCTGAGTTGACCGTAGCTTCCTAATTAGCTGTTGTCTTGGTTTGCCCAGAAGTCTTTATAGAGGCCAAGGAAGTTATTTCCCCCAAATCCCATTGAGTGAGGAAGAGAATAATCTATCCACTGGCTCCTTTCTGCCACTGTCAAAGCTGCCCAGGGACTGTTAACTCCCCCAACACATCTGTTATGAACTCAGAGGGTCTTCAATGGTCTATCATTCCCAGAGGGAGGCACCATAAGGCAAGGCCATGAGCACCCTGAAGACTCATGATGCAGCCCTTACAAATCCCTCGTTATGTAGCAATAGCTGAAGCAGCAGACACCTCTCTTCCCAGATGGCAGGAAAAGTACCAACCAGTGTTAGAGACTCTGGAGTTGGACTCAGGGCAGGTGAATGAGTCCAGAATGCTGCATGTCTGAGTTCAGAACTGCTGGCTCTTCAATCAGGAGACACACAGTATCTGGTTGTGTCTCCTTTTTTTGACAAGGGAAGACATTGAAGATTATTTTCTAGAACTATCATTTTATTTGTGGTACAAGATTCTGGTAAATCCTTAATTGTAAGGTTTATTCATGTTGTTGGCTATTTTCAGTGTTTATTTTAGTTTTCCCAGACATCAGGGTGCCTGGGTTGATAGCTGCTCCTCAGCTTTGGGTGTTCTTAGCAGGAATCTGGGTATCCTAGTTCTATTAGAAGCCATCCAGCCACTATCAGCTCATCTCACCCCAATTATCAGGACGGTCCATTGTAGTTAGGCTAAGGAATTCTGCTAACACTGAGCCCGGGAGTGAACCCACACTGTGGTAGGAATAGGACCACTACCAAGTAAGGAGAACAGGATGTCCTAGATAAATGAAAACAAGTATGCTGAGTTCAGGGAGAGGCCGATGGCAGCCTCATATTTATCAGGACACAAAATAAAGGACAGCAATAAGTGGACAGCCTCTGTAACTTAGGGGAGAGAAGGCCACACTGTAAGCGGGAAGGTAGGCAATAGGGAAGTACAAGCACATGGTCAAGTCTGCTGATGTGCTCTGCATCCATGTCAGCTTTTCCATACAACTTCAGCTCCCCTCTGCCCGCCAATATGATGATTTACCCTGGCTAACGGAACTGTTTCCAAGTGTCACCCAGTCTGGAATTGGAACCTGCAAGTTCACTGGCTCCTTTGGGGTCTGAGCCAGTCCTAGAGACTCCCCCTGCTTAATGTGAAGTTCTGACCTGCACACTCTGACTGGGTGAAGAAGGGAACCGATTCATGGTCTCGTATGGCACAGTATGGGACACTGATGGGCAACGCTCACACAGAGCACCTCGTCAGTTTGGATGAAGCTTTCTCTGGCATGCCTCACAGTTTGCCTTCTCCATTTGCCCAATCTACATCCTTCTGTTTGTTTCACAGGTGCTACCCTGCAACAGATCACCATCTATATTATATTTCTCCCCATTCCAGATTTTTTTTTACCCTCATATCTCATTTGCATGTTCTAGGGTCTTGCAGAGAGAGGTAGCTGGACTTTTGTGCCTAAGGCGTCCAACCCTGGTCACCAAGCACTTTGTTACTGAAATTCATGTTTGTCCCCAGTCATGGAAGCACCAAGAGGTCCGGTGATCCCCAGACATGTTCCTGTCTCCCCTCATTATGTGACATCAGCCTTCGCAATTCATCACAAAGAAATTTATATAGTAATTTTTTTCTTGTGTATCCTTGGTGAGAAAAGTTTCCTCTTTCCGTGTATAGAAAAATATCAGAAACCCCCTTCCAATAGAGCACAAAGGTGTGGCAAAGTAAGAGTGGCCACTCATAGCTACCCCTTGGTGATAGGGAGAAGGCAAGAGCTTTCAATTGGTGGCATCAAGTAGTAGCTGTTGGCACATGTCGTAGCTGTTGGTACAAAGTGGGTACATTTTCAAGATAGATTTCTCTCACTCCCAGACCTCACCTGCGTGGTCTAAATTATTTGCCCAGAAAAGTAAACTCCGATGTTCATTCCTAGGTAGTCTGAGACCTGGCTTACCAGTCACTTGCCAGGTCATGGAAGAAGCAAAGGTGCCTGGTGAATCCAATACATGCTCCCTCATGCTCCCAATTATGCAGCAGCAGCCCTGACTCCTCACCACAGCTAGTCCATTACCCTGTTATTATCTTCTTTTCCTGTTGATCCTACAGGATCTGGCAGTGTTTATACTTTATGTTTGGTGGAGATTGTGTGTCCATAGATGGAAACATTACCCACTATCCTTCCCTCTGTTAGAAACCAGTACTTCTAAGATTATGTCAAGGGGAAGCATAAGTCCCTAAGTGAATCCCTAAAGCAGTGGTTCTCAACCTTCCTAATGCCGTGACCCTTTAATATAGTTCCTCATGTTGTGGTGACCCCCAACCATAAAATTATTTTCGTTGCTACTTCATAACTATAATTTTGCTACTGTTATGAATCGTAAGGTAAATATCTGATACGCAGGATGTATTTTCATTGTTATAAATTGAACATAATTAAAGCATAGTGATTAATCACAAAAACAATATATGTGTTTTCCGATGGTCTTAGGCAACCTCTGTGAAAGGGTCGTTCGACCCCCAAAGGGGTCGTGATCCACAGGTTGAGAACCGCTGCCCTAAAGGGATGATATGAGTGGCTATTCCGACCTTTACCCTTATGTATAGGGTACTCTCAGGTGCTACTTACCTTTCAGGCTTTCAGTAGTGGCTGTTGGTTTAAAGTGTGCAGGCATTGTTCAGACAGTGAGGTGCCAAAGGTAACAAAGCTGATGTACCAGCTCTGGACAAGAGGCTGTACTCAGGAATGTCAAGCTGATCACCTTTAGGCTTTATGGTATACTATAATAATTGGTTCCTTTGGTGCCTGTGATTAGGCTCAGTCATTATCCACCATGAGTCCATCTGATTATTGCAGATGCCATACATGTGGTCATTTAACAGGGATATGATTGACAGGGGTCACAATTCCCATCTCCTCCAAGACATTCAGGAAACAATAGTTATCTACCATTCCTCCCACCTCTGATAGTAATTGTTTTCTTATATAGGGTGTAGTTTTATGGACTTGTCCCTTGAAAGGTAGGGTTTTCCCACCATTATAATTGACTAGAGGGCGGGTGCATGAATTCATGCATGGGTGGGGTCCCTCTGCCTGTCTGGCTACTAGGGCTGATCAGGGCCCGACTTGCCCAGTCCCGATCTGGCTGGGAGGTTGGCCAGCCATGAGGAGGGAGAGTGGGAGATTGGCCGGCCGGGGGGGAGGTTGGCTGTGGGAGCGCAATGACCACCAGGGAGTAGCTCCTGCATTGAGCATCTGGCCCCTGGTGGTCAGTGTGCATCATAGCTACTGGCTGATCATCCAGTCATAAAGGTCACTTAGGCTTTTACATGTATAGATTCCACATACCAGGAAGCAGCATGAGGGCTTTACCAATGGCAAGTAGGTCCGACCCGCTCAGGCCTTCAAATGCAATGGGAAATGAGCACAGGGTGGATTCAGAGACCCAGTGAACCCAGCAAGACTAACTTGGGAAGGGACTTTAACAACTACCCCTTACTCTAATAAGAAGGTCATGAGTGTTTTGGGTCCTTTGTATCTGATTCTGTATTCAATAGCTCCTGCATGATCTGAGGAGCTCCCTCATCACAGGATGGAGTGTCTCAGATAAGTGACCAGGTGTGATAACTGAACAAGGGATAATGACTCTAGTGGGGCAGCTGTCTCAAACTTCTGCTCATCCCCTCTATCCCTTTCGATTTGGTAAGCCAGGTGATACCTTTTACCATTATCCAGCTTTATAGTCTGCACCTCCTGTTCCCACACTTTCAAGATGGTTAGCCACCCATCTTTGTCACCGCTTCATGAGTCATGGTCTAGCAGCCCCATGCTTGCCACTCTGGCTTGTGGTTCTTTATGGCAACCCTCAGGGCAATGTGGATGCAATTAAATTCTGGTGCCAGGCCCCTGCTTGTCCAAATACTACCATCCCCACAGACACCAGGGAGCCCAGCTTCATGCATCCCCTCCCACCAACCTTCCCCCACCAGCGCCTCACACAGGCTGTGTATTCTCACTAGTGCTCTTTTTTAGTTCCAGAGAAAGGAGTGACCACTGGGGCCCCCCTGGAGAACATAGTGTGTCGCTGCTCTGACCAAATATTCAAGCCATCCTGGCCACCTACTTCATATGCTTTACAACTTAAACCCCAGAATTTGAAAAATCATGATGATGGTTTTCCATGTATGCTCACATTTAGGTGTCAAGGACTAGGGAAATAAACAGTGGGATCAGAGGCTACTTCTACTAATGAAGAATCCTCCTTGTTTGAGGACTTTATTAATTGACCTCATGCATCCTTAGTCTAACTGGAAATTCATGAGCATTTTTTCTATCCTTCATATCACTAACAAGTTTAACCTCTACCCAACAACTCCTAATGACGTTACTATCTCTTTTCCCCAGTATCTAGTTCCTCAGATAAGTGATCATACATTCCTTTTGGGATGGAGTTGGGGGAAATACTTCTTATGGTATTAAGGTTTTTCCCCTCAAGGGGACTTAGCTAGAATTGGCTCGGATGTGAGAAATGAGGAAGGGAGAGTGATGTCCAGTGGGGCAGTTGATGTAAGTCTTCTCACCCACTCTTGATCTCTTTTGTTATACAGGCTAAGCAATACTTTGTGACCACCAACCTTTCAAAGCACCAAATGAATCATGATCTGATTGCCTTGTGAACCAAAGCCTGAACCAAGGCCTTCTGCTTGCTATTCTGGCTTCAGAGCATCATGGATATGATTAAGTGCTGTTGCCTGGCCTCTGCTATTTCTGAATCCTACCAGCCACATAGATATCAGTTCAATAGGAATATCTACTACCATCAACCCTGGCCGATGGATGGCCACCACCCCTGTCTCTCAGTGAGGTTGGTGTCTCCCATCACTAGTGCTTTCCTTGTTTTAGGGAAAGGACTGACCTCTGGGGCATCCTGGGAACATTCTGGCTCCTTTAGTTACATATAATAAAGCTTGTTTAGTGGGCCCACCTGAGACCTTTCTCAAAACTTTGCTGAGGTAACTCGGCCATCTCCCTCCTCATTTGTTGTATGTCAGGAGCGCTCATGCTTGGCTGAAGTTAAAATCACCTGGGGAGTCATAAAACTACTGATGTTTGGCCTTATATCCTGAGATTCTGAGTTATTTGCAAAATATTGAGAAGTTTAAGGGTCAATATTTTTTTAAAATATCTCCCCACATGGCTTCAGTGCACAGCAATATTTGTGGATTGCTGCTATGGGCCATCTTTCTGCACCCACTCCCTTTCCCAGAGCCTCTGATCGCTATCCCAGCAGCATGCTGAGACTGGTTCTATATGTCTCTGCCAGGACATTGGTCAGTCCTGTGAGCGTCCCTGTATCAATAAGCTCTCCATTATCCAGCCTTATATTCTGCACCCTGTTCCAGTACCTTTAAGATCCATTCCTAAGTCTGTTCCCTCAGCTCCTACTGACACAGAGTAGGCAGCTTCTATTGATCCCTTGGCAAATGATCCCTTCTTTGTTGTGAGGACAGACTGCCCCGCTTGGGCCATGGTGAACTTGACACTAATAATTGGCCTAGGAGCTGTGTGAGAGAGATGGGGTATGTAATGCAAGCATCAAATAACGTTTGATAGATGTGCCTCAGAGGTGAGGCCTCTGCTTCACCCTTATGCAAGGGGAGAGGCCAGAGGATTCAGGGAAACTGGGTGACTCAAGGTCTGAGTATCTGCCTAGGTGTCTCTTCATAAGCATCCTATTCCTTTATCAAGGCCCGACTTGAATTTATAAGATTTGCCAGGGATGAGAATTTAACATCCCTTATAATTCTACTCTTTGTCCTAATCATATAATGGGCCTGATTTTTAGTTCCAAATGCTGAAATGTGTTTCACAAGATACAGCAAAGTTGAAGGTAAGATGTAGGAAGGTACTAATTACATACCAAAAGCCATATTAACATGATCTCAAAGTCTGTTTTGTCTGAGAAGTTATTATATGTACACAAGCTGGACAATATTCTTTTCAAGTGACTATCTCTAATATATCAACCAAAATTTGTAGTTCCATCAATGTGAAAGACAATCCAATAAACACATTGGATTATTAATATACTTCCATCAGTATTGATATAAAGTAGATGAATCAGTAACGATTTGACCACTACAATAAATAAACTGAAGCACGTATATGGAACCACACCCAGTAAATGCAGAACACATTCAAGCACATGGGGAACTTTGGCAAAAAAAGGGCAATAAGCCCTACTCGGTTTGGCTCAGTAGATAGAGCGTTGGCCTGCCGACTGAAGGGTCCCAGGTTCGATTCTGGTCAAGGGCATGTACCTTGGTTGCGGGCACATCCCCAGTAGGGGGTGTGCAGGAGGCAGCTGATCAATGTTTCTCTCTCATCGATGTTTCTAACTCTTTATCCCTCTCCCTTTCTCTCTGTAAAAAATAATATATATATGTATATATATATATATATATATATATATATATATGGCAAATAAAATTTCAAAGGGCAAATTATACGGAGTGAGCTTTGATTAAATGCAAACATACTAGAAATCAGTAAAAAAAAATGACTGGAAAATTATCCTGTATTTGGAAAGTAATAGTCTCACTTGTAGCCATGGCCCATTAGCTCAGTTGGTTAGAGTGTTGTCCCAATACATCAAGGTGCGGATTTATTTTTTTTATTTTTTTATTTTTTAATTAAATCTTTATTGTTCAGATTATTACATTTGTTCCTCTTTTTTTCCCCCCCATAACTCCCCTCCTCCCAGTTCCCGCCCCACCCTCTGCCCTCACTCCCCACCCACTGTCCTCATCCATAGGTGCACAATTTTTGTCCAGTCTCTTCCCGAATCTCCCACACCCCTTTCCCCCCCAAGAATAGTCAGTCCATTCCCTTTCTATGTCCCTGATTCCATTATAATCAACAGTTCATTCTGTTCATCAGATTATTTATTCACTTGATTCTTAGATTCACTTGTTGATAGATGCATATTTGTTGTTCATAATTTGTATCTTTACCTTTTTCTTCCTCTTCCTCTTCTTAAAGGATACCTTTCAGCATTTCATATAATCCTGGTTTGGTGGTGATGAACTCCTTTAGCTTTTCCTTATCTGTGAAGCTCTTTATCTGACCTTCAATTCTGAATGATAGCTTTGCTGGATAAAGTAATCTTGGTTGTAGGTTGTTGGTATTCATCACTTTGAATATTTCTTGCCACTCCCTTCTGGCCTGCAAAGTTTCTGTTGAGAAATCAGCTGACAGTCGTATGGGTATTCCCTTGTAGGTAACTGAGTTTCTTTCTCTTGCTGCTCTTAAGAGTCTCTCTTTATCTTTTGCTCTTGGCATTTTAATTATGATGTGTCTTGGTGTGGTCCTCTTTGGATTCCTTTTGTTTGGGGTTCTCTGCGCTTCTTGGACCTGTAAGTCCATTTCTTTCACCAGGTGGGGGAAGTTTTCTGTCATTATTTCTTCAAATAGGTTTTCAATATCTTGCTCTCTCTCATCTTCTGGCACCCCTATAATTCTGATGTTGGTACGCTTGAAGCTGTCCCAGAGGCTCCTTACACTATCCTCGCATTTTTGGATTCTTTTTTCATTTTGCTTTTCCGGTTGGGTGTTTTTTGCTTCCTCGCATTTCAAATCATTGACTTGATTCTTGCGCTCCTCTGGTCTGCTGTCGGGAGTCTGTATAATATTCATTATTTCAGTCCGTGTATGCTTAATTTCTAGTTGGTTCCCCAATATAACATCGAGGGTCTCATTAGTTTTCTTGTAGATCTCATTAAGTTTATCGGCGGCTTCTAAACAGTTCTTGAGAGACCTTAAAAGTGTGGTTCTGAACTCTATATCTTCCATTGACAATTTTGTCCTGTTTCTTTGTCTCCGCATTTTGTTATGCTTCCTTGGTGCACCCACTAGTGGTCTTTGTTCGCAGTCTTATAGTTAAATCTTGATTGTTGTAGCTAATTCCAGGGAGGGTTTGACCTCCAGGCCAAGTGGCTATGAGAATCAGCTGTGTCAGCAGTGAGAGAACTTCTGTCCTCTAGGGAGGTGCTAATCTAGCCTTTGCGTGAGGCTATCCGGCAAATGCCTGTGTGCAGGGCTTGGGCGGGGTGGGTTGCACAGGATCAACAGGGTGGGCCGGAGAGAGCAGTTATGGCGCTCTCAGTCCTGTCCCCAGGGGCTCTGCCTCTCTGAGTCCCAGCACCCGCTGCAAAGCTCAGAGAGAAAGCTGCACTCGCTCTGACCGAAGCCAGACAGTCCCGCTGCTCCCGTTTGAGTCTGGGTCCCTAAAGACTCGCCCGGTTCTGGAGCTCAGAGTCTGCGACTCCCTCCCGATTGAAAACTCCAACCGCACCCTCCGCCGCCAGCCCGCTCCGCGCACTCCGCACCTCAGAATTTGACTTCAGCACTGCGCCTCCTCTGAGTGTCCGTATGCGTTTCTCTTTCCTCCTAGTTGTAGGACTTCCACTCAGCCGGCGTTCCTGTGGTTCTGGGTGCTGTCCCTTCTGTTTTTTGGTTTCACTTTTGAAGTAGTTGTTCAAAGCAGCAAACTCCGGCGTTAACCTATGCCGCCATCTTGGTTCTCTCCAAGGTGCGGATTTAATCTCTGGTCAGGGCTCATACAAGAATCAACCAATGAATGCATAAATAAGTGAAACAACAAATTGATCTCTCTCTCTATATATCTCTCTCTATCTCTTTCTCTCTCTCTCTCTCTTTCTCTCTCTCTCTCAATCTTCTCTCCTCCCCCCTCCCCATTTATTTAGAATGTAGAAAGCCTCAAGAGGGAAGCCTCTTCACTTAAGAAAAAAACAAATCTAAAAAATGTAAACTTTTTTTAAAAAATATATTTTATTGATTTTTTTACAGAGAGGAAGGGAGAGGGATAGAGAGTTAGAAACATCGATGAGCGAGAAACATCGATCAGCTGCCTCCTGCACACCCCCTACTGGGGATGTGCCCGCAACCAAGGTACATGCCCTTGACCGGAATCGAACCTGAGACCCTCCGGTCCGCAAGCCGACGCTCTATCCACTGAGCCAAACCAGCCAGGGCTGTAACCTTTTCTGAGCTTACAGGGTCAGCCTGTGAATTAAGTTCCAGAGTACCAATGCCCTGCGGGGAGAGGCAGGACATGCCCATCTCACATTCGGCAGAGCACAAAAGGAAGGGATGGAGCGTCCCTATAGGTGGGTTAGAAGAATGTTCAGGAATTATTAAAGGCCTAGTGTGGGCTCAAGTTTCCAATACATAAGAGAACTTTACACTGATGCACAAGCTCTTTGCAAGGGTCTCCCTCCAACTGCCCATGAGGAAGCCTGGGACAGAGACCAGAAAGCCCTGCTTGGTGGTGCACACAGGCAGGACAGGCAGCTGTGGCTGGAGGCCAGGTTCAAGCACCTCTTCATTCCAGGGATCTTCTCTCAGAAGGCTCTTATGCTCCTGGGGGTTGGGTGAAAAATGCTCTCTCTCCCAGAGCCTGGCAAACACCTAAAACTTTTGGATGAGGACGCGAAGCAAAGCCCATCTGCCTCTGTAGGAGGGAAGGCATACTCTCTCTTCTGTTGCCAGGACTAAAGGAAGGAGCCACGGCTCCTGGGAGAGGAGAAGCAGGAGGCCCCACAGCCTGCCCCTAGTCCTACAGCAATATAAACAGGTCTGCTGCTGCTGGGGGAAGCAGAGGGCATGCTTTCCTAGAAGACTAGGGGGAAATGTGGTTGCCATGGGGATGGGGAAGAGTTCCTTGGACACCACCACCCCAGAGGCCCAGGCATAGAGAGCCAGCCTGACACTACGGGTAATCAAGAACGGAGGGCACTTCTGGCCCCACTGTAAGCCTAGAACTGATAACAAGCCCAACAGTCTACTGATGGGAAGGGCAAAATCAGTAGATAAAATATTTAGTGGGGAGGGTAGAAAATGTACATAAATAGATGGAGAATTTCAGCAGAAAAATGGAAACTATAAATGTTAAGAAATAGATTGTGAAATATGGGAAGAAAAGTGAATAAAATGGATGCACAGAGGAAAAAAAATAAAAGCAATTTAGAAGATTTTTTTAAAAAAAGTTAAGAAATGGAAAAGAAAAAAACAACAACAACCCTGTGTCATCAGAAAGACAGCTTTCAAATGTTTCAGAAGACTGGACTCAGCAGAAGGAGGAACCAGTGACCTTGAAGACAGTTCAACAGCAACGACCCAGCTGAAACACAAAGAAAAACAGAATCCAAGAATTGCCAACAGTGTCTTACAGCTCAACATTATTAAAGTGCCATAGAGATAAGAGAATAAAAAGGATGGAGAATATTTAAAGATGGACAGGTGGAGGCAGGAGGCATCATGTGAATACTCCCATCTCTATTCAATTTTGCTGTGAACCTAGAACTTTTCTGAAAGTCTATATATATTTTTTTATATTAAATCTTTATTGTTCAGATTATTACATTTGTTCCTCTTTTTTCCCCCCCATAGCTCCCCTCCACCCAGTTCCCACCCTACCCTCTGCCCTTACCCCCCCACTGTCCTCATCCATAGGTGCACGATTTTTGTCCAGTCTCTTCCCTCATCTCCCACACCCCTTTCCCCCCCAAGAATAGTCAGTCCATTCCCTTTCTATGTCCCTGATTCTATTATAATCACCAGTTCATTCTGTTCATAAGATTATTTATTCACTTGATTCTTAGATTCACTTGTTGATAGATGCATATTTGTTGTTCATAATTTGTATCTTTACCTTTTTCTTCTTCCTCTTCTTAAAGGATACCTTTCAGCATTTCATATAATACTGGTTTGGTGGTGATGAACTCCTTTAGCTTTTCCTTATCTGTGAAGCTCTTTATCTGACCTTCAATTCTGAATGATAGCTTTGCTGGATAAAGTAATCTTGGTTGTAGGTTCTTGGCATTCATCACTTTGAATATTTCTTGCCACTCCCTTCTGGCCTGCAAAGTTTCTGTTGAGAAATCAGCTGACAGTCGTATGGGTATTCCCTTGTAGGTAACTGAGTTTCTTTCTCTTGCTGCTTTTAAGATTCTCTCTTTGTCTTTTGCTCTTGGCATTTTAATTATGATGTGTCTTGGTGTGGTCCTCTTTGGATTCCTTTTGTTTGGGGTTCTCTGCGCTTCTTGGACCTGTAAGTCTATTTCTTTCACCAGGAAGTGGAAGTTTTCTGTCATTATTTCTTCAAATAGGTTTTCAATATCTTGCTCTCTCTCATCTTCTGGCACCCCTATAATTCTGATGTTGGTACGCTTGAAGCTTTCCCAGAGGCTCCTTACACTATCTTCGTATTTTTGGATTCTTTTTTCATTTTGCTTTTCCGGTTGGGTGTTTTTTTGCTTCTTCGCATTTCAAATCTTTGCCTTGATTCTTGTGCTCCTCTGGTCTGCTGTTGGGAGTCTGTATAATATTCGTTATTTCAGTCCGTGTATGCTTAATTTCTAGTTGGTTCTTTATCACAACATCGAGGGTCTCATTAGATTTCTTGTAGATCTCAATAAGTTTATCGGCGGCTTCTAGACAGTTCTTGAGAGACCTTAAAAGTGCGGTTCTGAACTCAATATCCTCCATTGACAATTTTGTCCTGTTTCTTTGTCTCTGCATTTTTTATGCTTTCTTGGTGCACCCCCTAGTGGTCTTTGTGCGCATTCTTGTTGTAGTTAAGCCGATTGTTGTAGTTAATACTAGGGGGATTTTACCTTCAGGCCAACTGGCTGTGAGAATCAGCTGTGTCTGCAGTGGGAAAACTTCTGTCCTCTGGGGAGGTGCTAATCTAGCCTTTGCCTGAGGCTATCTGGCAAATGGCTTTGCACAGGGCTTGGGCGGGGTGGGTCACACGGGATCAACAGGGTGGATGGAGGGAGCAGTTATGGCTGCTCTCAGTCCCGTCCCCAGAGGCTCTGCCTCTCAGAGTCCCAGCAACCGCTGCAAACCTCGGAGAGAAAGCTGCCCTCGCGTTCTGACTGATGCCAGACAGTCCCGCTTCTCCCGTTTGAGTCTGGGTCCCTAGAGACTTGCCTGGAACTGGAGCTCAGAATCTGAGACTCCCTCCCGATTGAAAACGACAACCGCGCCCTCAGCTACCAGCCCGCTCCGCGCGCACCTCCGCACCTTTGTATTTTCCGCACTGCGCCTCCTCTGAGCCTCGGTATGCTGTTCTCTTTCCTTCTAGTTGAAGAATTTCCCCTCAGCCAGCCTTCCTGTGGTTCTGGGCGATGTCCGTTCCGTCTTTTAGTTGTATTTTTGAAGTGGTTGTTCGAGGCAGCAAACTCCGGTGTTTACCTATGCTGCCATCTTGGTTTCCTCTGAAAGTCTATATTAAAGAACAGGAGGGGAAAAGGTACTGAAAACTTTAAAAAAAAAATGACAGAAAGCCCTAACCAGTTTGGCTCAGTGGATAGAGCATCGGCCTGCGGACTCAAGGATCCTCATTTCGATTCTGGTCAAGGGCATGTACCTTGGTTGTGGGCACATCCCCAGTAGGGAGTGTGCAAGAGGCAGCTGATCAATGTTTCTCTCTCACCAATGTTTCTAACTCTCTATCCCTCTCCCTTCCTCTCTGTAAAAAATCAATAAAATATTAAAAAAAAAAAAAATGACAGAAAAACACAGATTCTGGAAGCTCCAGGAACAGAAGCAGAATGCCAGCATATATCCATAATCTCATTTAACATGACTATGTTAAACCCCAAAAGTATTGTTTTCCATAGTAATTAACAAGTTAGTTTTAAATTTGGTTGGGAAAGCCAAGGGGACAAGAATAGCTAAATCACTGCTGAAAAAACAGGGTACAGGCATGGTCTCTGAAGGTTTATATTGGAACGAATGCTAATGGATGGACTGGAATAAAGAACTCAGAATAGACTCAAGTATGCAGAAGTCTGAAATGACACAACTGCTCCCTCAAAGCGAGAAGGAGTGGGATAGGAATGAATGCCTCAAAAAATGAGTTGAGGGCAGAAAATTATTTATATGGGGAAAAACTTGAGTTTGCACCCACCACTCACCATGTGCAAAAAGTATTTCAATCCCACACATATTAAAATGTAGATGTCAAGCCAGCTTATTCTATGTTGTTTTCTAAAATTATTTTATGGTTTTGAGGTAACATAGAAGAAATTCTTTGGTACGTAAAAAGTACACATTAAAAAAGTACTGATTAATTTTTGCTATATTAAAGAATTAATGAGGCATCACAGATGGAAAATACATTGTAAATGAGGAGAAAATATTTGTACCATATAAACAAAACAAGAGACTAGTGTTTAGGTTATATGATAAATTCCTATAAATCAGTAAGAAAGGAAAAAACCTCAATAGCAAGTGGCACACAGATTTCACATAAACAGAAATAACTAGTAATCATGAAGATGGTCCATGACACTAATGACCAGGGAATGGAAGTTAAACCCCAGATTACAGAAGCACCCAACTAACAACGATGAAAAAGCTAAAGTATGATGGGTTATATCAGCCTAAGTCCTACGGGAGGCAAATGAGTTAAAAAACTCAATTTAGACTGTGAGGTGGGTTTTTCAGACCAAGGGGTCTCTGCACAATGGCGCTGGCAGTGTGCAGGGGAAGCACACTAGGGAGTGTGCTAACAAGGGAAGAAGCTGTTTCCTGCATCCTGGCAGACCTTTCTTCTGCTCTCTTGCCAATGTTTCCCATGACGGTACCAGGCAGGAGGCTGAAGGGCCTGGGCACCTGAGAGGTGAAAGCCATTCAGCTCAGCCTCTGGGAGCAGAGAAAGGAGAGTTTGGGGAGCTAACAGAAGAGCCCTGAAACACAGAAAATGCCAGAATAAAGAGGAAGATTGCCTAATACGTTTTACCAAGGTACCTTAGTTGATACCATAGAGCATGAAAAAGGCAAGCTTTATGTCAACCTTAACAGATGCAAGGAGTCTAAGAATATTGGAAAATCAAATATGGCAATGTATTAGAATAATATATAGGGATTAAGTAGGATTTGTCTCAGAAATGCAAGGTAGATCAATATTTGGGGGGAGGGTATCAACAGCTGACTGTATTAACACATTAAAGGAGGAAAAACCCCCCACATTATCTCATTTTTAAAAAGCATTTGCAAACTTTTGTCAATGAGTGATTTTTGTCAAGCTTGGGATAAAAGGAAACATCTGTAATGTGATACAGGGAATCCTCCAATGGCTTAGAGCAAACATCACATTTAATAAAGAGCTATTAGAAGCATCCAATTTAGTTAGAAAAAAAACGGCATTACTGTTATTACTGCCACTTTTCACCACCATAATATTGTTCCAGCAAATTAAGAATGATGTTAACATTAGAACAGGAAAAAATACTTGTAGCTATAATCATATTTCAAGTTCAAGGTGGCGTAAACTGAGTACATGCTAAAAACATCCCTATTATTTTTTTCTTATACTAGAGGCCTAGAGTGTGAAATTTGTGCACGGCGAGGGGGGGAGGGGTGCGGAGGAGGGGAATGACACCTCAGCCCAGCCTGCACCCTCTTCAATCTGGGACCCCTCGGGGGATGTCTGACTGTTGGCAGTTGGACATCCCTCTCACAATCCTGGACCGCTGGCTCCTAATTGGTCACCTGCCTGCCTGCCTGTCACCCCTAACTGCCCCTCCTGCTGGCCTGATAACCCCTCACTGCCTCTGCGTGCCAGGCTGATTGCCCCCAACTTCCCCCCCTGCTGGCGTAGTTGCCCCACACAGCCTGCTTGTTCAGTCATTTGGTCATCCCTCACTAACCCCCCTGCCAGCCTGGATGTAGGTAGCCATCTTGTGATGGTCAATTTGCATATTACCTCTTTATTATACAGGATGTCAATGTTTTAGAATGAGAGAGTTCATAAACTGCAGCGTAGCCATGCTTAAAAATGAGGACGTTAAAAGGGGTTAGACTCAAGACACTGCTCTGTAAGGAGCCCCTGACACAGGAACCCTAGTTGTGGTGGGTGACAGCCCTGCCATGGACACCCTCTCTTTCCCTCCCCAGGGGACAGGTACAGAGATAACTCTCTGTGTTTCAGGCTTAAAATTGGAGAGTTGGGAGGGACCTGCACCAAACAAGATAGACTTAGTTGCTTAGGCCTCTTGACATCCATAAGCTCAGACACTCTGGCTCATTAGTTTCAGAGTCAAATGAGTGCTAGTATTTACTTAACTTTATGTAGTAAAACCTTACCCTCTCATGTGCCCCCATCACCAAGTTTCATTTTAGCTTAGAGATGCTAAGCTGAAAGTGAGATTAAAAACAGTTTGTCTAAAGCTAAATGGCTAGTTAATGGCCAGGTTTCCTGATCTGAATCCCATCATTTATTATTCACACATGTATACCCCATAACCAAGAAAAAAGCCAGTGGAAGTCTATTTCTCAACTGCCCAGTACCTAGAAGGGCCAGTTCTTTAACAGCACTGTGCTGTAATGTATTAATTTCTGTTTTTATTACTTTTCTTATTCTTTATTGATCTCAAACAGAAAAATATTTATGGAATTTGGCTAAAGCTATAGTTATACTTGAATATCTTACAATATTTTTAAAAACATGTTTTAAAAAATTATCTAAGGCTACAAGTTTACCTCTGATATTTGATTTATTCTTTGATTCGGTAGCTATGAAGCAGAGCACTTTTAATTGCAAGGGCAGGGGAAATTGTTTTCTATTTCCGTTGTGTAAGCTATATTCTCTTGTGACAATGTAATTTCTGCTCTTTGAAATTTAAGGTTCTCTGGCCTGACATACAATCTTTTTTTATTAGTCTTTTATGGGTGCTTAGAAAATGTATACTCTGTTAATAGGGTATAAAGTTCAATGTATAATTACCAATTTAGCACAGAGTTCCTCTACTCTAAGAAAATCATATAGGCGATGAAGAAATGTAAGCCAGCAGTCACATTCCTGGATATATCCCAGAGTATTCGCACAGAGTCATAAATATTCCAGAATATTCATTCTGGTGTTGAGAAAAGTTGGCAAAGAACCTAGATGTTCATTACAGGAAATGAAAAGTTAAATTACTGAAGTTGGAAACCATAAACTACATGCGGCATAACAACCACCACCAATCTTGGAGTGTTAAGTAAAAATGAAAGATCTATAGCATAATGACTTTTATGTAAATTAAAAATACATATAACATTTTATATTACCCAAGTATAAATGTATATTTTCAGACATTTGATACAGAGGGATTATCTAGTGGAGAGGTTGGGATGGGAATAAAGAATCAAAGATAAGGAGAGAAAAGGAAATAAGATAGGCTACAATAGTTCCAGTTTATATCATTTGATATTTGATACTTAAACGATCAGGCTCATGCAAATCAATTGTTTTGTTCTCAGACCTTTTGCCTTTCCCTTCTCCTGAAAAACTATACTTTCCAGGCCCTGATTTGACGGACCATCTCTAAGACAGCCCTCAAGATCCCTAATCCCTGCCTAGCACCCTCCCCGCCTTCAGTATGGGCAGAACCCTTCACTTGCTTCTAATCAATAAGACATAGCAAAAGTGGTAGTATGTCGTGTCCATGCTTATCTTACACAAGATGAAGGTGGTAATTTCCCTTTGGGCTTTAACGAAGCAGGAATCTGTATTGGGGGAATCCACATGGCAAGGACGTTAGGGAAACCTCTAGAAATTGAGGCCTTGAGCTCATGGAAGTGAGTTTTATTAGCAACCATCTGAGTTGAGAAATAGATTCTTCCCCAGTCAAGCCTCCAGATGAGAATGCAGTCCAGCCAAGACCTTGAGTGAGACCCTGAAGCCAAGGTTCCAGTTAGTTAAAGCTGAGCCTGGATTCTTGACCCATAGGAACTGAGATAATGTGTATTGACTCAGGCTGCAAAGTTCATAATAATGTCCTTTTTCAGCAATAGATAACCCATTCTGCCCCATTGATCTATATTATCAACACAATACCAAACAAAATACCAGCAGCATTTGTCTATAATAATTGACATCCTAAAATTCATATGGAAATGGAAATAGAACAGCCAAAGCAATTTTAATATGGAAGAACAAAGTTAAACTTTTAGTATCTGATTTTAAGACTTAATAAGGCAACAATAATCAAGGCAGTGTGGTATTGACATGTAGATGGTTTGTCTCTCTCCCTTCTCCTTTCATCTGTCTAAAATCAATATAAAATGTTTTTTAAAAAGGTATAATGACCAAAATCTTGACAGAAAAAATTCAAATGAAGTTGAACACATTTTCATGTATATAATCAAAGCAATGAATATTATGTTTGTAGTAGTATATCACTGTACTTCTGTTGCAATTTTTTTTTGTGTGCCAGTACCAAGAGTTGGCAAGATGTGGAGCAGAGGGAAATCTTTTTATTCTGTTGATAAGAATATAGTTTGGTGCTGCAACTGCAGAAAAATATTCATGTAAGTAAAATTAAAACCCAATCCCAAGTATATAACCTTGAAAAATATTGCATACCTGTATGAGAAGTTTCCAAGAATGTTCAAAAAAACATTGGTTATAAAGGCAAGTGTCTGAAGCCAAAAAGCCCACCAACAGGAAAACATCTGAAGCTAACAAGTTATCTATTGAAATAATTTGGTGAAGACAAATGTGAGAATTATAGAAACATGCATAGTATATGCATGAATAAGTTTCACAAACAATAAGTAGATAAATTCACAAGGATTATAGTAGTTCATTTATATACAAACCTGAAAAGCAATCACAAATACATGGGTGCTTAACAATATGTTGTTCAAAGATATAACAAGGATGCCCTAACCGGTTTGGCTCAGTGGATAGAGCGTCAGCCTGCGGACTCAAGGGTCCCAGGTTCAATTCCGGTCAGGGGTGTGTACCTTGGTTGTGGGCACATCCCCAGTAGGGAGTGTGCAGAAGGCAGCTGATCGATGTTTCTCTCTCATCGGTGTTTCTAACTCTCTATCCCTCTCCCTTCCTCTCTGTGGGAAATCAATAAAATATATTAAAAAAAAAAAAAAGATATAACAAGGAATTGATGAGCAGTTCCAGACAGGTTACCAAGAAGTGGGTATTGGAGTAGCAATGAAATGAATTGGTGGGTCCATTGTGACAGATATTTTGTTTTATTTCATTCTTCAACTAAAGATTTGTGTTTTTTTTAAAGTCTTCATTTATATATAGGGTATACACAATAAAATGCATATATTAAGTGTAAAAGTTAATGAGCTTTGACATGTAAACCTACCCAACCATGGGGCAAGATATAGAATATTAGAACATTTCTATCACCCCAGAGTTTTTCTTATTTGTTTTTTTTATCCAGGAAACAACTCATCTGATTTCTCTCAGATTCGTTTTGACTGTTCTAAAACTCCATACAAAAGGTTATAAAATGTGTATCTTTGTTAATCTCAGGGTTGCTTCACTTTCCCTGTTTAGCTTCTCCAGCCTTCCATCACCCATGTAAAAATCAGTTGTATTAGAAACCACTCTGATGTTTTAAGCAAAAAGACTGTTTTCCTGACTGGACCCAGACTGATAATGCCAAACTTGCATTCCTAGAAAAGTCAATTTTAGTGTTTTTATATATGTATATTTTGCTAAATCAGATCAGCTATTCTTTTGTTTAAGGTTGTTCATGAATACCAGCTCCAACATTTTCCTGTGCTCTCCTTATTTAGTTTCACAAATAAGGTTGGTTGGGCTTTGAAATGAGTTGAAAAATGCCCCCTTTCTCTGGAAGACTTTTTAAGATTGGAGTTACCTGTTTGAGAAAGCTTATTTATGAACCAGTCTTGGCCTGATTTTATTTCTCTCAATGTAATATAGAGCTATTTAGGTGAGTCATTTTTATGGTAATTCTGTTTTTCTAGAAATGTATTCATGTCACCCACGTTTTCAAAGTTATTGGCTAATGTGGCTTACAATATTCTTATTCTATATCTGTAGTTACATTCTATTTCATAAGTCCAAATGCTGTATACTTGGGGCATCTTGCTTTTTGACCAATTATATTAGGGTCTGCTTTTGTGAAAACAAACTTAAGACAAGAATTTAAGTGCAAGTAAATTATTTGGGAAACACAAGTAGGCAGAGTGGGGAAGTCAGGCAGCCAAATAAATATATGATGTGTTAGTAAGCCTCTTATCACTGGGAATGACTGGAGCCTAACGACAAGGGGACATTCTGAAGGTATCTCATTAGAGGGGCAAGCCCAAGGGAGCATTTACATGTTAGCTCCTATCAGTCACTGAGTAACTCCCCAGCACACAGGGCCTGCCCTATGCATAGACAAGGGGTTTTCTGTGGCTTTGGGGAAAGCCCTCATTCAGAGACACAACACTGCCTACTGAGGTGTTAAGACCCGAAGGATCTGGATAGGCACCAAGACAGCCACCATATCAGTCTCCCAGATTCGTCTATCTCCTTGTCTTTCAAATAATCAATGTTTTGACATTTGCTCACCAACACATAGAAAGTGCTAAACTGGTTTAAATTTTCCTCTTTAAATTCTACTTCTTGTTTCCCACATGTTTTGATTTATGGCATTTATTATGATTCATTCTTAGTTATAGAACTTACATAATGGTTTGTTCTTGGACCAGTGGTCGGCAAACTGCGGCTCTTTGGCCCCTTGAGTGTGGCTCTTCCACAAAATACCACGTGCAGGCGCGCACGTACAGTGCGATTGAAACTTCGTGGCCCATGCGCAGAAGTCGGGTTTTGGCCCGGGCGAGTCTATTTGGAAGAAGTGGCATTAGAAGAAGTGGGGGGTGTCGGTCGGTCTGGCGACGGGAGACCCGGTGCAGGTGGGCCACGGGATAGGCAGTGCAGGGAAGGTGCGTGCGATTCATGCATGAGTTGAATGAGCCAGTCAGTCAGCAGTCTCATTGTGCAGTGGTTAGTGCTAGTTGCATTTGCAAATCGCGTGCGGGTGACAAAAGTACCTACTCGAAGCATAAAGTTACTTGTATTTTTCCAACCAGCTGCAAATCCTACAAGTATTTTTGTCATCAATTTAAGAATTGTAATTCTTTTGTGTTGGTGGCTTTATTATAAAATGAAACATTTTTTTAGGTGCCCTGTTTGAGATGGCTACAAAGAAGAAGCAAAGAAAAACGGAAGACGAAAACCATGAATTTAAAGTTGAATGTACCTACCTATATAGTTTCAGTTTAAAAAATTTGGCTCTCAAAAGAAATTTCAATCGTTGTACTGTTGATATTTGGCTCTGGTGACTAATGAGTTTGCCGACCACTGTCTTAGACCAATAATTTATCAGTGTTTCCTAAATTCCAAACATGTGGGTGTTAAACTGAAATCAACAAAGAAGACAGAATTGTATTTTGGTCAGAGAAGGTGATCTATGTAAAGCAGTTATGGTGGCTCTACTCCACCTCTTGGCACACCTGATTTCAGGTGAAGCACAGTCTGAGTATGCTGACCTGTCCTATCCCAAGGGTCTGCCACCCCTCTCCACTCTCTTCCTCCGGGCTTTCTCTGAAACCAGGAGGGCATCAACTTGCATGCGCGTAGCTCAGAAGTGGGGGAGTTGATCCTCCTGGGGCAACCCTCCATCAGCAGGGGATGAGGGGTGATGGATACACACTTTGGCCTCCACCCACAGAGGCCCACCTGCAGCATATTCTCCGGGGCTCCTCCGAGATCCCCACTGGGGCCTGCCCACAACAGAAACTCACTAGATAATACTTTACTGCCTTTTCTTGTCACTCTCCATATTCCTCTCGTGCTCCTAGGGATCGCCTCCCAAATAAATCACCTGCCCCCGACTAGTTTATGGGGAAATCAGGCCAAAACAGGATGATAGAGATGTCTTAAAGTTTGCTCAAATTTGCTTTGTGCCTAGTATCTGGTCATTTTACAAGCACTTTAAGTGTACCTGAAACTGAATATAGTCTAAATTATTGGGCTCAGAGATGTGTGTGTGTGTGTGTCCCTTATGTCATGTCATTTAAATGTGTTTTGGTTCAATCTTCAACGTTCCTATTGTTACCTATTTGACACGTCATATATACAATATGGATGGGATACCTATTACCACTTCAGATCCTTAAGTCCCACCTGTCTCTTGTTCCAGCAGCTGATTATATGTTCACATTAACATAATCTAGCAGCTTACTGCATCGCATTCATGACGTCACCTCAACTCCTGCCCCTGCATTTCCCTGTTCAGATGGAGGCATAGGGTGCCCCAGATCCCTCCTCAATGCCCATGCACATGCAAATGAGATGTATGGGGAAGGTCACGAGGCATGGGGTCAGCTTCTGACTCACGGAAGAGGGGAATTGGCAGATCAATTCTCTCCCTGAATGAACTGTCAGGAACACGGATTAGGCAGAGCCTCTGAGGAGGGTCTGACAATATTGAGAAGTCAGTTGCACCAACTTCTCCCTCTTTCCCTGAGTATAATAGGCACTTTTGTTTCAAGTCACATCCCTCCTGGCTCACCTGTAATTTCAGCTGCAGACATTTTGGACACTTCGAAATGAACTTGAACTCATACTGACAGTGTCTGGCCTCAAGTGAGCTGTGTGTCTTCCTGCTTCTGCCTCAGGGTTCTGAAGTCAGCCTTTAAAGCCACTGAAGTTAGCTCAGCAAGCACAGGTTGAAAGTGAGGGAGTGTTAACACCTTCAAGGCGGATCTCCGCTGATGGGAGGGGAAATGGTGAATCAATGCCCCGATGCCCATCCTTCATGCAGACTTTGGAAGATGTCCTTTTGTTTCTCATGTGTCAGCAGAAGACCCTGTGCATCCCTCTTTAAGACACTCCTTTCCTGCAGGTGAGGTGGGGCTAAGGAGGAGAGATCAACCAAAGGACTTGTATGCATGCATATAAGCATAACCAATGGATACAGACTGGGGGGGGGGGGGCGTGTTGAGGGCATGAACGGGGGGGTGGGGGGATAATGGGGGCATAAGGACACATTTGTAATACCTTAATCAATAAAGGGAGAAAAAAAACAGTAAAATAAAAGACTCCCCTTTCCTGGGGTGAGGTGCTGGTAGAAGGGAATCGCTGGGTAGTGGAGTGGCTCTAGCACCTGGACAGTATTGGGTGATGGAAACTATAAGGACTGTAGAAGAGCTTGGCTTTCAAAACAGATTTAGAAACCTCGAAGAAAGAATGATAGGCTCAGATCAGCCTGCTACTAATTCAGGACATGCCATAAAGACCAGAACATTTCAGTGAGTTGATTTAAAGAGACCTTTATCTCCTCCAGCCGTATCACAGACCTTACTGAAAATCCACATTAAGGGTTTGACCGTGAAGATGCCAGAGATACAAGGGACATTGAATGTGATAACCTGACAGGTCTCCTTTGCTAGATTTGTGACCTTGCTGGGAAAGAACAGGGCCCTGAGACTTAGGATGGGTTCATTTAGGTGGACACCCCTGAGACTCTTGAACTCTCAGGTATTTGCTAACCCGCCAGGCTCCACTAGGCTAGAGAGAAACAGCCCCATTTTGCCTGGAGGTCATGAGAAGATCCCATCTGAGGCACATACTTTGAAGGTTCTTACATACCCTCCTACTAATCCACTCCTCCTTCTTCTCATCTCATGGGAAGTAAGTTGGGTCAAGTCTCCCAAGCCAGGAATCCGCTCTCTGTCCCAGGGAGAAGCTTCTTCACCGAAAGAGCTGCGGGGCCCGATCAGCACGTGCTGTGGCTCCCGTGAGAACATACATGGAGTTCTGACTGGAGGGTGTGGATGGCGGGACTGAAGAATCTAGCTGTATAAGGGAGCATGTGCTGTGAGAGAATTTCCCCAGGACTCAGAACCTAATGTCCTGGCTGGAATACCTGGAGCTGTCCTGTTCAGATGCTGCTGAGATGGCCCTTTGGAAGCTTGGAGATGATGACCTATAGTAATTGAGATGGAGATGTTCAGCAGAGTATTGAGAAAGAGATCATAAGATGCAGAGAGGTTGATATAATGGATTTTTTTTAAGATCAGAAAACCCACCACCTAACTAAGAAGGTGGTGTCTTCTGGATCCTTCTAAATGACAAAGACAGCAAAGAATGTATTAGGGTGGCAACATCATTGATTACCCTTCATAGTTAAGGTTTGACAGGAGATGCTGCCATGGAATTAGGCTCCAGCATTAGTGGGGATGGTAGGATTCTACATAGAGGCCAGCGAGTAGCATTTTACCTTATGGTTTTTGGTAGTAACTAACAGGCAAGATCTGAGTGGTCATCGGCATCTTGGCCTGCAGAGATCTGTGCCATTAGCTAGTCCTTCACCATGGTGTTCTAGGGGTGAGATAGATGGGCAACTAATAAGGATGTCTTCACTTGTACAACGAGAAAGAAACCCAAGAGCCAGTACACAGAAGTCTGATGTCAGCTATTGCAATAGAAAATAAATCAATCTCTATGAAGTCTTCAGTTTTGAGACAGTTGCCTGATCAAAGGAGAATCGGTCTCCCTGAGGAAAGGCCTACAATATCACCTAAAGTAGTATTTCCCCAATTCTTCCTCAGAAAAACAGTGATTTCAGAATAACTGTACACTAGGTAAAGAACACCCAGATTTTCAAGGTCCCTGGATAAGAGTGTGTGAAGTGACAACTATACCAAGGAACCTAAAACACAATTATGAACCTCATGTTAGCATCAGATTTATGGAGATCAGATGATCCATGAAGTTCTAGTTCAACTTCATGCCACAGTAGGACCAGGGGTTCAGTGGATCCATCCTGTGCTTCCCAGTCCCTTGAGTAAAGAATTTGGATAGTTATACTTAGCAGTGTGTTAACTCATACTGGCCCATCGAGTGGAATAGAAGATATTAAGGTAGGGAAGGCCTAATAGAATCTCCTGAAATTGCATCACCAGCTTAATACATTTTTCAACCTCTAAGAGCAATATAGCTTCCCTGGAGGAACTACAGGGATTAGTACCAAATACCTAAAGGATGCAGGGGTAATGGTCTCTGTCATCACCCCGTCAATTCACTTGTCCGATCCTTGTAAAAACCAGATAGATGTGGCTGATAAAAATGGACCATCCTAGACTTAACTGAGTGGTATCCCTAATCCCTTCTGTGCCAGACGTAGTTTCTTTACTGGAAGGCATCAACAGAGCTCTAACACTAGTCTGGAAAATGCCTTTTTTTTTCTTCAGAATTCTATCAATAAAAATGACTAAAACTTTATCTTATCACAAGGCAATGTCTTCTGCTCTGTTGTAGTCTAAAGCAGTGGTTGGCAAACTCATTAGTCAACAGAGCCAAATATCAACAGTACTTCTTCAAAATAGACTCGCGCAGGCCGAAAACCGACTTCTGCGCATGGGCCACAAAGTTTCAATCTCACTGTACGTGCGTGCCACACGTGTATTTTGTGGAAGAGCCACACTCAAGGGGCCAAAGAGCCACATGTGGCTCGTGAGCTGCAGTTTGCCGACCACTGGTCTAAAGGGACAGAAATGATCTTGGACTTTCTCCAGAACATGACTTTGGCCCTCTATCTTGGGGACATTATGCTAATTTGACCCAGGGAACAGGAGTAGCAAGTTTTCAGAATGTCCAAGTAAAACACATGCATGCCAGAGGGTAGGCGATAAGCCCTATGAAGATTTAGGGCATTATCATATCATTGAGTCTTCAGGAGTACAGTAGTTTGGGGGCATGGCACCCCGTCCCCTCTAAGATGAAAGGCAAGTTTGACATTTTGACCAAGCACTACTAAGAAAGAAGCACAGCACTTGGATTTGGGAGACAGCAGACATTCTTGGCTTTTGCCTCATTCCTGTGAGTGAAGAATTATATACATCACACCTTTGGAAAATGTTGCTTTAACTTATTTCTTGGGACCAAGGCTGTCGTACAAAGTTGAACCATATTAACAAGCAGTCCCAATGGTGCTGGAGGTCCCACGGACAGTTAAGCATGTTCTGTGTAGCCTTCAGCAAGTCCCAATAGAGTTTCAACATGGATCCTGGAGTCTAAGCAAGATTATGTCACCCACAACAGAAAAGCAGCTCCTGGTGTGCCACGGGGTCCTCTCAGAGCCTGAGCACCGACCATGGGATAACAAGAGCCTGAGTGGAGCTGCCAGCCAAGACCCTGGTTATATCCACTAAGTCATCATGTTGGGTGGATGCAGCAGCATCCCACCTGATGGTGGAAACTGGGCATTTGAGAGAAGACCCAGCAGGTCTAGGGGGCATGTGATCATTCCTTCCTTCTCACCGAGGTTAGAGGTGCAGGGAAGACTAGAGGTGTCTGCTGTCCCACAACATGGCCCTCAACTAGGTTTAATTTCTATGGTTTAAAGTGTGTTTTAAAATATCAGTAAATATAATAAAAATATTCAGGTAATTTCCAAAGAGGCAGGCTCTGAGAAATATTTGATAACCTGGAGTACCTGTGTGTCTTTTGTTAAGATCACTTGCCTCACTGGGACATAGTCCTCCCATCTCTAAAGCTACCAGGGCTTATTACCACTTCCGAGTTTTTATTCAGTGGTTAACTCAGGTGAGATTCTATCCTGCAGTGATAAATGGTAGTGAGATAAGGAACCCGCAGACAAGTCTCATGAGGTGACCATGAGTCAGTATGCCTGGAGTTCTGGTTGACAACAGAGCCTGATTCCCAGCAGCAATGGAATGCCATGCTAGGGACTGTCAGGTGATGGGCAGAAAAAACAAGGGGGATTCTACAGCTTCATTTTATTGGGTTGAGCCTGGAAATCAATCCATTCCAGGCATGGATACCAGAGCGGCAAAAACCTCATTCCGCTCTACACACCAAGAGCAAACCCATTGCGGGGCTTCATCTCCAAGGATAAGTGAACAGATCCCTTCTGATATCTAACGCCGTGCTAGCCAGGAGCTCGAGGAGACTGGGGGACAAGATGTCCCAATTTAGTTAGTACCTCCTTCATGAATGGTAGGCCATTGAGGCCAAGGATGTGAGAGTCTGGGAGGAAATATAATCATAATAACAATGAACACAGGACTTTGCATGGCCAGTGTCCATGCAAATAGAAAGTTTGTTGTCTGGATAAAGAACACAGATCTATTCCTGTGCTCTCTGCCTGCTCTGTACAGCAGGAGTTGACCCTCACTGGTGGTCTGCATTTCCAAGTTCTCTGGCAAACTGGCTTCTAGCAATGATTTCGTCAATGGGAGGCACCGGGAGAAGCAGGAAAGAAAGAAGCCAGCACCTTTCTCCATCTCTACATCTGCTTTGGGTGGCATCTGCCAGCCTTCCCCTTTCTCTGAAGTTCCAGCTCCCACTGAACAGTCATTGCTCTTGGGTTCTGCTAATATCACCTCTTTCCTTTGCTCCTCCAGCCACAGAGCAGATAGAGGATTCCTCTGCTGTTAATCTCTGGGGTGCCTCATGCTTTCCTATTTGGCCTTTCAGCCCTTCTAACATCTTTAATAAAGTTCTCTCATAACCTTGTGGACCCGGTATGATCATTGGACTGTTTTCCTGGCTGAACCTAAAAGTTCAGGGGACATGGCCTCCTTGGAGAGTGACACCAGCCAGTTGTATAATACTGCCCAAGACAGCTTATAGCGCCTGAATTTGGTATGTTCAGTAATTTTTTTTTGAGCAGGGTTCTACTTGCTCCTTCCATTTTCATCTCCAGACTCAAATTCCTGGGTCTTGATTAATGTAACTCCTTGGTCATAGGCCACTTGCTGTGCTTAATCTGCTTTGGCTCAGTGATGAATCCACAGACTGACCCTTGACTTGCCCATTTTTACATTATATTCTACATGTTCCAGTGATTTCCTGAGCCTCGGCATGACCATAGAGTCTATAATGTTACTTGATACAATGGCGGTCTGAGCTTGGCTCAAATGCACCCCTCACTCCCAGACTTATGTTGCCGGCAGAGAATGCCTTTCCTATTCCACTCACCTAGGAGCAGGAGACATCCCACTGAAGCCCCCAAACACAAACTTGACTTCCTGAGTGGTGGTGGGAGGAAAACAAACCCAGACATAGACCGGAATTGAAGAATATTTAAACCTGCCACATGATGGATCCAGAGAGAGAAGGTGGCAAGACTCATCCAAGAATCCCAGAATAAGTAAAGGCCTATGAAAAAAGTGTCAGTTCACTGACTGATCTTTGGGTCTGCATGTCAAAGGCCCAATTTCTGGGGCATTGATTGCTTCCTACAGCAGATCCAGGTAGTTTTATCCTTGAAAAATCAGGCCCATCCTCCAGTGGAAAGTCCCGCCCACAGCCAAATTCCTATCCTGAAGACCTCAAACTGCAGAGGGTCAGGATGCTCTCTCACCATCTCCAGTCCTGAGACAAGGCTTTGGAATTCAGTGGTTTGAGATGCAATTTTCTCTGAGGTGATAAATCAAGGATATATGAGTTCAATATTTACTTAGGGAAAATATCTCCCCAATGATATTGAAAGCATTGATATAAATCCACACATGAAGTATGCAATTTGTTAGACAGGAGTCTTAAGGAAGGGTTGGGGGCAAAGACCCTACACAAGTGTCTATTGTATGCCAGTGAGGCAAGTTTTTCAAATAGATCTATCCTCAAATGAGTCTCTTAGACACTGAAGTCAAGAAAGACAGTATGGCCCTACCCAGTTTGGCTCTGTGATAGAGTGTTGGCCTATGGACTGAAGGGTCCTGGGTTCAATTCTAGACAGGGCACATGTCCGAGTTACGGGCTCAATCCCCAGGAGGGGGCCTGCAGGAGGCAGCCTATCAATGATTCTCATCATTGATGTTTCTCTCTCTCCCCTTCTCCCTTCCTCTCTGAAATAAAAATATATTTTAAAAAAAAAGATAGCATAATAATCTCTAGGTTTCTGCATCCTAAGTGAAATAAGCCAGACAGAGAAAGACAAATATCACATGATCTCACTCATATGGAGAATCTAATGAACAAAATAAACTGATAAACAAGAGAGATCCAGAGATGTGAAAGCATGGAACTGACAAATCTCAGAGGGAAGGGGGCAGGAAGAGATTAACCAAAGAATTTATATGCATACATGAATTGCCCATGGACATAGACAGTAGTGTGCTGAAGGCCTGGAGTGGGGTGGGGTGAGAACTGGGTGGAGGGGGCAATGAGGGTAAACAGGGGGGCCGGAGGGGGGCCATCTGTAACATTCCCTATAATAAGGATAAATATTAAAAGTTACGGTATTGATAGCCACCTTTAAAGATGGTGGCACCAGCACCTAAATTCCCCATAGAAGACCCTGTAATGTAGCATAGCCAGATTCAAAGGCATGTGTGACAAAATTATTTGCCACCTACTTGGACTTCCACCCAGGACTCAGACTTGAACAAATGCATAGAAGTGCAAGCATACTGGCTGTTTATGAGTCCCACCCGAACATGCTCTCCGGCTCAGCTGCTCCTGAACTTGCTCAGAAAATCCCGGAGGTAAAGTCTTCCTACCCAAGAACTATGAGCAGATCAATCAAGGTTTTGTGCTAACAGAACCCCAGGTAGGGTGGTTAACATCCAAGCCATAAAAATTAACCTTGAAGTGGTTGTGCGAGGCAGCAATTTCCAGTGTTTACCTATGCCACCATCTTCCCTATTCCTGACTAAATCTTTTGAACCATCTTTGAAAGAGTCACTTCTCTATTCAGTAGGTTCTCCCCACCAGCCAGGGCCCCGAGGAAGGCTGTGGAGTGTGATAAGGGATTTGAGGAAGTGCAAGAAACTGAAAGGTCACACGGTAAGAAGCTGAGATGGGAGTTAAACCTGGGCCTGATTTCAAAACTTACTATTCCAATAAAGCATGCTACTTGCCATCTAAAAAATTCCTTTAAAGAAAGAGGAAACTCTTCAGCTGAACTGACCCAATAACTCTCCCTGACCCTAGCAGGCTGATAGCATCCACCAAAATGTAATAGGATTCCAGATTGCTAGGCTCATCTGCCAAAGCTATTGTAACACGGAACTCTCCTTACCATTCTACAGAGAGAACATGCCGCTTCATTAACTAGAAAATAGGGCTCTAGCAACCTAGGCCTGTGTCTCTGAGCTTATTCCAATCCTAACCCTGCCCATTATTTCAGTAGCCTACAAGAAGTTTGACAGCGACAAGAATACATCTGCCATAATTCTAATATTCTTTAACTATTTACCACCATTAGTCAGGGAAAGTTGATCCTTCATTTTGGTATAGACAGGGTGTTCTTATGAGACCACTGAGCCAATTCAAGAACACTGAATTCTGAAATACCATCCATGGCAACACCTAAAGAAACTTCCTTGAAAGGAGTCTGCTTGGCAGGTAGGGACCCTGACAAGCAGGGGTGGTACTGTTCTAATGCACCCCGTGAATCACAGAAGGATGCCTCAAGAAGTCAAATTAAAGAGTCACTTTTATGCAAATCCGGGACTATGAGGGGGCATTTCACTCTCCCAAATCTCATAGTGATAAGATGGCCACAACACCAGATTTATATAGGCAAAAATCACAAAGGTATTGATGACATCCCAGGGTTTGGAATGAGGACCCTGGTTTGGGCAAAGCAGTTACAGAAGCGAGATTGAGCCGATTAGTTATCTACAAAGATTAATTATAGTTTTGGGTCTTTGGACGACTGAGTTGACAGAAACACATTATCTAGAGCCCTTGGATCTTGGGACCACTGGAACCCTCAGGTCTTGGGATAATTGTGCTATCCTGGTTCCCAGCTACAGAGGAATTTGCTTTCTAAAACCAGTAAGATCACAATCAATGGGGTATTCACATTATAACCAATAAGGTATTCAATCGAATGGGAGGATTTATATAATTCAGAAAATCAAAATAACTTTTCTATTGTTAAATAAAGCAAATAAGTACAGAAGCCAAACAGCAGGGTTAAAGTTAAACTATAGTTTCTACCTGAGATGATTGCTACCATACTTCATTCCCCACTGGTTTTATGTACATGAGTCAAATCTTGGACTCATCCTTATTAGTTAGGGGATTGTACTGCCCCCTAACTACAAATAGTTTGATTGAATTAATTTTTCTAAACTGCCTGCTTGGCACATTTAGTTTTATACTCACCCCACTTCTTTTAAGGGCATTCTCTATTCTGTTCCTGCTCTCCTGTCCCCTAGCACATCTAGCCCCACTTGGCCCTGGACTTTCTCACTGGCTAGTAAAAATGTTCTTACAGGTACCAAGTCCCCTAGTGCCACGGTCCCCGTCAGTACTGTCCTCACTGAATCCCAGTTACACTTCTGCAGGCGTTGAGCCTCCTCCTGGCCTGCGTGGAGCCCAGGCTAGGGATCTCATTGGTGAGGCCGCTGGCTGCCAGGATCAAGACCATTTCCTGTTGTAGGAGCTTGGAGTGGTGTAGCCAGGTCTGGATGCCATCAACCTTAACAGCTGTGGGCTTGCTTAGGGCGACAGTGTATAGTCCCTTCCAAGTTGGGGTGAGTCCTTGGGTCATGAACTTCTTTACCCACACCGAATCCCCAGGCTGGAAAGGATGTACAGGGTCCGAGGTGGGCACTAGCAAGGCGTCTCGCACAAGCTTATGGGTGGCTCTCTGGGTAAACTGCAGAGCCTGCAAGGACTTGAGCAAGGAATGGTTATGACTTTTAGCTTTTGATTCCTCCCCTAACTTTGGGCAGGATAGGGGGTGGTTTACCAAACATGATTTCAAAAGGAGAGAACCCCTCCTGGTTGGGGGTACACCTGGCCTGTAAGTAGGCAAAGGCAGGAGGTTGGTCCAGTTTTCACCGGTTTCTGGGATGAATTTAGTTAAAGTCCTTTTAGAGTCCTGTTCATACCTGCCCTGAATCTGTGGCTGGTATGCACAATGGAGTTTCCAATTTATGCCTAAGACTTGAGTTATACTTTGAGATACTTTGGCTACAAAGGCAGGGCTGTTATCTGATTCTATGACTGCTGGTAGCCCAAATCTAGGTATAATCTCCTGGAGTAATTTCTTGACCATTATAGAGGCAGTTTCTGTCCTGGTGGGATAGGCTTCAACCCATCCTGAGAAGGAGTCTATAAAAACTAGCAGGTACTTATACCCTGATGCTGGTGGCTTAATCTCTGTGAAATCCACCTCCCAATGCTCTCCTGGGGAGTTTCCCTGGGCCTGAATTCCCAGGGGGACCCTCTTACCTTGCTTAGCATGTACCTGTACACAGATGGTACATCTCGTGACTATACTTTTAATGATCTTATCTAAGCTTGGTATGTAGTATCTGCCTCACAGAAGTTCAGAAGTCTTGGAGATGCCTAGGTGGGTAGCCTGGTGTAAGTGGGCAACTAACGTCTGACCTACAGCCTCTGGGACCAATAGCCTGCCATCTGGTAGAGTCCACCAACCATTTGGTCCTCTGGTAGCTTGCTTCTGTTCTGCCAATTGCTCCCCTTGTAAAGGCCCCACTGGTTTTGGGGCAGCTTCCTTGGCAGCTTGGTCGGCAGCTCTGTTTCCTTGGGCAGTCTAGGGTGACTACCACTGCCCACTGTATACCAGATTTCATCCTGAACATAACTGCTCCCATCTTATACATAATAGTACCTTGTCTGGTGATGACAGCAGGACATCTGTCAAGTCTGGGTGAGCCGTTTGTACTGCGTCTGTTACCTCTATGCAGTCATGTGTAGGCTCCTCCGGATCATCATCTGGGAGCAGGCTGGCAGGGTTGATGGCCAGTGTCTCATGGAATCGGATGCGGGGCTGGTCCAGGAGAAGAGCTTGGTACTGGGTGACCCTGGTGTTTGACACCCATCCCTCCGGAGCACCTTGAAGGAGGGCTTCCACAGCATGGGGTGTTGTCAGGGCTAGTTCCTGGCCTGAAGTCAGCTTATCTGCCTCCTTTACCAGCAATGCTGTGGCGGCCACTGCCTAGAGGCACACTGGCCACCCTGCAGCCACGGAGTCTAGTCTCTTAGACAGATAGGCCACAGGTCTCTTCCAGGGACCTAGAGTCTGGGTGAGAACCCCTTTGGCAATGCTCCTTACCTCACTCACGTAGAGGTGGAAGGGCTTCCTGACGTCTGGCAAGGCTAGGGCAGGTGCTGAGACGAGAACCTTCTTTAGCTTCTCAAAGGCCCATTGTTCCACTTTGGTCCAGTTTAGAGGCTGCGTTCCCCCAGTACTTGAGTATAGAGGTTTAGCAATCTCTGCGAACCCCAGTATCCACTGGCGGCAGTATCCAACTACCCCTAAGAATTCCTGAACCTGCTTCTTGGTTGTAGGAGTGGAGATCCATAAGATTGCCTCTATTCGACTGAGGGAGAGGGTCCGTCTGCCTTTGCTAATGTCATACCCCAGGTATGTGACATCAGAGGAGCACAAGTGTGCCTTCTTGGCTGACACCGGTAGCCAAATGCTTGCAAGGTGCCTAACAGGCCCTCAGTGGCTTGTCGGCAATTTTCCTCGGTATCTGCTGCCAGCAGAAGATCATCTACATACTGGAGTAGGGCACATTCTGGATGCTCCTGTCTAAAGGCAAGTAGGTCCGAGCTCAAGGTTTCATCAAAAAGGGTGGGAGAGTTTTTGAAACCTTGAGGCAGTCTAGTCCAGGTTAATTGTTCTGAGAATCCACCCTCTGGGTCCTTCCACTCGTATGCAAAGATAGCAATTCCCTTCTTTGTTTCTAAACTCAGGGGGTATTGACTTACCCCAGCAGGAGTGGTGGTGGCTTGCAGTTGGACTACTACAGGAGCTAGATGACTTGCTAACCCCTGGGGGTTGTTCTCTGCCCAAACCATGGGAAAGAGACATTGTAATTTACCCAAGTAAGCAGGGGGCTTGGGTTCCTTGGCCCTTTCCTGCAAGAGATATTCCTCTGAGAGAGGACAGGTTAGAAGAATGCAGGCAGGGCAGGACGGGTCCAGGCTTGGGTTCCTTGGATCCATGGTGAAGTGTGCTCCATCCCCCTCGGAGGATATGGTGGCTTGTAGTTTCTGTAAGAGATCACGTCCAAGTAAGGGGTATGGGCATTCCAGCATGACCAGAAATGAATGTGTTACCATGTTCTTTCCAAGGTCCACAGTCCTCTTTGATGTCCAATGAAAAAGGCAGTTTGTCTGGTGGCTCCCAGGACTGATGTTTTAGATGTTATGGGTCCCATTGGCTCTGTCAAGACTGAATAGGCTGCCCCAGAAAACACCAGGAAACTAACTGGGGGTCGTATTTATGAAAATTATTATTCTGGGCTCTAAGGGGTTCAAGGAAAAGAAGTCCTGGCCCTATTAGTTCCCTTCCCTGAGTGTAAATCCTTCAGAGCCTGGGTTTTCCCCTCAGCCTTCCGCTTTCCTTTATTAACCTACCAGGATATTCTCTCTTCCAGTGCCCCTACTTCCTACAATAGGCATACTAATGCCTTCCTAGTTTGCTGCTGGCCTTTTCTTTCCTTTAGTCCTGTTTCTCCTCCGGGGCGTCCCTATGGTTAAAGCCTTTCTGGGCTACCTCTACCAGCTGTGATCGATTCATTCCTTCAAATCCTTCTAATTTTTGGAGTTTCCTTTTCTAGCTGCTGCCTTTCAAGCCCCCATCCCCAACAGAACACGGTGAAAAGTGTCCAAGGAGGCCTTGTCCTCGGGGTTTCTTGGGTCTTATTGGGGCACAGGGAGGCACAAGGAGGCACAGGGAAATTTCCCTCCTCCCCATCAATGCAGCAGCCCCCTATTCACAATAACCCCTCGGGGTATGAGAAGCAATTACAACCCCTGTGAGCAGAGGGTGCGGGAGGTGGGAGCCGGATAGGTGGAGGCAGAGCTCGGTGCAGGAGGCGGAGCTCCCCAGGTGACTAGTGGAGGTGCTCCCACTGGGGCGGGGGGTGGGGGGGGGGGGTCGGGGGGGGGGTCAGGGGTGGGGGGGGGGAGGCATTTTCCTCTGGCAGTCCTTCTCTCTCTGTTCCCCTAGGAAAGAGCGCTTGCCTCCAGCCAGCAAGGGTGGCATGTGGGGGCCAGTGGCCCTTATGCTGGCCAGGGGAAACACACCCTGCATATTACAAAGTGCTCCTGTGGCAGTGGGTTGGGTACCAGGCCTCTGCCATCGTACCCATCCCCTGTGGCACAGCAGCGATCAGGCCTCTCCCAAGGGAGTGCACTGGAAGGGGATATCAGCCCCTCCTTTGCTAGCAGCAACAGGTACCAAACCCTTTCAGTACATTTGACCAGCTTCATTCCCGGCCACTTTAACAGATTCCAGGGCTCGTTGTCTTCTTTTAACCAACAAGCCAATGACACTGGCCTGTATTATTTCCTATTGTGAATTAGAGGAAGACAATTCCTACAGAGGGGAGGAATGGACAGTGGGAGTTTTAGAGAAAGCTACAGGCCTTCACTGTAGTAGCCCTCCCTCCCGGAGGCTGGGGTCCGACCTGTGGAGGAAAATTACTCTTAGTCAGCCTGGAGAAGAAGGCAGAGGATGACAAGGGTGTGCAGGGAAATTCTACTAAAAACCTGGAGGGTCTCCTGAAAGAAAAGATCCTTAATTCAGCACAGGCAGCGGGCAGGGCCCATAAAATCTCTCTGCCCTGCGGAGCTGTGAGCTCCACCCCTGAATGTCCCAGTCAGATAAAAAAAGCCACAAATCTTTAAATCTACCCCAGAATTCCAAAATTTCAACCTAACACAGCAAAATCACAGAGCAAATCAAAGTCCCTAGTACACAGACAGAAATTTTTACTATTTAGGCAGGCCGATTCCTCCTCTGACAGAGAGCAAGCACCTTTTGGAAAAACCAGCAGCCGCTCAGGGCGTTTTGCTATCTGTCAGAGCATTCAACCTTAAAGAAATCGAGCATGTGTTTTGTTTTTTCTCTCGCAGACTTCCACACTTACATGAACAAATAATTAAACTATAGTTTCTACCTGAGATGATTGCTACTATACTTCAGTACCTACAGTGGAACTGGCTTACCAACACCCTAAATGAAAAATATACACATCATATGGGTCAAGTTAAAGATATCATATTAGCGGAATCCGTTATGCTTTAGAATCATTACACCATTTCCCAATTCTCATGCAACACCATCCTGACAGACATCATAGGGGAAGACAGGGATGGTGGAAGACCAGCTGCAGCAACTACTCATGCTCTGGGAAGTATATGTCTAATAATGTGGTTTGAAATCACAGGTTCCCTCACCAGTGAATATTCCGGAATGCTGGGATTGCTGGGAGAAGGATGACCAAGTGGCAAGACACTATATACTACATTCCTTTCAGGTAACAGTATGTCTATATAGTTCAAAACAACTTTCCATTAGGAATCCTTTTATTAATAAAATAGGAAAAAAATCCAGGAGCCATCCATAATTTGTGGGGGCTAAGGAAACATGTCCTGAGGCAACCACCAGCATTCCTTCTCCAGCATTTGGACACAGATTCTAAATTTGTGATTCTCCTTTGGTCTTAGACCTGGAATCCCTGCCTAGCAAACATGGCCAGGGAGAGTATTTTAAACAATGGGAGCTTGCCTGTGTTTAAATACTTTGGGTCTCAGATACATTCATTTTATAATGGTAGCCATCTCCCTGACCCCCAAACACACACACACCTTACCCCTGTCTTATCGTGTTTGGGGATGAACAAGAGCAGGAAGTGATCAGGTATCTTGGGGCCTAGTGATTGTTATCAAGTCATTAACAGGATCTTTAAGGGGATCCTCTGTCTCTCTAAACAATCCTTTGTAGTGAATCATCTTTCTTTTTGCATACTTTGTATATGGGTCAGTAGGCTACTCTGCTGACCCTGGCTCAACTTTTTCATATTTGGAGGTTAGCTCACCTATGGTTGGTCTCAAATGGCCTCAGTTGGGACAACAGAACCTTTATCCACATGGTCTCCTCTCTAGCAGGCTCTTTCTCAAGACAATCGCAGTGAAGGAGGGATAAAAATGCAGAGTAATTTTCCTCTCCCTTCAGCAGAACCTCCAGCACACTCTATTTCACTTCCAGTGTTAAGAGTCAGCTCCTCTTTTCTTGTTTCCTTCAAGTATTCCCTGCTATGGCGCTAGATCCTTTGTGCAGTCTCCACTACTGTACTTATAACACCACTTCTTCCCTTTGATGCTTCAACCCTAAAAGTAGGAGTAGCTTCTTGCTGTTAGTCTGGATATTTTCATTTCCTGTTGGACTTCCAGCTCTTAAAGTAACTTTCTAGCTTGTTGCCGAGATTAAATTTCCCCTATTCAACTATTTAACTTTGGCTCTGCTTTTCCAAGTGAACCCAGACTAAGAATAAGCCACTGAATTGCCATCTCTTTCCATTGACATGGGTTAGTGTTTAGGGCATAGGATATTTAGAGGCACCTTAATACTGGAGCCATTAATCATAAATAGCAAGTAATATATCTAAGAGCAAACTAGGAGCAAATTGATCTGGAACTATTTGATGTGCCGAACCACAAAAGCTTATCCCCTAACAAGGCACTCATAGCACAGAGGTACTGAACGGGCCCAAGTCAGCTTGCAGAAGCATAGGGTCTTTACGTTTTAACAGATAATGGTAACTGTAAGGTCTGGGGCTGGGAAAATAGGGTCTTTCCTGATCCCACCCGCTGAGTTGGACAAAACAACCCAGAACTGCTGAGCCAGCCACATCCTGCTGGACAATAGCTGCCATCCTGGGACCCAGCAGAGCATCCTGTTGTGCTGATGGCCAATAAATTACTGCCCGAGACTTCTCAAGATGGCCAGGGTGCAGCTGCACCAACTTCCCGCTCATCAATCACCCACCACAAGTTACCTCAGATAAACCTGATTGGTCCAACAGCAGCATAAAAATCTCTGCCAGACATAGGCAGGTGTGACGCCCCCGGCCTGCACCCCCAGACCGCGGGACCTCACCCGAGAGCTTCCTATAAACGTGCTATTTCGCTCTTACCCTGCTTGTCTTGGTCAATTTATTGGCTTTGGTCAGATTAAATCTTACATCTCAGATTAAACCTTACATTAAACCTAACAGTAACCTTCAACAACCTTTCAAAAATACTGAATACCTGCTTAATACCTATATTAGGGACAAAGCTTTTTTAATTATCAAGATGTGAATATACTAGATTGATCCTCAGAGCACCCTCCAGGAGTTCAGGCTCTAATTTAATTCAAGCCTTGAGGTCTATTAGTATTTAATCAGCAGGTAGAACAGAGTAAGCACAGGTGCACACACATGGAAGGCTCAGAAACCTTTCTTCAAGGAAGAGCCATCCTGAGAGTGACAGCTAGCAGGCCTCCAAGAAAGGAAGGCTAAGACATCCTTTTATAAGCACAATGTCTATTCTAACTGCCTCTCCAAGACAGATAAAATATTTGTCACTTATCACTCTGATTATCAATGCCATTAACTGTTATCCTGAATTCAGAGCCTCTAGTTTACCCATTCAACCAACCTTTCCACAGGCTAATTCAACTGTACCCTACACCTGTGTCCATACTGTGGCCAGGGAAGTCAAGAAGAATTGTAGCCTTGGGGTTTTCTAGGATGCTCTGGTACTTGTCTTTGCTATAGGCCAGAAATAAAGTGTTTGAGACATGGATGCTTACCTTAGAAGATACAGCCTCTTTTATTGTCCTTAACACAAGCTCCAAATCATACATAGCCATAATACTTGCTATACAAGTAGAAAGGGTTTCGTTGTGGAGTTGGGTCTTCAACATGGCCATTTTCATAGGGAAGGAGAAGCACACAAGGAAAACCTGACTTGTTATTTCTTACAAATCATAGCACCTTGTCCCAGTCTGGCCCTGTGGACCATTTGTTTTTCTACCTGTCACTCTCAGGATAGTTCTTACTTGGAGGAATGTTCTTGGGCTATCCATATATGGGCACCTGTGGCACTCATTTTTTTAAACCAATAAGGAACTTCACTTGGGGCTTGTTCAAGTCCTAACGTCTATCTTTTTAACCAACATGAAGAAAACAGTTGATGACTCAGCTAGATTTTACTTTACTGGAATCACCAGTCTCTTGGTTCTGTTGCCCCAAATCACACACCACGTGAGACGGTCCAGTGGGAGCTAGGGCACTCACCTTGTATCTTGACACTTATGTTCTCTTTGGGCAAATGTGTGCTCCTTCAACCCTAAGCATTCCCCTTTTGCCTCTCTGGGAGGACTGCCCTCAGGTTCATAAAGTGATCCAAGGCCTTTGGCTAGTGAGTGGAAGTGAGAATGTCTGCTCCCCCAAATAAAATTGGTTGTAACCACATAATTGCTACCTGCTATTTTCAAGAACTACCACTGGGCCAATTTCCTGGAGATTTGGAGTCAATCTGCAGCTCTAAGACAGCTCCCCCACATGGCCATGAAGGATATTAAACACTACTTTCCCTATTCTTGCTCTAAATACTGCCCTGAGATCCCAACTCATGTCCAAGCATTTACATCACATTTTCAGGTGGGTGCCAAAAAAGGCATCTCAGGTTTGGTTTAGATGCAAAAAAAAAAACACCCAAAAAACAAAACAAAACAAAACAAAATACACAACAACGTGGGAAAACACTAGGATAAAATTTTGGGCAAATCCATCTTGTTGGTGTTACCAAAAACTACCCATCAGGTCAGAAAGCCAGGAGTTTTCTTAGATTCCTCCTTACCTTTCATTCCCCATGCCTAATCCATCAAAAAGAACAGCTCAATTTATTTCTAAAATACATTGTGAATCTATCCAACTTTTCCATTTCTATGGCCTCATCTTCGTACCAGCAAGACTTCTGCTTCTCTATGAGCAGATTACAGGGGTCAATCATGAAGGCGGAGCTAGTTAAGATTTAAAAAGGAAACTCATATTGCTCTACTGCTTAAAACTTCCCTAGAGGTTTTCCATAGCTATAGAAGGACACTCCCCTTCCCTACCATCGAGTTCAGCCTTCTACATGATGTAGCTCACTGCCCTTCACTCATTAAATATTAGCCACACTGTTTCCTTTCAGTCTTTCAAAGCATGCCAAGGTGCTTCTGCCTGAGGGCTTCTATTTGCCATGCCCTCCAATCAAATGATTCTGTTAGGGCCCTTATAGGTCTAACATTTAAGATTAAGAAAAATGGAGCAAGTGTTAACATCATCTCAAATATTTCTGACCACTTTATCACTACCTTCACAATTCCTGCCAAATGGTGTTTCACTCTATTTCTTTTATATAACTTATTTACCCCAAAGAGTAAGTTTCACTCATGGAGCTCCTCCTCAAGGGCACACGGCTCTGTTCCAATGGACCTCACCTGATTAGACCGATATTCAGGCACAGAGAAATGCTGCCAGATTGCCAGGAAAGAACATGCTGTTGAATTTCAAAGAGTGAAGTAGCCAACAGCTTCCATCTGCAGTACCTCTGGGACCCACCACAGGATTTGAGCTAAGGCCACACTTTTGGGTATAGAGCACAGTAGAGGGACTAGGACATTGCCAAGGAATCCTCTGCAAGTGTTTTTGCACCAGAGCTTCCTTTTGGGATGGCCAGGGCTCTCTCAGGGCTGCACTGCAGTCGTGAGTTGTTCCTAATCTCCCAGCCTTTCCTTCTTCTTTCACAGGCACCAGATCAGCATGATCACTTCACGACTTGCCTATTCCTGCACCTTCTCCCCTTTATTAGGTGCTATTCCCAATAAATCTCACACTTCCAACTCTGCTTGGCATTGACCTTCCAGAGGACACACTGTAGTTGATGAAAGTAATTTGAGATATCAAGCAGTTTGGAAACGGAATCGCCTCACTGTCCCCCAGATAGCCAAGGAGGACCGATCCAAAATGACACGTGGCTTGAGTAATTTCTGACACAAGGTAGAAAATCAATTGCTAAAAGCTTCACCAAGAGTGACTCGTGCTGGAGGCTAAGACCAGTAGGTAATAATTATGCAAGAAGTCTTTCAAAAGGCTGATGGACCTTGGGCTTTTAGCAAGGGCTAAAGGCTATGCACTGATTGTTCTGTCAAGACAATGGTGGCCGAAGGCAATTCTCCTAACCTGATAAACTTTTACTGTTTACCAAACTTTACCTTTGAGATATCTGTTTGCTTTGCTAGAGGGCAAAGGTATGTTCTAGTAAATAAAAGCTAATCATGTTCCAGGAGAGGACATAGAAAAGGGGACAGAAAAGTCAGAGACAGAAAAGTCAGAGAGCTTCGCCACTAAAGTGAATCTTCAGCCTGGTTCCCCATGTCTTCCAAGCTTATATCTCTTGTCTAGTCTCTTCGTTTATGTCACAGCCCTTTCTCCAGATTGCTGAACCCTTGCTGCAAAAGGCTGCGGCAGATTCGAGGGAATGTTCCAGTTGAGGGGGATTATCTGGCCAGTGCAATGATTCAGGCCTTTAAGTAGGGGGGGTGGGGCGGCAAGAGTTGGTTAATTACTACATTGTTGTGATGCCCTCCTGCAGAAGAATACAAAACTAGGAGTTTTCATTGTTAAGGCCAAGTGAGAGGGCCAGAGGATCTCTTTGGTAGCTAGCTTAAAAGAGGCCCTTATCTCCTGCAATGGGAGGATGGGGCCGGCAGGCATAGTGGTGGAGCAAATTCAGAATCTGATAATCAACAGGGTTAAAAGACAGTTGAATACTGTCAAGGCAGGCCTGCTACAATGTCAGAACTCCAGTTGGACAGACCTGGGCACTGTGAAACACAAGGTGAGGACATCTGGGTAGATGGTCCTAAAGACTGATTCTGCAGACAGCCCTGAACCAACACTCCCATAGCTAGTAGAGGAGATGTACCTCTCTTTATTAGGAGCAAGCCTTCCCCCACATAGGACAACACTGCAAAGGCTTCTCTCCCATATATAGATTCCCCCCAAGGAGGCATCCTTTCATAGATGCCAGGCTGATAACTAAGTTAGATCCCAGCACACCTCAACATAACTGAGCTCAGGATGTGTTGGCCCTGAATAAAGGAGGAAAGTGATTCCACCCCAACAAGCTGCAAGAACTAGCTAGCAAGTACCAGCAAGAGTGGGGAACACCTTTAGGACTGGATTTGGGGGATGCTTGTTCAAAGGGCCACCATGTAAAACTTAAGAGCACTCTCTCAGGACACTATATTTAAAGCATGGCAAGGACCCAAGGGATGGGCTAAATTCACTATTCTTAGGTGACTCTTGGGCATTTTAGTTTTGCATATAATGAACCATCTCTTTCTCTAGCCTCTGAGTTAGTATGGCAAAGAAGACATTAGATGTCTCAGGGAGGTAGGCATGTGGTTATGGATGAGCAGTATTAAGGCCAGAAAATCAACCAGATAATCATGTTCCAGGAGAGGACATAGATACACCATTAATAGAGGTTATCATCAATGTACGGTGAAAGGGGCTCCATACCACTAAGTTCAGTGGTGGCTCTTCTGCAGGACAAGAGGCTTACAAGAAGCCCTTATCTCCTGCAATAGGAGGGAAGACATAGGAGAGGCAGTCCCCAAATCTGGATTCATTAGTAGCCTTCAAATTGGTAGAGCCTTAAAGCAATCAGTGCCAGGTAGCACTGAACCACTGGAAGCCAGGGTGCTACAACTACTATATCAATTAAAAGGGTTGGAAGGCTAGCCAAGGGGCTTGTCCCACAGGGAGCCATAGAGATGATTAACTGAATATGCACTCCTGGGCAAAAGAGAATGGGCAGACCCCCCAAAAGATGTTTAATTTATGCAAGAGAGCAAGAATGCATGAGCAATAGGTTAAGGACAGTTGCCTCAAAGTTAGGGTGCCTTAGCCACTTCCCAGTTTTAGCCATTTTAAAGTCTGTAACCCACTGACTAAAGAGGTGGCCAGCTCAGAACATATCTAATCTAATAAAAGAAAAATGCAAATTGATCATACCTCCACTATGCCCCAAGACATGCCCACCAGCCAATCAGAGCAACTATATGCAAATTAACCCAACCAAGATGGTGGCTGGCAGCCACAGAGCTGGAGCAAGCAGGAGGCTTGTTTGCCCCGGCGATGGAGGCAGCCAAGCTTCCCGCCTGCCCTGGCTAGCTCTGAGCTCCACTCAAGGCAATAAAGTTTCAATTATAGAAGATAAATAAACCTCAGATACCTGCTTCCAGCCAGCCTCCACTGGGAGCTTGGGTGGCTGGAGGCTGGGCAGCCTGCAAAGAGCCATCAGCCCCTCACCCAGGCTGGCCAGGCACCCCAGCGGGGACCCTCACCCTGAAGGGGCTGTGGCCAGCCTGCAAACAGCCATCAGCCACTCACCCAGGCTGGCCAGGCAACCCAGCAGGACCCCCTCTCCCTGAAGGGGGTGTGGCAAGCCTGATAAGGGCCCTCAGTCCCTCACCCAGACTGGCCAGGCACTCCAGCAGTGACCCCTTCCCTGAAGGGGGTGTGGCCAGTCTGAAAACGGCCCTCAGCCCCTCATCCAGGCTGGCCAGGCACCCCAGCAGGACCCCACCTTGATCCAGGACACCCTTCAGGGCAAACCAGCCAGCCCCCACCCATGCACCAGGCCTCTATCCTATATAATAAAAGGGTAATATGACTCTCTTAAGGTAGCCAAATGCCTCGTCATCTAATTAGTGACATGCATGAGTGGATGAACGAGATTCCCACTGTCCCTCCCTACTATCCAGCAAAACCACAGCCAAGGGAACAGGCTTGGCAGAATCAGCAGGGAAAGAAGACCCTGTTGAGCTTGACTCTAGTCTGGCACTGTGAAGAGACATGAGAGGTGTAAAATAAGTGGGAGGCCACCCGGTGCCCCTTCCCTGAGTCCCCGCGAGGGGGTGGGGAGGAGGGCACGCCAGCCTTGCGGGCCGCCGGTGAAATACCACTACTCTGATCAGTTTTTCACTGACCTGTGAGGCGGGGGAGGGGAGGGGGAGCCCCAAGGGGCTCTCGCTTCTGGCGCCAAGCGCCTGGCCGGCTGCGTGCCCGGCTGGGTGCAACCCGCTCCGGGGACAGTGCCAGGTGGGGAGTTTGACTGGGCGGTACACCTGTCAAACAGTAACACAGGTGTCCTAAGGCAAGCTCAGGGAGAACAGAAACCTCCCTTGGAGCAGAAGGGCAAAAGCTCGCTTGATCTTGATTTTCAGTACGAATACAGACCTTGAAAGCGGGGCCTCACGATCCTTCTGACCTTTTGAGTTTTAAGCAGGAGGTGTCAGAAAAGTTACCACAGGAATAACTGGCTTGTGGCGGCCAAGCGTTCATAGCGACGTCACTTTTTGATCCTTCCTAGTCAATCTATAAAAGTGGCTTCAGCTCAGATAAATCCCCAGCAGAATTACAGAGGCCGTATATGCCTCATAAACATAAATATTGCTAAGATCCTTAAACTTATCAAATCCAATCCAGCAAATACAAAAATAGATCATGGCAATGAAATTTATTCCAGGAATGTCAGATTAAGAAAAAAGAAAATCAGTAATTAACATGAACAGAAGAGAGAAATCTCAAAAGATGCAGGTAAAGCATTTTAAAATTCAATACTCTGTTACTGCAAAAATTCAGCAAACTAGGAATAGACAGTAACTTTCTCAACCTAAAAAGACATTCATAAAAATCCTATAGTTTACATAATCCTGTATTATAAAACATTAAGTGTTTTCTTCCCTAAGATTAGAAGGCAACAATACCTACATACTTCTCTCCAACATCATGTTAGAGGTCATAGCCAGTATAAGTCAAGAAATAAGTTTATTTCTTATAGTCATTATTGGCTTTAAGTATTTATTTACCCCATGGAAGTGGGCAGGCAGGCAGACAACAGGTAGGCTGTATAGACTTGAGTTCTAGCACCCACAACCTCTGCCCCAGTGGACTTAGAGGAAAGAATGCAGTTGGATGTTCCCAAGGTCCTTCAATGCACCCCATCCCAGAGTTGGGGCACAGGGGTGCCGCAATTACAGTGCCTTTCCACAAGTTCCCAGGAATACTTTCCATACGTGCGAGAGGAAGCAAGTGCTGAGAGAAGAAGTGTGGCCCAGGGAAGCATGGGCATTGTCTGCTTGCATAGGAGTACTTATTCCAGGGCAGACCTTCCCCTGAGATCCTAGCTACCTTGCTTGTGAGCAAGGCTCAGAACAGATAGGCAGAACTTGGGAGGAGAAATTAGTGATTAAATGAGAGCCAGGGGATCTTTCTCTCAGTTCTAGCCTCCTCACCCTGTTGCCCCACCTCCCATTGGGTCAGCCTCACTCATATCCTGGGGGACCAGAGAAGCAAAGCAGGGGACTTTTGCTCTGCTTCCAGAGTCTTCTTCACACCTATCTCCTCTACCATCTTCTCTGGGCACTGAGCAGGGACTCTGGAAAGGGCCACACTGGGATCCGAGGGACCTTGGCTACTTTTATTTAATTTCCCTAAATGGCAAGGAACCTTCCTGTTGCAACGCTACACCAAATAAGTCACTTAGATGTGGCCACCAAGAGAACTGGAGAAACCTCGAGACTCATAGCCTCTCTTCTTTTGTAAGTTTCTGTGGAGCTAAACAACTAACCTCCCTAATTGTCAATATGTAATATACCCCATCCTTAAGAAAAGGGATCTTCCACCTTAGGGAATGAAGGACTCTGTGGACCAATGTCTAAGTTTATAGTGGGTTCCCTTCACACCTGGTACATACAAGGTGAGCTGTCTAGTTCCTATGTATTTAAGGCATCTTTTCATATATACTAATGGTGCTGACTTTATTAGTCACTCCGTAGTAAGCTGCCCTACTTCCTAGATTAATGCTGGTGAAGACTTATGACTCCACATAACACTTTGGCTTTAAATACTTCTCATTGTAATGTTTACTCTAATAGCAAACTCATTGATTTCTTCTGTGACTGACTTACATATTGCTAATGGCTAAGAAAACATTTTCTTATTCAAGAACCCAGCTGAGGTGAAACTCTCCACTTCTTGGCACAGAAAGACTCAGAGTAGCCAACTAACCAACTCAAGGCTACCCAACAAAGCTCATGCCAGAGAAATGAGGGTGAAACTTGGAAGTAGACTTTAATGCATTCCAATGTTTAATACTTTTAGCTGCTGTAGGTGCATCTAGTGTCAGCTGTCACATACCCTTACATATTGCTAATGGCTATTAGTCTGATGTAGTAGGCAGTTAGACATGAGCAGAGTGGGAATGACAGGCCAGGTACTGAGGGGTCACCTGGGCAGAAAGCCCCAGGTACTTAGCAACAGACAATTGTAAGGTGGGACCTCACCCCTAGGATGATCTTTCCTCCTCAACATATTGCTGGTCATGTGGTTTAGACCCCTTGACCTTTTGTATCACTGGTCATGTGGTTTGGACCCTCCCCTAACCTCTCCCTTCCCTGGCAGGTTGCTAGTCATGCAGTAGACCCCCTAAGAGGAGTAACAAGGGGCCAGAGAATAGCCTCAAAGGACTCCCATACAAGCCCTTGCACTACCACTCTCTTAAGCATCAAGCTCTCGGGATAATGAGGTTCTGACCTCCATCAAATAATCTTAAGAACAAAGTCTTGGGTCTGTTGACCACCGAGTTTTGGTCAAACTAGAGACAACATCTAGGCCTCAGTTGCGTTTCAGCTCCAGGCCCAAAAAAGCAGCAAGGTGAGCCAGGATCAGCTATAATGACTAATGACCTCCTGCCATGGCTCAAGACCATGACCCTGATGAGACACAGTTGGAAAGCTGATGAATATTCCATTGAAATCCTCCTGATACTCCCAGATAAAAACCCTCAAGACTAAGCCTTCAGTGTCCATCCATTCTCTCATTCTCTCTCTCTCTCTCTCTCTCTCTCTCTCTCTCTCTCTCTCTCTCTCTCTCTCCTCCACCCCCTCCTTATTTTTTCTGGCTCTGTGACTTTGTAAATAAATTTTCTCTTGTATTTGAGTTCTTGGGTCTGAATTCTTTTCTTTGCCATACTTAAGAACCAAGGTTGCTGAACCTAGATCTGGTCTGACTCCATCAGTTAACATGTGGTACCCTTTCACCACTAACAATTTCACGGAGGCTGAGATTGATACACAGGGAACCCAGGTGAGGTGAAATTCTCCACTTCTTGCCCCAGAACTGCCTATAGTGAGAGCAGCCCAATAGCACTCAGGCTAATTAATAATACCCAAAAGAAACCATCCACCAATAAAATGCAAAAATTCATTAGATCAATGTCCCTGCTTCCGAAGCTTCTAGCTAACAATGCTACAAGGCATCCCGTATCTCTCTCAGGCACTTTTACTGGTATCAAACTCCTGTTGCTCATGGCAGAAACCTCAAATCCTTTATCACTTTTCTGGTTCCCTCCATTCTCTCGGGTATTAATTCCAAAACAGACCACTTACACTGAAGATCTTATCATGGGCTCTCTCAAGGAAGCTGAACTAAGACAGTTAGAGGCCATAGAAAGCACTCTCTCCAGATAGAAGTCTGGAGCTAGAGAGGTTTGAGAGCAACCAGTTCTGCAAAGCTGCTGGTATGTGGGGTGGTGAGAACCCCCAGCTTATTGCAATGTCAATTCCTGAAACTTACCTGTGATACAATGGATGAGACTCAGGAAGGGTAAACTTTGGTAATACAACAGTTCTGGCCCTTGTATAATCGATATATATGAAAGGCTAATATGCAAAATGTCCCTTCAGGCGTTCCACTGGGAGACTGGGAGTTTGATCGCTTGCTATGACAAGTGCTGACCACCAGGAGGTGGCACAGAACAGAGGAAGGCCTGGGCAGGCAGCCGGAAGGCCCTGATCACAGGCCAGACCTAGGGACCATACCTGGGCACGAATTTTGTGCACCAGGCCTCTAGTGTAGGTATAATGGTGATTTTAAGTTGTGGAGTTGGTTGGCACTGGCTGCTTTGGAAGACTTGGAAAGAAAGGCTGACAGACTCAGAGCAGCCAACTAACCAAGTCAAGGCATGTGATGATAGCCAGAATGGTTCCATGAAAACCTTGAGAGACCATCATGTCTCACAGCTGAAGTGCTGTAATAATTAGGCTTTGGGCTTGAAAAGTGGTACAGGTACAAAAACCCAAATGCATTATTACTAGCAGGTATCTCATTCAAAGCAATGGACCCTATAAAGGAGTAGGCCTCTAAGACCTGGGGAAGAATTATCCTTCAGTCAATGAGCGCAATATTGGGCCAGATTCCTTTGAAACCTCCAGGGTTGCAAAAGCAGGCTCTTACCATCTGCAAGTGGAGAGCACTGCCCATTGCCTAAGGACCATGCTAAAATTTCACTTGAGGTAGATGTCTTACAAGGTAATGCTTATGAAAATCATCCCTTCCCTTTCTCACTGCCATCAAGTTAAATAACTAGGGTCAGCCCTCAGCATTGCATGAAGAGGGAAATATAATGCTTGCTTCAGGAAGAAGTATACAGTCGTTGAAGTAGTATTAGCAGGACCTGACATATAATATGAATTGGGAAATGGATCTTGAGGGTGTTAAAGGGAATGGTCTGAACAGAAAGCTGGACAGGATGGTACTGGCCCATGATTAGGATTTAACATTCTGGAGATGATGCCTGAAACTGGCCTTTCATACTTCTGGGAGTTTTCCTTTGAAACTTGGACATCAGAGTGACCTTTAGCAACTGAGGTAGAATTTTCAGAACTACCAGCAGAATATAGCGGTAAGGCTCAATGCTCTGCAGGCTGACAATAGTCTTACCCAATAGGGACATTTTTACACAAAACGCACCAGCCAGCTACATTTCCTCTAGTGAGCTCAGAAGACATTCCCTTCACTCAGCCAATACAGAATGTATTTGATGAGAGAAAAATCTAAGCTCAGTATGGGCTATCTGTCCTTGGTAGACCAGGAATGATGATGGGAGATGCTGCCCTGAAACAGAGCTCCCTAGTAGAGATAGGAATGATGGCAACCAGGATTGGCACGTAGCCTTTTGAGGCAAAGTGAATGTGACTATAATGGGCAGTGAGTCTGGTGTCGTCACTGGTGTATCTTGACCTGAAGGCATCTCTTGGCCATGGCTAATACACAATAAGATTCCTAGGGGATGAGGAAGATGAGCAACTGTCTTGTAGACTAGAGGAGGGGGTAGATAAAAGACCCCAGAGCTGGGAAGCATGCCGTTAACCACAGCAATGTGGAATTATAATCCTTTACCCAGTTTTCAGATCTAAAGCAGTTCTCAAATGCAGACCCCATTGCTTGAAAATAATAAACTGGATCCCTTTAAAGGGTGACTCTGGAATGTCATTACGAGTATACACCATAACTATTCTTATAATCCTTTGTCTAAGCCATTTATCATAGTTGTACATGGGGGAGTCACAAGAGGCTACTGAAGGTCTGAGCTGAAACACATATCAAGAGATTTAAAATGCCATTATGGTCCCTCAGAGTAGGGGTCAGATAAGAGTTGCAGCTCAAGGCAGTCTCAGCAAGTCCAATGGGTTCAGAAATATATCTTCCACCCAGTGAAGTATTATTTCCTGAGTCCTCAAGTGCATACTTAGGATGGATAGACTTGAATCTGAACGAACTTTCCATTGATTCCTTGGCCTGGGGGTTAGAGCATAAGGAGACTATTTCAAGAACTTGGCCTTTGAACTAATATGCTAGGAATACTGAATCCTGGGATGAAATTGCCAAGAAATAACACCAAAGACTCAAGGTGGAGGCCGCTAGCACCACATCCTTAATAACATTTATGGCTACTATGCAAACATGACTGCATTATGACAAATGTTGATAAAGATTACATAGTTCTCTATGTGATCTCCATTGAAGCTGCTTTGCTGGAGGTGGTAATGATAATACCAACACAACATTCACTTGATATAGAACATACCAAGTGCATAAAGAAACTATGGCAAACAGGTTCTTCTCAATCCCACTGAGAGGATCTGAGTCAATTTATATTTATGTGGGAAAGAGAACAACAGTGCAACTTCACAGCCTTGCAAGTCTGTTAACTCTCCCTTTTGTTATATAGATTGCAAGATCTCGATCACTTTGACATACCACAAAATACCATGTTAATCCTCTACACTGATGTCATGCTGGTGAAAAGGAATAGCAAGTTTTCTGGCTGCCCTAGAAAGACAGATATGACATGTGGTGAGAGAAGCCCTACAGAGATTGAGTGATCCCAGAGTTGGTAGGATTTTAAGATTCTAGTGATCCTTTATATGCCAGGACATCTCTAAGGTAAAGTACCTTGTACCCCACCCCACTACCAAAAAGTCCCACAAATTTGGTGGTTTTTGGATAGAGTCAATATATAACACAATTGCAAACCTTGCTCCAACACATTTGCCAGATTCTTCCCAAGGCTTCTAGTTTCAAATGGAGCCCAAAGGAAGAAAGCTTTGTAGGAGATTCAGGCTATTGTGCCAGCTGTTCTGCCAGTTGATCCAACCGATTCCAATGATAGCAGACATGTTTCTGGTGCAAAAGAAGGCAATAAGGAATGTCATCTAGAAAGCCACAATTTGGAAGCCATAAAGTTTCTGGAACAAAGCCATGTTAACTGCAGCATAGAACTATTCAGTCATCACACAGCTGTTTACATACTGCTGGGCCCTCTTAGAGACTGAGGATTTAGCCTGGGGTTATCAAATGACTACATAACTGGAGCTGGCCATCATGTCTTAGTATAGACAGACTAAATCATAAGGTCAGATGAGCACAATAAAAAGCGTTTAAAAAATGGACATAGTACAATCAGGTAAAGTCTAAGGTCTGGAGGGCACAAGTTGTATAAGCAGGTGATCTAGACCCCACATCACCGATCTCTTTCCCTAGATCACACCTATTGACTCATGAGTACTAGCTTCCTACAACCAATAGCAAGATAAAACCCAACTCTAGTGCAAAGCTCAGTGAAGGTGCTGGCAGAATGTCTGCTGCTGCTGGATTACAGCCCTACGAGTGCATAGCCCCAAAGGACAGTGACAAGTGGAAAGCCACTTAGTGGAAAGAATTATTATATACTAGAGGCCCAGCGCACGAAATCGTGCATGGGTAGGGTCCCTAGGCCTAGCCTGCAATCAGGGCATTCTTACGCCCACTTGCCAGTCCTCTGTCCAGCCCCACCACTGCCACCCACCCCGGTTCCTCTTTCGCAATCCAGCGATCAAAAGGACTTAGGTGCCTTGTGCCATCAAAGGGCACCTGGCGTTTTGCTCCCTTTAAAGAAGTAAAATAAACACCTCTCTTCACCTGTCTCTTCTCTCCCTTATGAATCCTTTCACAGCCAGCGTCAACAGACAAAACCCTAACAATGACCTGGAAAACTCAACCAGGAAGGGCTATGTCTGTGGGAGGAGGTGCAGGGAACCAGGGCTACCCCCTTGCCCCCTTGCTCCTGCCCCGCCCTCCCTCCCTCTGTCCCTGCACTGGCCCAGCCGCCTGGCTCAGCCCCTCCCCTATGGCAAACTACTCAGCTCAGGCTCTGGCCCCGCCCATCCCGGGGGAGGAGCATGGGCAGTTTTTTTGCAGACAGGGAAGCAGCCGTGGAGTAGGGAGGTAGCGGGTTCTGAGGAGGGTGTTTGTGCTTTAAAGCTGTTGTTCTCCATCCACCTCCCAGCAGTGAAGGCTGAGGGCTGCTGCAGGCGCTGAAGTCCTTGTTGAAGTCTCTGCTCTGGAGCCTCTCACAGCAGTGAGTCCGCATCCCAGGAGGCTGTGCAGTGGAGGTGCCACATTCCTTTCGGAAGAAACTGAGGACCGATCAGAGCCTGCCAGCCAGGGGAAGGAACCAGGGGAAGGAACCAATAGGTCTGCCTTCTGCCTGCTCGCCAGTCCCCAGTACGGCTCTACCACCACCCAGCCCAGTTCCCCAAAGTTCCCCGGTGGCCATCCAGCGATGGGAGCCTGCGGGCTGGGGGAAGGACCAAGAGGTGGTCAATGCACCTCATAGCGACTGGTTGATCGGTCGTTCTGGTCGTGACACTTGGCTTTTTATATATATAGATAGTCCTTAAAGTTATGTATTGAAAGAAGTGACATGAGCAGGAACTTCTAAGAAAATGGCCCTGATGTTTGGTGAGTGCCTGGATGAAATGAGAAATATAAGAATACAAAATTCAGTGGAAAGAGTGTGTTATTGAATCTATAACAGGGGTCATGGAGAATGATCTGTGTGTCTTACATCAATGCTAAGACTGAACAAGACAAACAGATTGACTTGTCTATTTGACAGCAACTACCCTCAGTTCTTGGGTTTATATCTTGATAGTGACCTTCTATATACAGTACCACCCCCTCAAGGAGACTGACCAGGCACTGGGGATAAGTTGAATATTGGGTCCCTTCTATCCTGGAAGGAGCAGTGATTCAGCCTCAGAGGAGATACGTACTCTGAGTATGGGCTTGCCTCTCTTGTTCACAGTGCTCAGCCAGCAGCACTACCCAAGGGCTCACCAGATATCACTTATGTAACTTGTCTCAGACTAAGGAATCCATCTTATAGTAATAAATATACAATAAAACACGGCCAAGAAAATCATTGGTTCTACCAGATCACTTGCAACCTACAAGCCCAATAGGATGTGAGAATAGTCTCTTAAAGGTAAAGCTAAGGCATCAAGTAATCAACCTGAACACAATCCTTCTGTACTTGGGCACAGTCTTTAAGAATGAGGTATATGCTTTAAACCAATAACTATTATATGGTGTCTTTTCCCCAAGAGTTAGAGAACATGGGTCCTTGAGACAAGGAGTAGAAGGACTAGCTGCTGCTTCTATCATATTAGATCCACTTGAGGCATTGATGCTTCTTTTCCACATGCCTTTAAGCATTGTTGGACTTGAGGTTCTGGGTATCTGAGAGGAAGTGGAAGAGAAATGCCTCTACCAGCAGACACAATAAAGGGTCTACTAAATCTTAACTCATGGTAGACCAGCAAGTGAAGGAGAAGTTTATTGGTGGGGGCAGTGGGCCACTGTTACGTTGAGACTGAGTTTACTGCTACATAAGGGGGATAAATGTGTCTGGAACACCTGGGATGCTTCTTGGTGATTCCATGTTGTAGGTAGCAACAGCATGACAAGGACTTAACTAGACCCTCATTCCCCTTGGAACAATGGTCTTGGATTATCTGAATAGGCAAGCAACTCAGAACAGCAGAAAGAAGTACAGGCAGAAGATGAAGAAATTCAGAATGGGTGCTAGAGGAGGGGGAGTATCAATTATCACCTCAGGACAAACTCCTGCAAGAACAGTAGCTCATTCCACTAACCCCCTATAATAACATTTTGAATTTATTAAAAGCATCTTTTTCTCTTAGTATACCAGACTCAGGGATGTGAGTGTAAGGCAGGAAGTCTAATCTCAGAAATAAAAGGCATCATAGTAACATCAGAAGCAAATTTAAAGCCCATGGATTTAATTTCATGGACACTGTGGCCACCTTTCAAAAATGTTAAGAAATAAGTCATACAATCACAGAATCCTAATGTTTGTTTGGTTACAAGTTACTATATAAAGATAAGAATGAAGAAAAAATGCAAAAAGCGTGTAGTTTTATGATCTGATTTTTCAATAAACTTCTGTATGTTGTGAGCTGTGGCATTCTCTCTTGAGAGGCTACCACAGCATCATCATTGCAGTAGGTTTTCCTTTATTGGGGGAGGATACTGCTATTAGAGCTTTGTTTTCTTTATACAAGACTTCCCCATTTTGCCGGAAGCAGGTCCATCCTGGCTGCTTGACACAGTTGCTGCAGGAAAGAAACATCTGCACAGCATATGTTTCAAGGGACCTGGCGTATAGAGCATACTGTTCTTAATATGTTTGCTCTCCTTAGCGCTATGTGTTTTAACCAAGGTCACCTCTCTGAGAAAGGTTGTTTCCCCAGGTAGGGATTTTTTCCCTGAAGTTAGGGAGGGGATAAAACCCCTTAACTAAGTGCCAGGCGGGTAGTTAATCACTTTAACTACGAACAATCACCCTTAAGCTACATAATCTTCTTTACTCCCTGGAATGGAGATAAGAAACGCCCTAACTTTTGGAATAGAAATTGACAGGATTAAAATCAACTGGTATAAATAGAGATGTAACAAGACAATAAAAGACAGACAGAACTTGGCTGGAGATCCTGGCTAGGCTGCTGATCAACTGAACGCTGTCTCCGTGTCATTCCTTCTTCGCCGACTCCGTCCACTCCTTTGGGGACCCCTGGACCTGCTGGGGTTGGACCCCAACAATTGGTGCCCGATCAGGGACCCTTCGGCAGGCAAGGGAGTAATCACTAATGAAGAGGCAGCCGATATCCTAATCAAACAACTGGCTTTTGAAAATGCTAATAATACCTGTCAGGCTTTATTAAGGCCGATTCGCAGGACGGGAACTATAAATGATTTTATAAAACAGTGTGCTGCCCTCGGTCCCGTCACAGGCGCTGAAAGCAATTGGAAGAACATGGCGCTCACCAGCTTTTTACCTGCAGCTACTCAGCTCTCTCAGGACCAGCTTGAGGCTGAAGAAAAGGCAAGATCCCAGAGATCATGGCACACCTCACTGGTCTGCTCCCGAAGAGAACCTCCCCAATACGGGTACCGGCAAGGCTGGATACCTCGGTTATTAGAGGATTTTGGAGATGGAGGTGCTTTCCCAGAGATCCATGTGGCCCAGTATCCACTGGATATGGGGCAAAAGAAAAAAATGTCAAATGCCCTGGCCATTCAGGTGGATGCTGAAGGAAAAATTAAATATGATGCCATTGCTCGGCAAGGACAGTCAAAAGACAAGGTCATTTATAGCAAGTACACTGACCTGGTTCCCAAGGAGGTCATGAATGCAGACGACCCAGACCTGCAAAGACCGGATGAAGAAGCTATTAAAGAGATAACAGAAAAGACCAGGGTGGCCTTAGGAAAATCTGTATCACAGAAGGTTGCTGCGGCCATGCCAGCTCGAGCGGCTGATAAACTGGCTCCCGCTCAGTATATCCGGTACACGCCATCTCAGCAAGGACTGGCTTTCAACTCTGGGGCAAAACAGAGGGTTATTCGTATGGTGGAAATGCAGAGAGATCCAATGGAACCTCCAAGGTTCAAGATTAATGAGAGAATTCCCCGAGGACCACCTTCTCCTCCCACACCTGTCATGCATTCTCCTAGCCGAGAGATGACTGTGAAGGAGCAACAGGAGTGGAAGATTCCTCCGTGTATTTCAAACTGGAAAAATGCAAAGGGCTATACAGTTCCGCTAGACAAACGTCTGGCTGCTGATGGAAGAGGACTGCAGACAGTTCACATCAATGAAAATTTTGCTAAGCTGGCCGAAGCCCTCTACATTGCTGATCGGAAGGCTCGTGAAGCCGTGGAAATGCGTGCCCAAGTAGAGAGAAAGATGGCGCAGAAAGAAAAAGAGAAACATGAAGAGAAACTGAGAGGAATGGCCCAGAAAGCTAGGGAGAGGAGAGCTGGGATCAAAACCCATGTGGAAAAAGAGGATGGGGAGGCACGTGAGAGGGATGAAATTCGGCACCACGGGCGGAAAGAGAGACAGCATGACCGGAATCTTTCCAGGGCAGCGCCCCATAAGAGGTCGAAACGGCAGAGAAATGAAAATCGAGATATCAGCGAGGTCATCGCTCTTGGTGTGCCCAATCCCCGGACTTCCAACCAAGTTCAATATGACCAAAGGCTGTTCAACCAATCCAAGGGCATGGACAGTGGTTTTGCAGGTGGAGAAGATGAAATTTACAATGTGTATGATCGCGCCTGGAGAGGTGGTAAAGATATGGCCCAGAATATTTACAGGCCCAGTAAAAATCTGCATAAGGACATGTATGGTGATGATCTAGAAGCCAGAATGAAGACCAACAGATTCGTTCCCGATAAGGAGTTTTCTGGTTCAGACCATAGGCAAAGAGGTAGAGAAGGACCAGTTCAGTTTGAGGAAGATCCTTTTGGTTTGGACAAGTTCCTGAAAGAAGCCAAACAGCACGGTGGCTCCAAAAGACCCTCAGATAGCAGCCGCCCTAAGGAACATGAGCATGAAGGCAAAAAGAGGAGGAAGGAATAGATACACCTCTTCACGGTGAATGGACTATTACCCATAACCCTAATGATGCAAGTTATATGGGCAAACACATTGTACACGGGCCAGATAAAAACCAAATCTGGGGGCAGATCCCAGCACTACTTTTTATTACAGCAGAAAGGGGCGTGGGGGGGGTGGAAAATTCTACTTTGAACTATTTAGTTTTGTTTTTAAAGAGTGGGTTGTGTTTGTGCTCCTCCCACCTTTTGGCATTTATAGAACATACTGCCTCATAAATGAAATAAAGACCACTTCCTTTTATGTGACGTTAGTACTTTGGGGTTTTAATATTTTGTGTAAGAATGACTGCTTGCTGATGAGTCAAGTTAACCCAACCACAGTGAGTCGAAGGATGTTCACCTATTGGAACTGTCCTGCCAAATGATGTATGCCCCTAATGTGCTCTGTTTTAATTTGGGAGTGGGGAAAAGTAAGCGCTTGCTTGGTGCACCTATTTGTTTCAAATAAAAACATTTAGACAAAAAAAAAATAAAAATAAAACAGTGTGCTGATGTAAAAAGACCCAGAGAAGCTCCTTGTCCCATCGTTCCAGAGACTTAGAGCTGCCCCGATGACAGAAAAGCAGAAAAGAAGAAAAGGAAGGCTATGCAAGGGACCAAGGTGCCAACATGGGGTCAGCTGAAGGTGTTAACAACAGGCTCAGCTTTGCCCCACATCTCCTTTCCTTTTTCTTTTCTTTCTTTTTTTAATCTGACTACTTGTTTGCTGGTTCTTTGGCCTTTCTCCTTCTCTCCTGAACACAGCCTTTTCTAGAATCTCCCTACCCTACTGTTCCAGTAAGGGCACCTCCCTTTTATGCCGTGACTAGGTTACTGACACCTGTGTGAATGTTGCGCTGGTCTTGACACCGCCCCCCCCCCCCCCGTTTCCACCTCCTGCATCTCAGGCCAAATCATACATTCATTAAATGAATTTGAGATTAGGACTTCATCCTCTCTGGAAAGACAAGACACTTTTGAAGTCAGGTTCACACTATGACAGAAACTGCTTATTATTTCAATATCCTTCCCTTTTATAATAGGTTTGCTCCAGGCACAGGGACACAGCTAGAGCCTACTTTTCCCAGCCTTCCTTGCAGCTAGCTATGGACACATGACTGGACTCTAGTTAATAAGATTGAGGTGGTTTATACAAGTTTAGGGGAATTCCTTGAAGGTATGTCTTGTCTTCCTTTTCCCTTTTTCTTCCCTCCTAGTTTGGTAGTTGTATTTTGAACTTATTGAGAAGCCCGATATGGCATGCTAGCTCTATAATGGCCCTTGAGCCTGATACTGTTAAGCAACACCGAGTCTTGTGATTGAGATCCGCCCACCCACCCCCATCCCAGTCTCAGGATTGTCCCATGAACATGCTTCACATTCCCTCCACCTTCCTAACCACATCTTGTAGTTGAAACCTGAAGATCTACCTATCGGCTATTAAGATAAGTACAGCATTTGATATGACCAGGAAGGGATGGAAAAGTAGCCCTTGAATAAAGTAAATGATTCAAGTTGACAAGCAGAAGAGGAATGGATAGAAACTTGATCGAGCCACTGTCTCAATTCTGCTCTTCAGGGAAATTGGGAAAAGCTTATGTGCCAGCTTTTTACTTGGGGACATGAGCCCAGGCAAGACTGAAGGACAGGGACAGAGGGAGGTACGTAGAAGGCTGCAGTTTACAGCCACTGGTTGCTCCTCTAGCAGAGGTACATAAGAAGCCTTATGAATCCCATCTCAGGACCCAGGGAAGATAAAGGGATGCCTTTATCCGTTGGCTCGCAGCTCCCAGTCTGTCAAGTTTGCCCCATATGCTAAGTACCTCATATTAACAGGTTGTTTGGCATAAATGCCTAGTGAGTTCCCAAGAGCATCCTGTACCTCCAACTTAGAGAGAAGCCCTCAGGAGGAAATTGGGAGGTAGCTGGTATGAGACCGAGTTGAGGAGTTGTCAGGTTACACCAGCAGCCACATTTGGAATAAAGAGATGAGGCAGAGGGGACCTGACCCAGCACACAGGAGTCAGTGCACCAGCCAGCATTAAGGAAGAGATTACAACCTTATTGATATTCCCTCTGCTGTATTTATATCCCCATGACTATTACTTTTTTTGAAGAATAGTTTGATTTTGAGAGAGAGAGGAAGGGGAATTTGAGAGTGTAACATCAATTGGCTGCCTCCTACACGCCCCCTAGAGGGGATCAAGCCCACAATCTGGGCATGTGCCCTGATCTGGAATCAAAGAAGCAACCTTTCACTGCATGGGATGATGCTCCAACCAACTGAGCCACACTGGCCAGGACCCTATGACTATTTTTTAACTACCAAGTTGTATTTCTCAATCCCTTCACATTTTCCTGGAAATATCAGGGGGAATGCTTTGTACATAAGGTATATTGCCGGAGACCATTCATTGTCTTCACTAGCTGAGTTTAGACAGAGACCCCCCAAAAGCTAGTAGCCCTTGAAAGTCCTAGTAAAGGTCAGGGCTTGAAAGTCCTAACAAAGGTCAGGGCTGTGCATCACCCAGTTAATCTAGGAACCACTCAGTTAATTTAGGTAATAATAGTTGAAGCATCCCCACCTTAGTTCCCTTAATTCCTTAGATACTTATGTAGATTTTTGTTGATTATTGTTAATCAGATACCCTGCCTACTCCAGGAAACCTATTGAGGAGCTAATCAGATACTTAGTCTATTCCTGTAATTTGTCAGCTGATCCCTGTGGCATTGAAACCTCCTTACCCTAGGGCTAACCCAAACAAACCTCCTTACCCTAGGGCTACCCCAAACAAACCTCCTTACCCTAGGGCTACCCCAAACAAACCTCCTCACCCTAGGGCTACCCTAGACCAAATAAAAGGTTGGAACGGCCTGAGCATCAGGGGAAGTCTTTCGGGACTTGCCCGCCTGGTCCCCCAATATTGCAAAATTATCTCGTGTCTTTTTCTCTCATTTGTTGTGCGGCTCCTCTTTCAGATACCGAACAGAACGTGGAGGGAGTCTTACTCGACAGTATATGACTGGCTCACCACTATGCTATACACCTGAAACTAATACAAAGTACTGAATATAAACTGTAATTGGAAATTTAAAAAATACAAAGGAGACTTACTGGGCCAGGCATGGAGAAGGAGTGTGCTTGCCTCTGCAGCCAAGGCCCTTCCAGAGGATGCTGGTGTCACCAGCAGCGCCTGGGACCAGCTGAGATGGTGGCGGCCGACAGCAAGCCGGCCCCGGCCCCTGCAGAGTAGCATGTGGAGGCGGACAGGGCGGCTGGGTCCTCTGCGGGGAGTGGCGGGATCAGGAGACCCATGCGAAGTTGCTCCACCCATGCAGACACATTTTGGGATTGTGGCAGCCAGATAACAATTTATACAAAGGGGTAGAAGGACTCTGAGTATGGGCTTAGAGTATTGGGGAGTGTGAGGTAATGACTCGTGTGTGAAGCTATAAGACTCACTCATCCAGTGTCGGTAATGACTGGAGACATGTAATACTTTAAACAATTTTTTAAAAAGGCATTCTTATATCACAATGTTGACACAGCCCTTGACCAAGGCAGTTGTTGATTCACCTTTACAGCAGAATTAGATGCTGTACAGCGACCAAGACAATTGGGCATAATGCTGTACAGCAACCAAGACTTTGGGCATAAGGCTTTATAAGCACCCTTAGGTTCATTTTTCTAGATGAAATGAACACAGCTTGAATACAATACCCACTGCTTCTCTATTCCATCCCACAATCTCGAGCATAACACTAGCTATGAAAGGACAGAAGTTCTCACAAGGCAATTCTGTTTGCCCCAAGTAAAATACCTAAAGATGGGCTACGAATTAGGGAAAAAAAAGATTTCAAGGGCTGACTGAATACCCTTGCAACTGAGTTCCAAACTTTTCCTTAATGGCTCAACCTCTATATTCCTTATTAAAGTCATAGCTGGTCCAATGCAATGGAATCTCAAAGGGAAACAGCACACAAACCTCTGGCCCTATGGAGGACTGCTACCTGTAGTGGTGGACGGCTTGGTCAGAGGTACCTGCCTCTCCATGACCCCCAGGTGGATAACTCAATGCAGTTCAAGCCCGCGTTTAGAATTCGCCTTACAGAGAGGAAACCGGCCACAGTGGAGTGCACGTACGGCTACCAAGGGCCCCACAGCTGCCACATGCAGATTCGGAAGGACGGGTTCTCCAGCAGGTGCAACCTGACGCACCGCCACAGGATGCCTGGTTGGAGCCAAGAGGATTTACGCGCGTGGCAGCGGGAAGAATGGGGGCAGATGCTGGAGCACATTTTCCAGGAGGACAGGCTGCAGTTCATCCTGATGAAGCTCATCTACCATCAGAATGACAACTGCCGGAACTACCGCCGCATCTACCTCTCCCGGAGCCACCCCGAGGACCTCATCAGGCCAGGCCTCTTCAAAGGCACCCACCATGCCTACAGCCTAGAGGTTGTCATGCTCAGCTTCTATGGAAGCATGGCAGGGTCACGAAGATCACGGTGACCACCACGTCCCTGCTGGGCAGCAGATGATAGAGATCCACCTCAGGCACCGCATCCAGCTGGCCGATGAGATCTTCAGCAACTTCAACAAGTACTCCCTCCTGGTCCAGGAGGTTCGCGAGCAGGTGATCCAGGAGCAGCAGCAGCAGCAGCAAGAAGACAGCACTGAGGACGGCGAGGGCCATGGCTGGCTGAGCCCTGGGCAACCCAGTGTCGGGAAGTCCGGGGCTGCAGCTTTGGAGAAGCAGCCTGTCCAGTTTGTCCTGCCTGCGGGCATAAGCTCAAGTAACCAGAACTACCCGTGAGCCTGCAGGATGTGTTTCTCTGGCGTGGGCATCGTTGCCTGCTCTGGCTCCGCCTACCCCCAGGGGATCCCTGGAGTCTTTATCCTGTTTGATGAAGTCCACCTCCGTTTCCTCTGGTTGGAACCGAATTGCCTCAGCCTGTACAGCAGAGTCCAGGTCACCTTCCAGAATGCCGAGGCACCATCCCCACAGGCTTTCCAAGAGATTCTCAAGAACATTCAGTCCCCACCCCCTGACAGCCCCTCCCTTGCCCAGGGGCAACAGCGGGGAGAAGAGGCTTCAGAGGAAGAGCAGCTTGCATGCACTTTTAAAGATTGGACCTTCTGACTGGATTATCCACCTTCTTGTTTGTTTTTAATCCTCACCCGAGGAGATTTTTCCATTGGTTTTTGGAGAGTAGAAGAGAGAGGGAAAGGCAGAGGAAGATCCATGTGAGAGAAACACATAGATTGGTTGCCTCTTGCATGTGCCCTGTAATACTTTAAGCAATTTAAAAAAAAGACATTCTTATGTCACATAATGTTGACACAGCCCTTGAATGTGAGCCTCGGAGTACCCCTTTGCCAGAAGGGAGGCCCCTGGAATTAAGTCGAGTGGCATAGTCTTTATCCTCTCCTTCAGGATTTTCATCTTTGCCTCTGCCCATACAAGGCCTGAAACCCTTCATTTTAAACCTCAGAGCCAACTTTGGTTTTGCCCTTAGATGCCAGCCTTGCTTTGAACTGCATTACACTACCCACTGCCTCATCCACGGGCCCAAGCATCTGCCCAGCTTTGATGATTATGTCTCTGCTTCCCAACATTGCTGTTGCAGCCTGATAAAGCTTGGGGTTCTTTTAAGTTTTAATTCACTTTGACATCATCTGACTTCCTAAAAATAGGGTGCTTAGCCGTGGAGGCAATAGGGGCTTCCGACACTGGATGAGTGAGTCTTATAGCTTCACACACAAGTCATTACCTCACACCCCCCAAGTAATCTGTTTTAGAAGCAGTGGGCTGAATGCTATCCCAGCTCACTACTGCTAGCTTCCCAGAACAGCTACCGGCTCCAAAACTCAGATTCTCCTTCCTCCACGAGGATGGGGTCATGATGTTCTACAAACAGTGGAGTGTAGAAGGTGGTGAGGCCTTAATTCAAGGGAAGAACCATGGGATAATCACCTAGACCACCTCCAAGTGACCTTGGAAGGAGAACTCTGCCTTGTTGAGTTCACCTCACCCCTAGAATGAGACCAGTTCTCAGGGTGGTAGGAATTCATTAAGGTGGAGGCCATACGAAAATAGTTCAGAGATATGTCTGCTGGACCGTTTCCTATTGACTTTGGGCATAAGGCTTTATAAGCACCCTTAAGTTCATTTTTCTAGATAAAATGAACACAGCTTGAGTACAATACCCACTGTTTCTCTATTCCATCCCACAATCTGAGCATAACTCTAGCCATGAAAGGACAGAAGTTCTCACAAGGCAATTCTGTTTGCCCCAAGTAAAATACCTAAAGATGGGCTATGAATTAACCCTGAGAGCCTAAGCATATGATCCTTTCCTTTTCCATGAACTAAAAAATGGCTTAAGATTTCAAGGGCTAGTGCTCGCTTCGGCAGCACATATACTAAATTGGAACGATACAGGGGAGAACGATTTGCATGGGCCCTGCGTAAGGATGTCATGCAAATTCACGACGCGTTCCACATAAAAAAAAAAAAGATTTCAAGGGATGACCGAATACCGTTGCAACCGAGTTCCAAACTTTTCCTTAATGGCTCAACCTCTATATTCCTTATTAAAGTCATAGCTGATCCAATGCAATGGAATCTCAAAGGGAAACAAGCCAGAGAAGCACTAAAAGAATGATCTAAAAGCTCCCCTTGGGGACATCCTAATTATAAACGTCTTCTTTTTATACATGAAAATAAAGGAAATGCTTTAAGTGTTTTAACTAAAACACGGAGCTCATCATAGAACTATAGGGTACCATAGCCAACAATTAGATTCAGTAGCAAAAGTGTTCCCTCCCTGCTTCGGCCATGGTATGCAAGCAGAATAGTTATGGGCTCTCCTTCAACCATTTGCGTTCATTTTGTGGAATCTTTACTGAGCTCTTACTGTACTCTCAGCATTTCTCAGGCAGCCACCTGGTTTCTTACCAAGTACTCTTGCTCTCTTTGCCCAATATTGGGCGAGTCCAATGTAACAGCCTTAATCCAGAAACCCTGTTACTTTCTTTACAAGACGAAGGCACACAAGGTTGTGCTTTACTTGATACCTTCTTGTTCCTGTAATAATTATACAGGAAATTCCTATTAACCAAGGACAACTTAATTTGGTTTGCAGATAGATCTTATCTCAAAAATGAGATGAGAGAGAGAGATTACTTAGCTGGGCATGCAATGACTTCATGGTCAGTTTAACAGAAAGTTCTTATTTACCTGAAATAATCTGTCTTGTTGGGCAGATTTTAATTTCTCTAATTTGAGCTTGTCAAGTGGCCAAAGATCAAATAGCCAACATTATACTGATAGTCCTATACCACTGGTGTAGCTTATGACTTTGGAATGTTATGGAAGCAACGAGGCTTCACTTCTTAACTTCCTCAGGGTGGTTTATAAAGAATTAAAAACAGGTTGCAGAATTAGATGCTGTACAGCAACCAAGACAATTGGCAATTATCAAGATTCCAGGACACTCTAAAGCTACCACCCTTGAAGCAAAAAGAAATCATTTAGGTGATGCTATAACTAAATAAGCAGCACTAGGCAATCAAATTATCCATACCTCAGAATTTTGCTTCTGCTAAATCAATAAAAGACTTGATAGTTCCACAGCAGCTACAGAATAAAATATATGGCAACAAAAAGGAGAAACCTTTGACCCAGACAAACAAATATGGCTTGGACCCAGTGGGAGATCTATATTACCTATAGGGGCTCAATTGCCTATACTTCAACATGAACAAACACATCGGGGTTCTAAAAGAGTGATTTCATGGAGTACACATTACCAGAAACCTTCTCTCACTATAAATCATAAGTATATAGCAGATGTTCTGTAAAATATAGCCCTGGAACACACTCCATAGATCCCAGGGACATTTCTCACTCCCGTTAGGCCCCTTTGAGGTATGGCAATTGGATTGTATCCGAATGCCACTGTCTCAAGAATACGAGTGTGTTAGTTATGACTTGCGTGTTCTCTCATTGGATGGAGGTATTCCCTTGCAGGAGAACAACAGCCTTAATGGAAGGTAAAATTTTATTGGGGGGAAAATAATGCCCCCTTGGAGAGTTTCCTGTGAGTCACATAGTGACCGAGTGACTCATTTGCTGGGCAAATAATGCGATCCATTGTGTAACATTTGGCCTATTCTACAGCATTTCATTGTGCCGATCACTCCCAGTTTTTTGGATGGGCACGTACCAATGGTACAAGTAAAACTCAACTAGCTTGAAGATAAGCATCCAGATGCCACCCACACTCCTGGTGCTGGCAGCAAAGAGCCTGCTGAGGGACCACGCCTTGGCCATTGCAGCTCTGGAGTACCTGCCCACTGAGCTCTTCCTGTATCTGTTCGTCCTAGCCTACCGTGGTGGACACCACCACCAGCTCCTGAAGGCGTTGGCCCAAGCCTGGCCCTTCACTGTCCTCCCTCTGGGGGTCCTGATGCAGCGTCCCCCTGATCATGCCCCAACCAGGGCCACGGGCTTAAAAGCTGTGTTTGACACACTTGACGTTCTGCTTGCCCAGGAGGTGCAAACTGCAGGTGCTGGATTTAAGGAACATGGGTGCCAACTTCTGGGATATGTGGCTTGGAGTCAGCACTGAAAATTGCTCACCAACAGGACCAGTGACTGTGCACAGCTCCAGCTCCAACATGGAGCATCCCCTGGCTCCCTTAGAGGTGTTCCTAGACATTAATTTACATGAAAGGAACCGGGATAAGTTTTTCATGCACATCATCCAATGGGCCCAGCAGAGGGAAGGGTTGCTACACCTGTGCTGCAAGACAATGAGGATATCTGAGGTGCCCTTCCAGAGGGTCAGGAGGGTCCTGGATAGGGTGAGGCTGGACTGCATCCAGGAGGTGTACGTGAACTTCACCTGGGACCTGCCCACCCTGGGGACATTTGCTTTCTACCTGGGTCAGATGAGTAACCTGCAGACACTCTTTTTCCTGGAAGAGTTGGCTGAGGAGGAAGAGGATGAAGAGCGGGAGAAGGAGGGGGAGGAAGAAGAACAACAGGAAGAGGAGCAGGAGTTGAGGGAGGAAGAGGAGTTGGAGAGGAAGGAGCAGGAGGAAGAGGAGCAGGAGTGGGAGGAGGAAGAGGAGTTGGATAGGGAGGAGCAGGAGTGGGAGGAGGCAGGGGAGCAGGAGTGGGAAAGGCAGGAGCAGGAGGAGCAGCGATCCTTTTCCCAACTCCTCTCTCAGATGCTCAGGCTGTGGCACCTCCAGGAGCTCTACATGCATTCTCCATCCTTCCTCCCAGGTCGTCTGGACCAGATGCTCAGGTGCCTGCAGACTCCCTTGGACCTACTCTGCCTAACATATTGCCAGTGGCTGACGCATTCAGACCTGATAAACCTGTTCCAGTGCCCGAACCTCAGGCAGCTGAAGATCCTGCATCTATTTGGCCTCAGCCTTGCGGATTTGAGTGAGCCCCTCCGAGCTCTGCTGGAGGCAGTGGCACCCACCCTCCGGGACCTGGGTCTGGATAACTGTGGGATGGCGGACTCCCAAGTCGAGGCCATCGTGCCTGTCCTGAGCCGCTGCCACCAGCTCAGGAAGTATGCCTTCAGACCAGTCTGTAACCTCAGGCTGAGCAGCAGTGAACTGAGGGGGAGCAGTCCATTCATCCTGAAATTCCTCCTTGGTCACAGCCTTTTCAGCAGCAGCCTGCTCTGCCTTTTCAATCTCTTCAGGATCTCTGTAGAAGTAAAGATCGGGCATCACTTCCCACGGGTGTTCACGGGAGATAGTGCCACGCATGCAGAGCACTTCCCGGGCCAGCATCCACCACATCAGACCCACTGAGTGAGCCCCCTTGTTGTTGCAAGGGATGGCAATGTCCACAGAGCGCAGCGGAGAGTCCGTGTTACACAGAGCGATGGTGGGCAGGGTAACATAAGACGCCTCTGAGAGGCTGGTGGTCAGCCCTGGGGCCAGTAGCCACCAGAAGTCTTGGCTCCCGGAAGGCTGCCTGCATCTGGTTGGCGAAGGTTCCAGGAGTGAAGCGGTGGCAATAGGAGTGGCTCCAGTAGCAGCAGCAAACTTCAGCACAGCTCACTGGCCGGGATTCCTGGGCGACATGACACTGACGTCAGCTGGGTTTTCGATGGCAACAATGGCACGAGCTGCCAGCAGAAGCTTTTCCCAGGTTCTCTTCAGATTGATGATGTAGATGCCATCACTGTTCCTTTTGTAGATGGACTGTTCCATTTGGAAGTCAAGGTTGGTGCCACCTAAGTGGGTTCCTGCCGCAAGGAATTTGAGGACATCCTCCTCCTTCATTTGCCAGACATCAAGGGCTCCGGACATTGTGAGAAGTTTCCCTTTAAGTCACCTGGGAACCGAGAACAACGCCATATGGAGCCCTCCCTGGGTAGCAAGGAAAGGCCCTCGGGGAGTTTTTCCCGTGAAGGCTGACCATTGTCCTGCCCTGGGAACGGTCTGAGCTGTTGTAGCATCAGAGATTAGCCACCTTGTTATGGGGCTTGGAGCTCCTGAAGGCAGGACTGCAGACCCTCTCCCTTTTCAGGTTACACTTGCATGTAGCTATCTTCTCCCTCATCCATATATAATCAGCCAACTGGCAAGGGAGGGGGGAAGGGGGTTAAAGCAGAATTTCCAGGGTGACTGACTGCTCTCCCTGTGGGGCGCAGCTACAGTGTTTTGGACAGGTTCAAGCCTTGGACTGAGGAGAGGGCACAGTCCTCTCATTGCCACGTGCAAGTCCCAGCTGGATGGCAGCGCCCTCCCAGAACAATTACAGCCAACAGCTATAGTGTAAGCTTGAACCTGTGGTCCGAACACGTGGCCCCACGTGCCTGAGTGATAGAGTTCAGGTGCATGTAGTTGAGTAGGATTGAAACCCATGAGAATGTTGTAAACATCTTGATCACGCCCTTACTTTGCCTGTGGCATCTGCTATAAAATAAAGACACGGCTTGTGGGTGCAGGCGCTGTCCATCAGAGGGGCAGCGTCCCACCAAGACCCAGCTTTCATTCTCTTGCCTGTCTTTTCTAAGCCTTTCATCACCCCCACTCAGGTTCACCCTTGGCCGTGCCGGTGCGGCATATCTCCCCATACTGCCGGCATTATTAGAATAAAAGTTCATATATGATTCAACCCTGTATCTGCTTCATTTGGTTCAAGTAGCAACAGGCAGCCTTGGACCCATTGTGTCTGGTTTCACCAAGATAAAACAATCCAATTCGACTGTGGTGGCTGCTACACATGGAGGCATGGAGGAGTGCGCTTACCTCTGCAGCCTGGGCTCTTCGCGGGGATGTCGATGTCCTCAGCAGCGCCAAGGCCCAGCTGAGAGGGCAGCGGCTGAGGGCAAGCCGGCCCCGGCCCTGGCCCCGGCAGAAAAGCACCTCGAGGCGGACGAGGCAGCGTGGTGCTGTGCTGGGAGTGGAAGGATCGAGAGCCCCATGCCGCCCCCGCCGCCCCTGCACTGCTCACTGCAGGACCTGCCCCATGGAGATGCTAGTGGAGATCTTCACCTCTCTCCCCGGCACTGATCTGCCCAGCCTGGCCCAGGCCTGCACCAAATTCCACCACATTCTGCCACAATCCCAAAATGTGTCCGTATGGGTGGAACAGCTTCACATAGACTTCTCAATAAGAGATACCGATCGTCTCCTGGTTCTGCAAGTTTTCACGAACCCCAAACTCCTCGCGGCAGCACTGGAGTCTTTATCCTGTTCGATGAGGACCACTTCGGGTTCATCTGGCTGGAGAAATACTTCTTCAGGTATGGTAGAGTCCAGGACACCTTCCAGAATGTGGAGGCACCATCCACGCAGGCTTTCCTGGAGTTGCTCAAGAACATTCAGTCCGGACCCCCTGTGAGGAGCAGCTTGCACGCACTTTGAAGATTTGACCTTCTGACCAGGTTACCCACCTTTGTTTGTTTTTTTAATCCTCACCCGAGGATATTTTCCCCTTGATGTTTAGGGAGAGCGGGGAAGAGAGGGAAAGACAGAAATAATCCATGTGAGAGAAACACATCACTTGGTTGCCTCCTGCCCAAGGCCGGACCAGGGCCAGGCTGGATAACAGCCAGCAATTGAGGTAGAAATAAACCTTAGACCAATGATCTCAACCTTCCTAATGCTGCGACCCTTTAATAAAGTTCCTCATGTTGTGGTGACCCCCACTTTCCTTGTTACAAATTGAACATAAAGCATAGTGATGAATCACAAAAACAATATGTAATTATGTATGTGTTTTCCCATGGTCTTAGGCCTTTCCATCAGCACGTCCAGGCTCTATCCACTGAGCCAAACCAGCTAGGGCTGAGCATGTCTTTTTAAAAAGAAAGAAAGAAAAAGGAAAGATCCTAAAATTAGATAGTGGTAATTGTTAGATTGTACAACTCTGAATATAATAAAAACCACTGAATTGTAAAAAACAAACAAAACTGAATCCAATTCAAATGGTTTGAGTGAAGACTTTAATGAAAGAAAGCCTTGGTGGATGGAAGGAGTCAGGAATGAGGGATGAGGAGACACCAGGGGCCAGCAATGGCAGGAAGCTACTGCAACCATAGGCCCAAGAGGAAAGAGGTACCGAACCCAGTGAGAGCTACGCCTATGGAAGAGGGTCCCACCTGGCAGGAGCAGCGGGCCTGGAGGAACAAACCTGTTCTCTGATATGTGGCTGTAAAAGACGGAGGGGGAGTTGGGAACAAGTACCCAAACCTCTCATCTCCTAGCCAGTGTCTTCCAGTGGCCAGGTCCACCTGGCCGTCAGCTTTCAAGGGAGATTAAGCGATATGGCCCATAGGTTGCTGCCCTCTGGGGGCACAGAGCAGAGTGTAGGGTGCATTGGTGCTGAGCAACAAAGAATAGCCAGCTCTCTTGGAGACCAATGGGGAGGGGAGGCCATCAGAAGGGAATCGCCATATGACACTTAGGGAGAGGACAGAGTACCTGGCTCTGCGGCCCGTCTTCACACAGGGCCCCATGTCAGGGCCCCACAGGCTGGAGTGAGCCAGTGCTGGAGCCCAGAGGCCCTCCCACTAGTCGGGGATTCATTGCAGACTCATTTTGGAGCCGAGAGCGGCAATATTTTGTTCATCCCCAAATCTGGCACTAGTTCCCTGCTGGTTACAAGCTAGCAGAGGTGGAGAGCCTCTGGCAGAGGAATTCGCCAGCACCAGCCTTAGTCTCTGGATATTTTTCACACGTGGTTTCCAGGCTCAGTGTGGCTCCAACACACACACTCTTGCTCCTAAACAAGATTGATCTCATTTCCTTAGTCCTATTACCAGGGAGGTCAGCCATCTCCATTTCCTAATGGACTTAGATTAGGTGATAAATCAATCCTGATTAGAGACACTATTCTCCAGTGGGAGGAGGTGCCAGAGGCTCAGCTCGGGGAAGCTGTGGTGTGGGGCTCGAAGGAGAACAGTCTGGGGATTGCTCTCTGGTTAACGAGTATAAAACAAGGTAGCACACCGGTGTCTCATTGGTTTCTAGCTCAGCACTGCACCGTGTGCTGTTTGAACAGGGTCCATGCCACACAAGTGTCATTTTAGCCAGTGTCAGGAAGGTGTCTGGCAACGAGAGGAACGACGCGAAGAGAGCACTGCACGGTGCCTTTATATTACAATTTCAACTTTTAAGAATGTCAACTACATACTGCGATGAACCCATTTCAGGGAAAATTTCACACAACGACAAAGAACGCCCCTGAGCGGCTTTCAACGTCTTTCTTGTCCAGGCCCCATTTCCTGACCTCCTTATTCCACATTAAAATGAGCATGCCCCTCCTTCTGGGAAATTAGGCTAATTTAATGGTCACCACCCACATATATTCCTACCAAACAGTAAGCTCTCCTTCTGACCTTTCTCAGGCAGATTTGGAGCTTCATGGCATCCAGCACAGATGGGGGTCCTGAGGACCAGCTGACAATTGGGGGAGCACAGAGCGGTACGAGGCCTGTTCTCCGACCATTGAAATGTGAGGAGTGTCAGGATGGGCACAAGCAAGGCAACCCCAACTGTCGTGTTAGGCAAGCATTTGGGGCTGAGCACCCCCAGCCCCGAGGATCCAATGAGATGAAGGGAAACCAGAAACCATTGGCTTCCCAGGATCCATAGAAGCCATTTAAGACAGGAATCGTTCTCCTGGTGTGAGTAAAGACTAGGGAAGACAGTTTTCAGAAAGCCACAGGCTGTCTGCATCTCAGCAGTGGGTCAGGAAGACAGCTCTGCAGCCATGGGGCAACCTGTATCCATCTAGAATACAGACCAGCCTTTTCTGGGAAAGCTCAGAAGAAATGATGCCTCAACTTCAGCCAAGAAGAGACAACTCATTTTATCCAAGACCAAGCGGAGACATCGTGAAAAGTCTCAACTTCCTAGGAAACTGACCAGCTGCATTTTCAAGAGTCCAGTCACAAAGACAATATCCCATCCAGGTAACGTGCTCAGCGGCAGGCAGGGGGGTGGAAGGGACTTGGGAGAAACCCTAGCAAATCTGTGCATATAGGAGACTGCAGGGTCTCCAGGCCTGTAGCCCTGAAGGAGAACTTAAGTACTTTCCATGTCACAAATACCATGAAACTAATTGCATTGGGAAGTGTGGGTGAACCCCTGGGCCATGCTGGTCCTGGGTTTCTACACACCAGCCCCCAGCCCACCACAGCACAATTTTTAAATTAGGCAGAGATATCCCAGGAGCAGGTCTCTGTGGGCCACAGCTTCTCTGCAGGCAACCAGTTACCCGAGGAGATATTGAGAGACAGACTCAGAGTGGGAAAAGCAAGAGAGAGACTGGCTGTGGCTTTGAGGGCAGACAGGTTAGCCAGGGAGGCAGAGAGAGCCAGGAGCAAGGAATAATGTAAAACCTGAATGAAATTACAAGGTTGTGCAGAAAAGGCTCAGTGGTGTGGCTTTGGGGGAGTGGTTCACTGTGAGAACGCCCTAGCCATACTGGTTTCCTTTCATGTCAATTCTGTTTCTTGCCCTGGACTCGGATGCTTTGTTATACTCAAAAGTTTAATAACATGCGACTTTAAGTGCTTTTAAAATAACATGAAAAACCAAGACAAGCAATTGGATTTCCCAGCCCATTCTCAGCAAATGGGAGCCAACTAAGGGTAGCCAATCACTTAGTTCCTACCTGAGTTCCACCAGCTGAGTAGGCTGGGACCCCTTCAGGACTAGAATGCCCTGTGAACTTCACGTGAACGTCAGACTTGTGACTTGGAGCAGAGCCTAATGTCCCAAGTCAAGGTGGTTCTGACTGCCAGTTCCTGGGCTCTTTTTGGCTGAGACACATGCTGGATTTCAGTTTAAGTCAGGTGCCCACACCTCAGCCCTCTTCTCCCTTCCCCCAGGGCCTTGCTGAGTACTCAAGCTGAACATCTGACTTCTTGGATATCTTCAGCCCTTAACTAGATAAGTTACAGCTGGGTATTTTGCTCAACGGGAACACCAAATTAAGATAATGATTGTCAGGATAAAATGTACATGAAATAGCAGAAACGTGGGGAAAGCCAGCTCCTAGGAGTGGTTAGGTCTTGGTCTCTGGGAAGTAGTTGAAATAAGCAAACATCTTGCCTTGACCCTGCAGAGCTGCCACAAAGCAGGATCATTCTTGGGACTCTGAGAGGGGACGGAATCAAGAGCAGAGTCTCAAAGAAGAGCTCCAGGGTCAGAGTTTGCCTCACCTTAAATTTCCTGAAGAAAGAACTTCTTGAAGGCAGAAGAGGTCATTTCCTACCCCAGCCCCACAAATGGTTCTCACTTAGCATGAGCTTGCATGCAAATCTCCCTTCCCCCGCCCCCATCTCAAGACACCTCAAACATTTTATGACAAAAAAATGACCTGACAAGGACACATGTGATACCTTAATCAATAAAGAAAAAGAAAAAGAAAACAAGAAAACGACCTGACATGCAATGAACTGGTCCAAGTCTACCCCAGGCCCAGGAAGGGAGCCTGATGGGCTGGAAGGTAGGAGTCAGTGGTCAGAGACTAGGCCATCTCTGTAGGTGCCCCTGGGCTGTAACAAGGAGTTAGGCTGAGGGGTGGGAGTCCTGATACCTACAGCTGCCCCCAGAGGGCCTTCCTGCCCAGGGCATTTTAAGGGAGCCCCCCTTATCCTTAGGGAGTGGTTTCTGTTCTTCCTGCTAGTAAGCCTCCACTTAGAACCCAGCTACATGAACTCCCTTCCCCACCACATCTCATCTATCTCTCATCTAAGTCTCAGTTACCCAAAGGCTATGCCACTTAGTGATGAAGAGGGGACAGTAGGAACCAGTCTGAAGAGAGAAGCTGCCCAGGTAAGTCTTGAGGGTAGTGGACATTCAGGGTAGGGAGCTGTGCAAAGAACTAGAACTTCGCTTTAACACCAGAACTAGAACTGAAACCGGGTGAGCTCAGCAGGGGAGCATGTTCACAGCGGGCAGTCAGTAGTTCCTGGTTACAGGGTGGGTAATAAGCCAAGCTCCTATGACCACCATGCAGGCCTCATAAAACATGTCAACTGAAGGCAACTGAGCTATCAGGTTAAACACTCGCAGCTTAAGCAACTCCCTGGAGACATGAGAAGTGGCAGGATTCCGGCTGAAGCTATCATTGGGCACTAATGCCTGTGACTGGCCTTTTGGTTCCATGGTCCACATTTCTTTGCCATTGAAGGCTTATTATTAGGGAGATCTGGGAGCCAACCTTTGTCACAAGCAGCTTTTTTGCAGGTAGTCTACAGTCAAGATTCTGCCTCTTTATGGCCCCATCCTCCTCCCCACTTAGACAGGCCTTGTTCTTCTGGTGTGAGTAAAGGATAGGGCAGGCAGCTTCCAGCAAGCCACAGGCTGTCTGCATCTCAGGAGTGTGTCGGCAAGACAGCTCTGCAGCCATGAGGAAACCTGTACAGATCTAGAATACAGAACAGGGTTTTCTGGGAAAGCTCCAGAGAAATAGGATGCCAAGAAGAAACAACTTATTTCATCCAAGACCAAGCAGAGACATCGCGAAAGGTCTCAACTTCCTAGGAGGCTGACCAGCTGCATTTTCAAAACTCCAGTCACAAAGACATCTCATCCTGACAATGTGCTCAACGGCAGGCAGCAGGGTGGGGGGACCTGGGAGAAGCCCCAGCAAATCTGTACATACAGGAGACTGCCGAGTCCCCAGGCCTGCGGCCCTGAAGGAGAACTGAAGTACTTTTCATGCCACAAACCTCAGGAAACTAATTGCATCGGGAAGTGTGGGTGAACCCCTGGGCTGTGCTGGTCCTGGGTCTCTACACACCAGCCCCAGCCCAGTTTGAAATTGGGCAGAGATGATCCCAAGAGCAGGTCTCTGTGGGCCACAGCTTCTCTGCAGGCAACGGGTTACCCTTGGAGATATCCAGAGACAGACTGAGTGACAAAAGAGAGACTGCAACAAGAAAGCCCACTGCATGGGAGAACATATTTGCTAATGCTATCTCAGATAAGTGTTTAATCTCCAAAGTTGACAGGTTACTCATACAACTTAAAATGAAGATTGAAAGTCCAACCAAGAAATTGGCAAAGGACCTAAATAGTTTTCAAAAGCGGACATACCAAAGGCTGAGAGATATGAAAACATGCTCAAAGTCACTAATCTGTAAGATGCAAATCAAAACAATGGAGGTACCATCTCACACCTGTCAGAATGGCTATCAACAAGTCAACAAAGGACAAGTGTTGGTGAGGATGTGGAGAAAAAGGAGGTACACAAAGTACCTGGTTTCCCCAGGTCTCCAAGTCCTGCACTGCTGGTGGGAATGCAGACTGGTGCAGCCACTGGAAAACAGTATAGAATTTCCTTTAAAAGTTAAAAATGGAACTCCCATTTGACCAAGTAATCCCACTTCTAGGACTATATCCCAAGAAACCAGAAACATCAATCAGAAAGGACATATGCACCCCTATGTTCATAGCAGCACAATTTATAATAGCTAAGATTTGGAAATAGCCTAAGTGCCCATCAGCAGATGAGTGGTTCATCTATACAAGGGAATACTATGCTGCTATAAAAGGATTTTTTTACCATTTGCAATAGCATAGATGGATCTGGAAAAGCATTATTCTAAGCTAAATAAGCCAGTCAGACAAAGCTAAATATCACATGATCTCATTCATATGTGGGATACAATGAACAACAAACTGAGGAACAAAATTAGATCCAGAGACTAAGGAACACTGAACAGACCATCCAACCTCAGAGAGAAGGCAGTGGGGAGGGGGTAAGAGATCAACCAAAGGACTTACATACAGGCATATTTGCATAAGCAATGGGCATTGACACTGGGTGGTGGGGGCTTGTCCTGGGGGACAGGAGTGGGTGGGGGGTCAATCAGGGTAAAAGAAGACATATGTAAAACTTTGAACAATTAAAAAAAAGAGACTGGCTGTGGCTTTGAAGGCAGACAGGTTGGCCAGGGGGGCAGAGAGAGCCAGGAGCCAAGAAAAATGCTGTAAAAACTGAAGGGAAATTAGGTTGTCCAGAAAAGGCTCAGTGGTGTGGCTTACGGAGAACACCCTGGCCATACTTGTTTCCTTTCATGTCAGTTCTGTTTCTTGCCATGGACTCTGACGCTTTGTTGTATTCAAAAGTTTAATAACATGCAACTTTAAGGACAACAAAAAAAATATGGAAAACCAACCAAGGGGTTGGATTTCCCAGCCCATTCTCAGCAAATGGGAGCCAAATAAGGGCTGCAAATCACTTAGTTCCTACCTAACTACAGCTAAGTAGGCTGGGACCCCTTTAGGACTAGAATGCCCTGTGGACTTCATGTGAACTTCATGTGAACTTCAGACTTGTAACTTGGAGCAGAGCCTAATGTCCCAAGTCAAGGTGGTTCTGCCAATTCCTGGGCTCTTTTGGGCTGAGGCACATGCTGGACTTGGGTTTAAGTCACGTGCGTTTAAGTCACGTGCCCACACCTCAGCCCTCTCCTCCCTTCCCCCAGGGACTTGCTAAGCTTAGTGCTGAAGCTAAACATCCGTGTGAGCTTCTGGATATCTTCAGCCCTTAATTGGATAAGTTGCAGATGGGGCTACAAAGACAGGTCAAGAGCTCAGAGGTTGCCACAAGTGGCACCTGTAGAATACAGTACAAAACGGACAAGTTTCCCTCAACCGGATTCTGAAGGCTCGCCCCACCCTCCTAGTTTTAGTCTTTCATTAAGGAAGCTAATGCAAGACTACAGGCCCAGCTCTGATCTTGTAAAATCCATCGTCACCAACCATACTTTGAACTGAACAATTAAAAAGCAACTTTATCCATGCCTTACAATCAAAACATGTCATTGACACCATTGCTCAATACAGGACAGGCTCATACAATCCTAATTGCAGAGTCTGCTTGGGTAGGTGAGGGAGCTATGCAAGTTGGACGTACCAAGCTGGGCTCATAGAGCTTGCCAGGCTAGAGGGAGGTTATAAGGCACTGACGTTCAAGTGGTACTTATGACTGATACACTTTTCTGCAGCATGGAACTGCTGCTATGCAAAAAATATTTAAAAATCCATTGACCCAGGACCACACATGCTCTGCCCTGGCTGGGGTTCCTCTACCTGTCATAAGCTAATGCTTACTGGGCAGGTACTGTGATGGGCGCTGGTCTACACAGTGTCATCTAGCCACAAAACATCAGAGTTGAAGTTTCTAGATTTAGGTACTTGTCCAAGATTTCAGAGCTAGTAAGTAACAGACAGGGACACACCTCAGGTGAGTTCAAGCCCATATCCTCACTGTCACATACCACACAAGGGATTTCCACATAAAGGATCAGAGATTGAGACTCTGGTCAAGAGTGGCGCTCCCACCTCCACTGCAAACAGTAGCTCAGCCCTCACTGATAGTGGGGAAGGGACATAATAAGAGCCACACGTGTCTAACAATTATTCACCTTGCTAACTAAGGTGTTTTTTTGTTTTTTTCCCCACAGACCTGGGGAAACTGGAGGGTAAAACAAGGCTGTAAAAAGACAAGATACCTCAGTAGGTCTTATTCAGAAAGGAATACGCTTCGATTTGGTAGCTGTGCCTAGACTAGCCGTGGGCAAACTACGGCCCGCGGGCCGGATTTGGCCCGTTTGAAATGAATAAAACTAAAAAAAAAAAGACCGTACCCTTTTATGTAATGATGTTTACTTGAATTTATATTAGTTCACGCAAACACTCCATCCATGCTTTTGTTCCGGCCTGCCGGTCCAGTTTAAGAACCCATTGTGGCCCTCGAGTCAAAAAGTTTGCCCACCCCTGGTAGACGCTGACTCCCTCGGGGAGTTTCTCAGCAACTCCGGCCATTCTCCAGTTCCAGGAAGGGTCTGAGCTGTTGTAACATCATAGAGGTTTAGCCACCTTGTTATGGGACTTTGAGCTCCTGAAGGCTGGACTGAACCTTCCTTTTCCATAGCTCCGTGCAGCTGCATGCTGCAGTGTAACATCTCCCTCATCTACATCTATATATAAGAAGCAAAGTGACCAACCGTCCATCTGGCACGTATGACACACTGGCCATTTAAAAATAAACATTGATCAATTCTCTGAACGGTGAACAGTTGGCAGCCTCACACTATAACTTCAGCCATCGAAGATCAAACTGTATACCCCAAATGCTTTTTCTTAGATGGCCCAGGCAGTAGTGGAAAAACATCTTTATAATGTTTTAATACATTAGAGGTGGTGGTGGTACTGTTTTACCCACAGGGTCTATAGGAATTGCTGCAAATTTTCCTTTCAGTGCGCACAAATCCATGCACCGACCACTAGTCCATATATAATCAGCCAACTGGCGAGGGGGCTCAGAGCAGGATTTCCAAGGTGACCAAATGTGCCGGAGGCCAGTCCATCCTTGCTGCTTGACACAGTTGCTGCAGGGAAGAAACATCTTCACAGCATATGTTTCAAGGGACCTGGCGTATATGGCATACTGTTCTTAAAAGGCTAAAGAGAAGCAAACGAAACCTAAGCGCACACAAGGGGAACTGGAGGGTGTGGAAAGGCACTGACCACGTGATGTGGCGGCCTCAGCAGCAGGAGAACCTGAGGCGTGGAGGTAGCTCAAACTGCGGAACTGGGAACTGAGTGGGAAATGCCGACCTCACTTGAAAATGGGGCAAGGCCAGTGGGTGTGAAGCTTGCCCACCTGAGCCCACCCTGATTGAGGGCTTAACTACAGGTTCCTGAGATGGCTCCTGTGAAAAGCCACTTTATTAAGGTTATTTGTTGACACTATTACAGATGTCCCCTTATTGATTTTCCTCAAACTGGAGGTGAGAGTGATGGGGTCTGGTTGCAGGAGCATTTATTCCAATAATGCCGGCAGTATGGGAGAGCATTCGTGTTGGGGTCCAGCCCCAGCAGGTTGAGGGGTTCCCAAAGGTGTGGACGGAGTTAGCAAAGAAGGAATGACACGGAGGCAGCGTTCAGTTGATCAGCAGCCTAGCCAGGTTCTCTAGCCAGGATCTGTGTCTTTTTTGGCCAGGGCCACATTAGAATTTTAATAGAGAAAACTAGGAGTACATAAACATTACATATGAAACAAACTGACATAGCCTACATGAAAATGCCCGAGGGAACAAAGTACAAATTCAAGCTTAGAGATTTAGGTACTGGTACTCGATGAAATCACATTTCCCAGCAAGTCAGTTTTCTCATTTGTGGTTTAGAGTGATAATCAAGTGAGTCAACAAATGAATATATGTATATAAACATACATAAATATATAAAAATTCTATATACTGCCCAGTGCTATTAAAAATACAGATATTCTCTTCTTACTTTCAGTCACATTTCTTTTGCGTTTTCTCTTGTATTTTCGCTTATACATTTCTTGTTTGCATTTTTTTTAAAAACCATTGATTTACCTGTTTTTCTGTCATGTTAAATTCAAATGCAAGCGATAGACTATGTCCTTTTGTGGGGCATTCGTTTAACTTAAACGTTGCCCAGAGTGTCCATGAGGGGCTTGCTGACTAATCTTTTCTCCGGATATTCTTCCTCACATTCCATTTTTTTCTTTTTTATCTTCCTCTTGTTCTAGTTTCTTTTTTCCATCCTTTTTTTATATCTTCTTCCTTTTCTCCTCCTCCATTTTTCCTTCTTTCATCTTTACTATGATTCCTATTGGATTGCTCTGGATTTTTATCACAGGGCATAACTGGTTGTTTCTGTATAGCAAGATCCCCAATATGTGTTGAGGGTCCAGACACAGCAGGTCCAGGGGTTCCCAAAGGTGTGGATGGAGTCAGTGAAGGAAGGACACAGACAGTGTTCAGTTCATCAGCATAGCCAGGTTCTCTGTCTTATTGTCTTGTTACATCTGTATTTATATCAGTTGATTTTAATCCTATCAATTTCTATTCCAAAGGTTAGGGCGTTTCTTATCTCCATTCCAGGGAGTAAAGAAGATTATGTAGCTTAAGCGTGATTGATTGTTCGTAGTTAAAGTGATTAACTATCTGGCTGGCACTTAGTCAAGAGTTTAATACTGGGCCCCTCCAGACTAAGCATGCAGTCTGGCCTCTACTGAATTTGGCCTGCACCCCACTGCACTGAATCTGCACCCAGAAACTGATCCTGGGAGCTGCCAGGAGGTGGATGCCATAGCTCTGAGGTGGAGGATGATGCAAGCAATGGGACCAGGCTAGGCTTATGGCCACGATGCTGTAGGTGCAGTCAATAGCCCAGTGATGAGATGGGTTCCACAAGCCACGCCCTTTCTCAGGTAAGGTACAGGAGGGTGTGGCATCTTATGCCTAGGTTAGCAGGGAAGGCCCAGTGTCATGTTTCCCTCCACGTCCCGCGTGGTTCAGGGTTCAGGGTCTGGAAGAGGAGCCGCACACAAATGAAAGAAAAGACATGAGATAATTTGGAAATATTGGGGGACCAGACGGGCAAGATCAACTTAGGAGGAAAGACTTCCACTGTGCTCAGGCCTCACCAAGCTTTTTATAGTGAGAGGTAAATCAGATAGTGGTTACCATAGTTACACAGTTCTTGTGAGTTTCACTTGTTTTGACCATGGTTATCCTTCCTGCATTCCCTCGGCCCATTAGCTTCCCAGATAAGATCTAGGGGAGTGTTATAAAGTCAAGCCTAATTATGCTAAGAGGACTGTGCCCTCTAAGCTGGGACTTGATTGTAACTTTGCCAACAGGTCAGTAGGAGGCTTAACCCTATGTCAGTTTCCCACAGCCCAGGAGCTGTTTAGCAATAGGCTTATTAGGGAACCAAGCATTTATTAGAGAATTCTGTCAGAAACTTATCAGTCCAGCTCCTACTTGGGATACCCCCTGCAGGGGTCTTGAGAAGATTTGAGTAGAAGCCACGGGAGAAAACCCTCACTTTCAAGGGCTGGTCCCTTAACTACCACCTGCTGGCCCAGGGCAACCCCCACTGAGATTTACTCTTTCCAGCTGAAGAGACACATGTGGGTCTCCAGACTCATTTTAGGTTTTGCCATATTTGAGTTCATCTGCCTGTTCTGGCCTTTGCAGCAGCACACCACTCTGGGGCTTCTTCCCAGAAGGGGGCTTTCCAAGTTTAAAGGAACAGGAGAAAGATACGCCAACAGGACTGCCCTCTCCAAGGCCTGGCCCAGACGCCGGCCATGGCATGGAACGGAGGCTTTGACTAGTGAAAGCAGGAAAGTCAAGTTTATCACCTGCCAGAGGAGAGGCGGCTACCTGCCAGGAGCCTCGGGTTTTGGTTTTTAGGAGTGGGACACAGCAGCTAAGCCCTCGATCAAGGTGGGCTCAGGTGGGGAAGTTCCACACCCACTGGCCTTGCCATTTGCAAAGGAGGTTGGCATTTTCCAGCATCCAGGTCATGCAGATCCTCCTTCGGGCTACATGTTCCAGTGCAGGCCCCGGTCCAAGCTCTGTCAGCTGTGGGCAGCTGTGGTCTTCAGCCCACCTGCCTGCATGCCCCTCACCCCCACCAACAGGGCTTGCAGCTCCCTGGCAAAGGGCATTCCTGGGAGAAAGGGTGCGCTTCCCACACAAGGAAGCGAGGAGCTGCCCTGAGAGCTTTCCAAGGCTTTTTCTCCAGTTGAGGGAAACAGACAGGTTTTCGGAAGGAAGAAAGCAGGAGGAAACATCTCCTGGAGAGAGAAAGCGCCTGTATTCTTGGCTCCAGGACTTCTGTGAAGAGGACAGGAGGAAGACCCCCCAGGAGGCTGCCAAGAGAGAAGCGGCTTTTGGAAGGAGAGTGAGCGAGCCCCCAGCTTTTCGAGGGAGAGTGAGCGAGCCCCCAGCTTTTCGAGGGAAAGCAAGACCCCAGCTTTTCGAGGGAGAGTGAGCAAGCCCCCAGCTTTTCGAGGGAGAGTGAGCAAGACCCCAGCTTTTCGAGGGAGAGTGAGCAAGACCCCAGCTTTTCGAGGGAGAGTGAGCGAGCCCCCGGCTTTTCGAGGGAAAGCAAGACCCCAGCTTTTTGAGGGAGAGACCCCGGCTTTTCGACGGAGAGCAAGACCCCGGCTTTTTGAGGGAGAGACCCCGGCTTTTCGAGGGAGAGCGAGCCAGACCCTGGCTCTTAGAGACAGACTGGCTTTTGGAGACTGAGAGCCCCGCATCCCCACCCAGAACACTCCCTTTTGAAAGAAAGAGAGGCTTCCCCCATCCTCCTGGGCTCTTCTGCTCGCCCACAACTCAGAGAAGCCTCTGAGCCACTCCCACCGCCCAGCTTTCTTCAGTCACAGGGACTAGGCTGAGCAGCGGCCCTCCCCACCTGGGGTTTTATAGGCTGTGGAGACTGAGCCACACCCCTGCCCCGAAGCTCTGGGTGGGCAGCTGGTCCTCTCTTCTCACTGGCTCCCTCCCTCTCAATCAGTAGCTAGCACCCGCCCCTTCACTCATTTCCTGATCTGCAAGTCCCCAATAGCAGGGAAAGGAAGGGAGGTTTCCATGGTGGGCAGCACCCAAGCCCTGCAATGAAGGTGCCTTCCCCCCCCAACAGACCCCCCCACCTCCCAGCAGAACCCTGGGTTGGAAAATGCGGGCAGCTGCTTCGCAGGCTGAACATGTAACCATGCCCCGTGACGCTAACAGAGCGTTAAGGCCACGCCCATGTGCCTGGAGGTGACTCCTTTGGATTGGAGTTTCTCCAGCAGCTCCTTCAAATCAGCACTGTTCCTGGGAAAGAAAGAAAAACGCGGAGTTTAAGAGGGCCCTGCCAGGTCCTGATTTTCACTGCCCCAGCCCTCCGGAAACCCCTCAAAAAGGAGCCACAGGTGGGAGGCATCCTTTAGAAGCCAATTCCCCTGAATCAGTCTGGGAGCCCAGCTGCAGGCCCGCTGCTAGGCCTGAGTAAGGAGATGGTAGGAAGGGCGCCCTTTCAGGAGGGGTGCTGCTGAGTGACATGCGCGTTTCAGGTCCGCAGGGGCAGGCCTGGCAGCCAGAAGAAGGGGGCACACAGGAGTCTCTGGGCAAGAAGGTGGCTTTCTGCGCACCGTGCTTGACATAAGACATAACTTGACAGCAGACCCCCACTCTGGGGTTAGAAAAACTCCTAGAAAGGAAACATGTTCATCTCAGTGGTTAGTTCTTTTTCTTGCAGCACATTTGAAAGTTGCTTTTGTTAACCATCACTGGTTTCCTAATCAAAATACTGTCAACATTCTCTTTCTCTCAACAGCTTCTTCATTTCCCCGCAACTTCCTGTCTTTACTCCTGCTGCTCCCCCAGCCTTTCCTTCAGTTTCTGCCACAAATCAATAATATTCTCTCCTTTTTTTGTGACCCAGCTGAGGTGCTGGGTCTCTGTGGATTCTCCTCTGATCTCCCAGATTGGTCCCACCTGCTCACCAAGTGTTTGCCAAGTCCTTTCTGAGGGGGCGGTGAAGGAATTGAGACGGCCAAGGTCTGGTCTTCTCCCTAGAGAACCTTGCACCCCAATTAGTACATTGCAGTTTGCTTTACTCCACAGCATCCCTTGTGCTGGCTGCTCTCTCACGCTTGTCTATGTGGCTGCCTTGTAAGCATCTGGGGGGACAGCATTATGGCTTCTTCAACTCTGCGTCCAAATGTGATCAAGTGTAGCATGTTTCTTCCAATGGATACATGAGAGAAGGAGAAAGAGATGGCTGCACGGAAATCACACACGTTCTGCCGCCTTCAGGGTTTTCTCTGGGGCCTTAGAGTTGGGTCTGAGGAGTGACACGAGAGAAAGTTCTGGACTTCCTTGGGCTCTAGAAACAGCTCCAAGTGCATAAAGCTGGCCTGCAAGATCAGGAAGAGCAAATGTTACAAGAGAGGTAGAGTGAAGATACTCCAGGGCAAAAACTAGGCCCCCTGATCCACAAGTTTATGAACTGAAGTCCCACCTGACACAGCTGAGTCAGCTGTGAGAACTTGGGGTGTGGTACAGTGCAGCAGTTAAACATGCAGATTCGGGGTTCATAGCCTGGCTCGGCGTTTTGTTAGTCATGTGACCTTATGCGACCTTGTACAACTTAGGTAATCTCCCCAGGCTCCAGTTTCTTTACAGGTGACACGAGGATACTTATGATCATGATAGGACTCACCTGCCAGGATTATTGTGAGGTTTAAATGAGCAAATACACAGGAAACACTTGGAATAGTGACTGGCAAGTACTTATTATTATTAACATCTACAATATAATAATATACAGCGCAACAAGGGTTAGCTTGCTCTAATTTAAAAAAAAAAAGACAGTCAAACTAGACAAAAACCTAGGCAAAGAGGCATATCTAGAATTGCTGGGAAGTTCAAGTTCGTTGGTAATGGCTCCTAACCTCTCAGCGTGCCTCATGCTTTTCCCCACTTCATCCACGTGCTCTGTTAGAGTCAGAGTGCTGAATCTGGGGATCTGTGTGGCTCAGGGAAAGAAACTGCCTGATGCGCCCACGTTCTTATCAGAGAGGAGGACTAGCCATTTGCAGAAAATAACGTGAATTATAAATGATTGCTTTTTCTGTGATGCACAACGACTTTGCATCATGAGGGCTGTCGTCCTATAATGACAATAAGGCACAATGACCTTATTGGTCTCTAATTAGTTTCTGGAAGAAGAGTCTGGAAGCACAAGGGACGTAATATGGCCGATTGCCTCTGTCCCAGAGAAGGGACTGACAAGCAACTATGGGACTGGGGCAGCCCTGGTAGGTGAGTATCTGTTGGGGGAGAGAGTTGCTAAGAGTAAGGGGGTGGAGTTTTCTCCCCTAGCAAAATTCCCTGGAAAATACCCTGCCCCAGGCTGGGGTAGTGGCAGAGATGGGTAATTAGATAATTCTCCTTGATGGTGGCTGTAGGGGGTGTGGGGGTGTGAGCAGGAAGGGGTGGAGGCTGTTTTGAAGACACTAGTTTTTCGTCAATGTCCCTGGCAGGATGGGGACAGTCATTCCTCTCCACCTGCTCCAAACTCCGTGCTCACCTGGGAGCTCAAGAGCCTGTCTCTAAACTAGTGCGTGTCACATGTCCCTGTGCACACACATCCCCTGGGACCTTGTTAAAATGTAGATTCTAATTCAATAGGTTCAGGTTGGAGTCAGCATTTCCAAATGTTTCCAGGCGATTGCCATGCTGGTCCTGGGAACATCACTTTGAATGACAAGGTCACAGCTTTTGTACTCAACAGCATCTTCATCCCCAGGGAGCCTTTTAGGAATGCAGATTCACAGGCCCCGCCTCAGAGGCAGCAGCTCTGTTTACACAAGCCCTCCAGGGGCGCTGGCGTCTGCTCAGGTGTGAGGACCACTGTTGGAGAGCACACAGGAGCTATTCTCATTGGAAGGACAGATGAGGGTTTCCAGAAATGGCATTCAGCCAGCACAGAATGCCAGGGCGAGGAGACATGCCAGGAAGATACTGAGCCCAGCCCTCTTCCAGCTGTGGTAGGCAGGTAGGCAGGCATGAGCAGAGCAAGGACCATGGGCCAGGTACAGAAGGCCACCGGGGCAAAAAGCTCTGGGTGCCTAGCAAAGGGCAAAACTAGGAAAACAAGGGCCTCACCCCCAGGGTAATCTTTCCTCCCCTGGCGTATTTCTGGTCATGCAGTCAGACCCTCCTTGGACCTTTCCTCTCTGGCATGTTACTAATCATGTGGTAGAGCCCCTTGGAGGAGGAACAAGGGGCCAGAGAATAGCCTCATAGGACTCCCATACAAGCCCTTGCTCAACCACTCCCTAAGCCTTAACCCAGTGGTTCTCAACCTTGGCTGCACATTAGAATCACCTGGGAATCCTTAAAATCCTGATTTCTGGGCCTCATCCTCCAGGAATTCTGTTTCTTTGTTATGGGGTGGGGCCACAACATTAGTAACAAAGAAACAGAATTTCTGGAGGATGAGGGCCAGAAATCAGGATTTTAAAAAGATTCCCAGGGGATTCTAATGTGCAGCCAAGGTTGAGAACCACTGCCTTAACCCGTAGGGATACCATCAAGGCCTCAGTTGTGTTTCAGCTCCAGGCCCAGAAAAGCAGCAACACCAGACAAGCGAAGGCATGGCTGACCTCAGGATCAGCAGCATTGAACAATGACCCCTTTGCCCACGTGTGGACTAATCAGTAGAAACCAGGGCCCTGAAAGAACACACGTGGAAAGCTGATGAATATTCTATTGGGATCCTCCCCTCAGAGCTCCAGATAAATACCCTCAAGCTGGGACCCAGTGCGGCTCTGCCTGCTGAGCCGCCTGTGCCTCCCCGACTCCTCACCCAGGCACACGCTCCTGGCCTCTCTCTTCCCCCTGAGCTCCAAGGGCCCTTCCTTTGCCTCTATAATTGGTCCTGAGTGCATTTGTCCTACGTCTCCCGTCTTCTACCTCTGTGACTGTCTAAATAAACGTTCTCCTATAGTTTGAGTCTTGGATCTGAATCCTTTCTTAGCAGGAACTCAAGTACCGAAGGTGCTGAACCGAGGTCCAATCGCCGGTAACAACTGGTGCTATTTTCTCCACCAACAAAGGTGGCCCCGGGAAAAGTCCTTTCTCCAGGGGGCAGCGGCAGCGGTCCTGGGACCTTCCCCAGAAACCCATTCTGATGGCAGGGCCTTCCTGCAACGCCAGCATCCCTGAAGAGAAGCTTCATGGTGGGCATGTAGTGGGAAGGGAAGACGAGAGAAGGATTTCTTGAGGCTGGTAAGAGAGAAAGGGGATGCAGAGAAAGGGGGTCGGGGCCTTGTCGCTACCACCATGCAGAGGACACAGACATGCACTGCCCGTGCTGGCCAGCAGAACTGGAGGTGTGCCTCACAGGAAGCCAGGGCAGAAAGCTGGTGTAGGCTGCCCTGCTGGGAGACACTGAAGCTAACCACAAGTTCCTGACCGTAGAGCAGCTGTTCTCAACCTGTGGGTGGCGACCCCTTTGGGGGTCAAACGACCCTTTCACAGGGGTCGCCTAAGACCATCAGAAAACACATATATAATTACATATTGTTGTTGTGATTAATCACCATGCTTCAATTATGTTCAATTTGTAACAAAGAAATTGGGGGGCACCACAACATGAGGAACTGTATTAAATGGTCGCGGCATTAGGAAGGTTGAGAACCATTGACATAGAGCCTGAGACAGGCACTGAGTCCAGAGGGCCAGAGCAAGACCCTAAATCAAAGCCAGACCCAAGAGTCAGAGACTGAGATGGGGCCAAGCAAGCAGAATCTGGGATCATTTCCATGACACAGTTGAGCTACGTGACATAGGGTTGTAGATGGCGTATGCTACTGGATTAAAGACACAGAGGGGCAAGTAGGAGCTGTTTTACACCTCTGTGTTCTTGCTCATGATGTGTCCTATGCTTGGAATACCTGCCCCTGCCTGGTTTCTCATTTGCCAGCTTCACTTATCCTAAAAGAACCGGCTTGGGTGTCATAGTCTCCAGGATTCCCTCTGTGACACCATCCTGAGCATCCCCTAAACCTTGTTCTTCTCTGTTGTAGTTATTATTAACCCGACAACAATGATAGGATAGCAATCACTGCAGCACAGTTTATGACTGAGTTTTACAGGGATCCCCAAGAGCAGTGATCTTTGACTTCATCCCCTCAGTGTTTCCCATGACCCCTGACACATGGCGGGAGCTGGTAAAACCAGACGGAAGATCGTGGTGGGGGGTTGACTGGATGGTTTGGAAGCATGGCGTGTGGGCCTCCGGCATCTCAGGAACGAGTGGCAAACGAACTCTCTAAAGGCCCAATGTGAAGCCAGGAGGCCGTGGGAGGGGTGAGCAGGCAATGAGTAGAAGGAAATGGTCAGGGCTGAGCTGATTTCAGCAAGAACTACGTAATTCATATTGCCCTACATTCCCAAATCTAGACTCGGAAGGGACAAGTATCAATAAACATCCCAAGACCAAACACCATCTGTGCCCAGTGCTCATCCAGTCCATGTTCGTACCCTGCACCTCTGGGAGAGAAGAGGCTGCAGAAAATTCAACATCTCCTCTCAGACACAAACCCCACAACTTGAGATGTGTTTTTTTGCGGGGGGAGAAAGATCAAAAGGCCACATTTAAGTTTAGGGAGAGGAACCAGTGAGAGGAATCATGATCTGATGGCTTCTATCCCTATTTAGTTATTTCATGACTAATTAATAGGCCATTACTGCATTCTGAAGGGAGAGAGCTATGATTCAAGGTTAATGCTGTTGCTGCACGCATCACACCTCAGATGGCGTCACAAACATGCCCAGAGTGTTTAATTGAGCCTATAAGTGACAATGTAATCACACTCAGTAATGTGTGTGCCTGGTATTTATTTGTTTCTCTCTGAGGTGCAGAGAGCCCACGTGGCGGGGTTAGGGAAGCTCACAGGGACTCATTGCAACAACTTGTTCTCCATCTCCCTAGTCCTATCAGCTCTTCCCTGCCCACCTCCCTCTCAGTTACGAGTAATCGGTGTCCTGTTCACAAGAAATCCATCCCCTCTCCTTCCTCCACTTCCCACCGGGACTCGGTCTAACCTCAGTGTTTCCAAAGAGAGAGGGGCGGAGAGAAGGGAGGCAGAGAAAGCAGCAGTTGCCTGAGCCCATATTTTAGTCTTGCCAAGGAGCCATGATTCTTCAAACCTATGTGTCTTAGTCCCTCAGAATTGCAATCACAAAAATATCATAGACTGGGTGGCTATAAACAACAAACATTTATTTCTTAGCGTTCTGGAGGTTAGGAAGTCCAAGACTGGTGTCCGGTGAGACTCCACTTTCTTGTCAGCTGCCTTCTTGCTGTAGCCTCCTATGCTGGAAGGCGGGGGGGGGGGGGGGGGGGGGGGGGGGCGGAGTGTCTCTAGGGTTTCTTTTATGAAGGCACTAATCCCATTCATGAGTGGTCCACCAAAGGCCCTACCTCCCAAAGGCCTCACCTCCAAATACCATCACATTGGGGGTTAGATTTTAACATATGAATTTTGGACACAAACGACTAGCCTATGATACCCTATTGTAACCCCATCCTTTGAAAATACCTTTTGGAATGTCTCCTCCTCTTTTACAAACTGTGGTGCATACAGATAATTAGTCCTCAGAATTCATCCTCAACTTCTAGTATTTTCCTTTACTGGGAAGGCTTAAAAGCTTAAAACTACTTTTCCCGGATTCCCTTGCAGCTATGATTCTGCATGCAAATTACGCTCCCCAACACCCCCCCGCCCCCCCCCCCCACACACACACACATAGCCCTAGATCAGTGATGGTGAACCTATGGCACGCCTGTCAGAGGTGACACGCAAACTCATTTTTTTGGTTGATTTTTCTTTGTTAAATGGCATTTAAATATATAAAATAAGTATCAAAAATATAAATCTTTGTTTTACTATGGTTGCAAATATCAAAAAATTTCTATATGTGACACGGCACCAGAGTTAAGTTAGGGTTTTTCAAAGTGCTGGCACGCCGAGCTCAAAAAGGTTCGCCATCACTGCCCTACCTGCTTGGACAGCCAGCCCCACTGTTCAACAGTTCCCAGGGTCCTCTGTGGAGGCACCGCCACCCTCTCTGGCACTACACCCCTTTGTAATGAGCACGTACACGTTTTGGCCAACAATTCCCCAATTTTCACCCCTGAGTTCCTTCACTGTTCTCGGTTGAGTGCCATCTGGTCCTAGTGGTTTATCTACATTTAGTTTGTCAATTAGCTATAAAAATCATTTGGACATTTACTGCTATTTGAGTTGGTATCTTTGCCTTGTCAGTCCCCAGGGGCACTGAGGAAGTGGGAATTTTATAGAATCACACAGGATCATGAAATTTCAGAGCTGAGAGGGTCCTTAGAGCGCCTTTTAGAGGAAGCAGCATCTGTCCATTCACTCAGGTATTCATTTACCCTAGAAATAATGACCGAGTACCTGCTACAGGCCAGGCTGGGTGCAAGGCAGACTAACATTTCCCCAGGGTGTTTGTCAGCATCACTCTGAACGTCAGTGGCTAAGCTGGGGCAAGAAACGAAGCCCCCTGCCTCCTGCTATTCTGCCTTCCAGAGCCATAGGGACAGGCTCTGAAAGGGACAGGAGATAAAAGATTAAAAATTGAGATTGAAGGGAATTATAGGGGATGGAACAAAGGAAACTGGGAAAATGAGGGTTGAATATAAAGAGATCAAAATGAAGGAAGGTAACATTGAATGGAAGAGAAAGAAACTAAGAAGAGAGAAGGAATAGGACGATTTCTGACTGGGGTTAGGACTGAGAAAATAACTGAGGGGTCTCTAACCCCTTTATCATCTTTACGCCTTACTAGGGGCCCAGTGCACGAATTCGTGCACCTTGAAAGGAACTGTGGGCCCTGAGGCTGCAGTGGGTACAGGGCTGGGTCTCTCAGCTCCTCCTGCCGTGACCCCTGGTCCTCTGTCTGCCAGCAACCCCACTCCTGCCACCACCGTTCCCACGCGCTGATGGAACCAGAGCCAGGCACTGGCAGCAGATGTGAGCGGTGGCTCTGGCGCTGGCTGCAGGTGCAAGCAGGGCCAGTGCCAGCAGCGGGTGTGAGTGGCAGCTGCTGCCCTGATCGCCCCTCAAGAGCAGAGGGAGGTGGAGAAGCCCTCAGGGGCAATTGGGGCTGGTAGCTGCCGCTTGCACTCGCTGACAGCGCCAAGCGATTGGGACTGGTGCTGAGCACAAGCAGTGGGTGTGAGTGGCGGCTCTGGTGCCAGCTGTGGGTGCAAGTGGGGCTAGCGCCAGCAGCAGATGCGAGTGCCGGGCAGGACTGCAGTGTGCAGGAGCAAAGAATTTTCAGTAACCACCAGAGGCTCGCCTCGATGACAGCGACCGGCATCCCACCTTGGTCTGGCACCCCCACTCACCTGCTCTACCATCCCGCTGTGACCAATGGCCACCATGTTCTGCACATGCCCCCTGGTGGTCAGCACGCGTCATAGCAACTGGTTGTTCAGTTGTTCCGCTGTTTGGTCTATTTGCATATTAGCCTTTTATTATACAGGATTCCTTCCCACCTTTACTCTGGTTGGCAGGAAGGGAGGTGGAGGTGAGGCATCCATTGCTGTCGATCAAGCTTATTATACTGTGAGAGATCATCATTATCATCAAGGGAGAGGCTTATTATTCTGACAGGTGATTCCCTTTCAAATCTCTGCTCCCAAGGGGACGGAGAGAACCACTGTGACTCTTACAAGAGGAAGAAAGAACTGGTGGGATTAGCCAGCTTCAAGTATGCAGGGCCTGGCAACATGTGGCCAGCAATTTGGGGGCCGGGAAGAGGCATACAAGGAAGCAGCCCAGGGGCGAAGGAGAGGGAGGTGTCATGTAGGAAGATGCTGGTGAGAGCGGCAGATTTGCTACCCCCCAAATATGCCTTTTAGGAGAACTGATTATTTCAAACTCATTATTTTTTAAGAAACAAAAGACTTAGGAAGAACCTTTGACCTTCCCCCTAACTGCCCAAAGGAATTTAGACAGAGGGCCTGCTCCAGGAAGGGAGCTATCAGCACAGATGACTATAATGGTTACAGACAGAGAGGAACCATAAAGGCCCACTAGACCAAAGTCCTCTCTGTGTCCCATTGAAAAAGATGGCCCTGCAGCCCTGGCCGATGTGCTCAGTGGTTAGAGCATGACCCCCACTGGGGCATGTGCAGGAATCAAACCAATCAGGGTGTCTCTCTCACATTGATGTTTCTCTCTCTCTCTCTCTCTCTCTCTCTCTCTCTCTCTCAAAAACAAAACAAAAAAAAACAATGGAAAAATATTCTCTGGTGAGGATTACCAAAAAAAAATAAATAAAAGGAGATGGCCCTGCAAATGTTTACCAATGTTTGTTAAGCAAACATTTGCTTCTCCATCTCCATGTGAATTGTCTTCCTGCCATTTGAAGTCCCAAACTACCCTGCTTTCTCTTTAGCTCAAGTTGGCACATCAGCCAATTTGCCCTGGACTCCCATAGTCTTAAGAATCCCCTGGATGTACATATGTAATTAAGTTTGTTCATTTTCTCCTGTGAATCTGCCACAGGTCAATGTGATGACTAGACCAGCCAAAAGAATGTTGAGGGAAAGAGGGGAAGTGTTTTCCTCCCCCAGCACTGGGCTCTGTAAAGAAACTTGTTGCTCTGTATTTAGACTTCAGGTGTTTAGCATGGGCTATTCCCCAGGCCCTTCCAGAGAACATTCCAATAAGAAGGAAGGAATCTCATGCCCAGGAGCAGCGCTCAGGAGTCCAGGGGCAGAGGGATGACGACATAGCTCAAGGCAGAAAGCAAGGATACAAAGTGGAGGGAGGTGTGGTCGAGTCTGTTATCATTCAGGGTATTTGCTGCCTCTCCCAGTGGGAAAACGATGTATCCCCACCCTATTGACAGACTCGGTTATGTGGCTTTGTGCGTCCCTCCTTGCAGAAGAATACAAATCTACACTCCTTTGAACTCTGGGTTGCAATGTGACTCACTTTAACCATAAACTGTGAACCTGTCTCATGTGTTATTCTAAGCAGAAGGTTTAAAAGCCAGCTGTGGGTCTGCCATTTCTTTTTCCCTTTATGAGTCTGATAATGTTGGGCTTCTCTCTCAGCCCTGGTCCTGAAGTGAAGACAGCATGGGGCAGATCCACAAGCTGACAGTGAGAAGCCCAGAAAACAGAATCCTCACTGGACATGGAACACGAGTGAGAAAGGAAACTCCATTGTTATAAGCCATTTAGAGTCGGGTGCTGTTACCGCAGGATACCCTAGCCCGTCCTCACACACACAGGGGCTATGGGAGCTGCTGAAGCAGGACATTACTGGCAACAAATCAGAAAAGGTCAAAGCCAAGAATTCAGCTATATGAAAAACTCTAAATCAAGGACGGATACATAACAATGGGCCTGGCTGGTGTGGCTCAGTGGTTGAGCAGCAATCCATGCACCAAGAGGTCACTGGTTCAATTCCTGGTCTGGGCACTTGCCTGGGTTTTGGGCTCGATCCCCAGTGGGGGCCGTGCAGGAGGCAGCCAATCCATATTTCTCTCTCATTGATGTTTCTATCTTTCTCTCCCTCTCTCTTCCTCTCTCTCTAAAAATCAATAAAAACATTACAAAATTAAAAATAATAATAAAACTGGGGTGGAAAGATGTGTGTGTCCAGAGGACTGGAGCATGTAGACCCTTTGTGCTAGAAGAGAAACTAAGGATTACAATGAGGCAGTGTGGGCCAAGCGTGTCCAACTCAAAGGCTAACCTGGGCCAAATAAACGAGGCATGCAGCCTGCGGGCCGCAAGTTTGACATGCCTGGCGTAGGCCTTACCTGATGACAGGATGGGCTCTGGAGCCAAATCCCTTTTCCTCTATTTCTTGGACAAGTTCCTCTGTGTCTCAGTTTCCCCTTCCACAAATGGAGGTAATACAAACAACACCTAATTACAGGGTTGTTATTGGGGCTAAATGAGTTACCCCCATGTAAGTTACCTCCATTTGCTTAGAACACATAATGAATTAGTCACTTACCATGAGTTAAACACGTGTGCTTGTGAGTTGAGTATCCTGCTCATAGTAGATACTCAACATGTTAGCCCTTAGTACTATTCTTTTCAATGCTCCCATTTTACAGACAATAAAACTAAGTTCCAGAGAGGATGCAACACTTCCTAGAGAGCACACAGCCTGCAGACAGTACCATTTCACTGCAGCCCACCAGGAAGGGAGCTGGTTCAGCAAGTAAAGGGTGTGCAAGGCCAATGACAAGCATTTTATTTGCCCTTAAGCCAAAACAGTTGTTAGTAAATTAAACATTGATCATAAAGGGGCCTGCAATTAAGATCCACTAATTACATCACCAGCTCAATTGTCATGCAATTATCTACAATTACCCCAGAACAAACATTGAATTACTTTCCTCTTAATACATTAAGCTAATATTACTCCTCAAGCCCTGGGATAGGAATACGGAAACATTTAATCGACAGGGAGACATGAAATCAGAGAATTAATGAGACAACAGCCACATTGCCCTGTCTTCAGAGTGACTCGTCCCTGGGATAATGAGAAGGCAGGGGACAGGGGAGGGAAACCCTGTGTCTGTATCTTCCTTTCCTGTAATTGTGGAGGCGAGGTGGCTGGAGACAGAAATGTGAACCTCCCTGAATGGAGTTGACCAGAATCCTCCAGGGGTGACTGAAGCTGTCATTGGTGGAACCTGAATCACAGTGTAACTTCTCTCTCCGCTCACTCTTGCTTCCTTCCTTCCTTCCCCACAGATGTCAGTCCCCGAAAATGCACTTTCTAGTGCACATCCTGAACACTAAATTGCCTTGTGCAATCTGTTCCCGAAAGGCCATCTGCAGCAGAAAGCCACTGATGTTTCTGAGCTGAGAAGTGGCATCATCTGACTCACACGTCAGCAGGCTGTGACTGAAGGGAGGAGAGAGGTGGAGCAGAGATGCAGGTGAGGAGGCGATTGTTGGGGGGAATTCTGGGTCTATCAGTGATGGCGAACCTATGACACACGTGTCAGAGGTGACACGCAAACTCATTTTTTTTGGTTGATTTTTCTTTATTAAATGGCACTTAAATATATAAAATAAATATCAAAAATATAAATCTTCATTTTACTATGGTTGCAAATATCAAAAAATTTCTCTATGTGACACGGCACCAGAGTTAAGTTAGGGTTTTTCAAAATGCTGACACGCCGAGCTCAAAAGGTTCGCCATCACTGGTCTAGATAGATGCTCTGCTCTAATGGGTGGACAGGAGGTCACAGCCGGGGGCCTGGAGGAGGAGGATTCTGAGAGTCTGGCATGGGGCAGGGTGTGGGGCTCAGTCCCTGCAGGCAACTGTCCCTCCAGCCTTGCCCTTTGCCTGGGACGGGTTCTGTCTGAAGGGCAGGAGACTGTTCCTCCAGCATCCAGCAAACGGCTCCCTCAAAGTCCCCTAGAACTGCCCCTGTGTAACCTGGGCCCACAGAACCCTGGTCCCGCCTTCACAAAATGCTGGTGGGTTGGGTTTGGAGAGGGAGCTATTAGATTTACATCACAGGGACAGTTATTTCACAGGCTGATGAAGTCGCTGTAATAGATTAATAATCTGCAATATGAAAGGTATGACTGACTTAAGCCTGTCTGTCCAAGGAAAGCTGTGTTGGATTCACAGGCTTCCAGACACACAGAGAGAGCAATTCACTCAGCCTCGAGGACCGGGGAGGGGTCTTTGATGTAAACCTTTCCTCCAAGTCTTCTGAAACGTGAGTCTGTTCAATCCTGGCTCCGCCACTTACCAGCCATGTGGCTTTAGTCAAGTGATTTAATCTCTGAACCACTGTCCTCCGCTGTGAAAAGGGAATGAGCGCAGCACGGAACAGTCCACCTCGCCGAGTTGTAACATGCGAGACACAGATGTGGCCATAGGGTAGGTGCCGTGATGACAGGGAAAGGTGGCCTGGGGATGGCGCTCCATGACTTCCTCCGGAACAGGTGCCGCTGGGGAAAGAATTTGGGCTTTCCCAGCCCAGTGTGAGGATTCTCACCTCCGGCCCCTGGGGCCCCTGTGACGCATTTCTCCGCAGTGTTTGCATCCATGAACATCTCTCCCTGTGCTGCGATCTGACGGAAAGACAGGGGAGGACATTTCCAGATATTGAGTGCCCGTCTGTGCCAAGAACTCTGCTGGGTACTCTAAACGTATTACTTCAGGCAATATCCCCCGATTTCTGTTAAGAAAATTTGTGGAAGGCTTTGAAATGGGGGAGGGTCCCAACTACAACAGAAGCGTAGCTGTTGGGTGTTTTCTTGAGCAGCGCCTCAGGTTGTCTGACTGTGTGGGGGCCGGGCATGTCACCATGGAGCTAGCTACAGTTCTGGGGGCCCTGGGAAACGGAAAGCTATGCAAAGGACTCTCATCCTCAGAAATGAGGTGGGTGTGGTGGGGGTGCCGCTGGTTATTTCCGGTGGTGACCGACCGGTGTTGCAGATGTTTGTAATTTTATTTCAGAATTCCTGATCACCTACAGATGTCTTTTTTTGAATTCTCCTCTCAACTGGTTGTCATATCTTATGGTTCCCCCATTCATTAATGACTTAAATAAAATCTTTGAGATAGAGTCATTTTATGTTCATAGGAGTCATGAGCTTAACTTAAAAAAAAATCCTTTAATAATACCTATCAGAAAATGGAGAGACTTACAAGGTCATAGATGTTCAGCACATTCTGGCGCTCCATTATGCTCTTCTTGGGGTCCTCGCCCCTCCCTCGATTGTCCTGTTATTCTCATTGTAGGTCTCATGATTCACAGCCTTCGGCTTCCAGGAAACCGCCTCACCCAGTTTCCAGTGACCGCCTCCCCCCGGCCCCACCTGCACCTGGCCCCACCGGTTACTCTGACTGACCCTTACAAGAGACATCAATATCCTGCTCCCCCTGCTCTGCCCCACTGATGCCACTGAGGTCTCAGCCCTGCTGCTAGCAGATGCCACAATCAACTTGTCATTCTTTACCCCTTTTGGCCTCCTGTGTTTCTCCTTTGGCGACCCTAACAATAGAGTTGCTCTTCGAGTTGGGACTTGACCTTGCATCTATTTGTTTCCTTCCATTTGGTGGAACTGCCTCAACATGTCATGTCCTACTGACCCTTGTCTGTGCCTTTTCTCTCGTGCCTTTTGTGAGTCCTGGGAGGTCTGCCTCCCTCGGGAGTAATTGCTTTGTGAGCGAATGGAGGGGAAGGAAGGGTCAGACAGTTCTGGGCCCTGAAATTCACATGCTGGACTGACAGGCAAGGAATGGGCTAAGCAGAGTCAGAAGTGCTGTGAAGAAGGGCTTGTGTGTGGAGATAGAAAGAATAGACTGGAAGGAGAAATGCCTGGAAGCCCAACCTAGGTCCCTCCTCACCTTTCCCTCCACCACCACCTCCCACCACCTCCTTATCCAGAATTCTCCCTGTGATTCTGGTGTGGAGTGAGGATGAGAAAAGGCCCCATCTCCTCTCTGAAGGACCTTGGGTTTAGTCTCCAAATTTTCCCGTGAAATGCCATCTCATTGAGCCCTTCTCCGGGTCCCGCAGCTGTATCAGCCCAGATGTTTGGGTGAAACTTCTGACTTGTTTTCTCCAAATTCAGACTCTCCCTTGCCGATCCCTCTCACATAACTACTCCTACCGCCTACCGCTTTGTCCCTGAGTGCAGAAGGCCCTCCTGGCTGGTGTCAGAAATATTAAAAAGCATTTGCTGAGGAATGATGAGGGGCACACTTCCTCCTCCTCTCATTCTCTCCTTGATTCACGCAACTAGTATTTTTTATCAGATGCTTACCCCACTGGCTAACATTCTAAAGCATCACATGAGGACTCGTAAGATTTATAAGAAAGAGACTTTCAGATGGGAAAACCGTTTAAAAAATAACTGTCTAATGACAGTGCAATCCCTCCCCCTTCCCTGCTTTCTCAGTCTCCAAGCTCCTCGCACCGTCTAAGCTTTATACATCTCTTGTTATTGTCTCTCTGCTTGACCAGAAAGTCAGCCCCATGAGGGCAGGAACTTGGCGTCAGTTTTGTCTCTTGTTCACTCCCTGGCATGTAATGAACAATCAGTAACTAAATGTTTCAATGAACAAATGCGCATCTATGTCCCGGGTTGATGCTGGGTGTTTCTACATATCATCTCATCATCATATCCGCCAGTGAAGCACATTTAATCCCTTCCATTTCAGGAATGAGGAAACTGGAGTCCAGGATCTGAGTTCCCCAAGGGTGACAGACATAGAAAATGCTGGAGCCGGGATTCCGGCACAGGACTCAGCTGTGACACCTGCAAATGCCTGTCAGGCAGGAGGTGCCCACAGGACCCAGTCCGTCAGGCAGCAGGACAGAACCAGGGGTCGCTGACAGCCACACTGACCTGCATGTGAAGGGCAGGAGCAGCAGGGGCTGCCTCTGGAGGAGAAGGTCTGGAGTCTGGACGGGCATGGCCAGGACAAGACAGGCTCAGGCTCCGTGAGGTGGGTTGGGCCATGAGGCCAGACCATGAGTGCATATGGGGAGCAGAGAAAATATGGGACGTTAGGAGCTGGTTCTGCATTCATCCATTCATTTTTTTATTCATTCATTCAACATGTATTAAATATCTACTGTCTTCCAGGTAAAAAACCAAGCTCTGGGAATATAAAAGTGATTAAGACACAACATTTGCTCTCCAGGGACTTGCAGTCTGGAGGCGGAGAAGCAGACACCAGCAGAAGTTGTGGGAAATGTTTGCAAGAGCTCAGGAGGCGCAACAATAGACGCCTCGAGCTCACGGGGAGGGAGCTTCAGGAGGGCCGGTGAGGTGCAGAGATGGCGTCACTGAAGAGTCCTGTCTTGAGCTGAATTTTTTAAAAAACGTTTTTATTAATTTGTTTTTCAGAGAGTGTGGAAGGGGGAGGGAGAGAGGGAGAGAGAAAGAGAGAGAGAGAGAGAGCCATCGATGTGAGAAATATCAACCAGTTGCCTCCCATACACACCCTGAGCAGGAATCGAACCGGTAACATTTCAGTGCAACCTTTTGGATGACTGGTTGGTGTTGGTTGGGAGCTGGGGAGCTCAGAAGAGAGCTCCAGGCAAGAGTAGCAACAGAGTGTCATGAGATGAGCTGGTCAGGGGACCGTCCCTTTAGGGGGCTGCAGAGGACGCACACCGAGACAAGGCAGGGAGGACTGGTGGGGGCCTGGTCATACAGTCCTGCTGGCTGTGCCAGGGGACGCTGGCTTTATTCCGTACACCAGGGCCCCAAAGCTTTGTCTGTAAAGTACCAGATAGTGCTACAAAAGCAGCCACGGACAGTGTATCATGTGTGGGCATGGCTGTGTTCCAGTGGAAATAGCCTGTGACGTGGCAAGAGCTTGCGTGTCCATCACAGAGGATGGGGGGCCCCAGCAGTGTTCCTTCGAGAGCAGCAAAGAACATTTATGAGGCTAGACATAAATGAGGCATGCGGCCCGCCGGGCGTGAGTTTGACATGCTCGGGCTAGACTGTGCCAGAGAGACAGAAACAGGAGACTGGTTGGGAGCTGGGTGAAATAGCCCAACTCTGAACTTACACGTCTGAGTGGCATGGCAGCAATAGGAAATGAAAAGAGGTGCAAACCCCACTTTGTACAGGGAATGCAGGGACTCATTTTACGGCTGTGCCTCCTTCAGGGTTTGAGGATCTGATCAGGAATGGGTGTCCAGAGGCCGGGCCGAGGTACTAGGAGTTAGCAAGTCGCCTCTGCTTGTCTATTGTATTATGGAGACTTGGAAGCTAAACTCACGCAGGAGATGAAGTGGATGAAGAGTTAACGGTGGATCCCAGATCGGAGCACGGGGAGGAGGGAGAGAAGTGGCGGCTCTGTGGTTTAATTCTAGGCAGCGCCCTGCTGCTCTCTAAGAGATATGTAGATACAGATATTCATCAGGGATTGCAAAACAAATCAGAAAAAAAGAATGCTTCCATGTTACTGCAAAGCAGAGATCCTTTTTAGAAGCAAAAATTACCTGCAGGTGGAAGGCAAGGCATTGGGGGTGGTGAGCGTGGGGAGAGGCGATATCTCCCAAATCAGCTTTTTGCTAACTGGGGAAGAAATGGATACATCTGGAAAATATGAAACTGTTTGCATAGGCGATGCAGTGGCTGCTCAGCCCGTGTCTCAAAGCCCAGGTGTTACATAAGATAATGGTGCTAAAATGCTTGGGACTTAGGGAGAGAGGCTGTATAAACATGTGATTTTACTATAGCTCATAAAAGATGATTGTGTGGAAACCTCAGACTCTGTGCACTATAAATAAATGGCTCCCCTTCTCATTGTATGGCTGTGCCTCGTTCAAGGTTTGAGGATCTGATCAGAAATGGGTGTCTAGAGGCCGGGCCGAAGGACTAGGAGTTAGCAAGTCGCCTCTGCTTGTCTATTGTATTATGGGGACGGGGCATGTGGGGAAATAGAGACAGAGCGTAGGTATGTGTGGGCATGTGCTCCTGGTGCTTCGGACCAGGCCTGGGGAGAGACATCAGTGACCGGAGAGTTGTCAGCAGGGGACCAGGGCGTTGATCGGCTCCGGTAGCTGAGTCTGTACAAAATGTCAAGGGAGCCTGACCTCCGTGCAGCTCCTTGGCAATCCCATTTTCTCAAGTAAAATGACATGTGAAATGCACTTGTTTTTAGCAGCAACATTTTGTTTTATTTGCCCACAGGGCACAGACGATGGTGCCTCTGAAGAGCCAGCTGTGTGTGCAGCCTGAGGTCTGCTCCCTGGAGCACGGGCTGTGAGAACTTGTGTGTTTCCAGAAAATCCGCACAAAGAAAGGGAGGAGCCTGGGAGGACAGCCAGTGCTTCAGGTCCTGGGAATCTGTAGAGTACTCCCTGGCTTTCCCACCCGGCACTTTTCTGTGACTTCAACAAGACGTAGCCTACTGGTGTCCACTCGGTACAAGAGCAACCTGGTGGGGTGGGATGATGGCAGGATAGTAAGAAGCTAGGGAAATTCCTTGGCAAGTGGAATAAGGGAGAGTGAGACAAAACAATTAAACAAGGCCAAAGGACTTGAGCAATTTACAGCCAGCTAATGAGTCACAAGGTTGCATCTTCCCGAGCCAAGCACACTTAGGAGCAAGTGGTTACACCTTCCCGACCATCCCTAGATAGACTGGCCTCCATCCCTGTCCTTCAATGGCATCCTTTAAAAATAAAACGAACCAGAAAAGAACCCTGACCTTTCTATATGCACATTTTTAAAATAAATTTTATTGATTTTTTACAGAGAGGAAGGGAGAGGGATAGAGAGTTAGAAACATCGACGAGAGAGAAACATCCATCAGCCGCCTCCTGCAAACCCCCTACTGGGGATGTGCCCGAAACTGAGGTACATGCCCTTGACCAGAATCAAACCTGGGACCTTTCAGTCCACAGGCCAACAGTCTAGCCACTGAGCCAAACCGGTTAGGGTTATGTGCACATTTTGATGAATCAACGTATTGGAGGACACACCCGAAAAGCTAATGAATATTCTATTAAGACCCTCCTCTAGGATTCCTGCTGGCCAAGGAAAGATGAAAAGCCTCAGGGCAAAGGACCCTCTTGCTAGAGCACACCCACACCTTGTTATCTCTACTATTTTTCTAAACTCTAAGGGTCCCCAGGAGACGTACAACCAGGGGAGCAGCAGGCAGCAGCAGCTTGTCCCAGGCTCACCCCCTGAACCTCTCTCTCCTGTTGCTTCTACTACCTTGAGCCCTTCCTCTGTATCACTGTCCCCAGCTTTAATAAACTCTCAATAACTTGGACTCGAAATGTGAAATCAGTCAAGAGCCTACACACTACTGGTGGGCCCAACGCAGACCTCAGGCCCAGTCCCCTTCTCGTAACAGGAGGGGTGGGAGGGTGGGAGAGATGAATACATAATTGTAATGGGAATCCTTCCTTCCTCATTACCCTGGAATAGTTCTGCTACCACCATGGGGAGTCCAGGTATCATGGACACAAATAAGGGTTTCAGATCCTGGGTCTGCCATTTACTAGATGCCAGGCCTCAAGCTACTTGCTTAATCTCTGGAACCTTCTTTCCTCATCTGTAAAATGAGCCCCCCAAAATCTCCAGGCATGTTGAAGACTGAAAACCACCAAGCTCAGGACCTACCCATTCTGTGTGTACTAGCCTGTATGCCAGGGGTAGGGAATGTCATCTGGCCTGGCCCTGCCAAGGCATTAGGGGTGAGTTAGTTAAATGTTTGACTAAATAGAGCAGCTTAACTTTTAAGTCGATAATTTTGTATGGCCCGACAATGGTGTTATAAACATCCAAATGGCCCTGGGCAGAAACAAGGTTCCCCATCCCTGCTACATAATCAAATACGATACTTGTCAAGTCTGATTGCCAACCAGAACCAGGGAGTTCTGACTTCCTGGGTCAAGTTCAAGCCTGGTTTTCACCGAGCGTCTCACAAGGGCTCGGAGGTTATTTGGGGCCCCGTTGCTGACACCTTCTTTCTGTTCCCATGTGCTGATGGGCTCCGTGTTGGGCACGGTGGGCAGACAGAGTACGTTGGTCCTGCTGCCTGTGGGTTGAGAGGTACAGCACGAGCACAGATCACTGTGGTACAAGTGGAATGTGAGGCGGGCTCCGCGGATGGCAGGAGGTGGGGGTGGGACAGCGCAGAGGGAGAGCCTTCTGTGGCTCTGCAGAGGCTGCTGCATCTCAGCTGTGCAATCCTGAGCACAGCACGGAGCCTCCCTGAGCTGTATCCTCTTCGTCGGCAGGAAGATGGAGATGGTGACTTATGAGGTCATTGGGACGAGTAGATGAAACATGTAGAAAAGCATGTAGCCAAGTGCTGAACTGTATTGGATTATGATTAGCAGGTTTGAGTTTGTAAGTTAAGTTTCCCTCCTACCCCTCCCTTCGCACACCCTGCGGCTGGAGTCTGCGCTGCAGGCTGGGGGTGGGGGTTAGAGGGGAGCTAGTTCTGGGCTCCCAGGGAGCGGGCTGGTGTTCTCCCTCTATGTGCTGAGGGCTACCACGGGGCCTGGTAGGCCAGAGTGGGGCTCTGCCACAGCCGCATACCAACAAAGAATGTGTTTAATGAACTGGCCAGAGAGAGAACCTACATCCCAGTGGCAAGAAAGGATGAGGAAAAATAAGGCTGCCCCGATCTCTTCCTTTATCTGCCCAGCCCCTCTCTGCACCCCTTCCCTGTGCTCGGCCCCAGAGAGGCTGCCCTGTCGGGACTGCATCAGTGGGTGCCTGATCCTGGCATCTGATTGTGTTAGTGGGAAGTGCCGGCAGCAGATCGGAGAAAGGTGGACCGTGAGCTGAGGTATTTGTTGCCTGGATTCCTCCTCACCAGCTCACTGGTTGATGGCTGGAGTCTACATGTCTTTCCCTGTGGCTGCTGTCTGCAGGCTCAGGGAGCTACAGCATCCTGCTGTTGCTAACACCGATGCTACGGGCACCTCAACCCACCCACACCCAGACCCGTCATTGGTCTCCCCAGTTGACTTTACTGTCCATTAACACCCGGGGACCTGAACTTTCGCAAAACTTGTAGGAGAAATGAGGAAACGACGAAAATGCTCAGTGAAGGTTAATGAGAGTGTGCCTTAAGGAGCTGGAGCAGGATGCTGCTGGGAGGAGCGAGTGTAGGACGCTTCTGAGGCGGCAGGAGGTGGGCATGCTCCAGGTGTCAGGAGTGAGGTCTGAGGAACCTGCGGGCAGGACCTCGAGAGCAGAACCCCAATGAATCCGCTTCCTCAGGAGCCGGGGGAGCAGGAGAGAAGGTGCTGGCTTTGACCTGGGAGGAGGAGGGGCTGGATCTAGGGGTGAGACAGCGTCTCCAAAGCCTGAATACTGAGTGAAGCCGGATTTAGGAGTGCACCTCCTCCCGCAGCTTCCTTGTCGCCGAGGCACATCCCGCCAGCTCCCCTGGCTGCGGACATGCGCTCTGATGGACCCCTGGCCCACCGTGCAGAGGCCGCACACTAGGGCCACGAAGGGGAAAGACCCAGGGTCTTTGGAAGAAAACCTCTGAGTCCCAGACAAGAGATGCAGGAGGCAGACTGGAAAGGACGGGCATATTCTGGGGGTTCCCAGGCTTTGGCCTGCCTGGTAGTGGGGGCCAAACTGAGGAACACAACCCTAGGCACCGGCCCCTGGGGTCCTAGGGGACTGTGCGCATGTGCAGGGGTTAGGGCTGTGTCTGACGCAGAACTCAATGGCTCCGTTTTCAGCTGAGTCAACAGAGTTCGAGTTCTGTGGAGGAGCTTGGTCATTATATTGGAGACAAAGGTCGACTTAACTATCCCCACGCCAGACAGGTGTGTAGGTCCCCTTGTCACACAACACGAGACCCATACGCCCCTTTCATAACACTGACCGTGCATGTGTGTGAACAGTCTGTCTCCTCAGCTAGACTCTGTCCCCAAGGGGTCCTGCCTGTCTGGTCTCACTGCAGAATCCCCCACATCCAGCCCCCAGTGTGAGAGGTGACCTGCCCTTGAGCACCCCTGTCGGTGAGGGAGGTGAGACTCAGCACAGTGCTGTAGGGACCTCACTGCCTTCACTCTGGAGGCCAAGTGCAGAGACAGGGCTCTTTGGTGCCCAGGCCCTCACTCAGCATTGCAGGGGGAAGGGCTGTGGGAGCCACCCACGTGAGATGGACACCGGGGCCGGGCTCCGTTCTCAGGAGCCCCGCCAAGGCCCAGTGCCTGTCTGCCTGCGCCTCTCACAGATGCTCTGCTCACGGGTGATCATTTTGCGCCATCAGTTTGCAATATAGGCTTTTGGGGTATTGCCAGCCATGTCTAATTCTCTAATCAAGTTGTCATGTTCAAGTTGGAAAAAACAAGCCAAGGACTAAAGGTCAGCTGCTCAGCTGGCCCTGATGGAAGAGGGGAGAGAAGTCATAGGCTATTAATATGACAGGGTGACAGGGAGGTAGGGACCATGTGGGGGGGAGGGGAGCACAGGTTGGGCAGATGCCAGAAGCAAGGTGGCCCCGGGTCTGCAGGCCGGAAACACCTGTGGGCTGAAGCAGTTTGGTAGCTGAGTGGAGGCACCTGGAGAAGGGCAGGGGGAGGGCGGAGGGCTCACCGGCTGGCATTTGGAGTCCCACCACCACATATATCCATACCTCTACCCTGCCTTCTCAGGTGTAAACACATCCACACGTGACACAGAGCAGCACCCTGCCTCTCTCTGGCCCCCACTCCATCTGGTCAGTGCTAAGGATGACACAGGCTTGGGGGTAAGGCGAGGCAGAGGCTGCGACACAACCCTCTCAGTGAATGAAATGCCAAGCTGGAGAAGTGCTCTGGGAGGAGGTGGGTTGGAGCATACCTTAGAGAATGCTGTCCTAAGCTCTCGGGGCCATGCCCACATCCAGCTACACAGTCAGGGCCAGTGGGAAGATCCTCGAAAGTGTGCAAGTTTTCGGTTTTAATCTTGTATGCGTTCCTTAAGGTCACGTGATCTCAGAACTCATGGTGGAAATGGTCCAGTCCAAACCCTCTTCCTGCTACAGATGGAAAAACTGAGGTCCAGACAGGCCCAGTGCTTCTCTGGGGCACACAGCCTGTTGATGGCAAAACAGGAACCAGAAGACCTGGTCCTCCTTCTGTGACCTCAAACTCACTTCCTGGACCTCCCAGGCCTCGGGGGGGTTGCATTCCTGGGGAGCAGACTCCGAGGTGAGCCAGATTTATCAGGGGTCAACACCTGGGGAAGAGAAGGGGGAATCAGGAGTGGGCAGAGGGCAGCCAGGCTGTGGTGCAAACACCATGGAAGCCTCGGCCAGCCCTGAGAAGGGGATGGAGACAGCATTGGTCTGCTTGGCCTGTCCCTGCCTCACGGGTCCCTGACTGTGGCTGCTCCGGAGGGCGTGACCGTGGGCAGGAGCTCCCTTCACTGAAGGCCAAGCTGGAGGGTCTGGCAGGCGGGGAAATGAAAGGTCCCTTCCTGAAGGAGACCCAGGGGCTAATCCCCACCACGCTGGTGAAGAACTGACACAGGCGCTGGGAGCATTACGCCCTGTATCACATGCGCATGCACTTTGAGAGATAAAGTAGACATCCTTTCTGTCTGCAGTTGGCTTGCGCGTGCAGCTCCGGTGTGGGGACCTCGGGAGGGAGGCCCCTGCTTCTCCTTGGCATCGTGTGTTCCCTGGTGCGACATCTCTCTCTTGGTATGTGGGTCTCTAAGCCAGCGGGGCCCCCACCCTGGCACAGGAAGGACACAATGGGGACTGGGGCTCTGGATGTGTTGCAGAGCGTGCCACCCCTTCTCGTCCCGGGCGTCCCAGACCCATGTAACCTGGGATGAGGTCCTACACTATTTGCATCATCCACTTGATCAGTGCGGTGAAATGCAAGTCCGCAGGCCTTGGACTCAGGCCCCTGCTGTCTTTAATCCTGTGCCGACACTCACTAGCTGTGAGGCCCTGGACACTCATTTTCTTGCTGGAGAAATGAGAATAATAACAGAAGATTAAGGGACCCAACATGTATAAGATTCCTGTTACTGTGCCACATTCGAGCTTGCTCACTCCTGCTTTGCTTCTGTCCTTTGGGGAGAGACCAAGGAGTAAGACTGGGGAGCCATCGCCCCTCCTCCTGATGCTTCGTAAGGAGAGACCAACCCCCTCCCCCTAAATGTCACCCTCCCAGTCTGGTTTCTGAGGAGGAAGCCTGTGGACCGGGCACTTCCTTTCTCTCAAACTTCCTAGCTGGTTGCTGGGAGGCAGAGCACAGAGGTGGGCCCTCAGCGTGGGTGGTCCGGGAGGGAGGCAGGAGAAGAAGGGGGTGTTCTGGGAGGAAGGCTGGGAGAAGTGGGGGGACTTCAGGATGGCCCCATCTTTATGGAAGGCCCTGGGTAGCAGCTGGGCTGTGAAAAATGAATGACTCACTCAAGAGGAAATAGGATTTTTCTCTGGTCTATAGAGCATGTTTGGAAAGAGCCGGTTGATTGAAACCTTGTTGAAACCTTGAAAGATTAAATAAATAAATGAGAGGAGCTTCCAGATTAAATCTTCATCTCCTGCCTCGTGCTGTGCCTTTCCAGCCCCTCATCCTTACCCGCTCCCCCCCACTCCCAATTCCAGAGTGTTCACCCTCTACAGAGGCCCTGGGGTGGGGCCTGGGCTCAGCAGGGACAATGACAGGAGAGCTCCATTTCTTTTACTAGATCCCAAACTGCCGGCAGCCACACACACACACACACACACACACACACACACACACGCACACACACACACCAGCACAGCCTTTAAGACAGATCTAAAATGTGGACCTTATTAAGGACTGGACCAGGCGGCTTGTAGCCAGACAGGAAATGGGAATTGAACACTGATGTGGAAAGTGGCCGACTTTGCTGCTTGGAGAGCGCTACCATTTCAGACCACACAGGCCAGAGGCAGGAAGAGGGCTTTTGGGGGAGCTATTCATGGTTTCCCCTTTTATCAAAGAAATGGAGACCTGGGTCCCTATTGACTGACACCCCAGCCACACCTCACCTCTGGGGGTGGGGGTGGGGGGGTAGGGGGAGGATTCTTGGCCAGGTTGTGGTCCTGGAGGATACAGCAGGTATATTTTTAGGCACTGAGAGATGAGCTGGTCTAGCTATGAAGGGGGACCCAAACATAGGATGATGACTAAGGAGAGTACACAAACAGCAACCTCAAAAGCATAAAAACAGACCTAATATTTTAAAAAGAATTAAATTAGACCAAATTTAAACAACAAAAAACACTTCCCCAGCCAAATGCCCACTTTTCCAACATTAGGAGCAGGAGTGTGATGTGAGTGCGGCGGGGAGGGGGGGTAGCCCTCCTTCCTGGTGATGGAGCTGGAGTAGCAGTCTGAGCCCCTGAGAGGCTGAGGGGTACTCTAGCATCGGTAAGGCCCTTCGGGGTGAAGCTCAGGACCATGGAGTGCTGCTTCCTCAGAGGTGTCACCAGGAGGCCTGTAGGGTTGTCATTTCCCAGCTGGAAACTCCATCTGGTGGTTAAGCTCCCACGGAAGTTAGCTTTCCCTTTTATGCAGTGTGAGTGCATTGTTCCCTCCACAACTGTTTTCCAGCCTGGTTCCCTCCCTAGGCTGTTAGTCCCTTGAGTGCAAGGGTCAGACCTTATCCAGCTCCTTCTCTTTACAGTACCTGGTAGAGTCCACGGAAGTGATCAAGAGAAAAATGATTGCAGAAAATGTGTACCAAGCTTGTAATACTCTAAAAAGCCTGCAGAGGGCACTGCTTGTGTCCCTTTACCTGCTGGCTGCTGCTGGTGTTTGCCAATTCAGGAGAACTGCCCAAGGCCAAAGGGAACCTCCAGGAGGGCACTGACCTGGAGGGTGACTAAGAGAGAGGGCCTTGGTACCCCTTACCCACCTCCCAGACCTTAGCCAATGACCAACGAACACTGAGGACACAAAAGGCTGGCTTACTGGCCTCAAGTCTGCTCCTGGTGGGATCAGGCTGATGTGAGTTGATACCTGAGACCATATCTTTACTCAGCTTTTTACCGCCTGCCATCTCCTGCTTCCCCCATTCCTCTTCTCCTGAGAGCCCTCCCCCAGGAAATCAAGAACAAGAGCCTGCATCTCAGGCTCCCTTGTTCAGGAGCCCAGCTGAGGAAGGACTAATGTGTATGGACACCATAAAAAGCTGAGCTGGCCCTAACCTGTTTGGCTCAGTGGATAGAGCATCGGTCTGAGGACTGAAGGGTCCCAGGTTCCATCTGGCCAAGGGCATGTACCTTGGTTGCAGGCAAATCACCACCAGTAGGGGGTATGCAGGAGGCAGCTGATCGATGTTTCTCTCTCATCAATGTTTCTAACTCTCTATCCCTCTCCCTTCCTCTCTGTAAAAAAATCAATAAATTTTTTTAAGAAAAAGGGACAGACAGACTAACCGTTTAACTTGGTCTCTCTCTGTCTCTCCACACACACACACACACACACACACACACACACACACACACTGACCTCGTGGGGCAGCCCTCAGAGAAGGATGTGGGTGCAAGGGGGTCATTGGAAAGTGATCCTAAGAAGCACAGGAAAGAATGGGAAGGGATGGGGGGGAGGAGAAAGCCAATTAGGAACTCACCCCTGTGGGCAACAGGCGCCCGATCCTGCTGGGGTTCTCTGAGAAACGGAGAGACACACCTAAGAAATGTCTACTTGGAGGGGCAAGAAGTTTGCTCTTTGTCCACCAACTTCTGTCCATTATTGGTTGAAGGTTGCTCGGGGACACCAACTCCTCACACTTCTGACTTGCCGGCTCGATCAAGGATACCTTAGTGCAGAGAGCGGGGCAGCTGTTACAGGTGGCCTCCCGGGTCGGCCAAGAGAACATGGGAGGCACCAACTGCACGTGAAAATCAAAACTAAGCCACACACAAGACATGATTACTGCCAGCGGGATATTTTCGGGCACCTCACACTTACTTAATGTGGCCCCAAAGAGAACTCACAATTTTCCTCACCATCACCCAACCCCAAAGCTGCCGCTTCTTCTCCTGCTTCATTTCTATGACCAGTCAACCAGTTGGCCCAAGCCAGTACCTGAGCAATCCCTCCTTCCCTCTTTCCCTCCGAGGCACCAAGTCCTCTTTTCAACCCTTGATCTGTGAGCGTGCCTGGGAGCTCTCACCATCTTCCATGTCTACGTGGCTACGGTTTGTCCTACTCCAGAGCCTCCTGCTGTTTATTGTAATTGTTTTGTTTGTTTATACAATGGCCTCGACTGCTTCCTTGACAAGACAGATATTTGCCAATTAGACAGCCTGGTCTGGCAGCTGGCCCACCAGGCCCCTCACTCAGGGGAAAGACTGTGACCAAGCCTCCTCGTTCAGTCTGAATTATTTTGTTTTGTTAAAATTATTATTAGGGTGACATTGGTTAGTAAGATTATATAGGTTTCCAGAGTTCATTTCCATAAGATATCATGTGTATATTGCATTGTATGCCCACCACCCAAAGTCACCATATATTTGACCCCCCTCTCCCCGACACACACCCATCTCTCTAGTAACCATCAAGCTTTTGTCTGTGTCTATGAGATTTTTTTTTTCTTCTCTGTTCATTTGTTGCTCTAGTTTTATATCCCACATATGAGTGAAATCATATGGTTCTTAACTTATGTCTGACTTATTTCACTTAGCATGATATTCTCAAAATCCATCCAGTTTGTCACAAATGGAAGTATTTCATCTTTTCTTTTCTTTTTTTAAATATATTTGTATTGACTTCAGAGAGGAAGGGAGGGGGAAAGAGATAGAAACATCAATGATGAGAGAAAATCATTGATCGGCTGCCTCCTGCACACCCCCTACTGGAGATCGAGCCCACAACCCAGGCATGTACCCTGACCGGGAATCGGACCCTGACCTCCTGGTTTATAGGTCAATACTCAACTACACAGCCACGCCAGCTGGGTGGTATTTCATTTTCTTATGGCTGGCATATGCATTGTATATATGGCATGTATATATGTATATATGTATATACGGCCTGGCATATGCATTGTATATACTAGTATGTACCACATCTTCTTTATCCAATCACCTACCAAAGGTCACTTTAGCTGTTTCTATGTCTTGGTCACTGAATAATCGTACAATGAATGTAGGGGTGCATATATCTTTGCAAATAAATATTTTCAAATTTTGGGAGTAGGTAACTCAGAAAAGGGGTTGCTGGGGCCGTATGACCCAGTCTGAATTCTTGATTCTCCTCTCAGAGGAAGCATTTCTTGGAAAAACAAGATCCTCTCACTCTGCGACATTGAGGGTTTTGTTTGGCACATCAATTCTTCTGCTCCTTCTGAGTCTCCCTGGGAGAAATTGCTCTATTTTCAGAACCAACACTCTCCGTGTTCCTCCCAGGCAGCTGGAGTGCTTTTATCTTATGGGCGCTGTGAATCAAGTGATGGATGGAGCCTCCCTTCGTATTGATTTTTGTAAAGCCAGCGAAATTCATGACCCATCTCCAGCAAACACAAGGACCTCGATGCTCCAACGTGAACTCCTTTCATGGCCTCATCTTATCTTTCCTGCTTCGTTTTTCTATTTGCCCTGCTTCCTTCTACATTGATCTAAGGTTTTCTCTTTGTTTGTTTTATGCATTTATCGAAACTGCCTTAAATCCTGGTGAGACAAGGCAGATGGCAAATACATACCTACACACACGCAAACATATCTATCCCTTATCGTCCTCTCTTCCCACCCCTGCCTGACTGCCCCAACCCAGGTCCTCATGCATCACTGTTGCTCACATAACCTCCCAACTCGTCAATTCCTGCTTCTGGACATGACCCAGTCCATCCTCCACACTGCTGCCAGGACAGTCTCCCCACAATGTAGGTTCCATAGGGTCACTCTGCTACTTACCTCACTCTTCCCTTGCAGGGCACACAAGGCCCACCCTTCACAATACCTGTCTGTTCAGCCTCCTGTCTTACTCCTCCCTCCACCCTCCCCATGTAGCCCCAACACACCCCACTTGACAGTCCAGTAACCATGAAAACACCAGGCTGCAGCTCTCTCCGCCCTGCTTCCTTTGTTCCCTTCCCACACTCCTACTCGTCCCTGAGACTTGGCTTGAAACCACCTCCTCTGGGAAGCCTTCCCTGATCCCTGAGGCAGATTCTGGTGCTGCAGCTATATGGCTAACAAAACTGAGAGCTTTGGCCACAACCTCAGACAAAATGTGAGGAAATCCAGGCCTCTACAGATGTGCATTCTAATGTCTTCCAAGCTAGAGCAAAAGACACAAAAATGTCGTAAGAGAGCTAAAAATATGGACAGTCCAGGCAGGAGGGAAGGAAGCTGGCTGGGTAAAGGAAGGCCTCTCCCCTTCCCTCGACTCTGCTTAGATGATATCATTAGATAAAGGTGGGATTTGAACACTGAGAACAAGGACTGCAAAAACCTAAATGAAAAGGAGGACCCCACCTCATTATCATGGCAGTTATAACAGGGGGGCCCCACCTCATTATCATGGCAGTTATAACGGGGACCCCACCTCATTATCATGGCAGTTATAACAGGGACCCCCACCTCATTATCAAGGCAGTTATAACGGGGACCCCCACCTCATTATCATGGCAGTTATAACAGGGGGGCCCCACCTCATTATCATGGCAGTTATAACGGGGACCCCCACCTCATTATCATGGCAGTTATAACGGGGACCCCCACCTCATTATCATGGCAGTTATAACGGGGGGCCCCCACCTCATTATCATGGCAGTTATAACGGGGACCCCCACCTCATTATCATGGCAGTTATAACAGGGGTGGCCCACCTCATTATCATGGCAGTTATAACAGGGACCCCACCTCATTATCATGGCAGTTATAACAGGGACCCCCACCTCATTATCATGGCAGTTATAACGGGGACCCCACCTCATTATCGTGGCAGTTATAACAGGGGGCCCCCACCTCATTATCATGGCAGTTATAACGGGGACCCCCACCTCATTATCATGGCAGTTATAACGCGGACCCTCATCTCATTATCATGGCAGTTATAACAGGGACCCCACCTCATTATCATGGCAGTTATAACGGGGACCCCCACCTCATTATCATGGCAGTTATAACAGGGACCCCCACCTCATTATCATGGCAGTTATAACAGGGACCCCACCTCATTATCATGGCAGTTATAACAAAGACCAAGCACATCAATGTCAGAAGTCAGGACAGGAAGCAGCTTCAGTCCCCATGAGACATTGCAGTATAGTTGACCTCCTGCCTTTAACTCTCTACGTGCCTTGCAACAGTGGTTCTCAAACTGGTGCCCCTGACCCAGCAGCATGAGCATCACCTGGAACTTGGGGAAATGCAGATTTTCAGGCCCCTCCTCCCCCCTCGGCCCACTGGTCAGACCCTTTGGGCCACGCCCAGCCTCCTGTGTGTTGACAAGCCCTCCAGGAGGTTTTCCCAAACTGTGTTAGTACAGTGCTTGCCAACCCTGGCTGCTTGTTAGAATACCCCGGGGCATTGAAACCATGCTGACACCCACTGCCTAGTGCAGCCGTGGGCAAACTACGGCCCGCAGGCTGGATTCGGCCCGTTTGAAATGAATAAAACTATTGAAAAAAAAGACTGTACCCTTTTATGTAATGATGTTTACTTTGAATTCATATTAGTTCACACAAACACTCCATCCATGCTTTTGTTCCGGCCCTCCGGTCCAGTTTAAGAACCCATTGTGGCCCTCGAGTCAAAAAGTTTGCCCACCCCTGGCCTAGTGGTTCTCCACCTTGGCTGCACATTAGAATCACCAGGGAATCTTTTTAAAATCCTGATTTCTGGGCCTCATCCTCCGGAAATTCTGTTTCTTTGTTACTCATGTTGTGGCCCCTCCCCATAACAAAGAAACAGAATTTCTGGAGGATGAGGCCCAGAAATCAGGATTTTAAAAAGATTCCCAGGTGATTCTAATGTGCAGCCAAGGTGGAGAACCACTGGCCTAGTGGATGTCTTTTCAACCCTAAATAGTTTTAGAAGAAAAGGTGAAACCAATTAAATCCATGACAGTTATACTTTAGCATTAGTTAAGGAATACATTTCACAAACACAGGGACAATCTGTGAACTTGTTATTTGATAGGTTTTTATTGAATACTAGAGACCTGGTGCACAAAATTCATGCACTCTCACAGTCCGGGAGCCCTTGGGGGATATCTGTCTGTGGGCTTAGGCCCGCTACCCATGGACATCCTTAGCGCTGTCACGGAGGTGGGAGAGGCTCCCACCCCCACCACTGTGCTTGCCAACCAAGAGCCCAGTTTCTGGCTGAGTGGTGGTCCCTCTGTGGGAGCGCACTGACCACCAGGGAGCAGCTTCTGCGTTGAACATCTGCCCCCTGGTGGTCAGTGTGCATCATATCGACTGGTTGTTCTGCTGTTTGGTCAATTTGCATATTAGCCTTTTATTGTATAGGATATGATATCTTAAGGCATCCCAGAAATTGGTGTTAAGATTATAATTGAAGTTTTAAAATACCACATGATGCTGAATTTCAAACAAGTGCAAATATTTATGGCATCATCCAATGAGCTCCCATGAACCTACCACCCAGCTTCAACATTTACCGATTTAAGGACAAGCCTCCCTCCAGACCTGCGTCTCCCCTCCCATTGAACTTAGAAGCAGGTCCCAGATGCCACAGCACATTATGGACATAGAAAAAGGGACAATCATTTCTAATAACATCGTGTTCATCGGTCAGTGTGGAAATTTCTGTCTCATGAATGCCATAACCTTTTTTGTTAAGATTTTTTTGAATCAAGAAGCAAATAAGGTTCACGCATAATGATTGTTTTATTTTTTAGTTTTTAATTTCATGAGTTACCACTTTATGTTGTTTTTAAATTCCCAACTTAAAACTAACAAGTGACTTTAGGCCTGTGATTTAAAGTTGAAATTTGTAAAATCATTTGCGTTAGTTTAGTGAAAATGTTAATATTAGCTTAATATTTATAAATTAACTGTAACTGATTAACTACAGTTGTTTAAACACTTGGGAAGCTTTCCCCGTTAGAGTCGTTCGTTTTCCCTTTCCCATTTGAAGGCCTTAATGGGAAAACAAAATATATTAAGTATATGAATATTGTTTAAAATGTTTAGTGCATTTAGCTAAGTGTGCAAATTAGACTGTTCAGAGAGAATTAAATGTGTTCATCTTGAATGGATGGGACATTATTCAAAAGTTCCATGGAAAATGATCATTTCATTTTTATTTATAAAATTTGCTAAATTTGTAAATAGAATAACAAGAACTGTAGTTGAGTAGACTTAGGAAAAACAAATTTCACACTAGATGCATGTAATTGTAAGTCATCCTTCCTGTGTCCTTGCACACAAGCCATGCTAACAATAAGCATGCTCCCATTGCAGCAATTGCAGTGGAGAATAATGGGCGGCTAGCAAGGCTGAGCTCTCTGCAAGTAGGGTTTCTCACCCTGGTGATTTCAGGGCCTGGGAAGCTGTCCTCGGCCCCCTTCAATGTTGCCCCAGCCACAGGGGTGCTGGCAGCAGGGACTGCTACACCTGCAGAGTCACTTTAAGGACTACCCGCAGGGCAGCTTGTGCCCAGCACCTGAGGGTGGGGGTTAGGAAACTCAAAGTACCAGAGCTCTCAGAGCATCCAGCCCAGTGTCGCCTCCCTGCACAGTGCTGACTCCTGGGGCCTCCCTAAGAACCCTGCACACACAGTGGTCGCCTCAGCACCAGCTTCCTGGGACACCAGTTCCCATGGTTAGGAAGAGCAGCAGACAATTACATCCTGGTCACAAAGGGAACCCTGATAAAAGTGTATGATTCGGGGGCCGCACATGGACACTCACCGACTCCAGCGAGCTCTGTCAGGTCCCATTCACCTGAGGTCTCAGTCTGCGCACACTGGTCTGGGCTCTGTGGCTCACAGCCTGGGACCAGCGGTGGGAGGAGGGAAGGGAAGTCTGTGGCTCTTGGCAGCTCGTTTTTTGCATGGACTCTCTACCCCCCCTCCTGTCCATATCTTCAGAGAAAAGTTCAACCATCTCAGCCTGTGTATTATCTGGCTTCAACACACCAAGGACCAGCTCTCAACACGTTGTGTGCAGGTCTTTAGACTGACTGAGTCTAAGTCTAGTGAATTCCAGGGGCGCCCTCACAGCTCTGAGCCTCAGCCCCCTCTCAGGCTCTTGGTGGAACCAGTTGGAGGTGCATTCCATGATCCACATGTACTACCTCCCCTCCCCTATGCCCAGCTCTTTACTGCTCACCCCCAAATCACTTCCTCTAACAGCCAGGTCTGGAAATGCACCGTGTGCTAGACCCTGCTCCTGTGTGTGTTTCTGCTGCAGGACTGGCTCTATCAGAAGCCAGTATGAAGCAGGCATCCGTGCATTTAAAAAAGGATAAATGAAGAGAAACTTATGAAGCTTGAAAATAGATCAAGAAAATTACTCTGTAAATGTATGGGTTGCCAAAAGAAGCAAAGAAAACTTAAGTACATAAGGCACATTTTAAAATACATAAAATACAACATGGAACAAAAATATCATGAAAGAAAAAATAATCTCAGTGAATACATCAAGTGGGTGCAGGTCTCAAAAAAAGCTCATGTCATGCCTCCACTCCACCCTACCCCCAAAACCAAGCCACCTTGTCGATTGTTTTAAACCTTAAAATCAAAGACTCGATGTTTAGAGGGACCAAGGAGAAAAGAAAAATCCTATTAGGGTTGGAAGAATTCAAACAAATCTAGACCTCTTTCTCAGACCGTGGAACTAAGGGCATTGCTCTGGGAAGAAATTGCTTCTGGGCACGGAGAACTGGAACTCTTACCCCGACCTGGCCAGGTACAGCCAGGATGAAAGCTCCAGGTGAGAAGGCCATTGTAGGAAGCAGTGAGAGCCAAGAGCACATAACAAACTAATAGAGTGTGGAAATACAGAGACTTTAGAAAAGATAACCTGGGCACTATCCCCACAATCACACACCATTAGGAAATGGAATACACACTGTGAGAGGCCAAATATAGAGCTGAAAATTTTACCTTTTTATTGCAAATATCTAACCTTTCTACTTTCCTACACTTAAAATATTTTTATTATCTTTAAAATTATAATAGCTTTATACCATTTAATATTTCAATCCACCTTTTTGGACTAGGCAAGATATAAATCATTTAAAAATATATCATTCCTTAAAGTAGTTTAGACTCCCAAGACATAAAGATGAAGTCTGAACTGGAAATAAAATTGAGGAGGGACAACTTTGAAAACTAAATTTTTACCTTATGCAGAAAGGGGCTCCCCCTTCATTCCACTCATTTCATACACATTTATTTAATGCCCACAGTGAGTCTGATATTGTCCCGGGCTCCGTGGAAAAACAGGTGAACCAGTCAGCATTCCAGCCTTGGCGGGATTATTAATAAAGTCACTAAATGAGAAAGAAAATACATTTTTCTTTTGTATTTATTATAATTTAGTAGAATTTTTCTCAGTTTCATGGTAACAAAGTTGACATCTGACTGGAAGGGCATAATCCTTCATATATTTTTTAAAAATATGATTTTATTGATTTCAGAGAGAGAAAGGCAGAAGGTGAGAGAAACATCAATTGGCACACGCCCTGCTGGGAATCAAGCCCGCAACCCAGGCATGTGCCCTAACGTAGAATCAAACCGGTGACCTCCTGGTACACGGGACAACGTTCAACTAACTGAGCCACTCTAGTGGGGCCCTTTGTATATGGTTTCAAATTCCAAAAACTAATGTGAACAGGAGAACATGATTAGCTTAATAACAGAATAAGAAATAGGAACCGACTTCAGATGGATTCCCAGATGGTTTTCTTAACTTTCAGAAAAATCAGGGATGCTCGAGTTTTATGTGGTCTTTAATAATATAAAAAAAGATGAAATATTTGTTAAGGCAAATATGGCTAATTCTCACATCGGACACCTACCAATCATAAAAACAAACCAGAACAATTTCACTTTGGGAAAACAATTGAAAATTCCCCAAACAAAATAGAAAATAAAATATATCACCTTAGGATAATTATTCACTAAACCCAAAACACGTTTAATCATGGGGTTCAAAATGATCACACAGAATCTAAAAGCCTTAACATAATTGGCTGTATTCGTAGAAAAACAAAATAGCACGTGTCATTCTCTTTTCTTACTATGTGCCGAATATGACTTTAGCACATTTAAAAATCCATTTTGTATTCAATTCTTTTTTTTTAAAAAAAATATATTTTATTGACTTTTTTACAGAGAGGACAAGGGAGGGATAGAGAGTTAGAAACATTGATCAGCTGCCTCCTGCGCACCCCCTACTGGGGATGTGCCTGCAACCAAGGTACATGCCCTTGATCATAATCAAACCTGGGACCCTTCAGTTGGCAGGCCAATGCTCTATCCACTGAGTCAAACCTAGTAGGGCTTGTAATCAATTCTTTAAGGTTAGATGGATAGCTTCTGTCTTTAAATGATTTAAATTAATTATTTAAAAAGGATTATTCATCTCATTTCAATCAATAGATACTAAATGTAGTTAAACGCAAGACCCATTATATATGTTAGAGAAATGTTAGAGTTGTTTCCTTACAGTAACAAAACAAAAGAGGAACAAAACAAAGATGTTTCCTTTGTTGCATCTATTTAATATAGTATACTAGATGAGCCCACAATAAGTACTGAGAGGCAAGACAATAAAAAACATAGATATATGAAGAAAAGAAATAAAAATGTTGCTTTTTACCAGTGACCTAGAAAATCAAAAGAAATCAAGCAAAAATTATTAGTGGTAACAAATGAATTCGGTACAGTTATGGGATATAAGATGCAGGCTAAAAAAAAAATCAATTGTGTTGTTATATACTAGTAGCACACTGAAAATAAAATGAAAATGAATCGGCCATTTATAGTAATAAAAATTTGAGTATCAACCTGCACCATGAGAGATTTATTCAAATAATATTATAAATATTAAATGGCAAAAAGAAGACATTAATGCCTGGAGAGAGAGAAACTACCTCATGCCAGGAATACCAAATGCAGTAAGGTAACAGCACACCTATATATTCCCCGTGCCCCTCAGCCCCTTAGAGCTCTCCCTCTGTCTGCCGAGATGTGCCACATCATGGTGAAAGGAGCCCCTCGCTGATGGCCAGTCATGTGGGCCCAATCACCAAGTTCGCCCCTTCCTTTGTGCTTTGTTCATTTCCCCATCACCTTCCCAGTTCCGATTCCCAGTCGTTGAATTTCAGGTCCCAATTTTTGGCTCACTTTTCTGCTTATTCATTTGAAGTCATCCTCTTTTGGTGAGTTTTATCCCCATGGTCACATCAACCAGTGGTGGCTGTCTTAATTGATAGCCTCCGAACACCCCCTGCTTGGGTATGGCCTTAGCTAGAGGTGCCCAAGTGCAAGGGGGCAAAATACAGGTGAGATCTAATGCCGTTTGAATGTAAACTTCCATGGACACCTTAGGGTGGAATCCAATTGGGAGAATGAATGGGGAAGAAATAATTTAGAAAAGATCAGCTATGCATGTATGTTTTGTGCAGTTCCTGTCTGTGATATTTCCCCACTAACAATATTTAAGAAAGAAGAAGTAATATGGTGAAGTAATCTTCGAAAACAGCTTCAGATAAGAAAAATGATGTTTTCCCAAGGTCATGTGAGGTAAAGAGAAAAGACAGAATTTGAACTCATATGTGCTTGACACCAAAGCCAGGCTCTTAAATACTGCTCTCTACAGACTCCAGATAAATCAGAGATAAACATAAAATCCAACCCATAAAAAATGATCCAGAAGAAAATATAACAGAATATTTCTCTCAGTTCTGGAGGGAAATCAATTTACAAATATTAAAAATGGAGGATATCAGGAACAAGATGGATGTGTTGAAATCCATAAAGCCAAGGACTTTGGTACAATAAAAAGCAATCAAATAAATATCAGAGGGAAAGCAACAGAAAAGGGAAATATATTTGAATATCATCAGAAAAATTTAGTGTCCAAAATATAGAAAGACTTCATAAAATATAGGAGGTTGATGCTGAAATTCCACAAAATAAAAGATCAATAAAGATGAGAAGAAAATGCTAACTCAAGGAAATGTAGATGATAAATCATTTCAGGGGAAAAGGCATTCACACTATCAATTAAAGAAAGGCAAATGAAAACAACTTTGAGGTGTAATTATACACATTTAATGAGCAAAACCAAACAAACCATTTCTAAGAGGTGGAAATGGGCTAATTTCACATTAGGTTTCCAACTGCTGTAGGATTTTCTTAATCATAACTCATATGGGGATCTATTACTCACAGCCTCCTGACCCTCAAGCAGTTTGGAAGGGGCATGATCCATTCTACCTGATTCAGACTTAGCCCAGATAAAGAAAGAAATTTAAAAGTTGTACGATGCTAATAATGTACCATCAGCAGCACCATCATTATTACTCATTTTCATGATTTCTTTACCTACTTTCTGTTGTTTCCCATTTTTGGGGAGTTGGTGAACCAGAGACCTGTTTGGGTGGAACCCATGGGGCTATAATAACTGGGCATCTTTTAGGTCCTGCAGGGAAGCCAGAGCCCAATGCCAGGAGCGTGAAGTCAGAGGCAGAAGGTGGGCCCAAGAGTAGGTCACCTATCTGATGGTTCAGAATATGGAGGAGATAAGACCTGGGGCAATGAAAACCAGCAACATGAAGGTCCAGGCAGAGCGGCTGATTAGGACCTGGCTTAGAACGTGCTATACATCCTGTGGTAGTTTAAATTATACACTATTAAAAAGGAGATATGGCTCTGACCAGAGTGGCTCCATTGGTTGGGTGTCATCCTGTGACTGAGGGATTGCCGGTTCAATTCCTGGTCAGGACACATGGCCGGGTTGTGGGCTTGATCACAGGTGGGGGCATGCAGGAGGCAGCCAATCAATGTTTTGCTCTCACATCAATGTCCCCCCCCCCAAAAAAAAGGAGGGGCACTATGATACAGCTGGAAGGGAATTAACACGACCCAAAGATGGATAAAAGAAGTGTCTTCTCTTGTGAGCAGACTTGGTGTGTTTTCGGTGTATGAAGAGCAGAGCTGCCTCATGTTAGGCAGAAGCACAACTTTCCTAGTATCTGTATTTGGAAGTTGGATATAATAGTTTAGAGAGCTGTATATCCCCCGGGCACCAATTTCCTTATCTAAAAATGATGAAACACCCTACACTCCCAATAGACTTGTAAAGATTAAAGTGACATGGCTTAAGACATTTAAGAGACCCTCAATGAATGGTATCTTATTTTTATTAGTAACAGAATGTTGGGAGTAAGCACAGGGTCAAATGCAATCATGTATAGAAAAACACGTTGTTTACTGTTAGACATTATAAGTAGTATATTTGTGAGAGGGAGGGAGGGAAGGAGGGAGGGAAGGAGGGAGGGAGGGAGGGAGAGAGAGAGAGAGAGAGAGAGAGAGAGAGAGAGAGAGGGAGAGAGAGGCAAATATCCGTCTTTAAAGTGTGACTGTGGTGGCTTTGCACTGTGTTAACCTCGCTGTGATGGAAGTGCATTTCCTAGAATGTATGGTTTCAGGCCAGAGCTGGCCCCAGAGAGCCGTGAGTGAGGTCTGGGGGCAGAATGAAGCAGCAGCCCTGCTCACTCTCTAAAGGCCGCTAGAGGTGGACCTGCTTCTTAGAATCCTGAGGACTCAGTCCCTCCCTTTCCATCAGCATGTTTCTCACTGCTGACAAGGCAGGACTCTGACTCTCCCTCCTGGTTTCCATGGGGGACTTTTACTATGATACAGCTGAATGTGAGAGTGACCACTCCTGGCTTTTCTTCCCATTATCTTATTCAGTCCCCCCTCACCCTGCCCCACGGGTAGAGGACAACCGATCTGATTGGTGAGCGACAACATCCTTTGACCACAGTCCTACTGTTGGGTGAGGTCATTGTCAAAGGCCCCTGCTCATGCGAGGCACATTCTTCTTCCCTGGCTGACAAGCACACACTTAGACTGAGTACAACCTTCTCCTCTTTGTGTTTCCCTTTGGTTCAACTACCAAAGGGAGGTCCCGGGTGTAATTCCATGATGAAGGTAAGAGATTCTGCCACATTCTCCAATGTAACAGTTAATTAGGAAGTCCTGGGGGGGTGGGGGGGGAGAGAGAGAGAGAGAGAGAGAGAGAGAGAGAGAGAGAGAGAGAGAGGCTCATTTAGCCATTATAGCTGTTAATAAATATAGGAGATAGTAAAACAATTAGAAAGTGTTCCATTGTATTTAGGTTTCAAAAGAGTCAGACATCCGAATGTTTAAAAAATGTCTTCTGCTGCAGCAAAGAGAACAGTGAAGCTATCCATCGTGCCCACTTGGAGTCTTCCCTGAGCTTCTTACAGCATTGAAAAGAATTCCCCTTCAGAAAGCAGCTTAGACTTGGACTGCTGGTGTATTTGTATCACATGATAAGGATTTGTTTAAACTGTGAAATGCATGACACCTACAGAAGGGCATAAGAACCACAGTTACAGCTTAAAGGAACATTATGAGATCACTTAATGTTAAGAAACACCAGTGCCTTAGAGGCCCCTGCGTGCTACTCCCCAGCTGCATCCTCCCTCACCCATGGAGGTTGCCATGACACTGTTTTGTTTCAATCATTCTTTACTGTTTATGTTTCACCACCTACGCGAGTCCCAGGCACAAACCTCGCTGCGTGAGGAAAGGGCAACGCGGCCCCTGTAGGATGAAAGCTCCCAAGGGGACAAAGCTGACTCTGGGTCACAGCGTGGTAGCAGGGCGTACAGTGAACACAGTCTAGAACAGAAAAGGAGCTGGGCCACACTCGCCAGAAAATGCCATCTGTAGATCAAAAAACAAAAGCTAGGCAGCTGGGATCCTCACTTATAGGTGTTCAATGTACCGCGAGTCGACACACACATCTGGACCAATTGTCCTCTTTGCCTGCTGTACAGCTGTCAGAACTTATCACATTCCCCTTTCTGTTATGATGGATCTTCTCCTCCTCATATTTCATATCTGCCTCTTTCTTAGTCTATTTTCTCATTTTAGTGAAGCAGACCCTCCAAGAATATTGCTGAGAAAGGGTCCGTGGGAAGTACCATTTTTGAGACTCTGCATATTTAAAAATGTTTTATTCTGCCCTGACTTTTGGGTGATAGTTTGGCTGCCTTCGAATTCCAGGTCAAGGACAATTTTCCTTCAGAATTTTTAAAACCCTGATTTACTGCTTTCTAGCTTCCGGTTGCTGTTGGGAACTCAAAGGCCATTCTGATTCCTGATCCCTTTCAAGTACTTACATTTTCTCTGGAATCTCTTCCTTGTCCCTAGTGTTCTGAAATGTCACCATGATATACTTTACCCTGGGTCTGTTTTGAGCCAATATGCCAGGCATCTCATTGGTTTTTCCAATCTGGAAGCACAGATCATTTAACTAACACTTTTGAACCAACAGCAGAGAATAAAAATAAAGCCTCTATATCCCTAGCAAAAGACTGATTCTTACAGAACCAACTTAAAAACTGTTTAATCAATGACAACTTTCCTCAGTATTATATCAATGGTAACTTGCTTCATTAAAAACATTTCGGAAAACCAGCCAATCAATAGCAGCATTTGAAGGTTAGTCAGTCAGCAGACCACTTACTTACTGCAGTGAAGTCCTGTATGAGGAAGCACACTTCGACGGCTAGTGCCAGCCTCCTCCCAGCTCTAAAACCCTTAAAATCCCCACAGAATCCATGACTCCAGAACGATATAAACTCAGCAGTCTTCTTTCCTTGGAGAGAAAAACTGGCATATCTCTTCATTTCCTAAGCAAATAATTAAGCAACCCCCCACGTATAATTTCCCAGTTGCATACTCTCTCACCTCCAAATGCAACTATTGTGCTTTTTCTTTTTACTACCTATGATGTATCCCTAAACTGAGTATCAGGCACAAACCTTGCTGTGTAAGCAAAAAGCAACATGGGCCCTGTTGTGGGAAGGGTCGCAGGAGAAGCTGAGCTGAGTGGTCTCTTAGCCATTGCATTTTGTTTTAAATATTGAGTAGCAGCCTTTTTCTCCTGCTTCACTACAGGTTTGAAAACAATGGCCTGGTGCTCACTCACACTTATGGTCATTCTCACACCAGAAACATACATGGTATACTGCGCTACAGTTTACAGTGCATGCTGAACCTTTAAGGTCCCATTTCTGACTCTGCTCTTCCAGGGTCCCCAACTGCTTGTCGTAGTCTTGGTTTCCCTCAGCCTAAATCCCCCTCCCAACTCCCTGCCAAACCTAACAACCCTGTTTGGAAGCCTTCCAACTGTTCATGGAACAAGAGCAATCAATTACCAACAGAAGAAGAGCACTGAATGGGTAATGAATCAGGACACTTGGATTCAAGTCCCAGTCCAGCAAATAATCAGTTAAATGACTTTAACACATGTCCTCGTTATACTTCAGTTTACCTGCATGTGGAATAAAGCTTGGACCAAATCAGTACAACTCAACCTCCACTGCACATGAGAATCGCTTGGCAGCTATTTCAAAATACTGCCTCCTGGGCCCTACCCTGACCAATCCAATCAGAATCTCTGGGGGTGGGGACTGGGCATCAACATTTACATCCCTTGTATGATGCGAAAGCGCAACTAGGATTGAGAAGCTGGAGCAGGTGATCTCTGAGGCTCCATTCAGTGCTCACACTTGGAAGTCTAGAAGTACTATGATACCTCATTGGATAAGTTGGATATTGTGAGGTAGGATTCTCTTGGCTTTCTAAGGGAATAGGGACATGCAAAGGCACAACACGAGAACACCTGTGATGCCATTTATCTACGTGATGGATATTGATGAGCAGCTTGCATAATGGAGGCTTGTAGAAATCAATGAATACAAACTGTAGATTGCAATCTTTTCTCAACCAGGCCCGTAACTGGTGACTAGTTGCAAGTGATAAACAGGATGGAGGGGGTAACACCCATTCATCACCCTCTGGCTTATTCAGGCTCCATGTGTTGGGAGAAGGGCGTGGCTCCAGCTTGTTTGAGCCTCACTCGTAGCAGCTGGAAGTCACATGGCCTACATCTCCAGGGTCCAGGGTCCCTTCAGAAGCAAAGGTCAAACACAGGCTTGGATATCATTAAAAATATTGTTGGGCCCTAACTGGTTTGGCTCAGTGGATAGAGCGTCAGCCTGCGGACTGAAAGGTCCCAGGTTCGATTCTGGTCAAGGGCATGTACCTGGGTTGCGGGCACATCCCCAGTAGAAGGTGTGCAGGAGGCAGCTGATTGATGTTTCTCTCCTATCAATGTTTCTAATTCTCTATCCCTCTCCCTTCCTCTCTGTAAAAAACAAAAACAAACAAACAACAACAACAATAACAAAACAAAACAAAAACATTGTTGGATTTCTGAGTGCAGGTGCTCAGAAGTGAGAGAAAACTCATGGAGTGGCACCCACGGGACCAGAACCCCAGGAGGGGCTGGATTTCAGCCGGACACCATTTGTACCACAGGTGATGTTGCCCTGGTGAGCACATGCTGGTGATGTTGCTCAGGGAAACCGGGGCAGGCTTCCCTGATGATACAGCCCATCATTCTCTCATCCTCAGCTGTTGGCAGACATGGAAGTCCCCAGTCATCTTCTTCAGAAGGATGTGCAAAGTTTCTGCTGGGGAAATCATGGGCAACCTTCAACTAATGGGGGGCAGAGCCAATGGACAAATATCCCAGCCTTCCATCTTCCAAGGGACAATTCTGACACATATTCTACCATTGCATAACCATTGCTCCTATGGTTCCCTAGGAGGCCCTACCAGGATTGAACCCAGTTTTGCACAGAGATCCCCAGTTCAACAAACAATGCACTCTTAAAGTGATATATATATATACACAACACACACACTAGAGGCCTGGTGCACAAAATTTGTGCGGGGGGGGGGGGGGGGCGGGGTCCCTCAGCCTGGCCTGCACCCTCTCACAATCTGGGACCGCTGGCTCCTAACCGCTCACCTACCTGCCTGCCTGCCTGCCTGATCACCCCTAACCACTAGCCTGCCTGCTTGATTGCCCCTAACCATCTGCCTGCCTGCCTCATCACCCCTAACCACTCTGCCTGCCTGCCTGATCACCCCTACCTGCTCGCCTGCCTGCCTGATCACCCCTAACCACTTGCCTGCAATGGTTGCAATGTTGTGCAACCATCGCCACTATCTATTTCCAGAACCTTACCTGATTACCCCTAACTGCTTGCCTGCCTGCCTAATAGCCCCTAACCACTCGCCTGCCTGCCTGGTCACCCCTAATCGCCTCTGCCTTGGCTCCCGTGGAGGAGGCTTCATCTGGAAGATTGTTTGGCTGTCTGATCTAATTAGCATATTATGCTTTTATTATATACCAGAGGCCTGGTACACGAAATTTGTGCACTGGGGGGGGGGGGGGGTGGAGTCCCTCAGCCCAGCCTGCACCCTCTCCAATCTGACCCCTCAGGGGATGTCCGACTGCCAGTTTAGGCCCAATCCTTAGGGTAATGAATCAGGACACTTGGATTCAAGTCCCAGTCCAGCAATCCTTAGGGGATCGAGCCTAAACCGGCAGTTGGACATCCCTCTCACAATCTGAGACTGTTAGCTCCCAACTGCTTGCCTGCCTACCTGCCTGATTGCCCCTAACCAGTTTTGCCTGCCAGCCTGATTGCCCCCTAACCACTCCCCTGCCAGCCTAATCGACACCTAACTACTCCCCTGCTGGCCCGGTCCCTCCTAAATGCCCTCCCCTGTAGGCCCGGTCCCCCCTAACTGCCCTCCCCTGCTGGCCCGGTTGCCCCTTACTGCCCTCCCCTGCAGGCGTGGTCCCCCCTAACTGCCCTCCCCTGCAGGCCTGGTTGCCCCTAACTGCCCTCCCCTGCAGGCCTGATTTCCCCTAACTGCCTCCCCTGCTAACCATCTTGTGGTGGCCATCTTGTGCCAGGGCATGACAGTCAATTTGCATATTACCTCTTTATTATATAAGACTAGGGGCCCGGTGCACGAAATTCGTGCACTGGGTGTTGGGGGGGGGAGAGTGTCCCTCAGCCCAGCCTGCCCCCTCTCACATACTGGGAGCCCTCAGGCGTTGACCCCCATCACCCTCCGATCGCCTGATCGGCCCCTTGCCCAGGCCTGACGCCTCCGCCAGAGGTGTCAGGCTTGGACGGGGACCCCCATCTCCCCCCAATCACTGGCTCTGGCCCCCACCCAGGCCTGAGGCCTCTGGCCCAGGAATCATGCCTGGGAAAGGGACCCCCATCTCCCTCTGATCGCTTGCTCCACCCCCCGCCCAAGCCTGACACCTCTGACCCAGGCTTCAGGCCTGGGCAAGGGGACCATCATATCCCCCCAATCCCTGGCTCCGCCCCCCCACCCAGGCCTGATGCCTCAGCCAGAGGAGTTGACCCTCATCACCCTCCGATCACCAATCACCGGATCGGCCCCTTGACCAGGCCTGAGGCCTCCGGCAGAGGTGTCAGACCTGGGCAGGGGAACCCCAGCTCCCCGCTGTTGCAGGCTCCGCCCCTGCCCAGGCCTAACGCCTCTGGCCTAGGCGTCCAGCCCAGGCAGCGGGGACCTGCAGTGGCAGCGGGGGGTGCCGCGATCGTGGGCTTCGCTTTAGGCCCAGGCAAGGGACCCCTAGCTCCTGGGACTGCCAGCTTTGACCGTGCCCAGCTCCCATCACTGGCTCCACCCCTACTTCCTGCTATCACTGGCCAGGGCGGCAAAGGCGCCTGATTCTCCGATCATGGCTGGGGGACAGGGCAAAGGCGGCCCCAGGGTTTCAGATCACTGTCAGTGGCAGGGGGCTTCTTCCCCCTGGGTTTCAGATCACTGTCAGTGGCAGGGGGCTTCTTCCTGCTTTCCCTTTCGCCTCCCTGCATTGTGCTTACATATGCAAATTAGCCGCCATCTTGTTGGCAGTTAACTGCCAATCTTAGTTGGCAGTTAATTTGCATATAACCCTGATTAGCCAATGAAAACGGTATTGCCGTACACCAATTACCATTTTTCTCTTTTATTAGTGTAGATACTAGAGGCATGGTGCATGAAATTCATGCATGGGGGTGGGTCCCTCAGCTTGGCCTGCACCCTCTCCAATCCGGGACCCCTTGGGGGATGTCTGACTGCTGGTTTAGGGGATGGGGCCTAAACTGGCAATTGGACATCCCCCTCACAACCTGGGACTTCTAGCTCCTAACCGTTCGCCTGCCTGCCTGCATGATCACCCCTAACCACTCTACCTGCCTGCCTGATTGCCCTAACTGCTTCTGCTTGCCGGCCTGATTGCCCCCTAACTGGTCCCCTGCCAGCCTGGCCACCCCTTAACTATCCCCCTGCTGGCCTGGTCGCCCCCTAACTGTCCAGAAGGAAGTTGGACGTCCAGTCGACCTGGTCTAATTAGCATATTACCCTTTTATTAGCATATATATATATATCACTTTAATTATTATTAAGTATACAATTCAGTGGTATTAATTACATTCACAATGTTGTGCAATCATCACCACTATTTATTTCCAGAACCTATCACCTTAAATAGAAACTCTGTACCCAGTAAGCAAAAATTATTCCATCCCATCTACCCTCAGCCCCTGGTAACCTCTAATCTACTTTCTGTCTCTATGAATTTTCCTGTTTTGGATATTTTATATAAAGAATCATAAAATATTTGTCCATTTGGTCTGCTGTATTCACTTAGCATAATGTTTTCAAATTTTATTCATATTGTAGGACATATCAGAACATCATTTTATTGTTGAATAATGTTCCACTATGTGCATAGACATTTCTTCTTTTATGACTGACTTATTTCACTTAGCAAGCCTTCAAGATTCATCTCCATTGTAGCATGTGTAAGAATTTCCATCCTTTTTAATGTTCCTGTGTGTATATGACACATTTTGTTTGTCCACTTATCTGTTGATGAACATTTGGGTTGTTTCCACCTTTTGGCTATTGTAAGTAATGCTGCAATAATATGGCATACAAGTATATGGTTGAGTCCTTCTTTTAATCTTTTTAGATATATATTAAGGAGTGGAATTGCTAGGTTATATAGGGTTGGGCAAAAGTAGGTTCACAGATGTTTGTATGGAAAATAATACAATAATTAATAACAATATAAAAATAAACTATGTGTTTTGTATACTCACAACTGTAAACCTACTTTTATTCCATCCTGTGTGGTAATTCTAGAGTTAACGCTTTGAATAATTGCCAAACTGTTTTTTCTGTTTTGTTTTTTTTTAATTAAATCTTTATTGTTCAGATTATTACACTTGTTCCTCTTTTTTCCCCCCCATAACTCCCCTCCTCCCAGTTCCCACCCCTCCTTCCGCCCTCACTCCCCACCCACTGTCCTCATCCATAGGTGCACGATTTTTGTCCAGTCTCTTCCCGCATCTCCCACACCCCTTTCCCCCCCAGGAATAGTCAGTCCATTCCCTTTCTATGTCCCTGATTCTATTATAATCAACAGTTCATTCTGTTCATCAGATTATTTATTCACTTGATTCTTAGATTCACTTGTTGATAGATGCATATTTGTTGTTCATAATTTGTATCTTTACCTTTTTCTTCCTCTTCCTCTTCTTAAAGGATACCTTTCAGCATTTCATATAATCCTGGTTTGGTGGTGATGAACTCCTTTAGCTTTTCCTTATCTGTGAAGCTCTTTATCTGACCTTCAATTCTGAATGATAGCTTTGCTGGATAAAGTAATCTTGGTTGTAGGTTCTTGGTATTCATCTCTTTGAATATTTCTTGCCACTCCCTTCTGGCCTGCAAAGTTTCTGTTGAGAAATCAGCTGGCAGTCGTATGGGTATTCCCTTGTAGGTAACTGAGTTTCTTTCTCTTGCTGTTTTTAAGATTCTCTCTTTGTCTTTTGCTCTTGGCATTTTAATTATGATGTGTCTTGGTGTGGTCCTCTTTGGATTCCTTTTGTTTGGGGTTCTCCGCGCTTCTTGGACCTGTAAGTCCATTTCTTTCACCAGGTGGGGGAAGTTTTCTGTCATTATTTCTTCAAATAGGTTTTCAATATCTTGCTCTCTCTCATCTTCTGGCACCCCTATAATTCTGATGTTGGTACGCTTGAAGCTGTCCCAGAGGCTCCTTACACTATCCTCGCATTTTTGGATTCTTTTTTCATTTTGCTTTTCCGGTTGGGTGTTTTTTGCTTCCTCGCATTTCAAATCATTGACTTGATTCTTGCGCTCCTCTGGTCTGCTGTCGGGAGTCTGTATAATATTCGTTATTTCAGTCCGTGTATGCTTAATTTCTAGTTGGTTCCCCAATATAAGATCGAGGGTCTCATTAGTTTTCTTGTAGATCTCATTAAGTTTATCGGCGGCTTCTAAACAGTTCTTGAGAGACCTTAAAAGTGTGGTTCTGAACTCTATATCTTCCATTGACAATTTTGTCCTGTTTCTTTGTCTCCGCATTTTGTTATGCTTCCTTGGTGCACCCCCTAGTGGTCTTTGTTCGCAGTCTTATAGTTAAACCTTGATTGTTGTAGCTAATTCCAGGGAGGGTTTGACCTCCAGGCCAAGTGGCTATGAGAATCAGCTGTGTCAGCAGTGAGAGAACTTCTGTCCTCTAGGGAGGTGCTAATCTAGCCTTTGCCTGAGGCTATCCGGCAAATGCCTCTGTGCAGGGCTTGGGCGGGGCGGGTCACACAGGATCAACAGGGTGGGCCAGAGAGAACAGTTATGGTAGCTCTCAGTCCTGTCCCCAGGGGCTCTGCCTCTCTGGGTCCCAGCACCCGCTGCAAAGCTCAGAGAGAAAGCTGCACTCGCTCTGACCGAAGCCAGACAGTCCCGCTTCTCCCGTTTGAGTCTGGGTCCCTAAAGACTCGCCCGGATCTGGAGCTCAGATTCTGCGACTCCCTCCCAATTGAAAACGCCAACCGCGCCCTCCGCCGCCAGCCCGCTCCGCGCACTCCGCGCACTCCGCACCTCAGAATTTGACTTCAGCACTGCGCCTCCTCTGAGTGTCCGTATGCGTTTCTCTTTCCTCCTAGTTGTAGGACTTCCACTCAGCCAGCGTTCCTGTGGTTCTGGGTGATGTCCCTTCCGTTTTTTGGTTTCACTTTTGAAGTAGTTGTTCAAAGCAGCAAACTCCGGCGTTAACCTATGCCGCCATCTTGGTTCTCTCCCTGTTTTTTCTGTTTTTTATAGTAGCTACACCATTTTATATTCATTCTAGCAATGTATCAGGGTTCCAATTTTTCACATCCTTGCCAACACCTATTTTCATCTTCATTATTAGATTACCATTCTAGTAGGTATGAAGTGGTATCTTGTGATTTTAATTTGCATTTCCCTAATAACTAATGATGTTGAGCATCTTTTCAAGTGTTTATTGGCTTTTAGCATATTATTTTTAGGAAAAAAAATTCTATTCCAGTCATTTGTCCATTTTTAAATTGGGCTGTTTGTCTTTTTGCTATTGAGTTCAGTTTTGTATTTGCTTTGGATACTAAACATGTGTGCAATATATGATTTGCAAGTATTTCCCCATTCTGTAAATTATGTTTTTACCATCTCAATAGTGTACTTTGCTCAAAATTTTTAATTTTGATAAAGTCCAATTTATGTATTTTTCAGTGTTTTGGTTTCATATCTAAGAACCCATTACTGAATCCAAGATCTTGGAGATTTACCTCTCACTCTAAGAGTTTCATGGTTTTGGACCTTACATTTAGGTCATTCATCCATTTTGAGTTAAGTTTTGCATATAGTACAAGGTAGGAGTACAAGCTTTATTCTTTTGCATTTGGAAAATCAGTTGTCCTAAAACCACCTGTTAAATTGATTATTTTATAGTCCTTGAATGAACTTGGCACCCTTGTTGAAAATTAATTGCCTATAGATTAATGGGTTTATTTCTGGATTCTCAATTTTATTCCATTGGTCTGTACATCTATCCTATATCAGTACCATGCTGTTTTAATTACTATATCTTTGTAGCAAGTTTTGAAATTATGAAGTGTTAATCTTCCAACTTTGTTCTTTTTTTTAAAATATTGTTTGCTATTCTAAACCCCTATATGTATTTGAGGGCTTTTCCATTTCTGGAAAAAAAAAAAAAAGTCTTGAAATTTTGATAGGGATTATGTTGAATCTTTAGATTGCTTTGGGTAATATTGCCATCTTAACAATATTAAATCTTCCAACCCATGAACAAGGGATGCCTTTCCATTTATTTAGGTCTTTTAAAATTTCTTTCAGCAATGTGTTTGTTGTTGTTGTTGTTTTTAGTTTTTAGTGTCCAACTCTTTCACCTCCTTGGTTTATTGTATTCTTAGGTATTTTATTCTTTTAGATACCTCTATCAATGGAATTACTTTTTAAATTACTTTTCAGATATTTGTGTGTTGATTTCATATCCTGCAATTTTACTGAATTTGTTTATTGTCTCTAGTAGCTTTTTTATAGTTTCTTTAGGATTTTTTATATATATGTTATTTGCGATAAGGAATAGTTTTACCTTTTTGCCAATTTATTTATTTTTCATATCTGATTGCTTTGACTAGAACTCCCAGCACATGTGGTAGACAGAGTTGAAAGTAGGCATTCTTGTCTTTTTCCTGATCTTAGAAAGCTTTCAGTCTTTCACTATTGAGTATATTGTTAGCTGTGAGTTTTTCATAAATGCTTTTTATTGTGTTGAGGAGTTCCTTTCTATTTCTAGTTTTCTAAGTGTGTTTTTTTTTTTTTAATCATGAAAGGCTTTTGTCAATTTTTTTTTCTGTAACAATTCAGATGATCATGTGTGTTTTTCCTCCTTTGTTCTAATAATGTGTTGTATTACATGGATTGATTCTCTTATGTTGTGGTGTATAGTCCTTCTACGATGCTGTTAGATTCAGATTGCTAGGATTTTGTCGAGAATACCTACATTTATACTCATAGGAGATGTTAAATCTAATGTTCTGTTGTTGTGTGATGTCTTTAAGTGGCTTTGTTATCAGGGTAATGCTGGCCTCATAAAAAGTATCCCCTCCTCACCCTAGCTGGTTGGTTAGAGCATCCTGAGCATGGAAGGGTCCCAGTTTCAATTCATGGTCAAGGCACATACCCAGGTTGTGGGTTCAATATTCAGTCCGAGATTATACAGAAGGGAGATAGGGCTCTCTCTCTCTCTCTCTCTCTCTCTCTCTCTCTCTCTCTCATCAATAAAGAACATATCCTCAGGTGAGGATTTAAAAAAAGGTGTTCCCTTCTTGTCTATATTTTGGAAGAGTTTGAGAGGATTAATGTTAATTATTTTCTAAATGTTTGGTAGAACTCACCAGGGAAGCCCTCAGGTCCCACACTAATGATGCACTCTATTGACGTTCCCTATTCCTAGTCTCTCCTCCCTGCTCCCTCACGGCTGCACCCTCGGATCGCCTCCTAAACAATCTAAGTCTTATCTCAGGCTCTGCTTTCAGGGGAACCAAGCTAAAATAAGATCTAATAAACAGGAGAGAGGAGAGTTTTCTAAGAAAATGTTTCATGAAAGAACATTAAATCATTGGATAAGTCAGGAAGGTGGGGAGAAGGGGAGAGTAGTTTTCTGTCCAGCATGGGTGCACTAGGCATCATTATGATCAACTGGAAATTCAAGACAGAATACTGAGACTTCTAGGATAAACTGGATCCAACAAGATGAGAAATAGCTGGATGAGCTAGTGATAAGTGAAAGAGCTGGAGAAGTGATAAGAGCACATTAAAAAGAAAGAGAAGACCACAGAAGAGGAAGAGAGTTGAAGAAAATGAACACATTGGTCAAGATTAAGGGTTAGTCCTCATCCACTGAACAAGGCTAGTGAAGGAATTTCTTTAGGCAGAGAACTGGGTGAGCCAGTGGGCATGGTCGGGGGCTGTAGCAGCCCTGAGAATGCATACCTCCAACTACAGGGAGCTTAATTGTCCAACAACACCAGCTCCCAACCATTGTCTGAGTGCAGCAAGGATACGAGGGTAAGCAGGTCCCGGAGAGACTCAGACATCTTTATTGGGGACATTGGCTCCAGGACACCCCAACAGCTTTGCCAAACCCTTTTTAGATGGTATGGAAGCTTAGGATGTTTCCCTCCAACCTTTCTCCTCTCTCTCTCTTTCATTCAAGGTGAGTCTTACTTTGTAGCTTGATGGCTCTCCCAGCCACTCCCGGTTCTCTCCTCATTTTCTTTCACAGGTGTTTTCTCTCCTATAATCCTTCCTCATGTCTTCCCATTTTAACATCTGCTTTGGGGAGGACCTGGACTAGACATCGTCTGTGGCGCGTTCATTTTGACCCAGGGTTGGGGAGATGGGCCAAACTCCATCAGACACCGTGAGGAGAAAGGAGGCTCTGCCTGGCCTGGGGCAGGAAGGAGGTGACCCAGCAAGAGAGGATAATCCCAAGGACAGAGGGCGATAAGGAGCCAGCAACTGAGAGGACCCCAGACATAGGCACAGTTGAGATAAGCCCATTGAATGCATAAGTTGGTATTAAGTCATCTGGGTGAGGTGCTTCACTACTCAGGAACTTATCTCTGTTTTGCATGATTGGCGCCCTGAAATCTCCCACACTATCTTAAAAATAGCCGTGTATGCTCCAGTGACCCACAACACTACTGTCCATCTTGGCAGTTCTTCAGGTGGTGGCCGCTGGAGTTTGCCAAGAGCAGAAATGACAGCTTCCTTGCCTAAAGAGCACCTCTGAACCCCAATCCACCTGCTTCAGGGATGTGCCAGGGCTGCCTCTCTGTGTCCCAGGTCACCTCCCATGCCTGCCCTGAGACGAATTTTAGGTCTCACCTCTTCAGGAAAACATGTTGTTTAGATTCCCCAAGAAACACAAAGCTGGTGAAAGGAGGCTTTTCAGATGCCCTTGAAGCCATTCCTTCCACCTTCCCTGACGGTCATGCTAAGCCGAGCATCCCTCTGAAGGATGTCTCCACAGGGGAGTAGGGCTCCTGACCAGGCAGGAGAGGGATGGTCCTCTGAACCCCCCTCCCTCAGGGTGGACACCCAGAGGATCTGGAGAATTAATTCTCTCTCTGCTCCCAAAGCCAAGAACCCCCTCAGGCTAGATAGAAATTTGTCCTTCAGATCCAGTCCCCACCCTGCTCTGTGCCCAAGAGGCACACCTCTATGCACTGTATCACTGAGTCACCCTTTCCCCTGACTTCTAACTGGGCTCAGCCAATGAGAGGTGCCGGCAGGGATTCAGAGAGCAGGAGAGCAGGGGAGCAGGAGAGAAGTCGGGGCATTTACCCCCTTGGCTCTCTCTGTGGTGTTGCTGTAGCCTGGACATGTCCCTTTGCTGAAGGTCATAGCTCCCATCTCCCGTCATGCAGCCTTCCATAGAGCCCTCTTTCTCTCTGGGTTTCTCTCCTTACCCTTGGCCTTTCACACCTAGGATGGGAATGGAACCCTCTTCCGCAGTTCTGTACTATCTCCTACCATTTCCCACCCCCTGCCCACAGCTCTGTAAATGCCCTGTTATTAAACTCTCCTCAAAGGACCCAATTAGAGGTGCCATCTGTTTACTGTCAGGACCATGATGGATGCACATCATCTCCTAAAAGTGGGGCAGGGACAATTTAGCAGCTAACTCAGTGATGGCCATGCCCAGCCCCACCCTCCGGGAGACTTGCCAGAGTCCCATGCTGCGTGGAGAAAAGGGTAGTTGGTGTGCTGGGTAGAAAGAGCACTGAGCAGGAGTTAGGAAACCCGGGCTCCTGACCAGGCAGGGGAGGGCTAGTCCTCTGAATCCACCCTCCCACTGTCTCTCGGTGTGACGTAGGCCCAGTCCTTCCCTCGGCTTGTTCCTCCGTACAATGGTGTGGGTGGCCAGGCCTGCCCCTGCTTGCAGCCCCAAATCCCCTGTGGCAGGTTCCCCTGCTCATGCCCACCAGTCACATCAATGAAGAACCAGTCCCAGGCAGGGGAGTCCACCACTCAGACCCCACAGCTCCTCCATGTCTCAGGACAAATAGGATCTCCCCCAGGGCGTGCACACACATCCCTCTTCCCATTACTTCTAGAAATTCAGAGAACAGAAGGTATGATCTGTCATCAGCTTCCGAGGGCTCAGATGGGAGAAGTGGCACTGCCAATTTCCAGGGTTGGAGAGCGGTTTGTGCCCCTTCCCCTGGAACTTCCTGCCTCCATCGAGAGCCTTCGGGGCCTCAGAGCTGCCAGAAGGAGAAGGAATGCCTGGTTAAATGGCGAGGCTGCCCTAGACTGAACAGGGCTCTGACTAACAAAACCAGCCAATCCGCCCTTGAGACAGAACATTTTTGTGAATAACGGACGCCTATAACTTCATAGAAATCACTGAGCCAAAGGCATCGATTGAGCAGGCAGGGTGTGAGCCGAGCCGCAGTGGTGGTAGAATGGGCTTGCTTGCTTGAAGGGAGAGCCCCCTCCAGGATATGTTCAGAAGAGGCTGGGCACTCAGGGAGGAGAAGGTACCAGCTCCGTTCCATGCAAGGGACGGAAAGCAGCTCCAGCTATTTTACATGGACTTAGTTGCCTAAAAGTCCTGGGAAGGGCTAGGACGGATTGGGTTGCAGGCCGGGCGCAGGAATGCCTCTCTGAACTCTGAACTCTGAACACTGTGGTGGGGCTGATCCGTCATGGAGCTGATCCCTGGGGGCCCCTGCACCTTTGTGGTTCAGATCACACCCCAATCACAGGAGTCAGACCCGAAAACCAGCCCTGCAGCTGTGCCCCGTGCCCGTCTGTCCTAAGCTACTCTCAGTGCTGGTGGTCGGGGCTAGAACGTGGTTTTCAGTCCTGTGTCCCCCACGGCTGCTTCTCAACACCAGGGAGCTGAAGAAGGGGCCTCGGGATGCTGCCGAAGGGAGAGAAGACGCATCTGCACAGCCTTTCTTTCCAGTGGAAAAGTAGCTCAAAGAAACAGCACCCTTGTCTCCTCACCTCACCGTTGTCTCCCCAGTCTTGTGCAAGAATATTTAACTGAAGCCCTTAATTAACCTGCAGAATAAGAGCTACACAGTCTCAGGACTGTAGGCTTGAGCTTTGCAGCCTCTGCAGAGCAGGAAGATAGCCTGGAATAGAGCCCGTGAAGGTTGAGCAGGGAAGCCACAGTGCCCTCTACAGGCGGCCTGCTGCATTGGCCTGAGGCGGCCGCTCTGTGTAAAATCCCCTGGGGGTTGCCAATTCTCCCATATCTTCCCCATTCTCCTCTCAGAGGGGGTACATGGAGGCCCAATAGGGCGGGACCCGTATGCCTTGTACCCATGTCAAGACCAATTGGGCAATAAATTATATGCATATTTGATTTAGTAATTAGAGGGAGAGAGAAAGAGAGAGAGAGAGAGAGAGAGAGAGAGAGAGAGAAAATACACAAGACATTGGCATTTTTGTTCTCTGGAGTAATGTTGATGTTCAGCTCTTCAAATAATTGCAAGTCCTCAAGATAATAGAGGGTTTTGGTTTAGACACAGACCTGGGTTTAAATCCTGGCTCTGCCACTGTGAGGCCCTAGACTAGTTGCTTGTCTTCTCTCTGAGTTCAGTTTTTTCATCTATGAAATGGGACTAATGCTAGTGACTCCATAGGGTTAAAGCCAAAAGGAAATGGGGTAAACCTGGAAAATCCCTGGCACAGTGCCTGGCACACACGGGGGTCCCCTTGTCCTGATTAAAGCATTTTGCAGGAACAGCCAACTCCCACGCCAGGACGCCCGCTGTCCCTGAGATAAACATCAGCGGCATCGCCGTGTTTGAGAGGAGAAGTGAGGAGCTTTTTGCTCTCGTGCTGCAGGGGACCCTGGTGGACCCTCTCTGGTCTCCTATGCAGCACACGTTACCAGAGATTACATCTTCCCCGCAGAAGGGGTCACACGGGCAGCATGGTAAGTAGGAAGGGCAGCAAGAGGCTTTTATATAATTCATCAGGATCAGTGTTTTTTAAACTGTAGGCCAAGACCCATTAGTGAGGAGCAAAATCAATGGAGTGGCTGTGAGCAGCATTTTTCCAGATGAAATCGAGTGAAAGGGAGAAGAAAAGAGACGAGACGAGGGGACATGAGAGAATGTGAAGTGCATCTTATTAAGACCGCTGTTTTGAGAAACGTGTTCGTTCGTGTGTGTGTGTGTGTGTGTGTGTGTGTGTGTCCATGTGGAATGCACATGACTTTGATGAGCAAATTGATCTGAAATGTTAGCCTGAAATGCTTGTGAAATAGTAATGAAGGAACCAGCCCCCTAATTTGGAGGGGGGGGGGGCACATGGATAACCAGACTGCTCTACAACTTGCAACAGAAGAGAACTTGATTGAGAAAAGCCGAATCCCCCGGGAGGTGAATTTACATCTTTCCTGGGGGGGACACAGCTGGTCTGGCTTTGCAGGTGACTCAGTGTCAGGAGGTGTCGTGGTGTTGGCTGTGCACCCTCCCCTCTCCGGCCTCTCCTTTGCCCGGCTCGCTTCTCCTGTGCTCCTCCATCTGCGCTCCTCTGCCCGCTGCTTCCGTTCTGCGGCTCCTCTCCTGCCCTCTCACCTGCTGCCAGTGCGAATAGACGTTCTCTCTCAGCCAGCAAATCGTTCCTGGCACTTCAGTGGGCTCAGGGCTCCTGCCGGCTGCAGCCTCCGCGGCCACAGCCCCTGTCTGCTCAGACTCTCAGCCTCCCTCAAGGCATGACGGAGGGCTGCCACTCAGTGCCACGTTCCTCTCCCTCTCTGAGCCTCACTTTCCTCATCTGCACAATGGGCATGGAGATAGTGCCCTGGCTCCTCATCACTGTGTTGTAGGCATCAGGTGATAAAGTGACCGTCAAGCCCCGTGCGGTCCTCCAGAGGAGCCGTGCAAGCTCGCGGGGTGCGCTCCTCAGGACCCTCCCTGTCTTTCTGTTCCCCTCTCCTCCCCCCTCTTCCTCGTCTCCTCAGTGCTCCTCAGAGCCCATCTGAGAACGGTTGGTTCCCACACAGTGTCCTGCACTTTCATTTTGGAAGGAAAGGACCAGAAGGGGAAATTCTCATCCCCCGGAAACCCAACCCACCTCACTTTGGTGCCTTCTGGTTTCCTTACTTTGAAACCTCCCCTGACTCAATGGGCCCCTCCACTCCAACTTATAATTGGTTCCTTGTAAGACCAATGGAAATGAATCTCGACTTTTAACGGCCTGGTATATATGGGCTACTTTTATCTATAATAATAAAAGCATAATATGCAAATCGACCAAATGGCCAAACAGCAGAACGACCATCCGGATGACCATTCTATGACATGCACAGGTGCCAGGCCAGCCAAGGCGGGTGTGATGCGATTGGTCGGTGGGGCCCTCCGTTGCCCCACCATCACCCTGCAGAGGGAGGCCCAGGCCATCGGCCAGTGGGGCGATCAATTGGGGGGCTCCAAGATCACCCCAAAGAGGGAGGCCCAGGCCACACTCTGTGGGGCAATTAATCAGGGAGCTCCGTGGAACCAGGGGTGTGTGGTAGAGGACTAGGGCAGCACCAGGCCAAGGCGGGTACAGGTGAAGGGTGGGGCCACAAGGTCTCGAGGCAGCTGGGTTGCTAGGGCCCCAGCAGCCGGGGCTGCGAAGGCTCCAGCAGCCGGGGCTGCGAAGGCCTACCCTTGCACGAATTTCATGCATCAGGCCTCTAGTGGAACTATAAATGGCTTGACTGTGGGTAGATAAAGGACGAGATCACATCATCCCTCCTCTGGGTGTGGACAACGGGTGCCAACCCCAGCCCACCACAGGCGGAGCCCGAACGGGGTGTTGCAGGTGGATGTGAGTCCAGGTGGAAGACTCTCCTGTGAATCAAACCAGGACGCAGGTGCTTCAGACACAGCAGACGCCTTCGCCTGTCACTGTTGACGGGACTTCCTGTGATGGTGGAAATGCCTATTTGTGCTCACACAGTAGCCACCAGCCTGCTTGGCCATCAAATACTGGTATGAATGACCAAGGAACTGAACTTCCAGTTTGTTTAATTTCAATTAATTTAATGTTAATAGCCACCTGTGGCTAGTGGCATCCTCTTGGCTAGCAGAGCCTGCGAATCTCCGTCTCACCCTCCTCCCTGCCCCCCCGGGATCTGGCTTCTGAGTCATTGCTTCCCACGGAGGACCTGAGTCAGAGGAGGTGAGCAGGGAGGTCTCCAGGGGCCACGGTGCCCTGGCCTCTGCAGCTCTCCCTCCACCCTGCCCCCTCCCTCCACGCTGCCCCCTCCACCCAAGCTGCCCCCTCCCTCCACCCTGCCCCCTCCCTCCACCCTGCCCCCTCCCTCCACCCTGCCCCCTCCCTCCACGCTGCCCCCTCCCTCCATGCTGCCCCCTCCCTCCACGCTGTTCCCTCCACCCACGCTGCCCCCTCCCTCCACCCTGCCCCCTCCCTCCACCCTGCCCCCTCCCTCCACCCTGCCCCCTCCACCCAAGCTGCCCCCTCCCTCCACGCTGCTCCCTCCACCCACCCTGCCCCCTCCCTCCACCCTGCCCCCTCCCTCCACGCTGCCCCCTCCACCCAAGCTGCCCCCTCCCTCCACGCTGCCCCCTCCACCCACGCTGCCCCCTCCACCCACGCTGCCCCCTCCATCCACGCTGCCCCCTCCCTCCACGCTGCTCCCTCCACCCACGCTGCCCCCTCCATCCACCCTGCCCCCTTCATCCACGCTGCCCCCTCCCTCCACGCTGCCCCCTCCCTCCACCCTGCCCCCTCCCTCCACGCTGCCCCCTCCCTCCACCCTGCCCCCTCCCTCCACGCTGCCCCCTCCCTCCACGCTGCCCCCTCCACCCACGCTGCCCCCTCCATCCACGCTGCCCCCTCCCTCCACGCTGCCCCCTCCACCCACGCTGCCCCCTCCATCCACGCTGCCCCCTCCCTCCACGCTGCCCCCTCCACCCACGCTGCCCCCTCCACCCACACTGCCCCTCCATCCACGCTGCCCCCTCCCTCCACGCTGCCCCCTCCACCCACGCTGCCCCCTCCATCCACACTGCCCCCTCTATCCACACTGCCCCCTCCACCCACGCTGCCCCCTCCACCCAAGCTGCCCCTCCACCCAAGCTGCCCCCTCCCTCCACACTGCCCCCTCTACCCAAGCTGCCCCCTCCATCCACACTGCCCCCTCCACCCAAGCTGCCCCCTCCATCCACACTGCCCCCTCCATCCACGCTGCCCCCTCCACCCAAGCTGCCCCCTCCACCCAAGCTGCCCCCTCCCTCCACACTGCCCCCTCCACCCAAGCTGCCCCCCTCCATCCACACTGCCCCCTCCACCCAAGCTGCCCCCTCCATCCACGCTGCCCCCTCCCTCACGCTGCCCCCTCCCTCCACGCTGCCCCCTCCCTCCACGCTGCCCCCTCCCTCCACCCTGCCCCTCCCTCCACGCTGCCCCCTCCCTCCACGCTGCCCCCTCCATCCACGCTGCCCCCTCCATCCACGCTGCCCCCTCCCTCCACGCTGCCCCCTCCATCCACACTGCCCCCTCCCTCCACGCTGCCCCCTCCATCCACACTGCCCCCTCCCTCCACGCTGCCCCCTCCCTCCACACTGCCCCCTCCCTCCACGCTGCCCCCCTCCATCCACGCTGCCCCCTCCACCCAAGCTGCCCCCTCCCTCCACCCTGCCCCCTCCCTCCAAGCTGCCCCCTCCATTCACACTGCCCCCTCCACCCAAGCTGCCCCCTCCACCCACACTGCCCCTTCCATCCACGCTGCCCCCTCCACCCACGCTGCCCCCTCCATCCACACTGCCCCCTCCACCCAAGCTGCTCCCCTCCATCCACACTGCCTCCTCTCCTCCAGGATCCAACAGCCCCCAATCTGAGCTGCGGCTCTAAGGTCAGCATCAGCAGGAGGGCAAATACCCGCAAGGAGAGCAGCACCACCATGCAGTGATGAGGAGCAGGCTCCTGCTGAGCAGTGCTGCCCAGTGAGCTCATGGCCTCAATGTTCGGACCGCACACTCGGGCTGACCCCTCCCTCCCAGGGAGCCACCACGGCCTCTTCACTGGCCGAGGGTCATCTGCAGCCAGTGACCCCCGACCGCCCCACAACCCACCCTTCAGGGTGAGCTGGAAAGATGCCAACACATTTCTCCGTGAGACTTTTCCAAGTAAACGGAGGGGGTCCAGGCTGGTACAACCACCAGCTGGGAGCCTGGGTGCCCCCCTAAAAGCAGGGAGCAGGCCTGGGGGACAGGTGAGCACCGAACAGACAGAGGAGCCACGGCATCCAGACCACCTCCCTGTGAAATCGCCCCCCTCGCGGGTCCCTTGCTGGGACTGGCTTTCCCACCTGTTGTGTGACACTGATGATTAAATCGACATTTAGGACAAAAATCTCCTGTGTAGTGCTCCACGCAATGACGGGCACAGAGTAGGAGCCCACATGTGCATCCCATGTTCATGGCCTCATTAGCTAACTCTGTGTCTGCTGGGATCATTGGAGGGGACAGCACTCTGGCCAGGTCCTGCGTGTGGCCCTATCGAGGACCCCTCGCAAGGGAGGACCTGCTTCTGGAACGAAAGGGATGACTTCAGACCCAGGAGGGGGGAGTCTCCCTCCTCCCACTGCTCACGGCAGGGAGGACTGACCTCTCCGACCGCCCTGCTGGCGCAGGGCCCTCCGTGTCCTGGTGTGTGGCCACAGCCTCACTCCCAGCATGCTTTGTAACTTCCGGCCTCAGTTCCTTCACCTGTAAAGAGGGGGGGGGACTCAGAGATCCCACAGCCTCCCTGCACAGGGAGGTGAGAACGGACTGGGGCTGTGCCCACAGCGAGGACGATGCCTGCGGTCACATTCCCCTTCCTTCTCTCAGGGAGGATTCTGATTAGAGGCCCTGAGGAAAGGCAGTGATGCAGCCTCCTCTCTCCCTCCTCTCCTCTCCCCGTCCCTGCTCACACCCTCTCTCCCTGGCTGTCACAGCTTACCTCTTCCATCCCCCCATGTGATCGGGAATTTGCATACTAATTTAAAAATGAGATCAGTTATTAGCCATGACCTGTCCTGTATCACCCAGTGCATCTCCACCTGGGTTAGGTTCAATATCGCCACCACAGACAGACCGGGGTGGGGTGGGGGCACTAAATCATTTAAGCTCGTTATTCTACTAATCCTTTGGTTTGGCCGGGCTCCCTGAGGTGAGCTGGGAGGCGATTGAAAACACGGAGACTCCCTGAGAAGACCTTTGAGAATGAACACTGCCAAGCCCTGAAAGCACAGGACGCGATAGTTTTCCTGTCATTTACTGAGGAAGGAAGGGGGTGGGGTGTGTGTGGGGGGAGGGGAGACAGACATGCCAGGGATGCCAGGAAAGGGAGACAGTGTTTTGGACATGGCAGAGCCCCAGGGGCCATCGAAGCACAGTTTCAAGCCCTGCACAGGGGGCTCTGCTCCCCTCCGAGGTCCCAGGGCAGGTAGGGAGGCGGGGGGGGGGGGGGGGGGGCACGGTGAGCCCCCTGCTCACCCACCTTGCCCCTCCCCGGGTCTTTCCAGCCCTGTGCCTAAGGAAGGGCTAAAAGGCTAGAGTTTTATTTGTTCTGAACACATGGTATCTTTTTTAAAAGATGAATTTAATGCCAACGCTGTCCAGTGAGGAAACCTCCCGTGGAAATTCAGGTGCCCGCTTGCTGCCCTTGACAAAGCAAAGCTCTGGCAACCCTGGGTCCAGAGCAGGGGTGGGCAAACTTTTTGACTCGAGGTCCACAATGGGTTCTTAAACTGGACCGGAGGGCCGGAACAAAAGCATGGATGGAGTGTTTGTGTGAACTAATATAAATTCAAAGTAAACATCATTACATAAAAGGGTACGGTCTTTTTTTTCAATAGTTTTATTCATTTCAAACGGGCCGGATCTGGCCCGCGGGCCGTAGTTTGCCCAGGGCTGGTCCAGAGTGTCCCGTCGCCGGGCGGGCGGGGGCTGAGTCCAGCTGCCCACTTGGGCAGAGCCTGAGGGTCCCTCCACCCCCCCAGGCAGGCTTTGTTCCTTTCTGGGGCTGCCCACGCCCCCATGCACCTGCGCTTGCACCCCTGTCCCAGAGATCGGCCTCCCATGCAGCTCCCAAGCGGTGTGTCGGCGGTGGTGCGGGTAAGGGAGCCTCCCAGACTCACCTCCCGGGGTTACAGGGTCAGTGACACCAGGACCTGGCACGGGAAGCGGTTTCCAGAACACACTTAGCCAGGCCCTATGCCAGGCGCCAGGTTAACCAGACATGAAAGCCATGGCCCCTAGTGCCCGGGATCTTGGAAGGGAGACGGGCTCTGTCTATGTAAGGAAACCACGAAGGCAGCCGTGAGAAAGGACTGTGCCGCCGCGGCGACAGAGATAGGTTGGCTGGGCTTCCCAGCCCTGGCGGGGCCCGCAGGATGGGGTCAGCACCCGCTGCCGTGTTCCTGAGCAGAGCCCCACAGGAAGCACAGTGAGGGCTTGGGCTCCAGGGCCGGGTCCACCAGCAATGTGCTCAGCATAATGCCTCCGGGCAAATCAACAAACATTCCTGACTGCCTTATCCTCAACCCTGAAATGAGATTTGAGGGCGCTTCCTGTCGTCCCTCCTTCCAGGATGGAGCAGGATGAGCGTGGCTGCCTCCTGGGCAGGCAACTCTGAGGGCAGCGAGCACACAGAACTGCTGGGGCCCACCGGCCAGTGCCACCTCTTTAAGCTACCCAGCCCCTCCTCCCTGAGGGTGGAACACCTGGCAGCAGCCGCTAGGGACCCTGTCTCCTGCCACAAACCGAGTGCTGCGAGTTAGCTCAGGTTATTGCCACGGCAGGGAGTATCTCAGCTTCATTTCTCAGCAAAGAACTCTGTGGCACTGGAGAAGGGGAGGCAGACGCGGCCCCCAGCCCTTCCTCTCCCCGGGTGGCCTGCTCTGTCCTTACTGATATGGCCCCCTGCCGGCTGCCACTCTGAACAAGTCAGTTGCCCTCTCGGGGCCTCAGTTCTGTCATCTGCGAAATGGGGAGTTAGACCATTCTCCACAGGCATCTTGTTCTCCTTCTGTTTCTCCCCTCCCCGCCTCCCGCTGTCCTGAATCTCAAAACAAAACAGAGAGCGGGCAGAGAAAAACCACACTCTGCTTTTCATCAATTAAGCCCTCTAATTACGTGGGAACATTTCATTAATCGTTTCCGCCCGGCAGAGCCTCGGCCCTAGGAAGGGGAGTAGAAAGTCCCTTGACTGCAACCTAGGGTTTCAGGGAACAAAGCTAAGTAATCCCCCGCTCACATCTCACACCCAGACTCTGGCAGGCTTGTTAGCAAACGGGGCAATGACCTGTGGTTGACAAGGTCTCTCTTGAGTTGCGAATGAATCTCCTATCTGGGTTCGGTCCCACAGAGCAGATTTGAGGAATCACCGCCCTGTGCTTTGTCAGTCCCTATCACTGGCATCAGCTTCATTTCTTTACAAGCCTGTCTTCCCTGCCTGGGCGACAGCGTCACCCCATTGGTCTTGCCAAGTCTGCCCCAGAGCAGATCCTAGGAGAATGATTGTGAATAAATGAATGAATGGTGTGCAGTATCCTAGAACCATTCATTCACTGAGGATGAGGGCTGGGAGGCTTTGTCTAGTTTATCTTCAGTGTTTCTCGCTGAGCTGTCCCTGCTGGGGGCTTCTGCAACACCAGGTGATGTGGGCCTTGGTTGCTCCCTTTGCCATGCCCCTCACCCCCAGACCAGCTGTTCTGCATCAAATAACCTGGGCGGTCAGTGCCAAGAGTAGAGTGAGGCAAGTGAGACACTTGCTGGGGTCCTACGTTTCAGAGGGACTCCAAATAACCCAGTAATCAAGTAATATTTTAGTGCAATAGGTCAAAACATAAAAATTAATGCAAACACGTCTACGATAGATAAAACACAAAAGTTTTAAGTAAAGACAGGATATGATCCTGTACTTGCAAGACCCCGCCTCACTCACCTCACCCAAAAAGGGTCTTTCTGGAGATGATGGCTCAAAAATACCTCCATCTATAACATCCCCATCTATTGGCTATGACTTTGGGCCTTTGGTTTCCTCAGACAGCATGGCCTGGGGATACCGGTATTCAAATGAGAGTGGGATTCCAATGTGTGACATCAACACCCCCTCCCTCACCAGCTGTTAGAATCTGAACTCCCCAGACTAAGGGGCCGTTGAAGATGCTGCCCGCAGGCCAGGAAGACAGGCTGAAGATGCTGCCCGCGGGCCAGGAAGACAGGCTGAAGATGCTGCCTGTGGGCCAGGAAGACAGGCGTTTTAAAGAGAGCCACCAGAGCCAGGCTGGCGCAGTGTGGCCCACAAAGCATGTGATGTGGGGGCCACATATTCTGTCTCTTGGAGTTGGGCCCTACAGAATTCTGCTGCCCCAAGTGCTGTGGTGGTGTGGCCCTATTTGGAATGTTGGTACAGAGAAGGACTGTGTGGACCCTCCAGGTTCTCCTGGTCCAGTTAGAGCTCCCACCACAGGGAACAGTTGGCAATGTCGAGAGACATTTTTCATCATCACAACTGGGGAAGAGCTGATTATTAATATACTAGTGACACGGTGCATGGATTCATGCACATGGAAAGGAAATTAATTAGAAGGTGGCTGGTGGGGCGGGATTGGGTGAGATGGGCCAGATATGCCCTGGGGCCAACCTCCCGCAGTCCCTCCCTGGCCAGCTGCACTTGGGGCGGCACTGTAGCTCCAAGGACATCTGTGGAGTGAGCAGGGTCCCTCCGGCAGGTGGCGTCCCTCTGCCTGGCCTGAGGGGATTGGGCTGAAACCGGCTCTCCAACATCTCTGAGGAGTGTGAGAGGGCACTCTGCAAAGTTGCTGTCATACAGGGTGTGGAACGCAAACGCCAAGTGTGCAGTAAACCAGATTCGGGCCGACAGTGCCCCAGCACCAACATAATCCACAGCCAAAGGTGGAATCACATGACCCTGTGAGGAATCGGGCTCCCTCCTCTCTGGTTTCAGGGTGTGTCACCCGAGAACTGCTGCTGCCAAGTTACCCCAGCTCGGCAGCTCCTGCATTAAGCATCTGCCCCCTGATGGTCAATTAATGTCATACCTACTGGCCGGTTGGATAGTCAGATGGTTGGGCAGTTGCTTAGCCTTTTATATATATAGATATACGATGGCCTCCTGGTCAGAGGCCAGGGATGCTGCTAACCATCCTATAAGGCACAGTCAGTCTCTCAACAAAGACTTACAGTCTAAAATACCCATAGTGCCCAGGTTGAGGTAGAGAAATTAGAAAAAAGGGTTCAAATCCACATGCTGGTGAGTGAGAGCTTGATTTTGACAGGCTGCTGGGGGAAATGCATCTCAGGACTCAAGTCACCCCAACTCTCTGTCCCTCTGACAGGCCATCAAAAGGCAGCTCCTCTCAGCTGGTCCCCAGAGTCCTGAGAGACTTGGGGTTGGCCTCCATGCTTTGGACCAACCCCAACTCAGGCGTTGCAGAAGAGGATTTCATATTCCTCTGGGTTCCTGACATTTTCCCGGGCTTTCAGGAAGTCCTTCCTGAGGGCTAGCCTTAATCTCTCCTGCTGCAGTTCAAACTGGTTTGATTTCTCTGCAAGGGCGGAGATCAGGTTGTCTCTCTCCTGGCCCACCCCTTCTGGCCCCTTGCTACGATTCACCAGAATATTGCTGATTGAGGTTCCCAGGTCAAAGAAAAGAAAAACAGCTCAGGTATCATGGGAAAATGGAAGGGCAGCTCTGCGTCTCCCACACCTTCTCCAACCCGAGATAAGCCAGCGCCGAGCCACTTCTCACTGCAGGCAGGCAGCCTGCGTGGGGTTAATGAGATGACCCGAGGTCTCCGGCGGGGCTCAGGGCTGGGAGAGAAACCTCTCTCTGCCTCAAAGTGACAAACCCTCAACAGAGAGACAGATCCTACTGGAGTCGGAGCCCAGAGGGAACCTGCTTCTGTAAATTGGATGAAGAGGGTCTGCCCCACAGGAACCATCAGTTCTCCCAGCAAACACCTCCTCGGTGAGCACCTCCTCGGTGCTCGGCTGTGGCTCTCAGTCTTGGTGTGCCTGGAAGTCCTCCAGAGGGCGTGCTAATCCTGACTCCTGGCTCACCCCAGGCTGTCTCACTCAGCGATGGGGGAGCCCGAGAACCTGCATTTTTAAAAATATATATTTTATTGATTTTTTACAGAGAGGAAGGGAGAGGGATAGAGAGTTAGAAACATTGATGGGAGAGAAATCAGCTGCCTCCTGCACACCCCCTACTGGGGATGTGCCCACAACCAAGGTACATGCCCTTGGCTGGAATCAAACCTGGGACCTTTCAGTCCATAGGCTGATGCTCTATCCACTGAGCCAAACCGGTTAGGACAAGAATCTGCATTTTTAACCAGCCCCTCCCCGCCCCCCCACCCCGCCAGTGATGCTGATGCTGGTGGTCGGGGCCCACACTGAGAACCACTGCGCTCGCTGTTCTGGGGACACAGCAGGATGCTCTGAGTGGGAAGCATGGTGCAGAAGTAAACAGTGTAGGCGGTTAGAGGTGATCCGTGCTATACAAGAAAGTAAGTATAGCAGCAGAGTTAGTGGGAGTCAGGGATGCGAGGGGCTGACGTTTTCAATACAAGGGTCAGGTCTCATTGAAATGGGGTGACCAACCACGCCATGTTGTCTGGGGCTGGTGGTTTCAGCACTGATAGTCCCGCATTCTGGGAGCTTCAGAGTCCCAGGCAAATCGGGACAGTTGTCACCCGATGTTGAGACAATATTGGAGGAAAGACTGGGAAGAATGATGTAGTTGTCCCTGCAGACACCTGAGGAGGAGCATTGCGGGTGGAGGGAATCAATAGCCAGAGCAAAACCCCGGACGTGAGAGCTTGCCTGTGTGTTCGAGGACAGGAAAGAGGCTGGAGGGACTGGGGCTGGGCACGAGGTCAGAGAGGTAATGGGGTGGGGAAATCCTGGCAGGCCTCCTGGAAAAGGAGCAGCTACTGTGGGGGTAATTGGCCCCAAGTACCTCCAGGAGCTGGGGTGGCTGCTGCAGGGTGGGGGCAGGGAGGAGCATGTCTAGAGCTCTGGACTCCATTGGAGGATTTTGAGAAGAGGATTCATGATTGAACCCACATACAGATCGCTCTAGCTTCTGTATTGAGAATAGACAGTAGGAGATGTCAAACTGCTTCCTGTGCTACTCCCACCATGGGGAATCCAAGACAAAGGCTTGCATACCAACTGGTTTATTTGATACTAGGGGCCTGGTGCATGAAATTCGTGCACTCAGGTGGTCCCTCAGCCCGGACTGCACCCTCTCACAGTCCAGGAGCCCTCGGAGGACATCCAGGAGCCCTCAGAGGAATGGGCCTAAGCCGACAGTCAGACATCCTTAGCGCTGCCACGGAGGCAGGAGAGGCTCTGCCACCGCCGCTGTGCTAGCCAGTTGTGAGTCTGGCTTCTGGCTGAGCAGTGCTCCCCCTGTGGGAGCACACTGACCACCAGGGGGCAGCTCCTGTGTTGAGTGTCTGCACCCTGGTGGTCAGTGCATGTCATAGCGACTGGTTGTTCGGCCATTTGGTCGATTTGCATATTAGCCTTTTATTATATAGGAGGATGTGAATCCGTGGAGCAAGAGGGAAGGGCAGGAGAGGGAAGCTGAAAGGGAGGAAAAGCCAGAAGGAGAATGCATGAACGAGGTGGCCAGTAGCATTGGCCATGAGCTTGATTTGACAGGCTGCTGGGGGAATGCATCTCAGAACTCTCAGCTCAGAGCATAAAAGGGGGAAGCACCCTCCCACTGTCTTCCTTTCTGGTTGTTCATGTGGCCTCACTGGCTGTAACCACTGCATACTCCCGGGTGCTCCTGGGTGCCTGCTGAGTGGGCTTTTGCCTGGATCCATGCCTCTGTGTCCAAGAAGCCCAGCACAGGAAGTGAGAGGTATATGACATGGACTTACGTAAGGTGCTGTTAAATGTACCATATTTTTCCGTGTATAAGATGCTCCATGTATAAGACGCCCCCTACTTTTCCAACCCCAAATTAAAAAATCAATATTTTAGAACATTTTGCTGGTTTTCCTCTTAAGGCCTTCTTTTTTGGCATCTTATGGAGTTGTTCATCCTGCTTTCTCCACTGTCTGATCATACACTCAGTGGGAGGAGGTCTAATTTGTCTCTCTGCAGCTCTATTTCCATGCTCTTTTGCATAGCTGATTGCATTCAGTTTGGATTTTGCAGAGTAAGACAATCATTTACCAGTATTTATCTTTTTATTTTTTGACATCTTTATGAGCTCAGAACGCTCCAGTCCCTGTTGTATCTGCACACTCTCCACCTCCACCTCCAATTATGTCATCAGCTGACGTCAGTAACAATAAGGCTCGTGATTAGAGGAAGCCTATTTGACAAGGTATGGGCAGCTACCCACCCACGTGGCTCCCTCCTCAGCTGACTTCAGTGTATAAGATGCCCCTCAATTTTCAGTCTAACGATTTTAGAAAAAAAAATAGAGTCTTATACACGGAAAAATATGGTAACCTGTGTGACGCTGGTTGCCGCCTGCACAGGACTGACTGTCATGGCAGTGGCTGGAGCGAGAAGTGAGGACAGAAGGTGTGAAGTGGGATAAGAGGTGTCTGGTACATCCACCCTGAAACACTCAAACCTTCTTGGGCCTCCACTGTGTTCAGTCCATCACAGTTTCCTTCATGGTGGCAGCTGCCTACAGTCTCTGCCCAAATAATGCAGAAGGGTGAGTGGAACTAGCCATAGTCCTGTTTGTAACTGGTCCCCAGACCGTAACTGATATCCATCACCTTCCTCCTCCAGCACATCCTGGATTCCTCTCCCTTGGCAGCTGGCCTGGGTCGCCTGCCTGGTGAGATTCTGTTGAGCCTTATCTCCAGGGGTCTGAGCTCTTAGTGGCCTTGCCAGCATCAGGCTGTGATTGTGGCCGTTGTCTTCACCATTGCCAGCCCTGGAGGCCCAGGAGGTAGCTCAGTGTATTCCTGAGTGCCAGACCTGCTCCTCTCTGCCCCGAGATGAGACAGCAACCTCAGCTCCTCGTGGGGGTCAGGGCCAGTCACTTCCACGTGTATAGCAATGTTTCTTTGCTGCTGGTCAACTGGCAGGAGGAGCCCGAAGTGGCCACGCTGCCATCATAGCTTCAAGCCCAGCCTGCCCTGGTGGAAGTGTAATCCGTCCCTGGGGATCTGGTAGAGCCAAGGTTGTAAGGATGGGAAGCAAACATTCTCTAAGTGGTTCATTAGGAGTGATAGTGAGAAGGGCACCGTTCATCAACCATTGGTCCAGCTGGTATCTGAGGGGATGACACCCCAAATATGAAGAGTATTGTCAACTTAACCTTTCTTTCTCTTTCACCTTCACACACGCTCATGTCTGTACAGGCACAGATACACGTGTATATGCGCACCCCCCCCCCCCCCCACACACACACAGAGACCATGGACAGAGGCCTCTCCCAGCTCTGACATTCATTTCCTATTAGATGTCCAGACTGATCCCCCTAATCTTGTCCATCGTTGGCCCTCTCTCAGACTTTCTGTCCTCCAGCCCACCGGCACACTCTAAGAGTGATAGCTGCTCTTGGTGGTAGAATTACTACGTCCTTGTCCTCCCTGAGGATAATGTCCCACCCAACCCGAGGCTGGGGCTCAACTTCTAATCTCGGCTCCTTCTACTCATCATGCGGTCTTTACTCCTTCCACTTTCTCGGAGACCTCCGTGAGTGTGCTCACACACACCAGCATTCTCGAACCTACCCAATGGACACAGAAGCTAGGCCTCAAGTAAAGCATATTCGTTTAAATCATATATTGTAAAGAATTTGGCAGGTCTTTGCTGGGTCCTGGGAGAGAACTGCTAAATTTGGAATTTCCCATGTTATTCCTGGTGCCCACCCCCCCAACATCTGTATGCTAACAAGGCGACTCGGGATGGGGGCTGGTCATGCCAGCAAGACCAAGCATGTGATTAGATGGTTGAGGCATAATATGAGCCTGGCCTCCTGGGATGGGCGGGGCTACAGATTGAGTTCAGTCTTGTGGCCAAGTGTGTCAATCATGCCTAATGGAATCCCAGTAAAATTTCTGGACACCATGCTTGGACGAGCTTCTCTGGTTGGCGATACTGATTAATGCCTGCAGGGGTGATGGGGGCTGAGGACACAGAAGCTTCACACCTGGCACCCTCCCAGGCCTCATCTGTGTCTCTTCTTTGGACCGGTCTGGGTTTGGCACCTTTATGATAAAACTATAAGCAGAGTGCTTTCTTTAGCTCTGTGAGAAGTTCTAGTGAATTATCAAACCTGACGAGGTAGTAGGTACCTCTGAATCTGTAGCCAGTTGGCCCGAAGCACAGGGTGTGCTAGGGGACCCCCAAAATTGCGGCTAGTGTCTGGCATGAGGGCAGTCTTGTTGGGATTGGCCCTTCACCTTGGAGTTTGACCTAACTCCAGCTGGTTATTATCAGAACTGCCTTGCCCCCAAAGCTGGGGGGGGGGGGGGGGGGGGGGGGGGGCGGTGATGGCACACTGATTAGGGACAGGCTAAGAAGAACCTGGTTAGAGGAAAGAGAATAGAAAGGGCCCACAAAAGGGCCCCCCTGCGCCTGACCACTCAGAGCATGGAGAGGCAGACTTCATTCTGTAAATACCTTTCCAGGAAAGAGTGCGGACCAGGGTTTCAGTGCTACAAGGACTATGCACAGAAAATACAAAGTAAGTGACTGAGAAAGGAAAAATTCAGTCGATTTGCTTGTTTGGCAGCATGTAGATGTAGAAGCCATCCATATGTCAGACAGGATTCAATATTGGTGGGTTTTTTCTTCCCCTACGTTCAGCCTTAATAAGAGTCAGTGAGCTCAGACAGCGGCTCAGACTCTGGGTGAAGGGGGACTCCAATTGCTCTGCTCCCTGACTGGGAGACTTTGGCCAATTTGAAGACATAAATAAGCCTGTTGTTCAGGCACAGAGGAGACTGGGATTTATTAATTTAATGAGTTGATTTGCGGGTCTCGAGGGAAAGACGCCTGCGTTATTCACTCGCCGGTCCCAGGGTGTAAATTGCAGTGAGTTTTCCCTTTATGTTTGGGACCTAGTTGAAGCGAGGGCATAAATTTCCTTAAGTTATTATTATTACAATTCATTATTCATTGAATGTTGACTCAGTGTAATACACGTGGCGGCAGAAAGACATGGACCTCCCAAAGGACAGGAAGCAGGTCCCTGGCAATTTAGGGGGAGGGCCTCTGGGGTCAGGAGGGGTTACGGCTCCCAGGGACTCACCCAAGCTTCCTGATGTCCATCAGATCTCGCCCCCCCTCCCCCCGAGAGCCTCCGCAGGGAAAGTGTAATGCAGGTTTGGTGGTGAATTGGCCCAAACTGGACTATTTGTTGACCTTCATTCAGACAAAGACCCCAATAGGGTGGGAAGGGCCCTGGCAGAAGACAGGGCAGAAGCCAGGCCCAGGGGTGGGGGATGAGAGGAGGCGATGCTCCATTTGGGGGCCATCCGCTCACTTTTAGGAGGTGCTGGGTTGAGCTAAGCCTTTGCACAGATGGGAGGGAACAGGTGTAGGCATCCATTCCCCGGTCCCCCCACCTCAGTTCATTTCTCCCTCCCCCCTCCCCACCTAGGGGCCTGCTGTTGGGAGCAGAAGTGACCCCTCACTCCTCAGTCACACCGAATAGCTGTGCAGCATGAAGGCCCGGCCAGAGTGACCGAGTGTTTTAGACCTCGAAACAAAGCAATCAAGTGCCTTTTGGAGCCACTTATACGTGCAATAGGAATTAGAATTAGGGAGACAGAAAATGATCTCAGAAGGCCAACAGGGGGACTGGTGATGGGGTAATGACATGTCTTGCCCCCCCCCCCCTTCGAGCATTTATGGAGCATTTGTTGTATGCCAGATTCTGGGCTCTGTCCTCAAGGCGCCCACTATTGGGTGCTAGGGGTAGGGGTGGAGAAGGGGGAGAGAAGGGATCTGAGGGTGCAGGGAAGTTACTTAACCTCAGTAAACTCAGCTGCCCCCCTTGAGGGCTGTGAGGGAAATCCATGCCATGGTTAGCAATGTACACAGGCTGATTAGCCATTTATTCCCGTCATTAAGGTAAGTGTTACTTACAGCCTCAGTGTGCTGAAAAGCATGCTTCCACCAAGCAACTGCTTTTATGTGAAATGTGTAGTGAAACATACGTGCATGTCAGAGGCGAGGCTTGATGGAGTCTCACAGACTGAATGCACCTCCGCCCCCCAGATCCAGATCAGGAAATAGGATGGCACCAGGACCTCCAGGCACCAGGCCCTCCTGCCACCGGCCCAGTCCCTGCCCTGCCCCCAGAATGACAATTACCGTGCCTTTTAACAGCATGGGTGAGCTCTGCCTGTGTTTGTCTTTATTATAGAAATGAAATTGCCCAGGCTGTATGCTTTTGCATCTGGCTTCTTTTATTGAACCTTGGGTTTGAGGGGGTTCATTCATTTTGCAACTGACTGGCATTTGTCCGTGAGTTGTGCAACTGCTCATATCTTTATGGTCCCGCCAGGAACGCCATGGGGCCACACGAGGGGCATCCTGGCTTGTTCTTTCCCTCCCCTCACCCACATTTTCTCCTGTCCTTTATTCTATTTTGGTGAAGCATAAGGATGTTTACGACTTGTCTCAAGTCCCATTTGGAATAATATATTAGGGGAAATAATAATAATAATGAAATGAACCTTCATTCTTCCTTCTCTGGCGCAGGGCTCCTCTCACTATACAGCTGTTCAGGGAGAGGATGATGAGGATGAAGATGAGGATGAAGCTGAGGCCGATGGTGACGGCTCACATGCCTACCTGCTTACTATGCACCAGCCCTGATTCTAGCCTCGTGACTCACGAAACCTTCACCAGCATTTCTCATCGTGACATACTTCTACCCCGTTTTCAATGAAAGAAACCAAGGCACAGAGAGGCTAAGCATCTTGCCCGAGGCCACCCAGCTGGAAAGAGGCAGAGCTGGGATTGGAGCCCAGCCTGGGCAGTCTGGTTCTGGAACCCTGCTCTCAGCCAGCACCCCGTACGGTTGTGAAAGTCGTCCTCTGAGCCACCATCTTGTCATCCCTCTCAGGGCAGAGCTCCTGGCACTCCCCTCCCTCACCCTCTTCATTGGTTACTAGAGCACCCACCACAGCCTGGTCTGCAGCCTCGCCTGTGCACCAGCCTGCGCACCTGTGTGTGTGGTTGGGAGGTGCGTGAAGCCCCTGATTTTAATGCAGATGAGAGCAGGGCTTCAGGCTCCTGCCAAGCAGCCTTCTCCCGGGCCTTGCCCCAGCACCAGGCCTAATGATCAGTGTCTCTCTGCAGAGCCGCAGGCGGCCTTGTGGCAGGAACAGCTTTTAATCACAGACGGAGAATCCCTGCAAATCTGCAGAGCTGCTTACAGGGGGAGCACCGCGCTGCATGGGCAGGGCGACCAGACCGTTATCTGTGGAGGAATTTACCCGACCGGCCATTCACTGACCTGGCCCAGGCTCTTTACAAACCTCACTTCTCCACTTCATAGCCATCCCTTAAGGAGTTATCACTGTTTCCATTTTCCAGATGAGGAAGCTGAGGCCCCAGGAAGATGCAGTCAGTTAATGGCAGCCTGTATGCCTGGCTTCCTCTATCCTGAGAAGGGAGCTTCTGTGCTAGTTAAGGAGAGAAATAAAGGGATAAAGCGGGTGACAATGGGCTCAGCCTGGGTCGTGGCTGCAGGGGCAGAGGAAGCCCCCGGGCTGTCTTCCCTGGGAGCGCATCAAGCCCTTTGCCCTCAGGCCCCAGTGCACGTGGGAATTACATGGGGAACAGGCCTTCCTCTCCAGGAGAAATTAACACCTTGCCCTACTCTCCACCTCTGTAAATAGTCTCTATTAAACCCGCTCACATGCTTCTCAATTAAATGTCTTCTGTCTCCTCCTGGGACTCTGACTGGCACAGTGTCCCAGTGCGCACACACACACACACACACACACACACATGAAATAAAAGTTTCGAAAGACTTCACATTCTGCCATGCCCTCCCTTGTCATCTAAGCCAAACCAAGATTGAGCGAAGGAGGAATTGCTCCAGGACACTTTGCTCCGGGCCAAACTGGGCCAGGACCCAGGCCCGGTGGCTGCTGACCTGCTCGCAGAATGCAGACCCACAGTCCCACGGCCCTGGCCTTGGGGACCCTGGCCCTCCCGTACCCTCTCTCCTGGAGAGCTGGCTGGGAAGTGGTTATCTCCCCACTAAGTAGCTTTCCCCTTTGCCCGGTCTTCTCCGAGGCTGCCACTTGCTCTTCCACTCGTGCCTGGCACTGCCGGCCGTTACAGAAGTCTCGCCTGTCACGGCTGGAGGGCCGTAGCCGTCACTCGGTCCAGCCCACTTGTTTTGCAGGTGAGGAGCTCGTCATCAGAAAGACAGCAGCACCACTAGGTCAGCGCAGGCCTGATTCCCAGCACAGCGGCTGAGGCCTGCATCACAGAGGAAAGGCCCGAGTGATCCTACAGCTTCAGGCAATGCCATGGAGCCCACGCTCCATTCACAGGCAGGCGGTGCCCAGCCAGCACCCGCCAGCACCCCCTCCCCCTGCAAAGGAAATGAAATCAGGGGGAATTCATGGTGAGGGAAGCCGGAAGTTTCACCTGGACCAGGAGGGGCTGAGAGTCGGCACTGCTGATAGAGGCCAGGAAAGCCAACGGTAGGGCTGGGTGAGGAGCAGAGGGCGTGACGACTCATGTTCTCAGCGGCTAAAGCTCCTCTCCTAGTCTCTGACCATGGCCCCCAAAGTGGGGGCACTTTAACCCTGAGGGGTGAAAAGCAGACTTTGGGGCAGGGAGACAGGAAGCAAATATTACAATTTCCATTTGTATTTATTTTTATCTTCAATAAAATTCGTCCTATTACTTAATATCCTGATTCTCAGAATTACTTATTTAATCTCCTCTAGGGACCTTTAGTGTGACTCTGGGCCCTCACCCTCCCAGACAGAGGGTTGGGTCTGAAGTCTTTTTTATTCTATCCAGAGCCTTGAAATATGATCTAATGAACTCTACTTGACCCTCCGGTGGCTGGGCCCCCCCTAACCCAGTTAAATTATGTGGACCCTTTTTTTAAGTTTTCTATTATTGGGGTGAGAGCTAAAATGTGTTCATTCTTGGGATACAAATCAGGAAAGGCTCTTGGCCACTGCTCTGCATCAGGCCCACCTGGGCAGCTGGATCCGGGGGCCCCAGGCCACACCGGCTGCAGCAGGTCCCTGGGGGCAGGCCAGGAAGCTGCATGGAGCGCTCCGCACTCGGGGAGTCCATGCCGGCTCCCCGTTGCTAATGGTCACTCTGGGCTTTGCTCTACAGCAGTGGGAAGAATCCATGAACCCACCATGGTCACCTCGGACCCCATCCCCAGAGCTGGGCCTGGAAGAGAACTGTGTCTTGGCAGCCCTGTCGTGGGTACCTGCCCAGGGCGGCGCGTGGGGCTGAAGTCCTCGGGGATGTGCACAGTGACGTGGGAGGGGCTTTTCTTTTCTAGTTTCCACAGAGCTGCCTGTGGGCTGGCCTGGCTCCCAGCTGCTTCTAGATCTGCCGCTGGGGGGACTGACCATTTGCTCAGTCCAGACTGGGATCACAGAGTGAGGACAGCACCTGTGAGGGATGAGACAGGTGATACTCCAAAACCACCATTAGAAATACACCCTCAAGACTGGCCAGGGATAGAAACACACCCCCAAGACTGGCCAGGCTTTGGAAGAACTTCCTGATGTGAACACCTTGAAGTGCAAAGTCATAGAAGACCCCCCTTCAGCAAAAGAAGGAGAAAGAGAGAGGAAGGGAGAAAGTGAAATAGAAAAAAATAAAAAAGGGGATGAGAGAGAATAAGACAGGCAGAAACCAACAACTCCTCCTGAGATGGGGACACAGGGAGGCGTAAGAGTCCATCCCCCGACCAGTCTGTGTACCCCTTTTCCCTGGCCAAACACGGCTGGAGGAGAAAGGAAGACTCCTCAGCCTGAGGTGCTCCGTGTTTCCTGGACCTGGCGAGGGCGAGCGAAGGGATTTTCACTGTCGATGCTTTTCCCGTGAACACTGGAGCCCGGTTACATTCGTGTGTCAGCATTTGAACCATGAAACAGCAAATTAATTGTCGGGCTGTTTTAGCAGGGATGCGTGCTGCTGATGCCATTGCCCTGCCACACGCACCAGTTGGAATTCTCCAGGGTGAGTGCTGGCATCGCATCCTCAGGAGTTTATCTTGGGAGCAAGGGGTTTTGCTGATTTAATAACCAAGCTCTGGAGCCTGTGCCTCGGGGAAATGTTTAGTCTGATGAAGAGGACGGGCAAGCCCAGCATCTCCGCCTCCAGGCCAGGGCAGAGCTCATTTAAGAGAGCGAGTTAAAGGTGCAAAAAGCACATTTGCTTGTTTAATTGGCCATAGACTTTCCTGGCAATCATTTATTTGTACAGGATAAGGGGCCACTTCAAGGTCATGTGTCTGGGCATGGCTGGTTGAGGACTCTGGATAGTCTGTCTGGCTGGCTTCTTAAATGAGTTTTCTGGCTTCTCTGGGACATCCATCCGCTGATGAATGTGTCTTGTTTAACTGATGCTTCCTGCCCAGCTGCCTAGCTCTCGGCCTGTAACAGCCATGCCTGGACCAAGGCAAAGACGCACGACTTGCCCCGGCATTGTGTCCAGACCCCAGGGGCATGGACCCCTCCCAAGGTCAATGACTGACATGCAGTTGGGAGATGGAGCAGGCACTTCTATAGAAAGTGACGAGCATCAGTGCCTACATTCTGGCTTGCACAGGCCCCGGCTGATTCTCTGGCTGGGCCTACACCATGGTCTCAGACTCGTGACGTGCTGCTGGAGCAGACCCTGGATCCCCAAACCTGACCAGAAGCTGCCTGATAGAGTGCCCAGGTCCTTAGAGAGCATTGAGTCTAAACACTCCCTTTTTCAGGTGAGAACTGAGGCCCACAGTAGCATCCATATCTCTGGACGCTGTGTGACCTGAGGGCTTCCTATCTCTGCCTGGCAACATTGCCCAGCATTGATGTGAGCCACTGTGGTCCTCCAACCAAGTGAAGAGCCTCTTGAGGCCAGGCCCTGCGCCTTATTCTCAAGGGCTTGCCACAGGTCGTGACAGTCAGCAGATGCTCAGGAACTGTTGGAATGAATGAGTGCATGAATGAATGAGTGCATGAATGAATGGAGATGGATGAATGAATGGAGCGACTTGCCCAAGGACACATGGTTGCTGGTGGCAGAGCCAGGACAGCCAGGACCAGCACTGACCCCGTGCTCCTGAGATCCCCATGCTGAGGGGTGGAGTGGAGGGGTTAGGTCCGCAGGTGTCTGGCCAGACCGCTGGAGTTCTAGTCCTGCTTTATTTCCTAGTGGGAAGCGGCCGTGGGGGGCATGCCCCTCAGTTCCCCTTCAAGGAGGACGTTGCTGTCCAGTGGGAAGCAGGGCAGTTAGCCGACAGCCTCAAGCCCCAGCACGTTTAAGGTCAACCCCGGCTCTGGAGCCAAGACCAGTCCCTCCAGTCAGCCTCAGCCAATGTCCAAGCCTGAGGGTTGCGAGGGCCCGGCTGTTTCTGTCAGAGCCGGACTCCTCAGGCAGCACTCTGTTCCGTCTGTCCAGATCGTGGAATCTGGTGGTGCCAGGTGGCCTGAGGTGCTCCAGCCCCTTCCCTCTCCCAGCTCAGGCTGCATTATGCTCAGAGGCTCTCTCTGCCCAACCCACCCCTCTCCCTTTCATCCTATCATGGGCGATCCTTCTCAGGAACCCAAATCACTCCCAGTGTCTACTTCCCAGGGGACCCAACTGACTCAACCTCTATGACCTGGGACCTGGGACAAGTCCAGTACTGATCTCTCTGGCCTTCATTCCCTCATCTGTAAATTGGGCTGATGGCCACACCTGCCTTGGAGGCAGTCTTGAAAGTGACTAAATCCACATACAGGGCTAGAACAGCACCTGGCACAGGAAGCACTCCCTACCCATTAGCCATTGTTATTGCGGGAGAACCCTGCTTTGCCATGGATTTCCGCCACAGGGCACCCCGCATCCAGGTGAGGGAATCACAGCAAGATGGAGCCCTGGGATGGATCCATGCACATTGTTAGGTGCACCTGAAGTAGAAATACCAACTCTGGTCCCGTCTCCTGGGCAGCCACCAGGGCAGCTAACAAAGGACAGCGATGGGGCCAGGGCTGAGCAGAGGTTGCCCCACACCTAATTTCCCTCTGACGCTGACATTCTGTGTCAGAAGTCTGGAGACTTTCTCAGAAGGTCTAGATGGCAAATATTTTATGCTTGCAGGTCATAAGGGCTCTGTTGTAGCTACTGCATTCTGCCACTATGCACAAAAGCACACACTATAGAATAACACTAACTATAAGCACATGTCCTTGGCCCAAGGAACATAGTTTGCTGAGTCCCATATCTATACTAATAAAAAGGTAATATGCTAATTAGGCCAGGAGACCTTCCAGACCTCCTTCTGGACAAAGCCATAGTGGAGGGGCCGAGGCAGAGGTAGTTAGGATCGATCAGGCCAGAAGGGGAGAGCAGTTGGGGGTGAGCAGGCCGGTGGGGGGCCAGTACGGGGCAAGCAGACCTGTGGGGGTGGGAGGGGCAGCTGGGGGTGATCAGGCTGGAAGGGGGGCACAGTTGGAGGTGATCAGGCTGGCAGGCAGAGTGGTTAGCGGTGATCAGGCAGGCAGGCAGGTGAGCTGTTAGGAGCCAGCAGTCCTGGATTGTGAGAGCGATGTCAGACTGCCGGAGTCCCAGATTGGAGAGAGTGCAGACCTGGCTGAAGGATACCACCCCCCATCAATGAATTTTGTGCACCGGGCCACTAGTCTATAATAATGAAAGCATAATTTGCAAATCAACCAAATGACTGAATAGAGGAATGACCATCTGGACAACCTTGTGGATGACACGCACTGACAGGTGCCAGGCATGCCAAGGCAGGTGTGATGTGACTGGTCAGGGGGCCCCGCCATAGCCCCATGATCGCCCTGCAGAGGGAGGCCCAGGCCATCCTCTGACTGAGTGGGTAGATCCTCCCTCTGCTGGGTGATCAATTGCAGAACAGAGGCCCAGGCCACCCGACCCAGGCTACCTGGCCTGCGGTGCTGCAGCGAGTGGGCAGGGACTCCCTCTGTGTGGTGATTGATCTGGGGCCCCCCTAATCGAATGCCCTGCAGAGGGAGGCCCAGGCCAGCCAAGTGATCACACCCCATGCCTGTCACTCACAGAGGGAGGCAACCAATGGCAGGGGAGGGGGGGCAGCACCGTACAGATGGCAAGCAGTGGCAGTGGCAGGTGTAGGTCCAGCTGCCAGCAGCCTGGGGAAGGAAAACCCCAATAGGCACTGATCGCTGGCCAGGTCTAGGGACCCTACCCGAGGGGTCCTGGATTGTGAGAGGGTGCAGGTGGGGCTGAGGGACACCCTCCCCCCAACCCCCACACACCCCTGTGCATGAATTTCGTGCACCAGGCCTCTAGTTGTGTAATAAGTGACAGTGCTGCCCCAGGGTAGCTGGCTCCATCACCTGGACACAGTGATTATTTGGGGAGAGAAGTGCAGGGAACACATAATGTGGGTCAATGAGCTGGGAGACATTTGCTGGGGGTTCTCCAAAGCTACTTCTTCTTCTTTGGCAGGAACCTCTCAGAGAGAAGCTGTTTGTCTCTCTGGTGTCGTAGCCACTATTGTGTGGGGTGGGGGGCTGGTGGCCAGAAGAGAAAACTGACCCAGGAGCAGAGCAGAGCCCAGGGAACTGCCTAGGAATGGGCCAGAGTCCTGCCAACAACAGGAACCTCTGGGCTAAACCATGCCTGAAGCCAGCAACACTCTCTAAACTTTTCAATAATTAATTCACTCAATTATGTTGCCTAAGACCAAGCTAATTTTTTATTCTATCATTTACAATAAAAATAGTCCCAAAAATGCAATGAGGAGACTCTGAAAAAGAGCCTTCCACCCCACCCCTGCCAGGTAACAACAAATGAATCTCCACTGGCAGAATTTCAGGCACGTGGATGGCAAAGGAGTCTCAGGATGAGATTTGGGAACAGAAGATGCAGCTGATATTCCCCAACCCATGGGGGCTGGATGCTCCAGGACCCACCCTGACCTGAGAGAGCTGGATGGGAAACACACCAATCCCATGGGGCAAGCAGAGAGGTGAGCAGCCCTCACACACCCAGAATGAAAGGAGGGAGTGGGCTGACCTGCATCAGGAGCCAGAAAGCAGCATCCAGGGTGACTCGAGGCTTAAAAGTCCTGTTCCAACACATTGCCCGACCCAGGACTCCTGGCCTCCACCCCTCGGTCCCCAGCTCAAGAGGCCCAGCTCCCTCACCCCTTGGCTCAGCTTCCTCTCTGCAAATGCCGCGCACACACATCGCCCGTGGCAGACTTTATCGGGTCCTGCTGAGTACACCGCAGAACACCGAGCGTCTGATTGTCTCAATCAAAAGGAGAAAGGTAACAGCCAATTAGCCCCTGTGCTAGTTGACTAAGCGTGTGAGATGAATTGCAGTTATTAATTACGGAGCGCAGAGAGCAGAAATGTAATTATCACCACCTTTTCTTTATGGGAGGTGGCTGTGGGGATGGACATCTGAGAACCAGATCCAAGATATCCGTGTTCATGTCTCAGGCCGGGCTGGGTGAGGGGTCATTCCTTAGGCTGGGAAGTGGGACATCATGGGCCACATCCAGTGGCTTTGGAGGGACTGGTGTGGGATCTGCTCAGCGAAGGTGTTGGTGGTGAGGTGGGGACATGGTTCTAGTCCTAGGTCTGCCCTGATGCGCCAGGTAAACCCGGACTAGTCACCTGACCCGGGACTTAGTCCCTCATCTGTTAATGAGGGGTTGTTTTGGAATTAGTGTTTTTGTTTTTTTTTTAAATGGAGGTGCTACTTGAATTAGTCCACACATTGCCCAGGGGGGCACATTTGTAGAAATTCCCCTTGCCACTCCCAGGTGGCTCCAGCCATTGTGACAACCCTAAACCTCATGCCCATACATCAACCTGTCCCCTGGGGAGCTCATGACCTCCTCCCCCCTTTCTCTTAGAGCTGCGAAGATGAAATGTCACCTATAGACATGAAGCATCGTGCCTACGCTGAGTAAATATAATGATTGTTACCCACCACCATGTCCAGAGCCCCCTCCTGAGTATCTGTTACCCTAACTTCAACCCTGCAAAGCCCATGCATTATCCTGGTTTCACAGACGGGGAAACCGAGGACCTGCGCAGTTAAATAACCTGCAGATTTCAGCCAGGGTCAGTGCGACTTCCTAGCTGGCCTCTCCATGGCCCATTTGTGGGACAGGACAAGGCCAGGCACTTCTGACCTCTGCTGCGGGCTGTCAGAGCCTTCCCAGGCACCCAGCTGACACAGCCATGAGAACCTACAGCATCAATGCCTGGCTTGTTTATACCTCTTAGCACGTATCATTCTTAACATTGTTTGTTGTTTATCAGCATAATATTCCCAGTGCCCGAAAGAGTGCATGGCACTTCATAGGTCCTCGGTAAATGTCATAGTAACGAATGAAGGGCAGAGACACAGCTTCTGTTAGGAAACCTTCAGTGTAAGGGAGAAGGCACAGCCCTACGCTTGCTCGTTTGCTCGCTCCCTCGGGGAGCTCTGGTCTGAGAGAGACAGTCGTATTTCTTAAGGCAATCGTTTATCCACAAGTACAGGAATCTGTAAATTCTGAAGGACGGGTGGCTGAGGAGCCATAGGCTGATAGGACTCAGTCCAGTAGGAAGCTGCCTCTGAAAGCTCGGGGCTCCACATCTCAGACCCAGCAAAGGGTAGACAGCTCTGTTCCTCTAACCAGAGCCAAAGAGGCGAGGATCAGGTGGGGGAGGGGGTGAGTGTGCCTCCTGACAAACCCTAGGGGTCCCCTTCCCAGGGCCAGACACACCTGTCTGACCACGCCCTGTGCAGCATAAGTACCTGTCTACCTCCTGATTGGAGAAAAGAGCAGTCATGGGCCATTTCTTCTCTGCTCTTGCAGCCTCTGCCCTCCTAGTCAGAGTCTCGCATCCTGTCTTCATCTTTTTGTAACTGGACAATCAATGGGCCTGGGCTGTCTGTCACTACTTGAGCCAATTAAGCAGAGACAGGGTTGAAACTATATGAGCGTTTATTCCAATCCTGCCAGCAGTATGGGAGAGGGCAGGTCATCCACAAAAATCTGCTCTGCACCACACCATCAGCCAGCTGCTTATATTGGGTAGAAGGACAAAGATTACATGGGGAGGGGTATGCCAAATGGGGCCTGGAGATATGCAAAGGCATTTAGCTACTCAAAGGCTGGGGTCTTCAAAGGGCTAGTGATATGCAAAGGGCTGGGGGGGGGGGGGGTCTTCAAAGGGCTGGCAATTCTGGTTTCTGCAATGAGGTTGTTAATCTTTCCATGATAATAGGCAGCTCCCTGATGCGGAGGATGGATTACATTTCCAGGTGAGCTCCTAGGTCCCAGCCAGGTTAGACTGTGCTTTCTTTAATCAGAACAAAATAATCACAGTTAACAGAGCGTGACTGATATTTCTTACAATTCTAGCTGATCCCCAATATCCCATTTCTGCCGCTATCACTTTCTGTCTACATCGCCCTTCAGAGCCCAGGACTACTGCAGGCTACAGCTCGCCCTGCAGTCTGTGGGCGTCTGCCTGGGGTGACAGCACACACCTGGACAGACGAATGCAACCGCCTTGACAAGCTCCCCGAGTCTCCCGCTGAAAGGGGCCTCAGAAAGCCTAGAGCATGGTCTCCACTTTATCTGGGGAAACAGGCTCCTGGTGGGGACAACTTGGCAAGGTTGTGCAGTGGTGTCTTCATAAGCGGCTGGGATGTGAAGCCACGGCTCTTGGCTCCCAGAGCAGCACAAAGATCTCTCATTCAGATTCGGCACCCACTGTGCTCTGGGGTCTGGCACATATCCCCACCGGGGCGCCAAGCATTGGCCCAGCACAGAGCGGGGACCACGAGGTCAGAGGCGCTTGTCTCCAGGGTTGGTAATGGAGTGAAAGGCAATGAAGGGGAGACGGGAAAGACCCCATGCCTCTGGGCAGCGTGAAAGCGCAGGTGTGGGCACGCTCGAAGAGAAATCGCGGCTCTGTGCCTGCCCTTGGCACGTCCTGGGCGGTTGACTCAGCCTGACTGGGCCCCAGATTTCTCAGCTACAGAAGGGGGTGAAAGCCCTAACCTGTTTGGCTCAGTGGATAGAGCATCAGCCTGCGGACTGAAGGGTCCCAGGTTCGATTCTGGTCAAGGGCATGTACCTTGGTTGCGGGCACATCCCCAGTAGGGGGTGTGCAGGAGGCAGCTGATTGATGTTTCTCTCTCATAGATGTTTCTAACTCTCTATCCTTCTCCCTTCCTCTCTGTAAAAAATCAATAAAATATATTAAAAAAAAAAAAGAAGGGGGTGAGAATAACCTCTTTCCCTCCACCATGCTCGGACCCTGTGTGGTGAGGCTTACACAGGGTGATGTGGGTAAAGGGCCTAGCTGGGCACCGGGCCCAGAGGCCACGCATGGCCGCGCCTGCCCCTCTGAGAAGCCCCCTCCTCCCAGAGCCCACCCGCCCGGGTCCTGCGGGTGCCAGTGACTCTTCCCGAGGCGGCCGTTTAAAGGCAGGGGCCGTCCCTGGGAGGAGAGAAAATCCTTGGCACAGCCATTCCCAGAGACGTGTAAGCAGCCGTGTTCACGGGCAGGGGACACGCATGAACGCGCTTTATCTTCCTCCCACGAAGGGAGGACGAGCCCGTGCCAAGCTGAGATGAAGGCTTGATTCTTTTAAGCGGATGTTTAGGATTCTACGGATGCTTTGCTAACTCCCAGTCAAATCACGGACATCACGGAAAGAAAAACTCCATTTTCTACGAAGATGTTGAAATGACCTTTTCCAATTAGGCAGTGAGCTGGCAGGGGTTGGGGGGGTTGGGGGGTTGGGGGGTTGGGGGGTGGGGGCTTGGGCAGGCAGCCCAGAGCCGGGGCTGCTCGTCTGTGTGATTGAGCCCCTCGGAGGAGCTGAGCCTGCCTGTCCTGGGTGACCGGGCTGGTGTCCAAGTGACATCCTGGCCCCCTGTCTCCACCAGACTGGGTCCCGGGTGCCCTGGAGGGATGAAAAACCTGTTAATTACTAGTCGGTTGCATGTTTTGCATATATTAGTTGGTCTGATCATCGACTTTGAATGAACAAAGACCAGGACTCTCACGAAATTTCCCAAAACACAAGCGCATGCAAACAACACAGTCTGTCTGGAACCCGCCCCGGCCAGCTCCCCACAGCTCCCGTCTCCACCAAGAGGGTCCAGAGTCTCCTTTCAGGCCTTGGCTCAGGGGCCATAATACTAATAGCAACAACCACAAGCACTGCCAGGCCGTTGCTCTCCAGTCACCTCCTTTCACTACTTTCCAGGATCAACTCATTCCCTCTTTCTGTAACTGGTGGCTTAAGGAATGGGCGCAGATCCTTCCACTCCTCCAGTCAAGGAGGTGGGGTTGAAGTCCTCTCAGCCTGAACCGGGCCGGGCCCTGGGTCTGCTCTGACCACTAGGACGTAGGGAAGGGAAGCCGGCTGGTTCGAGGTCAGGCTTGAACACCGGCAGCTCTGCTCCCATCTCTGCACCCTGGGACCTGGGCCACCGTGAGGTACCTGACCGGCCCAAGATGGCCACGCTGGAGAGGCCCCTTCTGAGTGCTCTAGTGCACAGCCCAGCGGGACCCAGCCTGTCGCCATGCCAACTGAGGTGCCGGGCACGTGAGTGAAGCCCTCGGGGCCCCTCCAGGCCAGCTGAACGGCCTTTGAGTGGCTTCCGCTGACACCAGGCAGAACTAAACCACCGAGCAGCCCAGCCCTGCCTGGGCGACGGACCCTCAAATCCAGAGATACAACGCAGTGGCTGGAGTGCATCCTTACTCAGCAGTAGGTGGGCAGCGCAGTGACCTTTGGAGGTAGGCCCCATGCATGCCACTGACAGATGGGGAGACTGAGGCACAGGGGGGTGAAGCGGTTTGAAAGGCCACTGAACGGCTAAGGGGTGGAGCCAGGATTGGAAACCCAGACAGCGCGGCCCCAAAGTGCATGCTCCCTCCCATCTCTGAACCCTGCATTGACTATTCTCCCAGCCATCTTGGCACCTGGAACTTACCCACAGCCAATCGTCTCCCCTCCGAGGTGCAAAGTCTGCTGGGAGGCAGGTCCCAATTCCTGCTCATCCTTACAGCTTCATTCCTAGCCCAGAGGAAGGGTACTCGATGTCTGCTGGGAGAGTGATGGGAGTGATGGTGGGTGGACAGAAGGATGGATGGATGGATGGATGGATGGATGGATGGATGGGATGGATGGATGGATGGATGGAAGGATGGATGGATGGTGGATGGACAGAAGGGTGGATGGATGGATGGGATGGCTGGATGGAAGGATGGATGGATGGTGGATGGACAGAAGGGTGGATGGATGGATGGATGGATGGATGATGGATGGGTGGATAGAGAGAGGATGGATGGATGGATGGATGGATGGATGGATGGATGGATGATTGATGGGTGGATGGACAGAAGGGTGGATGGATGGATGGATGGATGGATGGATGGATGATGGATGGGTGGATGGACAGAAGGGTGGATGGATGGATGGATGGATGATGGATGGGTGGATAGAGAGAGGATGGATGGATGGATGGATGGATGGATGATTGATGGGTGGATGGACAGAAGGGTGGATGGATGGATGTGGATGGATGATGGATGGGTGGATGGACAGAAGGGTGGATGGATGGATGGATGGATGGATGGATGATTGATGGGTGGATGGACAGAAGGGTGGATGGATGGATGTGGATGGATGGATGAACTTGGATGGGAGAGAGCCTAAAAAATGTGAAGAGGCTAGAAGTGTTTGGGATATGGACTGATTAATGCCACTATATGAGGGTCAGTCTGAGGGAAGCAGGGAGTCCTGAAAGTGGGGAGAGCCACACCCCCCGCAGAGGAGAGCAGCACCCCTTTACTAACTGTGTGGCTCTCCGCCAGGGCCCTCTGTCCCCTAGGGCCCCACAAAGAGCCACGCATTGAAGGTAAGGATTGGTTGTGAACAGCACTTCTACTTTAGGATGGTATATATTGCTTCCAATTTTTTTTTTTTTTTTTACAGAATCTTAACAAGGATCAAAAGCAGAGCCACTAAGAAACAGGCGTGTCAGGAACTTGGCATGACTAGTCACTCTCTGAACACTGATTTGACCTCTGAACGTCCTGGTAGCCTGAAAAAAAGGAAAGCGCATTGTAGTTAAGAGTTCTGATCTGCAGGAGGTGGGCTGGTGTCTCAGATCCAGAACCAGCAACCCCCAGTAACTGCATGTGCAATAGGGTCACCTCTGCCCCTCCGGCAGGAGCCCCTCCCTACTCAGCCTCAGACACGTGCCGCCTTCCCACCGTCAGGCCCCGGGGCGCAGTGTGCTCACTCATTCCCGTCATCCCCTCTGCTGTGCTCACACAGCCTGGGTTCATGCATCTCTCAAGCATGAACCCTCCGTTCTGCAGGTCTTGTGCTTCTTGCCAGAGTAGTCAGTGCCCCTAAGATCCTTCAGACCTCCCGAACCTTCTGGAGAAACAGGAGCCTGGGCTTCTCCCACCAGTCCTCTTCTCTTTAATGTTCCAGGGAAGCGAAAGGACTGCTACCATCTTGTCCAGGAGCAATGGAAATTTCCGCCGGGCCTTCCTGTTTGCTGTAACCCCTGACGCAGAGCAGGATCTGACCTACCGGATGCAATCGCTCAGAGGCCCTGGCTAGGTTATATAGCTCCTGGTAGCAGATAAAAGAGGCCAGCGGGCTTGTCTGGAGAGATGAAATGTCTCCTGCAAAGGGGGTGGGGGTGGGGGGGTCTTTGCTCAGCGTCCAGAGGAGCCATTTGTCACGGGAGGGACTGGTCACATGGAGGCTCTTACAGAGCCTGTTGGCTAGTGTGTAACAGTGGACCCAGAGATGGTCCTCGTCTCATTAACTGCAGGAAGTGACCAGCACAGCCGCTTCTGAGCTTGGGGAGAGTGACAGGGACGCCCATGCGCAGGCAGCCATCCCCGCCCCCGCCCCTTGCGCTGCCTGCCACCAGCCCAGCCTTGCTCAGAGCAGATCATCAAACTGACCTGAGGAAAATGCGAAATTCTAGGCCAGGCTCCCTCTGCCAGGTCTCATCCTGCTGCCACACACACACACACACACACACACACACACACACACACACACACGCAGTTTCTCCAATCTCTGTGTTCAGAGAACTAATTCAATTTACTACCACCCTGAGTAAAATAGGACTCACTGAGCAAAGAAGTATTCGGCACAGACAAAGCTGGAGGTGAATTATTTTTGGAAAATTGTTATTTTGAGGCACCCAAAGGCAGGCTTCTCCACGGCTGGTAAGGATGTGGGAGAAGACAGCCAGGCTGGACCACTGGCTGTTCCCTGAACACGCCCTCTTCCTTCCCACCCTCTGCACCTCTGTCCTTGCTGACGCTGCCACCTGGAACACCCTCCTCTACCCTCCGTCTCCTCCCCGGGGAAAATGCCATCTACCCTTCAGGGCCCAGGCACGTCTGCTCTTCCCTGCGCACCATCAGCTCTGCCAGGCCAAGGCCCCCACCACTCACAGTGTCACTGTGGTCGACAGTGCAGGCTCTGGCGCCAGGGGCCTGGGCTCAACTTCAGGCCGCTACTGACAAGCTGTGCAACTTTGCACAGGTTCCTAGATGTCTCTGTGCTTTAGATCCCCCTTCCATGAGCCAGGATGATAACCATGTCTACCTCATAGGGTTGTTAGGAGAATTTTAAAGGGAAATGGATACAATTGTTATTCTCATTATCCCTCTAGGCTGCAGGCACAGGCCTGGCACCCCACTGCGTAGCATTTCCACTGTATGCCTACAACAGCTGCAAATCACCGGAAGAGCTTGGATCAAAGTGTAGCTAAATAGTTAGGAAGTGATGGGTTTTGAATATTTATGACCTTCCTTTCAGATGGAATAATATTTAATCATCTCTACTAATAAAAGGGTAATATGCTAATTAGACAGAATAGACCAGATGTCTTCGGGTGTCCTTCCAGACATCCTTCCAGACAAAGCCACGGTGGTGGGGGCTGAGGCAGAGGTGGTTAGGGGCGATCAGGTAGGCAGGCAGAGGCAGTCAGGGGCAATCAGGCAGGCAGAGTGGTTAGGGGCGATCAGGCAGGCAGGCAGGCAGGCAGAAGCGGTTAGGAGCCAGCAGTCCCAGGTTGCGAGAGGGATGTCGGACTGTCGGCAGTGGAACATCCACTGAGGGGTCCTGGATTGGAGAGGATGCAGGCTGGGCTGAGGAATTGCTCCCTCCCCCCCCCCCCCCCCCCCCGTGCACAAGTTTCATGCACTGGGCCTCTAGTGTTTATATAATTTCAAATAATATAAAGCAGCTGTCAAAACTCCTGAAACTTTCACTTAAACTGACTGTCCCTTCCTTAGCAACCGATGCTCTTTGCAGCACACACACCTCAGGGCCTTTGCACGTGCACTTCCCCTGCCGGGTATGCTCTTCCCCCAGAGAACTGTGACTTCCTCCCGCTCCCTTCAGCTCCTGCTCAAGCATCACCTTGTCACTTTGAAAAGCCTTCCCTGGCCATTCTATGGAAGATAGCAGCACCGCCTCCCTCAGTACTTCTTGACCCCCTCACCCCACTTTACTTTCTCCAGAGCACTTGACGCCAGGGACACACTATCTGCTGATTCACCCTCCGTCTTCCCCAGCTGGAAGCTCCATGAAGACAGGGATTTCTGTCTATTGTGTTCTCAGACCCCTTGTCAAAGCCTGTCTGGAAGACAGTAGGTGCAAAATATATGCTTGCAGAATGACTAACTATCTACAGCTCTCCATAGTCGGCAGGTGGGGCCACACTTGTTATCTCATCATCTGTCCTTAACAGACGGGGGGGGGGGTGGGCTTTAAAGACTCCCATTCTAAAGAGCACCTCTTCCCCCACCACAGACCATCGGAAGTTTAGGGAAAAGGTGGCTTCTCCAAGGTCACAGCTACAGGGACAGCCTGCCAGACTAGTTTTTGATTCTTTTGATTCTTAAGCCAGGCCTCTGCCCCAACACCTGCCTCTCAGAAAAGGTGAGAACTCCATTGGCTGGTCCCCCCCCCCCCCCCCCCACAACCCAGATATGCAGGTCGCCTCTTGAGCCTGGTGAAGCTCTTGGAACACAATAACTGCCCAATAAGCATGTTTCTAAGCTTAATTAAAGTCAGACAAGCCTATTATCTTTTTCCAATGCCTTCTCTCACTCTCTCCTCCAAAGTCCCGTCCCTTCTACCTACAGGGTCTCCTCCTCAGCCACTGGGAAGCTCGCACGAAGCTCCTAGGGTCCAGCTTTGTCTGACAAGTCTTCAAATATTGTCTCAGGTCCTAGTCACCTGCAAGTACCCCCAACTTCTAGCACATCACCTGGCACAGATGTGCTCAATACATCTATTGAATGGATGGATCGGTAAGTAAACAAAGTGTGTGTGTGTGTGTGTGTGTGTGTGTGTGTGTGTAGGTGAGAGGACGGAAGAAATGCTGCAGTGATGGTGGATCTGAGGCCCCCTGTAAAGGGAAGGAGCCACAGTACTGAGCACCGGTGGGAGAAGCCAGGTGTCCCCCTCCCAGTCACAGTCTGGAGATAATGGGTTCAGAATTAAACACCAGGTTGAAAGGGAAGCAAGGGAGCACTTCATCATTTCATTTTTCTTTTGTGTTTTTTAAAGATTTTTAAAAAATCCATTTTTAAAGAGAGTGGAAGGGGGAGGGGGAAAGAAAGAGAAACATCGATGTGAGAGTGAAGCATCGATCCGCTCCTCCTGCACGCCCCCCACTGTGGAATGAACCCACCACCAGGGCATGTGCCCTGACCTGGAATTGAACCGGTCACCTTTTGGTGCACAGGATGACACCCAACTGACTGAGTCACACTGGCCTGAGCAAATTTCATGTTTGACTGGGGCCCAGCGCCTGCTCTAAGCCCCTTGTCATTCTGAGAAGGACTTCTTGCCTGGTGGGGAGGAAGTGCGGGGGAGCAGGTGGGGAGAGGGCAGGGAGCCAGGCGCACAGGTCACCTTCCCGAAAATGAGATATCAGCTGGTGGGAATGAATTAATAAAAGGAAGTGGTCCTGCTGACCCAGCCTCATTCTCGGTGAGTCTTGAGTTCAGGAAGTTCCGTGGCTTCCACGGCTCGGGGAGCAGCGGCGGGCCAGGTGTCAAGAGTGAGTAAATAAAGTGTGAATAATGTGGGGGTTTTCAGACCTGACCTCGGGCACTTCCGAATATTACTTGCTCATAAAGGAGAAACACTGGCTGTGTCCTGGAGAGGCCCAAGGCAAGCTGGGGAGAGTCCCGGCCTCCGGGGCACCGGGGCACCGGGAGCTGGCCATCCTGGATGCAGGGCCTCCCACCTGTTCCAGTGCTAAGAATATGCCGTCAGAGTTGCAGGAGTTGCGAAGCAATGCAGACTGTAGGCCAGGGGCCGTCTTACTGTAACAGGGGCCAGACTCAGCTGGGGAGCTTGTTCAAACTAGCTGGGGGGGGGGGGGGGGGCGTCTACCCCTAGAGTTTCTGATTCAGCAGCCAGCGTGGAGCCGACAAAGTGCATGTATGACAAATTTCAGATGCGCCTGCTGCTCCGGGGGACCCCACTTTGAGAATCACTGTCCTAGGCAGGCTCCCTGGACTGGCCCCTCCAGGGTAGGGATCTGCAAGCTTTTTCACAACTTCCCAGGTGATTCTTAGCATCAACATGGTTTAGGAAGCCACTAAAATGGGAGGCTTGCCTGCAGCCCCCTTACCTGGGACCCTTGTTAAAATGCAGGCTCACAGGCCCCGCCTTGGCTCTGAGCACTCAGAACCTCTGGGGAGGCCTGGCCACCAGCATTTAACCAGCCCTCAGGAGATCCCACAGGAATTACAGTGTGAGAGGCGTGACACGGTGTGGCCTCCTCTATTACAGAGAGGTAAACTGAGGTCCAGAGGGGTGAGCTTACTGGGCAAAGCCCTCACCACCGTTTAGTGACTAAACTGAACCCCAGATGAGGCTGTTTTCCGAGAAGGGAGGCCCGTCCCAGGTCAGGGCCAGCTCCAGTTGCTCCAGGAACCCCAAACCTCAGGTCAGGTTGGCTGGAGCCTCTGAACCCTGGAGCCACAAGGCACCCGTCCCAAGCCCGCTGGCCCCTGGCGTAGCATTGTGGGTTCGTGCCTCCGTGCCTTTGCACAGCCTGGAGTCTCATTCAGCCATGCCCTCTGCCCCTCCTGGCTGTCCCGCATCTGTCCTCACTCATCCCTCGGTGAAGCTCTGGGGACCCAGTGGTTGGGCGTGCCCCTTCTGGACTCGCTGACCCCCCACGTGAGTCCACATCTGCTGTCACCGCTGTGACAGGACCACTTACTACAGGATCACAGCTGTCCCCACCCCCCACCCTCCAAGCGCCTTGTCCTGCTGGGCGACGCCGCTGTTCTGACAAGGTCACAGGCAGGAGGGCAATGCTGCCGGGGGAGCTCGGGAGGCACCTCCCAGGTGGGTCGGGGCCCTGGGAGAGGACATCCATGTGGACGCGTGTCCCGGAAGGAAGAGGGAAATAACGAAGATTTTAAGGATTTGGGTCTCCGCTGTGAGATGTGATTCCCGCCCCGTTTCTCCCCCTCCCAGAGACTCTTCAGCAAAACTGCCCGTGACTTCCTGAAGCTTCCGGATGCAGGGTTTGCTGTGCTTTTATTGTAACGCTGTGCCCATGTCCACCTTAGGCACGATCAAAAGGCCCTTCTTCAATGGGGTGCTGAGACTCTGCCTAACAAATCACCTTAAACTCAGGGCTGACGACAGGAAATGTTCCCTCTCTTGGTTTCTGGGTCAGATTTCTGGGGCAAAGGCTCCCAGGCTTCCAGCCCAGCTCCTCTCAGGCTGCCATGGTGATGCTGGGCACCTGCACGCCAGCCTCCCTCAGGCTGGCATCGGTGCCTCACAATGTGTGGGCTCCCCCAGAGTGAGCCGAGAGAGGGACGGGGAGGAGAGAGAGAGAGACAGACAGACAGACAGACAGACTAAGCGGCATGTCTTTATGACTGAGCTTGGGAAGTCACAGTCACTCCACCACGTGCTGTGACGAGGGAACAATCACCAGTCCAGCCCACGTGCGGGAGCCCGGCTCTGCCTTTGGAGGGAGGAGGCCCGTGATCCTGTGGGCACCTGTGAAGGACCCTGATTATCGCGTATGGGAGGCTGGGAGCCGGTGTCTGGTACATGGGAAACGCTTACTACATGTCGGGCAACTGGGCTGACATCCTGTCTCTCCGAAGGTCACTGAGCTAAGATGGGACGGAAGGTAGCAGCCCCGGTCCTGGGCAGCACTGTCCTTAGGCGTCTGGGGCTGAGCGATGCCACTCGGGCTCTGGCCTCTCTGGGATGCGTGGGGACAGCTGGCCCATCTCTGAATAGGAAGTGTCCTTCCCGCCCGTGCACGGGGCAGGCTCCTGGCCTCTTGTGTGTTGTCTCTGCGTGTCCGCTCCTGGCCCTCAGGCCCCCTGCGTGGCTCCTGCCCACTCTGAAGGCCTGGATTCCTCCGCAGAGAGACGGTTCCATTCCACTGTGACGCGGTAGCAGCAGGTCAAGGGGTGGGAGCACTGGCCTCCGATGCTGCCTCGACAGGGCGATGAATCAAACCCGCATGTCGCCAGTCTTCACAAGCGGGTGTCAGGCCCCGGGCCTGTGCTCATGCTGTTCCTCCGTCTAGAACCCCTTTCCTCCACTTCTCGGCCCGGAGGCCTGTGCTCTGGGAGACAGCGCGCACAGTAGAGAGAACACGGGCCTCAGAGTCTAAAGCTGTGAACTCGCGGGGACTTCGCCACACGGCACCTGACGAGTCAGCCACGACCCTTCTGAGCCTCCGTTTTTCTCATTTGCAAGATGAGCTGCTATGCACCACCTCCGGGTCCTATTCCAAGGCTTAAATGAGAAGCAGATCGGAGAGTGCTCTTCATAAGCACAAAGCACTGCGTGGAAGATCATTGTTCCCCCTCTCGTCCCCCTGAGCCCCACTCGGGTTCCCCTTTATGGACCCTCCTAGCAGCTGCGTCGGAGCCGCTCATCTCTGGCTTTAACCTGGAACCCTCGGGTTTTCCTCTTCATCTGTGCGCGACCAGTTTCCGACCCCGAGTGGAAGTCCCACGGGGTTTGCCTGTGTCCCTGCCACAGCACAGGGCACGTGCTGGGTCCCCGGGTGAGCTCAGAGCACTTGCTTGAGGAGAGAGGGAACGTGGGGGGAGATAGCACAGGACGCTGACCTGGGCCCTGAAGCAGGAGCCCTCTGCATTTCTCTCTGCTGTCTGTGGGCCTGCTGAGCCCCCTGAGTGGGGACAGCAGCTCTGTGTGGCCCGTCTCCAGCTTCTGCCCTGTTCTAAAGGCCCAGGCCTGGTATTCTCATCCAAGAACTTAGTCCTCACTGGCAGTCAGCAGGCCAGGGCCTGCCAGTTTACCCCCCTCCAGCAGCCCCTCCCCGCTCAGGGACTGACTGGTGCAGGGGCCTGAAAAGCCCAGCTGCCTCGGAGACGGAGGTGCCATTTACACCCTAGAGCTCCGCCAGGATCCGGCTGAGGCTGGACGCTGCCAGGACTTGCCCCACACTCCCTGCCCCGCTTCCCGCAGTTTGTCCCAGCTTTCTAAATGCGCCCTTTGCACGTGCATCCCCAGCTCAACACCTGCTTCTGTGGAACCGGCATGAACTACCCCGTCCAGGTTCCCACAAGAATGAGCGAGGATCGACTAACCACCAGGTGTACACCTGGCACTAATGCAAAATGATATTGAATGTAAACTGTAAATGAAAAAAAACCTTCTAAAAATTAACAATAAATAGAAAAAATAAAAGGAGCGAGCAAGGCGCCATTGGAGAGCCGCGCGGGCCACGGATCTGCGGAAAGAACAGGGAGGGAAGAAAACCACGTCTTCTCTTTTTCCACCTGCTTCCGGGTCCCATCAACACCGCCACTGGGGAGAAAAGAAAGCGATTAATTTCTGGCTTACCTTTCCTTTCACATAACAAACCTCTGCTTTGGGAGCTTAATTGGATCTATTCTTGGACGTGAGGAAAAGTCAGCGGGAGAGGAAGGGCCATATCAAGGAGAAGCATCCCACGTGAAGAATGTAAGATCTCACCCCTCCCTGATGGCCCTGGGCACGCTGCCTCTGGAAGCCTGCTCGCAGCCTGGACCTGCTAATGAGAGCGGCTCCGTGTGCATCCGCCAGCGCAGGTGCGAGAAGCCTCTGTTCTTTCCAGCATCAGTGGTGGCGGCTGCAGCTCAGAGCCTCAGGCTGGGCGGGCCTGGGCCCAGCACGGAGCTCCACTTTGAAAGGGCTTATGGTGTGGAAGGGGTTTCTCTTCTTGTCGAAGAGGAGACAGGTACGTGTGTGTTTGATGGTGGGACGCAGCGGGCCGGAGCTGGGGAGAAACTTTGGGTGAGTTCTCTCCCTCTCTTGTCTTGAGGAGGCAAGAGAATGAAACAGGGCCAGAGCTGGGGTGGGGGCTGGGTGAGGAAATGAGCTAACTCCCCAGTCGCAGCACCCAATACACGGTGCGATGGGCAAGTCCCGCCAGGAGCCAGGGGTCCCCTGGGAAAGGGAAGGCCCCAGGAGTCTTTGGCTTTCCTTTTTCGTGTTTGCTCTCTACCCTGCCCTCGACCCAAGAGGCAGAAGCCATGCTCAGCCCCTGGGGAAAGGTGATGCCTGGGTTCCGGTTGGACTTAGCCCATGAGGGGCTCTGTAGGAGATGGGAGGGAGGGGAGTGGGGGGGAGTCTCCAGCTCCCTCCTGCCTCCTTACTGCGGTCTGCCTGACCCAAGAGCTCAGACTTGTTGGACAGTGCTCCACACACAGCCTTCTCTGTCTCAGGTTCCCAGGGCTCCGGCTTCAGCTCCAGGCCCGGAATATCCCACCCGCCCCAGCCTGGTCACAGTGCTCCCCTTTGTGGTATCGCCATCAGCCCACAGCTCTTTACTAACCTGTTCTCAAATGATGCTAATCTGAGGTGCCATTTCCTAACAGCTCTGTCAGGACCCTGAAAAAAAACTGCACTTCACAACCTTGATCTTGTTTTTCAATGGCAATCTTTCCCTTAAAAGCCACCATGCTGGCAAATATTCTTTTCCTTTTAAGGCCAAGCTTTATACAACGCCTCCCTTATTTCCTTGCTGTCTTAAAGAGAAGTAACTAAGCTTCATATAAAAGCTGCTCTTGCTAACTTCGTGAACATCCACTGTGGTCCTGCCGGGCCCTGCAGACGTTGGGGGAGTGTATGGCGAACTGTGCCCCCCTAACACTCCTACGTGACTGTGACTGTGTTTAGAGATGGGGACTTCTAAAGGGAATCATTACAGCTAAATGAGGTTGTCAGCATGGGTCCCTAATCTGGTAGGACCGGCTTCCTTATAAAGAGAGTGAGGGCCCAGAGCATTCTCTCTCCGTGTGCACACGGAGGAAGGTCCTGTGAGTGCAGTGAGGAGATGGCCATCAGCAGGCAGGAAGCGCCCCCCAGAAACCAGCCCTGCCGCACCCTGACCTTGACTCCCAGCTTCCACTCTATGAGAAAGTGCATGTCTGCTGAAGCCGCCTTCCGGGGCCTTCTGCTTTGGCATCCGGAGCACAGACTCATAGGCTCCGAGGGCAGGAGTGCTGGCCCTGGCCCGGAACTGCCCCACACTTGGTGCCCGCCCCACTCTGCTCACAGATTCTTTGCCTTTGCTCTTCTTGCTGCTGAGAGGGTCATGACCTTTAGCGGAGACCTCCCTTACCCACTTACATCCTTTTTTGTTGTGTTCTAGCACTGAAGTGTCCTGTCGACCAGAAAAGCTGAGTTATTAGGTCTGTGGGTGAAGCAGGTGTGATGGTTCTGAGGGAGACCTCGAGGCTCCTCCCTGGACAGGGCACAGACTCCCAACTCCTCCCTGGACAGGGCACGGGTTCCCAGCTCCTCCCTGGACAGGGCACGGGTTCCCAGCTCCTCCCTGGACAGGGCACAGACTCCCAGCTCCTCCCTGGACAGGGCACAGGTTCCCAGCTCCTCCCTGGACAGGGCACAGCCTCCCAGCTCCTCCCTGGACAGGGCTCAGACTCCCAGCTCCTCCCTGGAGAGGGCTCAGACTCCCAGCTCCTCCCTGGACAGGGCTGGGATTCACATGCAGACTCTATTACGAGGCTCTGAAATGGCCCTTTCTCTTGCTCTGGAATCCTTGTTTGAGGATCCTCCATGGCGGAGGCTGCCAATCAGGCCAAAGGATAAGTGGTGTCATGGTCACTTCTCTCCTTTCTTTTGGGAACCGACTGGTTAGAACATCGAAACCTCAGCAGCTGGGAGCTCCAGTCTTACCTTGCACCTGGGGATCTTCTGGCTTGAAATGGTTAGAAATGTGGCCTCCAGCCCCCTATTAGGTACCGCCTGGTCGGAGCGAGGATCCAGGGAATTTGATGAGCTCTCGGGCCCTGCATGAGCCCTCCTCCACCCAGCCTGGACAGCACTGCAGCCGGTCAATGCATGCCCATTTCATGAAGCGCTGCCCGTGTAACTGAGCACAGGACTCCCTCCTCCCTCCTTGGCTTGCCATGGCCATTGGCAGAGACAGCTAATCGAAAGCTGCTCCTCACCAGCCCATAGATATTGACCGGGTGCTCAGGAAGACTTTATAAGGAGTCATTGGGGGGATTCTTTCAGTTCAAATTGAATTGTGGGCCATTAAATCCTTTAGTAAAAGACTGTGCTCCTATCACATTCCAATGCTCCTTCTGAATGTTTAACCAGAGCAGGAGACCACCTCCCCGGCAGGGCCCTCCCTGTGGGCCTGGGCCCTCTTTCCTCCAGCAGATCTGGTTGATTGTCATGGATTTCTCGGCAGGTGGACGCTCTTGGAGTTTGGAAAGAACAGGCTTTGTTTTCATTTCAAAAGAAAACCAATTTGGTGGTTCTGCCTAGAGACATAGGAGGGAGGGGAGCAGGGAAGGAGGGGGGGAGCGAAAGGAGAGAGGATGGGCCATCCAGGGATCGCAGAGGAGCCTGGATGTGATCAGATGCCACACATGTGCACACACAGACACAAATGGCAGCTCGACACATAAGCAGACCCACATGGGCACACACATAAGCACATCTACTCTCCAACGGACACACACATGCACACACATAAACACACAGTTATGTGAACACTCACCCACAAACACTTGTTTGTGTGCAATGAATAAACACACACAGGCACACACACACCAGCTCCATCATTGATAATCAAGACATTAGGGGAGTTATATAACTTCCCCCAACCTCAGTGTCCTCATCTAAACACCAGGAGGCAATCCTATATAATAAAAGGGTGATATGCAAATTGACTCTAACAGTGGAATGGCCTGGAACGACCGGTTGCTATGATGCACACTGACCACCAGGGGGCAGATGCTCAATGCAGAACCTGTCCCTGGTGGTCAGTGTGCACCCACAGGGGGAGCTCTGCTCAGCCACAAGCCCAGCTGAGGGCTACAAGCACAGCAGCGGTAGCAGGAGCCTCACCCACCTCCTTGTCATTGCTAAGGATGCCCAACTGCAGTAGGGAGCGGACCTAAGTCACAGTTGGACATCCTCCAAGGGCTCCCGGGCTGCCAGAGGAATGTCTGACTGCCAGCTTAGGATTGATCCCCCAGGGAGTGGGCCTAAGCTGGCAGGTGAACATCCCCTGAGGCTCCTGGACTGTGAGAAGGTGCAGGCCAGGCTGAGGGACCCCCCCTCCCGACCCTGAGTGCACGAATTTCTGTACACCGGGCCTCTAGTCCTTACAAAGCTGGGTAACATACAGAATAAACTAGCCCACAGGTGAAAATCCTCAGGCTTGTGATAGGTATGAAATGCTTGGCCCCTGTCTGTACTTGGTGAGGTCTACCTGAGAGTCAGAAATAGGGGGATTTACAACCCCTATTTTAACTATGAAGATACAGAGGCTCCCCCAAAAGATGTGTTTTGTCCAAGGTCACTGGGTGAGTTAGCAGCAGGCGGGACTAACATTCTGGTCCACTTCCTTCTGGAACTGTTGTCTCTTGCTCTGCCTCCATCAAGGAGAGGAGAGAGGCCCTGAAGGCCACAAGGGCAACCCCAACAAGATTAACTGTTTTTATTAACAACTCACGGTTGTGTAGCATTTTCCTCTTTCCAAAGAGCAGAGGCTCATTAGAAATTGCAGTCCTAAGAGAGGCTGCCCTGGGCCTCTTGTTGGCACCCCTCCCAGGGCGAAGGGGAGGGAAGCCAGAGAACAGGACTCATTTACTATGAAGACATCAGTCCAGGTCTGACCACCTGGCCTGTGTGCAGAGGGTGGGGTCACCTGGGAAGGGTCTCAGGCTCCCTTGCCTCGCCACAACAGTTGATGTCAGCAAATGCAGCAGGGCATTGTGGGGGCAGGTGCCAGGCCAGGCTGGGAACAAGAGCCAGACTGACTCACACAGAGGGTGAGCTCAGGAGGGGAGGAGGAGCCACGGTCAGGAACACCTGGGTCATCAGGACAAGAATTTGATTCAGTAAATGGTACTAAACACTCTGCCCATCCACTAAGTATCAATAGCGCACACAAAGTGTGCGTAGCTGGCAGCCCCTGGCCTTGTGGGGTTGAGTATTCACTACATACCAGGGCCTGCTGGCTCACTCACCCAGTCTTCAGAACAGCTCTGCATTGGGGTCTATTGCTGTGCCCATTTTATAGGTTAAGAAACTGAGGCGAAGAGCGCTTGAGGCACTGCCCCAAGGTCTAAGTGGCAGAAATGGGATCTGAATCCACACACTTAATGATGCCACTATTCAACTGAGTTCGCCCCACACAGGCCTGAGCCAGGGCTTGAGGACAGTAGGGTATTTCGGAGCTGACCCAGGAGCCTCAGATAGAGACAGGGAAGTGGGTAGGGAAGGGAGGGGCAGTGCAGTGTGCAGTGGAGAACAGACCACGAGCCAGAGCGCGATCCTCCCAGGAGCCCGAGGGGCCAGTACAGAGCGCGCACCTTGGACTTCTGCGCGCCTGGCGAGAGGGCGCAGGGGCATCTCCACACCCACTCGTGTCGGCCGTGGGCTGAGCTGCTCCTGAGCGGTTTATTCCCTGGCTCTTCAACCACCACGAGCATGAGAAAAGGCTCCGAAGGCCCAGCCGAGCCCTCAGCCACAATAGCTAAGGACAGACATTGGGAAGCCACTGTGTGACCAGCGGGTGTGGGTGGCGCGCTGACTGCTCAGTGTGGCCGCCCAGCCTTCCAGACGGCAGGAGTGGACGGGAATCCTCGCCACCGGCTCACAAATCCAAACAGGCGGGCCCTGAGGGGTGAGCAATGACAGATCTGAAGTTCCTGGTGCACAGGGCAATGTCCCCACCCCTGCCCCCGGTTTATAGATGAGGCCCTGCAGCCTCACTCCATGCACTTCCCATGTCCTAACACAGATCGGACATTGTCAGTGACCGTGGGTGACTTATGCTTCAAGGAGAGACAAAGACCTCACCTGACTCAGGGGCTTCCTCTGTCCTGCTTCCCCCTCCCCTGCCAAGCCCCCCCCCCCAGCCCCCCTTGGTCTTGAGCAGTGCCGCAGACACCTGTGAGTGGAGTCCTGTGTCTGTGGGTCTGTGGCTTCTCCTCCGGCTGAGAGGAGACTCTGAAAGGCAAGGCTTGCAGGCAGGAGAAGAGAGGGACGCATGTCCACCTGCAAAGCCAGGCGTGCCCCCAGGGGTGAGCCCGGACAGACTGGAGCTCCGTGATCTGGGAGCAGAAAGCGGTCAGTACGTCCTCGTTGCTTGGAATTGGTGTAACTGGCCTATTCTGTTGGCTTCGTATTGGAAATGCCAATGGAACGCGGAGAAAAGTCAATAGACATCTGTAAAAATAAATCATTACATTTAAAGTGATTTCCCCTGAAGGCCTCAGAAATTGTCGCTATCAAGGAAGAGGCGGCCCCGCTGAGCCTGGAAATGTGCAAGGGCGGCCCTTGCAGACCAGCCGGGCCTTTCTCATCCAGTCGGCAAGGAGTCGCCAGGCTCTGCCCCAGCTGACACGGTCACCGGGAGGGGCGAGGACCAGCATGTTCACAGTTTCCCTCCTGACCTGCTGGGATTTGATTTTTCTGTATCCCATGCAGGCTGGACAGCACCAACATTCAAACACTCATTCTGAGCCTCTTGGAGACGTTGCCTCACCCGGGGGTGCAGAATAGCAATGACTCCCAGAATTGTTATAAGGAATAAAGTCTATAAAGTATCTGAGATACAGCAATTGCCTGGAGTCCGGTGCCACTGAAACCCCCCACTGTCTGAAGGGGTCACTGTCTGTCTCCCATGTGGATGTGAGGTTTCTTCCCTCCCTGCGACAGGGTGTGCGAACTTGTGGGTGCTCAGTAAGTAGTGAGTGATGAAAGAGTGGGTGAATGACAACTCCTGCTACATCGTAACTTGGAGCCATAACCCCAGATTAGGGAAGGCATGTGTACTTTTCTCTTGCAACATCCCCATAACCACAATGATATTTACTAATATTTCCATAGTCACTCGCTTACCACCTGTCTCTTCTATTAGAATAAGGCTCCAGGGGTGGAGTCCTGTCCCCTCTCACTGTGTGTCTCCAGGCCTGGCACTGTCACAAAGGCTCTGCTCCAAGATTGACAGACGGGAGGAGGGGCGGGGGTGGAGGTCGGTGCAGGAAGACAGGAAGGAGCGAATGAATCTAACAGTGGAGCCATAACTTGGAAACATTAGTACCAGAGGCTACTGCTTTCACTGCGATGGAAGGGCAGGTCCTTGGCTGGGACTGGGTGGATGCAGCAGGCCTGCAGGAGGCACCTGTGGTCAGGATGGGGGCTGGCTGCTGGCCCAGCACTGGCCCCATGGACCTCGCTGCTCCAGTCTCCAGGCCGGGATGCTGTCCTGCAGTCTCTTTGATCTTCCAGGGAGCAGGGTTATGGTTCTGGGTTATGATGTCTCCTAATGAACCTGCCTGTGGTGGGGGTGGGGGTTCATTTCCTCCCTGCAAAGGCCACTGTCCTCCCCAGACAGCTGTCTGCTGAGGGGGTGGGAGAGCCAGAGTGGCCAGGCTGTGTCCCAGGGGAGTCCTCCCACTAGTTCCCCAGGGCCTGTGCTGCTTTGTACCCTGGCTATGTGTACCTGACTATGTGTACCTGACTGTGTGCACCTGACTGTGTGCACCTGGCTATGCGCACCTGGCTGTGTGCCCCTGACTGTGTGCACCTGGCTGTGTGCACCTGGCTATGTGCACCTGGCTGTGTGCCCCTGACTGTGTGCACCTGGCTATGTGCACCTGGCTGTGTGCCCCTGACTGTGTGCACCTGGCTGTGTGCCTCTGACTGTGTGCACCTGGCTGTGTGTCCCTGACTGTGTGCACCTGGCTGTGTGCACCTGGTTGTGTGCCCCTGGCTGTGTGCACCTGGCTGTGCTGGGAAAAGAGAAGACCATCCCTGCTGGTCGCCAGCAAAAAGCAGCAGTTTCCACCTTGTAGCTTGATGGCTCTGCTTGCAGCATCATGCTCCTTTTAATCACCAGAGAGTAAGCTCGTGGTTAGCAGCGTGTTCATGCTCATGCGCACAGGTGGGCGGTGGGCAGGGCTGGGCAGGAAGAGATTCAGCCAGAGCAGGAAGAAAACATCCATTATCCATTACTGGTAAGAAGCAGGACCGGGACACTGCCAGGGAGGGGGGGCTGGCTGGAAATTAGACAGGCGGTGGGCACTCCCAACACCTGCTCTCAGAGGCCCAGGTCTGGGTGGTGGGGTCACAGCCCTGCATCTGAACACCCCAGTCTCAAGGAGACATAGTACCATCCTCAGGGAGCCCCAGTCTGAGGGGTACACGGCCCTGTCCTCAGGGAGCCCCAGTCTGTTGGGACACGGCCCTGTCCTCAGGGAGCCCCAGTCTGAGGGGACACAGCCCTGTCCTCAGGGAGCCCCAGTCTGAGGGGGACACGGCCCTGTCCTCAGGGAGCCCCAGTCTGAGGGGGACACAGCCCTGTCCTCAGGGAGCCCCAGTCTGAGGGGTACACGGCCCTGTCCTCAGGGAGCCCCAGTCTGTTGGGACACGGCCCTGTCCTCAGGGAGCCCCAGTCTGAGGGGACACAGCCCTGTCCTCAGGGAGCCCCAGTCTGAGGGGACACGGCCCTGTCCTCAGGGAGCCCCAGTCTGAGGGGACACAGCCCTGTCCTCAGGGAGCCCCAGTCTGAGGGGACACAGCCCTGTCCTCAGGGAGCCCCAGTCTGAGGGGACACGGCCCTGTCCTCAGCAAGTTCTCTGTTGGATGAGGAACACAGATCTCTTAACCTGAGGGGGGCCCAGACCCATGGCAGAAGGAACAGAAGTGAACTCCATTAAGCCCAGCACCATCTCTGCGCACCGACTCCTCACTGTACCCGTGGTGAAGCGGGCACAGTCTGCACCCCCTGGGCTCCACCCACAGAGAACAGGATGAAGGTGGCGCCCTGAAGGGGGCAGCACGTGGGCTGGGTGTGTGGGTGCCCAAGGCCAACTTACCCACCAGACAGGGGAGCGTTCGCGGCTCAGCCCAGGACTCATCGCGGAGCAGCAGCAGGACCAGGGTTTGAACCTGGGTTTCTGAATCCAGGCCAGGTGCTCCCTGGGCAGCTCCTGATCACGGAGGGGAGGTGGACAGAGAGAGCACATGGCCTCCCTGCACTTCCTGCCTGGGTGGCGTTGCCCTGAGAGCAGTCCAGGACAGAGGCTGCCTTCCAGCAGTTTCCGTGGGCAGTGGTCCGGTGAGCAGGAGGGGGAAAGCGGGAGCAATAGAGGAGAGCCCGCCCAGGTTTGCACTGTGGGGTTGGAGGACCCTGCGGGCAACTGGTGCGTGGTCCCAAGGGCATGTCCCAGAGCCTTAGGAACAAGTCTCCGCGCCTGGCACCCGGGACATGAAAGGGAGGCAGGTCATTCTCCTGCTTTCCTGGTGGCAGGCCCCTGAGCACCAAGCAGGTACCCACGGGAGACCATTCTGTGGCATCAGAGAAGCCCTGGGCAGAGAGAGAGAGGGCAGCGTGGGCAGAGGTGAGGGCTGTAGGCTGCAGGGGGAGAAGCTGCTGCAAGCCTGAGATCTGAGGCTGGCAGCGGGGAGGGCAGCCAGCAGATTCCGTGATGCCGTGTCCGCAGCGCTCCCTGCTGGTCAGACGCTCAGAGGCGCAGAGGCTGAGAGTTAGGAATGCAAAAGGTTTATTGGAAGTAATACTTGAAAAGGAAAAAGAGAAAATGCAGGCTGGGCAGTGGAGTCTGCTTTGGCAGCCAGACCCTACCAGCTCCAGCTTCTATCCCTGGCGGCAGCCTGTGATGGGGTCACACCTCACACATCAGAGTCCCCTTGGCCCCCAACAGGGGGGCGTGGTGAAAAGTTCTACCAGGGAACTCCGCAGCCCTGTGGAGAAGAATTCTGAAGTGTGGCAGAGGCTGAAGATGTCCCTAAATCTCTATCCTCCCCTTCCTTACCATAGAACCCTCAGTCCTTCGCTGGGCACCCAGACTCCTGGCATAGTCTCTACTCCCACCCAGTCTGTGCGTAGGTATGGCTATTTGAATCAATTCTGGCAAATAGGACATAAGCTGAAGCAGTGTAGACAGCTCTTTGGAAGTGTCCTTAATGCCCTTCTCTTTCTCTGGTCCTCTAGTCCGCTGGCTGGGATGTGGATGAGATGGCTGGAGCGCCAGCAGCCATGTTGTATCACACAGGGAACCATGTGTTCAGGAGAGTAAAGGAATAAAATAAGATAATAGGTCTTACGTAAGCATAGGGCCATCATACCAGACCAGGGCTGCATATTTCTGTAATTGATTAACATGAGGCAGAAATAAACTTCTGTGTGTGTTTTCTTTTCTGGGGGTGGGGGTGGGGGTGGGAGGGGGGTCTGTAATTATTTTTGTATCTATCTCCTTACTGCTGGGTCCTCAGGGAGAGTAGACACCTGGAAAAACTTAGTTATCTCTGAGGCTCTCTCACCCAGCATGGAGGCTATCACAGAGTGGGCATTTCATGTTTGTTGAATGAATAAGTGAGTGACACATTTTCATTGTCACCTGACCCCTGGAGGGGTGCCCTAACACCTTCCTGTTTGGTTCCATTTTGAGAGAGCAGAGTAAAAGCCTCAGCTGGAGGGTCAGGGTCAAGCACACAGCGCAGGCCACGCCCTGTAGCACTGGGTTCTATTGCAGAGGCCCCTGCGGGGCGGGAGGTGGGAGCCTTCCAGAAGTGCCCGCCTGAGAGCAGTGGCTTGCTGCCCCTGGCGCAGGAGTTACCCAGAGGGACTCGAGTCTGCCATCTCGCTTGCCTGCTGGCCTTCGCACGGCCTGTCCCCCTCCCCTCAGCACCCTTATTTTGCAAGCAGGGAGAGCATCGCCCAGATTTCAACCAAAAGACACCTTCCCTGGAAACCTTTCTTTAAGCGTCGCCCACTGTGAGTGCGGCGCAGGCTCCCCCACTTGAAGCTCTTCCCACCCTGGGCTGCGGCCCCTGTGAGGTCAGGGCCCAGCTCCTCTCCATTGCGGAGCCGGTGCAGGTGGGCACTTGCTCAGGGAGGGCTGTGCATCACCTCCCAGCAGCCCACAGGAGCAGAGCTAGGGGTGGGGTGGCTTTCGGGGTCGGACAGCACAGAGTCAGCATGGATCCCAGCCCTGTGCCTCCTGCCCATCTGCCAGCCCTTCAGCTGTCTGCTGCCTACTGCCCCCGCCCCCGCCCCCCCCCCCGCCCCCTCGCCAAGCTCCCTCAGCAATGCCCTGGCAGGACTGTGTTTTCTGTCCTTGGTGACCTGTGGCCAAAGCCACTGCAGCTCATTAGCACCAGCTGTGTGTGTGACCCTACCCCTGGCTGGTGCACACACTCCCGCTCATTCTCATTTAATGGGGTCAGCACCCACCTGGCAACCTCCATTCCTGATCCCCTCACATGATTTATCTTCCAGCCTCAGGTGTGTTTTTTTTTCTTCTCTCTGGTTTGCTTCACTTTGTAACACTCCTCTGGCTCTTCTGTTTCCCCTGCAATGACTGTGAGATGCTGCACTGGGTCCCCCACAGGCTGAGGCAGTTGTGGGCCCTGCCTGGGGGACCTCCAGGTGGGGCTGACATACTGACGTTTGGGGGTGAGCATGGGTCAGGGATGCACAGAGGGAGAGACCCCAGAGGCTACGGGTCCAATGCCTACCCACTGTGCAGATGGGAGGACTGAGGCCCAGAGAGGGTGAGCAAGCTGTCCAAGGTCACCCAATGATCCAACATGTCTTAGCCTGTATTCCCCTCCTGCTTCCAAAGCAAAGTCTGGCACAGGGGCTTGGCTGTGAGTAATACCTATAATAATAAAAGGGTAATATGCCAATTAGACTGGGTCAACTAGACATCTTCCGGTCATCCTGCCTTCATTCCGGACAAAGCCATGGTGGCGGGGGCTGAGGCAGAGGAGGTTAAGGGCAATCAGGCCAGCAGGGGAGGGCAGTTAGGGAAGCCCTAAAAGCTGGCCCTGGGACCAGGGCTCAGGTGAAGATGAGGGAGCAGGCGAAGTGAGGCAGGAAGGGAGGAAGCCCCTGGGCTGAGACCCATGCCAGGTCCCTGTGGGCAGCGGAGGCTCGGCTGCAGGTGACTCTGCAGACTATGCACTGGGTCCAAGTCGCCCTGTGAGGGGAGGGAGCTGCCACCGATCCGTCCACCCCTTCGTCCTCCAGAGGAAGGTGAGTGACCTTCAAACAACACAGCTGGCGCGGAGGCCTCACCAGGCCTGGACGTTCAGCTTCCTGGGCCCTTACACTTGCTTGTTTCATCAAAGAACGGAAGGGTCAGCACTTACTCATCTGTATATATAAGAGTCTAAGCGACCATATGGCAGAACAACTGGAATAACCAGTTGCTATAATGCGCACTGAGAAGGCAGGCAGGCGAGCAATTAGGGCAAGCAGTCCCGGATTGTGAGAGGGATGTCCCACTGCAGGGTGTCTGACTGCAGGGATCGTGCCTAACCCGGCAGTTGGACATCCCCTGAAGGGTCCTGGGTTGCAAGAGGGCTCAGGGCAGACTGATTCCCCCCCCCGCCTCCATGCACAAATTTTGTGCACCGGTCCTCTAGTTTGTTAATAAAAATGTATGTAAATGTCAGCCCTGAGCTCTGGTCCCTGTGTGTCCTCATGGAGGGTGCACCTGGCGCTGCTGTCCTGGCCTCCGGGAAGGGCAGTGGGGCTTGTGCTGTGGGTTCCGTGTGAGGGCATGGCTGGCAGCCGCAAGGCAGCCTGGCACGGGCAGTCACTAATGGGAACTACACTCACGGACGACGCCTCCCCGATGCCCTTCCCTGCAGTGGATGAGGCTCACAGCTGCAGTGATGGTGACAAAAGGCCCTTAAGCAGGGAGCATAGCTTCAGGGACACTGCCCGGCAGCCCTCCCCTCGTTCCCGCCTCCACACCAGCCATCTGTCGGGCTCTGAGCACCTGCAGCCAGGCTCCCGGCTGCTCTCCACCCTCCCTGGTTCCTTGTGTTCAGCAGCCCCACTCAGGCCTGGCTCAGCTGCCTGGCACCAGACACGGGAATGATGGAGTGTCCTGGATGCTGCTAGAGAGCCCGGTTACCCTCCCGCCTCCAGCCGGGATCTGCTTGGCCTGGCTCGGCGCTCTGCTGAGGGCTGGGACCAGATGGCAAATGATCGGGGCTGATTTACAGCGACAGCAATGGGCTGAGTTGGCCGAGGAGGAGGCCTGGTGCCAAGGGACATTGCCCAGTGAGGGGCAGGGCGGGTAGGAATGGAGGACATGGGGGGTAGAGAGAGGACCTGCCCCAAGGAGAGAAATGGGCCAAAGAGCAAAGGAAAAGCACAGGCGTGGAGGGGTGAGAGGGTGGCAGGGCTGTGACTGGGAGAGAAGAGAGAGCGCAGCACAATCATTTATTGAGCGCTTCCGCACGCCAGACGCGCGTTTCCTCACGGGACAGGTGTTTAGAGCAGCGCTCTCCAATATGGTGGCACTCGCCCCACGTGGCATTTAATTAAAGTTGAAATTAATTGTAATCCATTATGATGGAAATTCAGTTCTTTGGTCCCACTGGCCACATGGCAGGAGCTCTGTGGCCGCGGTGGCTGGCACTGATGCACGGGATGGTGCAGATGGGGGCACCGCGTGTCCATCAGCGTGGAGGTTCCCCTGCACAGGCGTGGGGGAGGCTGGTGTACACGGCTGGTGACCTCGTGTCGCTGATATCCACCTACACGTACAGGGTGTGGCAACAGGAGGCTTACAGTTGTGAGTAAGCAAAACAGAGTTTATTTATTATTATTATTATTTTAATTGATTTCAGAGAAGGAACAAGGAGGAGAGAGGGAGAGAGAGGAAAATGCTGATGTGGGAGAGATCCATCGATCTGTTGCGCCCCCCCCCCCATAGGCACCCTGACTGAGAATCGAACCCATGACCTTCCTGTGCACTCCATGAGACTCCAACCAGCTGAGCCCCACAGGCCCACGCATTAGTTATTAATTACTGTATTATTTCCATACGAACAGCTGGAAACCTACTTTTGCCCCACCCTCTATATATCAGGCGCGGTCCCAAGAACTCTACATATATGAATTCATTTGTACCAACCCTAGACGGCAGGTATTTCTATCCGAAGTCAGCAAATATTTTCTGTAAAGCACCAGATGGCAAAGGTTTCGGGCTTTAATATTTTAGCAGAAAATGGCCTGAAGGACTGTGTCCCTGGGCTCTGTAGCCACACTCCCTGAGGGGAGCTCACAGCAGAGGCTGCGATCATGTAGTGGAGAGGTGAGTTTGAGAACCACACACACTCACACACACTCTGTCTCACACACACACTCACACTCTCTCACACACACACTCACACTCACACTCACGCACACACTCACACACACTCTCACACACACATTCACACACACATACACACACACTCACACACTCACACACACTCTCACACACACTCACACCACTCTCACACACACTCACACACGCACACACTCACACACACTCACACACACACTCACACACACATTCACACACATACACTCACACTCACATACACACACTCACACACACTCACACACACTCACACACACACTCACATACACACACTCACACACACACACACACTCACACACACACACTCACACACATACACACTCACACACACTCTCACACACACATTCACACACATACACTCACACACACACTCACACACACTCACACACACTCACACACACAGTCACACAGACACCTCTGTGACTTTCTGGGCCTTGATAGTAATTATTGGCAAGTGCTGGGAACGACTTCGTGGGGCCTGTTTTGAATACAGCTCATGGCAGGCAGCGCCCTGAGTGTTGCTGCGGAGCTAGATGCTGCCCAGGGAAGCGGTGGGTCTCCCGCTCCAGCCGGCTTCTGCAAAGGCCGCTTCTGTCTTGGTAAAATAAACATCTGTATTTTTAAAGTCTGGGAAGATCAATAGCAAACTTCCACCAGGTGGAAGTTGCCTCTGGGGAGTATGTTGTACAGGGAAGTGGGGTGGGAGTGGGCTCACACTGAGGGGTAAGGGAAGACATTTGTATTTTACTTTAAATGTCAAAGCAGGGCTTGGCTCTGTTATCATGAGAATGTTTTCAGAGAGTTCTTGGGTGAAACATTTTAATAAAATAAGAGAAAAAGGGAGGAATGCACCAAACAGGGTTGTTCCGTGAAATAGACAAGATGACAAATATGTGCAGGTGCCTAGCCCTACGAACCATAAAAGTCGTTACTATCTACTGAGCCCTGAGGAGGGGCCGGGTGCTATTGGATGCATTCTCTTACTGGGTTGACCAGATGACTCTCCCAGGTGAGTACTATTTGCCCCATTTGCAGATGAGGAAAGTCAGGGCCCAGGTGGATCTCTCCCATCCCTCCCGGGAGCCCTCAGCCCTCAGCCCTCAGCCCTCAGCCCTCAGCCCTCAGCCCTCAGCCCTCAGCTGGGCATGGCAGGTGAGTGAAATCACAGGGCAAGGTGAAAGGGATTACCTCCTCCCAGAGAAAAGCAAAGAGCCTCACCGAGGAGACTCCACCCTACCTGCCTGGGACTCCTGGGAGAGAACCCTGCAGCGCCTGTTCACATGCTATTGGGGAGCAAAATGCCAGGCAAATTGGAAATCCCACGATTCCGCTTACTGGCACGAGTGCAGGTGACAAATCTTGGGCTGAGGGGGAGCAGCGGGGGTCATGCTTCCAAGGGGAGCAAACCGGTTCGCCCTTTTCAGCGGGCACTCAGGGAGGACCCCAAACAGAGGGTCTTGGCAGTCTTGCCACCAGGGACTGTCCTGCAGCTACTGCCTGGGGGATAGGAAGCTAAGATGAATGCATGGGAGCAGCTAGCGGGGTGCACACTGCAAACGGGTTGTTACTCCCCAGCCTGGCTGTGCTGCATGCAGGGTTGGGCCTTTACAGCCAATTCCCTCTGTGCTCCCTGCTTCCTCATCTGCCTTCCCCCGCTAGAGGCAGATGGATGTCTGAGCCCCACCCCACGCCCATCATGAAGAGAGAAAGTCCTGCTGGAATTGCCCTCTTAGTGGCCATGCGACCTCAGCCCTGGGACCTGGACCCTCAGCTTCCCTGGAAGTTCCTTGGGGCTGCCCCTCTGCCTCCCCCACCCCAAGCCTCCCATTTAGCTAAAGACCCCCCACCGTTCTCTTCAGTCCCAATTATGCGGGTCTCCCGTGTCTGCAGACAGCCCCAGGTTACTCTCAACTTGATGGGATTCTAGAGGAGGGAGCTTGGGATTCAAGTCTTCTGGATTCATCAACAAACTCTCCACCCCTGGACCCCATTGGAGACACTCCTCCCCCTTGTGGCCATCGCTGGAATCGCACCCTGGCAAGGAACCCATTCTGAGAAGTGCCTAACCCAGCTGATAAGGAGGCCTGTGGGGGGCTTAGAAATGATGATGTCATTGATGATAGTGATGATAATGAGTCAGGGAGTCTGAAATCACTTTCCTTTTTCCACTTTCTGCTCACATGACCTCCTCAAAGAGACTTTCCCTGACCATCCTATTTAAAATAACATCCACCCATCACTCCCTACCACTTTACCTTGCTCTATTTTTGGCAGCACTTATCCTCGTTTAACAAGTTATTATTATTTTTAAAATTTGTTGGTAGTGTTATCCCCATGAGGGCAGGGACTTTGTTTTGTTTACTGATGTATCTCTGTGCCTAAGAGTGCCTGGTATAGTAGGTGCTCAATAAATAATAGCAAAATGCCCTAACCAGTTTGGCTCAGTGGATAGAGCGTTGGTCTGTGGACTGAAGGGTTCCAGGTTCGATTCTGGTCAAGGGCATGTACCTTGGTTGCAGGCACATCCCCAATAGGGGGTATGCAAGAGGCAGCTGATTGATGTTTCTCTCTCATCAATATTTCTAACTCTATTCCTCTCCCTTCCTCTCTGTAAAAAATCAATAAAATATATTTAAAAAAATAATAGCAAAATGAAGGAGTTAATAAAGGACTCCCCTATCTGCCATGGTTCCCAATAGTCCTCCAACCCCTAGGAGGCCACATGTCCCTCTCCCACAGGCCCAGCTTTGCCCTGGTACTGGGCACAATCCCTGTGCTGGTACAGAGATGTGAGGACCCCTGGGCTCAGCCCAGCCAGCCTGTGCTGGCCTTGCCCTTCCTGTCAATCCCTGCCTCAGTTCACCTTTAGTGTCTGCATCCCTCAGTGGCACTCCCTGTGTCTGGGCACCTGCCTAAGCCACAGTAGCCTCACTTACTGCCTGCCATGGTGTGCCAGGCATGGTTAGTGTATGTGCTCCCTCTAATCATCACAGCAGCCTGCAAGGGGGGTGTCCCTACCCTCAGCTCAGATGAGAAATGAGTGCAGAGCGATTGAGCAATTTACTCGTGATTTCTGGGCCCCAGTGTTTCCTAGAGACTGTCCCCCATGATGCTAACAACGGGTGAAAAAAATAAAACTTCATGTGACACAAATAAAGGAGAGTTTCTGTATGAGAAACCTTAGAAAATACCGGGTTAAACCAGCAGGACCCTTCATTGCACAACTTCTCAGAACCTTTACAACACCCACGTGTACTGCCACCCGCAAGCGAGGAGCAGTGTGCAGGCAGCACAGGGCTTCCCAAACTTAGTTGACTTTGGAACCCCCGTTTCAAGGAGCATCTCACAGGACAGGGCTCGGAAAATGATGCCTGAAGCCCTCAGAGCATCAAGACGGGTCTCGTGGTCCTGACCAGGAAGGTCCGAGGGTAGGAGAAGAGTGGCAGGCCCTCCGGGTGTGTCTCATTGGCTCTCACCACAACCCCGTGAAGGAGGACTCAGCCCCTCATTTTCCAGAAGGGAAACTGAGGCTCAGAGAGGCAAGCCCTTCGCTCTGTGCTGTCCCACAGATCTTGGGGTCAGGTCGAATGTGGCACTTTCCACAGTGATGAGGGTGATGACAAGGATGAGGGGAACCAGGAGGCTGATATGTGGCCTTGTGGGAAAGGAGCCGGGGTGGGGGCGGCTGTGCCCAGCTTCTGAGGAACACCCCATCCCCGGCCCTCTCCCCCCGCCCTGACTAACAAATGCCCGCCACACCTCGCCATCCATGTTCCTGGGAGTCTCCCGCAGTTTTAATTAAATGCTGCAATGGCAGCTCATTAAGGAGGAAGCAGTTGTTGTCTTTCTAAGTAGCCTCGGGACACCTCGGGATTTTTATAGCTCCCGACACTGCGGAGGATTTGATAGTGTTGGAGCCTGCAGGACCTCCAGGCCAAGGCTTACAGACCCATTTCTGCCCCAAAGACATCTCCTCCAGGCACCCAGGATCACCCCAGCTCCCCCCTCCTTCCCCCACCCCAGTGTGACCCCTCCTCCCCCGGAGCTCCCTTCTCACTAGGAAAGCTCTCATTACTCTGAGAAGTACCCTCACTTCAGAGCTCATACCCACCATTTGGCAGTTTCGTTCCCTGTGTTGTTCCCAGTGCTTTTCTGTGAAACAGCCTATTAGCAGGATTAGCTTATCGTGACATTGCACTTGCCCTGAGCCAGGCACTGTTCTAAGCTCTTTACCTATATTAACTCACTGAATCCTCATAACAAACCTATAAGTACAGTTGTTATCCCATTTAATAGATGAGGAAACAGAGGCAAATAAGTTCCTTGCCCAAGGTCATAAACTACTAGTTCGTGAAGCCAGGAATCAAACACAGGCAGTCTGGTCTTCACCACTGTGTCATACCATCTATACCAGGGGTGTGCAAACTTTTTGACTCGAGGGCCACAATGGGTTCTTAAACTGGACCGGAGGGCCGGAACAAAAGCATGGATGGAGTGTTTGTGTGAACTAATATAAATTCAAAGTAAACATCATTACATAAAAGGGTACAGTCTCTTTTTTTTTAGTTTTATTCATTTCAAACGGGCCGGATCTGGCCCGCGGGCCGTAGTTTGCCTACGGCTGATCTATACTGATAAAAGGGTAATATGCTAATTAGACCAAATAGACCGGACGTCTTCCGGATGTCCTTCCGGATAAAGCTGCAGTGGCTGTGAGGGCCGAGGAGGGCAGGCAGTTGTGGTGGCTGCGAGGGTTGGCAGTGGCAGCAGCAGCTACAGGCTGATGGGGGCAGCGCCTTCCCCTGATCAGCTCGGTCACCTCCTGCAGAGGGAGGACATCCTGCAGTAGGACATCCCCTGAGGGCTCCCGGACTGTGAGAGGGGGCAGGCCGGGCTGAGGGGACCCCCCCCCCCCCCGGTGCACGAATTTTCTTGCACTGGGCCTTTAGTCTATATCAGTGGTAGGCAAACTGCGGGCCCTTGAGTGTGGCTCTTCCTAGGTAATAAAAATGTCATGCCCTCCTGCCTTCTCTTTAAAGTTTCAACTGCCATGTTGTGAGGAAGCCCAAATAACCCAGAGTCCCATGTGGAGGGAGCAGTCAAGCAGGGCCAATCTTTCCAGGGCCAACAAGTCCACTCCTCAGTTCAGGCCACAGTATTCACTTAGGTCTCTGGGTGTATTGCTGGAAAAAAAAATATGGCTGGAGTTTGATTACTTATATCATTTCCATATTCTGTCTTTACTGCACTGATATTTCCATATTCTGTCTTTACTGCACCAGGGGGCACTGATGCCCCCTGGTGGTCAGTGTGCTCCCATAGTGGGAGTGCCGCTTAACTAAGCAACCTGTCTGGGCGGCCCACCAGCCTGGCAGCAGCCACTCACTCCCTCAGTAGTCCTGCAGGTCCAATCTCCGAACGGGCCAGGCACCTACGGACCAGCACCTTGGGCAAGATCCCAACAGCACCACTGGCCTCCTAGAAGTTGGCCTTGGGCACTGCAGCCACTCCCCTCCCTAGACACTCTGCAAGGAAGAAACAATATAAAAGCAGCCACCAGGTGGCTCCTGACAACTGGCGATCATCAGCAGGATGGATTCGGATCCTGGGCCAGTAAAGGCATCCCACCACCCACCCAGAGGGCCCATTGCGCCCCCCTCCCTCCCTCTCCCCACCCAGGATGGGCGCCAGACACAGAGTTCATGGCTGGCGAGTGGTGGTATGAGCCTCTCCCAATCAGGACTGACTGGGCATGAGCCTGTGGTAGGCACAGCAGGGCCAGGATGAGCGGAAGCAGCAGGCAGGAACAACAGGTGGTGTTCGATTGCCTGTTTCAGCCTGATCCCCACAGTCTACACTGAGGGACCCACATGTGCATGAATTCATGCACCGGGTCTCTAGTCTGCTAATAAACTCCCAGCATGGTCTCACTCTTGTAAACCTCCCCCCTCAGAGGCAATAATTCTGCCCCCAAACCCCAGCCTAGCAATGACAGCTTGATTGGCTGCCTGACTAGGTTTCTGACCATCACCTGATCCTGGATTGCCATCACTTGGATTGGCATCATCTGTGGCAGATTGTATTTTTAAAAGATGGTGCAACAGTATCTCTCGTGCTCTTCTAGAATTTTCCCACTTCCCCTCCTGTTTGAACCCAAGCAGATATCTTTGTGACTGACTGCCTTGACTAACGAGTAAATGACACAATCAGAAGCTAGGTAATAAAAATGTCATGCCCGCCTGCCTTCTCTTTAAAGTTTCAACTGCCATGTTGTGAGGAAGCCCAAATAACCCAGAGTCCCATGTGGAGGGAGCAGTCAAGCAGGGCCAATCTTTCCAGGGCCAACAAGTCCACTCCTCAGTTCAGGCCAGAGTATTCACTTAGGTCTCTGGGTGTATTGCTGAAAAAAAAATATGGCTGGAGTTTGATTACTTATATCATTTCCATATTCTGTCTTTACTGCATTCACTGAAGATACTTTAAGTAGATGACCTGGAGACAATCTATCAAATCTTCCATTTGTCATTACCACACCAAGGAAAGGAGCATAAATCAGAGAGCAGTTGTGAGAAATTGAGCAAGGATGCAGCAAAACTTAAGGTCAGGAGCCAGGCCATCCACTTGTCTTCTGTGCACACAGAGCCCACCCCAGGGCTGGGCATGAGGTGTGTGCTTAATATGTGACCACTGGCCTTCGCTTCTTAAGCAGGGAGCATGCATGCGACCTTCTGGGGCAAAGAGAAGGGCCAGAGGGGGATAGCCTGAGAGAGATTAGGTGAGACCCACAAGGACCTTTGGTATATTTGTTAGGGCTCTCATGGGATCAAGGGACAGAAACCTAACTCAAGGTGGCTTATAAAGGATGGGGGATTTATTGTCTCATGGAAGCAAATAATCTAGGAGGCTGGCCTCAGGAGTACCTGGAACCATACACCCGAGTGTCAGCAGTTCTGCCTCCTTCCCTCTCACTCCTCTACTTCCCAGCTTTTCTCTGTGTAAACTCTAAGCTCACTGACCTTTTCTCTTCACATTGTAGGTGGAGACCACTTCACAGATGTCAGGTAACCAGAGAGGAAAGGGCTCTCTCTTCTGAGATCTTGTTTGAAACATCCTAGAGGAGGTTGCTGATTGGCCAGGCCCGAGTCACGTGATCAATCCTAAGTTGGTGGCTGGAGGTGGAGGTGTGGGGCAGGAATGGGGTCCATGGTTAGCAGTTCTCATCAGAACCACGTGGTTCACAGGAGCATTTCCAAAAGAGGAGGATAGCGTTCTGGACAGAACAGAGGGTGGACTCATTCTAGCACAAGGGACAGCTTTGTAGGCAAGATCTCACCTACATGCCTTACCTAGCTTATGGGTGATGAGCAGGAGTGTGAATTTTAAGCCACTCTTTTCCTAAAAGGAGGCTGGACTGAGGCTAGTGAAATGAGGGGTGAGTAGACAGGGACTATTATTTTCTTAAGTGTGCGAGGCACCCACAAAGTGTTTAACAAGTATTCTCTCTTTTAAGTCTTAGCCCCATTTTACAGATGGAGAATGCTGAGGGCTAGAAAGGGAAAATGAGTTACCTAAGGTCACACAGTGGTGGAACAAGTCTCTCTGTCCCCCCCCCTCCCCCCCAAATAATCTAACCCTACTGTGGAAGCCTCTCTAATCCCCAGCAATTCCACCGCTGGGCATCTACCCTAGATGCTCCTGTCCGTTAAACAGCATGAATAAGAATGTTTCCAACAACTTTACTCATAATGGCCCCAATGGATAAATGATTTGTGGAATATTTACACATAATAATTTATGGAACACTACCCAACACGAAAAAGAAAAGATTGTTACATGCAACAGCATAGATGAATGTCACAGGCACTTTGTTGAAGGAAAGAAACAGACACAAGCAAAACCATACTCTCTGAGTCCATTTATGTAACATTTAAGAATAGGCAAAGCTAATCTTGAAAAGATCAGAATAGCAATGAACTCTGGGGTGGGACAGAGACAGGAAGGAGCACCAAGAAGTCTTGGGGGGTGGTGTGATGCTGAAAAATTGGTTACTCGGGTGGATCCAAAGATGAGAACTCATCAGGCTGTACCCTTAAGATCTGTGTATTTTATTGTGTATATATCATGCCTTAATTTTTAAAAAATGAATGATTCATTCACAGATTTCACTTAGAGTTCCAAGCCCTTGAAATCTGCATTTTATTAATTCTGATTGCTTGATTGATTGAGTCAAAAGAGAGCCCAAGGATTCCCCATCTAGATTCAAGGTAGCTGCTTCTATTCATTCCTCTGTGTACCTCCCTGCAGGTGATTTAGGGAGACCTCACTTGAGAGACCATCCTGGGGTTTCCTCCTCTCTCTTTCCCCAGCTTTCAAGCTCCAATAAACCTCCAAGTTCCTAAGGGGCCTCCTCCATTTCTGGGCTCTATCATAGTGAGTTGGGGCTGGGGATGCCAGCTCTCAGCACACCGTCCTCACCCAGGTAATTATGTGACAAGGAGGAGCTGGAGGAGAAGATGCCTGGTAGAAGCAGAATATGGAGAGATTAGTTCCCCCAATAGCTTCCCCTGAAGGAGGACCACAAGTTGACATGTCTTCATAGACGTCAAAGGAGCCAGACACAGGACCATGTCTCAGTGGCCAGGTGAGAAAGGGGGTCAGTCCTGGGCTTGCATCACAGGTCCCTTACTTACCAAGTGGATGACTTAGATCCTGTGCATTTCAACTTCCTCACCAGTAAAGGGACCCCAAAGATCTACTCATAGGGTTATTTTGAGTTACACATCAATGGAGACTTGGCAGATGATTGATCTAGTTTATACAGTGCCTTTTGTGTGGATTACAAGGAAAAGAACTCTTCTTCAAGGCATTTTACTGCCATCCTTTGGAAATTTATCACAAATACTGATTTTCTTAGAGCAAGATACATCACGGCCATCTGTCATAAAATGATCATACGCAGCTTTCAAAACTACAAGGTCTTCCATGTGCCTGGTGACCACGAGGGCTGTGCAGTGCACAACCTGAACAGTCATATGCAATATCACTGTTTGCAGGATGTGAGGTGCTGTAAAAATATAGGAGGTTTGCCTTATTTTTCTAGCCAGGAGCCTTAGGTAGCTACTCATGCTTGAGGGCATCATTCTTGCTATTGACTAAGTTGTGTGTCACTGATATTAATATGCTGAAGCCCTAATTGGAGAGGAAACCTTTGGGAGATAATTAGGTTTAGATGAGGTCATGAGGATGAAGCCTTAATGATGGGGTTAGCACCTTTATAAGAAGAGAAATAGACAGCGGAACGCGCTCTCTCTCTCTCTCTCTCTCTCTCTCTCTCTCTCTCTCTCTCTCTCCATAGCAAGAAGACAGCTATCTGTAAGCCACAAAAAGATCCTTCACCAGGAACCAACCATGCTAGCGCTCGGATCTTGGACTTCCAGCCTCCTGTAAAAAATGAATTTGTTTTTTAAGCCACCCGTGTATGGTCTTTTGTTATGGCAGCCCCAGCTAAGACAGAGTTCAGTACTGAGCAGTGGGCTGTGGCTGCTACAATAGCTAAAATTGTGGAAGAGACTTTGGAAAGGGGTAGTGTACAGACTGGAAGAGTTTTGAGTGCATTCTAGACATTAAGGATGACTTTGGTGGGGTCTCGGGTGGACATGAGGAACATGTTATTGGAAACTAGAGGAAAGGCGTGGCCATTGTGATGAAGTGAAAACGAGCTCAGCTGAGTGGCCTTCAACTGCTTTGTGGAAGGTAATGCCTGTGAGCGATGACACTGGCTCCTTAGCTGGGAGTTTTCTCAGCAAACCATTGAAGGAGGCTGGCTCCTCCTGATGCTTTTAGTGAAATATAAAAAAGGAGAGATGAATTGAAGAAGCAATTGTGAAGCAAAAAGGAACAGAACTTGAAGATGTGGGAAAACCTCAGCCTATTTGTCTTGTGAAAAATGAGAAATCTGGTTCTGAAAAGTGTGGCTGAATAACCGTTTGATAAAAAGATGGGTGTGACTCATGGACTTAATCAGCTGTTTCAATAGGAGCCAGGAATAGAAATGAGATTATACTACAATGGCACTGCCAGTTTGAACTAAAGGGGACAGAATTAAGGTGAAGTGAAGGAAAGCTGTCGGACTTCTTAGATGATCACACGAGACTGGCTCATGGAGTTAATAGACTGGTTTTCAAGAAAATGAAGGTGGTGGCACCCATGGGGCCAGGAACAACCTGTAGAGCCTTGTGGGCGGGGCCACCCAAAGCCTTGGGGACATGACCTGCTGAGCAGAGCCATGAAAGTGGGAACCACAAGTGGGTCCAGAAGGCAGAGTATTAAACCAAAGAGGACTCCTCTTGAGCCACAGGTTTCGTGGCATTTGCCAGACTACGGTTTACACTCGCTGGGGACCCATCACCCTTTCTTCGTTCTCCCTTTTGAAACGGGAATGTCTATCCTGTGCCCATCCCCGCACTGTATCTTAGAAGCACGTAGCTTCTCTAGATTCGCAGGTTCACAGATGGAGAGCAATTTTGCCTCAGGATAAATCAATCATACCCAGAGGGTCCCCCGAGTGTCCCCCATATCTTATTTAGATGGCATTTACATGAGATTTTGGACTTTAGACTCAAGAGTTGATGCTGGAACAAATTAAGACTTTGGGGATTGTTGGAACAGAATGAGTTTAGTTTGCATGTGAGAAGGACATGGATTCAGGTGTGGAATGCCAGGGATTGAATACTTGTGTGTCCCCAAAATTCCTATGTTGAAGTCCTAGAGATGGTCATCTTAGGCGGGGCCTTTGGGAAGAGATTAGTGCATGAGGTGGAGCCGTGTGATGGGACTTGTGGCTTTATAAGAAGAGGTAGAGACACCAGAGCTCTCTGGGCCCTGTGAGGACAGAGCAGGCAGCAGGCTGCCTGCAAGCCAGGGACATCCCCACTGAAACCCGACCCTGTGGCATCTCTGACTTACAGCTTCCAGCACTGCCAGGAACCAATGTCTGTGGTTTCAAGTCAGCCAGCCTATGGCGTTTGGTTACGGCATCCAGAACTGTCTCAGACAGGTCTCATTGTCTGTTCAGGGGACGTTCCCTAAAGAGCCTGCTGGGAATTGCTACGTTATTATCCCTCCCAGGGACATGTGCATTCCAGAGTATAAACCAAACCCCCAGAGTGGCATGCTCCTGATGGGCCGGCCGCTGAGCGGCCTCACCATCACAGGCAGAGCTGTATCTGAGGGATGGAGGGTGTCGCCACTCCCCAAGTCAGCCCCCCTCCCTCAGCAACCCGCATGCTCTCTTCTCCCACTCCCGGAGATGTCTCGGTGCTGTGTTCTGAGGTCCTGCGCTGAGGCGGAGTTTTATCTTGCACGATGCAAGGGTATGCAAGTCCCTGACACGGGAGCACTCCGTCCTGGCAGCCGCCCTGTGGCTATAAAATTGGACCTGCTGGTTTCAAAGGAGCCGTCTGGCAGGTGGGAGGAGCGGGCTCTGACCCCTCTGGGGACGCCTGGCTTAGAGACACAAGGAGAGTCATCCAGTGGCTTCCACCCCTTTCCTCTGTCTTAGCATGTTGGGAGAAAAGGCATTCTGGAGATGAAGCAGGACCTGCTAGGAGGACAGAGCTGCCTTCACAGGGGCTAGGTCCCTGGGGACCCCACGGTCCCTGAGTTCCCTGACTTTCCTGGCCAGGGCTCAGGCTGGCCTCTGCAGCCCCTTGTTTATTGGTTTCTCATGTGTTTCCCAGTGTGTGGGCCACAGGGAGCAAAGATGTACAGGAAACACCACCCCCTACCCAGGAGCCCGCAGCCCGCTGTGGGAGTCAGGCTCATAGACAGATCACAACAAGTCCTGTGGGAGAAAGTGGGACTCGGTGCTTGGGGATGCACATGAGAGCGAGACTCCTACTGCACACTCAGGGGGGCCCCCGGGGGAGGCCCCATTTGAGTGAGGATCTGCAGGGTGGGTCAGAGCCTACAAGCTGAGGGAGGTGTGGATACAACCAAGGGCCTGGGGTGGGTTCCCAATGGATAGACCAGGGGTGGGCAAAAACTTTTTGACTCGAGGGCCACAATGGGTTCTTAAACTGGACCGGAGGGCCGGAACAAAAGCATGGATGGAGTGTTTGTGTGAACTAATAGAAATTCAAAGTAAACATCATTACATAAAAGGGTACGGTCTTTTTTTTTTTTTTTAGTTTTATTCATTTCTCCGGCCGTGGGCCGTAGTTTGCCCACGGCTGGACTAGACAGCCAGGCAGGGACGAGGGCCTGTGGCAGCGCTGGGATGTTTGCATTTTATTTAAAGTGGCTGTTGGAGCCGTAGGAGATCTCAGCAAAGGCAGGGCGACTTCCCCAGTGAGGGGCAGCACATTTCTCCGGAAACCTGGGCTCTCCAGCAGGAGCCACAGGGTCCTCCTTCGGGCCAGCCTCCTGGGACGAGGGCCTGGCTGACACTGGTGGCTGGGACCTGGAAGTCCACCCGATCCTGGGCCCTGTTCCCTGCAGGTTTAGGCTCCCATTGCTACAGATTTCTACATCCCTTCAAGTCTTCCTAGAAGCCTTCCTTGCAGCCTTGCCCATCCTGGCTCAGGGGTGGGGAGGCTAAGCTCAGTTAGGGAAGGGGACTAAGGCTAGGGTGGGGGCAAGACCTTCTACCCTGAGGGGAGGGTGGAAGGAGGAGGGGGCATTGCTGGGCATCGGTCCAAAGCAGAGGCCAGTGTCAGAGGGTAGAGCTGCTGTACAGGCCACTGCTGGCCATACAGGGGCCAGCTGGGTGGGCGTATCTCCAGGGTCATGACCCTTCGTTTATCTTTGGGATTAATGGTGTTAGCACCTAAACCTAGGGTTGGCATCTGTTGGGACCCCACCTTTGTGGGGAAGAGAGAGGGTCCCCCTAAAGAAGGTGTCCTTCTTTTCATTCCTCTTCAGCCATCCCTGGAAGAGAGGGGTCGTCAGTCAGAGACCCAGGGCTCTGGAGGCAGCTCCAGGACAGCCAGAGGGAACAACTCCCCTCTTTTCACACCACGTGGGGGCTGTTGTCCAGGCAGGAGGTCTCGGCAGTGGGAACCAAGAGGATGTCCCACACCAGGAGGCTGGCAGGGGTGCAGAGGGTGTGGGTCCAGGCTGCCTAGAGCAGGAGAGCGCCTGTGAGCCAGATTGGCCATCTGCACGTGATCTTCTGTGTGTGTGTGTGTATACTCCTTCCTGATCATATCCCCCAGCTCTCAGTAAAGCCTAAAGCCTTGTTTAACTCTCAGCCCAGGCGGGAATGAAAGAAAAGGTGGTTGATTGGGGAACAGCCTGCAGGGAGCCCCAGTGCTCAGCAGGCCATCCAGTTGGCACCAGTAATGGCAGGCAGGACTCTGGGAAAGATGACCCAGGGGCGGGGCAGAGCTCCGGGGGTCCCTGCCTTTCATCCTGGTTAGTTGCCCTCTCCCAGACAGGTTCCTGGGAAGAAGAAGGGAGTTTAGTGAGAGATGATGGTTCTTGTGATCTTACCTGTGAGAATCCAGAATAGGTGAACCTGGCAAGAATAAAGCATTAGTTCCTGTTGAGAAGGTGGCAGAGCTCCCCACACCCACACACCAGGTGAGGGGTCAGGGCCAGAGGGGTCCCAGCCATGCCTGGACCAAGTCAAGGTCCCAGGCTCTGAAACAAGGCACTCAGATTCCTCCTTTTATCCTAAAAATGTCTACATGCAACTATACTTACACACGCATGAAGGAGCCCGGGCATGCATGCCTACAACACACATTCTCAGCCACGGGATCATCTCACCGCCTTCCGACAGGCAGCCCATGGGGGACTCTGACTTCCCAATCATCGTGCAAACGAACGAGCTTGACTTTAACTCCATTACGGGGCTAATCTGCCCCAACTCCCACCTGACTCGCACAGGAAATGGCTCATTCATTATGGATGGTGTGTGCACTTTGGCGCGTCCTCCTGAGGAATCAGCTAAGCAGTTTGCAGTGACACTTTCCTGAAGCGAAGTGAAGGGGCTGAAACACGTCTCCCCGGGAAAGGTCAGGCCTGCCGTGGAAGCTGCTAAAATGCAGGGGTTCTGGTGCCAGAACCCCCCACCGGTCTCCATGCCACCCCTCCCAGCGGGCAGCTCTGCACCGTCCATCCCTGCGCTCACCGACCCTGCTGCTGAGCTCAGGGTCTGCAGCATCCCCTGCCCTGGGCAGCTCGGGGCATTTTGTGGGCAGCCCTTCTTGGTTTCCTGGCAGAAGAGCAGGGAGTCTCAGGAGTGAGTGTCAAGCGATTCGTTCTTCTAGGGCAGCGGTTCATCGGAACCCCCTGGAGAACTAATTGAAACTCAGATGCTGCCCCAGAGAGTCTGATTCACAGGTCCGGGGGCCTGAGGATTTCATTTCTAACCGGTTTCCATGTGAAATTGATGCCGAGTGTCAGGCTGACTTTCCCCTTTTGCTTGGTCCCTCCTCATTTCTAGCATGCTCCCCATTCTGAGGACCACAGGTAACCAGGACTCTATTCCCAGGAAAAGATGTCGCAGCACTCATAAGCCTCAGAGAGCAGTGAGCATCTCTCTGGGGAGAAGTGCCATTGGGGTGGGTGGCTTTTAAAGAGGGACCATTACTTTTTAATTCTTTTTTAAAATATATTTTTGTTGGTTTCATAGAGGAAGGGAGAGGGAGAGCGAAATAGAAACATCAATGATAAGAGAATCATTGATCGGCTGCCTCCTGCAAGCCTCCTGCAAGCCTCCTACTGGGGATTGAGCCCATAACCTGGGCATGTGCCCTTGACAGGGAATTGAACCATGCCTTCCTAGTTCATAGGTCAAAGCTCAGTCACTGAGCCACATTATTTGACATTTAAAAGGAGAATAATTCATGGATTATTGTATGATTAAAAAATTATGTCAAGAAAGTAAGAAAATGAGCCATAGACTGTGAGAAAGTACTTGTGAAAGACACAACTGGTAAAGGTCATCCAAAACACGCAAAACCTCTTAAAGCCCAACAATAAGAACACATCCAACCCTTGTAAATGGCCAAAGGCCCTCACAGACACCTCACCAAAGAAGATGGGTAGATGGCAAATGTGCTCCACATTTGGGTCCCCAGGGAAACAAGTGAAAACAGCAGCGAGGCACCACTGCACACCCCTCAGAAGGGCCAAAGCCCGGAACACTCACAGCGCCAAATGCCAGCGAGGATGTGGAGCGACAGGAACGCTCACCCATGGCTGGTGGGAATGCAAAATGGTCCAGCTGCTTTGGGAGACAGCGTGGTGGCTTCTTATAAGCTTAACATATTCCTACCACACAATCCAGCAATCATACTCCTTGCTAGTCACCCAAAGGAGCTGAAAACTTACATCTCCATAAAAACCTGCACATGAATGTTTATAGCAGCTTTAGTCACAAGTGTCAAAACTTGGAAGCAACCAAGATGTCCTTCAGTAGGTGAGTGGATAAGTAAACTGTTACATCCAGACAATGGAATAGCATTCAGTGCTAAAAAGAAATGAGCCATCAAGCAATGAAAAGACATGGAACAACCTTAAATGCATATTAAAGAAGCCAGTATAAAATGTCTACCAACTGTATGATTCTAAAATATATGACATTCTGGAAAAGGCACAGCTATGGAGACAGTAAAAAGACCAGTGGTTGTCAGGGTGTGGGGGAGGGAGGGCTGACCAGGCTGAGCACAGAGGATTTGTAGGGCAGTGAAAATTCCCCATATGATACTATAACGATGGATACATGTCCTTATACAATTGTCCAAACCCATGGGATGTACACCCAGAGTGAACCCTAATGGAAACTGGCCTTTGGGTGATTCTGATGTGTCAGTGTAGGTTCATCGGCTGCAACAACCGTTTCACTCTGGTGGAGATGTTGATAATGAAAGGCGAAGGGGGAGGTTATGCATGTGTGGGTATGTGGGTATGCAGGGGTATGTGAGAAATCTCTGAACCTTCCTCTCAATTTTGCGCTGAACCTAAAACTTCTCTAAAACAATTAAGCCTATGTCCTGGCTGGCTACTCAGTGGTTAGAGCACTGGCCCATGGACTGAATGAGCGTGGGTTGCATACCCAGGCAAGGGTGCGTACCTTGGTTGCAGGTTTGATTCCTGGCCCTGGTTGGGGCACAAATGGGAGGCAACCAATCCATGTGTCTCTCTCCCACCGATGTTTCTATCTCTCTCTTTCCCTCTCTTCCCTACCCTCCACTCTCTCTAAAACTCAATGGGAAAAATATCCTTGGGTGAGGATTAAAAAAAAAAATAAGTTCAAAAAATGCACAAAGGACTATTCCTGTGACGAAAGCATCCTCTTTAAAGATCCTAACTCCCACCCCACACCCCCTCTGAGTCTTCTATGTGCCTAACAGCATACTGAGCGCCAGGTGCTGCTGACGCCTTTAAATATCCAGACTTAGTCCTCAGAACAGCACACGAGGTGGGTACTATTTATTATCCCTGCTCCCCATGTGAGGAAACTAAGGCACAGGCAGGTAAATTGCCTTATTCAAGGCCACACGCTTAGTTAGCAGCGGGGTTGGCAGTCACTCCCGCCAGCCTAGTTCTGGGATTTGTGGTCTTGGCCCCTGGCAGGGGGTGGTGGTGGCTGGACCACCTGAGTGATGGACACCTTGAGGGTCATCAAGAGATGGAGTCTTCTTTACGCCAAACCTACATTGTTCTACAGAAGATTTGAGGGAACTGCTGATTTTTCTTACCCAAAGCTTAAGTTGCCTAGAAATACTACCTTCAATTAAATTTGTACTAGAAACAATGCAAAAACATAAGCTCGAGCACATGGGCTCACAAAAAAAGTCATCAAAGTCGACATGATCACTGGCTCCCGAGATTTTGTGTTCATGTGGGTCTCTTACTGATCACTGGCCGGCGCACAGCGGCAGGGGCCAGAAGGAGGGGAAAGATGTATGGGGGGGGGGGGGGACACTTCAAATACAGAGCCTTGTATTCACTGCCTTGATTTCTTCGGTGCTGCTGAGGAACCCTTGGCCATCGCCTCAGAGCCCCGGGTTCCTGTCAGTGGGGCTGGAGCCCTGGAGGGAGGCGGGTCAGAGCCCTGGCAGCAGGCCTGCAGCCAGCCTTGCTGAGTCAGCGGCCTGGGCAGCGGGGAGTCTGTCCTTCCTCGTTTAAAAAGGGTTTAAAAAGGCACCGCAGGCCATGCCAACGTGCAGCCAGGGTGGGGGCCACCAGGAAGTCCCTTGCAGTTTTGAAGTTCTGGTTCTCACGCTGAATTCCCTGGCTTCTAATGTTGTGTGAGTTGAGAGCGCTGGCCCTGCCTTTCCAAGATGGAGCTGGCTGGTTTGGAATTTAATCGCCTCCTGGGAAGCAGAGCCCAGCTCCCCAGGGCGGCTTGTTCACCCCGTGGTTTCTGATTGTATTTATCTCCCGCCCCGGAGCCAGGGCCGTTCTTCAACTCGTTCTTCAACTTGGTGAGCTGCTGCCTGCCCGAGGCCGCTGTGAGCAGGGCCGGGATGGATGGCAGAGGGCAGCCTGTCGCCTCGGCTGAGAGGCCGGTCGCTTTCCGGGGGTGATTTATGTGAAGAGGCCAGGCTCTGCCCGCGCCGGCCATCTCCCCCACAGCTTTCCCAGCAGAGGGCTTGGGACGGATGGGCGACACCGGTCCGGCCTGCAGGAGGCTCTTGAACAACTTCGTTCTGACTCAGAGGTCTCAGCTCTGCCTATTTTTTCCTCGGTCTCAGGACAAGCGGGAGGCTATGTGAGCATGAGTATCCCCTGCCCCACCTTCAAGGATCAATTTAAAGGACACCGCCCTGGGGAGTGCGAATATATGCATCGAAGACCACGATGAGAGGGAATGAGGAGACCATGACTCGTACCTGATCTCTGTGTCTCATGTTCTCTACCTCACTGAACACCCACTCCCTCCCCCCGCCCCCGTGCCCCGCCCCGGTCCCTCACCCTATGCCAAGTAGAGGGGGTATCAGTCCAGATGTACATGGGAAACAGAAATCAATTCAAGCCCATAGTGTAGTTCAGCGCCGGTCACACAGATGTGGGAGGAGCCAAGAGCCAAACGGCAGAGGAGTAACTTAGAAGTTAGCAACCGGCCTGGGAGCTGGTCACCTGGGATGGCTGGGGCCATGGCAGCCTCTAGAGCAGGCTCCAGGCAGGCAGAGGGGGCTGACACCCTGCTGCCTCCTCCCTGACCTGTCCCCTCCAGGGACAGGGAACCGGCTGACGTGGAGTCTGGGGAAAGTGCTTGCAGGGACCAGACCCCTGAGATGCAGAGCAGGGGGAAGACAATGGGCCCGAGACAAACAGCATGGGGCCCCCAGACCACCCTACGGAGGCTGAGGCCCGTTAGCCAAGATGCCACCACTGGTTTGGGTTTGAGCCAAGGCCTAGGCTGACTGCCCAAGGATGGCTGCCCCAGAGTCACACAGGCTGCACGGAAATTTACGTGTACAAAGGAAGCACTAAATGCTGCGACCTGGAGGGCTGTTTGTATGCTTGTTTTTGTTTTGCTTTGTTTTTAACCACAGCATATCTGGTATCACCAAAATACAATTGCTATTTGCTATAAGATTCTCCCAGAAAGCGTTAGCTTCCCTCTTACATCCTTTCAGTCTCCTGGGCAGGCCTGTCCCTCTTCAGGGTTCCTTGCTGAGACTCTGCATGAAGTCTGGGACTGCCTCACGCCTGGCAGATCCTGAGCTGGCACCGTAGCTGGCACGGGGTGGGCGGGGGCGGGGGGGGGGAACTCCATCAGGAAGGAGTTGTGGCCTAAATAGGTGACTGAATGAGCACACGTATAAACCAAGAGCAGTTGAAGCATCTTAGGACCAGATCCCGGAGTAGGAATATATTTCAGGAGAAGCTGGATGGTTTGGAACAGTGATTTTCAACCAGTGTGCCACAAGAATTGTTAAAACGTCCAATACCTGACTACTTAGTCAGGGGCACTGATCCCTTTTCCCTTAGATTGTCAAATAAAAAATGATAACAGCCAACACAACAATACCCACCTAGTGTGAATGAATCAAAATTATACCTATTTTTTTTTTTTTTGGCAGATGGGAAAAATATATATATTTTTTGGTGTGCTGCTGAATTTTAGTAATTAGTTGGTATGTGCCATGAGATGAAAAGGTTGAAAATTACTGGATTAAAAAAATGACGGATTAGGATGGGTGAAATACAAGGCAAGGCTTTAGGAGTTAAACACTTTAGGAGTTAAACACAAGCCCCGCCGATCCAGGAGGAGGTGGGAGAAATCCCAAGGGGACCCAGGATTGTACGGGACCACAAGCCCGATACCCTCAATGCGGGGTCCCTTGCACCGTCCGTCCGCACATGTAAGCCGGGGTGGGGCCATCCCTGCATTGGGCCTTCTCCTGGCATCTTATTTTAACTGTCACATTTAAGAAAGGTTTGGAGGTTCCAGAGAGCAATCAGAGCCAATGGGAGAAATGATGAAAAGATTGGGGGGGGGGGTGGGTAGGAAGAACCAGCAGGGAAAACCTAAGGGAGGTGGGAGTTAAATGGGGCTGACAGAGGCAGGGGGATGCTAATGAGAACCTCTTTATCTTGGGGAGGAAGTGGGGAGGGGAGGGGGACAGAACTATCGGACATGGGCTTATACAGCAGCAAGAAAGACTTAAGTTAGACTCCAGGCGAGGAAACGTCATTGAAAGGGAGTGAGAGGCTGGAGGAGGCAGTCTGGCTTCTGTTGACCCCGCCTTTCCCTTGGCTGTCATGTTCTCAGGAGGCCCGAGGGGCCCTCCCTGCTCCCACCAAGGGCCAGGCACAAAGGGCGACTGGGAAGGGTGAGGACCCAGAGGTAGGCAGAGGCCTCTGATCATGTCCCCGGTGTCATGTGACAAGAAAGGGAGGGGTCTGGCCAGCGCCCGCCTGCTCTGGTGTGTGGATCGGAGGCAGAGGCTGGCCCAGATGACTTCTGTGGGCGGGGAGTTCCTCACACGGCCTGGGGAAGAGCAGTGTTTCGGGAGTTTGACATTTTACACTTTCCCCTCAGTTACTTCCTGTGTGGCCATGTCCCTAGGAAATGTCTTTTGTCGGTACAGCTGTTGACACCAGCCCTGGAACAGACTTTCCCGAAGGGAGCCTCCTGCATCCCAGGATGTCAGGACTGGAAGGATGCTGCGAGGAGCAAGAGGCTTTCAAATACGATTTCCCTGCTAGAGGAAACCGGTCTGTCCGCCTAGCTGAGGGGCCTATTCTCAGGCTACGTCCACGTCTGAGCAGGAGACATGCACGGGTGTCCCCTCCCAGGTCACCCATTTCTAGATCTCCCTGTCCATCCTCCAGCCCTAAGGTGCCCTGAGGCGCCTCCACGTGGCTAACTCCTTCTCTCCACCAGGGGGCAGTCTCTGGGCCTCCTCTTGTTTTTCTAATACTTTTAAGCCAGCCACAGCCCCATGTGGGTCCATGGAGGAGGCCTGCTTCCAGCTGGGATGGGGAGAATCATGCAGTCATTCATATACTTACTCCTAGGCTTGGGCATTGGTCTTCTTGAGTCCCACCTAGCCCCTGCCCTCTTTCTCCTGGCGTATTTCCTGCAGCCACCCTGACCTGGACATTAGAGGGCACCATGCCCTCTCCACCCCCCAACACCCTGCCCTTTCTATACCCCTTTCTCATAGATCAGATTGCCTTGGCAGAAAGGAATCAACTAGGAAATCCCAGATAATCTAAGAGGCTTACATTGAAAGGTGTACCAAAGCTTAAAGATAGATAAAAATAGGTGCTGGGCGCTGTGCCAGATGCCAGAGATTCGAAGGTGAATAAGACCCATAACTGCCCAGTTCTGTCTTCAGTGGGAAATGGACAAGAAAACAGGTCCTTGTGAGGCTGTAGGCTGAGCCCAGGGAGGTAGAGAAATGCAGCCGCCGAGGGACGCCCAGTGGGGGCCCCTGACCTCCAGCTGTAGCAGGGACTCAGGGACGAGTCCGGGAGGAGCCAAGTCTTGATGGGTGAGCAAGAAGTAGTCAGATGGCGGAGGAAGGCCATCCAAGGGAGCAGGAGCAGATGCTCAGAGGCATGAAGGTTTTCAGACTGGGAAGCAGGTTGATTAGAGCTGGGTCATACTTTCAGCAACAGGCCCTGCTCCTCTCCTTGCTGGTTGGAGGAACCCTCCACTGTTACCCTAAGAAGCCCAGCGGGGATCTCAGGCCTCCCATGTCACTGCCCTCCTCCTCCTCCTCCTTCTCCCTTCTGGGGGCAAGGCTGCCCCTCAGTCCTCACTGGTGCTCAGGATGCTGACCTCCTGGTTCAGGTACCACTATTGTTCCCATTTGCTGACGAGGATCCCAGGACTCAGGGAGGTACAGGGACCTGCTCGAGTTGTGCAGCTAGTGAGTGAAGGTGAGGCTCTCCTGCAGGCCCCTGACCCCAGGTCCCCAGTCGGTGCTGGCTGGGTGAGGGGCCTTGCCCAATGCTCTCTCTCCACATGGCCTATTTGGCTGGCACTAGCCATTTTTAAGCAAAAAAAATTGATGGATGTTCTTATGACAAAAATAGTGCATGCTCATTATTTTAGAATCAAACTATAGAAACTCACAACATTGACAGTAAAAGCCCCTCATCATCATACCTCTCCCTTCTCAAGGCAAGTCCTGTTAGCAGGTTGGTATATATTCCTCTAGACTTCCCCGTGAATGTGCAAACATATATTATTGTACATTTTACAGCGCAGACTCAAGCTTTTCTGGTATTTGCTTTCTTAGCAGCCAATCTTGGATAATTTTTCATGCCCATACATATTGCTCTATAAAACGGGGTCTGCTGTGACCCCATTTATCTTTGAGGAAGTCTGGCTCAGGGAAGGTAGATCACCCCGGGCACACAGCCCCCAGGGACCGGCTTGTCAGCCCCACAGGACCTGGGGTGTCCAGCGGAGCTGCCGCAGCTACTCCACCCACTCACCATTTTTCTCCCAGCAGCCTCGGCACCATCATTAGCTGCTGGGAATTTTTAGGGATGGATTTCTGTGTCATTTTCAATAGATCAGGGATGTCGCAGCAGGGCAGCTGAGAAAGTCCTGAGCCACACGAAGGCTCATCCCTCTCGTGTGTCGCTGATGCCTTCCTGGGACGGCAGCTTTGGGCAGCGGCTCCTTTCGGGTGGGGAGTGGGGACAGAGCGCAGCAGCGCAACCTCTGACCCACCAGCCTCCTGAAACAGCCAAACATGGGCCGAGAAGGCAGGTGCCCTGGGATTCCGTCAGCAGCCCCCATTCGCTGCCTGCTGTGCAACATGTGTCCCCCGCCTCCCCTGGGAGCCAGTTAGAAATGCAGAATCTCAGGCCCCCCTCCCGCCCCCCCGACCGGCTGGCTGGGAGTCTGAGCCCAACAAGACCCCCAGCGGCGTCCTGTGCAGAGCTCCGTGGAGAGCAAGGCCTTGGCGGTGCTCAGGCCTGTGACGCCAGCCCCTGGCTTCCTTCCTGTTGATGCGCTCAGTATCAGAAACGTGAGAAGAGCCGGCAATTACAGGGAAGTTTCCGTGTGCCAGGCACCACTGCGCGTTTTACTGGTGTGAACTCTTTTAATCTTCCCAAGGACGCTCTGAGGTGGGGTTTCATGACTGAGTTGAATGTATAGAGGAATAAACTGAGGTGCAGAGAAGTTACCTGCCTTGCCTTTGGTCACATGCTAACACGCAGTGAGCTGGGACTCCCAGCCAGGCCCCCAGGACCCCACGCTGCCTGCAGGAGTGTGAGCCCCTCTGACCTGGAGCTGTGCGGGCGGGCACCGCGGGAGCGGAGCGGCGTCTCTGAGCACCGATGCATCTTGTGCTGTTCCCACCCCACTCTGTCTTCCCGAAGACCGATCACCTTCGAGAAGTCTCCGGAGCTCAGCATTAGCATCGCCGTTGTTTCATGGGGATGCTGAGACCAGGAAGCAGCGGCAGCACATTACATTTGCAAAACCCTTCATCATCCATCGTCTCCCTTTATCCTCCCAAGAACCCAGCAAGACGAGGCGGGCGTTATTACCCCCCGGGCGGACGGGGAAGGAAGCCAGGGACGCCCAGTGACTTAGCCGAGGTCACAGGGAGCTTAGACTACCAGCGGGGCCTCCGGCTGCTGGGTATGTTCTTTTCATCTCCCCAGACTGACCCCCCCTTCCTAGAGGACCCCACTCCAGCCTCCCCACCCTGGAGGCAGCCCACACCTTCTCTCGGTGCCTCTGCAGCTCGGTGGGGAAACTGGGTCCCTGGTGGAGCCTCTGCCTGGCCCCCAGGCTGCCTCCTGCCTGAAGCAATTATAAATCACGGCATTTCCCTCCATTCAGACCTGATGTTTAATTCATCGCTGCTCTGGCTGCTTTAACGCAGAACATTTATTCAGTGGAAGAGCTTTGTTTTGCCTCCCAAGCCTTTTCTGTTTAGAATACCATTTCCATTGCAGGGGGACTTGCTCCCACCAGCTTCTAGGACTCTCCTCCCCGGCCGGTCCCCAAGGGTGGCCCAGCTGTGCCTCCCGTGGGACCCACCCCGGGGTGTGAATCAGCCTCAGCTCCAGACAAGGAGTCCAGACTTTGCTGTCCTTGGTCCGAGCGCCTGACATATTCTCTCCCCCCTTCCTCCCAGGCCTCGTGCCTGGTGCCCTGGCACCTGCCCCTAAACCCCAAAGCTGGGGAACTTGGTCCCAACAGGTTTGGACCTGCCTCAGGCCCCACACTCCAGGTGGGGTGCTCCTGTCTGGGACACAGGAAGCCGGAGGGTCCTGGTTGGGTAATGCAGCTGTCATGTAAGGATCTTCGAGTTCCTGCCTCATGCCATGGACCACATCTCCGACTTCCCTGAGTCTGGACAATTCTAGAGCCTTAGACTCCGGTCGCTGAAAGCTTATGCAAGGCCCACCCTCTGTGACAGACCCCCGGATGACAATCTCCATCGTCCTGGATATCAGGCCCTTTAAAGTCTAGAAAAGATGGCAAAGACTGATACGTGTCTGCAAAACATCCACTCTACCTAACCCTCTTTTGTAGCAGCAAAATCCTTAACTGAGCACTGGGCTTAAAACTCAGCTTACATATAAAATAATATTTCCCAGGCTGCCTTGTAGCTAAGCATGTCCATATGACTAGTTTCTGGCCAACGAGAGCTAAGTGAAGGTGTGGTGTGGGACCTCCGTGAAGCCTTTCTAAACAGGAGAAGGCACGTTTTTCCTAATCTCTTTTCTCTTATTGCTAGTTGGAATGTAGATGCAAAGGCTGGAGCTCAGCAGGTGTTTTGCACCATGAGGGGCAGCCTCATGCTGAATATAGGGGAACACAGATGGAAGGATCCCAGGTCCCTGACACTGAAGATCCACCCTGTTGTGTGGTTGGCTCATCCCTGAATTTCTTTTACACCAGCAGTAACTTCCATCCTGTTTTAGCTACAGTGGGCCTTGACTTACAAGTATCCCGACTAACGAGTTTTTTGAGATACCAGCTGTCTCTCAGCGGATTTTTTGCATTGAGTTGATAGAGTAATTTGAGTTAACGAGCTCCTTAACGAGCTCGGTCTCGGAACGAATTAAACTCGTAAGTCAAGGCCCCACTGTACTGCTACGTTGTATCTTTCAGACACAAGTAGGCAAACTGATGCCTAATTGACGAAGACACAGCCATTTACCTGTTTCTTCTTCTGCCTGATGGGAGCTGCTTGCCTGCCAAGCCCTCTGCCTGAATCAGTTTCTGATACGATGTTTATGGATGTGGCACGGATCGGAATGGAGGACGGGGGTGGTGGTGGGGGAAATGGGGTCTGGGACACAGAAACGGGAGTGTGTGGATATCATTCAATCAGCTCACCTACCAGGTGAAAAGGCTGAGTTGCAGAGAAAATTAATCATTAGTCCGCAGGTACGACCCAACCCACGCTCCACTGCTACTGAGAGAGCTCGGACAACATCAGAGAAAGCCTGGGTGCTTTCCAGTCCTGCCGTGGCTGGCCCTGGCGGTAAGCCCTGTCTCCTTCTCTGCTTGCGAGGCGCATGTGTTTATACGGCACCAGACTTCTCATTATCACACCAAGCGGAGTAGGGGAGAATCAACCCTCTTTAGGGGGGAAGCTGCCTGGTACGAGGGAGCTGCTGCTACCTGCCTGGGGCTGGAGGCAGGCCGCTCCCATCTTCCATACCCAGCTTCCTAGTGTGTCCATAGAGGGCGATGGCTGGGGAAACACCGGCTCTAAGACCCCGCTGCTCTGGTTCGAATCCTGCCCCCGCCACTTGCTGACGGCATGGCCTTGGGAGAATTGCTCAACCTCCCTCCCATGCCTCAGTTTCCCCACCTATGAAGAGATGATAATTTATACCCACCTGGGAGGGTTATGGCGACGATTAAGTGAGCAAGGGCCTAAGCAAGTGTTAGCTGTTAATATTTTTCATGGATTTCGGGTGAAGATCCCTGGCACAGAAGCTCTGGCACGGCCAGCATGGTGTCATTCTGCTCACTTTCACAGGCCGCGTGGTTATTAGTTCCTTGTGGCAGGGAGGGCCTATCTTAGCGGTTTATTCCCGGCTGAGGCCGCTTCCTGGCGTGGCAGGCACTCCAGCGGGAGGGTGTGGGGCAGCTGGGCAGATGCACTGCCTCCTCCTCCTGCAGATGGGCCTCTTCCTCTCCCCTCCCGGCTCCAGGGCACTCGCTCTGCTCCCTCTGGCTCTGGCAGGCTATTCTCTCTCTCTCTCTCTCTCTCTTTCTCTCTCTCTCTCTCTCTCTTCCATCCACCTTTCTTTCTATCTCATACACATACACTCTCTGTCTTTCTTTCTTTCAACCACTTTCCCCCTCCAGCCTTCAAACTGGCCCCACACCCTTCCCCGGCTTCCCGCCCGCACAGCACACTGCCTCCGGCTCTAAGCTCCTGTGCGGCCCAGGCCTGGGAGGAGGCCTCCCACGCTGGGCCTGGAGGACCCTCCAGCGTCAGGGCTGGGTGGGACCCTTGCTGCCCCCACTCTACTCCCACCTCCTCACTTTCAGATAAGGAGGCAAAAGTCCAGCAACAGTGGAGGCTGCCTCCCAGTCTGAGCCAGCTTGTCCCAGGGGTGGGTTAGGACCTACACTTCCCGACTCTCACCCCAGCATTCTTTCCCGGCGGCATTCCCGAGGCGGACTTGTGGAGACTGGGAGGCCCTGGACTGTCACTGGAATGAATGAATGAATGAATGAGTGAGTGACGTATTGGGAGGGAAGAGTTGCTGGGACAGCACCCATTCTCTTTTTTTGGAGCCCCTCCTGAACTGCCCATCAACATAAGAGCACAGGGCAGTGGGGAACAGGGCCATGGTGCCTGGAGGAGGCCTCGTCCCACAGCTCACGTTGGCACAGTCTTACTGCCACCTCTCCACCTCCTCCCTTCTCTCCCTCTACTTGCTCTGGTGTGTGTAAAGGCCATTGTCACTGTTCTCCAGGGAGTGGTGTTTAGAGGTGTAGGGGCCATTCTCTGGGATTAGGCCTTATCCCAGGGCCCTGGTGGCCTGGGCCCTTGTCCCTGCTCAGAGCCATATGTTCCAGCCTCGGCTCGGCCGACAGGAGCGAGGGCACTCCTGTTGGCATCTATGGCTTGTTGCTGGCTCTGCCTGTTTTTACTGCAAAGGTGGTGCCCCATCCAGCCTCCTCTCTTCTAAAAGAAAGTGGGGGGGATATCTTGATCCTATAGCCCTCCCCCAAAACCTAGCCTGGGGCTCTCCTTGCAGCTCAGCCCCACTCCCCTGTGTCTCCCCCCACCCCACACTCCCTCCCTACACTCACCCTGCATTCCCAATGCTACCTGAGGCTACAGTTTCTCCTTAACTGTTCCTGTCTTAATTCCATCCCCTGCAATTGGAGCCTGAATAATGAGTTACTTCACAGGAAGATTGATCTGGGTATTAGGGCATCGTTTAGTTGCCATTACAACAGCCAATTTTGGTTATATGCTCAGCTGTGAAAGGAAATGGGCCAGGCGGCTGGAGCTTTCTGAAACCTGGAGCCGTGGGTGGGAGGAGGGGTTGCTGGGCCAGAGGCAGAGGAGGTGGGAGGCAGAGTGAGGGTGAGCTGGCTGGCACTGGCCCATACGTCTTTGTTCTGAGAATATAATGCTGGGAAAGAAATTATAAAGACTGAAAAGAGATGCAACTGTTTTTTGAAAGGTGGGGAGGGCGGAGAGCAGGCTTTTGAGGCTGCAGATGCCAGTAGTGAGAAGGCCTTTGTTAAATAACTAAGCGAACAACCTCCAAATTAAAGAACTTGTTAAGACCACTGAGTTGCCACACATGCTTACCTGCTATGTCATGTGCTAGACGCAGTTGGAGAACTTACGGCCTCTTCTTTTTCAGATCTCCAAGTCTGATGGGCGAGACACAGCCCTGCCCTCATGGAGCTGCTAGTCTGATGGAGGAGACACAGCCCTGCCCTCATGGAGCTCCTAGTCTGATGGGGGAGACACAGCCCTGCCCTCATGGAGCTCCTAGTCTGATGGGGGAGACACAGCCCTGCCCTCATGGAGCTCCTAGTCTGATGGGGGAGACACAGCCCTGCCCTCATGGAGCTCCTAGTCTGATGGGGGAGACACAGCCCTGCCCTCATGGAGCTCCTAGTCTGATGGGGGAGACACAGCCCTGCCCTCATGGAGCTGCTAGTCTGATGGGGGAGACACAGCCCTGCCCTCGTGGCCTCCTAGTCCAGGGGTGGGCAAACTTTTTGACTCGAGGGCCACAATGGGTTCTTAAACTGGTCCGGAGGGCCGGAACAAAAGCATGGATGGAGTGTTTGTGTGAACTAATATAAATTCAAAGTAAACATCATTACATAAAAGGGTACGGTCTTTTTTTTTTTTTTTTAGCTTTATTCATTTCAAACGGGCCTGATCCGGCCTGCGGGCCGTAGTTTGCCCACGGCTATCCTAGTCTGATGGGGGAAGCACAGCCCTGCCTCATGGAGCTCCTAGTCTGATGGGGGAGACACAGCCCTGCCCTCATGGAGCTCCTAGTTTGATGGGGGAGACACAGCCCTTTCTCATGGAGCTCCTAGTCTGATGGGGGAGGCACAGCCCTGCCTCATGGAGCTCCTAGTCTGATGGGGAAGACACAGCCCTGCCTCATGGAGCTCCTAGTCTGATGGGGAAGACACAGTCCTGCCTCATGGAGCTCCTATTCTGATGCAGGAGACACAGCCTTGCCTCATGGAGCTGCTAGTCTGATGGGGGAGACACAGCCCTGCCTCATGGAGCTGCTAGTCTAACAGAGGAGGGAGATCCTCTTTCAGTCACTTTCTCCACCCCCACCCCAGTCTCTCTGAGTCCCCTCATTGTATTTATTTCCCTCATATCACTTCTCACAATGAAACGTTTTCCTTTGCATTTATTTTATTTTCACGCCCTTGCCTGTCTCCTCCTCCACAAGGACGAACGCCCCATGAGGACAGGCACCTTGTCTGCCCTGCTCATTGCCCCCCCCCCCCCCCCCGCCTCCCGCAGGGCCTAAAACAGTGCCTGCACCTCCTGCTGCTCCATAAACACCTGATTTGGAGCAAAGTGGATGAGGGGAGGCTGGTTCTGTGGGCTGCCTGTGGGAGAGAGCATGGCGCGCCCCAGGGCTCCCTGGCATCTCTGCGCCCTGTGAGCGTCTCCTGAACATGCTGGACCCGCTCCAGGAGGAGCAGTGCACACACCCTCTGGGTTTGCAAATGACTGCAGGGCGTTGCTGGGGCTGAAGTCCCCTATGGAGCTGAGAAGCCCGTGCAGAGGGCGAAGGCCCGATGTGGAGTCAGGTGCCTGGCGAAGCCACCGCACATCTCTGCAGCTCGGCTCCTCGCCCGTTTCAGGACCACCTGTGCACAAAGCTTGTGAGTGGCCCTCCCTCAGGTGTCATGGGTGCTGATGTTATTAGTAGCATCACTGGTCTCTATGGTGGCGGTTTCAAAACCTGTCTGTGACGAAATGAGTCCGTGGGCACCAAGGGGACTCTAAGGAAAGGCCACCCTGTCAAAGGCTCAGCTTGGCCATCCCTGACCTGCGAGGACCTCAAAGATCCCAATGACCGTGTACATCCAGCCCGACCTGTTGGGGAGAGAACCAGGAGGCCCGACAGTGATTTGCCCAAAGCGTTTGGGTACCAGCAACACGGAAGCTGAACAAGCTTTAGCAAAGCTGTTCAAGTTAAAAACCACCGAGCAACCACTGCTTGCTTCCCATAGGCCACCCGCAGGCGTGCAGAGCAAACCAACGAGACGGCGTGAAGACACCAACAAGTGTACACTGAGATTTACCAACACCTGTGTCTGCCCAGAGCTTTGAGGACAGCCCTGGGCATGGGGAACATCCCCCACCAGGCACCAACGAGCAGCAGGGGTCCCCTCAGAACACCCTCACCCCAGAAACCTTGAGGTCGGAGGCTAATTTTCAGGATCCTTATTAGAGAGCAATTCTGAGCACATCCAGGACACAGGGGGAGACAGGAGGACAGTGGGTGGGGATACTGTTGACATGGGTGGTCAGAGTAGAAGACCCTGGGCAGGCAGAGCAGCCAGAGGGAGGGGGCCCAGTGGGAACTGGGATTTCGGGATGAGGGGGGCCCTCCCTCTGGGAGTAAAGGCCTTGACTGTGAACCCGGGTGGAGGTAGCCAACAGCCTCCGTTGGCAAACAGCCCTCCTTCTGCAGGCCCAGCGGGCTGTGCAAACAGAGGGAGGTTCTGCAAACAGCACAAGTGTGTTAAGTAGTTTCCGACTCTAAACAGCAGCTTGCTCTGTACACAGAGAACGTGCTGTCATCAGGGACCTGGTGAGCAGAAGGCCGGCCACAGGATTCAGACCCAGATCAAAGCCACAAACCAAAGATCAGAGACAGTGCTCCTGGGAGAGGAAGTGGGTCAGTTCCGTGTTTCAGTGACATAGCTGTCATCTGCAGGGGGGGTGAGCCCAGACCCGAGCCCAGACTCCTCTCTGTGGGGCATGCGCTGCCCTCACCTAAAATGATCGGAGGGTGCGCCCGTCCCCAATTCCTCCCCTGAGTCCACTGTGGTCCCAGCATAACAGCCTCCTGGCGGGACCCGGGCGTCTGTCGTGTTGGCCTGGACCACGCATTACTAAGCAGGAGGCCGGCTCGCTGCAGGAGAGAGGCCGGTGGCGACTGCATTGCAGCATTGCTCAGGCTTCAGGTTTACAGTCCATCTGGACATCCATTATTTATGGCCGCTGAGTGGCTGTGAACAAGTCGGCTCAATTAAGATAACGTTTCTGCACAGAGTGGTGGTTAATGCTGAGGAGTTATTCTAAATCACTCTTTCCCATGGACTGAGCTAGACACACAGAGAGCAAGAAGAACTCCGAGTCAGAGAGACAGAAAGAAGAGAGATGGAGAGAGGAAGAGCGAGGCAGACCTGCATGGGCCAGGAGGGGAGGTTCCCCACAGGCCACCTCCGCCTCCTCCCCCGGCCTCTGCTCTGCAGGTCCCTGCTCTCTGTCTGGGAGAAGAGGAGCCCTCTGTGTCTCTGTGCGTTGAATCCTCACCATTCCCCGCTGTTCCTTGTGTGTCCACCTGCACTGTCCAGTCCCCAGCACACAGCGCTCAGACATGTCCTGCAGGGCTGCGGGCAGGGCCTGCGAGGGGAGGGATGCCCGTAGCCGGCGGTGCTGCCCAGCGCTGGAGTGCCTGCAGCTGATGGTGGACAGGGGGTGAGAAGTGTGGCCAGGTAGCGGCTCCTGGGAAAGAATGGCCAGGTGGGAAGCGGAGGAGAGGTTTGGGGGCCAAGCGGGAAGGAAAGCAGGTGGCAGAGAAATGGCCAAGAGAGGTGGGGGGAAGGTAAGGGGTGGAGGGAAGAAGGGAGGGAGGAAAAGGGGGTGATGTGGGATTACTGCAGGGAGAGGGGGAGGGGAAGGGAAGAGAGAACAGGAAGACGGTCCAGGTGGAGTGGGGGTGGGGGGCGGGGGGAGAGAGGCAGAGAGAGGCTTCTTCATGAATGCGTTTGGGTGCTGGCAGAGCCCACGGCAGTGACTGTAGATGTGGAGGCGCCACTCATTGTGGCTGCGGTGGAAGGCACGGGAGGCACAGCAGGGGGCGGGCACCTGTGATCAGGTAGAACAGGTCAGCCAGCAACGAGGAGGTGAGCAGAGCCGCGCATGCAGGGAAGCAGGTAAGATACACCCAAGTGTCTTTCTGCCTGCAGCTCGCCTGGTGCCTGGGAGCCGCCCGGTCCTGCTGGGAAAGGGTTCCTGGGCAGAAGTGGCCCCTTCCCAGGTGTGTGCGCGGCTGAAAGGGAACCTCAGGGAGGACATGGCATCCACACCCAAAGGCAGGGTGCAGGCAGGCTGGCGTGCCACCTGTTCCCTGGGGATGCCTCTGCACATGGCTGCCTGTGTGCCCTCCCACAGGCCGGGAGCAGGTGGTACAGGACAAGAACAACCCTGCACTCCTGGAGGTGGTGGCATTTGTGCTGGGACTTTTAGCACCTGGGAGGGCCTGGGGGTGGGAGCCTGGGACCCCTTCTGCTTGTACAGGTGGCTGGTCATTCATTCCACCCGGCCTCGGGGGTGGTGGGGGGTGGGGGATGGGGGGTGTCCTCTCCCCATGTCTCCACTCTAGACCCTTCACAGCACGTCACCAGGCAACTCCTGGCCGCATGGGTGGCTCCCGATTTCCATTTATCTTTGTGGCTTTCAGGGAAGGGACCCAGGAGCTGCAGGCAGGTTCCCTGGCCGCATCGGGCCGGAGGCATCTCTGAGCAGTCGGGGAGCGCGTGGGGACTGGTCGCCTGACAGGTACAGATGTCGACATGCCGCAGCCTCTCATCCTGGGGATGAAGCTCTGGGGAGGGAGAGGCTCAGACTGTCAGTCAGCGGCGGCTGCGCATCGCCATCGGGGACGGAGGCTGACGGCGAAGTCCTCCAACAGCCGGGGACTTCATAAACTAAACAGACGCCTGCCCCCTCAAACCCGAGGATTCCTGGGCAGCCTCCTTTTTGTGGTGGCGTTTCTCATCACCTCCTCCCTGCCACTAAAGAGTTCTCCGGCCAGTGCAGGGAAAGGATGAACAAAGGCCCAGAGACACAGCCCTGGGTGGAAAACCCAGCTCCACGGTCTACCAGCAGAGGGCAGCTCACTGACCCCTCCGCCCTGGTCTCAGTTGACTTATCTGGCCCACGGGCCTGTTGCCAGCAGCGCGGGGGGGAAAGGGGCGGGGGGGGGGGCGTTCTCCCTGGGGCTGCACATCTTCTGTGCTTCCAGGCACGTTGTTTCTACCCGCTGGGCAATGCCGTGGGAAGAGCCCTGGCCCTGCTCGTGCCAGCTGTGGCATTGGGCGCATGACTGGGTCTCTGAGACCCAGGTGGCTCTTGACTAAAATGGAGATGGTGACAGCTCTTACCCTGTGGAGCCTTAGGACAGCCCGGTGCACGGTGAGCCCCCAGGAGATGTTGGGGGCGGTGGGGAGCGTTCCACGGCCCACCTGCGTGAGTGATGAGGTTGCTGGCTGCCTGTCCTGCCTCTCCCATCAGCTGGGAACTGGTCAGGGGCTGCATCCCGCCTGGATCCTTCAGGGAGGGGACGTCCAGGAATCCACTGCTGAAGAGTCTGTGAGACCCCGCCATGGGATGATAACGTGTCATTGCGCTGACATGAAGGTGCACGGGCTCTGGGAATCAGCAAGACTCTGGGTCTCTCGTCCACTGAGGGGACTCGGGCAAGCGGCTCTTCCTCTCTGAGCCTCACTCTTCCCGTACCTCGAAGAGCAGACTCAGATGCCGTCCCTGGAGCATCTAGCACAGCCCCGGCCACGGTGGATGCTTATAAGACAGTGGCTGGGACAGCACCTGGGAAAAACGATGCCCAGGCCCTACTTCTACCTCCTGGAGCCCTGCTCTAGTCCAAAATGACCCAGCCCAACCCCAGCCCCCAGGGTGCTAGGCAACCAGAGTGCAATTTGTGGGAATTCACAGGCCCCTTCACTCACTGCCTCTGAGACCACTGGCCACTTCTTCCCAGGGCCACCAGCACTGACGAGACAGAAGTTTGGAGATGGCGCTATGCACAGTAGCGAGCAGGTAAGGTGAGCGATTATGGTAGTAAGTGGGGCAACAGGGACTGAGCGGGCCAGAAGAATTGAGGGAAACAGCATTCAAATTCAAAATTGTCTATGTTCCCCAACTCGCCACCCCGAAACAAAGGTGGCCGGCATGGTGGCATTCAGGCTGAGGGGGCAGCGAGAATGGGTGGAGTCGGTCACTTCTCTGCCTTCACGTCACTGTAGGCGGCTCCAAGTCTAAACTAGGGAAGAAAGCTGGCTCCCCCTGCTCCTCTCCAAGGGAGCCCCACAGCTGGCCCAGGGGTTGGTGTCCCCTCCCTCAGATGCTGCTGTGGGAAGGCCTGCCCCCCAGTGGTCACCTTGCCTAGCACAAGTCACAGGTCAAGGCCCATCCTGCCCTTCCCTTATATAGAAAGAGTTGGGACTTGCCTGTCAGTGGATGGTATTGGAGCCAGATTAGAGAGAGAGAGAGGAGGGGAAAAAACAAAAACACCCAGAATGAGCAAGCCACGCCAGGTGGGGAGCAAAGCCCTGCGCATCCACATTAACTCCTCCTCTGCCTTGCCCTGGGGAGGGAGCTGGGAGAGGAGGGGCTGGGAGAGGGGGGAGGTAGGCGGACCCAGCTCACACTCCCACGGAGGGCCCAGGAGGCACCTGCTCCACTTGGCAGTACCTCCAGTGGTTGCACCCATGGCTCGGACCTAGACAGACTAGGTTCAAATCCCAGCTGCTTTACTAGCTGCCTCTTCAACCTCCCTGAGCCTCAGTTTCTCCGTCGGTAACATTGGAGTGATCATAACTCCACTTAGGGCTGCATGGGGCTGTGCTGGAGGTCACTCAACAGGCAGCCATATTCATCAAATAGACTCCCTGATTTCCACAGACGTCAAGGCTGCCCCCCACCAACTCCAGACAGGGCCATCTGTGCTGTGATGGCCACCCAGTGCAGGGCGAGAACACTAAGCCTTAATCTTTGATCTCAGATGAGAGGTTTGGAGTCTTAGGAACAAAAAGTAAAAAAAAAAAATGTTTAAACGCTATAACTTTACTGGTTGTGGACACTGGAGAGTTAGGGCAGTCAACTGATTCATGGGTTTAATTAATAACAGTAGCACTAACAGCAGCTCGCATTTACCAGACACGTACATGCTGGTACTGCTTATGCACTTAACTTTTAACCCTGAGGTTTAATCCAGTGCTTGGGTTTTGCTGTTACCCCACTTTCTAGATGGGGAATGTACACAGCGGGGGGCTGTGTGGGGAGCTCACATGTCCGTGCGGTGGGAGGGCTCCATGACAAGGGCATCTAGACCAGCGGTCGCCAACCAGTGGTCCACGGACCATGGTGGTGCATGAGGTCCGAAAGGTTGGTGACTGCTGACTCTAGACCAGTCAGCTTGTCAGGAGCCAGGGCAGGAACAATGCCTTAGGCCACGCTGCACTCTCGGTCATCTGGCCTCTCGCAGTCCTTATCTGTCTTCTTCTGTGGGAGTGTGTGCGCTCAGATGTGGTCTGGCAGGAACTGGGCCCTCTCGGAGGCACCTCGCCTTTCCTTCCCCATGGGTGCAGGCCTCAGGAGGCAGGCCGGCCAGGAGCAGGGCCTGGGCCTCACCTCTGGCCACCAGCTGCAGCACCTCCTCTTTCCTGGGGGACTTGCATCTGGGCTTCCTGGAGGCAGAGAGATGGTGAAGATGAGTCCCGTGGGGCCAGGATAACCTGGGCAAGTCCCCCAGGGAATGTTCTCCACACTTGGTGCATTTTCCCAGCCGCCTTCCTGAGGGGTTGCTCATGGTCACTGCGCCCTCTCCCGGGTGTGGGAGAATTGTCTCTGCAGCCTGATCCTGCTGGCCCCCGGCTCAGTACACTCTGCCTGAATTTGCTTCCATTCCCTTCGACTCTGCAGGAGGGACCAGGCCTTGGTCTCTGAACCAGGGCAGGGGTAGGTTGTCTTTGAAAAGGTTATGCTGGGGTCTTCACTGCGGAGGAAAATACACAATTTTCCTTCTTCCCTCCTAAATTCCTTGTGCTTCTCTAGTAATCAAACTGACTTGAGACAGATTAACAGGAGGAAATGACCATATCCATTACATATGTACATACAGGGATTCCGTAAGAATAAGGGACCTGAGATGCACTAGGTCAGTGGTCGGCAAACTCACTAGTCAACAGAGCCAAATATCAACAGTACAACGATTGAAATTTCTTTTGAGAGCCAAATTTTTTAAACTTAAACTATATAGGTAGGTACATTGTTATTAACTTAATTAGGGCACTCCTAAGCTGGCCTTTGCTAAAAACGCCCCAATCTGATTGAGGTACGTTCGCTGAGGTCGATCCCTTCCAACTCTCCCATCCACACTCATCTTGTATACTTGTTTCGTCTATCTCCTTTCGTTCATCCTCTCAGTATGTCCAAACCATCTCAACATACCTTTCTCAATCCTCGACACTACATCTTCTTTCACTCCACAACGTTCCCTAAAATTAACTTAATAAACTTTACTTAGAGTTTTAAGTCAACTTCGCACTGTACGTGCACGCCCACATGTGGTATTTTGTGGAAGAGCCACACTCAAGGGGCCAAAGGGCTGCATGCGGCTCGCGAGCCGTGGTTTGCTGACCACTGCACTAGGTAGTTGACACTTTATGCCACCCTGGTCTCAGGGGAGGGAGATGGGGGGACTAGGACTTCAAAGGGAAAGCAGGCAATTCCCAGGTAGATGAGAGAGCAAACAGGTGGTGAACATGCTTGCTGGGCCACCCAGAAACAGTGGGGTGCAGAGGGGAGTCTAACACACAGACTTTGCAGGTTCCTCTCTGTCTGCCACACGGAGACTACATTATGCTACGGTGACAGCTCCCTTCCTTTCAGTCAGGTATTTCTATCTGAATTCCCACAGGCAGACAAGGAGAGAGGGTCAAAGCTTCTTTCTGAATCTTCTGTTTCTTAAAAATAACCAGTTTAAAATAATCGGTGTCCTACAAGCCATATTTTAGGGTGGCAAACCCTGCTTCCCCTCACCACCACCTCTCCTCCTGCATCCAAAGCAACTGGGCCACTGAGGACCATGGCAGTCCCTCCATGGCCACCCGGACAGCCTCTGACTCTGGCTCCCCAAATACCTGTGGTTTGCTGTTCTTCCTCACATTACATCCTCACCACCGACACCAGGCTCAGTGTCCACCTTGGCCTCCGAATCAGACCCAAGTCCAGCTCTCCTCCATTCAGCCCAGCACCCACCTGCCCCAGCTGCAGCCCATGTCAATCAGCATTCCACTTAGAAAATACCTGAAGTACCAAGGAAGGAAAGAAGGAAGGAAGGAAGGAAGGAAGGAAGGAAGGAAGAAAGAAAGGAAAGGAAAGGAAAGGAAAGGAAAGGAAAGGAAAGGAAAGGAAAGGAAAGGAAAGGAAAGGAGGAAAGAAGGAAGGAAGGGAAAAAGGAAGGAAGGGAAAAAGGAAGGAAGGGAGGGAGGGAGGGAGGAGAGGGAAGGAGGGAGGGAAGGAAGGAAGGAAGGAAAGGAAGGAAGGAAGGAAAGGAAGGAAGGAAGGAAGGAAGGAAGGAAGGAAGGAAGGAAGGAAGGAAGGAAGAAAGGGTTAACATAAAAACATTCAAACCTGTAAAGAATTTTTGTGAGTTTATTTGAGCCAAACTGACGAAAATTGCCAGGAAGCAAAATTTCAACAGATTGGGATAATGCTCCAGAGAATGCATTTTTAATCTATTTTTATACATTGCAATCAAAGGAGGGGATGTAGGTGGGTTACATGAAATCCATTGGTGATAGACTAGAGAGGCAGGAGAAAGCAAACAGTGAAACCCCTTGGATTGGATAAACAGTAAAATGATAGACACATACTTAGGTGGGTGCAGGATAGCCAACAGTCAACCATGAACATGAGAGAATGAAGCAATCTGTGGTCTCTGTCCTGGCGTCCAGGCACATTAGGTTGTGCCCTGAAGGGTCTGGAAAAAGGGAAGTTACAAGTTACCCAGACATTTCAAGAATATGTTATCATAGGTGCAAAAAGACAGATAGGAAGTGTTAAGGTAGAGACTGACCTTGTCAGGGAAGATACTGGCCTAGGATGTAACTGCCCACCATAACTACTTTTAGTTAAAGTTTCATTTCAGACCATCCTTTGTGGTTACTTTAGGTCTCTGAGTTTGCAAGACTGGCCTGCATGTCAGGTTAGCAAATGGCCCCTTTTGTTCACTGAAGGAAGGAAGGAAGGAAGGAAGGAAGGAAGGAAGGAAGGAAGGAAAGGAGGGGGGAAAGGGGGGAGGGAGGGGAGAGATAAATAAATAATAAATAAATAAATAAATAAATAAATAAATAAATAAATAAGTTAATTAATTAATTAAGTAAGTAAGGGAAATGGGAACTTACAAACCATCAGAGGGGCTAGACAAATGGAAGTCAGGGCCCACTGTAGACTATGGCTTAAGGTCACACCTGCACACCTGTCACCAGCTGCTGTCGCTGCTAGGACCCCCAATGTTGCTGGAGCTGCTCCGCCCCAGGAAGCTGGGGACAACATGGATACGACAGTTTCTGCAAATCCCACGTTGACAGGAGCCCACTCAGTGCCAATGTCCCTGCAGAGGACATGGCCTCTGGCTCCAGGGGCACCTGCCAGAGCTCATGGTGATGCCTCTTGTGGGCAAAACTGACATTGCAGCCAGAATCCCAGCAGCATGGCACTCTGGGAAATGTCACTCTTACCCTTTCTGGCTCCTATGACACAGAAGGAACAGAGAAGAGGCTGTGCGCGGTGCCAAGTGCCTGCAGACTATGCCCAGCCACCCACCCCACCCCCTGGAACTCATTTGAACTTCAGCCGGGCGGTAGTCCCATCGAAGCCTGTGGTCTCTGCCCCAAACTCGCCTCCGCTGCGCTGTCCTCACAGTCCTGGGGGCAGAGGACTGCCACAGCCCCCCCCCCTTCGGCACCAAATCCAGAGCCGCTGCCAGAGGTGAGCACTGCCTAGAGCAGTGATGGCGAACCTATGACACGCGTGTCAGAGGTGACACGCGAACTCTTTTTTTTGGTTGATTTTTCTTTGTCAAATGACATTTAAATATATAAAATAAATATCAAACATATAAATCTTTGTTTTACTATGGTTGCAAATATCAAAAAATTTCTATATGTGACACGGCACCAGAGTTAAGTTAGGGTTTTTCAAAATGCTGACACGCTGAGCTCAAAAGGTTCACCATCACTGGCCTAGAGCCAAGAAGCTCCCAGAGCCGGGAAGGAGCCTGGGACCTCACCTGCCCTGTCTGAGCCACATCCTAGAGGGCATCTGTCTGTCTCACCCCGAGACTCTGAAGTTTCCAACTGGCCTTTTCTTCTGTTAAAACAAGCAGAATGCACATGGTTTCACATCAGCGTGTACACATGCAAGGCCCCAGGGAGCTGGGCGCACCTTTGCTGGGTAAACTCAGTCACTGGCCAACTCACTTAAAAAGGGGGTGGAAGGATGGGGCTGGAGGGGAGGTGCTGCAGAAGCAGAAGATAGACAGGCCAGGAACTACCCTACCTGGCCACCCATCCCTCCCCTGACAACCCATCCCTCCCCTGACAACCCATCCCCCCCCCCCTGACAACCCATCCCTCCCCTGACAACCCATCCCTCCACCTGACAACCCATCCCTCCACCTGACAACCCATCCCTCCACCTGACAACCCATCCCGCCACCTGACAACCCATCCCCACCTGACAACTCATCCCTCCACCTGACAACCACCCCCCACCTGGCAGCCCATTCCCCCACCTGACAACCAACCCCACCTAACAGCCCCTCCCCACCTGACAACCACCCCCCCACCTGGCAACCCATTCCCCCACCTGACAACCCCCCCCCACCTAGCAGCCCATTCCCCCACTTGACAACCACCCCCTGGTGATAATCCCCCCTCCCACCAAGGCCAGTGGCTGAGGTCCTTCGTGCCCAACACCCAGACTGGGCTGAGGAAACCGCTGAGGGCAGGCATTGGGGAGGGCAGAGAAGGGAGGGGAGGTGTACAGGGATACTGGGCAGGTAAGAGCTGTGTGAAGAACTTGGACCACCTGAGAGGAAAAGTAGGAGCTGGGCAGGACCGGGGGCTCAGGCCCCCTCCTCCCACTGTGGCTCCCTTGGCAGCCCCTCAACTAAGCCCTCCTGGAGCAGCTGAAGCTGCAGCCCTGCCAATGACCTTGCGGCTGCACATCCAGCTTAATCCGCATCATGTCCCAGTGAAGGCCTCGCTGTCACGGGGGGATATTTATAACCTGCCTGCCTGGCCCGGTACCTGGAGGCCACTGGAAACTAGGCCACGGGGCGGGGGGGGGGGGGGCAGGTAGGGGGAAGCAGGCCCTGCCCCCTGCCCCGCCTCCGAGCCTGGGGAGGTCCCAGAGAGTGGCGCCCAAGTTAGGGAAAGAGGAGACAGAGCCCCTCGGCCCCAGCTAGAAACCTGCCCCAACCCCTGGGTGAGTGGGGTTTCCAGAAAGGGCTTCAAGTGCCCACAATAAGCTTGTCTCTGTGCTTCGTCTCCTGCCTATGCATAATGAGGGGGTCCCTTGGCACATGTGCCAGCTGAGCGCCTCTTCCCCAGACGCTTTCCCTCTCGGTGATCAAAATGCACAGGAGCTCCCATGCCTGGGGTCAAGTACAACGGCAAATACTTCACCCACACCATCTCCCCACCGCTCCACGTGGATGTGTGGTCTGGTCACTAAGGACTCAGACCCCCTGTGGGCCAGTGCAGGCTCCACTGCTCTCTGCATGACCTTGAGAAACCTTTCTAAGCCACTGCTCTCTGCATGACCTTGAGAAACCTTTGTCAGTGCTCTCTGCATGACCTTGAGAAACCTATCTAAGCCAGTGCTCTTTGTATGACCTTGAGAAAACTGTCAGTGCTCTCTGCATGACCTTGAGAAACCTTTCTCTGTCAGTGCTCTGTGCATGACCTTGAGAAATCTTTCTGCCAGTGCTCTCTGCATGACCTTGAGAAATCTTTCTGCCAGTGCTCTCTGCATGACCTTTAGTAATCTTATGGGAAACTGTCTGTCTCAGTTTGCTCATCTATAAAATGGGGTTTGCAATGAGGACTCCATGAATAGAAGGCTAAGAATGGTGCCTGGCTCGTAGCGCTCAGTGTGTGCTAACTTGGATAGAAAGGTGTATTGGTTAGGAGTAGAGGCCCAGAGCCAGACTGCATGGGTTCAAACCCTGAGTCTGCCGCTCCCTGGCGCAGTGACCTGGTGCCCGTTACTTGACGTTTCTGGGCCTCGGTTTCTTCCTCCCTAACATGGGGAGGGCAGCACCTGCCACACGAGGCTGTTGCAAGGATTAAGTAAGTTAGGATGTAAAGTTCTAAGAATGGAGCCTGGCACACAGTAGGTGTTCAGTTAGTATTAGCTCTGATGATGGTCATGATTATTTGGGCAAGATTTTCCTCCAGCCAGACCTCCCTCTCTGCTTCCTGCCTCCACACTTAACTGGCACAGTTGCTCTCCTTCCCACTCTCTCTTTCCTCTTCCCTCCCAGTTCAAATGCCTCAGAATTATTACAGGCTCCACCTCCTCCATGCAGCGCTCCTTGACCATTCACTGGGCTTTACACTGCCTCCCTCTCTAATCCTGTGGCTGGACCCCAGTGTGATTCCTCTGAGTAAACCTAGAGTCTGGACCCTGAAACATCCTCTGCCCAGATCACCTCTCCAGCCCTCTGAGCACAGAGCCCAGCTCTGAGCTGGGCGAGGAGCCGGTCAGAACTGTCCTTGCTGAGCCTTGTCCTCCGCTTCAGGCAGGCTCTGCGTTCCTGGGATGGGGAGTGTGCCCTGGCCCCCAGCAGATAGACAGACACACACACTCACATTCACACATACACACACACACTCACACTCACACACACACACACACACTCACACACACACACTCACACACACACACTCACACACACACACATTCACACTCACTCACACTCACACACACTCACACACACTTACACACACTCACACACACACTCACACACACACACTCACACAAACTCACACACACTCACACACACACTCACACACACACTCACACACACTCACACACACACTCACACACTCACACTCACACACACACACACACACACACTCACACACACACTCATGCATGCACTATGCTTATGCCCTGTAAGGTGAAACTTACCAGTAGTTGTTTCCCCAGAAATAGCCCCGTGTTCCCACTGATGACAACCAAAATGCACTTTCCCCAAGCCCAGCCATTTTCTGGACTTTTCAGCTCAACAGAGGAACAGGCTGCAAGCCTCCTGCCCCCTGGGAGGTGGGGCACACCCAGGAGGACAGGTGGGGCTGGGCAGGCTGTTTTAGGGTGCAATGGGGCACCCAAGTCCCACCCCCAGGCAAGGGCCCACCGCGGGGTGGGGAGAGTGACTTGCTGCCACTGCAGCCTTGTCTGCAGCAGAAAGAAGCACCGAGTCATGCTTTTCCCTCCCCTGAAAGCCCACGGGCAGCAGGGCAGCTGTCTGACTTGGCGCTGTTAACACTCACTGTGCCCAGGCCACACTCAGCCCTGGCCCATCCGAGGGCCCTGCTGACAGCCCCCCTCTACCCGCCTCAACACACACTCCATTGGCCAGGCTGGGCTCCCCAGACGGGCCCGGTCCCCCAGGAGCTGTCACATGCAGGGCTCCCCGCTCTCCGCCACCTCCCTGCCTCCCCCAGGGTCGCCTCACTTTCTGGGGTGCACCCTGGACAGAGAAACATCACTCATGCCACAGGGGCCACCTTTGGTGGGGGTTGCCCTTTCTCCTATGAGCTGGGCAGGGGTAGGGCAGGAAGGGGTGCAGCGGGCAGGGGGAGCACTTCCTCTGCACTCATTGGCCTCTCGGGTGTCAGGGCCGCTGCCACCAGCCTGCTCAGCCCTGTCTAGCCCCCAGGCGGCCTGGCCTGTGGATGAGGAGGGGAGGAGGCCCCTCCTGCCGGCCCTCTGGTGCCTGAGCCCTGCCCTCGGCCTGCATTCCTTCCCCTGCGCCCTCTAACCGGGCCAGGACAGGACCTTCACCCTAGCGTTCTGACCGAGAACCGAGCATGAACCCCTCTCTGCTTTCTCTGTCAATCACCCCCAAGGACAATACCTTCCCCAAAAGGCATCTGTCTGGTGGAGGGAGCCCAGGCCAGAGAGGGGGTGAGGAGCCTCGTAAGTCCAGCCACAGGCAGTGAGACCGGGCGCTCCCTCGCTGAGCAGCAGGGTCATGCGGCGGCACCAGCGGGTATTCACACAGCACATCCCAGCTAACAGCCCTTCCGCACCCTTCGGCTTGTCACCCTCTGCACTCCGGGAGGGCCCTGAGGCTGCCCCATCCTCTCCCACACGGAGGGAACCGAGCCTCCCTCTGAGCAAGGAGATGCCTGGCGTCTCTTGGCCTGGAAGGATGGAAGGATGGATCAGATGTCACTGGTGCCCCCAGACCCCCTGCGCCAGTAGGGACCACCCCCCCCCGCCCGCCCCCAGCGGCTGCAGAGTTAACTGCCAGTGGCTCACAACCACCTTCTCCAACGGGCTGTCCTAGGCTGACAGGACAGGAGCCGCTCCCCTGGAAGGGGCCCAGTAGGCCCACCACACCCCTCCCTGGACTGGCCCTGGGCTAATGACACTGTCAGGACAGAGAACCAGCCCGTTTGTCTTAAGATGGAACAAACTGCTGGGTCATCCTTGCTCCAGCACTCCCCTGGGACCAGGCGGTTAAACCTCACCTGCAGTGGCATCTCGGCCTAGATTCTTCTTCTCCTGCTTCTCCTGTTCTCACCCCCTCCCAGCTTCTCCTGAGTCCCGCTCAACAAATCACACACACACACACACACACACACACACACACACACACACACACACGAGTCCTCCACTCCTAGGACACAGAAGGGCTAGGACAGGGGTTTCTGATCCCAAATCCGCGTGCTCCTGGCTCCCTGGGGCATCGGGTGGGTGTCTGCGATGGTGAGAACCTGGCTTTCTCAGCCCCTCCCTGGAAACTGGAGCCCCTACACCGCCCACCTCCACTGCTGGCTCCCACCCCTCTCCCACCCAGGCTGTGGCAGCCCTCGCAGTGACTCATGCCTGCCCACCACCCTTGATGGGCCTCCAGATTGCTACCCAGAGCCCTGACTTGTTACGCACTGCAGATGGCAATTAACTGCATGATATGAAAATATCCGACCCTAATTATTTCAGGGAAGAGGCCAGGGAGCATTAATAAATGATGAGGGAGTCTGTCCAGAGCGCTCGCTGGCCCCGCACCAGCCTGCAGCAGGCTGGGGAGTTCAGAGGCGTGGGCGGCAGGCACCAGGAGGTGCCAGGGAGGTGCCAGGATCCACCAGGGGAAGTCAAGCCGCTGTTCTTACCTGCAGATAGCGGGAGCAGACCACGGTGGTCCCTGGGTGCTCTGGTGAACAGCTGATGGGCAATGCGATCCCTGAATGAATTCCAGGAGAACCCAGTCGCTCCATTTCACTTCCATGTCTGCCTCCCCTTCCTCATCCCCTTCCAGGCAGCAGGCAGACTTCCCCCTTTCCCAGATTATCAGATCTCCTCTCTGCCTCGCCCTGAGGTGGCCCACGTGGCCTTAGTTATACCCGTGGGGAGCAGTCATATGGCAGGAAGACAGAGTTCTGAGCCCCTCAGGGCCTGCCCTTTGCTTGAACAGCGTGTCTTTTTTTTTTTCTCCAGCAACATAGCACAACAAAGCCTGGGAGAGAAAGTGAAAATCTTATTCACGGATCCTTTTATGTGCCAGCATGAATGCGGGTGCTCACGTGCGCACACACACTGGAGCGGACCAGGACTCCCATACTCTGAAAACCTAAATATGAGTATTGATATGTATCAGGAGAGAGAGGTTTGTTCCACAAGGGGATTTGCAACAGGGCTCCTTTAAACAGCGTGCAACCCCAGTGCACTGCACAGAGTGTGATTTACGAAACGGGACTTCCCTGAACATTTTCAGAAGCTAGTGCACCTTGGGGGTGTCCGTGTGTGCTCATTAATATGCAGAACTTGCCAGTGCCTCCTTCCATCTGGCTGGGGACACAGCAGGCGTTCCAGGTGGCAGTCCTCCCCAGAGCTGAGTGGCTCCAGCCTAAGGAATCTGGTCACAGGGAGGACCTGGCCAGGACCACAAACACCAGCTCCTCCTCCGCCTCCAGCTGGTAAAGAGGGGACTGTCACTTTATCCCACGACCACCCCAGACCCGCCTCTTGTCCTCCAAGCGCCCCATCTCTGATGCTCCTTGTTTACTCCCAGCCCTGCAATGGGGCAGCCTCCCATGGACGTTTTGAGGGGCGTAGCTAGAAAAGAGGGCATCAGCCATGTCCAGCAATTCCCTCACCTGACAGAGGAAGATATAGGCAGAGGCCCCTGACCTAAGCCGTTCGAGCTGCTATCCCAGCCACCCCCATAGTGCATGGCGGGGCCAAAACCGGAGGAGACCGGCAGGAGGCCAGCCTTGCCATCCGGTTCCTCCAGCCCCTCTGCCTCCCCCCTTGCCCTTCTCTAGAGCATAGATGTGCCCTGTGAGCTTTAGCTCGCCTATGACACCCTCTCGGATGAGATTTGACCTCACTCCATGGGTAACAACCCCATCTTCTTCTTAAGACCTCACCCTTCAGAGCCAACTGCTGTTCCAGCGACGAGGTGGGGTCCCACGGGACAGTCCTGCTGCGCCCTTCGGGGGACTGAACACCAGGGACTTGAAGACAGAACAAGGAGTAAGACTCAGGTCTCCCCTCATATTCAGTCTAGACCTTGTCCCAGGAGACAGACACACACCCCTTAAAATCTAAGCTCATTTTAAAAAATTGATTCCAGAGAGGAAGGGTGAGGGAGAGAGAGATAGAAACATCAATGACAAGAAACATCAATCGGCTGCCTCCTGCACACCTCCTGCTGGGGATTGAGCCAGAAACCCAGGCATGTGCCCTGACTGGGAATCGAACTGTGACCTCCTGGTTCATGGGTCGACACTCAACCACTGAGGCACGCTGATCAGGTGCTTCTTCTTCTTCTTCTTTTTTAATATAACAATAAAGCTAATCATAATAGCAAATGCTTATTACAAAGAACAGCGGACACATATGGCACCTATGACGGGCACTGTCCTAAGCCCTTTACATACATTAAAGAAGTTACTGTCATTACCACATCCTCCCCCAAGAGATCCAGAGAGGTTAAGTAATTCACTCAAAGTCACAGCTAGTAAACAGCACAGTAGGGAACTGGGCCTAGGAAGTTTAACTGTGGAGTCCCAGGTCTGCCTCCTTGAGCCTTTCAGGATCATGTCCCTGCTGATATCTCTGACCTCACACCCTGTCCAGCTACCAGTGCCGCCCCCCCCAACTCCTCACAGGGGTCTGTCTTTCCTGTCCTCTCTGCCTGGGGCACCCCACCCCCTCACAGGGGTCTGTCTTTCCTGTCCTCTCTGCCTGGGTCACCCCATCCCCTCATAGGGGTCTGTCTTTCCTGTCCCCTCTGCCTGGTGCACCCCACCCCCTCACAGGGGTCTCTTCCCTGTCCCCTTTGTGTGGGGTGTTTGGCCTCCAGACCCTCCTATCTCCTTGGAGAGGCCTAGCCTGACAACCCTTAGCCACCCCTGCACCTTGCAGCCGCTGTGCACCCACCTGCTTCCCTTCCTCCAGCATTTCTCACTGAAATGACCTTACGTCAAGGTTTACTGTTTCTGCACTAAAATGTCCACTCCACGGCACGGCGAGCCTGCCCTCTACCTCAGCGCAGGCGCCCTGCACCTAGAGCTCCAGGGCTGGCACATGCTGCACACTTGATACTTAGTGATCAGTGAGCTCTGTTCACGCACCAACACACACACACACACACACACACACACACACACACACACACGCACACGGGCCTGTGCACTGGCATGCACTCCTGCGCACTCAGACCAGCGGCCGCGTGCTGTGATGTAGAATTTGGCCGTATCACACCAGAGAGCAGCCCCACCGACATGGGCTTTCTCACAGCTGATAAGATGCCTCTGAGCACAGATCCTAACCCCCTTGCCGGGGCGACTACAGAACAGAAAACAGGACCTCTGTGCAGGCGCCGCACCGCCTCCCCCACCTGGACCAGGCCTTTGGTGTCGGGAGAAAAGGAAGACCTGATTAAAGGTTGTAGGGAAAAGGCCCTCCAGGGTCCTCAGAAGGGGAGGGGCTGGCATGGCCCAGTTGCTCTACTTCCCTGTTATGCTTGCTAAATGCAGTCGGGCCAGGGATGGGGCACAGAGGGGTAGGTCTGAGATCAGATGGGGTGAAGGGCTCTCCCCTCTAACCCAGCTCCCTGGCCCCGGACTTACCATTCCCAGCCCAGGACCAAGCAGAGAGGGTGAAGGGGCTGAACCTCCCTCTGAGAGAGGACGGAAGGGCAGGGGTAGCCGGGGTCTAAGCTCATGGATGTCCTGACCCAGCGACTGACCTGACAGGGCATCCATTCTCAGTGGTGTCTAAGAAATGCAGAATCAGGCACCTCACGTGGTCTGTGGTGCCTAAGGTACCAGCAAACTCTAGCAGACAAGGCCCTTGTGCCAGGCACTCAGGCCTCACCAATTTCAATGCCACGCCAACCCGTGTGTGTGTGTGCACGTGCACGTGTGTGTAAGTGTGTGTAGAGGTGGTAGTGGTAGAGATTCATGACGTAGGAGCAGAATACCTAGCTCCCTGCATGGTTAGGCTAAGTTGGTAAATACACTGTCCTCACAGGTCGGGGTAGGTGGGGGCTTACCCTAGAACTTCCGTGAGTGGCTTGGGCAGGATCAGTCCTCCTGGGCCTGGGAAGTGGGCCTGCCCCTTCACCCACTCCTTCCCTTCCTGCAGGGCTGGGATGAAAGGACAGTGGATGCCACAGAGCTTCCAGCCACATCCTCACCCAGAGCTGGTTTTCCTATTCAACTGGTGAGCACAGACCACCCGGATGCAGAGCCTGCCTGTGCTCACGACCTAGAAGGGGAGGGATCTGGTCAACCAGGGCCCTGGGAGTAGGAGCACAAGAGCCCCCTCTTCCAGCCCTGGGTGAACTCATGCTGTCATTGCTCAGGAGGTCAGCCGCTCAGTGCACACACTGAGCAGAGACTTCCAGCAGCAGGTAAGGCAAGGAGCCTGGGCTGAGGGCCTCTGAGGACTGACTGTGCTGGTCCCCTGATGCTAGAACTCAAGGCAGGTGATCTTTGAACAACAGGATTGGAACTGCATGGGCCACTTATGGGGGGAGTTTTTTCAGTAAATATAAATACACAGTCGGACCTCTTATCCCTGGGTTTTGCATCTGCGGACTCAACCAACCACAGATTAAAACCAGTATTTCCATCTGCGGTTGGGAGTCCTTGGATTGTGTGCATTATTCAGTCTTGAACATCTATGATTGGGTGTTCAGGGGGTGCTGGACCAACCCCCCATAATACCAGGGGCAACCGCAGTTAGGTTTTATGGGAATCAAATGTTCTCTGGATTTTTGACTGTGTGGGGAGCAGGGGGCGTGGCACCCCTAACCCCCACATTGTTCAAGGGTGAACTCTATCTTATTATTATTATTAATATGATGTAATTGATCACCATGTGCTCAGTGGTACGCGTAATTAGTGTAACGGAGACTCTTAGCACTTCCACTTCTTTAGTTGTATGTGTTATGTATTTAATTACCAAGTGTTTTTCAGTTCATAAATACACAGCCCCTGAGCTAAATTTTTCTCCACTGCTGTTTTACAAATTAAGGAACTGAGGTCACAAAGTAAAGCCCCCTCCCCTCACTCACACCCAGTTGGGCAGCGCCCACCCTGCCTTTCACTCACTCCCTTGGCTGTCCCCCCACAGCCCCCAGAACCGCATCCCCCAAACTCTGGAGCTGGACTTGCCCCTCAGCCTCATTCTCAGGAAACACAGCCTTGACTGATCCCGGTTGGACTCAAAGCCAATCTCTCCCCGTCGGGAGGCCTTAGTTGCCTTCTCTGATAAGTGAGGTGTGCAGCCGGGAACCCCAGACGCCATGAATTCTCCGCTGTGACAGCCACTTGCCCGCGCCGTCCTCTGCCTGTCCATCCTCGCCCGGGCAGGGCGCGCCCCAGGCACCAAGGGGCCAGGCAGATGCGTGAAAAGCACACCTGTCTCTTCAACCAGAGACGCGCTCCTCGAGGAGACCTGTGAAGACCTCAAGGGCACGGGCCAAGTTTCTTCATTTCTCATGACGTGGGTTAGAGCGTCTTCTCTCAGAAAGTCCCCAGATGTGAATTGCTCCGATTTCTACGTCTCCCTCCACAGCTGCTGGCTTCTGCCGCCGAAAGTTCTTGGCCCATGTGTTAGGATTCGGGACTTTAGGAATGAAGGCATTTTCTAGGTTTCATATCAATTCTAAGAGGCACATGGGTTTATAGAAGGCTTACGGGGCCCTGTCACAGACCAGGACTGTGACACACAGGTTTGTTAAGCTCTTTTTGCCTCAGCTTACTCATCTGGAAAGTGGGTGCTTACACATGCCATGGGCTTAGTGGGGGCTAATTGGCATAGCACGTACGAGGTGCTTAGGGGGAGCGGTGTAGACACACACAGGCTTCCTGTCTGAAGTGCTAAGAACCTTCCTCTTCACAGAACAGTCAAGAAAGGTTAGCAGGGCTGTGATCTTGCAACACAGGTGCCATCCAGTGCCCGGGGAACATTCCTAGGGCCAGATCTCAGAGTCCCCCACACCCCCTGCTCCCTGCCCTGAGCTCCAGCTTATCCCCACCTCGACACCCAGGGCTGCCATGGCTGACCTGGACCAGGACAGCTTTTAGGCCAGTGGCTCACTGCCTCTTCCTTCTGCACTTTGACCTGGTGGGACTCAGCTCCTCATTTGAGGAGGCTGGGACCTGGGCTGAGTGCTAGGCAGGGCCTGCCCAGATGCTCCCGGGGGGGTGGGGGGGGGGTGGAGGGCAGGGGTGAAGCCAGGCTCCTGGACTGGTCCCAGATGTGACAACCGCGGTGTCATGGAGAGCAGGTGCCCTGACCCCGGGTTAAAGAGGGAGAGGTGGCAGGAGCCCCGAGGCCCTCACAGGAGGAGGAACGCCCTGAGGCCTGAACGCAGCTCTCCTCCCTCACCCCCAGCCCTGCCTCTCCTGCACGGACCCCGTCAGGGGACACGAGAGGGGAGAAACAGGGAAAGAAGAGACCGGGACACCCCATGCTCTGAGTCTTGGGAGTCCTGATTCCTCTGCTCTCAGCAGAACCAGAGGGCTCCTCCTGGGTCTCTGTCTGTACCCAGCACTGGCTTCCGGTTCAGGCTGTGTGAGCTCTGCTTGGGGAGACCCACGGAAAACGATGCTCAAGGCACCACCAGTTGGGTGGCACTGGGGACCCTGGCTCCCCCGCCCCCACTTTACTCGCTGGTACTTGCTGTCCAGAGAGAGCAAAGAGCCGCACGGCGCATCCTGTGCGGGGTGAGCGGCTGCCGGTGTGCACATGGCGCATCCTGGGGGGGGTGAGAGGCGGCCGGTGCACGCGCGGTGCTAGGAGTGGAACACAATAGGATTGAAAACCTATCACGTTAGAAACCAGAGCTCCTCTCCTCCCTCCGAGAGGAAGAGACAAGCTCCAGGGGGCGTCTCATTGTCCCGCACCCGCTCACTCCTACTCACTTATTCAGTTAACAAACATTTCTTCAGCACGACGCTGTCCCAGGCTCTCCGAGACGCTGGGAGAGCAGCAATGCAAAAGCAGACAAAGCCGCCGCCAGACAAAGGAGTCCGAATATTCACAAATAATTAAATATATAACATGCAGCCGATAAGCACTATTATGGAAAATAAAGGAAGGTGGAAGGCCGGGAGTGCTTTTTAAAAAAATAAAATAAAGGGTAGAGAGGCAGAGCCTCTCTCAATAGGTAATGAAGTCTGAGGAGGAGGTAGAAAAAAACGAGCTCTCCCAGTCTCTGAGGCAGAAGAAAGAAATTGTTCCAGGAAGAAGAAATTGCCGAGAGCCGTGGAGGGCCGAGAGAGCGCGTCTGGCATGTCTGAGGAGGAGCCAGGAGGCCTGTCAGCCAGAGTGTCCAGCGGAGGGCGCAGGGGGTTGAAGTCAGAGGTTGGGGAGCTGGTGGGAAGGCAGGTCCCACTCGATGATGAGCGGCACTGTCGGGGAATGTGAAGTTTGACACAAAAGAGGAACATTATAGGACATAATTTAACAGGACCAACCTGACTGCTGTTTTGAGAATGGACTGGGGTAGGGGCGTGGGGACCAAGAAGGACGCAGAGAAGCCATCAGAAGGCTATGGAATCATTCAGAAGCGAGGAAGCCATGCGTTGGTTCAGAGCAATGCAGATGAAGGAAGTTAGAAATGGTTGGGTTCTGAATACATGTTAAAGGTGGAGTGGGCGCGAGTTGTTGACAGAGTGAGTTTGCATAGAGAGAGAAGGTGAGTAGTCCATTTGGAGTTGCTACGGAGACCATCCAGCAGTCACTCTGCTCCAGGAATCTCTAACCCAACATCCCTGACATCATCATATTGGCGACTTAATGAATACTCCTGGGTGAGAGGGCTCACCACCCCACACAGCTTTACCCGGGCCTTTAAAGCTTTACCTGACACTCACTCAAACCCCATGTCCCTTTATCCTTCTCTCATGGCTCCTGTGGGGATACAGGCCAGGCCTCCACCAGCTCTACAGACAGCCCTCCGGTCTCCTGACAGAGATGGGCCTGGCCCTGCCTCCACTCATATCCCATCGGTGCCCCTTTGGACACGAACAACTCCCAGAAGGAAGCACCTATAGGTCTTCTACCAGGTAAAAGGGCTGGAGACTTATTGTCTTATCACAGATTTTGAGAAATGATTCATATTCAGACCACAGATCTAAGTTTGCCTCTCAACTCCATTCTTTTGTCTAGGTGAAGTGGGTGAGGGGAATTAGAGAGCTAGCTTAGATCTTGCTTCCTTACCATTGAGAAATTCAAAGCAACTAGAGGAGTGTTTCCTTAGACACCCCTCTGCATCTCCCCACCAGTGTCCATGTCCACAGTCTCTGCTTTCCTGCCCATTACAGTCAATCTGTGCCCCTGTCAAAAGCCAATCCCTCCACATTTCTGCTGTATCTCACCCCTTCCCACATATTCAAGAACATTGCGAATTTGAGAAAACAATGGAGCAGAACTAATATTGTTAAGAGATTCAAGGACCCTTTATAAAAGAAAGAGAAAACCTACATTTACGGAAAGGCCAACCATGTTCCTGGAAAAACTGACAGAATGATCAACTCGGAGCCACAGGCAATACAATTATTATACTCTAGAGACAGAGAAACAATACTCAAGACCTTTAGTTACAGCACCCATGATGCGTATGAGAATATGGAAATTATACTGGCATTAGGGCACTCAAGAGCAACCTGAAAGCAAGAGTGGAGCAATCTTTTCAAGTAATCTATGAAAAGGAAATATATTGTGAGCCAAGGACTTTATATGCAGCAAAGCTATCACTCAATTGTCAAGCCTATGGAAAAGCAAATCATATATGCAGAGAGTGAGAGTGCTGTACACATAAGCCCTTCTTAGGTAACCGGCTGGAGCATACAGTCTTGCCAATCAAGAGGTGTTACTCGGGGATGGGGGAGAGGAAGACGGGGAGGGGGGGACATGTTGGCAAAAAAAAAAAATGATGGTGAGCATGCAGTGTGTTTAAGTGGAGATCTAAAATTGCAACAAGGAGCCAGGACAAGAGTAAAAAATAATTTGTAAATGTCATATGTTCTGACAAAGTAGAAAGAATGCAACTTAAAATTGGAGCCTAAAAGGAAGACACAAAGGGGAAAGAAGGTTTAGGTATTTATTGCATAGGAAACAGGTAGGAACCAAGTGATACCATTTAGAATTGACAATCCAGATAGTAAAAAGAAAATAGGAATATTTTAAAAGATATCAGTAACTATGAGAGCAAGAATATATACTACTGCAAATATCTAATAAATATTTTAAAAGAGCAAGAAAGACAATTTATATAGAGAAAAAAGCAAAAATAACACAATACATAGACTAATCCTATCTAATAAAAGAGAAACATGGTAATCGGCGTACGACCGCTACCCTTCCCATTGGCTAATCAGGGCAATATGCAAATTAACTGCCAGCCAAGATGGCGGCCGGCAGCCAGACAGCTTAAACTGATCATGAGGCTTGCTTGCTTGCTTCAGTGACGGAGGACTCCAACGTTCCCCGCCTGCCTTGCCGGCCTCTGATCTTGCAGTTTAAGAAACATTGTAACAAATATAGAAGCTAAACAAAACCCCAGAAACCAGCTTTCAGCCAGCTGGGATCTCAGAGCTGGAGTTGATACAGAGTTTCGATTATAGAACCTAAACAAACCAGATACCTACTTTCAGCAGCTAAGGCCTCAGAGCTGGAGCCAAGCCTCAGAACTAAAGCTGGCCCAGAATAAAAAGAAAAAAAAAAAGAAAAAAAGGAGTAGTTGGGAGCTTCAGTCCCAGCCTGAAAACAGCCCTCAGCCCCTCACCCAGACTGGCCAGGCACCCCAGTGGGGACCCCCACCCTGAAGGGTGTGTGACCAGCTGCAAACAGCCATCATCCCCTCACCCAGGCTGGCCAGGCACCCCAGTGGGGACTCCCACCCTGATCCAGGACACCCTTCAGGGCAAACCAGCCAGCCCCACCCTTGCACCAGGCCTCTATTCTATATAATAAAAGGGTAATATGCCTCCCAGCACTGGGATCAGTGGAGCCGAGAGGCCTCCCGGCACCGGGATCAGCATGACAGGGGGCAGCGCCCAAACCCCCTGATTGCCCTGTGGCTCTGTGTGTGACAGGGGGTGGGGACACAACCTCCCTATCCACCCTGCTCTGTTTGTGACAGGGGAAGGCGCCCTAACCCCCTGATCAGCCCTGCTCTGTGCCTGATAGGGGGGAGCTCCCCAACCCCCTGATCACCCTGCGGCTCTGTGTGTGACAGGGGACGGTGCGCCAACTCCCCTATCGGCCCTACTCTGTGAGTGACAGGGGGGAGCTCCCCAACCCCCTGATGGGCCCTGCTCTGTGCATGACAAGGGGGAGCTCCCCAACCCCCTGATGGGCCCTGCTCTGTGCGTGACAGTGGGGAGCTCCCCAACCCCCTGATCTGCACTGCTCTGTGCGTGACAGGGGGCAGCGCCCCAACCCTCTGATTGGCCCTGCTCTGTGAGTGACAGGGAGTGGCGCTGCAACCTCCCCATCAACCCTGCCTTAAGTATGACAGGGGGCGGTGCCCCAACCCCCCCAATCAGCCCTACCCTGAGCGTGACTGAGGGGGGTATCGCAACCTCCCAATCCGCCCTGCTCTGTGCATGACAGGGGGCGGCACCCCAACTCCCCAATCGGCCCTGCTCTGAGCCCGACCAGGGGCTGCACTTAGGGATTGGGCCTGCCCTCTGCCACTTGGGAGCAGGCCTAAACCAGCAGGTCGTTATCTCCCGAGGGGTCCCAGACTGCGAGAGGGCACAGGCCGGGATGAGGGACCCCCCCCCATCTCCCCCCGAGTGCACAAATTTTTGTGCACCAGGCCTCTAGTTATAATATAAAATGGTATGAGTTGACATCCAATATATTAGTCATATCAATAAATGTAAATGAGATTAATTTGTCTCGCAAAGAAATAGATTTTCAAAACTTCAGTCTCTTCCACATTTAGGAGAAAAGTTTAAAACAAACTGATGCGAGAGCTAAAAAATAAGAGTTTGGGAGAGGTTGTAGTTGAAAAAGTTATTTACTTACTTATTTGTTTATTTATTTATTTTTAGAGAGAGAGAAAGGAAGTGAGAAAGAGAGAAATAAACATTAATTTGTTGTTCCACTTCTTTATGCACTCATTCATTGATTCTTGTATGCGCCCTGACTAGACATCAAACCCATAACCTTAGCATATTGGGTTGATGCTCTAAATAACTGAGCTAAAAGCCAGAGCTTGTAGTTGAAATGTTTTGAAAATACTTTTTATTGGTATTTATAGAGAGAGGAAGGGAGAGGGAGACAGAAACATCAATGTGAGAGCGAAACATCTATTGGCTGCCTCTTGCACAGCCCCTAAGGAGGGTCAAGCCCAAAACCTGGACATGTGCCCTGACTGGGAATCAAACTGGCAACCTTTTGGTGCAAAGCACAATGCCCAACCAACTGGGTCACACCAGCCAAGGCTGCAGCTGACAATTTTAATACCCCTTTCTCAGTAACTGATACAACAAATAGGACATCATTAAAGATGTGAGATTTGAACACAATCAACCAATTTGAATTAGTGGATATTTATAAAACAGTCAGTTCAACAACAGAATATGTATTATTCTCGAGTGCATATTAAATATTTACCAATATATTCTGGACCACAAATAAAGTCAAATGCATTTAAAAGGATTCACATTATACAAAATACATTTCCTGGACACAATAAAATTAAAAGAAAATCAGAAACAGAAAAGTCATTGAAAATCTTCGTATATCTGGAAATGAAATAACATACTTCTGAGTAAGCTACAAATCAAAGAAGAAATAAAATAGGGAAATAAGCCCTAGCTGGTTTGGCTCAGTGGATAGAGCATCGGCCTGCGGACTGAAGGGTCCCAGGTTCAATTCCAACCAAGGGCACATGCCTGGGTTGCAGGCTCGATCCCCAGTGGGGGGGTGTGCAGGAGGCAGCTGATTAATGATTCTCTCCCATCATTGATGTTTCTATCTCTCTATTCCTCTCCCTTCCTCTCTAAAATTAATAAAAATATATTTAAAAAGGGAAATAAAATATTTTGAACTGATCCACTAATATTAAAATAGGGAAATATTTTGAACAATTTTATGCCAAATAAACGTGACAACTTAGATAAGATGGGTAAATTCACTGAAAGACACAAACTCTATACAAGAAGAAATAAATCACCTGAATAGTCCTATGTCTATTTTTAAAAATTTAATTTATAATTAGAAACCTTCAAAAATGAAAAAAACAAAACAAAAACAAACCTTTACACGCAGGTACACTCAATCAAACATTCAGGAAGGAAACACCAATTTACCATCAACTTTTCCAGAAAATGGAAAGAAAAGAATACTCCCCAACACACTGTATGAGGCCAGGATGACCTTGGCAACAGACTCAGGGAAGGAGAGTATAAGAAAAGAAAACCCAAGACCAGTATCTGTCATGAACATAGATGCAAAAATTCTTAATATAATTTCAGCAAGTGAAATTAAATACAACAAAATATTAAAGTAATAATATTTCATGACCAGGTTGGTTTAACAATTAAAATAATTGATCAATATAATTTAATACAATAAGAAACCACAAATAAAAGCTATGTGATCATCTCTATGGATTCAGAAAAATCACCTGGAAAAACAACAACAACGCGATATTCATTACTGAGTAAATCTATCAACAAAGTAGGAATGGAAAGGAACTTTCTCAACTTGATAAAGGGTATTTTTGGAAAACCAACAAATATCATTACATTTAATAGTGAAAGACTAACTACTTTCCCCAAAAGAGAAGCAACAAGATAAGGGAGTTTGCACTTACTATTTCTATTCAATATTTATGGAAGATTCTAGTCAGAGCAATAAGACAAGGTTGGAAAAAATAAAAAGTATCCAGATTATAAAAAAAAGAACTAACTTTGTTTTCAGATGACATAATTATCCATGCAGAAATTTCTATGAAATCCACAAAAATGTTACTAGAACCAATAAGTGAATTTAGCAAGTTTGCATGATAAAAGACAATAGACAAAAATAAATTTTATCTCTATATATCATGAACAATTGGAAATTAAAATTACATAAATAGCATTTATAAGAGCATAAAATATAAAATATATAGGAATAGAGAAATTAAAGTAGATATAAATAAAGAGATATGCCATGTTCATAATTTAGAAAGCTCAATATTGTTAAGATGTGGCTTCTCAAATTTACCGTTAGATTCAATACACTCTGAACCAAAATGTCAGCAGGGTTTATTTTTGTAAAGCTGACCTTAAAATTCATATGGGAATCAAAAGACCAAAAATAGTCAAAACAACTTTGAAAAAGAAGAACAAAATGTGATGATTAATGCTAGTTGGCTTCAAGCCTTATTGTAAAGTTACAGTAATCAATACAGTGCAGGACTGACATAAACATAGGCAAATCAATCAATGGAACAGAATAGTCTAGAAGTAGGCCTACATATACATGGACAGTTTTGAAAGGTGCAATGACAATTCAGTGAAGAAAGGATAGCCTTTTCAACAAACAGTCCTGAAACAACTGGATATCCAAATGCAAAGCAATAATAATTTTCCACCTATACCTTGCACCAAATATAAAAATTGACTTAAAATAGATTGCACAACTAAATGTAAAATCTTAAAGCATAAATTTCTAAAGAAAGCAGTTGCATCCTTGACTTAGGCAAAAAATTTTCAGATGTAATACCAAAATCATAAAAGAATGAATTGATAAATTGGACTTCATCAAAATTAAAAACTTCTGTTCTTCTTCATACTCTTAAGGGAATAAAATGATAAGCTATGGGATAAAATATTTGTAAATTACAGTTCTGACAAAGGATTTATATCCAGAATATAAAAAAACTCTAAAAATTTGATAAAATAAACCATATAAATTTATAGAAAAAATAACAGATTTACCAGACACTTCATCAAAGAAGACATATGGATGGCAAATCTATATATATAGAAGCCTAAGCCACCATTACGATCAGATGATGGGAGACTGGACAACCAGCTGGTAGCTATGACGTGCACTGACCACCAGGGGGTAGACGCTCGATGCAGGAGCTGCTCCTAGTGGTCAGTGTGCTCCCACAGCCAACCTCCCGCAGTCCCTCCCCAGAGCCAGCTGGCCCCTATCGGGACTGGGTGAGATGCCCCGATCAGCCCCAAATGACGGCCAGGCCAAGGTACCCCACCTGTGCATGAATTCGTGCACCGAGCCTCTAGTAAGCACATAAAAAGACACTAAATACCAATAGTCATTAGGGAAAACAAGTTAAAATCACAATAAGATTTTAATTGTGGTTTACTAATACACATCTTTCAGAATGACTAAAATGTAAAGTAATGATTATGTCCAAGTTTGGGTCAGAAGGTGGAGAAGATGAAACTTATTACTGCTTTTGAGAATGTAAAAGCCCAATCACTTTGGAAAGTAGTTTGGCAGTTTCTTAAGACATTCACATGTCATATGACTGAGTCATTTACTCCTAGGTATTTATCAAAGGGAATGAAAGCCTATATCCATGCAAGTGTACACTGATGTTCCTAGCAGCTTTATTTGTATTTGCTAGAAGCTAGAAATAACACAGATGCTCATAATCAGCTGATAGATAAACAAATTATTGTACATACATGCAATGAAACTCTATTCTACAATACAAAGAAATTAACTCTAAAACCGTGACGAATCCCAAAATAAATATGCTAATGAAGGAAGCCAGACAATGAGAATACATACTATATTATTTCATTTATATAAAATTCTATGAAATGCAAATTAACCTGCAGTGATAGCAGAGCAATGGTTGCTTGAGGAGAATACAGGGTGAGAGAGAAAGATTAGAAGGGGACACAAATTTGGGTTTAACTGATACTCACTAACTTGATTGTGGTGATGGTGATGATTTCACTGGTTTTTGTAAATGTCAGAATTTATCAAACTGTACACTTTAAATATGTGCAGTTTCTTGTGTGTCAAGTATTTCTCACTAGAGCTAATAAGAAAAGATTTTCACATAAAAAATAATTATAAAAATGCCATTCCAACTAGAATTTAAAAGCAATCTTTTATTAAACAACCTTGGGTAATAATAAAATATAAACAAAAATTAGAGGATAATGATAAAAAGGATAACCAAAACACCCTATTATATTTAAAGCAGTGATCCAAGGAAATTTCATGGCCCTAAACACCTGTATCTCTAAAGATAGAAGGATAAAAATAATTTCATCAAAAGTTTACCTCAAAAACAACAATAACCAAAAAAGGAATTTCCTCAAAAGAAAAAAAGCACAAGGAAAGAAATAATAAATCGAAGTATATAAATAGTTGAGAGAGTGAACAAGAAAATAGTTAATCTAAACAATAAATTAAAATCCCTGGTTTTTGGAAATTAACAATATAGATGAAACATTAGCTAATCTAATTCAGATTAAAAGCAAGAAAACATAAATATCTGTAATAATTAACAAGGGGGAAATAACCATTAACATTTAGGAAAAATTTTAAAAAATTATGCATTTTACATGTTTTTAAATTTGGAATCATGTTACTATTTTACATAGTCAAAGAATAAAACCGACTCAACGTGAGGGAAATATACTTATATCATCTCTAAGTATCTCCCAACATTATTAATTATAAAAGAAAAAAGTAGTAACATTATAATGGACAAATCTGGCTTAAAACATCTTAATGAAATAAAATCAGTGTTATTATTGTGATCAATCATGACACAAAGCAACATCATGGCCCCCATACGTGCTTCACTGACAAGGACAAAAATCACTGACGTGGTGTTTCTGCCCAAACTGCATTAACTGGACCTAATCCACAGGAAACACCAGGCCAAATAATGGACATCCTAAAACATAGCTATGCTGTAGTCTTTAAGGATGTCAATGTTAGCCCAAGCAGCAAGGCTCAGTGGTTGAGTGTCAACCTATGAACCAGGAGGTCATGGTTAAATTCTCAGACAGGACATATGCCCGGATTGCGGGCTCAATCCCAGTGTGGGCCGTGCAGGAGACAGTCAATCAATGATTCTCTCTCATCATTGATGTTTCTGTCTCTCTCTCTCCCTCTCCCTTCCTCTCTAAAATCAATAAAAACATATATATTTTTAAAAGGATGATGCAGGATTGAATCGTGGGCTACAAAACATTATTTGAACAATAGGGGGGATTAGAATATAAACTGTTGATTAGATAATAATATTGTACAGCCATTAACTTTCCTGATTGGTAACTCCATGCTCCCATAAAAGAATTTCCTTATTATGAAGGCATAAACAGGCACAAGTTATTGCAACTTCCGGGAAGGAGGGAGGGAGGAAGGGAGAGAGAGAGAGAGAGAGAATGAAAATGAGGACAATGTAGTAAAATGCTAACCATGACTAGATCTGAATAAACATATATAGGAATTCATGTACTCTTCTTGCAACTTTTCTATAAATTGGCAACTAAGACAAAATAAAAATTTGTATTTATACCACCCCATAACAGTCTTTATACCCTATAAGTATCTCAATTTCTTTATTCCATAGCACCTTTAAGTTCTAATATCAGTATCAAAATTTTACAGTAAGCAGGTAAATGATTAATCAAGAAAAACCAGATAAGCCTCAGCAAGCGAGCTTTGTGACAATTTAACTTGCCCTGACACCATCTCCCACTCCCCAGTGGCCATGGTCAATACAACAAATCGGTGGCATTCCCAGTGCGTATCTGGTACCAGTGGAAGCAAAACAGTGCTTGTCCTTAAGCAACTGTGCTTTTGTTTCGACCTGTCTGGCGGCTCCTTGAAGAACTGTCTCAAAGGGCTTGCCTTACTTCACCTAGAACATTCCCAGGGTTGAGGCTGCTACCTAGGGAGAGTTTGTCAGAAACATTTAAAGGCCAATGCATTCGAGGCAAGGAAGAACGGTTGGGGAAAACAATAGACCAACCCAAAAGCCTGGGAGGAAAGGCTGGAGTATGAGATGCTTTGGGGAATGAGGATTTTGATAAGTTGCCACGTGTTTCTGGGAATTTATTAGTAGAAGGCCACGCACATACGCAGGCTGGGCACATGCTCAGAAAAGACCCGAGAATGTGCTTACCTCTGGCTTACCATCAGGCTCTGCGCAAGCAAGAAGGGAAGGCTAAGGCAGAGTTGTCAGCTGTCTGGCTGAGTGTTGAATGCATGTCCCAACCCACACACATACACACAGTCCATCTGCAAAGATTGGGATATTTTTCTTTCAGTTCTAGGAGTTCAAGGAAATTTCTGTTGAGTCACTAGCTGACCAGTAATCTAACAGAACAAACTTTGATGACGACCCATGACAAAGGATTGACTAGTTTAGAAAAGTCACAAATAACAAGAGAAATGCAAATCAAAACCACTATGAGATGTCACTCCACACCCACTATAATGGCTTTAACTTTAAAAAAGTCAAAATAACAAGCATTAATGATAATGTGGAGAAACTAGAACCCTCATACATTTCTGGTAGAAATGTAAAATGGTACATCAACTGTGTGGGAAGTATTTTGGCATTTTCTCAAAAAGTTAAACATAGAGTTACCATGTGACTCAGAAATTCCGCCCCTAAGTATTTGAGAATTAAAAATATATGTTCAAACACAAAAAATGTATACACATTTTTATAGATATAATATCTATGTATTAGACTACTATTTAGCCTTAAAAGAATAAAGTACCAATACATATTACAGCACAGGCAAACCTTGAAAATACTATGTTAAGAAGCCAAACACAAAAGGTCATATATTGTTTGAATCCATTTACATGACATGTCCAGAAGAGACAAATTCATCAAAACAGAAAGCTGATTAGTGGTTGCCAGAGTCTAAGAGGAAAGAATGGAGAGTGACTGCTTAAGGTGTATGGGACTTCTTTTGGGGGTGATAAAATGTTTTTGAATAAGTGACAATGATTGTACAACATTGTGCATGTTCTAAAAAGCTACTGAATAGTACATGTTAAAATGGCTAAAATGAGGAATCTTATGTAATGTGAATTTTATGTCACCTTTTCAAAATATAATACCGAATGCTAAAATATGAAGATGCATTTTGAACCTCTCCAGGACAAAGTCCTTCAAAATAAGTGCCCAATAAATATTAACACATGGACTCCAACAACTAGTCTGTAAGGCATTCCCCTCTCTCATTGGTCAGGGGCATTCTCATCTGCTCAGCAACCCCCTCCTATTGGCTGGATTCTGGTGCGTGGGAACCCAGGGCCTCAGGCCCTGCAACAGGTAAGTAATGGCAAACCCTCCTTAAGGGGTCTGGGCTCCCAGGAGCTGGCTGCGCCTGCGCAAGCATTTTTCTCTAGTGAGAGGTCCCTGGTTGGTGGGGAAATGTCAGAAGTTGGCATCAGGGGAGTCTGAATTGCTCCCGGGCCCCTGATGCTTATGAGGCCTTAGGCAGAGTGCCTCCTGGACAGCGCTTGCCTTTGAGGTACGTGCAAGTGAGGGCTCAGGATCGCAGGTGTCCTGGGATCAAGGGCCTGGTCAACACGAAGCAGGGGCACTCCCAGCAGGCGGCACCCGGCCTCTGCCCTCAAGGCCAGGCCATGGCTGACCTCCCACACCCTCACCACCTTCCCCAGGTGATGCCCACCCTCCCAGGACCCCCAGGCCTGGGACTCCCCTCCCACACCCTCACCACCTTCCCCAGGTGATGCCCATCCTCCCAGGACCCAGCAGTTTCCCAGAAGCCCTTGCGCTCCACGAACTCAAGGTGGCTCTTCCCTCCATGGAGAGGTTGGTCCAGGACCATTCCGAGGCTGTGGAACTTTCTGGAAGGCCAGGGCCCTCCCCCGCCCCCAAGGGCTATGATTGGAGGAGGCCTGGGAGTGGGCGTGGCCAACGGCCGAGGCGCAGTGGCAGTTAATGCCCAGCGGCAGCAGGTGGCTCACTCCACCGGCTCTCGCTGACTGAGTTGGTAACCCAGCTTCGAGGACGCTCCCCAGTGAAATAAGAATTGCTGTAAGGAATCAGGAACCCCCCAGGCCCAGGATGTGGAGACCGGGGCGCCCTCTCCCTCACCCCAGGTTGGTTGCCTTTGTGGCCCAGGCCCAGTGCCCACCCCCTCGCGGTGTGGGGTCCTGTCCTGCGGGCGGGCGGTGGGCAGGGCTGCTGGGAGCGCCCCAACCAACCCGGTCCCTTTGCCTGGGCCGCACCTCTCAGCTGCCTTCTCCCCCCTGGACCCCGGGCCACCCTCTGGCTGGCACCAGCTGCCCCCCCCCCCCCCAGGCCCAGGCTCAGCTGACCAATGGCCATGGGAACTGGGGTGCCCTCCCCCTTGTCCCCGATGGCTCACTTGGGGCGGGGGGAGCTGGCAGGAGCCTCTGCAACCTGCGGTCCTACCTTGGTTCTCCCCGCTCAGATGGGCCATTGCCAGGAGCACCCCAAAGCCCCTCTCGTGACCTTGCTCCACTGCCTCGGTCCTCACCCCTGCATCTCTCGCTTTGCCTCGGTGTTTTCTCTTTCACGGAAGGAGTCCGTCCACTCTCCCATCCCAAGCGGGAGGTCACCTGAGCGCCCCGAGAGTCTGCAGCACAACCAGGACCAGTGCGCCCCCTGCCGGCCTGTCCCAGGACTGACTCGCCCTCTTGCTGTGGAGGTATTTTCTTCCATGGCTTCTTTCTCTGCCCCATTTCTCACCTCCCTTCCTGCTGGGCCTGGCAGAGGGTGGGTGGATGGAACCCAGACCTGGCGTTAGGAGATCGCATTCTCAAGTCCAAGGTCTCGTGTCTAAGCTCTGGGCAATGGTGGGAGACACACGAGCCCTTTGGAGCATGTCCTCTCACCTGGAAAGTGACCAGGTAATCATGCCCAGTTCACAGCGTGAGTGAGGGCGGGCGTGATGATGGGAACGTCTTGCGACACGTTCCTTATTGTGGCTTTAACTTTGCCGGCTGCTGCCTTACTGTGTATCCATTTCGTTTACTTTCGCAGGTTTGAAGGCTGCTGGTGATCATGGGTCCAGCCCTTACAAAGAATTCGGGGCACTGTCTTTGTCCCCACCGCCACTGTTTGGGAACTGGGAAGCCAGCCTTTCTCAACTGCGGCCATCCCCGAGGAGGCTGCCCTGTCTCTTTCCTTCCTGGGCTCCGCTAGGCTTTGGCTATCTGGAAAGGGGTCTGCTGGCGGCCTCTGGGACCTGGTTTGCGTTTTTGTCACCCTCTTTTCCTCTCAAGACACCCTAGTAGTGTTCACTCCCTGGCAGGGAGGGGATTTGAGCTCTAAGCAGAGGAGAAAAGTCTGGCCCTCACAGGTCATGGTTCCCCCAAAGTCAAGGTTCACGTGATTCCTCAGTAGAAAGGACGAGGCTGTGAGCTGTGGGTTTTCAGGTCAGGCAAGAGGATGGGTCCCTTCCCTTCATCACCTTAGCCTTAGTTTGTCCCAGCACTCAGCTCTGACCCAAAAGCTTTCCCAATTACCATCAATATAGAAACTTGGCTTCTCGTATGGGTATATTCTCCCCCTTTTATGCACAATCTTGCTCCTTGAGGCTGGCCTTCCATGGAGAAAGCCTGGAGGGCTCAAAAGGCCTGGCCAGCCACCCAGGCCTCAATACAGCCCCTCCGCTCCGAGGTGGAGTGGAAACATTTAATAAAGGCTCCATGTCATGCTTGCCTACTGAAACTTGACTGGTGTGCTGACTCGGAAATACAGATGTGGGCCGCCCTTTTACTTTCCCCTCCCAAACGAGGTGGTGTTTGTGCTGCATGGAAATGGGAATGAAGGGAGAGTGGCAGGGGCGTGTATAGGGGCTCCCCCTGGTCCTCCCACACACCCTTTTGAATAATGCTCATCCCTATCTGGGACCTAAAACCTGGTTGGTTTACAAGACACCTGGCAGAGGTTCCTCAGCATTTACATTGTAATAGGGCAAGAGCTAAAGGCACAAATGTATCCACCAAATGGCAGGGCGTTAGGAAGGAGGTGGGAGTGGTTTGTACTGAGGTCCTGGAACTTTATGAGATACGATTTTCCTGACCTTGTTTTTGTAACCCTGGAACGCCGGTGAAGGGACACGTTACTGGTGAGCGGGGCTGGTTGTCCTATTAGCCTGTGCAAGTGCTGGTGTCTCCTCACTGGCCTGTGCCGTGCACCTGGGAAGTGGTGGGCAGCTTTTCTGGATCTCACAATTGGTGGTGAAAATCCGAGCAGAACACACCCACTTCCTGGGACCTCAGAGGTCTCCCAGTGCCCCTGCCTGTCCCCCCGTGTGCCATGAAGACCAGAGCTGATGTCAAGAGAACAGGCATCCATCCTTAAGACTCCCCAGCTGGAGCCCTGACTGGTTTTCTACCCCAATGGTGACCACAGAATATTCCTGGAGTTGCGGCTCTGGGTCTTTTAGGAACAGGAATGGCAGAGTCTGTACAGTCCTAGAGCCAAAACCATCCAGTGCTGAGCTCATTGGAGCACAGGGCATGGGTTCCTCGTGCGCTCTTTTCCTTGGAATCATGCGTACTGGCACCACCTGGCAGGATACTTATGCACAGAGGTGGGCTTATTGGGAGACCTTTGATCTTTCTAATCCTGAGACTCTGGGCCCAATACATAATTACCATTCACGTCCTATAATTTTATAACAGTGTTGTCATTGATCATCATGATTGGTGATTTCTCAAATCTTCTGGGTTGTGTAGGTGAGCAGAGCTCTAAAATTTGCAAACACAATGATCTTCAGCGGTAGATACCTTGGTCATTTTACAGGTGATACTGAAACCAGGAAAAAGACTCTACGGCCCCCTTTACTGAGAGGGCATGCAGTTCACTCGCCTCATTGGGCCTATCTTACTCCTCTGCTCTCGCCAACCCCACACTCTAGAAGGCTAAAATGAAACAAACAGGGTCCTTGGAATTATTCGATGCCCCGTTTGTCAGGACAAAGTCTGAGGGCCTCAGGGGAAGCCTTTTCTTACCATGAGGCACTGGGGCAGGCACTGAGAGGTCACTGTTTGCTCAATACATTTCCCCATGTATCCCATTTTTCAATTTTATGTTTAGTCAACTCTGATTGCTCACCTTTCTTCCAGAAAATTAGCTGAAATTATGTCCTTTGCTGCTGCATAGGTAACTTAAGGAACAACTCCAGCTATTGGTTGCCCAACTCTCCCCATATGTGTTATATGAACTTCTGCAAATTATTTAACCTCTTTGTGCCTGTTTTCTCGGTGGATGCTCTAACCTCTAGGTCACAAGGATGGGTAAGGATTATGAGGAATAACAAAGTATATGAGATGCTTACCATACTCTTCATTACATAGCACCAGTCCCCCTTCCCTGCTTGGACAGTCCTTAGGGTTCTGCAAAGAACCTTCCTATTGATGCTGCTTCACAACCAACAGGGGAGAGTCCTGTCATCCTCTCCTTAGCTGGTTCAAGGCCAACCCAGGTTCCACAGAAGTCTCTGAAAGACCCCACCATTCTGTGCAACAGCTGCTTCCCAAAGAGACTGGATATAGCAGATTAGTCTACCCTGGAATCATCTGGAATGCCTGGAGCTCATCACCCTGAATCACTCTCCATTCATTTAGTGTCCAGGCTTTCCTGGAAGAGACAAATGGATTTGATGGGTGGGTCTATGCCCTGAGCCTCCAATATTCATGGAGAAGCCAGGCCTTCCTTCTCTCACTAGACCTTAAAATGCCGGTGTAGACACAGCCATGATTTCTCACTGCACCTCTCTTCCTATCTGGGGACAGGAGTATTTACCTTTCCCCAGGGAGGAACACGAGCCTGAAAGCATATTGGAAAAACACTTGAATCCTGAAAAGGACCTCAACCCCTGGGTAAGCCCCACTTGCCTGGGCTTCACTGGGTAGAGGGCCTGCAAGGACACTCCAGGGGGAGCCCTGCCCTGGCCTCTGTTCCCTTCTCCTCTTCTAGACCTGGGTGGTGGGAGGGCCGGACCCATACCCCGGACCTGCAGTTGCATCCTATGTTTCTTGGATTCTGCCTCACCTCCTCCGTATTGTTCTTGCCTGGACCCCTCTCACTCCCCCACCCCTTTTCCATTGCTTAGCCCACAGCAGATGATGGTGTCTGACCCTGGTCCCAGCTGGCCTAGCCCTGGAGGACTGACAAAGCCTCATGTCCATGGAGGATTCCTGGCAGAGCCCCCTTCTCAGCCCCATCCCTCAGGTCCCCAGGGTCTTACATTCTTTATCCACCTCACCCAGCCCTTTCCTCCTGCTCCTGTGGATGTTTTCTTTCCAACTCTGACGGTCCTCTCAACCTCACCTGTGGCCTTCTACCTTCTACAGCAGCCAGCCCTCACCGTCATGGCTAAGAATTGGGGTGGGGTGCGAGGGAACCCCAGTTCTGTGGTCAGAAGATTCTGTTCCATAAGCTCTATAAGAATTTGACAGGGGATGGAGGTGGGGGACCAAACACCTTTTATTCTCAGTTTGGAAAATCTGTACATTGGGAAAGCAGTGATGCATAAATTAGAGATTTTAGGTACAGAATGGGAGGAATGCTAAGTCCACGTGAAAGAATGTACTTGGACCAGTGAGATGTGTATAGTCGCTCTAGCTCAGCTGCTGACCTTGCCTGTCACAAAGGTCTCCTGCTAGGGTTCCTCCTCACCATTCTGCAGACAAGGCTGATGCAGGGAAGGAGCCTCAGTTGACCACTCTGGAATTCGATACTTGCTTAAGCCCCATCCATCTTATTTTCTACTTGGAACTAAAGACAGGGGGGCTCAGGTGAGAGTATCTGATTTTCTTACGCCTGGCACAGGCCCTATTTTCCATAAACCTCAGGGAGGATGGAAAGCCCTACGGCTTAAGGAAAAGTCCCAAGAAAATTCCAGCCTCTGCTTCCCCAATGGGCGAAGGCTGAACCAACATAAAGCTGTTTGCAGGATTCCTCAAAGGTGGAATCGTATAAAATCTCTTAAAAGTGTAAAGATCGAGGGAGAGTTGGGCCTCTTGATTGCTGGTGAGGTTTTCCCGACCTCCTCCAAGGCCCTGGGGTGACTCACATTCGGTTCCATTTACCTTCAACGTGGAAGCCAAGCTCTTCAGGTGTGTGGGTGCACTGTCCCTGACAACACGTCCTACCTCACAGCTCTCTCTGAAGCAACTGGGAAGTATCAGCTCTACCCAAGGGGCCTGCCCAGCCATGCACCCTCCAGCCAACCCCCTCTGACCCCCATCTATGGTGAAATACTTCTCTGACATTTCTTCATTCCAGTCAGGATTAATGTGATGATTCTGAAGTAAAGACCAGCCTGACTGGTGTGGCTCAGTAACTGAGCATTGACCCATGAACCAGAAGGTCAAGGTTCAATTCCTGGATAGGGTACATGCCTGGGTTGCAGGCTTGATCCCCAGTAGGGGATGTGCAGGAGGCAGGCTATCAATGATTCTCATCATTGATGTTTCTATCTCTTTCCCCTTCTCCTTTCCTCTCTCTGAAATCAATAAAAAGAGGAAAACAAAGACAGAAGTAAAGCCCAAACTGGGGGCCAATTTTAATCACCTCAAGCAGGTGGATAGTGTTTGTGCCAGAGGGAACCTGGATGTTAGGAGAGGTGGAGAGGGCTGGTCAGTGGCCTGCCCTGGGTCATCCTACCACCCCTTGCGAAGTGCTCACGTCCTAGCTCTAGTTGGGACCCTCGGCCTACTCTCAGCCTTCTGAGTAGAGCCAGCTTCTCACCAGGTGATTCACCTGGCACCAGAGCATTTACATCCTAGGAGGGAGAATGTCTGTGAACCCAAAGGAATGAGGGAAAGCCGTGGGAGGCTTCTGGAGGCAGCATGTGTGTCATTCCAGAGTCTTGGTTGCTAGGTTTTGGCTGTTGGGCCAGGACCTGGAATAAGGGTGAAGGGTGAGCAGGGACTGGGGACCAGATGAGTAAGAGCCCACGGGTGAGGTTGGACTGTTCCGGGTCCTTTCAGCTGCTGCTGGGCCTGTGGGTCTCAGAACATAAAGGAGCACCAGGGGCTCCAGGGCTGCATGTGCTTTCTGCTCCTTTCCTGCCCTTCCTTCTCTCAGTGTCATGGACACCAGGGCTGATTTGCCAAGGGAAAAGCACCCCCCGTCCCCGCCTCCTGCCCTGAGACTCCCCCAGCCAGGGCCCTGGCTCTGCACCTAGAGTCCCACCACTATTTTGGCCACAGGATCTGTGGGAGCTGCCTGCTGTCTGGGCTCTGGTTACTCGGGAGGCAGGAATGCTGGGTCCGCAAGAGCCAACAGGAGTGTGGAGCCGTAGCCATCAGGCCCTTTTCTGATTGGAGCACAGGGAGCCACTCCACACCCGGGGAGAATGCTGAAATCCATCATGCACGCTTGCTTGTAATAATATTAATCACAGTCCATGGATATTGAACAGGGGATTCTAATACCCATCAGGGGAGGCTGGATCGGATGACCTCTGAGAGCTGTGCCAGTCCTGAGATTCGCTGAGCCTGAGCTCCGGAAGATTATCACTAATCCACTATAATTTATAATAATGTTTTCAATGATGCATAGCATTCATAATAATGGCTATTATCACTCTGCCTTTTTCAATTCGATGTGTGAGCTATGGAACTGCATGGCGTACTTACCAAAGTCAATACTTACCATCGATACTTCACTGGGCAGGAAACTGAGGCCAAGAAACAGGCTATGAATCCAGCTCTTTGTAAGGAAAGGCGCCTCCCCCCAGGAATGGCTGCACCTGCCTGAGTGACTCAGGACCCTTGTTCTCTGCAGCTGCCCCTCTGGGCCTGATTTGTGCTCTATCCCACCTCCCACCCCTCCCCACAGCTCCCAGCTGGCCTCCTCCCACCTCTCGTCCAGTGCAGTCCCCAGCTGGGGACTTCAGTCCCTGGCTGGGCCCCAATTTGACCCAAAGCCAGTCATTTCCTAATACCTGGTCCCTTTGGAACTTAAAATCTAGTGAATTCTTCCAGCCAGAGGTGCCTCCTTGGGCTTGTGTCCCTGGCCAACCCCCAGCCATCTTCTCTGACATAGTAGGTTCCCCAAAGCTACATATTATCTTGAAATGAGTGAGCACAGACCCATCTGTGTAAAACCAGAGATCAAGACGCCAGTTTACGTTGCTGCCCTGCAGGGGAGCATGTGTAGCCAAGGGCGTGCCCAGTGTCCGTCATTTTTATTTGGATTTCTCTCGAAATCAGGCACCGAGTGGGGACATAACTGGTCGGCAACTGCACGTTGACCACACGCAGCACTGACTCCTCTCCTCTCTCACTTTCTCTGCGGGGCTCAGTCTCCTCAAAGTCAAGGTTCACACAGCAGGATTAGGCTTTCCACATGAAACCCAGAAAACTGCGTTTCTCACCACCCCGCAGCTCTGCAGGCAACCCCAGGCCAATGCAGTTATTAACTGTTTACCCACCTCTGCCGGTCACTTGTGGAGACTTGGGCAACTTTGATAACCCCTCTCTCCCTTCGCTTGGCCAATGGCAATGGGATAATGCCTGCTTCATGGTGTTGTTTTGATGCTAAATTGAGGTGATCTATATAAAGTTCTGGGAACAGTGCATGGAACACAGGAAACTCTCAATGAAAGTCAGCTGTTATTAGTATCAAATTCATGTTGCAGTTCAACATCCACTTGAAAAAAGCCAATCCTTTGTCAACCTAATGAAGGGAAAGGACTTTCCTGCAATGAGTCTGGGTAGGAAGCCAACTAGCTCATCCTTCGTGGACAACAAAATTGTATCCTGAGACATCCCAAGGAAAGGTGGAGAGAGTGTGACAGGGAACCAGGAGGGGAGCATTGAGGAGTATTTGGTGTAACTGAGAACTTAATTCTCTTCTTCTTGGTCATATTCCTACTCAAATGGTGAGCAAGATACCTGCAGTGACCAGGATATGCCAGGTCAGTGATGGAGGGGACAGAGGCGGGGCTCTGAGATTTTCTTCATGAGAGGGTGGGAACAGTATCAGGAAGGTCACAGCAGGTAACCACAGCTTGGGTGACATCATGGATATGACATAAGGGAGTCCAGGGAAAGAAAACTCACCCTTGCGAAGTATATAGATGGTAGAGTCGTTGCTGGGTGTGCCAGGAGCACCAACAAGCACATGTTACAGAGGAGATGGCAAAAGAAGGGGGCGGCCATCATCACCTCACCAGACAGGCAGCTGGACAGAGAGGCTGGACAGTGTGCCGACTGGGTGCTGGCCAGATGGGTGTGGGGATCCCGTGGAGATGGGTAAAATTCCAGCTTCACCCCCTCATCCATAGGAACCAAGCCGGTAACTGCAGGATACACTGACATCTCAGAAAGGAACTAGAGAACGAGGCCTTTCTGGCTCCAGCCCCAGAGAAACTCCAGCACAAGATGGTGGAGGAGAATGCTATCAGGAGCCATTCGACTGTTCGCTAAAGGGACCAGATACTCAGTTATCTCAACAAGGAAAATCAGCAACCAAGAGCTTGCCATCCAGGCCCGTTTCCCCAGAGCTGGTGAGCAGAAGAAAGGTGCCGAACACTGTCTGAGATGAAGACATGGGCACGGTCACTGTGCCTGTGGGAAGAGGCTGAAAGGACCACAGGACACAGGGCAGTCAGGGGGCAGGGCCAGCTTCGCCTTGGTCTGTGGGAAGCTTGTCTGTTTCCCTCCGCTAGAGGCTGCAGTAAAGGGAAACCAATGAGCCTTGTTGCAAACATGGGCTGGCTGGGAGCTGGGGAACCTTAAATGAGGTCATGGGGCTCAGAAACTAAGGTCTTTGGTTTAAAGACCGAAAGCACAGATATTTACACTGTGAAGGAGGCAGTGTTCCTTCTAGACACTGGGAGAGCAATCTGGACGGGTCGGCTCCTATTGTAACACCAAGGTAGGAACCTCAGGTATTTGCCTGGGAGCAGCCTTCTTGTCACAACAGATCTTCCTGGCTGCCAGCAGCGTGTCAGGGAATGGCTGGGGACCCAGGTGTGTCATGAGAACGGTGCTCAGGTCCTGACTGCTGCCTGTTCTCCTGAATAGCATGTCTGTCCTCCCAGCAGCGGTTTGCAGAGATCCCAGTGGCTGCAAGCACAGAGGCAGTGCCCCCAGCTCGCGAAGCCCCGAGACCTTCGCTGCGACACGCTGAGAACAGAGAATAGAAGGCTCCGAAGTGCCGGGCTGTACTCCGCACCCGCAAACATCAATGCCACAGACTCCGGGAGAAAGTCACTACTCATTTTGAAAGGACTGCTTCTGAGACAGCGACCTTCCTCTTACGTGGCTGGAAATTAGGTCCCTCAAAAAAACAAAAACAAAAACAGATGCGTGTGTTTTAGTTCTTTGGGAATATCGACACTATCATGATAGGAAAGTGAAAAAACATCTCCTGTGAGGAGAGCCTGAAGGCCGTGTCATTATTAAGAACTGGGAAACCGGGGAGTGAACGATTCAAGCAGACTCTGAGTGTGTGCGCTGCCTGCTCCTGCAAAAGATCAGAGGTGGACGGCTTCTCTCCATCAGCGAAGAGGGGCTGGGTGGGAAAACACCTTTCCTGACGGGGACAAGGATTTTGGAGCCGGAAGAGGTGGGAGATGGGTCTGGTCATGGCAGCAAGCTGGTATGAAGCTTCCTATCATTTTGTTTCTTTGTTAATCCTCACCTGGAGATACTTTCTCCATTGATTTTTAGAGAGAGTGGAAGGTAGGGAGGGAGAAAGAAGAGAGAGATTGGCTGCCTCCCACACATGCTCCGACCAGGGCCTAGAGATTGAACCTGCAACCCAGGTTTGTGTCCTTGCACAGGATTCGAACCCATGACTCTTCAGTGCATGAGCTGATTCTCCACCCACTGAGAAACACTGGCCAGGGCTGAGGCTTTCTATCTTAAGGGGATGAAGTTACAGGGTATCGGGGCAGAGGGAACAGACGAGGCTGGAAGTAGAAAGCATTAAACAAGTCCTCAGGTAAGGAGAAGGGATGGCCAGCAGAGTGGTCTGGGCAGGGCTGTCTGAAGCCTGCAGGGAGCATCCTGGCCAAGGAGGGAATGTGCTACCAGCCAAGAAGGGCCAGAGCGGCCAGTGAGGCCACAAGGAACCACTGAAGCTCTGCGGGAGTCAACACTGAGAATCTTACCAGACCTGGAGGTCAAACCAAGGGCTTCTAGGTGGGGCTATACATTTGCAGACTTCAACCAGTGTGACTTGCCATCTGTAACTGGTTGAAGGGAGGAAGGAAGGCTACCAGAGGCAGCATTGATATTGTGGACCGATCTAAGACTTCGTAGCCAGACTTACTGTGTGACCTTGGGCAAGTGACTTAACCCCTCTGAGCCTAAATCCTTTCATTTGTAAAATGGGCATAACAATTCGGTAGAGAGGCTGAAGTGAGGACTCAGTGAGGAATGCGTGTGAAACCCCAGCACGGTTCCTGAAAATGCAGGTGCTCACCAACAATAGTTTCTTCCCAGAAGCTGGGCTTCTGCGTCCATCATTGTATGTCTAGAGCTGTGCTGTCCAATGGGGCCGGTCTGAGCCACACATGCCTTCAAAAGTGGCTGGTCTGAACTGAGACGTGGCATGAGTGCAAAACATACAAAACTTTGTGCCACAAAAGTTAAACGTCTTATTAATAACTTTGTAGTGTCCTAACCGGTTTGGCTCAGTGGATAGAGCGTCGGCCTGTGGACTCAAGGGTCCCAGGTTCGATTCCGGTCAAGGGCATGTACCTTGGTTGCGGGCACATACCCAGTGGGGAGTGTGCAGGAGGCAGCTGATCGATGTTTCTCTCTCATCGATGTTTCTAACTCTCTATCCCTCTCCCTTCCTCTCTGTAAAAAATCAATAAAATATATTTAAAAAAATAACTTTGTAGTGATTACATGTTGAAATGATAATATTTTGGATAGATCCAGTTAGATAACATATATAATTAAAATTAATTTCACCTGTTTCTTAAACTTGCTTTAATGTGGCCACTGGACAATGTCAGAGGCCACTGTGGCTCCCACGTCATGCCTATTGTTCAGTGCTGATGTAGACGTTAGATGAAAGCAGGGCTGGGAAGCTGTGTTCTAGAAGCTCATTTGTGTCTGCACTTTGGGTTTGTGCTTTGGGCTGCTGTACTGATTCCCCAGTAAAAGACCCTTTGTGAGAAAGTGCCCTCCAGCTCAACCAAAATGGGTGGAAGGCACACGTGCGCCCCTAGTGGCTCAGTGTGGTGGTGGCCACGGCCCAGGAAAGAAGAGGCAGGTGGTGTGTGAGAATCCCCTTACCAGGTGGGACAGGCAGGGCAGCTGGGGATGCGCTAGTCTATTTTAACCCGGAGCTTCACTCCACACCCCTCTACTGCTCTGTACTCCGGAGGACGGCCTCGTTCTCTCTTTTTCAGGTTTCCGTCTTATACGTGAACTTGACAGGGAGCAGGCGCCCACCCGGCAGTGACAAGCACAGGTGTGCGGGCAAATGCCACTGCGAAGCCCGTTAGAAGACGGCAGCGTTTCCCGAGAAATGGACAGCAGACACTCACAGACACGAGATTGCTCTTTTTCTCTCCCCCAAGAAGCGTGGTTGATTGGTTGTTTTTAAAACTGTACATTTTACTGTACTTTTTTTTTTTTTTTTTTAGCAAAGGAGAAGATTGGCATTTATATTCTGACCACAGGAATGATGCTTTCCTAACCCAAGTCAGAAACATGACAGACACACGCAAGTACATATCATGTCACGACAGAGCTCGGAGCCACTGACGGGAACAGACGCCTGGTTCCCCCTCCCCGTGTCCACCGCTTCCCCTCGGGTGTCTGAACCCAAAGGCAGAAAGAAAGGTGGTGTTTGGGGTCACTTCTTCAATGGCTACATTTTGAAAGGCTGAGTGAGAAAGGTGCAGAGAAGAGAGAGAGGAGGAAACGGGTCGGGGAGGAGGGAGGTGGGGGATGTTTCAGGTCCCCTCTGTGGGTGCCTCCATGACGGGGGATGGCCTGTGCTCTGGCACAGGGACTGGCCTGGGAAACTAACGTATGGTCTCAGGAAGAGACTGGCCTCGTCGTGAATGACCTTGTCAGGACCGGAAAGGGACTGGGGAGGGCAGAGAGTCACAGGAAGAGTGAAAACAGGAGGTAGCGGGAAGGTGAGGCGAGGGGAAAGGGAGGGAGTGGGAAGGAAGGGTGAAGGCATGGGGTTCGGAGGCTCCTGGGCTGGAGCCAGAAGGCAATCCTGCATAGACAGTCCCCACCCTCCTGTGTGCTCTGGGCTGGGGTGGGGGCCACAGCTCAGCTCCAGGCCTGGGCCCATCAGGACTTTCCAGCCCCAGACAGACTCACCTGTATGCTCTGTATGCTGTGTGGTTGGCAAGTAGAAGAAGGAGGGAGAAGGACAAGAGAGCAATGGTGGAGGCATGGGAGGGGGAGAATGAGTTGGGGAGACCAGTGAGAGGTAGTGCGTTGGCAATGCGGAGAGGCCTGGAACGGAGGCCGGGAGAGAGAGATGAGGCAAGTCCTTCCGAGGCTCCGAGGGCGGTGTCTCCCCGGCCACGTCTCTGTGGGAGGGTGGGGTTGGTCCCACGTGGAGGGAGCCCATGTGCCCCTCCCATCACCATCGTGTCATTTCCACACACGGGCCCTGCTCAGAGATGGCATCGAGGGAAGGCCCCCCACACCCCACCCTGAGCCAGCTCCTTCAGGAACAAACAGAGGACAGACTCTATTCACAGACATGCCCTGGTCAGGGTGCAGACCTGGGAACAGACGCCCCATCCCCCCGGGGAAGGCTGCCTTGGCCTCTGTGCTGGCGTGGTCACTAGCTCACAGTGTGACCTTGGGCAAGTCCCTTCTGCTCGGGGGGCGGGGAGAAAGGGTTATGGGGATAATTGCAAGCACCTTTTCCAGCTTCAAAACCACGACACTGGAAAGGCTCGGCTCTCCCTGCAAAGCCTCTAGGGTCCCCCATGCGCAGCAGGAGGGGGAGGGGCTGCTCCACCAGCCTGTGCGCCCTGGGGCGCCGAGCTGGAGACCTCACATTTAAAGCCATGGGAGCTCATGAGTCCTTGGAACTGGAATGGCCCGGTGCAACCCAGTATTTTGTGATTTAGGGACTGAAGTCCAAAGAGAGGAAAGGACCCCCAGCCCCCAGTGTTTTCAGCTGGTTGACTCGATGGTGGCTCTGGGACCCTGCCTCAGAGCGTTGGACTCAAAGTCCAGCTCCTTATGGCAACCCACCCTGCCTTCCTTACGAAGTCCTCTTGGCCCACCACATGCTCATGGGGACTTCCTGTCCCAGCTCCCACCCAAAGAGGCACAAATCCCAAAGGAACTCCAAGAGCTTATATCCCTCAGGCCCGGAGCCTCAGAACCCCGGCCCCTCTCCTGGACATGGGGAGTCTTGGAAGCCACCTGGGGTTTAAGCTGATGTGATGGATGTGGACAGTCATGTGTGAGAGCAAGAGAAGCTGGGTCAGTTATGGGGGTCACTCAACCCTCCAACTGTGGGGACGGCTGTGAATAATAAGGGGTCTCCCCCAAACACACGTGGAACCACCATCCGCCTCTTCTCTCCATTGGCAGTGACGGCCAACACAGGGCCCCGGCACTGACTCTCAGATGGAGAGCAAACTCCCCGTTATCTGTGTGAGTGAAGAGGGGGTGCTTGGGAAGTGGGAGAAAATAAATTAACCAATAAAAACAACACCAGAACCGGAAGCATCCAACGCGCTTGCTTATCCGCTGCATTTGTGACTGGAGAGGCGAGTGTCGGCCTTTCCAAACCCTCAGGGCTCATCTGACACTTGGTGGTCAAGTCGCTTTCCCTGAGCACACCCTGCTGGGCAGGGGGTGGGGGGCAGGCCTGGGAGGTGCTGGGGGAGTTGACAGTGAGACTCAACTGTCCCTGGATGTAAACATCACCATGGAAACCCCACAAAGACTTGCCAGTAAAGATTCCCCTTCCACCTGCAGGAGGAGGACACCCCGAGCCTACACCGTGCTCTCCATCACCCACTCGGAGCTGCCAAACGTGCCCCGGGCCCCCACAAGGTCACTCTCCTCAAAGGGCAAGAGCATGCCATTGACGGAGAGGCTGCGCTTCGTCCAGATGTTCGAGACCCTCCGAGGGGGGCTGTAGCCACCCGGGGCGCCCCCTCCTGCTGCCACCGCTGCAGCTGCGAAGTCACCCATGTCGAAGGAATGGCTGCGTTTGGCCTTGCCCTCCAGGGGCAGGGGGAGCAGGCTCCTGGCCCGGGCCGCAGGTGGTCCCAGCAGCGGCTCTCGGTCCGAGTGGTGGCCCCTGGCCGGTGTCTCAGACCCTCTCCCGCCAGGAGTCCTGGAGTCCAGCAGCTCCTCCCTTCTCTGACTCTTGAGGTCCAGGGAGGCGAAGGCCCCCATCAGGCGGTCAAGGTTGGGCTTGGGGCGCGGGGCAGGGGGCGGGAGCCTCCAGGGCCCCCGCCCCAGCGCCCCGGCCTCCCCGCTGCCCAGGGAGCTGGAGGAAGAGGAGTCACTGGCCCGGGCCAGGCTGGGACTGAAATCCAGCAGCTCATTGCGCACCACCACCTTGGGCGGCCCTGGGGCCGGGGCGGGGGCCCCGCTGGGCACACCCCCCACAGCGGGCAGCTGCGCCCCATTGGTCTGTGAGTGCACGTTGCTGACCGTGGCGGCCACCATCTTGCCGGGGGCGTCGTGGTTGCAGACCTTGTAGCGCACCAGGAGGATGATGATGAAGACCAGCAGTGTGGCGACGATGATGCCGCCGATGACCAGGATCATGGTGCCGCCCAGGATCTGGCTGTGCATGGACTGGCACTGCGGGTAGTCGGCCTTGGTGAAGAACTGGGCGCAGCCCACGATGTTGGTGGCCGTGAGCGTCGTGGCCGTGTCGTCCCACATGGCCAGCACGCACAGGTCGTAGCCGGTCCCGGACACCAGGTTGTTGACCACGAAGGCCTTGTTGGAAGCTGGGATCATCCTGGGGTGGGTGGGGGGCACAGAGGGCAGCGGTGGCAGGGACAGCAGAGTGGTGGGGGTCAGAGGCAGAAACAGAGGGGGGTTGACATAGGACAGATGGAGAAGTGGGGGCGAGAGAGACACAGGGACACAGTATGAGGCAGCGCAGGAGACGGACAGGTGACGAGACAGGGAAGGGAGAGGTGGGGCAGGCAGGGGAGGGGAGCATAGGGCATAGTGCAGGAGTCAGATGCGAGGAGAAGGCCCCAGGTAAGAACCAGGGAAAGACAGGCCGAGTGAAGAGGGAAGTGAGGGAGTCAAGGGTAGGCGTGCCGGAGGGAGATGTCCACAGACATCAGCGGTCAACGTGGGAACCACCCGCAGAGGTGGGAGTAAAGGCAGGGGAGTGGAAAGCAGAGGCAGGGAAGGAGTTCAGAGATGGAGGCACAGAGAAGAAAGGAGAGAGCCAGCAGAGATGAGGGAGGAAGCACAGGGAGGGCAGAGGGAGACACAGAGGCAGAGGTTAAAGGCCTGAGAAGCAGCAGAAATTAAACAAAGGGACCCTCCCTCCTGCCTCCTGCCCCAGCCCGGCTTCTGCCATGTCTGCTGCAAATATCCCCGAGGCTCCTGGGAAGGGGAAGGAGTGAGAGTCAGGCCCTGGGCCAGGCCACCTGAAGCTTGATCCCCCCTTGTCCTGTCCTTGGAGGCTCATCAACATTGACAAAGCCTCCTCTCGGGGTCCTGAGCTGTACTCAGGGGTCCCTGAACCACAGACAAGGCCCTGACCTCAGGCCAGATGGCCGTCATGCCTGGGGAGGGGAAGGTGTGCGGGACAAAGTGGGAGCCGGGCAATGTTGAAGACTAGAGGGTGATTCTCCTTCCCAGAAGGAAGGACGGTTCTCCAGCACAGCCACAGCTGGCCGGGGGCATCTGACGAGACCTGCAGAAAGAGGTGCTCTGGCCGGGGAGGCCTCCAAGGGCCCCTCCACCTTAGGGGAGGGTCTGATGGAGCAGCGGTCTCCCCACAGTGGGACCCTCTACGGTAACCTGGGCCGGTCCTACCTGGACGCCAACCCTGATCGCTGAGCCCTCGTTCAGGTATCACACCTGTGCTGTTTCCAGAGAGGATGCTGTTACCCATAAACCCTCCTGCAGGAATACACATTGCCCTCAGCCGAGGGTGCCTTGTCCCCCTCTACAGCCTTCACAGAGCCCCCTGCTTCCAGGGGCCCTCCGTTCTCCTGCCTCTGCTATTCAAGGGCTCCATCAGCAGCCGTCAACTCCTCAAACCCAGAGCCAGGCAGCTTAATTGAGACCTCAACTATGAAATTCCAGGGCTAAGAACTTCCACCAGGGAAGCCCGCATCGGGGAGGGGAGCTGACAGGCAGGTATTGACATCCCGTCAGCACAGCCTGGAAGCTCTGCCTCCCTCCTCACCTGCCCAGCTGCTCTGCTGGGGACACCAAATGGAGAGCCCTTCGTCCCCCCCTCACCCTGAGCCCATAGCTGCAGAGCTAGGGGCAAAAGGGGCAGGATCCACAGCCTGAGCCTGGGACATTGGGGAACCCTGTGCTCTCATGTCAGGGAAGCGGAACGGCCGAGATTCAGAGAGGCTGTGTCTTGCCCGAGGTCACACAGCTGAGCGGGTAGGGTGGGGCAGTTGGGACTTGAACACCAGCTAGTAGTTCCACAGTCTGGGCTTGCTCCTCACCACAGGACAGCCATGGACATTGTTCCTCGTCTCTGAAAGCCATCTGCTTGCGGCCTGTCAGCCACCTCCTTCCCTGGATCAGCGTTCAGCGGCCCCTGTGCCTCACACTCCTCCACCAGCAGGTCTCGGGCTTTCGGGCAATCTCTGGGCAGAGCCGCAGGAGCCCTCTGTGGCCAGTGCTACGGGCCCACTTCCTTCCCCTCGGGGTCATGTTGCAAGTTAGAGAGGCGGGAGCCACCACACCCAGAACAGGGGCAAAGGCCCAGGGTGGCTGGGGGCCAGGCTGTCAGTGCCCTGTGCCCGCCATTTCACTGAGTCCCGCAGCAACTTCCTGAGGTGGCCCCTGATGGGCTCCTCCTCCTGCAGACGGAACCGACTCTGGGGTCAGGAAGCAACATAACTGGCAGAGCTGGCGCTCAAGCCCAGGCAGCCTGGCTCTTGTCCACTGAGTCACCGCACTCTGCCCCTCATTGGGCACGAGCAATGTGAGAGCAGGTCCCTTGGGGATGGGGATGGGCCAGGTGTTTATTGAACCCATTATGTGACAAGGTTTCCACATTCTGTTGCATTTATTGTTCACAACAACCTCAGGACCCAGGAGGTGATCCGCGGGCCCAGAAATCATCTCACTGTTTAAACCATCTTCTCTTAGGAAGCAGGGCCTGATACTACTGCTACTACTAATACCAATACTAATACCAACACCAATACCAATACCAATTCTAATATCAATACTAATACTAATGCTAATAGCAATAGCAATACCAATACTAATACCAACACCAATACCAATACCAATTCTAATATCAATACTAATACTAATGCTAATAGCAATAGCAATACCAATACTAATACCAACACCAGCACCAATAGCAATATCATTTCTAATACTAATACCAATACCAATACTAATGAAGAGGAGTAATTAACACTGAGGCCTGACTCCGTGCCAGGCAATTGTCTGAGACCTTTAAGAGGATTGATACTCATTTCATCCTCCCTACAGTTGTTGGGGAGGTCGTCCTGTTACTATCCTCTCCCTTTTACAGATATAGAACCTGGACAGAAAGGCTACGCGTCTGCCTAGTGGCACTCCAGTAAGTGGCAGAGCTGGGATCTGGGCAGGCAGCCTGCCCCCAGCACCTCTGGTCCCGACTGCTGTGCCAGGCAGCCACCGCCCTGTTCTCTGCCTGTTCTCTACCTGTGACTGCGAGGGGCTCTGCCTGGCCTCTCTCCCCCCTGCCTCCCAGTTAGGGAAAGCAAGCTGTGATGGAGCGCAGCTGGGCTGTGCCACCAATGCTGGTGTGAGAGGGCTGACCCTTGGCACCCAGGTGAAGGGTCAGGCTTGGAAAAGCCTCACACAAGAATTGGCCTAAGAAGAAAGCTGCTCCTGGTTCGTGTGTGTGTGTGTGTGCGCGCGCATGCACGCTCACGCTTGCTTACAGGAGAGTGGCAGCCAGGTGGCTCACTACAGCCTCTGGCAGTCATGTTTGCCTTCACCAATAAGGGCACTAACCAGTGATGACAGGCGCCACGTGCTAACCTTGTGCTCTGAAGTTTACATGCTTTCCTCTCCTGACAACCCTGAGGAGGGACTCGTTCCCATTTAGGGGAGGAGGGAGCTCAGCAGCTCTCACTCTCTGGGGGCCCTGGTGCAGCTGAGGGCAGCTCTGGATCCACTAGATCTCAGAGCCCACACACCTAGAAGCAAGACCACTCCCTCCTCCAGGCAGCAGAAAGAACGCACTGCACGAGAGAGCCGTGTGAAACGGGCACTACTCAGACTCCAGGACCGACCGCAACTCATCTCCTGCCCATGGGGTCTTGTCCACCCCCTCATGGGCCCCACTGGACCAACCACTGAATCCCAGGCCAGGTCTGGATCCTGGATCAACCTTCCTTCCCACCCACATCCCCCCGGCCCCCTGGCTGGCAGTCCCCCTCTGGGCTTCTCCACACTCACACTTTGGCTCAGGCCTCACGTCTCTGGTCTGGATGAATGCAGCAGCCTCCCAGCCAGCTTCGCCACCTCTGGCCGTGCCCCTCGCCCACGGAGACCCCCTCCAAGGGCTGCCCATGACCTCAAAGGCACAGCCCAAGCCCCGGAGATGAGCGCCCACACCTGGCTTCCCACCACATTCTTTAGGGAAACATTGCAGATCGGTCAGGCTTTTCAGGGCAGGAAACCCACTCCCAGAGCGATGCTAAGACTTTACTCACAAGAGGACTCATTACCAAGGGGTGGGTGGGGGTGGGGGACCACGAGGGAATGTGCAATAACTCATGGTTGGCAGCAGCCAAGCTGTTACCCTCTCTAGCCCAAGCATACCAGGGGAGGTCACCCAACCCAGAAAAGAGAGAGAATCATGCAGCCCCATTCTACTCAGTGCAGCCCACAGCCAGATGCTGGTCCATGAGCTGTTATTTCCTGGTTCATGAACAGACAGGACAGAAATGGAGAGTAAGCACTGGGGAAGGGTCACCGCAAGTTGGCACTGATGGTGACAGCCAAGTGCACAACCCCTTTCCCTGGTAGTTTATTTCTATTATTTCCTACAAGAGCACCAGTCTGCCCTGGATGGGGGAGGCAGCTCCAGCCCTTCGCTGTGAGCAGCTGGAGCAGCACCTCTCTGGGCAGCGTTTCTCGGCCGGGGCACGATTGGTACCTCAGCTGAGTGATTCTTGGTCTTGGCGGCTGGCTGTCCTGTGCACTGGAGAATGTCTCAGCATCCCGGCCCCGCCCCACAGGAGGCCAGTAGCATCTCCAGTTGTGACAACCAGAGGTGTGTCCAGGCACTGCTCCATGTCGTCTGGGGGAGAATCACCCCTGTCAGGACACACTGGGGAATTTAGACCAGGGGCAGGGGCAGCCAGGGGCAACCTCAGAGCATGGGAACCAGACCAAGAGTACCCTGGCCCCACCCTCTTCCCTCCGCCCACTCCTCTGCTCCTGTCCCCAGGGCTGAACCCAGCCAGAAGCCAGAGTTCATGGCTGCACACTAGTCAGCCTCCCAGGGCACCCAGCAGGGTGGAGGAGGGGAGTGGACAGAGAGGCAAGCGATGATTTCTGGCACCACCGCTGTCACAGACTCAAATCACGAGAGGCCCCTTCCCGTCACACAAACGGGTGACATTTCTGTTCTCGGAAACCATGAATTGCTATTTTAAGTTGAGTTGCTCCGATGTGTTAAATTTAATTAAGCTCACACGCTCTAAAACACAATTTAAAACTGCAACCCCAAGACTTGCCCAGGGAAAACAACAGGGGCGTAAGAGGCTGCTTCTGAGTGGCTTCCCTCCCCCCCCCCCCCCCCGCCATTAATGTTCATTTGGCATTTCTCCATTCGATTTAACACTAGCAAACACATCTACAGATGAGATCTACAGCTGATACCAGAGGTTTAAGAAGAAATCACAGCATCCTGGCCATTCTACTGCTTGCTCTCAGACCCGGCTTCCTTTGGCCTGCCCCATCCGCCTGATAAGGAACTACATTTCCCAGGCCCCCTTGCCTTTGCCCAGGCTCCTTTGCCCTCAGGCTTCCAGATAGAGTTGGCCAGTGGAACTCTAGGAGGAAGACTGGAGGAGGGTAGGAAGGGGGGGGGGGCGGGGGGGTTCCCTGCTGGCTCCTGAAACTGCTCTGTGATCCCAGTTTCCGGGGTTCTCCCTCCTTCCAAATGGATTTGGAGCTCAGGCTCTGGTCACACCATCTCCTCCATGTCCCTCCATCCTCGGCGGGAGTGGTGGGTGTTAGTGGCTTTGGGCTGCAGTGATGTCCTCAGTGCCTCACTGTCCCCCTGGCTGACCCCTCAGCAATTCCATCCCCCATACAATCCAACCCCCGCACTGAGTCCCCTCTTAGATGTAGGGGGTCCTTTTATCCCGACTGCATCCTGGGTGACACAGGAGATAAACGTTACAGGACAAGAATATTCTACCTATTGCCCTAGCCAGGTCGCTCAGTGGTTAGAGCATCGGCCTCAGAGCTAAGGGTCTGGGGTTTGATTCCAGTCAAAGCATGTACTTCCGTTGTGGGTTTGATCCCCACCCTCAGTTGGGGCATGTGAGGGAGGCGGCCAATCAATGTGTCTCCTCTCCCTCTGCACCCACCCCCCCTTCCCTCCCTTCTACTCTGTGTGAAAATCAATGGGAAAAATATCCTTGGGTGAGGATTAAAAGAAAAAGGAGACTCTGCTACCTGTTAATTTATCCTCTTCTCCCCACACTCTGGGAAAAGACTGGCGTCACTTCCTGTCAGCAGCAGCCCATCGCGGCCTAAGCTGGAGGCCTTAGGAAGCAGGCTGACGCCCTCTCTGAATCTCTCCTCACTCCCCAAACCATCTCTGGAGCCTTTGCAGGAGCAGCCCCTCTTCCTGGAGACCTCTGATCTCTCCTCCACCTGGTGACCTCATCCCTCCTTCAAGGCCTGACCCCGCCCAGACCTGCTCCTGCTCTCTCCTCCCGCAGCCATTGCCTTTGGCGGAGCCCTCGTCCATGTGGTGTCTCCCATGAGGCCACGCTCTGCGCCTTATTCATCCTTGTATCTCCACTGCCAATCACGATGTCTGACTAGGAGTCACCGCTGAGCAAATATTTACCCTGCGGTTGCGCACTGAATGAAGAGCGCTGTGTTAGACCTGAAGGCCTATGCGCGTGTAAGATGTCCTCATTTCAGCACGATGGCTGGCTAACGGTGACTCCCAGGCACCGCTGTGCGGAGGTTTTCCAGAGGCGGTTTTCTGTAACTCCGAGTTCACTGCAGGGGCTCCTGACAACATTTACGGATGTGATGGGGGTGTGTGGGGTGTGTGAGTGTGGGTGTGTAGATGAATGTGTGTATATGTGGCACAGTGTGCGGTGGTATGTCTGTGTGTCTAAGTATCATCTGAGAGCTGAGTGTGTGTGTGTGTGTGTGTGTGTGAGAGAGAGAGAGAGAGAGAGAGAGAGAGAGAGAGAGAGAGAGAGAAAATGGATGTTGTGTTCACTTATATATGGTTGGGAAGGTTCGGACCCCAGGCAATGCTAGTCCCTGCTTTGCCCCTCTCCCACCCAGTCCCCTACCCCGCCTCCCAGGCTCCCATGCCTCTCCTGACACTTCTGAGGTGACTCCCCTTGTGACCTCTTCCAGAGACACCTGCAGGCCAAGCCCGCTCCTTCCTAATTGCTACCATTAAAGGCGGTTGGGGCTCCCGGAATGGGAACAGGAGAGGTTCTAGGAGTGGCCACCTGAAGCCTGTGAGCTGACTCCCAAGTCCACTCTCCCCTCTCCTGGGCTCACTCAGACCACACTCCCAGGCTCCCTTGCAGGTCGGGGTGCCCAAGTGCTGACTCCTGGCAAGTGGATGAGGTGGCAGCAGTGTGTGCGACCTCGGGCCAGGCCTTCAGAGAGAGGGAGCGCCTGCCTCTCCTCCTCCTTGCCCCCTGCTGGCTGCACCCTAGGCGTGTGACCCCCTGACCACGCAGAGGACAAGGCCAAGAGGGTGGAAGCCTAGCGCCCGCGTCTCAGTGAGGAAGGCTTCCTGACTGCGGGTGTCCTGCTGGCTCCTAGGACCAGGACTCGATTCGGTTGTGCTTCAGCCTTTATGCGCTCACAGCCATTAGCCTCTTCTGACTCACAGCCCCTGCAGATAAGACAGGGAACCTGCAGAGTTTGATGCACGAGGTGAGTGACGGACAGGAGCCGATGAGTGTGTATTCGTGGAAGAAATGGATGCCTACACAAGAAACGTAGTCAGCAAATGCCACCTCTGTCATCTCAGCCCCCACCCCCTCAGCTGCCCCAGCACAGCCACTTTGCAGGGGCCCTCCCCTCCCCTCCCCATCAGGGACGCACCAGAGCTGCTCACTGCCCAGGCCCGAATTTGGAGAAGGCCCGTCCAGCTCCACCCACCCCCACCCCGACTTCGCTGGCTCTGCACCCTCATTACTGGCTCTTCAAGACGCTCAGTCCTGCCAAGCTCTTCGACCGGATGAGATCTCAGGGCACATGAAAGGGCCTCGTTAGTCCCAGGCGCGGCCCAGGCTGGCCAGCCTGCCCTTTTCCTGAGAGCCCCGGAGGGCCTGCTCTTCCCTCAGGCTGCAGGAGGCGTGCAGACGTGGCCGGTCTGCCTTGCACACAGTTTATTGAGCTCTTCCCCTGTGCTGAGTGCTTGACCCACAGGCCTCTTTGCTTCTGCACCCTGTCTCTGAGGTAGGAATAATGACCCCACTTTACAGATGAAGAAACTGAGGCCAAGGCAGGGGGCTCACCGGCTCCAGTGCATGCTGGAACGGGGCTGAGCTAGTGCTGAAAGCCAGGTCTGCCAGGCGCGGAGCGGGGTCCCCCCAGACTGGACTGCCTTGAACTGAATGGAGAGGAATCGGGTTTTAGCAGGAAGCAGGTCTCAGCGTTAGGCTAACTGTTTGATGGCGACTGCAAATATTTATCTTCCTGCGATGACAGCTAAGATGTATCGAACTCTTACTATGTCAAGCAGCTTTGAGTAATCTGCATGTATCCACTAACTTAATCCTCATGGCAAATCTACCAGGGCTGGCCTCGCCCCGCCAGCAAGCAGAGGAGCCACACTCAGCCCGTGGACATGCGGAGGCAGCGCCCAGCACCCCTCCCACAGGCCCAGGTCAGGCCTGCAGAGGAGCTCACTCATGGGAGGGTGCTGTATGAAGGAGAGGGCTCTCCTGAGCCAAAGGAAACACACCTCTGATCCTGGAGGTCCAGGCCTCGGGCCTTGAGGCTGGCAACCCTGAGCCAGCTAGACACGGGACGTGGGCAGCACTGGTCCAGACTGTGCAGGACGGCATCGCGGCTTCACCCCCACAGCAGGACAGGCTTTCTGCCCCGTGTGGGTTGGGAAGTCTCTCTCAGAAGACACGTGGCAACAGTGTTAGTGAATCCCTGGCTCACAGTAGACAGGAAGTCAGGCCTCAGGGAGCCACACCGCCAAGGCTGCCCCGCTCACCTCCCAGTGAGGATTCCCTGGTGACAGGTGAGGAAGTGCCTGCAGAGGCACTGCCTGTGCTCCTGCCTCAGGCTGTGGCAGATCAGGTGGCCTTGGGGGTGGGGGGTGGGGGAGGGGGTTGGTAAATGGCCAGCCCTGTGTGGCTGAGACAATACTGTGGCTCCTGCATGGAGGGGATAACGCCAGGAGGTCAGAGCGTGCGTGCTGGCACTGACCGCAGTGCACAGTGTTCAAGGCCCAGAACACTCACTTGCCAGCTGTGTGACCTTGCAAGCCACGTGGTCTCTCTGTAAGGGGAAGAGGTGACGGGCCTCCCTCACAGTCGGTGCCTGGTCCACAGTGAGTGCTGTGTGTGCCAGTGACTGTGAGTGCGGAGTCACCTCGTCCCAACGAGCAGACAGGAGTCTAGCAGGCGTGAGGGTAAATAGGATTTTAACTAGCCAGGCGGTCACACAGGTGCCTGCCCAGCTCAGGGCAGCTGGCTATGACCTGGCTGTGTATCTGGGCCAAGGCTGCAGCCCCGGCCTCCCCCAGCCCAGGTGCTGCCCTGCCTGACTCACCAGGAAGTCTACGGCTCTTTCCATTCTCTCTGCCACCTCCATTTACAGAGCACAGGACGCTGGGCTGCGAGGGCCCGCCAGTCCCTCCCTAACAGGCTCCTCTGGCTGTCAGCACGCCACCCGCCTCCAGGGGCACGCCAGGCAGCCCACCCCAGCTGCACACACCCCTCCTGGCTCAGAATCCCCGCTCACATGGGGCGGTGGTGACAGCTGCTGCCTCCTCCAACTCCCCAGCCCAACCCCATGGGGACGCCCAGAACAAGGTGTTTCTTTCTTTAACATGTGTCGGTAGTTCCCACATTGCGCGCAGCAGCTCTCTCACCCCACTGCGAGCCTTCATTTCTCCCCAGTTACCGCTCGTATCCCCCCCCATTGTTCCTCAGGCTCAGCTCCCAGCCTGTGTCTCCTCTCATCACACACCAGTGTGTCTTTGGCCCTCCTTTCTTAGGAGATCTGAGCACATGGAACTGAGTCAGACCCCACATTCCCCCAAGCAGACATCACATTTCCGGTGAGGCCCGCGGGAAGCTGCATCCCATCTGGGCTTCCACTGAGCGGGCTGTCAATGGACACGCCCTGGGGTTGCTATCCAGCCATTTGCAACCATTCTGTTCCTTGAGTGGCATTTCCACCACAGCAGGCGGAGAGACCCAGGGGTGCTCCCCACCCAAGGCATCGCTCTCTCTCTCTCTCTCTTACTCTCCCCCCCCCCCCCAATCCAAGTTTCTACGAATGTGGAACTTTTCTCTGTATTTAACTGTCTTTAGCTCCCAGTCCCCAAGAACTGGGTCGGCAAGTCTCAGGGGAAGGGAGTAAGCCTTGCAATCAAACAAATCTCTCTGAAGGCTGATTCTGCCCCTGATGGCCCGCGTGCCTCGGGATCATTTTCCCTCTCTCTGAACCTCAGTTTGCTCACCTGTGAAATGGGGACAGCAGTGCCAACCTCCTGGGCTGAGTGTGAGAAATAGGTATAGTGGGGTGGACACGGCGGCCCCTTCTGTTCCCCTCCCAGGCCCACTTGGTGCCCCGACGACTATGATGATGACAATGAGAGTTGTCATTTCTCTCCTTGGGGAGCTGAGAAAAGCCTGCTCGATAACAACTCATCACTTACAGGAAAAATGCAGAAGGTGTCAGACCAATTACACTGCCCGTCATTGGAAACAGAGGAGGATGCAGAATAAAGATTCCCCACCAGCAGCATCCAGAACACACAGAGCCCAAGTCCCTGCACCCAATGACGAACCTAACCAGACAGCTCTCCCCAGTCAGCAGATCCATAATGCCATGGGGGCGCCACCCAGGGGCAAACTCACCTGCAGCACCAACCTCCTCAAAATGCTCTCCCAGGCTCTCCCAGCTGCACACACACTAACATGAGAACAACACAGAGAGCACAGGGCCCTGCACGTGGATCACAAGCAGAGTCCAGGAGCGTCCATATCCCATAATGCCGCGTTCTGACGCACGTCACAGCATTCGGAAAACTGGAGGACGTTGTGTGAAGTGACATAAGACAGACACAAAAGGACATGCACTGTACGTCTCCACTTACTACCATACAAGGCACCAGGGGGTCATATTCATAGAGACAGAAAGGAGGGGGCAGGGGAGGGGGAGGGGAGTTGGTGTGTAATGGGCACCGAGTTTCAGTTTGGGAGGATGAGAAAGTCGTGGAGATGGATGGTGGTGATGGTGCCCAACAATGTGAATGAACTTAATGCCACTGAAACACACACTTAAAAATGGTTAAAACAGTAAAATTTATGTTCTGTACATTTTAGCACAACTTTCAAAATGGCAAAAAAAAAATTCATCACAAAGCAAATTCTGCCAGGCGGGCAGGACGGGCAGAGGCTGCTGGAAACACATCTGTGGCTCAGTCACCCTCGGCAGGGGCTTCTTGGTCCTGCTGCCCATGGGCTGGGTTGGGCCTGTCAGATTGGGGCTGCGAGGCAGCACTGGGGAGGGACAGGAGGCAGGGAGGTGGCCCCTGGCCATATGCCTGTCCTCTTGACTGAAGAACAGGGCAGTTCCAGAGCAGAGTGTGGCACGAGTCACATGTTTGGGCAAAGAGGTTGCGGGAAATAAAGCGTGGGGGTTCGCAGCATCCGCGTGGTGCCAGCTGGGCCTGGGTTCAAATTCTGCTCTGCCCATGACCAGCTGTGTGGCCTGGGACAGAATACTCAGCCCTCTCTGCCTCAGTTACTAGGAACTCTAGGACCTACGTGTAGGACTGTTGTCAGGATTATGAGGGAAGTTGTGTTAAACACTTGGCACAATGCTTGGCAATCAGTGAGAGAGCACTAGGTTTTGTTTCAGTGACAACAGTAGAGTCACCGATGACCCCTATAGAAGAAACCAGCCAGGAGGAAATGAAGTCTTCGCTCATTTCAAGGATGCGTTTTGGGGGCCTGCCTTTTCCCGCAGTCATAATCCCCTCCTCCGTCAAATCAGAAGCGCCTTGAAGAAATGAATGGGGGCAACCCCGGGTTGAATTTGTGCCATGGTGACACAAGCTTACGGACTGTGCGATGTCGGTAAGTCACCGTGCATCTCTGGGCCTCACTCAGTTTTCTCGCCTGCAGAATGGGTTAATAATATCGACCACAGGGCATCCTTAGGGAAATGAAATACGATATTTGTTCAGTAATGAGTTCAGTGACGACGGCGTGTTTATGCAAGAGAAAGCAGCCATGATGATGCTTGATTTGGTGTCTGAAAGAACAGGTTCAAATCCGGGCCCACCATCGGCCAGCTGAGCCATTTTGAACAAGGAGATGGCCTTCTTGGATTCTCAGCTCTCTCATCTGTCCAATGGGAGTGATGACACTGCTGCCCAGTCCATAGACTGGGTGGGAAAACCTGCACAGTGTGTGTCCTTGGACGCAGTATGGAGGTAAAGCATTCACAGGTGGGAACTGTCATCTTTCATAACGGGGCACTCAGCACACGCATGAATGAGGGACTGAGACACTGACGGGCACTTCCCTGAGGGCTGCTCCATGCCTCGCATCTGGAGGTGGGACTCCCGGGGAGTGGCCTGCTGACGCCTGGTGCGCTTGCCCATCACCTCACCGGCAGACAGAGCCCTTCCCGCCAGTGGTCAGGAGGCGCCCGCTCAGCACTTCTCTGGGCTGTGCTTCTGCGGATCCTCCCTGGACACCAGGGCCTCCCCGAGCCGCTGGCCAGGAAGGGACGAATCTGGACCGGGGACAGGAATGACCTCGGTGCGAGGCCTCAGGTGGGCAGCGGGGAGGCTGCTCTGTCCCACCAAGTCAGGGCTCTGACCCGATCCCAACCCTGGAGCCTGAGGGAAGGAGGACGGCGGAGCAGAGCTGTGCCCACCCTCCAAATATCCTCAGGTCCAAGCTGAAGGGACAAGGCTTTGGGCCTGGCTCTGTCCCAGACTTGCTGTGGCCATGGGCCAATCACTTCCTTCTCCATGCTTCTGTGCCCAATTCTGACATCCGAGAATTCCACCAAAGCATCACCCAGAGGCGGGGGTGACAGGAGCAAGGGGGTGCAGCAGCAGGGCAGGTGGGGGACACAGCCAGCAAAGGGTTGAGGGAGTTGGGGCAGCGGGTCCCTAGCCCTCAGAGCACACAGGATCTGGCACCAGAGTGACCTGGGCTCTGGGCTCAACTCCTGACGCGCAAGTTCCTGGTCTCGCCTGCATGACTCAATTTCCCAGGGATTCAGTCTCATTTGTAAAAGCAGTTTGCAAACCTAACTTCCAGACGCGTGTGAGGATTAGGAATGATGCCCGCGGAGCCCTGGCACGCGACATAGGCCCAATAAGTCACAGCTATACGGCAGGTCATTGCAGAACGCCGCTTCCTCTAATGCTGCTTCGCGCTCTAACGTTCATGAGGTGCTGCAGGGACTTAACTCTTTATTTATATCCGCTCGCCTGTGGGGAAATTGGATTGTTATGCATCATTTCACTCGTTGCAGAACCCATCGACAACGTTAAGCGAGGGCTTACTGTACACGGTGAATGTTTACCTACTTTATCACCTATCATCTGCCTGCCTGTCTGTCTGTCTATTGGTCATCTATCCATCATTACCGTCATCTTTTTAGTAGGGAACACTAACACCATCCAACCCCCATCTCCTGGCAAGATCTCCTGCAGGGCAGGTGAGCTGCCTGGGGGCACCGGTCGGTCACCTTGGGGTTCAGGGTGTCTGGGAGGCACAGGAAGTGGAGCCTCACTATGGGACTTACTTGTTAGCCAGGAGCTGCAGGTGAGGCTGGCCTGGCCTGGAGGTGCCTTGTCCTGGTTTTGACGGAGAATAACTTAAAATAGCAGTTTTACTCTCTTCCCCTTTCCTAGCCCCCTCCAAGCCCGAGGACAGCCAGCTCCTGTGGGGACAATCAGCACAGAGAGGAGCCACTACGCGCACTCAGTTGCCCTGCAGGATGGCCACGTGGGTCTGGGATCCTAGTGTGGACGTAATCGTGTGAGCCAGTCACATGTGAGTAAACCCCATGTGAGTAAACCACGTGTGAATCAATCACAGACCCTCGCATCTGTGCTTTCTGGGAGTCTCTCCAGCACTTTGCTGGGGGGCGTGGATCTGAGGCCTCAGGACTGGCCTGCTCTTCTGCTCCCGGTCGGGCTGGGAGAGGCCATGCCGGAATCACAGGGAGCAGGGGTGAGGAGGACCGCCCCTGTCCCTCCCCACACAGGCAGGTGGAGGGTGAAGCCCAGCAGGAGCCAGTGGCCAGCGTGTGAGTGAGTTCCGTGTGTGTGTATATGAGTGAGTGCCCATTGGCCAGTGTGTGTGAGTATGAGCGTGTGCCTATTGGCCAGAGTGAGTGACTGTAGTGTGTGTGAGTATGAGTAGAAGCAACCCTGGTGTGTGAGCAAGGCCGAGAGGAGGGTGTTGGCCGGAGGCTGTGAGTGTATGCAAGCCCTGTAATGAGGGGAGCATCTGAACGAGTCCGTGTGCTGGAGAAAATGTCCTTGCAGGGGCCTGCATGGCTGTGATCTGGCCCCACCACCCCCTGCCCCATCTCCTAGACTGCCCCTCGCCCTCTCTGCTGCAGCCACCCTGGCCCTTGCTGCTCCTTAGACACACTCCAGCTTGGGGCCTCGCCTTGGCTGTTCCTTCTGCCTCGAATGCCCTCCCCACAGAGCTCTGCTTAGCTCACCTCCTTCAAGTCTTTGCCAAGTCTCCCCTCAGTGAGGCCTGCCCAGCCCACTGTGTAAAACTGCCATTTGCCCGCCACCCCAAGCCTGACCCCCGCTGCTGTGTCTTCTTTGCACGGGCGTATTGCCTCCCCACCCCTCTGTAATTTACTCACTCATCGGGCCCGCACCCGTTTCCCACAGGACGAGGTTCTCCACGTTGTTCTGTTCACGGATGCGTCCCAAGCTCCCAGAATGGCAGCACTTACTCATTTTGCAGCATATCTGCCTCTGGTTTCACATTTCTAACGTGGAGACGAGAATAGAAGCCATCCACTCCACCGAGTTGCTGGGCAGATTAAGCGAATGAATACTGAGAGCGCCGAGAACGGTGCCTGGCACCCAGGTCCATACTGTTGGCTGTTACTACCCGCCCCCCCCCCCCCCCCCCCCCCCCCCAGCCTGGCGTGGGGATTCAGTGCGTGATCCGTGGGGAGGCCCAGCACCGGCCGGTCAGGCGGATGGCGGTGCCTCATAAACACGTCTCACCTCACTCCCACCCCAGCCCCTCAGTTTCTGGGAAGGAACATGCCCTGACCTCCCCAGTCCTGGAACCCATTTTCCTGGATGCCCTTGGGGTTAGGAAGTTGGTAACAGGACATGTATTACTTTTAAAAAAAATCAGGAGGCCCAGTCAGCGTGGCTCAGTGGTTGAGCCTCGACCTATGAACCAGGAGGTCACGGTTTGATTCCCGGTCAGGCACATGCCCAGGTTGTGGGCTCCATCTCCACCAATCATTCTCTCTCATCATTAATGTCTCTATCTCTCTTTCCCTTTCCCTTCCTCCCTGAAATCAATAAATATATATTTTTAAAAAATCAGGGGGAAGCAAGCCCCCAGCCTGCCCCACCCAGGGCTGCACAGCTTCCTGATCCTCTAGGTAGTTAATGGAACATGACCCTGACCGATAAACATATTCTTTAGGGGGCAGGGGGTGGGGTGGGTTGAGATGACTGCAGCTTGGACTGCACAGGGCTGAGCTCTGGCCTGGGACTCCAGTGCCTGATTCTCCCCCCAGCTCTGCAGCTTCCAACACCAACAGGCTGTATGAACTGGCGCAAGTCCTGTCCCCATCTGGGTCCCTGCTCTTCCTGGGTAAGGGGCTGGGATCAGTCCATTCTAAGTTTTCTCCAGGCTCATCCATTCATCCACTAAGTCTCCATGGAGCCCTTCTTGTGTCTCAGTGCTGCCTTAGGTATGGGACACAGCAATGACCATGAGACGCAAGTCCCTGCCCCGTGAGCTGACCTTGGTGGGGAGAGTGGGGGACAGCAAATGAGAACCACATCAGTAAATTATGAAGTATGTGGAAAAGCGGGGCGCGCTACGGACAAAAAGAAAAGCATCACGGGGTGAGAGAGGGTGAACGTGCTGAGGCATAGGAGGGCAGTCCCAGCTCTAAGTGGGGTGGTCGGGGGTAACCTTATTAAAAGGGTGACATATTTATTTATTTATTTATTATTTTTTAAATCCTCACCCAAGTATGTTTTATATTGACTTTAGAGAGAAGAAGGGGGAGAGGGAGGAGAGAGAGAGAGAGAGAGAGAGAGAGAGAGAGAGAGAAAGGAAATATGGATGTGAGAGAGAAACATCGATTAGTTGCCTCCTTTATACATCCTGAGCAGGGATCAAACCCTCACCTAGTATGTGCCCTGACTGGGAACCGAACCTGCAATCTTTTGGTAGAGGTCCAGGAGGACACTCCAACCAACTGAGCCACCCGGCCAGGCTAAAAGGGCGACATTTGAGGTGAGGGCCTACATTCTAGGAACCTGTGAATCTCAGTGACTCCTGTCCCATTCCAGAGAGAGCACGTGGGGGCCCGGGGAGTCCCGGGGTCTTCCTTCGCTACGTCCTGAGCACCCTGATCCCAGCTGCCCAGCAGGTGACGGACGGAAGACAGATCAGCCACGCTCCCAGAAGTGGGGAGTGATCTGCCGCTGTCCTTATTCACACTCCAATATTTCATGGCTCCCGGGGCTCTGATGGAAGAAATATGGCCTCTTATTCTTCACTTTACTTAAGACTCAAGGTCAATGGCCCAGCTGTGATCTATCAGCTGCTCCCTCCACCGGACATCCGTGAGCCAGGGAGCCCGGTGGCTGTCAGAGATTCAGGTGCCACCCTCCAGCCCTGCTCACCTGCCTGCCCCTCGGCGTTGGGCCTGGGATCTGCTGGCCGGGCGGTGAGGGTCACGGTGGCCCTGGGGGATGGTGGCTCAGTGAGGGCAGAGACCAAGACATACATCTCTCTTCTCTTCCCTGAACACACTCCATCCCTGGGATTGAACCCATGACCCAGGTTTCATTTCAGTCCCTGGAGCAGGCAGCTGTGGGGAGGCTGGGCAGCTAGGTTTCAAATGGCAGTGTGTAAATTAGAACGCCCAGTGCATGGCCATCAGTTTTCTCAGCGTGGGGAAGGGATGAAAGACACGCGTCAGCCCACCCACCTCCATGGAGTCCCGCAGGCCCGCAGGCAGCCGAGCCTGCCTCTTTCAGAGAAGCCGTGGTTTTGCTCGTCAGACGTTGCCTGCACTGCCGGGAGGTTCTCCCACTGTCCACTGCGACCCCTCCCCACGCACCCACTGTTTCCTCTTGCTCCCCCTTCTGTGTGGGCTGGTTCCCACTTCTGTGTCCTTACGGGGGTTCTGAGTGACAGTGGCTGACCGTGTGGGTTCCTTAATAGACGAGGCAGCTGGGAAGGGGCAGGCGGCATCTCTCTCCTCTCCATGTTGGGAGGAAGAGGAGTGGTCAAGAGCTCTCTCTGGAGCACAGCCAGCCTGGGTTTGGGATCTGGTCCTGCCACTTCCAAGCTGGGAGGCCTTGTGTAGCTGACTCACCTTCCTAAACCCAGAGATTCCTACCCTGTAGAGAGGTCTTAAGAGTAACAGCTGCCTCCCCAGGGTGTGTGTGTGGCTGGTGCCCTGGGAAAACGCACAGGAAGTACTCAGATGCTAAGGTACATGACCAGTGTGTCAAGGTGCTGACCCTGGAGCCAGCCAGCCTGGCTTCAAATCCCAGGCAGGACACCCCGGGCAGGCCACGTAACCAGTTTGCACCTCAGTTTTCTCATCCCCCAAATCAAAATAATAACTGCATCTTCTTGATCAGGATGCGGAAAGAATTAAATGAGTTAATAAATGGCAGCCACTCAGCGTAGAGCCTGACACGTGCTAACTTCTCAGAAAGGCTGGCTCTTATCGGCATCCTCCTTAGGGTAGGAGAAACCCCCTGCATTCACTTGGCTCTTTGACCTAATTCCCATCCATTGGTTTGTGATTTATAATCCATTTACTTTCAGCCAAAGATAGGAAGTGACTTGCAACATACAAACCTGTATAAAATGAGACAAGGTTTTAAAATGTTATAGGACAGATCACACACACACAAAGAATAAAGAAAGAAGAAAGTGTGAACTAAAGGCCCTGGGCCCCAGGCGGGTTAGTTGTGACATCCACGCGCTAAGTTCAGTTATAACTCCCACCTGCCCACTAGGCTGCTACGCAGTCTTGCCACTCCGTCTAGGGAGCAGTGGAGGCAGGAGGGCGTGCTGGCCTTAGGGCAGTGGTTCTCAACCTTCCTAATGCCGCGACCCTTTACAGATTGAACATAATTAAAGCATAGTGATTAATCATAAAACAATATGTAATCATATACGTGTTTTCCGATGGTCTTAGGCGACCCCTGTGAAAGGGTCGTTCGACCTCCAAAGGGGTCGCGACCCACAGGTTGAGAACCGCTGCCTTAGAGCCATGCGAAGGGGCCACTTTGCTAGAGGCACACTGTCTTTACGGGACTTGAACCCTGGGATGGCAGAGTGGACTGAGCTGCCTTCAGCTGAAGGGCCCCCTCCGCCCAGGAGGGACGGCCTCAGGCCACTTTGCTCTGGCCAGGCCACACCCAGCACACTGTCCACTGATGGACCCCACACGCGCAGAGGGATGGCAAGCCTGGCACATCTGAGGCACCGACCAGGAGATGCACCATAGGACACACCCTTTTCTGATCCAGAGAGAAGCATAGCAGCCCTGTGCATGCAGCGCCTCTCACATCTCTCCACTGATAAGCTCCTTCTCTACCTCCCGAGTCACCTCCTCCAGGAAGGCTTCCCTGATCTTCTGGTCTAGGTCAGGCCCCAGGACCTTTCTCTCTCTCTCTCTCTCTCTCTCTCTCTCTCTCTCTCTCTCTCTCTCTCTCACACACACACACACACACCACTTATCACAGCTGCAGGTACTGAATCATTCACTAGTCAAGTACATTTCACTAGTCAAGCACATAGCCCTTTAAAGTCTGCCTCCCCGGGAAATGGGAGCTGCAGGAGGCCAGGTGTGTCCTGTTCAGGGCCATCTTCCCTGAGTGGCCCCGCCCTGACATTATAAACATAAAATAAATACCTCCTGAATGACTAAAGGTGAAAGGCAAGAATGGAGGAAGGCAGGAAGGGAGGATGTTGAATATGGAAAAAATATATAGCATTAGATGAGCCATGAGAGTCATCTGCAAAAATTACATGGCCACACTATGGAAGAAGAATTTGGCTTCTTCCTGAAGAGAGGGAAGGCAGAATTGACGGGAGGGGGTGGAGCCAGAGGGATCTGGGCTCTGTGATAAGGAAACCTTCTCAGCGAGAGCACCCAGCATGGTGTAGGCTCTGGGACAACAGGAGGGGGAGTGTCTTGTGTCTGGAAGTTATCTCCCACATGGGGCCAGTCGGCATCGCAGGGAAGGTAAGCGTGGGGGTGATGGGTAAGAGGTGTGTGGGCATCATAAGATTCACAAAGAAAGGAGAGGGCAGGCCTGGGTGACCTGGAACTGTCTCTTTCTCACTCTTGATCTTTTTTTCAATCTGAGAGAGTAGCCAGAAGTGGGCCCATTTTAAAGATCAAAGAACAGAGTCCAAGAGCGTTGTGATGAGTGAAATAGCTGGACTAGTCCCAAGACCTTGGCTTCCCCTCCCTCTCCCTGAGCTCTCTCAAGCCCTTGGCCACGTCAACACAGGGGAACTGGGCTTGGAGACAGACTTACGGCCCCTTCCTAACCCCTCCCTCCTGACTTGGGGACCTTCCTTATGTGCTCCATCATGTATACCCTCTGTTGGACAGTCCCAGAGGAAACCACTTCGGCAGCTCCCTGGTCTCTACCCATGACAGATGCAAAGAACTGCACCTGTAATGGTAGAATCTCAGGCCCTCTAATCCTCCGGGAAGGAAGTACTAGGGCTGGAGTCCTGGCCCTCGGGCACCTCTAGGCAGGATGGGGGAGAGCAGGTGTGGGTGTGAACCTGGGCCTGGGTGCTTTCCCAGCATCAGGGAGGCAGCTGCCACCCACTCACTCTGGCCGCACGACAAGCATCCTTCCAGGCCCTGCCGAGCCACCCCAGGAATTTTAAACGTCCCCCTTGGTCCACTCAGACCTTGTTTTGAGTGACAGTCAAAGCCGCCTTGAGAGCAGCCGTCGGCACTGTCTCACACACAGTGGCATTTGAAGGGCGGGAAAAATCTCTGTTCAATGCCAGCTGCTGCCACCGTCTCAGCTTCTAGGTCCTGCCTCCATGCCAGGGCCTCGGCAGCTTTGTCACCTGCCTGCCCACACGCACCCAGAGAGAGAGAGCGCGCGAGAGAGAGACTGCAGGTCACCAAGCCCACGACCACTCTCACACCCACTGCCACCTCCGTCGTCATGGCCACGGGCAGCAAACACACTGAGAGTCACAGGGGAAGGAAACACCGCAGTACATGTCTAATGAGCTCGTTAAACAAGAGCATAAATAACTGCTCCCATCAGAGTAAGAGGGCTTGGGGCAGAGTGTGGGCACTGACTGAGGAGCGGGGCCATGATGGGTGGCAGGTGCTGCGCTGAGAGGGAGATGGGGCTGCTCTCCACTCCTGACTGTGGGCAATGGGCTGTGGGCTTCTCGAGCCAGACAGATGCAGGCCCAAACATTCTGCCGGCAAAACCATCACAGGCTGCTTTGATCTTTACCTGAGTCCTGCCTGCTCCTCACAGGCCCCGCCCTGACCTCCTTCTGCTCCTGCTCTCATAATGAGCCTGAGGGGAAAAGATTAGAGGGGCCTTCTCCCACTTTATGGATGTGGACAGGAAGGAGCAGGAGGGTCTCCATAGGTAAGACCCCTGCAACCCCCTGTAACTGGTCTCCCTGCTTCCACTCCTCTGCCCCTGCAGTCTGTTCTTCATCCAGAGCCAGAATCTTCCTTTTGAGCACATCCTGCCACTCTCCTGTGTTCAACCTCCTAGTAGCTCCCATCTCATTCAGGATAAAATCCAAGGCCTCCTCATGGCCTACAGGGCCCTGCACGATCCAGCCCTGTCCATTATTCGACCCTCATTTCCTGATATTTTTCCTCCAGATGCACTGGATTCCTTGCTGCTTCTCCAACAAGAGCAGCCTGTGTCTACCCCAGGGCCTTTGCACATGCTTCTTCCCCTGCCTGGCTCTTTCTTTCATTCCATCCAATGTCACTCCTCAGAGGGGCCATCCCTGACCACAGATATAAAACAGTAGACCTCCCCTCCCCCTAGTCTCTGTCTCCTTACACTAATTATTTGTTATACGTAGTGTACATTTTAAAATGAGAAACCCTCTCCCTAGTAAGAATGTAAGCTCCTTGAAGGCAAGGGCTTTGCCTATCTTATTCTTATTCCCTAGGGTCTGGACCAGAGCCTATCCCAAAGCAAACACTCAATACATATTTGTCGACTGGATAAATGAAAACCTAGCTACCAGAAGTCAAAGTGTGGTCGGCGCCTAAGAGCATCCGGTTCCAAATCCAGAGTTTTTTCCTCCACAGATGACGCCTGCCCTCAGAACTCGACCCTGAGGCCCCACGGCCGCAGAGGGAAGCCTGAGGTCAGGATGGAGCACTGGCTGCCAGCTCCAGTCCCAACACCTCCAAGCTGTGGGGCCTCCTGAGTCACGGCCCCCACCCCCACCCCCTTGGCTCAGAGTCCATATCTGTCCAGTCCCAACACCTCACAGGGTTGACTTGCCAACTAGGAGAACACACAGAACGCTTTTAAAGCAATAACTGAGGTGTAGGAAGGGCTCTGTGAGTATAGCTATTTAATTTGACATTCAAAGCCACCCACAGGCTGCCCTCGCCCATCCTCTCTGAGCAAGACTCCTATCATTTCCCTAGACCAGAGGTTCTCAAAGTGTGGTCCCCAGACAGACAGCATCTGCTCAGCGATGAGAACAGCAGCAACTCAGACCCCACGCCACACAGACAGAGCCAGCAACCCAGGCATCTGTGCGCTAACAAGCCTGCCAAGTTACAGGTCATGCTCAGGCCTGAGCACCACACCCGAGAGGTAGCCTTTCCACCAGGTAAGCCAGGTGTGGGAGACAGCTGGTGGGCCTGCTTCTTCACTCCCTGTAATCAAACGGTACCAGATGCCATAAAGGGGCCTGATGGGGTGAGCGGTACATGCCCTGCCCCTTAACTTCGGGCTTGGCCATGTCACTTACTTGGGCAACTGGGAGTTAGCGACATGATGCCAGCAGAGGCCTGGCATCGGCTTGTTCAGTTGGGCTCACCCTCCTACGTTCCTGCTGTCACCAATGGAAGAACATACTCCGCATAGCCACGCCCCTCTGTCTAGGCTCCGAATGAGAAGCACAGAGAAGATCTAAACCAACCTGTAGCCCGGAGCCCAGCCCAGCCCAGCCCAGCCCAGCCCAACCGAGTCCAGTTGAACTCCAACCAACCTGCAGACCCACAAATAAGAAAACTGAATATCAGTGGCTGTGAGCTACCTAGATCTCGAGGCTGCTTGTCATGCAGCATTATTGTGGCAGGTCCCGACCAGGCCTGTTCCTTTCTGCCTCTGCCTCTTTCTTCTGTCCAATGCAGCCACCTCTTCCTCTGCCTTCCAAACCCCACTGGCATGCAGGACACAGCTTATAGTCCACCCGACCTGGGCCAGGAAGCCCCAGAGCATGCCCCTCCCGCCCAGGCCTGTGAATTAGCTTCACTCAGCCTATGAAAAAGCTCACCCGAGTGGCGTTCACCAAGCAATTCATTTACATTTTAACCTTTTAGGTGGCTAATTACTCAACTGAAAAGCCCTTTAACTTACTACTCTCACTAGCTAATAAGCTAGTTAGAGGTTAAGTGTTAAATAGTTCCCTGTGATGCTTAATTTCCGACCACTTATCTTCTTTTCCATGCATTGGAAGTTGCTGCCCACATCTGGATCCGTTCTCCCACCCACGGCATCAGCCCCACAGCCACAGAGCACGTCGGAGCCCATCCCCACCGCCCGCCCCAGCTCAAAATAGCTCTCCTTCGTAAATAGTTAATGAGCGCATCCATCCATATCGCACTTCTCCGTGGCCCGGCTCTCACCCTGGGCTCGCCCATCCCTCTGTGGTTTTGTGTGAGTCTGCCCACCTACCCTCCACCCCGGAGACAATGAAGATGATGGACTTTAATTGACTTCACGTCCTGAACCCTTCTGTCACCCACCGGGTGCCCAGTGCCATCGCAGGCTTAATTGGCAACAACTAATACATCCCTCTTGGCTGCTCTGTGTCTCCAGAGGTGAGAACAGAGCCCTGGGTGAGGCAGAGGAGCAGCCTGGACCGGCGTCCTTCCCCGCTGGCCTTGGTGCCAGGCTTGGACTGTGCGGCAGGTGCCAAGAAACGTTATGACTGACGCTTTTGCCACAGCTCAGTGGTAGCTGCACACCTGCAACTCCCATCCTCCTCCCCTACCTTCCAGCAGAGCACTGATTGTACTTGGGAAGGCAACATACCTGAACAAATGACCCCGTCTCAGCCTCCAGTGCAGCTGGAGGAAGTGCAGGGAGAGGGAAACGGACCCTGGGAGGCGCCTGAAGGGGCTGGCCCATCTGGAAGGCCGGGCCTGGTTCAGTCTGGGTTCCCCAGCGGCAGACCTTGAGAAGAGGATTCCAGGACCAGTGGTTGATGTGGGGAGGTGAACTCAGGACCCGCTGGTAAGGGCATGGGGACAGAAACCCATACCAGCTGTTTTGCTAAGCCAGTTGCCATTGTGGGCAAATGGGGTTCAATTCCCCTGGGACCCTCTGGGAAACAGCACAGAACATGGCTCATTGTCCTTCTCTTTCTTCCCCGCAAGGGGAAGAAGGGGGAGTATTAACCCTCCATCTTCCTCTGTCATAGGCTGGGGCTGCTCCTGGGGACATCAAGTCCTCCTGTGGGCTGGGCAACCCAGAAAACGTCCCCGACTGGGAGTAGTGAGCCCCACTTAACGACGGTGCAGTTGACCTGCAGAAGGAGCCTCGGTCCCTCAAGTCCACGGAGAAATCATACCAGCCCTGAATTACCTCCCTCTGGGGTTGTGTCACATGACAGAAACCTACCCCCAGACGTGGCTAAGGTTTGTAGTCAGATCTCTGCTGCTAGAAACACCTCACACGTTATAGGCAGGACAGTTATCATTACCCCCATTCTGCAGGTAAGAAGCCTGAGGCTCAGAGACGCAAAGGACAGGGAGGTAACAGCAGCTCCTGTCTGGAGCCCCTGATTCCATCCTCCTTGTACAGGTCTGCCTTGGAGCTACTGTGGGCTTGGTTCCAGACCATTGCAATAAACCGAGTTGCATGGGTTTTTTTGGTTGGACTCAACATCTTCCAAACTTCTGTTACTGTTAATATTTCCGCCTCTTCCCATGATTCACACATGGGCTCAATGGCATCTAGAATGGTAATTTCTTCCAGAGGTTTTCAATTTACTTTGCTCAGATCCATCAGAGGAATCACTATCTGTGGCAGCTGTAGCCGTACGAAATGTATTTCTTAAATAAGAAGACTTGAAAATCAAAATTACTCCTTGATCCATAGGCTGCGGAATGGATGTTGTGTTAGCAGGCATGAAAACAACATTCATCTCATTGAACATCTCCATCGGAGCTCTTGGCTGCATTGTCAATGAGCAGTAATATTTTGCAAGGAATCTTTTTTTCTGAGTACTAGGTCTCCACAGTGGGTTTAAAATATTCAGGAAACCATGTTGTAAACAGATGTGCTGTCATCCAGGCTTTGTTGTGCCATCTATAGAGCACAGGCAGAGTAGATTTAGCATAATTCTAAGGGCCCTATGGATTTCAGATGGTCAATGAGTATTGGCTTCAACTTAAAGTCAGCAGGTGCATTAGTCTCTAACAAGAGAGTCAGCCTGTCCTTTGAAGCTTTGAGGCCCGGCATGGACCTCTCCTCTCTGGCTAGGAAAGTCCCAGATGGAAGTCCAGTAGTACTGGGGTTCTTGTTTCAGCATCTAAGAAGGGTTCAGCAATCTGGAGAAGGCTGTGAGTAGATTAAATAGGTTTCCAGAGATGAAATATAATTTTGAAAGGCATTTGGGGGTCAGAGGAGCTTAGCTTAAAGGAAACTAAGATCTAATTTTTAAGGTCTAAGTTCTCAGGTCTCCTCATCCCAGGACCCCATGCTTTTTATTAACACAAATTGTCCTGAGGTGAGGTGGAGATATACACTTCAAAGGGTATACACAAGCATTGTCAGAATGGGGGAATTAGCCTACGGGGCTATTCAGGTGTTTGGGCAGTAGGAGGCAATAACATGTAGATTAAAATGCCCTTTAGCTGTCTGGCAGCCAAGCAATCATTTTAATGTATCCTATTCAGGTTTGGGGAAATGCCTTCAGCCATTCCCAACAGGTGACTACATGTGTGACTCAACCTTGTTGAGTCCCCAAGTTCCATCAACCTTTTGATGAAACTCTTGCAATTATGACATGCTGGAATTGGTTTCCGGCACAATAGAAGGCTGGTCTGTCTACATTGGAAACCTGTGGTTTCGTGTAGCCACTTCACTGATTATCTTAGCCGGATCTTCTGGATGACTTGCTGCAGCTTCTACATCAGCACTTGCTGCTTCTCCTTGCACTTTTATGTAATGGAGATGGTTCTTTCCTTAAACCAACCCCTGCCAGCTTCAGACTTTCCTTCTGCAGCTGCCTCGCCCACCTCAGCCCTCATAGAATTGAGGAGAGTTGGGGCCTTGCTCTCCGAATTAGCCTTTGGCTTGAGGGAATGTTGTGGCTGGTGTATTTGATCTTCTCTCCAGACCACTAAGACGTTCTCCATCTCAGCAGTAAGGCTGTGTCACTTGCTTACTGTTCACTGGAGCCGCACCCTCAGTTTTCTTCAAGAACTTGCCCTTTGCATTCGCAACTTGGCTAATTGGTGCAGAAGCCTAGCTTTGGGCCTGTCTTGGCTTTTGACTCGCCTTCCCCACTCAGCTTACTTATTTCTGGCCTTTGGTTTAAAGTGAGAGACATGTGACTTTTTCATTTGAACACTTAGAGGCCATTGTAAGGGTATTAATTGGCCTAATTAATAATCATCAATATAACTGAGTCTCAGGGATTAGGGAGGCCGGAGGGAAGGGAAAGAGATGGGTGAACAGCTGCTCGGTGGAATAGTCAGAACACACACAACATTTATTGACTAAACTTGCCATCTTTCATGGGTGCGGTTTGTGGTGCCCAAAACAATTACGATAGTAACATCGAAGATCACTGATCACAGATCGCGATAACATATAATAATAATGAAAATGCTGAAATACTGTGAGAATTATCAACGAGCGACACAGAGACAGGAAGTGAGCAGATGCTGATGGAAAACTCGCGTCTCTGGACTTGCTCGAGGCAGGGTTGCCACAGACCTTCCACCTGTGAAAAGCACAGTGTCTGCAAAGCACAATAAAACCATGCCGTAGCCATCACCCAAGCTCAGCTGGGCATAAGGAAAATGGCTCCCGCAAATAAATGCACAAGATGCTTGTGTTTCCCACACTTTATCTCTTGGGAATTATCACCACTGGGAGGGTTTTTATTTCAATGCTGCAGATGGAACAAAGCCTCAGAGAAGTGAGGGGGCTAGTGCATGGTACAGCGGGACTAGAATCCAGACCTCTGGCTTCTCCCCTCACCAGAAGTCCAGAGACCAAACCCCAGCTGTGGGATGTGCAGGGTCTGCCCACCAGTGCTCCCACATACCTGCCTCCACTGGTGTGTGGTACAGTGGCATGATGTTGAATGCGCGCCAGAATCCCTGGGGTGCTTTAAAATCCCGGGTGCTCTGGTGGGCGCCACCCCAGGCTGATCGGGGTCTCCCGGAGGGAGCACACAGCTTCCCAGGGATTGCAGTGGGAAACTGCAAAGCCAGGCTGGGAAATGTGGGGCTGGTGGGAAATGCCGGGCTTGGTCTCAGAGCCTGGCTTCAGCCCTTGCCCACCCAGGTCCACTTGAGCTCTACTGAGGCTGCCAGGAGCTGGCTGCCTGGAACATGCTCGGAAAAGGCTAGTTGCCAGAGGGTGTTTGCTGTCATTCTGATGGCCGCCACCAGGAGCCCGGACGCCCAGGTCCCAGACACTCCTCCCCCAGGCCCCTCTCTGTAAACCTTCCTTGGTGTTTTTCTGGTTTGAAACAAACACTAGCCCCACCCCACCTGCACACTAACCAAACATATACAAAGTCAACAGGGGGCCGGCCCTCTGGCTCTCCCCTACTCAGGGAAGCGGCCACATTTCAGACGAAAGGCAGGCCTGATGCACACGAATGAATCCCTTTGCGCTGCTAATTATTTCTATCTTGGGAGCTGTCTCCCGCTGAGCTTTCTGAGAATGATGAGGAAATGACAAGTGGAGAAATTAGTCCCTCTAAACAGACACCCTGAGGCTTTTGAATTCGAGTAGTGTCATCTTCTTGTGCAGAGCAAGAGGGCAGGAAAGAAGGTAGTGCTACAATTTGTAGCACCCCTGGGGAGGCACCCCTTAAAAACGTCTTTCCTAGACACAAACCTGCTGAGTTTTGAAATCCCACCATTAGAGATTCACGCTCTTGGGACCTACAGAGTTCCCAATTGAACTACATTTCTGGAAGGGGTTGCACCTTACCCCTTGATCTCTTAAAACCCTCTCAGATCATTTTCCTGGTTGACAGGAAAATGGGAGTAAGGTGTGGAAGGATGAGCCACACGAGGCAGCCTGGAGAACAGCGACAAGAACAGGGAAGGGAGAGGGGGTGGTCTCCTAATCACAGTAAGTACTTATACGTACTTACATGTATCCAGTCCTTCAGAGTTGACTATGAAAGATGTACCTTCAAATACCTGATCCCATTCAGTTTATACCGCAATGTGTGAAATAGGCAGAAAGGAATCTCTGCTCCCACCTTACAGATGAGAAAACGGAGGCTGAGAGCAGTGACATGATTCACCCAGGACACAAGGACGAGTAGATGGTGGAGCTGGGTGCAAACTTGAATTCTAGGGCTGCTGGCTGCCTCCCGTTTTTTATATATCTCTGGCAGTGTCTTATGCCTACCTTTAAAAAAATCACATTTCCCACCTTCCTTGCAGACAGGGTGGCCGATTAGACATGAGACAGTTATCGGTAGAGCTTCTGATTCGCCCTGTTGCCCTTCGCTGTCCATAGCTCCTGACGTGCAGGAATGAGATGCGATCGCTAGAGCTCCAGCAGCCCCTTTACACTATGAGGTGACCGTAAGGACAGGAACTGAGCTGAGGATGGCAGAGCAGAAAGATAGGTGGGCCCCCTGGGGGTCATGCTGCCCAGAAGACGAGACCTAAACTCTCTCCCACTGGATGTCTTTCCCCTGAGAGACATGCCCGCTGTGCGTGTAAGTCACGATAGGCTTCCCCCTGCGCCTCCAGGCCCTTTCTCTCGGTGAGGCCTCTGACAGCATGGGTTGCACAGCGGCTCGCCGGGTGAGACATGCAACCCCAGGGATCCTCACCCCGACCGTCTTTTCTGCCAGCTGGTCCCAGGGGACTAGTTCTGAGTGGGACCCAAGGTACTCACTGGCACCCCCGCTCCCCTTTTCTCTAACGTCACTGGAACTTAAAAACGTGAGCGAAGCAACTCAAGCTGAAAGAGAAATCCCATCAGACGCCCGGTGGCCTCGCCCATCTTCCCCAAGGAGAAATGACAGCTAGTGCCTCAGCCCGAGCCGTCAGTCTTCACAAAGCCTCGTGGGGTGTCAGTGGGATGTGCTCCCAGCGCGGCACCTGGGTTGGGAGACTGATCTCCAGTCTGTGTTGTAGAACCTTAGGAAATCAACTCAGCTCATGTGAGACTTAGTTTTACCAACCATGCAATGGGTATGCTGTCATATTTGCCCTGTCTATCCCCACTTGTGGATGCCAGGTTCCAATAATCTAACAGTATGAAAGAAAAAACACCTTAGAAGTATTAGAAAAATAAAATCCAAGGCAGGCTGATTTTGATTTTGGCTCCAACCACGGAACTGCTGGGGAGTTTCCCTCCCCCGCCCCATCCACCCCAGTTTCCTCTTTTGTACCTTTTCCTTCCTCTGCCTGTGGAGGCTCAATCCACCCTTTCAGTAGAAGTTGGGGTGTCTGGGGAAGTGGCTGAGTCAAAGAATCTTCCCGAATAGGAGCAGGTCCTGGACCTGGCCTGCCCCCTCCCTTAAGGAACACCTGTCCCTATCATTTCTCCGAGTATCCATAAGATCCCGGGTTCATCGGTGAATTTCCCTCCACCCCATGGAAGAGATGTACAGTCAGATCTCAGTTCTCAAACGTCTCCCATCTCAAACAGTTCAGTGCTCGAACAAATGGTTCACGGAAAAATGTATCAGTTGTCAAACAAAACTACAGTTCTTGACCTGACAACCCTTTCATGCCGATAACTGTATCATCAGTCACACATCTCTCAGGGAACAAAGGAGAGAACGCGTGAGTATGAGTCAGTTTACTGCTAAACTGAGCTTTACTAACATCTTAGGAAATTGTGCTATGAATATTTTGTTTTTTGCTTATGTTGCTGCTAATTATTATTATTAAACTAGAGGCCCAATGCATGAAATTTGTGTACGAGTAGGCCTTCCTTCCCCCAGCTGCTGGCACCGGTTTCCCTCTGGCACCTGGGAACAGGGCTTCCCCCCACCCCCTGGCTTTGGAAGTCTGGTCTAATTAGGATATTGCCTTTTTATTATTATAGATACATACATACACCATGGATCCTAAGGAGGTTAGTGGTAGCAGCAAAGTGAAAAGGAAAGTTGTATGAACAATAGAAATAATTGCGAAGTATGAGAAAGTGTTCACATGTCTGATCTGGTTACTGAGTATGGCATGGCGAAATCAATGATTAGCACAATTTTAAAACATAAAGACGCCATCAAAAGTGCTGATGGTGCTAACGGTGTGAAACTGCTCACAAAACAGCAATCATAGGCAATTGAGAAAGGCTAAAACAGGGAATCATTTGGGGGTCTGGAACCGATTACTCAATTTACATTATTTATAATGGGGGGAAACGACTCGTTTTCAAACAATTCGCTTCTCGAACAGCCTTCTGGAATGAATTAACTTTGAGAACCAAGGCTTGACCATATGTATTTTCCAAGGGGGGGCAGATCTCCCCTGAAATGTGGATTGACAAGATGCTGATGGGGTGGGAGCTGGTTCTGCCCTCTTATCCTTTCCCCAGTCAGGAGATGTAGCTACAGTAAAGCTGCTTCCCCACAGCCCTGCGAAGCTCAGTGGGTAGCTCAGTCCCTCAGGGTGAGGGGCGTGCCTGGGAATCATGGAAGAACGTGGCCTGGAAAGGGGCCTGCAGCTAGATCAGGGGGCATGGAGTGTTGCTATCTCCCCCACCCGCAGGTTCCTCTTCCCATAATTCCTCGCTCTCTTGATGTGGAGACGATGGCATGTAATAGGCACCACGAGGGTTAATCGTGGCTAATCCCACCCTGTGCTGTGGAAGCGAGCTTGCCAGGCCCCGGCCCTCCTGGGGACCGTTCCAACATCATGCCTGCTGACAGATGTTCCCTATGACTCCTGGAGACAAGTGTTTGTGAATGTCACTTGGACTGATAATGACATGCAGGCCACTAATTTCCCATGTCGCACCAGGAGGGAGGCTGAGCTGGACGGGCTGTTGCTTTTCCTGGGTGGGTAGGGGGGACCTCTTCTTTCTGACTCCATTCTTGCCACCCTTCCTCTTCCCCTTATTGGCCCCTCCTCCCTCTGGACTGTCCCCACTAATGCTGGCCACTTCCTGCAAGGACAGGTTCTGGGGCTGAGAGATGGGGCAGTCCACCCTCCCTGCTCATATGGGAAACAGGCTCCACCTGAGGATTGTCTGGGTCCCGTGTGCCAGGCCTGCCTGCAGGGCTCATCTGGGTGCACTCAGGGAAGGTGAAAGCCTTGGGAAGTCAGCAAGAACCCTCAGAGCATGAGAGAGCTAATTATCTGCTAAAAGCAGGGCACTATTTCATAGCCGGATTCAAACCCGAGTTTCCCATGACTTGGGGGCCGCTCCCCCTTCCTGCAGTGAAACAGAACCTGATGCCTTCAGACGCTGCTCGCAGCTCCCAGGCTTCTGTGGGGCCTTGGCGTGGGTCGTGGTGACCTGCCAGTGACTACTGTCCAGGTTTGGTGGGACAGCCTGAGCCAATGCCAAAGTCCCTGTCTGTGACCTCAGGTCCTGGGACTCAAAGCCTGGTGAGACAGGGCCCCTTAATCCTGAGAGGCAAGAGGCTTAGTGGCCCCAACCATGATCACCATATTGTTTTGCTCCTGGGATTATAAAAGTCTCAGAGTCATAGACTATCAGGGCTGGACTCATTTAAGTCACATGTTAAAGTCAGGCTGCCCACCAGTTAGCCCTGGACAGAGTCAGCCAGGTTCTTTCTGAACCCTCCTGGCATGGGCAGGTCATGGCTCAGTGGCAGCTCTGACTTATTCTGCTGCTGGACAGCCCTGATGCTCATTTCCATTCTGTTCAGTTCACCAAATTCTGACTTGATACCTGTTGTGGGCCAGGACTTGCTAGGAGCTGCAGGCCCAGAGATGAGGAGCACATGAATAGCACATGCTGGAGAGGGAGCAAGACCCAAAGCCAAGCATCCCACAGCCAGAGAGGCTACGGGAGAGGCATGGACAGCTGTTGCTGCAGGAATTTCTTTTTAAATATATTTTTATTGATTTCAGAGAGGAAGACGAGAAGGAGAGACACAGAAACATCAATGATGAGAGGGAATCATTGACTGGCTGCCTCCCGCACGCCCCCTACTGGGGATTGAGCCTGCAACCTGAGCATGTGCCCTTGACCAGGAATCAAACCTGGGACCCTTCAGTCCACAGGTTGACGCTCTATCCATTGAGCCAAACCGGCTAGGGCTGGAATTTTTTGTATTGGGCCAATGGCTACGTGTGTGTTTGTGTGTGTGTGTGTGTGTGTGTGTGTGTGTGTGTCTACTCATGTAAGCTCTTTGAATAAGTTAGGGTGCTATGGCATTTTTTCTAAGTCCTCTTGTCTCCAAGGCAACCTTTGCCCATCATACACAAGCTTCCGGAACCCCATCCTCATCACCTGATCGCTGGATACACTGCAGTTGGGAAGATGACTCCTAAGACTGTGTCTTCTGTGTGAAACATATCACAGCCTGCTGGGATGACTCAGTGATCAGAACGGTAACGTCCCTCCCATGATCTGAACACTTTACTCAGTTAACACAACTGAACACTACAGGCGTCTCTTCGCAGGTCCATTACTTTGTAGCCATAATGCCTTTGAGGTCAACTAAAACTGAACCGGCCACACAAAATTCCAGTTAAGCCCGATTTCCTCCAGCTTGAACTCAGGCAGTTGCATCCTTGAACCAAGGAATACACTTTCTCTGTGCTGTCATCCACGCCGACAGGAAATACACTGAGCAGCACGGGAATGGAGGCAGGTCCTGAGGCACAAGGCATGCTCACGTCCATTTATCGATCAGTCTGCTTCTCCGGCCAGCTGTAAGCCCACCACCCCTTTCCATTTCTCCATTTCATTCCAAAAACAGTGTGAGATTTTGCCAGCCGCCCCGTGCTGTGGGGATGTGCTCTGTTTATGGCCGTGAGTCACGGCCAGTGGAAACTCCTAGGACATTTTCCAAGTGTACTTACCACCCAGAGCATCCGGCCCACCTCCCGACGCACGGGGACAGGGCCTCGCGGAGAATTACAGAGGCAGGAGGGACATCACTGAGCAGGCCGCCCTCCTGAATGACGAGGAGGCAGACTGAAAGGTTGGGAACTCCTGGCCACAGTGTCCCCTGAAGACAGCTCGAGAACTCGGCAGGATTTGCTCCCTGTGAACCCACATGGGATCCCGGCAATCAGCCTTCTTTTCCAGGGGCTGACAGCACCTGCTGACAAATTCTTCCTGGAATTCAGAATGCCGCGCCCAGCCTGCATGCCCTGGCTTTCTGGGCCTGTTCTGTGGAAAGTGGAGTCCGTGCCCCTTCCCCATCTTAGGCACTTCCCTTTCTGTGCCTGCTGTCTCAGGACCACTCCCCCGGGCTTGGGAACCTCATCCAGCTTCCTTTAGTCCTGGACTCGTCCCCTGGGGCCTGAGGCCAGTCCCCCGTGTGATGTACCTCTGCTGGGCTTGGTGCCCTCTCCGTAGTGTCGGTCTTGTCCTTCCCAAGTTACCTCGATTTGAATTCCATCTCTGCTGCTTACCCCATGTGTACACGTGGAGCAAGTTTCTCACGTGAAATGTGGGATAAGTGCAGTCCTGGTCTCTGGGGGTGGGGCGGGGGGAGGGAGCGGGGTCTGAGAAAACTAAAGGAGTTAGTATGCATAACACCCTTAGAAGAGTAAGTGCCGGGTGCCAGTCAGCTCTCCACGTAGATCCTCCAGTAATAATGTCGTTTCGTTATCACGTTGATGGATGTGGGAGGAACTTGTGTGTATCCATTCGCCTAGGGGGAAATTGGCTTGGTTATGTGTCCTATTGCTCAAAGTCGCAGAACCTGCGGATGACGTTAAGTGAGGACTGATTATATTGTTGCTATTGTGCTTGCTGGGGAGGGTGGAGGCAAATTGGAAATTGCTCAGCTTTGCCTGCTGGCTCCTGTCCAGTCTTCCTGCAACCTCTTTCCCAAACAGCAGACCTTCGTCATTTTTCTCTTTTTGCTCTGGTCATGGATTAAAAGCCCTTGTTGGCCGCCTTAAGCTCTCTCTGTACAGTGTGTGCCCCTCTTTAATAGTCACTTTTGCGTACAATCCTTCCTTCCCTTCTTTTGTACCCTTCCCTGTCCAAGTCTGAGCATACCACAGGGCCACTGTGCAGCCGCGGGTGTCTTTTCTTCCTCATGGGTTCACTTCTTTCTAAAAATCTTCAGTTTCAGCCCGGGCTGGTGTGGCTCATGGTTGAGCATCAACCCATGAACCAAGAGGTCACAGGTTCTATTCCTCGATTTCCGGTCAGGGCACATGCCCCCAGTAGAGGGCATGCAGGAGGCAGCCCATCAATGATTCTCTCTCATCATTGATGTTTCTCTCTCTCTCTCCCCCTTCCTTTCTGAAATCAATAAAAATATATTTAAAAAAAAAAAATAAATAAAAATCCAGTTTCTTTCGTTGAGTCTCCTGTTTCTCTGGAGTCAGATTCATGGTCAGGGCAGTGCCACCAGGGCCGGAGCCAGAAGGCCTGGGCTCAAGTCAGTCCTGCCTATCTCTGGCTGTGTGACCTCGGAGAGTTGCCTAATTCTCTCAGCCTCCATACTTCTTGGTATGTCCAGGAGAACTAAATGAAATATTGCCTCTAGAGCTACACATCATATGCATATAAGTGGCAGTGATGTTGGCTAGTGACTGTTACTATTATTATCTGGCTACATATGCACCTTGACCTTCTGCTCTAAAATTTTGGAAACCTGTCTTAAAGACTGAATTGTGTACCTCACCTTCCTCTTCCATTTCCTTCCCCAGGTTGGAGACGGGAAATGGTCTTACTCTCACCCTTACCGTGGTTACTGTTGCTACCAACAACAGTCACAATTTGTGTTCCGTGAGCACCTACTATGTGTCCACACTGTTCGGAGAGCATGCCATGCTGTGTCTCTTCTAATCCTCATGACGCCTTAAAAGGAACTCAGCATTTTCTTTTTAATTCCGAGGTTGCTGATGCTTCCATTTTATTTATATTTATAAACCGAGTGTCTCCAGGATGACAATCACCAAATAGAAGCAGGTTGAATTCCCACCTTAAGTGACTGCAGGAGTGTTGCCTCAGCGCCTCTGGTGACCCTCCCGGAGTTTGTGAGACCCTCAGCTTGCTGCCACCTTGATGCAGCGTCACCCCCTCGCAGACTTTAGTTCCCCTCATCCCGGGCCCGTGCAAGCCCCAGCGCTGGGAGCTGTCACCTTTACACTCTTTATCAAAGTCAGACCATATAATAAATGCACAAGGGAAGAAATAGTACATATTTTTCAAAGGTCAATCTCAGAAGTTATCAAAGAAATGCAAATGAAAACAAGTTCCATTTTCCACATGAAATTGGCAAAAAGGCAAGTAATTAGATATTCAATAACTGGCAAAGAAGTGGTCGAAGTGGCCACTGTCACCTTCCCCTCGCGAGAGGGTAAGTAAATATTCATATGCAACATATAAAGGTTATGCTTTACTCGTTGAGCCAGTAATTCAATTCCTAGGAAAATATGCTAAGGAAATCACTGAAGCTGCACCAATAAATTAATATACAAAGATAGTCATTGCAGCATTACTTTCCATATTAAAAAATGGCAAATGACTTAAATGTCCAACAATAGAAGATTGGTTAAGTAAATTATGGGGCAGCAAGTGAAAAATACTTGAACACCATGGGAACTAAGAAGCTATAATGTTGAGTGGAGAAATTAAGAAACAAAAGCACACGCTAGAATGATCATAAATAGTGTTTGGAATTGAAATAAAATGGAGAGGCCAAAGGCCTCAGGTCAATTTTGAGTGGTAACAGATAATTTTTATTTCCCTCTTTATCATTTCTCTTATTTTCCAAATTTGCTATAAAGACTATTACTTTTTATAATTAGAAAAATACACATATGCATATTTAAGTTTAATTATATATCTCTGTCTATATATCTTTGTATACATGCACATATGCTTATGTTTGTCCTAATGCTTTCTCTCCATCCCAAGAAATGAAGCTGCTCTCCAGATAAAACATGTAAAGGAAATTCCAGGTAAGCATGTGCCAGGTAAGGGAACCTCCGCTTCCCTCCCCCACCTTCCCAGGCAGAGACTCATCAACTCAGGAGTCAGAGCTGGAAGAAACCTCAACGCTAGATCAAGGGTACTTGACCGCTTGACCCATGGACCCCTCGGCTGTAGGTGAAGCCTACAGGATTTCTTCCCAGAATGCCCATTTTCCATGCATAAAAGGTAACACAGGATTTCAAAGAAACCCTGAATTCCTTGAGTGGTAAGATTCTAGGCCGTGTCCCTCATGTGTAGCACAAACGAGGCACAGACTGAGAAGGGAGCTCCTGTGGAGTCAGACCTCCAGCCCCTTGGGTTGTGCCCATCATGCTGTGAGCTCCTCCCTTCCTCTGAATGGCTCAGGCAATTCTGTGCAGCCTTTTGGTCCCTTCGTTCCAGGCCTGGGCAATGGCCCCTAGATTCTCACAGCCAATTTACAAGGGCAACATCATTGTCTCCATTTCCAGGTGAGGAGACTGACACCAGAGAGGTCAGTACAGGTGGGCAGGATTCTCTCGGTGTCACGTGACCTGCTCTAGCCAATCAAAGCTCACCAGGACTTCAGTGGGACAAACTGAGAAAAAGGCATGAATCCTTCTACTGCTTAGGGAAAGCGGCTGCCTGCTGGTGAAGCCAACCCAGAAAGTGGAACTTAGGGGAGGGAAGGAACTCTGAGAATGCAGATGGTTGTGGGGCTTTTGGTCTACCTGAGCCTGAAGCAACATGACCCAACACATAGCTTTTTTCTTTTAAAGCCTGTTTGACTTGGGTTCGATTACCTGCAACCAAGTGTCCAGACTAAGTTATGTATGGATTACCCCCATTTTCCAGATGAGGAAAGCTGAGGCAGCTCAGGAGAATTGCATAGCTAGCAAGTGTCCAGGCCATGAATTCTACCCATCCTGACCTCAAAGCCTTAGTCACGACTTCATCTGAGTCCAGGTGAGGCCAGACCTGCTCCTCCTTGGAGGAGTCAGATCGTTCACCAAGAGGCCCCTCATTGTTCTTGCATGTCCTCCAGCTGTGCCTAAAACTAGAAAGTTCTGAGGCTCACAGCCATATGACCACCGACCCCTGCCACCCCCCTAGGGGGCCTGGTTCTCCTACACACACATCTCCTGGGGCTGCCCATGTGGGTTCCTCTCTTCTTCAATGCGCAGATGATGTTCTTTTATCTCTTCTTACCCGCACGAAAGGCACGGTTTGCCCATGATCCCCTCAGGCACCTTTGGGGAGGAGGGCTTCAGGTGGAACAGCTCAAAGCCCTGCCATCACCCCCTCCTCCCCCAGCCAGACCCCTCCCTGCCTCGCGCAGCCCTGGCTCACCTGTAAATCAGTACCTCATCGTCGGAGCAGTTGTACTGCAGCTGATACATCTTCACCCGGGGCGCTGACTTGCTGACCGACCACTTGACCAGGGCCGAGGTAGTGGTCACATCAGACACAAGCACAGCCCGTTCTGGGGGGCTCTTGGGAGGCTCCCCACCCTCGCTGCCTGCCCCTCCCCGGCTGGTCTTGCTGGAGCCAGTGATGTCCGAGAGGCGGGACTTGGGGGGCGCCGTGCGGCTGGTGCTGTTGCTGAGGTGTGGCAGCTGGACGATGGAGACCTCCACCGTGGCCGTGGCCTCCCCGGCGGCATTGGCGGCGATGCAGGTGAAGGCACCGCTGTCCTGAGACGTGGTGATGAGGATGTCCAGGGTGCCGTTGTCGTACACAGCGGTCCTTGAGGAGTTCCCCACCAGGCGGTCATCCGGGGCCACCCAGTGGATGAGGGGGCTGGGGTCCCCAATGGCCTTGCACTTGAGTGTGGCCGCCTGGCCCTCCAGAACCAACAGCCTGTGCGTGTGCTGGGTGATGAGAGGCGGCTCGCACACAAACTCCTCCTCGCGCACGTGCCAGAAGTAGCGGCCCTTGAGGCCCCCCGGGGAGCCACAGGTCTCCAGGTCATCGTCCCGCTCCAGCCTCCGCAGCCAGAGGAGCTCACAGTTGCAGTGCAGGGGGTTCCCCCCGAAACTGAAGGACAAGGGTGGGGCGAAGGGCGTGGCGGCCAGCACGGAGGCCTGGGAGCGGGCGAAGATGGGGTCCGGGGGCAGCTTCTGCAGCCGGTTGGAGGTGAGGTCCAGTCGGGCCAGCTTCTGCAGGTCGGCGAAGGTGCCCTCGGCGATGTGGTCCAGCAGGTTGTGGTCCAGGCTCAGCTGGTGCAGGTTGACCATGCGGCGCACGGAGCCCCAGGGCAGGCCGTGGAGGTTGTTGTAGGAGAGGTCCAGGTCCTCCAGCGTCAGCAGGAAGTCCTCGAAGGCCTCGTCGGCGACGCCGCCCAGCTGGTTGTTGTTCACGATGAGGTGCTGCAGGTTGACCAGGCCGCGCAGCGTGTCCTCCCCGAGGCTGGGCAGCCGGTTGCTGTCGAGGTGCAGGGAGCGGAGGCTCTCGAGGTCCAGGAAGGAGAAGGGCTGGATGTGGCTGATGGTGTTCCTGGACAGGGTCAGGTCCACCAGCCCCGTCATGTTGGCGAAGTCCTGGCGGCCGATGTGGATGATGAAGTTGCCGCCCAGGCGCAGCTCCACCGTCCTCCGGTCGATGTCCGGGGGCACGAAGAGCAGCCCCTTGGACGGGCACAGGGTCCCCAGCGACTCAGACAGGTTCTGGCAGACGCAGTACTTGGGGCAGGCGTCGACCACGGCAAACGCCATGCCAAACGCCAGCAGGCCACCAAGCAGGGTCTCCATGGTCTGGTCACTCAGGCTGCAGCGCCTGGAAGGGAGGGACACAGGTCAGGGTCAAAAGGTGACTTCCCAAGGCCCCCGTCCAGAGCTTCCTCCCTCCCATGACCGTGGCCTTGGGGAGCAGCCATGAATGGCATCTGCTCATTGCAAGCTGCAATCTCTCCCACCAACCCCCCTAATACAGTTCTACTTTTTCTTCTTTCCCTAGCTCTTATCACCTTCTAACAGACTGCTGCATTTACTTATTAGCTGTGGCCATGGGATGCTTCCTCTCTCCCCAGTAGGATGTCAGCTCCAAGAGGGCAGGTCCTCTCGTCTTCTTTGAACATTGCTACATCCCACGCATCTAGCACAGGGCCTGGGGCACAGTAGCTGCTCAATACATATTTTTAAGATGGGTGGGTGGATGGATAATCTCACACTAGTGGTTCCTTTGTGATGACTGGGTTTGAAAAGTGTGTTATGGCTGTGCTTTGAAGCAGTTTCACCTTCTTAATTGGTTTAGACTGGGCATGAAATGAAATAGGACCAGCATTCCTTACGAACAAGGATGCGGGCCAGGAGAGAGTTGGCTCTGAGAGACACCACGGTTAGTCGGGAACCAGCTTTGGATAAATGCTTCACCATGGAGAACCCAGAGGGCACATGCCTCTTTGGGAGCTCAGGGAAGTAGAGAAGGTGGTGGGACATGAACTTCTGAGTATTCACAGGTGCTGGGTCCTCTGCCCGGAACTTCAGACATGTCATCTTATCTGGGCTTCAGGTACAGCCTTCACAGGAAGGGCTTATCTGTGTGTAGGTGAGGACTTGTCCATGGCCTCATGCTCAGGTCTTTACTCAAAAGTCACCTCCTCCCCCAGGCCCCACCGGACTGTGCATTCCCCTCTTCCCTGTTTAGTGTTTTCTCCTTGAAATTGACCGCTACCTAACTACTGTATATATTTTACCTCCTTGTCTTATTTATTGTTTCTTTTTCCATTTTACTTTTAACTTATCTTTATGTATTTTTTTGGTGTTGCAGCATAGTTTGTAAGTGGCAAACACTGGAAACAACCTAAATGTCTACACATAGGAAAGTGATGGAATAAATGATGCCGCATCAGCACAATGGAGTGTTATACTGCTGGAAGAAAGAACGAGGAAGATCTCTGTGAACTGATGAGGGGTGATTTCCGTCACATGCTACCCAAGTGGAAGAAAGCCAACTTCACGGGGGCACATCCAGAATGACAGAGTAAGGGCTTCTATCTTTCCATTAGAGTTCGAATACAATATTGTATTAGTTTCAGGTGTACAACCTAGAGATTAGGCATTTATATACCTCACGGAGGGATCCCCCTGGTAAGTGTAGTGCCCATCTGCCACCATGCATAGTTATTACAATATCACTGACTCGGTTCCCTATGCTGTACCCCGGCATCCTATTGTTTGTCTTCTGTACCAGCAACAAAGCCCCAAGAGGTTGGGACTTGTTTTCATTCACCGTTCTATTCTCAAAGTCTAAAGCACCCCCTGACACATAGGAGGTGTTTTCACATGAAGGAATATCTGGAAAGGGAAGGAGCAGGAATTTGGCTTGTGTCCTTGTGCCTCTAATCTGACAGTTTTCTCACTATCCATGCTGGACTGACCGTGGCTCTATTTATAGAGTGCCAAGACTCACATCAATTGAGTTGAACTTTTGGAAAATCACACACTCTGGTTATGTAGCATCACGCAGACCAGCAGCTCTCAAACTGCCTTCTAGGGGTGCTAGTCAGAGGCCTGCAGAAGAGGCTTCTGAGGCCGGGGAGCTGGGGAAGCGCTGCCTGCTCTCACTCACTCTTGCAAAAGCTCTAGACGCATGGTCAGTTCAGAAAGGCTGAGAAATTCTGTTGCAGGAGAGAAACTGGGTTAATGTTTAATTCTGCATTGACTCCCTTTTGCTGTTTTAGCTGAAGATGCTCGCTTTCCTGAGCAGCAGCTATTAATATCTTGAGGAAGTAGAGCCCCATAGCTCCCACGTTTGAGCCACACAGATACAGACAAAACAACCAGCTAATAAAACGAAGGTATGTTGTAAATTTAAAAACCTATTCCAATCAGGTACTATTTTATTGTAAAGGTTTAAATTCCCTTACGGTGTCTCTTTAAGGGTAAATCTCTCACCTGAGAGCCTTCAGGGCCAGAGACTTGCCCTGTATTTCATCTGTAAAGAATGTTATTTCTGAGCAGCGCTGTCCACTAGAAATATAATACTAGCCATAAATGTAATTGTAAATTTTCTAGTGGCCATATTTTTTTTAAAAAAGTAAAAGGAAACAGGTGAAATCAATTTGGATAATATATTTTATGTAAACCGCCATATCCAAAATATGATTTCAACATGCAGTCGACACAAGCAATTGTTAATGAGGAAGTTAACATTCTTTTATTTGTTCTACATTTTCAAAATCAGCGTGTATTTAACTCCCAGAGCGCATTTCAAGTGCTCACTCGGCACCCGTGGCCACTGGCTGCCCTGTTGGACTGAGCCTCGAGAGCAGGTGTTGGCTACCTCCAGCCTGAGGGCCAAATCTAGTCTGCTGCCTGTTTTTGTAAATAAAGTTTTCTTAGAACAGGCCATGCTCATTCAGTTACATGCTGTCTATGGCTTTTGTTGTGCAGAGGTGAGGAGTTCCAGCAAATATGATGTGGCCAGCAAAGCCTAAATAAAACATTTGCTATTTTGCCCTTTACAGAAAAAGTCGGCTGACTTCTGTTCTAGAAGATGTTTTTTTCTTTTTATCTTCTTCATTATAGTCATTGTCATTAAAAGCCTTTGCCAATGTGCTGATTCCACATAGTTCTACTCTGGGCTCCCAGCAGTGGCCAGGCCATCCCTCCCTGGCCGGCCCCTGCTCTCACCAACCTCTTACCCGAGGGTCCCAGCCCCGCTGACCCAGGTCCCAGCAGGAGCATCGTCCCAGGGGAAGCCCCCCATCATCCCCCCCCCCCCCCCGCCCCACATGCCCAGGTGTATTCTGGCCCCTGGGGCCACATTTAGCTGGGCGGGACCAGATGAGACAAACAGGACTCTTCTCCATTTGCATGGAACCTTCTCTTATTTTTTAGCACAAGAACAAGTCTTTGCAAGAGCTGCCCCCCCCCCCCCACTAGCCCAGCTTATCTCTTACCACTCTGTCCCCCCCATTGCCCATCCTGTCCCAGCGACACTCAACCTCTGTCTTATAATCCACGCTTGCTGGTCCTCCAGGACTTCCAACAAGCTCTGTGTTCATCCTGGCTTCTCCCCACCTCCACTCCTGCCTGACCAAGCTGATTCCAAAGATTCCAGGGAGCCTCTGCAACACCTGGACCAAACCAGGCCCTTTACCCTGCCATTCACCCCCAGCCCCTGTGCTTGTCCTGCACATTGATCATGACGCTTTGAGTTACACTGAGTGGCCAGATTATTATGACCACCCCAGCAGTACAATGAAGTGAATTAGTTATGCAAATAATAACAATAAAACCTTGAGAGTATTTGCTTAGGAAGTTTTCAATATTCAGTATTTTTGGAAGAGTCAATGAAGTACTGAGGGGGTGGTCATAATAATCTGGCCACTCAGTGTATAATTTCTTAATTACTTACCTGTCTGCCTTCCTGGTCTGTAAACTCCAAAATCCAAAAGGGAACTTACCTGTCTTGTCCACCCATCACAGTATCCCCAGCACCCAGCACCACACCTGACTTACTAGTATAGTAAGTACCCAGTAAATATGAACTGAATGAATGAGACACAGTACTGAGCAAAGGGAGTTTCTGGCATTGGCACTGAGGCTGGGTTCTGTCTCAGCACTGTCTAGAGTGAATTTGGCTAATCAGCTGAGAAAACCATCTTGACAGAGTGGGCTGGTCACGGCAGAAGCTTCCAGAACATCGCCCGCTAAGCATCCATTGTATTTTCCAGCCTGGCTCACTGCTGCAGTGTGTCAAGGAGCCATGTTTCTCTGGCCCCTCATCTGCTCAAGTAGGGGTGAGTGGTACCCCTACACCCACCCAAGACACAGGGCCAGACACACCCAAGGATGCCCCTTGTTAGTTAAGCTGGAGGTGGCTGTGTGCACATGTGTGTGCATGTGTACATGTCTGAGCGTGTGCATGCATGCATGGGGTGTGTGTGTGTGGAGGAGGGCAGTGTTCTGAGAGCCCACAGCCCCAGGAGAAAGGTGCCTCCATGCGCTCTTCTCAGTCAGCACTGCAGTGATTAGTGATCTCGGGTTATCAGTGCTTCCCGACCCTCTCACATCACCGCACCTGTAGGAAATGCTGAGACTTGGCGGGCACAGCTGAGTCCAGGGCTGGGCTGTCGGCGGCCTGTGCTGGGTAGCTTCCGTCCTCCCCTCCAGATCTTCTCTCTGCCCTCCCAGCCCTGCCCTGTGTCCTGGGAGGCTGCCCAGTATGAGCTGCATCAGCACAATACGGGCGCACTGCCTGCCTGTGGCATCCTGGGGCCTTTCCATCCTCGGCCTGTCGCCTGCTCGCAGACAACCTTGGCCGTGGTGGCAGTGGGAGACCGGACACGTTGGGATGCACACCCTGCACAGGGCCCATGGTTTTAAACAGTTTGTCCTTGTAAATCATGCTAAACAAATCACATTAAAAAAGTTTGTGGCGGATTAGCAAATGTCTAATGAATTCCAATCTGTGACATAATAGAGCTGGGTAAATATGTTTTAAGTAATCAGCACGGAAGATTACTGACGGAGAAGTGACTATTGAATCTCAATTAAAATTGTATTGTGAGAACTGTCACTTAAAATATTACTCTCACAGCCCAAGGAAAAGCGGCTTAAGCCCCGAGGTGGGAGGGGAGGAGGGGAGGGTGTGGCGGCTCATCACTGGTACCAATGGGCAGAGGCACTCTCTTCTGAGCAGGAACTTAAGCAAATGCTGGAAGGAGCAGCCTTGTAGGTGCTGGAGGAGCAGGAGGAGAGGTGGAGGGAGCTGGAGGGGCTGGTATCAGAACAAAGAGCCCGATCCAAGTGGCAGGAGGGCCACCGGATTGCTGGGGGGCAGAGCTGAGAGGGGTGGTGGGGATCAGAGGCCAGGCAGTGAAGTGGCCGCTGGCAGCAATGTCAGAGTCCATCCAGAGGTCCAGAGGAGCCTTTGCTTGTCTGTAGAGTGTCTAGGAGCCGGGCGGGGGAGGGCGGGAGTTGGGGTGGTGCCGGGAGAGACAGCAACAGTGGGGCTGGGAGAGGAAGAGAAACCTTGCCCTGGACCTCAGGGCCCTGGAGTCTCTGGGAGCTGACCCAGGGAGGAGCCTGTCTCTCTGCCCTCGGCCTCTCCATGCAGCCTTCCCAGCAACTCTGCAAGGTGAGTGCTGCCACCGCCCACACGGGGTCACCCGCTGGGCGCTCCTCTCCCAGGAGAAGGGGTGACCCGCTGGGCGCTCCTCTCCCCGGAGAAGGGGTCACCCGCTGGGTGTTTGCAGGCCCCTGATCTGAACAGCCTTGTGCAGTGAGCAACCTGCCCTATGTACCCTGAGATCCTGAGTGTTTACCCCCATCTTAACCACTGGGAAGTGAGGTCCAAAGCAGGTGGCCTGCCCAACCTTTCCCAGCTCCCAGAGAAGAAGCACCATTTGAACTCAGGATTGCCCGTCTTCGGCCGTCCTGGGAGTAGAGGAGGCCCCGAAGCTTCCATGCCTCGGTTACTCTGAGAAAGCTGCCGCCTCCGCAGGGATTGCTTGGTAACCAGTGACGCCCAGCTGCTCCGCTAAATGTGGGCGCTGTGTTTCCTTCTTGGGGACGGGCCTGGAAGGAACGCCGGTTTTCTCCGAAGCAGAGGCCTAATTGGCTCAGAAATATCCACCTGTCAGGCCCTGATGGTGGTGAGTCACACACACACACACACGCACGCACGCACGCGCACGCACGCACGCACGCACGCACACGCACGCACACTTTTATACACTGGCAATATATATAGTTGTGGAAACAGGCTTGCGGTTTGTAATCAGAGTCAACAGATGGAATTTCATATGTAAAACAAAAGACAAAAAAGGAAGACAAGGACAGAAAGTGGAAAGTGAGGAGATTTAGGCAGAAAAGGACAGTTCCTATTCCTCCACCTGAGGATGAGACCAGAGACGTCCCTTCCCTCCCCCAGCCTGGGCCTGCCTCCCTGTCAGAGCCTCCTCTAGCTGCTCCAGACAGAAGCAGCAACATTTAGCAGATGGCTGGCAAGATCTATGTGCTATCTCTCCACCCTGATTTCCATTTAAAAGATACCCTAGCAACCAGCCAGGAGCCACCCGCCCCTGGAGCCTGTAAATCAAGTAAGATGCCTGTCTCTGCTTCAGGTACAAAGAAATGGCCCCTCCAGGGGGCTCCAGGCTGGGGAAGTGTGAATTAATGAGGGAGGGAGGGGTTCCAGCTGCCAGGAGAGGCAGCCCCGCACCTGCTGGCAGGCTTGCCCTCCAGAGCACTCCCGCTCCCATACATCACCCGAGGGTGCCAGCGGGTGCTGGAAGGAGCCTGGACTTCAGACTCCACGGATGGGGCTGCCTTTCTGGTCCCGGAGTTGCCAGGTGATGGTTCTGCAGCCCCAGGTGCGGCTCCAGGAGGAGGCTCCAGCCCTGCCCTGCCATCTGCAGGCCTCTGCCTCCCAGGCCCTCCAGAAATTACAGTCTGAGGCTTCTTCTAGGGGGAAGAGAAAGCAGTAGCATCAGGCAGCTGGTTTTCCAAGCGCCTGCCCTGTGCTGCCCTGCACAGGGTCCCCGGAGCATCTGGAGAAAGAGGCAGGGCCAGGCTCAGGGGGAGTGTTGGAGAAGGAGGTAGCCCCCGACCTCAAAGAGCTCCCAGTGCCACAGGGAGGGCAGAGCTTTGACCTCAGGCAGCTAGTTTACTTTTTTTTTTTTTTAAGGGGGAGGCTAACCAATAGCAATTTCTTGTCTCACAGCTCCGGAGGGGAGAAGCACAGGAGGCTCGAGGCATCAGCAGGGTTGCTTTCTTCTGAGAGCACTCTCTCCTTGGCCACTCTCTCACTGAGCCCTCACCTGGCCTCCCCCTGGGCATGTGCTCCTGCTGGTGCCCTGTGCGTCCACATTTCCCCTTCTTATAAGGAGACTAGTCAGCATGCATTGGGGCCCACCCTAATGGCTTCATTGTAATGCATTCGCCTCTTTTTAAATGTATCTTTATTGTTGAAAGTATTACAGATGTCCTCCTTTTCCCCCATGGACCCCCTCCACCCCACCCCTGCCCCTCCCAGGCCCTCACCGCGCTATTGCCTGTGTCCATTGGTTATGCATATATGCATACAAGGTCTTCGGTTAATCTTCTTCCCCCTTGCCCCCCTCACCACCTTCCCTCTGAGATTCATCGATTTGGTGTTTTGAGTTTCTTAGGATATATTCCTAGAAGCAGGGTCACTGGGTCAAATGGCAGTTCTGTTTGTAATCACCTCTTTAAAGGTCTGGTCTCTAAACATGGCCACATTCTGAGGTACTGGGGTTAGGGCTTCAACATATGAATTTGGAGGGCACACAATTCAGCACAACGTTTTTCCCTCTGCCCACTCCCCAACCTCATGTTCTTATATGCAAAATCCATTTAGCTCCATCCCACAAGTCTTAACCCATTCATTCCAGCATCAATGCTATGTCCAAAATCTCATCAAAATATCACCTAAATCCACGAGAGTGAGAATTGAAGAATTGAGGCAAAATTCCCTTCCAGGTGAACATGTGAAATCAGACAAGTTATCTGCGTCCAGAACACAGTGGTGAGACAGGCATAGGGCATGTTCCCATTCCAGAGGGACAAGCCAGAGAGGCGGCGGGAACAGGACAGTCATCCCCATTCCAGAGGGAGAAGCGAGGGAGGAGGCAGGGATGGCTGGTCCCAGGCAGGTCTAAGCCTAGAGCGGGGCAAATGCATTCGATGTTAAGGCTCGAAACGCATCCTCTTTGGCTTGATGCTCGGCCTTCTGAGCTCATTGTAGTGTCTGTGCCATCCTCTGGGACCTGGTAGCAGTCCTACAGTCGGCTTCCAGTTTAACAGCAGAGACAGAGAGAGAGAGAGAGAGAGAGAGAGAGAGAGAGAGAGAGAGAGATCGAGAAGCCAAATTCCCAAGGGAGCCACTGCCCTCAGGAGGCCCCTAGCTCCGTGGTTACAGAATGACACCCAGGCAGGATGAACAAAAACATCCCCTGTGTGGCCCCCAAACAAAGCCACCTCCCAAGACGCCAAGCGTCTTCACACACCAGCTAAGAGATTCTCTGTAGAGCAGAGGTAACAGGAAAGAAAAGGGGAAACAATGCCTCAAGCATCAAAAGGATAGAATGAAGCCGTTTAGGCTGCGTCTAAATGTCTGGTGAGAGATAAACAGTTGTTATCGCAAGTTATTAAGCTTAAGCTCGGAGCAGCTTCCTCTCTGTTCTCCACGACAGCATTATGCCTCCGCGTTAATGCAACCATGATAGCTTTTATTGTGCTGCAATGTAAGTGTGTGTTTCCCTGTCTGCTGCCCCATTCACCTGGGAACCCCATCTTGGCAGGGACCGCATTCTATTCATCTCTGAGTCCCCAGGAGAAGCCCAGTCCCTGACACTGAGCAGGCACCTGGGGCAGGATCGATACCAAAATGAGTGAAGGAATGAATGGATAAGGGCTCCTGCTTGGAGAGTCAGGCCCTTCCGCACCTTAGTCAGCCTGTGCCGGCCGCCTTCCCGCAGGAGCAGGCTCCCTCTGGGGCAGGCCGGGCTGCTGGAGAGGTGAGGCCCAGAGAGCAGGACTAGTGAAGGGATGGAGGATAAATACCTCAGCCTCCTCACCTCTTAGTGGGATGACTGAGGCACCCTACCCTGTACAGCCCCCTGGAGGTCCTGAGTGGCACTGAGCCCAGGGGCCCCTAACACACCCTGCACTGGCTGCCTTCCCTTCCTCACTCCTCTCCTCTCCTTTCTCCCCTCCCCTCCCTTCTCCCCTCTCCTCCCTGTGAGTCCTGTCATCATCAGCCCCATAAGCCACTTACACTCAAGTTCTTATCCCAGGTCCACCTCTGGGAGACGCAGCCTCGGGCACACTTCATCCTAACTCTCATCGCACACAGTCCCACCTGGGCCTGGGCCACCGTGGAAATGGCAGATGCATCAAAGAAAAAAGTGATCTGAAAACCGTGCACACTCTCGTCGATGACTAACAAAAACTAGCAACTTAGTGGAGGAAGGAGACCTCATGTCCCGCATTAACGATCGGCAGTGACCGTTGAATGAAATGTCTCCGACCAATGCACTCAGGGCGGGGCTGCAGAGCACTGGCCCTTGGTGTGTTGAGATGTCTGAGAGCCAGTGTGTGAGGGAGTGTGTGCGCGAGTGAGGGAGGCCCCTGCCTGGATCGTGTGGAGTGTGATGGAGGGTGGGCGTGAATGGAGAGGTGTGTGTGAGGAAGCAGGTGTCTGATGGCAGGTGCCTGTGTGGGTGAGGGGATGTTGCCTGCATCGAGGTGAGTGAGTGAGTGAGTTAATGAGTGAGTGAGTGCGTGAATGGGGTATTTGTGTGAATGGAGGTTGTGGGGTGAGGGGTGTCACCTGCATGAAGGTGAGTGAGTGAGTGGGTGGGTGTGTTTGTGTGAATGGAGGCTGTGGGGTGAGGGGGTGTCACTTGCCTGCATGGAGGTGAGTGAGTGAGTGGGTGGGTGTGTTTGTGTGAATGGAGGCTGTGGGGTGAGGGGTGTCACCTGCATGAAGGTGAGTGAGTGAGTGGGTGGGTGTGTTTGTGTGAATGGAGGCTGTGGGGTGAGGGGGTGTCACTTGCCTGCATGGAGGTGAGTGAGTGAGTGTGCGTGTGTGTGTATATGCATGGAGGCTGTGGGGTAAGGGGATGTTGCCTGAATGGAGGTGAGTAAGGGAATGAGTGAGTGAGTGTGTGTGTGAATGGAGGCTGTGGAGTGAAAGGGTGTCCCTGAATGGAAGTGAGTGAGTAAGGGAGGGAGTGAGTGGGTGTGTATGTGTGTCTGTGTGAATGGAGATGAGTGAGTGAGTGTGTGAATGGAGGCTGTGGAGTGAAAGGGTGTCCCTGAATGGAAGTGAGTGAGTAAGGGAGGGAGTGAGTGGGTGTGTATGTGTGTGTGTGTGTGAATGGAGATGAGTGAGTGAGTGTGTGAATGGAGGCTGTGGGGTGAGAGAGTGTCCCTGAATGGAAGTGAGTGAGTAAGGGAATGAGTGAGTGTGTGTGTGTGTATGGAGGTTGTGGAGTGAGAGGGTGCCCCTGAATGGAGGTGAGTAGGGAATGAGTGGGTGTGTATGTGAATGGAGGCTGTGGGGGGAGTGTCACTGAATGGAGATGAGTGAGTAAGGGAGTGAGTGAGTGGGTGTGTGTGTGAATGGAGGCTGTGGGTGAGGGGGTGGCACTTGCCTGCATAGAGGTGAGTGAGTGTGTGTGTGTGTGTGTGTGTGTGTGTGTGAATGTGTGTGTGTGTGAATGTAGGCTGTGGGGGAGGGAAGGCCTGGCTTTATGAACCGGCCTGGCTGTGAATGAGGCTGCCGGCGAGCCCGGGTGTGTGGGGAAGGGAGCAGCAAGCTTGTTTGCTCAGCTTTGATGGAAACAAATGCTGTTGCTGCCTGTTGTCCACCACAAATGCCGTCATCTCCTGGTGCCTGTGATCTGCCCCATGGGGCTGGCAGCTCTCAGCATCCCTTCGGGGCGGGCTCCTCCCGTCCACCTGTCACCTCCACTGCAGCTTCAGTGTGAGCATGGGGGCTCTGGCTTCACACAGACAGATGTTTAATTTAATTATGACTTTCACAATTCTCTCTCTACGCCCCCCCCCACCCCGATTCCAAGCATCTTTGAGGTTCTCCCACCTGTAACTCCAGCAAGCACTCAGCTCTGGAACCTGGGGGGTCACTCCCTTCCCCCTGAGGGGATGTGTGGGTGTGGAGATGACACAGAGGCATGCGCTACCAGCCACCGGCCTTCCTGGTCCTCTCCTGTCCTGAGCTCTGCCCCAGCGATGCAGATCCGGGGACCCAGCCCTCCATCCTCACCCTCCATCCTCCCTGCTCTGGACCACGGGCCCCCCAGCCTCACTGACTCCTCAGCACCCCCCTCCCAGCACCCTGTGCCCACAGGCAGGGGGCAGCCCCAGTGCCGGCCCCCCAGGGCTGTGCTCATGAGGGGAGCACTGGGGCGGGTAATTCAAAGCGGCAGATCATCCGAAACTCATTTCCATTTGGCTGGGGACTGTTCGCACTATGATTTACTCTCCTCATTATGTCTGGCTCAGGCTAAAATTAAAATTGGCTTTTCGTTATCAAGTCACCGAGGCTACAGGGAAGGCAATGGCCAGGTAGCATTCAAGTTCACTCCGCTGGAGGACATAATTAGGGGTCATCATCCGAACAGGGTATCAGACGCAGAAGCTGCTAGGCCTGGGGGTTACATCTCCCCTCAGAGGGGGGCTCCCTGAGGCAGGGCCCTGCCTAGTCTCTTTACCCAGGCAGCAGCCATAGTCCTGCCTCCGGGGTCTGAGGCTGACATGGGCGGTGTCCTCCTCTCCTCACCGCACACCTTTGGGGGCCCAGGTGGGGGCCACGCCTCCCTGTTACAGTCCTCCCCACATCCGCAGAAGGGCCTGGGCCCAGGCAGCCGGGGGAGTGTCACCGAGGCTCACAGGCCACTCTGAGGGCAGTGTCACTGCAGAGGCCTGGGGTTGCCATCCTGCCCCGCGATGTGTTCAGTATGACGTCAAGCTTCTGACCATTAAACAAAAGAAAACTAGGAAAGCAAATTGGCTTATTTGCTTGTTTCAGCTTCCTGTTTGTGGATGGTGGGAGGAGCTGCTGTGATGAACTATACAACCCCGGGGAGGAGGGAGGACACAGCCCCAGGGAGGAGGGAGCACACAGCCCCAGGGAGAAGGGAGCACACAGTCCCAGGGAGGAGGGAGCACAGGGCCCCAGGGAGGAGGGAGCACACAGTCCCAGGGAGGAGGGAGGATACAGTCCCAGGGAGGAGGGAGCACAGAGTCCCAGGGAAGAGGGAGGACACAGTCCCAGGGAGGAGGAGGGCACAGTCCCAGGGAGGAGGGAGCACACAGCCCCAGGGAGGAGGGAGCACACAGCCCCTGGGAGGAGGGAGCACACAGCCCCAGGGAGGAGGGAGCACACAGCCCCAGGGAGGAGGGAGCACACAGTCCCAGGGAGGAGGGAGGATACAGTCCCAGGGAGGAGGGAGGATACAGTCCCAGGGAGGAGGGAGCACACAGTCCCAGGGAGGAGGGAGGATACAGTCCCAGGGAGGAGGGAGCACACAGTCCCAGGGAGGAGGGAGGATACAGTCCCAGGGAGGAGGGAGCACAGAGTCCCAGGGAAGAGGGAGGACACAGTCCCAGGGAGGAGGGAGGGCACAGTCCCAGGGAGGAGGGAGCACACAGCCCCAGGGAGGAGGGAGCACACAGCCCCTGGGAGGAGGGAGCACACAGCCCCAGGGAGGAGGGAGGACACAGTCCCAGGGAGGAGGGAGCACACAGCCCCAGGGAGGAAGAAGCACACAGTCCCAGGGAGGAGGGAGCACACAGCCCCAGGGAGGAAATCCCTGCTTCCCCTCCCTTATCTGGTCTACACTTGGCCAGGGAAGAGAATGCTCCTGTTAGCCACCCCTGACCTGCAGGGTGACACACGAAAGCAAGAGGACTCCCAGTGCGGCACCTGCCACACAAGGGAACAGTCTGTATGTGGGGTCCCACCACAGCTGTCCCATCTCACAGGCCTCAGCAAAGCGGCACTAAAGGGGTCAGCAGGGAGGTGGGTGGCAGGACTGTCTGGCCGTTGGGGGTCGGGTGCGAGGCCGCATGCCAGCTCTGCCCAGCTCTGCCTAATGCACAGCCGCAGCCCTGCCTGCAGAGCCTTTCTGGCCCAGCCTGCAGCTGCTCCCATCCTGTACCGAGCACAGGGAACCGGCTCTCCTGCTCCTTCACTGCGTTGCTCTCTCCTGTCCTCTCAGGTCTGGGGAGGGGACACAGATGTCATCATTCAGGGTCCTGGGAGGAGACAGGACAGAGTGGGAGGGGTCCTTGAAGGGAGTTCAGGGAGGGGACCATGTATGGCCCTATGGGTAGGTTAGGAATTAGGCGGGTGGGGCCCAGGGCTGGGACAGGGGGAGCTCTACCCCTCCAGCCTCGGGCCTAAAGGAGTGCTGCCTCAGTAGCTGGATGGATGTAACACACTAGCAACTACTGCCAAGGGGTAGGCCCCTTGCTGTCATCCTGCTGGGACCTTCAAAGCTGAAGGTCCAGGGAAGCCAGGGGGGCAGGGGAAGGGAGCCTGCAAGGCACTTCCCAACCAGCTGCCTGGGGTGAGGGCGGGTGGATGGATGTGGAGCCTGTACTTGGAGGAGCAAATGGGAAAGAACCCACGCAGAGCACCTGCCCTCTCAGCTTTCCAGCGAGTTGTTGGATAAGAAAACCATCTGAAAGGAGAGAGAGAGAGAGAAAGAGAGAGAGAAGAAGGAGGAGGAGGAAGAGGAGAGAGATTAATCCACTGGAAACCACAAACCCCACAGACTCAAGGGCAGTAAATATGAATTCAATTTGGTTTTGCATTTACACAACCCGCCTGCTTAAGCGCTGACGGTCGGATCAGATCAAAGTCGCTGTTGCCACCAGGACAGCACATTTAAATTTTTATTGCAAACACCAGGCTCCATTACCCCGAGATCTGCTCTCTGCATTCCTAATATTGTCTTTCTTCATGTTGGAATGTGAGTCCGACTCCCAGCACTAGGCTGACTCAGCAGGGACAGCTGCTGGGGGCTCCGTGACCTGGACCTCCACCCTGGCCCGCCCTGGGCCTCAGCAAGCCAGTTCTCCTTGTGCCTCAGTTTCCTCAGGTGGGCAATGTGTGTGTGTGCGTGTGTGCGTGCGTGTGTGTGTGGTGTGTGTGTGTGTGTGTGTGTGTGTGTGTGTAGGTGGGTGGTATGAGGGGGTTCCTCTATTCAAGTCCATTCCCAGGCCCAGTTTGATGAGACTTGGGGTGACAGCAATGAAGACCCAGAATGCGTAGCACAGGTGCTAGGGTTGTTCATTAGGCTTCCGTCACGTGGGTTACAGTGTTAACTGTGCCCATTCATTAGCAGCGACACACATTTACTGGTACTGAGCGGCGGCTGTGCTGGGCACCATACAGTCTGATTAACAAGTTCCCTTCTGTCCTCTGAAGACTACAGCCTATTAGAGCCAGCACAGGGGGAGGCCGGGGTGTGCAGCCAAGGGACAGGGACATGCAACACTGCCCTGCCCCCCTCCTCAGGCTGGAACCCTCAGAAGTGGGGCCCTGTCTCCCTTCGGAAGGGGGCTCCCTGGGGACAGGGCCATGTCCCCCTCAGACTGGGGCTCCCTGAGGGCAGGGCCGTGTCCCCCCTTAGACTGGGGCTCCCTGAGGACAGGGCCGTGTCCCCCCTTAGACTGAGGCTCCCTGGTAACAAAGTCCTGTATTTACTCATCATGGTCGTTCCCGTGAGCAGTGAACACCATATTTACACTTGCTCTGCACGGGGATATAGACCCCTCTGACCTTCTTATTGATCTTAGGCCCCACCTGTGCCTCAGTTTCCCCCATGAAAACATGCCCATTGATTCATTTTAAAGCTGCTGTGATGTTAACCACAGATGCAGGAGTGTGCCTCACCCCCAGGCTCCCTCCTCTCCCCAAGTGTGACTACCTTTTGGCATCACCTGGGTGCACCTGCCTCTGCCTGCTGGTCTGCTTCCACCTCCACTAACCGGGGGCCTGAGGTCCATCTTTACAAGCTTGTCCCCAAACCTACATTTGACTGTGACCTTCTCAGAAGGCAGAAGCCTTGAGTTCGGCTTCAATAATTCCTGTTCTTTGTCACTTCAAAGGTCGATGACCTGGCCATCTCTGTCACCGTCATCTCGGGGGGACGCCTGCAGGGTGGGGACTGCGTGGTGTGTGATGATGCTCCCTGCTTTATAGGGGAGGCATGCGAGGCTCAGAGGGGCGTTTAGGCGACTTGACCAGAGTCCCCCTGCTAGTGCGTGACCACTCGCCCCTCTGGCTCTGAGAGCTCAGAGATACCGTCAGCACGCGGACAAGAGGCTCACCTATGTTCTTCTCCAGCACAGTCAACCAACAGAATGGACAGACGGCTCTCCCCGAACAGTAATCACGCTCACTTTATGATCGAGCGCTTAATTGGGAGAGAATGGGAGCTCACCGCTGAGTTTCCGGGTGGGGAGGCATGACGTGTTGAAGGCCAGAGTGCTCCCTTGTCTAAGGCCGAAGTGCTCCCAGTGTTAGAACACAAACAGGTGAGAGATCGGGGCCGGGGGCCCTGAGTGGTGTCCTTCATACCACCCGGTGGGGGAGGGAGTGTGAGCCCTCTCCACTCACACTGTCTGAGGCCTCAGGACTTGGGGGCCTGGCTGATCTGGGGAAGGGGCTCCCACCTTCCCATGTGAATGAAGAAACAGGATCAGTGCTCAGCTGAGGCAGTGAGCTTTGTTCTCCTGCACCCTCCCCTTCGGGGGGGTGGGGGGGTTAGTGCTCAGCCAGCAAGCATTCCCCTCCAGACCCCATCTCAACCAACCTCTGGTGGAGTGAAAAATTATTCTGCTGGTCAGCAGATCAGGGTGAACTTGAAGCTAACTGGCATGATCTCAATGGCCTCAAATGTACAGAGGTGGGTGGTTAGGGGCAGTGAGATCTCTGGACCCTCTTGCCACCCTAACCTTTCAGGATCCTTATCTTGCTGTCACACTCAAAAAGATCAAATCAAGCAACAGTTAAGATATTAATGGCTGATTAGATTACATGAGTTTTTTTGTTTTTTGTTTTTGGCGCCACCTTAACGAAGGAGCTGAATCCCTAATGAAATTGTAGGCACTGTCCCCTGACTTGTGGGGGTGGTATCTGGAGAGACTGCCAGGCTGGGAGCATATAATCACTTCTCTTAATGCACATCACATAAGTGCCTCCTGCAGTTGAACATAAAGCAGAGCCGGGAAGATGAATGCCTCTGGCTTACGTTCCCACACAGAGGAGCCGGGAAATTGGCTGGAGGATCCCTAAGCCAGTGAAGGAGGACTGAGCCTATTTGCTAAAGGAAGGAAACAGGGCACCGCCTGCCGTAGTTGGGATAATGGGGACTCGGGCGGGAGAGCTGGGTAGGCAATCACATCAACCAGCTCTTCCTCGACACCCGCATCCTGCTCTTTCTCCAACAGGTGACTGTACACAGAGCCTCCTGATAGTCCTTTAATGTCCATTCCCCCCTTCTTCCCTAGCAGGAATCCCCAAGTATTATTTGGCCACAAGGCCGCACAGAAAAAGACTACATTTCCCAGCCTCCCTTGTACCTAGGTGTGGTCATATGACTATGTTCTAGCCAATAGGCCATAGGTAAAGTCTTAGTAGGGGATACTCTAGAAATGTCCTTAAAGAAAGAGTGTGCCTTTATTTGGGAAGAGATCCACGTTTCTTCTTCTTCTTCTTTTTTTTTTTTTTTAATATGTTTTATTGATTTTTTACAGAGAGGAAGGGAGAGGGATAGAGAGTTAGAAACATCGATGAGAGAGAAACATCGATCAGCTGCCTCCTGCACACCCCCTACTGGGGATGTGCCTGCAACCAAGGTAAATGCCCTTGACTGGAATCGAACCTGGGACCCTTCAGTCCTCAGGCTGATGCTCTACGCACTGAGCCAAACCAGTTAGTGCAGGATCCATCTTTCTTAATGACTCACCACCTACCTACCCAGAGCTCTGCACCCTCCTGCTAATTCATGGAAACCTGAGGTGCTCATTAGTGTTGCTGGCTCCTGGCCCTTCGAAGTCACACGTCTGGAGAGGGAAGTGAAGGCAGGTGACATTTGTTGGTATTTTCAGTGCAGGTAAAAACAAACAAATTGCACTGGAGTTAAATGTCAAAGGCCCCCAAGCGTATTGCAAGGGAGGGAGGAAGGAGTATCTCCTCTTGGGGACAGCCTTCCCCGTGCCCCTGAGTGGGTGTGCGGGGAGCTGCCGCTGTGCTGGGAGTCTGTGAGGAAGCCCACGGGCAGTGCCGGTCAATGCCCAGCTTCATCCCTCTGTGGGCACTGGGCAGTCCCCAATTGAGGACACTCATTCATCACTGCTCTATTCATCCAGAGAACATTACTAGCATTCCCTACAGACAAAAACGCTGCAGGAGGCGCTGAGGGCAACCAGCGGCGGAACAAATATGGCTGCTCCTCACCTCCTGGGAAAGGCTCCCGCTAGAGAGGACAGGAAGTGTGCAAACATATAATGTAAGAAGAAAATGACCGTCATCATTTGGTGTAGAAGTTCTTTGGGGTCTCCGATTAAGGAAGGGAAAAAGGGCAAGGGACACATTTCAGAGACTTTGTTATGAAGCCTGAAGGATGGACATGCACAGATATGGGTTGAAGGTGCCCTTCATCTCAAAGACAGCAAGTATCGGGCATCTTTACCTGCATTACTGTGAGCTTTACTATCATTATTTCCCCCAAACTGGAGGGAAGTGCACCTCAAGGAGCAAGACATGTGACATAATCTGGCACAAGAAGGGTTTCTGGGGTCTGTGGACTTACTGAAATTTTGTGCTGAGTTTTGTGTGATCATGCATTTTTCTAGGAAGAATGCCACAGCTTTCATCAAATTCTTCAAGGTGGAGGTGATTTCTCCCAAAGTTGAACCCCTAGCCTAGAAGTTGGTGAGACGTGAGGCCTTGTTGGACCTGGGACTATGACTGTGTGAGTGAATCTGCTTCATGAAGAGAAGTTGGAGACTTTACATGTGGCTCTTTCCTGCACAAACTCTGATTCCTCCGACCTGTGTTACTGCCTAATATGTGGAGACTCAACCAGCCCCAGCTCATGAGGGTGGGGTAGGAGGCAGAGAACTGGGAGGGAGGGCGAGACAATCTCTTCCCTGGGGAAGCAGCATCCTCTGCTTATGCCTGGCTCTGTGGTGATTGAATCACCAGCCCTTTCACTTAATGAGCATCTCTCTGGCCTGGCCACGAGCCTGTGTTGGGGCAAGCAGACATTTCATTACCAGGATTCAGTGGCGCTGTGTTGATCTTGGTTTCCTGACAATTATGAGAAGGAGCCAGAGTGCCGAGTGGCATCCTTATGTGAGCCTCACGGTGTTCAAAACATCATACACTGTCTCCCACTCCCTAGTAGCACATGTAGCTCTATGTGACCAGGGGAAGCCAGAGGCCCCTTACAGGGGATCCCAAAGTACAAGAGGGGGGCCTTGTTGGCATGTGCCCCTGGGGTGGACCACCCTGGCTGCAGAGATGATGAGAAGACATATCACTGCTCCCTGCCAGATTAGGAGTGAAAATGAACTCCACAGGATGCTGGTGGACAATCTTCTAGGAACCATCTCTTCATCTTGTCCCTTCGAGGGTACCTCTTCCAATTAAACGGATACTATGGACACCCCAGGTCACTACTGGGATCACCATTGTCATCTCTCCTACATGAGGAGAAAAAAGGCACGGGATAAAGGCCAGGGGAGTTAGTAGAAGACTCTGGGAGGACTTCCACAGTTTCCAATCTTACCTCCCCAGTGAGTGTTTTCTGGAAACAAAGGGCGAAGCATGGGCCAGCTTTGCTGTGTAAGGTGACAATGCACGTCAGAGTTTCTCTAGGTCCAGCTGCTTGACATCCATGGTGCCAGCAGGTCTCAAAGCCACAATTATGGCTTTGACTCTGAATCAACATCATACGTCCAAGGCCAACCGCATCCTGGGTCAACCATGCCATTGGTTTGCTTCCATGATGCAATGGACACCTGAAGCTAACAGTGATCCAGAATCAACCACAGCTATCAAAGCCACACTAGCCAATGGTGCCACCATCCGGGATTATAATGTCACTGTCTGCAGCCCTGGCCAGTCCTGAGCTCACTCCCTTATTACCCGGCGGGCGCATCCTGACATGGGGAGAGAAATGCATTTCTGTTTGTGGTGGAGTGTAGCCCTCGCTAAATTCTCCTTGTCAGAAGCTAGAACTGAGGGGCTAGACCCACCTGATGGTTCCATCAGGTTTAGAGAAGCGGTGGGTGGCAGGGCCCTGAAAGCAGCCACAAAGACCATGAACAAGAGAGAAATGACTCACTGACAATGTTAGGGAGATGCCCTAGAGCGAATTGTGCGAACAATATGAGACAATTCTTCCCTCAACACTTCCTTCTCACAGGAAAGAAAACCGGACACAGAGAGGAGTGGGGAGAGGGAGAAAGAGGAAGAGAGAGAAAGGGACAGAGGGAGGGAGGAGAGAGAGGAGAGAAAGGAAGAAAGAAAGAAAGAAAGAGAGAGAGAGAAAGAGAGAGAAAGAAAGAAAGAGAGAGAGAGAGAGAGAGAGAGAGAGAGAGAAAGAAAGAAAGAAAGAAAGAAAGAAAGAAAGAAAAGAAAGAAGAAGGAAGAAGAAAGAGAAGAGAGAGAAAGAAAGAAAGAGAGAGAGAGAGAAAGAAAGAAAGAAAGAAAGAAAGAAAGAAAGAAAGAAAGAAAGAAAAAAGGAAGAAAGAAAGGAAGGAAGGAAGAAAGAAAGAAAAAGAAAGAGAGAGAAAGAAAGAGTTGGAATTTTAGAAACAGATACTCCAGTATTTCACATTAGCCCCCTTAAGGCAAGAGACTTGGTTGTAGCCTTGAACTACTTATGCAAAATAAGAGTGACCCCTTGCCAAGTATTGGAGCTGACACAGTAGGTGACTTCTTTCCCAGGGGGGATGTGCTGTGGCCCTGCCCCACGGTGATCACCACTGCGGGGGAAGACTCCAGGTCACTCCAGCAGGCAACCGGCAGTGGTCCCTGTGTGTCCTGTAAAGCCTGCCACCCTGGAAACATCATTGGTTGTGTCAATAGGTTGGAAAGAAGTGGCAAGAGGGGAAAAGGAGGATTGGGGAGTGAGGACGCGGAGCACTGTTGAGGGAAAGGGAAACGGACTGGCTGGCATCGATGAGCTTATCTGCATCCCACTGTGGAGGGATGGATGAATGCTCTCCCATCCCTTTCTAGCTTTAAAGACGTAAGAGGGAAGCATCATCAAGATGAGCATCACCCCACAACACCCACGACTCCCACCCACAGCAATGCCACTCCCACCATAACACCCACAATAGTGGGGGACCCACCGTCCCCCGCACCTGGGCATACACAGAGCTCTCTGAGTTGGCTTTGATGTTCTGATGTTTCTTCCCTCTGGGTTCAAACACCATCTTTTTCCCCAAAGGTATTTCTCCGAAGGAAGTGTGGTCAGGACTGGGTGTCTCACAAACCTCTCATGGGGTCTTTGATTTGCTGAGGGCAAGTTTCATGACCAGAAAGTCACTCATACTGACCATCCTCTACAGCAAACTAATGCTGAGGTTTTCCCAGACAAGCCAACACTCAAAGCAAATGTATCCACAAATAGCCAGCCTGTCCATGGCGCATCAGGTTCAAGATTCCAGCCAGCCTCTCCCACTCGGGGTGAACCTCAGTTCCCTGTGTGCTTTTGTGTTGGACTCTCTCTTGGCTCCACTCGTCCTGTGAGGAGTGACCCCAGGGTTCCTGAAGTAGGGTTCCCTGTGCAGCTGGGGTGCCCCCAACCAAGGGGACAGACTGACAGATTCAGTGAGCAAGTAAAAAGCCAAAATTTCATTATTTTAAAGCTCCCTCAATGTCTAACAGGCTCAATCTTACTCATAATTAAGGAAATGCAAATGAAAACACTTCGGTGTTTTTCGTTAAGAGGTTGGTAAAGACTAGTAATACCCAGTGTTGGTGGGGCTGTAGGTAAACGAGAAGAACCAAATACCATTGGGGTTGCAGAGAGGGTGTTACAAGTTAGGACAGACTTGTTGGAAGACACTTTGGCAATATCTGTAGCAATTTAAATAACACCCACTGTTCCACATTTAGAAAGTTATTCTACACAGATACTTATGCATATGCACAAAGATAAAGATAAAAGGAATTCATTGCAGCATTGTTTACAATAGCCAATGACTGTTTAAAGCTTCAATGTTCACCTACACTATACCCGAATATGCCAAAACCTAGTGTATCGTGGGAGCATACATGTACACTTGAAAAGGACACACACACACACACACACACACACACACACGCACACACACACATACACACTATCTATCTGTCTACATAGCATCTACCTTTGATTTATAAAGCAGAAAGTTTTTGAAAGGACACAGAAAAATTTGTGGTTTCTCTGGAAACCATAACTGGGAATTGAGAGCATATAAACGACTTTCATTTCATTATACACACTTTTGTACTGTTTTCATTTTTTATTTAAATGTGCTGCCTTTATAATAAAAAAGCCATTATGAATATCTTAAATAAATGAATTCACCTAGGTTCTTCTCCCTCATCCATATTCCCATTTTCCCTGCCTTCGAGCCGTTTCTTCCACTTGGTGATGGCAGGGGCTCTCTCGTGCCCCTTTCTACAATTGCTTGATGTGTGGTTGCTTTGTTTCACCATGAAATTAGTTCACGTCCCTCTACCTACTGACCACACTGTAATCTCTTGGCCTCACTGCTTCCAAGATCAACAGCAACATGCGGAACACTTTCATGCAGACAAGCATGGCCTGGAATAAGACTCCACATCCCAGGACATGGGGTCTGGCTTCTAGAGTAGCTCCATAAAGGGGCCGATGACACAACCTGGAAGTGCAGGGCAATTAACTTGCACTGGGGTCAAACTATGGCCAATGGAATACAGGAGAGAGGAGGAAGCCAGGCAGATTGCTTCATTTCTTCTCCCTTCCAAGACATGAATTCTCCATACCACCTGACCAGAGAAGTTTGCTTGGCTCAGTGGGTGCACTGATAAATGATCAGCTCTACCTTCTTGTGGCTTTGGTGGAGCAGGGGCCATCACAATAACCAATGACACATGACCATGCAGGGCTGCCCATCCTTACCTTTCTTTCGCCCCTTTGCCCTCACGCTCACTGCCCTGGGACTTTACCTCCCAATTATGCATCAGCACTCAATGCCTGCCCCAGGCTCCCATGTCTAGAACTCCAGGCTAAGACCACCGCTTAGATAGTCTACTTGTTCCTAGGCCTCTTTTTGTCATGAACCTTTAGGTACCAGAAGAGACTCAGTCTTTGGACTGGAGCCCAGCTTAGCCTGAGAGAAGAATTGAGGACCAGAAACAGAAACTTCCTGGATACTTGGATAAAGAAACCTCTTGGTAGGAAGAACTCTACGATGATCTCCAAGAGTCCTACCCCATGCAGAATTCCCTCACACTGAGTGTGAGAATGGGATATCACTCCTGTGATTAGGTTACTTTATATGGCAGAAAGCGTTGCAGATGTTATTAAGGAAGGTTTTGAGTTAATCAAAAGGGAGATTATTAAGGAAGGCTTTGAGTTCATCAAAATACTGACTTCATCAGGCTTTTAAAAGGGATTCAGCCTTTCCTAAAATCAAAGAATGGGTTTTCCTCCTAGCCTTGGAAAAGAAAATGACCAAGTGTAGAGAGGGCAGTGTGGCAGGTGATAGGTGGCTGCCTCTAAGAGTTAAGGGAGACCCCCAGGTGACAACCAACAAGGGAGCAGGGCCTCAGTCCTACAACCACAAGGAGCTGATTTCTGCCTACATTCTGAGAGCTGAGGAGTGGATATTTCCATAGATGGGCCTCTAGACACAGATGCCTTGATTTCAACCATATGAGATACCGAGCAAAGAATCAATAGAAGCAGTGAAGCAATATATCTGTCTTGTTTTAAGCCACGATGTCTGTGGCAATTTATTATGCAGCAATATAAAACCAATACAGATGTCCAGAAGTGTGAATTCACTTCAGACTAAAAGGAGGAGGCAGTTCACTGCACAGAAAGCCAGAGGAAAAAGACACTGGCATTATGGAGAAGTAGGTCTAGGAAAGAGAGACTGAGCAAAACTAGACCCAGATATGCCAACAAGATTTGTTTCCTAAGTTGGAAATAACCTGATTCTGTAGCCACTCTAGTTACTTATAATTGCTCCTATCGTTGTATCTTGTGTTCTCATGTGTGGAATAAAATAACGATGATGATGATGATGATGATGATGATGATGATGATGATGAAGATGATGAAGATGATGGCAATGGCGATGATGACGATGGTGATGATAATGTTGGGGATGATGATGATACAATAGTAAGCCCTTGGTCCTTTATAATTAACAAAACTGGTATATTTATTGGCATGTTTGATTCTCCAAGAACCCTGGAGAGAATCTTTTTTTATCTCTACTTTACAATAAATAAAATAAAGACAGATCATCGAAGCCTCTCCACAGTTACAGCTATTCAGTGTCCAGACCCAGACCTAAGGCTCATGGCTCCCTCCAAGGAGGGACAGAAAAGAGAAGAATGAAAGAGGAGCAGCTGCTCCTTGGATTAAAGCTACAAAAACAAGCCTCAAATGCAGGCTTACTCATACTTACAGTAATTTGGCACCTGGGGAAAATGGCATTCCAGGATTCCCCTCACCCCATACACACTTTTATCTAACCCATAACAGGTCAACCGTACAGCTCTTTAGCTTTTTACTCTGTGAAAAATTAGGCTGGTCATCATCCCTTCCATCCAGCCATCCCATACTCTCCCCTCTGCATCTCCTCCTACCACCCTTTCCTTTCCCTCCCCTCCTCCTCCTTTCCTCTATTGAAAGGGACATGTTCTAATTCCCAGTTTCTGCCCACTAAGAATACCACCGCCATATGGAAGTATGAATGAGTAATGATGGCTGTACATTTCTGTCTCCAAGCCAAGAGAAAGTGTGCATTTTAAGAGGGTTTTCCCACAGCCTGAATCCAAAGGAGGGATACTAATTATGTGGGTTTGGGCCCTTGAAATATAAGGAGCTGCCTACTCTGGAAGAAAGCCCAGCATCTCACAAGGAGGCTCTGGGTATGAGATTAGCCTTCCTCTCCCCAAAATGACTATCACATCAGTCACATAAGTAAATATTTGTTGGTCTTCCTGGGGAGAAGGAGGTGGAGCTTGCCTGTCAGTTTAGGGTTACACCAGAAATGAGAAACCTCTTTAAAAAGCTTAAGGTGCTATGGGTTGCCATGGATCTTGAGCAAAACATTTGCGGCGATATATCAGGTATTCACCGATATCCAGCTCTCCCCTCTGCCCCTTCCAGACAACACTTGTCAGCCCCTGCTGGTTTGTGAGCTCTGTGACTCCGTCTGGCCAATGGTGTGTGAGCAGACAATGTGTGTCATAGCCAGACATGATTATCCAGCCTCTCTCTTTCCCTGACATGAGGACCCAGGAGCCTGCATGTGCCAGACGGTGAGGCTAAAGGAAGACAGATTATCATTAGCCTGGATCTTTGAGGATGATGTGGAGGACAGTTGCCCTGAATAAGTCCCCCAGTGGATTTAGTGTGGGTGAGAAGTAAACCTTTGTTGTGCTGTGGTACTGAGATTGGGGTCTGCTTGTTACTAAATCAAAACTAGCTCATTGTAACTAACACATCATTTAACGTCACTGAGCCTGTCTTCTCTTCAATAACATGTGGGAAAACCTGCCAGCCTTCATCCTGGGGTGGGCCCTGATGCTCAGCTTCTCTTACCAGTTCCCATCTGTTGGAGCAGATGTGCAGCCACACAGCTCCACCCACGCAGATAAGCACAACACCCAAGGGGAGTATGGAACCACAAGAGAGAAGGAACCTGGGTTGGAATGACTGTCAATCACAGCTGCCTCAACAGCCTGAACTAGCTAGCCTGCTACGTAAAAGTAAAATACGCTCCCATCTTATTTAAACTAATCTTTTTTGGGACTCTGTTACAGAAATTTCACCTTTACCCTAATTAGTGCACTGGATAAAAAGATGCTGCTGCAAATGTTTTAGTTTATTTCACACATTCTTCCCAAGAACCTGAAGGACCCACAACAACAAAAGCAATCTTTCTTGATTGTAAGCCTGGCTAATGATCTCTGCCTTCCCTAGGAAGGACAACCAGGTCCCTGTCCTGGGCAGGCAGGCTGAGAGTCCTAAGGGTCTAGCAATCTGTTGCTGCCACCATTTAATACTCCTTGTTTTCCCCAATAATCCAAGGAAATTGTCTTCTACCTTGGCCACCACATTCTCAACAAAGTGTACAAAGTCTATGATAGTCACAGGAGTAAAACCTTGTACCAGAGTAGCTGTCAGTGAAGGGGATGACAGGTTCCCCTGGTCTCCCTGCCCAGAGGGTGATGGAATAACATAGGGGGAGGCTGTGTGTAATGTATAACTCCCTTGTAAATTGCAGTTAGACTGTAAACTGTCTTTATATGTAAACTAGAGGTCTGGTGCAAAATTCATGCACCAGTGGGGTCCCTCTGCCTGGCCTGTGGGATTGGGTCGAAACCAGCTCTCCAACATCCCCTGAGGGGTCCCGGATTGGGAGAAGGTGCAGGCCAGGCTGAGGGACCCCACCGGTGCACATTCGGGGCTGGGGAGGGATGCAGCAGGTTGGCCAGCCAGGGAGGGGACGTGGGAGGGCTCTAGGGCATGTCTGGCCTGTCTTGTTCAGTCCCAATCATCCAGATCCTAGCAGCAAGCTAACCTACTGGTCGGGGTGCCTGCCCCCTGGTGGTCAGTGCACATCATAGCGGGCAGTTGAGCGGCCTTGGCATATCATTAGCATTTACACTTTGATTGGTTGAACGGACAACCAGACGACCGGACACTTATCATATTAGGCTTTTATTATATAGAATAGAGATAGTTTAGGTACAGATACAAAATGTGCCCTTTGCTGTGAACTTCTCTTCATGCGCACCCACCCTTTCCTGCTTCCTAATGGTCTCCATTTCATTTCTGCACCTTACCAGTCTTTTAGGGTCCAGAACAAAGGCAAATTCCTCCCCTCGAAAAAAACCTGCATGTCCTCTACAATCAGATCAATTACTCCTTCTCCAAACTGCTAAGGCCTTTTATCTGAGCTTCTTTGGGGACTTTTGGTGCCTTGGACCTTATAGATGGATGGGTTGGTGAAGATGCATAATGAAGGCTGTGGAGTGGCTGGAGGGAGGACCTTCCAGTGAGCACATCAAAAGTTTGTCTAAAGCATTCTGCTAGGGGTCTTACATACATGATCTCACTTGATTCTTATGTCAACCCTATGAGTCAGGTGCTTTAATGATGAGGAAACTGCACCACAACGAGGGTAAGTAACCCATAGTCAGCTAACAACTGGTGGAGAAGAGATTCAGTGGAAGCTGCAGTGGAGAGCTGACAGTTAGATCACTGCACAGCACTGCTCTCAGCCATGGGATGGACAAGTGGGTGCCTGAGAAGCTGGGCACATGGGAAATGTCCACTCCAGAGAAGGTGGCTGTGAACAGGAGCAGGCGCCACTTCTAAAGCCTCTGTGTGGGCTCCTGTGTGGGCTCCCTTGCGTAGGTCTCTATCAACAGCAGCTGGGAGTTACTCAGCTGAGATGGCGAAACAGTTCTGTCAATTAAATCAAATATCTGGTCAATGTAGTGAAAAATCAGGGGCCTGGCCACAGACCCAGAGCTCCTCCCAGGTGGTAGATTCCTCCCCAGGTTCCCAGGCCCCAGATGATGAAAGAGATGCAGTCCTAATGCCAGACCCTAATCTTCACACTCTCTTCTTATTTTTATATATTTTGTTGATTTTTTACAGAGAGGAAGGGAGAGGGACAGAGAGTTAGAAACATCGATGAGAGAGAAACATCGATCAGCTGCCTCCTGCACACTTCCCATTGGGGATGTGCCCGCAACCAAGGTACATGCCCTTGACCGGAATCAAACCTGGGACCCTTGAGTCTGTAGGCTGACGCTCTATCCACTGAGCCAAATCGGTTAGGGCAATGTACTCTCTTCTGATTGGTTGGTGAGACTCACACCCAATGCAGCCCAAAGCACCTCCAGGGAGCAAAGGAAGGGCAAACCCCCTGGGCTCTAAAATGTGTGAGAGAATGGAGAGCCAATTCAGTCCAGAACCAAATAGCCATTCCCAAGCTGGGTGATGAGTTCTGTGCCGCCTGCTGTAGAAATGCAAATTGCCATAATAAATGCCGATTATCCCAATTACCTCTAATTGTCTGACTCATGTAGCAAGTGCATTACCATAGGAGAGGCCAATAACGGAGAGGGTGTATTTAGCAGAATATCCTATCCAGGGAGAAATGAAGTAGGTAAACTGGTCCTGCCAGCCCCCTCTGTGGTCCCCGAGACTGCTCACCACAGAAAGACAAGGGGATGTCATAGCCTTCCAGCTGCTTGGGGACAACGCTGACGTAGTGACATCTTTATGCAATGGTCATTAAATGCTATTTTAAAAATTGGCTGTGTGCTGGGGAGATAAGGGCAGAGGATATATGCTTGCTCTCCATGCCGTCTTCCTTCTGGCCAGCTGGGTCTGTGGAACTGCTAGGGAAGAGGTGACGGGGCTATTGGATGGTGTGACATTACTTTCCATCATTGTAATGTAACATTTGATTGGCCCATTTATTTCATCAACCAGCCAGGCATTCAGGAAGCACACACTATTTACCAAGCATCTGGAAACACAGGATTTTACAGCCAAAAAATGACGTTAGAAATTAGTACAACTGTAGTACAACCGTTGTACCAGGTGATTTTACTCCTTCCTGGAGCAAATAATTAGCTGAACTTCGACCACGTGCCAGGCACTGTTCTACACTCTGGGAATATAGCAGTAAATAAATCAGATGCAAAAAAAAAAAAATCCCTGCCTTCAGAGTCTATATTCTAGTTTGGGGAGACAGAGAATACATGAGATAAACCAATGAACAACGTAATAGAAGGTGGTAAGTGTGAGGAGGAAAATACAGCAGGATTGGGAGTGAAAATTACTGATTTATTACCAGGCTTGGGTTGACATTTAATGTGTTTGGTGACATGGAAGAATACACAAAACCTTCCGCTGTAGTAGCAACCATAGACTACCCCTGCCTCTAAAACAAACAACAACAAAAAAACAACACACATTACTTTAGTCAATACCTGGATAAACTAGAGAAAACTTGGTGTAAGGCAGGAAAAAATGTGGTTACCAGCTATCTACAAGTGTGTTAGTTAAGATCTTGTTGTGGTTAAGTAAGGCTTATTTTTTATCAGCTTGGGTAAGATCACAAGTCTTGCTGGGACCTCTTAATTCTGTTACGGTATTAATTAAGGCTGAGCAAAAGCAAAACATGCAATTTGCACATACCCTTGTGAAATTAAATCTTTCCATTTACTGATAGAGCAATAATTACTGTAAAGAACGAAGGGTATCTCGGCTAAAACAAGAAATAACTTCATTTGCCAAGGAAGAGAGGAACAGGGCCCAAGCAATGAATCTGGGACGGTTGCCCTGTGTTGGGTTCTTAACCCTGTATTGGTCCAAGGAGAGAAGCAAAGGAGGGCTCAGGCAGATGGAGGAGAGCCCGGGAGGGCTGCTGGCAGGAGTGCACGGATTACAGAGGAAGCTATGGAAATTCCTCCTTACTCCCTTGAAGAGTTCCAGGTGCTACTCCTGGGCTTTGGCTGAAGATGTCTCCTCTAGAGACACGTGGGCAACATGCCAGGACAGCCCTCAGTTTCCCTGAGTACTTGGTCCACAGTCTCCCTCTTCCAAGCCCTCTGTCCGGTAAAGCCCTGTCACTACCTTACTCTTCCCACTTCTATCTCGTGCTTTTTACTGACATCTGTGCATCTCATTTAGTTCTTGTTAAGCAATCCTAACTCATCGGTGGGACCACAATGAACACCACCACAGTGATACCTCGCAAGGGACACTACTTTACAATGTATACATTTTTTGTGTCCATTATCTCACCAGAATCCTACATCTCTGTTTATGGATGAAGGTACAAATGCTCAGAGGAGGTGCCCAAAGTAACAAAGAATGAAAGATGCCAGGTCTTTCTGGCCACAATGCACAGGTCCACCATTACCTCATCACACCCAGTTGCCTACAGAGCCCATTGTGCCCTTCTCCTGTAGCAGTAGAATTATGGCTGGGCATGTGGCTTCCAGAAGGAAGACATGGTTTTCCAGCCTGTCTTGCAACTAGGTTTGGCCAAGTGACTATGCCTGGCCAATGAGGTGAAAGTGGCAAAGGTATGGGCGACTTCTGGGAGTGTCCTTACAGGAAGGGCTGGGCTAGTGATAGTGGCGTTGAGCTGGCCATCTTGGATCATGAGGTAAGTTTGGGAAGGGAGGCCATACCCAGCAGGGCAATAAGATGGAAGGAGCCCAGAATGCCTAGCTTGGCTTTTATGTAAGATGAAAGTAAACTTCTGTTGTCCAATTTGGTTATTCAAAGTCATACTTTGTCTTAGTAATACCATAGTATTTTACTACAAACAGAGCTGGCCTGAGGATATATGCCTTTCTATGTCTGCATCCAGACTCCTAATTCAGAGGCCTTTCTTCTCTCCCTGGACTACTGTGATAGTTGCTCCCTGGTCTCCCCTGCTTCTAGTCTCACTAACTCATACCGATTTCCACACTAGGGACAGGGGGACCTATCAAGTTAATCTGGCTGAAACCCTTCCCAGCTCAAAACCTTCAATGGCTTCTCATTTGCTTCAAGATGGTGTTCCAACCTGTTGTTATGGGTGCTAGTGCCCCACGACCATGCCCGGCCTAGCTCTCCAGAGGAATCCCACCCTTCCCTGCCCAGTGTCCAAAGCCAGGCTACTCACTCCATTCCATGCTCCCTGCGCACATCACACCATTTCTTGCCTGGGTGTGCTGCTCATACCATCTCTTCCACCTGGAACAGTGACCAGCCCTTGTGGTCTGGCCAGCGCCTAAGTGTTCTGCAGTGTAGAACATGTAGGCTGTAGCCATGCAGGATGCCTTCTCTGATTCCCCCTTATCCCCACTCCAGACTCTGGTCTATGGCTTCACTCATCTCACTGCGTTATAATTATCTCCTGTGTGTCTGTCCCCTCCACCAGACTGTGAAACCTCCAGAGCAAGGACTGGCATCTATTTCATCATTCTCTCATCAGAACCTGGTAAAGGCCCGACCAAACCAGACATCCAAGTTTTTGATAAATAGATTAATTAATTGTAGCAGATGCTGTTGGTGAGCCACCCATATCCCCTCACTGCTCACCATTCTCATTGTGAAAATTAATAAACAGAAATTTCATTTAAAAACGGAGTCGAGAAGCTAGAAGAGAGAACCCTCATGCACATATCACTCAACAGACACTACTGACCCCATCAGGAATAGAAGTACTTGGATCTGGGACGGGAAGAAATACCATTTTACTATCTCAGCAAGAGGAAGAAAAGACTCCTTCTTGCCCAGTAACAGCTCAGCCAATGGGAGGCTGCCATATGTCAACCAAGAAAAGTCACTATACTTCAAACTTTCAGTTTCTTCCAATGGACTCCTTACAATAGCCCCTCTCAAGTCCATGAAGAGAGGCCCTCTCCTTTGTTTCTCTTAACGTATTCTAGGTTTGCCATTACACTGTATGTCCCAAATTGCAACTCTTTGTTGTTCCTGAATAAACCCAGTTTGCAGGCTATTTGTTTAAGGTCAACACCATGCACACTGATGGTTTCCTATTCCAAGAATCTATAACTCTGCCTAAAGGTTTTCTCTGGCATAGGAGCTCATTGGGTTAGAGTGGATGGGCCAGAAATGTAAGAAATTAGCTCTCCCTATAACCAATCTCGAATGGGAGCTATAACAAATGGGATGGCCTTTGTAGGACCATTAAAATCTCAAGTTTGGTGATTTTATGACTTTAAGACAAGATGACCAGACCACCCCAGGGAGCAGGCAGCAAGGCCAAAATCAGAGCCTATAAATACGCTAAGTAAAGGCCTTCCCAGTGTAGTCAGGTGTCCTTCTGCAATTAACCCCTCTGTAGGGAGGGGCCCCAGTGGGGGAACAGAGCTCTGCATCGGGGAGTGCCAGCATGAAGGGTGAGTCTCAGGCTTGTCTTTAAGGAGCCCCTAATGTCATGGGGGAGGTGGGGCAGGACACCACCTGAAAGACACCAATTGGCCACCCACCAACAGAACCCTGTGTCAGCAGGCGTCTCTACCATGAGGTGATATAGACACAGTGGAGAGGACCTCACTCAAGAATCTATGAGGACCACTCCCTCTAGAGGGCAAAGCCACAGGTCTTGGACTGGACATAGCATGAGGTTTACAAGAAGAATGTAGGCAACACACTTCTGCTTTACTGCCCACTCGCATCACCCAGGCAGGCAAGCCACTCCCCCTCCCCCCCTTAATTTCTCATTTGAAAAATAAATACATTGCATTTGGAAATTTGAATGAGATGATGATGATGATGATGATGATGATGATGATGATGATGATGAAGGTTTTGGTGGTGTGGTGTGTGTAGGCCATCTCCCTCTCTCATCTGCCCTCTCTCTTCCTAGGACCCTGATGCTCTTTCTTGGATATCACTGGTGAGCTGAGGGGAAGAGTTTCTTCCAGATCCCATTTGGGGGCAGGCCCAGCTGCCTATGTCCCCAGAGTCCAGACTTAGCCTTAGACCCTGCGGCAGACTCTGAGCCAGAATCAAGACCTGGATTAGGGATATAACATCTTCTCCTGCGATGACAACCCTCCTGAAATCAGGCCACACTCACATCTCAGCTGCTCAGACCTGGAGACACAGTGTCTGGGGGACACAGTGTCTGGGGAACACAGTGTCTGGGGGACACAGTAAGTGACTTTTGGCCAAGTCTAGAGCGATGCAACAGGAATTTTGTGGATGAGTTATCTCCAGGTTGGGTGGTAAGAAGAGAAAGCAGAGACATCTCAGAGAGGTTGGGCAGTGGTCAAGGACATCTCAGGGGCAAGAGGCAGGTGGCTGCTGGCTCCTCTCCCCGGAAGCACACGGGAAAGGGTGGTCCCTCTGCGCAATGGTGAGGAGATAGCTCTGACCCCAGGAGGTCCGATGGGAGGAAAACCAGCCCAGCCTCATGGACTTTCCGGTCCGATGGAGATGCAGCTGCTGTCTTTAGAGGACTCCTAGTAGAAGGAGGGAAACAGCCTCTGATTCCAGGAAGAGCCATCATGTGAGACACCTGCACCTCCGGATGCCCCAGTCCGAAAGGGTGTCACACCTGACTCGTGGTCTGTCCTACCAGGATGGAAAGGGCCTAGTCCCTGCCACAGGCAGCCCCCCTCTAATGAAGGTAGATTGCCTCTGCCTCAGGAATCTCCAACTCTCAGGCAGGGCCCTCAGCCCCTGACCTCAGAACCCCAAACCCTGGCTTTGGGGAGCCCCTAGTGCAGTGATGGCGAACCTTTTGAGCTCGGCGTGTCAACATTTTGAAAAACCCTAACTTAACTCTGGTGCCGTGTCACATATAGAAATTTTTTTTGATATTTGCAACCATAGTACAACAAAGATTTATATTTTGATATTTATTTTATATATTTAAATGCCATTTAACAAAGAAAAATCAACCAAAAAAATGAGTTCACGTGTCACCTCTGACACGCGTGTCATAGGTTCGCCATCACTGCCCTAGTGAGAGGAGATGGAGAGCAAGTATCTGCCACAGCGCAGCGCACTGCATCACAGCGTGGAGAGGCATAGACTGGGCTCAGTAGGGAATGAGTCCCTTGGATCAGACCAGGGTGAGGGCTGCCTTGCAAACCCTCCCATCCATCCAGCCCAGACCCTGCTCATGACTTTCTTAGTGGGCCACAGGCCCTCTTGGTGTTTCCTGTCTATTCCAAAAACTCTTCTGTCTTTAATCCCATAAATGTTTACTGATCACTTGCTCTGAGCCAGATAGTGGGTGTTCAGAGGTGAAACTCTGTGAATTTGGCCTCTGCCTTCCAGAAATTCCCAGTCCAGTATTGTAAATGGATAGGTTAGCAAGTCCTCACCCCCTTGCCCTTCCTCACCCCCCCTCCCCCACCGGAGGTCCCCTGACGCTCTCTGTCTGTGTTGCAGCCTCTCTGGCTAAGGGCTTGCCTTGGCCCTCTCTGCAATCTGTGTCCAGCTCTGAGTCCGGCCCCAAAGTAAGCACTCAAACCTGATTTGCTGTATTTAAAACACAGCGAGGCAGGGATCAGTGCAGTATTTTTATACCTTCCTGCATGCCTGAAATATTCATAATTTAAGAAAGAAAACATGATGAGAAAAGCATGCCGTAAAACCCCTTTTCGCACAAAGGGATACAGCCAGGGTCCAGTGACGAAGATGCAGCTTTGGGGCTAGGGGGTGTGGGATGAGGTGGGGCTGAGCTCACATGGATGTTATGGTCAAGCTGTTTTGTGGGTGGCGAATTTGTACCCACTGAATTTGTACTTCCATTAATAAAGAAAACTAATTAAATATCCAAATGAAAAAATGGGTCATATGAGACCAATGAGGTGTGATATTAAACCAGAATTCAAAGAGGAAAAATTATACAGTGAACATAATACTAATGGAGGAGAGGACAAAGTGCCGTGGCGGGTGGGGACACGGCACAGGACAGCCACACCCCTGCTTCCTTCCCAGTGCCACTGCGTCCTCCAGTCCCCCCAGGTGCACCCTCCTCCTGGTTTCACCTGTAAAAGGGACAGAATGTGAGCCTACCTTCCTTCCTGGCCAGTCTTCAAGTGTGCTCAGGTGCTGTGTGTAGGGGACATGGAGGAGGGACAGGAGCTCAGCTGAGATGACCATTTGTGTGACTCCAAATTACAGGGACACATGTTGTTGTAAGAGAAAGAGGAGAGGATACAGAGACACAGGGGAGCTGGCCAAGGGAAGACAGAGGCAGAGAAGGGAGTGACGCAGCCACAATCCAAGGAACGCCCGGAGCCACAGAAGCCCGAGAGGCAGAGGGTCCTCCCCTAGAGCCGGGGCGCCTTGGTTTCAGACTCCTGGCCTCCAAACCTCTGCGGTTCCACGCCACCCAGTTTGAGGGGATGTGTTAGCCTGGCCCCAGGAAACGGACACAGCATCATCTTTGATGTCCTGCGGTTGACTCTCCAGGAGTCCTCTTTGTCTTCAATTCATCTCTGCTCTGCCCCCTGGGAGCTGGGCCCCAGTGACTGTGTGTCTCAGGCTCCCCCACCCCCCTCCCGGGTTTTCTGGGCTTTGGCCACTGGGCAGCACCCACAGGAGACTGGAGGACTGGCTGGAGGAGAGGGCAGGGTGTTTCTCCCACCGCCCTGACATGCCACCTGCTTCCTGGTCTCTCCCTGGCTGCAGCTCCCAGTGGTGCCTCTGCCCCCTTGCTCTGCTGCCCCAGGGATGATACCGTAACTGCCTCCTGCCGTGTGGTGCTCCTGGGAGGGCACAGCCCCCTCAGCTCCACCTTCCCTGTCCACGCCTCTCTCTGCAAACAGTCCCTGCACTCATCTCTCTTGTAAAACCTGGTAGTTAGTTCTCCACTTGCAGCTGAGTCCCTGCCAGCAAGTGTCCACCTGCCTTACAGACTTGTCACCCCAGAGCCATCCCCTTCCTGGCCTGGAGCCCACCTGCAGGGAGCATGGGGGCGAGCTGGGATGGAGTGTGAAAGACAGAGACAGGACGGGGGTGGAGGCTGCACCCCGGATACTACCTGCAGTGTCAGAGCAGGAGATAGCTTAGGAGCCCCCTGACCCAGCCCATCACCCTGCTCTAGAACTGAAACCAGGGCAGGAGGGAGCCAGGAGGCAAGTCTGGGGCTCCACCTCCAAGTGACTTTCCCCCAAATCCAAACTGCTGGAAGGTGGGTCTGGCTCCTGGCAAAAGCATGAGCAGGCTGGACTGTCATCCCTCGGGGATGCTGTCTGGGAGCTCTGTTAAGGATGCATCTCACCTTGGCTGTTAGCATCCCTCCCTAACACACCCGAGCTGCCCTGTGACAGGTGGTGTGGTGTAGATTCCAGGCTCTGGAGGCAGCTGGCCAGGATTCAAGTCACTGCTCTGTCCCTGCTGCAAATGGGGCTGGAAAGAACAGGGCCTCTCAAAGGCACACCCCTAGCCAGCACATACTTGCTGGTAGCAAGGCCCACAAGAGGGTGCCCACGTACCCGGAAGCAGTGAGGCCCACTTATTCATACTTATTTAGTGAACCCATGTCCCCAAGTATCCCACCTGCTGGTGGGCACAGTCACAGGGACCTATCAACTTGCACGAAAGGATGCCCACCCCACGTGAGGGGTTTGAAGATGAGCACACACACAGGACAGAGAAAACCAGGGGTGGCTATACAAAAACAAAGCTCCCCACCCTGCCGTGGCCCTCGCCCCCTGCTCCTGTCCTCCCTCTGCCCTCCCTCCAGCCCCTTCAGTTTCCCTGGTTTCTTTCCTCCCAGGGCTGGATGGGTGTCTCCAGGTCAGAGCAACTGGTTGACTCTGCCAAGTCAGGAACCTAGCAGGCAGGTGTTTGTAAAGAGCAGAAATCCGAGGATTTATTCTGGTGGCGTGAGACCAACCCCACGCCTGCCTGAACCTCTCACTTTTCTGCCCGCTGAGTCCGCATCTGAAGACCCCAAGCTGTTGGCCACAGCGGCGGTGACTCAGCAGAAGTGGGAGGCCCTCAGGGCACGGGAGCAGGGGTTCCACTGTGATCATTTGTAGTCCAATGAGGAATCTGGGGGTCCTTCTAAATGACCTGTGGAAAAGGCCTGGCCCCCATACAGCTTCCAGCACACCTGCCCTGAACCACAGCCTGTTCCTCAGGCCCAGCAGCCCCATGCACTCAACCTCCTTCCTGCAGACACCAGGCTGTTACACATCATTTGAGATGCTGCACCCTGCGGGCGCAGGGGGATCCTGTGGGAAGCCTGGATGTGTCATCCCTCCGAGCATCATTTGACACACGATAGCGTCTTCCCCCTCAGCTCTCCCCGCCTGTGGCTGCCCCCGACCCCCGACCTGCAGGTACCCTGGCAGCCTGGCAGGCAAGAGCCATGTCATTCCCCAAGCCTCACTCTCATTGGCTCTCAACTTTCCAGCACTGTTAGTCCTGTCTCCCCACCCTGGCGCTCACACCCTTCATTCACTCTGAGCTGCCTCCCCAGCAGATTCTCAAGCACCTGTTGCTCAGGTTGCTATGGAAACGGATCTCATTGGGTGAGGTGCTGGGACAAAGATGCTCTCTGTGCCACCAGAGGACACACAACACACACCTAGCCCAGTGGTCGGCAAACTCATTAGTCAACAGAGCCAAATATCAACAGTACAATGATTGAAATTTCTTTTGAGAGCCAAATTTTTTAAACTTAAACTATATAGGTAGGTACATTGTTATTAACTTAATTAGGGTGCTCCTAAGGCTTTGGAAGAGCCACACTCATGGGGCCAAAGAGCCGCATGTGGCTCACGAGCCGCAGTTTGCCGACCACGGACCGGACCTAGCCAGTCCCTGCCCCTCTGAGTCCCTCCCTGTCTCCCTCCCATCTCATCTGCCAGTTCACGCTTTGCCTTCAGTCCCCTCCTCTCCCTTCTTTCTCCTCATCAAAGCTGATCTCCAGGCCCCAGCCCAGCTCCAGGGCTCCCCTGTACCAGGTGGTGGCCAGGAGTGATGGTATGAAGTGACACTCAGCCCCTGGCTGCCACCCCTGCGGGAGAAGACCTGTGAAGCATCTCGGGTAACACCATGCTTCCTCCCAGCGTGAGAGCCAAGTGTCAGGGAAACTCCTGGAAGGGACACGGTGTGTCAAACTAGAAAGGCAGGAAGGCCAGGGCGCAGATCCCGCCCAGCCACCTGCTAGCTGCGCGGGAGAAGTGGTGCACCCTGCACCGGGCCTCCGTTTCCTCCCCAGAGCCACGGGGAAGCGGTGATGGTCAAGTCTCGCAGGGTGCCAAGAGCGTCATGCATGTCAATTCATTGAATCCTCATGACAGCCCAGAAGGAGATGAGGAAACTGAGGCATGGGGGGTTAAGTCACCTGCCCAGGGATACAGAACTAGACGGTGGCTGTCTGCATCTGCCGTGCCCTTGATCACTGTCACGCACGGCCTCTCACACATGACCTTCAAGCTCACGGGGATGCAGACACCCAGCTAGTCCCGGGCACACACACGACAGCACTTGGTAAATGCCAGACGGTCTTGTTGGCCATTTAGACCTGGGGTCTTCGGGCAGGACCACAGGTGATGGGATGGGACAGGGGGAGCCAGCCCTTCAGCTGAGGTGCGACTCTCCTGCAGTAGCTTCCTGGGCTGCCACACCAATGGCCATGGATGGGCTGCTCACTCACCAGGGGTTTGTTCTTGCCCAGCTCTGAAGCCGGAGTCTGCAACCCGGTGTATGCAGGCAGCGCACGCTCCCTCCGAAGACGCCAGGGAGGAATCGCTCCCGCCTCTCCTGGCTCCTGTGGCTGCATCACGGCAGCCCCCACCTCCGTCACACGGCTGTCCTCTCGGCCTCTGTGCCGCATGAGGCATAAAGAAATGATACTTTATTTCCCTCTTCTGAGGACACCCACCTTGGGATTAGGGCCAAGCTTAACGTAGGATGATTTCATCTCAAAATCCTTATTCCAAATCAGGTCACATAGCTTTTGGGGGACACTAGTCAACCCATTACACACTCTTTGGGCCCCAGCTTCTGCTTCCAAAAAGAGAAGAGGAAGCTAAGGGAGCCTGTGTTCTCCCGGGTCTTGGAGGAAGATGAGCACTGTGCCACATCAGCCACCCTGAGGCAGAGGCGGCAATGGAGACAGCCCAGCTACCTTCTCACTCCTTGGAGGCTGGAGTCTGGAGCTTCATGAATGAACGGCGTGTGCACCGACACATGGAGGAGCAGCCAGAGGACTGCTAGACCCCCAGAAGGTGTGGAAGCCAGCAGCTGGGCTGGGCTGGGGACCCAGGCACGGGGCTGAGACTGTGAGACAGCCTTCTGACTACTGTCACTGTCCTGCTCAGAGATGGCAGCAGGACCAGAAGAACATGGCAGGGAACAGACCAGCATGGGAGCCCAGCAGGGACCCTGAAGAGAAAGTGAGGGAAGGACTTGGGGTCTGTTCAGCACCACAGACAAGCACAGCTGGCCTTCCACTAGACTGCAGGCTTCTGCCTGAAGCTGGGCCGTGTGCATGGGCGAGGGGTGGGGATCCACATCATGCCCTTGGGGGCTGGCGGGGTGTGGTGAGGGCCGGGGAGTGTGCACACGTGGTGCACAGCGAGCTCTGGGTGTTATCAGCACTGGCAACCGAGAGGCCCTCGTTGCTCCCTGGGAAGACTGGATGGAGGTACAGGGGGAGGAACAGCAGGGCTGAGCCGGGTTCCGATCCTTCCCCAAGTGCAGAGACTGAGGCTCTCCTCATGGCACTCTTTCGTTAATTAACATATCGCTGACATACAATACTGCATTCCCTTCGGACACTTGTATACGGTACAATGTGATCATCGCACTAATTCTAGTGACCATCTGTCACTGGCGAGGCTGTGATGATGCCATTGACTGTATTCCCTGGCTGCGCATGACACCCCAGGAAATATGCTTGTTTCAGAACCCGCAGTTCCCCACCCCTCCCCCTTTCCCCACGGACAGCCATCAGTCTGTTCTCTGTATCTGGGAGTCTGTTTCGGCTTTGCTTTGTTTGTTCGTTTTTTGTTTGTTTTTTCAGATTCCACATATAAGTGAAATCAAATGGTATTTGTCTCCCCCTGTCTAAATTATTTCACTTAGCGGCTCTTTCAAAAAGCGGTTTCATGCCTCCATTTTGGGGCCTCCTCGTCCCTGTGGGCTTTCTGCCATGCTGCACACTGCAGGGGGCCCGCGCTACGCGGCTCCCAGGCTCACAGCGCCCCTTGCAGTGTGCCACCCTGAGATGGGTCTGTTGCTTCCTGGTCACAGAAGGGGAAACTGAGATTCCAAGAGGATTGGTGATTTGTCCACAAACCCACAGCTAACCGCAGGTAGGGCTCAGGGGACCACCCAGGGGTTTAGAATCCCAGGCGAGTAGGTACCCCAGGGCCCCGTTGTGAATCTCCTGGGCCCTTGGCATGTTTGCCTTGGTTGGCTCCTTCCTCCATAGGAACATATTAAAAAGTATATTTTATGATTATACTGGTATAGACATGAGTATAACCCAGGCTGGGTTAAAAACAAAATGTTTTCTTTAACCCTAAAAATTCAGAATGAGTCCAATCAGCCAACCTGGCCCCAGCTGGCCAGGGGCTGCTCTGCCCAGGCCACTGCCCTGTCCCTCCATCATATCGGCCTCCCTGCCCTGCCCACACCCTGGCCATGCCAGGTGCTGGGTCATCACATATGCAGGTCTTCCTGATTCACTTCAGTCCCCTGAGATGGCACCTGCCTCCTATCTGCCTGTACATGTCTCCAGACTCACCTCTTCCAGGCAGCATTCCTTGATAACAGGTCTGCAAGGAACCCCCACTAGGAATTTCCTTTGTATGGAACCATCATGACATTCCCTTTGAACCAGCCTCTCTGTAAGTCTTATGGGCAGGGCCCTGCCCTCCTGCGGGCACCACCTCCCACACACACCTGCAAAGCCTGGCTCACAGCTGGGCACACAGGGAGTCCCAGAAGTGCTGAGTTAGCAAGGGCAACCCCAGAGCCAGATGCTCTGAGGTACATGCAGGCTGGGCAACCTTGCTATGTCCCTGCTTCCTTTGTATACATCTTTCAAAGCCTCAGCTCCAGTCTCCTGCCTCCAGAAGCTTCCTCTCCCTTTCTAGACAAACACCACCTCTCCCTTGTCTGCTCTCCTAGTTCCAGTGCACAGGACTGAAGTGCAGATTACACCACCCCTCGCCCCTCACGCTGGCTCTCCCGGCAGCAGACATCGGCGGCCCCATGGCGGTGTTCATCCACACTGGGTGGGAAGGGGAGCAGGATCAGCATCCTGTGTCCAGCCTGCCTGGGCCTCGAGGACCGCTCAGGTCTGGTTCTCCAGCATGTCTCCTCCCTTCTCCATTAGTTAAAATCACCTTCGGCTTGATGACCGGGGGATGGATTATCCAGGTCAGTGGTTCCCAACCCAGGCTGCACGGTAGACTTATGGGAAGCTTCTGCAAAATCCCAGAGCCTGGGCTCCCCGCGGCTCATTTACAGCAGCAATTCTAGGGAAAAGAGCGGCGTCAGTACTCTGGGTACTTTTTAAAAGGCTCCCCCAGCGATTCTAATTCTCAGTGGGTGGGTCTGCTCATCCAAGGTCCCCCCATTTGTTCTCATGATGTATTTGGGCTCATTTCTGAGCGAAGGGGCCCCCGGGAAGCCGGGCTGGGAGAAGCTCAGGGCTCTGAGGTCTGGTGGGAGTGGTGGGAGTGGCTGCCTGCCTTCAACCAGGTTGTCCCCATGGTCTGGGTCCCAGGAGAAAAACAAACCCAGAGAGATGAGGTCTCCTTCAGGAGCTCACACGGCGAGCACATGGCCTGGCTGCGTTGATAAGTCCTTTTCTTTCTTTCTTTCTTTTTTTTTTTTAAAAAAATATATTTTATTGATTTTTACAGAGAGGAAGGGAGGGGGATAGAGAGTTAGAAACATCAATGAGAGAGAAACATCGATCAGCTGCCTCCTGCACACCCCCTAACTGGGGATGTGCCTGCAACCAAGGTACATGCCCTTGACCGGAATCGAACCTGGGACCCTTGAGTCCGCAGGCCAACGCTCTATCCACTGAGCCAAACCGGTTAGGGCAAGTCCCTTTCTTTCAACAAGTGATTGGTGGTGGGCTGGGGACAAGGGCTCGCACTAGGGGACACATGAGCCTCTGGCGTGGTGTGGAGTGTGCTTTCCCGCGCCCCTCCCCCACACCCTTCTGCCTGGGCCAGAGGCGCTCATGCTGTCTCCCTCCGTGAGGACTCCCTAGTCCTGTGTAAGTGGCCAGCTTGGGACACCTCCTGTCATTCCTCCCAGTAAACACACCCGCAGTGGGAGTTGCACACCCTCTATCCCTATCCCTTCCAGAGCATTTTGCTCCCAGAGCCCCACTCAGGCTCTTCAGTGGCCGAGGCGGTGAGCCACCAGCACCCCTCTTTGGGGACCCGGCGCTCCTCCCCAAGCCCGGGAAGCAGCGATGTTTAATTTATCAGACAATGCCACAAGATGTTGTTTACATGCACGCGCATGTAGCACAGATGCAGCAAACCATGAATATCGTCAGCCTGTTCGCGGCTTCTCCGTGATAATTAAAGAGGCAGCTCGGGTCATGCATGCAAAGTGGCAGCATCAGGACGGGAAGCCAGGGAGATACACTGATGCCCGGGGATGAAAGGTCTGTCCACGGCTGTGCCAGGCTGCAGGCCCACCTGCTGTCCTCCTCTTCCTCCCAGACCCTACACACCCTTCGGTCCACCGTCCCTAAGCCCCAAGTTGGGAGCTGAGCCGATATCTGTACAACTATTTTATTTGGTCCCAAGAATAGGTCTAGGAGGTAAATGCTGTACTTGGCCCATTTTACAGACAAAGATTATAATATTATCATCATGATCACTGGCACAGTGGTTAATATTTGTGTGTATTTACTTTGAGCCAAGCTCTAATTCCTTTAACCCTTGTAAGAGCCCTACAAATAGGTACAATTATTATTTTTATTTTATAAACAGGGAAACCAAGGAACAGAGAGATGGAGCAACTTGCCCATGGTCACACAGAAAGAAAGTAGAAATAAGGAAATAATCCATTCATTTGCTGAGTGAGAACTGGAAATGCAGGGCAAATAGTGTCACCAAGCCCCATCCTCACATCCCTGCATCCCTCACGGAGCAGGCACATTAGCCCACGGCTCCCCCCTCAGCTGGATATCAGCTGGACATCAGCTGGGCCAGGGCTTGAGCGAGGTGCTCTGTTCAGCATACTTCCTGCTCGACCATTGCTCTTGGCCCTTTCTAATGCATGTGTGCATCATGCATGTGAGTGGGTATATGCACGTGTTTGTGTGCACATGCACATATGTGTAATGTGCGACAGAACAATCCTGAAATCTACTATATTCTGACACTTTTAATTTAGAACCATTGTGTTTGACTATCTAGCTGATCGCATAGTAGGTGTCAAATCTACTAATGGAGTTAACCGGAATCAGATGCAGCGGTTTCCTTCCCTGGACTCCTACCGACTGGAGATGCTGAAACATTATACTCCAAGGAGTCAATAAAGACAGTGAGTTGAAGGGCAGACCCTTCAATTTTTTTTAAATGTATTTTTATTGATTTCAGAGAGGCAGGGAGAGGGAAAGGAAGAGATAGAAACATCAATGATGAGAGGGGATCATTGATTGGCTGCCTCCTGCACGCCCTCTACTGGGGTTCAAGCCCTCAACCCAGGCATGTGCCCTTGACCGGAATCGAACCAGGGACCCTTCAGTCCGCAGGCTGATGCTCTATCTACTGAGCCAAACCAGCCAGGGCAGATTCTTGAATTTTGTTTGGCTCAAGAGCACGTTCCTACACATACCAGCTGGTTCACCTTGGGCAAACTGCGTAACTTCTCCGTGCCACAGCTTTCTCCTTGCAAAGGGAGATGAAACGGTTTCCCCCTCCCAGGATCAAAGGACTAGAAAGCACTTAGAACAATGCCTGGCACGCAGCGCTCAATAAATTGCAGCTATCATCATCATCATCATCATCATCATCATCATTGCAATTAATAGGACGTGTCTCCCAGGCTTTGCCTGAAGCACCCTTAGGAAGATCCTTTGTGCCCAAGCTGACAAGTAAAAGCGCACAGAAGCTGTCAGACTCCCCATCCTGCGCTGACAGCGGCTACAGTGTCAAGGGCCCTGGGCCTGCAAGACAGGACACATGGATTCTAGTCCCAGCTCTGACATCGATGGCTCCCTCCTTCGCCACCCCCGGCTGTGAAGTGGGGGGTGTACTATGTAATTGTCTAAGGTCCTCTCTAGCACTCGCTTTCTAGAATTTCTAGGAGCCAGTCTCCTGTCTCCTTCCTGCTGTGAGTGCCCGGTGCTCCCACCCCGGATCCTGAGGGGTGCTTTGAGGTTGGGGGTAAACCTGAGTCTGTGCTGCTAAAACCATGTGGCGCACGACCCTCGCTTTGCAGGTAAGGAAGCTGAGACCCAGGGCGGAGACCCAATCAAGTTAGGACAGGACTGGCCTGCCGGGTGGGGCTGCTGGCTCTCTGTCCTCAGCCCAGAGCCCACCCACGCGGGCTCCTGGGCATTGAAGGCTGCGAGGAGTCACACTCCTGTGAAGGGCGGAGCCTGGATTCTAACTCTAGGCATCTGGCCCCACACGCCCCTCCTCTCCACCTCGCGAGGCCCTGCCAGCCCCAAGTCCGTGCTGCTGTGAATACGTTTAGGAAAATCATTTTGGCTTAAAACCTGTGATTTTTTAAAGCCTGCTTCTAGGAAAATTTCAAGAGCTCAGGGATTGATATTTGGGGAGAGATGTGTATTTTAATTCCCTTTGCGGGGTCCGCATAAGAAGCCCCAGCAGAAAGGATAAAGGTAAGCACTGATTTAGTGCTTGCTGCATACCAGGCCCTGTTCTGAGAGGTTTGCGTGTATTCGCTCATTAATTTGAACAGCACCAAGTTAGTATCATGGCTGTTTCTCAGGGGAGGACACGGGGCCTTGGAAGGCAGTCTCACCCTGAGGCCAGGAGTCCAGGCCCCCGCTCACTGTTCAGGCTGGCCCCTAAGTCAGGGACAGCGCCTTAGAGCTGGGCGCTCTTAGCTGGAAGCTGACTCTGATCGCTGACTGTGACGTTGAATGAGTCCCTCACCCTCTCTGGGCCTCACACGCCTCCGCTGAGATACGGATAGGACAGCTGCCTGCAGAGCTGTGACTGGGAACTTCGATGGTGCATAGAACCAAGCCTCAGATGAGGCCTGGTGGGACGTGGGACTCGCTAATGGTAGGGATTATTTGTGGTTTAAAGACTATCAGACTGCTGACTGGGCACTTCCTGCGAGACCTAATTACTCGGAAATTCATAGTAACCAAGAAGAAGCCTGAAATTATGGCATCTATACATCTGGAGGGAAGGTTACAAAATAAATTCTGGGGAGGACATCCACAGGGACACGTTCTAGAGACTTCCATGAATCAGCAGCCGCCGGGCTAATTTGATGAGTACTAGTTGCTGGTGGGCCTCCACGAGTCTGGGTCGGCTCCGGAAGGCGGGGCTCCGAGGGCCTGGCTTGAAGGAAGGAAACTGCTCACTGGAAGGCGGCCTCTGGTTCCGACCCTCCTCCATGTAGGCAGGCCCTCCCCACCGGAACAAACCCGGTTTGCCTCGGGTTCCTCACTTTTCCTGCTCAGAATCCTAGACGTGCCACAGTCGGGCAGCACCTCGGAGAAGCTGAAGCCCAGGGGATCTGAGGCCTAGCGTAGCCTGGAAAGGCAGACCTAAGGCGGGGGACTGTCCAGACACCTGGAGAGTGTGCCGGAGGCCCGGCAGGAGAGACTTGGTGGCTGTGCCCAGGACTGAGGGGTCCCTGTGGGCGGGCATGGGAAGGGCTGGCTAGGGCCTGGCTGGGGACTCGGTCCTGCGGCCCTGCCATCCAAAACCTCAGCTCCACAGCCAAAGGCTGAAGACAGAGAAGCCCCATAGCACCGGGCCAGCCGAGCAGCGACTGTCCTAAGCATTTTCCCTACACTAACTCATTTACTCCTGCCAGTGACCCTGAGGGGTCGCATTATTGTTGTCCCATTTCACAGTGGGGAAACTGAGGCAGGGAGTTGTGAACCGGCTTGGCCAAGCAGCTGGAAGGGACCTTGGAGTTGCGGAGCCAGGCAGCGTGACTCTGGAGTCCAAATCTTTATTACACGTGCCCCTTGGATACAGGTCAAATGCCATGCAAATGAAGGGGTGCTTTTAGGCGTGGGTGGAGGATGGGGCATTGAAAATCTACTTGGCCCCTGAAGTCGCCCCCTCCTGGGAGGCCCAAGTCTGAAGAGGGTTTCCTCGCTGGTCACTCTGCAGGGCCTGATGGGACCGGGCCAGGATGACAGCCCAGGGAGGTCCTCTGTGCTCCAAACAGGGCCGGGGGCAGAGGACAGGTGCACTGGCAGCAGCAGAGGATGCCAGGGCCCGGAGGCTCTGAGGCCCCCAAGGAAGAGCCTGTGCCATCTTCGGGGGGATTACACCCTCTGCCCTGGGCTCCTGCCTCTGACATCCACCCACCCACCTTCCCAGCTTCCACAGCAACCCCCTCCCCAAATCTCCACACCACCTCCTGGCAAAGGGTGCAAAGGCAGCAAACAAAAATCTCCAAGCGCGTCCTTTTTCTTTTTCAAAGATGTCACAGGTCTGTGGTTGCCATGGCTACACCTGCCAGCCTCTCTGAAGTCAGCACTCAGCTCCCTCCAGTGGCCTTGACAGCTTCCCCCACTGCCCTTCCTCCTGCCACCCCTACACCCCTGCCCCATCCACCTCAGAGCCTCCCCCAGTGCCCCCACTGGTCCCCAGGCCAAGCCTTCCATTCCTCCTACCCAGGCAGGCTCAGACACCAGGGGCGGAGGTGGGTCATCCGAGGCGATGGGGGAGATCTTCAGAGGAACCCAATGCACAGGCAGGTAAGTGACAGTAATGAGCTCCCAGTGGCACAAGCCTGCCAGGGGTGCCTAGACATGACTGAACTGCCCAAAGGGGCCGTGCCCGCCCCGCAGTGGCTCCCTGTCCCCGCTGCAGCCTCTGTCCCATCTGTTCTTCTGTCCCATCTGTTCTGAGGCTCTCTCTTCTTCCACCAAAGCCCAGAAGGTGATTAAGAAGGACTCTGAAAACTGGTTGGCCTGGCCCAGGGCAAGTCCTTTCAGCGTGCGGAGCCTCACTTTCCTCATCTGCAAAGTGGGTGAGTAAGATTTATCTTAAGGGTTACTAGGGGGGCGTGCACGAGGAATATGTGTGAATACCAGACACATAGCAAATGCCAGAGCCACCCTCCTTCCTGCTCCCCACTGCTTCCACCCCTTCTCCTGCATACCCCCCGCCCCCCACCTTCCCACTCTGTCCCCTCTCCTTCCTCCTGGGTGTTCCTGCTGCTGCAGCAGCTGAGCCTGCAGCACCCTCACACCTCTGCCCGGAGTTCACCCATTCATTCTTCTTCCTGGGCCCCAGGGCTTCTCAGGGAAGGTGGGGATGGAGACGCTCAGCCTCCAGAAGGGACGGCCCGGACCTCTGGTGGGAAGCCAGTGGGAGCCCAGGACAGTAACGGCGACGGACACCATTTACTGAGCACTTGCCGCATGCCAGCCTCTATCTGAGGAGCTCTCCCACAGCAGCTCATTGATCATCGCATCGCCCTGCACCGTGCTTCCTGTCCCCACACCATCTCACCCCCAGAGCAACCGCGGCCTCGTGGCAGGAAGTGAGGAGTAGCAATTGCAGGGCGTGGGGCACGAGGAGGAGCACGAGGAGGACACCTGGCCGCTCAGACACCGGCCAGCAGGGTCGGCCTTCCCTTCCTCTCGGGTCTCAGCCTTGAGATGGGTCTGCCCTGAGGAGCATTGGAACCCTGACTGCCTCACTGGTCCAAGTTCAAGTTCACCCATGAGCCTTTCCCACAGGCCAGCTCCTCGGAGGCCTGAAGGCTGGCACCCAGTCCCCTTCCCCCTCCCCCCTCCCCACCTTTCTCAGAGGTGAGGCTGCACCAAGTGCTGCTGTCAAGGAAACTATCTCATTCCAGGGGGCAGGCAGCATCCCTGACAGGGACCATGGCAACAGGTTTCGAGACAGGCCTGGCCCAGAGCGCACTTCTAGAGGCCTCTGCCCAGCTGCTGCTCATTAGGTTTTTCCTCCACTTCCTGTCCGTTGGCTGCTCCCTAATTCTCACCTGCTGGGCTGCAGGCCCAAACTGGGAATGGAGGCCCCGCCTCTGGCTGGATCCTGCCCACCGACTGAGTCCAGTTCTCTCCCAGCAGCCTCTCTGGACGCTTATGTCAGTGCCACATACCCCAACCATGTGTGCAGATCTGGATCCAGGAGGGCTGGGCGGGGCCTGAGATGCTGCTCTTCCAGCTGCCTGCACATCGCTGGGGAGTAATGAGGGCTCCGAGAAGCCAGAACTGCCTCCTAAAAGCAGACCTTGAGAGTCAAGGGTTTGGGGCTTCTGGGGCCACCCCGGCCCTCCATGGGCCTCTCTGGGTCTCTCCTCAGGCACTGAACACGGAAAGCTGTTCTCAGCGCAGCTTACCAGTCGTGCAGGCCTGCCCAGAGCTCATCCATCCTAAGGCCATGGGCTTCGAGCCATGACATACAACACCTGGTCCCTCCCCTGGAGGAAAGCGATCCTCACAGACTCTCTAGCCTCACACGCTGGCAGGCATGGCCAGGTGAGAGTCGCCCAGATGGGCTCTGCCGTCCGCACTCACTCCTCAGCTTGATCACAGAGGCTGACAGAGTTCAGGAGGCGAGAAAGCTCAGGGAAGACACAGTCAGAGTCCAAATGCAGCCGTGGCCACTCTAACGCCCCCAGGTGAGGATCAGAGGGTCACAGTGCATCGCTCACAGAAGAGGCAGAACAGAGATGAAACCCTGCACCTGCTCCCCGCACTGCACTCCGACCTTGTATGGGAAAGGACGCCAACCTACTTCATCTTGGGTTTCCTCTTCCCTCACACAGGGGCACTTCTCAGCCAGGTCATGTCGAGAAAAGCTTTCAACCATCGGGCCAAGGAGGCCTGTGTGCACCCAGGCATAGGAGGATGGATCAGATGACATCCCAAGGTCACTGCCAAGTCGGAGGATTCTATGAATTCCCGATCCTCTGCTGGGCACCATGGACAGAGAAAGCCCCCTCCCAGCTGCGGTTGGTCCTTCTGGCTTTGATTAAACGTGGAGATTAATTTTTCTCAGTGACACAGTGGCCGGGCTAAAAGCTGTAATCCCTTCAGTAGTTCCCCGTGTTTATGAGGGTGAGAGGATGCTTAATGCTGCGGTGGAAATGCGAAGCTAAGGAATCAGTTCATTAGGAATCTGCTCAATGTGCTTGCTGTCTGCATCTGGGCCCCACTCCACTGGACGGAGATAAATCAGCAGACTGTGCACTGGTGACAAGACAGACTCCTCCACACGTACAGCGACGCTCAGAAATGAAGGGACCAGGAGGAGCCGTCTCTGGCCCAGCACCTAGCACCCTGCCAGCTCTTGGACCGGTGGCTGCTGACCAGAGCTGGGAGGGAACACGTGGCGATCCTGGGCTGAGTGCTGGAACATCCTGGGTTAAGTTGCCCCGGAAGGAGACTCTGAGACAAAGATTTGAGAGCACACAGTTTACTTGGGAGGTGGTCCCTGAAAACACGGGGAGGGGCGCAGGAGATGTCAGATGGGGAAGAGGCGGCAGCGGATAACAGGTGAGTTATCAAGGCTGTTACAAAGGTGGCCACTGGAGCTGGGACCTCTGGGCGCCTGTGCAGGACCCACATTAGAGTTCTCGCTGCTGAGGGGTGAGTGTGCTGGTGGGAGTGCCATCAGTACTTATGCGGGGGGGGGGGGGGTGAGGAGATGCAGGGGGAGGGGTGGGGGAGGTGGGGGGGGAGGAAGCAGTGGGTGGGGGCCATCTGAGGGCAGAGTTCCCAGCACTTCTGGCCCCTGCACTTCCCTGGGCAGAGCTCGCTCCAGCAGCCAAGGGAGGTCCTCACCTCAAAGATGCAAGTGGGGGAGGCAGGAGCTGGTGGGAACCATAATGGTGGGGTCTGGGGTCTGGGGCTGGCGTCTATTCCACAGAAGGTGAGCAAAACCCAGTGGGACCACAGCCCTCACGAACCTTAGAGAGACCTGGGACCTGGGGACTGATGAGTTTTACTTTCTGACCCTGCAGGAAAAGCTGAATGCATCTCCCAAAAGCCAAGGAGCCCAGAGCCCCAGAGCATGGGACTCTGAGTAGCTTCGCAGGGAGCGAGGCCTGTGGCAGACTCAGTCAGGCTCCCCGGGGGCTCTGTAGCGGCAGGGGGCACCTCAAGGGCACTGCGCCAGGGGTGGAAATGGTCAGGAGGCTGGAAGACTTGCCAGGCACTTCCTGGGTGGAGAGTGGCCAACAGAAGCGCCTGAGGTTAGGATGGGCGACTTCCTTTGACCTGTTAATAAATCCTCCAGAAGAGGGAGCACACAGGGGGAGTCGGGAGTCTGCAAAGGGCGCTAAGTTTTTTGGGGGAAGTGAAATGTCAAGCCAAGGGGGACTCACTGCAGAATCCCACACGCTTGTGCGCCTGTGGGCGGGAAAGTGGGCAAGTGTAAGATGGTGTATTTAAAGACAAATAGCTCCAGCTTCACAGGACTTCCTCCTGAGATGATGCATGCCACGAGGGTTTTATTTTAGCAGGAGTAGGAGGGGGAGGGGGGCTGACGTGTGTGGCGGGCTACCAGGTGCCAGGTGTTCCAGCGTTATGGGTTTGAATGTCCCGCAGGCAGGAGGAGGAGATGTGGTTCTGAAGGCAAAGGGAATGTTGCCCAGGGCCACACAACTGGGAAGAGCCTGGGCTGGGCCTCTGGTTCAATCTGCGTTCTTTCTGGGCTGTTCCCTGAGCACCTGGACCTAGTGTGTGAAGTGGCCGAGCTGGGAAGACACTGGGAACATGGGATGCCACGGCTCCTGGTCCCCCTCCTCTCCCCTCTCCTCCCAGTCTCTTTCGCTGGTTCTTTCAACCAAAGAGTGACGTGCTCCAGGCCATTCTTGGCCCTTCCTCCTCTCTGTCTCTGCCCTTTCCTTTGGGGAGATATCACCCCATGTCCACAAGTCCTGAGTCCATGTGCGCACCCCTGGCTGCATCCTGCACTCCAGACTCTCAGGACATCCCCACTGGGATGTCTACCAGGCGACCCAGACATCATCGGGCCATAAAGCAGCTCTTGCTCCCCCAGACCCTGCTGCTCCTGCAAGCTTCCTCTCTCACAAACAGCAGCCCACAGAGTCTCTGTCCCTAGAAAGGCAGGCAGCTGCGGGAGGCGCGTGACCTCTTACTTTTGTTAAGGTGGAGGTGAGAAGGACAGCTGGAAGCAGAGGAACCATGAAATAATGGAAAGAAGTCCGTAGGTTTCAAGAGCAAATCCATGGGTAGTGGAACGAGGAAGTGGCTAGGAGGAAGGATCATGCTCACGTGTGGAAGGACATGGTAGGCGCAAACCAAAGGAAGCCCGTAGGTCCACCACCCATGGCCACACTGGGAGCCCAGCCCACCCTCCGCAGCCCCTCCCCCTCCCCAGGTCCCTCTCTACCTCTGGCCCTCTGCCCCTGTCCCCCAAACCCCACTTCTTCTTGCTGGCCCCTGGGCCGTGAGGCAGCGAGAGGGGGAGCAGTCGGAGCCACCACAGCTGCAGTCCTGGTGTGGGCTCCAATCCCAGCCCTGAGTGGCCTGGAGAGGATGTGGCAGGCCCCGCCCCATCTGGCGGGTGCCCAGCAGGGGATTGAGGAGAGGGAATGGAACCATTGTTGGAGGCAAACACACACAAAAAGCTGTAAAGTCACTGGACCAGAAAATGAGAAAGCAGCACAAGTAGGCTCTTGGGAGGGAAGTAGGTCTTCCCCGCCCTTTGAACAGGAATAAACAGGGAGCGCCTGGAGGGGGGAGGAGGGAGGGATGACGCAGGGAACCCGTGCTTGGCCCCGCCCGAGCCCGGGTCTTCTCTCAAGCCCAGACCTTCCTCCTTCTGGACCACCAGGCAGCAGGGGCCCTCTCTGCTGGCCGCCTGCCCGTCCCACTCCTTCCTCGCACCCAAGCTGCCAAGCTGTCCTCTCCTGCAGGGAAACAACCCCGACCTCTTCAACGCCTCCCCTCCTCGGAGAAGCCTTTCTGTGCCCCCCTCATCTCAGACCCAACTGAGTCACCATCACACAATAACCTAACTCTCCACCCGCCCCACACACCCTGGGCACCTGCCTGACACTCATCCCTTCAGTGAGCCATTTGCCCAGCCTCCTCTGTTCCATGGAGTGTAATCGATGTTTCCATGTCTCCTCCTCCAGGAAGCCCCCCCCCCCCCATTGCTACAAATCTCAGTGGAATGGATGCTTCCTCCCTGTACGCACTGAGAATTATTGATAATTCCAATCATACACAAGCCCCCTGGTCTGGTCTGCAGGTGAATCACTCCTGGTGGGAAGGGGTCTTGCTTCCTCTGCATTCTGAAGGCAGGTCCACATCTGTATCCCCTAGGGCTTCAGGATGGTGGGTAGGGGACAACTAGGATTAGCAATCACCCTAGGAAACCGACTGAGGGAAGCCATCACTCTTTCTACAGATATGTACCAAGCATAGGCCCCGCCCCCACACATACCATAGGCTCAGGCCCTCACAGCACACCCAGAGGCAAGCAGGCAGGCAGACACCCTCAGGCAGCCTGCCTCCCCTCCCTCCTCTCTATGTCCCCTGCCCGTCCACTTTATTGTACTTGAAAACCTCTGATGATCTCCACAGGAATCATCACACGACAAAACAACAGGCTACATGCACCTTTGCACCTTTGCCCTCAGCTCCAAATGCTCCCCGCACTTCAGAGCTAGGAGGGGACTCAGAACCACCTCTCAACATTAGGAAACTGCAGCTCAGGGTAGGGCAGTGCCTGTCTGACGTGGCGCAGCTAAGAGTGGCAGCGCCCAAGCCCAAGCCAGGCACACAGGGAGCCCTTCGGAGGCCACCTGGGCTGTTCCCTAGAGGAGGAGGCTCGGCATCCAAGACTGGGGTGGGGGTATGTGAGGAGGGCACTGGAGACAGTGGGGGAGGGGAGACAGTGGGGGAGGGAGACAGTGGGGGAGGGGAGACAATAGGGGAGGGAGACAGTGGGGGAGGGGAGACAGTGGGGGAGGGAGACAGAGGGGGAGGGGAGACAGTGGGGGAGGGGAGACAGTGGGGGAGGGAGACAGTGGGGGAGGGGAGACAGTGGGAAAGGGGAGACAGTGGGGGAGGGGAGACAGTGGGGGGGACAGTGGGGGAGGGGAGACAGTGGGGGAGGGAGACAGTGGAGGAGGGGAGACAGTGGGGGAGGGAGACAGTGGGGGAGGGGAGACAGTGGGGAAGGGAGACAGTGGGGGAGGGGAGACAGTGGGGGAGGGGTGACAATGGGGGAGGGAGACAGTGGGGGAGGGGAGACAGTGGGGGAGGGAGACAGTGGGGGAGGAGAGACAGTGGGGGAGGGGAGACAGTGGGGGAGGGGAGACAGTGGGGGAGGGGCGACAATGGGGGAGGGAGACAGTGGGGGAGGGGAGACAGTGGAGGAGGGAGATAGAGGGGGAGGGGGCAGTGGGGGAGGGGACACAGTGGGGGAGGGAGACAGTGGGGGAGGGGAGACAGTGGGAAAGGGGAGACAGTGGGGGGGACAGTGGGGGAGGGGAGACAGTGGAGGAGGGGAGATAGTGGGGGAGGGGGCAGTGGGGGAGGGGACACAGTGGGGGAGGGAGACAGTGGGGGAGGGGAGACAGTGGGAAAGGGGAGACAGTGGGGGAGGAGAGACAGTGGGAAAGGGGAGACAGTGGGGGGGGACAGTGGGGGAGGGGAGACAGTGGGGGAGGGAGACAGTGGGGGAGGGGAGATAGTGGGAAAGGGGAGACAGTGGGGAGGGGAGACAGTGGGGGGAGACAGTGGGAAAGGGGAGACTGGGGGAGGGGGACAGTGGGGAGGGGAGACAGTGGGGGGAGACAGTGGGGGAGGGGAGACAGTGGGGGAGGAGAGACAGTGGGGGAGGGGAGACAGTGGGAAAGGGGAGACAGTGGGGGAGGGGGACAGTGGAGGAGGGGAGACAGTGGGGGAGGAGAGACAGTGGGGGAGGAGAGACAGTGGGGGAGGAGAGACAGTGGGGGGAGACAGTGGGGGAGGGGGACAGTGGAGGAGGACAGTGGAGGAGGGGAGACAGTGGGAAAGGGGAGACAGTGGGGGAGGGGAGACAGTGGGGGAGGGGAGACAGTGGGGGAGGGGAGACAGTGGGGGAGGGGAGACAGTGGGAAAGTGGAGACAGGTGAGCGCTGCTTTGGGGGGGTGATGATATTCGGGTGGAGGTCACACTTCAGACTCCAAGGAAGTACTCCTTCCCCAGTCTCAGGGACCAGATAAAGGACCGACCCACTGGCTTCTGGCCCCTCCTCAGGTCTGTCTGCCCATCTGTTTCCATTTACTTCCTGTCTCTGACTCACCCACTTGGTATGTATGTGGGGGGCCCGAGCTCCAGTCCCCCCACCTCACCCCCTCTGCTCCTCCGCACGCTGCCCTCCACGTCCACGTTTCCGTAAAGTCTCCTGTGCTGTCCGCCCCTCGTCTGCCAGGCGAGCTGCGCTCTCTGCCATCCTGTTGGCCAGGACCATGTGGGCGGCACCGACAGGACCGCAGCTCGGCCTGCGGGGCAGGGAGGTCAGCCAGCCCTGGAGGAGCCTGGGCGGCGGCAGGCCTGCGGAAGGCAGGCCCGTGAAGCAGATGTCTTGTCAGCCTTCTGTGGAGGCCGGGGAGGAAATGGGAGCAATTAATTCACATTTGTCTCTCCAGATTGGAGTACAAGTGGGGAGATGGAAGAATTAACCTTTTCAAAAATGTAATTTCATAAAATCATTGCGCTTGGAACAGACTCTCTCATTATTACTATTATTTATGGCTGTGTCCATGCCTGGGGCCACCAACAGTGTGGGGAGGCGGAGGAGGGGCAGGGAGACCGCCGCTGCCCCATGCAGGGAGTTAGGACAGACAGGACCACAGCCCTCCTCTCGGGGTTCCATCTCGGACACCCCGGAGCTGCCGGGGCCCACACTGTCACCCCAGCTCCTGTAGAAGCCCTCCCTGGGACTGGGTCTCAAGACCACACCTGAGAAACCCTGGCTGCTGTGGCCCTCACCACACCGCCCAGGCTCTGCCTCCTTCCAGAGCTCCCCGGGGTGGGGCTGCAGGCGCCTCAGCCGCCACCCAGGGTGGGGGCCTCTCAGGCTCAGAGAAGGGCTAGGCTCCCTCTGCTGCCCACTTGCCTGGGCGGGACCCTCCCTGTCTGCAGGTCCTGGATCCTGCCTGACCCCCAGCTCCCCCGGCTCCCACCCCACTCAGCCTTGAGTGGCGCCTCACGTCCTTGACTCCTTCAGAGTCTATGGCTCACTGTAAAATGGTGGCACGTACATGGCACGAAGGAGGGAGGGCAGGAGGCCAAGTGGCCTGATGGGGGAGGGGGGGCGGAGCAGTCAGGGTGGGATCCTGTGGGTCTGCGCCCCTTGGAAGGACTTTGGCTTTGACTCTGAGTGAACTGGGGAGCCACTGCAGGGTCTGGAGCAGAGGAGGGGCACGGTCTGCCTGACGTTTTCAAAGACTGCTGCATATCTGTTCTCTGGGGCCTCCTCTGCGCAAGTGGCTCCGTTCCCTCCCGATAGAATCTCCTCTCCTGGGACCCCCTGGAGTGGCCGGAGGGCAGGAAGGAGAATGATGCGCCCAGCCATTGTAGAGGAGACACAATGCCGGCTGCATTGGGAACAAAAACCAGGTGCGCCTCTGGGGTCCCAGTGTTTTGCTGTGTGATTTTGGGTAAGCAGATTACCCTCTCTGAGGCTGCTTCCCTCTCTAGAAAATCCAGGGTTTGGACCCTACTGTATAAGGTCCCTTCAGGCCTGGCCACTCATCAGATCAGCAGAGGAGGAGGGAGGGGGTTAAGGCAGGATTTCCCACACAGCAGGAGCCCTTACCTGAGCCTCAGGTGGGGAGAGCTGGGGAGTGAGGTTCCCTCCTCCTTGTCTGCCCCAGACCCTCCTCTCCGTTCTGCTCAGCTGCCCCTGTAACCCGGGAACCCCCCTGCTCCAAGGTCCCGCAGCCCTCCCAGCCCCTCTCTGGTGCTGCGAGGAAGCACATTGAACCTGCCAGGCCAAATCATATCAGCATGTGCAACAATTTAGCAAAAGATGGATCTGGCCTGTGTGTGTGGTTTTTAAATAGAGGTTCCTTGGAGCCGGTTGTTTCTCTTAGATTGAAAACAATTGATTATCTTTAGAGCCACTTACTGAGGCTTATAGGCCTGGATGCAACGAGCCTGGAGCTTCCCCGGGCCCAGCTGCTCACGTGCTCCCGCCTGCAAAGGCCCAGTTCTCAGGGAGGGTGACTGTCACAGCCTTGCGGAGCTGCGGCTGGGCTGGCAGCCAGGGCCCCTGCACGCCGCTGGGGGCCTAGGGCAGCGGGAACAGGATCCCTGGGCAGGAGGGGCAGGATGGGCCTGGGGGACGGCCCCCCAGCTCCGGAGCCCGAAGAGTTCAGAGCAGGAGTGCCTGCCACTCCACCATGCCCTTGGTGATGGAGAAGCGGGAGGGGAGGGGCCACAGGGCACCCTCCCGATTCCCTGTCAAACTGGCCTCCTCCCTGGATCCAGACAAATGGGCAAACCAAACTCCCTGCCTTGGGGGAGCTCTGGTCTCTGCTCATGTAAAAGGTGGGCAATGACAGCCGCACACATGCTCTCCGATGTCAGGCAGTAATAAGTGCTTCAAGCAAACATGAAGCCAGTTAGTGGAGAGGAATGAAGAATAAGGCATGGGAGCTCTTTAAGACAAGTGATCTGGGAAGGCTTCCCCTAGGAGGGGGCAAGTGAGTAAGCTGAGCCGCTCTGATGAGGGGGCGGGGATAGGGCTTCAGGACAGGGGGAGTCCTGGAGTCCTCTGCGCACAGGGCCCCAAGGTCACAGATGGGAAATGTGCCCCTGTATAGCTGCCACCTGCCCCTGTCAGTGCACCTGGCCTCCTGCCCCTGTTTCCCTTCCTGGTGCTCCAGCCCTGTTGGGTACTTTGTTGCTATATTTGAGGTCCTCACTTATTTGGCTGACACCCGTTAAGCAATTAACAGCCCCTCCTGGAAGGCACAGGCACTATACCCCAGGCCAGGTGGGGTTCCCCTGTGCATGGGCAGGCGGCTCAACACCATGAAGGATGTTCAGTTGGCTTTGAGCACTGCCCTTGGCCTCCAGGCCCCCATTACTGAGCTTACCCTGCTGGACTGGACATGCCCTCCGTACACAGTCCTGCCAGCACCGTCTCTGAGTCTGGTGTCCGTCCTGCTGCCTTGCAGCTGGCTCTGCCTCTAGGCCACGCTGATGTCCTACGTGGACAGTCCACTCAGCTGGATGCGGACCTCACACCCGGGCACTGACTGCCAGCCCCTGGGTCGATCCGAACTCCCTACATCCAACCGAGGCACTGGGAGCCCAGTCATGGCCTAGTCCAGGTTGCAGTTACTCTGAAACCCTGATCTGCCCCCTCCCCCAAGGGCAGACCCACCCACGGCTGGGCCAGTCCCTCAGCCCGCGGCATGGCTTCCCCTGAGCCTGCCCTTCTTTAAGGACAGGGCAGTGCTGCCCCGCAGCTCTGGAAAAGGGCAGACAGAATGAAATGGACTCCCTGGGGCCGGCTGGAGAGGGGCTTCCTGCTAAGGCTGGTCAGGCCTGCGTTTACAGAGCGGAGTGTAGGAACCTCGGGGGACCCAACAGAGGGGGGGAAAGCAGGTTTGGAGCGTGAGGAAGCCGGGAGCCAGTCTTGTGTCTGTCCTAACACCCAGGGGGGCCTTGGAGGAGGAGTGCTCCTGCTCCTCACATGGAACAGGGGTACCGGACGCCCTCGGTGCTTTGTAGCTGCGCAGGCCAAGTGCTGAGGAGCCCCCCTCATGGCCCTGGGAGCAGTGAGGGAGCAGGGACTCCGCTCCCCAGCCCCGATTCCAGCAGCAGGTGTGCTCTCAGGGCTGCTGTTTGCTCAAGCCGCTTCAAAGTGCTTCCTCTAAACAAGACTCGAGACTCTTTCAAACCGTTTTAAAACCTCTTCACCGGAAGACGTTGACATTCCAAGAATTACAGGTTCGTCACCGACGGATGGCTCCAGCGCTCGGCTGTCTCCCTTTCTCCCTCCGCCACTGTCCCGGCCATCACTCAACATCTTTAGCATCCCTGCTGCGATCCCGGCGGCACCTGGCCTCCCCGTTCACGGGCCCCCGCCGTAGCTCCGAAGAGGCTTCCTGCTCATTTTCCCCACCTTTCACCCACAGCCACACCCTGGACCCCGTCCTCACCAGGAACTGCCGCACCCCTCAATTCTTGCCTTTCAGGGTCCCCCTGGTCTGACTCCCGTGCCCTGTAGAGCTCTCGTTCTCCTATGCTAACAGTTCTCACCTACTGAGACCCTCCCCAATCCTTCACCTTGTTCACTATTGACACACTGTTCTCATTTCCCTTCATTACTCAGCCCAGTTTCACGGACCAGCTCTACAGCCACACTTTCCCTGGAACTCCTGATGTCCTTGGCCCCTCTCCCTCCTTCGTACTCATCTAGAAACAGCCCAACCCTGGCTAAACCCAGCCACCCACTTATTTAACCCCTATCCAGGACCCTCTATGCAGCGGTTCTCAACCTGTGGGTCGCGAACAATGAAAATACATCCTGCATATCAGATATTTACATGATGATTCATAACACTAGCAGAATTACAGTTATGAAGTAGCAACGAAAATAATTTTATGGCTGGGGGTCACCACAACATGAGGAGCTGTATAAAAGGGCCGCGGCATGAGGAAGGTTGAGAAGCACTGCTAGAGAATACCGCACCGCCATGCTGACTGGGTTGGATTCACGACCGGGCATACCTTTGAACTCTGCCAGGTCATGTCTCTGTACTTTTCTACCCAGTAAATCCACTTTCCAGCTCTCTGAGAAACGCGTTTCAAAAATTTTCCCTCATTTCTCAAATTATCATTTTTCTCTGCTTGCCCCCTCACCAGATGACAGCTTCGAGGCATACTTCATAGAGGAATGAATGGAATCAGAGACCTGTCTCTTCTTCCTACTCCTAGCTCACCCACCTACCTGCATCTGTCCTCACATTTTCTGCCTTCCTTCCTGTTATAACGAAGAGGAAAAAAAAAGAAACCTTTGATTTCTAGGACCAAACCCTGCACTTGTGAACAGGATCATCTGAAATACCTTCTCCCGAAATGATTCCCGCTGCGCCCTGGGCCATGGTCTCGCCCTTTGAATCATTCCCATTAACAAACATGTCTAATAGTTCACATCTTCAATGAAAAGTTTCCCTTGGCCCCACATTGCCTGCCAGTGCCCCCCCCCCCCCCCCCCCCGCACCCCCCTGATCCCTTGTTCTGCCCCCAGCAAAAGATCCACTAGTAGCCAGTACTGTCTCTACTGCTCCACGCCCCCAGCCCCCAGCGCTCCTCCATGTGGGTTTTCAACCCCGACCCCTCCGTGGAAAAGGCCTTGGTCAAAGTCAAGGTCGTCAAGGAGTTCCCAACATCTCAAAGCCTGTTCCCAATTCTCTGTTTTCTCCTAATCTGGTCTGTCCATGCAGCTGATTCCACTGACCCCGTCTCCTTCCTACAACGCTCTTCCGGGCTCACCTCTTCAGCCCCTCTGCCAGCTCTTAAGCCTCTGCTGCCATGTTGCCTGGTTCTGTGCTCAGCCCTCCTCTCCTGTGTCTACACGCTCTTCCCAGACGACCATATCCAGTCATATCCTTCTGTTTGATGAAGACTCTTGACATTTTACCTCCAGCCCAGCCCTTTCTACTGAACGGTGCCAGATTGCACAGCCCTTCACCAACTTGCTATCTTCACTTGGGACCCACTGGAGCATCTGGAACCTAAACAGGACAATACATTCCCTCTCCCTAGTCCAAACCTGCCCCCCTTGGAGCCTCTCCCATCTCCAAAACGCCCCGCGGTTCACCATCCAAGCTGCTCCTGGTTCCTCTCCTTTCCTCACTCCAAATGTCCCATCCATCACATGTGGGCTCTCCCTCCCAAATCCCCAAACCTGTCCCTTCTCACCCTCTCCACTGCTACTGCCGGGCTTAAACCACCAGCCCCTCTCACCTGGATCACACATTTATCTCCTAATTTATCTCCTTCCTCTAACTCTGACCTCCCTCCAATGTGTCCTCCACAGAGCAGCCGGAGGGATCTAACTGAGCCAGAATCAGGTCAGGTCAGCCAACTGTTTCAAACCTTTCAGAGGCTGCTGCTGGCTCACGGTCCTCACAGCAGTCTGAGCTCCTGCAAGACTCGGCCCCTGCCCACGCTCCAGCCCTGTCCTCCCCCAGCCCTGCCCTTGGCCAGGAAGTTCCAGACACCCTGGCTGGCTGCAACCCATTCCAGGCTTGGGGTCTCTGCACTTACCCTTCCTTCTGCTCAGGCCCTGACTTAGTCTTCGCAAGCCCACTCCTCGTCACTCAGATGGATATTATGTGCCACCTCCTCAGAGAGGCCTCCCCTCTCCACTATGGTCAAAGGGCCCCATCCCCAAGCCCACGGCCCTGCCACCACCTTCACTAACTGATCTTTTATCTTCTTCAGAGGTGCTGAGATCAGGGATTCCACCTGTACGGTTCCTGACTCAAATCCCAGCACCTAATAAGCACCTGGCACACAGTAGTGCTTATGCAGGAGACCTGACTACTTGTCCTAGAAAGTTCTCCACCTTGGCTGCAGATTAGAATCACCTGGGAATCTTTTTAAAATCCTAATTTCTGGGCCCCATCCTCCGGAAATTCTGTTTCTTTGTTTACTAATGTCATGGCCTCACCCCATAACAAAGAAACAGAATTTCCGGAGGATGAGGCCTATGTGCAGCCAAGGTTGAGAACCACTGTCTAGACCGGTGATGGCGAACCTATGACATGCGTGTCAGAGGTGACACTCGAACTCATTTTTTGGTTGATTTTTCTTTGTTAAATGGCATTTGAATATATAAAATAAATATCAAAAATATAAATCTTTGTTTTACTATGGTTGCAAATATCAAAAACTTTCTATATGTGACACGGCACCAGAGTTAAGTTAGGGTTTTTCGAAATGCTGACACGCCGAGCTCAAAAGGTTCGCCATCACTGGTCTAGACTCTAGACCAGGGGTGGGCAAACTTTTTGACTCGAGGGCCACAATGGGTTCTTAAACTGGACCGGAGGGCCGGAACAAAAGCATGGATGGAGTGTTTGTGTGAACTAATATAAATTCAAAGTAAACATCATTACATAAAAGGGTACGGTCTTTTTTTTTTTTTAGTTTTATTCATTTCAAAAGGGCCGGATCAGTGGTTCTCAACCTTCTGGCCCTTTAAATACAGTTCCTCATGTTGTGACCCAACCATAAAATTATTTTCGTTGCTACTTCATAACTGTAATGTTGCTACTGTTATGAATCATAATGTAAATATCTGATATGCAGTATGGTCTTAGGCGACTCCTGTGAAAAGGTCGTTCGACCGCCAAAGGGGTTGTGACCCACAGGTTGAGAACCACTGCTCTAGATCATCAGTTCCTGTTGACTGGCTTCTCGAGGCCAGTTAATCACTCCCTGCTTCCCCATCTCTAATTGTAAGAGTTCTTAGACTTGACGTGCCTTCAGGGGCTGGTATAAGGTTATTGTATGTGACAGAGCTTAGCAAACCATAAAGCACCAAGCAGATGCATTGGCCCCTACCCGGCTCTGCAGAAAGAGACCTGCAACCAAAGAAGGGGGGAGTACAGCACCCCAAAGTAAGAACCTTCTGGTGCCAGTCCCACCAGCCCATCTAGCTCAGAAGTCTGTTTGCCTTTCATTTTCACCGTTGCCTCTGCCCCTTGGCCCAGCCTTAGAGCCTCTCCGGCAGCTTCTCTGATGTCCCTAACCCTGATCTCACCAGCAGATCCATCCCCAGACCTCACCCACTGGGACCCCTGCACCCTCTCTTCTAGCCTCTCCTCCAGGCCAGCTGGGCCCACGCTGTTGGCCGTCTCAATCCATTCTCCCCAAGACTGGTCTTTGCTACGAGTCTCAGTCTGTTCCCCACACTCTCCCCCATCCCACCAGATGCCTGGCCCCAGCCTGTCTCTTGGCTTTGCTTACCAGCGGGAGTTATCTGAGCCTTCGAGTTCCTCCCTTTCTGGGAGCCCCCCATTTCCACATCAGCATCTAGTAAATCCCCCGCACTGCAGAGAATGCACATGACATGGTGTCTTTGAGAGAAGAAATACATGACTCACTATAGGATGAGGATGGGGGGGAGAAAAGGTGCCTCAGTTTCCTTGTCTGCTTGGAGGGGGCTGCAGTGCAGATGCCCTATTTTCCCATTTCAGACACCCGCCCACCACTGCCCGCCTTCCTGAATTCCCAGGATTGATGCATGGCCTTTGCAGAGAGGGCCTTGGGCTTCCCAGGAAGCAAGGATGATAAAAAAAAAAAGATTGGGACAACAACAGCAGCACACAGGGGATTCTCGGAAGGCTGGAGAAATGTCACCTCCCGGTCTCAGGCCACAGCAGCCATTTGTCATCCTTACTGTTGGGGAGCAGCCCTGAGACCAACTGATCTTGAGAAAGGAGAGAGTCATGTACCAGGGCGCCAGCTGGGGTGCCGAGGGACCAGGGGCACGGAGGGCAGGGGGAAGACTTGGGGGAGCAGGATGGGGGATAAGATCCAGACGGTCCGGAGGGAACACAGACATGACAGTGCGTCCATAGACCTGTGTCTGCACGACAGGCCCCGTCATCGGCGGGGAGGCCTGGAGAGACCGAGTAGGGAAATGGGCTGCAAGTGTGAATGGGGGATGCGAGGTGGCTGCAAGGGCTGTCACAGCCACGGCAGTAAATAATGAGTGTCTTTGACCAAAGGTTCAGTCTTCCGCCCTTAGGGCCTTCCTAATAATTGAATCGAAGCTGCATTTGTGGCTGAAGGGTCTGCAATTAAGACCCCAATCCAGACACGCAAGGGCTATGAGCAGAGAGGCCAGAGCCTTTGGGAGGGAACCCTGGCTTATTTATAAAGATATTTCTCTAATGTTTCTGTTTCCAGCCACCAACCATGTCTCTGTCTACACATAGGTCTTTTCCTCTTTCTTCTTTCTTTCTTTCTTTCTTTCTTTCTTTCTTTCTTTCTTTCTTTCTTTCTTTCTTTCTTTCAATATGTTGTTGCTTTTTTTATTTTAGAGAGAAGAAGGGAGAAGGAGAGAAGGACAGAAACATAAATGATGAGAATCATTGATTGGCTGCCTCCTGCATGCCCCCTACTGGGGATCCAGCCCACATGCTGGGCAGGTGCCCTGACCAGGAATCCAACCTTGATCTCCTGGTTCATGGAATGATGCTCAACCCACTGAGCAACACCGGCCAGGCTCTTTTCCCTTATCTTGATAAACAAGCATATGCACTTTTTCCCAAATGCTGACTCATCCAACCCTGATATTCCCAGGCATCAGGATACCCAAAGTCACACATTCACATGCTCTCATTCAGTCGGCACTGCTCCCTCCTGCCTCCCCGCCCCCCCCCCCCCCCCCCCCCCCGCCAAGTACAGGCAGCTGCACACAAGCACTGCAGTAGGTGCTTGGGGTTGTCAGGGAATGGCCCGTGCACACAGAATACTCACACCTGCAGGTGCTCACAGACACGCTGGGCAAACGTTGATTGCGTACGCGCTTCACTCCAGGAAGAAAGGCGTGGTGGAGACATGCAGGTGAGGGGGACCAGTGTGGCTCCCACCCGCACAATAGGCCCACAATAGACCCAATTAAGGCACACTCACAAGCCGGCCTAATAACTCACATGCACCGTGCACATCTGTGCGTACGTGCACACACACACACACACACACACACACAGACACAAACCCAAAGTCACAGCATTTTCCTGATGCCCCCGGAAGCAGCTCACTCAGAATGAGGAGCGAGGCCCTTCCAAGTTCAAAGTCGGATCTGTAAAGTGTCCATCCCTCTCCCTGGCTGAGCGTCCCTCTCCTTCCAGCATCACATCAGCTTCACTCCACTCTATCACGCCCCTGGCATAATTAAAGTGCCAGGGGCGCCTGCAGCCCCGAGCGCCCCACATGCTGCTCAAGTCATCTCCGGGCCTCCTGCGGTCAGGACGGGAGCCAAGCTCAGCCCAGGGCCGGGATTTTTGCTGAGACATTACATTGCAACAGAGCCCGCTCCTTCCAGACTTTTTTTTTTTTTTTTTTTTTGCTTTTAAAGAATCAGAAATAACTTGGCTGTAAAAATGTGCTTTGGGCAGAAAGCTGACTTCCAGGGTCAGAGCCCAGGAGAAGGTTCCTGCTACACAGACTCCGGGAAAATAGCAGGCGCTCAGCAATTTTCATTTTCTGAGATTAGAGAGAAAATACAGTTGGGGTGGATTTAGGGCTTTGCAGGGCTCCCTTTCAGGTTGGGGCGGGGGGGGGGGTGGGGGTTTCTCTTTGGTCCTCGATGAAGGGAGTGCAGCAGAAAGCATGCGCCGGAAGTCGATGTGCTGGGTCCTCTACTGACCCTCAAACGAGGGCGGACCTGCTGACACCCTACTGGCCCGGGTGGGGGGCTGGTCTTGGAGCCACTGACCCAGGTTTAGAGCTCAGATCTGCCTCTACCGGCTATGGAAACAAGACTTTTTAAAACCTCTTTGTTTCTTCATCTGAAAAATGGGGGGAAAAAATAGCACATACTCCTAGGGCTGTTGGGAGCAGTAAATAAGTGTAAATATTACAGATTAGACCACTGCATATATTTCACACAGAGGTGGCCTGGTGAGCCCTCAGAGGCTGGCTCCTGTCAACCTCCTGTCCTCATCCCTGGCCAGGCTCTTCCGACAGACGTGTGTCATCCGGCTCCCTGCCTGTGGGTGAACGGAACGGAAAGCCCTCCTGGCTCTACAGGTCCGCCCACGGGGGACAGGGGCCACCACTGTGCTTTCTTTTCCTTCTTTTTTTTACCCTCGAAATCTCTGATGATTTAGTGCCTTTATTTTTATAATCGCAGTAATATAAGGCACAACATAGCTATCCTTACGTAGGTCTTTTCTCTTCATAAGAAAATACCAAATCTGCAACACAGTTTTTACAATGCCAGAAATAAAATACTTAATTGGAAATTAAAAGGAAGGAAATAGCAAAACGAAGTAGCTTTTGATGCTTCATTCACCTCAGGTTCACCCAGCTCTGTGCTCCAGGAGGCTGCTGGCCTCTGAGGACCATGTCCCCCAGGCCCCTTTGTCCTCTCGTGTCCAGTTGGGTTTGGCCAGTGGGAGGTACTGCAGAGGAGAGGGAGGTCGGATACTTCCGTTCGCATTCCCCCTGGCCCCAAGAGGCTCCCTGTGTTTCTGGTCCTTGCTCTTCAGGCCTGAGGCAGGTAGCTAATGGCTGCCCAGCATGGCTAGTCTTTGGGGGCCTCGTATCCTATTGATTCTGTCACTGCCCACAGCTTGTAACTGGCCCCTCCCTTAACTATTCTGGAAAGGAGTGAAGGCAGTAATGTACCAGGAAGTGATCACGCTGTACACAGAGGTTTTCATACAAGGCATCACAGTGCTGCTTATATGACAAAAAAATAAAATAAAATAAAATAAAATGGAAGGACCCCCGAGGTCCACCATCAGGAACCGGGTGAATAATCCAGACAGCACCCTGGGCTGCAGCTACTGTGAACAGGACACACGTGAGAACATTCATTAGTACTGGGACCGCTCACTACACACCCCTAAGAAACCAGCAGGCCTCGAGATTGCGGACCCCAACATTATCAGACCCAACACTGCAGGTTTGGGAAGAGCAATGTGGACAAAGAGGGGCCATGTGCTAACCTGACGAGCCCAGGGAAGGCTTGCATGGCCGACTGGCAAACTCAGAGACCTAAAGCAATCACCTAAAGGAGGGCCTGAAATTAAAAATTTTAACTAAAAGCTGTTTATGTCCTAGGCCCGTATCTTCCCTGGTCAATCTTTACCTTAACCGAGCCTGTCTATTGTCTTATTGCACCTACGATAACATATATTTGGAATGTTGAAGTAATTTTCCTTTTTCCGGACCCCTCAAAGCACAGGCACCCTCTGCTGAGACCACAGGTCCCCTCAATGTCACTGAGTTAATTGCTGACTGTTAACTATCCCGCACCCACCTGTGTAAAAGACGCATGTGTCTGTCATTTTACTCGTTATCCCTGTCCCAGAGGTTTCCCCCCTTGGCTTTCTCCCGCCTCCCTAATCTGTCACCAATGGATTGCATGTAACACATGAGTCTCCTCCTTTGATTGTAGTGTATAAAACAAGGTGCCAAACTGCCACTCTCCGGAGCATTATCTCAATCCACTGAGATTCTGCTTCCCGGCAATTGTCGACAGTTTGGCTCAAATAAACTCACAAAAATTCCTCACAGGTTTGAGTGTTTCTGACATTGACGGAAGGTTTGGGAAGGACACGCACCGCATGCCCACAGTCTTCTCCTTGACCGTGGCCGTGGTTGATTTTCCCCTTGGTGCATTTCTACGTTTCCTGGCATTTTATGCTTTGATCAAAAATTACTCTCTTGATTAAAAAAGAAGTTATTGATAATAGAGGGGCAACTATTAAAATTAATGTTTTTAAAGTTTAGTAGCATGGGAAAATAAACATCATAAATGTGAAGTGAAAAAAGAAAAATCAATCTCTCTCTCTTCATATATGTGTGTGTGTGTGTGTTTAACAATCTAAAAATTTTTACTATTATATATTAATTAAATATATTATTTAAATAGTGTAGTAATTGTATAATTATACTAATTATACTATATTAAATAAAATGGTATATTAATTATATTATATAAATCAGTGATGGCGAACCTTTTGAGCTCGGCTTGTCAGCATTTTTAAAAACCCTAACTTAACTCTGGTGCTGTGTCACATATAGAAATTTTTTGTTTCCAACCATAGTAAAACAAAGACCTATATTTTTGATATTTATTTTATATATTAAATGCCATTTAACAAAGAAAAATCAACCAAAAAAATGAGTTCGCGTATCACCTCTGACACGTGTGTCATAGGTTTGCCATCACTGATATAAAGTATCAATTAAATATTTTAATTAAAACATTATATATTTATAATATAACATATAATATAATTTTTATCATATTACAAGTAACATTTTCATTAAAAAAGACCGGAAGAAAGAATAAAATGTTAGAAGTTTTCTAGAAGAATGGGATTATGGGTGATTATACGTAACTAAATTTTCTAAAACTTTTACAGTAAGCATTGTTTTTTAAGTAATCGAATTAAACATTTAACTTGGAAGACTCTAGGCCAGTGATGGCGAACCTTTTGAGCTTGGTGTGCCAGCATTTTGAAAAACCCTAACTTAACTCTGGTGCCGTGTCACATATAGAAATTTTTTGATATTTGCAACCATAGTAAAACAAAGACTTATATTTTTGATATTTATTTTATATATTTAAATGCCATTTAACAAAGACAAATCAACCAAAAAAATGAGTTCGCGTGTCACCTCTGATACGCATGTCATAGGTTCGCCATCACTGGGGCCAAACCATTTCAGGGTGTGGCCTCAGCCTGTCACTGTGCCTCTCTCTGGCCCCAATGCTCTGGCTTGCGGGTCCCTGGGCAGGGACCACAGACATGAGACCAGGCAGCCTGTGGGTGTGGCCGGACGGGGCCAGAAGCCGGGCTGGAATCAGGGGCTGGCCCGGGGAGCGGAGCCAGAGAAACCAGCGCCAAAGAGGCGCCCCCAGGTAGTTTTGTTATCAGTTCCCTCGCTGAGCTCGTCCTGACTCTACATGCCCGCCCGGCCCTGTGTGAGCCCAGTGGACACCCAGAGAGCGTGTGACCTCCTCAGGACACAGAACCCACCACCTGCAGCCCTACGGTATTTGGTGACAATACTGTACAACTAGAACCCTTCCCTGTGTGGGGATGAAAGGGCTTAGAGCGCCCGTCATCAGTTTCCATAGCAACCTATAGGTACACATCAGCATCCCCATCTTCCTGATGAGGATGCTGGAGCCCAGAGGGTCCCAGGGGACCAGCCTATACTATGAGATGCCACAGACCAGGGAGACAGCCAGGGAGGGCCCAGCCAGCACTGGAACCTGGGGGGAAATTACCCCTGAGGACGCCCGGGAGGAGCTGAAGGGTGGGAATTGAGAGGCAGAATGGAAGCCCTCTGGGAAAGAAATGCTATCAGGACAGGCCAGAAAATAAAGCTGCCGTTTCAAGCCCTTGGAAAATACGGGACCACGTCCACGTCTAAGGGAGGAGGCCACCACTCAGCCCGTCCCTCCCTCACACGGAGGCTCACGGCCAGGTCCTGGCTCCGGGCTCCTGGCCTTCTTGGAGGGATGGTGAAGAGGGGCTGGATGGTGAGGCACAAAAGGCCACATTTACTCACGCCTGGGGAGCGTTCTCCGAACAAGACTGCATGTCTGTTCTGTTCACTCTCGTTTCCCAGAGCCCAGAACAGTGTCTGGAAAAGGATAGGCTGTGGGTAATCACCAATGGAGAGAGTGAAGGACCACTTACTCTGTGCCAGGCCCAGCGACAGACCTGTGCCAGGCCCCGAGACCCAGGCTGCTGCCCCTGGAGCAGAGTCCAGTGAGTAAGATAGGAATCACCAACAGGCACACTCACAGCAGTGCCTACAGATCAAGGGAGGGTTCTGCAGGCAGGGCCAGCCTCTCAGAGGAAATAAGAGAGGAGCCGATTGGGAGATGGGCATGCAAGCAGAGAGAGAACATTCTGGACGGAGAGAACAGCATGTTCAAGACCATGGAGAGAGGGAGGGAGGGAGGGAGGGAGGTAAGGAGGGAGGGAGGAAGGGAGGGAGCAGGGTGTGCTCTGGGACTGAGAGGCCCAGAGACCATGGCCATGTGGCTGGCGCTGGAGCTCAAGGAGGGAGGAGGAGGAAGAGGGTGTGTGACAAGGCTGGAGGGTAGATGTGGCCTCGGGGCCATGTCACAGATTTGAGAAATGATCTCAAAAGCAACAGAAAACCAAAACCCAATGTTTTCAGGAGGGTGATGTTGGGTATATCTGCAAAGTGCTTAGGGTTGTGCTGTGGGAAATGGATTGAGCAGGACAAGATGGGGCCCAGACCCCAGACCCATGGGGGCTGCGGAGAGGGAGCAGGAGAGAAGCCCTGAAGGCAGTAGCTGATTGGGAGGTGACAGAGACCTCTGGCAGTGAAGGACTGACTGCCCTGCAGGAGCGATGGAACTGCCAACACTGACCCTCAGTTTCTCCCCTGTGCAGCAGGCTGGGCGTGGTGCCGCTGGCCAGGAGCGAGCACTGGAAGCAGGCTTCCATTGTTGGGGAAGGCCACAAGTTCCGCTGTGGACAGGGGGCATTGAGGGCACTTTACAACCTCCAAGAGGAGCTGTGAGCAGACAGCTGAACATACAGGTGTAGAGCTCAATGGACTGATTCGGACTCTACACACCCACCCTGTGCTGGGACATCCAGAGACGCATGACCTCCTTGGGAGACAGAACGCAGCACCTGCAGCCCTACTGTGCTAAGGACAATACCATCACAGATGAGACCACCTTGGCAGAGGGCAAGGCCCTGGCCTTATGCAGCCCAACGCTGATGAGCCTGCCAAGGTGCAACCAACAATTCAGGAGGAAAACCTGGACAGGGCACGTCCCTGGGGGCGAGGATAAAAGGTGCGCCAGGCAGGTGGAGGGGGCAGCAGAGTCAAGGCTTCTGAGGAGTGAGAGAGGAAAAGGACTTTAAAATGCCCGTTGCATTTGGAGATGCGGAGACCACTGGCGACCCTAGAAAGAGCCCTTGTGTTGAAAGGTCGAGTAAAAGGCAATTCAGGATGGTCGGGAGTTGTGGGACAGAGGCAGAAAGGATAGCTGGCTCTAAGATGCATTGCAGGGGTGGAGAAGATGGGGTAGTTGCTGGAGGAAATGTGGGATTAAGGGAGGGAGAAGTAGTTCAAAGATGAATGTGCTTGGGCTGGGGTGAGGGCCTTCCCCAGAAAAGACAGGACGCACACGGTACAACAGGCCTGCAAAGAACCATGGTCCAAAGCCAGCTGTTGCCTCTGGCCCACGTGAGAGGGCCTATGGCTTTAAGGGTTAAAAGCTTGGCATTTTAGATGGGCCCTGGATTCAGCCACTTGGTAGTGACCTTGGGCAACCTGCTTAACTCCTCTGGACTTTCGTTTCTTCATCTGTAAATTAGAATAACTGCAAGACTATCATAAATATTAAATGAGACATAAAACACAGCAAGGTCTTGTCACAGTGCCGGCACATATTAAGTGCTCCATAAAGTGTGTCTCTAACCAATTCTCTGGTCACGATGAAGTACCGCTGTCTTCCTAAAGACGTGGGCCCATGAGGAACGCAGGGTGGCTACCACCCGCGTGTCAGTGGGAACAGGGACGAGGTAAGAAGCATCTTCCAGGCCTCCTTCCCACAGAAACCCACGGGAGCCAGGACGGTGAGAGCGGAAAGGTAGCGGGCCAGAGGTGTGATGGACAGCCACCTCACGGCGGTGAACCTGGGGCCCCACCAGAAAGCACCTGCTTTCACCAAGACACAGAGGGAGTTATGACAGCCTAGCACATCAGCCCTTTACAATTCCCAAAGCTCTTTTACCATCAGGATTACATTTGATATTAGTACCTCCGCTTCACATGTGTGTGAGTTACAATGACCACAGGCACACAGCAATATCCGAGTGGCAGCACTGAGTCTGAAACCCGGGCCTCAAACCCTACCGGAGATTAAAAACCCCGCCCAACGGAAGACTAAAAACCCTGCTCCACAAACCGCCCTCCCCACGGGCTGTGAGAGCCCCGAATTGACTGTCAGCTGCTCCCAGGGCAGATGATGTGATGGTGACCCGGACTGTGGGGGCAGAAATGCACCTGGTTCTTTGGAAAGCATGGTCCCGATCCCTCTGGTGGTTGCAGCCAAGTGGCCAGCAGGCTCCCACGGAGAGGAGGCAGCCCTGTGGGTCTCTCCTCCTCCTCAGGCCCATGTCTGTGATGGTTTATAGCCTGTAGGCGGGGCCCGGGGGCTCTGCAGGAGCAGGGGGCGGGGTCTGGTCCCTGTGGTCCCTGACATGAGAAAATAGTCTCGCAATGAGTTTAATCACCACTTTCCACAAGGAATTCCGCCGTGCATGCTCGTTGGCTTTTTAATCATCCTCTAAATATGCGTTTTCATGTTATCCCCTAATGGTGCCCAGAGCATCGTTAGGATCTGTTGGGACCGTAAGCCACAGCTTCGGAGGCTCTAAGTATATAATTTCGCTCCACGAGGCAGGTTTCTAAAAGTCCACAAATAACCGTTTGCATGACAAAGTCACAACTCCAGAGTCAATTACAGCCAGGGCTGGAGGGAATTTATTTCTGTTTTGAAGATTAAAATGCCAAGTCAGGAAGTTGTCACACAAAAGCCTCCCCCTGCCTGCTGGGAAGAGGGGAGACAGTCTAGCACCCAGGGCCCTGATTGACAGGACTGTTTGGGCCTCTGGGTAGCGCTCAGTGGGGCTCTGGGGCCTCCCCTTGCACAGGGAGGTCCTGTCTTCCCCACTTGTTCTTAACGTCATGCCTCCTGACAGGGATTGGGGTCCCAGCTGTGACTCTCGGGGACAGGTCCCCTCAGCATGGCCACCTCTGCCTGCTGGTCAGCTGGAGTCCCAAGACACAGATATGTGAGAGGGCCTGGGGCACATGCGACCCAGACAGGAAAGGGTCACATTCAAATGACCACAGAAGCAGATGACCCTAAGTCATTTTCCATATCTGTATCCAGGATCCTGTAGGCTGGGCCAGAGGGAACCTTGGAGAGAATCTTATCTCGGCACCCTCACCATGCAGACATGGGCAGGCAGAGGCCCGACACAGGGCCACACCAGCCGCAGCAGCAGATGGGTGTAGACGCCCAGTCTCCTCTCTCTGAGGATGAGCTACGTTCCTCAGAACCCGGCTGCCATCATGGTCCTATCCAGCCACGTGCCCCCCAGGACCAAAGCCATCCAGACGCACTTCGCTCTCTGCTCCTACAGAGAGGTGCACGGGAACTCGAACTGAAGGCAGGGTCTGACCACAATGAACCTGCTCGCCCTCTGAAGCAGGAGTGGAGCTTTCAGAATAATAATAGTAATAATAAAAAGAAGAAGATGGAGGAGGAGGAGGAAGAGGAGGAGGAGGAAGAAGAAGAAGGAGGAGGAGAAGAGGAAGAAGAAGAAGAAGAAGAAGAAGAAGAAGAAGAAGAAGAAGAAGAAGGAGGAGGAGGAGGAGGAGGAGGAGGAGGAGGAGGAGGAGGAGGAGGAGGAGGAGGAGAAGGAGAAGGAGGAGAAGGAGAAGGAGAAGGAGAAGGAGAAGGAGAAGGAGAAGGAGAAGGAGAAGGAGAAGGAGAAGGAGAAGGAGAAGGAGAAGGAGAAGAAGAAGGGAGGACTCCCCCAGAGGCAGTGTGCACTGGAGCACGCCTGCGTCCCGTGTACCCTAAAATCATGAAGCGAGGATGCTAGTGGAGCCCAGCACTAGGCTCCGGGCTCAGCTGGCACTTCATGCAGCTGGCCAGGATTGCGAGTACAGTACGTCCGGTCCCTGGGAAGGTGCCTGCACGCTGACAGGTCCCCGGGCATGTCCCTATATTCCCTGCAAATCCGCCAGTTTGCCCCTGAATGCTGAGCCATGCTGTCCCAGCCCCACTGGCAGGTGCCTCTTCCAAGAGTCACTGTCCCCAGAGCCGGGGTCAGCCAGGCCTCCCTATGAGAGGGACCCGGGGTGGGCGGGGAGAATTCCTATTCAGGAGATGAGAGCTCCAGCCCTCACGCTTCCAGTATCGAGAACTTGGGGACTCCCTTCCACTCTCTGGCCTTAGCTTTCTCAGATGCCAGACGGGCTAACTGTCCGCAATTCACCCAGCGGGGATGGAAAGCTCAGAGGAAAAGACCACAGATTTTTAAGTTGTATACCTGAAAGGGGAACATTGGTTGAGATTATAAAGCACTAAGCAGATCAAGTGTCACTACTAATTTTGAAAGCATGACATTGGTAAGCCAGGCGACGGTGTCTTAAGTGATAATGGTTCTGGGTCAGCTCCCTGAATCTGTGTGAACCCTGGATTTGGGGTCAGTTGCCAGGGTTCGATGCCTGCGAGGCCCGCTCAGCATCTCTGCTAGAAAGAGCCTGAACTCACCACGCACAGGGGAGGCTCTTAATAAATGCTCGCCAGTGCGTTCAACTGCTCCCCCAGCCAGACCAGCACCGCCTTGGGTTTGTTCAAGATCTAAAGAGATTTCTCCTCCTTACCCCGTCTTCTGTACCCTGACAAAACGAGAATGGGGGTCTGATTACTACCATTGACTGTGTGCTTGTCCTGTGTCAGACACGTGCTAAACCCTGAACACACAGCATCTCGCTTTACCTTCACAACTTGCTGAGATGGCTCCATCCTCAGGACCCGAGGCCAGAGAAGGTCAGCCACACAGCCAGCTGGCTGGGGGTCTCTCAAGTTTGGGCAGTTTCTTGAGACCCCTGAGACCTTAGTTTGCACATCTGAAAATTGGGCAGAATGATGCTTCCCACTTATTTGTTTTGAGGAAGTGAGGACATGACAGTGACTAGCCCAGAGCCTGGCACGTTCCAAGTGCCAAGAAGTGCTGGTGGCTTCTGGTCTTGTCTTGACTTCTCTTTCAGCCATGCCTCCAGTGGGTCCTTAATGATCTATACACAAGGCTCAGGCCCCAGAGGTTTCAGATCCCATCTGATTGGGATTAAACCTGAAGCCACAACTCAGAACCAGGCATTCTGATTTCTGATGCCACGATGACAGGAAGATGAATAATGGCTGACAAATGTTGGGAACCTTTTAGTAGCCAGACACCTGCCGACTGTCATCACAGTCTTCAAGGTGGGAGCCTGTCTGCCCATTGGAAAGGTGAGGAGATGTGGGCATGGAGCAGGCTGTTACTTGCATGTGGGGGAGAGCACAGGGGAGTTGGGTTGAGTTGGTGTCCAAACTAGGCCCTGGCTCTTCCCCGGCTCTCACAGGGGCTGGTTACCTGCCCTCTGAGCCCCCAGTTCCTCCTGGACTTGGAACTGACAATCAATGCACAGGGCTGGCACCTACTACCACTCAATAATTTTAACAGCTCTTGTTTGTCCCACCCAAGGGCATGCCATGGGAAACGGGCAGAGCCAGGCTTTGGCCTCCTGCCTAGCCCCACTCAAGGCCCCTTCTCTGCCCTCTCCCACCCACAGCCTCCCAATTCACTGTGTCATCAACCGAGCTCTGTCCCTCCTCTGCCAGGATGTGTAGAGTTTCCAGAGGGGCCTGGTCTGCAGTGGGGGAGGGGATCCACCCAGGAGGGCCCCAGTATTTGCCCTGTGCCCAGAGAGGCCCTGCTCCCCACCACCAGGCCTCCAGGTGTGTGCTCTGGAGCCCATGTAGATTCAAGTCCCTGTCCCATGAACGAGCGGGTCACCTTGAGCAAGTTGCTTTACTCCTCTATGCCTCAGTTTCCTCCCTTGCAAAGGAGCTTGATAATGGCATGTACCTTCTGGGTTTGCATGAGGAGTAAAGGGACTAATTCGTGTACGGTATTTAAAGCCCCGCCGGGCATGAGGTTAATGCTTCATAAATGCTCCAAGACACTGCTGGGACTAATGGTGACAGTGGAAGAAGCACCGTGTTCCAGACCCCAAAGCCTCCACTTGCCCATTCATCACCCCTCTCAGCACTGGCCCAGGAGCCAGCACAGGGCAGCTCCCAGCCCCGGCTCTGTGAGTGACCATGGCTATGCCACACCTCCTCGGCAGTCCTCACCTCTCACATCCGTGTGATAACAGAGACGGGCTCCTTCCATCCGGGTCTGTGAAATCCCTTCCTCCTAAGGACCACGACAGCCAAGCGGCACTCACTCACCCCCTCATTCCCATTCCATCTAGAAGCCTTCAGAGTGCCTACCCCGGGCCAAGCAGCTCTCTCTTTCTAAGCGGCCAGCCAGCGATGACCTCTCTTCCAACTCCCTTCCCTTCCCAGGATCGGAGGGAACCTCCCACTTGCTTTCTAAGAATAATCTTGCTCTCTTCATATATGTGACTTTCCGTCCCTGTTCTCCCAGGGGCTTGCTCACTGGAAAGAACACAGGCTCTGTGTCCACACTCAGCAGCCCTGGGACATGGGCCCATGTTCCCCATTTGTGGGTCATGAACTCAATGCACCAGGCTACGTCTGGCATGAAAACATAATGGAAGTGCAGAGTGGAATAAAGACACACAGAATACAGTGCGCTGCAGAGCAAGGGGTGAGTGTACACGTGTGTACGCAAGTGAACACCGGGTTGTGATGCGAATTGCATGTGTGACTGCGAGACGTGGTCAAAGAAGTTTGAAGCCCACATTCCCAGAGCACAGGATTTGACTCCTCAGGGCCCAGTTACCTCGCCTACCATGTAGGAATTCTCATGAAGATCAAGTGAGAACAGCATCGAGCCCGGGCATCCCCAACGGATGCCTCCCTGGTGGTCTGGAGCCTCTGTCTCTTTTCTAATTGTGATCCTCAGTCTGCAGGAAGCTGAGTCACCACCCCCTACCCAAACCTTCCACCCTCAGGTGGTCAGCAAACCAGTCAGTGGTCAAGATCGTGCATATCAATCCCATGAATGTTTACTGAGGACCGACATCGTGCCAGGTCTTGGGCTCGGGGCTGGGTACAGTGATGAGTGAGGCAATCAGGCCATGTTCTAAAATGAGACGCCGATAATAAGCCTACAGACTCGTGCCCAGAAAACCGGGCTCGGCGATGTGCTGGAGGAACTGAGAGCAGGGCAAAGGCAGGCAGCGATGCTCTTCTGACTGGGTGGCCACTGTGAGGGTCTATGCATGCCTGGCTGATGGCAGGCAGGGTTCAGGAGTAAGTATGTGACACAGGGCACTCAGCTCCCCGGAGCCCTGGGAAGAGGAGACTGACACAGCAGAGATAGAGGAGAGCTATACAAACACCTAGGTCAACACTGGATGGGGGTGGGGCTAACTCAGATCAGAAAGGGTGAACCGAGTGTGGCCAGGGCTCCCCTTTGCAGGAAGAAAGGGTCAACAGGAAGCTAGGTGGCATGCCCACTGGTGGAGAAAATGAAGGGATGCCTCAAGGGAAACATGAAGGTCAGATGGGATTCACTCTTGTGCCAATAATAACATGTATGGGGCACCTACTGCAGGCCAGCGACTGTGCAAAGACCTTTTCATGTGTTGGCTCGTTTTAATCCTCACAGCCCTTGAAGTAGATACTACAACATTTCATCAGACCTAGAACTCTTAGATGAGAAGATGGACTGTTAGTTCAGGTATCTCCAAGAAAGAAATCTCTCTCTGTTAATTAAACTTTGACATGCCAAGGATGGTGGAAGGCATTGCAATTCCAGAGATCCTATCTAATAAAAAAGGAATATGCTAATTGGCCCTCATGCCATCGCAAAGATGGCAGCGCACACAGCCAATAAGGAGAGAATATGCTCATTGACTGCCCCTCCCTCAAAGATGGTGGCGCCCACAGCCACAAGATGGCTGGCAGGGGAGGGTAGTTGGGGGCGATCGGGCTGGCAGGGAAAGGTAGTTGCAGGTGATTGGGCCAGCAGGGTGGCAGTTAGGTGTCAATCAGGCTGGCAGGGGAGTGGTTAGGGGGCAATCAGGCAGGCAGGCAAGTGTTTGGGAGCCAGCAATCCCAGATTGTGAGAGGGACATCTCCCAAGAGGTCCCAGACTGGAGAGGGTGCAGGCTGGGCTGAGGGACATCACCCCCAGCCAGTGCACAAATTTCATGCACCAGGCCTCTAGTGTTAATATAAACATCTTAGGGCTGGTGAATGTGGCATTGTTGTCCCAGGAATCAGGCATTTGGGAGGCACTTGCCCTAAGACACACAATTGGGAATTGGCACCAGGATTCAAACCCAGCTCACATGACTCCTGAGCTGGAGTTCCGTCCGTCCGTCTGAGAGACACAGGGCAGCAGTGTGTCTAAGAGGAGGCATGGCGGGTATTTCAGGAAGCACCGGGACAACCTGGAGAGGGAGAAGACGCCGAAAGGGTGACTGAGTACCAGGTGTGGGGGTGATGATGCAGCCTGTTCCAAGCAGAGGAGAAGGGGGATGAGGGACAAGGAAGGATACACCAAGTGTTAATACGATAATCCTGCCCAGCCAGAGGCAGGGTTTTCTATAAAGGAGAAACGCAAGGGCTGTAGCTTTCAAAACATTGCAACTGTCACTGACAAGAAAGAAGGACAGGTGGAGACACGGAGAAAGGAAGAGGAATGAGGGGGAAAGAAGGGTGGGGGAGGGGCAAGGACTGTGGCGATACAGAGACAGGCAAGGTGGGCGGGGTGTGAGGGGCATTTAAGGGTCATTTGGGAGGCACAGACTCCCGAGGAATGAGAATCCTGGCTAAAACTGGACTCTTGAGCCCTTAGGACCCAGACCATGAAGCAGGGAACGCCCCCATTCGACCAGTTTCTGCGCATGCTAACCAGCCTGCAGTCCCATCAGGAGACTGATCTCACGCACACTTTAGTCATGGGGAGAGCCTAGCAAACACCCGTGCCATCCTGCAAACCCACGACCTCCAGTCTCCCTCCCTACGTGCCAGGTGGGCGCCTAGCCTCCCTCTGCCCCCTGCCTGTGGAAAGCACCAGACTCCATCAATCTCTGGAATGGGAGCACATCCTACAATCAAAGCCATGCCCATCTCCCATCAGCAGCTACCCTTCTTTCCTGGGGACATAAAATAACAGTCCGTCTCTAACCATAGGAGTCTTAGACTCTGTGACATATTGTTGTGTCCCCTCAGTGTCTTTGACTCACTGTGGGGCAGAGACGGTCAGTCTGCGTTTCCAGGCCAGGCCCCACCCTCCTGATTCCCGGCCCAGTTCAGCCCGGTCGTGTTCTCTCCCTGGGCCTCTATGGGCTCAGCCACACTGAAGATGAACAGAGCAGAGCCTGGATCCCTCCTGAGGTGCCCTCAGGGTCCCACAGCTTCCTGAAACCACTTTCTGAGCCATCTTGGGACAGAAAGACCCAGGAGAGGACGCAGTGCCCCGCCTTTATGCAGAGCCCTCGGCGACAGAAAATCACCACCACTTTCTACATGGAAAGACATAGGCTGTCGCTAGCATCCCCACGGCGTGGGACAGCAGTCAGCCGGAAGGTGAGAGAGAAGTCAAAAGAAAGGCCCGGGCTAGACAGGGTCAGGAGCCCGCAGGATCCAAGCCTCCCGGCTCAGCCAGGAGAAGAGCCGGCCTTTCTGTTTCTGAAACTCAAGACTGATGCTCCAGCAGGCATTTGCGAAGCGTGTGCTCAGTGGCAGGGACTTACTCATTCTGGGACGCAGAGGTGGTGCCCCGGGCAGGCGCCCCGCAGAAGCCAGTGTGCCAGAGGCAGGACTGACACTACGGCGCTGATTTGTTTGCACGCCCAAGGATTCGACAACAGGTGTGCACTTAAGGGACTCGGGCACAACAGCTGAGGGAGTACTTACCATGTTCTCACACTTAACAAGTATGTTTGAGCACCTATTATGTGCCAGTCCCCCTGAATAGAGAACAACAATGATCGCTACCCTCGTGGAGCAAAAGTCCTGCAGGCTGGAGACAGAACACGAATGATAAACAAAACCAATATGGCCATGATATAGTCTGTGCCAAGGTGACGAGGAAGGGAAATAAAGCAGGGGAGGGTATACAGAGCTCCGGGGGCCAGGGCTGCAATTTCAAAGTGGCCAGGAAGGCCTCCCTAAGACACTGACAAGATCAAGGCCAACTCCCTGCAGGTGACATCTGGGCCGGGTCTTGAAACATGAACAGGAGCTCACCAAGCAGAAGGGGGTTGAGGGCAGGCCCTCCCCACAGAGGGGACTATGGGTAAAGGTTCAGAGGTCAGAAAGCCCAGGGCACCCTAAGGAGCTACCCCGAGGCAGGGCCAGGCTAAAAAAACCCAAGCATTGCCCAACAGGCTTATGGAACTTGAAGAGTCTTTAGCTGGGAAGCGACACAGTCCTGTTCTGTTTTTAATGGGTTTGATAAGAACTGGGTATGAAAAGGCTCTGGGAAAATGCCAAACGGCATTCCCAGCGAGTGTTCCACACGGTACTCATGCAAGCTCTAGGAGCGCTACGTGAAAGAAAGGGTTCCATGATCCAAATAGTTTGGGCAAAATAATAATGATGATGATGATGATAATAATAATGCATTCGTGTACATACTTACAATATTCAGGGTGTGGCAAAAGTAGGTTTATAGTTGTTCATATGGAAAATAATACAATAAGTAGTAATAATACAAGAATTATCGTGTTTCACATACTCACAGCTGTAAACCTACTTTTGCCCCACCCTGCACATAGGTGTGTGTAGATAGATAGATAGATAGATAGATAGATAGATGGATAGATAGATAGATAGACAGACCATATTCCTTTTTTGGGAAATCACAATGCCGATTTGCATCGTACAGCATCTGAGAAGGTCTGCAGTAAATGAATGTTCCATTAGGCCCATTCCGGCATTTTCAAACGGACTTAGCCACACAGCTCTTTTTCGTTTCTCTCTCCCCACACCATCATGGTGCCTATGGACTCCCTGCAGAAGCAGCAGGCTGGGGGCAATGCTTTCCCAAAGTGCATCCCTTTTTCCTTCTGCAGCCCCTCCCCCCATGCAGTCCCTGGCTGGAGGTGCCATTTCCGGGACTCATCAGCGGCAGCCCCCAGCCTGCTTGGCCTGCAGCAGGAGAACCCAGCGGCCAGGGTCGCTCTCCACGGGGACAGCATAACCCAAAGCAACCGATAATCCAAAGGCCATTTATTTGGGGCACGCTTAAGGCGTTTATTTTTACTTCGGCCTTTCCTTCCGAATTTGGCCTCACTCAGACATGTGCTGAAAGGAGCCTGCTTCTTCGGAACACACGCTGGGTGAAGCGGGGGAAGGGGCCCAGGGAGATGCCCGTTGTGCTGTGTCTCCTTACTCGCCTGGCATGGTAGAAAGACCTCCGGGTTGGAAACAGTGTGCTGACCGGCCCCTGCAAACAGCAGCCCCAGAAAATGAGCAGAATGCGTGACTCAGCGGGACTTGGTGCAAAAAGCGAGTCACCCTCACAGATGTTCGAAGCCCGTGCAGCAGATGTTGAGGACGCCCTGCCCACGTGCCCTTGACCTTCTCATCACAGTGCCCGACTCCCAGCTGCCAGCACCTGCAGCATTTTACCTGAGTGTCTCTGCACCAAAGTCACTTTCCCTGCCCACGTGGGAGGCCCAAGGTCCGAGGGACGAACACTGCCCATCCCCAACGACAGTGGTCCTCGCCAGTGCCTGCTGGGGTGGGTATACACGCTCCAACTCACTCACCCTGGGGCGGTGCAATTCTGAGGCTCGTCTTTGCTCAGGGCCAGGTTCCCCATGGGGCTTAAGCTGCAGAAAAACCCCCAGCCTTGACTGGCCCCGTTCATTCGCTGCCCCTTCTCACCACCTCCCATCCACTTTTCTGAGCCAACCTCCCAAAGAAACTGCTTCCCCTCAAATCCTGCCTTAGGGTCTGCTCCTGGGGGAACCCAAACGAGGAAATCCAGTGTGGGTTCCGGCCGGGGTACCTGAGAACCACGGCTTAGCATGCCCTGGTCCGGTTCTCCTGGGCTAGAGGAAGCGCCTGACACCATCCGTCAGTTCTGAGGGCCAGGGAGGTCCCACAGATGCTGAATAACCCTTAGCCCTTGTTGGTGTCCACACCAACATCATTTATACCAGTGCGGGTCTGGGAGGGTCGCCAAGCAGGCTTCACAGGGACCAAAACATCCCCAAAGAAACAGGAAGGAAGATTCTGGGTAAGGAAAAGGGTGCAGACTTCAGCCTTCTGGAGCGCGGCACATGCCCCCAGGGAGGTTGAGGAGGGGGTCACCTGATTCAATGCCTAGGACTCACCCATCCATGCCACCTGTTTTCCTAGTTAGGAAATCACCTGCCAAGGGGCTCTGCCCCCTGGCATCTGCCCTGGTGCTGCTGACACTGGTCCAGGCCTCCCTGGACTCTCCCCCCGGGGTGTCTCTCACAGGCCCTCCATGCTGGTCAGTCTCTAGGTTCCTGGAAGTATATAGGGGGGCTGGAGGGAGAAGGGAGACTGCTGAGCAGCTGGGGATGAGTGGGTCCCCAAGCTGAGCCTGGGACCTCACTCTGAGGGTCCGCCTCTGAGAAAGGGCAGGGCAGGGCCCGTGAGCCAGGAGCAGCTTGTTTTCATCTGCGCTGCGCACTTCACTCCCACCGCAGCTGCGTGTCACTGTGCAGCTGCCGCTGCTGGGCGATGGGGAGGGATACCACTGCAAATAAGCCAGGAAATCGACCCTGCAGGCTCGGTGCTTCCGTTCCAGCACTAGACACGGCACTTGCTGGAAAGGACAGCCCTGCTGTGACAGAGGGACTTGGTCACCCAGGTGTTGTGATGAGAGAGCTGACGCCACTCTTCTCTTCCCAGGTTGCCAAGTGCCCGACATCCCAGCCTAAGTCCATTCAACTGCAGTGACAGGTGGTCCTCCCCAGGCCTCGGTGTCAAGTCGCCGGTCGTTATCATGGAGCGAGAACCACATTAGCCGACGGTGTGCTGTAGGGGATGCGGGCTTGGTTCTGAGGTGGAGGACCCAGATGGTGCAAGACACAGGAAGCTCAGGATGGGGAGGCACGTCCCTCCTCAAATGCACACCTGCCCACGGACCCAACCTCAGATGCAGACGGAAGTCACGTGGTGTCCTTGGAGTTTCACGCCGGGCAGGCACGGAGCCCTGCTCCCCGATCCAGACAAGGGCAGAGGAGCTTCTTAAGCTTCCTCCACCCGCACAGTTGGGGCTGCGCGTGGACTGTCCGTTCCCCCGCCTGTCTCAGGCGCCTCCATCCCAACCAGAACCCTCGCCCTGATTGTGCACTCACAGGAGGCAGCCTCAGCTCCACCCCAGTCTGCACAAAGCCCAATGAGGAGGTGAATTAGCAGCCTCCCCTCGCACCCCCACCCACCAGCACACACGTGACAGCACATGCGTGCGAGGCAGCGCTGGGGAGAAGGCTTTATGGGATTGGCAACATCTTGGGATTATCTCTGCTCCATTAGTGCAGACAATTGGGCCATGACAACAGAAATTAAATCACTCAATCAAGGTCCACATGAACTGAGAGGGGAGAGAGGTCGGAGCAGGCCCTTTTCTCTGACTCTGCATCTCCCACTGACCCCTTTCCAGGTGGAAGTAGGTGATGAAGCACAAAGAGCCCTTCTTGGGCAACAGGCAACCTGTGGCTAGTCCCAGTTCCATCGTAATTAGCTGTGTGGCCTTAGGTCAGTGGTTCTCAACCTTGGCTGCACATTAGAATCACCTGGGAATCTTTTTAAAATCCTGATTTCTGGGCCTTGTCCTCCGGAAATTCTGTGTCTTTGTTATGGGGTGGGGCCACAACATGAGTAACAAAGAAACAGAATTTCTGGAGGATGAGGCCCAGAAATCAGGATTTTAAAAAGATTCCCAGGTGATGCTAATGTGCAGCCCAGGCTGAGAAGCCTGAGGTGAATACCTGGCCCTCCCTCAGCCTCTGTTTCTTTGTTTGTCAAATGTTGGCAGGACTGGACTAGATGGCAACAGGACCAATTGTGAGCACGCTGAATGTGTGCTCTGCAGTCAGCCTTGTGCCAGTTTATCGCCACAAAGCATCTGATGTGATCCCACACTGGTTCTATTTTGTTCCCTGCTCTCTCTCCCGTGCCTGGCACCTAGTGACCAATAAACCTTTGTTCCGTGAATTCTCCAACATCCTTATGAAGCAAGTGCTGTTATGATCCTACCTTTCAGAGGTGGCAACTGAGGCAAAGCAAACTAAGTAAGTTGCCAAACTCACCCTGATCCAGATCCGGGTAGGACCTGGGCCTGGGCCTGGGCCTGGATGGGGGCAGTCTGAGTCTAGGCCTGCACTCTCACCTCCCACACTGCTGCTGTCCTAGGTGATCTGCTGGGTGTAGATGTCAAACAGGGGCAGGGTCTTGCTTCTGCTACACTCCACGGCCCCGTCGAGGGCAAGCGCTTAGTAAATGCTCCACGAAAGGCAGCTGGCACCACTTCCAGTGAGCTGTCATTGATGGCCCCACATGACCCTCCTTATGCCTGTTCAGATAAGATGGTTTAGGACACACTCACTCATCCATTTACTCTATTCTCCCACCAGCACTTATAGTGAGTGCCAGCTGTAGTCCAGGGTCCGAGGACCTGAGGATGAACGGGACACGGCCTTTGCCCTGGAAGGTTTACTCTGTATCACTACAGTGTGGGGAGTGCTTCCCGAGAGAAGGGGTGCCTGAACTGAGTCCAGGGCAGGAGAAGGGATTAGTCGGGTGAAGGGGGGGGGGGGGTGAGGGTATTCTGGGAAGAGGGATGAACCAAAGGGCCTGGGGCAGCAGGGAGTCTAGCAGCTTTAGGGTGGCTGCTCTGAGCAGCTCCAGGGGGCAGTGGAGAGATGCAGATAAAGACCTGGGCTGGACCAGGGTCGCCAATGGGTGCTAATCAGGGGACTGCCCCCACTTCTGCAGAGCAAGGAGGGGAGGGGGCTCACTATCTGGGCCACACATGGAACTCAGCCTGCTACACATATTGCCGGTATTGTTTCCTGCTGTGTTTTCAGTACTTAGAACAGTGTCTGGCACAGAGTATCTGCTCAGTAAACCTGCACCGAGTGAATAAATGAATGAATTATTCTAATTCTCATAAAAGTCCTTGAAAAATAGGAAGCTAAGGTTCAGAGGGGTGAAATGCCTTGTCTGTACTCACAAGCAGAGGGACCAGTGTGCAAACACTGGTACAGGCCCAAATCTGCCCACCCAACCCACATATTCCTGTTCTTTGCTGTAAGTCTGTGAAGTACTTCTCATAAGAGCAAATATATGGCTCCATCCCTTGACTTTGGATCGTTCATGTGACTTGCTTTGACCAGTAGAATAAGGTGAAGTGATGTGTGCCAGCGCCAGGCCCAGGCTCAGGTGGCTTCTCAGGGGTCGTCTCGCCTCCTTGTGCATCTGCCATTGCTGTGACGAGAATGTGCCTGGCCAGCCCACCGGTCCCAGCCCAGCCTCTCCCGTTATGCCCAACTTAGCATTGCTGCTTTCCACCACTCGTTTGGAGTGTGGCTTGTTACTCAGCTATAGCTGACAACTACAGCAGGGCTATTTTCCTTTCCTTTCAGGGTGGGGAAAGGGAGGCATAAAAGGTACCCTAATAACACACAGGAGAAGCAGGTAAGTCTAGTGCAGGTACAAAAGGCTTCACAGAAGAGGCATTTGAACTAGGGTTAGATGATGAGTAAGAGCTACCATTCAGTCAGCAACTACTAACTGAACACATACTACCACCAAGCACTGTTCTGGCCCTTGAATTTTTCTTTCTTTTTTTTAATCCTCACCCAAGAATATATCTTTATTGAGAGAGAGAGAGAGAGAGAGAGAGAAATATCGATGTGAGAGAGAAACATTGATTGGTTACCTCCCACACATGCCCCAGCCAGGGATTGAACCCAAAACCTAGGTATGACCCTGACCTGGAATCGAACCTGCAACTTTCTGGTATATGGATGTCACTCCAACCAACTGAGCCACCCGGCCAGGGCAGCCCTGGAATTTTTCAAACGAGAAAGGACAGGGAAGGGCATTCCAGGCAGAGGGAACGGCACAGCAGACACAAAGGCAGGCCAGTCCTGGGGGCAGTCTGGCGTATCTGAGTGTAAAGGGTGTTGGGACAGAGTGGGAGATGAGACGGCAGAGGCAGGCAGGCCAGGCCAGGCGTTTAGGCCTTACAGCGAGGTGACGAGACTCCTCCAAGCTTTTCAGTGGTTCTCAACCTTCTGGCCCTTTAAATACAGTTCCTCATGCTGTGATCCCAACCATAAAATTATTTTCGTTGCTACTTCATAACTGTAATGTTGCTACTGTTATGAATCATAATGTAAATATCTGATATGCAGGATAGTCTTAGGCAACCCCTGTGAAAGGGTCATTCGACCACCAAAGGGGTCGTGACCCACAGGTTGAGAACCACTGCTTTAGATAGTGCGGCCATGAAACCTGGCCTTGGTGTTAAAACAGAACCACAGCATGAGCAGACTGGTGAGCAGGAGGCAGGAGCCAGCCAGGAGCAGCGGCTGCAGTTCAGACCCAGAGCAGGGAAGGGGGCGGAGGAGGAAGAGGAAGAAAGGGCAGCTTTGGGATGAAGACTCCAGGAGGAGGGGCAGGGCGGAGGAGTCAGGACAATGGTCTGGTCTCCAGCTTGGGCGACTGGCTGGGAGGTGTCGGAAGATAGGAGGAGGGTCAGTTCTAGGAGAAGAGACAAGCGGGGATTATGTCCCATTGCAGGGTTCCCCTTCCTTGCAGCCTTATGTCCCACCCCTCCCTTGGCCATCTGTCTGACCCACCCAGAGGCACCTCAGCCTTCCTATCCTTTCCCTTCCTCCATCCCCACCAGGAAGGACCCTCAGAGAAGGACACCCAGATGGCTTTTTGCTGACCCAGAGGTGCCAGCAAGGAACGCGGCCTCTGGGGGGTGGGGCAGGGTGGCAGCAGGGGACTAAGGAGCAGGCAGCAACCACACTGAGCCCTGTAGCCTCTGCCCATACCTGCCCACCCCCCCCCAGCCTGGCCAGGACTCCATGACAGCTCAGCCATGCATATGGGGGTGGGGGAGCTGCCAGCCTGTTCCCCACTCCCTCCAGCACCTTCTGAAGGCAGGGATGGGGGACATCCTCTCCAGTTCTGGCCAAGACAGACACAGAGTTAGAAAACCCACCTACCACAAAGCCTAAAACAGAGACCAGGAGGGGGAAGTAATTAGAGAGGCAGTGAGGGGCAGGGGCAGGCAGGTAGGGACCACCATGGAGGCTTCAAAGGCCGGGAGCCCCTGGTGTGGAGTGAGGCAGAACTGGAGTCAGCCAGGAGCATGGAGCCAGAGGGAAGGGAGAGGAGGAGGCAGTGAGCGTGAGCAGGGATGCAGAGGAGCGGGGAGAAGAGAGCTGGAGGGGAGGAAGGATCCTGATGGGGAGCACCTGTGTTCTCCCCTCTGATCTGCCCGCAGCTGAGACCTACGTGCATCCCGAGGGAATGGAGTGGGGTGGGAGATGCTTAGAAGGGCCCGGATGGAGGACGTCACTAAGGCACCTTCCTAGAGGGTGCCAGGGCCCCGACCAGGATCTCAGAGCAAGGCACCTGCGAGCCGGGGGTGGGGGGGCTGGGGGGGCAGAGGGAGGGGCCTTCGTGGACAATTTGAAATAAAACGGACACAGCGTCCTAATAGCACAGCCTGTTATTAAAATCAAGTGCTATTTTGCAAAATGCATTTGCCAGGGAATCGCTAATTACAGGCAAGGTGCATTTCTGTGTGTTGGTGCCGATTAATCCTGAACGGTTTAAACTGTCAAATTTTATACATATAATTATCACTCAGGATTCACAAAACAGCAACAAGATGCTCTGGGCTCTGCCCTTGAGGGACTGTGAGGCTGGGGGCTGTGGCGGCGGGGCGGGGCGGGGCTGGGGAGCCGTCTGGACTTCAGCTGCGCTGAATCATGAACAACATGCCAGCAGCTTCACCTTCACTGTCTCCTCTCATCAAGCTCTCAGATCCCAGGATGTAACCTAATAAAGACACTGATGATGCTGGGGAGGGCCTCCTGGGTGGCGGGAGCTGGAACAAAGCTCACAGGGGGGCTGCTGGCCAAGCCCACCGCTTCCCAAGGGGCCCCACCAAGAGGCTGAACTAGCTGTGGGGCTGAGACCAAGGGTATGCTCTGCTCTCCCCCAGCCTCAGTTTTCCATCTGTGAAATGGGCTGGCTGAGGGGTATCTCAGGGATGGAGGCCACACCCTCTAGACCAGAAAGGGAGGGAGTCTCTATGGGGCCTGGGTGCTGCTCATCCTATAGATGTGCAGGGAAATCAAGCAGCATCGGAGCAGATGGGTCTTCACAGCAGAGCCAGACGTGGGTGGTGCCACCAGCTGCACGGCATGCTGGGAGATCCTGCTGGGAGGGGCCGCAGGGAGCTGGGCCAAGCCACACTGAAACAGGGAAAACCTAAATGGCAACTGAGGGCTAACCGCAGTCTGAGGGGAGGGTCACACCCGGGACAAGTCAGGCTGGGCCAAGAGGGTGCCCAGGAAGGTCATGTGGGCATCTGGGCAACGTCCCTGCTCAGGAAGCAACGGAGCCAGAAGGCCGAGAGTCCAGCCACCTTTGCCAGAAAAGAAGGCCAAGGGCCCAGCCCGCCGCCTGAGACAGGGGTTTGAGCCACATCTCAAGGGGAGCTGGGAAGTGATGAGTGGGGAGGGGAGCAGACAGGAAGCAGGGCCATTCAGGGCCTCATGTATTCCTAGGAACATCCCTGCCCCCCACTTCCCCTCTTCTCCAGCTGAGCTACAGGGACCCTCTGCATTGCTGCGGCCAGGGGTGGAGCTGAAGCCAGAGGCCTGCAAGGGTCTGTGTGAAGGCGAAGGTGAACAAACTCACCCACGCATACAATAGGTGCTCAATAAATGCCTCTGCCTACCTCTGAATGCCACTGACAACTCTGACCTCCATTCCGCCCCTTCAGACAGCCCCTTGATGGCATCACCCACTGAATTCACCAAGAGCCGGTTTTCAAGTGCTCAGGCCCCGCCTTTACCTGGGGGCTCAGCCCCACTGTTCCACGTGGCAAAGGATAATCAGACTGAGTCATTAAATTGACTGCCCCCACCTTGGTTTTAGGGCTTTAAGATGCACCAAGGGGCTATCAACAATAGCCCTCATTCAGGCATAACAAGACTTTATCAGAGACACTGTTCAGTCCACAAGCACCTACTGTGTGCCAGCCCGGGACCAGGCATTGGCACGCATGCCCATGAGAGCTAATTCTATCGTCAGCCCTGTTTCCTAAAGAGCACATGAAGCCTGCTGGGGAGGTCAAGGTAAGTAAGGCACTCAGACCTGTGGCCCGCACATGACTGCACCAAGCCCCTTGGCAGGAGCACAACCCATGGCCCTGCATGAGCGCCCAGCACTTTCTCTCTGACGACAGTGTGGAAAGGTGAGCTGGGGGCCCCAGGAACAGGGGCTGGGAAGGCCAGTCCAAGCCATGCGTCACCTCCCACAGTTCCAGAAACATCACACATCATTTGCCTCGTAATCATGAACAATAGGGGTACAGGACACCTGGGGGTCAATGTCCCCATTCACCTGCTTTCTTTACACACAGGAGAGAGATACTTTTAAATATAAGACCACCTGCAAACCTCGATACCCTAACCTGCCAAACACACATGCAGGTCTAAAAACCAAGAAAAATTCCCTTGGAGCCAACTCCGTGATCCCCTGCCTCCAGCAGGCGTCCCATGCCTGGGCAGGTCAGGAGGTTGCCTGCTCTGGCCCCAGAACTCGGCTAGTGGTATTTAACACAAACCAGCCACCTCCCTCTGCCCTGAGTCATGCCCTCCCTCCCCCACCACAGTCCACATACTTGGAGCCCTCTTCCTCTGCAATGGTGAAGCTGGTGAACATTGGCCTCTGGTGTCCCCTCTTGGTTCCTTTTGCATCCTTCTTGGTGGCCTGGTTCACCCTGGCAGGGGACCAAAGCTTCCTGCTCACTCTTGCCCCCACCCCAGCCAGCCTTTAAACACTGCCTCATCTTATGTAATGAAAAGCCCTTTCCCGGGGAGTCAGAAGGAAGGTGGGGAGATATTCCCAGGGCAAGGGGCCCTCCAGGAGCCCTGAAGTCAGCATGGCAGGGCTTGTAAATCAAGGGCACGGGAGGGCAGCACCCCTCCTTCTCCTGAACCCCACATTCCCAGGCCCTGCTCCAGGGAACGGAGTCAGGGCCAGGGCTCCAGAAGCTCCAGTCCCTGCCCTGTCTTATAATGGCATCACATGATAAGGACTGCCCCTGAGGTAGAGAACTGGGCTCTAGTCCTGGCATTGTGCCCACTTTGCTGTGTGACCTTAGGTAAGTCACTTTCCCTCTCTGAAATTCAGTGCATCTATCATCTATAACATATAGGAGCTGATGTAGATGGGCTTCAAGATTTCCTCCAGTCTGGCCATCTGGACTCTGATTCTGTGACAAGGCAATGGCCTTGTGTCCGACCTGCCCATCCCCCCCTTCCCTGCCCTCATCTGGGGCCATCCTGGTGATGGGAGACTGGGAGCTACCTGGAGGAAGGAGCAGTCCATAGGGGACTCCTGTGCCCACCCTGCCTGGAGCTGAGCTCCCCTCTGCAGTCTCAGAAATCGCCCAAAGCACAGGGGTGGCCCTGCAGCAGGCTGGCTCCAGGAGGCAAATTACAGCTGCTCAAGGGTGCCTATGACAAATGAGGACTAAATGGTTTGCTATCCGTATGCAAATGAAGCCGCCAATTTACATTCATTTGCACCTGATGGGTGTCTGAAATGGATGGATTTGATTTGTGCCTGATCTGTAAGTGTCTAATTTATTAATCAATAAAACGTCATGTACAGGCAGGAGGATCCCCAGTCCCAGCCAGCCTCCATATATATGTAAATAATGTAATCTCTCAATCTACTTGTTATGTAAATGTTAATGTGAAACTGACAGAAATACGAGTCTGCAGAACTTTATGAGCAGAGGCAGCTGAGATCCGCAGGCAGGCATGTATGTTCTCCACGCCCCCCTCGCCCTCCGCTCCTTCAGTGCCACACCTTCCTCTCCCTGTGCGCAGCCAGCTGACCCATCTCACCTCCTCCAGAAAGCCCACTGCTCCTTCCGCCCACTTACATGGCCAGCTTCCACCCGGGGCCTGGCTGCTAGCTCCTCACCATCTTGCTTTTCCCTGGATGTGTCCCCCTCCAGCTGTTGAAACTGACCCCCTCCAAGAGCTAGCTGAAAGTTACCATCTTCAGCAGCAGGCGGGGAGCCCAGCTGGGAAAGGGGGTGCGAAGGTCCAAGCCCGCAGGGTGCTCCTGGCTCGCCGCCACTGTGTGCTGTGTGTGTGCAGGCCGCTGTTCTGAGCGCCACTCTCAGAGCCACCTCTGCAGAAAGACTGGCAGCCACGGGTGTTGATTCTACACCAGGGCCTTGGCAGATGGAGGCCCCGAGCGGTGAAGCCGTGTTCACAGAGTTACACATCAGGAGAGGGTGCAGCCAGGTTCAAATCTGGTGTCAGGTACCAGGTCCCTCCTCAGGGAGGATCAGTCAGTGTCTAAGCTGGAGGACCCCAAGGGGCTGAGGAGGCCCCACCCCACATATCTCCCTACCCGTCACCCTCACTGCCTGACATCCTGCCAGGAAAGACGTGGGGTTCCTCTCCCCTAGAGATCATCTCTGAGAGCCCTCTTAGCTCAGATCCTGGGCGCCCATGCCTCTGTCTCCCATACTTTCTCCTGAAACCCCTCTTGGGGGTAAAACAGAACAGATGCCTCTGCCCTGCTGCTGCTACCCTGGGGGAGCCAAGGTGGAACCCCAAAGCCAGGAGGCAGGGCTCACTCCAGAGGCTGAGGGCCCTGGGCTCAGCGAACACTCCTTTCTTCCGTTTCTGAGGGGCAGAGTCCTCTGGGTTATCTGGCCTCACCGGTCCCTGTGGATGCTCCAGAAAGCTTCCTAGCTGGTCATCCCAACCAGTCATACCCCTTCTCCCACTCCCACGGCCCCATGTGCTAATTTGAGCTGATTTTCCTTCTCACCCTCTCAGGTGTTTTCAGGATGCTTGAGGTTACTGCCCTGTTTGTCTTTTTTAGGGAAAAAAAAAAAAAAAAACCTAAACGTGGTAAGGAAATCATTTGAAGTGCTCTGGAGGGGAGCAGGAAGAGCAGAATAGCTCTGAAGGCACTGGGAAGTGGTGGGAGGTCAGTCAGCACTTCGAAGGGCCCCAGGACCTTTGCACAGCCCTGGGCTGAGTGGGTAATGGAAAGTCCCAATCATTATAGAAACGGAAGTTCCCACCATGTCAGTAAGAGGTGTGAGCTGGGGGCTCAGGGTCAGTCTTGTGAGTAGAAATAAGACTGACATTTACTTTCCACCTAAATTTGTGGACCAAGCTGCCTACCGCGCTATTCACATTGTTTACTGCTGTCAGTCAATGTCAGCTTAAGGGAAATGTAACTCATCTTAATATTTGCTTCAACCAAATGGAAGAAAGAAAAGAAATACATCTGCTGCCAAGCCATCAAGTAGTGCATTTTCAACTCAAAATAAAGGGCCGGAGGAAGGTCTATAAATTTAGAGCAGGCAGAGTTTCCTGCCCCCGCTCCCTGTGTTCACATGGCTAGTAATGTTTCATGAAAGGTGGTGGAGAGTTTGACCGCCTGGGTTCAAATCCCAGCTCCGTCACTCACTAGCTGAGTCACTCTCTCTGTGCCTCAGTTTCCCCAGATGTACAGTGGGAGTACTCATTGTACACCCCTCCAGGGTAGGTGTGACAATTCGATCAGATCACCTAGGACAGTGGTCAGCAAACTGCGGCTCACAAGCCACATGCGGCTCTTTGGCCCCTTGAGTGTGGCTCTTCCACAAAATACCAAGTGCAGGCGCGCACGTACAGTGCGATTGAAACTTCGTCGCCCATGCGCAGAAGTCGGTATTTTGTGGAAGAGCCACACTCAAGGGGCCAAAGAGCCACATGTGGCTCGCGAGCCGCAGTTTGCCGACCACTGACCTAGGAGCATGCTCAGCCCACTGCCTGGCTCACAGTGAGGCTCAATGAATGACAGCTATTATCATTATTCCTCAAATCAAGGATTCTTACTGCCTTTTTGTGAACTTCCTAATTCCCTACTGTAGATCCCCAAATGGAAGCATAGAGTTTTATTTGCTTGCAAATCTTCCCCTTTTCTCCTGGTTAGAAGTTCCATGTGGCCCCTGTGGGTGAATGTGTCAGGGAACATGCAGGCTGTAGCACAGGAGACGGGGGGCCCGGGGGTGTCCATACTGAGGAACTGAAGTCCAGACAGACGCTGTCTGGACCCCAGCTGCCTGCTCCACCTCTACTCTGGACTCTGGACCATCCGCACCTAAACAGGCACGCCTGTGCAGGGGTCCTCAGCTTCCTCCACCTTCCTCTGTGGCTCAGACAGAAGAAGTGTAACAGGAATGAATGGGCAGTTCACTTATTTGGGTTGGAACAATCCATTGCACAGGCACAGGGTGGCAGAGTCCAGGATGGGTGCAATTCCAGAAATGCCCAGGGCCCAGGGGGAGGGGAGGGGGCAGTGAGGTGTGGAACGGGAAAAGGTAACTGAGCAGTAGCTCATGAGGGCAGAAGCGCCTTGGAGGCAGGTAGGGGGGAAGGGAGCCATGATGGAGGCTGTGATGGTGGAGGTCACAATGAGGACGCTTGGCCTCTGCAACCTGGGACCCTGGGACCACGCCCTTCCCTCAGAACCCTCTGCCCAGCTGCCTTAGAGGGTCACCTCTGCTTGCCCTGAACCCTGGTCCTCCCCAGGACCCTCCCTCTGCTGCTGCTCTCCTCGTCGCCTGCCTGTGGCCTGACTCCCCCGCCCTAAACTCAACCTGCCCCAGCCAAGCTCTCTCTGCTTCCTCCCTGCTCCCTGTGGGTTCCTGGCCTTGGTCACCCCTGACCTGGCTGCTTCCAACCACATCTTTTGGGGGCGGAGAGGGTATTTTAAAAAACTTGTTTGATAAAATAGGAAAAGATCACATACGATAAGCTCAATGAATTTGCACAAAATAAACACACACATGGAACAGGCACCGGGATCAAGAAACAGATAACAGGGCCCCAGAAGCCCCTGGGCCCCTTCCAGCCCTCCCCCAACCGCGTACTGTCTTTCAGACTTCTATCTCCACAGACGTGGCGTCTCTGCAGTGCATACACGTGCAGCCCTGCCGTGCAGTCTTTCATGTGTGGCTTTTGTCCTGTGCTCAGGAGATTTTGTTCCTGAGATCCCCCCATGGAGTGCACTGGAGGTTCGGACCGCTCATGCTCATGCTGTACTGAGTCCCTCTCCTCTCCATGCTGGAGAGCACTGGGCAGGGGGCCGCTGGGTGATGGTGAACACCGGGTGTGGCCAGGAACACCTGAAACCCATCTTTCCGGGACACAGGCGCGCATTTCTGCTGCGTGTACAGGTAGGAGGGAGTGACCAGTCACAGAAGACACACAGAGACAGCTGCAGCCAATTCTGCACACAGTTTTCTGAGCGTCTGTCCCAACACAGCCTCCCTCCAGCGAGCAGAATTCTGGTGCCCTTGAAGCTGTTTGACTCCTCCCTCCTCTCTCTCATCTCCCTCGTCTCCCTCCTCTCCAAGGAGCGGTTCAGCTGTCTTATCTCTGTGCCAGTGTTTTTGTTTACAAGACTGCTTCCCAGGGGCTCTGGGTCCCACTCATTCTACTTATATAATAGGTTTTTAATCCCCAACTTCCCCTCCAGCCCCACTGCCATTGCCTCGATTCTGCTGTCCTAGCTCCTGTCTGGGCTATCGCCAAGCCCGTCCCTCCTAAGGGCCGCCCTCTTCACCCCAGCCTCCATGTCTCAGCAGCATCCCCAACACACACCTACAGAGGCCACTCTCTGCCCAGGAACCCTAAGCCCCTAGTGCCTGAAGCCAGGTTGCCATGGGGAATCTGTAGGGGCTGGTGCCTGAGTCTCCACATAGACATGCACAGACCCGGGCACATGTCTGTACTCCGTACATGTGTCACGGTCCCATCTGAATTCTGGCCCCACCTTCCCTTCCCATCTCGCCCGAGGTTCCCCTAGTGAACCCCACCAGGTGCGCCTGCACACGGCACACCAGAAGTCGCCCGAGCATCGCTGTGGCCCACGACATGCCAGGCATTTAGGAGGTGTCATCCCTTTGTCTGAAATCTTTCCCCCTGTGGGGACAGTTTGAGGCAGGCAGCAGGCTGGTCCTCTGCAGGGTCCTCAGCTCCCAGCGATGGCTGGGGTGGCCCTCCTGTTCATGGACACTCACCCAGCTCCCTCAGGACGAAGGCCACCTCGTATTCACTCCCACGGTCCCACGGTCCGGGAGGGACGGACGGGCCACTGCCAGGGCAAGGCGCATTCATCCTTATGTGGCCAAGTCATAGTTTGTGCCCAGCTGCTGCAGGACAGAAGCTGCCACACCTCTCAAGTGTCCACGTGGCCACAGGTGCATCAAGTTCCCCACCTCCCACCAAAGGGCCGGTTTGGGCTTTTAAAGGGCCAGCGAGGAACCTCACTCTGCTCGGATGGTCTCCTAGGCCCTGTAAACCCGAGGGCCAGGAAGGCTGGCCCTCCTGTGGGCAAATGCTGCTGAGCCTGCAGCTCCGTGCAGCCGCCTGCTTGCGTTCTCACATCACGGTCATGGGCCTGGGGTCACGGTCACCCTACGACCACCATGCCCCCCGCTGGGACTGGTTTACACTGTCCAACAGTTCACATTTCACAAGACAGTGTCCCCGGCTTAGTCTCTTATGCAATAGAGGCTACCATGGGCCTGGGGTCACGGTCACCTTACGACCACCATGCCCCCCCCCCAGGAGGTGGTGGCCCTCAGTCTCCTTCCCAGAGGGGACAGGCGCAGAGAGGTAGGTCACCTGTCCAAGGGTGCACACAGCTAGCAGGTGGCCCCGTGAGAGCTCAAATCCGAGTCATCGATGCAAATCCATCCCACTGCCCCCTGCCCTCCGTGCCCCTGGGAAACCCCGTGCCTCCTCCAAGATGCCTCATCCCTTATCCCTCCAAGGCAGCTCGGAATTTCCCAGTCAGAATTAATTAATCCTTCCTCCCTGCACTTCATCTGAACTTTTATTATAGTAATTACAGCGGCCTGACTTTTATTATAATCGTTATTTACACGTCTGCCTCTCCAATCGGGCTGGGAACACAGGAAGCCAGCGCCCTGTCAATCCCGTGCCCCGAGCCCGGCGCGCAGGTGGGTACAGAGCACACATCGGAGGAGCCACATCTCGCGGCTCCATCAAGCCCCCGGCTTAGTTCACCTGGACTGCAGGTCAGGTGCCGAAGGTGACAGGCTGCTTGAGGGGGCAAAACTGCGACAGGGCCATGGAAGGTCTTTCGCGGCGGAGTTTTCAGTGTCAACAGGACGGTGTTTCTCGGGGTTCCCTGGGGTGTTAGTGACATGGGCTTGGTTCTCCCAGGGGGCCTCTATTGTGTTGCCCTCTCTCCACCCCCTTTCTCTCTCCTTTTCCCCATCTGCTAGTCCTTTCTTTCTCTTTCCCTTAACTGGACAAAATACAGAACCAAAATATATTTTCTATTACTCGTTGTACCAACTGATTTTTTTTCATCTGTTCGCTGCTCTAAAAAGTATATGAGTGGGATGTTTCCTACTTTTCTCCTTTCTTGCTCAAAACACAGAGACACGCACACATGCGCACATGCACATGCACATGCACACACACACACACACACACACAATCAGATTTCTCTTTCCTTAAGGAACTCTCAAGAAATCTTTTCTGTCAATTACTATCGATAAAAAACATGAAGCTTCACTCCCACCCTCACCTGCACTGAAGCCGGGGCAACTTCCTAGACATGTCAGGTCAGCCGGCCTGCATCCATGTCCTGGAGCAGAGGGCGGAGTGTGCCCTCTGTGTCCAAAACACGAAGGGACCTGATACACAGATAGAGGAGACTCGGCAAACAAGCATGGCCCTGCAGGAAAACCAGGGGCTGCATCACAAGAAGCATGTTGTGGAGAAAAGGGAGGACTAGAAGCCAAGGCATGGACCTCAGCCTGGCCTAGACCAGTGGTCGGCAAACTTCGGCCCCTTGTGTGTGGCTCTTCCACAAATACTATGTGCGGGCATGCACGTACAGTGCGATTGAAACTTTGTGGCCACACTCAAGGGGCCAAAGAGCCGCATGTGGCTCGCGAGCCGCAGTTTGCGGACCACTGGCCTAGACTGAGGAAGGAGAGAAGGAGAGAGGCAAGGTATGTGCAGGAGCATCCAGGAATAATTATGCTAATGCTGCTGTGCTGATATGATGAATAGCCTCATGCACTGAGCACTTAGAATTCTCCAGGCCCTCTCTGAAGTTCCTTACATGGGCTAGCTCATTTAATTTTCATGGTATAAGTGTTCTTCAACTATTACCCCCATTTTCCAGGTGGGAAAACCGGGGCACAGAGGGATGCAGTAGCTTGCCCATGGGAACATGGTGAGTAAATGGTGGAGCAGGGCCGTCTGAACTGCAGAGCCTGTACTGCAGAGCCTGGACTTCGAAGCCTGGACTGCAGAGCCTGTGGCGTGAACCACTTTCTAAACATCCAAGGGAGTCGGGAGCCAGGAAGCCCAGTGTGAGCTCTATTACCTCGTCCCTGTGGACCTGGGAAGTCACTGTGAGATGCTCAGGCTCTGGAGCCACCTGGGTGACATCCCAATGCCTCAGTTTCCCCTCCCTAGATACATTTTAAGAACACTGAACAAACACTAAAGGCTTTATTATTAAATTAGAGTCCCGGTGCATGAAATTCGTGCACTGGGGGTGGGGAGGGGGGGAGTGTCCCTCAGCCTGGCCTGCACCGTCTCCCAGTCTGGGAGCCCTCGGGGGATGCCTGACAGACGCGGAGGCGGGAGAGGCTCCCACCACTGCCACTGTGCTCACCAGCCATGAGCCCAGCTTCTGGCTGAGTGGCACTCCCACTGTGGGAGTGCACTGACCACCAGGGGGCAGCTCCTGCATTGAGCGTCTGCCCCCTGGTGGTCAGTACGGATCATAGCAACCAGTCATTCTACAGTTTGGTCGATTTGCATATTAGCCTTTTATTATATAGGATGTAAGCTATGTATCTATGATGTCTTCAGGCCCTTCGCTGAGAGACTGCTGCCAGGTCATGGCATTGTGGGTCTCTCAGGTGCCAATTAGGCAGCAGGAAGCAACGTGGAGGCTGGAGGGACAACTTGGTGAACCATTTGGCTGCCTGAATGCAGCCACAGCTCTCAAGCTTCTAAAGGTTCCTGATCTCTATATCAGCACAGCGTAAGAAGACACAGGACATCCGTGAATTGTCCAAATGGTTCTGACTGCACTTCAAAGTCAAGTGTGATTTCCTAACATCACCCACTACTCCTTTTCGCTCGATTAAAATAGGGAACACCTATTAGAAATAGCATTTGATTTAATGATATAAAATGCGTGCCGATGCAACCAAATGTGTGTACTCCCACATGTAGGTATCTGCGTGTAGACACTTATTTATTCCGAAGGTTAATTGGACATACCAACGTGTTCACCAATGGAAACCTGCGCTACGACATAGCAGTTGGTGAGGTAAGAAATTGCACTGTATAATCAATCCTTTCTAAGAAAACACATGGAGCTCGTGATCATTTTCCTTTAAGTGCTCATTTTAAGTTTTCATAAAGATGCTATGAGACTTTGCTAAGAAATGCACGTGAAAAGATTCGGACAGTGCTTGGCCCAGAACACAAGCCATGTGTGCACTGGAAATCGCTGTTACTCAGCTGGGGTCAGAAGAGGAGGAGGAAGGGCTCTCAGAAGAGACCAAGACAGATGCCACTTACCAAGTGCCAGGCACCCTGCAGGCATCTTCTAGAAGCCCTGGGAGAGAAGGACGGCTGTCCTACTTCTCAGATGAGGTGACTCAGGCTCAGGGCAGTAAAGCAGCTCGCCCAAGGCCCACAGAGAATGGCAGGGCCAGGACTGGGACCAGGTCTGCCTGACTCCACAGCCCAGGCTGCTCATTGCCGCCCAGCCCACCTCCCTCGGGCAGCCTGGCTCGGCCTGGGGTCTCCCAGTCTCCCCAGAAAGCAAGACAGGCTGACGGGAGAGGCCGAGGTGCCGCTGCCTTGCTGTGTGACCATAAACCTCTCGAAGTTTCTGCGTCTCGGCCACCTGCCTGCCCTCAGATGAAATGATGGAGGGAGTGCCCTTGGGAGGCATCCACAACGAGGCTGCCTGATTAGCATCATCAGCATCATCATGACTGTTATGATCGTTCACCCAGAGGAAGGCGGCGGCAGCTGTCCTAATGCCGGGCAGCCTGAAAGCCGGCTGTGACCTGGACCCAAAGTTCCCGAGAGCAGGAAGGGTGGGCCCTGGGCTTCCCTGCCGCTGCCCTGGTGTCCATTGGGGTGGACAGCAACTGCCTGGGGTCAGATGACATTCCCTCTGTGGCCCATCACACATGGGCTTTGACAGGACTCCATTAACCAGCAGACCTGGCCCCACTGCACCCCACCCCACCCTGTCCCCCCCCTTGGCAGGTGGCAAGGGTATGAGCGAGGCGCCCTCCTCTGCGCCCCTGCAGACCCCGCTGAGCACTGAGATTAGTGCTGAGCCCGCAGCCAGCACCGGGCGGAGCAGGCGGGGGGCGGGGGCTGCAAAGGCGAAGATCCCACACTTTGCTGATTTTGCATCAAGACTCTTATTATTCCTGTCTCATTGCTGTCCTCGCGGCTCTTGGTGACTGTAAGATCCACGTCTGTCCAAGCTACGACTGACATGCACAACGCAGGGGGAATAATTCGATTAGGGAGAGGGACGGGGGACAAGGAGAGGGAGGTGACCTGGTTTTGCAGCTGGCTCAGCGATGTGGAAGCAGACGGGTCTGGCCCCGGTTGGGATGTTTGGAGGAAACTGCGGGCTGGGATGGAGGAGTCAGGTGAGGAGATGGAGAGAAAGGGGCTTGAGGTCAGGCGCCAGTGGCCTGTGACCAGTCATGGGGGATCTCTTCAAGCAGAGGCAGGAGACCTGGCAGTTCCCTGGGCTTCTGCGGGGTGGTCCTTGGAGAGCTGCCAGTCACAGGGGAGACACAGCCCTGTCCTCAGGGAGCCCCAGTCTGAGGGGGACACAGCCCTGTCCTCGGGGAGCCCCAGTCTGAGGGGGACACAGCCCTGTCCTCAGGGAGCCCCAGTCTGAGGGGGACACAGCCCTGTCCTCAGGGAGCCCCAGTCTGAGGGGGACACAGCCCTGTCCTCAGGGAGCCCCAGTCTGAGGGGGACACAGCCCTGTCCTCAGGGAGCCCCAGTCTGAGGGGAGACGGCCCTGTCCTCAGGGAGCCCCAGTCTGAGGGGACACAGCCCTGTCCTCAGGGAGCCCCAGTCTGAGGGGACACAGCCCTGTCCTCAGGGAGCCCCAGTCTGAGGGGACACAGCCCTGTCCTCAGGGAGCCCCAGTCTGAGGGAGAGAAATAACCTTCCTCTTCGGGGAACCCTCTTCTGAGTGAGGAGCCTGCTGCCCTCGGAGAGGCAGCCAGGGGTTGTACTACATTCATGCGGACTGTTCTCCAAGGTCAGGCTGTGACCTTCTGTGTGTTCAGACTCGACCCAGTGATGACTAATGTGGGTACATTTTCCTCAGCTGCACTGTTAGGAAAGTGAGAGGCCCCGAGTGGTGGCACCAAAGGGCCTAGGTCCACACGAAGACGAAGGGAGGACGAGGGATGATGGACGGAGCCTGTTCTGGGCTGGGCAGCAGGAGCAGGTGGGATGCTGGGAAACACCAGACCTGTCCCATGCAGCTCCATGCAGGCAGGGACCACGGGCAGGGGCCCAGGAACCCTACCAGGCGAGGGCAGCTACGAAGCCAGGGACTCAGATCAGATGCAGCCCGAGGCTTCGAACCCCATCTCCTGTCCCCAGGCAGAGAGAACCCCTAGGTGACAGCCATATAAGCAATGGCCACTCTGTATGAGCACCATGGATGCGTGCTCCCCATGTGCCAGGCACACTCTCTGGCTCCACACGCACAGACGTCCCTAAGCCCCACAATAGCACTGGGAGGGAGGTGTCATTATTACATACCTGTTTCCCAGACGGCAGAACGGAGGCACAGAGAGATGACGTAATCGCCAAAGGTTATGACACTGGTACAGACAGAACTGAATTTTGGCCCTAGGGCAGCCGTGGGCAAACTACGGCCCGCGGGCCGGATCTGGACCGTTTGAAATGAATAAAACTAAAAAAAAAAAAGACCGTACCCTTTTATGTAATGATGTTTACTTTGAATTTATATTAGTTCACACAAACACTCCATCCATGCTTTTGTTCCAGCCCTCCGGTCCAGTTTAAGAACCCATTGTGGCCCTCGAGTCAAAAAGTTTGCCCACCCCTGCCCTAGGGAGTCTGATAATCATCGCGTGCTTACTTGCTCCCAGGGACGGAGAGCTCACTACCTGAAGACTGCCACTGCTGGCTTCATCCGACATACAGAGCAGAGGCTCATCGCCCTGAAGTGTGCGGTCCATGCGGGCAGGAACCCAAACACACTCCTCAGGGATATTTGTGGAGTGCATGTCCTTGCCATAGAAAAATTCCCTGAGTGCACATTCCCCCACCCCTGGGGCCACAACTGTTGTAGGCATGCCCCCACCATGTCACACCCAGTGTGGCCAAGAAGTGACCCAAGAATGAAAACCCAAACAAGGAAATTCTCAAGGAGCAAGTGCCATGGGACTGAGGGGGCTGCTCTCCTAGCCATAAACAAGACCCATCTCAAGTGCCCCCTCCTCCAGGAAGCATCCCTGACCACTCCAGGCCCTATGTGGCTCCACCATCCTCACTTCTCCCCTGGTCCTGAGCCACGCCTGTTGGAGTTGGTTCTTGTGATCTGTGGGGTCAACTCACCTCACTGTTGGCCACCAGCTCCTCCACTGGGGGGCAGAGAACTGCTAGATGCTGCTCTCCAGCCCCAAACCCTTGGCAGAGAAGCCAAGAGAATCCCACTCCTGCAAGCCTCCAGCTGCAAATAGGAGAGCCTGGCACCGCCCAGAGGTTGGCGGGAGCATGCAGGCCCAAGGAGCCCCCTCTGTGCTCCATCATCTTCCCTGTGGCTCCAGCTTCACCTTCTCAGGCTGGAGGACTATGGACGGAGAAACTCCTGGGACCCCCAGCCCCTGGCTCTCTCTACTCTGTGCGTGGGGTGCTAAGGGAGGGGCTGTCTCGTTTGGTTCTTTCTTTGCTGTTATGAGGAAGGGTGACAGGAGAAACAACCATGTGAGCCCTGGGCAGGCAGTGCTCTGGGGAGGGGCCAGAAGTGAGAGGCTACCATCTAGAGGGGAGGGTGGGGAAGGGGTGGCTGGATGGCTTGCCCTCAGCCCAGGCCGCCTCTCACACTCCCCTCAGCAGGCCCCGGCCACCTAGCCTCCCTCGACAGCTCATTACCCAGGAGAAAGCTGCCCTGCCCAGCTCATGATTCCTGTACTCCAGTGGGACCATCATAAACACAAGGAGCCCAATGAGGTGGGGGATTCACTGGTTTGAGAGAAACCTTCCCATCCACAGCCCTCTTTCCCCTCCAGCAGCAGGTTAGTCGGCCACGCTTCTCCTCACTGCTCACCACCTCCCATCACAGCACTGGCACCCCAAACCCCTCCCCTCCCCCAAAGCACAGCTCTCAGGAGCCTCCCAAGACACATCTGCCCCACCCCAACCACACCTGTCTCCCTCCCAGAGCATCCCCTCAGGACAACCCCACCCCCACCACCCCCATCCAGTCTCAGAGACACCTGTTCTGTGCCAGGCCCAGGACTGGGGGCAGCAGGAGGGGAGCCAGGTGGTCATGCAAGGATAGTCTCAGGTCCTGTCTTATTTTGCTCATCATAAATGTCTGCATTAATTTTTAAAAGAAATACTGCACTTAAAGGTTATCTCAATTACCTGTACATCCCCTTACATTTTGCACCCAAGGCAAAGGCCTCACACCGCTCCCGCCCTAGGCATGCCCTCGTCTCCAACGGCAAAGCACTGACAGCCCAACACTCACCCACCTTCTACCCCTCCCAGCCCAAACCTGGCCAGGGAGATCCCCTGCTCATCCTGGATCTGCCTTCCTCCCTCAAATTCCTCCCTCTCCCCATCCTCACCTCCCCCCGCCCCCACATACACACTCCCAGGGCCAGACCTCAGAGGCAGAGGCTGATGGACAGCTAGCAGCCACAGACAGCTGAAGCCTGCCTAAACACAACTCTGAGGTTGGCTTTCTTTTTCAGGGTCACTGACCCCCATCCCATCAACGCTACCCCAGAGGTACCATTTCCCCAACTTTAATCATCTTGATGTTCCTTTCCTGGCAGCCACTGACAAGGTTCAGCATCCGCCAATCCTAACTGTGTGGAAACTGAGGAGTAAAGACATGGAGTTCTCATCATGGGAAAAACTGCTACTCTTGGCAGCCTGGGGAGTGTCCAGCTTCAGTTCATTCATTTATTCAATAAATACCTTCTGAGCACCCACTATGGGTCAGGTGCACCCACTACGGGCCAGGTGCATTCACTATGGGCCAGGTGTACTCACTATAGCCAGGTGTACTCACTATAGCCAGGTGCACCCACTATGGGCCAGGTGCACCCACTATGGACCAGGTGCACCCATTATGGGCCAGGTGTACTCACTATAGCCAGGTGCACCCACTATGGACCAGGTGCACCCATTATGGGCCAGGTGTACTCACTATAGCCAGGTGCACCCACTATGGGCCAGGTGCACCCACTATGGACCAGGTGCAGCCACTATGGACCAGGTGCACCCACTATGGGCCAGGTGCACCCACTATGGGCCAGGTGCACCCACTATGGACCAGGTGCAGCCTAGGAGCTGTGGATACAAAACTGAACAAAACAGAGTCTCTGCCTTCAGGCGCTTCCATTCAGGGTTCACTCGGGGAGGGACCATGTCACAGGCACAAATGTGCTTGCATAGACCGCACCACCTTCATCAGCACAGGGTCCACATGCCGTGCCTCAGTTCCTCCTCAGGTGAGCTGGGAAAATGCCACCTCACACCTGACAGCCTCACTGCAAATACATGCTCAGAACAGTCCTGACACTTAATGCTATGTAAGTGCTGACAATTGTGAGCTGCTGGGGGACCCTGTGTGAGCCCACGCCCCTTTGGTTTCAGGAGTTCCATCTGCAAAATGGACAAACTGGACCTCAGCTCCCTTCTGGATCCCAAACTCTTGTAGAGATCGAGCCTCTTCCTACTGGGCTCTGCCTACTCCCCCTGCCGAACACCCCCCCCCCCCCCCGCCCCATCCCGGTGAGCACAGAGGCCCAGCATCTCTCTCCAGCAGGTGCCTGGTCCTGGGCAGAAGAGACAGTGAATAGCTTTAGGACTGTGTTTTGTTCGTGGCTCTGCTGTGACTGGCAGTGTGGGGAGGAAGATGCTGCCCTGAGGGGCTGCCAGCTGCCTCTGCCTGGGTAACGTTGAGCAGAAAACATAATGGTATTTTCATCATTAAAGGGAAACGCAGAACATCAGGTTTCCTCTCCTCCTGGCTGGGGGCAGCTCACCAGGGGCTGGAGGGAGCTTGCTGTCCTGGGGACACACATAGGCCTCCCCTCTCTGCCCTCCCCACCCCCTCCGCCCCAGGCTCAGGCACACAGCAGGGGCTGCAGAGCCCAGAGGCAGGCCTCTCCAGATGGAAGACAGAAGTCTGCAAATTAAAGTCTTTCCCCACTCCCCCTGGGGCTGGAAGGGATGGGGCTCTGAGGCTACAGGAGGCCACTGGGATCAGCAGGGGGCCACTGGAATCAGCAGGAAAGAGATTCCTCCCGGGAAAAGAGGGTGCTGTGCCAAGCCCAGAGCTCTAGCCCTGTGCTTTGCCCAGGATGCCTGCTTCCTCCCCTGGTTCTGCAGCAGCTCGATGCTGTGCACCCAGGGCTGACACAGACACAGGCTGTGTCCTAACTCTGCACCAGCTTCCCCTGGCACCTGCACAACCATCAAGCCTGGCTCCTTTCCTGACCGGCCTGCTACAGGTTCTGGAACCCTGTGGTGAGTGGCCACTTCAGCCTGGGTGGTTCTGCCCAGCCTGAACTCTCCCAAGTAATGCCGGTGCACAGACTGGCGCCCCAAATAATCTTCCTTCAGCCTGTGCCAGGTGACACCTCCCAGACCATCAGTGTGGGTGTGTCTAACACACCTCTCCATTCATTCATTCATTCATTCATTCATTCATTCACCTCAGGTTCTGTTCTCTAAGGCACCTACCTACCTGTGCCAGGCCCCGCCCCCGCCAGGAGCAAGCACACAAGCAGGAAGGCAGAACATGTCCCCTGGGAGCTCTCTGAGGTCTTTCTTTGTTCATCAGAGGTCCCAGTCCCACTGAGGTGTCAAAGATTGACAAGATCCCTGGGAAAGGGTATCCCTGAGATTCAGGATGGAATGTGGTGGGGTGTGGGCACTGAGAGAAGCAGACACCACTGGTGCCAATGGCATGGAGGAGCCCCTGGGAGCCTCCTCTGTCCACTCAGAGAATAAAGGCGATAGAGAGAAAGCTCAGGGTGTGGGGCAGGGCCCAGGGAGACACAGAGCTCACTGACAAGGTCCCCAACACGCCAACCACGGCATAGGTGACAGGTCTCAGCTGCAATGAGCAGGGATGTTTTCACTTGCAGAGGATGCTGGCAAACAGCTCTGTTGAAACCCGGGCTTCAGCCAGGGCACCACAGCCTCCCATCTTCCAGCACCCCTCCCCTAGGGACACATGACCACGGAGAGATTCATTATGCTACTCATCATGCACACCCATCAGACACCACAGCAGCAGGCAGGTGTCAGGCACCCAGAACTCCACCCTGCTCGTGGAACCCAGAGAGGCACACGAATACCTACAGAGAAGAAAACAGGCATCTAAGGATGCCCATGCACATGCACGTGCGCGCACGCGCACACACACACACACACACACACACACACACACACACATGTGCATACACAAGGCAGTGACACATGTAGGCACATACCACACCCAGTATGCCTTTCCGCCCGCCTAGCCACCTGCAGGGACTCTGCCATGCACGGACTTGCACTCATGTGGGCATGAGTCCAGAGACCTGGTCATTCAAACACATACATGCATGTGGTGATGGGCAGGGACCTAATAAGTCCATCAGCACAGAGTCCAGAAGGACAACTGTCCCTCTCACGCGCGCACACACACTCCATTTCCAGGCGAGCTGCTGCTTTGGCCTGGATGCTTACTACAGCTCTAGCATGAGAGAGGGACCGTCCCAGGAGGCAGTCCCATGCTGGGCAGCGAGCTTCCTAGGCTCCTAGGCGACTGCCTTTCCATGAGATGCTGGCCATGAATTTTCCGATTAGGAATCTTGAGCCCAGAGAAGAGCGTGGCAGCAGGGGTCACTGGGAGGCAGCAGGAGGTGCTGGCTGGGAGGAGGAATGAGGCGGGCAGCAGGCAGATGGGAGGGCGGAGGCGCTGCAGGCACAGCCGCCTTGGGGAGACCGGCAGAGTGTTCTAGCAGCATCGGCAGGGCGCTGAGCCTCCGGCGCTGGACCCGGTCTCGGCCAGCAGCCCGGGGCCAGCAGTGTGTCCTCGCTGTCCAACCAGGAGACTGCCCACCACCCAGGCTACCAGGGGGACCCTGCACAACTTGAAGAAAGTGAGATGCTAAAAAGAAAATTCAAAAAATCAACACAAAATTAAAAAAATAGACTTCCTCTAGCTCTGTATCCGCCAGGCCTATCCCAAGTGTGACCACACCTTGCTTCCTTCCACAGGTGAGGGCGGCCCTGAAACCCTGGGCCTCTTCGCTCCAGCCGGAATGCGAGATGCCCAGAGGGCTGGGCCCCCACTGCCCTCTCTGCCCCGGGAGGAGTCCCCTAGGTTTCTGTGGACACAACAGGAGCGATTACTCCCCAAACCACAAAACCATGTGTCCACGTTTCCCTCGAGGGCGTCTGACACCAAAGTTCCCTGTAGACAGAGGCGGGGCTGCAAGTGAGCAGATGCCAGGGCCAGTCCCTATCCCGCCACTGAGACGACGCACCTGCAAAATGGCAGCCAACCGTGACCAAAGCGTGCAATTGCATCTCACGCCTCTAGAGCCCTTGCCAGCACCAAACCTGGGATTTTCTCCATTAATCCCGAATGGCGGGCCTTCAGCTACTGCCAGGCACACAGAAAAGGCCACACACTGTGCCCCTCCAATGAGTGGACAGCTCCCTGGCTTATTAGGTCCCTGCCCATCAGCACAGAGTCCAGAAGGACAACTGATCCTCTCACTCAGCTTCTCTGTCTATCCCAGTCCCATACATCCTTTCTAGAGGAAGCCATGGGCACCTGCATAGGATAGGCACACACACCTATGTGTATACACCCCTCTCAGAAACCATGAGCTAGTTTTTTGGCAGCTGAGTCATATTCTTGGCTCCCATTCAGCTTCTGGTCCATGCACACCCAGGTGTTTGCACATCTGTATCCCCCCACTCCCACTTCTGGCTCCTACCCTCTGAGCTCAGCTGTCCCTCTCCCCGCCTCCCTCCGCTCACCGAGGGAAACAAGCCTGGGAGTTTTCGCCATGTTTATAAATCTCTTAAGCTCTACCCGGTGTTTTTTTCAGCTCGAAGCCTAGCGGAGTGTTGCTGTTTTCACAGAGAAAATCAAAGGATGGGGATTATAATTACGGGCCATGTCCTGAGCGGGAAGCAGCTGCAGGCGCGGGGGCTTCCCTGCTTGGGCGTCTATTGTGTCAGTGAAGAGCCTCATCCTAGAGGCATGCTCAGCCTGGGGCTTGGCTGCTGCCCGGCTCTTCATTTCTTGTTCTTGTAGAACGCCGGGATTCCGCCGAGCGCCACCTGTCCTTGCCTTTGGTGTGGCAAATGCCTGTAGCCAGGTTCTAAATGCTCAGCTTATAAGCCACAGAGGGCCTTGGGCCTGGCATGCCCACCCTGTCCTAGTCACATCCTGGGGAAGCACCCTGCTGGGCCCAGCTTCCTTTCAGGGACTGGCACAGGCACCACCACCATCCCTACCAGGAGATGCTGGGCCATGCGGGGCCTCTCATGTGAGGGTAAGCCTGGAAGTGCCTATCCAATCCGGCCAGCTGGGAGAAAAAAAGGAGAGAGGGAACGAGGGGGAGAGAGAGAGAAAGAGAGAGAGAGGGACAGAGGAGAGGAAGGGGGTGGGGGAAGAAGGGAGGGAGAGAGGGAGAGAACATTAGCTCCGCATCTGAGCTCAGAGCCTTCTACTTGCCAGCACAGCGACCCGCCTGACCCACGGAAGTCTTCGGAGGTCCACCCACCCCCGCTAATGCCAGACCTGAAAGTCCCACCTGAGGCGGACTTGTTTAGACTGTTCTGGGTTTTTATTTAGCACAAAGTTTAAGCATCAACTCAAAGCTGCAATAAACCCCCAGGCCTGGCGTTCCTGTGGCTGAGCTTCTGCCTGGCGTTGAGTAAACAGCCATCAGCCATATACAATCCTTGTTTCCCTGCAGGGTCACACAGCCCCGCGCAAGCCCGGACCGCCCCTCCCAGTCCCCGCTTCAGAGCGGCTCAGCCGGGGATGTCATTTGCTCCAGTGCCCTCCTGTGACAGGTGAGAAGGAGAAAACTGTTCCCACCCACACCAGGGTGGGAGCAACAGCCACCTGCACTTTCATGCTGCGGACAAAGCGTCCTGGCCAGAGAGAGCGAGTCCCCGCTCAGCGCCGGCCCCACGGGTGACCACATGCACGTTGCCCTCTCTCTCTTTGAACCTCAAACCTGCATCTTTATAATAAAGGGGACAGAGCAAGGGGTGACAGGGCCCTCTGCCGCTGGGACGAGGTAGGCTATGCTGACTAAGTACTGCAGCAGGGGCAGGATAGAACAGTGGTTAGAAGCACAGCGTCCCCCATTCAAATCCTGCTCTCCTATTTACGAGCAGGGCAAGTCCCTCCTCGGGTCTGAGCCAGAATGCCTGTGTTGGAAATCGGGGGAAATGTTGTGGGATCAAAGTAACTCATTCATGTCAAGTGCCCCGCACACAGCCCGGCACCGAATCAATGCTTCCTAAATGGCATTATTTTCTCCTTTTGGAAATTGACCAGATAGCAAGGAGCCCTGGCCTCTCATTGTGGAGAGTCGTGGGGGGTTGGAGCACAGATGCAGGAGGTGGTCACTGGCTGGGGCTGGGCACTGGAGTGCTGTGGCCGGAAAGACCACTCACTTGCTTCTCACAGAGCCAGGCAGTCGCAGGCTCACTGGGCTGCAACGCCACCCTGCAGCTGGGAAAAGAAGGGCGAGAGCACAAGCTACCCTCCTTGAAGGCACAGTGACTGAGTAACTTGTATTCCCCCGTCTCCCCCATCCCTGCGCTGGGGCAACCCACTTCACAGGCTCTGCCTTGATTGGCTTGGAGGCGAGATGGGGGGACAGGAAGGGCAGGAAAAGAAAAAGACACACAGGAGTGGCCCCGGGAGGAGGGGAAGGGTGGCCAGGAAAGTGGGGGGAGAGGACAGTGAGAGAGGGAGGGGAGAAAAGAGAAGGAAAGAGGTAGAACAGGATACAGGACAGGGAGGAGCGGAGGGCATGGGGAGGAAGTGAGGCCAGGACTTGGGTGTCTTGCTCTGAAATGGTAACTCGGGCACAATCCCAAAAGGCTGCAAGCGTCCTCTGGCCCACGAGTGGGGCCTACAAACCGAGAGGCATTCTAAAATGTGGCTCCATGAAGGCAGGACTACATTTTACTACTGCTTTTTCCTTTCTTCCTTTTCACTCAGTGTTCTATCTTCAGGTCTGAGCATCGCGCCTCCCAGGAAAGCATTCAGTGACTACTCGTCAATGAGAGTAGTTCAGTGCAGAGACCAGCAGCGGGCGGGAGCCCAGTGCTCTGCAGGGCCTGCCCTGCAGCCTGGGCCTGCTGGGGTGGCGGCTCCCAGAGCCCAGTGGCTGTGTTTGTGGATGGTAGCTCATCTGGAGAGACTGGGCTGAGACAGGAGAGGGAAAGGGAGGTCAGAGTGACAGCCCAGTGGGCGGGTGACCATGTTTTGCTGGCAGGCTGGATGGCACAGAGACAGGGCCCTGACTGCACTGGGCATACAGCGCTCATGTGTCTACTCGGTCTTAAAGGCCCTGCATGGTCCGGAGGGTGTGTGCCAAAGCCTGTGGGTCACACTCATCCTTCCTTGGGAAGAAGGTGATGTGATTCATCCAAGTGACCTACTGGTCCCGACCCCAAGTGTCCCTGCAGCCTCGGTAAACCCCAGTGCTAGCCCCTGACTCATTAGGGACAGGGGTGAGTAACGTGGCCCAAGTCCATAACCACTGACTGGACTTGGGGGTTGGGGGAGCCCAGGGGAACCCCTGAGGATGTGCCCTCATTGGCTCGGCCAACGCTGGTGACACAGAGCAGGACACTCCCTGCTGGGAGTCCAATTCAAACCCCAGCCCAGCAGCTGCCAAGCCATATGACTGGAGCCAGTTAGTGGGCAGAGCTGACGTGTGTTAGCACTTACTCTGTTCCAGGCACTGTGCTGTTTTGTTTTTCTTATGCATTCACTGTCATAGGTGGTGGTTACCACTGTGACCCCATGTGTCAGATGAGGAAACTGAGGCAAACAAGGGGAAAGTAACAGGCACAGAATCAGAGTAAGTGATAGAGTCAGGATTTGAACTTGAGCAACCAGCCTCCACAGCCCTGGCTCTTCACCTTTACAACACCTACTTACCTTCTCTGAGCCTCAGTTTCCCCATTTGCCCAACAAGGCTTATCACTCTTCCTAGAGTTACTGAGAAGATTTGCATTTACTTGATAAAGTTGGCACCCAATCACCCACAGCTGTTATATTATACGAACGTAAGAGTGTATTTTTATTGTTTAAAAAAAAAAAGGCGACAAAGCAATCCTGACTAAGGTCAGTAAATGGCCCAAAACTATGGAGACTCTCCTGCCCCCAAATACCTCTGCTAATACACTGGCTAGCTTACCCGTTTTCTTGCTCCTGTTCTGAGCAGCCTTTGTTCTCCTCCAGGCCCACTCTCCAGCCTTCTCCACCTGAGCTACATGCCCCATGCCTTCTGCTTGGGGCAAGGCCAATAGGGAAGACCAGCAGGAGATGGGAGATGGGGGTTTAAGTTATTTATCCCCGCCTCCAGCTCTCTCCCTGTAGGTCTAGCTGTGACCTTCAATCAAAGGTGACAGCTCCTGTTGGGCAGCCGGGTTTCAGGAGCAAACCCTCCCTGCGCCCCTCAAGTTCAGGGTTGGCAACAACCCCTGGTGTCAGGAGTTCCATGGTATTGCATTATCCCTGTGGCTTCCAATGCTATGTCTGCACCTTGGCAAAGAGTCGCTTTTTAAAGAACCCATTGGAGTGTGCCATCTGTTTCCTGATGGGACCCTGGCCTTCTCAATTAGAGGGAGACAGAAAGCACAGAAATCTGACAGACTTTGGGTCACATCTTGTTCTAATACTTACCAGTCATGTGACCCAGTACGAACTTCAGTTTTCTCATATGTTTTTACATGGGAGTAAAATTAGGGAGTAAAAATAGTACCTGCGTTATAGGTTATTTGACCCAATGCATAGAGCAGGACAGTAAATGATAGCCATCAGCATTATTAGCATCATATTTCTATCAGGAGCATGTATGGCCGTCTTCCCAAAAGCCTTTGATTTTGGTTTGGGGAGCTACATGGTTCTGGAAAGTTGACCCCCAGTTCCTGCTCCCCAGCTCCAATTGGTGCATTGATTTCCAGAGGCCATGGTGATAGGTTATGAGAGGAGCATACAACCCAAGCAGGTCCAATCAGAGTGCGACTCAGAACTCCTCCCGAGACTGTTCTCCCTGCCTCGGTGGCCTGATCCTTGGGCCTGCAGCCTGCACCTGCCACAGCCATCTTGCTACCACGAGGATGAAGCCAACTCACAGAGGTTAGGGAGATGGGGCTAAACTGGTGAGTCCATGCCTGCAATCCACACCAGTGTTACACAAGCCAATAATGCTCATTTTTGGAAGTCAGATCAAACTGGGTTTTTGTCACCTTATGATCAATTGCATGTAGTGGATTGAAGCTTTGGTACCAGTAGTTGGATGTTGAAGTATTTGACGCTACAATGTCAGGCGGGGCAGATACACCGAGCCAAAGAGGTTTGCTGGCAAACAACGAAGATGTTGCCATCCAGGGCCACCGAGGACTGCGCCCTGCCCAGCCTTGGGGCACGGACACTCCGGCCAGCAGAGATGTGTATCTCTACAAGACAACTTTCTAGCGAGTGGCAGAAAAGTGACTTGAGAAAGGGAAGGCTTTCCCCAATTGGCACAGTGATAGCAACTGGACAAGCAGCAGGCTGTGGCTCCCCAGCCGGCAAGTTGGCAACACCTGATAGAGAACAGCAAGGAGGGTGGCTACTGCACTGCCTCCGGTCCCCCGGGTTGCAGACTGACCATGTGCCCAGAGGCTATGCCAGGTACAAAAAATCTAGGACGTTGCAATACACTACTTCCTGTGGCCTTCAATCAAAAGTAAGGTCCTAAAAGACAACCTTTGGTTCAAGGTGGCCTGTTGAGAGCAGAGAAAAAAGAAAACACGGCTTTGCTAGGAGTTGTAGCCCCGCCGCCAATGGCCTGTAATCCAAATTTCCTGACATTATTGTCCCCTGGAGCCTGGCAGGCATGGAAAAGTGGTGCTGCTGTTCGTGAGCACAGGTAGGTGGCGGGAACCACAGAGAAGGATAGGATGAGGTCAGTTGAAAGCCTGAGTCCTGAACCATATGCACATATCCCTTGAAATCAACCCCCCCCTGGCAACGAGGACAATCCCTTCTGGTGTAAGGATGCAGCCGGGGTGGAGCCAGTGAGCAGAGAGCAGGCCCGAGGTGCCTCTGTATCCCAAAGCAAAAGCCCCAGGAGACACAGTGTGGAAGCTGGAGTGATAAAACTAAGGGCTGGGGAATGAGCAGAGGAAGGTCTGTTGCTAGGAGACAATCTCAGACTTCAGACTGACTCAGCAATATCTCTTGGCTGCTGTTATTGGCACATGGTATCGACTGGGAGGTAAACAGACTGAAAATCTAAGGTCTTCCGAGAGACCTACACTGTCAAGCCTGGTCTTTCATTGCTCAAACCCGCTGGCAAGGCCCACATTCCCAGCCTCATCCCATAGGAGGCAACTGCTAAAGTGGCACTGGAGGGAAGTCCTCCGTGATGCCCATCTCAGAGGGGGCCAGGGAGGAGAGGGGACAAGGGAAAGCCTTCCACTCCAGACTGGCTAACCAAGGAGGCCATGCGCTTGCAGAATAAATGCTACGGACCATAGATCAGCCATCTCACACAGCTTTCCAGTTTTACTACTTTCCAAGGCTATGTTTTTGTTTGCTTGACTTTTTAATTTTTTTTTATTTCTGCAATTCTCATATTCTCTCTCCACCAGTGCATAGTGGGTGTGTTGAGGCGTGGCTTCCCATTTAACAAATCAGAGTCTGAAACATCCGTTTCATCTAAGAGATGAAGAGGACTCACTGCACCAAGAGCTGCTGGACGGGGAGCTAGAAGCAGTAGCTGGGTGGACCTCACAACGCTTGCATGGGGTGAGTGCATTGCATGTAGGTGGAGTGCTCTTGAAGGTGTACCTGCAGTACAAGAGTATGTGTTGCAGCCAAAGAGGGGGACTACAGTGGACATTAGCAGTTGCTTTCCAAGGATCCATCATAAAAGCTCCCAATATTGCCCTGGCCGGTTTGCTCAGTGGTCAGAGCATGGGCCCATGGATCGAAGGGTCATGGGTTGTATTCCTAGTCAAGGCAGGTACCTTGGTTGCAGGTTCCCCAGCCCTGGTAAGGGCATGTGTGGGAGGCAACCAATTGATGTGTTTTTTCCACATTGCTGTTGCTCTCCCCCACCCACACACATACCCTGCTTCCCTCTCTTCCTTCTCTTTTTCTCTCCCTCTTCCCTCCCTTCTACTCTCTCTAGAAATCAATGAAAAAAAAAATCCTCGGGTGAGGATTTTAAAATAAAATAATTCCCAATATCCACGTAGGACCCCTGTGGGCCTGGGGAAGCTGATGCACTCTCCGGCTCCAGGGTGTGCATGTTATGACACTAGACAACTTAGTGATGGTTCATGACTCCAGCCACAAAGACTGGTTCTGGAGGAACTTGTGATCCACGTCAGTCCGTTCAGAGTGACTCCCAGGGACAAAGCACTGCATACAGGCAGTCACAGAGGCCGCCTGCAGGCCAGGCGCTGTTCCAGGCACTGGTGGGCACTGCAGCGAACTACAGAGGCATGGTCTCTGCCCTCCAGAAAACCACTTCCTTCAAGGAAGCATGGAATGGGGATATGTGGGGCCAGGAAGGAGTCAGCAGAGGAGGATGAAGCCAGCACAGAGGTCGGCACACAAAGAGCCATTGAGAAAGGACGCGTAAGCCTGCTCACGCTGCTCCTGAAGTCCACATCACTGTCCGACTTTTCACAGGTGCCAATCAGTAAACACCCTCAATCGTCTTACCTACTTTCTGTTGGATTTCTATTACTTTACTTAAAAGATATGATGTGCATGCGTCAATTGATTCACTTCTTTGGATTCCATCATAGCACTTAACCTACTGGCAGGGGCACAGACAACGGCTGGCAGATATGCGTCCAATGAATAAACAAATGGAATCATGAAACATGTGGGTAGAAGTGGCTGTGGAGGACGGATGCCAGAACAGGATGCTGGAGACCACAATGCGAAGACTGGACAGAGCAGTAGCCCCAGAAATGCAGGGCAATTGGAGACTGAACAGAGCATCTGCATAAGGCCAGTAGAATGTTTTATACAAAAACTAGAGGCCCAGTGCATGAAATTCATGCACCAGTGGGGTCCCTTGGCCTGGCCTGTGGGATCGGGCCGAAACCAGCTCTCTGACATCCCCTGAAGGGTCCCAGATTGTGAGAGGGCACAGGCCAGGCCAAGGGATCCCACTGGTGCATGATCGGGGCTGGGGAAGGGTGCAGGAAGCTGGCCAGCCAGGGAGGGACTGAGGGAGGGCTCCAGTACGTGTCCGGCCATTTGCTCAGTCCCAATCAGCCAGACCCCAGTAGCAAGCTAACCTACTGTTCAAAGCATCTGCCCCCTGGTGGTCAGTGCATGTCATTGCAACTGGTCGACTGGTTGACTGTCTGCACCCTGGTGGTCAGTTCACGTCATAGCGACTGGAGACTGAACAGAGCATCTGCATAAGGCCAGTAGAATGTTTTATACAAAAATAACTCTGATCAGCTCTCACATGCAGGTGATGGAATTAACAGAAAGATAAGATAGATCAGAGTTGGAGAGGCATGTTGTAGTCCAGTGGTCGGCAAACTCATTAGTCAACAGAGCCAAATATCAACGGTACAACGATTGAAATTTCTTTTGAGAGCCAAATTTTTTAAACTTAAACTATATAGGTAGGTACATTGTTATTAACTTAATTAGGGTACTACTGAGGCTTAGGAAGAGCCACACTCAAGGGGCCAAAGAGCCGCATGTGGCTCGCGAGCCGCAGCTTGCCGACCACGGTTCTAGTCCATTAGGTGCAATCCTCCCACTCAGCCAAATGAGGAAGCCAAAGCCAATGGAAAGGACAAGACCCACCCCAGTGGCACAGGTGCAACAATCCACTGACACAGCGGGGGGCACCCCAGTTCCCACACCTGTCCCCCACTTGGGGACACGTGGTTTTGTTCCATCCTGAGAGCAGAGGTTCTCCAAGTTGGTCTTCACCTTTAAACATGCAAATGATTGGGGATCCCATCCAGACTCAAGGAATCAGAATCAGAAACTCTGATGGAGACCCACGCCCTCTTTCCTAAGTCCCCAGGTGATGCTGATGTATGCCGGAGCTCGAGAACCACTCTTCTGAAACAGTGTCTCTCACGTGGGAATGCGCGCACACATTACCTGAGCCCATTCACATACAGCAGGTGTGGGGTCGGGTCCCAGAGGTTTCTTTCCAGTTCGTTCCCAGGTTTGAGAAACAAAGCTGACTATATTCAACCGTGTCTTGCGTCTGGCCCCATCGTGGAAATGGGACCTTCTTACCGCGGTAGCTGAGCGGATACCATCACGCGCGTCTTGAAAAAGTGAAATCCCAGAGAAGTGCACACCATGTAGAAGGCGATGTGTTTATAGCTGAAAGCATCAGGCAATTCGAATAGAAAGCACAGGCCGCTAGAGCCTCAAACCTCTTTCTCTTTTCTCTCTCACTTAAAACATTTTTTTCATTTTAAAACCAGTATCGTTAAATGAGATTTTAGAAAGGAAGAAAAACACTCGTACTCTAATCACCCTCGCCCGGAAACTAATTTTTTATATTTGCATAATCCTCCCAGTCTTTGAAAAAATATAAAAACAAACCCAGCTCCCACCAGGTACTGTGGGGTTGTCTTAACCAGGGTAATTTTGTCCTGGAGTGCTCCCATCCGATCCTCGTTCATCTTAATCAGCGGAAACCCCACACTTAATCATGCCATTAACATACTCAGCTACTCAACAAGTTAGTTAGTTCTAACTTGGCCTTGGGCCCTGGATGCTGTTGTTCAGGGACCCAGATGAGCCCTTGGCCTCCCATAGCCTCAGGCAGGCCTTTCCTCTCTCAGAGAACCCCTCAGGTTTGCAGACAATGACTCTCAACCCCTCTCTCCACACCTGCCCACCGGAGCCCCTCCACTCACTGACGCCTCCACGCCCACCACCTGGGAACCAGAGCCTCCTCACTGGCAAGCTCTCTAAGAGGAAGGGCAATCATCTGTGATAGACAGAAGCAAAAGGGCGCATTTGCCAAAGAGCAGACGGCACAGAAGCCATGGTCAGATCACCTCAGTTTGGAGTCTTCTGCCCAATGGACTCACCCAAGTGCCTCCTGAGGGTCTTTTCTCCCGGGGCCCCCAAAACACTGTCTCCCCTAGATTCCACCCAGGGGTGAGCTACAATATGGAGGGATGGGATAGATGGATGGGTGGGTGGATGAATGGGGCAGAGGAGGGTGTGAACGGATGGAGAGAGACACAAATGGACAAACTGATAGGAAGCAGAAAGGTCCCAAGGAAATAGGGAGTTAATTTTATTCTTCTCCTTGACTGTTTCCCCCACTCCCCGCCTCGACCAAAAACACATTAATTCAAGGTACAATGAATCCAACAACTGCTCAGCTCTTTAGAATGCCACTTTGTAATTCAGTTGTCAAATCATAATCACAGCTTCATACCAACACTGACTGTTCAGGCTAAAATGGGCCCCTTGTACAGATGAGCAAACTGAGGCCCTAGAACTTCAGAGAATTGACTCAAAGTCTCAAACACTGCTTGTTCTTTCTACTGTTTGTTTTCCAATCTTTCTCTCTCCCTCTCCCCTCTCCCCTCTTCCCCCTCCCCTTCTCTCTGAAAAACCACTGTTGTCCAGACTCTCACCTATAAATCATCCATCTTTCCTCTCTGCCCCCAGCCGGTTTCTTGGTTAAAAATCACCCCACAGCAAATCAGCCTAGGAGCAGAGCGGTAGCCACAGCGAAAGCAGGAGGTGAAGCCGACGTTCTGCGTCTAACAAAGCCATTTTCAATGATGCAGATTAATTATAGCGTATCAAAGAGCCTTTCCTGTGCGTGCTGGTGGGAAGTTCTTCCTGCCATCTAACACAGTTCCATCCTCTCTGGACAGCTGATTAAGTAATTGCCCCATTCTCCTCCCCCCCCCCCCCAGAGCAGAGGCATGTATCTGCCAGCTTCAGAGAAGCCAGTGCAAGCGGAAGCGCTCGCGCCCCCCACCCTGCCTGCTCGTCCACCCACCCTGCCTTCTTGCCCCCTCCCTGCCTGCTTGTCCACAGTGGGTGGGGGAGAGGCCAGGCCGGAGATGAGCTCACCCACAGCGAAGGAGAGAGGACCCTGCACCTCCCTCCCCTCCACACGTGAAACCCAGCCCGCAGGGTGCAGGAAACCTTTCTCAGAATATTGATCACAGAGGGAGGGTGGCTGGGCCCCATCCGGGAGAAAGGGCAGAGCCAGATGCTCCCCACTCAGAGCCCCTGGCCGGCCAGAGCTCGGGGCGCAGGGAGGGCTGTGGCTCCTGCACTATCAGAGAAAGCCTTTCTCCCAGCCTCGCATCCTTGCATCACCCTTTTCTCCAGCCTGTTTCTCTCCAGGCCTGGCCTCCCAAGGGCTTCAGAAGCCGCCTCTCACAGGGAGCCTCTTGCACTGAATAGATGAGTGTCAGGGGTTCCGGTCCAGCCCTCTCCACCCCGACTCCAATCCCCACCACTGAGCACCCCCTGCCCCCCCCCCCAAACCTCCCTGAAGGGCATCTAGTGTGGATGGCTTTACTATGGGACCTCTTCCTTCATTGCCTGCAGCTATGTCATCTCAGGCTGGAGCTCCCTGAGAACAAGGGACACCATGAAATCAGGAAAACATTAACACCGCATTGAGAATGTGCCCTGTTCCAGGCTCTGTGCCCAGCATGTTCTGGGCACCGTGACCCCCTCGCTGTCACAGCCCTGATTTCCTCAGGTCCCACCCCCTGCCCATCTGGGCCACTGGAGAGGGCCCGCCAGCTGGTGGCGCTAAAGTTGCCCCAGTGGCTCTAACTCAGGGTCTGGGGAGCCTGGGAGGAGCCACAGGCATCAGAGGGCTCTCCCAGACCCCACCCCCCAGGCTCTGTCCCCTGCACTGGCCCCACTGCATGGCCAGGGACACAGCCCACAGGGACCTGGACCTGTCTTTACTCAGGCCCTGCCTGGGCCCCCAACCCCCCCCCCCCCCCCAGGGCAGGAGCCCTTCTGCCCAAAATGCTGAATGTGATTCAAAGCTGTGTGAAGGTTCAGAGCAGTGAGGACAGGGGATGGGGGCCATGTGCACTCCTGAAAAGGCCGGGGAGGGGCGGTAGAAGGACAGCTGGACTGTGGTCATTCTCCCAGGACACTCGCCCATGCACTGCTTCAGCGGGGCTTCCACACGCAGTCATTCAGGGGCCACACTCCTGGTCCCCAGGATGGTAGCTTATTCCAGGTGAGTGTGCAGGTGGTGGGTACAGGGTCACACCACGAGTGGTACAGAGGGAACTCAAAACTGCTCTCTCTCTCTCTCTCTCTCTCTCTCTCTCTCTCTCTCTCTCTCTCTCTCACACACACACACACACACACACACACACACACACACACTCGCACACCTACTAATGCTCCGGGGCCCTCTTTTGAATGCAGGATTCCTTGGACTTCTTTCCCCTGAGTGACCCCAAACTTGGCCCACCCCCGGAATTCCTGGGGCCCTGGCTACCAATGCTTAGATCTCCTAAGATATAGAGCCAGCTGAAGGCATCCTTCAATCTTGCTTGGGCCATGTCACCTCAGACTGAGAGCTCCTTGAGAAGGAGAGATGTAATACTAGCCAGAATCATAATCAACAGGCAACCGCCAGGTTCCTCCCTGGGAGCCCCTCCTCCTTCAGTACGCCTCACAGCCCGGCTGTCATCAGGCCACCACCCCCCTCTGCAAGGGACCCCAGCCTAGCACCCCTGCAGGACTTCGGGTGGGGTGGCTGCGTGCTCATGACAGAGGTGCCACACCATTCACCAGGCGCTCCTTCACTGGGAGGCGAGGCTTCATGGGCCCAGCACAGGTCTGACCTCTGAGGGCTCCCAGGACGGGAGGGGCCACAAGCTGCCCCCAGCACTGCCATCCTGCTTCGCCACCGATGCCCGGCCCTCTCACAGAAATAACACTGCAAGGGCGGGAGGAAGCATGGCGAGTCAAGGGCCAAGGCTGCCACCATTGACCGTCACCCCTGAGAGCCACAGGAGACAAGATCCATGGGCGAGGGTCAGTGCGGAGGGAGCTGGAGGCCTGGGGTCAGGGACAGGACATCTACAAATAAAGACAAGAGTAAGGTGTTCCCAGGGAAAGAAACTGGGCCAGCAGAGTCACCAGTCTGGGAAGCTGGGACCCAAACCATTGCGTCGAAGATGTCCCTACACGCCCAAGATGAAGTGTGCAGATGTGCGGAGCCTGGCTCTGCTGTGTGACCTTAGGCAAGTGACTCGGCCTTTCTGGGCTTCACCTATGAAGTGGGAACGAGAATAGTACCTCCTTCATAAGATGCTTGTGAGGCTCAAGTTACCATTTACACAGTGTTTAGAAACAACTGCTTGGCACACAGCAAGCGCTGAATGAGGGACATTATTCCTGGTGTGGATGAGGATGTCATTTCATTGCATAGAAGCCTTTTCTAACCGAATCCCCAGTGGCTTGGCTGCTACCTGGGGAGCCTGGGTTTTGCTGGGTTCTATATTTGGGACAAGGATTCACTTGCCCACCTGCCCGAGAGAAGTTACCGATTGCAGCGGTGAGCAGTGAAGGGCCTGAAGGGGTGCCATGTGCCTCCCCACTCTGCCAGCCAGGGGCTGGAGGAGCAGAGAGGAGGCGGGGTCAGGCTGATGGGGTTCAGGACTCCCCAAGCCTAAGTGAGTCAGGGTCCCGAGGGAAGCTGTTCGGACGCCCCAGAGGGATCCTCTAACACCCACCTGCGCAGCCAGGCCTGGGGGAAACAGCCCACCGCACTCCAGAGTGGGTGGCACACTGATTCTCTTCTGGCCCAGCTGGTGTGTGGCCAGTGCAGGGACCGCCAGGACTCCTGTCCCTGGGTAACTGAAGGGCTGCGCCCCTGGGTTCTGCGAAGGATCTGCCCTCCCCTGACCAGCCCGCATGGCCAGGCTCTGCCAGGATGGGTCTGCACCAGGGAGGGAAGCGTGTGTGGAGTTAGACAGGCAATGAGCTGAGCGTGGGCAGCAAGGGGGTCCCAGAAAGGCCAGGAGGGGCAGAGAGAGGATTGGGAGGAGGCGCCCCGCTTCTGATGGGGAAGAGGGTTCCTGACTGTGGAGCTTGGGGCCTGGTCGGGGGAGGCAGGGCTGACATTAGAATCATTAAATAATAATAATAATAATAATAATAATAATAATAATAATAATAATAATATAGTTACAGTAATAATATAATGGTTATTGCTATTATTATTATTAATAGCTCCTACTCTGCTCTTCCCAGAACCTGACTTGTGTTCTGCCAGTTAGTCCCAGAACACCCACTAGGAGGCGGGGAACATCATTAGCACCTGTTCTGCAGAGAACAGAGGCAGGGGGAGGTGTCACAGTGGGAGGCGGCTCAGGGTGGAAGGCCAGCCATGACCATGAGCCTGCACGGCAGGGGTAACAGGAAGCAGCAGCACACACACAGGTGTGGTTTTTGAAGGCAGTAAGGATTCATGGGATGGAGCATATGGGGGTGCAGATCCAAGCAGACAAGTGAGTCAGGATGGTGAGAGATGAAGGTGCTGGTTATGGTGGGTGTGGGAGGGGCCATGGTGGGTGGGAGGAGGGCCATGGTGGGTGAAGTGAGGGACCATGGTGTGGGTGGGGGGAGGCACCATGGGTGGGGTGGGTGGGGGGAGGGGCCATGGTGGGTTGGAGGAAGGCCATGGTGGGTAGGGGGAGGGACATGGTAGGTGGAGGAGGGACCATGGTGGATGGGTGTAAGGGGTGCTGCTCAGAGTCTCCTGCATTGCCCAGGTGTAGAATGGGAGCCAGTGGGTGGGGGAAGGGGCCATGCTGGATGCGGGGAGGGCCATGGTGGGTGAGAGGAGGCACCATGGTGGATGGAGGGAGGGCCATGGTGGGTGGGGGGAAGAGGGCATGCTGGATGGGGGGAGGGCCATGGTTGGTGAATGGGAGCCAGTGGTGGGTGAGGTGGGCATGCAGAGGGGTCAGCCCCTGGACGCTCCCCCTGGAAGAGCAGGGCTGCAGGGGTTCCTGATGACGCTGTAAATCAGGCTCCTAAGTAAAGCCATTACCGCGCCTCCAGCGCTCAGTCTATTGCCGATGCCACTGTTTGACGTTGCACAAATGCAGTTTATGACTCCCGCTGCTGTATATCCTGCCTGGGGCGGATCTGGGGCCGCAGACACGACCCCCGTGCACCTCGGGAATCAGGCTGGCTGGGACCCTCCCAGGCCAGAGTGTGAGGGGCCTATAGGGCCCTGGCCCCACCCAGTGATGGAGGGAGGGGAGGAGGAAAGAGGGCTGATGGGGCCCCTCCTGTAACACTTACATTTTGACACAGAATTCCTCCGGCCTCTGAGATCAGTGAGGGGTCACAGGTGTGATCCCCGAAGCGCCAGGGGATGTGACTGAAGCCTGCCTCCTCCCCTGGGCTGGCCCTGCCTTTATGCCCCTGCACCCCTGCCCAGCACCCTCCGAAAACTGGGCTGCCTTGACTCTGCCCCTCCTGCCCCACAAACCCCCACCTCCCCACCCTGGACGGGCTCCCCCAGTCTTGGTCACAAAGCCTCATTTCTCCCTCTTCCAATCTCATCATCTAGGAGCAGCTGTGCACAGGACCTCCCTCCCTCCCTCCCTCCCTCCCTCCCTCCCTCCCTCCCTCCCTTCCTCCACTGCCTCTGGGGCACAGCCTTGCCTGGCCCTCCCTGTGACAGAACAGGGTTAACTTGCCCATGCCTCCCCCAGCCCTGGGACAGCAGGACTGCGTCTCCATCCTCGGGGTTGCTGTCTCAGTCCTTGGGGTTGCCTTGGGGAGCCCTGGGCCGAGCCTCAGAGGCAGCTCAGCGAACGTTGGCTGAGAGGAGGGCTGTTCACGTCGGTTGCCTTCAGGTCGTGCAGTGCGTGAGACACACAAAGCGCTAAGTGGGTGTTCGGGTGGACGGAGTCCCATGCAGGAGGCCTCTCTGAGTCTGGGACAAAGCCCCAGCCAGCAGCCCCGCCACAGCCACCGCCCGCCCTGTCAGAGATCCTCTCCTGGCTGTCCCGTGACCGGCCAGGGTGGGGCAAGGTGTGAGCCACCAGCCCTGGGCAGGGCAGCCCTGGTGAGGCCAGGGCCCTTACATCCTCAGAAATACCTGGGCAGCACCAGAGGCAGGGTTGGGGGGGGGGGGGGCGGCTAACTCCCGCAGGCAAAGGGTCCGCAGTCTCTGGCATGCGCAGAGCGAGTGCTCCCTGGGTCCCCAGCCTGAAGAGGCTCCAGGAGGGGAGCTGCTCTCACTCACACACGTGGGAGCTGACAGAACCTACACCCATCACGCCAGCTCTGCCCCATCATCTAGATCCGAGCTTATCACATTGCACTGCACAGCCCATCGGCGGTGGTGGGATCAATGCAGCAGGTCATGGCCGGCATGCTTAACAGGGGAGAAAGAGCCGGACAGCAAAGGTGGGACCAGGTAGGATAGGATAGGGTAGGGTAGGGTAGGGTAGGGTAGAGTAGAATAGGATAGAATAGAATAGAATAGAATAGAATAGAATAGAATAGAATAGAATAGAATAGAATAGAATAGAATAGAATAGAACATTGTACTCAGGAGGGATATTGTTTCATAATATTTTTGTTTCCGTCACACATGTGTTGTGATTTTGTGCATGTCCTATGAGGTTGTGATGTAAAATCTATTTCTTACTGTGGGTTCTACCCATAACAGTTTGAAAGCCACTAATGTGAATGACCTCGAGGCCAAGCCTACCACACTCTGCCTGGCGTGGGCCTCCCTCCCGCTCTGCGATGGGATTCAGCAGCTACTAGTATGTGCAGTGTGTGCCTGCACTAAGGTATTTTTTTTGTCTTTTTTAATTTGTCCATTACAGTTGGCATTCCACATTATTTCACATTAGTTTCAGGTGTGCGGCACAGCGGTTAGAGCGATATCATTTACGAAGGCTGCACCCACCCACACCATCCACAGTGATACGAAGCTTCTGACTGTGTTCCCCGAGCTGCACTTCACGCCCCTGCTGAGGGGTGTTTCCTGCAGGCTGCCGCCTCCGTGCAGCGCTGTCCTCCATTCCGAGTCATAGCAGAGGGCGGCAGGTCCAACAGGACCTCGGGACGCAGCCACCAGGTTGTGAGTGGAACCATGAGCTCAGGCCCAGGAAAGGACAGCTGGGACAGGAGCCCCCAGCCCCCTAATGCTCTCTGCAGTCGGCAGGGGACGGCTCCCTGCCTGCAGGAGAGAAGGGGAAGGACAGGGCTGTGTGGCTGCAGGAGAGCTGGCTGGACCCAGACCTTCCCTCGCAGTCACAGGGCCAGGGCTGGAAGGGCCAGGGGGATTCTGCAGTGACTCTCCTTCTGTAGATGGGGGCTGTACCCACCCCGCCCCCGCCAGGGAGGCCAGTGACTGGCTGGGAACCGACCTGGGCATAGAATCCGTGTCTCCTAAAACTTCCCCATGAGCACTGCTCCTGGAGGGGCTGGACGCTGGGCCGTGGCAGGCCACACTGACAGGGCCCGCTCCCCTGCGGGGCCTGGCTGCTGTGGACTCCACCTGGAGTCAGGGAGCCCCAACAGGAAACTCCACAGCCCAGGGCCTAGTCCAGGGTCAGGCTCATACCAGACAAGAAGTTTAAGAAGTATTTGGAGAGAGAGAGAGAGAGAGAGAGAGAGAGAGAGAGAGAGAGAGAGAGAGAGAGAAAGGGAGAGAGGAAGGAGTTGAGGTTGGGCAGCACAGGGTGTGTGCCCTCTGGAAGATGACAGCCCAGTTAGGGCATGAGGACAGTGACACAGAGAAAGATCACCTCAAAGTGAACATATGGCGAAAGACAGAGGAGGGGTGCAGAGGCTGGGCTAGGGCAATCACGGAAGGCTTCCTGGAGGTGAGGTGAGGGGCAGGGCAGGCTTGGGCAGGCAGAAGGAAGAGCCATGATTACACGACCATAGTGCCTGGACTGGGGAGGTCCAGGATACCTAAGGGGTCACAGAGGAGGGACATCTGTCTGATGTGCAGACCAGAAGGTTCTGCTGGGCTCCCTGGGGTTGGACGAGCAGGAACAACTAGGAACTGGCCACATGAATGTGGGGGTGGGGGTGGTGAAGGGAGGAAGAAAGGCTTTCGAAGAGACAAGGTTCCGATTCCACATCCCCAGGGGGAAATGGGAGGCCAGCAGGCCATCCTGCCAGGACCCCGTGGCTCCAGCCAGAGCAGAGCTTGGCCGTGTCTCCCTCTGCTACCCCTGAAGCTGGAAGGACATTAGCCACCGAGAAGCAGCGGGAATGGGGCTTCCCGGTCCTGCCTACACATGCGTATTAACCAGCTAGAGAAAGCTCTAAAAGAAACCGGGTCTATTTCTGTCACTTGGAGGTGAAGACTTTCCTAGAAATTGATGTTAAGCCTCTGTTGTGCATGCAAAGGCCCCTGCACGCACACATGTAGCACGCGCGCGCGCGCACACACACACACACACACACACACACACACACACACCAGTACGCGTGTGTCCATGGGTGGAGGAGTGTGTGCAAAGGGTGCCTCCTGAAGTCCTAAGTCCAGGTTTTGACCGAGTGCTGACAGCCACCAGCTGGCTTCCACCCCACTGTGTCTTCCTAAGGGTTGACTCTAAGCTGACAGTTGGCTCAAGGGGCTCCATGTGCAGAGACCCCTCCCCACACACTTACATGGTACCCAGGTGTGGATGGCACCTCTTTCTGTCCTGCTGTGAAATCTGCCTCTGCCTCCAGTAATGGCTCCATGTCTGTGACACATACTCCCTCCCTCTCCAGACCAGACACAAGGACAGCAGCGGGACAGCTGCAGGCCAGTGAGCTCCCTCCACCGCCTCCTCGGGGGCCCTCGGGGGTCCTGGGTGTGTTGATTCCTCACTTTCTCATTAAAGGGAGGGAGGAGCAGGGAACAGCGGCTCCCTGTCAGTCCCCAGTCATTCATCGTGGTGCAAAGACCATTAGGGAGCAGAGGTCTGTAGGGGCGCCATCTGGATCAACAGCACCTGTTGCTATTTTTAAAACACACGTTGTGCAGCTAAGCTGGGATTAAGCCAAGGCAGAGGTGGGTGTGGAAGCAGCGAGTCCCGAGATGCTCTGCGTTCCCTTGGGCACCAGTGCTGCTGTGAGCCTGGGGGCCCTGTCACAATCAGCCTCATCCCCGGGGCTGCCAGGAAACAAGATGAGAAAACAGGCTGGGAGCCGCAGGAGGGCTGTGGAGGGAACATCACTCTCCCCCTGCCCCCACCATCTCCAGCCCTGTGCCCCCGTCTTCAACAGCTTCCTGCCTCACACACTTCCTCTCCCGGACACCCCGCAGACCACCCTCTGTGAGCCCGCCAGGCGCTGGATGTGAGGTCCGGGTGACTCATTTCTTACATGACCACCACGGTCCAGGAGCCGGCTGGTGCTTTACAACATCATCTCATTATATCATCTCATTTAATTGGTAGAACAGACCTGTGAAGTCGGCGCTTTTTGTGTTCCTGTCTGAGGGGTGACTATATTGAGGCTCCCAAAATCATACAATCAGTTCAGTAAGACCTGAGGATTCAAGTTCAGGTTCATGCGAGTCTGGGGCCCAGCCCGTTAGTCATTAACCATCTGCGGGCAGCTCCCGGAACATTTGATGTCCAGCAGAGGACACAGACATGTAAGATATGGTCTCCACCAGGTTCATGACTGAGTCAACAGCAACAGTTATCCAACCAACAGTTATTGAATGTCTACCACATGCCAGCTGCCGCTTGAGGGCCTGGGATACAGGTAGACACAATAGATTCCTGCCCTCACAAAGCTTCTAATCTAATGATCTGTCCAGGTGCCCAAGCCAAAACCCAGGGTTCATCCTGGTATCTCCACCCTCACAGCTCTCCCGATCTGGTCAAGGGCTAGCTAATCATCACCTAGTCCTGTTGACTTTAGCATTTAAGTAGCTCCAGTATCTGCCCACTGCTCTCCATCCACCCCAATGTGAGCACCATTAGCTCTCTCCTGGACTATCCCAGCAGCCTCCTCGGTGGTGGTCTACATCCATCCACTCTTGCCATCCACTAAGCAGTTTTCCACCACGCAATTAAAGTGAGCTTAACAAAATGGAAATCTGGTTTCTCTTCCCTTAAATTACAGTCCTTCCATGCCTTTCCATGGCTCCTACCAAAAATCCTTAACCACCTCTGATGCCCTGTCCATCCCCCCAGACCTCCCTACACCATGACCACACCATCGCCACCATCACTGCAACCACACCCTCCATCCCCACCCCACCTCCAACCTCCTCCACCACCATCTGCACCAGCACCACAGCCCTCACCATCACCGAAGCACGAGTCTTCATAAAGCTTCCCTCCATGTGTGTGTCTGAGCTGGGAGCTATGTGCAATGATAGAAGCAGACACCTGCTATCAAAGCTCTGACCACCTGAGACAGGGACTCAGAAACAATCATCATGGCCGCGTCTGTTCCAATACAAGCCATAAGACTGATGCGGAGTTTCTAGCCTTCCCCATCTCCAAGAAAAGGTCTCCGTCATAGTCAAAGGGCGCACTGCTTCTCCTGCCCTAACGCAGGATGCATAGCAGCCAAGACCATCTGGAAGAGGCTATGGACCCCCAGGGAAATCACTGTAGGACTCCCCAGCATTTACATTCCAGCAAACCTCGGGCGATGACCTTGGAGAGCAGCCCTCAGAGAAGCATGCAGAGCATGTTCAAGGTAGACAGAGGCAGGCCCCCCTCGGAGTCCTTGGGATACTGTCTCTAGCTGACCCACCTCCCAATTTTAAGGATGAGAAATCAGAAGAGGGTCAGAAAGGAGACCCTCTAGATCAGCGGTTCCCAACCTGTGGGTCGCGACCCCTTTGGGGGTTGAACGACCCTTTCACAGGGGTCGCCTAAGACCATCGGAAAATACATATGTAATTACATATTGTTTTTGTGATTAATCACTATGCTTTAATTATGTTCAATTTGTAACAATGAAATTGGGGGTCACCACAACATGAGGAACTGTATTAAAGGGTCGCGGCATTAGGAAGGTTGAGAACCACTGCTCTAGATCAAGGTCATACTGCAAGTCACTAGCACAGCCAGGCTGCAAGGTCAGCTCTGAGACTGTCCCTTGGCTCACCTGGCTTCCTGGGATAAAGGGACAAGAGAGGAAGCCACTCAAGGAGGGGCTACCAGGGTCCTCGTCTTCAGGTCCCAACGAGGACAGAGCAGGACGCTGGTTATCATCCACAGCCGAGAGGAAAAGCAAAATGGCGACACAGCCTGCTCCCAGCCAAGCGGACAAAATCGTGGGGCGGGGGGTGATGGGAGGGGGAAGAGTCTCTGGTTGATGCTGCCTTAGCTGAAAGGGAAAACAGAAATCCTCTCAACTCCAGGCCCAAGGGGAGCAACCTGGCCACTTTATTACTTTCAACAACTCTTGCGAGTTGTCTGGTTCCCAGATGGGGTTCCTCTCTGGGCTCCCATCTCCCTGCTCTCTGTTCTGAGTCTCAGCTCCAGAGGAGACAGGGGTCACCAGATGGGAGGCCAACAGAGATGGGCCTCAGTGAGGGCAGGAGTAATTGCACGAAGGGCTTATTAGCCATCCACACTGAGCTTCCTCCCGCAGGAACCCTTCCTCTCTGTTGTGAGGACCTGGCCTGCATTGGCCCATTTTACCCCCCAGCAGCCCACGCTGAGGCCTGGTGGGGGGAGGCGCAGGCCTGGCCCAGCTGAGGGGGAGGTGCCGGTGAGGGGGCGCTGGCTGGCACCCCAGAGACCGAGGTTCCCCGGGAAAATCCTCACACCTGACCTGGTGTTTTTGATGACCCTAGTCAGCCTGCTCAAGAGCAGCGATGCCCAGAACCACTGTGCCACCTGATCAGTGTCCCCCCAAAATGTAAAAACGAGATTCACTGTTCCCAGAAGGTCTGCAGATCCCCTCTCTTGTCTCCTCTGCCTTCCAGTCCCATGTTGTCTTTCTCAGCTGACAGCGTCTGCTGACGGCTTCTTGCTCCAGAAACGCTGTGTGCAGATGAACTCTGACTCCGGCCTGACAGCGGCCTGGGCCGGCCTAGGCCTCTGGGAAAACCCACAGGCTGGCCTCCCGCAGTTCATTAGGCACATGTGGTCCGTGGAGTCTTCCCCGTGAACTGTGGAAACCCTGCTCCGTGGGCCTGGGGGACTGTGGACCGGCGGGCAGGCCCTGGGCCTCCAAAAGAGCACACAGATGGTAGGAAATGGAGGCTGCGGCCTCTCTTTATGGAGGACACTCCCATGCCCCTCAGCCCTCACCCACGGCAGCGCCATGCCCCTTTGGGCGAGCGGCAACATGTATATGTGGGCAGCCGCTGGGTCCCCCGTGAGATGAAAGCAAAGATGCTGTGTGTGCTTTATTCCCATCCTGCCCCAAATCCTGTCCCAATGCTAGGAAACGGGGTGTTAGTAAAACCCATCATTTCCTCTGAACTGGGTGGCTGAGCCAAACCTGGGACCATGGTTGGTGGCAATGAACTCATTAAACGTCTCTGAGTTCTCACCCCCATTTTACAGACAAGGAAACTAAGGCCCAGGGAGGTCAAATAACTTGCCTAAGATCACAGAGCCAGTAAGTAGTAGAGATAGTCTGGAGACCCACCTACCCTGCCTCTAGGGGGTGGGGACAGGGTGGGACAGTGGGAAGGACATGGGTCACTTTATCAAGAGCTCTGGGAGCCACACTTGCCTGCAGGGGGACAATGGAACAGTGAGAGGAAACAGCCTGGTAGGCAGGGAGCAGGAGGTGAGGACGAGAGCCCCTCCTACACACCAGGTGCAGGGGAGGCTGAGGAAATACTCCAGCTGCTTCTGGGGGAGGAGGCCCTGCCCCTGTGGACGGAGTCTGTTGCTTTAAGGGTGGACCAGCCTGGAATCTGGGGGAGAGTTGGTACTGGTGGGTCTCAGGCTGGGGGGCGGGGGGGGTGTCACAAGTGAGGAGCAGGCCTGGGAGGGGTCTGCAGGTTGAGACAACCAGTTCGGAGCCAGGAGACTGTGGAACAGAGGATTCTGGCTGCAGCCGGGGAGCCTGGCTGAGAACCCAGACAGGAAAGCCCTCCCGGGTCAGGACAAGACGGGGATCACATCCTCCTCCGTGGCACAGTGTGATTGTGGTTGGGGACAGGGTGGCAAGGAGAAACCCCACGCTGACCACATTTCACAGTCCAGACTTGCCAAGGAGGATTAAGCACGTAAGCTGGGCCCCAGCACGTCGCTGAGCTGTGTGAACCTGGCCCTGTACCGCTCTCATGGGGAGGGAAGCTTCTGCCCTCTGATCTCTGTGACTTCAAATTCACGCGCAGTAATCCATCCTCCACACATCCATCCAGACCAATTTCCTTAAAGGCACATCGGACTATGTCATGCTGGTGTAAGAGTTTTGCTGCTCCCGGCCAGCCTCCCCACCAGGCCTAAGCTCCTCAGCCTGGCGCGCAAGGCCCCCCCTTGCTTGGCCCTGCCCTCCTGTGCACCATTCAGCTCCCCTGCCCTGGCCTCACCCTTGGTGCTCACTCTTCAAGGACGCCCTCAGCACAGCCTTCCCAGCTGCATGTGGTTGGCCCATGCCTGCCTTTCCCCATCTCCAGGGCCTCAACGCTGGAAGGAGAATCCCCAGAGAGCTTTAAAACTCCAGTGCCCCGCCACACCCAGAACATTAAACCGGACTCTGCTGGGCCAGGAACCGATGGCTTCTAAAGCTCCCAGGTGATTGCAATGTGTAGCCAGGGCTGAGAATCACTGTTCCCTTTAACCAACCTGGACCTACTCCCCTGAAGATTTGGCCCAGGTGTCTCAGTCATCATCAAATATTTATTGAGGCGGGCACTGTTCTAAGCACTGGGTATAACAATGATAGCTAATACTTACTGAGCACTTGACATGTGCCAGACACTGTTCTAAGTGCTTTACATGTGTTAACTCATTAAACCGGAACAACATCCCTGTGGGGGAGGTACTATTATTTCCCCATTTTACACATGGGGAACTGGGGCACAGAGAGGTGAAGCGACTGCCCCAGGGTCACACAGCCGGTGAGCACTGCAGCGGGACTTGCACGCAGACTCGAGCACCAGTCTGCACTTGTAAACCTGCCCATTCCTGCCCTCACAGTGCTCACAAGCTGCAGGAGAAAAGCAATGAAGAAACATGGAGATACGGGTGGGGGTGGGGGTGGAGGGGAGGTATAGGGAGAACAAGGAAGAGCTGCCCTGAGTGAGAACGGCAAGGGCCACCCAGAGCGATGCTTCAGCTGACTCCGAAGGATGAGGGGCTCCTGCCAGGCGAGGGGGTGTGGGTGGAGGATGGTGTTCCAGGCGGGGCCCAGTGAACTCCAAGGTCCAGAGGTGAGAATCCGTGATGTGCCCTAGGAACTGTGGCAGTCTGGTGGGGGTGGGGTGAGGGCACAGACAACAGAAGGAAGCTGACGGGGCCAGCGCCTGGCAGGCCACTTAACAGTTAGGATTTTATCCTGAGAGCAGTGGCGTCTTCAGCAAGACGTGCACATTGTCTGTGGGAGGGTGAGTTAGAGCCGGGGAGGCAGGGCCTTCAGGAGACTGCTGCAGCCACTTCCCAAGAGGTGCCTGCAGGGAGCTGGAGAGAATCGCCTCCTCCGGGAAGCCCGCCAGCGCCTCACCTCCAATCGTCACCAGCATGGTGCACTGTAATTGCCTGTGTACTCCTTGGCCTCCCCTGCAGACTGGGAGCACCTTGAGGGCAGGGGCCAGGTCACTGGCCTCTGAACCTAGCAGCTAACCAATTCTAGGTGCTCAGTGAACGTCTGCTACCTGCAAGGGAGCTGAACAGAGGCACCCGGGCAGCATCCCGCAGAATTCTGAATTAGGGAGAGAACTAGAAGTCCCTCTGCCCACCTTCCCTCCTTAGAGCTGTGGATCTCATAGACCTTGGCCAGAAGGAGGAATGTTGCACCCTCTCCCCCCACCGCCCCCCAACGGAGCCCTTCACCCCACCATCGTGGCTGAGCGCCCACCACCTCAGTTGGGAAAGCAATGTTAGAGCTATAGGTAACCTGCCTCAGCCAAGCCCCAATGCTTCCTCTCTCCCCCAGCAAACCCCATTAGGCAGAGCAATAAGGAGGGAGGTGGCCATAGCCCAGAGCCCCCCTGGAATAGCAGAACCCGGGATTCCAGGCCCGAAATAGCCCAGGTATTTAGCTGGCAGTGTGGGCACCTGCCGCTGCTCTGGGCCTCTGACAGTGAGGACAGGCCAGGTCTGGCCTTGGATCTCCTTGCTGGTCCTTCTGCTGCCATCACCACCCCCAGGTGGGCCCCAAAGCCATGTGCTGACCCACCTCCACCTGAATGACAGGAGGGCAGAGCCAGCAGGGTGGGAAGCTCGGAGGGGTGACCCAGGGACCACGGAGAGTTGGTGGCAGAACTGGCTGGGCACCCATGTTTCCGGACAGACAGTCCAGTTTCTCCATGGCACTGCCTCCCTCACTGCGCCTTTAGGACCATCCCTCTCTGAAGCGGCCCAGAGCCCAGAGCCCCTGGGCTAGAAGAGCCACTGTCTCCGGGAAAGGCACCCAGCCAGCTCCTCCAGGGATGGCACTGCCCCCTCCTCAGCGGCAGAGGCCAATCCCCGTTCACAGTTGGCATCACTGTGATGGTTGAGGTGTAGGTCCAAATCCAGCTGTGTGGGCCTGAGCAAATGGCAAACTCTCTCTGCCTCAGTTTCCTCACTATGGAATGAAAATGATAGTGGCAACAACAGTCCTATGTCCCAGCATCATCATGGGAATTAAACGAGTTAGCAAATTAAAGTTATTATGACAGTTACTTGTAGATAATTAAGTGCTTTGTTCATACAAATATTAGTGAGAACTGCTAGGTCAGAGTCAAGGGACCTGGGTCACTACATGAGCCTGGGCTATTCACCAAATCCACTCTGTGCCTCAGTTTCCCCAGCTGTAAAATGAGGGAGTAATTCATCCCTGTGAGTGGCCTGAAGACAACCAAGAAATATCAAGATCTATGAAAAGAATTTGAAAGTAAAGAAGAAAAAGTACCTCCCTGGCCAGTGTGGCTCAGTTGGTTGGGTAGACTCTAGTGCACCAAAAGATTGCTGGTTCGATTCCCAGTCAGGGCACATGCCCTGGTTGTGGGCTCGATCCCCAATAGGGGGCCATGCAGGAGGCAGCCAATCAAGGTTTTGCTCTCACATGGATGTTTCTCTGTCTTCCTCTCCCTCTCTTTTCCTCTCTCTCAAAAAAAAAAAAAAAAAAAAAAAAAAAAAAAAAACTCAATAAAATTTTTAAAAAGAAAAGAAAAAGTACCTTACAAGTGGGAGGCTGATGGGCAGGTAACCCCACAGCAGATAAAGGGCCCCATAAATCACCCCTGAGCCAACAGCTGCCTGGGTTTTATAGGCCCCGGGGCCCTGGCCACTGTCCTGAATATCATTCAGAATTTATAGACTCTTGTCGCCGTCCTTCCCAACTCTTTCATTCAGTCACCTTAGAAACAAGCCTGGCGCCCACTGAGCCCTTAATGCCCTTCCAGGGAAATGCTGCCCCTCCTGCCTTCCACCCCCCCCCACCCCCCCCCCGGTGGGAGGAGGGAACTGTGGCTGGCAGGTGCATCCACTCTGCCACCAGGTGCCTCCTCTCCCTTCGGGACAAGCAGGCAATGACAGGGAGATCAAAGGAAGCCCCAGAGGCCAAGGGGAACCAGCCCTCTGCGCCTGCCTGCGACCCAGTCACCACTACATTCCTACCGGACTGGGTGGGGCTGGGGGCCTCCCCCTGGTCACCAAGGAAGGAAACCACAAAGGGCAGCATCAGCTTGGACCCTGAGGGAATCTCATCCTGCTTTCGCCACTTAGAAGCTGAGTGAGTTAGCTACACACCCTGGCCTTGGCCTGCCCCGTAGGCCACTGGGATGACACGATGAGACCTGTTCTCATGGGAAAAGGTTCAAGGGGAGCTGCAGCAGAGGGGCCTGTAGTGTGGGGTGCTGGCGCCAGATGGCCCGGGCTCAAGCCCCAGTTCTGTTGCTTCTTGGCTGGGTGATCCACCACCAGTTACTTTACCCCTCTGTGCCTCCATTTCCTCCTTAGTAAATCTGGCTAAGAATGTGTAATTCACAAAGTTTTGTGAGGATGAACCAGGATGTCCTCTCTAAAGCCTGCCGGGCTCAGCAAATGTGAGGGACCGTCCCCGAGGGGAGTCCAGAATGGTGGTCAAGGACATGGCAGTGGGAATCGGACACAGCTGGGCTCCAATCCCAGCTCAGGCTGCAGTGTCTGTGGGACCTGGGTAGAGTAACCAACTCATCTCAATGGCCTGGGACTTGCCTAGTATTAAAGCCCGGAGTTCTGCATTCCAGGAGTCCCCAGTCCCCTTAGACCCAGCGCAAATGCCATGGCTGCTCTGAGCTGGTCTTCACATCTGCACAGAGGGAGGCAGCACCGACTCCGTGAAGGCAGCAGGGGAAGGAGAGAGAGGTGCCTGGGAATCGCAGCACCAGTGATGCCTAAAGGATGTGCGCCCAAGCCAGGCCCGGCAGTGCTTGGTGGATAGCCACTCATTTCATGCTCATGACAGCCCCAGAATTAGGACTGGTGTTGGCCCCACTTTACAGAGGAGAAAACTGAGGCTCAGAGAAGTGACCTGCCCAAGGTCATACAGCTCATAAGTGGAATCACTGAGATTCAAACCCAGGCTCTCTGGTTCCTGGGGCTCAATCACTGTGCTCAATTATGTGCCTTGTCACATAGCAAGTGCTCAATAAATAGCAGTGGTTAATAAGAAAAACGATGAACACATCTCTCCTCAGAGGAATGCTCCAGTCATATCAGCACAGGGTGTGAACCCATGATTCCGGGAGGGAGAGTGAGGGTCCCTCCACCTTCCACTTTACACTTTCCTTGTTAGAGGCCCCTTAGCAAGGACAGATAAGTGAGTGCCTGGCCATGGAGCCCCGGGAACCCACACCCCTCTTCACAGTGGGCCTGCGGGAATGAAGATGTGGGAATGAGGATGTGGTAATGAGGATGCTTGGGCTGCACCCTCTGGGGATGGCTCCGTGGTCAGGCAGCTCACTCCCAGGAAGGTGGTCTAGATGCAGCTGTTGCCAACCGGTGGTCCTAGGACCATTGGTGGTCCGTGAGGTCCGAACGGTTGGCGACTGCTGGCCTAGAGTAACATCCTCAGGCTTGGCCTGTGGCTCACTCTCCTCCCTGCCCCCAGGAAGGGACATGCAGATGCAGATGGCCCTGAGGGTCCTGCATCTTTCAGAATCACCTCCTCTTCCCCTGAGTGAGAGCTGGGACAGTGAGAAGGGTTCTGAGCCACGGCACGCTGCCTAATGACGCCCAGATGGGCGCCATGACAGTATCTCCTCAGGGTGGGGCGGGAGGCAGGGAACATGAGGAGCCTGGGGAGGAAGGGCCTGTCCCTATAGTCCAGACTGAACCCATGCCCCCTCCAAACTTCTCAGACAGGAGTCTGGGGTCCCAGCAGGCAATGCTCAGCAGGGGTCCCCAGTGAAGGAGGAGCTGGCCCTACAGAACATGGGGGGCTCCAGGCAAAGCCAGCTCCTCCTCTCACACTTGCTAGCGTGCTGGGAGCCAGGCTGGGCTTGGAGACGGGCGGGAACCCAAAGGGCAAGGGGAACTGCACAAAGGCAGTCCTGTGGGGCCCCATGGGGGTCAGGACAGCAGCTTCTTTCCAGGGACACAGGGAAGAAGGAAGACAGTTGGCCAGCGAGCTACCCAGCCAGGGCTCCCACCACCCCTGCTCTGTGCCTGCCCTTCTGCCCTCACCTGGGGGCCAAACTGCAGATATCAGGGTCCCAGTCAGCTCCCAAGAACACAGTCCCCCACTCTGGGGGCAGCTCCAGCCAATGCAAGGTCCTCTAAGTCTTTTTCTCAGGACAGTGAAACCATTGCAGAAATTAAGGGTGTGTGAGGACAAGAATACCCCTTCCCAACACTGTCCCCACCCTTTCATCCTGACTCCAACTCAGCAATCACAGGTGACAGCTTAAATCTCAGGTAAGAGTGTGGACTCAGAACCAGGCTGCTTGGGTTTGAATCTAAGCTCTGCCCTCTAGAAGGCTGTGTGACCTTGAGCAAGGCTACTTAACTTCTCTGGGCCTCCATCTGTAGAATGAACTAGAGCAGCGCCCACCCCTCAGGTGACATGTGGGGATAAAACAAGCACGTCAAGCTTACATTAGAACAGCGCTGGGCCCACCGTAAGCATTCAGTACGCAGCAGCCATTACCCTAATGGTGTAATAGAACTCAATCCAAGCATGACCTGGTCACTCCATTAGCCTCTCTCAACTCTGGCGTCCCCACCTTTAAATGGAGACCGCTCTACTTCCTCACTGTCAGGAGGTCCAAAGTAGATCAACATGGCTGTGCGTCGAGCTTCGAACACTACCAAGTGCTACACATACGCGGAAGGAGTGAATATAATGCACTCACTAATAACTATGAGGTAATATAAACATAATACTGCAGGGTAACAGGATACAGTGTAACGTGATACTCTGCATTAAAAACTGAATTGAGAGAGAGACAAGACCGATGGAGGAGGAGGAGGAGAGGCCGAGAAAGGCCAAGCGAGACAGGGACGTTGAGGGAGGGCCGAACTTCCAAAGCAGGGAATCAATGCCATACTGTAATTTAAAAAGCAATATACAGTAAATACCAGCCGGCGCCACAGAGGAGCTGCATCACGGGGGGCCCGCGCGAGATAACTCACACCCCAAGAGGGGCCAGCCACCAGCCCCCCCGCTGGCCTCCCCATAACTCATAATCCACAGCTCTCTTCCTGCCCAGATTTATCCTGCAGCCTCGGTACCCACAGCGCCTCCCAATTATGTGCCATATTTACATGGTCAGTGATTTATGAACAGGCTGGTCACAGAGCCCTAGAAATGAGCTTGGGGGCTGGACTTGTCCCCTGAGGAGGGGAACTGGACTGGGGCTTTGTGCCTGGGGTGGCTGGGAGGCCAAGTTCCTGTAGGATCCCATCCTCAGCTCCCCTCCTATGGACTGTGCCCCATACTGCTCTCCATGGCCTCCTGGTCTCCTGTCCCCTCCCCGAGGTCACACACCCACCCCTTTCATCACCCTATGTCTCCCCTTAGGCACTTACCCCTAATCCATTCCTGCACCCCACTCCCCCAGAGTTCCTGAAACCCCACCCACAAGTGCTCCCTCCACAGCCGGTTTCTCCCCACCCCAGGTCTGAGGTCTTCACTCCCTCTTCTGTGTCCTGGCCCAAGGATGCTCTCCCAGCTCCTGCAACCAACAGATCCTGAAGGTCCTTCTTCCCGCCACCAGCACCAGCCCTGGGGAGTGAGGGGCAGGGGCAGGGATCATGCCAGGGGCATGTCTTCTGTCCACCAGGCTGGATCAGATGCTCCTTCCTCACAGGAGGGTCCCCATCCAGGTCCCACAGCCCTCTTGGAGCCCATAGCCCAGGCCCACCCCACCCCACCCAGGACATTCCGAATGGCGTCAAAAGGATCCAAATCAGCATGCCCGTGGCCCTGACACCAACTCCCATGGCCTAGGTACTGTGTGCATGGACACAGCCTGCTCCCCCAGGCCTGCATGTACACCCCACCTAGACACGCAGACCTGGGACTGAGTTGCTCACCAATCTGACTCAACACGAATAAGGCCCGGGTGAACCCATCAGCACCTTCACCCAAACCCTCCTCCCTGAACCCCCCCACCCCCCACCCTTTGGGTCAATACCATGTGAGTGTAAGGGATAATAAAAAACCCAACTGGACCAGGAACCACTTAGTAACCTCTGCGCCTCAGTTTCCCCCCATGTACAACAGACGTAACAACAGTGCCCGTCTGTCCTGCCTGCCTGGTAGGATGTTAGAGGGGCAGATGAGAGCAGGTAGAGAGCTCTGCAAAATCCCCCAAGTTGCTGCGCAAGATTTAAGGGTGGCTGTTTGAAAGGAGTGTCTGTGAAGCCGGTCCACAGTGGTTCCTCTCCACGCTTAGGAAAATACCACGGCTCTGGCCTCTATGAATGATGACAGCTCACACTTACATGGCGTTCGCCGGAGCCGGGCACTGCTCCAAGCACTTGACACACAGTAATTCATTTACTTCTCCTAACAACCCCGCACCGTGGGTCCGATGATTACCCCCATTTTGCAGATGAGAAAAAAGAGGCCCAGAGCAACCTACCCACGTTCACACAACCAGGGCAACCGAACACAGTGTCAGCCCTAGGAATGGGGCCCCATGCACCCCTGCTCCCTATAGAAGAGGGTGCTGCATCCGAGCATGTGAGTCCTGGGTATGGCGCCCTGTTTATCTACTCCGTCCTCCTCTTGGACATAAACGTCCGAAGGACAAGAAGTGGGCCCTCCCTCCTCAGACGGAGGCTTCTCAAACACAGGAACCTGCCTCGCCCATGTATAACCTCCGTGCGCTTCCCCTGCCAGATATTGCACGCCCAGACCCACGCCCATCTGAGGCCTGGGGAACCCTCTTTCCCCCATGCAATGGCCCTCATTTGTCATGTGCTTAGAAGCTGTGACTTTGGACAGAGGCTCTAGGACTTAGGTCTATACCAGGGTCCCCCCTCGGTTCCCCTTCTCCCCAGTCTGACCCTGTGACGCAAGTAACCAGGCCTGGGGGAAGAATAAAGGGTTCCTTTATGGCAGCTATCCATAAACTGGGACCACAAGCCCCAAACCTCCCCCAAATCTCTTCACCCCTCAGTTTCTATTTGGGTGAGACGGTAAGGTGTCAGCTTATTAGGGGGTGGGGGAGAGGTCTGGAAAAGCCGCTGGAGAGTGCCTTTCTCAAGTAGCCTCTGTCACCACCACGACCGACACCAGCTTTACCAGTGGCTAATCATGTGTGACCTCCAGCTGAGTCCTGAGCACACTCACGTGCACACACGTGCACCGGAAATGCAGGTGAGGGAGGGCACCAGAAACAAGCCAGCGTAGGAAACCTTACCACCCCACCTCCACCACGTCCTGGAGTCCACAGGCAGGGCCGGGAAAAGCACAAGAGAATAAATCAAGTGATCGATGAGACGGAAGGCTGTGGGTTCGCATGGACTGGGCTGGAGAGATGATTCATCTTCGCAGCATCTGGCCTGCTGGCAGCACACAGTAGGCGTTCAGTACCTGCTTGTTGAATTACTAGTAAACTGATTGGTGAGGACTGTGAAAGGGATGGATGAAGGAGCATGGGCTTGCTCACCAAATCCTGAATATCAGGCGCTCCTGACCTTAAAGCTTGAAGGGGTGGAGGGGACATTTAGAATGAGTTAAAGGAGGCCTCACTCCCACGGCAGGCGGCAAAGGATAGAACTTGGGGCTTCGGGAGGCAGGGAAGGCTGAGACCATGAAAATGGTGTGAGTTGAGGCACATCCATTATGAGCACACCTTGCTCCTTAGCAAGCATTTTGAGAAATGGCCCTGAGAGGGCTTTCTCAGCCCTGTGGGGACAGAGATGTTCTCACCCCGTGGGGACACAGATGTCCTTGACCCTGTAGGGGCACAGATGTCCTCACCCTGTGGGGACAGAGATGATCCAGTGCTCTCACTCTTCCTCGGTAAAACCAGGCAGAACTGGGGCTGGAACACCCTGGGGCTGACTGAGGGTGGCGCTTCTCGATTGCTGGAGGTTTGATGCATTCAAAGCCCCTGAGAGCAGCGAGGCAGGAAGGAACGGTCACCACAGCCACAGGCGTGCACACGGGTCCCGACAGCGGACAGAGGGCGGGTGCCGCTCCGTCTCACTGCGTGGCTCGGCCCGTTTCCCATCTTCCGCACAAGGGCACAACAGGCCCTGCCTGCCGCCCGGCGAATGCCTGTGCTGTGGCACCAGCTGCTGGGATGGGGGCCCTCTGGACCGGTCAGAAGTCTGGGTTCTCCTGGCTCTGCTACCTACATGGCCTTTCTTCACCTGAGCTGGCTCCTCATCCAGACAGGGAGGAGGCCAGAGCTGTGCCCTCTGAGCTCAGAGCCACAGGGACCACAGCAGAGCACGCACAGGAACGCTCTGTAAGGCGCTCAGTGCTCTGCAACGGCACGGCGACTGCGCACTCTTTCTGAGCATGAAGCCGAGGACGTGAACAAGACAGAGCGTGCTAGTTGTGTCTATACATGTGAAAGCATATGTATCATATGTGAAGATGTGTGTATATGAGTCTGAATGTGTGAGTGCATGTGCAAGTGTATGTATGTATGTGCATCACATGCAGGTATTTATGAACATGCATATGCGTGTTTTTGGACGCAAGTATAGGGGTGTGCATATGTGCATACCTTGTTGTGCATGCCTTGTAAGCATGTATATGTGTGCATGCATGTGCAAGTATGTATATAATGTGATGGCATGCGATGTACATGTATTCATATATGTTATAGTGTGTACCTGTGCATACATGTGTGCACATGTTTGATTGTGTGATTGTGTAGGAGTGTGCGTATGCACACATGCATGTGTTGGAGTGGAGGAGGAAGGAAACACCCCTGTTGCACTGCAGCCCTGGGATCCTAGTCATTCAAAACTGAACCTAGTACAGGGGTTTGTTACGGGGTGTGGGGAAGGTTAAGGGCATTCAGAGCATCAAGCAGAGGGAAGTTCAGGCCAGCGCCTGCTGTCTGGGAGGAGAGCAGGATGAGGAGACGGGACAAGTCACTCCCAGGGCCTGGATGGCTCCGCAGATGTATCTCTACTCAGGCTGGTGCATGGGCTTCTAAATCAAAGGACCAGACACCACACAGGAAGGGACTTGAGAGAGTACTCAGACCCTGTGTACAGGTGAGGACAGCAAGGGGGGGGGTGTGTGTGGCTGGCCCATGTCACCCAGCACGTTCCCGGCACAGCTGGAAGGAGAACTCATTTTGGGTTCCCCAGCTCCCCAGCGAGCCCTCAGGACCAGCCCCGGTGCCTGGTGTGTACAAGTCCCTCTAGCTTTTACCTCCATGACCCAAGTACCCACACTCCCTCCTCTGCCTCTGGGGGACCTACCTGGGTATTATTTTAGTGGCTTCATTAAGGGGAGCATTGAGTCAAGAGATGAACTTTGCCCTCCCAGGAATCTTCAATATCTGTGATGACAGGACCTCATCGCACAGCCCATATCGGCCATTTGCAGGGATTTCCAGGAGCTCAGAAAATCGTGCATGCTTCTACCTGCATTGCCATCTCCCTGGGCCCCAGCTCTCTCAGCACTCAGATCCAAGCCAGAACCTGAGCCTAGCTCACGCCCCAAGCTCCTCCAAGTCCTGCGGGCTGAGTGACCATGCCACTCATTTTGGGGGCCAGAGGGAGTCATGTAAGAGTAAGATCCAACTTACTCTGAAGTAGGCACTTGCACAGACACCCCAGTTTAGCTGGGGACCACAGTATACCCCCCTCGCCAGCTTATTCAGCTAAAGCAGGGAACAGCTCAGGAGGGTAGCTGGGAAGGAGAGGCCAGCTTTGCAGAAGAGGAACAGGAATGAGTCCTGGGGAAGGGGAAATAGGGGGACCAATAGACTTAGCGTCGCCCTGAAGTGTATTAGAGGCCTGGGTTACGGTGAGACGAGGACTGCTCCTTGTGGCCTAGCCTGAAGTTGGGAAGAGGAAGGGCTGTGTGGAGGGGAGGCGGCCCCGGTTGGAAATGCAGAGGGGAGAGCGAATGAGAGAGACTCGGCACTCTACTTCTCGTGTTGTGTCTGGGCAGACTGACTGTGGCTTAGCTGCCGCCCGTGGGTGAGTTAATGTAGGACATGCCAATAATAAATGCACTGAACTCTAAGGAGCCCAGCTGGGGGATTCTGCAATCTCTCATGTTTCAGGGCTGCCCCGCTGGTTCAGCACTGCCGCCAGGAGACCCAGGCTCTCCTGCAGACAACCCCAAGCAGGCCGAGAAATTGCAAGAGCCCATTTTATTGTTTAATCCAGCTTGAAACACCTCAATCTTGCCTCGATAGTGCCAGTCTGCCCCTCAGGTTGGTCTGCACCCCAGTAGCCTTGGCCCTAGGGAGCATCTGAGAGAGCGGGACCAGATCCACCCAAGTCAAAGACTCCCGGTGTTCCGTTGCTTGTAAGCAAGGCCACACACAGCCTTGTGTCTCTTCTGCAGGACCCTCCTCCCTCTATACAACATATAGCTACAAGGCCAGAAAACCACCCAGGAAAGAACACAGGCCAATAGGTCTCGACAGGTGTAGACAGGGGCACTGCCTGAACCAGCTTGGTGCACTTGGACTCCATCGTTAAACCAGCTGATGACCCAGCACATAGCTGCCTCAGGTCTGTCTTCTCACCTCTTTTCCTTTGGTCCTAGCCTCCTGTTCTGGGGCCGTGCATCCAACCTGCCCCCCATTGTGATAAAATCGAGACGCCTGATTGAAGGTCTGAGGTGGGATGGGCTTTTGCATCACTAGCCTCCTCCAGGCAATGCCAGTGCTGCTGGGCCATGGACCACACTCGGGGTAGCGACATGGTGAGGAGTGAATTTGTCCTCCTCACCATCTCCTGGATTCTCCCTGATTTGTTCATCCACCTTCCTTTCTAATCCTAATGTGTTAAAGCATACATTCTCAATGGAGGCAACAGCGCCCCCCAGGGGCAAACATGTGTTCTTGGCAGGGCTGGGAAAGCATCTTACTCTTGTATATAAAGCACAGACACGCATACACACATAAACAGAGCTACAGTATACCTGTGGTGTTTAAATTGTATAGGGGCTGCAATTGGGGGAAAAATGTCTAAAAAGACTCGTTGGAGGGAGCAACAGTGAAAAAAAGGTCAAGAAACCATGGCCTAAAGAAAATGCCCTCTGCCCACTCTGGTACCAAATTTTCAATGATGGGCGTCTGATTATAAAAGAAATGTAATATGTGCCAGCGTGTTCTTTCTAGTGGTCTGCTACCAATCCTACCCAGCAGTCTAGACCACAGGCCCCTCCCCTGCACGTTCTGTACCATCCCTGTTCCACAGGCACAGGCCTTGGGGGTCACAAATACAGGGTGGGGCAAACGTAGGTTTACAGTTATACACAAAACACAGTTTAATCTTGTCTTATTATTTCCTAATTATTGTATTATTTTCCACCCGAACGACTGTGAGCCCACCTGTGCCCACCCTGTGTCGCCCTGGCTGCTGAAAGGCTTGTTCAATGAGTGAAGCCCATTCACACAGGCCGCCTGCCCTCACAGCAACCTTGGCATGGGAGCACGAGCGTCCTGATTCATCGGGAAGAAAACCAGACCTCAGTGGAATAAAGCGATTTGCCTCCTGCCCAAGTCACACGTGTGGGTCGGAGGAGGTGGGTCCCCTGACCCGCAGTCCAGTCCAGGGCTCGCCCCACTGTCCCATCTTCTGTGCTGTCCACGGGGATGCTGCTGACTGTTTGATGGGAGCTTTTAAACAGGTGGGCATGAGTGGGCAGGGCAGGCAGCTGAGATGCTGGGCTCTGTGATGGAGGCTCAGAGTTGCCTCCTCAGCCAGGCCAGGAGGCAGCAGGTTAGAGGAGCTGGTCCCAGCTGCCCACTGGTCCTCACTGTGGGGGAGAGACAGGGTGGAGGAGTTAAGGAGCTATGAATTCAGATGACATGAGAGTAGAGTGAACCTTGGCTTTCTCATTGGTAAAATGAAGGTAATAACAGTGGCAATTTCACAGGACTGTGACATAATAATGTAAAGCTCTTAGATTTGTGCCAGGCACATAATAAGCAATCAAGAAATTGTTTATTTGAAGGAGCTGATCCAAATAGCCTAAGACATTTCTTGGAATATCCATTCTATTTGTTCAGTACCCCACCCCTAAAACTTCCCAAATTCTCAGTGACATAAAGAAAACAAAACCTGCCCTGGCGTGGTGGCTCAGTTGGTGGGAGCGTCATCCCATGCAACAAAAAGGATGCGGGTCTGATTCCCAGTTGGGCGCATCTAGGAGGCCACTGATAAATGTCTCCCCCCTCTTCCTCTCTCTCTAAAAATCAATAAAAACATATCCTTGGGTGAGGATTAAAGAAAAAAGAAAACAAAATCTGCCTTCTATGGACTTCTATGGACTTTAACTATTTCTGAAATCCTCACCTCCTCCAAGAAGCCTTCCTATTGCTCTCACCCCAAGCAGTCTAGACATGGCTACTCTCCCTGGTCCCTATCTCCAGACCTGACTGCCTACTTTCTGAAAATACTTTTTCTTAAAGCCCTCCCCCCAATTATGGTTAGACCCCCCTCTCCACCCCAGTTCCAGTTGGTTCATTAGTCAGACCCTGCTAAGTACATGTCTAGGTGTGAGCCCCTCTCCCTGACTGGCTGTGCCCCCCAATTCCACAGAGGGGACCCAGGTCCAACCACAGGCCCTGCACAGACCCGGCCTGGACCTGAGAGCACCCTGTGAGGCCACTCTTGGTGCAGGAAGAGGCAGAGGCAGAGAGGAGGAGGCCGAGGCTGGATTCTGGGGGATATTTCTCACTTAAGCTTCAGATGGAAAAGGGTGACAGACGACACTTGTAAAGCACAGGGCCGGAGCATACTGAGCAAATGTGCAGGAGGCTGTAAAATCCCGAAGCAAACAAGAGAGAGGCGAGGAAGCAGGTGCCACGGCCCCAGAGGTGAAATTTGCTTCTGAAATATCAATTCCTGAAGTTTTCCAGAGGGCTTCCCAGAGCCTTTTAATGACCAGCTTACGTGTAATGGCATCAAACCCTCCTGGCAGCTCTGAGAATAGAGGAGGCTGGGGCACTGTCCTCCGAGCCTCCGAGGGCCCCTCCCTCTCTCCCAGCCCTCCCTCCTCCAACCCAACAGGCCTCCAGATCTGAACAGGGGCTCAGGGAGCGCCAGGACAAACACGGGGCCACACCATATCTGCGAGGCACACGCTGTTCTTTCCTTTCACAGATGAAAACACAGACGCGCCAGGGGTCAACAAAGATGTGGCAGAGCCAGAATTTGAACCCAGGCCCTCCGATTGAGGTCCCACTCCATCATCTCACAGCTCTATCCCTTCATTTACGCTGGACCCTAAAACCACAACCATGCCCAAAGAAAAATCGTAAAACTCCACATGGCTGTTGCTTTCATCCAGGGCCGGACTCCACCTGGCTGTCTCGGGTTGTTTTTTGTTGTCTCTGCTTTCAGGCTAGTGGCCTCCCTGATCAGAATGGGGACGCCCTGGATGCCAGTAACTGCTCATCTCTACGTAGGACAGGGCACTTTCTGAAGGAGAGCAGACCCTGCTCCACCCCCAGGGGCTGGAGACACTTGGCAAGCCTGGCACTGGGTCCGAGCCCCATCCCTGATTTCACTTCAGAGCTGCAGCCCCGACAAGAAGGGTGATTCCTGCTGTAGCCACACCAGGGACTGGGTGGCCCAAGGCTGCCTGGTTCTCCCAGTGGCCCCACCTACCTCGTCTGCATTTCTCTCCCATCCACCCTCCTTCGCCCCTCCGTGCAGCGTTCTGGAAGCTGTCTGCCCACACCGCCCGACCACATGCCCACCTTCAGATTTCTGGGTCTGAGAAAGGAACCGGAACCTCGGAGAAGCCAGGAGCCGAGCCCCAGCGCCCGTGGACGGCACCCAGTCCAGCCGCACCTCCCCGAGAAGCACTGCCAGAGGCTGAAACGGAAATGCCAAGTTTGCTCTTTGTATTCCCCAGGGCGAGGGCAGGAAGATAAGTAATTACATTCCTGGGCAGGAATTAGACCAGAAACTCTAAATGAGGGCTGGGCAGGGGCCTGAGCAGAAGCATGTGAGGAGGCTTAGGAGAGAGGAACTTGGCACTCGGGCCAGACTCAGAGGGAAAGATGACATTCCAGCATCACGGATGGGCCGGAGCTGCCTGGCCCCCAGCGGCTGCCTGCTGGCTCCAAGTGCAGGCCCTCCCTGCACAACCTTGGCCCCCTCCAGCCTCCCCAGGAGCTGGCCTGTCCGATTTGCTTGGTTGTATAAGCTCCTCGCAGAGGGCAGCAACCCGCCTAGGGCACAAGCCCAAGAAGTGGGTTCTTAGCTTCCAATATCCCCACAATCCCCGCCCCAGCCTCCCCACCGTGAGTTCCAAACCAGCCCCAGTCACATGCAACAGCCTGCCTAGACCCTCCGCCAGGTCCCTGGAAACTTCACAGCTCAGGGACTGGCATCAACCCCCCCCCCCCCCCCCCCCCCCGCAGCTCCCTAGCTTTGCTCCTCCCAAACTGTGGGGGGCCGATTTCCTGAAGCCACCCCTCCCCCCAGCCCGCAAAGGCCAATCAGCCCCTTGCAGCCTCAGAGCCCCCCCCCCACCCCCAACACACACACACACACACACACACACACACACACACACACACACTGGGGCAGGGCAGAGGGTCAGCCTCTACAGCCGTGCCCGCAACTCCAGCTCAGAGCGCCAGCTCCCAGCAGCTCCCTCTCCCCGCAGGTGTCTGTGTCTGCCTGCCGGTCTGGGTACATCTCCCCTCCCTGTGCATTTGGTGTTGGCTGGCTCGGTTGCTGCTGCCTTTGCACAGGCTCCCTGCTCTTTCTCTCTCGGGCTCTGGCTTCCAGGGGCTCTGTCTCTCTCGAACTCACTGCCTATGTCCTTTGTGCTGGAGTGACAGGGAGACAGGCAGGACACCTCCCTGTCGATGCCCGGGGTCTGTGCAGAGCCAGGCACTGCTGGTTTCTGAGCTCTCCGTGGGCTCCCTCCTCCCTGCCCAGGCTAACCTCAGAACCAGGGCAGGGCTGGGTGGGAGTTGGACCTACCAACCAGGCGCTGCTGATGCCAGTTTCCATATTGCTTCATCACGCCATCCTGATGCCCCAAGCTGTACACACGCATTCCCCCTGACCTCCCTGCTTCCGCCTGAGGCCAGGATAGGGTCCCTGAGTCTGCCCGGCCTGTCTCCCCAAACTGCAAGGACGCCTTCCTCCCCTCCAGGAGCCCTGAATCTGCCCCTACCCTACGCTGGTCTCTACCCCACTCGCCCAGCCCACAGGGCGCAGGGAGCCCAGGCTGGACCCAGCCCCCAACAATAGCTCTGGCCAGGCCTCGCGTGTGGAGAGATGCAACAGAGTGGTCTGGCGGCAAAGTTCTGCTGTTTCCATGTTTCCATCTGTCTGGGCTCCTGTCCCTCCCTCCTGCCCTCCGGCCTCACTGGGACCGCTCCCCCTGCTCCTCGCCAGTTTCACCCCCACAACGGAAAACAAGAAAGACAAGGAAACCTCCTGCGATAAGGACGGCGAAAAGAGAGGAGGGTGTCCGCACCAGAGTCCCTGCGAGGGAGTCCTCGAGTGAAAAAAGAACGGATGCAAAGTTCCCGGTCCCCAAGTGCGTTCGCCCCGCGCCGAGCTCCCACAGACACCCGATCGCGGAGACGCGGCTGCAGCGAGCACTCACCTGGGCGAGGCAGCATCTACCCCCGGGTGGGAGGCACCGAGGCCGGCTCCGCGGGGCGGCCGGGCTCCCCGGCTCGGCCACGCATCCTTCCCTGCCCGAGGCTGGAGCGAAGCTCTGGGCTCCGGAGAACGCAGGCGGATGGTGGCTTCGGGCGTCCACGCGGGAGAGCCCTGAGCGGCTTATTCAGTTATATCCATGGCATCTCGCAAGAAAGGAGGAAAAGCACAACTTGTCCTCTCCTCTTCCAGATTAAAAAAAAAAAAAAAAAAAGCAAAAAAAAAATATATATATATAATCCCTCCCTAGGAGGTCGCCTTGGCCGGTAGGATTTTCCAGATCAAAGAGCCACCTGCATTTCCGGGCACCCCGGGCATCTTGGAATGTGGGGTGTCTTCAAGTTCAGAGGAGCCAACCCGGCTGTGTGTGTGTGTGTGTGTGTGTGTGTGATGGAGAGAGAGAGAGCGCGCGCGCCAGGCACTCACACCCACACGCACACACAAACACACTTCCCGCACTCCCCGCGTGCACACTGCCCCCCGCATGCGCGCGCACTCGCGCTCCTGATCACACACACACACACACACACACACACGCACACTCACACACACTCACACTCACACTCACTCACACACAGCGATCACACGCGCAGATCCAGGAGGGCACCGGGGGCTGCGGAGGCTGCGCGGGGCCAGCGGTGGAGGAAGCCGAGCGGCCGTGCGCAGGGTCCCCGCGGAGCTCTCGGGGTGGCCGCCCCCAGTGGCGGACCACGGAGCTGCAGGGCCAAGGAACCAGCCCCCTTCAGCGCGAACCACTGCTGCCTCCGAAACCGGAGCGATCGCGGCCCGCGGAGGTGGCGTGCTGCGGGCAGAGAGGCAGCGGGCTGACCAGCAGGACGGCACGGAGGGGCGGGAGTGCGCCAGGCCGGGGTGGGAGGTGGGGGGCGGCAGGGCCGGGAGCCCTGGGAGCCCGGAGGCCGGGCTCAGCGGCCCAGCGGCGCGGGCAGTCCCTGCGCCAGGCGAGCGGGGCTGCCCTGGCTGTGCCGATGCAGCCGGCGCTGGTGCTGCCGCCTCACGTGCGGAGCTCGCAGTGCAGCCTTCAGCCCGCCGCCTGCCGGAGGAAAATTCGCCCCGTGGTCTGGGCTGGGGGTGGGGGCTGGGAGCCTGGACCCAGCTCTGATTCCCACATCCTAGGACAGACCTATGACAAATGAGAGCCCGAAGAATGCACACACACACACACACACACACACACACATTAAGACTTCACTGGAATACGTGAGGTGTGCACTGGTGCCAACTGTTTGCACATCCTTACAACTGTCCCCTTGTTTGATCCTCCCAGGAGCCCTCATTCGACGTTTGAGGGAACTGAGGTCCAGAACAGTAGAGACTTGTCCAAGGCGCGTGGCAGGTAGTTGGGTCCCTACTCCAAGCTCAGTGTAGGCCTCGCATCCAAAGGGATGGGTCTGGCCAGGACCTCACCTTCCTTTGGTCATTCTCTGCCACTAGGATCAGCAGCAGCTGGTTCCTGGGGACTGGACTCTGCCTTCCTGAGCGTCCCAAGAGGTGAGTATGCCCTTCCCACAGAAGGAACGGAAATGTGGAGACTCCTCTGGTACTCCAGCTGGTAAATCCAGGGCAGGGAGAATGTCATCTCTTCTCCCCTAGTGGCCGACACCGCCCATGCACCCATCCCGGACACCCACAAGGAGGCACATGAGGCCCGTGGCTATGTCTCTGCAGCCCAGGATCAGCTGGAGAAATCTGTAACAGAAGTCCCTGCCTCCTGTCTGTGCACATGGTGGGTGGTGTGTGTGTGTGTGTGTGTGTGTGTGTGTGTGTGTGTGTGTGTATCTGCAGCAGCCCAGGCGCCTAGACCCCATGTGCTGGGCACCCTCCCATATGCACCAGGGAAACCTCCCGGTCAGCATCCTGCAGACCCTGAAAGACCCTGAAAGATGGGCCCTTCCCTGCAGGGATGCTGGAAAGCCTGGGGGAGAAAGGATGTGCCCAAGATGAACTCAAGGCATGGTAGAGGGGGAAGCACAAGGAAAGAGAGGCAGAAACCAGGTGCACAGACACCCAAGGAAGGGAAAAGAAATGAGAAGGGGAGGAAGGAGGAAAGAGGAGGAGAATAGTAGGAAGGTGGGTAGAAGCAAGAGGATGTGAGGGAAGAGGAAGGGGTAGGGATGGAGACGGGGGATCAGCAAGAAGATGTTTTCTTTATTGCCTGCCAGAGGTGGGGGCTACCAGGGAGGGGTAGGAGGACCTATAGCGCAGGCTCCAGGCTCTGACTTTCCCAAAGGGTCAGGGCAGCAGGCTCCTCACCCTACAGTCACCCAAGAGAGGATCAGAAGCTGGCGGCAGGGATAGGAGGAGGCTGGCAACAGAGCAGAGAGGGCCTGCTCTCTGAAACCAGCAAAGCTCTGGGATGGTGTGGAGGAGGGGCCAGGGCCCCCAGAGATGCTGGAGGGATGGCCCAACCTCTGCTCCAAAGTGAACTCCCTTCCCCATCAGAGTTTTCCCAGCTCAGAGAAGGGAATGGATATTCCACGAAGAGCTAGGACCTGGATCATTTCTTGCACTTTGGTTAATTCTGACAACTGTTTTTTTTGTTTTTTTTTCTAATTACGTTGGCCTCAGCCTGAACTGAGCACTGTATTAGCAGTCAGATGACCTGGATGCGCACCATGGCTTTGTACTAGAGGCAATGTGACAAGGCCCTTTCCCTCACAGGGGCTAGCTAGACTGTATACTCCCTAAGGGCCTTTCCAGCTCTAGGAACCTCAGCAGACAGAACAGAGTGGGGACCCAGATGCACCTTGGAAAGCCAAGAGAAAGCCATTCACCATGGGAAACCCCAGAAGGTGACCCACACTTGGAAAATGGAAAGGTGAACAATGGCAGGTCTGTTGGGTCCTTGAGCAAGTCAGAGAGGCAGGGTAGGGGCACTGCTGTGGGAGCTACCTGGCTGCTTTTCCTGGTCACTGACCACAGAGGTCAGCCAGGGCTTCCCAAAGGGGTCAATTAATCTGGGGGAGATAAAGGGGGGGGGGGAGAACGCGCCTATATACAAGCCATTTCTAATGATGGGCAGCTGGAATCTTCTACACTCACGTTTTCACTCTTCTGAACAACCCTGCAATAAACATCTGTGTACCTAAGTCTTTGCCCACATTCTTGGGCTAGAGTCCCTGAAATAGAATCACTGGGCCAAAGGCTAGGAACCTTGAGAGGCTACTGCACACACTGCTTTGTTTCAGCTTCAGCTTCAGAGCCAAGGCCCTGAGGTGCAGGGCAGATAAAGGACTTCCCAGAGCGCTCCACAGGTGTGAAGGATGCTTCTCACACCCTTTCCTGGCTCTGCGCCCTGTGCTTCATGCTGAACGTCATGGCCACATGCACCCGCGCCTATTACTCCAGTGCCCCGATGTGCTCTCCCTGCCTCCAATTATGTTTCATCTTCCCCTGCCCTCCTGGGCATTCGTGGGCACTCCATACCCACTGCTCAATGAAATGACAGATTGATAAGAGCTCTCAGGAGGGGCAGAAGGTAGAAAGGCATTTGGCCTGAGGAAGAGAAGGTCAAGGTGGTCTGGGCCTTCATAACCAATAGAAGGACTATCCCTGTGCAAAGGACTATGGAAGCCTCTCTCTTCTCTGTATCCACTGAGTGTGAAAAAGGGGGTGTAAAGGAGAGAGGGGAGAGATTCAGGTTAGATAATAAGACAGAGCCAGGTGCTTGAGGCTATGGAATCCGGTGGGATCTATAATCCTAGAAATGCACTAGAAGCTTCTCCAGAGTCTCCCATGGTCCCTCAGGCCTGGAGAATGACTTTGTGGCCAGGGAAATAACAGATCCTGCCGCACAGTCTCAGAAGGCCTGGGAGCTCACTCCACTGAATCTACTGCATGGACCGGAAGCTGGGAGCCACTCCTGAAGCTTTAGCTCCCCATTGACTCCCCTCCCCCCAGGACCGACAGCCAGCCTACATCCCAGTGTACCCCACGCTCCTGGAACTTGGTGGATACATCATTGGGAGCTGAGGCCCAGCCCTGGAGTGCATGTTCTGGAGATGCAGGTTGAGTGTCTTAATCCCGCAGTGCCCTCTACCCTCCTCCTTTCCCCAAATCAGGAGTAAGAGGCAAGCAAAATAGAGTCTTATTAGTATGCATATGCATTCCCAGATTCCTTAACAGAGTGACTAACACCACCTACAGTCATTAGCTCCAGTTTGTTTTCTAAATCCAGTTTACGTTTCATTATCAAGCCTTCTGTTTACCTCTCCCCCTCCCCCAGGCCCCATGGGCTCCCTTCACAACCCCACCCTCTTGACCCCAAACCAAGTTTGGGGTTGGGTTCCTGATGCACCAAAGGGTCAGACCATCCTGGGAGATGCGTTCAATGAGCAGAAACTCTTCACTGAGCCCACCACCTAGCACGTCACTCAATGCTGTTGGGGTGAACACAGGGAGGAGGAAGACAGTCTATTCCTGGAGGGAGGACATTAACCAACCCTGGCACAGTGCCTCGTGCTTTATAAGAGCATCCCCAAACGCTGCCTCGCTCGTTTGTCACAACCATCACACGAAATGGATCATTATCCCCATTTTACAAAGACACTAAGTCTTAGACAGGTAACGCGACGGCTCCAAGAGTTTGGAGCTCTTGATGGATGGCACTGGATTTCAAACAACTCTGACTCCTCATCTGAGGCTCCTTCCTGGGTGTAAGGCAGCCTCTCCAGTACTAGCCTCGGTGCCACTGGGTGGCGAATGACCCGGTGCTGCCTGAAGGGCAGTAGATAGTTGGTGGAGGCTGTGCAGCCCAAGAGAAGCACCTGGAATGGTGGGTGGTGTGGTAGATGGAGCACCAGAGGGGAAGATAGAGGTCTGGACCCTGTTTCTTTAGTGCGACCTGGGGCACCTCTTCCTCTCGCTGGGCCTCAACTTCTCCATCTCTAAAATGGGAAAGCTGGGGCTAAATGGTTTCTAGTATCCAATGAAGAACAGCCAGGAAAACAGCCATCCAGAGAGGGACTTGAGACAATAGATGCCACTGACCTCCCTGGCTCTTGCCTCCTGTCAGGAAACCCCCAAATCTTCAGGGTGCCATTGAAGCAGAAACACTGCGGGCTGTGACAAGCGCCCAGGAGAATCTGGAAGGATCACAGCTCTTAGCTACTTCCCTCACCCCCCACACTTGCCACAGCCCTCCTAGGGTTTCTCCAGACTGCCCCACCCTCCCAGTCTCCTCTCTTGCCATCGTGCACCTATCAGAGCCCTAGGCAGCACTCACAGTATGCCAGCCACTTCTCTCTGCCCTCGATAATGCTTATTTTATTTCATTCTCGTCCAAACCCCGTGAGGCAGGTACTGCTATTATCTTCATTTTGCAGATGTGGAAACCATGGCAGAGAGGCTGAGCACCTTGCTGGGTGAGGGAGTTGGCAGGTGGCAGAGCCACATCCCTAAGCCGGCACCCTGACTCCAGAGCCTGTGCTGGGTGTGAGTGGTTGGGAAGTAAATTCTTTAAGGGAAGTCACTTTCCCTTCTCCAACATGGACAGGGCAGGTTCGCTCCTCTCACCCAACACTTAGACCAGGGGTGGGCAAACTTTTTGACTCGAGAGCCACAATGGGTTCTTAAACTGGACCGGAGGACCGGATCAAAAGCCTGGATGGAGTGTTTGTGTGAACTAATATACATTCAAAGTAAACATCATTACATAAAAGGGTACGGTCTTTTTTTTAATTTTTTTTTAGTTTAATTCATTTCAAACGGGCCGGATCCGGCCTGCGGGCCATAGTTTGCCCACGGCTGACTTAGACCCTTCCTTCAGGTCTCTCTGCCTTCTTTTATGTACTGTTTGGAACATATAGTGATACGTGTGGCTTGTCTTATAATCCTGTTAGCTGTGGGAGCACAGCTCTCACCATGTATGTTCCTGGCCCCAGCATCCTTCCCCCACGAGATCTGCCGCAGCAGGAATTGACTGACTCCTAAATTCTCTCCGTTCCTTAAGCAAGGCCTGGGCTTCTCTTTCAAAAGGACCTGGAGAGAGGAGCAGAGACCAAACCTCCTCCTGGTCCCAAGCAGGACAATAATCGGACTTCTTCTAATAAAACAGCCTTTGTAAGTTTCATGCAAGAAGTATAGAGGGGGATTAAGGGAAATATGAGCTGTGGCCCATCCCACACTCTGGTAGCACTGACCAGCTACACATTCAAATGATGCTAATAAGAGAATAAGGCAAAAATAAAATGTCTGGGCAATTTCTCTATTTCCAGAATAAAGAGATCAAGAGATCCAAGCAAGAAAATCAAACTATCAATAACAACAAATATCAAGGAGGTGTCGACATTTGCATGGCACTTGATAGAAGCATTTGGCGGGTAAACATGAGAGAAACTGGCTGTCCAGGTGCGGATAACAGCACAGGCGAAGGCGAAGAGGCAGGACGCCACCGTGAGGGGGGCCTTGGGGAGTTTTCTGGTGTGACCCAAGCAAGGGCAGAGAAGGCCTGGTGGTCAGGATCGTGGGTTCTGCATACAGACTCTGGGTTTACGTTCAAGCCCCCACCTGTAAGGGAAGTTACTTTAGCTAGTTGCTGGGCCTCTTTGTGGCTCCCTTTCTTTACCAGTAAAGTGGGAATAATCATAGTGACAATGTCACAAGTGGATGAGAAGTTAAGTGACGTGACTTTAGAATATTAGTGACACATAGTAAATTTTCAAGAACTGGTAGTTGTTGTTATTCATGTTGTTATTATTATTCAAGAGCACAGTGGGAAGTAAAAGAGCAGGTAGGCTGACATTCCCTTGAACATGAAGGTAATGAATTTAAGTCTCTTTTATGCAGATAACTGGGCGACACTGAAGTGTTTTGAACAGGTTAATGTAGGGGTTTGGTGGTTGAACTGCTGGGAGAAGACCTGAATAAAAGAAAAGCATTTATAAATTTATTGAAATAACCCAGGTAGGAGAAGAAAGGGGTGAGATCAGAGACTACAATGGTGACAATAGAAGGGGGATGTGAGGAGTAGAATGGATCCCAGAGGTAACTAGGTGTGGGGTCTGAGACGGGGGTTGTGGTTAGAACCCACTTCCTGTCGTGGGGCCTCATCAACTGGAGGAATGGTTGGTGTCCCTGAGAGATAGATGCTACAAAGGTGGGAGAAAGTGGAAGGGCTGCGGGGATGGAGTGAGCAGTTCCACATGGATGTCTGGAGTTTGAGAGCTTGGGGACACCCAGGTCTTCCTGTCTAGGGCATAATTCAGTAAATGGGTCTGGAAGAAAGAGTCTGAGACAGAATGGAGGTGGAAGGTCATGGGAGCGAAGTAGATCCCCAGGGGAGAAAGGTTGAGTTAGAAGGAGGTGGGTGTTGAGACCCACACTCATTCAGCCTTATGCATGCATGGTCCAGCACTAGGCATTTTCCACATATGGCCTGTGCTCCTCCTTGTAAAGCAGAAATTGGTTAGCCCCATTTTATGGATAAGAAGACTGAAGCTCAACAAGATTAAGCAGTTTGTCCAAGGTCAGTCTGTTAGTTAGAGAGGCCAGCAAGGAGACAGAGAAGCAGCCCATGGAGGGTAGAATAACAGGCTACTATTGTGGAAATTAAGGAAGGGGGGCGAGCTTAGAGTTTTGCTTGGCAAAGTCCCCATGCCAGGACTCATGTAGCAAATGTTATTTGTATGATACATGAAGGGTAAATGGAGAGACTCTTCTTCATGGGAGGAGATTGCCCTCCAGACTCCCCTGATTCCAGCTGGCTGTTCCCATTACTGGAGTAATCAATATCTCAGCACAGCCATAAGCAGGGGTGGTATTGAAAATATCTACAACTGGTATACCCATGTATAGCCCCTGTCAACCAAACATCATTCTGTATTTGTTATATAAGGAGGCGGTCCACCTCAGGGTCCTAGATCAGGCAGTGGCAAGGGGACATGTGGAGGGCTCAGGCAATGGTTTGGAAATATTGCTCTATTTTCATCATCAATATGGCTGCATGGTGCGTTTCCAGCCTGCCTGTGACCCAGCTGGAGCACACCCATGAGCTGTGACACCTTGGTCCACTGGCTAAGGATTGTGTTAAATAGTGCATCTGACCTGCGGAGGAGTAGGTCTTGGAGGGTGGGGACTGGTGAAGCAGAGCTATCGGGTTTGGCAATTCAGAGGTCGCTGGTGGCCTTTAAGGGAGCAATTTCTGCAGGGCTGCGGTGTGGACACCAGCTTGCTAGAGGCTGGGGCTGAGTGGGAGGTGAGGAAGTAGAGGCGGTAAGTGCACAATACTTTTTTGAGAAGTTTAGCTGTGAAAGGCGAGTGGAAGGTGGGATGGAAGCTCAGGAGAAAGCAGAGTGGAGGAAAGACGTTCTTGGGGGTGGAAGCACTTGGGTGGAAGCCAGAGTAAGGGAGCCAGTGCCGAGAAAGCAAGAAGAAATGGTCCATGGTGGGGGGTGGGCAGTGAAGGTGCATGAGCCCCAGAAAGAGGAAGGTCCCGACTTCCACAGCAACCAGGAGAAATGAACAAAGGGGAAGGAGACAACAGATGCTTTGAGTTGTAGGGAAGTGATCTGTGGCCTCCACATTGTAAGCTGAGTGGCAGAGGGAGAGGAAGCGGGATCTGAGGAACGGGGAAGATTGAAGCAGCCCCTGGGGCATGAGACTGGCTGTTAGCCAGAGGATGAATATGGGTTTTTCAGACAGAAATGGGGCCCATTGTTCTTACTATGTTGTGGCGGATATTCAGGGAGGTCATGGGACTTGGCCCTGCAGTTTGTCAACTGGGAACAACAGAAAGAACCAGCACGTGCATGCTCTCGGATTGGGGTAGCCAGGAGGGCGTGGGGACAAATCAAGCAAGCAGTGAACTTTGGTTCCTTTTGAAAGGTGGATCTTGGGGAAATGAGTAAGCAGGCATGTCAGGCTAGACAGGGGTGGGCTTACTCTGGCAGGGATCTGGGGATAGATGGACAGTCAGAGAAGGAAGGATGAGAATTTGCAGCCAGAACAAAGGAGAATAAATTCCAGGTTTTGAGGCTTGTGCCAAATGTTGCCTGTTAACAAGAGACCCACACCTGCATACCTGCTCTTTCATAGGCCCCTGGGCCACCGGGAAACCTCATTTCCGGACTTCCTGGCCAGCTGGATTCTGCACAGGGTGTCCTGATGGGAAGCTCTGGCGTGAGGTTAGAAGGCATGACGGTGGAAGCTATTTCTGCTTCTGGTAGCAGCATCAGCAGGGGTATGGGCTCCTGGGTTTCTCCCAGGTTCGCAGTGGCTGTGGCGTGTCAGGGAGCACAGGATCCTGGGATCTGGGTTATGACACTTTGCCCCCTTTTACCCTTTCAGCTCTCTGAGCAGCCATGGCTTCTTGAAGTTACTAACCTCTGAGTACTAGCACCTTCTCTTTTTTGCCTTTTAAAATCCGACCAACACCTTTGAGACACATTGCCTGTATTCAATTCCCCTGTTTGAAATGCCTAGAGTGGTTTCTACTTTTCACCTGATGGACTGGGCATGTGACTGACTGACGTGAGGAGGAGAGGAAGGCTGTGGGATGGGGAGTACTGAGGTCAAACAACTGAGAGACCAGCGAGGTGAATGGCTCACATAAGAATCCATGGTTCTTGCCCTAACTGGTTTGGCTCAGCGGATAGAGCATCGGCCTGCAGACTCAAGGGTCTCAGGTTCGATTCCAGTCAAGGGCATGTACCTTGGTTGCGGGCACATCCCCAGTGGGGAGTGTGCAGGAGGCAGCTGATTGATGTTTCTCTCTCATCAATGTTTCTAACTCTCTATTCCTCTCCCTTCCTCTCTGTAAAAAATCAATAAAAAAATTATTAAAAAAAAAAGAATCCATGGTTCAGGCTAGAGAGAAACTGTTTCACCCTCTTCCAGGGGCAGGGCTCTATTGGGATATTGGGCTCTCCCACCCAACATTCCTTCCCAGCTTTCAGGCAACCAGGTCTTTCTCCTTCCCTTCTCCCCAAGTTAACATCCTCCCTTGACCCCCTGAGGTTCTGTTCCAGTGACGAATCACACTGTGATATGTTTGGCATCCCCTCTTTCTGCTACTCCCTCCTGAGCTATGTCCCCTTCATAGTCCACCTTCCCCCCAAGTCCCCAGGAATAGATTTCATCCCCTGGTTTTGAAAGTCTTATTCCTTCTTAAAAGAATTTCTTAACCTGGAGCCCATGAGTGATTCTAATAGGAGCTATGACCCACCTGAAATTCTATAGCCAATTTCACAGGTATATGTATATATGGGGTATTTTTGTGCTTTTGTTTTGTTTTGTTTTGTGGTGTGTGTGTGTGTGTGTGTGTGTGTGTGTGTGTGTGTTAGAAAAGCTAACTTATTTATCAAGGAATCCTTGTTCCCTTCACCTTGAGAGTTGTTCAAGGGAAAGAATAAGAACAATCACTGATAGAGTCTTAGGAATTTTTAATTTGCTCTAGGTCTCTAACTTTTTGTATGACCTTAAAAAAGTCTCTTGCATTCCCTGGGCCTCAGATTCTTCATCTGTAAAATGGAAACAATAATTTACAACTTTTAGAATTATTGGAAGGATTACATTTGGTACAAAAGCCAGCACAATGCCTGCCTTGGTTGGCGTTGAATAAATGGCAGCTACTGGTATTGAGCTAGTTTGGGTTCCTCCAGAAACAGACCTGTAGACAGGGGTTGAGTATGACTATTTTATTTAGGAGGTGACCTAGAAAATGTCAGTAGAAGAGTGGAAATTGAAAAAAGAAAGGGTCCCAGCCAGAGCGGCTCAGTTGGTTGAGCATCATCCTGTGAACCAAAAGATTGCCAGTTAGATTCCTCGTCGGGGCACACACCTGGGTTGAGGGTGCTATGCCTGATTGGGGCACGTACAGAAGGCAACCAATCCATGTCCTCTTTAATCAATCTCTCTCTCTCTCTCTCTCTCTCTCTCTCTCTCTCTCTCTCTCTCTCTTTCTCTTTCTCTCTCTCTCCTTCCTCTCTCTAAGCATGTCCTTGGGTGAGAATGTTAGAATTAGGAAAAAACAAAGGAAATAAAGGGAAAGAATCCAATGAAGGGCATGTTATCAAGTGAGTGCTTTCAGTTGCAGCTCCTCCCACTGGGATTTCTTGGAGAAGGTATGAAGCACACCCTGAATTGTCGCCCCCAGGGGTGAGGAGGTGGAGTATTTATTCACCTACTTGCCATCTATCATTGACTGAAGGCTTCCAGGGACATTAACTCTCCAGCACAACTGGCTCCCTTGGCCAGGAAGCACGCTCAAGCATGAAGTCCCAGGTGTTCACAGTAGCAACTGAGTTGTACAAAGGTGACTTCTCAAGAGATAATAGCGGGGCAATGACAGTGACTGCCACAGTGACTAATACGAGCCTTCCCCTGTCCCCACCATCAGCACTGATGGATTCCGCACTCCCATCCTGTTAGCTTTTAGCTTGTCCCCTTGCCCTAGCTCTGCGCTGGACTAGCATCACGGTATCGTGAGTGTGCTTACTTGTCTCTCCAAGAGAACTGGCAGCTTTCTGAAGGCAGGGGCTGTATCAACCCTACCTCTCTGATACCGGAATTCGACATGACAGCTGACACACATGGAAAATATCTTGTCCGTGTTTTTAACGAATGAACTGCCCACTGTGTGGCCGTTTGCAGGTTTCCGATGACCCCACACTGCTGGAGGGGCGGCACGATTAGGAATTCTGCACACTCGGTGGCAGATTTATGTCCCCTCTGCTTCTTTGGCAGGTGCCTTTATCACAGCATGTACGGTTCCTGGATCATTTTCCAGGGGATTCATGTCTCAATATTATAATCTCCAAAGTGATGATATTAGAAATTCAGTTTTAAAAAGGAGCTGTTTAGGGTGTCAGCATGTGATGATAATCATCTGGGTGGACCCCCCCATTCTTCTTGAACTGCAATAGTAAGCTCCTTTCCACTTCAATACAAAGAATGGGGAGAATATGGACTATTTATGCATCCCCCCACCCATCCTCCTCTCCCATCCCTATGCTGCCAGCACATGGGGAGCATACTCTGCTCCCCAGAGCCCATGCCTGAATAAGCCTGATTGCTTTCCTGTATTTCTATATAAAACCTTAAATATTCATCACGCCATCAAATTAAATGGGATTCTTCAGCTGTCATTCTTTTCAACACCCTGAGTTATTTTCTTTGGTACCTGTCCTACCAGCATTTGAAGCCCCCAGAGACTAGGCAATTGTCTAACATTGTCCCCTATTAGCTCAGCTCCCAATCAATTGAGAGGGTGCTAATGAAAACAGAAGGTCAAGGCTTGTTGTGGAGGCCAGGGGATCAGGTCGGGGGTTAGCGGGCAGCAGGGAAAGTTCAGCCATTTCGTGTAGCTTAGAGAAGGTTTGCAGGTGAAAGGACAGGCGGAAGTAGACACATGGAGTGGGTCAAAGGGGAAATCGGAACCACCCAACAGGTGTATGCCGGCCTTCCTTTTTCCCTCTTCACCAAGTTTAAGGGCTGAGTGCAGGATTTCAATATTCTCGGGTCAGAAACAGGGAGCTACCTGGTAGGTGAGAGGACATTTTGAAGGCCTTTTTAGCCCCTCAAGTCATTAAGTTTCTTTGTGTGGCAGTGATAGCAGCTTAATAGGAAAGGCCCTGGGGACCCTGCTGGAGAAATTGAGGGGGGGATGTGAATATGCAAATCCAACGGAATATTATGTATAGCATTGTGTTAACTTTCAATGCAATACATTGTATTTTAATCTACTGCCTCTGCCTGTGCGGTCCCTTAACAAGGGAATCCATCAGCGAGCAGTCAGTCATGTGCGGGAGCATGAGTCCCCCATCTCCCCGCCGCAGCCATTTATAATCAGCCTGAAGTTGGATAACATGCTGCAGGAGAGAGCCCCTAGCTGCTGCTGCTGCTGTGAGGATCTGAGCGCTGCCTGGCGTCCTGGAGGGGCTGGGGCACCACAGATCCTCACTGGAGAGCAGCCCACCATCCTCTAATTCACTGCAGTGCCAGATGTGGAGTATGCCCAGCTGCAGGCCAGCGCGCTTCTTCAGGACCACGCGGTGCTGGACAGCGCACTGCGTGCTCAGGAAAGCCGAATGTATCACCCAGACCAGGAAGATCACCAGCACAGTGGGGAAAGCCTGGGTGATGTGTCCCCAGCAGGAGGATCAGGTCGCAGCATGGGGTTTGGGTAAGACCCATCTCCTCACCGGGGCCTCTGCTTTCCTTATAAAGTGAGGATTTGTTCCACAGGTTGTCAAAAGACCCCCAGTGCCCTGATTGCATGAATCAGCTGCTTGTACGTGCAATAGATGGCCATAGAACAGTGGTTCTAAGGCTGCTGGCCATCAGTATCACTGGAAGGAGATAAAACGCATATTCTTGGGCCCAGCTGTGGTGTGTTGAGTCAGTAGGCCTGGGAGAATGTGTATTTTTTTGTAGGGATCGGCTCTAGAATTAAGCTTCGGATTGACCTGTGGCATAGCCACAAACAAGTCCCAGGTTAGAGGGCAGAGCCCTCTTAGCATAACTAAACTTGACCTTATGGCCGTCCCCTAGATTCTTCCTATGTAGCTAATGGGCTGTGGGAGATGCAGCAAGTGCTGCCAAAACAAGTGAAACTTACAGAACATTGTAACTATGTTGACCACTACCTTGTTTTTCTCTGACTATAAAATAAAGCCTCAGCTGGATCCTTCTCTGTGGCCTCATCCAGGCACAGGAGATCCACTGAGCCCCAGCTGTATTCTCTTTGTCTGTCTTTTCTTTAATCCTTCACCGCCCCTCCTCAAGCTCACTGAACCCTTGGCTGTGCTGGCATGGCACAATTTTTAACATGCCATCCTGGTTCACTCTGGCACTAGTCAGAGAAATTTGAGAAATACTGCATTGGAACATCTGATTTTTTGACTTCCTGAACTCTCCACTATGACTTCTCTGCTCTTGCCCCTCCCATCCTCATATCTGAACAACACACACATATACATGCCAGCATCCCTGTGCACAAATTAGTTATTTATTCCCCAAAATTTAAAAAAATTTGTTTTTATTTATTTTTAGAGAGAGGAAGGAAGAAGGATAGAGAGATAGAAACATCCACGAGAGAGAAACATCATCGATTTTCTGCCTCCTGCACTATCTGCCCCTACTGGGAAGCAAGCCTGCAAACCAAGCCTGTAACTGGGAATGGAACCAGCGACCTCTGGGTTCATGGATCAGCCCTCAACACTGAGCCACACCAGCTGGGCCCAACACTTTCTAAGCACTCATTATGTCCCAGGAAGATCTCAGTTCCTCACAGATGAACAATCCATAAGTGAAGGCGGTTGTTCTCAGAAAGGTCCCAGTCTCCCAGGGAAGACAGACAGGTGGATAGCTAACTATAACACAGAGTGATCAGGGCCCCAGGAAGGGTGTGTAGTGGAGTGTGGTGGAAGCACAGCTGTGTAGGCTCATGCTGAGTGCTCAGACAATGGGGCAGATGGCTGCCCCTTTGGGCACAGAGCCTCCTGCTTGGGTTTTTCACGTGCAGCTTCTTCAGTGTCCTGGAGGGCTCCCCATCTGTGTGCACAGAGCACACCACCAAGGAGTGGTCAATGCTCTGCTCACTCATCAGGGAGCCTCAGGGGACAACTGGCTTGCGGAGAGGGCTTTCTTCATCTGGTCTTCTTTTTATCCGCTTCTGTTCTTGAGTTTCCTCTTTGCTCAAGGTTCTTCCTCTCTCCCTACTTATCCACATGTCTCTACTTTGTGGCCTCCTCCCAACAAAGAGTCTCCTTTCCCCCTGGCTCTATTCCTTTCCCCTAGCTGCCAGATGCAATCTGTGCTGAGGGTGGTTTGTAGTTGCTGCTGGTGAGGGAGGTGCTTGAAGAGATGGAGTTGGATTGTCTATCACAACTCATTATGTGAGGGTGGGATGAGGTTTGACTCCAGCACAGTGATGCTCGGGGGAGCTTGGTGCTGGGGTGGTAAAATTGGCAAAGTGGGCTTCATGTAGCAATCAGAGTTCCTCATAGTAGCTGCAACCAAACTGGCTCAGCGTGGGTCACAGCTCCCTCTTGCCCAGAAGTCTATACACAAGACTCCTTCCCTCATTGGCAGATACTGAGTCTTTTTATTCTGTACTCCTGTTGTTTGTCTTGCATTCTGTCCTTTGCCACCCACCGCTTAGTTGCCATTACCGTTCTTCTCTTTTTTCGTGAACCTGATGCTTTGGACATCATTCTCAATGCTGTGCACTCTACAGCCATATCCACTTCTGAATACCCATCCTTCCCTTCCATCCTTCTCTGATGGAGACCCTCTTCTCGGTTCTTCCATGTCGGCCACCACTTTCCTAAGGTCCGTACAATTCCATGCATGGGATTAGAAATCACAAGAATCCTTTATCTTTACTCTGACAATGTTTTATTAAAGTGATTATCTCACTCCCTGCATGAACCTGATCTCCAAGTCATGCCAGGTTTCCCAATGATGTCCATATTTTTATGCCACATTCCTGCTTCCATAAAGAAAGTTTGAAATATATTTATGTGCCTGTTTCAGTTCTAAGCAAAGTTTATGACATGATCCCTGTACATGTAGTTTTAAGGACCCCTAATTTTTCCCAGATCATGACTCATGCTTGGATTTCTTGCTGGGACTGTCCTAGAATATGATTCCCAACTTTGGTGGTTTCTTCTCCCGGAGTCTTTCTTATTTTTCTAATTAGAATAATCTGGTTTGATATCTGATGCTCCAAAGCAGAAGTCTCATCTAAAATCAAGATATGCCGACCTCCTCGCCCCACTCAGTGTACTCCCATGACCACAGACACACACTGTCATGTCCCATCACCCTGGTGGCCTCCAAGGAGAGAGGAACTGGTTCCTATGTAGCTCCCTTCCTATGCTATAACATGACAATTTAGTGGAGGAATTAGACACGTTCCCATCAGTTCCCCTAGGCCCAGCCCACCTGGTTCTTCTTTGGCCCACTTGCCCATTACATTTAATCAACATGACAGCTCTCCAAGTTAAGCATTTGTGTTCCTTTGCTGCAGGTGTAGGAGTGGAAGCTCACAGAGGTTGAATCATTTGTCCATAGTAACTAGTGGGCCTGAGATTATAACAGGCTATCAGCCTTCTTAATCCAGAAAAGAATCTCGGAATGGGTGAGCTATTAGCTTTAGAGGAAGGGAGAGTCAGGCATTCAAAGTAAAAACTTTCCCTTCTAGTCCTCCCCAGACGGATGGTTCTTCTCGCTTGTGGTTTGGCCAAAGACAGCCATAGACTTTTTGAGACATTAAATACGCATGGCGGTGCATCAGGGCCCTGCCCATATGCCCCTAGCACTCACTGTTCTGTGCTGCTGAGTCTTATTGCAAGCACCTGCACCTCCCTGCCCTAGGGCTTCCTCCAGCAGCGAGACCATGCCTAGCACATGAGAGGCTGGAAATGCTAACTCCCCAAGAGAAGATCCAAATCAATGACACATAAGAATTTGGTTGTTAATTACTTCGTCACCTCCCATGAGGGACAACTCTGTCCCACACTGTCTCCCAAAAGATCCCCGTGGGATTGAACCCCAGTTGTCCACACTGGCTGATTACTTACAGACCTTGTGTTGGCTCTTTTCCTGTCCTACTTCCTCATTCTGCTACTGGTACTTTCTGGACTCACCTCCTAAATAAACGAACTACTTGCACTTGAATCCTAGACTCAGTGTCTGCTTTTGGGGAAGCCAGGCTAAGACAATCTCCGTGGAAGCTTAGAGGTCATCTGGCTCAAACATCTCATGAATAATTTAGCTCCCAGAGCGGGAGGTGACCTGTACAAGGTTACACCTGTCAGAGCAGGCCGAGAGCCCCAGATGTCTCTAGCTCAGTCCTGCTCCCATTCCATCCTGGGATCCCCTCCTGCAACCCATGGCAGCCACATCTCACTGGAAATGCACCACCAGGAACTGGTGAAACTGGTTGGGGAATGGGGTAGGTGGGGGTAGGGAAAGAGTGAATGAGGGCAGAAAAACTCGCAGACAAAAAATCCCTTTATGATTCACCCATGTACTTTGTCTGTCAACAGTTTTACACCACTCTGTCCATCTGCCAGCTGGGCAGCCCTGACCCAGATTAATTACATAGTTCTCCTGAAACTTTGGGACCAGAGAGGTTAAAACAGCTTTGCATGCCTGTCCTAACAGGCCCTTTTCAAGCAGCTGCTGGCCTTGGTGCTGAATTTGCCGCTGGCCGGAGCTGAACTAGACTAGGCTGTTGGAGGTTAGAGGCTCAGAACGCTATCAGAGCGAGGCATGTACTTTTCACCTGCCTGGCGGTACAGGTGGGGGCTGTGAGGCCCAGAGGATGGATGGGTGTGTTCCATTCGCATGATTACGCCTGCTATTTAGGACAATCAAATCTGACTTGGTTATGATTACCTGTGCCAATGGAAGGGAAGGCAAAGCTCATAGATTTCCAAATGTCACGTAATACAAGTAATTTCTTTACTTTGAGTGTAGATTGAATTTGAATTTTGAGGAGAGGAAAGTATTGCAGGTGTACCTTTGTAGTCATGTTGAGCCCTGCTGAACGAGACAAGAGAGAGAGAGAAAGGTGGAGAAGGAAGGGAGAAAAGCCTAGGATTAAGGATGCCCTGTGGACAGTCTACATGGGGTAAACTACATCCACTCCACTAGTACAAACATATTTCCTTCACTAGTTTTCACAACAGTTTCCTACACACACACACACACACACACACACACAGCATAGCTTTAAGATAGAACTCCCAAAGAGCATTGTACCCACCACCTCTTTCCAGAATCTCCAGCATCCCATCTCTTTGCCAATCTGTTACTGCATGCATTCTGAAATCCCTCATCTTTTGCCTATACAACCACCTTCCCTTATTTCTCTGCTGCTGAGCCCCAGGGAGAAAATGTGCATGCTGAGCTCGGACCAGAGTTTGGATCCCATGCCTCCATCTAGCCCCGTATCCCCTCCTGGGGCTTGGGCTTGGATCATGTTCTCTAACTCCCTGCACTGGCTATGCTAACCCTTTTCAATGTCTATGAAGACCCCTAAACTCCCACAGTTTGTCTTAGCAGATAACAGGGCTTCCCTGTTAACGATGAAGAATCAGGCTATCAGACATGGATTTCCTCAACCTCATTGTAAATCCATCTGCTCTCATAATTATCTATTCCTTCTCTCATGAAGGAGGAAGTGTTTCTTTTTCTGCCCAAGGAAAACCCTCCTATCTCTGATGTAGAGCCTTCATCCTGACTGCGAAGAACTTGTACCACCAACAATGCTCCTCTTCTTATCACCCTCTCCCTCCCACCGTGCTTACCTGTCAGCACAGAGCAGGTTCAAGTTCCTGACATCTTATAAAACCCCCTTCTAGCTAATCATCTCCTTCCTTCAAAAGCCACAACTTCTAAGAGAGTAACCTATACTTGCTATACTCTCTCACCCCATTCATCCCTCAACCCATTGCACTGTGGGTTCCAGACAAATTATTCCACGGAAACCACCTTGTTTAGGACACAAATAATTTTGTAATTACCACTTCCTGTGAACCCTCCCCCAACAATCCTTTTCTTGCTTAATTTCAACTTACTTCACATTTATGAGTACTTTTAAAATCATGCTTCTTCTTTGATGTGTTTGACAACAGTGGTTTTTCTCCTACCTCATAATCACACCTTCTCAGTTTTTTGAGAACTCCTTAAATTTTGTTCCTCAGTATCCTGTCCTTGACCCTCACCTCTTATTCTATGCATTTTCCCTGGGTAAACCCACCCATGCCCCTGGACATTAGTCCTGACTGAATTGCTCCAAATGCATGGCCCAGCACAGCCCTCTCTTCTAACCAAACAATAATATCTCAAGGCCTGATGGACACCCCCACTGGATGTCCATAAGCACCTCAAACTCATCCTACTCTCCACAGAAATCATCACCCTTTCACCCAAACTGTCTTTCTTTCTTGTTTTATATAGTGAAGAACATGTGTCATCTTGACTCCATCCCTCACCTTCCTGTACTAGTATTCCATAGGCTTTGAATCTGTGGTTACCTAATGTCTAGTCTCATGGCCATCCAATATACCTCATCTATTTGCTGGTTGAGCTTCTCATTTCATTTTTAGATGCTGGTGTGTGTGTGTGTGTGTGTGTGTGTGTGTGTGTGTGTGTGTGTTTCTGTCTGTTCTTGTATTATTCTTAGTAAAATGAAATTCTAGGCAGGGAGGGGTCAAGTGATCATCAGTCATTTACACTTTAGTGCAAACAACTTTTCGAAAAAATAAATGAGTTGAAGAGAAGGCTTGAGTGCCTTAGATAGCAGCTAAATGAAGAGCACAGGGGCTCTCCCAGGCACAGAACCAGCTGGAGCACTTAAGCCAAACTCTGCCAACTTTTCAATTTTCTTACATCTTTGACATGCAGTGTTCACTAGCTTCCAATTACATGAAGCTAGCTTCAATTACATGAAGCTTGTTATTGCTTCATATCTATCTCAGAGCTGACCCATTCTCACATTGACTTGTACTTGGGGATATCTGAAAAGATTTTGGATAGTGTTATCTGGCCTCCAAACATAAGCGCACTTCTCTCTCTCTCTTCTGTACTTTCTTTCTTGCTACTTAGTTAGAATATAATTAAATTTGAGTTGTGGCCAAAGCCGATTTGTGAGACAAGCATTTGGTTAGTGATATTGAGCCAACCAGGTGAAAAAAAAACAGCAAAACTTCAAAAGGCCAATAATCATCTTGTGATTGAAATTCAGTCCCTCTCTTCTCATCCTCTCTCCTATTAACTTAGACAAGTGCTGTAATCCCTCCTGGGACCCTCAGCTCATCGCAATTCACAGATGAGTATAAGTGTGTCTATGTGCCACAGCAGAGAAGGGAGCGTCATGCATGAGCTCCGCGATCATAGGTGAGGAGCTCTACTCTAGTTTAAGAACCGCTTCCAGGAGATTAGAAGAGGCCAGTGTTAGCTGAGTTAGGGGTTAGGGCAGTGGTTGGCAAACTCATTAGTCAACAGAGCCAAATATCAACAGTACAACGATTGAAATTTCTTTTGAGAGCCACATTTTTTAAACTTAAACTATATAGGTAGGCACATTGTTATTAATTTAATTAGGGTACTCCTAAGGCTTAGGAAGGGTCACACTCAAGGGGCCAAAGAGCCGCATGTGGCTCACGAGCCACAGTTTGCCGACCATGGGGTTAGGGGATTGGGATAAAAACAATAGTGGAAGGAAGATGATGAAGCAGAAATGAAGGGGTGTTTAGGACATCAAATCCTGGAATCTGGGGATAAAAAATAAGAAAAAAATTCAGATTAAGAGTCAGAGAGAAGGTCTTTGAGGATCATTCATTCAGGAAACAACAGATTCTTAAGTTTGCAAATGATCTCAAGTGACATCTATCCTAACGACCCTTCTCCATTTTACTGATATGGACACTGAGACCCAAGAAGGGAAAGACTTACCCACGATCACTCAGTGCTGTTCAATCACTCAGCACATAGACTGATCAATCAATCAATCCCTGCCCTGCGCAGTGCCGGATGCTCTGGGGCTTCTGAGAAGTATCGAGGCTCAGTGCCCTCCTTCCTGGGAAGGGGCGCCTGACTGACAATGAACACACCTCTCCCAGCAACCTGCAGCCTCGACACACTGTGGCCAGCAGCACACCTGCTCTAGGTTAGCTGTGAGCTTGGCCCTTCCATCCCCAGCTCTGCCAAGGATCTTTTCGGGGTGTTCACCGAGTGTGGCAGGGGATAGGTAGGAGTGTGTGTGCGTGTGTGTGTGTGTTTGCATGAATATGCCTCTCGTTACCTTTCAATACCAGAGAGAAAGGATCTTCAGGTTGACTGTTACTTTGAGTTGGCCATACCTCTGCTGCCCTTCCTGGCTGTGGCCAGCTCTTTATAACTCTCCTCTGTGGGCATGTCAGGTAGTTCTCCACTACCTGTGGGCTGTCTGCAGGCCCTAGAAGGCAGGAGTGCTTCTCTTGGATGCCCAATATTCCCAGTTGAGGATATAGATTTTCTATATACACTTTTTGGCTGGCTGGCTGGATATATAATGGGCACTGGAGGAAATGGAAGCCCATAGTAATGAAATAACCTACCCAAGGTCTCACAGTTTTGGGCAGAGACTGAAATGCAAACCTTCTGACTCCCGGCTCAGTGCTCCACTTGGCCTCCGCAGCACTTGAAAAGCAGAGGCAGATAGAGGGTGACCAGAGCATGCCTGGCTTCTTGGTTAAAGCCTTCTCAATGCCCTTTCATGAAGTCCCTTAGTCCTTAAGAACAAAACTAGTCAAATCGAGAATTTAAAGATCTGGACTCTGATGTGGGGTATACATGTCACATTGCCTCTTTCAGCCTCAGTCCCCTTATTTGTTGAACAGGTTATATTTGACTGTATGGCATTAAAGGGAAGTTGAGCCCTGATATTTTAAAACTCATTATTCTAGATGCCAATGGGGACCCAAACCCCATTAATTTATTTAATCAATAAAGAACAATAGCGATAATAAAAAAATAACCATCATGATTATTATATTTTCCAGCTGGATCGGACATGTTTGGATGGGAGGCTCTTCCTCCCTGTTGCTATTTGGGGAATTCAGAGCTAAATATAGCCCAGTGCCAGGCATCCCAAGCGCCATCATCTCAAATTAGGAAACATATTTGCACCTCCTATCAACAGTCCTGTGGCAGACACACTGCCAACACCAGCAGAGATGCAAGAATCCTGTATGGCTGCCTCCTGGGAGAAGCAGTCCAGATGATCTGTGAGAGACCCTGATGACAGGGTCACGGTGGGGGGTGGGGTGGGCTCGGGAATGTATGTGAGAATTGACCCTGGCTCTCAGGAAGACTAAGAGCACCTACTGTGTACCAGGCTGTGGGCTACATAATGTATATATGTCACTTCTAGTCCTTATGGCGTCTTTGAAAAATAATCTCCCAAGGCCACATAGCTTGTAAGTGACAGAGGAGAGATATGCATTGATGGCTGTCTCATCCCGCGTCCATGTATCATCCACTACACTGTACAGCCTCACCACAGTGCCTGCCTTCCCTCCTCCTTGAGCACTGGTGGGTGCTGGCTGGGATTCTGACCTAGTGCTGAGTACACAGGTAAACGAGACTTGGTTCTTGCTTCCAGAGACCTCCCAGTTAATGCCCAGCTGATAGCATTAACTGATAATCGAAATACCTACCAATAATGATAAAAATAAATGCAGTGTAGGGGGTCATAGACAGGGGAGGCATGAAAACCCCCAGAAGGAAAGCAAAGTTTGAGTCAAAACATCCAGGTGACCAGCATTTGACAGTCCAGTGAGGCATGGGATGGCCATTGGCAAAAGGAGCTGTAGGGGCAGGGGCAGGGAACTCTGAGAGAGCATCGGGTTTGAGGGACAGTGATGGTGCCGGTGGAGTTGTGTCCCCTCTGCACGATCATCTCCGCTCTCCATGTTGAGTGGCACTCTCAGTCCGCTGAGGGAGAAGAGCCACTTCAGAGCACCCCAAATTAAGGACTTCTTTCCTTCCCACCTCACAAAACCACAGAAGTGTGGAGTCCTAGACCCAAGAGACCTCAAATCCCAGATTCGGGGAAAAACAAAACAGCAACCAAACAAAAATTAGTGTAAGAACCTGGGACCAGAATAACCCCAGGAACCCGTCCCCCTTGGCCTCCAAGCTGCTCTCTGCAACCCTGGCTTCTAGCTGGACAGTGTCTCCAGGGAGCTGAGGCTCTTCCCAGTGGACGCTGATTGCTGCCTTGGGCTCTGAGCACCTTCCCACCGGGAGGCACCTGGGAGATGGGTGCCAACGCCTCCATTCCTTCCTCCTCTCTTCCTCCTCCTCCTCCTCCTCCTCCTCCTCCTCCTCCTCCTCCTCCTCCTCCTTCTCCCCGCTCTTCCTTTTCCTCCTCCCCCTGCTCCATCTTCCTCTGCCCTCCTCCCTACCTACCTTGTCAGTTCTTCTCACCCCTCCACCCTATTACTCCTTCTTTCCTCTGCCTGACCCCTCCCCCCCGCCTTCCCTCCCGCTTCTCCCTCCAGCTGTAGCTTCATGATGTCAGAAAATATAAGCAAGCCACTTTCTGTGCATTGTTTCTAAACCCAAGGCAATAAAAGGCTCCTTTCTTTGGAGGGGAAGGGAAAGCCATCACTCAGGCCTGAGCAGGCAGCACCGGCTTGCCTTCTCCCTGGCCCTCTGTAGGGTCCCCTCCTCCCGCATGACAAGACCCGCTCCCAGAGCAGCCACTTGGAAACAGCCCCGAGGGCACAGAAGCAGCAGGTTCTGACGGGGCCATGACCTGACACGTGCCCCCTGCCTGTCACACCCTCCTCCCCTCCCATTCGCATGTGCCAGACTCCCGCCCCTTGGCCAGGGCCCTAGGACAGTCTCCACCATTTCTGCCCAAAGAGGCTTCAAATAGGCTGTGCCCAGCTCAGGGTGGCTTGCATGACCAGCCAGGACAGGCCCGCCCTCTGCCCATCCTGCATCAAGCCGCCCATCCTGCAACAAGCCCCCATCCTGCAACAAGCCGCCCGTCCTGCAACAAGCCGCCCGTCCTGCAACAAGCCACCCATCCTGCAACAAGCCACCCATCCTGCAACAAGCCACCCATCCTGCAACAAGCCACCCATTCTGCATCAAGCCACCGAGAGCCTAGAGTTCCTGTCGGAGGGCAGGCAGTCCCCTTCAGGGACTCCCTCTGACGGAGTAGACACAGTCCAGGATCTCGGAGCTTCCAGTCTGATGGGGGTGACACAGCCCCAACCCTTGGGAGTTTCCATGTTAGCAGCTGGCACCAGCTCACCCCAGAACTGGAAGACCATGGCGGGGCAGGGGGGCGGGGGGGGTGATGCAACAGAAAGGATGGGAAAGCACAGGCCTTGGGAGCTGGGTAAGAGCAGATCCCAGCTCCAGCACTCACTGACATCATTTATAAACAGGCCTCCTTTCCTGGCTGCCTACGTCCCAGGGAGGACATGGCGAGCTGAACTGTCGCTCCCTCTAACATCAGTGGCCGGGGCTATGCATACTGGCCTGTGATTGTTGGTCTCTGCTTTGTGGCCACTACTTTCTGTGCCTCTTTCCTCCCCTGCCCCCAGGACCCAGGTGTCAATCTCTACCCCTCAGACTCTCAGTAACGGCAATGCACTTTGTAGAGGGCCAGCTTCAGGCCAGGCACAGAGCTAGTTGCCTGACAACATCTCAATCACCACTGTTGGGTTCAGATCCGTTCTCCTTCTGTGACCACTGCCCCGCCATCCCATGCCTGGCGCCAAGTGGCTGCATGTCCCAGGGGCCTGTTCCCAGGATGTCAGGTCAGTGTGCCCCTGTAACTGAATGCTGAGATTTGTAAACCTGCCCAGAGTAGCCGGCCAACACCGTGGCTCTGGGCCTCTTTCTAGCTTACCCCCCAACTCCCGCAGCCAACGCTCCCTTCGGCCAGTTTATTTCTCAAACCCTCCATTATTAGTCACAAATCCATTTTCCAGAGGGCAGTGCTGGCACACAGAAAGCCTGGGATGCTGGCTCAAGGTCACCGGTGATGGAAAGGGCTGGGGGCCCATCCAGCAGCAGGCAAAGTGGAGGCTCCTGCAAGCACTGAGTCTCAGAGGGTGTGCTCGCCTGTCCTGAGCGCCAGCCTGGGGGCGGGGGCGGAGGAGGGGAGGGGGGCGGCGTGCCTGCAGACCTGGTCCAGGCTGCCTGCCGCAGTGGTCACTGCAGAAGCCAGAGAGGCGGGCCCGACAGAAAGTCAACATGACTGTCTCGCTCCTGCCAGGGACTCTGAGGAGCTATGAGGCTGGCGGCCAAGCAGAGAGGCCAGTCGGTGAGGATGGCTGGGATGGAAGCCCCTTCTCTGAACACAGCCCGGAATGCAGAGCGACCAGGCTCCTGGGACTGTGCTGCTCAGACTCCTCAGCTGCAGGCTGGCAGAGCGGGCACAGTGCCCACCACTGTCCCTTCCCCCGTCTCCACAAGTCTCAGCTGGAGACTTCCAGCTCCATGGGCAGGTTCCCGACCCCCTGGGTAAGACAACATCATCTGTGCCACCTCTGCTTCCCCTGGGGTCCCTGAGAATGAGTGTCTGTCTGCCCTGGGAGGTGGGGGTAGGGCACAGTCACGTCACAGCCCCCTGACAGGCCCTGGAGAGCAGCCGCCTGACCAACTACTTCAGTTTGCCTGGGACGGGGTCAGGGGAGGCAGGTTCCCAGGATGTGGGACTTTCGGGCTAAAACTGGCTAAGTCCTGGGCGAACCAAGACAAGGTAGTCAGTCACCCTAGAGAACTGCCTCGTCCCACCTATTGCCCCCGGTTTCTGGTTCCCATCTTCCTTCCTGTTCTTTAAGCATCTCTCTGGACCAAAATGTCCTATTCAGCCTTTGTTCCAGCATAAACCACAAAGGGAACACATTAGAGAAATGAGTGAATAGATGACATCCACAAGGCCTCAGCGTGCAAATGCTGAGAGCAAGCACCCTGTGCACGCAGCTGCCCGGAGAGGGCTGTGTGGGAAACGAGAGGGCATTGGCCTCTTCTAGGGATGCAGGTGCTCTGACCAAGGGGCTGGGGCCCGCAGCATTGACTCACGGCTTTACCACGGTGCCCACTGCTCGTCCCGGTGGACTCCGAGTGAAGACCCGGCTATGAAGGGAGATGCCAGGGGCCGGGGAGCTCTCACGCCCGTGTGCATGGCGGTCAGTACACGTGCATCCTTTCCCTCAGCCTCCTGGCAATCGCTCCTCTTGCCATCCCAGCCAATCTCTGAGCTCTTTTCTTCCCAGAAGTCTGCCAAGAGGAGGAGTTTCAGTGAGTCTTCAGATAGCTTTATTCCATTTTCAGGTGAGACTCATAGATATCTTTGTTGAAGGATATGCATCTTCTGACCTAGACCTGGCCCGTGGAAGGACAGCTGAGTGGGTGTGTCAAATCCTCTAATGCGACTGGGCGTCCCTTTCACTCCCGGGTATGGCTGAAGCATGCTTATTGTGATTTTTATTACAATGTGCTTATAAAGGCTCTGCAATGTGATTTAAATGATAATACATGCACTAAAATGAAATGCCTCCCCTCTTCCCTTTATCGTGTGTGCGTGCGCGTGTGCGTGTATGTGTAAAATATCCATTGCACATTTTTTAAATGGCTATTTACAAACCAGGTGGGGAGGAGAACAAAGTTCTCAGACTAATCTTTCAGGAAAGAAAGAAAAGTAGCTCTGAGGTCGATATGCTTGGGGAGAGAAACAGAATAGCCGGCTAATGTTCATAGGAATTAAAAATTAACAAATGAGGACTCAAGGCATTTCTTCCCCGAAGAGTAATCATTTGTTTGTCTTAAACAAACGAGTAGGTTGATTACGATTACCAGCACGTGGAAGCGGTGGCCGAGCCTGACTCACAGCTGTGAGATGCAAACAGATGAGCGAAGACATAATCGCACCCTCACTCCCGCTAATGACTTTGATGAAGGCAGAACATCATACCAAACACTGACGAGATGAGCCGCGAGGCTAATGTTTCCATGAAAGTTCTTTAATTAATGCATGCCATCTCTGTTCTTTGGGGCAGCCTTTTGCTGCAAATCTGTTGCTTAAAAGCTAAGCATGCTGGTCTATATCATTATAAAGAAAAATGTTATTTCCCACAAGGGTTGGATATATTTTTTTCCAACAATATTTTTTCCAACATTTTTTAAATGAAAATCTTAAACATACTGAAAAACAGAAAATGAATTTTTAATGAACACCCATATACTCAACAGCGATATTCTACCATCAACGTTTTAGAATATTTGTTTTGTCATCAATCTACTCATCTGTTAGTTAATTTTTGATGCGTTTCAAAGCATATTATTGACATCAGTGCAATTCATCTTTAACATGTGAGTGTACATATTGTTAACTGAAGTTTAAAATTTGTTTACAGTTATTTATATAAATTTACATACGGTGAAGCATCAATCTTAAATGCAGCATTGAATGAGTTTTGACAAATGTACACGTCTTGATAACGCAAACCCTTAGAACATGACCGTCACTTCAGAAAGTCCTTCACATCCCTTGCAGCCAGTCTCTCCATGTCCCCCCTCCCCTAACACACACACACACACACACACACACACACACACACACACGTAAGCACTGTTGTGATTTTTCCAGTTCTAGGATTTTAGGGAAATGGACATGGAAGCATAGGCATTCAATACACACTCTCCTGCATAGACTTTCTTCACTTGGCACGTTTCTGAGCTTCATCCGTGCTGTGTGAATCAGTAAACGATTCCTTTTGATGACTGAGTAGTAGTTCTGAATGAGTACATCAGTTTGAGTTCTCCACCTGCTGATGGCCACCCGGGCTGTTTTCAGTTTGGGCAGTTATGATTAACGCTGATAGGAACATCAAATACACCACTGCTTGTGGACACATGCTCTCATTTTATTTGGGTAAGTATCCAGGGATGAAATGATTGAGTCGCAGGGTAGATGTATGTTTAGTTTTCTTTACAAAACTGCCAGAACTTTCCCAAGTGATTGTACCAATTTGCACGCCCATCAGCACCAGGAGAGTTCCAGCTTCACATCCTCCCCAGCAGGGAGCTGTCAGCAGTTCTATTGGCAGCCATTCACGTGGCTGAGCTGGGGTATCTCACTGTAGTTTCAGTTTACATTTCCCCGATGACTAATGATGTGCAGCATCTTTTTTCATTTAATTATTGGCCATTCATTTATCTTCCTGTGTGAAGTGCCTGTTCAAATCTTTTGCCCAAGTTTATTGGGCGATTTGTCTTTTTATTATTGAGTTGCAGGAGGGATGGATATATTCTGGACATTAGTCCTTTGTCAGATATCTGTTCTGCAAGTATGTCCCTGAATCTGCATCCTGCCTGTTTTTCTTCAGTATTGTCTCTTGGTGAGCAGAAGTTTCTAATGTTTACGAAGTCTGGGTTAACAATGTTTTCTTTTACAGTTATTGTCTTTCTAGATCCTGTCTAGAAATCCCTTGCTATCTGCAAGTCACAAAGATATTTTCCCAGGTTCTTCTAGGAGCTTTATTATTTATAATCCATATTAAATTAATTTTTTGTGTATGTGTAAGGCAAGGGCTCAGATTCATTTTCCATGTTAATATTCAGTTCGTCCAGTGCTATTGGCTGAAAAGACTTTCTTTCTATCACATTGATTTGATGTCTTTGGTGAAAATCAAATGTTTGTAGCTATCTGAGTCTATTTCTAGACTCTATTATATCCCATTGATCTATTTGCTGATTCTACATCATTCCATACTGTTTGGATTGAGGTAAATTTATAGTAAGTATTGCAGACAGTTAGCATAAGCCCTTCAACTCTGTTCTTCCTTAAATAATTGCTTTGGATATTCTACGTCCTTTGTATTTTCATATAAAATGTAAATTTAGCATGCCAATTTCTTCTTTAAAAATCTGTTGAGATTATGATTGGGATTTCATTGAATCTAAGGAATGATTCTAATTTGGGGAGATTTGACATCATACCAATTTTGAGTCTTCCTATTCATGAACATGGGATACCAGTCCAAAGATTTAGATGTTTACTTTCTCTCAGTGTTTGTATTTTTCAGTCTTGCATTTATTTTCATAATTTGTTCTTAAGTATTTTAGAGTTTGTTGCTATTGTAAGTAAAATTTTTAAAAAAATATATTTTATTGATTTTTTACAGAGAAGAAGGGAGAGGGATAGAGAGTTAGAAACATCTCTTGACCAGCTGCCTCCTGCACGCCCCCCAGTGAGGATGTGCCTGTAACCAAGGCACATGCCCCTGACTGGAATTGAACCCGGGACCCTTGAGTCCGCAGGCCGACACTCCATCCACTGAGCCAAACTGGTTCGGCTGTAAGTAAAATTTTAAGAAACATGTTTATTGCTGGTATGTAGAAATCCAATTGCTTTTAGCATTTGACTTTATATCCTGTGATCTCAGTAAATTCACTTAGTAATTCTAGTAGGTTTTTTGTAGCACAAGCCCTAAACCTTAGCATTTTTCTAAGTAAACAACCTAAAAACACAAACCGATCTACAAATACAGCTTCACTGCTTCCTTTCCAATCTTTATGCTTTTCTTTCATTATTGCACTGACCATCATGCCCAGTACATTGGTGAATTAGTAAGAGTGGACATCCTTGCCTTGCTCTCCACCTTAGGAGCACTAGAAAATAACTATCTATGGATCCCTCACATTTGTGTGAGCATTTCTGGAAGAGAAATGCTTGCAGGCAAAGGCATTAACCTTTGGAGGAGTGGTTCTCAACCTGTGGGTCGCGAACAATGAAAAAACATCCTGCAAATCAGACATTTACATTACGATTCATGACAGTAGCAAAATTACAGTTATGAAGTAGCAACAAAAATAACTTTATGGTTGGGGGTCACCACAACATGAGGAACTGTATTAAAGGGTCACAGCATTAGGAAGGTTGAGAACCACTGCTTTGGAGTATCTTTTGTTCTGGATTATCTTTCAAAAATGTTCGTACAGCAAACAGCTTAGGAACACAGGGATAGTGTCCCCCTCTGGAGAAGAGAGATTATTTGTTTGCTTTCAAGGATAGTCCTTCCAGGGCAAAGACTGAGCAGGTTTGCTTGAAATCCCTTATAAAAGGTTGAGGTTCCCTAACCTTGGGGTTCTTCATCTATGACACAAGCCCACTTCTTGTGAAGCACCCATTTAGGCCCAATAGGACTTGAGGGTCAATGATGAGAACATGAAGCTCATGCTACCTTCTGTGCTGTGAGTAGTTACGTTGTTTGTCTCTGGCCAATGAGTGCCCTATCTCCTGTCAGCATCTGCTATGGATCAAATGGTGTCTCCCCAAAATTCATATGTTGGAGCACTAATCCCCAATGTGACTGTATTTAGAGATGAGGCCTATAATTAATGTTAAATGAGATCACAAGGATGGGGCCCTGATCCAACAGGATTAGTGTCCTTGTCAGAATAGACACCAGAGAGAGTCTCTCTCTCTCTCTCTCTCCCTCTTTTTCCTCTCCCCTCCCCATGCTTAGAGAAAAGGCCATATGGGTACAATGTGCTCTCTATAAGCCAATAAAAGAGCTCTCACTAGAAACCAAATCCTGCTGGAACCTTGACCTTGGGCTTTCCAACCTCCTGAACTGTGAGAAAATGAATTTCTCTTGTTTAAGCCACACAGTCTGTAGTATGTGATTATGGCAGCCCATACCAATACAGCATTCATAAAACTGTGGTAGGCTAACTTCTTAGCTTGCAAGTAGGGTGAAATTCAGACTGTTCACATTTCTTGACAAGAGGGAAAGCCTTAAATCTTTAACCATTAAGCATGGTATTTGTTATAAGATTTTTATAGACACTTTTAATCAAATTGAGAGTCACCCTCTATTTTTAATTTTCTAAGAGTTTTTAATATAATTGGATGTTGCATTTTGTCATATACTTTGTATCTGCTGAGATGATCATTTTTTTCTCCTTTATTTTATTAATATAATGAATTACATTGATTAATTTTTAATGTTAACCCAATCTTACCTTACTGAATAAACCTTAGCCATAAGGTCATATAAATATATATGTGTTGCTATACTCATTTTGCTATGACCTCACAGTGAAAGGGCATGGCCTCTCCTTCCCCCTTCATTGGTTGGAGTGCAGATAGGATATTGGTGGGTTATCATCTTGGAGCATCGAGATAGAAGTTTGAATCCCTGACAACCTTGGGAGCAAGGGACACAGGAAGCCTACCTGCCTTGGATCACCTGCTATAAGATTTGTGAGAATGAAAAAAACTTCAATCTTATTTAAGGTACGGTATGTGGGGTCCCTTTGTTATAGCAGTCTAACCTGAATTCAAATACTGAAGCCTTCCCAACTCAGAGGTCCCAGAAACCTCTGCCAATGGGTTGGTATTTCACTTGGAACCTATTTACCCTCTTAATTTAGACTTTAGATCCCAGCTGTGTAGACTTGTCACCTCTGGGAAGCCAGAAGCAGCATCTGCCTGCTCACCACCAAATGCTGCATGTAGCTCAGTGCCTGGCTCTCTGATTAAGCAGGGGCTTAATAAATATTTGATGAACAAATGCACCAATGAATAAACCTTGTCCTTCCCTAGATGAAACATTAGCCATACCACCTCCCCTCGGAATAAGAATAACTCTCCACTGCATCACCTCATGCTCACTCTGAGAAAGTACAAGGAGACATTTTCATGACCAGATCAACCTGCATTTCTCCTAAGCAAAATTTCCTGAGATTTAAAAAAATCTTGGGCCACTGCTAAAGTTAAAATATATTGTTCTTCAGCTGCCAGGAAGCTGAGACTAGACCTTGGACCCCATCATTGCGAATGGGTAGCACCCATACAAGATGTTATGCTCTGCCAAGCATCCCTCCTTCAGGGTCTAGCCACCCAATCCCCCAGCTGCTTGGAGGGTTGCCTGCTGGCTGCTCACAAATACATCCTCTCCTGCATTTGCCCTTGGGTGGGGATTCCGGATCAGATGAAGGATAGTTAGTTAAACTGGAATTTCAGATAAGCAACTAATACTTTTATTTTAGTATAAGTATGTCCCATGAAATGTTTAGGACATACTCATACTAAAAAAAGAATTCATTGGTAATCTGCACTTTGAACTTAACTGGAGATCTCATGTGTTTATTTGCTCAAACTGGCAACCCTACTCTTGACTGAGAGAGCTGCCTTCAAGGCCATAGGCCTCCCCAGCAGCCCACATCCGAAGACTGGTGCAGGTAGGGCTGGAGTGCCCTGGCCTTCCTGCCTGATTCCATTTCCAGAGCTTGATGTAGTGAGTGACTCAAGGCCCAGCTTCTGATTCTGCCTAGTTCTGCTGCTTTCCCTTCCCTTCCAGGGATATAGATCCCAAGAGCAACCCTAGTATACTTATTTTTAATATGTTTTTTTATATTTTTATTGATTTCATAGAGGAAAGGATAGGGAGAGAGAGAGAGAGAGAGAGAGAGAGAGAGAGAGAGAGAGAGAAACATCAATGATTGGAGACAATCACTGATTGGCTGCCTCCCCCATTCCCCACACTGGGGACTCAGCCTGCAACCCAGGCATGTGCCCCTTCCGGGAATCCAACCATGACCTCCTGGTTCATAAGTCGATGCCCGACCTCTAACCCACACTGGCTGGGCAATATGTTTTGTTTTTGTTTTTGTTTTTAATATATTTTATTGATTTTTCACAGAGAAGAAGGGAGAGGGACAGAGAGCTAGAAACATTGATGAGAGAGAAACATCAATCAGCTGCCTCCTGCACAACCCCCAATGGGGATATGCCCATAACCAAGGCACATGCCCTTGACCGGAATCGATCCCAGGACCCTTCAGTCCACAGTCCGATGCTCTATCCACTGAGCAAAACTGGCCAGAGCTGGGCAATATGTTTTTATTGACTTTAGAGAGAGGGGAAGAAAGTGAGAGAGAAAGAAACATTGACGTGAGAAAGAAACACAGATTGGCTGCCTCCCATATGCTCTCTGACCAGGGATTGAACCAGCAACCGAGGTATGTGCCCTGATCAGGAATCGAACCGGCAACCTTTCAGTGCACAGACAACTCTCCAACCAATGGAGCCACAGCGGCCAGGCCCTAAGAAACTTCTTGATGCTAATGTCCTCAGACTCTGCTTCCCAGGAGGCTGGGCCTGAGAGGGTGCCTTTCAGCCACCACCCTCCTCCCTCGTTGTACCTCCTTCACACCATTTTCCCTTGGTACATGTTTCCTAATTCACTTGGTCCTTTTGTATTGTGTGTGTTTTTGTAAGGGCCTCCAGATTCACTCATGGGACAAGGCGGCATTTACATACATGCATATCCTTTTTTTGGCTAGTTTTGAGTGAGAGATGACTAGAAAGATGCCTAGAAGGAATCCCAGGTCTTGTCCTGACTCCACAAGTATAGCCTGAGATGGGAAGAAGTCACATGGCATCTCTAAATCATCTGCCTGCAGAGTGAAGGTAATGAGATCTGCCCTTACAGACCTCCAGCACCAAGGGCTGCACATCAGCGGGCACTGCCTGTGTAAAGCGCTTTCCGACTCTGATTTGTGCTGTGATTCTGGCTGGGCCTGGACCCCAAACTCACTAACTTCTCACTGACAGTCCTTTTGTGTGACAGAGACCTCACCCTGCCAGCGATGCGCATCCCCTCATTGGCATGATGCTGCCTTCTGAGCATCTTGGTTGCATGACGTCTTTCTACACTAACTACTATGCTTACATGCTGGCATCCAGATGAGTCTTAAGAGATCAATGCAACAAGCAAGGAAGAGGTGCCTTGCAGCCCCAGAAGAGCAAGAAGCTCCTGAGACTCTGATTGAATGGCAGAGCCAAGCACCCCCTAGAAAGTGAGGGTGCTTAGGACATCAGGAATGAGCGAAAGATGCCCCGAAGGCGCTGGTTGATGGGTTAGGGTGTGAGGAATGGGGACCAGGGGAGGGGCAGCGGTGGAGTCAGCAGGTGCATCAAGGTCAGCTCCAACGCTCTCCAACACAGAACACAGGCCACACCAATGTGGGGACCCCCAGACTTGGACCCAAGGTCCTCAACCTCAGCTGCAGAGACTCACCCAGCGGCCGAGACACCTCTCCAGGTACAGAGGCAGCAGTGAGCTTGAAAGTACCTAGGTGTTGGGAGGGGGCTGGCTGGTGAGTCCCCTGTGCAGCCTTGGGGTTGAGTCTTGGCCCTCACACTGACTAGCTCTATTGCCTGGGTGTACTGCCAAGTCACCTCATTTCTCAGCTCTACTTTGCTGGTTGGTAAGAGAGGAGAGCACCCACCTCTCAGGGTTGAGTTAGCTGCGCAGGGTTGAATTGAACACCTGCTTCAATTAGGGTTGAAGTTTTGTGAAGCCCAACCCCTGAATGTGACCTTATCTACACTAATATAAGACAAACATGCAAATTGACCGTAACTTCGCTATGCCTTAAGCCATGCCCACCAGCCAATCAGAGTGACTATATGCAAATTAACCCAACCAAGATGGTGGCCGGCAGCCACGGAGCTGAAGTAAGCAGGAGGCTTGGTTGCTCCAGTGATGGAGGAAGCCAAGCTTCCTGGCCAGCTCTGAGCTCCACTCAAAGCAACAAAGTTTCAATTATAGAAGGTAAATAAACTCCAGAATAAAAAAAAAAAAGAAAGAAAAAAAGGAGAGGCTGGGAGCTTCCATTGCCGGGGGGCTTTGCCAGCCTGAAAACGGCCCTCAGCCCCTCACCCAAACTGGCCAGGCACCCTATGAGGGACCCCCCACCCTAAAGGGGGTGTAGCCATCCTTAAAACAGCCATCAACCCCTCACCCAGGCTGGCCAGGCACCCCAGTGGGGACCCCCACCCTGAAGGGGGTGTGACCAGCCTGAAAACAACCATCAGCCCCTCACCCAGGCTGGCCAGGCACCCCAGCGGGACCCACACCCTGACCCAGGACACCCTTCAGGGCAAACCAGCCGGCCCCAACCCGTGCACCAGGCCTCTATCCTATATAGTAAAAGGGTAATATGCAAACTGACCCTAACAGCAGAAAGACTGGGAATGACTGGTCACTATGACACACACTGACCACCAGGGGGCAAACACTCAATGCAGGAGCTGCCCCCTGGTGGTCAGTGCTCTCCCACAGGGGGAGCTCTGCTCAGTCACAAGCCAGGCTGATGGCTGCCAGCACAGCAGTGGTGGTGGGAACCTCTCCTGCCTCCTCAGCAGTGCTAAGGATGTCTGACTGCAGCTTAGGCCTGCTCCCTGCTGGCAAGTGGACATCCCCCGAGGGCTCCTGGGCTGCCAGAGTGATGTCTGACTGCCAGCTTAGGCTCAATTCCCCAGGGAGCAGGCCTAAACCAGCAGGTGGCCATCTCCCAAGGGGTCCCAGACTGAGAGAGGGCACAGGCCAGGCTGAGGGACCCCCCCCCCCCCCCGAGTGCACAATTTTTTGTGCACCGGGCCTCTAGTTTAGAAATAAGGTCTTTGCTGATGTAATCAAGTTCATTGGGGTGGGTCCTTATCCAATATGATGGATGCCCTTATAAAAGGGGGAAATTTGGACACAAAGAGCCAAACTCAAGGAGAGCAGCATATGCTGATTGGGGTTGTTATACCACAAGTGTTGGGTCCACCAGGAGCTGGGGGAGAGGCGGGGACCACAGCCTGCTCTGGGGCCTTCAGCGGGAGGGTGGCACTGCCCACATCTGGATTTTGATCTTCCTGCTTCCAGAATATTTCGTTGTTTTATCCACACAGTGTATGGCATTTTGTTGTGGCAGCCCTAGCAAATGAATGCACCATGCTAAAGAGATTTTATAGGACTCAAGAATAAAATATATAAAGCTTCTGACATGTGTGCACGCAATGCGTTATGATGGTAATATTTTATGTATCTCTTTTCCCTTCTTTATATAATGTGGCTGTGTGGCATGGACAGATATGGTGGCCTCCCTGTGTCCTACTCCTCTTATCTGTAAAAAGGAAGTGACAAGCACCTACTTCAGAGGATGGTCGAGAGTGTAAAATGAGCTCAAATGTGGAACCCGCAGAACAGGGACTGGTACATAGTGAGTTCTCCATACACAGCAGGGTGGTGATGATGATGTAAACTGAGAGGAAGAGCTAGATGATCCTCAATATTTCTAGCTAGAAAACCAGCTACCATAACACTGCTTTTATGTTTATGTTTTAATCCTCACCAGAGAATATATTTTCTATTAATTTCCAGAGAGAGTGGATGGGAAGGAGGAGGGAGGAAGAGAGAGAGAGAGAGAGAGAGAGAGAGAGAGAGAGAGAGAGAGAGAGAGAGAAGCATCGGCGTGAGAGGGACACATCCATTGGTTGCCTCCCGCACTGGCCTGCAACCGAGGTGGCCGGGAATTGAACCTATGACCCTTTGGTCTGCAGGCCAAGACGCTGAGCCAAACAGGCAAACCAGGGCCACAACACTGCTTTTAAAATGGTCAAACAAGTGAAAGAAAACCTCTGTGTTTTCTGCAGGTTGGCTGCAGAGTGAAACAAGAGAGAAGGTGGGGTGTGTGGGAGGACCAGGGAGAGATCATGCCCTGGGCACTGGGTCCTGGGGCTCAGCTCTGAACCATCAACCACCGCTGGGCCTGGAGTCTGTCCTTTGATGGATCCTTTGTCTGCAGAGCTTGGTTGATAACAGCACACAAGACAATCAGCCTGAGTGTGCCTTATGTGAGGGACCCGAGGCGCCAGGGCACACGGATGGCCTCACAAAGCTGCCGCCTCGGCCGGGACCCTCCAGCTCCCAGGTGAGCCCAGGAGGGCAGGGGTCTGGGGAGGCCCCATCCTACCCGCTGTACTGAACAACCCAAGAGGACACTGGGGACGGTGAAGGTGATGGTGACAAGGTCTTGCTGTGATTGGAGGACCAGCCCACGCTAGGCTTGGGAGGCTGGGAGGATAGAGCTGCCCCTTTTTATTGATGCCTCTGCCTGTCCTCCCAGAGAAATCTGATTATCTGGGCTCTGCTGGCAGACGTCAAAATGAAATGTTTGCCTCCAGGTCCCCACTTGGGGGGTGGCTGGAGCTGGCTCCTGCCTTCCTGTCAGCAAACCATCATTAATCCCCTTCTCTTACAGTCGATATCCGATGTCACTTTTTCTCATTTAAGTGGCTCAATGATCTTCCCTTATTTTGTTCCTAATACAGAAGGCTCCAGTGGGGCCTGGCCTGAGACAAGCCCTTTAATTCAGAGGGTGTTACAGCAGAGGGATGGCAGGCGGCTCCTGGGGTCAGCCCCGCAGGCTGTGCACCTGCTGCTCGGGGCCGGTCGCAGCATAGCCCTGTGGCTGCCATATGGGGCTTTCTCTCTTGAGCCCACATTTCTTACCTTCTCTTGACCAAGGTGCCTCCGAGAAAGCCTCAGCTCAGCTTCTCCCAAGGAGCACCCTGGACTCCAGGGTCATGGCCCCTGTCAGCACCTTGCCCTTTGCTGCACCTGAAAACACACACATACATATACTCTCTTCCCCCCTCCCCAGCTTCACCAGCGCTGTCTCTCAAAGCCAAAGCTCCCTTCCCTAATGGCTAAGCCACGGAAGTTCTCAGCCCTGGTTCTGTCTTAGTATCACCCGGGGAGTTTTAAAGAATACAGATGCCTGGAGAGAAACTTACCAAGTGCTTTGCAAAGGAGCTGCCTAAATGACCCATAAACATGTCCAATGCTCAACTCCACTAGCCACCAGGGAAGGCGGAGTAAGCACATCGGGAGTCCGTGGTACCCCCACACAGGCTGTAAACTGCGGAGTCCTGGCTGGGAGGGACTCCGGAACTCACATAGACGGCTGGTGGGGGTGGAGACTGCAGCATCACACCCCAAAACTGCTTGGCAGTTCCTACATGGACAGACACATGCCCAGACCCAGCACGGTCCTGGGTGGGTGGTACCCACCAGAGGGCATGCATGTATTCACCGAACAAGCAGGCACAAGAATGGCCACAGCAAGTAAGAATGTTCATAGGCAGCCACGCCAGAAACGATGATGTGCTCATCAATCAGAAGGCGGATATATGAAGGGTGGCGTTTTCATACAGTGAGATTCGAGGGCACAGAGGGAAGGAGCACATACAATTGCAAGCAGTGACGTGGACGGCCCTCACAAGCATGATGCTCGGGAGTGAAGCCACGCACACACACACACACACACACACACACACACACACACACAGAAGGCCACACTTTTCAGTTGTATGACTCACAAATCGGCAAGAGGAAGCTAGGATGTCAGAGGCAGGATACGGTTGGTAACTTTAGGGGTGACTGGGAGAGAGACCCTGGAGTTCTGGAGGGGCTGGCAGCTCTCTGCCTCTTACTGTGGGTGCCAGTGACATGAGTGTGTTGTGTGTGAGCATTTAGCATGCGAGAGGTAAGGGGTGTACACTTAGCATGCGAGAGTGGTATCGTTCAACACACGGCCTTAAAGAGATAGCATACCCCGGCCCACCTGCAGAGACTCAGAGTGCTTCCAAGTGATAACGGGCAGCCAGGGTTGGGAATCTGGAGTTGGAGGTGGGGTTGGAGTTGGAGGCAGCAAGCTTTGGGGCCAGTTCTCCCACAACCATGCTTCTGTAAGCTACTGAGTGTCTCTGGATCTGTTTTTTGCCCTTCAGGCCTCAGTTTCCCCTAGGGTAACATGAAAGGGTTGGACCAAAGGGCCAGTGTTCCTCCTGGCTGTGACGTTCAGGCGCCAGAACAGACCACGGAGAACTGGTTGCAACTAGGGGGACCCACCTCCTTTGGCTGTGTCCCTGCCCCACCCCGTGTCCGGGAGTAATTATGTCAAAGCAGAGGCCTTTGGGCTGATGGAAGCAGGGCAGATCCCCTGCTCCCCGGAGGATCCTGTGCTACATGGAGGTCAGCGCAGTGACTGCTACAGGTCACAGAGAGAAGGGAGCTTCCACGGATTTACCAGCCCATCTGCCCACCAGCCCCCTCCCGCCCTCGCACACGGGGAAAGGGAAGCAGGAGGAGACGCCAGCTTCCCCTCTCTCCGGGGCTCTCCCTGGGCCTTTGAACAAAGACCTGCACTTCTGGATGCGCTGTGCCACCAGGGGTGCGTGCGTGCCTCACTCCCCACCCACATCCAGGTGGCAGGGACCGCGTCCAGGTACACAGCCTGGAGCCCCACAGGCTCCACTGGAATATTCTAGCGCAATTAGGCAGGCAGAGATGGAGCCGAGCACAGCCAGGATGCAGCTGTTGCAGAGCTAGTCCGCCTTGAGAAAATGTCACCCCCCTAGCCGGGACTGGGGAAGGGGCCAAGCTCGAAAGTTTCCTGCCCCCACCCCCCCCCCCGGAGTTCACCGAGAATCCTGTTCCAGCATTAGTCATCTGAATGCCGAAGACTGCGACAGCTCGGCTCCCAGATGGGGAAGTGGAGGCACATGGATGTGGGGGACGACTGCCAATCAGGCGACCGGGCAGATGTCTGAGGAGGCGCACCTCCTCCTTCACCTTCTCCCAGGATTCTCCCAGGAAGTAGGAGCGGTGACCAGAGACCCTAACACTGTGCCCGGGCTTGTCTGGGACTGGGAAGGGCTGGAGGAGTGTGTGTGTGTGTGTGTGTGTGTGTGTGTGTGTGTGTGTGTGTGTGTGAGGGGGGGGGGGTAGGGGGGCGTGGGGGTGTCATTCCTTTTAGTGTGTGCGGTGCATGGTTTTCCAAAAGTCCTCATGCAGCCCACAAGCCCATTTGTTCAGTCTGTTCAAATGAAGGAACATGACAGCGCACAATTCCGGCTTCTGCACATGGAAACGCTTAACTCGGAAAGACAAGGGCGTCTGTGTCTTGCCAAGGCCAGAGGCGTGAAAGGACCTCCCAGCCGCAGGAAGAAAATTCCATCTGCCTTCAAGTGCCGCCCGTAGTTGCTCGTCACCCCTGGACCTGGAACGTTTAAGAGTTTAGGGCGGAAGGACTCGAGGAAGACCTGGGAGAGACGAACATGAACTCGCAGCATGTCAGCTGATAGTCGGCTCCTATTTGCTGAGCGTTCTGTGCACGTGAGAGAAAAGAAGTCTAAGAGGGACAAGGTACAGAGAGAGAGTGACACACCGAGTGACAGACTGAGGAAAGGACAGAGGGACAGGCACACACATACATAATGCCGAGGAAGAGGTGGAGGCAGAGACAGGCGGCGCCAGGATTCCATGCCCACAGGATAAGCTATAAATACACAGAGCAGCATGGGGGAGCCATTAATACCACAGATAATGAGGGATAATGAGGTGGCACTGGCTTTGGTCGCCCCCGCTCCTCCAGCCCTGGGTCCCCCCGCTGCAGAGTCCACACTCCAGACCCCTGTTCCAGCAGCTACACGACAATGACTGAGTCTCCAATTCCGTGTGTATGATGCACTTAAACCTATTTGGCCAAGGCAGAGGCTTCTCACTGTAAGAGCTGACGTTCTTGGCTCTAAGCCCACCCATGGATGGGGACCTGAACAGCAAGGCCAAGTGCTCCGTTGGTTCCCCGAGGACAGGCATGCCAAACAGATTCTCCCTGAGTCCCGGAGTTCAACAGTCCTGCTGGGTTTGGGAGAGGGGACACTAGTGGGACTAGAGGTCCTAAGGGGGATGGACACACAAGCCAAGGTGAGAGAGGACATGGGAGTTTTCTGGTTCATTGGAGATGGACATGGGGTGGGAGAGAAGTGGTGGTAACAGAGCATAACTGTTTCTACGGGGTCCACAGCTCGGGCTGAAGGGATGTCTCTGGGGCCCTGGGGAAAGCCCCCTGGCTAACAAGCTCTCCCTGGTGTTGGATCTGACTTAAAATACCATTGCATCTGTTGGGGTGTTTACAAATGTCAATAACAGAATATCTAATTAAAACAAGGGGTATTATTTGCATAACAAAAATCTAGAGATAGGCCACTTCAGTGTCAGGTTAAGGGGAGAGGACATAGACCCCAAGTCTCGCTGGAAGCAGTGTGAAAATAATTGAGACACAAGTAAATGAATATTGTTTTAAACAACTGAAGTTTAGGGTGATTTGTTACACAGCATTATTTTGGCAATGTCTGACTGATACACCTTTAAAAAATAATTTCCTGCTGGGCATCAGCCATTATTCTAAGGTTAGCTGAGTCTGGAGGACATGGAACTCCAGAAAGAGCTTCAAGGTCTTTTGCTGCTGTGGTGGCTCCCCGCCTGTCATCTTTTCCTCCCCAATCACCCACTGGACTGAAGTAGCTGACAGAAGCCCCTCTGTCCTTCAGCACTTGCCGCCCTTCATGTGTGGCCTTCCCTCTTCTGTAGCCACTGTTTTCAGACTCTTTATTGCTGCCAAAGCTGCACAGTCCCCTGTGGGGCCTCCTCATTTGTCACTCACGCAGCCTCCTCTGCAGGCCTTCCTTTCTTAAAAATTCCTATTTATCTTTTCTTTGTACAACATGGGTTCTATGGCAGCTTTCTAAAGCCAGGGGCCAGCTCCTCAGGAAACCCACGGGCCAGCCAAGTGGTGAGGCGATGAGACGTTATCTCCTGCCTTCTCTCCGGCGGCTTTGACACTTTTAATCCTTATTCATCAGGCTTCTCCACTCCAGCCTCTGTGCTCATGGAGTGGTCTGGCTTCTGGCTTCCATTCCTCATCCTGGACAGAGCTCTGTAATGCCTTAGATCCCAGGATCCCCTGCATTTAATCAATGCATGTGTCTCAAATGCTTGCCACATGCCAGGCACTGTGTGTGGGCTGCACAGCGTCCCTGGTCAGCCCTAGTGGGTGTACATCTGTGTTAGGAGGCACAGATGAGAAGTAACATGTTATTCAGGGGACTTTGAATTCTGAAAGTGTTTCTTGAGCACCGACTGTGGGTAGAGCAGTGTGCTGGGCACTGGCAAACGGCAGTGGCCAGAACAGACGGAGCCCCTGCCTTTGAGAACTTCAGCCGGAAGATTTTATAATTCTGTCCAGAGCACAATGGGATCCGTGAGGAGAACCACACTTCCCCGAGGGCTGGGGCTGTTTGTAGCAGATGCGGCCACCTACCACTCCAGCTCATGCTCATGAGGCCCCACTGCGAACACTGTGACTTGGCTCGGGCCTTCTCCTGGCCGTGCACACAGCACAGGCCTGGCTGCTGGGGAGCTAATGGGCCCAGCAGCCTCCAGGGATGCCTGGGGCTGCACAGTGACTGTCTAGGCTTCCTTACCCTCCAGAGGGACATCCGCGAGGCATGTTCCATGCAGTGGCCCAGAGGTCCCTAGTGGGATGGAGACCCACTCTGCACAGTGGTAGCTGCTCATCTGTATCACGGATAGTGGCTCCCTGCCCTCCAGCCTCTTCCCCACACCCCTGCAGCATGGCCTGGGCTCGCCTCCCAGATGAACTACCTGCATGCAAGCCTATGTCGAGGCTCTGCTTTGAGGGAACCCAGTAAACGAGTAACGATAGTGGTAGCGCTGGTTCGCGGGGAGCTGGCGGTGCTCCAGGTCCCTGGAATTGCTTGACTTTCACGATGCACTTAATTCTCACAAGGCCTCAAGGCCTCCATGAGCAGGTATTGTGATTATCTCCACTTGGAAAAGGGGAGACCAGAAGCACAGGCTGTCAGCGGCAGGGGTGGCTCAGACCCAGGCTTCTGCTCCTGGTGGTGGGCGGTCCTGGAACAAGGGGACTTAGAGGCTCTTCCTGCCCCTGCCCTGCCCCTCAGCATTGCCCTCCCCAGTTCTCTTCTCCCTTTTCCTTCTCCCAAGCTGTTAGCATCTTTGATCACTTGCTGGTTAAGTTTCTCTCTGGTTCTGTGTTCCCCGAGGGCACCGCTCTCCGGCTCCTGGAATAGGACCTGCCACATGGCCACTCCATCCATGCTCATGGAACGATTGAAGAAAGGACTGGGGGGCAGGGTGTCACCCACTGACGGCTCCTCTGTAGAACAGGTTGCCTCAGCCACAGTGTGAGGCCCTGACCCAGTCCCAGCAGACTGTGTATGTGCGCCCAAGTGTTTGTGTATGTGTGCACGCATGTGTGTGCAAGGTTCTTTCTCTCTTGTGTCTGCATGTGCACCCATGTGCATGTGTGTGAGTGCATGCATATGCACACATGCGTGTGTGCTTGTGTGTGTGTGTGTGGGGGGGGGTGCGCATGTCCTGGAGTGCTGGGAGCTGTCAGTCTGTTGGGCTGGCTGGGCTGTGAGCGATCTGAACCTCAGGGCAGCCTAATCATGCCTGACAGATTGATTAGGGGAGAAAGTTGCTGTGTCTCTATTGCAACAGACAGGGCAGGCTTGTCTCCACTTAACCTTTCCCTTCTCACAGAGGAGGGGGTGCAGCAGGGTGGCAGGCGGGGGCTGGGCATGGCGGGTGAGCAAGGTCTGTGAGAGACAGAGGGGACAGAGGCAGGCACGGTGGCGTGGAGGGACCATGGCCAGCAAGAGATGCAGAGCAGGGGGAAGAGGTTGGACGACAAGGGAGGTGGATGTCCTGCTGGCGTAACAAAGCCAGGACTTGTGTCCATGATGCGAGCCAAGGGCCCCCAGGGCCCCTGACGTCCTCCTTGGGACTGATCACTGCCCTCTGTCTCCCTGAGGGATGGGAAGGTGGACGGTTAGACAGCCCACAGTCCCACAGCCCATGTGGAGGCCCTAAAAGGCCGGTGCTCGGTGCCTGGTGCTCAGTGTCCAGTGTTCGATGCTTGGTGCTCGGTGTCTGGTACTAGGTGCTTGGTGCTAGGTGCTCAGTGCTCAGACAGGGCACAAAGGAAAGTGGTAGGCGCCTCTGAGCAGAGTCGGCCATCAGCAGGGGCAGCGCTAGGGTAACTGCCTTCAGCTGGGGCAGAGGGCAGGCGTGCGAGGTGGGTGAGGCAGTAGAGAACCTGGGACAGGAAAGCAGTCTGAGTGCCCCACTCTGCTGAGGAGGAGCTGGTCTAGGGCGGGCAGGAGCCCTCCCAGGTCCATGGCTCCCGCCACCCGTGGCCTCCTCTGCCAGCTGGGTGCTGCGAGGGGCCCAGGCTGAGAGTGGGCTCTGTGCAGGCGCCAAGGGCCCACCTACATCTGTGGCCTCTGTCCAGGAGCCTCGCAGGAGGGACTGGATGGGCCTGAAACAACAGGCAGAGCAGACCCTGCAGAAGGAAGTGCTGACTCCACTTGGGCCTGGGCCGCCCCCATCCCACCAGGGCCACGGGGTGCGGAGGAGATAGCCGGGTGCCCAGCCAGTCCGCTCTGCCGGGAGGGGAGGCCGAGGCTTCCAGAGCCCTGAGCTCCGATGTCTGAATCATCAGGCTCATTCCATTGGGGAAATCTCGTAGCAGATCTGATGCACCAAAAACACCTGTATATATAGCAGGGTGACCTCAAATATTTTATTTTAGATGGCTTAGGGAGGAGAAAGAAAGCTAGGCAGATCCAACAGAATTAGATCTGGCTAATTTATTTATATGTGTCTGCATCCTTCCAGGTTTATAATTAGAACAAGAGGCACGGCTCTCCTGGAAGTATGTGCCTGGGTTTGAATACACATAGGATCCCGATTTGGTAAACAAAACACATACAGCAAACATCTGAAAACAGAAAAACATGAAAAAGTAACTCTGACTGCTTTTAGAATCACAGTGTGATTTTTCCCCTTTTTCTCCTCCTCCCTCCCACCCCCCACCCCACTGAATCAGCTACATGACTGAAACTGAGGGTGCAGGGGTGTGACGTGGTGAGGGAGGGGAGGGCCTGTTTCACCCCGATGGAGTCATCCCTGCCGCTCTCCCTCACCCCCACCAAGAGAGAGAGAGAGAGGGGTTTGCTGATTCACGTGATGCTGCTCGGGGTCTGGGTGGGAGGCCCTGGAAGTGACACATGAGGACATTGGCGCCAGGACAGGAGGTGTGGTCAGTGGCCTCCGGAGCCTGTTGTTCCTCTTTTCTTGTCTCTGGTGGGACTCAGGCTTTGTGCCCATGTTTACCCTCTCCCAGAGGCCACCAGTGCCGTGCCGTGCAGGCATCCCCCCTCCCCTCCTCCCCCTGCCCTGCATTCGTCCCCAGGGTTTCCCAGGGGCTGTGTGCTCAGAGGGCCCCCAGGTGTTAGGACTTGGGAAAACTCTTCCCCTTGTGTGCAAATGCCCCAGGGGAACTAGGGCTCCCTGGAAGCCAACGAAAATGATGTCATTCCTCTTGCCAGTGACTTAAGAAAAGGCAGGTTTTACGAGTTGAATGGTGTCTCTCCCAAACTCTTTATGTTGAAACCCTAATCCCCAGCTGCTGTGGATGTGGCCTTAATCTGGAGATAGGGTCTCCGCTGCTGATCAAGTTAAGGGAGGTCATGGGCGGGGGGAGGGGTTGTCCAATGTGACTGGTGCCCTTATGACAAGGGAGGGATTTGGACTCAGACACAGAAGACACAGAGGGAAGGCCAGGTGAAGGGACCCTCATAGTTAGGACCCAATGTGAAGAGTGGAGGGTGCTGCCATGAGCCAAGGACAGGCTGGGGCTACCAGAAGCTGCACGAGCAGGGAAGGGTCTTTCCCCTACAGGCTCAGAGGGAGCATGGCTTTGCTGAAACTTGACTTTGAACGTCCAGCCTCCAGGACTGTGACACAATAAATGTCTAAGTCCCTAGTTTGCGGTACTTCGTCGCAGCAGCCCTAGAAAACTAACACAGCATGTGACCCCATTTCGGCCAATAACATTTGAAGGAAAGTTGGCTGGCAAAAACATTTCCCACCAATACAGAGACCCAAAGGAAACAATGATTTCTCTCATGGTGAGTCTGCATATGATGGTGGGAATTGCTGCAGCCATCCTGTGAGCATGAGACTAGGCTGATATCATCAATCTGCAGAGAAGAAGAAGAAAGAAAATATGGAATAAACCTGGTGTTTGATGATTCTTGTCGAGCCTCTGAAATGACCAGCTCTGCAATGTAACCTGGGGACGCTGTTTTGTGCGAGATAACAAGTTCGCTTATGACTGAAATCATTTTGAGCAGGTCCTTTACCCTGAAGTGCATCCTCAGTGACACAGCACGTGCATCCATCAATCCCCAGCCTCTTGGTCCAGGGCCAATGCTGATGCCACTGCAGAAGCGGGTGACTATTGATGGCTCAGCTGAGAAGCAGCCAAACCCTAGTTTATCAATATTAGATCCCTGAGCCTGTGTCCATAGAGAGAAATCTGAGGAAAGCTGGTTGCCATTGTCTTACTCAGTTTTAATTTTTCAGATAGAGTTACAGAAATGTAGAGAACTGCAACCTGCCTGGGCAGTGGGGGCTTACAGCTCATCTTATGCAGGGGGTGTCAAGAATTGGTCCTCGAGGGAATCATGAGGTCAAAATGATGTTTAGAGTAAAACTAAGCTGTGATTTACTTTTTTCTCTCTTATTCTCTCATGAATGTGCAGGGCCTCTTCCAGCGGCTGACTGGCATGCAGCAGATACTCGCAGATTGAATGCAGGAATGGATATGAGAATCCAGCTGTCTTCAACAAAGGCAGACATTAAGGATATTTCAAAAAATGTAAAAAAAGGGCCATCTTCTTACAAATTTATTCTGTAAAATACAGTCAATTTTTAAAAATGTATTTTTACTGATTTCAGAGAGGAAGGGCAAGGGAGAGAGAGAGATAGAAACAACAGTGATGAGAGAGACTCATTGATTGGCTGCCTCCTGCACCGCCAACAGTGGGGATAGAGCCCGAAACCTAGTCATGTGCCCTGACTGGGAATGGAACCCTTACCTTCTGGTTCATAGGTCGACACTCAACCACTGACAATGACAACAGTTTGCCGGTCTAGCAAAATACAGTCATTTTTATTAAAATGTCATTTATGTTCATTCGTAATGGGTTTGTTATCACTGTTTTAAAATAATGATTATTTTTAAATTTCTCAGTAAATAAAAGTAGATGTAACTCAGATAAATAGAAGCTCTTTGGAGGTCCTCAATAATACTTAGCCATGTAAAGGGGTCCTCTGCCTCAAATATTTTAGCACTGTGATCCAGAGACACCATGGGTGGCCCGGGCCAGGAGATGGGGCCCTCACAGAGCTGGGGCTGCGCACGGGGTGATGGAGACTGGCGTGGCTTGTGATAAAAGCAAACATTTGCAGGTGCCTGCCATGGGCCAGGCTCAATGTGGAGCATTCATCCCTGACCCGTTGCGTACTTCTCACACCAACCATTTCTCCTTCTTAGCCTCCTTATGAGATAGGCAGACAGACACTACATCCCGTTTTACAGATGAGAAAATCATTACTCAGACAAGGTAACTCTCTGCCCCAAATCTCACAGCTGGTATGTACTGAGGTCAGGATTCAAATCTGACCCACAGCCCATGTTTCAGAACCTGGTCTCCTTGGCCTCTGTGCTCTCAGAGAGCCAGGTGCTCAAGTCCAACACTTCATTCCATGCTTGAACTTCACTCCCTCCCTGGGCTTCAGGGTGCTCCTCTGTAAAAAGGGCTTGAAATGTCGGGGCCGCCAGGATCTCGGGAGAATGACGATGGGAGCACTTTGTGAACAGTCCCGTGGAGGTGGCAGTTATGACTGGTGCCCTTCACTGGTGGTCTCATGGGCGGAGCCACTTTTGAGATTATTGTGCAAATAGAGAGCATAAACCCGCTCCCCTGCTTAAACACATGTATGTATATGAACATGCATATACACTGGCAATGGGATTTGTGGCATGCACATGTTTATGTCAATACTCAGAGGTATGCTTCAATCTCTACATTTTTAAGCTTCTCTCTCTCTCTCTCTCTCTCTCTCTCTCTCTCACACACACACACACACACACACACACACACACACACACACACACATCTCAGCAGCTTTGAAGAATGGCTGCACAGGGTTAAGAAAAGCGCCAATACTCCAGCAGCTGGAATAAGTATCAGCTCCAGGTGCCACTCAGTGGGCCACACCCCTCTCTAAACCATGAATAGTCAACAGCACTTGAGATGTGACAGGCGTTTTCAGGCCTCTTCTGAGTCTTTCTCTCTCAGCACAAAATTAAATAAGCATCATTTCCAGGCACTATTTTGTGAGGCAAGTAATAGAGTCTGAAACGATTATTAGATATTTACTGTAGCAAAAGCACTAAAATGAGATGTGCTTTTAAAACACTGAACAGTAAGCCAGGGAGGAAGGGGAGCTGTGGAGACAGAGCGGCTATGACCGACTCTGGCCGGGCTCACAGTGCTTCAGGCCATGGCCCTGCGGGCTGCACCTTGGCAGTGCCAGGGCCCTCCCCGACACCTACATCTGCAGTGGAGGGGAGAGTCTGGTCTGGGTCGGGAGACCAGTATGCTAGCCTCCCCACCCACTCACACACACACACTCTTAGCCAGTCTGTGTCCAATGGCAAACCATCTTTCCTCTCTGGGTCTGTTTCTTCTACTGTGTCCTGAGGGTTGACCAGATGACCCTATACTTTGGGGTCCTTGCAGATTAGGTTTCTTGTAGTCACACCACAGTGGGGCTGGGTGCCCACAGGAGCAGACAAGCAGGAGGAGTGATGGGAGGAAGACTGAGCTCTGGGGCCAGAGCCTTTAACTAGGTCTTTTCATGCCTCTTATGAGCTCCCTCATTCCCAGAAAGGCTCCTGAAGTGTGTGTATAAGACCAGCTCTAGGAGAGACAGATGCCAAGAAATGAAGGCAGAGACAGAGGGAGAGGGACCCACAGAGGGAGCAGATGAAGGCATCTCTGTCCCTTCATCCCTCCATGATGCTCTTGCCAGCAGCCCCTGTGCCTGCCTTTGACCCTGAAACCCTTGCCTTCCCCACACCCATCTCCCCACAACTGCCTGGCCTCTCCTCCCTCTTACACCACCCTGCCCCATCCCTCTTCTCCAGCTGCTGGCCTGGGCTCTCAGACCCCAGGGCTGTATCTTGCCTCAGTCCCAGGAGCTCCCCAGTCCTAGGGGATCGGCATACAACAGATCTCTGCTCCTGCCAGCTCCCTGCCTCTAGGCCCCAGATGTCACTCACCAGCACCGACCTTCAGGCCAGTGGCTGATCTCATCTAAACCTCAGTTTCTTATGTGTAGCTCAGGGCTGACAAGGAGATGCCACAGGGTGTACTGGTGATTGGACATGAAGACACTTTGTAAGCTGACATGGCCTTTACAGGCTGTAATTTGGCTCCACGGTGCTTGATTGCATTTAATTTCATTATTCCCCTCAAAGCCCTTTTCGAAATGACGAGGTGTGCACACACAGGCACGCCTGGGGGAAAGCCTATTTATCTTCTGGGGGCCTCTGCTTTTACACACACACACAGACACACACACACACACAAAACACACACACACACACACACACAGACACACACAAAACACACACACAGACATACACACACACAAAACACACACAGACACACACAAAACACACACACACAAAACACACACAAAAAAAACCACACACACACAGAGACACACACAAAACACACACACACACACAGACACACACACACAAAAAAAACACACACACACACACACACACGGCTCCAAATGTGGCACTTGGGGGAAGATGGGTGAGGGGAAGGGTGGTACCAAGAGAGAGGAAAAGGGAAGGATGGGTTTCTCCTGAGTCTGCCCGTCTGCTTACCTGAATGTCCTTTATGGGGCTGGAAGACACCCTTTATTGGCTGGGTTGTAGGGGAAGAGACTCCTGGGAAGTGCCCTTCCTACTTCCCTCCTCTTGGTCCTCGCTTTACTCCTTCACGCCCCCTCTCTGGAATCACACAGCCTGATGGAAATTGAAAAAGAGCAAGAACAGGTGTCTGGGTCTAAGCATGTGAATCTCAAGGCTTTCAGCCCCTGGTCCAAGCCCACTGGGGGAAGAGGCCTCTGTGAATCACCAAGATGGAGGAGAAGGCCCCCTTAGCCAGACCTTTGTGCAACAATGCTTGTGCTCCCACTGCCTGAGTCACACAGGCTAGTCGGCAGTGTAGCCATTGATCCACATCCTCCACAGCTGCAGTTCCATCACAGGCCTTCCACAGCTCCTGAAGTTCATGCCTCTGTCAGCAGGGGGCGTGGTCAGGAGAAGGGTCCACACTGTGGGACCACTCTGGGACGATGCTATGGGGATGGGGATGCTCTGGGGACCCTGGACCATAAGCTGATTTTAGTCAGATCTCAGCTCCTTGATATAATACACTATGGGGTAGGGAGTGAAGCTGGTGGTAATTGTCTACTAGTATTGGGACCTGTAGGTTTTAAGGAAAAGGATGAAACATTTTGTTTTGTTCTGTACGATATTCAGCTTTGGGGAGAAGGGAGACATCAAGAAAATCAGAGGACACTGGCAAAAACCTGCACCAGGAGGTGGAACAGAAAATGGATAAGGAAGACGGAAGAGCAAGACTGTGAAAGGTAAGAATGAAAAGGAGAGAAGAAAAGAGGACACCAAGCCGGGGTTGCCCTTTCTCTCCTCCCTCCTAAGCTCAGGCAGGAAGGGGAAGTCTCATTGACAGACACCCACGTGTAGTAAACGTGTCTCCTACAAATGACCTTGGAAAACAGAGTTAGGATTCCGGCAGGCAGGCCAGCTCCCGGAAGGCCCTTGGAAAACGAGTCTCCTCTCTTTGGGAAGGTCATCGTGTCACAGGAGCAGAAAGGGGGAGGGGACAAGCAGGTGAACAGAACCCGCCTTGATGATCAGGACCCCAGTCACCCAGCTCGCCCCCGCCCCACCTTAGTGACCCATCCTCTCTGACCCAGAGGGAGCAAGACCTGTGTTTACACAGGCAAAACGACAAGCATTTCCACACTTGAGAGTGTGGTGCAAGTTAAACAAGGTGGGCTGCTCTCACCATTGACACTTGGGTAGATCATTCTCTGTGGTGGGCTCACCTGTGCATTGTAGGATGCTTAGCATCATCTCTTGTCCACACCCATGAGATGCCGGTAGAACCCCAAAGCGTGATAACCAAAGAGGTCTCCAGGCCTTGCCCAAACCATCTCCGGTCCAGATCCGCTGCTCCAGAGGCCCCATGCTTCCTGGAATGAGTTCTCAGAAATGGTTGCCCTCCCTTCCTGGGACTCAGGAGGACCCAGCTCACAAGCTGGCCTCAGCATGTATCCCACCATGTCCCAGTGTCTGGTGGTGCTTTTCCAGGGGCACCAGGAGGAGACTGTATAAACATCAGCCCTGGAGGCTTTCCTTCTCCTGCCTCCGGGGTCTGCTCCCCAGACAGCCGCACAGTCTGGTGAAAACTGGAGACAGAAAGCCCTAGCACCCGCCAGTGAGCGGCGAACCAGGAGGAGCGCCCTGAAAGCCTCGCCTGGGGACCCGTGCCCTCGGGGACTTGGCGTTTCTACCTGTGCCCTGTGCAGGTAGAAGCAGGGGCACCTGGGGCTGCATCTCCACATGTGCCTGAGCAGGCCCTGCAGCGCCTCAGCCCTGCCTTCCCACCTCTGCAAGGGAAGGGGCTGAGCTGGAGGACGTCCAGGGCTTCTGCCCAACTCTGATGAGCCACATTCTGAGCTTCTCTGAGTCTAAGATTATAATTAGAAAAGGCCTCGTGTGCGGTGCATCAAGGATGTGCAGAGCGTGCTATGAATTCCCCGCGGTTACCTCTTAATTACCTGAATGGATATAGGCGAGCATTGCTAATTCTAAAGGAAAAGATAAATCCAAACTTAATCTTGCAGGCCATAGAAGACAACCAATTCTGTCTCTCTTCTCTCATTCTCTCCCTCCCTCCCTCCCTCCCTCCCTCCCTCCCTTTCTCCCTCTTTTCCCTTCCTCCCCTCCTATGTATTAGAAGGAAGACCCCAGAACCCATGGAGAAGCTACATGTGGGAGGGAGCAGTCCATTGATAATTAAGAGTTTATCAAACATTTGTTTTGATTAGTTTTTAGCAATGGACACAAACCTAACATGACTCGAACGTCTGGTTAATGTTTGAGAGTCTCCCTGCCCCGCAACCCCCAGCCAAACCTCAGCAGACACCTCTGCCCTCCCTTCTGACCCTCCTCATGGCAGCTCCATGTTCTGTTTCTACTTCTCCCTCTTTCCCTGTCTCAGTATCCCTGTCTCTCATTTGCATATCTCTCTGTCTCCATATCTCTGTCCCTGCTCACCTGTGTTTGCCTTTCTCTGCATCTCCACCTCTCTCTCTCTCTCTCTCTCTCTCTCTCTCTCTCTCTCTCTCTTTCTCCCTTCCTCCCTCCCACATATCACAAGAAATTGACATGGAGCCCAGGCCCGTCAGGAACATTATAGGCCTGTGCAGACCAGAGGGGCTTTCTTTGTGCATCTCGCTGTGATTCATCTTCAGAGGGATCGATCCCGGGCATCCATCTCTGCGTCTGCAGAAAAGCTCTCAGGCAGCTGCTTCCCCACTCTGCCCGGACCTCTGGCTCTCACCAGGCAGCAAGGCTCTGCGCTTCGCTTGCTCTGCCCCTCAACAAGCTGCCAGGCCCACGAGGGAAGGCGCCAGCCAAAACTAGGTAGCCCTCCCCCCCAACCCCTGCCCCCTGGGAGAAGTCGGAGGGGATGGGCTGCTGGAGGGAACCCTTTTCCCCGCTTTCTGCTCAGCTTGCCTTTCAGGCTGACCTTGTAGAGAGGAAACCGGCTCGGATTTCCTATGCCCTGTGTCTCTCGCAGAGCTGAGCTGTGTGCTCTGGATCAAGGGAAGCTGGTGGGCCTGCTGGGAGAGGTGACTTGGAGCAGGCCCAGGGGCCAGGCAAAGACAGAAGGGAGGTGTTGGCTGGGCTCGCCACCTCCTACCCTCCCCGGAGCTTCTCCTGCCTGGGGATAGGGTTGGACGTCAGAGCATCGTCTACATAGGGCGGCAGGATCATGTCAAAGGCAGCAGGCCATCCTGTCACCAGACCCTCTGCAGACCGCCCCCACGTGGCAGGGCAGGGACCTCCCTGCCCTGCCAGGTTCACTGGGCACAGCCATTGGGTCAGGGCTGAGCTCTCTGGAGGCCCTGCTGGCTGAGGTCAGGGATGTGTTGTAGGGTTCAACCTGGGATTTCTGACAGTGATGATGGTGACCTTCTGAGGCCGTCCACTCTGGGATGGGGTAAGGCTGGGACTGTCGGCATGGGTTTCTCAGTAGCATGTCATACTGACATCTGGGTGAGATTGATTGTTTTTCTGGCTATGTCTCTTGTAGGAAAATACATCACTGAATGAATCAAAGATCAAAATAGAAGTGGACTGGGGGTCAGGAGGTAAGTCCTGAGAGATCTGGAATGTGAGCTGATGAGTGAATAACAAACAGCTCGCAGCAGCCAGGGAGAGGGCACCTCCATTTCTGGCTTTTGTGATGAAGTTGTTGATAACAGAGGAACTCGAGGCCCCCCTGATTTGGAACAGTGGGCGCAGCACGCTTGGAGTGTAGCCAGGTGGTTATGAACATGGTCGCCGGCACCAGATGGCCCAGGTTTGAGTCCTGGCTCTAGAGCCAATAAACTATGCAACCCTGGGAAGCCTACTGACTCTCTCTGTGCCTCAGTTTCCTCAACTGTAAAATGGGACTAGTCATAACAACTACCTCCTAAGTTTTCTATGAAGATTTAATGAGATCATAGAATAGTGCCACATAGAATGAATAGTACATAAGCGTGACATTGTTTTCATAGCTAGTACTAGACTCAGAGGACTTGAATCTGATTTTCACTTGATTCTATGTCCAGCCCTTGAGCCAGGCACTTAATTTCTCCAGGCTTTGGTTTCTTATATAAACTTGTTCCCACCCCACAGGGATGTTGCAGGGATTCAATGTAGTAATGTACATGGACATATTGACTAAAACTGTAAATGATTGTCCAAATATGAGGTTTCTCGGGAATCACCAGGTGCAGGACAGCATCTAAGAGATGAGGAAGGAACAGAAGAGAGCTGCGGCGACCATGTCTACAATGTCAGGCCCACCTCCTGAGCCAATCCAGGAAGGTTTCATGCAAGAGGAGGGTTGCATGAGCCTGTCTTGCAGTACTTCTGAGAGAGGTGACTCACACTAGAAAAACTGTTCGCCCAGGGATTCTGCAAACAGTGACACCGACTGCAATGAGAAGCAGCAGTTCCAAGCCAGGGTGCTGCCCTCTTAGGTCTTCAAGAGAAACACTATTGTCTCCGTTTTCCAATGAGGAAACAGAAGCACAGAGAAGTTAAGTAAGATGCCCAGCATCACACAGCCCATCGAAACCCAGGTTGCATGGCTCCATGGCACATGCTGTTAACCACTACAGCATCCCACACAGGTGACATTAGACCTCCCCAAATCTGGCGCCTCTGCAGGGGCCCCACCTCTCCTACCCTGAGGAGACTCGGGGTAGGGTTAGACCTCAAAGCACCATCTGAAAAGGGGGGCTAGAACATGCAAAGACATCAGACCCTGCTTCCACCCCTGCCCCCATTCGCCAGCCCCCAGCTCTCATTTCAGATCAGCTCTTCACGGCTACTTGAGCAGCAGATGTTGACTTCTTGAGGCACACCCAGCTGTTCATGGCTGCCCGGCAGACGTGGCCTCCTTCTTTCTTCTAACAGAACATCCCGGGAGAGACCTCTTTGGTCTGACAGGGCTGTGATCATTGGTCTGACATGGCTGTTACATTTCCTCGTGCCGTGATTGGTCCGGGACCAGGCATGTAACTGAGGTGACAAGGAAGCCTGCGGGGAGGGGGGCACTGGGAAACCCTGTCCCCCAACGCCCTCCAGCCTGGCCCCCTGGGGCTGGGCAGCCATCCCACACACACAGGCGGCTGCCTGTCATTATGAAAGACAGGAGAGGCCTGGGCTTTGATGGCATCACTGAGCTGCCCCAAATCGGAATGACCTCCTATGGACCTCTGGTTCTATGATCGAAACCCCTACAACTGAAACCACTTCGGGTCAGATAATGGGTCACTAGCTTTCTAAGAGATTTACCAAGAACAATTCTCACTGCCTTGCTTCCTCCTAAGAGCTGGTATGCGGCAGGGGGTTCGATCAGCGCCAACAAGCACATTCCCACGCTTAGCAAGGGAGGCCCCTCGGGAGGGAGGCCCCTCGGTAAGTACCTGAGGAACGAGAGCCTTCTTCGAGCCTCTTCTCAGCGACAGGCACACAATCCGCTCTGACTCACTGCACAGTTCAAATCAAAATATAGTCACTATTGAGCTCAAAATCCAATCATACAACTTCCCAGGGAGACACAATTCCAATAACATTGCTTAGAAAACTCCCCGTACACAGGCTGACACTTGCTTTCTTTTCTTCGGTTTCGAGTGGAGATCCTCACAGAGGAACTTCAAGGGCCTCTTCTGCAGGCCCCGGAGGTGCTGGGGGTTGTGGGGGGTGGGGACCTTTACCCTGGGGCCCGGGGGAGGGGGCGGGGCGGAGGGGGCTGCCTTGAATAGAAGCATAGCAGCTGCACAGAAGGAACCAGCTACCTGGGGAGGGGGGCCCCAAAAGCCTGGCGAGGGGAGCAGAGGGGCAGCGGTGTAGGGGTTCCTGGAGTGACAGAGTCAGGCTTCCCGGTGCTCATCAGCCTTGTGGCCCTAGACACGTCCGCTCCTTCTCTGAGCTCCGCCACCCTCAAGAGAAGCGGTTCTCAACCTGTGGGTCGCGACCCCTTTGGAGGTCGAACGACCCTTTCACAGGGGTCGCCTAAGACCATCCTGCATATCAGATATTTACATTACGATTCATAACAGTAGCAACATTACAGTTATGAAGTAGCAACGAAAATAATTTTATGGTTGGGTCACAACATGAGGAATTGTATTTAAAGGGCCAGAAGGTTGAGAACCACTGCTCAAGAGTGAATGAGGCCAGTGACACCATGCAGGTTTGTCGTGAGGGTGAAAGGCGCTGAGCAAAGGGACTGGGGGAGTCATAGGTCCTGCTGGTGCTCTGGGGCCGCTTAGGGTGGGCTAAGGACCAGGCGATGTCCCACAGAGCTCCACAGGCCACCTGCGAAGCTCAGAGGAAGGGTGGCTGTGTCCACTGTGTCCAGGCTCCACACAGCTGTGTCCCACGAGGGAACCTCTCCAGGCTTTTGTTGGGGAGGCTCTGGAGTGGAGAAAGCTTAGCTCTATGGGGTGGGAGCCAAAAGATCAGGGTGCAAATTCCTCACAGCAGCACAGAGTAGTGATAAGACCATTCTTGGGAGCCAGAGACACCAGTATTTTCACTCCAGTTCTGCCTTTGACCAGCTGTATGGCCTTGGAAAGTGTGCCTCAGTTTCCCCATTGGGGAGGTGGCACTCAGAGCCCCCCTCCCCCCCGTCCCAGGAGTGTGTGGGATTTGCTGGACGCCAGCCATTGGTGACCGGTGCCAGGGCTCCTCTCATCGATTGCCACCGGCATCCCAGGCCTGGACTACTGGAAGGAAGTGCCCAGCACGGGTGGGAAGGGGGGGAATGCTCTGAGCTGAGGAGTGAGCAAAGTGGCTCATTTTCAAGTCCAATTCCCCACTTTAATTGAGTTTTGCTGAAAAGTCCTGTGCAAGCACTTTTCCGGCCATTTTGCCAGATTTGATTCTCGCTGATAACACAAATGTGAGCAGCGCTGAAGACAGATTACGGCTGTTGGCAGTGGGACGAGAGGGTGCGCTGAGCCATGGGCTGGGACCAGCACAGTGGACTCCATTCTGATCGGGGCCCTTTCGATGTGCCTCTTCCCAACCCTTACCCCCCCTCGGTGGCACACAGCCCAACTGGACGCCCTCAGTGGCTGGGTGAATGCAATCCTTGACCTCAGGGTCGCCTGGCTGTGGAGAGGAGATGACGCCCGCATGCCCGACTGCTCCACTTCCTTCTAGCTGCAGCGGGTCTTCCCGGTGCCACCACACGCTCCGAACCAGGATCTGTTCCCCAGAGACACGATCTTCGATGAGAGAGGGGTTTGGGAAGGGGGGTGTTGAACAGTGGTGCCATCGGGGCACGGGTGGGCTGCAGGCCTTCGCCCGCACTGTGATGGAAAGAGGCTTCAGATGGAACGCCTGTGTAGGCTCAATTCTGAAGAGGCTCCAGCCTATCTTCCTTGCCAGACAAGAAGGCACAGGGAAGGGTTTCTCCCCATCACTTATCCGATGCTGTGGGCACCCCACACACTGGGTCAGGGCCAGACAATCCGGCTGCTGAAGCTGTCAGTGCCCGGTTAGCAACATCAAGCAAACCGTGGTCCAACGGGAGCGAAAAGCTCCAGCTTCGCGCAGACAGGCATGGCCATCTTTCACGCAGAGCTCCAGTCATTTTCTCTAAATGGAAGCCTTTTATCCAGAAAACCTTACCTGCAACTTGAAGACAAACCAAATGAAGAAATAAAGGCATCAATGGGATTCTAACTGACTCCAGGAGAATTCTGGATACACACACATCTTCAGCTCTTTTTTATTATTACAATTACACTAGGGGCCCAGTGCACGAATTCGTGCACCTTGAAAGGAACTGTGGGGTACAAGGCTGCAGTGGGCACAGGGGCGGGTTTTGTGGGTCTTGACTGAACCTCTGCACCCCTACCTGGCCCCTCCGGCCGTGACCCCGGGTGCCCTGTCTGCTGGCAGCCCTGCTCTGCCGCTGCTGCTCCCATGCACTGATAGCATCAGCCCCACTTGCACTTGCTGATGGTGCAGAGCAATTGGGGCTGGTGCCAGCAGCAGGTTCGAGTGGCAGCTGCTGCCCCGGTTGCCCCTCAGGAGGAGGGGGAGGTGGAGAAGCCCTCAGGGTCGGTCAGGGCCGGAAGCCATCACTGGAACCTGCTGATGGTGCCGGGTGATCAGGACCAGCACTGGGCACTGGCAGCGGATGCGAGCAGCAGCTCCAGCTGCAGGTGCAAGCAGGGCCGGCGCTGGCAGCTGGTGTGAGATCCGGGTGGGACCGCAGCACATGGGAGCAAAGAATTTTCAGTAACCACCAGAGGCTCTCCCTGATGACAGTGACTGGCACCCTGCCTTGGTCTGGCACCCCCACTCACCTGCTCCACCATCCCGCTGTGGCTAACGCCCACCATGTTCTGCACACACACACCCCAGTGGTCAGAGCACATCATAGCAATTGGTTGTTCAGTTGGTTGTTCCAGTTGTTCTGCCATTCAGTCGATTTTCATATTAGCCATTTATTATATGGGATTATTATATACAACTAGAGGCCTGGTGCACAAATTCATGCATGGGTGGGGTCCCTTGAGGTGGCCTGCCGGGAGCTGGTCCATCCTTGCTGTTTCAAGGGACCTGGTATATATGGCATACTGTTCTTAATATGTTTGCTCACCTTCTTGGCACTATGTATTTTAACCAAGGTCACCTCTCTGAGAAAGGTTGTTTCCCCAGGTAGGGATTTTCCCCTGAAGTTAGGGATGGAGTAAAACCCCTCAACTAAGTGCCAGGCGGGTAATTAATCACTTTAACTACGAACAATCATGCTTAAGCTACATAATCTTTACTCCCTGGAATGGAGATAAGAAACGCCCTAACCTTTGTAATAGAGATTGATAGGATTGGAATCAACTGGTATAAATACAGATGTAACAAGACAACAGGAGACAGAACTTAGAAGACAGAACCTAGACACAGAACCTAGACACAGAACCCAGAGACAGAAGAACTTCGCTGGAGAGAACATGGCAAAAAGATCCTGGACAGAAACTGGCCACAGAACCTGGAGACAGAACCTAGCGAGAGAACCTCACTGAAGAACCTAGAGACAGAACCTGACTACAGAACCTGGATAGAACATGGCAACAGAACTTGACTAGAACCTGGTGACTGAACCTGGCTGAAGAACCTGGACAGAACCTGTCTGGAGATCCTAACCAGAACTTCGCTGGAGATCCTGAACAGAACTTGGCTGGAGATCCTGGCTAGAGATCCTGGCTAGGCTGCTGATAAACTGAATGCGGTCTCCATGTCATTCCTTCTTTGCCGACTCCATCCACACCTTTGGGGACCCCTGGACCTGCTGGGGTTGGACCCCAGCAGTGGCCTGTGGAGATCAGGACCCAGCTTGCACCCCAGCCTCACAGCCCCAGCTCGTGCCCCCAGCCTTGCAGCCCGACAGCCCCACCTGGCCCTTGGCTTGGCCTGGATCTGCCCTCTCATCTACTCCACCATCTCACCTGCGGGGCAATCAATCGGGGCTGGGCCCCTGGCCCAAATCCCTCAGCACCTGGGAGCTGGGCAGTGGCCCCGCCCCCCGCACTGCTGCTGGTCGCCATCTGCGGGGTGATCGGGCTCCCACTTGCACCCACTGTGGCCTGGCGCTGCCCACTCACTTGCTCCACCATCCCGCCCTGGTTCTACTGTTGTCGGGGCCCATCGGGGCTGGCAGAGCCTCCACTGCTGCCCGCTGCCAGCATTGGGTCGCTGACACCCACCATGTTCCACGCCACCCCCTGGTGATCAGAGCATGTCATAGCAAGTGGTCAAACTCCAGGTCTCCCAGTCGAACGACCACCTGAGGGGACAGTTTGCATATTAGGCCTTTATTTATAGGATCTTTTAAAACAAAACATTTTGTATGTAAAATGGATAATTAATAATACAATGAACATCATGTGCCCAGCAACCAATTTACAGAGTTAAACATTAAGTTTCAGCTGAAGCCCTTATGAGTTCCGCCTGGTTCTAACCTCGGCCCCTGTGCCCATGGCCACCACCCTTCCAAACCCGGTGTTTGTCCTGCATGGGTCTGTGGGCTTGTACAATACGTGCATCCACAAATGACACCTCGCTGGTGTGGTTTTCAGCTTCATACCAATGGTATATCAATTACATTCTTCCACAAGTTGCATTTCTTCTATAATGTTTGAGACTTGCCCACGCTGATCCATGTAGCTCTGGCTCAATCATTTCCTTTACTGTATAGATGTACATTCTGTTTTCTCCAAGCATTGCTCTTGCAAACAAAACTACGATGAGCATCTGGGCTCATGTCCCCTGTGCACACCCGGGAGATCCCAGGGACATACCTGGGGATGGGGAGTCATTGAGTAAGCTATGCACCCAGTCACTTCTGCAAAAGGTGGGGGAGGGGTGCAAGTGAGTGGGTGCCACAGACACTCGGTGGTTGAGACCCTCCAATGTCTACATGGCAGGGGCACTTTGCCAGGGGCAGCGGCATTCACACTTAACATGGCCAAGGTGTCCGGAAGTTTTATCTCAAAGAAAGTGTGACAGAAATGTATGGTATTTGTGGGGGTGTGGGTGTATGAGTGTGTGTGGTTGTGTGTGTGCAAATGTGTGTGTGTGTGTAAATGTGTGTGTATAATATCCACAGGAGCGTTATGCTTGTCTGCCTTTTTGAGTAATGCATCCCGGCACCTCTAACAGTGCCTGGCTCGAATGCTCATTCAGTGAATATTTACAGGCTTAAAATGCACCGTGCATGCCTATGAACATGTGCCCCTGTGTGTGTGTGTGCCGTGCACAGGTGTGCATCCCGTCAGGGAAAGCATGACAGCTGGGAAACTGTGCTTGAGGCAGGGACGTGGCCTGCGCCCCAGCCCCTGGGTGGGAATGGAACAGCAGTTCATCATGAAATGAAGAAGACTCAGAAGGGCTGAAACATGAAAGAAAGAGTAAGCACCATCTGCAGATCTGGGCAGGGAGCTGAGGAGATGATGCTTGCTAATTAGTCCATAGGACAAGCCAAAGGAAAACTCCGAGGATGGCATGTGGTCATCTTCCCCACAACTGCAAAATCCCTCCTCAGTGAGTTTGAAGAACCAGCACAAGTGAAGCCAAAGAATAACTAAAGAAATTAATAATTCAACAGACAAGATAGGAAAACCAGGAATGACCATTGATACACAGCCGTCAAGCCTAGGGGACCTCAGCGAACTGGAGGGACTAGGCACCGGGACTTCTGTGGCCCTAGACTTAAATCATCACTCTCGTCTTCCCAGGCCACAGCGGTTGGCACAACCTACGTAGAGACAATAATCTCAGCTGTTCTAACTGTGTCCCCATGGCAGGAATATGGCCTGCAGGGGGGTCAAGGTCCATGAGCAGGAAGGGGACTGGACAGGAGACCAGGGTGCACTGGCAGCTCTGAAACCTGGATGATAGGCAGGCCAACAGTCAGTACCAGGGGTCTGGCTTCTGGTACCGCAGGGGTAAGGCGCTGCCAGTTGGCAGGAATAAAAAGAAGGATTCTGGTCTCTGGGCCAGTTTCTGGCAAGAACTAGGCAAGGGCTAGTGGGAGGAATCGCATGGCTCTGGAGCCAGGGGTCAGGGGTCAAATCCCTGGGCAAGTTGCTTGCTCTCTCCATACCTTGGTTTGGCCATCTGTAAAATGGGAATGACACTAGTAGGTAACATCGATGTAGAACCCACTACAGACCGGGTGTTGCCCTAAGACAGTGATGGCGAACCTATGACACGCGTGTCAGAGGTGACATGCGAACTCATTTTTTTGGTTGATTTTTCTTTGTTAAATGGCATTTAAATATATAAAATAAATATCAAAAATATAAATCTTTGTTTCACTATGGTTGCAAATATCAAAAAATTTCTACATGTGACACGGCACCAGAGTTAAGTTAGGGTTTTTAAAAATGCTGACACCCCAAGCTCAAAAGGTTCGCCATCACTGTCCTAAGAACTATTGACAGGTCATGGCGGCAGGTTCCCTCACTCAGCCTATTCACAGGAGAGAAAAGCAAGTCTCGGAAAGGAGCCTCCTGGACCTGGTGTGAGGCCTTCAAATGCACAATGTGCAGAATGCCTCAGGGCCGCCTGTGCTTGGATGCTGGCCGCCGTGGCAGGGTTGGGGTGCCAGGTGCAGTACTCAGATGGGCCTTAGCACAGGAATGGGCAAGGACCTGTCCTACCTGGGGCTGGACAAGGGCAGCTGCCAGGTCTCAGAACCAAAGCAGAGCCTGCATTGGAGACGGGATCTCATCCATTTGTCTCCCCAGCACCCTTTCCCCGAGGGCCTCCGGAGCCAGCCACTCGATGTGCGTCTTCTGCGCTCTTCCTAACAGCCTCCCACAGAGCTGCAATTCACCCACTCTAGGAATGACCCCTGTCCAGATGGCTCAGTGACAGAGCCAATTCCAACCCCAGCCACGCCTTCCTCTCAAGCTTCCTCTCTCTCCTGGTGCTGAGTCTCCGGCTTCCATCTTATTGGCCCAGGTTTATTAATATCTCAAACCTCATGTTATATCTGCCCCATGTGTGTGTGCCATGCACAGGTGTGCATCCCATCAGGGTGCCGCATTCCCAGCCCACTCCCCCACCCCCCAGGCTGGGACCCTCACAAGCAGCCATCTCACAGCCCCCACACCCTTGCTTCTCACTGTCCTCGATGTTTAGAGAAGCTGGAGTTGAGGTATTTTAAACACCATTAAAAATGAATTAACTTCTTCCCATAAAAACATCCCTCTCTCCTAAGATAACAGGGCAGCTGGGCCTGGAATGGAAATCGCCCTCCTTGCTGTTTCACATGGTCAGACTGTGGTGACCACCGAGAGAAGGGGCTCATGTGGGTGGACACACACAGCCACGGGACATGTGAGAAATGCACATGGAGACATGCATGAGCAATCAGACACACCACATACACACACACACACACACACACACACACACACACACACACACACACACGGGAGACTGGTTCATGGCACACTCTTGGCCTCCACACTGACACAGATGACCCTTCCCTCAATACTCTGAAATAAAACCTCAGAGACTCATGGGATTTAGAAGACGTAGGGGCTTCTGAGGGACAGCTCTCCCTGTGCCCCTGGGGCCCAGGGGCCGGGCAGGGCCTGCTGTCAGCCCCCACCTGCTGAGACGAAGAATTCGGACTGAAGTCAGGGTGGTGGCTGTGTGTCTGGCATAAGAGGGCCTGCCACCCCCTGCCCCTCGCTGGCCATGGGGAGGGAATATGAATGAGGGGAAGAGCCTAAAACACAGATGTTGAAACTCCCAACGGCAGCCCAGAGCTTTGGTTAATCTCCGACCCTGGTGACAAGATCTATTTATTTCCAGCAGAATAAATAATCATTGATTTTCTAAAGAACACACTCTTCGTGCACTCTGGCCCAAGACGCAAGTGCTGGGGCCTGGAAAAGAAAACACCGACCCCGGCCCCTGGCCTGGCATTTGTGGGTCACCGGTCCCTTCCCAGAGACTCCTGAGAACCAGGGAATCAGGGCCATGTCAGGGCCCCCCACTCCAGGAGGCCCCACAAGCCCCGTCACCCTTCCCAAGAAATAACCTACGGACTCAAGCCTTGTGCATTGCACAGTTTCTCCGTTGTTGCCCCGGGGCAACACCTCTGATGGAGCACTTCATGCTGAAGGTTTACACTCTGCCCCGGGGCCTCAGCCATGGCACTAGCTGAGGGATTCCTCCCCTCCCCCGACAGCCTACTGTGCCCCCGGGGGAGCGCTGCTGGCCAGTTGAAGCATTCATTCTCTGGATCAGTGAATGAAAGCCCCCAGCCAGCTAAGGGGGAGTCCCCAAGGGGCCCATTCTTTTATAGAGGAGTTGGGGTGTGGGGAGCTGGAGGCAAGTGGGGAGCAGTGTGGAGCTCAGCAGGAATTATTAGGCCTGTGGAGATTTATTGAAAGGAAGAAAATGTGACGACATTCCTGGTCTCCCATAAAATGAGGACAGTTCAGCAGTGGCGATGGACTGGAGGCAACAGAAGCACTTCCGGGCACCGCAGTAGGACTCGCAGTAATTACTGCTTATTGATTAGCTGAGGGCAAGAGGTTAGCAGGGTGGTGGGCGCAGGACACAGGCAGACTGCCCACTGGCTGGACTTATGCTAATCAGCTCTGAGATGGTGGATGAGATACCAGAGCACACCTACCCACCAGCCTCAGTTTTCTCACCTGCTGAATGGGCTGAACCTGTCTTAGAGCCTGTTTGAGAGGATGACCTCGAGCCCTTGACAATGCTCACAGATTGTCAGCCAGAGTCAGCGCCTGCGTGGCTTCTCTTTGACCCCCCTCCCGCATGTGTCCCCAGCCTTCTCCCCACTGCTGAGTCTTCTGCAGCAGCACCTCCGAGACAGCAGGTGTCATTCCTGGGGTCCTGCAGCTGTGTGCACACCCAGCCCCAGCCCGCTGCCACAGCCCTGATCTCGACGGGGCATAGGATGAAACACTAAAGAGCTATGTTTTATGAGAACTGACTGTGCGCCAGGCACAGTGCTGGCACTGGGCATGAAGCTGTTCCACTTAGCACAGTGCCAGTGATCCACGGCTGCCTGCACACCACCCACACAGAGGCCTGAGAGAGTGGCAAGAATTTACATTGCTCCTGCGTCGGGGGTTGGCTGGGCTCAGCTGGGTGGTTTCACGGGGTCTGTCCACGGGGAGGAGTGTCAGATGGAGCATCTCCAGGGCTCTCACTCACACGCCCGGCGGTGGATGCCAGCTGTCATCTGGCCACAGTCAGGGTTCATGGCAGGAACATCCACATGTGCCCTCTTCACGCCTGGCTTCCTCAGGGCATCTGGGTTCCAAGAGCAAGTGACAGGGGAGACAGAGAAAGAGAGAGAGAGAGAGGGAGAGAGAGAGAGAGAGAGAGAGAGAGAGAGAGAGAGAGAGAGAGAGAGAGAGAAATCCAGTAGGGGCAGTTGTAGTGCTCCCCAGACCTGGGCTTGGAAGTCCAGCAGCACCCCGGAGCCACATTCTTTTCACTAGAAGCAGGCCACTGACATCAGTCCACAGTCAAGGCTGTGAATTGACCGCCTGGAAGGGTTGTGCTTCAGGACTTACAGAAGATCTTTCACGTCACAGCCATGCCCAGCAGTCCTGCAAGGCCAGCGCGGTTGTGCTCAAGGTAAAAGAAGAAAATGAGATTCAGAGTAATTACCACCTTTGTCCCCCAGAGAGCCTCAGTTTCCCTGTGAAGCAAAGACAGAGCCTGTCTTCAGGAATATTTCACATAATAGAGGAGGCACAGCCCTACTTAAAAGCTCTCACAAATGGACTGTGGACACAGCCCTGTCCTCAGGGAGCCCAGTGTGAGGGGGACACAGCCCTGTCCTCAGGGAGCCCCAGTCTGAGGGGACACAGCCCTGTCCTCAGGGAGCCCCAGTCTGAGGGGGACACAGCCCTGTTCTCAGGGAGCCCCAGTCTGAGGGGACACGGCCCAGTCCTCAGGGAGCCCCAGTGTGAGGGGGACACAGCCCTGTCCTCAGGGAGCCCCAGTCTGAGGGGACACAGCCCTGTCCTCAGGGAGCCCCAGTCTGAGGGGGACACAGCCCTGTCCTCAGGGAGCCCCAGTCTGAGGGGACACGGCCCTGTCCTCAGGGAGCCCCAGTGTGAGGGGGACACAGCCCTGTCCTCAGGGAGCCCCAGTCTGAGGGGACACAGCCCTGTCCTCAGGGAGCCCCAGTCTGAGGGGACACAGCCCTGTCCTCAGGGAGCCCCAGTCTGAGGGGACACAGCCCTGTCCTCAGGGAGCCCCAGTGTGAGGGGGACACAGCCCTGTCCTCAGGGAGCCCCAGTCTGAGGGGACACAGCCCTGTCCTCAGGGAGCCCCAGTCTGAGGGGACACAGCCCTGTCCTCAGGGAGCCCCAGTCTGAGGGGGACACGGCCCTGTCCTCAGGGAGCTCTCAGCTTGGTGGAAGCTGAGTCACTTATATCAGGGTTTCCTGAGTCTTATTTAAAAAATTGACCCAGCTTTATGGACATGCTCATTACAATTGATTAAACTTGGCTTTTATACCTTGTTTTGGTTGGATTGTAGAGGTTATTTCCACCATTATCTGTTTGAAATTTTTAAAGAAATGGGTTAGCGAAGAAAGACTTTCCTACATCTACCTGCCAGGACTTCAGTCCTCACCTGCTGGAGAGAGACCCGGATTGGGAGCAGCAGTGGGTGACTCCAGTCCTGCAGCACCCGAGAAGGCCGTTTCCCTCCAGCCCTCTGTCCACACCGAGGCCAGGTGGGCATGGCCATGCCCAGCATTGCAGGGGTCAATGGCATGTCAGAGACAGATTCCATGCATGGAGTGCATAGCTGAGCCAGGATTGGAACCCAGACCTCCCAGGCACACGGCCCAGGGCTGTAAGAAAAATGTCTCCATGGTGGCCAGCTCAAGGTGGGGCAGGGGTTGGGGGGTGGGGGGAGGGATCCAGTGGGTTCCTGGGGCCAGGAGAGTTAGGGTGGGAGCTAGTAAGAAATGGCAAAATTCCCATCCACCCCTCAGGGACATGCCAGGTTCCACACCTTTCCTCCATGTGCCTTCTCTATCCACCTGTCCCCCAGGCACCCGGGGCCTCTGCACTCCTGCATCAGGTGGGGAGAGGAGGTGCACGGACATTTGGACAGGCCTCTGAGGCTGGAAGCCATAGGAGCTGGAAAGAGACCTGAGTTGTTGGTAAGTAAGGACCCATGTCCTCATCTAAAGGCTGGACAAGTCTGCATTTCAGGCACCTCGGAGAGCAGCGGCAAGGGTCAGTCGGTGAACAGTGCACACCCAGCTGGAGGGAGGACATTTTGCCGTGGTTATTTTTGTTTTACTCTTCATACAACATTTGAAATATCATTCTCATTTGCAGAGGTGAAACTGAGGGTCTGGAAGATGCTGAGATGTATAGTGGTTGTGTTGGTCAGCCCAGACTTCTATTGCTTATTCACTCACTCACCCAGTACATGTTGCTGGTCCAGGCACTGTGCCAAGCCCTAGGCAGGAAGCAGTGAGTCAAAGTTCTTGCTCTCCCGGGGTGATGGTTTAGAGGGAAAGTCAGGTTCATAGACAGGTGATCACGAGGGCACTGAATGTCCCGCACATGGGGAGCTTCAGGGACCTGCAGGAGGCACAAGAGGGGAGCCCACCTGAACTGAGGGTGGGGGAGGGTGTCCTGGAGGAAGGGATGTGCAAGCTGGTGTTTCCAGAGGCACTGGAAAAAACTGATTCACTGGCTTGAGGGTGTCAGGTGTTACTCTATGTCCTTAAGACCAGGGATGAGGGCCAACTCCTCCTCTGTGGGGGTGATGGGGGATGTGGGACTGGGGGACCTCAGGAGCTGGATTCTCATCACAGGGAAGAGGCTGCGCTTAGGTTCTCTGTGCAGAGTCTTGGCCCGGTAGTGGTAAGCACAGCAAAACTCTTCAAGTCACTGTGGACCAGGTAGTGGAGACCTGTCTTCAGCCACCTTGGCCATGTTCTGGGTGGAAGAAGACTCCCCTCACTTGCCACCCAGCTGCCCTACCATAAACAGACTACTGTGCTCACCAGAGGACATGGTCAGAATTTAGTTCTGCTTTCCCTCTGCTCATTGATTCCATGTTGTTCTTTCTGAGTCTCCTTATCTGTGACTCAGATTCCTCATCTACAAAATGGAAGAAATAGCACCTACGTCACAGATTGCTTAAAGATTAAAAGAGCTAAAATAGGTAAAGTGGTTAGAGCAGTCTCTGACACATAGTACATACTCAGCAAATGTTACATGTTATAATCTAACTATCCTATATCCTATATAATAAGAACCTAATATGCTAAGTGTCTGGTCATCCAGTCATCCGGTCAACCAATCAAAGAGTAATATGCTAATGATATGCTAAGGCTGCTCAACTACTTGCTATGACACGCACTGACCACCAGGGGGCAGACAGTCAATGGGTTGACCAGTTGCTATGATGTGAACTGACCACCAGGGGGAAGACGCTCTGACTGGTAGGTTAGCTTGCTGTTGGGGTCTGGCGATTGAGACTGAGCGAGACAGGCTGGACATGCCCTGGAGCCCTCTCGTGGTCCCTCCCGTGGTCCCTCCCCAGATGGCCAACCTCCTGCATCCCTCCTGGCCCCGATTGTGCACTGGTGGGGTCCCTCGGCCGGCCTGCATCTTCTCACAATCCAGGACCCCTTGGGGGGATGTCAGAGAGCCAGTTTTGGCTTAATTCCGCAGGCCAGGATAAGGGACCCCACTGATGCACAAACTCATGCACCAGGCCTCTATGACAACTTATCCCACAGATAGGGTCACTCTCTCTGTTTAACTCCTTTCAAAAGTATGTGTGTGACTTTTGTTGGTAACAGTGAAGATGGTGGCTATGATATAAGGAGTGACTTTCGCAATGATGAAGGTCAGTTTCCATAGTGATGGTGATTATGATGATGGTAGTGATGGTAATGGTAATGATGGTGATGATAGAAGTGATGGTGATGATGGTGGAGATAGTGATGATGAGGATGGTAGTGATGATGATGATGGGGTGATGGTAATGATGGTGTTGATGGTGGTGATGATGGAAGTGATGGTGATGATGTTGATAATGATGGTGATAATGGTGATGATGAGGATGGTGGTGATGGTGATGATAATGACCCCAAGCAAGGGCAGGTTTGAGGGGCATGTGCTTCCATCCTGGGTTCCAGTTGTCTTGGTGAAACCCCTGAAGACATGCTCCATGTCTCATTTCTCTTGGTATCTGCCCCCACCTATCTCCTGTCCTATGCTGAGCCTGGTAACCAGCACACCTGGGTACACAATGGGTGTTTGCCAGATGCCTGCCAGACCTCATTCAGACAGGTCACTCCCAGAGCCTCATCATTACAAGGAAGAAAGATCCTGATTCCTTCCCTGAATCACTCTTGCTGCAGTTGAAGGCCCTTCACCCTGTTCCTTTCTCTGGAGGCCCCTGCTAGTTAAGTGACTGACTCAAGGCATTGCCCCTGCTCTGCCACGGTGTGGCTGAGGGTGCTTGTGCCATTGTCTAAATATTGATGGTCTGTAACTCCTGCTCCTGTGAGAAATCAAGGAACAAATTACCCAAAGGGTCTCCTTGAGCCAAACCTCCTGGGAGGTCAAGTCACTGGGGCAGAGCCTGCCCCACCCAACTCTCCCACTGAGAGCAGATCCTTCTCCAAAGCAGCCTCGCCCTTTCTGGGGGTCTCCAAGTGCCAAGATCCCATGGCCCACCCTCCCCTACCACAAGGAGTAGACTGGGTCACATAGGTCTCACACTGAGAGCAAACTGGGACCAAGACTGCTAGCTGGCCCTTAGAATCCACTCTCTCCTTTCCCCATTCTATCTTCTTTTTAACTGGACACATGATTATCCTAAATTTAGAATAAAGACAACCTTTCCTGGCCTTCATTGTGACTAGATTGTACTATATGACTCAAGTTTTGGCCAATGGGATGTGAGAAGAAACAAAGTGTGCAACTTTACTTGGAAAATGTCTTTAAAAGTAAGGAACCATGCTCCTCTTCTGTCCTTCCTTCATTCTACTGACAAGAATATAGACCTGCCTGGACAGTGTGGCTTCGTGGTTGAATATCAACCTATGAACCAAGAGGTCACTGGTTCAATTCCTGGTCAGGGCACATGCCTGGGTTGCAGGCTTGATACCCAGTGTGGGGAATGCAGGAGGCAGCCAATTCCTGTTGCTTCTATCTCTCTATCCCTCTCCCTTCCTCTCTCCCTAAAAGTAATAAAAACATACTATATATATATATATAATGTAGACATAATGGATAGGGCTCCAGCACACATCTTTGACCATGAGATACTATGGGAAATGGAGGCCATGCATGGTCGGGGAAGGGTAGAAAGAGCCTGGATCTCATGTAACCCTTTAGCAGTCTGGGATTGACTGCTTCTGAATTTCTTAGACGTGAGGGAAATAAACTATCTTACTGAAACCACTGCTATTTTGTTTGTTTGTTATGTTACCACAGGCTGAATCTAACTCTAATTGACACATTCACCAACTGAGTCTGGTCCCCAGGCATAGATTGTTGGCCCACATCATTTAAATTCCAGTCCAGCATGTTAAAACCAAGAGGTTTTTTTTTCACATAAAAAATGGAATGATGACTTCTCCTGAAAAGATGGAAGGCGGGCACCCCTGGGCCTACAATTCAGCCTGGCAACATGGAGAGCTCTTAATAAAGCTGTCCTCTCCGCTGGGGACGGGTCCTGGTGCTCAGCACAGTCTCCACAGAGCCCACCTGGCCCCTGCGGCTCAGAGGCGGAGCCCCCGGGCAGATGTTCCCCTTGTCCACACTCAGTTCCCCAGGAGCTCCCTTCCCTGCCTTCTCCATAGCGCGGCCTGGACCCCTTATATACCTGGAACCAATCAGAGCCTCACCTGCTGACACTGCTGTGGGCTGGGAGCTTCCTCGGAGCAGAAATCTGGAGGCAGGAGCAACTTAAGAACAAGTATCTGGCTTGGGCAGGGGCTAGGACTGGGCCACCACCACATCTGTGCAGAGCAGACCCAACCCCAAGCCCTGGCCCAGGGCACCAAGCTCCTGAGTCTGCAAGTTTGTTTCTGGGAAGAAACAGAGTATGTCTGTTCACTTAAAAACAAACAAACAAACAAACACAAAAATACAGGCTCACTGGCCCAAATCCGGGCACTGGGGAAGTGGTGGACAGAAACCTGCATGCGTGATATTCCAGTGAAAACCACATGCCTCCGGGCTTCTGGCCCCTGAGCTCTGGGTGCCTGTGACCGGGACAGAAGTCTCTCACAGCCAGAGCTGTTTTGTCCCAGGCTCAGGCTGGGGGTTCCCTCCACAGAGGTCAGCAGGCATTCCTCTTTCACTTCGGCATCCCTGGGACCAGCGCAAAGCCTAGTTTGTGGAAGAGGCTGAATACACAGGCAATCAATGAATGGATGAGTAAGTGAATGAGTGAATGAGTGAATGAAACAGCAAGAGTTTGGGGTCTTTGTGATAACCCTAGATGGATGATGGCACAGTCACAAAAGTCCACCTTCTCCTCCCAGCCTCCTGTCCTTAGGAATCACCAAGCACCCCTGAATGGGGGACTCTGGGTGCTGGTCCAATCCCCATCCTTCCTTCACTCTGTGGATCCCTCCTAGTTCGAGGAGAGAGTCTAAAAGTACAGAAAAGTCCCCAAGTGGCGGAGTAGCCTCCCTCAGGGGAGCCCTGTTGCTCACTGTCCCTGCTGGTCCCAGGGTGGATGCAGGCATGGAGCCAAGAGGAAATTGCTCCACTATTTGGACCCATGATTTGTCTCTCTGAGCAGCAAAATTAACTAGGATGGCTAATTAATGAAAGACACATGCGGCCTCTCTGTTATTCTTTTATTCCTCACCCACACTGATGCATTATCGGCTTACTTTGGAACTAATTCACAGCCGGGTCTTGATACCCTTATCTCAGGCTTGCCAGCTCCAGGCTGGACGTGGAGGGAGCTCCACTGCTCACTCCGGAGCCCTTCACATCATTGCTAAGCACATTAGAGTCACAGAAGCAGGACCTGTAATGAGACAGCCCTACTTTGCTTTGATACTTTTAATTACCAGCCTGAGAAGGGAGGGAGCAGGGGGAGGCCCAGGAGAGACGCCTGGGCCTGGCGATGATTGTACTCTGCCTGCTGCCAAAATAGTCAACCAGCGGGCTCTTCCCTGACCACTTTCTGGGCCTCCTGGGTGCCAGCAGTTAGTTCCAAGCAATGGAGAGACACAGGGAACAAATAGGGGAGACATGTGACCCCAGCCAATTCAAGGGACACTGAAAGAGATTGCTTCTTCAGAACCAAGGTTCTTCGTTCTTCCACCAGAATACTGGCAATTTGGCAAGGAAACTTCCTGAATGGGAGGTGCCAAGCAGAGACTTCCTTCTGAAATCATTTATTCACTCAACCAACATTTATTGACTACCTAGTGTGTGTCAGGCACTGTTCTAGTTACTGACGGTACACCAGGGAACAAAACAGACATTAATCCAGCCCTCATGGAGCATCCATTCCAGCTGGAAAAGACAGACATCACAATAAACATCTATATATATAAAAGGCTAATATGCAAAGTGTCCCTGTGGAAGTTTGAGAGACTAGGAGTTCTATCACTCCCTATGACGTGCGCTGACCACCAGGGGGCGACACGGAACGAAGGAAGGCCCTGGCCTGCAGCCAGAAGGCACCGATTGGCCCTGATCGCTGGCCAGGCCTAGGGACTCTATCCATGCACGAATTTTGTGCACTGGGCCTCTAGTAATAAATAAATGCATCACATAGTTTGTTACGGTTGGGAGGCAGTTACCCACCGGCCTTGCATTTTCACACATATTGTAAGAGAGCGAGAAACTGATTGCTTCTTGATCTTCATTATTCTTTCAAGAGGGAGAGGGTCCCCTCCTCCCCGAGCACCAGTGAGCCTCACACGTCACCTCCTGCCTGTGCTCATGATTATTTCCGATGCCTACCAGAACACTTAGCATTCCAGCCTCAGCGTGTGGGGAGACCTTTCCTCCAGGGGAAAAATACATGTTTGTGGCAACCAGCCTTGGGAGCTAGAGACGGGGTTTCCCACTGCAGCCGAGGGAGACATACGGACTCCTCAGCTTCATACAGTCATTGTCTCTTCTGGTGCAAAGGCCAGGCCCTCTTACTGTTCGTTATAAAAGATTTGGGTTCCGCACATGTAGGGTCCTCGCCTGTCATGTCAGCTGTTGCATGTGGGAGTATTACTTGGTCCTCTTCACCTGCTCGTGGGAACTGGGACTCAGGAAATGGCTGTGAGATTTACTCTAGATAAGGTGGCATAAAATGTGTCCCTGATGTCAGTGAACATGACCAATAACATCGGCTCTGCACTCAGAGATAGATTTAGGTCAGCTTCAACCCGCTGCCCAGAGTTACTCTTGCTGACAGAACCGCCCTGGACTTTCTCCAGGCAGGTGGAGGCAGGTCTGTGCTCTGTCAGCACACGCTGCTGTGTTGGGGGTGGGGGTGGGGTGGGGGTGGAGTGGGGGGCTGAGAGAGGCCGCATCCAGGCAGAATGCAGTGGATATGGCTGAGCATCCTGGAGCCTTCCCTGACGGTCAGCCCTGATGATTGTTGCGCACTATCGCGTCCTATCACTGTGAGTCCATCTCTTCCAGTGTAATGCTGAAGATCTTTCCCATTTTCCCTTGGATGTTGTTTGACTCTCCCTAATTAGGTTGCAAGCCCAGGGCAGGTACTGAGTGTCTGAGTGTCTGAGTGTCTCCAATCTGTCACACACCTGGCAGACTTCTCTGCTCATCATAAACTATCAATAAATTCTTGGCGACACTATCAACAAGCCTCCTGCTCAATGCCAAGCAGGACACCTGTCTTTACCTCACTTGACCTGTGCATGTGTCGGGGACAGAAGAGGACATCACACTGGGGCAGGGCTTCTGGGGCTGGTCTCCTCTCTCCCCTCCAAGCTTCCCCCCGGCTCAGCCTGCTCTGGTCACCTGCCCACTTCCCAGGCACACTGGACCCATTTCCATGCTCTCAGCGAATGGACCAGCCACTCCCCACCCCACCCCTGAGCATCCCAGGAAAGAAGGGGGTGGGAAGGCTTGGTTAAGTACTTTCCAGTCTGCATCCTGTTCCTCCAGCTTCCACAACGATTATTGGTAAGTGAACCAATTTTCTCTGCTGACATCTGTAGCTCTTAGCAGTGAATATATTTGGAAAATCCTTTATGATTACTTGAAATCTCCCCTGCAGTTTGATTCCTGATATTCCTGATAGTTCTCTTTACTCACCGAATGATTCTTTTAACTCGTTATTTCTTACTCTGCAGGCCTTCCCATCTCCCCACCACCACACCCCCCTTGGGTATGGATCCCCTCCCTCCCACAAGGTGCTAAGAGGTGGGCTCCTTCCCCCCCTGGCCCCTCCATCACCTTCTCCCTGGAGGCATCCCCTTCTGGAAGCCTCACCTCCACCCAGGGCAGGACTTTATGAAGAAGAGGATTTCTCAAGGGGGAGGGTCCCTGCCTCCCCACACACACCACCTCCTGCCTGTGCTCATGATTATTTCCAATTCCTACCAGAACACTTAGCATTCCAGCCTCAGCGTGTGAAGTGACTTTTCCTCCAGGGGAAAAATACATTGCAGGGATTAGTGAAAATCCCAGTGATCGTAATAACAATAGAAGTTAGAATGGGTCTCAGAATACTCACTGATGATGGTGGGGGCTGGGTGGTGCCCTGAGCCTGGCTTGGCCCTAAAGACCTTGGTGGGCTGTACCCTCCTGCAGGGTGTAGAGAGGGCTGGTAAAGGTTCCCAAGGCACAAAAATGTAGGTTGGTTCCAGGTTAACACTGCTGAGGTCTGGTGACCCGAGGAGCCTGTGTCCTGACATGCCTGAACCCCCACCCCCACCCCACCCCATCTTCCATCTTCCCACTACCAGGCATCTGAAGCTCCCTTGAGCTGGACTCCAAATACCTTTCCAGGGGCATCTGTAACTGTGCCTCTCATTCATTCATTCATTCATTCATTCACCCATTCACTCATTCACCCAGTCATCCATTCATTCATGTAACAAATAGTTCTAGGCGCCTGGTATAAGCCAGGGAGTATGCCTGGAGCTGTGGGGTCCTGCCTCCTGAACTCCCAGTCCAGCATGGAAGGTGGAGACGGAAGGAGCCACCACAGCAGGGGATGGAGGAGCTGGCGATTAAGAGCACAGATTCTGAAGTCAGGCTGTCTGGGTTTGAAGCCAGACACTAGCTCTTTGTGAGACTTTGAGCAAGTCTTTTAACGTTTCTGTGCCTCAGTGTTAAGAGAACCTACCACATAGGGATGATGAGAGTAAGTATAAGAAAAGCATTAGGGCATAGCCGGGTGGATGGAAGATGCTGTATCAATGTTAGCATCCCTGTTAACAGGAGCAAATGACTCAGTTACTTGGTACCTTTGCTTAAAAGAGGTCTTATTATATTGATCATCATTCTGTTTTCAGAACAAAGGGAGACCAATAGATTTCCCCTCCATTTCTTGAAAGGAAGAGCTGAACCCAGCCAGCATGGCTCGGTGGTTGAGCGTCGACCTATGAACCAGGAGGTCACAGTTTGATTCCTGATCAGGGCCTATGCCTGGGCTGCGGGCTCAATTCAGCTGATCAATGATTCTCTTTCATCATTGATGTTTCTTTCTCTCCCTCTCCCTTCCTCTCTGAAATCAATAAAAAATATTTTTTTTTTAAAAAAAAAAGGAAGAGCTGAGACATAGAGAGGTTGAAAAGAACATTCTGGGGGAAACAAGTGCCCCAAAGAGGTAAACTGAGTCAAGAGAGTTAGGGAGTGCCTTTTGCTGACTGCACAGGGGAATGGGTACCCTTTGACCCTGATCTACCAAAATCTATCCTCTGCTTATCCCTAAGGCCCAGGGCATATGTGTGGGGCCAGGCTCCCCCCAGAGGGGTCCTGGGGTGAGGACGCAGGTCTTCCCAGGTTCCCTGGCAGCTGTCCCATCCCTAAAGGGCCATTAGCTCTAAACCACCGGGCCTCAGGTGTCTCAGGTGCTTTTTCACTGGGCAGAAGTGAGGACCTCCTGCACCTGGAGCCTTTCCACCTCGATGGGAGCTTCGGAGAGGGGGCCATGTCCCCCAGCCCAGCTGCAGGGCCCAGAGCTGGAGCAGGTAGAGCAGGCGGAGCAGGTGGAGCAGGGTCCCAGGGGCAGGTGCACCTTCTCTCCATCCTCAAGATGGGCTCAGGCTGGCAGGTCCAATGGGGTGGGGTTGGGGTGGGGGTCAGAGGCTGTGAATCATGGAAACTGCCCTGAGGCTGGGATCATCCACCCTCCCTAACATGCTGCTCCCCAGATTGGATTGTCATGATAGACCAGGCAGCCCTGCCCCCCAGACTCCCCTCCACGTCCACAGGGCCCTCTTGGACCATCTACCAAAATAAAGTGGGCACAGCGGGTGATGTACTGCTCAGAAAGGTCCACATGGAGGAGCCAGAGGGCACCTGGTCTCCACCAGTGCAGGGAGGGGCCTCCCAGGAGGTGCAGTGAAACCTCCAGGCGTTGATCCTGTGGTACAGCACCTAAAGCAACTCACGTCTATTAAGTAATACACTTCGGTCCCATGTGCTGGTCAGGATGGGCCTTATTGTCCCCATTTCACAGACAAGAGAACTGAGGCTCAGACAGGTGAAGAGGCTTACTGTGGGCACGCAGGGAGGAAGGGCAACACGGACACTTCAGCCATGGTCTCCCAGCTCCCAATTCAGGGCTTCTCCTCAGGCCTCACTGCAGTGTGTGTGGGATGCCTGCTTGCATCTGGGACCTCAGCAGGGGAAGAGATCAGAGGAACCCCCACTCCCAACCCCTCCCCCACACAGACACACTGGAAAGGCACATCAGAGAAAGATAAAGGAAAAGGAAGGATAAAGGAAAAGGAAATATGAGCATCTTGACCCCATGTGATGCATCCGCATCTCTGGGAGTCAGAGAAATGCGGTTGTCCCATCTTTCCAGGTCTGGGTTTACCCAGTCCGGCACCTGGGATGTGGGATCATGGGGTGTGTGCGCATGGATGATGGGTGCCCTGGGCTCTCTGGGCTCCAGGGTGAGCGAGCAGCTGCAGGATGGTGCACGTGTGGCCGAGTGCCGCGGCTGCTGCTGCCGGAACCATTATTGCAGTGATTAATTAGGCATCTTCCACGCAGGCCCTCTGGGTTCCTGGGCTGTGCCCAAACTGCAGGGCTCAGCAAACTGTGGGCACCAACCCGGAACCACCATCCAGGCCCGTGGGCTGGGGAGGGAGGCAGGGAGGGGTCTGAGAGGCACTAGAGTTCGTGCCCTACACGGGCCACTCTGCCTGGGCACACAGCTGTGGAGTCTGTCTTTCACTGCTCTGCCTGAAGGGTTAAAGGACCTCACGGGCTTCAACAACCTTCTATGGGCATCCACCACCTTAGGTACTTTCCTGAGTTACCATGCATCAGCCCCCTTTCCAGATGAGGAAACTGAGGCTCAGAAGAGTAAAAAAGATGCTCAAGGTCACTCAGCATAAATGAGAGGGAGCTGTCCTACCCACAGGACTAAGACCTCCAGCTGCTTTATCCAGCCCAGGAATGGGAGGGGGTTCCCAAAGCCTCCAACCTTGGGACCCCTAGGGCCCCTTTGCCTGGAGTATCCCTCTCATTGAGGGAAATCGTTCATGAAGACCCACAAACCCAATAATCACACTCCCCCTTCCCTTCCCTCATCCAAGATACAGGCCTCCTGGTCAGGGGTGGGAGGTAGGGGTGGGATAAAGGAAATAGGAAGTATGGGCACCTTGACCCAAGTACAGCAAATGGTCCTACCCTAAATCTCACCGCCAGGACTGTCCTCCTGGGAGAGGGTTGGGTTGGTGAGGACGGGGTGGGATGAGAGGCTGGGAGGATGGGGAGGTTGTGTGAGGCTTTGAGTATAAGTCACAGGGGTGGGCAAACTTTTTGACTCGAGGGCCACAATGGGTTCTTAAACTGGACCGGAGGGCCGGAACAAAAGCATGGATGGAGTGTTTGTGTGAACTAATATAAATTCAAAGTAAACATCATTACATAAAAGGGTACGGTCTTTTTTTTTTAGTTTTATTCATTTCAAATGGGCCAGATCCAGCCCTTGGGCCGTAGTTTGCCCACGGCTGGTATAAGAGATCTGACTGTGTGCTCAGCCTCTGTGTGTGAACAACTGTGTCGTGTGTGTGTGTGTGTGTGTGTGTGTGTGTGTGTGTGTGTGTGGTGTGGTGTTCGACACCATTGTTGATTTGCATTCCCTGCATCTGTTGTTCAGAGACCTGGAGGCAGGAAGATGGATTTATTGATTAACATTTTCATTCACTTTAAGATATGGATTGTGAGTCCCCTTTGAGACCTATTTTTCTGGAAGCAAAGGCCTTTGCCTTCAGTGTATTGGTCAGTGCTGACCCCTGACCTCTAAACAAAAGTGTGCAGCCACCTATGGAGGCAGAGGGACCTGGCTCTTCCTGGCCTTTCCATAGAGCGAGAGAAACACCCACCAAGGGTCCTGAGTCCAGGCACAGATGCCTCCCAGGGAGGGGTGTTCTTCCGTTATCTCTGGGGTGCCCTGTGGAGCCCAGCCCTGCTAGCCCCGATCTTGAGTGCTTGGTGACCTTGAAGGCCCTCGGAGTGGCAGGCCCCTGAACCCGTGGTTCTCAAACTCTTTTGCACATGATCAGCACCCGAAGAGTGTGGTAAAATAATAGACTTCAGGCCTTTTGTTGTGAGAGTTTTAGGAATCAAATCCAGGATCCTGCATCTCAACAAGCAGCTCAGGGAGCCTGTGGCCCGTTGACCAGCGCTTCTGAAGGAACTGCATCTTATTTAGACCTTGTTCCTTCATCAGGATGCTCAGCTGGAGGAACCGGGTCTCAGAAAGTGGTGCTGGGGCTGGCTGACTACACCACATCGTGCAGTGGTCACCCCACATGTCCTTCCAGGAGGCAGGAGGGCCCTTTTGGGGGGCGGGGAGCACTGTCAATCTTCTCAGAGTCACCCGAGGTAAGGCCTTTCCACACCTCTGTCAATGCCCCCAGTCAGAGACCCCCACGGACACACCAGTAGTTGAGTTTCTTACTTGCTGCAGTGAGGGAGAGCATGCATCGCTGGGACAGTAAAAGGACAGGGTGTGAGAGGACGAAGCTGTCACAGAACTCGGGCTTTGGTGAGGTGGTGATTTGGGGAGAGTCCAAGGAAGCAGGAATTACTGTGGACTGAGAACTGTCAGGAATGGGGGCGATCCTAAGATTGTGTCTAAATCAATCTGATCTCCAGGGAGGGCTAACTAGAGCAAGGCCAAAGCTGGAATTGGGGAAAAGCAGTAGTCACTCACATTAGTTGGGAGTTTTGGGATTGGCATTTTAAGGTTTGCAATGTTCATGTTTTGCCTGTGTTCAGACATGATTACAGAATAAACTGTTTTTATCTTGGTCTTTCATGACCACAGGTGGGTGGCCTTGTGTGATGTTGATGTTCTGTGAAATTGTCCGTGTTTAACAGGAGAGCACCGGTGCCAACTCCCAGACATCAGAGCTGCCTTTATCTTTCTCGCCACCCTACCGAGCCCCCCAGGGAAACTGGGCAGCTTGTGCGCTGTCCAAAGGAAGGACAACAACAATCAATACAACTGACCATTATCAACCCCCCCCCCCCCCGCCCAGATACTCTGGCTGACTTCCTGTGTAGCTCCAGGTGTCCTGTCCCCAATTGCAGGCATGAGTTTGCTGCCTCCTCTCCTGCTGCTTCCCCAGCAATGATGTTCCTCTGTCCTTCTGGCTTCTGCTTCTCCAGACCTGTCCCTTTGCAGGCCCATGACAAGGAGATGCAGGTGGCTGCAGCATTGCTGGAAGTGTCCTCTGTCCTTCTGGCTTCTGCTTCTCCCAGTGGATGGGGCAGGAGAGGAGGAGCCCTGTGCAAAAGAGATCGCCCCCCTCTGTCCCTGTGTGTCTGCGTTTCACATTGCTGCTCTGCTGCTGTTCCCGTGAAACTGTGACTGTCACCCACAGATCCCCCAGGTCTCTCTTGCCCTACAGCACCCGGCCCAGCCAAGCCCTGTAGAAGAGTAATGGGGGGTGGAGGAGGATGTGGAGGATGCTGAGGTTGATGGTGTTTCGAGTGTTGATTTGGGCAACAGTAGCCATGGCGATGGAGATCACCATATTAATGCCAGTGATCATGTTAAGGATGGTGGTGACAATGGTGATCGTGACACTATTGGTGGTGGTGGTGGTGATGAGGTCAATGTTGGGGGTTGTGATGATAGAGTTCACAGCCATCACTGTGACAGAGAAGGCAATAGTGATGATTATGATAAAGATTAGTTTGTAGGTTAAAACCCTTGAGGTTTATTCATATGGAAAAATCTCTGAGAGTTTATTAAGTCATCTACTTCTTTCTCCAGGCAAGAAAACTCTAAATCAATTTTCCAAGGTTCTGGAGGCAGACAATGATGCAGAATGAAGCTGGCACTACAGATCTCCTGTGGAGTCTGATTCCACATCTGCAGCCCCAGACCTGCCCCTTTGAAGGCTCATGACAAGGAGATGCAGGTGGCTGCAGCATTGCTGGCAGTGTCCTCAAACAGGAGGGGGCTCGCTGATGGGCCAACAGCTGGGAGGCACCTGGGAGACTCAAGAGGCCTGACTCTGACAAGGCTGGCTCTTTGCATGGTCAAGGTTGGACATCGGACAAAGGGCCTGGAGCCCTGAGCTGGGCTGGCCCACAGGGCAGGGCACAGAGCACATGCTCTGGACCAGAGCACTCAGAGACCAAAATGCAGAAACGTTTGATGGTTTGGTGAGCTACTCTAAGCGAGCAGCCAGGAGTAGAGGAAAGGGCTGACACCTCGGATGAACAGGCTGCGGCTTCTGGGAAATCACTTGTTTGGAGAGCGCCTGAGGCGAGGGGGCCCTGAAACCAGATCAAAGACTGCCACCAACAATGGACTGTTACACCCACCCTGTGGTGCCCAGTGACACCTCCCTGGGCAGGGGAAGCCCAGGCCTGTAACAGGCTGTTATACCCTATCCTGGGGGGGCCTGACAAGCCCCACTTACCCTCCATAACCCTAGCCCCCCTCAGAACACTCAGGACTTGAAGGTATAGAAGTCAGGGGGTTTAGAGAGATCACCAGGGGACTTGGGAGTCATAGGATGGCCTTTGAGATGCTTGCCACCTAGGAAATCAGCCACACAGAATCCCCAAGTGGAAGCTGTGCTCTGTATCAGTCAGGGTCTGGTCATGAAAATACCAACCACTCCAGATATTTCCAACAGAGACCTCTCCAGATGGAACCAGAGATTTAATACAGAAAATGGATTACACAAGTGTGGGAAGAGCTGAGGCCAACAAAGGATGGGGGAGCAACCAGAGGTCGGCAAGAGCAGAAGCCACTGGCAGGGGTGGAGGGACAACATCTGTTACCAGAAACCAGGTGCCAAGGCTGTTGGGCAGGAGCTGGACCCACGTTGGAGAATCAGCCCCCCGAAGACATCCATGAGAGCAGCAGGGCAGAGGGAGAAATACCCTGCCTTCTTATTTTGTCTTTTCTGCAGTCTCCCACTCTCCCTACCATTGGTTGACCCTAGTAAGAAGCCACTTGACAAGAGAGGCTGGGAAGTGGGTAGGAAATAAAAGGGCAGGAAGTAGATCTGAAAGCGAGCAGGCATTGACCACTCTATGTCCCAACCTGAGGAAGTTGAGCTACCGTTAGGTTCTTCAGTGGCCAATGACTAACTCCCCTTCTTCCGCGCCTAGTTCAGAGCTTTCTGAGAAATAGATACAGGAGTCAAGCAGATGAAGACCCAACATTACCTTCAGCCTCCTGCTCCTGAGGCTGTGGCGTTAGGGTCTCAGCCAGCTGGGCTTGCTAACACCTGGTGCCTGAATTTGATGGACTTAGTGGGTCTCAGGCAGAGCTGGACATCTGAGGTCCCAGCCCTCCCCCTGGTGCAGAGGAGCAGAGAACATGGGTTTTCTGTCAGCAGGAGGTTCCCGAAAGGGTAGAACACTCAGATCCCTCAAACTCACCAACAGAGAAGCAGCCTCTTCCCTGGAATGGCAATGAGAGAGGCAACCATGAAGGCCTAATGAAGGCCTCTCCAGATGGAGCCAGAGATTAGATGACATCAAATGATGGTCTCCAGGGGCAAGTGTGCCAGTCTCTATGACAGCCCTGCCAAGGCGCTGTCCAGCCTCGCTGAAAAATGGTCAGCGATGAGGGCTCAGTACCATCCAAAGCAGCCCACTTCATCTTCACACAGTTCTGATGGCTAAACATCTTTTCCATTCATCTGAATGTTTCCCATGATTTCTATTTCTCCCGAGTGGCTTCACGTAACACCCCTGGTCCTTTTGCAACAAGAAGATGTTGAGGAAGTAAAGAGGGCAAATACATCAACCTGAGACATAACTTCTCCAGGCTAAATACCTCCAGTCCCTTCAATATGCTCTACACGACCATGGTTTTCCAACCATTCAGCACCCTCGTCACCTCTTTCTGGACAAATGTAATTGCTCAGAAACTGAAGAATAGCACCCAGGACTACCTACACTAAGAATTCACCCTGTCATCCCTGCTATCGACAGGCTCCTTGGAACCCTCCTCTGTACAGAGGTTTTAGATTTGCCATCACTAGTCCTACCCAATGAGACAGGTACCACTGTTTCCCCATTTGGAATTAGGGAAACCGAGGTTCAGAAAAGGTGTGGTTTGTCCAGGGTCACATAGCTAGCAAGTGGCTGGATCTGTCATATGACAAAGCCCATGTTCATCCCACTGGGACCCACCATTCCCCACACTGGATGCAAAGCAGTAAGTAACCCACTTGCAGACCCCAAGGTGGCAGGAGTGCAGAGGGGAGTGAGACCCTGGGGCTCTGGACCCACAGGGAGTGAGAGGAGGACAGGGAAGGGGCGCAAAGGGATCCTGAGCCGCAGCCCCTTCTCTCCTGGACATGGACATTGAGCCTGGTTGGCGTGTTGGTGACCCTGCCCACCTGACTGAGAGTAATGCCCCTTCTGCTCCTGACAAAGCCAGAGAGGGGGGAGCACGGAGCAGCAGTGTCTGCTGGCTCCTCACCGACAGGAAGCACAGTACACATTGGGCCTGTTTTCTCATATTTATGCATCTCTGACTGCAGCTGAATAAAGCCTGAGACAGAAAGGCAAGAAAGGAATCACAGCTAATAATCATCAGAGGGGTGTGTGTGTGTGTGTGTGTGTGTGTGTGTGTGGTGACCTGAGAACAAGTCTTGAATCTTTCATTTATAGGCCTCTGATACCATCTGACACAAATCTGTTCTTAAGTGAAGTATTGATAGATTTACTCTGCAATCTTTAGCGTGCCTCCTAAATTGCTGTAATTAAGGCCAGCAAAGTGGGGTGGCAGCAGAGAGGGGAGACCAGGGCTGCTGGGCCTGAACACACATTCTCACACACTCATACACATACACACCCTCACACACACACTTGCACACACACACACTCGCACACACACACACACTCACACACACGTACATACACACCCTCACACAAACACACACACACTCACACACACTCACACACTCATACACACATACTCACACTCACATTCTTTCACACACACACACATACACTCACACCCCCCACACACACTCTCACACAGATACTCATGCACTCACACACACATTGCATGGCTGCTGATTAACAATCTGCTGCCCTGAACCAAGCTGATGGTTGAATTCCCAAAAAAAAGGGTTATAAAAAGGCTTTTGCTCCCAACTCAAAACCCTGTCTCTGGTTAAACCCACATTGGAGCTAAATTCTATTGCCTGACTTGTTATTGTGGTCAAATGGTCACTCCAGTGGCCACATCTGTTCGTCATTGTGGCTCAGTTGACCCACCACATAGAGGACTCTTCAAACCAGGTCTTAGACAAGGAGATGCCCCCCTCAGGGAGAGACCCATGGCCCTCCCTCAGAAAGGACGCCCACTGGTCCGCCTATGGCTTCCTAGGCGATGCGGGTCTCGGTGTCTGGGTGATGGAGATGGTGGGGGGCAATAAAAGATGGGGAATTGAGGGAGTGGGGACTGGAGACTCAAGGCCATGAGGGTGGGCCAGGAAAGATACAAGTTAGCAACACAGGGCAGGGAGTGAGAGGTTTGTATTGTCTTCAAAATCGAGTTTACACATTCATGGGTCAGAGTAAGGAGCAGGCCTAGGAGAGTGTGCAAGTATCAAAGGGCCCGGCTCTGAGGGGTGGGGATGTCAGCCTGGTGTCTGCTCTTCCACTGATCTCTTTCTCACTGTGTCCCCCTCCCTTCCTCCCTCCCTCCCCCCCTCCTACCTTCCCTTCTGTACCTCCCCTCCCTCCCTCCCTCCTTTCCCTTCCTCCCCTCCCCTCCCTCCCTTTCTCCTTTCTTCCTCCTTCCCCTCTTATTTCCCCCCTTCTCTTCCCACTTCCCCCTCTACTTCTTCCTCTCACCCTACTTATTTTTTTTATCCGTCCATCTTCCTTCTTCCATTGGCAGGCAGAGTCAGAAGCAATGGGAAACATTGATCAGAAAGGCTTCATTGAAATGTTAAACACTCAGCTACAGCCTGAGCTACTTTGCCAGCACTCTGTGTCCTCTCAGCAATTATTTGAAGTAAGGTACTGGCCTGTGTTCTGTATGTGGGAGATCATCATATTAATAGGAGGTAGCTATGCTGTAGCATGGAGGCCCAGCTCCAATGGCCTGGTTTGCTATGCCTACTCCAGTGTCCCCGCTCCCTCAGGATCCCTGCTTGGAAGTGGGGGGCAGGGCTCCCTTCCCCCAGAGACCCTTGCTCTCTATCTGAGAATGAGTGCCCCATCGCAGTTATGAAATGCAAGACTAGAGGACAGAAGGTGGTGGAGCAAAGAGTGGTGAAGAGGAAACGCAGGGAGCAGTGGAAATGGCCAGTGGTATGGGAATGGGGACAGTGTAATTGTTGGGGAAAGGTTTCCAGTAGCCGACACAAAGGGATGTGCTAGGAGGGGAGGCTGTTGCCTTCCAGATTCGTGGGCTGGAGTGGGGGAGGGGCCGTGAGGGAGGAGAATTCAGGCCTGGAATAGGGTCTTCTGGAAGGGCTGAGTCCTGATCATGTGAGTTAATTTATTCATTCATTCGTCTATTCATTCATTTATTGTGCATGAGCAATGTGCCAGGCAATGTCTATGCAGTGGGGGCCGCATCTGCAAACCCACAGTCCCTGGCATGAAGGAACAGTCTGGCACATCACCTGCATGCACTCCTTGTCTCTACTCTCTCTCCCTGCGACAGAGACCCCTGTTCTCAGCGTTTCTAGGTGCAAAGGTCATCAGAAGGATGACAGGCATAGGACACATGGAGGTGAGCAGTAAACACCTTCTCCCATCACGCCCACCACTCATCCTAAGACGGAGAGCCACTCAGACCCCTGCATGTGATACCTGGAAGGTTTTCAATGCCATTGGATTCGTCTGTCTCTTTGTTTAGCTCAGAGACTGAGCCCAGAGAGGGTGTGACACTGCACAGAAATCTCACAGCTGGTTTTAACTGAAGGAGGACCAAAGCCAGGACAAGCCCACAGACACTCCTCTAAGTGGCTACACCAGATGTTAGGTATTGTCCACAAGAAGGCGGCTGTGCCAGACCAAGGTCCCATATTTGTCTGGCTGATGCTGGACACCTAATAGGTGCTTACTCGGGGCCTGGAAGCCAGGCCTGGGGCTAGACACTGTGGCCCAGACCCTTCAAAGGAAATGTACAGACCGAGTTTTCCATCCTCTGCCCCTGTCCTGAGGTCTAATTATGTGTGTGTATGTGTAACCTCTATTTTTATTATTGACAGTATTACAGATGCCCCCCATTTCCCCCTTTTGCCCCCCTCCACCCAGCCCTGACCCTCCCCAGCCTTCACGGCACTATTGTCTGTGCCCATGGACTATGCATATAAGCATATTTGTTCTTTGGTTAATCTCTTTCCTTCACCCCCAACCCCTTCCCCTCTGAGATCTGTCAGTCTGTTCCCTGTATCCATATCTCTGGACCTATTTTGTCTGTCAGTTTATTTTGTTCCTTAGATTCCACATATGAGTGAGATCATGTGATACTTGTCTTTCTCTGACTGGCATATTTCACTTAGCGTAATACTCTCCAGCTCCCTCCATGTTGTCTCAAAGCGTAAGAGATCCTCTTTTTGTTCATAGCTGCATAATATGCCATGGTGTAAGTTTACCACACTTTTCTTTGTTTCAATTGACTTATTTATTTAAAATATCTATTAAAAATAGCAACAATATTTTTACATTTTCTCCAGATTCAAAACAACTAAAAGGACATTGTATCTTCAGTGTGTGTGTGTGTGTGTGTGTGTGTGTGTGAAAGACAATGAAGCAAGTGTATGTATGCGTGTTTGCCATCAAGAGAAACCTTTTTTCTTTGCTCTGCACAAAATTTAGAAATGCTAAACAATAAACAGTATCTTAGACAAAAAGGGAATAAGAAAAAAAACTAAGAAGCAGGAAATATCTAAAGATTTCTAATGCATGATTTTAGGGCTAAACTTGCCTATGATTCTAGGACTACACTATTATTTTAGGATGAAAGTAATGAAAATATTATGTAATTTGAATGCGTTGCTGTTCTGTTTAAGGTTTGTTGTTATTTTGTGGGTTTTTTTTGGGGGGGGTTGTTTTTAAAACTAACTAAATTTTTTTTTCAGGTACATATTAAGTTAATTCTATAGATTTGTAATAACAGCCATATCATATAATCATGGTCTCTGTTTAAACATCCATATAAAACTTAGATGGCAGTTTAGGTAATAGTGGTCATTTAGGTCAAAATACAATATTTCCCAGCATATAATACCAAAGCGTCTCATGGGGAATGTTGTATTCATGAGGATTATATTAATGAATCTATATTTAAATAATCTACAATAATAAAAAGGTAATATGCTAATTAGACCGGATGTCTTCCAGACATCATTCCAGACGTCCTTCCTGACAAAGCCACCAGCTGGAGTCCGGGTGCCTGCGGGTGGCCTGGGGAAAGCCGGCCCGGGTCCCGGGTGCCAGAGGAAAGCCAGTGCCAGCAGCCGGGGGACGGAAGGCCTATTCTTGCACGAATTTTCGTGCATCGGCCTCCAGTACTACTGTAAAGTTACAATGCTGTACACTACTAAGAGTCATTGTGGCATCAATTTAATAAGAGTAGCTAAACTAGAGGAAGAGAAAACAGAATGACTGGGACAGAAACACAGGCAGATGCTGCCTCCTGGTTGTGGGTGCTCAGGACCCAGCTGTTGTGGGTGCTGAGTCACACCTGCAGGTGACCCTGGATTCTTGAGCTCTCACTGCAGGACCCTCCTCCTTTCTGGGGGTCCGATGACTCAGGGGACTGCCTGGCACTGCAGGGCCTCTGTGGGCTGCTAGGGGAGCAGCAGGAGCAAAAGGGCCACCTGGGAAAGGCTGGAACTGGGACTTGACCTTGGCCAGCATTTGCCTGTTGCGATCATTTTCTCTCCTCAGGTCCTGGAACTTCCTCTCCGTGACCTCGGCTGCCACCCAGGCTTCTTCAGCTCTTCTCTGCTGGCATCGGATCTCGTTTTGATAGTAGCAAGTGCTTCTTCCTAGTTCCTGGTTCAGGTCACGGGCCATCTTCTTATACGTGTTCAGGAACTGATAGGTGGAGTTCATGTCCCTCCAGACGATAGGAAATTTCTTCTCCAGATCTAAGCAGTGCACTTCCGCCTCAATCAGTTGTTTCTGTAGCCGTGTTACATGATCTTCATGTGTCTCGGGCAGAATTCGCAGCTTCAGCTTCAGCTGTTGAATCTCATCTTTTAGGTTTGAATTTTCATGTTGCAAAGACACTTTCTCAGTTTGCAGACTCCTTATTTCTGCTGCAAGCGCTTCATTCATCCGCTTCTGCCCCCACAATTGTCTGGTTATTTCCTGGTTTTTCCGGGACACACTGGCGTCAGCATCATGAGGGACATCTTTGAGATCAACTTCAGACTCATGGAGTAATCCACCCCCACTTTCTGCTTCCCTCTTTGGTGGGAATTCCAAGTTCCCATCATCCATGTGATCGTCAAGGTCGTCAGGCTTGGGGATGCTCTTCAGGGGGCCGCCAGCCACTGACAGTGATGGGCGGGCTCTGTCTTGCAGGGCCTGCTCCGTTTGTGCCTTCAACTGCTCCAGCCTTTGTTTTGTCTCCACCTGCTCTTGGATTTTCCGCTTCCATCCCATCAGTTCTTCTGGGAGCAGTTCTGGACTTTCTGGAAAATGAGCGTTCTTGTTCAAATCATCCATTATGTTCTCCTGAAGTCGTTCTCCTTCAATCCCCGATGCTTTTACGGTGGGCTTTTCATCAGTCGCTTGGGAAAGTTTAGGAGGTTGGCTCTTGCGTGCCGTTTTCAGTGAGTCAACCATGTTCTGAGGTGACAAGCTGCTCAGGTGTTTATTCAGTGCCCTCGAACACAAGGTCTGTAACAAGAGAGACCTGGCCTCCACCCCAGGTGACTTGGTGGTGTCGGCGTCTGTCATTGGCCCAATAGTCTTACTACATTTTGCACAGACTTCGACACAGGCAGAACACCTTTTACCTGGTGCCTTCACACTTCTTGAAGTGTGCCGTCTCTTTACTATCACAGAAACCACCACCAGAGTGCCCACCAGGATACCCCAGGGGAATGCCGGGAGTCCTGGGACATGTCTCAAGCTCTCAGAAGCCACCAGCAGCATTCGGCACAGGTGCTCTTGGCCCAGCTGGAAGGCAGATACAATGGCAGGCAGCAGGCCCTCCATGGCTGGTAGGGCCCACAGCTCTGCCACTGACTGCCCGTGTCCAGTGGGCACAAATCACCACTCAGAACCCTGCAGAGCGTTCTGTCTCTAAGGTAACAGGTACCTAGCAACCAGGGCTGATCTGTTGGGCTGGGAAAGCCGGTAGGTATAGAAAACAGTTTCTAACTTGTCTCTGAAATAGGACTTGATCACATTTCCACAGGCCCTGGGGCAGGAGGAGAATGCGGATCGCAGCCTGGAGATCGATCGGTCACTCTAGGCCCACTTGGCTCCACAGCAACCTAAGGGGGTCAAAGCCGGGCCAGGCCACATCTCTCTCTGTGCACAAGAGCCAGTCTGGGTTCTCTCCTCTGAGCTCCTTCTCTCCTGCGTGTGATCACTGTGGGCAGGCAGGGGCCCAGGACTCCAGGGGGTATTCACTAAGGGACCTGGCTTCCAATCCTGACATCTCAGAAGAAACCAATTAGAACTGGGAGAGTCTTTTTTTAAAAAAATATATTTTATTGATTTTTTACAGAGAAGAAGGGAGAGGGATAGAGAGGAACATCGATGAGAGAGAAACATCGATCTGCTGCCTCCTGCACACCTCCTGGGTATGTGCCCTCAACCAAGGTATATGCCCTTGACCGAAATCGAACCTGGGACCTTTCAGTCCATAGGCTGATGCTCTATCCACTGAGCCAAACTGGCTAGGGCAGAACTGGGAGAGTCTTACAGCTATAAAGTCTGTGGGGCCAGCAGGTCCTACTAAAGTTTCCTTGAAGGGGGAGACTGTTCCTGGGTGACCCTGTGACCTGGACTCCTTCCCCAGTGTTCCCCTGCTGTCACCGCCCACACCTCCCAAGGTGGCCCTGGGAAGGGTCTCCAGGCCACAGAATCATCTTCACAAGTGGCCTCTGGGAAGGCATGTCCTTCCTTTGGCTTAATTTGTCACCTTTTATGTCATGAAACCTCATCTCATTCTCTTAGCCTCTCTGTACAGACCCAGGTCCCGTGTTTTAGTCTGTCCCCTGGGACTCTGTCACGACAGCTATAACCACCTGCTTTGTTTTTTAATTATTGTTGACAGTATTACAGATATCTCCCACTTTCTCCCTTTTTGTTCCCACCACCCAATCCCTGCCCCACCCCAGGCCTTCCCCACACTATTGTCTGTGTCCATGGGCTATGCATATATGCATATATGTTCTTTGGTTAATCTCTTCTCCTCCCATATCCTCCCCTCCTCTGAGATCTATTATTCTGTCCCATGCACCCATACCTCTGGACCTATTTTGTTCATTAGTTTCTTTTGTTCTTTAGATTCCACATATGAGTGAGATCATGTGATACTTACCTTTCTCTAACTGGCTTATTTTCCTTAGCATAATACTCTCCAGGTTCTCCACGCTGTCTCAAAGGGTAAGAGATCCTTCTCTTTTACAGCCCCATAGTGTTCCATTGTGCAAATGTACCACCACTTTTTATCCACTCATCTACTGATTCCAGATCTTAGCACTTGGACCGTTTCCATATCTTAGCTATTGTAACTAACACTGCTATGAACATAGGGGTGCATACATTTTTTTCTGATTGGTGTTTGGGGATTCTTAGGATATATTCCCAGAAGTGGCATCATTGGGTCAATTGGCAATTTTTTGAGGAAACTCCATACTGTTTTCCACAGTGGCTGCCCCAGTCTACATTCCTACCAGCAGGGCACTAGGGTTCCCTTTTCTCCTCATCCTCGCCAACACTTGCTGTTTGTTGATTTATTGATGGTAGGCAATCTGACAGGTGTGAGGTGATACCTCATTATAGTTTTAATTTCCATCTCCCAGATGACTGGTGACGTTGAACATTTTTTTCATATGTCCATTGGCCATCTGTATGTCCTCTTTGGAGAAGTATCTATTCAGGTCCTTTGCCCATTTTTAAATTAGATTGTTTGCCTTTCTGGTATTGAGTTGTATTGGTTCTGTACATAGTTTGGAACTTAACCCCTTGTCAGATGCACCATTGACAAATATGTTCTCCCATTCAGTGGATTCTCTTTTCATTTTGTTGATGGTTTCTTTTTGCTGTGCAGAAGGTATTTTAGTTAGATGTAGTCCCATTTGTTTATTTTTCCTTTGTTTCCCTTTTTCTATGAGACTTAGCAGCAAAAATATTGCTATGAGGGATGTCTGAGATTTTACTGCCTATGTTTTCTTCTAGGATTTTTATGGTTTCACAACTTCCATTTAAGTCTTTTATCCATTTTGAGTTTATTCATATGTATGGTGTAAGTTGGTGGTCTAGTTTCTTTTTATTTTTTTTTGCATGTACATGTCCAATTTTCCCAGCACCGTTTATTGAAGAGACTGTCTTTATTCCATTATATGCTCCTGCATCATTTGCCAAATATTAATTGGTCATAATGATCTGGGTAGATTTCTGTGTTCTGTTCCATTGCTCTATATGCCTGTTCTTTTTTTTCTTTATTGATTAAGGAATTATATATGTGTCCTTACCCCCCTATTGCCCCCCACGCCCCTCCTGCCCTCACCCCCCTTGTGTCTGTGTCCATTGATTAGGCTTATATGCATGCATACAAGTCCTTTGGTTGATCTCTCCCTTACCCCCACCCCACCCCCACCTTCCCTCTGAGGTTTGACAGTCTGATCGATGCTTCTCTGTCTCTGGATCTGTTTTTGTTCATCAGTTTATGTTGTTCATTATATTCCACAAATGAGTGAGATCATGTGATATTTACCTTTCTCTGACTGGCTTATTTCATTTAGCATAATGCTCTCCAGTTCCATCCATGCTGTTGCAAATGGTAAGAGTTCCTTCTTTTTTACCACAGCATAGTATTCCCATTGTGTAGATGTACCACAGTTTTTTTAATCCACTCATCTGCTGATGGGCATTTAGGCTGTTTCTAAATCTTAGCTTGGTAAATTGTGCTGCTATTAACATAGGGGTGCATATATCCTTTTTGATTGGTGTTTCTAGTTTCTTGGATGGGAGAATATATTTGCCAATGTTATCACCAATAAGGGTTTAATCTCCAACATTTACAGGGAACTCATACAACTTAACAAAAGAAAGATAAGCAACCCAATCAAAAAATGGGCAATGGACCTAAATAGATACTTTTCGAAAGAGAACAAATATGCCTGTTCTTGTGCCAGTACCAGGCTGTTTTGATTATAATGGTTTTATAGTATAGTTAGATATCCAGAATTGTGATCTTCCAACTTTGTTCTTCTTTCTCAAGCCAGCTGGGGCTATTAGGGGTCTTTCTTGCTTCCATATAAATTTTTAAAATATTTGTTCCAGATCTGTAAAATACGGTGTTATATGTTAATAAGGATTGCATTGAATCTGTAGATTGCTTTGGGTAGTATGGATATTTTAATGATGCTTATTCTTCCGATCCATGAACATTGTATATGCTTCCAATTGTTTGTATCTACTTTTATTTCTTTTTTCAATGTAGTATAGTTTTCTGCATATAGGTCTTTTACCTCCTTGGTTAAGTTTATTCTTAGGTATCTATTTTACAATGGTAAATAAGATTGTTTTTTTTAGTTTCTCTTTCTGAGAGCTCATTATTGGTGTATAAAAATGCCATTGAGCCTGGCCAGTGGTTGAGCATTGACTCATGAACCAGGAGGTCATGGTTCAATTTCCATTCAGGGCACATGTCTGGGTTGAGGGCTCAATCTCAGTAGGGATCATGCAGGAGGCAGCTGATCAAGGATTCTCTCTCATCATTGATGTTTCTATCTCTCTCTCCCTTTCTTTCTCTGAAATCATTAAAAACATATAAAAAGAAAAAAAATGCCATTGATTTCTGTATGTTAATTTAGTATTCTGCTACTTTGCCGAATTCATTTACTAAATCTAGCAATTTTTTTTCGTGGAGTCTTTAGGGTTTTCTATGTACAATACCATGTCATCTATGAATAATGACAGTTTTATTTCCTCCTCTTAAATTTAGATGCTTTTTCTTTTTTCTTTGTGTCTGATCACTGTGGCTAGAACTTCCAGTACTTTGTTGAATAAGAGTGGTGAAAGCAGACATCCATGTTTTGTTCCTGATCTTAAGGGAAACACCTTTAGTTTTTGCACATTGAGTGTGATGTTGACTGTAGGTTAGTCATATATGGCCTTTATTATGTTGAGGTATGTTCCTTCTATCCCCACTTTGCTGAGAGTTTTTATAAAAAACAGGTGGTGTTGCCCTGACTGGTTTGGCTCAGTGGATAGAGCGTCGGCCTGCAGACTCAAGGGTCCCAGGGTCGATTCCGGTCAAGGACATGTACCTTGGTTGCAGGCACATACCCAGTGGGGAGTGTGCAGGAGGCAGCTGATTGATGTTTCTCTCTCATTGATGTTTCTAACTCTCTATCCCTTTTCCTTCCTCTCTGTAAAAAATCAATAAAATATATATTTTAAAACAAACAAACAAAAAACAGGTGTTGGATTTTGTTGAATGCTTTTTCTGCATCTATTGATATGGTCATGTGATTTTTATCCTTCATTTTATTTATGTGATGTATCACATTTATTGATTTGCTAATATTGTACCAACCTTGTATCCCCAAAATAAATCCCACTTGGTCATAGTGTATGATCTTTTTAATGTATTGTTGGATCTGATTTGCTAATACTTTGTTGAGGATATCTATGTTCATTAGGGATATAGGCCAATAATTTTCTTTCTTTGTAGTGTCTTTATCTGGTTTTGGAATTAAGATAATACTGGCCCGGTAAAAAGAATTTGGAAGTCTTCCCTCCTCTTGAATTTTTTAGAATAGTTTGAGAATAGTTGATAGCTCTTCTTTGAATGTTTGGTAAATCTTGCCTGTGAAGCCATCCTGACCAGAACTTTTGTTTGCTAGGAGTTTTTCATATGTGTATGCAATCTTTAAAGAGTGTGACTACATTTTACATCAGGGGGCAGGGCGGGGACAGGCTAATTTTCCTGACTCTGCATGGAAGCGTAGTGGGGGAGGCAAAAGTTCACCGGAGCTCGGTCCAAATCCCAACCCCAGGCGCAGCTGCGGTGCAGCCTCATATTCTAAAGCCCTTGGAGTCTTGTTCACTAGCTTGTCAAATGGGCCTAATAAAGCCTATCGCCAGGAAGGTAGATGGATTAGCATATACGCAGAGCTGCTGGGACGGTGTTAGCCCAAAGATCGGCCAAAGGTGTCCTTCCAGCGACTAGCGCTGGTCACAAGGACAAAAGCCAAGTGTCTTCTGAACAGGCATCCTTCAAATGGGGGCAGGTGGCCCAGGAGGTCCTGGGACAACAGGGCACACAGCCTTGGGGTTTTTAAACATTTCATCGATAATCCACTAATATATTCGCTTATATGTAGGTTATTGGGAATTAGCTCACATTTCATACCATGAGGCATAAAGCATGAGAAAGGTGGGGAAAACACGTCCTTCATATTACAGTACACAGACACAAGCTCAGTTTTGTCATTGCTCCACCTCTGCCTCTCCTCTCTGTCCCACTAGGGAGCCTGACCCCATGGCACAGGGCCCACAACGCCATGGCGCAGGGCCCACGAATCCCTGAAAGGCTATATTTTGTATCTTCATTTTTCAGAGAAAAGAGTTTATAGTTTTCTTCACGATCCCCTTTATCCAGGGAACCCTCGGCCTAGTGAGAAAGATCCATACCCTGCCCTCCGTCTGAGGGGAGACAGCCCTGCCCACAGGGAGCCCCAGTCAGAGGGGGACCCTGGCCTGGGACAGATCACGTCTGATGGAAGAAATAGAACTGCTGTCCCCAGGCGCATCCCTGTGTGAGGGAAACCAGATATGAGGAACTACTGGGGAGCACTCGCACATGGTAAGCAGTTGTACCAGCTGAGCCCTGGGCACTGGAGAGAGACTCGGCAGAGGCAGCTTCAGGAGCAGCAGACCGGCCCCCGGCGCACCCTCCAGCCTCCTCCACAGCCCCTCCAAGTTCGATGCTCAGGCTCAGTCCCGGCAGCAGTGGCCACAGACCTCAGTGAGCAATTAGTATTCTAAACATGAAATTAATTTATCCTACAAATATGAGAGCCTAGTAATTTGTTTCAGTTTTATTTTATTGTCAGATAGAATTCATTTTCTACATGATTTTATGGTTGGATAGGATTCATTAGAAATTTGCTCCCAACTACTTCACTTTGAAAATCCCTCTCCAGCCGCACAGCGCGAAGCGGCCTGGGCTTCCGTGGCGCGCGCCTGCCAGCGCCCAGCCGGCAGGCGCCTCCTTTCACGCTAATGCCCAACCCGGAAGGGCCAGGGGCAGAGATGGAGAGAAATCCTCCTGGCAGCTCCTGCTCCCAGTGGGACCTTCAATCACGGAAGGGTGGGGACCTACTGGCTCCAGGGCTCCTCGCTGTTCTTTCCTGACATTGCAGCCCTCACTCTCCCTTAACCACAGCTCTCATTTGTTTAGCACTCACCCAGGTCCCTAGCTTTGTTACCTGTTCTTGCTTCCATCTCTGCCTACACTCTTCTCACCACGAGGCCCCTGGAAACAGACCATCCAGACGCATGCTCGGCCTGTGTCTACACAGACCCTAAATGCCAACCTGGCCCTTCACGTAAGACGTCAGCCTCCACCACAGTCTGCTTTAACGTGGGTCCTCACTGACCTCAGCTGTACTCTCTGAAGAAAACCCTGAATGCCTCCCCTTTTATTGTCCAAACAGGTACCGGGGCTTCATCTCCCTTCAGATGGAGGCTCCCCTCAGACTGGCCCCCCCTGTGGGCAGAGCCCTGTCTCCCCTCAGCCTGGGGCTCTCTAAGGGCAGGGCCTTGGCTCCCCTTGGACTGAGGCTCCCTGAGATCAGGCTCTGTCTCTTCTGTCCGACTCGGATCACACTGAGGCTGGCAGAGGCTGAGTCTCAATCCCTCATATGCACACAGGCCAGGTCTCCTGGTTACATTTCCTCACTGTACCCACTGCTGCTCTTTGCAGCACAGACCCCGACTGTAATCCATCACCTGCATAACTATCTGTTAATGACTGTCTTCCCCTCTGGATTGAAGGTTCAGAGCATCAAGGACATGTCTGGCCTGTTCACTGCTCTGTCCCAGCACCTGCTACGCTGCCGGGCACCTGGGAGATCCCCAGGAAGTACACCTGCACTAGGGACCAAAGCATGAGTGCTCCCTGCACAACCCCGTCACAGCGGACCCAGGAGTCAGAGCCCCGAGGTGCACTGGGCTGGGGGCTTTTCCCACAGACACTGGATGAGCTCACGTGGTCCTCCTGATAGCTCTAGGAGATCAGCACGCAGAGGTGAAATAACACGGGGATTAGGGATGGAGACCGTGTGGGTCTGCAGCGCACCTGTGCTCCTCACCAACTTGAGATCTCCAGCTTGTTTCTTGCCTTTTCTGGACCTTCACTAGCCCATCTCTGAAATGGGGATAAGGACGTCAGCTGCCCCCGACATGGATCTCAGAATAAATGTAAAGCGCTTACTGTTGTGCTTGGTTCACAGGAGACACTCACTCCATAGCGCCGGCCAGCCTATCTGAGCAGTGAGGTGCCAGCCAGGAGCCAGAACTCAGGGGCCTTGGGGCCAAGCTCCAGCCTCCACCAGCCCAGCCTCCACCAGTGCCAGCCTTCACCAGCTCCAGCCTCCATCAGCTCCAGCTTCCATCAGCTCCAGCCTCCAGCAGCTCCAGCCTCTACCAGCCCAGCCTCCACCAGTGCCAGACTCCACCAGTGCCAGCCTCCACCAGTGCCAGCCTCCACCAACACCAGCTTCCATCAGCTCCAGCCTCCACCAGCTTCAGCCTCCACCAGTGCCAGCCTCCACCAGTGCCAGACTCCACCAGTGCCAGCCTCCACCAGTGCCAGACTCCACCAGTGCCAGCCTCCACCAGCTTCAGCCTCCACCAGTGCCAGCCTCCACCAGCACCAGCCTCCACCAATACCAGCCTCCATCAGCTCCAGCCTCCATTAGCTCCAGCCTCCACCAGCTCATTCTCTCTCCTCGGGAAAGTTCCAGTGCCTTCTCACTGGTCTCTATGAGGCTTAAACAAGAGAGCACAGCTGGAAGCAACCAGCCCAGAGCCTGGCTCTCCACTCACCCTCCACATGGCCTCCTCCCTGCTCTGCTTGCTCTTCTCATCTCCCGCTGTTCGGCGGGAGCTACTTCTGATGCCACCATAATTTGCTGGTTACATAAGTGAGTCTCTGCTGGGTGGCGAGTCTCACTTACTGGAGAGGCTCCTGGCGAGTCATCTAGTATTCATGCCGCCCACAGTCTCTCCAGACAACAGCGATAGAAAGAACAGCCACGTGCAAAGGAAGAGCGGGAAGGACATCCTCGGGAGCAGGCGGGCCTGGCACTGCCGCTTCAGAGGCTCAGGGAGCAGGCAGAGCCTTCAGGGTGTCTCTGAAGAGCTTCGCTTCCTGAAGGGCCAAGGTCACCAGCAGAATAAGAGGCAGCAAGGGAAGCAGCTCCAGGGCCTGAGCAGCTCCTGGGGTTCACGGTACCCGGCAGAGTCCCCACTCCTAAGTGGGGAGCCCCTACTTAGACACTGAGGTGGGGCTGAAAGGAAGACAGGTAGGGAGGAAGGACGCATGGCCCTGCCTCAGGGAGCCCCAGTCTAAGGGGGACACGGCCCTGTCCTCAGGGAGCCCCAGTCTGAGGGGACACGGCCCTGTCCTCAGGGAGCCCCAGTCTGAGGGGACACGGCCCTGTCCTCAGGGAGCGCCAGTCTGAGGGGGACACGGCCTGTCCTCAGGGAGCCCCCAGTCTGAGGGGACACGGCCCTGTCCTCAGGGAGCCCAGTCGGAGGAGGACACGGCCCTGTCCTCAGGGAGCCCCAGTCTGAGGGGGACACGGCCCTGTCCTCAGGGAGCCCCAGTCTAAGGGGGACACGGCCCTGTCCTCAGGGATCCCCAGTCTGAGGGGACATGGCCCTGTCCTCCGGGAGCCCCCGTCTGAGGGGACACGGCCCTGTCCTCAGGGAGCCCCAGTCTAAGGGGGACACAGCTCTGTCCTCAGGGAGCCCCCGTCTGAGGGGGACACAGCCCTGTCCTCAGGGAGCCCCAGTCTGAGTGGGGACACAGCCCTGTCCTCAGGGAGCCCCAGTCTGAGGGGACACGGCCCTGTCCTCAGGGAGCCCCAGTCTGAGGGGACACAGCCCTGTCCTCAGGGAGCCCAGTCTGAGGGGGACACAGCCCTGTCCTCAGGTAAACCCCATCTAAGAGAAGATAAAACCTCTGCTCTCAAGCAGCTCCAAGTCTAAAGAAAAATGTCCCCTCCCAGACTCTGAAAACACACGTTTTTCTGTGAGCAACTGAGTGGATATTTCTATTAATCTTGTGAGAAACTAGAAACAAGGGTGTTATGGTGTCACAGGCATGAAGAAGGCTTCTCCTAGTGCCTGTGGATTGGGGGACATGCTCGAGGGCGTGTTTGTAAATATCACACTTCTGCACAGTGGGAATGGCCTGTAGTCCAGCCGATGGCGGTGGATAGAGCACATTCCCTTGGCCGCCCTCCCTCCCGAAGCTCCAAAATGTGAGTGAAGGAATAAACAAAATAGAAACACTTATTAACTCCAAGAAAATTAAAAGTTGTCTAAGAAATAAACTGTTATTACACATGGCTCTTTTCTAAACGGTATTTGTATAATAATAAATGTTAATGTAAGTAGCAAATACCTACTAGTATTTTTAAGCAAAAATGATGATAAGACTCTATCGGAGACTGTGGGGAGCATGAGCATGCTGCTGGGGAGGGGTAGGAGTAAGAGCAGCTGCTAGAGCTCAGGCTCCGTTGGGGGGAGTCAGGGATAATGTCTCAAAGGAAAAAATCCAGAAAACGCCAATAAGAGAAAAATAAACAGAAGAGAGAGGTGAAGAGTTGAAGGGCTGCCCCTCAGGAGAGAGGCTCGGGGTGGGGAGATGGCAGCTGGACACTGTTCTTCCATGGTATAAACCTACTTATCTAAAACTTGGATAAAAACAAAAATTACTATCTATAATAATAAAAGCACAATATGCTAATTAGACCGGACGACCTTCCAGACGAAGCTGGGGCTGTGAAGGAAGCCCAGGTGCCGGAGGGAAGCCGTTGCCGGCAGCCGGGGGAAGGAAGGCCTACTCTTGCACGAATTTCGTGCATCGGCCTCTAGTACTTCTTATAAGAAGGAGGGTGCTGTCCATCTCTACCTGGTGACAGGCGCCACCTGGTTCATCCAGTCAGTGGAGAACATATCAAAGTGGCCCCGGAACCTGGAGAGCCACCGGGAGCTGTCACCACAGCCTGTCAGGGCACTGAGCACCCTGCCGCCTGTACTGCCCGCAGGGAATGGGGCAATGGTCAGAGATGCGGACTCCGGCCTGGAAATATCGGCCACACACGTCCTCCAAGTGAGCAGTCCACTGGGTTGAATCTGAACCCCTGCCCTTTCAGGCTTTAATATCATCAAGAATAAAATGTGCTTGTATCCAGCCCTTTACAATGTATAAAGCTCTTTCACGTTTTTATGTGAAGAAATGTCAGCTTTGAGCCTGCCAATCCAATCATACTCTTCTCCTTTAAGAGCCAAAATATGGGGTTTGTAGAATAAAGCAGTTGACTGCAGATTGCATCATAAGAGAGGATGGAGATGGGCACATCCATGGCCTCCGCTCTGATGGCACTTGCGGATCACCTGGACAGCTTAGAAAACACCCATGCCCATGCCCTCCCTGCTGAATTAGAACTCCTGGGGTGGGACAAAGTTGCCCCAGGTGATTCTGATGGCCAACTCCATGTCCTGCTCCTCAACACACACCCTTCTGTGGCCATGAGGGAAGGCCCGGTCATCACAAGGACAAAGATTCCCTTGTCACTCACACAGCCGAGTGTGGGTCATACTGCTCCCCTGGGCAGCGGTCCTCCATGTGATCCCGTGTTCTCGGCTCCTTCATGCTGCTGGATCCTCCTCAGCACAGGCTTCCCTGGTTGCCATGGCAGGAGGCAAAGCACTGAAGGCATTGGGTCCTTCATTCAACGCTTCAGTCTCTAAGTGGAGCACATCACTTTCACTTGCAACCAACTGTCCAAATTGAGTTCTGTGACCCCCACAGAACAGCAAGTGTGGGTGTGTGTGCATAGTAGAGGAACAGCTGATGTGGGTACCCTGGAGGTGCTTTCTGCTCCCTGCACGGCCACTCCTATCCCCTCCATTCTCCCTGTCCTTACTCCCTGTCCTTACCCCCGTATAAGGCCTGGCCGAACCCATCTACTGCTTGAAGCCCTCCTTCGCCACTGCTTTTGCCTGGATCCCCTTGGCCTGGCCAACAGCAGTTCTCACCATCTGTGGGATGTATTTTGGCATTTGTAGTTCATTAGGCATTTTTAGAGTCTTTGCATTTCCTCGATTGCAAATATTTTAATCTCCTGAACTTTGAGCAAAGTAATGAGAGGGATTGCAGTTCTGATCAACACGGAAGAGTTTAGCGGGGAATTGGGAGGCCTGGGAGCCTGGAGAGGAAGTGAAATGTGAAATGTCAGCTTTGAGCCTGCCACTGCTGGGGGTGGGGGTCCGCGGTGCACATGAACCCTGGGACTTCCAAAGATTATTTGCAAAACTCCCTCCTCCTGGGAAGCTTAAGCTATAAAAGTAAACAGCAGTTAAGAGATGGGCATCTTGGCAGAAGGCCGGCCTCAGAACTGCTAATCATCTCAATGAGGGAATAAGAAGCATTGGAAAGGCTACAGGCTGCCTGGGAAGCCCGCCGAGGAGCTTGGGACTTTAAAGGACAGGTACAAACACGGACGGTGAAGGACATTGCTCCCCTCGGCTGCCCTTGATCTGAGCAGACAGGTCCCTGCAATTGCACACGATGGTCTCTTTCTGCTGATACTGCCATTTATTTATTTATTTATTTATTTATTTATTTATTTATTTATTTATTTATAACAAACTTAATGCTGTGTACCAGGTACTGCTGCTTTATAAACACTAACTTATTTTTATCTTATTTCAATCCTGTGAGAGTAGCTGTTCCCCTTATTCCTCTTTGTAGATGAGGAAACCAAGGTTAACGAATTTTCTCAAGGTCATCAGTAGTGAGGGGCCAAGCCACTAGCTCTTTCACCACAGAGACATACTGTCATATGCCCAGCAACTAACCACAGCACGCACACAGCAGGCATGCGAGTGCTCTCAGAATGAATGGATGCTGTCCTGTTTCCCTCTGCAACCAGACTGGGTTCAGATCCACTTCCATCACGTGTAGATGTGAAACAGGGCCAGTTTTTCACTTCTCTGTACCTTTGTTTTCTCTTCAGTACAGGGGGCTAATCACAGGCCTCGCCAGTGTTTGTAAGGATGACAACAATGCCTGGTGCAGAGGAAACAATGGAATGTTAGTGATGTCATTTTACATGCCATGTCTTAGCTCATCAGACGATAAGCTTTTATAAGTCCACATTAACCTTTTTATTTTTGTTCCATTTCTGATGCTGCCTGGAATGTGCTAAGCATATAGTTTTAAATACTATCCTGGAATAAGGAATTATCTCAGTTATCTATTATTGCATAACACAACTTAGCAGTTTAAAACAACACACATTTATTTCCCCACAGTTTCTGGGGTGAGTAATGGAGGCATAGTTTAACTAGTTCTTCTCCTTCATGACCTATCACGAATATCTATAACTGAGATGTCCAGCCAGGGCTGTGGTTTCATCTCAAGGCTCAACTGGGGAAGAACCTGCTCCCAAGTTAACTCTATGATTATTAACAGAATGTAGTTCTGCCATGGCTGTCAGACTGAAGGCTGCAGTTCCTTGCTGGTCATGGGTTGGTGGTGGCCCTCAACATCTTGTCATGTGGACCTCTCCAGGCACTTCATCAAAGGAAGTTCAGGAGAAGAGGAGGCAGAAGAGAGAAAGAAAGAGAGAATGAGAGAGAGAGAGAGAGAGAGAGAGAGAGAGAGAGAGAGAGAGAGCTAGCAAGATGGAAGTCACAGTCTTTGTAACCTAATCATGACAGTAACATTCCACCACTTCTACCATATTTTATTGGTTAGAAGCAATCACTAGATCCAGCCCACACTCAGGGGGAGGAGAGTACACAAGGGCATGAACACCAGGAGGTGAGGGTCAGGGAGCCTGTGTCAGAAGCTGCCGATTAGAGAGCTCAAACAGACAGTATTTGTTGACTGAACTCAAGAGCCAGCTGCTTTGGACCAAAGTGTGCAAGGAGGAGAGGCTGATGTTTAGGGCTCTGACTAGCTCTGCTCCTAGGGCAAATCCCTTTAAACCTTCTTGGGCCTTAGTGTCCACTCCTATAAAATGAGCAGCCTGGATTAGGAGATGTCTGTCTTCCAGCCAGCCCCCTGGAGTTCTAGATTCTTTGAATTTAAAAGATATTAACTCAGCGGAGCTGATGAAGTGATTTTCTCTGCACTCTTGGGAATCTGCCAGGTACAAGCTCACGCGAATCCCTTCCAGGCTCCTAGACTGACTGAGGTGAGGGGTGGATCACTGCCTCCCTCCCACCAACCACACTGCCCATCCCCCCAGCCGTGGTGGAAGGAGGAAGCAGATGGGCAGAGTCCTCAGGAAAGCAAAGGTCCCAGGCGACTTCATTTGCCTTATCCTCCTCCTTGTCCCAAATTGCTCTGAAGACTAAATCACAGCCCAGCACCAGTGGCCAGGCGGGCTGGTATCCACCCTCGGCGAGATGAAAGGCCTTCTCTAGGTTCCTAATTCAGAGCAGCAAGCCCTGCACAGAGCATGTGACCAGAATAGCTGCATGTCCTGAGGCTGATCGCGGCTCTGCAGCATGGCTGGCTCCCACACTTCCCTCGGAATTCTTCTTGCCTTGCTGCTGTCCTACCCCTGCTCTCCTTCCTCTGACAGCTCAACAGGAGCCCACCCTACAGGTCTTCCCTTGTAAACAACCCTCTCTCCCCCACAGAGAGAGTGACAGGAGCACAAGGAGCCCAGGCCACCAGTGGGGGAATGGAAGTTTGGAGACCCTAGTCCTGGTCCTGGCTGTGTCCCCACTTGTGCTGTGGCCCTGAGTGAGTTCCTTTCCCCACTGACCCTCAGTTTCCTCATTCATCCAATGAAGAGTTTGGATTAGATGACTGCTGAAGTCTATTCCAATTCCAAAATCCCTTGGTCCTTACATTTCCCCAAACCAAGCAGGGAAATTAGGGGGTAGGATTTGGCTATAAGTGGCTATAAGTGACAGAACGTACAATAAAAGGTGGCCTCCACACTTTTATCCACTTAATCAGAAGGATAGAGAAAGGAGGTATCAGGACTGGGGCTATGGTTCGGCAATGTCACTCTATCATCGTCTTTTCCTGCCAACCCCACTGAGAGACGTCCCTCCTCGGAAGCCCGAGATGCCACAGTGATCAGCATCACGTCTTCCTGTGATGGAGTCGAGCTCAGGAGACAGAGCAGGGGCTCTCCCTGATGCTGCTGCCTGACCAGGGAGAAAAGCTCTTCCCTCAGTCTTATAATGGGTTGAATTGTACCCCCAAAAATATTCTGAAATACCTTCAAAGATCATCTTTTTTAGAGATAGGGTCATTGCAGAATAATGAGTTAAGTTGAGATTGAACTGGAGGAAGGTGGGCCCCTAATCCAATATGACTTCTGTCCTTGTAAGAAGAGGGGACTAGATAGAGGAGAGACAGCCCGGTGAGAATGAGACCCCTGGGGAGAATGCCATAAGATGATGGAGACAGATTGGAGCTGTGGAGCCATGAGCCCAGGAGCGCCCAGGAGTCCCAGTGACCCCAGAAGCTAAGAGAAGAGCATGGAACAGATTCCTCCCCACAGCCTTCGAGAGAGCGTGGCCTTGTCTGATCACATCTCTGCCGCATGGCTGGTTCCCATGCTTCCCTCGGAATCCTTCTTGCCTTGTCTTGCTTTTAGACTTCTGGCCTCCAAAACTGAGAGAATAGATGCCTGTCGTTTTAAACCACCCATTTCATGGTAGTTTGTGATGGCAGCCCAAGCTGGCGAATGCATGCCCCATTGGCAAGAACTGATTAATAAGTAAATCACCTATTGGTGAATGAGGTTGGCACTGCCATGGTCAACCATGGTTCATCGTGTGAGGCTGAGCTCATCACTTCCAGGACAGCTGCAGGCTTCTGGGGATTACAGAAAGATGGGTGATGACTAGACTAGATCACCGAGTCTAATATCCATGTTTGAAATGAGAAAAATGAGGCCCAGGTAGGGGGAGCCCCTATTTTCCGTTTCTGCCACCCCATGACGGCATGTCTCCTCCTTGCAGGTGTGGGAATTCCACGTCTGGGTTCTATGGGATTTCCACCCTTAGTCTATGCTATGTGGTTCTGGCTTGTACAGATTTGAGCAAATTGCAAAGCAATGGTTGACAAGAGGCAAAGTAAGAAAAGACTCCCCTGGCACCTGGCTCCTGGCTGGGTTCAGCCAATGGGAGTCAGGGGCAGGAAAGAGGAGGGCAGGAGAGGGGAAAGATGGGGCATTTCTTTCTTGCTCCTCTGCCTCAGGAGCCTGTATAGCTGCAGGTCCCTGGCTCCCATTGAGACCCACACACTGGGTCACACCCACTGGCACACACCCACTGGGACTCACCCCCTGGGACACACTCACTACAGCTCCACTCTGCACCAGGAGACTCTAGTGCAGAGGTTCTCAACCTGTGGGTCGCGACCCCTTTGGCGGTCGAACGACCCTTTCGAAGACCATCCTGCATATCAGATATTTACATTATGATTCATAACAGTAGCAACATTACAGTTATGAAGTAGCAACGAAAATAATTTTATGGTTGGGTCACAACATGAGGAACTGTATTTAAAGGGCCAGAAGGTTGAGAACCACTGCGTCTAGTGAGATCTCATGCTGCCTCCTGCCTTTGCCCCTCCACCCTGGGATGGTAGCTGCTTCCTGCTGTTTTTAATTTCCAGGTCAGCTGACCCCTCCCATCACCTGTTGACCAATTCCCTGCATTAAATCACGTCAGCTGTATTGGAGTTCCACAATAGCCACTCCACCCCGCTCCTGGCTGCTGGTCCTAGCATGGTCGACCAGCCAGGTGCTGCAGTCTAGGGGGTTGGGGGGTGGCATGGATATCTGCCCAGTCCCTGGATGGGCTGCTGAGGATGCCACTTCCACCTCCGTGGATTCACACCCGGCCATGGTGGTTTCCTGTGTGAACTGAGAGGCCCGTTGGTGTTTCACCTGGATGCATGGCTGGCTGAGTTTATCTTCACCTTGACCGAGTCATAATTCAGGAAACAGAGTGAATGAAACAGGGCCTGCTGATGGTGGACACAGCAAACGCCTGGAAGGTAGTAGAAATCACTGTCTTTGGACAGCCCCGCGTACAAAATCGGCTGAAGAGTGTGCTTCTGAGCCTGGTATCAAGGCTCTGGGAACCTCATGCCCCAGATGAGAAGATGGAACAACTGGAGGAGTTCTTGGAGAGCAGACGCCCAGCTCCTGTTGCATGATATTGCCAGGAGACTAGGAGACCAGACCTGCTTCTCTACCCAAGTTCCTGAGGAGCGGGACCCTTCAGACTCAGCTTTCTCCTCCCTTTTGCCTGATGGATAGTGGTTTGATTATTTTGATGTACTAGTAATTGTGAGCACTGGTGTAGTAAGGAAATTAATTTCCATTCTGTAAAAAAAAAAAAAAAATCACTTCAGTTATAAATACCTTAAGAGATTTGTGTTTTCCTGATTCCCGGCTCACATAGATTTCCAGTATCCCAGCTCCCTGCGCTTCCTTGTTCATCCTGCACTTTAAGGGCTGGTTTGCCTGTGTCTGTCCCCTCTGATTGGGAGTGTTGTGTGAGAGCAGGGACCATGTCTGCTAGCTGGTCATTGCCTCCCATTGTATCCCTAAACCAGTAAGTGTCCAATTATCACCTGAATGAGTGAGTGAGTAAGTGAGTGAATGAGTGAATGAGTAAACAACTTTCTCTTTCTCAGTCATTCAATCCTTTTTTCTCCAAGAAAATAATTCTCGCTGCATGGCCCTTACCTATAGGTCTCCCCACTGTTTCACTAAGCAGGTCCATATAAGGCAAACCATCCAGAGGTTGCTGCTCACCCAGGCTTTCCATTTTCAAGGTACATCTCCTGGGTAGGGGTCTCACCAGGGCTGTTGAGCAGAGGAGACAGAAGAGTGACAAGGCACAGAGACCCACACAGAGCCCGGTGATGGGATTCTAGCTGGGGCTGTGGTGTGGTTCCTCCAGGGAGCTCCCTACTGGTTTCAGGAGCCATGGATCTGTTAGAGCTTCCTGAGCAGAAAGGCCCTGAGCTGTCCCTGGTGGCCAGATCCCCTGGCTGCTGCCCCGAGCCCAGCTTTACTGGAGTGAGATAGGGGCACAGAGCGAGGCAGAAACTGGCTCTGCTCCAGGTTGAGGGCTGAGTGGGAGGGTCACGCCTGGTTTGGCAGCCTAGCATGGAAGGGGAGTGGAGTGCCAGGTGGAGGGAGGGAAGCACAAGCACAGACCCAGGACCACGGCTGTGGTCAGAGCTGCTGTTTTCCTTTCCTCCTTCCGAAGCCCACACATCACATTTCAACCAGCTCAGAGGATGTGCACAGCAGCGGGAGGTGGGCTGCAGAGACCCAGAGCATCCAGCCATAGCTCCTCAGCCCCATATGCTCATGAAAATAAACAGGAGAGCAATGCACAACAGCAGCCTTCTCTTCATAGGCTACAGCATCTGCTTCTGCGGCCAGGCTAGGGCGAGAGGGCAAGAGAAGAGGGCAGCAGGACACTTAGGCAGGGCTTAGCAACCAGGGTCTGAGGGTCAATTTGTCCATCCCTCTGCCTCCAAGAAGGACTTCAAAGAGTGCAGCCCAGGAAGACTCCTTGGACTCCACCCAGGAGATGAGATTCCCCAAACGGTAAAGTGCAGCTCGCCACACGTCTCAGCAGAGGACATGGTTAAATGGAAGAGGAGTCTGAATGGTGCCGGGGAGGGCAGACCCCTCTGCCTGTGCCAGCCAGAAGTCCACCTGGGGACACTGGCTCTCCACATGGTGTGGTGAGGAGTGGGAAGGACAAGAGGGAGTTCTGAACAGTGTGGGTGGGGTGGGAGGAGGGAGTGAGAGGGGTGCATGGCCAGTGCCCAGGGAATATGATAACAATGAACACCCACCACGTACTGAGCATGTCCTAGGTGCCAGGCACGGTACTAGGTACTTTTATTCATTATGCCTTTAATCTTTAAAATAACCCACTGAGACAGCTACGATTGTGCTCATTCACAGGGGAGGAAAGCCAAGTCTCAGACTCACTAGGTCACACAGCTCTGTGTGAGAGGCCCAGTCAGGCCTGGAAACCTGGTCTGCTGGCCTCCAAACCCATTACTCCTGTGGTGACATCTGTGCCCAGTCCCATAGGTTCAGAGCCATCACCAGGGCACCAGGACCAGGCAGAGCCACAGCTCCCTGATGGCCTGCAAAGGGACCACTCTAGAGCCAATAACATTGGGTAGAGGGATCCCAGGGTCTGCTTCCACCTGTCTGGAGGCCTTTGCTTAGGGCAGCTGGAGGCCCAATCATCTCACCTTGAACTTCTAACTCTATCCTGATGATTCAGAAGGGGATGGGAACCCAGCTTCCCCTCTGGCCCTGCAGCCTCATAGTCACATCTTCCCTACAACCCCCCTGTACTGCCTTAGTTCAAGCCCTTGCCATCTCACCTGGCCTAGCTGGACAGCCCCCTGCCTTTGCCCCACAATCCTTCTCAAAGGCAAAGCTGGTCATGTCGCTTCTCTTAAAACTAAGTCTTCCAGGACCACTTTTGCCCACGAATAAAGCCTAAATTCCTTAGTTTGGCATTCCAATCCCAAGCTGGCCCTAGCCTACCTTCCCAGGGCCTCCCTTCTCCCATCCTCTACATTCCAGGGAGCTTATCATTGTTTCCCAGATGTGCTTGCATTTCCACACTTCCTGGCCTTGGCTCCTGCTCCTGCTCCTGCTCCTGCTCCTGCTCCCTCTGCCTGGGCTGCTTCCCTGTGTCTGGTTTTTCCTTAGCAAAATGTCACCTTCCCTATGAGGCTTTCCCCGGCAGCTTCTCCCGGTACTATCTCCTTCCTTACAGACCCCTCTGACTTTGTGATGAAGAAGATGATGATAAGATAATAGCAGGCACCTCTGTGAGTGCTCTGTCTTTGCTGGGCACTCTTCAAAGCTCTATTCATCCATTAACTAGTTTAATCCTCACAGTGACCCTAGAAAGTAGGTGCTGTATTATCCCCATCTTGGAAGTGAAAAAGGAAGGCCCAGAGAGGTTAAGTAACTTGCCCCAAGTCACACAGCTAGTGAGTGGAGAGTAGCCAGGATCTAACCACGGTTGAGAGGTTCCAGAGCCTGTGCTCTTAAGCACTCCTTGAGGCCCCTCCCCACCAAGAACACTCATGGGGTGTCTGAAGGTACCTCTACAGGAGCAGCGCTCACCTTATCACAGAGGCCGCTACTTGCCTGTCTCCCCTGGTGGTCTATGAGCTCCTTGAAGACCGGGCCTGTCCTATGAGTCTCGCATGTCATATGTCCAGCACAGCACCAAGGATAGGAATGAACAAGGCATTTGTTGGCAAGAGCAAATCAGTGATGTGTAACGATAATTAATCTAGAGTGCCATTCCATCTGAGTCACCACAGGAGAGAGATAAAGCTCCCAAAATGATGACCCAGTTGTGAGATGACCCACTTCTCTGCTGTCTCCCAGGCAGGTGAGAAATGAGGCCAGGAAAAGTGTTCAGTGCAGGGCCCTTAATGAGGCTCTGTCCACATGGCGGGGGAGGAGGGAAGTGTCACATGTCCCTTCGCTGTCCCTTGGGCCAGGGCTCAGGTCAGGGGAAAGGAATGTGCCTTTTTCCTTTTCTCAAATGCCCAGGTCCCTGGTAATACCCCACAGTGTTTGTGGGCTCACCAGCTTCCAGGGGTACCCACCTGCCCCTTCTCTGATCCGCATGACTGGCTGTAGAGACAGAAGCAGAGTTGAGACTTACAGAAGTTGGGTGGAGACGATGATAAGTTCTATAAGCCACTCAAATTCACTCATAAGCCCATCATCTACACACACAACCTGATCTCTTACAAGGTCCCCCTCTCAGCTCTACCAGACATCTGCTTATCCAGATGACAAACCTAGTACCCTTAACACCTCCCTCCCCCTCACCCCTACACCCACCCAATCCCAGTGTTACCATGATCAATAGCTAGTTATCGTGGTCAATAGATAGTTAATATTAATAAAGGAGGAGAGCAAAGGGAAGGACAAACATGATATGTATAGTCATCTGGGCAGCTTCACCAGGAAGCTACAACTTCACACACCTTCCTCCAGGGAAGCCACTCCTCCAGCCTCATCTGGGACACTGTTAAGTTAGTCCTTCCCTTGATCACAAGGGTTTTTACCTCTCACCAGACCTTCAGTTGCTATAATTCTCCTCACTTTTGGATAATGCCCTTTAACTTTCTTATCAAATGTGTCACCTCTAGAATACAACAAGAATGCCAGCTTGTCTAGCAATGCCATCTTCCAGACATTGCCCATGCCACCCCCCAGGGACAGCAGACTGACCTGCACTTTGCACAATCCCTCTTCCCTGCATGAAGACTCCCCTTCCCTTTTGCTCCTTTCTTCTCTTGGCAGATAAAAGAACCTCCAAGCCTTGGAATAGGCAGGGCCATGCCCCTCCGACAGCATAAAGCAGCTACAAAAGATGAGACCTTCACACCCTTACCTTTTATAAGATTACAAAGGCTCGTTTTCTCTTGGGGGGAGGGGGGGAGTTATCATCCCAATTAGTGAACTTATTCGTATTAATGATAGAAAGAGAGCAAAGGGGGGGGGGGGGCAGGCACTGCCAGCATGGTCACCTGGGCAGCTTTGCCATGAAGCTACAGCCTCACATGCCCCAGGGAACCTCCAATCCATTCCCTGCAGACCACTGGGGGAAGGAATAAAACAAAAGGGGAGATGAGCACATGCTTGGTGAGGTCAGGGTGATGTAAGAAAGGTGCTTGCCTGTCAGTCTAGCCTGGGAACAATGGATCGGCTAGGGGTGGGCCCCATGAGAAGCATGGGAAACCTTGAAAGGTTGGTTGGTTTGAAGAAAACCCGGGTTAAAGTCCCCAAAGAGTTCCCTCTCTCTACCTATTGTTTGCTCTCTTGCTCTGTGACCTGCACTTGCCCACATACTCTCCTGTTCTCTCCATGGCCATGCGGACCCTACACGCAATGGCTGCAGCTGCAAACACAAGCTAAGTTATCCAGGTGCTGAACTGGGCTGGACTTTGATATGGAACAGAAATTCTGGGCAGTGGCCTTCATTCTGGACCTGCTGAAGACAAGATTGTTCTTCTTCCGTGGTGAGGCAGAGATGGGACCACAGAGGGGAACCCCCTTAATGTTACATCATCAATAAAGCTTTCCATGATCCTCCCATGGGTTCCTCAGGAAATCATTTTCCTCCTGGCACCCCAGGAACTCCACTTCCACCGATCACACCTGGGTCCCGAGATCCCCTTCCCTAATATCTCTGAACCTGCCCCTTCCTCCCCGGGATCCCAGCTCAGGGTGCATTGCTGTTGGTCTAGAAGAGGAAAGCCCCTGACAGGTCTCCTCACCCCAGTGCACCCCCCACCCCTTCTTTCAATCCCACCGCTGCTCCCACCAGGCACCTTGTGGTTATGAACGGGATCATCCCACTTCCCTGTTTAAAGCCTTCCATGGCCCCCCATTGCCCGAGGACAACAAGCAAGCCTGTAACCATCCTTTCCTTTTCTCATGGGTCCTTCCCCCTCCTCCACGTCTGTGCATTGTGCTGCTGCCACACCTTAGGACAGTGATGGCGAACCTATGACACGCATGTCAGAGGCGACATGTGAACTCATTTTTTTGGTTGATTTTTCTTTGTTAAATGGCATTTAAATATATAAAATAAATATCAAAAATATAAGTCCTTGTTTTACTATGGTTGCAAAGATCAAAAAAATTTCTATATGTGACACGGCACCAGAGTTAAGTTAGGGTTTTTCAAAATGCTGACACGCTGAGCTCAAAAGGTTCCCCATCACTGCCTTAGGAGCTTTGCCATGCCCTTCCTTCTGCCCAGCGCCCCCATCGCCACTTTCCCCTTCTCCCCTGGCTCTCACTGACTCCTCCCTGTGGAAGATGTAGCCCAACTCCTCCTGGAAGCCTTCCATGCGCCACTCCCTCCCCTGCCTGCTCCCCTGAAATCTGGCCTTGTGCCCCAGTGAGCTCCCACATACATATCCCTTATGTATAAATCTCCCGCGGGACTCACCACGTTCTACTGAAATCGCGCGATGGTGCGTGTTGCCCCACTGAGCTGTTTAAGGCAGGAGCCTTGTCTTATTAATGTTCCATTTCTTGTCTCTAGTTTGGCACCTGGGATGGAATCTAGCAGGCTCTTGGTGAATGTGCCTTGAATTGAACTGAAAATAGCCTTGACTCATCCATCTTTAAATAGGCGAACTCCGGAACCTACCTCTCAGGCTGCCGTGGGAGTGAAGGGAGATAATACTGGAGAAGCGCTTAGCATGTGCGCCACGCTTCACTGTTGTCATGAGTGGTTTTCCTAGGATCCGGGCGGTGCACTTGGAAAAGCACTCGACTGGGCTGTAGGAGATGGAGATTCTAGTCCTGGACCACACACACCTACCAGGGCGACCTCGGACAAGTCAATTAGCCTTTCGGAACTGGTCCTCCATAAATGTTATTTTCCTTCCCTGCTTCACTTCCGTTATTGAACGGTGCCTCACAATATCCCCACCTCTCTCTTTCTTCAGTGCAGATAACTAAGAATTTACAGATAATTAGCAGTGAGGGGGAGCAGAGTTTTCCACCCCCCCACCCAAAAAATGCCTTCTTGGGTATATTGACTCTTTTATGTTGGTTATTTTTAAGAAACTGTAGAGTCTCCTCCGAATGTGCCACCCTGGCAGGCAGATTATTTTGAGCTGAAGACAATCAAAGCCCAACAAATTCCAGAAGAGATGTTAACCTCCCCTAACCCGCCTGGAGGGATTCAGATAGCTTTTAACTAAGTCTGGCAGACAGGGGCACCTGCAGAGTGTGTGCGAGACTCCCCGCTGTGCCAGTGGCCCAGCAAGAATCTGTTTACCACACATTCCTTCTGGCTCACCTGCCTGTGAATTGCCTGCTTTCCCTTTAAAGCCGCAGACCCTCCATCTCCTTCTCCTTAGTCCAGAACGGCAGGTGAACCTCAGCTGCCCAATTTGCCCCCTGGCATCATAGTTTTCACAGAACCCTCATGTCTGCTCACGTAACTACATTTGCCCATTTCCTCTTGTTAACCTGTCTCCTGTCAGTTTGATTACTAGACCAGCCAAAGGAGCTAAGAGGGGAAGAAGGGGAAATTTTTCTCCCCACCCCCAGCAGCGTATCTTGTCTTATGAATACCGACTGCACGTATGCATATCCCCAATACATAAGCAATCACTGTGACACCGCCCCCAGGGAAGCCCTCTCTGCCCACTCCCACCCATGCCCCCATGCATGTTCAAAGAGTAGGGGAAAATCAAACCGAAAGGCAACCTTTTGAATACATTTAACTCTATAACAAACAACTGTGTAACATGTCTTATTGTCCCACTTCGTCGGGGACTGTACAGCCCCGCTGTGCGTACACAAGGCTAGCTGGACCGATGCGTGGGGACTGAGCGCTGTGTTCACCACGGTGCTGTCTCCATGGGCAACACCAGCAGCCTCTTGGTTAGCAAACCTACTGGCCCACCAGCCCGCTTCTTCCAAGGGAGAAACCGCAGCTGCCAACAGCAGAGAGGGGAGAGAGCCTTGTCAGAAACAGCATTGCGGGTCTGCATCAAAACACGCTGCTCGCTCTGAAAACGCACTGAACTGTGTCAGGCTGTAAAGACAATTTCTTCCTCTTACTCCAGTGATTCCATTACTCCCGTCTGTTCTGATGGAAGGAAAAGTTTCACTCCTCACAGAAGCTACTTCGAGATTTGAAGCCATGCCCTTCTAGTGGGGGCAGGGAGGAGTCAGGAAACTACATTACCCAGCACCCCTGCGGCTGAACCTGGGCTGACCTGTGGTTTCTATTCCGATTGGGCTGTAGCCAGAGCTCACAGGCCAATCAGAGCATGAGACTGAGGATGGTGTTTTCATCTGTCTGGCTAAGAAATCAGGATAGCAATGAGGAAGGGAAGATGAAATGTTTGTGTTTTCTAAGACTGTTTTTAGGGAAGAGGACTTGAGCAAAAGCAGTCTGCTGAAAGTCTTCCCTTGAACCACGGCATGGTGGAGCAGAGCAGAGCCCAGACTGATAAGGGCACACTGTCTGTCTTTCTTCACACCTCAGGCTGGCAGAAAAAAAAGACCTCTGTGCTCAGAGAACCTTTGACCTGATGGGGGAGGTATGGCCTCTTCCCCCTGCGAGTTCCCAGTCTGGTGGGAGAGAGAGCTCTCAAGAAATGAGGGAGCTTGGCATCCAGCCCCAATTCCTGCTTCTGCCCAGCTCCGCACACCTTGCCAAGGTGCCCTCCACAGCCAGCCGGAGCCGCCCTGCAGCTGTAATGGACACAGGTGGCTTGGCGCTTGTCCTTGTCTTCATTGCACTGAGCCTGAGGTGCTGGGCTGGCTCTGGAGATGAGCAGACATCTCTCACGCCAGAGAGAAGGGCTGTGGGGGAGCAGCCAGGCCCAAATGTGCAAAACTTTTCAGCCTGAGCAGGTGGCCCAGCAGGGGCAAACTTCTCCAGGACTCTTCGTGGCAGAAAGCTTGATTCTTAGCCTTGCTCCCACCCTGGAATGCTGCTCTCCATTTCCTCTCCTTTTTCAAACACTGGCCCAGCTCACCTGGTTCAGGAAGTGTCAGGGTGACCATCCCATCTCTTCTGCCTGAATTCTGTCTACGGCAGGCAGCTGCATCGGCTGCCACAGACACAGCCTTTCCTCTCTGGGCTACTTTCTGGTCCCTCTGACTGTTTCAGAAATCCCTGGACTCCCCCAAAGTAGGGCTTTTCCATTTGTTTCTCCCCCAAGTCCAAGATCTCTATGATCATCGTAGCCTGAGGCCTCCACAAGTGGGAGCCAGCTCCTCCGGGGGATTGGGACTAGAAGACCTGTGTTAGAACACCATCCCCGCCACCTGAAAGCTGTTCCTCTGGCTAAGACACCTCACTTCTCTGAGCCTCAGTTTCCCCAAAAATGGGGAGAAAGGAGAATATTGTCTCAAATTCACCTGGAGGTGGAATTGCTCATAGCAAATGGTTAAGACCCTGCAAGTGTTAGTTACTATCATCGATTAGCTGAGAGTTCCCTGGGCGCAGCCAACATCTGAAACCTCATTTCCAAAGTATAAGAACAGCTGAAAGTGGAGCTGCTCAGCATACAGCCAGGATGGGGTTCCTGGAAGCCCCTTCTTCACATCTTCCCACTCCCTTCCCTGCTAAAGACCCTCCAGTCACCAAAGAACATGGTTATAAGGTTAGAACCACACTGAACAACCAAGCCCAGCTCTGATTGCCTGCTCAGCACTTGGGCTTTGTCAGCGTGGGTCCAGGCAAGTATGAAAACGTCTCCTTCAGAGATTTGCTGGGAAGATGTAACTGGGTTGCTACCTACTGTGAAAAAACTGTTATAGGTCCTGCTGCAATATTTATCTCTTTATTGAGGTTCTTGGTAATTTCGTTTTGGGTTTTTCCTTGCACACAACATGGTGGGCTGAGTGTGTGTTTACTAACCCCAGGGATGACCTGGGAAAAGGAGGCTGCAGGAAGATGGAAGACAATGCAGAGATCAAGGGTTGCATCTAGGGAAGAGGCTCGTTCAAGGAAGGAGAAAAGGAGGCGATGGAGGGTGGAGCCATCTGGTGTCATGGAAGTTGCTGTGGCGATAGGGCGAATCCAGCAGACTGGCCCCATCCAACCAGGAGCAGCAGGTGGGCCTGCGGAAGTGTGCCCAGGCTTTTAGACTGATGGCCTCGCCCTCTTGCGATTTGCTGCTCACTCAGGTCTCCAGAGGCTCACCTGTGCAGGTCTGTATTCAACATGTGTAGAGTCTGTATCCATCACCAGATGGCAAGGGTATAGGGCGGGTGGAAGGATCTCATTCCTGAAGGGTCCTCCACCTGCTGGTGGCATCCAGGCTTCTCTCCCACAGGGGATGGAATCTGTGGGACAGAACTTTGCTCGTTGGAGGCCTCCAGTTTAGCTCCTCTGCTGATGACTACCTCACCTTCATCTCCCTGCTCCCTCGCAGCAAACCCACCAGCGACACATGGTGTGCCAGGCAGAGCAATTAACCTTATTAGAAACACAAGAGCATAAAAGACCCCTCACTCCACCAGGGTCCTAGTGCACGAGTTTGAAAATGGCAGCAGTGGGTTCATTCATTAATACCTCGTATCCATTCGCTGCCTTTTATGGCGAGGTCAGGAGGTGGCTGGGTGCTGAGATGAGCACTGTGCTGAGAGTCCAGTCCTGGGCCTGTGGCTAACCTCGCTGTGTGGACTTGGACAAGGCACGTACCCACTCAGTCTCCTCTTCTGTGAAATGAGGATGATAATTATATGCATCATGGGGAGCCATGAAACCACTCAAAGCCCATGCCGGGAACTTATTTTAAAATTGTTTCCTCAGGAAAGATTTGTAAAGATGGAAAGAGAAAGAGGTAAATGTTATGAACTGAACTGTGTCCTAACCCCCCCCCCGCCCCCATTACTTGTTGAAACCTTAACCCCAGTGCTTTAGGCTGTCACTGTATTTGGAGATGAGTCCTATAAGAGGTAGTTAAGTTAAAACGAGGATGGTGGGTGGTGTCCTTATAAGAAGAGGAGACTGAAGACACAGGCGTGCACATAGGGAAGGCCGTGAAGACACAGGGAGACAATGGCCCTCTGGGAGCCAAGCAGAGAGGCCACAGAAGAAACCAACGCTGCTGACACCTTGATCTCAGACTTCTAGCCTCCAGACCTGCTGGGAAATAAATGTCTGTTGTTTAATCCCCTCAGTCCGTGGTACTCGTTACAGCAGCCTTAGCAAACTAATACCGTCAATGTGACAGAGTTAAACACTGAGGTCCCTTTGGGAGGCAATGTGTCACTTCTCCAGCACCACACAGGGTACCCCAGTGGAGGTCCCCACACTGTCACCCCCTGATCAGGGGGCTGGGGAGTCACTCCTGCCACGTGGGGAGAGTAGGGAGTGGTATCATTTCAGGCACTGCTTTCAAACCAGAGACCGAGCACTTGAATGGCCCCAGGGACCCATATTGGTGCCATATGAGTGCCCAGCAACAACTAGCTGATCCCAATCACTGAGGCAGGGACATGTGTATCCCTTAAAACTTGTTAATAATACACTGGAAATTACAACGCTCATGACCAATTTGTTTATTTCAAACATCAGAAAAGATTCAGGGTTAGGCTTGAAGAACTCCTTCATTTTGTTCATTCAACACATGCATTTTGAGAGCCTACTCTCTGCCAGGCACTGTCCTAGGCGTTAGGGACAGAGAAGAAAATAACCTCCCTGCTTCCATGGAACTTACATTCTCCTGGAAACTGAAAGGCTTTAAGCAAACAAACCAGCATGTGTGCACATGCACCCACATGCACAAAAACTTAGGCTGGATGAGGAAATAACACATGTAGGGGATGCTATTTTACAAGGACCCACCAGAGGAGAGCAGAAGAACTCTGACTGCCATTAGAGATAGACTTGAATGGAGCAATACCACAACCCATAGAGGTTTGTGGGTGGAGCATTCAGACAGAGGGAACAAGTGCAAAGGCCCTGGGGTGGCTCGGTGTAGTCAAGGAATAGTGATGAGACCATGTGACTGGAACAGAGGGAATGAAGAGAAGAGTGGTCGGACACGAGGTCAGGGAGGTGGTGAGGGCCAGCTCAGGTAGGCACGATGAAGATGCAGGATTTGATGTGGGTTGTGCTATGAAGACCGGGAAGATTCTGCACAGATGAATGACATACTTTAAAAGGACCCCTCTGGACGCTGTGTGGGTACTAGACCAGAAAGGGCAGGAGTGGAAGCCGGACGCCTGTTAGGAGGCTGTTTTCCAAACAAGAGACAATGGTGTATCTAACTAGGATGGGAGCTGTAGGAAGTGAGATGGGTCACACTGAGACAGACTTTGAAAGTAGAGCGGGCAAGATTTTTAATGGGCTGGATGTGGGGTGTGAGAAAGGGAGAGTGAAGACTATGCCAACATTTTTGCTTGAGTTCCTGGTGAATAGGGGGATCATCTCCCCACCCTGACATGCTCTCTGCAGGAAGGGGCAGATTTGTGGCTATTTAGCACATAGCCACAGAGCTTCCTGTCCGTAACAGTCTGTGGATGGGGCATGTGGCATTATCTGTAGCACAGTAAGAGCCACCACCCCACCATGTGTCCCAAGAGAGATGATCCTTGTGCTCTGATGAACCATGGGCTGGAAGGCCCATGGAAGGAGGAGCTGGGAGGGGCCCTGGGCATGACCTATACACCACATGCATGAGATCACCTGAGGTGCCTGCTAACAACGAACCCGAGCCCACCCCACAGCTTCTGAGTTAGAACATCAGTGTCAGGGTTTGGGAACCCACCTGTAACCAGTTCTCCGGGGGAAGCTGTCCTAAGTCTTTGGACCATCACTCTAGTTGAATCTCTTCAATCTGCAGGTGAATACACAGGCTTTCATCCCAAACTCCCCCACCCACCCACCCACCCCCTGGCCAGGTCCCTTTCACTATACCAAGCTGCCAGAGTCATGGCTAGAGTTCCCAGTGGCCCAGTTGACATCACTCTTCATGGCTCCACCAGCTCCCTGTTTCCTTTCAAAAACAGGACGTAGTGACAAGGGGCCCAGCAGGACATGCGATGCTCCATCCACAGCTGGGAAGACAGGCTTTCACAGGTGGCTGAGGGTCCGCGTGCCATCGCAGGTATAGAGGGTGGAGACAGCCGGGCTAAGGGGAGAAGCTGTGGCTGAATCTCTGTGAGGGGTGGTAGCCCAGGGGCAGATGTGCAGACGACGTCGTGGGAATACTCCCGACCCTGTCTCTGCTGAGTGAGTTGCTGGAACTGGAAGAAAGTGATGTCACTATTTCCTTCCATAAAGCATGCCACACACACACACACACACACACACACACAGACACACACACAGCATACTCCGCATTAACCCCGAGGGAGAAAGGCTGAGACCAGGACTCTGACTAAGCCATCTTACTGATTCAGGACTCAGTTTTCTGATCTACAAAGTGTAGCCTGAATCCTGGCACGGGGTGGATTGCCAGCCCGCTCATCTGCTCTAAGTCAAACATGGCAGCCAGGGATGGGCGGCACCTGGCAGGCCTGGCAGCATGGTGCTTAGTTGACTCCATGCCCCTAAAGCCCCCAGGCCCCAGGGGACGCTGATGGCCAGGAGCCGTGGTGGGGGCCCTGAGGTGCCATGAACTAGCCAAACCGCCCAATTCGCTAATGAACAAGAATGAGAGTAAAATCAGCCAGAGTTATCCCTGGCTCCTTGGCGATCCCCATGAAACCCTGAGTTTAATTGTACTAATAGGTCAGACTTTGATTCTCTGCCTCCAACATTCAGGTCGTCCAGTTACCCACCTCTCCTTTCCTACCCAGCCCCTGGCAAAGGCGACCTCCTCCGCGAGGGGAGAGATTTTTGTAGTTCTCAGGTCCAGGTGGGCTCTTAGCTGGTAGGTGTGGGTGCCGCAGTCCACCTGGGAACGGTGAGTCCCCCGCCAGGCAGTTCATTGTCTTTAATTACACCGAGGATGCGGTTGCCCTATGCGTGTGCTCACATACACAACCACAGTACACATGCAGATAAACACACGTGCCCGAAACGACAGTCCACACAGATATACACAAAACACATGAAATAAAAGTAGCCATCATTGTAAGTGCTTATAATGTCAGACCATGCTTGAAGGACTCACTTAATACACACAAGGGCCCTTTGCAATAGATGCTATTGTTACTGTCAAGCTGATTTCACAGATGAGGGCACCCACTCGGGGTCCCCAGCTATAAATGGTCGAGACAATAGTCCTGCAGGTCTCCAGGGCCTGTGTTCTCAACCACAACCCTCCTGGCTTCCCATCATTACACACACCACCCCCAGCATGTGTGGCCACATGCATGGTGCCCACACCCCACTCATGGTAAGCACACACAGAGACACACGTGACTGTTTGCACCGGACTCTTCAGGGAGAAGCACCAGGCCAGGGCACCCAGTGTTTCTCCTGGTCCCTCCTTGGCAAAGATGGCAGTGCCTTCTCGGACATCGCTCCAGGCTCGTCAGTCCCCCTCCTGTCCTCAGACCCCGGAGCCCAATAAATTGTTCATTTGCTCATTCAAATGCTGGCAAATTGCTGAGATGGGCCAGTCTTTGCCCACCTTCTTGATGACAGGCAGATCGGGAACTGACGCTTGAACTCTAAATCGTCTTATCTAAGTCCGCAGCATTCCATACATCTGTGGGCCAGAGGTTTTCCCCTTGCTGCTGACAGTTACAGAAAAGGGCAGTTTCATAGCTAAGCCCTAATAGACAGGCTCACAAAAAAAAACACTCCTTCTTCGGACTTATCAGACTCCATCATCACTCCCTCAAGCAGGCACACACGGGTTTGCTCAGACACTAACACCACCAGCTCAAGGTAAGCTAGACTATTAAAAGGACTTCCAGTCTCTAAGAAAGTCTCTGGGATGCAAGTCCCGCCCGATGGGATGGGACAGAAGCTGTGCAGGAGAGAGTGGCTCCTGTGGGAGGAAGGGAGCTGTAAGTGCTTCTCTGTGGGGGAGACATTAGCGGCCCCAACGCCATGCTGCAGAGGGAACATTTTAGCTCAAGCCTGGGCTGGGCCCGGCTCCAGGAGGTATTAGTAACATAAGCTCTGGGTGTGAAATCTGACTCAGCCTATGCTGACCGTGACCTTAGTCAACCTCCCTAGGCCTCAGTGTCCAAAACTGTGAAATGGGGATGATAAATAGAGCACCTGTTTCATAGAGTTTTTGAGGGAATTAAATAGAAAATGAGTTAAGGTTCTTATTCCAAAAATCACCTCAACCCAGAGGACCTGGAGGGACATTATGAAAGCCGCAGGAAGATCTGGTCTTACCCACACCTTCCTGGGAGGGAGGGTGTTGCTGCATCATAGGTAAAGAATGTCAGGGTTTAGAGATGGACCTCAGTGATTCCACCTCCTGGTGATCACCCCTGTGTGGTCCCTGCCCACTCTGCATCAGCATGGGCCTGTGTGACACAGAGATTGCCATGGACTGTCAGCGTATGACTTCCGAAGTCATGTCTTAAAGGCATGGAGCTTCCCTCTTGGTGGCTGGGATCATTTGTTCTTTTTGGGGGGCGGGGGAGGGAGCCAGTGATATGCCATGGGGATGCTCACACAGGCCTATAAAGAGGTCCATGTAGAGAGGGACTGAGACCCCATGCCAGCAGCCAGAACCAGCCCACCAGCCATGTGAGGGAACCACCATGGGGGTGCATCTTCAGCCCCAGTCTAGCCTTCAGATGACTGTGGGTAAGTGAACCTGAGGTATAACCACCTGGCCAAGCCACTGCTGCATTCCTGACCCATGGAAACCAGGAGAGATACAAATGATTATTGTTTCGGGCTTTGAAGTGACTTGTTACACAGCCATAGAGACTAGAACAGGGTCACAACCCTTATTCACAGCTTAGGCAAGCCCATAGGAAAGGAGCTTGCCAAGGTTGATAGAAACACAGAGACTAGAACCCAGACTTCTGAGTCCTGAGCTTGCTCTTTCCATGTACTGCCTTGAACCCAGAGCCGGGCCTGGTCTGGCCTCTGGAAACTGGATTCAGCAGAATCAGGGAAGTTTCATTTTCCACCTCTTCCTGCCCCCCAGTCTCCGCTTAATACATTTCAGGTTCTCAGTCACAGCTTTTCTTAAATTATTTCAGGAACAATTGGTACTCTCTCATTATTCATATGCTCCTCAATATCTCCCAGCTTCCCTTGAAGTTAAGGTGGGGTGTGTGACTTGTTCTAGACCAGTGGTTTTCAACCTTCCTAATGCCGCGACCCTTTAACAGTTCCTCATGTTGTGGTGACCCCCAACCATGAAATTATTTTCGTTGCTACTTCATAACTCTAATTTTGCTACTGTTATGAATTATAATGTAAATATCTGATATGCAGGATGTATTTAGGCGACCCCTGTGAAAGGGTCGTTCGATCCCCAAAGAGGTCGCGACCCACAGGTTGAGAACCGCTGTTCTAGACAATGGGCTATAAAAACAAGTCATGCCACTTCCAGGCCAAATATGTATGAATTGGTGCATGACCCTGAGCTCTCTCCTTTCGCGCTTCAGCAACTTGGAAATCACCTATTCCAGAGACTATCTATATAGGATGCAGCCTGGATCCCTGAGTCACTGCATGGAAGAGAACTTCTCTGGAGATTTAATGGATCAAAAACAGACTTTGTATAAATCAAAATAAACCTTTATGCAGCCTGGCCTAGCTGTGCCTGACTTATAGACCATATGTTCTAGATAACACAGCTACTAGTTGGGATGGGGTCACCTAACCCATATTGGACTATGATGAAGTGAGGAGTGACTACTACTTGGTTAAGTCACTGAGATTTTAGGATTTTCTGTTGCTGCATCAGAGCCTCCTAACCTATCTTCACTAATCAATCAATCAAAAGTACATTCTATAACTGAGGACCCCTTAAAATGAGAAAAATCCTATATAATGAGGATAATTTGCAAATAGACTGAACAACAGAATAACCAATCAAAGCGTAATATGTTAATAATATGCTAAGGCTGCTCAACCTCTCACTATGACGTGCAGTGACCACCAGGGGGCAGACAGTTGACCTATCGACCAGTCACTATGATGTGCACTGACCACCAGGGGATAGATGTTCCAACTGGTAGGTTAGCTTGCTGCGGGGGTCCGGCTGATCGGGACTGAGCAAAATGGGCTGGACACGCCCTGGAGCCCTTCCATGCTCCCTCCCTGGCCTGATCATGCACTGGTGGGGTCCCTCAGCCTGGCCTGCACCCTCTCACAATCCGGGACCCCTCGAGGGATGTCGGAGAGCCAGTTTCAGCCCAATCCCGCAGGCTACTCCACTTGGGAGGGCATCAGATGCAGGGCTCATGGCTACAGCAGTGAAAGCCTCTCCCAATTGGGACTGATTGGGCACGAGCCTGTGGCAGGCACAGTGGGGCCGGAATAAGTGGGAGCAGCAGGTAAGAGCTGCAGGCAGCATTGGACTGCGGGTTTTGGCCGAATCCCTGCAGGCGACCCAGAGGGACCCCATCTGTGCACGGATTCATGCACCGGGCCTCTAGTAATATAATAAAAGATAGCAAAGGACATGATTATTAACAGTAAGTTTCTGTGTGAGTACAAGTAACAGCAATTCAAATTAATCAGGATTAAAACTATGAAGACACTTACTGCTTATTTGACAAGAAGTCAGAGGTAGGTAGTTTGAATACTAGTTCAGAAGTTTAATGATGTCAGCAAGGACCCAGGTTCTTTCCCTGATAATTCTATGCATCCTTCGTTTACTGGTTCTCATCTTCGTTTTATGGTCAAAAGATGACTGACATAGCTCCAACCATCACATCACATAACAACCTTTTAATCAGAATAAAGATTATTTATTCTTGAGTGGCTCTGTCTTATCAGAGAAGAAAGTTTTACTAAGAAGCTCCTAGAAAACTTTCCCTTCAATGGACAGAACTGATTCATAAGGCTAACCCTTGACACAAAAGAACAGGGTTTGACCTCTCACTGAACTCAATGTCGCATGGGAAAAATCAGGATTCTTTTAGCAAGAAAGGAGGATAGCAGCTTTTGAGTAAGTCATCAATAGCAACTGCCCCGTGTATAAATAATTAAGCTGCATTGCATAATGACACAGTATTAAATGCAAAAAAGGGAGTAAGATAACAGTTAGAACACCATTCCCCTCTCTCTGGCAAATCCACATCCCTGCTTTTCTTCAAGCCCCTTCTTTCTAATTAACTGAAGCTCATTAACTGAGAAAAAAAGAACTTGTCCAAGACATCCAGCTGATTGATAACTAAGCTAGATCTGCAAACAAGGTCTCTGACTCCTGGACCACAGTTGGGTCCATGTCAATATTTTCCACTGTGAGTTCCAGGGAATACTCTTCACAAAAGGGCTTTTTAAATTCAAAAGAATTGAGTAATAATATAGGTTAGAAAAATGTTGCCTACTTGATCCCCACCTTGATGATTCATTATGCCCATTAGCATATTATAAAGTCTCTGAGAAGTCCTGCAGCAAAAAATGTATCTTATAACATTTAGCCTAGCAGTTCCCCAAATACATTTGAGCCTGGAATTGTCACCTCATGGCATCGATTAGCATCTCATGGGACTTGCATTCTGAAGAACACCTTTGAAATGCTGCTCTAAACCAGGCAGCTTCCCGTCACCCCATCCCATAATGCAACCACTGTGCTGGACACATCCATCCATCTACGGAGACAGGGTAATTAGTGTGGCCTGTGCTGCTGGGCTTCTACTGCATCCTGGTGCAAGTTCCGCTCAGGCAGTACATCTTTCCTTCTGGTTAATGAAGAGGTCTGTTTTTGTGTGCTCATTTAGGAATGGTAATCACCTTCCAGAAAGAACAAGAGCATGTCATTGGGAAGAATGAGCAGTTGGGAGGTCATGAAGAAACCCACGGATGCATGTCTGCCTCAGAGAATGCTGGCTGTAGCAGTCAGCACAGCTCTACTGTACCACTGTGGGCAGAGACCTCTGCACACCCCATCCCATTGATTCTAAAAGCAGATGATGTCCAGGGCCTCAGCTACCTCCTTGCATGTGGCCAAGGTAGGTCATGGCTATACCAGCCAGTGCACATCAACTTTGGGCGACCTCCTTCTCCTTTTGGGTCTGTTTCCCTGTTGTCTATTTCTTAAAATATGTTTTTATTGATTTCAGAGAGGAAGGGAGAGGGAGAGAGAGATAGAATCATCAATGATGAGAGAGGATCATTGATTGGTTGCCTCCTGCATGCCCCCTATTGGGGATGGAGCTCACAGCCCGGGCATGTGCCCTTGACCGGAATCAAACCCAGGACCCTTTAGTCTGCAGGCCAACATTCTATCCACCGATCCAAACCGGCTATGTCTCCTTGTTGCCTATTGAGAAGGACAATGGGACCGAGAATGTTTAGGAAGCCTGAGCTGACAGTCCTTGTCATGGACTCTGGATTGTCTTTCTCCTCCACAGGGCTGACCCCTCAGGAACAGTAGAAGGCATGAACCACCTGATATTCTGTGGTCACTTCCATTGCTTAACTTCTTAAAATAATCATGCCAAGAAGTGCACACATCAGAAGTGTGCATCTCAATGAGTTTTTATAAACCAAAGACTTCAGTGCAGCCAGCACTCAGATGAGCACACCTGCCTGCACCTCAGCAGCCCCTGTGCTTCCTCTGGCATGTTAACTTGTCTGGCACTGAACTCCAGACACATGGAATCAAACAGCATACACATGTTCTCGCATCCTAACTTCTTTCAAGTAAGAATTTGTTCATCAAATTCTTCCATGAGGTTCAGTGTAATTGTAGGTCATTCATTGTCATTGCTGTGAATATTCCACACTTGATTTGCCCATTACACTCTTGACAGACAAGTTTTGTTTGGGTATTTTCCAGTTAGGGTCTATTAAAAATAGTGCTTCTGCCCAGTTGTCACAGCTCAGTGGTTGAGTGTTGGCCTATGAGCCAGGAGGTCATGGTTTGATTCCTGGTCAGGGCACATGCCTGGGTTGCAGGCTCGATCCCCAGTGTGAGGTGTGCAGGAGGCAGTCAATCAATGATTCTCTCTCATCATTGATGTTTCTATTTCTCTCTCCCTCTCCCTTCCTCTCTGAAATCAATAAAAAATATATATTAAAAAATAGTGCTTCTGTGAACATTCTACTTATGTGTCTTTCAGAAGAGCATATGGATGTATTTGTGTTATTAGTAAATATGTATATTGGTATTAGTAAATATTTCCAAACAGGCATCCACAGTTGCGGATTCACTCTCACACTCGCCAGTATGAGAGTCCACTCCACCACGTCTTCCTCAGCACCCAGGATTTCCCACTTTTTCAATGTGCTGCTCCTGTGGGCACGCAGTGGCATCACACTGTGGTCTGAACATGCATCTCCCTACAGACTGATGGCATTGAGCGCCTTTTCATATTTATTGGCCATGTGACTACCCTTTTTTGAGACGGGGGTAAGGTGATTTCACCCACTTTTCTCTTGAATTGGCTGTCTTTTTTTCTTGCTGATATATTGTGATATAAACATAAGAGCCTGCCCTCTGTCTACCCCGCCCCTCCACCACCACCCCTCCACCACCACCCCCCTCCCGACACACACACACTCTAATTGATTAACAGAAACATGGGGTATGAAGACTGAGCCCTCTGTGGGTAGAGAATGCTCTGAGAGAATTGGTGTTTCCAGTGGGGGCTGAAATCCACTCCTCAGCCCCCAGCATCTCCTTCTCTTCTCAAGGCCAGACTAACACATGAGACAGAGGGAAAAGAGAGGAGCCACATTCACACAGTAAATAATCGTCAAGCCCAGGCTATGTCCTGAGCACTGCTCTGGGGGCAGGAAATCTTGCATGGAAAACACAAGACAGACAAGTCCACAGGGACCCAGGATGCTCAACTGAGCAAGAAAATGGTGACCAGCCCTTTTCCCTCTGCAGCTGGACTGAACTCCACCCCAGACCCTAGTGGCAGTGGATGTCCTGGCTAATAATTATAATAAACCACTAACCTTTATTGAGCACCTACTATGTCCCAGGTGCTATTCCAAGTCCTTCACATGGGTTAACCCTGCGGCTTTCAAACTTGAATGTACATCAGCATTGCCCCGAGGGCGACAGCACAGACTTCTGCTGAGCCCTGCTCAGTGGGGCTTGGAGGGGCCTGAGAATTTTCATTTTCAACCAACTCCGGGGATGCAAATGTTGCCATCTTTGAATCCATGACCTCAGAGCAACCCTATCGGGTAGGCACTATTACTATCTCTGCTGCTCCGTGAGGCACAGACAGGCTGAGCAATACTGTGCTCTGACCACACAGCTTATAATTGGTGAACTGGCATTGGAAAGGAGGTCATGTGACTCTGGGATTGGCACTCTTGAACATTCAACTGCACCGCACTCTGCACCAAGTCACTGGCTTTTAAAGGCTCTTGTAGAAAGTCCTGTTTAACTGTTGAAATAAGAGCCTCTGCTTCCCGGTTGATGACTCTGTCCCTCTTTGAGGGTTCCTGGGCGGGCTGTGCCTCTGCTCTCATCCACCAGAGAGCTGCCACCTACTGTGCCGGGTGGGTGAGCACGGAGGGGACACTTGTTTGGGATTTGCAGCTTAAAGATTTGTATTTGAGTCACGACTCCGGGCCTTATTATCTTTGAAACCTTGGGCAAGTCTGTAAGGCATCTGAGCTTCAGTTTCTTCATTATTGTTAAAACAGAGAGATATAAAGTTATTTAAAACCCTGACTGACTGGCGCTGCTTCATCCCAGCAGCTGGAAGAACATAATTCCCCTGCAGGCAAATGGCTCTCTGTGGAAGAGACTCCCCTGCGTGGGTTTGAAAGGAGAGGCCCTGAGGGGGAGATAACACCCACTCACAAGTTTGGGCTTCTTTTGGGAAGAGGGAGGCAAAGGACAGACAGGAGACAAGAGGCAGAGGATCTGGGAGAGGAAGGACAAGCCGTTCCAAGAGCTGTTGAGAGGTTGGGCTTTCAATGGGGATGGTAGAAGCATGTTAAAAAAAAATGGATGTTTAAAATATAATTTAAAGTAATTTGCTTTTTGATGGCATGATGTCATCACCCCTTCCTCTCTGTTACCTCCAAATTCTGCTACTTGCATGGTTGTGTGTTCCTGGTATTTAAAAGAGTGGAAGAATGGAGTTGTGTGTGAAGACAATATCCCTGTCCTAGGAATACAGGCAGACCTCCATGATGATGTGTCACCATGGCAACAAGAAATAAAACTACTGTCTTTCAAAGCAGTGTTTGTGCCTCAGACTGGAGGAGCCCTGAGAGCAAGATCAGGCCCAATCAGGACAGTTGTCATGGAGGAAGATGGCTCGTCCTGCTTTGTGTGAGGTGGACATCCTAGATGACCTTGAGCCTTTTTCCTGCATGGGTTCTTTCCTAAGCCAGCACCTGGCTGGAAGCTGAGTATGCTGGGGAAGGGGAAGCCATGTAGTGTCATATACACATTATTCCTCTGAGGCCAGAAAGTAGATCTGAGAAACTTCCTCTGTATAGATGTAGTCCAGCTAATAAATAAAGAATCTACACTAATAAAAGAGAAACATGCAAATTGACCATCCCTCTGCTATGCCCACCAGCCAAACAGAGTGATATTCAAATTAACCCAACAAAGATGGCAGTTAATTTGCATACACAGGTGCAGAGTGAAGACTGAAGACAGCGTAGAAGGAAGCCAAGTGCTGCAGAAGGGAGTGAAGTGGCGGAGAAGGGAACGGAGCTAAGGCAGTGAAGATGGAAGCAGAGCTGAGGCAGTGGACACAGGAGGGAGCAAGGCAGCAGAGATGGGAGGGAGCAAGGCGGTGGAGACGGGAGGGAGCTGAGATGGCGTAGAAGGAAGCAAAGCTCACCTCGGCAGGCTATGCTCCCTTCTCTGCTTCACTCCAGCCTCAGGAAGCCCTATTTTTGCAGGAATAGGACCAAGGAAGCCCTATTCTTGCAGGAATCTTCCTGCAATGGGCCCCTAGTCTAGATAATAAATAAAGGTGGATACAATTAAAATAGCATCATTTTACAACCCCTGGGAATGAATGGATCCAGGTATTGCTCATTGGGCTACTAGCATCATCACCATCATCATCATTGTCATCATCATTAATCAGGCTCTGGTTGGGTAGCTCACTTGGTTAGAGCATTGTTCTGATAGGCGAAGGTTGTGGGTTTGATGCCCAGTCAGGGCATATACAAGGAGCAACCAATGAATGCATAAATAAGTGGAACAACAAAGCAATGCTTCCCTCTCTCTTTCAAAAAATAAAAATAAAAAAGAAGGAAAGAAAATCAGACTTTTGTGCCTTGTGGTGGATGAATACACAACCCACGAGGTGGTCTTATTAAAGGAAAAGAGAGACACACAGAGACAGAGAGAGAGTAGGGGAGGCCTGAATGTACTCAAGCCTATGGATAGAGCTTCGAATTGCAGGACAGAGGACCCAGGAACATAGTAAGGATACCAAGGGACACAATCAGTAAAAGCCAGACAGTGGAAAACTGTGAGTTTCATTAATAAGCAACAAGGGGAAAAGACAGTTAGAAGGACCCATGGATTAATAAAGATTTAAAAGACATATTACTCATTCAAAACCCATGGCCCTTATTCAGATCTCAAACAAATAAATGGTTTTTAAAAAAGTAACATTGGCTTTCTTTGCCTCCAAGTAGAACAGTGGTTCTCAACCTTCCTAATGCCGCCACCCTTTAATACAGTTCCTCATATTGTGGTGACCCCCAAACATAAAATTAATTTCTTTGCTACTTTATAACTGTAATTTTGCTACTGTTATGAATTGTAATGTAAATATCTGATATGCAGGATGTATTTTCATTGTTACAAATTGAACATAACTAAAGCATAGTGATTAATCACAAAAACAATATGTAATTATATATGTGTTTTCCGATGGTCTTAGGCAACCCCTGTGAAAGGGTTGTTCGACCCCCAAAGGGGTCGTGACCCACAGGTTGAGAACTGCTGAAGTAGAATAGTGCCTAATCCATGTTGGGTTTGGTTTAGGTCCAGACAGGTAATAGCTACTCATCTATTGGGGCTATGCTCCTCCCTGTGCTAGTGATGAATAAATACCTTGGTCAAGGTGACCCCCACCCCACTTCCATCTATGCATCTCCATCCTCCTTGGATTCTGAGCAAAGGAGGCCTAAAGGGCTGTGGCGCCTATCCCCTCAGCTCTACCTTCCCCTGGGAGCCCAGCTCCACTGTCTGACAAAGGTCTCCTTCCCCTCCCATTCCCTCCCTGTGCCCTCTCAGGCAGTCAGATGGCTGGGAATGGAGGGTGGGGAAGAAAGAAGGACATGCCTTTACTAGAGGCCTGGTACACAAAATTTGTACACTGGGGGCGGGGGGTGGTACCTCAGCCAAGCCTGCACCCTCTTGCAGTTCAAGACCCTTCAGGTGATGTCTGCCTGTCGGCTTAGATATCCCTCTCATAGTCAGATATCCCTCTTGCAGTCCAGGGCTCTTGCAATCCAGCACCCCTCGCTCCTACCTCCCACCTGCAGTGGAGACTCCTGCCACCGCCACTGCACTTGCCAGCAACCAGCCCGGCTTCTGGCTGAGCGGTGCTCCCCCTGTGGGAGTGCACATGACCACTACCCTCCCTTCCCTCCTGCATTTGAGCATCTGCCCCCTGGTGGTCAGTGCACATCGTAGCAACCAGTCGTTCCACCATTCAGTCAATTTGCATATTAGTGTTTTATTATATAGGATGAGAAGGGAAAGGATGAGGGAAAAGACAATTTCCTAGAATGGTGAGGCCAAACTGAAATCCCCGAGCCCTCTGTGTCAGCAGGGAGCTGTGGCAATCCCCAGGACCTGGAATTGTGGCAACCACCTGGCAGGGGGTAGGACAGCCACTCAAAGCCACAGGCAAGTTGTGTGGTGTCAGGGTTTATGGGTCACAAGGAGTAGAGTCCAAGCCATGTGTGCAGGAGAAACAGCCTTGGCTCACATGAGGCTGGACAGCGCTCTCTTAAGAGAAATAAGTTAATGTTACCTTGCTGAGGTGTTGGCAATAGGGGGCAGCTAATGAGGATATCAGCCACAGTCCCACTGGTGGGTGTGACCTGGAGAGATAGAAAAAGTCGTGAATCTGCTCAAAGCTGAAGATCCTGCTCCTAATCTTCAGGAATTGCAGAGGACAGAGAAATGTGTTAAAGCACACCATGGGATGCAGGCAATGAAAGCTAGACAATGGAAAACTAAAGAACGGAGATTCAGATTAGTATGTTGCAAGAAAAGTAAGAGGATGTGAAGATGTATAGATTTTAAAAGCCATTCCACCCTCTCTCTCTGATGCAGAGACCACCCCCTGCTCCAAGTTCAGGCAGCCTGGGCAGAGGGTGTGTGTGTGTGTGTGTGTGTGTGCATGTGTGTGTTAGCCAGACAGAAGGAGAGGCTGAGTCTGGGGATGAGGAGCCTCTTTCCTCTCGGAGAGGGAAAGCAGTTGTCCATGGAGGAAGCGGGGAAATGGCATGGGAGCTACCTCAGGAGGAGGACAGGAGACTGAAGAAGAGGGGCCCTGGGAGGGGGGCCACCCAGTGGAGCAACCTGCTTTTGAAGACGTGGCTCACAGAGAGCTCGCCTCTAGCCAGCGGGGGAGAGCTGCTGTGTTGGTGAAGGAACAGCCTCTTTTCTTTCACCCTCCCTGCTCTGACCCTTAGGGAAAGGACTGTGTTGGTGAGAACATGGCCAGGTTCTACCTTCAGGGCACTCAGACACCTCACAGCCCAGATCTGCCCTGGTCCCACTTGGGAGAAGGTGCTCAAGGGCGTGGTACCTGCTTCCTGCAGCCCTGCCTATCACTCTTGGTACTGGTACCTCTCCATGACCTCTACCCTCCCTGGCTCCTTCATGACTACTACCCTCCCTCATGACTACTACCCTCCCTGACACCACCATGACCTCTACCCTCCCTGACACCACCATGACCTCTACCCTCCCTGACTCCACCATGACCTCTATCCTCCCTGACATCACCATGACTTCTATCCTCCCTGACTCCACCATGACCTCCACCCTCCCTGACACCACCATGACCTCTACCCTCCCTGACACTACCATGACCTCTACCCTCCCTGACTCCACCATGATGACTGCCCTCCCTGACTCCACCATGACCTCTACCCTCCCTGACACCACCATGACCACTACCTTCCCTGACTCCACCATGACCACTACCTTCCCTGACACCACCATGACCACTACCTTCCCTGACTCCACCATGACCACTACCTTCCCTGACACCACCATGACCACTAACTGGCTTCACCATGACCCCTACCCTCCCTGCTTCCACCATGACCACTACAGATCTCCTGGGGGCCCTCTGCCTTCATAGACCGCCTCCCGTCCTGCATCCTTCTGAAGCCCAGTGACCAGGGTTTGCTTGCGCAGGGAGCCAGATGATGAAGCCAGGCAACAGACATAGGCTTCTTTACCCAGTGAGAAAAGGGACTATGTTGGTGCCTGGATCCCGCAGGAAACTGCGTGGCTCCCACTTACAGCCACTTGTCTTGGAGGGAATCCCCATCCACGCCCCTCCTGCTGCTCCTCTCACTTCCCCGCCCCCCCCGCCCTTGGCACCTGGGCTGAGCAAAACACCCTGACCCTTCCTGGGCTGGAAGCAGGCAAGTGACAGAGAACCAAGGGACCTCTCTCTGGCTCCTGGTGCCTTGACGGGGAGCCTGGGGTGGGAGACTGGGATGCTCCACCCAGATGGCTGATGGGCCCTCCAATCGCCTCATGCCATCGCCAGTCGCTGACATTTATTGAGCACCTGCTGGTGCTCCAGGCACTGAGCCAAACCCTTCACACACTATCCGACTGGGCTCCGAGATGCAAGCAACAGAAACCAACCCTGCTGTTTTAAACAGGAAGAACTTACTGAAAACATATTTTGGTTGCTCACAGAATCTCTAAATGGCCTAACAACCAGGTCTGGGGCTACACGCTCAAGAATAACACCTACAGTGATGCTTCCAAAGTGGTCCAGCTTCGGACACTGCTGCCCCAGACTTGGAGCAGGCACCACTGATGCTAACTGGACACTGCACCGAAGACGCAGCACAGCCACTGCTGTCTCCGAGAGCCGCTGCGGCCAGATAACGCTCTGAGGCCTGGGAGCCCGGGGCAGGTGCGCTGCACCACAGGGCCAAGCCTTCAGTAGAGGCAGATGGGCTCTGACACCCACTCAGACCCAACGCTCGCAGGAGAAAGTGAGGTGCTGGCCCCAAAGAAAGACAGGCGCCCACCTCAGGCATGCGCTCATTCTGTCATTTAAATATTGCAAGGACACTGTGAAGTAAAGGGACACGTCACCGTCATTTATCAGAACAGGCACTGAAGGGTCAGAAATCTTAGCCCAGGATGCAGACCTGGTTGACAGCAGGAGGCCCAGGAGTAGGGTTTAGGGCTGTCTGAGTCCTGACCGTGTTGTCCTGAAGCTCCTCTCTCTCTGCAGCACCAGACAGGAAGGAGCCCGTTTAAGAAAGAGCAAGACAAAGTGAGAACGTGAGACAGGCAGAGAGCATGTGTGTGTGTGAATGTGTGCATGTCTGTGTGTGGATGTTTCTAGGTGAAGTGTGTGTCTCTGTTTGTGAATATGTGACTGTGTGTGTGATGTGTATGTGAATGTGTGTCATATGTACATGAATGTGTCTGTGTGTGGATGTGTTTCTATATGTGAATGTGTGTGTGTGTGAATGTGTATCTATGTATGTGTCTTGGTCTTTGCTTGACTGTGTGTGTGACGTATGTGTCTGTGTGGGCATGTGTGTGACTGCCTGTGTGTCCATGTGTGTATGACTGTGTGTGTGCATGTGTGTGTGCCTGTGTGCCTGTGTGTGCGTGTGTGTGTATTTGGAGAGGGTTGAGGATCTCTCCATTTTGGGGGTCAGTGACTTGGCCATCGAAGTCTGATGGCACGTCCTGTCTACTCATTCCAGGTGTGAGCACAACAGGATCTAAAAGATTCTGGCCCAAGACATGATGAAGTTGACCAAAGGCTCTTTCAGGAGAACTGAGCAGGGCTTATTGCGGGCCCTGGACACTTCCCACTGTCCCAAGTGCTGTTCTGGTGACCATGCCCTAGGAGCAGCCCTGACGGTGTGCAGATTGGGGTGGGCACCTGGAGACCACAGCCTCAGAAGGAAGCACGAGGTCTCGCCTCCCCACAGCCCTGGGCTGTCAGCGCAGGCACGCAGCGGGTGCTCAGGAACTATCTGTCAGGTGGGGGAATGAATGCATGATCAGGTGAGTGAATGCAGGGCCTCCTCACGTGACACATGCACCCTTCTCCAGCAGACCAGGGGGCTGCCTGTGCCGGTCTGCCTGGCCCTCATGCTTCTGACTCCCCACGTGACCAGCTGAAGCTTTGCTGCTCCTCTCTTGCTTCTTCTCGTCCGTTCCCGCACCTTGGTCTTTGCTTGTTCATTTGCGTAGGATCCGCTTTCAGAGGCTGAAACCTGCCCCATTAGGTTTTACAGGAAGGCTTTCATTCCCTGCGGCCAGCTCTGGAGATTCCGAGCAGCGAGCAGGCACAGGCCGCAGCTCTCCCTGACTCCGGGGCCTGGGTGTGCCCCCTGGGGAGCAGGGCCGGAGACAGGAAGAGGTTGGACCTGCGGAGGGCATGGCTGAGCTGCTCCCCTCCCCAACATGGGGGGCTTCAAAGCCTAGAAGATAGCAGGCTGGGTGGTCCACCCAGAGTGGTTTTCCGGGACGCACAGTATTTTCGGGCCCAGTGGTGAAGATGCCTAACGGGCTAATATGGTGCCTGATGCTCAGGTGACCCACTACAGAGCCAGGATCTCAACTGCAGGCCTGGAGGAGAAGCCAGTCCTTCAGGAGGGCATCTGCTCCTGCTTCCCAGCCGCCACCTCCTCGCGCTCGGTGGCCCAGACGTGGCAACCCAGGGCGCTGAGACAGCATTCTGCAGCTGGCCGCCTGGCACACCTGGGGACTTGGATCCCTTGAGTGGCAGCAGAGGCTGGTGGCTGACCCAGCTGTAACCCCCAACATTGGGGAGAGCCATTCCTAAGAGCAATGCAGGGAGTTTCCAGCCTCAGGCCGAGTCCCTGGGCTGAGCACTGCCTGGAAAGCGGCATGCCTGCTGGCTTCACCTCCCCTCCGCCTGCTGGGTCTCTTGTTAGCATCTCTTCTCTGCCAGCCCAGGCTTCTCAGGAAGGCGGGAGGCGGACTGTGTCACAGGCAGGCAGACAGGCCTGCTGAAGGGCCAGGCAGGGACAGTGTGACTGCTCTCAATCCGTGTGCACAGCGGGAGTGGGGGCGGGGGCTGTGGCTCTCTCCTGGGCCGTTTTGTTTTTGATTATCAGCCTCCATTTCCGTGCACCTCCAGGGGACCCCGGGGGGCACCCACAGAAGCCCTCGGTGTCAGAAGCAGGGCCAGGGCGCAGGCCCTCTCCTTGTTGCCAGGAGGGAGCGTCCGGGAGGCAGTTGGGGAAGGACAGGTCACCGCCACCTTCCCTAGGACAGGCCCTAGCCCAGTGAGTCCTGAGGGGAGGGACCAGCATGAAGAGCCAATGGCGTCCTCCTCACCTGGTCCTGGTCCCCAGGGAGCCATAGCACGGCCCCCGCGGACCTGCTCAGAGGCTTTCTCTGCAGCCTCCTGTCTGAAGTGCACCCCTCCCTGAGCCCCATGCCCCCCGGAGCTCACGGACTGGTGAGGAATCAGCAATGACAGATGCCGAAGGGGGAGGAAAGCAGGGTGAGAGGGGAAGGGAGTTGAGGGGTGTCTTATTATAACCGGGTGCCTAGCAAGTCTCCCTGTGGAGGTGATGTTTGAGCAGAGGCCTGAGGAGGTGAGGGAGCGAGCCAGGTGGACACGGGGCAAGCTCACCGGGACAGAGGGGCCGGTGTGGGCTTCAGCCCCCAGAGAAGGAGTGCGGCGCCTTTGAAGAGGAACTGGGAGGTGGTGTGAGTGGTGTGGGGGGCCAGGAGGATGAGGAGTTGAGACCAAAGCAGGGCTCGGGGGGCCAGGCTGTAGTTCCCAGAAAAATTCTTCTGAGCACGTTCCATGAATTAATCATGTCATTCTCCCTCAGCAGAACACTCGGAGGGGAGTAGGACTATTATCCTCAGTGTCCAGGTGGGAAACCGAGGAACGGAGAGGTCACATCATTTCCCACGGGTCCCGCCAGGAGCCTGCATGCCTAACCGCTTTGCCATGTTGCCAACAGTGACTCTCCAGCCTTAGAGGGGGGTACCCGAAACTTCCAGCGCTGGGCCTCCGTGTAAGGCCGGCGTGACCCTGGCCGAGAGCCGCCCTCCCCCTGTGGGCACTGTGTCCTCAGCCCCCCCTCCTGCTGTGGGGAATCGAGACATAGAGACCGTGTCTGCATGTGGTCACTGCCCCCTCCCCGCCCCCGCCCAGGCAGCTGGGGCAGATTGCACCGCAGGCCTGGGCGGACAGTCTGAGGGGCAGTGGGCAGCTGGGCCACAGAGCCGCAGGAGGGGCCCGTGAGGGCTGGCGGAGGGGTTCCTCTGGGGGAGGAGGTCAGCGGAGAGGAGCATGGGCCACGGGGCTTGGGGCCTGGGCCTTCGTTTGTGAGGCTTAGCTCCGAGAGGAAGGAAACCAACAAGCAGGAGGTGAGAGCCCGGTCAGGAAAGCACTGGAGGGGGTGAGGACGACGGGCGTGGGGGCCTCTGGATCCGAGTCTGAATGCCAGCGGTGGCCCCATGTGCTGTCCAGGACCCCGGCTGCAGCTACACTGGCCATGCACAGGGCTTGGTGCCGTGTGTCGTTATCCTCGGAGAGCGTGTCGCTGTGTGGCGTGTGGAGCTGGGTTGCATTGCAGAGCGTGGTGGTGGGGGGGGCGGGGGGAGGCTACCAGCTGGAGTGCTGTGTGCAGTGCTCGGTGGTGGTGTCAGCAGAGTTCGGTCCCCCTGGTCCTCTGTCTGCCGAGCCCATGTTGGGGCACCGCCTCTGTGTGTGTCCGGGTCTGTCGCTGTCCGAGGCATCGCCTGTGAGCCCCTCCCTGCCTGGCCCCTGCGTGGAGAGTCACACGGTTGGAGCTGTGGTATCTGCACTGGGGGAGCCATGGATGCCGAGACAGTCACTGAGCTGCTCTGCGGAGTTTTGTCCCTGGTGGCGTCGCTGGCTGTGTCGTGGTTTGCAGAACCCAGTGACCTCTGTGCCTCTCACTGTCTGTGACACAGCAGGGGAGCCTGGACCATGGCCACATGTTGCTCACAGGTGACCACAGCCATTCTATGCCCAGCTCCGATCTCTGGCCACCACCACCTCCCCCGCCCCCCAGACCCCGTACATTGTCTGATCCCCTCACACACACACACCTTTGCCCTCTGATCCCTTTGAAGACTGGCTGCTGGGGCCTCTGAAGACCACACGCCATACCCATGCTCCTGCCCCACCCCTTGGGCCCACACCTGCCTCCGGAGCTGACTTCCCTGCGGAGTCCAGGCCCCACGGGACGGCTGTGGACCAGGAGTGCAGGCAGATCTTCAGAGGAGCCAGCGTTTGGCAGGAAAGGGAAAAGAGTGATGCAGAAAGAGGATCCATCAGGAAAGATGAAAGGGCTGCGCTTCTTCCTCTGACAGGGCATGAAGGCTGTCGTGGGAGGAGACGGCTCCTGCGGCAGAGGGTGTCATTAATTAAGGGCGAGGTGCAGAGAGTGCAGGCAGCTGGCGCAAGTGATAAGTGGATGGGAAGCCAGTCCCCAGTGGTGGCGGGATTAGGGCCTCACAGGCTCCAGGCTTGCTGAGCCCAGTGCCATGCTGGGAAGGGGGCAGGGCTCCTTTCCAGGGAAGGGCGGGCACTGGGCAGAAAGCATTTGCCCGGGAAGCTCTGGCTCCTTTAGGCCCCAGCACCTTGAAGTGCAACCCCGGTGAGAAAGCCGAAAATACCCATAATGGCACTGCCCGTTTCCCATAGAGAGGGGCAGGAAATGAGAGCGGCGTTAAAGGGGAAAATCGAAAGGAATGGTTAAAGGAAAGTTAAAAAAAAACATTTTAAAAGCATAAGAAACCCATGCACTATTGAAAAAAGTAAAGAAGATCCTCATTGAAAGCCAGGAAAAATGTGTGCTGATGATCAAAAAGACTAGATTCTGGAAAGGAGAGGGAAAAAAAAAGAAAAGTCTGCATGGCTAACTAGCAGAGAAACAGAGGCGTGCAAAGGGGATGACAGCAGACGCCGTTAAATGCATGTCATCTGTTCATATATTTACGTTTTATTGTTAATCATTAATCACGGGAAAAGGTCAGATGCAAACTGGATGTCAAATGTCCAGGAAAAGAATGTGAGAAGCCCCTCGTGAGGAATTCCAAGCCCGTAATAAGAGCTTCTTTTAATACTTCAAAGTCAGGGGAGCAGGCGAGCGCTGCGTGGGATCACAGCAGAAAAGGCACAGGATGGATGAGAAGGCCCATCGGGCAGACGCGCTGACTCCTGGCCGGGGACGACGGCTGAGACCCCGCTCCTAGTCTGATGCTGGATTGAATGGGCGAGTGACATACTAACGGCCATGGGGACTCTACATTGCTTTATGCTTTATGTTTGCATCATCTCCTTTGATCCTCACAGCAGCCCCGAGGATGGGTAGGAAAGGAAATTTAATAGAACCATGTCATAGATGAGGACATTTAGAACAAAATGAAGAAGCAAGACCCCTCAGCTAAGTTATGTCGACGTTGAAACAAGAGCCCAGGGCTCCTGACCTAAGACCCACAGTCTTTTTTTTTTTTTAATAGATTTTAGTGATTTTTTTTTTTACAGAGAGGGAGGGAGAGGGATAGAGAGTTAGAAACATTGATCAGCTGCCTCCTGCACATCCCCCACTGGGGATGTGCCTGCAACCAAGGTACGTACCCCTGACTGGAATCGAACCCGGGACCCTTCAGTCCGCAGGCTGACGCTCTATCCACTGAGCCAAACCAGTTAGAGCAAGACCCAGAATCTTAGTGGTCATATGCCATCTTGTCTTGGTCCCCTGCAGAAACAGAGCCTGAGGCGAGGGCATGGGTGCGAGAAGTTACTGGAAGGTGAAGGGAATGCTGCTAGAGACAGAGAAAGTAAGGAATCAACAGGGAATGTGTCATGAGGCCAGTTAACACTGTGGGGCCTGGAACCTAATCAGGACATGGTAACAGCCTCACCTTCCACCCTGAGGGTGAGGTATCTGGGTGTTTCTCCACCAGCCCCTGGCAGTCACGGAGGGCTGCTCCCAGCGGCATTCATTCCCAAGTTTGGGTTTGCCCCAGCAGACTCCCTTGGACTGAGTGACAGGTGCTGCCCCTGGCACGTGCGCCAGTGTGAGGCAATGTTCCCAAGCTTGTTCCCAATACCCCGATCCTGGAGACAGGTGTTACCTGTAAGACAGATACCATCATCGTCGTCGTCATCGCTGTCCAGTAAAATAGACAACATTATTATCCTACAAGATAGGCACTAAGGAAACCACATTTCCACATGAAGAAACGGAGACTCTGAGAGGCTAAACAACATGCCAAGGTGACAGAGGAAGCTGGCTTTGAACTCTGGACCCCTCCCTCGAACATCTAGACCAGCTTTTCCCGTCCTTCACAGAGGCCGTCCTGGCAAACATGAGCAGGTGAACATTCATTTTGGAAAAGCCTTTCCTCCACCCTCTCTCCAGCCTTTCCCTAGCGGAGAGGGAAAAAGAGGGAAGATATAGAAACAGGTTAAAGTACAGTTCAGATTAGTTCTGAGTGATGGGGTCTCACTGAGATGGGAAGGGAAGTTGGAGGCTTTGAGGTGACCTCCCGACCCCTGGCCGTGACCGAGCTGTGGCTGAAAAACATGGGTCTGCGATGGGCGGGATTCCGATGGTCTAGGTGTGGGTGTGAGTGTGAGTGTGAGTGTGAGTGTGTGTGTGTGTGTGTGGGGGGGGGGGTTCCTAGTGGACAAAAGCATCAACGTTCTCTGGGAGAAGCTACGGGGCCTGGAGGCAGGTGAGCAGAGAGGTAAGCACGGCCCCTGGAGTGTCTGGGGCGGAGGAGGTGCTCAGGGGCCACTCACTGCTGCCGCCTCACCCTCACCCACAGCTCCAGCGAGGCCTCTCTCCCTCTCCTGCCTGCAACTCCTCTTTGTTCAGGGCTGTCAGCCCAGCACGGAGAGGCAGTAATTGGGAGTCTTTTGTTCCATGCAGGGTCTGCCGCACTCCCAGGTTGCAAAGTTACTTTCCACTGCCAGACACATGGGGTTTGGCCTTTTTCATGCAGTTGAACATTTGCAGTCAGAAAAAGAGGGGTGGGTGAGGTGCAGAGAGAGAGAGAGAGGGATGGTGACGGAGTAACAGAGCAAGACCTGGAGGGCGACAGGAGATGGAGCGAGGGACGGGACGCCAGATCAGACACTTGGAGGGAAAGAGGCAGGTGGATACCAGGAAGAGAAACAGGAAGTGAAAAAACTCAGTAATAAAAGCCTGAGAGGCAGCTGGAGAACAGAGAACAGGAGGGAGACAGAGCCTGGGCCGAGCGGGCCAGGAGCGAGGTAACAGGGAGAAGAGGAAGATGCAGAAAGGGAGCCCACCTGTGAATCCACACACACCGCATCCGGAGAGTAAAAGAGGGGGGATATGGAGCAGGGATCCCCGCAGTTCCTGTACATGAGGTGCCTGCACACCCAGCAGCCCAGAATGTTAATTATGCACAGGCTGTTCCTGGACAACCGGGGAGCTTGCTGCTTCCCTGGGAGAGGGAGCGGGAGCGGGAGGTGGAGGAAACCCAGGCAGGCTGCCCACCTGTCCCAGGGAAGGAGGCAGCAGGTGCATGGCAGAGGGGAGCCAGGCACACAGAGGTCCCGTGGGCCTGAAGAGAGGCTGGTTAGCTGGGCCACCTTAGGGGAACCTGGATGGAGACACAAGCAAGAGGAAGGACCAGGGGAAGCAGTAGCTCGGGAGGGGTGGGGAGGGGCAAGGGAGGGGAGTCAAGACCCTCTTGGGCTCCCCCACCCCCACTTCACCTCTTGTGGAGAGTAGCCCCCTCTGCCCCTCCCAGCTCTTCAGCCCCATCCTTGGACCCGGGAGCCAGCCCTGCTTCGCAGCAGCTACAGGGAGGGAGCCTGACTCTTTCCCGGGTCCCTGTAAGCACTGAGTATGCACCTCCCTTCTGGGTGAGGAGACCTGTCCCTTTCTGTCCAACCCTCAACCCACTCATCCCTGCGCTCTGCGTCCCCAGAGCCCCAACCAATACCTGTCTTCAGATTAGACTTCCAAGCTGGTGGGCGAGGCCTGCCTTTGGGTTGAACCCCAGGGGCTCCAACGACTGCTGTCTGCTCGCCTCTTCAGAAAGGTAATGGGCAGGCCCTCCTTTCCCTCAGCCTCCCCTCTGCAGCCTCCCTCTCCCCCCACCATGCCTCCTTCCCCCCTCCCCAGCCAGCCAGCTGCCAGCCTCTGCTCAGCTGGGAAAAGGTGACTGGGATGTGCTCATAGGGCCCAGGATATGCAAATAAGTGGCTATGATGGGCAATCCTTTGCCCAGATTGAGGAAGAGAGGCACTGATCTCTTGAAGTCCCCCACGGCTTCTAGTGAGGTTGAGCTCAATAGACCTGGGCCTTCCTGGCCCTCCATGCCCTGGGGCTCCAGCCCTCAGCGGCTTCCCTCAGATTCTGTGTGTTCTGGGCACTCTGCATGGGCTTTCTGTGGGGTCTCCTCTGCCAGCCCCACATCTGCATCTCCTTTGCATCTTCACATGGGCTCACCACCCAGAACCACCCAGCCAGGCCTGCACGTAAGGGTGTGAACACAGGTGCTGGAGCCACTAGCATATGGACATGTGCCCAACACATATGCATGCATGCACACTGCCTGCGGACTGAAATACATGCATGCATGCTGCCTGCTGACTGAAATACATGCATGCACACTGCCCGCGGACTGAAATACATGCATACACACTGCCCGCGGACTGAAATACATGCATGCACGCTGCCCGCGGACTGAAATACATGCATGCACGCTGCCTGCGGACTGAAATACATGCATGCACGCTGCCTGCGGACTGAAATGCCCGCAAAGGGAGCACTCAAGCACATAGGCCCACACGGGCAGACAGCCCAGGCTCCGGAAGTGCGAATTCAGTAAGATATGCACAAGCATACTCACAGCAAGTCACCAGGACCCTGCTCGGCCCGAGGCAAGGGTGTTGCGCTGAGAAGCCTCTGAACAGCCAGGGAGCCTTTGATTTGACAAATAAATTACATTTCTTTCACATTAAAGAAAAGGCTTGAAGATTCAAAGTCTCAAGCCAGGCAGCAGTGACCACCCTGGGGACAGGGTCAGCGAGTCAACCTCTCCTCTCCCTGCTCCTGTCCCTGCAAGATGCCCTCTTTCCTGAGGTCTTGACGGGCATGGGAAGCCATGATCGTGAGAGGCTGGCACAGCCCCGTGGGTTCCATAAGCCCTGCTTCCTGGCAGTAGGAGGTGCTGCCCAGAGGACTCTGTGCAAGACCTCCACGCAGGCCTGCACCCCAGGTGGGGCTCACCCTGAGGAACAGCAGGGCCTCAGCCTGTCCCAGGGGCCACCCACCTCTCCTTCAGTCACCGCCTCGTTCCTTCTTGACAGTGGCCTCCCAAGAGTCCATCAGGCTAGCCCCTCCTGTGTTAATGAGGTGCCTTTTTCATCTTTCTGGGACATTCCTGCAGTCAAGAGAAGGAATGCCTTGCTAGAGCAAGAAAGGCATCCAGGCAGCACCCTGCTCTGCTGACACAGAAGCTGGGCTGTGTCAGAGCGGCTGGACACCTGGGAGATTCAGAGCAAGCTGTTCCCCCACCCAGCTCAGCACCTTCCCCTTCTGAGCGTTAATGATGCCCCTTACAGCCCAGCACTTTGGAGAATGCAAACCTTGCTGCCTGGTCTCAAGCCTACTTCCCCTGGCTCAGAGAGCCCCACAGCAGAGGTGGCCTCAGAACTACATGCTGGTCTCCAGGAGGCTTCCCAGCCTGCCCTTCCACTCCAGGACACCTGCCAGACCTTGCTTAAAAGCCTCCCACATTGATTTTAAATGCAGTTAATCTTCTAAAATGGGCAATTTTCTGCAAAGGTCACTGTAACTCTCAGAATGGTCTGCACTGCCTGGTGGCCCTGGGAAGACATTGGAGGCAGTCCCAGTGGCTGAGAGGGGAGGAGGAGGAGAGGAGGAGAAAGGTCTTCCAGCCTGCAGACCCAGCTCTTCACCAGCCCCTTCACACACACACCTGAGCCTCCTTCTCTCCCCTTCATCAGATAAACACCACACACAAAAAACGATGGGTTGTCAGAGTTCAGAAGAACCTCAGAGATCATCCAAGTCCCTTGCTTTACAGATGAGAAAACTGAAGCCCAGAGAAGTCAAATAACTTGCCTGAGGCTACACAGCCAGTCGGGGGCAGAGCTGAGACCTGAACCTTCTCATGTTCATCTCAATGCTTTCTAAATGTTAACTTTCAAAGCAAGATCTCGAATTCTGAAAAGTGGTTACTTATAAATACTCAGCCCCTGTGTCCAGACTATCACCTCTTCTTGGACTATCTCCTGCCCTACACTCTCCCAAACATTTCTCTCTGGAAAACTCCTACTCATACTCCAAAGCCCAGTCAAAATGTCACCAGCTCCTTGATTTCTCTCTCCATCCCCATCCCAACCTCTTGAGGTTGAATGGTTCCTTTCTTGGGTCTCCATGACACTTCATATGACTCTGTTGGGCATGAAAAACTAGAGTTGACTATTTGCATGTCTGCTTCATCCCCTGGATGTGGGTTGGGGAGATGATTATAGTAGAGTCTAGCACAGTGTCTGGCCCAATAGACATTACTAATTGAATATTAGTTGTCAATGTCAGTAGACATGTGGATGGAGGGGATAGTTTGAGAACAGTCCTCAGGACTTAAGATCAACTTTCTAGAAATATGGTTCAGGATGGAGATGGTGACTCTGTGTGCTGAGCTTTCTCTCCTGATTTTGTATCTGTGAGGCCTCTGAGCATCCCCCACTGCAGCCAGGACAGGGAAGGGGCATGTTCCAGGGGTTGGAGGTTCCAGGTGACATAAGAGGGCTCCTGCTTTACCTTCTCTGTTATGATGGGACTGAAGCAGAAGCAGTCCCCATGGAGGCCATGGACACGGGTCTGGCCTTGTTGAGTCTGGGGATGAGCAAGCCTGTTCTACTCTCCTTTCCTTCCCCAGTATGAGTCATTGATGACTTACACCCTCCCTGCCAGTGAATGCTGTGATGGCCCCTCCCCTTTGACAACAGGTGCAACCCATCTCGGTCCTGAAGTAAGAAAAATGGGCCAAAATCCAGGGTTGAAATTTGGCATAGAGTCTGAGTAAAGCCTGAGAGGTCAGGTCAGGGTTAGACTTGAGAGACTGACTACCCCCACTAGTTGGGAGTTCCCAGCTTCATGGAGGAGAAGGTCCCTGCTGTCAGGCTGTTCACAGGCATTAGGATGAATAAGGCTGACCTATGACTGGAGCAATGGATGCGGGAGGGAAGCCCCGGGAGGAGAAGCAGACAGATGGGGAGAGAGCAGGAGGGGCTGGGCATCTCTGACCTGGAGGTGAGCCCCACAGTGTGAATCGTCTCTCTAGAAAATCCCGGTGGCACTCAGTTACACTGCTGTGTGTGTGTGTGTGTGTCCCTGTGTGTTTGTGTTTCTCTTTGACAAAACGGGAGAGGTGGAATGGAAATGGGACAGGACATTTGGAGATGAGTGACTAATTTCCTGTTAATGGCTGGTTGCTTAGCAACCCAGATTCTTTCTGCCTGTTGCCCTCAAAATTGGACTGTGGAATCTTTAGTGTTAAAGTGACTCCCATGGAAACTCAGTCTTGTGAGCAGCAAGCGTGTCACTGCCCAGCCCTGCCCTGCTCCGTGGGGCTGGGTGACAGCATGGAGCCCAGTACACAAGAATGGAACCCACAGGAGCACAGCCTGCCAGAGCCCCCCATTCAGTCTTTCCTGCCAGCTCCTTCATGGACAACAGTGAACACAAGTTCACACACACACATGTGTTTATATAGCATGTGTGCACCCACACAAATATGCAGAAGTCTGTGGCTGCTACACACATCCTATATAATAAAAGGCTAATATGCAAATTGTCCCTTCAGGAGTTCGACTGACCAGGAGTTTGACTGCTCACTATGATGTGCATTGACCACCAGGGGGTGGCTTGGAATGAAGGAACCCCAGCCGGCAGCCAATAGCCAGAGGAAGGAAGGCCCCAATGGGCTCTGATGGCCAGCCAGGCCTAAGGACCCTACCTGTGCACAAATTTCATGCACTGGTACTCTAGTCCTATATAATAAAAGGCTAATATGCAAATTGGCTGAACAACCAGTCGCTATGACGTGCACTGACCACCAGGGGGAAGACACTCAATGCAGAAGCTGTCCCCTGGTGGTCAGTGTACTCCCACAGGGGGAGCACCGCTCAGCCAGAAGCTGAGCCCATGACTGGTGAGTGCAGCGGCAGTGGTGGGAGCCTCTCCCACTTCCATGGCAGTGCTAAGGATGTCCGACTGACAGTGGGCCTAAGCCAGACATCCCCTGAGGGCTCCTGGACTGTGAGAGGGCAGAGGCCAGGCTGAGGGACCCCCCAAGTGCACCAGGCCTCTAGTATAATAATAAACTGCTACTAAGTTTGAGTACCTACCATGAGCCCAGTATTTTCCTAAGAGCTTTGTACTGATTTCCATTTATTCTCTGTGGCCTTATGAACCAGGTTATCACCCACATTTTGTAAAAGTGGGAAATAGGAAAACTTGTCCAGAGACAGCAGTCACATGGAGATGTTACAGAAATCCCAGGGTGAGAGGGGACCATTCTAAAATAACCCCAAGAATGAACTCCATCCACCTCCTTCATCCCTTCCACCCGTCCCCCCACACACACCCCCTACACACACACCCCTACACACACACACACACACACACACACACACACACATACAAGTGCATCTGGAAAGTCAGAGACCTAAGCACAGGTGTCCCTTTCTTCTGTCCAAACAGCCAGGACCTCATGGGATGTCCATCCTCTGCCACCCTCCACCCGAGTTGGTCAGTGGGCCTGGGACAGGTGCCTGAGGTGGTTTGTGCCTTTGCTTAAGTGACAGAAATATAATGGCAAATATTCAGTGTCCCTCTATCAGAATCACAATTTGTTGGAAGTGGAAATATGTCCCTTAAGTACATAAGCAAGGAAGCAAACTGACATTTCTCAGCCTTCCTTGTGCACAGAGGTAGCCAATGAAACAAGAAAGAAAGTCATGGGGTGAGGTTTTGGGAAGCGCTTTGCAAAGAGGGGTTCCTCCAGGTGGAGAAGGAACCCCTCCTGCAGTGTTGCTGGGGTTGTAAATGGCACAAACACAATGGGAAACAGCATGGAAGTGCCTCAAACATTAAAAATATAACTGCCGTGGGATCCAGCAATTCCACTTCTGAGTGTATGCCCACAGGAAACAAAATCACTCTCTTGAAGAGGCATCTTCGCTCCCATGTGCACTGGGGCATTACTGTTCACAATAACCAAGATATAGAAACAGCCCGAGTGTCATCAGTGAATGACTGGATAAAGAAAACGGGGTGTATATATACAAGAGAATATTATTCAGCCTTTAAAAAGAAAGACCTCCTGTCATTTGCAACAACTCATGAACATGGAGGGCATTAGGCTAAATTAAATAGCCCAGACAGAGAAAGATAAATAAGCATGGTGAAACCTAAAAAAAAAAAAAAAAAAAAAATCAAACTTGTAGAAACAGAGCAGAATGGTGGTTGTCAGAGTTGCGGGGCGGGGGGTTAGAGGGGAGATGTGGGTCAAAGGGTACAGACTCTCAGCTATAAGATGAATAGTTCTGAGGACCTAATGTACAGCATGGAGACTATAGTTAACAATACTGTATTGTATGCTTGAAACTGGATAACAAGAAGGAAGGAAGAAAGGAAGAAGGGAGGAAGGGAGGAAGGAAGGAAGGAAGAAAGGAAGAAGGAAGGAAGGGAGGAAGGAAGGAAGAAAGGAAGGAAGGAAGGAAGGAAGGAAGGAAGGAAGGAAGGAAGGAAAGGAAGGAAAGGAAAGGAAAGGAAAGGAAAGGAAAGGAAAGGAAAGGAAGGAAAGGAAAGGAAAGGAAAGGAAAGGAAAGGAAAGGAAAGGAAAGGAAAGGAAGGAAAGGAAAGGAAAGGAAAGGAAAGGAAAGGAAAGGAAAGGAAAGGAAAGGAAAGGAAAGGAAAGGAAAGGAAAGGAAAGAAGGAAGGAACCCCATGGAGACAGATCTGTCTGTTTCTGTGTGTTGTCAAATCCTCAGAACCCACAACAGCTCTTACAGGCATTTGAATAAATAATTAAATGACTGACTAGCTCTGTGAGTGGAGAGCTCTCTATCTTTACCACATGCATACATATGCACACACATCATACATATATATGTCACACACACAGAATGGACACACATGCATTGATGTTTTATATGAGGGGGCAGCTCCAAAATACTGTTCCAGACTCTCTCAGGAGTACACAGCTGGGGAAGGAAAGCTCGCTGTCCTCAGTCAGGCTGCACAATTTGTTATGCACATGGAGGATGCAATGAAATTCAGTGTTCAAACTGTAGAATAAAATACTTGTGTCTGTTGTGTTTTATGCTCCCTATGAAATAAAATAATACTTTCACAAGTATTTTCCTTAGTCAGTGTGTACCCGCCCCATCCTGGTTCCACATGAGTCTCCACTAGCAGCACTACGGGCAAACACCTTAGGAGAGGAGGGACACTCATTCTCAGAGGTTCCTGGAGCCACCCTGGACTGCTCTGCACCCCTAGCCGTGGGAATGGGGGCCGCCTGGGGGAACAGCAAAGAGTTGAGCAAAATGTGTTCATGGCACATAAGTAAACCCCATTTCCCCTCCCTTATTCATGCCACATAGTAAATCCATTAGCTCACATTTACTCACAGTAAAGAGGACCAGGTCAAAAGAGTAGAGCGTCTTACAGGGACAATTCTATGGATAAGCAAATCTTGGTATTGTGCTACTAATGAAATAATTTCCCTCTTTGGAATGCTTATTAACAGCTCTTAAATTTTATCATTCATTATTAACAATTCATTCAATTAAAAAATTAAATATGGACCCACTGATGGACTAAATTTAAATAAGTAAGCCTAGTCTAAGTGGAGAGGGGCTGCAGTAGGGAACTGAGTTCTGCAAAGTGTCTGCGTGTGAGAAAAGAACGCAGAATGGTCAGACTCCGAGGCTGCACGTGGCGCGTGCGCATGCACCCAGGGCAGCACAGACTCAGCCGCAGAGGTGAAGGCGAGCTCCAGTCCTCCGGGAAAGTGCCTTCACACGGTGGATGAACCCTTGCAGAGCAGCTATCCCCAGCCAGGGCGGGCTAGGGACTTCCACACCCAGGGAGGGAGAAGAGATGCAAGCGACCTTTGTCATGGGGTCACATTCAATCCTGCTACTGGGCTCCGACCTTCCCAGCCCTGGACACTGACCTGGGATTCAGCACATAAGCCTTCCTGAACTTGGCCCTTGCATTGCCAGTCCTGTGGAGCCAGCCAACCCTATAAAGAGTTCAGAGCAGGGGAGAGATCAATCAAAGGACTTATATGCAAGCATATAGGCCTAACCAATGGACACAGACAACAGGGGGGTGAGGGCATGGTGGGGAGAATAGGGGGTAACATGGGGATAAGGACACATATGTAATAACTTAATCAATAAAAAATTAAAAAATTAAATTAAATTAAAAATAAAAATATAAAAAAAAGAGTTCAGAGCAGCTGCAACCATTCAGTTAGTAGTTCCTGACACCCGTGCTTCTCACCTTTCCATGTGCACACAGAATTACTTGGGGATGTGGTCAAAAGGCAGGCTCAGATGAGCAAGGCTGGGTGGGCCTGGGGGTCTGCATTTCTAACAAGCCCATGCTGGTACAGAGGGTGCAGAGGCCCTTTCTCTGCCCTGGAGGCTCCAGTCTCCCAGCCACATGCTGTCCAACCCCTAGGCCTCCAGTAGCTCCTTGAGTTTGGAGCCCGTCTGGCTGGCTGGGGTGGGATGGCTTGAGCATTCCAATCTCCCAGTCGGTGCTGAGTGCCCAACCTCTGCTGGGGCAAAGTGTGGAGAAGGGCAAGCTGAATGTCCTTCCTCAGGAGCTCACAGGCCCTCGGGTGAGAAACCACGAACAATCCCCATATGATGTCTGGTATGGAAGGACCTGGGGGACGGGGCTTAGGAAGGGGTAGTGATCTTGACCCAGGGGTTCCATCCAGACCTCCCCAAGGAAGAAATATTTCACTGGAGACCAGAGGAGATGGTTTGGTGTTGGTGAGGGGGAGGGGAAGGCAGGAATGAGTTCTAATGTCGAGAACATGTGCATAGGCCTGGAGTAAAAAGTGGCCATGTCTCTCCAGTAGCACTTGCTCCTGAAGCACCTTTGAAATCCCCCCTCCACCAGATGAGAGGTCCCTCCTTCCTCTGCACCCCAAGAGTTTTGCTTTGCCCTTTCTTTTGACATGCACCATCCTCCGCTCTGATATAACACCCATGTGTGACCCTGTTTAACTGTCACTGTGGACCATTGAAGTCCTGAAGGCAGGAGCTGACCAGCGTGGGACCATCAGCAAATGCAGACAAGCCCACAGCACAGGGGTGTGAGCATCACCTGGGTTCATACCTCTAAGGCACCTGGCATTGTGTGGGCACCCACCAGAGCTCAGTATATAGTCACAGAACAGAGGCCAGGGCTGAAACACACACTCTGGTCCAAACTCTCCAATTCCCAGCCATGTGTGTGACCTCAGGTCACTTAGCATCACTGGGTGCCATCCCCTCATCTGTCAAACAGGGGACAGGTCCAGCGTATTGGATTGGAAGCTTTCAAAGAGATGCTAGTGTGTGTGTGTGTGTGTGTGTGTGTGCGCGCGCGTGTGTCCAAAAACCGCTTAGCAGGTAAATTCAGTGGTAGCTCTTACTACTCGCCATAAGTTGTCTACCTGGTGACTGGAAGGCCAGTGAGTCCTGATATCCTAGACATGCTCTATGAGCTCCGCCCATCTCTGACTCAGAAACCTTCCACGATTTTATGTGCAGATACCCTGGGAGGGTGTGGAAAAGTTTCCATTACCGTGTTCTTATTCCTGGAAGCCGGAGCCGCTCATTAGCTCTGCCCACCTCTGCAATCAGCACAGCAGCCACCATCTGAGGTCCACAGGCGCCGTGTGTGCGTCCTTGAATCTCCCAGACGCATTTAATGGCATCCGGAAGAGTTTGATGTTCTCTGGGTTTTGTAGCATCTTATTTAAGTGAAAACTGATTTAATTGAGAGACTTCCGGTGAGTCTGTCCCTGTTGTTGGGAGCATTTGCTGCAGGTATAAACAACATAAAGAGGGAGGAAGTGCCAGCCCTTGAGAGGAGTTGATGGAAGATAACAAGGATCCTGTTAAGTGAAGCCCTGGGGAAAGTCTTGGGGGGAGCCTTTGGAATATAAATTAACTCCCCCCCCAAGTCCTGGCACCTAGTGATGGGAGGTTGTGGGGGCGGGCGAGAGGAGAAGATTCATTCAGATGGAAAATCCCACCCCTCTGCATGGGGGTGTTCCTTCTGCCTCCCTTGACTGTGAAAGGCAGTTCAACACATTCTGGCCTCAGGAAGGAGGACATCCATTTACATACCAGGGGAGACGAGGAGCTTCAGAGGGAAAAGGATGTTGGAGACATCGTCCCTTGAGGGTAAAGCCTCAGGGAAATGCAGAGAAGGGTCAAAAGACCTCCAGGAAGGACCCTAGGGCTGGCTCCCAGGTGTCTACCTACTCAGCCGGCCCCATGCGGCCACTTGGCTACAAGCAAGGGGCCTCCCTGTGTCTGTGGCCTCCAGGACAGTTGGTAATCCTAGCAGTGAACAGGGATGTGGAGCCTACAACCAGCACAGCACTACACCCAGTGCTTTTCACGCACTGCTCACTCAGCCCTCAGTGTGCTGGGGTTGGCAGTATCACCACCTCCATTGTACAGATGAGGAAACTGAGACCAGAGAGGCTAAGCAATATGCCCACGCTCTCCTGGCTAGGAGGTAACAAAGGCAGTTCAAGCACCGTGCAGCCTCGCCTCCTGGGACAGACCCCCACAGCTGGACAACCAAGGGACTCCCCAGGCTGGGCCTTGAGCCTGGACTCCCCTGAGCCTCCTGCTCAGCCACTTTGTGTAAATCCCTCCCCTGAAGATTTAGATCTACTGAATTAATAAATAAGAGAAAAGATACGGCTTTCATCTCTCCCATACAGAATCTCCAAAAAAACCCTTCCAGAACGCATACAGGAGGGTTGCCAGTCAACAGAGATATGCTTCTAATTAGGCAGAAATAAAGAGGGAGAGACTGTCCCAGTTTCATCAATTGGGTACATCAAGAGAATCCCCAGTTCTTAACAGATAAGAAGAGGTTCAAGGGAAACTGGTCGCTGGGCAGGCAGTGTTTTGTGTGTTTGCTTAAGGTCACTGCTATCTTTTCTGTGGACATTTTCCCTTTGTTAATCTAGATCCGATTGAGACTCTGAGCTGTGATGCACCGTCTAAGAGCTGCCCGTGCCTCCGCCTTCCTCCCTTCCCACAACGCTCCTCAAAACAAGAACTTAAACAAATGCTTTAAAAAGTGCTTCCCAGACCCATGACCAGCTCTATCTGAAAAATCTTTCTCCCAGTTGTGCTCCACAAGGAACTGGGAAATGCAAAACATTTGGCTGGAAAAGACCTCAGAAACTCCTTTGCCCTCCCTGTCCCCTTCCCACCCCACCCCCCAGGATTTTATACCAAAGGGCAGGGGCCGGCCAGGAGCACAGGGTTGGTGAGAGATCCAGCCACGCTGGAAGGTAGTCTTCTTACTCCCAGGCCAGGTGCCTCTCCCTCAGCCTTTGCAGGTGGAGAGGAACCAGGAAGCCTATTAAAAACACATCCCATTAGCAAACCCAGGGAACCCCTCGTTCTGAGAGCCAGGCCACTGCACGCAGCCCTGGAGAAAATAAGCACTCGCTACTGGTTAGCGCTGTCATACCCTTCCGTTTAACACTCCATCGCCGTTCTCCACTGGGCCCTGCACGGACAGAACGAGCCCCGCCGGCCGCCCCTCAGGGTTGGGACAGTCTCCTGTCCTCAAGGAAGGGAAAGGAAGAAAATGTATTGGCTAAGGGCCTACTGTGTGCCCAGGATTTTTGCCTCCTTTAATCTTCTCAGTAAATCCATGAGCAGGGCTTTTGTTTGTTTGTTTGTTTGTTGTTTTTTAATTCTGTTTTTATTGGTGAATCAACTGAGCAGTTAGGTGACTTGCCCCTAGTCACACAGCAAGTAAGCAGCTGAGCTGAGTTTCAAAAACAGGTCATTCATTGCTCAGTTTGAGGCCCTTCCCGCCAACTCAAGTGTCCTGGGGCCCTGTGGACTCCAGAGCTGTCCTCTGAATGAAAAGGGAGGAGCTTGCCGAAACAGGTTTGGCTCAGTGGATAGAGTGTCGGCCTGTGGACTGAAAGGTCCCAGGTTCGATTCCGGTCAAGGGCATGTACCTTGCTTGCGGGCATATCCCCAGTAGGAGGTGTGCAGGGGGCAGCTGGTCGATGTTTCTCTCTCATCGATGTTTCTGACTCTCTATCTCTCTCCCTTCCTCTCTGTAAAAAAATCAATAAAATATATTTTTAAAAAAAAGAAAAGGGAGGAGCTTAGTAGGAAGCAGACTGGGCTTGGTGGCCAGGAGGCTTGACCTGTGACTCCCCATGAGGCAGACCAGCCTCTACTACTTCAGCACACTGCTCTGCACAGAGTGGTGGCTCAATAAGTATTTGTTGAATAAATAATTATTATTATATCTGACAAAGGACTTACATGCAGGCTATATGTAAAGAACTCCTAAAACTGAATATTAGAAGACAATTCATTTTTTTAAAAAAATGTTAACAGACAGTTCACCAAAAGGCAATGCAAATGGGCCATAGGCATGTGAGAAAAGTGTGCAGCATTGTCAATATGAAAAAACCAGAGGCCCAGTGCACAAAATTTGTGGACTTGGGGGGGTGGAGGGGGCGGGGATGGTCCCTCAGCCCGCCTGTGCCCTCTTGCAGTCCGGGAGCCCTTGGGGGATGTCCAACTGATGGCTTAGGCCCGCTCCCTCCAGGCAGTTGGACATCCTTAGCACTGCTACGGAGGCAGAAGAGTCTCCCACTACTGTCACTGTGCTCACCAGCCTTGAGGCCAGCTTCTGACACACTGACCACCAGGGAGGGGACAGCTCCTGCATTGAGCGTCTTCCCCCTGGTGGTCAGTGTGCATCACAGCGACTGGTCATTTCCCCATTTAGTCGATTTTCATATTAGCCTTTTATTATATAAGATACGAATTAAAACCATAATGAACTATCACAACACATGCAGCAATTAAGAAACTTAAAAGGCTGACAACTCAAAGTGCTAATGAGGATGTGGAGCAGCTGGGATTCTCTTCCACTGCTGATGGGAGTGCAAAATGGTCCAGCCACCCTGGAAAAGATCTGCCAGCTCTTTATTGAAGGAAACATACATTAACCCCCCGACCCAACAAGGCCATTCCTAGGTATTTACCCAAGAGAAGGAAAAAGCCATAGCCTCAAAAAGATGTACAAAAACACTCATAGTAGCACTGTTCATAATTACTCAAAACTGCAAACAACCCAGCTGTTTTTGAATAACAGAATTGTTAACTAAATTGTGATATGTATACATCCTGAAGAAGCTACTCAACAGTGGGAGGTAACTATTTATCCATGCAACAACATGTACGAACCTCCAAGCATGCTGAATGAAAGAAGCATTGCTCAAAAAGGGATACAACAAATGATTCCATTTATATGGGTTTCTAGAATAGGCAAAACTCATGTGCGGTGTGAAATATCAGAGCAGTGGTTGCCTGGGAGCTTGAGGGGGGTTAATTGAGAAGGGGAAGACAGGAACTTCCTGGAGCGATGGATGCTTTGTATGCTGACAAGGATTTGGGTTACACAGCTGTAGACATTTGTCAGTGACAAGAGATGCATGCTGGAGTGGTTAGGGCTGAATTGCACTGATGTCTGCCATTTACTTTGAAGTGGGAAAAAAAACCAAGAAGATTGAAAGAAGGGCAAGGGATGGGCTGATGGCTAGATGTGTGAAAAAGACAAAGGGAGCAAAATGCACATTGTCGGATCTAGGTGGGGGGTATATGGGTGTCCACTATGCACCTTTTCTGTGTATTTAATACTCTTCGTAATAAAATTTTGGGTATTATGGAGAAAAAGACTTGGATTCCACTCTTGGCTCTAATGCATATGGCCTCCAAGGACCCTCGTTCTCCCCTTGCCCACCTGTGAAGCCTCATTTCTCCCCACACCTCACTCCACATCTCTCTCCACACTGTGGCCCCCAACGACCTTCTTTTTTCACTTCCTTAAACTCACCACATATCTCCTGGGGGCACAGCATCTGTCTCCTCTGAAGACTCTCCTGCATTTTCCTTCCTAAATAACGTCTCAAACCTTAGTTCAAGCAACCTTTCTCTGGTACCTTCTCTCTCTGTCACCCCCACCCACCCCCACCCTTACCCTAGGTCTACTGTTTTAGTTATTGGAGAAACACATTCCTTTATGTCACAGCACTTACTACTCAACCCGTGTGCACCTATCCTGTTCATGGCCTCGCCCCATGAGACTGACATGATGACAACCAGACCAGGTCCATTTGGGCTCCCAAGGCACACCCACACCCAGCACAGAGCCCTTGCTCATGGAGTCCCTGCAGGATGAATGAACTCTTTACGTCAGCCTCGGGGAAAAGGCACAGCCTTCTTGGTCCACTTTCCTGACCATCAATGAGAAGCTGGGTGAGGAGCAGCCTCCCTTTGGCAGGGGGCCATTTCAGAATAAATATTCGGAAATAGCATGTTTTTAATTCAACATTCATTAGTGTTTGAAAACAACATGAATGAATCCTGTAGAAACTATAATGCACATTACTTCCACTGAGATTATTCACTTCGTTCAAGAAAAGAATTTCAGTCAGAAAACTGATGCTGCTTTGTAGCCACCAGAATGTTCCTAGCTGGGCATTTTGAAAAGCAGCCTTAAGGATTAGAGGAGGCTTTCTAATCTTACAATTCAGAGGCCATTAGAATCATTAAGCTCACTCGCTGCTCTTATCTCATTCCTTCCAATTCAGTAATGTTATCATCCCTTCTTTGTAGATGATCAAAGTGTGGCTCAAACAGGTATAGTGACTTGGTCACACAGCATGTTGATGACAGAGTGCACTTAATCCATTCAATTAACAGTGAAGGGAACCCAAGTTTTGCCACCCTAAAGCTGCCCTTTGGGGGGTATTGATTTTAAGCTCTTTATTAAGAAAAAAAAAGACAAGGAAACGTTGACCCTCCCCCTTTCCTGCCCTAGATATTCAGAGAAACCTCCTCCGGAAGGAGATCTTAGGGTGTCACCTTAGGCTAACTTGAATTAAGTGTGGTAAACAGAGGGCTTCAGGCAGGGGCCTGGTAGCTAGATACCCCATGTCCCATGGTTTCTGAGTTGCCGAGCAAGGATTTTCCTGCCATATATGTTCTTCTCTTCCTCAACTCCTTGTAAATCTCCCACTCTCACTTCTGAAATCTAAGACCTCATTCGTGTCCCCCCTTCTCTTCTTTGTCCAAAAATGTCTTATATACCCCATGTTCTTTCACTGCCTTTGGAATTTTCATGACTATGTGAATTCCTCATGCACATGTATGAAAACTTTGATTTTCTCCTGTTAATCTGTCTCTGTTAATTTGGTGAGTAGTCCAGCCAGAAGAACTTAGGAAGTGGAGAAAAAAAAATCTTCATATTGTTTAGCTCCCACAGCAGAATACCTTCGGAGCATGTTTCCACTCCTCCTGTGTGTGGTACTTTGCCAGCTGCTGGAACACAGTGACAGTAAACTGCAGCTGTCTCTCTCTCCTGGTTTGCCACCCCTGCCCGGCCCCACCTCTTGGTTGCAGTGAGGCAGGATAAAAAGAAGTGGGAGCAGACATCACAAGCCCATAAGGCCCTAGGTCCTCTCATCAGAATCTCCACCTCCACCCATGATCAAAGGGAAACAATTTATGGCAGGAAATCCCTGCAAGGACTGATTAAAACCAGATCAATCCAAGATGAAGGGAAAATTGACCAGAGAAGGACCCCAAAGCTCACTGTATCATCATTATAATGAAAACTGACACCACAAGTAAAAGGGAGGCCGAGGAGGACTAACCCCCTGACACTTCTATTAGGAACAAGACCCCCTCCCAACCAGAAGCAGAGAGAGAACTTGATGCCACAGAGTTCAGGAACAACCTACTCTTGGAGACACAAAATCCCAAGAACTGACTGAACCAACATGCAACTCACTCTCAAGTCCACTTGTCATCCACTCGGGAACGCATTTTTGCTTCACGGAAGTAAGACTTGCAACCAGGAGGGCAGCAGCAGGCTCCACCTCTGATCTTGTCCCCAAGCACCTTCATCCTAGCCTCTTTTTCTCTAAAACATGCTTTTGCTCTCACTTGACTCATTCTTGAATTCTTTCCTGTGCAAGTGAAAGGCCGGGAGGTCCTGGACCATGTGGGGCAGGGCCAGCCTCGGCACAGAACCTGTCCATGACACTAGGATCTTCTTTCTATTTGGACCAGAGCAGGGAGAGCCAGTCACCGCGAGTGCCTTGGTCTGAGTTCTTCAGAAACAGACTCTGAGATACTGATGTCAGGACAAGGAGTTTCATCAGGAGGTGACCCCCCAAAGCACCTGCAAACAAGAGACAACATAAGAAAGGGAAAGAAGCCAACACAGGGAACAGGTACTGTGTCCCCACTGGGACCTGACCCCACTGGGTGGCTCTGGGAGACTGTAGGACACGGGTGTTTATGACCACCTGCCATTCATGATTGGTGATTTCCTGACACATCTACTCTGCAGAAGGGCCCATGTGTGATTCTTCCGTGGCCAGAGAAAGCCCTCGGGCGTGTCCACACCTGCTTGCAGGAAGGGGCCATCACTGTGTGGAAATGACGTGGAAAGGGGCATGCTAGCAGGTGGGGCACCGGCAGCATCGGCTGTGCCAGGGCAGTGCCATTTGGCCAGAATCCGGGAAGGCCAGCTGCAAGCACTTTGGCTGCTCCGTGCCATCCTGTGGCCAAACTCCCGCTGCCCCAGTCAAAGTGCAGGCACCAGGCCTGGCAGAGCGAGGGTCTAGGCCCTGGCCTCTGAAGGAACCAGCCCTGCCTGGCAGCTCAGGCTCCTCTCTGCCTCCCAGCTGGTGGCCCGGGGGCATTCCCCCTGATCCCGCTGCTCCTGGAAACAGAAGGGCTGCCCACCTTTCTTCTGGGAACTGTAGATGCCTCTTGGTTACACCACTAGTCACAGCTGACTTTCGGGATGTTTGTGTACCTGCCTCCTAAACGAGACCAGTTTTCTTCAGAGATGAGGACACTGTCTTTTTCTTTCAGGTGAATCCCCTAAGCACTGTGCTTATCAGGGCTTCTGTAAAGGCGAAACATGTGTTTGACAAATATGGATGAATTAATGAATAAATACATGGATAATGAATGAATGAATTCACGTTCTCCATTGAAAAATGGAGCTTGTGAACAATTTCCCCAGAAGAAAGTCACTGAGGTTGAGAACACTGTCTCCTGAATCAGAATGAAATCTCTCATCAGACCAGAAGTCCTCTGGGCAGAAGCTGTCTCCTCACTCAAATAGGTGCACTATTGGGGCAAGGGCCGTGTCTCCCCTCAGACTGGGGCTCCCTGAGGGCAGGGCCGTGTCTCCCCTCAGACTGGGGCTCCCTGAGGGCAGGGCTGTGTCTCCCCTCAGACTGGGGCTCCCTGAGGGCAGGGCTGTGTCTCCCCTCAGACTGGGGCTCCCTGAGGGCAGGGCTGTGTCTCCCCTCAGACTGGGGCTCCCTGAGGGCAGGGCTGTGTCTCCCCACCCCGGACTGATGTCCCTCCAGGCATGGGCGCACCCTGCAGGGCAGGCAGCCCAGCAGAGGCCAGTCTTCCCCATCAGCAGGTTCTTCTGTGATGAGCTCAGAAAGCCCTTCCCATGTTCTGTTGATGAGCATTTGTAATGTTTTAATCCTGAATGTGTTGAGAATTCATAAATGCAAGGAGGCAAAATAAAGATAAAGACAACAGGGAAAGAACCGGCAAGTGGTGGCCCAGTTCTTTCCAGCAGGCAGCCCTCAGCAGGCACAAAGCCTCAGGAATAATTATTTCAGATCGGCTAAATATTTTAAATGCTGGATTTTTTTCCTCCTCAGAAGCATACCACACTATTTATCACAATGCAGAAGCTGAGTGGAAGGTGATTAAGTTTGATTTCTGGATTGGGGATGAGCAGAGAGGAAAGGAGGTGGAGGTGGTGGGCAGAGATGAAAGGGCAGTGGCAGGGGACCAGCAGATGGGACCCCACGGCCAACATCTCATGGGGGCAGAGAAGAAAGGTCACCACCCAGGAAAGATGCCTGGCCTGACTTACGTACCTTTCTCTAAGCAACTTCGAGCTTGTTGCTTCCGTCCTCACCAGCCATGACATCTGGGGACAGGTAGCTGGGGCCGAGGAAGGTACAAGTCCCAGCCTTTTGCCCCACGGTAATGTCAAGGCTTTGGGAAGACTATATAGGTCAGATCTCTAGGCCTGGTGACCAGATGACTGTCCCCTGGGGTGAAATCTCCTTTAGGGGGTCATGCCTGAATTCTCCTCCCAGTGGTTTCAAGGATGGTTCACACATTGGTGGTTCACACATTGGCTAATTTATACAAAGATTGTAGCAACCTATTTAGTCCTTCCTCCTGGGTTTATTTTACCCCAGCTACACCTTGTGAGGCAGGAAGAATGGTAGGTGCTATTATCCTCACTTATGTTGAAGGAGACTGAGTCTGAGTGGCCAGCAAATTGTCCAAAGTCTTCTCTTCTTCGAAAGATGAAGCAGGGCCCTAGCTGGAGTGACCAGTGGTTAGAGCATCTGCCTGCCCAACGAAGGGTCACGGGTTGGATTCCCAGTCAAGGGCACTTGTCTAGGTTGCAGTTTCCGAACTGTGTAAGGAGGCAACCAATCGATGTTTTTCTCTCTCTCCCTCCACCCTTCTTTCTACTCTCTCTAAAAATCAATGGAAAAGATATCACTGGGTGAAGATTTACAAAAAAAAAAAAGAAAAGAAAAAAAAAGAAAAGATGAAGCAGAGAAAAAGGTCCCAGATGTCTGGGCTCCCAGGCAGCCCTTGTCTGTTTCACCAGCACTGGCTAACCGATGGGTGTTTCCATGGTGAGAAACAGGGGTGAGAGCCAGGGCTTGAGAAAGTCAAACAGCACACCCGGCCCACCCTTCCAGCACAGGCAGGCATCCCTCCCTCCCCAAAGCCTCGCTCACTGCCCCAGCCTCCTCCACCCTGCTCCCCGTGGCACCTGCTATCTGCACCTCCCCTGGGCCCTTGGAGACATTAGTGTCACACTTGCCCATATGTCAGCCCGAGCATGGTTGCTTCAGGGATGTACATCTGGCCTCTTCAAGAGCTCTTTGGGGCCAGATGTTATGTCTCCTACTTTTTATATATATTCTTCCCAGGGCCCAGCGTGGTGCTGGGCACAGGTGGGAATGGATGGAATAGTGTCATAATAATAATGGCTGGCATTTATGGAACACTTATTTTGCACCAGGTACTGCTATAAGTGGTTTATGTACATTAACTCATTTAATCCTCACAGCACCCCCCTCTATGGATGTCATTATCCTCCTCCCCGCTGTGCACACGGAGAGCCAAGGTTAAGTAAGGTCCCCATAGTTATGTAGCAGGTAAATGACATCTTACCATTTGGCTCTAGGGCCCTCACTCTTAAATGCTACATTATATTGCCTTTCAGCATAGGAACCATGCACGTGTGCTTACCTCTGCAAATCGCCTATTTGTACATTCATTCATTCATTCATTCATTCTTAAACTTGCTCCCATTGAATGAGTGCCTACTATGCCCAGTACATGGTGCTAGTGTTCTACACACAGCTCTGCCTCTCACTTCCAAACTGATGCTATTAGTACCTCCATTCAGAGTTGAAAGAGACCAGTGGCTTCCCAGGGTCACTCGGCTGCGTAGCGGCAGGGCTGGGGTTGCAACCAGGCCTGCTCTGGGTGGTCCCAAAGCCTGAGCTGTTCCCCCTGAGCTATCCTGCATCTCAGCTTCAATTACTCGGTCATCCCTAGGCCCAGCTCAGAGCCCAGCACAGAGGGAAGAGCGAGCAGGAGCCAACGGCCTCTGGAGCCTCTGGCGGGGGAAGTGGTGAGAATGAAGCCGATTCGGGGCACCACCGTGGCCTCTGTCGTCCCAGACCATATGGCCACGCTAGGCTGACTCCAGTGACAGCCATTCTCTAGCATATCCGGGCATCAGACAAGATAATATGTGTGACCAGGTCACAGATGGCCTCACAGTGTCCTCAGATGGGCGAGAAACCACTTCATTTCCTGTTAGCTGATTAGCGCTCTATCATGTGCTCCTGTTCTGTGGGTAATGGGGAGGGGAGGGTTAAGTTTCAGCAACACAATCATCTAGGTCTAATTCAATGATTTAAACAGCTTTTTAATGGAACCACGCAGGGTTGTATTAGGACAAAGTGTTGATCTCTTACCCCCCTTTGCCTCCTGCTCTCCAAATGGTACCTTCGTGGTGGGGCAGCAGCTTGCCTGGCACTGGGAGGGAGGGCACAGCTGGCTTCAGGCGCGTCTTCATGTGTGTGTGGCCTGGTGCCCAGCCAGACGGGTGTGGTGCAGCCTCGGTGCTCACAGGCCTTTCACTGCTGCTGGGCCGGGCTGATGACCTTCTGGGACCACCTTCTTTCTCCCTCCACTGGGCCTGAGCCATACCAGCCTCCACATAAAACTGGTCCTACTTTGCCCCTTGATGATGCTGAGGATGCTCTGAGGCCTGTCCTGCAGCCTTCTCTGAACCCTCTAGATAACTCCCCACCAGACTCACCAAGTTCAAGGCAAACAGAAACTTCTGGGCCCCACCTTAGGCACAGAGGAACCCACTGCTTGGAGACCCAAATCCATGCCCTCGCTTGTAACCATACTCCATGCCCAGGTGACCTCAGCGCAGCCAGCCTGCATGGGGCGGGAAGGGGGGCGGGGGGTTCTACATGTGTAACGAGGTGACGAGGGGCATCTCCAATGAGAGCACTCTGCTTGGGGGTGGAGGGGGGTGCAGGAGCGGCCTGGGAGAAGGCAACCTTCCTGAGTCCTCAGCCTGCTGTTGGGGTCTCCTGCCTCAGGCCAGCAAGCTTTCCTCTTTGGGGAGAGAGATCAGATGCAGGTCTCATTACCCACTGCCATCCCCTGCTCCCTCCTCCTCCAATAGCCCCAGGATGGGAATTAAAGCTCCCATTCCATCTGACAGGGCTCCCTATGTGAGCCCGTGAGCTAGCCCCCCAGGCCTGCTAACACATACCTGCCGCACAGCTACTCTGCAAATGAGGCCGTGCTGTGGCCCCCGGGTGCAGATGAAAAGCTGGAGAAGTTAGTAGCCCAGGGTCACAGTGCCTGAGCCATGATACACACCCCAGTTGAATGGCCAGTCCCTCTGGACCACTGACGGAGCCTCTGTTCACAGCAGGCCCAGCCTCTCCTGCGCTGGGACGGCAAGCTCACTCACGGCCCTGCCTTGGAGGAGGAAGGCTGCGTGAGAACACCATTTAGTGGGGAGAATAAAACACATTGGTTTTATACTTGCAAAATAGTGTCCCCATCACAAACGAGACAGGTATTGCAAACTGTAAACCCTAAACAAGGTAAGGGGTGATGTCCTCATGGAGAGACCATTCTTACTGGGAAACTGAGGAAGGGTGCTCCCGCCCAGTGGAACCAAGAGCAGAGTCAGACCTGGGTTCGAATTCTATCTCAAAGGCTTTGGCAAGTCACTCCCCCAACCTGGGCCTCAGTCTCCTGCTCCAAACTATGATGATAATGGATTCGTACATGTCTCTGCAGGTCACCAAGAGCTGGGGGCCCTTGTTGCCCCTCCCCTCCACCGCATGGTTCACGCCAAATTTGGTCCAGGATGCCAGTGCTGAGGAGTCAGGAGTTTTGGTCTTGCTTGGTGTCTCATGTCCACTCTGGCACAAGTTCCTGCAAGGTCCACCCTGAGCCACGGGCTCTGTGCAGCGTCCTCCCTGCCCCTCCAGCCCTCAGAGAGCCTGCATCCCTGATGCGCCAACTCCGGGTGAGCTGAAGCTGGCACCTGCTATCTGCCCACAGAGCCCTCCCTGCCCTTCTGTTTTATAAGCTGGCACAGGGCAAGGGGTTTCTACATGTGTAACGAGGTGACGAGGGGCATCTCCAATGAGAGCACTCTGCACGGGTTCTCAGGCCTGGTGTGGGCACCTACGGAGAGCGAGAAACGAACAGGACAGGCGCAGCTTGCTAACAATGATACGGTGCATTTACTGAGCAGCTGCCATGGGCCAGGTGCTGCTCTGCTCTTTACGAGGAATGACTCACCCACTCTCCTGAACCACTCTTTGAGGTGAGTTCTAATATCACCCCATTTTACAGATTTGCACCCAGCGGGGTTGTGGGGCAATCGGATAGGAATTGGTCAGGCCCAACCTGGTATACAGAAACCACTCCTATGGGAGCCAGAGGGCACTCAATGCAGGAAGTTGGTTGCTCAGATGATGGGGGAGCTGGGAAACTGACAGGAGAGAGTGAGACGACCCAGAGACTAGCACCAGCAGGCAGCCACTGCCAGCCAGGCCTGGGGATGAAGGAGTGATGGTACCAAACCCTAGGGCTGGGGCCACCTGGAACATCATGAACCTGTCAGGAGTCTAGAACCAAAGGAAAGTCGGACCCTGCTGGAAATACCACCCAGTGGGGAGGAACACTCTGCCTTCTCCCTTCCTCCCACCCTCTAATCTCCATGAGGACTTGCTATTGGTGAATCCAGAAGCCAGCCAAACTGAGGAAGGATCCTGAGAAATGCAGCCTAGAGGGCTGAGTCCTCACAATGGAGGGAGCAGGGAGGGGCAGGGAGGTGGCCTGGGCCTCTCACAGGCCTGGCATGAACCCTGTGTGGCCTGCATCCAGCTTAGGGCACCTTGAGTGTCCTCCCTCTAGGAGAGGAGGAAAGGGGAGAGAAGACCTGTACCTCTGACCACTGCAGACAGAGAATGGATAAAGACTTTAGGGGACAGACCAATAACTGAGCCTGGAGGTTGCAGGCGGAGGGCAGGAGTGGGGTTAAGGACCAACATAGACCTGCAGATCCATAGGCCACATAGGTGGCAGTGCACTGTGTGGGCGAGGGGGCATCAGATGAGCACAAGGAGCAGAGTCAGTGGTGAGAAGACAGCCAGTGGCAGACACAGAAGTAGAGGAGGAGGCCACAGTGAGGGCACACCCCCAGGATGCTCAGCGCCTCTCTGAGGTGTGAGGCTGCGGAAAGTGATGAAGGAGCTTGGGCCATGACCCCAGGAGGCACCACGGACTCCAGAGGAGAGAGAGGCAGCCAATGAATTCGATGCATTGCTGAGCAGATGCCACAGTGAGCAACTGGGGCTCAGTCCTGCTGGGAAACTCTGTGTGGACACACCTCTGGGTTGTTCCACCCCAGGGGAAAGGAAGCTGGGGAGTGTATCCCCCAGTCCCCATGCGTCATTGGCTAGGGCTGCCTCTACCTTATGTCCCAGGCGCTTACAGCCCGCCCCAGGCCATGGCACTCATGGGGACATGGATGGGACTCCAACAACCCCGCTGATTGGGGATGACAGGGGTCCTTAGTTACCCCATCTAAAGGGGCAACTAAAAGAGACTTGGACTCCAGGAAGTGGAGGGGTCAGACATGACTGGGATTAAACCTTACTTGAAAATCTGAAAGAATTCTAGAGAATTCCTCATTCCTACCCTCTCATCCCCACTTAAGTTGACCATCTCTGATGATTGCACTTCCTCCCACAACCTGGAGGAAACCATGAGTGCTGAAAGGAGGTGGAGGCTGTGGGTCATTCTAATAAAAATCAAATTCCCTAACCTCCCCCACCATCCAACCCAGTCCCTCTCCTCACACCCAGTCTCCTTGTGCCCCAATGTGGACTCTACACCCACTTCCTAGAGAGACGTTTTGAGTCTAAGTCTGGTGAGAGAAGGTTCGTGGGGTAAAGACAAGAACTCAACCTCAGAGAAAAGGCAGGGAATGGTGGTTGGGTGGGAAGAGATCAACCAAAGAGCTTGTATGCATACACGCATAACCCATGGACACAGACAATGGGGTGGTAAAGGCCTGGGGCAGGGGGCGGGGCTAGGCTAGAGGAGGCCAATGGGGGAAAAGGGGGACATATGTAACACTTTCAACAATAAAGATTTTTTTAAAAAGAACCCCACTCCAGTCTCCTTTCTTTCCTGTGCAAGAAAGGGTTTCATCATGGCATGGGACCGGGTTCTCTCACCTCCCTTTGCTCACCCATCCTCCTCTCCCCACCCCCAGTTTGTTGCTTCAAAGACCTGGATGCGCTGCCTTTTATCTCTACTTCAAGTATTCTGAGTTCTAATTAAGTTTATTTCAGCCCTCTGATTTGAGAAGCCTTATCAGGAATACTTAACCTGTGCAAATAATATGTGAAGCTGCAGCATCGGCCCAGCATGCTAATTGAACTTCACCCTGGAGCTCAGCTCCAAGCAGCCCGGCCTCCAAGAAGCTCTGAGGGAAGCAAGCGGGGGCAGGGGGCTGCCGTCTAAGGACAAGAGAGGAACTGGCCTAGCCCTTCGTGACCATAAGCTCTGGGTCACCGGGCAGCTGAATCGCTCTGCAACTCGGTTTGATGAGCTGGGAGTGAATCTGGAGGCTTGTTCCACCCCAGGCGTCTGGCTCTGCCCACGGGCCTGGCCCAGCTCCATGGGCTGTGCTCTGTACAGCACAGAACTGGCTTCTTGGGGCTGGTCTGGAGGGCAGGGGGAAGGGTTGGCCAAGAATGACCAAGAGATGCCCTGGCCGGTGTGGCTCAGTTGGTTGGGCATCGTTCTGTGCACTGAGGGGTTGCCAGTTCCCTTCCCGTTAAAGGCATGTGCCCAGGTTGCAGATGTATGAGAGGCAGTGGATCAGTGTTTTGCTCTTCATGTTTCTCTCTCAAAAAAAAAAAAAAAAAAAAAAAAAAAAAAAAAAAAAATCAGTAAAAATATATTTAAAAAAAAATGACCGAGAGAAACAAACCTGACCCTGAGGTAAGTGACTTGTGAGGACTTTCACAGGAGGCCGGGCAAGAAGGAAAGGACCAGCCTGTGACTGCCAGTCCCTCCTTGGCCAGTAACTGGCTCAGGCCAGTCCTCTGTGCCTGTGTTCTCACAGGGTGGGACCAGCTAAGGGCTTAGGCCTTGTGCCCGCAGCCCTTGCTTCGAAGCTCTTGGGACCATGGAGGCTGAGTGGGGCTCCAATCCCAATACCTCTTCCATCGTAGCAGCTGCCAGGCACCTGTATCCCAGGCAGCGGGAATCACGAGAGATTACATCTGTGAGAAACAGAAGACGCTGTAGCTAAAAGTTAGTGCAAGCTATGGGGATGGGTGATTTCTTTGCTTCTTTCCAAGTCTAACAATCTCAGCTCCCAAACTCTAGCCACAGGACCCTGGTCCATGGTCTCTCTCTGGTCCCAGAGTCATGGGCCCTGAATGTATCGCATTTTACTTCTCAGCAATGTTTCCCTGGGGTCTGGGCAGATGAGTCTACAGAACACCTGCCTTCCTCCCACCACGCATGTTTCCCAAGGATGTGGGCTGAGCTGGTGCAGGTGGTGGAGGGAGAGCTTGGGGACATTCCAACGAGACCATCCTTAGCGCTGATCACAGTCCAAGGTTCCCAGAGCCCACACTGCCAGAGCCCTAGCCAGAGCACCCGGACCTGCGAGTGAGTGAGGAGGGGCTGTGGCAGAGAAGCCAACGTGAAGGCAGGGCGATCAGGGAAGGCTTCCTGGAGGGAACGTGCAGGGAAGGGCAGGAGCCCACTAAAGGAGTCAAGACTGAGTGGGCAACATGTCCAGATGGGGCCCCACACTGACAAGTTCTCAGATCCTGGAAAAGAGGAGAGACGAGGCACAGCATGCCTGGCACAGCTGGCACAGCTGGGTTCTCCCCACCCTTAGAGGAGCTGCATCCAACTCCTCTGAGCTCTGAAGCAGATCTAAGGGGCTGAGCGTTGCTTCTTCTCTTTACGAAGATGTTGGGGAAGCAGTTAAATCTGGTTCTCTCTGTCGGACTAGACCCCCTTTCTGAGAGACAAATGAAGGAAGAAGGAAAAGTCATGGTGACTTGCTGGCCAGGCCGGGATGCAGGAAACAGGGAGGCCAGCCTCAGACAGCAAGACTGAGGCTGCAGCTGGGCCCCCGCCCCACCCACCCACTGCTCTTTCTCCAGCTCCCACAGCCTAGTGGAGAGCCAGAGAGGACAAGAGGTGGCAGAGAGAGCTGAGCTGGGCATCGTCTATTTGCCCCTCTGTGTCTGCCCCTCCCCTTCTCGGTATACCCAGGGGGCTGCTCTTTGTAGGACCCCGCAATGGGTTGGCCAATGAAGACATCAGCAAGAGATCAGAGGGAGAGGAAAGAATGCGATCTCACCCTGGGGATCACGGCGCCTGCCAGGTGGGCCTCTCCACACAACCCACTCTGCCTCTGGGTCCAGGTGACTGCTCCTCCCCCAGGCCCTTCCAGTCTAGATTCTGGAACGGCCTCACTGTAGTATCTCTAGGTCCTGTGGTGTCCCCACACCCTGCTCTCACCTTTAAAAGGACCCTTTATTAAACTCTCTTCAAATTGCCCAGTCTGAATATGATACCTGTATCCCACCAGCCCCTGTCTGAGATGTGAGCCACCTGGGCTTAAGCCTGGGGATCCCAGGCCTGGAGGTGCTTCATGTAGCCACACTCTTGCCCCAGTTACATTCTTAAGCCCATGCCCGTCTTCAGCTCTCCTGGGCATTATTTCCAAAATTCAGGCTCTGCCCTTTGAGTCTGTACCCGGCAGCTCACGGGCAAGACTGCCCCTCTCATTACAAACGCAGACACAATGCGATCACACTGAAAAATAAACACAATGCCAGTGCTTAGCTCCTGGAAGCACAGCTTTTCTCCGGAATTTCCTAGGTGCGGGCTGCGTAGGGCTGAACCAGGTTGATGCGGGAATTAAGTAAGGATTAAGGAGTCGGAAGGCGCCCGCTAATCTAGCAATTAGACAGACCTGTGCAAAATCATCTTGCTTCCTTTTCTAAAGTATGAATTTTTAAAAAAATCAAGCAATTGGCTCTTTTGTTAATTAGAAGATTAGCAAAAAGTGGACCACTCAGGTAGCCACATCCGGGGGAAGGGAGGAGAGCCGAGGAAGATGGCCCGCAGAGATCCACATTAATGGGGACCCACGTGCCTCAGGTGGGCCGAGATGACCACTCAGCATCCAGCTGCGGCCCGACCCCTGGCCCTCCCTTGCAGCCTGGATTTCCGGCTGCCTCCAGAGCTTTCTTCTGTGGCTGGCTTCCCCCTGATTAGAAAGTCGGGCTCAAAGGCCCATGTTATTGTCTCCTCCCAAACTCACTTCCTAGGGAGAGTACACATGGGATACGAGAAAGCATGGGGTTTGATCAATCCCCAAATGCCAGGATCCGCTCTCAGCTCTGCCTAATGGACTGAGTGATCTCAGGCAAGCAGCCCTGTCTCTCTTGAGCCTCAGTTTTCTCATCTGTGAAATGAGTCATACCCTGGGGTTATGGTGAAGATAAGGAAAATGAGCCACCTAACTACCTGGCTCATAGTAACCTAAAAAACGCAAGTCCCTTCCCTTTACTTCCCATCATCCTTCAAAGAGGAAAGCGTGTTGGGGGCCATGGTTTCCCCATCTAGATATTGTAATGGCTTCTGCATTAAACACCTATTTTCCCTTCGGTCTGTGCCACATGCCTTCTGCCATTTTCTGGGACCCCCTGTCTGTCAGCCCTTCCACTAAAAAGGAGCTCTTCCCAGACTCCATCTGCTTCTTGTGGGGCCGTCAACCCCGGACCCCCACCCCAGTGCATCTCCAAGTCACAGCAACTGGACCCCCTGCAGCTTTTTCCTGCTCCTGGTAATGAAGGAAAGATAGGCCCCACAGCAGCTGTAGCCATGTCCCCAGCATGCGGAGCCCCCTGAGGACATGCAGAGAAGGGGAAGAGAGTCTCGGGGAGCTTAAACCCAAACCGGTCACCAGGGCCCCAGAGCTCCTCTTCAGTTCTGAGAGTTCCCTAACTAGTTCCAATCAATCCCTTTGCTGCTGAGATGATCAGGGGTGGTTTACAGTGTTCACTGCCAAAGCCTCTTACCTGGCTTCCCAGAATCCTCTTTGATCCACTCCCTTCCATTCTTGACATCTCATGCAGAGTAGACTTTTAAAATCACAAAGCCAACCGTGCCCCTCCCCCTTCCAATGCTTCCGTGGCTTCCTACTGCTTTTGGGATAAAGACCACAGTCTTTACTATGGCCTGCAAGGCCCCCCTCGCTATTCCCGCCCTTTTTCTCACCAAGACATGCCCACCCCCTCCTCTCTCTGTGTTCCCACTGCTTCTGGGCCTTTGTCCTCACGACTGGGAGCATCTTCCCACTTGCTCTTCATCTAGAAAATCCTGCTCAGACTTCATATCTCAGTGAAAGGCTCAGTGTCTCAGGGAAGCCTTCTCTGATGCACCTACGCCCATTTTCCAATTTGGCCACGCCCTGTAGCAGATTCTTCTCACCGTCTGGATCTCATATCGATGTGTATCGTTGTTGTAGTAAAGTCCATCTCCCTGCTCAGACTGCAAGCTTCAGGGGGGCAGGATGAGTGCCTGCTTCGTTCACTCTATATCACCTGCTTGGAAAGTGCTGCTCAGAACAGTTGGTTGAGTGCATGGAGGAGTACCCCATGTACAGACGATGACCTAGTGCTAGTCATTCTTCATTCATGAAATCTCTCTTTCGGGATGCTTTTTCAGACCCCCTGAAACTACACTGGCTTCTTAATTAGTCTGTCCCTTCTCCCTCCCACTAATCCATCAGATCACTTGACTTTCTAAAAACTCCTGCACAATAACCTTCTGTGCCTCCCTGGTGTCCAGAATATACACAGCTCATCCACTCACTGGAGTTCCTCAAAGTTATGCCTGCTGGACAGCACCCACTGCAGCCCCTTGCCACCTCCCGCACCCCACGCCTTTGCCCATGGCTGCTCATGCTGCTTCCTCTGGGTTTCCCTTCACTCCTGCCGTCCACACCCACCTCCCACAAATCTCGTTCATCAGCACTGTCTCTGTAGAGCTCCCTTAATCACGCTTACCCCACAGTAAGGGCTCACTCTCTGAGTTCTTCTTGCAGCAACCCGTTGATTACATTCACGCTTGAGCTGTTTTCCAGGTATTTCCTGATTAGTGTGGTTCCCTCCAGGTCGCTGAGCCCTTTCACATATGTTGTCTGATTTGATCCTAAAAACTTTGCAGGGACGTTGGGAAGTATTTGATGAAATAATCTAAACATAAGGATTAGAAACCTGCTGAGTTAGCTTAGGTGGGAGGAGGGTGTTGTACAGACACTGCAGAGAGCACAGATCCCTCTGAGCAGTGCAGGCTGGTCTCCCGGCCTGGGAGCCTCTCCTTCTCATGGCTTGTCTGCTCCACTCAACTCCCTGCAAACCTGCCTCCTCTGAAAAGTTCCCCATAAATGACTTCAGTGTCAATATACCTTTGAGTTGCCAACTCGAGCCCTGATCCTGACCTTCTCACTCCAGGTCCCAACAGCATCCACATGGTTACAGTCTCATCTCAATGTCTCCATGTCTCAGTTCAAATTCTCAAGAAACACTCGCTGATGGGTTGTTGGCCAGCCAGTCCAGTGATGAGTGTGGGTCACTTGCCCAGCCCAGTACAAGCAAGCGGGAAGATAGGTGCCATCGCCCACTGCCCATTCAGCAAGGCCCCGGGAGGAGGGCCAGTGGGCTGAACAAGGAAGTGACAGTGCAGCATGATGGGTAGGGGTGTAAGCGCTAAAATCATGTCATCTGTGTGCAAGCCCCAGCTGTGGTAACCCCTGTCTTGTGACCTTGGAAAGCCACTCCATCCTTCTAAGTCTCAGCTTCCTCACCTTGAAATGAGGACCATCACAGCACCGGCAGTACGGGGTGGCTGTGGCAGTTAGGAGAGATGGTCCCGTGATCACACAGCACAGCGCCTGGCACATGGTAAGTGCCCAATAAATAGTAGCGGCCGATCTCCGCTAGAGCAGGTGTTGTTCTTCTCATTGCATTGCTGTCGAAGGCTGTCTGTGGTCCTCACTCACCGAGCCCCATGCAGAACCCACAGAACCCGAGGGCCTGGAGCAGGGCCTCAGAAACCCACATAGAAGGAGCTGGCGCTGGGGGTTCTGAGCACAGCACTGATGAAGCTCCCCTGCTCCCCAGCTCACACACAGGAAGCCAAGGCTTAGAGCCAGAAGGCTCAGCCCTGGTTACACATAAGCTGATGTCTGGACCCAGGACACTGACCAGAGGGGCACAAACCCAAGATTTGGTTCCCAGGGGTAGGGTCAGCACGGGCTCCCGTCGCTGGACTCACAGTCCTCAGGGAGAGGGAGCCCTCAGCGCTCTACCCTGCACACACTCAGTGGGGCCCTGTGTCAGTGCCAGGCTCTGGCACCCGGTCAGCCTCTCACTACTGACTGGCTTCCAGGGAGTTAGGTTCTGTGCCTCAGTTTCCTGATGTAGCCAATGGGCTGATTGTAGCCATCTCATTGGATTATTATAAGGTTTAATGAGTTGTGGTGCATGAAGTTTTTAGAATGGCAAAACTATAACTACCGGCTTTTATTATTAACTAGAGGCCTGGTGCACAGATTCGTGCACCAGTGGGGTCCCTCAGCCTGGCCTGAGCCCTCTTGCAATCCGGGACCCCTCGGGGGATGTTGGACTGCCGGGGATCATGCCAAAACTGTGACGTGGTAGTGCGTAAAGCTGCAGGTGGCCTGGGAGGAGTCCAAGCCCAGGCCGGGTGCCGCACCACTCCTGCTCATCCCGGCCCCACTGCGCCTGCCGCTGCTGCCTCTCAATAGGCTGCTACAGAGGTGGGAGAGGCTCACGTCACCGCAGCTGCACTTGCCAGTCTGAGCGTCTGGTGCCAGTCAGCTGAGCTGCACTCCCACTGTGAGAGCGCACTGACCACCAGGGGGCAGCTCCTGCATTGAGCATCTGCCCCCTGATGGTCTGTGCGCATCATAGTGACTGGTCAAATGGTCAACTGGTCGAATGGTCAATGGGTTGCTTAGGGTTTTATATATATAGTTGGTAAACATACACTTCTGGGTTTCCTCTTGGCCATTAGCTCGTAGGAGATATATACTAAAAATAGAAACACTTCGATAAAGGGTTTATATAATCACAAATATATAAAGCAGAGTACACACATCTAATTAAAACTCTGGGACCAAGCTCTGCACACAAAGTTTCCAGTGGGACCTTGAATAACCACAAGCACCCATACTGGTGTCTTCACCCCAAAACCAAGTGAATGTGGAGACACTCACTACACACACACATTTGATGAGCAACTCCCTAAAGGAAGGGCTGTGTCCCCACTCAGACTGGGGCTCCCTGAGGACAGGGCTGTGTCCCCACTCAGACTGGGGCTCCCTGAGGACAGGGCCGTGTCCCCCTCAGACTGGGGCTCCCTGAGGACAGGGCTGTGTCCCCCTCAGACTGGGGCTCCCTGAGGACAGGGCTGTGTCCCCCTCAGACTGGGGCTCCCTGAGGACAAGGCTGTGTCCCCCGCAGACTGAGTCTCTCTATAGTGACAGATAGTCTCTTATATCCAACCTGGCGTGGAGGTCTCTGGACACCCACTGACACTTCGCCCCTGGCCTTTCATGCCCACAGGAGGCCTTTACTGCCTAGTGATTGCCCTCTTCCCAGTCACAAGCACTTAGGGCTGATGAGGATTCTCCATGCCACTTCTTGCAACTCTAGTTGCTCCATGCTGTGTTTTATGTACTTTAATTAGTGCTTTAAATTTTACACCTAAATCTCCAGGCGCCCTCGCAAAAGGCCTTTCCTCAGACACTGGAATAAATACATTCTGCCGGGAAGATGACAGCCAGGAACCTTGAGATATTTCCTATTACCTGTCACCTGCTACTTGTGATGCCACTGGGAGCCTGGGGGGCATCTCTGGGGTCTCCCCAGCAGCCCTTCTGGCCACCCCTGTCCCCCAAGGGGCACTGCTGCTTCCAAAGGCGCAGCCTGATGGTCACCACACTCCCCATATTCTTCAGTTTAAGACACGTGTGTTCCAGGCTCGTTCACCAAAAGTGCTGTGGAGCTGCAGAGCGGTGGGCCTCAGCCTGAGTCAACTCCAGGTGCCTGGAGAGCCTGTGAAACACGCCGACGAACCCCAGGCTCTTCCCCAGGCATCTGGACTCCATAGGTCTGGAGGGGGCCCTGGCATGGCTGGTTCCTCTCGCTCCCACGGGACCCTGTCCTGCAGCCCCAGCAGAGAAGCAGCGCCGTAGGGAACTCGGAGCTGAACAAACACATTCTGGTTCCCCCACATCGCATGGCCCGCAATTCCCCCCCCCCCCCCCATTGAACTGCAGGCTGCGGAAGTGCCAGGAACCCATTGGTCTCGTTTACTGCTGTATCCCAGTGGGTGGGGCCTGCCAGGCACACTGTCGGTGCTCCATAAACACCTGTTGGACAGGCACTGTCTATCGCTCACATTTCCAGTGTAGGCTCCACCACTTATTAGTTGGATGGTCTTGAGCCCACCTTCCTAAACCTCAGTTTCCACATCTTTAAAATGGGCACGTCAGTTCTCAGGTGGATGAAGAATGAGAATGCGCTTTCCTGGTGCCTGGCACCTAGAAGGTGCTCAGCAAGCCCCAGCGATCAGCATTGCACACGTTCACCCACCTGTCACAGAGAGACCCCACTTCTGGCCTGCTGGAGGCTCTCTGGGCTACAGTCACACCCAGGGAGGGCAAGGGTGGGGTTCAGCCGCAGCTCTGGGGGGCAGAGGCCTGAACTGGGAAGACAGACATGCAGATTTGGGTTTCTGCTTCCGCTTAAATCAGGGACCTTGAGCTTGTCTCTCGACCTCTCTGAGCCTCTGACCACCACCAGCTGCCCTGCCCACACCCTGTGCATTCTGTGGCTCTCTGGTTTAGAAAGTCACTTTGCTATCAGGGCCGTTGCCCTTGGGACTTCCTGCTGCATCTGACCTCCAGCAGCCGGCCCCCTGCGCTCTGTGGATGAAGTCGGGGCGCACAGATGCAGCTGTGGGGAGAAAAGCCCCTTGATCCGATGGCCCCTGGAGAATTCCTGCCTTAATAGTCACAGGAGCTCAGTCCTGACACAGCCCACAGTGCAGGTCAGACTCATGGGCTTGTGTTCCACCCGCTCTGCGAGGGAGAAACGGGGTGCGGAGACCACCTCTGCTCAATCACTGGCTTGGCTCCAATGGGGGTGGTGCTCACTGCCTGGAAACAGTGCACAGGTGGGAGCCCCCCCCTCAAGGTCCCAGAACCTACTGGGTCACCTTCCCCCTCAGAGAAAAAGTGTGGTTCCTGGGTGGAGAGGGTGGGGGAGGCAGCTGCACTGCTCCTGGAGGTGGGCAATGGGTTTCCACCTCCCGAGCTTTCTAATCCCCGCCTCAGAGCAGGAGGCGCTTCCGCACAGGAAGCCCCGGCCCACCGAGCCTGCTGCAGCCTTCCCACTCAGACCTTCTGAGCATCACTTCCTGTGTGCGCGCAGAATCACACACTCCGGGAGCCATCTGGGCTATTTACTCCCACCTCGGGGCTCTGCCTTTCTTAAAAGGCAGCTAATAGAGTGGGCGGCACAACAGCTCACAATCAAGGAGAACAGGGACCAAAGCCCAGCGTTGCTAATTTCCATGGGCAATTTACTGCCACTCCTTTGAGTCTCTAGTTCCTCATCTGTAAAATGGGGACAAGAGTGCCTGCCCCACAGGATTGCTAACAAGACAAAACTGCTCAGGTGCCTGTTGAACACCTTGCCCATTGGACAAGCTCTGATGTTAATAATAATCATAATCATAATCATAATAATTCTATATAATAAAAGCCTAAGATGCTAAATGTCCAGTCGACAGGTTGACCGTTCAATCAATCAAAGCATGATGTGCTAATGATATGCTAAGGTTGCTCAACCACTCACAACGATGTCCATTGACCACCAGGAGGCAGACACTCGGACCGGTAGGTTAGCTTGCTGCTGGGGTCCTGCAGATTGGGACTGAGCAAGACAAGCCGGACACACCTTGGAGCCTTCCTGTGGTCCCTCCCTGGCCCTGATTGTGCACTGGTGGGGTCCCTTGTCCTGGCCTGCACCCTCTCACAATCCAGGATCCCTCAGGCAATGTCGGAGAGCCAGTTTCGGCCCGATCTCACAGGCCAGACCAAGGGACCCTACTGGTGCACGAATTCATGCATGGGCCTCTAATAATAATAATAACAATAATAATAATAATAATAATAATAATAATAATAATAGTAATACTAAGGAGTCCTCCTTGTCCTTCAGCGCCTTGAGGGTAGAGCATGCCTTGGAGCACTTTAAATCCTCAGCACCCGCCCAGGGTCAGAAACATGGAAGGCAGGAGAGTCAGCAAGACTGGAAGGAGCCCCAAGAGGACAGCACAGGCCCCTCATCTGTCACAACCTCCCAAACACCACAGTGATCTTCCTCCACTGCCCACCCCAGGCCCCTGGGAGGCTGGGAGGGCCATGCAGCCTTTGTCTGAGGAAGGCAGAGGGGCTGGAGTGGGGCTGGCGTGGAGCTGCTGGCGCTGAGCTGCTGGATGCGTGCCCTGTGCCACTACCTTGGCACAAAGGAGCATAATTAATCTGCACGCTCCCCTTCCATTAAGCCTTCATGTTTATACCTGAATTAACTTTTCACATCCAGTTAAGGCGCAGGGTGGGGGAGGCTCTGTGGGGTGCAGGCATGCCAAGCACAGCTCTGACCTTTGCTGGAAGTGAGGGCTGTGTTGACCACTGCCCCAGAGCGGGAAGAGCCTGAGCTTGGGGGTGGCTGTGTGGGAGGGTCAGGTTTTCAAGCTCCACCCTGTGCCCTGGGCACAAGACAGAAAGGGGCCATCAGAGAGGGCAGGAGAGCAATGCCTCCCTCACAGGGAGAGTGGGGATGGAGGGCCAGCCAGAAACGGGGTGGAGCCTGTGGGTGTGGCCGGTGTGGCCCTGGTGGGACCTCACTGACCACCGCCAGTCTCTCCTGCTGAAACAGCCCGCACCTTCCTAGGCTCTGCTTGATGCCCCAGCCTGGACTCAGGGCACCTGTTCCCAGGAGGGAGGCGAGTGTTAGGACCCAGCACAGGGCAGAAGCACCACTGTGCACACAGAGGTGTTGGTGGAAACCCCTCAAGTTCTGGTTTTCTCTTAAAGGGACCCCCCAGCATTAGCTCCCTGGCCCCCGAGAGCATGAAACAGCCAGCGCTTCCTTGGCATCAATCTGAATAAGCAGCTGCTGCCAGTGCCCTCCACTCTGGGGAGGGGGAGGTGTCAAGGCCTCTTGCCCTGCCTACCCCAGCAGCTCCCTTGAGTCATCTGAGTGAGAGGTTTTCTAGGACCTACTCAGCCCCTCAGTGTGGTGACAGGAGAGGGGGTTATCTTCCCTCAGCTGGTCCTTATAGGTATCACTCCTCCTCCCCTCCCCCCGCCCCTCCCCCTTCATCTGCCCCTCTCCCTCCCCTGCCTCCTTCCCTTCACCTGCCCCCTCCTCCAGTTCAAGACACTCAGGTCTCCTCAATAAGCACCCCAGGCTTGTGCTTTGATTAAAGAAGAGAGTGTGTGTGTGGGGGGGGGTGCCTGCAAAATCTCAGTAAATGATTTCCTTCATGATCTTTGTCCTCTAGTGCAGTGGTCACCAACCTTTCGGACCTCACGGGCCACGTGTTGGCGACCGCTGCTCTAGTAGCTTAAAATCCAAATCCACTGAGGGAGACAGACAGGCAACAGAGGCATCGCTGGCACGTGGGGGGTGGACACTCAGGAGTGGTGAGTGAGTAAATGCCAGAGTGAGAGTGCGGCACTCAGCTCACAGCCTTCAGAGCGGGGAGGCTATTTTGGGGCAGCTCTGAGTCACCAGAAGTGCCTCAGGGGAGGTGGGGTTTGAACTAACCCTTCAGAAGAGCTTCCAGGCCAGGCTCTGAGTCAGGTGCTTGAGCTCCTTATCTCATTCATTCCCATAGCACGCCAGAGCTGCTGATGGAACCATCACCCCATCTTCTAGAGATAGAGAAACAGCTAGGGAGGTCAGGGGCTACCAAGGTCATGGGGTTGGTCAGGGGACCTTCCCTTGTTCTGAATCTTAATGCTTTAAGGCCTCTTCCAACCTTGAGGACATGTCAAATTTCCAGGGAGGAGAGCAGAGAGGGGGCATTGCTGGAGGGGCGGAGCACTAGGGAGGTGGAGGGGTCAGGGGCTCAAGCCTGGCCTCAGTGGCTCCCAGGCCAATGGTAAGAATGTGACTGTCTTCTCTGGGAGGCACGTGCTACTGCCCCAGCCCAGGAGCATTTCACTGGAGGGAGGGCCTTTGGGTTCTTTGATCCCCAGACCCTTTCCTCGAAATCCAGACCACCTTCAGGGAAGGGCAGGAGGCCTCCTTGGTGATCCTGCCTCTAAGAATGGCATGCTTTCAAAGCTTTTAGAGGCTCTGTGACCCAAGTGACTTAATATCTTCTATTCAACTCCAACCAGTGAGCATTTATGTGCCGGACACTAAGTGCTAGAAATGGTTCCCGGACAGCCCTTGCCATCAGGGAGATCACAGTCTAGTGGGAAAGATTGATACAAAGAAGAAAATTCATGTGAATGGTAAATGTGGAGGTAGACTGCATGGTTCCCACACTTGGGGCATCAGCCCAGGAGGAAAGGACAGGGGAGCTGCGTCTTGAAGGCTGAGCAGGTGATGGGAAGGAAAGGGGGGAACAGCACCCTAAGTTAGGGGAAATCACATAGACAGGACCTTGGAGGTGTGGAATAGCATAGTTTGTGCCGGAAATTATAAGCTGATCATTTTATTAGCTCATGACCTTGGAGGCAGGGAGTGGCAATAAATGCAGCTGAAGAGGTGGGCAGCGGTGAGGCCATGGGAGGCTGTGGACCCAGCTAAGCAGCAGGGGTTCAGGAGCTTTCAGCAGAATCTAATGTCAGTCACACTATAGAAGTATAACGCTGGCTACAAGTAGGGTAACAACTGTCACTGGGCAAGACTGAACCCTAGGAGGCTGGGAAGGAGGAGACTGTTATATCTCACTGAAGAGAGGATGAGGTGTCTCTGATGAAGGCACTGAGAGTAGGGAGGGAGAACAGAGGACTAGGTCAAGAAACACAGAAGAAGGGAAAGAGCAGGAAAAGGTCAGGAAGGGAAAAGGAAGAACCGATGGCTTCCAGGCTGTTGTCTTGGGTGACTGAATAGGTGGTGTTGCCTTTAACTGAGATTTGGGACCCAGAGACAGTGGCAGGTTAGTGAGAGGGGATAGTACGTCAGTTTTGGTTTTGTTGAATTGATGATATTCAAGCGACAACCAGGTGGATGTTTCCGGTAGGTCCTTATAATCAAGCTCAGTGGAAAGGCTGGAGATGTAGAATTAGGAGAGTGAAGGAAGTCCACTACAGAGATCATACTGAGAGGAAATCCATAAACACAGCCTCAAAGAACAGCCAAGCTCAGAAAGTGGACTAAAGAAATACAGCCAGAGAGTTGGAAGCCAAGGGAACAGAAGTACCAAGGAAGGAGTAGCCTCAAGGTCAAATGCAGCCAAGAGGTCAAGGAGGATCTAGACTGAAAAATATCCACCAGCTTTAGCACCATGGAGGTCACTATGGCTCTCTTATCAGGGTCCTGGCAGGAGAGAGCTGGCACGCTTAAACTGGGTAATTTTAGGAGGGTTTAATGAAGGGTCTTGGTAACAGTAGGGCATGGTGCAGGGAAGGAAAGTCTCAGGTGGGTTCAGTGACCTGGGAAGGGCAACAAGGAATAGCTTGAGCAGTTACGACCCTGGACCCAAAGACCAAGAACAGGGGGACAGGGAGGACTGAGTGAAGAGACCTGTCTGACACGCTTGTGGAGTTGGTGAAGGGCCACAGCCAGCCTGGGGGGGCCCCACAGATAGAGAGTCAGGGAGCTAAATTCCCTGACCTCACTCTCACTTTCTGTTCTCTAGCCAGGGCTACCAACTATTGTCTACACCCAACTGGAAACCAGAAGGCAGGTGAGGCAGGAGGTGGAGTAGGTCCTCCAGGTCTACCGTTGGAGGCAGAGGGCAGGAAGGAAGGTGGACAGTGGACACAGGGGGACAAAGAGCAGATGCCCCACATGGTCTCCCCAGAGCACGCCAGTGTAGCAGTGGACAAAGCTAGAGACCTGGGGCAGTGGGTGCGCGAGTGGTGAAAGCTTGTCGCATCTGCAGCATCCACTGAACGCCCTTCCTACGCATGGTAACGCCTCACTTTGCACTTGGAGAGTTAAGCCTCTCTTTCCCAGCAGCCCTTGCAGCTGTAGCACAGCCATGTGACCTGGGCTCCTCCAATCAGCCATGCCAGTGAGAACCTGGATGCAGAAGAGAACAGGATGAGGAAACAGGTGCTGCGTAGAATTCATTTTCCGTTTAGGGTGGCAAGAAGGTGCTGAGCTGGACTCAGCAATTCCAGACATCTTTGGCCTCCAGAGTCCATGGCCAGTGGTGCCAGCACAGTGATGACTCGGCAGCCGAGGTTAGGAGAGCCCCAGTGTAGACCAGTGGGGGTGTGGGCAGCCCCAGGTCTTCCTGGGCCTTCCCAGAGTTTCTGGAAGGTCCCTGGGATCCCTTTAGTTATTCCCACTCCAGCTTAAACGAGCTGGACTGGGCTCTGTCACTGGGCACTAGAACACCGATGAGGAGTGAATGGGGCATGGGGCCATGGGCATGGGAAGGCAGAGTTAGCATTTAGAAGAAAGAGGCAAAGGAAAGGGAGAGGGTAGACCACTGGGTCACAGAAGACTATGTTTAGGATAGGAGCTCTGAGCAGGTTTGTGAGCTAAGGGAACAGAGAAATGGAGGGTTGTAAGTGTCCCCACCTTAGAGCTAGGGAAACTGGGGTTCGGGGAGGTTAATGATCTTCCCCAGGCCACACTGACAGTACGTGGGGTGCAGGAATTCCAGCCCTGGCCTGCTGGCTTGAAACCCTCATACCACAAGCATCGTCTGCAACAGCCAGCCCAGCAGCCCGGGGGGAGTTTTCACTCAACATTTAGAAGTCATGCTGGAAGCCCAATTTTGAAGGACAGGACAGAATGGCCCCTAGGGATGGGGAAATAAGCTGGCCAGCTAGTCAGAGGGAGAAAGAGACCCAAGTTCACTGTAAGTGTGACAAGCTGGCGTAAGGCACTAGACCCAGTTGTACATGGTACTTAGCTCATCCCCCAGACTGTCTCGCCTGGAGGAAAGTCATTGTTTCCCCAATAGCTGACCGGCTGCGCGAAGTGCCACTGCAAAGAGGCTGCCAGAAGGAAGCAGAGAGGAAAGGGGCCACGGAGCGCCCCCACCAACCCTTTGGGAGATGGGCATTGCCGAACACGGAGGGCCGGCCTGCTCCATCCAGCCAGGTCTTGTTTCTGTGGCATGTTGATGTGCTCAAGGAGAGGAAATGCAAAGTTCTGAGTCATCAGGTGCGGGAAGAGATTCTGAGTCTGTGGACAGGCAGTTTGTCCAGTGTGTGTTGGGTTGCATTTGTGCCCCTGTGCATAAAGGGCTTGTTGACAAAGACCTGGTGTGCATACATGCATCACCCATGGACATAGACAATAGCGTGGTGAAGGTCAGGGGCGTAGGGTGGGGGTGGACTGGTGGCTGTCAATGGGGGGGAAAGGGGACATATGAATACTTTCAATAATACAGATTTAAAAAGGGGGGGCAGCTGGCTTGGCTCAGTGGATAGAGTGTCAGCCTGCGGACTGAAGGGTCCCGGGTTTGATTCCGGCCAAGGGCACATGCCTGGGTTGCCGGCTCGATCCCCAGTGTGGGGGTGTGCCGGAGGCAGCCGATCAATGATTCTCTCTCATCATTGATGTTTCTACCTCTCTCTCCCTCTCCCTTCTTCTCTGAAATCAATAAAGAAATATATTTTTTAAAAAGGGGAGGGGGCTCGTTGAGATGTTGCAGAGCTGGGTCCCTCTGGTGGGTGGGCCTCTGCATGGGGTCTGCCCATGTGCGTGGGTGGAGCCAGCCCATGTCTGTGAGTCCCATATCTGAGTGTCAGATGAAGATGGCATCTTCTCATCACAGGGAGACGGTGCATGGAAGGGCTGACACTGTATCACAATTAAGAGGCCAATTTCTCAGGTGCTTTCTCAAGGGACCAAACTGACAAAGTCTGGAAATTTGGTTAGTAAGTGACACATACAACTTTTTCTTCGGTTAACATATGTGAGTTTAATTTCAGTAATATTTCCATTAACAACCTGTAATTAAAGCATCTAATAAGGATCAGTAATTCACTTAGCAAAATTTGCATTAAAAAAAAAAAAACAGGAAAGAGAGAAAATGCATTTGCGGAACTCAAGTTCCATTCTGTTAAATGAACATTATGGTTTTTCTGGGTATCTTAATTGAACCTCATTTTTTAACAGAAAAATTAAACAAATTAAATTAAGCTAAGTAATTTCCCTTTTTTAGGATGAAAAGAAAGCCTTCAATGGAAAAGTTCCTTGAAAACACCCATTAGGGGAACGGGGGTGGACAGCACCGTTAGGAGAGTGCGCTACTGCTAAGAAGCAGGGGTGGACTGAACGGGACCCCACAGTCCAGAGCTCAGGGGACTAGAGGACTCAGAACTCGGGACTGAGACTGACAGCAGAACCCCAAGGGGTGGAAGAAGCTGGGACCAGAAAGGTTGCTGGGGTGGCAGGGGACCAGCCCGCACCAGGGGCTAGATTAGCTCAGGCCAGGCAGTGGAAGGGAGGGTGGGGTGAAGAGGAGGGGGGCTGTGATTTTAGAAAGGTGGGCAGCCTTGGCCTCATTGGGCACAGGAGGTGAGGCTCAGCCATGTGGGAATGTGAGGGGGGAGAACTTCTGAACAGAGGAACAGCTTATGGCCCTGGGAGAGGGGCAGGGAGGGTGAGCTTGATGCTTGAGAACAGCAGAGTCCACTGTGGCTGGGCGGAGTGAGTGGAGGTGACAAGTAGGGGAGAGGAGGGCTGGATGACAGGGACCCTGCCCTTCAGAGCCCTATGGGCCACGGTAAGGGTCTCTGCTTTCACAGTGAGGAAAATGGGGAGCCAGGCATGGTTTCGGCAGAAAAGCAAGTGAACTTCACTGGGATCACTCTTGCTGTGGTGTTGAGAATGAATGGAGGGGCAGGGGTGAGGGGGAGTGGAGAAGCCTGCTGGGGGCTACTATAGAGCAGATGGCAGCTCTGAGCAGAGTGAGAGCAGGGGTGGGTGAGGGAGGTGGCGACTGAGTGGGTATAATTTGAAGAATTTGCCACAGATTGAATGTGGCCTGTGAGAGACGGGTGGCATCCCCATGAGCTGAGGAGGATGGCTAACTCAACCCCCGCCTCTGAGGTGCCCCCATGCACACTCACACACACACACACACACACACTCACTCTCTCACACACACACACTCACACTCACACACAGTCACACACACACTCTCATACACACACACTCCTTCTCTCACTCACACACACACACTCACACTCACACACACTCACACACACACTCTCATACACACACACTCCTTCTCTCACACACACACACTCACACACTCGCACTCACACTCACACACACACTCACACACACACTCCCTCTCTCACACACACACACTCATACACTCACACACACACTCCCTCTCTCTCACACACACACTCACACTCACACACTCACATACTCACACTCACACACACACTCACACACACACACACACTCCCTCTCTCTCTCACACACACACACACACTCACACACACACACTCACACTCACAGCAACAACATGGCTCCTGATGTCACAACAAAGAGGCAGACCATTTCCACCCTGCTTCACACACTTGGGTGCCCAATGCAGGAAAGGGGTCCGGGCAGACCACCCAGAGCCCTGCAGCCACGGATACCTTCCCAGGTTAGTGCTGCTGCCACGGGAACAGACCCAGGAGAGCACAGTGATTCAGTTCAGCGGGGCAGCCCTGTGTCACACATCAGACTCACGGCCGACGATTACTGTTTGTCACAGGCTGGCAAGCCCCACACGGCCGTGAGTCACGGCCACTCTACCGCGAGAGACTGGAAACCGGGCCAACTCCAGGGGGGCTGCCCCGACAAGCAGCTGCTGCGGTGCCGCTGAGGTCACTTTTCATCACTTTGAGGGTCTTCCCCCTCCTCATTCTGGAAGTTGGGGAGCAGGTTATGCTGCTCCCTGGGGGCAGAGTGTCCAGAGCCCCTCTGCTGGAGGAGTAGTAAACGCCTAGAGTTCTCTTGTGGAACCAGTTCAGTGGGCTGACAGCATGGGACAGAGGGACACACGGGCATTTTGAGTCCAAGACACTGAACTCTGTGTCTTCTATTACTAGTTGTGTGACCTTGGGCAAGTCATTGAAGCCCTTCTAACCTCAGCGTCCTCATCCGCACAGTAGGTATTGTGGAGCTTAAATGAAATAATGTCTGCAACACTTTGAAAACAGTAAATCACTGGACATATTTAAAGGGCAACTTCTATTAAGTCAGGACCCAGACAACTAAGGCCCAAACCAGGCAGATGCCCCAAACCAGGGAGGAAGCTACATTCAAGATTCAGAGGGGCAGCCAGGGGCAGGGGCAGGACAAATACGCCAGAGTGAGGCAGGGCAGCGGGGTACAGCCTGGACACGAACCCCCAGCCTCACCATCCGGCAGGCCCTGAAAGGACCGTGGATCTTCTAGCGGGTAGTTTTGAAAGTTCTGTTTTTAGCAAGTCAACATTTTCCAGATGAAATGTGCATTGGTCAGGGTTCTCCACAGAGACAGAACCAATAGGACAGATGAATGATAGAGGTGTTCATTTTTAGGAATTGGCTCATGCTTGTGAAGGCTGACAGGTCCAGCATCTGCAGGGTAGGCCCTTCGGCTGGGGAGCTGGGAAAGAGCCAGCGTTGCGGTTCAAGTCTGAAGGCTGTCTGCTGGCTGAAGTGCTTCTTGCTGAGGGAGGCGAGCCTTTGTTCTAGTAAGAACTTCAAGTGATTGAGGCCCCGCCACATTATGGAGGGCAATCTGCTGTACGCAAAGTCCACCAACTTCACTGTTAATCTCATCCAAAAAATACCCTCTCAGTATCATCCAGATAATGTTTGACCAAATATCTGGGCACCCTGGTCCACCCAAGTTGACACATAGAATTAACTATCTCAAGATCCTAGGAAGAACTCTAGTACATGTAATAGAGCTACAACCCGCCATAGTTGAAGAGGGGGGACCAGAGCCCACTACCTGTACAGCCCGTGTCCTCTGCAGGGGATGCAGAGGCTCCAAGGAACCCAGTTTGAAAAACCACTGGTCTAGTTCCCACTGGGGGTGACCTTTAGCCAAGAGAGAAGGTCACCATGTGCTGGTCACGGAGCTCCCTAGTGCTGGTTTCACATGTCATAGCTCCTGCTAGACTGTAAGCTCGCTGAGTACAGGCCCATTTGCCTCAGCATGCCCCGCCCACAGCAATGGCTGACACATGGGAGGTAGACACTCCGCCTATTTGCTGAGTGAATGAATGAAGGCAGGGACAAAGACCATTCAAAAACGGGAAATTCATGCCTAGCCAGTGTGGCTCAGTGGTTGAACTTTGACCCAGGAACCAGGAGGGCACGGTTAGATTCCAGGTCAGGGCATACCCTCAGATTGCGGGCTCGATCCCCAGTAGGGGGCACGCAGGAGGCAGCCGATTGATGATTCTCTCTCATCATTGATGTTTCTATCTCCCTCCCCCTCTCTCTTTCTCTCTCTGAAATAAAAAACAAACATATTTTAAAAAAACAGGAAAATACAAACTGAAAAAGATGTAAAACCCAAGAGGGCATCATCGGCCACAATGCCTCAGAACTGAAGCAACAAGCAGGGCCAATGAGTGAATGCCAGCTGATTCCGGGTGCGGGCGCTGCCCTGGCCCACCTGGCAGCAAGTGCAGACACAACTCCCAGGCCTGAGTGCACCCTGCCCCTGCGCCTGCGCCAGAGGCACCGTGGCTGGTGGTGAAGGAGTGTATTCTGGGAACATGTGCAGAGGGATGTGAGGGGCAGAGCGCCCAGGGACGCTGCCGCAGGAGAGAGGGGACGCTGTCCTGGGATGCAGAGTCTAACAAATGGGAGGACCAATGGAGAGAGCTGCTGAATAAATGGTTACACAGAGATGCTGTGTTGGTTGGTCAGTCTTACAGGAATCTTCTGCCAGCGGCTCAGGAGCTTCCGAGGCTGAGAAGTTTCCTACCAGCTGTCAGCACAGCTGCTCGCAGACGCCAGGCTGCCACGGGTACGGGGAGAGGGGGGACCACCAGGCAGAGAAGGAGCAATGAGCGAAGGGAAACATGACAGCAGAAGAACATTGCAGCAACTCTCTTCTCCCTGATCTTAAAGGAACTCCCTTTTAGGAGCTGAGACAGTGAGGGACGAGAAAGAAAGGCACCCTCCTATGGGACTCCGGTTCAATTTCTGAGCAAGACAAACAAACCTGTCCCCAACCAACCTCTGGACAGTGACTCTAAGCCAGCCGTGGGCAAATTACGGCCCGCGGGCCGGATCCGGCCCGTTTGAAATGAATAAAACTAAAAAAAAAAAAAAAAAAAAAAAAAAGACCGTACCCTTTTATGTAATGATGTTTACTTTGAATTTATATTAGTTCACACAAACACTCCATCCATGATTTTGTTCCGGCCCTCCGGTCCAGTTTAAGAACCCATTGTGGCCCTCTAGTCAAAAAGTTTGCCCACCCCTGCAGGGCCTAGCCTCATGCCATCTCCTCTCTGAAGCCTTCCCTGATTTCTGCAAGCCACGCTGGCCGTGGGCCTGTGAGCCCCTCCCTCAGCACGTGCTGCTGCTCTGTGAGCGTGTCTGCCCCACGTGCTTCAGATGGTCTGCTGCCCGGCTGCCAGCTGGATGCTAAGCTTCTTGGGGACAGGAAGGGTTCGTGAATTAATATATATTAACTATATATTAATATACATCCACACCTTAATATAATTTAATGTCAATATATGTGCATATTTCCATGTGTGTGTTTCCTTACTACTTTATTCAGTGTCTCCTCTGTGCTGAATGCTCTGAGGATTGGGGTTGTGATGGGGTATAAGACAGCCAAGTCTGCCTTTCATAGTCCCTATCTCTCACCTGTCACAAGTAAGCTCAATAAATACCTCTTCAGTGAGTGAACTACTTTCCGATGGAAGAAGGATAAACCAGACAGTGTGTCAGTTAGGAAGTGTGGCCAGGACAGCGCTGACCACAGGAGCCTTCATTTCTCAGCCCTCCTGCTTCTCACCCCCTCACCGCCCTAGTCTCCCCCACCTCCATGAAGTTAGATTGGGCAGGGGCCCTGGGCAGAAGTGATGTAAGCCACGCCCAGGCCTGGCCTCCAGCACAGCGTTGACCTTGGGGGCTGCTCTGACAGGGCACAAGGTGGAGGAGGGCTGTCCAATTCTCAGTGGCCTTAACAGCGGTGGGAGTAAACCTTTTGTGCTTGACATGCTGAGACTGTGAATCGATGTGTTCAGCGCCACAGTCTACATGATCCTGACGTACGCAGGCTGCTTTTGCTCACAAGAAGCAGTACACGCCTAAAAGTGGGTAAAAATAGGAGTTCGCCCTTAGCTAAACTTGCAGAGGTAGGTGTGTCTGGTGTGAGCGGGAACTCATCCACATTGAGAAGGACACAGGCCCCTCCCACCATCTTCAGTGAGTCACCACCTCCCCACTCATGCTCACAGCACAGACGGCTTCCGCGGTTCCTAGCGTCACGTCACATGACAGTGCCCAAAGCAGTCAATAAGGGGGAGGTGAAATCACCCTCTTGTCACCTTTTCCTTTTGGGAGACAGCAAAGATTTTCCCAGAAGCCCCGGCAGACTGTTCCTTACATCTCATTGGCCAGAATTGGCTCACCTGGCCCACTCTGGCCACAGGAGGAAAGAATGAAGCGTTTCCCCGGTTAGCCCTGTGCCAAGTGGGAAGGGCCCCTATCTCTGTCTCCCCACCAAGCCTTGCGGGGTCAGGGGTGGCGGGGGCGGAGCTGCTTAAAGTAGCCAAGCCAAAGGTGGAGGGTGGTCTGCTTAACATAAGCTATGGCACTTTCCACTCGGGACCTAATTACTAAGTGTAATTTATGCCTGAGTGCGTGACTTGGGGAGAGCACCGAGGGGCTCGCTGCCGCCTTTGAGAGACAAGATGCAAAGGCAGGATCACTTGTTTTATTTCTTCATTCAAGAGCTTCTTATGAGGCATGTCTCTTACGGCTGCATACTCATTATATTTCAAATGCATTCAAGTCTCCTTGATGTATCGCTAAGAGTCTGGATGATTTTTCCCCTCCAAAGCACTTGTGAGAAAAATACTTATGGGTGAAACTCAGTGAGCCTGCGGTGTAGTAGGCTTTGCTCTCTTGCAGGAAAGCAGGAGGGGGCAGGGGGAGAAGGAGGGAGCTGTGCTGCTCAAGGTGGGAGCTGCCCTAGCTGTGGCCCTGTTAACACTGGGTAGACCAGGCAGGCCAGGCCACCAGCAAGGGCTAAGGAGATGGGGGCCCCAGAGCCATACTGCACCATGGGAAACCTGTCCCCTTCCTGCAGGTCCCACATGGAGTTATCCCTTAGGTCAAAACATCGCTCCTCCAAGTTCCCTGCAATAGTGACTTGATGGAAGATGAGAGCCAGTGGTTGCTGGGGCTGCTAGGAGGGTGGCCAGGACAGATCCTGCTGGTTGCTGACACACTGACACACTTCCTTACCTGTTGGTAAATGAGAGCTTCCCTTCCCTGCCCCAGCCCCTCCCGTAGGGCTCCGGTCTTCCCCACGATCCAACAACTAAAGGGTTAACCGCGGTTTGCTGAGTCCTTCAAAACCTTTCAGTTATGAGTGATCGCTGCTCATACTGGCTGTTAAATAGTTTGATCGTTAGCTCCAAATGCAGCCCCAAATGGTACATCTGAAGGTTCTTGTTTAGCTGAAAAATAATAGCAAATGTTACATTCTATGGCCCTAATTTACCCATATTTGTTTTCGTGTGGAAGTACATTTTTGACATGCCAGCCATCAAATAGCAATGTCGCTCCAAGAAGATGCACAATGATCTCCCCGTGGCTTTGGTTCTTCCAGCACATGGCTGGGTGCCCCTGGGCTGTTGAGGAACCCAGTTTGAGAATCATAGATCTAAAGGGCTCTTGTCAGAACACCAATGCACAGATGTGTATTTGGCAGCTAGAAGGTAAAAACCACCCCCGCTCAGTCTCCAGTAGGTACCCAAACTTCATCTGTCTCCCCTACTCCCTGCCGACTATTCTCATTTTCTGTTTTGCCCAACCTGCTTCTGACTTGCCATCTTTAGGCCTTTGTTCATGATATTTCTGCCAACACAGTGGTTGGCGAACTGCGGCTCGTGAGCCACATGCGACTCTTTGGCCCCTTGAGTGTGGCTCTTCCACAAAATACCACGTGCGGGCGCACAAGAACAGTGAGATTGAAACTTTGTGGCCCATGCGCAGAAGTCAGTATTTTGTGGAAGAGCCACACTCACACGGCCAAAGAGCCACATGTGGCTCATGAGCCACAGTTTGCCGACCACTGTGCCAACAGGACTGCTCTATCCTTCAGCTCAGGCTTCAAAGTCCAGCTCAAAGCTACATTCCCCCGCACCTTCCAGAGCTGACCCCCCAGGCTATAACCTCTTCCCCTTTCTTGTTTGTGTGGCTCACATCCCTTTCTCTCTCTTTTTTTAATCCCCACCCAAGGATATTTTTTCCATTGACTTTTAGAGAGAGTGGAAGAGAAGGAGGTGTGGGAGGGAGACAGAGAGAAACATTGATGTGAGAGAGACACATCTATTGATTGCCTCCCACATGTGTCCTCTTCCCCCCCACCCCCACCCCCTGGGGCAGGGGACTAAACCTGCAATCCAGGCACATGCCCTTGACTGGGAATCTGCAACTCTTCAGAGTGCAGGTCAGTGCTCTAACCACCGAGAAATACCGGCCAGAGCTCACGCTATTTGTTGGCTGTTAACTACCCTGTACCCACCTATGTACAAGAAGCATGTCTCTTCATTTCACTTTTCAGCCAATCCCAGAGATTTCCACCCCCCCCCTTTGCTTTCTTCCACCTCCCTCTAATCTATCACCAATGAATTTCATGAAACACCCTTATGTCTTCCCCTTTGATTCTGATGTATAAAGTAAGTGGTAAAACTGCCATTTTCTGGAGCATTTTCTCAATCTGTTGAGATTTTGCTTCCCAGCAATAATGGTCAGTTTAGCTCAAATAAACTCATAAAAGTTCTTGGAGGTTTGGAAGTTTCTTACATTGACAAAATGTTTAATTAAAAATACAACACTCACCTTTCACACCTTGACACTGGTTAATTACATTTTCATCTCATGAGACAGATGGATAGCGCATGGGCGGGGCTATTTTGGTGGGAAGAATAGGAAAGGTTTAGAGGAAAGGGGGCCCTGAGCCACCATGAGCCAGCACAGCGTAAGGACATGAGAGCTAAGCCCACCCTTGTCATAGGTCTGAAGAGGCAGCACAGTCCTGAGCACAAGACTGGAGCCACAACCCACATCCAGCCCTGGCTCTGCTACTGTATGACCTTGAGAAAGTTCTTAGCTCTGTGGTTCGGTTTTTCATCTGTAAAATGGGGATAATAGTGTGCCTACCTCACTGATGTGTTTGAGAGGGTTAGTGAGTTAATTCATGGAAAGCATTCGAACAGTTGCTAGCTGGTCATGCTCACTTGGTATACACTGGCTCTCATTATAGGCCCTGTCCAAATTTCAGTTCAGCCTAGACAAGCTGGGTCCCGACATTTTCACCCCTTTTTCCTTCATGATAGACTGTGTACCACAGTCACCTGATCCCATTTTCTACCTTCAGACCAGTGTATATGTGACTACAGGATATTTTTAACATAAGCATGCTGGCCTTAGAGCTTCTAGAAGCCAAGTTTATCTGCTGACTATGTAGGATGTTATTAAGGTTAACAAAAAATAGGCAGGATCAATCCATGATAGGGGCACAATACAAGACTCAACAAATCGATGCATAAATAAGTGGAACAACAAATCAATGTGTTTTTTTTTTCTCTCTCTCTCACTCTCAAATCAATTAAAAAGTTTTTTTAAAGAAGATTCACATATCCCAGTTCCTATTTCCTCCAAAATTTCTTTTTCCTGACAGAAAATAGTCCCTTTACTTTTATTATTATACCCAACATTTCCGACAATTAGAAATTAATGCAATGTAGTAAACCTTTAAGAGAAAGTGTTCATTAAAACTTCATAACATTTTTCATAAAAATCTTCTTTCTTTCTATTTTTCTTTCTCTTCTTTTCCAGGAAGGAAGGAAGGAAGGAAGGAAGGAAGGAAGGAAGGAAGGAAGGAAGGAAAGGAAGGAAGGTCATTTTAGCAAAAAGCCAGCAGTCATTCACCTTTCAGTGAGAATTTGTTAAGTCAGATTGCCTTTGTGGCACTTAATTGAAACCAATCCATCCAGAAAACAGAGGTGGTGGATTTGGATTTAAATCAGGAATAGGTGATTTCAGAGCATGTTCAGGATGGACAGGTCTGGGGGACTATCCAGAAAAGAATGACAGGGGTAGGAGTGAGTGTGGGGTGGGAATGTCGGGAAACTGAGTCCTATAGAGAGAAGGGCAAAGGAAAGAAAGACAGATAAGAAAGGACCCTGAGTAAATATTTTACATCCTAAAGTTTAGCCCAGTGATTGCTTTGGAAATGAACAGAAGGCAGATGGCTCAGCCTAAGGCAACCAGTATTTCTGGCTGCACAGAGTTGGTGATGCTGCTGTCTCCAGGAAACTTCAGCCAGAGGGATGGAAGAGCCGCAGCAGCTGGCCCTGAAGTGCCTGCCCTCCCGCTCCTCCCACCCCCTGTAACCCCTGTAACAGAGGGAAGTGTTCTCTGCCTGGTCCTCAAAGTCACCTCACAAGCGTGGGAACCAGTCACCTCCAACCCCATTGTCTCCCATCCCCTCCCTGACCTCTGTGACAACGGACAATTCCAAACCCTCGGCTCCCTTTCTGTACAGACAGCATTTCTCCGCCAGTCCTGGCAGCACACGGGCTGTCACTGGAGTTAAGTGCCCATCCACCCCACCCAACCTCAGCTGCCACCATCCCCACTTGATTTTTTTAGAAAAGCAGCTTAATGGGCTCCGACAGGCAAGTCATCAGAAACTTCGAGTGCTGGAAGGGCCCTAAGTGAATGTCTAGTCCAACCCCTTCATTTCAGATAACGAAGCTGAGATTCAAGGAGGGGGTGGCCTCCCCACGGTCACACAGTGAGGGGAGTGTGGAGCCAATGGGGAACAGGACTGCTGAGTCCCGCTCCTCTCTCCCACCCTTCCCGTCCCTCTTTGTGGTAGGCAGCGAGCCCTATCCAGGGCTGGGCTGCAGCATCTACCTGTGATTTGTGGTTTGTGAGGATCTCAGCCTCCTCTCTCCCAGGTGCCATGGCCTGGGGGTAAGACACCACCCAGAAACTCCTTCATGGCCATTCTCCTGAGCATCAGAGGATGCTCCTGGGCTAAAGTAACAGAAACCCTCACCTCAACTGGCGTTGGGCGGGGAGGTTAATGGTTGCACCCACAGGATGCGCAGAGGAGAGGGACTGCCTAGGTTGCTATATACCAGTGATGGCGAACCTATGACACACGTGTCAGAGGTGACACGCGAACTCATTTTTTTGGTTGATTTTTGTTTGTTAAATGGCATTTAAATATATAAAATAAATATCAAAAATGTAAGTCTTTGTTTTACTATGGTTGCAAATATCAAAATATTTCTATATGTGACACGGCACCAGAGTTAAGTTAGGGTTTTTCAAAATGCTGACACGCCGAGCTCAAAAGGTTCGCCATCACTGCTATATAAAGTGGTTTGACACAGGTTCTTTGTAGATTCTGTGGATGAGAAAAAAAAAAAAAAAAAAAAAAAAGAAAGAAAGAAAGAAAAAGGTTCTATGGATAGTAACCTTGTGATCTATCATGAGTTCCTAGCGGGGCTGGCCATGGTGGGCAGTCATACCCCAGGCCTACAGGCCCACAGCTCCTTTAGTGAAAGGCTCCAAGCCAGCCCTGCCCACTGTTCTTGTGCATCTAGATTAGCACATCTTCGAAATGCCAGAAGCATTAACCCTGGAAGGGGAATTAACCCCCAATAGAGCACGCAGTCTGTACTGTCCTGTAATCCAGTCCCTGCCTTGCTTTCTCCCACCTCCCTGTAATCTTCCTTAATTTCAAATGCATAAAAGAAGCTACAAAACTGTTATTCTAGAGCATTTGACATCTTGCTCCCTGGCATATGTCGTCAGTTTGGCTCAAAAAAACTCATAAAAATTCTCAACAGGTTTGGACATTTCTTACATGGACGATTCTCTGAGCCTTTCCAGTCCACCCTCTTCCCATCCCTTCTTGGTTGTGAAATCACTGCTATAGTTCAAGGGGTCACTTCCAGACATGACAACATCACATCAAAGAAGGGAGTCATTTCCTCTCCATGTCCTTTTTCCTTAGTGGGGAACCTTTCCTCGAACTCCCCCAGCAGAATTCTCTTCTCTCATTGGTCAGGATTAGTTACATGCCCCTCTCAGAGCCAATGACTGGCAAGGAAAATGGGATTACCATAATTGGTCTAAACTCATTGTAATTTGCCCTACAGTCCGGTGGGAGGAGTAGACACCCAGACAAACTCATGGCTCTTCCCAAGAAGAGGGGAAGGGCCGTGGGCAGGCACTTAGTATCCGCCCCATTTTACCTTCACTGTCCGACGATGAGTGAAGTGTTCAGAGCATGGAATTGGAGCTTGGAAGGCGGAGTTCAAACCCCCACTCTATTGCTTACTAGCTATGTGACCCCAACCAAGTTAATCTGGGTCTCTGCGCCTCACATTCCTTGGGGAATATAATAGAATCGACTTCATGGTGCTACAGTGAAGACTACATAAGCTTATATATGTAAGACATGCAAATATACACAATATGTTAGTGTCTTCCTAATTCCCTCCTGGCCTTACACACACACTCAGAACCCACAGGCCTGCCACCAGGGCCCCAGGAGTCTCATCATTATTCCAGAACCGACCTGCATTTTTCAAACCTTTGCACTTCGCATATGCCTATCTCTCCACTTGTAAAGATAAGCTTCCCACCATCCTTCCCACTGACATCTAAGAGCCAGCTCCCCACCACCTCGCCCCATAAACCTTCCCAATTGCTCCTCGTACCATGAACCTCTTTCCCGCCCACCTTCACACTCCCTAAACTCTCATATTTCCACTCCGGCTCCTGTGCATTCTGCCAGGCTTGTGGTTTAGAGCAGGTGTGTTCATATCCCCCTCCCCTAGACTGGGGTCCCCTTCAGGACAGAATTACTCTTGACCTAGTCTTTGACCTCTCCTCTGAAAATAACACAGTGCCCAGCATATACTATATTCTCAGGAAATGTTTACTGAATCACATAGAATTGAATCTAAATATACATACAGTCTCTTCCCTCAAGGGGTTTCCAGTCCAGCTGGGGAGCAGGACGTCACAGATACGGACAATTGGCCATGTGAGCACTAGAATATTCGCGTCCCATGGACCTGGCGCTCCAGCCACGCTGAGCTTCCTGCCATTCCCTCAACATGCTGCGTTCCCTCAGACCCCTCTTCTTTGCACTCTCTCCCCTCTGCCTGAAATCCCCCTCTCTTTGCCCCTCGAATTTTTGCATCTGACAAAGTCATATTCACCCTTCAAGTCTCTACTCCAGTGTGATGTCCTCTGTGAAGCCCATCCTGGGACACAGTCACCCCCTCGGATCCTTCTTGACAATAGCACTCAGCACACGCATGACATCCACCTCTGTCCAAGCCCAGAGCCCCTTCACACGGATGACATCCACCTTCTCCCCAGCCCAGGCCCCTTCACACGGATGACATCCACCTCCTCCCCAGCCCAGGCTCCTTCACACGGATGACATCCACCTCCTCCCAGCCCAGGCCCCTTCACACGGATGACATCCACCTCCTCCCCAGCCCAGGCCCCTTCACACGGATGACATCCACCTCCTCCCCAGCCCAGGGCCCCTTCACATGCACAGTGTCCACCTCCTCCCCAGCTCGGGTGCTCCTTGAGAGCTGGGACTGTGTCTTTTCATCCTGGCACCTCAGAGTCCAGTGCAGAGCTTGGCAAGTAGCAGGTGGTCAGTGCACCTTTGTGGGTGAGTCCAAGGGCAGTGTGAGCACTATGGAAGGTGTGTGTGTTGCGGGGGTGAGAGGGGTAGCTGTTAGCTGTCTCATGTTAGCTTCTCAGAACAGCCCCCCTGGGGCCTTAGTAACAACTAGCAACAAGCTGGATGCTCAAGAAGGGCAGCCAGTCTGGGAAGCGAGAGTGGGAGCCACACTGGCTGGAGACAGCACGGTCCTGGCTGAGGAGATAAACAGGGAATTAGCATTAGTGTAATCCCTAAGAGGAGGGTGACACTTGCCAGCCGCGCCTCCAGGGAGGGAGGCTGCAGTGCCCAGGCTCAGAGGGGTGGATTGCACTCTCCTGTGCCAAGTGGCCAGGCTGGGAGGCCAGGGAGGGGCCGTTCTTCTAAGGAGGATCCACTGACGGGCACAGCTGTGCAAGCGTCGCCTAGGTCTGGGTGTTCGTCCCACGAATAATATCTGCCATGTGTTCTTGCAATTGTCACGGTTGGCTTTTCATGTTAATATCACACTTTACAGTCTCCCAGGTGCTTCCCGTGTGTTACATCAGCCAAGCCTCACCACAACTCTGCCCATTTTCCAGATGAGGAAGCGGACTCTCAGAGAGGTCACGAAACCTTACCGATGGCAGACAGCTAGTGAGGGCAGGGGCTCTGCATGATGTGGTTTGGCTGGAAGGAGGTTTCACAACTGAAAGTTTCATCTTTCTGTCTTCAAGGGAGAGATTGAGTTGCCACCACATGTGTGGTCTTCTGGGCCAACAGATCCCCATACTTTTGTCTGTGTGTCTATTGGGGGGCAGGACTAATGAATGAGGATATAGGGTATAGGGATGCTGGGGGAGAGGTTATGGTGTATGTGTGCACTTGGGTGCGTGCGTGTGCGCGCACTGGGCTCAGGTGAACTGCAAACACTATTATGCTACAGCCATGTTCAGGGACAGTGATGGCCTCTCGTTGTCTTTAGCATCATAATCCTTCCAAGTGAATGATGAGGGCAGAGGCATTTTAACCCTCATTCCTCTGTCAGTTCTGCATGTGGCCTGGCTCACTCTGGAAGGGAAGGGGGGAGAGAAGCAGCAGTTCTGCTGTGACCTCCGTCATCCTATCCTCAGGTTGACTTCTCCAGTGAGAGATGGGGGGCCCCCTCACTTGTCCCTGGGAGGCTACCAACCCCCGTCGCCCTCCTGTCCTTGCCCTTGTCCTCAGTGGCCCCCACCCAGCTTTGAGACAACTCAGGTGACAGCAGCATGGTTTCTGGGTGGCCACATTGGATCTGTGGCTCCTGCCACCTGGAGCAAATCACCCAGCCCTGAGGACCATCCTTTCCTCAATTGCAAAATCAGGAACATAATGCCTGGTGGGAGGGTGCTCCTTAGACTGGAGAAGGCCCTGCACACACCGGCTGCTGCTATCTTGGTGGCAGCCATTAGCGCGTCCCAGAAGCCAGAGGCCTCACTGCAGGCCCTCTGCTCTGCCTGCCTTCTTTCTGGACCTGCTTCCCCTCTGGCTCATCGGGATCTCCTTCCTTCTACCTCCACCCACCTATTGGCCTTCACCCCTCTGACCCTGGAGCCCCCACCAAATGGCCAAGTGTTCCAGCCCTTCCTAAGGGAGAAGGCTGTCTTCTGCTTGGAAGTATTGTTTGGTTGATTGATTTTGTCTTAAATATAGTTTTATTGATTTCAGAGAGGAAGGGAAAGGAAGAGATAGAAACATCAATGATGAGAGAGAATAATTGATTGGCTGCCTCCTGCACTCCCCCAACTGGGAATTGAAGCCACAACCTAGGCATGTGCCCTGACTAAGAATTGAACTGTGACCTCCTGGTTCAAAGGTCGGTGCTCAACCACTGAGCAACACAAGCCAGGCTGTTTGGAAGCATTTTGACTCAGAAAATTGCCTCATACTCAACAATGTGGCCCTGTGAGCTACCAGACCCACTGGCACATGTGCACACATATGTGTTATGTGGGGTGTTGGAGAGTGTTAATGAGGGTGTGTGTATAGTATGTGGGAGTGCTAGGAGTTGTGAATGTGTGGGAGGTGTTAGCAGGTATGAGTGTGTGTGTGGTATGTGGGGGTGTTGGGGATATGAAGTGTGTGGGGGGGTTGCTGAGGTATTATTGTGTATGTATGGTATGCAGAGATATGAGGGAGGTGTGAATGTGGGGGTTTAGGGGGTATTGTGTATATATTATGTAATACATACTATGGCAGGTGTATGGGTGTGACTGTGTGTTGTATGTGAGGATATTGGGGTGGTAAGTATGTGGGATAGTGTTGGGGTGCTAATGTGTGTATGGTATGCAGGGGTGCCAGAGGTTTTGAATGTGGGGGGTATTAGGTGATATGAGTATGTGTATGTGATATGTGAGGGTGTTGGGGTGTATGTGTGTGTATGGTATGCAGGGGTGTTAGAGGGTTTGAATGTGGGGGTGTTAAGGGGTATGGGTGTGTGTGCGGTAAGTGGGAGTGTTGGGGTGTGAATATGTGTGGTGTTGAGGTGTTAATGTGTGTGTATAATATTCAGGGGTGTTAGAGGGTATAAATGTAGTGGGGGGGGGGGTTAGTGGCCATGTTGTGAGAGGCCCACGTGGCTAGGACCTGGGGGAAGCCTCTGGGAGCTGAGCATGACAGGCAGCAAGAAAACAGGGACCTCAGTCATAACACCTCAAGGAGCCAATTCCGTCAACAACCTGCGTGAGCTTGGCTGAGGAACCCGAGGCAGATGGGCTGCAGCCCCGCCCACACCTTGAGTTCAGCCTGATGAGAACCCGGCTAGGCCCCCGGTTCTGCACTTCTGACCCTCAGAAACGGACATAATAAATTCATGTGTTTTAAATTATAAATGTGTGGTAATTTGTTACACAGCAATAGAAAGCAAGTACGTCTAACTCAGGGGAAACTATGGAAAGCATGCCTAGGAGAGTAAGTTTCAAATATTCAATCTCAAATCAATGGTCTACATGAACACAATATTAAATAAGCCCCATTTGACTGCTTTACTCTAGAGCTCAGCTTCCCTGGGCCGCCGGCATCCCCCGCCACCTCACCCTCATAGATTGGGCATCCCCCGGCATCCCCCGCCACCTCACCCTCATAGATTGGGCCTGGGGCAAGGAGAGCTGTCCCCTGTGGGGACACGGAGGCGGGAGTGGGCAGCCGTCCACCTTTAGGAATGAGAAGATCATAATGCCGGCTTCACTTCCAGTATTTGGATTTATGTGAAGAATTAATAACAGCCCATTGGAAGGGTGACGGGTTCCAGCACTCCCATTCATCATTAACAGAAGTATAAATTGGATCAGCTTTCAGAGTACAATTTGGCGAGATCTAGTAAATTGCAAAATGCATAGACCCTTTCATCCAGCCATTGCTCTTTGAAGAACTTGCCCTACAGAAATTTTAGCCCAGAGCCCAATTATATATATATACTAGGATGTTCACTGCGGCATTATTTGCGAAAGGAGAAAAAAACTGGCAGGAACCCACATGCCTACCGGTAAGCAATTGGTTAAATAAACTGGGGTACATTCGCACTGGAAAACTATTCAGCCATTGAAACATGAGGTTCATTCATATCCTGTGTGTCATTTCCATGTCATATCTCTGATATACTGGTAAGGGGGAAAGCAAGTTGTAGAGCACTATGCATAGTGTATTATTTTTATTAAGAGTAATTACATATTTATATGTTAAAATATACATAGAAAATCAGAACAAATAGAAACCAAATTTTTAGGAATCGTTATTTCTTGAGTTATGGGGAACTTTCTAATTGTATATATACTTCTGGATTATGTCATATGATGGGGAACTTTTTATATTATACATTTCTGTATTGTTGGAATAATTTACTATGTGCATTTGTTAATTTCATCATAAAACAAAACCATAAATATGTTTCAAAAAATAGGATCAAATTCCCCCAGATCCTTCATCTGCCATCTGAGAAACGGATGCAACGCAGCCAGGCTATTCGCTCACGGTCCGGCCGGGGCTTCCCAGAGGCCTGGAGAGCTGTGGCCAGGTACACAGAGCTCCGCGAGGGCGGATGGCCAGTGGAGAATGCGCTTTAGCCAGGGAGAGTCAGGCCTTTGCCCTCGGCTCTGGGAGGTGAACTCTAGGCCAGTGGCACGTGCTGTCTGACAGCAGTGTCTTTGTGTGCTGGGGACTTCGGGCACCTGACAGTCCAACAGTGTGATTTACGATGGGGCGCTGGGCCATGTGGTATCAGTTCTGCCTCCGGAAGGGCTAGAGACTAAAGGTCTTCCTGACTGTGTGTGATGGAGCCCAGTAAAAACCCTGGACCCCAAAGGCATGGGTGCACCTCCCTGATTGGCAGACACCAGTGTGTGGCCCCAGATCTACTGCAGAGAAGTAGCCCTGCCTGAGTCCACAGGGAGAGGACTGTGGGAAGTCTACATTCAGTATCCTTCCTGGAGTCTGCCCTCTGCACTTCTTGCCTTGGGTGGTTAAAATCTGTACCCTTTCCTTCCATAAAACAGGATTGTGAGTATAACAACTTTCAGTGACTTCTCTGAATGCTCTCAGTGTGCATCAAACCTGAGAGGGTTTAGGGACCCCCTCGCCCCAAACTTGCAGTTGGTGTCAGAAGTGGGGGTGGTCCTGTGGGTGGATGATTCCTTCTGGCTAAACTCTCAGCAGCCCAGAGCAAGGGCCCGGCTGGCAGAAAGCCTGACTCAGAGGCACAGGAAAGGTGACTGCCTGGGGTGTCAGGACATTGCTGCTAACACTGAGCTGTGGGTTCTAGCCCCAGCTTTGTTACTTACTGGCTTGTGTAGGCGACAGAAATTGCCTGTGAGTGCTCCTGGCCCCTGCCAAGGTGAACACAATCACTCCGGCTTGAGGCCTTCAGAGCTGCTTCCCCACCCACAGTCAAGGTTACAGATGTCCTAGGAGCGTGAGCCCTGATCCACCCTATACTTTGCGAGAACCTTCCCAGCTCCCAGCTCCCCTGAGCCTGCTGAACTCCCTTTTTGGCTCCTTTGCTTCAAACCTATTCAAGCCTAACTCGTCCCTATTTAAATGTTCCCATCAGCTCAGAACACCTTCTCCCCATCTTTATCCCTGGATGCTTTCTCTCCCGATGCCACTCCCAGAATTCTGTAGGATCCGGACCAGGGTGAGGCAGGTGAGGCACCCGGGGTACAAATGTGAAGGTGCTACTGGCACTTGCATGACCCTGAGAGTGAACACTTCCTTCTACTCTGTGCCCTAAGTGTCTCACTTGCATGGCCCTCATCCCGGCCTAACGTCCAGCTTCAGTCTGTCCTCTCCCTGCTTCCATCCCTCCCACCTTGGCCCAGAGGGTTTTCAGCCATTATCACATCTGGCCATTTCTTGAAAGGCTCCACTCACACGAGTGGTCCCCCAGCCTTCTTCCAGTGAACAAAGCCCCTTACAGCCTTCGGGGCTTCAAACATGGCATCCCCTCCACCTGGAACACTGCCTCCCCCAACCTAAAACCCTCCCCCATGCCAGTCCTCAGCCCTCTGGTCTCAGCTTCACTGTCAGCCCCACATGGAAATCCTTCCTGGCTCCCCGAGGAAGTCCCTGCCTCCTTACACTCTCTCACAGAACATTGCACGCAGCCTTTGCAGCACATATCACAGTGGCAATTAATTATTGGTGCAATTGTTTGGTTAATGGACACCAGGCTCTATGTTACACGAAGGCAGGTTGAGCAGTCAGAGTCCTGGCAGGTGTGTTCTAGTGGGATCATTGATTGTGAGAGTTTGGAAGAGCAAGAGCACGGAGCCATTAGTTCTCCTAGGCTTGAAGGGGCAAGAGGAGAGAGCGGTTACTGAAATCTGGAGGATGCTGTGACTATCCTTGGGAGAAATGGGAGCTGTGGCCGTGGGCAGAGGAATGCAGACCCTGCCAGCTCACAGCCCAGCAGGGAGGGAACTAGGGGAATGAATGCCTCAGCCTCCATCTCCTCTCACCTCCAGGCTCCTGCCTCCCATTGGCCAAACCCAACTCAAGAGGAGAGGGCAGGAGCCCAGGTGTTGCAGCCACACAGATCAGCCTGGAGGCACAGGGCAGGGCAGAGGAGGATGGAGAGAGGGCCTGAAGGGTAAATGAAGATGTTCAGCGCAGCAGGACGACCTCGATCCTGCTCATCCCCGAAGCTCTAATGAATAGCCCAGTTCTTAGTACGTACTGAAGCAATGCTGGTGTTGAAAGGAGCACAGGAGAGAGTGAATCGCTCCCTCGCCCGCATCCCAGGGATATTGTAAGGTCAAGTGCAAGTGCGGTCAGATCAGGAGACTGTTCTATGAACCATGAAGCAGCAAATAATAGGAATGATTATTCTGACTCTTATGCGGACTCTTCTTCCTTTTGGGAGTCCAGTCTCTGAAAAAGTCACCATCCCCGGAGGGAGCCAACTGGCTGCATTTATTTTCTTGGCTTGGCAGCCCCCAGGGCCCTGTTGGTCTGAGCACCTGACCTGAAGGGACCTTGGAGCATGAACCTGCCCTTTGTGTGGGTGTAGCTCTTGGTAAGAGCACATCTATACCACAAGGGCACGTTAGGTTTTCTTTATTGAGTTAAAAATAAAATTATGACACTCTCCAGCAACAAAATGCTCTCTGTCATACCTGGGGACTAAGTGTTTGTTGCAACTTTATTAAAATATATTAGATAAATTGAAGAGCTATGCTTTCCAGCCAGCTGACAGAGCCACTGCCTCCCTGTAGATATTTTGGTTTTGTATTAAGAAAGTTGTCACAAGCAATTTGGACCGGAGCGTGCAGTTATAAACTGCCAAATGTTGATTAATTAAGCTGATGTTTGGATTAGTTCTGCCTGATCATTTCATTAGGGGAAATTAGGGAAAATGTGGAATAAAGTAACAAAGGGGAAGGGAAAGCATCACCCTATAAGTAGGACCTATGACAAGGAGACCCACGCGGTATCTGTAGGTGTGTGCCTGTGTGTGCATGTATGTGCATGTGTGTGTCTTTCAAGCATCCGAGCAAAGGGTGGGTCCGTGGCTGGAAGGATTACAAGTAGTTGTTATGAATTCTACTTCTGGTATCAGCTCTCTTGCTGATCCAGCCTTCGGCCTTGACATCTCTGTGCAAACACTTCCCAAGTCAAATGTTCATTGAGCCTTTAAGCCATTGAGCCAGTGGTCTCCTCGACCAGTGATGGCGAACCTATGACACGTGTGTCAGAGGTGACACGCGAACTCATTTTTTTGGTTGATTTTTCTTTGTTAAATGGAATTTAAATATATAAAATAAATATCAAAAATATAAGTCTTTGTTTGACTATGGTTGCAAATATCAAAAAATTTCTACATGTGACATGGCACCAGAGTTAAGTTAAGAGTTTTTCAAAATGCTGACACGCCGAGCTCAAAAGGTTCACCATCAGTGTCCTAGATGCTGTGCTGACCATCCATGGGACCTGAGGTTTAGCCCAGCAAAGCCTGACAGAGAAGGAGGGGGACAGGGGTGTCATTCACCCACTCAGGACCTGGCAGAAATGCCAGGTGAAAGGCAAGATTCTCAGAGAAGCAGAAAGATGCTTTCCCCAACCTCAAGGCAGTCAACATAAATGAAAATGTGAGTTGACCCCAAATGTCATGTCCTTTTAGGCAACTGTCGCTTTGCTAATACCTAATTCAGATATTGAAAGACTTGGGCATTTTTAGGAATTTGCATGTGGTTTGTGCCCTCATAAATTCACTTATGCAAAAAAAAACATCAAGCATTAATGTTCAGCCCTGAGCTGTCCAACTCATAAAGAGGCAAAAGACATGGTCCTTGCCCTTAAAATATTAAAAGCCATCCAGGAAGGTGAGTCTCCTATGCATCTCACTAGCCTCACCTTCCCAACCAACATGCACTGTATTTTTCAACCATGTTTACTTTTTCAATTTTTTCAACACATCATGCTCCCTCTCATTGCCAGCATTTTGTCCATGCTGTTCCTAACTGCTTGTAACATTTTTCTCCCAACCTCACCACACCATCCCCAATTCTCCCTCATCCTTCAGGTTACATATTAGCTTGAATGTCATTTCCTCTAGGAAGCCTTCCTGGATCACAGATGCCAGACTGTGTACGTCATCCTCAATATGTGCTCCAAAGCACCTCGTGCTTCTCCAACCGTATCGCATTGCTATGCTTATTCAATTTCATCTCCCCCTGCACACCACAGCAGGAGGAAAAGAGGGTCACTTGCCTGACTTGCACCATCCTCCATGCTGAGCATAACATGTAATAGAAGCAAATAAGTGGAGAGAATGAAATGGAAAGGACATCAGCCAAGTATCGAGATGACTTCTACCAGTGCCGACAGTGGGAACGGTGGCGAGTCATCTTCCTTTCTCAGTACACAGTTCCTCATCTGCAAAATGGGAAGAGTAGAGACGATGGCCATCCGGTACCCACTCATGTCCAGGACTGATGTCCAGGCTGAGCTGGTTGGGTGTTCCCTTGCCCCTCCGAGCGAAGCAGCATTGTGGACCAGAGAGAATGGCGTCCCAAGGGTGGTCTCCGCTAAAGTCAAGAGCAGGGAGTACATGGGATGATACAAACCCATCCTTCTCTACACCTTACTGCTGTTGGGGGCTCAAATTAGAAGGCTTCTGCCAACTTCCAAACAACACCAGAAGAGAGGTGTTATTATTTAAGACAACCAATGAATATGTATGTTGATGCCTTACAACAAACAGCGGCCACATGAGTAAAACTTTGCTCTGGCCTGGAAGATATACTGTGACATATAAGATAGATAAACAGATAATATAGATATATATGTGGGCTAAAGGGATGTGATCTACACATGTATTAATAGGCTATAAAAAGCTGGTAGTTATGGCCAGTAGGTTATAAAATTTGGGACTTCAGTTTCAAGAAAGCTAATTCTCTTCCCTCCCTCCACCACCCTCTCCAGTTGTCTTCATTTTTCCCATCCAAGAGGACTTTAACAACTCCTCCATGGAGACCTTCACGTAAGGGACCCTTGACTTTGGTAGTGGGTTCCCTCACCTGTCATCTGCCCCCCTCACTCCCCTCGGACTGCTCGATTCTCACTTAGGCTCTAACAACTAGTCTTCTGGTCAAGTCCAGTTGGTTTATTTCTAGCCCAAAGTGAATTTCCATATGATTTTGTGAGAAGGGGCACTTGGAGAAATGGGGCAATTGAGGATGGCAGCCCCTACACAGCCTCGCAGCTTTAAGGCAGTCAGGAGAATATGCCCACCTATCCCCACCTCCCATTGTTGAGGCTGCTCTCAGAGGTCAGGCAGGCCTGCTGACAAAGAGGTGCACAGAAAGCCCTCAGTGTGTAAGGGAGCAGCACAATAGCATGTCACATGCTTTTGCATAAATTAAAATTTCTGATACCTCTGCATAAATAAAAGAAAGCAGATGCATTGTTATGTATAGCTATAAATATAAAAACCTATATGCACATTGTCCCTGTGGGAGTTCCACTGGGAGACTGATCACTTGCTATGACATGCGCTGACCACCAGGGGGTGATGAGGAATGAAGGAAGGCCCCAGCTGGCAGCCGGAAGGCCCCAATGGGCCCTGATCACTGCCAGAACTAGGGATTCTACCCGTGCACAAATTTTGTGCACCGGGCCTCTGGTTCTATTATAAAGTCTAAAGCTTAACACAGAGATTTCCTTAGAAGGGGACAGTCTTTAGAACCTGTTTTCCAAAACCCATAACTCTGGGTGTACAACCAGAAGCCCGAGAATCTTTAGGCCTCCCCAAGCTCCTGCCTCCAGCAAGGAGTATGAATTTACCCACGGATTTCATCTCAGCAGTGCAACATGACAAGTCTCAGAGCTAAGGCAAGGGTTGAATGCAGGGAGGTAATTTAAGCGAGTGTACAGAGTGCAGGGCTTTGAAGACCTCCTGTTTTCCTTCCCTGGCCCCCAGGCCTACCCCCTCCGGGGCCCACAGCACCACCTGCCTCTTGGCCAACCTTCATTCTCCATGTTGATCTGTGAAATCCAGCCCTGTCTGGGCCAAAGGGCATCACCATTGCCCAGAGCAGGTGTCCTTTCTCCCTGTGATGCTCAGATGTGACCCTTGGATAACCAGACACCAGCCTACTCGGTGAGCAGGGCAGTGGGTGTACTGATGAGGCCCCTGCACGCTCAGGCTGGGTTCTGTTGCCCCATTCAGATATCCTGGGCCCATTCTGCAAGACACATGCGTCCCTGTTCCCCACAGCAGCTGAAATGGGCTTTGCTGCATTTGCGGTTCTTCTGCAGGAAACTATAGCTGAACCAAGGAGAAAGGCTCCACAAGGGAAGGGTCTCCCTCTCTCCCTCTGATACACACACACACACACACACACACACACGCACACAGGTGTTCACATGCACACACCCATCTCTCACAAAGAGGAATGGAGAGCGGCAGTAACAGATAGAACAGGCAGAGGGAGAAAAAATGGAGATGAAAGGAAGCAGAGGGAGAGGAGAAGACACACAGCCTCTCCGCAGCGTGGAGGCGGATGGAAAGGGACAGAAAGCCAGGAAGGCGAGGAGCGGAGATGCGAGATTCTCAGAGGGAGTGGGGGGAGGAAGCCCCAGCTGCATGGGAGGGGCAGCCCTAGGGGGCTGTGTTCAGGCTGCAGTTTTAATATCCTAATTGATAGTGATGACACAGCGTGTGTACATGTGCGCTGGTGTGTGTGTGTGTGTGTGTGTGTGTGTGTACATGCTCAGCTCTGGGTGCTCCCAGAGGTGCTAACTGCACCCAGGCCTGGGGGTAATACAGGGGGCTCTTGAGGGAGCCTGTTACCTGGGCCTGGGCCTGCCTCTCCTGAGACAGTCAGTGAGCACTTGCTGAATGGAGGTCGAATGCTGCAGCCTGGTCCCTTCCCACAAGGTTGGGCTACAGGTGGGCCAGTAGATGCAGAGAACCATCCCTCCCACCCGCTTTTTCTCACTTTACTGCAAAACCAATTGATAATGGGAAAGCACCTAGTTGATAGTCTGGAGCCCTGGGGCTCAGACCCAGGCTTCCTCCCAGTTCTGGAGTGAAAATCAGACCTTCACTTCCTGCGGAACCGAAGACACCCTGACCGCATGCCCCTCTGGTTAGCTGTGTTTCACCCACGGTGCCCAGCACCTCCAGGTGCTCAGTAGCGCTTTCTTAAATAAACGAGCTGCAAGGTGGTAGCCATCACCTGGCCCAGTGGCCAGCAGGGGGTGCAGGTTCCACAAAGGCCCCCCAAAACTGTGCTGTTTTTCCTTCCTTCCTCCCTTCCTTCCTTCCTTCCTTCCTTCCTCCCTTCCTTCCTTCCTTCCTCCCTCCCTCTCTTCCTTCCATTCTTTCACTTTCCCTCTCTCCTTGGGGTTGAAGGAGACCATGCCCTTGGTTGCTTTCACGTCCTGTGTCCGTTCAGGACTCTCACCTTTGGAGGCCTGGGAAGAAGGTGGATGAAGCCAGTGTGGGTGCACGGGCAGGTGAGGGAGGCCCATCACTCATGTGCAGAAGATGAGTACCAGGCAGAAAGCTTCAGGCTCCTTAGGGATCTTGGGTTAAAAGTTACTGACCAGCTGTTTTGAATTTTCCCAAAAAAAGAAAGACTAGAGGGAGGAAGGACAGAGGTTGAATGACGGAGAAAGACGGAAGTCACTAAAGAGGCGTCCTGGGTGAGCCCTGGAAGGAGTCCCCGAGAGGAAGGCGCACTTTCTAACGTCCAGCATGTCCCACTCTATTCCATTTAACCTTCACGGCAGCTCTAGGAAGGAGGCATTGCTATGAGTAACCCTTTTGCCAGCATGGAAACTGGCTCCAGGTGTCTATAGGGGTCACCTGCAGTGGGAGCTGGGATCACCCTGACAAAGAAGGGAGGGGTGGACCTGGCTGCGGCACGAAGCGGTGACCATGACCCAGTCCTGCCAGCAGCCCCAGCCCGAGTCAGCCTCCATCGACCCCAGGAGTCCACAGTGGTCTACAGGACAGACAGACCTCAGAATTGCCCTTTCTTGGCTGGGGACTGATGGCCCCTCCCTGCCTAGCTCAGCCTGGCCGGCCAGCTCCCAGGTCAGACGGCCAATTCCTCTGAGACATCACGGTGGCGGTCACACTGGGAGTGGATGAGAGGCCTGCCTCTGGGGCACTGAGGGCTAGTCGTGTTGCAAATCAGTGTTAAGACCCAGAGGAGCTCCAGGGCCTCAGTGCGAATCCTGCCCTTCAGCCTTTCATCCTTGGAGAGCCTGAGCCTGTGGACCAGAAAGAGACATGTGGGGCCAGCGCCTGCCACCTACTGTCCCCCCAGCCTGGGCTCAGTCACAGCTGCCTCAGCTGAGTTATCCTCCCATCCACCTACGGGCACTTCCTCATCAGGGGTCCATGAGAGGCTGTCCTACACGTCCCCACGGCTTGGTCATACGCCATCAGCTTGGCCTACAGAGCATCCTTATTATCTCCAAACCACAGCTGCCCCGCCAGGCGAACACCTCCTCTGGCTGCTGAGCTCACAGGCGCTGGCGTCTGGGGACTGACTCTGCCACTGCTGTCCCCACCCTCCCCTGCCCAGCTCACCGAGAAAGCGGTTCATCATCTCCGTGACTATCTCACACGGCACTTGTAAGCACAAAAGGAGACACAGCCCGTAAACTGCCTTCTCAGTGCCAAGGTTTGACACTGGATAATGGCCCCCCAGATGTCCACATCCTGACTCCCCGCCCCCATCTGTCACCCTTTATGGCAAAAGGGACTTTGTGGAAGTTGTTAAGCGAAGGATCTCGAGTTGGGGGTCATCCTGGGTTGCCAGGTGGGCCCAGTGAAATCACGGGGGTCCTTATGGGACGGAGAGGGCAGCTCAGAGTCAGAGAAGGAGACGTGATGACAGCTCAGAGGTCGGGGTGATGTGAGGAAGGGGCTGGAGCCGGAGCTTCCTCTAGAAACTGCAATGGCAAGGAAGTGCAGCCCTGCGGACTGCACTTGATTTCCACCCTCCAGACTGTGGGATGATAAACCCCGGGTTTGTGGCACCTTCTTCCAGCGCCAACGGAGACTTGGACCTGCTCACTACTTGGTTTCCTGCTTCCTGCCATGACTGCCAGCTCCCCGTGACTCACAGCATCTGCCACTGTGCCCTGCGGAGCAGCCCGCAGACCCCCTGGAAGGCGTGGAGGCAGGTGGTGAGAGTGAATGGGTGTGAATGAATAAGCAACAAATCAGTGGTATCACCGCCTGAAGGCTTCCCCAGACCCTCCCCTGAGTAGGCTGGGACTTAATCGCTAGTCAGTAGAACTGTGACTCCCAATTGTTCAAAACACAGCAAAATAATCAATAACATTTCTCAGCCCCTCTCTGTGTGCCAGGTACCCTCTGAGCACTTTGATGAATTCATTTTATCCTGGTTATTACTGGTACCCATTTTTTATAGATGCAGAAGCCGGGGCACAGAGAGATTGAGTCATTGGCCCAAGGTCACCCAGCTGGAAGTGGTAGAGCTGAGATTTGAACCCAGGCTGCCTGGCTCCAGAGCCCGTGCACCATCCTGTCTCTGCACTAGTTTTTCATTCTGGTTTCTGTGTGCTCTGGGTGAAGCTTGGAGAACGTTGTGAGGTGGCAGTGCTTAGAAAAAGCAAGCCTTTTCAAGGTGTCTCATCATGACCCCAGGCCAGGAGGAAGAGCTAAGGCCCCAGCCCCTGTGACAGGCTCAGAGGACGTGGGGGGGGGGGGGGGCGGAGGGGGAAGGCATCCTTCACTTCCCCTCCACCACTGGCCTTTAGCTCTCCCTCCTGCCCTCCCCCACCCGCAGTGCACTGGGGTGCCCAGGGGCCCATGCGTCACTGCCATGGCTCCAGGGCAGGCTGTGGAGGGAATGATCTGTGGTTCTCTGGAGGCCCCCGAGTGCAGAAATGTTTAAAAGTCTTAAATAAATTCCCGTTTAATTTCAGCAGCTCCCTCTCCGGCTCCAGCTCTCAGCGGGAGCAGGAATGAGCAGGCAGAGTTCTCCTGCTCCCACGTCTCCATGGGCCCCGGGGACCACTCATGACGGGTGGGTCTTTTCCATCAGCTTCTCCCCCTCCCTTCCCCCATGCCTGCCTCCTGGGGCTGAGCTCCCTGCCCTGACCCACCACTGCCCGGCGCCCCTCCCATCCCCTCACCCCACTCAAAGTGTTGGAGAAGAGGAAGGCAGATTTCAAGACTGTGCCCTGTTTCCCAGTGTGGCTGACCTTCCAGAAGTGAACGGAGGCTGGCCTCCATTCTTCCTGGATCAGCTCCTCCTCATGGTGGGGAGGCCACCCACACCCATCCACCTCCAGGCCTCCTGCTTCCCTCCTCCCCCCGCCCCCCCCACCAGCGAAGGGCCCTGCCACCCAGTCCCCCCCTCTCCTTCTAACCACCATCAGGCCCCACACTCCCAGCCTCACAGGGATCCCTGTGGGTCCTTGGGCTCCACACGCTGTCTCTGGGCCTTTGCGCTTGGTGTCCCCTCTGCCTGCACGGCTCTCTCTGAGGTCCCAGGCTTCTCTGCCTCCTTCACCCAGTCTCTGTCAAACAGCACCCTGACGACCAGCCTTCCCTGGCCACCCCTGGCCACCTGTCACTCCCCACCTCCTCCCGCTGCCTTCTCTCTCTATTGTACTGGCACCTCCTGACATATGTGTTTACGGAATACAGCATATATACCACACAGATCTACGATGTTTTCATTTATTATTGTCTGTCTACTGACTGAATGGAATCCCCTTGAGGGCATGAGCGCTTCTGTGCCCTCAGCAGCCGGGGCGGTGCTCTGTGCCCAGGAGGTCCTGGTGGGTGAATGAATGTGGGAGTGAATGAAAGGGCGAGGTGTGAGTTTCCTGGGGAGGTCACCCAAGTGCTACTTAAGGACTGTCTAGCCTAGAGTTTGCTCCCTGAGCCAGACAGGCTCTTGGAGATCAAGGTCGTAAAGTCCAGGTCAGCGATCTTCAACCTTTTCATCTCATGACACACGTAAACGAATTACTCGACTTCTGAGGCACGCCAGTTAAAAATCTCTGGCCTAGGTTTAAAGTCTGAACATGGGAGTCAGATGGCCTGGTTTCAAGTGCCCGCTCGCCACTTACGGCTGTGACCGTGGGCCAGTCACTGAACCTCTCTGTGCCTCAGCTTCCTCATGTGCACAGTGGGGTGAGCGTAGGACCTCGTGAGTTACGGTGGGGATTAAGTGAGGGAATACTTGCCAAGTGCTTGCAGCAGAGCCCAAGGGCTCTAAGAGTGTCCAGCACACACCAGGCCTGTCACAGGGACAGTGACTGGCCCCAGGCTGGTCGCCGTGTGGCTAAGTGCGCAGCGGGCCTTACGCTCTGAGCCCTCCTCCCGTAAAGCCCGCTGCTGCCAGTGGTGGCCATGGCCGGGCAGAAGCTGGCCTTCCAGAACCAGGGGAAGAGCTTCTGCCTCAGCGGAATAGGTGGGCTTGAGACTCAGAGAACAAAGCAGGGCTCCCTGGAACCAGAGTGTGGAGAGAGAAAGAGAGGGGCACTGTTCTGAGAGAGACAGAGTCGGCTGGCCCCGGAGAGGGGCTGGCACAGGCAGGTGGAGGCTCACATGCTATTCAAAGAACCCACCGTGCCGTGGCCACAGCATGACTCGGGGTGGGGAATTGGGGGGCGGGAGGAAGATGAGGCACCCTACAGGCCTTATCTCCCAGGAAAACCAGTAGAGGACAGTGACCCCAAAGAACTGGGACTAAGAACTAGGCAGGCCGAGACTGTGGGTGCCTGAGGGTAACTAGACTTTCCATGTAAGGTGTGATGGTGCCGGTGATGGTGGGTGAGAATGTTGTGTCTACCCGGGAAACCAGTGAAGCAAAAGGCAGCAGTGGGATCCCCGTCCCCTCCAGCCTCCCCCACCTCTAGGCCCTGTCCCCTCACCAATGATGCATCAGAAATGCTCCCCCCCACCAGCCTTGCTCCAATCTCTGCCCCTGCCCCTCCAGATCCAAACCACCCTGCCCTGGGCTTCACTCTCCACCATTCTGGCAAAGGAGACCATATGGGCCTGTCGGTGGTCCTAGGTCACGCATTTGCGTTTTCAGAGGCCGTGGATGCTTTAACAACCCAAAGCAGGCCCCTGAGGGTTTAAGGATGGGTGTGCTCTGGGTCCTGGCACAGAGGAGTGATCGGATGGTTAGAAGCCATCAGGCCCTGGCAGAGTTGACAGGGGACAGCAGAACTTGGAACCAAACCAGGCAGAAGGGGCCTGTCTCCGGGCAAGAGAGGGCGGAGGCACCTGGCAGAGCTGCTCAGCGTCTGTGGAGTCGAGCTTTCCGGAGCAGAGCAAGGGGGTTGTGAAGCCCTGTGCTCCTGAGAGACAGAACTCCAAGGGCGGGTGAGGGGCAGCTCCAGCAGTTGGGACAGGGCCCAGCGGTGTCTGGAGGAGTTGCTGGTCGATAGCCCGGCTCTGGGAATAAGAGGAACCGGAGACCTCAGGCTGTCCAGGCGGGATCCATTTGCTGAAGCGATTGATATGGAATTCAAACCAGTGTCCCTCCTCCCAGTCTCCCTCCTGCTTCCCTTTGGAGAATTTAAATGGGGGGAGGGGGGCGGGAAATCTTCAATGTGAATGAGAGGAAAGGTCAGATGATGCTGATGTGTCTCTGAAGATGCTTCCCCCACTCCTCCTGGAAAGAAAGGCAATGGGGGGGCGGGCTGTCTGAGAGGTGAGCCAGGGGAGGAGAGGCGGGCACAGTGAAGGGAGCACCACCCTGGCCCTCGGCACCCTGTGTGGAGATGGGTTAGGACAGAAACATCCTCATGGGTATTAGGAGCCCATGGCGTGTTTCCAGCATTAATTATTGATAGGCAATTGATCAGCTTGGATGGTATTGATAAAGAAGTACAGCTTGGCCCAGCTGGTGTAGCTCAATGGTTGAGTGTCAACCCAGGAACCAAGAGGCCACGGTTCAATTCCTGGTCAGGGCACATGCCCAGGTTGCAGGCTCAATTCCCTGTGGGAGGCATGCAGGAGGCAGCCAATCCATGATGCTTCTCTCTCTCTCTCCCTCTTCCTTCCAAAAAAAAAAAAAAATCAATAAAAACATTTAAAAAAAAAAGAAAAGAAGTACAGCTGTGGGTGAAGACAAGCTGAACCCAGACTTACTTGGGTCAGAGCAGAGGGAGGAACGCTGGGACTGGTGGAGTTCTCTCACAGGCAGCAGGGGGATTGTGAAAGTGCAGAGACCCAGGGCAACTACAAGATTCTAGGAAGCACCTGGGTCCTCATAGTGGACCCTACTATGAGGGTCGGCCAGTGGCTACAGGTACGAAGGGAAATCACACCTGCGCCCTTGACCTGGGAGCCTTCATGCTCGTGGGGCAGACAGACCCCAGAATGGATCCCCTCAATCCCACCAAGAGGGTGGATCCAGGAAGAAGAGCCAGGATACGCAGCTAACCTGCAGAGCCAGGGTCTCAAACAGAAGGTGACCACTGGCCCGGGTCTTCAGGGATGGATGGATCAGGGTGTAAATGGCTTATTTGCTAAGGGATCCCAATAAGTATTGGAAGGGACTGGAGCAGTGAGACAAGGAGGGGAAACAGTCAGTGAAAAAAGGGGTGTCCTCAGCAACAGTAGGCGGCTGCAGCTCAGTCCTCCTGGGGACACGGGCCTCAGAATTGTCTTCCACGGGCAGATCCTGGGAGCTCATTCACCAGCTCCCATCAGTCACCGGAGGAGAGAGAGAGAGAGAGAGAGAGAGAGAGAGAGCAGTCCCTTCCCCAGAGGTGATGCAGGCGCCACAGCCAGCAAGAGCCCGCAGGCAGAGGTGCGGGTGTGTCCAGTGGTTTGGACCTGTGCCCACAGAAAGGGTGAGCATGGAGGGAGGTGGGCGCGCACAGCAGCGTCTTCTACAGAATCCAGCCGAGAAAGGAAGGTTGGGTGTTTCGGACACAGGGAGGTCTGAGAGGGGGCGCGGGCAGAAAGCCAGGAAAGGGCCGTCCTGGACAAGGACTCCGAGGAGATTCTGCGGACAAGGACTAAGTCAGAGGACTGATGGTAGAGAGCCAGAGTCCCAGGATGCCCCGGCCCAGCTTCTTCCTAACCTGGTCAAGCCTGGATGCTACCACCAGGCTGTGGGTTTACAGAATTACACACTGTTGAGGCCCGAAGATCTTTGCGAAAGGCAGCGACTAAGACCCAGAGGAGGAAAGGCCTTTGCCCAAAGCCACACAGCTGGCTGGAGGCAAGCTGCTAGAACCCAGGGCTTTGACTCCTTAAGATACGCGAGGCTGGGCCTGCAGCTGCCCAGAGAAATCTCAATTGGGATCTGGCCTGCCTATAAAGCAGCGGTTCTCAACCTGTGGGTCGCGACCCCTTTGGGGGTCGAACGACCCTTTCACAGGGGTCGCCTAAGACCATAGGAAAACATATATATAATTACATATTGTTTTGTGATTAATCACTATGTTTTAGTTATGTCCAATTTGTAACAATGAAAATACATCCTGCATATCAGATATTTACATTACGATTCATAACAGTAGCAAAATTACAGTTATGAAGTAACAACGAAAATAATTGTATGGTTGGGGGTCACCACAACATGAGGATCTGTATTAAAGGGTCACGGCATAAGAAAGGCTGAGAACCACTGCTATAAAGGGTGTGGCCCCTGCAGGCGGCCCCACTCACGCCAACAATCCCAGGGTCTGAGCCGCTTCTGTGGTGTGGAAAGAAAGAAGCCTCATTGTGAAGAGTGGCCCTGAGGATCCTGACCAGGAGGAAAAGTGGGGGCTTCCTAAGAGGTCCTAGGGGGCCCACGGGGTGGCACCATTCCGTTAATGGGCCTTAGACACTGTGACTGGCTTGGAGATATAACAACTTTAGCTCCTATAATGGAAGCACAAAGTAGGGCCAAATGAGATGAAACATCCAGGGATGCCTTCCAGCCCCTCAAGGCTTCCTGAGATGTTGGGGGACAGGTGCGGGGGTGCAGGAAGAGGAGCCTGTGTCTGGTTGCAGGTACAGCTGAGGCCACAGGCAGGTCACCCCCATACCCTGCTGACGATCCTGGAGGGGACCCTCTCTGAGCGCTGGCAGGTGTTTGGAGGAGCCCACCATGTGCAATTTTGACTTCCCAAGGTGACCCAGAGAGTGTCCATTCATTCATTCATTCATTCATTCACTCACTGAGCGCCTTCTCTGTGCCAGGCACAGACTTCGGTTCTGGGGATACAGGGAGAACAAGCCAACTCAAATCCTGCTCTGCAGGACTCTCAGGGAGATGAGGGGATATGCAGTAAACAAGTAGTTAAAATGCCCCTTGGTGTTGAGGTTGGTGTTGAGGTGGGAGAGCGTGACAGGCCAGGAGGGAGGAAGTGACAGGCAGGGGTGCGATGTTAAGGATGGTCAGGGAAGACCTCTCTGACGAAGATGATGTTTGACCAGAGGCCTGAAGGCGGTGAGGGCTAGACAAGCCCCAAGGACATCTGGAGCAGGACCTCACAGAGAGAGGGAAGAGCAGGGCAGAGGTGGCGGGGAGAAGGTGAGCGGGGTGTGTCAGGGGAACGGTGAGGAGGACATATGGCGCATGTGGGTGTGGCTGGAATGAGGGAACTGACTGGTCAGAGTGAAGGGAAAACTGGGCAGGGTTGTGCCTCAGGATGTACTGGTGGCAGTGACGGGAAATTAGCATGTTGACGATTAAAACCCCTCCCGGGCCCCGCCTCACTGCCTCTGCGGCCTGCTGGGCTGCAGACCCTCTCTACTGGACTGTAATTGTGGATGACTGGCAGCGCAGGAGGGTTATTTACTCCAGCATCACCACAAACACGCGTCACACACGGCTCTACGACATTACCAGGGCTACAACATCATTAGGTGGTAGGGATTTTCAGCTTCATTCTGACCTTATGGGGCCACCGCCTCACACGCGGCTCTAAGATGTCACCAGGGCTACAACATCATTAGGTGATAGGGATTTCCAGCTTCATTCTGACCTTATGGGGCCACCGCCTCACACGCGGCTCTAAGATGTCACCAGGGCTACAACATCATTAGGTGATAGGGATTTTCAGCTTCATTCTGACCTTATGGGGCCACCGCCTCACACGCGGCTCATCTTGGGCCGAAACATCATTATGCAGCGCATGACGGTGCTCGAAGACGGACGGAGACAAATGTTTAGAGATGAAATTAGTTTTCCACAGCCCAGAGTCCTCAAGTGCACAGGGGGACTGAAGAAAACGAAAATGGAATGCTGAAAACTTTAAGCATGCAGATGCTAAAGGAAAGGGGAAGATGGATGCAACCCTGACCACCTTGGTTTGTTTCCTTCCAGTCTTTTTTCTAGGCATAGTAAATCAATCTCAGAACAGATGGCACATTCAAACTCGGTAATTTGAGGAGTAAGCTAATAGCTAAAAAGTTTTTTTTTTTTAATTCTCACCAGAGGATATGTTTCTTTATTGATTTTCTAGAAAGAGAGGGAGAGGAAAGAGAGAGAGAGAGAGACATTGATGTGAGAAGCATTGATTGATGGCCTCTCATACACTCTCCTGACTGGGGATCAAGCCTGTAACCTAGGTATGTGTCCTGACTGGGAATTGAATCCACAGCTTTTTGGTGCAGGGGATGACACTGCAACCACCTGAGCCGCCCGGCCAGGGCAAGTTGAGAGTTTTAAAAGGACTGGACAAGGTAAAATTCAACACCTGGGCTGGCAATTGCGGGAACTCTAACACCCCAGACAGGCAGGTGGGAGGAGCAGTTACCAAAGCCTGGAAGGAGCCGGTCTGTGGGAGGGCTGCCCTGGGAGGGACCTGAGATTCTGTATTTCTAAAAAGATTCTGTATTTCTAAGAAGAGTCTGTATTTCTAAGAAGATTCCGTATCTCACTGTCCTGTGGCCTCTCAGCCGCTGCTGGGGCTCCCCACTGGCTGGGCCCTCAGGAGGACAGGTGGAGCTGCCCAGACAGGGCAGCGTCCTGGGCAGAGAGCAGGTGGAGCAGGGAGGAGTGTGGGTCTGCACACATATCCCAGGTCTTTTTTCAGTGGAGCATTGCAAATGCTGTCTCATGGCCTGATTTTCTTCATGAATAAATAACAGACGATGAAAGAGGAATTCCGAACTCTCAGAAGGGCCGAGCCATTAGCCAGCCCACCCGTCACACAGGGTGCTCTGTCAGGGGCAGCGGTGGCTTGTTACACTAACAAGTCTCAGCCCCGTTATTTCTCAGGCACCAGCACCTTCTCTCTGCCTCCTGACAAGTAAGCAGTGCGACCCTGCAGGTGGAAGCAGGGGCTGCCAGCGGTGGCAGCGTCAGGAGCTCAGGGGCATCAGCCCAGAGGTGCTCAGACCCGTGGGTGCACAGTCCCTGGATCCTGCAAACTGCAAAGCCTGTTTGTGCAGGTCTGGGAAGGGCCTGAGATTCTGCATTTCTAAGATGCTGATGCAGTGGCCTCCAGCTGTAGCGGCCTCCAGCTGCAGCCTGATTTCAAGGTTCTAGAGACCTACATGCTGGGCCCAGGAGAGGGCAGGTTGGGGGTCACTGCAGGCCACTGGGCCATTAGAGTCACCTCCTACACAGTATTTAAATTTAAGTTCTTATTTTGGCCCAGCCGGAGTGGCTCAGTGATTGAGCATCATCCTATGAACCAGGTGGTCATGGTCATGGTTCAATCCTCGTTCAGGGCACATGCCAGGCTTGCAGGCTCCATCCCCAGTGGGGGGCATGTAGGAGGCAGCTGATCAATGACGCTCTCATCATTGATGTTTCTATTTCTCCCTCTCTCTCTCCCTCTCCCTTTCTGAAATCAATAAAAATATTCTATATAATAAAAGGCCAGCAACCATAATGGCGGAATGACCAGAACAACTGATCGACCAGTCGTTATGAGGTGCATTGACCAATTCTCAGTCCCTCTCCCCAGCCCGCAGGTTCCAATCACTAGATGGCCAATGGGGAACCACAGGGAACTGGGGTGGGTGAGCAGGTGGAAGATGGCCCTGATCACAGGCTAGGGCGGCCTAGGGACCCTACCCACGCACGATTTTGTGCACTGGGCCTCTAGTATTAAATAAATAAACTTAAGTTCTTATTTTGAAAGGCTAAATCATCACAATCCTTAATGCCTTGGCTCTGCCCTGCCTCTCTACTCAAATGAATCCCTCCACAGACACAGGACACTGAAGACAGGACACGGGCTGGTCTGCTCCGATGAGGCGGGCAGGCTGTGGTGGGGGAGGCCTCCAGGCTGGGACACACCAGGGGCACACCCAGCTGAGTCTCCTGGTGACCAGGCCCAGAGCAGCCATGCAGGGGTGCTGAGGGGCTGAAGCTCAGCGCCCCGCCCCCAGATTCCCCACCCCCCACCCCCACAGCGCATTCTTTTCCCTAGAGCCAGTCCTCAGGCAAACTCTGGAGGCCCTGTGCCTAGGGGCCCATCTCCCCAACACCAGAGGTCTTCTTTTTTGATGGCTCTGAGCTTAGATCACTTTCTTTCTCTAGAACTTGGCCTTTCCACCTTCAGAAGTGAAGGGAGAAGAGGGCCTGGGAGGCCAGTGCACACTCTGTCTGGGTGTCCCTGTGCCTGCAGCGCCTAGAGCCCAGCCTCACACAAAGGAGGCCCCAGAAATGTCCACTGAGTGCGTGGGCGCTCTCCTGCACCGTCCCTCTCCATCAGCGGGCCGCTGGTCCTTGAAGGGAAAGCAGACATGACGGGTGATTGACTGAGCTGTCCGAATCCCCGGACGGGAACTGGAAGGGAACTCCCATCTCTGAGTCCCAAACACTTCATCACGGAGCTCAAAGACCTCATTTTCAGGATCAGGAAACTGCAGCCGGAGTGGAAAAGAGGTGTCCCCAAGATCGCAGCAGGGTGGGGGCAGAGAGAGAGCCCAGGCCTCGGACTCCCAGCTCAGGCTCCGTCCACGTCACAGTCACACACCCGTCCATCCTTGAGCAGCCAGCTGGCTAATGAGCAGCTGCTACATCCCGGGATCTGCTCCAGGCACGCAGGGTCCGGAATTAACGAGAGAGCAGAGCCCTTGTTCTCAGGGAGCTTATATTCCGCGGGGGGACACAGAAACCAGCAATAGGGGGCGTGAGGGAAGTAACATGCAGATGAGACAGGAAGCGGGGCAGGGGTGGGGGAACCAGAGGGAAGACGCTCCCCTGAGGCCTTGAGCAGCTATGCCCAGGGAGCCGACTCGATACCACCCACCTCTAGTGCCTGAGCCTTGGCTCCCACATTGTGTATCTTCCCAACACTCTCCAGTGCCTTCCTCATCCTGCTCTGAACTCATCTGTCTGGCTGCTGTCCTACCAGTCACCCTCCTGCCACCTGGGACCCCTCTCCAGCCTCCAGCCTCGCACCCCAGTCCAGGCCAAGGTGACCCCAGCTCCCAGGAGGCCTCAGGAGGCATAGGCCCTTATTCTGCTTTAGATCCAAGAGCAAATTCCCCATTTTGCAGGGGAGGAGCCTAAAGCCCAGAGAGGGCAAGTAAATTGCCCAAGGTCACACAGTAACTAACTTCCATCTTCTCATCCCCCCTATTTTCTCTTTTACTACCTGCCAAGCCTCCAGAAGTCCCCCAAGGTCCCAGGGAATGTTAAGCAAGCTCTTCTCCTTAGTCCCATCCCCCCAGCCCCCAAGGAAACCAGGGCAAAGGAGCTGGTGCAGTCTCTCTGCCATCTTGTGGCTGCTCCTAAAACTGTCGCCTGCCCTGGTTTTGTGTGTGTGTGTGTGTGTGTGTGTGTGTGTGTGTGTGTGTGTGTGTTGACCCCTCCACCCATTTTGTGCATACCCTCCCCCTCATCCCCCCGCCCCCCCCCCCACACACACACACACACCAACCTGTTCTCTATATCTTGAGGTCATTGGTTTTGTTGTTGTTTGTTTTTTAGATTCCACATATCAGTGAGATCATATGGTATTTGCCTTTCTCTATATAACTTATTTCTTTTTCTTTTTTTATTGATTTCAGAGAGCAAGGGAAAGGGAGAGAGAGATAGAAACATCAATGATGAGAGAGAATCATTGACCAGCTGCCTCCTGCACGCCTCCAACTGGGGATTGAACCTGCAACCCGATCATGTGCCCTTGACCGGAATCAAACCTGGGGCCCCTTCAGTCTGCAGGCCGACGCTCAAGCCACTGAGCCAAACCAGCGAGGGCTGCTCTGCTGGTTTTGGAAAGCTGTCACAAGATTCTCACTCCAATCTCGTCTCCCCCCTTTGTACCCATAACTTCTGACATGAGCTTTACCTGCGCAGATACTCATCTCTAAGAAAGAAGCAGGGACTCAGAGCCAGGCCCGTCCCTCCCCGGCTCTGGGAGGACCTCGGCCCGGTCACCTCTCCCTCCCCTCCTACTCAGCTTCCTCCTGTGCAAAATGAGGGAATAATCCCCACCTCCACGTCACAGAGCCGTTGCAAGTGGAACAGGTCACAGATGTGAACATGCCCTGAGCAGAGAAGCGGGCTGTGCAGGCATTTTCAGCACCTACCCCGCGCCCCTCTATCGCTTAACAGAGACCCCCACCCACAGCCAGTGGCCCAGAATGGGGGTGAGATGCATAATCACCTGCACAGACGCATTTGCAGGACACAGGCCCTCCGCTCCTGGCGGTGGGATTCATTCCTCCCAGGGCCACCTGCCTGGCCGCTGCCAGGGTGTCTGTCTGTGGCACAGGGAAGGGACGGGCGTGGGTAAATCTTACAGCGCCCAGTGCCAGGTTCTGTGTGGTAATGCGTGCCTCCAGTGCGCCAGGTGCTTCTGTGCCCTGTCTATGCCTGACTTTACCCATCAGCATGCCCTTCACCTGAGGGTTCTATCTGCCTGCTGAGGCCCACTCACCCCTGGGGTGGCTGGTTTAATCACAGCCCTCTTACCCACCGTGTTCCCTTCCTGTCTGAGCCCACACTCCCCTTGGGGTTTCCTTCACCTCAAAATAAACCATTTGCATCTCAGAGTTGGCTTTTGAAGGGCCCAGCAAAGATCCCAGGATGTTCCCTAACACCAGGACCCCTCCCCTGGCCTGGCCCCCACTGCCCTGTTCTTGGCATCTCCTCACTGCTGCCTCCCAGGGAACCAAGGACAGAGAACATTCTTCTGTCTACCTCTTTCCACCTCTCTCTGTCCTCCATACGTAAGCGGCCCCAGGCACACTTTTTACATTAATGGATTATCACATTTTTATTGTGCATTTACTGTGTTCCAGCTCCTATGCTAGAGACTAAGAACACGCTGTCCTCATGGGTTTTCAGCCTGGTGACAAAGACAGATACTAAGTAAGTGTACACACAAATGAACGTTACCTTTCCAAGTTGTGGAGGGGCCACAAGGCAAAGGGCAGGTTGCTGTGGGAGAGAAGTTGGGGGCAGGGGGAGCGCATTTTAGGGGAAGAGAGGTCAGGGCTGGCTTCACTGAGGAACAGCTACTCAAGTCGAGACCCAGGGGAGAGAAGAAGCCAGCCAAGCAACACTGGGTGGGAATGTTCCGGGCCCACAGAGGGCCTGCGGTGAGAAATGGCGGCCTGTTTGAGGGACCAAGGAGCCAAGGGGATGAACTGGACGAAGCAAGAAGAGAATCACTCGGGAAGGGATTGGCAGAGTCAGCAGAGGTGGGTCACATGGTGCCTCGGGGCCTTCAGAAAGTGTTTGCTTTCCACTGCAGCACAGTGAGAAGCCCAGGGCAGTCATCCCACAGCCTCTGAGAGTCTGCCTGGCTGCGGGGGAGCCTGGGCTGCAGGGGAACCTGGCAGATGCAAGGAGACATGCCCAGACACCAGTGTAATCGTCAGAGGAGAAAAGACGATGCTCAAGACGAGGTTGATGGAAATGCCTGCAGATGAAGACAAATTAAAAGGCGAGTTTCACCAATAAATCAATAAACCCATAGAAACAGCAAAGTAAGTGGTCAGAGGTGGGAGGTAGAGTATTTTATAAGTGAAACCTAAGAGTGACCAGTTAAGTAAGGAGAGCAGTTAAAACAAAAATATAAACCTTCCTAGACACCAAGAGATACAAAGACATATTAATTCCTCACCCCTTGCAAAGGAGAGAGCAGCTAAAATAAGGACACACAAGGACATTCCTTCTCTCTCTTTTTCCACACACATGTGCACACATGCACACACATACATACATACTCACATACACATTCATACACATACACATACATGTGTGCATACCTGTGCGAACACATGCACATATATGTGCGTATACATATGCACATGCATTGGCACATGTTAACATATTGCATGCACATACACATATGCATCTGCGCACATATACATGCATCCACATACACTCATACACACACATGCACACACACACGAACACCTACTTATAAAAAAGACAAAGGGCACAGGAACATGTTAAACTACACCACAAACAGATAATCGGTAAAATTCAGATAGTGTGAGGCTCTCCAGAACAAATGACCCAAGTTATTCTTTAAAAAGTTGAATGGAAATAAAAAGGTATAGAACTTATAAAGTAAAAGCAATTTTAGAGACATGTCAGCCAATCACAATGTGTGGATCTTATCTGGATCTTGATTCAAACAAACAAACTATAAAATATACTTTTCCCAAGTCAATCATGGAAATATAAATACTGACTGTATATTTCATTATTTTGAGAAGTTATTAAACTGTTAGGAATGATAATGGTAATATTTTAAAAAGGAATTTTTATCAAAAATATACTGAAATATCTATAGGTAAAATTGTATGATGTCTGGGGTTTGTTTCAAAATAACCTGGAATGGGGGATGGGTAAAGTAATAGATGAAGTAAGACTCAGCAGGTGTTAATTGTTGAAGCTGGTACATTGTATCGGTCAGCTCTGGCTGCCATAACAAAATACCATGCACCGGGTGGCTTTAACAACAGAGATGTATGTGCTTACAGTCTGGAGGCTTAGCAGTCCTAGATCAGGGTCCAATAGGGTGGGTTTCTGGCGAGGGTTCTCTTCCTGGCTTGTAGACAACCACCTTCTCACTATGTCCTCACATGGAGGAGAGAGAGCTCTGGTGTCTCTTCCTTTTCTTGTAAGGGCACTAACCCTGTTAGATTAGGGCCCCACCCTCATCTTAATTATATTCTAAAGACCCTGTCTCCGAATACAGCCACATTGCAGGGGGTGGTAAGAGCTTCATCAGATAAATTTGGAGGGGCCACAATTCATTCCATAATACAGGTGTCATTTGCTGAGATGAGAAAGACTAGGGAAGAACACTGTGGAGAGATTTGTCCTTGTCACGGGGTGAGGACATTAGATTTTCAAATAACACAAAGTTGACCAAAGCTACAGGTGCTCAGTAGCATAATGAAGGGTTGGAAACAGGAACAGCAGTACCTTGATTTAATGCACACCTACCTCTACCAGGGACTGTGCTCAGTGCTTTTAAAGCATCATCTCATCTAACCTTACAATCCTCACTTTATAGATGCACAGAGAAGTTAAGTCACTTTCCCAAGATCACATGGCTGGCAAATTGTAGAAGTGGGACCTGTGGATACAAGAACCCATGTTTGTTTTCCTTGCACCGCAATGGAAGAGCTCTGGCTTTGGGGCTGCCTGGGAATCTGGTTTTGCCAGGATGAGAGGATCTGGATAAGTGACAACTTCTCTGAACATCAGTATCGGCATCGGTGAAGTGGGGATTCTTAGCAACCTCACAAGGCTTTGATGACGTTCGTGTAAGGAAGTGTACGGCAGCCCCTGCCACAGGTGAGCACTTAAAGAGGGCAGCTGATTTGCTGTTATTACCGTTTTTGTTACAGACCGTTATTCATCCTCTACACCTTTCTCGGGAAGTCCCCAGAACTGCTACTTCCCTGACATCACTGACAGTCTTACCCCTGTGTTTTTATCTATTGTTCCTCAGACCACCAGTCCCTAGTGCCCTTTGCATAGGATGGGGAACAGGGTAGGAAGGGCAGGATATCTGTGACTCATTGCACCCTTCCCTCATCCCTGAACACCTAGAGGGGCCATCCAGGATGAGATGGGCAGGAGGCCACTTCTCAGACAGGCCTGGTTCTGCGTGTTAAATCTCATGTCCCTGCTGGAGGGCTCATAAAATATACTGAGTTTTTATCAATAACCTGGGGCTCTACTCCTGTGCTCACAGAGCAGCTCACTGGATGTCGTGCCCTGTTCAGACCTTGCCATCCTCACTGACCAGGGTTCCGGGAAAGACTGGGTTTCTCTGACAGATGCAGAATCAAGGGCCCTGGGGTGTTACCTTCCCAGGTCAGCTTGAACCAGCTTTATGTCATGGAGCTGAGCATGCCTCATCCTTGGGCCTTAGCCTCCTCATGAGATGTTTCATGGACAGGGCTCTCAGAGCCTGGGGTCTGAGCCCTGGGTCTCAGCATCTGTTGGGGCCAAGCTAGACAGGCTCCATGTTGAGTTTGGAGTGAGATGAGGAGAGCACATGGCTCAACTGCACAGTGAAAGGTCAGGTTCACCCACCCACCACAGTGCCTGCTTCCTGTGAGAAAGAAGGCTAGGGGGGGTGAAAGGAAATTTGTAATTCTCTTCCAGGGCTTCGCAGCATATACTAGTATTTTCTATGCAATTATAGGAGATTAGAAATGCATAGAATGTTCTGGGTGTCATGTCAAAGGCCTGACACATAAGCAATGGGGTTTAGAAGGCTGCATCCCCAGGAAAAGAGAGTTTAGCACTCATTTGCCCAGGGCCTGTTAGGTGCCTAGCAGTGTGCCCCAAATTGCTGAGAAGTAAGATTTTAAACATGCAGACATTGTCCATGCTTGTCTTAAGTCCATGCGCCCTCTCGCAATCCGGGACCCCTCGGGGGATGTCAGACTGATGGTTTCAACCCGGTTTCCTCAGGCCAGGCTGAGGGACCCACCGGTGCACAAACCCATGCACTGAGCTTCTAGTATGCATAGAAGATCTTTGGTTAATCTCTTCCCGCCCTCCCCCTTCCCCTCTTCCCTCTGAGATTTATCTGCCTGTTCCATGTCTTCATGCCTGCGTGTTGAGCATCTGCCCCCTGGTGGTCAGTGTGCATCATAGCTAACAGTCGAATGGTCCAATGGTCAAACAGTTGCTTAGGCTTTTATACATATAGATAAGAGCGCTAATCCCATCACGGGCCCCACCCATGACTCACTGGTTTAGAGTCTAAACCAATCATCTGCTAAAGGCCCCACCTTCAATTGCACTGGGGATCGGGCTTCAACATATGAATGTGGGGGTGGGGGGGACACAAACATTCAGTCCATAGCAATACCCTTAGGGCCAATGTGATTTAACTCAAAAGACTAAAAGATAATATGGTTCCCAGACTCATGTTTTTTCAAGTATATGGTGGTTTATTCACTCACCACCAAAGGTCCCCATGGCTCTGGGGACACACACTCCAGGAAGGAAATGACCCAAGATGCTCTCCAGGGGAGGTGGTTGTCACCTCTCGTTTGCAGGGTCGGTGGGGTGGGAGGGGGCAGTTAGGCAGGAATGGGACAGGATCACGCAGTTAACTTGCCTGAGGCTCAAGCAAGCCCTCCGACACAGACAGCGCCACCACCGGTGGGCTCTGGGTGGGGCTGGGAGCTAGGATTTGAGAGCCCCTTTCCTCAGCTGTAAAATGTCTGTGGGTTTTTGTCACGGTCACAACAATCCTGCTTTGTGAACTGCAGAGCACTGTATACATGTGTGACCCATATGTTTAGAAAAGACAAACTACATCCTCATGATCGATGTGCATCATTGATGTTTTAAATTAAACATATTCGCAGTAATCACGGGGTTAAGCCCATAGAGTCCCAGAGCTAGGAGGGTTCTCCCATGCAAGCGTCCTTACTTGGCCTGGCACTCCCTGGTCCCTGTTGGTGCCAGGTGGTATTAACTGCATTACAAATGATGAGCACATTTAATTGCAGAATTCTTCCAGAGCGGAGAGCCATTCAAGAGGGAAGTCTCATGTCTTCACTCCACCCAGGCTGGGGCTCAGAGGCTCAAGCTCCAGGCCTGTGGGCTCCCTGGTGGGGACTGACGGTCCGTCATGCTGACCCTCCTGGACAACCCACAGCTCCAGATCCCAGGGGAGAACAGAGCTGCTGTAGCTAGAACTAAGCCCAGCTGACGTCTCCTTATATCCTCCATGTCCACCAAGCTCGTCCTGTTCTTCATGGCTCTGAGAAGAAAAAAGGACGAGGGAGGGACAGAGGACAGCCAACATCCTCTGTGGCCCTAGATCAATGGTTCTCAACCTTCTGGCCCTTTAAATACAGTTCCTCATGTTGTGACCCCCATCCATAAAATTATTTTTGTTGCTACTTCATAACTGTAATGTTGCTACTGTTATGAATCGTAAATATCTGATATGCAGGATGGTCTTAGGCGACCCCTGTAAAAGGGTCCTCCGACCGCCAAAGGGGTCGTGACCCACAGGTTGAGAACCGCTGCCTCAGATGAATACTCTGTTCTAGTTTTTCCAACAAAAGATCTCAGAAAGTTCTAGAAAGTTCCAGACCTCCCTGCTATGAGCGTAGGCTGGCCATGAGAAGTCACTACTATTGCACTCAGCAGCTAGCACCTATTGTCATCTTGTCCCTTTTCATCACCCTTTACCTGACTCTACTATTTCCCAGGACTAACTCGCATAAGACCCCTGTAACTCCATCCATGGCCCCAACCCTCCCACAGCACCTGGCATTCTGTGGGCTCGTTCCTTTCAGGAATAAGATTCTTCTTGTTGAAGCTAAAATACCCATACGAAAGTTCTCCCACTAAACCTCAGGCACCAAGTCACCTGGTGACAAAGCAGGGCTCTGCTCGGGAAGGCAGATGGCAGATGGCTGTCAGCTCCTCAGATAGAGGGAAGGCTGGGCTGAGGTGCCCTGGGGCCAGCACGCAGGCCAGACCCTCCCTCCCATCTGCCCCTGACATCCAGCCCCTCCACCGCAGGCTCCCTGGCCCTGGCTGACAGGTGATCCTGACCTGGTCTTTTGAGTTCACAGCACCAAGTCCCAATGCTGACATACAGGGCACCACGATCAAGTGCTTTAAAGGAGTCTGGCTGAGTGGCCAGACTCCTCGAGCCAGAAAGAAACTTCCCAAGGTCAGCTGAAGGTTACAGCCAAGGCTGAGGCACTTACTGTTGCCATTTTAAAGTGTTGGCATCAATGTTGATGATTAATGGGAAAATCTTTAAGTGACAGCTGAGATTGGGGACAGGATTCTTGGGGCAGTGATGGAAGCAATGGCGTTGGGTTAGGTGGGTATGAACTCTATTTTTAAAGCAGCTCTAAATGGAGCTTAAAATGATGTCCTGAATTTGTGGGTGGTCTCTCTTCCTCCTGGCATACAACTTCATTCCTGGGGACTGTCCTTGCTCCTATAACAAAGCCAGAAGGCAAAGAGTGGGTACCGAGCAGTATGTAAAATAACACTGTAGTGTCTCCAGAAAACTCAAATCATTCTCCTCATCCTCACGCAAGCACAAAATGCCCACCCCTCTCATTTACAGGGAAGGAAACTGAGGCCAAACACTTATGTAGCTTTTCCAGACTTGCACGGGGTTTCAGGAGCAGAACTATGACCAAAGCTTCCGGCATGGAGCTCAGGGCAGCTCCCACCCTACCGTGTCCTCTGTTTTAGCACAAAGGAGAAACTGGAAATGAGGGTGAAACACACAAAGCCACAGAAGCAACGACCTAGGGCAGCACATAAAACAAAGGAGCAGGCCGTGCACAAGTTTGCAAGACTGACTGGCCTCAAGCATGGCCCGCCAGGCCCAGGGCTTATCTCCAGCACCTATAAGGCTTTCACCAGCTCTGATGTGGCCTGTGGGAGCCAGCTGGAATACTCTGTCCACTGGTGGAGAAGTGAGGAGTGAAGGAAAGACGAGTTTGGCTTCAAGCAGGTAGGAGCCTGATCCATGGCCAAGGCCACATGCAGGCTGACCTTAAGCCCAAGACCCTCACCAGGGAGAGGTGGGGACTGCATCAGCCTCATATCTGGAGATCCAGGGAGACGTGGGCCACCTGTCAGGGGTATAAAGCACCGTGAACCTAGCCATGTGGGAGAAGAAGGCCAATCAATTGTAAGGAGAACCAGGGCAGGACGGTGACTAGTTTTAATAGCTTGTGAGGCTTAGATGGCTCCAAAGGCTTCTGCCACTGGTACCAGGGGTCCAGCTTCCTTGTCATTCATGTGATGCTGGTGACATGGGCACGTGGGCAAAGTGGAGGCCATGCACTTTCAGGGGGACCAAGTCAATGTGCCAACTGCCACGCAAGGTCTGAGGTTTCAGTGTTGACTAAGCCAAGTGGGGTCTGTCAAGCCAGACAATACCCTTTAAATAAGTGAAGACAGTACACAATGCTCAGATCACGTCTGGAGTAGGCCCTGGAGGCTCAGGCCCGCTCTGGAGGAGCCGAGAAGCTGGCGTGGCCCCAGGGACCAGTGGGAAGGGGCCCAGGCAGGCAGGATATGCTGAGATTTTCCAAGGCAATGCAGCGACTTCCTTGTGAGGGTCTCTGTGGCTGGCACCAGCAGCCTGGGCCCCATGACGAGGACTGAGTCATTGGCGTGGCCCCAGAGATGGGGAGCACGTGGAGGAGATGTGGGGTTCGACTCTCAGGGATAACAGACAAATTTGAGATAAATAAAATGTTTTTTGTTGTTTATCACAAATTCAGATTAAACTGGCATCTCATTTTGTTTTTTTGTTTTTGTTTCTTTGCTAAATCTTTGCTAAATTTGAGGTCCGAGCCGCCAACATACCCTAAGGACCAGGGCAGCATAGGGATGACTGTCGCTGCTGTGGGCTGGCACCAGGGGCCCAGCCACGGTGGAGTCCCTGGCGTGGCCACGTGATGTGGAGACAGTGCCATGGCAACACAGGGATGCTCCTCTACCTGAGCCCCACCTGCATGAGGCACCTGGGGGAGTTTACACTGTCTAGTATAGTAACCGAATTTAAAAAAAGAAAAAGAATCAGGAGAAATTAATTTTGAAGTATTTTATTTAAGCCCGATAAATCCAAACTATTGTCCTTTCCACATGTAATCAACATAGCGGTGTTACTGAGGTATTTTATGTTCTCTCTTTAGGACGAGGGCTTTGAAATCTGGTGGTAAATGGACAGCCCTTCTCAACTTGAACTAGTTGAGTGCTCAATGGCCATTTATGCTGCAGCGAGGCTCCAAGGCTTGGAGGAAGGGGGCCGGCAGCGGCAAGAGCCCCTTTGTCAAGGTCCTGGTCACTGCTGTGGTTCCATGTTGTTAGGGAGGTGGGTGAGTGTGGGTCCAGGCAGCCAATTAACTCCAAGGACCCAGGCAACATGGGGATCACTTTTGTACAACTGCTAGGCCTTCGCCAGAGGCCCAGCCCACTGCCTAGGGCCTGAGGCTTTGGGGTAACCCCAGGGAGATGGGGGGGCCAAGCAGTAGATACGCTCTGAGAAGAGCTAAGGCAAGCCTTTGATTGCCCCTAATGGTTAAGGGGCTGTCACCACAGGCACATGCCCGGGCCAAGGGTCTGACACAGCAGAGTGGAAGGGGAGTAAATAACACTCTATGACAAACGCCAGGTAATGCAGTAATGGCTCACTAATGACTCAGAGGCTGGCCCTGCAAATGAGGCCTGGGCTGCAGAGCTGGGCTGGGGCAGAGGGCAGGGGAGATGGAGAGATTCTGGGCTTAATTAATGACAGGTGATGCGTGGGTGGGACAGAAGGGCAAGGGATGGGTCCATGGGCCGACTTAGTGCTCACAAAGCCCACTGTAATGATCAGCTTTACAGCAGAGGTTTATAAAGGTCAGGTGCCGGCATGAAAATTGGGATCTCAGGATAAAAGAAGGTGTACTGACAACGCTCAGAGAATGTTAGATAGCAGGGCCCCAGCTACGGAGGGGTCCAGGCACGGGTGGTGCTCCTTGGCCTGGGGTCAGGTCTGCAAATCAGGGCCAAACCCCTACAAGAGTGAGAGGATTGCTACGCTGCCAACAGTGAAATGGCCCATGGGGGTGGGGGTGGACAAGAGGAGTGAGGACTCACTGCAGCTGGGAAGGGCGGGCTGCATTGGCGGGGAGACCAGAACTGTGATTAAGAGGAAGGAGCAGGAATTCGACTCAGAGGAGGAGCCTGGAGTCTGAGATCTCAGAGGTGTGCAAGCACCTGTGAGGGTCTGGAGCATGGCCTGGCCTGTGGCAGCAGGAGGGGGCAGCTAAAGAGACATGGCACCACGGAGCCAGGGTATTGTGAAGGTCACTAGCAAGGATATCACATGACCATGGATGTCCGCTGGCAGGATGGGGAGACCACCCCGCTGGACAGGTTCTAAACATTTTGCAAGCTCAGGGCATCTTTCAAGGCACACAGGGGACAGGCTTGGCAACAAGGGCCGGGAAGTGCGGTTGGAAACAGGGGATTGGGTGGAGCAGTTTTCTGTTCTTGCTGCGATGGAGGCAGAGGAGGGAATGGGAAGACCTGGGAGGGTTCGGTGGTGTAAGCTGTTGAAGGGTGTGATCCAGAAAGGCCTTGCTGAGCAGGGAGTTCATTTAGAAAGTTTATGGGCATGCAGGAGCCCTTCTGCTTCGTGGTTGCTATTCAAATCCACTCTCTGACCCTTGACCTTGGGAGGAGTGATCAGAAAGATGCTCTTGTCCTCTTGGTGGAAAAGAGCAGAAAGCTCATAGCTTCATCTATTGTTGCTGAGGAGAGATGACTGAGCCGGAAGTCAAGGAGGAGGAAATGGGGTACTTACACTGAGCAGGTGCACTTCTTAATTACTGCAAAAGCTGGTGCGTCTGCAGGCAGCCTGAGTGGGTGTGAAACGCCCTGGGTCTCAGGTGCTAAAGATAAATCTCTCTGTGCACTTGAGCTCTTGGAAATCAGAGGCCCCAAATTCCATGCTTCAAACCACTATGACATTCTCATGACTAATGACTACATTTACTCTTCCTTTTAAACATGAAATTCTACGAGTACAACATCTGCTTTCTGCATAAAATTTACTCAGCATCTGGGTTCCCACCGCCTTCTCCTGGGTTGTTCACGCTTCAGTTTGGGCACGTTGTTCTCTCTGAGACGCTGTTCATGGTTCTCATATTTGCTTGATCGAAGTTTATTCGTGATTTATTGTCCAAGTTTATTGTTTTTGTTAAAGTTCTCAGGGATGACATGAGCTCTTTTTTGTGAGTCAAAACTTCCTCTGAAATGGACCACTGCCATTCCACACCTGGGCATAGGAAGGAGTTCAGCTATTAAACCCGCCTCTCACAGCCACTGTAAGTGGCTCCTAAGATGTTCTTGGTCCCCAGCTTCCTATGTTCTGACTGCCTGGTCTTCCTTTTTGGGCTAACCCACAGGATGGCCTGGCTGGAGCTAAATGAAGAACATGAGCCCTGCCACACCATGCTCTCCCGAGGAGCGAGCTGCCTGGGTGTGGGTTAACAGAGGGCCTTTCCTTTTATCACAGCAGCTTTTCTCCAGGACAGATTACTACGTCCATTTCCTTCCTGTCTCAAATATTTAACTTGAGCTGTTCCAAGATAATAACTTATTAAGTTTGGAGTGGATGCCCAAGTAATCGCAGATAGTCTGAGTGCCCTTCAAAGCTGTGATCTGGAGTTGCTGCGCCAGAAATGTACTCGGGCCATGACTCGCTGATGACCAAAAGCTGCTGGAAAGAGCTTGCAGGTCAGCCGGTATTGAGCACTTGAGCATTCTGAGCACAGGATGCAGAGCTCACATGATGATGCATTTAAGTTCCATGCAAACACACATGCATGCATCTAAGTCTATGTAGCTGCACATGGCAGGAATGATCTACAGACACATCAAATCCAATGATCAAGCAAGCATCGTATAGAGGAATTATATTAAAAAATAGAGGCCTTTCAGTTAAGGTCCAGTGAGGAGAAGAGACTCAGCACCATGGGTTAACAGAAGGAATTTAACGTAAGGAATTGGTTGCACTGATCTTGGAGAACTGAGAGGCAAAGGGAGAACACTGCAGCTACACCCAGTGGGCTGGGGATGCAGGGGTGACGTGGGGCTATGGAGGGTGCTGCTCTCTCTGCAGCTCTGAGGATGGACTGCTGCCCGGCTGCTGCTGCTGCTGCTGCTGCTGGGTCCTTTGAATGAGGGTCCCTGCATGTAAGACTCAGACATCTGAGCAAAGGGCACGAGCTGGACTGGGCTGGTGGCTCTGAGAGTATGGCGAAGCTGGGTCTGAGGGCATGGGCCAAACTGGAGCCAACGGCTGCCAGCTGGGGTGAACAACAGTCTTGGGGTGACAATCGAGGAGCCAGATTCAAAACTTGAACAAGGCCCTGGTCACAGTGGCAGCCTTCCAGTCTCCCTCTGGTGCCCCCTAGTGACCGAACCTGAGAGGGAGCCAGATGGCAAAGGAGATGTGAGGTTTGCAGGGTCCTGCCAGCATCACACCGAGGGCATATAGGGAGGTTGGGCAGGAGGTTAGAGACAATAATAACCCAAACAGGATGTGCACCATCTACACGCAGAGGATGGAGGGAAGCCGTAAGTCAGGGGACTGCGTTTGTTCTGTGTATCACTGTTGCTGAAATTTTGAATAATCCTAAGAACTTCCTTGAATCACAGGATTAAATTTGTCTCCCCAGCCCCCTCCTGGTGTTCCAAAGTCAGCTTCTTTTTCTTATTGATCTTCAGTCATATACCAAAGTCCTCCTAGAATGGATGCTAGAAACTTCCTGAGCTCTAAGTCAGTACAGGAAATGATCGTGCTGGGTATGGGGAAGAATGATCAGACAGCCCATTGGCGCATTCTGCACAAAGCCTATGCCTGCTTTCCTGGATCGGCAGTTATACATTCAGGGATGACAACTCGAAAGACCCTGGTGCTGACAGGAGGCTAAATTGCCCTTTAGCATTATCTATTCTGCCCCCTCCTAGTACTTTACCACTTAACTAAAAGGAGACAAAATAATAGGTTCCTTTGTTTCCAAGTACCTATAATGTGCATTTCCAGGTTGTTTGGGAGTACAGCTGGGAAATCTTTCAGCACCGACATAATTCTCTTCCCAGCCAATTGAGAAGCATTCTCTGAGCAATGTAATTGTTCCCCCACTGCAATTTCTACAGCAGCATGTCAGCGTGTCAATCACGTCTTCTTCTCCCGTTCTGATGGTTCCCTGCTGTGTTAACACCCAGCGCGAGTCCTGCCAGCTGTTGAGAGATGTCAGCATATGTATATGAACCACTTCATGTTTCCTGGGGAAATTTCCCGGATCCGAGGCCAGTCTGTTCCTGATTCTGTGCCCATATGACTGGGCTTGCATTTCAATTTTCTTCGGGTAATAGTATTAAGTATTTAAAATGGCATGTTGTGAGTACATAATGTTGTTTATCCCTAACTGGGATTTGGTCGTATTCATTCCAAACAGTGGAGTGCACATATCATTCAAAGTCTCTTTGGGAAATAACGGCGTCTTCCCGGAGGTTCCACTAAGAGATCCGAGAGTCTTCGTTAGAGCTATGTTTCTGGCTGGCACAAATTCACCAAGCTTATGCTGGTATTTCCAATCATTCTTTGTCCGGGGTTACATGCATGTGTCTCTCAGATTTCTGAAGGTACCCATAACCTGAGTATAACACATTTTTCCTTCACTGACAAGGGGTTTCCTCAAGAATCTTGACTGAATTGTTAAACCTCCTGTCGTGGGTTGAAATGTGTCCCCCAGAGAGATATGCTGAAGTTCTAACCCCAGCACCTGTGAATGGATATGACTAAGGGGTCTCTGAAGCTATAACTAAGATGTATGTTCAGGTGAGGTCATACTGAGGTAGGGTGAGCCCTTGATCCAAGAAGTCTGGTGTCTTCATGAGAAGAGAAGAGAGACCAGAGGGGAGGGGGCTGTGTGAGGGCAGAGGCAGAGACTGGCCGCAAAGTGAGGGAGGTCAGGGCTCCCAGAAGCTGGGAGAGGCAAGGATGAGCCCTTCCTTCCAGAGGCTTTGGAGAGAGCACCGTTCCCTCAACACCCTGGCTTTGGATGTCCGGCCTCCAGAATTGTGAGAGAACACACTTCTGTTGTTTTAAGCCACCCCGTGTGTGGTCCTTTGCCATTGCAGCCCTAGGAGAGGAATACACCTCCCCAACCTACCACCTGGAACTCTAATATGACAAGTTTCTTATGATATTTCTTTGTTTTCAACATCCCCGTCTCTGTTTTCTTCTACGTCCGTGCCTTCCGTGCGAGTGGGATCTTCCCATCTCTGCTTTGGCGGGACCCAGGACGGAGGGTTCTTAGGTAATTCCTGTGAGAGCCCTCTGGGCCGGTGCTGAGGTCCACGCCTTTGCGGCACTTGGCGATCACCATGGGGCATCCCGGGAGCTGGCGCAGCATCAGAGCCCTCACGGGGGTTGCACGGAGGACAGTGCACATACCCGCCCGGGTGCTCACTGTTGTTGCTAAAGAGAAAAGCCCAGAAACAAATAACGATACTCCCAGCATCTTCCCTGCCGGGGTTCTTGTCCCAACAGCAAGAGGATTCAGGAATCTGGAGAAGGCTGTGCGTAGATGTTAAATAATAGGAGTCCGGAGACTAATAAAGAGTCTGGAGACGAAGTATAATTTTAAAAGGCATTGGGGGTCAGAGGAGCTTAGCTAAAGGAGCTAAGTTCTAAGGCCTTAGGTTATCCCCGTCCCCAGGACCCCATACTTTTTATTAACACAACTTGTCCTGAGGCAAGGCAGAGATATACACTTCAAAGGGTCAGGGTTTGGTACAGAGTCCATGGTCAGAATGGGGGAATTAGCCTACGGCTGTTCAGGTGCTTGGCCAGTAGGAGGCAATAACATGTAGATTAAGATGCCTTTTAGCTGTCTGGCAGCCACAATCAATAATCCCTTTTCAAGTTTGGGGAAATGCCTTCAGCCATTCCCAGATGCAGCCCTGCTGTCATGCTGGAATTGGTCTCTGGCACTTCCCAACCCAATAAATTCCTTTCTTAGTCGCCTTGGATTTATAATCTTATATCTCAACTCTCCCAAGCACCCCACCGCAAGCTATCACAGTGCTGCCGTAGCACCCTGCTTTCGGATCAGGCTCAGAGGGGGTTTTAGCATCAAAGAGCCCAGCCCTGGGCCCCCTCCCTCTTAGGGAGGTGCCCCTATCTTCTCCTACTCACGTTTACTCTGCTTATGATCCCACTTTTAGTGTTCTAGGAGCCTCTCACCCGATACTTCCTTATCCTATGTATAGCCAGCGGTTCTGTCTTGGAATGTCATAATGCTGAATGTGTCTGTGATCTCAAAGTTAAGTTATACTGAAGGTAACTATTATAATTTTATGTCCAAACCAGGACACTATTTTAGAGTAAAAGGAGCTGTTAAAAATAGTTTAAAATCTACAATTTTCAAAACATATATCTAAATTGATGGCCCTAAAATGATTTGACTTAAACACTTTTAAATGACATATGTCCTAAAAAATAAGATCCACTGACATGAAAGAAGATTAAAAGTTTTATATTGGCAGGTAAACATTTAAAAGGTAAACATTTAAAAATAACCAGTAGAACAGTTGTCTTTGGTGTATATTCACAGCTGTTAAACAGTTTCTTAATCATTATCTGTCACTGTATTTTTCTGAAAAAGGTATTTATTTCAATGGATATTATTTCCAATGTTTAGACTGCAATTTAAAGTTTGATATTATGACAATAAACTTGGAATGAATAGATCAATTGACTCTTCTGTTGCTTATAATCATTTTAATTGTGAAAATCAACTCTCTGTAGGTGCTGAAGGACTCGGTGAGGTCAGAGCACATCTGCTAACAATGGAATGTTTAACTTTTATTTTTTGGAATAAAATGCATATAAATAGCCCAAATATTTTCAAACATACTTTATTTTTATCACTACTGTGTACCTTTCTTCAACAACAAAAATTTAAGACAAAATTGATTAAATAAGTTATCTCTGATGCCTTTTAATGTTTCACTAAATTTAAATGCTTTAAAACTATAGGCCTTGGTGGAGAGGGTCAATGGGGAAAACACAAAGGGAATGTCTGTAATACTTTCAAAAACAAAGATAAAAATAAGAAAACTGCAAGCTTTCTCAATTTCAGTTTGGACATAAAATTATAATAGTTACCTTCAGTATTCCTGATACAGCATATAAACATGTCCATTTAAAAACAAGAGTTTAACCCAGTGATTCCTTAAGCAAGTCAGCATATTTCCAAAAATAATTATAGAACTTTAAAATTAAATCTCAATAAAGAAATAAAAGGCATATACACCACATGGAAAAAATAAAACCATCCCTTCTTTTCAGGTGACATGGTTATCTATATAGACAAGCTAAAGGGATTTTTTTAATTCCTGGAATAAGTGAGTTTGACAAGGTTGCAGTTTACAAGGAGAACCCAAAAAATCACTAGCATTTTTATTTACAAATAAACATATGGAAATGAAAATTTAAAACAATCCCATTTATAAGCATTCAAAAAAAATCAAATATTTAGGTATAAATCCAACAAAAATAGGTTCAGGATGTGTATGCTGAAAAATTACAAAATGTTGATGACAGAAATCAAAGAAGAATGAAGAAAATGGAGAGAGTGCCCTAACCAGTTTGGCTCACTGGATAGAGCGTCAGCCTGCGGACTGAAAGGTCCCAGGTTCGATTCCAGTCAAGGGCATGTACCTTGGTTGCGGGCACATCCCCAGTGGGGGGTGTGCAGGAGGCAGCTGATCAATGTTTCTCTCTCATCGATGTTTCTAACTCTCTATCCCTCTCCCTTCCTCTCTGTAAAAAATCAATAAAATGTATTTTTAAAAAAGAAAAAGAAAATGGAGAGAGATACCATATTCGTAGATTGTAAGATTCAACATAGTAAAGATGTCAATTCTCTCCAAATTGACTTATAGGTTGAATGCAATTCCTATCAAACTCCCAGCAAGGTGTTTTGTAGACACACAAGCTTATTTGAAAATGCATTTGGAAAGGAAAGGACCTGGAATAGCTAAAACAATTTGAAAAAGCAAAATAAAGCAGGAGGAATCACTCTGTGCGATATTGAGGCTTACTATATAGCTGCGGTAATCAAGAGAGTGTGGTATTAGTAGAGAGCCAAGTGCATAGACCAATGAAACAGAATGGAGAACCCAGAAAATGATCCACACAAAAAATGGCCAATTGATTTTTGACAGAGGTGCAAAAGCAATTCAATTGAGATAGCAGAGCCTTTTCAACAAATGGGGGCTAGAGAAATTGGCATCCATAGGCAAAAATAAAATGAACTTCACACCTTATACAGAAGTTACTCAAAATGTATCATGACTTTAAATGTAAGACAACCATAAAATCTTAATGGGGAAAAATAAAAAAATCTTTGGGACCTAGAGGTGGACAAAGAGCTCTCAGAATTGATACCAAAAGCATGATCCATAAAAGGAAAAACTGATGAATCAGACCTACACAAAGAAATGGAAAACTTCTGCTCTGCCAAAGACCTTCTTCGGCAGATGAAAAGGTCAGCTACCGACGGGGAGGAAATATTTGCCAACCATGCGTTCCACAGAGCTTTTGTATGTAGAATATAAATAACTCTCAATACTCAATAGCAGGAGGAACACATCAGTCTGATCAGAAAATGGGCAAAATACATGAACAGACATTTCACTGAGGAGGATAAATAAGCTCGTGAAAAGACACCCAACATCATTAGCCATTGGATGCATGCAAATTAAGATCACGCTGCACACCTATCAGAACGATGAAAATTAAGAATAGTGACAACATCAAATGCTGGTGAGAGTGGAGAGAAACTAGATGTGCATGCACTGCTGACGAGAATGTAAAATGGGATAGCCACTCTGGAAGTTAGTTTGACAATTTTTTTTAAAACTAAACATGTAGTTACCATATGACTCAGATGTACTCCTGGGAAAGTAACTCAAAGAAATGAAAATCATGTTCACACAAAAGGCGTCCACAAATGTTCACAGCAGTTTCATTCAAATTCGCCAAACACTGAAACAACCCAGATGTCCTCTGATGGGTAACAGTCTAAACAAACCGGTGCATTCAGTACTACTGCTTAGGAGAAAAGGAGAGAACTATTGATACACCTAAGAACTTAATACTACTCAAGGGTGTTCTATTGAATGGGAAACAAAGCCGATTTCAAAAGATTACACCCTATAAAATGGTTGCATAACATTCTAGAACAGCCGTGGGCAAACTACGGCCCGCGGGCCGGATCCAGCCCGTTTGAAATGAATAAAACTAAAAAAAAAAAAGGCCATACCCTTTTATGGAATGATGTTTACTTTGAATTTATATTAGTTCACACAAACACTCCATCCATGCTTTTGTTCCGGCCCTCCGGTCCAGTTTAAGAACCCATTGTGGCCCTCGAGTCAAAAAGTTTGCCCACCCCCGTTCTAGAATATTCTTGAAATAACAAAGTTGTAAGAAACTGGGGTGAAAGAGCAGGTGTGGCCATAAAGAAGTGGCACAGAGAGACTAGTCTCTATGTTGACTATGGTGGTGGTTCCAGGAAGCTACACATGGAACAAGGTTGCATGAAAGTATATTCGCACACACACAAGCACATGCAAAACAGGAGTGATCCAAATAAGCTCTATGGGTTACACCAATGTCCACTTCCTGGCTTTGGGATGGTGCTAGTGTAAGGTCCCAAGACCCCCGGTGAGTCCGATGGAGGGGGCGACGACCCCAAGTCAAATGCAGAGACCGAAGCTTGATGCAAAAGCAAGAGGTTCTTTATTACAAGCGCAGCGCAGGGGCTCTCAGGCAGACAGACAGCAACACAAGGGAAGTGCTGGCTGACTGGAGCCCTGAGCAATAGCAAAGCATGAGCTTATAAAGGCAAAAACCACACGCAGGTGGCCTGGGGTACAGGAATTTGGGTTAACAGTTAACTCATAACTCATCTCCTGCAAGGACAGGCCAGTGTTTGTAGTTGACTTATTTCCTGAGGGGCAGAGTGGTCTGTCTTTACACAACCCGATCCCAGGAGGAGATAAGATAGCTATGCTATGACCAGACCAGAGCACCAGAGCTTATGGGAAAGGTCAGTTAAAACACAGGAGGAGGGGGGGTTTTCTCTTTGATCTTACATTAACCAGGGCTTACTGGAAAAGTTAGTTAAGAGGGGGAAGGGAGGTCTCAGCGGCCTTACACTAGAGGTCTGTAAAATGTTACCATTGAGAGAAGATGGGTGAAGGCTGCATGGGACATCTCTGCACATGTTTGCTGCAACTTCTGGTGAATCTGTAATTATTTCAAAATAAAAAGGTTAAAGTATGGGGTGCAGCTACAGTGTTTGGACAGGTTCAAGCCTTGGACTGAGGAGAGGGCACAGTCCTCTCATGGCCACGTGCAAGTCCCAGCTTGGAGGGCAGAGCCTTCCCAGCACAATTATAGCCAAGAGCTCTAGTGTAAGCTTGAACCTATGGTCTGAACACGTGGCCCCACGTGCCTGAGTGATAGAGTTCAGGTGCATGTAGTTGAGTAGGATTGAAATCCGTGAGAATGTTGTAAACATCTTGATCACGCCCCTACTTTGCCTCGTGGCATCTGCTACAAAACACACAGCTGTGGGCGTGGGTGCTGTCCATCAGAGGGGCAGCGTCCCACTGAGACCCGGCTTTCATTCTCTTGTCTGTCTTTTCTAAGCCTTTCATCGCCCCCACTCAGGGTCACTGAACCAGACTGAGCTGGCATGAGTAAGCCATGGCCATGCCGGCTCCCCACATTAAAGAAATTAAATCTTGTGCACTGAGTTGTTCCCATTCCCACCAGGATGTAGGAGAGATTCAGTTTTTCCAATACTCCCCAGCATTTGATGTTGGCACTAGATTTTACTGTGGCCCTTCTAATAGGTTCAGTTCTTTTCCTGCTTTTGTAGGGATAAATTTCAGTCTTCCTGTTTACATTGCCTTTTTTTTTTTTTTTTTTTTTTGCTAAAAGCTGAGGTATTTTGGCCTTCTATTAAATGCTTTGATTAAATTTTTCCAACTGTTTTTTAAAATAACCACGACCTAGAAAGCCTGATTACAAAAATGCACTCAACCACCATAGGACACTGAGGTTGTTCTACAGAATATTCTTCAAAGGCTCAAACATTGGAAAAGACAATTAACAGGGCAGTGAAGAGAACAGTATGCTGCCATGCCATGCTGAAACATTTTGTTGTATGTATGCAACAAAAGCTGCATAACAGATTTTAACTCAGTTAACTCTGGCTGAGTGACTATGAACTGAAAATTCTGAGAATCACAATGTCTGGGTCAATTGGTAGCATGTCCCATCTTGTTTGGACCCCTGGTGGACCCAAATGAGGCCTCATGCAGGAAGATCGAGGTTTACTTCTGGGTTCCCCAAATCGGGGTTCTTTGTTTTGTTTTTAAAGATTTTTGAGAGAGAGAGAGAGAGAGAGAGAGAGAGAGAGAGAGAAACATCAACGCAAGAATGAAACGTTGATCAGCTGCCTCCTGCACGCTCCCGACCAGGATTGAGCCTGCATCCCAGAGATGTGCTCTGACTGAGAATCAACTGGCAACCTTTCAGTTCATGGATGACGCCCAACCCACTGAACCACACAGGCCAGGACCAGTGGTTACTTCTGAAACCACATCAGATACTGGGATGACCAAAGGTCACTGGGATGACCTCAGAACTTGTCATTGAAGAGACAGATTAGCATGATCAGACACAACTTTCCTAGGAGGCCAGCCTCCAGTCAATGTCAGTGCGCTCAGCTGAAGGGCCAGGCTGGCTTGGTGAAAGAGCTGGTTTTTGTGTGTATTTACGATGTAAATGGGTTCTGCCCACATTGGTTAAAGAGAAGGTAAATGACCAGTGTCTGTCATCACCTCTGTATTGTTGATAAAATTGGAATATTTGAAAATGTGGAACACTGGCTGCCTGGCTAACGGAATATGGCAGCTGTGGCCACTTCCCCCCAATCTCATTAGTGAGGTTGATGAGGGAACATGAGGATCTCAGGAGGCTGACACCAAGCCCATCTTTTCAGCTGAGAAAGTTAAATTTGTCACAGAAACTGCACTGGCTCAGGGAGCAAAACGGATGTAAACATCCTTATCTCCTCCCGGGGACCGGACAGGTCCAGTGTTCAGCACTTTAAATGCTGAACTTGTCAGCAGCCTCCACAGCAAGGACTGTGAAGCAGTTAGGATGTTCTTGGGAAATAATGAGAGGAAGTGTAAGGTGTCTATCAACAGAGAAACAACTCGATGAAAAGTCGGCCTCTCATAGCTGGAGATGTCATACACCTTGACACTGGGAAGACAGAGGTGAAAGGACTAAGCCCTTGACTGTGAACGGGATGGGCATCCCGGAACCTCACGCACAACCACTCTCTCCAAACATCACACCACCTGCAATGGGACAGTGTGTGAGCCTGGAGGATGCTGTCCTTACAGAGAAAGGCAGGTAAAAAACTCCAAGTGGATTCAGCTGTGATGCTGGGGGAGGCCCTCTGTCAAAGCTCAAAACTGAAGACAGCAAGGCATGTAAGGGAATGCGATGAAGAATGGGTCAGTCGCACAAAAAGCAAACTCCTCAAGGATGGAGAAGGAGCTCACGGAATACTGTGGCCAAGGTCATGGACCACCTTCGGCCAGAATAGTTTGTGCTGTGCAAACAAGATCATAATCCTGTCTTATAATTAGCATCTCTTCCATGAATAAATATGTGTCTGGCCTTCTCACTTTACTTGGTCCAGAGTGAGGCAGTGCTGGGCACCACTGGTAAATAGTCCTGTTGGAGACACGTCATTGCTCTCAGAGTCGGCAGCTAACTCGAATTTCTGTTGTAAACCCACCCCTGAGCCACCCACCCCCAAGTAATAAGGCCCTGATGGGCACTAAGGAAGAATCTGACACTTTCCCCAAAATGGTAGATGAATGAAAGTTTGACTCTACTGTCCCTCTTCCACACCTTACAGCAGTGGTTCTCAACCTTGGCTGCACATTAGAATCACCTGGGAATCTTTTTAAAATCCTGATTTCTGGGCCTCATCCTCCGGAAATTCTGTTTCTTTGTTATGAATGTTGTGGCCCCTCCCCATAACAAAGAAACAGAATTTCTGGAGGATGAGGCCCAGAAATCAGGATTTTAAAAAGATTCCCAGGTGATTCTAATGTGCAGCCAAGGTTGAGAACCACTGCCTTATAGGAACTTCCTTTGGTTTAATATCTGCAAAGTCACAGTGATTCTCACAGTCAGCCTATTCGTGAATGTGCTATTTGCAAGGAAAGGAGAGCATGTTTTTCTAGACCACCTGTCTCTGACCCTCCGTGACCCAGCTGTTCCCACTTCCTGGCACCTGCACATCTGCCCTCCTGGGCCCAGACTCCTGGCCGGGTTCCTGATCCTAGTCCCAGCCATTTGGCTTCCAGGTTCCCTGTGAGAAATGCCTTTTCAGTGGGAGCCCATGTCTTCACGGCTTCTTTTTTCTGGTAAGTAGCCCTTTATTTCCTCGTCTGAGATACACCCTGGAGTCTAGGGTACTCTCTCCTTTTCCCTACGGTGACTTCCTCTGCTTCAGGTGGATCTCTAAGAGTTACCTTATCCTAGGGCATTTGTTAAAATTATTGGGCCCCAAGATAAAACAAATTTCCATCTGGTGTACACCTTCCCAGGAGTAATAAAAAGGAGTAACTCAACTACAGAAGCATCTTATTTGTCATGTCTGACTAAGCCAGCACAGACCTCTTCCGTTAAAATATCCATGTGAGTGCCTGAGCCTTGCATGAGTGTATTCTGGTTTCTAGTGCTACGGTTACAGCATCCTACTTCAGGACGGATGCCCCTGACCCATCTTGTTCATGGCGACATTTAGCCAAACACCTATTTCTGTATTCCAGCCATAGATTTAAGCATCACCTGTTCTTAACCGGACTCTAGTCTGCCTATAAGGTCTAGGTATCTCAAGCGCCCCCCCCCCGCCCCCGCCCGTGTGTGTGTGTGTGTGTGTGTGTGTGTGTGTGTGTGTGTGTTTAAATCTCTAATCTCTATCCTGCCTCAATTTACTATCCCCATCTTTCCTACTCCTACTATCCTCCCTGGTCCATTAAAAAAAATCTGAAATGCCAAAGATATCCTATGTTATTTGGAAACACACAGAAGCATGATTGGTTTGGAAGCCTGAGATAGCCAGCCTGCCTAGGTTGGGCACTTCTAACCCTTTGCTGGTTCATATCGGGTTATATACCTCTTTATGAAAAAAAACTTCTCAGCTCTGAGAGCTGCTGAACAGCACAGGGTTACAATAGTGACCACGCTGAGAAGGGGAGGTATATGTGGACCTGGCCAGGAGTAAGGTGCTAGCTTTGGAGAAGACATGAGTAAATTGTACCCTGGGTGTTCTTATACATTTTGAAAAAGTTTCCCCTGTATGAATTATGATCTGGGATTTGCTTTAAAAATAATCCAGTAAAGGATAGCAGGAACAAGACTGGAAACAGGTTAATAAATATTGACATTTTCTACTTTTGTGTATGATTACGAGTTTTCATAAAATAATGTTTTAAGTCTCCACAAGAGATATCCACCTAAGAGAGGTTTTGTAAGTGGGTTCCTCATAATACAGGGACTTCCAGGTCCCAGGAAGGAATCTGGGTCTCTGAGGAAAGGTATTGATTTCACAGATAGCTTTTAAGAGAAGTTATAATCTCACTAGAGGCCCAGTGCATGAAATTCATGCACGGCGGGTGGTCTCTCAGCCCAGCCTGCACCCTCTTCAATCCTTCTCGCAATCTGGGACCACTGCCACTGGCTCCTAACCGCTTACCTGCCTGCCTGCCTGATTGTCCCTAACCGCCTCTGCCTGCCTGCCTGATTGTCCCTAACCCCTCTGCCTGCCTGCCTGACCGCCCCTAACTCCCTCTGCCTGCCTGCCTGATCGCCCCTAACCCCTCTGCCTGCCTGCCTGACTGCCCCTAACTCCCTCTGCCTGCCTGCCTAACCGCCCCTAACCCCTCTGCCTGCCTGCCTGATCACCCCTAACCCCTCTGCCTGCCTGCCTGACTGCCCCTAACTCCCTCTTCCTGCCTACCTGATGCCCTTAACTGCTCCCCTGACAGCCTGATCGCCCCTAACTGCCCCTGCCTTGCCCACCCCCCTACCGTGTCTTTGTCCAGAAGGACATCCAGAAGACATCCGGTCTATCTAGTCTAATTAGCATATTATCATTTTATTAGTATAGATTGTCTATTGCCTGTCTGGTCCAAAGGAGTACTAATAATGGACGTTTGGGGAAACTGATTAAGAAATACATAAGACGCCGAAACCGGTTTGGCTCAGTGGATAGAGCATCGGCCTGCGGACTGAGAGGTCCCAGGTTCAATTCCGATCAAGGGCATGTACCTGGGTTGCGGGCATATCCCTAGTGGGGGATGTGCAGGAGGCAGCTGATCGATGATTCTCTCTCATCGATGTTTCTGACTCTCTATCTCTCTCCCTTCCTCTCTGTAAAAAATCAATAAAATATATTTAAAAAAAAAAAAAGAAATACATAAGTACTGTTGCACATGCTTTGGGTTAGGGGTGTACTTGCTTACGTAGGCATACAATTTTTCTGGAAGGATTCACTTAAAACTGGTGAAATTTGCCTCCAGGCAGGGAAAGCCAGGTGTTTTTATAAAAGTGATGGATAGACTACATTAAAAGAAGTAAAACTTAAGTGACCTAGCAAATCAACGAAACTATATCGTCACTGGAGGATTTGATTTGTTACTATCTCTGCTACTGTCCCAGATGAAAGTGGCCTGGCCAGTCCACCTAAACCACACTAACTCAAGATTGTGGGCTATAATTCTCATTGTTGCAGTTGAGTGACAGACTCAATGGATGAATCAGCACATGAGGGAAGAGCTAAGGCAGCACCATCTACACTGTTTATCTCCAGCTCTGGGAGCTCCGTGGGGACAGTAGCTTCACGCACATCCTAAAATGCTGCAGGAGTATTTCCATAGCACATGAGAAAGTGCAAGCTTCTCAAAGCTCACGTACACCCCATGATCAGGTTCCTTCGGAAAATGACTTCTGAGTGATGTCGAAGATATACTATCAATTGAGTCTGAAACAGGTGTCCCTGCAGTGAAGGCAAGCACACACTACAACTCAGATAATGTCACTCCTGAAATGAAAATGCCATGGCCTTTGTGTGCAGATTCACTCTTACACGATTCTTACACCTGAAAAGGTGGCTTCCTCGCAGGAGGTGGACGTGGTCTGGAATCTATTACAGAGCTCTCGCTCTTTTCAATAGCAAAAGAGCCACATTCCTCTGAAAGAATAAGCTGGAATAGCGATTGCTAATTGTTGCCAACCCACCCTCATTTCAGAAGAAAACAGATGAACTGAGAGGCCGGAAACCTGTGTAAGGCCTTAAGACACCGTTGAAATTCATCATCCCAAATTTGGGAGCATTTTAGATACTGAGATGTGGATGGAACCTTAGAACCGCTCCTGATGTTGGAGCAACTGGATCCTGATTATTTGGGCTAAACAGGTTCACTATCTTCTGCAAACGAAATAACAGAGGCGCATCTCCCTGTTGGGACGAGGGACCTGGAATTCAGTGCCACTTGTGAACGGGCTTTGAAAGCAGCCAGAAGGGAAGCAAATGTAATATCAGCTTCCAGACACTGTTTAAGACCTATCTCTGCTGAAGCATTACTAGAAGTGGTGAGGCTGTCGGATTGAATCAGAAAAGTGTAGATCATTTCTAGCTGGAATATCACCCTCAGCCCTCCCAGGTCTCTGTTCCAAAGACTGAATCTGTACCCTCTGTTCATTCTGTTTGGTTACTCTGTTCAGTTTGCGGAGGCCTTTTCTTGAAGGCGTGAGGATTCTTAGGTGTGTGATGAAATGTGCCACCAAGTGTGATAAAGTTTGTCATGAATGATTATCCAACCAAACCATTCTGGGATGCTGTGAATCAGCTGAGATTGACAGCTTGATACCAACACACCCGGTGAGGAAGGCGACCTGGCTGTGTCTTATCACAACTTCAAACACACAAAGCAATTCCACTTCTGAGAATTTACCTTAAAGATATAGATGCTGCACAATGATGACTGTAAGAGGTAATTTATCACAGTATTGTTTACAGTAGCAAAAATGTAAAAAATGCCATGTGTAGGGCTCTAATTAAATTATGGGACATCCATACAATGAAATACTCTATAGTTGTGAGAGGAGAAATTCCTTTTGGTACTTTGAAATCTTGAAGATACATTAAACAGAGGGTAAAAGTAGAGCAGTAGTTAATCTTTTATTCTCTAAAAAAGGCGGTGGGTGGATAAGAATGTTTTTATGTACTTCCACCCTTTCACATGATACAACAAAATATTGTGAATACAAGTGTCCTCTGGGGTAAGAAACCAAATGGCTGGAAGGTTTTACCTTGTACACTTTCAATTTCTCAATCATGAATTATCCATTCAAAATTTTGAATGTTTAATCATGAACTATCCATTCCAAAGGAAACTTTTTAAGCAAGGCTTTGAAATGGCTGTAGAATGGTCCCTAATACATAGTTGCTGCACTTTTTATTGATAACTTGTGCAACTGGTTAGAATCTTGGAATTTCTGCTTATGACATTATGACCATTAGATATTTTTTTTCCTACTCAAAAGTTAACAAAGAAATTGTAGAACCTTGGTTTTTCTTAAAATTAAAATCATATATAACAAAGAGCTAATATGCAAATGGTCATCACGCCCTCACACCATCACACCATAAATGCTCAGACACTCAACATGGGAAGAGAGGAATGGGGACCAGCAGGTACAAATGAGCTCACGAGAGAGGGATGGAGACAAATGAAATTGAAAGAGAGGAACGGGGACCAGCCAAGCACATATGAGCTCTTGAGAGAGGAGTGGGGACCAGCCAGGCTGCGTCCAAGAAAAGGGGCAAGCCGCCCACCCCGTGGTCCCAGGTGCCAGTGGCTGCGCCTGCCCCTGCACCCCAGGAGAGGGACAAGTTGCTTGCCCTGCAGTCCTGGGTGCCAGCGGCTGGGGCTGTGGCCTGGGAGAGAGACAAGCCACCTGCCCCATGGTCCCAGGCACCAGCAGCTGGGACTGCAGCTCAGGAGAGGGACAAGCTGACTGCCCCGCAGTCCCAGGCACATGTGGCTGCAGCCCAGGGAAAGCCAGCTGCCCATGGTCCCCTGCAGCTGGCCCAGGTGAAGCCTGCCAAGCTCCTGGATGCCTGTGGCCAGCCAGAGGGAGGGAAGCCTGGGTTCCAGGTGCCTGCGACCAGCCGGAGGAGGGAATCCTGGGTCCTGGGTTTAGGGCGAGGCAGAGGCAGTTAGGGGTGATGAGGCCAGCAGGGGAGCAGTTAGGGGCAATCAGGCAGGCAGGCAGAGGTGGTTAGGGACGATCAGGCAGGCAGGCAGAGGGGTTAGGGGTGATCAGGCAGGCAGGCAGGTGAGCAGTTAGGAGCCAGCGGTCCCAGGTTGTGAGAGGCAGTCGGACATCCCCTGAGGGGTCCCGGATTGGAGAGGGTGCTGGCCGGGCTGAGGGCCCCCCACCACAATGCATGAATTTCATGCACCAGGCCTCTAGTAATTTTAATAAAATCCACAAGTTTACATTTGTACACCTTATGTGTTTGGGACCCAACCAGGGGCAAAGGATAGAGCTGCAAGTATAATGGTTTCCATAGGAGAGCAAGCAAAAGCAAGGTCTGCCCTACCTTGGTGACAGGCAGTTCGATGGTGTGACCCCGGGAACACTTGCTGTGACCTGGAAGTGAGCACACTGACTTCTCAGTGTGGCTTCCCAGCACTGAACTCAGGCTCCACAGCCAACACAGCATCCCCATGTTAATATTCTACAGGCAACAGCGGATAAGCAGTTCATAAAATGAAATCATTTTGCCCATAGAATATTGATGTCAATGGAGTTCAGCTCATGCTGTTTTAATGAGAATGATTACTGTTCAACTTTAATTCCCCTTATTCTAAAGGATAAACAAACATTTCAAAATATTGATCGATGCTGGAAGAAAAAAGAAACTAGTGCCCCAAGTTAGGAATGAGCAATCACAAGACTTTTTCAAGATTTTACCCATTTTGAGGACAGAGATAGAGTGTTTTTAAAAGTGCGATATTGGGTGTACTAGTCACTTGTTCTCTGAGGAGGAAAGCCACGCTCACAGATTGTGATGATAATGTGCCCACCTCCCCTGCTCTGCCCCTGACTTTCAGGACTATTCTGAAGACCACTGAGAAGTAAATGTTGGGTGGGGAGAAGCCGCGTGTCCTTGTACATTCTGGGATTAAACAGAAGTGCCAGGAGTGCTGAGCAGCCACCTGAGCTATTCTGCTCATTTCTGCCCACCCAACTCCACATCCCTGGTTTCTATGGGTCCTACCACACACTATGAAAGAAACTAGGTATTTCTGAGGCACAAATTCCTGGGCATGATGTGATTAGTTAGAAAGTCTGACTGATGAATTAAGTGATTTGGTGATATTTATTGACAAGAAATAATAAGCAGTACATCTATTTATAAGTGATGTTCATAATTCTCTCATCAAATGAGAACTATATATATATATATAAACAAAACTCCCGTGGGATCAAAATGAATGGATTTTGGTTTAGCATTGTAGCATGTCTCCTTAGGAAATAAATACAGAGCATTGTAGTCTTAGAGACGAGGAGGGGTTGACAAGGGCTGTACTTGCTCTGAGACGATGAAGCCTGCAATCTGCAAATGGACGGTGTTCTTATTCTTATAGTCCTGTCCCACATGTCTCGCAAGATCAGCTGAGGATCCCATGAACGTGGTGGGTGAGCTGCTTCCTAAACTCCGAAGTGTCTTTATGCACAAGCACTGGCCCTTATGCTGACCTTGCCCAGCCTCACAGGACCCTGAGATCCAGAAAGAGTAGATATGCTGAAAGTGCTGTGAAAGAGTTGATGCTTCATAGAGGTGATACTTGCAAGTAATATACTGGGTATTTCTCGGGGAGCTCCCACGATGCTGGTCTTTTAACCCCATTCGAGGCACATGGTGCTCTGTTATTGAGCCCCGACTACCCCTTGCAGCTGGCTGGCTTAGGCTGCTCTGTGGTTTCCGTACCCTAGTGCTCCACTGGCCTGAATCTAAGATCAGTCTCCCAGGCTCGGTGCAAGCTTATGCTCGATGCTTAGAGAGGAAGCACCTGGCACCACAAGCTGACCCCACCCTTACTGAGGTGAGGAGATGAAGAACCTTAACGCTGGTCAGTGAGCTGAGTCTAATTGTAATGAGATTGCTGACCGAAGTCACCCTGCTGGTCAAGGAGGACCAGCCATCAGGAGTACTCAGGCACGGACGGGCTGCTCCGTCACCCAGGTTAGCAATCAGTCAAGGTGACCACACGTGTGCCCCTCCTTCCCCTGCACAGCAGGGCAGTGCCAGGCTCTGGGCGTCAGTGGCTGATTGACAGCAGGATTCTAGTGTGGAGACAAATGGTGAGGTATGGCAGAAAAGAATGCCCCAGACTGCATTAGGATATTAGAGGCATAGCTTTGGCGTATGATTAGCTAAAGGCCTGAGAAGCTACTTTAGTGTAAATATACGACTTGGTTAAATGTAGCACTAGAATAAATCAGCCTGCAGTGGAATAGAGATTTTGAAGGTCTTCCTGTGTGGGCCCACCATGTGTTCCTTCTTCTCTTCTCGCTAAGAACACCCAGGCCTGGTCAGAGTGCATGCGTGGTCGAAGGGAAAGGAAACCCTTGTCTCCACTGTCCCAGCCCCACAGGAACAATTTCCTTGTGTGATCAACTCTGGTCTTGGTCCCTTACCAGAGCTACTACTCTACCCTGGCCACTCAGTGCACATGGGTTGGAAGACTGCAGGGCACACGTGCCTGTGCAAGCACTTTGTTGCTTTGTGTAACGCTGCACACTGGCAATGGCTGTTAGGAATAAACGAGATGCCTTATGGGAGCCTGCCACATTCAGTGTTTCATTCTTAGAGCCATTAGGGCCCTGATAAGATTGATTCTTGAAGCAACTGGGTTCTGATCTGCACCTGGTTGCTCCTGGCTTCCTGCCTGCTGGGCCCTACAGCTTTGGCATCTTGAACTCCCAATATTGACCCTCCAGCCTGCAGAACTGGCTTTTCTTCACCTTTCAAGCTCACGATTGCGACTCCAAACTCAATCATCTGAACTCTGGCTTGAGATGAGGAATGTTTCTGGGAGAGGGACTAATGATACCCCAGCAAACCAGGCCAGATACTACCCAGACAACCTCCTTCTCCATCGCCTTTCTGGTTTCAACTTCCCAGATGCTGAGGGTGTTACCAAAGAAAGAAAGGAAAAACACTGAATTTAGAAACTAAGGACCAAATAATGGCTTCATTGGTACTCTGGTGCAGATTTCTAATTTATTAACTGGAAGAAGCAGCCACAAATATGTCGACCCATGAACCAGGAGGTCACAGTTCGACTCCCAGTCAGGACACATGCCCAGATTGTGGGCTCAATCCCCAGTGCACAGGAGGCAGCTGATTGATGATTCTTTTTCATAATTGATGTTTCTATCTCTCTTTCACTTTCCCTTCCTCTCTGAAATCAATAAAAAAAATATTTAAAAATAAATACATAAAATTCATTTTGGTTTATCTATAGTGTTTTTGAATGTTTCTCTTTCTATAGATTTTTTTCCTGGTTGCTCTAGGTATTACATAATATAGCACAATGTCACAATCTACTGGTGTTATAATTTTACCAGTTTGAGTGAAATATAGAAACTCTACTTCACCTTATCCTTTTCTGTATGTAATATAATTGTCTCAAATATTTCTGTACCTATGTTGAGAACCACATCAAACAAGGTTATACTTTTTGCTTCAACCATCAAATATAATAGAGAAAACTCAAGAGGAGCAGAAAAGTGTATTGTACTAACCTTATTTTCACTCTTTCTTTTATTCTTCATGATGTTCCAAAATTTTTCATTCCCTTTCTTTTTCAAGAAATTCCTTTAGCCCTGGATGGTGTGCCCTTTGGTTAGAGCATCAGACCTTGCACTGAAGAGGTTCAGGTTCAATTCTCAGTCAAGGGCACTACCCAGGTTGTGGGTTCAATCCTCAGGCCCTGTAGGGACACATAAGAGAGGCAACCAATTGATATGTCTCTCTTACATTGATGTTTCTCTCTCTTTCCCCCTCCCTCCCTCCCTTCACATCTCTCTAATAATCAATGGAAATAATATCCTCTGGTGAGAATTTAAAAAAAGAAGAAGAACATCCTTTAACTTCTTTTTTAGGTAAGTCTGCTGACAACACATTTTTTTTTTAATTTTCCTCCATTTAAGAATGTATTGATTTCTTCTTCATTTCTAGGTAAGTTTACTAGATATAGACTTCTGGGTCAAGGGTTCTTTTTCATCATTTGAAAAATGTGCCACTTCCTTATGGTGAGAAAACTGTTGTCATTCAAATTGTTTTTATTCTGTAGGGAAGGTGTCATTTTATCCTCCATGTCTTCAAGGTTTCTTCTCTGTAAGTTTTCAGAAGTTTGATTATAATAAATCTTGATAAGGATTTTTTAGGATTAACCTATTTGGGGCTATCAGTTTCCTGAATCTGTATGTTTTTGTCTTTAGCAAAATTTTAAAATGTTTAACCCTATTTCTTAATACTTTCTCAGCCCCACTCTTTCATCTCTTTCTGAGACTCCACTGACGCACATGTTATATATCCACGAATGAATGAGATCCTATTCATTTTTTTCTAATCTGTTTTCTCTGTGTTGTTTATATTGAGTAATTTCTATTTTATCTTCAAGTTTATTGATTTTCCCCCCTCTGTCTCCTTTAGTCTGTTGTTGAGTCCATTCATTGAGCTTTTAGTTGCAGTTATTGTATTTTTCAGTTCTACAATTTCCACTTGGTTCTTCTTTATATCTTCTATTTCTTTGCTGAGAATTCCCCTGTATGTAATTGCTCATTGAATTACTGTTGTGATGGTTGATGAATGGCTTGTCAGATAATTTTAATATCTGTATCACCTCAATGTTGATGTCTGTTGATCTTTTTCATTCAAGTGAGATTTTTCTGGTTCTTGCTATGATAAGTAATTTTTTATTAAATTTTTGAATTTGGGCTATTATGCCGTGAAACTCTGGATCTTCTATAAATCTCCTTTCTTAGCAGACGTCTTTGACACCATGCTGGTGGGGAGAAGGAGGGGACACTGTCTCATTATTACCACTCAGTTTTCATTTCATTGTGGAGGGGGATGGCTTCCTTGTTACTACTGGGTGGAGGTGGAAGTTCTGGCTCCCTCTTTAGCCTTGCTATTGATCCATCCTGGCTGGGAGGGATAGGGGTGCCTTATTACTACTCCCCATGTGGCCTGCACTGACACCATGGGTCGAGTGCTCAATGCTACCCAGGGGAGGAAACAAATCCCAGCTCCCCACATGGCCTTCTCAGATACCACCCAGTGGGGGTGCTGAGACCCACTATTTCCGCTGGGTGAGACAGGAATCCATAGCCCCTCTCAGCCCTTGCCAAGGAGTGGGGCTGCCATTTCTCCTGTTGTGTTTGGCTGAAGTTGGGGAGTTATTATTTAACAGCGTTCTGCCTTACTGAGCTGCCCCGCTTCTGGCCTGGGCTGGAGACAGCAGGTGTTCCGTGGGGCCTTTGTTCCCTGTGCCCATTGACATTTCCAGGTTGGCAGCTTGTCCAGTCTGTATCTGGGTTCTGTGAGGCCAGAAGAAAACCCAGGGAACTCGCCCTCACATTGTTCCTCCGGGCCTGAGTCCCCAGCTGGTCTGCCTATGTTCCCCTCCTCTCAGAAACTTCTTGTGTTTGTTTCAAAAATGGTATTCAGGGTGTTTTGTTGCACTTAGTGGGAGGAGGGGAGGCAAGTGTGTCTCTTTCCTCACAAGTGAAAGTGACTAAGTGGATTTTATTTGCTCCGTGCAATTACAGTATGTGGCTTAAGAGTTTCCCCACTTTTACATCTATTCTCTTGCTTGGAATAAAAGTTAAATTTATCCTTTATTAGTATGGACCTCTTACAATAGGTTTAACAATTGAGCGGGGGAAGAAACGGAGATGGAGCCACCAGAAAGCTACCAGATAAAACAGAAAAAAGGAGCAAGTCGACCAAATAAATAGCTATGCTAAGTAGGTAGACTTGTGCTGACACCTGACAGTTCTCTCCACGGCGAGCTAAACTAGTCTTTTTTATCAGTGCCTCATCATTTTTGCATACCCTTACCCCACTGCCTTGTGCAATAGAAAGAGTTGATTGGCAGTCAGGAGACCCAGGTTACAGTTGACCCTGTGATCTTGAGTCCTGTTTTATTCACCTCTAAAATGTGCTTGTTGGTGGATTCGCTCCTAAGCGAATTCTTCCAGCTCTTTTGGTTTATAATTACCCTCCAGAGATAGCGTCCCCGCCACCACTGCACCGTACACACACGCTTCCACGGGCAGCCACTCCCCAGTCCCTTTGTCCTCCACAGTCTTTAAGGAGGATTTGGCAACTTGCTTCTATGAGACATTTAAAGCATCACTCATCAGTTTTTGGAGATCTTGCTCATTTAAATTGTCACAGCTCAAGAGCCCTGGATTTAAACCTTGAAAGGAGTAAGGCTTGTCAGCAGAATTTCCATGTTAATGTGTAAAGAGAGGAAGGATGTTAAAACTCCCCGCTCTGCAGAAGGCAGTGCAGAGACCACAGGCAAGAAAGCCCAGAGGGAAAGCCCCAGACAAAAGCTCTGGAGGCCCCTGGTCCCCCTGCCCGGCCAGGGTCTCCGGCCCTTCCGGAATAAGAGGGGCACGAATTTCAGGGAGAGTTAAAATCATCGCTGGTAGAGGCAAGCACAGAAGGACCAGACTATGAATAGGATCTGAATGTAAACACGCTGGAGACAGCCACGATTTATGAAATACCAAAGAGATAGCTCCCCTCAAGGTACAAATGCATTCCCAAAAAGCTCTTCCCATATTTTTCATCTTTGTCCTTTATCACTTAAGCTACTAGACATGATACCATTGGTTAAAGTACTTCCAGGAATTGCTTGTTCAAACATAAATTCTTCTGTACAGTGACTGGACAAATTGCTCAAATCTGTTAGAAGGAGGCAGCTTTTTAAAATGATTTATGCTTCCCACCCAACAATTTCTAAAAAATAATAGCCCAGGGAGGGTTTCTTCTCCCCGAGGCAACCATGGAGAGTCCCTGCCTGTGCCAAGAATTATTTCTGATGTGTTTGTTGCATATACAAGCTGGGCGAAGGCAGAAGACACAGTCATTATGAAACATAAGATCCGGGAGAGGTGGCCGGGGGACTGAGATCATGCAACCTTGACCCTGGGGAGCAGTTCGGGCTGGAGAAGAAGAACTACAAGGGGCTGATGGAGAGGGCATGGGCAGGCCTGGCTAGTTCCAGACCTTTTGTTTCTACTACTCCCGATCACAATTCTGCTCAAGGAAAACGTCGATGCTGTCCTGGTGTTAGCCAGGAGGCTCTGCAACTCATGGTTGTAGTCTCTGTAGAACAGACAGTACTTAGAGATTTCAGCAGCACTTTTGCAAGTGCAAACGGACGTGTTCTCTTCTCCTGGAGCATCTTGACAGAAACTGAAGTCTGACCAAGAAGGTCACTTACTCGGGACCTTCTCTTCTTGTTCCTTCTCATGGTCCCTTCAGCTTTTCTTCATTTCACACCACCAGGCTTGGCGAGGACCCGGGAGTAGAATACACCCGCAGCCTCCTGGGGACCGGCGAACAGCAGGAGGAGAGAGCACCAGCACCACTTAGAGCCACGCCATGCACAGATGGAATAGGTGCTTAAAATCCCTGAGTCCCTAAGGCCTGCGATCATGAAAGAATGAAGCGCGTGACAAGATTGATGTGATGATGCCAAAGTTTGCAGAAAAGAAGAGTGACCAGCAGATGGAATAAAACAGGGGATATTGGGGTAGGAGGAAAATGAACGCGTTTTAGCATTAGGAGATTATGGGTAAACCCCAGCAAGAACAGTTTCAGTAAAGTTATGGAGGACCGAGAGCTTGATTATACTGAGCTACAATGAAATGAAGACTTGAGTGGGAGCCAAGAAGTAAAGACCAAGCTTGAGAATTAAAAAGTTGATAACCTTAGGGAGAAATTCAAGCGTGGTGGGGGTCTGAGAAAAATGGGCCCAGTTCATAGGCTCAGGATGGGAACATTTAAAGGGGTGTTGAAGCTATAAAGGAAGCACAGTTAAGCAAGACCCCAGAGAAGGAGAAGTGAGGCAGGGTGCCGGTGAAGGATTGGCCTCAGGGATTGAAGGAAGGGGGATGTGATCCTCTGGGAGTCCACGTGCAGCTGGGAGAGAGCTGACAGTGCTGTTCCCTGGGCCCCTCTGGGACAGCACAGCCCACACTGGGGTGTCTGGGGCAGGGCTTTCCATGAAAGTGAAGAATGTAGGAGACGTGGACACTGGAGGGAGGGTTTGAGGAAACAGATGGGAGAGAAGGGGTTTTTTATAGGAGGAGCCACGGCAATGAATATTTGGGGGGGGGGAGCACAGAATAATGAAATAAACATGACATTTTTGTATGGAAATTGATGGTGGTTATAACAATAAAATCAGATGTCATCGACCTACGAAAGGCGGCTCTGGTATGAGTCCCTCTGTGGCTGAACTCCTAAGGTAGTAACCATGGTGGCTTTATTGAGGTGGTGGTATGGGCCTTTGCCTCACTGAGTTGAAAGCAGATTTCTTGGGTGCACAAGGAACAGAGGGCTCTCATCTCTCAGTGGAGGGACAGATTGAGGTGTGTGAAGTGGTGGAGGCCCTGGTCTGGTCCCCACAGGGACTGTCTTAAGGTAGCAGACACACTGGATATTAAAACAGGTCAAAGAAAGGTGAGGTGAAGATCATGGACGTTTGTGGGGAAGGGTCCGGTTAGATTATATGTTGAAAGGAGAAGGTGGCTTTGGGCATGACTGTGGTGGGTTGGGGGAATACTGGAAGGATGTCCTCGATAGAGGGTGCCTGTAGGAGGGAGGGTGCTGCGATCCAAGAGACCCCATCATTTAGGAATCTCATGTCTTCTGTGCCTCCCAAGGTCAGCCGTTTCCACTTCCTGCTCAGCTCCAAACCTTTCATCTTGTGGGCTCTGTCTGAAGCCGCGGCATGTAGTCTAATGGTCTCTCAAACTCTTTCCTAATGGCCCAGCTTTCCCCACAGCCTCCTGCTTGTAGTAATCATACCAATACGACCTGAGTCGGTAGGTGATCTTACCATCTCCTAACGTGGTTTGTACCTTTTAGGTTGTTGCCACTTTGAGCACCTTCTCTTTTTCTCTCCAGCCTTCCCCGATGAACCCCACTTCCTGCTCACGGAGTGGTGTTATACTGGTTGAGCATTTGCATTGTGGTTTCCATAAAACAGAGGTTCTAGGTCTGATTGGGCTAATTAGTAGCTGTGTGTTTTAGGTGTGTTATTTAACTCCCTGTTCTTCGATGAAGAATGTAGTGGAGTATACAGCATAGCATCTGACTCTCATAGTAAGTGCCCAGCCACTGTTAGCTACCCTTATTACTAATGTGTCTTTTGTCAGAGTACAATTCTAGACAGAATTAGGAAGAATTGGACGTAAACTGGGGTTTCAATGATCAAACTGAGATACCAGGTTAGCGATTTATATGCTTAACAGACAGGCCCCTTTTCAATACCCATCGCTTGACTTCAGGCCTTTGCCAGGGTCCTGGAACTCAAATGCTCTCTCCAGAGCTAGAGGACACTCAAGTGGACATCACTGGGCCAGGGGGGTGTCCAGGCATACAGTGCTTACATGTATTGCATGTGCCTTGGAGGATGAAAAAAACACTCTAAATGTTCATTCCTACAGAGTCCCTGAATCTGAGTAGAGTGTCAGAAAGCTATGTTCTAGAATGACATTATCTTAGCTTCACATGAAGGTTCCTTTTCAAAAGTGGTTTATCATGATGTCACAATCCCTTTAAAATTGAGATTAGGGAAAAGAATCATATTTACCAACGTCTTGGCATTAGTCGTATTGGTCCCATGTAAAGAGCCACAGTGGTTTCGGTTATCGCCATCTCTCCTGATGCTCTGGTGTGCTTTTGTTATTGGATTATGACAGTGAAGGAGGGAGAAAATAACATTTATCGAGCTGCTTAATAAAGTCACTTCTGAAAGTCACCTTACAATATTGGGCATAATGCAACACTCCTTAAATAATAATACCCTTTCTCTTATCTTCCTCTCTCTTTCCCCCACCCCTACTTTCTCCCAGCACATAAATCATTGAGGTACCAGCATCATTATTTAAGACTGTATTTATAATGGGTGAAGATTTAGTCAGAAAAGGGATTGGGAAGAAAAAGAATTGCAGGGATTTGAATGAACCAAGTGCAAAGATCCTGTGATCACCCCAGCTTTCTTACTTGAGGCTGAGACAAGGGCAACGTGGACTATGAGACTGAAATGGCCCCTCTACCACTTGATGTGCACATCATGAAGGCCCGAAAGAAAGCTGTGCATCAAATTCACGTTACAACAACTTTCCTGACTCTACCCTATGTGACACAACGGCACAACCTGCAGCCTGGGATGCGGGGAGATTACAAACTCTTTTGGTTAATTCTCCAAAAGTTTATATAAAGTATTGGTTCTCAAACTTGAGTATGCGTCAGAACCACCCGGAGATCTTGATAAAGCATGCATTGCTGGGTTCTACCCCCCAGAGTTACCGATTCAGTGGGTCTGGGGTGAGCTGGAAAATTTGCATTTCCAACTTCTCAAGTGATGCTGATTCTGTTGGTCTGGAATCCAAGCTGAGAACTGTGGGGTGCGATTACGGTGTTTTGGCCAGGTTCAAGCCTCAGACTAATGAAAGGGCAGGGTCCTCTCATTACCACGTGCAAGTCCCAGCTGGAGGGCAGGGCCCTCCCGGCACAATTATAGCCAACGGTTTGGTTGTAAGCTTGAACCTATGGTCCAAACACATAGCCCCATGTGCCTTGTGCTAGAGTTCGGGTGCATGTAGTTAAATGAGGATGAAACTCACGAGAATGCTGTAAACAACGTGATCACGCCCCTACTTTGCCTCGTGGCATCTGCTATAAAATAAAGACATGGCTTGTGGGCGCTGGCGCTGTCTCCTCATCAGGGAGGTGTCCCACCGAGACCCAGCTATTATTCTCTTGTCTGTCTTTCCTTAATCCTTTCACCTCCCCACTCGGGATCACCCTTGGTCGTGCTGGCGTGGCACAAATGGCGCCTGAACAGGGACTGAGTTCTAGGACCAGGGACTGAGTTCTGGGACCAGGGCCTGAGCTTTGGCCGTAACAAATGGCATCCAAACAGGCCTGAGTTCGGGGGAATTTAAAAAAGGTGGTCAGGTGAAAGAAGGCTCCAAAGGCGTGTGCATAAGGTAAGTTCAAAATCAAAAAGAAAGAAAAGAAAAGAAAGTAAGCTTAAAGAGCAAAAGTGAGATAAGGCCAAAAAACGAAAAGGTAGGGAGCCGAAGTGTGGTAATATTAGCTCAGTGTAAAATATGGGAAATACAGGGTCACTGAACTAGGCTGAGCTGGCATGGCACATAAGGCCCCCTGGGGCTGAGTATGCCATGGCCGTGCCAGCTCCCTACAGAGAACCACTGAAGTATGGCCTTTTCTAGTCTCAACAGACTTTGCATATGACATGGCTCAAGACTACATAACTGCTAGTCCTAGGCTCTCAACACCAGTGCCTCTTCATTCTAAGCCTGGAGCTGAGCTGCTCAACGCCCTGGATGTGTCCCCATCTTGGTTTGCAGCCCGTAACCCACTAGCCCACCTTGAAGCACCCATCTGTATTGGTTTGCTCCGGCTGCCATAACAAAAATCCCCCAGCCGTGTGTGGCTTAATTCACAGCAATGCATTGTCTCACAGTTCTGGAGGCTAGAAGTCTGAGATCAAGGTACCAGCAGGATTGGGTTTTAATGGCTATCTACCTATGTCTTCATGTGGTTTTCCCTCTGGGTCTCTATCCTAAATTCTGCTTCTCATGAGAACACCAGTCATATTGGATTAGGGCCCACCTAATGACCTCGTTTTAACTTAATTACACTTTAAAGACCCTATCTCAAAATACTGCTCCACTCCGAGTTCCTGAGGGTTAAGACTTCAACGATGAGTGTGGGGAAATTCCACTCCGCCCGTAAGACCCTCTCCTCCTCTTTCTCGTGGGGAAGAGCCATTTCCCACACCTCTAGTTCTCCACCTTCAGTCTTCTTGCTGATATTTCTTCCACTGCCCCGCTTCCTGAGTTGACTGACAGCCTCGCAGTGGCCAACCCACAGGCTGTTTGTGTGGCAGGGAGGACTGTGGCACAGGCTTGCTGATCTGTGCATCAGCACCTCTCAGTGAGATACCGGAGCCAGTCACACGGGGAAAGTAACAAATTGCTTGTAAAGGAACAACCGGCTCAGCACTGGGTCATCTTGTAATCTCCCTGCATCCCAGGCTGCAGGCTGCCCTGTACTGTTGGCACCTGCCGCCCTGCCTCCTCATCACACTGTACCCTGAGAAACTAGAGTAGAAAAAGGCTGAAGAGCCCCTTTGCCTGGAGCCTATAATCTTCCTTATTGTCATGCAAACAGCTGCAAAAATTTGCTGGCAATTTGGTCTGCTGAGGAGAAAATCACCTCCCCCTATTGGTAACAATAAGGCCTGATGCTTTTAACACCACACACAGCTTCCCTAAATTATATCTTTGGATCGGGAAGCAAGTCCATGAGGCTGGCCAGCCTGGCATAGTTATCCCAATTTTAGAGATCAAAAAACAAGTTTAAATAAATGCCACAAGGACTTGGGTTGTGATCCTTCCCACTCTGAGGGCTGCCATCTCCAATGATATTCTACCTACTTCATTTTCTCCCGTCTCAGGCTGTCTCTCGGTGTTTTCCCAAAATGCACTTCTTCACACAGCCTTTGCACATTTCTGTCTACATTCACCCAAGCACCACTCACTGATAACCAGGCCGGTGTAAGGTGAGGTCTGATTTGAGCCTCGTACTAAGCAGCAGGATATGGGATTCCCATGGGGTTTGTTGTGCTAATTTTCCCCCTAGTACGCATTAAAATAATTATTCCATCCTTGAATTAAATTATCACTTCAGGATACACTTTCTCTCCTTGGCTGTGATTTCTCCGTGGGCTACAGAGGCACCCTGACTTTCCTGTTCTTCAAACTCTTGGCTGCGGTCCACGGTGAGAAACAAATCACACAGCAACACGATACTCACATGCACACACGTATATAAAACAAAAGCAGTGCCACAAGGGCATTCTCAACATGGGTGGACTCGTGCTCTTTTCTATTCTATGTCAATGCTTGTTGTGAATCCCCTAAATCCACTAAATTGATTTTATGACCCAGCAACAAGTTACACCTGCAATCAGGAAAATAATCCTTTACAGAATGTTCTGGCCCAATTTCAGAAGCCTGGCCTTCTGTTGTTTTTTGTTGGTGGTGTGTTTTTTTTTAATATTTTTATTGATTTCAGAGAGGAAGGGAGAGGGTGAGAGATAGAAACATCAATGATGAGAGAGAATCATTGATTGGCTGCCTCCTGCATGCCCCCTACTGGGGATCAAGCCCACAACCCAGGCATGTGCCCTTGACTGGAATTGAACCCGGGACCCTTCAGTCCACAAACCAACACTCTGTCCACTGAGCCAAATCAGCTAGGGCTGGACTTCTGTTTTGTTTGCACCTCCAGCGAGAGGAGATGATGGTGTGGGCTGGAGGGTGCTCCTGGCACCCTCCTGATACAGGGCCCCCAGAGGCTCTGGGCTCAGTAGGCTGCAGCCGCAGAAGTAGAAGGGCCGCCTGGACACTGAGGGCCCTGCCGCGCCAAGGTTGCTGGGACCCAGGTGAAGCCAGCCACTCCCGGACACCATGCCATGAAAGAGAAGCACGAGATGTACACATTGGGGAACGTCACCGATACCCCCACTCCGCAGTGGGGTGATTTGGAGACCCGTCCTCATTTCTTCCTGTTGTTGTCACCCTCTGACCCCATCTGAACCTAAAGTGAGCTTCTGTGTCTGCAGAGAGGATATTCGCCTGCATTTTTATAGGGATATTTTAAAGCCCTACTCTAAAGACCTCTCCACAAATGCCTAAGATGCCACCATTAGAATGTTCCTTCTTTGGTTTGTGTAACCTCCCTAAGATTCTTCCTCATATACACAAGTGTGCCCATATATGTAAGGCTTTTCCTTTACCTCTAAGTTTCGGAAATTGATTCTCCTTTTAAAAGGAGCCCTGGCCAGTGTTGCCAAGTGGTTAGAGCATTGGCCTACACACCAAAAGATCTTGGGTTCCATTCCCAATCAAAGGCATGTACCTGGCTTGCGTGCTCAATCCCTGGCCCCAGGTGGCCAGGGGGGAAGGGGGAACGTGCAGGAGGCAACCAATTGATATGTCTCCCTCACATTGATGTCTCTCTCTCTCTCTCTCTCTCTCTCTCTCTCTCTCTCTCTCCCCCCCCCCACTCCCTTCCACTTTCTCTAAAAAAATCAATGGGAAAAAAGAACCCTTGGGTGAAGATTAACAAAACAAACAAACAAACAAAAAGGAACCCTAGAGAAGCAGCTGTTACCCATCCCTGTTCCATGGAACCCTGTCTTTGGCACTGTGGGGATGCCCATGGGAGTCTTCTCAGAATCATGTTTTTAAGTGTGTAAAGTAAAATGTATACCATTACAAAGGAAACTAGCTTATATCCAACAATTAAATATATAATAAAAAATAATTTTTCAATTACAGTTGCCAAACAATATAATATTAGTTCCAGGTGTACAACATAGTGATTAGACATGTATGTAACTTTCAAAGGGATCTCCCAATAAGTCTAGTCCCCATACATAGTTATCACGGCATTATTGACTATGTTTCCTATGCTGTACCTTACATCCCCGTGACTGTTTTTTATCATGGTATTTTGCACATCTTAATCCCTTCCCATTTTTCACCCATCCCCTCAGCACCCCTCCCATCTGTCAACCATCAAAGTAGTCTCTGTATTAATGAGTGTGTTTCTATTTTGTTGGTTTACTCAGGTTGTTTTTAGATTCCCTGTGTAAGTGAAATCATATAGTATTTATCTTTCTCTAGCTAACTTATTTCACTTAGTATAATACCCTCTAGGTCCACCCAAATGGCAAGATTTTATTTATTTACTTTTTTGTGGCTGAATAATATTCAATTGTATTTACAGGGGTGGACAAAGGTAAGTTTACAGTTGTAAGTATGTGAAACTCAAAGTTTATTCTTGTATTCTTCTTATATTAATTATTGTATTATTTATTTTTTATTATACTGTAAATCTAATTTTGTCCATCTTTATATGTACCACTCCTTTATCCATTCATCTCTTCTTGATGGGCACTTAGGTTGCTCCCATATCTTGGCTCTTGTAAATAATATTGCAATGGACATGTGAATGTATATGTCTTTTCAAATTAGTGTTTGGGTTTCTTCAGATAAATGCCCAGAAGTGGAATTGCTGGGTCTTTCTTTGACTCTTGTAATAGCCTTTGTTTTAAAATCTATTTTGTCTTATATATGTATTGCTACCCTAGCTTTTTTTTTATTCCATTTTCATGAAACATCTTTTCCATACCTTTACTTTCATTCTGTGGGTGTCTTTTGATCTGAAGTAAGTCTCTTGTAGACGGCATATATAAGGGCCTTGTTTTCTTATCTATTCAACCTCCCTATGTCTTTTGATTGGAGCATTTAATCCATTTACATTTAAAGCAATTATTGATAGGTATGTAGTTTTTGCCATTTTATTTTTCACATTTTTAAATCTTATTTTTCTTCTTCTTAAAGAAGACCCTTTAACATCTCTTGTAATACTGGCTTGGTAGTGATGAACTTTTTCTTATCTGGCAAGCTCTTTATCTGTCCTTCAATTCTAAATGATAGCTTTGCTGAGTAGACTAATCTTGGTTGTAGGTCCTTGCTTTTCATCACTTTGAATATTTCTTGCCAATCCCTTCTGGCTTGCAAAGTTTCTGTTGAGAAACAAGCTGACAATCTTATGAGAGCTCCCTTGTAGGTAACTAACTGCTTTTCTCTTGCTGCTTTTAAGATTCACTCTTTGTCTTTAACCTTTGATTTTTTAATTATGATGTGTCTTGGTGTGGGCCTCTTTGGGTCCCTGTTGTTTTGGGACCCTTTGTGCTTCCTGGACTCATATGTCTATTTTCTTTACCAGGTTAGGAACGTTTTTCATCATTATTTCTTCAAATAGATTTTCAATCTCTTTCTCTTTCTCTCTTCCCCTTTTGGCACTCCTATGATGTGAATCTTGGTACAGTTGATATTGTACCAGAGGCTCCTTAAACTATCCTCATTTTTTAAATTCTTTTTGCTGTTTAGATTGGGTGTTTCCTACTAGCTTGCCTTTCAAATCACTGATTTAATCCTCTGCTTCATCTACTATACTGTTGACTTCCTGAAATGTATTCATTTCACTGTATTCTTCATTTATGGTTGGTAATTTTCCTTTTTTTTGCTTTCTATCTTCATTTTAATGTTTCCTATCTCTTTATTAAAGTTATCACTGAGTCCATCTGTTCTTCCCCTAAATTCCTTGAGCATCCTTATATCCAGTGTTTTGAACTCTGCATTTGGCAGATTACGTGTCTCTATTTTGTTTAATTCTTTTTCTGGAGTTTTGTTCTATTCTTTGATTTGGGACATGTTTCTTTGTCTTCTCATTTTGGAAGCCTCTTGTGTTTGTTTCTATGTATTAGGTAGAGTGACCTTAGGTACTAGGTATGCTGTGGGGCCTAGTGGCACAGTCTCCCTGGTTACCTGAGTTAGGTATTTTAGGTGTGTCCTTTGTGTGGGTCGTTGTAGTGGAGCTTTGATTGCCTTACTGTTGTAGCAGAGCTTTGATTGCTGTTGGCATGTCAATGGTAGGGATTGACCCTCAGGGTGATTGACTGTGAGATATGACCATGACTACAGTCCAGATACAGGGGCGGGCAAACTTTTTGACTCGAGTGCCACAATGGGTTCTTAAACTGGATGGGAGGGCCGGAACAAAAGCATGGATGGAGTGTTTGTGTGAACTAATATAAATTCAAAGTAAACATCATTACATAAAGGGCATGGTCTTTTTTTTTTTTTTAGTTTTATTCATTTCAAATGGGCCGGATCCGGCCCACGGGCTGTAGTTTGCCCACAGCTGGTCCAGAAGCTATTCTGCAGGGGCTGACCCCACAGAGGAGGATTTGCTGTAGTAGGGCTCTGGTTCCTGTGGAATCCGCCCTCTGGGTGTGTTGTTTGTGGAGGTGGTTGGGTGATGCTTTGGTGTGGCCTGAAGCTGGCCACTGGGTGTGTTGGTTCTGGGGCTTCTCAGGAGGGGATCTAGTAGTGGTCCAGGTCAGCTACTGCCTGTGCTTTGCTTGGGGCCATCTGGCATGAGCTACAAAGTGGTATGCATATGATTGCCACTTGTGCTGGGCTTGGAGGTGCCTGGGAGAATCTAAACTGGGAACCGAGGCCAGCTGCCACCAGTGCCAGGCTCGCTTCTTCCCACAACCACATCAAAATTACCATTAACTACAAAACAACCACCCTAGAGAACCACCTGAAGACTAGCTGAGTAGAACTCCTGTAACTAAGGATGCATAGAAGAAGCCAAGTTAAGACTGGTGGGAGTTTTGAAACAGGTGGGCCCACACCTACATATCTTGGCTGAGGAGGTCTCCCTCTTAAGTAGCAAGGGGTCCCAGCCCCACACCAGGTTCCCCAGCGAAGAGTTGGTACAGTGCTGGGAAGAGAAGTCCCTATAACTCCCTGCTGTGAAAATCAGTGGGGCCCTACCCAGTTTGGCTCAGTTGATAGAGTGTCAGCCGGGGGACCGAAGGGTCACCCGTTTGATTCTGGTCAAGGGCACATGCCTGGGTTGCAGCCTCCACTTCCAGTAGGGGGCAGGCAGAAGGCAGCTGATCAATGGTTCTCTCTCATCATTGATGTTTCTATCTCCCTCTCCATTCCTCTCTGAAATCAATGAAAATATATTTTTTAAAAATCAGTGGGGATTGTGGCTGATACAGAGAACATCTGGAGTCCCAGGTGGTCCTCTTAAAAGGCTGTGCACTGATTTACTTGTTAATGGACTTACTTGCTCTGAGCTCCAGTGCTAGGGTAGCAGCTCGAAAGGCACCAGGGACAAACGGAGAGAAACTGAATTGTACCTGGCTTCAGGGCGGGTGCTGGAGGGGCAGCTTTCTCTGGGTCTAGCAGGTACCACTTTTCCTGTGTTGAGCCCTCCTCTACTCAGCCTCCAGGGGCAGGCAGGCACCAAGTCTGAGTCTCAACCAACCTGGCTACAGTTCCGGTGAAGATACAAAATCTTGGGCTGGGAGAGTTGGAGGTTTGTCCAGAGAACCAGGTTGTCTGTTCCCACTTCAGTTCTTTAGACCTAAGCCCCACCCCTGGCTCTGGAGCTGACCCAAGGGAGGTGCTGGAGGCCTCTGGGAGAATTGCCTGGGTTAAGGATGGCCCTTACCATGTGGGAAGGGGTGGGAAACATTCAGGAAGAGAAGGAACATCTGGGGAAGTTAAGCAGGGAAGGTCCCACCCACACCGAGCTGTTCTGCTTCATCCTACCAAGTTCAAGTGGCAGGTGGACATGAAGTTGTCCAATCTGAACGAACCGAATAATTGGGCTAAAGCACCCCCTTGCTCTCTCCCTCTCCCAAATCCAGCTGGCCCAGGCATGTGGGCAAGATGACAGGATGCTAGCAGTACTCAGAAATGTGCAGCAAGCAGGCTGGGGAGAGTTACCGTAGCAACGGCAACACTTCTTGGAATCTGCGGAGGCTATGTGAACAGGAAGAGCAGAAGCCCTCTGTGCCTGAGGGAGACGGGTGCCCGTTACTGACAACTGACCCACAGGGTAGCAGAGGAGAAAGGCCGGGGCGGCCACCTCACAGGCACTCTCAGGGAGTGAGTGGGACCCTCACTGTTCACTCCCAGGAACAGGTGTGCCTCTTTGTTGCCGGGGTTGTTTGCTGTCCCATCCCAGTAACCACCAGACACATCGCACGGCATGTGCGTGAAAGGAGGAGCCAGGCCTGGGCTCTCAAAAGCTCCGCACGTCTTTGTCCTCCTCTGGGACAGGATGTGCTGAACCCAGCCAGCGGTCAGTCTCAACAACCAGTGATCTGAGGATTGTCTTGTCACCCTCCATGGTCAGCTCACATGTGAGAGTTTGGGGTAGGGTGATCTTGTCACCCTCTGTGGTCAGCTCAGATGTGAGGGTTTCAGGGAGGGGTGGTCATCAAACGCTCTCTCTTTTCTCCTTGTGTGGGGTTAACTCATAACTTTCACAGGAAAACTCTAGAAAAATGTGGAACATGTGCCACTTCTTCCACGAGGGACAGTGGCACACGGTGAATGTGAGGATTGATGCTATGGAGACGGCTCCCTGGCCGACCGGAAGAGCCTCCCCGTACGCTGCCTCGATGGGTCACCATGCCTGGCTCTCAGCTTCTCGGGGCCTGAACTCAGCAGTCACATCTGACAGATGCACGGTGGTCACAGGGAGAGGCTGACCTGCAGACCACGTGACACTGTATCTAAATGATTTCCCAAGTGGCCATGTGGGATGATGGACAGATGCTTTTGAACCCGGCACCCTGCATGGTGGCTTGAGATTGAATGAGCTGACCTATACGCAGCGCTCAGGACAGCGCAGGGCCCTGCAGAGACCTTTGTGCTGTGATGAAGGCTGTGCAGTGGGACCGGCTGTGCCCCCCGCCCCCCCCACGCCACAGAAGATGCTCCAAACACCCCAACGTGGAGAGCCCCAGGGTGTGCACAGCACAGTCTGCGTGGCTGTCCATGGTGGCGCTGGACTGTTAATCCCCTCCTTGCGGGCTGTTGTGAAGGTTACAGTGAAATGCATGTGAGGACCTGTTCCTTGGGAGGCACCGTGACTCGGAGCCGGGAGATTGGTCTGCAGTTCAGCAGCGGTCAGTGAAGGGTGCTGCTTCCTCTTGGGCAGCTTCACACGGACACAAGGTGTTCAAAAGGCCATTGGGGAACTTTGAATAAGTGACAGGAAGTTGAATGTTATCTCACGGTTGTTCCCATTCCAGGAGGACAGAGGGGTCTGGAGTCCACTCTTCGGACCGCTGGGACTCATCATTTGGGAAGGAGACCTTCTGCCCTGAACACGGGCCCAGGAACGCTGTGGCTCTCTGCTGTCCAGCTCACCCTTCCCAGCCTCTGCCAGGCGCCAGAGCCCTCCCCCTGCGTTTCCCCACGGGCCTGCTACAATTAATTAGATGCCTGCATCTCGCACATTAGTTACTGTTTAAATTGGTCTCCTCCTAATGAAATTTTAAGGAAGCCCCACAGGCTCCTTGATAAGATTTGAAAGGCCCCTTTGTCTCGTCAGCCACAATTTTTGGAAATGATTAACTTAAGCCACATTACAGCCCAAAGAATCCACGGGGTAGGAAACTCCAACAATCCGCCTCAGACTTCCTTCTCCGGTGCAGTCAGCCACATCTCTCCATGTCCGCACTTCTCCTTCCCTTCTGCCTCGGTCAGGCAGTGTATTTCACAAATAAAACCTCAATATTAACTATATTCTAATAACAAGTTATCCCAACAAAACGTCATTCAGGTGTCTCTCCAGCGGGTGTTTGAAGCGGCTTCAAATCTCAACCAGCAGAAGACACCGGGGCCATGAGGGCACTCCGGGGGGACTTGAAACAGACACAGCAATGAAATAAACTTACAGTATTGCAGTTGGGAGTATCTCAGGGGACTGCATGACCCAATCCTTTCATTTTGCAAATTGGAAACGGGGGCCCCAGGAAGAGAAGAGGTACCTAAGGCCACTTAATTAACTTGCCTTCTCCTCTGGGTAGGGACCAGGGCGCGGCCCTGGCAAGGAGACCTTTCCTCTGCCTTTGGGGACCTGGGAAGAAGGCTCCCACAGCAGCGCTGATGGATTGCTGCTGGGCAGACACCCCCAGCAGCGCGCACGGGGTCAGAACAGAGGCGCAATGCCCAGGTGCTGTGTTGACGGTAAAGCATCCACCCACGGAGAGGAAGGGAGATGTCGCCTCAGAGCAGAACAGCTGGCGCCCTTCCACGCCCACCCAGCACTTGGAGGTGGGAAAGACATCCCAAAAGGGAAAACCCTGGGGGGACAGGCCGTAGGACTCCTAAGCAGCTCTCTTCGCTGTAAAGCAGAGCCAACATGTGGGAGACGCCTAGAAAGTGGGAGCCTTGGGAAAGTCACAAACAGCAGCGGCAACACCCAGGTCCCCGCGCCCGAGCGGAGTCAGCAGACTGATGTGCCATAGAGTGTGGGACTGGGACGGACTTGTGAAGCCGGCTACCCTCACAGCCCCCTTCGACAGAGTGGAGACCGAGGCCCAGGGTCAGGAAGGGTCTTGCCCAGGGTCACAGGCAGAGTGGGGGGGGGGGGGGGCAGGGGGAGGGGGCTGAGCTGGCTGCAGAATGGAGCTGCCCTGAGTCCAGCACAGTGCCATGCTATGGGTTCCTCCTTTGCTGGGTCTGGGAAAACTAAGTGGTCGCAACTAACGGGGAGACAGGCATATGAAAGGTGGTGTCCGTTTGTCACGTAGGCATCACTGACTCCGGCAGGCTAGTCGCACATTCCCCTAGATGTCAGCATCTGTTGCCTGGGGGGCTCCGTCCGGCTATGTGGACTTAGGCGAATTGCCTGTGTGTCCCTGTTCCTGCACCTGTAAAATGAGGCTAACAGGAGGACCCACATCATGGGTGATTGCGTGGATTAACTACGGAGCAGTTAGCACAACGCGTGCTATTACAGGAAATGGTAGTTATGCTATCATTACCTCCCATCCAGCGCCTGCTTTTTCCACCAGGCACCTTCCTCCCGTGGGAAGGTTTCCATTTCTCTGCCCGGCTCACGTGGTCTGCTATCTCCCCAAGACGCCTGTGCAGCTCTGCCCTCATGGGTACATCAAACACAGGCCCGCCGCACGTTCCAGACCACTGTTCCCCAAACTGGAATGTTTTCTGAGAGTTATGAACTCTTGAAACGGTTGTTTTCCTCTTGTTAATCACAGACTTAGGGAAATCTGCCTCTTCTCTTGAGGGAAGTGATGTCCCCGAGCGCCTGGCCCCTCTCCTACCTCCGCAGCAAGCTTCTTTCTGCCTCTCATCTGGCCTGTCACTGGGGAGGAGAGAGGCGCCAGGGACTAAATTAGAGCTGAAAGAAGCTGCTGAGAGAAGGACCCAGACTGAATGACAGGCTGCGAGAGGGCAAACCGCGGGTGCCCCTCTGCTCTCTGGCGCTGCCTCTGTTCTGAGGGACTTAGAAAAAGCGAAGAGCCTCAGGGGAGACGAAGGGGGGAGGGTGGGAACAGGATCCTGAAGATGAAAATTTAAGTTTTCCCTTTAGCAGCCAAGGAAAACAGGAGAGAAGGGGTTTCTAGCCCTGTTTTCTTTGCTCCAAATCCTCCTGAGAGGTCAGCACTGCCCCCTGGAGGTCAGCCTCATGCCTTCACCTTCCAGTCCCATGGGCCCCCTGGGCTGCCTTGGCCCTTACTGTTTACCCACATCACCCTTGGAGGTCCTTCCCAGTCGGGTTGCAGAGATGGCTGGAGCGTGCTTCTGACAGCCTCCGAGGGGAGAGGCAGGCAGGTGATGGTGACCATGTTAGTGACACATGTCTTGCTCCCTCTTCCAGATTGCACATCACTCTCCTGAGAGTTTCCGGTTTGCCCAGAGGGGCCGATGGGAACACTCCTGTTTTCACAGAAATGGATCACACGGCCAATTGGGGGAACTCTGAAACACTTATCCTAACCCTAGTGTACAAGAAAGAAATATAGGTAGCCCTGGTGGGGAGATCGAGAGGACATCCCTTGGGTGAGGTGTAAGCACCCCCATTTTACAGATAACACAGCTGAGGCCCAGGGAGATTAAGTCTTGTCCAGATCACTGAGCTTGTGGGAGGAAGCCTAGAACTCGGGCCCCCTCAACCCCTCTTCCTCCACATACACCCAGCCTCCTTTCCGGGAGGTGGGAGTCTTTTCCGGGGTATTTGTGACCCCAGGGATTGCTGCCCTGACGGTCTCTTCTCTCTGCTTCTTCAAATGCCCTCCTGCTCCTGGCTTTTCTTTCTCATGTGCCATCACCTTTTTCAGAAAGTCTCCCCAAATACCCAGCCCTGCTCTTAGCATTTTCACTCTACTGATCAGCACCAATTATCATTTATACTGAAAAAAAGGGCCTGTTTGGGTATGCATATTTGTACAGCTCACGTATTTAAGTTTTTAATTAAGAATTTTTTCAGCCGAACCCGGTTTGGCTCAGTGGATAGAGCGTCGGCCTGCGGACTGAAAGGTCCCAGGTTCGATTCCGGTCAAGGGCATGTACCTGGGTTGCGGGCACATCCCCGGTGGGGGATGTGCAGGAGGCGGCTGGTCGATGTTTCTCTCTCATCGATGTTTCTAACTCTCTATCTCTCTCCCTTCCTCTCTGTAAAAAATCAATAAAATATATAAAAAAAAAATAAGAATTTTTTCAATGTGCAGAAAATACAAAGAAAGGCAACAAATACTATGGAATCTACTACTCCAACTTGACAAGAAACCATTGTAGAGCTGCAGCCTCCCTGGGTTCGCCTCCCCAGTCACTTCCTCCTCTCTCCCTCCACCAGCCCTAGCAGAGACATCGAATTGGGTATTCACATGCCCATGCATGTCTTCAGATGTGATACTCTGTTCTTCATGTGAAAATATGAAGGTGGTCTCACTCTGCACAGTAGGCAGGGCCATGACCACACTGTGCAAAACGATCTTAAAAACCAATGGGGAAAATTATGATTGCTCTGTAATATAAAAATATGTTGCTAAAACATTACAAACTTTTACTGTACTTTATAAGTATATAGGAAAATTCTTTAAAAATAGTAAAAACACTGCTTAAAATATTAATTTATTTAAAGTATTTCATTAGAACATTGATAAAGTGATATATTTCTTTGTTTAAAGAACAAACATTGCCCTGGTCAGTTTGGCTCAGTGGATGGAGCGTCGGCCTGTGGACTGAAGGGTCTCAGGTTCAATTTCCGGTTGGAAGGCATGTACCTGGGTTGCAGGCTCCATCCCCGGCACTGGTTGGGGCACGTGTGGGAGGTAACCAATCAATGTGTCTCTTTCACATCAATGTTTCTCTCTGTCTCTCCCCCTCCTTTCAACTCTCTCGAAAAATCAATGAAAAAAATATCCTTGGGTGAGAATTTAAAAAATAAAAACCAAACCTTCTCATGAGTAGTTGGAACAGCACTTGCCTTCTCATCATGTAAATAAAGAGTAAACATCTTCCAACTCTAGTTTTTTTTCATCTCACAATAAAGAGCAGATGTCTTTTCTATCTTTTCTATGTTTGAATCAGCTTCCAACAGTTTTATCCTTTGCACCTTCAGTGACATAAAATATCTCCAGGAGTTCCTTTAATGTGAAGTGCGGGCCCTCCAGTTCCTCCGGGGCATCTTCGTCCCTTCCATCACAACCGCTTCCCTCATTAATGCTGATCGATTGTCCCTCACTAAGCTCCTCTGGCAGCAGGCCACAGTCTCCGAGTGGCTCGTGTCCACATTCCCATGGCCAGCTGTTTCCCCCATCACGCCCTCTGCAGTCGAATGATTGGAATTTCACTTCCGGCATTATCAATCTTTTGTGTGTTTGCTGTGTCTTTATCGCTGTTGGCCAATGTCCTCTCTAGGTGATCCAGTTTTGCAAAATGCCATGTGGTTTATCACCAGGAGACAGAGAACAGCACGACGGCCTGCTCTGCTGTCTGTACGTGACCTGGAAATCGGCACAAGGACCAGGCACCACAGACTGAGAGATGTGACATGGCTGGTCACTGGCTGTGCTGCATGGCGGTTGTGCATGGGGGATTTGTGGAATAAAGAGCTGGCGTCTAATTTTGTGCCTTGTGCAATTACTCATAGGCAATACACCATGGTGACTGAAACTTGAACTGTGCTTTTGGGGGGTACCTAAGCCATGACAATGGAAACTCATATATATCTCTAATAAAAGGGTAACATGCTAATTAGGGCGGACATCTTCCGGACGTACATCCAGACAAAGCCACAGCGGCTGCTAGGGCCTAGGGCCGGCGCCACGCAGGAGGGACATGCGGGTCCAGCACCGCGTCCTCTTTTGCAATATAAATTGTGTACATATGTATACACAGGTATTTATTTAGGAAGTGTGCAGAGCAAGGGCTGCCTGCACTTTATTCTACACTAGAGGCCCAGTGCATGAATTTGTGCATGGGTGGGGTCCCTTGGAGTGGCCTGTGGAGATTGGGCCCCAGCTCATGCCTCCAGCCTCACAGCCCTGCAGCCCCTCCTGGCACCCCACCTTGGCCTGGCGCCGCCCCCTCACCTTCTCCACCATCCCGCTGTGGTCCCGCTCTTGTCAGGGCCCAGCAGGGCCAGCAAGACCTCCACTGCCACCCACTGCCAGCGCCACATCGCCAACACCCACCATGTTCCGCGCTGCCCCCTGGTGGTCAGCACACATTATAGTGAGTGGTCAAACTCCCAGTTGAACGACTGCCCGATGGGACAATTTGCATATTAGGCTTTTATCATATAGGATATGTATGTCTCCGTAGCAGTATATGGAATTGTCTTTCATTCTTTTAAATTTCATCTAAATATGTCTCTTCTTCCAACTCTGTTTTTCCTCTTGTTTATTAGAATATTTGTGTGGACCTCCCCTTGATGAGGCCAGAGCCAGGATCTCTGCTTGGCCCATCAGCTGAGCAGCTCCCCAATCACAAGGCCTAACCTCCCCTTTACCTGAGTTCCCAGAGGCCCCCTGGCAGCGCTGAGGAAAGTGGCTGGGATGGACTTCGAGTAGTTCGGATGAGAGTCACACTCTGATGGCTGGGGAAAGCTGCTGAGGGCAGGTCCTGTCCCAGAGAGCATGTTGCAGCCCCGGCAGGCCCTGGGGCGGCAGCGGCAGCAGCAGCCTTGTCGTCCCCCCATTCCTGCCCTTTAGAGTTCAATTGTTTTTAATAGCATCCAATTTTCTCAAGTGCCAGAGAGAGACAGGTTACAGAGCGAGTGTAATTACTGCCTCCCTTTCCTTCTGGATTCCCAGATGGACATTAAAGTCATTTCATCTGACACTTGGGTCCCAGCCCCAGGAGAGGTAACTAGGGAAACGGTATTGGGCCCAGAGCCATTAAGCCCATAAGCTTCCCATTTTGCTATTCTTATGAGGGATGGGACAGGAAGTCTTCGCCCACTTCTGGTATCTATGGATGAGAGAGGGAGAGAGAGAGGAGAGAGAGAGAGAGAGAGAGAGAGAGAGAGAGAGAGAATTTGTGATGCCTATGTGTGGGGGGTTGCCCCCGAAGAGATGTGATTATGGGATGTGGGCCATGTAGGTGTGTGTATCCTCAGTGTTGGGCACACTGTGTGTCTACAGTGAGCAGTACTAACGAGCTGGCCAATCCGGCAGTGCTCTGTGCGGCTGTGCAGTGGGTGTGCCCCTCATTCCACTGGTAGGTCCCTCCCCGTTCCTGCTGTCCTATTAGGAGAAACCAGCTGCAGCCCCTACTGTACCGTGTGCGAGCAGGCATGTGAGGAGTCCGTGTACCTACTGCTCTCAGTGTGTGTGTGTGTGTGTGTGTGTGTGATGTAAGTGGGTGCCCATGAGTGTGTGAGCGTGTATTTTCATCTAAAGCTCAATCCTACTGCCGGATGTCAGCCTTCCCGCCTTTGGAAACAGCCTCAGACGGGGGTCCCTATGCACCCCTCTCATCCCTGCCCCTCCCGGGCTTGGCTGTGTCCCCTCCCAGGCTCAGGCTGCACAATGCTGTCCCTTCCTCTTCACCCCGGCAGCCCCCTCAGCAGGGGAGGGGCAGCCCCACGCACGCAGGAAACTTCCCACATCACGTGGACCGTCCCCAAGCTCAGACCTGGGGCCTGCAGACTAGGAAGCAGCTCAGGAGAGCTTTAAAGGAAAATGAACACTCCTTTCTCCAGTATGTATTACACACGCAGGTGTGCACATATGTGTGCTTGTGTGTGCAGGCCCACTGCCGGTGCCGGGACCGTGTGTGGCAGTGTGGTTAACCAGGGTTCCTTTCTGGTGACTGGTTCCGGGCCCTGGCCAGCCCGCCTGCCTCTGGGACGTGTCTACTGAGCCAGGACGAGGACAGGGAACAAACAGAACTGTGTGGGCCTTTGAACTCGGTTGGCTGATGCCAGGCTTAGTGCACGTGCCAAACTCTGAGGAAGTGACCGCGGGCAGACACCAGCCAGGCGGGAGTTACACAGGCCGGGGCAGCCGGAGCTGCATGAGGAGGTGGGACCTGCCAGGCACATCGTACGCTAGAAGATGCAAAGGCTTTTCACTGGGGAGCCAACCAGGATGCCAGGAGGAGGCTGGCAGGACATGACCAACACCTGCAAGCCAATGTAAACTTCACCGCACCTTCACTCGGCCAGCGGTGTGAATTCACATGCATCCCTGCGGCACCCCGAAGGAGCCAGCCTCTGTGCGTCCACTCGGCATCCAGGGGCATCAAATGTGTGCCAGGCACCATGCCAGGCCCTGGAGGGTACAGACAAGGGGAGGAAGCTTTTGCAGACAGGAAACAGGGCCTCCGAGAGGCTGACCGAGCAAGGTCAGGGCCCAGGTAGTCAGGACTGAAACTCAGGTCAGCCCAGCTCCAAATGCTCCATCCTCTGCATGGACCTGGGGTGGGAAGGTGAGCGAGAGGATGGGGTGCTGGGCTGACTGGGGGGTCATGCAGGTGAGGCTGAATGGACAGGTGTATGTGGGCTGAGGGGACAAAGAACGGGCCTGCAGGTTTCCTGAAAGACACCTGAGCTCCTGAGAAATGCCGAGCCGCCAGGGCAGAGCAGGGGTGCCGTGGCCGAGTCCCTTGCTGCAGGCGCCATCCCCAAGGCATCCGTAATCAGCCCTGCCGCCCGCCCTGGGTCTGAATCCAGGAACGCACTTACAGGTCATCCCTGTCCTCTGAGTGCCATTAATGGTCCCATAAATCACATCTCCTGATGGCCAGCAGGGCTTCCCAACTCTAAACGCCTTTTTATTTTAAAAACAGATTCTTAAAGTCATCTCTTGATGAGAAAAGTAATCATGCTGACATTTTAAAAGGGGGTGGAGGGGGTGTTCCTGGGTGTCCCCAGCTGTGCAGGGGCTGGGCTGCCTCCAGACAGGAGACAGCAGCAGCCCTTCCTCTCAGAAACCTCACGGAGCCCGGGCTGCTGGAAGTCTGGGCCATCTCTGGGCTTAACCGCATGTGCAGCTTTCATTTTCGCTTCATTCGTGCCATGGCTGCCAAGTGCCCCTCTCTACCCCCCACCTGTCTCCAGGTTGGCATTCCCAGCAGCCCCCTGGGCAGCCCAACACAACTGCTCCTCAGTAGCTTAAGTGTAACTGAAGTGTTAACCCCCTCCAAACCGTTATTCCTCCTTTGGTCCCCGCGCCCTCCCCCCCTCACACACACACACACAATGGCAACAAATTCATTCAACAACATGTACTAAGCACCCACCTCCCACAGCACCATGGGTGGGGCCTGGGGAGAGACGTGGGCCTGCCTGGATGGAATCTAATATCCTCCCATGACTGTCCTTCCAGGTAATTCACAAGAAACCCAGGAATCATGTGACATGTCCCCTCCCCCCTCAGCCTTCGGTTCCTCTCAGCCTCAGCTCCAGGATGTGAATCTGCCCTCACCCCTCTCCACCCCACCCTGGTGCAGCCCTCGCTGCTGGAATTGGTTACTGGGCCCTCGTGGTCTTCCTGCCTCACGTCTGCCTCCCTTCAGCTTTGGAGACCTCCAGGATTGTTCTAACTCCCATTGTTCTTCATCCTTCGGGATGAAGCCAGCCTCCTTCCCCTGCCGACGTCTGAGCCACAGCAGTCTAGACCCGTCACCGACATCCCACTGCTCCCCACGCAGCACACAGCGCTGCCCATGCACCACGGGGCTGCTCTTGCACCGGGCCTGCCGAGCCTGTGCCTTCACCTGTGTGATTTCCTCCAGGAGACAGGCCTTCATCCCTCCCCCACTCCCCACCCTCCCACACACTCGCCCTGCCATCAGCCTCTCCCGCTGGATGAAATCCACCCACCCTCCAGGCTCTACGCTAAAGCCAGCCTCTACCAGCACCCTCCCTGGCCCCCGGGGAGAAGCAGCCTATTTCTAGGTCTTCTCCACAGGCTTTCCTCTCACCTGTCCCAGCACCTGTCTCGCTTCATCCTGAATGACACCAAGTTCTGCTCATGACCCGTCCCCAATACTGAGGATAACAGTCGTTGCAATAACTAGCATTGACTGGCTGACGGCTGTGCCAATCACTTGACATGTCGTCTCTCGTTCAATTCTCAAAAGGGCCCTCTGAAATGGTTGTATGTTCTCTGTTTCACAAGGAAGAAGCAGCGCAGATCATGTAACCATCTGCCCCAGGTTACCCAGGTGCTCTCACCCCGAAGCCCTCACCCCTTGCTGCTTCCACGGATGCCTGCTGGAGCCTAAGAGGTCTGAGGAGACATGGGCTTTGACACTGCTGCCCCCCCGCCCCCCCCCCTCATCCTCCGACACAAAGCCGGGGCACCAAGCAGGTGTGAAACGCATTGATTAGGAGTGACAGGCTAAAGTGTTGAGGAAAGGGGAGGAAGGAACCTAGAGAGGGACCCTTGGGTAGAGATGGAGAGAGAGCCCAGGGCTCCCTGAACAGCACCCTCCTTTCTCTAGCACCTCACTTCCTCCCCCTAAATGGTATCCCTTTCCCCTCCTGTAGTCCTTTCCCAGGACCGTGGTAACAATCGCCCACCAGCTGGGTGGCTTCACACAACGGGAACGAGTTCTCTCTGGGTCCTGGAGGCCGGAGTCTGGAACTAAGGTGCTGCCAGGATCATGCTCCCTCGGAGGCTCCTTCCTGGCCCTCCCAGCTCCTGGGGCTCCAGGGCTCCTTGGCTCATGGCTGCATCACTCCCATCTCACTTCTGTGGTCACAGGGCTCTTCCCTCTGGCTCTAGCTTCTCCTCTTCTCATCAGGACACCCATTCAGCCCACCCCCCTGGCCTCACCTTGCACCACTACACCTGCAAAGACCTTCTTCCCGTGAAGGTCACATTCACAGTCTGGAGGTTGGAGCTTCAGCATAACTTTTAGGGGACACAGTTCTACTCATCAGATCGTAACACATAAGAATAAAAGGCTTAATAGCACCCAGGACTGTCATCACTATGGAGGTAGAAGCCCCTGGGTTGTGACAGGCTCCACGAAGCTCTGCTTGCTGAGTGGACACCTGCCACACGATGAGTCCCTGGTTCTCTAGCGTGTTTAACTCATGTCATTGGAGACACAGGAGCTGACAGCTGGGGATGAAGATGGAGAGAGTGAGCAAGAAGACAGCAGTGAGCGATGGTGGCTCCAGCCTGGTGAGCACACAGGTGGCATGGCCGCTGTGACAGCTGCTCATCAGACCTGCCCAGGCGTTTGCAGTTCTGTCCCCACTAGAGGCCCTGTGTCCTTGGGCTCTTGACCCTTTCCAGTTTTGGGGTGGTCAGTAGTGACCGCACCATCCCCCTCCCTCTCCAAGCAGGGAAACCATGTTGTCCAAAGCAAGGTTTGCCCACCCTGTGTCATCCGTCACTTCTCCACTGACTGCCTCGGTTTACCCTTCTGTCAAATTAGTAAATGAAGGAGACGTGAATTTAAAATGCCCAGGAGCTCTAGCTGCTGCCAAGAGCTGTGGGGTTTGCTCTCTGCGGGTCCTGGCTGCTGTGTCTGGCTTCTGCACAGAACGGCAAACCTCTGTGCATTTTCCTAGGGAACCGTAGGAAAACTACAGATGGGATGCTGACTACAAAACAGGACTGGTGCTGGATTATGTCCTTAAATAACAGAAAACTGGTGAGGTTGTTATTACTATTAACCTTGTTATATAATTGAAGGAACTGGGGCCAGGGAAGTCCAAGTCCCTAGTCTGCCATGCTCCTAAGTGGTGGGTGAGTCTGTGATGCGAGGCATCGGCCTTCGGCCACAGGTGCTGTGTCTAGGCCACCATGTCAGCCTTTATCGGGCAGCTCTGGCTGCCTCAGAAATGTGCAGTGCTATTCAGACTTGGGGAGACGGGGGGCAGGGATGGCCATAGCAACAGCAGCCGGATTGCTCCGTGGGCCGGTAATGTTTGTGGGTTCTCTGCTTCGGCCTTTTGGGGTGAGCTGGCTTAGCCATGCTCAGCAGGCTGGCAGGAAGCCATTCTCCCAGCCCAGTCCTGATTTACGTCTCCCTCGGGGGTGCTGAAGCCACAGGCTGGCCCCATGCTTCCACATCAGTCTCTTGGGTCTCAGTTGCTGCCCAACAGGGATCCTGGAGCAGAGCAAATGGACTTACCTGGACTGGTCTCAGGCTCAGGAAGACTGAGGCTGGGAGTCATTCCCAGCTTCTGGCGCACATCGGCACCCTCCCCACCTCTGAGGGTGGAGGGGCCTGAGAAGAACCTTGCTGGGAGCTGGTGAGGGGAGCCTGGCCGAGGGCAGGAGCACCTGGAGGGAGGGACAGCTGAGGGAAGGAGGTGGGAGCTCTCCACAAGCTGTTTCCCTCACAGAGCAGACTCTTGCCTGGAGTCTAGGCAAACAGGGGGGGCTCTCAACTGGGATTTCTCAGGGGAACAGGCAGAACCCCCGTGTTTAAAGGAATGGGCCCCAGAAAGGAAGATAAAGTCCAGACAGGCTTCTGTCTGAAATGTAATGTAAATCTAACCGGCTCCCAAAGAAGGAGGAGAGAGTGCAGCCATGGCCTTGATGACCTGGACACTGAATAAAGCCAGGGCCAGCCCAGACCTAGGCTTAGTTGGGAGGAGGGGAGAGGTGCTCACTCCTTCCTCCTTGGGCCATGGGCACTGCACTGCTCAGCCTCCTGCTCTGATCAACTCCTGGGAAATGGCAATCGCTCCTGTTTAACCAATAGACCCGCTGCCTCTAACTCCGTGCCCATCCTTGAGCAAGCCAGAGCACAGAGGCCCTTCTCTCCCCTCCCCCCACACTCTCTCCCTCCCTTCCTTGTGTTTCCTTTGTGAGGACTCAGGGCAAAGGCAGGATGTCACCATTCTCAGATCAACAAGAGCATATTGTCATCACCCCGAGCAGGGGCCCTCTGTTCACATTCCCTACCACCCTGACCACCACAGGCCACCACTGTCTCCTTTGGGGCTCACCCTGAAGTCATATCTGTGTGTTTATGACCTTTTAACTTGCACATATGGTGCTGCACTGGAGACCCCATGCAAGATGCTGGCCCCGTGCCCTTGATTTCAGTGCGGTGGGGCCCGCCCACTGCATCCATGAATGTGGGGCCATGATCTTCCATGCCATCTGCAGCATTGCCTGGTTAATGTGTTCCAGGAAAGGAGCCCTTCATGCTGGCCTCTTTGACTCACCTCTGAAGGTGAGTGATGGTGATGGTGACCTCGTCTCTGACAGGGTTGTTCCTTGGGGCCAGGCTGGGGAAAAGGAAGAGCTTTAAGGTTAAGTCAGAGGAGGCTGAGCTCTTGGCTGGGCAGAGACACTTCTGAGCAGCCCCTCAAGAGTGCTCCTCCCTCACCTCCCAGCACCTGCCCCTCCCTGCTTCCTCTGCCCTTGTTGTTCTTCCAGGTCCCAGCTGAGTCCTTTGATGCCATCACACACCCAGGATTCTGCCCTGGAATTGGATCACCCTCCTCAGACTGAGGGCCAGAGCCCCACCACTGGGCTCTCAGGTGTGCCTCTACCACTAAGTTCCTGGACCAGCCAGACCTGGCATCCAGGTTGCTGGCCAGCAGCCCTGGAGGGACCAGCTGTGGGGATAGACTTCTCAAAGTGCCGAAAGGGCCTTTGTAATAGCCCAAACCAGAAGCAACTCAAGTCAAAATCAGCAGTAGAAGGAGTAAGCTTATTGTAGTATGTTTCTACAGTGGAATACTATATCGTAATGAAAAAGAATAAATAAAAACAACATCATGAATTAATTTCACATGCCTTATAGTGAGCGAAGGAAACCAGACATAAAAGTGTACCTCCAGTACTATTCCATTTGTATGAAGTTTAAAATCAGGCAAAATTAGTCAACCAGTATTAAGTTATGGACAATTTTATTTGATCTATACACACTCTCCAAAATGTAAACACACACGTGCGTGCGCACACACACAAACACACACACACACAGCATGCACACAGTCATACACACTCTGGGCTATTTTGAAGCCAGTTCTGAACATAACATCGTTTCACCCATAAACATGTATCAGGCATAGACTAATAGACTAGTCCACGGTAATAGAAGTCAGAATAGTGGTTACCGTTGGGGGAAAGGGTTGACAGAGATGGGGCACAAGGGAGACTTCTGGTGTTCTAGGAATGTTCTCCAGGATAAAGTTAGGGGGGTAACTTGATATATGTAAAAATTCAATGAACATTTGGATAGACATTTCTCAAAAAAAGACATACAAATGGCCAATAAAATAAGCACATGAAATGATACACAGCCTCATTAGTCATTAGGAAAATGTAAATTAGAACCACAAAAAAATATCACTTCACTCCCGTGTGTGTGTGTGTGTGTGTGTGTGTGTGTGTTTTATGTGCCATTGAGTCAGCTCCAACTCTCCAACTCCTGGCGACTCTATGAATGAGTGACCCCCATGTCCTGTCCTCCATAGCTCTGCTCAGCCCCTGTAGACTCTGGCCTACGGCTTTGTTTATGAAGTCAATCCATCTCATATTTGGTCTTCCTCTTTCCATGCTGCCTCCTGTTTTTCCCAGCATGACAGTCTTTTCCAAAGAACCCTGCCTTTTTGTGATATGCCGAGAGCAGTACAGCTCAGTTTAATCATTTTTTGCCTCCAGTAATGTTCAGGCTTCATCTGTCCTAGGACCCACTTGATCATCTTTCTGCAAGTCCAGAGTATCTATAAAGCTCTCCTCCAACATCATATTTCAAGTGAATTAATGTTTTTCCTACCAGCTTTCTATTCCACCTTTAGATCCATACACAGCAATTGGGATTATGAGGGTGTGGACAATCCTAGGTGATCTTTCCTAATTCTTCCATTGCCGCCCTTCCGAGGGTGGCTATAACTAAGAACACTGAGAATAACAGGCATTGGCTAAGATGTGGAGACATTGGCGCCCTCATATAATTCTGGGGGTTGTAAAATGGCACAGCTACTTTGGAAACAGTTTGGCAGTTCCTCAAAATGTTAAAGATAGAGTTACCATAGGACCCAGAAACCCCACTCCTAGGTATTTGCTCAAGAAGATTAAAAACATATGTCCACACAAAAACCTGTACATGGATATTCATAGTAGCATTGTTCGGAATAGCCACAGTGTGGAAACAACCCAAATGTCCATAAACTGATGAACGGATGTGCAAAATGGGGTATATCCACACAATGGAATGTTATTCAACAATAAACAGAAAGTGCTACAAGATGGCTGAACTCTGAAAAACATCATGCTAAGTGAGAGAAGCCAGACACAAAAGGTCACATATTGTGTGATTCCATTTATATGAAATGTCCAGAACTGGCAAATCCATTGAGACAGAAAGTAGGTTAATGGCCGCCAGGGGCGAAGGGCGGGAAGAACAGGGAGTGAGTGCTAATGGGCCCAGGGTGTCTTTGGGGATGATAAAATGTTCTGAAACAGATAGTGGCAATGGTTGCACACTGAGAATATATTAAAAACTGAAACTTCAAAACTGTGAATGTTGTAGAATGTGAATTATAGCTCAATAAAGCCGTCACAAAAAATTCACTGAGTTGTACACTTAAGATGTTGTATGTTACTGTATGTTATACACAAGTAAATAAGTTTATCTAAAAGCAAACTTTTTAAAAAATCACTGCTAAGAGTAAAAAGAGTGCAACACAGAACAAGACCCATAACGGGCTGCTATTTGTGTAGACTCATACTCATGCATATAAGCCAACGCTGCCTTACTATAAGGATTCATGCTCACTTAAGGATAACATACTAGATTGTCCCTTGGTAAATCCTAATTCTTGTCTCTGATTTGAGCCCTCCCCTAGACCCTAAATGTGGGCCGCTGGCCCCAATTCCTACCAGACCCCGCCTGAACTCGTTCCCCGGGGCTGAACCCGCTGTCTATGAGTGGAGCACCCAGGATGCCCCCTGTTTCTTAATTGAACCTCCTCTTGGGATGCCTTTCACCAAATCCCACTCTCCTGGTACGTGGGGTTGTCCTGACCTCCCATGAAACCCACACACCCTCCGGGCATGCTGACCAGGACTCCCTGCTCTCTTCCAGGGCAACCGTCTGTGTTGGGTCAGTTTTCCAGGCTGACTTCCAGCCTGAAGATGTGTCTCCACCCCCTGGGTGATGCCCAGCACTCAGCATAATGGGTTCCCCTGTCTGCCAGTGTCCGGGCACAGATGCCAGGAATCAGGAGGACTGACAGGGCATCCATCTTGCCACACAATGCAGTAGACCCTGTCTTAGGAGCATTTGAAATGACAAACACAGGCACTTGTCTTACCAAGCGAATGGACTGGTAATGAGTGATCCCCCAGGCTGTCCAGATATTGATTTATCCAGAGCAGCCCTGAGAGGCTCTTCACTGTGGTGGAGACGATGCTGAAGACTTGTGTGCAATTACCGTGCATATTGGGTGAGCCTCTTAGCTGCAGATAACAAAGTCCTCTGTAGGCAGTGAAACAGAGGACGGTGCGGAAGGATGGAGAGAGCCCGCAGAAGCCTCAGAGCTGCTGGAACAGCCTATGCCTCTGTCCCAGTCAGCAAGCCGCCAGCACCCTGGCCACAGAGCCAGGCAGCAAAAGGCCGTCCCACCCCTCGTCTGGTCGCTCATTAACTCAGTCCGCAATCAAAGCCTCCATGGCGCCTAATTTGAACTCATATTGGAGGCCAGCTATAGGGTAACCCACCATCCAGTTTATCCATAACTTGGGGGTGGGGGTCCCGAAATGAAAAACTTTCAGTGCTAACAAGAAAAGCCCCAGGCAGCGCTAACCGGTTTGGCTCCGTGGATAGAGCGTCGGCCTGCGGACTCAAGGGTCCCAGGTTCGATTCCGGTCAAGGGCATGTACCTTGGTTGCAGGCACATCCCCAGTTGGGGGTGTGCAGGAGGCAGCTGATCGATGTTTCTCTCTCATCGATGTTTCTAATTCTCTATCCTTCTCCCTTCCTCTCTGTAAAAAGTCAATAAAATATATTTAAAGAAAAAAGAAAATCCCAGGCAGACAGGGACACGTTGGTGACCCTTGGTAGAAATGTGCAGTGTTTGGATTCTTTGTTACCAAGGTATGAAATTGTCAAAATGCAAAGGAGAGGGCCGATGACTGGGGACAGCCACATGACAGGTCATCTCTAAACCGCATGGAAAAAAAAATAACAAGTTACAATCGCCATGTATGAGTATTGACTATAGGCATATGCTCGCGAAGTGCTGTGCTGTTACTATTGTGATTGTTTAGTTATTATTATCTCGTTTCACTTTCCCCACAGAGACATGAAAGCATATCACTTGTCCAACGCTGGCTGTCGTAGGCCCCGCTCTTCTTACACTGTTGTGGGAAAGACGGGCAATAAACAAAGACCAAGTACATAAATGGGAGCGTGTGGCAGTGTAATGAAGAAGAGAACAGGACAAGGCCTTCGCCTGCAGTGACGGAGCAGGGGCAGCTGCTTTAGCTAGGGTGGTCAGAGAGGCGCTTCTTCCTTTTAAAACAAGTGAAGATACTTTTTATTAAATGTGTTGGGTGACATTGGTTAACAGCATAGAAATTCCGAGCGTACAATTCTGTAACACATCATCCGTATACTGCACGCTGTGCTCACCACCCAAAGTCGCGTGCAGGGAAAGCATTTCTGAGGAGGTGACATTTGAGCTGAGATGAGAGCGACGAGAAGGAGCCAGACGCACTGCCATCTGTGGGAAGGGTGGTCTAGCCGGAGGACAGCGGGTGCAATCGCCTGGAGGTGGGATCGGGGCTCTGCACACTCAGGGGACAGAGCGGAGCTCAAAGTGGCTGCAGCAGAGCGAGTGACAGTGGGGAGGGCGAGGAAACGAGACTGAAGTCTGGTAGCTTGTGGGAAGGAGCACGGATTTCATTTTAAGATCAATGGGAAGCTAGTGGAGGGTTGTAAGCAGGGGGATGGTATGATTTGATTTTCATCTTTTATCCAAGGTCACAAAGCTGGTGAATGAGAATTGAAATCTGAAGCCAGATATATATCACTACGGAGCCCTGTTCTCGGCTACTGGGCAAGCTGGCTCCCTCCACCAGTAATAAGCAAGTGCCCGGTCTATTTCTGTCCCCACATGCTCGTTGTGTGTGTGTGTGTGTGTGTGTGTGTGTGTGTGTGTGTGTCTCTGTCTACAGCAATGGTTCTGCACCAGGGCGATTTTGTCCTCCAGGGGACAATGGGCTATTCCTGGAGACATTTTCTGTTGCTACAACTTGAGGGGGGAGGTGCTGCCGGCCTCTCGGGGCTGCTAGCATCTAGTGCAGTGATGGTGAATCTATGACACGCGTGTCAGAGGTGACACGTGAACTCATTTTTTTGGTTGATTTCTCTTTGTTAAGTGGCATTTAAATAAATATCAAAAATATAAGTCTTTGTTTTACTATGGTTGCAAATATCACAGAATTTCTCTATGTGACACGGCACCAGAGTTAAGTTAGGGTTTTTCAAAATGCTGACACGCCGAGCTCAAAAGGTTCGCCATCACTGATCTAGTGGGTAGAGGGCAGGGTTGCTGCTACACACCCTGCAATGCACAGGGCAGCTCCCACGACAAAGCAGTATGCAGCTCAAAATGTCCGCGCTGCTCCACAGCAAACAGCAGTCATTTTCTCGTGTGTACAATGGTGGGTCAGCGCAAATGCAACCCGAGGCTCCTTCCAACTGCCTCAACTTGTGTTCTCTGCTTGGGAGCCAGTTCTTCAAAGCGGGCAGCGTGCCTCCTGCACGCTGGAAAAGGTCACACCAACTTGTCCAAGGTCACGTGGCTAATGAACTGTGGAACCAGGAGTCAAATTCGAGTCCATCTGACGGCAGAGCCTCCATTCTTGCCCCTTGTATTAGCTTCCGGGGTTGCCATGGCAAAATACCTGAAGCAGGGTGGCTTAAACAACAGAAGTGTTTTGTCTCACAGCCCTGGAGGCCAGATCCAAGATCAGGTGTGGGCCGGCTGGGTCCTCTGGCGGCTCTGAGGGAGTCTGCTTCAGGCCCCTCTCCGGCTCCCGGTGGTCTGCTGGCAATCTCTGGGGCTCCTGGGCTGGTAGACACACCAGCCCCATCTCTGCCTTCATCTTCACACACATGCTCCTTGGTGCTTGTTTCTGTGCCCGAATCTCCCCTTTCCATTAAGACACAGGTTACATTGGCTGAGGGCCACCCTGATGACCTCATCTTAACTAATTACATTTGCAACAGCTCTATCTCCATATGCTGTGGGTAACTGTTCTTTATGCCCGATTTTATCCTGTGAGCTTGTCCACTGCACCCTGAACAGAGCATCCATTAGCTCACATCCCCCTTCCCCCGTTGGCCCTACCGGTCAGGGTCAGGCAGTGGATACAGCTGGGTTGCGGCCAGAGGGCAAGGACTGCGTAGGATGGGCAAAGTCCGGGAGAAGGCCTCGGTGGAGGAGCGTGGGCCCGAGGTCCACCTTCATCATTGAGACTCACTCATCCAATCCAATTTTTTTTTTGAAAAAAGTATTATGGAAATAAAACACTGCCAAAAATCTTTCTAAAACTGCCAGTGCATGCCATGAGCAGTCTGGGCTTATAAAGAACAAATTATGCCAGACACACTTGATTGTGCCTTTGAGGGAACTAAGAAATTAAGGGATGGGAAGAATGAGAGAGAGGCAATACATCTTGATTTTAATACAGCAATTGATACATTGTCTTGTGCTATTGTCCCTGCGAAATTAATTCAAATGGGCTCAGTGAGGAGAACTGTCCCTGGGGGTGAAAGCCAGTGGAAAGATAAACAAACAAATAATGATTAAAGGAGAAAACGAAAGCCCACAGCCCTGAGGAAGGGAAGGGGGAGGGTGCTGGGAGGGAGGGGAAGGCCTGGCTTTGGTGCCAGACTCTGAAATGTGTAGCCATGATCTGGGGGTGTGGGGGGAGGGGCCGCCGAGAGAAGGGGTTGACCAGTAGCCTTCCAGACAGTGGGGATACCAAGGGCTCCACGCCAGGTGGCTCACATCGCCCACCCCAAGAGACTGGACACTGGAGGCTGAAGAAACCCCACCTGGATGGGGCAAACCCATTAAAACATAAATCTAGTTGACTTCAGTAGCCATGTCAGGGACTGAGTTTTGATCTCAGTTTTCGCCTTTTCAGATGCAGATGATGTGAAATGGTCCCCATTCTTTAGTCCCAGAAGCCTGCCCTGGGGCCAAGAGAGCTGGAGATGGCAGGAGCCTTAGTGAAGGGGCCCTCTCTGCACAGATGGGTGACTCAGACCCAGGGAGAGAGACAAGGAGGGCATGTTAGGAATGCAGATTCCCAGGCCTGCGATTAGCGCTTCTGGTGTTCACAGGCCCAGGACTATCATTTTAACAGGTTTACCAGGGATGATTCTGGTCTGCAGACCCGACTGAGAAACACTGGCCCGCAGTCACACCTGGCCCTCCGAGCCTGTTCTCTCCCTTTTTCTTCCTTCTTCTTTTCCTTTTTCCTTTTGTTCTTTTCCTTTTTTTTTTCCTTCCTTCCTTTTTTTTTCCTCCCTTTCCTTTTCCTCCCTTTCCTTCCTTCCTTCCTTCCTTCCTTCCTTCCTTCCTTCCTTCCTTCCTTCCATTCTTCCAAAACCTTTGGTTGTGCGCCTCCTGTATGGAAGGCATTGTCCCAGGGGGTACAGAGGTAAAAGGTGACTACCCCTTTGAGAAGTGAAGAGTTAGAAAACCTGCTGGGAAGATACACAGTTTGCTTAGCTCCTTGAGGTTCTCTATGGAGACTGGGCCGGGATAGAACTGACAGGAAACATGGGGACAGACATCATATTACTAGTAAAAGACACTATGCAAACACCATCAGCAACTGTAGGACAAAACCTAGTTTCCTCAATAAGTGCACTGCAAGGGGCAAAAATAGGAGGAGAATTAAGAGGGAGGATCTATACATTAAAGAGGACTTAACAGGCATATCAATCAATTGCCATGTGAGACCTCATCTGGATCCTGATTCGAGCAAACTGCCCATTAAAAAGAACATTTGTGAGATAATCAGAAAACATTTAACAAGATACGTTGATGATATTGTGGCCACTTTTTAAAGAGTCCTCATCTTTTAGCTGTAGATACTAAAATGTTTATGGATGAAACAATGTGATGTCTAGAACTGGCTTCAAACTGACCCAGTGCGTGTGTATGGGGAGGGGTTTCTCATGTCTAGATCCAACAAGATTGTCCAGGAATTGATCATTGTTGAAGCTGGTGGTGGGTACATGGGAGTTTATTATACCACTCTCTTTCCTTGGTATATGTTTGAAATTTTCATATTAGAAGTGGAAAGAGAGAACGAGAAAGAGTGAAAGAGAAAGAGTGAAAGAGAAAAAAGAAAGAAAGAAAGAAAGAAAGAAAGAAAGAAAGAAAGAAAGAAAGAAAGAAAGAAAGAAAGAAAGAAAGAATGAAAATGAACAAGAATGCTGTGAGGAGAGGGAAAAGAGGAGGGATGGGGAGAGAAGGGTAGGGGAAGGGGAAGGGAAAGAAATCTAAGTCAAGGTCTGGGAAAACCCTGATATATAAGGGAGCTGTGGGCAGAAAGAGCCTGCAGACAATGCCAATCATCTGACTGTTCTCCGCTGGCGCCCCTCCACTACTTCTGCCTAGTGATTCTCCACTCGAGTTCTGAGGCCCACTGGTGTCTCCTGGGTCAGCAATCCCTGCGCAGATGCTCTTCCACAGTCCCCTCCTCACCCTTCCTGCCGGGTGGTTCTTGCTCCTGGCTGTGGACTCACTTGCTCAGGAAGCTGGTGAAGGCCTCCCCCATCACAGAAACCCCTTTTCCTGCTTCCGCTCAGCAGTACCCTCCCGTGCACTGTTTCTCTGTGCCTTCCCTCCGCATGCTCTGGAGTCCTCCCGACAGGGGGTGGAGTCCTGGCTTAGGCGTCAGGTACTTGTGCAAATGGGACATTTATTTAACCTCCCAGGCCTGTTTCCTCGTCGGTAAAATGGAGGTGATGATCACACTGACCTCAGAAGTGCCGCATTGCATGAATAGCAAGGTGTGCTTCCCAAAGGTTGCTGTGCTGTTATAGATTATCCTGTTCTCGCAGACCTGTCTCCCGGCTATTTGAGCAGCCCCTGTTTTATCTGTAGCACCTGCAGGCAGCACCTGGCTCCGGTGTTCCTGGGCGCTGGGCACCTGTCCCCCTCCCCCCCTCCGCCATGTTGACACTCCCCTATCTCTTGGCATGCCTCCTGGCTTCTCGCTGGCCTGGCTTCCCAGCCTGATTCTGAATTTCGGCCTCTCTAGCCTCTTGTCCTGAACCAACCACCTTGCGAAAACTGTCCCAGGAGGCCCTGGAGGGTCTCTAGTGATCTCCAGCTGTTTTATATACTTGTCAAACAGCTGACAGAGCAGGGCTGTTTGTGATACTGATCCCCCAACTTTTAACCACTCAAGTGGTGGAGAAATAAAGAACTTTGTAGAAATCCTGTCCGAATGCCCACACGAACATAGCAGGGATCCCACAGCGGGGACAGGGCTGCTTGGCAAGGCCTGGCCAAGCACACAAAGCCCACCTCCTAATCTCTTTGCACGAACCAGGTAAGAGAACCCATTTGTGCTGGTGAAAGCCGACTCTCTCCTCTGCGCTCTCCTCGGACATGGAGAGGCCACTCCAAAGCATTTACTCAGCAACCATTTACCGGGAGCCCACCGTGAGGCAGGCACTAAGTGCTGGAATTGAATTTATTTCCTGTATTAAATCTCAGGGAAGATTGAGAAGCCGTGTCAGCGAAGCCTCCAGGTAGAATTTCTATGCCTTTACAGAATAAAATGTCTATTGTTCAGAGCGCTGATAGTCATTATTCCTCTGGCTTCCTTGGAGGGAAAATATGAGGTCTCGGTCGCATGGAGCCTGGGCAAACAAGGGGGCTGCTTTATGCTGGTGATCAGCTTGAAGGGGCCTGAGCTGTCTCTTTTTTTCTGAAGCCATCTTAATTCACTGCGTGGATCATGAAAAGTATTTTCAGGTAGAGGAGAGGGGCTTGTTGCTGTTTTTAAAGATTAACTTGAAGTAAGGGATTCATTGGCTCGTCTGAAAGATTTTCTTTTTGGTTGTGGAATCTGCTAATTAGTCCCCAGTATCTATTCTTTCCTCCTTTTAGCATTTGACTCTGCAGTGTGTTACTCAGACCTCCAATTAGCATACATTTCCCAATCTCCCTTGCAGCTTCCTAAGTGTGGCTACGGGACCAAGTTCTTGCCAAGGGAATTTAAGGAGAAATAATCTCCCCAACTTCTTGGTCTTGCCCTTACATTGTTTGTGTTCATACCCCGTTATCCCCTGGACACGGTGCCCACGAATCAGCAGTGACCATGCGGACAAGGCCAAAATTCTAGAAAAAGAGTCTGGGACCTTGATGACCTTACAGAGCTGGGCTACCTAACCACCATGGACCACCTGCTTATCTCTGGATGGTCACAAAAGAGAAAAGTAAACCCATTGAATTTTGAGGGTCTTTTTGTTACAGCAGCTTAGCCTAATACCCTAACTAATACCTACTTTACTACAGTAAAATTGTTAAAAATCCTAGATTCTTTGGGTGCAAATTACCACCCTCCTCTTCTCTCTCAGCCCCAAATTCACCCGGGTGCAAAATGAAAGTCTCCCCCTGCCAGGCTGGGCTGGGAAAGGTGGCAGGCGGTGGCCGAACCATTACCTTTGTTTCTATAAAGTGGTCTTTTTAGGGCCTTGACAAATATCTTTCCTTGGTGGAAGAGGAAGGAATGGTGGAAGAGGAAGGAATGAAAGACCAGGGGAAACCAGTGATATAATGTACCCATAACGAAGTACGATCCTAGATTCTTTGGGTACAAATTATCACCCTCTCCTTCTCCTTCACCCCCAAATTCACAGCTGCCCCGGGCAGCGCGCCAGAGTCACACAGCAGCACCTGGCTCGGGTTTTGCTTGTTAACATTCTCGCTGCTGCAGAGGCATCGTTTTCCTGAAAATCCTGAAATGCTGTAAACAGCAGACGGCTTACTTCTGAAGACATCGTTTACCCGGGAGAGCTGAGTTTTCCATGCACTGATCTCTGTGGGAGAGTGTGTTCGGGTTACAGGAACTCGTGTCGGAGTGGCTTCTGTGTCTATCGGGATGTTCGCTAGGCCGCATGTCAAACTGCAGGGCTCCTGGGGGCCTCTCTTTCCCTGCGAGAGAACCAGCTCCAGTGATGGGTGAAGCCTTCGGGGTGCGAGGCAACCCGGCTTGACAAGGAGCAGCCCCCGAGGTGAAGGAGGGGGTGGCTCACAGTACAGGCATCGTTATTCCTTTCATGGTGGAAGAGGCAGGAATGGAAGAGCAGGGGAAACCACAGAGATATAATTTTTTTTAAATCCTTGTCAGGCAACCCTTCAGGCAGGAGAAAGGTATTGAGAAATCAAGCAGACAATGACAACATGCCACACTCCCCAGGGCTGCATGTCGCCTGTGTAAGCAGCCTGAGGAAGAAAGGACACCTCAGGGTGAGAATTAAATAAAGACCGGGTCATGGCGGGTAAGAGAAAAGGACTCTGCGATGCTGAGGAGCTCACAACATGCATAGACCACTTTGTGGAAACAAAGGTGATGATGCTGACACTTCCTGCCACCTTCCCCAGCCCAGCCCGGCCCGGCAGGGGGAGACTCAGCTGGCAGCTGGGCCCAACCAGGCCCTACGCCAGTTCTGACCCAGGCAGTCTGCGCAGCGTCCGCCCCAGGCTGGCCAGTCAGGGGAGTCTGGAATCAGTTTTGCAGCCATGACACCTGAGGAACCTGGAGTGAGTCTCAAATACACCCGCATCCACCGGGCAGTGGCCTCTCCTGAGACCCTCCCCACCTGACCAGTGGAAAACGTCGGATGTTGCTTTCACATAGACCTGGGTTCAAGTCCCAGCTCTGCTACTTCGTAGTTGAATAATCTTGGACAAATTACGGAATGGCCCTCTCTCTCTCCATTTCCTCCTCTGTCAATTTATAGGGCTGTTTGGGGGGTTAAGGGAAACGGTGAATATTAAATGCCTGCCCTTCTGGGAAGATTAGCTCACTTCCTTTTGTCTTGGTCTTCAAATTCATAAGACCCTGTCTTGCATGCACACCTGGTCCCCACCCCTTGAACCCCAGCCCCTTATTCCCTGTTCTGGAGAGGGCTCCCTCTCACCCCAGACCTCTGCGAAGGCTGCCTCCCCATCACCCTCCCCATATCTTTGTTTCAGGTCAGTTCTACAGCTGGTGGCCCAGGCCACGGCCTCAGCCCTCCCTCTCAGGCCAGCCCACTCCCCAGAGGCTGCATGCTGTGCTCGCCCCCCAGGGGCCTGGAGGGAGGGGGAGGGGTGAGCTGAGCAGAGCTCCCAGGCTTCCCCCTGCAGACCTGGGTCGCACACCCGTTGGCAGGCTCCAGATCCTGTCTGTGCTGCTTCACAGCTGTGACTTGGAGGCCCGCCTTCCTCTGGGCTTCTCCTTGTGGGAGATCAGTGCGTGTCCTCATTAAGCCACTTTGACTCAGGTTTCTGTAACCTCACCCAAACAGACACACTGCTTAAGGCTCGCCCTCCCCGGAGGCCGGCACCGAGGCTCCCTCAGCCCAGACTCCGTCTTCCCCGTGGCCATTACACCGGATGCGCCTCTTGATGTTCTTGCCCATGGGGTTCACTCCGGCCCCTCAATCCCCATCCCCGTCTTGGTTTTGGGGGCATTTGCTCAGTGTCAGCTTCTACTATTGCGCGGCCCATCGCACTCCTTCATCTTCTCCATCAAGGCCAGGGCCGGGGTATGCCCATCATACCCCGGAAGTAGAAGTGGTCTGACAGGCGGGTCAGGTCATAACAAATGCTCTTCACTCTGGATGAGAGTCGAGGACTCGTTCCTATTTGAGTGAGCTGTCACTCAGATGGAGCCCATCAATCCCTCAGCTGGGGGAGGGGTGCACCGGGGAGGGGATACTCAAGGATGTCTTGCTAATTACTGTTGTCAGCCTCTCCCAGGAGATAAGAGAGGTGTCTCCAGGGGTGAGGGAGTCAAGCCAGTCGCTTGCCTGTCTATACAAGTGCCCCAGAATCCTTGTCACCCTTCTTCCCACTAAAATGCTATTCCAGACTGAGGCCTCTCTCAGGCTCTCCATCTGGGTCAGTCAGGAATGAGCAAGCACCCACTATGTGCCAGGCACTGGGCCAGGCTGGGCCTTGAGGGGCATCAGCCTGCTTGCACTGTATACCTGCTATGGACACGACTCAGCGGAAGAGACAAGAGTCCTGTGAGCGCTGAGCCTTCCTGCTCCTCAGGAAATAAAGAGTATGGGTGCCAAACAGGAAGAGGATTAGGGGATCATCCGTTCTGGGGCTTCTCACGGGTTGGCTGAATAAGCCTCTCTTCAAGTGAAATCTTAGTCGTTATTCGATGTAGAACCCGAGGCAGACGAAACGGGGGCTGCCTGGTGGAAGCAGAGGTGCTATGCCCTCTCTGCCCTCTGTCCCACTCAGCAGCCCCCCAGGTGCCCACAGACCCAGGGGCCCCTCTCCGCCAGCTGATGTCACTGTTGTGTTCCTCTCTCTGAGCTCGTGTAGATTCCAAATAACGCCCTTTGCATTCCCCAGGGTTCTCCAGCCCGCGTGTAAAATTACTGACCTTGTCCACCTCTTTGAGGGTTCATGGAGGAGAAAATTGGAGCATGGGAGGTAAGGTGACGCCCCGGGAGCCCAGCCTAGGGCCTCCCCCCCACCCCCCCGCCCCTTCCCGCCCCCCGCTCAGCCTCTCTCCACCACAGACTGCCCCAGCTGACAGCCCCCCACGCCCTCCAGTCGTGTGGGCACCACACCCCACCTGGGTCCTTTCTGAGGGTCAGAACCCTGGGAAGCAAGTCGCTTTACGTACAACAAAGGCCATGAGCGCCCCCAGACTCTGCCTGTGGGAGCTCTCAGTGACAGTGAAGGCTCAGGTGTCAGTCTAATTACTGACCTGCCATTATTCATTAGCTTTGTGACAGGATCACCAGGCGTGGGAATGAAAAAGAGTGAAGGGCAACTGGGAACGAGAGAAGGAACTCAGCAAGGAGGGCCCTGAGAAGAGCAGGGGTGCCCCCTCGGTGCCCAGAGACTGGTCAGGCAGCCTGTGCTCCTGGATACTACAGTCTGCTTTTCTACTCCCCTCCAGCTATCACAGCTATCACAATTCATTCACATGTTCATTCATTCAACAAATATTCATAAAATATCTACTATGTGCTCGGCATTTTTCTAGGCACTGAGGATATAATAGTGACAGGGGTCTTATTTTAGGTGAAGCAGTCAGACAAGGTCTGAGGAGTGGACATTTATGAAGTGGATGCAGCGGGGGAATCTAGATAAACAGACCTGCAGGTGCAAATGGCCTGGGGCAGGGCTGCAACATGCCTGATGTGCTAGGAGGCCCAGGGGTGGAGCAGAATGAGGAAGAGGAGAGTAGTGGGAACAAGGTCAGATGTATGCCCAGAGGACAGGATGTAAGGTGCAAGGATGGAAACTGGGAGATGGGCCAGGAGGCTGGTCCAGCCATCCGGTATGTGATGGCAGGAGCTCAGGTCAGGGTGGTACTGTGGGGTGGTGGGAAATGGGTGAGGCTTTCACTTACCGAGTTTGTAGTTCACAGCTTCTGACCTCAGGTCGCATCCTCTCCCTTGGTCATTGCTCACCGTCAAGTGTTTTCTGTTCCAGATCATAGAGCCGTGAGGGGCCTTTGTGTTTCTCTCCGTGCTGTCCTCATATGAAAGGTCTCTCATCAGCCCACTCTCTTTGTTTCTCCCAGGTGGTTCCCAGCAATCTGACCCAGGGTGGGTTCGTTGGAGCTGGGAGCAGGGTGGACTTGGGTGAAGGAGGGATCAGGTCTGTGTCCGTGGGCAGAGGGGCAAGCAGTGGGCACATGAGTGAAACAGATGCTGAGGACACAGGGACGAGCTAGGACAGAAAGAAGTGGGGGTGGGGAGTCAGACTATCCCCCACTCTCATCGCCCACCTGAACCCGAGAAGCCACTGAAGCTGGAACAGTATGATCCCTTTATTGTAGCTGAGACTCTGAGTCCCCAGTGGGTGATGCTGGACCCATCTTACACTGGTTCAGGCCAAACACTTCTCATGCATGTGACCAGACGCCAGGATCAGGCTACCAGAACATTCCCAGGACAGGGCCCTGTGTTGTAGCGAGGCTCAGTGCTCTGTTCCTCCCCTTTCTTTTAGTGAAAATAACACTTTAAACCAGTGGTCGGCGAACTCATCAGTCAGCAGAGCCAAATATCAACAGGACAACGATTGAAATGTCTTTTGAGAGCCAAATTTTTTAAACTTAAACTATATAGGTAGGTACATTGTTATTAACTTAATCAGGGCATTCCTAAGCTGGCCTTTGCTAAAAACGTCCTCAATCTGATTGAGGTACGTTCGCTGAGGTCGACCCCTTCCAACTCTCCCATCCACACTCGTCTTGTATACTTGTTTCAGATAGACGAGTGTGGATGGGAGAGTTGGAAGGGGTCGACCTCAGCGAATGTACCTAAAACAATGTACCTGCCCCGCGCTGCGTATCCCGTGGCCCGCCTGCGCCTCGTCTCCTGTCACCTGACCAACTGACACCCCCCACTTCTTCTAACGCCACTTCTTCAAAATAGACTCTCCCAGGCCAAAACCGACTTCTGCGCATGGGCCACGAAGTTTCAATCGCACTGTATGTGTGTGCCCACACGTGCTATTTTGTGGAAGAGCCACACTCAAGGGACCAAAGAGCCGCATGTGGCTTGTGAGCCACGGTTTGCCGACCACTGCTTTAAACTAACCAAGACTTTGTCAAGATCTGGGTTGTCATATGGAAGAAAGATGTCACAGTCTTCCCATGACAGTGGAGTGGAAGGTAAGTTCCACGGCATTGAACACGAGGGTGTACTAAACAATCACACCTTTTCTGTACAGCTGCATAGATGTTTGAAGTTGTGAGCAGATGGGTGTGGCAAGGTTCCAAAGGGCCAATGGGTGGCCCTGCTTGTGTGAGGAGGAGCCCGGAAGCCCAGCCTGAGGATCTGGACGCTTTGTGTCTGTCTGTCCCCTCAACCAGACGTACAGCTCCCAAGCTCCCACCTTCTCAATCCTTTCTCTGCCCACAGCTCCTGTCACAGCAGAAGCTCTTCCGGTGTCCGCTAAATGAATGGAGGAATAAACGAAGAGACGGGAGGGTAGCTGCCCGGTACCCAAGCCCAGCACAGTGCCTGGGGCACAGGAGCAAGTACAGGAACCCCCATTTCAGCAGGGGATATATTTCAAGCCCCAGAGACCCTGAAACCACAGAGAGTACCGAATCCTGTGGATACTGTTTTCCCCCCATGCATATATACCTATGGCAAAGCTTAATGTATAAATTACACACAGTGAGAGATTAACAACAGTAACTACTAATAAAAAAGAACAACACTGTCCAGCCAGCGTGGCTCAGTGGATGAGCGTCAACCTATGAACCAGGAGGTCAATGTTCGATTCCCGGTCGGGGCACCTGCCCAGGTTGCAGGCTGGATCCCCAGTGTGGGGCGTGCAGGAGGCAGCCAATCAATGATTCTCTCTCATCGCTGATGGTTCTGTCTCTCGCTCCTTCTCCCTTCCTCTCTGAAATCAATAAAAATATATATTTTAAAAAAGAACAGCACTACGCTTGTGCTTTGAGACCATCATGCAGTAAAAGAGGGTGACTTGGACACAAGCACTGCAACACGGTGGCAGCCGATCGGATAGAGGCGGCCACTGAGTAACTCTAAGTAGCACACACAGCGTGGAGACGCTGGACAAAGGGATGATTCACTTCCCGGGTGGGACGGAGCAGGAGGCGTAAGATTTCATCACATTCCTCAGAATGGCATGCCATTTAAAACTTACGAATTGTTTATTTCTGGAATTTTTTACTTCATATTGTTGGGCCCCAGTTGACCGTGGGTAACTGAAATGTCGGAAAGTGAAACCGCAGATAAGGGGGGAGACTACTGTGAGGGAGGATTGTCGGGGTGATTCCATGGTGCCCGTCCTTGGTCCCACCCCCTCCAGGGCCCACGCTCTGCTTCCTAAGGGGAGGGCTAGCCAAGGGGGCCGGGTGCTGGGGCTGGAAGGGGTGTTAGGACCCCTGAGGCACATACTAACAGCTTCCACAGGTGCCTGTGGAGACAAGCTTTGCTGGGGGGTTGTTTGGGGACCGTTTGGGCACTTTTCAAATCTTAGGGTAACTGCCCACTTGGCTTAGCCCGGGCCTGGCCCCCTGTAGGAGGCGGTCCTGCCCAGACAGTGAGAGCCATAGCCCTTGGGCAGGAGTCAAGTCAGAAGCAGTGGTGACAGGGAAAGTGGCTGCTAACTGACAGGGCCCTGCATGCATAGGATTCTGCCTGTGCACTCCCCCCGAGCTGGCTGCACTGGAGGGAGGCAGCCATGGCGCCCTGGAGACTCAGACAGGGCCTGTGACCTGCCCCCGGCTCCACGGGAAGCGAGAGCCAGGCTTTGAGCCCTGATTTCCCATTCCAGGTTCTCGGCCACCCGATACGCTCCCCTGACGCTGGAGGTGCAGAGCCCAGGGCCTGGGTGCTCCTTTATTCTGGGTCCAGCATTTCACATCAGAGGCTCAGGAAGGAAGAGGTGAAGGGTCTCGTGTGCTTGGCCAGTGGGCCACCTTCGACCTTCTGGACATTTTGTCCCGCCATCACCGTTTCCTCTGCGGACTACTCCCTCTCCATCACCAGGCAGCTGTGGCGCGGACAGCTGTTTACTCCCAGTCCGTCGGAGGAGGAACCTCAGTGGAATGTAAACGATCAAATTAAAGTCTCCTCTTCCAACGCCGCCTGCATTTGCTCCACCTGAGAATTTCAATCAGTGCCGCGGCTCCTCTCCGCGCCTTAATGGAAGGAGCGGACACATTTGTGCGGCCGTTGGCTGCAGGGGCCATTAGAGGGAAAGGGCGTTTGCCTAGATGGACATCACAATAAGTCACCGAAAGTGCGGTTTCTGGAGCTCCAGGCAAGGCCATTAACAGGCCAGGAGTGGCTTTGCTTCCTGGAGCTGGCCGACTAGCTGGGAGACGGGAGGTGGGGGTCTGTCCTTCAGGACACTTCTTAGGGACTCAAGGAAACAGTGGGGTGTGGGGTAGGGGAGCAGGAATAGACTCCCTCCCAGCACCAGAACCTGGGTAAGACTCACAAAACGAACTGCCAGCAAACCACCAACGAATAACAAGCCAAAGGGAGGGCGCGTGGCCCCTCCTGTTGTACAATATGAATGAATGGTGCTGGGCTGGAGGTCCTGGGTTCTGGTCCCAGTTCCACCGCTTACTAGGCGTGGGATCTTAGGAAGGTCACTGCTCTGTGACTCTACTTCCCTCCTTGGTAAAATGACTTCCCTGTCTGCCCTAGGGGGTGTGAAAGCTTTTTGAAACCTGCGGAGTGCTGTACAATTGTGAGCTAACGGTGGATGGGGAGGGGGGGGGGGGCTTGGGGGGGAGAGGAAGGAGAAGCCCCTGTGAGAGTTCCCTCCAGGCCTCCCAGACTCCAGCATCTGCCTCTGTCCAGGTGACATGAGGGGCCAAGGTCATTTGTACCCTGAGAGGAGGACTTGGCCAGGTGGCCATCCCGTAAGTGCCCTCTAGGAGGCAGCAGAGGAGGTGCTATGGGCCCCATAACCTTTAGATTCCGGGCTCCTCCCCAGCCCCTGGGGCATCAATAAGGAGGTGGGCGCTTTGGCTAAGTTGTCACCAGTTTTAGAGACAGAGGTGAGGGGCTGGCTTCTCAGGGGTCCTGTTGCCTTTCCCTTGCCCGGAGCCCGGGGCTCCTACTCTGAGCCCTGGAACATCAAACAAGATTCTTCCAAGTATTTCTTCCCTCACAACTGTTTCCCTCCTCAGGACAGGCTTTCCTGAGTGGCCAAGATACAGTGTGAAGCCCCCTCTTTTTGAGGCCAATAAATACTACCCTACTTAAGGCACAAGGAAAAGCAAAGCAAAAATGATTAATTGAGCACCTACTATGTGCAGGGCCCTGTCCCATCTGGGTTACCTACACTAGCCCCATTTTACAGATGAGGAAACCGAGGCACGGAGAGGTTCAAAAACTTTTACAAGATCACATAGGTGACAGAGTGATGGAGCAGAGGTTGGGAACAGAGTTCTCTGACTCCAATATCCACGTTCTTCCCACCATGCCCGCCACCCTACAGCAGGAGGGTGTCCGAGGAGGCAGAGTCCAGAAAGACGGGCTCTTACTGTTCTTTCTGCAGCCGTCCGATCTCTCTACAGCCACAAGCCTCCCGAGGCACTCTGTGCTGCGTTAAGAGTCTGTTGCTGGCTCCACTAGGTGACTCCTTTGGGGTTTATCTCTTGTATCCTGTTCCTAACTCACTCCCTTAGCTCCTGGCAAACCTGTGCTGCTCCAGGTACTTTTCTACCACAAAATTATTTTCCCATTTGCATTCAAAACATGATGTTTAGCCCGGCCGGTGTGGCTCAGTGGTTGAGTGTCAACCTAGGAACCAGGAGGTCACGGTTCGATTGTTGGTCAGGACACATGCCTGGGTTGCGGGCTCACTCCCCAGTGTGGGGCGTGCAGGAGGCAGCCAATGGGTGATTCTCTCTCATCACTGATGTTTCTATCTTTCTCTCCCCCTCCCTTTCTCTCTGAGATCAATAAAAATATATTTAAAAAATAAAAACGTGATGTCTAAGCTCCAGTCACGTGCCTCGAGAAAGAGTGCCTGAGGTCCGTCCTGGCCCCATGTAGAGAGCACTCGCAGCTGGACAGGGCCCGTACGTGCCCGGGTTAGCACACGCTGCCTCACGTAACCTTCCCCACACCCTTGGGGTAGGAATTAGTGTCTCTGTTTTAACGACAGGGTCACTGAGGCCCGGCGTCATGGAGTGAGCTGCTCAGCATCACTCAGACAGCCAGTCCTCCAGCCCAGCTCCGTGTGGCCCGCAGCCTGTGACGTTCACCTCACCGCAGGGCACCATCGGGAGGATAACCTACTTCCCTTCCTCTGCACTGGGATGCCTGGCTCGTGCTGCTAGTGGCACATGGAGAAGTAAGGCAGCACACCCAGATGCTGAGTTAGAGGGTGGGGCCGGCCTGTCACCTAGCTGTCTGCACGCAGGGCTCCTGCTGTCCTTCCGGGTCCTGAGACCGATGAGGCACAGGGCAATGCCAGTGTAGCATGTGGCGTCAGGGATGGGGTCAGTGTACTGTGCTGTGGAATTATGGGTCATCTTTCCTTATCTCTGAGTCCCGAACATGTGATTATGGTTCTATTACTTTTTATGATGAAAGAAGTTGTATATTAATAAAGGAAACCACATGAGCAAAGTAACCCTCCCCTGCCAGTCACCACCGGGAGCTCACAGGGTGCACAGGGTCACTGGACAGTCATCTGACAGCTCTAGGTTCTGGGTACTTGCAGGGTGGGGTGGGGCAGGGTGGGGATCTCCTCAGATCACTTGCTGCTGGGACTCTACCCTACACCTTCCTGACACATGTGCGTCCCAGGACCAGATGGCTAGTGGGTCAGACACACTGGGCCAGACACACCTGTTCTAGCCCGTTCTCGCACCGAGCAATAAACCCAAGGCAATTTCCAGGCAGGCGTGAGGCGCGGCTGCCACAGGAGCCCATGTCCCTGCTCAGCAGGGACGTCCTCACCGCACAGGGCTACCATGTTAGGCTCTGTGACATGGTGACTTAGAACAAAAATATCTGGTCTTTGTTCCCATTTTTGCCACAGAGTTCCTAAAACCTTTGGGATTTCCTAAGTGATAAAAGTGTCTCATATTTATAGCAAACCCCTTTCCACCTGAGTTTCTGTTAACAAGGTGACTTTTTAAGAATGGGGGCTGGTTGCCAGGGGAACCGACCATGTGATTAGATGGTGGGAGGGGTTGGGGACTGAGTTCAATCACCAATGGCTGACATTAATCAATCACTCCTGAGTAGTGAACCCTCCACGGAAACCAAGAAGGCTGTGGGCAGCTCAGGCGGTGAACAGGTGGGGGCGCTGGGAGAGGGCAGACAGGAGGGTGTAAGAGTTTCTTGCCCCTTCCCCAACCTCGCCCCATGTCCCTCTTCATCTGGCTGGCCATCTGTATCTGTTATAATATCCTTTATAATAAACTGGTAAATGTAAAAAAAAACAAAACGACAACAACAACAACCACGAACTGGGGTCCCTGGCCTTCCCTGGGTCCGGGGACATTCTCCCAGCGTGTCCCCCACCTCCCCGGTTCCTTTCCATCGCCCTGGAAAGCGCTCTGTCTCCGCTGGTCCTAAGCACTGTGTTCTGCAGGCTCCACCTCCTTCTCTTCTCACCCTACATCGGGGCTGGCAGATCTGAGTCACCCAGGGCGGCACAGAAATCCACACAGCAGGCTCGGTGTTAAACAATAGCTGTTGTGTGAGAACCAAGTAGACCCTCGCCAGGCTACAGGCCTTGAACCATCGCAGGGCCCAACAAAGCGCCCAAGCAAAACAGAGCGCTGGCCAGCCACGTGCTCAGAGAGGCAGGCTCGTCGCTTGTTTGTGTCGCTTGTTTGTACTTGTTCTCCCAGGACAATTGTTATCTACCTCAAGTGCTGCTCTACTTCCCCGTGTTAACACCTGAATCGTCTTCAGCCAAGTCTCTCTCTCTCTTGAGCTTCAGGCTTCAGGCAGTTGAGGGTCTGCTGACATCTCCAGCTGCCCCCCACCCAACACAGCCAAACTGAAATCTACCACTCCCTTTCTCTCTGCCTCCTCCTGCCAGTATTCATTCTCTCTCTCTCTGTCTCTCCCCCCACCCCCACTCCACTCACTACTCAAGCTACAATCTTGGGGACTTACTCCACATCTAATGACCACATCCTTCTAATCTTCCATCCTTCCCTCCTCTCCAGCCTCCTATAGCTGCCCCAGTTCAGGCTGTTGCCCAGTCCCCTGGAATACTGCCACAGCCCCCCACCTAGGTCCTAGTCCCTCCATCCATCCTCCTCATCAGCGCCTGAGTCATTGGCCAAAACTACAAATCTAGGGCTACTTCCAGTTTACAAGCCATAGCCTGTAGGAAGATTCGCACTCCTTAGCTCGGCATTCAGGGCCCTCCCTAGCCAGGCAGCACGCCCCTCTGGTGCCGGCCCTGGCCCCACCTCATTATTCTCTGAGCACAATAAACTACTTGTCCTGCATATACCACACTTTCCACATTCGAGAATCTCTGGGCCTGTTATTCCCTCTGCCTGGAAAACCTTCCTTTCCCTCCCAAACTCCACCTTTGCCTGAGTAACCTCTACATCTGATAAAATTGCCACTTCCTCTGAGAAGCCCTCCCTGCCATCCCCCAAGGCTAGACCCAGGTGTTATGTAGAGTTTGGGGCAAGCAGACTCTCCTTGTCGTGGGTACTTGTCCTATGACGTTTGAAGAATAAAATTCGAGGACTAAAAGATTTTGAATAAAAATGTGGAAGTTTATTAAAAGCGTATGCAAACTCCCCCTGGGGAGGGGTCCCCACATGGGAAAAACCTGCTCTCTCTCTCTAATGGGGAAAAATCAGCTCAGTGCTCTGAGTTCTCTGTCTATGGGTTTGTGAAGCTGGGAGCTCTTAGTCTGAGCATGATACTTTCTAATTGGACACTTCCTTAACTTATGTCCCCCGTGCTCTCCTAATTGGCTACCTTCCTGCAGGATATCAGTTTCAAAGCTCAAAGCCCACCTGATGCCCCCTCTTCCTCTTCCCCTTATCTGTAACATTCCTCTATCCTCTGTGAATGCATGTCTTCCTCCCCCATGGGCCCCCTTCCCCTGATACTGCCTTTCCTGTCTCTAAACTCCTTTCACAGGCACCTTTCTCAGTGCCCCACCCCACAGTTCTGTACCATGACACCCTCCCAGGATTTTCACATTGCTTCTTTTCTGTCTGTAACCCCATGTGGCAGACACAGGAGTTGCCTACCTAATATCTGGTATCACTTTTCCTGATTTTATTCAAGCAGGAAAACAGCCCTCAGGAGGGTTAACATGTACTGTGAGCCAAATACTGTGCTAAGCACTTCCTTATGTAAACCTATAAGGTGTCATCATCACCGTTTTACAGATGGGAAAGCTGAGGAAGTGAGAGGTTAAGCACCTTGCCCAAAGTCATGTAACTAAGAAATGGCGGAGCCAGGATTTGAACTTGGGCCATCTGGCTGCAGCATCTTTCCTTAGTGGAGATGCGTACTACGTTTCCCTTGAACGGAGCATCACAACTGGCCCATGGCAGTCAGTGTCAGCGTCCCTATCCTGCTTGCCTGTGATTGGTCTAGGAATGGGCATGTGACTTGGGTATGGCCAATGAGACAAAAAGAAACTGGCTGGACACGTCTAGGAAATATATTCTCCCCTGATTAAAAAAGAGAGGTGAAGGTCCCTGGCCTGCCCGCCTTCTGACTCTGGGCATTAGCATGCTGCTAGGCAGCTGGGTGGCAATCTGCCTCTGAGGGGAGACATCCCGACAACCAAGAATAACAGAGCAGGTGGATGGCAAAAGCCTGGGTTCTCTCTTGATGAACTGGGGGGCCCCAGCCTTGGGCTTCTTCCTTATTTCAGGGGATAATGAATGTCTGTATTATTTGAGCCACTTATTAGAGGAGCATTCAACCCAACTGTTACATGCAACCCAACACATACACTTTAATGCCTAGAACAGTGCCCAGCACATAGCAAGCCTGCCATAAAGGATGGTTTAATGGGTAAAATGTAAAATAAATAAATAAATAAATAAATAAATAAATAAATAAATAAATGTTTGAACTTGGGAGGGGGAGGGGACAGTATGGGGAACAGTGGATTAACTCAAAGTTAAACTCGAAGTGCTGCACAAATTTGACAAAAAATGCATTCCTCTGAGCCTATTTTCTCATTGAGGAGGTTGGGCTCAGTGGATTCAGTTGGGTTGCCACTTACTCCAGTTCAAGTACAAGGAGAGATGACGTTCCAGGTGCCTGGGGTTGACAATAGACATGGTGGGAGTGGAGACCCTAGGAATCCCTCACAGCTGTGGGCTGCTCGTCCTCGGCAAGCAGCCAGCCTGTCCGAGGGCAACAGATTCGATGGGAAGATTCAGGGAAATACATCTGAGCAGAAGAGGGGATGGTGGGGAACTCACCCCAGGGCCAGTCTCTAAAACACAGAGAGCTACAGAGACCTCTTCTCCCTTGGCCTTTGATTTACATCAACAAAGTCAGGCAGCATCTGGGTGACTCTCTTGGCTCACCCTGGAGTTCCGAGGGTCACCAGGGGCTTTCCTCACTACCACCAGCAACGGCAGTCACTCAGCAGACACAGGCATGAGCCTTGTCTCTCTGTTGGATCAGCCAATCAGATTAGTCTCACAGGGATCACTGACCCACCACCCAGTGTCACTCATGGGCCCCAAGAGCGTTAGGATGGTATTGCATCCCAATGTTGCAGGCCAACCTACAAGGCCTTTGAGATTTGTCTCTGAGCCCCTCCTACCTACCCCCTTGCCACCCTGGCCATCCTCTGTGGGACTCTTTGTGGAACTGCACACTAACGCAATGATCACTCCAATGTTCTTCATCAAAAGTCTGCACTCAGTAAAAGACTAACATCAGTCAGTTGCATGTTAGTATGAATTGACGTCTTTTTAGGGGCTATTTGTTAACGAAATCTCCTCCCCCTTAAGGCTCCTTTGATGTATTCAGTTATCTCTTATATTATTTAATATGTCCATTGTTTTCTATTTTTCCGACTAGACCGTAAGTTCCTCAGAGATAAAGCTGATATTGTCTACCAACACTTAGGATTCAATTGCTCATTCATTCATTATTCAACCAACATCTATTGGGTATATCCTACATACTAAACTCTGTGCTAGGTCTGAGTTTTCAAAAATGAATAAAGTATAGTTCCCACTTTCAAGGTCTAGTCAGCCTCTGTCGGGGAGACGAGCTGTAGACGCAGATAGGTCTCCTTCTCATAGATGTCCAGGAGTCCATCGTCCTTACTGCTTCTACCTTTAGCCTTGCCGCACCCATCCCCCACCAGGCTTTCCATGAGCTAGTCTCAGTTAAGTCTGTTTCTTGCAATCAGGAGAAACCAATTACAACATCCCCCTAGGGCAAGAAATGCTTGAACTGACTCTCAAAGGATCGGTCTGAAGGAAATGAGGCCACAGGGAGGATATTCCTGGCACAGGGAGCAGCACGAGCAACAGCATGGAGGCCAAGAACAGCTTGTTGTGGGCAATGCCAAGCATAGGTGCATCCATTTCTATTTTTGGTCCTTCATTGTGAAATGGAAGGCTTTGTCCATGGGAAAGCAATCCCAAACATCAAAAAGCTGATAGAGAAGGTATTTTGGGACGTGCGTAGGAAGGTAAGTCCCTTCCCCGGAGTCTGCAAAACCATACTGGGTAGGCAGCTGTCTCCAAGTCCAAGGCTGAAGGCCAATCCTGCTGATGCACAGCAGCTCATTGGCGGCCAAGGCTGCACTATAGGAAGGTGCAGGCTAGACGCAGCAGCCAGGGTCCTGGGAGGGAAATAAAGTTCTCAAAGACGGAATGGCCAACTGAAAGGGACCCTCCGAGATTGGTTCATCCAGTTGAGTCCCAAGAGCTTCCCACCAAGATGGTAAGAATGTGGGATCAGAATCCAGCCTTCCATCCCCTGAGAAATACCATTTCCTCAGCAATTTGGGGCTTACACATAAGGTACAGCCACAGTCCTGCCATATTGGAGAGCTCTGAGTGTGAGAGTTCAGGAAGTATTGATATAAGAAGCCAGGTTGAATCCACTCTTTAGCTTCCCAAAAAAGGCCAGCTCTAGCATCCAGAGCCAAGTTACACAGGCGCTAAAATAATCCCAAGCATGTAAACAAGGCAATATCCCGCCTTCCCCTGCCAGGACTTCCCTGGGCTGCCAGCTAGCCCTTCGCCTCCCCCGGGCCAGTTTCTGGGAAGCGCACATCTTGATAAAAGGCTTGTAGGAGTCCACTTAATTCCACAGGAATTCACTGAAGACCTACCATGCAAAGCCCTGTTATTGGAGAGCTCAGATTTTCTTACTTGGGACCCATCGCAATCATCCCACACCAGAGGATCAGCTGTGTTAACAAGGACACCCTTGCCCTGTAAGGACATTCACCCCAAGCTCTGGCTTCCATCCAGCCCCGGAGATTGTCTTTCCATGACCTAAAGTGGCATCCTGCTTACCTCTCATCTATCAGGAGCCACAGGCCTAATTAGCTTCTTAAAAAATGGTGCCCCTTTGTTTACTTCTCTTCAGCTTTAAAGAAGCCAACCTACAGGCAAAAGACACCCACTCAAATGCAAGTTTGATGAGGGTAGAGTGCTTTCTCATTCATTATTTAACTCCCAGCACTCACAGCATGGATGCCTGGCACATAGTTGCTGTTCAGTAAGTGTTTGTTGAATGAGGGAAAGAATTTGTTGACTGTCTTACCACCTAGACCAGCAGTTCTCAACCTGTGGGTCGCGACCCCTTTGGCGGACGAATGACCCTTTCACAGGGGTCGCCTAAGACCATTCTGCATATCAGATATTTACATTATGATTCATAACAGTAGCAACATTACAGTTATTAAGTAGCAACGAAAATAATTTTATGGTTGGGTCACAACATGAGGAACTGTATTTAAAGGGCCAGAAGGTTGAGAACCACTCACCTAGACTGTAGCAGTGTTGTCCATTGTGTCCTTTTGGTTCAGAGCAGTACCTGGCACATAGTAGTTGCTCAATAAACTTTTGTTATATAAATAAGCAAGCCGATTACTGATATTTTCCAACACATAATTTTTCTTACAGACTCACTAGTATTCATTTGATGGATTATTGAGCCTCTTTCACATGCCAAGCCCTGGGATAGGCTTGGAGATCTAAAGATGAGGAAGACAGACCCCTGTGTCTAGTGGATGAGATAAATGTGTAAACAAAGTAGAAGCCCTCCAATATGGCAGGACTGTGGCTCATAGGTTGTCAGAAAATTGAAAATGCCCAAGTGGAGGATCATGAGAAAATGACACCATACTGGAAAGCTTCCTCTCTCCTCCATTCTCCACCTGCTCTCTACCTGGGGTGTTCGCCTGCATCGACTTTGCCTTTTGCTTTCCAGGTGGGTTTGGCCAATAGGAGACACTCGCAGAGACTGGAGGGAGAGAGAAGTGAGAGGCCAGGCTATTCATTCTGCTGGCTCCTTCTCAAGCCAAAACCCAGCTGCCGTCAGGAGGGGGCCCTGGGTTCTCCTCTCCCGTACTTTCCCTCATTTCTGCTCACAGTTTTAGAAACAGTCCTTGTATTAATCTCTCTTCAAAGCATCGCATTTGAGCATGCCATTTTTTTCCTGCTGAGACCAACTGACACTCACCCTTTAAATATTTTTCATATAAATGTACCGATTCTCCTCCTATTTAATGTGGAGCCATCTCCACATGAAGGTGACGTTCCATCACCTTTCACATCCATCATGCATAGACTATGATTTGCCAGTTCCTGTTTCTTTACACTGGAGTGAGGATTTAAGGACACTTGCTAACGCAATCCAAGTACAGAATCCTTTAAGAGTTTTACAGGTTGTTTTCTAATCTTCTACAAATGTTTCACCTCCGTCTTCTTTTCCAGCGACTTGTTTTCTTGACTCACCTGAAGGGAAACTATTCCCCCCTTTTAAAAACGCAACATTCCCTGGCCGGGTGGCTCAGTTGGTTGCAGCATCATCCTGTATACCAAAATGCTGTGGGTTCAATTCCTGGTCCAGGCACATACGTAGGTTGCAGGTTCGATCCCAGGTCAGGGCACATACAGGTGGCAACCGATTGATGTTTCTCTCTCACATTGATGTTTTTCTCTATTCTCTCTCTTCCCCTTCCTGTCAACATTTACTTATCATTCATTTTTCTGATCAACATACATTCATCAACTCCAACTCTGTCTTAGGCCTCGGGCTGGGACTCGAGACACAGAGATGGGCCCACCGTGGTCTCTGCTGTCAAGTCCCATCTTGAGAAGATACATCTGTGTGACCAGATCACAGGATTTCATTCATGTCCGCCTGCTCAAACCCTTCACTCATCAGTTTGTTTTCTTGTATGTCTTTCTGAAGCATTCGCCTTGAGTTATATAGAAACAACTCTCGTTCTTTTCACACTTGCAATTCATGGGTTCATGCCACGCCTAATTAAATCACGTGACTACCATAACAAGCAGCATGAGCCTAGGTAGGTTTGGCGGCACACATGACCAGCTCCTGGTAAGTGTCTAATTCAATAGGAAAAACATCGCCTCCTGCGAGGCCTCCAACATCGATTAGTGTGCATCACAGAGGGCACAGAGCTTCCCTTCACCCAGCAGAGGCTAGTTAAGGGGCACCACTATGATTAATGCAGAGAGTGGCAGATATTTCTTCGGAAGTACCCACACAACATTCGTTTCAAGACTTGGGGAGGAAGATCCTCAAAGAAGACGTCATGTGAGTTAGTCTTACTAGTAGGTGTGTCAGACCAGAGACAGTGAGGAGGAGGTTCCAAGCGTGGGGAAGAGCATGAAGGCACTGAGTGTGAAAAGGCATGCGGGATGTGCACACCGATTACCTACGTGCAGGCACATGTGCCCTGGGACACCTGGAAAATGTGCACGGTGGCCCCGTTAGTACAGAAAACAGACAAGCAAACAAATAAACAAACAAAACTAGAAGCAACAGCAGGAAAATATCCTTAAAAAATCTGTATAGTTAAATACTGGAGTATTACATAGTAGTGAAAATGAATGAATTACAGCTACATACAATAGTACTGTGAATCTTAGGAATATTACGTTGATCAAGAAAATAGCAGAATAATTGAACAGTATTACTCCACTTATAAAACATATTTTGTTGTGGATACAAGAAAAATGGTAGTCCTGGCCAGTGTGGCTAAGTTGATTGAATATTGTCCCATGTACCAAGAGATCCCAGGTTCAATTCCCAGTCAGGGCACATGCCCAGGTTGTGGGCTCGATCCCCAGTACAAGGGGTTGTAGGAGGCAGGGATCAATGTTCTGTTCTCACATCTCTCTCTCTCTCTCTCTCTCTCTCTCTCTCTCTCTCTCTCTCTCTCTCTCTCCTACTCTCCCTACCTCTCTCTCTAAAAAACCAATAAAAATATTTTTAAAAAATGGTAGCCCTAGCTGGTTTTGCTCAGTGGACAGAGTGTCAGCTTGGGGATTAAAGGGTCCTGGGTTTGATTCCGGTCAAAGGCACATGCCCGGGTTGTGGGCTTTATCCCCAGTAGGGGGCGTGCAGGAGGCAGCCAATCAACGATTCTATCTCATCACTGATGTTTCTCTCTCTCCCTCTCCCTACCTCTCTGGAATCAATAAAAATATATTTGTTAAAAATAGTAAATGGTGAGGAGTCCAGTGTAGCTACAACAGAGATGGACAGTAAGAGTGGGAAGAGGTGGCTGATGGGGCCTATGGCCTGATGTGATGGGGTTAGGGCCCATGGCCATCATAAAGTCTTGGGGCTTCCCTTTTAGTGGGGCAGGGAATCGTTACAGGGTTTTGAGCAGAGGAGTGACTTGATCCAACTTATGTTTCTTAAGTCTGTATGTATATTAGTATTATGTCCACATACTAAGGATTGCATATATTTCCAAATGATAAAATATATACCCCAAATTTGAAATATCACTCACTAATATTCCAAGCCACAAAGTAGACTTAGGGGGAAGTTCTTTGTTAATGGCAGTGGATATAAATTCACGTTTCAGATGGCCTTCTTGAAATGTTCGAAATGCAAAGGCCAGCCCCATCCCTGATGCCTTAATCTCCTCACACGGCCGACAAAGCTTGTCCTCGGGTACGGAAAGATCAGCCCGGCCGTTTCCGGTATCCACCTGAGATTACGTTCCAGTCGTGGCTTCCATCTGTGAGTTCTTTATGGGGATATCTTTAAGCTGTTTGCCCTTTTGTGGAGGTTAGTTTAATTAACATTTGACAAGGGGATCTGCAAATCCTCACCCTGACACCCACATAATGGCAATGGGTGAAAGTACATGCCTGCGCACCTCCACGCCCCACAGCCCAGCTCCATCTCTGGACCTGAGCACTCTGTAGAGTATCATGTGAGATCCCCTGCACTTGATGGCCCCTGAGGTTGACATTGAGCCTGTGGAGAAAGGTTTATGCAGATGATGCCTAGTAAGAACAGGAGGTGCAGAATCCTGGGCTTTGGTTAGGGAGCGTCCAGGGGGGCACTGTCCATTTTGGGGTGCAAACCCTGAGGAAAAAAGACAACTACTAAAAAGGGCTCCTGGTGGCTAACTGGGTTAAAATTCTTAAAAACAGCCTCGCAGCCATTTCTGCACAGGGGCCTCTTATGCAAATTGCACTCAACAAAGAAGCCACCCTGAACTGCCTGCCTGCACTGTGTTTCTGCCACCAGAGCCAGTCCTTACAAAGTTTTCCTGGAAGCCTATTCCCTCATCCAATCAGAGCAGTGCAGTTTTGGCCAATCGGAGCAGCTCTATTCTGACCAATCAGGACAGTGCCTTCTGGACCAATCAAATGGCGAGGATTCAGGGTCCTCATTTGCATGAGGACAGACCAATCAGAGACCAGGGGTGGGGACTTCTGTCCATATAAGCCAGCTCTCCCTTTCCACCAATGAAGCTATGTCTCCCTGGCTAAGTTGAGATGCAGAGATGTCTGGCCAGAGCAGAAGGAAGCTGTCTAGCTGGAGAGGGGTGTGGCCCCAGAGCTGTTCTACAGCTCTGCTGCTTTCACAGCCCTGCTGTATCACAGTTGAGCTCTTTTGCATTGAGTAATGTTTCCTCCGCCACACCCCAAAATGGGGATTCTTGCTGGCACTGAATTGGCACCAATGACCATTGGTTGATGAGGGCCACTAGCCACATGGGGCTACTGAACCCTTGATGTGGCTCCTCCAAATTGAGATAAGCTGTATTGTGAAATGCACACTGGGTATCAAAGACTTAATAAAGAAATAATATAAATAGATCTCATTAATTTTTTGTACAGAGTACATGTTGAAATGATATTTTTTACAATATTGGTTTTGATATTATTGAGTTAAATTAATTTTACCTGTTTCTTTTTCCTTTTCTTTAATGTGGCTACTAGAAAATTTTAAATGGCATGTGTGACTCTCATTTACACCTCATGTTATGTTTCTATTAAACAACACTGGCCTAGAGGGAAAACCAGCTCCCCACATTATGAAAAAGCCCAAACTTATCAGCATCACCACCATCCCCTGCCCTGATTGGTCTTGCCCACCATGCGCCCAAGCATGGCCCTGCCGGGTAAGGAAGCCTGTGTCACATGCAATTCGGCACATTGTCAGGGGCCCATAGGTGGGTGAAATCAGGGTCCGAAGGCCTGATTCCAAATCCCAGCTCTGCCATCCACTTGCTAAACGACCTCAGGAACATCGCCGGCATGCCCTCATCTGGAAAGCTACGAAGGGGATTCCTTCTATAAGTCTCCATTTTTCTGGCTCTGGATTTCTCCTTCCAGAAGTATTTGCATTTTCGAAAGGGAGTCTCTGGAGGATGATGCTTAATCCAAATTAGGAAATGTCAAATGGCAACACTTCAGGCCCCAGTGGAGGAGAAGATCGGGAGCAGAGGAGGCCCTTCTGGGTCCCTTCAGAGCATAACTCAGACTCTAGCTGAACCTGGGGAACATGTGGGCACTCACAGGGCAGTGATGAGCTTGCACTGAGGTCCGAGGGGGTCTGCAGTTCCCTCCCCCTGTCCCCCCAAGCACATCCCGTTGATTTAAGCTCCACGGACAGGTCATTTCCTGAGGTCCTTTGCTCTCCTCTGGCACACACTTGCACATCCGCACACAGTGTGACCACTTATGCTGGCATTCACAAACACTGGCTCACAATCAATTTTTGAAAAATAGAATCAAATTTTTCTCAGGCCGCATGGGCCACCCACTCCAAGAGGAAAGCATCACTCACCCAGAGAGGAAGGGGAAGAGGTCCCCAGGGCCCTTCAGGAAGCAGGTGGCAGGCAGCCAGGGCACGCATAGGGCCCTGGTCCAAGGACAGCGAGATGAAGTAGCAGAGGCTGCAGAGAAACCAGAGACAAACCAGTAATGAGCTGGCAGGCCCCAAGAGAAGTGTCAAAGCTAATTGCAAACCCCAGCCAAGCTATGTGAGGCAATTAGGGCAAAATGAAGAGTCCCAGGAGGGGAAACCCACAGTTATCGCCAAGGGCCAGAGCCACGGTCCGGTCCAGGCTCTGAAAAGTGAAGGCAGGGAAGACATTGATGAGCAAAGGAGAAATGATCTCAAGCAGAAAAGGTGTGGGGGAAAGGCACAATGGGGAGCGTAGAAATGCCCACATGTGTGTCCCCTTCATGTGATGGCACATGGATGGCCAGACCATTTACAACGCTTTGAATAGAGAGAGAGAGAAACTGAGAGAAGTTTCCTTGGAGCAGTTTTCCATCAATCTAAGCTCTATTCAATTCTAAATTTTACCCCCTCCAGAAAACCTTTTTCCCCAGAAAGATGTTGTTGCGAATTTCCAAAGTAACTTATAGCAGATATCCAGGATTAGAATTCTAGGAGAAGAAATCAATTGAACACCTAAAACCAAAAGCAAGTTAACTAAAAAATTGTTTATTTTTTATTCACAAAGAAATCATTCAACTCACTTGTTTTTAAATTAAGAAAAGAAGGCATCTAAATTTGTGAAAGTACTGCCAGACAGAATATGTGTCTATTAAAAGAAAAGGAAAGAAAAGAAAACAGAAGTGAAGAAAAAGGAAAAGAAGAAGAGAAATATGTGGGAAAGGGAAAGAGAGAAGTAGGAAGAGAGAATAACTATATGAAGGAAGAGCTAGAAAAAAAGGAAAGGTTGTGAGAACCTACTGTAGACTAAGAAAGTTACTTTTAAAATGAACATGCATTCTGCCATGAAGGGTCCTATAATTGTCCACTGAGTCAAGTTGGCCACTAGAGGTGTTGAGATTTATATTCTTGCTGATTTTTTCTACTTCTTGTATCACTTAGAGAAGATAGTTTGAAGTCTCCAACTATTACCATGTATCTTTTGTGCCTTCCTCCAGGTCTATCAATTATTGTTTTATATATTTTGAAGCTCTGTTGTTAGGTGCATACATGTTTAGAATTGTTATGGCTTCTGGTGAATTGATCTTTTTATCATTTTTTAATGTTCTTCTTCTCCCTGGTAGTTTTCTTTGTTCTGAAGTCTACATTGATATTAATTTAGCCACTTCAGTCCCTTTTTAAAAAAAATGTGGTAAAATATACATAATAAATTTACCATCTTTTTAAGTGTTCAGCAGTGGGAAATATACTCATATTGTTTTGCAACCAATCTCTAGAACTTTTTCATCTTGCAAAGCTGAAACTCTATAACTATTAAACAACATCTCACCCAATTCCTTCCCCCTTTAGCCCCTGAGAATCACCCTCCTACTTTCTGTTGCTATGATTTTGACTAAAATCATGGCAAGCAAAACTGGAGATAATGTCATATATTGTAATTAAACTATTGCTTTTTTAGCTATATCTCTTTATATTATGTCAATGGATCCTCTAGGAAATATAATATGCACACCCAATTTTTCACAATTGGTTTAGAATTTATAGTTTACCACTTCACGCAAAATACAAAAAAGCCAGGAATAATCCATTTTACAGTTGTATCCAAGTGTAAAAGACCAGATGACAGACAGTATGTATTATTTGCTTAGTGTTACTGTGGTAACATGTGAGTATACATTTGAACATGCTTATGGTATTTCTGAAATGATACACAAAAAGCCCTTGTGTGTCCTTAATAGTGACAGCCTTGGGCAGAGCACAGATAGGGGAGATGGGGAGGAGAGGAGAGCTATGACACACTGGAAATCTCTTGGTATCTTCATGTTTTAACCCAATTTATATATTACCTTTGCACCAAATGATTCATAAAAAGATTTATCATTTGTTTTCTAAAAAGTCCCTTGATATATTAATAATGACACCATGATTATTAATGGCTTTACAACTACTCAATTCTTAAAATTTTAGAGTTTCCACTCTTAAAAGGATAATCTTAAGCAATGAAAATTACACACATCAGTGATCAGGGAAAACTCTCTCAAAGGGAAAAGTGACTTAAAGGTCCCAGAAGCCCTTTGCAGGCTCACTGTCCATCTTTCTCATTGCAGTGGGTTCCACACAGCTGACCTGGGGACTGGTCCTAGCCAATCAGACTCTCCCATTCCTTCTGCTAGTGATTAGTGTACAGGTGGGCATGGGCGTCTAGGTCCGGCCAGTGAGGTCTGAGAGCATTCTGCTGGAGCTTGTCTGAAAAGGTTTCCTTACTCTTAAGACAAAGAGCCCCTCAGAGACAGCCCCACACCTGCCTCTGGATCTCACTGTGTCAGGATGTGAGGCCTGCAACTGCTGCCAAGATCTGCAGGCAGAATCCCACCAGCTGCGACCATCCCGCTATGTAACTAATGCACTCCTTCTCCGTTTGAGCTTTCCATGTTCTGTGAATTGCAGCTGACAGCTTTCTAACCCATGTGTCACCATTTTCCCATTATCCACCTAGGCCCTTCGACGTGCCGTGCCGGAGCTGAGCTCATCAGCAGGGATACACAGTGAGGGAGGCACGAGCCCTCCATGCCTTCAAGGAGATCGAGGTGGGGCAGCCCGGCTCCGTCGTGCCCTCTGCTCATGTTTGTTTCCCAGGAGCCTCACCCACCCTCCTCTGTGAACCTCCCATTGTGGGAGGTTCCCTTCCTGAACGCACATCCCCTCTGCCTCTGAGACAGCACTTTTCAGAGGGTTTGGTACTTGCCCCTTGTTAGTGTGTAAGCTCCTGCCATGGAGCCCAGAGTCAGCCTTGGGCCTGGAGCTTAACTATGCTTGACCAGGCAGCTGCTTCCCACACCCCGAGGGCAGGAAGCATGGACCACAAGTTCCAATGTGGGGCAGAAGGAAGACGCTAGCTATGGTGTAGAGGCCAGAGCAGGGGAGCAGGCAGGGCCTGAGCTACAGGCCAATAAGGAGATAATGGAAGGTGGAGGGCTTATAGGCAAAGATCAAGAACGCCTGTCTCCCCACAGGTGGGTCCCTCCTCCTAGCCCGAAGTCCTTGGTTTCTCCTCCTCAAGGTCACTGCACAACCAGAAGCTCACACAACAGAAACATAAAGTTTGGCTTATTCATCTGGTTTGGCCTTTTCCCTTTCTTTTTATAACCATAAGTCCAATTCGGTAAACCCCTCCTCCCTTCCACCGAGCTCTGCACCTCCCCACCCATCCTCTGCTTTCTGCAGACACAGCTCAGGATGTTACTGGCCCTACCTGCCTCCTTTGTGACCCGTCCTTCTTAGCCAGTCGATCGGTATTAGTTTCCCTGTCACTTCCTCTCGATGGCTTTTCTCAACAGCCCTTTTAAATTGCATGTTCTCTCTATTCTAAGTTCCCAGGTAGCTGAGCCAATATAGATCAGCCCCAGTTCAGGTGCAGCTGGAACAGGAGAGGTGAGGTCCCGAGTGCTGTGATGAGGTATATTGGCCACAGTTCTTAATTGCAGACCAATAATAATCTACTCCAACTGGTGTGAAGACAGCGGTATTGCTTCAGGGGTAGAAATAGTAGGGAAGGCTAAGGAAACCGGACCAGACCAGCAGTTATCAACTGCACGTTGGAATTTCATAGAGAGCTTACCAAATAAAATGCCCTTGTCCGAGCCTTACTCAAACCAATTAAATGAGAATTTGTGTGCATATGTACTTATCTCCCAGGAAATTCTATGTATAACCAAAATTCAGGACTATTACTGTAGGCCAGTGGGTGGCAACATTGGCTGCATATTAGGGTCACCTGGGGAGGTTTTTACATGCTGGTGCCCAGCCCTACCCCTAGGGATGGTGATTTAATGACATGTGTGGGGGAGAAACCAAGATGGTGGCATAGGTAAACACCAGAAATTGTTGCCTCCCACAACAAATTCAAAAATACAACTAAAAGACAAAACAGACATCATCCAGAACTACAGGAAGGCTGGCTGAGTGGAAATTGTATAACTAGAAGGAAAGAGAAAAGCACACTGAGACTCAGAGGAGCTGCGGAGGTGGAGTGCAGAGGTACGGAGGCGCACACGGAAAGGGCTGGTGACTGAGGACACAGCTGTCTTTTTTAATCAGGAGGGAGTCACAAGCCCCTGACTGCTCTGAACTCCAGTTCCGGGTGAGTCTCTGGGGACCTGGACTCATGCGGGGAGAGACTGGACAGTCTGGCAGCGGGCAGAACTCGGAACTCGAGGGCGGCTTTCTCTTGGAGGTGCTTGCAGCAATTACCGGGATGCTGAGATGCGGGGCCCCTTAGGGCAGGGCTGAGGATCAGTCATAGCTGCTTGCTCCACCCTGTTGATCCCCTGAGACCCCACCCCACCCAAACTGTGGCAGAGGCTTTTGCATATGAATGCCCTGGCCCTTTGCAATCTAAATATTACCTAACAAACTACAGCTGGGCCAGACAGACTTCCAAGAGAAGGCCCAAGGCCCCACAGCAGCTTGCATTGCTTCACAACTGGGCCTCATTTGGGCACCTCCAACCCAAACAAGGAAGGGGAATCTGCAGATCTCTTCGTAGCCCCTGCTGGGTAGCCTCAGTCAGAGGCTAAATTAGCACCTCCTTAGATCCAAGAGCCAGTGTAACCAGTGGTCAGAGTGGGACCATCCAGATTATAACTCCTCAGACCCATAAGGGACACACTCAGGGGGCAGACTCAGTGAGCACCAAAGTCCCACTAAAGCAAGTCTTGCCCCATCAGGGTATCTTCAGCACAGAAGTTCTCCCACTGTAGACACAGCTGATTCTCACAGCCAATTGGCCTGGAGGTCAATTCCTCCCAGTGATACCTACAACAATCAAGGCTTAACTACAACAAGACTGTGCACAAAGCTCACAAAGGGGTGCACCAAGAGTGTCCACCTCAGGTAATTGGGGAGGCTGAGCCACTGGGCCCTATAGGACATCTAGCATACAAAGCCACTCTACCAACACAGGGAAGCATAAAAAATGTGGAGACAAAGAAACAGGACACAAATGACAGAAATGGAGGAAAGCAAACTACTGGATATAGAGTTCAAAGCCACACTTTTAAGGTTTTTCAAGAACTTTCTAGAAACCGCCGATAAATTTAGTAAGACCCTCAAAAAGTCTGGTGAGACCACCAATAAATGTAGTGAGACCCTCAAGAAATCTAGTGAGACCCTCAAGGTTATGTAAAAGGACCAACTAGAAATTAAGCATACACTGACTGAAATAAAGGATATTATGCAGAGTTCCAACAGCAAGAATCGAGTCAAAGATTTGAAACACGAAGAAGCAAAAAACACCCAACCGGAAAAGCAAAATGAAAAAAGAATCCAAAAATACGAAGATAGCATAAGGAGTCTCTGGGACAGCTTCAAGCGTACCAACATCAGAATTATAGGGGTGCCAGAAGAAGAGAGAGAGCAAGATATTAAAAACCTATTTGAAGAAATAATGACAGAAAACTTCTCCTACCTGGTGAAAGAAATAGACTCACAAGTCCAGGAAGCACAGAGAACCCCCAATAAAAGGAATCCAAAGAGGACCACACCAAGACACATCATAATTAAAATGCCAAGAGCAAAAGACAAAGAGAGAATCTTAAAAGCAGCAAGAGAAAGACAGTCAGTTACCTACAAGGGAGTACCCATATGACTGTCAGTTGATTTCTCAACAGAAACTTTGCAGGCCAGAAAGGAGTGGCAAGAAATATTCAAAGTGATGAATGCCAAGAACCTACAACCAAGATTACTTTATCCAGCAAAGCTATCATTCAGAATTGAAGGTCAGATAAAGAGCTTCACAGATAAGGAAAAGCTAAAGGAGTTCATCACCACCAAACCAGGATTATATGAAATGCTGAAAGGTATCCTTTAAGAAGAGGAAGAGGAAGAAAAAGGTAAAGATACAAATTATGAACAACAAATATGCATCTGTCAACAAGTGAATCTAAAAATCAAGTGAATAAATAATCTGATGAACAGAATGAACTGGTGATTATAATAGAATCAGGGACATAGAAAGGGAGTGGACTAACTATTCTTGGTGGGGAAAGGGGTGTGGGGGAAGCGGGAAGAGACTGGATAAAAATCGTGCACCTATGGATGAGGACAGTGCGGGAGGTGGGAGGGAGGGGAGGGGGGAGGGGGGAGGGCGGAGGGTGGGGTGGCAACCGGGTGGAGGGGAGCTATGGGGGGAAAAAAGAGGAACAACTGTAATAATCTGAACAATAAAGATTTAATTTTTTTTAAAAAAATGACATGTGCGGCCTCGGCTTCCAGAGCTTTCAAAGCTCCCCAGGTGGCTGCAATTTTAGGTACCACCGTCTAGGCCACTACTTTTCAATATTGCATGGGTATGTGAATCACTGGGGGCCAGAGCTGATTGGCTGGCGCCTGGACATTCTGCTCCTGTTCTGTGGACCACAATCCAGGGGCCAGACACTACACTGAGCTTCAGGCATTGTCTCCCAAGAGAACACCACAGAACTGGGCCACCTGAGGAACTGCTGCCTCCCCCAAATCAGGAAGCTGCAGTGTTGGGCATCTGCCCCCACAGCTGTCAGCAACAGAACCCGGCACCTCTGCCCTGCCCCGTGCCTGCTGGCACATGAATATCCACAGCCACCTCTCTGCTCAGCAACTCAGAATCAGTTCCCAATCAGAATCTCACCCCAGGTGGATCTGGAGTGGCATCCTCAACCTCCCTGCAGGGGTGCCTGGGAAATGTAGTTCCTAGCTTTTCAGGCTCAGCACACCAGAGGTGTGTTGAGTGAGCCAATTAGCAGTAACCGCCACATGTCAGAAAAGTCTCTCCATCTACATTATTGGAGGCTGAAATGCTACCATTTGAAAGGAATTTCTCAGGATAAGTACTGTCAGCAAACCCCCAGGTTCTCTTGTGCTGGTGAAGGATTAGAAATGGCACCACGGGATGGTTAAGTCACCACGGTACCTTCTTGCAGTAGACACCGCGCAGGCGGTAAAGACACTGAGGCCGCTCTCAGTGGATCGATGGTGGGATCCGCAAGATATTAAAGGGTAAAAGCAAGATGTTACTTGTGCCAAAGGGGCACAGCACTGTATATATGTATGTCGATCTAAGCAGGCGCTCTGGGAGGATGCCACAGAACAGGCCCAGCTGGCACTCCACAGAGAGGACCTGGGTGGGTAGACAGGGCGGGCAGGAGACTTTTACCTATGCATCTGTTCTAACTTTGGGATTTTCTACCTAATATATAAGTAAATCCAATTTTCTTTGTAAAAGCAACTAAAGTATGATTCATAAAAACACCCTGTGAGGTGTAACATGCGTGCATTCCTTTATTTATTTATTCAACAAAGATGCATCTCACCCCCCTTCCCCCATTCTTCACCCCAGTCACATGGAGAGGCCATGGTGCAGCATGGAGGGGCCATGGGGAGCGTGGAGGGGCCATGGGGAGCATGGAGGGGCCATGGGGCAGTGTGGAGGAGGGGCCATGGGGAGCGTGGAGGGGCCATGGGGAGCGTGGAGGGGCCATGGGGCAGTGTGGAGGGGCCATGGGGAGCGTGGAGGGGCCATGGGGAGCATGGAGGGGCCATGGGGAGCATGGAGGGGCCATGGGGAGCGGGGAGGGGCCATGGGGAGCATGGAGGGGCCATGGGGCAGTGTGGAGGAGGGGCCATGGGGAGCGTGGAGGGGCCATGGGGAGCGTGGAGGGGCCATGGGGCTGTGTGGAGGGGCCATGGGGAGCATGGAGGGGCCATGGGGAGCGTGGAGGGGCCATGGGGAGTGTGGAGGGGCCATGGGGAGCATGGAGGGGCCATGGGGCAGTGTGGAGGGGCCATGGGGAGTGTGGAGGCGCCATGGGGAGCATGGAGGGGCCATGGGGCAGTGTGGAGGGGCCATGGGGAGTGTGGAGGCGCCATGGGGAGCGTGGAGGGGCCATGGGCAATGTGGAGGGGCCATGGGGCAGCATGGAGGGGCCATGGGGAGCGTGGAGGGGCCATGGGGAGCATGGAGGGGCCATGGGGCAGTGTGGAGGGGCCATGGGGAGTGTGGAGGCGCCATGGGGAGCGTGGAGGGGCCATGGGCAATGTGGAGGGGCCATGGGGCAGCATGGAGGGGCCATGGGGAGCGTGGAGGGGCCATGATGAGCGTGGAGGGGCCATGGGGAGCGTGGAGGGGCCATGGGCACTGTAGAGGGGTCATGAGGCAGCATGGAGGGGCCATGGGGAGCATGGAGGGGCCATGGGCACTGTAGAGGGGTCATGAGGCAGCATGGAGGGGCCATGGGGAGCGTGGAGGGGCCATGGGCACTGTAGAGGGGTCATGAGGCAGCATGGAGGGGCCATGGGGAGCGTGGAGGGGCCATGGGCACTGTAGAGGGGTCATGAGGCAGCATGGAGGGGCCATGGGGAGCGTGGAGGGGCCATGGGCACTGTAGAGGGGTCATGAGGCAGCATGGAGGGGCCATGGGGAGCGTGGAGGGGCCATGGGGCAGTGTGGAGGGGCCATGGGGAGTGTGGAGGGGCCATGGGGAGTGTGGAGGGGCCGTGGGGAGCGTGGAGGGGCCATGGGGAGCGTGGAGGGGCCATGGGGAGTGTGGAGGGGCCATGGGGCAGCAGCATGGAGAGGCCATGGGGCAGCAGCATGGAGGGGCCATGGGGCATGCACACTGAGGCTGTGAAGACCTAGCACGGTGTGATGAGTGAGTCCACGGTGCCCTGAAGCAGAGAGAAGGGGGGATCCATTCATTCTGAGGCTCCCAGGAAGGTTTTGATAGAAAAGACATCATTTGAACTGAAACTTGGGGGAGGCATAGGATTGTGTGTGGTGCAAAGAACATTCCAGACACAGAGCACGCCCTGTGCGGTCAGGGGCTGGGAAAAGGCCCAGTACACAGTGCACTCAGAGGAGCAGACAGTGCCGGCGGACCTGACGCGGACGAGGCGTGCGTGAGCGTGTGTGATCTCCCTGGGCTCTCCGTGCCTCCGGGTGAGGGTGCCACGGGGCAGTGTGGATGTGGAGTAGCAGAGATTATCTTCTCGGTGGACCGGGAGGCGGGCGAGCACAGTCTGATTCCCAGCCCTCGAGCCGTCGATCCTTCTGAGCAAATCCAGCTGGAAAATGCTCAGAGGTGGACCCAGCTGTGCCTGATTATTGGTTCACCTACAAACACCTTGAGCTGAGGAAAAGGAGAGGAAAGCAGTTCTGCCTTTAAAATACTGTTGTGACATTTCAGGCCCTTTATCTGAAGAAACGGCTTCATGCTTTGAAGGAGGCATGCACCTTCCCTCCATGGCCTGCAGCACCCCCTCATCCCCCCAGGGCTGAGTGAAAGCAGAGCTCTGCCACCCACAGGAGACCCCTTCTCCTGCACCCTCTCCCCTTCCCCGTCTTGGGACGACCTCTGCTACAAAGTCGCACAGCAGGGTCCAGATAAAAGACACGAAGACACGTGGTTTCTGAAAGGATCCTTGAAGACATTATTGAAGACAAGACAGGCCCACTTACGCTGGGCCTGGGCCAGCAGCAGGACTTGGGCAGGGAACAGGAGGAGGACAGCGGGGGGCAGGGAGGTGACCCAGCATGGGCCTTATAAAGGAGATGGGGGATGGGGGGCAAGAGGACGGGAAGCAGGGGGCAGTTAGTGGGAGAGAAGGCCAGAGAGCAGAACTCCAGGGCAGGATGATAATTTCCAGAGGGGTGGATCGGTTTCCTGGGGCTGCCGTAACGGTACCACAGGCTGGGGGTCCCAAAACAACAGACATCAATTCGCTCCCAGTTCTGGCAGCCAGAGTTCTAACAGCAAGGGGTCAGCAGGGCCAGGCTCTCTCTGAAGGCTCCAGGGCAGGTCCTTCCTGGCCTCTCCCAGCTTCCGGTGGGTGCTGGCTGTTGTCTGTGTTCCTCGGCTCATCGACACCTCAGTCTCTGCCTTTGTCATCACATAGCAACCCCCTCATGTGTCCAAATTTCCCTCTTCTTATGAGGACACCAGCCGCTGGATTGAGGGCCCACCCTAACCCAGTATGGCCTCATCTTATCTTGACTACAGGTGCAAAGACCCTATTCCCAGAGAAGGTCACATTCACAGGCCCTGGAGGTTAGGACTTCAACATCTCTTTTCAGGGACACAATTCAACCCATAATGGGTGGTAAATAAGTTCCCTCTTCTGTGTGAACTGAGGAACTTTTTTTCCTTTTTATTGAATTTACTGGGGTGATGGATTAACAAAATTATGCAGGTTTCAGATGCACAATTCCAGCCATCATCTGTGCACTGCCCTGTGTGCTCACCACCCCCAGGCAAGGCTTGAGGAGACTCTGGGAAGGACGCCTGGGGCTGAGCCCGTGGTCACTGCACAGCAGCTGCGTCAAGTGTCTGCCGTGCCCGGCTTAGACGTGGGTCACAAGGAGGGGGCAGCAGGTGAATTTCATCCAAGGTCCATCCTGTCCCCTTGGAGACTCCTTTAGACTATTCCTATTTTGCTCTCAGATCCCCCCCAAATCCTCACCTCTGCTCCAGCTCAGCCTGCCTTCCCCAGGGCGCTGCTCTCTGTGTACAATTTTCCTCCTTCTCCCCAACCGCCCTCACCTGTCCTATGTGCCGTTCCCTCAGGCTTAATTGTCTGGCTAATAAACTGATCATCGCCAATGGCACAGATGGTTTCATGCCTTGCCTCTGCCGATCCGCAATTTACTTTTTTTTTTTAAATAGGAGCTTCTTGGAGATACAGTTCCTTAACACAGAGGAGAGACTGAGCCCAGGGGGACTTTAACATGTTCCTTCAACCCCTGAGCATCTGGAGAAGCGGGGCCTGGTCCTTGGAGTAAGCCAGTTCTTCGGGGATTGGCTCTGAACTTCATGTTGACTGACTGACACACGCAGACCTTGTGGGTGAGACGAGGCAGAGGAAACTTTTATAACCTACTCATGAAGAGGGAAAAATTCAGTGACCAGGGATTACCAGGCCTGAACTCTAAGCCCCAGCTCTGCTCTGCTGCTGTGGGACCAAGGGTGGGCCCTCCTGTATGCAGAGCTTATAACTGTTCGCATGACCAGCGCAGGCCCCTTCTCCTCTCTGGGCCCCAGCCTCTGCCTCCTTTAATGGGGAAATAAACAGAGCCTTGAAAAGGTCTCTTCTGCCTGACACTGATTACTGATCTTTGCAAGATGGTTTGACTCAAGTTATATTTTTAAAAATCCAGTCTGTGCTTGAACACTTCAAATATTTGATTACTGTGTCTACAGCACACAACATGGTAATTGTGCAATTAAGAGATAATGTCAGTGCGGTGACACAGTGTTGACAAGATAATAGGGTTCTGAAGCCACGTAAATGGCAACACAAGGAACAAATTTAAAGGTGGGGAATCAGAAAAACAAGTGGTGAACGGCCCCAAGAGTCTTTGTGGTTCACGTTGGTCCACTGGCCTGGTGGGCTAGTTTTTATCCTGACGTGTCAGTGCTGGCCCGCATCAGCCCCGGGGTCCCTTTGTGTACCTCCCCGAGCATGCGGCTCAAGGCCACGGGGGTCATCTGCAGAAGCTGTCCTCATCTTTTCACTTGAGACCTTCAGAGACTTAGTCCCATGGCTGGCAGGCCCCAGGGCCTGGAGGTCGCGGGGTTCACACACTCCTAGGGCCCCACCGTGGCCAAGTGAAGAGGCTGGGATGCAGAGTCCGGAAGGATTTTCTCTTGGTAACTTCTGAGCTGGTTCATGGACAAAGGATGGGAGCCCTGGACCCTTTCCCCAGGGTTGTCCCTTTTCCTTACTCTCTCAGAATGCCATACTTACATCCGGTTTCTCGGGCGAGCAGGAAGGAGCTGGAGGTGAGGGGTGGGCTGTCTTGTGACCTTGAGACCTAGAGGCCACTCCCAGAGCTGCCGGAAGGGTCAGGTGTGGTGCTGAGGGGGCTGCCTTCGAAGAGGATGGAATGTGGTCCTGAGGGAAGAGTCTTGGCCACAACATCTCTGTATTGGAGAGATGGTTGAGGAGAGGGGAGAAGAGGCGAACAGGGAAACGCTGGCTCATGGGCGGGAAGAGGTCAGAACGGGCTCCCCTGGAAGGAGGCCTGCTATGCTGCAAAGGCACTGGCGTGGGAGCCAGGAGAGCTGGGTTCAAGCCAGTGGTTGGCTAGTTGACTGAGTCATCACCAATGTCAGCTCTCCAGGCTCCAGGCTCCTCAACCGGAATGAGGGTGATGCCTGATCCGACATGCCCAGTGCCCTGAAGGAAGGTGAACTCTACTTCCATTTCATTCTGGGGCGACTGGCTGATCAGGGGGCCAGGTGCCTCATGAAGCTTCTCCCAACTCCAACACCCACAGATCCTGTGCAACTATAGGGTGGAGTCACAGTGATTTCTGACAAACTACTGCCCGCCAGGGCTATAATGGGACCCTAACTATGGTTATGGGGTCGAGGCCCCCTGACCCATGAGAGTAATGTCAGGTAGAGGTTCAGTCCCTCAAGTTCCCTGTGGGACACAGAACCCAGGGGTCAAAGGGCCACAGGTCCCAAGGAGGCGCGAGGCTGGTCCTCCCCCTTCTCTGTGCCTTTGTACATGCTGTTCCCTCTGCCTGGAACCCTCTTCCCCTCCGTCTGAACGCCTTCCAATCTGAACGATTCAGGGGGACACTGAGGAGGGACGCTTTGTTCATTCCCCTGAGCAGGATTAATTGCCTTCCTTGTCGCATTGAATTATTTATATTCTGGGTGTTTGTTTTCAGATCTGTCTCCCTGGTTAGACGTCTTGAGGGCAGAAACTGCTTTCCTCACCTCTCTAAATTGGGTGATAAGCACGGTGCCTGCCCAGAGTCTGCTCAGTAAACTGTTCAATGAAAGGAAGGAAAGATAAGGAGTGGAAGGAAGGAGCAAGGGAAGGGACAGGGAGGGAGACAACAATAAAAGAAGGAAGGGAATGCCATCATTTGGCTGTGTTTGTTCCTAGGGATGCCGTTTTAAATAGTTGTAATCATATGTAATCCAATTTTTTGTCCTGTTTTTTTTCATTGCATATTAATCTGTAAGCACTTTCTTGTTGCTACACAATCCTCCTAATTATCACTTTAATGGCTGCTTAATGTCCCCATCAGGTTAATGTGCCGTAATTTACTTACCAGGTCCCTCTTTAGAACATAACCTTTTAAAAACATTAGACAGAACCCTTGACAAGGTTTTAAAATAGACGGGGAAGTGGTTTCTTGGCAACGCGTGTGGCATTTCTGGGGCTCACGTGCTCAGGAAACGAGGAGCCCTGGCCTGCTCGGGGTTTGGAGCCGCAGGGGTGGGAGCCGGGCCTGGGTCTGAGTGGCAAAGAGAGCCAGGAAGGAGAAGACAGAAGGGGTTCTGCTCCAGCCCCCACTCTCCCTTGGGCTGCCTGCTGTGCTTTTGATGAGGGAGAAGCAGTCACTGCTTGGGAAATAATAAAAATAATAATAGCTAACGTAGATTGAGCTCTGCCTAAAAACTTTATACAGTCTGAGACAGACAAATATCACATGATTTCACTTACTTGTGGAATCTAATGAACAAAACGAACTGAGCAACAAAAATAAGACCTGAAGCCTGGAGGCATGGAACAGACTGACACACCTCGATGTGTGTGTGTTGGGGGGGGGGGGGGGGGGAGCGACGAGAAGAGAGAAACCAAAGAACTTATATACATATTAGAGGCCCGATGCACGAAATACATGCAAGAGTAGGCCTTCCTTCCCCCGGCTGCCAGCACCGGCTTCCCTCTGGCACCCAGGACCTGGGCTTCCCTCGCAGCCCCAGCTTCGTCCGGAAGGTCCTCTGGAAGGACATTGATCTAATTAGCATATTACGCTTTTATTATTATAAATATGCATAGCCCATGGACATGGACAATAGGTTGGTGAAGACCTGGGGGGTAGGGGCTGGGAAGAAGGGGGGGGGGGGGGGGAATGAGAGATATCTGTAATTCTGTCAACAATAAAAATATATAAAAAATAAAATAAAAAATAAATAAAAACTTTATAAAATGTATCTCATTTAATTCTTACAATCAGCCAATAATGTAGGTACCATTATTTGATTACCCATTTCACAGCTAAAGAAACTGAGGCCCAGAGGTCAAACAGCTTGTGGTGGTGGTCTTGATCCCAGACAGTCCGGCTCAAGTCCTGAGTTCCCTTCCCCTCTGCGGTGGGTTCTGTCCCTCAGTGATTCCAGTTCCCCGAGGCCCCTACACAGCTTGCTCAGGCTCGTCCTTACCAGTTGCTTCTGGAGACCAGGTACGTCAGCACTTTTAGCAGTGACCTGGACAGGGTGTAGGAGATACTGGGCCCACTATCTGTGGCTCTGCAGCTTGGGGACAGGGGTCGTGTGCTGGCGGCCGGTAGCGACTCTGGCATCCAGGACAGGGCAACTAGAGCAGGAACATTGAGATCTGGGTTTGCAGGCTGAGCTCCCATATGTACAGCTACATGGCCTTGAGCCGCTTCTGGCTCTAACTGCCTCGTTTGTAAAACGGAGATCATGTGACTTAGCTCCCAGGCTTGTTGTGGGGATGAGAGATGATGATGTGTGACATACGCAGTGCTCAGTGATGGGTAGCTGTTTCTCTCATCCAGCAGGCCAGATAGGAGCCAGCTCTAATACGATCAATTCCTTGGGGCTAGAAGCAAGCCCTCCACTTGTATCCAGGGAAGACAAATGTAAACACCAAGGGGAAACGTAAGGGTTTCATTTTCCATCAACTCCCAGAGGCATGGCTAGCAGGATGAGGATGGTGATGGTGAGGATGCTGATGGTGATGGTGATAATAATACTGGCATTCACTGAACATTTACTGTGTGCCAGGCACTACGCTATGCACTGTACATGCGCGAACTCATTTCGTCTTCACGCATCCCCGTGAGGTAGGGGTTATTACTATTTCCAGTTTGGGGTTGAGGAAACTGAGGAGCAGCAAGGATTTTGTGGCTGGCTGTGACGTTCCCACAGTCTTGGCTGGTGGACATCGGTAGTGTATCTAGCACAAGCCCACCCTGCCCCAGCAACTGATGGGTGTTTCTCTCTTACACAGATGTCTCTCTCTCTCTCTCTCTCTCGCTCTCGCTCTCTCTCTCGCTCTCTCTTTCTCTCTCTTCAATAAATATATCTTCAAGTGGGGATTAAAAATGAATAAGCACAGTGATTCCCTCTCTGGAGGAACCCAAAATATGTCCAGTAAAGTCTCTGAGAGCCTCAGAGTTGTCCCGTCAGAGGGGAGGGAGTGTGAGGAGGGGCTGACCGAACCTCCTCCAGCACCGGGCTCTGTTTTTGCTGCTGGTGCCTGAGTCTTACCCTCTCTAAAAGCCCGCACCTTGCTCAGCACAGAACAGGCATGCAAAGTTCGTTGAATGAATGACTGTGAAGGGAAAGGGTCTGTGAGATCCCAAGGAGTAGCGTTGTACTGTGTGTGGTAGCTACAGGGAGAGACCTCAACTCCTTATGAGGGGGCGTGCCTACTGGAGTGTCCAGAGATGGGTTGCTTCAGTTGATTGGTAGAGAATCTGTTGTTACTGTTGTTACTGGGGTGATTCCAGGAGAGATAGGATCAACCACCCAACCAGCAGGCTGGCCACAAACAGAAGGGTCCCTCCCAGCTCTGGAGTTCTGGGATTCGTGACTCCACTGATGTCCTCTTAAAATTCTCTTCTCCTTCATTCCCCACTGAGGGGACAATAGAGAATCAGCTGTGTGTCTAACAGAGAACTCTTAAAGACCGATAGTGCCTGAGCGGATCCGGAGTAAAACACCTTTAAACTTGGTGTTATCCCCAAAGTACGCCTCGTATTGGGGCCACAATGGCGTTGAACATCGTGTTAAGACCTGCAGACTTTGTTGGAGGGAACAGGTAACCCTTGGGCGCCACAGCAGAGTTCAGTGTAGGAGGATGATGGGCAAGGGAGAGACCTCTGACCCACAAACCCACGTGGCCATCGGGGTCTGCACGGACACCCTCAGTCACCAGCCACTCAGGAAACAGCACAGTCCTGCCCAGGTCCCTCCTTCCCACGCGCCGGGTGCTGGCACCCTGATCTCAGCACCACTGAGGCCGAGCCATTCGTGCTGGCTTCTGACCTCACACGGAAGCCAGGGGGAACCCAAGGGTATGTTGCCCTGCGCCAGAAGCTCACCTTGCCAGACAGGGGAGCAGGAAGAGGCAGGACAGGATGCTGAGCAGGGCACAGAGATTGGACAGGCCAGAGAGGGGCTGGAGGAGCCAGGGCTGCGAGGGCCTCAGGCCCCTTGGGCAGGGCCAGGACCCCAGGCTGCAGCAGGGCAGAGACATTGTGGCCTGGACAGCGAGGACCACATCCAGGTGGGGTGTGAGGGCGGCAGGGCCAGCAGCAGAGCCATGGCCAGCAGTGCGACTCGCACACCCCAGATGGAGGGAATGCATAAAGGCTTGCTGCCCAGCCTGAGCTGTTAGAGAAAGGCTAAGAAAGGCCACAGAGAGGGACCCAGCGCAGGAGGGAGAGAGGAGACAGCACGGACAAAGAGAAAACCCAGCCAGCCAAACCCGAGCCCCACGGGCCCACCAGGGAACTGGATGACATGCAGGCGACCGACCGAGTCTTAAAGGGAGCACTGAAGAGGCTGGACCCAGAAGAGCAGTCAGGAGTCCTCCAACCCAGCCCTCATCTGAGGCTGTGAGACCCTGAGGGACAGACGGGGGAACTAATGCTCCCGGGCCAGGGGAGGCATGCCATCCTCTTACCTAATCAGGTCCAATGTTCAGGAACATGCGGGCCACTCGCCTGTGTGGCTGAGCGCCCTGCAGCCTCCGGGAGGAGCAGCGCCAGCAGCTGCAGCGGGCCCGGAGCCATTCACAGCGGCCCAGGCTGGGAAAGGCCCTTCTCCAGCTCCTTCTCTCTGGGCCCATCACAAAGCATCTCTTGAAACGCTCCAGGAGTCAGGCCGCAAGGTATCAGACGTTTGGGGCAAATAAGTCAGCCCAGTGGAAAGATTTGCCATAACCCCTGAGAGTTACAATAGCACCGGCAATGGCCTTTCAGGTACAACAACACAAACCCTGAAGTGTTACAGAGCAAACACACAGGGAGGCATCGTACCCCGACCTTGCGGGGCAGGCTGGAAGGCCTGGGCGCCTCACACACTCGACTTCTCCTCACGGACTTCCTCACCCTTAGACTCTGCTGCCTGTGAGATGGCACACCTCCTGCCTCCCTCCCCCTGGACTGCAGGCTCCGCCAGGGCAGGGGCGGCTGCTGACCTTCAACGCTGATCCCAGCAGCAAGCTTAGTCCCAGACACGGGGGGGCGGGGGGGGGGGAGGCACTTATGAAATAATTGTTGAGTAAATAAATGAGAGGATGAAGTCAGTAGAAACCATGACAGTAATGGCTAACATTTGAATTGGTGGAAAACAATTCAGTGCACTCAGCTCTGTGTATTTCTTGAGCTCTTGCTCACAGCTATAGCACAAATGTTAGTGAATATATAGTATTTTTTTGTTAATCCTCCTCACCCGAGGATATATTTTTCCATAGATTTTTTTTTTTTACAGAGTAAAAGGGGGAGGGGGAGAGAGAGAGAGAGAGAGACATCAATGTGAGAGAGACACATCAATTGATTGCCTCCTGCAAGTGCCCCAACCTGGACCAGGGATCAAACCTGCAACCCAGGTATGTGCCTTGACTGGGGATCAAACCCACACCCTTCCTGCATGGGCCCATGCTCTAACCACTGAGAACACTGGCCAGGGCTGGGTAGTATTTTTTAACCCAAGAGCTGATGTCTACAGAAAAGGTGTAATAGCCCATAATCACGTGCTATCGGACCTGAGGTGCCACTAACCCTGCTGTGAATCCTAGTCATTGGGCCAGCTGAGCCCAACTCAGGCCCACGGGCCTGGTGCCCAAGACACGTGGCAGCAAACGTCAAACCAACATCGTCGTGCCCTCCAGGGACGGGAAGACCCGTCCAGGTTTTGGGGGCAACGCCAGCCACAGGGGAAGCTGGCCTTGGATGAAATAGGAACCCACTCCCAGGAGAGGGACCTGGCCATGAGCGCATTCACTGCTATTGCAGCCTCCGCCCGCAGGGACCATGGCCGAAGAACCGCAGCAACAAGCAGGAAGTCCTGTCCATCCAAGTGGAGACCCAGCAGGGGCATTGCCACTTTCTTTTTCTAGAAAGGGCCTCTTCCTAAAGGACTGTGAGGGAACCGGGATTTCCCTGGGAGTGGGTAGCAGCGGCTCCCAGCCACCGAAAGACTAACAATACACATTCATCTCACTCCCTGACCCTCCTGACGGAGTCAACTCAGTTACTTACTGCTCTAATACCCCGAACCCTTGCTTAGAGAGTCTCATTTGTTTCTATAAAGGGAAGATGAAAGCCACGCAGTCGGCTTCGTGAGAAATGGCTCGAGTTCATGAGTTAGATGTGAAGCAGGACCCCAACGGCCAGTGCTCCTCCTCAAACAAGTTAGAACCGGCACAGCCCAGGAAAGGGAGCTTCTCTGGCTCCTCACCCAGCACCGCGCCCACAGCGCGGCCCTTCGCCCTTCCTCCCTCCTTCCTCACTGTGTCCAAGGTAAAGTAAGTCCCCAGAGCCCAGCAAGGGCCACGGGTGTCCTGTGTCACCCCCCCGCCCCCCCCCGATACACACACAGAAGGTGTTGTAGGGTGAGAATTAGGCTGTGCCCAGGGAGTCAGGCCGCCAGGCTGGGCCTGCCAGCACCAATCCTCACCAGGGATGGACCCACAGCCAATTATTTAACCTCTCAGAGATCCGTCTGTAAATTGGGAATAAAAATAGCTGCAACCTCACGCGGTTCCTGTGGTGATCAAAAGACACAATCCTTATTAATCCCCCAATAACTGTCAGTTCTTATTTCCAAAAGCCCCGGCCCAAACCCAACCCTTTCTGTTTCCTAGCATGCCGACGTGTCTGCTGCTTCTCTGCCTCCGGCCCCACCATTTCCCACCGGAACGCTCTCCTCTGTCTCCTTCACAGAGCTGGCTACATGCTTCCCGTGCCAGGAAGCCCAACGTGGTTTTCCCAAATGGGAGTGTGCCTCCCTCCTCGGAACCCCCTGGGCATTGTGTCTCCTTCTGTGGGTCCAGAGAGCCTGGTGCCAGAGCCAGCCAGCCTGCCTTGCAGTTCCCACTCCACCTCTGCCCACACATGGGGTGTTGGCAAGTTTTCCCATCTGCGGAATGGGAATAACATCAGTAAGCACAGGACAGACTGAGCTAGTCACAAAAAGCAGGTATTAAAGTGTCTGGTACATGAGAAACATTCCCTAAGTCAGTGGTCGGGAAACTGCGGCTCGGCAAAGGGCGGCTTGCGAGCCACATGCGACTCTTTGGCCCCTTGAGTGTGGCTCTTCCGCAAAATACCGGCTCGTCCACAAAATACCGACTTCTGCACATGGGCCACGAAGTTTCAATCACACTGTACGTGCGCGCCCGCACGTGGTATTTTGTGGAAGAGCCACACTCAAGGGGCCAAAGAGCCACATGTGGCTCGTGAGCCACGGTTTGCCGACCACAGCCCTAAGTGTTTGCTACTGTTGTCATCACTGCCATTGCTCTGCATCTCAGATGCAGCATCTTAAGGACAGCAGGGTATCTATGCTGGTCCCGCGTGAAGTCTTGCAGATCTTACGAAGGTGACCATACATCCAGGTGTGCCCAGGGCCCCAGCATGGATATTATAGCAACCTCTCTCACCCTAAAAAGCAAGACAGTGGCTGCTAAGAGATCCTCCCTAACTATTAACCACTCGGTAAGTGTGTTGAATAAAGAGAAGCATGAATGAGGCTTGTTGATCGGGTCCTGCGGCTCGGTTACTCCCTTCCCTCCAAGCACAGGGCCCACTAAGAGTGCTCCTTCACGCTCCCCTGCCTGGGACCTTCAGGCATCCTGAATCCTTAACCAATCCCAGTGGAGGGAAACGCTCCACCCCATCAATGCATCCTCACTAGTCCCTCCTCTGCGCCCCTCACCCTCTTATAACCCACACACTGACAAGCCGATGCAAATTTGTTCACACTGAGTTAATAATATACGATAAAGGTTTCATGTGATGGGTGAAAAGTGTCTTTAGTTTAACATGAAACACTGCTTTCATCCCCAAAGATGAATCTCTGGCATCAGAGGCGGGCTGCTACAGTCTTGACCATTCACCAGGGAAGCCACATAAACCTCCATAAAACATGCTTTTAAAGAATTTGTACTTCTTTTCCGAGACAGAGTGTAGAGGCCCATCCCCTGCATCCCTGGGCCCCTTCCTGGCCTCACCCCAGGTTGGGGGGGAGAGAGGGGTGGGGATCATTTAACCCAGCGATTTCCAACCTTCTTCATCTTCTGGCACATAAACTAATTATTAAGATCTGCAGCACACCAAAAAATATATTTTTTGCTGATCTGACAAAAAATAAGTATAATTTTGATTCATTCACACCAGACAGCTACTGTTGTATTAGCTATTGTCCTTTTTTTCAATTTGACAATCTAAGAGAAAAGAGGTCAGTGCCCCTGACCAACTAGTCAGGTATTGCGTGTTGTGAAAATTCTTGCAGCCTGTCTGTTGGAAACTGCTGATTTAGCCTGAAGACACATGACATATGAGCACGTGTGCTGTGTTCAGGGACTCCACTCTGAAAAGCGTGATGGTGACTCAGGGAAAAAGGAGTGCATTCAACGGGCAGCATCTGGACCCCGGGACAGTGACTGAAAAAGATCTCACAGGGATGGGGGAACCGAGTGTCCACCTGGCGATGGAAAGTGACATGGGGAAAGGTTAAAGGCCTGTTTCACCGTGACCAGGCCCCAGAGGTCATTCTCACCAGCCAGAACTAAGAGGGATTTCCAGATTCTAATGGCAGACTTAAATGCACACACGCACTTCTTTAGCAAACTTTCTTTGAGTGCCTACTAGGCACAAAGCACTGGGTGGGGCTTTAGGGTGGAAGAGGGGTGAATTGACATGAGTGTGGCAAAAAAATATGGTCCTTTTTCTTCAACGCCCTTATAAATGGGCTGCGTAGGTAGACTAGAAGCAAGTAAAACAAGGTCTGTTGGTGTTACCTATGGAATCAGCATGAAGCTAGCCAGCACCTACATGAAAGGCTAGAAGTGATTTTGGTACTTTCCCAGGGTTCTCAGTGCTGGTAGAAAGTGGGGTCCCCCTGGTTTGGGAAGCAGAAGAGCAGGCCCCATTCTAAAAACAAGACCAAGCACAGTGTGGTCCAGGGTTGACTGTACCCAGTTCTCCTAGGAAAGTAAGCGAGAGGCTTTGAGGATTAAATCTACCATCAGTTTCAGAGAGGCAAGCCCTGTTCCAGAACTAACAGAGCAATCCCCTGCAAGGACACAGAAACACACATGACCAGGCAACTTCCAAAGCATGTAATTTCTCCAATTAAACATTTATGCCAGTGATAGCCCTATAGGGTTCGTGTATTAGTAACCCAAAAGGTTTCTACTTCCTAGGCTCTCAGGTTTTTTTAATCTTTCTGCCCAGATACATCTGCCCGTATAATTATATCATCTAAAACATAACGTGTGATATAATTATACAGCATTTACTTAACTCTGTTTCCATTGTGTGGTTTATCTACTGCTCAGAGTTTACATAAGGGGCTTGGAGGTGGCATCCAGCTTGTAATGAAGCCCCTTCCTTCCTTTCATTTATAAACTCCTTAAGGCCCCATTCAAGCCATCTTGTGCATGAAACTTTCCTTGACCAGCCCAGTACACAAGGATCCCCCACGGTCCCACGGCACATCAGTCACGGGACACCTGCCTCATCTTGTCTTGGCAGCCAACCTTGTCTTGCACCTGGTAGAGCCTGAACTCTTAGAGGGAAAGAACCAGGTCTTCTATTTCTGTTGATCACTGTGGCATCTGGCATCAGGCTTGGCACCTGATAGATCCTTGACCCACAGTAGATGGATGCTGATCCCCCAGGGCTGGGATGGCAGCCAGACACCTTCGCAAGGGCACGAGTTTCACAAGCTGAGTGCTCTTCTCTGACAGCCCGACCCAATCGCATCTGTGGGCAAAGAATGGCCTTTGGGTGTATGACTTAGGAACTTTCAGGTGACAGAAGACCTAATGCAAATGGTGTAAGCACAATACAACATATTCACTCAGATGACCACAAATTCCAAGGCTAGTCTGGCTTTAGGTGCATTTGGATTCAGAACTCCAGCTGTGTCATTCAAGCAAGGTTTTCTCCATCTCTCAACCCCATCTCCCCACATTTTGGCTTTGATTCTAGGCTCTTCCTGGTGGCAAGATGACCGTGGTGGCAGCTTCAGACCTAATGATGTCTCAGCCAAACAAAAAGAATGGCACCATCTACCCTAGAGTGTCTCATGGTACCTTGTCAGCTCTGATTTGCTCACATGCCAATCCTTAGGCCAGTTACCAGGGCCATGGGAATGTGTGTGCTGAGTGGCTTAAACCTAAATTATATGCTTCATGTCTATTGCCCAGGAATCTGTGTTTTTGACCATCTGTACATAAAGTTTGACAACCATTGGTCTAGGTTCTGGCCACATGACTAGGTACCCAAGAGAATAAGAGCAGAAGCTATTTGGAGGTGAAATTTCAACTTTGGAAAAGAACTTAAGCGTCACTTAATCCAGACCTAATCACATTTGATCCCCAAGTCCCTTGGACATCATCCCTCACCAAGTGGCAATCCAAGCACCACGTCGATATGTCCCCTGCCAGAGTGGTCCTCTCTCCTCAAAGCAGCCCAGCCATATCCTACGCTCTGGATGCTTCAGATACATTAATCTATTAAGCAGAAATTCATGTCTTTGTAAGTTTCCTTCACCAGTTCCGGGTGTGTCTTTTAGAATGACACAAAACATTTCTATTCCTGTTCCAAAAGGCATCCTGTGCACAGCACTTGAAGGCAGTTTCACAGCCTCCTGGACAAAGAGCCCTGCTCCGGCAGTCCTACCTCAGGTGGTGTGAAATCTTACCCCCTCACCCACCTGGTCGCCCTCCCTCCTGACGGAACCTCTGGTTGGTCTCTGTTTCTTCCTCTTCGAATGTGGTGCTGAGAACACAACACTCCAATAATGAGTTTATGAGAGAACAACAGAACCATTGTCTCATTCTAAACATTATATTTCCATCGCCATTCTGTTAGAATTGCTGTAGCTTTTATAACAAACACCTCTCTCTCAGTGGGGTTTCTCCTAACTCCCCTCCCCGCCAGCCTGACCCCATGCAGCTACTGAGCCACATCTCTGCCACCATAGCCCCTGTGGAGTTTGGTTTATGAACTCAAGTTTAGGACCTTAGAGATAATAAGAGATTTTCAGACAGGAGGAATGAGCTGAACAATTCTATTACTGCTGCCTACACACTAACCATTGTAACCTTTTAAATAACATCCCCCGATTTAAACAATAAAATTCAGCAAATATCAAGCACTTACCATGTACCAATATTGAGACTATGAAGATGAATAAAGGGAAAAAATGGCTTGCTTTTGGTGGGTCTCACATTCCGGCTGAGGAAATGGAACTCAAAACCAACTCTGGCAACAGGTGGCAGAAGCCGTGGTAATAGCATGTCCACCATGCCCTCTCTCTCTCCTGGGGACTGTGGGGCCTCACCAAGAGCTGACACCAGAGCTGGGTGTGGAAAGGCAGGTCTAAAGGAGAAGCCAGGCCCTCAGGCAGCAGGAGCAGCATACAAAGTCCTGAGAGCATAAATGTGTTGCATGTTCTGGGAACTGGGCTGTCCTGGGGCATTAGAGTCTGGGAGTGGTGAGGGAAGGAGGCTGGAAGGCTAGGTTCCAGCTAGACTGTCAGGGCCTGAAAGGCCATAACAACTCTGAATTTTATCCCGTGATCTCTGGGAAGATCCTTGAAGAGAAATTGACAAGTGGAGACACTGGAAGCATGGAGACCAGATAAAGGTTACTATAGCTAACAGAGGAGTGGTTTCTAGAATACACAAATACATACATTTCTTGCAGATCAACAACAACAACAAAATAGAATAGGAAAATAGGCAAAGATATCTGAACAGGCAACTTGCAAACTGGAAAACTTAATAAATAAATGTAAAGACATCAACCTCATTAGCAATCAGGGAAATTAAAATCAGGACCACAATGTGTTACTATTGCATAATCGTCATATTGGCAACATTTTAAAGTCTGACAATACCAAGCACGTATGAAACACACGCTGGGGATCATGAGTATGAATTATAGTTCTGGACTGGAAAGCAGTTGGTCCGCATCTAATAAACGTGCAGGGAGCACATCGCTGCATCCAGCACTCCACTTCCCAGTATCGGTGATGGGCCAGGAAGCGCTTTTACATGGGTTCAGAGACATAGATGAAGATGTTCATTACAGCATTGTTTAATAACAGCAACAAAAACGTACCATAATTATGGCTGTGAAGGGCTGAACTACGTCCTCCCCAAAGTTCCTACGTTGAAGTCCTAACCCTCCCGTACATCAGAATGCGACTGAACTTGGAGATAGGTCTTTAAAGAGGTGATTAACTTATTAGTACAATGAGGCCAATATGGAGGGACCCAACAAATTATGACTGGGGTCCTCAAAACAGGAGGAGATCAGGACACAGACAGGCACAAAAGGAAGGCCATGTGAAGACACAGGGAGAAGACGGCCATCTGGAAGCCAAGGACAGAGGCCTCAGAAGATACCAATGCTGCTGACACCTTGATATTAGATGTGCAGCCACCAGACCTGCTGGGAAATAAATTCCCAGTATTTAAGCTCACATATTGAGCCCTTGTGTTCACCTATTTTAAGGTACTTTATTAGCCCTAGAAAACTAATACAATGGACTTTAATGGGGGCATGAAATTAAAAATTCAGTGAAAAGAAGTATCTAGATCAACATGTATTGATATGGCTACAGCTTGATAACATAATGTTGAGTGAAAAGTTGCAAAAGATATACTCAATATGACATGTCTGGGAAGACAGATGACAAAAAAGGATGGGGATGGGATTGCACGGATGTGGAAAGGGGCCTCAACTGTAGGATTATATATAAAATGTTAGTGTGAATAATGCAATTATATATAATGTATATAAGGTAATTATATAATGTATGTGTTGTGTTTAGTGATTCTACTAGTATACAATGCATGTATTATATGTATGTAATGTATAAGTACACAATGTATATCATTATCTGTAGTATATAATATATATGCATAACAAAATAGAATGTAAACATATGTTAAATTGTGGTGGTAGCACATATTATGTTTTTCTCTATATTTTATTGTATTTTAAAATATTCTCAAAATTTTTAAAAAATTGTCTGAAGAGGTGAGCATAGGCGTCTGGGAGAGAAAGAATAAAGACCTGAACTAAGGCAGCAGCTCCCAGAGAAACTCACTGATATCACACTTTAAGGGATTTCCCCCTCTTTTCTTGTTACATACTCCTTTTCTTCCAGGCCATAGTGTAGTTCTCTTGTTCCAACATCGCTGTACTAGCAGCTTTCTTCCCAGCACAAGTCCTGGAGCTGCAGTGCCATGAGACTTGGTTCGTGTTCTCCTTTTAAGTTCCTCCAGTTCAGAAAAATGGAAACCTTTTCTGGGTGCTTCTAGCTACAGCCTTTGCCCAGGTGGCCCTGCCTTTAATAGTACACAGCACGCCCTCGGAGTGTCAGGTTGCTAGGGCTGCCGTCATACAGTAACGCACAGACCATGCCCTCGGCGTTGATTTAGACACGTGCGCATCCGTTTTGCTCAGCATGGCCGGGGTGCAAGGCCCGGGGACACACGCGAAAGGGCACGGGTGCCTTTCTGGTTCCACTGTGGCCTCTGCCACATCCCTTTCCCGGGGCAGCTGCCTGTTCCCGAGACTTCTCTCTCCAGTGAAGCCGGAAGTTGGACTAGATCTCGGTCCTCTGCTCCTCTCCCCCTCGGGTGGTGGGAGCATCCTAGGTCTCACTCAGGCCCGGCTGCCCAGCCAGGCCAGGCCCTCCCTCTGCGAGTTGTTTATAAAGTTGTTAAATGTTTACCTTGTCCTGAATCACAGCAGATGCTCACTTTTGAATCTTAGCATATCCATCATTACCTGTGACAGAGGCACTGAGAGATTCACACCAGGAAACTGACCCGGCCTCTACCTGTGTACGCTCATTTATGGCCACCAAGGCTGTGAGATTTACTTGCAAGCAAAGTGCTCTGGCTCAATGTGGGTTTTTATTTGGTTCCAGCTGGAAAATATAACCACTAAAATCCCACATCAGGCAGACAGTCGGCATCTTGGGCTCGGTTTCTGGGGCTAAAGCGGGATATGTCAGAGGTAATCAACCAAGCGATCCATCAGTGTTTGCTGACATCTTGTCCTGTGCCATCAGCTAACTTATGAACTTGGCAGAATGTGTCTTCTGGGCCCCTTCTCTCCACGCCCCCAGCTTCTGCACCCTCTGGGCCTCCTGCCTGTTGCCATACCTGGGACCCCCTCCCCACTTCTTCACCTGATCCAAAGTCTGTCTCAGGAAAGACTCTGTCTCAGTCATTGAGCCCTTGAGCTGAGCCCTGCTCAACGGACAGCTTTGTCCCTTCCTGGGTGCCTTTTAGGCATCAGGGGATAAGCAGGTGGCAAATGTCCCTCCTTAATCTGCCATCTCTCCTCCACTTGCCACCCCGTGGCTCTCTACCCATCATGCAGTGGAAACGAATCCTCACACGGCCACTGACGAGCTTATGATCAATGTCCAAGGCAGCCCGCTCAGCTCTGAGCCTCAGTGTTCTCAGCTGGAAAGTCGGGAAATGGTGCCTGCCTCCCCTGATGTTCCTCTAGGACTAGGTTGATGCATTCTCGTATCTCAAGCCCCTGGCACGTGTGAAGTTCTCAGTAGCAGTGACTAATTTTACAGTCGTGGGGGTAGAGGAAGACAGGAGGCCTGCCCAGGTCTCCAGCTCACACCTCACTGAGCACTGGTCATGCCTTGGGAATTTTAAAGTAAGAATCCCTGGTTTGTGATCTTGAGGGCTTCGGTTCCATGGGGAGTTAATGCCACAGTAGGAACTATGACCAGTGACTGGCATACAGGGGCACTGACAGGAAGCTGACCCTGAGGGTCACAGGTCTAGAGATGCAGACTCCGGTCTGAGAGGACTAGCTGTGGAATTCATCCCAGACTGGGATCTGAGACTGGGAGGTTCCAATCCCAGCTCTTCATCTAACCAGAGAGTCTGAGAGCCTCTGTTTTCTCATCTACAAAATGAGAGCATTGGATTAGATTAACCTCTCAGGGCCACTTCTGGTCTTACATCTAAATGTTTTTCTCTCACTCCAAACCACCGTCAGCCTGCCTGCCTTGCTTGTTTCTGTGATCATTTTTAAAGCAATAAACACAACAAAGATTCCTGCCCACATGGGGTGTACATTTCAGGGGGTAGACAATAAAGACAAGCAAAATGTATGGGATGTTAGGTGGTTAGAAGGGCTCTGAGGGAAATGTAGGCAGAGGATAGCGGACGAGGGGTAGAAGGATATGCAGTTTGAACTAGGGGAGGCTTCCCCAAGAGGCAACAAATGAGCCAAGACCAGGGGCAGAGGTTCTGGGACCTAGGTGAGACCCAGTGGGGGAAAGGGCCTCAGAAGCGTGGCCAGCTCGCCTGCGGTAGCCAGAGGCAGGCAAAGGCCAGAGCGCAGGGCAGAGGGCCGAAGATGCAGGGGGAGCAAGTAGACATCCTCTTCCCAGGACTTCCATGTTCACAGTGAAATGAGAAGCAAGGTCAGCAACTGAGTAGGAGGATGGGGATGGAGTTGTTAGAGGTTGGGGGAGGGGAGAAGGTGTGAACTAGTGACAAAGGAGAGGAGGAGCAGGCATGGCCAAGGGAAATGAGTCATTCCCTTCAGCACCATGAGAAATGGGTTTGCATGTTCTCACTGGCGCACAGTGGGGCATTCAGACATTCATTTGGCAAAATGTGGGTGAGTGCTCTGAGCCGGCAGCATGCTAGGCAGTGCCAGCTCCTTAAGGAAGGTCACACTAAGTCCCCACTGGCCCAGGATTACCCCTGACACAAAGCTTTGAATGACAGTAGTTGACTTGGGAGGTGACAGTGGCAGGTGGGGAAATGACACAGGAAGGGATCAATACAGGGTCTATAATGAGGAGGTTCCCACTGTGGGCAATGGGGAGACTGTGCAGAACACACCTGGGTGTGTCCCAGCAGAGGAAGCTGGGTGTCCACCCACAGTCTGCCCGTCACTGACTGGGGGTGCTCCTGGCAGTGTGAGCTCTGCCCTTCCCAGCTGCTACAGGGGGCAGGAAGGCCTCGGGCTGGCAGTGAGAAAGGTCAGAATGTGTAGGAACAGCGAGTGTCGAGAAAATGTAATCAGGCACTGACAACATCTATATCACTCTCGGAAGTGTCTGGGGTTGGATGAAAGATTAAATGTCACCCCAAGTATATGACACAGTCATTCTCTTCAATGAATGAATTTGCTGGGGGAGGCAAAGAATGGGCTCAAACCTGAAAGAATAAGAGAAGAAAGAAAAGGAATCATAAGAGAAGAAACAGGTGGCATAGGTGAGATGCCAAGTGAGTCTATTCTTCATGGGGCCGGGGGAGGAAGAGGCTTCCTGGGCTGGGATGGAAGGCTCCACAGAAGAGCCGTCCCCAAGTGGGTGGCAAGTGGGCGAGCAGAAAAGCAGCAGAGGGCATGGGTGGACGCCTGCTTTCCTGGAGAGGTGTAATTTGCTCTGTGGCCAAAGTTAACACAGAGGCAGTTGGTTGCTGCTGACTTGGGGACACCAGGGTGTGGCAGAGAAAGACCGGTGCTCACCCAGAGCCACCTCTGACACCCTGTGCCCAGCAGGGGCAAGACTATCTGGACTTGCAAATGAAGCTGTGGCTGGCTCTGCTTCAGGGAAATATAAAACAAAGGAGATTCTTGCAGGTTGCTATAGAGCAGTCTCAAAATATGTCTCTGGTTTCCAACCTTCCTGCACGGGGCAGCTGCTGAAAACACAGCCACAACTCACCACACAATGAGCCCGGGTCCTCCTCCCTGTAACACTACCAAAGTTGGCAAAGTGTGGCCTGTAGACCCGTCCCCCCTGGTCCCCACACTCTGAGGAGAGGGGTGGCTGAGCACTGGGCTTGCTTCCTCTGCTGAGACTACATTAATTAGTATAAAAGCACACAATCACCGACGTACCACTTAGGTCTGAGTGTTCTAATGAGGGCGATGATTGGATGATGCTGAGTCAGCCGCGTGACCGCTGGGCCTGATTGCTGTTCGAGCTCTGCCTGGAGATCAAGACCTCTGGTCCTGAGATTAACCCCTCCAGCCTCCAGCCTCTCTCTCCCATCCCTGCACTCTGAGTTATAAACTCTCCTGAGCTTCCCCGTCAGCCTCACAGCCCAAGACCTCTCCTCCGAATTAACAGAGGAGCCAGGAACCTAAATCTCAGCTTCCAAGCTCATTTTCATGCCCCATGGTTGGCAAATTAATTGTCCTCAAACATTTGTGTTTATTTTTCCCCATGGAGCTCAGGAGCTTCCTCTTTTTTTAATACTTTTTTTTAGAGAGAGGAAGGGAGAGGGAGAGAGAGAGAAACATTGAGGTGAGAGAACTAAACATCGACCAGCTGCTTCCTGCACTTCCCCTAGTGGGGATCAAGCTCCTCATGACCCACAGAGTAAAAGCCACATTCTAATAAAAGGCCCTCCATCAAGCATCTCCTGACCCTGCTTTCCACCCTCTCAGCTCCTGGCTGCTTGACACGGCTTATTTGCAGTGGCCACATCCCTCCACCTGTGCTCCCGCAAGCCTTGCTAGTTCTAGCTTCCAGATCGGTTGCCCCTTTTCCATCCTCTCCTCGGCAAACCCATTCCTGTGTCTTCAAGCAGAAGAGGTGGAGCTCAGAACATCCTCAAAGACCACCACTCGCTGAGTGATGACAGATCAGTATGTCCTTTGGTCATGATCCGCGAACTTGATGACTGAATGAGCAACGGGAGAAGCCCTTCCCGGCCAGCCCCCTCCCATCCAGATAACCCTCCATGATAAGGTCAATCCCCTGCAGAAGCAAGTGTAACAGCTACAGTTTGAACCACGTTTCCCTACGTTCCCTGTCCATGGTAACTTGCGATTTTGCTGAGACTGATTTTACCTTCGTACGGTGAGGCTGGTTTTTTGGAACTGAGTGACTTCCCTAGCGACAGAATCTGGCAGACTGTCCAACACCCACATGTATACTGTTTTATTTCACTCTGCTCATCTGCCATGTATGCAGCGGTTGTCAGGAAGTGATGTAAGAAAGTCTTTCCACTGAAAAATGACCAATGTTGCCCTCAGGGCAACAGAACCCTTTAGCAGTGGTGCAAGGCAGTCCCTTTGTGGGGATGGTGGGGTAGGACGCCTCCCGATTGGACAGTAAGCTCTCCAGCTGTCTGGTTTGCTCTTAGATCCTCGGTGCCTGGCGCACAGTAGGTGCTCAGTCAGCATTTCCTCGATGCGCGAACGCATGGGTGTTTGTTCTGTGCGGCTGTGCTCGGGAATCACAGTCCCAGACAAAATGCACTTCAGGGAGAGGCAGGAACCAGCACCAACATTTTTTTTGTAAAGCGGGGGTTTCTGATGCTTCTTAGAGAGACGTCTCTCTAAGCCCACGGCCTCTCCAACACTTGCTCATCTGTCCATGGAATCTGCCGTTGCTCCTTCAGGTGCGCATAGCTGTGTCCTCAGCTTGAGCAGCCCCTGGAGGGTGGGGACCCTGTGCCATGTCTCTGTGGCCCCACAGAACCTGCGGTTGGCAGGGTCACAGAAGGTGCTGACTAACTGGTGGGATTGTTCCTTCAAGGAAGGGTGGATTCCCAGCTCCTGAGAAGAGCTGCCCACACGGTGCCCATCCCTCAGGGGCCAGAGCCACCCCACACCTGCCTGGAGTAGCCACATCAGCGCAGCTCAAGGCCAGGGCTGTCTTCAAGTTCAGGAATCTGACTCCTAAAAATGTCTGAGCTGGGAGGACCACGGAGGCCACCTCATCCAACCTCCCAGTTGTTCGGGTGAGGAAACTGAACCCAGATGAGGGAGTGAATCTCTCCAAGTAATAGAACTGGGAGGTCCCCAGGGCTCCCGGTACCCGGACAGGGCCCTTTCCATCACCCAGGGCCCTCCTCGGGTCTCCTTGTCCCTCTAAGATAGATTGTTGGTGTCCCCATTGCCTAGGTAGGCACAGGTTCACATCAACTTTGAGCACAGTAGGTAGTTAGTGAACATATCTGATGAATAAATGAATGACCTTTAGAATTAGAATATCACATTCTCGATGTTTTGGGGAAGAGAAGCCACTCTGCCCCTCATCTGCAGCTCTAAGCTCCTCTGAGACTCCTAGGGATCTGGCTGGACCAGCAAGCTGGATGTGAAGCTGTAGGGGCCTTGTCTGCCACCTCCACACAGCTCACACACCCTAACTATCTAGGGGCCCACAGAGAGGCACCCAAGTGCAATCATATCAATCAAGCGTTCTAACTCAAACAGCACATACATTGTGGTCCTACTATGCGTCAGGTACAGGGCAGCAGACTTTGGTCCTTTTGTATGACATGGATAGCCCCCTACTGAGCATTCTGTTCTGGACAAAGATCTAACCTTGGTTCCCCATTCTCTTAAGTGAAATACACTAAAGGAGGTCTTCAAGTTGCTATCTCCAGTTTATCCACCCAAGTCCCCTCCCAACCAAATCGCTGTGCATCCAAGAAGTTACCACGGGGCTCCAGTTCCACACCAGAGGAGAAGGGGGTATTTTGCCAGGTTTTATTGACTTGGCTCCTTTATTCTCACAGGAAGATACTCATGGGACCCCAAGGCCCAGGGACATCAGCCTCCCTCCACATATGACGGAGACTCTCCAGGTACCAAATGGGTCCCAGCTAGAAGGAGATTCCATTTATGTAGCCCCTTAAGAGGGAGCCTCCTGAGACGCTAGAGAAACCAGGCATCAGACCCTCCCTGGTCCTTACTTCCAACTTGTCCCATGATTCTTGCTTAGAAGGAGAACGTATGGCACCACTGTATAACTTTAAAAAATAAAATCAGTGCTGACTAATAAAAGTGGTTTCCTAAAGCTGTCCCAATGTGTGCTCGATTTCAAATCCATTTCCCTTGTTTAATAGGCCAAGAAGGTTTGAAGAATGACCCTCAGTGGAGATGTTTTGTCCCAGAGGCACTTACCTCTCCAGGATACCAATGGCCAGCGTGGAGGAGGAGGAACAGATGGCCTCTGCAATCTAGATCCCACAGCCTGCACTCTGACACCAACACCATGTCAGGCAGGAGGACTCTTGAATCTCTCTGGTTGCAAGTCCTACCTGGGAACCATGGCCACCACAGCCCCAGCCAGCGGGTGCTTGAAGAGGCCTTTCATTGGAAGCAGCCTGGTGAGACTATAGTAAAAATAATAATAATAATAATAATAATAATAATAATAATAATAATTCCTTACAGTAGAGTCTAGCATCCTAAGCTCTGGTCTCCGTTCTCCTATTAACTTACGTCCACTTAGACAAATAGGTTCACCTTTCTTCACCTTACTTTCCTTATCTACACAATGAAATAATTGAGCTACTTTAGTGGTTCTTGATTGGGGCCTGATTCTCACCGAAGGGGGTCCCAGTGACTTGAGATGCTACTGGCATTTAGTGGGGAAGACCATCCATCCTAAATGCCTTACAGCGCATGGGTCAATGCCATATGATGGAAGAATTATCCACCTTAAATGTCAGGAACAAATTCACTGAGAAACAGTGAATTACATTATCTATGAGGTTCATGACAGCCTGAATGAGTGAGTCTCAAGTTATAACTATCCTTTTTCCCACCTCTTGTCCCCCATTCTCTATTCAATAAATATTTACTGAGTTGCTTTTATTACCAGATACTGCTCTATGCGGAGGGTTATCAGAAGGACTAAAACAGAGTTCCTGCTCCCGTGGAACTGATATCACAGCGAGGAAGACAGATGATAAACACAGATGTGAGAGATCTGTGACCTGTCATCACCCAGTGATCAGCGCTGTGGAGGGAGGTAAAGGCTGGGTGGCAGGGAAGGTAATGGTGGGAGTGGGGGCTATTTTATGTCAGATGGTCAGGTGGACGGGGAAAGCTCTTGCCAACAAGCGGGCATTTGAGCAGAGACCTGAATGATGAGGGAGCAATCCGTGTGGACATCTGGGGAACGAAAGTTCCAGACAAAGTGTGTGCAGAGACCCCAAGAAGGGAGAAAACCTGGAGTGTTCCGGGATCTGCAAGGAGGCCAGGGTGGCTGGAGCAGAGGCGAGGGGAAAGGAGATGAGATCAGAGGCAGGACCAGAGCCAGATCTCAGTGTCACTGCTTCAAGGACAGCATCGGCATCACCTGATTGTGGGTCAAACCCAGACCTTTGAAGTGAGAATCTGCACTGACCAGGACCCTTCCCCCCACCCCACCCCTCACTCCCTGGTGATTCCTGCACACAGTGAAGGTAGAGAAGCACTGGGTGGAACGGGGTCTCAGCTCTGGCTGCGTAGGAGGATCACCCAGTGGGCTTTTTAAAACGCTGGTGCCAGACCCGCCCCAGGCTAGTTAAGATAGCCCAGAGGCGGGTCCAGGTACATATACTTCTTTTTAAAGCTTCTCCAGAATTCAAATGTGCAGTCAGGGTCAGACCACGGACCCCACACCCCATGCTTTCCAGCATCACTGAGCAGCCTCGCTGGAGGTGGGCGAGCTTCTGTCACAGGCCCTGATGGATGCGCTGTCTCCCACGGCAGTGCCAGGTCCTCAGGCAGGGCTGTGCCCTTCATTTCTGCCTCCCAGGCCCAGTGTAGGCCCAGCACGGAGGGTCTTCCGAGTGTGCAGTGGTTGGAGAAAGGAATAAGTGAAGACAGGAGTGAATGACTGTAGCAACCTCCCCTGCCATACAGGTATAGTGGCCCCTGTCACAGAGGATTCCAGCTGGGGTTGCTGGCAACTCCAGTCCCCTCAGAGGGAGATGCTTCTCAAGTGGTCTTTTCTTCTCCCTCAGTGGCCCTGCCAACCAGTAACGATATGACTCCATCTCCTCCCCGTGGTGATTAGGATAACAGAATCCCTGCCTATTAGAGCCTAACGTGTCTTAAGAGGTCACCCCACACACATCTCTTATGCAGATGAAGAAACTCCAGAGAGGGGAGTGGATGTGCCCAGGGCCACATACAAGATGAGGGCGGGCTGGGCCTGGCTGCTGGGTCCCCAGGCCCCCAGTCCAAAGCCCTGTTTCACTGCCCCCACTTGTTTCTTCACAGTGTCTCTCCTCCCCTCTTCACAGTGTATCCAAGTGCCTCCCTCGCTTCCCACGAATCCCCTGCCTCCTCTCTGTAGTGCCCCTTCCCTCTCCATTGCTCACACCCCAGCCAGGGCCAAAGCTCAGTTGGATGGGGCCTGATGCTTGTACAATTTCAGGAGTCTTTTTAAGGAAAAGACCACAATATTATGAACACAAAATCAGGTACCAAAACAAATTATTTCAAATAAGAAAAGAGCCCTAGCTGATTTTGCTCAATGGGTAGGGCATCAGCCTGCGGACTGAAGGGTCCTGGGTTCAGTTCTGATCAAGGATACCTCAGTTGCAGTCTCAATAAATCAATGTGTCTCTCTCACATTGATGTTTCTCTCTGTCTCGCCCTCTCCCTTCCACTCTCTCTAAATATCAATGGAAAAATATCCTTGAGTAAGAATTAACAAATAAGAAATCATAACACATAGCAAATCCTAACACATAGCAAATCCTAAAAAGCAGATAAATACTACAAATGTCAAACAATCCAAAAAATGCACTTTTATTAATTAACTGCCTGTCACACCCACTAATGATAAACTTACAGAGACTTACATTTTACACGGTTGATGATTGAAAGAATGCCCATAGACCAGTTTTTGGCTCCCTGTCTCAAACTTGATTTTTCTCCCCCGTCCATGTATTTCCGGGCCCCTGGGGCTCTGTCCACACAGTGGCATGACTTTGGCCTTCACCCTTGTGCCAGGTGAATGAACACAGAGGGCAATAGAGCATCCCGGAAAGCCATTTCTACATTGGAATGACTACTCAAATTTAATTATACATGGAAGTGAACCCCAATTGTATACTTTCTCAGCTCAAATTCTCTGTACTTGGACCTAAGAATACCTCGCGGCCACTCGGAGGCCACCTGATGTGATGGGGATCGCGCCCGCCGCAGTGGAACGAGGCAGCGGCCGCCCCTGACTGCAGTTGAAAATCATCGGCACGTTGTACAGAAACATGGGACCACAGGAAGACATGCGGGGACCCCCACCCCAGGGCCCGGGAGAGGCTAGTGCCACCAAGGGCCCCGCCGCAGAGGTCTCGCCCACCTGACAGGAAATCTGCTCGCCTCCACCTCCTTCGTCCTCCCCCACCTCAGGAAGGAGGTCACCAACGGAGAGAACCCCTAGGCAGAAGGTGTAAATGTGGGTGTCAGTTGCTGGGGCTGCCCTTACCCAGCACCGCAGCCTGGGCGGCTGACTCGACAGAAACGTGTTGTCTCTCAGCTCCGGAGGCTTGTCCAGGCCGCTCCGTGGCGTGCAGATGACCTTCTCCTCTGTGCCAGCCGCTTTATGCCACTTTCCTCTGTCTGTCTGTCTCTGTGTCCAACTTTCCCCTTGTCACAGGGCACCGGCCACACTGGGTTGGGGCCCACCCTAACGACCCTGTTTTACCGCGATTCCCTCTATGAGACCCTTCTCCCAGCAAGGCCACATTCTGAGGTCCTGGGGTTAGGACCCCAATGCACCATTTCAAGGGGACACAATCCCACCCATAGCAGAGGAAACATGCAAACTGGTGTGTGCCTCTCTGCAGAACGCTGAAGGCAAAGGAGGGGAGCCAGAGAGGCGCGGGGAGGGGGGAGCTGCTATCTTGTTTAGAGTCCGCATTTAGAAGAATCACCTCATTAGCTGTCTGTCTGCATCCAGGCCCAGCTGCACCCGCTAAATCAATCATGTGAGCCGACTTGGCTTTCTTGGGCACCATAAATGGCACATTTTTGAACCTGGTTTGATTTCTGTGCTTCCTCAAATGTCAGGAACGATGAGGGGGCAGAGAGGCTGAAGTGTGAGGACAGACTGAGGACAGGCCTGGGCGAGCGGAAGGAGGACAGCAGCAGGTTCAAGCCCCAGACAGGAGGGACAGAGGACAGGGGCTGGTTCCCAGTCCTGGAGTAGCCATGACAGGCACCGACTTGCTCCTGACAGGTGGTTAAGGACCAGCAAGCTCTGTTTACATGGAAGGCCGTGGATCTAGGGAACTTCTCTGGCCAAGAAGCCACGTAAGATGAAAATAGAAATTCAGAGAAGGTTACGTAATTACCAGACAACACCGAGGACGGCCCTCCACACTCTGCCTCGAGAGTCTTCTCCAGCTCGTTTCCGGAAGTCCCAGGTGCTGGACACCAAGGAGGCTCTGTTCATGCAGGGAAGCTCACAGCGCCTTCGTGGACCCCACTCTTGGATTATGAATTCCAACTCCTATTTCCTGAGGACTGAGGAGCCATCAAGGGGGAAAGCAGAGGCTAGCGTCATACCCCTGCCCTGTCTTCTCCCCTCAGCCAAAAGCTCCTAGAGGTACTGGTTCTTGCAAACTGAGACCTAAAGGGAGCCCCAGACCCCCAATCCAGCTGCACCCTGAACTTCAGCCCAGGTTCGGCTGGAGAGCATGCACTGACAGGGCAGGTGGTCGGGCGAGGGCGACATGAATGCAAGCCCTGTGAGCGGTGGAACCGAAGGGCACAGCGGGAAAGGATGGAGACCGGCTCGCAGCTCCAAACGATCATTAGCAGAGCCAAACTCGAGCATCGGCCATGCTTGCTGGGTGGGCACACAGCCTGGGCTCGCTTCGGTCAGTTTTGCTATAAACTGCACAATGTGATCCATGGCTGAATCATAAATTCAGTTCAATGAGTTACAACCAGCGTTTGGAAAAATGAAATAAAATGGGGTAGAAAAGCCAGCGTGCCACAGACATTCATTGTAGAGTCTGATGAAACTTCCGTTTTCTTTACATAGACGTACATGTGCACAGGGACAGATGCAACTGTATTGCTTGTTACTTGAGGTAAGAAAGGCTGGAATGTACTGACCTAGACCATAGCCCTTAGAATAGTTGAGCCTAAACACTAACGTGCAACAGAACTGATTGGGGATCTTGTTAAAATGCAGATTCCAAGGCACATTCTCCAGAGAATGTTTTTAGATCATAGCTCTTAGTGGGTCCTGGGAACCTGCATTTGACATGCTCCCTCAGTAGTGCTGGTACATTTGGTCTGTGGAATATGATGCAGGAATCGCTGTATTAGAGGAAGAAGCTATTGATTGGGTGGGACTATGCTATAGGAATCTTCAATAACATAGAAAGATGCTTGCTTCAACTTAACCTAGAGACCTGAGAAGCAGGGGGGCATAAGGATGAGTGTCCGGGTAGGGGTGAAATTCTCCCTCCATTTGTGGGATGAATTCAGGATCTGACAGGTTTGGGTACCTGGCAACCATGCTTGGTTGTAAATTTTGCTCACAGAATTCAGAGCCAGGCACACAAAAGGTTTAAATACTTCCCCTAAGGAAAGTTACCTCCTGAGTAGATTTTCTACCTGAGGACCCAGATGGGACTGGGTGACACCTTGAGCTTACCTTTCATCTCTTATATGTCATGACTCTGAGAGCAACAGGACAGAGGGTGAGGTTGGAGGACAGATCACCTCAAACACAGCTACCATGGATCAGAGCAGCACTTTTCCAACCTTAGATTGCGACTCATTCGTGGGTCATGAAATCAATTTAGCATTTTGAAAAATAAAAATAGAATTGACTATAATAGAAAACATAAGGATGTTTGGTTATCTATTGCTGCGTCACAAACCCAACACAAAACTTAGTGGTCTTAAAACATTTAATATCTCACTGGAGGCCCGGTGCATGAAATTCATGCATGGGGGGTGGGGGTGGTCCCCTCAGCCCAGCCTGAACCCTCTCCAATCCAGGACCCCTTGGGAGATGGCCAACTACTGGTTTAGGCCTGATCCTGGAGATCGGGCCTAAACCAGCAGTCGGACATCCCTCTCACAATCCTGAACCGCTGGCTCCTAATTGCTCTCCTGCCTGCCTGTCTGATCACCCCTAACTGCCCCCCACTGCCAGTCAGGTTGCTCCTAACTGTCCCCCCTGCTGACCTGGTTGCCCCCAGCTGCCCTCCCCGGCAGGCCTGATCTCACCCCCAGCTGCTCTCCCCTGCAGACCAATTTGGTTCTTATTGGTCAGTTTCTATGCCAGTCAGCGTCTCCGACCCTATCTCCAGGCCTGATCAGAGAGGTAGGGCTGATCAGCAGGCCCCGAGGAGGCCCAGGGAGAAACAGAGGTGCAGCTTCTGGCAAAGCCTGGAGAGAAAGAGAAAGGCAACGGCTGATCAACAGCTGCCACAGAAGCTGTGGATCGGACCCTGCCTCTCTCTCTCGGCCTCTCTCTGGGCCTGATCCGCAGCCTCCTCAGCAGTCAGTGCAGGGTCACTGCGCCCGCACCAGAGGCAGCCAGTGCTGGGTCGCCACGGCAACCCAGCACTGACTGCAGGACTGACTTCTGGGGTTCGGTCCAGCCTTCGGTCAGTCGTTACGGACTCTGGGTTTTTATATATTAGGATGATTCTGAAATTTAGGCAGGGCTCAGCAAAAACAGCTATGCTCAGTGGGCATGAGTGGGGGCGCCTCACCTGGGGATGGAGGACCCACTGCTGAGATGCCTCACTCATGTGGCAGGCAAGCGCCTGCCGATCAGCCGGGAGCTCAGCTGGGGCAGTCACCTAGGGTTTTGGTGCTCCAACCAGCGGCCTTTCTATTGAGCTAGTTTGGGTTCCCATAGAATGACTCTGGGCCTCCAGGGGGTACATCCCAAGAGCAAGCCTTCCAAGAGGACATGCCCCAGTGTGCAGGAGTTTATCAAGCCTCCCCTTGCATCACCCTGACTAATGTCTTGCTGGCTGAAGCCAGTCACCTGGCCAAGCTGAGTCATTGTGGGCGGGGACACAGGACATGAGCACTGGCAGATGTGGTTCACTGGGGACCACAGGGTAAGCATCAGCTCAAAAACAATTCTTTTTCTAGTTGTGTTTGTGTATAAACAGTGAGTAGCAATGGACAGTATATTTCTAATAGCTAATCACAGTTGAAAAGATTTGAGAAACATTAGTAGACAGCCTTGGGATTCAGGTAGAAAACAAATTTACTTTCCTTGGTTTCTATTTTCCTGATGTTTCTCTGTATATTTACCCCATCTAGTCAGTTTTCTAATAACATTTTTTCTTTCTTTTTGTTTCTCTCTCTTCTTTCTCTTTCTCCCCTTATCTTTTTCTTTCCCAGTCTTAATATCTCTGTCACTGAATCATTTTTTTTGCACCTTATCTTCCACATTCAAACATTTTCTCCTTGAAACATGCATACATAAACCTTGATGTGAGCTGGGGTTCTACGTGACCCGTTCTCCATACAGCATCAAGTGAGCCCAGTCCAGTCGCCAAAAGTAATTTTACACTTATGTCCTTTTTTCCTGCATCTCTTAAAGAACAATAATAGGAATCTAATTTAAATTCCACAGACAACTCTGTGAAATTCCTCTCTCACTTCCCACCTGGAAACTGCTCTGGAGTCTCCCACGGGCCAAACCCACAGAGCTTTCAACGCTCAGCCCAGAAGGCTTTCCCCAGCCACCTCCTTCCACCAACTCACTCTTCCTTCATGTGATTCAGCTGGTTCCAATGCTCTCTCCCCACTATCTTGATTCTGTTTCACAAAAGATGAAAAATACTGAACTCAGAGAGAAGAATAAAGACAAAAACTCAAAAGATATTTTATTTTTTAAATGTATTTTATTGATTTTTTACAGAGAGGAAGGGAGAGGGATAGAGAGTTAGAAACATCAATGAGAGAGAAACATCAATCAACTGCCTCCTGCATACCCTCTACTGGGGATGTGCCTGCAACTAAGGTACATGCCCTTGACCGGAATTGAACCTGGGACCCTTCAGTCCAAAGGCCGACGCTCTATCCCAGCCGTGGGCAAACTATGGCCTGCGGGCCGGATCCGGCCCATTTGAAATGAATAAAACTAAAAAAAAGAAAAAAAGACCGTACCCTTTTATGTAATGATGTTTACTTTGAATTTATATTAGTTCACACAAACACTCCATCCATGCTTTTGTTCCGGCCCTCCGGTCCAGTTTAAGAACCCATTGTGGCCCTCGAGTCAAAAAGTTTGCCCACCCCTGCTCTATCCACTGAGCCAAACCGGGGCAACAAGAGTCTTTTTAATTTGAACAACTTGAATTTATTTGAATAATTTATAATTATTCAAATTTATAATTTGAATAATTTATAATTATTCAAACTTATAATTTGAATAATTATAAATTCCACCCCAGTCACACACACAAAATATGGTGTCTTAGGAGGTGGATCCTGGTGGTGTGTCGGGAGAAATTGATTTTAGCTCTGGCTCTGCTGCTAATTAAATGCACAACCTTTGACAAATCGCTCAGCATCTCAGCCTCATCGCCCTGATGTACATGTGAGTAATCATGCCGACTTCTGAGGGCTGCTGTGAGGACAGGATGAGCGGCTGCCTCATCCACGTGAAGAACAATCCTTGCTGATGTGACTACCAGCTGGGACGCAGCGGGCGAGCAGAAAGGCTAACCCCCTTGCGAGTTCCCACCTGTAAAATGGGGTAGTGACATATGCCTCGCTAACCCCACAGGCTCTCTCTAAGGATCAAATTGGAAAATGCAAGTGGAACGTGGAAGCCCTTTATAATCTACAAAGCCCTGTGCTAATAATGCATGGTACTTCTGTACTTTATTAAACAGAAATCTCAGCCCAGGCACATTAATGCACAATGCCTATTCATTACAGGGCCCACAAGTAGCTAACCCATTTTGTGTGGCAACCATAATCATGGGCTGTGGAAGCTACCCTTCTCCACACCCTTTACTACACACTCTGCAGTCAAGCAAACCCTGCCTTCAAGCTCAGGTTCATGGAAGAGAACTTAGTTACTTGACCCAAGGCTAGGGGAAGGGCAAAGGTTTCCTTAGCTCAGTGGTTCTCAGAATGTGGTCCCTAGACCAGCAGCATCAGTATCACCTGGAAAGTGTAAGCTACAAATTGCTGGGCCCCACCCCAGACCTACTGACTCGGGCATTCAGAAGGATGGAGCCCAGGGATGTATGTCTTAACAAGTCTTCCATGTGTTCTGATGCAACTCAATCTTAAGCAAATCAAAGTCAGAGGAGCCCTGACTGGTGTGGCTCAGTTGGTTGGAGCATCATCCCGTGCACCAGAAGGTCACAGGTTCAATTCCTGGCCAGGGCACATACCTAGGTTGAGGGTTTGATTCCCAGTTGGGGCAAGTACAAGAGGCAACCTATCAATGTACCTCTCTCACCTCTCTCTCTCTCTCTCATTGTATAATAATAATAGTAATGATAATGATAATAAAATGGCTTTAAAGACTGCCACTTAATTGAATGCTTATTAAGTGCTCAGTTGCTAGGCACTGTGTGTTCTCGGCATGCTACACGTTATGCTATATCTAAACCTGTCTCCCACACAATAGTATCACCACCTGATGAGGGAAAGTGAGGCAGGTCACTGCATTGCTGGATGGGGAGTGCCGCCCGATAGACTGCACAGTCTATAGTGCTGTGCAGTGCCCAACCTGAGGACCTTGTGTGGCTGCCCCGAGGCTGACTCAGAGAGGTTAAGTGACTTGTACAAGGTCACACAGCCAGTTGATGGAGCACTGACTGCATCTTCTACAGAGCTAAGCAGAAAACAGGCCACTCAGCCCTGTGGAGGGGGGTGGGGCACAGGAAGGGACACCAGCTATCTGAGGATGGGCTGTGCGGTGGCCTGGTCTGGAGCATCAGCAGGAGCCTGTGGCTCTGGGGTGGAAGCTGGAGAGGGACTGCAGGGTCCACCCTGGCCTCTTCCTCCCACAGCAGGCAGAAACGGAGAGAGGGCAAGTGACCTCGTGAAGTTGGGCTTCATCCATTCATTTCACATGCATGTGCGCACATAAACGTGTGCACACACTCACACAGAGCTCTACCATGGGCCAGGCACTGTGCCAAGTGTCAAAGATTCAAAGAAATATTTGGCCCAGTCCATGCCCTTGAGGGCTCACGGTCCAGAGGGGGAAGCAGGTGATGGTGATGACAGCGCAGTGTGACTTGTGCTGTGCTGGCTACCAGGTGCCTCCCGGAGGCACAGAGGAGTAGAGCCGGGAGGCCTGGCGCTGGCCCAGCCTGGATGGGAGGGAGGATGGGGAGGCGGGGCAGCAGCCAGGGCCAGCACATGAAAGGCCTCATGGGCAAAGGAGGCTTCAGGGATTGGATTTTGTCTTAAGAGCAGTGGAGGACAATAGAGGAGTTTTGATCAGGACAGTGACATCACTGAATTTGTGTCAGAGTTCTCCAGAGAAACAGAATATACATAATCATGTGAATATATGTATTCATATGATTATATATGTGTATGCGTGTGTGTATATATATATATATATATATATATATATATATATATAGTCACATGATTATAGCAACCCCATGATCTACCTTCTGATGGTGTAGTTAAAGGCCTGAGAACCAGGACACTAAGGGCCAAAGGTCACTGTCTCTACTACTGCCAGCAGGCAGGGAGCAGATCTGACCTCCCTCTGCCTCTTCTTTCTATTTAGGCCTCTACATATTGAATGACGCCCACCCCCAGTGAGGAGGGCCATCTGCTTTACTCAGTCCACCATTCAAATGCTAATGTCTTCCAGAAACACCCAGAAACCATCCTTTACCCCCTATCTGGGCATCCCTTGGCCCAGCCAAGTTGACACATAAAAGTAACCACCACCAAGGTATTATTTGGAAATGTCACCCTGGCTGCCCTGTGCAGGAAGAAGTAGGTGGCTGGCCAATAGGGGTACCCAGCTCAGCAGGGTGGAGCACTGCCAGCCAACCAGAGCAAGGGACAGGTGCCAGCCCCCCCTGGAGGGCTCCAGCAGAGACCAGACCTGCTCTGACTTGGGTGTTATTTGGCTGGTGTGTGGTGAACAGACAAGGGTGGCAGGGGAGAGATGAGGGGGACCCGTGTAGGAGATTTTGCCACTGCAAACATCTAGGCAAGAAATAATGATGGTTTGGACCAGGAGGCAGCAATACAGCAGTGGAGGTGGGAGGTGTGGTCAGACAGAGTTTGAAAGCTGCTGGAGGTAAAGGCAACAAAATTTACTAAAAGATGGGGTGTGAGGTGGGAGAGCAAGAGAGAAATCAAAATGCCCTCAGTGCTTGTCTCCAGCTACTTGAAAGGAGTGCCATTTGCATGTGGTGGAGGGGGGTGGAGGGGGCGGGGGACTGCAGGAGGGCGGGTTTCCCTTTGAGTGTGTAGCCTGAGATGCCCTTAGATGTCGGATGAAGGTGGAGAGGAGGAAGGGGTTGCAGGATTCGGTTCAGAGACAAGGTCACTGGGACAGAACCAGGCCTTGAACCCGAGGATTCACGGGTAAGCTGCTCTGACCAAAGTGACAGAAGTGCTGGGGCCGTCCCCAAACTGCAAACGTTGCGAAGTCTGGCATTTACAAAACATAATTGGATACAATATTAAGTTTATTTTCTTTTTTTTTTTCAATTACAGGTGACTTTCAATATTATTTTACATTAATTTCAGGTGTACAGCAACAATATTAAGTTTTCAAATAAGCTACACAATTTCTAATAAATGCTGGTTTACCTGGGATCCTTCCAGTCAGAAATTCTCTTAATTAAAATTTTCATACTTATTCCTTCAAAAAAATGAACACACACACACAAAAAAAAAAAGAAGGAAGGAAGGAAGGAAGGAAGGAAGGAAGGAAGGAAGGAAGGAAGGAAGGAAGGAAAGAAGGAAGGGAGAGAGAGAGAGAGGAGAAGGAAGGAAGGAAGGAAGGAAGGAAGGAGAGAGGAAGGAGAAAGAAAGAAGAAAGAAGAAAGAAAGAAGAAAGAAAGAAAGGAAGGAAGGAAGGAAGGAAGGAAGGAAGGAAGAAAGAAAGAAAGAAAGAAAGAAAGAAAGAAAGAAAGAAAGAAAAGAAAGAAGAAAGGAAGAAAGAAAGAAAGAAAGAAAGGAAAATTCATCATTTGGGAAAGGCTGGGCTGGGGACAAAGAAGTTCCACGCAGCCCTTGGGACAACCTGCACAGAGGCCTGGTAACAGAAGCGCTAGCGCGCCAGAGGGCTGGGTTCAACTCGAACCCAGGCTGTGTCCGGATACCAGTGAGAAAATTCCTCCCCTGGGGCACGCATCCTTGAAGCCCTCCGGGAGCTCCCTGGGGGACTCGCTGTCAGAGAGCCATACGGGTTTGCTTTGCTCAAGCGGCAGAATGAACACGTGTGACTGATATTCTCTGGATGCTCAGGCCTTGGGGACTGCGCCAGTCACAGAGGCCAGACTGGCTGAGAGAAGGCAGCTGCCTGCTGGTGTCTGCAGAGAATCATCCACTCCATCAGCAGGTCCATGTGGCCACCAGGTTGACAGGGAGGGATGTTTAATGGGTGTCTTCGTGGGGTTCCCCGGAAGCAGCCCTAGAGACAAGGATTTACTTGCAAGTAGTTTGCTTTCTAAGTGGGCCTGGGGGCACTGGCAGGGGAGCAGGGAAGGGAGAAAGGGAATGAGTGTGTTAATGAGCTCAATCCCACTGCAGGCCCTCCAGGGGGCAGCATAGAGCGTGTCACAGGGCGTCCTCTGGAGGGGCAAGGTCCGAGGTATGTATCCAAGAATTCTCATCTCTCTTGGGCTGAAAGCCCTTCCTCTAGACTCCAACTTCCCAACCTACCTCAGCGAGCACTCGCCTGCAGCCAGAGCCCAGGAGCAGTGCTTGGCAGGGCGCTCCATGGGCCGCAGTGGGTGTCAGCAGCTGCCTGGGCTCTGCAAGTGGGCACTCCACGCTCAGCCTGAACTCCAAGAGCCATGGTCATTCCAGAAGACAGGGCTGAGGCACATATGACTCTTACCGTTCCTGAAGCAAAGGTAGGAACTCCTGGCAGACTCCCTGATGCCAACAGAGGGAAGGCACCGGGTGCTCTCAGGCTGGAGACCAGGCTGCAGCAATGCCCGGTGGAGTCAGCATGCTGGGGAGAAGCACCCCTCCCCTGGAAATCAGTGAGAGATGCAGTTCTCCAGGCTGTTGGTGGGTGTTTGAATAAGAGCATGAGCTGTGGCTGAGGCTCAGGATGGGGGTCTGGAGCAGGAAGGGACTATCCCAGCTCAAAGTTTCAGGCCAGACCCTGGAGTTAGCATTCTGACTCTTCTACTGAAGGATTCGCCTAGTTCAGTGGTTCTCAACTTTCTGGCCCTTTAAATACAGTTCCTCATGTTGTGACCCAACCATAAAATTATTTTCGTTGCTACTTCATAACATGTTGCTAACATAACATGTTCATAACATAACTTCATATAATGTTGCTACTGTTATGAATCGTAAAGTAAATATCTGATATGCAGGATGGTCTTAGGCGACCCCTGTGAAAGGGTCGTTCGACCGCCAAAGGGGTCAAGACCCACAGGTTGAGAACTGCTGGCCTAGTTCTTCAGTGTGTGTGTGTGTGTGGTGGGGGAGAGGGCGGGGGCGGGGAGAGGTCCTGGAGACTGACATCACACCTCCTATATCCTTAGAGTTTATTGTAGGCACACATGTAGCATGCACCGGGGTGCATCCTTATGAAATTCCAGGCATTCACATCGACAGGTAATTTTGTCATCTTCTTCATAAAGTCCCAAGTTTAAGGGCCACTGTAGTATTGTCATCTGTGGACTCCTGGGTGGATAGATCCTCCATGATTATTAGAGTCCATTTTCTCTTGCCCATATTGGACAAAACTAGGTAAACAGCACCCATCCTTCCCTACCCAAATTCCATCTGGGTGAGCAGTCCCTGTGCAGCGAACTACAATTGGTGCAATTGACCATTTACCAGGAAACTGCTACTTGTAAGGTGGTTTCAAGATACATGAGAGGAAGGGTCGCCTGCATTTCAACAGCTCCTGCAAATTACTACCTGCTCTTTAGTAGGGTGCTTGCTGGTCTAGTTCCACGAATGGAAGGTTAGAGTGGCAGCAGCTGCCACTCCTGGGCCAGAGCACTGGGGACTGGGTTTCAGACCCATCAGAGCCCTGCCCCTCCTTCCCTATGCAGATCAGCCCCTGGGTGCTCAGTTACCATTTCCCAGGCATCAGGATCGGCCACCTCTTTCAAGTTGGGTTTGCGATGGCTTTTGTGGCTTCTCCTGACCCTTCTGGGGGAGTCACATAGGCTTTGGAATTACATGGCCTTGGTGTGACCAAAGTCCGCTCCAGTAACAGGCTGTGTGACCTTGGACCAGCTGCTTGACTCCTCTGAGCCTATGGTCTGAAAAATGGAGATAATGATGACATTAGGCTCAATCTTATGAAAGTGCCTATTTAAAGGTTGAAAAATCTGCAGTTAGATGATTGGGTTAAGAAGATGTGGTACATATGTGCAATGAAATATTACTCAGCCATAAGAACGGATGAAGTTTGCTACAACATGGATGGATCTTGAGAATATCATGCTAAGCGAAATGAGTCAGATGGAAAAGGACAAGAGCCAAATGATTCCACTCACATGGGGTATATAAAACAGAAAGTAACAAACGAACAAAACAGACAGCAGAATGGTGGTTACCAGAGAGGAAGAGGGATGGAGAGAGTGAGGGATAAAGGGGAACAAATATGTGGTAACAGAGGAAGACTAGATTTTGAGTGGAGCGTACACAATACAATATACAGATGATGCATTATTGACATGTGCACTTGAAACTTATATAATGTTATTAGCCAATGTCACCCCAATAAATTTAATTTAAAAACATGGATATTGGCATTTTCATAGGTTCCACCAAAAACCTGCCTTGTAGGGCTGTGGGGAAGATTTCTGGGAGAGTATAGGAACCCCTGCTGTGCCCATATGTCACTAGCTGGGGACCACAGAGGAAGATCACAATCCCCTTAGTACCCCAATCACAACTCCCAAATATCCACAGGATGGGCTCAAAGTCCATTATCTACAGGACTCCCGTGATACAGGGAACCCTGTGGCCTCTTGTTCCCTCCACCGTGTTCCCTTCATAATGAATCTGAAGTTAACTACACATTACTCCTTGGGCCAGGTACTGTGCCCAGCACTTTGCACAGTCCTCTTCTCCACCATGTGAGCTGGTACTGCTACCATCATGCCCCTTCATGATAGGGAAACTGAGGTGCAGAGAAGCAAGGTCACACAACCAGGAGTCCAAACCCAGCCAGGAGCACCACCCGGGTCCCTGACCAGTGGGGTCCCTGCCGCTGGGCCATCATGAACTGCTTCCTATCAGCCTCCTTTGGGCGCCTCTCTCTCCACCAGCCTGTGGGTTCCAGGAGTGGCCACCTCCCTATTTCTCCAGAGTGCTGAGACCAGGCAAATTTGTCTGATTAAAGGGGAAAGAAAAAAGATCAAGCAGAATTAGGAGTAAAAAAGACACATAAGGATTAAAGAATTACAAGGGAATTCTACATCAACTCTATGGAAACAAAATAGGAAATCTAGAAGAAATGGGTATTTACTTAGCAAAATATGTTACCTTAATTGACCCAGGGAGAAGTGGAAAATGGGAAGGCCACGTAGCACAGAGAAGACTGGGAAGGCGATTGGAGATCCACTCTTATAAAAGGCACCAGGAACAGCCAGCTCCACGGCTGAGTTCCGTGGAACCAGTTTAAAGAACAATGTTAACTACGCTCTTCCAGATTATGCTCAACGGTAAAGGCTGCAGTTCTCTCTATGAGGCCCGCATTGCCTTAGTACCAACACCTGATACAGGTCACTTAGGGAAAGGAAATTGTAGACCAATTATTCTTCCAAATGTAAATGAAAAAATGCAAAGTAAAACACTAGTCAATGAAATCTGGCAAAATGTCATTATGATCAAGTGGGATTTATCCTAGTAACACACAGATTTATAACAGATCAGTTCACATAATTCATCGCACCAACAAATTCAAGGGGAAAAAATATGATCATATCAATAAATGATGAAAGTGTTTCATGAAATATGTACTCTAAGTAAAATAGAAATAAAAGAAATTTATTCATTCTCTTAACAAGTATGTCTTAAGTTCCAACTATGCTTTAAATTGGCTTCTAAACCCTGAGGATGGTCACTGTGACCCATCTCAGACAAAAGCCCCTGCCCTCAGGGAGCTTACATTCTAGCAAGAGAGGCGGGTCATATACAGGATGCGTGAGGGAAGGACATATTGTTAGGGATGTATGCTAAGGAGAACAAATCATAGCAGGGGGTAGAAAGTTATCATTTTAGACCGAGTGACCAGGGAAAGTGTTATTAAGAAGTGACCCCTAAGTAAGAGAGGAGGACAGCCCGGCATGGGAAACAGCAGTGTGATGACCCCGGGGCGGGCGCACATGCCTTGAAGAAACAGCTCAAGGGGCCAGTGTTCCACGGTTGAGGGAGGACACGATACCCATTATCTAGTTGCTGCCACCAGCTTCACTGAACACCTGTGGCATAGCAGGGACACACAGAGAGGGGACTTATGCTGCCCCAGGAGGTTGTCCCTCCTGGGCCCATAGGCCCCGCCCTCACCTCAGGGCTTCTGTCTCCCCTTGGAAGACACCATGGGGCAGGCCAGCTGAGCACTCTTGACTCTTAACTTCCTCTCCTGAGTTTTCAATAGAACCTTCAGACCCAGTGAAAGGTGAGATGATGTCATTCTTCTAGGGAAGCACCACACCTGAACCCACAGGTTGGGCCAGTGACCAAGACCAAACAAGGCCAGGTCTCCCACAGTCTGGATTATTCAGCCTGAAACCACACTATGCCAGGGACTTCAAAGGTCTGTGTAATTAGGGAAACATTTTCTAATCTTCAAGGGCAGAGATCAGTGACATACACCAAATTTCCAACGCTGACTGTTGAAAGAATGGCTAATCAAACTTTGGTGACATCACCATTTTCTCCAAGAACAATGGCTGGGTACTTGGTCTACATTTCTCCACCCAAGGGCTCAACCTGCTGATTTTCCTAAAACAAGGCAAGTGGGCTCCAAAGATGAACACACCATTCAGTGTCCAAAACCCTCACACTCCCAGCTGCCTCGAAGTGGTAGTTCTTATACTAAAATAAACCCAGCTCTAAACGACTCCCACACCTATGCAAAGCGCCAGCATAATGCCTGGTGTGGAGTGGGCTCTTGTAAAGTTCTCCTCCTGTCCTTCCTTCCTCTGCCTTTTCTGTTTCCCACAATGCAACCCTACAGAACCCCTCCCCCCTCCACATGGGTGCAGGCCCATAGGACCTAACGGGAAAGGTGCCTCTTCAAATAGCTGGGAGAGGGGCGTCCTGAAGACAGGTATGAGAACCACCACTCTGCTAGAGACCTCTTTCGATGAGGTTAAGTTGTCCGCTTCTGTATATTCTTCTATAGAAAGGACAGCTTAAGAAAATAAATGTAGAGTGATGGGTGTGGAGATTAGAATTCAGAAGGCATCAGTGGGGCTCCTCCCTGCACCTCAATCCCCTGTTGGAAACCTGGCCTTGAGGGCTGATGTCAGCTCTGAGGATGGAGAGACCATGGCCATCAAAAGTCCTTCATTGACTCTGACCGTGGTTGGCCTGTTCTAGAGGGGACCACCCATCTTGAGATCATCGGTGCTGTCAACAGTAAGAACCACATGGTGCCTGGGGCCTTTCTGCTATGTAAACTACGGATCAGCCTGGTATAGAAGCAGCAACACTGGCTTCAGAAGACTCCCAGCTCCTGGCCCCACCACTGACCCGCAAAGAGCTGCAGGCAACCTTCTCAAGTTGCCGAGCATAAGGTTTGTCTATAAAATGGAATGTTGCTACTCCCCAGCCGTGGTTAAGAGGTTAAATGAAATAATGCTCGTGCAGAATCCACCTCATAAGAACTACGTACTGCATTTAAAGCATCTGATTCTCTGTAGGGCTCGGGAATTGGTTTTCTATGACTCTCTACCTTCCCACATATCACTCCACACTTCACCTCCACCTCCACCCCATGTTTCAATACTGATCAATATGTTGATAAAGCCGGATGCCCACAGATCTCCAGGAGCAGCTCAGAGTCCAAAAAAGTGAGAGTGATTAACTGCGGCAGCAGCGGAGCACACGCCACGGAGTGTAAGAGGCTGGTGCAGGGTTTGGGCTTGTTGTGCGTGATTTGGGGGAGGGCTGAGGAGGTGAGGGCTGTTCCAGAGGGTATGCTGTCAGGAAGCAGGGGCACTTTGCTGATTGGGTGTCTTAATCATTTTTTCTAGGAGGCAAGAGGAATGGAGCAAGGCTGGCGTTGTCCCTGGTAATGAAAGAAGCTGCTGTGTGGGCTGGGAGAAAGGATGTGCATTCATTTGGGGAGTCTCATAATATCCTGTGTTTATCATGTTGCATTATGGTCACGCAGAGGCCGCGCCTGATGCTGATGTTGTTTATGTCCAACAGGAACCATCGGGTTTCGCTGGCCAGGCCAGTGTCTGGACTCTGCTTCTCTCTCAATATGCAACCACAGGTACGAACCGCTGGAGAATTCAAGTGCCCCCAACTCAAGGGCAGTTTGTGTCCATGTTCTACAAAGTGTCTACTCTGAGCTTTTCCTAGGAAATGTTTCCTCAAGTCATTCCCCAGCGAGTATTGAACAAGCAAAGGATGGAGGCATCTTAGCAATTAACCGGGAGAGAGGGGCCTGGGCTGGGCTGGGCATGGGTTGGGCTCAGGTGCCTGGATGGACAGTGAGGTCTCCAAGACCTGTGTCTGGACAGGAGCTTGACCTCAGTACTTGCACTTCACATGGGCTGCCGGGCCAGGTGTTAGAGAGCCGTCGCCTCCGGATAACCTCGCCTGCAGGGAGATGCCTGTGCCCCACCGAACCAGGGAACTGGCCTGGGAAAAGGTCGCTGACTTTGGGAAAGAGTACTGACTCGGAAACAGGAGAAGTGAACCTGACACCTGAAGCTGTGTGACCTGGAGGAGATTGCCTCCCCTCTCTGGGCCTTGGTGCCATTGCATAGTAAGAAGCAGGCTAGTCCCTGAGGTCCCTTTGTCCAGCATCCTATGGGGCAAGAAGCTGGACAAATGCTAAAGCGGGCACTTCCCAGCTGAGAATTTGGGTCGGTGGCAGCAGGAGGAAAGAAGAGAGCGAGAAAATGGAGCTGAGCCCGGAGCTCCTGCCCAGCCCACCATTGAAAGGGCACCAGACTCTCAGGTGTTGGTGTGAGTCCCTGGCATGTGGTGACAGACGGCATTCACCCAGTGTGTGTGACGCGCTAGGCACTCCTCTAAGAGCCTGACATGGTTAAATCATTTAGCTCTCACCACAACCCCATGGGGTAAGTCGCATTATTATTCCCATTTTACAGATGGAGAAGCTGAGGCACAACCAGTAAGAAGCCCAGCTAGGATTCAAACAGTCTGGCTCCCAAGCCCAAATTCTAACCACACAGGACACTGCCCTTCCTCACGATCATCTCCTTTGGTTTGGAGCCCGAAGCAGGAGGCCAGCCTGCGACCGTCGTGGTAAATGAAGTTGCATCGGCGCACAGCCACATCCACTTTATTGTTTGACTTTCAAACAACCACAGAGTTGAGTAGATGCAGCAGAGACCACAAGCACATAGAACATTACGTTCGGGACCTTTACAGCCCACAGTTGCCGGCTCCCAGCCTGGAGCAGGCACGGCCTGGGCCCCAAGGCAGCTCTGCCACCTGCTGTAGGACCCCAGATAAGTTGCTTTTGCAAATCTGTTTTCTCATCTATAAGATGGGCTTGGTTGGAGCGTTTGGGGAGCTCGTGTACACATGCACGAAATGCCTGGCCCCGAGCAGGTGCTTGAGAGGGTCAGCTGCTACTACTGCTGGCAATGTGGTGAGAATCATGGCCGTGCCTTTACCACCGCTGAGGACAGGCCAGGGACCTTGATCCCCACCTCAGGGACAGGGAGACCCAGCACAGGGAGAGGAAACGGTTTGCCCAAAGTTTCAAGAAGAGTGAGAGGCAGGGCCTTGGTGTCCTTACGCTAGTCGCTGTCCTGCCCTCTGTCACCCACTCGCCCACCCCCACCCCATAGCAGTGCCGGACCTCACTTGTGTTCGCTGGCATGCGGAGCAGCCCGTCTGTTTGCGAGTTTTCGGCATCTGTAAGCACCCACAGCGTGCAGAGCTCGCCCGCACAGGCATTTGTCAAAGATGACACACCAGTCATCCATGCCACCGGAGACAGTGACAGATGCGCTCTCCGGCACCGCCATCCACCAGCCGAGGATGGATGGGGCCTGGCGCCCACTTGGCCTGGCTGCTCGGGGAGCCATGGACCCAGCAAGAGACAAATTGCATGCAGCCTTGTCAGCGAGCAAGGAGGTTCAGAGCACTGAGTATGGAGGCAACCATGTGCCTGGCATCCTGCCTCCCCACTCCCAGGCTCTCCCAGACCCTCTCTGCTCCTCCCCACTGCACCAGAACTGCCCAGACCTAACATCTGCTCAGGGCTCGGAAAGAGGGGTGCGGGGGGGGGGGAGTGGGGGGTCACAGACAAGGATGTGGGTACTCATGGGATTTAGGTTCTTTTCATAGTAACTATAATAGTTAACACATATGCTGCCCAGTTCTGAATCTGAGCATATCTTGACTCCTTTCATCCTGTACCTGCTGGAGGTACAGGAAACTCAGGCCAGAGACATTAGGAGACTCCTCCGAGGTCACACAGCAAGTAGCAGAGGCAAGATTTGAATCCAGACAGTCTGGCTCCAGAGGCCACTACCCCAGGGACTATTATGTGGGCAGTTGGGGTGGAGAGAAATCACTGCGGGTCCAGGACAGACAACAGAAAGAAGAAATGAAGGCGCCAGCTTCCCGGCCAGGCGGGCCTTTCTCTGTTCTTCTGGCAACTCCAGCACTGGCTCCTCTGCCTTCACACATTTGCTGTGGCCACCCAGTAGTTTCAACCCAGATTCCTCTGGAGTAGCATCTCCTAGCTCATTAAACTGTCCCCTCCCCCTATCCCTGAGGTCCTTGGAGATTTTGTAGGGATGTTTATGGCTAGTGGCAGCAAAGGGAACAGATGGCATAAAACAAAAAGAAAAGGGACAGGAAGAGCTCTTAAAAAGTTCCCTAAGTCTTGCTCAGACTCTCCCCTGGGTATTTCCTACAGGTGGGATGTCAGCTTCCCTCCCCTTTTGATGAGGGGCTGAGAGAGGGCACAGTCTGGATTCTGGTTCAGACCATCTCTTGGTGGGGTTCTCGCAGAAGCACCCATCTTGCTCTGAGCCTTCATTTTCTCATCTGTAAAATGGGGACAATGATAGCGCCTATCCCATACGATTAAAACCACAATTAAAATATGAAAACACTTAGAACAATGCCTGATGCATAGTGAGTGCTCCTTTCATCCTCAACCTTCCCTGCTGGAGGTACAGGAAACTGAGGCCAGAGAGGTTAGGGGACTCCTCCAATGTCACACAGCAAACGGCTGAGGCAGGATCTGAATCCAGACAGTCTGGCTCCAGAGCCCACTGCCCCTGGATGAATGGCAACTTGTTATTCTCTGGTTTTCAGTTTCCTCAACGGGAAAATGAGGGGGCGGGCTTCATGCCCTGTATGGGCTTCCGGCTGGAACAGCGTGACTTAGTGTCGCTCCTGTGACGCTGCCTCGTCTCCTCCCACTCACCTTTCCTCATGGCACCTGTGACCCCAGCCAACCGCTTGACTCACGAGTGTGTGGGGAAGAGAGAAATATACAAATGGGACGGTTCCCCTCCTGCTCACAGTGGCGAATTGTTCCACCCGCACTTCCCAGCCCATGGAGCCACCTCTCTGGAGCTGGGGAATCGGAGCTATGGCAGCCACGTCCCCGCGACCACACCCTGCAATGACAGACCTCAGGCCCTGTCCCCAAGCCCCCTGGGAACTGTTCCTGCGTGGACCCGGCTGCTCAGGCCAATGTTTGCAGAAATAAGTAATGACAGCTCCCTGGGATGCACAGAGGACACCCACGCCGGGAGAGAATTTCTCTTGCGGGTCGAGCTCTGTAAACACGTGAAAAGTCATTTTATTTTTGATTTGTAGGCAGGATGCCACCAAACCAGGAAGCATCATTACATAGCCCTCAAGGGGTTCTTTTCCCAGCTATTTGGAGATGGGGGGCATGGGGGGGTAGGGCTTGGTGTGACTCTTTTTCCCCACTGATGCTTTTTGGATAAACACATAAATCAGCATCATCTGTATTCATTAGATAACGTGCCTTGTTCGGTACAAAATCACCCCTGTTTTGCATGATTTTCCCCCCTTGTGATTAATATAAATGACTTAAGTTAATTATGTTTCTCTTCGTGGAAAAAAATGTATTTGTCAAAGCGCTGGAACATCAATTCAAGTAAACACTGTCGTTGGGAGGAGGGCGGGCTTGCAGGCGGGCAGCCGGGTGGGAAGGAGCGGCCTGGCCCGTCTGGGTGTCGTTCTGATCGAGTGGGCATACTGTCTATTTACTGATGATGGAGGAGCATTTTTCTTAGTCAGACACCGCGGGTCCTGATGAGGCGGATTGATGTCATCATTATTAACAATAACGATGCCTCGGGCGTAGGGAACACGAGCTGCTCCAGCCCCCCACCTCCCATGCTGCATGCAGTGAGCCTCACTGTCCTTCCCAGCACACCTCGGGCTGTGTCTGACCAGCCAAACCCCAAAAACTGGGCCCAGTGTGTGCATTTGAGAGAAGTAAATGCAGATGATTAGAGTAAGTACGAGGTGGGAGAAGTGAAGGAAAGTGACCCAGGAGGCTGTTGTGAGTCCCAGAGCAGCAGGAAGCTTAGTGATTAGACGGCCCAACCCCCTCACTGGGCCAGTGTGAGACTCCAGTCCAAGAGGGAGGGGACGTGTCTGAGGGCGCAGGGCGTGCTGGGGGCAGAGCTGAGACAGAGCCCAGGAGTCTGGACGCCAGAACCTCCCTTTTTCTCTATTTTCTGCTGCCCCCTGGTCACCAGCGATCAGGCACCCTTTTCTCTTGAGCAGGTGGGAATGGCACCGGCGTTGGGGTGTCCTTCTGGTGGTTGGAGACTGGGGGCCACAGGGAAATCTTGGGGTGACTGCCTTTTTCTACCCTACCTGGAATGCCTCTCTCCACCCTGCCTGTCTTGGTTTGGGTTTCCTGAAAGCAGACCCTGAGGCAAGACCGTGGGTGCTGCTGGTTTATGTGAGAGGTGGTCTCAAGGCCCTCGAACGAGGTGGAGGAGAAGTGAGACAGGAGGCAGGAAGTGTTCACCTCCCGGAAGAGACTGCAGAGAACACGCCTCCGCGTTGTCCCAGTGCCGTCAGGAAACAGAAGTATTTGCTCACTCGCTCCTGGGAGCTTTTGTTGCCAGTCCCTGTGGACTGGACCGCCTTGCACCCCCGCTGAGCAAGTTCCCAGGGAACCATAAAACCCCAGAGAACCAAGGCCCTGGGTGTGGGAGTGGGAGGAGTCCGTGGGCATGGGCCACTGTCTATAACAGAGGCAGGTGAACCTGGAGGGGCCGAGAGGACATGTGGCTCAGCCACAGCGTCAGCCACACTGCCCTTGTCTAAAGGTCCCCAGCCACCTGGCTGGCGTAGCTCAGTGGTTGAGAGTCCACCGTTCGATTCCCGGTCAGGGCACATGCCCAGGTTGTGGGTTCGATCCCCAGTAGGGGGTGTGCAGGAGGCAGCCGATCAATGATTCTTTCTCATCGTCGATGTTTCTATCTCTTCCTTCCTCTTTGAAATCAATAAAAATATATTAAATAAAAAAATAAAATAAATGTCCCCAACCCTCCAAGACCTCCTCTCTCTGAGTAAACAAGACCATCCTGTCCTCTGATGGTCAGAAACCATCTATCTGGCTCTTACCACAGGTCACCTTTTATTTTACATGTCAACTTAGCTTTCTTTTCTGTCTCCCCAAGGATTCAGTAGTCCCCACCTTATTCTTGGGAGATACATTCCAAACCCCCAGTGGACTCCTGAAACCACAGATAATACTGAACCTTATATACTATGTTTTTTCCTAAACATACATACTTACGATAAAGTTTAATTTATAAATCAGGCACAGTAAGAGAGTAACAACAATACATAAAATACGAGTTATTGGCCACAGGCACTGCCGTAGAGCAACAGTGGATCTGATAACCAAGACAGCTACTGAGTGACTCATGAGTGGGCAGTGTACCAGCATGACCTTCTGGGCAAAGGGACAATTCATGTCCTGGGTGGAACAGAGCAAGGCGGCTCAAGATGTCATCGTGCTACTCCCAGTGCTGCTCAATTTAAACCTTATGAATTATTTCTGGAATTTTCCATTTAATATTTTCAGACTTTGGTTGATCCCAGGTAACTGAAACCAAGGAAAGTGAAACCACGGATAAGGGGGGACCATGATAGTTTAAACTGTTTGAGGTCAAAATTAAGCCCATACTCACTCAGTCATTCAACAAGTATATATTGAACACCTACTGGGCACCCAGCCCTCTTTAAGGTGGCAGGAATGCAGTACCAAAGATAAACTCCAGGAGCTTGCATGTTAGGGGCAGAGACAGATGACACAGTAAATGCCATGATTTCAAGTAACCATAAGTGAGCGGTCCAAGCAAACAGAGCAGGGATCACTGCAGTGGGAGATGAGAGTGCTTCTGTAGACATTGGAGCAAAAGCCTGAACAAAATGGAAGAATGAGCCGTGCAGGAATGAGTATTTAGTCAGAGAGAATCTCGGTACCAAGGCCTTAGGAGCAGAAATGAGCCTTGCCTGTTTAAGAATACCAAGAAGGCTGCTCTGACACTCAAAAGAGGGAAGGAGAACATGGTAGGAGATGAGGTAAGGGAGAGCTGGATTTTATCTTTAAAGAGTGCTTGCACAAAAAAGGTACTCGAAGCAAACTGCTGGATGGGATAGATGGGCTTGTAGATGGATGGGTGGGTCGACGGATGGGCAGATGTATGGATGGATGATGGGTGGGTGGGTGGGTGGGAGGATGGATGGATGGATGGATGGGTGGATGTGGTAGGAATACTCATACACCATGGGTGGAAAAAAGAAGAAAATAAAGCAACTTCTATGGGAAGAACAGTGTTGGTGCCAATTGTGCATTCAAATCCAGACTTTGCAGAAAAAATACATTGTGGACCAAAGGTACCTGCTCAATAAGCTACTAGACCGAGGGGGCCCTCTTTGGGCCTCGGTCAATGAGAGTCCTAGAAGGTTGAGTGTCCTGATATTTTTATATTCCCTGCTGGGGCCTGGCCTTCCCCCCATGGTGAGTATCCAGGGCCATTAAGTGGTATTATAGGAGTATTAATTAAACTTCGGTGGCTGGAAGCTAAAGAATTATTCCCTCCATTATATATTACCATGTTTACTCATCAGGGCTCCATTTTTAATCTCAGTCTTTTAATTAAAGCATGTCACCACAGTCCATTAGTGAGGAATATGGAAGAGGAGACGTGCGTGTGGATGTGGGTGTAATTTAATCCAACAGATTTTTATTGAGCACATACTACGTACTTGGCAACTTGATAGGTGCCATGAGAGAAGAACGGTTAGTAAAGGGTCTCAAGGAATTTACGCTGTCAAAGAAAGCTAATTCACATACACTCCTGAGGAACAATAACACACTAATTATCACTTGCCACCTAATCAAAATATTTCAGTAGCAACTTTTCCCTCCAGGTTTTATCGGGGAAGACCAGGGTAACCATAAGAAAATTTGGGGCACTTTCAAAATCCAAATATACAGCGTGTGCTGTGGCCTAGATCCCAGTGCCCTGGGTATGTTTGGGACAGCTGCCTGAACCTTCTGAGCAGTGATCTTCTCATGGATGAAAGGAAGTTTGTTTCTACCCAGGAGCCCAGGGGAACATGTCCTCATCTGTGATCCTCCAGGCCCCGTCCATGGGAATGGGTTTCCAGGATGACGGCTCTAAGTCACTCAAAGACTTTCATTCGTCAGAGAAAGATTCCGGTATGGTCATGGCAGTGTGTTTCCTGCATCTTCCAAGGGGACGGACTCGATCTGCTTGCCAGCACAAGGTGTTTCGTTGTGAAGCACTGTGTGTGCCCTGAGACGAAGAGGAGCAAACCAAATTCTACCAGGTTTAGAGGAAGGCGGGCCACATTCTTTAGATGAGCGAGTGAGAGACATTTGATCTGGCCCCCCAAAGGCTGGGTAATTTTAGAGTGAGAAAAGGGAGAAGGGAAGCCTTTTGAAGAGAAGTCCTCCTCCATTCCTCCCAGCTTGGGATGCTACTGCACCGAGATGTGGGGTAGCAGCCATATTGGGGCCATGCGGCAGCATAGTTACAAGCCGAATGGCAGAGCAGAAGAATGGAATAGACCACAATCCTAGATAAACTGGACAGGAATAAGGCAGGTGCTGGCCTTCCTCCAGCCTCTTGTTCAGTTACAGCATCTTGTTCATTCCACTCTGTTATCTGCAGCTGAAAGCATTCCCGCGCTCTCCTGCCCCCTCCAGCATTTACTGTCATGGTACTCTCTGCTAGGTACACATGATCTCATTTCCTCTGTTCTTTCTTCCCTGGGCTGTTGCCCCTTCATCTCTGTGTCCCAAACTCTCCCACCTGAGCCTTTTTCTCCCGGCCTTCTAGAACTTTCCCTTCCCCACATAGTAGGTGCTTAGATCATGAGTGATGAGGGAAGGAACGAAAGGAAGGCCACCTAAAAACTTTGCCTCATGCCAGTAAGAACCATTACCCCTCAAAGATTGCTTTGTAATTACATTTTTTCATTAAAGCCAAAGAACTCTGGCAATGACCTTAAAAAAAGCAAACATTTGAAACAGAGACAGGAGACTTCCAAAAATGAAAACACTTTGCACTGAGGGGGAAATTTTATTTAACCAAAACAGCACCTGCAGGAGAGATTAACATTTTCAAATTAAGGGCACTTGGAGCTTTCATAGCATAACACATAGCACACGCCATTTAGACATCAGAAGGTTCAAGGTGAGCTTTTAAAAATGTGTTTGTTTTAAATAAATGAGATGTGCGTACACACCACACACACACACACACACACACACACACACACACACACACACACACACATACACACACACACATACATACACACACACACACACACATACACACACACATACACACACACACACATACACACACACACACATACACACACACACACACACACACACACACACACACACACACGGGGAGCGCTCGCACAGTCGTCTGCCTCTGGTGCTGCTCTTTGGCCGCCATCCGTCCCGTTCCTGCCAGAAAGCCTGTGGATGCGGTTGCTGGGGCAACACGGAGATCTTGGGTGCTTTCTGCATTGTTAGCCTGGTGCCGCCTCTCTTCCAGCTGACTACCCCCAACTAGCAGGACACGCCCCTCTCTGTTTTCTCCTCAACTTGCTGGATCCCAGCTGCCTCTTCACTCTCTAGCTTACACTACTCACAGCCTGCCTCTAGCCATTGTCCGTGTGGGGACTCACCCTCCACCCAAATGCGCTCCAGGCTCCCCACTGCGGACGGACCAGGTCTTACGTGTCTTTTGTCTGAGCCTCTGTCTGAAGCTCTCCATCCCTTGGGTGAGCTCATCCAGTCGCCTGGGTTAAATCCCACCTGCGAGATGACCGTGCTCACATTCCTGTCACCACCTGTGGACTCTCCCAGACATGTCAAGCTTCATTCACATCGTCAAGTCTTCACTTAGGCATCACTTCCCAGAATTTCATATATATTTTTAAATATCGTATTTTATATGAATAAAGGAAAGAACAGGCCCTCCCTGACGTCTCTTTTCTAAGCACCCAGATTTTCCTTCACAGACCTTGTCACCCATCACCTTTCCTAGATGGATATTCCACTAAGGGGCTGGCCTGTCTTGCTGGAGTTTAAGTCACACTGGGCGGAGATCAGCCCCCTTTGCTCATCACTGTCTGCTGAGTGCTGGGCACGGTGCCTAGTGTGTAGTTGGCCCTCAGTAAATATTTGTTAAGGGGAGACATGGGTTCCTCCCACCCCACCCTGGTGCAGGGTCGGTCTCTGCCTACCTTCGGCACACAGTGTACAGCCTGGGGTGGTAAAAGCAGAAACCCTGTCTTCATGCCAGCTTCTGAGTTACGCCCTTTTCCCACATTGCAGCAGCTTTGGGAGGTAGGCATTATCCCCGCTCCCCTTGTATAGATGTGGGAAATATGACCCAGGGAAGTCACTTGTCACAGATCACGCACATCCTGCAGCCCCGCATCCACAAACATCAAGGATGCGAATCCTGAGGGACTGTGAGCAAAGGCCCTGGCTTGGAGTCAGAAGACCTGGCCCGAGTCTCTGCTTTGGCCCTTAGCCAGCCTCTGGAGTTCCCCAGGCCTCAGGGCCCTCACCCATGTCCTCTACCTCCACCAGGGGGGAGCCGCTGAAGGCCGAAACCCCTCCAACCGCTTCAAGAGCAGCTCAGCCAAGGCAGGGTGGACTGCTCAGGGCACTCTGGGCTGCCTCACCTGAACTTGAACCCTCTCCCTACCTCTGGCAGAACCAAAACGGAAGGCTGCAGGCTGGATAGCGAGGCAGAGTCCCTACAATGCTGGCCCCAGTTTTGTGTGGAATCCACTGGCGTCAATGGACTGGGGCTGAGAGACGCCATGCTCTCCAATGTGCCACTGTCCCCACCTGAGCCTGGGAATCGGGGGCCACCTGTCATGGGGCCTCTTCCTCTGTTCTTCTAACAGTGAAGACATATTACTCTATCGGTGTCTGTGTTAGAACTGGGAAAACCACGCCTGACCCACCAGGATAGCACAGTAGCAGATAGTGTAAGTGAGTGTCATTTTGATGGAGGTAGAGAGTAATTGTAGAGGCTTAATATGTAAGTGTGTCTGTTTCAGAACAACAGCCCAAACAAGTTTCAGCAAAAAGTCAACACACACACGCGCGCGCGCGCGCGCGCGCGCGCGCACACACCACACGCAACTCCACTCTGTTGTGTTACCTCTCTGGCCCTTGTGAGAGTTTGGGTTTCAGACGCCTGCTTTAGTTGAAGGAGGCGTTTTCTGGTTGAAGGTATGCAGTGAGTCTACAATATTCAGCCCTTGCCTCCTTCCTCTCACTTGACCTTTGTGTCTTCAAGACCCTGGCCAGTGACTACTCGTGGCTGGATCCCCAAGACCTTGAAGAGCCTACTGACCAGCCAGTGAACCAGACCTGCAGTGTGAGTACCTTCCAGGTTCTGAGCTACAGGAAAATCCCAAGGAAAGCCCAGTGATGACAACTAGTAATAAATAATCCTGCCAGATTCCTGAGAGGCACTGATCAGCTTGCAGAGCATTCTCATTCATTCAGCGTTTATTCAATAAACACGTGTGGAGGCTCCCTTATAGACCAGGCACTGTATTCGGCACTGTGGTCAAGACCTCTGCTCTTAGGAAGCTTCCTGTCTGGCAAAGAAATATTTTGTTTTATTTTAAATATATTTTTATTGATTTCAGAGAGCAAGGGAGAGGGACAGAGAGATAGAAACATCAATGATAAGAAAGAATCATTGATTGGCTACCTCCTACACACTCCATACTGGGGATCCAGCCCGCAACCTGGGCGTGTGCCCTTGACTAGAATCGAACGCGGGACCCTTCAATTCACAGGCCAATGCTCTATCCACTGAGTCAAACCAGGTAGGGTACAAGGAAATATTTTAGAGACAACATTGCTACAGCACTTTACATGCCCAGGTGCTGTTCTAGGTGCTTTCCATAGAGTAACTCGTTTACTCTTCACAGTAATTCTATGGGATACGTACTGCTATTTTTCCCATTTCACAGATGAGGAAACTGAGGCTGAGGTTAAGAATCTGGCTCAAGGTTGGTGGTGGATCCAGCTGTCTGACTCACAGCAGCATGTTGCTGGAGGTAGGCTTTTGTGACCATGGACTGGGAAGCTGAGATCCTCGCCAGTAGAGATTCTCAAAGCCAAGTTCACACGGCCAGACCTCCCCACCCCCATGGCCCTGAGCTCTTCTCTCTCTCCACTCCAAAGCCCAGAGACACTAGTCATAAGAGAAGAAATCCCCACACTGGCTACCCTGCTCTGAGAACACCAGGGCTGTGCTGGCAGGATTTGTAGGTCCCAAGGCAATTTTCATGTCCTGTTGAAAGTTTTCCTCATTAAAGCAATGGAAATCAATGCAGTAAATACACTTATAATGAACTGGCCTGCTCACGCTCCCCGCCTCTTCCTAAGGAAGAGCAATCAGGAGAGACACATATTGGTTTCAGCTCCATCACATCTTTCGCCCTTGCGTGGGGCCCCCTCTGGGAATCTCCCTAGCTCCTGTCAATAGCATTTGAAATGCTTTGGGGGTGTTTTATTGGATGCTCTTTGTCACTGTGTCTGTGAGAAGTCAATGAAGCTAAGATTTAAGAGCCAGAAGGAGTTTAACTTCTTTCCCGCATCGGCCACAGCGGCCGCCTGCCCTCTAGGGGACCGTTCACAGACCTCCGGGCAGAAGGGACCTAGAGGAGGATGTTAGGTGACCCCCTCATTTCAAAAATATGGAAACTGAGGCACATAAAGGTGAGGACCACAGAGCATAGGATCAGCACTTCCAGCGTCTGTGCATCCACCTGTCTTAGATACTCGAGAATCCCTTCCGCAGAAGGTGTTGATGCCTGGGAAGCAGCGATGCCTGGCACAGGCCGCCTGAGTCTGAATGCCTGACCCACCGTGTCCTATCTGTGCAAGACCCTGAGAAGGTCACCTGACCCCGCAGGGGCTCAGTGTAAAAGGGGAGTGACCAAGAAAGTATCTGCTCCACGGAGTTGTTGAAAGCTTTAATAATACAAGAAAAACTATAAGAACTGGGCTGCCGGGGTTCTTGTCCCAGCATCAAGAAGAGCTCAGGAATCTGGAAAAGGCTGTGCGTAGATGACATAGGAATCCAGAGGACCTTCAGCTAAAGGAACTGAAGACTCCCTCCTTGTCTAGAACCCTTGCTTTTATTAACACAATGTGTCCTAAGGCAAGGTGGAGGTAATACACTTCAAAGGGTAAGGTTTCAAAGGGTACAGAGGCATTGTCAGTTTGGGGAATAGCCTACGGCTGTTCAGGTGTTTGGCCAGTAGGAGGCAATAACATGTAGATTAAGACACCCTTTAACTGTCTGGCAGCCACAATCTATTTAATGTATCCTATTCAGGTTTGGGGAAATGCCTTTAGCCATTACCAGATGCAGGTGACTACATGTGTGACTCAACCCTGTTGAGTCCCCAAGTCTCATCAACCTTTGGATGAAACTCTTGAAATTATGACATGCTGGAATTGGTTCCCGGCACTGGGCAAATAGTGAATGCTCAGTAAATGCTGGCGATGGGCATTATTGTGAAAGATAGTATCCGTGGGGCTAAGAGCTGCTCCTAGAGGAACTTAGCTTCCCTGGCTTAGAACTTTGAAGCAGGACATGAGCTTGTGTTGGCTAAAGACCAGCCCAGGACAGAAATGGCCTTTCTTTGCTTCAGAGCTACCAGACATGCTCCCTGGATAAATGGTAAGATTGAAAGTTCCTTAGGCCTCTTTGTGTTGCCTAACCCAGTGCTGAGCAAGGATCTGGGTTTCTCGGCCAGACCCTCCTGCTGATGCCCTGTGCCTGCCAGCTCGTGAAAGCCAGCCCCCCTGCCCAGCGAGGTTCGTGGGAATTGCTCTCCCTGGGTGTCACTGGTTTTTTGCTCTTGACGCTGGCCTACTGAGCTGCTGAGTGAATTATCTCCAGGGCTACCACCTCTGGGTTTCTTGTTATAAGAAACAATTAAGTTTCTACATTTCTTAAGTCAATTTTAGTCAGGAGTTTTATTGAAGACAAAGTCATTCCGTGCTTTAACAGGTAAATATCAGTATTCCTCCCCACAAACTCCATCAAGGTGTAATGGATTACACTGTGTAGAAAGACTGAAAAACAAACTCTCTAACATGATCAAGTAGGAGTCTATCCATAAAATTCAAGAATCCCAGAATGTGGGAAGAAATGTAAATGTCACCCATGTCTGACATATGGAAGAGAATGGCAAGTCCAGAAATAAACCCTCATATTCACAGTTACTCTGCTCTGCAGAACCCGGAGATAGCTGTGTAACACTACTCGCCCAGCGCTCTGGGCAACAAGCCCACAGGACCTGGTACCTGGGATGAAATCTATTTGCCATTTCTGACCTAGGACAATGATAGCAAGAGGAAATTTTTTAAATGTTTGAAGCCACATTCATAGGCAGAGAGAAAGCCACTGGCACACTGGAATGAGGGACTCCAGGCCTGCAGACGATGCGAGAGGGCCTCCCAGGCTTGGTCATCCTTGCCAGGGTATCTTCCTACTGCGGGTTGTGGCTCATCTCATCTTTGAACAGCTGACTCTATTAGAAAGATTATATTGATTTCAAAGCTGACTCACCAGAGCTTCCCAGAGGGCTACTGGGGGGCGGGGAAGACATGTCATTCATATTTTAATATGAATTGTTTTTCCTCCAACAGTGGGCTGCCATCTGGGTGTTTTCCTTGGCGTCTGTGTCAGACGGGGGGTAGGCAGCATGAATGCATGGAGTGCCTGGGGGCGTCAAGCGTTAGGGGGAATTTAACTCATATAAAGCCTTAAAGATCAACGACAAATGTGAAAGTGCCGTAAACTCCCGAGCAAAGAGCACACAAATAAAATCAGAAGGAATACAAATGGACAATCAGCAAAGGGGAACATGCTGTCTCATAAGCAAAGAAATGTTAAGCAAAGCCATGGAATTTTGTTTTTCACCCCCCTGATATTAACAATGAGTTTAAGACAGAATATTCGATGCTGCAGGGCGTGGTAAGACAGACACAAATGCAGGCTCCTCGGTGGAGTAGAAGCCGGAACCTCGGGGTAGTGCAGCTGAACAAAAGCGCTCTTGTGTCCAGTCATTTTACCCCAGTTCTTAGATCGGCGAGGCAGGCAGGTGTTTATGGAATAAAGAAGGTCAACAAAGTCCTTATGCACAAGCCGCAAACGGAAGCAACTTCCAGGTCCTGCGCGAGGGGAACGGATGGCCCCATAGATTATAATGTATCCACGTGCTAGAATGGGTTTTGAAATAGATAAATGGCATGGGGAAGTGCTCACAATATAATGCTGCTCTTAAAAGTCTGGCTGGACTTCAAGAGGTACTTAGTTTGTAATTACATAAAGTCTTCACCAACCCATAGAGATATGACTGGGAAGAAGTAGCCTGAGTGCTGACAGAGCAGCTCCCGGTCAGGGGAGTAGCCAGTGACGTTTATTTCTTCTTCAGTCTTTCCCACATTTTTCAAATTTCCTCACATAATCATGTGTTGTCTTTTTTCTTTCATTGGAGGGGGAAAAAAGAAGCAGTGTTATTTTTTTTTTAAGAAGAGGAAAAGAAATAAAGGAAGCAATCGAAGATCTAACATCACCCTGGCCCCTTCTCTTACCACCTGTGTCTTCAGCAGCCTCATTCGTAAAATCAGGACAATTGTACCTAAACTGTTTTCACAAAATTGCTGTGAAGATAAAATCAGAAAATGTCTGTGACATGTTTTGTAAATTGTAAAGCACTATACAAATGTTAGCTGTTGTTAACATTATAATACAAAATTAACTTCAACAATCGGAGAAAAGAGAAAATAAATCCGTAACAAGATATCTCGGGCTTTGACATGGGAATGGGAAAATACAAGCATGAGCTAAGAATAGAAAGAAGGGGGGCAGGCCACCAGTATCCTCAGGAAGCCCAGGGAGAATGTTTAACAAGAAGCCAAAAACACCAGCAAGCCACAGAAATGTTCTTTGTTTTTAAAAAATCTGAAAACTGAAGAATATACAAATCAGCAGGATGGGGGAGGCCAAACTAAAATCAGAATTAACTGAGGCAAATATGTTGGAAAAGCATCTTGCAGGATCTGACTTGACTCCAAAGGTAAAGAAGCAGCACCCCAAGGGAGAAAGCTGGTGATGGGAGAGGACACTTAATTATCACAGGGCAGGAGTGGACTCAGAAATGACAAGGGCCCGGCAGAAGAACTCGAATTCTCTGCCTTGCAAAGGAAGGTGCCTGTGGCCTGCCGTGGCTGGCCGTCCCCTCCTGCTTAAACTCTCTCCTGCTCTGGTTTCCCAGCCCTCACTTAGCCAGCCTGCCTGCAGCTCCTCCCCTGAGCTCCCCTCTCCTCCTGATATCCACACAGCACCTGCTCCAAACGTCCTTTGTTTCTCCCAGCTCTGTTCTCCCTGTTCTCAGCCAACACCTACACATTCTCATCGCCATGGGTTTTTCCTCATCGGAGTCTTAGAAGCCCTGCTGCCACTTCACACTCAGCTGGCCTAAAGCCAAATGCATCTTCTTAAAAACCAACCCAACCCACAAAAACTGGTTAAATGGATCCTCACCTTCCAGTCCTGATAACAGTTCTGCTGGAAACATTGGCTTCCTCTGGTGCTTCTTCTTCTCTTTCCAAACCAAACTCGCTCTGGTCCCCAGCAGCCCAGCTCCCCTTCCTCTGCCCCTGCCAGGAGGAGCACGTCTTCCTTCCCAACATCTCCAGTCACCTCTGCATCCTCATCAAGTCTCAAGTCCTATTGACATAACCTTTCATACTTTTCTTATATCGGGCCCTTCCCCTGGCCCATCCAGCCCAGATCTTACAGGTGTCTACAGAGCCTTCTGCTTCTCCTCCCTGCATCTCCTCTCTTCATCCCTCCTAAATGCCACAAGCAAACGGAGCTTCCCACAAATGCACCTTTCCTTCTTGAATTCTCCCATGACTACCTTGTGCCCATTGGATAAAAAACAAATGCTTTGCCTGGCATTCAATGCTCTTGAGCCCTAGCTAAGGGCTAAACTAATGGCTTGGTCAAGTCCCTTGAGGGGTTGGGCCAAAATGGTGGCCAAGATTAGATTTCAAGCATGAAGGCTAGGATACCAGTTGTTGAGAACTGAGTATGGACCGGGTTGTTAATGGTCAAAAAGAGGTCAAGTCTTGTAGGGAATGTAATTACCAACATCGGTGCACGAAGGACAACATCTGAAAGAAGATCAGGGCAACGGAACCATTCTGGATGGGAAGGATTGCAGAGACAAGACGCAGGAGGGCCGGCTCCAGAAACAAGAACCTGGCGGGAAGTGGGATTTGGAGCCAAAGCGGCTCTTCAGCACGAGCAGGTCAGAAGTGTGCTTGCCCAGGGCCCATGAGGCTGATGTTGGGCAATATGATGCAATTGAAGCCAGTTTTTCTGGGCACTCGCTCCCCACACAGGGCTTACTCTCCCTGCATGTAAGACAAGCTGCAGCTCTGACCAAGGCAAGACTGCAGCTTCTGGAAAATTAACCAAAATTAGTTCTTTGGGCGTACTTCTCCTCTGCAAGCCCACCACTGCATGCTCGCTGCCCTTCAAGACAGCGATGTATCCCCATGTCTAACCTTGCCGTCATTTCCCCAGCCTAGAAAGTCCTTGACCCAGCAATGTCTAATTTCCATCTACCTTCTTGGCACAACCTAAGTCCTATGTCTACCCCCATTCATAAGAAATGGTCTTCCCTCTGAATTCCATCTAAGAAAGAAACCAGAGGAATAAAGGATTCATTGGATCTGAATCTGTGCTACTTGGCATTGAAACTGCCTTAGTTTGCCAGTGGCATTTGCATGCTTATGGCTTCCCTTCCGATGCAGGTGCTGTCAGCTGGCTAACCAAACACCCATTCCCAACCTTGCCTACATCCACCAAAGAGGCTGGGCAGCCTAACCACTCATGCTCCCAGCCTCTTGCTAGGATGGCCATGTGATGCTGTTGCAGCCAATGAGCTAAAATCTTGCACAGTGGACTTGGAGGGGGTAAGGGAAGGGAGAGCAGGAGAGAATGTGCCTATAAAGCACTTGATTAAATAAAAAAGGGAGAAATAGTTGCTGTTCTATCCTTTCTTATTGTTCCTGCCTCAAACATGAGCATGATATTTGGAGCTATAGCAGCCATTTTGTGACCATGAGGCAATAAGTCCAAGGATGAGAAGCCAGTTGCTAAGAAATGGATCTATGGGATCTGGTCTCCAAGGACGTTGTTGAGAAGCTAAAATCAACATCAGTATTCACCTACCTTCAGACTACTTTAAAAAAACAAAAACAAAAAAGAACCTCATTTGTTTAACACGCTTTCAGTTAATTTTTCTGTTACTCACAGCTGAAAGCATTCCTAAATTAATCATCTTTACTGCCAGAATGTGAGCTATTTGACATCAAGGACCGTATCTTTCACTTCTTTACTTTCTCCAGCATCTCGTATAGGGCCTAGCCAATAACCAACCTTAATAACCATCCACTAGCAAATGGAAAAGGATGGGAGGGTGTTTTCTAGCCCTCACAGTGTCTATTGAAGCAGACAAGACATGGGTATTAGATGAAATAGTAGTAAACAAATGAGATGTTCTAGACCTAATTTAAAAATTAGATATAAATAAATCCTGCTGACCAGATGCTACCCACCCAAGAGCTCTGAAGGGTGTAATTGCAGAAATGCTTAGCCAAAATGTGTGACCTGTTGTTATAAAAGGCCGTAAGTCCCAGAGGCTGGATGATGGTCAAAGTCTCTCCTGCAGAGAGAGCCTGGGAACCAGAGAACACCTGCAGAGGAGCCTGGGAACCAGAGAACATGGGTCTGACTTCCGTTCCAAACGGGTTGATAGAATCCATAAGAGATCACAGGACACCTGAAGAACATGAATTTGGTGCAAAGTTGGTCTCGCACTTCCTAAAGGCGACCCAGAACGAGCAAATTCTCTTTAAAAGGGAGAAAAATAGTGAGGCCTGATGGGAAGGAGAGGGAAGAAGCCGATGCACAGGACATATTTAGAATTTCAAAAAGTCTGTGGTGTGGTTTTAAAGGGCTGGCTCATACACACTCAGCTGCTCTGGGATTGGTGAGGCCATGGCCTCCAATCTGGAAATGGAGAGTAGGATTAAGTAAGCACATGGCTTGTTAGAGACTTGCTAATGGTGGGCTTCCCCAGGAATCGCACTGAGACCAGCAGGAAGTGAACAGTTCAGGGACTATCTGGAAGAGGGAGAACTCACAGCAACAATTCTTCATCTGCACGACCCCAGAACAAATCTCAAAAATGTGGAGATAGGGTTGCCAGGAAAAATCAGGACTGCCAGTTATATTTGGATTCCAGAGAGACCACGAGTAATTGTGTTGTATAAGTATATCCCAAATATAAATATGTTCCATGCAATACTTACACAACAAAATTATTTATTGTTTCTCTGAAATGCAATTGCTGTTGGGTGTTCTGGTTTTGGGGTTGTTTGTTTGCTTTTTTGTTCGTTTGTTGGTTTTTGTAATTTTTTTTGTTTGGTTTCGTGTTTTGCTAAATCTGGCAACCTTAGCAGGGAGACCTGGAGGGGAGTTGGCCATAGAGTGGCAGCACAGATGGATGTTGGCCAAGACACTAGAGGACGAGTCATCTCAGCCAAATCTCTGACACTATAGGCCCTGGGTCCTCAGAACCTTGGGATGGGCTGAGGGAGAAGAGTAAGAAAGATAGCCTAGGGGTTAAGAGAACAGACTCTGGAACCAGACTGTGTAGGTTCAAATCCTTACTCTTGCATTGACCAGCCGGGTAACAGAGCATTTGCTTAACCATTCTGTGCCCATTTTCTCATCTGCAAACCAGCACTCTAAGGTGCCTAGGACAGTGACTGGCATCTGTGAATGTCAGCTTTGTGCAAAGGTGAGCCAGAACAGGCCTGCACATTGGTACTAACCTCCATCTAGTGCAGCGGTTCTCAACCTGTGGGTCGCGACCTCTTTGGTGGTCGAATGACCCTTTCACAGGGGTCGCCTAAGACCATTCTGTATATCAGATATTTACATTATGATTCATAACAGTAGCAACATTACAGTTATGAAGTAGTAACGAAAATAATTTTATGGTTGGGTCACAACATGAGGAACTGTATTTAAAGGGCCAGAAGGTTGAGAACCACTGATCTAGTGGCTTCCAAAAAGGCTGGCCAGACCACTAGGTTTGCCATTTCTGTCAGACAGTGCCTTGTTGGAGAGCACAGCTGAGGATTAACTGGTGGGTCACACTTCCTAGTCCCCAACAGCCCAGCTCCCCTCCCTCTGCCTCTGCCAGGAGCAAGAGGTCTTCCTTCCCAACATCTCCAGTCACCTCTGCATCCCAAAGTCCAGCAGCCCACAGGGTAGTGTTAAATCCAGAGCTCCGAAGCCAGCAGCTTCTGTGATGTACTCTGCTGGGGCCACACAGTCAGCACTGGGTATGGACCATGGCCTGGCCTCCTCTTTCCTGGCTCCAAGGCTCCTGGCTTGCTGCTGACCACAGGGCAAACGTTCTTTGTCCCTCCTGATACCACCTCCCCTCCAGGTCTGTCTTGGCTTGACCTTGGACAATAACTAAGTCCTGGACCTGCTCTCCTGTCCTTGTCCTTGACTCCCCAGCTCATCCTCTCCTGCCAACTAGACTGACCTTGTCCTCCCCTGAGGGTGGGAGCAAGAGAAAGAAGCAACTATCCACTGTTCTGGGGCATTTACCTCTTAGTACAGCTGCTGGATAGACCCCGCCTTCCTTTCTCTGCTTCCCAGGATCATCCCTTCTGCTCTCCAGAGCAAGTGTGGGTGTGGTGACCTGTCGGTAACACGGTTAACACTTTAAGATGGACACAATTTAGGAATTCCATCCTGGTTGGCGACCAGGTCGGTAGGGGCTGAGGCCGGGTGACTTTGGGAGCACCACGAGTCCACAGGCAGCAGAGTGAGGAGCTCAGTGGGGGATTGCGGAAGGAGCATCTTGGGGGAAAGTCCAATTTTAAAAGCTGGAACAGGAGAAATGGAACCCTCCCACACGCTGGTGGGAATGTAAATGGTAAAGCTGCTGGGAAAACAATCTGGTGGCTCCTCATTAGCATATGACTCAGCAATTCCACTCCCAGGTATACATCCAGAGGAATTAAAAACAAGTTTGCAAAACAAAAACTTGCCCAGGAATGTTTATAGCATCTCTCTCTCTCTCTCTCTCTCCCCTCTCTCTCTCTATATATATATATGTGTGTGTGTGTGTGTGTATATATATATATATAGAAACCAATCAAGTGTCATCAACTGATGCATGGATAACAAAATGTAGTCTAGCCACACAATGGAGCAGCACAGAGCCATGAAAAGAGATGAAGCGCTGACATGCGACATCATGGATGAACCTTGAACACATGATGCTAAATGAACGTAGGCCACATATTGTATGACTCCATTTGTATGAAATGTCCAGAACAGGCAAATCCATAGACACAGAAAGCAGACTAATGGTTGCCAGGGGCTGGAGGGCGGGGAGACTGGTGAGTAACAACTAAGAAGTATGAGGTTTCCTTTGGGGTAATGAAAATGTTCTCAAAATGATGGCGGTATTGATGCACAACTCCATGGATACACTAAAAGATATTGAATCGAACACTTTACACGGCAAATTGTCTGGTATGTGAGTTATATCTCAATAAAGCTGTTTTTAAAAAAGAGTTGGCAGATGGTCCGAAATGGACTTCAATTCTATGAGATCAGCCTAATAGAATCAAAAAGTAATTCACCAAGGAAGATGCGAATTCTCTAAGCCCCCCGCCCGGTGGCTGTGGAAGGCTTACAGGCCGATTACAAACCCTTTCCTGCATCCACTGCTGGATTATTTCCCCTCCTCCCCTGTGCACCTCAGCACCTCACACATCTATTTCTCCTTTAATAGAATCACATGGCAGTTGTTGGCAGGCCTGGCTGCCCCCTGCTGGACCCTGAGGTCTCGGAGGGCTGAGACCATTCTCTCTTGGCCTTTGGATCTCCAGCTCCTGGTACCTGGTTGGTGCTCAGAAAAGAAGTCTGGAATTGATATGTGTTACATAAATCCCCATCTCCTCTATGTGAAGATCTCACTCTCACACAAGAAACTGGTAATGCAAATTGCCTTGGGGGAAAGAACCAGGGAGTGGGGAGAGGGACATGAGACACTTTTTGCAAACCCTTTAGTGCCTTTTAAATTTTATGCATGCCAACACATCGCCTATTCCAAAAAGAAATTAACTTAATTTTTTAATTGTTTGAAAATGAGACGCCCATTAGCACAGACGCAGAATTCATGCGTTTGATAAAACAGAGAAGAGAATATGGCAGAGGCCTCAGAAGGGCAGGCTCGGCAGCAAACCCCTTAGTGGGAGATTCAGGAAAGTTGAGCCCAAAGCCCTCGGGAGAGAAGGGTGTGAGCTTACTGCTCCTTCCTGCACCTCCAAGGAGCCAATCGTATCGCTTCCCTCCCCCTGGGTAACGACACCAGGTGTCCTGGGCAGAGCCAGCACCGGGGATCAGTCCACCGTCAGTCCCCACAGATTCATCAGGATCACACAGCATTCAAACCCCACTCTCTGCTCAGGAGGCCGCCAAGGCTGCCGGGGTCATAAACCAGGAGAGGAGACCTCATCGCTGAGCAGCTGATCAACAAACTGGTCCAGAGTGTGAAGCCCAGTCCCTATCATCCAAGGAGGGGCTGGAGGCTGGGACACAGCAAATTTCATCTTCCGGTCCTCCCCATTTCTCCTGGTAGGTTTTGTCCTCTCTCAGGCTCTCTCCCACCCAGGGTGCCTGGACGGTCATGCTGCACCCCTGGGTCCTATGCAGGGACCCTGTGTCAGTGAGAAAATAGAAAACAATGAGACCCAAATGTCCCAGAAGGACACCAGCCCTCACAGTGAGCCAGCATCTGGCCGGGATATGCTTTGAAATGGTCTGTTGATGTCCCAGCCCCAGTCTCTTCCCGTCAAGTGGCCTAGAGGCAGGTCTGATACCCCATCATCCATCACCAGCCCCCAGCTCAGAGCTGGCCCATGGCAGGCACCCAGTACTCATTACTTAGCCAATGCCGAGTGAGTGAGTACTTACCAGTGTGGGCACTGCCCCGATGTACTTGCTCCTGACATCAGCCTTAGGAAGCACGTGCATTATTCCCAATTTACACCCGAGTCACACAGAGCTTAAAGTAACTTGCCTGGGAGCCCACAGCTATGAAATGATGGAAACAGGACTCACACCCAGCTGGCTCCAGAATCCTTTAGCTTAACCAAAACACTCTCCCATGGTCCATTCAAGAGACACTGAGTGTGTGTGTGTGTGTGTGTGTGTGTGTGTGTGTGTGTGTGTGTATGTGTGAAGGTGAAGATGGGTGGGGGTAGAAGGAAAAGAGAAAGAGGAAAAATAGAAGGGAGAGAGGCAGGACCAGAGGTCACTAGGTCCCAGGCCCTTGCTCTCCACTTTGAGAGGCAGCAGCAATATTTGGTCAGTCCCTGAGAGGTCAGGGACTCGCCCAGGCTGTCCAAACTCTCAAGAGACTCATGAATAAGCTAGAATATCAGTGTGTCGGTTTCAGAGAAAACTATAACTTCCAAGACCAGGACCCCATGTCCACTGGTGGGAAGACAGCGTATGTAAGGAAATGAGTTGTTCTCATCAGAAGTTTGCCCAGTGAGCAAGGACTCCGTGCCACAGAGCCGCAGGATGCTCTTAATGGTTTGTGTCAGAGAGTTATGATCGCTGATGCTCAGGGTCCTCTGGGCCGCCTGTCAAGCAGAGTGGATGTTTCTGCCAGCAAGACAGGCCCCCTTGCTCTCGACAGCATAGGAAAAACACTGACAAATCACTACCCTTTGGGGTCCCCTACCTCTAGACAATGCACGGACCACCCCCGTAGCTAACATGTTTGTTTTCCAGACCAGGAACATTGTGATCTGTTAGATTTCACAGTTGATTAGGTCTCACAGTCACAGACGCTTGACCCCATGATGCATGGATTCTTACTAGTCTTTCTCTGAGAGGACAGCCAAGTTCTGAAAAAGAGGGGTGAGGGAGGAGAAACACACCATCTGACCATGGGCTGATTTTACCTCATTCTCAGGCCTGTCGCTGTTTCCAGTCTCCAAGCTCGCTATGGGTCCCCATCCCAGGCAAGGGTCCCACTTGCACCCTCCCAGTGTGAACATGTTGGGCACTGGTTGTAAATGGGATGTGATGAGGTAGAAACCATGTCTAGGGTGAGTAGGCAAATGCACACTCCAGTGCAAAGTAGTGATCTGTAATTTTAAAAAAAATTATGTCTCCACTTAAGCGAGTCTGATTTAACCCTGGCTGCTCATGAAGGCTGTGTAACATAGATTTCCTCTGGTATAAGACAAGACTCCCTCACCAATAGCAGAATTTTCCAACACCACTGCTAGAGTAATATTTAAACCTACTGAGTACCTTTCATGTTCTGGATGCTGTGTCAAACTGTCGCATGTATGTATTAGTTATCCATTGCTGTGTAACAAATTACCCCAAGACTTAGCAACTTAAAACAACACACATTCATTGTCTCATAGTTTTTGTTGGTGCAGGTACAAATTAGCTGGGTCCTCTGGCTCTCACAAGACTACAGCCTCATCTCAAGCCTCAACTGGAAGGACCCCCTTCCAAGCTCACTCACATGGTTGTTGTCAAGATTTACTTCCTCTTCAGCTGTGGGACTCAGTTTCTCCTGGAGCTCTTGTGAGCTTTGGGCCCGAGATCTCTACAGTTTATTACCATGTTCACTTTTCCACAGAGCATCTTATAACATGGTTTCTTGCTTCGTGAGAGCGAGCAAGTGAGAGGGCAAGAGAGAGTTCTAGTGAGAGAGAGAGCTAGCAAGATGGAAGTCACAGCCTTTTGTAATCTAATCATGGGAGTGACACACCATCACTTTGCCATAGTATTCTATTTGTTAGAATCAAATCACTAGGTCCCACATACACTCAAAGCAGAGGATACCCAGGGACTGAATACCAGGAGGCAGGGATTACTGGGAGCCATATCAGAAGCACACAATCTCTTCAAGACATGGTCACGGTACCGGATCTACTCAAAGCAATCCTCTGAGATAAATGCTATTGTTATTCTCTGCATCTCACTGGTATGGAAACTGAAGCTCAGAGAGATTAAGGAAAGTGTCCAAGGTCACACAGGTCATTGATGGTAGAACCAGAACTCAAACACAAATCTATTTTTACAATCATTCACTAGAGTCTCACATGGTTGGGAAAGAATCTGTAATCAGGTGATTTTCCCATAGTGGTCCCAGATTCTACCAAAAAGAAGGCCACTCATTCTGTCATTAGGGAAGGTTGGTTTTCTCTAATGAGCATAAGACTAATTTGAAGAACCCACAGATTGGCGGCCACAGCATCAAGACCAAGAACTAAACCTTTCCCAGTCTAGGCTTTAACTTCAGACTAGCTGCAGAGACAGCCCATCTCCTCTACCCTGGCTCCGCCAGGGGAAGTCAGTGCCTCCCTTTTGGTCACTGCCTGCTTCCCCTAGACTGTCATTATATTTTGCAAATATATGTAAATTATTCCCCTTGGCAACCTGCCCAGTGATATGACTTATAACTTCCTGACTTATTAAACACTACTATTTGTCAAGCATTGAATGACACAGAGAACAATCACTGTGCTATCCTCAAGAAATTCACAGAATTTCTTCTGTTTTTTTTTCTTTTTTTGAGAGCGAGAGAGGAAGGGAAAAGGATAGAGAGATAAAAACATCAATGAAAAACATCATTCATCAGCTTCCTCCTGCTGGGGACTGAGCCCACAACTCAAGCATGTGCCCTGACCGGGAGTTGAACTGGTGATCTTTTGGTTTCTGGGTTGATACTCAACCCCTGAGCCACACCAGCTGGGCTCACAGAATTTCTGGAATCTAGCACTGCACTGTCCAATATAGTAGCTACGGGCCACTCATGGTTACTGAGTATATGAAATGTGGCTAATCTGAAAAGAGATGTGCTGTTACTATAAAATAAGAGTGGATTTCAAAGATTCATATGAAAAAGATAAATAGCTCATTAATAATGTTTATATTAGTTAAATGTTAAAAAAAATATTATTTGGGGTATATTGAGTTAAATAAAAGTACTATTGAAAATCATTCTTTTTACCTTTTTATATGGCTATAAGAAACTTTTAAACTGCATATGTAGCTCACTTTTGTGGCTTGAGTTATATATCTACTAGACAGTGCTGGTCTAGAGGTAGAGCGTCATCGATTAAGGGCTCACCCTATGCCCTGTGCTCTGCGGACTGGAAACAAGCCATTTTTTTAAAGCCTCATAATAAACTTGCACAGGGGGTATCACTTACCCTGTACAGCTAAGGTGGTAACATGTGCCCGAAGTCGCACAGTAAGTGGGTGAGCAAAGTTCATGGGAGAGATGACTATGCATCTATGCCAGGGGTGGGGAGCGAAGTCATCTGGTCTGGCCCTGCCAAGTCATTAGGGGTGAGTTAATTAAATGTTTGACCAAATATAGCAGGGCTAATTTCTAAGTTGATAATTTTGTATGGCCCACAAATAATGTTATAAATATTTAAATGGCCCTTGGCAGAAAAAAGGTTCCCCACCCTGATCTATGCCATTAAGTGATGGGTGCTGTAGTGGAGGAATAGCCAGGAGCAGCCAGGAGAAAGCAGCCGCTCCGCCTGGAAGGCGAAGGAAGCCCTCCAGATGGAGACGAGGCTTAGGCTGAGTGAGCCGGGAATGAAGACGTCCAAGTGGTGAGCAGCAGAAAGGGCTTTCCCGGCAGAGGACGAGCAGGTATGAATTCGCAGAAGCATGCAACTGCCTGGTGCCTTCAGGGACTGGCAGGGGGGTGAGACAGTTTGCGTTCAGGGAGCAAGTGGAGGCGATAAGTCGGGCAAGGTAAGCAGGCAGAGGCGTGCACGTCATGCACCGGAGTTTGGACTTCATCCTGTGGGTCAGCAGTCTCAGCTCTGGCCACACATTGAGATATCTGATAGATCATTTAAAAAATACCAGTGCCCAGGCGCCAGCCCAGAGCAATTCAATCAGAAAGCTGGAGGAGGTAGTGGTGGGTGACTGAGAACCTTGCCCTAGTATTGAGAATTTGTGGAAGAGCTTTAAGAATAAAGTCAAATAACCACAGTTCTGTCTTAGGAAGATCATTCTGAAAGTTGTGTAGAGATGGATTACTGGAGGTGAATGAGACAGGGAATCCAGGGTTTCGGTAAAAGTTAGGAGTGCTAAGGCCTGAGGGCACGGAGCTGAACACAAGGACTGGCGAGGTGCTTGGGTGAGGGGCCCCCAGAGAGAGGCCACTGCCATGATTCTGGCCACCTTCAACCATCACCGCTTAATTGTGCATCTCCAACCCCAGTCACATTCAACGGCCTGCTAGACCTCTCCCTGTAGGTGCCCTCCAGCCATCTCAGAGCCCACTCCTCCATGTGTTCTATTCTCTTGGCTCCTAGAAACCCCACAACCCTGTGAGTCCATCATCAAATCCTCTCTCTCCCTCTCTTTCCACATCCAATCAGTCACCAAGGATGGTGGCTGCTCCCCTCAAAGGCCTCACAGCTTCTCCTCCCTGTCACTCCCCAGCCCTTCTCCTCCTTGAGTTCTTTCATTTACTGCTCAAACTATGATGATATTCCCTGAGGCAACCACTATTGGCTGGCTACCTAAAGCCATTCGCCCTTATTCCTAGTCAGACATTATTTAGCTCTCTGGCCATGTCTGTATGAATCACCTTAGGATTTATATATATAAGCTCTCCCAAGTTGATTCTGCTCTATGTTCAGAATTGAGAACCATCTCTCGAAACCACAGGTCCTGAAAGTGTGGCCCTTGAACCAGCTGCATCAGCATATCTGGGAACTTGATAAAAACAAAAATGCTTGTGCTTTACCCCAGATCTACTGAATCAGGACCTTTTGGGGTGGGGCCCAGAGATCTGTGTTGTAATAAGCCATCTGAGGTTTAATAAGCACACTCCAATTTGAGAACCACTGGTCTAAATGAATCATGGTCCTCGCATTCCCCTTTGCTAGTGATTGCTTTTCAGTGGACCGGTGAAACATGAAGAAAGTCTTCCAGGAGAACTTCGAGGGGAAAAATTCCTGCCTGATAGAAAGAGGGAGTCGCACAGGAGAACACTCTTCCCCAGACATAGACACCTTCGGTGGGAAAGAGACTCTGTTGTCGGGTGAAGCTGTGAGGCTTGGAGCTATAGCAGCCATCATGGGACCATGAGGAGAAAGAAAAAAAAATAAGAGAATCATAGAGAAGCTAATTCAGAACCTGATGTTGGTGAGCTGCCAAATAAGCCAATCCTGGAGTTTTCTAATCTCATATTTGCTATGAAGTCATTGAATGACATTCTTGTTTAAGCCACTTTAAAGTTGCATATTATCTTACTTGCAGCCAAAAGCATCCTAACTTCTATAGCCTCCTAACCATTCTTCACAGGTCCAGGCTCTCTCCTTCAAATCCATCCAACTGTCAAAAATGGTAAAAAGCCTTATGTTTTACCCCACTTACAAGCTAACAGCATAGCTTAAATGCTGACAAGAGGCACACGACCTCCTGGGCCAGAGGCAAAAAAAAACTGCATTATTCATGGTTCTGCAAGCAGTGTATTTGCATGGGTTCCCCTTGCTTTCAAGTCCCACGGGGACAACATTTTGGGCCCATGTGGCACCTGCATGCACAGTGGACTGCATTACAGAAAAAGGACCCAAACTCAAGGAACCAAAACCCAGCAAGCAACGAACAAGCCAGTTACTTTCCTCTCCTCCTGGGGCGGGACCGAGTTATACAATAGCCACACCGCACTTGCTTTGACCTGCTTCGTTACCTGTATGCTCAGCTACGGAACTGCTCAGTATCAGGAGGCAGATAAGCCTTGCAATGTCTGGAGCACTGGACGAGGACATGCAGGCCAGCTCAGAGCCCATGGTGGCCTGCCTCCCTAACACCCACACGCAGCTTTCAGCTAGAGCTCCCCAGTTGCTGGAGGCTAATTCCAGCAGCTCATAAATGCAAGAAGTTTCATCAGAAGGTTGATGGAATCTTGAGCCTTCAGCAAGGGCTGAAGATATTGCCTACTGGAGTGGCCGAAAGCATTTCCCCAAAGCTGGATTTACATAATGAGTGCTTGGTGCCAGACAGCTGAGGGAATTTTAATCTACAAGTTATTGCCTCCTGCTGGCCAAACACCTGACCAGCCAGCAGTTCCCCCCAACCTGACAATGCCTACTGTATACCAAACCTTACCTTTGATATGTATATCTGCTTTGCCTTAGGGCAATGTGTGTTAATAAAGAGCGAGGGGTCCAGAGATTCAGAGAACTTAGCTACTTCAGCTAAGCTTCCTCTGGCTCCCCCATGGGTTACAAATTTATATTATATTTCTGTCTCCTTATTAATTTACACACAGAGCCTTCTCCAGATTCCTGAACCCTTCCAGATGCTGGGAAAGACCCCGGCATTACGCAGTGTCCATGGCTGTGGCCACCTAAGTCCTCTCCTCAGCTACCAGTAGTGTCTGAGCTGATCCAGGGCCCTTAACCACTCCCTCCCCACTTATGGCTGAGGTCTCCCACTCCCTCCCAGAAGTTCCAGGAGGCGCACCAGGAGGTGCTTTCTCTCTCACCTCCGTGTGAACCCTCTCATTCTGGTCTGGCATCACAGCTTTCCAGACTTTCCTCTCCTATCTGGACCCCGCCTCACTCCTGCATCTCTTTGAATGGGGGGATTCAGTCTTGATTCCCCTTTCGGTCTGCAGGCCTGGGCTCTGCATCCCTCAGGCCTGTCCTTGTCTACGTGGTTCTCTCACATCCAGCGCCCTGGACTTCCACAGGTGCAGAGGAGAGCTGGGGTGGTGGTTTCCTGTTGCCTCCTAATCCCATCCCACCCCTCACCCTGGAGTCAAGGTCCTACACAACCTGCCCCCAACTCACTTCTCTATGCCAGCAATTTTCAACCCGTGTGCCACAGGAGTTTTTAAAACATGCAACACCTGACTATTTAGTCAGGGGCACTGACCTCTTTTCCCTTAGATCAGTGGTCGGCAAACTCATTAGTCAACAGAGCCAAATATCAACAGTACAACGATTGAAATTTCTTTTGAGAGCCAAATTTTTTAAACTTAAACTATATAGGTAGGTACATGGTTATTAACTTAATTAGGGTACTCCTAAGCTGGCCTTTGCTAAAAACATCCTCAATCTGATTGAGGTACGTTCGCTGAGGTCGACCCCTTCCAACTCTCCCATCCACACTCATCTTGTATACTTGTTTCGTCTATCTCCTTTCATTCATCCTCTCTATATGTCCAAACCATCTCAACATACCTTTCTCAATCCTCGACACTACATCTTCTTTCACTTCACACATTCCCTAAAATTAACTTAATAAACTTTACTTAAAGTTTTAAGTCTGAGTTAAACTATAGGTACGTTGAATGAAACTTGATATCACACTTAATAACGATATTATTTATTGATAAAATTAAATACCTGTAGGATTTGCAGCTGGTTGGAAAAATACAGGTAACTTTATGCTTCGAGTAGGTACTTTTGTCACCCTCACGTGATTTTCAGATGCAACTAGCACTAACCACTGCTGACTGACTGGCTCACTCAACTCGTGCATGAATCACGCATGCCTCCCCCTGTGCTGCGTATCCCCAGGCCCACCTGCGCCGCGTCTCCCATCGCCCGACCGACCGACACCCCCCACTTCTTCTAACGCCACTTCTTCAAAATAGACTCTCCGGGGCCAAAAACTGACTTCTGCGCATGGGCCACGAAGCTTCAATCGCACTGTACGTAATTTGCCGACCACTGCCTTAGATTGTCTAATGCCCTGTCTTGAATAATAAATATATAGGTCATATAATAGAGTTGCATCTTATTGGTCACATTGCATAGTAAGTTTGCATCTGATTGGTTAATTCTTGGTACCAGAAATCTTTATATACAAGTCTATGCACCCGATTTATTTTAAAGTCACTTTGGAGCAAAAAGGGCACATAATTACTATTTTTTTTAATCAATCAAAATTATACCTTTTTGGTTAGACTGGCAAAAGATATTTCTGGGGTAAGTCACAGAATTTTAGTAATTAGTTTATGTGTGCCACGAGATGAAAAAGGTTGAAAATTGCTGCCCTGTGCTATCCCTATTCAGTCCACACACTCATCTTTCCTGAACTATGCGGTTTCTGCCCCTTTGACTTTTGCTCCTATTTCTCACTGGGCCTGGGATGGACTCTTCCAGCCCCCTCTTCCCCTCGAAGATCCTGCCCCTCCCTCAAGCCCATCTGAAATGAGGTGGGTTTGGCAGCTTCTGTAGGCCTTGCTCCCAGCTGAACAGACTCTCTGCCTCCTTTCAACCCTCAGGGTCTGTGAACTTCTCTGCGTTCTCATCTGCCAGGCTTCTGTCACAATCCTCCCAGGCTGGTCTCGTCCCCACTACTAGAATAAACGCTCACAGAAGCAGGGACTACATGCTACTACTCCCTTTCGTCTCCTTTTTAGCCCCGAGCTCTGTTACTAGCTCTGGAACTAGCAGGGTGGTTCCCCCCTAAATGTGTTTGAACATCAGGGCAGCTTTTCCCTGACTAAGGCAAACGAGCCCGTCCTGCTGTGAACTGCATCCGCGCCGAGCTGTTCCACTTGTCGCCACCTCAGATACCAGAAGAGGGAGGAGGCCTTCTGTCACTGGAACTGATGTCATTTGTTGAGTCAGCCAAGGGGCAAATGGGCAACATACAACTCTATGGGGAACATGTTGTGATTGGGCATGTACAAACCTACAGGCCCTTGCAGAGCCTCCAAAAGTGGGCGCTGAGAATGGATTTCAGCTTCGCCTCGATGGTTCAGCCCATGGGGTAGCCAGGTGGAGCCTGGGTTGGTCTGGAGCCCCCCACCCCAGCGGTCTGTACAAGTATCACTTTCTGTGTATTCATGAAAAGAAAAAGGCTGAGATGCCTTGTTTTTTTTTTTGTGGGGAGGGGTCATATTCCTAGACCTCTATGGTCTAGTGCAGTGGTCAGCAAACTGCGGCTCTCGAGCCACATGCGGCTCTTTGGCCCCTTGAGTGTGGCTCTTCCACAAAATACCAAGTGCGGGCGCGCGCGTACAGTGCGATTGAAACTTCGTGACCCATGCGCAGAAGTCGGTATTTTGTGGAAGAGCCACACTCAAGGGGCCAAAGAGCCACATGTGGCTTGAGAGCCGCATTTTGCCGACCACGGGTCTAGTGTCTTGGGAGTTTAATCCTAAAAAGCTTACACTGTCATAGAGATAACGCCAAATAAAAGGATTTGTCAGTGAAACGAAGGGTTGAGATGGGAATGAGCTGGTTGAAAATGGTAATGAAAGATTGTGATAGGTTGTAGCTAGAATGGGATAGACTCAAAGGAAGGAGACTGGTGGCAGCTCTCGCATGAACGTGGCAAGAACAGGAGGCAATGGATTAGAGAAGGAATGGGTGGGACTACCGATGGGGCTGGGAAGTCAGGCACCTTCCGAAAAGCCCAGCTGGCTCCCTCCATGTGCCCTTTCCTCCATCCTCTCAGCATCCTGACTGATGGCCGAGCACAGATGGGCCTTGTTCCCGACAATGTCCAAACAGCAAGACCCGCCCCGTTGTTCTATTTAAGGCCACGTTTGTGATTAATTCAGTTCAGGAAATCCCGTTTTTCATGAAGACCCAATACTTCGTGATCTACCCTCTCTTTTGCTTTATTCCCAGGCACTAAATGTGACTTCAAAACCAACCCCCCACTTTTTAAACCTCCGATGACCCATGTCCATTTGCCCTCTCGGGCTCAGCCTTCCTGGGGCTGTAAAGAGCCAAATGGCTCTTTGTCAGTTCTTTTTCTGTTCCTGCCACCACGGGATGGGGCCTTCTACCCTTCCGTCTCCCTCTCTCAGCTGCTTGGTGTCTTTTCCAATTTAAGCTGAAATCACACTTCTCTCTTGCCTCTGCTTTCCCACCTCCCATGGCCTCCCTTGTCATTTATTATTTAATTCAATCACCCTATTTCATATGCACAGAACCATTTCTGAATATGGCACTTACCTCTTCTCAACCCGCCTCCCCGTGTATTGTCATTCCACTCCAGTCCTGGGCCAGTGCCCTCAGAGGGCCAATCAGAGGGCATAGTCTGGCCCACAAACCCTCAAGCCCAATTAGCTTCTCAGGTTAGACACAGTGGGAAATTTCCAGACGGCAACGACAGACATCCTCCGGTTTGTGTAAGAGATGTCCTCCCGAAGGCAGCTGTTTGGATGAGATTCCATTCGTCATTCCAAATGTGATAAGGTGAGTGGCCAGCACACAGGATGATTGGCTCAGTGACCCATGTTCTATTCTTCAGTTAGTGTCCACCATTAACTTAGTCCTGGGCCTTTAATCTCTCTAGACCTCAGTTTCTCGCCTACAAAATAAGGAAGCGAGGCCATGGTTTTTCAAATCCCTTTCAGTGGGAAAGTTCTAAAAATCATATTTCCTCAATGATCCACATAATTCAATTGTAGATCTATTTCCATAATTAAAATTCACCTCACTCCTAATAGGTGGGTAATGAGGAGTAATGGCTATGCCACTGCTCCTCATTAAAAGGGACTTTAGATTAACCTGGCGAACCCCTCGAGGTGTAGTTGAAGAGGCCGTAGCCCAGAGAGGAGAGGCGGCTAACCCAAGGTCACACAGCAAGCGAGGGGCAGAGTCAGCCTAGAGCTCACGACAGCCTTGTGCAGTGCCTTAAGCATGACTGCAAACACAGGGTGTCCCCCCAAAAATGTATACACACATTAACAGCTGATATCTCAATTTTGAAAATAAAATGTATTTTCATAAACACTGCCTTTATAATTATTCAAAGTCTGTGTATACATTTTTGGGGACACCCTAAATATTGACCCAATGAGAGCTGGGCCTATGTGCCCTATTCAGGGAGGGCCTCTGACTGCTTGTCCTAATGGAGCCTAGCCAATAAGGTGATTCCATTCAACATCGTTTTGTTATAATCTTAATGAGATGCCATAGGAGCTTAGCTGTTGTTTATATCAATGAGCCCAGGGTAAAATTGGTTTCCTTATATGTTGTTTTGCTTAAAGTCTCAGAACCTATTGATGATGTTAAGTGAGGGCCAACTGAACGTGGAAGGTATGCTATGTGAGAAAAGGCTGTGCAGCTGCTGCCCGCCCCAGAGGAGGGGCTTGCTCTGAGAGCCCTGAGCCTCCACGGGAGAGGATACCATCCTGAGACCTCCCTGCTGGAGAGGCCACGGGTACATGAGTGGGTCAACAGTCTCAGCAAAGCCTGCACTTAACCAGCCCAGGCCAGCTGCCAGACAGCAGTGAGGACCCACATTCAGAGTCCTGACTCGCCCCCTCCACCCCCGGCACAAGGAACAAAGAAGAGCCATCCCCTGGGCCCTTTTCTAACTCCTGACCCACAGAAATCTGAGAGCACAAGACAAAGGTGGCTGGTTTAAACACTACATCTAGGGGTCGCTTTTAATGTAGCCATAGATGAACCCAATGAATCAGTAAACTCGAACACTGGCTGGTAACTGAGCTCGGGGCTCCCTGCCCCTGCGTGACTGATGCCGGGAGTTTGTGACTCACAGCACAGGTGCCAAAGGTCAGGTCGGAGAGGTAGCCCCTGCCCCCACACCCAGGCCCCCACCCTGCTTTCAATGCAGTCATTTGCACACATTCACCCCCACTCCCCAGACCAGCTCTCCTCTCTCCTCCCACAGTCCTTTGTGTATATTGTGCATGTCTGACTCACGCTGGATAGTAGTGACTTATTCATGTCTGTCTTCAGTGCCCATTCTGTGCATTTCCCAGGCCAGTGCCTAGCACAGAATGGGCATGAAATCAATGTGTGTGGGATGACACTGGCCTACACCACAGGATCAGCGGCTCACCCCTACCCTGCTCAGGCCACCTCCTCGTCCTCCTCTATGGTTACCTCCTCTCCAGGCAGGCTCCATCTGCCTCCCATCAGCCCCAGAGCCGATGAGGGGCGATGTCTTGAGCTATAATCTGGGGACAAAGAAAGCCAGAGAGAACTCAGCCAGGTGGGACTCTACCCGGCGAGAATCGAGCCATTCCAGAGAGCGAGTGTTTTATTAGTTGCTACCTTTATGAATGTGCAGGTCCTGAAAGCCTGGTTAATGTTCTTGTTTGAACATTGTTTGAAATTGTTGGCTCTGGGAGAGACACTGTCCTTCAGCGGGTTCTCTTAGAAACTTTGCAGCTCCAAGGTCTGGTTCAGAGGCAAGCTGGAAAAGTCCCTGGTTGCTAAGAGACCAGAGAGCAAATTACCAGCTCACAAAAGACATACCTAAGACCAGTTAAAAAAAAAAAAAAAAAAGGTAGGAAATGGGCTTTCTCAAAATCAAAATAGGGTAAATAAAACTGGCGAGGAAAATAATTGGAAAGACAATTCTAAGCAAGCTTCACGCTGAAAGGCAAGGAGGCACTCTAGCCAGCTCCATTCTCTCTTTGTGTTTTTGTCACTTGACGGAAACAGCAGGAGAGCCCCTTTCCAGGCCTGAATTTCTGTGGCTATGAGTCAGAGGGAAAAACAAACTGTCCCAGATGATAAGGAGACAAGAAAAACATGAAATAAAGCTGCCTCTTTCATGCGCCAGGGAGAGAATGGGCTGCCTGCGGCTGTGGCCCAGAAACATCCCTGCAGGCGGAACAAGAGTCTCCCCCCAGGACAGGTTTCTCATCACCGCTGGTGAGAGGCCCAGAGCCAGGACAGTGCGCTGTCCCCACAGGAGGGGGACGGACACTTCAGGACCCAATCTGGGCATCAATCAGCTGGGGGTGCCGAAGGAAGGAGCAATGAGAAAAGCGCTGAACAGGCCCCAGGTATTTCTTTAGTGAAAGTGCTTTTATAGCCATCATTTTTAGTCTTTTCTTTTCTGGCCAGATAATTTAATAAAATATTAAAATTCTTTTTCATGATGAAGAGAAAGAGCATGCTATTTTCTCTCTCCATGAATCACCACCAGGATAGAAATTCAACTCCTCACACTGAAAGACTTTCTGAGACCCACTGCTCAGCGGAACAAACGGTAGGAAAACCTTGAGTGGAAATTACCAGCCTCTTGAGAGAGGAGTCTGAAAACTTTAGGTGGCCAAAGAGTCACAGTCATCTGGGTTTTAGAGGTCAGAGAAGAAATGAAGTGGGAGAAGAAAAGGGAGTAGGGGAGAAAGGGGCTCAGGGAGATAGGCATTGGGAGAAGATTAAGCCAGCAGTAGGTGTATGTCCAGGAGTTATGGAGGGATGTGACTGCACAGTTCCCACTTATCAATACTGCTGGGACAGCAGAACTTCAGAATATGATGGATCCAACTGAGGTAAGATAGAGAGGAACTAGGAAAATTCCTTGCCACGTGGAATGGGGAAATTGAGGCAGATCACTGAACAAACTGAGCAATTAAAGCAGATACAGGAGGTCACCTCCCTAGAGATAACATCTAGGCCTCAGTTGTATTTCAGTTCCGGGGCCAGAAAACCATCAGGTAGATGATGCCAGGACCTGCTGCAATGACCAATGACCCCCTGTGCTGGCGCTAACCAATCAGTAAAGACCATGAAGCTGAAAGGACACCTGGAAAAGCTGATAAATATTCTATTAAAATCCTCTCCTGAGATCTCCCCAGGGTTCAGCCCAGAAAAGCAAAATAAAAGCCCTCAAGACAAAGAACCCAGCATGCACTCTTTGTCCCAAGAGCATGCCCAAGTCTTTCATTTTCCCCTCTTCTTCCCTCACAGGCACACATCTCCTAAACTCCAGGAGACTTGCCACCAGGGAAGCCATGGGCAGTGGCAACTCGTCCTGGGCTAAACTTACGAACCTGTTTCCAAGACCCCCTTTTCTCTGACTTCTCAGTGAGCCAAAGCAGCCCAGCCTAGGCTCATTTCCCTGCCTAGTCTCTCCCCTGTTGATTCTTCTATCCTAAGCCCTTCCTTGTTTCACTGTCCCGAGCTGTAATAAACATACTCTCAAACACCTGGACTCACATGTGAAATCTTCCCTGCATGAAGATGAGAATTCATACACTACCAGCAGCCTTATGCAGAGCCGCTCAGGCCAGGACCCCTGTGGGGTAACACTATGACTTGCTTTGGCCCATGAAATGAACAGAAGTCACATATGTCACTTTGGGGTGGAGCAAGTTCTTAGAGCTAAACACATGGTTTTCTGGTTTTTCTTTTCCCTGCTATCATGATGATCATTAATGTTCTAGATCATCAGTTCTCAACCTGTGGGTCACGACCCCTTTGGCGGTCGAACAACCCTTTCACAAGGGTCTCCTAAGACCATCCTGCATATCAGATATTTACAGTAGCAACATTACAGTTATGAAGTAGCAACGAAAATAATTTTATGGTTGGATCACAACATGAGGAACTGTATTTAAAGGGCCAGAAGGTTGAGAACCACTGTTCTAGATAATGCCTTCTCCAACAGCCATTGTCTCCAGAAGAGAGAATGTGGAACAGAGCTGCAGCCAGATGCAGTAGACATGTAGCTTGGATAAGAAACAAAGCTCTGCTGTAAGCCATAGAGATGTGTGGTTGATTGTGCTGTTGTTGCAGCAAAACCTAGCTTGTCTGACTAATGCACCTCCCAGGGGACTAAAATGTGGCCAGCGTTGTCCTTATGCAAACCTTCTCACCTCCTGGCCACAGTCTCACCATTAGGGGAAAGTCATTATGTTCTGGGCGGCCTCTTAGAATCAAACGTGATGCCTGCCTGGCTGACTTTTCTGGGAAGTCAAGTTTGGAGGCTCTGAGGCCCTGCTGCTTAGGGGGGTTCAGTACCCTAGAACCAGCCCAGGCAGGGTCTGGGGCTGAGCCAGCAGAATGTGAACTTGATCTCTCAAAAATGCCAGATCGGAACTGGCTCACCATTTCTAATTTAGCCCAAACAAAACAACAAAATCAAGTCTTCTTGTTCCTACCTTTAGAACTTTAGAGGGTTGCTAATTTAAAAGAAGGAGGAGGAGGGGAAGGGAAAGGAGAAGAGGAATGAGGAGGCCGAGGGAGTCAGGGAGGGGAGGTCTGACTCCCAACGCCATGGGAAGTAACATGAGCCTTTACTGAAGAAACTTGGATTCTTCCACCAAAGCCTCTCCACCCTCCATAGCCCGCAGCATTCCGCTCTTCGGCACTGCCCTTCCCGCCAAAGCCCTTTCCTTCCCCCCAACTCCAGCTTGTCTGGTATCTGTTAGGTCGGAGAGAGCCCAGGATCAGATACATGCAGACATGACAAGATAATGGACTTCCCCTGGAATTTCTCACAGATCAAGGTGCCAGACACAGATACCAGCTTCTTCTCCCTGAATTCACATACCCCCACACAGATAAGAACTTCGTCCTGAATATTCCGCCCATTCCCTGCAGCAGAGAATTCCTCAGCTCATGTCCCCGCCCCTCACCCAACCGCAGTATAAAAAAAGCGCCCCCCTCCCTGTTGGTGTGAATCCACGTGCCCTGTCCTTGGGGTACGTGGGTCTCCCGGGGACGCAGAATAAGCCTTTTCCTTTCCTTTCTTTTCTGATTCACTGGACTCTATTTCTTGCACCGCCTCCTGAGCCACCTAACCTAACAGTACCCTCACTGCCTATTTTCCCAACTCCTTCCTCATCATTCTCTTTCATGTGTTACGAGATTCACCTTCTCTCTCTTCTCCTCCCGTCATCCCAGTTAGCAGGGGAGGTCAAGGGAGCTGGGCCAACATACAACCCCCTGGAGGGTGCAGGAGAAGAAGAGACTCTAAATTCTTCCAGCAGTTTGTTCCTAAAAAAACTTGTATGCCCAGCAACATGGGGAAGCTCTGGTAGGAAGTGAGTAGATGGGGAAACTGGAAAGGCAGGCTCGGGAGCAGTCACTGAGCCAGGGAGCAGGTTGGATGCAGCTGTGGCTGCAGCTGTTTCTCTGGTTCCTGTGACCACTTCAGGGGCTGGACACGCCTTGGCAAGCAAGTTCTGGGACGAGGGCCCAGTCAAAGAGGAAGTTTGAACACTTAGTGAGATATTAAAAGGGACTTTGCCTGCAGTCTCGGAATTTCTGCTAATGCTCCAAAGTGGAGAACAGTAGACAAAAGTGCCCCTCACATTCCAAAGAGGAAGTGATCAGAACAGACCTGCCGGGTTTATTCCAAGGTGTCTGATCCACCCCCACTTGCAGCACCCCAAGAGAAGACAAGAATTTCAGAGAGTCCTGGAGGTAGGGACATTCTAAGCGTAGGGAGTTGTCAGCCAAGTGAGAAAGGCTGGGATGGCCCCCTACCCTCTTCTCCCCATGAAGGAGAAGAAGGCGATGCCTACACCAGCCCTCCATCGAGGCACACAGGTCCAGGGGAAAAGCTCGGAGAATGGGAGGCCTTCAAGAGGGAGACTGAGTCTAATGCCCAGGTGGAAGCTGGCTGAGCCTCAGAAACCAGTAGGCAGCCTTGTGCTCCCACAGGACAGGAGCTTGGGGAGCACCCTGTCCTTGGCCCCCAGGTTCTGGAACAGGGAGGCTGCACCTGCTGCTTGCCCAGAGAACCATAAAGCAATGTGGGGAGCTGGCTGGAGTGGCCTGCAGTGGCAGAGGTGCAGAGAGCACATGGGGTGACTTCCCTCTCATCATTTGGTGTGACAACCGGGCCACTGGCCTCTGCAGGGTGTGTCCCCCTCCAGGGGTGTGAGAACACCTGCACCCAAGAGGGAAGTCCAGAGGCTACAGGCAAAGTGGGGGAGGGGTGGAGAAGAGCCAACTTTGTACTCTCCCAAGGGCCCAGGTCAGGCAGGGGCTGAGGGATGGGTGGGGAGAAGCCTTGAGTTGGGTGTCAGATTGATTTCACCTGGGTCTTTCAGTGCCAGCAAGGGGGTTGACGAAGCCCAAATAAGGCCAGTTGTGATAACTGAAGGGGCCCAAAGGCTATAGGCTCTGTTTGAGATGATATCAACCTTGAAGGAGGGGAAGTGCAGCAGAGGGCTTGCAAACAAGAGCTGGTGAGAAGTAAAGCCACTTCCTAATTGAGTCAAATTGGTAAAATAAATAAATAAATAAATAAATAAATAAATAAATAAATAAATAAATAAAAAGAAAGAAAGAAAGAAAACCCACACCAGGAGGGGAACTTTATTGAACAGAGAACTTGTCCCCAGAGCTCATGCACCTTGAGCCACTATGGCTGAGGAGGGTTGCTGCAGGACCCGGGCAGGTGACCCTCCCTGCCATGGGAGTCCGCTTTCTCAGGGACAACAGTGCCCCCAGGGGGGAGAACATTAGTTCTTAGAAGGGAAGAGCAAAAAATCTTAGATATTTGAAAGTTTTGTAATCCTAAAAAGTTCAATCCTACGCAGTAAAATATTACTTAGTATTTAATTTATGTAGGAGAGAGAAAAATAAAATGAAATGAAATCGTTTCTTAGGGGAGCAACAATGAGGAAACGTTTAGAAACAGAGTGGGAGAAATGTCCCACCCCAGGTCCAGAGCTGGTGCTTGGACAACATCTTTCTGGCTCCAGGTAGAGCTGCTTCCACGGCCTTTGCTTTGATACCCTGATTGGGGGGGGGGGGGGGGGGTGTCATCCCCTGCCTCGCAGTGTTCTCCAGGCCTCACTGCAAAGAAAGCAGTGCTGCCACTGGATGAACAGTGTGTCTGTCTTTCAGCTCCACCAGAAAACCTCAAATTAGATCAAGTTTCCCTTCTTGCTTCAGCCACAGGGGAGCTCCGGGCCCCTCCTTTAATGTCCACAGAACTGGGTGGTGTGCATATCTGAGGCTTCTTATCTTGCTTTTAGTATTTCCCACTTTTAATTCTGCCACAGTTGTCTCTGCTATGTGTTACCTCTTTCCCATTGCACATCTATAGTAGTAAAAATGTAATATGCTAATTAGACTGGACAGCCAAACGACCTTCCGGACATCCTTCCAGATGACCTTCTGGACGAAGCTGGGGCTGTGAGGGCCAAGCTCCTTGCACAAATTTTGTGCATCGGGCCTCTAGTATTTTTATAAGGCCCTAAAACCCTTTGTGAAATAAATGAGGTATAAATATACAAAGAGGAGTGCTCTTCCCTCTCCCTCAGAAGACTTCTCCACCCAGTTATCAAGTCTACCTCATTCAGGTTTTTTTTCTTAACTCAGCCCATTCCATCGAGTCATTTTCATCCTCGTTTTCCAGGATAGCAAGATCATCTTAAAAACTGAGTCTGTGGCCTGCTGCATTTTCCAGTTCTCAGCTTGGTGTTAGCCATGTGTCAAGGGGCACACCTTCCATGTCCTCATCCAGGTCACTGTGACCATGTGGAATGGACACAGCTGACCTGGATCCCTGTGGCACGCCCACCACTAGAGACTCCTTTCTGGCCGGTATCGACACATCAGCCACCTTTTCCCTTTGATGTGGTTGAACAGTGTTTAGCCCATCACAGTTCTACTGTCTGTCCACGGGACGCCAAGAGACCTGGTCAAAGGCCTCTCTGGACTCCAAGGAGCCTCTGCCCACAACATTCCTCAGACCTGTCACTTCTGATGCCTCCCCCAAAAGAAACTGGATTCGCTCTGGCTGCCAGGCACTCCTCTACTGCAATCCTGCTGCCGCCACCTCTGTGCTAGGAATTTGACATTGTCCCCCAAAAGCAAGCAGCCTGCGCCACCAGCAGCACCAGTACAATGGCTACCACACACAGAACTTTGTACCTGCTTCTAAGCGGAGGCTCATGAAGGTCCTCCTGCCTGGTACTGCCTGAGTCACATGCCTGACCCCAGCTACAGAGGATGCTAAAAATCCCAGTCTCTGACTTCTGCCCTGGGACCGCAGTTTCCACAGGCCAGCAGGCATTATTAGCACAGTGTTCAAAAAGTGCCAGGCAGTCAGATGACATGGCACATGAAGCTGAAGGTGGAGCAGGCCTGTGGCACAGAGCCCAGGCCCCATTTTGCACATTGCAGGCCCTGCTCCAAGCTCCCAGGACAGGGAACCTGATTGGCCGACCTTGGATCCGATCCTCCCTCAGGCTCACTAGCTTGGCCAGGGCTGTGGGATCAGGCAGTGTGTGAACTCTGCCAGTGCCCCACCTGCATCTCCGTCTGCTCGGATCCCTTGACCAGCGCCTGGTGTGCGTCCCCCTGAGTCAGCCAGCACCTGAGTCTTTGTCAGAGGACTGCGCTCAGGCTGCCTCCCCGCTGCGAATTCACATCCCCCTTGGACACTAACCAGTAAGGGACAGAATGAGAAGTGTGCACACTGCAGTCCCCTCCCCGATCAGGGCAACTGCCTGAAGTGAGAGCTACACTGTTTATAGAGGCCCCTGTGGGACTCAGCCAGTTTCCATGGACTTTGTGTTATACTTCCTTCTCTCCCTCATCCCACGTGCCCACACCCCCATGTAGAAACTCCAGAAACCCTCCCTAACACTTTACACAAAACCTTGTCTCGAGGTCTGCTTCTGGGGAACAAATGTGGCTGCCAAGGTCCACGGTGCTGAATCGGGCATCACTAAGAGGGGCAATGGGAAAAGCCCAGCATGCCCGTCTTTCCCTGAGTGCACCCTTTCCAGACCGCCCTGGGCCTGAGGGTAGGGGGACCAAGCCTCCAGATCTCTGCCCTGGCCCTGCCCAGTCCAGGACCTGCGCTGGGACTCAAAACTGACCTTCCCGAAGGCGCACCTTCCCATATGCCCGCTGGTGAGGACATCCCAGCCCTGCTCTGCAACCTCCAGGGTTCACTCTTCCCCTTTTGAATGTCAAGAGCACATCTGCCCACCTTTTGTCTCTGAGCACAAACCCCTCCTCTATAATTTATCAAAGATTAATGACGGTGGCCCTGAAGCCACGTGTTGCATTCCACAGGGCCGCGGGACCTAATTCATCAGGCTCAGAGCCCCGGGTTCACTACAGCTGCTGCAGCTGGCTTCCCTGCCTCCACACCTGTCCTTGACCTCTATTCCCTCTTCCCAGTGTTCTCCCTGCCCTTTCCACACAGGAGACCACGTCTTCCTCCCTGCAGGAGGAGGAGGAAAACCAAATATTAGACAGCCCTGCCCGCCCGTTGTCTTCAGGCTCAAACATCAAATCATTTTCTCCAAGCAATGCCTGCCCTTCATCTTGGCATGCTCGACAGGGATAAGTAGGGTTCCTCAGAGAATTCACAAGTCTTCACTCATTCAAGGCATTATAGCCTTCCGGCCTTGGCTCTTACAGACAGGAACACACAGCTGGATTCAGCCCTCGCCCTGTGTCATGTAGGGGACCGTGAGGGCCCTCTTACACAAATCTAACCTCCATAGCCACTTATGAATCCCAGCCCAACTGTTTTGGGACCCAGCCTGCTGCTTCTCTTGCCAATAGTTGTCCGTCCTTCTTTATCCCTTGTCGCCTCCCTTCTTAAGAGCCTGGCTAACAATTTTTAGGCATAACCCTTAGCCCATGCTCCAATCCTCTTTGCCTTTACTCCTGAGGGCGGGGCTCATGAAATGGGCCCTTCCATCACTTTGAGGGGAGGTCACCTGACCCCCTTCAGGAAGCACTCACTCCCTGCGAGGTTCGCCCCCAGGTGATTGTCTCAGTAGGGTCATCTGACTTTTTGAGACTCCAGCCTGAGCGACCTCCTGGGTCCCTGGCTTCTGCCTTAGATGTCCCCACCTTTCCTGCTACTATTTTTCCTTTCAATTTTAATCTAGACCATTAGAGAGATTCACATAGTTTCTTTAGCTAAAGTCCCCTTTTCCTCTTCAGCTGGACCAATGCCAGGAAGAGGAGTCAATGAGAACCTGATGAAAATGGTTATCTGCAGGAAGTGCATAGAAATGTAATGAAAATGCTAAACATGAGGCTCCTTCACATATATTCCTTGTTATATTTTTTAATTTATCAATCATGTAAATGTTTTACATGTTTCAGAAATAAAATTAAATCAACAACAAACTCTATATAAAATCATATAGAAAAAAACATAATTAAAATAATTTTAGACGCCATGCCCTCTGACTATATACCCTTAACGGGATACATTCTAAAGAGAAAAGGAACTACAACAAGCCTCAACTCTGACTTACGGGTTTGGCGCCTGTAGTATTTGTGATGTAGTAATTCTAAAAGCACTTTGTGTAGATTGTCGGATAGAGAAAATTAGTAAATATATTGACACCGTTGAGAACCAACTTCTCACTGGGAGAGAAAAAAACATCAATACGGAGAGGAAGAACCCGTGGTGTTGGATTTAATTTGGAAGTCTCAAAGCGATTTCAAGATTTGTTGTGTTTTTTAAAAAACCATTTCCTAGTGCTGTCCACTGAAAAGGCCTAGAAACAACAATACCCCAACAATAACGAGCACACTGAGGCCCCAGGTCTTGGTTTTTTAAAACCATTCTCCATTCAAAGAAACCAGGCAGGGCTCCTTGGAGAGATGGCGGATTCAATTCCACAGCAAAAGTACAAAGTGAGCCTAGAACATCAATTTATACTAAAAATCAAAAAAATGCTTAGATTCTAATGAAGACGTGTCAAAGGAACATGGGAGCCAACTTGAAGGGGCTCCCACTGGAAAAATTTGGGACAATTTGAGCTTTAATATGTGTGATGAATTATGACATATTGAATTTTTTAAAGTTCATGGTGATATTCAGAAGGATGGAGACTCTTTTTTTACAGAAGAAAATGTTACTGAAGTAGAAGAAATGGTAGAGCCCTAACCGGTTTGGCTCAGTGGATAGAGCATCGGCCTGCGGACTGAAGAGTCCCAGGTTCGATTCCGGTCAAGGGCATGTACCTTGGTTGCTGGCACATCCCCAGGAGGGGACTGTGCAGGAGGCAGCTGATCAATGTTTCTCTCTTATTGATGTTTCTAACTCTCTATCCTTCTCCCTTCCTCTCTGTAAAAATATCAATAAAATATATTTTTAAAAAAAGAAGAAATGGTAGAATTTGGAAAATTACCATTGACCTATTACAATCTAATGATCTACTCAGCTAAGGATCATCAGTGTACTTACTCTCTTACCACTGAGTTAGAAGTTGGTAAGATACTCATACAGTCAACATGTAATCCCCTGAGTTTACTTATTCATTAATAGGGTACAGTGGAGAAATATAGTGGACGCCACTTAACCGAGTGATGGGCTTGGCATGACTAATAGCAGGACCAATGAGATGGAATGGCTCCCAATGGGCTGCCTGGGAAGTGCACCCACCCGTGCAGTGTTCTGACCAGAGTTTAACCGGAGCTCAGTCGAGGAAGCAACCAGAGTGGTCCAGACTGTGGGACACCCCACCACAGAAATGGCATGGATTCTCCCAAATGTCAAGAAAAGCCAAAAAATTGGAGGGGACTATTCTAGATTCAAGGATAAAAAAGAGGCATTCAATATAGGGTCCTTGATTGGAGGAGGGTTGGGAAGGGGGTTATAATTATAGGGGCAATTTGAATATGGATGGTATATTAAATAATATAATGTCAATATTCCATTTCTTGGGTATAATACTGTGTTGTGGTTATGTGGAGGGGTATCTTTAGGAGAGGCATGCTGAAGTATTTCTGGGGAAGTATTATGATATCTACAAATGAACTCAAATAATTTGATTAAAATATATATGGAAAGAGAAAGAGATTGACATGTGTGGCAAATATACACAAAAGGTATTAGGTGCTCATCACACTCTTCTTTCAAGTTATCTATAGATTTGAATTTTTTCTAAATTAAAAGTTGAAGTAGAGGTGTCTGGCCCATATCTCAACCATTAAATTAAAAGCTCTAGTTCTCTAATAGTGTTGACTCTGCAGCTAGCATTGAGAACCTCAACCTACATTATTCACAATGACATCCTTTAACCACACCATCTGCTCTCAGCCTCCCAGGGCTCCAGAAATAGGTCCTTAAAGGTCATGGGGGCCTCTCGTCTCCAGTGGCCTCTGCAGCTCTAACTCAGAAGTTTGATGAGAGGAGGAGAAAGAGCCCTTCTAGAAGCTTCTACTTTGTACAGGAAGCCTGACCACGTTTAGACCCTTCAGGCTCCCTCTAGTGGAAGGCCTCTCTCGTCAAGGAGCCCTCTCCTCACTCCCTCATGCTGCCCCTAGGGCTGCCTTGCAGAACCAGCCTCGGCCAGGGTCTTGCCTGGCACACCTTCAGGAACATGTGCCAGGCGGGCTCACTCACACTGCATCTCCCGTCCCCACGCAGGGGAGAGGTGAAAGAGTACATGATCTAAAAGGAAGGGTTTTACTTTGTCCAGAAAAGTCAGAGGCAGAAGGTCAAAGAAGAAAAGAGAGAAAAGTGGGAACGGAGAGAGACTTGTCCAGGGAGCATCCCCTCGCTCCCACTGGGCCCTTTCTAGGTGCAGGCCCCGCAGTAGTGCTCTCCCCGTGGTATCACATGAAACCCACCCAAGGACCCAGCCTCATGAGGTAGATGCTACTGTCACCCTCACAAAAGGCCACAAAAGATGAGGCCCAGAAAGATTAATTAACTTGCCCAGCATCACACAGCTTGAACCCTAGCAATCTGGGACCAGAGCCCACTGTTTTAACCACTGTGCTGTACCTTACTGCCTATGCAGGGGGCTTTAAGGAAAGGGGAGGGAAGCAAGAGCTAATCTTTATTAAGCACCTGCTAAGACATTATCTTGTTGAATTCCTTCTGCAGCCCCATGAAGTAGCTCTTATCTTCTTTTGAGGAAGCTCAGCAAATGGGCTGTGAGATAAAGTGATTCAGTTCTTTGTTGTGAGGCTAAAAGGCCTCACTGTTTGCATTGTCCTCAGTGTGAACGGACCCAGAGTCTGTTATAGGACCAGACACCCCCTGGAATTGTGCAATGCAGGACCCGGAGCGACTTATTGCCCAGGATTACACTGCCAGTAAGTGACAGTCCCCGGATTTGAAACCAGGACCTCTGGGACCTCATTCCCTTTCCACTGTACTGCACTTGTCCTGGAAAAGCCCCATGGCCCCCCACCAAGTGTTGTTTGTGGTCAGACATCTCTCTGCAAGGGTCAGAGCCCACTGTGTGCAGGAACTGTGGGTGCCCCAGAGAGGGTCTTCTACACAGACCTCAGCCATTAGAAGGGTGAGAATGTGGCCTTCCTGGGGGTGAGGAGGTGTGGGAGGGATTGAGAAAGGAGAGGCAGAAAAGTCTGAGACACTCCTCCCCCACCTCAGCACTCAGTGGCTAGTGGTACGAATAGCTGGGGCAACCCCTGATCCCATTGCCCTAGGGTTTTCAGTGACAGTCCTACACCCTGGGAAACCCTCATTCCTGGCAAATGGAGGTGATCAATGTCTTAGCTTGGGATTCCATAACAACATTCAGGAACTTATTTCTCACAGTTGGAGGCTGGGAAGTCCAAGATTAAGATGCTGACCAACGTGGTTTCTGGTGAGAACTCTTCCTGGCTTACAGCTGCCTGCCTTCTTTCTGTGTGCTCGCATGGCTTTTCCTTGCTGCCTTCACACAGGGTGTGTGGCGGGCAGGGAAGTTGGGGATATCAGCGGGGAGGGGTGCACTCTGGTGTCTCTTCTTATAAGGACAATAATCCTTTCATGAGCTCACCTAACCCTAATCCCTAATTACCTCTTAAAGACACCAGCTTCAGACAGTCACATTGAGGGTAAGACTTCATAACCTGAGTTTCAAGGGGGTGGGAGGGACACAATTTAGTCCATAGCAGTTGCACACCCTGCTTGCAGCCAGGCCCCTCTGCTCACTCCCCGGCCTTCAAAATGCCCAGGGGAAAGGCTATTTATTCTACTAGACACTCCCTTTCCCCACCTACAGCACATACGGAAGAAGAACCTCTCACTGGAGTTTCCAGTCTTTGCTGGCTTCCAGGCCTGAACAAAGGAGCTCCAAGTGGCCAGTGCCTGGCTGTATTTTCCAGGGCAGGATCTACAAAGACTGGGCTGGACAGAGAGGGTGGCCCTCAGAACTCCCGTAGCTTTGGATGGTGCTCATCAGTACACAAGTGTATACAGCAAGAGCAGAGTGGATTTTTCAACACCTTTGACAATCCAATATGGAGTTCCTGTCATCCATGGCAGCTATGTCAAGTGCTATGTCCAGACTGAAGCAATAGTGGGTACCAGGAGATGGTAGCAATCTTTACTGCTCTCCTGACTTCCCATAGCTTCATATCCTATCTCTTGCTCTCCGCCTTTCATTCTTTCATCCATTCAGTAAGTATTTATTGAATCACTACTATGTTCTAGGTATAGGAGATGATGGATGTTAGCTGAATCTATTGTGGTTCAGCCTCCATGAAGCTTATACTGTAGTCTGAGGAGAAAAAAAACACACAGGCAAATAAATATATAATAGCCACAAAATAGTGTCAGAAGGTGACCGAGATGGGAAGCAGCTGCATGGATGAGTCTGAAGTTCAACCCAGAGAGAGAGAGGCGGGCAGGGATCAGAAAGAAACATGAACTTGAGAGTCCTCAGAGTCAAGGGAGCCTTTAGAGCCATGGGACTAGATGAGATCATTGAGGGAGGAAACAAGGAGAAACTAGGCAAAGGGACTAAGAAGGGACTGCCTCTAATAGGAAAGAGGTCCAGGGAGAGGGTGTCCCAGGCTGGACAAGGCCCAAGGGGAAATGGGAAGAGAGGATTGGATATGAGTGCAGACATCTCCCAGTGTTATGGTTGTTTACCTCTGAGAAGTATCCCAAATGCAATGAGAAACCCCAAATGGCATGTTCATGGTTCTTTTGTCTCTGGGTCTCCCCAACACATAATTGGTTCTCAATCAAAAATCTATTGAATTGAAATCAGTTAAACTATCCTTCTGGATCTAGGAAGGCCATCAGGTACATGAAAAGGTGCTCAACATCAGTCATTATTAGGGAAATACTCATTAAAGCCACAAAGCCACTCCTGTTAGAATGGCCATCATCAAAAAGACAAGAGGTAGCAAATGCTGGAGAGGATGGGGAGGGAAGGGAACCCTTGTGCGCTGTTGGCGGGAGCGTAAATTGGAAGAGACGCTGTGGAAAACAGTATGGAGGTTCCTCAAAAAATTGAAAATATAACTCCCATATGATCCAGCAATTCCACTTCTGGGACTATATCCAAGGGAAACAAAAACACCAACTCTAAAAGAGATCTGCACCCTCATATTCACTGCAGCATTGGTTATAACAGCCAAGCCATGGAAACAGCCTGAGTGACCATAGATGGATACACACACGCAGATCTTGAAGGCATGCTAAGTGAAGTAAGGCAGACACAGACAGGGACACTTTACTGTATATCTCTTAGATGTGGAATCGGAAAAATAAAAAAGCAAAACTTATAGAAAAAGAGATCAAGACTTGTGGTTACCAGAGGAAGCGGGTAGGGCAGGAGAATTGGAGGAAGGTGGTCTAAAGGTACAAACTTCCAATTATGATTTAAGTGAGTACCAGGGGTGTGATGTACAACATGATGATTGGCGCTAACACTGCGGTCTGATATATAGGAAAGTGTTAAGAGAGTAAATCCTGAGGGTTCTCGTGACAAGGAGAATTTTTTCTTTTCTTCTTTTCTTTTTATTTTATCTGTATGAGATGATGGATGTTAGCTGAACCTGTTGTGGTGATCATTTCACAATAGATGTAACTCAAATGATCATGCTGTGTGCCTTAAACTTATACAGTGATGCATGTCAATTATTTCTCAGTAAAACTGGGGGAATGTCCTTTTTTATGGCAAGGGCCAGGGCTAAGTATTTCTCTGCTCCTCAAGCCCTGGCTGAAGCTCCAGAGGCTCCAGGGATGGTGACCACCATCCTCTGAGAGCCCTTCTCTCTCAGGAATGTCAGCGCATGTGTCCAGTGAGGCTATGGGGGCCTCGCACAATGAGAGGGTCATGTGGGCATCCCAGGGCCCCTGGTTAACCAAAGGGAAGGAAAGAAGAACTGAATGTTCAGAAGTAGGGGAAGGATTTGGCTGAAATGGAAGAAAAAAAAATCGAAGTCATTGAACAAAATAATAGCAACAATAACAACCATTTATTGAGCTTTGGTCTGTGCCAGGCACTGGGCCAAATGCAGTGCATGTGCTGACATTGTCTTAGCTCAGCTCAGCTCAGCTCCACTCATGCAAGTCATCCTGTGAGGTTGGCATTATAAACCCCACTTTACAATGAGTAATCCCGCTGCCAAAGGTCACATAGTAAGTTCCAAGGCTCGCCTTTCGCAACCACCATGCAATGCTTTTATATTTTCATTGAAAGGAGGAGAGAATGGGTGTAGGAATATTGGAGGGTAAAGACAAAGCTACCCCTGGCATCACCATTTCCTTCCATGTCTGCAGCTCCATTGCCACCAAGCTGACCTGGGCTTTCCCCTCTGCCCGATATTCAGGCTAATGGGTTGAGGGTTGGGGCCAGCAACTAGAGAGCTCTCTTTCAGAGACTAGGGGCCCGTGCACAAAATTTGTGCACTTGGGGGAGGGGGGAGTCCCTCAGCCTGGCCTGCGCCCTCTCACAGTCCGGGAGCCCTGTGATCGATCACCCCCACAGAGGGAGGCCTCGTCCAGCCACCACAGCCCACTGATCAGTGGCCTGGGCCTTTCTCTTTGGGGTGATCGTGGAGCCCCCAGATTGATCACCCTGCCAGCCAGTAGCCTGGGCCTCCCTCTGCGGGGCAATCATGAGGTGATGGCCAGGCCCCTGACCAATTGCATCGCACCCACCTTGGCTGGCCTGGTACCAGCGGGTGTCATAGCGTGGTTGTCCAGACAGTCATTCCACTGTTCAGCCGTTCGGTCGATTTGCATATTACCCTTTTATTATTAGAGATTGCTGCTGCAGAGGCTTCCAAACTAACTCCTGACCCTGTCACCAACCCCTCAGCCAGCCTCCTAACAATGGCAGCTGCTTACACAGTGTGATTTAAGAGTCAGAACACACACACGCACACGCATGCACACGCACACACATGCATGCACATACACACCACGCACATACACCATCTCAAAAACATCTGCCCCACTAGCTAACCTTGGCAACTGAAATCCCACCAGGTTAAGATCCAGTGAAGACCTACCTAGTTGTTATTGTTATTGCTCATCAATATAACCACTGAGAAGCTGGGATTTAAAGGCTGGGAACTAATACAAAGGGGAGATTGCTTGTGCTGGTGGAGGGATACTCTGCATCTTACCAGAGAAAAGGCAGCCAGATAGCTGAGGAGCCAGGAAGGCGGAGGGTTTTTTAAAAAGTGAAAACCAAGCCTGGAAGAGAAAGGAGTCAGAAAGGTGACTGTGCTGTCCTAGGAGCTGGGTTTGGGGTGTGGTTGAGCATAGAATCAGACAACCAGCTCAGATCCCAGCGGGGCCGTTCTCGCATTGTGCGGTCTGGAGAAACTTAACTCCATCCCCTCATCTCCATGTCAGTGCCCTTGGAAGGGGATAATGACAGTACTCGTCTTGCAAGGCTCTGTGGAGGCTTCAACCAGGTGATCCATGTGAAGTGCTGCGCACGGCTCCCAGCACTGAAGAACGCGCACTATACGTTTAATAGAATTTACATTTCGCTAAAGCCTGTGGCCTACCCCCACCACCGGCAGCTCCAGCCTTTAGAGCTTTTCAAGCATCTTAGGGTTCACTGATGCTCTGGATGGGAATCATTTATAAACAGGTACATTTGTGTCTTCTCTTTGGGGAAAACATCTCCCCTTCTTCCAGCAGCAAAATAGCCAGGGAGCTGAGCAAAAGGGCCGTGTCTCCGCAGCACATCCCGCTGTCCTTGAGCTTGGCACCTGTCCTGAGACAGCATGATGCAGAGAGGGGCCTTGCGGAAATGTATGTTGATATAACCGCTACATACAGCAAAGTGCCGAGAACCCTCAGATTTTCAAATGCACATTCCCCTTTGACCCAAAACTTTCTCTGCTGTGAATTTTAAAATAAATATGCTACAAATGTGCAGAATGATGTAAGCGCAAGGTTATTTGCTGCAGTATTATTTGTTATGGAGGAGATTGGAAACAATCTAAATATCCATTATTTTGTTCAAGAAATTATGGTCCATCTGGACAATGGAATATTATGCACTGGCCTTGGTTTTCGGTATGTAAAGGGTGAGAATGATACCTGTGTCTCAGGGTCGTTGTGAGCATTCTCAGAGATGTGTCAGAAAAAAGGAAATACCCATGTGGAAGTGGCTACAACAAAGACAGCTTTTCATAAATGTGATGAATCTGAATTTATTTATTTTTTTGCTCTTTTGTTTAGTTATAATTTTATTAAATGTATTCGGGTAACATTGGTTAACATATAAATTTCAGATGTACAACTTTATATACAAGCTCTGTATGTTGTATTGTGTTTTCCTCACCTGAAGTCACCTTGTATTTGACCCCCTTTACCCTCATTGCCCTCCATGTCCCCCTTCCCCTCTGGTAACCCTCATTCTGTTGCTTGTAAGGTGCATTTGAATATATTTTTTTCCGCATGCCTAGGAGAACATTGCAGGGTAAGGTTAGGGACTAATAGTAGATGGAATAAAAGAGAAGAAAACGTACAAAGTATCTATCCTGAAAGTAGTGGAGGACAGCAGTTCCCTTCTGCATGCGTGCTGTTCACAGTGCCATGCTCTGCAGTGGGCGGTCCCCGCATCACAGGTCATGGGATCCTCATAGGGATCCTGCGACATGAACAGGACAGAGACACATAGCACCATTGTATAGATGACACTGTCCCCGGGAGCTGCCCTGGGCCTTCATGTTGTTAATCAAGCAGACATCAGTGGAGAGGCGGCATGTCCAAGTGCAGAGTGCATCGGTCCCCGGGGAGAAAACAGAACAGGTCCTGGCTGGCCATGCAACCATGCAGAGCCTCCGTTCCTGCATCCACAAATGGAATCATTATAATTCCCACTTTGCAAGATATTATATAAATTAGAGCTTATGAAATCAGACAAGGACATGGGAGGGTCTCAGCCAATGGAATCTGTCATTATTTGTATGGGATTATTTTTTTTAAAATATATTTTATTGAGTTTTTACAGAGAGGAAAGGAGAGAGATAGAGAGTTAGAAACATCGATGAGAGAGAAACATCGACCAGCTGCCTCCTGCACACTCCCCACTGGGGATGTGCCCGCAACCAAGGTACATGCCCTTGACCGGAATCGAACCTGGGACCTTTCAGTCCGCAGGCTGACGCTCTATCCACTGAGCCAAACCGGTTTCGGCTGTATGGGATTATTTGAGGGGGTTAGATGGATGGGTACCCAAAAGACTTAACAACTCAAATAGAGACTCTTTGCCTGCGAAGAGCTCTGAGTCTAATGAGAGACATTGGTGTGAATACAGTAATCTCTCTCCAACCGAGTTCTCCTTAAATAAAATCCTGATTTGCACATGTGTATTTCTGTGTATTCTGGTCTCATATGTGCAACTTGAGTTGCTCCCGTTGGGGTAAGGAGTGGGGAAAGGTGATGAGGCAGATGCAAAACAGAGGTGCGGTTTTGCAAAGATCCTTGGAAAAATAAGGAAATGAGGGGAAGAGCCCATGGGGCCTCTGAGGCGCTTCCTTTTCATGGCATCTGTGCGGAGCAGCAGGGTGGGACATGTGTCATCCAGGCTGATGGCAGGACCACTGACCGGGGTCACCAGGGAGGGGAGGCAGGTGTCTCAGGGAGGGGAGCTGAGAGGCATAGCCCAGGGTGCAGAGTACATCATATGCAGGTTCTCCCACTTTTTCTGTCTTTCTTATGAACCTTAATTATCTCCAATGCTAGTCAACAACCCTGAGTCAGAAAGTCAAAAGGCACTGACCCCAGGCTCCTGATAAAGCAGAGCACAGGGCACGTACTCTGCCGGGAACCATCTCACCTAATCTCCCGCCAGCCCAGGGAGCAGCTGCTGCTTTTATCCTCCCCATTCTCCAGATGCGAAACAGGCTCTGAAAGATGCGGTTACCATTCTGTCCAAGGTCACACAGCCACCCAGAGGGGAACCAGGGTTCAAACCCAGATCTGGCTGAGGATGAAGCCCGTGTTCTTCCTCACTGCATGGTCGGTGTTTAACACACTTGCTGCTATGAAGCGAAAGGCATGGAGATGTGGGGGTGACATAGGGATCCGGGCATGTGATAAAATGTCAGAATTATGCACAAAGACATAGCAAACATGAGAACTTACAAAAACGAGTGAAACCCCAGTGAGGTCTGCGGGCTAGTTGAGTGCACTTTGCGAAGGTTCATTCTCTGGTTTGGTGACGCATGGTAGTTAGTCAGGTGCCTCCACTAGGGGGTGGGCGAAATCAGAGTGCTCTGGACCTGTTTTGTTTGTTTGTTTTTTCTTTTTTTTAAAATATATTTAATTGATTTTTTTACAGAGAGGAAGGGAGAAGGATAGAGAGTTAGAAACATTGATGAGATCAGCTGCCTCCTGCACACCCCCTACTGGGGATGTGCCTGCAACCAAGGCACATGCCCTTGACCAGAATCGAACCCCAAACCCTTCAGTCCGCAGGCCAATGCTCTATCCACTGAGCCAAACTGGTTAGGGCTTTTTTTTTTCTTGATTCCAGAAAGGAAGGAAGAGGGGGAGGGAGATAGAAACATCAATGATGAGAGAGAATCATTGATCATTTGCTTCCTGCACACCCCCTACTAGGGATGGAGCCTGCAATCCAGGCATGTGCCCTGATTGGGAATCGAAGAGTGACCTTCTGGTTCTTAGGTCGATGCTCAACCACTGAGCCACACCAGCCATGCTGCTCTGGACTCTTTGTGAAACTTCTTATGAGTCTACAATTCCTTCAAAGTGAAAAACTAAAAAATAAAACAAACATAGAAACGCCCTGTTGAAAATACAGGCCAGGGTGGGGGTGGGGAGGTTCTAAATAGTTCCTAGCAAGTAAATGACAGCACAGAACATTGATCATGCAGTAGGAGCCCTCTTCCAAACATCTATAATAATAAAAGCGTAATATGCTAATTAGACTGGGCAGCCGAACAACCTTCCAGACGACCTTCCGGACAAAGCTGGGCCTGCGAGGGCCGAGGCAAGCCACCACAGCTGCAAGGGCTGAGGCAAGCCGCCGCTGCTGCAAGGGTCAAGTCCCTTGCACAAATGTCATGCATCGGGCCTCTAGTAAGAAGTATACGAGTTCATAGCTGCCCCCTGACTTTGTAAACTCTTTTACTTTAGGATAACTTTATTTTAAGGTAACCCAAGTTTTCCAGCTGTACCTGTCTACAGAGGGGCTCATAATAACAGGCATCCACCATGTTTGCCCCATTCACTATTGGAGAGCTCCTACCTCACCAAAAATCTCACCCCGTTATTACTGGGGACATCTGGAAGCTTCTAGCACAAGCCCACCTGTTGTCCACTATGCTCTGCTGCTCGCTGCTGTCCCATCTGTGCATGCCCTCTGTTCTCAGGCACTACAGGGTGTTGCCTCTACCAGGCATGGAGGTCACTAAAGTGTGGATTCAAAAAGCTCCTCCCTGGTCTCAGCAAGCCCAGCCAAGTCCACTGGGCTCCCCTGGCCTGGAGCCTCTCAATGTTCCATGCAGTAGGAGGGCAGATGCCCACTTCGGGCCATGCTTGGTCACCTGGGCACAGGAGCAGCAGGGCAGGGCAGCCCATGTCCAACTCTTGTGAAAACTGCTCCTGAATTCTCCACTCAGAGACTCTGAGATGAATGCCAAGTTCTGATACACAAATAGAGTCAGAGTGAGAGCTAACATTTACTGAGCATTTACTATGGGCCAGGCCCCGTGCCAAGCATTCATGTGGGTAAATTCATCTAATTCTTACAGGTAGGCTGCTTTCACAAAGAGACCCAATAATAACCCAGTGGCTTAAAGGAGTTAGAAGTTCATTTGTCCCTCACGTAACATCTGAGGGAGTCTGCCTGGTCAGCAGACAGCTCTGCTTCAGGCAGAGTCAGCGACCAGGCTCTCTCCAGCTGGTTTCTCTGCCATCTCCGGAGACGTGGTCCTCATCCTCATGGCGGATGCTCAGTCACTGCCCTGTCTGTTTTCAGCCAGTGGAAAGCAGAAAGGGAACACGGAGGAGGCGTGCTGATTGCCCGGAGGCACTGGGCCTGGAAGTCTCCTACATCACCCCACTCTCTTGGTAAGAACTTCATCACATGGCCTCACCTAACTGCAGGGACTCTGGGAAATGTGTGCCCAATACAATGCTTTTACAGCTAAGAAAAGGGAAAGGTATTCTGGTGGACACTGTCAGCCTCCTACCCCTCCCCACCCCCCCCGCCCCCCGGTCACACCTGAAGATGATCATCCTAGGTAATAGCTACCTCATCTGACAATGTTAGCCATTGATGTAGAGCTGGATCCCCATCAGATAAGATGTGTGTGTTTTGCATGGCTTATTAACAGGCATCTAATGGAGATGCAGGACTTAGCTCTAAGGGGGGTGAGGATTTGGGCAGACCTTTCAAGGGGCATCATTGTCCAGGGTTCAGAACAGAGAGGCTTGGATTTCGGACCAGGGCCTTCATTTGGGGGCGGGGGGGCGGGGGGATCACTAAACCTCCCTCTTAGCCCTCAGTTCTCTGTAGAGGAGAATCCAGGAAAATAATGGCTGTGGCATGGCCTATTAAACTGAGAAGTGTTATCACATGTGAAGGGATTATTTTTGGTCTGAGGGGACCTGCACAGCCTGTGATGAATCTGTCCCTTGGAAAGGCCGCGGGTGACGCTGTCCAAGTTCTGGGCTTCAGATGAGCAGGTTTCCACAGGTAACCTGCCTGGAGGAGCTTGGCAGGAGCCTGCGTGTGGGCTGCTCAGCCAGCTGGGCAGCTAATCATTTATCCACACGGATGACTTGATTTTTGATTGAGTTAACAAGTACTTATTGAACACAGTTTCCTGAAGGCCTGCAGTAAATTGGATGCTACACAGGAACCCTATAAATTTTTACAACCCCACATTCTTCAAATATTAGGAGAGTGTAAAAGACAACTGAGGAGGAAGGAGAGGAAGGAGGAGCGATGAGGAGGTGGGTGAGACGAGGAGGAGGGGAGTTGGTTGTCTTTCTTATTTCTACGCATCAAAGGGTATGTTCACCAATGAGAACAAACCAACCCATTGTTGAAAATTACCAAAATACATAATCTGGCCCAGTCTGAGCTAATATTCATGACCACACCTCACGTTTGCTGAATGCATATTAAGTGCCAGCCACTATGCTAAGTGTCTTATATACGCTGTCTCATTTAACCCTGACAACCCTGAAGACTGACACCATTATTGTGGCACTATTGTTAGCCCCATTTTACAGACACAGAAATGGAGGCAGACAGATATATTAAGCAATTCACTCAAGGTCATAGGCAGACTCAGGTTTGAAACGCAGGTCTATCTCTTTTCTGACACTATGCCCTTAACCTCTACGACTAACCAACACCTGTGAGTCATAGGCTTGTCTCATTTGTGAAGTGGAGTCCCTACATCCAGCCCTGCTTGCCCCATATGGTTGTCCTGAGGATTCACTGAGAAATGATTGCCCGGGAGTACTGCAAACTTTCAAAGCCTTCTGAAAAAGGCTAACCAGCATTGCTCCAAGATTTGCTAAGAGGATCCTGCTGTAAGCAGCTGGAGAACAAAACAGTTCGATTGGCCAAGATTAAAATAAGCCTCCTCTGCTTAGAAACACCTTCAGAGGAAGAATGTTGTTGACTTGCCTGGCACAGAACAGTTCCAAGCCCCAGAGGTCACGGTCGTCTTCACCCATGACCACCTCATCAGACCAGCTGGAGTCAACAACGTAGCCATCATGCTGTAAAGGTTCTCAAGAAGTTTTACAAAAGCCCCATGTGCCGAGGAACGAAGACCCCAACAACCAGCCCCAATCTCCCAGCCATGGGAATGGGTCCCTGTGGATGTGGATCCTCCAGCCCCAGCCAAACCTTCCAGTGAGGCAACCTCAAGAGAGACCCTGAACCAAAACTACCTTGACCCATAAAAATTGTGAGAGCTAATAAGTGATGATTATCGTTTTAAGCCACTAAATTTGTGGGTAATTTGTTATACAGTGACAGAGAACTAATACAGAGTCTAGGCTATTTCATAGCTTAAGTAGAAGGTTAAGGGGTGTTATACTGGGTTCTTGGTTCCAAGAGAAACCAATTCCAGCAATATAAGCCAAAGGGGACATTTCTGGGAGGGGTCCTGGCAACCTGGGCAACAGAGAGAGGAATACCCAGGTAGGCACACCTCGATGGCTCTGAAGAGCCACAACCATTCCATACAGCCTGTGTCAGTCAGCTCAGGCTGCAATAACAGGATACCATAGACTGGGAGACTTAAACAACAAGCACTGAATTCTTGCAGTTCTCTGGGAAGCCCAAGATCAAGGTGCAAGCAATCTGGTGTCAGGTGAGAGCTCTCTTCCAGGTTTCATATGAGCATCTTCTTACATCCTCACATGCAGAGAGCAGAGCAGAGAGGGGGGAAGTGCCAGGTCATTCTCAGCATCTAGAAGGGTTCAAGAATCTGGAGAAGTGGCTGCATGTAAATTCATAAAGAGACTAGAAATATAAATTTGGAGTACATGGAGGAGCCAGAGGAGACTTAGCTATAGTAACCAAGTTCTTGAATCTCTGGAGCCCTAGCTCTTTATTAGCACAAATTACCCTAAAGCAAAGCAGATATACATATCAAAGGTAAGATTTGGTATACAGTAGGCATTGTCAGTTTGGGGGAACTGCCTTCAGATGTTCCAGTAGCAGGCAATAATATATGCTAATCTTTAGGTTTGGGGAAATGCTTTCAGCTATTCCAGCAGGCAACAATATGATTCAGCCCTGCTGAATATAGAAGCCCATCAACCTTTTGATGAACTGTTTGCATCTTATTATGCCCTAATGGAATTAGCTTCCATCAGGGAAGCTAAGACCCATGATGTCTCTTCTCAGAATGGCCCTACTCCCATTTATGAGAGTTCCACCCTCATGGCCTAATTCCTCAATGGCCCCATTTCCTAATCCCATCACATTGTGAGGTCATATTTTAAATTATGAATTATAAATATCATAGCAAGTCCTTAATCTACTGTCCCAGGATTCAGTGTCTGGAGTGACAATGACGTGGATCATGTCCCAGCCCCCTGATGATTCCTGAAAGGAAATTGGGGTGATATTGAAGAGAGGGATGGGATGTTCTACAGCCAAAATCAATACATGTCCAAGCCAGGGATCACTGCATGATGTTAGAAAGAGTAAGACTTCAAATACTATTGAACCAGACTAACTGCAGGCAGCTGGCTGGGTGTCTTACATTCATGGTCTCACTTACCCTCACAACAGTCTGTCAAGGAAGGTGTTATTGTCCCCATCACCCAGACAGGGAGATGGAACCTCACACACATTAAGTCACTTGCCCAGGTCTTCATGAAAAGTGAAGTTCAAGTCTGTGGAACTTCAGAGTCCTTACTTTGTCCCATATTATCAGGCTTCCAAGACTGGACCTCAAGGGAATGGAGTAACATTCTGCTTTGATGAAATCAAATAAACTAAAAAGAGTTAATTGAGAGAAAGAGACAAAGGCTGAAGTAAGAGAGTCACCTGCTCTGCTCCCATGGGAATATAGAAGCCCATTCAAACAGAACCGCACAGACACGCAAAGAAGGAGAGTTTTCAGAAATGGGGGCTTCCCAAGGGCTCAGAACATGTGCACTGAAAGTTTCCCACTTCTGCCACCTGGCCATGGGTGGACTCTGCAGCCCCAACTCAAGAAACGCAACTTTGGGGAAGCCATGGGTAGATATACAATGGGATAAACAAGATGTGAAGGTTTTCCTGATAGATCTCCGAGATGACTGATGCCACTGGGTCCCCTTCTCTGTCACACATGCGTCTCATGTTTTTCTGGGATTCCCAGGGACTGGGCAGCCAGCTCCTCCTCAGATCAGATGTTAGGTCCTTCCCCATCCCATCCCTACTCTACCCCTCTAAAAAAGTTTTCTAAAATCCCATCTTCACCCACTTCACCATTTCCTAAATATTATTCTTAATCTTCTCACTGCATCTTTCCCAGTTTGTTTGAAAAACAAATCTATTTCCACCTGAAGGCTGCTAGCTAATATAAAGCATATTCTTGTCCTTGGGCTAATGTCTTTCTGACACTAACCAGCTAGTATTGATGCTAGCTTTTTGTTGGCCAGGAGCCATAACATCCCCACCAACAAGAAACTAACATAGGCTAGAATTAAGACAGCATGAGAAAGATGATTTAAAGATAAGAAAATAAATGAGGGGACACCATGATTCTAAGCACATAATAGGTATTCAAATATATGGTGAGTAGATGAATAAACACACTTTGTAAAGCTTTATAAAGGATGAGTAAGGAAAGCAGGTCTCATAAAAGAGTATTCCCAGGTTTTTATATTTCAAAGACCAATCATTGGTTTTGGTTTTTAATTTGGGAAGGAGAAAGTCAACACAGGATTATTAACTTTTTATTTTATCCCATAAAAACATTTTAATAAAACTGTCATCTCTATCATTATATGTTTATAAGATAATAGACCCTTTGACACCAACAAACAAGGAAGAATATAATCACAGAATAAGGGGCAATCTTTCCAAAGAAAGAATCCAAGAATCCTGAGCGCATTGGATAGGGATCTTCATTGTACATTATAGAACCCCCCTCTAGCTAGTCCAAGCACAAAACACTATATTACAGAATCTAGATAGTTCATGAATAATTGGAGGGGCTGAGGGAACAGACTCTAAGCAAAACTTCCCCAAACCACACCACAGAACCAGGGCACCGAGGAACCTGCCAGCTATGGAAGGTGCTGCCATAGCTGCTGGCTCCTGGACTTCAGCTCCTCAAAGCAAGCACCAGTCTCACGCCCTGTTCAACTCCCCACACTATGTAATGTCAAATCAAGGTCCTACATGAGTCCGGCTCTGCAGAACCTAAACAAATCTAGATCCCCAGGAGCCTGGGAATGTGGGTTTTCAGCCTCTGCAGTACAGGAAGGCATGGGGGGCTGGAGAAGGCACAGAGCAAATCAGTTCACCGCTGTTGGTGAGCTTTTGCTGCATTGATCCTGCTGGATTGTACAGGGATCAGAGGGATGTCCTGAGGGATGTGTGCTGTCATGCTTTATTGAGATGGTTCTGAAGGTCATGGAATAACACTAACACCTGCTGATGTCATGGCTCTTTTTGTGAAGAGACTGCTGCCTGGGGCCGCAGCCTTAACTACACCCTGGCTGTAGTGGAACTCTGTCATAGTCATGGCTGTCCATCAACTTTTGAATATTTTTCCATATTTGGGAATATTTGCATGTAATGAATCCTACCTCCCCAATATTAAAATCAGAATTCAAATTTCCAGACTCCTTTGCAGCTAGAATTTGGCATGCAATCAGGGCGCTGACAATCTGAAGTCCATGCTTGAGATCAATTCAGAAATGGACAGGGTGAAGAAGCAGGCAGTACAGTGCTTGGAGTTCCCATGTTTGCTGACATGGATGGCAGCAGAGACCTTAGCTTTCAGAGGTGGCAGTGAAGTCTGGTTCCCAACTTGGAAGTGGCAGCCATAGTAACACCAGTTTCTTCCCCTTGGGCTAGTTGTCCAGCACAGTTTAGGGCCTCGTTGCTGGAAGCTTTACCTCAATTTTATTTCTCAGCCTTCCAAATTAATATTCATGCTTCAGAGTAAAGTCTCCTGGCTGCCTCAGCAAGGAAGAGTGACTTGTGTTGTCAGCCACCAAGAACCCACCTGATGTGCTGGGTGAACCAGGAACACCTGACCCAATCCTTAGCCTCTCCATCCCACTGCAGTGTGAGCCATTCCTGCAGCAGAGAGGGTCTGCCTGGACCTCATCCATGTCCTCCTTGAGTCAGGTGTGGAGAGGGACGGAGGAAAAGTGCCCTTCTCTCTGATTGCCACCATCCCAGGAGCTGCTACAGAACAGGGGTGCTTTTCTTCATTGAACTCTTATCACCAACACTTTGTGCAGGGTGGGTAGTCAGCAAATATTGGATGGATGGATGAATGAATGGTCAAGCACACTATAAGTTATGCCCAGCGGGATCCATAATCTACACCTGCGCTGTCCATTACAGTACCCACTAGCCATAGAGCTGCTGAGCACTTGAAATGTAGCCAGGACAATTGAAGAACAGCACTTTTCTTTTATTTCAACTGGTTGAAATCTTTAAATGTATACCTAATTGTATTTTTGAAACACTTTCAGCTTAACTTTTGTATGTAAATGTACTTTTTCTGCTATAAGTTTTATGAAAGCTAAATACAGATCAAATATTTCCAATATAAATTTAGCACATTTTCAATACAAATGGAGATGTGCTGTAATTGTAAAATACTCACAAATCCCAAATACTTTATGAAAAAAATAATGTAAAATATGCCACTAATAATTTTATATTGATTACATGTAGGAATTAGAATACTCTGGATATGTTAGATTAAATAAAATATTTTATTAAAACTGACTTCACAAAAAATAAACATGAATGATTTGTAAAAAACAAAACTGACTTTACCTGTTTCTCTTTACACTTTTTGATGTGACACTAGAAAATATAGAATTAAATATGTGGCTTTTATCCTATTTCTGTTGGACAACACGGATTTGGACACTGGATGCATGTCACTCAGCAGGCAGTCAGGGTGCTGAGGACACGTTTCCGCTGAGCACAGGAGCCTCCTGGGATGGGGAGCCTTTTTTCTGCCCAAGGCCATTTGGATATTTATAACATCACTCACGGGCCATACAAAATTATCAACTTACAAGTTAGCCTGCTATATTTGGTCAAACATTTAATTAACTCACCCCTATGCCTGGGCAGGGTCAGACCAAATGATTTCATGGGCCTTGGGTGGGCCGAATATTCCCCACCCCTGAGTCTATCCCTGCAGATCGAGGCCTGAGCGCTCGTGCTCATACCCCTCCCAGCTCTAAACCTAACTGGAAGACGTGTAGGCATGGGCTTCCACATCATGCATAAAAGCAGAAGTCACAAATTTAGTGTTTTTAGGGACCAGGCAGATGACTTACCAGGAAAGGGCTGGCGGTAAGGTCACAGGCAGTGACCACTGTTCTATTTAAAGCCAATACACAGCCCTCACCGGTTTGGCTCAGTGGATAGAGCATCGGCCTGCAGACCTAAGGGACCCAGTGTCAATTCCTATCAAGGGCATGTACCTCAGTTGCAGACTCCTCTCGGCCTGGGCTCTGGTCAGGGCGTGTGCAGGAGGCAACCAATCGCTGTGTTTCTCTCACATCGATATTTCTCTTTGTCTTTCCCTCTCTCTTCCACTCTCTCTAAAAACCAGTGGAAAAATATCTTCGGGTGAGGATTAAAAAATAAATAAATAAATAATAAAGGCAATACACAAAGAAAATCCCCACGGGTATGTCCCCTGGGTCATCATCTGTGGAATCAAAAGAAGACACTTGGAGAGCCTGGGACATAGTTGCTCCATTCTAAGGGTAGGTAGACTGAGGCCAGAGAGATGAGAGCTTTTCTAACTAGGGCTCCAGCCAGGGCTGAGCGCTGTCTCCATACACTCCCAGGCGTCTCAGCTTTAGGCACCAGCAAATACATGCCAATTGGGTTTGACTGGGGAAAGGCAGGACCCGCGCTACAGGGATCAGGCAGCCTGCCGCCTACCCCAAGATGTCCAAGCCTCCCCTGAGTCCATTCTGACTATGAGGCAGGGAGGAGCCAGAAGGCACTACCAGGGGTGGGCAAACTTTTTGACTCGAGGGCCACAATGGGTTCTTAAACTGGACCGGAGGGCCGGAACAAAAGCATGGGTGGAGTGTTTGTGTGAACTAATATAAGTTCAAAGTAAACATCATTACATAAAAGGGTACGGTCTTTTTTTTTTTTTTTAGTTTTATTCATTTCAAACAGGCTGGATCCAGCCCGCGGCCGTAGTTTGCCACGGCTGCACTAACCCCATCAGAAACCCTCCTGGCCTCTGTTCACATTTCCAGAAGGCTTGAAACTCTTAAAATGATTTGTTTCAAGGTAGGGAGGAACACAAAATAAAGAAAGAGATGATGGGGGGGAAGGAGGGGAACTGTGCGGGGATTCCAGAGGAGAAAGATGTTCTTATCAGAGGGATCCTGAGCCAGGTACCAGGGAAGGAGGCCGAAGCACTGACCTGGAGTAGTGGCTCCGGAGGGGTGGGAGGGTGAGGAGGGTGGGAGAGGATGGGTGGGGCTAAGGGAAGAGGGAGATGGTAGAAGGGCCCCACTTGCTTCTAACAAAAAAGGAATGGGCCTGGCCTACCATGCTGGACCCAGACAACTTTCATACTAGAAGCACCGACTACAAAATGCTTCCTCCAACCGGCCCCCGTTGGTATAATTTTACCAAATAAAACCATGCATTCCCACAACCAAATGGATCAATCTGAGCAAAATACAGTTAGTAACACAGAAAGGCAATTTTCATATTTTATTATACAACAGCGTTCATCATAGAAAAAGGCTTAATGTTTTTTAATTAAATACAGAAGCAAATTGTCCAGTGTTGCCAGAGAGATTGTTCACCTGCCCTTAAAAAAATTAACACCTGTTTGCAAACAAAAGAATTGCCAGAGTCAAACCCTTTGTTCTCTTTTTGGAACCCAGCTATTAATCTCTTCCCATATAGTGCTTAACACAGAGTAGGTACTGAATAAACATTTGTTTGACTGGTGGGGGGTTCTCTAATCCTTGTCCTCCATTTCCTGACCCTAAACCGGATCTTGATTCATGAGGTAAAATCCCCACCCATCCATTCCTAGCATAGCCCAGTGTCTTTCAATAGCCTTTGATATATAACACTGGTTTAGAGACACTTGCCTGAGGGGAATGACTGAGGGTTTCAGAGAAAGAAACGCACAAAGGCAGGCACAGCAACGAAGTAGAGACAAAAAGATGTTAATACGCAGAGTAACAGAGAGCCAGATTAAGGGATGGATAGTGACCGCAAAATGAAGTCATTTAATGCTCACACAGTTTGAAATAAAGAGATAAAAAGGTTGGGCAAGAATGATAATCTTGAAGTTTTTTTTTTTCAGCTTTGATGTTTTATAACAGACATAATGGCAGAGGGAGAGAGATAAGGTATGTATAAGGAGACAAAGGAAGGCAAAGGAGACAGGTAGACAGCCAGGTAGCACTGCCCACCTGTAGATCTGGCCTTGAACCTCTATGGACCCTCACCTCCCACATGTGAGGCCAGGCTGCTTAATGCCTCAGCACATCACACTCACTCCTGGCTCCTCCTCTTCAGTCACCCCCGACCCCTACCCCTACCTAAGCATCTCTGAACCACTCTGCATATTCAAGTCTCTCTCCAACATCCTCCCTGCACCAGGCCATACTCAGCTCCCTCTTTCCTCAACTCCTGAAGCAAACAGTTCACACCACACTCACATCCCCAACTGTAGGAGATGCAGGGTGGGTAAAAGTCTGTTTACAGTTGTTCGTATGGAAAATAATACTATAATTAATAAATAATAATACAAGAATAAACTCTGTTTCCCGTACTCACAACTATAGACCTACATTTGCCTACCCTTCCCCGTTGTTTTAGAGTTTGCCCTCAGCTCATATGAGTACATCTTGACTCCCACACGAGAACTGTGTGCTTGTCAAGACTCCAAATTCCCCCATATATTCCAGGATTCCGCATGATGCCCAGTCCAATGCTGGGTACCACCAAGTGCTCAGTGAATACTGTGGACTGACCAGTCCCCAAGGGGTGTCAGGCTGCAACCTAACAGTCTGTTGGTCTATGAAATAGCTTCTCAGAGGCCTACCATGCGGGTCCATCTCCTGGGCTCCTGTGCCCCCTGCTGCCCAGGAGGGGATCTGCAGGCAGAACAAAGCCAGTCTCAAGGTGGTCCAGACCCTGGGAGGCTGGCAAGGGCAGTCTGGCCTCACAGTGGCCTGAGACATGGTCTGAGGGTTCTGATGAGGTCGGTGGGCACAGCCAGGAACCTATGTTTTCCCAGGGTGTCCAGGCAAACCGCACTGTGGGCCGTGTCCACCCTGCTCTGCCCCAGGAGGCACTCAGAGCTTCACGTCCAGCTCCAGCTCCAGGTCCTGGTTCTCCCAGGTGCCCACACGGACCTGGGCTGGGCTGCCCAGGTAGTTCTGGATGACGGAGGCGCAGTCCAGCCGCTCCATGAGGGTCATGAGGTAGTGCAGCTCCTGTAGGCTGCCGTTCTGCTCCTCAAACAGCTCCAGGATGGCCGCAGCAGGGCTGCGCTGGCAGGACAGGAACCTGGCCACAGATGTGGGGAGGAGGGCAGAGGAGGGAGGGACCCTCGGTGAGAGCCACACCCTCCCTCAGCTCTGCTGCTCATCGGGCTCCTACCTGCCTTCCAGGAGACTCAAGGTGGGGGGAGGGAGGGCCCAGGACTTTGAAATCTGAGCTTGCCCTGGCTCAAAAGTCACTCCTCTTGAAGCCTGTTTCCTCTTCTGACACTGAGGGCTTGGATGAGAGGACCTCGAAGGGGACTATTGTCCTCTCTGCACCTCCCTCCCCTTCCCCACTTCTCCCCTCTTCCTTCCTCTCTCCAGGCCACAGCATCCTGCTCACCACTTGGGAAGCAGTGGTTCCTGCTCAGAAACCTTCCAGAGTCTCTTCTGCCTATTAACCGAGCCCACATCCCTGACTTTCTGGCTCATCCACCACTTGGCCTCACCCTGTTTTGTTTTGTGGTTTGTTTGGGGTTGTTGTTTTTTCTGGAACTTTCCTTCCTGCTCCCATCCTGAGCCTTCCTTCTTCAGGCTATCCATTTACCACTGTGCACACAGCCCACCCCCACCCCTTGCTGCTCCCCCCAAACAGAATGGCGGGTCCCCCTTCCCACCTCCCTGAAGCTGTGGGCAAGGAGACCATTCTGCACCCACAGTTCAGACTCCTGATCATAACTTTCGCAAGTCGTTATGATTCTTGCTTTAGCTATTTGGTGCTTCTATCTGTTTTCAACCTGCTCTGCAATGTAGGATCCATGCAGTAAGGCACAAGGAACACTTGTCTTTATTTTGTTAAGCTCTTTGTATCCCTTATTAGACTGTGAGCTCCTGGGGGCTGGGACCATCTTGTGTCCCAAAGCTGAGAATAGTTTTCCAGGACAAAGTAGGTCCTGGATAAATGTTTAATAACTGGGTGATTTAAAAATCCACCCTGTCTTCAGCTGGGCCCAGCTCCAGTCCCATCTCCTGGGCGAATGAAGTCTTCCCTGAGCACTTCTCTCAGAGTCTGGGTCCTGGGGCTTAGCTCAGATTTGTTCTCCCACTGGTCTCTGGACAGGGACCATGCCAGCATTGCCTCCATCATTGCCAACACCCATTAACATGTGCCAGGCGCTCAGTACCTGCTTTACACGGGTTCTCTTGTAGTCTGCCTTTCTATCCCTCGGGCACAGTATGTCAAGCACTCGATATGTAACTTACATGCTAGTTGATTCATTTTTTAGTATTTATTGGGGACCTACTTGGAGCCAGGCATCATTCTGGATGCTGACAATACCGTGACAAGTAGAAAGAGCTGCCCCTTTTATGGCGATAGGGTGGGAGTAGCCATTCTCTCCCTTCTCTGTGGTCTGAAACCCCCCTCTCCCATGGGCAGATCTTGCCCCTCTTACCGGATCTTCATGCCACAGAGCCCCAGGTGGGAGGCCAGTCTCCTCCAGTCGTTGCCTGTGATGCTGTTCGGCTCCAACAACATCTGCAGCTGCTCAAAGAGCTCAGGGGGCAGCCTGAGCCCGGGCGGGGGGGAAGGGTATTCTCAGAGGGGAAGACCAGAGACCCAGTCTGGTTCTACACACCCCACATGCCGTACTCGCCTAGAGGCGCTGGGGTGAATCCCGAACACCCCCCCGGCAACAACCCAAGCAGCCCCACCTCACCTATTGCATGGGGGCGGCTGGGAGACAGGGGGTGGCGCTGCCCAGGACTCCTCCTCCGAAGCCTGAAACCTGAGGATTTCCATGTACTTGGTCTCCAAGCCCTGCGCCAGCAGAGGGGCCAGAAACACAGTTAGGGACCAAGAAGCTGGGGAACCCTCCTCCATTTCTCATGTCGTCCTCCAGCCTGACAATCAGAGCCATGTTACCAGGAGATGCCGCCCTCCCGCACCCAGGGCCCCCATCCGTTGCTTCCCTGACCCCAGAACCTTCAGCCTTAAGTTTGCCTGCTGAGCTCTTTGGGACCTGGGACTTGAAGACCAAGCAGGGTGCATCCTTAGACACCAGAAGTCCCGGGCAGGTTCACCCAGAAATACACTGAACTCAGCCATACATGTCCCCTTCCCTCCACCCCTCCTTTCCTGGGTTCCTTCCCCATTCATACCCCTAAGGGGTATCTGCCTGCTCTCCACCAAGAAGCCACCATGGTTCCCCCAAGACTCTCAACCCTGATTTCTTCCCATCTTCCCTTGAGAGAGTGGGATAGGCTGCTCACATCCCACCCACTGACGACCCCCTCCTGGCCACTCTCCACACTGGAGATGCTCAGCAGCATCTCTCAGATGGAGACCATCAGCCTAGAAAGAAACCACTTCTCTTTGATGCCCAAGTGCCCCTGGGTTGAGAGAAGGTTGTGTTCTTTTACTCTCCTACTGGATTCATCCATGAACAGATAAGAGAGAGTCAGGAACGAAGGGCAACTTGGAGGCCCGGTGCCATCTTACCTGCTTGATCAGGGCCATACATACTGGGCACCAGACCCCTCTCCCACTTTGCCCAGCACTCCTCCCAGGCCCTGCCCTCCCGCTGCCCTCAGCTCCCACTCACATCCTGGAAGGTGTGCATGGTGACGATGATTTCATTGGTTAGTGCCGAGCAGTCCTCGTTCTCATTGGCTACAAAAGGGAGAGGACAGTGCAGGTGAGAGAGGAAAAGACCTGGCATGAGAGAGCAGGAGACTTGAAGGGACTTTGGAAATCTGAAGAAGCTGGGCAAGACCATCCATCTTTCTCTCTGCAAAGATCAGCGTGGCTCCTCACCTTGAACAGGCCTGGAGCATGGCCGGATGCCAAGCGGCTGAGCTCCAGGGTGACCAGTGGGGAGGGAGGGGAGGGGAGGGGAGGGGAGGGGAGGGGAGGGGAGGGGAGGGGAGGGAGGAGGACAGGAAGTGGACCCGGCGCCTGACTACCTGCTTTCCTCCGGAAGCAGAAGGAGCGGAAGGGGCACTTCCCATGCCAGATGTGGAGATGAGGAACCACCTGGGAAGTGCTGTCATCCACGTTCTCCCAACCTGGGGAGGGGACCGAGAGCGGAGGCCTCAGAGAGCAGGGCCTTCCACGGGGTGGCAGGCGCTGTGCGGGGTGCAGTGGTGAGGGACCAGGAGCAGCAAAGTCAAGTGAATGGGAGTCCCAGAGCCTGGGCAGGGGACCCTGTGAGTGGTCTTCCTTCTACCACCACACACAGCTCACAGATCCCTCCACTCTTGTAACCCCCACCCTTTCATCCACTACCCCCAGAAGCAGCCACGCATGTGTGCCCGTGCAAATGCCCTAGGTCCCAGGGGCAATTCCCAGAGCCCAGGCCACACAGGAAAGAGGCCCAAGCAGAGAAGACTGGGACCTCCCTCCACACCAGCTCCATCCAGGTGGAACAATAAAAGCCTCGCCTCTCCTCCCCTCCTCCCACTTTGCATCACCCTGTCCTCCCACGGAGGGACCAGGGCTGAGTGAGTCACAGATAAAGGAAGTGGGCAGAGCCTGGGGACTCCTTGAGGCAGCAGCAGAAGCCCGAGGGGCCCCCCTGGAGCCTGCCCACGAGTCTCTGAAAGGAACCTGAGGCTCCCACATTTCTACCCCGGGGAGGCCCAGACCCCTGGCTCGAGTGGGGCTCCCTCCTGCCCTGTGCAGGCCTCGCTCACCCTCAGAGATGTACTTGAGCTTTAGGCACTGGTCCCCTCTGGCCCCGGTGAAGTCGAAGAGCTGGCAGGGCCCGCGCAGGCGCCCGCCGTGGGGCTGCTCGTTGGTCAGGGCCCACTGCAGGGCACAGGGCGTGTTGTTGAGGAAGTAGACGCGCAGCTGCAGGTGGCTCTGCCCCGGTGCCAGCGGCGAGCAGAACACCGCCAGCTGCAGCCACTTGCGGGCTTCCTGGCCCGAGGGTGCCTCCAGCACACACGTGTAGAGGCTGTGGAATAGAGGGAGACCGTGGCAGGGACTGGTGTGGAGGCCCTCTGCGGGGGCCTCCACAGAGCCGAGAGAGCAGGCCAGGGTGTGCATAGGGAGGACGTGGGCAGGTGGAGTTGGTAGGGGGACAAAAAGTGAGTCACGCGCAGTGACCATCAGAGTATGGAGAAGAGCCGGCAAACATTTCGGCAAAGGACAGTGGGACAGCGGGCTCAGGGCCACCAGGCTTTGGAAGGGCCCACAGATGGCTGGTCCCACTCTGGTTAATGGGTCGCAAGGAGAAGGAGAGGAAGAAGGGCCTAAGATCCTAGAAAGACAGAGCTGCCCTAGCCGGTTGCTCAGTGGTTAGAGCATTAGCTTGCTGACTGAAGGATCCTGGGTTTGATTCCCATCAAAGGCATGTGCCTCAGTTGCAGCCTAGATCCCTGCCCCTGGTCAGAGCACATTCAGGAGGCAACCAATAGATGTATCTCTCTCACATAGATGTTTCTCTCTCTGTGTGTCTCTCCCCCTCCCTTCCACTCTCTCAAAAAAATCAATAGAAAACCTCGGGTGAGGATTAACCAAAAGAAGGAAAGAAAGACAGAACTAAGGACAGACAAGAGATGGGCTGGTGTCTTAGGGCATCAGAGGGGACAAACGTGCCCTAGGCAGTTGGGGGACAGCCCTGAACAGGGGCACAGGGTATAGACAATCTTAGAGAGACAAAGGTAGCGATGAGACAGGGCCCCTCCAGAAAGAGAGCTGGGTTGAAGTCAGGCCTCCTAAACAGGCAGAGAGACCATGGTGGGGGGCGGGGGGGGGTGCAGTCCTGGACAGGGTTAGAGTGACACGAGCTGTCCTACACATTAGGACAGAGGGACTGAGAAGGGACACGGGGAAATAAGGGATTTGCAGGCCACCTGGGACAGATAAAGGGGCAGAGATGAGGATGGGGTGGGCAGAAAAGGGGGGCAGAAAGGAGAGGCCGAGGGGCTGGTGCCCACCTGAAGTGGGAGAGCTGGATGCGACACTCGTCCAGGGAGGTGTGGACCCCCGACTTCCCCAGGGGCTTCCAGTCTTTAGTGTCGAGCAGGTCGGTGTTGCTGCTGTAGGTGCGGGCGTGGCTGGGCATCTGCGCACAGTGCTTGAAGGTGAGGGTGCAGGGCTTCAGGAAGGAGGCCCCATGGGGTCCACACGCCACCACGGGGCTCACCAGCGCCTGGTCTCGGGACAATGACGGGCCATCCGACAGGTCCCACACCAGGATCAGTGACACCCGCTCCTGGCGGCCCACGGCCACAGCACCTGGGGAGACGGAGAGCTGGGATGGGATGGACAAATGGACAAGCAGGCACACCCTGCCCCAGGGGAGGCCAGGCCAGCCTGGGAGGGGAGGTGGGATGGGAGTCCAGGTGCCCACATGGAAGGCAGTACAGATGGAGACAAGACAACTGTGAGCTGACGTGTGGTGTAATCCTGGGCCAGTCACCAGCCTTCCATGCAGGGCCGCCGCTGGCCCATACAGGGCCTGAGTGAATGTGCAAGAAGTGGTCTTCCTCCACTTTCCCTTCTCTTTATTGGAGGACTGTTCATTAGAGCAAGCACCTTAATCCCACCTGCTGGGAAGTTGTCTTTGAGGTCAATAAAGTCACACTCAAAATGTGAACAATTTTCAGCGTGGCTCAGTGGTTGAGCATCAACCTATGCATAGTTCAGTTCCTGGTCAGGACACATGTCCAGGTTGTGGGCTCGATCCCCATTGCGGGGTGTGCAGGAAGCAGCCAATCAATGATTCTCCCTCATCATTGATGTTTCTATCTCTCTCTTCTCTTCCTCTCTGATATTGATAAAAATGTATTTTTTTAAATGTAAACAATTTTCAAAAGTAGGAAGGTGTCTGACTGCTCCCTTCGATGTGGTGCCCTGTGCCACACGCAGTCTGAACAGCTCCATGCTGAAAAGTGAGCTCGCGCTGTTACCTGGCGGGATGAGCAGCGAGATGCCCGTGTCCCGCAGTATCAGGCAGCCGCCACGGTGATCCACCTCTCGAGCCGAAAATACCAGCAGCTTGTGCATCAGCTGACGGGTGACGGTCTGGCCCTGGGTGGGCGTGTGCAGTTCCCGGTAGAAGGCGGCCATCTCCGACAGGACGGCCGGTGGGTACTGGTGTGGGGACTCATCTTTGGGTAGGGGAGTGGGATCAGGCACTAGCTCCTCTGGCCTGTCCAGCTTCCAGCCAGCCCGCAGCCAGCGAGGACAGTGCCATCGCAGGCACTGGACCAGAAGGAGGGCACTTGCCACCGGAATGCCCACCAGCAGCAGGAACTGGGCAGGTTGGAAGGAATTCTCATGGGAGCTCATCTGCCTGGTCACTGGATGCTGCCAGCTCCCCTGCACCCCTGTAACAACCAAGGCCAAGGGCAGGGGGTTAAAGAAGTCAGTGCCAAGCTAACCCTTTTCAATGTCGTAGAGGCCAAGACTTGGCGTCCAAACTCCTGCGATGATAGAGCAAACTGTCTATATTCCAGCACACCCTGCACACCTCAGTCACGGCAGTTCCTGTAACACAGCGGTTCTCAACCTGTGGGTCGCGACCCCTTTGGGGGTCAAACGACCCTTTCACAGGGGTCACCTAAGGCCATCGGAAAACACATATATAATTACATATTGTTTTGTGATTAATCACTATGCTCTAATTATGTTCAATTTGTAACAATGAAAATACATCCTGCATATCAGATATTTACATTACGATTCATAACAGTAGCAAAATTACAGTTATAAGTAGCAACGAAAATAATTTCATGGTTGGGGGTCACCACAACATGAGGAACTGTATTAAAGGGTCGCGGCATTAGGAAGGTTGAGAACCACTGCTGTAACAGAACGTCATCATCTCTCTTACTCAAGAGCCCACAGCAGCTCCTTGTGACCTAAACCTCAAACTAAACTCCCCTGAGGCAGAGAGAGCTGGTCTTCAGAGCATGTGAGTTCAAATGCACCCTGGTCACTGGCTGAGTGAGCTTGTCATATTGCTTAGGGTGCCTCAGTTTCCTCACCTGTCAGAGTACCTACCTTGATCTACACGTGCTGATATAGAAAAAAGAAATCTTTATGTAGAAAAGCAATTCACCAGGAGTAGACATCCTCTGATTTCACTCATGTAAATAACAAAACTATATAGAAGTATAGATCCATATTTATGGGTGTGTATACAGGAGTGGGCAAAAGTAGGTTTGCATAATGCAAGTAACGAATAAATAAATAATACAAGAACGAACTCTTTTGCATACTCACAGCTGTACACCTCCTTTTGCCAGGCCCGGGTATGAATTGTAGCGAAAGGTCTGGAGCAGAGCTGTGCAATAAAAACGTAATGTGAGCCGCGTGTATCGTTTCACACTTTCTAGTGGCCACAGTAAGAGAGTGCAAAGAAACAGGAGAAATTAATTTTAATAATAGATTCCATCTTACCCGCTATATTCAAAATAGTATCATGCTGGCAGGTAATCGATGTAAAATTATTAGGGTGACAGTTCACATCCTTCCTTCCCAGAAGGTCTGCGTTCCTTACACCCACTGCACATCACATCGGGACTTGCTCTGGGTCCAGTGCTCAGTCGCCAGCCGCATGTGCTGGTGACTCTTGTCTTGGACGTGCAGGTCTGGGAGGGTACACCCCAGCCTTTCCCTGGCCGTCACTGAAAAAGGAGAAATTGGGGGGTGGAAGGTATGAACCAGGACTTTCCATTTTTTTAAACTCTTTTTCCAGTCTCCTCTGAGTTTTTCACACCAGGCATGGATTTCCTATTAACTTTGCAGTTCTTTTTAAAGGCCGTTACAAGTGGGGGAAATCACCTCTCGGAGTGATCGAGAGGCTGGCCTGAGCTCACGTGGAAAGCATTCGTAGGTGATAAAGCGCTATCCAAACACGCTTGTTTATTTATGCCCCTCCTTCTACCTGAAAGGTCGGAAGGGAGCTCGCAGGAGTAACAAAAATTAAAAGTGAAAACAAAAAGAGAAAGAAAAACACAGGTGGGGCCTCCGGGGACTGGAATGAGGCAGGGCTGAAGCCTGTACTGGCCCCCGGCTCACCGGCTGCCCGGCTACACCAGCAGCAGGGCCTTGGACTGGGACCGCCTTCCAGCACCTCCTGCACAGACGCCCGCCTTTCCGAGGCCCCCCATCCTCCCTTCCCTCTTCCTCCTCGATTTCCAACACTCTCCATTCCAGCCAGACTGAGCTCCTCACACCTCGTTCATTCTCGCCTCTGGCTTTTGCTCATGCTGTTGTCTTTCACCCCTCGCCTGTGCTCCCCACCTGCCTCTTCTTCCCACCTGGACCCCTCCCCTCCTCCAGCTCATCGGCCCTACATAGTCTTGTGCCTCCAAAATCTCCCTCCACTGTTTTCCCCACTCAGATGAACGTTTCTCAGGACCAGCTGTGTACCAGGCACTGAGAGAAGTTGTCTTGCCAAAGATGGCTTCGTATTTGGCTCTCAGGTACCTTCTGGGGGAATAGGACTCATTCACTCCACAGTGGATTCCCTAGGGTCTGGCCTCCCCACTCCCTTCACTCAAACCAGCCACGGGGAGCTGAGGCCTCGCCCCAGCCTCCGCTCCTTCACTGCCCACCTGCTTCCTTCCTCCCACGGCGCCCATAGAGCCTAAGCCCCCTTCCTAGCTCCTCCCAGTCTGGGGCAGAAGCTCCTCTATCCTGATGACTGAGGACTGGATGGGTCTGCCTCTCTGTGTCCTCCTTGGGACTGTAGACTGGGAGGGAGGGTGGGGCACTGTTCCCGCTGAGGCCCCAGCTGTGCGGACAGCGCTGCAGGCCTCTCGCAGGGCACACAAGTGGAGCGGGTGAGCTGGCAATACCCAGGCCTGTGGGAATGGGGCCGGGCAGCAAGCTTCCCGTGACGTCCCACCCATGCCTTTGGGATCCTCCACATTAGAGGTAACTGGACTTATAACTGCACTTATAAGGGCTTTGCTCTGCACATGGCGTTAAAGTGCTCTACGTGGCCTCTCTCACCTGCAGCCTTTTGAGCTACTGTTATTTTTATTTCCATTTCACAGATAAGGAAGCCAACTTCTCTCCCCACAGCGAGGATGAGGGGAGATTATTGAGCCACAACTGGAGGCAGAGGGAGGATGAGCAGGGATGACAGGACTTCTAGAAACACTCCCTTTCTCTTCCTGCCTCTTGTGGTTCCCAGGCCTCTTTTCCATTTCTAGCAGAGATGACGTTGGAAGAGAAAGAAATGAAAATAAAGTACAACTAACAGAAGGAACTAAAGGCACATCCTCGGTTCCGCACCCCCACCCCTGCCCATTGAGGTACCAGTGGCCGGGGCTGGGCCAGCCAGAGTGGAAGAAGGGCGAGGCTCTGCTGTTTTATAGCAACCGCCTTCCTGGGGCCTCCAAAGACCAGAGTCCAAGTCGTCTCCACCCCACTGTGGTTCAGCAGAGCCCCTTGCCCGGCCTCCCCACCTGGAGCAGCCGGTATGTACTGACCCCGGAAGCCTCCTGGGCTGCCCACCTGGATCCCATTCACTGCCTGGCCTGGAGCAGGTGAACTCCTCCCCAGCTCAGCCCCTGTCTCCCAGGCTGACAGCTGTCTCCAGGCCTCGGCCCTCTCCCTTCCCCAGGAGGGTCCTGAACGGACAGCACAGCAACCAGCTCGATGGAGACCGGAGCTTCCCAGCCCCGCGCCTGACTCCTTACTACCCTCGCCTCCAGTGTCTCGCCCCAGACCCAGCTCCCCACGACGAAGGTCCTGGAATGCTACCATGGCCTGTCCCTAGGGAGTCACTCCTCCCGTGCAAAGATCCAGGCCCCTGCTGCAAAGCTGAGGAAACTCTCAGCCCCTCCCGCAGGCACTGGTTCTTACCACACCCACTCAACCCTGATAGATCTCGGCGACTGAAGGACATAAAAAGTTCCAACATGGATGGGTCCAAACCTCAGTCCTGGGCAGCATTCATCAGCAGAGCACACCTGTCCACAGTGCATAGCATCAGCCCCGTGGTCCTCACACCCCCTGGGCAGTGGCCGTCTCCCACGCCCCTCCATCCTCGCCTCCTCCAGCAGAAGGTCTCAACTCTGCAGGCTTGGCTGAGTTGGCCTGACTCTTCCCGTGAGCCCTCAGGGGCCCACCAAATGCCCACCCAACCCCAGCTGCCCCAGGGGGGTGCTCACCTTAGCAGGCAGGTGCTCCCAGAGGCTGCCAGCGTACCTGGGAACAGTAGTTTCTTCTCTGAGAAAAAGAGCGGTCAGCCAGGCCCTGTCACCACGCCAGCAGACTGTGTGGTGGGCGGGGAACCAGGCAGGAGTGGCCCATGTTCCCGGCAGAGACCCGCCTCCCAGCCGCCCTCCTTTTGGGGGGGGGGGGGGGTTAGCCCGTCCCTGTCTGTTGGCAAAGTCCAGCCAAGGTCAGGGAGCTGAGGAGGATCCGAGAAGTCAGGGGACTTGCCAGTTAGGTCTGGATGGGAGGGGACAGAGAAGAGATACCCTGGGTACAGGCGCAACCCCTGGTGCAGGAGAACGCCCTCCCTACAGTGCCCTCTGCTGGTGAGTGCCCTGCCCCAGCCAGAGGCTACTAAAATGGCAGAAGGTTAGAGGAGGGAACCTTAACCAGAGCCCCTCAAACTATAATGTGCACATGAACCACCCAGGGACTTTTTTAAAAAATATGTTTATTGATTTTTTTGAGAGAGAGAGAGAGAGAGAGAAAGGGAGAGGGATAGAGAGATAGAAGCATTGATGAGAGAGAAACATCAGCGGGCTGCCTCCTGCACGCCCCTTAGTGGGGTGGGGATCAAGCCTGCAACCCGGCCATGTGCCCTGACCAGGAATCGAGCCGACGACATCTTGGTTCAAGGGTCGATGCTCAACCACTGAGTCACACCAGCCAGGCCCACCTAGGGATCTTGTTAAAATTCAGGTTCTGGTCCCATAGGTTGGGGATGGGGGTGTGAGATTCTGCATCTCTAAGGAGCTCCCAGGTGCTGCCAGTGGGATGACAGAGAGAGAGAGAGGCACAGAGTGACAGAGAGGCACAGAGAGGGTTAATGAATCGCAATTTGCTGGTGGCATTGGGGTGGACCCATACCCCGCCCACACTCCGGCTGGCAGGGACACAGGGAGAGCAGAACTTCAGGCCGTTTGCCACCTGAGTCCTTCCTGAGAAAGTCCGTCTAGGAAAGGTGGTGCCGCTGGAATGAAAGCTCCCTGTGAAAAGGGATTTTTAAAGCTGTTTGCTGCTGTGTCCTCAGCTCCTGGCACAGCCTGACCCAGAGCAAGTGTTCCACAGAGACTTGCTGACTGGATGAGTGGACCAGCTAAGAGAAAAGATGCATTTTGGATCCAGACCACCAACACTGAAGCCCGGTGACCCACCTGCCAGCTAGGTCATCGTAGGCCAGGATCTCAGCCTCTCTGAGCCGAGCCCCTTGTCTGTCAAATGCAGACCATGTCTATCTTGTGAGGGGTGATCATTGTCATTGTTGAGCTAATAAGTCTAAAGAGCTCGACACAAAGTGGGTGCTCAGTGCGCGGTCACTGTTATCGCCATGGCCTGGCCTCCTGCAATTGAGGGACCACTGCGAACCCCCAGCCCCCCAGGTATTGTCTCCCCTAAAAAATATGTAACTGCCACTTTCATCTCAGTTAATGATTCTCTAGCTTCTGACTGCAACCCCACCCCTCTGCCGCCTTCCAGGGCAGGCAGGGAGGGCGGCGGGGGGGGGGGGGGGGGGGGGGGGGCAGGCGGGGGCAGAGGTGAGAGTGTGGGATAAACAGCTCCCAGGTCCCCAAAGTCAAGAGGTGGGCAAAGGAAGGTAGAGAGCAGCCAACCTGGAAGGGGACCTCACGCCTAAAGCACAGGCAAGGGACAGTGAGTGATCAGAACGCTGATGGGGATGAAAGGGGAGATGTCAGTCTTTCCCAGGAAAAGCTCGGTCTGAGTCGCATGGAAGGCTGTCTCCTCGGAGTCATAAAGCTCTAGGGCAGCGGTTCTCAACCTGTGGGTCGCGACCCCTTTGGGGGTCGAATGACCCTTTCACAGGGTCGCCTAAGACCATCGGAAAACACATATATAATTACATATTGTTTTGTGATTAATCACTATGCTTTAATTATGTTCAATTTGTAACAATGAAATTGGGGGTCACCACAACATGAGGAACTGTATTAAAGGGTCTCGGCATTAGGAAGGTTGAGAATCGCTGCTCTAGGGGCTTGTGAAAGACCTGCCAAGCTTGACGCCCAAGCCAGGAAAGGCCCTGCCGACCAACAGGCTACAACCAGGGGCTGTGTCCATGTATCATGAATTCATTTCCAAAATGGCACTTGGGTTCCATCTCAGTTACAGGAAGGTTCTAGAGACACCTGAGGGTCCCTTCCACCCCTGTGGACACAGAGCTGCTTCACGGGATGCAGCTGGGACTGATCTGTCTCAGGAGATGGGGCTCTCACAGAGCCAAAGCTTCAATCACCCATGAAGGGGCCCCTCCAGAGGCCACAACCAGCAGACCAGGGGACCCCGGTCAGAGAGAGCCCTTCAGGGCCATGCAGGCAACAACCTGGGTTCCCCAGCCAAAACCACCACCCTTATCATTGGAGAAAGGCGGGCCACGGGGAGCCCTACTCTGCCCTTTTCCCTCCCCCACCCGCCTCCGCCTTTCACACATCATCGGGTACCCAGCCTGGGAGGTGTTGCCTGAGGTAAGGGGAACACAGGCCTGAGAATGGGGGTGCACTGGGAATGATGGAGAGCAGGAGAAAAGAGGGTGGGGGTGGGAGGGGCGGGCCTCCAACGTTGGATAGAACAATAGAAAACAGAGATAGAGAGACAGGAAGGCAGAAGATGAACAAATAGACAGTGGGGAGCAAAAAAAGATAAATCAAAGGATGCACAGGCAGGCAGGCTGGTCAGTCCTGTCCCCGGAACCCCCAGGACGTGGTCAGGGCCCTTGACAGGAGAGTGTGGAGTGGGCAATCAGTCACCCCAGAACACTGAGAATAACCACCGGTTTTTCCCTTTCAATCCTGTCGATCATGGGAGGGGGAGGCGGAGGGGGGCTGACATATCAGGTGCAAATGAGAAGAATGATAGGGTGGGGCCTTGGTTGGGGGAGGGTCTGTTCATCGTCCCATGTGGGAATGGCCTCACAGCAACATGCAAATGAGCATGCAGCAAATAAATGATCCGGGGGCTGTTTCCTTGCGAGGTCAGGCCACAGAAATCGCGGCGTGTGTGTTTGTGGCACGGAACCTCTGGAAGAGGATAGATGTAGGGAGACCCTCCCCCAGCCCCTGAGGGGGAGGGGAGACCTGAGGCTTCAGAGAGAAGATCCCCCAGCGTCACTCCGTCACTCCGCTGAGTTGTGTTCAGGCGGGAGCTCAGGCTGGGCGGGCCCTGCATGTGCCCGTCTGGCCCAGGAAGATAAGCCCGGCAGATGGGCTGGCCCATTGTTGACTAGGAAAGACCCTCGGGGATCTCAGGCTCCCGCCTCCCAGACGTGGTCCTTTCGGGTTGGTTATGTCAGCTTGTTGAGTTCAGTCTAAGACACTGCCCCCGTCGAGGGCCAGGCCAGGTGCCGCCAGCCGTGGGAGGTACAAAAGATGGTCACGCGTGGGCCTGAGCTCCAGGATTCAGATCCGCGTTGCAGGAGAAGAGCCTTTAACTCAGAAGCCGTGATCAATACCGGACAGTATCCTCCGAGTGCCAGAGGAGAGGGGTGGGAAAAGCAAGTCCATGGAAACCAGGAGAGGGGCTGGGCAGTGAGGGCCCACAGGAGAAGGATGGGAGGTGTCCAAGCAGGGGCCATAGCCTCCATGCCTACACCTCCTATGGGGGGCGGGGGGTGGTGCTCAGGCCAGGGAGTGGTGTCAGACCGAGGAGGAAGCAGACGAGGGACACAAGGAAAGGACTAAGGGGAAGGCTCACCATTAGCATGTTCTCTGCACCCCCTCCTACCCCCTAGATTTTGCCTCCTGGAGGAGAATGTGGCCTCAAGGGGCCATCTTTGTGGCCCTGCCCCTCCTAGGGCCCATCCTGGTCTGGCTCCTCGCCCCTCATAGGATGTCTGGTTGGTGTGACAGCCTGAGGAAGCTGCCCTGGTGCCCACCCCACAAAATCTTGCTGCTTGTGTGGACCGCCATCTACTCTGTCATCGGGTGAGCACCCGTTTCTCTTGCCCCGGGCTTGGTACCCACTGGGGTGGGAACAAGCCCCTGCACCTGAACTACTGCTGCACACTGGCCTCCAAAGGGATGGCGCCCAGCCTGCCTCTATGTGGTCCCTCTATGCCTGCCTAGGATTCCAGCCAGTCCTCTCCAAGCCTCCCCAGCCTCACCCACCTCACCATGCCCACTGCCCCCACCTCTCCTCCCAGCCATCAAAGGATGCCTAGACATACCCACCCTCATTTCAGTCCACAAGAGGTCTCCCTTTGTAACCAGGAGCCCTTGCGGCAGAGGGCTTCCTCCATTTGCCATGGAACATCCGCCCTGTGAGCGTTCCTGCCACCATCTCTTCACAGCTATGCCTCCTACCTGGTGTGGAAGGACCTGGGAGGGGGCTTCGGGCGGCACCTGGCCCTGCCTCTCGGCCTCTATGCTGTGCAGCTCGCCATCAGCTGGACCGTCCTGACTCTCTTTTTCGCAGCCCACACCCCTGGTCTGGTAAGGTGCACAGAGCTCAGCAGTGGGAGTAAGGCAGGAGCAGGTCAGTCAGGGGCAGGCAGGTCAGGTGGGCAGACTGCGAGCTCCAGTGGAGTGCACAAAGCCCAGGAACTGGGCTAGGGGGTCCAGGGTGCTGCAGAAAGTCGGGGCCCCGGGGTCTCAGGCCAGCCTGCCTGACCACCCTGCCCCCTGCCAGGCCCTGCTGCACCTGCTGCTGCTCTACGGGCTGGTGGTGACCACGGCGCTGATCTGGCACCCCATCAACAAGCTGGCCGCCCTGCTCCTGCTGCCCTACCTGGCCTGGCTCACGGTCTCCGCTTCCATCACCTACCGCCTGTGGAGGGACAGTCTTTGTCCAGAGCACCAGCCTCAGCCCGAGGTGGAGAAGAGCGACTGAGGCACCCGGGCACAGGGAAGGAGGGGAAGGCCAGGGAGAGGTGGAAGAGACTGCAGGCAGGCTGGGGGGTCTGGGGGGAGTGGGAGGTGGCCAGGCATTGACGAGTCCCTGAAGGTGATTCACCCCAATGCGGCCACTGTCCTCACTCCCCTGGTGCCAGTTTTCATTAGAATTCAGAGAAATGGGAAAGAGGAAAGAAACTTATTTTACACTTAATAAAAGATAATAAATCCTATATTAATAAGTATTAATTTAGTAATATCAATTAATAAAACCCTGAGACTAACTTTGGGGATGTGATATGAAAGGCATGTTTGAGTGAATGATGTCTAGGGCCACAGAGTGGAATAGAAATGTGTGCCTGTATGTAAGTGTGCACATGTGAAGGAATGTATGAACGTATGTATGAGGAGGGTGACATGCCATCTCTACTCCAAATCTGGTCCTCCCAAATCTGACCCCAAAATGTAGACTTTGGTTTTTAATTACCTGAAAAACAAAATCTTTTTGAAAAGTCAAATAAAAGCAAAAGAGAAAAGTAAAAAAAATAATAATTTTACATGTCAAGTTTATATATTTTATTAAATATTATATTAATCACATATTATATTACATATTTTATAATGATAATTTTACTTAATAACTTATTTTAATTAGGATATTATATTAATTATGTTAATTATATTAATGACCATATCCTATATAATAAAAGTCTAATATGCTAAGTGTCCAACCATTCGTTGGACCGTTTGACCAGTCACTACGATGCACTGACCACCAGGGGGCAGACGCTCCAATCAGTAGGTTAGCTTGCTGCTGGAATCCGGCCAATCGGGACTGGGCAAGATGGGCCAGACACGCCCTGGAGCCCTCCTGGGGTTTCTCCCCAGCCCCAATCATGCACCAGTGGGATCCCTCGGCCTGGCCTGCACCCTCTCGCAATCCGGGACCCCTTGGGGGATGCGGAGAGCCAGTTTCAGTTTTGGCCCGATCCCTGCAGGCCAGGCTGAGGGACCCCACCAGTGCATGAATCCGTGCACCAGGCCTCTTGTTTAATATATAATAGAGTTATAAGATATATTATATTATACACTAGAGGCCCAGTGCATGAAATTTGTGCAAGGGGGCGGTGGGTCCCTCAGCCCAGCCTGCACCCTCTCCAGTCCAGGACATCCCTCTCACAATCTGGGACTGCTGGCTCCTAACCGCTCACCTGCCTGCCTGCCTGATCACCCGTAATGGCCTCTGCTTGCTGGCCTGATTACCCCTAACTGCCCTCCCCTGCTGGCCTGATCACCCCTAACTGCTCTCCCATGCCAGCCTGATTGCCCTTAACTGCCTCTGCCTCAGCCTCCACCACCACCACCATGGCTCTGTCTGGAAGATGTCTGGTCTAATTAGCATATTACCCTTTTATTAGTATAGACTATATATGCCATACTAAGGCCTTTTGTGATTAATATAAGTAATATTATAGATCATTTTTTGTTTTCATATACTCATATTGTTAGTTTTTTACATCAGTTAATAACTATTATAATAAGAAATAAATGTTGTTAAAAAACAAAACAAAAAGAGAGAGATGTAGGCTCCGGGGTGACGAGTGAATTCAATAGGAGCTTCTTGTCCAGCCTTCTTTCTCTCTTGCTTCTCTCTTTCTACACCTTCTCACTGGCATTTTTATTTTCCTCTTTCCCGCCTCTTGTTTTCATCTCCTCTTGTTTCAAAGCCCTAATGGTAGCAGGACACGACTGCCGCTGTGGCTACCTGCCCGAAAGCCCTAATGGTAGCAGGACACGACTGCCGCTGTGGCTACCTGCCCGAATCCTAAACAAGGCCCTGGGGGTGGGGGGGGCAGACACCTTGCCCAGGAGCTTTTAGGAACGTTGCCCGGGCTCTCTAGGGATGGGCCTGGGCACCAGTGTTGTTGAACCTTCCTGGGGAGTGCAAGACCCTGAGAGTGTGCATTAGAGCCATCTGGGAGCTTATTAAAAACACGTATTTCTTAGACCCCACCCGAGACCTAGGAATCAGAACTTTTGGGCTGGGCTTCGGGTGTCTTCACATTGAACGAGCGCCCAGCACTTTGGTCAGCCGCTTGCTACAGTTTGAGAGCTCCAGACATGGAGGGTCTCTCGGGGCCCTGTTCTCTTTGACAACCTGTGCTTCTGTCACCTGGGTAACTACATCTTCTCAGGTGGGGGCCAAGGCTCCCCAGTGGGAGAAGCCAGAGGACATCATCATCTGGGGAGTCTGGCTCTTTCTGGAGCTCACCAAGGGAGAACAGGAGAGAAAGGGTCTGCACCCTCCCCCCTCCACACTTTGGACATGCTCTGCCCAGCGGGCAGGTTGGGCACCTACACTCCTGGGGGGCACACACAGTGTTCCCACCCCCACCCCATCTTTGTATCTTCAGCCCCAGGGCCACACAGGGCACAACAGAGCAGGTGGTCAAACATCTTTGTTGATTGACTATTTTATTGATTGATTGATTGATTGATTGATTAAATGAAGACATTGTCCCATTAAAAGAAAATGCTGACCCACACCCCATCAACCTGCACCCCACTCTGGACCAAATAGCCTCTCTTTGGGGAAGGGCTGAGCACTAATAGTTTCTAAAACTTCTCAGGTCGTCCTAATGTGCAGCCAGATTGAGAACAGCTGCCACAGGGCCTTGCTTCTCCAAGTGGCCAGGGACCTCCTGGGGCACTTGTTCAAGGCCTGGACTCCAGACCCACAGACTCAGATCATCTGGGGGGATGAGGGCCATAGGATGGATGGTTTGTAGTTCTGACCCCGGAGACCAACAGACCAGGGCTTGGATACTGACTATGTCATTTATTAACTGGTCACCAGTGCACCTTCACTGCCTGTGCTTTATTCTCCTCGTCTGTACCAGTAAAGTGGAAACCTCCTAGAATTGTTGGGGAAAATAAATGAGATAATGAGTAGAAAGATGTCTGGCACAGAGGAAGTGCTTAATAAAGGTTAGCTGTTCTAGGAGGGGAACCTCAGAGGCCACCCATTAAAAAGCACACGGTTCTGAGTCACGAGACCATTGGAGACCCACCCTGCTTCAAGACCCAACAGAACTCCCAAACTTCCCCTGAGCTAGGAGAGAAAGTGCCTGCCCCTCAGGTCTGTGGACTGGCCTGACCAGCGCCAGACACACAAAATCCCTGGCCCCTCACCCTACACGTTCGTGTGGACTGTGTCTTCACCTCAATCACATTTTTAAAGCTGTTGTAGTTGAAATTATAACTCCCTTTATACATGTGACTGTTTTAAATTTATAAGGGTAATCTATAAAGATTGACTGAGGATGGTTTGGGAGCTACACTGAGTGGGCTCTTATCCTGCCTCCACTATCGCTGTGTGAGCTTAGAACAGGGGTGGGCAAACTTTTTGACTCGAGGGCCACAATGGGTTCTTAAACTGGACCGGAGGGCCAGAACAAAAGCATGGATGGAGTGTTTGTGTGAACTAATATAAATTCAAAGTAAACATCATTACATAAAAGGGTACGGTCTTTTTTTTTTTTAGTTTTATTCATTTCAAACGGGCCGAATCCGGCCCGCGGGCCGTAGTTTGCCCACGGCTGGCTTAGACAAGTATTTATCATTATTATTATCATCATCATCTCATATAAGCATTACAAATATGTGCCACCCAGTTTATTCATGGTACCAACTACGTCTAGAAGTTAAACAGACCCTCAGGAAGATGCACCATGCCTATCGAGTGACTTTGACCTCTCCAGGGTGAGCTCATGCTGGAGGCCTCTAGTTTCAGGAACTTGGCCCTAGAAGGAAGCTTGATTTGGGCAATGTCCCAAGCCCTGGAATGGCCTATCTGACATGGCATGAGCCAAACTAAAGGGCTTCCTGGCTATGTGCAGAAAAAGCTGGAAAGGCAGGATCCCACCCCAAACTCTCATCCTCTGACCCCAAAGTCGTCCTTAAAATGCTGTCTGCACCAGCTCCTGGGTTCCTGGGTGGGAGCCTCTACTCCCCAGTCTCCCAGCCTGCCTGGGCCTCTTGCTCTACCCACCTCCCATCCTGAACCTGGCCTGGAACACAGTGCCCTCAGCCCTCCTCTCTTGTTACCTAGAGCTGTGCCTAAACGGGGTCAGCGCTGCCTTCTGTCCTTGCCAGATGTGTCCCAGGATTCCACCACCCAAATCATGTGGGTGCGTCTGTCCTTGGGCAGTGTTTTTCCACTTGCCTCTAAGTGGGCACATGGCGTCTGAAGAGGGTCGGGGAGAGCTCTTCTCCCACATGCCGCTGTCCCACCCAAAGTCTGGAAGGTGGGGGAGTGGCACCAGGTAAAATAGGGGCAGTCTGTCCCCTTCTACTATATTCTAGTTCCTCCTTTCCTCCCCGGAGCCCTTCATTCTTCCTCCCTTTGCCAGTGTCTGCAGAATGGAGATGCCCAGCGGCGAGGTGAGGAGGGCAGACTGGTAGGGTTATGTGCACGGACAAAGGTTGGGGAGCTGAGGGTAGGCAGAGGGCAGGAAGTGTTTTCTCCATGCATCCCTGGCCCCTTCTGCCTGCGGGCAGGTAGAGGGGATGCTGTGGTAGAAGGTGAGGCCCCACTCTGTGCTGTCAGGCCCAGGCCAGGGCTCCCAAGTCTGTCTTCCTTTGTGGTGGTGACCAGCCATTCTATCTCCTAGGGTTCCCCTGCACCCCAAGCCCGGATCAGTCTTCCCAGAGTTCCCCTTTCTTGTAGCTCCAGACAGCAAGCACAGGATCCTTTGGTTCTGAGGATATTTTGCTGACCCTCCATAGTGGCTCACAAGGTACCCTTCCAAACACAGCCTGGCTTTGGACGGGACCCCTCGGATCTGGGCTCCCTCCTTCGTCTTCAGGAGTCCCCAGAGGCCCCTTCCCCTTCCTGCTCTCAGGGACCCTTCACACACGTGGGCCCCTCTTCCAGCCTGCAGGCCCGGAGAAGCCCTCTGCCGCACCAGGAGCACCAGTGGCGTCTACTCGGCTTCATCTGTCCCTCCAGCGTCTTTATGTCCGAGGTCCCCAGCACCCGCAGAACTGATCTGCTCAGGGGAGCACAGAGAAGCCCTCTCCCCTCCACCCGCACCAACTCCAACACATGGCTAAGGGCAGACATTCTCCTCTCAAACGCTGTTATGTTTCTCACTTACTCCCAGCAGGTTCTTTGACCCTGCGAACACCCCTTCAAAGAGGAAAGAGCATTAGTCACCATAATGTGTATGATTCTTATCAGATTCCTTTCTTCAAAGACACCGGGAAGGGAGCGGCCCCTGGAATGGAGGACCGAGGTGACCAGGACTAAAATCCTGGGTGTCACCATTTGGCTCAGAGCAATGTGTCCTGCATGGCAAGCCAAGCATTGTGTCCTGCATTGCAGGACAATGAACATCCTGGCCTCCCCTGTGATCCCAACCGCAGACTCGGGGTAGACCCTTGGCCCCCGCCGCCTACCCAGCCAAAGCTCTGGACACCCCCATGTTTATGTCAACAGAGCGGTTGCTAGAGGGGCAGGCTCCCGTCCGGCAGGGGGTGTCCAGCCCGTTGTTTGTGTACCTCGTCTCAGTAGTGACCGAGGGGCTGGCACTCTCGAGCTGGGTCTCTGGGGCAACGCGCTGTTGGGGTCCCAGCTGTTCCAGCACATAAAGCACCCACTCCATCAACCTGCTCCGGTGTCTTGTTGCACCGAGTGAGAATTTAAACCTTCCCCTGGTGAGGCTGCTATTTTCCACCCGCCGCCTCCTGGCCTCTCTACTCCCTTCCTCATGAGGGCAGCTCGGCATCCAGCCGAGACCCAAGGAGTGGCCGAGCCTGGCCCTGTTCCCTCCTCCTCGGCCACCTCCTTGCTCCTCCGAATGTTTCCTGAACCGACCATGGGAAATGGGACCTGGAGAGGCAGGCTGTGGCTTCCTCTGGGCCTAACCCAGCTCCTTCCAGCCTCTGCCACCTGGAGAGGGGCCGGAGCCCACAGGGGCAGACGGGGAGAGTCCCCTTTTAGTTCCATCCCCACTTATCAGCTGCCTGTCTCTATGCCTATCCCCCTACACACATATACCAAGTGCTTCCAGAGCCCAGTCTCCTTCGTGCCCCTCCTCCCTCAGAGACTGACCCCCCCAAGTCCTGGCAGCAGTAGGAATGAATAAAGGGGTTAAGAGCGTGTGTATGGAAGCACAGAGCTCTCAGCTATGTGACCTTGGGCAAGTCACTTAACCTCTCTGGTCTCAATTTTCTCACCAAAAAAAATGAGGATAATACTACTACCTACCCGACATCCTTGTGAGGAGTTCATTTATGGGGCCTGGGTAACCAGTCTCAGGCCCCAGTCAGGCTGTGCTCATGTCCGCTCCCACTGTAACTGAATTCCAGGCAGGATAACACAGTGGGGAAAGCATGGGACTTGGAGGCTGACAGACCTGGGTTCAAATCCCAGCATCCCACTGACTCCTGGTATGATCTTAAAGTAGAAGCTGTACTTCCCAGTGTCCTCCATGCAGGAGGGTCATATTGATAGAAACTTACTCAGTGGTGCTAACATGGGGGTGGGAATGCCTGCCCTAAAAACAGTGTAGTAGCAGCTGCAGGAGGAGGAGGCAGGCTCCTGGCATCTGATCCCCCAGATTAGCTGCCGCATTCTGGGGCTGACAGGGGAACTGGTCTGGCTTGGAAAGAAGAGCTAAGGACCAGCCAGGAATTCAGGTCCCCAGGAGGTGCCATAAATAGCCAGAGCTGTCCAGGGCCTCCAGAGATGGCGGGGGCCGGGGCGGGGGGGGGGGGGGGGTGCTGGAAGGGAGCAGTGGAAAAAGGAAGCTGTCAATCATCAGTCCAGGGGAAGGTCTAGGGAGCTCACTCAAGTATCAAAGGAAAAACTGTGTACGGGTGTGGCGGAAGCGAGGGGTCACCTCTTCAGAGAGGACGAGCCGGGACCACCTCTGCACCTCCCACCGTCACTGGGTCAGAACATTTGCGCCACACTGTTCGCCTCCGCCCTGCGATGCTTGGGAGCCAGCGCTCTCCTCATTTCCCTCCCTTTGACCGTCCTGGAAAAGGAAGGTGCGAACACAGAAGCCCAGAGGTGCTAAGTGATTTGGCCAAAACCACACAGTGAATCAAGGGCTGAGATGGGGATTAAACATTGGGAGGGACTTTTCCCTCCCAATCGAGGGTTACACATGACAGCCAAAATATAAGAACCTGTCCTCAGGGAAGAAGTCAGGGGGTCGGGGAACCGAAAGGACTCTTCCTCCCTTGCCCGAGCACATCACTGTAGCTGTTGATAATGGTGTGGAGATACACTCGTCAGAGCTAGCTGGGTGCAGCCCTGGAAATAGGACCTGGGCTCAGAAGACTGGACTTGCCTCGTGTAATCTTGCACAAATCCCTTCACCTTTCTGAGCCGCAGGTCCCTAACTCCCAAAACAAGGCCCATAGCTCACGCCCCGTGTGAGAAGGGTGAGGGGACTAAGTGAGATCATGCACCACGGGCTGCCTGATGGTGCCCGAAGGTTCCAGAGACTGGGAGCACCTGGTGAGCCGCGCCTTCCTCGTCCCTGTGTCCCTGGTGTTTACCGCAGTGCCTGGCATATAGGAGCCCTCAGTAAACGTGGATCGATGGAAGAATGAATCAATCTTTGCATTTCAGTGCTGTGTGTTTGTGTGATGATAATAATAATAATCTGTGCTTGCTGCTTATCAGCTAGCGCTTCCTTTCCTTGTGGACACAGGCACTGCTGTCACCATCCTGTGCTTTTACCCTGGAAAATGCCTGAAAAAGATAATCTCTGGATAAGAATGCCTTTAGTAATAAACCCAATGGGTAGGGTGACCATATAGTTTTTCGTCTATACAGGGCCAATTTGGGAGTGAAAGGGGCACTGGTAGGAATTATGCCTGGACAACAGGTATAAACCATGACTATCCCAGGCAAACAAAACTTACCTGGGCACCTTTGGGCACCATGCTGCTCAGCGCTCTCAGGAGAAGAGCGCCCCAAATCCTCCGAACCATCCTGACTCCTATTCTCCAGTCAGACCGTGGACAGGGTCCCCCACCTTCTTATCTCCACCAGCCAAACCTATTGGAAGCTGTGTTCAGCCCAGGTCCCCATCCTTCCATTGCCCTGAGAGTGTTCTAGAATGTTTGTACTGTTCCCGACATGGAAAACCCGTGGCACCTGCTAAGGACCTGTGGTGAGCACTGCAAAGACATCCATCCATCTCCCGACACTGTGCCAGCTCAGGGATTTCTCGAGGGGCCCCATCTCTCATTAGTTTCCATGGGCTTATGACTGGTCCCTCTGCTTCTGCTCTTTCCCACTTTTGGTCTATTCTCAACCAAACAGCCTGAGTGATTCTGTAAAAACATGTCAGATTATGCATCTCATCTGTTCAAAGACAGTGGCTCCCCATCTCACTCAGAGAAAAACAGCCCATAAGGCCCCAGCTTATTTATCCCTTAATTATCTCTCTGGCTTCATCTCCTAGGACTCTCCAAACACACAGGTGTTCTGGCTTGTGCCCACCTGAGGGCCCTTGTACCTGCTCTTCCCCTCCTTGAAACACTTGCCCCTTAGATATCCATATTATTATTTCCCTCACCTCCTTCAGATCTTTTCCCAATTCTCTCCTTTTCAAAGTCCTTCCCTGGCCATCCTATGAGAATGTAACACCCTCCCTTGTCACTCTGTCTCCCTTCCCTACTTTCTTCCTTAGCATTTAGCTCGCCAAATAGATCATATGTATTACTTATCATGTTTATTGTCCAACCCCCTCAATCTCTGTGAGAGCTTGGTTTTTGTTTGTTTTGTTCTTTACTATATCCCTGGTATCTGAAACAGCACCTGGCACAGCGTATATGCTCAATAAATATTTGTTAAGTGAATGAAGAACTGACTGAGAGGAAACATAGCATTGTGGTTAACGTTTGGCCTCTGGAGTAAAAATCCTGGGTATTAATAAAATACATAGAAGAAGACATAGGTACTACATTTATAGACCTTGGTCTCAGGGAGGGTTTATGAATTTGACCCCAAAGGCAAGGGAAGTAATAGCAAAAACAAGTGAATGGAACTATATCAAACTAAAAACCTTCTGCAAAGCAAAAGACACCATCAACAAACAAAAAGGCATCCAACTGAATGGAAAGAGATATTTGCAAACAATACTTCTGATAAGGGGCTAATATCCAAATTATACAAAGAATTCATACAACTCAATAACAACAAAAAACCCAACCAATTCAAGTAAAAATAGGCAGAGAACATGATTAGACACTTTTCCCAAGAATACATACAAATGGGCAACAGACATATGAAAAATACTCAACTCCACTGGCTATAAGGGAAATGCAAATCAAAACCACAATGAAATACCACCTTACACCTTTCAGAATGGCTATTATCAATAAGACAAGAAACAAGAAGTGTTGGAGAAAATGTGGAGAAAGGGGAACCCACATACACTCCTGGTGGGAATGTAAATTGATACAGCTACTATTGAAAACAGTATGGAGCTTCCTCAAAAAATTAAGAGTAGAGCTACCATATCACTAGCAATGCCTCTTCTGAGTACCTACCAGAAAAATTTGAAAACATCTATAATAATGAAATCGACTGAATGGCCGAACAGCCGAACGACCGTCTGGACGATCTTCTGGATGAAGCTGGGGCTGCAAGGGCCTACTCTTGCATGAATTTCATGCATCAGGCCTCTAGTTTATCCATAAAGATATATGTACCCATATGTTCATTACGTCATTATTGTCAGGGGTCAAGATATGGGAACAATCTAAATGTCCTCCAGTGGGTGACTGGATGAAGAGGATGTGGTACATACATACAATGGAATAGTACTCAGCCATAAGAAAAGATGAAATACTGACAATTGCAATAATATGGATGGATCTTGAGAGTATCGTGCTAAGTGAAATAAGTCAGATGGAAAAGGACACGAACCATATGATTTCACTCATGTGGAATATAAAACAAAGCAACAAAAGAAAAAAAACAAACAAACAAAAAAAAAAAAAAAAAAAAAAAAAACCTTATAGACACAGACAACAGTATGTTGTTTACCAGAGAGGTTGTATATGAATACATACGTCAGCCAGCGAGGGAGGGGAGAGAGAGTAGGTGAAGCCATCCCCACCTGCCAGCTTCCTGTCTTTGCCTACTGATAAATAGGGATACTCATGGCCAGATTTTCCATTCCTCCCCATCCTGGCGCCCTCTGTCACTCAATTAAAAAAAGATAGGAGAGGGCCTGGGGGAGGGGCAGACAGCCTCTGCCTATAAAGCCTGTCGCGGTAGCAGGGTGAGTGCACTTAGCCGGCCTGCCCAGTCCTCTGCCTGTCATCCCCAGCAGATTTAGCTGCTGACAGCTGCTTGGGACTTTGCTGCCAGGCCCTGGCCCAGACCGCCTCCTCTCCTCTCCTCTCCTCTCAGTGACTCCCCAGCCACAGCCCCGCCATGGCCCAGAAAGAAGAGGCTGCCGCCACCGCCGCCGAGGCATCTGCGCCTGCCTCCCAGAATGGCGAGGATCTGGAGAACCTGGACGACCCCGAGAAGCTGAAGGAGCTGATCCAGCTGCCCCCCTTTGAGATCGTCACGGGGTGAGAGCTGGTGTGGCCTGGATCCTCCTCCTTAGAGGAGCAGGGGCTGGGGACAGGCCGGGGGATTTAGGACAGTAATAGCAGGAGTCAGGGTCGAACTGTGAGAGTGCGAAGGTGTGCAAGGTTTGGGCTGCTGGAGACACAGCAGCAATCTCGCTTGGCTTCTTGCGGTGACACCCTGGACCCTCTAGTCAGGGGAGGTAGGAGGAGTTCCTTGGAGGCAGTGCAATCACCGCTGAGGCCTCCTGGTATTGGGACATCACCCGCCTCTCTGTTCAGTCCCAGGGAACCTGTAAGGACACTGGCACATTTAAATGTGGCCCCAGTCATAGGGCCTCATCCCTCCCTTCTCTCTGCTTCCCAGTGGGCCTCTCCTCTATCTACATGTCTCCCTCTTTGGTTCTCAACCTTCCTAATGCCGCGACCCTTTAATACAGTTCCTCATGTTGTGGTGACCCCCAATTTCATTGTTACAAATTGAACATAATTAAAGCATAGTGATTCATCACAAAAACAATATGTAATTATAGATGTGTTTTCCGATGGTCTTAGGCGACCCCTGTGAAAGGATCGTTCGACCCCCAAAGGGGTCGCGACCCACAGGTTGAGAACCGCTGCTTTAGAAGGAGGAGAAGATCCTAAAACAGGATCATCCTTCCCCAGGCCTGAGTGAGAAGCAGTTTTGTCCTTGTTCAGTCTTTTCTGAGTTTCCCCAGGGGCTGTCCACCTCCACCCCCAAGGAAACAGATCACAGTACAGATAACAGAGGCTAGGCCAGGAGCTTCTGGACAGAAGAGCGACCCCACCCCTGTAGCCACAGCCCAGTCCAGAGGAACCAGGACCCAGAGCAAAGGGTGAGGAGGCCCCACGCAGGGGCTGCTTACAGGGCCCTTCTGTCTTATCCACATCGTGCATCTCTAGGAATAGCACCAAGTGGTCTTCCTCCTCTTCCCTCTGTGTCCCTTTAAGAGAAGACCCTGCTAAGTTTCTAAGCAAAGAATAAGAGGGGGATACGTGGGGCCACATTTCCTCCTGAGCCCAGGTTCCCCCCCCCCCCCCGGGGTCCAGCAAGGCGCACAGGCAGAGGAGTCGCACTAAGGGGTGTGGTGCCTTCAAGGGGCAGAAGGATCCCTGGGTGGCAATGTGACCTGACACTTTAAGCTTGGCAAGTCGCTTTCCAGTCCTGCCTCCGTTTTTTTATGCAAGTTACGCTAGCTGATTTCCAAGTTCCCTTCCAGCTCAGGAATTTTCCAATTTCTAAGCGAACCCGAGGGAAATGCATCCTAATTCCAGAGGCAAGAATTCAGTGTAGAGTGTTCACCCATGCTCAACCAAAGCCACCCTCAATGTAGGATTAAAAAAGCAATGGGCACAGATGAATATAGACATAGGGGTCGCCGAGAGCCGCAGCCAGCAGAGTCCTCGGTTCCAGGAGCTCGCTATGGAAGGAGACCCTTTTTCTGTCCCCTAAGCACGCTGGTGCATGCTGTCCTGGTCACACAGACGAGCACACACGCGCCCACTCGATGCAGCCTGTGATCTCCCCACACAGGGGCAGGGTAGGCTCTGAACAGAATCAGACTGTGTTGAGTTAAATAGGCTTTGGAGTCCCAGGGTGGCGGGTCCTAACAGGTTAAGTCCTCTCGTGTAACTTACATCTGTCCAGGTCTTTATAAGCATGGCAAACGTTCACATGCATGAGCTCATTCTACCCTCAGCACAGTGCTAGGAGCGGGAGCTATGGCATTGCCACTCTCAGACGGGGAAACTGAGCGAGGGAGACTGAGTGACTTGTCTGGGACCTCAGAACCAGTAAGTGGCAGGTCGTCTGACTCCAGCCAAGTGACCTTTCCACTGTTCTCTTACTCATTCTGGTTCCCAGGTTTACCAAGCAGAGCTCCACCTGTCTCCATCTGCAGGGCAGCGTGGTTCAGAGGCTTTCCCTGACCCGTGGCTCAGAAAAAGGGTCACAGGTTGGGCAGCTTTCTGGGCAGCTCAGGGGGGGAGGTGGAGCCCTGAGTGTTTCCTGGCCACAAGTGACAGCTGTGGAGAGCTGTCTCCTGGGCCACAGGGGTAAACAGGCAGCTTAAAATAGCCCAGAGGTGCGGCTATCTCTATGCAAGGACAGGATGAGGGAGTGACTTTCCTCTCCTTCCTTCTCCAGATGCCCTAGAGTCAAAGGGGTCCCAAGCAGGTCCTCTCCTAGCCTGTCCCACAGGGGTGGGTCTGTCCATACTATTCCTTAGAAGTGTCACAAACTAGCAGAGAGCAGGTGGCTTTTTAGCAAAGAGTCTGAGGTGAGAAAGGAGTACTGGATAGGAATAGAGAGAGATACCCTGCTTGTCATGATTCTGGTTTGAAGAGGGCACTCAGGATAGAAGCAGACCTAAGACCATCCTATATAATAAAAGAGAAACATGGTAATTGGCGTACGACCGCTACCCTTCCCATTGGCTAATCAGAGAGATATGCAAATTAACTGCCAGCCAAGATGGCGGCCGACAGCCAGGCAGCTTGAAACTAACATGGGGCTTGCTTGCTTCAGTGATGGAGGACTTCAAGGTTCCCCTACTGCCTTGCCCGCCTCTGAACTTGCAGTTTAAGAAACATTGTAACAAATATAGAAGCTAAACCAAACCCCAGAAACCTGCTTTCAGCGAGCCCGAGCCCGGGATCTCAGAGCTGGAGTTGATACAGAGTTTCGATTATAGAACCTAAACAAACCAGATACCTGCTTTCAGCAGCAGAGTCCTCAGAGCTGGAGCCAGAGCTAAAGCTGGCCCAGAATAAATTTAAAAAAAAGAAAAAAAGGAGCAGTTGGGAGCTTCAGTCAGCCTGAAAACAGCCCTCAGCCCCTCACCCAGGCTGGCCAGGCACCCCAGTGGGGACCCCCCACCCTGATCCAGGACACCCTTCAGGGCAAACCAGCCAGCCCCACCCATGCACCAGGCCTCTATCCTATATAGTAAAAGGGTAATATGCCTCCCAGCACCGGGATCAGCGTGACAGGGGGCAGCGCCCAAACCCCCTGATCGCCCTGTGGCTTTGTGTGTGACAGGGGGCGGGGCCAAAACCTCCCTATCCACCTGCTCTGTTCATGACAGGGGAAGGCGCCCCAACCCCCTGATCAGCCCAGCTCTGTGCCTGATAGGAGGGAGCTCCCCAACCCCCTGATCGCCCTGCGGCTCTGTGTATGACAGGGTGCGGTGCCCCAACCCCCTGATTGGCCCTGCTCTGTGTGTGACAAGGTGTGGCGCCCCAACCCCCCACTTCCCCCCCACGGGCCCTGCTCTGTGTGTGATGAGGTAGAGCCATAACCTCCCCATCGGCCCTGCCCTGAGTGTGACAGTGGTGGTGCCCCAACCACCTGATCAGCCCTGCTCTGTGGGTGATAGAGGGCGGCACCCCAACCCCTTGATCCGCCCTGCCCTGAGTGTGACAGGGGCGGTGTGCCAACTCCCCTATCGGCCCTACTCTGTGAGTGACAGGGGGGAGCTCCCCAACCCCCTGATTGACCCTGTTCTGTGCGTGACAGGGTACGGAGCCCCAACTCCCCTGATGGGCCCTGCTCTGTGCATGACAGGGTTTGGAGCCCCAACCCCCCTGATGGGCCCTGCTCTGTGCGTGACAGGGGGTGGTGCCTCAACCTCCCCATCAACCCTGCCTTGAGTGTGACAGGGGGCAGTGCCCCAACCCCCCAATCGGCCCTACCCTGAGCGTGACTGAAGGTGGCATCGCAACCTCCCAATCTGCCCTGCTCTGTGCATGACAGGGGAAGGTGCCCCAACTCCCCAATTGGCCCTGCTCTGAGCCCGACCAGGGGCTGCACCTAGGGATTGGGCCTGCCCTCTGCCACCCGGAAGCAGGCCTAAGCCAGCAGGTCGTTATCTCCCGAGGGGTCCCAGACTGCGAGAGGGCACAGGCTGGGCTGAGGGACCCCCCTGTCCCCCCCGAGTGCACAAATTTTTGTGCACTGGGCCTCTAGTCCTATATAATAAAAGCCTAATATGCTAAGTGTCTGGTCAACCGGTAGGCCATTCAACCAATCAAAGCATAATATGCTAATGATATGCTAAGGTCTCTCAACTGCTCGCTATGACATGCACTGACCACCAGGGGGCAGACAGTCAACTGGTCAACCAGTCGGTATGACGCGCACTGACCACCAGGGGGCAGACGCTTTGACTGGTAGGTTAGCTTGCTGCTGGGGTCTGGCCTATCAGGACTGAGCAAGATGAGCCGGACACACCCTGGAGCCCTCTCACAGTCCACTGGCTGGCCAACCTCTCATGTCCCTCCCCAGCCCTGATTGTGCACCAGTGGGGTCCCTTGGCCTGGCCTGTGCCCTCTCACAATCTGGGATCCCTTGGGGGATGTCAGAGAGCCGGTTTTGGCCCGATCCCACAGGCCAGGCCAAGGGACACCACTGGTGCATGAATTCGTGCACCGGGCCTCTAGTTATCAATAACTTGGAGAAAAGTATTAGAAGGGGATCTAAAGCTGCAGTGGTGGGCCCCCGCCAGCTCACATTGGCTGAGAGTTGACTGTGCATCTCTCTTCCCAACTCCAAGTTCTTGACATCGCAGTGATGCAAGTGTTTACTACAGAAGGCAGCAAAGTTAGAAATGAGGGTCTTTTCACTTTCTCTCAGTTTCCTGGGTGCTAAGCTAGCACACCACTGAAAGACAGGAACCTCTGAAAGTGAGAGGAAGAGTAGAGAAGGGCTGAGGTTGGTAGTGCTTAAGATGGGCTCTGAGGGTTAAGATTTGAGGCCAATAAAAGGCCCCATCCATGAATGCTAGGTCTAATTGTTGGGCATCAGCAGTTGTTCAAAACCTGAGGGGTCCAGTTACTCAACCTATCTTTCAGATGAGGAAACCAAGCCTTGGAGGGATGAGTGATTTGCCCAAAGCTAGTGGGTGGAGCGGGGCGTGCACCCCAGGACTGTCTGACTCCAAATCGTCACGCCGTGTCTAAAAAAGCCATAAAGAGGAGTCGTTTATAGTCAACAAATATTTATTGAGTAGGAATCATTTCTTTGCTGCCCGTTTCCTCCACTACTATTTAACTTCCATAAGGATAGGGATGTTGCCTTTTAACTGCTTTGTCCCTAGCACCAAGAATAATACCCAGCCCATGCCCAACCAAAGCCACCATCCACCTAGGATTAAAAAAGCAATGGGCACAGATGAATATAGACATAGGGGCCGCCGAGAGCCTCGGGCCAGCAGAGTCCTTGGTTCCAGGAGCTCGCTCGCTATGGAAGGAGATCCTTCCTTCCATAAGTATTTGTTGGTAATAAGTATTTGTTGTTGAATAAAGGAGTGAACTAATGAGGAGCACCTATTGTGTGCCGGGCTCTCTGCAAGGCATTGGGATAGGGAATTAATTGCAGGGGAACTTCTCAAGGAGAGAAATTCAGGATGTATGAAGATCCAGCAGCAGTAGGCCCAGAGAGGATTTCACTGGTCCCTGGCTGCCTCTGGACTCAGCATGCTCTAGGGAAGCACCAGGCCACCAGGATTGGTTGTGTCCCATCTCTCCATCCAGTGATGGGTGACTGACTGTGGCTTAGCCTGGCAGCACCTGTGTGTTTGTCTTTACCTCTAGTTATTTTTTATGATTTTGCATGAAGCTGAACCTGCTATCAAGGGGTTATTATGGAACAGAGATGAATGGCACATGCAGTGATTTCCCTTCTGGACACTGCTTTAGCTTCCAGTAGTTTACTCTGGCTGAGGGACAAGGCAGGGTTCAAAGGAAAGGGACAGGCAAGGAGTGAGGGGCCTTCACACCATTGTTAATGCCACAAGCCCCTCACCCCTTACCCTGGACACTGGAGCATGCTGGGAAGGTTTGGTCCATAAAGAATTGAAGACAGGATGGCATGGCTCAGTAGCTGAGTGTAGACCTATGAACCAGGAGGCCACCATTTGATTCCCGGTCGGAGCACATGCCTGGGTTGCAGGCTCGATCCCCAGTTAAGGGGGCATGCAGGAGGCAGCCGATCAATGATTCTCTTTCATCACTGATGTTTCTATCTCTCTCTCCCTCTCCCTTCCTCTCTGAAATCAATAAAAATATATATATTTTTTAAAAGAATAGAAGACAGCACTGACTCTGACCACCCTGGTCTCCTCTCCAATGAGGGCCAGTGGAAGGTCAGAACTCAGTGTAAAGATGGTGCTGCTCAGGGAAAAGGCGTGGACTCAGGGCCTGCCTAGATCGGAATCCTATCCAGAACTGCCAATCAGGAGCAGGCAGCCCACCACACCCCTTCTCAGCGCAAGGAAGTCAGTCTGTTCCAACTCCCAGCTTCTCTCCACTCCTCCTTCAGTTGAGGCCCACTTTAGCATTCACTTTGAAAGTTGTCTGAAAATGGAAAAGGAACCTGAAACTGGCAATTCTGCCTCTTTTGAGCAGGTCTAGTGAAAGAAAGCTGAAATGAGTCAACACTCAGTTACCAGTGAATGGATTTTCCACTCCCTAGATTATCTTGGCGCAAATATTTAATCTCAGACCAGCATCTACTGCCCTCCAGGGTGCTTCTTTTCACTGTATAGATTTTTGTTTAGAAAACGCAAATGTTTTTAAATGTGAACATGGGGAGATATATATATATATATATATATATACAGTAGGGCCTTGACTTACAAGTTTAATTCGTTCCGAGACGGAGCTCGTAACTCAAATTACTCGTATGTCAAATCTGAAAGTGAATGAGTGAGACACGTGTGATGCTGGGCTGATGTTGTGGCGTTCACCGTGACATTCGCTGTGCCAACTAGCGGTGGGGTATCTGAAGCTGGCTCGTAACCCGAATTTTAGCTCGCAACTCAAAGCAAAATATCGGCCGAGAGACGGCTCGTATCTCAAAAAACTCGTTAGTTGGGACACTCGTAAGTCAAGGCCCCACTGTATATATCAGAGGCCCAATGCACAAAATTCGTGTAAGGGGCTTGGCCCCCCACTGCCTCTGTGGCTTCATCCAGAAGGATGTCCAGTCTAATTAGCATATTATGCTTTTATTATTATAGACATGTGTGCATATATATATATACACACGTATATGTGTATATACATACATACATGTATATATATGTATACACACACATGTATATATACACACATTTACTCACATCCCTTCCCCTCCACCAAGCAGACCATCATCCCAATTTTTTTCTAGATATCTGGAGTCTCAGTTTCCTGCCTAGAGAATTGCAATGCCCAGTCCAGTACCCTGGGTCTAAGCAGATGAAGTGTGAATGGCCTTGACTGCAGAAAGTATGAGAAAGTGGTACTTAAAGAGGCTGGGGGTAGGAATAATGCTGTTGGTTTCTGTGCCTGAAGAAGCAACTGAACCCAGGTAAAAATTCTACCATCTGCATCTCTCTCCTGACCACCACTCCAACACACACACACACACACACACACACACACCACTTTAGCAGTAACTTATCTGCTGGGGTTCAGAGTATAAGTAAATGTGGTCCACCGGCATATCATACTACTTAGAAAAAAATGTTTGTGATAATTTAAGAAGTGTCACTGTTTCCCCTTCTACCAGTGGGCATAATAGTGTTGGCTTAGTTTGTGATTCTGTAATGTCACCCAAGATGACCATGTTGTCTTAGCTCCCTGGGGAAGTTTCAGAGCTCTACCAACTCTGTTGCCCTGGTTTCCCTCAGGGGCCCAGCTCTTTCAGTCTGTGGGAAATCCCAAAGAACATCACTTGATCTTTATGCTCCTTCCAGAAGACCAAACTGGAGAAGCCAAGCAAACCCAGTCTCCGAGGAAGCCCAAAGGAAAGGCTGGGAGCCAAGGCCTTCCCTGACTATCCTTTGCCCCTTGAAAGCACTTCCCTCCCTGAGGCATCTATTTTGTCTTTCTATTGTCTCTGCTGAGGGGCAGGGTAGACCATGAGGCTGCTGGCCAGAGGGGTTGGAAAATGATATTTATAGAAGTGAACTTTCCTCCTCTCCCTTGGGTTTCATGTTTCTCTCGGTCCTCTCCCCTTGCCCAGGGAAGGACGAGGGGAAAACACCAGAGCTTAAGAGGGGCTGAGAAAGCAGCAGTCTCAGACCATCAGGCCAACTAGCAATTGCACATTGGCCAAATTCATACTCTAGGCTGGACTATACTTGGCCACGTTGGTGCAATTCTTCTGGGGGTTCCAGAAGGAAACCCGAGGGACCACTGACAGCCATTGCTGAAGCCCTCAAGCCAATCACGAAGTCATGAATACAGCAGGTCCTCCAATAACCACGTCTTTTTCAACGTTTCATTATAACATTGATGAGATGCCATCGGAACTTATCTTGTTTATATCGTTTAGCCTATGGTAAAATTGGGTTCTTATATGTCGTTTTGGTTAAAGTTGCAGAATTTATTGACAACATGAAGTGAGGACTTCTGAGAATCTATCATACAGGTGGCTCTGGATTAGACGCGGGGTGGGGTGGGGTGGCGTGGTCTGGCAAAAGGCCTTGAAGAGCAAAAAAGGACTTGGGAGAGAAAGGTAAGCTCTGTGCTTCTTGGAAGGGAAAAGCCACTCCGGAAGAGAAGGGGTCATTTAGCAACCGCAAAGTTCAGGAGTGGTCTGGTGGGTGAGTTTATTAGGGAGAGCTAATCCCAGCAGGGGCTGAAAGAGGAGAGGGGCAGCATCGGGTCATCCATTCTCCCAGAATACTAAGTCAATAACAAACACATCCAACCGGGGACAGAGGGGCTTAGAGAGCTAAGTATAGCACCCAAAGGAATCCCTGGGGCTGGGTCCTCAAACACATCCATCTCCGAAGTGGAAACTTAACTTGCCAGCAAGGGACACGGAAACTTGGGGAGAATAAAGTTGGTGATGGGAGGAAGGGCACACTGCAGGGCAACAGCTCAAGTTTACTCAGCTCTTTGGCACCTGCTGCTTACCCCTAACAAGCCAAGGCCCTGGGATGCCAGGGATTCCCCGGCAGCCCAGGGAGTTAGCTGACCTCTTTGGGGAAACAGAAGGCAGGGAGAGAAGCAGCAGAGAAGTTAATGGTTGCCTCAGAATATCTTCTGGGGCAGCCAGAGACATTGCACTTTTGTTTTTATTTTTATTTTGAGAATTGTTATGAGTTTATTTGAGCCAAACTGATGACATCTGCTGGGGGGCAAGATCTCAAATGCTTCCCAGAGATGACATTTTTTTAAAAAGAAAACATTCAACCTGTCCAGCTGGCGCTAGTCATCCCCTGCTCTCCCTCTGGCACTTTCACGCTCTCCTATTCTAGCCTCCTTGGCCTTCAAACCTGCACAAATCTTCCTATTTTAGAAAAACACCCCCCTACATATGAAGATAGAAACAACCTTCAACTCTGATGTCCTGTCTCGTAGTCTGTCTGCACTTTTCTCCCCTTCTTCTTACTACTAAACTTTTCAAAGTCTGGCCGCAGTGGCTCAGTGTTTGAGTATCGACCTATGAACCAGGAGGTCACATGCCTAGGCTGTGGGCTCCATCCCCAAAAGGGGGCATGCAGGAGGCAGCCAAATCAATAATTCTCTCTCATCACTGATGTTTCTATCTCTCTCTCCCTCTCCCTTCCTCTCTAAAATCAATAAAAATATATATTTTTTAAAACCGGCCTTTTTCTGCTTCTTTCCTTTCCTCGTCATCCATCTCCCCTTGAAGCCACTGGACATATTCACCACCAAGTCTGGTTTCCTCAGACTCCAAGTGGGCTGTCTCTATTTCAGGCTTTCTCCAGCCTCACTCTGTCTGCTTAAAGTCACCACAGTCCTCTTTTGTGGGCATGACTTTTACTGTCTTTCTTTTCTTTTTTGTGCACCATTCCGGAAGTACTGCAAGAGATAAGCAGAATAGACAGAGCAAGCTCCTACTCCACCTCCCTGCTCCAAAAATTCATTTAATATATCATCCTTGGGTAGAGGCCGTATCCGATATTAAACTGGTAAGAACAGATACTATACTCGATCTTAGCCAAAGAAAAGCGATTTATTGTGTCTTTTGTTACTCAAGAACCTGTAACGATTCTCTATTGCCTCCTGAACCAAGGCTAAACTTTCAAGAGCCTTCATATGTCCTTCACTCTGCCTACTCCGTTTTAGCAGTTTCCTATTGTTTGCAGCTGTCTTATTTCTCTCTCTCCTGTCCAGCTGGAATCTAGCTACTAGGTTATAAGCATCTGGAGGGTAGGGGCCAAATCTTAGAAGCTTAATCATATCAAGATACCCTTAGTGTGGTATCTCCAAGATAAAAATTCTAGGACAACCTTTCTTTCACCTGAGGGAAAAGACAGGCTTGAGAAACAGTCAGTAGCAGAGCGTGGTGGCACTGCAAACTGCAGGCCATTCTGTGGGGAAGATGCAACATACATGAATGACAAGGAGGAGGAACCAAGTATGAAATGTTCTGCGAAGTCTTTGTCCTGCTGTCATGAGAAATTGTATATGCTTGCTACTTTGTAAAATTACTATTTGAACACTGCTTTTCAAACCTGGCCACAAATTAGGATCATCTGGAGAGCTTTTGAATATGCTGATGCCTGGTCCCTCCTACCCCCAGATGTTCTGATTTAACTGGTTTTGTGTGGGGCCCAGGCATTACTGGCAGAGCTTTCTAGGAGCTTCTAATGTAGAGCCAGCTTAAAGAGACATTGGCTTAGAAATGTAGGCGTGCGTTGTGCACAGCAAGTGATGTTGGTTGTTTGGAGACCCTTCCTGATGGGGTGACCAGAATGCACCCCTCACCCCAAATTCTCTTTCCTCCAGAGAAACCCTGTGGGATGCCTTCATGCCTTTTTGTCCCTCATGCCGAGGAGGTCTGGCCCTACGAAGGACTCATCATTCTCTCTTCTTTCCTGTCCCTTTGTCTTCTCCACCCCACAGGGAGCGGCTGCCTGTTAACTACTTCAAGTTCCAGTTCCGGAATGTGGAGTACAGCTCGGGGCGGAACAAGACCTTCCTCTGCTACGTGATTGAGGTGCAGGACAAGGGGGGCCAAGTGCAGGCATCCCGGGGATACCTCGAGGACGAGCATGCAACTGCCCACGCGGAGGAAGCCTTCTTCAACACCGTCGTGCCCACCTTCGACCCGGCCCTGCGCTACAACGTCACCTGGTACGTGTCCTCCAGCCCCTGCGTAGCTTGCGCCGACCGCATCATCAAAACCCTCAGCAAGACCAAGAACCTGCGCCTGCTCATCCTGGTGGGGCGCCTCTTCATGTGGGAGGAGCCCGAGATGCAGGCTGCGCTGAAGAAGCTGAAGGAGGCGGGCTGCAGGCTGCGCATCATGAAGCCCCAGGACTTCGAGTACATCTGGCAGAATTTTGTGGAGCAGGAAGAGGGCGAATCCAAGGCCTTTGAGCCCTGGGAGGACATTCAGGAGAACTTCCTGTACTACGAGGAAAAGTTGGCCGACATCCTGAAGTAGGCGACTGCGCTCAGCCTCACGTGAGTCATGGCATCATTACTCCAGTAACAGGGCTGAAGGCTGGAGGTCAGGTGGAACCAGTGGGGTTAGATTTTCCTTGGGAAAGATTTGATTTGTCTGCTTTGGAACAGCGGTTCTCAACCTGTGGAGGTCAAATGACCCTTTCACAGGGGTCGCCTAAGACCATTGGAAAACACATATAATTACATATTGTTTTTGTGATTAATCACTATGCTTTAATTATGTTCAATTTGTAACAACAAAAATACATCCTGCATATCAGACATTTACATTACAGTTCACAACAGTAGCAAAATTACAGTTATGAAGTAGCAATGAAAATAATTTTATGGTTGGGGGTCACCACAACATGAGGAACTGTATTAAAGGGTCGCGGCATTAGGAAGGTTGAGAACCACTGTTTTAGAAGATCCTCTCTCCTTTTATTTCCTCTAAATTCCTCTCCCTAAATCTTTTTCCCTCCTACTCTTTTTATATCAGACTAACTTTCCCTATAACATGGAATCGTAGGGTTGACAGGAATCTAAAAGCTTTCATGAGAAAGTCTGTATTAAGGTTTAGATGGCACAAGAGCCTACTACTGGAAAACAGCCTAGAATATATTTCAATCTCCTAAATATGCCCCCATGGGCGTGTATCCAGAATTAGTAATGTAGATGCCTTGCTCCCACCTCCATTTGCAATCCTACCATTCCATTTTTTCCTCTAAAACAGGTGTTTCATTCTATTGGGGGTAATTTTTTTTTTTCCATTTTTGATACTTTTGAAATTCCCCAATTTTTGGCCAGAGCAGCTTTCATGTTTTCAAACAAATGATTCTGCTTTGAGGGAGACCAATACTTGCTGTGTGAATGTATAATGCAAGAACATTTTCCCAATGTTGAAAAGACAGAACTCAGAAAAAAATGCTGAATGCAGGGATGGGGATAATATAGCAACACGCTTTTCCATGCAGGAATGTTTAAAGGGTTAAAAAGATGTTTGTAAATTAGGCCGCAGCTCAGAAGTAGCCTCCTACAGATATCAAGATGTAATAGGAGAACTGGAGGTAAAAATTAGCTATTTAAGTAAATAATTAGGACACAATTAAGGCCGATTTGGCCTCTTGCTGAGGGTAAATTAGACTCTTACAGAAACAGGCCAATTACCCTCAGGAAAGAGGGTAAAGAATTCTTTACTATCTTTTTTTGAATTTGGTCTATTCTACTTTGCTCCCACAGCAGTGCTATGTATGACTAAGTCCCTTTACTAGGCCTGAGTTACTGATCAAAGTCCTCCGGTAACAGGGAATGGGTCTTCACCACCCTCTTTAAGAAACCTTAATTTTGGAATAACATATTACGAAAACAGAAAAGAAGCATGCTTCCATGAAGTTATTCATTTTTGGTGTCTCTCTTCATATACTTAAGATTCACTTCATAAACACGTTTTGAAAATATCAATTTCTGGAGGTTGGTGTTGGCAGGAGTGTGCTATTAGACATGCACTCAGGGTGCCTGGTCATCCTCCAGATCAGTGGTCGCCAACCGATGGTCCGTGAGGTCCCAAAGGTTGGCAACCGCTGCTCCAGATGAGCACTCGCCAATCCATAAAGACACAATTTTCAGCCATTTCTTACAAAAAAAAAACAGGACCCATTCATTGAATTCAGTGAGACTATGGTCAGGTAATGTCACGTGGTACTCTATGCATATAAAATAAGACACCACTTTACGTAGTAATACAATCAGATTTCTAAGGGTGACGTTTGAAGATACAAAATTAGCTTTTAAATTCCTTGAAGATTTTATTAGGGTAATTATAAACCCTACATAGATTCTACAGAAAGACTAGTAGCTTAATTTTTAACCCTAGTATACTTCTTAAACATCTTTCAGAGTCATGGGCCACTTCTTCCAGCTGCCTAACTAGCAGGTCCTCAGGGATTTGTGTATGTTGTTGTTGTTTTTCCCTCATTAAGTCAAATGAGATGGCTAAATCTGCTATAAAAATTAAGCATTTCAGGGAAGATTAAATAGAGCTTTTAATTTTAGATAATTGAGGGTTGTACCTTATGCTAATCTAAACAGAAGTAAATAGATAAATCAGCTTGATGGAAAAAGTGCATTTCTAAGTCAAATTCTTCTTGAAATATTATTGGACATTTTCCACATTATAAGCCTCTTTCCACTAGTGGACATACCTATATTATCTGGACCCATTATTAACATGCTTCCCAGTACTCTATTTGAGTTGCTCATGTTCCTGAAGGAAAAGGTTAAAATGTACTAAGTTTAAAAAAAAATAGAGTTGTTACCTACAAGACCAAACAAACAACTCTGCTTAATTAAAATAATCCCAAGAAATAGGCATTTGCTAAAGAAAAATTTCCTCATATTTCTTATTCCATCTTTTTAAAAATGACAGACTAGGATTTAGCCATGTATTCAACTCAAGAGAACAGAGTTAAAGCAGATTTCTTCTGGGCTTTTCTGTGTGAACCATACCAAACATGAATGGAACAGATTCAACCCTGGGTAAACCAGAAGTCACAGGACACAATGGAGAAATTCTGGGACTTGGGGAAGGCACACAGAGACAGTAATTAAAACAGAAAATTCTTCATTGTTTGGGGCCAGCACGGCTCTCAGTAATATGTTTTCTGTTTTCTCAAGGTCTGCCTGCTGCCAAGAGATGGCGGTGACATGTATGGGCATCTGGGACACGCCTGACTTCCTAATACCACGTGGAGCTGGACAACATTTAACACCAACCAATCCCACTGCACAAGACCCTCTAAGGACTCAAAATATACTTCTCATGCTATAAATCATTTTAGCGGTGCCTCTCTCTCTAAGGCTGCTCTTGGGAAAGAAGAGAGTTGCAAGGAGAAATAGCAAACATATATGGGCACCAAGTATCATGGTCTGAGGGTCCTAATTATTCCCCCAAATGGGCTGCTTAAGACAAAGAGCCTCGGACCCAAGATCTGTGCAGATTTTTTAAATATGTCCAGAAATGCATTTATGTTAAGTTGGTCTTTTTTTTTTTAAAGAAAAATAAGCAGCAATAATAAAAGTGGCGTGGTTTTTCTGTGACCAGGTTTTTAAAGAAACTTGGACATTTAGATGGTAACTATGGACAGCAATGAAGTCCCAGGAACAGGGATTTCCCAGGCTACATTTTAAGTGGGAGGGAAGCTTAAATCAGAACCTGGCTAGGCAACACAGGATACTAACTCTCCCATGTAGACTTCTCATCCTGGTCTTGACCTTCATAAAACATTTCCTTCCAAGATTCCTTAGTAGAGGGTGAAACGAAAGGCATGGGAAATACTTCTAAAATATCCATGTCCCAGCAGCCAACTAATAAGCAATCAGCCTCTTGATTAGTTAGAGGTGAGTAGGATTTTAATGTTCACATGCACAATATGAGGAGTCAACATGCGGTACTTGACGGTGATGGCAGGATGATGTCAACGTCTCATTTCTTAAAAGATCTGAGTCCTATGTAGAAGTAAAATTTCACATGTGAATTGCTGGGTAGCTGCCAAACTCTAACTAGGTTTCCAGGAATAATGTGCTTATTCTGATTATCAGGCAATGCCTTTCTCCAGGCTTTGAGTGTGATAAGTCATCGGAATTTGACCCCAAGACTATCTACAAATAACAAAACATTTTATCACATCCCTGCTGAGTCCAGGAATTCCACTTACTGCCAGTTCTCCACAAAACTAAGCTTTGTTAAAAGAATCGTGAAGGTTCTTACTCCATGAGAAAAAACTGCCCTATGTAGAAGCAGCAATGTTTTCACCCAAGTGTTAAGATTTATGTGCATAGTTTGCAAAATAATTTAATTCTAAGTTTTCTCTTATCACCCATTCTCATTTTCAGTTTTGTGTATTGAGACATTCCTTCCCTTCTTTCCCCCTCAGTTTTACTACTAATAATGAACAGAAGCAAAGCTTCTTCAAGAAAAGCTTAGTCTAGAAGTTTGATCATGAACTTGCTCCTGCCCTACCCCACCCCAACTACATGGAGAGCTGTGTGTTCCACACAGAGGTACAAAAGATGTTGAATACTTTTTTAAACTGCTGCCTCGTATCAGGCTGCAATGTGATAAGAACACAAGTCTAAAGTACAAAGGTTATATTTAACCAGTGCTCTCCTGCTGTTTCAACAAGCACATTCTAAAATCCACTTCTTGTCCACTTGAGAAAGCAAGTCCCATGAAGGCCCAGAATTCACTCAAGGGAGAAAATCAATAGTAGGTCTAACTGTTTTAACTCATAACACCATAGTACAGGGGACGGGGGCGGGGAGGGGGGGTGATGAAAACTCCACTTGTTTCCCAATACCCCTGATACAGAACCACTGGCTAAACTCATGAACTTTCTTTTCCCACCACAAAAACAAGAGTAGACAAAGTGCTGCTTTCTTAGCTTAAGAAGAGGATTAATATTTACTGCTCTCCCTCCCAGCTAGTTATACCTTAGTGTCCTCTGGAGCTTAAAAACAAAGAAACCTGGCCATCGTCCCTAACCCCCCTACTACCAAAATAGAAGTTTTTTTTGGAAGTGAGTCTTTTTTGAAGAAGATTCATATGGATTGTGTTGAGAAGTCATTACTCCTCAGTAAGCACTTTGCCAAGCATTTACCATACATTATTTCATGTTTCATGACTGAATTCAGAAAGGTTCACAAACTATGTAGTGAACAGAAGAGTTCACCATGAGTGGTTTCTAAAATCCGCCCTACCAGTGAGCTGACCCATAGAGGCCATCCATTTTTATTTTTCACCTTGCTGCCTTCCCACTAGACCCCTGATTTTTCCAAATTAAATTATAGGTGAATCCTCCGTTATCCAAGTCCAGAACAACACAAACATGTGTACAGAACCTCACTGTAGCCCAAGAAGATATTTATTTTCCCACTTTTCCCCCCACAAATTCCTTGTTAACAATGTAAAAATCCATTTTTGTAATTTAAACAAAAGAAACGCACCTCAAAATTCTTTCCTAGGATGAATTTGAGGGCATACGGATAATACAACGTCAATGCACAAATGACAAAAAATGCAAAATTAACTGAAAGTTATTCTTCCTGAAATTTCTCTGAAACAGCAGAGAAGTAGAATCAATGCTGCCACCTAGTGGCAAGCCAAACAAATTAGGTAGCATCCTGGGGCAAAAAGGATCATAGGGCCCAACACCTGGTTCCCTGCCTAATATCAGGCTATTACCTACCTTGCTGAAAAGAAAAGAAAAAAAATCACAGCAACATTTCCCAAGCAATCCCTCCTTCGGAGTCCCAGTCCAATCATGGGAATACAGAAACCCAAGCATGGCCTGTGACACAGACAATTTCACATGAAACTTTCCTCTGATCATTTTTGAAGTCAGTTTGCCCAGTCCTGTGGCCCAGTAGGAATGACACAGGAAAACATGGTCACATCCAAAATGCTCATCTGTTCAGAGTGTGTACACAGTAATTCTGATGTCTGTTGCCTCAAACACCTCCTCAATTATTGTGGATACATTTTCCCATTGCAGACGATCAAGACCACACCCAATCCTGAAAAAGATAAAACATCTCCATTGGTTGCCATGAAGGTGTCTAGGAAATCAATCCTGCTCTCTTCCTTTAGGCTGCATTCCCCCAGAGCATGAGAACCAATGATCTGATCTCGCACTATAGGCAGCCATGGTGGAAGCTTGGCATTCCTGTTGTGAGTCACCCAAGGCTGTTCCTGACAGCACCAACATCCCACAGCTGTCACTTCTCTTTTACCTACTTGTTGCCACTTCCCCATTGTCCAAGCAACATTGAGCAATGTGTAACTGCTGTGACACGGGACACACACTATCCTTCTATGTCTGCTGATGAAAACTAGCTGTGGGAGGATGGGGGAAGACTGGCATTTTAAAAATACTTATGATCATGGAAAGTTAGGCAAGATAAAAGAAAAAGAGGACAAAGGACAGGATCTCTGCAAAGAAAGAAGATGGAATGCTGAGAAATGTCAAGCTGACTGCAATTCAGTTCTTTGCAACACCCTGGTGAAGAACCTTTACTGACCCACAAACTCTATTACCTAGCACCTTTCTTCTAAGATGTTGCCTTATTGATCCTCAACATCTCTGGGGGGAAAAAGAAAGGCTTTAAAATGCTAATCTCATGTAATGTGATGATTAAGTCCCTGAAAAAATATTTCGATTTTAAAAAGTTTATGATACATAATCCTTAAGTATATTAAAGACCAGTGTAAGACGAGGGACCCTGTAGTCACTTAAGTAACTTAGAGCTTGAAATAAACCCACATGCACGGTCAGCACTGACTCAAAACTAGACTGACAGAAAGAGAGGTGAGCGCAAGCCTATTTCCTGAAAAGGATACAAAGGGCCTACTGAAAAACCCCAATGTCATTCCTTAAGTTGCCAATAGGGAGGGTCTAAGACAGTGATGGTGAACCTTTTGAGCTCGGCGTGTCAGCATTTTGAAAAACCCTCACTTAACTCTGGTGCCGTGTCACATATAGAAATTTTTTGATGTTTGCAACCATAATAAAACAAAGACTTATATTTTTGATATATTTAAATGCCATTTAACAAAGAAAAATCAACCAAAAAAATGAGTTCGCGTGTCACCTCTGACACGCGTGTCATAGGTTCGCCATCGCTGGTCTAAGACATTACCTCAGGGGTATATCCTCTGGCTACTGCCCAAGGTGACCATCAACAAGCAGGCAGTTTAAAAGGCAGAGATCCTTTACAGCTTTTTTTGCGCAGGATAAACAGGTTTGGGACACCTGCAGTGGCCCAGAGGGAAATCACAATTGCTCTGTCTTGGTTCTTAAGCTTACATTGCTTCAGGAATCAAAGCTAAGATTCAGGCAGAGGACACAGAAATTTAACAAATGTGACTGAACAATGGTTCCTCCCTACTACATAGGTTGAGGCAGGTGTGGGTTTTAATTATCCTGAGTCACTCAACCCAAGCTAAGAAACGGGTATGCTTTGGTCTAAGGTCTGACGACTGGTTCACTGGTGATATTTTTAAAGTTTTGAAATTTGCCCACCTTTAAGTCTGTATTTTGGATTAAGCTTGTAAGTCATTTGTCTAAACCCCACCAATCAGGTCTTCACTTAGGGCCCTGGATTTCCTTGCCTGGGCATGGAGAGGTCTGTGACTCCATTCTTCAGACAATGGGACTTCATGGCCTCTAAACTCTTCTGTAAGTTTTCATAAGTTGGCTTGTGTGAAGCCCTTTTCTTTGTAATCTGAGTAAAGAAAGAATCCAAACTTCTCTTAGTCCAAAATGATAGCCAAAGAAAAGCCATCACATCTCCCAACATCCTGATAATTGAAACAAAAAGTGTATTTTTATAGAGCAGTCTAAAGCAGGGATGACAAATGTCATACTGTCCCTTCCAGTTATGGGAAGCCTTCAGGAAAATCAACTAAATAGGGCCTGAGAAACCCAGACACTGCCAGGTAATAATCTTTCCTTCTCTCAAGCCCAGGAGGTTAACAGGCTGTGCCTACTGTGTATTGTTTCTAAGCCAAGTAGGTGAAAGTCTTTGTGCCACTTCCAAGAGATGAGCTGCATATCTGTAACAAGAACCCATACCACTCAAAAGCGTCCTAAGTTTATTTACTTAGAAACGATGCTTGCTTGCCCTTTGTTTCTCCATAAAAGAACAGAGACAAGCTGGAAGTACTCCAAATAATACTGAAGTCCCAGCAGCCTTACAGACAGCTTTCAAAGACGTGACACCCTTAGTGCGCTGTCCACACCAAGCTCTCAGTGGGCTGGCTGGAAGTCACCCAGCACCATCGCCAAGAAGCCACTCTTTCTGGGGCTGCGGACCATGTGCACAGGGGAAGACTCCCCGCTGAGGCAGCAGGCAGGCAAGCAGCTGAGTGCATTTGATGGAGAAGGATGAAAAACTGCTTTGGGCAATCTGTCTCAAGACATGATAGTTTCTCTCTCTCACTATGAGGAGGAAGGAATTCAAGTACGAGAGGCATCCCTAACTTTTCCAGGTCTTAGAGCACAGGCCCTGGGAAGACGTCACAGTACTCCTTCCCATGGAGCTGGATGCTTCTCTTCTAACCCGGAGCTCCACAGCCTCCCCACTGGACCTGAGCTGGCATGAGATCAGACGCTTTTTGACATCTCTGGTTGTCTAGAATGGACTATCATGATCAACACAAATTCAGTGCAGCCTATCTGTTCACCAATCCTTAGAACATATTGAGAATAGGCCCCATCTTACCAAGTAATATATGTATCGCCCATCTCTCTTCAGAACAGCCACTTCTCCAGATTTCTTTTCTAAGAAAAAATCATTTAATAGTAGAAAGAAAAATGAAAATCAAAACACTGAGCTCCATTTTTAGATTTAAAAAAAATCTTTAGAGTGGTTTACCTAAACCTATTGTCGCCTATGAACACTTTGCTCAGCAGCTTTCCTAAATACTGTATTCCTTAGCATCCAGCTTTCTTAATCATGTTTTCTCAACCCTATTCTCCTCATACCCCATCTCCTGTCCTGCTCCTATTTTCAAGTACACCCTTACTGTTCACTTAAAAACTTTGTCTCCTGCCTAGAAATGTTTTAGAATATACAGCATTCTTCCTTTGCCAAATGCATGTTCACTTTTACATACAAAGAGCTAATGTTTAGCCCAGCCGGGTGTCGCTTAGCGGTTGAGTGTCCACCCAGGAACGGAGAGGTCACCAGTTCGATTCCCAGTCAGGGCATATGCCCGGGTTGCGGGCTCGATCCCCAGTGGGGGGCATGCAGGAGGCAGCCAATCGGTGATTCTCTCTCATCATTGATGTTTCTATCTCTCTCTCCCTCTCCCTTCCTCTCTGAAATCAATAAAAATATATTTTTTAAAAAAACAAAGAGCTAATGTTTAAGCATTATGGGGAACGTAAGTGTACAAAAAAGTTTCTAATTATAAGCTTTCCATCAAGAAAAAGTGTCATGTCCATATAATACAATACAAAGCAGCAAGAAATTGCTTTTTTAAAGGCTGGAATCAGAACCACTGGTGGAGAAGGTGATTGAATAAGCCTGGACTGTGGTCTGAGCGACTGCTTCAGAAGCTCCACATGACTCTACTATACACCTCTGGTTTTAAATCACTGGCGGGAAGTGACAGGAGAGGTATGTAAGCAAGAGGATTCTAAACTCCTAAAGGCAGTACGGGTAAACAGAGGCTCTTGAATGCCACACCAGTAACTGTGGGTTTTGCTAAGCACTTCAAAATAATTAAGGTTTCCAGAGAAGTGGAGTATTATCAATAGAGCTTTATGTTAGAGGAAGAAAAGAATAGAAACGTTTACAAGAACTTTGGGCGTAATAAGGACCCAAACTAGAGGCTATTTTTGTGGAGGAAAAACTTAATCTGATGAGTAAAATGAAAGTACTCAGTGGTCAGGAGCCTCCTGTTTACATGTATATCTTGTTTAATGAGTACAACAGGAGGTCAAAAGATGCTCCCGCCAGGGAATAAGAGTTCAACTGTTTTTCAAAACTCACGTTGATTTAACAGTTCCTGCACCCCTCCAAATTTCTTCTTGAAGAGGACAGCTATCCCAGCGCCCATGCGACAGTCCTCACTGATACAGTGGGCTAGAGAGTCTGTTTTGGGGCATGCAAAAAGGTCTCCTTTCACATAGGTGATCTAAAATGTGCAAAGGGGGACAATGTTTTATTAGCTACAGAAAAATACTAGTTCTCCTTTACCGTACCCACCACCCCGCCCCACCTTCTTGATCAAAAGCCAACTCCTTAGAATGTAAGCAGTGAACCACGCGAATTAAAGCCTATGTCAAAGGAAAGTGACGGCCGGTCTCTGTCTAGGTGGCATTAGCCTTTCCAACATAGATCAGCTGGGGCGCGGGGGTGGGGGGACAATTCAATTATTGGTTTCATGAAAAAGTGTTTATGTTTGTGACCTCAATTATTCTGAATTTCCGTTCACCGTAAGTGAGTGGTTATTACGCACTCTGCTTCCTTCTGCATCCTCATTGGGGCTGCTGGCCATGACGCCGAGTTGCTATCTCCAGGATTTAAATGCTTCTCCAGCTATGAGGAGGGAACAGTCAAGAAAAAGGCCCAGGCAGCCTGAGTATATTGCATTCAGATCGCCCTGACCACCCACTTCTTCCCCTTCTCCCCCCTAAACGTCTACCCCTGCATGTGACATCCCTGCACGTGACCTCGGCCGGCCCCTAGGAAATCTCACAAGGCGCCTGGGGCCAGGAGCGGGCAATGCCCAGCCGGGCCCGCTCGCATTTCGCGCCTTCCCGGGGCGCCCGCTCCGCCCTCCAAGAAAAGGCGGCCCCAGGGCACGCCTCCGCCTGCCCGGCGCCCGGCGGGCCTAGGGCAGCCCCGAAACTCGGTGGGTTTGGCCTCGAAAAAAGGAGGGACTTCGCGCCCCAACTCGGGAGCGTACGCGCAGGGGAGGGTACTGCCCGCGCAGGAAGGAGAGGGAAGGCGGCTTCCCAGGCTCACTCCCCTCGGCTGGGGGAGGAGGGCGGAGCCTAGAGGAGCCTCCCACCCTCGTCTCCTACCCCACGGTCTGTCAGCGAGAGTGCACAGCCTGTCCCGGGGTCCCGTGGGGAGGAGCGAGGACGCTCGCTCTCAGCCTCAACGTACCGGGGTTACCCTGCACCTGAAGTCGGCCGTTAGGAGGTCCCGCCCCGCGGGGAAGGGCTCCAGACCCGGCCCTGGTAGGTGGGGAACGGCCGACGACACCAGACGCGGAACCAATCCCGCCACGGCCCTTGAGAGTACGCACCTAAGATGGCCGCCCACCACCCGGGAGCGACGCGGGAACGGGCCCCTCTAGCTAGCTAGCCCGACCAGCACTCTTTGGTGATGGCCGCCGAACTTCCGGCGGTGCATACCGTGCAGTTTCCCTCCGCCACCCGAGCATGCGTAACGAGACCGCCACCGCGAGCGGGAAGGAACGGCGCTTGCGCATTAGCCCGGGGTGTGCCTCCCCTGGCCGCAAAGAAAGGGGTGGGAAGTTGGCCAACGAGCTAGTTAGCGCCTGCGTAGTAATATGTTCAGGGCAGTGTCCTAGTCGAAGGGCCTGGCGCGTCTAAAAGACGCCGGCGTATCTTTTCCGTCGGGCGGGGTAGCTATTCCGGAAAGTGGGCGTGGCTTCGGGGACGCCTGCGCAGTGCTCCTTCGACGAGGGGTGGGGCGTGCCCCGAGCAGGGTGTTAGGGGGCGTGGTTTCCGAGGCGCCTGCGCGGAGGCGGTTGGAGGGAGGCCCGATTCCCCTTTGTTCAGATTCGCCATTTTGCGAGGCAGCGGCAGTGGCGGCGGCAGCGGTGGCTGGAGCCTCTGATTGGGTTTCGGAGTCCGGTAGTGGAGCCAATCAGCGCGGGCAGCGAACCGGGGGAGCGAGGCACGGTGAGTATCAGGAGCCAATATCCAGCGGCCCAGAGCCGGCCCCAGCGCCCGGATTGGCGGGTCTCGCTGACCACTCAGGAAAGGCCCAGGCTCCCGTCGAGCCCGGGGAGTCGAGCTGAGCCTAGCCGAGCGGGGCGGCAGGCGGCCCCGGCCCAGACCCTGCGAGCGCCACGGGGCACTCCCGGCCGAGGCCTTCAGAGGGCAGCCCCGCGCGGGGATGGGGCCCCGGGGGGCAGGCACCTCGGGGTCCTGTGGCTTGCAGGGTGCCAGTGCCAGCTGGGGATGCGTCCGGGCGCCCCCGACCCTGAGGCTGAGGTTCTCGGGGCTCCGGCTCGGGAGTGGCGGGCCGGCCTGTCATGAATGTTCCTACACTCAGGTGCGCACGGCTCGGCGGTTTCCTCCGGTCGTTCGGGCCTCACACTGAAGCCCGTCCTTGCACTCCCCGCGCTGCGGCCCTCGGGACGGGAACCTGCCCCCGCGGGGCTCGCGTCCCCCGGGCCTCCGGGAGCCGTGTCTGTCCGCCGCCCTCCGGGCTCGGCAGGGGGGCCTGGGGAAGACTCGGCGTCGCGGCCACGGGGCCCCGACGTGCGGCGGGAAGAGGGGGCCGGGCCGTCCCGCCTCGGCGCCGGCGGGGCCGCCCCCGCCGTTTCCCGGGGCCAGGGAGTCGGCGAGTGCGCCCACCCTCCCAGCTCTGCCGGGCCCCTCCTTCCTTCCACCGGGCTCGGCTCGGGGGCCCGGGCCGGCGCCGTTACCACCCCCTTTTGGCTCGTCATTTCCTCTCCCCGCCGCGCTCGCCGGGCCGCACCGCACACCTCAGTCCTGGAGCCCGACCAAGCGGGCTCCCCTTTCCTGCCCGGCCCGCTCGTGCCGGGAGCCTCACTCCCGGGAGACGGCTCGCCCTTCGCATTTTTTCCCCGGAAGCCGCACAACTTGCTTTTCACACTTAGTTCTGCCTCGTGAACTCGTCCTCCCTTGACCGTGTGCATTCCTTTTCCTTTCACCTTTCCGTGTCACTTTGAACGTGTCTTAGTTCAATCCACAGCTACTCTTGGTTTATTTTTTTCTAATATACTTTCCAATTCCATATTAACGTGTTTTTTCAGGAGGTATTGTTGGGTTTTAGGGTAAGAAAACCTCTCTGTTGACAACCAAGTATGGGACAGTTAGCAGTGTGTACCGGGCACCGGCATGTTTGATGGGGAAGGAGTGGGCAGATGTGAATGAGAATCTGCCCTGCCTAGCGGAGATTGACAGGTGAACGGCTGATCAATACCTAAGGGCAGTGATGTAACGGGGCCAGGTTCCGTTTTGTGCAGGCAGCACTGACGTGGGAGCTGCCCACAGCCTCCTGGAAGCTTTCTGTAGCCGCCCCTTTGCTGGACCTCGGGACGATGGGGTTCCTTCTGACCGGAGAGAGGAGCAGGGGCACCGAGGTGCTGTCAGCGGGGCGGGGGACAGAGTAGGCAGTAGTGGTGAGAGTCTAAGGTTGGGAACACAAGGTTCTGACTTGCGGGGTTCTGTCCCATAACAGCAGCTTCTTTGGGGGGATAAAGGGAGATTTCCCTAGGACTTGATAAAAGTTTTTACTTATGTGAAGCACCTAGTGCAGTCCCTAGCACACAGTAGGCCTTCAGTATATGATGCCCGTTTTTCTAATCACATTTACTAAAGTCATACAACCGGTAGGTTTCAGAAAACAACTAATCCAGTGTTGTTTCATTCTTATCCACAGTAATAGATGTGCAGTGTGTCTTAGATATTTTTTAGAACATATCACTTTTTAAAAATATGTTTTTATTGACTTCAGGGAGAGAGAGAGAATCATCAATGATGAGAATCATCCATTGCCTGCCTCCTGCACACCCCCTACTGGGTATGGACCCTGAAACCCAGGCATGTGCCCTCACCGCCTATCGGATCACTTTAAAGCCACCAAACACTTGGCTAGACTTTCTAAGACAGCGGTTGCCAACCTTTTGGACCTCACAGATCCGTGTATAATCTGGTTACTTTTTTGCTGAACACCTGGAGCTCCCACCTGTCTACAGAAGCACTTGGAATTTTGAGAGACAGTATCTTTCACTTGCGGTATGGGCCTTTCAGTCTGCTGTTCATATGCTGAAATTTGTGTCCTTGTTACTATGTTGGTTGTTCATTTGGAGTACTCCTCCCCTTCCCACATCATCACATACAAATCTTGCTTCACTTGCCACCAGGTCAGATGCCACGTTTTCCTAAAGTATTCCTTGATTTGTCTATCCCCAGTAGAAGAAATCTCTCCTCCAGATTGCCTTATTACTTTGTTTCTCTTAGATTCCAGTACAGATTTTTACTCCTTTACTAAACTTAAAGACTCTTTGAAGTTAGAATCTTTGTTAGAGTTTCTTTTTCTAAAACCTGTAAGGCAGTGTCTGGGACATGATACATCATTAGTGGAGAAGCTCTGATCCAGAAACCTCTTGAACAGAACATTAAGGAAGCGGGACAGCTGTTAGTTCTAGTCTCTTATCAAAGAACCAGGACCCAGTTGTTGAGTTGTAAAATCAATTTAGTGGGCTAATGCTGGTGATTTTTATAATACAATAGAAAGTATCAAAGTGTATATTTTATGTTATAAAGATAAGTATTCATCACCTGACCAGCATGGCTCCGTGGTTGAGCGCTGACCTATGAACCAGGAGGTCACGATTCAATTCCTGGTCAGGGCACTTGCCTGGATTACTGGCTCAGATTCCCAGTGGGGGGCGTGCAGGAGGCAGCCAATCATTGATTCTCTCTTATCATTGATGTTTCTATCTTTCCCTTCCTGGTGGGTGGGGGGGGGGGGGATATATATGTAAAAGATAAGTATTCATGAACCTTTTGTTTCAGTTACTTTTTTAATGTTTGATAGGAAATGTGTTTCTTACTGTGAATTGTGGTCAAAGAAGTTTGAAAGCTTCTATTCTAGACTTTTCCTGCTAGTGACTGTCAAATATGATAATTTTGAGGGCTTTTACATGCTTACAGTTGACTCTAGAAGTTTAAGCTTTAAAAATATGTGTGGGTCCACATAAAATGTATTCCTAGTAATTAGCTACATTCCAGGTTCTGTGCCTTGAAGTGGAAAGAAGAGAATTTTCATGCTAGCCAGAATAAACACACACTCTCTGAGGAAAAACATTCAAAACTTTGAGTTAGAAACAAGAGCTAGACAGGCTAAATCTGGCTGGCTTAATTTTGTCAGAATCTTGGGCAAAGTAGCACTTGAGGAAAGACAGTGTCAGGTTTATTACAGTCCTGTTATTGGTGAGAGGACTAGATCTTGGTTCGTGTCTTCTTGAAGGAAAGATTTCGATCAAGAGACAGAGTGCAACAAAGCCAGCAAAAACACACTTAGGACAGTGAGCCAAGGAAGGGCATCGAAGAAGTAACAGGAGCCTAGGCTGCGCTGCTTTGGCTCACTGAGAAGTCAGAGAAAAGGGGGCATCGGAGACAGGTTTGGGGGCTCAGCCTGGGACAAGCTGCTGCTGCTCATTGCTCCCCTGGTTGCATGTCTCACTGGGTCTCTTACAACAAAGAAGAGGGTCAGGGAATGGTGGGGGTGTGCTGCCCTGGGGGCGAGCAGGCACTGGATCCTTTGTGTTGAGGGTATTTCTCTCTCCCTTGCAGGTGGGAATCTCAGGGGAGGGCCTCACGGTTCTCCAGGTGTGCTCTTTCATGGTCCTAGTCTCCACTGATTGATCAGCCCCAGGGCAAGAGGTCATTAGTGCAGCTGGTCCTGAGGCTGCCATGGCATGCTTGTCTGGTTTTGCTGCTTTTCTGGGCCTGGAGCGGAAATACAACAGAAGCCTAGATGCTATCTTTAGGGAGAAAAAAGTCAGGAGTCTAAACCACATAACTAGAGGTATGAAAAGTCAGGAAAGGAAAGGTTACCCTGGGGTGAGATTCTTTGTTTTCCCAGTTTTACCCCTTGCTAGGCATCCAGGGCTTTCTGCCCTCAGGAGTTTCTGTACTAGCCCTTTGTCCTTGCTCTGCTCATGTCTGTCTAACTGCCTGTAACAGTTCTGCTAACTGAAGCTCACAGCAGTAGGACATATGGCTTCACTTGAAGCTAGTGGTGTTACTGAATTCACCATTAGCAATCTCAATATCATGTTCCAGAATGAATCACTTTCACATTAATATGAGAAAGGATTGCTTTTAGATTTGAAACTGCTCTTTTTTTTACCCTTCAGAGTAGAGTAGATTTAAATGTTTTTAATTTGGAGCAGTTGTGTTATGAAATAAATTAGTTAAGAAAATCTGCATGACCTATTTATTAGTATTCATATGCTATTTGAGTAAGATGCAAATTTCTGGAAATTAGTGGTCAAGAAAAGAATCTCATACAATAAGGGGATTTGGATTAGGGGAGGTGTGGAAACGTAGAGGACAGTTCTTCTTGATACTGTGGACGAAAAGGAGTTACATGCTAACCTGACCAGCTCAGTGAAAGTCTGCATGGCAGCCTTGCAAACCCAGAGAACTAAAGTAACCACAAAGAATGGTCTAAAATTAAAACTTTTTTAACTACGAGCAGTTTATGGTGGGTAGTCATGTCCTAGGCCAGTATCTTTCCTGAAAAAGGTCAATCTTTACCTTAACCGAGCCTGTCTATTGTCTTACTGCATCTACGATAACATATCTTTGGATGTCAAAGTAATTGTCCCTTTTCCGGACCCCTCAAAGCACAGGCACCCTCTGCAGAGACCACACGTCCCCTCAGTGTCACTGAGTTAATTGTTGACTGTTAACTATCCCGCACCACCTGTGTAAAAGAAGTCTGTCATTTTACTCTTTTTCCCTGTCCCAGAGGTTTCCCCCCTTGGCTTTCTCCCGCCTCCCTAATCTATCACCAGTGGATTTCATGTAACACACATAAGTCTCCTCTTTTGATTATACTGTAAAATAAGGTGCAAAACCACCATTCTCCGGATCATTATCTCAGTCCCTTGAGATTCTGCTTCCCGGCAATTGTTGACAGTTTGGGCTCAAATAAACTCACAAAAATTCCTCACAGGTTTGAGTGTTTCTTTTCTTTTTTTAAAAAAAATATGTTTTATTAATTTTTTTACAGAGAGGAAGGGAGAGGGATAGAGAGTCAGAAACATCGATCAGCTGCCTCTTGCGCATCCCCCACTAGGGATGTGCCCGCAACCAAGGTACATGCCCCTGACCAGAATCTAACCCAGGACCCCACAGTCTGCAGGCCAACGTTCTATTCACTGAGCCAAACCGGTTAGGGCAAGTGTTTCTGACATTAAATCAATTTTATTAATTAACTTTGAGATAAACAGTTTAGATACAAAGGGTAATTATTTTAAATTTACGTTTGGATGAATTTTGACAAATTTATACACCTATGTAACTACCACCACAGTGAGGATATAAAACATTTTCATCATACCCTGGCTGATATGCTCAGTGGTTAAGAGTGTCAGCCCTTGGACCAAAGGGTCGTGGGTTCGGTTCCTGGTCAAGGGCACATATCTGGGTTGCAGTTTCAATCCCTAGGTCCTGGTCATGGTGCATGCAGCAGGTAACCAATTGAACAACAACACATTTTCATCACTCCAAAAAGGTCCAAGCGCTCTATCCCAATCAACCTCTCACTTTCCCCTTCCTCTCTTACTCTCACCACCTCCTTCTCTAGTCCCAGGGAACCACTGATCTACTTTCTATCTCTTGATTACTATTGTCCTTTCAGGGTTTAAATAAATGAAATCACATCTATCATGACTTAATTCTTTAGTCCTATTGTGTGCACTGCAGTTAGAAACAAGATAGAGTTTAGGGAGATTGTTTACTTCCCTGGCAGAACCACTTAGCCTGGTTGAAAACCTGATTTTTCTATACTATTCCCAGTGTCTCTCTGGAGCTGACTCAGTCAACCAATTCAGAAGAGACTGATGTAGAGATCAGAGTGCCATTTCGTCAGTGGGTAATGAGAAAATAGCTATCAAGTTTACTTGTGTTGCTGATTATATATACTCCTTATTGGCTAATCTATATATATGTAAATCCAAATTAAAACTACATATTTGCTTGGTGAGTATTTCATTAGAGCAATGGTAGTGAGTTGGAGAACTGTGTGACCTGGTACATGATGCTGTGATAACAGTCATCCTATCCTTTATGGCTCTTCTATACTATATACCATTTTGGTTATGAGTGATAAGCTTAATTTTTGTTAAGATTTTTTTCTTTCAACATTTTAGTATAAAAATGTTCAAACTCACAGTAAAGTTAAAAGAACTTTACAATAAACACGTGTGTACTCACTACCTAGAGTCTACCATTAACATTGTACCATACTTGTCTTATTCATCTTTCTACCCATTCATCCATCAGTCTTATTTTTTGATGCATTCCAAAGTAAATTTTTGCCATCAGTACACTTCTTCCTAAATACTTAGATATGCACTTGAATATATTTCTATTTCTTTCACAAAATATTGAGACATCTTGCAAGTGATCTCATCCATTATGTGTGAATTAATAGAGAGTGGTGCCTTGCTTTGCTGTTAAAATGTGCAGTTTAGTTCTCTCACATATAATCTTACTCACTTTTTAGGATTTATGAAGGCCTAGAGAAAAATAGAGAAAAAAGATTTATCTGCATTTTGTTTATATACCTGTGCCTCCCCCGTATCTCCAAGGAAAATTTCCCTTAAATTTTTTAATCAAGTCTTTATTCATGGTTCTCAAATATCACTTCAATTTACCTAATTGTGTCCTTATTTCAACTGTTAAAGTATATGAGAATGGTAAATTTGGACCTGGACTAGCTATTTGATGATATTACAGACTTATTTATTTTTTAATGTTTGAATGACATAGTAGAGACAATATCATTGTTATAAAATGATAAAGAGAAAAGAGTCTCTAGAGACAGATGCTAAAGTGTTTATGGATTTGGGGAATAATACGGTATCTGGGATTTGCTTCAAAATAATCCAGGGGGTGGTGGAAAGTGGTTGAGATACATGTGAAACAAGATTGACTATGAGTTGAGAGTTGTTGAAGTTAGATTATGGCTATGGGGGTTTATTATAATGTTCTCACTGCTTTTGTATATATTTGAAAATTCCCATAATAAGTTAAAATGATGCAATAAAGTGTGGCATGTTATTAGACATTCAAATTCAAGACTAGAAAAAACTTAAGGTCTTTATAGAGAAAACCATAGCCATTTAAAATTTTTCCTTATATTTAATCTGTAAAGAATTATTTTTGGCATTAGTATAATTCATTTTTATTTCTTGCTCTGGATTAAAATGAAAACTCCTAAATCTTTGCTAGGGCTTTCTTACTTGGCGCAACTTAATGGAGATTTTGATAAGAAAAATAAATGTTTGGCTTCAGGTATGGGTAATTTACTTACTAAATAATAAACCCTGAAGTTTTAAATATGTAGGAAACTAGAGTAACATGTTTGGCTTGCAGCACGTGTTATAAATTAAAGAACTATTTATTTTCTAAAGTACATGTGCAGACTTAAAAATCAGTATTAAATAAGCCTGTGACAAAGTGATATTATAACTCATGAGTATTTCTAAGGTACAGGTATTGCTTTTTTATTATTGAAAGATAAGATTGCCAGTGAAATGACAAAAAGCATTTTAAAAACATGAAATAGAATTATGATATTGTTGTCATGATTGTACCATGTAACCCTAGTTAAAAATGACACTGTATAAACATTTTCTATTTTCTCATGCTGCTTTCTTACAAGTACAGTGGTAGGTCTCAAAGTTAATCATCTGGCATAGTGCAATGACAGTCTCTACTCTTGTTTTCTTCCCAACATTGTTAATAGGAGCACATCTCACAGTCTTCTATAACCTCCGGAGTGAAGTTCCCTGTGCACAGGATTCTGACGTGGAGGGACCATGGAGCAGTATACAGCGAACAGCAATAGTTCAACAGAGCAGATTGTTGTGCAGGCTGGACCGATTCAGCAGCAGGTATGGAAGTAAAACTGCTTTAAATGTCACAGCAATGGAGCTGATAACAGCACTACTCAATTGGGGAATTATTTCAGAGATCCCAGATCTTATAAAGAATGGGTCTAATGACTTGTGCTAACGAAGTGCTTTTGAAGATTAAACTTGTGATTTCTCTGCTGTTTTCCGTGTTCAGAACTCTGTGTCCAGCCTGTGACCACTGAGAATTTGCTCCTCCTGGGAGCCTGGTTTAATGTTTTTATTGATTTTAGAGAGAGGAATGGAGAGGGTTAGAGACATAGAAACATCAGTGAGAGAGACACATCCATTGGTTGCCTCCCACAGGTTCCCCACCGAGGACAGAGTCCGGGAATCAAACTGGTTACTTCCTGGTTCATGGGTTGAAGCTCAAACAGAGTCACACTGGCCTGGCCTGGCTTAAATTGCCCCTTGTTATCTTATTAAAAGTCAAAACACCTAGTCTGTTTTCAGATGGAAATTTGGAGTTTTTGTTTTCTCTGGATTCAATTTGGTTGTTTTTCTACTTGATTAAGCTAGTGTGTGATCTACTAAGGTATTGGCCACAATACACAAATCAAGATAGTCAGCGTCTAAGAAGTCTACTGCTCTTTGACTTGATCCACGCCAGTGCTTATTCTGAAAAGTTCTAGTTTACCATGAGGATAATAGACAGCCATTCTTCTGGACAAACACATATTAGAAAGCAATCCCCTAATTAAATGGGTTACTTTCGTGAATTTATACACAGCTTACATTTTCTGATGCTTTATAGGTGGCTTTATTTTAGTGAAACTTCTCTTGTTTTTCTCCTCAGGAGAAATTACCATGTATCAATTTAACCATAGGCCAAGATTAGGAGTATTTTGTTTCTAAAATGGATCTTAGATAATATAGAAAAGTAGTTTGTAGGGAGGGCAAAGGAAAATTTGATGGTGAGTTCTATCTAATGATCAAGGGAAAGAGCTACTCTTCGTTAATAGAGAAGTTATTTAAACTCCTTTACTCGTCTTTCCTTCCATATAGCTGCTGTGGCTCTGGCAGTTTCCTTCACCTGCCTTTTTTGTAAAGGGGATTCCATGAAGGGCCCTTCGTTCACACCCATGCCCTGGTGGGTGAATTTTTGTTCTGTCAGAACTTGCCATCGCAGAACGTAATAATTAGGTTGAAATTGCTCCTAAGGTAGTCCAATTGAGTAGAAGTAATCCTAGTTTGGGGACATGGGAACAGTAACCTCATGAAAATTATTTTGATTCACAGTGATTCCTTTTTTCTTCCTTTCTGATGATTGCATTTAAGCCCCAGACATTTTTCATTGTAGCTTCAAGGTTGTTAAGACCTTTGTTCTTGTGAACTTGTTTGAGGAAATAAAAAAAAAAAAAAACACACATTAAAATAACATTGTAGGCAAAAGAATCAAATACCTATTTCTGGAGGGAAGGACTGCATTAACAAATTTTGTTTTAACGATAACAACTGTTAGGACATTTTTGAGTCAGGGGAGTGTGTTTTGAGTTCCACTCTGGGGACAAAGGGCTAATATCTTCAGTCCTGCTACCTTCAACCAAACAGCTTCAGGATAGGGAGTCTGTACAGTTTGAAAGTTCTGTTTAGGGTGGGGCTGTTGAAAGACATCTCTCTCTCCCCTATAAGAGGTAAGGTGATCTCATGCCTTGAACCATACATTTTATTCCTGACACGTTTCAAGCTCTTCCTGTTCCTGTTCTCAGCAGCAGGGTGGTGTCACTGCTGTCCAGTTGCAGACTGAGGCCCAGGTGGCATCCGCCTCAGGCCAGCAAGTCCAGACCCTCCAGGTAGTGGTGCCCTCTCTGACTCTCTGTAAGCACTGCATGAACTTCTCCTTCCCTCATGTCTGGTGCTGTTTGTGGTAGGATCTCAAGGAGGAATGGCAAAGTCAGTTGCATGTTTTTGATGCTAACTTGTCTTTGAGACTTATACCATGCCCGGTTTTCTAATGTTTCATGCCAAGTCATGTAGTGATTCCAGTGTGAATTTTCTGAAAATAGCATTTGGCTAGTACGTTTCTTTGGGAATGCCTTGGAAAGAATTGTCATAAGGGATAGGAAGAAATTCTTACAAGTGACATCAAAACCTATTTAGAGTTCAAACTCTGTCAGATTGCAAGATAAAATTTCATGAACTTTACTATAATAGTAGAGGAGAAAATATGTGCACATTAGCTAGGATAGATTGTTTTTATTAAAAGGGTAAATCAGGTGCAAAATAATCATTGTACTTGGCAAGTTTTATCTAATCACTAAATCTTGTTAATCTCTTAACTGCTGCCTCTACTATTTTCTGGGAAAATAATGACCTGTGGTTTTTTTTATCAGATCTGCAAAGATTATCCCATACCTCTAGATTGGACATACCTGGGATAGATATACTTTCTATAGGTCTTAGGTGTTATAGCCACGATAAGAATTCTTACTTAACCAATGCAGTTCCCTAACATGTTGGCTAAGTTAAATATCCGAACTTGGCGTCATATTTTGGCCAGCTCCAATATAAGATCAGGAGCAGGAGCGTTAGTCTTTTCTGTGTCTGTAGGTTACTTTGACTAAAATGACTGTATTTTTGAGAAACTGGTAAGACTTTGGTGCCCTATCTTTTTTCGTCCACTAAATGGAAATAGTTCAAAATAGGACCTAGAATGTAGAACCGCTAAACATCCTGCAGTTAGCTACCCCTTATTGTAATCATTTTACTTTACCGATTCAGCCCCACCCCCACATCTGTCACCCACAGTGTTTGATGATGCCAATTCTGAACATAAATTAGCCTGAAAGAATAAGAACTTGTAGGTTCTCCCAAACTATAAATCTCAGAGTTCAGCAGCTTGTATTTATGTTTTCATGCTTACTTCATCTTACTGATGTATGAAATAATATTGTCATTAACCACTTGTGGAATGGGAATGTAACATGCTCTTAACTGTATGGCTTTTTGTCTGATGCATGTATCCTTGCAATCATTCGTATGTTGTAAATACAAGTGGGCTTCTTGGAGTCTCAAATGGTTTATTATGTGCACTCACAGCATGTCAACAAGGGGAGAAGTTAAGATGACAGATCTAGAAAATTAATAGTTACGCTTTAAAACTTGTATTCCCTACATATGTAGATTTTATTTAAAAGAAGTGGAGACAGTTTATGGAAATAATAGAAACTATTCCTTAAAGGTCTCATTATTTTGGAAAACTTTAAATAGTTCTTTTAGTTATTCATGCAATAAATATTCTGAAAAAAGTCTTTTCCTGCTAGAACATATGCAGACGTTGGTGTAATGGATTTGATTTGGGGTGGGGAAGTAAGGGAAGGAGAAAGCAGGGGAATCAGATTGTAAACTTCTTAATATTAAACTGGAATTTCTCAATGAGCAGTTTCACAAAACTAGGATTTCGAATATTTCTAAAGATTCTGGAACTCTTGGGATGGGGTGTTTAATATCGAATTTACTCCTCCAGGTCTGATTGATAATTTCATTTGAACATTTTTTCACTGGCATTAAGAATGACTATTTTAGTCATACAAATATTCTTTTATAATATTATAAGTAATTCCTCAAAGATAGAATCTAAAAATGAGTTTTTGACTTTTAGCTATTCTGTTGAACATTTACTCCATTTCACTTTTTAAGTGGCTTATATTTTGGCTTCTAGAAAGCATTCTATTAGCTAGCTATTTTTTATTGGGACTCAAAATGGTACAACAGAGCATTTATAATGGCCTGCCTTCTAGAGTTTTCTGTTTATTCATGGGAGCTTCAAAGTTGGAATTTGTTTTATATGCTTGAGTGCTTTGTACAATTTCCATATTTGTCATTGCTTCTGTTAAAATTAAAATAACTGCAGGTATTGCAGGGCCCAGAGCGAGGAATTCCATCACAGATACTACAAACTGATCAGAAAATATTTCTAGGCAGTTTTTAGTCATGGGATCTTTTCAACGACAACCAGACTAGAATTCCCAGAAGTATAAGGTGAAGAGGATAAAATATGTACATCTTATTTATGCTTGAGAAAGGGTGTTCTACGTAAAGTTACAGAGTGGCTTGCTACCCAGCCTCCTGTATTGCTGGGTAGTTTGATTTACTCCCTCCAGGTTATTTAGAATTTGCATTTAAACATCATCACCGCCATTACCTACCCTTCTCATTGCCTCCTCTTCAGCCCTCACTAGAGATCATTCTCGGATATTAGTCTAAAAAGGCAAATAGTCTTGACATTTTGTTTAAATGCTTCTTATGGAGTTAGCCTGTATTTGGTGATAAATACCTTATATCTATGAGACTTCCCAAAGCCTGGATATACTCCATTATATCTGACTTTAAAGTATTCAACTTGGCCTTTAGTCAAAAATACCAAAGATAATTGAAGAAGATAGGACTTGAGACTTATTATCGTGGGGTCTCTCCTGCCTTTCCCCCCTCTAGCAAGGCAGCAAAATAGTTCCAGTAATTGTCTTTTAGTAACAACCATTTTGTGTCTTATGTTATTTCATTGTACTTACTTTATTTCATTCTAGGTCCAGGGGCAGCCATTAATGGTGCAGGTCAGTGGAGGCCAGTTAATCACATCAACTGGCCAACCCATCATGGTCCAGGCTGTCCCTGGTGGACAAGGTCAAACCATCATGCAAGTACCTGTATCTGGGTCCCAGGGTTTGCAGCAGGTGAGTGGTATGAAAAAGTGTTTAGACAGAATGTCAGAGTAGAGGTTTTTATAGAATAGTTATTACAAGCTATTTGACAGTTGATATTGTTGCATTTAATTGCTTCCTACCCTCCATTTGCATTTAGTCGATAGTCCACCTTTGTAGTACCAGTGATAAAGCAGACCTAGACAGAAATTGTACATCTCTGGTAAGGACTAATTAGGCATGATTTTTGGATCAATGTAAAGAACACGAAGAGATGGGAATCTAGTTTTATAAAAGTAATTCATGAGTGAGCTTTGTTGGCATTTTATGTCAGTAAGGGAGGAAATTTATAATCTGCTTTGGGGGTTCTTGTTTTTGCTCAGAAATGCTTTCCTTTTCATTTCTTTCCATGTAATTAATAATTTGAATCATCTAGCAAGTAATGAAAAAAAGCTATTTCGGTCCATACACATCACAAACACCTTACACTGTGTTTGGAGCAAAACTTAATGGCCTTTTTTTTAAATTGAAAATAAATTAATAATATTTCTCATAGGAACTTAGGAAAAGAACAAAATGAGCAAAAAGTAGGTTAAAATTAGTGAAGAATAAAACTAACAAAAATGTAGAAAGGGTAAATAAAAGCTGATTCTTAAAGAGATCAATAAAATAGATAAATCCACTGGAAAGACTGATTCCAAAACAGAAAAAAAGGTAAAAAAAAGACAAAAAATGTAGAAGAGATTAACAGAAGTAGGTAGGATGTTGTTACATGCAACTCTGGATATTACATGCAAATATTAAAAGTAGAGGGATTTTTATCAATTTGGCAAAAATTAAAAAGAATTATTATATCCAGTTCTACAATGGGTGTGGAGGAAAGGATACACTCATTACTTAGGTAATTTCAAATTCTGAAGTCATTTTGGAAGGCATCTTACTCTTAAATACATAAACCTATCCCACTTTTGAGAATCCTATAGGATGAAAAGCATTGATATATAGGGAGAAATGTACAAATACATTTATTGCAGCATTGTGCTACCAAAAGAGCTGTAGTGTAACCTGAATGCCTATTTATAAGAATAAGGAAGTGGTTGAATAAGTCATACGATATTCATATGTGGAATATTATGTTGTTAAAAAGGATAAACTGTTGACATAGGATGGTGGTTAATACTGACGTACTTCTGGTGAAAAATAATTTGGAAGGAAACATACCATGTGATATTATCTTTGTAATTAGTAGCCAAACCCCTATGTAATATATGTGTTTGTTAGCATGGAAATGGGAATGAGAAAGAACTATTAATTTTTTACTATATAGATTTTGTTTTAATAGTTAAAGTGATCTCATTGGTGTCTTAGTTTCTCTGCAGGAATTTAATACAAGTTGAAAAAAGCCCTGATCACACTGCTTGATAAATCTGACCTCTAATTTCTTCACATTACTTTGTTTTTTTGTTTTGTTTTGTTTTTTCAAATCTTCACCTGAGGTTATTTTGTCCATTGATTTTTAGAGAGAGAGGACGGTAGGGAGGAAGGGAATATGAGAGAGAGGGACAGAGAAAGAGAGAGAGAGAGAGAGAGAGAGAAACATTGATGTGAGAGAGAGACATCAATCAGCCAACCTCTGCCCTGCCTACTTTATTTTATTTTATTTTATTTTTGCTTTTATAGGTAAGATTACTATAAATTTATTTGAGCATGATAGTTTTATTTTCAGTTGAATTCTTAGGGTAGTTTCTTTGGAGTAGGGAAATTGCTTGGCGAAGGAATAGTAACATTTTTAAAACTATTGGCATATTTTTGCCACAATAGAGTTGTAGTTAGGATTAAAATAGTTTCCACATTTCTTCATGAATAAATGTATGAGGCTTTAAATATATTTTCAGTATGTGTACTTTAACTCTTTTTCACACTATTTCATTTCTGTCCTTCTATTGCCTCTTCTTCATACCCTTGCCACAACTTCTTTTCCACTCCTGAATGGAGACTGTGTGATACAGTGTTAGGAGCAGTGTGCTGGGCATGCAGTGATCTGACTTTCCATTCCCAGGTCTGCCATTAAGCAAGCTTTCGTATGTCAGTTTTCTCATCAGAAAGTGCAGTTTATATCAGGTGATTTCTAGGGTTCATTCCAGTTCTAAATTCTATGCTTTTATGATATTTATTTATTTACCTATCTTTAAGAGTCTCTGATGGGGTTATTTCATTCTCCCTCCAAGCAGGACTGTATATAACTAATCAAACCAAGGGTTCTCAAACTTTTTAAACAGGGGGCCAGTTCACTGTCCCTCAGACCGTTGGAGGGCCGGACTATAGTTTAAAAAAAACTATGAACAAATTTCTATGCACACTGCACATATCTTATTTTGAAGTAAAAAAACAAAACGGGAACAAATACAATATTTGAATTTGCATGTGGCCCACGGGCCGTAGTTTGAGGACCCCTGAATCAAACCATCCTAGAAAAATTCTTTTCTGTTAACATAAAAACATATAATTCTTTTCTGTTAACATATAAAGCTCTAGGTAAAATCCCATAGCCTTTCTTAGGATGCATAAAATTTCAATTCTTTTTTAGAAGAATACTTCTTACTCTTTATTATCTTGGATCCTCTATTTTAGAATTCCAGTGAGATCCTATGCCCTCTTCTTAGAAAAGGTGTAGATGTCCAGATAAATGGAACATTTTGCATACAATTTTAGGTTAGGATCCCTGGTTTAATATAGACAGTGGAACTGGAGTAGAGAGTCAAGAATAGTGGAAGTTGGTATATAACAAAAATAGTACAAAATAGCAGTGAATAAATTTTTTAAGAATGAAATAGATATATAACGTGGATGGAACTAAAGGGTATCTGCATTTACCTACTCTCTCAAGAATTATTTTGAATATATAAAATGTCATTTCATCTGTAAAAAATGCTTTAAAAATAATGTGACCATGCCAGCACTATCATCTTTAAAAAACTGACATTGTTACTATAATACCCAGTATCAAGACAGTAGTCAGAATTCCCCATTGTTTCAGAAGTGGAAAACAAATGATCTCTCACAAATAATAGCCAAACAGTCCCTAACTGGTTTGACTCAGTGGGTAGAGCGTTGGCTCAAGGACTGAAGGGTCCCGGATTCAATTCTGGTCAAGGGCATATACCTCGGTTGCAGGCTTGATCCCTTGGCCTTGGTTGGGGCATGTGGGAGGCAACCAATCGATGATGTTTCTCTGTCTCTTCCCCTTCCTTCCACTCTCTAAAAGTCAGTGGAAAAATATCCTTCGGGTGAGGATTAACAGACAAACAAAAAAAGCAGATGAGGACTTCTGTTTTATTGTTTTTTCCTCTTCACAGCATTTTCCACTTTCTAGAGGAATGTGGATAACTAATACTCCAGGACAAAAGATACCAATGTCCGCAGGGTACTAACCTTTCTTTGTATTGTCTTCCACAGATACAGTTGGTCCCACCTGGACAGATCCAGATCCAGGGTGGGCAGGCTGTGCAGGTGCAGGGCCAGCAGGGCCAAACCCAGCAGATCATCATCCAGCAGCCCCAGACAGCCGTTACTGCTGGCCAGACCCAGGTAATTCCACTAGCTCTGAACACAGCACAGCTGATTTAGAAGGGTCAGATAGCTGAGCCATATATTTCACATGTGGTAGAAATGAGTTAGAAAACTATCATTTTTTTTTTTTTTTTTTTTTTAAGAAAAAGACTAGCCCTGGCCAGGTAACTCCATTGGTTAGAGCACTGTCCTATACACCAAAAGGTTGCAGGTTTGATTTCTGATCAGAGCACATGCCTGGGTTTCAGGTTCGATCCCCAGCCAGGATGCATACAGGAGGCAACCAACCAATTAATGTTTCTTTCACATCCGTGTTTCTCTCTCCCTTCCTCTCTAAAATCAATCAAGACACATCCTGGGATGAGGATTTTTAAAAAGAGAAAAAGACTATATGGCCCTTTGTGGTATTTTAGAATCTCTTATATTGTGTTATAATTTCTTTCCTACAGACACAGCAGCAAATTGCTGTCCAGGGGCAGCAAGTGGCACAGACTGCTGAAGGGCAAACCATCGTTTATCAGCCAGTTAATGCAGACGGTACCATTCTCCAGCAAGGTAAGTATGCCCATTCATTTCCGTCTACTTTTGGGGGACTCATCTTCATCCCTTGAGCAAATGATGCTTCAGAAATTTTGTGGTGATCTCTACATGACATATTTTTGAACGAAAAATAAGATTTTCTGTAAGTCTTCATTGATTATTATTATTAAGTCCTTGTCACCAATACATGACCAACATCAATTCCATTTGTAGGAATCCCTAAGTGGTTGTTAAAAGATTGAGCCTAATGAGGATGTAAAGTACAGCATAGGGAATATAGTCAGTGATATCCTAATAACTGTACGGTGTCAGATGGGATCGAGGTTTATGGGGATGTCTAATTAATCGGGGGTACACCTGAAACTAATATAATAATGTATGTCAACTGTAGTTGAAAAATAATTTTTAAAAAAGGACTGCTCATAAGGATTATATAAGCTTTAATCTTATATTAACACTTTCTAAATAGAAGATTGGAAATAGGAGTTGTTGCTTAGGTATATTTTTACCAGGGCCACTTCTTTGTAAATTTATTCCAAAACCACTTATTATGTGCCGGTTACGTATGTAGAACTTTGCTAAGAAAGAAGAGCTTTTCAAAGAAACTCTAGTCTAACAAGAGAGACATACATGTGAACAAATAAACATAGTGCAGAATCCTATGGAGGTATGTTCTAGGAATAAATAATGCATACAGAAGGTAGAGAAGAAATACGGCTCGAGAGGAGAATGTATTTCAGAGAGGAGGAGATGGCTCGATCTGAACTTAAGAGCTTTTGTAAGCATTTGTCTGATAGTTAAATCCGAAAAGGACATCTCAGTTAGATTCCCTGACTAAAGGTTTGACTTGTGATTAAGACTTAGCAGTATGTAAGATCCAGTGGATGCAGTAACAGTGTGCTTTTGTTATGACTCAGGAGAGGGCCTGAACTGGAATGAGTACTGGCAGGAACTCAGGAAATGGTAAACACATTCTCCTCGGTGCTGATGTTGATAGTTTGGGGACTTGGAATGCTTGGTTTAAGCTTTAGACCTGCAACTGGCTGATTCCTTGTCAGTTTAGGATGAACAATTTATAAGTTTATAAAATTTCCATCCTGAAGCAGATTGTTGATATGTACAAAAATTGGGTATAGCTATACTCAGACTGACCCATAGAAGTGGAAGACTGCAAACTGTCTCACCACCTATTGAAAACTGTTATTGTAATGCCCAGGAAAGTATCCATTTCAAGGATAGATTTATTCAGAGCTATAACCGAGAAAGTTAATAGAGTTTCAAAGATTGTGATTACATGGGTTTTATGTAGTAAATTAGGCAGAGTGTGTGAGTGCTTTTCCCCCCCTTATTCAGTTTATAATGCTTTTCCAGGGTGAATGAGTGTGTGCCAGATAGAAGAGGAACTAACTGTGTTCCCTTCTTTCTGTGTACCTGTTTGTTGTTTTATGTTTTATTTTCTTAAAGTTACAGTCCCTGTTTCAGGCATGATCACCATCCCAGCAGCCAGTTTGGCAGGAGCACAGATTGTTCAGACAGGAGCCAACACCAATACAACCAGCAGTGGACAAGGGACTGTCACTGTGACACTACCAGTGGCAGGCAATGTGGTCAATTCAGGAGGGATGGTCATGGTAAGGATATTGATTCTTCAGCTCACTGTTCTCATCTGTAATTTCTTTTTCTACATATCTCTCTGTCTTTGCAAAATTGCAATTTGATGTCTCTCATAAAGCTTGTTAATAATGTTGACCTCTTGGCATTGAGATTGATCCTTAAGGCACTTACAGAGATCTACTTTTATAATAAACACTAGAGGCCCGGTGCACGGGGGTGGAGGGTCCCTCAGCCCGGCCTGCACCCTCTCCAATCTGTGACCAGTCAGACATTCCTCTCACAATCTGGGACTGCTGACTCCTAACCGCTCACCTGCCTGCCGGCCTGATCATCCCCTAATTGCTCCCTTGCTGGCCTGATCGCCCCCTAAGTGCCCTCCCCTGCTGGCCTGATATGATAGTCCCTAACCGCCTCTGCCTTAACCCCCGCCACTGTGGCTTTGTCCAGAAGGACGTCCTGAAGATGTTTGGTCTAATTAGCATATTACCCTTTTATTAGTATAGATTACAGTGAACCATAATTCATTGTGAGGACCTATTAGTGCCAGGTACTATTCTTGGTGCTGGAGATATAGTAGTGATTAAACAGATTAAATGTATGATTTTATGTGATCTTATTCAGAATTCAAATAATGAAGGGAGAGTTAGGCTGCTGATCTTTGGCAATTGGAAAATACATTGTGTCTAGTGGATGAAACAAGAAATAAGCTAAAAATTAGGTTATAATTAGAGAAACCAAAAAAATGTGTGATATAAATACAGTGAGAAGATAGGGAAGGAAAGTTGGATGGTATCTGAAAGCTAAATCCTCATATGTCAAAATATGATGTCAGTACATAGTACCTAAAATGGATAAATGAAGAATTGAGGAGCAGAAGCCTGCACAGAGAGGAAGAAAGCTACCAGAAGAAACAATACAGACATTCAAAGTTAACGTTGGGAAGGGAGTGTAGCAAAGGGGACTTGTTTCATCATATATTTAGTACAGTGTTTCATTTTGTTTGTTTAGAAAAATTAGGATTAAATTATATAATAAGTTAACTAAATTAGTTGTATAACTATAGGCATTAAGTAGCACTTGGTAAATTCATACCTATTTTCCATTGAACTGTTTTACAGTATTGTCATACTAGAGGCCCGGTGCACAAAATTACTGCACAGGTAGGGTCCCTAGGCCCAGCGATCAGGGCTGATTGGGGCCTTGCGGCTGCCAGTCAGAGCTCCCTTCCCCGGCTGCTGGCTGCCACCTGGGGCCTCCCTTCATTCCATGCTGCCGCCTGGTGGTCAGTGCACATCATAGCGAGCGATAGAACTCCCAAACTCCTTTGAAGACACTTCGCATATTAGCCTCATATATATATGATTACTGTCTGGATGGCAGCAGACATTCCTAGAGAATGGAGCCATGCATGGACAAGAATTTGGACCAGGTTATGTTATTTCTAAGTGTGGCTCCTGGGCCCCCAACTGATAGATTTGTAATGTTGGTTTAAAATGCATTTAGTGTACGTGTTCTCCAGAAAATGCATTTAACTGAATGCCCTGTAAAAGCTACTCTTGTGTAGCATTCAGAAGAAAATAGATTAACACAGATTAAGAAACTTGCCTATGTCTATACTTTTTGTCACTATTTAATAAACTGGTTTTCTCTCAACACAGATGGTGCCTGGTGCTGGGTCTGTGCCTGCTATCCAAAGAATCCCTCTACCTGGGGCAGAGATGCTCGAAGAAGAGCCTCTCTATGTGAATGCCAAACAGTATCACCGCATACTTAAGAGGAGGCAAGCCCGAGCCAAACTAGAGGCAGAAGGGAAAATTCCAAAGGAAAGAAGGGTATGTATAACATAGGGAAGGATGTAGGAAGAGAATACCAGGGTTCTACTTTAGGAATAAGTCAAACCTTTTATATGGTTTGTTTTGAGTACCTTCCAAACAACTGAAGGTAGGTATATAGCTGGTTTGTTTTTGTTTTTTAATATATTTTTTTTTATTTCAGAGAGGAAAGAAGAGGGAAGGAGAGAGAGAAACATCAATGATGAGAGAGAATCATTGATCGGCTGCCTCCTGCATGCCCCACACTGGGGATCAAGACTGCAATTCAGGCATGTGCCCTGACCGGGAATGGAACCATGACCTGGTTCGTAGGTTGATGCTCAACCACCGAGCCACACTAACTGGGCTGATAGCTGGTAATTTTTTATAAAAGTTATCATTTGCTATATGTAGGTGCAGCTACAGAAACAAAAAAATAATACTGGCTTAAATTTAAAATTATTTTTAAAAAATTTTTCTTACATAAAAGAAGCCCAGAGATAAATTGTCCTGGGCTGGTAGCACATTTCCACAGTTCTCAAGACTCATTCTCCTCCTGTCTTATTCTAATTTCTTAGTTTGCTATTTTTAGTCCAAGATGGCTGCTTGGGCTCCAGCCTAGGAGCAAATGGAACAAAAGAGGCAGCTCTCTTTTAAGGAAACTTTTAGGAAGTTTTATATTTCATTAGCAAAACTTTATTTTTTTTTTATTGACTTCATAGAGGAAGGGAGGTGGAGAGAGAGAGAAACATCGATGAGAGAGAATCATTGATCAGCTGCCTCCTGCACACCCCACACTGGGGATTGAACCCGCAAAATGGGCATGTGCCCTGGCCAGGAATTGAACTGTGACCTCCTGGTTCATATAGGTCGACACTGAGCCACACCGGCCAGGCTCCTTAGCAAAAGTTTAATTACATGGCCAGTTACCTGCAAATAAAGCAAGGAAATGCAATGTTTTTACTAAGTAGCCATTTGCCCAACAAAAATTTGGTCTGTTATTAAAGCAAAAGAGAGGATATATATATATATATATTAAGAGATAGGTAGTTATCTATGGGATACCTTTGGGGAGGGGAATCTTTTTTATTATATTCATTTAGCATTTACTTCTTATGGTAGTTATATATGGCTAGCTATCTAGTGTTTTCTCCAAAGCTTTCTCCATAATTCAAAGTCATAAGTGCCTCTGGTGGCTTTGTTTTCTGGCTTTAGAAATATCTGCATGAATCTCGGCACCGTCATGCCATGGCACGGAAGCGTGGTGAAGGTGGGCGATTTTTCTCTCCAAAAGAAAAGGATAGTCCTCATATGCAGGTAAGAAGACTTCTTACTTTGTATTTTCTCAGGTGGAATCTTCTGCATTGTCTAAGCTTTTTCCCCCAACTGAATATTTACAGCAACCTAAAGCTCTAGGAGGTAAGCATTTTACAGTTGAATCAAAGGTTTAGACAGGTTAAATAGTTTGCCTAAGGTGTAATATATATATAGTTAAGTGTCTGTCCGACCAGTAGGTATGACGCGCACTGACCACTAGGGGGCAGATGCCCAGCACAGGAGCTGCCATGGCACGCACTGGCTATTTAAAAATAAACAGCACCATGGATCTGGTACCTACAAACCAACACTCAGCTTCCCCCAAGTGTAACACAGGCCCTAGCACCACCCTGGAGCAACAGCCCACCAAATCGCAGCCAACGCTGCCAAGATCCCATGGTGCAAAATGCGGCCCACAGCCCAGCCTGGAAACGGTTGTTGTGGGTGCCGGGTAATGATGTCACATAGCAATGCCCAGCTTCCTCTCCCTAGTGACTAGCCTCCTTAGAGTTTCTTCACCCCAGGAACACAACTTGCTTTATAGCCAGGTGCAAACATTTTACAGTTCAACCAAATGTTTGTGAATTGTTTTCCCATGCTTCATCTCATTTGATCCTCAGAAGTCCTGGAGTAGGTAGATAGGAGACTTGATAGAATCCTTTTTTCTTTTCATTAGCAAGACACAAATAACGATATTAAAATATTTCTTCTAATTAATTTCCTTTCAATGTGCACAAATCCATGCACCGTGACACTAATACTTAATAAAATGGTACAACTGAATTTCAAACCCAAGCAGTACAATTCCATAACATACTCTGTAACTACTATATTGTACTGGTTCTTAAATCTAATTCTACTCATTTTATTGTATTGACATTTCTGAGTCAATATATCTAAAGTAGAACTCTTGATTTTTTTTTTAATGCCTCAACCACTCATCTCAACATGTCCATCCATCCAGTTACTAGAATTATCCAACTCTTGATTTTACATCTAAAATATAATCTGAGCCAGCTTACTTTTTTCCCTCCCAAATGCCAGCCTAGTCTAATCCCCTCTCTTTTGGTTCAGTTAATATAACAGCTGCCAACTGGTCTCCCTTGTTCCATTCTTGTGCTGCTCTGGTCCATTAGCCGCATTTTAGTGTGATATTTTTAAATGTGTATCACATCACATCACCATCTTGCTTAAATTCCTTCTACCCTGCCCTTTCTCATTTACACTTCAGACTAAAATCTAAAGTACTTACCTTGGCCAAAAAGGTCCTGAATGATCTAGCTCCTCCTGCCTACCTCTGGCTTCATTTCCTCCTACTCCTTGGTTTTTATGCTCTTGCTATAGCATTGTTCTGTCTTCTGCCATTAGGACCTTTGTCCTCAGTATAGCCAATTGGTAAAGCTTTTCACTCAAGGAACTCTCCTAATTCTGTGTGCTAACAATATGACCTCAGTCAGTTTACTTAGCCTCTTTTAGCCTCAGTTTTCTTCACCTGTAAAATGGGGTGCTATTGATACTTCACAAGAATGTTGTGAGAATGTCATGCAGTAAGTCACATTAGGCACCTACTTAGCCTAGTGCATGGTGAGAGCTCAGTAAATGCTATTAGTATTCTCATTCATTGATCAAGACCAAGCGCCCGGCCTACCACCTTCAGAAATCATTCAGCTCATCCTTGGATCATGTTAATTGAGACTTCACTGCCTTGGTGTGAAAGAACTGAAGGTGGTTACTATGAGTATTGTAGAAAGCTTCCACAGACAAATCCTTGTCTTAACACTGCATGTTGTGAGAGGCAGCAGGCAGAGTTTAGTGGAAAGAATATTAAATGGGTACCAGAGACCTGGGAGTTAGTTCTTGCTGGGCTCCTGAGTAACTTACTGATTCTAGTCCAAGCAAATCACTTATACCCATCTGGGCATCAGGTTTATCTGTAACTTCTAGGTACACTGTAACCTTTTAACAAAGTGCATCAAAGTAAATAAATCCCAATGTCACTTAGCTCTGCTAAGTGCTCAGCATTTAAATATAATGGTCAGAAAATAATGACCAAAAATTTTCTATATATATATATATATATATATATATATATTTGTATATTTTATACACAAACACACACACACACAGCATGTCTGACTGGCATGGCTCAGTGGTTGAGCCTCGACCTATGAACCAGGAGGTCACGGTTTGATTCCCAGTCAGGGCACATCCCCGGGCTGTGGGTTCGATCCCCATTGTGGGGCATGCAGGAGGCAGGCAATCTACTTCATCATTGATGTTTCTATCTCTCTCCTTCTCTCTCTGAAATCAGTCCTATATAATAAAATGGTAATATGCAAATAGACCGAACAGCAGAACAACTGAACAACCAATCAAAACGTAATATGCGCCCTAACCAGTTTGGCTCAGTGAGTTGAGTATCGGCCTGCAGACTGAAGGGTTCTAGGTTCGATTCCGGTCAAGGGCATGTACCTTGGTTGAGGACACATCCCCAGTAGGGGCTGTGCAGGAGGCATCTGATGGATGTTTCTCTCTCATAGATGTTTCTAACTCTCTATCCCTCTCCCTTCCTCTCTGTAAAAAGAAATCAATAAGATATATTTTTTTATAAAAAAGTAATATGCTAATGATATGCTAAGGATCCCCAACTGCTCGCTATGATGCGCACTGACCACCAGGGGGCAAACAGTCAACTGGTCGACCAGTCACTATGACATACACTGACCACCAGGGGGCAGATGCTCCAACTGGTAGGTGAGCTTGCTGTTGATCAGGACTGAGCAAGATGGACCAGACACACCTGGAGCCCTCCCACGGTCCCTCCCCTGTCCGATCGTGCACCGGTGGGTTCCCTCAGTCTGGCCTATGCCCTCTCACAATCCCGCACCCCTTGAGGGATGTTGGAGAGCAGGTTTCAGCCCGATCCCACAGGCTACTCCCCTTGGGAGGGCGCCAGACGCAGGGCTCATGGCTGGTGAGCGCTGCTGTGGCAGCGCAAGCCTCTCCCGATCGGGACTGATTGGGCGCAAGCACACAGCAGGCACAGTGGGGCCAGGATGAGCGGGAGTGGCAGGTAGGAGTTGCAGGCGGTGTTGGACTGTGGGTTTTGGCCCGATCCCTGCAGGTCACCCAGAGGGACCCCACCCATGCACAAATTCGTGCACCGGGCCTCTAGTAAAAATATATTTTAATATAGATATAGTATGACATGGCTTTTCTTGGTCTTTCTCTTAGCCACCTCTAAGGACCCTTAAACAGTAAAGGTAGAGCACAACATAGGTGTGCTATCAACTCTGGAGTGTTCAGTAATGGAGTGGCAGGCCAGATCAGATTTTTAATCCTTTTAAGAATAAGGTTTATTGTCTCATTTCCAAATGGAGCTGCATTTTAATCCACTTATGCAGACTTGCAAGCAGACCTTTGGTTTTCTTGGCAAAGTTGTATCTATGTCGTTGGTGATAAAGTAGTGAGAGCCACAGTTCCTGTTGCTTTTGCAAAGTACTTTAATCATTATTATGCTTTCTTTGTCTCTAGGATCCAAACCAAGCAGATGAAGAAGCAATGACACAGATCATCCGAGTATCCTAACCCCAGGCCATGTGATGGAGATGATCAAGGTCATGTTCCTCACCACTGTTCCAGGAAATTGATCACTTCTTCCGATGGGACACTGATGATCACATTCTGCCCTTTTCTGCAGGACAGAAACCCACTTAGTTTTTCAAAGTGGCTTGGTATTATAATTGCAGCGGTGTCTGGCAAATTGAAGTTGCAAGGCTTTGTCTCACCCCTTCAGTCAGGACTATTTTAGACTGTTGATGACATTGACGTTTCATGGACTAGGATGATGCGAAGGACTCATGCCAGCCCAACAGTACCACACACAGCACTTAGATGTTGACTGGTGAAGCCAGCCAGCCATCTGAGCAGGGGAGAACAACCTTCTCAAGCTAAACTACAATCCGGGAAGCTGAAGCCCACTCCTTCCCATGGAATCTAAACACCATCTCAGGCTAAGTGAATGAACACTGTATTCAGAGATGACTTCCAGGCATGGAAGTTCAATCTCATGGAAATAATAAATTCTCTGAGATACATTCATCTAATCTGTGGTAATAATAAGAATGTCTACACAGATGATAGGTTGGTATTTTTGGACTCCAAGCCAAGAAAAAGCTAATTCTGGGGATAGAATGATAAAAGAATCAAGCACTAAAAATAATTGCTGAATCTTTTTTCATTTTGGCCAGTTGTGGTCTGCTTGTCCATCTGTTGACAGGTCATCTGGACCATAGTTCTTACTATGGCTACTTGTAAGACAATTTAGAAGGTATTGGACCTTGAAACTTCCTTTCCTAAGTAGAGAACAAAATAATACAACTATGCTGAAGTGCTGAGGACACTTGTAACTCCTAAACAGCGAGGCAAACTAGAGATTTTCAATCATAGGCTTAGTGACAGCATTTGGAAAATAGAAGGGTTTGTGTGTGTTTCAGTCTAGAAGAAGAGAGAGAGGTAATATACCCATGTGTTGTCATATAGCATGATTCTTCAGTTGATGGATGCCTGGGATGGATCATTAAGATGAAGAGACTAATTTACATTTACACTATAATCTTTTAACAACCGAAAGAGAGAAGTCTGAGATTTGGTCTTTGACACTTTCTGGAAAGCACTGTTCAATCAAGCTGTCCTGGACATTCTCCAGGTTACCTCCTAGAACTTAACGTGGATGTTGGCTTCACTCCTGCAAGTGCTTTGTGCTGGCCCCAGAAAACGGACATTCTCATGTTTCCCATGGCAGCTGACTCATTGGTGCCAGCTTCCATTTGCTTCCCCCTTTCTCCATATGCCTTTGCAGGAAGGTTTTCACTTTGCATCTACATTTTGGGGACAAATTACAGACTGGAACTAGAGATGGCTGTAGTGTAAGGAATTGGGCCACAGTTCCCAGAATGGGTTGTGTCTCATTTCTTTTCTAGATGTTGAACCCTTGTAGAAAGTGATACTTCAGAAGAGTTTCTGCCTACTCTGGAAACAAAGAAGGAAAACTTAATTCTTTTTGACTTAATAACCAAGAGTAAAGATTGGCTCTTTTTATATTTTACTCTAATTGTATTAAGAGATAAAAAGTATTTCACTCTCTAAAGAAAACATCATAAGCATTGTAATGGTCTAAATAGAGGTACAGAGCTATGCAAAGAAAGCAGGAAGTGAAATATATTTCTAATTCCTGAAATCGAATCATCTCCTGGCTTCCAGATGTCAGAAATGGAGGACTTATTCTTTGGTAGACTCACTAGAAACTTCTGGCTCATTACATGAGTTTTAGATGTTAATTTATCCAGTAATCCCCAAATTTGTCAAATGACAGGTTACTAAAAACAATGAGAAATTTATATCCCTTGGTTTGTTTAGGAATCTTTAAGATGCAGAGTTCAGAAAGAGATTCCTCAGACCTAATTTCTAGTACTTAAGCCAATAGTTCTAAAACGCTATTTATTTGTGTCTGTAAGTTTGTACATAGTAATTCCAGCCTCATTGTTGCGGAATTATTTTTTCATGCATTTGAGTTTTGCTTGAAATTAAATGCTTCAGTTGTCATTATTGTCATTGCATTTCAGCTAATTCATGGCCCTTTTATTGTGGTCATTTTTAGCATATCATAATAACCCACAAAGTGGGGGTGAGGTGGATTAAGGTTTGGATTTTTTTCTTTATTTGTTGCTAGAAGTTCTTTTATTCATTTTTCATTTTGACTGTAGTGATGACTTTTAGATATAGAGTGAATGGATGAGTGAATAATTGGTTTAATAGTTACTTTACTTCATGAATGCTTTTTTTTTGCAGGATAATTGTATATATTTTAATTGTATTGGTACATTGAACATGTCAGTGTCTATATCACTGGACCAACAACATTTTTGGCTATTGAGTGCCTGATAATAATGTCTTGATTTTCCTTTGGGACTCAGTTATATATATTTTCCCCTCAGCAGTAGGGGGAGTACAGGTGATCTGATCATTGATGTCATTGCAATTGTTATTTTTAAAAATAAATTTATGAGAAAGTGATTGAATTTTGAGAAGTCTACATCCCCTGGGTTCGAGGTTGTTTATAATGTTGAAATTGATCTCTGTAGACACAAGACATATGTAGTGTCCAGGCCACTTACCTAGCTCCTTCCTTTAATCTCTTTTCCTTCCTTTTGGCCTTCCCACTCTGCTGACAATTATTTTCTGTCATCTGTGGTCTGATCATATATTTGGTGTTACTGGAAGTGTTATAAAAATGCAAAGAAGAATACCTTGAGTAAAATTAGCCCACCAAAATGGCATTGATTTATTAGGTGTTGTAGAACTATAGTGAAAATAAAAATGTTTAATTTCTGCAGGAAAGACAAAAATACTTTTCTGATTGTTAAAAACCCACAGTGTACTCATAGTTGTACTGCTTTGTGTTCTCTCTGAATCTGAGCAACTGATTGGGAACTTAAGTATGTCATTATCATACAGAAGTGAGAAAAACAGCCATTGGGAGCGCTCCCATGAGACCCGATAGACCAATCCTGGCAGACCGCAGAAATAGAAGAATCTCTCCCCTAACGATTGAAACGGGCCAAGAGTAAAATAACCTTAGTGTAACTGTTCAGTTTAAAAACCATCCTGAGTTTGCTTTAGCCAGATGCCGTGATACGACGCAAAGACCACTACTATAGTCACCCCAGATATTCTTTGTGGTAGAAGCATCTTCACTACCCTGTTTCATTGCGGCTCTGAAAGCCCTGCTCTTAGCTGCCCCGCCCTCCGCCCCGGCAGCCAGAGCAAGGGCAGCGGCGGCCGGAGGCAGGTGGGGCGGTGCCGCAAGAAAGCCCACACTGATTGGTTGGTGGGAGGGCCCCGCCAGGACCGCCACGCTAATTGGCTGCTACTCGGGGGGCCCTGTTTCCGGTAGGTCGGCGGGCAACCCCGCCGCCGTCATGGCGACCGGCGACCGGGAGAGGGCGCCGCTTCTGTGGCCAGTGGAGGCCCGGTTGGCGGCGCTACTTCCCGACCTGCTGGTCTTCCGGAAGCCCCGGGCACCAGAAGCCGAGCTGGCCACGGCCCAGGGCGTCCTCCTTGGCGTCCACGTGACGGGTGAGGGCGAGGGCAGGCGCGTCGCTCCCCGGCCCGCCCCGGCGGCGGCCGTTGGGCCTCCGCTCCCAGAGCCGCGGGAGCTCAGGCGCCTTTCTCTGCCGGTCGCCCGCGGGGACCAGCGCCGTTTCCGAGCAGGAGGACGCCGCTAGGGATGCTCTGGCTTAGCCCTTGGGTTCTCTTCAGAAAGCATGAAATTGCGACTCATAACACTGAGAGGCTGTTCATTTAACGGGTGTCTAGGGAGCGTGTGTGTCATGAAGATGAGAGATTCAAGGAGCTCAAACTACGAGCTCTCCACAAAGCATGAGCCTGTTCCCGTGTGCTGCCTGCCTCTCACGTGGGGAGAAATCCTGAGGGTCCCTCGGCCAGGGCGCCGTAGGGAAGGGTGGGCGAGGGGGCGCTGGCTTCACGGTCTGCAGCTCCTGGAGCAGTGAACCCGATTTCCCCGCCCCCTGACAGGACGATGGGGCTGCTAAAGCCCAGACATCTGCTCCCACCCTAACCGGTTTGGCTCAGTGGATAGAGGGTCGGCCTGCAGACTGAAGGGTCCCAGGTTCGATTCCGGTCAAGGGCATGTACCTTGGTTGCGGGCACATCCCCAGTAGGGGGTGTGTAGGAGGCAGCTGATGGATGTTTCTGTCTCATCGATGTTTCTAACCTCTCCTTCTCTGTAAAAACTCAATAAAACATATTTAAAAAAATAAAAAGACATCTGCTCCCTTTACCCGGGTCTGATACGTGGAGGCAATAAAAGTTGAGGATTGTCAGCTAACGTAATCATCTCTGCTTTGTTGGCTAGGGTTCACAGCATTGATGGACAGGTTCAGCCTGACCTGCAAGTCGGAAGATGACCTGGACAAACTGGCCCACATTTTCAGTTATTACATTAGTGACATCATCGAGCGTGAGTGGCCATTGCAGGGGGGCAAGGAGGCGTGGCCTGGGCTCCCGCGGGTTGGCGATGGAAGGGGTCCTGGGGTACCTTAGAAGGGACACTGAAGGACCATTCTTTCAGTCTTACATTTGTTCCGGCAAGCTAGCTCTTTGTATCTGCCATTCTGTCCAGTCTCGCATCCCGTTGACTCAATGTTCAGAAACAGAACAACAGCTAGTTTTAACTTTGCATGTTTGTGTTTTATTTCAAAATAAAGCATTCCTCAGGCTGTCTCTTCTAACAATAATGTAACGTGCCTCATGTGTGTATATCAAATATAATTTAGAAAACCCCTTCCCGTGCCAGCATTGCATTTTGGTCCTGTGAGGTAGGAATGAGTGTTTATTTTCTGCCATGTATTAAGCTCGCGCATATTTGCCTAATTTGGAAAAGAAACTCCTTCTTTGTTCAGTAAACGTGTTTTTGAGTTCCCACTCTGTGACATGCACTATAATAGGTGCAGAGGGTGCAAAACCCTGTTGTTCACCTTTCAGTCTGGTTAGGCCCACCCAACAGGAATTACTCTGGCCCTATACCCTTTAGTACCTATATAACATTCCGGTTCTTGGCGGACGGTGCCCCATGCAGTTATATCCATCATTCTGAGAGTCACCAGAATACTAACTTTGCGCCGTCTCCTTTAGAAACGATTCTTTGACCGACCCCTAACCCATGAGGAGCAAGTGTTAAAGGTCTTTCAATTCTCACCAAGTGTAGATGAAAGGGGGAGATAGAAGTTATGAATTAGGAATTGTAACATCAGGAACTTCTGGGTACTAGAAATACAGGTACATACGACATAGTACCTGTCCTTGTGGGATAGACAAATAATGAACAATTATAGATTATACATTCTACAAAGGAAATAAATAGGGTGTGATGGTTAAGAAGAATTATAGGGTGAGCGTTTCTATATTAGGGTAATCAAAGGGGGTGTTTAGGCTGAGAGGTAAATGGTGAGAGGAACACCTTGTGAAGAGCCAAGTGTACAGCATTTCAGACGGAAGAAAGCCAAGTACAAAGTTTCTGAGATGGGAGAAAACTTGGCATATTCTGGGAAGTGAGAAGGCCAGTGTGGCTAGAGCCAGGGTGGGGAACATCTGGCCTGTGGGCCACATAAGGCCCACGAAATCATTTGATCTGGCCCAGCCAAGGCATTAGGGGTGAATTCATTAAAGCAGGCTGATTTTTAAGTTAATAATTTTGTATGGCCCACAAATGATGTTAAAAATATCCAAATGGCACTTGGTAGAAAAAAAGGTTCCCCTCCCTGGGCTAGAGCATAGCTAGTGGAAGAAAAGTGGCTTGAGGTGAGGTTGGAGATCATCAAGCTGTAAGGCCCGTCGTCGGCAAACTGCAGCTTGCGAGCCACATGTGGCTCTTTGGCCCCTTGAGTGTGGCTCTTCCACAAAATATCATGTGTGGGCGCGCATGTACAGTGCGATTGAAACTTCATGGCCCATGCGCAGAAGTCGGTATTTTTGTGGAAGAGCCACACTCAAGGGGCCAAAGAGCCACATGTGGCTCGCGAGCCGCAGTTTGCCAACCACTGGATAAGCCATCGTAAGGAGTTTGGGTCATACATGTCAGTACAAGGGAGTATGATCTGATTTACATTTTTTTAAAAATATATTTTATTGATTTTTTACAGAGAGGAAGGGAGAGGGATAGAGAGTTAGAAACATCGATGAGAGAGAAACATCGATCAACTGCCTCCTGCACATCTCCCACTGGGGATGTGCCCGCAACCCAGGTACATGCCCTTGGCCTGGGACCCTTCAGTCCGCAGGCCAATGCTCTATCCACTGAGCCAAACCAGTTAGGGCTGATTTACATTTTTTAAAAGCTCATGTTAGCTGCCTTGGGGGGATTGGATTATAGGGAGCTGAAGAAGAGTAGGTGGTAAGAATGGAAGCTGGACGAGATCATTGGAACAGCTGTTAAAGATGATGGAGAATTGGTCTAGGGTAGTGGTTCTCAACCTTGGCGGCATGTTAGATAACCACTTGGGGAGCTTTTCAAAGTCCTGATGTCTACATCAGTTAAATCAGACTATCTTGAGGTAGGCCCAGGAGTTGGAATTTTAAAAGTTTTACAGGCAATTCCATTGCGCAGCCAAGGTTGAAAATAATGGTCTTAAGATATGGCAGTGGAGTCGTATGGCGATGGATTGATTTTATATATAGGGTGTCCCCCCAAAACATATACACATACTTTGAATAATTATATAAAGACAGTGTCTATTAAAACACATTTTATTTTCAAAATTAAGCTACCAGCTGTTAAAGTGTGTATACATTTTTGGGGGGACACCCTTTATATTTTGCAGGTTCAACACACAGGATTAGCTGATGTATTTTTTCTTTTCTTTTTTGATTTCAGAGAGGAAAGGAGAGAGATAGAGATATAGAAACATCAATGATGAGAGAGAATCATTATTTGGCTGCCTCCTGCGTGCCTCACACTGAGGACTGAGCCCACAACCCGGGCATGTGCCCTGATTGGGAATTGAACTGTGACCTGGTTCATAGGCCAATGCTCAACCACTGAGCCACACCAGCCGGGCTGATTATTTTTTCAGTGGGAAGTAGTGAGGAAAGGGACTCAAGTTTTCAGCTTTCATAACTGAATTGATGGTGGCATCACCTACCAAAATGGGAAAGTCTGAGCTTTGAGAAAGAAAATCAGGATTCTTTTTTTAATATATTGAGTTTGAAATGTCAATAAATCATTCAAATAGAGAAATCAAAGTGAGTTGATGGGGAGAATATAAATAAAGAGAAAGAGCCTAAGACTGAGGCTTGAAGAACTCCAGGCGAGGATTATGATTAGGGAGAAAGAGAAATAACCTACAAAAGAGTCGATAAGACAGACAGTGAGGTGTAGAATATTGTGGTATTTACCTAACCAAAGGGGAAGTAGTGTCTCTAAAAAAAAGAGGTGGTGGCTAGCTGGGTTGAAAATGAAAGGTGTCTAATACAGTGAGGTCAGAAAATACTGAATTTAGCAAGATGAATGTTGTTGATGATCTTGATAATTTTGGTGAAGTGACAGAGATGGAAGTCAGATTGGAGTAAGCTGAGAAGAGAATGGTAGAGAAAAATATTGAATGAATAGGTTATGAGGAGAAAATTGTATATAGTCAACTCTTGAGAATATTTTTACTGGGAATGTAGCACAAAAAAAATGGCCCTAATAGCTAGAGAAGAAGGTAAAGTCAAAAATAGGTAGGTTAATTTTGTTGTGTTTTATTTTGTTTTTTAAAATATTTCTAGGAATGATCCAATAGAAGATAAGGGACGGAGTGAAATTCTTGAGAGGGTAAGCCAGGCGAGGATCCAGAGGACAAATAAAGGGGTAGCTTGGAAGGAACAGAAGTATTTCTGCCATTTTAGAGAAAGTGATATGTATAAGTAAAGGTGGATTTGAGGAGAAGCTAGAAGGGAGGGAGAAGGAACCTAAGCCTTGAAATACACAAAAAGACCTGAAAAGATATAAGGAAAAACTCAGTAGGTCATTTTTTGATCACATATGATTCTTCAATGATCTGGTATAGCTCTGATTTTGACTTATTTTCCTCTCTCCCTTACTCAATTTCAGATGTCCTCTGTTTTGGAGGAGATATCCTAAATATCACAGGTATCTTTCAGTTTTCCTGAATATTTTATGGACTAAGGGAGGAAGACTATATTTAGGTGGAGTATGGCATATTTGTTTATTCAACATTGTTTGGTTATTTAATATATGCTGGGCTTGGAGAAACGAAGATGAGAAAGACACAATCTCTGGGGTCTCCCAGTCTAATGGGAAAGCCTTGCCCATATTAAGCTCACATTGCTTTACATTTTGCTTAGATTGAATGACAGAAAAACAAGTGCCTGTAGAGTATTCGTGAGTAAACTAATGAGAAACTTAGTCATTAGTAGCAGAAACTAAATGTAAGACAGAGAGGAGTAAAAAGTCTCCTATCTGGAGAACTCTTAGGATCATTAACAGCTTTATGCCACACTGTTGAACCATCTTTTAATTTAAACTTAAACCAACCATAAAATTACATTTGAATATGAACCTATATTTTATGAAGTACCCCTCATCATCTTTTAGTATATTGGTGGAAGGAAGATTAGCAAAACTATTATTAAACTACCCTTAAACTATCTTTAAACCTTAGTAACATTTCAGCTTCTACCTAGTCATCTTTATTTATATGCTCAAGTCATTTTGAGGATCTAAAGCAATATTTTAAGCAAGCATCATATATAGAGCCAAGAAACCTTGCCTGACACCTTGCATGATACCTTCTGCATTATTGGGGTCTTTGTCCTGGTCAAGTGAGTCCAGATATTTGACCTCTGTCAGCCTATCTTCTGTCTCTGCAGGGAATGTCCTCCTGGCACTCTGGACAGTGGAACAGAATCAACTGAGTGACATCATTACCCTCGTGGCAAAATGCAGTCTGGAGATACAGGAGAAATTTGGGGTCTACCATACCAGAGAAGGCCAGGACCTGCAGCTAAAGATAGGTAGTAGCTACTAAAAGATATCCAATTGGAAAACAACAACCACAGGAAAAAAAAAAAACATTATAAAAATTCCAAAAGATAAATTGGGTAAAAATATTTGCAACTTATATCATGTAGACAAAGGATGAATTTTTTTTAACATAGAAAGAACACAGAGAAATAAAAAACATATAGAAATAAAAAAACTAACATTCTAAGAGAAAAATGGACATGAATAAATAGTACATAAACAAAGAAATACATAAGATGGTCAACTTCATAATAAGAAAAATGCCAATTGAGATCATTTCTCATCTAAAAAATTCAGATGCTAAACATACTATTGAGGCTGTGAAGAGTAAGCCTTCTTATGTGGTACTGGTAGGAATCAACAATGATATAACATATGGAAGATGATTCAGTAATCAAGATTATAAATGCATTCTTTTTTAAATATATATTTTTATTGATTTTAGAGAAAGAGGAAGGGAGAGGAAGAGAGAGAAACATCAATGAGAGAAACATTGATCAGCTGCCTCCTGCATGCCTCCTACTGGGGATTGAGCCCACAACCCTGGCATGTTCCCTGACTGGGAATGGAACCAGCAACCTCATGGTGCGCAGGGCAATGCTCAACCAACTGAGCCATACCAGCTGGGCAAATGTATTTATTCTTTATCCCAGCAATCCCACTTCTGAACATTTATTCTATAGGAATACCTGAGGATACATGAAATGTCATATGTACAAGATTATTGATTACAATATGGTTTATAATAAAAGGTTGAAAACAGTCCATCTGTAGGAGACTGATTAAGCACTAAATATGTCTACTCAATGAGATTCTCTGCAACTTCAAAAATATGTTCTGCTATAGCAGTATCTCCAAAATATATATGAGAACAAGTAGTATTTCATTGTATGGATTGACTACAATTTGTTTCTCCACTCAGTTTTTTTCAAGTTATGGCTAAGAGAAGAATTCAGAGCCAAGACTCAAATTATAAGAGAAAGTTTTATTTAGAAAGTCACAGAGGTAGAAGTGAGCTGTAGAAGAAATGGGCTCAGGAAACAAGCTATAGCAAAAGGGCCCTTAGAGATTAGTGGGGAGAGAGAGATGCTCCTTGAAAGATGAAAGACGAAGAGGTTCAGGCATGCTACAGCAGGGAATAGAGAGCCCTGGGGCCAGAAGGGTGTGCGGAAAGGTACGGGTGTGCTTCATAGAGCCGCTATCTACTCACTTTTGCTGGATAATTGAGTGCTCACTTTTGGCTATTACAAATAAAGCTGTTATGAACATCTGTGTACAAGTCTTTGTGTGGACATACATATTCATTTCTCTTGGGTAAATACCTAGGAGTAGAGGGCCTGGGTCATATGGTAGATGTATGTTTACCTTTTTAAGAAATTGCTAATCTTGTCCTGATTGGGTAGCTCAGTTGGTTAGAGCGTCTTCCAGACATGCCAAGGTTGCAGGTTCAATCTCAGGTCAGGGCACAACAAGAATCAAACAATGAATGAATAAGTGAAATAACAAATTGATCTTTTTCTTTCTCTCTCTCTCTCTAAAAATCAATCAATAAATAAAAGGGAAATTGCTAATCTTTTTTCCAAAGTGATTGTACCATTTTATTTTCCCTCTAGCAATGAATGCAGGTTCCAATTTCTTCATGCCCTTTTCATTGTCTGTTTGAAGAACTTTAACATTTCTCGTAGTATGAATTTGCTGGAGATGTGTTTCCAGTGTGTGTATGTCTGGAAAAATCTTTATTTAAATCTTTTAATATATATATATTTTATTGATTTTTTACAGAGAGGAAGGGAGAGGGATAGAGAGTCAGAAACATTGATGAGAGAGAAACATCAATCAGCTGCCTCCTGCATGCTCCCTACTGGGGATGTGCCCGCAACCAAGGTACATGTTCTTGACCAGAATTGAACCCAGGACCCTTCAATCCACAGGCCGACACTCTATCCACTGAGCAACACTGGTCAGGGCTAAATCTTTTTTTTTGAAAGATATTTTCAATGGTATTAATTTCTAGGTTGACATATTTTTTTTCTCTCTTACATTAAAGCTGTTGCTCTATCTTCTAGCTTGTGATGTTTCCAACAAGAAATCTGCCTTCATCATTATTTCTTTGTATATAATGTGTCTTTTTATTTTTCCTTCTGGCTGTTTGTTTTTTTTTTTTTTAATTAATTTCATAGAGGAAGGGAAAGGGAGAGAGAGAGAAAAAAAAAACACCAATGATGAGAGAGAATGATGGATCGACTGCCTCCTGCACGCTCCCCACCAGGCATCGAGCCCACAACCCTGGGCATGTTCCCTGACCGGGAATCTAGCCATGACCTCCTGGCTCCTAGGTCGATGCTCAACCATGAGCCACGCCTGGTTGGGCTCTTCTGGCTGCTTTTAAAGATTTTTTCTTTATTACTGGTTTTAGGTCATCTTATGATGTGCCTTGGTATTTTTTAGTGTTTTGTTTTTCTTTTCTTTCTTCTTGTGCTTATGGTTCATTGAGGTTCTTTGATCTCTAGGATTTTAGTTATCAAATTTAGAAAATGTTCTGCCTTTATTTCTTCAATTTTTTTTCTGTTTCCCTCTTCTTCTGTCCAGTTACAACATGCTATACACTGCTTGAAATTGTTCCATGACTCACTGGTGCTGTGTTCACTGTTTTGTTTTGTTTTTCCATGTCTTTCATTTTGGATAGTTTCTATTGCTATTTATTGCAATTTTTTTTGCAATTACTTTTATTCCTGCCTTACGTATTTTTTATCTCAAGCCTTGTAGTTTTTATCCTTGGAAGTTTGATTTAGGTCCTTATTTATCTTTCATGTCTCTATTCAGCCTGTTCTCTAGGTTCTTGAATATATGGAATGTAGTTATAACTCTTTTTATATTCTTGTCTACTAATTTTATCTTTTGTGTTATTCTGGGTTGTGTTTGATTGATTGATTTTTTTTTTTCTCACTGTGGATCGTATTATCCAAAAAGTTGCATGTCTGGTAACTTTTAGTGTGTGCCAGGCATTGTGAATTTTACCTTGCTGAGTGCTAGATTTATAAAATCTTGCCATAATATTCTTGAACTTCATTCTGAGATGTGGGTAGCTTGATCCTTTAGGGTTTCACTTTTAAACTTTGTTGGATGGGACCAGAGTTGTGTTTAGTCTAGGGCTAGTTTTGCCCCAATCCTGAGGCAAGCCCCTTCAATGTCCTGAGAATTACTAAGTTTGACACTCTGGCCAGTGGGGACAGGAACTATTCCCAGCCCTGTGTGATATTGGGGATTGTTCCTTCTAATCTTTTCAGGTGATTCTTTCCCAGGCCTCAGGTGGTTTCTTCATATTGATGCACTTACTAGTACTCAGCTAAAAGCTTGAGGGACCCTGTACAGATTGCTGGAGTTTTTCCTCAGTAGGCACACTGCCCTATTGCCTCTAGCCACCTTGCCCTACTCACACTCCTAGCTTTGTCTCCAACTCAGGGAGTCTTCTGGGCTGCACCTGGGTTTCCACTCCCCAAGATGTGTCCTGGAAACTTGACAGTAGTTGGCATATCAGAGGGTTCACCTTGTTTTCCCATTTCTCAGGCATCATTGTTTTCCATTACCTGATATCCCAGTATCTTGAAAATTATGTTGTGTATTTTTCCAATTTATTAGTTCTGAACATTATGGTAAATTCACTACATGTTGTCCATACTGGCCAAAAGCATATGTCTCTGCCATTTTTCCCTTATTTTTAGTTGGATTAGGTGACTTAGCCCATGTCTATTAAAATATTATCTATTCATCAGCCCGGGTTACATACGAGGAGGGATGCTGTGGTCACTGTGACAGCAGTGTCTGAGCATAACCATTAGGTCTCTGCCAGCAGGCTTTAGTTGTCCATTAGAAGAGCAATTTAGAGACAAGACTCTTAGAAGTTTAGGATCTCTTGTTTCTTCCCCCATACACCTCTGACTTGTTTGAGTGTCTCTAGCTGTGTTTGAGACAGAAAGAAATCTGAGGCAAGGTGTTATTTTTCAAGTTGAGCTCATCTAATATTTCTGCAACTATGGGCAATACAAGATTGGCATGATGCAGAGAGCAGTGTGAGGATTCCAGACCCGTCCCTTTGTATATTCAGTTGAGTTTGGCTATTCACCACTTGCCTCCTTTTTTCTGGATAGGTCTGTCTGCAGGTCGGATTTCCCAGGTTATCGTTGGAGATGAGCAACGACAGTACCTCTTGGTGATTGGGCGGGATGTAGATGATGTCCAGTTAGCTCAGCGTTTGGCTCAGGCAAATGAGATTGTCTTGTCCTGGAACTGCTGGACACTCTGTGAACAGTACATGTTTGAAGTGGAAATCATGAAGGAGGATGAAGCTGTGAAGGTAAGAGGCTGCCACCATCCATTCCCATTCTGCAAAGGCCTTTCTCCTGCACATGGCAGGCAGTGCTCTGGTGGTGGTACATACTGCCTAACCAAAACAACAACCGTTGGAACTCTATTTTGGAGGGAGGTGGGGGATATTTCCCCAGAAAGATGAGGCGGAACAGTAAGGCTAAAAGGATAAATAATAAACAAAGGAGATGGCATCCTCGGCCCCTATGTTAAGGAACCAACAGTAATTCAGTTGATGGGTGGGCACAGAATTGAGCAGTTTTCTTTCTATAGTTAAGAGATATGCGGATCACTGACCCATTTGATTTTGATGAGCATTTTGACAAGTGCCTCAATTATCTGCCACATTACCGGACAAGTGCTAGTAAGTTACTTTGTTCTTTCTACCCAAGCCCAAAATGTTAAAGATTAATTTTCAACAAGGCTGGAGACATTTCATTTGTTTTCCTTTTCTCAGATACTCTAAGAACTGCCCTGGAGTTGGATCCAGACTCTGCACTTGAGCAAACTCTGCGGAAGCACATAATGAAAAACCTCTTGAAGAAGGTTATTTTCTAGTTCTTGAGTCATCGTGTAGACTGTGCATGTGTTTGTGTGAACAAGTGTACATTTATATGTGATGTCCTATTTGCACTGACCCAGTTTGTTTGTCTCCTGCACCAATTATTGTGATGACCTGTCCTAAAATTTTAATTAGATTTCTCAATCCTAGAAAGTAAAAGCCATATTTGTTTTTCAGTTTGTCCCTCAAGAAACTAATATACTGTATAGCAGGGTATAGAGTAAGTATATACTTAATTAATATGTGTTGACTAAGTGTGTATATATAAACATATGTAATGACTAATGGAATTGGAAATACCAACTAACTCTTAGAAAATATAAAAGCTTAACAAGTTTCAGCAGTGAATTAGATTTAAAGTCAAACCATTTTCATTCCAAGTGTACTGGTTTGTATATCTTATATATCTCTCAAACCTGAATTTTCTTTTAAGATTTGGTCTGATACCCTTAACTTATTTTGTCCTACTCACCACAGAAAGTAGAATTAAAATTCCTAAACATGATACTGGCAGTTGGCAATACAGGCAGGGTAACTCACTGTCTTTGTAGATTGACGAAGGCCAACCTATGGAGTATATATCTGAATTTCGTACCGTGACTATGGTTTTGGTCAGCCTAGAATTTCACAAGACAGGATGGATGTTGCATTTGTGTCATCTTATCCAGGAGGCTGCATTGTACATCTCCACAGTCATAGAGAAAGGGGGTGGCCAGCTGAGCCAGATCTTTATGTTTGAGAAAGTAAGTACAAGGGGACCTGAGCCATAAGCATTAAAGGTGAGTGAAAAATAATAGTCTTGTATGACCAGTTTGCCTCTCACATAACACAGGCATAAGTCATATATCCTGCTACTTATTTTGCAACATGCTATTTTACATTAAAACTTCAACTAGTATTAGTCAAGGAATAGAATGTTCTAGTTAATTGTCAGAGAAATCAAGGGTTACTCTCTATATCCTTTTTGGTTTAATTCTTGTTGAAAAATCCTTGTGAAAGCATAAAGAATATTCTTCTGACTCTACTAGTAGAGTAAATGTAATCAGATCTTTCTTAGATAATTAAGGACCTTGAAAAAGAGTAGTTTCAATACTTGACATTAAAGGTGAAGAAAATGGAAGCACATAGATTTAGCTCAAAGTATGCACTAGAGATTGAATTTTTGAAGTGCTTGCCATTAAATTTCCTTAAGTTTTAATTTTTAATTCTTTGGATTGTTAAATTAAGATTTTATTTCTTCTTCTTAAATCTCTATGTTGGTGTGGCCTAGAGCATTCATTTCGTGAATCTTATAGAATCCTGTCTTCCTAACAGAAGACCAGAAAGGACCTGGCTTCATTCAGGGGAGTTGGTTCATTTGCAGCAAGCCATACTCCTTCCCCAGATAAGCTCTCTTCTTTCTTGTTCTGTCCTAGGGCTGCATGTTCCTCTGTGTGTTTGGCCTTCCTGGGAATAAGAAGCCAGATGAGTGTGCACATGCCCTGGAAAGCTCTGTCAGCATCTTCAACTTCTGCTGGGAGAATCTTACTGAGACCAAGTGAGGAGGAAGGTGGGGCAGAGAGGAGCTCCTCAGGCCCCGGGGGCTCTTGGGACATGGTAGGAGGCTATGACCAGTAGCAGGGTTTGAGGACATCCAGAATCTTCCTATCGGGGAGGGAACATGCTAAGGGAAGTCAGAAAACAAAATCTATTAAGAAATCACTAGTTATAGAACAGTATCCTAGATACCCAGAGCAAATGAAGATAAATTTCTATCCAGTGGGGTGGGAGAGGAGGAGGAACAGAATGCACATAGCAAGACTGAAGAACACTGCAAATGTGTGCATTAATATAATACAAATAGTATATATGTATGCGGAGGGGATGCAGAACAAAGGTTGTCTATCCACCTATTAGGGAGGGGAAGTAACCACGCTGGTTAATGCTCTCCTTCTGGCTTTCACTCTTGGTCTTTCCCAGACCCAGTAAGTGTTCTGGAATTCACACTGGTATGATCACCCTCCTCTACATTCACCTCGCCTTCCCACCTTCTATAAACTCCTAGTCCTAATTAATAGAAAATTCCATTTTCCCGCTAGTTGCACTATGACAAGGTTGGTTGGAATTTTTCAAATGACATCTTTTTCCCCACTAGAAAACTATGGGGAAAGTGTATACATGAATCAATTTGAAAAATAGTTGTATCTAATGTTAGCATTGATTCAAAGATGATTTGCTTGCCATACTTAATCAAGATGAATAAAATTATGTCACATATTTATACAATGCTTTAAATTTTATAGAATACTGTAATATATGATACCAGTGTGAAAATTTTCTCTGTCTTTATGCATGAGGAAAGTAAGACCACAGAAGATAAATTATTAGCATATAGCAGATCTGGTAATGAAACCCAGATCTTCTGTCCTCAAATTCTGTCACTTTCATTACCCCACAACTGCCTCTTATAAAATATAAATACTCTCCAAAAAAGTAAGCATATATTACAAAATGATATAATTGTAGAGGCATACTCAGAATGTTAGTACTGAAATTTACATCATCTAATCCAACTCCTTATTTTACAGGTAAAGGATGCTACAGTTGCTTCTTATATACTCCTACTCTTAGCCCAGGATAGATATGTGCTGGCACTTCTTTTAGGCATGGGGGGCGGGGGGGTCTACAGATGCTTCTACAGCCTGCTTTCAAATCTTATCTCCACTATGGTTGTGCTGGGCCTTCTCATCCAGTGCTGGTCTGTTCTGCTCTTGCATTTTGCATTGACCTATATATTTATATATTGAAGAAAGAACATATTCTTCATTAATGAAGAACATTTTTATTTTTTATTTTTTTAACATATTTTTATTGATTTCAGAGAGAAAGGAAGAGGGAGAGAGCTATAGAAACATCAGTGATGAGAGAGAATCATTGATCTGCTGCCTCCTGCACACCCCCTACTGGGAATCCAGCCTGCAACCTGAGCATGTGCCCTGACCAGGAATTGAACCGTGACCTCCTGTTTCATAGGTTGATGCTCAACCATTGAGCCACACCTGCAGGGCAAAAGCATTTTTAAAAGAAGGAAGGAACATGGACTTCCAGGAAGAACAAAGGGGCTCATAAAGTATAATAGAAAGAAATAAGAAGTAACCAAGGGAGAAAAGTGTTATTTGTTTAATTATCATTGTCTTGTTAATAGCTGAGTTTCTTGCATGCATATCTATATCCATTCAACAAGCATTGGTTGAACACGACCGAGTCATTCATGTGCTAAGTTTGATGGACATAAAGAGAAATGGGGCACTACCTCCTCAGCTAAGTAAACCACTCTCTTTAGTGCAATGAAACTTAACTACAGGAATAAAATGCTGTAGGAGCTGCAACAAAGTGCTATGAAAAGAAGTAGTTAATTCTCACCAAGATTCCAGAGAAGTCATAGCTATAGAAATAAGTTTGAGCCAGATTGAGAATAAAAGGAGTTTAGTATGTAGAGAAAGTGGGGAAAGGCATTTTAAACAAAAGAAGCATGATGAAACATTATAAGATTTTTAGTCTTGTTATGGCAGCAGAACCAACTGCCTAGTTCTTGTCTTGGGTGTCTCTTTTATTCGCCCTGGGCAGTTGGCCCAGTGAATAAATGGTAAGAGTCTTCACTCCTGTCATTCTGGTAATTCTGCAAGAGAATTTTAATGTCTCAGGAGACAATAATGTTAGGATTGTTGTTACAATTCATGTTCTATGAACAACTTAAAATTGTTTATTTGTAGATTTAACTTAAAACTATGCTCACTGAACCCTCTTTCTCCATCCACATATCTTGTTATTTCTCACAGGAAATTTTTACATCAGTTAACTAAATCTACTTATTCTCTGTTTATTGCCACCTTTGAACCTTTGCTCACTAGAACAGTATATGACCTCTCTTAAAATAATTCATATTTCCAGTACTTTTCCATCCATCGACTAGGCAGGACCACTTCTCCCTTCACCTTTCTCTACTCGAACTCTTACACTCTAGCCTTCTTGAACTATTTAGTTTTGCAGAAGCACACCAGATTCTTCAAAGACTATGCTTTTCCCACTAGACAGAATGCTGATGCCCCATTTTGGCAGTACTTCAACTTTCAAGATCCAATCATATGTCTTCCTTTATGAAATACTTTTTTTTCTCTCCAGTTAATGCTTCCCTTCTGTTGGCTCTGTTAATTTGCTGTATTGATCTCTAATATGTAGTATTTGTCTTGTTAACCTATAATTATGTCTTTTCTCCTTCCTCGATCCCTATCACTCTACTCCTCAGATGGAACTTTTCCAGGGAAGGGTATTCTTGTACAGGTCCGCATTGTATAAAAACCCAGCCCAATTCTTGGTACTGTACATACTACTCAATGCCTATTAAATGGATGAATGTATACATGTATGAATGAATGAAAAAAATATTACTTATTTTTAAAATGTATATCCCAAAGTCTAATTTGCTTCAGGAAGCCTTCCATCAGCAGCCTGATGTTTTGGTTATTCCTTTACTCTGACATTCTAGCATTATTTGATCCATTCACCCAGTTCTGACATCGGTTGATCTATTTAACTTTCAGGTTTTATCTGAGGCAGTGTGATACAGTGGAAATAACACTGGTCTAGGAGTCAGAAGGCCTGGGTTCTCATGCTAATTCTGCTGTTGACTGTTGCTGTGTAGCTCTGGGAAAGGGAATTCACTTTATTAGTTGTTGGTGGTGGTGGTGGTCAAATGGGGTCCAAATATTTTCCCTGTATACTTCACATGTTTGTTGTTCATTATCCCTTAAAGGATCAGATGAAGTAGTCAATTTGAAAGAACTTCAAAAAGCATATACAAAGTATCTGACAGATATAAAGTATTTTAGCCATTTTACTAATAATTACTCCCCAAGTAAAACTCCTGGAGTAGGGGGGCCATTCTGTTCCTCGTGGTTATTTCCCTAATATTCATTATTTTGTACCCATCATGTGATGTAGACTGACAGCAGCCTCTGGCCTTTTTCATCCTGAGCTCTAGCACTAGCCTTCTGGATCTGAGTAATGGCCAATCTAGTGCCTGACCTGGAGGCTTCTGACTGTGTTGTTGCTTTTCTGATCCCCAGGCTTGTTTCCATCAGTATCACCAATGGACCAGTATTCTGTGGCGTGGTTGGGGCAGTAGCAAGACATGAATATACAGGTAGAATAGGACACTGGACTGTTAGTTTTCTGACCTAGGGGGTAAAGATGGAGGAAATGATCCAAAAATTCTGCATCCTTTTTTTTTTTTCTGCCTCCTTGACACAGTTATTGGCCCAAAAGTGAGCCTTGTGGCCAGAATGATAACTGCTTATCCAGGTTTGGTGTCTTGTGATGAGGTAACATATCTAAGATCCATGCTTCCTGCTTACAACTTCAAGAAACTCCCAGAGAAAATGATGAAAAACATCTCCAACCCTGGGAAGACGTATGAATATCTTGGCCATAGAAGATGTATGTGAGTGTCATTGTGTAATAGTTCATTCCCGTCTCTTTTACAGAATCAGGCCATAGGAGTAATCAGTGTTTGATTGTATGACATTAGAAAGAAAGATGTTTCTAGGACCGGCCTGCTGAAATAAGAGACATAAGAGAAGGGCTTTGTTCCCGAGAGCCTCAGTTTTTATGTTTAGCTCTTCGTTAGTGCCTCAGTGAACTTGTTATCCAACAGGAAGAGAATAGCAATAGGTCATTAATCTAGGTGTTATTATTTCTTTCTGTACTTCATACTTCCCTGAACCTAGAACAATCAATAATACTTCTTTCTCCCTTCTGCCAAATTATTTTAATTTTAAAAAAACTCTTTTTTACAGAACTCTCTGTCTCTTGAGTTATCTGAAAATACTTAGGGGGATAATTTTTCCTCTATTAATTGGAGGTATGTTATCTATCTATTCCAATCTATTTTTAATAGAAACATTTCCCTTTGTCTGTTTTCCTAGCATGTTTGGGAAGAGACATTTGATCAAAGTGAGAAATAAAAGTCACCCTTTGTTAGGTGAGTTTTCTTTTCTATCTTAAATTGTATATTTTTCAGCTATAGATAATGGTGATTGTGATTTTAAAAATTTCAAGATTAAATGCTTCTAAGTTGTATCAAAAATAGAAAACAGCCTTCTTAGTGCATTTATGTTCATTTTGAAGAGGACTTGCCATTTCTTTTCCATATTGAATGTTTAAATTTCAGGGGAAGTCCTATCACTTTGCCTGAGATGTACCAACATTTAGTGAGAATCTGTGTAAGTCAGAGTTCAGCTATTGAGATCTGACCAGCTTGTTGTGGCTCACCTTTAGAGGGAAATTCTTCATCCTTAGACAGTGAAGATAGCCCCAAGACTATTGCCACTTACACTGTAAATTCTCTCTCTTTATATTTCTTTTATCTGTATATATTAGATAGTTCATTATTTTTATATAGCAATGACAGACTTTGACTAAAAATTATTATTATAGAAATTTTTACAAAAAGCTAAGACATATCCATGTGGTACCTAATTGTCCAGAATGTCATTACTTAGGCTCTGGAATAAACCACCATGCCCAGCACACATCAATAGAGGCCAAAGTTAACTTTCTGGGAAGATATGTGAAGCTTCACCAAAGAATGGGATTCTGCCAAGAATTCTGGGGGAGAAATGGCATTCTGAGACTTAATTTTACAAATTAATTCAAATAAATGGAGTCTACTAAAAAGCACAGGAGTGTTAGGTGCTCCCTGTCTCTCTACAGACCGAGAGAAAGAACTAGAAGCCTTCCAAATGGCACAGCAGGGATGTTTGCACCAGAAGAAGGGACAGGCAGTTCTGTATGAAGGTGGAAAGGGCTATGGAAAAAGTCAGCTGTTGGCTGAAATAAACTTGCTGGCCCAGAAAGAAGAGCACAGGTAAAGACACCTGCTTTCTGACTGGACATGTGCTTCTCTTGGGGCTCCTTTCCTTTGTTGGTGAGACTCTTGTATCATTAGATTCCGCATCCTTGGGCTGGTAGAGTGAGTAACCTCTCCATGGGTCAACGGCCTTCCCGTGACCATAGTAACATTCCCCAGGGTGTTGTCATTGAAGCTGAAAGAAGCAGATTCCAAGCAACACTTCTATGCCATCCAGACCCTCATGGCCATCTTCTTTGAAATTGATACATGCCCAGCCTTTTACCGGCAAGAGTGCCTACATAAACAGCTTTGTGGGAAAGTGGAGGAACCACTTCACTGCCTTTTTAATGACCTCTTCTTTGTAAAGGTAAGGAAGGCAGTGGCTTTCTGAATTGGATTACTGATGTTATATATATACTATGAGGCTCAATGCATGAATTCATGCACCATTGGGGTCCCTTGGCCTGGCCTGCAGGATTGGGCCGAAACTGGCTCTCCAAGGGGTCCCGGATTGCAAGAGGGCGCAGGCCAGGCCGAGGGACCGCACTGGTGCATGATTGAGGCCAGGGAGGGGTGCGGGAGGTTGGCCAGCCAGGGAGGGACTGCAGGAGGGTTCCAGGGTGTGTCTGGCCCATCTGGCTCAGTCCTGATCAGCTGGACCCCAGCAGCAAGCTAACCTACTGATCAGAGTGTCTGCCCTCTGGTGGTCAGTGCACGTCATAATGACTGGTCAGCCTGTCGACTGTCTGTCCCCTGGTGGTCAGTGCATGTCATAGCGAGTGGTTGAGCAGCCTTAGCATATCATTAGCATATTACTCTTTGATTAGTTGAATGGACGACCGGACACTTAGCATATTAGGCTTTTATTATATTGGATATGGGCTAAGAACACATAATTAGCAATGGTGGAAGTGAGGTTTGAAACACTTTTGACAGCAAAACCCCAGCTTTCTCCTTTTTGAGGAGAGTGAATTCTAGGATTGACTCTGACGCTTGCTAGTTGTATGTCCTGGCACAAATCACTTAGCCTCGCTGAGCTTCAGTTTTTTCACCTGTGAAAATAAGTTCCGTACTTACAGGGTTTTTGCATGGATTTTAAAGGACATGGTATATAAGAGGTTGCATTGTAAGTGTGAAAGTGCTAAATCCATCAAGATGATCCTGACCAGTTGAGCATCCCTTGCAGTTGTATCCATGTCTTCTCTAGTCAGTTTGCAAGTGTTGCTCTTTAAGCCGACCTTTCCTTTCGTTGGCCATGGAGGATGTCACTTGAACCAGCGTCTGAATCTCAAAGGCTTCCAGTGGTCCAGGGTGCACGTGGTACCCAATAGAGTGTAGGCTAAGAATTCCCTAGTCCACATTCTATTTTTTCATCCTCCATCACTTTTTCTAATCTACCAAGCTTGCAAGGCATATATTTAATGGAAAACAGAGAAAACTAAAATCTGTTCAATCCCTCAGCATAGCTCTGTCTTAAGACAGGCCTTGCCTAGGGCTCTGGCTCTGGCCCTGCCAAAGTGGTTAAGGAGCAGCCTCACTTTGGTTCTCAGGTCCATGATAACTAATGTGCCTTGGCCTTGCACAATGTTAGGTGATGTCTATTGCAGTTGTTTCTGACAAGTCTCATGCACACATTAACCTGGTATGCTTGGAATAACAGGTACTGGAGATGTCCAAAGTGACATTGCTAGTCTGACCTGTCATTTTATTTCTTGGTCATGACCCTTTAAGAGTTTTCCAGAGTCTAGTATGGAAAGGATCTATCTCTCTAACTACCAATGTACCCTCTGGACTATATATTGATGTTTGTAACACTCTGCCCAATACTGTATAAACCCATTCTCACTCAAAATAGAATAATTTTCGATTCCCTTTTGAGAATCTGTATATTTTTATTAGATTGTCACTTTGAATGCTAATATATGAGTAATTCTTCTGCTCAGTTTCCCTTATCCTTTGAAGTTTCACACATGGATGACCTGGCCAGACAAAAGAAGATTAAAGAGTGTTTTTTTCAAGTGCTACAGGAGGTGGGTACTTTTGCTACATACCATTAACTCTTAATATGTGGAGATGGCTTATGCTCATTTTATTTTTTTTAATGAATTTTAAAAATATTTTTATTGATTTTTTTACAGAGAGGAAGGGAGAGGGATAGAGAGAAACATCGATCAGCTGCCTCCTGCACACCCCCCACCAGGTATGTGCCCGCAACCAAGGTACATGCCCTTGACCGGAATTGAACCTGGGACCCTTCAGTCCACAGGCTGATATTCTATCCAAACCGGTTAGGGTGGCTTATGTTCATTTTAATCTAGCCACCTCATACCTTGACTTAGGCATTTCTTAGCCTTCTTGAAAGATATCTTCATTGTATCTATTTTTAACCTTGAATCCATCATATAGCACAGCATACAATACAGGTCTTCGCTTCTTTCTGTTCCTGTTTCTTAATGAAATTTTAACAACTTGATTTAAAATAGTGGGTTGTAAATGCAAGTGCATAGCTATTAAAAATACAGATACTTAGACCTCGTACCCAAAATTACAGAATCTATAAGCGCAAAAACTGTGATATAGCCATTCTAGAAAGCAATCTAGAAGTAACAAGTCAAATTTTAAGAACATGCATTCTCTAGACCCAGCAGTTCCACTCCTGGATTCATATCCCAGGGAGTCTGTTTATTGCAGTGTTTGTCTGTAGAGGCTAAGGAGACATTGGCATGAACTCAGAGATGAACACCGTGGACTATATTGCGGAAGTTAGAAGTAAGGGAAGAGATGAAAACATAGCGACACAGAGTGATCTTAGAAACAAAGAGAAACAATGAATCTGTACTATAGTGCCATTTATATAAAAACAATATTCTTGACAAAACAAGTATGCACATTTACAAGGACAACATACAAATGAAAGGTTGAATGATTAACACATTAAAATAGTTCCATGTGGCAGTGGGGAATGTGGATAAAACCAAATACATTTTTTAAGTCTACATGAGTGGGGCTTGGAAATTGGTAGTTTTAGCAAGTACTCCCAGGAAATTCTGATTTGCAGCCTGGTTTGGAAATGACTAGTTTAAAGAATTATGAATTCCCTTTGCACAAGGAAATATTTGAAAGCTTTAAGTTTCATTTGGAGAATATTTTTGTTTATTTTTTTGTTAGAGTATTTTCTTGTCCAAAGAAACTCAGTACATTTCTTTAGAAGTTAGATATACAGGCTACATTTTGTATTTATAAAGTAAAATACTACCTGGACTTAGGTTACATTTTACTCTGAAAACCCCAGGCTCTATTGACATTTTATTTAAATTATTGATGAGAAAGTCATGGTAGATTTGCAAGTCAGGTGACTTCATTTCTAATCAGATGTTGTCATTGTCTCTTTGCTGTTATTTCCAGGCAGTGAGGGAAACACCACTGATTTTCCTCATTGATGAGGCCCAGCATATGGATGCAGCTTCCTGGGAGTTTTTGGGAACATTACTCTCCAGTGTTCCCATCATCATGGTGATGACATTGATGCCTACCTCCACCCTGTGTGGTGGAGCCCAGCATGTCCTGCAGAGCCCTCAGGCTATGCTGAAGCCCATTTCGAAGTTAGCAGCAAACTCACTATTGAAAATGGCATGTTGGGAACTAGGGGCGGTGAGCATCCCCCAAGAGCTGCAGATGTGAGTGGCTGGGACTAGCTGGGCATTTCATGAAGGGAGGAATGGCATTAGTAACCATGATGAGACCCAAGACTAGATGTAAGGGTAGACAGTCCTATAAACCAGTAAGGGCTACTTCCCTGGGCTATCCACCAGGTTTTCACAGGACAGATAGGACTTGGATGGCTTACTTAATGCGTCAGTTATATGTGGTCAGGCCAGTTTCTGCCAGGCCATTTAGCAAGGGAACATTAGTTCCTTTTAACATCAATAGAAGCAAAATAGTTAAAAAAGAAAAGTTACTGCCAATATAACTTTCAAAGCCAATCAGAATTTTGTTTACTTTTCTGGGTTGTTGCTTCCCTCTGTTACTGTATATCGAGAGCTGACTTCAACAAAAGAAGAAATATTCCTATTATGAAATACCCTTATGTGTGGTTCTCTTCAAGTGGGCATCTTTAGTTAGCAATCCCGTACTTCCCTCTCTACAGCTACCTTCTTCGCAGGTGCTTGGGAAACCCCCTCTACTGTAAGGTTCTATGTCAGGACCTTCTCTCTAAGGACATATTACTCTTTCATGACCTACAGAAGGGAGAGGAGGAGAACAGCAAGTGGGAGACCCTCTCAGGTAAGCTGAGCTTGCCAGGGTTCTAACCTGGTCCAACTGCATCTCCCAGCCCTTATAAGGTACATGCCTATTCTCTGCTGACATTATAGGTAAGATTAGGCCTCCCTAGCTAAGTGAATTATACAAATAATATGAAACTATGGTGAAAATACTAAATACCTGCCTCAGATAACTTGAGTCAATCAATCTATTATAATTCCTTTTTTAGCAGTGCAGGAGGTAGGAATAGGAAAAATGGGGCCTCTCAGCATGACAGTCCACTAGAGAGGATTTCTAAACACGAGAGTTCAGTAGAGAATTGCACATTACATAGAGAAGTATGACTTGAGGAGTTGGATGGGGGAAATGGGAGAAGGGAGGGTGGTAGGAGAGGAGGAAAAGAAGAATGTGTAAATCGAGAAAGACATCCTAGAACTGTGGTATAATAGAAGGAAGGGCGATTGGCAGGTAAACAGGAAGAGTGAGGATGTCATACCACATGGTGCAGAAAATGTTAGTTTCTAAGAGAAAATTAGAGAACAGGCAGGATGGGTGGGGTAAACCACTTAAAACGTGATATGCTCCATTCATCTTCATCCTTTCAGTTTCTTAACTAAATTCTTGCCTTTCTGTGCCTTTAAAACTGCAGTCACTGAGCATGGTGCTTTCCTCAGTCATAGTGTTCTTTCCCTACAGCCAATGCCATGAAATCCACCATGTATAGTATTTCTCCTGCCAGCTCTGAAGAAGACCAGAAATTTTATGTCTGCACAGTCAAGGATGAGGTGAACTTGGACACAGTGCTTCTCCCACCATTGTTAAAAGGCATGTTCCTCAAAGAACTCAAGTGAACCAATAACAGATGTCATTGCGATTAGTAACTTTGTGGATGACTGAGTATAGGTCTCTTATTATCATGCTAGTTTCATTTTTTTAAAAAAATATATTTTTATTGATTTCATAAAGGAAGGGAGAGGGAGAGATAGAAACATCAATGATGAGAGCGAATCATTGATTGGCTGCCTCCTGCATGCCCCACACTGGGGATCGAGCCCATGACCTCCTGGTTCGTAGGTTGAAGCTCAACCACTGAGCCACACCAGCCAGGCACTAGTTTTATTTTCTTCTAAAAAAAAGAGAACTGCCTTCCAGAAAGAAGTTCTGACATTATCCAAAGAGCCCCTTAAATAATTGTAATGCTACTTGAGTAATGGTTTACTAAGTGAGCCCATTGTTTTCTTTGGGGCTGACTGATGACCGGGAAATGTTTTTTAGTTGTTTAATAAAAGCATGTCTTGAGTTTCTCTTTGTGCATATTCCTGTGCTAGAGGAAACAATAAGCAAGGGAGAAAATGTTGCTGAAACTTAAGAAACTCTGGTGCTAGTGAAGAGACAGTGTTACGCACATAGCAGGAGTTTAATAAAAAGAGTGCCAAGTAAGTTTATAATGACTTACAAGATAAAGAATTAGGTAGGCATGATTAGACAGGGATGTTTTTCTTTTTAGAGATGAGTTTTTCTTTTAATATTCAAGTGTTTGATGGCCATTGTACTATATGAAGCCCTCTGGAGGGATATCATAATGAATAAACATACTTTCAAGTCAAGGATGGTCTTGCTGAGAATATGAGACATACATATGAAATAACATGGTAGTTAAGAGCCAGGACTCTGGAGTCAAAAAAATCTGGGTACTGTTGGCTCCTCCACTGACTGGCTGTGGAACATTAGATAAATTAATTGACTTATGTAAGTCTTAGTCTTCTCATCACTCAAATGAGGGTAATGATAGCTCCTATCTACCTCATGGGGTTAGTTAAGGATCAAATGAAATAAATCATGGTACATTATAAATATTCATTGTATGTCCACTTTTATAAGCTATTCTGGAGGTTTTAAGTCCATGTAGACAGTTCATACTCCTATAGCCATGATAGGCCACACTTGGCAATGGCTTTACTAACATAGAAGGACCAAGTCAGGAAGTACAGCATGCTAGCAGAACAGCAGCGAGTGGTTTTCTTCAGAGGGAGTCCTCATAGCAGTTTCCACCACTACTCTCCAGAGCCCCAAGGAATAGCTTAGGTGTGATGGAATGAGATCATGATGGATGGGTGCATGTAAGCCCCATGCCCCAGCTAAAAACTGGTATCTCTTGTAACAGCCCCATATGCATAACTTCCAGGCCCTGCAAGGGACATAACCGATTAAATGATTTACTACCCCCCCCCCCCCCAAGGAAGCCCAAAGCTGTGGTTTACCCCTGGTGTTTATAGCTTCTTCAGTTTTCTTAATCCATATTCAGCTTCCAATCTGGGGTCATTTTTAGTGTAAGCAATGTTACCTGGTAATTCAGGTGCCATTTGTCAGGATCCTGGGAAAGTGCTAGGAAGTGCATCCAAGGTCAGCACTGTCCACAGAGAAGAAAAAAGGATTTGTTAGCTCATAAGCTAAAATTAATAGCTCAGTCTGCAAAGCCTTGGTCTAAATCAGGAGTAGGGAACCTTTTTTCTGCCGTGGGCCATTTGTATACTGATAACATCATTTGTAGGTCATACAAAATTTCCAACTTAAAAACTAGCCTGCTATATTTGGTCAAACATTTAATTAACTCACCCCTAATGCAGGGCCAGACCAAATGATTTTGCAGGCCTTATACAGCCCTCGGCCAGACATTTCCCTGATCTAAATGAAAGGCTAAAGCTACATTGTGAAAGGCCACATAAATTATAAAAGTATTTAAAAAGAAGCCCTAGCCAGTTTGGCTCAGTAGATAGAGTGTAGGCCTGCAGATTGAAGGGTCCCAGGTTTGATTCCGGTCAAGGGCACATACCTGATTTGCAGGTTCGATCCCCAATAGGGGCTGTGCAGGTTTGATCTCCAATAGGGGCTGTGCAGGAGGCAGCTGATCAATGATTCTCTTGTCATTGATATTTCTATCTCTCTCTCCCTCTCCCTTTCTCTCTGAAATCAATAAAAAATATATATTTTTTTAAAGTATTTAAAAAGGAGATTGACATGATTATATTTGTACTTTAAGTGTATAACTCTGCCAATAGCTAATATGTTATTAGGATAAGAATGAGGAGAAGTTGGAAATGTTCAAAACAGGGTAATATAGTGGTCCAGGTGAAAATGACTTTTTATACTAAAATTGTTTAGGAGGAAACATGCAAAAACATTTAGAAGGAGGGTAAGTGGGTGACCAGTTGGTTGTGAAGGAAAGAAAAAGGTTTAGAATTATTCCAAGATGTTTGGCTTGGTGACTTACTGGTTCAATACAACTGCTTTAACATATGGGTCATAATATGGAGAGATTTACTCTAATGCTTAGAGTTAATTAGCATCTTCATAATTATTGGAGTTCTGGGACCAGGAAACCTGGCCTCCATGTTTAGTTCCAAAATAAGAAGAAAAAGTCTAAGTACTTACTAAACATGAAAATTTTAGTTTAGCTGAATTGTTAGTTTAGCTGAATGATTCAGGGCATACCTTTGGGTTTACCAACAAAGGGTTTTGGTGACCATGGTTGAAGAGTTTAAGTGATGTGGTGAAAATCTGACTATAGTTGGTTGAACAATGAATGAATCCTGAGAACGAATGAGGACATGGAAATAAGGTTCTCTGAAGAGGTTTGGCTGAGGAAGAAGGGGTAGACAAAAAGTGAGCCTTTATATTTTGTTAAATGAACAGATTATCAACAAAATGCATTATATGTTGTAGAAAGCTTGTTCGTTGCTGATTTTTTTCCTCTAGAAATAGCTGTAAACCAACTGGATCAACTGAGCCCAGAAGAACAGTTGCTGGTTAAGTGTGCTGCAGTCATTGGTCACTCCTTCCACATCGATCTGCTGCAGCACCTGCTGCCTGGCTGGGGTGAACAGAAGCTACTGCAGGTGCTGCGGGCTCTTGTGGATATGCACGTGCTCCGCTGGTGCAGCCAGAGCCAGGAGCTTCCTGCTGAGCCAAGATCAGTGCCTGTTTCTGTTGAGATTATTGAAAAAAACAAAGAGGAAAAGAAAAATTCAGGTGAGGAAAAGCTGGTCCCTTGTTCTCAAGCCTAAACAGAGAGCCTTGGTGGGAATCGGGAGGGGTGGTTGGGGTGGGGATGGAATCTGTGTTGAGAAAGAGCATCAATATCATATATCAAGGGCCTCAGTCTCTTAAAGCTTATAACTAAGAAATGGGGGAAATAATTATTTTAATCATGAAGGAACCATAGTAAAAGTGAATGAATAGCTTGTATTTTTTTCAGAATTATCTTAATTTCAAGAATTCTAACTTCTTGTTAGCACCATATGTCAAGTATTTGTGTTTTAATTTTCGGTTCAGAAAATATTGCCATTATCCTTTATTGGCTTCTAGGTCAAAATAATAAGAAAGAAGGATAAACTATTTCTAATTTTAGAAATTCACTAAAATATGTAGTACTGAAACGGTATTCTCAAATTCTCCACATGAAAGAATAAAATTGTGACATAGAAGACCCAAATTACATATAATCCAAAAATAATTTTCTTTTGACTTTGAAATATGTTTGGGCCTTGTATTTGAACAGAGCATTTCAGATAATTTGATGTTTATAATAATTTGTAATACAAAAGCTCATTTTAGGAGGAACAACTAAGAAATCTATCCAAGTGTACTTCAGTACCCCTGATCATTTCTTCGCCATGGTACTTTGTACTAGATATGGTCACTGTCACTCTCAGGTTGGTGTAAAATCCTTTATACAAAGCAGGCGAATGGGAATTGTAAATGAAATTTCTTTAAAACTAGCAGCATGTGCTTAGGAGTTTGCTACGTGGTAGCATGCAAGGATTTTAAGGGAGGCTCTCACTTGGATTTTTCTGTATTTCAGATACTGGCTCTCCTCTCAGGCAAAGAGAGGAACTATTCCTACCTCCTCCTGAGGTGCTAGAATTTGATGTGCCTCTATTACGGGAAGCTGCTTGGGAGCTGTGGCCCAAGGCACAACAGAGAGCCCTGCATCTTGAATGTGCCTGCTTTCTCCGACACTTGGCCTGCCGCTGTGGCAGTTGCAGGGGCGGGGACTTTGTCCCCTTCCACCGTTTTGCCATCTGTTCCATCAAGAGCTCCAGAGGGTCATCCAGATTCTGCAGTTACAAGGATAATGGCTCGGTGTTAACACAAGTGATCACAGACAGATTACAGCTGCCTTCTTCCCAAGGTAAACCCAGGGGGGCAGAAAGAGGATATATGGACAGCACCTCTCTTTATTCATAAGCTCAGATCTCTTCATCCAAAAGGTAAAATCACATTAAGGTAGAAAAATAGGTAGAAAGAGCCATTTATCCCTGAAGTACCAGAGATAAGAAAAGTGTAATCTCTGAGTTAAAAGGAACTTTAGAGGTCATACTTGTTTGGGTTGGCAATCTGGTGTAATCTTTGGTAAATTCCTTAACCTCAGTTAATTGAGAAAAATAGCATTATTATTTTATAGGGTTGTTGTGCCAGGCACATGGTTAGTACACATACATCTTAATTATTGTTTTTTATTGTTATAATTATTCCACTCAGCACACATATATGGAGTCAGTGTGTATCAGATGCGGTTAAGAATACAAAATGAGTGAGCCTTGGTCCCTAAAATGATCAGTTTTGGGGGTGATACAGACATATAGAGAATTCCGACATGGAAAAGGAGATGAAAATGGCATGCATAGGGGCTGGGTACCTAGAGAAGGGGCTGTTAGCTGGCCCAAGGAATGAGTAGAAGACTCTTCCTTCAAGGAAATACTGCCAGAAGTTAGACTTGGAGCATAAGTAGGAGTTAGCTACTTCAGGAAGGTTGGATTAGTGGACAGATGTTCCCCAAAGCCTATAACCCTTCTACCACATCTCAGATAAGAGTTCATGCATCTTTGTTTTAACATTTTCAGTTCGTTTACCTTACAGGACATCCTGTTTCATTGCCAGCAGCTATTAGAACATCTCTTCTTTCATCAGGGTGAAATCTACCTTCTTGCAACTTCACCCATTTGTCAGAGTTGTGTCTTCTTCTATAGTTGAAGACAGCTATCAAGATCCAACCATTCTTCTCTTTTTCTACTTTGATAGAAGAGAAGTTGGTATTGGTGTTGGCAGGGGAGAGGGATATGAAAGAGATGGTGACGTATTGGAGGTAAAGGATTAAAATGAAGGATTTGATCTATGATCCTAATACCTCTTCTAGCTGTAACATCTGGTGACTCTGTGAAGGTAGACCAGTAACTTGGAGAAATTGGTCATTGACTGGTGAACTCTATGAGCATTTGTACTTTTGCACTTTCTGAGGGGAAGAGGACAGGAACAGTGAGTGTCCTAGTCCGCTATTGTGATGAAATTATACTATCATTCACATTTCCTATGTGGCCTTTGTTTTGAAGAGGTCAGTTTCAGCTTTAGATTAGACAGCCTGATCAATCTATATGAGAAAGGCTCCAGACCTTCCCAGCACAGCCGAACCCAGAAGAGGCCTCTGTGCATGGCCATACAGCACAGGTTCTGCACAGATCGAGAGGGTGCTGCTCACACAGGCTGTGAGGTGAAGGCTCCCTGGGAATTGTGTATTGCAGTAGTGCTGCCAAACTCCAGTTTCTTAGTTACCTTATCCTTATCTGACATTATTTGACATCAGAGAGCTGGCACTTTTACGTAACTTAAGTCCTCTTTACAGCAGTTCTCTTAGACTCCCTTTTCAATCCCACCACTCATGCTTCCAAGTCCTAACCCTAATATGTAACACTAGAGGCCCGGTGCATGAATTTGTGCACCAGTAGGGTCTCTCAGCCTGGCCTGCGGGATCAGGCTAAAACCAGCTCTCCAACATCCCCCAAGGGGTGCCAGATTACGAGAGGGTGCAGGCCAGTCTGAGGGACCCCACCAGTGCATGATCAGGGCCAGGGAGGGAAGCGGAAAGTTGGCCAGCCAGGGAGGGATCACAGGAGGGCTCCAGGGTGTGTCCAGCCTGTCTTACTCAGTCCCGATTGGCCGGTCCCCAGCAGCAAGCTAACCTACTGGTTGGAGTGTCTGCCCCCTGGTGGTCAATGCACATCATAGTGAGCAGTTGAGCAGCCTTAGCATATCATTAGCATATTATGCTTTGATTGGTTGAATGGCTGACCGGTCGACCGGACACTTAGCATATTAGGCTTTTATTATATAGGATGTCAACATCATTACCACTGTATTCCCAGTCTTTGTTTTTTTTTTATCTTGGAGAAGGCGGCTGTAGAGGAAGAGTCAAATCTGGAGGATAAAGGCTATTGAACACCAACTAAGTAAAGTTGAAAACTTCTACTGGCCACTGAGACTCTAGTGGACTGTGGCATCATGTGTTCTCATGATTTTCTCACTAGGTCTTAGGTTTTGTGGTTCACTCTTCTGTGTCCATAAACCCAATCACGACATTTTCAGGGATTCCTACTATTAGAAGTAGCCATCAAACCAAGTGGATACATTATATATTTCTTTATTAACTGATAGTGAGTACCTCCTGGGATTTAAGAACTGGCTTGGAAGGTTTGAGAACTAAAGGAGTTACTATTTGAATGACAAATCGTTGCTTTTAAGGAATTTGCAATTATTGTCCTAATTTTGTGTGCAGGCAAATATTAAACCTAAACTTATTATCATAATGGGGAGGGCGTGGAAATTATGTCATGAACTCAGCTGCAGAGGAAAGATAGAAATTTAAAATGTCCTCAGTTAATTCAAACATAGGTACTAAAGATAATCATCTTTTTCTCCCTATAGATAGTTTTCAGTTCCAGACAGAACTGTCCAGAAGTCGGGAGGCCTTCACAAGTGCACCCTGCAGGTAAATGGAGATGCTGAGAATGGGCTGGAAGGGCAGAAAGTGAGACGCAGCTGACCACTAAACTGGGCTCACCTCACCTGCAGACCAGGAAGGCATCTGACACCCAAAATCTCTATTCAAGTTAATAGAGATTTCAAAATGCAATTTTTGATTCTTTGTAGAGAAATTATTTCTTAGTGGTTAAGAAAAACTTCCAATAGCTCTCAAATGCATTGTACACAGAGCAGGGGTTTTTATGTTCAGCTATAAATTTGCCTTCTCAATTATTTTTGACCCCAGCTGATATTAAAATGAACTTACACTTCCCAACCATGTACCTCTGGTTTTCAAATGCCTGTCCCACGGATATTAAATGTCCCTACCTTGAGTTCACCAGCCACGCTGTAGTCTTCTCTCTCTTATCCAACTTGATATTCTACTTTTCAAACATAAATCTATCCATATTTGACATGAATCACCTCCATACACACCTGTGTGTCTGGATCACACAATTCTCCTTTTTTAAAATACTAAGTGGCCTCCATCTCCTTCCACTTATCAGAATGTTCACCAGCCTTCAAAGCCCTTCTCAGTACCTACTTTTTTCGATCATTCTGTCTCAGAAAGACCTGATTTCTTTTGAACTCATGGTACCTGTGGAAAGTGCACTGGACTTTTCAGTGCTTTTTCAGTCAGAGAGGTGAGCTACTAGGAGTTTTGAGGCCCTATATAAATCACTTTAAGCTCTCTCAATCTCAGTCTCTTCATCTGTAAAATGGTAGTAACTTTTGCCTGCTGGAATGACAGGGTTATTGCAGGATAAGATGGTGGTGGTATAAGATAATGTTCAAATGTACTGTGACAAAGTTCAAATACACTAAGAGATAAATGTATTATTACTTACTGCTTTGTATCACTTTGGTGATTTTATTTAACACATTGTTAGTTTACTCTTCAGGTGTGGTCGTTTCTCCATTTAGTTTGTGAGGTATTAGATTGACTTTAGGTTTTTAAAAAATCTGTAATAGGACTTTGCCATTATAGATTAGGCTTCTGACTTTTAAGAGTGATGGAGGGGAAGGATAGACATAGAATTAATGAGTTCTAAAGGAAAGCGTCCTGGGAAAGTGGCTTGGAGACCCGGTAATGCCTGACAAAGGTGGCTGCGCCTGGCCACTCTCATTTCTTCGTCTTCTCTCCACAAAGGTCAGAGGAAGAGTTCCTGGATCGAGTGAGCAGGAAGCTGGCTCAGGCCAGCCCCGAAAACGACCTGCTGACCACGAAGCCCTGTCGCTGTGAGGAAATCCTGAAGTTAGTGCTCTCGCCCCTCATCCAGCACTGCCTGGTCATCGGAGAAAACACCTGTGCGTTTTATTACCTGCTGGAGGCTGCCTCCGCCTCCTTGGACCTGTCAGATAACTACATGGTGAGCAAGCTCTGCTCTCTGAGATGAGCCCTTTTACTTGGGGATTTGATTGGGTTTCTTAACTATCAAGTGACCTGGAGAGAGGGTGGGAGCGAGAAAAGACCCGGAAAGGGTTTAGGAGAAAACATGAGTGGGAATGTGGGAATGAGAGAACACCAAGCAGCCGGCCCTGCCCCTCCCCGGCCATGTGCAGTCCAGCTCCCCATTTCTAACTCGAAATCCAACCTGATTGACGTGCATATCTTGACCCTCATCATATCCTTACTCCAGTCTTCACCTCTAGCATCATCTGAATCCTAATCCTGTTCCTCCATCCCTTGTCTGGTTTGAAGGCCTTCTTTTATTTGAGGAAGGCAAGCAGTCTTCGGGGCCAGCCCTCTGCATTCTCGTTTTTGAAAAGGCACAAGGTGAAGATCTGTCAGTTTGAGGAGGCCACTTTCTGCCGTCTTCGGTCAGAGGTGAGAGTGGAGGTGACCTTGAAGTTTAGGTTATTTCTCCTTGACGGTTACCCTATTATTTCTTTTAAAATCCCTTTGATTTTTTGGGTGTGTGTTTGTGTATGTGCAGTTATAAATGTGATAATATGATAAAAGGTGCACAAATTCAAAACATGAAAATATATAATATGTAAAAAGTGAAACAACCTTCATAATCCTATGCCACCCCCAGCATAGTTAATAATCTGGCTATATGCACAGTCATATCATTATTATTTTGTTATTTTAAAAATAGAATCATATTCCTCATTCTTTTCTGTAACTGACTTTTATTCTTAATAGTGAAGATTGAACATATTTGTGTATTGGTATACATCAATCACAGTTGTAGCTGCCAAGTATTTCACTGTATGCATATATCAAAGTTTACTTATCCATTCCATTCTTCAGGTGCACTATGGTGAATATTCTTGGAAATAGCTCTTTCTCCTTTTGTGAGAATGTTTCTGTAAAAGAAATTTCCAGAGGTGGAAATAGTAAGGCAGAAGACATGATTTTACATTTAGTAAATATATTGCCAAATTGTTCACCAAAAATATATCAATTAGAGTTTTTTACACTTCTTTACAGCCTTACCAACATCAGATACTATTAGTCTTTTAAAAACTTGCTAATACATAAATGAAAGTTATCTTAACTATGTAATATGGTACATAGTTATTTTTACATGTTTATTAGTCATTGATTTTTCTGTGAATTGCCTAGTAATGGGGTGTAATGTACAGTGTGATGATTATAGTTAATAAAACTGATGTATAATTGAAAGTTGCTAAGAAAGTAGATCTCAAAAGTTCTCATCACAAGAAAAAGATTTTTATGTGTGGTGATGGACATTAACTTATCGTGGCAATTATTTTGTAATATATACATATAATGAATCATGTACAACTGAAACTAATACAATGTTATATGTTGATTAGATCTCAATAAGAAAAAATCACATTGCCCACATTAGTATAATTAATAAAGCTAGAAGAAAAAACATAGAGTTGAAAATCTCCCCAACGCTGTTACTTAGCCACTGTGTCCCTTCCCCAGTGTCTCTCCCCCAGTGTTATGTATCTTTATATGTGAGGTGATATTTCAGGTGCTTTCCGCAGCATCTGAATCCTTACCTAAATGACAATCCCACCTCAGTCTAGCAGCATCACTTTCTAAACCAGAACCTTCATCTACTGCTCACTGACAATGTGGGGGGTACTTTCTCCTTAACCCTATTTTCTCCTTTATTTGCTCATGGCCCTACTAGTGCTTGATAGAGTAGCCAGGCTCTGCTCCAACTCAACGCACTCACTCTAGCACCTCATTAGCCCTAAGTGCACATCCCAAAATAGAAGAGCCAGTGTGTTATATCAAGGACCTTGTCCAGGTTGCTCTTCCCACGTTTGCATTACTGTTTCTTATTTTCCCATGTCTAGGTCTGTTTCAACATGGGACAGATCACCTTGGCCAAAAAACTGGCTAGGCAAGCTCTCCGACTGCTGAAAAAGAATTTCCCTTGGACCTGGTTTGGTGTCCTTTTCCAAACATTCCTGGAAAAATACTGGCATCCCCGTTCCCTGAGCCAACCTGCAGACAACCCTAGTGAGAAGTGAGAAGCTGGCCAAGTTGCACTGGTCCCCTTTAGGGCCACAGAAAAACTAAAGTAGGACCCAGCCTAGAGTTTTGCCATATTGACCTCAGACTCCCTTTTTTAAGCATATCACAGACAGTTCTAGTTCTGCCTTACTTCCCTAGCCAATTAGATGTAACAGAATGAGGACTTTTGTTTTGGGAGTGTGGTGTTAACCTGTCTCTTCCAAATAAAGATAGGTGTGTGTGTACATACATGGATATACAGATATGTAACTAGGTAGCAATTTAATATTTGTCTGATATAAAAATTGCTACCGAGTTATTGAGCTATAGTCATTTAAAAGAAATATATTCAATCAAAATGGCAATTCAAAGAGTAAACCTTTATTTAAAAACTTCTCTGAACTTTTCCTGGTCAAGAGGGATGAGTTAAAAAGGTCTAAGCGGTTAGAAGTAGTTGGATCCCAGAAACATTTCTGAGTTTGGAAGTCTGTAGCTGGCCCACGGAGGAGTAGACTTGGCTTTCTTGTGGGGAGGGATAGTGGGGCACTGGTGAAGAATAAGGCATGCTAACCACCCTGTGCTTCACAACAGTAAGAAGAAGTTGGCAGTCCTGCAGCAGCAGGTGCAGTGCCTCTCCCTGCTCTGGCAGCTCTATAACCTGGAGGCCACAGCCAGCAGCCGCAGATTTGCCTGCCTGGCCACGCTGATGCAGAAGAATTCAGCCGAGGAGTTTGCCAATGAAGCCCAGGTAAACCAGTCCTTGCTTTACCCCCAGACCTACTCAGAAACCTGAAATGCTAGGGAGACAGATGCTGCCAAGTTCCTGGGTTTTACATGGCCCCACAATAACCCACATTTAATAGGACGCCACTGACCATGGGTTTGAGCAGGGTTTCTCAATTTGCAGTTTATAGATGGGTTTTCCAGGCATGAAGCTGCCTAGAACTCACGGAACTAAATGTAGAACTGTGTGTGTGTGTGTGTGTGTGTGTGTGTGTGTGTGTGTGTGTGTGTGTTCAAAAGAGCATTTGGGGAGTGGTGGAGGTCGGGAAGGGGTCATAGCTTTCATCAGATTCTCAAAGAAGTTCATGATCTAAAAAAAGGATTTGAATTGCTAACTTAGGGAAAAGAAGGAAGAGAAGTGTGTCTTCCTAATTTTAGCCTCTCTCTCTTCTCTCTCTCTCTCTCTCTCTCTCTCTCTCTCTCTCTCTCTCTCTCTCTCTCTCCCTTCCCCCCCCATTTGTTCAACAGATATTTAATGAACACCTGTTAGGTCCTGGCACTGATCTTGGTTCCAGGGAAATAGATAATAGAAAAGTGAAATATATGGTATGTTAGGTGATAATAAATGTCATTGAGAAAAAGTAAGTGGGAGCAGGGGGACCTGGGGATCTAGGAGTAGTGGGTGCTGTTTTAAATAAGGCAGTCAGAGAAAGCCTCACTGAGTAGGTAACATTTGGGCGAATATCATAAGAAGGCGAGAAAGTAAGCCGCATGGCTATCTGGGAGTAGAGTGTAAGGCAGAGGGCACCGTGAATGCATAGGACATGCCCTCTGTGTTTGAGGAACAGCCAGTGTGACTAGAGGGGAAGGAGGGGAGGAGAGAGAGGAAGGAGATGAGTCAGAGGGAGGGGTGGGTGGCAGATCCTGCAGGCCTTATAGGCCACTGTAGTGGTTTCAGCCTTTATTGTAAAGAAGCTGGGAAGCCTTTGATGGGTTCTTAGAAGAGGAATGACAGGATCTACTTATATTTTAATAAGATTATTCTAGCTGCCATATTGAAAATAAACTGAAAGGGGCAAGAGAGGAAGCTGGGAGACCAGTTAGGAGGCTATTACAATAACACAGGCAAGAGATGGTTGGCTTGGCTTGTGGTAGCAGAGGAAGTGGGGAGGAGTGGTCTTCTCTCAAGAGAGAGCCAACAGGATTCGCTCACAGATTAATTCCGCGATGTGAGAGAAGTGTCAAGGATAATCCCAGGATTTGCAGTGTGGACTTCCAGAGGGATAGAAATGCTCTTAATTGGGATGGGGAAGTCTGTAGAAGGAAGAGATTTGGGGGAAGATTGGCTGCAAGGTTTTGGACAGATTTAATTTGAGATGTCCATTTAGACATCCAGGTGGAGATGTGTAGGCAGCTGAATATAAACTGTGGGTTCATGAGAGAGGTCTGGGCTGGAAATAGAAATATGGAGTCATCAGTGTATAAATGGTATTTAAAGCCAGGAAATTCGGTGAGGTCACCAAGAGAATGAGAAAAGGTCCGAGGACTGAGTTAATAGCTCCATTGTGAAGAGGTCAGAGTCATACGGAGAAACCAGCACAAGAACCTGAGAAGTTGCCAGAGAAACGGGAGGGAAAGTGAGAGAGCATGGTGTCCTGAAGACCTACTGAAAACTACTTTGAGAAGAGAGTCATCAGCCATGTCAGATGCGCACACAGTTACGCCAGGAACCTAGCAGCAATGCTGAAGAGCTCAAAGAGCAAAAATCGGAGACCTTAGTTAGAGACAGCACTGATGAGGTTTGGCCAGTGTTCTAAAAGGGAGAGTCTGGGATTGGAGAAAAAGACGAGGGGCAGGTTGAGAAAATGGTTTGTCTAAAGAACAGGCAGTGAGAATAATCAAATTAGAAGTGTAAGGGTGAGGAGGATATGTCTTCATAGCTGGAGTGGAGGTGAGTGTAGGGACACCAGGAGCCCTGACCGAATGAGCAGCATGGCACCAGCATGGGCAGTTATGCAGAAGAGGGATGGGATGGAATGTAGTGTAAATGCACAGTTAGAATGTTTTGCCCTATGCTCTGCCCCGCAGGTTGTCTCTACCTACGTGGCCCTCTCCCAGTTCTCCCAGAACGTGGGTGACACGGAGAAGTGGCTGCACTGCGAACAAATGGCCATTCAGAAAAGCAGCCTGTGTTGGTTCTCCAGAGAGGGGTTGTTGGCCACCGCACAGCTCATGCAGACCTTGGCCTACACCAAGCTCTGTCTCGGCCACCTTGACGTCTCCATCAAGCTGGGTAACGGGGCTTGGGGCTAGTGAGCCTGAGGCCTTCAGAGAGGCCAGACTCACAGCCAGACCTCACAGTGCTCTTACCTCCTTAGGTTTTCAAGCTCATGAGATATGCGGGTACCTCCGGAAACCAGCTCTGCAGAATCTGGTTCTCTCAGTTCTCTTTAGATCTGCATTTCTCAAGAAGAAGTATTAAGATCATTTTTTTTTTCATCTCTATTCATTGCTTAAGCGGGGAGGGTATGATCTCCCTCCCATAGGAGATGAGATAAGAAGAGACAGCTGTTCATTCCCACAGCTGTCTCTTCACCTGTTACTACAGGAAGCACTGTCTTAGGGGTGGGGGTTAGCAGTGGGAAGCGCAGTCTGAGCTCCTTTTTTTTAATAAATTTTTTTTTCATTTTATTTTTTTCCATGTTCATTTATCCCCCTGTACCCTCTTCTACCTCCACCTACCCCCACTCCCCAATCCCGCAATCACCACACTGTTGTCTGTGTCCATGAGTTCTCTCTCTCTCTCTCTCTCTCTCTCTCTCTTTCTCTCTCTCTCTCTCTTTTCCTTTAAGGAGGTAGAGAATTGCAGTAGTTCAAGACCCTGGAAACTGTCTTAGAGGCATTTCCCCACTTGTTTTGCTTAGAGAGAGCTCTGGTCCCAGGTACAGATGCTCTCTGTATAAATAGAGCTGTGGAGAGGAGGTGCACGGGATGTTAGGCTGCTTGGAAGGCGTAAGATCCCCTCCCGTCCTGCACTGTGCTCCCCACTCCCGAGCTGGTCCCAGTGGCTCTGTCTCTCGGCAGATTTGATCTGTGTGTCCATGTGCTGGACAGTCAGTGGGCGCTCATTTCCCAGGGTCATGATATCCTTGGCCTGGCCTGCTTCTATTCTGCTTGCTTAGATCTGCTGCTCTACGGAAAAGGTAAATCTTATGCGTGGCTCTTTTGTACTCCTGAGGGATTCAGACCTTAGATGGGGCCTGAGGTTGGGAACACAGGCAGTCATGAGCTGGCCCCTGGCATGGCCTCTGCTACCAGCTCCTGGCTCTGCAAAGTCTAGGAACCACATTGTGATTCAGGGGTGTCTGCCTTACATATACCTCCTCCCTCTACCACACACCTTCGAAACCTGTTCCTACATGGACAACTTCTAATAGCCTGGCTACCTTCTCTGTCCACAGGATTGCTGTGCCGGCCCTTAGGAGAGTGTCTACATTTCATTCAATACTATGAGCATAGCTGCGTTCTAACCTCTCAGAGCAATATCATGCTGGGGGTCCACTCCTCTCTGGCCATGTGGTAATGTGTGGTGCCAGTCTTACTCCGGGTCTATGGGAAAGGGTAGAAATTTAAGGACACAATGAAGTCATTATTTCACATCTCTGACCCACTTCTAAATACTGTCACCTCCCATCCCCATCTTATTAGAAGAGATCTTCTTCTTTTTCTTCAACAGGTCTAGGCCTATAGGTTGAGGGTTAAGTTTGGGGTTACATGTAAGTGCTAGATAACCCATGACAAGGCTGAATATCAATAGTCTCCTTTTAAGTCTTGCTTGCGACTTACATGCAAGAAAGTAACTTGTATGCGAATTAGTAGCCTTGGCCACTTCCCAGTATCACAATTCTCACTATCAAGGAGGTCTCAGAGTTTTAGAAAATGAGGCTTCTATGAAATAGCCATGGTTAGTAAGCAGGGGACAGAGCTCAGAGCTGTGATGTTTTTCCCTCCAGGTTTGCCCAGGACTCACGGTGGAACCTGTTTGAGTACCACTTCTCCAAGGCTCGCCAGCTGGTGAAAAGAACCAATGCCTCACTGTTTGGTTCACATGGCTTTGTCCGGTTCCTAGAGTGCCATGTGCTGATTTTACAGAAAGTGCCAGAGGGTGTCTTCATGCACATTCCCCCAGAGACTCCGAGTCAAGTCTTAAAGGTACCTATCCTTCAACTAACAGTTAAGGTAGCGTTTGACCCTGTGATACTCTTTCTGCCACCTGCATCTGTCCCTTACTCTTCTCTTTGCTGCCTGTCTCTTTTGTCCCCTTGAATTCGTTTGTCCCTCCACCTAGAAAGTCTTTCTGCCTACCTCATGTACCCTCCCAGATATTCCTGCACGTAGGTCAGGACTGGATCCCAAAGGCAGGAGAAACCTTTGCACAGCTACTGCTCAACACCATTGAAACGTTAACCATTAGCCCTTCTCAGTGGACCCGTCCTGGCCAGTCTTTAATTTGGCACATCTCCCTACAACCCTGCTTTCTAGTTCCTCTGTTCAAACCAACTTTCTGTGCCTACTTTGCCACCAATAACTCGTCCTTGTTCCCCCAGCCTGACTGAGTGTGCTGAGTGGGGGCTGTTGTAAGTGCTGACAGAGTGGGGTGGAGGGAGGGAAAGTGCTAATCCCTGAGCTAATGGACCCTCCTTTCCTTTCAGTACTTTAAGGAGTTCTTCTCTCGATGTGTGACCTGCCCTGTCTATCATCGGTGGGTCTCAGAGCTGCAAGCCTCTGTAATGAGATATGGAAAGAGAGAAGTCATGTCCTTGACTAACATCATCAGGCCTTTGGACACCTGCTTAGCCAGGATTTGGATAGAGGGAGAATTCCTGGAGGAAAACAAGTCCTTTGATGGAAACTTAGCAATTCAGAGTAAGCATTCCTTCCTGGAACCCTTGTCTGAGAGACACACAGAACAGTCTCCGGTTCCTACTCACGAGCTGCCAAAGGCTTCACCTCCAAAGTAAGCAGGGACACACAGGTGTAAGGAGTTAGTCCTTGCTCCAGAGGTGGTTACTGTCTTCTCACGAGTGCTGGGCCCAGCCTAGACCCATTGCTAAGAAATGTAAGAGCCTCTCCCAGGCCTTTGTTCAGCATCTGGAATCCTTAAGTGTAGGAAGTTCCTCCTTGGTCCCAGCTTACACAAGATCGTTCCCTCAAAGGTCACTAAGGGAGAACGAAGGCCTTAGAAATCAGTGTAATGTCTTAATGTCTGTGAAGGTAAATGGTAAGATATGGACAAGAAAAAGAGGGGAAGGAATATAGTATCTTGCCTCAGGGCTCCTTTTGCAGGGTCATGAGTTAAATCTGTAATTGCTGAGAATATTCTTTGTGTTTGTGATCTTCTTTATGTTCCTGGTTCTAGGGTTTGACAGAGTGACTGATGTCAAGGAGAACAGGGATGAAAAGGAAATTCAAGAATGTAATATTAAAACAAAAAAAAATCATCTGAAGGGATCATGATTCTCTTATTGTATATAACACAAAGAAATGCCTCAAGTTCTCCTTTTTAAGATACTGTATATTTTAATAAAAGCCTGTGTTTCTGGCCCTAGCTGGTTTGGCTCAGTGGATAGAGCGTCGGCCTGTGGATTGAAGGATCCTGGGTTCAATTCTGGTCAAGGGCATGTGCCCGGGTTGCCCACTCGATCCCCAGTAGGGATGCGGGGGGGGGGGGGTAAAGGAGGGAGCCAATCATTGATTCTCTCTCATCATTGAAGTTTCTACCTCTCTTCCTCTCCCTTCCTCTCTGAGGTATATATATATATATAAAAGCCTGTGTTTCTGAAGCATGAAATTTAGATCTTTCTTAACTCTGGACTGTCAATTGCACAACTGTAGAGAAATTAAAACTGGGATAGACCAGTGGTCTGGGAGCCCTAATGAAGGGGTTGTCATTACAAAGGAAGGCTGGCAGTGTGGGTGCTTTGGTGCTGACCACTTTTGGCACAGGTGTGGAAATGGGCTGCTAAGAAACCAAGCAATTCCCTGGCTGGTTTTTCTCAGTGGTTAGAGCGTCGGCCTGCGGACAGGAGGGTCCCGGGTTCGATTCTGGTCAAGGGCACTTGCCTAGGTTGCGGGCTCAGACCCCAGTGGAGGGTGCGTAGAAGGCGGCCGATCAATGGTTCTCTTTTATCATTGATATTTCTATCTCTCCCTCTCCCTTCCTCTCTGAAATAAATAAAAATAAATTATATATATAAAAGAAACCAGAGAATCTTGAGAGGTACACGGTGGGAATTCATTTCTCCTTTGTGGTATATGATTTGGGCATTTCCATGAGAAACTGAAATTGCCAGAGGGTATATGACTCTAGCTCTTTTCTTTATTCTCCCCTTTGGAGCTGCTGTCTGGCCTTTATCTGTTCGATGGTCTTTCTTCCACAGAGTACAACCTTCCCACTGATTTTTATGCTTATAACTCAATCATTAGTGTTCATAGTCAGTTAACTAATGATATGATAGCTACCACTCTGTGCTTGAAGTACATTCTTTAAATCCTCTTATCAATTCTGTGAAGCAAGTATTTTTATTAATTCCCATTTTATAGATGAAGAAGCTGAAGCTTAGAAAGGTTTTGCTCTAAGAAACAGCCACAAAATGGAGCTGGGATTCCAAATCCAATTTAATTCCAGAGTTTACACTCTTCACCACTAGGCTCACTGGCTTTCCTGGGACCCAGCCTACAGTCAGCTACCCTGTGCCCAGGCTTCAGTATTCCGTTCAAATGGCCACAGTCAGAACTCTAAGGATGTTTGGGAAAGGGAGGCCTGGACTTCTTTTAAGTTGTCCTGTCTAGTCCGCACATACCCTCCTCCCTCCTCTTGTCCCCTTCTTCCTCCCCCTCCACCCCCCTCTTGTTTCCCTTCCACTTTTCCGCCTCTTACTCCCCCTGCCCCCCCCCCCCCCCGCCTGCCCCGCTTCCTTTCTCCTCTTCTACTCCTTTAAATTTCTGAGAGACAGTATAGAGTAAGTATAGAGACAGTATAGGTGCAAGGACTCTGAGCCAGGCAGCCTGGGTCAGATTTTAACTCCTACATATTAGCTGTGTTACTTTCGTCATATAGTTTCTTTTCTTTATGCTTCACTTTCCTTTTCTGTAAATAAGGATTAAAAAGATTGTCATTGTGAAAATTAAATGCATATAAAGTGCTAGAACAGTGCCTGGCACATAGTAGGCACTCAAGAGATGTTAGCTGTTATCGATTTAATTTTTATATTTAAAAATAGATCATACATTTATGTGGTACAAAATTCAAAGAACAAAAGTATGTGACAGTGAAAGTTTCCCATTCCTGTCCTCCAGCCACCAGTCTCCCTCCCCAGAGCTGAGGTGTGTTACCCTTCCTGTGTGTCCTTGCAGAAGTATCCTATGCACGTGCAAGCTACAGTATATATTCGCTGCACCCTTCTTTCCCACAGCAGTACTAATAAGACATTGGTCTTTCCTTTTTTGCATTTATTTCCCTTTTGGAAATTTCTTAAAGAATTTTATTGAAAATGGGAACATCTGTAATAGTGTAAACAACAAAAATAAAGTTAAAAAATTCCAAACCCCTTCATCATCCTTTATCAAATTCCATCATAGCATATTCTTGATCAGTAACTCAAAACAACAGAAAAACAATGAAGAACAAAGAACAAAGGAAATCTGTAATTTTTATTCTGAACAAGTAATAAATTTTAGCCCTAGCCAGTGTGGCTCAGTTGGTTGGAGAGTCATCCTGTACCCAAAAGGTGACGGGTTCAATTCCAGGTCAGGGCAAATACCTAGATTATGGGTTCTTTCCCTCGTCAGGGTGCATGCGGAAGGCAACCAATCTCTCTCTCTCTCTCTCTCTCTCTCTCTCTCTCTCTCTCCCCTCCCTTCTTCTCTCTAAAATCAATAAAAAATAAAAAATACATTAATTAATTAATTTAAAAAGTAACAAATTTTATCCCACTCTTTACCACCTTTTATATTCTGAAATTTATTCTCCACATACACAGAATAATTTGTTTGATATTGTAATAACATTGATTAGAAACGAACAAAGGTTTAATTCTATCTGCTACAAACTAGCAATATAATCTTACATAAGATATTGAATCACTTTAATAAAAGTATTAGTTTAAAAGATTATAATTACTAACATGTGAATGAAGTGAACTTTCTTGATGAGTTTTTGTTGAGTTTTATCAAGCCTTTTTATCATCTATGTAGATGTAGTTATGTTTCTTTTCCTTATTCATTTGATGTGCTATATCATGGTAATGTTTTCTAACAGTAAATTATTTTTAAAGAAGGGAAAAAAGAATTTTATTGAGATAAAATTCAGCCTTTCAAGGTGTGCAATTTAGTACATCACAAAGCTGTGCTAAGTCCAGAACATTTTTAGCACCCCAAGAAAGGAACTCAGTGCCCATTAGTAGTCACTCCACAGGCCCCCTTACCCAAACTCCTAGGTTTGGATTATTCATTGCTAGTGTATAGAAATAAAACTGATTTCTATATATTAATTTTGTACCCTAAAACTTTTCTGAACTCATTTACTAACTCTACGTTCTTTTGTGTATTCCTTAGAATTTTCTCTGTACAAGATTATGTTCTGTAAATAAAGATAATTTTACTGCCTCCTTTCCAATCTGGATGTCTTTTATTTCCTTTTCTTGCCTGATTGCACTTGCTAGACCTCTAGTACAATGTTGAATACAAGTAGCAAGAGTTAACATTCTTATTGTTCTCAATCTTAGGGGGAAAGCTTTAAATATGGTGTTAGCTGTGAGTTTTTGTAGATGCCTTTTATCAGGTTAAGAAAAATACCTGCTAGTTTGTTGAATGTTTTTATCATAACAGGATGTTGAATTCTGTCAAATGCTTTTTCTTCATCTATTGAAATGACCATGTGGTTTTTTTCCTTTTCATGGCGTATAGTCCTTTCTATTTGTTTTTCGGTCTTCTTTTACTGGTATTTTGTTGAGGATTTTTGGGTCTACATTCATAAGGGATGTTTTCTTATGATTTCTTTGTCTAGTTTGTGCATCAAGGTAAAACTAGCTTCATAGAATGAGTTGGGAAGTATTCCTTCCTTTCTTTTCTATTTTTTGGAAGAGTTTGTAAAGGACTGGTTTTAAAAGTCTTTCAGTATTTGGTAGAATTCACCAGTGAAGCCATCTGAGCCTGGGTTTCTCTTTGTGGAAATTTTTAAAATTAATTAAACCTGAACTTGTTACTAGCCTATTCAGATTTTCTATTTGCTCTTGAATGAGTTTTAGTAACTTGTGTCTTTCTAGGAATTTGTCTGTTTCATCTAGGTTATCTAATTTGTTGGTACATAGTTGTTCATAGTATTCCTTATAGTCCTTTTTTATCTCATAAGGTCAGTAGTTCTTCCTCCACTTTCATTTTTAATTTTGTAATTTGAGTCTTCTCTTTTTTTCTTGGCCAGTGTAGCTAAGTTTGTTAATTTTGTTTATCTTTTTTCAATGGGTCTTAAAAATAGAGAAAGAGAGACATAGGTGTGAGAGAGAAACATTGCTCAGTTGCCTCCCATATGTGCCCCAACCAGGGACAGAACCCAATAACCTAGGTATGTGCCCTGACTGGGAATTGAACCCATAACATTTTAGTGTACAGGACGATGCTCCAACCAACTGAGCTACCTGTCCAGGGCATTTAGAAATGTTCAATTTTTTACATATTTGTTAGTTTCCAAAGTTATAACTTCATTCTATTGTGGTCAGAAGACATACTTTGTATGATTTCAATCTTTTAAATTTATTGAGACTTGTTTATGGTCAAACATATGGTCTGTCCTGGAGAATGCTGCATTACATGCTGTTGTTAGAGTGTTCTACAGGTGTCTGTTAGGTCTAGTTGATTTATGATGTCGTTCATGTCTACTATTTCCTTGTTGATATTCCACTTAACTTGTTCTATCCATTATTGAAAATGGGACCTTGAAGTCTAGTATTATTACTGTTTGTCTACTTTTCCCTTTAGTTCTGTCAGTTTTTGCTTCAAGTATTTTGAAGTTTTGTTAGAAACACATATATTTATATTATTACTAGAGGCCCAGTAGATGAAATTCATGCATAGGGTGGGGTCCCTCGGCCTGGCCTGCACCCTCTCACAGTCCAGGACCCCTTGGGGGATGTCTGACTGCCAGTTTAGGCCTAAACTGGCAGTTGGACATCCCTCTCACAATCCGGGACCACTGGCTCCTAACCACTGGCCTGCCTGCCTGCCTGATCTCCCCTAACTGCTTGCCTGCCTGCCTGATCGCCCCTAACCACTCACCTGCCTGCCTGATGGCCCCTAACTGCTCGCCTGTCTGCCTGATTGCCCCTAACCACTCGCCTGCCTGCCTGATCACCCCTAACCACTCTGCCTGTCTGCCTGACCACCCCTAACCACCTCTGCCTCAGCCCCGCTGCTGCGGCTTCATCTGAAAGGACTTCCGTATGACTTCCGGAAGGTTGTTTGACTGTCCAGTCTAATTAGCATATTATGCTTTTATTGTTATAGATTGTTATGCCCGAACTCAGTCCCTGATCGCAGAACTCAGTCCCTGTTCAGGTGCCATTTGTGCCACGCCAGCATGACCAAGGGTGATCCCGAGTGGGGGGGAGGGGAGGGTGAAAGGATTAAGGAAAGACAGACAAGAGAATAATAGCTGGGTCTCGGTGGGACGCTGCCTCCCTGATGAGGAGACAGCGCCAGCGCCCACAAGCCGTGTCTTTATTTTATAGCAGATGCCACGAGGCAAAGTAGGGGTGTGATCACGTTGTTTACAGCATTCTCGTGAGTTTCAACCTCACTTAACTACATGCACCCGAACTCTATCACACGGCACGTGGGGCTACGTGTTCAGACCATAGGTTCAAGCTTACAACCACAGCCATTGGCTATGATTGTGCTGGGAGGGCCCTGCCCTGCAGCTGGGACTTGCACGTGGCAATGAGAGGACCCTGTCCTTTCATTAGTCCGAGACTTGAACCTGGCCAAAACACCATAACCGCGCCCCACAATAGATATCTTCTGTATGGATTGACTCCATCATCATCAGAAACTATACTTCTTTGATCACTGGTAAAAGTTTTTGTCTTAAAATCTATTTGATCTGATATTAATATAGTCTCTCCAAGTCTCTTTAACTAGTTTGCATGATATGTTTTCCATCCTTTAACTTCCAACCAATGTGTGTTTTTTAACCTAAAATTTGTCTCCTATAGGCAGCATATAGATGGATCATGTAGTTTTTAATTCATCTTACAATCTCTGTCTTTTAATTGGAATGTTTAATCTGTTTACATTCAATGTAATTACTCATAAGGTAGGATTTATGCCTGCCATCTTACGTTTTCTATTTGTCTTACGTTTTTTCCCCTCTATTTCACCACTGTCTTTTGTTATATTAAATGGGTACTTTTAATTTAATTTTATTTTATTTGTAATTCCTTTATCATGAGCAATGATGTAATTAATGTATTTCCCTTCCCTCTTCTCCCACTCATTCTCTCCCCCAGCCAGTTGATCCTCTTCCTTCGTATTTTCCTTTGTACTGCTAAATATGCTTTTGCCTCTGTTGGATTCTGAAAAGTTCAAAATACATTTAGGTCAGGGTAAGTTTTACCCAGAAGAGTTCTTTTTAGACTTCTTTCTGCCCTTCCCCCTCATTCTCCCCCCACCTTTTACCCCCTCACCTCCCCACCAGGCAAGTCCTCAGTCATCTTAGCCAGGGAAAAATGAGGGCTTAGTGATTGGTGGACTGTGTCTCCACAAGGGACAGAAGTAAATTTAGCTTCTGTCACCGACTGAGACTCTATCAGGGACACTCAGAACATCCTGCCAGAGCTCTCTAAAAATAGCACCCCTAGGCTTACATAGCTGGAGCCCAGGACACATCCCTGGCTCTGTCCCTTCTCCTGAGGTGCCTAAACCAAGCTAGGATCCCTCCAGATGGTGGCAACTCTTTACGCCTAGCTCTCCATGATTATAAGAAAACTGGATTCCTGAGCACCTCCTCCTCTCCACTTAAGTCTCTCATCTCAATATGGGCAAATGTCTTCAAATTGAACTGTTTCAGGAGAAATCCTAGCAGAATCTTAAAGGCCCTCCACCCCCAGCCTAGATTAGCTTTCATTTATACTTAACCATGACCACAGCCTTACCGTCCACGCCCCTCTCCCCCATGCCTTTTCTCCACTGGGCTCTGCCCAAGCTCCCGAGTTCTGGCCAAAGGGAACAGTGCTGGATAGCCACCCCGAGAGAGGCAGCTCTGCTCAAGGTCTGCAAAGAGCCTTCTCTCCTGGCATTTGAAAATTCAGGAATAACACTGACGCATATTTCCACTTCTGTCCTTATTCCTGCTTCTTTTCATCCCCCTCTCCCCTTGAATCATTACCCCCCTCCTCTCATATATTGTCACACAGAAGATGTCATTTGTTTGCAAGGTGTACATCAGGAACAGAAAAGATTTCTAGCTGCAAGGAAATGAATCTATACTTTCAGGTATCATGAGGAAGGCAGGACATACTTTTGAAAAAGCCTTCTTTGTGCCCCTTGAATTCAACTCAGGGATGAAACCAGGGAATGAAACCCCACCCCCAACAGGACAGGCAGGAGATCACGCAGCACCAACTGGAGTCTTCAGTTCACAGGCCAAGTAAATAGTCAAACTCAGGCCCTTCCTTTCCCCTCAACCACCAAGAGCGCATAGATCATCGTTTAGTTTATTTAGCCCAGTGGTGTAATGGCAGAGGTGCCAGCGTGGGAGGCTCCCCCAAGACACCCGGTCACACCAGTCATCACTTTGCAGGTCAGAAGTCTAAACATTAGATTGGACCCTAAAGTCCCTAATTGCTCTGACACACTGAGGATGCAGGGCACGGGCTGGCTGGTGGGCGCACAGAAAGAACCCTGATGGTCTCTGTGAGCACACAGTGTGGTGAGCAGCTCAGCTGGGCGGAGCCTGGCCCTGGGGAGGATCCCGCGCTGGCTCCCGGGAGGGCCCTCCCCCCCTGTCCCCTCCAGGGAAGATGACCGTGGCATACGTCACAGGCTTGGAGCAGCTCAGGACCTTAGGAGGCAGAGGGGGCGATGAGGATGGGGCTGGGGCTGGGGGTTTCCTTGACGGGGGCTCAAGAGATAGGTTGCTATAGGTGGTGCTGTCAAAGGAAGGTGGCGAGTCGAGCCTGACGTATGGTACGTCCGAGGGCACATCTGCAGCCAGTCCAGAGTCATCGGTGTGGACCACCGAGGAGAGCGCCTGTGAAAAAGCAGGCAAATCAGGCAGAGCACGCCTTCCTTGGCCCCAGCCCCCTGGAGCAAAGCCCAGGACCACGCTGACTCTTCTCTGGAATCCTGAATATGTCAGCGGGCAAGAGGACTCCTTGAAGATTTCCAAGTCCTATTTTTTTCCCCAAGTGTGGGAAGGTGGGACCATGCATCAATATTATTCCTTGGCAGGACAAAGGCTTTTCAAAGGACCATTCGGAAAATGGTTTGGAGCCCAACTGGGTCCCAGTCCTCCCTCCACCCCATCAACCTGGCACCTCTCAGGGAGTGTGGCTGGCGGAGAGCCTGGGCAAATTGGCTGGGAGCGGCAGAGGCCTCCCTCTTACCGTGCCTGGACCTCGGCTGCTGTGGGATTGGCCAGGGACGCCACGCCTGTTCCCTGGTAACACAGAGGACAGCAGCACAGTCCGCCTCCTGTGCCGGCTCAAAGCCTAGCCCTCGTCCCCTCAGAAACCTCAGGCTCACCTTCCCCACTCCCACCACTGAACCTTTTCCCCTCGGACCCACAGTTCCCCCAGCCCAGCCTGCCCTGACTCCCCGCCCACCTGCTGCTTCCACAGCTCCTGGCCAAACCTGCCTGGACACCCACCCTAACTCCACAGCCCTTTCCCCACCTCTCCAGTCCCCTGTCCCCAGTCCCACTCCCCCACCCTTTCCAGTTCCTGTCTTCCCCCTGGCCTGCTCCCACTGAACTCCTTCCTCCCCTCCATCCCTCAGCCATGGGAACTGCAGAGTCTGGACAGCCTTGCCAATGCCTCTGTAGGGGATGGTCTAGATTCCCGGGCTGGTCTAAAGACCGGCTGACAGGCCCAGGGGGGCCATGCTGGGATAGAAGAATGGACCACCACCTACCTTTCCTTCTGGCCACCACAGCGAGCAGCGCCACCGCCACCACCAGCAAGCTCAGCAGGAGCACAGAGCCCCAGATGAAGGGGATGCTGAGGGACACGAAGGGACAGGTGAGCTGGGCCCTGACTAGCTGGGAGCTGCGGGCCAGGACTCCTGAGCAGGAGCTCGGGGTGCAGTTCTTGGGGAGCCACGGCTGGGAGAAGGAGGTGTTTGGAATGGAGTGAGGAGAACAGGCTCGGGCGGGGCAGACTAGAGACATTATCGAGGGACGATGGCTGTGGACCCCGAGGGATGAAGGGGCCGCTGTTGAACTGAAGGAAGAGGTCTGTCTGTCTGTCTACCTACCTGATTAGAAGTTCCCCAGGAAAGGAAAAAAGCATAGGGTTCCCTTTGATTTCCTCTGGGGCTCTGAACAAGCTGTAACCTCACCTCCACCCTTGTCCCAGCCACCCAGGGTTCCGTCTGTACCTCTTCTCATGCGGGCTGGGCTCCAGAGGGCTGGCACTGCCGAGGGGGTCTGAGGAGGGGGCGTCAGTCTCACTGCCAACCTTGTATAACTCTGCTTCCTCCTCTTCCTCCTCTTCCTCTGCCAGGTCAGGAGCTGAGCAGAAGGGATATTTAATGAGCACATACCCGCTGTGGGCACGGCTCATGGTCCTGTGGGGGTGAGTGGTGAGCGCTGGGGGGGTGGGGGGGGGAGCTGAGTGGAAAGGAACACAAAGAAGGGGCTGGGGTCTTCCTTAGGGGCATGCACTCTGGGCGCCAGGGGATGGCTTCACCTGACTGTGAATATGCCACTCTCCCCTCTGCTCCAGCGCCCACCCGCTTCCCCTGCATGGCTCTACACGGGCTCCTCCGCACAGCCTGCGAGGCCTCTCCACACCCCTGCTGCCTCGTGGCCCCTGCAGGCCACTGAGCCACCTCCGAGCTCTGCCCTCAGGGTCTGAGGAACTCCGGGGTCAGCCCTAAGGTGATACATGACAACTGACCTTGCTGGGGGACCTGCTCACACCCTGAGACTCAGTTTGGTGACCGTGTGCTCAACTGAGGGAGGCAGCACTGGCTCCTCTGAGCCCGGTGATCTGCCTGGGGGGCCTGGCCAGTCCTTCTAGAGCCTCTGGGATGGGAGCCTCACCCATTCTCAGGAGATTCACCGTGTCTACTCCCCACCCCAGGCCAAACCAGGAAATGGAGGTGCTGAGGCCCACTCCGGCCACATGTGCCTTCTAAGCCCCCATGGGTGGGCCTCCCTGGAGCTCCTTGTTTGAGCTGCCCCACATCCTCCCTGGATACCAGGCTCCACCTTGGCTGTCGGCCACACCTGCCGCTGCAGGTCCCGCCTCCCTGCCCCTCTTCCGGTGCCTCTGTCTTGTCCCAACAGAAGAGTTATCACCTTGACTTCCCAGACCTCAGCATGTCAGGGAAGGAGGGGACAGAGGTGACGAGGACGAACAGGGGTGTATTTATAACAGAAAACGGTGATTATGGACTCCAACGAGAAGGGATTCTCATGGCAACTTCATCACCTTCTTAATTAACAGACGGGAAAGCAGAAGGAAAGTGCCTGTCTTCATGTTGTTGTTTGGGGATTGGCACAAAGCACTGAGAAAAGGCAGCCCTGGAGACGAATATTGTCAGCAGCCACGAGAGAACGTCAGCAGCAGTCCCTGCCCCAGCAGCTGCTGGCTGACTGTTTTTCCCTCCGAACAGCTTTTTCACAACAGCCCATCTTACTGGGAAAAATTTTTAACACTTTAAATTTTTCTTTAAATTGATGCTTAGATGTTAGATAGCTGTAGGCTTTGTGAGTTAAACCTATAAAAATAAAGTGCTTTCCCTACTGAAATTAGGGTGGAGAATATTCGCTTCCATACTGCGGACACTTTAGGACTGGATTGTTGGGGTAGTTGAGGCATTGCACGTACCCCACCTGTGGGTGAGCAGGGACTGGGTGCTCCATGAGGACTGAGAGAATTAAGTAAGATATTTCAGGCCATCAAACCCATTATTACAGGAATTTACAAAAACCTGGATGATATAAAAGAGTAATTCAAGTTGATATGCCTGAATTCAAACTTTAAGACATTTCTACAAAAAAAATGACCTCATTCTCCCAGGAGGCCCAGGCCTTGGGTGCAGAAGAGGCCACGCCTTCCTGGAGGACCTGCCTGTGCAGGATGGGGAGGGGCTGCACTGGCTGTTTTATCTCAGATGCTCACCAGTTTGGTTTCCGCTCCCTGCAGAGCTGTCAGAAGGATGTCCCCTCCCAAGTCCTCTCCGCCAGCAGCCATCACCCTCAAGGACCCAGGGGCTGCAGGTGGGAGTGGGAAGGGCAGGTCTGACGTTGGCGATGTGGGCTAGATAACTCACCTGCCTGGGATAGGCAACTCATCTGTCTGGGCTAGATAACTCACCTGCCTGGGATAGGCACTCACCTGTCTGGGATAGATAACTCACCTGCTTGGGATAGATAACTCACCTGCCTGGGATAGGCACTCACCTGTCTGGGATAGATAACTCACCTGCTTGGGATAGATAACTCACCTGCCTGGGCTAGATAACTCACCTGCTTGGGATAGATAACTCACCTGCCTGGGCTAGATAACTCACCTGCCTGGGCATAGATAACTCACCTGCCTGGGCATAGATAACTCACCTGCCGGGAGGACCTCCAGAGCCACCCTGTGCACTGTCTGGGACCCAGTGGCCGTCTCCACCACGCAGCCGTACTCCCCGGCATCCTCCTCCCTCAGGGAGGTCATCTCCACCTGCAGCAGGCCACTCCCCATGTCCGTGAGGAAGGTGCGGCTGTGCCCTGGGGCTCTGCGGTCCACGGCTGAGGACACCAAGGGCTGGCACCCCTCCGGCAAGAACCGGCACCACACTTTCCGAGCCCTGCCATCCTGGGGTCGGTAGTGACAGTGCACCTGGATGGAGCTGCCCACCCGCGCCTGCAGCTCCTCAGGGAGGCTGCCAGCGGAGCCCTGGCCTAGGGAAGGAAAAGACGTAGGGGTGTTAGACAGGCGTTGGGGGAACCTCCCAGCCCACCCACTGGCCTAAGGGCACAGGGACCCCTTCAGGCCCTACACGCAGTATTGTTGCCACAATCATGTCAATGATTTCGAGGCATGGTGCAGTGTAGAGGGGGCCCAGAATTCGGCGCCTTCTGAACCTCACCTGCTAGTCCCAGGAGCAGCAGCAGGAGCAGGTTGGGACCCATCGCTGGGCTGGGAGATGTTGGCTGGGGCCTTGCTGGGCACTGACACAGCACTCCCCTGGGGCAGGAAACATCTGCCTCTGTCACATGGGGCTCTCGGTGACCACGGGGTGGGAGACAGACACTGGTGGGGCCTCCATGGGTAGGGATAAGGAGCCTCCTAACCCTGGTTGGCTCAGGGCTCAGGAACAGACCTCACCCCGAAGGCAGGGCTGGGCAGGGCAGGCTGGGCCCAGCTAAGGAATGAGGAGGAGGATGAAGGCAGCTGGAGGGCATTAGGGAAGGAGGAAAGATGACTTTGGGGTCTTCCAAACATAGACTCTGAGGATGCAGAGCTGGGAGGGACGGAGGGAGTGTCCTGCCCATGATCCCAGGCCTTCTGGTCCTAAATTCTGTGTGAGTGTCCCCACCCCAGCTCTCAGGCGACTGTCTTTCTCCTGGGGTCCCACCTCAGGACAGGAAGCACCACCTGATGTGGGCGGGGCCTGTCTTGTTTGATGGGTCCGCTGGGAGACCTTTTCAAGGTGGCCCCAAGGCTTCAGTTCTGGGAAGTGCATTATTTCTTTGATAATTACTCCCCCGTTTTCTTTCTCCCCTCCCCCTCAATGTTTTTCTGGAACTCCTTAATTAGTTGGATATGAAACCTAATGCATTCATTTTCATACCCTTTCTCTCTTATTTTCCTTCTCTTGTGATCCATTTCATTCTGATTTCTGGAAGATAGCCTCATCTTTTTCTTCCATCCCTTCGACTACTGGCTTTTAAAGTTTTCTTTCTTAGTGTTCTTCATTCACCAGATTTCCTGTTCTCCAAGCAGTTCTTCATTCGATCACACTTTTGTCTCAGGAATGCACTCTCCGCTCTGCGGGGGAGACAGTTCTTTGTAAAGATGTCCTGTTCCTGCCTGGCCGGGGCCTCCTGAGCGAGGGCCCGACCAGGGTGTCCAGGTGGGTGAGTAGCGAATACGCCAAGAGACCATCTCAGCTCCAGCAAGGTTTGCTTCCGTCCTCTCCTCCTCCCTGGGGAAGCTGGGGTGGTTTGGTTTTTGCTTAAATTTTATTTTTCAATGGCAGTTTACATCCCATATTATTTTGTAGCCAGGTGGGTACTTGTTTTGTTTTCAATAGAAGAGGACCCTGAGCCTCAGGAGTTAGGAACTTGCTTAAAGTTTCTTAGTAAGAGGCAAAGCTGAGGTTTGAAACCCAAGTATCTGACCCCCTTCAGCCTAGGGTGCCCCCAGAGAGTCCCATGGCGAGGAGAGGTCCGCCTGTGCCCAGGCCCCAGGCCCTGGGGCCCGCCCGCTGCCGGGCAGCCTCCCTGCCATCTCAGCGACGCAGTGCCTGGGGAGGGGCGCCCGGGAGGTGGAACCAGGCTCAGTTTGGGCTCCACCAGTCTGTTCTGTCCTGTGCTGCCTGGGGACATGAGGAGGAAGTTTCCCTGCCCGAGTCAGAGGCCAGGGAAACAGATGGGACCAGTGGAGCCGCCTGGCTGGGGAGCGGGCGAGGAGGGGCTGGGCCAGGCTGGACGGGCCGGGCTGGAGGGGCTCTGAGGCTGCACCGGGACTCAGGGCCCCAGGCGCCCAGCCCCGGTTAGTGGCAAAGCAGCCACGTGGCGGCGGGCGGGAGCTCCTGCCCCACATGTGAAGGATGCCTTTCCTCCTCGCCCCCACGGCCCTCCCGGGTGGTCTCGGCCAGGGCTCCCCTTCGCTCGGGGCCTGGCGGGTGTGGGTACCGAGAGAGCGGAGGTTCACTCCCTCACCTCCCACCAGGCTGCCCCTGACACCTTTATGTTTTTTCCATCCATTTAAATTGTACATTGAATGTGTGCCACTCAGTGGCTTTTAAACACTCACAATTTTAGGACGTTGTCATCACCCCAGGAGGAAGACCCAGTCCCTTAGCACAGTCACTCCCCACCCCCAACAACCGCTGATCTCCTTCCTGCCTGTGGATTTGCCTTTTCTGGACATTTCCCAGCAACGGGTTGTACGATGTGGTGACCGGCTTCATGTGCTGATCATAAGGTTCCTCCACGCTGTGGCTGTCAGCGCTTCGTTCCTGTTGTCAGATAATCCCTGGTGTGGGTGGACGTGCTTTAGGTGGTGGACGTTTGGGTTATTTCTCCTCTTGGCACCTGGGAACCACGTGGTCGTGAGCTCTCTGTACAGGTGTGTGTGTGGACATGTTTTCTTCTGCTATTTTTCTCGGAGGGCGTCGCTGTGTCCCGTGGTGACGCTCCGGTGACTGCTGGAGAGTGTCCTGACCACCTTTAGAATGGCACCGGCCCGGTCCTTCTGCACACCTCGGACCCCTGACCGCTGACCGACTTGTCTACTGTCAGCCTCCTCTCCCTCCATTAGAACTCGGCTCCTCATGAGCTGACATCGCTGCCTGTTCTGTTTGCTCTGTCTCCAATGCCTGGCACAGAAAAGATCTGTTGAATAAATGACTGAGCTGGAGGAAAGGGCACCTTGAACGCCAAGTGCAATTGGATTTCCAGGCTCTACTGGGACCTTTGGGTAACCCTCACCCTTGTGAGCCTCAGTTTCCCTTCTGTGCAATGAGGGCCTTTGGTCAGGAGTTCCCGGTTCTGGGGTGCTGCCCTCTGTGACTCAAGTCCTGGAAGGAAGTAGCGTGATGAAAGGGCAGCTCCAGGGAGAAGAGGGATGAGTCAGCTGGGAGCTGGATGGGCGTGGGTGGGGTGGGAAGGGAGGAGGGAGGCTGGGGCAGGGGGCCAGCAGTGATCCTGGGGACTTATGGACGGGAGGCCAGAGGAGGAGAGGGAGACCAGGCTAGAGAAATCCCAGAGGAGGCAGGCCTGGGCAGTGAGCTCTAGGAAAGGGAGAGAGAACAGAGATGGCCGATTTGGAGCCTGTGAGAACGGAGGGACAGGATACCCTAAGGTCTTAGGTCCCAATGAGCCAGCCGCTTTTCCTCATTGAGATTTATTCTCCTAACCCTGAAGCAAAAGAGAACTCCGTGATGCCCCAAACAACCAGTTAAACATGAAGTCTCAGATTTATTTGTGAGAATGTTTGCTGTCCATCACACACACACACACACACACACACACACACACACACAGCCCTGGGCCTGGGGAAGCAGAGGACAGGCAAAGTGGTGTTTTGCCAAAGCAGAACCAGGAGTCTTGGTGGCTGAGGGGCGAGTGCACAGGCAGGGTGGTTCCCGCAGACCTCTCCAGGCATCTTGTTCACGTGGGGTCCTCTCTTCTCAGGTGTCTCTCAGCCCTGCAACACACCGAGTCCTCCCTCACCCCTCTCAGCCGCCACGCCCTCTCTCCCTACCTCGCCCTCTGTGTCCCATCTGCCCTCTCTGCCCCATCCGCCCAGCCGCACTGCTCTCCAAGCTCACCTGTCATGGCCACAGTCTGGAGCTGGTCACCTGGGTCATGGCTACAGTCAGGCCCACTGGCCGGGGGTATCCCCTGTTTCTGCCCACGCCAGGCCGCAGCCCAGAGGGCGCTGGCCGTGAGCAGCTTGCCGAGAAAGATGCAGGCCAGGAGGAAGAGGATGGAGGTGGGTGGAAAGGGGATCTCTTCAGGGAGGCTCCTTGGAGAACAAGGAGAGCATGTGGGAGGCCTCCAGGTGGCCTCAGAGAAAGATGGGGAGACACCAGGAGCTTCCGGGGCTTAGAGTACCCCCACCCCCACCCCTGGGATGGAGCTCCGTGGGGCTCGGGAAGCCTGGAGTCAGGAGACCCGAGTTCTAGGCCAAGCCTGCCTGCCGAGTGCATTGCAACACATCACCTCCCTCGCTGCACAGTGTCTGCCCTGCGTGATGGACGGTATGAGGTGTGTGAGCGTGTGGAGGGGCACATGTGTACTCCACGGTTATATTAGCATGTTTAATACCAGTACATGGACATGAGCCAATCAGACTGATTCTGGTCCCAGCAAAGGAGCGGATCTGGGGACCCCAGTTTTGTACTGAAGCACTAAAACTTCACTGTTGCTGGATTGTGGGGATGCAGGGGGCTGACCATTCAGGATTCTTGGAGCCACCGCTATTTACAAACTGTTGTGAAAGAATTTCAACGTTTTAGTACCTGGCAGTCAGGCCAACACACACAGGCCGGCAGCCTGTTTAGACAGACCCATCCCCAGCCCTTTACACTCTGACTGCCTTGGACCCTAGTCCTGGGACCCGCAGGCCCCACCCCATGGCCCTCTGCTGGGCGGGGTCTGCGGGATCTTAGGGGAGACCTGTCACTGTACCTGGAGATGCTGTGCTCCACCTGGACGTCCTCAAAGCTCTGGGACTGCTTCGGGATCCAGAGCTCACCGGGGTCCGGGCCATCGAGGGGGTCTGTGGAGACAGAGCCGGTGACCTTGGGGAGGACCTTCTGGGTGGGGTGAGGCCTGTGGGGGTCAAGTTGTTAGCCCCCTGAACCTCTGCTCCCTCGCCTGTGAAGTGGGGCAGTTAGGAGCCCCCCTCAGTAACAGTGCTGCGGACTCAGGGGAACAGCCTTCGCAGGGCCCACCACCTCCCAGCGCTCAGTAAGTCTCGGGGTCTTTGGGAAGATCATGGGAATAATGGATGTATTTGCAAGTCCTGTGTGAAGTGCTAAGCCACCAGCCTTGAGTTATTGTTATTATTATCATTGTTCTGCCACCATCTAGGGAGTCGGCTGGGCCTTAGACCCAGATAAGGCTGAACTTTTGTGTCCTCACCCCCTACTCCCTCTTCCCACTTAGAAAGATGGTGAAAGTGGGGCTTGGGGTCTGGGCAGACAGTGCCCCTAAGCTCCCTCCTTAGACAAATGCTACCCTGGAACCTCGTTCCCATGAGAAAGCACATGCTGGGGGAGGAGCTGTGAAGAAGAGAGTCAGAAAAGGAATGGTAACCCCGATCTTTCCTTTAGGACACACTCACGTTCTCCCTCCCCCAACCCCCCTGCCAGAGGCTTCCCTGGAGGGTATCCGCCAGGCAAAGCTTGGGTGGGGGGGACCTGGGCAAGCCTGGTGAGGATGCCAGGCAGTTCACAGCCGGAGGCTGGGGCAGGGCTGTCACCCCCCGCCCCCGCACTTTTAACTGCATCTCCCGTGTGCATCACAGGAGCCCTAGGTCAGCAGGACTGACACCATCATCTCCACTTAAAGATGAGGTATTACAGAGGTGTGCAAGCTGCCCAGGGACACGGCCGTTCCTTTCTGCACCTGCTTGTTTTTCTGCACCTGGTTGGTGCTGAATCTATGCCGGTAGGTCCCCTGGGTGGATGGGTGAGGGAACTCAGGAACCTCCTCCTACTCCTTCAGGACATCCCTACAGTGTTTGCTTCCCACCGATGGGCATGGGAGCAGGACCACAGGTGGCACCCTGTGCGAATTAGGGATGGGTCCCCCTCCTACGGTGATGCAGGGGGTGGTCTGGACAGGGGAGCTGGGTGGGACCGTGGCTCCTGGTGCAGTGAGCAGCCTGCACAGCCCCCCACGGTGGCCTCGGTGGGGCTTTCCCAGGGCCCCGGGCCCCAGAGGGGGGTCCTGTGCACAGACACCCACTGCACGGGCCCGGCCTGGGGGCCTCTGAGGGGCCGCTCGCTGCCCACTCACCAGCCAGCACCTCCACCAGGACCTTCCTGAGGGTGTCGGCCTCGCCCCCACGAAGACTCTGGCACTGGTAGAGGCCGGCGTCCTGTGCCTGGAGGTTCCGCAGAGTGACGGTGAGCGAGCCGCCCAGCGCATCGTCCGCGATGGCCGTGCTCCCGTTCCGCATCTTCAGGAAGGACAGCAGCCAGGAGCTGTGGGTGCTGACCACCCGCCCGCACGGGCCCTCGGCGTCCAGCTGGCGGCACCAGGCCTTGCGGCGCCCCCAGTGCTCCCGGGAGTCATAGGGGCAGGACACGCGCAGGGACTGGCCTGCCAGGCCCTGGAGCACCGTGGTGTTGAGGCCTCGGCACAGCTCTGGGGAGGAGACATTCCTTCACTCTCTCACTCATTCATCAAGTATTAATTGAACACTTACTGTGTGCTGTGAACAAAAGAGACAGAAATCCTGCCCTCACGGGGCTTGGGTTCTTAGAGAAGTTGGAGGAAGGGGGCGCAGCCCAGGCCGTGTTTGTGGGAAACTGGGAGCCGTGAAACCCGAGTCCGGGTCTGCCTCTGTCATCTGGACAGAGGAGTCGGGTGGGGTGGGGCCCGGTGGGCAGTGAGCAACCAACCGCACAGCCACCCACGGGGCCCTCGGTGGGGCTTTCCCAGGTCCCTGGAAGCCCGAGGGTGGTTCTGCTGAAGTAACGGACCCTCTCGGGGCCTGTTTCCAAAAACTCTGGGTCTTAGAGGCCCCTCCAGCTCTTTCTGCACATCTCCCCATCACATGACACGAGGCTTCGCCTCACCCCACTCCCTCCCAAGAGAGACGGCTGGGGACCCCCTCGGGCCTGGGGCTGGTTCCACGGGGGAGGGCAGCACCCCGCGCTGGCCATGTTGTTCCCGTGCCGCTGCCCACACCCACGCCGGTGGCTCTGCGCTCTGCTCTCTCTGACCTTTGTCTTCCAGCTTCCCTATTTCTGCGGCTCTGTTCCCCTTTCAGGATGGACTCGTCTCAGAGTTATTTTGGGGGAGACACGAGGCTGCTATTTTGGGGTCCTCCTTGGGGTGGGGGAGATGGGCTCAGAGCACCCATCCACTTCCAGGACAGGGGCTGCAGGGGAGCCACCCAGAGCCCTCTGCCTCAACTTTCCTTCTTGGTCCTTTTCCCTTCAACTCATCTTCAACCATCTGGGACAGACACTTGAAAGCTAGGATTGGGGGGCTGGTGGCCTGCCTTTTGGAGCCAGAGAGACCTGGTGAGCAGCGGCCCCTCCACACGTCTCCGCATTCACCCCTCTGCCTCTAGGCCGGCGCCCCCCTCTTCCAGGCCCCCCAGCTGATAAACTGCAGGAGCCAGTCTCCATTGGGACAGGCTCCTCCCACCCAGGTTTGCCTATTGTTGGGGAGTGAGAGGCACCCCTCCCCCAAGGAGGAAAGACTGTTGTGGGCAAGGACAGGGAGTGCCAATCCCCCCAGCTCACAGACAGAAATATTTGCGCCCCCCCCCACCTCCCTCCCAGGGCTGAGGACGGAAGGACCTTCTGAGCCTGGGAGGGGGCACCCAAAGGACACGAATCTCAGCCCCAGGTTCTTCTCCCCCCCCCCCCCGCCCCCGCCACTCCTCTGGGGCTAGTCCTATGCTTACATGGCTCATAAGTTTTGGGGCTCTTACCAGTGCTCCCAAACTCCCCCAGCCACTAGCTAGTGCTGGAGATGCCACCATCAGAACTCCTTCCCCTCCTAAGGGGCCAGAACCTGCCAACCTTCACACCTGCCCCTGCACAGAGTCTGCGGGCTCTGATGCCCGGGGGGGGGGGGTGGGGGGGTGGGGGTGGGGCGGGGGGAGCAGGAGGATGTGGGGCAGTGGGAAGAGGGGACTTGCACCTCCTTCAGCCCAGTACTCCCCCCCTCCCCCCCACCTGCCAGGTACTCAAGGGAGGGGAAGGAAAGAAGCCCTCCGCGGGGCAGGGAGGGACTCTACCTGTGATCGAGAGCAGGATGAGCAGCCCGAGAGGCCCCATGGCAGCCTGCCCTGGCGGAGGCAGACGCAGAGTGCCTTGTGCAAGATCCCGTCTTTCCCTTGAACTGCAGAAAGGAGAGGGTCGGGCAGTCAGGCACTGCCCACAGGAACTGGCTCCTGGGGGTTGAGCAATAGTCAGGACTGGGGTCTGGCTTTGTGATTCAGGGAGGGGTGGCGGGTAGGGGAGGAGAGGAGAGGAGGAGCCGCTGCTGCAGACCTCCGAGAGGCCAGCCCTCCGTCTATGCCAGCCAGGGTCACCGCATGGCTGGGGCTGGGCAGGGTCCGAGGCTGAGAGCCTCGCTGGGGATCACTGACCCGTCCGCACAGCCGGGGTCAGGCCCTCCTCCAGGGCCACTGCCTGCATCCTCTGGTTCCAGCCTTCCAAGGATTGGAGAAGTGTCTCCTCTTGGAAGAAGCCAGGACCCGCCCCAGCCCCTGTAGTCCTTCCCTCTGGCTGGCGTCCCCGCGGTGTGGAGCATGCAGAACTCAGGCTGGAGCCAGACTTGTGGCTTTAGGACACTTCTTACCTCCTGTGTGTGCAGTCACAGCCTCTCTGTCTCCCTTCCTGTACCTGTAAAATGAGAATAATAACTGCGTACAGGGTTACTAGGAGCATCACATGGACTTCCACAGGCAAAAGTGCTTTAGAACAGGGTCTGACACACAACAAACATGCAGCACAATTAACTAGTACTGTTACCCTAGCTGGCAGGACACACTTCAAGCACTCAGCACAATTAACTAGTACTGTTACCCTAGCTGGCAGGACACACAGCAAGCACTCAGCACAATTAACTAGTACCATTATCCTAGTTAGCAGGACACACAGCAAGCACTCAGTACAATTAACTAGTACCATTATCCTAGTTAGCAGGACACACAGCAAGCACTCAGCACAATTAACTAGTACCATTATTCTAGGTATCAGGGAAGAAACAATGGTCTGTCTGCAAGAGGGAACCTTTTTTCTGCCACCTGAACTCTCCTGCCCAAGTTTGGCCTCCTTAGCACAGCCGGTGCCTCCCGGGGGCACATGCTCACATGACCAGTATTTTGTGCACACATATACCTTGAACTGCTCACCATCCTATGGGAGAAGACAGGACATGATATCTTCTGGAGATCTGGGGGGGGGGGGGGGGCGGGTTTCGGGTCCTATGAAGGGTGATCCAGGCGAGATGGCCGTGTGAGTCAGGACTGGGTGGGGGAGGCAAAGCAACTCCCAGCAGCAGGAAGCTGAGTCATGCTGGCGCAGGTGCAGGAGAGGCTGGGAGCCCAATGCTGCCCTCCATCCTCAGGGTCTACTTTGTTCTTTCATTCATTGATTTGCCCATATTTACTGTGTATATAGCATATGGACAGGGAATGTGTGTGGAGATGGGTAGTTAATGGTGAACATAAGGTAGCCCTTCACTTAGACAGCCAACCGCCCAGCCTTGACCTAAGGACCTAGGGGATGAGGGCCTGAGTGATCACTTAAAGATCACTGTATAAGGCCCTTCAGCATTATTGGCATATAACTTAACACATAAAAATTCACCCCCTCCCCGGGGTGTCCAGTTCTATGAATTCTGACAACCTCATACATCTATATAGCAACCCCCGTAATCTAAATGTAGAACGCGTCTGTCAGCCACAAAACATTCCTTCATGCCCCTTCAGCCAGTTCCTTCCTCTCCAATCCAGGCCTGGCAGCTACTGATCTGACTTCTGACCCTAGAGCATCCTGCCCCTTCTAGAACGTCATACACACGAAATGACACCGTATGTCTCCTTTGAGTGTGGCTTTTTTCACTTATCGTAATGCATTCAACATGCATGAAGCCGCACTTCTCGGGAGTTCATTCATTTTGTTGTTGAATAACATCTCACTGTGTGGCTGACCCACAGGTGCTTTATCCATTCACCAGCTGATGAGCATTTGAGTTGTTTCCAGTTTGGGGCAACTGTGAATAAAGCCACCAGACACATTATGTACATACTAGAGGCCCAGTGCATGAAATTCATGCACAGGTAGGGTCCTTGGGCCTGGCCGGTGATCAGGGCCGATCGGGGCCTTCTGGCTGCTGACCAGGGCCTTCCTTCCCCAGGCTGCTGGCTGGGACCTTCCTTCATTCCACGCTGTCCCCTGGTAGTCAGCACATGTCATAGCAAGTGGTCGAACTCCCGAGGGGACAATTTGCATATAAGCCTTTTATCATATAGGATATTTTATGTGGACATTTGTTTTCATTTCTCTCAGATAAAATCCTAGCAGTGGGAGTGCTAGGTCACATGGTGAGTGTGTTTAACTTTATGGAAGCATTGCACTGTTTTTGCAAAGTGGTTGCACCATTTTTGCATCCTGGTCAAGACCTGACATTGTCAGGTTGTTTTTTTAAGTCATTTTAATAGGTTTATGGTGATAGCTCATCATGGTTTTAATCTGTATTTTCCTAATGCCTAATGATGTTGAACATCTTTCATTGTGTATATCTCGTTTGGTGAAGTATTAGTTTAAATCTTATGTCCATTTTTAATTATCAATATTATTAAGTTGTGAGAATTCTTTATATATTCTGTATATAAGTCCTTTGTCAGATTTGTGATTTTCCAGTATTTTTCCAGCCTCTAGCTGGGTCACTTCCAAAGGTAGAAAATTTAATGTTGAGAAATTCCAATTTATTGATTTTTTTTGTTTAGAATTTGTGCTTTTTGTGTCCTAAGAAAATTTTGCCTACCTGAAAGTCACATTTTCTCCTGTTTTCTGTTAGAAGTTACAGTTTTAGGTTTTATATTTTGGTCTGTGATCCATTTCAAGTTAATTTTGCATGTGGTACAAAATATGATTTGTGGTGGTTGTTGTTTTGTTTTGTTGTTTTTTTGTTTTTTGTTTTGTTGGGTTTTTTTTGGGGGGGGGTTGCCTGTAGACGTCTAATTTATCAGCATCATTTGTTGAGAAGGCTATCCTTTCTCCCTTAAATTGCCTTGGTATCTTTGTCACAAATCGACTGGTGTGTAGGTCTGTTTCCTGATTATCCGTTCTGTTCCATTGATCTATGTGTCCATCTTTTCACCAATATATCACCGTCTGGACTAGTCACTGTAGTTTTGTGACAAATCTTTAAATCAGGTGGTGTGGGTAGTCCAATTACATTGTTCTTTTTCAAAATGGTTTTGAATGCCCTATACATTGCCTTGCCATGTAAATTTTAGAACCAGCTTGTCAATTTCTTTCTCACACCTCCCTCCCCACTCCTACACACACACCAAAAAGAGAGCCTGCTGGAATTTTGCTTGGGATTATTGGGTCTGCAGCACAGTTTTGGGGGAGGGGGAGACTAGACATCTTGACACCCCTGAGACTTCTAATCCATGCACACAGCTTAGCTCTTCATGTATTTATTTCTTCTCGGCTTTCTCTCACCAATGTTCTATAGTTTTCAGCATACAAATCTTGCACATATTTTGTTAAATTTCTACCTAAGTATTTCATGACTTTGCTGTTATTTTAAATGTTTCTAGCTTCTTACATCTTAGTCAGAAGCAGAACTCAAAACTCCCATAAATCTTGCCCAGGCTGGTGTGGCTCAGTTGGTTGGAGTATTGTTCTGTACACCAAAAGGTATGGTCAGGGAACATACCTAGGTTGTGGGTTTGATCTCCAGTCAGAGCACATAGGAGAAGCAACTGATTAATCTTTCTCTTGCTTCAATATTTCATTTGCTTTGATCTCTCTCTCTCTCTCTCTCTCTCTCTCTCTCTCTCTCTCTCTCTCTCCCTCTCTCTCTTGCTCTCTCTCTCTTCCTCCCTCCTGTCTCTAAACCAATTTAAAAAATATATTCTCAGATGAGGATTTTTTTTAAGTCCCATGAATCTTCATTTTACTTTCTGGCCCATTTATGCTCCATTTTGACCCCTTCTTCTCACTTCCTTTCTACCTGAAGAAATGGTTCTTTTTCTTTCTTTAAACTTTATATCAAAGGGCAGGCACCAAGAAATCTTTACTAATTCTTCTCAGCACATGCATATCAAATGTCCTCATCTTTTAGCTTGCACTAACGTGTGGTTCAAGTTCCTGTTCTGCCGGGGCTGACCAGCAGACCCTGAGTGACGGATGAACAGATTGCTCTGACACGCGTTTCTGTGAAAGAGAGGGCTAAGGGACTGTTCTACTTTAGAAGTAAAAAGCAGTCCTGTTCATCTGCCTTCTTAGGCTTTCATTGTCACAACAGCTTGAACTAAAATTAACCTTTAGATACAATCAGCAGGGCAAGTATCCTTGAAAAAGTATATGCTTCTACAAGGTCGGGTCTTTAAAGACTAAACATAGAGATTCCAGAAAAACACCCCGGGGGATCGGACTTGTTTGGAAAAGTCAAGGCAGGGGCTGCCGCCTATGGCAAGGTCCCCTCAGAGGCCCCGACCTTTCAGAGAATCCTCCTTACAGACCTTCCAAGTCCAGTGCTTCCCCACACTGTTCCTCATATCCAAGCACAAGAATATTTGTGCACCACCCCATCCCAAGCAAGAATCCCTCCTTTCTCTTTGCTAAATCTGAGTTCCAAGTTACCTGCCACCTCTTCCCCTCAGTCATTATATCTGAACGTCATCATTCACCAATGCATGCATTTAACTGCTGTGAGTGTGCCAGTCACGGTGCTAAGGAACTCTCTCTCTCTCTCTCTCTCTCTCTCTCTCTCTCTCTCTCTCTCTCTCTCTCTCTCTCTCTCTCTCTCCCAGTATTCCCAGAAATGATGGTGACCATTGCGGAAGCCTCAGAGCCAGGAGCTCAACCGCACACATGAAGTGGTCCTCATGTCTAACTTTGGCTGAAACTTCACAGCTGCCTTTTCAGAATGCTTGGAGATTGCCTGGTCAACCCCAATGACAGCTGTCCCAAATAGATGAGTGTCCTCGCCCTCTTTCAGGTCCTCCATTATCCTCTCACCCCCAATCTAGCCAACCTCAGCAGCTAGAGAAGAACCACAGTCTGGTCAGGACCATGGCCAGCGCCCAGCCTGCAGGGGCCTCAGGAAAGGTGCAGCTGGAACCGCTGGCCTGGGACCACTCAGACTATCAGGGCAGCCATCAGCCCAACCTGGGAAAACCCCTCCAGCCCTGCTGAGAAGTGGGCTCCAGAGAGTCAGTGGTGGTGTCCACCCAGCCTTGGCCACCAACCTCAGATAGCAGAGCCCACAGATGTCATTTTCTGATGAGCAGCCCTTTAAGACTTTCCCAGTTCCCTCTTTGGTCTTGTCTTGATTTTATTTGATTGCATGCACCTTCCTGAATCCAAATCCCTGCCTTCAAGCCCCAACCTCTCGCTCTTAACTCGGACCGCTTGCAGACTTGGCTTTCTCTCACCCCCTCTCTGTATTTGTACCTCTGTATTTGTCACTGCCTGGCACTTCCAGTTGAGGCGATTCCCTATTCTAATTGAGGACCTCAGCTCTTGTCCAAGGCCATTGAGTCCACTTTTCAGGGCCAGGAATTTCTGAGGAGGTGAGTGGTAGAGGCAGGGACCCAGGCACTGAACCCGGTACAAGGCATCGTAGGGCTGGACACAGCATAGGGCCTCTCACCTGCTGCCTGCTTGGGTCAGGGCCAGTCCAGACTCTGGCTGGAGAAAATGTCTAACCCGGGGTCACCGTGTGGGGACTGGAAGGCTGAGTGGGACAGAACCTGGAGTACAGAGTAGGGGTGAGGCAACCAGGCTTTGGGTTATTCTGCTGTTCACTAGCTAGGTGGCCTTGGGCAAGTTTCCTAACTCTCTGTCTCTGGCTATGTAAACTGATGGCACATTCTTAAGTGCTAGGAAAAGTAGCTGATATGACTTTCTTTCCTCTTAATACATTTTTTTTTCAAAAATCTATCTTCCTCCTACCTATCTTCATCCCCAAATTTCATTTCCTTTTCCAAAATGGCCTCTCTCTCTCTCTCTCTCTCTCTCTCTCTCTCTCTCTCTCTCTCTCTCTCTCTCTCCCTCGTCCCTAAGAACCTGCTTTCTCACTTACAGCTTCTCTCATCCTCTCCAACAACACCCCCCAGCACCTTTCCCCCATATTCACACGGGCACAGTCTCACCTGCTCTGAAGACACCTCGCTTGTCTTGGAGTCCCCCTCCATTGCTGCGCTTTCATTGCCGGGTACCATGTTTTGCTATTCACACTCTTCACCTGCTCCTTTGAGTCTGACCCCTAGAAGTTATCCATGGCCTCCTTCCAGCCCTCCTCTCCTTGGCTTTCCTGCTGCCTGGGGCATTCTTGACACTGTGCTCCTCATCCTCAACTCCTGGCCTACCCCCGACCCATGCTCTGCCTGCTCAGTCCTGCTCTGCTCCCCGGAGACTCTCCTCTGGACCCCATGACCCAGGCTCCCTGCCCATTGGCTTACTGCTCGGTCTAAGCAGAGGGGGAGATTGGCGAGTTCAGACAGGACTGCTCCTCTGGAGCCACAGCTCCTGCAGGTGCCCGTTTTCCACAGCTTCAGCGACACTGCTCTCTCCCTGTTCTTCCAGGTCTGGGTGTTAGCAGCTCCCTGTCTTTAGGCATCACCACCCCCTGCTGCTCTCTGTCCTGCCCGTGCTCTGTAAAGACCCGGTCAAAACTGATGGACACTTGGACCCTTCTGTGTGTGCACCTGCTCCCAGAAGGGGACCTGGCCTCCCATACCCTCTCCTTTTTGGTGTTCATTCTACTCTTCTAGAAGAACGGACAGTCCGGAGCACTCTTCCCAGGGACACATTCACTTATTCCACACATCTTTGCCAAACACTCACCATGCCCAGGCACCACGCAGGGTCCTGGAGAGGCCAACAAACAGGAGAGGCACCTCCTCTTGTCATTGGCCCTGGCAGCGGTGCTGTGATTGTAAATCTGTAGCAGCTGGATCCTCGGAAGTCAATACCGTAGGTTTTAGGAAGTAAAGTGAAGCCCTCAAATGCATCGTCAGAGAGTCTGGCACATACCTGGCCACCTCGGCCAAAAAGGCACATTTGGGCATCTAGTCTGAGCGTGAGCTGAGGAGTCAGGATGCCCACCAGGGTGGAACTGGGGACCCCGGCTCTGACTCCAGAGGTTGCATCCTGAAGATTGTTCTTGCCATGGCTGGGAGTACAGTGTCTTAAAAGTGAAAGAGGGTCATTAGAGAATCGCAGCCTTTCTGAGGAGAAAGAAAACAAGTTTCTCCAGGGAGAGGCTGGTTCCCGCCAGCACCATGTGGACCCCACATGGTGGCACTGTTTCCCCACAATGCCCGTGCCTGAGTGATGTCACCAGTCCCTTCCCGGCACCCCATCCACCAGGAAGTGAATCCTGAGGCCAATGTGCGTCAGGGCCGCCCTTCCGAACAGCCTCTGACCACAAAACCCTTTTAAAATTAAGTTTCCGAGACGTCAGCAGGAGTGCGGGGGTCACCACTTCTGCCCGGATTGGAGTAGAAAGCAAGAATAGTTCTAGAGACAAATCATTGGCTTCAAGATTGGATCAATTTCCCAAAAATTTTTAAGTAGAGACTTAAAAATTACCATTTAGAAACATTAGACAGTTTTTACAGACCTAGTGTTGGCATTGTAGATATCAAGCTCTACCAGCGCTTCATTAAGTAGATGGCATACATCAAGGTCACCAGCAGTCATTCGGCAGCTGACACTCTACCTTCAAGCCACAGGCAGTCAATCACCTGCCACACTGAGGGGAGGCACCCCGAGAGGGAGAGGATGTCTATGGCAAGAATAACTATGTTAAATGTGTTCAGCATTTTAAAAATCTTTTAAAAACTACATTGAATTCATTTTTACGTGAAAAATATATAAAAATTTACTCTTAGAAGGTGAAAGTTGTCCATAAGGCAACCACTTAAAACACATGAGCATTTATTGAGTGCTTACTATGTGCTAGACCTCATCTTACACACTTTAAATGTGTTACATCATATGTATTAGGTAATATTGTGACTAAGATCCAGAGAAATGAAATCCCTTGCCCAGGATCAAATAGCTAGTGCAAGGTGGAAGTTAGATTTAGATCTGAGTATTCTGGCTTCAGAGCCAGTCCTATCAACAATTTCTCTGAGTGAAATTTCTTCCCCAGAGATAATTGCTAGTACTGTTTTGCTGTATGTTCATTTAGTCTTTTTTCTATGGTCACACACAGAGACACAAACACAAACAAGCTCACACTAGATATATTATTTTGTGACTTGCATTTTTTTCATGTAATATATCTGGGTCATCTTTCCATTTCAACAGAATTGGTTTTATTTCACTTTTGTAATGTCTACATAATATTTCTTAGTGTGGATATTGCCTAATATATTTAATCAGCCTCCTATCTCTATCTCCATATATAAAAGCCTAAGTGACCAAATGACTGAACGACCAAATGACCAGTCGACCAGTCGCTATGATGTGCACTGACCACCAGGGGGCAGCTCCTGTGTTGAGCGTCTGCCCCCTGGTGGTCAGTTCACTCCCATAGTGGGAGTGCCACTCAGCTAACTGATAGGCACCAGAGGTAGGGCTCATGGCTGGCGAGCGCCACTGTGGCAGCACAAGCCTCTCCTGATTGGGACTGAGGGCAGTTGCAGCAGGGCTGGGATGAGTGGAAGTGGCAGGCAGGAGCAGCAGGCGGCATTGGACAGCTGGTTTCCGCCCGATGGAAGTTTACAGTAAAGCATACTCATGTGACAGCAAAATTTGTATATAATGCCATGTGTTAGTCTTCTTCTGTTGGTCCCGTATGTTACATAAATCTCTAAGGGATAGAAACCTAGTGTTTTTATATGCATATTTAGGGGGGGGGAGCCATTTGAAATGCTTAAATTCATATATAGAGTTAGATTTTTTTAAAAATAGTTTATTGATTTTTAGAGAGAGAGGAAGGAAGGGAGAGGGAGAGTAAGAGAGAAACATCAATGCGAGAGTAGAACATCATTTGGCTGCCACCTGCATGTCCTTACCAGAGATCAAGTCTGCCACCTCTGCACGTGCCCTGACCAAGAATCCAACTGGCATCCTTTTGGTGCATGGGACCATGCCCAACCAACTGAGCCACACTGGTCACGGCTCCGTGATTATTATTACGGATTCTCAAAATTAGAAAATGTTAGGTTATCTATCTATGAATACCATATATATATATTATATATTATATATATATATATATATATATATATATATATATATATGCCTAACCAACCGTCCAACCATTCAACCATCCAACCAGTAGCTATGACATCCACTGACCACCAAGGGGCAGACACTCAACACAGGAGCTGCTGAGCTGCAGTGACTTGGCAGCTGTGGTTCTCAGGTGACACACCCGGAACCAGAGAGGAGAGAGCCCGATTCTGGGGGGTGTCACCCTGTCGCAATCTGGGGCCCCTCGGGGGATGTCGGAGAGCTAGTTTCAGCCCAATCCCTGCAGGCCAGGCTGAGGGACCCCACCTGTGCATGAATCCGTGCACTGGGCCTCTAGTTTAAATAAAACATTGCAGACATATCTGAAGCCCCTTTCCAGGATACCAGGTACAAATGTATTTAGTTGAGGTTTGCATTTCTTTGAACACTAGTGAAGTTAAACATTACTTATATGCCATTGGTTTTTAAATTTTCTTGTTTGTGAATTTCTTACCTACAACTTGCCAATTAAAAATGGTTTGGCCTTTTATTGATTAATACATTCTGGCTACTAACCCTGTACCAGTTATATGCATTGCCAATGCCGTCTCCCTGTCTGTGCCTCATCCTTCCTTTTATTCCTGGTGTCTTCCTCTACTCAAGCTTTTCATATGGACCTAGTCAAGTATCTTACACCCCCCCCCCCCCCCACAGTGATGTCTTGCTGAAGAAGCCTCCCTGCATCCGGAAGTCATAAAAACTCTTATATTTTTGTCTAAGCATTTTATTGTTTGGCGAATGACATTTGGGTTTAGAATGGTCTTTGTGTAAGCCACAGGGAGGAGTCTCATGTTCTTTTCCTATCTCATGTAGATAGATAGTTGCGCCCTCCCCCTGGGGCAGGGGAGCAGGAGAAACCCAAGCTCTCTTATCTGAGGCGACTGGTTCATTGGGAATCTCTCCTCTTGACTCCCAGCTGAGTCAACCACACCCCTCCATCCCCTCTTGGTTCCTGGAAGCACCTATCAGAAAAAGCTATGATGCCCCCTACCCTCCCAGCACCTTTAACATCCCTCCAGCTGTAGCCATGATTACTTTGTATTGTCATTTTTTTTTCATCTATCTACTGTGTACATGTGTGTGAACACGCACACACTGCAATGAATTCTTAAGGGACCAGAGACCTAGAAGCATTGTGGTTAAAACTTCAGGATCTACCATTGACTAGCTGGGTGACTTTGGGAAGTTACCTAATCTCTCTGTGTCTCAACTTCTCCATCTGTAAAATGGGGGAAGTACTGATCTAAGAGGGATGTTTAAGCCACTAACCCATGCGGAGGGATGCAGCCCATAAGAAGCACTCCATAAATGCTGGCTTACCAGAGTGATTCTCTGTATCCCCGATCCTGAGCAGTGTCTGGCAGTTGGCAGGCACCCGTGAGAACTTGTCCAGTGAATATAATTATAGGAGCTCTAGTCTGAGCACATCCTTTGGGTTTTGTTCATTTGTGAGGAACATGACCCCTGGATGGCTACTGAGGCTGCAGCCAGAGCAATGCCAGCAAGAAGCCCACATCGGGGAGATGGTGGTGAAGGGGGGCTTCCTCATGGGTTTGTAGACTGCAATACAGACCCAGACAGAGTGCTACCAGAACCCGGAACTATGAAGGAGCAGAGGTCAATGAGGTGTAATTAATGCCAATGACCTTGTCAAAGCCCAGTCAGGTGTGAGGTCGGGTACAGCAATGGCCCTGCCTCCCGCAGTCAGACCTGGTTGCAGGAGGAGGACTCGGTGGGAAGGGCAGTGCTGAGCACCGAGGAGCCAAGGTGATGCTCAGAGTATTTGCACCCGCCATGCTCCCTGACTCCCTCACCCCTGTGCCTGGCCCTTCAGGTCTGCGTGATCACACTCCCCTGGAGCCTCAGACTGGGGACAGACCGTGTCCTCCAGGCCGGGAACCTGGGAGAAGGTGATGTCACAAGCAACAGTCATCCAAGAACAGACCTCATCCTCCCACACCAGCCTGTGGACCTCAAGCCCCCACCCCTCTCTCCCTCCCTTCCCTCCCTTTCTGGTCCTCAGGTTCCATCCTGTGGGCAAGGCTGAGGTCCCATCATGACTGAAGGTGAGCAAGGGACTGATGGAAAAGTCCCAAACCAGCCACCTGAGCAGGAGGCAGCGAGCTCCCAGTCCTGGGAGAGACGGGAGCAGAGACCGCCTGAATCTCACAGAGGGGTCTGGGGTCCCCGTTGGCTGTTGGATTCGATGACCTTTAATGTCACTCTTGAGAAGTGATGAATCTGTGATTCCAAGTCGTCCTCCCGCTAATGCGGCAGGACACAGCCTTTCTGCCCACAGGCCCTGGAGTTCCGGGGCTCAGGGTTCCCCTTCAGGGCCTGTCTCCAGAGGCCCTGTGGGCGTGGACTTCGGGAAAGCAGGCACCTCACTCACCACTCTGTCTGCCTGAGACGCAGTGGGCAGAGGGGTCGCAGTTTCCGGGGAAGGCAGAGGAACCCTGGGAAGTTCTGATAAAGTGGGCCACAATAGGAAGGAACGCTCCCCTACCACGCCCTGCCTGGCAAGGGCAAGGCTGAGCGGGACCCCTGAGCAGTGGGCACTGTCCTGGCAGGGCCGTGCATGAGGATGGATTAGAATCAGGAGGCCAAGAAGGAGGAGAGGAGCTGGGGTGGCAGATAGAACTTTCCAGCCTGGCCTGGAGGCCCTGAGAGGACAGTTAAGGGAGGGGCTCTCACGGGGACAGTCTCCAGCAGAGGAACTTTCCTAACCGTTAGCATTTCACAGCCTGGTCAGGAAGGAAGTGAGACCAGAGAGGGGGGTGAAGATTGGGTTACTCAGAAGCACTGTGCCCCAGACCCTCTCCAGTCAGAGGGGAGTGGGCAGGTATCCAGAAACCCCTTGGTCCACGCCTGCCCCGCAGCCCTCAGACTCAAAGCTTCTCTCCTCTGGGTGAGAAGGCTTTTCTTCCTTTGCTCCCCCTTCCTCATCTCCTCTGCAGGAAGGGATGGCCCCTGATGGTTTGGGACCGTCTCGGCCACAAGAAGTCGCCCGTCCCTGGGAGAGCAGCCCTGTGCCTCACACAGGTGCTCACTGCGAAGTGACTTCTGCCTGCTGATCCTGGGCTCCTCCTGGGCAGTCGGCTGGGGCGCAGGGCTCAGTTTTTAGCGATGCTGGCATATTCCACAGCCAGAAATGGGTCAGGTGTGGGCCTCAGGCCGGGGCGGGTGTTGATGTAGATGGGGTCCTCGAGGCCGAAGGGGTCCAGGCGGGTAAATGAGGCGTAGTGGATGTCCCCAGTGTCCTTGCCGGAGCCTAGCTGCTGGTCGGAGCCCTGGGGATCAAAGACAGACAGATGTCCACTGTATGGGTCACGGCGGGGAGTGGTCAGGGGCCCCCGGGTGTCCAGAGCTGTGCCGAGGATAGGGACAGGGACAAGGTATGGGACAGGGTGTGGGTCCGGCAGGAACTCTGGCAATGGCAGAGGCAGCAAGGACACCTTGACTGAACATGATTAGAATAAGGAAGGTGAAGAACCAAGATGTAGGTAAACATGGTACTCGCAGCCTCCCACAACCACATCACAATTATAACGAAAATACAGAGCGGCCATCATTCAGAACCCCAGAAAGCTGGGTGCTGGAAGTCCTACAATTAGAGAAGTAAAGAAGAAAGCACATTGAGTCTGGTAGGAGGGGCGGAGGTGTAGAACAGGCTGGTTCAACAGACACCAGCGTGTTTTTAATCGGGAGGGATATCTTGGCTGTGGAGGCCTCTTGTGAGAAGCCTCACACCAGACCCTTCAGCTCAGGTTTTCAGTGCCGGGAGGAGAAGTCTCCTTAATTTTGGGCTATAAAAACCAGTGGGGATTGTGGCTGAGTGATACGGAAGCTGCTGGAGTCCCTCTTAAAGGGCCAGTGCATGAATTGCTTGGACTTGCTCCCTCTGCACTCCAGTGCTCAGGTAATGGCTTAGGGGGGATCCAGGGACATACAGAGAGAAACTGAATTGTCTGGCATTGGAGCAAGAACTCGGGGGTAGCTTTCTCCCAGATAGGGGTGCTCACAAGGTTCATTGTTCCTATGCTGAGACCTCCACGGTCACAGAGCTGACTAGCAACCACATCTGAGTCTCCATCAACCTGATTTACACTGTTTGCTCCATCCTGGTGATTCCTTGAGACCCTGCCTCATCCAATTTGCCACCCTACTCAAGCTGTTTGCAGCTTCTTTTCCATATGATTGACCTGTCCTGGCTCAGGCTATCCTAAAATCTCTCAAACAATCAGCAGTTGGTGTCAGCATGCCTCATATTTATCAATAAGAGGCCCAAGACCAGGCACTAGCAGCAGCCTGTCTTGCTTCACAGCTTGGCCTCTCCTGGCTACTTCCAAGCTCAACACAAGTAGCAGCTATCTGCAGATCACTCTGTAGTTCCTGGGGGCCGTGGGGAGTGGGGGGGTGGGGAAGGCAAGCAGTGGCTGACTTTGCACCTCCTGAGGCCCCAGAGCCAGTGTACCCAGTGGACATTTTCAGACCACAACAGACTACAACTCTACACACCCATGAGTGACACATTAAGGGGCAGACTCAGTGAACACCAAAGCCCCACTGAAGCAAGTCCTGCTCCATAGGGGTGTCTCCTGCACAGCAGCTCTTCTGCTGTAGTCACAGTGGGTCTTTGCAGCCAATTGGCCTGGAAGTCAATTCCTCTCAGCAACGCCAAGAGCAGTCAAGGCTCAACTATAACAAGACTATGCACACAGCCCACACAGGGGTGCACCTCGAATGCCCAGCACAGATGACTGGGGAGACTGAGCCACTGGGCCCTACAGGACACCTACTACACAAGGCCACTCTACCAATTCCAGGAGACATAGCAGCTCTACCTAATACATAGGACAAACACAGAGAAGCTGCCAAAATGCAGAAACAAAGAAACATCTCATAAATAAAGAACAAAATAAATCTCCAGAAACAAACAAACAAACAAACAAACACTAAATGAAATGGAATCAAACAAACTACTAGATACAGAGTTCAAAACAATGGTTATAAAGATGCTCAAGGATCTAAATGAGAGCTTCTAGAAACTTGATAATTTCAAGAATCTAAATGAGAATTTCAAGAACCTTAGTGAGAACATAAAAAAAAAAACATGAAAAAGGACCAGTCAGAAATTAAGCCTGCACTAACTGAAATAAATAATAATTCACAGGGATTCAACAATAGAGTAGAGGACACTGAGAATCAAATCAGTGACTTGGAATATTAGGAAGCAAGAAATACCCAGTCAGAAGAGCAAAAAGAAAAAAGAATCCAAAAATATGAAGATAGTGTAAGGAGCCTTTGGGACAACTTCAGCATACCAACATCCTCATTATGGTGGATGCCAGAAGGAGAAGAGAGAGAGCAAGATATTGAAAAACTATCTGAAGAAATAATGACAAAAAACTTCCTCTATCTGGTGAAATAGTCTTGCAAGTCCAGGAAGCGCCGAGAGTCCCAAACAAGAGGAACCCAAAAGAGGCCCACACCAAGATACATCATAATTAAAAGGTAAAGATTAAAGACAAAGAGAGAATTCTAAAAGCAGATAGTTACCTACAAGGGAGTGCCCATATGACTGTCAGCTTCTTTCTCAACAGAAACTTTGCAGACAAGAAAAATTCAAAGTGATGAATAGTAAGGACTTACAACCAAGATTACTCTACCCAGCAAAGCTGTCATTTAGAATTGAGGGTCAGATAAAGAGCTTCACAGACAAGAAAAAGCTAAAGGAATTCATCACCAACAAACCAGTATTACATGAAATGTGAATGGGTATTCTTTAAGATGAGGAGGAGGATGAAGAGGAGGAGGAGGAAGAAGAAGAAATATGAACAAAAATCGCAATAACTACATACCTGTCAACAACTGAATCTAAAAATCAAAAGAAACAAGTAATCTAATGAACGAAATAAACTGAGGAATAAGATAGAACCAGAGCCATGAAACATGGAATAGTCTGACAAATCTCAGAGGGAAGGGGGGTGGTGGGGAGAGATTAACCAAAAAATTTACATGCAGATATGATTTACTATGGACACAGGCAATAGGGTGGCAAAGGCCTGGGGCAGGGTGGGAACAGGTGGAGGGAGGCAATGGGTGGAAAAAGGGGGACACCTGTAATGCTCTCAACAATATAGATATAAAAGAAGAAAAGAGAAAAGAAAAGAATAAGGAAGGCTACACAGAGTGCAGTCCAATCAGAGGGCCAGCAGTGCCATCTCAGTCTCCACCCAGATCTATTAACCCAAAGTCTCCGGGGGTGGGACCCAGAGTGGCTGAGCCACTGGCCGTCATGACCCAGCAGATAAGTTGGCATTAAAAGCTGTCTCCCACAGAGGGAAGCTTGGTCAGTCAGCTTCTCCCTCCCACTCTGAGGAGTTTGAATTGGGAAATTTGGGGAAAGAACATGCATAGACAAGGCATTAGGGGCATGACCAGTCACAAGTGAGTCCAGAAACTGTAAGTAAACAGAAGCCAGGAAGTTGGAAGAAGAAGAAAAAAAAGGAGGAGGAGGAGGAGGAGGAGGAAGAGGAAGAGAAGGAGTGGCAGCAGCTCAGCCGGTGTGGCTCAGTGGTTGAATGTCAACCCATGAACCAAGAGGTCACCAGTTCTATTCCTGGTCAGGGCACATGCCTGGGTTGTGGGCTCGATCCCCAGTAGAGGGCGTGCAGGAGGCAGCCGATAGATGTTTTTCATCAATGTTTCTATCTCTCTATCCTTCTCCCTTTCTCTCACTCTAAGATCAATAAAAATTAAAAAAGAACAATAATGAAAACAGAGATACCCAGGAAAGCTGAGAGTCCCTCTGACGTGCGGGGGGATCCGTCCGATGCACAGTCTCATCCTCATGGGTGGAAATGCCATGGATGTGATGGGCTTTGCCCTCACCTGTGAAAAAACAGGTTTAAAGGAGAGACCTCTCTCTACCTCTCTCCTGGCAATTCGGGTGACACTGGAGGACCTGGCTGGGTAGAAGGGACCCTGCCTGACGGGGGAGAGGTTGGGCTTGGCTGGGAAGTGCCATCCTGCAGGAAGTCCCGGGCGGCCAGCACAGATCAGTGCCAGAAAGCAGACGTTAGTGCTAAACTAGGGAGCAAGTCCGATTGGCTGTCTGCGTCTAATTTGCATCAAACCAGTAAACTTGATCAATTCTAGGTCCACAGACACATCACTGGGTATGTGGTTACTAAACACAGCATGAATGTGCTGAACAAACCAACAAAAAGCAAGGTAGGAATCAACAAAGGGCACGGGGACAATCATCCTGCACAAAATGCTGTAGATTTTACACGTGCTCAATGCTGAAACTTAGAACTTGGAGACTAAAAAGCGCTCCAAGTGCTTTTAGGAAGGCGATGTTTAAATGTGATAGCGACGATGAAAAACACAATGCCACAAACCAGAAGGCCTTCAGATCAATTTGTTTTAAAATCCTGAACTACAAAATGATGATAAAATATCTCGTCTCAAATGGACACTAGAATACCCAGCGGTAGGCAAGTTGGCGCTGGCCTCTCAGCCTGTTACCTCGTTGGTAACGGGGCATGAGCCTGTCTCCCGGCTCGCGGGCAAGCACTGGGCGGTGTGCTCAGCCCCAGCGGGTTTACCTGCCCTGGCTCGTCGCCGTTGCCAGAAGTACAGGATCACCAGGAGGGCCAGCACCACCAGCAGCAGGAGCACCACCATCACGCTGAGGATGACATTGCTGTGGCCTGGGGGGCTTGGGAACAAGGACCAGCCAGGTGAGGCAAAAAGGAGCCAGGCTGCTGCGGGGAACTCATCCCTCCCCAAGCCTGTGGTCTGGACGCTCCTGCTGAGCTGGCCAGGAGACAGCCCCAGGCCAAGGTCTCTGCCTCGTCCGCCTCTGGGCGTGTTTCCTTCCTCCTCTGTAAGCAGGTTTGCTCTGACTGCGTGCTGTCCCCTATCTGGCCTTCGGGGCCCCTGTCTTGGGATCTGTGCTCACCTCTCCGGCATCTTCTCTCAACTGCTCTTGGTCCCAGCCCCTCACCCTCAGCCCTTGGCTGAGAGATGCAGTCAGCTCTCGGAGAATATGGGTGTCCTTTGACAAAGACCTCTGTACACAATAAACGCATTCTCATAGGCCCTGTCTTCAGAGGAAGAAAAGATAGACTTTCTCACAACACAGCAGGCTCCCAGCGAAGGTGCCTGGCGTGTCAGGTGTCGTGGGGCGAGGCAGCAGCTCTGGGGACACCGACCACTCAGCTGCACTGACCAGCACCCTTAGTTTCTGGTGCAATGCCTTGGAGAAGAAACTGGAGTTCGCAGGGGCTCAGGATTTGCATGACAGAGGGTGGAGAGAGGGTGGGCTGACAGAGGTGGGAAGAAAACCAGCCCTCAGGCCAGTCGCAGTGCGGTGGGGGGGGGGGGGGCGGATGCCTGGGAACCATGCGACAGAGGTAGAGGAGTCAGGCCATGGGCTGTGGTCACTGCGATGAGCCTTTGCCTGGACCCTGTGGCTCCCTTGAAAGGAGGAGACGGGCTGGAGCAGGGAAAAGGGAAAAGGAGCCGGCCAGGCACTGGGTCCTTTGTGACCCCAGAGGCTAACTTGCCAATGTCTGGAGACATTTTCGGTTGCCTGGGTACTAGGTACAATGGGTACCTGGGGGAGGTGTGTGCTATTATGGGCTAGTGGGTAGAGGCCAGGGATGCACAGGACAGCCCCTCCCAACAAAGAATTGTCTGGCCCCAAATATTAATAGTAGCAAAGGCAGCAAACCCTGTCGTATGGTGGGAAGGTTACTGACTGCATTTTGCAGATGAGAAAACTGAGGCTCAAAGAGGTAAAGTGACCTGAAAAGGGTCCCATTTAATCCCCCTGAGAGCCAGCTGTCCATGGCAATGTGTAGTTGGAGGTATCTGGCACGGCTGGCAATGGATGGGAGGCAACGGAGGTGTAAGAGGACAGGAAGGGGGGGCAGTACCTGTCAATGACAGGGCTGATGGCTAAGGTCCCGGCTGTGGTCCTGGTGGTCCTGGTGGTCCCGGTGGTCCTGGTGGTCCTGGCGGTGGACGGGGTTGGAGCTGTGAGAGACTACAGTGAGGGGAGCACTCCTCTCTGTTTGCCCCACACTCCAGGGTTCAGCCTTCCAGCCCAGCCCTGGGCGGGAGGATCCCACGCATGGCCTGGACCAAGCGAGGCCTGAGAAGCACCGCATGCCCTGCGAAGGCATGGAGGCGGGCAATGCCCTCAGGGAAGCGGCTGTAGAGGAGACGTCATGCTGTCGCTTGTATGCTGGCTGTATTCTACGGTCTCCTCTGTTTCCATTGTTTTTTAGCGTGTCATGCATGTTCAACCTGCAATACCGCCCTCCTCCCCTCCAAACACTTTTCCCTCCCCTGGATAAATTCCTGCTCATCCAAACAGGCCCCTGTAGTGCCACCTCCTCTGGGAAGTCCTGCAGGCAAGTCCATACTCCTGGCCTCACCAGCAACCTGGCCCCTCCCTCCTCTGGGCCTCCATCCTACAGGCCTCCATTACGCCACCCACACCCTGCATCATAGCCTTTTATTTATATGTCTCAGGGTTCCAATCCCCTTCCAGGGCGTAGCCCCGTGCCCGACATGCAGTGGGCAATGAGCCCAGGCCGGGGCCGAGAATGACCGAGCAGCTGCTGTGTGTGCCAGGCCCCCAGTTGACCGAACAGCGGGGCAGGCTCAGCAGCCAGGCGGGGGTCTCGAAGGTTCTGTTTAACCCTTGACCATCACCGGGAAATGTAGGGGGCCTTTGCACCTCTGAAGCTTTCAGGAGGCATATGGGAGAGGGGCCCGGAGTTAGGAGGAGCCTCAAGCTTCCCAAGCTGAGGCTGAAGATCACTCAAGTATCAGGGGCGAGTGCAGGGTGGGATCCAGGCCCTCTGAGCCCTTGGCCCCTGCAGCTGCCAGCCTCACCCCAAATCCCACGTCTGCTCACTGTGGCTGTCCCCTGCCTGTCCGCATTCCCTGAGCCCACACAGTGACCTGTGACCCGCCTCAAGCACAGCCCTTGAAGAGAAGGTGGGATTAGGGTCAGGGGGAGGGGTGCCCGGAATGGACCCATAAGCCAGGCTTGCCCAAGCCTGAGGCAGCTCGGTGATGGGTAGGAGTCAGCAGGGAGCCCTGTGAGCAACAACAAGTGTTCAGAAAAGTGTGTGCGCTGGGGAAGGGAGAACCGATCTAAGATGGCAGTCTGAGTTCTGGCGCTGGTTCTGCCTGTAACCAGCAGCGACCTAGGGAAGGGCCCGGGGTTCAGCCACGAGGGCTGGGGGACCTGACTAGGTCCTTTCCAGCATCAGCTTCCTGTGGTTCAGGGACCCTGAGAAGCACACACAGAAGGAAGGACTCACCCCGAGAGACCGCCAGACGGATGGTCCTGAGAATGTCGACCTTGGAAAATTCATAGAATCCACACCAATACAAGCCCGAGTCCTCTCTCAGCGCAGTCATGGTGACGGTGAAGTACCCCTGTCGGGGGTAATTTCTGATGACATATCGTGGGTTTCCAGGCCCCCGGCCAAGACTGGGACTGGTGACTAATAAGGTACAAGTTCCTGCTGATATTACTTTGCACCAGGTTTTCGTCTTCCAACCTTGCTGGCCTGGATAATTGCACCTTATGGAGACTTCTTCCCCTTCCAGTATCCGCAGCAGCAGTGGCTGCTGTTCCCAGGAGCCTGAGAATAAACCCTCAGGTCAGGGAGCCCCTTGCCTGCCTCAGAGCTGAGAGGGGCCCCCTCCTCAGGAAGTCCTCTCTGCTACACTCAGTGCCCCCCATTCCCCGCCCCCCCTCCAGCCTCTACCCTCCTCCCCACGCCCCTCAGGCCACCTCACTAGCATCCCTCCTCCCCTTCCCTCACCTCTGCCCTCACCTGAGGCCAGGAGCACCAGCAGGACAAGGGGCAGCAGGTGCGCGGCCTCCCAGGCCATGGCCTTCTGTCTGAGCTGGGTGGCAGCGGCCGCCCTGAGGAGAGGGTGCCAGAGCTGGCGGGGTCAGCAGCCACCCAGCCTGTCTGGGAAGAAGAGCTGAGGAAGGCAAAGACTGCAGCGGGGAGGAGGGCCGAGAAGAGGGGAGGCCTAAGCCTACGGAGGACCTGCCCCTGTCCCACTGCCTCTGGGCCAGGATGGGGCTCTCTGGGCCAAGCCTGCCCGCTGCTCCCTCCCACGGGCGTGGGGAAATGGGTGAAAACCCCAGAGGAAACGATGGTGAAATAAGAAGCCATTCCTCCTCCCTAGTACTCTCTGTCCCACCACTTCCTTCTCCGCCTCACCTTTCTCCTCGCCACCAAGAAAAGCAGGGCTGAGGGTGAGTGATGGAGGCAGGGGGTCCTCTGGAGTCCCCAGTGCTCAGAGGCCTCCTGCCCAGGCTGCTGGGAATTGGGGTGTCCTGTGGGGACTGGAGGGGCAGGAGGAGGTGGGGAGTCATTTCCAGGGGAGGAGGTGCAGGGCAGGTCCCTGGCAAGAGTGGGACAGCAAAGCAGACTTTGTGGGTGGGTGGGGGCAGGGGGGCCGGGAGATGGGTGAGGGAGGAGGGGAGGAGGGGGCAGAAAGGGGGTCTCTGCCCTCTGTGTCCCCAGCTCCCAGCCGCCATTATCATCACTCCTTAAGCATTTGCTAAAAGACCATACTAACCAAGCGCTTTTAGAACATAATTTGTATGTTACATCCCTGTGACTAATAGGGCACCTCGCCAACAATATTGTAGTAACTGGGTGTGGTGCCAGGGGGCACTGACATGCTGGGGGACCACTTTGTAAAGTATGTGACTGTCCACCTCTATGATGTACACCTGAAAGCAACACAAAATCACACAGAATGCAAACTGGAACTGAAAAATAAAAATCCTAATATATAAAAACCCTAGGTCCATCATAACCGAAGGCTCGACCAACCAGAAGTCAGTCCTGCAGTCAGCCTGGGTGCTGAGGGGGCTGCGAATCAGGCCTGGAGAGAGGCCTGAAGAGAGAAGCAGGGTCTGATCTGTAGCCTGTGTGGCAGCTGTTGATCAGCACTTGCCTCTCTCTTTCTCTCTCAGCAGGGCCAGCAGCTGCACCTCCATTTTTCTCAAGGCCTCCACTGGGGCTGCTAATCAGCCCTGCCTTTCTGATCAGGCCCCGTTGATAGGCCCAGAGACGCTGACTGCATAGAAACTGACCAATTAGAACCAAATCTGGGTGAACTGTGAGGAGCCAATGGCTGCCTTAGAAGCAGAGCTTTTGACGCTGACTTGTTCTTCCCCTCCCCTCTGCCCTCAACAGAGGCCAGGAACACTAGCAGGATAAGGGGAAGCCCCCAACTGCTCTCCCCTGCCAGCCTGATCTCCTCACCAACTGTTTAACCCTTGACCCACTAGCCAGTAATAGCACACACCTTCCCCAGGTACCCATTATACCTGCAGGGGAGGGCAGTTAGGGGCGATCAGGCAGGCAGAGATAGAAACCGACCAATCAGAACCAAATTGGCCAACAGAGGAGGGCAGTTGGGGGCGAGATCGGGCCTGCAGAGGAAGGCAGTTGGGGGCAAGATCAGGCTGGCAGGGGAGGGCAGTTAGGGGCAATCAGGCAGGTAGGCAAGTGAGTGGTTAGGAGCCAGTGGTTCCAGATTGTGAGAGGGATGTCCCGGATTGGAGAGGTTGCAGACTGAGCTGAGGGAACCCCCCCCCTCTGTGCACAAATTTCGTGCACCGGGCCACTAGTTAAAATATAAAAGAAAAGAATCTGTCATTAGAGGAGCTACAGGAAAATAATTGTCACGGCTGCTTATAGTCACTAGACAGACAACCAGGTCAGAGAGCCCTGCACACGCGCAGTGTGGCCAGCGGGGCTGGCAGGGGCAGACTCCCGAGGTAGAGACTGGCGGGGGGTACGGGGGGGTGGGGGGTGAGGGGGGTGGGGGGTGGGGAGGGTGGGTGTGGGAGGGGCACAGTGCTGGGACCAGGCTGGGAGGCAAGGGCGGGAGCAGCCCTCGGCCACCAGGAAGCTCTGGCCACCCTCAGAGGACAGGCTGCCCCTCGGGACCTTAGTCCCCTGCTTCCCATGCAGGGGCGTGGGTGGCCATGGGAGGGGTCACCTCGGGAGGGCCTTCCACCCTCCCTGCTCACAGCACTGGGGTGAATCCATCAGCCCTACAGGACTGGGGGGGCAGCTGAACCCCCACCAACTGCCTGACCCAGAGGGAAACCATGGTGAGCAGCAGTTGCAAGAGCTGGGAGCCTCGAGCTTGACTGCTGGCTCCTCAATTCAATTATCTGAATGTGCCAGGGGTGCCGGGGCTTGTCCATCCTTCCCCTGGCCACCACAGGTCACCCTCCACAGGACACCCTGTCTCAGCCCCTCGGTTCTTACCCCCAGAGGCAGCCATGGCTTTGGACTGCCTGACACCCGGCCCTCCCTGTACCCCTGCCCTGGATCTGCTGGGATCTGGTCCCCTAGAGCTCAGGGACAAGGGTGGGACAGGGAGACAGAAGTGAGATGCTGGGACCTGGGGGAGGATGTCCCAGAGCCTGGAGCTCCAACGAGGCCACCAAGACCCGGGCAGCTGGGAACCCGGGGCCGGTGTGACCTCCTCTAGGTGCTGGGTCCTTCCTTGCCACGGGGTCATGTGGGAACAGGCTCTATGGATGGGCAGTGTGTGCGGGTCTGCCTGGCCAAGGAGCCCTGATCGTGGGCAAGCAGGGACGGTGGCCACCCTGCCTGACACTAGGGCACACCCTGGCCTCTACCTGGGTCCTGCACCCGCCACCTGGGGACCATGACCCCTCCGCCCTCCCTTTCCCCTTACAATCCAGGACAAAACAGAGAAGTGGGGACCAGCAGGCTTTGAAAACATAGAATATGACACACAGTATTATAACTTGAAAAGAACTTGAGGGCCAGCAACCACAACACACGTGCTCAGTTACATAATTTCATGTTCTTTCATTTTATTCTGAAAAGTCTTGAGGTAGGAATGAGTGTCCCCTTCACAGGAGAGGAAAACTGAGGCCCGGGAGGGTTAGTGACCTGCACAGGGTCACACGGGACAGGTGGCAGCCCAGGTCCCTGGTCCCGCTCCTGAGCCCTGTGCAGCGCTCTCCCCGGGACAGCCTGCCCTCCAAGGAGACAGGGCAGTCTGGCTGCTGTCAGGCCTCCATGGAGGGGAGCTGCGGGGGACCCGTTTTCCCCAGGTGAGTTCAACTCCCTCCAAGTTGCATAGCAGGTGGCAGCCACACCTTCCTGGTGGGGAGGACAGATGTCAGTGTGTGTGTGTGTGTGTGTGTGTGTGTGTGTGTGTGTGTGAGCACCAGGCCAGCCAGTTCAACTTGAGTCTCCCCTCTGGCGCCCTCTCCTGGACACAGAGAAGAGGTGCCTCCTCCCTATGGTCCATAGGATTACCCCAGTTCCCTTCTCTCCTCATATCCATCTTGGAGTGGCCCCACTAAGGCCCTGGCTGTGTTGGTCTCCTGACCATGACCTTTGCTCTCCCTCCTGGGAGGTCCCTGTCGCAGGGCCGAGTAGAGATGCCGCATCTAGACCCACGTGTTCCCCAGCCCGTCCAGGCTGCAGACCCCTCTTCAGGGGACAAATGCAGCCGGATTCTCCAGCCTTCCCTGCAGGAGGGGCCAGGTCAGAGCCAGGAGCCTGTGAGGCAGGGGCACTTGCTGGCTGCCAACTGCCAGCCAGCCCCTCTTGCAGCTCCTGGGCTGCATCTGCCCCATTGGCCCCGCCCACCCCCACCAGGCAGTCCTGTGCTGTGGGAGCTCTGATCTGTCTCCCTGTGTCACAGTGGCTCCTCTCTCCCCAGGGGAGGACACCCTGGGAGGGAGGGTGTTGGGGGTGGCAATCCCCCCTCACTGAGCTGTGGCCCCCCTTCAGGGGACTCTGAAGGGCCTTCAGAGCTCAGACCTGGAGCCCAGGTGGGATTGGGGAGACAGTCTTGACTTCAGCCTCTGCACCCCAGTCTGGGGTCAGGCTGGTCCTGCTGCTGAGGGGGGCTCTCAGCTGCCCTTCACACCTGTCCCAGGAGGGGCTGGCCAGCAGGTGGCAGCGGTGAGAGGGTGGGGTCTGCTGGCTCCCAGGACTTGAAGGACCAGCAGCCTGGCCAGCACACATGGGAGGTCAGTCGGAGGGTACATGGCCGGAGGGCCGGGCTGGACAGCTCTGGGGCCCCTGCTGCCATGCCTCTGGGACCCTCAGCTCTTAGTCACTTTCTCCTCCTCCTCCAGGGGGGCCGCTGGGACCCCACTGCCTCTGTGACTTTCTTCCCCAAGTTCATGGGGAAGCTGGAGGGGAGCAGAAGGCAGCTGAGGACACAGGGTCCCGGTGGGGAGAGGTCTGTTGTCCATCTCGCCCCGCTCCCCTCTGCTGGACAGCAGGGGTCCAGAGGCCGTGGGTGCTGAGGCTTTGTCTGTAAACAGCACCAGGCAGCTGGGGCCGGACTCTGAGCAGATTCCGTCAGGGGCTTCCTGGCTTCCTGTGAAGTACCCTCTTGGGGGCCTCTCCCCAGGCTCCTGGCAGCCAGGGACTGGGCGGGTGAGGAGCAGCCTCGGGTTAGGAGGTCTGAGCCCATTCGTGCACAAATCCTCACCCCCCAACCTGGCTCCAATCCAGACAGGTCCCCATCTTCACTTCTGTGACCTCCTGGGCTCCCTCGGGGAAGAGCTCCCCGACTCCGTAAGTGGCCTTAAACCACGCAGGCTTCCACGGAGGCTCCAGCCTTCCAGGGGGGTCCCTCCAGGGCCTAGCAGGGCTCCTGCAGATGCTGTAGCCTGTGAGGATGGAGAGGGATGAGGGGCAGGCTCCTGGGCTGGACCCCCCTCTCTTGGCCCTGCCCCCACTGCCGCCAGGTCAGCCAGAGGGGATGCTGCACTGTCCCCGCCTGCCCACCCTCCCTCATCTGGTGCCCCGCAGCCCCCCTGGGGCACAGGCGAGGACACACTGCCTGGGACCCACTGCCCTGGGAGGCCAGGAGCAGGGGCTCTACTCACTGCCCACGTGTCTCTTCTTCCAGAAGCCATAGACCGCGATCATCATCACAGGCACCGAGAGCAAGGACAGCACCCCCGCCAGCACAGTGGGGTTAGCATCCCGGGGCCTGAGGGGATGGGAGGGAGCAGGACGTGAGCACCAGGTCCCCCACCCCCTTCCTCAGCCCCCCCCCCAGCCACATCTTTACACACACAACACACACTTACACACACATGCACACGCACACACATGCACACACACACACACGAGAGGGGAACCCTGACAGCTGAGGGGAGTTGTGGCCTCTCTTCCTTGGGGACCCAGCTGCGGGAGAAGGCAGTGAGGCACTAGGGGTCAGGGGAGGACGTCCCAGGTGGAGGGAGCATCTCTTCACTTTAGCACTCCCCTCCATCTCCCCCCAAATCTGCTCATGGTGAGGACAGGACTCTCAGAGACCACACTGGTGACAGAGGGACCAGGGCTCTTACTCTCCTCATGGTGACAGAGGTGCTGGTGCCACCCCACCCCCCACTCCCACCCCCACCCCCTCTGCGTCAGAGGCTGGAGGGGCCCGGTCTGTGTTCCTGGCCATGTCACTTCCATGTACACCGCCCACAGCACCTCCATTTACTTTACTTTTTTTAGCTGGAGGACTTTCTCTTGCCACTGGCGCCCTCCATGCCACACATGGCTGGCAGCATTCTACCAATGACCAACAGAAGCGGGAATATAAACACGCCAGCTCCCTGGCACCCCAGGTGGCTGCTGGACTCTGGTGCCCAGAGTTCCCAGTGGAACCCAGCTCTGCTGCCCACAGAGACCGCCCTGGCTCAGCCTCTGCAGCCGCGGTCCCCTCCATCTCACTTCCCCGTGCTCTCCCCACGTCCTGGTCTCAGAGTCCGCTTCCGGGGAACCCAGATGAAAGCATCCCCATTTCCCACTCCCGGAGCCACCTCCTTGCCCTGTCCCCACCCTCTGCATCCACAAAGCCTTGTGCTGACCCCTCCCCTGCCCTCATTCCCCACGGCCCTACTCTATGTCCTGTGTCCCTTCTCCATATCAGCTCCCAGGCTCCCACCTCCCATCCAACAAGCCAGCCCGAACTTCAGGAAGGCGTGGAGGCTGGCTGTGACCTGTGCACCGTGAGGTGTTCAGGCACCAAGAACTGTTGCCATGCCTGGTAGCCTGTCACTCAGCCCCTGGCCCAGGGTACCTGATGGGCGATAATTTGTTGAGGAGCGACCTGCTGGTGCGGCAGGTTCTCATGGTGGGCGATGTGGTGCGCAGCGGCCAGGCCTCGGTGGAGACGGATGTGGGGGCCGCAGAGGCGGCTCTGGCATTGCTGGGAGACACGGTCACCGTCTGGGCCTTGTTCCTCGTGGGCCCAGCGGTGGAGGGGCTGGTGAAGCTGTAGCCTGTCACGGAACTCAGCCTGATGGTCCCCGAGGCCGGGGAGGGCACGAGTCTGGCCAGGGTGAGGACTCCGGTTGTGAGCATCGTCACGCTGGTGGTGAAGGGGGCCTCCGGGCCTGAGGTCGGGGCATGGCCCGTTGTGACCACAACGCCACTCTTGAGGATGTCGGCCAGCTGGGTGAGAGGAGTGCTTCTCTCGGCTGTGGGGACTGAGGACCAGACAGGGAGGAACGTTAGACGAGTTAGGGGCCCGGTGCTGGGAGCAGATCCCGGCAGCCCACACGGCTGCCTGGGTGCCGGGGCGAGGCCTGTCCTGTCTCCCCTCCTGACCTGGGGCCTAGGGTCTGCTCTGCTGAGTGACCAGGTGTGTTTCCTCGGAGGGTGATGTGAGGAGGAAGTAGGCCCAGTAGAGAAGGAAGAGACTTTCAGTTTCTTCAGCCTCCCTGCCAGGCCTCTGGGGCCCAGAGGACTCGCCTCTCCCCACGCCCCTCTGCATGTCACTTCTAGGCCCTCCTCATTTCTGCGGATCAAAGAGATTCCTCTGCTATGACCTTGGACAGGGTCTGTCCAGTGCTCCATCATGGGTGACTGGATCCAGAGGCGAGGACAGGAAGCATCGGAGGCCTAGATTCCAAAGGACGATGCAAGAGGCGGGTCAGACACCTCCCTTGGGGGCTTTCTAGGGACACCAGTCACACTACCCTCATCCATCAACCCAGCCCCTTACCCTCCCGTTTTCTAGAGGAACATTGACAGTAAGGTTGGCATTTGGATGGTGGGGAGAAGAGACTTGTAATGCTGGAGTGCAATTCTAGGGGGCAGTGTTGGGTCTTCCTCTGTAGGGAACAAGAAACATGGAGAGAGATGTCAGGGGACAGAGAGGGCTGCTGCATCCCACAATTGTGCCTGACAAGGATGCGTTCCTGCGGGCCAGGTGGTCCTCACAGAAGATGCCCTTTTTTCTGGGCAAGGTAACCCAGAGTAAGCGGCATTGGTGAGGGTGGGCATAGAGGAAGGGCTGACCTGGAGCCAGCTCTCCCACATCATCCTGCTCAGCAGTGGGCAGACCCTCAAAGGACTCACATTAAGTGCCCTGGGAGAGCCAGCATGTGGACACTCACTTCATAGAGGCTCTCAACGGTTGGGCAGAAAAGGAGTGGCATCCAACACTCTAACAGGGTCAGTGAAGTCACAGCCTTTGTTCCTGCCCCAAGGAGTTGGCAGGGGGAAGACCAGGAAAAGGTGACTAAGAGGAACCCCCTTCCCCACCTCCAGAGAGGAAGGAGAAAGACAGGCAGCAAGCTACTCCCCTTCCCCCATTTCAGGTGCCCTGGCCCATGAAACCTGTCTTCACAGGGGAGTAGAAGAGCGCATATATTGCTAGAAGATTCTAGTTTTAATTGGGCTGAGGATTTTTTATTTGCTAATGACTGGAAAGAAATGCATAGCTAGAATCTCCCAAAAATTGTCATTAAGAGATGCAAATTGAGATTTGACATAGTACAATGGTGGGGGAGGGAAGGATATGCTGAGAAAAGTAAAACTATTTCGTGTTTGTATCTCTATAAATTGAGACTTCAGTAAACTGGTTTCAGCCACTTCCCTGAGTCTAAGTTAGAACTAGAGAGAGGAGGAGTGAGATGGGGATCCACATCTGAGAGACAGTAGGGTCCCCAGTTCAGACCCAACAGAAGATGGGGATGCAGGTGGGTCAGGGAACAGGGAAGGGTGGGCAATGAATTCTATCATCCTTGCCTGTTTTTCCTGACTCTTTCACTGGCCCCTCACCCTCTCCTACATACAAACATGGGAGGACCTTGGGACTAGGTCCTTGGTTCTCCTCTCTTCGTTTTCTACACTCAAGGGAGAGCTTTTATATCTCCTTAAGTTTCTAAGAACTTTATTGAGATATAATTTACATCTCATGTAACACATCCATTTATGGTGTCAATTTCAACGATTTTTAGTATGCTCACAGTCATGCATGTGGTTATATTTTTAGTATAACCACAGTCAATTTTAGAAGTTTCATCATCTCAAAAAGAAACCCCCCACCCTGTAGCCGTTATCCCTCAGCCTTAAGCATCCACCAACCTACTTCCTGTCTCTATAGATTTCTCTAATCCCCTTGACTTTAAACTGTCTTTACAGAGACACTTCCCAGCCTCTCACCTGAGCTTCAGGCACATACATCAACTGCCTGCTTCATTTCTCCATGTGAGGTCCCGGGAGGTATCTTAATGGTAACGTGACAAAATAGAGCTCTTCACTTTCCTCCTCCAAACTAGCGCCCCTACCCAGTGCGTAGTCCCGCCAGCCACCTTGCTGATGCAATGGAACACCTTGTAGTCATCATTGATTTTTCGCTTTTGCTCACCTCCCACATGAGCAAATCCTGTCTTGCCTCAAAAAACGTACAGGGTGGGCAGGAGTCTGACCATCGTCGATTTGAGCCCCTCCTCTTTTGTCCATCTCCAGGGACCACATCCTACTCCAGGACACTGTCATTTCCAGCCAGGACACCCACATGCTCTTACCCTTCCACAGTCCATCCTCCACACAGCAGCCAGTATTGTCTTAAAGACACACACAACACACGCCACTAAGCTCTCCAGTAGCTATCATACTTAGAATAAAAAACTCCTTCATCATGGACTTCAGGGCTTCTGTTTGACTCTCCAACCTCATCTCCTATCGTTCTGCCCCACATCAATATGGGCCTGTCTATAAGGCAGGCCTGCCTTATACAGCCCTCACTCCTTCTCACCCCGGGACCTTTGCACATGCATTCTCTCCCACCCTCCCCCCACCCCCACCCCTCACCCCCCCGCCGCCAGGAATGACCTTTGGAGCACCCCCATTTCAACAGAGTTAGAAAGCTCTCATCATTTAGGGCTCTTCTTGATGTCATCTGCTCAAAATACATCAAAATAAAAGAATGTGATAAATCAGAAAGTAACTCAGTGGTGGGAGGAGCTGCTGAAGTCCCCTCACCACTGAGTTACTTTCTGGTTTATCACATTCTTTTATTTTCTTAAGAACATTTACTGTTATCTGCAATTATTGTCTGATGATATACTATTGCCTGTCATCTCCCACAGGACAGAATTTTTAAAAAATATTTTGTTATTGATTTCAGAGAGGAAGGGAAAGGAAGAGAGAGGTAGAATCATCAATGATGAGAGAATTATTGATCGCCTGCCTCCTGCATGCTCCCTATTGGGGACTGAGTCTGAAACCTGGGCATGTGCCCTGACTGGGAATCGCACAGTGATCTAGTTCATAGGTCAATGCTCAACCATTGAGCTATGGCTGCTGAGTGAATTGTGTCTGTTCTTGCTCACTGTTGGATACTCAGAGCCTAGAATAGTGGCCAGCATATAATTAGGACTCAATGAATATATACTAAACTGAAGAAAACAAAGCACAGAGAGTCCTGAGTTTGAATCTCTGCCACTAGCTGGCTCTGTTGCCTTAGACAAGGTCAGAGTCACAGTGGAGTTTTTAGATCTCATTTCCTTTGTCTATAAAATGGAGATGTGTCAAGAACTGTGAGAGCCCTACTGTGCAGTGTGCCCACTAATGGATTAATACTCTTGGTACGTCCGATGTTAGTGCAGGGCAGAGCAAGGGGGACACCCCCACCCTCCTGGTGCCCCAGAAGGCCTGCTCACCTGGAGACACTTCCAGCTGGAAGCCCATCAGAGGGTAGAGGATCCCGGAGCTGTTGCGCATGCACCAGTACCGGCCCGAGTCCTGGCGCCTGAGGGCCACCATGGTGATGTTGACCACCTTGGCCTGGGCATCGTCCTGTAGCAGGTAGCGCGGCCCCGGCGCCCAGACCCGGGTAAAACCAGGCTCACACTTCTTCCTCCTGATTTTGCACCAAACCTTGCCTTCCACATGTTTTTTGCGGTTCTTGTAGGAGCACTGCACAGACAGAGTCTCCCCTTCAAAATGCTGCACTTTGGAGTACACGCTCTCGGCGGGGACACCTGAGGAGACATGGTGTGTTGAGCAAGGCCCAGCAAGGGGGGGGAGGTGGCATCATGAAACTTGGAGGAAGAGGAGATGGGTATTGCCCTGCAGCCCTTCTCTAAGGGAGCTTCCTAGTCTGAGGGGGAAGATGCAGGCCGTGCCTTCAGGGAGCCCCCAACAGACAGAGCCCCTTCTTCGTGGTATTTTCCAGTCTGAGGGAAACATGACAAGCCCCATGTCCAGAGTCTTATGGGCAAGACCCAGGACGTGTCTTCAATAAGACAGACACATAGATGCAAGCGCAAGTCATCAGCTTATGACATTCCAGAGCACAATAACTTAAGTAGAAAGAAGATCCAATCTTAAGTTTTGAAAACATTAAGAGTAGTTATTTATTTTATAAACTAGAGGTCCGGTGCACAAATTCGTGCACATTGAGAGGAAATTAACCAGAAGAAATATTTTAATATCGTTATTTGCCCTTTCTCTATAATAGAGGTGTCAATCAAAGTCATGATCGACAATGCCAGATAGAAACACATGCATGCAGTTTGGCACCAGTGAGAGTTTTATATATAGAGATAAACTTGCTTAATTAGACCCGCTTTCTGATTTAGCTAAACTTTTTCCAGCCCAGTGAAGCCCCCCTACTTCTCTTTCAGGTAACTATCAGCAACACAGCAGTAAATATCAACACAAAGCAGATTATTATTGTAGGTCACGCAGGGAGAACAAAGGGTAAAACATTTAACTGCAGCAGTGTTTGACTACATTCTGCACAGTGAGAAAACCTTCATTTTCAAGTTCCACCATTTTTTACTTCTTTTCAGTCAAGTCAAGTTTCTAAACTTTCTAAATCTCCATTTTCTGGCTAATGTAAAGATAATAGGATTCTACTGAGTCTCCTATCTACCTACTACTCCAGGACTTCTGTGAGGATCAAATGAGATGACATTTGGTTAAAGTGTAAAATGTTTGCACCTGGCTATAAAGCAAGTCGTGTTCCTGAGCTGAAGAAACTACAAGGAGGCTAGTTTCTAGGGAGAGGAAGCCGGGTGTTGCTGCATGATGTCATTACCCGGCACCCACAGCCATTTTTGGGCTGGGCTGTGGGCCGCATTTTGCGCCATGTGGTCTCAGCAGCGTTGGCTGTGATTTGGTAGGCTGTCGCTCTGAGGTGGTGGCGGGGCCTGTGTCCACTTGGGGGAAGCCGAGTGTTGCTTTGTCAGCGCCAGGTCCATGGTGCCATTTCTTTGTAAATGGCCAGTGCACGTCACAGCAGCTCCTGCGTTGAGCGCCTGCCCCCTGGTGGTCAGTGTGCATCATAGTGACCAGACGGATGGTCAGAGGGACACTTACCATATTAGCCTTTTACATATATAGATAGGTTCACTATAGACATCTTTTAAATAGCAAGGTGTCTTGGTTCATTCTAGGTGGTGTTTAATTTTAAAATATCCTAGCTACATAAAACCCATAGATTAAATATGCCCCAAAGTGCATAGAGCCCTGGCCAGTGTAGCTCAGTTGGTTGAGCATTGTCCATGCAACAAGTGGTCGCAGGTTCGATTCCCAGTCAGGGCAGGTACCAGGGTTATGGGCTCGATCCCCAGTAGAGGACGTACAGGAGGCAATTGATCAATGTTTCTCTCTCATTGATGTTTTTTTCTCTCTCTCCCTCTCCCTTCCTCTCTCTCTCTCAGGTAAAAATAAATAAATAAATAATGCATAGAAACTCGCACCAGAGTGCAAGCCAGAGAATTCTACAGTTATCCACTGGTCACTTCCAGCATGTCGCACACTGTGCCTGGGGATGAGATATGGTCTGTGCACTTTATGATCCATGGTCGGTGGGGAGAGAATAGCACTAAGTCAGATGTGTCGAGTCAGGGGACAAGGAAGAGAGGAGCTTGGGTGGGGTCCCTCCACCCTTCTGCCTGCCGTAAGCCCAGCACTTGCCCCTTACCACCCCCAGAGCCTTCTGCAAACAAGCACAAATACACAAGTTACTCCCAGTAGGACAGAACAGAGCACACATTTGGAGTCTAAATAAACACGGTGAAAACTCTGATTCTACCACCCGAGCAGATCAGGTTGGTTATGAGAACTATGCCCTAGGACAGTGCCTTGAATACAGTAGGTGCTCAATGAATGCTTTTCCTTGAGTTGCTCCAGATTTCTCTAGAGCTATGATAACCAAGGGCCTGGCACCCAAGGGGACATCTGCCTCAGTTTCCAACCCAGCTGCCACAGTAGTGAAGGCTTGGAGTAAAGTAACACACACCATCTTTGAGCATCACTTTGTCCCACGCAAATTAACACAGTGACCCAACTCGAGTATGTGGTAGGTGGGAAGTTTGGGGGCCCCAGGATGGCTCAGCACAGGAGACACTCTTCTGCCCTGGCAGAAGGGGGGCCTCCCTGGGGGAGGGGCCTGGATGGGGTGACCTTGGGAAGGGTCTCCAGGGTACTGGGTTCATTCGTGTTCACCTTCCACCCCTCTCACAGATGGTGAGGAGTGGGTTTTGCCAACCCGCTCCATGCCCAGACCTGAGCAGGAAGTGGTAACTTGGTTGCCATGGCAACGAGGGAGGCAGGATTGGGTGAGCGCCCACCTTAAGGAACATTGGTGCCTGTGGGTGGGGAAGCCCTCAGGGATGGCTTTCCCTTGGGGCAGGGGGCAGTGGCATCAGCATTCTGAGAAAAAGTAAGTTCAAAGCACACACGCATGATGCAATGATTCCCGTAACAGCCAACAAGGCTTTTCTGACCGGGGGGGGGGGGGGGGGGGGGGGGGGGGGGGGGGGGGGGGGGGGGTGGCGGCTTTCTGAGTGAGGAACTTGAGTGTCCCCAGTGTCCCCAGTCAGAGGCCCCGAGGGAGCCCTGCAGAGTGGGTCTGAGCTCAGGAGACCTGGGGCAGCTTTGCCTGAAGCCAGGTATTAGGATGGAACCTTCTCCTTGGTCTCTAGTAAGGAGCTACTTAGGCTAGCAGCCCAACCTCCCCCTCGCCTCCTCCAACTCCACAGAATATGAGACAAGGTCATTGGGCAAGAAACAGCCAGGTGGGAGGGTCCAGCAAAAGGCAGTTCCCCACCCCCGGGCGCCCCCACCTTCTCACCTGAGACGCAGCCCTGGAGCCACAGCAGGAGCAGCAGCAGGAGCAGCGTGGGAGCCATGGCTCCATCCAGCTGCAGACAGTCACAGGCCAGAGGGGCCGACACCTGGGGCCCAAGGTTAGGGCCCCCGGCCGGTGCAGGATGGACCCCTGGGGTCAGCCAGGGGAGAACCTGGGCTTCTCAAAGTGAAGCTGCCCATTTAGGGAAGTGCGGAAGTCACGGGACCGCTGTGACCAGCCGACCGCAGGAGCCCCAGGAGCCCGCAGCGCCTGGGAGGGCGGTGCCGCGGCTGTTTCCGCCCTCTTCCTCGAAACTTCAGGCAGCTGTGGCTGCACCGCCCAGTCTGGGCCCCCAGCCCAGGGAGGGCTCACGCTCTCTGCATTCCCTCCTGGAAACTGGTCCAATAGTCGTGCTTCCTGCTCTGAGACTAGAGGCTGGTGTGAAGTTCTAGAACCTCAGGTACAGACTTCTCTGGAATGCTCTGGGCTAACACCGGGGGTAGGGGTCATGTGGCCAGGGCCAGGCATCTTGGACATTGCATTTTTCACAAACACACATTCAAAGGAGGTTCTTCTAAACTGACATTCATTCATTCATTCATTCATTCATTCATTCATTCATCCCTGCTGGATGCATTCATTCCGGATCCCCCCACCCCACCCCCGCGCTGGTCAGATCAGAACTGTCACTCCCGCTTACGCTTACAAATAACCTTCATGCTCAAATGCAGTCTTATTTTTGTCACAGTTAGAGTGACAGGAAAAAAATTCTAAAACTCAGAGACAAAGCTTTAGTTTCAGGGAGGGGCCTCTGTGCTCTCACACGTGGGGGCACATGTGCGCTCACACACACACATACACACATTCACACACACACACTCACAACCATACACACACTCACATATACACACTCTCACACACACAACACGAGCACACAGACAAGCTGCCTTTCCTTTTCGCTACATGTCTCCCTAGCCCTACCCTTCTCTCTACCTGTCCTCCTGCCCCGCCTACTCACCCACCAGCTCTCAGGAGACTCCTGCTCCCTCTTGCAGGCCTCCTGAAGCTACCCTCCCCCACCGCCTCCCCAGAAGCCACACCCCCAGCCCCTTCTCCCCCGGCTCTGGCCCCAGCCAGCACACAGGCAAGCCCGCTCCACTTCCTCCGCTCAACCCTATCTCACCGGTACAGCCACCAGCTCCAGCTATAATGACCCAGCATTTGGCCAAGACCCCGCCCTTCACCTAGTCCCCAGGGCTGAGAATCAAAGGCCACACTACGACAGCCAGGCGCTGTGTCATCTGCTCCTTCGGGTGTGAGCCCAGGACGATGCGTGCTCCCCCACTCACCTGTGCCGGCTTCCTTCCCCTTTGAGGGGATCAGAGCAAGAAGCCTCCGGATTGCATGGCCAGCCACAGTCTGGAACTGAGTTTGAGCCTCCAAGTCCCAAACCAAGGAATTTCTTACCTTTGCTGACCCCAAACTTTCAGTCTCTTAACTTACTCGTGGGTTCAGCCCTTCATTTGTCTGTTCTTACAACCTTACGTGCAATGGTGGTGCCAGGCGTGGGGTAGAGGAAGGAGACCCCGTTGCCGCTTCAGACCTCTCAGCTCCCAGAAGACCTGTCATGCTTCCCTCAGCCACCCTTCCTTTCAACATTCTACCCCAAGCCTCGGATCCCCGGATCCCCACTGGGAAGCCTCCCAACACACATGCTGTCTTCCTTCCTTCCTTCCTTCCTTCCTTCCTTCCTTCCTTCCTTCCTTCCTTCCTTCCTTCCTTCCTTCCTTCCTTCCTTCCTTCCTTCCTCCCATCAGCACAGTGAACACCTCGGTGGTGGGATCTCATTTGTCCCTGCTGGGAACCTCGGCCTGCAGTGGGCATTGCTACTAGACCCCTGCCGTGTGCCCCGTGCGCCCGCCCAGAGTGAGGCACTGTGAGAAGTGCCGACACAGCGGGGTTGAGGAGGGTGTAAGAACCCAGACCCTCTCATTCCTCTGACAGAGCTGGTGTAAACTGGATTATATGTTCTTTGAGGGAAATTCGGAAGAATTTATCAAAATCTCTAAAAATGTGTATACTTCATTCAGGCTTTTACTACAAAATAAAATTTTTAAATTTTTTTAAATTAATTTCAGAGAGGAAGGGAGAGGGAGAGAGAGATAGAAACAACAAAGAGAGAGAAGCATTGATTGGCTGCCTCCTGTATGCCCCCAACTGGGGATCAATCCTGCAACCAGGGCATGGGCTCCAACCGTGACCTCCTGGTTCATAGTTGATGCTCAACCACTGAGCCACACCAGCTGGTCATACAAAATAATTTAGTACAGCATGATATTTTCCTGTTTCTTTCTACAAGGTGGGGCAAAAGTAGGTTTACAGTTGTGAGTACATAATACACAGTGTTTATTCTTATATTATTACTAGAGGCCTGATGCACAAAATTCACGCAAGAATTTTCCTTCCCTTCCTTCCCTGGCTGCCAGCACCGGCTTCTATCCAGCACCCGGGACCCAGGCTTCCCTTGAAGCCTCGGCTTCGTCTGGAAGGACCCCAGGTCTAATCAGCATATTACACTTTTATTATTATAGATGTATTAATTATTGTATTGTTTTCCATACTAACAGCTGTAAACCTACTTTTGCCCCACCCTGTATTTCCATTAAAAAAAAAAAGTGTCATTTACATAGAGTAAAATTCACTCTTTCAGTTGGAAGTGCTGGGAGATTGGCAAATCTGCAGGGATGTGTAACCACCACCATAATCAAGATATAGAAACCTTCTGCACCCCTAAAGCTTCCTGGGTCCCTTGGTAGTCCTCCCCTCACCCCACCCTCGGTTCCTAGCAAACACTGGCCTGCTTTGCTTTTTGTCCCCTTTTCAGAACGTTATAAAACTGGGCGATAGCAGCCCTGCCAGTTGGTGGGAGTGTCATCCCAGGCCCTAAAAGTTTGTGGGTTCTGTTCCCAGTCAGGACACATACCTAGTGTGCAGGTTCCATCCCCTTAGGTTGGGGCATGTACAAGAGGCAAGCAATGATGTATCTCTCTCGCACCGATGTTTCTCTCTCTCTCTCTCTCTCTCTCTCTCTCTCTCTCTCTCTCTCTCTCCCCCCCCCCCTCTCTCCTCTCTAAAATCAATAAAAGCACATCTTCAGGTGAGGACTTTAAAAGAAGGAATGCTCTGGATGGCAATGCTCATGGTTAGATCATTGCCCTGCATACTGGAGGGTGGGGGATTCGAATCTCCATCAAGGGCATGGGCAAGGCAAGTGCCTGGGTTGCAGGTCCAATCCCCGCCTCCAGCAGGGGTGCGAGTGGGAAGGAACCAGTCAATGTACCTCTGTCACATCGGTAACTCTCTATCTATCTCTCTATCTATCTATCTATCTATCTATCTATCTATCATCTCTCTCCCCCCACCTTCCTCCCCCTCTCCCCTCCCTTCCACTCCCTCTAAAATCAATGGAAAAAATATCCTAACTCCTTGAGTGAGGATTAATTTTTTTTTTTTAAAAAAAAAGAATGATACCATATGGCTTATTTCACTTAGTATAATGCATTTGAGATGTGTGTTGAGTGTTTTAGTAGTTGGTTCCTTTATATTATGAAATAGGATCCCATTGTATGGACGTACCACAATTTATCCATACCCCAGTTGAGGGACATTCAGGTTGGTGTCTAGCTTTGGATTATTCCAGGTTAAACCACTATAAATATTTGTACACAGGTCTACAGAGATTTACATTTCACTTGGGTAAATAACTAGAGTGGAATTATTGGATTGTATGGCAAGATTACATTCTTATTATTAAAGTTTGAGTGCTCTTTGTATATTCTGATGTATTCTTTAATTAAATATGTTTTTTGCAAATATTTTTCCAAATTTATTGTTTATATTTTTTTATTATACTTAGTATACTTCAGGAGCAAAGGCTTTTAATTTTAATGAAGTTCAATATATCATTTTTTGACATACTTTTCATGTCATACACACACACACACACACACACACACACACACACACACACACAAATATCCTATCTAATAATAGACACACATGGTAATTGACCGTACCTTTGCTACCCCTCCCATGGGCTAATCAGCGAGATATGCAAATTAACTGCCAACAAAGATGGTGGTTAATTTGCATATGTAGGCATGAAGCGGCGGAACGAAGGCTTGAAGGCGGCTCCGGCTGGAGCAGCGAAGACTGAAGGTGGCTCCAGCCTGAGCGAAGGTCTGGGTCCCGGGTGCCAGAGGAAAACCGGTGCCAGCAGCCAGGGGAAGGGAAGGCCTATTGCATGAATCTTTTCGTGCAACAGGCCTCTAGTATATATATAAAAGCCTAAGAGATCATTACAACCGGAACTACCGGAATGACTGAGAGACTGGTTGACCAGTCGCTATGATGCACACTGACCACCAGGGAGCAGACGCTCAAGGCAGGAGCTGCCCCCTGGTGGTCAGTGTACTCCCACAGCCAACCTCCCATGGCCCCTCCCCCAGCCAGCAGCACCCATTGGCCCCTGGTGTTAAACCATTTGTAGAGACCTGCTTCTGGGTCGGCGTTTCATACATAGTGGAGCAGCTCCCTCACTGTGATCTATTGAAAGTCAGCCTGTGACCCAAGAGCTTGTCTCACTCCTGTCCTCTCCCTTCCCCAGGGGCCACCCGCCTGCTGCATTGGTGGTACTGCAGCGAGGGAAGGCTGAAGGGTGGAGGCAGTTCCTGCCGCTTCTAGCCCGGTGACCCTTGCCTCCTCTCCCCACCCCACCAGGGCCTTCGGGGCTGGGCTGGGACAGGGAACTGGGGGTGGGTGGCAGTGGACTTGGCCCCTTTCCCAGGGGGCCAAGGGCTGGCTCCCTCCTTGGGGTGGGCGGCCAACCTCCCGAGGTTCCTTCCTCCACCCTGCACGAATTTGTGCACCGAGCCTCTAGTATCTAATAAATCTTTGCTTAACCCAATGTCATAAATATTTATTTAACAGCCTTACTAAGATGTAATTAGCATAACATAAAATTGATTCATTTAAAGTGTACCATTCAGTCATTTTTTGTATAGTCACTGAGTTGCACAACTATCACCACAATCCAAATTTAGAACATTTTGCCCAGCTGGCGTGGCTCAGTGGTTGAGCATTGACCTATGAACCAGGAGGTCATGGTTCAATTCCTGGTCAGGACACATGCCTGGATTGCAGGCTCAATCCCAGTGCAGCCGATCAATGATTCTATCTCATCATTGATGTTTCTATCTCTTTCTCCCTCTCCCTTCCTTTCTGAAATAAATAAAACTATATTTAAAAAAAAAATTTACAACATGTTCACCACCAAAATGAAACTTCATATCCAGTAGCAGTCACACCCTATATTAGTCTCCCATTACTGCACACTTAGGGGCTTAAAACAACATGCATTCATTTTTTCACAATTTTGAGGCCAAATGTTTGAAATAGTATCAAACATTTGAAATAGTATTGAATAGCCAGCATCAAAGTGGTTCCTCTGGAGACTCTAGGGAAGAACCCACCTTTGCCTCTTCCAGATCACAGAGGGGGCAGCATTCCTTGGCTTGTGGCTTTGTCACTCCAGCCTTCAAGGCAACATCTCCAAACTCTCTCTGCTCCATCTTCAGATCACCATCTCCTCTGTGCGTTCAATCCCCTCAGCCTTTGTCTTATAAGGATACATGTGATTGCATTCGTGCCCAGGCTCACAAACCAAGATAATCTCCCCATCTCAAAATCCTTAACTTAGTCTCATCTGCAAAGACCCTTTTGAAAAAATATGTTGTTATTGATTTTACTACAAAATAAATTTTTTAAATATTTTTTTATTGATTTCAGAGAGGAAGGGAAAGGGAGAGAGAGAGATAGAAACATCAATGATGAGAAAGAATCATTGATTGGCTGCCTCCTGCATGCCCCATATGGGGATCCAGCCTGCAACCTGGGCATGTGACCTCCTGGTTCATAGGCCAGTGCTCTACCACTGAGCAACACCAGCCGGGCTACAAAGACCCATTCTTTATTTCACTAGAGTGGAATCTAAAGAACAAAATAAACAAAATAGAAACAGGTGCATAGATACAGAGAATAGACTGACAGTTTTGGGGGAGGGGGAATTGAGGAGCTTGGGTGGAAAAGGTAAAGGGATTGAGCAGTACAAATTGGTAGTTACAGAATCAGAGAGATATAATTACAGCATAGGGAATATAGTCAATAATATGGTGATAACTTTGGTTGGGGCCAGGTAAGGTACTTGAAGCATAGCGGGGACTACTCTGTACAGTGCATGATTTTCTAACCACTTTGCTCCACATCTGAAACTAATATAGAATCATATTGAATGTAAACTGTAAGTGGTCTAGTTGGCTTATCGTGTTGTTAAAGTCTTCTATCTCATTGTTGATCTTCTGTCTAGGAGGTGTTCTATCAGTTATTAAAAGTGAGGTATTAATTCTCCAATCAATATTGTTTGTCTATGTCCCCTTTCATTTTTGTTAGTTTTTACTTCATGTATTTTTGGAGCACTGTACACATCTTTGAATCTAAAATGTGTCTCTTGTAAACAGTATAGAGTTGGTTCATGTCCTTTTTTCCATTTGTCCAATCTCTACTTTTTGGAGTGCTCAATACACTTACATTTAATGTAATTACTGATAAATTAGGCTCTATGTCTTCCATTTTGCCATTTCTTTTCTCCCTGTCTTACGTAATGTTTGTTCCTGTGTTCTTCCATTACTGTCTTCTCCTGTGTTAAATAGCCACTTATTGTGTACTATGTTGATGCCCTTATTGTTTTTATCCCATTATTTTAAAAAAGTATTTTTTATTTTTATATTTTTGTTACTCCTCACCCAATGATATTTTTCCATTGATTTTTAGAGACAGTGGGAGGGAGGGGAAGAGACAGAGAGAGAGAAATGTTGATGTGAGAGAGACACATCAACTAGTTGCCTCCTGCCCCAACCAGGGCCAGGGATTGAGGTATGAACCCTTGACCCAAATAGAATCTGGGACCCTTCAGTCCGCAGGTGGAAGCTCTATCCATTGAGAAAAACTGGCTAGGGTATTAAAAACCATTTTTTAGCCCTAGGATGCTGGGGTCCAACCCCAGCAGGTCCAGGGGTCCCCAAAGGTGTGGACGGAGTCGGTGAAGAAGGAATGACACAGAGACAGCGTTCAGTTGATCAGCAGCCTAGCCAGGATCTCCAGCCAAGTTCTGGTCTGGATCTCCAGAGTGGTTCTGCCTAGGATCTCCAGCCAGGTTCTGTCCAGGTTCAGTCACCAGGTTCTAGTCAGGTTCTCTTGCCAATTTCTGTAGTCAGGTTCAGTCCAGGATCTTTTGCCATGTTCCGTCTCTAGGTTCTGTCTCTAGGTTCTGTCTCTAGGTTCTGTCTTCTCAGGTTCTGTCTTCTCAGTTCTGTGTTGTTACATCTGTATTTATACCAGTTGATTCCAATCCTATCAATCTCTATTCCAAAGGTTAGGGCGTTTCTTATCTCCATTCCAGGGAGTAAAGATTATGTAGCTTAAGCATGATTGTTCATAGTTAAAGTGATTAATTACCCGCCTGGCACTTAGTTAAGAGGTTTTATTCCCTCCTTAACTTCAGGGGGAAATCCCTACCTGGGGAAACAACCTTTCTCAGAGACCTTGGCTAAAACACATAGTGCCAAGAAGGTGAGCAAACATATTAAGAACAGTATGCCATATATGCCAGGTCCCTTGAACAGCAAGCATGGACCCGCTCCCGGCACTAGCTGGTTTGACTCATTAGATAGAGCATTGGCCCATGGACTGCAGAGTCCTAAGTTCAATTCCGACCAAGGGCACGTACCTCAGTTGGGGCGTGTTGAGGAGGCAACCAATCAATTTGTCTCTCTCACATTGATGTTTCTGTCTCTCCCTCTCCCTTTCACTCTCTTTAAAAATCAATTGAAAAATATCCTCAAGTGAAGATTAACAAAACAAATAAAAACAAAACAAAAAAATAATTTTTAATGGTTGTCTTGAGGATTTCGTCTATGTTCCACTATAGCTTCATTTCCTCCCCCTGCTTATTTTTGCTATTATTGACATATAAGTTGCATCGTTAAACATTATACGCCCACACAGTTTTATAGTTATTGCTGTATGCAGTTGTCTTTTAATCAAATGGGAGAGGAGTTATGAACAAATAGTACATTTAGAGTGTCTATTATATCTGCCTGTGTGGTTACCTCTCTAGTGTCCCTTATTTCTTCCTATGGACTTGAGTTACTGTCCTTTCATTTCAGCCCAGTTGATTCCCTTTAGTATTTCTTAAGGGCAAGTCTGCTGGAACAGAATTCCCTCAGCTCTCTTTTAATTTCACGAACAATTTTTAGCCATATAATCCTTAGCTTATAGTCTCTTCCTGCTGGAATAACAAATTCCCAAGCATAGCTGGAATTATTTAACACTCCTTTATTGATAATGGGCAAAACATATAAACCAAAAAACAAATCAGTAGAGATATAAAATATTTGAACAAAACCATCAATCAATTTGACTTCATTGACATTTATACAGTTAATAACTGAAAAATACATATTCTTTTCAAGTACATATTTTATAACATATGCTGGACCACACTATACAACTCAATAAATTGAAAAATATTGAAGTTATATAGAGTGTGTTCTATGATCATACTGGAATTAAATTACAAATAAAAAGGGATACAATATCTAAATACTTAAATCACTGGGAATTAATCAACACATTTATTTCCAAATAAACTCAAGGGTTAAAGAAGAAATCATGGGCGCAACTAGAATGTATTTTGAACTTAAAAACACTATATAAAAATTGTCAGGATCTAGATAAAGCTGTCCTACAGAAACACGAGGTTTAAGTGCTTATATTAGAAAAACAGAAAGGTATTCTTTTGGGTAGTATGCTAAGTGAAATAAGTCAGAAAGAGAAAGACAAATACAGTATGCTATCACTTATATATGAAATTTTAAAAAAGCCAAATTCAGAGAAGCAGAGAGTGGCGGTGGAGGGGAATGGGGAGATACTGGTCAAAAGGTACAAACTTTCAGTTATAAGATTAACAAGTTCTGAGGATATAATATACAGCATGCTTACTATAGCTACTACTGGTAATACTGTGTCATAAATGAAAGTTGCTAAGAGCATACATCTTAAATGTTCTCACTGCAAAAAAGAAATGGTTGTACGTGGTGAGATGAAGGTGCTAGCTAATGCTGTGATGGTAATCATATTGCAATGTTTAAGTGTATGAAATCAGCACGTTGTACACCTTAAACCTACACCATGTTATATGCTAAGTATATCTCAATAAAGCCGGGGGAAAGGAGAATAGAAAAGTTTAAAATCAGTGCTCAAAGCTTTCACATTAAGACTCTTGAAAAGCAGAACAAATTTTAAATAAAAGTATATAAAAAAGGAAGTAAAAAATGAGTGGAAATCAATGAAATAGAATATAAGTAATAGAGCAAACTAACAAGCTAAAGGTCTTTGAAAAAGTAATACTTTTATTAAACTTTAGCTAGACGAAGAAAAAAGAAAGAAACAAAAATGATAAAGGGACATTTCTGCAGATCCCTACAGCTGTTAAAAGAATGTAATGGTATGAAGTTCTTTGTGCCGATTAATTTAACAACTTAAATGAAAAGGACCAATTAATTGAAACATACAACTTACCAAAACTAACACAAAAGAAATTTAAAATCTGGATAACCTCATATTTATTTTACACAGTTCTTTTCGTTCTTTCATATGTTCTTGTTTAATATTTATCTCTGTAATCCATTTAGAATTTATTTTAGATTCTAGTGTGAAGATTCTAGATTTATTTTAGATTACAGTGTGAAGAGAAGGTAAAATATATTTTTTCCAAGTACTTAAAATATGCTCCAATTCCATTTGTTAAATAAACACACTAATGTGGCCTTAGCTGGTTTGGCTCAGTGATAGAGCATTGGCCTGCGGACCAAAGGGTCCCGGGTTTGATTCCGGTCAAGAGCACATACCTTGGTTGCAGGCTCCTCCCCGACCTGGCCCCTAGTTGGGGCTCGTGCAGGAGGCAACCAATTGATGTGTTTCTCTCACACAAATGTTTCTTTCTCTCTTTCTCTCTCTCTTACGAGCTCCCTAAAAATCAATGGAAAAATATCCTCAGGTGAGGATTAACAAAGCCAAACCAATAAACGCACTGATGTGGGTGGCTCTTTGTGAGATACGAAATGTGGTATCTACACACTTGGACTGTTTCTGGTAACCTGTTACCTCTAGTCACCTCTGAGGCTGCCTTAAACAGTAGAATTTATAGAGATTCACTAACCTCCAAAAGCAAAGGGCGCTGCAGGGGGCCGCGCGTAATGGAATACGCTGCCGCACTGGGAAGCAGTGGCTGGGTGTGTGCACCCAGCAACGCGTGAAGCAAGCGCAGGAGAAAAGCATGTCACAATTTCTTTTACAAAAATGAAAAACACAATCACAGATACAATACCGGAGGTTTTTACAAGGTTACATTCAAATTCAAGGTTAAATGTCAAATGCATTAGAGCAGTTGCCTCAGAGACATAGGCAAGTGGGGAGAGGAACAGGGGATAAAAAAAATAAAGTGAAGAAATGAAGCAAAAGTGGTGCCTCACACGGACAGGTGAAGGCCATGTGGCTGAGCTGAAAGGCACAGAACATGGGGTGACCCCAGCTCCGTGCTCTCTGCGCGGTGGCCTTCCTCCCGGCTGGTGCTCAGCGGTCTGCCCTGGGACCACCACGTCAGAGGTCCATGGGGGGCACCGATTCTGAGTGGGCAATGCCAGGCCTTGCTGGATGTTAAATGTCCAGAATATGACACTGGCCTTTTCTTATTTCATGGCTGTGAGTTCCTCTTCTGTTCCCTAAAGCATTTATCTTTCACTCGCAGTCAATTATTCTGTTTGTTCAACTCGCTCTTCTCTTTTAGGCTATGAATTTCCTCACATGTAGAGCAGCAAGCAGAATGGATGCTCGTTGTTCCATCTTTTTTAAATTGAGTTTCTTGGGGCAAGATAGGTTAATAAAATTTCATAGGTTTCAGGTGTACCACTCTAGAATACATCATTTGCATATTGTATTGTGTGCTCATCGCCCCAAGTTAAGTCACCATTGATCCCCCTTCTTCTACCTCCCCCATCCCCCTTTCCCTCTGGTAATCACCTTGCTGTTGTTTGTGTCTATGAGGTTTTTTGTTTTGTGTTTTTGCTTAATTCTTTCACCTTTTCACCCAGCCCTGAAGCTCACCTCCTCTCTGACAGCTGTCCATCTGTTCTCTGCATCTGTGGGTCTGCTTCTATTGTGTTTTCTAGTTTATTTTGTTCATTAGATTCCACACATGAGTGAAATCATGTGGTGCTTGTCTTTCTCTAACTGGCTTATTTCCCTTAGCCTCGTGCTCTCCAGGTCCATCCATGTCCCATCTTCTTTGTGGACAAAAAGTTTTGGGGTAATTGTCTTCTGCTCATGTTTTGAGCTACTGAGTCATCTGTTCTTGCCGTTTTAATTGCATCTGATTTTTCCCCAACTTCTAGGAATTCCTCAGTGTCTGGTCTGCTGGCTACAGCCTTTCTTATTTTCTATTTTAGGGTTTATTTTAAGTCATTTTGATCTCACTTTAAGATGTCCAGGGTGGGAGGAGCCAGGCCGGGACTCATAGGCCATCCTGCTCAGGTTCCCTGACACATTTCAGTTCAAGGGCTTGGATTTGGGCACAAGAGGAAATGCATAGGAAGTCATAGGCAGTGCAGAGGCGAGAAGCGGAAACCAGGAGAAATCGAGGTGTGCAGCTGAGGTGGGGTGAGAGAGCCCGGGACCCCTGAGAGGAGCCGGGGCAGAGGAGCAGGAAGGTGCTGAGCAGGGCTTTGGCCCACAGAATGGAGGTGTTGAGCAGATGCAGGTAACCCTGCCGTGGGGGTGGGTGTGTGGGAAGGTCAGGGCCGGGGGAGCAGATCTCAGGTACTCAGTCCCTGGAGGAAGGGTCACCAGGGTGACCTAGGAGCTGCGGTCCTCTCCAACAGCCTTGGGCTGCACAAGGCTGCGGGCTCCATGGTTAGGGTGTTTCTTGGTCACTGGGCAGGGGGAGGAGAAGGAGGGTGCATCCTGAATCCATGGGTGAGGCCAAATGCACCCAAGGGACCTGGGGCCCGGGCTGGGCGGCACAGTCAGAACCCTCCATCACTGCTGTCCCCACCGTGTCCTCGTGACCCTGAGGAGGGAGAAAAAGGAGGAAATTAACAAATGGAAGTGAATCCTTTCCCCACCATCTTTCCCTGCCCTTGCACCGACTTCCAGCCACGCCCCTTCGTCCCCTAAACCTTCTCCCCTTCTCTCTGCTTTCTCCTCCTGCCCTCCTTCGCCTCAGGATGGAGAATGAGGCAGAGCCTGCGATGGGGGCTCTGGGAATGCATCTGTCTCCAAGGTCCATTCCTTTTGAATGGGAGCAGTGAAGCCAAAATTGTGAGAAATGAGGAATATTTAGATTAGCCGCAGTTATAGATTTTCTCACCGGTTCCTGGCCATCTTTCCTGAGACAGAAGCTGTCCCAGCTCCTTGCCCCGCACCCCAGTCAAACCCTGTCCACTCACCCTGCGCCCAGCGCCTGAAGCTCAGGAGGACAAACAGGATGGATAGCACCAGGCCCTTGGCCATGAAGAGTCCACACAGCACAGCCACCAGCACGCTGCAGGCAGCCCAACCAGAGGCCAGGGGGGAACTTGATTTCCTGGTGGGAGGGGAGAGGGAGGATGGGCCTGGGCTGGGAGGTCAGCTGCTCCTACAGCATCCCTGAGCCAGGTCCTTGTGGCTGGAGTGGCTTGTATGTATCAGGATCCCCTGAACGGACTGTGCAGGGGCAAGGCACCCAGGAGACGGGAACAGGGTTCCAGGGGTGTCTCTGGGCCTGTGGGGAGACCGGTCATAGGGAACCTGGGAGTCCTGAATGGAGGAAAAGCCTGGCTCCAGGCAGAGATAGGGATCTGAGCTCAGTGGGGTGGGAAGGATAGAACCAGGGAGTAGGAAGAAACCTACCAGCTCAGAAAGGACAGGGCTGGCCCGGCCGGCGTGGCTCAGTGGATGAGCGTCGACCTATGAACCAGGAAGTCAAGGTTCGATTCCCCATCAGATCACATGCCTGGGTTGTGGCTCAATTCCCAGTGGGGGCATGCAGGAGGCAGCCAATCCATGATTCTCTCTCATGATTCATGTTTCTATCTCTCCCTCTCCATTCCTCTCTCTGAAACCAATAAAAATATATTTAGAAAGAAAGAGAGAGAGAGAGAGAGAGAGAGAGAGAGAGAGAGAGAGAGAGAGAGAAAGGAAGGGAGGAAGGAACTGGGCTATGAGGCTGGACCATCAGCAGGAGGCTACTGAGGCCAGAAAAGAAAGACAGATTTGGGGGGTATGGGGTGTGGGAGAAGGTTCCAGAATCAGAGTGAGGCAGACCAGGTGTGGGAGCCACACAGAGGGCCCCAGGGAGGACTCTCGGGTTCCAGCAGTCGGGAGCCTGGGTCTGGTTCCTGAGCCGCTGGGGGACAGTTTGGGACCAGCCGGCTCCTGCGACCTCTGGGCCTCACCTGCCCTGTGATGTCTTGGATGGTCCCTGAGATGCTTTGGGAATGCTAAACGCCCCCTCCTCACTCTGTGGGGCCGCCAGGGAGGGAGGAAGGACTGTGGCCCGCCCTCTGCACTCGCATTGGAGTTCCTCGGGGACATGGCACTTCACAGTGTCCTCACTATGCTGGCTGAGAGGTGTAAACTGACACTGGTGGTTGTTTTAATTGCTATTTCTTTGATCTGTAATAAGAGTGAACATCACTTGGGTGCCTTTTGGAATTCCTCTTCTGTAAACTGCCTTTCACATGCTTTACCCATTTCCAGTGGGCTGCCTGTCTGTCTCTTTCTGGTTAGCATAGGTCCTTGTATATTACAGACTGTATTGCCGTAGTAGTTTTAGGCTTTCTCAGTTAATTTCTCCCGGCTTGTCATCTGCTTAAGAGCTTTCCCCATAGTGTTGTTCATTAAATAGAATCCTTCAAGCTTGATGTAATCATTTAAATTCTTTTTTTTTTCCTTATGATTTGTGCTTTTGAAACTTTCTATAAGAAGTCCTTCCTCATCCCTAGGTCACATCTGCAGTTTCTTTGTAATATTAACTTAATAATTTTATTTTTTTTACGTGTATATCTTGAATTCATTTAGAGTTCATCTGTGTATTTAGTGTTAGGTAGGGATCTTGTGGGGGGTTTTTTTGGTTGATTATTTTATTTTTTAATTGATTTTAGAGAGAGGAAGGAAGAGACGGTGGAGTGGCGGGGGAGGGAGAGAGAGAAACATCGATTGGTTGCCTCCATCACATGCCCTGACTGGGGATCAAACCCTAGACCAGTGATGGTGAACCTTTTGAACTCCGTGTGTCAGCATTTTGAAAACCCTAACTTAACTCTGGTGCCGTGTCACATATAGAAATTGTTTGATATTTGCAACCATAGTAAAAAAAAAAGATTTAGGGAGAGAAACTAGGATGGCGGCATAGGTAAAAACCGGAAATTGCTGCCTCCCACAACAACTTCAAAAATACAACGAAAAGACAAAACGGGCATCATCCAGAACTACAGGAAGGCTGGCTGAGTGGAAATTCCACAACTAGAAGAAAAAAGAAAAGCACACATAGATTCAGAGGAGGTGTGGAAGTAAAGTGCAGAGGTACAGAGGCTCGAGGGTGCACGGAAAGGGGTGGGCACCTGAGGAATCGGGAGGGAGTCACAAGCTCCCGACTGCTCTGAACTCCAGTTCCGGGAAGTCTCTGGGGACCCAGGACTCATACGGGGAGAAACTGGACTGTCGGGCAGGAGGCAGAACTCAGAACCTGAGGGTGGCTTTCCCTCAGAGGTGCTTGCAGCAATTAAATTACCGGGACACTGAGACGCGCGGCCCCTTAGGGCAGGGCTGAGGATCCGCCATAGCTGCTGGCTCCGCCCTTTGATTCCCTGAGACCCTGCCCCACCCAGGCTGCGACAGAGGCTTTTGCATATGAATGCCCTGGCCCTTTGCAACCTGAAAATTAACTAACAAATTGCAGCTGGGCCAGAGAGACCCAGAACTTCCAAGAGAAGGCCCAAGGCCCCACAGCAGCTTGCATTGCTTCATAGCTGGGCCTCATCTAGGCACCTCCAAACTCCAAAAAAGGAAGGGGAATCTGCAGTTCTCTTCTTAGCTCCTGCTGGGTAACCTCAGGCAGAGGCTAAATTAGCACCTCCTTAGATCCAAGAGCCATTGTACCCAGTGGTCAGAGGGGGACCATCCAGATCACAACTCCTCAGATCCATAAGGGACACACTCAGGGGGCAGACTCAGTGAGCACCAAAGCCCCACTGAAGCAAGTCTTGCCCCAGAAGGGTGTCTTCAGCACAGAAGTTCTCCCACTGCAGACACAGCTGATTCTCACTGCCAATTGACTGGAGGTCAATTCCTCCCAGTGATCCTACAACAATCAAGGCGTAACTACAACAAGACTGTGCACAAAGCCCACAAGGGGGTGCACCAAGAGTGTCCACCTCAGGTAACTGGGGAGGCTGAGCCACTGGGCCCTACAGGACACCTAGCACACAAAGCCACTGTACCAACACAGGGAAGCATAAAAAATGCGGAGACAAAGAAACAGGTCACAAATGACAGAAATGGAGGAAAGCAAACGACTGGATACAGAGTTCAAGGCCACGTTTATAAGGTTTTTCAAGAATTTTATGGAAACCGCCGATAAATTTAGTGAGACCCTGGAGGATATTAAAAAAGACCAACTAGAAATTAAGCATACACTGACTGAAATAAAGAAAAATATACAGAGATCCAACAGCAGACAAGAGGATCCCAAGAGTCAAGTCAAAGATTTGAAATACAAAGAAACAAAAAATACTCAACCGAAAAAGAAAAAAGAATCCAAAAATATGAACATAGTGTAAGGAGCCTCTGGGACAACTTCAAGCATACCAACATCAGAATTATAGGGATACCAGAAGAAGAGAGAGGGCAAGATATTGAAAACCTATTTGAAGAAATAATGACAGAAAACTTCCCCCACCTGGTGAAAGAAATAGACCTACAGGTCCAAGAAGTACAGAGAACCCCAAACAACAGGAATCCAAAGAGGACCACACCAAGACACATCATAATTAAAATGCCAAGAGCAAAAGACAAAGAGAGAATCTTAAAAGCAGCAAGAGAAAGACAGTCAGTTACCTACAAGGGAGTACCCATATGACTGTCAGCTGATTTCTCAACAGAAACCATGCAGGCCAGAAGGGAGTGGCAAGAAATATTCAAAGTGATGAACAGCAAGAACCTACAACCAAGATTACTTTATCCAGCAAAGCTATCATTCAGAATTGAAGGTCAGATAAAGAGCTTCACAGATAAGAAAAAGCTAAAGGAGTTCATCGCCACCAAACCAGCATTATATGAAATGCTGAAAGGTATTCTTTAAGAAGAGGAAGAAGAAAAAGGAACTCTTACCATTTGCCACAGCATGAATGGAACTGGAGAGCATTATGCTAAGTGAAATTAGCCAGTCAGAGAAGGATAAACACCACATGATCTCACTCATTTGTGGAATATAATGAACAACATAAACTGATGAACAAGGACTGATCCAGAGACGTAGAGGCATTGATTGGACTGTCAGACCTTGGAGGGAAGGTAGGGGAGGGTGGGGGTAAGGGGGAAAGATCAACCAAAGGACTTATATGCAAGCATATAGGCCTAACCAATGGACACAGACAACGGGGGGGTGAGGGCATGAGCGGGGGGTGGGGGGACGGGGGGGGTGGGGTAGGGGGTAACATGGGGATAAGGACACATATGCAATATCTTAATCAATAAAAAATATATATAAAAAAAGATTTATATTTTTGATATTTATTTTATATATTTAAATGTAATTTAACAAAGAAAAATCAACCAAAAAAATGAGTTCGCATGTCACCTCTGACACGCGTGTAATAGGTTCGCCATCACGGCCCTAGACCCTTAGGAACATAGGATGATGCTCCAGCCACTGAGCAACACTGGCCAGGGCGATTGTTTTAATTTTCTTTTTAATATATTTTATTGATTTTTTACAGAGAGGAAGGGAGAGGGAGAGAGAGTTAGAAACATCGATGAGAGAAACATCGATCAGCTGCCTCTTGCACACCTCCTACTGGGGATGTGCCCGCAACCAAGGTACATGCCCTTGACTGGGATTGAACCTGGGACCTTTCAATCCACAGGCCAACGCTCTATCCACTGAGCCAAACCGGTTAGGGCAAATTGTTTTAATTTTTAATGTGCTCTGTCAGTTTTCTCGAGGGCATCTACCAAATTGTGGGCACTTTGCCCGCTGGTTCGTGGTGCTTCCTCCTCATGAAGTATGTTCCTGTATGACCGGGCATCAGTCGGGAACTCTTTATCTGTCCCTTTGTTCAGTCGTCAGTTCTTGCAGCAGCACCACTCTTAGCATTCGTATTACTTATTGGTACATCTTAATATTTGGTAGGACAAGTCCTCTCTTCTTATTTTTATATTTTCATGGTTGACATAGCTATTCATGCATCTTTATTTTTCCATATAATTGTTTAGTATGTTTATCAAGTTATTCAAATGATAATTAAACTGAAATTGTGTTTGGGATTCCATTTAGAGACTTCATTTTGGGGAAACTGACATCTTTAGAATATTATTGTCTCATCCAATATCATAAATTATTTCAATTTATTGAGATTACTTACCTATGTCCTTAAGTGGCATTCAAATTTTTCTCTATAGAGCTCTTGGTTAAATTAATTCTTTCTAGATACGATATAGATTTTATTGTTAATATGAATAGTACTTTAAAAACATTTTTTTAATCCTCACTCAAGTGTATGTTTTCCATTGATTTTTAGAAAGAGTGGAAGGGAGGGATGGAGGGAAGGGGAGAAAGAGAGAGAGAAACATTGATGTGATAGAGACACATCAATTGGTTGCCTCCCACATGTGCCCCCAATCGAGGCCGGGTTTCAAACCTGCCACAGGTACATGCCCTTGCCCAGGAATTGAACCCCCGGCCTTTAGTGTGCGAGCTCACTCTGTAACCACTGAGCAACACCAGCCAGGCAATCATACCTGATTTTATTAGATTTTCTAAGTGATTATTTCTAGTGTAGATACATTACTTTTGGTTTATGTCACTTGATCTTGTATTTAGAAGCCTTGCTGAACTCTCTTGTGAGATCGATGGTTTATGGATCCTGTTTATTTTTTTTAGGTGGATGACACTTTTCCTGTTTAATCTTCTTTCCCCTTATCCGTTTCCTTTTCCTATAGCAATAGCCTGCAGCTCTAATACTATCTTAAGCACTAATGGTGACTGTGAAAATCCATTATTTGAATTTATACTTTTTCCACTACGTAATATTTACAGTAGTCATGGCTATACAGTCTTTACCAAGTTATTTCTTATTATTTTTAGTTTATTAAGGGTTTTTTCTTATCATGATAAGTGTGTTAAACTTTTCCAAATGCTACTTCGGCATCTGTTGAAGTTTTTCTTGTAGTTGATTAATTTGGTTTCTTTCATAGGTAGATTTTCTGAAGTGGAAGAATCCTTTTGGCCCTGGGACAAACCCCCAGGATCATAATACATCCTTTGTAAACACACTCTTGATTTCAGTAGCTGATACTTATTTTCATCTTTTACGCCATGCTAATCAGATAAATTAACCCATAATTTAATTTTCTTTTCTTCTCCTTCAGTGGTTTTGAGGCTAAGAGGACATTAGCCAATTAAAATGAGCCTGGCAGCTTTTTCTTCTTTGTTATTTTCTGCAACATCTCAGATAACGCATGAACCACATGGGAGCGTGCTGGCTGGTGAACACAGAGGTGCCGAGGTGGTGTCGCCAGGAGAGGGTGTGGACGCTGAGCCCTCCCGCTGCCCATGTCTCCCTGTGCCTGGCTTCCCTAGGCCTATCCTCAGTGCATCCTTTAGAATAAACCTTGAAACGAACTTACAGACTTTTCCTTCTAAGACCTCAATCTGGGTTTTAAAAAGCAGAAATACTGTGAAAGACTGAAGTAAACTAGGGCATACATAATGAAACAACTTTTAGTATTGTATAGGACAAGGACGTGATCTTGCAGACATCGGAAAATCGGGATTTGAAGCAGTTATGACTATCTCTGCCAAGTAGACAAAGAGCTACTACTGCTAACCCTCCGCCAACAGAGCATATAAATACTAAGAGAAACAGGCATTGGCAAATCAACTCAGTGTCTACCAAAGGCTGTCTCGAAGTCTTAGTGGAAGCATCGTTTTTCCTGGCCTTTCAGCAGCCTGCGGATGCCGTGGACCTACAGCTGCCTGGGTATTACACCGTCGGGAAAAGCCCAGGGGATTTAAGTGCAATTAAGAAGCGCTTCAGAAAGTATAGCAAGAAGACTTCAATACGTCGTTCTCAAATTGTTATTTATACAACAAGCCTGGAGATGACAGTGTTCTTATGACACAAGCCCTAGAGGGGTTGTTTACACAGAAATATCACAGATGCCACGAGAAGAGCACATTATGGGTGGTAAGGAAAGAATAAAGAAAGGCACTCAGCACAAGGCAGCAGTTTCTTCTGTTAAAGAAAACGTCTCCCAAAGCGTTAGAAAAGGCATTTAAGCAGCAAGTGAGTCCCTCTGGATTTCCTGAAACATCTGTTTCTCCTTTAACTATGGCACAAGGTGCCCCGCCCAACGCTTCCTCACACGGTGGCTGGGGCTACAAGCCACGTGCAGAGGAAATCAGGTACAACTCCTACAACTTCAGTAGTTAAAGCAAGTGGTGAGTCTTCCCCAGCACTTATGGGGGGGGGGGGGGGGGGGAGGAGCCCAGAACAACCTCCTATAAAAGAAACTGCTGAGGAATGTGTTACCAGGTTCTCAGCAACAAAATTAAGTTGTGAAGAGTGTTAAAGTAACCGAACAATTAAGGCACTGCGGTGAGATCTTACAGAAGTGCCTGCAAAGAAGCACTTTTCACATGCCTGGCCCTTGGTGTTCATGCATTGGGACTCCAGAACTCCCATGATATTGTGAAAAATCCAACGGCTCTTGGAACTACCAAGAGAAAAATGGGCAACCAAGTATGTAAGATGCATGTGAATTTGCTGCAGGTGCCAGGTTAATGTTTATGAATCGCGGAAGCAGTGACAATGGCAAGAGTGCTGCAGAGGGCTTCTGAAAGGAATTTTGCGAAGACCCCAGATGAACCTGTGGAGAGCATGCCTGTATGTAACATCAAAACAGACACCACAAAACCCCCTGGTGGGAAGGCGGTGTAACGTCTGAAGATGCATGGGGTCAGCGCCTGGCGAAGCTCCAGGAGCAGCTTAGAGCCGTTCATCAACAAGTACAGGTTCTGCCCCAAGTGCCTTTCCAGACGCTGAAGAAACGGAATGAGACGCCTGGAAGGGAAAAGGCCAATAGGCAGAGACGAAAATCCAAGGGAAAGAGTGTAAGCAAATGAAATTAAAGGAAAAGCAATGAGCCAAAGAGAAAACAGCCAGTGTTGGCGCCGAAATCTGATGAAGATGATACTGAGCTATGAGCTATGGTGAGAAAAGGCAGATAAGTCTGGATATAAACAAACGCCCTGGAGATAAGCTTGGGAAAGTCGTTCATATAATACCATCAAGAGAGCCTTCACCTTCCAACCCGGATGAGATAGAGACAGGCTCTGAGACCCTGAACACGACGCTGAGAAAACCGGAGAGTGGGTTGCTGTGTGTCTGAGAAAAAGACCACGAAACCTCGTGGTAAGGAAATAATGATGTCCAAGAACTTCATTCCCAGGAAAAAACACGAGTTGGAAAAGTGATTGCTGGATGTCAATAATCAGTTAAATTCCTGAAAATATGAACCCAAATCTGAGAAAGCTCCATCCTCAGAGTCTGAAGGCAGCAGGGTGAGTCAGTGAGTCAGACACAGTGATGCCCAATCAGGCCGTGTCCCTTAACTGCACCTCTGGTCCTGGGGAAGTTTTTCCTTGTAATATTGGGACATATTCTGAAGAAATGTTTGTTACGTACCCAGAACATATGACTTGGATGCCACACTTATTATTTAATTGCATGTTGATGATCTCACTATTTTCCTTAAGAGATACTGTGTAAAATGAAACTTCATGCCATATGTACATGACTTACTGGCTTGTAATCTTATATAATAAAAGCCTAATATGCTAAGGGCCCAGTCGACCGGCATTTCCTATTGTTTTAGAATTTGTCCACTCCTGGGATTTCAAAGAGTATTTATTCAGGATTGATTTATTTAAAAATCTTTGTAGAATGTGTGGCTATTTTCTTCTTTTTCTTCAATTTGATGTTTTATTTATGTTCATCAATCTTGTCAGAAGTAGGCCTATCTTATTAAACTTTTCAAAGAACAAGTTGTAAGTTTTCTTCATCTCCACGTTTTAAATCCCTTTCAGTAGTTCTCCACCTTCCTAATGCCGCGGCCCTTAAATACAGTTCCTCATGTTGTGGTGACCCCCAACCATAAAATTATTTTCATTGCTACTTCATAACTGTAATTTTGTTACTGTTATGAATTGTAATGTAAATATCTGATATGCAAGATGTATTAGGGGACCCCTGTGAAAGGGTCTTTCGACCCCAAAGGGGTCATGACCCACAGGTTGAGAACTGCTGCTTTAGTTGATTTTAGGTCCTCACCATTATTATTTCTCTCTCTTCTATTTCTTCAGGCTTGTTCTGTTGCTCACTTTCCATCTTCTTAAGTTAAGTGCTTAGCTCATTTATTTATATCCTTTTATGTTTCTGACAAATGTATTTAAAGTTGTTAATTTTCCCTCTAAATATTAGCTCTGCCTCATAATTTTTTTATATGTAATGTTTATACTATCATGATATATTATTATATACTTAATTATTTATATATAATATATCAATAACTATTATTTTGTTTCAAAACATGCTATTTTAGCTTCAGTTCTATACATTCTCAATTTTATTGCATTATGTTTGGAGAATTTATTCCGTATCATATTAATTCTTTGGAATTTATTCAAGCTTCTTTATCTCCTCATACAAGGTCTACTTTTGTAAATGGTCTCTGTGTATTAAAGAATGTATGTTATTTGTTTTTATTTACAGAGTGTTTTGTATATGTGTGTACACATGTATATTTATAAATAATGTATTTTATTAAATACTCATGATACATTTATAAGTTGAAAACATTTTAAACATTTAAGTAGATATTTTCTATATTTGAAAATAGTATTTATTTTAAGATATAGTTTATTATATACTAGAGGCCCAGTGCATGAAATTCGTGCGGGGGGGGGGGGCCCCCTTAGCCCGGCCCGCACCCTCTCTAATCTTGGACCTCTCGCAATCCGGGACCGCTGGCTCCTAACTGCTCACCTTGTCTGCCTGCCTGATCGCCACTAACCTCTTTGCCTGTCCGCCTCATCCCCCTAACTGCCCTCCCCTGCCGGCCTGATTGGCCCTAACTGCCTCTGCCCCTGGCACTGTGGCTTTGTCCGGAAGGACGTCCGGATGGATGTCCAGATGGATGTCCAGAAGATGTCTGGTCTAATTAGCATATTATCCTTTTATTAGTATAGATTATAAATATATGTTATAATAAATATAACATTTGTAAGTGTTATATAAATATGTATGATACCTGAAATTTATTAATCTTCTGGTTTAGAACTTCAGTCCCTGTTTATTTTTTGCATCATTGATCTACATACTCTTTTGAGAGGGATGTGACTCTCCAACTACAATTATTTACTTTTCCTTGCAGTTCTGAGAGTGCGGCTTGGTATATTTTATGGCCATACATGTAGGTACATATGTTTATGATGGATCTATTTTCTTATTGAGGTGTGCCTCTTATCAGTACTTATTATAATCCACCTGGCTTGGAGTTTGGAGAAGAAAGGAATTAGGGAGCAAATATCCATGGGCAGTTGGCCATCTATTTCCATCAGTGCTCCACTGCTTTTGCTGCGCCTCCTGGCCCCCTGGCGCACCTGTGACCTGGGCTGCTGCAGCCTATTTCTGTGGCGAAGGAGAGGCCATGACAGTCTCAAGGTGCATGACTGCAAGAGTCAAGAGCAGAAATCAAAAGTGTCCTCTCACCTGTTTCTTGCTATGGCTCCAGCCACTGTTTGCCCCAGACATGCCCACCATTCAACACACACCGACACAGCCTCCAGCTCCCACAGTGTTTTGGTTCCATTTGGTCTCATTCCAGAAATCCATGGCTACCCTTTCTATAGTTCCTCCAAAGTTCATGACCTGTATCGTCCTCCCCATTTCTCTCTCCCCAGCTTTGTATCTGAGTCCCTGGGGCTTCTCTGCAGCACCCTGGGCCTCAATCATCTTGGAAGAATCTTGGGTTTCCGCTTCATGATTCTGAGGCTGCATGAGCTACCTGGCCGTCCCTTCAGGACCCTCCCTCCTGGTGAGACTCCTGACCTACCTGAGCTCAGATCCATTGAGGGAAGGTGGGCCAGAGGTCCCCCCTGGAGAAGTGATCAGAACTGAGAAGGACATAAGAAAAAACAATGGCTGCTCAGGAGACCAGAATACAGCATGGGATTAACCTCCAAACCCTTGGCAGGACGTATAGAGGAGACAGAACCTTGGGGCCCGGTAGGCCAGGGGTAACTGGGGCTCAGGATCATTACAACCAACTGAAGCCAGGCTGGCACTGGCCCAAAGAGAGGAGTTTCTCCCTGAGCTGGTGGTAAGCAAGGGGAGGAGCTGGGACATGCAGGTACAGGGTCTTTTAGGATAGACTTGCCTCTTGGGACACCCCACCCATCCACGGCTGTCTTCCTGGTCAGATCACATGGGGCACATTTTCCTCCCTGGGTCTTAAGCCCTGAATCCAGTTTCCACCAGCCCCGGCCCAGGGGCTCAGCCCCCAGCAGCAGGCCTCCATGGTGCCCCCTTCCCTGAGTCTGAGCTTCCCAGGCTACTGGCCACCCTTGTCCTCTCCTTGCGCTGAGACTTTGACCTACCTGTCCTTTCCAAGGGCCAGGTGGTGGTCCCCACTGGAGAAGGGGTCGGGGCTACAAAGGAAAGAAAGTAGGCAATGACTTTCCAGAGGCCAGAAGACAGAATGGGGTCTGGTCCCAACGCTGTGAGAGGAAGTAGACGACCCAGAGATAGTCCCTCGGGGTTCCTTAGGCCAGGGGTGACTTGTGACTAAGGTCTGTACACCAGAGGTGTGGGGGTGTGTGTGTAAGAAAAAGAGAGTCATAGAGAGACTCCTGGCCAGTAAGTACTAAGCATCTCTTCCCACCAGCGGGAGCCGGAATGGGCAGAAAGGAACAAAGGCGACAGCCCTTCTCCGGAGACAGGGGGCTCAACCCTCTTGGACATCTGGAGTGGTGTTTGGCCCAGGCCCTGGGAGGGAGGGGCCATTTCCTCAAGAAAGGAGCTTACCTGGAGACACCAGCAGGCTGATGTTTCTGAGAACTGCGATGGTGTTTTCAGACGAGTTGTAGGGTCCACACCAGTAGAAGCCGGAGTCCCTCTCGGTCAGCTGAGCTGTGCTGATGTTGAAGAAACCAGCATCTGGCACATCCCAGATCGTGTAGCGAGAATCCTGAGTTACTGCTGTTCGGGGCTCAGAGCTGGTGACTAACCTGGTACAGCGATTTGGAGATATCTGCCGACACCAGGTTTTCTGCCTGTAGGATCCTCCCGTGGGAGAGTACTGGCATCGCACCGAGAGTGTCTGCCCTGCCATGTCACGGAGCTCCTCAGGCACAACTTGCTGTCCCTGGGAACCTGGAGAACAAGCCCTCACGTCAGGGCCCTGGCTGGACCCAGCCACCCCCGTCACAGGGTGTGGAAGGAGAGAAGGACCAATGTCTGATGCCCACACCCAGAAAATGGTCCCCAAAGCCAGCCCCCTGGTCACAGAGCCACCCTGCTCCCTGTCCCCGCTCTCTCCCTTACTTCCTGCATCTCACCTGAGGCCAGGAACACCAGCAGGACAGGTGGCAGAAGGAGGCATGGGGCTCCCCAGGCCATGCCACCCCCAACCTGTTTCTGACGGTGGCGGACAGAAGCAAAGGGGAGGCCTCTGGGGCGAGGGAACCAGACGCTGGACCTAATTCTGCCCCAGTGTCCCAGCGTCTCTGAAATGGGAGAATTGAGAAAGCCCAACACCTTGACTGGGGAAGTGGTTGGCCCGAGAGGCAGGCTCTGTGGGCGAGGGGAGGGAGGAGCAGCCAGGCCTGGGTCAGGGGGCCACCAGCTGAGGGTCTGTCGCTGACCTGGAGACCTCAGCTCTGGCTCAGTTGCTTCCTTTTGCCTAACTTCTCCCCATCTTTATCGCTCCACGCCGTCCACCTATCACACTCCTTCGTTGTTGCTGGTGGAACCTCTGCGAATGTCCAAGAAGAAACCATGGTGCAAGAGAAACTGTTCCTCTTTTCTGTCTCTCTGTGCAGCCTATGAACGGTTGGGGGCCCTTGGTGCCTGACCGCAGTCATGAATCCCTCTGGTACCCACGGTACACAGGGCCCCCCCTCCCAGGCAAGGTAGGTCAGTAATGTGGTTTTACTCTAGGAGGTTGGGGAGAGCAGAGTTTCAATTCCAGGGACTGTAAAGATGGTCCCTGGGAAAGGTGGGGTCCAGGGGAGGTGGGAGGGAGGAAAGGGAACCCTGAATGGGGATTCTCAGAGGGGAGGGCAGGAGGCAGTGGGTCAGTTGGGTTGTGGGAGGAGAAGGCAGGGAAGGGGGCTCAACGTCAAGTCCATATCTTCAGCTCTCACTCCCTAATGGTGCTCAATCAATTGGTGTTGATTAAAGGCATTTGTGAGTGGGGGAAAAGAGGAAACATCTTTTTGTTTTAATGATGTGTGTGTAACCCTAACTGGTTTGGCTCAGTGGATAGAGCGTCGGCCTGCGGACTGAAGGGTCCCAGGTTCGATTCCAGTCAAGGGCATGTAGCTTTGTTACGGGCACATCCCCAGTAGGAGGTGTACAGGAGGCAGCTGATCGATGTTTCGCTCTCATAGATGTTTCTAACTCTCTATCCCTCTCCCTTCCTCTCTGTAAAAAATCAATAAAATATATTTTTAAAAAATAAAAAATACACAGCCATTTCTTAAAAGATAATAATAATAATGTGTGTGTAAAAATATACGGAGGGGGGGAAATGGCCAAAGTTGGAACAGCCTGAACAACAAAATAAAGTGGCTTTGAATTATAACCTAAAATATAAAATAAATACCCATGAGTTTGTACTAATATAAGTAAATGATTGAATAAATAAGTGGGGAGAATAGACAAATCTCCCATGCAAAAGAATCCCAATAATTTATGTTGACACTCGGTCCTTAAAGAGGGGCAGCATAACTCCCCATCCCTTAAGTATGGGCTGTCCTTAGTGACTTCCCTCCAAAGAACACGGAATGGAAGTGGGGTAAGAGTAGCTTACTGTGGAAAAACCTGGCACCAGTTCAGCCTGGTGATCAAGGGTAAGATCAACAGTGATTATTGTGTTGATAGCATCTACCCTTGCTAGGATGTGATGAGAATGGCACTTTATTCTTTGATCTTCCTCTCCCAAACCCCTAAGCCTAAGAGAAAAAAAATCAAACAACTCTCAAATGAGGTGCATTACAAAATACCTGACCAGTACTCCTCAGAACTATCAAAGTCATCAAAAATAAGGAAATTCGCCCAGCTGGTGTGGCTCGGTGGCTGAGCATCAAACCAGGAACCAGAGGGTCAAGGTCTGATTCCTGGTCAGGGCACATGCATGGGTTGTGGGCTCGACCCCCAGTAGGGGGCGTGCAGGAGGCAGCTGATCAATGATTCTCTGTTATCATTGATGTTTCTATCCCTCTCCCTTCCTCTCTCTGAAATTAAAATAAATAAATAAATAAATAAGTAAATAGGAAATTCTGAGAAACTGGTATAGCCAAGAGCCCCCTAAAGAGAGATGATGACCAAATGTCACCAGGTATCCTGGATGGGATTCTGGGACAAAAAAAGGACCTTAGGTAAAAGTTAAGGAAATCTGAACGAGGTATATGTCATGATTGATTGATTGATTGATTGTGACAATATGCCATGTTCATGTAAGATATTACTAAGAGTGGAAACTGGGTATCTGGAAACTCCCTTTAAGAACCTCGTTACTTTTCTGAAATCTAAACCTATTCTAAAATTTTAAAAAATGTAGACAGACTATTTGTACAAAACCTGTTTGTAAATACTCAATAACTAACAACAAAAAGGAAAGTAATGTTTAAGAACATAGTTTGGTTGGGCATAAAGAATACTGATCGCAGCCCTGGCCAGTTAGGCTCACTGGTTGGAGCATCGGCCTGCCTACCTAAGGGTCACAGGTTCAATTCCCGGTCAAAGGCCCATACCTCGGTTACAGGTTCCCCAGCCCTGGTCTGCGCATGCAGGAGGCAACCGGTGTTTCCCTCTCTCTATCTCCCCCCGCCCCTCCCTCTCTTCCACTCCCTCTAGAAATCAATGAAAAAAAATATCCTAGGGTGAAGATTAAAAACAAAACAATAAAAGAACCTGATTGCAGCCGTGTAAGTGCCTTGTTAGCGAAGGCCCGCTGGCTGCGCTGCGCACAGACTACAGGGGTATCCCGGCGGGTGTGGGATTCAGCCGCTGGCTTCCCAGCTGGTTGGAACCTCGCTCTCCTTCCGCGTGATCAGTCTTCAGAGCGTCCTGTTCGGGAGGGATTGCTTCACATCCCTAAATGAACGGACACTCCTCTCTGCTCAGGACCCCGTCTGTCCCTGAACCTCCCTGCCCTGGTCCTGCCCTGCACCTGGGCCCTGGGAGCCCCAGGGAGGAGGGAGGAGGTAGAGAGCCGGAGTTTCTGAGGCCAGTGACCAGAAGGTCTGGAGCCCAAGCTGTCACTAGGCACCAGGACGCTGCCGTGTTAGAGGGGGAATGGGGAGGGGTCTGCAGCTGCTGCCTGTCGGTGACCCTGTGTCCTGGCCATGGAGCTCAGGCGAGTGCTCCGCTACCCTGACCTACCGGGACGTCTTGGTCCCATCAGAGGCCCCGGCCTGAGTCAGACCCGTCCATCTGTACCCACCCAGTGAGTCCCCACATGGCTCCACCCCTGTCTGCCACTGTGGTTCCGCCTCAGACTGTGCTGGAGCGTGTCCCTTCCCCAGCCCCTGAAATGCCTCCAGGGCCCGCTCCCCAGCGAGTCTCACTGTGTGGAGCCACAAGGGGGCTCCTCTAGAAGCTGGTGCAGAGGACTGGAGTGTGCAGCCACCCCCGCTCCACCTTCCCCGGCACAGCCCCCACCACCGCCCCGTCATGGGTGCGCAGCGCCTGGCTGCACTCTCAGGCCCTGATCTGGCGCTGTTTTGTCACTGCCCTACTGTGGACACGCTGTTCCTCTCCGGATAGACTGTGAGAGCCGGGCTGGCTGTCTCATTCAGGGTGTGAGCCCCTCCTTGTCTACCCTATAGGGTGTGAGCCCTGCCTTGTCTACCCTCCACCCGGGGCGCTGTCTGCACGTGCTCCTTGGTCTGATGGGGCGGGGGCCCAGAGGGCATCTCCAGCTCTAGCGTTTCTCCTTGTGGAGGCTGAGCTGCATTGAAGACCGGGGCCTCGTCCGGGTCTCACAGAGATGTCATAGCTGAGGTGAGCATTTGAATTCTGCCTTCAACACACCTCCAGGCTTTGTCCACCGCGGAGCAGCTCCCAGCCACCCCAGCTCCCTCCGTGTCCCCATCATCCATCCCTGTGGGCCGAACTTGCCCTCGCCCAGGCCCAAGGTCAAGGCGGCAGCAGAGGAGACTCCAGAAAAAAGGCAAAAGGACTGAGGCACCAAAATAACTGAGCCCTTTCTTCCTTTCTTTTTTCTTCTTTTTTTTTTAAATATATTTTTATTGATTTCAGAGAAGAAGGGAAAGAGAGAGAGAGAGACATCGATGATGAGAGAGAATCATTGATCGGCTGCCTCCTGCACGCCTCCTACTGGGGATCAAGCCCGCAAACCGTGCATGTACCTTGACCAGGAATGAAACGGTGACATCCAGGTTCATAGGTTGACCACTGAACCACACTGGCCGGGCATGGGCCCTTTCTTTGAGAAAGGAATATTTAAAAATCAGAAGTGTGATTCTCTCTTTAAGAGGAAAACCTGCTTAAATTAAATGGGAACTATAATTCAAACTACCCAGGTGTAAAAGTACCATGTGCTCTAAAAACTTTTCATCGGCGTTGAGAATCTAAGTTTATAACAGGAACTGAAAGCTTTGCCAGCTGACCAGATAATGCATGAGAATATATATCTCTGCACATTGGCTAAAGGACAATATTCAAAATAGGACTGTTGAACGCTGGCTTCCCAACACAACCTGTTGCTAGGAGAAAGCTCTGTTTCTGATATTTGGGAAGCCAGCATTAGACAATGTAGGTAAGCCCATCCATGTTCCCTTTATGACTTATGTTCTGGGATGTTTTTAAAGTGTCCTTCCCAATCTGAAGCAAATCATGTTTTGAATATTGTACTTTAGACAATGGACAAAGATGCAGTGTTGACATTCACAACCACAACACAGAAATCTGCGCCCTCTGAGAGGGCGGGGTTTTGTGAAAGTTCACCTCAGCCATCTAGAGCTGCGTCATCTGATAGGTTAGCCATTAAGCACGTGCCTATTTACATTAGAGTCTATTAAATTCCCTGAGAAAGATTCAGGTCCTCGGTCGCACTGGCCACGTGCCAGATGCTCACGGCCTCTTGTGGCGGGTGGCTGCTGTGTTGGACAGGACAACGCAGGACATTTCCATCATCCCAGGAAGTTCTGTCTGAGGGCACTGCTTTCTAGCTTGTTGTTTCAACACAGCTGGTGGGCTAGCACAGCTTTCAGTTCCTTGTTATAAATTTAGCTTCTTAGAATACCGATGAAAACTTCTTATATGGAGTAAAGAAATGTTGACATGAATTGCATGGGGAGACTCACCAGTGTGGGGTTTTCATCCCTCCCACAACAGAGGAAGAAACACAGAATTTGCATGTCTATCAATAACCTATCATTCACAGAATCCTATATAATAAAACCCTCATATGCAAGTCGACTGAATGGTGGAATGACAGCCAGGAGGACTGGTGGCTATGATGCACACTGACCGCCCCCCCCCCCCAGGAGAAGGTGACCTACAGCAGCAATCAGGGGGTGGGGACAGCCAGTGGGCGGTACCAGGCCAAAAGCCAAGGTGGGTGCCAGTGGGGCCCCCTGATTACCCTTCCCACTGGTCGCCCCACAGATGGCCCTGATTGCTGACCAGGCCTAGGGACCCTACCCTCTATATTGGGAATTGTCTCTTAGATTTAAAAATTCAAACCTGGCAAGGCTACTCTAACACTGAAAAAACAGGATGATGCAGTGATGACACACATGGACTCTGGCTTGCACATTCTGTGGTCAGCCCTGATTCTGACACTTATAACTGTGTGACAAAGCCAATTACTTAACTTATCTCTGCTTCAATATTTCCACCCATAAGATGGGGAAAATGGCGCTACTGCCTCAGAAGGATCATGTTATGTACTGCTTTTTATAATCAGGGCAAAAAATTTTGCTGCCCATACAACAGCAAGATGCCTTTCACCTGTATGAAAAGTATGGTCGCTGGTGCATGCAGCATCCTGGATTGCAAGAGGGATGTCCGACTGCCGGTTTAGGCCCGACATCCCCCATGGGGTCCCAGATTGATAGAGGAGCAGGTTGGGCTGAGGGACCCCTTGCCTCCTGTGCATGAATTTCATGCACTGGGCCTCTGGTTATAAAATACTTGTCATTGAATCAAAATCAAAGAACCAGGAAAAATGTGCTAGAGACGATGCAGTTTTCTATGTTAGTGCACATTTTTATGGGAAAGTGTGGCTTTGAGAGTCATTCCCAGAAGCTGAGAAACGCGTATAAAATAAAGCACATGAAACACTTCTATGTGTTTTCAAGGACCCGCACAAATGTAAATACATGTATGGAAAGTAGAGTGAAAGGACATATGCATTAAATATATTAAGAGGATACCGATGGGGCATCGGGTAGGAAGTGCAGCTGGGGGATGGAGGTGGAAAAAAATAAATTCTGTAAAACCAGACAAACGGTGACATACGTCCATGGGTGACTGTGTGCGTGGACTAGGATGTTGATAGCGGGGAGGCTGTGCACATGTGTGGAAAGGGCTATATGGGCACTGTACTGTGTCTTTAATTTTGCTGGGAACATAAAACTGCTCTAAAAAATAGTCAATTTTTTTAAATGACCCAGAAAATGAAATCTATATAATTTTATTAACCAAAGTCACCACAATAAATTTAATTTAAAAATAAAATGTATTTAAAATGACCATGAGAGTGATGGGTTTGCCAGGGGCTTCACTGGAGGGCCAGAGACGCTCCAGCAGAGCAGGTCTGAACAGCAGCAAGGGAACAAGCACAGGTTCATTTGGATGACTCGTTGTGTCCCAGTTGTTTTATTTAATTTTTATAAAAGCCTAGAGACCCAGTGCATGACATTCGTGCATGGGGTTGTGGTGGAGGAGCGGGGTTTGGGGGGGAGTCATTCAGCCTGGCCTGTACCCTCTCTCACAATCAGGACCGCTGGCTTCTAACCACTTGCCTGCCTGATCCCCCTAACCACTCTGCCTGACTGTCTGATTGCACCTAACCAATTGCCTGCCTGCCTGATCACCCCTAACTGCCTCTGCCTCGGACCCTGCTGCCATGGCTTCGTCCAGAAGGATGTCCGGAATGACGTCCAGAAGGTTGTAAGGCTGTCCGGTCTAATTAGCATATTATGCTTTTATTTTTTTATAAAAGATAGTTTGCCATTTTCTTGGGCCTCTGATTAGTTCAGTGGGTCTCCTTCCTCAAAGCTCCCCACACTTTCAGCTCAGTACGTTTCTCTCAATAAGAAAGGGGCTGGGCCAGCCGTGAGCAAACTAGGGCCCGCGAGCCAGATCCAACCCTTTTGAAATGAACAAAACTATGGAAAAAAAAGACCGTACCCTTTTATGTGATGATGTTTACTTTGAATTTATATTAGTTCACACAAACACTCCATCCATGCTTTTGTTCCGGCCCTCCGGTCCAGTTTAAGAACCCATTGTGGCCCTCGAGTCAAAAAGTTTGCCCACCCCTGGGCTGGGCAGAGACCTCACAAAAGAAGTTACTGAAGCCTTTTTCTTCCCTGAGAGATCAGTTTATTTGTTTGTTCGTTTGGGGAACAGAGAGAGGATGTGATGTTTGCTAGGGGAGGAAGGCATGTCCATCAGCTCCTGGAAGGGTGACTTTGCTGCTCCCCTGGGTTTGGCTCGCCTGGGGAGTGAGAGAAATAGACAGCATTTTCACGTGATCCATCCATGCCAGTCCCGGCTTCAGCCTCCCTCCTCCTCTGAAGAAAAGACTGGATTGCAGAGCAGCCAAAACCATGCTGGCCGCTCCCACCCCCAGGTCTCCCTCTCCTGGTGAGCCCAGCCCAGCGCCATTCACAGGGTTCCCGGGGCTGGGCCTGCCTCCTGGGCAAAGAAGTGGGCAAAGTCAGGGGGTAAACTCTGGGGAACCTCTGAGCTCTTGTCTACAGCTACCATCTGGGTCCCCTCACTCATTTCCACCCCAAGCCCGGCCTCTGCCCCCACTCACCTGAGGCCCTGGCTTTCCGCAGAAGGACAAACAGGACTGAGAACACCAGGCCCTTGTTCAGGACGAATCCGCAAGTCAGAACAATAGCCATCACCTGCGGCTCCGAAAGGGCCAGGGCAGGCGGCAGGCTCAGCTCCTTTCCTCCGTGGCTGGTTGATGGGACTTGTGCAGTAACATTCGAGGCTTGTGTGAGGGCTTCAGAAGAGAAATAGACGCCAACTACCCTCCTTGCATGCCTGCTCAACCCCACCTGCACCCCTCTCCCACCCCCGCCGGCCTGTAGTGTCACCTTCTCTGGGGAGTCCTGCAGGCAAGTCCATACTCCTGGCCTCACCAGCAACCTGGCCCCTCCCTCCTCCGGGCTTCCATCCAACAGGCCTCCATTACGCCACCCACACCCTGCATCATAGCCTTTTATTTATATGTCTCAGGGTTCCTATTCCCCTCCAGGGCCTAGCCACGTGCCGGACATGCAGTGGGCAATGAGCCCAGGCTTGGGCAAGAGAATGACTGAGCAGCTGATGTGTGTGCGCCAGACCCCCAGCTGACCGAACAGCTGGGCAGGCTCGGCAGCCGGGCGGGGGTCTTCGAAGGTACTGTTTAACCCTTGACCATCACGGGGAAATGTAGGGCGACTTTGCACCTCTGAAGCTTTCAGGAGGCATATGGGGGAGGGGCCCAGGGTTAGGACGAGCCTCAAGCTTCCCACGCTGAGGCTGAAGATCACTCAAGTATCAGGGGCGGGTGCAGTTTGGGACCTAGGCCCTCTGAGCCCTCGGCCCCTGCAGCTCCCAGCCTCACCCCGAATCCCACGTCTGCTAACTGTGTGTGCCCCCTGCCTGTCCGCATTCTCTGAGCCCTCACAGTGACCTGTGACCCGCCTCAAGCACAGCCCTTGGAGAGAAGATGGGATTAGGGTCAGGGGGAGGGGTGCCCGGAATGGACCCTTAAGCCAGGCTTGCCCAAGCCTGAGGCAGCACGGTGATGGGTAGGAGTCAGCAGGGAGCCCTGTGAGAAGCAACAAGTGTTCAGAGAAGTGTGTGCGCTGAAGAAGGGAGAAGCCACCGCAGCCAGCAGTCTGAGTTCTGGCGCTGGTTCTGCCTGTAACCAGAGGCGACCTCTGGAAGGGGCCCGGGGTTCAGCCACGGGGCTGGGGGACCTGATTAGGTCCTTTCCAGCATCAGCTTCCTGTGGCTCAGGGACCCTGAGAAGCACCCACAGAGGGAAGGACTCACCCCGAGAGACCGCCAGACGGATGGTTCTGAGAATGTCGACCCGGGGAGATTCATAGAATCCACACGAATACAAGCCCGAGTCTTTCTCTGCCAGCGCAGTCATGGTGACGGTGAAGTACCCATGTTGGGGGTAATCCCTGATGACAAATCTCGCGTCTCGAGGCTCAGCCAGGGTCCTGGGACTGGTGACTAATGGGGTACAAGTTCCTGCTGATCTTGCTCTGCACCAGGTTTTTGTCTTCAATCCTCGCTGGCCTGGATAATCGCACCTTAAGAAGACTTCTTCCCCTTCCAGTTTCCGCAGCAGCAGTGGCTGCTGTTCCCAGGAGCCTGAGAATAAATCCCCAGGTCAGGGAGCCCCACAGCCTGCTGCAGACCTGAGAGGGGCCCCCTCCTCAGGAAGTCCTCTCTGCTCCACTCAGTGCCCCCCGCCTGTCCCCCCTGCCTCGCCCCTCCTCCCCACGCCCCTCAGGCCACCTCACTGCATCCATCCCTCCTCCTCTTCCCCTTGCCTCTGCCCTCACCTGAGGCCAGGAGCAGCAGCAGGACAAGGGGCAGCAGGTGCGGGGCCTCCCAGGCCATGGCCCTCTGTCTGAGCTGGGTGGCTGCGCTGCCCTGAGGAGAGGGTGCCAGAGCTGGCGGGGTCAGCAGCAGCCCAGCCTGTCTGGGTGAAGAGCTGAGGAAGGCAAAGACTGCAGGTGGGGAGGGGGCAGAGAGGAGGGAGGCCTGGGCCTATGCAGGACCCGCCCCTGTCCCGCTGCCTCTGGGCCTGGCTGGGGGCTCTCTGAGCCAAGCCTGCCCGCTGCTCCCTCCCCGGGGCGGGCGTGGGGAAATGGGTGAAAGCCCCAGAGGAAACTATGGTGAAATAAGAAGCCATTCCTCCTCCCTAGAACTCTCTGTCCCACCACTTCCTTCCCCGCCTCACCTTTCTCCTCGCCACCAAGAAAAGCAGGGCTGAGGGTGCAAGCAGGTGAAGGCCATGGGGTGGGTTTGCAGGAAGGTGGTGCGCAGTGGCCGTGGCTCGGCTCCCAGCTCCCTCGGAGCCATGTTCTTCACCTGCGGCCCCAAGGAGGCCATGGTGGTCTCCGGTTTCTGCTGGAGCCCCTCCCCCCTCCCCCCCGCTGCCCCCCCCTCCCCCGGTCATGGTGGCCGGCGGCCGTGTCTTTGTCCTGCCCTGCATCCAGCAGATCCAGAGGATCTCTCTCAACACATTGACTCTCAATGTCAAGAGTGAAAAGGTTTACACGCACCATGGGGTCCCCATCTCCGTCACCGGCATCACCCGGGTGAAAATACAGGGGCAGAACAAAGAGATGCTGGCGGCCGCCTGCCAGATGTTCCTGGGGAAGATGGAGGCTGAGATCACCCACATCGCCCTGGAGACGCTGGAGGGCCACCAGAGAGCCATCATGGCCCACATGACTGGAGGAAATCTATAAGGACCGGCAGAAGTTCTCAGAGCAGGTTTTCAAAGTGGCCTCCTCAGACCTGGTGAACATGGGCAGCAGTGTGGTCAGCTACACCCTGAAGGACATTCATGATGACCAGGACTACTTGCACTCCTTGGGGAAGGCTCCAACCACTCAAGTCCAAAAAGATTCTCGGATTGGAGAAGCGGAGGCCAAGCGAGATGCTGGGATCCGGGAGGCCAAAGCCAAGCAGGAGAAAGTGTCTGCTCAGTGCCTGGGTGAGATCGAGATGGCCAAGGCCCAGAGGGACTATGAGCTGAAGAAGGCCACCTATGATACTGAGGTCAACACGCGCAGTGCGCAGGCCGACCTGGCCTACCAGCTTCAGGTGGCCAAAACGAAGCAGCAGATCAAGGAGCAGCGGGTGCAGGTGCAGGTGCAGGTGGTGGAGCGGGCCCAGCAGGTGGCAGTGCAGGAGCAGGAGATTGCCCACCAGTAGAAGGAGCTGGGGATCCGAGTGCAGAAGCCGGAAGCCCAGCGCTACCAGCTGGAGCACCTAGTGGAGGCTGAGAAGTCCCAGCAGATCATGCAGGCGGAGGCCGAAGCAGAGTCTGTGAGGATGCGGGGGGAGGGGGGGCGACCGACGCCTTCGCCATTGGGGCCTGAGCCCAGGCTGAGGCCAAACAGATGGCCAAGAAGGCAGAGCGTTCCAGCTGTACCAGGAGGCTGCTCAGCTGGACATGCTGCTGGAGAAGCTGCCCCAGGTGGCAGAGGAGATCAGTGGACCCTTGACCTCGACCAAAAAGATCACACTGGTGTCGAGTGGAAGTGGGGCCGTGGGAGCGGCCAAAGTGACGGGGAAAGTACTGGACATCCTGAGCCGCCTGCCGGAGAGCGTGGAGAGACTCACGGGCGTCAGCATCTCCCAGGTGAACCACAAGCCTTTGGAAACTGCCTGAGCCCTCAACCTTCGCCGATGCCTAGCCTCATGGTTCAAGCTGCCTGAATGAACCCATGCTGCATGCATGTCAGCTGGCCTCCCAGAGCACGTCCTTGGGCAGTGGGATTCCACAGCTCACCTCTCCTTGCCAAATAGCCGTGCCTTGCCCCCTGCCTGGGCCCATAACACCAAGACTGCCAGTCCCCCAAGGGTTCCATGCCAGTTGTCTGATCATCCCACTCCACCCAGCTTAAACTACACTGGGCCTGTGCTACCCCCCCCCCACCCCTGCCAAAAAAAAAGAAAGAAAAGAACAGAAAAGCAGGGCTGAGGGTGAGTGACAGATGCAGGGGACCCTCTGGAGGCCCCAGTGCTCAGAGGCCTCCTGCCCAGGCTGCTGGGAATTGGGGTGTCCTGTGGGGACTGGAGGGCAGGAGGAGGTGGGGAGTCATTTCCAGGGGAGGAGGTGCAGGGTAGGTCCCTGGCAAGGGTGGGGGAGCAAAGCAGACCTGGAGGGGGCAAGAGATGGGTGCGGGAGGAGGGGATGAGGGGGCAGAAAGGGCATTTCTACCCTCTGTGTCCCCAGCTCCCAGCCTCCACTATCACCACTCCTTAAGCCTTTGCTGGAAGACCATACTAACCAAGCGCTTTTAGAAAATAATTTGTACTTTGCATTCCTGTGACGAACAGGGCACCTCGCCAATAATATTGCAGTCACTGGGTGTGGTGCCAGGGGGCACTGACATGCTGGGGGACCACTTTGTAAAGTATGTGACTGTCCCCCTCTATGCTGTACACCTGAAAGCAACACAAAATCACACGGAATGCAAACTGGAACTGAAAAATAAAAATTAAAATATTAAAGAAAAGAGTCTGTTATTAGACGAACTACATGAAAACATTGTCATGGCTGCTTATAGTCACTAGACAGACAACCAGTTCAGAGAGCCCTGCACGTGTGCACTGTGGACAGCTGGGCTGGCAGGGCAGACTCCCGAGGCAGAGACTGGCCTGGGGTGAGGGAGAGGGCACAGTGCTGGGACCAGGCAAGGGCTGGAGCAGCCCTCAGCCACCAGGAAGCACTGGCCACCCTGTGAGGACAGGCTACCCCTCAGGACCTTGGTTCCCTGCTTCAAATTCAGGGGGGGTGGGCTCCCCTGGGAGGGGTCACCTGGGGAGGGCCTCCCACCTTCCCTGCTCCCAGCAGTGGGGTGAGTCCATCAGCCCTGCAGGAGGAGGGTGGGTGGCTGAACCCCCACCGACTGCCTGACCCAGGGTGTGCAGCATTTGCAAGAGCTGGGAGCCTCGCCTTCCTGCTGACCTCACAGTGGAAAGTAGCAAACCCACCTGCCTTCTCCTCAGTTCAATCATCCGAACGTCCTGGGGTGCCGGGGACTCCGTGTCCATCCTTCCTCTGGCCACCACAGGTCACCCCCGGCAGGTTACCCTGTCTCAGCCCCTTGCTCAGGAAACTCGGTTCTCACCGCCTGAGGCAGCCATGGCTTTGGGCTGCCTGACACACAGCCCTGCCTACACCCCAGCCCTGGATCTGCTGGGACTGGTTCCATGGAGCTCGGGGACAAGGGAGGGAGAGGAAAACGGAAGTAGATGCTGAGACCTGGGGGAGGATGTTCCAGAGCCTAGAGCTCCAACGAGGCCACCAGGACCCAGGCAGCCGGGGAGCTGGGGCCAGGTGTGACCTCCTCTAGGTGCTGGGTCCTTCCTTGCCACGGGGTCATGTGGGAGCAGGCTCTATGGATGGGCAGTGTGCATTGGTCTGCCTGGCCAAGGAGCCCTGATCGTGGGCAAGCAGGGACTGTGGCCACCCTGTCTGACTCTAGGGCACACCCTGGCCTCTGCCTGGGTCCTACGGCCGCCACCTGGGTACCATGTCCCCTTCCGCCCTCCCTTTCCCTTTACTATCGAGAAAAAAACATAGAAGTGGGGTCCAGCAGGCTTTGAAAACATAGAATATGACACACAGTGTTATAACTTGAAAAGAACTTGAGGGCCAGCAACCACAACGCACGTGCTCAGTCGCATAAAGTCTGTGTTGTTTCGTTTTATTCTGAAAAGTCTTGAGGTAGGAATGAGTGTCCCCTTTCCCAGGAGAGGAAACCTGAGGTCCGGGAGGGTTAGTGACCTGCACAGGGTCACACGGGACAGGTGGCAGCCCAGGTCCCTGGTCCCGATCCTGAGCCCTGTGCACCGCTCTCCCCGGGACAGCCTGCCCTCCAAGGAGACAGGGCAGTCTGGCTGCTGTCAGGGTCCATGGAGGGGAGCTGCTGGGGACCCATTTTTCCCAGAAGAGTTAAATTCCCTGCAAGTTGCATAGCAGGTGGTAGCCACACCTTCCTGATGGGGAGGACAGATGTCAGTGTGTGTGTGTGTGTGTGTGTGTGTGTGTGTGTGAGCACCAGGCCAGCCAGTTCAAGTTGAGTCTCCCCTCTGGCGCCCTCTCCTGGACACAGGGAAGAGGTGCCTCCTCCCTATGGTCCCATAGGATTCCCCCAGTCCCCCTTCTCTCCCCATATCCATCTTGGAGTGGCCCCACTAAGGCCCTGGCTGTGTCGGTCTCCTGACCATGACCTTTGCTCTCCCGCCTGGGAGGTCCCTGTCCCAGGGCCGAGTAGAGATGCCAAATCATGCGTTCTCCAGCCAGTCCAGGCTGCAGACCCCTCTTCAGGGGACAAATGCAGCCCTGATTGTCCAGACTTCCCTGCAGGAGGGGCCAGGTCAGAGCCAGGAGCCTGTGCGGCAGGCAGACATGGCAGGCTACTGGGCCTGGCTCCTGAACTACATTCACCCCATTGGACCCACCCACCCTCACCAGGCAGTCCTGGACTGTGGGAGCCCTGATCTGTCTCCCTGTGTCATGGTGGCTCCTCTCACCATAGGGGAGGACACGCAGGGAGGGGGGTGAGGGGTGTGGCAATCCTACTTGCTGAGCTGTGCCCCCCTTTAGGGGACTCTGAAGGGCTTTAAGTTCCCTCCAAAAGCTCAGACCTGGAGGCCAGGTGGGATTGGGGAGACAGTCCTGACTTCAGCCTCTGCACCCCAGTCTGGGGTCAGACTGGTCCTGCTGCTGAGGGGGGCTCTCAGCTGCCCATCACACCTGTCCCAGGAGAGGGGCTGGCCAGCAGGAGGCTGCGGTGAGAGGGTCGGCTCTGCTGACACTCAGGACTTGAGGGACCAGCAGCCTGGCCAGGGCACATGGGAGGTCGGTCGGAGGGTACATGGCCGCAGGGCCGGGCTGGACAGCTCTGGGGCCCCTGCTGCTGATGCCTCTGGGACCCCCAGCTCTTAGTCACTTTCTCCTCCTCCAGGGGGGCCTCTGATACCCCACTGCCTCTGTGACTTTCTTCCCCATGTTCATGGGGAAGCTGGAGAGGAGCAGAGGGTTCTGGTGGGGAGAGGGCAGCTGTCCACCCCGCCCCGCTCCCCTCAGCTGTTCAGCTGAGCATTTAGCCTTCTTAAGAATACACATGAAAACTTCTTATATGGAGTAAAGAAATGTTGACATGAATTGCATGGGGAGACTCACCAGTGTGGGGTTTTCATCCCTCCCACAACAGAGGAAGAAACACAGAATTTGTATGTCTATCAATTAACTATGATTTGCAGAATCCTATATAATAAAATTCTAATATGCAAATCAACCGAACAGTGGAACAACCGGCAGAATGACTGGTTGCAATGAAGCGCACTGCCCTGAGAGGGAGGTCACCTGCGGCAGCAATCAGGGAGCTGGGCTGGCCTGTGGACAGACCAGGCCACCAGCCTGGGTGGGTGCCAGTGGGGGGCCTCCCTATCACGCCACTCATTGGTCGCCCCACAGATTGCCCTGATTGCTGACCAGGCCTAGGGACCCTACCCTATATATTGGGAACTGTCTCTTAGATTTAAAAATTAAAACCTGGCAAGGCTACTCTAACACTGAAGAAACAGGATGATGCAGTGATGACATGCATGGACTCTGGCTTGCACATTTTGTGCCCAGCCCTGATTCTGACACTTATAACTGTGTGACAAAGCCAATTACTTAACTTCTCTCTGCTCCAGTTTTCCACCCATAAGATGGGGAAAATGGCACTACTGCCTCAGAAGGATCATGTTATGTACTGCTTTTTATAATCAGGGCTAAAAAATGTAGCGGCCCATACAAAAGCAGGATGCCTTTCACATGTATGAAAAGTATGATCACAGGTGCATGCAAGTCCTGGACTGCAAGAGGGATGTCTGACTACCGGTTGAGGCCGGACATCCCCCATGGGGTCCCGGAGTGAGAGAGGAGCAGGTCGGGCTGAGGGACCCCTTGCCTCCTGTGCATGAATTTCATGCACTGGGCCTCTGGTTATAAAATAGTTGTCATTGAATCAGAATCAAAGAACCAGGAAGAATGTGCTAGAGATGATACACTTTTCCATGGGAGTGCACATTTTTTAATGGAAAAGTGTGGCTTTGAGAGTCATTCCCTGAAGGTCAGACGGAAATTCATATAAAATAAAGCACATGAATCACTTCTATGTGTTTTCAAGGACCCGCACAAATGTAAATACATGTATGGGAAGTAGAGTGAAAGGACATATGCATTAACTATATTAAGAGGATACCGATGGGGCATCGGGTAGGAAGTGCAGCTGGGGGATGGAGGTGGACAAAAATAAATTCCATAAAACCAGACGAACGGTGAAGTGCGTCCATGGGTGACTGTGGGCAGGGACTAGGATGCTGATAGCGGGGAGGCCGTGCACCTGTGGGGACAGGGACATATGGGCACTGTACTGTGTCTTTAATTTTGCTGGGAACCTAAAACTGCTCTAAAAAATAGTCAATTTTTTTAAATGACCCAGAAAATGAAACCTATATAATTTTATTAACCAATGTCGCCACAATAAATTTAATTTAAAAATAAAATGTATTTAAAATGCCCATGAGAGTGGTGGGTTTACCAGAGGCTTCACTGGAGGGCCAGAGACGCCCCAGCAGAGCGGGTCTGAACAGCAGCACGGGAACAAGCACAGGTTCATTTGGATGATTCTTTGAGTCCCAGTTGTTGTATTTACTTATCATAAAAGCCTAGAGACCTGGTGCATGAAATTCGTGCACGGGGTGGGGGGTGGGGGGTGAGGGGGAGTCGTTCAGCCTGGCCAGCACCCTCTCGCCATCCGGGACATCTCTCTCACAATTCGGGACCACTGGCTCCTAACCGCTTGCCTGCCTGTCTGCCTGCCTGATCACCCCTAACCACTCTGCCTGCCTGCCTGATTTGATTGCACCTAACCATTTGCCTGCCTGCCTGATCACCCCTAACTGCCTCTGCCTCGGCCCCTGCTGCCATGGCTTCACCCAGAAGGATGTCCGGAATGACGTCCAGAAGGTTGTAAGGCTGTCCTGTCTAATTAGCATATTATGCTTTTATTTTTTTACTAGAGGCCCGGTGCACAAAAATTTGTGCACTCGGAGGGAGGGGGGGTCCCTCAGCCCGGCCTGTGCCCTCTTGCAGTCTGGGACCCCTCGGGAGATAACGACCTGCTGGCTTAGGCCTGCTCCCGGGTGGTAGAGGGCAGGCCCAATCCCTAGGTGCAGCCCCTGGTCGGGCTCAGAGCAGGGCCGATTGGGGAGTTGGGGCGCCGCCCCCTGTCATGCACAGAGCAGGGCAGATTGGGAGGTTGCGATGCCACCCTCAGTCACGCTCAGGGTAGGGCCGAATGGGGGGTTGGGGCACCGCCCCCTGTCACACTCAAGGCAGGGTCGATGGGGAGGTTGCGGCCCCACCCTCTGTCACGCACAGAGCAGGGCCTATCAGGGGGTTGGGGCACTGCCCCCTGTCACACACAGAGCAGGGCCAATCAGGGGTTTGGGGCGCTGCCCCCTCTCATGCACACAGCAGGGCCCATCAGGGGCGTTGGGGCTCCGTACCCTGTCATACACAGAACAGGGCCCATCAGGGGGTTGGGGAGCTCCCCCCTGTCACACACAGAGCAGGGCGGATCAGTGGGTTGGGGCACCACCCCTGTCACACACAGAGCAGGGCTGATGGGGAGGTTATGGCTCTACCCCCTCACACACAGAGCAGGGCCCGTGAGGGGGGGCGGTGGGGGGGGTTTGTGGCGCCGACCTCTATCACCCACAGAGCAGGGCCGATCAGGGGGTTGGGGCGCCGCCACTCTCACACTCAGGGCAGGGCCGATGGGGAGGTTATGGCTCTACCCCGTCACACACAGAGCAGGGCCTGTGTGGGGGTGGGAGGGGGGGGGTCGGGGTGCCGCACCCTGTCACACACAGAGCAGGGCCGATCAGGGGGTTTGGGTGCTGCCCACTGTCACGCTGATCCCAGTGCCGGGAGGCCTCGCGGCTCCGCTGATCCCAGTGCTGGGAGGTATATTACCCTTTTACTATATAGGATAGAGGCCTGGTGCATGGGTGCGGGCCAGCTGGTTTGCCCTGAAGGTTGTCCTGGATCAGGGTGGGGGTCCCCACTGGGGTGCCTGGCCAGCCTAGGTGAGGGGATGATGGCTGTTTGCAGCTGGTCACACACCCTTCAGGGCGGGGGTCCCCACTGGGGTGCCTGGCCAGTCTGGGTGAGGGGCTGAGGGCTGTTTTCAGCCTGGGGGTGACTGAAGCTCCCAACCGCTCCTTTTTTCCTTTTTTTTTTTTTTTTATTCTGAGCCAGCTTTAGCTTGAGGCTTGGCTCCAGCTCTTAGGCCTCCGCTGCTGAAAGTAGGTTTCTGGCCTTTGCTTACAATGTTGTGATCCCGCTGGCTGAAGTCCGGCGGTATTTGTTACATAGTTTCTTAAACTGCAGGCTCAGAGGCCTGCAGTCGCAGACGGGGAACGTTGGTTGCCTCTGTCACTGAGGCAAGCAAGCCTCATGTTAGTTTCAAGCTACCTGGCTGCCGGCCGCCATCTTGGGTGTCAGTTAATTTGCATATCTTGCTGATTAGCCAATGGGAAGGGTAGTGGAGTGACACTAATTACCATGTTTCTCTTTTATTAGTGTAGATAAAAGATAGTTTGCCATTTTCTTGGGCCTCTGATTAGTTCAGTGGGTCTCCTTCCTCAAAGCTCCCCACACTTTCAGCTCAGTACGTTTCTCTCAATAAGAAAGGGGCTGGGCCAGCCGTGGGCAAAATACGGCCTGCGAGCCAGATCCAGCACATTTGAAATGAATAAAACTATTGAAAAAGAAGACCGTACCCTTTTATGTAATGATGTTTACTTTGAATTTATATTAGTTCACACAAACACTCCATCCATGCTTTTGTTCCGGCCCTCCAGTCCAGTTTAAGAACCCATTGTGGCCCTCGAGTCAAAAAGTTTGCCCACCCCTGGGCTGGGCAGAGACCTCACAAAAGGAGTTTCTGAAGCCTTTTTCTTCCCTGAGAGATCAGTTTATTTGTTTGTTCGTTTGGGGAACAGAGAGAGGATGTGATGTTTGCTAGGGAGGAAGGCATGTCCGTCAGCTCCTGGAAGGGTGACTTTGCTGCTCCCCTGGGTTTGGCTCGCCTGGGGAGTGAGAGAAACAGACAGTATTGGCAAGTGATCCATCCATGCCAGTCCCAGCTTCAGCCTCCCTCCCTCCTCTGAAGAAAAGACTGGATTGCAGAGCAGCCAAAACCATGCTGACTGCTCCCACCCCCAAGTCTTCCTGTCCTGGTGAGCCCATCCCAGTGCCATTCACAGGGTTCCTGGGGCTGGGCCAGCCTCCTGGGCAAAGAAGTGGGCAAAGTCAGGGGGTAAACTCTGGGGAACCCCTGGGATATGGCCCCTCTGAGCTCTTGTCTGCAGCTACCATCTGGGTCCCCTCATTCATTTCTACTCCAAGCCCGGCCTCGGCCCCCACTCACCTGAGGCCCTGGCTTTCCGGAGAAGGACCAACAGGACTGAGAACACCAGGCCCTTGTTCAGGACGAATCCGCAAGTCAGAACAATAGCCATCACCTGCGGCTCGGAAAGAGCCAGGGCAGGCGGCAGGCTCAGCTCCTTTCCTCCGTGGATGGGTGATGGGACTTGTGCAGTAACATTCGAGGCTTGTGTGAGGGCTTCAGAAGAGAAATAGACCCCAACTACCATCATTGCCCGCCTGCTTGACCCCAACTGCCCCCCACCCCCGCTGGCCTGTGGTGTCACCTCCTCTGGGGAGTCCTGCAGGCAAGTCCATACTCCTGGCCTCACCAGCAACCTGGCCCCCTCCCTCCTCTGGGCCTCCATCCAACAGCCCTCCATTATGCCACCCACCACCCTGCATCATAACCTTTTATTTATATGTCTCAGGGTTCCCATTCCCCTTCCAGGGCATAGCCCCGTGCCCGACATGCAGTGGGCAATGAGCCCAGGCCGGGGCCGAGAATGACCGGGTAGCTGATCTGTGTGTGCCAGGCCCCCAGCTGACCGAACAGCGAGCGGGGCAGGCTCGGCAGCCAGGCGGGGGTCTCGAAGGTTCTGTTTAACCCTTGACCATCACGGGGAAATGTAGGGGGGCTGTGCACCTCTGAAGTTTTCAGGAGGCATATGGGGGAGGGGCCCAGGGTTAAGAGGAGCCTCAAGCTTCCCATGCTAAGGCTGATGATCACTCATGTATCAGGGGCGGGTGTAGGTGGTACCCAGGCCCCCTGAGCCCTCGGCCCCTGCAGCTCCCAGCCTCACCCCAAATCCCACGTCTGCTCACTGTGTGTTCCCCCTGCCTGTCCGCATTCCCTGAGCCCTCACAGTCACCTGTGACCCGCCTCAAGCACAGCCCTTGGAGAGAAGGTGGGAGTTAGGGTCAGGGAGAGGGGTGCCCGGAATGGACCCATAAGCCAGGCTTGCCCAAGCCTGAGGCAGCTTCGTGTTGGGTACGTGTCAGTGGGGAGCCCTATGAGCAACAACAAGTGTTCAGAGAAGTGTGTGCGCTGGGGAAGGGAGAAGCCACCAGAGCCGTCAGTCTGAGTTCTGGTGCTGGTTCTGCCTGTAACCAGAGGCGACCTCGGGAAGGGGCCCGGGGCTCAGCCACAGGGGCTGGGGGACCTGATTAGGTCCTTTCCAGCATCAGCTTCCTGTGGTTCAGGGACCCTGAGAAGCACCCACAGAATGAAGGACTCACCCTGAGAGACCGCCAGACGGATGGTTCTGAGAATGTTGACCCGGGAAGAGTCATAGAATCCACACGAATACAAGCCCGAGTCCTTCTCTGCCAGCGCAGTCATGGTGATGGTGAAGTACCCCTGTCGGGGGTTATCCCTGATGATGTATCGTGGGTTTCCAGGCTCCTGGCCGAGCCTGGGATGGGTGACTAATATGGTACAATTTGTTGCTGATCTTAATCTGCACCAGGTTTTTGTCTTTGAACTATTCTGGAGTGGATAACTGCACATTATGGAGGCTTCCTCTCCTTCCAGTTTCTTCATCAGTGGCTCTGGCTGCTGTTCCCAGGAACCTGAGAATAAACCCTCAGGTAAGGTGGCCCCCTGCCTGCCTCAGAGCTGAGAGGGGCCCCCTCCTCAGGAAGTCCTCTCTGCTACACTCAGTGCCCCCCCACCCCCCACCCCCGCCCCAGGCCAACCCCGGCCTCACCCAGCCTCTCCAAAGGCTCACACCATCTCACTAGCATCTATCCCTCCTCCTCTTCCCCTTGCCTCTGCCCTCACCTGAGGCCAGGAGCAGCAACAGGACAAGGGGCAGCAGGTGCGCGGCCTCCCAGGCCATGGCCCTCTGTCTGTGCTGGGTGGCAGCGGCTGTTCTGAGGAGAGGGTGCCAGAGCTGGCGGGGTCAGCAGCTGCCCAGCCTGTCTGGGAAGAAGAGCTGAGGAAGGCAAAGACTGCAGGGGGGAGGGGGCAGGGGGGAGGGGAGGCCTGGGCTATGCAGGACCCTCCCCTGCCCCGCTGCCTCTGGGCCTGGCTGGGGGCTCTCTGGGCCATCCTGCCAGCAGTTCCCTCCCCTAGGCAGGCATGGGGAAATGGGTGAAAAGACCAGAGGAAACTATGGTGAAATAAGAAGCCATTCCTCCTCCCTAGTACTCTCTGTCCCACCACTTCCTTCCCCACCTCACCATTCTCCTCACCACCAAGAAAAGCAGGGCTGAAGGTGAATGATGGAGGCAGGGGACCCTCTGGAGGGCCCAGTGCTTAGAGGCCTCCTGTCCAGACCTGCTGGGAATTGGGGTGTCCTGTGGGGACTGGAGGGGCAGGAGGAGGTGGGGAGTCATTTCCAGGTGTAGGGAGGGTCCCTGGCAAGAGTGGGAGAGCAGAGCAGACCTTGAGGGGGAGGGGGCAGGAGATGGGTGCAGGAGGAGGGCAGGAGGTGGCAGAAAGGGGGTCTCTGCCCTCTGTGTCCCCAGCTCCCAGCCTCCACTATCACCACTCCTTAAGCCTTTGCTGGAAGACCATACTAACCAAGCGCTTTTAGAAAATAATTTGTACTTTGCATCCCTGTGACGAACAGGGCACCTCGCCAACAATATTGCAGTCACTGGGTGTGGTGCCAGGGGGCACTGACATGCTGGGGGACCACTTTGTAAAGTATGTGACTGTCCCCCTCTATGCTGTACACCTGAAAGCAACACAAAATCACACGGAATGCAAACTGGACCTGAAAAATAAAAATTAAAATATTAAAGAAAAGAGTCTGTCATTAGAGGAGCCTCAGGAAAACATTGTCACGGCTGCTAATAGTCACTAGACAGACAACCAGCTCAGAGAGCCCTGCACATGCCCAGTGTGGCCAGTTGGGCTGGCAGGGCAGACTCCCGAGGCAGAGACTGGCCTGGGGGGAGGGAGGGGGCACAGTGCTGGGACCAGGCAGGGGCGGGAGCAGCTCTCGGCCACCAGGAAACTCTGGCCACCCTGTGAGGACAGGCTACCCCTCAGGACCTTGGTTCCCTGCTTCCCATTCAGGGGGGTGGGCTGCCCTGGGAGGGGTCACCTGGGGAGGGCCTCCCACCCTCCCTGCTCCCAGCAGTGGGGTGAGTCCATCAGCCCTGCAGGAGGAGGGTGGGTGGCTGAACCCCCACCGACTGCCTGACCCAGGGTGTGCA